>NC_089877.1:37522500-42322500 GCF_040182565.1 Anser cygnoides | reverse complement strand
AGGTATTTCAAGAGAAGAGACAAGGAAAAGCCACTCATTTCAGGTGAGGACAAGCAGAATAAGCAGGAGCTGAGCTGGTGGCTCTGTGGATACCTGTAGCTCAGGCCAGAGTGCGATGCTGGGCTGGGTCTGTCCAGGGGCTGCAGGGATCAACTTTCAGTCAAAGTACCTGCTCCTGCCTGTCTCCCATGGACTTGTCCATGAAATATTCGCACCCATCACCGTGCTGGTCAGCAGGTGTGTGCAGCTGCACTCAGTCAGCTGGCACACTGTGGCAGAGGTCCAGCTCTCTGCATATTGTCACTGCAAGTCTGTCCCCTGCCACCTGAAGAACAGGCTGCAAGCAGAGGAACATCAAACTTTGGTCTGGATTGTACATTGCAGACTCCAGATTTGCAGTGAAAAGCTTTGTTACCGTTCCCACCAGGAGATTCAATCACAAGTAATGGTTGGTCCTTGGGGCTAGTCCCCTTCGGTGATATTTTCCTTTGAAGCATAAAGACTGGGTACACTCTGCTTGTATCCCTCTCGCTCATCAGCGCGGTGATTTGTTTCAGCTCCTCCGTCTGTGTCACAGAGATAAAGTGATTTGCCTATCGCTGCAGAGCACTCAGAGAGGGCTGGGTGAGAAGTACTCCAAGAGCCAGCCCTCACCTTGCTCCGTCTGTAACAAGATGGGTCCCCGAAGGAGATTAGCCGGGGGAGCTGGCCCTTTCTGCCATCCTTCATCACTTTTGCATCTGCTGGCACCACGCTGATGCTCCCTGGGCATGCTGGAGCTCCGGTGCTGTGGCTGCAGGAAAGCAGGAGAAATGAAATATGCCTTGTGTGTACGGGGAGGAGGGAAGGGGCAGGGAGGGAAATGATGCCTGATATTTCCATGTCTCAGGTATTTCATCATCATTACGGTTGTAAATGACAGCATACAATTTGCCAAGAGATAGGAGTAATGAGGAAGCAGAGGGGAGAGGCTCGAAGAAGAGAGGAGAGGTAGAGAGAAAGAAGTAAGAGAAATATGGGCACAGTTTAGGGAAATAAAACAACATAGAGAAAAGAAGGAACAGTGACAGACTTCGGGAGCAACGGAGGAAAAAGGGGAGGGATAGACAGAAATAAGGTCTTAGAGGGCAACAGGGGAGAAAGGAGAGAGGTTCTCAGGGAATTAGCTGGCAGAGGCGGGAGCTGGCTGCTTCCCCTGAGTTCAGAGTACTGATGGGTTATTGATCTGGGGAACCCAATGTATTTCATACAGCAATATTTTCTAGCTGGGGAAGGCAGCGGATGTTTGAGAGGAGAAGGAACCAGAGCTGCTGGCAGCCTGCCTTCTGACTGTGGGCAGCAGCAACTCTCCCACGGTTAAAACCAGAGTTGCGGAATCCCAAATGCACAAAATGGGGACAGGGATTTAGGAGTCACTCAGCCCTGCGGGATGGCTTTCGGAAATAAAAAATAAAAATAAAGAAATTAACAGATGCAGAGGAACACAAGGGACAGGCAAAAATAATTCACCTAGCACATGTGGCAGAGCAGGGCTTCCTGCAGGGGTCAAGCCACCACCTAAGGCTGCAGCCTGTGAAAAATGCACTAATACTTACTTAATGAAGAAATATTTGGGTATATTTATAAGCCTTGTGAAACTGCATATAAAATCACAGCACCTGCAAATACAGGCAGAGAAACGAACATGCTTGCACTGAAACTAGAGCAACCTAAGACACAGTCCCAAGACACCTCGACTCAGATCTGGGGGGGTCACATAACTCTGCAGTATCCAGGGTGCAGCTCCCTGCTTGAGGTGAGTTGCTGGCATTTTGTCCAAGAGTCTCCAGTCTCACCAGGGTCCCAGCCTCTGCAGAAGCACCCAGCTCTCCGGAGTGCTCTTCTGCAGGCTCCACCTGGAGATCCTTCCATTTCATTTCTCTCTCCTCCAGCCTCCGAGCCATTTTCTGTTCTCAGCAATCTGCAGCGCTTTTATCCCAACTGCGAACGTCAGAGCTGCGAGCCAGCTGGCTGGTTGCTGACAGGAGTGTCTCAAGGCAGGTAGCTACAGACCTCTAGGCAACTTTTCAGGGTATTCACTCAACGGCTCGCTGAGCACGGCCTCCAGATGGATTTTGAAGCCCACAAAACCTCTGTCATACGCACCAGCAGCAGTAAGTCACCAGCAGCCAACAGGGCTTTGCACAGGTGTGCAGTGAATGCAGACAGTGGTAGGGATGGAGGCTCTGGTTCAGGTGGAGCACAAGCCCAGGTTGTTTCTCTTCAGGGTTATGGGGGCACCTGGGCAGCTTGGGGCAAGATGCCCCATCTAGGTGCTCTCCTGCAGCACGAGCAGAGGCCAAAGTGCCGCAGCAGGGAAGGAGCCGCCAACCTTTTCTGTGCCCAGCCTCCCTTTTCCATGGGCTAAATAGAGAGGTACTAAAAACCATCCCACGCTTCATCGGCGAGCTGCAGGTGCTGGTTCTTCCCCAGGTGAAGGCATGCTCTCTCTCGCCGTGCTCTGCTCCCCCCAGGAGCCACTTTTCCTGACTGTGGTCCTTTGCAGTGGCTTTTTATAAAACTCTTAATGAATTTCAGGGTTTGCCCCTTGCAGAGCCTGGATTAAACAGAATTTTAATGAATATTAAGAGTAATACCTTTAATTGAAAGATAGGCTCCATCTGAGGTGAAATCTTGGCTCCACGGGAGTCAGCAAGCAGCTTGCCAATAACTCACTTGAGCCAGGACTGTACCCATTAGTGTGAGGGCAATTTCAGGCATCTAGCTCTTTCACAGGTTTCAACAGAAAATGCCACAATTTGTTTTAATAACCCAGCTCCCTTTAATGAGCAAATTAAAGGAAGTTGGTGCAGAGCAGGAGGGAAAAATGGGATGGTGAGGAGAATACTAAAAATCTGCTGTACTGGTGGGGTGACGTTTTTCCTGCGACGCCCTTCTCCCCAAGAGCCAAGCTTGATGCCAGTGTGGGCACCTTCATCCAGGCTCTGTCTCTTGCCCTGCACATCGAGCCCATGTCCAGGGCTGGCCAATCTCTTGTGCCTGCCTCCACTGGGGTTTGGCCTTCCCCACTGGATGAAGACCCCTTGCTCTAACCCTGCTGCTGGTCAGATGCACGTGCAGCCAGCCCCTGCCTTGTAGCCACCACTGTGCTCCTTACCTCTCCATCTCCATCAGCCCATTCATGACAGCAGCTGCTGAGGATGCCTGCTTGCATCGCCACAACATCTCAATGAGAGCTTTCTCTCTGTTGGCCTCTTCTTGTATCAGGCCTAAACTTCTTATCCTGAATTCCCTAACTTTGCTGTCCTATCTCATCTGCTTAGCTTCTGATTACCCTCCCTGGTCCCCTGATCACTTTAACCCTGAGCTCTCCTTAGTGCATTCCTCCTACGGCTGGCTTTGTGTCATCATGTGTGTCTTCTGGGATACACACACACCTTTCCCTCTTTCATGTCTATGCAATACCTGCTGCCAGTGTATGGCCTGTCACTGGGGTCACTGTGTGTTAGAAAACAGTATTTATTGAAGCCCACATTGCAGCCAGCAGATAGATAAGAATTATACCAACTGTGCAGCATCTTTATCTTTCCTTTCTAAGGAAAGGCCCAGACCTCTTACTGTTTTGTGGCACTGCTGCAGGATCAGACTAGGCTACAATAAGGAAAGAGATTTGTCAAGACTTGACAGGCAGTTCCTGTGCATATAAAGAAGGGAGAACAGGACTTTAAAGCATCCATGAAAACATTGGCAAAGGCTTTAAGGACCGGTGGGGCCAAGTTAGTCAATCCACTGCTTTAAAGCAGCAGAAGCGACGATAATATGATCGATACAGCTCAAGCCAGCAAGAAGCATGCTGCTGCTTTCAGAACAACCTGCAAGGCATGGAGGAGAAGCCCTGTGGAGAGGGAATTACAATAATTGAACCAAATGGCCGTGTGGGTGTTTGCTGCTCTTGCAAGGTCATCACGGGATGCAGTCAATAAGGGTGTAAAGCCTGTACAAATTGCACAACTGGGGAAAAAAGCAGGATATATGTTGGTAGCCCACCCGCATAGCCTGCAGGGCTGGCAGGACTGCTGCAGGACCCTTCGTGCTTTCAAAGCCCACCCATGGTGGGTGCTGGGCCAGGGGCGATACCCAGCTGTGACAAGCCCAGCCAAGGCAATTGTGCAAAGTTGGCAAACGTGGCTGGAGCAGGGGTTTGTTCTTAAAAATATAGGAGCTTTAGGCTGCTGAAAGAATCTGTGGATGGGAAAGGATTTCTGGCCATGCAGGCCGAGGCTAGGACGTGCTGCCGTGAGGTGACCCTGCGTGGGACAGCGCAATCCAGGAGCTACACAGTCGTGGTGCTCTTCAGGCCTTACCCACTCAGGCCCACAGCAGAGCTTCTGTGGTCTCCCAGGGATGGCAACAGCAAGCTTGGTGACTGTGTGGCTTCAGTGAGTGCAGGGCAGGCCGAGCTTCACCACCCACACCCCAAAAGTGGGGATGCCCCGGCACATCCCTGTGCCACCTTCCCTGCCCCACGCTGGTGGCCTGGTGGCTGAAGTCCCCAAGGCTAGCACCTGAGGTCCTCCTTCTTCACAGCTCAGCGCCTCCCAGACCGAGGACTTTAAAACTCCTCAGCTGCCAGTGGAGTGACAAACCAGGGATGATCAGGCTTCTGAGAACCTCTTATTCACGAGCAGATGGGAGACCCACCAAGTAGCTTGGAAGTTATGCAGGACCAGCCCCGTTCTGTCATAAATAAAACTCAGGCTTCACCATCAGCTAGGCACCATGCCAGGAGGAGAAACAAGAGGCTTGCCCAGACCGAACACGGTGAACCTGGGGCTGGTCTTCCCTCTCTGGGCCTCCTCTCTTCTGGGAGCTGCCCCAGGCCAGAGGGTACCAGGGGGACTTCCCCATCCCCTCTCTTAGCCCAGGCTGCAAGCACAATCTGTCTGGGGCTTGTATTTTCACCTTTTAGAAATGTACCTGTTAGTTTGCATCTTTAAACATCTCACAGATAACACTTTCTTGAGCCAACGGATTATGGTGCGGCTGCTGCAAAGTGTTACCTTTAATGCCACAGCCCGGCTTTCTGGAAACCTGAAAAACTTTCCTGTTCATAAATGATCTCTAGTCTGAGGTTGAGCCCATTATTGCTACAGCTAAATCTATAACCCCAAGAACAGACCCAAATGAAAAACAAGCAGCTGCATGGACTTCAAGCACAGTTGGCTGCTACAGCTGAGTCTCCACAAGAAAACAAATATACTGGCTACTTCTTCTTAGATTAAACCTCCCTGCCGCTGCCTGCCTGCTTCTGAGAGCACCTGGAGCTCGTCTAAGCCAGTGTGGCTCCAGAATGGCTGCAGATGCTGAACTTGTCACAGGTCCAGCTCTGGGGGTGTCCTGGGCTTAAGGAGAGAAGTCTGAATGGGCAATTAACATGACCACTGCTTCCCTCTGAACCCCACTGCTCTTGTATTTTTGTCTCTATCTCCAGGCAATCTTGCCTCCCGAAGTCTGTAAGACTTTTCCTCCTGTTAACCTAGCCCCTACGGGGTATTTCAGCATCCGATGTGAATGGCTGTTGGCCCGCAATGGATTTCAGATGGTGCTTCAGTGCCCTCCGCAGTGCTTGGTCTTCAGCAGGGAGAGTGCTGCGCTGGTCCTGCTGCAATGACTGGAGAGAGAGCTTCAATTATAAGCACTTATTTTTGGTAGTTCATCACTCAGTACAAATACTACCCTTTGAGATACATTTTTGCTGGCTTCTTTCAGCCCACAGGTGGCATATTTTGTAAAGTTTGACAAAAATCTGCTTGGCTGGTTTATTTTATTCAGATAGGAGGGGGGTAAAGTGATTTTAGCACCATGGGTATCTTCCAGATCTTGTTTTTTTTCTCTTCCTGCAGTTTGATACATTAACTTCAGCACATTCCTTGGCTACTCTGCTCTCACTCAGGGCCAATGCTGTCATTATGCTGGAGGACGATTTGGTTACGAGAAGCAGATTTAACTTGATGGCACGGGCTTTAGCAGGGCCCAGAGCCCGAAGGAGCCATTGCCCTCAGAACGTGAGACTCCAAGGATGCCCAAAGCAAGTTACCCTTGCCACGAGCACATCAGCCGCTGCACCACACCAAGGGTTTCCCACCCGTCCCATGGACCATGCTCTCCAGAGCCCTGTCTCAAGGCAGGTGTGAGCAGGAGGGCTGTTTCCCAGCCTCGCAGAGGTGCTTGCACAGCCCCCTGCAGCGCAGCTAGCACACAGCCTTTCTCCTTCCTCAGGTCTGCAGCAAGGCAGCCCACCCACCACCCATGTTAGCAAGTGCTCGTTGCCCTCCCCAGGAGAAGCTCCAGCCTCTCTGCTTGCCCTGAGCAGTGTGATAGGGCTACCAGCACCAGAACAAGGCAACCACTGCCCACGAGTGACATCAAAGCCCCCGGAGGTCCTCTGGGAAGCAGTCAGGCTACCACAAAACACAGCTGCGGCGTTTGAGCCTCCCCTGATGGGACACGCTGCCAGCTCTCAGCCTGAAACTGCGTCCCCATTAGCTCAGCACATCCTTGGCTCCTATCCCAGAGCTCAGTCTCGCCCATTTTTCCCCTTGACAGGCTGTTTCTGGGGGGTCTCCTCACCTTCACCTCCATTTCCCAGCAATTTCTCCCTGCCTCTCATCAGCTCTCTATATAATTCAAGCATTTTGTCATCAGTGCAGCGTCGAAGGTCTGTGAGCACCGCCGTGGGCAGGCTGGCCCGCCAGCAGGCTGACAGTGACCCCAGAGCAGCCTGGCCAAGTGGGGCAGACGCGAGGCTCAGCACCCTGCTGCTCTGGGATGAGGCACAGCTGGGTGAGGCCTAGATCAGTTGCTTGAGCCCATGAGTGCTGCAGCTGCTGCCCTCATAAACTGAGGTCATCCCAGCACCATGCCAATAACTTATCCACCACCTCCTCCTGCACCTCTCCCTCCCTGCTGCATCCGTCCTCTGGTTTCGCCCCTGCATCTCCCCTCTCCCCTCCACCTCTTTCACCCCTGCCTCCTCCAGCCCCGAGCCCTCCATTTTGCGAGGCGAAGGGCGAGTGCCAGTCCCCCTCGTGCCCGGCTGCCCAGGCGTAGCTGGGCAAGTGCAGGCAAACCAAGAGGCTTGGTGGGACACAGGGTGGTCGGGGTGAGGTTCACCGAGAGGCTGGGGCTGCAGGAGCCGGCATCCACAGCTTGCCAGCAGGGGGTTGCACCCATCAAGAGATTTGCTGGGAGAATGCTGAGGGGGCTGGGAGGTTGCTGAAAAGGAATCCAAGGTCTTTCTGTGGAGAGACAAAAATGGAAATTTTGACCTTGTCTGAAGATCAGAAAAGGGCTGCAGAGCCAGGGGTTGACATTAATGAGCTGAGAGCAGAAGAAGGGCTTCTCTGGAGGTGCCTGCCCTCAATTTATCCATTTTCTCCCTATTAAAATCACACCACTCCCTGGGGAAGGCAGCTCCAAAGCCCATCTCATTTTGTCATTCGAATGAAGTGTTTGATCTGAGAATTATTATTATTTAATATCTGATGGCCGATAATGCTTTTGGCGCTGACCCAGAACATATGGGAGAGCCAGTCCCTGGCCCCAGGCTTTAGGACCGTGGTTCCAGCTCCCAGTTAGTCACAGGACACCAGGATCCTGCTCTTAATGAAAAACGATGTGACGCATATGTGGTATGAGTCATTATAATGTTAACTACTGTTACTTCAAGCCCAGACATTGCCAGGATCGCTTTCCTCCCTGAAGATGATTCATGTGCCTCATGCGTGACAGTTCAGCCATTTTTTTTTGCTTATTCAAGTGAATTTCAATATTTTAAAAGTGTTTGGGGGACAAGGCCCTTCTGTTCCTGCTTGCTGATCTGATTTTCCTTAAAATTTCCACAGCCGGCTTCCTGGAGGCTTGACATCAGGAAGGAGACGATTCACTGCAGAGAGGAAAAAAACCTGGGATCTGCAGGTCGGGGTGCACAGCAGGAACCTCGCCCTGCGAAAGGCTCGCTCCCCACCCGGGGCTGTGAGGTGGAAGAGGTCCCCGTGTGCCCAGAAGCTGCATGCAAGCCCTGGGGACAGGGCATCGGGATGCTGGAGGCTCTGCAGGCAGGGGTGTGACCCCTGCCACCCCTCCTCTGTGCTGGCAAGGGAGCGAGCACAAATGGGGAAGGCCCCTGCGGTGCTCACAGTGCTGCCACTTGATATCTTATTCCTAACCCTGCTGCCTCCCTTTCATCTCGGGCTTCGGCAGCGCTGTAAAGCTCCATTTCCAGAGACTGTACCTCCTGCCAGTAGCTGAGCTAGGAGCTCCCCGGGGTTCCGTCTGTCAGACCGTGAAGATTTTTTATTCAGCGATCAGTTGGCGGGGGACCTGCTTTCCAGCAGGTGACCTCCAGCACAGGTGGGCTCTGTCTTTGCTGGGGATGGGGGTAACCCCCTGCGCCCACGTCACAGCAAGGGGGTTGTTGCGGAAGGGGGAGCCAGCAGCTGCTGTGGCTCCTGCCCATGTCCACCTGTGCTCAGGCTGGGACACATACACACCTGACACAGCCTCTTTGGACAGAGGTGTGCAACTCCAAGAAATGAGGGGGGAACAGAAAAAAAAACAGAAGACAGCGAACAGTTGAGGAAGTGAAGCAGCACAGATCAGGCCCCTGTGGGATTTAAAGACTGAACCCCGTTGGTTCAAAGCCAGCTCTGGAATGTGGGATGTTTCCTCGCCGTCATCTCCTCTCCATCCACCTCCCTATCCTGCTCCTTCCCTCCCAGCCCCGGGGACCGGTTGCTGCAGGCAGCGCCAGCAGCACGGCTGTCCCTGGTGCGGGGAGGCTGAATCACGGCCGTCAGCCATTGACCTCACTTCCATCCTCATCGGAGCTGGCACAGCTTTCCAGGCAGGCACGTGTCACTGACTTCTGTTCTGGGGAAGAATTACAGCAAGTCTTCTGTTTATGCCCTGAATGCAACATAATAGGATGCAGATGTGTACAGACAGCTCTCAAGAACCCGCACCTCTGCCCTGACCCAAACAAATCTCATTTTTCTGTATGAAGCTCATGGATTTTTTTGGCATGGGCTGCATGGCATAGAGGCTTGGGGTTGTGTTTACTTGAGGGACAGTGGCTTTTTCCCCTTGATTTTCTTCTTAATTCAGAGTTTCACCTTCAGCAGAAGTCCCAACTCTGCCATTTGGTGGCCCCATTTGAACAATAACGTGACCACAGAGTCACAGCCCATAAGGCTGGGGAGGATCTCGCCAAAGTCATGGCATCCATCTCTCTCCCCCAGGGTGGGATCAGTTCTGCCCAGAACATTTTGGGCAGATATTTCTCTAACCTGGTTTAAATACTTCAGGAGTGGAGCCTCTGCAGCCTCTGCAGCTAACCTGTTCCACGGCTGAGACATCCTGACCACTGGAAATTTTCCATGTGTAACCTCAACCATAAACAACGTGTGCTGGTATCAGGGCAGGCTGAAATAACAGATTTCTGGAGGCACGTCCTTTTCTTTTCCTTTTCTCTCAGGAAAACGATGTAGTTGTGAGTGCTGTCTACAGGCATTCACCTGGACACTAAAGGAGAGCCCCAGAGAGTCCCTTCCCAGATGATCTCCCTGTGTGGCAACTACCGGACAGGTAGTCCCAGCCCAGCTTCATTTTTTTGAGAGAATGTTACCTTTTATGGCCAGATTTACCATAAGGCTCTGGCTGCCAGCGAAAGCAGCCAAAGCATATGGACCCTTATTCTGGGTTTAGAGCTGCTTCGCTTTGCCAAAGTGATGCAAAGCAGTGAGCCTGCACACAGGGGTCCCTCCCCTATCCCTCTTGTCCTCCAGATGTCCTCCTGAGCACATCCCCTGCCTGGCATGTCTGCACCCATACTCACACACTGCCTCCCTCTTCCTCCTCACCCCCACCATGTCCTTACATATAGGGCACTGTCGCCCCACTCTTCCAGCCTCCCCTTCGGCTGGCTCCAGTCCAGGAGGACAAGCTTAAGAGGGCATTTGGGATTCACATAGGTCTCTCACCCTCATAAGGACCTGTTTTCTTCTGCAGTGACCTCCTTGTCCACTTATCCCAAGCGGGATGGGCATCCAAGTGACCGTCCTGGAGGATGGGAGTTGCCTCTGCAGAGAGGAGCTGGAGCTGCTGCCACATACTTCAGGCATCTAGCAAGGCTTCCTAGCTGAACCAGGGAAAAGGAAGGTACCACTGAATGGCTATTCACGGTATGTAAATTGAGAGCTTAATTACAGCAAGATTCAGGTGCTCTGAATAGCTTTCTAAAGGCACCCGCCTTCCTCCATCAATCATCTGCCGAAGGAAAGCGCCTGGCAGCAGGCAGCAGGAGCACCGCTCCCGCACCGCAGCAGGATGAGCTCTGCTTCCCTGAGACCCCTCGAGGTGCTGGTGGGGGGCCAGGGGGTGCGAAGTGACGTCCCTGTGGGCTCCCCTGTGCTCCAGCACTTTTGGTTTGGCAGCAGCCGACATTTCTTATTACCAGGAGGGATGAAAATGACGCTAATCCCAAAAGGAAGATATTCAAATATATCGCAGATGCAGGCTTTTCCTGAGCTTTTTTTTTTTTTTTTGAAGTTTGAGGCATCTGCGTTATCAGGTGCTAATGGTATTAGAGGCATGACAAAATCTGATGCTGGGTGCCATATTTCTTAAGGGACCTGTAGCTTGCATTTGGCTTACTGCATCCTCTGACATGGCCAGATCTCCCCATGCATGCTTAGAAACTTCATTCTACACCCCAAAGCTCAGCACTTCGCTTTTACAGAAAACTCTCTTTTCTTTTCCTTTTTACTGTATTTTTCATCATAAATAATCTGAATTTGTCTTCTAATTGAAAAACTGAACTCGTCCATAACAGCTGAGTCACTATCAACACAGTACTGTAATATTTTTATTATTTTCTGTATCCCCTTATGAAAGCAATCTGACAGTGTGTTTGGTTTTTTTTTCCTCACCACTGTACATTAACCAGATGGTTTTCACTCTATTGTCCACAGATCCACCCACATCTTTCTTCCCTTAATGCTTCCAGTTAATTTAGAAATCACTAGCGATTATGAAAAGCCGAGGTTGTTCCTTCCAATATGCTTCACCTTCTACTTGTCCACACTTAATTTCTTCTCCCATCACGCTGCCCAATTAATTAGGTTTGGCTGATCCCTCCAAAGCTCCTCTCTCGGTTCTAGCTTTCACTAATCTGATCATTTTTAATAGCTGCAAATAGAAGCTAATCTGTTCAGTGCTCCCCCAGTCCCGGCGGACGCATGTGCAGAGCCTCACCGCTCGCGTTGCTCCCTCGGACCGTGGGCCCTGCCTGACGCCTCCTGGTTGAGCAGGGTTTGCTTTTCATCTCCTCTTTGCTCTCTTCTTCTGCTTTTCTGCAGCTGAGTCCTCACCTTCGCACAGCCCTCCCAGTTATTTGGGGTTTTAGTGGTTTCGGTCCCTTTCTGGCGGTAAATCTTTTGTCTTGCCTCGCCACTCGTGACTGGTTGGCAGGAGTTCAGGCTCTCCGTATAAAGTGATCTGGTTTTTGGCCGTCAATAAAGTAATGTTACCAAATTTGTCGTGGCGTATTTATCTGTTGCTATGTCTGTAGCTAGATGAAGCCTGCGAAGCTCAGGACATATTGGCAGTGAGTTTTTAATGTTTGATAGAACATAATCAAAAACAAAAACCCACCTTCCTGTGCAAGGCAGCTCTGAAACACAAGCACAGCCTTTTACTTGTGTATTCTATGTCTACGGCAACGTTTTTCTAATTATTTTTTGAAGAGAGGCATCATTTAGCTGGTATAACAAGCCCAATGTGATAACACGTCGGCTAATATTTAATGTAATGAGATCTCATTTCCTTCTGCTGGATGGGTTCTTGCCAGAGGTCTCCCTTGCTGCCTGCAGCTGAGAGAGGGGGGCCATTTGTACATCCATTTTTCTTTCATTCACCCCAGTGGATGCATAAATCTAACTACAACTTTCAGCAGAGCGGGAGACTCCGCGTGTTATTGCTGCTTCTGCCTTGAATTCTGTCCCTTTTATCTCTCCGGGTAGGAAGGTTTCCAATAGGTGTTTTTGTCCTCGCTGCCCTGGAGGTGGGGGCTCGTTCCTGACCAACTCCTCTGGGTCACACAGCCCTTTCAGCCAGGAGGGCACAAGGAGAGCTCGTGTCGCATCCCAGGGGTGCTGCCCCGCTCTGACACGGGCCAGGTGGCTGCTGTTATAATAACGACCCCAAAACCACATTGCCTGAGCTGTTTTTCACCATACCTTCCTAAGCACAAGCATGTACTCTGATACAAGCGCATGCATGCTTTTCTCCCGGAGCCGCCTGAGGTCGGCGAGGCTTTGATTGGGGATGCTAATGTCACCTTATCGTCATTAAAGCAGGAGAAGCAGAGCTGCAGCTCCGCCGCTAAGTGCTGCCTGTAAAGTTGGAGAGGGCTAATCCGCCGCCCAGCCGGCTAATCACCGCGCCTGCATTTTAATCCAGCAATTGTGCGCGGCCCATGTGAAGGACGGAGCTGCCGAAAGCTGCTTGCGGGGGCAGAGCTGCCCGCATGGCGGCGGTGACAGCGCTGCCACCCATCAGCCATCCTCCCCGCTCTCCTGCTCGTCCTCCTGATGGGCACCTCGGCATCTCGGCATCGCGTGGAGCCCCGGCAGCTCCCAGGGCCTTGGCAAGCCGTGCATCAAGATGCTTCATCCAGCTACGGAGTTCTTCTCTCAGGCTCCCCCGCAGCATGGAGAGACTGTGTTTTGAGCTCACGACTCGGTTCCCACCACCCCCTGAGCCCCTCAGGCCTCACTGAAGGGCTGTCCATGTGTGATGAGGCTTTTCCTTCCTGGCCTGCTTTGTCAGCCTTTAATTAGCAGGTGCTGGCTGACCGTGCCTGCGTGGGGGCCAATAACCAAGGCTCACTGCAGGGCTGCCTGCGGCAGGCTGGGCTCTAGCGGAGCACATGCCCGCTGGTACCAGCAGCTCCCGGAGGCACGAGGGGGACCCTGGCTGGGGCTGTCACCCTGGGAAGGTCGCTGCCACCAAACCGTCCCAGCAAACAGCAAGTCCCGCAGTCTAACCGGGAGTGGCAGACCTCTGATGGCAGAGATGCCGTAGGGCTGCTTTTCAGCAGCCCACCCCAACCTCCTTGTTGCATCCTGAGCCCTTTCCTGTTTGTCCCACTCCCTAGGGACATCAGGACGGACTATTTCCTTCTCGGGGTTTGCAGGCTGTGCAGGAGACCCCCCTGAAGCTATGCCAGCTGGGTCTGGCCAGCAGGAGCACTTTTCCCTGGGGATCACTGTATTAATAGTAGCAACTCCGTGCTCCAGCTGTCATCCTGGAAGACAGTCCCCTGGCTGCGGCCACCAGCCTGTGGCTGGCGTTCTGGGCTCGCATCCTTCCCAGAGCTGCTTGGGGATGCAGATGGTGGGACTTGGTTTGCCCCCAGGGAGCTGAAAGCTGCCTGGCACAGGGCTGTGACACTTGTTGCCGGTTCTCTCTGCGAGGACGCGAAGCCCAGGTCCTGAGTTTAGCCTGCACCATCCAGCCGGCCCCTTTGGTTTTGGAAAAGGCTCTCTCTGCAGCTCCTGGACAGATGTGCACCACTCTGGGGTGCCATCTCCCCACCCTGCCCCAGCTGGGCCACCCTTCAGCCTCGAATGCTTCTGCTGGCAGCCGTCACGCTGCTGGGTGCCCCCGAGCCGGGGAGGAGCCGGGATTTGGGGAGTTTGGGAGCAAGTGGGGAGACAGCGGGGGGCTCGGGGAGCTGCCGGAGCGGCAGGGAGCAGCCGAGCTCCCGGGGCACCGCGGGGATGGAGGGGGGCTGCGGGAAGGACGGGCTGCCGGGGCCCGGGTGCCAACTCGCGCTGCGCTGATGCGAATCCGGATTAACTCCGCCAAGCGGGGCGACACCCGGGCGTGCGTGCGGCGGCTCCTGGTGCCGCCCGGCGACCCCGCGGAGCAGGGCAGGAAAACCCCGGGCTGAGCCGCAGCGGCAGAGACCCCCTTGGAGCTCCACCTGCCCGCCGCGGCTCGCAGCCTTCCCGGGGTCTCCCCCCGGGCGCTGGGGTGGGGGGGGGGGGGGGGCGGCGAGCGCTGCGCCCTGGCGAAGGCAGGGAGCGGGAGGCAGCGGAGCCGCTTCCAGCCTCGCCGTCTGAACGGGCGGCGGGGGACGGAGCCGCGCCGGGAGGAGGCTCCTGGAAAAGGGAACCGGGAACCGGCGAACCGGCCGTGCTCCGCCGCCGGGCGCACCGGGGCGCGCTGCCGCCGCCGCCAGCGGAGGGCTCCGCCGCCTCCCGGCCGGCCCCGTGCCCGCCGGCCCTGCCCGGGGCCCCCCCGCGCCGCTCCCCGCAGCCCTCGCCCCGCCGCAGCGCGGCCCCCCCGCCGCGGCCATGCCCGCCGCCGCCCCGCCGCCGCCGCTCCAACTTCGCGGCTGAGCCCCGCAGGTAAGGGACCGAGCTCCGGGCAGGGGGAGCTGCCGGTCCTGGGGGGGGGGGGAGGATGGGGATGGAGGGGGGACGGGGGTCCCGGGGGGAATAAATAGGAAACGGGGGGGGGGGGGGGGGGGCTGTCGGGCCGAGCCGGGGGGCTGCGAGATGGAGAAAGCGGGTAGCGGGCAGCCGGGGAGGGAGCAGCTGCTAATGGGGCCGGGGGGCGGGTGGGGGGGCGAAATGGAAGGATTTCGGGAAAAGTTTTGCAGGCCAGCTACGGCACGGGAGCTGCAATGGCACCCCGCGCTGCTGCCTGAACGGGAGGCAGCCTGCGGGTCTCCCGGCCGGGCAACTCGGCCGCCCGCCGAAGCTGGGGGCTGCCTGCCCTCCTGCCCGGCCGCTGGAGCCCCCCGAGCCCCCCCCCCCCGGCTCCCCCCGGGCACCCCCGGGCAGCGGCAGGGGAAGGGACGGGGCTCGCTCCCGCAGCCGTGGGCAGCGGGGGGCCGCGCCCGCACCGTGCCCCGCCGGAGCCGCACCTCCTGCCGGTGCCCCTGTGCCTGCCTGTGCCCGGGGGAAGAGCCGGGAGCCGAGAGTTGGGAAGGGAAGTGCTTTCATCAGTGTCTGACCGGCTCCTGTTTATAATTCCTTCTCCAAAGCTGCTGCGGGTTTCGCGAAACCTAGGCTCTTCGCCACCGAGCCACTTTGCCGGGTTGCTTGCTTTGCCTCTGAAAAACAAATCGCCTCTCCCTCAGCTCAGGGTCTGCCACCGGTAGAAACCTTTTTCCCCCAGGAGGACCCCGAGTGGAAGGCAGCACTACGTAAATAACAGGGCTAACCAGGGGAGCGGGGTCTGAGGCTGCCTGCAACGACACGAGGCAAAAAAAGCCCCGGTCTCCTGGGGATAATAGCTGGTTACTTTGTAGGCTGTCAGGAGAAGGAATTACCCAATCAAAAATGTAGTGGCTGCATTTCTCCGGCAAAAGTTTCTTGTGTCATGAAAATGGCTGGCAGATCGAAAGCTTCGGGGAGCTGAATCGGCTTCACTTCAACTCCCTGAACCACCATCAGAGGCAGGTAATAAACACGGTTATTAAAGAATGAGTAATTTGCTGCAGCTCCAGCGCGGTGAATTTGTACAGCAAATCCCGGCTTTTGCCTGGTACCAAACCCCTCCTTGCCCTCTGAGGTGGAGGAGGAAGAGGTGAAGCCCACAGCTCTGCCCATCCCGCCCCCAACCCCGTTGGCATCAGACCCTCCAGACACTGAAGCACCGTGCCCCTTCCCCAGGTCTCTCACCTCTTCTCGACCACTGCCCTCCCTCCCGTTTAACAGCCATGCCCGGAGTTGTTTTCTAGCTCTCTTGCAAGCATTTTCTCTGAATCCGGCAGATTTTTTGCTCTTTTCTGCCTATTTTCTAAAGCTGGGCCTGAGACCGGCAGGCACTGCTCGTGGTACAAGTTCGAGGGGGTTATTTTAGGCCAGATCTTGAGCCAGCTTTTCTCTATCTGTAGAATTAGTGATGGGCAAATGATTGACTTTTCCAGCTGAAGAGCCAAGCCACTGCACTGAGACAGGGAAAAAAAAAATAAAAAAAGTCCATTATAGATTTCCTCCAAATAGTCTTACTGCTGCTGCTTCTTAGCGAAGCGAAAAAGGCAGCAAAGCAGTCCAAATGCCTTGGTCAGCCTGGAGGGGAAAGCTCCGCTCATCTCCAGTGTTTTTCAGGTTCCTCGCTTCCGACAGCTTCCTTTCGGAGCGAAACGTTTCATCTCTCTCTTGAAAAACAGAGGCAGGCGCAGGGTTTGTCCCCAGGCTCTGTTTCTGGAGAACCAACTCATCGCGTGACAATTTCCACCCGGCCCCGTGGGGCCAGGTCGAGCCTCCCCAGCCACGGTGGAGCTCTGGGGCTGGGCTCTCCCCGAACGCCCCACGGACCCCACAGACCCCAAAACGCTGGGCAGGGTGAGATGGCCGGGGCTGCGGCTGGTCCCCGTGCAGCAGGGGTGTGCTGGGAGCATGCAGACGGCAGCTGGGGGTTTTAGGGGTGCAGCCTGAGCGCAGTGCCAGGAAGGGCTGGTCTAAATCCAGCCCGGGGAAGAGCAACGAGCCAGAAAGAGAGGGAAAGCACAGATACAGCAAAGGCAAAGGCAAGCTCAGGGGGGCACTCAGCAAGCCGTGGTCAGGACTTGACAGAGACATTAAAAAGAGTATGTGACATCGGTTTTCATCATCTCTTTCCAGCCCTATGGCAGATAACCCAGCAGTCATGCCCAGCGTGTCTTTGCCCTTGCAGATGCTCCTGGCTGCCCCAGAGGGCCGCAGGGCCAGCAAGAGCTGCCAGAAAGGGCTGCACCTGGGTGACAGCCTAACCTTTGGGGTTTGTTTGGAGCAGGAACGGAGGGATCTCTTCCTCCGCTGGCGACCAGCTGGCTGCACCCACGATAAGCACAGGCCATGTTTGGAAACTTAGGGCTTGGAAAAATAAGCTAGAGAAGTGCCATGCCCAGAGCGTAAGTTCGTTTTTAAAGGGAGAGCAGATTATTGGCAAATGAATTAAACATCTGAAGTGTGCAGGGGCACAGGGGTGCCCCAGGAGAACGGGGCCGCAGTAAGCACGGTGGAAATAGCCCTGAGCAGAATGAAGGCAGATAAAATAAACAGGACGGCGGGGAAAGAAGGTGATGGCATGCGCCAGCCTTCAGGGTGGTTATGAATCATTTGTGCATATATGTTTTAAACAGAGACAAATGAGCAGTCCCTAACAACTGCTTTACATTGCCAGCCTCGGCTGGCAGAGGGGGGGACTCGGAGGGAGATCCGGGATGAAGCTGCGTGCTGTGCTGGGCTATCAGCGAGCTGAGCTGCAAGGTGGACATTTCACTGTCCCCACACCCTGGTGCCCACTGCCAGCTGTGTCCCTGTCCCCATCTTGCACTGGCCCAGGTCTCAGCTGGTTCAGGTCTCTCTCCTGGAGGAAAGCAGGGTGCCGTTTGCCAGGTCACTCCCGCGCTGGGTGACAGGCTGTGGCCGGGGGAGCACCTCAGGGTGCCATGGCCTGGGGGACCTCACACGAAGGAACAGAGCCTTGAAGCGGAGACGGTGGGACTGGAGCAAAGGGTGACATGGAGGAAGTCGGGAGAGGAGCTTGGAGCCATGTGGGATACCCACCATGTTCAGCTCAATGCTAGGTATAAATAGTGATGGGGAAAATGTGATGGGAAACCGAAGACTGTGACCACTAGCGTAGGAAAACCAGCCATGAGTAAAATTACAGTCTGCAGGCACGAGCTTCTGTGTGCCTTCCAGCAGCAGCAAGAACACCCTGGCAATAGGCGAGCCTTCGGGGAACTCCGAGAGCTGCTCCTGGCAGCGCGGGCTTGGTGTCCGTGTGGGCAGCCCACGCAGGGAGCCTGGTCCAGGCAAGGGACAGGTCTGCCTCCGGGCTGCGAGCTTTTGCCAGAGACAAGGCCCAGTAATTTTGGTTCCCAGTAGCCCTACGCACACGGGTGTTTCCAAGCAGGCTGTAGCACCGAGGGCCGGGTGCCAGTACCTGTCTCTCCATAGGGCTTCGGGTGCAGCAGCCACGGTATTTCCTGAGGGTGGTCCTGAGCTGGGCAAGGGGAGCTTGAAGCCTGCCCCAGCCTGAGCTGATGTTCCTCCTGGTTGGTGATTTGGGTGCTGCAGCAGCATGGGAATTTGCTTTCCCTTGCCCCTGGGCTGTAATTCTGTGGCCAAGTCAGAGCCCGGCAGCCTCCCAAGCTCTCCTGGCGGGCTGGTGCCTCCAAGGGCTGGCGATGCTGAGCGACAGCCCCAGCAGCCTCCCCGCGCTGGAGTCATCGCGCTGACCCGCGCTTCCCCCCAGCAATCCCTCCTGGTCATCAGACCAACGTTTGGCAACGCACAAAGGCCTCCGGTGGGAGCTATCAATCGGTTTTGACTGGCACCGGGAGCTCCCGCTGCTCACCAGGGCTGGCTGCCGGGCGCTCTGCGGGGCCGGAGGTTGGGTGGGCGCAAGGGCACAAGTCCCCAGGGCTGAGCTGATGGTCCCAGCGTGGCTGTCGGCACCTCCAGGGCTCACCCAGCCCCAGTCCTGTCCTGGCCACGTCCCCGGCCCAATGCTGCCGACCAGGTCACCCCTCGGGCAGCTGCCCCACGGCCGCCCCACAGCCTGCAGCACCGGGGCAGCCCCTGCATCGCCCCCTCCGCTCCCGCATCCCGCACCCCGAGCCAGGCTGCGGGAACTCCTGCCAGCAGCTTTGTTTGCTTGTTGGTGTCTCTCCAGCTGAAAAAAAAGAAGGACACGGAGAGAGTCCGGACGTGCTAATTTTACACCCAGCCGCCCCCCCAGCCGTGTGTCTCACCACCACCCCTCTCCTCCATCCCTCCTCCATCCCTCCCAGCTCGGTGAGCCCCCTCCTCGCAGCCGGGGCACGCATTTTGGGGCTCCCCCCGGTGCCTTCCCACCCCGTGCCTTCCCACGCCGTGCCTTCCCACGGCCCCCGCGCTGCGTGGAGCACCTGGGACATCTAGCGGCCACCTCTCCAAACGCCGGGCCCGAGGGGACGCGGTGGCAGTGGCCCCCCAGGGGGGCAGGACGGCCGGGGCGGGGGGCAGCCCCCCTGCCCTCGCTCGGAGCTCACGGCCAAGGTTAATTTCCAGTGGTTCAGGGGCTGGGGCGGCTGCTCCCGAAGCGCCCCGGGGGCTGGGTGTGCTGTTGCTCCCCGTTAGGAGCAGCGCAGGAGCTCTGAGCGCTGCTGGGTGGAAACGCCGCTGCAGGGAAACGTTTTACCCAGGGAGAGTAAAGGCTCGGTTTCCACCTGGAAATTGCCCGATTTGACTCGCGAACCTTGAGAAGCAGCCCGCCGCGTCCCAGTTCTCGGAGCAATTTAGTCTCTGCTGGAGCCGGGAGCCCGCTGCCGAGGCCCTGGCTCTGTACCCGTTAGGAGATCAGACGAGTGCTGTTGTGCTCACCCCTTTCCAGCTCCATCAAACCGGCTGCGTTGAAGTTGTGAACCTGCTGCTTCCCATCACGAACACGCTCAGCTGTCCTCCCTCTAACCAAGCGCCTGTTGGCTCCGTGTCGCTTCTCCCCCTCCGCTGCCCCCACCGTGCCCCTTTGCTCCTCTGGGTGCCACAGCTGCCACCACGTGTCCTCATTCCTCATTCCTCCTCCACCAGCCGGAGCACGGCTGCTTTCCGCAGTGATGCCTGCTGGCCTGATAAAAGGGTTTTCTTCCCCCCTCGAGCCGCACGTGACCCTGCGGGCTCACAGCTGTGACGGGAAGGGTGCTGGCCGCATCTCCTCCACGATCCTGCTCCATCAGGAGTGGGTCCACTGCTGTCCTGGGGCTATGGCAGCCGCACCTGTCCGTGATGCTGCTTCCCAGCAGTTCGTGCTGTCCCCTGCCCTCAGACCCGTCAGGGACACGGCAGCACAGCGGGCATCACTCCCTGAGCACACCAGCCTGCGGGGTGCTGGTCCCAAGGGAAAGCCTCCGGCCAGGCAGGGCTGACCTTCTCGCTCGGGAGCCTGGGGACGTGCAAAGAAATCACAACCTTCTAATGAGCCCGGAAAGCCAGGCAGGGTGTTTGCTTGACAGGGCAATTAGACGATGATTGATTCCTGGAACAGCTACTTAATTCATCATTAACTGGGCTTATCGCGGCCAGCATCTGTGCCGAGGGTCCCAGCGAGGGCTGCGCCACCAACCCGTGCCAGCCACGGGGCCGGGGTGCGGAGCCGGGCTGCACGATGTGCAGAGCTGGATTTGGTACCTTGTTATTGTCAGGCCTTATTTTGGCTCTCTGCATCCAGCACTGGGCTGGAGAATGCTGCAGCTGCCCAGGGGAGCCTGGGGGAGCCCAGGGGGATGAAGCAGTTTGCAGGGAGCCAGCGTTTGCTCCTGTCCTCTGCAGGGCTCAGCCTGCCCCCAGTGACAGTCAGTCGGCTGAGGCACGGGGCTCTGCCCCCCGGGGGTGTCCCCACGGCCCAGGAGGTGTGTGCACGCTTGTGTTTGGGCATCTTCCCCTGCCCCAAAGATATCTCGCTGCTGCTGCTGCCTGCTGCCAGTACCGTGGGGCGAACGGCTATGCGTGCTGTCCTGTCACACTTGATATGAGGCTGGAGAACGTCTGCTCCTCACCACTCTGGGCTTTTTCGGCTTCCTTGCTTTCATCTGCCTGCTCCGTTCCTCTTCCCCCAAGCCTGGTTATTACCAGGCTTATTTTATTCAGTCCCAGTGTGGCTGAATTCTCTGTGGGATCCAGATAAAACGAATGGGGTTTGGGGAGGACCGCAGGGCTGCATTGATTCTTTCCATCCCTGCACGTGCGCAGGCAGGGTTGTTCTTCACTCTCCCTGCTATTCCCCCCAAGTATTATCTCTGATGTTTTTATGGCCCAGGGCACAGCACAGTCCTGCCCTGCAGACGCGTGCTGTTGTGGTCAGCGCAGTGCCGGGACTGGGTGCTACAGCTGCACTCTGTGGTCTCATTGCATCTGTGTGAGAATGGCAGTGAGGTCTTCATTCTTCATTTCCTCCTGGTCCCGGCAGCCCCGTTATCGCCCCATGCTTCCCCCAGGGAGAGGAGCTGCTGGCCACGGCTCCCCATGTGGCCACAAGGACCCCTCCTGCAGCCCCCTGCTGGAGGTGGCAGCCCCACCTCATCCAGGTCGTGCACTTGTCTTCCCCAAAAACCTCCCAACAGCCTCTTGCCTCCTCTTCACAGCAGCACCCCAAACTCCCAGACAGGAAGGCAACAAGGAAAAGAGAGTTTAGTGCAGGTCAATCTTTTCTAACCCCAGAGGGTACAAGAACCACGGACTCCTAGATGTGACCTGAGTCAGTCAGCCCATCTCCCATCAGCTGGCCCCTTCAGCATCCTTCAGAATGCCCCGTGTGAGCAGTCACCTCCAGCAGTAGCCCAGCTGTGTAGTGGGCTCTTCCCACCCTGGTCTATGATTTTTCATGGCTTTTTTTTTCCCTGAGATTTGCTGCTGGTGGCTCTGCTGTGCCCCTTTCACCACCCCCATCTACACCTGTGCTTCAGAGCACGCACCCTGAGCACTCCCTGCCTTCTCCCACGCCACTTTTTGGGTTCCTAATGCCTCACGGCCCCTTTCCCTTCTTTCCTCAGCCCATGTTCTGAGCGCTTCCCAGGCAGCAGCTTTGCCACACACCTCTCTCCCTCCTCGAAATCGCTGCCAACGACCTGGTGCATGACAAGCAGCAGCCTCCACGCCTGCAGCATCCTCTTGCCGGCAGCCTGCCCACAGCCCGGCTGCGGCTGCTTCCCAGCACATTTGGGCTCAGATCGCAGCAGGTTCCCATCCCTCCCCACCGTGGTTCAGTGCCAGAAACACTTCTGGAGACGAGGTGTTGATGCCTCACCACAACCGTCAGCTTTCTCTTGCTGGACCTTGGTGTCCTGCTTCATGGTGTCCCGCTCTGGGTTGGGCTGCTACATTGAAGTGATGCTCAGGGTCTGGTCAGCCCTTATCGTTTCATTAAAAAAGAAAAGTATTTTATTGGAAATCTGATCTGCATGTTGAGGTAAGCAAAGAAGATGTTCGTGCTTTCCTCACCTGGAAGCAGGGAGGAGGCTTTGTGCTCCGAGCATGCTTCTTTGGCTCTGTGCAGGAAATAAAATGATCTGTGGTACCAATAAGCATCGCCTTTAAATATTGTGAAAATACTTTGCAGCCATCTGCCACAGGAGCCACTGAGTGCTTTATTAGTAAGGTGGGAGGGTGAAGAAAGCAGACAATGATTTGGGGGAAGGAGGTGTGGAGGGCACTCGCCAAAATGCGCAGTGCTTTAGCGATGCAGGAGTGCTTTTGAATGGCTTCATTTTCCTGAACAGCTTTCCAAAATGTGACAACCGCTGCCAAAACAAAACCCATCAACGAGGACATTTACAACAGGCTACAGCACTAAAACCTGTGCACTATGGCAGAATTTGGCCAAGGGGAACAGGACCGCTTGGGAGGCAATTGGGCTTTTCACTCCCTGGAGCGTTCGACTCCAACTCCTTCATTTCTATTTTCTTCCCGCGGGTTGGTTTGAAGCCAAGGTGATGCACCTCTCGTCAGAAAGGCTGGTGCACCACTGGGAGCCCTGTAGCAGGTGGCAGCGTGCCTCTGCCACGCAGCATCCTGCAGAGGAAGCAGCTGCAGAGGTCTCTGGAAAGGAGAAGCAACCTTTGGGGTTACGAGGCAAGAGGGTGGCACGCTCCAGGAGCTGGGAATGTGCTGGAGAGCAGCTGTAAAACACAGCGCTTGGGTACCGAGGAGCACAGAGCAATTGTTTCTCTCTCCTGGGGGATTTGGATAGCTCACTACGCATTTTCTTTGTGCCAAGGTGGGTTGGAGAGCCAAAATAGCAAACGCTCCTCAGAAGAAACTGGGTTGAAACATTTCATCTCAGAAATTTTCATGCCAAAAAGAAAAAAAAAAAAAAGAAAGCAGCACGGTGTTTCAGCGCTCTGAAATGGAGGAATGGAACAGGGAGAGGAATTTTCCTGAGGCAGAAATTGGTGTTGACATCTGTAGCTGAGAGATCCTGGCTTTCCTTGACTGCTGCCTCCTCGTGCTCCAGCCCTAGCCCAGCTGTGAAACAGCCCTAGAAATCAGCCCGTGTCCATGAAAGCCGTTAGCTGAGCACGTAATGCCCACAGGGCTGTAACTCCCCATGCCAGCCTCCACTTTGGGAATTCAGGAGGGCCCCTCACGTGGATGTCAGCCTCTTAGCTACTTCTGTGCGGTTACGCGTTGCAGCAGCACAAATTAGGAACCAGCACAAAAGATGCAGAAGGTCCTTTCCTGTCAGGCTGCGCGTGGCCATCTCAAGATGCATTATAGATACAGCAAATCCTCATCTTAATCCAGCCTGAATCAGAGCTTCTTGTCACACGGCTGCATCCTTATCGTGCTGGGGAGGGACGAGGAGATGCTCAGTTTGCCGAGATAGCATTCAAGCTGGGGAAAAGGGGGGGAGGGCTCTTGTTTTCCCTAGCGTTGCCAAATCCTTCTGTTCCCGCTAGCCTCGCCGTGACATCAGCTCCACATGGGCGACAGGCGTTTCGGCTGCCGTGCCTCGCTGAAGTACCAGCTCTTCCCTCCCACTCTCTCTGCTCCCGCAGGATCGCTCTCCCCCTCCGCCGGCAGCATGGAGAGCGTGCGCGAGCTCCAGGACCCGCTCCTGGCCAAGGCCCACGGGCACCTCCGCGGCACCTACTCCTACCACCAGCATCACAGCCAGGACTACCCCAGCCACCGCTGCCAAGGGAAACTGTACTCCTACATCTTCCAGAACACGGGCGGTGCCAGGACTCACCAGCTGCTGGACGCCAGTTCCCTGCAGCTGGCTGTCGAAGCCTTGTACGGCCCCAACTTCATCCTCGTGAAGGATGAGACTGCTCTCAAGGCCAAGGACAGCAAGGCGGAAAGCTGTGAGACCACTTTCACGGAAAGCAAAGAGGCTCCGTCTGAAGGTCCTGACGGGCACGATGCGCAAGGGTCACGCCTGGTAGAAAGCGACATCCGCATCCAAACGGTGTCCTACGAGGTGGAGGAGGAGGAGCTGCAGGAGTACGAGGTGAGCTTTGCGCGGTGGGACGGCACCAAACACCTCCTCTGGTAACTCTGGGCCACCTTCTTGGTCACACATTTCCCCTTCTTTCCCTTTAGCTTCGCTCCCTGACCCCACCACCTCCTGTCTCACCCCTCCCTCTCTGTGCACCCAGGATTTCTTCCTTCTCCTTATAATTTCCACTCCCTTTTCCTCACAGCAGACCTCAGGAGGAGGCCGCCGAGGGGAGGTGGGGCTGTCTCTGCAGCACCCTTAGGATGACAGGGACCCTTCAACAAGGGGTGGTGTCGAAGGGGCGACCTGTGGCTGCTGTGGTGCTGGAGTTAATACGAACTAGCAGCCATGTTGCACAACAGCAAAACTCACATGCCTGATGCCAGCACAAGAAAGCTTAATGTATCGAGGCAGGATGAACCTTGCATTGAAAGAACAGGAGCTGGCAAAGCGGCCCTGTCCTGCATAGCGCCCAGGACCTGGAAGGGTGGCAGCATGTCCCTGAGGCCTAGTGGAGCGGGTGCCTGGGGGGCCGATGCCGGCGGTGTGGCCTGCCCAGCCCGTAGCACGGCTCTGCCACGGCTCCGTGCCTCTCCCGCAGACGCGTGTCGCTCGGAGGGCAGGCTGCTGGCAAAGCCGTGGCCGAATGCAGGCGGGCTAACGGCAGCCGATCTGAGAAATGGGATTGCTAAGAGGACAGGACACATCGCCGCTCCGCTTCAGCCGCTTTCCCTCAATTTCTAAATTAGTTTAGCGGGATATCGATCTACCGGTCCCTAATGGGGATAAGGCACTTTGTTTAAGTTTGTTTAAGCTGACAAACAGCCGGTTCCACCAGAGCTCAAGATACTTCAGTGTAAGAATATCTCCCAGGGAAATCCCAGACCCCCAGCAAGCGAGCTCAGCGTTTGCTCTGGCAGGGAGCCGAGGAGCGGCTCCGCTCCTGAATGTGCTGAGCTACGGGTTTTCTCATCAAACCAGGCTGAGACGCTGAGATATTTCTGAAACTCACCCCTTGAACCTGCAGGTAGGAAACGTGAGAATATGTGGTGGGATCAGGATGGAGAAGGAGGTGGGGGAAAGGGCTGAGAGGCAGCCTCGGGACGGCAGCGTAGTGAGGAGCCTGGTGGCACAAGGAGATGGGCACATGCAGCCCCTTCTCTCCTGCCCTGCCAGGTCGGGGAGCAAACTGCTGGGGGGCTTGGGGTGCTGTCAGTCACTTCCTCCATCCCTGCATGCTGCTCTGGCAGGGCTCTGATTCACGCAGGGTCGTTAGGAGTGGATGGCGGGGCCAGCTTGGCCATGGGGCAGCTCATGGATGTGCTGGTGGAGCTTCCTACCAACCTTCCTACCAGCCCTGACTTCATCCCTTTTTGCAGAGCGACTCCTCCAGTGACAGCGAAAGCGAGGACCATTTCCTAATGCTTCCTCCGCGGGACCACCTGGGCTTGGCCCTGTTCTCCATGCTGTGCTGCTTCTGGCCCCTGGGGATTGCTGCCTTCTACTTCTCCCAAGGGGTAAGAGATGCCCCGGCCCCCTCTGCTTTCCTGCATGTGCTCAGCCCTGGAGCCAGGGTCCTGCAGGGCTCTGGGCACCTTTCTGCTCCTCTCTGTGTTGTGCCCAGGCTCCCGAGGGCTGGGGCAGAGGGATCTCCTGCTCCTGGATGGCTCCACAACTGCTGTGGGGCTGCAAGCCCTCCGGCTCCTGTGTGGGGTACTGGGGGCAGGGTTTTCCTTTGGGCCTTCAGGTGCTGTTTGGGGAAGGGGGGCTTCTGTTGGTTTCTTGCTCAGGTTCTCACCCGCCAGAAAAGTGAAGATAACAGCATTTTCCATCTGCCCTCCCATTCTCTAGTAGTGTGAGGTCCTGCACCACAATTTCATCTGCACTGAGGTAGCCCGTGACCTGGAGACCAGGCATAATGGGGACTCTGGTCTCCCCATCACCCTACAGCTCCGCCATGCCCTTCTCTCTGTTCCTTGTTTTTTGAACCCTGTGAGCCAACACCAGACTGTGTGCAGCTGGAAAGCAGGATCTCATCCAATTAAAACTCCTCCAGGATTCCCAGAAGATCCTGGGTTCGGGGTCTACACAGGGTGTCCAATCCTCATTGCCTTCCCTGGGGAGTAATGCTGCCGAGGGCACCTTTGGGAAAGCAGCAGAAGCTGGAGAGCATGGTGGCCCTCGGGCTGCAGCAGTGCGGAGGAGTTGCTGCTTTCTGCAGGGCTTTGCCCAGAGCCTGCTCGCAGTCACGTTACTGTCAGCCCAGAATAATTCGTGTCGAGCCAGGAGATTCGCTCCGTGTTTGCACGGATGCTGTCGTACCAAGAATAGAAGGGGGACAAGTGTTAAGAAGTTAAATCAAGAAGATAGAAACAGAAATGGAAAAGTATATAACAGGAGCACCTGGCACAGAGCCTGTGAGAGAAAGGGGAAGCTCCAACTGACTGGGACCTGAGAAGTGGCTGATTTCACATCTTGCATGTGGTGCAGGGTAGCACAGTGCATTTGCCATGTGATGATGTGCTTTGTGCAATTCACACGTAGCTCCCTTTGCTATAATTACCACTTAGGTTCACTCTGGTGGCAAGGAGCATCTCTTCAGGCTGTGTCTGTGTGCAGCGTGTGCCCTGATCTCCACAGGGCAGCTTGAGCCCCAGTAGCAAGCGATGCTAAGAGTAGCTCTGGATGCACCCCGTGCACTCAGGGAAGCTGGAAGTCTCCAGCCTGGAGAGCTAACACCCACGTTTGCCTCCGTCACTGACTCCATCGGCCCTTCTGTGTCAATAGGTTTCAACTGAAGACTCAAAACTGACAAAATCCATTAAATATCATTAAATGGCTTCCTGTTCCTTCATTTTGGTGCTCTCCCAGCCTTCCTAGGATAAAGTGGCTGGGGCTGGGCAGCTGATTCATCTGTGCACTGAACAAGCACAGAAGCCACAGCTCCAGGATAGTCACAGTATTCTTCCCAAGATCTTTTTAAACACAGACTGATCAGAAAAAAATGCAGAGCATCGGCAGACTTCCCGCTTAGCCCACTCAAAGCACCAAAATCTGTTTGCAAAGCGCGGCGAAGTAACCACATAAGGAGCCACTTCCATGATAAATTTAGGTATCAAAAAATGCAGGGCTTAGCCTGGGGCCCTTCTCAGGTCCATACAGAGAGGACACCTGCAGAGGGGACATCAGGCCACTTACCTGAGACTCCTCGCTTTGGATAGGAGATCTAGCCCTCTGGGCTTGCCCGTGTTTTAGGTGAGAGAGGCCATTTGGATGCCTGTACACCCCACACGTAGCTGCCACAGTTGAATGGGGCACCTTCCAGCTCGTCCCTGTGCACATCCATCCCCCCGCGCGCGCTGCCTGAACCCGTATCGCAGGGAGATGAGAAGGTACAGCTGTGTGTGCTTCTTCTTCTTCCAGACCAGCAAGGCTGTCTCCAAAGGAGATTTCCACCTGGCCAGCTCAGCTTCCCGCCGAGCTCTCTTCCTCGCGGCGCTCTCCATAACCATCGGCACAGGCGTGTACGTCGGGGTGGTGGTGGCACTCATCGCTTACCTCTCCAAAGGGGGCCACGTGTAGCTGCCGCCTGCACACCAGCGCCGTCCCCAGCCGCCAGCCCTCCTGGGATCGAGCTTTCCTGCGGAGCACAGGGTGCCAGCGCTTGCAAGGGCTACTCGCACGGCAGGACCCAGGCTTGGATGCCCTGTGCAGGCTCTTTCCCTTTTCAGACTAACAGCGGATCCTTGGAGATATTCAAAAGCCACCTGGATATGGCCCTGGGCAACCTGCTCTAGGTGGCACTGGTTGGGCAGGGGGTTGGACCAGATGGCCTCCCGAGGTCCCAGCCAGCCTCAGCCATCCTGTGAGTCTGTGACACCCATTCTGCCTGGTGCTGTGGGGTGACAACATCCAACAGCAGGGAACTGAGCAGCGGGCTGCCTGCTGGGACCAGGAGGAGCACGGTGGAAGACGTGCAAGAGCGATGCCCTGTGCTGCTGCCAGCCTGGTGCCACCATCCCTGCTGCAGGGCCGTGGCATCCCTGCGTCCACCGGGCAATGACCGCTCTTTCTTCTGGGCATCCGGGGCCCAGATGTGGTGTCAGGACTCCCATGATGGGGACAACGCTCTCATTTTGGTGCCATGGGTGGCACCTGACCCTTCAGCTGCAGTGAAGGAGGAGGACACAGCATGGACACAACCAAAAGGTCCTGAGGTGCTTTCCGCATCCCCCTCGGGACGGATCCATGGTCGCCAGCCCATCCCAGACAAAAAAAACAAGGAGCAATGCAAGCTGCAGACACTGATCGTCAAAGGTGTCTGGCAGAGGCAGCAAGGCTTTCCAGCATTTATAACGACTGTCACGATAATTGCAAGTCGGAGCCCCAGGAAGGCTGGCATCCCACGGTGCTCGGCCCTGGGGAGACTTGCAGTGGGAATTTCTGGCCAAGAAGTGACGGGGGGGAGGAACCGGGGGAAAAGATCTCGGCTCTCGGCACTAGGTCGGGGGCTTGAGCACCAAGGGGATGGAGAGGAAAGGCCAGCACAGTGTGCAGAGCTCGGCGTGGGGTGCTGGGAATAAGGGCACAGGGTCCTGAGGGGGGGAAGTCTTGGAGGCAGCACAAGAGATGGGGGCATCTCCATCATCCAAAGGCAAGGACAAACTGCCCATCCACGTCTACAACTTACTTGTGCCAATTCGTGTGTTGTCAGCGGCACACCAAGTGCTTTGGGGTGGATATGAAAGCAATGGCTCTGCCCCAAAGGGCTCCCCCTCCCCAGTATCCTCCTTGCCCCTCTCTGCCGATGGCTCTGCAAGAGGCGCAGCGTGCCCCTCCGGCTGCGTGTCATTCAATTGTACATTTCACCCTGAAGAAGCATGTTAATGTCTGCGATTTCTGTTGTACTCGAGCCATAAAGGAGAGAAGCACATCAGAGACCTGTTCAGAAGCAGTTCTGAAAGTTCCCATTATCTTTTATAATGTGGAAGAGCTAATAAAGGAGCAGGCAAAAAGGATGCTGTTTGTAATAACGCGGCGCTGGGGCGGGAAGAGGTGAGCTCTGCAGGCTGCCGCGGGAGTGCTGCGATGGCTGGGAGCTGGAGGTGTTTCTGCAGCTCCCTGCGGAGGTTATCATCCAGCTGCTGTCTGGGCAGCTCGGGGGGAGACGTACTGCAACGTAGACCACAGCCGGCAGCCCTCGCGGGGAGCAGGGTGGTACTGGGGGCTTTTAGCCATGTGGGGACAGAGGAGAATTAGGTAGAGGACGAAGCGTTTTTGTTCAGGCTGCCTAGAGGAAAGGCTGGAAAAAAAATAAGCTCAAAGAGGGGCAGGAAAATGTGAACGTTAGGAGTGACTAGCCAGGTCGTGCTTCTGATGGTGGAAAGAAGTGATGGGGCGCCTGGGAGAGGTGAGGGACAGCCCCACCCCAGGAGCTGGATGCATGCGATGGGCACGGGGACCAACCTCCCCCTACCCCCATGGTCCCACTTCTCATCCCCATGGCAGCGTCCCCAGACCTTGCCAGGGCTCGTCCCTAAAAGCCGCTCATCCCTGCACGCCCCTTTGTCTCCTTTAATTGGAGGCACGCAGGGCAGGACTGGGCTAATTCCGAAGGACCAACAGAATTAAAGAGTTTTCCGCTAATAGCCTGAATCTCTGATGGTCTTGTAAAAGGGGGGAGGGAAGGGGCTGAGCAAGCGCATCCCTAAGGGGGGCATTATGCAAATGGAGAAATTAGTTGGAAACAGCCTGAAGGGAAACATGTGGAAATTGAAATCCAAGGACCAGCATGGAGAATGCTGCTGAATAACTTATCGCAGACTCGCAGCGTCTGCTGCAGCCGCCAGAGCAGAAGGGAAGGAAGCAAAAAGCCTGGGAGCCACGGCAGCTGGGGGAGATGCAAGCTCCAGAAATATGACTGAGCTAAGAAAATTAAAAAAAAAAAAAAAAAAAAAAAAAAAAAAACCAGGCGGGCTGTGGAGATGTGACTCCTCACCCCCTCCCTCCCATTCTCCCAGGTGGAAGGGACCCCCCCCCCCCCCCCCCCCCCCCCCCCCCCCCCCCTCCTCTGGGACCTGCAGCCCCACAGCGGAGCTCCATAGGTGTCCCGGCCCCACAGCGGGAGCTCAGAAATTTTGGGCAAAGGAGGACAAATTGTGGCCTGGCAACATTTCTAACCCAGAAAATAGAAGACCGGGCTGGGCAACCAGAGGTGCCCACCCCAGGGCAGTGATGGGTGGTGATGGGTCCCCCGGATTTCCTGGGGGCTGGCAAGAGAGGATTTGGGGTTCCCTGAGCTGGGGATGGGGGCTTGGTTAAATAGTGATGCCCTACAAGGATGTACACAGACACCTGCTCCCCGAGCCAGCGTTGTCAGGGCAAAACCACCTCCACTGCCCCACCAAGACCCCTCTGGGGCTGGCAAGAAAAGAGCTACAGGGACCAACGAGCAGGGTCCGTCCTCCTCGCTTAATGTTTAGTGCTCCTCACCAGTGTTTTCCCTTCACAACAATCCAGTGAGGAAATAGCTAATTATCCGAGACAGGGCACATTGTCTACTCCCGTAAAAAGAAAAAAAGAAAAAAAAAAAAGGCAAGCAAGAGCATGTATCAGTGCGTCCCTTGGGCAGCCTCCCCTCCCCTCTGCTCCCCACAAACAGCCTGCAGCAGGGCGTGCGGGGAGGTACAGCCGGTGGCCGTGCCGCCCCTCCGGGGGCTGAGGGAAGGATTTTTGGGAGAGAAGCCAAGTAAGGGCCATCGCTGCAGCATCGGGCAGGAAAACTGAGTGCTCATTACCTCTCCTCTCCCTCCGCCATCTCAGGCAGCCCCACGTGCAGGAGGGCACCGTGGGGATGAGCTGTGTCACCCTGCACACCTCCCTCCTCTGTGTCCCCCTGATCCCAAGGCATGGGGATGCTTGGGAACGGTTGGGGACCGTCCTGCAGCACCCCAAAGCACCGGGATTTTTCCACCTCCTTCTGTCAGCGAACAAACACCTGCAAGCTTCAGCACCGGGCATCATCCTCCCCCTCTCCCCAGCACCATCAGCACATCACTGCGTCTCCTGAGCCAGGTCCCCTGGTCCCCAAGGTCCCCCAGTGAAGGAAGGCTGGGGACAAGGGTGTGGAGGAAGGCAGGGAAGGAGAACTGACATGCAAAGAAATGTAATCTCTGCCAAAATGCCATCCCCGAAGTCATAAATCAAAGTCTGGGCGCAGACAGGGAACCCTTGACAGCATTGGACAAGAAAGATGGATTTTTTTTTTCCTTCTCAAAGTGTGTTTATATTTGAGTGTTTTCTCCAAAGCTCGTGTGTTTTCCAGATGTTGATTATGCTAAACCAACCGGGCACATCAGCTCACTTGTTTTCTAGAAAAGGGCAGGGAATGCAGCATCTGGATGTCAGCCAAGCAGCTGGTATGGCACCGTGTGGACAGCTGTCAGGCAGGGCCAGCTAAGATGGGCATTAATGGGTTATTAATATTTTAGAAGAAGTTCTGTTGGGCTGGAGGGTAAAATCCTTGAAGATCAGGATGAGGATTGATCTTTTCCCATATTCTCATTAACAAGTCGGCAGAGGAAGGAAGGGTGCGTTGGTGACATTTGCTAATGAGACAAAATGAGGAGGATTTGGAAATACCGAGCACGAATAAAGAAAGTGGGCAACCCTGATGAGCAGAGCAGTGCCGCTGGGATGGGATCGGGCAGTGGGAAATGTACGGAGGGGCTTCTCCAGGGGACTGATCCAGGTGGCCCCTGTTTTTCCTCATCTTCTTTCCTCCCTTCCCCGCATAGATATTCTTGATGATTAATTGCATTTGTGTTTGCTGCTCACGTTTGAATGGTGACACTGGCTTTTCTGTCCACCTGCTGTGGATGTATCTCCACCCTGGTGGTCCTCACACGGCTCAGAGCTGCTCGTGCCCCGTGAACTGTGGGCCCCTAAATCATCTCTGCTACAGGAAGGTAACAGGGACCACCAGGGCTCCCAGGTCCTTTTGTCAAGACATCACTTCCATCACAAAGACCGTATCTGGCAAACATCTTGTCCGAATGGCCCAGATGCCAACCGCATGCTGAATTGCACGACTGCAGACTGTCGGTCCCATGGGAAGGACAGCCTCTGGACAGAGACCGCTGCCCACCGTGGGTGCAGCAGAGCTCCTGCACCGCACCGAGCCCAGCCCAGCCCAGGAACGAGCGGTCCCCCACATAACCACCTGGTTTTATTGCAGGGATGACGTTCTGCCTCCACCGGCAGGCATCTGCCTTCACTCCGTGCTGCCGCCGGGTGGGACACTGCTCTCACCCCACCTGAGGACAGGAGGGACATAGCAGGGTGGCACCACGGCCCCTGTCCCCAGAGCACCCCTGCCACGTTCACGTCCTGCCCTGGTGCATGGCTGCCTCCTGGGATGAGCCCCACCACCCCGACCCGGCCGGCACAGCGTGATGGACCTGGATGGATGTGAATTAGGTGTGTTAGCAGATGAGCAGAGCCCTAAATCACAGGTGGGTGGGGAGCTGCTCCGTGCAGGCTTTACAGCCCCCAGCCTCCGCATTTTAATCTCCTTTTACTGTTTTCATTTCCATCTTGGCTTGGGGTCAGTGCTTGTGAGCACCCGCCTGTGAGGGATCTCAGTGACACCTGAACTAAATCTCGCTCCGTGCCTGCAAAGGGAGAGATTTATCAGCAGCACAGGGCAGAGCTGCTGGGACTGCTTCGAATTCATTTCCTGCCATCCAAGCACAGCACAACAGGTGTGAATCGAGCACCGGGGGTTCCCCCCAGACAGACATGGCTCAGCCTCAAACTGCCCCTGTAAATAGCGAGCGCTCGCCACCCACCACATCAGCAGCCCCACACCGTGTCTGATGGGCACCCTGCCCCTGCCCCCAGCCCACCCCAGGCTCAGGGTCCCCTGGGAGGACCTGGACTAGCACCAGCAGTCAGACAACCCACACCTTCTGCTCCCACAGCTCAGCAGAGGGAGGGCCCAGCCCCAGCCCAGAGGTCTCCTGCCTGCCTTCACAGCCGCTGCCGCCGTGGAAAGTGGCTATCTCCAGCCTCCGGCAGTTCGGAGACACGGATAATCGCTCTGGAGTAATTATGAGCTTGCTCCCTTGGAGGAGTTCACTGGTGAGAAGTCACTGGCAGCTAATTACTCCAATTACTTCCTGACACACAGAGCCCAGGCGCTCAGAGCCCCCTGCAGCAGCACCCAGCACCGCTCAGCGCCTCCCAGCTCCCACTGCAGGCCCCATGTCCCCTCCCCAAGGCACCCCCGGCCCCAGATCCCCTCCCCTGGGACCGCACACAGCAACCTGGCATCCACTCACCCCACAGAGCATTTTCTAGGGGTGGATCGATAGTGACAAGGTCCCACTAGCACCACCAAAGGGGTCACCACCCAGTTCCGAAAAGCAAACGGAGAGGGAAAAGCCTTGCCCAGAAATCCTTCACGTAGGAGCGAGGAACCACACAGGACTGGGAGCAGAAGTCTTTATTGCTTTCAATTGTTACAAGTCAGGCGTGCGCAGCCACGTTTGCTGCGAGGAGGCAGCCACACTGCCTCGAGTGGCTCAGGGAGAGACTTTGGGCCCACAGGGTTTGGTCCCTGCCCCACCGCAGGCGGACACCTTCCTGCAGGCACCAGGGAAGAGACACAGAGAAGGCAGCTGCCAGCTCCAAGTGAAGGACTGTGTGAAAGAGGCTATTGCTACAAGACCAGGAAGGTCAGGGACGGCTTCTCCAGAGCCTTAAAGAAAAAAAACAAAAACAAAAAAGGACAGCAGCTCCTGGTTTGGCAAGGGAACCTAACGCGTTCCCAGCACAGGCTACAATGGGGACACAAACCAAACCCATCCTCTACCAGCCTCTGGTTCCTCCAGGGAAGATCAGGGCAGCTAGGGACAGCTACTAAAAGCTCGAAAGCTAAAGTGGCATCAGTGCTGGCCTGAGATTAAGCCTTCATCCTCCTTAACTGGGAGGAGCACAGATCAGAGATGTACACGTATCCCCCCAAAAAACCACTGAGCACTCCCCAAGCCGCCCTCACCCACGGCCGGGGCTCGCTGAGGGGATGCCGGGCGCCTCCATGCTCAGTTCCGCACATCCCCATCACTCCTTCACACGTGCCCAGGGCAGACAGCCCTTCAAGTCCTCCACCCTCAGCACACGCTGGAGGCCTGACATGCCCTGTGACCCCTGCCCATCCCCTGAGCACAACTGAGGACCAAACCCCTCTGCCCCTCTCCTCCGGGGCAGCCAGAGCCTGCCTCCCACTCCTCCCATCTCCAGGAGTGGGCACTGTGCAGGCACTCCCATACCTGATTGAACCCCCCAGAAAAGAAAAATCAGAGACTAGGAACAAAACAAAACCAGAACAAAAAGTTAGGCCTGGGCCCTGGCCTGGACACCCCACCGGAGAGCCACAGGGCACAGAGCAGCTGTGGCGAAGCAGCCCTCAGGCATCCACGAGGGTCAGCCCGTCGTGCAGGGCACGCTTCCACATGTAGTAGGTGGAGCGGGCCGTGAGGGGGAAGCGGGCACTGAACTCCTTGTAGGTGGGGAAGGTCTTCGACTCGAAGCGCTGCTGCAGGAACAGCTTGGCTTGCGCCTTGAACTGGGCGGTGGCGATCACATCCATCACAAACATCCGGCTGTTGGCTCGCTCCGACACGGCGTAGCCCGAAATGGTGGCGTTGTACGGGGTGGCCGGCATTGGTTTCTCCAGCTGCTTGCTCGCTACCTCCACGGGGAGCTGGGGCTTGACACCCAGCTCAGCCCTCTGCGGCCCCAGGGCAGCAACCCGCTTCAACAGCCGCCTGGAGCTGGCCCAGGGCAGGCGCTGCCGCCTGAGCGCCCGGCCGCTGCTCTTCCAAAACCAGTAGGTTGTGGAGGAGAGCGCTGGGTAGCGCAGACGAAACTTGCTGAATGGCAGCTGCCACTGCTGGACCTGCCTCCGGGCCACGTCTCGCAGCTGCTTCCTCCAGCAGAGAGAGGGCTTGAGCTGCAGGAGACTCCTGGGCGCTGGCCGGTCTCCGTTCAGCCTCTTCCTAACAGGCAAGCTGCTTGCCTTCAGCTGGAGGAGTGGTTTTCCTATGGCTAGAGGTTTGGGGTTATCCAAGGGAGACTGAGGGGGCTTGAAGTTGGGGTTCTCCTTGATTGCTTTTCTTCGCCAGTTGTAGTAAGTGGACCTGGAGATGCCGGGGAAGCTGCGCTTGAAGCACCTGTAAGGCACCAGAGTGTTCATGGAGATGCATTTCTCCAGGTAGGATTTGGCTCCTCGCATGAAGATCCCTGCTTGGACTGGGTCTAGGGAAGGGCTCGGTGGCCTAAAGCTTGCCTCTGAATTTGCCGGCTCATCCACAGCCTTTTTTGGGACATCCCTGTGAAGCTCCTGCAACCCATGGGCCTCAGCCAGAGCAGAGGCATCTCCGTTGACCACACTCTGCATCTCGTGCTTCCAGGCATAGTACGTGGACCGGGAGATTTCCGGAAACATCTGTCGGAAGTGCTGGAGGGGGACTACATTGCCCTCTTGGAAGCAGGACTGAAGGAAGTGTTTGGCTGCAAACCTGGCAGCTGCTTTCTGCCGGTGCTCGCGAGACTGGCGCTTCCAGCGGTAGAAGGTGCTCTTGGTGATGCTGTACCTGTCACGGAGGTTGGAGTACGTCAGCTGGGGGTCGCTGTTCAGCAGCTCGAGGGTCTTCATGGGCTGGACAGGAGGCTCTGGCGAGGGCATCGTGGGTTCCAGCTCCTCCAGACCGACCACAGCCACGAAGTACTGCGCTTTGAAGACCTGCCTGGAAAGCTGCTGCCCCGACCACATGATGTGGAGCGTGGAGGTCCGCGGGCCGCACTTCCTGGGCCGGATGAGGCGGTTGAAATATGGCCGGATCTTCAAGTTGCTCATGGGGTAGATGGAGTAGATGTTACACTGCAGCACTGAGGCAAGAGCGTAGACATGCCACATGTTGGCGAAGGTGCCAGGGAAACAGGTAGCTTTGATATCGGCGTCAAAGATAGCCTCCAGGATAGCCATGGGGAGGCTGGTCATCTCCGGGGTCTCCTCAGTGCAGAGGGAGTAGCGGGCAGCCTGCAGCATCACCTTGGAGTCAATCATGCCGTTCAAGTAGTACTGCTTGTGCAGCAGCATCTCCACCACCGTACGCACCTGCAGCTCCAGGCTGAGGCTGGGGTTGCCCCAGAGCAGCACGCTGGCTGCCTCGAAGAGGCGGTTCCCCTCCCCTTTGCAAACCAGGGGCAGCATGTTACTTGGGGCATCCTCGGGATAGAGGCTCCTGGCTACTCGGTCAACTTCCAGCTCCTCTTGAAATTGCCTCCCGCAATAGCCGGGCAGGGAGAAGGATGACAGGGTCCTCTCTGCCTCCAGCGCGGCGCTGGTGAGACCCTCCAGACCAAAGCATTCGGTGGCCTCCTGCAGCTCCTGCAGCACAGACTGCACCAGCTGGTGCCGCTGGATCATCCTGAAGGGCAGCAAAAAGAAAGGAGTTGCATGAGATCGAGACAGTGCATGCTCCAGGCTGATGGGGGCCTGTTACCTCCAGCTCTTTCCCAAAGGTTAGGAAGGGGGAAGAGGGTGGAGGAAAGGCCACTGCTCTCCCCCCCACACACAAACACACTCGCAAGGACAAAGTAGGAAGCCTGGGTCCCCACAGGCAGACCTGGGACAGGGACATGGGCTCAGCTTGCTCTGCAGTGACCTCCTGTGGGCAGCACGCATGGCACACAGCCTCCGGAGATGTGTGGGTCAAACTAAGGAGCAACCACATGCATCCGGGTGGGAGACGAGGCCACCGTCAGCCCCTGCACACCTACCTTTGTGCCCAGCCTCACCCCTACCTCCAGCTCCCCCACAGCGCATTTTACCTCCCCACTGCCAGCACATATAAAGAGCCTCGGGGGTGAAATGTTCATCATCTCAGCAGGAACACACAGGTGACATAGCAACACCGTGCGGGAGCACGGGGGGACCAGCCTGAAGGGCACTCAGGCCGACAGAAGGGACAAGGAGCTGCTCCCTCCCTGCTGCTGCAGTCACCGCAAAACCTGAGGCAGGAGGAACAGCCGGAGCCGAGCCGAGCCACAGTTAGTGGTGCCAGGGCTGACACTAGGTGTCACTTGCTGCCCAGCAGAGAAGCCCTGCCAGCCGGGGAGAAGGGGCGAAGAGTGCAGCCCCCAGAAACCCTACTAGGCAGGAGGCAACCCCAAAGCGCAGATGGAGAGAGAACTGGGCGGGTAGCTCGAGGGCTGCATGGAGCCCTTCTTCTGCACCCCAGCCCATCCCAATCCTGTGGGCCAGCTCCCACTCAGAGGATCCAAGGGTCCAAACCCGCATCCCCTCCTTTGTCAGCGTTGGTCCTGACACCCACACGGCTCTGCCCCAACCACTCCAGGAGCACCCCCGCGATCCAGCTCCACCACCACATCCCCCTTCAGCACCGTTTCATCAGCAGCCAGCTCAGATCCCTCACCCCAGCAGCCCCGTCCTTCCCTCTCAAAGCGGTCTGCACACAGAACACAGCATTTCACTCAGAGCAGCCCAATCTGGTCGGTTTTCTCCTCACGCAGCGCCCTGCTCATTCTGTGCCACCCCCCGCATACTGGGCATCACTTTGTCATCTCCTTCATTCCTATCCCAGCTGGAGACCCACCTTCTCACAGCACTTCGGAGGCACCATTACGCACTCACAGCTCTGCAGGGAGATGCCACGGAGAGAGGCAGCAGTCCCGAAGTAAAGCAGACGCCCTGCCTGACCCTTCCTGATTCTCCATCCTGTGCCCTGCTGCAGATAACGTTACCACTGCTGCAGTACCTACAACCCCCTGGCCGTGACCAAACAGCAAACGGGACAAGGTGCCACATATCACACCGCTGCATCCAGGCTGCTTCACCACGGGGAGCCCTGCGCTGCTGCCACTGCCCCTTGCCTTTAATCAGGTCGCCAGATCAGCTCCCCTGCCTGAGCTGAGCCCCTCCATTGCCTCCTACATGTTGAAGGCCAGGGCCTCCACTTACAGCTGCAGGGCATCAGCTATCAGCAACAACACAGGAGAAGGCACACAGCTGCAAAGGAAAGGCATAGATTTGTCCTCAGACCCTTCAACCAAGCAAGCACAGGGTTGTGTGCTGGGTCTGGCTGGGATGGAGTTAATTTTGTTCACAGCAGCCCCTGCAGGGCTGCATTTTACATTTGTGACCAAAACAATGCTGATAACACACTGATGTTTCACCTAGTGCTAAACAGCATTTGCACAGCATCCAGACCTTCTGTTTCTCACTCTTCCCACCCAGTGAATAAACTTGGGATGCACAAGAAGCTGGGAGGGGGCACAACCAGGCAGATGACCAAATTAACCAGAGCTATTCCATGCCATATAAGCAATAAACAGGTTGAGGAGGGGGTTTAGGGAGACCTTGAGCCATCTTTTGCTTGAGAACTGGCTGGGTATCAACATACCCATGGGAGGTGGTGAGTGATTGCTTCGCATCAGTTACTTTTGTTCTTCCTTCTTCCATCTCTCCTTTGCTCACTAAATGATTTTTTATCTCAAACCACAAGTTTCCTCACTTTTACCCCTCCCCTACCAGGGTTAACCCACAACAGATTGTCACTTTGGGCCAGGTCTGTACTTTTGCTGCCCTGGAGGCTCACGGAAGTTTATTCTGCAGAGCAGCATTTTCACTAAGCCAGCAGTGAACGGTGCATGGCGAGGAGCTGAAGCAGAGCTGCCCCTCCATACAGCCAGGCAGGGAGAGCCCCAGCACAGCCCCAGCCCTCATTCTCCACGGCCACATCCCCCGCAGCCACCGGGAGAGCAGGGAGAGGACGAGGCGAAAAGCTTTTCCCCTGGAGGGGGCGAGGAGCCGGGACAAGCTAGGGAGCACCAGGAACACGCCTGGTCTTTATGGCCTGGTGGGCATTTCCCACCCCCTTACGGCTTGGAGGGGGGAACATAAGGAGCTGGAGGCACAGATTTTAATCCTTTTCTTAAGGAATAACCCACAGCCTCAATGTCACTGCCAGCTCCTGCCGCCCAGAGCTGGAGCAACAGGACCTTGCAGGCAAGCCTAAGGCAAAAGCCACGGCTCCAGCATTGCAGATAAACTCCCGGGAGGTTGCATGGAGGGGGGCCGGGCAAGCCAGAAGCAAAGGACATCAGCCACCGCTGAGCTGCGGGCTTTGGCTCATCAGCAGAGCGAGCCCAGCAGCTCCTGACACAGAGGAGCTGCTGCAGAGTGAGGGTTTTTTCCCCCCGCTCCCCCAGCACAGCCAGCTGAACGTGACGGACAAATGTTCCCCAACCCGCCACAGCCCCGAGAAGCAACCGAGTGAGCTTTTCAGCGCTGATAAAGGAAGTTTTAGCTAACCCGGCCGCTTTTGCATTGTAACAGATAAGCGAGCACTTGCAGATCACGTTCTCTCACCTAAACTGATGGGCTGGTGGCATCCAGTAGTGCAAGTTCCCCGAGCCAGCCCTGAAAACGCTCCCAGCAGCAGGAATCCGGGAGCCCTCGGCCCCTGCTGCTGAGCACCAGCACCTCGCAGGGCTGCTGGGACCCCCAGCTGGGTGGGACAGCTCAGCTCGCCCCTGAGCCCAGCTGCGGGCAGCAAGGGCTTTCACCTGAGGGCTTTTCCAGCTGAACCACCGCAGCGGCACAAGAGAAGCACAAAAACCTCAAGGGGCTGCCTGGGTGAGAAATACCATCCCCCGGGGCTCCCACAGTCGAGAGAAGCCCGCTCCCGGCAGCCATCACCCCCACTTCTACCCGACTTTGCTTTAGAAAGGAAAATAAAGCAACCTCCGACGTGCGCTAACCCAGGCCAACGCATCCCAGCGACACCTGGCTGCGGCTCCCCGGGGATGGGGAACTTACCTCCGGAGCCCAAGCGGCACCTGACAACGGCCCCGCTCCCCGAGCGGACCCACGGGCACCTCCGCGGCCGCCCGGGGCTCCCCGAGCGGGGGAGGAAGATGAGGAGGAGGAGGAGGAGGAGGAGGAGAGCCCCGCGCCCACGGGGACCGCGCTGTCGCCCGGGGGACAAAGCGACGGGGCAGCCCCGGGGCACGGGGAGGACGCCGGTGCCCGGGCAGCCGCCGGGGAAGGAGGGGTCGGGGGCAGGAGGGGAAGCAGCAGCCGCCGTCGGGGCGGCCCCGGCCGCACTTACCTGGCCCCGCGGGTCGGGCCGGGCCGGGCCGGGTCGCGCCCCGCCCGTCGCCGCGCACCTTTAAGGGCGGCGGCAGGAAGCGGCGCGGAGCCGCCGCCGCCGCGGCCCCGGTGCCAGCCCCGCGGGGACCCTCGGGAGCAGTGCGGGGCCGGGCCGAGCCGGGCCGGGCCGAGCCGAGCCGATCCGGGCCGCCCCTCCCCTCCCCTCGCTCCCCCTCCCCTCCCCCGGCAGGAAGCGGGCCATCCCCGCCGCCCCGGCCCAGATGAAAGCGGAGCGGGCCGGGGGTCACTTCCAAAGCTAAAGTGATAATGGCCATTGTCCCGCCGCCAGCGCGCTTAAAGGGCCCGCGGCGCCCGGCCCCACGGCCGCAGGGCCCCCGCAGGGCCGCAGCTCCGCCGCCGCCCCACGGCAGGGCGGCCCCGGGGAGCGGGGGGTCAGCCCGGCCCGCCGCGCCCCGCGGGACGGAGGTGGCTGTGTGGTGTGTGGGTGCCGGGTCCCGAGCGGGCAGCGCTGTGGTGGTGGGGCTGGCACAGGCACAGTGCGTGCGTCTGGCCCGGCTGCTGGGCCCACCGGGATGGCGAAGGCTCCCAGACCTTCTCGTTTGGGCACAAGGGGCACCCAAACGACAGCTGTCTTCTCCCTGCCCTCGCCTCCCAGCCACGCTCGTGCCACCCGCAGGCCCCTGCCCTCGCAGCCCCTCTCCGGCCCCCCGGAGCGGCCTTCCTGCCCGCTATCTCTGCCCCGCTGCCTGATCTCCGGCCCCGCGTCCCCCTCCTTAACTCCCGCACACACAATGGGTTCATCGGGGCGTCACGTGGGGCTGTGCAAACAGCACGCGCGCCGGGCACGTCCGTCGCTCCGCCATCGCTAAGTCACCAAAACCAGCTCCACCCTACGTCCTCCTCACAAGCCCGGAGCTTCCTCCGGGCCCTTCCTCTTGCCAAGCTCTCCCCACCTAACCCCGTCCCTGTCCCAGAGCCCCTGCTGAGCCCCAGGGCCTCCTGCCACCACTGAACCCCACACTCCTGCACCTCTGGCTCTCCTGTGTGGCTTCTCCTGGCCACCACCCTGGGGCTGGCCAGTGGGGAATGATCCTCACAAAGACTCAGCCCCTGGCTGTAGCCACCAGGGGTTTCCAGTCCCAGCTGGGTGGGTTGGCCATTGGCCTTAAGTTTCACCACCTATCCAGCCTTAGCACTGCTTCTCTCACCTCCCAGGAACACAGTTTGACAGGAGGAGCGAGCTCCCTGGAAGCTGTGGACCAGCCCCACTCTCACCCCTTGCAAGTCTCCCCTGCCCCAGCTAAGAGCCATCACCCAAGCTGACCGAAACCTGGGCCCCCATTGCTCCCTAAGATCTCTTGTACTACACACACACAGACAAGTCACACTGCAGGGAAGAGAGACCTAAACCATCCCCTGGCGAGCTTTTTCCCCCACTCAGGCAATCTTTGTATCTCCCCCGCCAGTTCCACTCTCGCTATCAACCTGGCCAGCCCTGGACGTGCTCCCCGGGCGGCTGGCGTTCGCAGCCACAGCTGCTGCCTCCCCTTCTCATCCTTCATCCTTTTAACTTCTTTGGTTGCAAATGCAAAGCAGTGCTCACAGGGCAGTGAGACACTGGTAAATGCCAGAGTCAGCAGGGTCAGTGATTAACATAGGAGCTGGAAAACACACAAAGAGACAGCCTGGGCAGTTCTGTTATGCAGATCACTGCACACACGGGCTTCCAGCATATAAACAAGTAGTTAGCATTTTTCTGTTCCTTGGAGGAGTTCAGTGGGGGACCAGCCCGCTTCCTGCTTTGGTGCTGGATGCTTCAGCATGGCAGCGGGTTGTGGAGACCTTTGCAGTTAAGCTCGGCTTGCCAGAAGCTTCTCTGCCTGTTGTGCTTTAACCTGCTTGCTGCAGTCCGTCCTTTCAGAGCAAAGGTGCGCAGATATCCAGCCACATGTGGGCCGTGGTGCTGGGGGGCACAGATGTCCAGCAGCACTGGAAGGCAGGTTTTGCTGCTCCAAGTTTGGGCACAGTCTTCTCCCAGGCCAAGAGCAACCTCCGTGTTCAGTAGGTACAATTCTCATTGGTTTGAACCCGATGAGGAGGGTGTCCCAAGGACGTGGTGCTGGGTTCCTGTGCAGTGGTGCCACGCATGGGGATGATATTCAAACACTCAGTTATCCTCCCAGCAGGAAAGCTCCCCAAACCCACCTCCACTCCCACCCAGGGGACATCCGGGGGTGGAGGGAGTCAGAGCTCCCTACCCACTGTCCGTGGCTGGACCAGAGGAGACCATCCAGATAGGATGGGAAATGTCTGAAATAATGCCATTTGGAGCAGGTCAGCCTGTGGACTCATTGCCAAAACCAGCTCTGGAATTGGAACAGGTTGACCTAAACAGACTAAATTGACATGTCCATCCCTTCAAAACCATTGCTGCTGCCCTGGCTTCTGTTTTTCCCATCTTTTTCCCTCCAGAGCACTGCAGAGTCAGAATCTGAGTGCTGTCATCCCTCTGGGAAGTCAGGGGAGCTAGAACTGCTGAGGGGCTGGCAGGACTGAGAGCATGGAGGGCTACCAGGAGGGTCCTCCCAAGTGTCTGCTGTCTTGGCTGGGTTTCTCCCCTAGCATCGCTCCATGAAGAAAGTCCAATGAGCAGAGCTTGCAGCCTGAGATGGCGACAGAAGTAGGGTCACTGCAGCTGCAGTCTGCTCACCGATCTTAGGTGGAAGGAACGTCAAGTTGCATGAAATACTTCTCTGTGGTCCTGATGTGACTGTGCCCAGGGGACCTGGAAAGCATGGATTCTGCCCCAGTCTTCGGAGTAACTTGTTCAAACTGAATGGCAGAAGTCTGGGTTTGTGCTCATGTTGTCTGGTACATCTCATTCCCAGCCCTGAGACCAACTATGAGCACACTGCCTCACACTTCTGCTGGAGCTCATAACGAGAAGCCCAGGTAGACAGACCGGTGGGCCCTGTGCAGAAGACCTGTGAGGCTCTTTCATTTCTGTGCCTGCCTCCAGGCGATGCCGGTGCCAGCAGAAAGACAGTTGTGTTCAGTTCTGGTAACACTGCACAGAGAGGGAGAGCTGCAAATTACAGGGAGTTTACAGACAGGAGCAAGAGAGCCGCTGTGATTGAATTATAGGAGGCGATGTGAGGAGCAAGATCTGTTTAGTGGTGCTGAAGTGAGAACTGGTGGGCAGGGACAGCCCAGTGTGTAAATCACAGAGGGTGAGAGGAATTAATGGGGATGACCTCAGCTGTGTGACTGAGGACAGAGGAATGGCATGGAGGACAGAAGAACTTGGCCTGAACATTAGGACAGATTGGTGGCAAGGCCCAGCCAGGAGTTTCATCTCCCTGAGGGCAGCAGGGAGTTGGGCCTGGGCATTAGATCCCATCTCGAACAAGAGACCGGAGGCCCCTAAGGCTCCTCCACATCCTGCTGCCCACTGCCCCTGCAGTGACTCAGAGCTCAGCGTCATTCCCCATCACTCACATGTGCCTCAGTGCCACTTCTTTCCCATCCCATGCAAAATGCCTGGGTCCCCAATGCTCTTTTCCCATCTCTACCTTAAGATTCCCCCTTCATTCTCCTGTGGGACCTCAGTGCTGTTCCCTGAGAGGGACACAGAGCACCCTGTCAGTGTGGCTGCCTCCCCTTTCACCTTCTGGGTGATGTACAGGATGTACCAGTCCAATGCCCAGGGGTAGCTTTGAAAGTAGTTCCCATCTCTAATTATCCTCTGCTTCTCTCGGGGCTCTTTTCCCTTTTCCAGCTGGGTTCCCTCTTCCTTCCCAGAGGGAAAGTCTGAACTTGGTGCCATGCCCTTGCCACCCGAGGCATCGTGCTCCTGCTTGGGCAGGAGGGAAGTCCCTGTGAAACAGTGAGCGCTGTACCTCAGCACCAGCGAGGAGCAGGAGCTGTGGCCGTATCCTGGGGTCCCTGGGAGGGGTGGGGGAGAGCTGGGAACTGCTGAGGATTCAAAGTCAAGATCAAAGCGTTTCCCTCTGAAGCCCTAACACTCTCCTTCCCTCCCACTTGCACATAAAAGCACTCTGCCCTCAGCAGGCTCCCTAGGCGGGAGGGTGGCGGGAGGAGGGGGCTGGCTTCCCCCTTGCTTTTCCTGTGTTACTAATAGCTCTTCCCAGAGGTGAAATGGTGAAAATCCTTCCACCCCTCCTCCCCCATTCCTGCTCCTCTCCCAGAGGGCCTGAAGTCTTTTCAATGACTGCGATTTCATGGCAGACCTGGCCTTTGCTGGGGCGTTGCCGGCCAATGCCAGCCAGGACAGATGCGGTGAGCAAAGCCTTTGAAGTGTACAGTAGAAAGATGCTGTTAGAGGCGAAGCACAGGGAAGAAGGATTTAAAAGAAAGCAGAGCAGTTGGGCCCACAGGAGGGGGAAAGGCTAATTAAGGCACAGAGCATGGAGGGGGAAAAGACAGGATCATTAAGATAGCACAGCGGGAGCCGATGGTGCGGCTCCAGGGTGGCTTCAGCCAGGCTGAGCCTGGTGCCGTCGGTTCTCCATTCCCACCCTCTGTTTTGCAGTGGCAAGGGAGTGTGGGCGACTGCTGGCCAGTTCAGGTGGCTGGTCCTGCTGAAAAACAGTCGTTTTAGTTCATGCACTGATACAGAAAGAGATGAAGCTCAGAATGGGAGTCTGCATTATACCTGGCCAAATGCCCTTTACTTACTAATGATTAGAGACAGGACTAAACACTGCAGGTGATAGTAAACTGAAGAAGCAGCAAGCTCGTATAGGCATGTACAAAGAAGCTGGAGACTGGAAATGAGCAGGAAACAGTGGATTGAATTTTGGAAAAACCAGGAAGATGACATTCTTCTGGCAGTGCCTCATTACAAACCATTGCGCAAAACCAGCAGTGTGAGGAAAGACTTGGGATGGGAAAACTGAGGGGATGCAAGCTGGCGAGTCAAGACTGCTGTTCTGTGTCTGTTTTGATGGTCATGGCAGCTCCTGCTTGTTTCAGAGCACAGGAGGCCCCAGGGCCATGGGAAGATACGGAGAGCCAGCAACACAGGGAGGGCAGGCACTGAGAAGGCCACACTTTTTTGAGGAGAAAGGTGGGAGGCAGAGGGGAGTGCTGTAAAAGATGTAAATGCCTGGGTGCTGCTCCGAGCATGGGGGTGGAGAGGTGTGGGGAGGCACCGCTCCTTTGTGTTCAATCATGGCTGCCTCAGAGAGGGTCCCAGAGTTGACAGGGATGGGCAAAGGGCAGGGAGGAGGACGAGGAGGAAGAGTTTGGGACAGAACACCCTGGCCATCACATCTCTGTGTTGGATCCCCTGGATGCCTTGGTGCGGGGAAACCATTTTGTGGGCAGGGGAGGAAGGGGAGCAATGCCCCCTGCCATGAGGCAAAGCACGGGGGTCTTTGTCCCAGTAATGTCTGTCCTGGTGACACGCAGTGTCCATAGCCGCCATATCGCACCGCGACAGGATATGGCTGCTGTGAGCAACCATCACCCAGGCCTGGCGCAACACCTGGGAAAAAAAGTGTCCCTTTGAGCACAAAACTGAGTCACCAGGGAGATCAGCGGGGCTGATAGCACTGCGAGCTGCAGCAGCGAGGGAAGGCGAGGGCGGGAGGGAGAGACGCCGCTTAGGGACAGCGCTGCTTGCTAGGGCTCCGGCTTGGTTGTGTTTGGAAGCACTTGGAGCAGGGACAGGGGAGATGGGGCTGAGGGGTGGAAGCCAGTGTGGGCGAGAGGGTGAAGTGACCGGGTGACAGCCCTAAAGTGAACGGCGAGCAGCGGCCAAATGTCTGCTGCCCGCCCTTCCCTCCAGGGCTGTCCCCCCCGCCTCGCAAGGTGGCGCTCCCGGCCGCCGTGGAGGCCGGAGCCTCTCGCTAGCGAGCTCCTGCACAGCGAGGAGAGCTCCTGAATATCCGTGAGCTTATTCGCGAGCTTTATGAATATTCACGACGTGACACCCCGGGGGCAGGCCGCGCCATCATGGCGGGAGGCAGCGCCGGCGGTCGGGGCGCCGGGGCGGGCGGCCGGTGAGGCTGAGCGGGTCGGCGTGTTTTTGGGGTGCCGCCGGGCTCCCAGAGCTCGCGTCCACCCCTGGTGCGGCTCTTCCTCTCGGCAGGCCCCGGCCCCAGCTCGATGTGGTGTTCCTGCGGCGCTTCCTGAGGATCCAGGCTGTCTTGTTTCCCCAGTGGCCCTCCCGGAACGCGCTGATGTTCCTGACGCTGCTCTGCGTCGCCTTGCTGGGTAAGCCGGAGAGCAGGGGAGGTTGGACTGAGCGCTCCTCAGTCCCCCCCGTACCCCTTTTTTTTTGGCACACCACCGTCCTTCCTTCCCTTTCCGTGCTTCCCTCTTTCCTCCAGAGCAGCTAGTTATTTATCAGGTCGGCGTGATCCCCAGCCAGTACTACGAGGTCCTGGGGAACAAGGACTTCTCCGGATTCAAAGCGCTGACTGCCATTGCCCTGACCCTGATCGTGGTGAACTCCACGGTAAGACAGGCCAGAGGCTCCCTCGTCTTGGGAAGGGAGGGGAAAGCTGCCCGTGGCTCTTGGCAGAATCCTGTTGAAGGATCTAGGTCTGCCGTAGCCCCGTTGGATAGCTATGTGATCGCTGGCGCAAACTGCTGATTTTTATTTCATTTTGGGAAATGCATGTTCTGCTGGCTTATCCCTTCTCATCTGTCTTCTTGCCTCCATTCCAGCTAAAAAGCTTCGACCAGTTTATCTGCAACCTGATGTACGTGAGCTGGAGGAAATCCCTCACCGAATACCTCCACCGCTGCTACTTCCAGGGCCAGGTTTACTACAGCCTGCATGTTCTGCACGAGGACATCGATAACCCGTAGGCTGCCTGCGGCTTCTTTCATCCTCTTGCTTGGCTTCTCCCAAGCTGCTCCTCGCCTTTTCCTGACCTCTCTGTATTTCTGGGTAGGGGTTTAAGCCATAGGAGTTTTTTCTATCAAGACACAGATACACCCATCTGCCCTGGGTGGGAGGTGGTACCTGGGGATGGGGACTCCTGTGACCACTGGCCTTGAAGGTTTTGTAGGCAGGATGTTTCTGTTGCAAGGAAAATGGAGAGCCATCAGAACAGGGATCTAGCGCTGCTATAAACCATGCAGTCTGCAATCTCAACTCTTGGCACTTAGTGTGATGTTGCAGAGGGCCTGGCTGGAGGCAGAGAGCACTGCCTCTCCCTGTTTTCACGCAGCCAGTGCACTCAGGACAGTCTCTGTCATTCAGTTTGAACTCCAACCACCAGTTTCCAGCTGAACACAGTTTTGCTTAGTAGGGTTTTTAGTGGTTTTGATGGCCCGTGGAAGCCACATTCAGGAAAGGCTTTGTTTTGCTCTCTTAGGGCTGCATTTCCTTTTCCCTGTTCCTAGGAAGGAAATGTCAGGGGTGTCTTGAAATTTGAGAGAAGGAGGAGCATTCAGTCCCTCCTGGTATCCCAGCCTACACTCAGATCCTCTTCTAGTCCCTCTGCAGCAGCCTTTGACACAGCTGCAGAGAGGGAGAAGTTCTTCTCGCAGCGTCGTGGTTACTGCAGAACTGCTTTTCTCAGCAGAGAAGGTCAAACAGCTTCTTCCTCGCAGTGTCATGTTGACCCCAGCCTTTCAGCCTGTCTCTGCACACAGGACACTGCTGACATAGTTATGCAGTTTGAAGAGTTAAAGATGCTACATTAGGCATCACTTCAGAGGAGAGATTTTTTTTTCCCCCTGTGGAATGTAAAGAACTAGTTATTAAACAGTTGCTGAAAAACTAGGAACATGGAGAAAACTTTTTCCAAACTGTGTTGCTTTATACAGTTGTGTCAAGACCACAGTCTCTCTTCCCCTGAAGGGGGCACCTGTGGTCTAGTCCCTTTCACTGCACTGGTGCTGTCTATCCCAGTGATGGCACCAGAGGTGACCAAGCCTGGGGTCCTTGTGAGAAATGGCTGTCTTGCAGAGACTCCCAGCTGTTGCTGGTGACTTCAAGGGACTGAAGCAGCCTCTCTGCTTCTGCTCCCCAGTGCTCCTGGTGGCCTGTCCTTACTCTTTCATTGCCCAGCATGATGGTCTCTGTGGCTGCACAGTGAAATGGTGCAGGATATGTCATACTTTTTCCTTTTTCTGTATCATTTTTCAGCAAGACCTGCACCTTGTCTGCTTCTGCTAGCTCAGTGCTGGGTGAGAGCATGGGTAAGAACAAAAAGCCGTGCCTGGGGGGAGCAGAAAACAAGGAGAGGGCCTAGCTTATGGTCAAGCAGCCCTACTGCTAAACAAGAAATTACAGCTTCATGATGTGCTTTCCAGCAGCTGCTGAAATTACTTCCAGCTTCACTGAAATTTTCGTGTGTGCTAATACTTTGTAGGACATGGAGTTGCAAGGACAGGTTAAGACTTGCGGTGCCTCCCATGCACTGTAGCACATTGGCCATGGCTGGAAGGTCCTACACACCCATCTTTCCCTTTGGCTGCGGGAAGGGGAGGACAGAGGCCCCTCACCACATGACTGTCCTTAAGGTTTATTTTTAACCAGGGGATGTGTTCACATTGTGCAGTGAAATGCATGAGATAACTGGGTCTATCTGCTCCACAGTGATAGAGCCAGCTCTTCTGACCTTAGCACACCGAAAGTGTGGGATTGCTGCTGAGTATTTTTCATCACCCCCTTGCTTCTGCTCAAACATCCAATCTTATTGTTCAGTGTCTTTTGGATGCCACTACAAGAATACGCTTTATCTTGCAGTTCTGATGAGAATTTTTTTCCTTGTAGTAAATATTTAGAGAATGAACTAGAGCAGTGAAATAGCTTACCGTTATGCAGTGCAAACCAAGCTAAGTGTTAGATGCACTGTGTCATCCTTCTTTCCCTTCTAGAGGGAATGAAGAGTGGGCTTTGAGTGTCATACAAACACCGTGGCTTCTAGCAGGGCATTTGAGTTGATGTCTATGCGTTATCAGTACACGTTGCTTAATAGCTCATAAAAAGCAATATCCTGCCATGAGTTTACAGCATGAGTTAAATGATAACATCACGGGAACAATTACAGTCTAAGAAAAGGAAAAATAATGACTGTAATGTCAGTCAGGGTGGGAGCTGCCCCCAGATTGAATCCGTTGCTGCTCCGGGACTGCAAAAGAGCTGAGAGACAAATGTCCTTGTGGTCATATCTGCATTAATGGCTACGCAGGACTCCAGCCTTGCTCTTTGTTGCATCCACAGTCATTACCTTTCCGCCTGAGCTCAGCGCATCAGAGGCTGAAACCCTTACCCGTGTGCTCTGGACAGATCAGGCACTGAGGGATTATATAGGCTAAAGTCCTCTCAAGTTACCCCAAGCTCATCTTTTGCTCAGCAGTGGGGCACATGGGACCTGGGGGTCTGCAACCCACGTGCCTGCTGCTGCTGCGGCAAGGAGGCTTGGTGCGATGCTGCCTGCTCCTGTGGGTTGGAGGAGGGTGAGCACACTTTGTTCCTTGCAGAAAAGGGACCTGCTTCTGACTGGAAGGGTGACTTTGCTGGAGGACTTACCTAATACCTTACAGCTGGTTAGGGCTTGCCCTGTGCTCTAACCAGCCCCGGTATCTCTGGTGCCTGGGGCTGCAGCAGCAGTACTAAAGGTTTGGGGGAAAACCAGTGTTTACGTTAGGGCAGGGGAAGGACCAGGGAATAACGAAGAAGGATGCAGAGACCTTCAGCACAGAACAGACAGCATTGCAGAAGAGGGAACAAGGGGCTAGCACAAGGAATGGGGTGACCGTCACAACAGGAGCTGTCCTTCCTGGGTGCCAGGAAAGCCCTTGGGCCATGCTGAGCCATGGAAAACGTCTCCTAGTGGGGCAGTAGGAGTCAGGCTGCAGGTCCCTCCCATACAGAGTTGTTCACATTCCCCCTATCCTAAGTTCAGGCAGTGAAACAGCCCGGCTTGTGCCCTGTTAGGGAGTTACTGCGCCCTGCACCAACTGGTTCTCACTCCCGGGCTTTAACAACGTCTGTGCCTCTTTGTGTTGAGCAGGGACCAGCGCATCAGCCAGGATGTGGAGAGGTTTTGCAAGCAGCTCAGCTCCATGGCCAGCAAGCTCGTCATCTCTCCCTTCACGCTGGCCTACTACACGTACCAGTGCTTCCACAGGTAAGGGCCCATCCCGACCCCTGAGCACACCTCTTTCCTCTGCTCTGTTTTGGAGCCTGGCACCCACGTTACAACTGCTGCTGTAACTGCAGGGGCATTGTATGTGTGGGTGAGGGGGCTCTGCACTCCAAGGGGACTTCTGCCTTGTGCAGTGCTGGCCCCCAAAGTCCTGTGAAGGTGAAGAGAGGTGACAGTTGAGGGCTCTGACTGCTCGAGCCCAGGGGTGCTGGAGTGTCCTTTTGTCTGGCTTCTTAGCCGACCTTTCTTTCTCCTCCTCTGCAGCACAGGCTGGCTAGGCCCCGTGAGCATCTTTGGGTATTTCGTCATCGGGACAATCGTTAACAAGGTATTGATGAGCCCAATTGTGTCTAAACTTGTGCAGCAGGAAAAGCTGGAGGGGGATTTCAGGTGAGTCACAGCGAAGCAGCATTTTCGCTGCCTATTTTGGCAGCTCCTGCAAGAGCTGCGCTTTAGTCCCTGTTCAGTGCTATGTTTGCAGCTACTTCTCTTGTCCATGACATGCAGTCAGCTGCTTCCCAGCTCAGAGAGACCCACCTGCTCACTGCTGCCCCAAACTCAGTCTGCTGAGCCCCGAGCGCTCCTTTTGGTGCCCTGCATCATGTCAGGTAGTGCCATTGGTTCAGTTCAGGGAAGCTTTGCAGTTTTCCCTGTGCCTCGGGGCACCCAAGGACAGCAGCAGAAGCTGGTGTGTCACACGGAGCCCAGGCATGGGCTGTGATGATTCTGTGTGGTGGAGATGCTGGGGTAGTAAATGCCCAAGGGGAAGAGATACCCCAGGGCTAAGACTCACAGTGAGCAAGATACCAAACAAATGCACCACTGAGCTGTCCCAGAATTATGTCACCTTGTGCTAAGGTTTCAGTGCCTTTATGAGCCCGTTGAATGTTTCTGTCAAGAGATGCCTCAGATCACTGCTCTGACAGATGCAAAATGAGTTACCTCTAGCAAGGGTGCTGGTTGTATAATTCACTAGGCATTTGTACGTGATCCTGATGATGGTTTTTGGGTTGCTTAGGTTCAAGCACATGCAGATTCGGGTCAATGCAGAACCAGCTGCTTTCTACAGGTAGGTAGAAAAGGGATAATGCCAGCTTGGGGCATCCTCAATGTATTCCTGTATCCCAGAGGAGTCCAAGTGCTGTTGCTGCAGCCTGAGCTTTCTGTCCCCTCCACCCTGCTGCAGGTGCAGCGTCACAGAGTGCCTGCTCCCTGACACGGTGTTTGCATCCATGCACTGTCTGCAGAAAAGCTTCTCAGCAGCTGGAGACAGCTAGTTGCTCTCTGCCTCCCTTCTAACATGCCCAAAGGCTTGATACAGATTTGGTGCTGGCCTAGAGACCCTTCCTGATGTTTTGCTATGGTCCTTACCTGGAAGATTGCTCAAGGCCTCATTGCATCTTGTCAGGATATTCCCTTGGGGCACTTTTTGCAGGTTGCTTCTGGCCCCATCCTGCTGCTGCTAATCTGGGTGTCTTTTGCCTTGCTTCGTTATCTCTGCTTGCTCTTCTGGGTCAGCCTGTGCCATGACCCTCCTAGCGCTGCACTGCTGTTCTCTGGATTTGCTTGATGCCACTTCTGTCTGGCTATTACTAAGGCTCCCAGAGCTGAGCATAAAGCTGGGAGCCCAGCAGCACCTTCACGCTTAGTGATGCCCTGAAGTCTGTTGAGTTGCTGCTTAGAGCCTTCAAGGTGTTCCGCAGAAATGGCTAGAGCCCAGCAAAAGGGCCACAGTTTTACTGGGGTGCCTGGTCAGTGGAAGAAGGTCATTGCTCAACTCTTGTCATGTGTCTGCCTTTGCTCTGTGTGTTGTGCAATCACGCTTCTTCCAGGAATTTAAGAAAGCAGGGGCTGCACTATCTCTGGACTTCCCTGACTGTGATCTTTATTTACCCATTCTCACTGTAGTGACTGAGCATTTCGAGTGCTGCAGTGCTATCCCCAAGGTGGCCGGATTCAAAATTGCCAATTTGGTAAAGATTAATATTGGCAGGCATGAAACCTTGGTATAAGTAATTGAAATCAATCTTGTTTTGCATTGGCAAGTCTAAATTATTTCTTTGTGGACTGGTTGATTCTTATTGGTTTATGCTAATTTTTCTTAATCGAGAAGATACTTTAATTGCAGCCTCTTAGTTAAGTTGCAGTTTTGAAGGTTTTTTTTATTCTATTACTAAAAATAAAATGAATTATCAAACTAGAAAATGGAGTGTCTTATTCCAGTACAGTTCATAGGCAGAAAAAGTTCATCTGGTGGGAAACTAGAATGGAATTGAATTATGCTAAAACTGGCATTTTTTGTGGTATGAGTCTTAACTAAAAACAAAGGCAATTTTTGAGAGTTACATTCCTAGAATCCTGCAAAAGGAAGAGTGTGCGATGAGTGGCCCGTTTCGATTGCCAGACTTCCCTAGCTTGTAGAAGCTGTTAAATCTTGTCCTCTTGTACTTGCTTAACCATTGATTGTTTTGATAAAGGAAAAACAAAACCCGCATTGTCAGCATTTTATTTATTTGTTTTCTTAACCTTTGGCAAACTCGCTTTGAAAGTGAATGGGAGGAAAAGCTGAAACCAATCCAACAACCTCTCCACATCTGCAAAGTAATAGTAGCTACCGACACTGTGCACTTCAGCCAGAACTTCTGGTCCCTGATGCCTGGCCTTTATTTCTCTGTCCTTGCTTAATACGTTCAGCTGCCACGGGAATTCATTGTCTGGAGCAAACCATGGAGCTCTGTCTGCATTTTGCCACCTGAGGGCAGCCCAGCCCTTGCGAACGAGCAGGAGGAGCTGCCACACTGCTGAGGTGGTGATTTGGGGCCGGGACGTGCCTCCTTGCTGCCTGTTCAGAGAGCAGCTGGCAGTGCAGACAGCACAGCCCTGGGAGCATTGCTGCTAGCTCGGGTGGTGGGGGACACACCGATGCTTCTGGGAAGGTCCGGAAAAGGGAGGGCTTTGGGGCTGGGGTCTCCTGGCCCGTTTGCTTGCTGTCACCTCCTTTGCCTCTGTCCTCTCCTTTCTGGCTCCGGTTGTGTGGCAGCACTGTCTCTCTCTTCCAAAAAAGGCTTTGTTCAGAAAGTGTGTGTTGTAATCTTGGGTGTGTTTTGCTCAAGGCCTGGGCCTCGCTGATAGTGTGTGGCCCCTTCTCACCTCCTCTATGGGACAGAAACTTGCAGGGCTGTTCCTTTCAGCCAAAGTTTCTTAGTGTTTCAGGAAGGATCTCATGGGTGTTCAGTTTCAGCTCAACAAAGAGCTTGGAGGCTGAAGTAAGAGGCCCTCTCTAGGTCTCAGTCCTAAAGCCCACGCTTTTACCCCATTGTGTGCTCCCAGGAAGTCTGGGAGTCATGTTGCTATCATGTTTTGCAGGGCCGGGCGAGTGGAGCACATGCGCACGAACCGCAGGCTGCAGAGTTTGCTGCAGACCCAGAGGGAGCTGATTGGCAAGGAGCTGTGGCTCTACAGTGAGTGGGGAGCTTTGGGGGGTGAGCAAAGGCATGTAGTAGTTCTGTTGTAGTGGCCCACGGGCTTGGAAGCCTGACTACTAGAGCAGCAGTGCTGGTTTTTCTTCTCCTGCCTCTTTCTGGTGCATGAAAACCCTGGGGCTGAAAGAAGGGTGCCTCCTGCACTCCTAAGTGGGAATCCTGTTGTGAAAAAGCCTGGCAGAGAGCAAAGTTCTGGACAACACAGCTAAGTCATAGAGCACAAGCCTGAAAAGAAGTCCCTGCAAGAATCTGCACTCTTTATGGCGCGGGCATTCAATGGCTGTGAAGAGGGGTAAGGGCTTGGGCTCTAGGGAAGGAGAAGACTCCATGTATGTGGTTGGGAGCTGTAGAGATTGTAGAGATTGCTTTCTGTAGAGACTGTAGAGATTGCTTTCCTATAAAGCCTGTCCCTTAAGAATAGTTGCCCCCTGAAAAACTCCCTTCTCCCATTGTCACTGGTTCCAGGTTTGGGGGCTAAGTAGTGCCGAGACAGCTCTTCCTCACCTCACCAGTGTTGTGAACTTCTGAGCACCAGAGAGTCCTGAATACAGGTGTCTCTGTGAGAGTTTGGGGCTTAAGTCTTTCTGCCTATCCTGTGCTCCAAAGCAGACTTCATGGCCAAGCATCTCACCCTAGAACTCCCTTTTTGCAGCTGGAAGGAGCCAGCTGGGCCCCTGAAGAGTAGAAACAAGCAGGCAAAATGGCTTTTGCTTCATGGTGGTTCCCAAGCTCTGTCTGGGCGATGTTTCTCCGCTCTGGGACCTGTTGCAAGGAGCTTTTTGCTTGGCAAATGGGTTTTCACCCCAGCGCTTCTGCTGTCCTGTGAGATAGGGTTTTCTGCTCGAGTGCATCATGAGAGGCTGAGACAGGATCTGCGTCTTCCTTTTGAGTGGGTTGCACTTGGTCCTGGCTGGATGAGAGGTTCCCACCCCAACTTACTGTCTTGTCCCCATGTGCTTCTGCCCAGTTGGGATCAACACCTTTGACTACCTGGGCAGCATCCTGAGCTACGTGGTCATTGCCATTCCTATCTTTTCTGGCGTCTACGGTGACCTGAGTCCAACAGAGCTCAGCGCCCTGGTCAGCAAGGTGAGCTAAGGGTTGTGTCCCACGCCGGCCTGGGGGCAAAGTGTGTGCTCTGTGAGTTTGTATTAACTGTATGAGCCAGCCCTAAGACTTCAGTCTGTAAATGCACATGGCTGGGCCCTGTTGTGGAGGGTGAGTGGGCACTGAGGGTGGAGGCTGGGGCTTTGGGCTGGTGGCCAGGGGGCTGAATAACCCGCAGTGAGAGACCTTCAGGATACACTGACCCGTGGTGGTATGGAAATGGGAGCTTTGAGCCAGCCTGGTGTAAGATTAACCTGGGGGTGAAAGCTGCCAAGGACACAACTGTCCAAGTGTTCCCCAGCTCAGACCCCTGTCTGTAAAAACTGGGAGGTCAGGAAGCCCTGGCTTTCAGTGCCGGGCCCACGCAGTGCTGTGGGTGTGGGCTCTGCCCGTGGCTGCTGCCCATGGCCAGTTGTGAGGCTGTGCTCGCTTGTGGTTGCCACCAGGCTGCTGGAGAGGAGCCTTCCCAGCCCGAGTTGTTTCGAGGTGCTCAAAGCTGGCTTGTGATGGAGAATGCAGAAGTAAAAATAGCAAAGTAGGCGCTGAGACACCCTGCTCTGAGCCATGTGCAGTGCTAGGGCAGGGCTGGCGGCGTGGATCTGCGTGACACAGACAGGGCGAGCTTGCGGGCACTCTGCAGGCACCATCCCTGGGTGGCAGGAGGTGTGTCCCCCCGGCCAGAACTGCTGTGCTGAGCAGGGAAGCCCTGCTCCATCTGAATGCAGCCGTTTTCTCCTTCTTTCCCCCTGCCCTGGGTGATTTCTCCACCCCTCCTTCATCCTGCTGGGCCTGCTGACCCAGCCAGATGCCTGGACACCTTGGCTATCTCCTCGCAGCCGTGGAGGTGGGGCAGTCTCCCCAGGTCAGCGCTGACCTTTGCTCTGGCATGTGATTTCTCCCCAGAATGCCTTCGTTTCCATCTACCTCATCAGCTGCTTCAGCCAGCTCATAGATCTCTCCAGCACCGTGACCGACGTAGCTGGCTACACGCACAGGTGAGCTTCTGTGGGGTCAGGTCTCTGCAGGAGATGTAATGGGACATGGCTCTACCCAAGTCTGTGCTAAATACATAACAAACAGTTGTTTGTGAGTGAGTATGGACAAGGTTAGAAGTGAGGAGCTGCCCCTGGCATTCGTGCACCCTTTTTTTTTTTGCCCAGGATTGGTGAACTGCAGGAAACCTTGCTGAGTCTTGGCAGAAGAAAAAATGAAAACTACTCAGAAGCCAAAGCCAGCTGGGACCTGGACAGGTGAGTCTCCGCTCAGCAGCACGTTGGCTTGCAGCTTACCTGCCAGTGTGTGGGGCTGTCACTGGGTGGAGGTGGCCCTTGGTGTCACAGCCTGCTGCATGCAGCTGGTTGGACCAAGCAATGCAGTGCTCGCTGTAACCTGGGGTGTGTGGGGCAAGACTCATGTCACAGAAGCACAGGCGGTCTAAGGTGCAAGGGAAGGTGCCTGGTCTTTACCAGCCTCAGCATTGGCACTTACCCCAAATCTCTTCTCCTTTGTCCCGGTGGTGGCCCAGCAGCTATGCTGGGGAGGACGCAGCGCCAAAGGACACGGCTTTCCTTCTGGAGCGAGTGACGCTCTCAGTGCCATCCTCTGGCAAGCTGCTCATTAAAGACCTGAGCCTCAGGATCTCAGAAGGAGACAGCGTGATGATCGTGGGGAACACCGGCACAGGGAAAACATCTCTCCTGAGGGTCCTCGGGGGACTCTGGGAAAGCACACGGGGTAAGGACTGCAGGTCTCCATATCCTTCTCTTCTTCAATGAGGGCTGTCCTAGCTGAGTTTAGAAGGTGGCCGCAGGAATTTGCAAGACGAGTGCCACTTGTGATGCTAAACACGTCACCATTTGAACTGTCCCTTCTCTGGATCACAAACTTCTCTGTGGCTCTCATTGCTTTACTCTGTGTTGCCAGCCTGCCTTTTCTGGGATGTGAAGGCTAATCCCTGGGGGCGGCGAGGTGTTGCTAGCAGGTGCTGCAGGCTTAGCATGCGTTTGTCTCCGTGCAGGGAGTATCCAGATGCTGACCTGCTTTGGCCCCCGTGGAGTGCTGTTCCTGCCGCAGCGGCCGTTCTTCACCGACGGCAGCCTGCGCGAGCAGGTGAGCCCTGGGCCGGCTGGCCCCAGCCCCGCTGCCGGCTCTTACCGTGCCTCTGCAAACCTGCGTGCGGCAGGAAGGCCTGCAGGAGGGAGGATGCGTGCGGCTGCTCCTTCCCTTTTGCCTGACTTTGTGCCACCACCACTGTGTTTCGGATGGGCCGTGTCCAGCCCCCTCTGACATGACTTCTGTTGGTCTGTTCAACAGGTGATCTATCCCCTGAAGGAGATCTATCCAGTTTCAGGTACGTAGAAATTCATCCCAGCAATTAGCCAGCCCTGTGGTTTCAGCTCTCTGTTCTGTACCCAGTGCAGCTTCTCCTCTCCCATGCCCCATCAGGAATGCTCTGTTACACTTCTGTTGCACTCTGCTTTTCCCGGGAAGGTTTGCCTTTCTGTAGCTTTGGATCAGCTCAGCATTCCCTCGCTTTCAAGAAGAATGCTTTCTCTAGATACAGTGAGGACAGGCTGGCTGTGCTCTGCATGTTGTACCGTGATACATGGTACGTGCTGAGACACCCTGCTGCTTTCTGAACTTGCTGTCGGGATTCATCTGATCCATCTGGTACAACCTGCGTATGGGAAGCCGTGTTTGCCTTTATCTCAGTTTCCACGTACCTCCATCTTTCACTGTCCCTCTTTTTCAAACGATGTCCTGGGTCCTTGCATGCTGTCACAGTCAATGTGTGTTCTTACTCTCCCCTGCCCTCCTCACAAGCCAGAGCACACATCTGAGTATAAGCTGCTGCGTCTTGCAGATGTCCAAGTTTAAGTTTCTGTCTGAGTGAAGCCTGAATCCTTGTGTTCTGGCTGTGTCCATCTGTGACCATGGACTGAGCCAAGCCTCAGGTGTATCTGTGGAGCCTGGCCATCTCCTGCTATGCTGCTCACAGACATGGCTTAAGGAAGGTCAGTGTTTGGGAGCTCTTTGTGCCAAAGCTCAGGACCCGGTATAGAGAAGTGGTTGAGTCAGCAACAGTGGACCTCGGAAGCTTTTCCAAACCTTCCCTCCTGCCCCACTGACTCCCCCTTGCAGCTGTGGTCTCAGCAGACGTGTCCTGTACGTACACACTTTCTCCCCCAGGGCCTGCAGATGATGAGAGAATCGTGCGATTCCTGGAGCTGGCCGGGCTGGTGAGTCCCTGGTGGCGCTGCTGCCGTCCTGCCTGCTGCTGCCGGAGAGGGACGAAGGGATGAGGCAGCACGTGGCAGCACGGGGTGACCACGTGCTGGACACAGGCAGGGGAATGGTCCGTAGCTGGGACGGGACTGTCCACGGGAACAGGCAGAGGAGGAGGGATATGGAGCAACTTTGGACCAAGCAGGAGAAGAGAGGGTGGCAGGAAGGGGATGGTTGTACTCAGGGCTGTGTCCCCTGGGGGCTGACAGGGCTGGGGCTGCGTTCACAGGTCTGCTGTGCTCTCTGCAGGCTGATTTGCTGGCAAGGGCTGGAGGACTGGACGAGCAGGTGGACTGGAACTGGTAAGGCAGCTCACTGTGGGAATTTGGATGATCCCTCTGGTTGGGGAACACTTCTAAGCAGTTGCACATTGCTGCTGGACTTGGGAGCATCTGTGTCCACTTGTGTGTTGTGGGAGGTGGGCCGTATGCAGGGCTGAAAGGTTCCTGCCCAATAAAAGGTTCCTGCCCTGTCCTGCATCAATCCCAACATCAGCAGCCATGCTGCTCTGCAGGAAGCTCACTGTGCACAGTGGAGGGGGAGCACCGGGTGCACACAGGGACAGTTTGCTGCGGTCTCCGGTATCAGCAACCATAAGCTCTTTAGCAAACAAGCTCTCTTTGTTAAGGGAGGTTTTTGAATCTCAACCCTGCTGCAGGTATGACATCCTGTCCCCAGGGGAGATGCAGAGGCTCTCATTTGCACGTCTCTTCTACCTCCAGCCAAGATACGCAGGTGAGTGAGCAACTGCAGAAGAAGAAGAAAGGCAGTGCCTTCGGCACAAACAGAAGCTAGGTACAGAGGCAGCTCAGGAACATGCTCAGTCTTAGCGATGATTTTAGACAGCTTAGCGCACACAGGATTCAGAGGTGAAAATATTTCACTATCTTTGTGGCAGGGGGTAAATGAAGAGGTTTTGTGTAAAACCTCATGTTGTTAGGGAAATATTAATTAGTGTTCTTGGTCCAGGTGTAATTACACCTGGGAGAGCACCCTCTCAGCATGCTCACCAGCTGCTGTGTAAAGAAGCAGGTGTGCTAGTGAGCACAAACACAGTGTCAGCTGCCGTGTGTGCGGCTCATCAGCCTCCGTGGGGCTGTGGAAAGGATGTGCCCTTGGAAACTTAGCCATAAGACAGCAAAAGAGGACAAGGAGTGGTGGAAGAAACATTGCTGAGAGATCACAGAGGCAGCTCACATTTGCAGTTTGGTCTAATTCCTTTGCACGTTTGGATGGCTGGGGGGGGGGCATTGGAGGAGTTGTCAGAGGGGCCTGGGTAGATGTGTGTGCACGGAGCCAGTGTCAGTAGCAAGGAGCCACCTTTAAGTACCTCTCATCTCCTGAAGCGCTGCTGTGTGCGATCTGGTCAGAAGGAACCTGTGGACTGTCATCTAAGCTGCAGAGATGATGTAAAACAAATTGCATTCATTTGCTCCAGGCCAGTAGCATTTATTTTTAACTGACAGGAAGCCACACCAGGCCATCCTGGCTGCTGCACGTGGGCTCTTGGCCAGAGAGGTGACGAGGCTGCTGTTCAGCCAGGCGCTCTGGCACGCAGCCTGTCTTGGGAAGGTCATGTCTTAGATTTCACAGTGGTGAGAACAGGGCAATGGCTGGCAGCTTTTGAGGGAAATGAACGAGGTGAACGGGGCCGTTTGGGTGGATTTGAGGGCTTGTGGGGAAGGGCAGCCTTCCCGCTTGGCTGACAGCAGCTGTGCCAGGGAAAAGTCAAGGTCCTTAGGCTTCTCCTCACTTGCTCTTGGTGAGTTCCACTTAACTTGTGAAATGTCCTGAGCAGTCACTGTTCTTTTGCCCAGGGGGAGAGGACAAGTAGGGAGAGGAGGGGTGTGTGGGGCTTACGGCTTGTCTCTCAGTGCTAGATGAAGCCACCAGCGCCCTGACGGAAGAGGTGGAGCATGAGCTGTACCGTGTGTGCCTTCAGCTGGGCATGACGCTGGTCAGCGTGGGACACAGGCCCAGCCTGGAGAAGGTGAGAAGGGGAGGTGGCATTACATGCCTCGCTGCTGGTGGCAAGATGGGAGGCAGAGAGGGTCCCTGGTGAGCAGAGGGGAATGGTCGAGGCTGGGGAGCCCCGCTGTGGGAGAACGCGCCCTCAACAGAGACATCCCTCAGTTGTTGTGTCATTGAATTGCAGTTCCACAGCTGGATTTTGAAGCTTCATGGAGAGGGAAGATGGGAACTCATGCGATGTGAGAGGATGAAGCGGCTCCCATCTGAGGAAGGATGCTGATAAACATGCCTGAGTCCGCACAGCTGCACAACCTGCGTATCCCTGGGAGAGCTCTGAAGAGCAGACTGGGAGTGCAGAGCCAGCAGCTGTCAGCAAGGGATTCGTTTGGTGCAAAACCAGTTACAGATTTTGCTGATGGATGCAGGGCCAAGTCTGAACTTATGCCAGGACCGGACATGTCTCCCCTATCCCTCTCAGTCCCACTCTTTGTCCTCCCTACCACTCACGGGGGAAGGGGCTGAGCTGCTGGGCTGCTGAAAAAGACAACATTGCCTCCTGGGGTTCGTATAAGCCATGGGCAGAGGAACCTCCACTCATCCAGGATGCAGCAGTGCAAGGATGGGCTGCAGCCTGATACTGTGCTGTCTGTGCCTCGCTGGGACCTCTGCCTCTGATGTACAGCCCTGCAGAATGGGCTTCTGTAGCCCTGGTTCTACCAAACAGGCTTCTGAGCTGCTGGCTTCCCAAGCAGTTAAGGGATGCGTTGTAATGGGAGGAGGAGGCTGGCACAGAAAAGGACATGGCTCTCCTCTCCTTAAGACACAGGGTTAAGGTTCAAATAAACGTGTTTTGTATTAAAATCTGGGGCCTGTTATCCAGAGATATTCCTGGAGAAGAATCAGTTTGTGTTATCCAGGCTTCTGCCTCTTCTGCTTTTTTATTTCTGCTTTGGAAGGGATGACTGTGTATTGGCAGTGCTCTTGGACCAGACTAGTGGTGAAGAGCAGAGCAGGGGTAGGGGTAACACACCTATCCGTGGCTGGTCAGTTCCTTTCTCCACAGCTGCTGCAAGGCACAAGGAACCCCAAGGATAGCTTTTGGCCTTCTGCTTTCAAGGGAGCAAACAGAGCTCCTCCTTACTGTTCTGTCTGTGATGCATCCTGTTCTCTCCCTTGCCTCCTACCTGTATGTAGAAGCAGAGCTTTTGAGGGTCTCTGAGTTCCCTCAGACTACCCTGGAGGTATGGTCTGAGCACTTACTGGGCACAGTAAGTTGCTCAGTGATGTTTCTGGCCCTGGCCCCAGTTCTGTAGCAAAGGAGGTGGCTGCTGGGAGGGCCATGCCAGCAGCTCTTTCGCCCCCCCCCCCCCCCCAAGGTGCTCGTGTCCCTCTGTGATCTGCTGCACAGCTTCATGGTCACCTAGGGTGACCAGGTCCCCGAGCTCGCGGGCTTTGTCCTCAACAGTGTTTCTCAGCACCCAACACATAATCTTCCCTAATGTGTGATTAGGGACGGGGAGGAGCAGAGCTGATGGCCGAGGGGAAGCGGTTGGCCGGGCTGCATGCAGACACACTCTGCTGGGGTGATGCCCTTCAGCAGCTCCCAGAGCCTTTGCTCTGGATAACGATGAGCTCATGCTGCAACAAGGCAGCACATCTACCCCCTGCACTGCCTACAGCCAGCTAGCTCATGAGAGCCGTGTGTCAGGGACTCATTACCTTGCGTGTGAGAGCAGCAAGCAGCAGGTAACCAGCCTGGGGACTGTTTTTTTTGACTGACCCTTCAGCTTGCCATGTAGAGAAGGGACAACATCTCTTCGCTGTCCATGGCGGCAGGCTCGCAGCACACATCCTCCTTCTTCCCGTGCCTCTGCACCTCCTCTCCCCTTGCTCCCGAGTCTCAACTCCCTCGCCTTGCTGAGCTGGCAAACGCTCTCCTCCATCAGAGCAGGCCCGCTGAGTAAGAGGTGGCTATTTTTACACAGCCACTTTTCTGACCGCACAGGAGCCTTCCAGGAAGCTTTCCAAGCATGAATTGCTTTCAGATCTGATGAGCAAAGGCTGTGCACTGCGTGCCTGACAGTACGGGTGCTGCAGGAGGAGCCACCAGTTTCTGACCCTGGGTTTGTGTGCAGCTCCAGCCACTGCTGCTGCAGGACAACGTCTCCTCATTGCTTCGAGGCCAGCAGGAGCATCAGGAGCTGCTCTCCCCATCCTGTGCCTGCTCCCAGAGCCTGTGCATTACCCAGGGAAGTGGCAGTAGCTTCAGGCTGCCCCTCACCTCCAGGGCTGTCACAGGAACCTGGCTGTCAGTCCTCATAGACATCAGGACACATTTCATTCCTGGACACGGCTTCACAGCCTGAACAGAACCAGCCCTTCCCATGGGCCAAAAGACATTTAGTGAGCCCATGCCATTTCCTGGGGTGCTGATCCCTGCTCCATGACCATGTCCAAGGCAAGACACCCTCAGTCAGCACAGGGAACTTTGCCAAAGGGGGCACACCTTTGCTCCAGCAAGCTGGGCTGGACGCTCTTCCTTCTTCCAAATAATTTGGACCAGCCTGTAGCTGCAGGATGGACCAACAGCACTAAGTGAGGTCTCATGTTCTCTTTGCTCTTTGGCGATACCCCTCGTGGTCTGCAGGTCCGATACATCGGGTGAATAAGCTGGCCACCAACGTGGTACACAGTCATTATTTGACAGCAGGTCCTTCCATCCCAGACACACCTGAATTTGTATCAAAGCTGTCCCCAGCGCTAGATACAGACCTATGAAGGCACTGTCTCTTGGAGAAATGCAGCCTTGTAGGTTACAGCACCTCCACAAAGCCAAGCCCACGCGTCCTCATCACTGCACAAGCACAGTCTCTTATTTCCTACGCACACCTGCTCCACCTCAGCCTTTTTTCCCTGTAAGACAACAGTGTCTTCCATGAGAGCATCCCCAGAGACCCTTAGCAGAGCATACATATCTCAGCTCCTCTCACAACTCAGTGTGGGTTCCCACTGCGCTCCAGCCAGAGCTCCCCTGGCTGGAATTCCCCATTTATGCCCTTCTCTCTAACTGATGAATAAAAAATTCATGGTTTCTGCCCCCAGGATGAGTGCCCCCTCCCCAGCTTTGTCTTTCACTGAGAAGGGAGAGCTCATCTTCTCCAAATCTGGGTGGGCAGGAAGATGTCGGTCTCTCTGCATGCTGCTTTGGAGCTTGCTGAAATGTTTTTTGTCTAAGGCCTGACACCCAACTCCACTTTGGCTGAATTCATCTGACTTGAAGAAGTGACCAGACTCATACACAATATTCCAGTTTAGTTTTATTCTTGTTCATATCTTTACAGAAAATGGCACATAAATCACAGGTTCTGAATGACTAGAAGTTGTTACAGCTCCATATCTCAAACACCTCAATACTGAATTCTTTTCTCACTGTATATACATTATTTACACACCGCGGGCTATAATCTAACACGTTGAACTTTGAACAAACTGGGGACAAAGACAGATGGGGCTGTATGAAGGGGGTCAATTTTGACAGAATAAAAACAGTAGCTCTGGGGAGAGGGTGCTGGCAGCTGAAAGCGGGACAGAGAGGGCTGCGTGGAAGTGACTGTCCTACATCCTCCTTGGGGAACACAGCCTGACCGGGATGGAAGGGCGATGTTAACTTGGGGCACTGCAAAAAACAGTGGGTTTGGCTGTGTGGGTCTGTGTGTGTGTGCACGTGTGGGGTCAGCGAGGAGACATATGTACACATTACAGCATGTGTCAGGGGCGTATCTGCATGGCTGTTGTTCCCTTTAGCGCTCAGAGGGCAAGCGGGGCAAATTCAATTCCATAAATAAGTTTGGCAAATTATGTTCTATCTCCTAGAATAATTTAAGCGGTAAATGTTTTCCCTGGCATTCGACCTCTCTGCAATGGAGGCTCTGGCCTTTGGGATACAGACACACCTAGCCGTCTCTGCCAGCCCTGCGGGAGCAGCCTGCCCCAAGCGTGTTTTACAGCCAGGGCTGCAGGCCTTGCTGTGCAGCGAGGTAGAAGCTGCAGGGAGGGTGCCTGGCCTTGCAGCCCGAGGGATGCTGAGCTAAATAGTGTGGCACCGGCCTCTAGCGCCCACCACCATGATGGCTTCAGCCCCTGAGCATGTGTGGAGGAGATGACTGCATGGGCCGGGGTGACCTGGAGGTGCGAGGTGGGAACGTGACATCACGTCTGTGGGCAAAGCCTGCGTCTCCCCTCATAAAGGAGGCAAAAATGAACCACACCAAACTCACAGCCCGCAGTGCTGGGTCAGGAGAGACATGTGGCGGAGGCTCGCCATTTCACGCCAACAGGGCCGCAGGCTCGTCCTGCCGCAGGCAGGGCTGGGGCAGCGGGTGATGGCTGGGGCATAGGGCACAGCAGCAACACGGGGCAGGAGGAGGAGGTGAGCCAGGCTGAGCCAGCCTGGAGGGGGCTGGATGGGGCCTGGGGCCGGAGCCACGGTCCCCCCTGGGGTGGCGATGGAGATGAGGAAGGGGCAGGGGTGAGGGAGGCCCTGGGGGCACAGGAGCGAGGGGCAGGGCTGCGCCCCAGGGGAGTGACCCTTGGGGCTGCCCCATGCACAGAGGCCGGGCCCCATGCCCCAGGAGGAGGCTGCAGGGGTGGCCTGGCCAGCTTCAGCCCCTGGAGGACACAGTGTCTGTCAGGGCTGTCTCCTGCCGCCTCTGCCCCCCCTAGATCAGTTTCTCCTCCTTCTGCGACACGCTGGACTTCTCCGTCTGCCTCTCGTCCTCCGCCGCCTCCTCCCCTTTCTCTGGCTTTCTGGGGGCGTCCCCAGCGATGGTCCCCAGGACTTTGGTGCTGTGCTCCTGAGCTTTAGCCCTGAGGGCGGCAATGCTGTTTTCTCTCAGTTCCTCCTGGGAAATGGCGGTTTTGGGATCTGGGCCCCTCTCTTCCTTGTCACCCTTGTCAAGCTTGGGCAGGGCCTGGCGCTCCACCTCCGTCTTCCTCCCCGCCTCAGCCGCTGCTTCCAGAGACTTTTTGTGCATCCCTAAAAAGAATTGTTGGTATTCGGGTTTAGAAAAGCGCCTGGGCATGGGAAAGCCATCTTGAACTGAAAACAGCAAAGATAAAGAGAGGCCAGAATTAAGGAAAAGCAGAAACCCTTGCTACAAACAGCAGTCATGGCGAGCCGGGCGCTCCGGCCCCGTGCAAGGGCAGCCCCGGCTCTGTGGGGAGGAGGGTCTCAGACACAGCGGGTGCCTGCACCCCCAGGGCCATTTGCTTACTTGAACCAGGGGGGTCTCCCATTGCCTTTCCCTATCAGTTTGTTCCTCCCACAACCCACCTCCTGCCTCCCCCAGCTTCACACAGACAGGAGGATAGGACAGCCCATCGTTAGGACACCAGAAACCAGTTTTGGGGCAGAATCAGCCTGAAAGGTCAGAAAGCGGGAAGCAAAGAGCAAGAGCATAGCAGGGCAGCCCCACTACATCCACCACCCCTTCTCCACAGAAAACAAAGCAAAAGCAGGCAGTGGTGCAGCTCTCCTGAGTGCTGAGAGCATGAGGAGGGACTGCGGGGGCCCCCAGGGGAAGGGGAGTGGGGCAATGGTGAGGACAGGGGGCTGCCGGCACCCCACACAGCCTCACAGGGACCCCAAGCAAGGCAGGGCATTCATCCCCTTGCTTGTCGCAGGAGCTCACCCTCTCCCTGAAGGTCAGGGTCCAAGCACCAGCAGGCATTTGGGGCTAGCTGATGAGTGGTGTCACAGGGCGAGTCCCCCCCATGCCCCCATGTTTGATGCTCTCCGCATCAGGTTTCCTCCTCATGGCCCCCCTTCACCCTGACCCCCTCACCACCCACCCGTGAGGGCAGCAGCTCTCTTACCCAGGAGCCAGGGTGCGCAGGACTCCATGATGCCATCCTTGGCCGACTTGAGGATGGACTCGGGCAGCGGGATGGAGTGACGCACCATGGCGCCGTAGAGCCCGTACTCGGCCATCACGCTGCTCCGGCCCCAGCACTTCTCCCGCTTCCTCCACTTGGCCCGGCGGTTCTGGAACCAAACCTGGGGTGGGCGACACGCAGGGACGTGGGTGATGGGAGCAGGAGGTGGGACGGTCCCATTCCTGCACACACACACGTGCCTGTGCATGGGGATGAGGAAGGGTGCACGTACACCCCCCTGAGAGCACGGAGGCTTTTCCCCCATGCAGCAGCTGCCGGGTATTTCTCTCCACACCCTCCCTTGCAGAAGCGACAAGGGCCAAGCCTGCGAGCAGGTCCCACCCCTCCCTGCAGGATGTAATTAATTTGCCATTTTGGTGTCTTTTTCCAATGGCTTTTGGCTCTCGTGCTTGGGATTTTCTTTCATTATTTACCGGGCGCCTGAGCCGCAGCGAGGGGCTGTGCGCCACGGTGCCTGCAGGGAGGGCTGGGCCAGGGGGCATGCTCTGGGGAGGAGGGAGAAGGGGGAGCTGATCCTCAAGGCTCGCCCTGAATTCCCAGTTTGAAAAGCCCCTCATCTTCTCAGAAAATTGGCAGAATAATCTCCGAGCTGTGACCTGGGGGGCAGCGAGCGGAGACGCAGGCGGCAGTGGGGGGGTGCTCGCAGAAATCTATTAGTGCTCGCTCTCCGATTTCCATCCCTCTTGTCTTGCCTGCCCTCCTCCCTCCCCGCATCCCCTCCCTTCCTGCAGAGCAGAGGCATCAGCTTTAGATGAAAAATTGCTCGAGGTCTATTCAGAAGGAGGCAAAGGAAGAGTCAGCCCCAGGGGCAGCCCAGGCCTGATTGAAAAATAAGTTAATTTCAGTTTGAATCGATGGGCCTCAGGCACTGAAATATCACGGGAAATTAAAGCAGCTGGTCCCTGGGGAACCACGCCATTGACCTGCGCTAATTAATGCCATGGAGTTACCAGTCCCCTCTCCGAGAGGCAGCCCCTCCCTCCCCGCGGACACCCCAAACACCTCCTCATTTAACTAATTAGACTCACAGAAAATTGGGTGTTAATTTGTTTAGGATTTTTTTTTTCTCCTATTTTTTCCCTCCCTTTCCCGGAAAGTACACGGCAGAATGGAAATGAATGGTGGGGTCTCGCTGGCAGATGGATGCTCGGGGTCACTCCGCAATCTTCTCCGACTTGATTGCTTGATTAGGTCGTTAGCACATTAAAAAAAAAAATTGCTTGCCGTCTGGCGCTGGCCTGATGAGTGGGATGAGGCGGGAATCGCCTGGGTAATTTATCTTTTTATACTGCAAAGAATTTGATTTCAATCTGCAGATATATGGAGGTGCCTTTGACACCTGTTTAACATTACAGAGCTGACAGCTTAACCCTCTCTTGCCTCCACCGCCTACAGCTGTGGGGGAGCACGGGCTGCAGGGGGGAACACTAGGGGGCTTCGGCAGGGCCTGGGACCCCCAGCTCCGCCATGGGGACCACAAGATCAATGCCTCGCTGCAACCTCGCCACGGAACAAGGTCCCTTTGGTGTAGAGCAAGCTCGCCTCTTCTGCCTGCCACCCCAGCACTGGTGTGACAGGGACAATCTGTCTCCCCGGGGAGTGGGGACGTGGTTTCTGCGGCTGTGATCCTACCTCTCCTGGCAGAAGACACGCTGTGCACGGCAGAGGGGATGTTACAGCCAGGCTGCTTCCTGAAACATGACATGCCAGCACCTCCTCTGCATGAAAAGCAAACTGACTTACACCTTCCTTCTGTCGATAGGCAATCCCCTGGACCTCTGGTGGCTGTAAATCCAGCCATACCAGAGCAAGGACCCTCAGGTGGGCTCAGCATCCCCTCTCCGACCATTTCTGTGGCCAGACCCAGCGCAGGGTGCCTGCACAATGCACGGGTTTGTGGCAGGATCTCTCGCTCCAGGCTGTGCGCTCCTCCTGATCTCGGTCTCAGTGCCAGGCTGGCAGAGCCGGAGGGGACTGGGTCACTCCCTTTCCATCCATGTGTCCTCTTGTCACCACTTACCACACCTGGATTTTCAGCCAGGCAAAGCTTTTTCCATCAGTTACCAACTGGGCCACTTTTAAAACAAACTTCAGTCGTTTTACCCAGGTGCCTCCTCACTGATATTTTCATCACCTCTCCCTTCTCCCTTCCTCCTGTCTTGACACCCGAAACATCTTCCCCCATGTCCCATGCCCCCTGTCCTCCTCCCCAGATGGGTTTCAGCCATGTCACAGCAGTAGCTTCTCCCACTACTGCCTCTAAACCTGCTATCCCAAAGCATCCCTTTTCCAACAGCATGGACAAACAAATGCAGCCAGCAGCCCAATTTTGACTGGAATTTGTGGGGAAAAAAAAATCTGTCAAAAAATGCTGATACAATCACATGGAAAAGCTGAGTCTGGCTAGAGGAAGCGCAATCAGAATTATCTATAGCTTTCTTCTCAACGTTGTATTTCAATCTCATCCACGTAACATGTAAAAATGAGTAAATCAAAATGACATCAACACCTCAGGAAGATCATTCAGAGATTTCCCAAATCGAGTTTTGAGATTTAAGGGGAATCTCCTCATGGTTTTGGCTGGAGGAAAAAAAAAAAAAAGAAACTTTGAAACAGCCGAATTTCTAGCATAACAGGAATGAGGAGGGCTACCCAACCTGTTTTGACGCCAGTGCCCATATCTCAGCCTCAGGCATGAACTCGTGTGAAACTCGTGGTGCTCAATATCGAATATTCCTGGGGTCAGGACCCAAACCCGCATCTCTACCACCACCCCATCCCAAGCACCTGCAGCCCCCACACTATTTTGGATGGGCAATATTATTCTCTGTGGCCTGTTCTTGGGATTTTGCCCTCATTAAAATGGTTCCATCAGTGGCCTGTCCTTCTGGAAAATCTTACTTTTTCTTTGGATTTCTTAACATGTTACCAAAATTTTCCTGTGCCTTGAGTCTGAGAAGAATTAAACAACAGTGTTAGTAGTTCTGGGGTATTTTCTGCAGTGTTGGTGCATCAGTAACAACTTCTGAAAACGCAGTTATTGATTATTGGCATCTCACATCTCCTTCCTTGATTGGAGATTGTTTCACTTTCATTTACTTGCAGTTTTGGGATTGTGTCTTCTTTGGCTGCAGTTGTCTTTGTTTTCAAATATTTGTTCTACAACTTCACGATGTAAAATTTGGTCTGCCTCAAGGGATGCTTAGGTTTGTCCATGTTTGGACTTGTTCCTTCCCCCCACATGGGTCAGCTCAGCTTTGTGAAACACCTTATTTACCACACAGCTTTCTTCTCACTTGCTTTCCTCTGGTTCTCCACGGTACATCACAGGGTATGGTGAAAGGACTGAGTTTACGCTTCCACGCTTCATGAGCAGTAGCTGAAACCCATTGCTAATTTCAGACTGCCTTTACTGAAGCACATCTGATGTTTTTGCAAAGCTATCATGGTTTGATGAGCAAAGGTGTCTTTTGGACCAAAAGTCAACAGCTTAAGGTGATTTACATCTTTTTATTATCACAAAAGCACCTCTGTGCACACAAAAGCACACTCTGATGGGAAGCTTGTTTCAGAAACCCTGTCCTCAGAAACAGAACAGTAAAGAGGGCAGATCTGTCTTGCTATTCTTTGGTGTTGCAAGGCAGTGACCAGAAAACCCAAGAACCAGCCCCTTTAAACACATCAGTTTTCAACATGGAGCTGAATGAGAAGAAGAAGCATTTCTGTGATGTAAAGAAGAAAGAAGTATAAAAAGCACTTGAATTACAGAAGGGTGTGCAAAGAAAAGGCACTGCAGGATATTGCAGGGTAAGGATGAACGCTAGAGGGAGCGAAGGGGCAGAGATAGCGATGGGTGGAGATGAGCAAGGCATGGAAGGGAAGAGAAGCTGGCCAGGCTCCAGAGGAAGCTAATGGAGTATCTTTACTCGAGGGTAAACTGATCAGTGCTTCCCTTTAGACCCTCTCTATCTACACACAGAGTGCTCAGAGGAGCTTCCTCGCCCCAGGTGAAGCCATCTGTGCCCACTGCTGCTCGAGCTGTGCTGCCGTAGCTTCCAAAATTGGAGCGCCCCCATAACCCTTAGGCTCAGCACTCACGTCCTCTCCTGGTCCAGACATCCAGCCGTGTGTAGCTGGTCAGTACTGGAGATTGCAAGACTCCTTCTTCGCTCCGTTTGCAGTCAGTGTAACTTCTCTGTCTCATCTCTTGTCTTTCCTGTTCTCTTTAGAAAAAGACCTGGCCCTGCTTCCTGCCTGTCCTTCATTAGGCAGGAAAGGGGTGTAATTCACTGACGTAGGAATGGTATTTTCAACGTTCAGTGCTCGTGAAACTTTTATCTCTGCCGATCGCTACCAGCAGTACAGCTGTTCCCATGCTGTGACACCATCCCAACGGAGGCATTTTCTTCGCCACAGGACACACTAGCATCGGGGCTTGGCCCGTGTGCGCACACTTGTAGCAAATGCCAGCACCATCAGCATCATCTCCTGGATGCTTGTTCCACATGCCTGTCATTCTCCGACCCCTTACCAAAACCAGCAGTACTGGAAAGCCTTACAAATGGGAATGTTTCCAATCCTAATCCTCATCTAATTCTCATCCCCAGTGTCCACTGCCCAGGGCAGTCCAATCTTGGGCACTATGATCCACACCTCAGGGTTACAGCACCTTGGAGTAAAGACTAGGAAGGTTATTCTTGCCAGGCTCCTCCTCTGAATCCCAAACGATGACTGATACTCCTTTGTATTATTGATGGTGCAGAACAGCAAATTGTGGTAGGAGGAATCTCTCATTTTGCAAAGGGACATGAGACTCGGTGTGTCCTTGTTATCCGCATTCATCATATTAGTTAGTTTGTTTACCTAATCATCTCCTGAAACACTGTCTGCTAAAGAATGAAATCTGCCTGAGGCTACCCATGGACCAGGAATCTCAATCAGCAAAGGGATATTTTAAGGTATCTAGTGTGTGGCTCTGTACTGCTTCTGTGCCCAAGCACAACCTAAATTTTTTATTGGTTACGCTCATTTTCTCTCATTTTCTCGGCTTCTGCTTTCCAAGCTGGGGAACACAGCCAGGGGAGCTGGTACTGGCTATGGCTGTGTTTTGTCTTTCTATCAACAATGACAAAGAAGTTAATATTCCTTCATTCTTCATCCTTTAAAGGAAAACACCAGGCTACATAATGGTGAATTTTTGCTTCACCAAATCTCACGTGCTACCTTTGACGTAGTATTCCAGCAGGGCTCTTTCAATTAACGAGCCTGACGGATTGAGCACGAGATGGTCCCAGACCAAGGCAGTGCATGCTGGAAGGAACGTCCACTAGATGGCCACAAGCAAATGCACAGACGCACAGACACGGACACACGGACACGCCAGCACGTTCCTTTGCCAGGTCGAGGGTTGCTTTCTCGCTTTCCAATGCAAGCCTCTAAACAGAGAGTAGATAAAGTGAAAACCTCCACTGAAAAAAACAGTGATGTCCTCACCCTTGTCCCAGACATGGCCAGGGTCCAATCTGAGGATGTGGGAATGCAAGAAATGACCTTATATCTTCCCCTGGGCATCTCCCCATCCACACTTACATGTTTTGGGGTTTATAATGAATTGTCATGACAGTGTAAGGCCTGACAGGGTCCTGGGATTTTCCTGAATCCCTGCTCTGCAGCGACTGTCCCAGGAAAGCTTCCTGTCCCCAGGCTGCTGGTGGAGACTGCACCACTCGTGTACGCCTGGCAACAGTTTACTGATGTCTTTTCAAAAGTAATGTCAAAATTATTGGCACTGTTTATGGTGACATCACTTTCTATGGCTGGTGTAAAATGGATATGAAGTTAAATGAGAGTAGTAAAGGTTGCACATGGCCTGCATGGCTGATCACGGGCTCATCATCCCTCCACTTACTGACACTAGGAAAGAACTTTCTGAGCTCACGTTAGAAAGTTCCCACACACGTCATGGCAAGAGCCCTTCCTGGTGGTAGCTGGAGTTGTGTCTGACCCACTTGGCCAACAGATCCAGCCAGACAGGCTGAGATGAGCTGTGAGACAGGACTCACCCCTCTTGAGCAAAGAGGCAGTGGTTCGTCCAAGCCTGGGTATCCTCTAAGCTAGGCTAGCACAAGGCACTCTGAACAGGCTCGGTATGACAACCACCAACAGTGTGTCTGGCAACACCGTGCTGCAGCTTTTGCAAGCCATGCATGCCTCTGAATCCCACTTTGAACAGCACAAAGTGGCCTGATATAGCTATTTGTTGCACTCTGAGTAATGCAGCCAGAGCTGTAAATATCTCACCTCACTACAGGCCTCAGTGCGTTCTCCAACTGCTGTGACCCTAATCCTCCCATCCCTTGCACAGAGTCAAAGATAAAAATCCAAAGACAAATAAGGGGGTGTAAGGAGGCAAAAATCCCTTGTGACCAGGGAACGTGTCTTAATTGTGTCCCCCTGGCAAACCTGAGGTTTTCACCTGGCCTTCCAGTTCATGCAGTAGCATGTTTTCTCACACTTGTTGGAAAGGAAAGGAAAAACATCAGGGGTGTGGATGCAAAATAGACACAGAAAAGCTGGCAAGGGTGTACCCATCATCCCTGTCCACACCAACCCAGGGAGACATTTGCCATTGGCACAAGGGGTGACGCTGCACAGAACATCTTCCTACAGGTGCTCACAATGCTGACAGTAAGCTTGACCTCCATTAACCAAGCTGCTATCCCTTTCCGTGATGTAACCCAATTTTGCCTCATTTTCCCATGCTAAAGCTGCTCTGCACCTCCTCTGGCACAGAGGAAACCTTACTGTGGGTCTTCATAAACATCCATAAACAACACTCTCTGTGAACATGCGGAGACACATCATGTTGTCACCTCCAGCTTGGAGCAAGGTGAGTGAAGGTATTAAGAGGAGAAATGGCACATCCCCCTTCCTTAAGCCTTTCAAAGGGCACTAAAATCAGAGCCTGGGACATCAGCCTTCCTTGGACACCAGAACTTTTTACATGGCACCTCACAGCTCCAGAAGGCTCATGCTCTGGGCACTCACTGCTGCTGTGTCACTGAAGCCTGTAGCTGACCTTGTCACCTTGGGCTAGTGCACAGCACAACGAATGGTGCAACCCACAGGGCTGGCAAAACACAAGCTGCTCGTGGACGCTGCTCCCAGCAGGGCAGCACATCCGAGCTCAGCAGGGCATTCCCCGGCGTGCCCCACGCTTAGGCCACCCAGGGTAAGGTCTCCAAGGCAGGCACCCTCCCTCTGTTGCACACTTAGCCGCTGAAGCCTTGCTCTCAGTCACGGGGTTGTTTCTCCACCAACAACACTGCACACGTATTTACTCACAGCTCGGCCTTTGCTCAGACAGCTGGGAGCCTAACAGAAACCCACAGAAAGAGAAAGTGGGGAGCAAACTGCCTCTCACACTGGGCAGACCCTGAGCTGAACACCTCTTGCAGCTCCTGGGGTAATGCCACCCCCAGCAGGCAGAGGAGCACCGCATGCTTTCCCAACGCCTCTGGTGGAGGTCACAGAATCACAGAATTGTAGGGGTTGGACGGGACCTCGAGAGATCATCGGGTCCAACCCCCCTGCCAAAGCAGGTTTGCACCAAAGAGGTGCTCTCTGGAAGCTGCCTTGCTGTAGGATATTGTATCATGTTTGTTCTCCATCTCAGGTCCTCTTTTCTCCTCCTCAGAAGGACCTGCCATCTCCACACATGCAGATAAATGTCATCTGCATGTCTATCGAGGACAAGACTTCTGAGCAGCTTGGTGCATGAGGAAGACAGGAGTATTTTTGACGTTTGTTCACAGGCCCATGCAAATCCAGGCTCACCGAACACCCACAAAGAACAACAGTGAAAAAGGCAGAGGGGGTTGTGCTGCCGGAAGAATCAGAAGAACTTGTTGAGATCTATCAAGGTAAACGATAAACACTATGCAGAAAAATAGATCCATTAAGAAATAAAGGGAAGAGTAAATTAACTGTGTCTCTAAAGTGCCTCTGTTATTGAACTGTTAAAAAAATCTGTATTCAAAGTCAGGAAAGGAGGAAAACTTTATAATAAAGGGTCATTAAAGGAAAACCTGAACACACAGCCATCAGTTGGTCCCTCTGCCAGGCATCCAAAGGCTGGAGGGGAATTAACTATTGAACTTGCTGGGCTGCCCAATTTTTTATTTTTTTTTAAATAAGTTGTGAAAAATTGCAGAGGTGTCAGAGGAGAGAAAAGAAAGTTCTTCGTTTAAAGGAGGAGTGAATGCAAGTATTCCTAGCAAAGAGATTGAGGGTAGAGTTTCCAGAAGAGCTTAAGTGACCAAGGTACCACAGTGCCTAATCTAACTCAGAGAACTGTTACTACTGTTAAGAAAACAGTGGGATAAACGTGGGGAAGAGAGCCTGAGTAGTCACAGCCTGGCATTAACCCTGCAGAGCCATTCCTCGTTCTCCCACCTGTGATAGAGAAAGTCCTTACAGAGGCACTTCACAGCAGTCGGCTATGGTATATTTTGTTGGGTACCTGTCTTTCAGTGTTTTTTATGTTGTGATAGCCATAATCATCTTGCAAGGAACACAGTAGAAGGTAGCAGACTAGGACATGTAAGGTTGTTTTAGTTTGATTTTCTGTCCCATTTGGAAATTTGGTCTGTAGCTGATGGAACCCAGGGACTGGACACAGAGGGAAAAAGTGGTACCTGGGTATACCAAGTGTACATACCTCCATGCCTGCAACTCTGCACAAACAAACAACAACAAAAAAAGTCTTTTAAATTGCATCCACAGCTCCCGTTCTACCAGGGAAAATCCCACAAGCTGGGCAGGTACCTGCATGGTCTAGCGACACTCAGGAAAGTCCCCATTTCACAGTAAGCTGAGGAGATGTCTCAGGCCTGCCATTTTCTTTCCCGTCTCGTTTTTCCCTCTCTCTGCACAAATTCATGCAGTGTAAAACTTTTCAGCTGGTAATCCCTCTGGGAAGGCTTGCACAGAGCCCTGCACTTGCACACCACCCAGCCCCTCTGTTTACGGCTCTGGTAATTAACTCATAAACGAAGTTCTAGCACATGGGCTGAAAATGGGCCACAGTTAAAGGGTAATGAAAACACTCCATTACAGAAAGGGCCAAATTAAACAACTCTTAATTGAAAAATGGAAATTAATATGAATTTAGATCAACTACACAAGCATGATATTGAAGAGGCAGCAAAGTAGATGAACTCCTCACATACCAATTAAAGACATGGAGGCAGAGATGCACCATACGCCATGAGAAACATTCATAATCATATTCTCACCAAGCCAGTAAGTTTGATTAGTTTTATTGCTCTCACTTGTACACTTCCTACGTCTCTAAAAGCATAGGGGAAGTTAATGACATTTATCTGGTATCGCACTGCCGTGGCTTGCCCCAGTGCTCAGGAATTATTGAGAAAGGTAGCCAGCACTGGCTCCTCAGCTCTATCGCATGATTAACTTCTTGCATGGCTCTTAAAAAAATAAAATAAGAATAAAGGTATTGAAATGGTTGTATCTCACACAGGAGCAATTCTTTCAGCTTCTCCATCACCTTGGTAATCTCACCCTGGTAATTGGTAAAACTCACCCTGGTAATTTATCTCCAGTTACATGACTGCCATGAATCTGCTTTGTAGAGAAATGGGTGGGAACCCATTGGCCCTGTGCCTCATTCTGGCACAAGTGTGAGAATAAACCAAAGTTTTAGCAAGAATAGCCTCACCAGTCCTCACCTGTTGAGAGTAATTGTGATAGACTGGAACCTCAAAACCTTAGAAAAATCAACAGAAACAGCACTTTGTGCAGCACTAAGAAACGCCTTGGCAGCCATTCTAGGCAGAGACTCAGGAAAGGTCAGTGACCGCATGGAGCAATCATCCCCATTCCACACTTATGCTGTGGGATTAGGACTAAAATTCATTCCTTTGCAAAAATAATACTTTTCTGATTGTACTGCAAGCCCTGGCGGCCAGGATCCTCTTTATCAGTGTCATGCATCCAGGAGCTGTGTTTTAAATACTACAGCTGGGCAAAGGAGATGCTGGGGCATCTCAGGAGGGTTCCTGTACCCACAGAGAGCTGGAAATGGATAGGAGCAGGAAAAGCCCACAGCATGCATGGGCAGCAGGGCAGGATGAAGTGACCAGATCCCAGTGCTCCAGCAGCACCTGCAGCAATGCTCTTCAGCTCGCCCTCCAAATATCTGCCCCTCCTGGCTCTTCTGTCCCCATTCTGCTTCTAACAGGCTACACAGTGATACTGAAATGTGTTAATCTGATAGCAACCAAAACAATACATTTCCAATTACAGCTTTAGTTGGTTTTCTTTTGTTTTTAGCCAAAATTGACCAAAAGTGACCTCTTGCTGGATACACAGATAATCCCCACTCCCCAAACATGGCACAAACACCTCCACGGCTTTCCTTTTGCTTGCTCGAGAAATTTTAATTGTCCGAAAACACTTCATCCACATAAGCACCATATATTCATTTATCAATTTAAAAAAGTGTCCTTTTTTGCTATTTTCATTCTATTTTTAATTATTTTGCTTCAAAAGTGAATGTAGTGTCCCCATGATGGCAGTCAAGATTTTATGCTTTGCAAATCCTGATCTGATTAATTGATGCATTTGATCAGTAAGAGACATACTGCAGTGACAAACATACACAGTTATTTCAATAATCCCAAATCAAACTGTTACCGACCTTTGATATTTTATATAGTGGCATTTAAAATTTGGAAATGTCACATTAATAAATTCAATAGGGATAACTTATCTAAAAATCCACGTTACATTTAAGAGTATCTGTTTTGAGAAAGACACTGATTTAAGTCAGGTGTTAGAATACTTGTCAGCTTGAGGCCATTTTGAACACTTCAAGTTGTCCATTAAGGATGTACTTCCCCACAGAAATCTATTTATCCCACCTGCATTTTACAGAATGGCCTGGGTTTATTTTAATAGCAGCACTTCAACTCTTCTGAATATTCTTTTAAATGCGTTGATTAATGTAGTCTTTTTCAAGTGCTTTGCAAAATGGCCACAGTGACATTTGGTCTGACTGGTGTCTCACTAGGAAAATTAAATCCTTTTCCCATGTTGCCCAGTGGGAGGGTGCTCACGTTCCTTCTAGGAGCAGCCAGCTCAATACAGGGAGAAGATGCATGCAATGCAAAAGAATGCTGCCTTGAAAAAAAAAATAAATACATGCTCATCTTCTCTTTAAATGGAAGATTTGAATATTTTTCCTGAATTCAATGTTCTCTCAAACCAATAACTTTCTTGGCCTCTGATGGCTATTTGTAGTGTTCTGCTGAAGGTTTTACATGCAAGCAGTTCCTATATATCATTCTCTCAATTGCACTCTCTGAATTTCACTTTCATATTGAATTTCATAGGTGATTTACTTTCTCTTTGACTACTACCTCCTGAGAAATAATCCCATGAATGAAAATAAGGGGGAGATATCACTCTTTGGTGTGGATCCTGTGGGAACCCACATGAAATGCTGTGAGAGCCCACAGCATGTGATGTTCACAACAATCTTAGAAAACACTTTCATTAAGGACCAACAAGAGGGAGAGAACAATGCTGAAAGATGGGAGGAAGTACAAGCTACAAAGAAAATGCAAAAATACAGAGCTCCCTTGAGCAGTTATAAACACATGCAAAGAAAAAAAAAAAAACAAGAACAAGATGACGTGAAATTATAAATATTATGAAGAAGGGAGTAAAGATTAATTGTCAGCTGTCTCTTCCAAGGGGAGAAGTATGTGACATTAAATGATGTTAATAGATTCAAAGCACGATTTACTTCACTCATGCAGTCCTGCTGTGGAAGTCCCTGCCATGAGATGTTAAAATATTTACATGTGTTCGCAATGCCAGGACACTGTCAAAGTACTTGGTAAACATCACTAGACACTAGCCCTGCTCTCATACTCTTCTCTAACATCCACCTCTCACCAGTGTCTGAGCTGGCTGGGCCATTACTATCCTTGTAAAATGCCATTTGGAACCCAGAATACTGGAGGGAAAAGCCTGAGGAGAAAAAGCTTCCTAAAAAAAGCTTGAAGTGTCAAGTCCCTTAAGACCAGGACTGGCAGACAGGATGGCTTTCAAACCAGAACCTCCACATGTTTAAGAGAATAATGTGTTACTTATGAAGAATGGTTTAAGAAAAGATCTTCACAGCTTGCTTAGGCAATGATGAAAGCCAAAAGTGATAGCCAGGAGAAGAAAACAGGTGAACAGTTCAGATTTAAAGAGTGCAAGTGCTATAACAAGGGAAAAAACAAACTCATATAAAGGGAGCTAAGTCAAAAGGAAGACAAGGTGAAACATCAAGAAACATGACCAAAGCTTGGAATCATCTTGTCATGGCTTGTGACACAAAATGAAAGGTATGGACAAGAAGATTTCATAGAGTATGTGGTAAGAGACAGTCTGGTGCTGACCTGCTGGGAAGATCAGTGGGAACGGACACTTCTCCCCCATCAGTAGTGCTTGGGACTCTTACATGGTCCTGACACTCACCCTGGCGTGATGCTCTGGCTCTCACACAGTCGATGCCACAGAAATCCTGCTGTTTCTCTTGATTTCCCCTTTCATAATGAGTGAAAGCGTCACTCAGGAATGCTTTCTCCTGTGATACTTGTGCCATTAGCAGCACCTGATGTTCAGGACAGCCACGTCACAGGGGGCTTCTGCTGTCCAAGTCTGACCTGATCTCTGGGGCTGTCTCACTTTAGGTTTAACAACTCTCCAGTAGAGGAAGAGTTGCATTTGCTCATCAGCATAATGACAGGCAGCACGTCAGAGAGAGCTGAAATGACTTAGCCACTACTTCCCTCCTAAGTCAGATAAAATACTGGCTCTCTGCACTAGGATGCCCCAGATACTGATGCAGTACCTGCAGCGTGCAGCTCTGCCCTGTCTGCTGTAACATCTCCCTCAGCCTTACTGTAGTGAGAGCCAGCTGAAGCTCTTTCTTGAGGAGACCCTTTACAGGAAACCAAAGGATCTTCTTCCCAGCCCAGCATCAGACAGTGGATGCAGGCAACACTCAGCTTCTAACAGGTCTCTTCCCTCTCAACTCATCAGGGGTCACTAGTGGAGAAGTGACCCTCCATCCAGCCCACTCCCTCTAGAGGCAAACCATGGGGCCTGTTGCTCAGAGCAAAATCCTAATGTATCAGCTAGGATTTTGGGTGAACGGCCATTATTTCTGAACTCTGGTGGAAGTCCTCTCAGCACACAGGGTATCTACAAGAGCCTAGGTCAGCAGTAGTCCTGCTAGCACAACGGGATAAGAAGCATAACTTGCTTTTGTTAAATTAGCCATTACATTCCTGTGCCTTTTGCATCAGCCTGGTGGGAGCAGGACATGGGGAGGCAGCAGCAGCTGCTGGGGTCCACCCTTGTGAGCTTCATGTTGGGCCTGTCAAAGCACATTCTGCTTCCCACACTACACAGCCAGTGCAAATCTTCTCCAGCTCTTTGGGCTGTCCTGACTGCTTGCACGCAGGCTGCCACATGCCGAAGGCTGGTGCTGGCGCCGCCTCGCTGCTCGGGCTGCTCCTTGCCACTAGAGGATTTGCCATGCAGTGGCAATACTCCACACGGCCTTGTTCTGCCTCCTCAGTGGCACAACAGGACAGGCACATGATTAATGCCCAAACATTAAAAATAATTAAAAGGAAAGATCCCCAGAAACCTTCAGGGAAGCTTTGAAGAGGCAAATGCAGTGGACAAGATGGTGCAAATGCCCGCCTGGGACTCACCCCACCGCAGTGCCACCCCCGATGGTGCCAGCTGCCTGCACCCTGACACGTCCCTGCACACCCTCCTGTGCCCAAGGAGGCACAGACAAGCCCTTTCTCACCCATGCTGTCCGTCCAGACCTGGTCTCCAGGAGGCTCTTGTTGCCTCCACCACTAATACCTCAAAACTCTGCAGTCTTTCCTCGCACACCAGTTCCCCTTCAGCGATTTAGGATTCCCTCTGCTGCACACACCCCGAATCACCATTACAACACGCCACATGTAACACATGTTGGCAGACAAACACCAAACACGAAGCAGCAAAGAACAGCTGGTCTGGCTGCCCGCACATTTAAAGCGGGGAGGGGACAGCCCATGGAGATTTATTCAGATAAATGTGATCCATCCCACGGCACTGCCTTTTCTTCAGGGAGGGATGAATGTGGCCAGGAGGGGCAGGACAAGGAGGGGCAGGAGGTACGGTTACCTGTATCCTGTCTTCTGGCAACTCTGTTTTCATGGCCAACATCTCTCTAGCATACACGTCAGGGTAGTGGGCCTCATTGAAGGCCTTTTCCAGCTCCTCCAGTTGGTAGGATGTGAAGATTGTCCTGAAGGGAGTAAAACTCTTTGATCAAAAAACATAAGAAGCAAAGGAGACGAAGAGTCAGAGAAATGGACACAGATGCTGCAGAAACCTGAGCAACCTGATAATGCATAGCCTTTCCCCCCACCACCTCCTGTGTTTCTAAGCACAAAAGGTCAGGTGCCAGGGTGAAAGGAGAACCAGAAAATGCCAGAAGACAGCTCTCTGGGCAGTTACAAATCACCTTCCCCTTCGGGGACCTCCTGCTGGAAGCATCACCCCCCAGCAGCGAGCACCCGCGATGGCAGCTGCCCTCCCACCCCAGCCCTACTTCCACCTTTGGGACCCTGGGGGTGTCCCCGTCCCTCACCCCCGACACCAGGACCACAACCAGCCCTGGCCAACAGCCGCCCCCTCCTCCTGCATCCAGAGGCTTCTTAACTTAACCCTTTGGTTGTGCTGAGATAAATCAGTGTCCGCTCTGCACCCTGTCTCAGAGGGTGTCTGAGTCCTTTCCCAGTTGCTTCCCTTAGCCTCTTCCTTAGCCAAAGCCATCCTCCCCCGGAGCCTGGTCCTAGCCTGAATCCTCCAAAGCTTTTTGTCCTCCACTCTGCTCCCTCCTGCTTTAATCCAGCCCTTCCCTGAGACAGTGCCCCTCCAGGAGCAGTGCAAACTCCCTTCCTCTGCCTTTACACGGGTTGCACCCACACCGATATCCCATTAGCTGCTCTCTGCCAGTTTGCATTACCCCATTATCCTCTGGAAATCCTCCTGGGCCGCCCTGGGCGGGCAGCAGCCCAGCCCGCCTCGGCACAGCCAGTTCTCAGCTCGGGACAGCCAGATTGAAAAATCAGCAGCTGGAAAGCTGAGACGGATGAAAGCCCTTCTCCGGGGGATGGATGAGGGATCTCACACCGTTTCCACTCCCCCGAGGGTTAAAATTGTTAAAACTCCCACCCTCCAACCCTACTGTATGCAAAATGCAATTTTCAGTAAAAGCTATCAACAATCCAATGGCAAAAAAAATAACAAAACATAGCCAACCATCACCACCACCAAAAAAAAAAAAAGAAATCAACAACAATAACAAAACCCTGCAGCCTTTGTTCAAAGTAAATGCCTAAATATATTACCAAACTAAGAAACATGTAAGTCCCAGAAGAGGGAAGGAAAGAGGGAGGAAAAAAGTCATTTTTAAAAATAAGAATTTCAGAAAAGCCGTACAATTCTAGAGAGCATAACAGAGCATAAACAGAAAGCCTCAGCAATATCCTCTGCTATTCAGAATCGAAATGATTCTGTCAGATCAATAACATTACTAACAAAAGCAGCATGCAAATGCGAGGGACCTGCCTGCAATCAGATCCTTGTTTAAATTCACTCCTAAATCCATTCTCTTTTCAAACAGTTTTCCTTCGGCTCCGACAAATCTGTGAGCTCTCAGGACAGCAGAGGCACAGCAGCTCCTGCATTTTCTCTCCCTGGGACCAGAGGAAAGACGATTCCAATTTTGATCCAGGTTAGATTTGAAGCATCCCCCTGCACCCTCCTGCGAGAAGGGCACCGAAGCCCAGCGAGGCGCACCAGCGGGAGGGTTTTGCCCCCAGCCTAAGTTCCCCCTTCTCAGCCCCCGTCTCCGTTGCAATGCACAATGCGTGCTGCCTTTTGCTGTTTACATCCTGCAGCTATTTGCGGACTATCGGCCTGTCATCTGCCTCTGTGCTTGGTACAACTAGAGCTCTTAACCATTTATTACAGAATACACAACTACAGATAAATGTTACAGGTTTGGTGCTGTCTAGAAATGAAAATCAAACCAATCTGAAATTCATTTCCTCTCATCCTTCCCAACCATGACCTGTGTACCCGTTCCTGCTGTGCTGTCTCCCAGCCCGGTAAGGAAACTAATCTGAATTGATACCGGAGCACGCAAACTTGCGACATTTCCTCAGGAGGAACCCCTGATTTGGGATGTGCCCTCCAGACCTAGCCTCCTGTTGCACGAAAAGCAGGACCCTCCTGGGACAGCCGGCCTCCTTCCACCCCGCATCCCGCTAAGCTTTCACTGGGGCATCTTTTAATCCACCCTTCCTGCATCGTGGTGGGATTGATTTAATTATTCCTAAATCACCCACGGTGAAGGTGTCTGGCCTTCCTTTGTCCTGACTCTCCGGCCACGGCAATGCCAGGACCCAGCACGGGATTTTTCGTTTCCATTTGTAAAGCGTAGGTGATTCAATCCCGTTTTAACTGTGGGAGAAGTCAGGCAAAGTGCGTTACCCAGACCGCTCCGGAGGGGAAAGCAAATCCCCTAACTACCTCCCAGAGTGAATTTTCGTTTCCTTAAACAATTCAGCAGCCTTCTTCAGCTTCGGGAAGCAGGCACCCTGCTTCCCGACCATTTAATCTATTGGCAAAACATTTATTTATAAGTAATAAAATGCTTAAATCTTGACCGCAATTGACAGCCCACGGTAAGGTTGCTAGAGGCGGAGCAGGGGCCACTTTGGGCTGTTTAACTGCGGCCAGGGAAACGAAATCAAACGGCACCTGCGGCCGGTTCCCTGCTCCTTACGGCCACGTCCCAGATCCGATTTATCGCGGAGAAGGAAGAAAAAGAAAGGAGAGCCGGGGGGGAGCCCCGGGCTGCCGGGGCCGGGCAGCTTCGCCCGGCTGCAGCATCCCGCGGCGGTGCCCGGCGCTGCCGGTGCCGGCGGCCCCTCGCTTACCTGTGCCGCCTCTTCTTTCGTTTCTTGCTCTGGCTGAGGGAGGATTTGGACATTTTCCGGTCGCTGGAGGAGACATCTTCGGAATCTGCGGAGAGAAGGGCAGCGGCCGTGGGCTGAGGCTCCCTCCCCGCCGGGCCCCCGCCGGCCGGCCCGGGCCCGGCGGCTCCGCTCGTTCCTGCGGCTCCGGCCGAGGATTTCGTTGCGATCGAGCCGCGGACGGGGCCCCGCAGCCGGGCGCTGCCTCCAGCCCGGCCCCGCCGCTGGTCCCGAGCCGGGGGCTCCGGGAGCTCGTCCCCTGCCGGGGGATGGCTCCTGGCCGGCACCGGGCTCCCGCTGTCCCTTCTCTGCCCCGGAGTCGTTCGCCGGGGCTGCCGCTGCCGCGAGGCTCGAAGGCGAAGCCCCCGCGGTCTCAACAAAACCGTAGGAAAAAGAAGGAGCCGCGGCCCCCTCCCCGCCCCGGGGCACCCGCTGCCCCCCGCCCCGCTGCGGGGAGCCCGCAGAAACACCGGGGAGGGGAGAAAAGAGAAGGGTTGAGGCAGGTACCGGGAAAAAAATAATAATAAAAATAACCCCGGGCAGAGCTGGCAGCCGGCCGCCGCCGCCCCGCGTCCCCAGGGGTGCCCAGGCCGGGGGGTGCTGCGGGCAAGGCGGCGCCGGCAAGGCCCCGAAGGGGAAGCCGGGGGTCGGAACCGGGCCCCCCGTTTCGATGCGAGGAGCAGTGCCCCGCTTGCCGGGACCCCCGGGGATGGGGTCGGGGCCGGGCACCGCCGCCCGGCGCTCCGGGGGGACCCGAGGCGGCCTGGGAGGAGTAGGGCCAGCGGGCAGGGCTGCGGGAGGCTGCCGCCGTCTAGGAAGGGGCTGCCGGGCGGCCCCTAATTCCCCGGCAACGAAATGGGGCCGCCGGGACCGCGGGGGGGGCCGCTCAGCCAGGGCTCGGCGCCCCCGGCCCCTCCATCGCAGCGCGGCCGCGGCCCCGGCCGGGGGTGGGTGCGGTGCCCACCTCCCCCGTTCTCTTCCTCCTCCTCCTCGGGGCCGAAACGAAAGGGGCCGGGGGGGGGGGGGGGTCCCCGGGGGCCGGGGCCGTGCCTACCTGAGCTGGCCGTCTGGCTGCTGTCCAGCTGCCCGGGGGCCCGGGCCAGCGGCTGCAGGTGGACGCTCTGGGGGTCGGAGAGCACCTCCAGGAAGGTGGGCTGCGTGTAGAAGCCGGGGATGCCGCCGGCCCCCAGCAGCCCCATGCCCACGCCGCCCACCCCGGCGGGGCTGAGGACGGAGCGGGCCGCCAGCAGGTGCCCGGCGGGCAGCGAGTCCAGGGCGGCCCGCGGGTGCGACGGCGGCTCCTTGTTCAAGCCCAGGATCTCCTGGATGCCGAAACCGGTGCAGCGGGGAGGGGTGGGCCCGGAGCTGGGCTTGGCCCCCGCCGCGGGGGGCGGCGGAGGCGGTGGCGGCGGGGCGGCGGCGGCGGCCGCGCCGTCGGGCTTGGGCTTGCCGGGCAGGCTGGGGGCCAGCGCCGCGCCCGCTTTGCCCGTCATGCTGCGGCCGTCGGTCCCTGGTGCCCGCTCCGGGAATGCCTGGGAGCCCCCGGCTCAGGCCCCTTTTATCCGCCCAGCCGGGAGCCCGAGCGGGGTCAGAGCGGCGCAGCCAATCACAGGGGCCAGCCGCGATTAGGGATGCCAAAAAGCCGGCACCGGCGGCGGAGGGGCCGCTGCCCGGTGGGGCAAGGCCCGGGCCCCGCTTGGCCCCCGGGAGGCCGCGGGGAGCTGGGCTCGGGGGGCACGGGCACGGGAGCGCGGCTCCGGCCCCGGCCCCGGCCCCCGGGGGCGAACAACGGCTTCCCCGGCTTCCCTGCTCCAACCGGGCTCCGGGGGAAATGCGTGGTCCGCGGGAAATAGGGGTGCATGGAGGGGGCTCAGGGTTGGCGCTGAGCTGCGTCCTTGAAGCAGGGTAGGGCCGCGAGTGTTGCATGTTGGAGAAACACCTGGTTATGGCATTGAGACAGCTGGTTATGGCATCAGAGGTGCTGAAACGGCTGCTCGGACCCATACCCCTGCCCGCTTCCTCGGTAGCTAGAGCACCTCTCACCGCTCATGGGCAAGAAACCGCACACCTCATCCCTGCCTGCCCTACCCCAACCAAAGGCGTTAAACTAAGAGAGAGCCTAAGGCATGCGTCTCACAAAGCTGGGGCAGCAGCTCCTCCACAGCACTTACCTTGACAAGGACAAGCAGACCGCAGCATGGCTCCCAGGTCCACTCATGGGGCTAATTCACCAGTGGGACGTCAACCCAAGGCTGGGACTGCAGCCCCAGGTCAGCACAAAAAGCCCAGAGCAGAGGGGAAGCAGCTCCCCGTCCTTCCCCTCCTCAGCCTTGTAGGCCTCCAAGGTCAGGCCCGAAGGCTCCTGCCTTCCTGCAGAGTGGGGGCTCTCCTGGTCTCTGGAGGAGGATCTGCAGGGCCTGGTTGGTGCACAGAGGCTGCGTCTCAGCTTGAGGCCATGTTCTCATCACTCTTTGTCCACCACCCTCCTTCCCTTGCTTCTTTCAGACGTAGCTTCGCATCCCTGCCCAAGGACAGGTACAGGGATGTGGGTTATATGAGAATGCTTGTATGGACTGGAGTTTCTTGGTGTTTTTCTTGCTTTGCTCCAAACACTTCACCACCTGCCCACTAGGGTGTTGTGTGAGGACAGCTCTGCCAAGTCCTCACAACTTTGGTCACTGAGCTACAAAACTCTTTGCTTGGCTGTCTGCTTTTTGATATGCCTTCTCTCACTCTTTGCCACTCCGCAAGCTACCAGAGCTTTGAAACAGAAATTATATTTCAGTAAGTCCAGTGGACTTAAGTCACTGGACGCTTATATTTCAATACCCCTGTGATTAATCTCTGGCAACCTTTTTCAGCCTGTCATGGCCAGAGTAAATATTGGCTTTATGTGAGCTTTCATCACCCAAATGACTCAGATGTTCTCCGGGGGGAGGCACCTCGGTGGCTTCAGATCCTTCTCACATTTTCCCGATCCAACTCATCCTTTGCCTTCTTCCATCATTCTGCTGCATTATCCTCAATGCTGAACTTTTCCTCTTCTCCCACCTGTTTGCAAACATCCATCATCCTGAGCACGCACGTTGGGCTGCCTTGGTTCTTCACCCAGTCATGACTTTCTGCCAGCCTTTTTCTGTGTCCATGGACAGCCTGAATCCCAGCAGAAAGTGTTATCACCGCCCCCTCAGCCTGCAGCGAGATGTCACTTCCCCTCCATTTCTGTCGCATGTTGTGCATCATTTCACCCAGCACCTGGTTCAAAGCCACCTTGCCCTTTGTCTAGACAGACTTTGGTGCATTCACGCTGATCAGGTCACACCTGTGCTTTCCCTTCCTTCACAATGGCTTTTCTGTCCTACCAGTGTAGCCTCACCCATCCTGGTCTCCTCTTTGCATCCTCCCAGTGGAAGTGGCCACGCAGCTCCTGCCTCTCTCTTTTCAAATCCCCTGTGGGGAAAAATACTTGGTATAAAAGTGTCTCCCAGCACATTTTTATTTTAGCTGTTCTTTAACTTTAGGAAGCACTTGTGATCTACTGGAGTCATAGACACTGGGCATTTTCATTATCCTTCTGCCATATGTTGCACTGTAGATGGATATAGGACATGATAATGCTAATATGACAAGAAAACTTGCTGTATTAATAAAAACTGCTGAGGCACAAGGATTGACTAGAGCTACCTACCCACAGATGTTGTAGATTCTCTCTGTCACATAAAGTCTTCAAATCAAGGCTGAAAGTCTTTTCAAGAGATGATCTATAACTCATCCAGAAGCTATTGGCTTGATGCAGAAATTATCTGGTGAAGCTTTGTAGCCTTTTTTTATGTTGAAGTTCAGGCTAGAAGGTGGTGATGCTCCCTTCAGGCCTTAAAATCTTTGACTCCATGGAGCTCATGTTGTCAGTTAGATATGCTCCTTTTTTCAAACAGACAAACAAAACACAATCTTCACACATAGGAAGCTTCTGATGTCTGTTCCAGTGTCCTGTTAAGCATATTTTTTCTTCACATGCCAGTATATTGATTTCTAAATAATCACTGGAGCTACAAAGTACAAGATGACAAGGAGATTATGGCACCTGTCATGGCCATCAGTAAATGCTCTCAGCTGGCAGCTGCTGGCTGAGTTACTGCAGACCTGAGCAGGATGCTCCATTGCTGTCTGCCCTGAATCATCCCAGTAGTTTCCAGTTGCACCTCTTAACCCCTGGGTAAAATCCTCACCCCACTAAAGTCAGCGGGACTTTGATCACCGGCACTTAGAGCCAGGATTTCACGTTGCACAACACTTCTTGTGACATTTTGCATTTTTCATTGCACCTCATCATTTCTCTGGACAGACATCCATATTTCCCCCACTGTCTGTCTCTGTGGCTGAGCCCCTCCGTTCACGCTGTGTGGAGCATCCAGCTGCTAGGAGCTCACCACACCGTGCCAGAAGCCATTCCCCTGCCCTGCAGTTTTCCCATTGCAAGGACAGAGCTCCTCGTGGCACATATCCCCCGGCATCTTTCAGCTGGAGACGTGGGGCAACTCTGCCCTGCTCAGGACAAGGGGTTAGACAGCAGCCCCATCACGTCTGATCCCACATCCCCTCGCTGATAGTGGGCAGTGCTAGATGGGCAATTGGGCAACACCAGAAGTTTCTTGTCACTCTTTTCCATCCCCTAAAACAAAAGAGAATAATATGAAACAGAGAAATCTTTCCATCCATTTTTCAGACAAGCTTATTAAGAGTGTAGGTGTGCTCTTAACTGTTCTGGAGCAACCAGCTTCAGTTGCTTCTACTGATTGATTAGGAAAAAAAAAAAAAAAGTGACCAGACACAAACTACCCCAGGATACAAAAAAGTTTACTAAAATCTGTTCAGCGGAGATAAGATTAAAGCCAACTAAAACGTAGCAAGGGGAAGTAATGGAACTTGACCTGGACAACCTAAACCAAGTTTCCTTGAGTCTTCATAAAGTCTTGCTTGATCCGTTTTGCTTGTTGGCCACCTCAGCAGCCTGTTTATTCTAGTACTAATTTTTTGCACCAGGATGTGCTGCTCAGTTCTAAATAATGTTCTGGCATATAAATACCACAGGACATGTGCTAAGTATTTTCTCTGATGCATTGTCCTTTAACTGCATTAAGTGCTCCCCTTTCTTAGGTTGTGAGGAAGAGGAAATTTGGGAATCCATTTAATGTCCTTTCGATTGCCACATAGTGAAATAGTTTGCCTTGTTTAGGGGAAAGCATGCTGTGGGTTCGTGGGAGATCCAGGGAGATCCAGTTTAGTTCCAGGGCATGGAACCTTTCAGGAAAATAAATATACAGGAAAATATTATCAGACCCAGCTTCTGCCCATAAGTGAATGTCCATACTGGGGACAGTATGCAATCAAAAGGGAATTATCTAAAGCAACTTTCTAGCCAGTCGCTGGCTTGAGTTGCATCTTACTGTATCTATCCTTAGTTCCAAGCTTCAAGATTGATCTGAGCTAATTGATGAGGAACCAGAGAAAAATAATGAGATGTCTAGAAAGCCTGGATTTCTTTGTTCTACAGAGATGACTGAGGTGAGATACCATCAAGTCTTCAAATACATTTTAAAAATGCAACATTGACAAGCTGCCAAAATTGTCCATTTTATTTATTGAGGGTAGGGTGAAATGGCTTAGTCTGTAGCAAGACAGTAGGAGGAACTCTCTAACAATGAGATAGTGTTAGGCGAGTGTTAGGACAGGATGCCTATCTCATGGGATAGGCGTTAGTATAGGAAGACATTCAGAGGACAAAAGCCTTCTACTACGGGTGAAATCTAAAGATCAAACCTGGAAAGACAAGTGTTTCATTTTGTTTTTCCCAAAGGAAGCATCCTTGTTTTCCAGACCCTAAGCATTAACTACAGAAAAAATTATCTTGCCTATAAAATTTCATCAATAATCTTACAGTTATAAAGCGAACATAAAATGATGTTGGGAAATCTAAGCATCCTGAAGCTCCAGCTCTATGGAGATCTGCTCTTGTTCATGTCCTATGTTGATAATGCTGACAGGTCAAATTTCTCTGCCGTTCACTTTCTCACCACAGAAACAAGTTTGTGTTTCATACTGGAAGGAGAAATCTATGCAGGTAAAGGTCTGGTCTTATGGATATAGCACAAGCTAAATGAAGCTGGTTGTGAGAGAACTCAGTGTCTTCCGAGCTTTGGCAAATGTGCTTGGCTGCAACCCATCACAAACAGCACCTGTTCTGTGAGTGTGCCGTGGGCTGCGTTTAACTTACAGAAGTACTCCTGGTGGGATTTTCCCTCCGTTGCACCCACAAAGAGGTTGGGATTTCCAAGCTGTGGCACACAAACACTCTCAAAATTATCAGCGTGAGCTCGGGGTGACCCCAGGGGCTGCCACCCCATGTTACAAGCACAGGTGGAAAGAGACATCCCGGCCAGACGGCACCTGCTGGGGTGGAGGTGCTGGGGGCAGAGGCAGCCGTTGGGAAGATGTGAGCTGGTATCACCTCAGATGTGTGGGTCTGGAGCTGCAGCACACGGCCGTGGTAGGACGGGGCTAAAAACTGCCTGTGGGATGCGGGGTCAGGAGAAAAACTTCTTCCCTGCAGCTGCTCAGCACCATATCCTGCTTTCCCCTGCATCCAGAGAGCCCGCCTCAGCTCCTGTGCTCCAAGAAGGACCAAGACCGTCCAGTGGCCTCCTTACTCAGAACCCCTTCAGGAGGGATTTTAATTCGTGTAAATGAGTGTTTTTAATTTGTTATACGGGCCTTTATCTCTATTACCATCTCATTTGCTTTTAAACCTAGTTTTGCCATCCTGACTGAATTCCATTTGATGCATTAGGAGTAATTCTCTTCCCAAAGGGTTAGACATTTTCTCTCCACATAAAAGTCGCTTATTTTGGATAAAGAGACGATTAGATTTATCTTTAATATTTTAATGGCAGCCAGGATTATTGGGTGGGCAGCCCCGGTTTCGGTTGTTGTTGGGGGATTAGACTCTAATAAACTCTTCAGATTGGGATTTTTTTTCTGTTTTGCACAAAGTACTTGTATTTATTTAAAAAAAAATTCACTTCTTTTTGAGTCATAAATTCCATTTGCTGTTTCCTATTAGTATTAAATCAAGTTGATTAAATTCGTAGTGACTATTTGCACATATATCTTTTTAATTTTAACATCCACTACATAAAATCTTTAATGGTGCAATTTGAAATACCTGCAACATACATTGCTATTGCTGTTTAAGCAGATGGAAATGAGGATCCCGAGACAGGGGGGAGGAAGGAGAGGAAGGGATGGAGAGATGGACAGACAGACGGATGTTTAAAAAGGGGTAAGTTGGCTCCTCCCACCGCTTGTTATGTGGAAGATTTGGTGGGTTATAAAGCGTTGGAATTTGGAAGGAGCTCCTTTCCTCTGACAGAAGTCACCAGCATCTCCGGTGACGAAAAGGAGCTCGCTGCCCTTGCCCGGCCACAAGCCCAGCTCGCCTCCAGCCCTCCCGGCACTGGGAGTCCCCAGAAGGAGGCATTTGCTCAGAGCTGATGCCTGCAGGACTGGGCGGGTGCCAGCCCAAATAGTGGGCCCCCCTCACCCCCCAGCCCCTGCACCCTGCTTTGGCTGTCATGGATCCCAGTGTAAGGCTAATCGGAAACTTGGTAATAGAATAAAATGTCAGCAAAGTAGAAATCAATAAGTGTTAATGCTCCAGGACTTTCACTGCTAGGCTCCCCTCTCTCGCTCCCCCCTCCTGTGCCATCCTGTCCCTTTGATTTCAGTCCCCTCTCTAATCCCCACCTCATCAGCTCCGGGAAGGGCTGATCTGCAGCAGAAAATCCCTCATTCGGGGCAAAATCAGCTTAATTTGCAGCAATTTGTAGCAGGTCTTTGCTGGGATTTGAGTCTCAAATTATCCCGCGGGTGGGGGCTGCAGCCCCTGCAATATGGGCAGAGATTTCCCCGCTCCTCCGTCGGCGGAGATTTGTCTGGGGAGTAATTACAGCCCAGCGCGGCCCCCCGGCCGCCGCTGCGCCCCTCGGCCCGTGGGGCCTGGCACCGGGCGAGCGGCCGAACACGCAGCCGCCCGGATTAGCAGCATTAGCGGCGGGCGCAGAGCCGCAATTAATCATTTGCTGGTAAATACAAGCGGGAGCCTCCTGCGGCTGCCGGGGCTGGCAGGAGGGAGGGGGCCGCTCGGCGTGCAATGGAGCAGTGAGGAAAGGGAAGGAGCGCACCCGGGGACCTTGTGGCCTCGGGACAGGAGATCAGAGCAGGCAACTTTCCTTCCGCTAATGCCGCTAATTACTGGCGGCAGCTCCGGCGTCGACTGAGGAGGGAACCCACGTGCAGGGACCCCCGCTTGCCCCGGGGCCTGCTCCAGCCAGCGGGTCCCCCATGGAGGTGGACACCAGCAGCTTCACCCAGGCCCTTGGCCACCAGTCGTGGAAATCCGCAGCTCTAAAGAAGAAGAGGGGGCACTAAGGGAAGCCCTAACCGTGATGGCACATGTTAAGCAAGGTGCTCCCTGACGAATAATGATGATAGGAAGATAGAAAGGTGCGAAGGATTTCCTCACCACACATGGGACCATGTGGCGGTGCCAGGCACAGGGGTCAGCTGCAGGGAGAGGGCAGGGTCTGGCCATCAGGCCAGGTTCACAGAAAACATCTCTTGCCACACAGGCTCCGTGTTATTTCCAACAAGACGACAAAGCCGGTGGGTGGAGGTGGCTTTGGTCGCCACTACACGCTTCGCTGTCATTTTAGCACGTCCCTTGGCAGCATGTGACCTTCTTGTTTTAAACAATAAAATTAGCTTGATGTAAAATCAGAATTACACCCATTAAATGAATTACAAACTGACTAATTAGTGGTTCTGAGAAATTAAATGGGGAATCGCCCACCGGTGGAGAAGCTTTGGAGACGGGTTGCCTAGAGATCATTACTCGGTCCATACTGCTGCGTGACGTCTTTGTAGCGACTTGGAAGAAAATATGAAATCAATGCTGGTAACGATTCCTACTTGACAGAAAAATTGGTCGTGTGATAAATAATGATGGGAGCAGGTCAGTTATACCAAGCAATCTGGATCACTTGGCAGGCTTTGCTCATTTGAACAATATGTGATTTTAATATAGCCAAATGCAAGATCATATATCTCAGAACAGAAAATGAAGGTCACAGGATGGGGATGCTGTCATGGGAAGCAGTAGCCGGGAGGAGGACGTAGGAGATGTGACAGTTAATAAAAACTAAACATGGATTTTTGGTGTAATCTGTTGTATCATAACTATGCACTTTCTGGACGTATAGGCAAAAAACAAATATTAAATACCAGTATGGGGATAGTATTGGCCTCCCAAGGCCATAGCAAATTAGTAGTGTCCATTCCTAGTGTCTGGACTGCCAAAAATAACACCGAAGAACTGGAAACTATTCAGACAGGAGCTTCAGGAACAATCTATGTGCTGGGAAACCAGCTGTACAGTGAGAATGAAGAAGCTCAATCTATTCAGCTTGTTAGGGAGAAAATTAGGAGGTGGCTTGGTCACCCTCTGTAAGTCGTTAGGAGAGATGCTTTCTGAGTGTGGAAGGTTCTTTAATTTATTAGACAAAGGCGTAACAGGATTCAGCACTGGAAGGTCAAGCTAACTAATTCATAATTAAATTAATTAATTTAATTAAATATACGAATTAATATAAGGCCTGGATTTTTTAACAGTGAAGATAATTAATAGAGTAGGCCAGACAGTTTTTAAAGAGCTTCTTGTTGGAAAAAGCTGATGGAAATGTTTGGGGGTTTGACAGAAAAATAGATAGTTTCTTATAGAAATTCCTACAGCAATGTATTTTGAAACAGTTTGTTTTAGAAAATTGTTCTGAAATGTATTTCCTCATGTTAATTTATGCATTTTCATTTTATATCATTGTACTATTATCACACTGTATCATGACAAATCATTGAAATCTATTTTCATTTTAATTTTCAAACCGCTAAGCACGTTCACTACATAGTACTGAGTGAATACCAAATTGATGTAAAATTCCATCATTATAACAGAGCAGAGGATCTTTGTGCTGCCAAAATTGTGAATTATTTGATAGGGAATGAAGTTTCTGATGACTTTAATGATTTTAAAATATAAACTAGGAGTCAACTATTTCAGTTGTCCATCGTGGTTTGCTGCCAGCAATAGGTGTGTGTGTACCGCGGGCAGTGCCTCTCATCTGCTGACCTGTCAGCACAAAGTACAAGGCCAGTACAAAATATGACACAAAGTTATAAGACAGCACTTTAAAATTACAAAGTTAATTCTTGATGGAGTGAAAATATCTTAAAATGTTAACATTTCCCACAGCATCAGGAAATCTGATTTACAACTGCCTCTAGTATTCAAGCACTGAAACTCTTTACCTAAGCAATGTTCTTTCTGCTTTAAACTTTCTAAGATACGTGCTCCAGCATGGACAAAATTTACGGGTTTGGCACAGGCTGGACTGGGCAGTTCAAGAGACTGTCTACATTCAACATTACTTTTTGATCTAGCGTGCACTCCGGTTGCAAGGATGCCAGTGGTCTGCATTGCTGTGCTTTGTGTTGGGCAGGGGTCTCAGGAGACGGACACGGGTGTCCATTTGGATGAAGCTGGATGGGAAGGTGATGCAGTCCTCCCCAGCACACTACAGTTGCTAATCGGTGTTCAGTCCATGGGCCAGAGACGAGCTAATCCAAAGAAATCACCACAGATACCTACCATGGGATGCGGGTGTTCAAAACTAATTGTTTCAGATCTCCTCTTCTTTCACTGTGCTAGGGCTGGTATAGCTAGGGCTGCTTTCAATGCTTCCTAGCCTCCCCTAACGAATTAATAACCTGTGGAGCAGGCAGAGCCACAAAATGCTGTAGTGAAGCCACCAAACCAACAGAGAGTGCACTCATGGAAATTCAGAGTGCAGGGACAAAGACAAAAGATCCCTCATCCAGGCAACTCCAGGACGGTGTAAACAGGTGATACCATGAAAGCCGCCCTTCTGGTCAGCACGGATTTCTGAAAACATCACAGTCTCACTCTCCAGGCTCTTTAAGACCCAAACCCAAAGACTTAACAGAGCATTTTGACAGTCTGGGAGGGGGCAAGCCTCTCAGTGCTACTGCTCTGCTGTGGTGGAGCATGAGCAAAGCTGTCTCATGGGCAGCTGCCAGAGGCCTCTCTCCCTTCCTCATGCTCTGAGTTTCCTCACTCCTTTCCAAACACATGGTGTGCTTCTTCACCTGGTCCCTTTCTCTGCTGAAAGTGCTGAAAGCATAGCACATCATCATTAAATAATCATCATCTACTGTGTCTTGAGGAAAAAGGAATAGGATGGCACACGTGACTGTGCTGGCTGCTTCTCCAAAGCCACCAGGGGAAGGTGCTCAGACACCACAGGGACAGGTAGAGCTCTGCACTGAGTATCTGCACCATCCACATCTCCTGAACGGTGGGAGGGAGCTCCCCACAAAGCTGGCAATGTCCAAATGACCCAGCTGAGAAATGGCTTTTGGTCTGCCAGGCAGAGGTGGAGCTGAGGGAATGAGCCAGGACATTGGCATGGTTGTTAGATGAGGATGGGTTGAAGAAACACCAAAGTACAAACTACTTTCCTTGTGCTATGGCACTCCCCTTGGTCTTCAGACTCCCAGCAAAACCTACATGGAAGAATAAAGCTGAACATCACTCAGGGCATTACAACACACTCTTAGATTTGTTGTAAATGAACATCCTTTCCCTGAAAACCTCTTTAACAACCATCAACACAAACAGCTTCAAAGTAAAGTTCCTCCAGAGGTTAATAACCATTAGAAAAACACATACCAGAACCCTGATGGAAACAGTGGCAAAAAAGGGAAAAAAAAACAGGTACAGTGCGTTAAGGGGTTGATTTTGCTTCCAGTTCACACATTGACTAACATAAATCTAAACCTGGGAAAATTAACATTAGAGAAATGTTTCAGTAATCTCTTTAACTTTGAATCTCTGCAACAGAAATACCAAGGTGCATAGCACTTTCATGTGGGCTTCAGAGATGGAGTTATAAAACATAACAAAACACTTTTTCAAAATATAAAGCATTAATATACCTTCACTAACTATGGCTTGTCTTGCATTAACCTGAGGGGCAGATTTGCTACCTCTCCTCGTATTATCATATAGAATAATACTCATTGAAGCCAACAGAACTACTTGTGAGTAAAATATTACTCAAAAAGTAAGACTATCAAAGCCAAATCATATGTAAATAATATCCTTCAAAGCCTACTGAGCACATCTCCTAGCTACAGAGCGCTATCATTTTAATTATCAAAATACAAAAATGCTCACTGCAAAACCCCAAGAGTCTAAAGTTTTTGAATTAAGTCCATAAAAAATAAATATATTAGGTTGAAAATTATGGAGGGCTTTAAATAATGTATTAAGGTTCTTTTTTGAGCATTAGAATGGCTCCAGTTTGTGTTGTCAAACCCTCTTCTGCAGCACTGGTGGTAGAAACACTTTCTATTAAAAGCTGAAATTCTCTTGTAATCCCTTAATTCAGAGAGCTGGCTCATCGTGAAAAAACACAAATACAGTGAGATTCAAGACAACATTGTATAGTTTGACAAGAACATAGAAATTGTAATTAAATAATTATTTTGCTTGCAGCGACCTGTAAAAGAGATACGTTACCTTAACAAGACCGTGATCAGCTTCCTTTGGAGCTGGCAATCCACCCTGGACTAAACAAATATGGGCCCTGTAATTCCAGCAGTCACACAGCCTCGCTCACCCTATTTGCAAAAATGTTTGAGGGTCAGCACAGATTTTGCAAAGGAACAAAAAGAAGGTAATTGAGCCAGACTGCATCTTACTGGAACAACAAAGTAAATCTTCGCATTTACATTTGTGCTAATGAATGGATATAAATGGCAGGGCAATATAAACTGTACACATTTTATAGAAAATTGTTTCTGTTGCTTTATAAATGACTGTTTTCTGTTTTTGTTTTTGATGTTAACACTCTTCATATGTATTTTGTGAAATGTTTGCTGGCTGTTGGTGCAGCTGCAGCTGTAACTAAGTTCTAACATCGAAGTCCTTTCTGTCTATAAATGTATTCCTCTGTTAAAGAAATAAAATATGCCTTAAGGGGCAAAACAACCTCCAACAGCCACTACAGTGCTAGAGAGACCTCAGCAAAATGGTCTGCAGCCCATTAAATCGTAAGTCGTTTTCTGTCCAGGTTTTGGACCTTTTGTCTCTCCAGCCTCTGCTCCTCCTCAGTAGGGGCAGCTGGGGTTACTCTCCCCAGCTGCACAAGGCCACAACAGGTACCTGCAAATTCAGCAGCTCATGTAACACTGGCAGCACAGTCTTTACCTAAGCTAAGGAAGTCTGTAGTAATTAAAAGATGGAGAATGGATCAGCATAACACTAACAGAAACACCTTCTTAAAGTTTTCTTTGACTATGTGGTATAGAAGGTAAAAAAAACCACCAGCACACAAAGTGTTATTTATATCAAATGATTTGTGCTGAATTACATTCATAGGATGCTCAGATGCCATGGTAATGAACACAGCATAACTATGTGCAAACAATTCCATGCACAACTCCGCTCCACCTGAAAATTTTAGAGCCTCTTCTATTCTTGTTCCTTCTTCCTTCCCTGTTAGCTCACACCTCTCCGCAGCACAGCCAAGGTCTCAGCCTCCAACTCGTGCGCAAGTGCTGCTGAGCCTGCTCCTGATGGCACCAATTTCTATGATTCTGGCCAGATCACAGTACGGGCACAGCTTGGGAGTGTGGGTGTAAATTGATGGTGGAGGAGCACAGGAGCTGGCTCAGGTGACTTTCCAAACACTGCAGCAGTCCCTGAGAAGGGACCCATTTGAGGGCTGCTTTTGTGGGAAGAAGTACTTACTGCAGATGGCCTAGTGATGAGAAGAGGGAAAGGTGGACCTACAGGTGTAAGCAGTGCTCTTACAGGCAATGTTTGAAGGGGCAGCAGAGCTTTTAACTCAGAAACAGGGCAGCAGGGAAGAGAGCATTCATCCACACGGTGAGCCAAGACCGAAGGATTAAATGTCTAGTACCTCAGAATGGGTAGATGAGTCCATGATAGTGAATATGTTTGGCTTTTCAGCTTCTTTTTCCTTGTAAAAGAATGCTTCTCAAAGCCATATCTGTAACTATCATTGCCCACGTACACCAATGTCCGTGCTGAACTAGGTGGTAATTTGACTTATGTTGTTAGCTGATAATTTCAAAATCATATTAGGAAATTACTTGAAATAAACAAGCAGGCTGGAACCATGGCTGGTTCCAGCTTAGCAATGGACATCAGCAAATGACATTTTTTTCCTTGTTCTAGTTTACAGGAGGAGTTTTGTGTTATTCATCTTTATGCCATTGCAAGTCAACAGCAAGTGATGGAGGCTCATGCCGGGAACCCCAGATGATGTAGGTGGGTCACAGCTGGGAGGGAGCTCTAGACAAGGCAGGGGACAGAGGAGGAGACTCACAAAGCATTTGTATATCAGGGTATTGTATTTTTTGTATTTTGTATTTTTTGAGAGGAAAGAATATCACTGAAAAATAAAGGTTTCCTGAAGGTTTCCTGGAAGACTGGGCATGCTTCTCCAGGGCTGCTGTGCTGACATCGCGGGGGCTCAGGGGCTTGCTGCTGGTTCTTCCTGGTGCAAAAGGAGGAGACAGAGGCTGTGTGCCCCTTATGGTTCTATTAAATCCAGCACAACGTAGAAATCACTCTGCACAACACCAGAAGACATAGGGAGAGAAACCCAAAAAGAGTCTGGATTTGGAACCACGAGAAAAAGGCAGAGGTTCCAAAATCATTTAAGAGAAAAGTGAGAGTATAAAGGCACATCATTAACATGGCTTGAAAGACAGGACCTTAATGCAGATGAAAGCTCTTGTTGGTCGGCCCCTGCCAGAACATCCCCAGCTAGGCGGGTGTATCAGCGGCCAGGGGGGCTTTAACTCAGTTGATGTAGACTCGTATAATCGGGAAGAGAAAGTGGAGAGAAGGCACAGGAGGAATGGAGGCAAGAACGAGAAGAAGAAAGAAGAGAGAGGAGAAAGAGGAAAGAAAGGACAGAGAGAAAAGGGAAAAGGAGAAAGAGAGAAAATTGAGGGGGGGAGAAGAGAAATGGGGAAGGAGAGCAAGCGAGACTATTTCTATAATTACTGTGGATTGGCTCGGATTAAGGGCAACTAGCTGTCTCTTGGTTTTTCCTTTTTATATAACAACTAATCTCCTTCTAATCAGTTATTATTAAATTATATTCCATTTTTAATTCGTTCACAGATCATTGGTGGCACAATTCGGACATCTGGACAGATAATTGAATAGAGATAATTTATGTAAATGAGGAACAGTTGTGTACAGAGGTGGGGGAGGGGATATTTGGGCTCCTGAGGCCGGCGACCTAATGAGGAGCCTCCAAGAGCTGCCCCCGCTCCCTGGGAGGACTCAGGTGCAGGGGGAGATGCTGTGGATATTTGGATATTGTATGCTGGATATTAACACATGTACAAGAGGGCATCGCGCCCGAATCCTCTCACTCGACCCAAGGGACCAACCTGTATCAAACATCGCTTCTCCCTAGGGTCAAGACATTGGCCAAATCAGCAAATGAAGCTGCCCCCGGCCTCCCAGAAGAGGTTATTTCTAACCATCATCTCACCACCCCAATTCACAGTGCGATGCCTCACGCTCTGTGACCCAGCAGTGGGGCTGGGGCAGCAGCAGCGCAGGAGCAGGATGTGGCTGCTGGAGCTGGATGGTCCCTGCAGCCCAGGCAGACCCCTGGGCTCTCACCGCACCGGGTTATGGGGTGGCTGCTTTCTTCTCTGCTCTGTGTCTGCCAGCATGCATTGCCCCATCTGAGTCATCCCACATGGAGCTAGGAGGCCACCCCATGACAGCAGCCCAGGGAAGGGCCCTGGGTGATCGCCCAGGGCCTGTTCCAGGACTGGGCACCCAGCTCAGTGTGCCCCAGGGAGCCAGGTATCCTCAGCCAAGGGACACAGCAGGCTCGGCTCAGTCCTGGGCATGCCAGGCTTTGTGAGTGACCAAGTGTCATCCCCCGTGTCCAGGGGCTGATATTTTGCAAAATGGAAAATCCCTCAACCATCAGTAGTGGTGGGCAGATGGACACCAGCCAGCTTCCAAATCTAGAACATCATGCAGACCTCATCCTAACCCTGGAGACTATTTCTTACTCCCCAGATAGTCTCTGTGCTCTTTGACAGGCATGGTCAAATCCTTCATTGCTTGTCCCGAAACCTGAATTCATGTCACAAGGGAAAGGCTTGTTATGTGGCCTTCAAAGGGAGCCATCACGACCAAAGGTAATAGTTGAGCACCACAGAGGATCTGGACTAGAACACTGTGTCAGCAGCAGTAGGAAAAAATATCCCCCAAACTTCTGCTTATTGTCATCTATATGGGAACTATAAGAATGAGCGAATCTGGAGCCAAATCTCCCGAGAGACAATAATGTGGCAATGGCATTCACCAGCCCCGGCAGGAACCTCTGCGGTGCGGGGAGCCCACATTGAGCAATTTCCCATTCTCGTCAGAGGGGATCTAGTCAGCAGGCTCAATGAGCCTAGGACAAAACTCATCTTACCCATGCTGAATTGGAGAAATTACATCTCCATTGCCTTTATTGACAAGATTGGTATTGACCATAAAGGTAGTCCATGAGATTATTATTGACTGCGAAGGTAATCCATGACTAGCTCTGGTGTAGGCATCCAAAGTTAGGTGAGATGGATCCCACCCTAAAGGAGATGAGGTATTATTCTGCTTTTGTAATAACAGAACAGCACAAATGCATATTCCTGTGTTTCAGAATGATGGTGAAGATTAAAAACAAGTTCTTGTTTGGGGCTGCAGTTGTATTATTTTTCTGCTATCTTTGCATACCACAGAGCTAGGTGCTGAAGAAAAAAAGCATGATAGATAAATTTATCTTCCAAAGGAGGGAAAGAATGCTGGACTCAATTGCTATGGCAAAAATCTAATTTCCATCACTCTATCACAACAGGAGGAATTTTGCTGTGCATACCAAATTGTCTTAGCATTATGGAACTGTTAGGGAGCACCACAGACGCATTCAACTTGTGGGAAAACTACTCACAAGATTTGTTTGACAAAATAAATTCAGGTTGAATTGCCAAGGACACAATCCAAATGAAATTAAACTGGTTCAAGTGACCTTCTTGCCCAGTGTCTGAAATACACTGGGCTTTGTTCAGCTCTGTGGTTCATTTTGTTCTTTTACTGTTGTTGGTTCTTTTACTATCTTTAGTAAATTCACTTCTCAGGTCTGTTCTTGAACTTCTAATTACCAAAACATGAAATTGCCCCTGGGAAAATTATTGAGAATTTTTAGATAGAAGTTATCAATGAGAATGAGAATGCAGCCAGATGACTGTAAATAATAGGCTCTGAGCATAACTGCCAGACAGGGACAGAAGCTCTCCAGCTAGAGGAATTAGAGTCTGCCCTTCTTAAGGTCTCAATAAATGATCAAGAAAGCAATCCAAGCTGCATATTAATGCCATTTGCAGATAGTACAGAGTTGGAAAAATTTGTGTCATCAGGGGACAGAACCAGAATGCTGTGGCAAAGAGAACACAGATGACATGACATAGATGACTCAGCAAACTGTCATAGGGGAAAAAATCCCGGGTCCAAAAATATTTCTGAGAGACAGATGACTGGACAGGGAGAATGGCTGAAAAAAATAAGAGTTTGGTGTGATAACAATGTACATTTGCAACATGACAAAGCTCTAAATAAGATCGAGACATCTATGTGTTCAGAAACATGACACTGTGGAGCAGCCCATTAATGCTATATTGCTGTAAGGATAAGAGTCAAATTTTCTGTGCAGATTTACACACTTGTTTTTTTAAGGAAGTACTGACAAACTGCACAGAGTCTAGAGAAGAGGCAAGAAAATGAATGGGAATTTGTGGTTTTGGTCTGCAAGCACAGATGTGCCTGACTTCCTTAAGTGGTAACTAAGGGAAGGGGAGTAGTAATCCCTCAGCTACCAGAAAGGTCCAAAATCTGAAGAGGAAGACTAAGTATCTGGGCTAGCACCAAGAGCAGAAGTGGTAGTCACTAGGTGAAATGCACATCACCAATGCACGGGATGAAGGTGAGCATTGAGAGGAGACAAAATTAGACTGTCGACATTTCCCCAGGGGAACTGATATGCCTGTGGGAACTCTGTCATGGGAGTCATCTAATAGGAGATTAGGTGTTTTCACTCTCGCAGGCTTGCCTTTTACCAGCAGTGGCCACCAGTGCCAGACAGGGGAGCTGTGCAGTGCTGATGACCTCTTGTGTCCCACGTGCTTGGCTCTGATGGATCCTGGAGAAGGCATCTGCACTGTGGCAACTCTTATACCACATACCATGTCCCGTTGCCAACCTCCTCACCTACTTGCCAACCTCTTTGACATTTTCCTGTGATCTTCTGTGTCGTTCCTGATACTGCTCTTCCTTAAGCATACTTGGGGGTGCTGAATGTTGTGGGGCCTCAGAACATTTCTCCTTGTGACCATTAAGCCATTTTGGCTGCCGCTAATTCCAAGTTCCCTGTAGTCTGTTAGGAAAGGACTATCACATTTTCATTTGTTTGTTTTTAACTGTATTTTAAAATATTCATCCCTCTTTTCTGCTGTAGTGGAAAAGCTTCTTAAGAAAGGAAGCCTTGCTGTGCTTCCTAAGTGTATCCAATTTGGAGTAGTGCATTTCCTCTGCAAACTTATTCAGTAGCCAAACCTTCTTGACATTTATCTCCATTTCATCTCCAGTTGCACTCACTTCATCATGGACTTAGTCAACTGCATTTTCCCACAGGAGCAGGTGGGCTGTGATGAAAATGCAGACTCGGACATAATTGACTCTGAGAGAGCTTTGAAGACCAGAGCTAATATCCTGGCTTGGCAGGCAAAGCAATGTGAGACTCATCACCGATGCTGGAACAAAATGGTGAGCTGCTCACAGTGGCCTGAAGAAAGATGGAGCCTGGGAATGTGTCCACCTTTCAGTTCAGATTAAGGTGGAAATGTGTCCAAATTAAGTTCCAACACCTATCTGGCCTCTTCCTGATCCTTCTCATGGTCCATCACTCGTCCCAAAAGAAAGCACAAAAGGCTCCTCAGACAGGCAAGGGTGTATGGAGCAGAAATGCATAGGGCCAAGGAAGGAAGGTGACAGAGGATAAACATACAGATTGAAAGAATACAGAAACAAAGGGAAGTGAGCAAGGAAATCTCCAACTTTTACTTGAAAATCCATTGCTTGAGGTGGATACTCATTCCGGCAAGATAGATTTCTACCCTCCCAAGATTTCCCCAAGGAAAAGTTGCAGAAGTAGGTACCTCCACTAAGGTATCTAGAGAACTTATAGTAAGTCTTCAAGCCATTGCTTGATTTAGACTTCCTAGCAGGGAGGAGCAGTACAAGCATTCAAATCCAGATATCTGGTAGTGATAGGGAGGCAGATAATCACACCACTGTTTTAACTCTAGCACCAAATAGTTAGTGTGGCAGTGATCTGGGTGGCATGCCCCCACCCTTTTCTTTTAGTGACATCCCAGAGTATGGGGGTAGGGGCCATCACTTTGTTCATCTTAAGGGTTCAGTTGTCTCTCAGGTCTCCATCCTGTTATCCTTCCTAGTTAGTAAATATACATTTGTGTGTTAGTGAGGAGAGCAGTGATGTGGTTATCAAACCAGGCAATGCCAAAACCGTGCTCAGAACACCAATTTGAGTCTCACCAATGCTGATTAGAATGAAAGATAATTTTCAGAGGTCGACAGCTGTAGTCTTGTTTATTCCTCGCAGTATGAGGTGTGCTTTTTGCATCAGCATAATATTTTTGAATCTTTTTTTGGAAGAATTGCAGCCTAACAAGTTCTTTCCCAACTCCTGTTTATACATTTTTTATTTTTTTTTCATCAATGATATTCTTTGCATGGTTTCTTAGTGACTTTCATCTGTTTTTTTTCAATCACTTTCCCCATTTGCCGAGATAATTTTGAATGCTAAGCCTGTCCTCCAGTGTGCTTAAAGCATCTTCCAGGTCTGCGTCTTCCTGATGTGCCCACTCTCTTCTGTCATCCATGTTGTTAATTAAATCACTACAGAACCAGACCCAGAATAGATCTTTGTGGAGCTCTTCTCCATACATCCTTTATTTTAATAGTATAACACTGAGGACTATTTGCTAAGCATAGTTTTCCAACTAATTTTGTAACTATTTAACTAGTTTCTGGTAATTTATATTCCCCTAGCTTACTTATAACGATTTTTTTTAAAGGAGACTAAACAGCTTACTGAAGTCAAGATACACAACATCTTGTGTTCCATCTTTATCTACAAGACCTGTTGCCTTTCCACAGCAGAAAATGAGAGTAACTAACTGGAAGTGACTGATCCTTGACAGCTCCACACTGAATGTAATTGACTGTCCAACTTTTTCTTGAAATAACTTTAAAAATAATTTGGACATTTATTTCAGAATTTTTCATGGGACTGCTAATTAAGCTGATCGGTCCACAATTACCCAGCACCTTTCTCTTTGCTTTTTAAAGAGTAATGCCTGTTTTGCCCTTTTGCAGTTTTCCTGTACAACCACATCTTTACAGGTTCTGGAAGACAGCCACTAGTGATTCTGAGGCTACTGTAGACAAACCTCTAAGTACCTACAATGAAGCTCATTACACCCAATAAATCTGAATGCATCTAACTCAACAGTATGACCTCTACCATATTCTTCCCTTATTCTAAGCCAAGATCTTACCTCTTTATCACTGTTATTAGTTTCACTAATATTATCCTCTGTCAATAATTTTCACTCCCTGTTGAGCAGTGATCCAATATTTTGCTTAGTCTTCTTCTTGCTACTAATGAATTTACAGAATGATTTCTTGTTCCTTTTGATGATCCTGCTGCTTGCAAACTTATTTTTATGCTTGGCCTTTTAGATTATGTTCCTGCATGCTCCTGGTGTTCTTTTATACTCGTCATTTTGCTCTAACCTACTTATCTTCTGCATTCTTCCTTCACTGGTGCGATGTCATGGGGAAATCATGACTTAACCAGGCTCTTTTAAATTATTTTTTCCCATTTTACCAGGAGGCATCCTCCTCTGGAGCAGAGGAGGACGAGGTGGCTCAGATAAATAAGGCTGGTTCTGCATGACCTTGTTGTACTCCTACATCATTCCAGTGAACAGAGAAGGTTAACAAGTAGGTTGCGGGTTGGCATTTGGATGAGGAGATGACAGAGGTATGGAAATGCAGCAGAGCTGTTTTTTCCACAGTTGTGTTGGTTATCTAAGCAACTATTTAGAATGCTATTAAAGATCATGACTGTAACTTCAATGACATTGATGTGAAGGCAGTGTAGACTGGATCCTTACTCTCGGCAGCCTGAGATGTTACCCTGCTGCTCCAGCCTGGGTGAAGCTGGTTGGTCTGAACCTCCCTCAGTCCACCAACTAACAGTGCCAGGGCAGTGTGAGGGATACGAGACTGTGATTCTGTGCTGCATGCAGCCCCTGCTCTGCAAGGCACCCAGGGACATCGCTGGGGCCCTGTCACCTCTTGCTATGCCACCACCAAACCCTCCTGTCCGCCTGCTCCTCCTGCACCCAACCTCAACAGAGCTGAGGGCTGAGCACGCAGGCAGAGGGCTGTCCCCAAAGCTGCCCTGTGCCTGTGCTTTCACCAGCATCCCAGGCCTGCTCCCTTTCCCCCTTTATAGCCCACCTTTTGTCCTGACAACAGGTCCTCCTCCTCCTTGCATCATGGGGGCCTATGCAGACAGCTCCCCTCCCCGCGCTTCTCATTAACACCCCTCCAAACAGACAGGCACAGACATCACCAGCAGCTCCTTTCCCCTCCAATCCCCTCCCCTTCCCTTCCATAATCTATCTACATATTAAAATGAGTTTGTCCCTGATTTACATGCGTAAGAAGGGATGTAATAATGAGGACGTAGATTAGAAGATTTAGCACAATCGTTTGTGTAGATTGTGTCCCATCAAAGGGCAGCTCTGACGAGCCGAGATTAAGGAGCAAACAGCTGCCGCTGGAATTCAGTCCATTTGTTTGTTTGCTGTTTTCTCTCTTGACTCCAGCAAACAGTCTCATTAACATGCAAGTGATTTGCCCCTTAAGCCTTTTCCTGTTTATTATTGGGGGAGTTGCTGACGAGGGCTTTGTAGAGTCCCTGGCCCAGTTCTGAGAGATCGACGCGCAAATCAAGATTAAAATGGGAAGTAATTAAAAACAAAGAAGGGGGCACGACACCTTGGTTCCCTCTTCCCTTTGAGGGGTCTTAAAGTTAGGGCACCAGGAGAAGACACACGGAGCGACAGCAAAGGGAGCACTGCCCACCAGGCCTGTGCACGTCCCTCTCAGCCACGGCACCAGGTTCTCTCTTTCTCCTGCTCTCCTCTGCTCCCCCCTCTGCCTCGCCCCTCCTCAAAATGTCTGGCTGTCTGCTAAACTCATTTGCAGCATTTGCTTCACTGGCCTTGTTCGGCAGCACCTTCCATATGGCCCCTGCTCGCTCCTCACAACGGTCTCAGGCCGCTGGGCCCATCTCCCAGACCGTGGGTGGAAGGAGCTCCTGTGTTCCCACCCCACATGGACAATCACCTGCACACGCATGGACCCCGGCCTGAGGCCTCCACATCTTCTGCTCTGTTAGTGGCCGTGTCCCCACCCAGCATTGTGCCACCCCCTCCACCTCCCTCCCCCCCCACCCCCCCAGTCTCTGCGGTGGGTGAGGGACTCAGACAGGCAGGGACCATGCAATGGCTGTGCTCATGGGCATGGCTGGTGAGGTGCCTCCTCCCCAGGAGCCTCCCAGGAGGCACTGGAACGACTGAGAACAAACTGGCATGGCATCTGTCTTTCAAGGCACGCAAACTCAGCTGGGTAGATCCGGCCCAAATCTGGTGCTGGTGTCCTCAGCACCTTTGAGGCGGTGCAGCACCAACATGGGCTGCTCTGACCCTTTCAGTTTGGGGTTTTGGCTGCCAGGGTCCAGCTGGAGCCTGTTTGAAGGTGGCTTTCCTTTGCAGGGAAAGCCGTGGTGGCACTTCCATGCTGCCCACCAGCTGAGTCCAGCGCACCGTATCTGCAGCCAGCCAGGGATACTAACCATGAAGAACAGCACAAAAGGCATCCCGGTCTGAGAGACTGCCACATAAATCCCCTGAAAATCAAGCAGCCCTTTCTCTTCATTTATCAGAATGCCTGCTGTATCTTCTGCAAGACAAGTAAAAATGTAATGAAGCCTAGAAACTTGCTCTGGGAAGCAGTAATGGTTATTAAGTGCACATCTACACAGACAAGTGCAGACAGATGTGGGTTTGCTCTGCCTGCCCTGCCAGCTGCAGCATGGAGCTGTGCGGGAGCATCTCCCTACCAGCCCCAGGTCTTGGTCCTCCTCCACGAGGGGGCTGCTCTTCAGGTGCAGCCACGTGGCACTGAACGGCTGTGAGATTTGCGAACCTCTTTCATCGCCTGTTGACTGTTTTTTTTAAGGGCCTGATGTTGACAAGTTACTGCACACCTTTCATGGTGCCCAGGGCCAAGAGGAGCTGGGGACAGTCAGCTCACTCTATGCTAGCACGCAGGCCTGATGTCCCTGACAGGGGGGCTGGCTGCCGTTTCCAGTGAGGTTGCCCAGTTATCACTGAAGTTATTTTCACGCATGAACGAGGAGAGACTGCAGCACTGCAGATACACGATTGCAAATTGCATTGTAATGAATAGGCATAAGAGAATCAAGATGCGCATTAAAAGTGCTTTTCAGCCCAAGTGCTTTATTTTTATAATCTTGGGGTAGAGCCGCACAATTAGTCAGGAAAAGCTCACGCTCCACATTGCTCCAATTAACTATCGAGGCCAGAGAAGCCCATGACTTCCCTAGGACTGACCATTTAGTGCAGCAGTGCCTTCCATTAAAATTATTTCTGCTACAAGTCAGGGCAGAGCAGCAAGAAATGCCCAAAAGAAAATGCTGCCAGCCTCAATATTAGTGTGGTGCAGAGCGAGCCAAGGTTTCTGTGGGGCTGTAAAGTAAACGTGGCGTGGGTTGCAATTCTTACAAACACCCAGTATTTCGTGCAGTCAGAATGACTTGTTGGGAATTCCCTACTGCTGTTCCTAACTCACTGGTCAAAACAATTAATGAAATAGTTACAATTTTACTTTGAAACTAAGAAAAGGGAATGGCCTTGCTGATCACCCAGCTTCCTTCGTGTTAGTTTGGAGAGTGCCAAGGGGAAGAGCATTTTCCCAGGTGGGGCACTACCTGCAGGACAGCAGGGTCTGATACAGCCAGACTGGGCAGTGCATTTCAATGTCTGGGCTATGACAGAAATATCTTTTCTTTTTTCTGTCTGGTAGCAGAACAGCCACTGGATTCCTCTGATCTTCTCCGGCGCAATCCTTCCTGCTCCTCTCCGGGTGGCACCTCCCGGCCAGCTGCTGAGCTCTAGGTGTGCTCCCCAAGGAGGTGGCTACGTGCAGCCCCAGCCAGGTCCTTGGCTTCCTGAGCAAGGAAGGTTCCTTGCACGCTCGCCTGCCCTGGACTACCATCCTCAGTGAGGTCTCAAGACAGCAGCAGCGCACCACCAGCAATAAAGCTGCCTCTCAAAGCACAATTTTTCCACCCTTAACAACTCAGCCCTGTCACAATTGATTTTCAGTGGATCATTGAAAGCTGCTCCATCAGTCTAGACCTAACACACTTCTACTGCCTGCTTCTCTATTTTTGTTTGTTTGTTTGTTTTATTTCTAGAAAGATAGAGTTTGGGTTTATAATGGGATAAGAGCTCTGTTGCTAGGGCACTTATCCTCATAAACATCTGAGCCATTTTTTCATCAAACACAGCAAAATCAAAGCAGCCACTGTTTCCTTGGATGAAGATCAGATCTGGAGAACTTCACACTTCCAGACTGAAAGACTTATGAGTGATTAAGAAGGGAGCTGATAATAGAAATGCTTAGTCAACCTTGAGGTAAGTCACTTGAGTGCTCCAGCTCTAAATGCGAATGAGCCACTGAAATCGATGCGTGTCTGCAGCATGCCTGTAAATAAACACAGAGCTGTAGGAGAGCACTGCTCACTGCAGTTCATGTCACCATCCAAGATGCAAGCACACAGCAGACCTCTCCCAGAAACATACTGATGGGCCCCAAAGAGCAGGACCAGTGATTCAGGCAAAGGAAGACACTAGTCTTCCTTGGAGAATACGGAGTGGGGGGATCTGTAAGAAAAACATTCATAAATTGAGGGAAGTGAGAGTACTGTGGTGGTTCGTGACTCCCCAAAAAAGAGCTGTCCCACCAGAAGGGTGGTAGAGAGATCCGTCCTGAGGTGGCAGGTGCAGGAGAAGGTCTAGAAAGCAGTGCCTATGCCTATGGCACAGGAGGGATGCTGAGTCCCCAAGCATCTCATGGGCTGCAGCATTGCGTGCGTAGAGGGTGTCCCTGCCCAAACCTCCTGCTGTGGTAATTAGCACTCAACTGAGAACAGGACAGGCAGAAAAAAAATAGAAAAAAAAAATAATAGAGGGGCCTCATGGGCCTGGGTTAGCTTGTGCCACCGCGTGAGCCGGGAAGGTGGGGGCATCTCTAATCCCCCAGGGCCGGGCCAGGTGCCAGGACTCAGCTCCTTCCTCGCCCCATCCCCTCTCGTCACACAATGCCACCCTTGGCAGGGTGGGGGCTCCCACAGCCCCTCTTCTCAGGGCTTGTGCTGCAAAGAGCTGCAGGCACAAAAATGCCAAATTCAACGTGCACCTTCTCTTTAGAGGTCCGGGGGGCTTTGGGGGCCTGCACAGACACCTAGTGGAGCCAAAGGGGCAGCTTGCATCTCCTAACTTGACCCTCTACTCACTGGTTGCTACTTGCACCCACTTTTCTAGACTTGTGCCAAGCTGTTGCTTTTCCTTTCTGTCAGGAATAAAGCATAAAATCATCTTTCTGGACACAAGAGAGCGATTTTTAATCAAAGGCACTTAAAGCAGGCGGCTCCTGTCTTCAGAGCCAAGAGATCTGAGTCACTCTCCACCACAGCCTTCTTCTGCCGAATATGATTATTGCTGTATTACTATTGCTATTATGTCATAAATTGACGTTTTGTGTTCCTGTTTGTTATCTGGGGATTCTGCTCTAATCTTGACGATCACTAATGCAGTGTAAATCCAGCACACTGGGTGATAATCTGGCTACATAAAAAAAAAAATGGACTTTCTAGGCATAATCAAAACCTTTCACTTTAATATCGCACACAATACTTTTACTGTGAAATTGCGTTTCCCTCAGCCCTTCTTGTCTGTGGCTCAGAAAGATCCTGTGGACTGCTTGCAGTTAAATAAAGCTGGTGTTGGGTGTGTAAATGCCCGGATTTAGCAGGCAGGGTGCAGGATCATGCCCGGCACAGCAGAGAACAGTTTGCGTCCTGCATTCTGGTAACATCTGAAAGTTGGCAGGAGACCTGCTCCCTCCCCAGCCCCGGCAGGGAACTTCTTTCCGCCAAACAGAGCTCTGGAGGATTTTTTGTTGTGTTAATTCCACATGAAAATCAATGTAATATGACTCATTTTTATTGGTAGTAATTAATACCCATTGAAACACCATTTTCCATCTACATATATCTCCACACCATAAGTAGATGTGCTCAGAAACAAGGTAGGCCTGGCTCAATGAACATTTTATTCCCCATTCTCAGAGAGAAATGAAAAACAGGAGCGTAGAAAGCAAACAGAGCAGCAACTACAGAGAGAAAATGGGGAGGGTGAGATGATTTGGGCTGCCCCTGCTTCCCCATGAGCATCTCCTGTCCCGATGAAAAACTAAACACAAGCCTTTTGCATTGCTTGGTTCAACCCTTCCTCCTGCCCACGAACACGCACCGACAGGTCTGCAGTGTGGTCCTGCTGCAGCGGTTTCTTCTGTAACTGCACTTATTTGCTTTTCCTCCTCCCTCTTGTGCCTTGATCCTTTCCGTGTACCTTTTGGGGGTTTCTCTTCTGTCCAGCCCTTTACCAGTCTCTAACCATCCGTGGTTCCTCCACGCTGTCCACATGCATTAGGGACACAAATGTTAAGCAAGAAAAGAAAAACACAAGACAAATAAATAAAACAAAACTGCACCACGGCTCGTTGCAGGCAGCACCCCGTGCTGCTGGGTGCAGACCAACACCCTCCGCCGCCGCCCCCACGGGCCCCCCTCCATCCCCGGAGCCCCGCACGGGCACGCAGGGGCCGGGGCGCCCGGGTGTCGGTGGCGCGGCGTCCGGGGATGCACCGCTGATGCTAACCAAGTTTGCCAGCCATGCTTTTCTCATGGCTCCCGCACAATGGCCCGTTTTCTGCCCACCTGCCGATTATGCTTAATTAGGCGAGGAGTTGATTAATTTGAGGTAATTGACAGCTAATTACAGGCCTGAGGGCTCATTAACTTGACGTCCTGTCTCCGTGAATTGGCTGGAGGGGGTCAGGTGATGTGCGGCCCCCCCCAGGGCTCCGCTCGCCCCCACGCCACGTGGGCTGGGGCCATGCACTCACCTGGCAGCCCCGGCTGAGTCCAGGGCAGGGCACAAGTGTGGGCACCCACGGAAGACAAACACCCACAGAGGACAAACACCCATGGAGGACAAACACCCATGGAAGGGCCAGGAGGATCCCCATGAAAATAAAACCGGCTCCAGGTGGACAGGGGGGTTGGAGATCAGTAATGGGGTGGCAAGGGGGTGGAGAAGAAGGCCAAAGGGGCTGGTAGGAGCTGGAGGGGACATGGAGTCCCTGTGGGGCAAGGTCGGTGAGCAGTGCCAGCAGAGGGGGTGCCACCAGTCCTCACCCACCCAGGAGCTCAGAGCTGGAAGCACGTGCTCACTCTACAGCAGGGCCCACTCCCAGGCAGGGTTGTTTCATTTTTGTACTGGAGAATACATCTACTAACAGAAAATAGGTGTGTTTTTTTTTTTTTTCATTAAGACTTTTCTCAGTCGCTCCTTACTGCATGTAAAAGACAGCAAGAGAGGGCTGTTCACCTAGCATCCTATGTGCTCTGCCTCAGTGGAGAATTTAGGCATGTCCTTTGAATTTACAAATCTGTCCTTACCTCACCCATCCAGAGCAGGCTGGGATACTGGAGTAGAGAGGTTCGATGACATAACCAAGGTCACATCAAAAATCTAAGAACTGAATCCAGCTTTTCTAGCCCAAAAACTAGGGTCCTGACCAGAAAATTAGCTTCACCGTATTCCTCAAGCACAAGCAGGTAACCACTCAAAGACTGTGGCATTCATTAGACTTAGTTACTTGGTGGTTGTAACAAGATATGAAATCATGGTGAAAGACAAAAACTCTGAAGGGACAAATAGCAATTTCTGCTTTTTTGCATGGTTTCCTACACGGCACTTGCTGGCAGAGGCCTCTCTGTCTTCGAAGGGTGTTCAGGATCATGACTGACACCCGCCCCTGGTCTCGTCTTATGGTCACGCTTCTCCTGGGGGCCAGGCAGCTGCAGTGGAGCGCTGACAGGCCTGGGATGTTCTGGCAGTGCTGAGGAGAAGAGCGGAGGAGGATTTCTTAAACTATATACCTGACTGCTGTGTATTTATGTTGGGCAGGATGTAGCCAAGGAAACATACTTGAAGGATCACAAAGGGATGGTGGCCAAGGTTCGTGATGGCTTCTCGTTACTGTGGGGGTGCTCACCACCCTTAAACGCTATCTCATCTTTTGGAAGTCTTGCTCCGAACATGGAACATCCAGATATAACAGCTGATCATTAAGCTTGGTTCAGGATTCATTTGTAAGCCAGTAGAGAAAGTGGCAGAGAGGCTGAACTAGTAATAGTAAGCCGTGCCAGTGAGCAGAGTGACCACAGCACACCGCAGCAGCTGGACTGTCCTGGCAGCCACAGGCTTCATACCAAGGTACTTTGCACTGCTAACTGGCTAGCAGACAGTTGTTGAAGGCATAGATGACTGAAGTGGGCAGAATGGGATGCAGTTTCACTCTTGGTGAAAGTTCAGGCAGCTCTTTGTGGGTGCCCATAAGGAAGTCTGGTGAAAATTTCAAAAAAATCACTTTCAAATACAGTCTGACCTGACCTGCTGGGGCTCTTTGTCCAAAGGAAGCCGCATCACAACTGCAGCCCTGTCAGACACTTCCCTTCGCTCACTGGCAGCACCCTTCTGCCTTACCTTGGCTCTACAGCTGTGTATGTCTCCCATGAATGTGCTGTGCCATCCTCACATTATTGCTGTGGTCTGAAGGGATGAAAAATTGTTAGAGGTGTCTTTTCTGCATATCGCTGAGAGTGGATTTGAGAGACCTGACTAAACAACTTGCTTCAATATCCCGCTATTCCATTTACACCTAACTTACGCACTTCCCTTTACCTCTTTGAAATGTGCTGGGTTTTAATTTTCTAAGCTCTCTTGTTTAAATTTCATGGAGATGGGTAAATCTGACTGGTCTCTGTGGCAATCATTATTTAATACCCTCCTCTTATTTGTTGCTGCTTCTTTCTACCCTATATACACACAGACTCAGAGATGATTCATGGCACAGAGGCCAAATGGCCCTACGTGATGAATAAATTTTGCTCACCTGCTCAGAACCTCTCCTGTGTCATCTCGTTCAGGAGAAGGTGTACATAATTTAAGTTGTATTTGAGAGGAGAACACCCCAACAACTTTTATTATGGCATTTATCACATAGAACCTGGGAGAGGAGTTATGTGGAGTAGCCCAGACAGGTAGTTGCCTCCTTTTCTCTCTAGATCCATTGTTGAAATTGGCTAAAGCTTGGCCATTTCTCATCTTGACTATTACAAGGCTGTTGCCTTCCAGTGTAAATACATAGACTATGTGTGGGTGCAGCACTGTTAGGCGTTAGGTAGTGAATTTCTTCCTCTTTTCTGTATTGACACAGATTCCATCAATAGCACATCAAAGTCTTATAAACAGTGATACATTTAATCACATGCATTGTCTATGAGATCACTTAATGTTACCAACAATTTACAGATGGAGCACTAAGATCTGGGTAGATTAAGTGGTTACCCACGTTCAACGGGATGCTTAAGGTAGAACCAGACAGGAAATGCACATGCTCCAAGTTTTAACTCACTGAACTTTTAGACCTCTCTCTAAGTCTGATCCACCAAGCACCACCCTGTAATGCTGAGTGCCTTTCCGAAGAAGGAATGTATTGTGGGAACCACAACTCTTCCGAGAACTAAGCTTTGGGACAACTTCCTTGGTATGTGGATGTGGATGTGTAGCAACACATATGATCTCCGGGAGAATGGTTAAGTAGCCCTGATAGGATTGTCATATCAAATCTACAGATTGGTATAGGTTATTCTTCAAAGTAATCCACATTGTTGCAGTATATTTTGACTTCAGCTGATGTCACCTTTTCTGAGGAGATTGGTTATTGGTATGTGTTCATGACAAATTATTGGTATTTGAATACAGGTCACTTGGACATCTAGAATTTCATTGCATTTAAGCTGCCTCCTTTCTGTAGTAAGTCTGTGAATACTGTAGAAGAAAAACTTGAAAAAGTCATTTGCTCTTCTCTGATTTAGTAGATCTGAGCTGCTGTTGAGTTCAAATATCTCTGAAGTATATGTACATCCACAGATGCTAACCTCATAACTGCAATTGTAGCTGAAACTGTGTCTGAACATACACACAACATTATCTGTAAGAAGTGGCATTTTAAAAAGCATACTTCTGATTTTCCAGTATCTTCATTTAATTTGGGTAGCTCTGTAACTTGAGATAGTACAACAAGCCAGGAGGACAACAAGCCTCTGAGCTTGAGGAGTCTGAATAGTATGAATGTCCAGAGGGAGAGTTTCTTAGGTCTGATTTTCCTGAAATGCTTCCAGCTCTTTTTCTTACCTAGGATAATTTCTTCCGTAACGTATGGGAAGAGCAGCCACCACTGGTTCTAGCTGCATTAACACAAGGTTGTGATGCCAACAAATGTAGCTTTATGTACTTTTGCTTTAAAATCAATGTTGTAACTACCGTGTATTTATATATGTGCCATATTTGTACATGTGTATATTCTTGTGTACTATGCAGCGGCTAGAATGACAGCTCTCCTAGATCAATGAGAAGTCTGCTATTGGCACTCCTGAATTTTAGGTCAAGACTCTCATAAACAAAAGACTCTTCAAAAACTGCCACAAATATCCTTAGCCCATTAAGTTTCACCAGTCAGATCAACTTCCCAGTTCTGAAGTCCAAGGAAAGGTATTTTTCAAATGCTACTTCCATATGTGACATGCCTAGGTGGCATAGCTCCCGGTCACCAGAAAACCAACCCTTATTTTAAGCTTAAATGAGACATTGGGATCAAATTTTTACACTTCCAACCCAAACACAGTACATGATGCACAAATTACTGATACATGTGCTTAACTTAATGTGCCTGAGAAGCCTGCTAGTTAGCAGGAGAGTGTACACAGGTGCACAGACTTTTTATAGAATTCCAAACATATTTCATCTTGAAGAGCTTTTAAGTAACTATTCTCTATCAATATCTGGGTTTCAGAAGAGAAGCTGCCTGATCGATTGCCTTGCTCAGGAGTAAGAGGGTTACTGTAATTATCTTGTTTGCAAGAAAAATAAGAACATTTATCTCATTTTAAGTTAGCAGGAGAAATAGCAATTGTGAAATTTATCATTACCTCATTTTTTTTAATTTATTTTGCTGATGAATAAATGTTGAATGACCAGCCTTTGTGCTAGTATTTTTCCCATTACTTCTATAGGGATTTTATATGATTTTTTCCATAAAACGCTGGAATGTTTCACAACATTTGACCCAAATAAGAACAAACCATTGATATGTGATCTGCATTTTAATATTGTGAGTGAGAGGAGAACAAAAAGCTATCAGCTTCGATGCTGTAGAAAATTAGGAACATTTGAACTCTTAGCTTACACAAGACTGTTTAAGTCCATGTGTGGAGGTACTGACTTGTTGCAAACTTAAACAAGTTTGCAAATTAAACTGAGGAGTTCTAAGGGGGATCTCATATCTGATTTGTTTCAAGGTGCAGCAAGACAGTAAGTATGAAACACAAGGATCAAAGACAAAGAAACCTTTATTTCTAGATCAGAATGCGACAGAGAGTACTAGTCTCCTGGAGTCCTCAAAAGTGGCTGGTTACCTTGGAAAGAGTAAGTCACCAAGCAAGTTTCTCCTCTCAAGGATCCACCTCTCTGAGCATCCAAGCAAAAACCACAAGTCCAGAACAAAGGGGGCTTTTTGGTAAGCGTGGCACTGGCATTCGGATGCCAAATGATCTCCTATCCAACAGAAGTCAGGTGCAAGCAGTAATAGGCCCGCCTCTGCATGGACTCTTGAGCAATGCAGTGACTGTACCTCCTGCAATTCTGGAGAAGTGAGCCTGAGGAAGGAGCAAGGGGACGGCTGATTCACAGTATCTAACCACACCTTCTCCCACATAAAGGCATTTTGAAGTTGGTATGTATTAGACATTAATAGACATCAGATACTCACTCCTTCAAAGTACAGATTCTGTTTACCTCGGTAAAACTCCAAGTTGGGATTTTAACCAATTTAGGTCTTTGAATTTATAGGGGTTGTTTATTTTGGCATTAATTTGAAGACTGATCTCCTATCCAATACTGAGACCAAATACATTTACTGATCTGATAAGATAGCATTCTTTTTGTTAGGTTCCCTCGATAATACATATAGCTTACATATATATGTATGTAGCTTATTTGAATGATATTTTTATTGATTTTTAAAGACTTTTATGAACATTATAATGAAAATCATGTAAAAATACCCTTCTGATACTTCTTCAGTAGGCAAAAACAATTGTCCAGAATGGATATTAGCAGGCAAAAAGCCTGACTGGATTCACTTAAGAAGTTAATGATTTCCACACGTTTGTTTCACTGACAGCACTCTTGGCTCATCAAATATATAGCACCTTGCCTATGCAGTCAAGTGTTCAGAATTGGGATTTCTCATGAAGAGATGTCTGTTTACTCCCTATAAGGAAAAGGACAAACATACTTTTTTACCATGAATGATAATTTTGATAAGTTAAAAAAACTGGGAAGCTGTCTGGAGATCAGAGAAGAGGAATTGTGGCCTTGTTCATTAAAGAAGGAAAAAGGCAAATTTAGAGTTGTCAGAAATATCTATTGCCAGTAAAATAGTAGAGTAAAAAGTGGAGAAAAAAAATCAGTAGCCACCTAAGGATAAGGATAAGAAAACTATTATTAGCAACAGGGATTTATAAAGAACAAATTGTGCTGGAGAAACCTGATTGCTTTTTTTTTAATAGAATTATAAAATTAGTGGATGAAGGGAACACGATGGATTTGATATGTTTGGATTTTAGTAAAGATTTGATACATAAATCCTACTCAAATTTAATTCAAATTGGCTTGGCTACATCACCACATGGAATGAAAAATTGGCTGGAGATCCACAAATAAAGGATAATGATGCATAAAAAGGTATTGTGTTGGAGGGAGAGGTCTTAACAGTGACAGAGATTAGCGTTCAGTTCTGTCCTATTTAACACCTCTTGACATTTTCTGCCTGGAAATAAGGAAATTTTGTTAAGAGAATGAAATGTGGAGAGACATGTGAGATAGACCAGCAGAAAATAAAATGAGATTTCTGTAAAAATTCAAGTATTATCCAAACCACAGTATCCAGTTGTGGGGAGGTCCCTAGAAAACACCAGATGAGAAACACCCCAGCAGAAGCTAGCAAGATGGGCATCTGCAGTGAAGGACAGCAGAAAAATAGTCTGTTTGTCTGAGTAACAGAACTGCAATCCATCCCTATCCAGCAGACCACAACGTCTTTGCAGTATCTGTGTCCCACAGATGTGGTCAGTGAGGTCCCAGGCAGGTTTTGGTGGTATTCCACTCCAGTGATGGCAGAAACAATGCAGGCTCTAGGGAAAAGACACCAGGTTTTCAATTTACTGACTTGCTGAATTACTCCAGCAGAGCTCAAGTAGCTGGTAGGAGAGCACCTGTTCGCACACTGGAGACATAAAACTGCAGTAAAAGATTTTCTTTGTAGAAATGACTGGTGAAGACACTCACAGTGAAGTTAGCCTGGTTTGGGAGGAGGGCTTTCAACGGATCTTAGCTAATTCTTCTTCTTTTTTTTTAATGTAGAACTAGGAAAGAGAAAAGTCTTAAAATAAATTAAATGCATTAATAACAGACATAAATCCCCATTTTCCTAATTCTTTAGCCTTCCCTATCTCTCACTCAATCCATTTGCAATTTCAGCTATTCACCATTTTATCTTACCACCCACTGATGTGTGAATTTTCAAATAACTTTGGATCTTGCCAGCCAATTGTAGACAATTTTGTGGAGGGTAGATAATATACTTGTGTAAATTTTGTCATGTTAAGCAGCTGACAAAGGAAAGAAATCTAATGGCTGCCCTTGCCAAATTGTGAGCTCAACCTGTTAGACATCAGAGAATCCATGCATGACATACTCTTGAGAGAAACATCCATAAGCAAAGCCACACTCCAATGGCTGGTTCCAATGATTATGAAACTTCTGCTCTTTTATTACCTCATTTTTGCTGAAAACTGGTATCTATTCCTATTTGTTCCCCCTCTTTTTGCTCGTTTTTCACATTTTTTCTTGTTAAACTACATTTCTAACAGTATGCCTTCTTCACTCTTTTAAATTCTCCCCAATGCCCGCCCATGCCTTGCTGTCTTCCAGACTGTGCTTTCTTAGCACTCTTGGTCTCCTCTCCCTTGTTTTTACATCCTGTTTTTTTCTTCTTCTCCCCTTCCTGTCTCTTCTATTCAGACTTCCATATCATTCAATTTCCACAGTCCTCTCCCTCCAAAATAGCTTTCTAATAATAATTTGATACTTGCCTGTTAGTGAAACTCTTGTAAACCTTAAACATATGCATTGCACTAATGAGACAGGTTAGTATTTATTGTAGAAAGTTCTTTCCTTTCCAAACCTATCGAAGCAAATGAGAGAAGCAATCTCTTGTGCTACGGAAAATAGTTTTAGCTCCTTGGGAAGCTGAAAAGAAAGATGCAGTGACTGGTCATTTTAATAATGTTCTCTGTTATGGCAGGATTAGACCCACCGATCATCACAGCAAGAGCAATTCTTGCTAGAGCAAGAATTTCAACATGGCAGAATTAGGAAAATTACATTTTCAGAAGAGTTTCATCTTCCCTTTCCTGGTCTGTCAGCAAAAATTTGGACTAAGCAAGTGCAGAATGATATAAAATCCGTAAAGTAGGACTTACACCTTACAAAGAAAGCCATTGCACCATTTTCCTCCATGTGCATTCTGCATATTTATCACCTGTCTTCACAATATTCTTGAGTGTTTCTTACCTGTATGAAGGATGCTCTTCACCAGAATGTCTTACTTGGGAAAACACAAAAGCAACAATTTTTGTACACAGTTGATCCTTATCTGCATTTGGAAGTCAGAAATGTAGCATGAAATTATTTGTACAGCATCATGACAGGTCATAAGAATAGTGTTGGAACAAACAAGGACCTTCATACTTTCCCAGGCAAAGAAACCGAAGTAAAGTGGGAAAACCAACATGTTCCTGGAGTATTTTCTCCTGATGTCTGCCAGTGAGACCCAGTCTCTCAAGGGAGGCCTGACATGGGAAATGCCATCAGCCCTCATTCAGGGAGGTCTCTCCACCCCTGAGCTTCCAGAGCACAAAAATGAAGCTGATGGTGATGGTCTTTAGTTATCTGCCATTGATGTGGGACTCCTCCTTAGACCAAGACTGAAACATTTGGAAAGCAAGGAAGTAATCTGCTGTACTCGGGGGCCATCTGCATGGTTCAAAGTAACAGTAGCTTTTCCTCTTCAGAAAGTGCTGTTAGATCTGTTCTGTTGGGACACCTGAAGGCAGTGGGGATGTGGGTTCCACTGAGTATCCACTGGAGAACCTAAGATCAGGTGGAGTAATTACATTCAAATGTTTATCTGCCTACTTCTGTTTGTGAGGCAGCATTAAAACTTGCTGCTGGGGCAAGGCAGGAGCCATAAAGGTTTTCCTCTTTCCTCTCTGGGCCTTAGTAAGGGGGTTATGTATCTCCTCCTTCTAGAATAAACCTCTTTGCAGGGAAGATACTTCTCAAGCCCTCTTTGGAGATCAATCTGGGCAAGACTCCTAAGATTCAAGACATCACAGCAGCCAGTAGGAAATGAATCCCACTTAAAAGGGAAAGGCTTCTACAGTTCTGCAGGCTTGCAGGGCTAGGACACAGTGTATACACTGCCACAGGAAAAGGCTCCTTGCTGGGATCACAGCTGTTGGAGACAGAAAAATAAAGAGGCACAAGCAGACAGCAGAGTTCAAGCTTCATCCCAGATTACAGCATACTGTTGCTGGAGCCTTGAAAAGACACAGCTAACCTCACTGGAATGGTTTCACCATCAGGGGCAAATAACCCAAGAAAAAAAATCATAGACCCCTTGTACTTTCAAAACTTGACAAAATATGGCATGGAGAAAGGGGCAAAATTGTAAGGGAAATGTCAAAGACAGACCCTTGTTTGGAGTATATCACTTTTCTGAAGTCTGAGGAACTGAAAGGCAACTGGGAGAATTGTCTAAAGTGGGAAGGGCAATTATCCCCAAAGACTGCTTTTGGGAAGCAATCCCAAGCACACATTCCAAATGATTTATTTTTATCTTTTTGGAATGTGAAGAACCATCCAGGCTCCTCCTGCAGGAAAAAATGCTGATGCCCCCCTTCTCTTCCTTACTGGAATTGCTGTGTGGTTAAAGAGAGCTATGGGGGATTCAGAACACCTTGAATGCTCCCACTTTTACACAACCTCATCTTTAACAATCCCTTTTTGCACTTTTCCCACAGCTGATTTCTCTCCATGCTGCTCCGTCCTCCTAGCCCCAGGTTGAACACGATTCAGTAAGAGTTCAGGACAGGGTCATGTAACTTCTACCTGGAGCCTCAACAGAGGCACAGGTATTGATACACTTTCCAATTGCTCTCAAAATAGTAAGAGGATACAGAACGAGTACAGAAAGCCGTAAAATGAGCTTATTGAACATGAAGGACTGTTTTCCAGTAACAGGAGTCACGTTACCCCTTCTCCACCATAAGGAGATGAAACTTCTTAAAACTCCCTAAAGAAATGCATACTGGCCACCACAAAAATCTGCAGGCCTGCTGGCAAGGACATGACTACATGAGACAGAAGGGCAGGGTTCAGCATCTGCTGTGAGAATAACTCATTAAAAAAAAAAAAAAAGAGAGAGAAGGAAATGCTTCTCCCACATACTTTCTATCCAGGGAATTAACAGTCTTCATAGAATAAAAATGGTTGAAAGAGGACAAGAACTTTGTTTAAACACAGAAAGCAAATTTAAAGTTTTAGGACAATACAATATCTGTTTTACTATATCTAGCCCAAAGACGCTGATTAATTAAGGACCTTTGGAAGGACCATAACACCCAACTCAGGCTTAATCACTAATACATTCCCATCACTTTTGAAACCTCAGCCAGCTATTACTTGTGCAAGTACTACACTCTTTTACAAAAACACGTATGTATTAAAAGAAAATGTGTGACAAGTAAATGAAACTACTCACTGCCACTGGCCTTCATGCTCATTGTTTTTCCCTTCTGCTGAGGGATCTCAATTGCGATGACACTACAGACCTGCCCTGGATACTGTTTTGTTTTCTATTTCTCCCTGCTTTCACTCTGGCAGGTTTAAGCTAATGGCATGAAAAGTGCATGCATTTCTTATAGCGTTTCCTATGACTCCTCTAGTCATCATCTTCACCTGCCTTAACCTGTGTGAATCATTTTGATTTTGCTTAGCTGAAGGTCTCACAATCTGGGACAACAGAAATATCCTGATATGTACATACGTCTTGCTCCCCACTTCTGGCAATGTGTCCCCCTATCAGCATGCAGAAGGACAGTCTGATTCACCTCCATGCCACCTCTCATCTCTCCAGTCTTCCCTTTCCTGTTCACACGAGGCCTGTGATGATCACGACAGGGAGTACATTTCTTGAGGGCACCTGAGGCCCTTGCAATTCCTCAGGCCCTTGCAATTCCTCCCTGCTGCCCACTTCCCACCTCTGCACATTAGAAGACACCTTGCACTCTACGTGAATGGGTCTTGGGGAGGAGGGATTGCTGGAGTTTGACTTACTACTGCAGCAGCTCTTTGCCCTTTCCCGTTCTTCGCTGACCACTGTAATGGTCCTTTTACCCTTTTGGATGGCTGCTGGATGTCATAAGTAAAGCTCCTTCCCTTCATACACAGCATTTGCCTTGCTTGCCAAGGGAGATGGTTGGGTTTTCGAAGCACCAGGTGCAGCTGCTGGGACTGCTGGTTGGAGAAACATTTGCCTCCTGAGCCCGTTAATTAGCACAGTAACGGTAACTGTGCTCCATTAGCCAACCCATGTGGGCAGGTCCCCTCCCTGTCCACCAACCTTGCCCTTAATGAGAGCTGGAAGGGGGACACTCACAAAACACTGCCTCAGAATAATATTCGGCTTTGTCCACGCCGGTAACAAGAGCTGACAGGATCACTACGTCCATTTCTCTTCTAATTAGCACACTTCCAGCTCGGCCTGAGCCAGCAGCCAGAGAAAAGCGATCGGACAACCGTACCGAATCACAAACACAAAGAGGCCCATTCCCCATAATTAGGTGAGACAATCCCTCAGTCTTTTCTCGGCTGGAGCTTGCCGGTAAGACTCTCGCTGTTTTGGTAAGTCCCAGCAACACAAGTTACACGTCTCCCCAGGACACTAATAAGCCCCTAATTGTCTTCCGCTTCACACGGCTCGTACCATAGGTCTGACTTGGGGGAATGCTTCTAACGAGCGGCAGCCATCGCTCCCCACGCCACAGACTGCATCGGGAGCCGCCTCTCGGGCACCGAGTTGAGAAGGGGGACGTGGAGAAACGGCGAGGAAAGCAGCCCTGGCGCTGGGGCCCAGCCACGCAGCACGGGGCCTGTGGCTTGGCAGCAGCCACTCGTTGCTGGGGCCAAAGGCCTTCTCCACCCTCTCTCTAGGTCTCCATCACCATCACCCACCTGCGCACCCCTTCTCCCCCTTCTGACCTACCTTCTCCTTCCCGGTGTCTAGCCAGGGCCTACCTCGACAGAAGTGCAGCACCTGGCACGTGCTTCCCTCCAGTGACACCATGCTGTGGGTCTCCCACAGAGCTCAAACTCAGGAGGAGCACATACATAAATGAGATCCTCTTAGATCCACTGGAGAGGAACGCGTGCAGAGTCTCACGGGACAGGTTTCTGAAGATGGCCCCCAGACGGTCTAGAACATGCGAACTTCCAGAAGTTGGGAGGTGGGTGGGAGACTGCAGCTCAAACTCCCTCAGCAAGGTAAAGGGAGGACACATCCTCCCTCTGACTTTCAGCCCAACACCTTCTTGAGAAACTGTCATCAACCAAATATATTTCATCAAAGCATTTTGTCCAGAACCCAATGATAGTTTTTGACAACAAGCCCACTTTGAATATAACAGTCCAACCAATTCTGGTAAAGATGTTCAGAGCCTGGAGATCCCTTTGCCTTCAGCGCAGCTGGTTACAAACTGATCACTCCTGCAAGCCAGGCCAACAAGGCCTGAACTGAGGGACAAAAGGATTGATCCCTCAGTTTTATATTGTGCTATTTGACTTTGGTGGACTAAGCAGGGAAGAGAAACCCTCCCTGGTGGGTGGAAAGGCAGGGGGGAAAAACTAATTCATGCAGAGTCCAAGAGGAAGGCGCAGGTGACTACCTTGGTAGGCAATTTAGGTTAATCAATATACATATGTATGTGTAAGTAAATCAATTAAAATTAGCAATGACTAATAAAAGTTTGATACAGAGTGAGGAAAACAAAGAACCAGGCAGCTGAGCATTGATGCCCACTTGGGTGACTCCGCTGGTCTCGTGTCCCTCATTCTGATTTAGCTTGTGAGCCTTCCTACTGACTTTCTGTACATAACCTGCTGCATTTGGGGTTATTAAGGTAAGTAGAAGATGTCAAATGGCACATTTCTGATGCTTCAGAACCGGCTTTCCAATTCTGTGATTACAAGGAAAGTCGTTAGATGTGCAGGTATTTTCTGGAGGGGAATCCTCCCTGGCATCCACATGCCTGGAAGCACAAAATTTAATTACCCCATATTATTACACCTACTCATCAGCTATTGGTCATAGAGAGAGCCTTTCAAGTGATACAGAATCAAGTCAAGTACTTTGTCCCTCCCAAGATCTGGTCAATAAATAAGGGGCAAGGTCATTCTTATTACCCATTTTTTCTACTAGCAATTAAGTAAGCGCTTTCAAGCTCACCCCTCTTCCTCTTTTCTGTTCCATGCTGGGGTGTCTGTAACAGAGACAGGCAGGGAGCGTTCTGGCTTCACTGGTCACTGATCTGTATTATAGGAATCAGCAGGCAGGCCAGAGGTCAACCACACAAACCCAACAAGAAAACGCCTATCCTGTACACGCATCAGCTGCCAGGAGTCAGTCATTCTGCTCAAAGGGACATGGTGGAAAAGGTCAAGTCTAAAAACCAGCAGTTTCAGCAGATGATGGGAGTCAAAACGTGAAGAGATTCCCCCATGCTGAAAATCTAGCACAATCTAAACATGGCAAAATTGCCCATATTCTATGTAGAACATGGATTACACTTGGATCAGTCCATACTTCTCCAGCTACCTAAGCTTTTAAATATCTTCATGTGGACTTCAAATGACTGGCCACATTTCACTTCAGGATTTTTGCATTTCATGTCTTCCTGAAAGAAACTAAAAGCAACTAAAATATGCATCTTTTGCAGCATTAATTTGAAACTTTCAAAAAGCATGAAAGCTCCTCACTTCCAGTTATGTGAGATGCCACAAGAGTCAGTGAGGCCAGCAGATAGATGCTGAAGAGTTCTGGGTATAAAATTGCTGAAATACTAAATGTGATACGTAACCTTAAGAACCATAAAATGTAATACCTCTACTTTAAATCGAGCATCAGAGGAATGGCAGTTGACAAAACTGGCAAAAAACCCTTACAAAGGGCTCCTGCTCAAGCTACAGGCCACTAACCCTTAGCATCAGACTGTGCAAACTGGTAGAAGTTGTGGATGTCTGAAGAATAGAATAGATGTAAGGATGGTATATAAAGGGGGAAAGTAAATAGATACAGTAGAGGGTATTTTTTCACACATCCGTTGTGCATCTTATAAGACATTAAGAAGCATATGGATAAAGCATATAAACTTCATGATATTATTTTGGATTTCACTAAAGCTGCTTTCTGGTTCTTGAAGAAACTAAGCTGTCGTGGAATAATAGCCAATGTCCTCCTGTAGACTGATAAGAGATTAAAAAATAGGAAATGAGCAGCAAGAATAAATGGTCAATTTTCATAAAATAGGGAGGTTGGCAGCTTGTCCCACAAGGACTGTTATGGGGCCTGTGCTAGTCAACATCTTTGTCAACGATCCAGAAAAAGAGAGTGGGTAATGAGATGATAAAATGTGTAAAAATACAAAAAGTACAGAAGCACTGGGCTCCAAGTGAGCTGTTCTCTTGCAGGAAAGAGACCTTACAGGCAGTTCTCAGAAAGACCAGTCAAAAATAAGGAAGACAATTTTTACTTTTTTTTAATTATCTGTAGCCACAATAGTCCTAGGGAAAATCAAGAAAGACTTTTAGTAAAATTTGAGAAAACCCATATGCTCACACATTTTATTTTTATTTCCAAGTATGTTTCCCCAGATAGATAACACTTATTTGGCATCGTACATACAGTATCTTCAGAAGTATTTGGCACACTGGCTGATGTATAGGCTGGGATGTGCACGTAGGAACCACTCGTTTCTGTATTTTTGCTGTGGGATGTTTTTACTGTGTTGACTATAGAAATATATTTACAGCATTTGCATTTGTTGTTCTAATCCCATCCATTCTGTTCAGAGTTTTTTAGGCCATGGGAAGTTTCTGTCCAACAGCAATTTGGAAGATGCAGACAGGACATTCTGCGATTTTTTTTTTCAATGAATTATCTTCTTCCAGTATAGACTGATTATTTAATGACTTTTTAAAAAGTGTCAATTCAGAATGGTAAATGAAATGGGTATACAACACTAAGGAGTGAGGATTATTTTCATATTATATAATTTGCATGCCATAAGCAGATAGCTCACACAAAGACAAGATGCATTTCTCTTTTTGGACTGTCCTTGGTGCCAGGGGCACATCTTTAAGAGGAACCATTAGTTGGTGTATTTCCTATAGCTACAATCTGCAAGTTGCCTTTTCTTTTGATCATGGATGTCTAAAAGTTCATATTAGTTTAGAAGTACTATAAAAATGCTTATGCAATGCTACTGAATTTGTGATAGGCTAAGAGACCAGGCTTTTAGACCACATGAGATAATTTATTTTTTTACATATCACAGAGGTTGATGATGGAATTACCTAGTATCACTTCCTTAACACAAAATGCTTGGCACAACTGTCATCATGATTGGAAAAAGAAGTGTTGTTTGTCTAAGACAAGTTACTGTGGGTGAAGATGAAGTAGATGAGATCAGCTGCATGCACAGACTGCAAATCTCAGTGATGATCCTGTTCTTAGAGATACACAAAACAGGATTTAGCTCATGATGATGTGGGAGAAAACAGTGGAGGAACAAAATACAAGCCATAATTACGACTTATACCCCTCCACAGTATGCCTCCGCTGAACACGCTGCAGTTTTTATTAAGGTATCTCAGAACAGTTGTAACAGAAGACAGACAATTGGAAGAAGACTAAAATAACCACAGAACAAAAGCATAACAGATGAAAAACCATGAATAGTGCACAGACATGAAAAAAAAAAACCACACAACACACCCGCTTCTGACAATACAAGAAATGAAAGGTTCAAAATGGGGTTAGCAAATAAGCAGGTTTAAAACTAACAATAACATTAAAAAAATTGACTTGTATAACTGAATTACGGAATTCACTCTCAGGGCATTTTAGAGGCTGGAAGTACAAACAAATTAGGACTAAGACAAATGTATGAGGGTAGGGCCTACCACATACCAGATTCAACTACTAGCTCAGTAAGTCCCTAAAACAGGTTGCTGGAGAAGGTAACCTAAAGCAAAATCTGTGTGTAAGCCTTTTGTTTATATCCTTCCCTATGTGTCTACAACCATTTATAATCAAATCAAACATTACAAGTAAGACAGGCTTGTGATTTGCCTTGTAATAGCATGTTACATTTTTATGTAACATAAAAATAAGACAAAAGAGAATAACATTCAAACGTTATCTCTGCATTGGATTAGTCAGTTTTTAAGAATCTGTTATTTTTAGGTGACTTGATCAGGGAAATACAAAGAAAAACTGAGGATCTGTGGGTTATAGGATTGTTCCAAAATTGTTAATTTTGCAATGGCAAAACACTAAGTTGAATGGAGTATCGCCCTCTTCCATTGCCAGTGCACTTAGACTTTTATTTTGATAATGATTAATAGAACAAGAATTTATTCTCAGTTGGATTAAACAGCAAAGCATTTGGTACTCCAAAACTGAACAGCCTTTACAACTAAGCATTTAATACAACACTGGCATTTAATAGGAACTAAAAACATTGGGTTTATTTCCAAGAGCCTGACAACAACATTTAACATACCAATACACAAAAACACTTTATAAAGCAATGCACAAGCTCAAATAGTATTACCAAATTTTGATCTTATTATACTCTTCGTTCACATCATTTATCAAAACTTGTTGTTGTTGTTTCAAAATATCTAAGTTTATCAGCACTAGAAAGTCACCCAGATTTTTTTGTATAGACAGAGACTGCAGTGATGTTGGGAAGGACATCACTGAAGAAAAAAAGGGAAGAGGTCAAGAGGGCATGAAAATCTTTAGTGCCATTTGGATATTGCCATCTATTCATTTACTGATGCGAATGAAATATTCACAGGCTGAAAACTGAGGTGGTGATAAGCAAAGTGTTCCTTATTACACATCTTAATAGTGAAAAAGAGCCTATGGAAGAGTATTGCCTCAGTGACTAAGCAACAGATTCTGCACCTCAGGGGGCTCTTCTGGAAACCCAGACTACTCTTTGAGCTTTACATTTGTTTACTATCAGACCACAGAGCAGTAACAGACAGATTACAATTCTCCAGCTAACACACAAAAATGCATATAAATATTACCAATAAAAAAATACAGCACTGATTCATCTTAACAGATGACAAGTACAAAGCCAATAAATAACAATTCTAAAGCATATATTATTTGCTGCCCTATAGAGGATAAGTACTGCATGGTAAAGGTTTTTTTATTTGTTTGCTTTTACACTACGTGTATGTTACCAAAAACTACTTAAAGATTGAAATTCTTTGCTGAACGTATCAGAAAATATACATATACTTCCATGCCAAGCTTTATCTTCTCCTATATTCCTCCTCCTTTCAGATCTCAGTTTCTTAATGTGTTGGATCATCAAACCTCTATAAAATGAACTCATATTAGTGATACAGACCAAGTATCCCATTATTTCATGTGTGTGTATATATATATTATATATATAGTATACAAGCTTAAAATTGCTTTCAAAATGTATAATTTAATACTTAAAGCTACATCAACGTTGGTTTGCATCAACAGTTTTCCTCTGTCTCTGAATTAGCACTTTTAGGTTGTCTTTACATTCAACTTATCTCTCATGTTCTCAAGGGATGGAGGTCCTGTTAAGCTCAGCCCTGCATAAATAGAAGTATAGAAATAAATCCATTAAGTTTAAAATCACACTCCTGACACACCTAAATATTCAGTATTTCTGTATGGTCTTCTGGGATTTGGAATTTAACTGCTTAAACATAGTTAACAGGAGCTGTCCAAAAATGAGTCTCTCTCTCGCTGATAATCACCAAGGCCAGAGACTGCAAAGCAAATGGCCACAATCATCTTAGTAAAAATTCAGAGTAGTCTATTTGATTAAAAATCTCCCCCTCTTTATTGCACATGCACCTGAAAAGTCTCCTCTCTCTGCAAAGACAGAAATTTGCAATGCTCCAAGGACATTCTGTTAATGATGAGGCACAAGTACTATTTCCAAGTCATTTCTCCTCTCACATGTGACTACAGTCTGGGAAATGTCAGATTTTGAAAAGCCTGTATGCTAAAAATAACATTTCTAAATGGGGAAAAAACTGCTCTTTATCCAACGTTTCAATATTATGTCTTACCCTAGAAAGAGGAACATATTTTTTAATGCTTAAAATGCAGTTTCCTAGGAAAAGGAAACAGGATGAAATGAAAAAAGTTATTCTCTTAAATAAAATAAAATCTCAGCATGCTCTTTACCACTTCTCAGGGATGAACATGCAGAAGTGCATTAACAGAAAGAAAATACATTAAACTATAGGACAAATAAAGTCCAAGATTGTGTGCTGAAAGAGACCAGGTCACAGAAAATTCTCTTTAAAATATTATTTTTGCAGGTGAAGCAAGTTTTGAGATTGCTGTTTTCTAAGTAATGAAAATATCAAGAAAGATTACTTTCAGAAGTGTGAAGACTCCGTTTGAGTAGAATATCCTTGCAATGGGGCTAACATGCCTGTTTCCCTTCCTGGAGTACTGAAAACATTACTGCCTTTCAACTTTGTAACTTCCCTCAGTTTCTGGCTTTGTAAGAAGCAAACTGAGAATTGCAGGGGTACTGACAAAGCTGTTTCTTCCTGTATAGGCTCAAGTTTCTCGAGGGACATTTTCCTTCATGGTACAGTAACACCTCTTACTCTCTGCAGTCCGTCAGTCTAGATTTCACTAGAAAACCATTTAGCACTGAGATGCAGCTCCTGGTACACACGATGCTTGATACAAGCCATGTGAAGTGCATGGACCAACATACTGAAGATCCTCCTCGGAGTACCAGGCACGCTCCTCTGAAGGCAGTGAGCAACTGGAATCTAATGCACAGACTACACTGGCCTTCTACACTAAAAACATGTAATCCTGCAAAACCCGCGCTATCAATCTACACCCCAAACTCTGCTCAAGTCGTTCAGCACAGAAATTGCATGTAGGAAAGCAATGCATGTAAGACAACAGACACAAGAAGGCCAATGCACCACGGAGCACGCTGGCCTGTGTCAGAGAGCTGTTGAGTACTTCAAAGAGGTGCTGCCGCCAAGAACAACAGAATAAGGACACGACGGCTGTTCACTTTGCCATCCCACATCAGGGTCGAATCCTCCCGTTGGGTATCTTCAGGTTGGACAAAGTCTGAATTCCAAGGCAATCAATCGCAGTCCTTGTGACCTGTGTGTCCAGTGCGTCTCCCCCGCAAAGAGATGAGCTGTGGAAGCAAGAGGTGTTAGCTTCTGAAGGTCTGGAGCAAGAGCTTTGTACTTCTCTTTAGAAGTTCTGGGGTCCATCTGGATCCGCAGTATGTACAAGGATCCAGTTGGGGTATTTTTTTTGTCCCAACTCCAGACGTTGCAGCTACTTTTTGGGCTTCTCTAGGATGTTCAGGAATTTCCCTCGAGTCATTTCTCTAGCTGAAATCACAAGGGAGGAAAAAAAAAAAGATTAATATTGAAAAAAAGTCAAGAAATCCAAACAGAATTGTATAATTTGCAGTATTTAACCAGAGGGTGAGAAATTCATTTAATTTGTACTTATATTAATAGTAAGGACTTTTTTATTTAAGTGAAAAGCAAATAATCTAGTAAAAAAGTTTAAAAATTCCAGCCTGAATTTCTGACAATCTAGAAACGCAGGCAAGGCCTAGAATCTTCTAAACTCAGCAATAATTCCCATAGACTATCTCATTACATACAATCTCTGCTTTCTATTCCTACTGCATTATGCTCTTGCAGCATCCCCTTTTCTGTCTCTGTACTATCCTCCTCTGAATGGTATAATCCAGATCTCCATCACTCCGTCTCAAAGCAATTGTTCCTGGATGTTATAATCCGTCAGAGATTATGGAACGCTCTCCATTTCAGGATTATTGGTCCCTGGGTGCTATGATCTTCAACAGAAATTAGACAGCATTTTCTCTCTCAGCACTGTCAGTCCCTGGATGCTGTAATATAATGGGGTTTATATTCCTTCAACGCAGTTCATCTATGGATGGTGTAATAAAGTAAAGTTTATAGAGCTTTGGTCTTCTCACTCTCTCTGCATTGTCATTCCTTTGATGTTTAATACAGCGAGGCAAGGTTTATATGTCTCTCTCTCACTCTTGGCACCATCAATCTCTGGTAGCTGTATTACTGCAGGGTTTACACAGCCACTTTTCTGCACGAGACGTTTCTGACTTGTGAGCCCATAAGCTCACAAGCTGGCAGAGCAGCCCAAATACTATCTTTGTCTCACAATACAACACAATGCATTAAAGACAGCACGATTAGCGACTGAGTCCTCGAGAGAGACAATTTTCCCACTGGAGCTTCCCTTCATTTCTTTTACATAAAGGTGTGAGCTTTGTGCTGGACTGACAGCCATCAAAACCTGGAGGTTTTTATTCACAGGATTGATGAAAGCATGCATGTTTCCCACACCTAGCCTAGAGAGACTCTGAAAGGCGGAGACAGGAATTAATTTTCTGTTTTATTCATTCAATTCCTGACCTCTCTACTGAGAGGAACAACAGCAATGACAATTAGCATAAAAAACTAGAGGTGGGTTTGTTGCTGATGTTGAGTTTTCTTTTGACATTACTCCTTATCTGTCTGAATAGAAATAAATGTAATAATAAGTGTTTAGCTTAAAACACTCAAATACCATCAGGTAAAGGCATTTTGTTATTCTAGATATAAAGGTTAGAAATTGTGCTTGAAGCCTGGTCTCAGTTATTACATTCTAACTTGACCACCCAAAATTGTAGCATGAGGTGTGGCCGTCATCGACAACATCCCTGTAAAACAATTAGTGTTATGAAGTGCCCAGTACGTATGGACATTCACAGGCTGCAAGGTCCACAGCCCTGACGGGAATGTGCCCCACAGCAAGCTACTGCTTCAGGCTGGCTGCAGATTCAAGCAGATCACCTCATTATTCCCTTGGTTCATGCCTCCAGCTGTGAGTTATATCATCTGGGATCCATTCCCAACTCTGCTTCTGATTCGGGGTGAGCTGCCACAAACATCGTTTACTTATTTGTACCTCTACTTCCCCATCTGCAAGACAGCTTTCAGGGATGCTAAACCGACACATGGGTGCAAGGTGCTGCAGAAGGGCAGGGAGTGGACTGCTGTTCTGTCAAGAAAATTGTCACGCACAAAGAGGATGATTAAATAAAAATGCAAGTTTCTAAATATTTCAGCTAGGAACAGGTTTTCGCCACTGGTTCCTTGACACCTCCCTGCCTTGCACCGGTGACAGCGCAGGGTTTTAAAACGCTGTTACGGAAAAATCACCAAACCCAACTACAGCTGATAGAGTGGAAAGTTTTTTCTGAGCGCAAGTCCCATATAGGAGATATACGAATGCATGACAATTCCGTTCCCCCAAAGAGGCTGCACCCTATAAATCAGGCAGAGAGCATAGACTCCTTCTGTGCGCTGAGCGAAATTACTGTGGGTTGGGGGTTGCTCCAGAGCACGTGCCCTCCTGTTCACTTGTCATCGGAGATGTTAACATTTCTGATTAATTCACAGACCTCTCATTTTATTCTTCATTCCTTTATCCTTGCTATCCTGTTCTGCCGCAGCTTAAAGATTCTTACCGACCTGCTACAATAATCACCGCCCGCTTCCCCCCCCAACCTGGTGAAATTGTTTAGTGATGCCAACCGCGCTTTTAATTTGCAAGACATCAGACACAGAGGTAATTTATACCAACATCTGTTCATTTCTGACTTCTAAAACAAACTCGCACATGCTGCTACAAAATCCCATTAGGAGCAGGAGACAGCCTTCTGCTATTCTGTATTCCTCTTCTCCTCACATACTCAGGCTTGCAACAGGGCTTTATTTTTAAAGATATGATGCCAAGCTGAAAGAAAGGACCTTACGTCTTTGTATATGTATGAAAATGGCCAGGAAATAACATCCTCGTACCACAAACACATCCCAGCCAACCTAAGGGCAAGTTTCCACAAACATTAACAATCTTGTTTTCCCTGCTTCAGCTGCTTCTCTTGTCTGCCCAGGAACCCCAGCTCAATGTATTCCTGGTAAACACAGGCCAAATACATATTACACGGCGCTGCGTTCAAATGTCTTGGCTACTCCTTTCCCTTTGTTCCTCTCTAATCTGCACTAGGGTATGCCTTCGGCTTGGGTTTTGCACTGAAAAGCCTCGAATACTAAACCGACTCCTCTACTCAGCATCGCTTCTGATAAATGAATTCTTAAAAATGGGAATATCATTTCCAACTGGGCCATTTGGAGCTTGCTGAAGTGAAGGAAGAGCTTGTAAAGGAAGAAACCATCGCCCCCATTCTAAATACGATCACAGTCCAAGAGAGACAGCAAGACCTGTCTCAAGCAACTACCCAAGGGAGCAGCAGAAGCCCGTTGTGTGGTAGACAGAGGTGGATTTTTTAATTAAAAGGTTGGACAAAACCGTAGGGACAACCTTGGGGATTTTTCCTTAAAATGGTTGCTTAAACTACGGACTTCTAGAGAAGAGAGGGCTTGAGCACAGGTTTCCTTGTCCCAGCAAACAGGCACTACAGAGGCTGTGCAGCACGGAACAGAAACATGAATCTCCATGGCAGGGGGCAATTTACAACCTCGCCTTGGCTGTGCATCTACAACAGAAAATCGACAATGGATATGATCACAATAGCTTGGATACCAATTAATCTCACATATTCTGGAGGAAGAAGAGGGTACTGAAGACCATAGGAAAAAAACACCTTTAAGGTATTATCAGCACTGGTTCCAATGGAAGTTGAGTGCTGAATAGACTCTCTGAAAGACAATTGTACTGGAAAATGGTATCAGGCTGTTATCATTAACAGAAAATGTTGCACTATGAATTCAGTTTGCTGCCTGGGAGATCTCAAGAACAGGTACTGGACAGGGAAGACTGAGGCTGAAAGGAGAAGGAGAGATTTCTACTTGACAGGGGAGCAGAATAAGATTTAATATAATCTCCTCTTTAGAACTTCAATCCTTCAATCCCGCGTTTGGTGTTGTTGCCTGGGGCTCCTTTTCTACTACAACTGTCCCCAAGCTGCTTCTTTGCAGTAAATTTTGTGGTTGCTGGTTGGAAGATTCAGTAGTACAGATTGATTTCCTACAAGTGAGGAGATGAGGGATTACCAAAAGCAGTCCTGGTTAACAAGATTGGGTGCAGATCTCCTGCGAGAGCAGCCCACTCTGCCAGTGCTTTGCATCCTTTCACTATGACATATGGGTTTCATTACACAAAGATTTTCCTGATTTTAACTTGGAGGCGATTACATTGGAAACTCAGAGTTATCTTTACATCTGTAGCAATTTAAAGGTTAAGTAACTTTTAATCAAATGACAAGGACTCAATGTTTTTTTTTCCTTGATAGAAGATGAAAACTGCTGTTCCAGATATTCCTTCCAGTGACAATTTAATTAGAAAAAACACTGTCCTGGAGATTGGGGTCCAGGCTGATTGCTCCCCATAAAAAGCCTTCTCGTACATATGACAGCACAAGACAAACTGTGTCATAAGGTCTGGATAGCCAAGAAATAATGGAAGGATTTACTGCTATAAAACCAGCAACAAAAATAGTGACTTTCACTTATATAAGCAACTTTAAACGAGGAGAATCCCTAAGCAACACACACACATACACATGTTCTTAATACAGCATACACTTCAAATAAGTGTAGACTTGGTGACAAAGTCCACACAAAAGATGTGTGACAAACTGTATTTATCATACATTTATCATGATCATGACACCTTCCACTGCTTACTGCTTCTGGACTTATCCTAAAAATCTCAAAACAAAGCCTGTGAGCATCTTCAAATCATGGATATTTTAAAATGAAGTCACCCTGCCGAAGACACTTCTCTGCCTCTCCCCACAATTTACAACTTGAGTAAATTTGACTGTGCTCCTCCTCTAACCTGAAAATGTAGCCATGTTGGTATTTAAATGCTTTGATACTAAATATACGGAAATACAATTAATACCCTATGAATAGAACACGGTTGTAGCCCTAAAATGCCTTGTAGGATCACACTGAATGCTACATTCTTGACTACCAAGAGGTTACTTTGGGCACTGGCATACTTTGTTAGCTTTTCAGTTAAAATATTCCTCCTGTTCAGCCCCTATAATTGTACTTAGGGTAACGAAATAACTTGTTTTTCACTCTGAAAGGATTCCCCTAAAGTGCCAATCATGCATTCTCAAACTGCTGTGTCTTAGCACTACAGAGACAACAAAACTAGGAGGATTTTATTTGTGAAGAGCTACCAGTGGAAATTACCAGTTCAGGGAAAAAAACATGAACTGCAGAGAGACAGCAAAATACTTCTCTGGTTTAGCCCTTCCGTCACAAGTGTATATTGCTTCAGGCAATTGCTTCTTTTGTCCTTTAACACCATGTGAGGATAAGATAACAATTCTTTTCCTTAGTAGGTAGGACGTACAAAAAGCTGTAGAGGATTCTGCCCTGGAGCTTGACAGGACTTGTGAAAGCCTATGGCAAAGCCAAATCTCTGGGCTGCTCTCGACCACTATTGCATTTGGAAGGGAAATAAAATCAGTCACCAGGGGTGAAGGCAAAAAGGCAATCTAAAAACAGCAAAAACATGTTAAGATTGACATTAGTACTAAGCAACTCCCAAAAGAAAATGAGGTCTTTATTAGCCAAAATCAGGAGAATATTATTAGCAAGCCAACATAATCTCAACTTCTCTCATCAGAGAAAGCAATCTGTTCACATCTCTGTCTCTGACTTGGTTTTGACTCCTAGGCTCAATGCATACTTATGGAAGAACAGACCCCAAAAATGCCTGCTGGCACTGTCTCATCCCTCTTCCTTCACAAAAAGATCTCTAATTACTCTGCTAACTTCATACTCTTTTAACGTAATTGTCAAATGAAATACTATTTCACAACTGTTGGCCTTGGTCAAACACGAATCAGTGAATCCTGCACCAAGCCCAGTTCCACGAAGCTGGAACTGCCATCCCAGGAGAGCAGAGGCTAGCAGAAGCAATGACAATTGCCTTTAACGAAGATAAAACCAGCATATAGTTACTCAAACCCGTGCTTCAGAAACATTTCACTGTTTCCACTAAATACCAGCATAATCATCCAGAACTCCTGAAGCACATTTTTCAGGTAAGATGACAGAGACTCAGCATAAACCTCCAGGTGGAGTAAGTTAGTGATACCATGTCATCTTTCAATAATCAGTATCAAAGCACCTGCAAAGTTTATGAAGCTTCATAATATTCTTGAGACATCTGGTGATTTAATTCCTATCTTACAGCTGGGGTCACAGCCTCAGTAAGAAGTGATGCACGGATGTATACTAAAGGAGTCGGCGACAGTGCTAGAATTCGGGCTCTGAAAGATGAGTTCTGTCAAGTCTTGCTGCAGTATTTTAAAATATTAACACTTGGTACAAAACATTACTGTCCTTCCCTTGGTGGATGAGACAGCAGAATCTACCCTTACCTCAGCTCCAGTACGTAGCTTGGCATGACTTGTTTTGAAATGTCAAAGAAGGTGGGCTTGCACAAAACCTGCTGTGAACCAGAGCAGGTGAGGAGCATGGAGTTTTCCTCCCTGTATGCAATGAAAATGGTCATCTCTGACAGAGAAGTGGTACATAGAAGAGGCTGATAAAGTTTTAAACCACTGAAATACTTGAGTGAATATTACCTGGAGCCTTAAGAACCTGGAGTCAAAGACCCAATGCTTTCTTGAATCATGAAATCCTAATGTGCCCTCGTTCGGTCTCATTTCTCTCCACACACAGTTGTTGTGTTTTATTGTACACCTGACAAGACAACTCAAGAGCTCATTCAGGATTATCCACAGTGGTGATAACAGATCTGTTTCATGCAGCTTGAGATTTCCTCAAAAATGTTGTTGTTAGTATCAATGAACACTAATATTGTATCTGCTCTACAAAAAATTAAATTCCATCTCTGCAAAATAATCACCTTGTTCTCCTAAGCAGACGTCCCCTCCTTGCAGGGCAGCACCATTCCCTTCACACTCAGCTGCAACCAACGATGTGCACAGAGCTCTGAATGCAAAAACCTACAAACAGCATTCATTCACGTACAGATGGGCAAGGCCAGGCAGTGGGAATACCTGGAGCATGGGGCAGTAACATCCCTGCCAATGCCGAGGGAGCTACTGAACTTATGTTCCTGGTCACAAATGCTAGGACATGCACATATTTTGTCCCGTGTGACCCCCACTTTAAATGGAACTCCTACAGTACCTCCCACCTCCAGGAACTGCCTGCAGCCAACATCCTGTGAGGCCAAAGACCTGATCCCTTTGACCCCCAAAGCAGGGAAAGAGTTACATCTTCTCTCTGTGAAGCCAATAAAAACCTCTCTTGATTATAATTTAGATAAGAGCCACTGGATTGAATAATAATGTCTGAAACTCCCCTGGCTGTTTCACCTTGAGACGTCCATCACTGGGTTAAACATGATGCTAATTGCATTTGGATTGATTAATTTCTCTCACTCCTGTCTATTCGAATAATGCTTAACAAAATAATCACAGCACCCAGAGCCAAATCTTCTCCGTCAAAGGAATGAAGCCATCAGAACCAGCAGAGATGAAAGAAATGAAGATGACCCGTAATTACTGCTACGGTGATATCATTACCATATTATAGAAAATGAGTGTACGTGGGGGGAGAGGGGGCTGCGATTATTATTTATTTTTTAATGGAACTGCACATCCCAAGAATACAGATCTGACACAGGGGAGCATACAAAAATACAGAACTAAAAAAAAATTATTGTGCATTAAATTGCAAAATACAGTGAACGCTGGGGCTCTCGATGCATTGAGTGCCTTGTACTGTGAGCTATTTGCTCACTTCACTGTTTTTTCATTACAATAATACTCTGCATATGACTAGCATAGAGATTCAAGATGCCTACCTTCCCCAAAAGATCCTCAAGTATCTGCAGCAGAACTCACCCATAAGCCCTCTCCTTCAATATTACAAGTCATCTTTCTTTGAATGTTGGCGTTCAGATTTTTCAACCACAAGACCTAATTTGATGTTCAGAGAAAAGCTAGTGTGCAAGAAATTCTTACCCCTAAATGCAGATTCCTATCTGAGACCAGTTTTAAATTCCATCACCAGCTGCAGTAGATTACTTTCAACCATTCGTTATGCTGGTTCTGCAAAGATCTCAAATGTATAAGTCTGGAAGAATTCAAGCTAGGATTCAAAAACAAAACAAACAAAAATCTAACATTGAAAAGGAAGGCCTTCTGCTCCTTTTATTCTCCAAAATATACTCCCAAAGCCCCTCTCATTTGAGAAACAAATAGCTTGGCAATTGTATAAGATCTTCAGACACCTGTGCACTGCAGTTCTAATTGTGGTTTATACAGTTCACTTCTCTCCGTGCTGGTTATGTCTGCCCCCTAGTCTCAGACCGAAGACAAAAAACAGCACACAACTAACAGCTTAAAATATTTATTCTGGAGTAAAGCCAAGGTCAAGTACACACAAAAAAACTTCACACGCCAAAAATGTCAAGACCTAAGACCAGGCACTGAATCATGAAGCTAATTACCCACAGAAAAATGATGTTCAAGTATTTTATAAGGCTTAAAGGAATAAATTCAAGTTACTCTTCTAGTGTTAAGGCAGTATGAAAGCCAATTTTACATCAAAGATAAAAATAGTGGCAAGTATACCTGAAGGGGACTTGACTAGGGTAAGTTACCACTAGAACAGATACAGCTTGGAAAAGCTTTGACCACCGAGTCCCACAGATGTTGGAAGCAAAGACCGGGATAGAAATGGGAATGTTTTAACAAGAAGCACACTAAAGGATTTTTTCTGCCTGTTCATACCAATAAGGAAAATAATTTCTTCTTGCTCTCCCAACCCTAGCAGAAGCCCAAGAATTCTTGATCATTTAGGGTTTCTTACCCATGTATCTCTAAAAGGAATCTTCTTTATCTAATAACATGCAGAAATGAGATCAAAACTGCTTGCCCAAGAGCTCTTGAGCAAAAAACACATGAAGAAACAAGGTGGAGAGGCCTAGACTGAATACTTGCATGCAGCTGGGCATGAAATGTTTTTAAAGGTGAGTGGGTCCTTCTCAGAAGGCATGCAGGCAGAAGCAATGTCAAAACCCCCACAAAACAGCGCCCTGTGATGCGGCCTCCCTCGCCTATGCAGGGAGCAGGCATTTAATGGCTGGGAGCAACGCAGGTGAATCTTGAAAGTCACCATTTTTTCAAGTCTTATCAGTGGCCAGGGCACACAGGCCATGGAAAAATCTCAGCCCAAGAGCCAATAGGAACAAAGGGATTAAGAGTTATTAGGAGTAGAGAGAATTACATATTTACAGTACAGTTACTGAAAAATAATCGTGTAGCGATTATGTAAGTCCCTATACTCCTTTTGGCTAATAATGTTGGGATACAAGCTGTATGGTTACGCAAGTCAGGACAAACAAATCCACTCAGAACACAACAAGGCACTCTCACAGGAGGCTTGTAGTCCTGTTTCCAGTATGGCTTCCTTGGCCTCCAAAGGAAGAAACGAGTCCCTGTCAGCAGGTTATCTAATGGCTTCAGCTGTGAAGCTCTGTCAACAAGCTTCATGAGGAGAGGTGCCTGGAGGGAAGAAGCTCATACCACCATACTCTGTATTTATTTCTCCAGATACGCCTTTGCTTTAGAAAAGAGATTACATTTCTCAAGTGTTTTCTAATCCTCAGATTCCTTACTGAAACTTCTTCCATGTAGATGTCTGCGGCCATAGACACAACAATGAATTATCGACACTGACGGCCTCCACGAGAAGATAATATTATTTGATTTACACATGAGATAAACTAAGATTTCTTTTGCCGTTAGTAAAATGATATAACACAATGGAACTACATGGAGGACTTCTATAATTTCTAAAAATCCAAGTAAAAAGTCTGTATGAACAAATTCAAGTAAATTATTGAAATCTCATTGCTCCAAGGCAAAAATCTCAACCTTAGTTCAAGTAGCATTATGGAAGGGCAGCGATACGCAGTTTGTGGGCTCTGGTTGCAGAAGAAAACCTCCACAATCACCTCCATCATTTAATTCTTTCCTCCACGTGAATCAAAGACACTTTCTTCATTGTGTTCTCTTATCCCTATCCTCTTCCTTCCCAGCATATTCACTGTTTGCCTCAGTCCAGCTGTTTTTCAGTTATTTTACTGACTCATTTCAAGCTCTCATTTCGAGCCAGCCATGAGCCTTTTCTCCTGGCAGCAATATCCTGAGCTGAGGAATATCTTAAAGTTCAGAAGAGGGTTCAGGGAATTCAAAACCATCTTTACCAACTCCCAGTTGGTCACAGAACATCTCAGGAAATGCACTGATTTAGAAATGCTATGGTTTTCGCAGCATTCAAATGCCACTAGAGTCAAGTTGAAATAAATACAGGAAAAAACCACATACATTGGCAAGAGTTAAAAATCACAGAAAGAGTGGTGTTATTCAGAGAAAATAACACTAAGTTTAATCTGACTGACTTGATAAAAAATTCCAATACCACTCAGGGCTTTTTGGAATAGATATTAACAGATAAACATGCAGACTCTGCTAAATTAAAACATTTTAGCTGTTAATGAGCTCAAACACAACTAGGCAAGGCCCAGATGTAAAAAATACAGCCAAAACCAAACCCTCCCAAGACCTATGAACAAATGCGAGAACATTCTGCATAAACATCCTTGCACTTCTGGTCCCCATGGGTTTTTAAGAAAACCTTGAAGCCATGACTCAAACAAAAGAAATACAGAGGTATCAGTCTGCTGATACCTCCTGAGTATAACAGCCAGAATAAACTTCAGTTTCTTGAAGCTCAGAAATAAAGCATCCTAGTCAACTGTCACCCCTAAGGGTGGGGGGGGGTAGGAAGCCAAAACAAACAAACAAACCATTCTTTTTCTCTCCAGAAGACTACTGAGAGCAGCCCAGTTAGCCTTGGTACTCTTTGTACTCTTTGGCTTCCAAAAATCTCTTCATGTTTATTCACAATCCATGCATACCACTGGTCTGAGGCCATGTCTACCATTACTCTCTTCTCATAAAACCTGAATTAACAGTGCCATAGCAGACTAGTTAGTGTTCCTTATCCATTACTGGAAACCAATAATTAAGATATTGCAGCAAAGCAAAAGGGAAACCATCTAGAAGAGTAAAGCTGAAGAAGGTGATGGCTATGAAGAGTCTCTATAATTTACTGTCTGGTGAGATTGCTCTGATGGATGAAGGGTACTAAAGAAACCTTCCACTGAACTCACTCCAGTTCACCAATGTCTCTCTCATGTCAAGGCATGGAGGACACCCTTGGATGTGGTATTACAGGTGTAGGCTAACGACTGCTGAGTAGAGGTGGACAGTCACTACTGGCTACGGTCCTATCAGCAGATGTATATACAACCTTACATTTCTTTCCAAAGCATTACCTACCTGCTACACGTTCAACACTGTTTCCTAACCATCAGTCCTTCACCCAGCCACTGCTTTGGTTATTGTTCAAGGAAGCCTGAGAACCATAGACAGGAGTCCCTGAGAGTGCAACTGTTTTTTCCTCTGAGTTTTATATATACACAGATTAGCAGACAGAAATTAGAAATTGTAAGTTTGGTTTGTTTTTTTTTTTAATTTAATATGCTCTCTTTTCAAGTAAGCCAGGTACTAGGCATGAAAATCTTGAGGCAACCCTCAGAACTGTCTGTTGAAAAGCAAACGACAGCTTGGCCTGCTACCCAGAAACATCCATCACCCAGCCCTTTTCTGTTGGGATTTGTGTTGAATGACGTCTTCTGCAGGTTAAGAATTAGTTTTTAGCATAAGAGCCCTGTGTCATCGCCGTCATCTCCCCAGGAGAGAAAAACAGGCTGAATGATTTTTAGATTATATGCTCTGATAAGACACAGGCTCCTGAATCCCTGTGTGCTCGTGCCACGCAGGCCACCTGCTCTATGGAGCTGCCACTGGGGACACCCTCAAATGGGTTTAGTAATAATGTTCTCTCTAAAGATATACCTCAAAGCATGCTTTGAATGTACATCCTATATCACCGACTGAAAACCTGTATATAAAATCCTATCAACAGATAGGATCTAAGACCAGTCTCTAGACAAGAGTAATACAGAATACAGTAGACATTTATTTCCTCCTAAACACAAATGTGTCACATCTGTAGGCAAACAAAAATGCAAATGAACACAGGAATTGATAAAGCAGGGCTGATCAGTGATCTACCCAGTCAGGTGTCCTGTCTGCCTGCACCCAGTATCAGAAACACCACAGGAAAAAAAAGCAACCCCATTATGAAGACAAATGGAATAATCAGTTCTGAAAGGCTCCGCCTCTCCCCAAGTGCTTGTTTTGTATCCTGAAGCAGCCGATATTTCATACTTCATTTTATATTTTATCCTGATACACCTAGAAATCTTCTTAGCCATTTAATTGCCTGATTCTTTCTCAATAGCTGCTAAGTAGTCGGGCTAAAAAGAATCCCAGTGTGGCAGAAAGTTCCACATCAAATTATTCATTGCATAAAAAGCATTCCTCTTTGCCTCTTTTAATATGACTGGCTTCCATTGCTTTTTTCTGAATTCCATCCCCCTCATTCTTTTCAGGGCTGGGAGTCAATACGAATTTTCAATTTACTTTCTCAATTGCAGAGATGTAAAAAAACAACCGTGTCACCTTTCAAAAATCAGAGGTCCTTTTTTTTTTCCCCTCACATTCTTATGAAGAAACCTCTTGATTTATAAGCAGCTCTCCAGAAAGGAATGGTGTATTTCACACCATCTTGAAATTATTCCTGCGAAAAGACTGCCTGAAGTGACCACGGAGTACCTGAAGTTGCAAGAGAGAGAAGTCAAGCAGAGGAAGAGGTGGGAAACAGCGCAGTGATCTGTAGCATGAAGACAGCAAATTACAACTACTTTACAACTTCTTGGAAAAAAAGATTTTGCAAGTTACATACAAGGCAAAGCATTTGACAGCATTATGGCCCTCCAAGCAGCCTGCAGCTTATACAGAAAGTGAAGGTCTAGAGAGCAAATGTCACTACACCGTCTCCCTTCCTTTACAATATGATAAGCAAGGCTGTCGCTAATTGCTGCCATGTTTGAACTTCAAGTACTTCCTTTTCTGCTTCTGATCATAATTCTGAACAATATTATTTTGGTGTCAAAAAGCATTACCTCAAATACAAAAGAGTCGTGTTACTTAGAGGTAAAGTTTTGCTTGATGGATGCAATTACTGGGCTAAAATGGCAGCAAGCTCCAGGAGACAGGACATTAGCCTGTAAAAGGAAACCCAGTTTTTATTCCTGACACACTCACTCCTGCTATGTGCCTTCTCCGTCCCTTAGGCTCCCCCATCAGTAACTGGTACACACCTTTCTCTGTCAAGTTCCCAGACTAAGGGAATAGGATTTCCTTGTTTCATAATAATCCCATTTTAGTTTCATGAATAGTGAGTGGTTCAGGTCTAAGGCTTAGATCCATGCCAACTAAATTAAGGTTCCTGACTAAGGTGCCTAAAAATCTCATAAAGATCCACAGAAAGAAACAACGGCCTCCAAAACAGGAGTTCAGCTTAAGACATGACTTCTTATACAGCTCAGAGTGATTGCATTTCTAATTTGGAGAGTCCAGGTAGATACTAAAAGGTAACAGCTGCTGAAACTGGTCCCAGACATCAGGTGCACCTTTTTGTGGTATTTCCTAGAGCTGCTTCTTAAGCAATCCGTCAAAACAGCCTTGGATACTCCTGCAGAAAACCACTTTTATGTTGTCAAAGCCCTTCAAGGAATACTCCACTTGAGTTTACTCCATACTTACCTGCTGCTAGTACGTGCAATGCCAAAGCAGAGCAGAAGCCAAAACGTTCAACCAAATGTCAACATAATAAGAAGAAAACTGCCAGGATGTTAGCTTGACAGGTAACTTAAAATACTGCTAGCAAGCTATGCCCATGTACATCTTGAATTACTTTAAAGCCCAGAAGTTCCTGTTGATCAAGTAGCCTCTCTGCTACAGGGTGTACAAACACACAACAAGGGATTTCTGTCCTAAGGCTCAGAAGAGACACTACACAAATATTGTCAGACAACACAGATGTATAGGTAAGTGAGACAACACAGAACAGTGTCTCAAACCCAACACATTGTTAACAGCCAGTCATCAAGACTTCTGTAAGTACCGTACAACAAGTGCAAGAAAGACAAATGAGATCACTCCCTGGGTGTTTACAGAGCATGCTTCCCACGTGTGTGGAAGAAGATTCAGATTATAGCTCGGATGCCAAGTTACTGGAGTGTCAACCACAATACCTGGGTCACAAGGGTAAATTAGGGACAGCAGAGCAGTAGTGTTCATAGTCACCAAGAAAAGGGGATCACAGATAATTTGTTGGAGACGATCACAGTTATCAGAGATAATAGGAGGAGGAGAGAGTAAAATGTTCTGGTTTCCACATCTACTCAGGTTATCAAATAGAAATGAAATGAACGGGCTAGTAAAGGGCACTTTTAATGCCATAGGTTCTGGAAAAGTAGCAATGTTCATTAGTCCCCAGTGTGGTCTAAATACTCTGAAATGTGATTGTAAACTAGCAACATAACCCTATATGGAATGACATATAAACAATATCTGGCAAAGTCTTCTTATATGGTTCTGACATGGTCATTCGTGATAATTTCATGTGATAATTGTGTTTAATATACATACGTTTTATCATGTCTTGCAAATCACTTGGCTGCTTAGAAGTAACAAAGTACTTTGCCTTGCATATTTGTACAGTAACACCTGTACAGAAATTATATGAAACTGGATATTACTAAGAAGAAATAAAGATAAAAGAACACAGAAAATACAGGAAACAAAGATAAAGTCCAGCAGAACCAAAGTTTTCTTCTTGCATAGAAAAGATTATTCACTTCTCAGCTTTGCTGCCCTAGCCAGTTACCATCTGAATCATTACACTACATCTACACCTCACTCTCCTTATGATTTAATTAGAAGCAGTGACACCCACTCTAAATATCATCAGCATCCACAATCTCTCCTCCTCCCATATGCAAAGGCCCTACAAATCCCTATTGTCACAGCCTTGGAGTTTTCCCCTCTCCAGGACAGATGCTGCTGCTGCCTTGAAGAAATTGTGTCCTGCCTGGAAAACCAGCAGCAGGTCCAAGCTAGTGAGTACTGCAGACTACTCAAAAGGATGACTGCTTAACACTGCTTTTCATGCCGAGCTTATTGAAAGATCACTGCTTATTTGCCCATATGACACAAATACCAAGATAACTGGCAGACAAGCAGATGGACAGACAAACAATGTAAACCAGGAAAGAGAAGACTACTAAAAAGGCTTGCCCAAGTGCTGAACATTTAAAGGAATACTGTGAAATCCTGAAAACAGATTTTGTTGCGGAGTACAGCATGCCAGCATTAAATTCCTTTCTCGTTAATCCATGGATGCGTTGGCTTTTGTTTTACCCACTAGGCAGGGGGCACTCAAAATCCTCATTAGGAAGTGATCTGCAGCTATGCACCAGAGAACAGGGAAGAGTACAGTTTGCAGGATTTAAGATTTTAGTTAAGGCACTGCTCAGCAAGAAGAGAGAGCAGCAGGTACATTTTCATTGCCATCTGCTGGATACAATGGACTCCTCTAATGAAGGTTAGAAAGCGCTGTTTTCCATTTATCATCATCAACACATACCAACAGTTCCCTCCTCTTCATACACTGCCTAAACGCAGATCAAAATTGAAGTTGTCTTAATAAGCCCTTATTATTCCCCAGACTCTGCCAACGCATCCAAGAAAGCAAGTAAGCCAACAGTTAAGATGTTTGGATGAGTAAAAATGGCCGCGTGTTACTACTGCTGAGAATTGAGAAGGTTCTGACAGTGGAGATTATTTTAAATTAGATTTGATGAGAAGAAGTTGATGTCTAGGGTACAAAACATATTTCTGCATCAGGCCCACGTTATCTCCCATCTCAGAATGGTGAATATTTCTTTTTGAAGAAAGCAGTGCAATGAAAAAGTCGTAAGGCAAGAATTTTTTTCCTCTGCCCCAAAGAATATTCTTCCCTTTAGAAAGTCCAACACCTAATGGGGTTTACCCAACTAAAGTGGTAGAAAAACTGATTTGTCACAATGAAATGGAACAGAACACTACTCCGAAGAGACAAGTAACTTCTATTGCTAAGGAAGACCAACACAGCAAATATCCTAGAATTTGAGGTCAGCTATTTATTAATACAGAAGGAATAAAAGGTCGGCTTGATCTCTAAGATGAGGAACAACTTTCTGACTTTTGTGAATTATAACATGTTCTGGTTGATCAAATTTAAAAAAAAAAAAAAATCATTAAATGTCTTAACAGTTTGCAGAAACCTCTGATGCTAAGGATACCAATAACTTCTTATAAAGGACATCTGGGCCTTTCCTCTTGTGGTAATGAAATCAAAGAATTTCTGGACACTGGTGGGATGACTCTCATGGTCTATCATGCCTTGTAGACAGTCTATTGAATCACCTGGATTCAGTTTTTTTTTTTTTTTAAAAAAGAGGGGTAGACATGAAATGGGATCTGGCATGAGGTCCATATAATTGGTATAATAGGTACAGCAACAGACTGTATTCCCAGGCCCTCAAATAAGAAAATGTACTTGCTGACATGAGAAACCAGCAATTGTTAATAAACAGATATTCTGCTCTTCAACACTCCATATGACAATCTGATGGATTAAACACCAGCAGTGTGATCACTCTAAAAGCTCATCGTGAGATGATCTGGGAAAATCTATCTAAAATTTACAAATTCTGGTTAATTTAATTAAAATGCTGCATCACTAAGTGCCTTAATATGTAGAAAGCCATAAGCTTGTGAGGCTCCTGGCACATGCCTGCTTTCAGAAGATGCTGCAGACCAAACCAGCGAGAATCTCTCCTTTTTAACAAAGGAAGACTCCTGAACTAGAAAACTGGAAGTTTACATGCAGGGAGAAGAGAGCAGAAAAAAAAATTCCAGAAGAGGCAAACAGAAGGACAGGTGATAGAGTAAGACTAAGGATGACAGTAGAACGAGCAGAACAAGGAAGAACAAGCTGTCAAGGCACTGGGGGCTTCTTTGAAAGGTGCCAGAGAGGGTAAAGGAAAGCAGATGGGTTATAAATAGTTAGTCTGCATGTTGGTAGGGAGAGAGAGAGAAGAGAAGGAAAGCAGGAGAGAGGTTCAGGAAAGGAGCTGCAATATCCTTAAAAGATATTCTCTCATATTCTACTGAATGCTGCAGAAAGGTGAGAGCGCAAAGACTGGCAGAGGGACAGACAGATCAAGGGTTTTTTGGCCTGCATCTCTCTCTCCTGTACCAATTAAAATACGACTGGATTCAAAACCATTTAAAAAGTCATCACGGTCTGTGCTTTTGAGAAGAGCTTTAATGCAGACTGCCCTTGAGTTTGGAGGTTGAAAAAGGATGGGCTTCAATGACTTAAGGATCAAAGACTGTAAATACACGAGGGGATGAAGGCCAGGAAGTCCCCAAAGAGAAAGAGGCCATGATCAACATGCTTGGCCAGAGGTAAGCCCAATGCTGTAATCTACCTTTACAAAGGGAGGCTTGAGATCTGGCTTCTTCTTCAACAGGGAGAAGCTACAGTGCATACACAATTAATTATTGCAATTTAGCTCAGGGGTGGTACCTGTTCATTTTCAATTTGGTGCCAACATCATGAAAGAGAATCCATGAGGGTGAGCCAAACTTAGACACTTTCTTCTTTGCTAGAAGCATGGTTGGATGAAAGAACACAGATATTCCCACACAAAATCTCTTACAAAAAAAAAAAAAAGTGATCAAGCCGCTGGAATCTGGAAGCAGATGATAGTCTGGGGAACTGAGATGGAAAACCTTTTCCATGTCTGCAGCAGCTCAGAGTTAATGGAAGCCAAGGCATTCCCACTGCTATCATTACTATCTCTGAAATGGACTTAGATACATTGATACTTCTCTTCCATTTAATATCTACTTTTGTTCTTTATAAGCTAAAGAGAACTTAGCAGCAGAAGCTGAGAATGCTTCAGGGTTTCCCAGACATGATTGCTAACACTTGAGAGGAGTCTGGAAAGTGGTGTTACCAAGGAGCTGCCATGGAAGAACAGACAGCAGGTCCCCTGCTACTACTGTCTCAGTACACTGTAATTCAGCAAAGCTGATTTTTTTTTTTTTTTTTACCTCTCCTGCTTGCCATCTCAGAACACTCTAAAATCCAGAGAAAAATTTTTAGAAGGAAGCAACAGCAAGTTTCCTCAGAACCACATTCAGCTTAGGCTCATCTCTTATTAAAAAACATTAAATAATTTTAGGCATTGGAATGGACTGCCCAGGGAGGTGGTTGAGTCGCCATCCCTGGAGGTCTTTAAAAGACGTTTAGATGTAGCCCTTAGTGATATGGTTTAGTGTAGGACTTGTTAGTGTTAGGGCTGAGGTTGGACTAGATGATCTTGGAGGTCTCTTTCAACCTAGACGATTCTGTGATTCTGTGATTCTGTAATTTTGGATTTTGTTCTGCAGAAGGATTATCTTGTATTATCTTATCCTGTTTATTTGGAGAAACAGGAGCGGTCTCTCCAGAACAGCAATTTGTCCCCCACTTACAATGGCTGATGAGGTTCTGCCTGCAAAAGAGGATCTGCTGACTTTCTCCAACGGAGAGTAGGGCATACCTAGTTGTGAAGAAGGCCTGATCATGTTCTAAGTCTAGCACAGTATCATAAAGAAAGACTGTCACCTGTTAAAGTGCACTTCAGCTATATTTCTACAATGCATTGCATAACAAGAAATAACATTGATATTTTACAATGATCATCCTTATATTAACCTTTCCCACATTATCAGAACTCAGAAAACTTGATCTGGAGTAAATAATAAAGGCACATGCTTAGTGAATAAAATTCTTATTTTAAAAAATCCCAATCACATTTTTATTTCAATATCCAATATAATCTCTATGCTTCCTCTAGACTATTTCCAGCTGCTTTTTAGGAGATGCATCTGAGCGTGCTGGAGCCAAAGGTAATTATTTCCCTATTCAAATAGAAGAGCACTGAACTTCTACACTATCAAAAGCATAAGGACCTAAAAAAAGAGCCCAAGACTGAAAGCAAGATGGGGAAAAAAAAAAACAACATTTTCCTCCCCCTAAGCCTCCTCTGCTTCAGAGAGACTGAGTAGGCTGGTTTGAAAACAAGAGCAAGTGATATAACCAAACAAAAGCAGATCTGAAAGGTGAGCAAACCCCACAAGCCACACCGTCATTATTACTGTGTCGACAGCACACTTGTTAAAAATGTATATTTTAATTTTCTGTATTGCTAAAGGTCCCAATTTGCCCAGGGATCTAGCTAAGCTGCCATTTTCTACCACGACAGAGTCTAATCTTTATTTAATGGATTTAGCATCTATCTTCACTAGAGTGGTCTCTGAGGGAAAGGGGAGGGGAGTATGAAGGGGCATGAAGAGATGATCAGAGCCCCCCTCTCCTTCATCCATCCGGCGCTCATGTTTGTGTTCAAAATTCAATTACCTCCTTATTGATACTTCACAGAGATATTTAAGCTGCAAACATGAAGCCCTGATTTCCCAGGGGGCCATGCCCCTCTCTATTTCACTGCTCTGCTTCCCCCAGGGTGAATTCCTGAGGCGTCCATATTAATAGGTAATCAGTCACAATTCATTTATTAAACAGCTAGCAAGGTTTATCAGCCTGCCCTGATTAGCCGGAAGAAGCCACTGAATTCCTAATTTATTTATGGAAATGTAAGTGTCTTTTTGAATTCCATTCATGAAAGAGCAGGGTGCCGTGGGCCTGGCACACTGAATTCTAACAGGAAAGCAGCAGGAAGCCCAGGGACTGGGGACTCTGCAACTTCAGCCTGGGAAATACACTACGGTGACCCTACCTTGATCAATAGATTTAGGGCCAGAACCTCACGGAAGCATTCAGAAGACAGCTCTTCAGAGAGCAGGCATTGCCACCCACCGCAGCCAGAGAAAGGGGTTGGAAAGAGGTCCTTAAGTGGAGCAAGTGACATGGTTAAGCAACACTGTGAAACTGGGAAGAAATAGTGAAGAAATGGAAGTATTAAGGAAAAGTTCCAGTAGAACATTCAGAACAGCACTGAAGACAACTGCCATGTAACACCAATATACACATTTAGATATAAAGTTCAGCTTTTTGAACATTTCAAAAGTTATTTTTGTTATCATCAATCCAATCGAAACTGTTTTTAAAATGCAACAAACGTTGCTGCTCTATTTTCCAACTAAGACACAGCAGCTCAACGATGCTGCTGGATTACCAGAAAGGGAAAACAGCTAATAAGAAAAAAAATCATTCTTCTCTATTGTGTAAATGAGTAGTGGAGAAATTGACAAAGTAAAAAGACTTATGCATACACATAACCACATCTTAAGGCAACTAGGATACAGCTTCTGATAACATAAAGCTTATATACAGGCCACCTCTAAAGGTTCAAGGCCACCAGGGCTAAAAAATCCACCTTCTTTTTATTCCTTTCAAATCTGCAGTCATTTCTAAAACTTATATTTATCTGGATTTTACCCACCATAGCTACTTAAACATAAACCAATTAGGAATGGGAGACTAGAGAAAATGTTTATTTCCTTTTTCTTCCCCTACAAAACTGCCAAGTTTCACTGTTTCCTGCTCTGCGTTTAGCAACTTTCCTGAACACTTCAACTGGCAGGTAAAAATTGGGACTGTGTTTCTAATCCTGCACGCAAGCAGGATGTCCCTCAGACAGATGCAACAGCCAAAAGGTTGGGTTTAATTCATTTTTTCCTAAGTGTTTTAGATTTCAAAACTGACAAGATTTAACGATCTACAGTGTTGTGTGGAATATAGACAGAAACATGTTTTAAAAGGTTGTATTTTTGTAACGTTAATTCTGAGACGCTTATCAGACATTTTGTTCAGTTATTTCAGTACTCTAATCTGGTTATTAACTGGCTAGGAAGGCATTCAAAAGTTACAACCCAGAGCATTAATAACAGAGGGTGCAGATGCCCCTATATAATATTGCATTACACACAAAAATTACCTCAGTTCAATTACGATTATTTGAAAAAATATTTAAAATAGCAATACAAACTCCTACATGGCTTAAAACTGTCTACACCTATGTCTACCCTCTGAATTTACAAGCAAAAGCTAAATTGTTACACACAAGGTTTTAATTTGCTTAAGAACTCATTATGCAAAAATTTTACTAGAGTGTTAAAATCTATATAAAAATCCTGCTTCACCTAAACTAGTACAACCCACACGCTGAAATAAAAAGAGATGATTTCCTCTCAAGCTACAGTGGTCAGACATGGAAAGATGTAGTGCATGCAATAAATACATCCAAGCACTGGGAGGAACGAGCGCCTGAATTCTCCAGAAGCTGAACGCTGCAGGTGTTTAAAGTCAGGGGTGCTATGGGGAAACAAATCCTGGAAGAGGCATCTTTCACCACCTGAAAAAGTAATCAATTGCCTAATTGTTATTAGCCCTTGTTTTATGCAGACAAGGGTAATTCAATGTAGATTTCCTACTACGAAGAGCAGCTCCTGGAGGAAGGGAAAAAACAGAATTTGCAGTGGCAGACATCACATAATTGTACAACAGGCCCAAACATCTCATCAGGATGTGGCTCTCAACAGCCACTTTCTCCAAGCCTCATTGTTTGGGTACTGCAAATGCTACCCGTGAAAACAAAACAACCTGTTCCCCTCCTGCATCTAGCCATACTTCAACCTTTTCCCTCTTCAGCAGTAAATTCACAGTAACGATTTCAAGCTATGACTTTGTAGAATAAATAAGACATCAAAGACACCACTGAGCAGGTTAAACAGGACACTTGTGCACGTTCTTATTGTGAAGTTCACTGAACTTCCAACCCCACGTTATTTTCACTCCCTCAACATATAAGTTCCTCATACAGAAAAGAACAGCACCATCCAGGACAGACATCCACCCCATGCTGCCCAAACATTTTGGAGAAGATGAGCTATAGTTACTCTGCAGTTATTTCTAGTCTTCACAAATAGGAAGAAAGCTTTCAAAACACAATCAAGTGAAAGGAACGCAGCACTCTACCTAAAACTGAACTCAATTGCTCCAGAAGATGCAAACTGGTGTCATTCATGCCAGCAAATGCTTCTTCCTTGGTTATGTTTAAGATACCAGTGTTAGAACTGAAATTATTACAAAATGCTGCTTATGTTAGTACACACACACAGCCAGTGAGCTTACCTGTCCAGGTAATTTGGCATTACAACAGAGAACACAGCAGTATAATCTTAAACTGCTCGACTCATCTTCAAACTGGTCATTAAAAGTCCGTTCTAATGTACCCAAATCTGATACAGAAAGCCCAGGAGAACCCAGCATGATCCTGCACATCCAGTGAGCTCAACGCAGAGCCACGATTTTTGTCCTTACATAAAACCCAGAGGAAGGGTTTGGAAATAAAAAAATTAAAAATAATAAAAAAAAATAATTACGTAAGTATTCCTTCCTTTCTAAATGCCACTTGATACAAGTTGATGGTGAACGCCTATTACTCTGCTGCAAATTACTGTTCATACTTTTGTCCTGCCTCATCCAGTCATCCATCTCAGACATTCATTTCCAACGCTCCCACAACAAAGCCCATATACTTCTAAGGTTACTGATGTAAAGAACTGCACGGTTACAATCAAGGAAGGGATAATTATTTCCCGTCTTTCTTGCACACATAGTCAGTGCTGATAACAACATACTTCTAGTGACTTACACAAGGAACTTTGCAAACTGCATACAGAAAAATTATTTGCTACACTCCTTAAATACTGTAGCTTATGTGGCAGCAGTTCACACACACAGCAGAACACAGTTTAGGATAAAAATGAGAATCTCTAATTGACACTGCAGAGAAAATTAGATTGTAATTGCATATGCTGTATTTTGCTGATGACAATGAGGTTAGCATTTGCAAAAAAAAAAAAAAGTGTTATGAGACCTTTAATGACAACAGGTTATTAAGAGCTTTATCATATACCTCATCGGAAATGTAACATTTCCAACAGCAGGGAGCCCCCTAGAGCTACTGCAGGAAAACGGTTCAGGAACCCAACACTGCTTATTGCAACATCTGGGCTCTTTGGCACTCTCCTCCAACTACTGACCAAACCAGATTCTACCTGGTTTAGCAGAACAGAGATTAAAATCTAGAGGGAGAAAACAGAAATCACATTTTAACATGAAGAAAGTGGAAGTAGTTATTTGTTGAATTGCCACTGGACATAGAAAGCTTTAAAATATAACAACAGGTTTCAGAAACGTCACGCATGTACATACAGAGAGGCTTAAGTCATACAGGTGTTGGTAGAACACCACCAAATATCCAGAAATCCGGATTTTAGAGTAAAGTGTACTGGCACCCAATTAATTGGCTCTTCATGCAGTTTAAATGAATTGTGGATATATGCCCTGTAGCACAGAAAGCTCTCCACGTGGAAGCACCCAATCAATATAATTTCTACGCAGAAGACTAAAATATATTCTGCTGAAATTTGCTGTAATAAGCTTCACTAGCTTTCAGTAAAACAGTGCTCAAAAACAACACACAAGTGAAATTTGGCTAATCAATATTAGACCTCTGTCCATTATCTACATTCTTGTCCCTGTGCTGTAGCAGCTAATAAGTAAAAACATCTCCTCAAAATTAAATTAAGAATGGAAAATCTCCACTTACACAGTACGAAGTTCCTTATTCCCATCTCTCCAATTACAGTAAAAAGCCATCAGATAAATCACAGGAAAGTAACTGAACTATCTCGTTTAGCTTTACTGTCAAGACTTACAATTCTGAAGAGCAGTAAATGCATCTTTATTCTCTCCTCATTGTGAGCAAAGATTTCTGTAAGAATAAAATTTCTGAAAGAATAAAGCCACCCATTTTTTAAGAACCAACCAACAATACATAGCATCTTGGGACAGATATCTGAAGCACAGCATACCAACCACAGGCCTGTTGCCATATCCTAAGAGCCTAAGTTAACACTGAAATTTATGAGCCTAACTTTCTGTGTGTTAATTCAGACTTACCATGATAAGAGTTTGCAGTGTGCTCAGGGAACAAGCTCTTGAACACTTTCAAAAAATCCACAAACAGCCTTCAAACATGCTTTCATGGGGATGTATAAAGTAATGTTTTATTACTAAAATAAATTTCTAAGAGCAAGCACTTCACTGGAAGGGGGAGGTGAAGAACAAACTTGCAATGAATATGATGAGAAGAGGTAGTATGTTTACTCCGCTGGCAATGGCATTAAGCACCCTTTTCTGATCTCCAGTTAGAGCTCAAAAAGACACAACAAAACCTTCCTGTACAGATGGAGACAATTCAAAATGTCTTAGCACCCAGATAAATTTACATTTGAATTGAGTTGTATTTTTAATAGGGAAGCAGGCGATAGGTAGCAGTTTATAAAAAAAGGCATGTAGTGAATTCCCCAACACTATTAATTCATTTTAGGAAGACAGGATTTTTTTTTCCCCTAAAAGACAGTTTTAAAACAAGGGAATTCAGACAAGAAATTAATTCAAAACCCCCTAGCCACATGATCATAATTGTTTCATTTGACCTTCTAAACTGTACTTCTTTCCCACATTTCAGGCTGGGTTTCATTTTCAGGCTGCATTTCCTAGAATGCCATTTTCAGGATGTTCTAAAACCCAAACAGAAATGCTGTCTTGAAATCAGTCTTTTCAGAAGACTGCCCATAGACCTGAAACCAGAGGTTGCTACACCTAAAGAGTAACAGGCAAGCAAGTGTAATAACATCACCGTCACCACTTAAATCCATCAAGTGGCTAGAATGAATTAGTATGACCTATTTTAACTTGTCCTGAATTTACCGAAGTTCTTCACACTGACTCGGGCCAAGTTGGGTCTTCTAAAAACAAATATTAAACAAAAAAGAGAGTTAGCACCAAAAGGTTCAGTTCATTCCCTTTCCCTCCCTGCACATTCCTGCCTTATTTTCTGACCTTAAAATCTGCTCCACTGTCTCATGATCATCCTATAAAGAAAAATCTACCTTCAGCTATTTTATCCTTTGGAAGAACTGCTGTAAGAGCAAAGGAGCAAAGCCACAAGAGCTCTCAGTCCAGTGCAACAGTATCACGCTAGATACAATGAATTCATAAACAAGAAGTTTGTTGGTTTTTTTTTTCATAGCCAGTGAAGTTAAATCTCTTTAATGAGGACAAACCGCATAGGAATTAATACAAAAAAAAAAAAAAAGGAAAAATAATGAAGTCAGTCTAAAAAACCTCATAAGATGAAATAAAAGCAAATCAAGTTTTACAGGGAGATTATGTCTTACATTATTAGACTAACGGATATAGCTGGGAAAAATCAGTAAGCTTTCAAGCAATTATTAGCTCTTTAATTAAAAATCATTTTGCATTGTCCTGTTATATTTAACAAGATCCTGAAAAAGGACTACCTAATAATGTAGAAATAGATACATTTGCTAAGAGATGAAGCTCTAGAAGCTTCACATTTCAGGGAGCGCACCAACCACTGTTGGCAGGGTTGGCAAGAAACCTCTCTTTGTGCTCCTCTGTGGCTGTGCAGAACAACGAGCAGGTCTTCACACGGCTGCAGCCCGATGTCAGGGGACGGGATACTGAAAGGACACTGGTCTGACGGCGGCAATCCTCGTGTTCTTCTTAGAACTTGTTTTCTGAATTGATGTAATGTTGTGATTATGATATTTCTGGCAGAAAACATTCCTCTGACCCAATGGGCTTCATCTGCCCACCTCAACACAGCACTGAAAAAAGGCTGAAAAAACAGAAGCTGCTGTCCTGGCAGTGAGGGACACAGTCCCCCCCCTTCCAGCTATTCCTATCTCCAGCCCACTGGGATATTTATTACTATATTTTACTGTATTACTATATTTTGTCTCAAGCCCACTGCTATATTCAATAAAGAATTTCTAGAGAAGAAAATTATCAGAAAATTTTCACTGTTTTATGTAAGTTAGTCTGCTCTCTGTCCTAAACCCCAAAAGCTCATGGCCATAAACTCTAGTCCCATCGGGATGCACAGATATACTAGGCTATTACAAGATTGTTTTTCTATTTTACTCCTTTGTTGTGACGCCTAACAAATTGCAAATAGGCAGCATTATTTCCACACTATTAATACCAGTGATCCTTTTATTTTTTGAAATAAAATTGTGTTCTTTCATAACCAAGTACAAAACCTCCACAAGTGAAGGATCAGTATAAGAGAAGACAGGGCTGAGACAAAAGAAAAGGCATGTTCAGGTGAAATCAGTTGTACACACCTGTGCAGAGCAACAGAGCAGGCTCGCACTGGGACTGGAGAGGAACAAGAACACGCAGCCATCCTCATCCGCAACGCATCAGGGCAATAAACTCGACGTGTACAGGGAGAGTCAGAGCAGAGTCCTCCGTTTCTTTTCCCTCCCCCCATAAAATGTGTATTTCTGCAGGAGATATATGGGAACTAGTTATGAAAGTCAAGCAATTAAAAGGCATTTCGGGGGTATTCACGGGACTGCACCAGCCACAAGTGCCTGACAGCTCTACGCGCGTGTGCGAGTCCCTGGAGAGCCATCACACTTCAATTACTATCACTAACATTAGTCATTATCAGGCTGGCTTCGGTCCCCGGGGAAGGCAGCTTGTGATGACAATATCCAGCCTCTCCTTGTAAAACAATTCATTAGGCAAAGCGGAACAGCTGGGGCAGCCACGTGGAGGTCTGCGGAGTGGCCGCCCCACCGGGACCTGCAGCCCCCCTTCCCCTTTTGGAGAGGGGCAGCCACCACCCCCACGACAGCTGTAAAAGCCCCCGGGGACACTTCAGGTTTAATCAGCGCTCCTTATACTCGAGGGAAGCATTTGATTGCAAACTTAAACTAATGGCACTCAGAAGGTTACGACAATCATCAGATAAGAGGCTTGAGGGCATTTTTATCTTGTTCTAATGCTCACAAGCTAATGAGGCAATAAGAGACAGATACTATCAGACATGGTCTAGCAACATTGCACGCAGGGGATGTTCACGGCATTTGCTGCTGATGCAAGAGGGAAGCCCATGATAGATCCTGTAGAACACTTCAAGCTCAGAAATAACTGAAACCACTCAATAAAACAATACAGTGCTAGGAGGATTTTCACGTAGCCTTGTACATATTATCACCTGATCCAAACCAGAGGAAAGTGGAAGGGAATAGAGCAATACCCCACCAACATCCCAGCCTATTCCCCAAGTACACCGTATTTCCTTTCTCATAGCACAAATGCTGGCAGAACTAAACAGCAGGACTGATCCTTACATACCGAGCAACTCCACTGCCCCTGAGCTAGAAGGTCAATGTGCCACAAACAGGTAAATAATCCCTGGTATTAGTATGGACTAACTGTTATGCTAACAATTTTTAACGTTTATGCAGCTTGCAAAGAGAAATATTTTCACATATGACATCTGCAAACGGCTGGAAATAGGGTTGTTTTTCTTAGGTACCCTACTTAGGCTCCAGGCCAAAGCACACTTGATAGTAGGATCTGTTTCATTACCACAATCTCATTTTACTTCTAGTAAAGACACAATATGCTAATCATGCCTTCCCGTGGCATATAATAGGAGCAAGCAGGGGATGATAGAGAACAGCATACAGAATAGGATATGTAATGACTCAGGCTTCATATGCTGTTTGTTGTTTTTTAATCTTTTTCCACTGTGTTGCAAAAGAAAGTTACCATGAACTCCACCGTCTAGTTGCAGAAATAGGGGCATGTGAGAAGGCAAACAAAAAGGCCAAGCAGAACAGCGGTCATGCCAGAAACCAAACCAAGGTCTCCAAAGCCACATCCTGGTGAGATTTTCACTAGGATCAGCTGTAACCCTACAAATAGGTCCAACTATCCATAGTGTGGAAGAAAATTCCACAGGACAGAAGTAACCTTCACTCCTGCCAGAAGTCAAAATTTACAGGAAAACATTTCAGAAGCAATACAGGGATAATAATTCCATTATCTGTAAATACAGAGGAAATGTTCTATTAACATGGAAGCAGCAGAAAAAAAAATTGGATAAAGGGAGAAAAGGCAAAAGAAATTTAAATAATAGATACAGAGCAGTTGCAAAGGTTTTAAAGTCCCTGCCAGAGCATCTCCCAAGATTTGTATGGCATTTTTGTGTTTCTTAAACCATAATGGAAAAATGCACATAACCTTATGCTTGATCAAACTTTTCCCCATCTTCAATTCCTCCACTGACAGTAGTCTACAAGTTATCCTGTCAGAATGAGAGTAGCAAAAAATAGGCTTCTGACAGTATAATGTAAGAACATTTTGTTTGTAGTCATGTTTCTTTCTGTGCCAAGCATGTGGCAGGTAGAAATGCTTTAATGTGACAGCCCATTCCCTTACTTTTGTGGCTAAAAGCTCTTCAGTCAAGCCCCATTGACCCCCCTGCTTGTCTACACGAGTGATGTTGGTTTCACTGTTCATTTGAGCTGAGACACACAAGAACCTTTGTATACATGGAGGATCATTCTCCTCCTCTGCTTAAAGAGTGATACTGAATGCACTGTATCTCCATGTAAAGAAAAATAGGCTCCCCAGCCTCAGTTGCCCAGATAATAATCAACTCTGTGGATGGAAGTATTTGAAAGACCATTTCTCATCCCCTCCAAAGTATGAAAGCCACCACTTCCATACAAAAACCCTGAGGTTTTTTGCTCCTAACCAGGCTGCTCACATGAAGGCACACCAGAAGAGTTCTACCTGAGATCTCCTGCTCAAAGCTGCTGAGCTGAACCAACCGCCTGGTGCTGTGTTCAGGTGAGATTGGGGAACGCAGGCTTCGAATTAACTTACTGCTAGAAAAGATCTTACATCAGAGAATCATCAGATCACTGGATGATTTGGGTTACAAGGGCTCAGGAGGTCTCCTACTCAAAGCAGAGCCAATGATGGGGTCAGACTGCATCACTCAAGGCTTTATTCAGTGAGGCCTCGAAAATCCCCACAAACGGAGGCTGCACAGTCACCCTGGTAGTTGAACAACATCCTCAACTGCTTGGCTGACCAACACTAATACTCCAGATGTCCTCACAAAGCACAAATTACTGTTTTGATAAGCATACTAAAAATCATTCAGAAAACTAATGGTGACAGATCCGGTGAATGCGTACAAAGTTTTTAAAGAAATATGTTTGTTCCACTGGTCTCCAGATTAATCAGATCTCTTCCTCCCCACTAACACTGCATAGGCTCCCTCCCTTCTCCTAACTATGGAAAGTATCTGTATCAACCTTCACTCCATCAATGTAAAATTAAGGATCCAGCCATCGACTCATTAAAATTAAGGCAAGTAGTACGAAGCAGTGGATGAAGTACCTTTGTTTTACCAAAATCAAACATCTACACAAACTATGACTGGGAACATAAACAAGGAGAGGAAAAGGATGAGAGGAAAGGAAAAGGAAAGACACATATCACAGACCTTTCAATAAAGATCAGGTAAAAAGCATCGCAGAGTAACTCAGCTTTGATGGAGAACTGCTGTTGCACCGGGCACTGTCCTTTAAGATAAAGAGGAGTTTTAACAGCACAGTTATCTGCCAGGTATTTGGCCACTTAGCACACGGTCCTTACACCTAACTTTGGCAACCCACTTACTAGACCTAGATGGACATTGTCAAACACTCAAAAAGCTCCACTTTGTACTTCCAACATTAGGCTTCAGGATTAACAACCACACAAGGGCAGATGTTATCTTAACATTCCTAATGCTCCTACATCTGTGCGACAGTAAATAGTCAAAAAACTATTTACACAGATAATCACAGATACTATTTATTATGATCTCCCTTCTGAAAAATACATCCAGAAGACTTGGTAAAATATCAGTCAGCTGCATTTGGGGCTCTCGATGCATACCTGACATAATGAAAGTTTGGTTTTCACAGTCACTTTCAATTTTTAAAAATACTTCTGAGAGAAAACAACTGCATATTTAATGTTAACAAAAGTTAGTAAATCACAAATAATCCAACCCAAACTACATAATTAACAACAGAAGATTCTACATGTAGCATGTAAATACATACTGATAAAAGTATCAGCAACAGACATCAAACAGAAAATAACTGCGGAGAGGAACTGCAGAAGTTTTAACTTTGACATATTTAAGAGAGTTTTCAGAACTTTCTCCTCTTCAAGCTCCCCCAGTATATACCTCCTTCTGAAGCAAGCTGGCATCTTCATCAATGCCTGGAGATTAGGGTGCTATATTAGTACCCTCCATCAAAGTCCAATAGCTCTTTCCCCTCGGCATAAGGCAGGGGGAAGAAAGCTAAGATGCAGAAATTTCTTGAAGCTTAGAGAAATATTTGTTCTACTTCACAAGCAGACAGAAAACATCCTAAAGATCCATGCAATGTTTTGTTTTTTTTTTCCATTTTTTAAATAATATGACAGTTACCGAGATACAGCATTTGTTTTATGGTAAGAATGCACAATTTATGCATATGGTTAATATCGTATTTTGTATCATCAGTAGACTGCATCTCCCTGATTTTGTATTTAGGAACAGTCTGGACCTGCTGTTTTTTTTCTGCACATAGAGGGCAACCACACACCCACTTATTTAAAAAAAACAATAGCAGCCAAGGTCCAGACTCAATTTCCATCCTCACCATTGCAACCTAATCTCCTGGCAAGTTAATGCAAATCGAAGCGAACACTTCTCTGACACTGGTAGCAAAGCGTGTTCCTCTCCCAAGAGAGACCTGTAAAACAGGACAGTCACTGACAGCAGTACAATTACTGACACAGATACAGACTTTATGGACATGTTTATCTCTGCTGTAAATCCACACTCTCTCTCCACTCCGATTCATGAGTCATAAAGAAATTGCAGATAATGAAAAAGTTGGAGAAATTTACAGCGTGTCGGAAACCTCAGACAGCCAGAAGAAATTAAAGAGCTGACTGAGGATAAATCACACAGGTACAATTAAAACTTCCTATACCTTCCTCACTTCCAAACTGGGGCACAAGCCAATGGAGATGATGAAAAGTTGAGGTCATGACTCCTCTGACTGTAATTATTTCTTAACTACCTACATGTCAAAATTAGCCAATTCACAGATCATGTATGAATGCCAATCTCAGGCTGGCATTCTGATGTCTCACTCTTCCACCAGGAAGAACCCTGCCAGTAAATAAACCACCCAGCGAGCAGTATAAGGAAAGGTGATTTCCTCGTCCCTCTGCAGATGCAGAGTACCTCTTACCATATCACTGTGCATTAAAATGAAGCAGATCTACGGTGTGGGAGGAGGAAATAAAGAGAATCAGGAGAAAGGCCAAGGTTTCACATGGAAATCATGGCAGCTTGGACTTTACAGTGACAGGGTCGTATAAATACCCTAACAGATAACAAGTGGTCTTTTCACCTTTCTGAAACAACCAAGTAATGACTGAGAATGACTATGAATGTAAATCGAAAACAGCCTGTATTAACTCTGTATTTTTCCAGAAAGCACATAACTGGTAAGGAAAACAAAACCAAGCATTATCATTTCCATCAACTGTATAGTTCCCGAAACACCCTCTGATCGTTTCCCAACCCACAAACTAACCATCCATAATGTGAGACATTTTCTGGGAGAAGTCCACTAATTCAACTAAGTAAATCCTTATGCTAACTGCATATTACAGAAATCCAGTGTCCAAAGAACATAATTTTATTGTCCGGCTATAAAACTCTGCCTTCAAGCTTTGAAGCACGATGTATATACTATTTCACAAAGTCCTTGCAAACACAGTACTAAATAACAAAATAAGAGAGAAATATGCTTTCAGGCAAAGCTGAAATGCAATGAAAATTCATTCAGCAAGGCAGCAAAATGTAAGGGAACTGACCAAGAAAAACAGTTGCTACAAAGAAAATTCTTCACAGAGCAGAAATATTACATGGAGGCATATCGAAGCACATGCATCTCGAACCGTTTCCCTCCTAAGCAGGATAGCCCACATCACAACAACAAATAGTGTATTTTAACCTTAAGGACATAATGAGCACTAGATCTGGCATGAAATATTCCCTTCCGAGTCCAACATACTTAGGAACAGTATAGATGATTCCAGAACACATTCTCTTCCTTCTCGGTTTAGATGAATGGACACACTAGCACAAGAAGCACTACACTTCTGGAGGTGCTGGCTTTTACCAATGAATAAGCGACCGTCCTCCTTACTCTTTTGTCAGCAGTCAAGATACTGAGAACGTTGCTGCATCTTCCTGATCACTGGCACCAAGATTCTTGCTGTCTTGTGTCCACATCACGCGATCCTCCTTCACTTCCTCCTTCGTTCTGCAAGTTGGTCTCCTTCCCTAGCTCCACCATTTCTTATCTCTCCAAGGAAACAGTCATGTTCAGCAAAGAGTCTGCTCTTCTGGATAGATTCCAAATCCCCATTTTGATCAATAAGAAACGGTGAGAAACCAGTTCCCTTTCTATGCAACTTCCCAGACTGCAGAAAGGGAGCAAAAGCTGGCAACATACAGCTTTTACCAAAATGGATTGACATTAGAGATTCCAGAAGGTATCATGAGACCTTATTGCTCTCTCCAGCTACCTGAAAGGAAGGTGTGGGGAGCTGGGGGTCGGCCTCTTCTCGCAGATAACTACTGATAGGACTAGAGGGAATGGCCTCAAGTTGCAACAGGGGAGGTTTAGGTTGAAATTTAGGAGACATTTCCTCTCAGAAAGTCAGGCATTGGGACGGGTTGCCCAGGGAGGTGGTGGAGTCACCGCCCCTGGGGGTGTTCATGGAAACGTTGGGCCTGGTGCTTAGGGACATGGTTTAGTGGGTGACATTGGTAGTAGGGGCATGGCTGGACCAGATGAACTTGGAGGTCTTTTCCAACCTTAATGATTCTATGAGACAGATTCCCCACTGACAACCCAAATATTAAAACCCTCTTTATTTACACATACCTGTTAACCTGTTGATTTCCTAAAAATGTAAGAATCTGAAACATTTTGTTACAAACAAGTGTGTACACAGTCTAGAAAAGGCACTAGCCAACTAGAAAAGACACTAGTAATTGTATTGCACTAAGTAGGGGGCATGTTTGCAAACGTAAAGTAAGGCTTCTGAGCTTAAAAAGCCTCCATTAATTGACTCAGGACTAAACAAAGAGCAGTAATGGTCAGTAAATATTTTTTATCTGATCAATTACATCATTAACATTGTTTAAGTCTGCTGGAGTACACTGGCCACTAGTTTTGCATGGAGCCTAGAGACAATGTGTGTATCCATACAATGCACACATAGATCATAGAATCATTTATGTTGGAGAAGACCTCCAAGATCATTTGGTCCAACCCTTATGCAATGTATGTTGGTACTACACGTAGACACTCCTTGAAAAGATGATCCATTACAGAAAACGAAAGAGATGTTTCAGTAAGGTGATAAACGGTCCTCCCTCCTTTCCTTACTTCCATTCTAATCCAACAGCTTACGCAAAGTCCAAGTTTAATGATAAATGAAGTGTCGTCCTGTTTTATGTAGCTTAAAAATAACACAATCTACCAAAGACAAAGTACAGAGTCTCTGACTTAAACCTATCCTAACTGTGATCAACATCAAGGGGAAAAAAAAAAAAAGCATCAATGCGTGAATTCACGTTCAGTCATGTTGGGAAGAGCTGTAACAGCTTTGAAATTATCCATGTCAACAGCAGGCTGCAAGGATCACAGCCAGAACTAAGAAGTAAATGTTTGAAAATATGCCACAGTTCAATTCTGCTCAAGGGAAGAGGAAAAAGATGGAAGTGCTCTACTTCTCCAAACCTACAAAGCTGAACTCGCAGGCAAGAGATCACGTATGACAGCGTTTATCTGAGAGAAATGAAAAACTGAAGACTACCAATCTGAGAAAGAATGGCAATCTGTAACTAGCTTGGAGTTCAGAGGGACTCCCTGTATGATTTTCCAGAAATTTCAGAGGCTTGTGAAGCTGCAGAGGGCTACAATTCACAGCCTAGGACAGCTTAACTTGGGAGCAGGGTAGCTGTTCCTCATTCCTACCTCCATCAGTCTCTGGAAAGTTCTCTCCAATATAGGGACACCTCAGTGATTTCTGGTAGCAGATGCTGAACTACCATGCATTACAGCCCAGCCTATTACTAAAATTCAAAATGAAAAATAAAATCTGTCATTCTACCCCACCACCTCATCTCCGATGGGCGAATGGCAAATACCTACAGAAGAGCATACGACCAGGGCAAGCACCTAGCCCAACCTGCCTCGTAATCTCTCCCAGCTTTTTGAGTCTCCAAGATTTCTAAGCCACTGGTGACCTCTTTGTGGTCAGACACTCCTGATGGATTTATCATCCAATAATCTGTCTCGCTTATTGAATAAGATAACTCTGGGCCCACAACCTTCAGAGGCAATGAGCTCTTGACTATACTAGACAGTGAAACCTCCTTGATTTTGTCCTAACATTTTGTTCTCTCTGGCTCCCATACTTTGAAAAAAAGTGAAGAGTTGTTCCCCATTCCCACTTCTGCATTCACTGGTTTTACAGACCCTTTTTCCACATACCACACCAATTGTCCACCTCCAGGCTAAAAACCCCTAGTCGCTTACTCATTCTTCATAGTAATGAAAACCATCACTAATCCTGACTGACATCCCCCACAGCACCCAGGCGTAATTCCTGGGCCCTTGACAGCCAGCATCAAGCAGCTCTTCCACTGTACACTAGCTATCCAATTTGCTTACACATGCTGAACACACATGGAAAATAAACAGGTGTTGCACAGAAGAAAATAGAAGCAAAGCGTATAGAGCTCAGTGAAAACCACAGCACACAAAACTATGGGGGACACTTGGCTGAGTATTTTCAGGAACTGCCAAGTTGCTCTTAAATGAGGATTTGACATCGGAAAATACAGTCTCTTACATTCCTAATCTTACAGGAAGCAGAGCACAAAACAGCTCCAATTCCAAATGAAAATATAATCTAACATAAAATTATAGACTTACACTGCTGGTAGGGAAATTATAAGAGGTATTCATGTTTGTGGGGTTAGTTATCCCAAATTTTCTAATGTTTAAGACAGATGCTGCATACAAGCACCATTACCTTCCCCTTCCCAAATATATCAGGCCTTTAAAAGACCAGGCTTTTCAGGAAGTCTTATACTAATGAATTTCATTGCTGAAGCTACAGTATGACAGCACAGCAGCCTGATAATCATACTAGCATCAGTGAGATTTTATGAACAGGAAGCATGGCTGTGATATTGGGCATATATACACCTCAGGACTTCTGAACTAATCTACCAAGTGGTACCTGAAGATGTTGGAAATTCATAGCAGGGCTTTCCAGAAGTCTCTGGACAACCACATTCCTTCAGAGATGCAATACTTTCTCTGCTTCTCCATCCTACCTACTTTATCCTTTTACAAATTGGTTTGTTCCAAAGTTTGGCAAAACATAAAAAAAAGCTTTATAGAACACTATGTTTTATTCTGTGGTGCAAATAAGCTCTGAATTATGGAAGACTAGTCCATCTTTAATAGGCAGTTTAATGGCCTGCATCTTAGTAAAAGGGAAATGAATGTTTGGGAGAACATGCAGCCAGAACAAAAAACACGCTCACTCATCATTTATTTGGTTAAAAAAAAAAAAACTTAGGATAGTTACAAGGTATCTGCCAAACATAAGCCTTTTAAGCTATGAAGAAAAAAGCCAAGTCAGCAATTGATTTTACGCAATTATGAACTCAATTTATTGGGTACCACTGAAGCTGGAGAAATTGGATAAATAACTGGAAAGATCAACAGCTACCTTATTCAGAAAGCAGTCACTGTTCCCTCAGAGGAGGAGGAGGGAACTGGCATTACCAAAAATTGCATTAACCATTTCAGGTGGCAAATGTCTATCTCAAATTGTGACGTTATCATCCCAAACTCTGAGACTGTTGTGTTATCGAATAAAGCTAGTGTAGTCCAAACAGATGCGAGCCACACTGCACAGAAATCTTAACAGAGGGCAAGATGCTCAACTCCTGAAATGCCCATCAAAATACTGGAGGAAGCTCTGTTAGCATTATCCCAGTTCGAATGACATTTGCTGCATCCGAGACCTCTGACATTAAAGGTCACCTCTGAAGTTTCTAGTTGCTGTTTGATGAACTTAGTGTTACAATCAAAGCAGGGCAAGTCTATTCAGTTTCACTCAATAGAGAAATCTAGTCATGTTAATAACTTAATTCGATTCACAGAAACCACGGGGCATTCAACAAAAAATAGGCCGGGTTATAGAAAGTAAAGGTAACCCTACAGGAAAAAGAGGAGGAAAGTTAGGTACAAAGAGCATACATTTGTCAGAAGCACAGGAAAGTAAACGAGACAGAGAAATCCATGGCCAAAAAGCTAGGGACAAATGGAACTACACATAAGAATGTGGAATCCATGTAGTATTCAACCATTCCTAGAGAAAAGCAGTAGTATAGTTTTGTTTCCTGTATTTGTCTAGAAATATAGCTTATACATTATGTCACAGATGAAAACATTTCATGAAAACATTTTCCTTTCTCGATAGCGCAGGTAGACATTATAACATTCTTCTGAGTTAACTCTGTGTCATCAGATGTTGATAACTTGCATCCTGTATTTTTAATATATCTTGCCAAACGGTTCTGTGGACAGTGATGTTCACTGCCAGTAATTGCTGGACCACTCAAGATGCTCCCAAACACTGAAGAGCCTGCGCTAGTATTTTTAAAGAATAAGTAGAATAACCCAAATGATTAGGAACATATCAGCCTTCCATTGGTCCCAGGCAAAATACTAAGGCAGTTCATCAGAATTTAAGAAAAAAGGCATATAATTAAGTAATTATTAATTTCAAACTATATCTTGTTAAATTCACTGCTCAGATCTCAATTTTAATGTCAGAATACTGCTTTGATAAAGAAAGCTTTTGAAGAGGTACCCAGTCCCACATGTCACTTTGCCTCATGAATTATAATACAAATTTATAAGAAGGTTATAAGAAGGGTGCTGTGAACTGGTTCTGTAGCAGACCTCACAACAGAACTACAAAGTCACTGAATTGGTACATTTGTCATGGAGTCCTGCAGGAATTGTTCTGGTCCTGAACAGCATTTCATAAATAACCTGGACAAACACAGAAGCCTTTGAAAATACAAAGGAATTAAAACGTAGAAGGGGAGCATTGGAAGGAAAAGTGAATAAGTTGCTGACACAATGAAGCAGGATTGTTTCTCACATAATACAGATGAAACCTGTGAAAGTACTGCCAAAAGGACAGTACACATTTAGAACAGGAAACGTGTCAAAAAATGTCTTGGGAAAAACGAACTTCAAATCGTGACTGAAAGTGTACAATTTTAAGAAGTATCAAGAATGCTATGAGAAGCTTCATGCTGCCATCTAGAGGAGATAGGTCAGGATGTTTTTTTAATCCTGTTTTTGATAAGCAGTTTCGATGATCAGCCACATAAAAACATGGAGTAATGCATTTCAATATACAAAGATATAATCAAATCATATACCTCTGAACCAAAACCACAAGTCTCTTAACTTTAATAAACAGATCTTTTTTTACATTTCTTCTTGTTTTCTCACTTATCTAAGTCTGCAAGAGAAAATAACTTAAAGACAGTATTGGAAAAAATGGTCCTGAGAGGCCCTGTTCAAACTCAGCACTTCATTTTCTGTGAAAGTTTTCCTAAAATAAATGTACATGTTATGACATACAAAGCTTTACATATATTACAGATTAAAGGAAAGTAGACTTCATCAACAAGTTGTTACAAACACGAAGAGAGCTTTCATAAGCCTTAGAAATTCAAGAAATCAGTTACCATAGACTAATGGTTATAACTCTCAGACCTCAAACGTTTTTTCCTCACTTGGTCTTCTTTTCATATTTATTTGTTCTCGGTAAAAATAAATAGAAATAAATGCAACATAAAAATTGCTAAGCTTTGTTCACTTGATGTAACTTAGGCTCTGCTTAAACTCCATTTAGCATAGCAAAGCTGCTTGGCTTTCTCAATTAAGCTGTAGGCTTACATGTCAATCAGCCAGTCTTCGTATTTGACTAAGGTTTCCTTTGTTAAAGTATAACTTCTACTCCCCTAAATGCTTCTTACAATCTTAAAAGACATTAGCACTGAAAGTGCAATATTTTTTTTTTTTAAGTGCAGGGAGCGTGTTCAAACAGTTTTAATGATCTGTTGATAAAAAAAAGCATTAGAGCATTGTAGGCTTAAAGCTGGTAAGCTTTCAAAGCTCTGTGTATAGCCCAAGAGTAACTGCAGCTAATGTCTACGATAGGCCAAAATTAAGCAAAAAAATTTAAATGTGTCAATATGCACAGGCAGTGCTTAAAGGAAGCACAATCCCCTTGAAATCTTCAAAGCTGGATCAACCTGTTCACAACAAAGTCCCAAATGTGATGATGAAAGCAACAGCTTCAAAAAAATTGATAAAAATTGGTTGTTGGTAAGTGGGATGAAGGTCAATTTCAGTATGTACTGACAGCACCTCCCACTACAGCTGACTATAGGAGAAAACACAGCAACTACAGAACCAGAAAGCAGCATGAGCACTAATTGCTAACAAGTAAAAGGCTCAACGTGTAGGTATTACATGAAGTTTCACACAAGTACTGCCACAAATATTCTGAGAAATAGCTTCAGCATCTGTGCAGGAAGTGAAGCAAAGTTACCTGATTTATTTAAGTCAAATGTAAGTCAAAGTGATATCTGGTAATTACTGCTAGGATATTTTCCCCCACGTAGGTAGGCTGTAAGCTGGAGAAGTAGGCATTCTGTTCTGCAGGTGCCCTCTCCCTGTTTTTGAAGGTCACAAATTACTGTGTTATCTTATCACATTACTAGACCTTAATATTCAAAATAGAAGTCAAACCCCAAAGATAAGAAACTCTAAATGTTAGGTTTCATTGCACCAGGGTAGGCTTGTTCAGGGTAGCACACTTCCCCATCAGAAGATCTCCTACTGCACCACCACAACTGCAAGATATTTACCAAATCCGCCAACACACTTCTCCAACTACTTGTGTACTAGAAGTGCATGTTTTAGTGGGAGGATTTGCAACGCAGCCAGTCACATCCACGCATAGAACTTACATTCATCCAACCCCAGCTGGTAAGCCAAGTTCTGCAGGCCACGAACCTTCTCCATCAGGTTAGCTGTAGTGAGGCTCCCCAACTCTAAAAAGAGAGAAAAGCACGATTTTTAACACTGTCTACAGACCTCTAGTGGCAGTTTATATGTTTACTATTTCACAGAGCATTCAAGTAATACTTTCTACAATTTCAATTTGAGCTGTGCAGAATATGTTCTTTAATCCTTACAACTCAGACATGAGAACCAGCAAAAAGTTATGGCCATATAAAAAGCAATTTGTCCTACTTCCAACACAGAACAATTCAGCTGGAATTCACGTGAGAAAGAAGAGCAAGCTCAAGGATGATTGCTACAAATGACTGTAATATGCAATAAATCCATATGCTAGCTAGCCTTTATGCAGCTTTTCAAACAGCCTTACAAACAACGTTTCCACTGGAGATCTCAGTTACAAGAGTGAAAACACATGCACACAACATCATTCAGCAAGCCACTCAAGAAATCTAAGCTGGTCACCAATGTTAATCATTTGAGGTCTACCAAAACAACCCTTATGCCTCTTCTCAAACAACAGGAGACACCTATTGTATTTCTACAGTAAAATATTAGTAAGAGAGGTAACTGAAACATAATATATAATGTTACACAGGTTTAACTAGTTCTTATTTGCTTGTTTTGAAAAAACAGACAGCCTTTGATGTCAGGATATTTTCCTGGAGATGACAGGAGTAACAAAAAATCGAGGTAATTGACAAGATAAAGAGACTACTAATCTAGATCCTTCAGCTGCAGATTCTGCAAATGCAAGGGCTAGAGATCGAAGGCCACAGGGCTCGCTGATAGGAGTTTCTTGCTTTCAGAAGTAAAATAAATTAATGGGATAATGAATAAAAAAGTAAAAAGAATAAAAGCACAAACTGTTAGGCATCCACGATAAAAACTCTAAAATAAACACTGAATAACACAGAAGGACCACTCCCCATCCCTACACCTCCAGAAGGGTTCAGAAGCAAGCCCTTTAACCCTTCTTTTTTGTAAGGAAGGAATTCCCACCTGCTTTGACAACCACACCCTCCCCAGCGCCCATACTCACCCTTTAACATATCTATATCATCATTTTCCAGCTCAGCCATCCATTTGGGAGGAGAACTCGTAATAGGCTGGTTTGGAAAAGAAAAACAAGATGCAGAAAACAGACCACGCTCAGACAACGGCATCTTTGGGAACACACAAGAAAGTTTGAGCTAGAACTTAAGGCCAGTTAAACTGACAGGGAAGATGAGGGTTCCAGGTGCTCTGTGGGGATAGTTTAACGCTTAGTCTTGTTTTTTAGATTCCTCTGGACGCTTTAAGGGTTAAAGCAGGGCAGTAACACCCACAAACTAAGGAGAGGACCCCAGAGGAGGCTTCCCTAAAGCTTAAAGCCCTTCCTTCCACCCCAGGCTGCAGACGGGAGGCTCAGCGAGCCGCAGGAGGCTCGGCCAGGACTCGGGCAGCAGCACAGGAGACCCGGAGCGGGCGGCTTACGCTTTTGAAGGAGGCGGCGAACTCGGCGACTCCCGGCACTGCAAGAGAGAGAGCGGCGGTGAGCGGGGCGGGCAGGGGGAGCGCACCCCGCCGCGGCTCCCCACCACCCCCCAAGAACCCCCAAAACTCACGCTGCTCGGGCCACAGGTCCGGGGAGGCCCGGTCCAGCTTCTCGAAGCTCAGCAGCGAGGCCTCCAGGTCGGCGCCTGCAAGAGACGGCGGTGAGGGGGCGCTCGGGGGCCGACACCGCCACCCCCCCCCCCCCTGCCCCGCGCCTCACCGTCCGCGGCAGCCGCCATCTTGCCGCGTCACGTGAGCACGGCCGGGAGGGGAGGGGGGAGACAAAAATTCCGCCTTCGGCCGCGCGGCCAATCGGCGGCCCGGAGCGGGGGGCGGTGGAGGCGGGGGGCGGGGCGAGGGCGAGGCCGCTGCCCGGCGGGCCAATGGGAGGGAGGGGGCGGGGCGGGGCGAGGGGCGCCGCTGAGGGGCGGCGGGGCAGGGACCCTGGGCCGGCATGGCGGCGGCGGCGGCGGCGGCAGCGCGGGGGGCCTGGGGCGGGCGGCGGCGCGTGGCGCTGGGGGTGAGGCGGCGGGGCCGGGGCCGCGGGGACAGCCCCGGGACCCTGCGACGGCCTCGGGTCGGGGGGGGCGGCGGGGAGGGTCCGGGGGGGCGGTGAGGAGCCCCGCTAACCGCGCCGTTATCTGCGTGTGTTATCAGCTGCCGCGGAGAGCCGGGGTGCCGTGGATCGCCTCAGCCGCCTCCTCCTCGTCCTCCTCTGTGGTGAGTGCCCGCGGCGGGCCCCCGGGGGGAGAGGGGGGGTGAGGGGGGGGGTGCCCCCCCGGCCGCGGGGAGCTGCTGCTCGGTGTGCGTGGCTTTCCCGCCCCTTCCAGGTAACCCCAAAACGCAGCAATCCCGCCGCACCGAGGGCCGGGCGAGGCGCTGAGCTCGCGGGTCCGCCGCGGGCGCACCCACACGTGGCTAGCGGAGGGCTGGTGGCCACAGGAGGGTGCGGCCGGCACCACCCCGGGGCCTCCCCTGGCAGCCGAGGTGCTCAGGGGCGCTGCGCTCCCCTCCGGGGTCTGCAGAGGATTTGTGCTTTCGCAAGCGCAGCCCTCTGCCCCGCTTCTCCAGGTGTGACCACCCACGTAATCGCCTGCAAGGTTTTTTTCTTTCGACCCACCGCCCTGGTGTTACCTCCCTGCTCCAACGTTACCAGCGTTGTTACAGCTCTCATCTCAGCCCCGCTTTCTCAGCTTCTTGCAGCTCTTGCTGCCCTTTTGCTTCCCACTCGTCCTGTTTCACTGCCGTCACTTGTCCAAGCCGGCCCCGTTTATCTTCCTAATTCTTCCTCTGATCTCCCTTCATTGTACCATGGATAGCATCCCAACCCTCTTATTCCTCCTCCCTTATTCCAAACCTTCCTTTTCCTCTCCCCTGCACGTGGGTTGGGAAGTTGTGTCCTCCGTGCTGCCTGCCAGGACGATCGCTGTGAACTCAGCACCTACAGGTTCCTTGCCCACAGTTGCAGAACCACAGGGGAGCAGGGAAAGGCCGATTCAGTGCCTGCAGCTATGAGCTTGCGAGATGAACCCGCTTAGTGGTTTGATGGGAAAGGAACATAGTACAGTTTGTACCGGGTAGGCGGAATCCTCACAAAGTGAATTATTAACTGTTTTTTTCTAAACACTTATGAATTGCAGGTTTTTAATTTGCTTAGTAACATAGTATTTAAGTAGATTGAAACAGCTCTGAACGTAAGTCTAGCAATGTATTTTTTCTGTAACAGTTTTTGAAAGATCTTTAGCCATTTTGCTCTTAAAGTGGGGGAAAAATGGGGCTTAGTGTTAAATGAAGACCTACATGTAATGAGGCACATTGGCACGTGGGCACCTTGAGACAAAGATCACTCACTGGCCTGCGTTTTGTCCTCCACAGCCAACAACCAAACTGTTCATCGATGGGAAGTTTGTTGAATCCAGAACTACAGAATGGATCGATATCCACAACCCAGTGAGTGAAGCAGCCTCTGCTTATATACTAACAATTGCTGTGCAGTAAGGGTCTGTGCTTCCATTGAATCGTTTGGCAAAAGGGGAAAGTATATGTCTTTCTTGAGAAAGCTTAGTCTTGGAGCTTAAGATGGATTTAGCACTGTGTAATTGCTTCTCAGTTTCTTCTTCACATGAAATGTTAGTCCTAGGAAAGTGATGACCTTCTTTATCTCCCCTGTGTAGTAAAACCTTGATCTCTGAAGAGGAAGCTTAAATCCTGCTTACTGTATTTTGCTCATAGAAAAGCTCTGTGATTAGTATGTCCGAACTTCATGCGGCTTCCTTTCACCCTGCATGTGTACAACCTGATACAATTTGATGCCAGCTGTATGTAAAGTCCTGATAGAGATTGATTTCACTGTCAGACCAAGGTAAAAATCTTGGCAGCTGAAGCTTCTCTCCTTTGAGAGAGTTTCCGTCTCTGCACCATAATATTCACTGTGAATTTAGAGGCTGGATGCTGTGCAGTGCAGAATGAACTCAGATGAGTAGCACTTGCACTTGCCTGAGTCCTGCACCAAAGGGCTCAGAATTCTGACCCTCACCATAAGCATTTGGACAGCAGTTTTTAAAAACTTTTGTCTGTAAAGACCTACTTTGATTTGCTTTGTGGAAGTGTTCAGGGCAGCAAGCTGTGTTCATGAGGTTCGTTTGGTCTCTATAGGGCAAACAATGTTCTCTTTTTCTAAGTAGTTTCTCTCTTAGTGACTTACTGATGTTTTTGTCATGTCAAAGCAGACTTAATTTTTAAGTGTGCATGAGAAGGAGGTCAAACCAACAAAGACAAGCTCTAAAAGCTAAAATACTATAGCACTAAGGTTGCTCATAAAGATCTTTTTTCAACCTAGTGACCTAGGTAAACTAACATCAGTGCCAATTGCACAATCATGTGCTGCTCTTTGCAAAGCAACCTTGCTTTGTTTAATGCACGAGAGCAAATGAGCCAAGACGATACAGAGAGAAAAGGCCGTAGGCCACAGAAACCTTTGTCTTACACTCTCTAGAAGCTGAAAAATATATCAGACAAGTCACTTCAACTCCATCTTGGAAGTCAGCACTGCATTTACAGCTTTCTGCATGCCTGTTGTGAGATGTATAGAGTACGGGTTTTCAGAAGTACGAAATACGTAGAATTCCTGTTGTAGCCCAGGCCTTTTGCCTGTTCCACGGGAGGAATGTCTCTTCTCCTTCCCCATCAGAAGGACACCTCCTTTTAGAATAAGGATTTTAAGCATGTGCTGTGAGGGACTGTTGAATGGTTGTCAGGGAGAGCTGGAAAAAGTGGAGTTTTGATGCAATTTGTTCTTTTCCATCAGGCTACCAACGAAGTGGTTGCTCGCGTACCGAAAGCTACACCCAGTGAGATGGAGGCAGCTGTGGCTTCTTGCAAAAAGGCTTTTTGGAACTGGTCAGAAACATCTGTCTTGAGTCGCCAGCAAATCTTCCTGCGTTATCAACAGCTCATCAAAGACAATCTGGTGAGGCGCTACATCTGTGTGTGACGGCTGTTGCTGAATGCCTTGTAGCTGACTTGGTGAATGAAATTGAGTCTCAGGCTTTATCTGAATTCTTGATAAGGTCTTGCTACCATAATTGAGCTGACAGAGTCACTGTCATTTAGAGGTGAGGCAAAGCACTTTCCAGGCAAACGTGGCTACAGAGGCAGTGCTTCTTCAGGAGTATTATTCTGCATTTGTTCCTTTGACCAAAAGACCACAGCAGGAACTTTCAACTTGGATGGAGAATGTGCCAGTTGACAAAGACAAGTGGGAGAAGCATGTTACTATGTTTTTGGATTCCACAGATTTTTCTGTGTGTCTTTGTGACATGTGAAAGCAGTAGAATATAAGCCAACCTCCAGCTGTTTTTTGTTCTTGTTGTTTTTAAATATCACCTGTGCAACTTACTGTCCACAATTATTGTCAACTTACTGCTTATTGTCCCAAGGAGCAAATCAGCCCATGCAGGCTTTCCCAGGGTCTACTCAGACTGTTCAGCTGATGTTCAGCTCTCTGTAAACTTAACCCTGCACCCTATGTCCTGGCAGGTACTTCAGTAACATTCATAAACTTTGTTTTCCGTTTTCAGAAAGAAATTTCAAAACTCATCACCTTCGAGCAAGGGAAGACCCTGGCTGATGCTGAGGGAGATGTGTTCCGAGGCCTCCGTAAGCTGCTGGCTCCTCCTGTTACAAAAGGGGCTTTCAGATCCCTTAGGAAGGGAGGAGGTCTCCTGAGCAACTGTTTGCTCCAGGAGTTTGTACATGTAGCTCCCTCCAAAGCCTCCTTCCAAAAGAAAAAGGGCAATTGTAACTCCTAACCTGAAATATTCCCTTAGATAAGGCTTCCTTAAATCACTTCCAAGTTATTAAATCCTTTCTTTTCCTGGGAGTGACTACAAATTGCTGCAAAGGGATTGTTCTCATATGTTGAATCGCAGCTGGTACACTAAAACCACATCTGTACTTTTACTGGGGCTGTTGTGTCTGTGCTCCTATCACAGTGGCATATAATGTACTCAGGAGAGGATCCATTCACAATAAGCTCACAGTACTTGGCAGAGCAAAGGGATTTTCTGGAGCACAATCAGTTTTAAGTTGTGGGAAAAGGCTGGAAGAACGACTTGGGTCAAGGCAGTGGTGAGAAGGGAGTTTGGGGACTGACTGTTAACAGATCACCCAGTGGCATATTGCCCTTTCTGCTGCAGAGGTGGTGGAACATGCTTGCAGTGTGACATCCCTCATACTGGGAGAGACAATGCCCTCCATCACTAAAGACATGGACACTTACACCTACCGTCTGCCCCTGGGTGTGTGCGCTGGCATTGCGCCGTTCAATTTCCCAGCCATGATTCCTCTGTGGATGTTCCCCGTGGCTATGGTTTGTGGGAACACGTTCTTGATGAAACCATCGGAGCGTGTACCAGGAGCACTCATGTTCCTTGCCAAGCTGTTTCAGGATGCTGGTGCCCCGGACGGGACCCTGAATATCATCCATGGACAGCATGAAGGTAATAATAGCCCTGCTTGGGAGATGGCTGGAGTGTGCAAGTGTTGTGGTGTACGTTTAGTGGAGGTACTAAAACAAGTTGGAGCGTCTGATCCTACTGCTGGTAGATAAGTTTGTAAAGGTGCTTGAAAACTCTTGGTGGAGGGGAAATGGGGTGACAGGAAGATTCTCTAGCATGTTGCATCAGATATTTTGGGAGATACGGTGGCAAGAATTTTGGGGGCTAGGGTCTGAATTTCCAAGGTATGCAAGTGTTCAAATTCTCTTTAGCTACCTAAGCTTCAGTTGAAATAAGCAGATAAATCATCTTGGTGTTTACCAAGGAAAACTAAACAAAAATTAAATGCCTCACTGGCTATGCAGTGGACACCAGTATTCTAGTTCCTAAGCAGATTATTTTCCAAAGCACTCAAATTCAGAACCCAAGGATACAAATAGCCAACAGTAAATTTTGTTTCAGCATCACTTGGGCGCCTTGGGAATGGCCACCATGAGCACTGAAATGTGACTCAGATGTAGGAAACAGAGGCAAGAATTCTGATAAGAAGAAAGATGCATAGATTTAGCAATGTGGGGATGGGGACAGAGGGAAACGTTTGTGCACCACGATATATAATATGTTATTTCCTATTTAAAGCCGTGAATTTCATTTGTGACCATCCGGATATCAGAGCAATCAGCTTTGTGGGATCCAATCAGGCCGGCGAGTACATCTATGAGAGAGGATCCCGGAATGGCAAGAGAGTCCAGGCTAACATGGTAATGCCACCGAACGGAGCACATGGCAGCATCCAGACTGCCTCTGTCTGTGCATGTTAAAACAGAACGCACCAGTCGGCAGCAGAAGCTGACTTTCCTTCTGAGAGTTAAGTGTGGAGGCTGCCCTTCTTGCCAGCCTGCTGGTAGCCTTCAGAGCTACTATAACAGGATACTGCCAAAGAGCTAGAAAAGAAGTGGGCAGGGGTGGTTAATGATGGGAGGCCCTATGTTTTGTATTTCAGGGGGCAAAGAACCATGGTGTGGTGATGCCTGATGCCAACAAGGAGAACACCTTGAACCAGCTGGTTGGAGCTGCTTTTGGAGCAGCCGGCCAACGCTGCATGGCCCTGTCTACAGCAATTCTAGTGGGAGAAGCACAGAAATGGCTGCCAGAGCTGGTGGAAAGAGCCAAAAATCTACGCGTAAATGCAGGTACAGGCTCAGATAATGTCTTATTAGTTACTTCACTTCTGTACAGCTGTGGCTTTTTAGGTTAGTGTACCTGCCATACTGTGGTGTATCCCTTGAAGCAGCTAGCTCCATAGGTTTGGTCCGTAGGTATGGGAGCTAGCAGATTATCTGGAGTGGGACAAAGCCCTAAACTCGGAGTTAGGAATGTGTAGGAAGGCTTGGCAATGCAACTGATGCACAGTTTATAGAATTGGCTTTGTTTTAAATGGAACTTTGAGGTTATGTCCTATGTAGAACACAAACCTACCATTAATGTAACAGTCTCACTTAGAGATCCTTCCAATCTGTAGTAAGCATGCAATAAGAGGAAAAAATGGAAACAAGCACTTTAGAAAAACTAAACATTAATTCTAGGAGAATTCTCCTGACTTTCATTTATTTTTGATGAAGTCTTGCAAAGAAGAAAACTTTTCTAAGAAGGATCTGTTGTTGAATTTTAGCTTTTTGGTGATCTAAAACTATGCTTATGCCTTCTCTTGTTTGTTGATTATGAGTTGCAGGCTATTACCTCAGTTCATTAACGCCTCAAATCTTTGTTCTGTGTCTCAGAAACATCAGATTTTTCCTGCCAGTGTAGTTACTTCCATGATACATATGAAGAGGAAACTGTAAGAGTTAATTTTTTTTTTTGTCTCTGCCTCTTTACAGGAGACCAGCCTGGAGCAGATCTAGGACCTCTAATCAGTCCCCAAGCTAAGGAACGTGTTTGCCATCTGATTGAGAAAGGAGTAAAAGAAGGTGCAAGTCTTCTTCTGGATGGCCGTAATATCAAAGTGAAGGGCTATGAAAATGGCAATTTTGTTGGACCAACAATCCTTGCCAATGTCAAGGTAACATAACCAAAACTTGATGCTGTATAATGCAGGGTCACTTGAAAAATGGGTTAGCCAAAATCAGTCAAGAATCAAGAATCACCAGGTAGAAGTCTCATAAATAGCTCAGCTTTCTCTTGCACAATCCCAGTAAAGTGCTGATTGTAATGCTGTTGTGATGAAAGAATCCAGGGGAGCAGAACAAACTGAATAAAGTTGATAATCTTAACTTTATTGGAATGCAGCCAATTAAAGGAACATATGGGCAATTTGTACTGCGTCAAAATAAATATCCATTGGGCACAGTGTACTTTGTCGTAATGGCCAGCAGCAGATGTCTAAAAAGAGTATGACTAACAGCCAGACTTAAAATTTTCCTTTCTCCATTATACATTCCTGCAATTTGCAACTTAAGGACTTGTAGAAATAAAAGTTAAATATTTGTGCAAGTCTTCACAAGAGTAATTATGGGGCAAGGTACAAAAGCTCTTTGAATAATTGTACATATTCACAGTTTTACTGAAACAGCCTCTCAATATAGTGCATGGTGTGCAACAGATGGATGCTACTATGGGGGAATATTAATTGTGGTCCTCTTGGTGAGTGATTACATGACAATGCGCCGATCTTGATAGTTCTGCTATTGTACTTTGTATTAGGATTTTATGGATTAAGTGCTATCATATATGTCAGGCTTTTAATCTATCTCATAATTTAATTGCATTGTTTTCATTAAACATCTTAAAGTACTTCACTTTCCTTTGATGCATTGTAAATAGTTAGGTATTCAATAGTAAAAGTTTCACTGAGATTTTTTGATTTGTAGTTTTCTATACATTAATAAGGTTATCAGTAGCCACAGAAAACTCGTCAGATGAATGTTTTGTAGTTTGTTGTGTTAGTTATTAATGATTAAAGTACTCTAACTGGTGCTTTTGAATTTGTCAAATACTGCTAATTATGAGACACAAATCCCAGGCACTGACTTATAGAGGAGTGAACTATCCTGAATTAATCCTGGCTTTAATCAGCCTTGATCAAAGGCCTAACTTGTAACTCAGGTCAGGCAGGCAGTAGAAGCAGAAAGCATTTTAGCAGTTACAAATGGTGCCCTCTTTAGTGGACTAGATAGATGGCAGGGCAGGGGAAACGGTGGAATGGCAAGCAGGACTGAAGGATGGATGGCCTGCGGCAATGCAGTGTGGTGGGTGTTCCTAGGAATATCCTGAGGATGAGCAGTATGTGTATTTAGCATACGCTATTTCCTACAGTCTGCTTTTTCTGCTGTTTGTCTTGGCAGCCAAACATGACTTGCTACAAGGAGGAAATCTTTGGGCCTGTACTGGTGGTTCTGGAAGCAGACACGTTGGATGATGCGATTAAGATGGTGAACAATAACCCCTATGGAAATGGAACCGCAATCTTCACCACCAATGGAGCCACAGCTCGGAAATATTCTCACTTAGTAGATGTGGGGCAGGTATGTTCAAGCTAGAATTGTTCCTGTGGTTGTCGTTTTCACCATGAGTAGGCATCCAGCTATAGCAACTAATCACTGACAATCTGCTACTTTATTTTGTGATTAATATGGCAGTTCTCCTTTGCTTTAGGTGGGAGTCAATGTTCCAATCCCAGTACCTCTGCCCATGTTCTCTTTCACCGGTTCTCGTGCTTCTTTCAGAGGAGACACTAATTTCTATGGCAAACAGGTAACTTGCTGATTCAGAGTACTCTCTTGATTTGTTATAAATCAGGTTAGAAATGGCAATGGGGAGATGATCATCAGATCTCACCTTACTGGGTGGAGATTTGAGAAGGGAGCAAGAACTAAGTATCAAGTTTTCTCATAGGACCAGAGTCTGTAGGGAGCTGTTGAAAGGAACAGGCTGACAAGAATTGATCCCACGGAGGAAAACTCAAACCTTTGTAGACAGAGCAAAAACTGCTTGTTACATCTGTGGTGCAGATCTGAAGAATTCCTAAGGCCAAACATCTGACCCTTGTGTCTCTCCTTTCCCCCAGGGAGTGCACTTCTACACACAGCTGAAAACAATCATTTCTCAATGGAAAGAGGAAGATGCCACTGTTACCAAGCCTGCTGTGGTTATGCCAACTATGGGGAACTAAATCAGCCTTCACAGATGCTGACCTTGGTTCCCTTCTCCTTCCATGTTGCACTTTCCAGCTTTGTCCTGACGGTCATCATTTCCTTGGGAAACAGAAAGCTCCATTTTCTATGGGCCTTTTTTTCTGTCTAGATCAGGCAGGCTCATGTAATGCACAGTCTGGGTTTTCTGTTGCTGTCTGTTTTTTGGCTAGCTGAACACAATTTTTTTTAATAACCTGTCACAGAGGAAAAAAATCTAATTGAAAGGGAAGACAGATGAGCCTTAACTTGTGTTTCTTTCTAGACCCTCTGAACTTGAACACTACTCTGCTTTCCACTGCAGTATCTTTAGCCTTAGTGACTCAGTACTGGCTACATCTTGTAGCAGTTTTCTTTACCACTTTCTTACATGTTAAGATTTTGAGCTAACCTTACTCAGATGAGTACTCAGTTCGAGTGACATAACTGGGACATCTTGGATGTCTCATGGAAATGACTTCTACATACAACGAAGACAGCAAGTTTGGGAGTTGAAAACGTCAGTCTTTCATCTGTTGAGCAGTTTCCAAAACACTTCAGAAATGGCTTTCTAAGCATTTTTCAGGAAAGCATATTTGATTGCTTGTCTGAGGATGAAAGAAATTCCTGTATGGGACAGTGACCTTCACTGTGCCTCTGACAGCTCAAAAACTTCTGTTCCTGTTGTGCGTGCAGATTGTATTCTCCAGCTTGCTGTCAATTCCGTTATACCTAGAAGTTGGTTGGTGCCTTTTTACTGTGCTAACAGAAATGTGCCTACAGGTCCTGTAAGATAATGAAACTGTGGAAGCAGAAACATGTTTGTATGTCTTGAATCACAGGATCGTGTGAGTCTGGGTGGTAAGAGAAGTAGACAGGTCGGTAGGAAGAGAGAACATGTTTTAATCACAAAACAGCCAGGCCTGTTTTGTTTTTTTCCTGACTATAGCTGTATTTCTTGTGATTGATTGACACCTTGTGACATTTGCTCAAACACACTCACGTTCCCTAGGGACTGCAGGTCCCATTACAAGAGAAGGGTAAGTCTTGGTATATACCCTGTTCTTAAGAATATGTGCATTTGGAGCTGGAGAGCCTCTACTTTTATTCTTGCATCCTGGAAGATGATGCAGCCATGAGGGATCTGCAGGGAGCTCATTCAAGTACTCATGGAAAAATAATATTATTCTAATGATTGTAATCATTACTTGTTCTAATTAAACAACTTGAATGTGAAGACTTTGTATCCTGCCTTCAGATTAAGATTCCTTGTAAGTGACAGTTATGTATTTAGTGGATCCACAGCAGTTACTCTTATGTTTGTACCTCACTTTTTCTTCTGCTATACTCGAGGGAAATTCTCACCTTGCAATTTGATTGTGAATTAAAAAAATTTGCTAATACATTTCTGCAGAAAATGACTGTTCCTTGGTAAGATATTCTGTAGGTGTTACAGTGACTTTGTTCCCCTTCACAGAGGCTGGTCTGTGTTTCCTGTAATCAGTGTATACATCTTCCTTTTACAGTATTTCAAGGACTTCTTCTGCACCAATATTTTCATACAGCATTTCAAGGAATGCCTTGTTTCTATTTCCAGGTACTTACCACTTGATCACAAAAGCTCTTAAACTTCATATACACAACTTTATTGCTAACTGGAAATGTATCTCAATCAAATTACAGCAACACCTACACAGAGTTCTAACCACTTTAGTGATATGTATAGGGTCATCCTAGCTCCTGGCTTTTGAAAGAATAAGATCTTTATTTTAAGGAGGAGGAAAAGTGTTGTATTTCAGATGAATTTTAAATTTGTAGTCAAAGCAGCAGCATTAACAGATGGAAGATTTAGAATTGCAGCTTTGCTCACACGGTGACTTCCACAATGAAAAGTGCAGATGAGTCAGTAATTGCTGTGGATGTTGTTCTTGTTCACGTAAAGTGTACAGCTGCCTTACTCTGTTAACATCTGAATACGTGGAAGGATTACCGCAGAAGATGATGACTCTGATAATTCAGCTTGCTGTGTAACAAATATTAGGTTGGAAGAAATATTTTCTGTGCTGCAAAGGTAAAATATTCAAGGTAAATCACCATTAACACATTGGCATCCTTTCATACACCAGGGAAAGGAATATTAAATAATAGCCTCTAATATTGTCTACAGTCATTCACTTTCAAATCACCTTCATTCTTCTTCCTAATCAGCATTGCTATTCTGACTTTTCTGTTGCCTTACTAAAACACACTATCTCTTTCCTTTAAAAATTCTAAAATCCGACTTTTATAACATCAGTCTTTATCATCAAGCTTACCTGCTGTCTGAAGAATTGCAGGAGTATCCCTGCATTTTCCCCACACCTGTGTTCTAGAAATTTGTAGGAGCCTTTCACTTGCGTGCAAATAGCTTTTCTGATTATCTGCATTTCCAACATTTTTAAATCAGATTATTTTAAATGTACTAGAAATACAACTTGTATCTGCCTTTTAGTTAATGAAAGGCCTTTTTAGATCAAGCTGCAGATGATCACTGATGATGTACCTGCTTCATCTCACTGCTGGTACAGCTTTCCACTGATGAGTTGTTAAATAGTATAGTATAATTTAGCATCTTACCCAACTTTACTTTCTTCTTTAGCATCAGCAGGAGCTGGAGCTGAAGTAGCCAGAACTCTGCTGTGTTTCCTGTAAGGAAGAAATGAACAAAGTTATCCTCATCTAGGGGTGATGTATGCTCAGCCAGGTTTCTAATCCCACACCAAACTCCTGGTTTCCTACAGCAAACAGCAAGCAAGAAATGCCAGGACACTTGAGCTATTGCAGTACACTCTCTGAAATCAGCACTATGAATTGAACACGAGTTCAGTTTGCTACTGAGTTTTGTATTTTATGGAAAAATCATTACAACTAAAAGTAAATGAGGAGCACTCAAGCAGAAATTGCATAGGCAGAGGTCAGTGCTGCTGTGCACTGTTTCTGCCGTTTAGTTCACCTCTATCTTTACAAATACAGGGGTGACTATTGCTTGATATTAAGCAGAGGTCTAAATAATCCTTTCTATCAGTGTGAAGATATCAAAGACTGACCAAAATATTAGTTGATAGTCCATTTCCTTCCTGATTCCCAGTGGCCTGATTTATTCTGTTAATAGATATATCAGAACTGTGTGTAAATTTTTTTTAGAGGAAGAAAGGCTGTCAGCACATGTAGACAAATTATTGAATTATTGGTAAACAAATATCATGTTATGTTTCCAAATAACAGGTAATAACAACATGTGGAAGAAAACTTCTAACCTCTTATCCTAGAATATTATTAGAATAGTATCTCACTTAGAATGCACACACAAAATATATTTTATAATAGAAATCTTTGAAATTAACAACAAAACAATGCTTTTAATCATAAATCAAAATGAAGTATTTGTATCCCAGTCCTCAAGCATACCTACCATACAGCTTTACGTGTGTTTTTGTATGTTGGCAAATACTGATAAAAGGAGTTAAATTGGGACCATAAAAGCTAATGGGTTAATCATTTAATTATACATTTCTTATTCCTGCTGTAATAACTTTAACCAAATTTGTTAAACTCTATTAATGTAATAAAATTTAAATTTAATTTAAAAGATTTTAAAAGATAACATAGAGAAGATGATATTCCACCCTGTTTAGCTCTCAAACTATATACAAATTTGTAACATTTTTGATTTTTCTGTGGGCACTCTTATATGAATTCCATCAAAAATTCTGTTAACAGTTTATAATGTATTTAATGCAGCTTGACTTCTGAATTTCCAGTGTAAACCATACTTTAGACATCTTTTAAATCATGCTCCCAGGTTTCTTATGATGACTGCAACCAGCCATATGGTAAGTACCCTTTCAATAATGTGGTTGTGGATATTTGTATTTTGTAATACTGGGCAGATTGCTTTATGGTTTTCTTATTAAAAGGAAATATATGTGGGGAGTGGTATTGTCACAACATGCATTATCTACTTGTCTGATAAAAATGGATAGGATTTCATTAATGACTGAACAAAATTAATCCCACTGCACTGAGCAAAAATAATTCTGTCTTCCTCAGTACTATCAAAAGTTTATTTCCACTTGCTTTTCTTTTGATACTGCGCACAAAGATCTAGCAGTATAGTCTGGTGCCTGTCCGAAATTTGTATAAATCACCTTTTTCATAAGGCTACAGTATTTCACACCAAGCCACACAGCTAGACTCTTATGCTAGATGCAGAGCCTCCTGGAATCCCTTACTCTGGGGTTTATCAGCCAAGCTTTAGTAACAGTGAAAGCTCTGAACTCCCCTACTGAAGACACAGAGTATTACCATGGATTTGCACCATTCATTTTGGCAAAAAGTAATCTCAGAACACGTTCTTTTTGTTCCCATGTCAACTCACTGATATCCACTTTTTCAAACTGTACTTTATTCCTGAAAAACACAGAAAAGATCAATGCATTAGGAGAAAAGGCACATTTCTCATGGACTCGCTATGTGTAAAGAGGGCTTGAAACTCTATCTCTGCATTGCTCTTGTTCAGCTATTCATAGCATGTAAATTCAGAAAATAAATCCGTACTGTCTTTCCAACTTCTAAACATATGGCTCTCTAAACTAGACATAAACATATTCATTTCAAGCACATTTCCCTTCCTTTGCTTCTTTCACTGTTCAAACATAAGAAGCTAAATATATATTCTCAGTTCCAGTCGTGTCCCCCCCTCCCTTTCTTTACCCTACACGGGGAAGCGTCCTGTAAATACTTTCACATCTGATTTTTGATTTCTCGGTGTTTCTTTTTTGTCATTTTTGAGATAAGGCAACCTGAATGGGGCATTCCAATTGATTACATGTCACTGAGTTAACCAATGGCTGATGAATACTAAGCTTTTTATTTGGGAGTAGTATAATTCTGATCTCTCACCAAAGACAGATGCAAACTGCAGCTATGCTGGACTTTAAGCTCTACGTCTTAAAATCTATGGATACTGCTGCAGTTTGTAGGTGCAGATTGCTAGCAGGTTAGTTACCCGTAAAACTGGCCACTGTGGCATGTGTAGCCACAGTTTAAACTAAGGTGCACCCTAATGCAAATTCTGAGAGATTTACACTTATAAATCAGATTTTGGTTTATTAATTTTGAAATGTAATCCTGTCAATTGGTGCTGTACTGCATATGATCTTGGCTATGATATGTCACTGTATATTTCATGTAACAGCTCAATTTTTAGATTAATTGTGAAGCTTGAGGAAAACATCCTTTGAAATCACAATGCAAAGCAGAGGCTTCTGGCATATGGACAGCCTTGAATAAAGACTATTTGCCATCTACTGGTTGCTTCTGTTAAAATGATCAGCAGCACAGTAAAGAGTTCCTAAGATGTTAATTGTAATTTTTAGGCTCCAGTGTTTTCAGGTCATCGGAGTGAATGAAAAGCAAAAGAGCAATGCCAGAAGAACAATGCCTATACAACCCCCAAAAAACAGAGATGCTACAATAAATATAAAAAAAAGAAACTACAGAAATGCATTTATACTGAAATTCCACATGTAATTCCACAGCACATGGCAGAATATGAAAAGTACTCTTCTGAGCTTATCTTGAATTTCATCCACAGAAATAATGATCAAAAAGCGAGATTAGATGCCCACAAAGGCCTTACTAATTGACCTCATACAGTTATTCTCACTAAAGCAGTCTCCACAAACATTCCAAATGTAGACAATATCATCACACAGGTTTCTTTTTTTTTTAAGGTGTGCTAGAAAGATAGAGATTGGTTTTTTTATGTTAAAATACCAGTAGCATTTCTCTGCTTCCTCTAGGTCTCTATACACACTGTTTGTGCTGTTTATGCTGCCTTTGAATGTTTTGACTTTGGGAAATTCTTCGGTCCCTGCACATGCCTCCATCATTTTTCTGTAATAGGCAGCCCGTGCTTTTTCATAATAGTGCTTTCTACTGGCTATGATCTCCTGCTTCACATGTTCCAGAGCATCTAGGAAGAACCTTTCCACCTCAGTCCTCTCATTTAAGATATTCCGGGCTAGTTTCTTCACTCGATTCATCTCCTGGTCCTTCATTTCTAGTAGTTGCTGCAGTTTCTTGATCTCCACCATGCTTGCCTGGTTTTCTATCAGTGCTTGATGCTGTGTTTTTTTAGTCTCTGTCTCAAATTCTCTGGTCATGTGAGATAAGGCCATCTCCAGTCTTTCCACTTTACACTGCAGATCTCTAATCTGTGCTTTCTGATGGTTGATCTGTCGGATCTTTTTTCGAATCAAACCCTCGCTGGTTTCCTAAAAGGGTAAGATGAAATTTTTTGGGCTTTTGTTTACTCACACCAAATCTGGAGGTTTCCTTTTTCCCCAGCACTGACGATGTAGTAAAACATGCTGGCACTGTCACACCAGAGAGAGAATACTTCTCTGGGGTCAGGTTTTAGTTTACAGGAGAAGCCAGATAAAGAAGGCTTGGCATGTAGTGTACACTACATAGAGACCTATTCTCAGTGGGCTATCATAGGAAATCCTTCCTTATTTCTCCTCCGTAATTAAGAGAGAATAAGAGCTTTCTTCAGACAACTCTGAAACTCAATAGCTGCAGAGGGATCTGACTAGGGAGAAATTAGTCTCAGTACACTTACATCTATTTCCAGAACTTCAGGGACCCCTTCCTGGGGGGAAATGAAACAGAATTAAAACCAGAGCAGAAACCTTCTCCAGTAACAGAAGAGTGTTGTCCTCCTCTAACTTCTGTTTTGTTTTCTGCAATTCCATATTCTCTTTCAGATTGTAAGAGAAAGCACCACGAAGACGAATGTTCTCCTTAAACACCTCTCTCCCAGTGCTGTTCAGCTGCCTGGACAAAGGAAAATAAAATCCAAGAGCTTTAATCACAACCTTTCGTGTTTTTTACATGAAAATCAATATTTCAGTGTTCTAATTTCAGACTTAAGCTGTAAAATCCTCATGGGTCTGTACAAAGTTTTCTTAGCTTTATCTCTAGTCCTACATTTGGACTGGGAGAATGAGAAAAAAGTAGTGTGATTGTGATTATTACCTCCAGATCTCCCCTAGACCCTACACCCAGCAAGTGTAAGTGCTGCCATCGTCTTGACATTTAAAACAGAGCAAACAGCTTAGGTCGTAACTGATTTTGCCTTTCAAAGGCCACACAGTAAGATGGGCAACTAGTTCTTTAAAACACACCATTAAAATGGGTTAGTAAAACAGAAAACATGAAAAGCAAGTGTTTCTTACAAAATAGCCTCACGCTGGGCAGTCTCTGTCATCATTACCAACTTCTTCTCAGCATCTTCTTCCAGTCTTTTCTGAAAGGGAGAAAAGCCTGTTTAAATTTTGCACGAGAACTGTGGCACAGAAGTTAAAACCTAATACACTGTAAATTCTAAAATCATCTCCAGTTTTCAGCTCATGCAACTTCTTGCAAAGAAAAAAGAAATAATAATAATTTGAATGAACCCAAGGGCACTGACATTCCTGACAGAATTGGAGAATAAGGCCTCTCTGGGATCCTGACATCCCATGTCCTTCTTTAAAAAGCTGCCCCTAGCTTCCAACCCAGTCATCATACTTTTGTTGATGTAGGAATCTGTAAAATGCTGAGTAAAGAACTGTCAGAATTATAGAAGCCAGAGTAGTCAGTGGGAGAAATCATTTTTTTCTAATAAAAGTTTAATTGCCTGTCAGCCTTTACCTTCTCTTCAAGGAACCTCTTCTCCAGTCTCACAAGCGCTTCCTGATGTCTCCTGTCTGAGATCTTCATGCTCTTTTTTAACTGTGATAAAAAATTAAATCTCTGTAAAAATGGAAATTAATTTAAGCCTTATAACTAAGTGTATGCAATTCTTCAAGGAGGTACTTGGTAGTCTTTCCTGGCACTACTCAGTCTTCATCAAATCTTCACACAATCTCTAAAATTCACTTAATCTGACTTTTATTACTGTTTTGCTTCCTCTTCAAAGCTCACCTTTGCCTGTATTTTCACATCACTGACAGTCATTCACACATGCTCCATCACTTTGTTTAACGCTTGGTTTTACAAATCTACTTTACCTTGTCTATTCATTCAGTCATCAAGCTCATTCAAAATCCAACACCTCAAGCATCCTTTGAAAAATGCATGACTAACTGTAGTTAGTGTCTTAGCTTAAAAGCAGATATATATTAATAATCTAAATGCTGTTGAGCAAGCATTTGTTTTGTTTCCAAGACACTTCTTGTAGTTGAAAAAAACCTCAGGCAAGCTGAATCACTGAGACACGTTGCTTGAGGCACCTTTTTCATGCCATCACCCAGCTGAGATGCTTGTTATCAAAGCTGAAACATTTTACAGTTAATACCACTATTTAAAAAGCATATTATAGATCCAAAGTGTGTACTAAATCCTCTAGTCCATCCATGTTTGTATGATTCTATGTAAATTTTGTTTAAAATAAATAAAAATGTAAAAACAAACCGACAGCATTGGCCCATTACAGAAGTGAGTTCTGGCTACAGAACTTGCATTTTATAAACCTTGTGCTTTTGCTCAGGCTATGTAAACTGTGCTTAAAGGAAAAAAAAAAAAACAGTAGGTCAGCCATGTCTTTTCTCCTCCACTCCCAAACTCTGGGTTGCCATGCAGACAGAAAGGCTGCTTTTTAATTAAGTATTGCAAACCTGTGTTTATGACAAACTTACATCTTCCAGTTCTTTCTCCATAGCCGCTTTCTCCCCGTGAAATTCCTTTATTAATTTCAGTTCTGATTGAATTTGGCCAATTTCTCCAACTTTTTTATGAAATTTCTCTTCCAGTTCTTTTATTTTTTGGGCATAATAGTCTGCCTGCAAATCGGAAATAATCAAGAAGTAAGCAAAATGAGGGAAGTCAATCACTAAATGTTGTCATATAAAACACAGAGCATGCAGGACTGAACGTCTGAAATTACACTAAGCTGCAGTGTTTTAAAAACCACAAGGAATTCAGCATTAGAAGAAATGCTGCAAACTCAATAAAAGCTACTCTCCAGTGAAATAAAAAGCCTAGAAATGAATGGTTACTTTAAAGCAACATCTATAACATTGTTTAGATCCTATTTTGCTCTTTATAATCTAAGGATGGGAGACAGTTCCTTGTGGAGTCTTCTTCATGGGTTATTATACTGGCTTGAAGTGGATATGAGCACAGGTCTGTTACTTATTTAAGACAGATTAACAAATAATAATTTTCTTTGTTCTTTTTAAGATTTTTTGGTTCAACAGCAATGAATGAAGGATAACTATAAAAGAATTAAAATTAGTTATTGGTTAGCTTAGTAAAAATGAAACATTTGTGCTGTCTCTCTGGCCTCACCATTACCCAGCTGGTTCCTATTACTATTTCAGATGCTATAAAATATTCCTACTATCTGGAATAATACTAGAGAGTCATGGGATAACTCCCACATCAGCACTGTTTTTTCAAGTTCTTTTTTCATGCACGATTCTTGTACCAAAACCTGCAACAGTTTGCTGTCCTAGCTTGTTCCTCACACTAAAATCAAAACTACTGTTCAGCCTGCCCAGAGGATCCCACTGTTCTGAGGACAAAAAGCTCATTCACCAGTTTCTTGTTCTCTTCTTGTGCTTGCTGTTTCAAATCAACCAGCTCCTTCCTCAGTTTCTCGATCTGCGAAAACAGAAATTAAGAAACAATAACTGGGGGAAGGGCGGGGGAGAGAGAACAGTAACCTAGTTGTATTCTTCTCTTCAAACTTAAATTATGAGAAGACGCCAGAAAGAAAAGAAGGGTCCCTCACTTGCAGTGTTCAGGCCAATTAAACCACCTTTAAAATTGGGGAGTGAAACAACCACTCGTGATTTGTGTTAAGCATGGGAGATAATGCAAGCCTAAACTGTAAAAATACCTGTAGCAGATATGAAGAGATCTGCAAGTCTAATAAAGAATTAAAACTATCCGGACAAAGGGCTTTCTTCCTTATCATTTTGGATAGTGGTACAGTATTAAGAGAAGCAGTTCAGAAAAGGGGAAAAAAGAAAATATCAGGCAACTGGAAAAGGGATTGAATAAGGGCTTCCATGATGGATGCAGGAAGAAAGAAAACCATGGACTGTGAGCAAGAATATCGTCTCCTGTCATTGAATCCCACCAATGTCCTGGGGATCAGAGATTTGTGTCTTCTTATTCAATAAACAGGGCATTTAAATAAAACTTAACAGGGCATTTAAAATAAATATTTATTTTCGGTTTCTTATTATAACTGAAGAAAGGCTTTGCTCTTTTTTGCTTGGTACTTGGCTTTAGAAAAGCAGGCACAGGGATTCAAGTGCAACAGCCTGCGATAGAGGTCACCAGCGTAGTGCTTATTTTTTCACTGCACTCTGAGCAGATTTGGGGTTTGTTTCCTCTAAGCCCTTTTTTTTAAACTTTTTTCGGTTTTATTTCCTCTAAGCCCTCCTCCAGGAGGCTGAAGACGGCAGGAGCCCCTCAGCTGCCTCTTCCTCAAGCCGCGGGAGCGCTTCAGCCTCCCCTCACAGCGTTACGCGCCCGGTGCCCGGGGGCTGAGCGGGCAGGGCCCCGCCGAGGGGCTCGCCCTCCCGCACCTCCTGCGCCTTCTCCTGGCCCTGCCTGGCCAGGCCGCCTTGCGCGGCCATCGCCTCCTTCTCCAGGCGCCGCTGCCGCCACAGCAGCTCCGCGTTGCTCCTGGCCAGCAGGCGGGACGCCGCGCGGTATTCAGCCCGGGACGCCTCGGCGGCCGCCAGCCGAACCTCCCACGGCAACGCCCCGGCGGCGGCGGCGGCCGCCTCCTCCTCCCGCTCCCCGGCCGCCGCAGCCGAGGCTCGGGAGCAGGACGAGCCGCTCGGGCTCGGCGCCGGCCGCCCGGCCGCCATCTTAGCTCCTACCCCCGCGGCCTCGTTGCCGCGGCGACCGGCCCGTGACGCCCTACTCGCGCGACGGCGTGACGCGCGCGCCGCCGCCGGCGGGATGTGGCGCCCCCGGCGCCCCGAGCGAGCGGTGAGCCCCCGGCAGGGCGGGGGGGGGACCGGGGGGGGGGGGGGTGACAGTGCCGCGTTGCCGCGGCAACCGCGCCCGCTCCCAACGGCCCGGGGCGGGCAGGTAACGGCGGGCGGCTGCCGCTGGCTGGCGGGGGGAGCCCGTGCCCCCGGTACTGCCCTGCCCTGCCCTCAGGGGGTTCGTCCCCGCTGCGGGGTGCTGCAGGGAGGGGGGCAGCCGGCATCGTTACCGGGGTGGGGTGTGGTGGCCGCACCGGGTCGCGGCGTGCGGTCCTGAGGTGGTTTGTTACTGTTACGGCACCGCTGCCACTTCTCTTGGTTAAGGAGCTTGGGTTTAGGCGTCTTGCCTCTGGCAGTCTCGTCGCTGTGCAGCACCCGAGCATTTGGGGATCTTTAAAGCCGCACGTCTTTATACGGGCAGTGCTTTAACTTCGCCGTGTAGTCCCTGAAGTCGCTGACGGGCACACCTGCGCGTGCTGGCGATGAGCGTTTCTGACCCGTGGAACCCGTAACGCGTCTGCCCGGCGCCGCCGGAGTCCCGTCAGCGCTGTCCCCCCGCCGGCCGTGTAAATGTTTTACCACCCGCCGCGCTCGGTTAACTTTCAACTTCTTGAAGCGCGCCCCGTGCGCCTACCGGAGCGTTTCGCTGCCGGTGCTGAGTAACGATAAGCTCAAGTTCGTGTAAAGCGATTTGCCTGCGGTTTTATGTGCCTCCGTGCCCTCCCGATCCGCCTGATAACGCAGTCCGCTCCTCCTAGCTGAAAGCCAAGGCGAGGGGAAGAGGGGCAGGCGCGGCCTCGGCGCTCCGAAGCGGCTCTCGGTAGGATATCTCTGAGCAGGAGTAGCTGTTGCTGCCTTCGTCCAGCTCCAGGTGCGTGCCTAACGTGTTTACTGCCGACAGTGATTATTGCTGCTCCTCGATGTGGGCGGCAATCAGAGCCTGTTGATGATAATCCATCTGTTTTACCCACTGAGCTGTTTGCTGGTATTAATGAACTTGCCCTCATATCACTGTTAGCCTGTATTCTCCTCTCTGTTCTTTGTTTCATCCCTCCTGTTGTATTCTGATAGCAGCTAGGATTTTATATTTTTTTGAGAGAAACTTTCTTGGAAATAGTACTCTTCTTTCTCAGTAACTAATCTCTACCTCTTGTCTACCTCCACCCTAAAATTTTTCCTCTGTTCTTTCTTCTGACCTTCTCTTTTCACATTTTCCATTGCCGTTTTTGTTGTACTCTGCCAATTTCCCTCTGCCGTCCCTGACTTCTTACTCTCCTTTTCTACACTCATGCTTCTTGTGGGCACTGGTTTGCTAATGCTCTTTAGTAAGTGGCCTGAAACTCTCATCGAAGAGGCCCAATGTACTTTTTTCATTCTTAGTGAGAGAGGGGACCTTAAGGTTTGTTTTTTTGTTTGTTTTTATTGTTGTTTGCTGTTTTTGTACTTGGGTGGATAAAGGTGGAAAGAAAGATGAATTCAGGGGAGAAGTAGAGAATGGGAAGTGTGAAATGGTGGTGGATGGCTGAGAAGGGATGCAGAAGTTAATTTTAGTGAATTTAGAGTTTAGGGAGACTAAGACTCATCTATTAGGATATCTGGCAAGAAAAGCTTGTGTTAATGATGGCAGTTGGTTGGATATTTTGGGATCAACTGAGATTGTGAGGCTTATGTAAGTGTCACATGTGCTGTCTGTAACAAGACTCTGGAGTTTGTTCTTAAGGCAGGTGCTCAGGTTTTATTTGTGATTGTTCAATAAACAAAATACTTATATTGCATAACAACAACTCTCCTGACCAGCTAAGGTAGTACTCGTTCACGCAGCTTCATGTTCTGTTAAGTGATGCAGCTTCTTGGATTTTCAGCAGACCTCCTTACTGTGATGTAGCAAATGTGGGTAATTCCAGCTGCATCGTAGTCAAATCCCTAGCTATGAAGCTGCCAAACAGCTCAGCACTTTCCATGAACTCTGTTCAGGACAGCAGTTTAAGTTTTTACAGGTTGGAACTAACTTCTTAGTTATTACTGCATAAAATGCAAATGCTTTGGAAACTATGACCAGTTGCAGTTGATGGCCAGGGCTGCTGCATGTTTGTGGAATGATAAAATCACTTCTCACAATGTGTTTGTAAGGCAGAGTGGATCGAGAGTCGGTGCTCCTGCACATGCCTCTATGCCTCTGCTAGGAAAGGGAGGACTCAACTAAAGGTCACAGAAGATAAGCAAGGTTACCCTTCTGCAACGGGCTGGGCGTTTTCTTTGCTCCAGAGATAGCTGAACGCTTGACTGAGTTAGAAAGGCACTTACAGAATGACCCAGTGTGGCGTGTTTAGTGAGAATGGGTAAAAGTTAATCTCATTTTGCTGTAATTAGGGACAAAGGTGAAGGGTTGAAATAATGGAAGTTGTACAAGGGCTGACTTGGGAGGGAAGGGTAAGTGAAGTTCTCTGGGCAGGGGTGAAAGGTGTATGGAAACAGAGGTTACATAAAATTCACACAGAAAGGAAAGGAGAGAGGTTAGGATTAGGAATGGATAATTATACGATAGAGGTTGGAAAGAAAGATGTTGAGAGAATGAACATAGCGGGGCCGAACAGATCACTAAAAGATAATTGAATGTTAGGACTAGAAGCAGATGAACAGGCTTATGAGGTAGAATAGTCAGCGCTGTGGGCAAGTGGAGGGGTAAGCCCATGTCTGATGGGCTGATTGCACCCTCTGTGTGCTGAACGCTTTGGGTGGATGTCAGTGCAGGTGATATGGCACAAGGTGGGGCATCTGGCCGTGTGCTCATTTCTGCTGCTAATGTGCAAACCCCCCTGTTTAACTGGGTGAATGATGAGCCCTATCGTTTTTGTGCCCATGTCTTTCCTTTGTTAGCATTTCCTAGTAAAAGTATATGCAAAGAGTTGCATGTTAACAGAAAGGAGGAATAGTTGTTGTACCTGGATATCCAGTATTGTGTCATGCACCTTACTAGAAGCTGATGTTAAAAGCTATCTAAGTAACCTGGGTGTTCAGGGCAACTGGTCCAGGCATCAATGTGAGTTAGGTTGTTAGTTTTCATTCTCAGAATTAGAAAACTGTGTCAGAAGAAAACAATGAATAAACAAAATGAAGGCAGAAATGAGAAGTGTGAAAAATACTGAGATGCAGAGCCGAGGTGCACATCGCAGATCAGTCCCTCTTGTGCAGCACAGGCTTTTCCTGGGGACCAGGATGCTGCTGGAAGGATATGCCCTCGCTCCATGCACTGATCTCTCTCAGCAGCTGTTCATAGCCTGAGATGAAATTCTCTTTGTTTGTCTGAATAACACTTGTGTTCTGCCACGGCGTCTCATGCGTGTAAATATTAGGGCAAAGGGGTTCTGCCCTGAGCTTTTCTTTCATGATATTTCTGTTCAGATAACGTTTGGGCTTTTTGGAGTTTCTGGGGGCCGTAAATATTAAGAACCTTCAAGCTAAGTTGAAAAATTGTATAAGTAAAGTGAGAACTAGAAATATGAGGTGGGGGGATGACTTTGACTCTTCTGCATTTGGGAAGTGGAGAAACCTTTTCTCTGAAAGAACAAATCACTTACATGCAGTTGTAGCACCAAAATACAGTAAGTAACATCTGTTGGATGAGGTGCTGAAAAGCATTTTTCTTTCCAAAATATACGTGTACAGACAGAACTTTTTCTACAGACTTTGTTAGGAGAGGGCTCTTGGTAATTTTTGTTCCTTTTTTTTTTCTTTACAGGAACTACTCCAGCTCTATGATTGCTGATCCATGCTTGACTGCCTCAAGTGGATCTGGCAGGATGGCATCTTCCAGACTCTCCATCCTTCTAGCACTGGTGTTTTCTTCTTTTTCCTTTGTTCTTTCCCATTCAAACAGAGTGATGTGGTTCCAGGATCTCTTTCCACCTAATGTGTGCCCTATAAATGCAAAGGCCAACACTTTTTATGGCATAATGTTTGATGCAGGAAGCACTGGAACACGGATTCATATTTACACCTTTGTGCAGAAGAGCCCAGGTAAGACCCTGTGTCAGTCTGCACCTTGAATTATATCAAGGAATACTTAAATTTTACATATCTGTATATGTCATATTTTATAGCAAATTAAAATCATTAAATTAAAGAGCTATAACCACCAAGGGTGCAGAGGTACTCAAGCTGGCTGCACATGTAGCAGCCCACAAGAGGATGAATTAGCTTGGGGACAGTGAGTCAGCGAATTTGCAGTGGTTAAAGGCTAGTGGTGAGACTGCCAACAAGCCCTTCAGGGCCACACGTAGTACCTGTGTGGCTTCACATGAGTTCAGTGTTAGCTGGGAAAGGGCTGGTACAATGTCCAGCTCTCAGGGACTCACCCTGACTTGTCGTACACAGTACTCGGGGATAGCTTGTAGACCCAAGCTGCTCTGGGAGCAATGGTCACGTTTGTTTGGCTTTGCAGCCAAATGCCTGAGGCCAGTCAGCTCTGTTCAGCTGTCCCTGTGTTTGTGAGCTGGATGAATCACTTCAGGATAGTCAGGAGCTGATTGTATGTGCCTTAATAAGAATTAATATTTCACAATTAGCTTGGAGACAGAAAGGGAAAGAAATTTCATTAGGATTAGGCAATAGTCATACTACATTGCATTTGTGAACCAGAAATTATAGCAAAATGAACATACTTACCATAGAATTATAGAAGGGTTTTAGAAGGTTTAGAAGGGACCTTAGAAGACCATCTAGTTCCAACCCCCTGCCACCGGCAGGACACCTTCCACTAGACCAGGTTACTCAAAGCCCCATCCAACCTGGCCTTAAACACTTCCAGGGATGGGGCATTCACAATTTCTCTGGGCAACATTCTAATTAGAACAATGTGTTAACATAGAATTATAACTTCTAATTATAACAATGTGTTCATAATAAATTGTTCGTGAATGTGGAAGATATAAGGGTAGTGTTCTGTTAGATATGTTTGTGAAATGAAGGAGCAGTGTTTGTTTTGGGAAGGAAATAGCATTTGCAAAGGGAAATCAAGGATAGTCACTTTACCAATGTTGAAGACAACTAAGTTAAAGAAAAAGATTTGAGTTGTTGACTGCTTTGTGTAATGTTTCATTTGTGCAGAAAACCTTCCAGAGCTGGAAGGAGAGATCTTTGAGTCTGTGAAGCCAGGCCTTTCTGCCTATGCTGATCAGCCTGAAAAGGTAAGGCTCTCCCTCAATCCCTGTGAGCTGATCTTGCTTCTACTAACATCAGCTGGACTCTATCAAGCAGTTCAAATATTGCTAATTGTAATTGCTGGGAGTCAAGAAAAAGTGTAAAGGTCTCTCTGCTGTCTCTCTAAATCTATTGCTCTACTTCTGTGAATCATTTCTTAAACAGTGAAATGGGAGCTGTTACTTTACATATTTCATCAGTGGAATGATGACTTGATTAATTGCTTAAATGCTAGATCTAACTAGACTGTATGCCTTTGAGAATTTCAAAGAGATAGTTATTTTTGGTTCTAGCAGCATCCATTTTCAGTATTTATTTCCCCTGTAGCTACCCCAAATAAAAGTAAACATATATTCCTGTCTCATATACTAATAATTTTCTCAGTTTTTACTTTTGGCTGAGGTTTTCAGTGCTAGTCACTTTTCAAAAGGGGCATATCTTGTTTTGATTTCTTTGAGAGGTTAGTACTGTTGGGTTTTTCATTTTTAGTCTTGTTACACTGACTAGCAAATAGGATTATTTTCTCTGACTGCTGAAAATGTTTAACTTTTTGTGTATATAGTCGTATTTACAGAAGTTATTTTTTGTTAATCAGTTAGGCAGAAGGGTAAGAGTCAAAATGCAATTAGCTGGTTAAGTCAGGCCTTAATATTTTCAAAGTGTATTCTCTGCCCCTGTCACCAGACTTTCACTAATTTGTTTGTTTTGATTCTTAGCTGTTATCTTGGAAGCCATTGCACAGTGATATGTAGGACTCAATTCATTCATGATCAGTTCAGGTATTTGACCACCATTTTAGCTGAATAATGATTTTGCTATGGGCAGTTACTGTTCTACTGCCTTAGGACTTTCAATTTCTTGTTCATGTGTGGAACTTTTCAAAACACAGCTGGACAGTTCCATCTTCCACAATCAGATGTCTTAATTAGTATATTAATTTAGAATTGTAGTAAGAAATTTAAGTTAGGTGCAGCCCTCTTTATTTTCAAATGTGAATGGTTGTGAATTCAATACACGTGTTCCAGGCCACTCCGTTGGATCAGAAGTCAGAAATGACCAGCAAGGCAAAAAGAGCTAAAAGAATCCTGTTGTGATACACAGGGCCAGTCCTGAACTAAGTTGCCATTTTCCAGATTCCCTGTGCTGACAGCAAGCTCTTTCACAAGCTAAAGGAGGTGTCAGGGAAGTGATAGATTAGATCCTGTCCCTTGTGTGCTTTAGCAGTCTCAGAGCTGGGGGTTAGCTTAGGGAGAGCTGCAGGTTTCTCAGTTTTCTTAGCTGCATTCAGTGCTGCGGGAATTTGAGTGCAAAATGTTAGGGAAAGAGTGAATGGCTTTGAGATTTTTTTTTTTTTTAATTTTGATGAGATCTCCCATGATTTCACTAAATTGTCTTGTTTATTGGGTAGGAGAGGAGAAATATCTTCCCCAAAAGACACTTCTAGAAATTTCACAGGACGGTGTTTATTGCTAATGCCAAACTGTAATTATTAGAGCAGTGTAACTAATTAGGAGGCCAGTAGTGATGCCTGTGCCTCATGTGGTAACCTCTCTACAGCTGTCATTATAATTAAACTACTTTCTGTGGGCTCACTTGGAATTCTTATATTGCATTTACTGAAATGTACAGACATTCCCCCTGACTTCTGCAGCTTCAGTCAGTAATTGCACCATTTAGTTTCATCATACTGCAAGAAGTCTAGGTTTGTCGGATACTCAGTTCCCTTGCCTCCCTCCATTCTCTCAAGAAATACTTTCCACAAATTAATTCAATTCCATCTCTCAATATATATATGACCTTAAAATGCGGATATTCCTCTCCTTGTTTGAGATGCCTATCACAGTTTTTATGCTTCTTTTGGTTGTGGGTGAGATATTTTCTACTACTGAATACTGGTTTTACTAGTTTTGAGGGGGAATTGGGAGGGTCATTTTCTGATGGCCTGTAGGAGGAAACTGTAAGTAAAACAACTTCTTTTTCCTTATAGGGTGCTGAAACTGTCAAAAGATTGCTGGACATGGCCATAGATGCTGTTCCTCCTCATCTCTGGAAGAAGACCCCAGTAGTGTTAAAAGCCACAGCTGGACTGCGTCTCCTGTCAGAGGAGAAGGCTCAGGCTCTACTTTTAGAGGTAATACTAAGGTCTCTTGTTGCAATAGTATTGCTCTCCCTGTTTCATCTTTCATGCTTCAGTCCTCCAGTCTGTTTACCATCAGCAAATTTCAGCTATGAAAACTGACTAATCCCGTGACAGTCTGTAAAGTCTGTGAGTTTCATGCTTTCTTATATAGTTCTGAAATCCTTTTGCTTTGATGTGGATAGGAGGCATGGGGAGACAGACCTAGGATACTTGTTTCTTTCTTTACTGGCCCTTTTACTGGAAGTGGAAGAATTTTGTCTACCACACACTCCTGTCTTACTTTCTACTGCTGCGAAAAAGAAAACTTTCTGTCACTGTCAGAGCAGAACAAGACTCTTCAGACCAAGGCACTGAATCATTATTTCTTTCTTCAGGTGAAAGAAGTCTTTGAGGAATCACCATTTCTTGTTCCAGAGAACAGTGTTAGCATCATGGATGGTTCTTATGAAGGTACGTTTTAGAAGGAGGAAAAAGTGAAAGCAAAGAGGAATGGGGGAGAGAGCAAGAGCAAGCAAGAGAAAGATCATATGAATGTGAGAGGGAGAGATAAATGGTCACCTAAACTGGGGGAAAGAAGAAAAGGTTTCTAGCCCCACACACAGAGGTTTATGAGTTAGCTAGGTGAAGGTTCCTCCAAAACCTTCTAAGGTTCCAGTTCAGAACCTCATCTTCAGAATAAGTATGCAGGCTAACCAGTGGAAGCCTGTTTGTGGTCATTGTGGTCCACTTCTGAAAGATTACATGATGGATATCAGCAAGCTAGGAAGCTTATGGAAAGCGCCTAGTAAATTTTGCAATGTCAGCATTAAAAATAATCTGTTACAATTATCAATTTTGAGGTAAGGTTGGAAGCATTGTGACTATTAGAGAAGAATGAAGGACAATTGCCAAGTATTAAAAAAATAGAAATCTAAATAGGTGATAGAATTATAATAATAAAAATCAGATTGCAAAAATGCAGCTAATAAAGTAACAGAGGAAATAATCTAAAATACAAGAAAAGTTTTAGGCTTGGACTGAGTGATAATTAGTAAATGAATTTGCAGTGCAGAACAGGCCAATGTTGCATTTTGGCTACATATCCAGTTTTAGTACCTTGGAGAACAGTCAGGTAATAATTTTGTATGAATGTCTGATAAGAGCCATCTGTGATGTTACATTCAGTTCTGAACACTTCGTTACGGCAGATATATTGCCAGTTGGAAGGTGTTCAGAGAAAGTAGAAAGAATTATCATGAAGCTTAAACAACCAATGCATGGAGAAAGATTAAAGAGCAAAATCTGTCCATATGGGCCAAGAGGAAAAGAGGAGGAACATAAAAGTCTGCAAGTATTGGATGAAGCATGGTGTAATGCACAGTATGCCACTAGGACTAACAGATGAAGTGTATATCAGGGAGAAGTGGGGCATTAACAGGGAGCAGGACCAATGAGGCATAATAGAGCACAGTATAGCTTGCCAAGGTTTATTTAAAAATCCTACCTCTTGTGCTGTCACGTTTGCCAGTGTTTGGGTGATAATCACCCCATCATCAAGAAAGCTGCTGGAGTCCGAGAGGAGTTGTTTGTGTTCTACTGGTTGCTACTGTTTTTAGTGTAATCACACAAACCACAACATATAAACACAGAGCAGTGTCCATGCAACTTTCAGATTAGGAATTGAAATGCTGACAAAAAAATGCCCAAGGAAACTTGTACATTGTGTCAGCTCATTGCTTCTCTGTGTATTGTTTTGATATTAGAAGTGATTTTTCTGCATGCTGCAGTTGCACAGATACTAGGAGTGTTCTACTTATCCCACCTTATGAGCTTTTAATACATCAATAATGAATCACATCACTGTTTTGTAAGTTTGAATGAAAGAAATCTTGGAGTGGTTACATTACATTACCTGGAAATCATTGCTAAATAAATAATGTGGAGTGGTGTTAAGAGTGAGCAGGAGGTCAGGAGAGTATTCAGTAGTGATTTTTTTTTTTCCTTTTCACTCTTTGCAGGAATTTTAGCCTGGATCACTGTGAACTTTTTGACAGGTAGCTAATTCTGTATAATATCTGTCTCTAAATATGAACTTGAGTCTCTTCTGCAATGGTGATCACCCTAAGTTCCTCTGCCTTGGTTGCTTTACCTTCCTTTTCCTTCACACTGTGGCACAACGCAAAAGCAGTGGATTGTCTTGGGCAAACTGTGTCTCAGAGGCTGAGCCACAGCTGTGGCAAGAAGAAGGCATCTTGATCCAGAAGGTGCCAGGAATTATTCAGGACTGGGAGGCACTGGCAAGCTGTAATGTATGTAGGGGGTTGGTACTGCAGTCTGCCAGAAGGTGGGAAACAGGGTTTTACAACGTTCTTCATTCCAGTGGGAACTATGCAACAAACATGGTGTAACAGGGAACACCATGGTGCTTTAACCCTGTTGGCTCTAGGAAGTTCTGAGAGTGCAATCTAGTGAAGAGAAAAAAAAAAATCAGTACTGCAGTATACACATGAGCAAGCAAAAAAAAAAAAAGCTATTCTGGGTGAAGACAAATGATAATAGCTGGTCTGCTCTTATTGTACCCTTTTTCTCCTACTGTTCTTCACCAGCTCTATGGTAGTTACAGAATTTATGTACTCTGCAGCAGTCTTCTACAGGAGATATTTTGTCTCTTGCTTTTCAGCCTTTGCTGCATACCAAAAAATCTATCTGCTTTTGTCTCTTCGGAGGTGAAATTGGAATCAAGGGAAAAAAAATCCTATGAATTTTTCTTAATGCCTTCTTTTTGCCAGCTTTTTCTCTGTGATGGTTTTTGTCTTTGAAGGCCAGCGCAGCCTTCCTGTATTTCTGTGCCAACGTGTTAACATTCTGGTTGCCTGAACATACATGCAGTATCCACATTTTAGCATTTTGCCACTTTGCGGTGTTCTGAGCATGATATTGTTTGCAGGGCAGCTGTCTGGCCAGAACCAGCACACAGTTGGGACCCTGGACTTGGGAGGAGCCTCAACACAAATCACATTTCTGCCGCGGTTCGAGGTGAGGAGTGGTTACAAGCGAGTGGGTCAGGACCTCAAGGCCAGTGGGGAGACCTGGGCACTGCTGTGCTCTGTGCTTTCGTTTTGTCAGCACTGGCACAAGCAGAGCATCTGTGATGTACTGAACATCTGTACGCTTTGACATCAGCAGTTGGCTGATAGGCTCTTGCAGACAGAGGAGCCTGGATAAGGAGGAAGGAAAAAGTAAGCAAATATGTAAAACTAAAGAGAAACAGCTTTTGTTTTCTAGACCCAGGCTGGGAAAGCCCATTGAATGCAGATAATTACTTCGCATTCGATGAATGTAGCACATTTCCAGGGATTATTCTTGCATTTTACAATAAATTTAGGATCTCTTCTGAGTTATTTTTTTTTTCCATTCTAGTCTGGTAGCAGATCCTCACTAAAAAGTATTATGGGGAGGTTGCGATGGAGCAAATGTTCTTGTTTATAATAGCACAACCAACTCCTCTTTTTCTTATTTACTCTCATTTCCTGTGAGAATTCCCATCTCGGTCCCACAGTGCATCTCTGCTGGATTTGTCAGAAATTCTGTATCTCTTTAGAAACAGTTTGAACTGGGATCCAAGTCTGAAGTTTGCTTGAAAAGATTATGTGGATGTTAAGCAGTGGAAGGGCAGTATAGCATTCTGTACCTCAGTGTTGTCATTGTTACCAAGTAGTTTAACATATTTTGTTTACAGGAATTGAAATTCTCCAACAGGTGTTTGGGGACCACAAAGCACATGGTTTTCATATCGGGATATTTTAGTTCTGCTGTGGTGGGTCATGTTGAAACCTGATGTGCAACCTTATCGTGTTCAGCAGAGCCTCTAGGACGCTGGGCTTGTCCTCTGTTTTGTGTTGATAACACCAGCTGAAGTGGGCACTGGACCAACAGGAAAGAGTGTTGCATGTCAGGGGTTTAGAGACTAAATGGAGCTGTGAAGCATGCTGGACTGCAGCTCAGGATTCAAACTTCTTACAGTCTTGCAGGAAAAGGCCTTAAGGGTTTGCTACTGCAGGACCAATGGTGTGAATTAGTAGAGCATATGCCTGCTTCTAGCCTCTATTGTCAAGTTCACACCAAAAAGCACACAGACAGCTCAGGATGTTTCTGAAGAGCTTTGCCCATCTGACAGAACTTTGTCCTTTGATTTGCTGAGGCTTTTTTCCCTTCTATAATCTGAGGCAGTTGCATGTTTGCTCTTGAATTATTTTAGACAAAACACTGTAATACTAGGAGATTCATTAATGAAATACAGGTTTACAGGTAAATAGAGGACATATAATGGTAACTGTAAGGAGCTGGTTTTAAAATCTTATTAGGGTTTTTATGGTTTGGCTATTGCCAAAGTTAAAAGCAATTAAAAAAAAACACCGTAATCATCTGGCTGGTTGCCTGCCTCATTTGGGGAGTGTGTGAAGACTTCAACGTTTTCTTGAAAGCAAGGGTTAGAAGACAGTTGTTTATCCAAACATTTTTTTTCACCACTCTCCTTTTAAAAAGTTTTTGTGATGTAAGGTTTAGGAACAGAACTCAAAATTTGGCAAGATCTGGATGTGTTGGGTCCAGGATGTCACTGACGCTCCTATGCACCCCATCTACCCAAGGACCAAAATAAGCTTCGGTTCGTATCTGTACAGGAGAGATTTAAGCTAAATACTGCCAAATCTCTTTCAGCTTCAGGCAGGCTTCTGTCTAGGACTCTATGATTGCAGATCTGGCTTTTGCTGTATCTGCTTCCTTGAATGGCAGCAGCAGGAACTGTGAAGGTTCAGTCCTCTCAGGTTCTGCTGCTTGGCCCAGAATAGCAGAGTGACTGATAGGAAAGCACAGTGCCAAGAAGGGATGGGAAGATGAGGTCCCTAGCAGAGGAAAGACACAAACTGGGATTGAGGCCTCAGGGACTGGAAAAGAGAAAGGAACAGCACACGAGTCTGAAACTGGTTCAGATTTACTGAATGTGAGAGTCAGTCTGGCAAGGAAATAGGGACCAGTGGGGCAGAGGTGCACACAGAGGGAACGCTGAAAGGAAGACTGGAGGTGGTGAAATAAGAGCTTAGTTTAGAGGGAAGCACTTAAACCAGGAGGTAAAGCAGCACTAAGACTGGGAGTGAGTAGCCACAGTGTTTCTTTAAGTATCAGTCAAATTGCTAAACTTGGGAAAAATCTGGCATATACTTTACTTGGCTTTTATTATTTTTAGTTCCTGAATTGAGATCTCTAGTCTGACTTGGAAAAGTTTACAATGCTAGTGCAGCTGATTGCAGTGGGGACTCTGTGTATATACAGACAAGCAGAGAAGTACTCTGAAAAAATCAGGTATCCTGAATTAGAAAATATTTTCATCCTGATCTGTTTCACTTCCCCATTATACATTGCAGTAACACAAAGACGCACATAAATAAACTCAGTGTTAAATATTGCAAATATTACAGCGGTGGGCACCACTGGAAAACTGTTTTTTGTTTTCAAAGCAGATCAGATGAGCATGCAGTAAACCCTATGGGTATATCTGTGATATTTCATCAGTTATTTATTTTTTGTTGCATAATCAAAACTAAAAGATTTTTTCTTCTGCTTAATTTTTAGGAAACTTTGAAGGAAAGCCCTGGGGATTTTCTTACCTCATTTGAAATGTTTAATAGCACCTACAAGCTCTATACCCACAGGTGAGGAGCAAAAAGGCTGCTGTCTCCAGTGGGAGAATCAATCTCTCTGCAGCCCCTGAGATAACCAGAAATGTCTGTGTTATTCTATGACCAGCTGCTGGGACCGTGACTTTACTAGATTTCTTATCTGCTTGATGTTTTAGTTGAAGTGGAACAAGACATTAGTAGACTGGAAATGTTCCAGGATTATGGTTAATATCACTGTAAGGGAATATTAGCCCATCAAATCAAGAGGACACATTATGAGTCACTATATTTAAGGAGAAGAATTCTTATTACTGGATTCAAACCAAATATTCTGGACCAAGCAGAAAGGTAGATACCGAGCCAGGAGTGAGAATTAAACCTGGTTATGTTTGGAAAGAGGACCCACCTGAGGCTATTTTTTATTCTTAGTTCCAAATAGCCCATCTCATCAGTAACTGGACAAAAATTAAAACCTAGACTGATGGAAACCAACAAGACAACCACAGGCAGCTAATATACACCATGGAGCACAACAGATTCTTGAACCATCTGAGGGAAGTCTTGGCCTGAAATAATTTAATTGTGCTTACTGAGTTAAGCTAACAAGTTTCTGAGATGTCTGCAGTGATATCCAGAGAGTTTACCTGCATGACTTATAGTCCAGTGAGAACTCAACCATGTATAGCAGAGAATCGGTCTCAGCCCATGACTAGTGGGGTGAAGAATATCATCTCAGTTAATTGCAGAATATGTTTACTTGACGGCAAAGCTGGTTTAATAGTCTTCCTCTCCTCCTGCTTGTGTTTACCAATGTAACTGATTGCCGTATTTACCAATGCAATAAATTATATCGCTTGAAATAATTGACATTAAAAATCATCTCCTTAAAAATGAGGGAGATAAGGGTTAATTTAACCTTGATTATTCTGTAAACACTTGTATTGATGTGACTAAAGGGATTGACAGCCAAACACAGGGAAGGAAATCAAAGGCCAACAGGTTTTTAATCTAACTGCACTGTTAAAGCCAGCAATATGTAATGACATTCTCATAAAAGTTGTTCTCAGTCCTAGCTTGCAGTGAGTACAGCGGTGTTCTGTGGAGTCAGAGATGAAGGCACATCTTCCTTTTAGTGGGACATTCTGCAGTTCCGTTAGTTCTGCCCTAAGTGCACAGTCTTATTCATGTGACATAGGAATGGCCATACTACTCCCCATGCACTCCTCACATATCTTTCTTTCTCCCTTGTTTTTATGACTAATTGAATGATTGTTTTCATTTCATTTGAATGCTTTTTCAATGAATGTCTCGTAGAAATATCACACCATCTCCAATCACTTTCTGCAGTTTTAGATTTAACCGTTTTACAGCTCTGTATGTCTAGGCATTTGTACGTCTGGTACTTGGAATTGTTCAAAGGAAACTATTTTAGAGAGGGCAGAGTAGTGGGAAGCAAAGAACGGAAATCTGTTTTGGGTGTTCCACGATTTAGGAAGACAGTATTGGTGAAGCATACCAACTGTTTAAGAATTTAAACTGTAATATCTTACTTTGTTGTTTGCAGCTATTTGGGTTTTGGACTAAAAGCTGCCAGACTAGCAACTCTCGGAGCTTTGAATATGGAAGGTATGTTCAGATGACAAAACCTCTAGGATTTCTGAAGAGATGGGTAGGTTTAGTCTTGTGTCACCAGCCCATTTCCTGTGTCTTCACTTCTGTATTACATACGTGTTTTCCTGGTATAGATCTGTCCAGAAACAGCCTACCACTTTTTAAAAAGTGTCTTTTGAGAAAGCTGCTTTTCCCTACTTCCATGTTCAGCCAACAGTGAAACTGAGTGCAAATTCCAGAAACGCACACGTGGACACACAAACATCCTAAAGACACAGTCAGCCACAAATACACAGCTTTACCAGCATCCACATAAATGCAAACAGCATGAATAGGTTCTTTTCCCAAGGACTGCTGCTTAGGCCAAACCAATTCACAGGTCTTTCTGGTGTCTGCCTACCTCCTCAGGCTCCCCCAGACCTCCTTTCCTATTTACTTGTCTAGTTTAGCTTGAAGTCCACGGGCATATCACACACACCCTCACTGACTAAACCAAACACGTAGATTCTTGAGTGTTTCCAGTCTCTGACCCAGACTGTAAGTCATTCCAATACCCATGCCCAGACCTTGGGCCTTCTGTCCAGTTTCTGGCCAGGACCTGGGATTTTCCCACCTTCTGGCTTCTGACTTGCTGGATAGACAAGGTTGTGTTAATTACTGGAACAAGCGTCGGAACATACCAAGAAGGGTTGGGAGTAGGGCTTAAGAAGATAGGACAGACTACAGTGACTGGTCACAGGCCTCAGTCAGAAAAGAGTGCTGAACAGGGGCTTATGATTGCCCCTCTTTATACTTCCCTCCGTTTTCCAATATTTGCTCTTCCCTGAACCATTTCGATCCCCTTTCCCTGCCTTTGATCCTTCCTCTAAACATCCTGTAGTAAGTTTTGCACATTCCCACAGTCACCCTCAAACATTCCAGAGAAGAATGCTTTTTCCGATGAGACCCGTGCTGGCCACAACGAACATGTTTTTTTATCAGTTACAATATTTCTGGTTAAACCTCTTCAAGGCTATATTTAGCAGTTCCTGTAGTGGCCATTGATCAGTGTCTTAAAAGTTTCTGACTTCCTTGCTCAGTTGTTTTGCTTGTGTCAGTTACGTGCTGTTTGTTAGGGTTTGTGTATATGTGTTTAATTAATTACTTCTCGTGATTGTTGTCTTCTGTGCTGATCAGCCATTATCCAGATATCCTTCTACCATTTATCTCTTGTTAACAAATGACAAGCCTAACTGCTCTGCAGCTTGCAGGACAAAATGAGTACAACTTTTCCAGACCGAGACAACACCTTAATACATAACGGTAGTTTAATTCAATTCATAGTTTATGGCAATCTATCAATTCAGATTTCCTTACTTTTGCTTGACAACCTTAATGAAGGTCTTTCAGCCTTTTCTTTTCTAGCTCCACACATTGATTGGCAGCTGTGTTAAATTTTATCCTTTCTGACTCTCCCCTCTGGTTTTCTTCCAGCTGCGGACGGACAAATGTTCCGCAGTTCTTGTTTGCCAAAGCAATTGGAAGCAGAGTGGCACTTTGGGGGAGTGAAGTACCGGTATGGTGGCAACAAAGAAGGTAAAATAAGGCAATGTGATTTCTTGTAAGACAAATCTTTTTCTTAAAGATACTATCCCTAATGCTGCAAACAGCACATGAAGCTGCTCCTATCAGTGGGTAGAACAGACCCATTTAGTGACTGACATTGCTTTGCCTTACAGTGGGGTGGAACACAATTGCTGAGCTGCAGATTTGGTGTGTGTGGAGTGGACTGATAAATTACAACATGATGGGGAAGGAAAGTAAAGTTTTATCTAGCAAGTGGTAGTAAATGTAAATGAGATTCTGCTGACTGCAGAACATAACAATGGGAGCTTTGCCTGAGGCAGAGGAAGCTTTTCATGCACCTACTCTAGTATGCTCAACGCACCTTTCATATTGCTACGAGCTACTCTAACCAGTTTCACCTGATGATGGTGATACGGAGGCCTTGCTGCATGCAGGTGTCATACGGGATTATGGAGAGGATACCTAAGCTCTTCTCACCTCTTCTGATTCTTTAATCCCTGCTTCTTCCCTTTTTAATCCTATTGCCAGTGATTCTTCCATCTGCTGGATGTGCCTCTTTAGCTCACCCTGACTGTGTTTGTCCTGACAGGAGAAACAGGATTCAAGCCTTGCTACTTGGAAGTACTTAAGGTTGTCAAAGGGAAACTGCACCAACCAGATGAGATTCGTGGAAGCTCCTTCTATGCTTTCTCCTATTACTATGATCGAGCAGTTGACACCAACCTAATTGGTAATTGGTTTCGGGTAATCTATTAAATGCAAGTATGTCAGCCAGAAGGTAGCACCCTGGAGACTGGAGCTGTGGGGAGCAGGGAAAAGGAAGGGGAAGCAGGGAAAGAAGAAATGCACCAAGTGCATTCAGGGAATGAACACGTATCCTTCAGCGCAGTTTTGATGTTCAGAATTTGGCAGACGAGACTTGTGCTCTGAGCTCCAGTTAGACTTTTAGCTTTATTCTCTGTTACCAACAGATTTCACTCCTAGCACAGCATCACTGGGTTGTACTCTAGAGTCAACTTAAATGTAGAACTCAAATGTTTTCAGGTCTATGATGATGTTTTATCACCTCTTCTTTTTCAGATTATGAACAGGGAGGTGTTCTGGAAGTGAGAGATTTTGAAAGAAAAGCCAAAGAAGGTAATGGACATGAGACTTGAGATACTGCTGGGGAGGAGAGATCACTGAAAATACGTATAAGGCAGTACTTAATGTGTTTGGCTTCAAAAAAAGATTGTTTAGCCTTTATTCCACTTCCACTCCCATGCCTTTTGGTAGCCAACACCTCTAACTACTGCAGAAGAAAGTATTGAAGAACTGTGACAAGAGACAGTGTGTTAGCAACTTAGCAATTCTGTTCAGGAAATAAGGGAGGTAGCTGATTGTTGTGGTTTAACCCGGCTGGCAGCTAAACACCACACAGCCGTTCGCTCACCCTCCCCCCTCCCTCTCTGGGATGGGGGGAGAGAAACGGGAAAGTGAAGCCTGTGAGTTGAGATAAAGACAGTTTATTAAGACAGGAAAATAATAATAACAATAATAATAATAATAGTGATAATGGTAATAGTATTAACAATAATAATGTGTAAGAAAACAAGTGATGCACAATGCAATTGCTCACCACCCGCTGACCGATGCCCAGCCTATCCCCGAGCAGCCGGCCCCCACCCCGGCCAGCCACCCCTATATATTGTTTAGCATGACGTCAGATGGTATGGAATACCCCTTTGGCCAGTTTGGGTCAGCTGTCCTGGGTCTGTCCCCTCCCAGCTCCTGCTGCACCCCCAGCCTGCTCGCTGGCAGGACAGAGCGAGAAGCCGAAAAGTCCTTGGCCTGGTGTAAACACTGCTCTGCAACAATTAAAACATCAGCATGTTATCAGCGCTCTTCTCATCCTAATCCAAAACATAGCACCCTACCAGCTACTATGAGGGAACATTAACTCTGTCCTAACTGGAACCAGGACAGATATCCACCCCTTATTCCATACCATTTATGTCATGCTCAGGTTACACTCTGTCCAATACATTCTAATTAATCACCATTTTCATCTATGATATATAGCAATCATGGTAGTGATGACATACATTATTATATAATAATTAACATACTACAATTCAACTCATGGGCTATTCTCACCCAGTATCAAATCCCCTTGAGGTACACACCGGACCTCCCCATTCTTTTGCATTACCCACCAAGTGCATCCAGGTCCCTGAGCAAAAGCAATTCCACGAATGGGTTTGCCTTTTCCTGAGGCAGGAGTAGCCCAGACTGTTTTACCCAGCATGTTTCTTACGTGCACTACAGGAACTTTATCCCCTTCTACAGTGCGTAACAGGTTTGATTGGGCAGGTCCAGCTCGGTTGGCAGATCCCCTGGTATTGACTAACCAGGTGGCCTTTGCCAAATGTGTATCCCAATTTTTGAATGTCCCAGCACCCATTGCTTTCAGTGTAGTCTTCAACAGTCCATTGTATCGTTCAACTTTTCCAGAGGCTGGTGCATGATAGGGGATGTGATACACCCACTCAATACCATGTTCTTTGGCCCAAGTGTCTATAAGGTTGTTTCGGAAATGAGTCCCGTTGTCTGACTCAATTCTCTCTGGGGTGCCATGTCGCCATAAGACTTGCTTTTCAAGGCCCAGGATAGTGTTCCGGGCGGTGGCATGGGGCACAGGATATGTTTCCAGCCATCCGGTGGTTGCTTCCACCATTGTAAGTACGTGGCGCTTGCCGTTGCGGGTTTGAGGGAGTGTGATGTAATCAATCTGCCAGGCCTCTCCATATTTATATTTCAGCCATCGTCCTCCATACCAAAGAGGTTTTGACCGTTTGGCTTGCTTGATTGCAGCACATGTTTCACAGTCATGAATAACCTGTGCTATAGTGTCCATGGTCAGGTCCACCCCTCGATCACGAGCCCATCTGTAGGTTGCATCTCTACCTTGATGGCCTGAGGTGTCATGGGCCCATCGGGCTATAAATAATTCACCTTTATGTTGCCAGTCCAGGTCCACCTGAGCCACTTCAATCTTAGCAGCCTGATCCACCTGCTGGTTGTTTTGGTGTTCTTCAGTAGCCCGATTCTTGGGCACATGAGCATCTACATGGCGTACCTTTACAACCAGGTTCTCTACCCGGGCAGCAATATCTTGCCACAATGCCGCAGCCCAGATGGGCTTGCCCCTGCGCTGCCAGTTGTTCTGCTTCCATTGCTGTAACCACCCCCACAGGGCATTTGCTACCATCCATGAATCAGTATAGAGATAGAGAACTGGCCACTTTTCTCGTTCAGCAATATCTAAAGCCAGCTGAATGGCTTTTACTTCTGCAAACTGACTCGATTCACCTTCTCCCTCAGCAGCTTCTGCAACCCGTCGTGTAGGACTCCATACAGCAGCTTTCCATCTCCGATGCTTTCCCACAATACGACAGGACCCGTCAGTGAACAAGGCATATTTCTTCTCATTTTCCGGTAGCTTGTTGTACAGGGGGGCTTCTTCAGCACGAACCACCTCCTCCTCTGGTGATATCCCAAAGTATTTGCCTTCTGGCCAGTCCATAATCACCTCCAAGATTCCTGGGCGACTGGGGTTTCCTATTCGAGCCCGCTGAGTAATCAGTGCAACCCACTTGCTCCATGTAGCATCAGTTGCATGATGCGTAGAGGGGACCCTTCCTTTGAACATCCAGCCTAGTACCGGCAGTCGGGGTGCCAGGAGGAGCTGCGCTTCAGTACCGACCACTTCCGAAGCAGATCGAACTCCTTCATATGCTGCCAATATCTCCTTTTCAGTTGGAGTATAGCGGGCTTCAGATCCTCTGTATCCCCGACTCCAAAACCCCAGGGGTCGACCTCGAGTTTCCCCAGGTTCTTTCTGCCAGAGGCTCCAGGTGGGACCATTCTCTCCGGCTGCGGTGTAGAGCACATTCTTTACATCTGGTCCTGTTCGGACTGGCCCGAGGGCTACTGCATGAACTATTTCCTGCTTAATTTGTTCAAAGGCTTGTCGTTGCTCAGGGCCCCATTCAAAAGCATTCTTCTTACGGGTTACTTGGTAGAGCGGGTTTACAATCAGACTGTAATTTGGAATATGCATTCTCCAAAACCCCACGACACCTAGGAAAGTTTGTGTTTCTTTTTTGCTAGTTGGTGGAGACATAGCTGTTATTTTGTTGATCACATCCATTGGGATTTGACGGCGTCCATCTTGCCATTTTATTCCTAAAAACTGGATCTCTCGTGCAGGTCCTTTAACTTTATTCTGTTTTATGGCAAAACCGGCCTTCAGAAGGATTTGGACTATTTTCTTCCCTTTCTCGAAAACTTCTTCTGCAGTGTCACCCCACACAATGATGTCATCGATGTACTGCAGGTGTTCAGGAGCTTCCCCCTGCTCCAGCGCAGACTGGATCAGTCCATGGCAAATGGTAGGGCTGTGTTTCCACCCCTGGGGCAGCCGATTCCAAGTATATTGGACTCCCCTCCAAGTGAAAGCAAACTGTGGCCTGCACTGTGCTGCTAGAGGGATGGAGAAAAATGCATTAGCGATATCAATTGTGGCATACCACTTGGCTGCCTTTGATTCCAGTTCATACTGGAGTTCTAGCATGTCCGGCACTGCAGCACTCAGTGGTGGCGTGACTTCGTTCAGGCCACGATAGTCCACTGTTAGTCTCCACTCACCATTAGACTTTCGCACTGGCCATATGGGACTATTAAAAGGTGAATGAGTCTTGCTGATCACTCCTTGGCTCTCCAGTTGACGAATTAGCTTATGGATGGGACTCAGGGAGTCTCGGTTGGTGCGATATTGCCGTCGGTGCACAGTTGTGGTAGCGATCGGCACTTGCTGTTCTTCAACCCTCAGCAACCCCACAACAGAAGGGTCCTCTGAGAGACCAGGCAAGGTAGACAACTGTTTAATGTCCTCTGTCTCCAAAGCAGCTATGCCAAAAGCCCAGCGGAACCCTTTTGGGTCCTTGAAATATCCTCTTCTAAGATAGTCTATGCCAAGGATGCACGGAGCATCTGGGCCAGTCACAATACGGTGCTTTTGCCACTCATTACCGGTTAGACTCACTTCAGCCTCCAATACAGTTAACTGCTGGGATCCCCCCGTCACACCATAAATACAGATGGGCTCTGGCCCTTTATAGCTTGATGGCATTAGAGTACATTGTGCACCGGTGTCTACCAAAGCCTTATACTTCTGTGCGTCTGACGTGCCAGGCCATCGAATCCACACAGTCCAATAAACTCGATTGTCCCTTTCCTCCCCCTGGCTGGAGGCAGGGCCCCTCTAGTCCTGGTCAGAATCTTCATTTCTGTGTTTAAAGGACTGCCTGCTGGAAGTTGGAGCAGCAAACCTTTCAGAGAACTCCTTTTTCCCAATTGTTTTCCTTTGCAATTCACGTACCCGTGCCTCTAGGGTCGCAGTAGATTTTCCATCCCATTTTCTCATGTCCTCTCCATGGTCACGTAGGTAAAACCACAGGGTGGCGCGGTGTGTGTGCCCACCATATTGTCTTCCTTGCATAGATGAACGTTTACCCCTAATAGCTGAGACACTGGTTTGTACAGGTGGGGAGGAAAATAAACTCTCTTTAAGTTGGTGGATCTCTTCAGAAAGTTTCTCCAAGGTATTCTCTTTTAGCTGGTGGACACTAGTTCGTTCAGGTGAAGGGGAAGATAATCTTTCTTCAAGTTGGTGGATCTTTTCAGAAAGTTTCTCCAAAGCATTCTCTTTTAGCTGGTGGACACTGGTTCGTTCAGGTGAAGGGGAAGATAATCTTTCTTCAAGTTGGTGGATCTTTTCAGAAAGTTTCTCCAAAGCATTCTCTTTTAGCTGGTGGACACTGGTTCGTTCAGGTGAAGGGGAAGATAATCTTTCTTCAAGTTGGTGGATCTTTTCAGAAAGTTTCTCTAAAGCATTCTCTTTTAGCTGGTGGACACTGGTTCGTTCAGGTGGAGGGGAAGATAAATTCTCTTTAAGTTGGTGGACCTCTTCAGAGAGTTTCTCCACAGCTGAGACACAGGCCTTTAGGGAAGAGGAGAGATTTCCTTCGTACTGCCGGAGTATTTTAGTCACTTCATTCACTGTGGGATTCTCCTCCGTTTTCCAGGCTAGTATTGCCAATGAGTTGGCATATGATGATGGGGCACTCCGTACAAACTTCCGCCACATGGGTGGTGTACACTGGACTGCATCTGGATCTGCGGATGTTTGTGCGTCATCTAGGTCCTTATAAATTACTTCCCGTACGGCCAATTCCCTCAGGTACTGAATTCCCTTCTCCATGGTGGTCCATTTGCTTGGTAAACATACAAGTTCTTCCTTGAAGAGATACCTTTCCTTCACAGCTGACAGGAGACGCCTCCAGAGGCTGCGAGATTGTGCTCCATCTCCAATTGCTTTGTCAATGCATGCGTCCCTAGCAAGGGATCCCAGCCGCCTGGCTTCCTTGCCCTCCAATTCCACATAATTGGCTCCCGTGTCCCAGCACCGGAGCAGCCAGGTGACAAGCTGCTCGCCTATACAGCGACCAAAATCTTTTCGCACATCTCGTAGCTCACGCTGGTATAGAGTCCGGGTAATTACTGTTGATTTTTCGACATCCTCATCCTCATCTTCAGTCTTCTGCACCTTTGATGGCCGGTGTAGAGTCCGGGTAGTTACTGTTGATTTTCCGACATCCTCATCCTCATCTTCAGTCTCCTGCACCTTTGATGGCTGGTATGGAGTCCGGGTAGTTACTGTTGATTTTTCGCCATCCTCATCCTCATCTTCAGTCTCCTGCACCTTTGATGGCCCAGCCTCGTCTTCACTTCGCCCAGACTTAGCAGAAGACTGTCTGCGTTTTAAACGACCTGAGCCTCTATACCATTTTTTCACCTTGTCTACAGGGGCAACTTGCACTGCTACAGCTCGTTTCTCTGACCCAGCCACAGGGTCTGCCACAGGGGTTGGAATACCCTCTGCGGGGTCAACTTGCACTGCTACAGCTCGTTTCTCTGACCCAGACACAGGGTCTGCCACAGGGCTTGGAATACACTCTGCGGGGTCAACTTGCACTGCTACAGCTCGTTTCTCTGACCCAGACACAGGGTCTGCCACAGGGGTTGGGATACCCTCTGCGGGGTCAACTTGCACTGCTACAGCTCGTTTCTCTGACCCAGCCACAGGAGTGGGAGCAGCTGCACGAGCTGGGGCAGCTGCAGGAGCTGGGGCAGCTGCAGGAGCTGGAGCGGCTGCAGGGGCTGGAGCTGGAGCGGCTGCAGGAGCCGGAACGGCTGCAGGAGCTGGAGCTGGAGCGGCTGCAGGAGCTGGAGCGGCTGCAGGAGCTGGAGCTGGAGTAGCTGCAGGAGCTGGAGCTGGAGCGGCTGCAGGAGCTGGAGCGGCTGCAGGAGCTGGAACTGGAACGGCTGCAGGAGCTGGAGCTGGAGTAGCTGCAGGAGCTGGAACTGGAGCGGCTGCAGGAGCTGGAGCGGCTGCAGGAGCTGGAGCTGGAGTAGCTGCAGGAGCTGGAACTGGAGCGGCTGCAGGAGCTGGAGCTGGAGCTGGAGCGGCTGCAGGAGCTGGAGCTGGAGTAGCTGCAGGAGCTGGAACTGGAGCGGCTGCAGGAGCTGCAGCTGGAGTAGCTGCAGGAGCTGGAACTGGAGCGGCTGCAGGAGCTGCAGCTGGAGTAGCTGCAGGAGCTGGAACTGGAGCGGCTGCAGGAGCTGGAGCGGCTACAGGAGCTGCAGCTGGAGTAGCTGCAGGAGCTGGAACTGGAGCGGCTGCAGGAGCTGGAGCTGGAGTAGCTGCAGGAGCTGGAACTGGAGCGGCTGCAGGAGCTGCAGCTGGAGCGGCTGCAGGAGCTGGAGCTAGGTTGCTAATAACATCAATTGCAGCTCGATAGGCACAAGCCAGACCCCAGCACGCTACAGTGATTTGTGTCACTTTGGAACTGCCAGAGTCATGACACCTTTTTTTCAAGCATTCTGCCAGCTTTTTAGGATTTTGCAGTTGTTCAGGGGTGAATGTCCAAAACACTGGAGGTGACCACTGCTCTAGAAACCTGCCCATATCCTCCCACACTCCCTGCCACTCGCAACTACCCCGCCTCAAGACAGATCTCCGGATGAGATTCCTGAGTAGTTGTTTAACCCTCCACAAAATCTGAAGCGCATTCAGGAGACATAACAACAAGAGCAGGCTGGTCTGAGTATCCCAAGGATATTCAACATCTCGGAGAACCACCGTAACTAACTCGGGGGATAAGAGAGTGGTGGTGAAGGAGAAAGGGAGAGTGAACAGGTAGGGAAACATGTCTTCCCCTGTCCCCTTCACAGATTGGCTCCCTAACGAAAACAGGCAATAGGTGTAATTGCTAATAGTTTCCGAGATATGGGTTCCAAAGTATAGAGTCGACGTCAGTGCTGAGTACAAATACCAGGTTAAAGTCGTGACCAGATATTTCATCATTTCATAAGCCATTGTTACACCGCACAGTACCATAACAATCTTAAACCAGGGCCCGGAAAGGATAAACAGTGCAACAGGGAGCACATACAGAAAGTAACGCACCATAAAACTCAATTTGGAATACAGGTACAGCAGACTGGAGATTAAGGCAATCAACATCGTGACTAGCAACTATTAAGCAGTCAGTGCAAAGAGGCATATTAAACGTCAGTGCAAAGAGGCATACATTTCCTACATTTGCTATATGAAGCTCATCTGTAAAACTGCAACTCTGAGTTATTTAGAACAGTGACTTCTGTTAGTCTGTCACCTTAAGTCCTTTTTAATCTCTAACAATATAGAGGAAGAGTAGAGATTGTTTAAGACAACCTCTCTGCATCTCCTTTCCTCCCCCAACCTTATTTCTGAATGCTTGCTCTAGTTTTATACCTCCTCCTTAAAAAAAAAAAACAAAACACTCTCCATGCTATGTATGGCTAAACCTTTAGGTTACAGGGTAAGATAGTACCTCTCAATTATGATCATCCTTATGACAATAGCAGACCATCTTTGTCATCAGATTTGCTTAGTTATGTAGCTTAGGACTGATTTTTTCTAAAATAGGACCTAAGTTCTAATGATATTTCAGATAATTTCCCTACAAACTCAGATGACTTTGGATAGGTGTTCTTGAATGTTAGTGTAGAATCGGCTCCAGTGACTGAGAGGTTGTTTGGGCAACAGCCTCTTCCCTGTCATGCTGCTAGCATGGGTGGGTGGGTAAAGAAAACAAAATAACTGCCAGCCCAGAAGGTGGAGTCCAACTTTACAGAAGAGCTGTGTAGTATGTACCATGTGTTATATGTACCCATTAACAGAAGTGGGAGGCTTGGTTTAGTAGGTTTTAGCTTCAGGGCAGCTCAAGTGTATAATGTAGACAAAAGCTTTTTTATTTTGCTGATTTTTTATTTCCTTTAGTCTGTGATAACATGGAGAGGTACAACTCAGCAAGTCCTTTCCTCTGCATGGATCTCACATACATCACTGCTTTATTAAAGGAAGGTTTTGGATTTAGGGACAACACCCTCTTACAGGTGAGAAAAAGATTTAAATCCTAAAACCATCTTCCCCCTTTCTTTAACAATCAACATACACTAGTTCCTTTTTCTGGCTAACTACCTACCACGTCTTTCCAGTGTTATGTTGTAGTTGCTGTTATCTGTGCAACCTACAACTCTAGAAAACTGTTGGGAACAACTTCCTTTTCTTCCTTCATAGTTAACAAAGAAAGTGAACAACATAGAGACAAGCTGGACTTTGGGTGCTACCTTTCACTTACTGCAGTCTCTGGGGATAACGTATTGAGCTGTGACATTCCTGTGGACTTCAGCATTTCTGAAAGTTTGACAAAGCAAATTGAAATCTCCAGGTATGTTGTTCAGCTGGAATCAGTCACAGAGCACAGCGTGGACCAAAGCTATACAACAGATCTTCACCTGGGAGTGGCATCACACATAATGAAATTATAATTTATAATTGTGATTGTCGTAAATGATCCAGAAGCTGCCTTCTGAAAGTCAAAAAGCCTAAATTCCAGCAGAGTATCTGCAAGGGGCTCAAAGCCAGCTTTCACCAGCACATTTGTATAGCATCCCATTGCTAAAAGCACAGTATACCCGGCACATGGTGGTAAACTACAGACACATGATTTCTCCTCCTCCCTTTTATTTTAAGGCATACAGAATTGATGTTTGCTTGGGAGACATTAAATACAGACATTAAAGATGGCACCAGCAGTCATTCAGAGAAAACTGAACAACTGTGGATGCTTCCAGCCTCAGTGTTCCAAATATCCAGCTGTTAGCTTAGCAAATACATTACAGGAAGACTCCAGTCTTTCAGGGGGCCTGCTATAAGCACTCTTTGGGTATGATTTTCAGAAAGGTGTTGGCTGAAAAATAGGTTGTACCATACCACTTATTTCTTTAGGCAGCAGGAGTTTCTTAAGCAGCACGTGTGACCTACTGTTTGTGTTCCTACCTTTGTGCTGCCTTTACAAGTCTGTGCAGCCATACAGTACGTCCGGCAACCAGACCTGATAACTTGGTTCATTTACCATCTAGTCATAACACACCGTTGTGCTGGCACAAAACTAGGCACCACTGCCAGATAGTTAAACTCCGCTGCCAAAAGAAATGTTTGTCACATTATACCCACAACGAAATTAAGGATGCATTCAGATGAAACATCTGATCTAGTAACAGCTCACTTTGCTATGACCATCTTCTATTCAACACAGAACATGTAACTTAAAGATGAATTTACCTCTCTGTTCCTAAAACTGGGGTATTACCCATGTGACTAAGGGAAGCTTATATTCACCCATGTCTTGTGATGAACACTTTGTTCCTGTCAAGCATTTGCACTTACCATATGCTACCACACACCTTTCCCAGTTCTGTGAAACACAAGACTGCCCTCACAATACCTTCTCTGCAAACTGGATTTGAAAATAACTGGTAACATCTAGCAAGGGGAGGAACTAGTGCACTCACATCCTAACGCGCCAAGGATGTTAATACTTACCAAGCAGTGGAGAGTTAGAACTTTGCCTTACTGTGAACATTAGTCCTCCTCCTTGTTAGCAGTGCAAGTTTGACTATGGCTGATTAAGTTACCCCATTTTTGTATCTCAGGTTTTATGGCACTAGGATACAACGCATGCTTTTGAGTGAACAAGTTTAGTCAACAATAGGAGTCCAGGGGGCGGGGATGGAGCTGCCTGTACCTGTCCCACCTCTGACAACTTGCTGTAAATTCAGACTGTTTCTTTGAAACATGAAATGAACATCCTACCTATGCTCCTTACCAGAATCTGTTAAGAGATCCATGTTGGGAAATTCCTCAGTGGCAGACCAAACTTCTGTTCCATCTTCACTAGGAGCTTCTGTTTTAACACGAAGAAAGTTAACTGTGGAGTCCAGCCAGGATGCTGGCCTCTTCGCAAACACAAACCTTTCTTCTTCCCCGCCTTAATATTTGACAAAACTTAGTAAAACTTAGTATACAGTTTGGTCTCAACAAGGTGACTGAAAACATATTCATTTTCTTCTGAGTGAACATTTTTCTTCACCTTTGCATTCTTGGAAAATACAAAGTAGGTTGCAGTGGTTAATAGCCAGGTGCGTTACTCCTGAAAGTTAACTCATGTAATAATCCAAAAGGCTTCCAGTCTGAGCCAGTGCTACAACACACCCTCTTACTAGATCTTGGGGCCAAGAGGCTATATGCAGTGAGGCTATATCTTAAACAGTATGACATGGTGGGACATCACATGTAAGGCACAAGGAGCAGCGTATCTGCCAACTGAATATACACGAGCCCTGAGGAGTACTTACAGGTTTGGTTTTGTCTGAAGGGAGGATGCCTAGAACAAGATAGGTACCGTGTAGAATAAGCTTCTTTTCTGTGTTCTTTGCCTCAAACTCTGGTACTACAAATCCTAGGTGGGAGCATCTGCTAGCCCGTACCAAAGTTGCATTAAATCTGAATGCTCAGGGCCTTCATTTGTCAGTGGCACAATTCATTAACTGAAGCTTAACTGCTGCTCTCTATCAGGGGCTTGATGCTGCAGTCATAAGAGAAACAAAAATTCAGCTCAAAGGTTTCTTTTGCAAGAAACTGCAGAATTGAGCCCCTGCTGTTTACATCTTACTAAAGGTGGGTTGAGGATACAGAGAAGCCAGTCAAGTCCTCACACTTACCCTAGTGCAATGAGATTATTTATTAGCTTAACTGAAGACTAAGCAGCCTTTTAAGGGAAGAGTTTTGCTTGCATCACTGATTTTTATCTCCTTCTTCGTAACGTCTTTTATCCTCACTAACAGGAACTGACTAGTATAATATGTGTGACTGAAGAAGCACAAGTAATGGTTTTCAGTCAAAAACTTATGTTGAATTCTTTGTGGTGTTAATTCCTGATACTGGTTAACTGTACATGTAAATCGTGCCCAGCAGCAGTACTCACTCATGTTGTGAGTCTCAAATGTCTAACACAGGAGGCTGGTGTTTGGAACCTAAGAATGTCTTGAATTTCTATTTTAGTAATTAAAGCATTTTTAACAATATTCACAACTTTGTGGTGATGTCTTCATTCCTAGATGTTGTTATCTCACATCTGTTTCTCATGGTATTGGAGAGCCCTTACGACTAACCAGTTCCACAAACAACACCATTATTAAATAAAGCACCGAGGGAGTGGCAGGGGGGAAAGGTGAAGGAGAAACAGAGTAGAACTTCAAAACATAGGTATCTGCCATCAGGAGGTGGCTTTCTGCTGCTAAATATTACTCCTCCTTTTTGAGTCCAGGAAGTGGTAAGAACCCAGAATCAACATAACACTTCCAGAAATCACATCAGGGAAAACTGAAAGTAATTAAGCAGCAAAGTTCATAACTAGAAAAATTCAGCACTGCATATGCCAGGAGATAACCCAGAAAGCTGTTTCCACCTCAGTCTTGTATTCAGAAGGTGCAAATTAAAAGCACATTGCATAGATAGTTCAGTGGCTTAAGAGACCACGTACTATAGGAAGAGACCCTAAATCTTCTTGAGGAGAGCAGATGAGACAAGTTCTGCATAAACCAGTGGATGGTGTAAACACAGCTCAATCCCTCATTTTTATTGTTAAATTAAAATAACACAATTCAAAGATTCACAACAGTCAGTCTTTGTAAGGGTAATGCACTCACTGTCAAGCTGCTGTTCCAAACTGAAAACAGATCACTTGCTGGCAAAAGCCATGATTTGCTCCTAAAATGGGAGAGGAAAAAGAAAAGTAATTTGTAAACTGGTATATACGTATACATTCTAGAAAGCAGCTATAGTCTCCTTTCCAGCTCCACATGGGCAACAGTTCCTTGTCAGCCTTTTTTGTCGAGTGCAGAGCACCTATCCCTACATGCAACGAAGTTAAAGAAATTGCAGCAATCTGTTCCTTCTTGGGTAGCACAAAACAGAGACGTAACCAATAGGTCTTAAGCTTAGAAAAAGAGGCTTTCATCTGTTTTTCTGCTTTAAGCAAAGAAACTGTAAAAATACTGAGCACTGAAGCAGCAGCGCGTTGCTCTTTTTAGTAAAATGAACAGAGACACCTTGCCAGTGGCAGCTACTACACTTCGGAAGTTATTGCTCTTCAGTTCAGCCTAGTGTCTCACTGTGACATGACACACAGGAAACTTGGCCACCTGTGTTTAATAGGAAAGAAGGTGACTTGATTTGTGCCGTAAAACAGTCAAATCCAGAAATAAGGAGTCTAATTTGAGGGTGTTCGGGAGCTCTGAGGGCAGGTGAATGAACATCACGACAGTCCAACAACTAAGTCAAGACTGAGCAAAATTTAGGCAGCTAGGCTGCAAACAGAGGTTCTGCATTTAAGACTGAACCTGCTTGCCAGCACCCTCCTCAGGTAACTTCCATTCCAGACTTTTACTTCAGCCAGGAGAGAACAAGTTAACAAGGCAGAACAGCACAGAAACAGATACCTGTCTGAGCTGCGCACCGTATCGGTCAAGTCACCTGATGTCTTGCTCTTTAGTAAAGATTTGTTATTATAGGGCTGTTTTTTCAGGGTGCCTTTCTGGAATGCAGTTCAAAGTTCCACGTTTGCATTCCGTAGCAAAATAAAGTCAAAGACTCCTAATGACTTTTAACCCATAATTACCGAGACAGAGCAGACCCAGATCCTTCATCTTCCCCTGTGCTGCAGGAGAAACCTACAACCACTGAGCCACAAGTTATTTAAGAAATCCTTAGGCTCAATACAGCATAAAAACTCAGTTTGAAGAAGTTACCGTTTTCCAACCAAAAAGTGTTTTTCTTTACTTCAACAGCTTGTGTACACCTGAATGATTCTGGAATCTTCGTACAACCCTCACTAAAGTAAGAATCTTACTTTGACGGGAGGCAGGGCATTTGTTGCTTGCAACCCCCATGTCCTCAGCAACACCAAGGGAGCCAGGCTCGTGGAGTAAAGCCTCTTCAACATATCAATAGCAGCTATCAAGGAGACATTGTGCCTCTGCCGTTCTGTCTCAAACTTTAAGAGATGCTTTAAGGACCCTGGAAGAGATGATTGAATACTTATATTAAGACTGACTTGTCTTGTCTATATAGCAGTCTCCACAGACAACTGAAAACCACAGAAGCAGCAGAGAAATGGTCTATCTTAATAAATACCTCATTCCATCAGCCAGTGGTCTTCATCTCACCACCTCTTTAACTACCATCCTTCTGTGCTTTTAAAGCTCCTTTGAGGTTTTTAAGGATGGAAACTGCATCCAACAGTTTTGCTTCAGAAATGCTTGTGCCTTTTAAATGCAAAATAGCAGCATGCTTGCCCTCACGTTACCAGCAAAGGCTTCTAAGAGTAAGCATCTCACTGACACCTCATGGATCCTTACCCAGATCTTGCCCGTTGAAGGCTGCTGCACTGAGGTGATGAGTTAAGCACGCAATATCACCAAAACCCAGGTTTACACCTTGTCCTGCAAGTGGGTGGACTCTGTGTGCCGCATCCCTAGAGCAAGAAAAAGAGAGAAATTTAGACCCTTTCTTGAAGGAAGCCAAAAGGCTGACAAACTCTTTGCAATGAACTTGATCCTAGAGCAGCATATACAGCTTTATCTAGTACCTCTCCTTGTATGTTATGCTGAACTACCTGACTACCTCTCCAGTTGAAAGGTGCAAGAAAAAAAGGGAGAGAAAAAGCAGATCTGAAAGGAAAAACAATAAAGAGGTGACTAGCTAAAGTCCCATGTGAGATCATATGTGGAACAGGCCTCACTATTTTTTGTAAGTGACCTTGGCACCACAGAAAGCGTATAACTGACACATTTCACATCAGGTAGAGATATTTGAAGGGGCAGGGAGGTCAATTAGGGAGCTGTTGATTATTTTTAGTAGGGGGTGAGATTTTTTGGATGTTGGGGGCCATTGTTTGGTGTCTGTGTGCTGATACGATGATTATTAGGATGGATAGGGCGAATGATCCTAGGCAGGTTTTGATCAATCCTGTGTGAATGGTGGTTGTGGCTTTGCTTGCTATGATTTTTAGGTCAGCAAGGCCTTCAGGTCCTATTTTTTGTATCCCAATAGGTAGATTAAGTGTGAGGTGATGTGTCACATTTCACAACACCAAGTATACAGACATCATGAATACAAAGTAGTGGTTTATCACTGAAAAGAAACCGATTTGATTTTATTATGAGTAACTTATCTGTAAAGAACAAAACCAAACATATTTCTTAAATATTTCTTAAATATGTCACAGTATGCTCATAAGCACAGAGTGACTCAGAAGTTGGAAAGAAGGAAGGTATCTGACATGTGATGTGGCATCCAAGAATTACTATAAACTAGCAAGGTACTGCAGCTATGGGGGAGAAGAGAGTACATTCAGCCTCAGAATGTAAAAGCTGAGGTATTTCCCTCTTTCTATAAATCACTGTACAAAAGCCTGTAACATTCTATCCAGAATTGTCTGTAAATTTTGTCATTTGTGTTCGAGAAAAGTGAGCTAAAACTCAAACTGGTACACAGAATGGCTGCTACAATGTTTGGGGAAGTACAGCTTCATCGTGAGATACTGCATTGTTTTGCTGAACCACGCAAACCAGGAAAGGAAAAGAATTATCACCCAATTTACATAGGAAGCACACAGAAAGCTACTCATACCAAAGGGTTTTGTTGACAAAAGAACAAATGATATAAACGGGGCGTGGATAAAGTCAAACTGCAAGTATAAATGTATTTCGAGCCACCTCATTTGTTAACTGGGAGTCACTATGCTCACATCATTTCTAACCACGCGCCACCCACTCACCCAGCGGCCACCTGCAGGGACCTTACCCAATGAGAGCCACGCGGTGCTGGACGTACTCTGTTGCATGCCCCATTCCAAGGGGGAACATGGCTCGGCTCTCTGGGTCTACTTTAGCGACGCTTGGGGGCAGCTGACGGACTGCAGTCCCTGAGGGTTTCAGGAGTGAAATAGCAGACCGAAACATGGCCCCTGCAGTGTCGATGAAGTCGGAGTGGTTTACGTTGCTCCACTGAAACAAGCAAGCAAACAAAAAGAAACCTTTAGAAATTAACCCAAATGGGACATATAAAAGAACCCAGCAGAAAAAAATCTGAACTAGCTCCAAATGCTGAATTTTAACCAGCTGGACAAAAATATGCAGCAGAAGAAATAACCTTCATCACTTTAGGACATGTAAGTCTCCAACTAGGATAAGCCTACCCTTCCCATCTTTCAGAAATTCAGTCAACTTCTACAGTGCCTTTCAGAACTAACCTAAAAGAATGACCTTCTTTGCTAACTGTTCTTTTAATATCATCCCCACCAGAGGAAGAAACTTGAGAATCCACCTTTCCCATTACTATCCTTTTAGCTTTTGGATTCGTTGTACTTTTCATGATTACAACAGCCAGCCCCGTACCTGCTGCAAGGCTGATACTCACAAAGGCAGAGTTGATGCTATCCACAAAACCTTCCTCATCCATAGTGAGAAGTTCTGATGCATGTTCATGAGATGTAGACCAAACCAGAGAGCTGGCAGTGTCAGACAGCTGGTTTAAGAGAATTTCAAGGGTAAGTATCAACAGGAAAAGAAAAACAAAAAAAAACAACCACTGCAATTATAACTTTAATAAATGAAAAGTAAAAGGCAGAAGAATAGAAGAAGAGTTACTATAGGAACAGACTAAAAGGTAAAAACCAGAGATCAGGAGGCATCTTACCGGAAGAAGAGCAATCGGCCCTGTGGGAAGGAACCTCTGCCACGCTACGTTATTTTCTGTGGCCTACAGTGGAAAGAAGCAAGTGGACAGTTAACAACTAGTGACCTGGCATCATCTACTTAAGCTGTTCTACTGCTTATGGAAGAGAGTCTGCAGAATTTCACCTCAGACAAATGAAGAGTTGCCACCACAGCTGACTGGTCATACCGATGCTCGATGTTCCGAATTTCAGCTTCCTTCCGGACTACAGAGTTATGGCCATCTGCACCAATCTGTGAAAGAGAGATGCAAAACAACCTCTTGAGCATCTCCTAAGAAAGCCAATATTCCAAGTTATTATATTTTTGTTTATACATATGAATATATATCCATATTCCCCCAAACCAGAAGAGGTGGCCCCTTCTGTTCTTGCCCAGTTCACAATCTTCTTGCATCAGGTACAGAACAGGCTACGCACTGTGTCCCTTAGCAGCTCTGACAGAGTTAGCCACTCACCTCACTCAAGCCCTCCACGTGGGTGGAGCGGCACACACGGAATCAGAACCAAATCCAGTGGAAAGGACTTGGGCAAGAGGTGATGCCTGATCAACAGAAATAAAGAGTTTAGTTACCAGCAGTTTGGTCTGAAGTCTGCGTCCATCAGCTAACTCAATTTGGACCCAAGGGCTTGTGTCACAGCTTTGAGAGGGAAGGGGCCAGGTATACCCGACTGCTCTGCTCCCGTAGAAAACCTCCACCCGGTCTGGTGGGAACACAAAGTACCAGGGTCACAGCATGATACAGCCATGAAAAGAAAGGAAACATCACTACAGCAGCAAAGGGCCACACATGTCTTAATGGCACCCTAAGAACTGACCCTACAATTCTCAAGGCGCTCAGAAAGAACAGATCTGGCCAAGTGTTTGTCACTGCAAAGTCTGCTCTGGACAGAAAGCTACATACCTTTTCATTAAGTCTCATTTTGAGAAGACTATGTTCTGGAGAAGTACATATGCAATTGTCTTCATGCTCTGTAGCCTATAGAAGACAGATTTCTTCCTCCCCTCCGCCCCATGACAAGAAGCTGCCCATGTTCCAGAGTTATTTGTTAGACGAATTCTCTTTCTCCTCTCATAAATTAGCATACACAACAGAAGACAAGTAACTGAAAGCTCTCTGCAGGCAATAAAATATTAAAGAAGTTGTCCACTACCTGCTACTGCATCTAACTGTTTTGTGAGAGCAGACATAATGACGTCATTCTCCACTATGTAACCCATGTCATCTAAGTCATCTTTCTCAAAAACAATGATGGCCTCTGAACAAGCATCCCACACCTGCAAAGAAAAAATACATGATATGAAGCTACATGACAGATAAGTGCAGTTCCTTCAGGGAACATGAATATGTCTATCTTAACAGCAAAAGGCTACGTCAATCTAGAAATACAGGACTAGAGGAAATGCCCTGGACCACTGTTATATAATTAACATATAATGCTACCCTATCACCTTTACCTTTATTTCTGTCTTTCCTGACTAGTACCCATGTCTCCATATCTACAGCTTCCATTAGGAATCAAGTTTTCATCCTGCAACATCAAGACTGAGAACAGGCATCTCCCTACAGAAAAGCATGGCCTGCCCTTTGCCAAAGAAATACAACTTTGGATGTTTGAGAATTCAAAGCAGACAAACACACAGTACATTCCCATCCCTGAGTATGGCACCTGCATTCGCCGGAACGGTTTGAATCTCAGGCTGCAGACATGATCCCAGGCACCAAAACCTGAAAGAGAAAGAAGACACAAATGCATGGGGACACAAGGGACACTGAGACCCAAACAAAGCTGAAGCTCACTCCACACTCTCCTCCTCTCTCCCTGACTATGAACCACTAACTCCTTTCCAGCTTGCCCAGACTTTCACCATCCCTAAACAGGGGCAGTTCTACCTCAGCACCTTTACAGCTCCAGCGTCACGTTATTGATTTTGCTATTAACGCAAGCCACTAGAAAAGACACAGGTTTTCTGTGAGTGCTGTGACTTATATGGTCAACTGTCACTGGGCAAAAAAACCAGACACAGACATTCATAACCGTCGCTGTCTATAACATTTCTTTCTCTATAAGGAATCAAAGCTCCAATCTGCCTTTGAAATGAAAATTGATCAGGAGAAGTGAGTTACCAAACTACAGAACACTAAATATGTGGGAAACGTGCTTATTTTGTGAACAGAGCATTACAGATGCTATACAGAGCATCTTACAACCTTCTGCTAGCCTAACAACCCCAACGTTTGCATTATATATATATTTATATAAGCAATCAGACCAAGATACCAGAACACAGATCCCTGTTACGATGAAAAGCCTGATTTAACCACTCCAATTCAGTACTTAGAATACTAAAAGACAAAGCCAAACAACCCCATCCTGTTCAGGATGAAGGCAATGCATCCTCAGAGGGGTTTTGTTTAAACAAAACAAAAACAGTTCAAACATGCTGCTAAAAACACAAAGAACAGAAATTTCACTTACTGCTTAGGAGGGTCGCTGATCCTGGGGAGATGGAACTGACCCTGTTACTGAATCTCTCTGGCAACTGACCATATTCTTTCCTAGGACCAGCCTCCAACAAAGCGATTTTCTTATCATGGAAGTGGATATCATGCCCTAAAGGAAGCAAATACACGCTTCGGTAGAATGCTCCTGCCAAAAGGCCCTTTTCTCATTTCTTCATCAATAACGTCTACATGTTTTTGTAAGAAGATAGAATTCAAACTGAACCTCATGAAGAAACAATATTACAGTGCAGGTTTTGACTAGGCAGGTAAACTTTAGTATGTTGAAGCTTTATAACTACAACCCTGTAACTGTGACAGGCAACCCTTCTGCAGTTAAAGCAAGGATTAAACCTTTAATTTTTGTACAATTTTTTCATTTTTGCACAAGTTTGTGCAGATTTTGTTATTAAAGTCCACTACTGAAGTCCAGTATTAATGAGTGAATTCTGCAAGTACAGAACACGTTTTTCAGAGCCTAAATATAAATCCATTAACTAGAACAAGAGACAAAAATTTAAACTTTCATTATATTTAAGAAGTACATCAGTGTTGGTTATGTTCTTAAATTTTGACAGTGGAATAGCACAGGCAGTTTTGACTTTCCATATGGTTAAAGTGAAGGGAAAAAAAATGAAAAGATTATTCAAGTAAAGAGTAAATCATACCAAACTGGCAGTGCTCTTTGCATCTACTGCTCTGGCAGTACAAGCTACTGAGACCAGGAACAACGTCCTTACATCATCACGAGTTCACTGCCACAGCAGCCCTAACAACAGCCGCATCTTGAACTCGTTTTCTAGATTCCACATAAGGACCTCATCTCCTGAAAGGCCCCAACTCTGCTCCTTAGCCTTAAGGACTGCCTGAGGGGCTCCTGGTGCTAACTGTCTCAAGTGTCATTGTGGTGGCGCTTAACAACACGCACAGAACAATGATAAATTTGTGAAGTGAATCTTTTAATACTTGCAAAAAACCTTATTTCTTAGGATCTTTGCTCTTTAAAATCTCTTCTGTTCAGGCTTCTGTCAATATCACACCCTCCTGAATCAACGCTGCAAATACAGGAGCTGCCAGTACTCTCAGGATCATTATTGACAAAAACTAACTGCAAATGTATTTTTAAACTCAGTATTCTGAGCTTTAAAATACAGACTTAGAGAATAAAACTTTGGGTCGGAATAGCATGTAGGCACTAAGCTTTAAGAATAACTTCCCAGGAAAACACAGCTACGGCTGAAATTATTCATCAGCGACCTGAGGGTGAATACCTGACACAAACACTACAAGTAGCCTAGGCAACTCAAAGCACTAGATACGTAAAAAATAAATCAAAACAGAGCTACGCCGGGGCCCCCCACGACGGCCGCCTCCAGCCGCCCCGCCCGCAGGAAGGTCACGGCCTTACCCAGCGCGGCGGCCATGGCGCTGCCCACCATGCCCCCGCCCGACACCACCACGTCGTAGAGCGGCGCGGCGGCGGGGCCGTGAGGAGGAGGAGGAGGAGGGTGAGGAGGAGGGTGAGGAGGAGGAGAAGCGGCAGTGAGGGATCGGAGCGGGGCCCGCCGCCGGCCCAGCGGAGCCAGCAGGGCCCGGCCACACGCTGCCGCCATGGCTGCGAAAATGGCGGCCGCCGCCGCCCCGCCCGCCACGGCCATGGCAACCATGGCAACGGCGCCGCTCCCCGAGGCGGGGGGGCGGGCGCTGCGAGAACACCCCTTCCTCGGCACCAATGAGCGAGCGGTACGAGCCGTCCGTCTTGGAGCCTGATTGGCTGCTTAGGCAGAGAGGCGGGGCTAGAGCGCCGCAGGCCTCGCTGATTGGCGGAAGCCGGGCCGGGAGCTGAAGCAGCGGCGGCGGCCTGCGGGTGAGGGCAGGGCCGGGCCGTGGGCGGGGAGGGGGGCACGGCGCGGGGCCGCAGCCCCCTGAGCGCGTTGTGTGTTGCAGGTGCCGGCGGGACCCGAGGCGCTCAGGGATGGAGGGGCCGGAGGGTGCGGACCGGGCGGCGGCGGGCAGCGGGCCCGGCGTGTGGCGGCGGGGCCAGGCCCAGGGCCCCGGGGACGTCTCGCGGCGAGCGGCCGGGGCCGGGGCGCCCAGGTAGGGCGGGGGCTGCCGGGGCCCCTCGGCACCCGCGGGAGGCCCCGTAAGCGGCGTTCGCGTGGAGCACGAAGCGCGCGGCTGTCCCGAGCCTGCGCTCACCGGGTTTAACGTCGCGTGCACGCGCGTCTCGGTCCCCGCTGCAGGGCTGTGGAAGCGCGCTGCCCGCTCGCACGAAGCAAATAAAGTCGCAGTTTACAAAGCAGAAGGTAGCACAGGTTACGGCAGTCGCCTGGCGAGCGCAGTGGCTAGCAGCCTTTTTCCGCGATTAGCCCCCTTCCGTATCTCCCTGTTTTCCTGCGCTTGGTCTTCACTGACCCACCTCACCCCCTCGCTTGCCCTGCGTCTGAGCCTTCCCTAAACTTCTCGTAGCGTTTTACCCTGTCCTGTATCACCCCCAAAATACTATGAGAAGTTTGCTGTTTCTGTGAGACCCATGATAGTCTCGTGGTTTGTTTTAATGTTTTTTTTTTTTTTTTAATTGGTTCTATGCTCTTCTGAACAGCTACAAGGCTGCCAGCTGGGTCTCTCAAAAGTTGCACTCTTGTAGTTCCTGGTAGTCACCCTTCCTAAAAGTTTTGGGAATTCCAGTGTTCAGTTCCATTTCCCGAATATCCTCGAAGCTAGAACGTCCTGTTTAACTTGTGGCCTTACTGGCATCAGAGTACCAGCAGCATCATAAGTTGCAGTAGAGATCTAGGTAGTCGCAATTGCCATTCTATGTGTAGAAAACAGAATACAAGCAAACCTATGTTCACAGACTTAAGTAGCAAAGGAAAATACAAAGCCGGAGAACGATAAGGACTAGGCCTTTTTTAACTACCAGCCCAGCCTACAGTGCCTTTCTCTTAATCAACAGCATCTCCCTTCTTTTAATTCTAATTGTTAATAATTTCCCTTATTTCCCCTTCATAATGTCTTTGTCTTAGTCCTGCATCTGGTAACAAAAGACAGTCCAGGTCTTTGATTGACCTCACCTCGGACAGTAACTGGGATCAGCAAAAACCTCACTTGTTTCCTAAATCCTGCCTGAGGCCAAAAAGTGCTTCATCTCCCTGGATTCCCTCCATCACCATCCCTCAGCCCTTCAAAATGACACTGCGGGAAGCTCGCAAAAAGTCCCAGCTGATGAAGTCATACCTGTTTCTTGAACTAGACAAACCGAGAGACAAAAGGCAAAGCCAGGATGAAGCGGAATGTCAGAAGCAATTCCGGGCACAGCCTGTACCTGCCCATGTGTTTCTGCCCCTTTATCACGAAATAATGGAACAGAATGAGATTCGCAGGCAAATAGCAACACAGAAAAGAAAGGAGCTGCTGCTTTCCAGTCAGCGGCCCTTCAGTTTCCTGGAGAAGGAGGAGAAAAAGAAAGAAGCTATCAGACAAAAGTTCCTGGCAACAGCAACCCCAAGTGAGAGCTCCAAACCGAAGCAAGCCAGTCGAAAAGTTCCTAAATCCACTTATGACCCACTTCTTGGAGATAAACTCAAAGGTAAAGTGCCAGGGCTCTTCCTGGAAAAAGCTCCCTGACTGTCCCTTACTTCCTGGGAGTATAAGGCCAGTATCGTTACTTCCTCTGGTATTGTCTGGTCTCCTGTGTATCACTGCTCATTACATTTCATCTAGAGACCCTTAAGGTAGAGTGTCCTAAATTTAGCAGTCTCGTGGTAGCATCAGCTGTGGCAGTTCTGCACTACTCCCAGACACACGTGGGTACATTGAGCTCTTCAGACGAACTGCTGTGCCCTTTTTGCTGCATATTGTGATAGTCTGGGAACCCTTCCTTAAACTGAATTCCATGCTTTTATTCCCTACATTTAGACTAAAGCGACTTGCATGCTGTGTGTGTGTGGTACCAGCATGAAACCAGATGTAGTGCCAGAAGTATCTATCCAAGGTTCATGCAGTATCTTAGAACTAGTAATTTTACTCCCACCCAAGTCACCTGTGCTGCACAGAACCCCTGGGAGAAACACATTTCCTGAGCCCAAATCAGGCAATTAGTCTGGTTCCAAGTAACAGTGCAGTAGTCCTGTCTCTCCTGCCATTCTCTGATGTTTTCAGTTACCTTCCCAGTTACTCTCCACCTTCTTACTAAGCACTGAAACATGTGAGGGAGGTGCTAAGACCATTCTAGTCAGAGATATGGTCAAGGAAGTTGTCCTGATACTCTCTCTCTTTCAGGTGGTTTAAGCTTAAGCGCTCACAGTTGCAAATTTGAAGTAAACAGCACAGACTTAACACTCAGTATAGGAGATAAATCGGTCCTTCCAGTCCTTAATGGTTATCATCGCTTTTCTTACCCTTTTTTGCGTAAACACCAGTTTTCATCAGAAAAACTTATGTTGAACACTACTACATTAAATGGATTGGAAGGGTAAAAGAGAGCAAGGGATAAACCATTGTTCTGTTTCTGTCTGTCATATGAGAAGGAGGGGGGAATGAACATTTCATACGTCAATCAATGCAAACTTATAAACAGACTCCAAAAAATCTTATGTTGCAAACAGCAGTATTGACTTTTTTTTTCCTAAAAGCAACAAAAAAAAACAATTTTGTCAACGCTTTCATAAATATTTAGTGTTGCTCAGTAAAGGACACAGTTTGACATTATACCCCTGAAACATTTTTTCTATGGAAAATTTGCCACAGAAGTCACAAGACATGATCCATCCACCAAATCCTCCTTACTTAAAATCTTTTTCAGAACAAACAGTGCTGGATATTAGATAGAAAAGCCATCATCCATTATGAGTATGCTTGAAAAGCCTGTTTGGATCAGTCAGCATGAGGACATAAAGTCCCATATGAAAAGTAGAACCTTCATTAACACGTCTGCAAGACAAGGGCACAATTACCTGCTACTCCTCAGAAAAGGAACAGGAGGAGAAGGCCAGTTCAGTAACTTACCCTGTGAGAAGGGAAAGAGATATCTAGAGATTAATGCCTAAGAATGAGACACGACCATGGTTCTTCGTGTTCCTTCGAATTTCTTTCCTGGGAGGCAGGAGAGAGGAGGAGGAAAGTGGGGAAAGAGAACACCAGATGCCTGTTCTCTCTTCTGTGAGCAGCTGCCATCATAAAGAAAAGTTTAGAGTTGTCCAGTGACGATTTGGCAGCCTTTTATGTCACTTGTATTCTTCTCATTGTTTTGTTTTTGATTCATTAGAAGCTGAACTCTACAGAGAAATCCGCATTCAGATGAGAGCCAAGGATTTGCTTGAGAGCTCTGTAGCTCCTATAGATACCAGCAACTGTCGGAGGAAGCCTCAGTCCCGAACTGCCACTAAAACTAAGCAGGAAAAACTTGGCTTCTTGCAGGACAAAAGCTTCAGCTTCACACCAAGGATTAATCCAACAATACCAGATTTTGAAGAACTTTATTGGGCATTTCAGAGGGAAGCAGTAAGAAGACAAGAAGTCAAAGAGGCAACTCGTAATAAGCCGTTCAAGCTACGAACCTCCAATCTCCGTAGCAGGCAGAGGCAGGCTAATGAAAGGATAAAGGTGAGATGACCAGATATTTCTGTGGTACTATCCTCTGTGATTGAGATGGCAAGTTCTTAAATGTATAGCATTTATTTATGCATATTTTATGTCCTTTAGTGAGACCTCTGCTGCTGCCTTGAGAGTACTGCAGAATTCTAGCAGAAATCAGAGAATGAAGTTCTACACAAAGAGATGAGCTATGGCAGCTAAGCTCAGCCACCCTTCCATACTCCTAACCAAGTCTCCTTCCCTCTCACCCCTCAGCCTCTCCCCATGTAAATCCCTACTGGTAGAAGAGAGAAAAATGAGTGCACTGCCCACATACCTCCAACTGTTCTCTCTAGCTGACAAAGAACAGAGGACATTCTATGCTGTGAACAAACACACTGAATAAAGTTCCATTTCTTTCAGGATTCTCATCAACTTTCCAAAGTTTCGGTGCAAAAAAGTCATTCTCTGACTGCACTTTCCTCTCTCTCTTCCAACACCCTTCCAGTACATATTACAGATGCAACAAGAAAAAGGGAATCTGCTATTAGGTAAGTAGAAAAGTTTGTCTGCAAGACCACACACCAACTAATGGCTGAAATGTAGTCTTCTTTCCTTGCTAATTCTTATCCTGCCTCCCAGTTGATCTGAGAGCTACATACATCTATGTCTGGAATTTTGCTTTTCTCCTTAGAGGATTACAAAACTGAAACTGCCAGCCAGCATGCAGTCTGGCACTGTTAAGTGAGCTCATTACTTACTTTCTCCTATACAGATGCTCCCAAGAAAGCAAAAAGGAAGGAGACAAAGAAGGAATTTATTGGCTGGAAGAACAGAAAAAGAAATGTCAAGCTATCCGTAAGTCAGTGAACAGCCGAGCAAAAGCCCTGGATCCGCATAAAAGTCTGGATGAAACACTCAAGGAGAAGTTGAAACAGAACTGGTCAGTATCCTGTTCTGCACAGAGATAACTGTTTGCTTTGGTAACTGGGGATTATCAGATGATTTTTTAAGAGGAGTTGGGTCTAAGAGCCTTCATTCCTAACCTGACTTTTTTTGGCTGCCATACCTATTGCACATTCATTTGGGTTTCTTCACAGTCCCATGCTACTCTTTCCAAACAGAGTAGTTTCCTTTAGATTAACATCGGTAGAGACGATGTTGTACAAACAAGCCAACTGAAATGTCTCCTTTGGTAAAGCACATAAAACACATAAGGCAAGATTTTGTCAAAACTTGAACACTGGTTCTCTTCTTACACTCCAGTAGTAAAGCTTGCTGAGGGTACATAGCTTGCTAGCAACAGCAGTGTTTTCCCCAGCATTTGGAATAAGGAAAATTCCCAGAGCTATTTAAAGGACAAAATGGTTATTGAGAATTCCTGGTTCCTGATCAGCTACAGTCAGAGGGAACCTGTATTAGACAGGGAAATTTTCCATTTCAGGCAAAATATGAGAGAGAGAACAAAGGAATACAGAAAGGAGCTGGAAGAAATGCAGCTGCGAGTCAAGAACAGACCATACCTCTTTGAACAGGTCACCAAGGTAACTGGTCAAAGTTCCAGAGTGTTTCTGGACAGGATACGTTGTCTTTCATTTAAGACAGGCATTAAGAAGTTCAGTCTCAAGTTATTCATCGATGAGAAGGTACAAAGGCTCGTATAGTCTCTGGACTATGTTTAAAATAATACATGGCACAGCCACCCAAGTGTTACTTAAACTCCTTCCCATGACTTGAAAAACACTTGTACTTATTGGTTGTAGGGCTTTCCAATCCTTAATATATATTGCAATCAAAATATACGGTCTGATCAAAATTAAGGCCTTATCACACCGGAAACTATACGAATGCCTATTCTGCACCTGAATACCATGGCCTACAGTCTAGAAATTTTAAACTTTTTTTCTCAAAACCCTCTCCAGTTGAGCACTTATACTGTGTAACTCCAGTGCTACTGGAAAAACATGAATGATTGTTGAGTCACTTTTATCACCTGCAAGCTCGGCTGTCTGTGGTTGCATTCAGCACATCTCACCATCACACAGTACCTACCACCTGCAAATCTATAGTGCACTTAAGTGTAGATACAAAATTTATTTTATAGAAAGTGTATTTCCCTCAGTTTTCTCTCTCAAGTTCTGTCTCCTTGCAGAGTTGATAGATACCTGGTTAGAGACATGCTGACAATATATAGCTATGTGCTGATTTAAGATATCTCAATAGAAATATCCTCTTGGCTTAAACTTTCTGTTCAGGTGAGTAGTTAATGGAAGCAGAGAATACATTTGTATGATAAATTTTGGTAACGTTTCTGTTTGTCAGGTTGGTAAGAATTAACCAGTATTGATAGCATGAACTTAGCTGGAGACAAGATTTCTGTCTTCCATCCAGAATGCCTTAATCTTTAGAAACCAGCCACTCCCTCTGGAAAACCTCATTTCAAACTACATTAATTTGCAAGGTTTATGCAGAGGCAGTGAGGATATAGGATCCAGGTTGCTTGGTTTTCAGCTTCTTGAATATGAGCTGATGTGAAGCTATTTCACAAGCTCTGTTTGTTGAACTCCACTGTGGTTAGTGCTTACAAATTACAAACCAACATGCTTCCAGAATTTCTCACAACCCTTTTTTGCACATATTCTCAACCTGAGTGTCAGAGTCAGGATTCAGACACAAGTGTGCTACTGTGTTAAGACTGGAATGCTGTAGAAGCAGGAGAACAGAAGAACAAAATGAAAAAGAACAGAAGCAGGAAAAGGTGAGCTCCAGCTTAAAGAGAGATGGGGGACATTCTCCTAGTATTCAGCTTTGATATTGTACCCTACAGAAGACAAGAATTCTGGACAGGGGCTTTGCTGTTCTCTTGTTCTCATTAGGAGTGTCAGCCATAAACTTTAAAACAACTTGACTTGGCTTACAGGAAAGTCCCAGTTCTGTATGCTTACCATTTAAGTTTCAATTTCATAGCATGATGCCCGTCAAGGAGCAGAGCGTCGCTACAGACACACCCTCCAGCACGTTGGGCTAAGTGAAGAATTTGTAAGGAAAAAAGGAGAAGATGCTACTGACGCTACTGACTTGCTGGAAGAAGAATCTGACATTCACAGGTAATAATAATAATGCAATAGAGCTCATTTGCCTTTGACTGGAAATCTTTTCCTTTTTCACAGAAGCCTCCCTACATGTAGTGGAGGAAAAATTACATTAACGCCACTCCTCTGTAATTAAGCATCATGGTTTCTCTGTCTTGACTTCCATGACTGCTAGGCAGGCCCCCTATTTCATATGCATGGAGCAAAGCAGCAAGTAAGCACTGCAAACCATTTCCAGTATTAAATAATCACTATTTCTGCAGAGTGCCCCAACCTCAGAGTGAAAAGAACGACTGCACTGTACAGGAAGGAGAACCTCACAAAGAACAGAGAGGAGAGGAAAAGGCAACGTAAGATCTAACAGAAGAACCCATGGGTCATCTCTTGATTCTTTGAATTCAAGATTCTCCAGGTTAATCCTCAGGAACTTTCTGGTTTCGGCTGACAATAATTGCTCTGGGGTAAGTGAGATGGGAGAACTTAATAAAGGAAAAAAAGGCTGACTGTTGTTTAGAGCACATTTTGTCCAACCCAGCAAACCTTGCAGCCTCCCTTAGTCTTCACAAGTGTTCCTCATGTGAGCCATTTCCCCTTCTTTAAAAGGACTGCATGAAACAAAACAAGTTAAAAAGGTTGAAGCACTATCTCTGGATAAAAGTAGACATGAAAGATTGAAGAGATGCATCCTCTAATGTCAGCTGCTTGTGTTCATGCCACAGAAGTGCAAAGAAAGGGAAGCGTCCTTCTCAATGTGCTATGGTTTATACATAACTGGGGTAGAATGACTTTAAACAAGGTATTTCTACAAAAATAGCAGAAGTTGACCTACCTTGGCAGAAGACTCATGGGGAATTTCTTCTCGAGCCTGTTAACTCTTCATTTACTGATGACCATGTATCTGCTTTTTCCTCCCATTAGGAAAAAGCAATAGTCTTTCTATATTAAAATATCTCACATAAGCCATGATTTGAAGCTTTGTTTTAACTTCTTACCAATTTAGGTAATTAATTTGGCCTGAAAAAAAAAACCAACCAAAAGTATGGAGAAGGTTATAATTAAACAATGCGTCACTTCGGATTGCTATTGTCCTAATTCTACTATTACTGGGATATCAAAGATGGACTTTGGTGCAACTGAGATAAGGTATTACTTGTCAATGTGTCACTCAAATGCCTGGGTATACCATCTGAAATGGTATGGTTCACACATTAATCATCTTCCTGTACCTGATAATAATAAGAGTCTCAAAAATACAAACCGCTCCCACCCATTTTCTGAGAATGATGGTGTCAAAGCACTTTGAGATTAAAAAAATTTTTAATGGCTATCAATGTTTCTGCATTGTCCAATTTCTTTATCAATCTTTTCCTCACTTAAATGGAAGTTGCATCTTTTTCATCTTCATTAGCTCTAATTATTTCTCCTTCCATAATAACACCAACTCATCGTCAAATCAGAAATACGGTAGCTGTAACAGCTAGCACATTAGATAAAGATATAAAACTGAGATCATGGCATTTTAAATCATAACAAAGCATTAGATCCAGGAATTTAGGGTGCCAGGTTTTCAGGCTGCTATGTTAAGACTTACACAGAGATCAGTTCATGCTGGTACATAGCTGAGTGCATTATGTTGCAGCAATCCTTACTGACCCAAAGAATTTCCGACAAATCTAAGCATAGGCTTCTGTTTTTCCTTTTTTTTTTTTTCTTTTTCTAGTTGAGCTTTCTACGCAATGCATCTGCGGAGTGCTGTATCCCAGATTCAAATACTGTCCTTCACTAGTGAAATTACCAAGTGTTTGAGAGCCAATTCCTTTCCTGTGGAGGCTTAACAACCTGGGAAGGTTCAAGGAAGGATGTTACCAGTACTCCAGTTTCTACATAGGTTTAGTTGTGTAGGGCACACAAAGGCTGTTCTTTCCCCTGTATCCCATGAAAAAGCACAGAGATGTAATCATATTGTCACCGTGCCCTGTCAAGTTGAAAGAAGAAAGAAGGAAATATTTCTGCCATGCTACAAGTCTCTGGTCTACAGTGTGTGAAAAAATGTGGAGCAGTGGGAGGAAATTAACATACATTTTGATCTGTGTTTACTAGTACCTGCATCACAGGAAAGTACTAATTCAGGAAAAAAACAATTTTAGTATTAAAAAATCCCAGAAGGAAGACTAACTTGTACTTGGTTGAGTAGTAATTAATATCTTCCGAGTGCTGGAGTTTAGGAAACACCAGCCTCCCACCACCAGAAACCTTCTAATGACAAACCTCATGTTCTGTTTTCACACCTCCTGAATTTAGCTTCCTGGTGATTGAAACATGGTCATATTCTGCATTTTTTTAGACCATTTTGACACTACAGTTGAATTTTAGTCCAGGACAACATGAAAAGTAATAGGCCTGCTCAGAATGTGCTTTGTGTTCAAGACTCGCATGTCCTTCCAGAGGTCTTGCATACAGTATTGTTTTTTTGTTGTTTTTTTTTTAACTTTATGACTTCCATATTCAGTTACTGTATCACTGTTGTTTTCTTCCTTTTGAAACCACAAGCATCACTTGGATGTGTTGACTTTAACACTATACATAAAGATTATCCTATCCTCTGTATCCTGCATGAGTGTGTACAGTTTTCGTCACCAGCAACTGACTTTCTAACCTGCTTTATCAAACTTATTCCAATAAGTCTACAGTTAAAGCATGTTGTACAAGCTCATAACTACTTTAATTATAAACAGCTCAGCCAGCAGTTTCTGGAGTGCTCGTCTTTCTGATGAAATCTACTTAGAAACTAGTGCCAACCTTACTGCCAACCAAATCCACACCTATAAACTGTGAGGTCTTGGCTAAAACTGGTTGCTAGTTTCCATAATAATACTTGATGCTGGAAAAATAGATTTCCGAGCATGTGAGGTGTAAAGGAAAACATTAAGGAAGGTTACAAAGGTTTGAATTCAGTTAATATATGATATTATACTATGTGCCTTTAACAAATACTAAGGTGTCATACATGAATACAGTAACAGATAAGCCCAAGTCTTTGTTATTGGTCCTTAGTATTAGTATCCGTCCCTAAACTGAAAATGCTGAAATGCTGATGAAAGTAAAAGCATCAAACCAAGTAACTGAAACTCGCTAGGCACCTTTCTTGGTAAACAAACTGTTCTGAAAGTAGGATTATTACATCTCTGATTGTTAATCTCTTAATACACCTCAAAATGGTATGGGAATAAAGAATTCCCACTTTTGTTCTGGAATTTTGCATCATATGAAAATGTTATTTTTAGTTAAAAGAATTACAGGCTGTTCAACTGGGCAACTGAAAGAAGACATTTCACTAGAGCATCTCCCTGTTAAGGTGATGATGAACTAATAAGGTGGTATCCAAACTACATCAGATCCTGATTCACGGACACGCAGTTCTTCTTCTGCAAGAACCTCCAAATTACAATACCTTTACCAACAGCAGCACTACCTTTACATTCAGGTGGGGAGCAATATAAACTCAAAGCATTACCTTCACATAGGAGCCATAACAGGTGCATAGTATCTTAGCAAATTCCTGCATTCTTAGTAGTGCTAACTCTGAAGAAAGTCTGAAGTTAATGAAAAGTCAAAACATCTACATGGTAGACTAATTTATAGCGCTTCATATTTTCAAATTTTCACGGAAAAAGCAACTGGAAAAGAACACAGCAAATGTAATTAAATGATATCAAGTAGTACATTTATTTCAGATATTAAGTCAGCTTCTGACAGTGAGATGTATTAGAATATAGTCTCTGAAGGTAAAGGATGGAAGGCCTGTTCCTCAAGATACTGGGTGTTTGCACAGTGCCTAGCACAATGAGGTCCCGGTCCTTAACTGGGCTTATAAGTGCTCCAGCAAAACAAACGCTTTAGGCTTTAGGAGAATGGACTGCATAAGCAGTTTTGAAATGGCGTTCCACAACATGGGCTAAATGACATCTAAGCAGCAGACTTCACCTTTTAAGCTCTGCAAGAGAGAAACTTGGTCCAGCAGGTCTTCTCCGACTCCAGTTTTAGGATTCATTCTCCACCTACCCACCTGCTCCGTGCACACTTAAAGCAATGCTCACTTGTCCCACTGCGACATGATCAGTCTCTAGGAGGAACGATCAATCCCACTTCAGTCACCACATATAAGAGGACGGAAAAAAGAGCAGCTGGTCTCACCCTCCTCTACTCCAATAATAGACTCCGTGTCTGGCAGATGCAGGGACTCAACACCAAGGCTGGGCTGAGAGTTCATGGAGATGAGATTCTTACTATGCACTGTAGATTCTTCCAGCAAACTGCTGCCCATCAGTGACTCTATTGCGAAAAAAGGGTAAAACAAAATGATGTAAGGACACTGGAACACATGGTACGATCCCCGTTCCCCCTCCAAGTCACATAGACTTCTTTATTAGGCATCTACTTTATCAGTTCCTACTCTACAGGCATCTGGAGCTCCAATGGATGATAACTCCTACATGTATTGTTTTGGATGTTAGTATGACAGGATCTCATGCAGGCTTGGCTTTCTCTTTAAATAATTCACACAGCATTAAAAAACAGGCTTCTTACAACAAGAATATATAACAAAGGGCAAAAAGATCAACGTAAAAAGAAAGATATCAGATTCATGTTAATTTTGAAAATAATAAACCTATCTGCTCCCTGACCACAGTACAGAAATAGACATTCTATCTATCTATCCCATCTTCTATCCTAGAAAGGGGAGAGTGAGCCATCCATCCCCATCTCCAAGAGGAACAGTCTTTTATTCTTTACTGTTTTGTGGTCTCTCTTCCCTTCTCTTTGACCATCCATCCACTACCTCCTTCCTGCACTTCTCTCCTACAGTGAACGAACGCCCTCCTTACCTGGCTGTTCTCGCTCCCTGCTGCCAGCTGTTCCAATTCGGGAGTGGTGTTTCCTCATATGCACATTTCTGCTGCCACTCTGGGAAAATGTCTTCCCACAAATTTGGCACTGATGGGGCTTCACTCCTTGGAGAAGAAGGGGGAAAAATATCCCAGGAATTACCAAATTGGGAATAAAAATCTCATCAACCAAGGAATCATGAGCATGTTTTGACATGGCTGTTGACACCCTTCATGCTAATTATCCATGGGGAAAAAAAAGTGAAAAACACTCCTGTTTCCTAGAGAGGAAAGCCTTCCTAAGGCTCCAGAACAGAAGAGTTTTAGATACCAACATTACCAGATGTTGGAAACCTCAAGTCTGAAGAGTAACATAACATTTCAGGTCTGATTTATAGAAAGGTACAAGTTATTTGGAATCTCTTACTCGGTGACAGGGAAATATCTGATGCCTCATACCTAGAATACAAACTGACAAAAAGCAAGGAAGCAGAGATGAACCACAGATTGCAATGTCTGGTTTATATTATTGAGTAGACACTAGATGATAACTTGTCACTGTGGAAGGATTCCCATAGAGGACAGGCAGAGGAGTCTGTCATTTCCCCCGTCTATAACCAAGTATGAAATCCCTAAGTGTGAGCTTAGCAGCATGGAAGCCAAGTAGATGGGGTGAAAAAAAACACGGAGAACTCATGCAGTCCCAAAAAGTTACTCCCCTTCCTCAAAATAGCCATATTTATCACATGCTGAAGATACTTAAGACAGATCAATCAAAACAGAAGGTAGAAGCTTTGAAACACTTGTGAAATGCCCATCTAATGCTCTTTGGCATTAGGGTACAATTAAGTAGTACTAAACAAAAAGGAAAACCCTACCCACGGCAGAAATCCACTCATGAGAGACTGAATGGTTTTGATGATTGTAAAGAGCTGCTAGGTTCTCTCTTTTAAATAAGAAAATGGCAGCCATGAAACAGATATCCAACTTTCTGATATCTTAGAAACACTCTTAATTTTAAAAAATAAATTTAAAAATTGTAATCTGAAGTCAGAAACATAACATTTAGAACCAGAAACAACAGAAAAATTAAAGCGTGCAGGCCACAGGCACCGCAAAGGAAGCTATCAAACAGTATAGCCAGAAATTCTGTAGAAAACAGGGATTTTTTTCTTAAGAAAATCAAATCTAAGTTCTACAGTAAAGATCTTTTCTCAGATAGGTCACAGAACGTCAGATGAAAACTCTTACCTGAGTGGACAACCAAATGTTTCCGAAGGCTGGAGTACTCGGCAAAGGAGCGACCACATCCCTGTGCCTCACACAGAAAGGGTTTTTCTCCTACAAAGGAAAAGTAAGTTCTTATATTTTGGGATCACAATTTGATCTGATTGTCCAAGCCCCTGAGAACAGCCTGAAGAACTCTACTCCATTCTCCCTTTTGGCCTTACATGCAACAAAGTTCAACAGAAACGATATATATGCTTCCTGAGTCTTTTAAAGCATTCGCTTCATCAGCTTTCAAGAGGAAACACTTAAACTCTTTGATTGTTAGATCATCATTACCTGAAAGGCAAGAAAAGATCCTCTGTTTCTAAATAGATTTTCCAAGTGCATAAATACCAAAAGAGTAATACAAAAGTGCCTGGAATATGATATATCATCTATATGCAGTTCTTAACAGCCATCTTTCTGCTTCAGTAACTCCTAGGATCCTGTTCCCATTCTGCCTCTCAGTGCCAAAAATCCCATTAACTGTATGTATTATTAACTGAATCTTCGTATCAAATTCTATACTTTATTTCAGATCGGGCTGACCTTGGCAAAAATCTGTGAGAGATGTGTCAGTCATTTATATTTATCTGTGAAGAAACAGCAATTCAAGGCACAATTTGTTCTCATAGGCTGAAATTTGTTACTTGTTTATATCTCCAGAGCTATTTTTGCATTTTTCTGCAGGATGATAAATTGGAATATGACTACACTAATGCAATGTAATATACTTAATATGTCCTAAACTCCTTTTTAATAAAGCCTTAAGTGAAACTAGAGCTAACTGTTGCTTGCAACATCCCACTAAAGAATTCAATATACCATGTTTAACATATACCATGTTTAACAATATGATTTCAAGCCTTTTTCTACACTGCTGTATCAGAGTAAGAAGTCTATAGCAGATTAAGCAAGCTACTTGAGCTATTTCTATTGTCTAACATATATATAGCTCTGATTTCAGAGCAAGCTTGTTTTTAAAGGTGTTTCTACTCCGATTTTGTCTTTAAAAGCCCTCTCCCTATAGTTCATTCTCAGCTTTAAATCTGCGGTAGCATTCAACAGATCGATTGGTGTTACAGAACTGAAACACACGGCAGATTTCCAAATACTACGTGTACATTCTGGCTTGTTAGAAGTAGAAGGAAGGAAAGCTACCACCGACAAAAATAACAGCACACAGTTCCATCTATAAGAAACCCTAGATCTATTTATATCTGCATTTTTTAACAACTTTGGTCTGACATAACTCTTAATTGCACATGAACAAATTGCAGGTTAGAAAGTTGTTATTTATTCTTCCAGAAGCTACTGCTCTGTCGGTTGCAAAACACTCTATCATGGACGATTGTGCCTGCGTCAGCCGGGCCTATTTACTTCATCTGTGCTTTGGCTGGGAGCTTTAAGTGCAAAAGAAAACTGTACAAACTATGGTTACTGTTACTACACATTCAAAATTTTATTATTGGCATATATCACTTTTTACTACATCCCAACATCTGCCCCCAAACCATGTGTTCTAGTTAGACTGTGAATGCTTTAAAATAGCAACGTTTTTCCATGTGTATCTACAACGTACCTAGCATACGGTAGTGTTTAAAGCAGAAAGCATACACAGCTGTTGGCAGCCCACATAATTTTTCATTTTACTAGAGATGCCTTGCGCTCTCACAGTTGTCAAGGTTATTTTGAAATGTTAACCAGCTCTAATGCAACCTGCATAGGCCATCAGGGAATCTCTAACAATGTCCTGAGAGGCTTGAACTGAAACATTTATTTCAGTGGTGTGTTAACCCCAAGGCTTAAAAAACAAACAAGCAAAACCCTCAGAATATTCACTATCAGCTTTGCTAACTTAGACTAAAATTTCCGATCATTTCAGCAGGAACTTTTGCAGCTCTCTCAAACACCTTCCTGGGATAAAAGCACCTAACGCACTCTATGCAGTTGTCAAGACTTCAGCTGGTACACCAACCTCTAAAAATACTGACATGGCAGAATCAAATTCTGCACAGGAGACAGCATAAACAAACCATATATAAAATACAGCACTATGAAATTAAGGTTCTTGTTTTATTTAATAGAAAAAGCTGAGTATGAGTTAAGAGTACACAGGCTCCAATATATGGTAACATCCCGGATTAGCATTAGCACAAACACAACAGTTTGCATGCCAAAATGCTGTCTGCTAACTATTGCCTTTTTCTGTTAGACTTTGCTGCTACATTTTTAATACTGATTCCACTGTACTCCTTACTCCCTAAATTTCCCAAATGTTCCCATTCTACAAGCAGCATACATAATATAAGGTAGTCAGATTCAGCCAGATGTCAGTACAGCTACAACTGCCTACCAGGACTTCACACTGAAGAAACATCTAAGTTATTGTGCTTCTCAGGAAATTAAAACAGCTTCTTTATAAAAACAATTACAGCAGTGGTGTTCACTGGCTATTCCATTAGGAATGGTCTACTCTCTCCCAAAACAGAGAGATTTCCCCCACGCACAATCAAACAACTCAAAGGGGGAAGAGAGATCTTCAGAGCGTGGGTCTGAGAGGAGCACACCATCATACAGTAGTTCCTGTATGAAATTATACAGGGTAGTAAAAGGGGCAAGCTGTTGGTTAATCTGTCCCACAGATCAATGTGAATTAATAAAAAAGGAACATTAATGAAGGCCAGAGATATACAAGCATATGATTCTCAAGAGCTTGAGGACGGAGAAGGGAGTGGTTTAATCCTCAGTAAAGACCCCACCACTGCAGACCACAAATAGGTGAAGTCTAAAACACACCAGTGTGAATTCGCAGGTGGTTCTTCAGATTTCCAGCTGTTGTGAATTGTTTCCCACAGCCCAGCTCCGTGCATACAAAGGGTTTTTCACCATTGTGAGTTCTCATGTGCACCTTCAGCCTCTGCAAGACATAAAAACTTTTTCCACAGCCTTCTGCTGGGCAGGTGAAGGAGCGATCATTCCTGCAAAGCAACAAAATAGCTGTTTCATAACCACCTACTTCAGTATATTTTTCATAAACACTCAACTTCTTTTATCTTTGATGAAATAACAAGCAGAAACGTTTAATCCAAAATGAATTATTTCTGAAAATGAAGGAACTCAACCAAAGTGAGTGACCTATATTAGTCCTAAGGAACTACCACATAGCCAGAGTTTGGGTTGTCCACCGGAAGAAGTAATTCAGGTAATACCTTTGCACCATATTACCTTGCCTAGAAAAGATGTACATTGACCTGGAAAGATGTAGGAAAGCAGTGCAACAGATTATACACAAAGGTCATAGATTTTCAGTCACTAGAGGTTCAAAAATAATTGTATGCGTACATATAACACATGCAATTACTGCTGGCCCTGCCTCAGGACAAGATGATGGGACACATATCTATTGGAGTCCTTCCCAGTTTTCAAGCTTCTCATCTACCTTACTGACAGATCATTTCTCAGCCAGAAAAGATGATGGTCAGGTTTTTTTTTAGAACAAGCAACTCTGTTCATGGATATATAAAATATGATGGCATCCCACATGTTCTAATGTTCACTGTACCATAAAAGTAATGTACGCACATAGTGACTGTTAATTGTCTTTACTGAGCACCTGTTAAAATACAAATATTCTAAATCCAACACTAACAAGAGCCTGAGAAAATAATCTAAATCTGGCCAAAATGTTTCAACATAACCATCCTAAGGCAAGCAAAGGGCCTAGTATATCTAAGAGTAATACCAGGTTTCACAGCTCGCTGATGTCAAAAAATAATGCTATCCCAAATAGAGCATGTTTTTATCAAAGTCAGAACAACATATATCTTTATTCTGCTCACCGGTGTGTTTTCAGATGATATTTGAAGTGAGCTGGCCACACAAACGTCCGATCGCAGCCTTCAACTGTGCACTTCAGCTTCCTTTCCACACGAGATAAATGAGGAATGGGGCTAGAGTCTTTCGGTTGCCCATCTCCTGAACAAAGATGAACATTTTCACCTGGAAGAAAAAGCCCACCAAAATCTGAAAAAGTTCCATATTACCAAGATGTGTCAAATTTAATAGATAAAAGCAGCATCATATGTGATACAGGACTATAAAGTAGATATGTGCCTGGTTACTGATTGTTTACTATGTCCTACACACAGCTACCCAGCCCACAACAGGAATCAGAGATTTGCAAACCTTACCAGGCCCATAAACTATTGCCAGCAAGCTATCCATACAAGACCAGCCACTACCAGACGAGGCTTATCACAAGAATAGAAAGCCAATGCATCAGAAACTGTAAAAATAATCTCTATGTCAATAGCAACCGTCCAAGTAGCAGCCAGGATAACTACTTTTAAGAACACGTTAGGTAAAAGAGATACTGCATTTGTTTGCAATTCTTTATTGAAATAATTGTCACCAAGTATGTGACTAAGTCCAATTACGTATTCTTCAGAAAGCTGATCTTGAAACCAAGTGGAGCTAAGAAGAAACCTTGAGTTACAGTACGCATTAAAAATACACTTGAAAGTGAAAATGAAAGTTGAAATACAAACAACTGCAGTCAGAAAGAAAATACTCTTTACATGTACCAGAGAACAAGGGGACTGCAATGGAACTGCTGGCTCCACTGAAGCTCGTTCCCTGAGAAAAACTGAGGAGCCTATGTATGTTACAGAAAAATTACACGATTGTTCTGTATAACTCTGTCACTGACAGTTTCAGGACACATCAGAATAGCTTAAGAGCAAGAGAGAGTGAAAGAGATAGGAAGAAACAAGATGAAACTAGAGGTCTCGTATGGAACACTCAAATTTTGAGACAGAATCAGGAGATATCCTACCACTATTGCTTGCTTTGGCATTCTTAGCGAGCTGTGCCCGAGTGGCAGCAATTAAACTGTCATGGGCCAATTCTTGCACTCGTAGGAACCACGGTGTACTGCTGTCTGTGCTATCATGAGAGAGAAAGTCATTCCCAGAATCTTCTGCTTCATCTTGAACAAACACCAAGTGCTCTGCTGGAGAGCCCAACCCTAGAAAAAAAGACAAGCTCATGAAACAGAATTATAACGTAATAGTGGGAAGAGGGAAAGTTCTTTCGCTTCCCAAAGGCTAGCATTCATGGCACAGATGTAATAGCTCCACGGAAAAAGTCTTCACTGACCTCTGCGTTGGAGGAAGCTGTTGATGATTAAATGCTGCTGAAATATCCAATAATGCCCAGCAAATTTCGTGATCTTTACCCTTCATAAGCAGCAGGGACAGAGATGTACTTGTATCTCCTGCATTCTGTTGTCTGAGACATATCCAGTCAGGTGACAAACAGAAGGAGAATTACCTGCTCTTGTTAGGTTGAGAAGAATAAATGAAGTGCTGTCACTGGGCTGGAGGTCTTGCAATAAACTGGAAGTCTCTGATGATGACAGAAGTTCAGATGGTTTCTGTACATTCTGTGCCCTTGTTTCCTCTCCATCAGGACCCACATTTACCTGCAGGCTCCTCAAGACAGCAGATGAAGAAACATCTTTGGAAGAATTAGTGTGACTTGGAGAAGTGAGATCTCTTTCATCATCTAGTGAAGAAAGTTAAACCAAAGAAAATAAAAAGTATAAAAATACTATGACGAAAAGATACCTATGAATTATTTTACCAGAAAAAAAAAAAAAGAACACTTTAGATTTTGGGTGAAGAAGGAAATTTCTAGGTAATCAGACTTAGCTGTTCAATTAGAAAAATTTCAGTCATCCTTCTGAATTTGTTGCTCCATTGCTGGAATGCGTTATCAGCGAGAGGCAGGGATGACATACTACAGTGCAGCAATAAAACCACCTTTATAAACAGCATCTTCACAAAGATCTCCTGCATAGACTTTACCTGGCAACATGAGTCTGTTGCATTCTGAGGTCTCAGTAACAGGAAGGAGAGACAGGCAGGTGATGTCTTTTGGCTCCGATTCCACCAGCCCTTGCCCCAGTGGAATAGAAGTATTCTGAACAAACTGAACCAGCAGCTGGAAAGAGATATAGAAGATTAGGTGAACAGTAGCATACATCATTAAGAAGGTACTAAACCTACTTCATTATTCCCTCCTTGTAGGAGTAGCCTCTACTCCTCTCTTGTAGGAGATGCAAAAGATAACAATTACCATCAAAGTAAACGGAAGCTTTTCAGCTTACATTAATGGCAAAGAATGTATCACTTGTATTTGTCATTTGTGAAATATAGATTAAAGTCTCATTTCTTTAACAACAATTTCTAGATCATTGCAGACTATACTGAAGGCTACTTATGCTATCTCATATGTTCCTTTTTAATTCATCTTTTATCACTCGATACTTGACTGCACTCTCACCTTCCAAGCAAATATTTTCCATGCTCAGCCTTAGATATAGGTATCTTTTTAAAAAATACTGGCTTTAAACACTTAGCAAAGAAAGTTGGCCTTTTAAATAAAAAGCAAGCAAGAGAAAAGTCACAAAGATATCTAGCTAATGACTATTCAAAACTGGCAGATAATGATCAGAGGAACAAGGCTGGGATGACAAGAGGAGGGTGGGGGCAGACAGCATCATCTGTTCAAATCAGTTACGGCTAAAACCATCAAAGGTGAACAATTAAAGCCATTGTCCTTAGCGTGAAACCCAACCACTAAGGGGATTCACCAGAAGAAACTCCAGAATACTATACAAAGTAAAGGGGGCTGTTACATAAAGGGGTATAGGACTTACTCTGGGTTGCACTTCCTGACAAGAAATCTGGGGACTTCTTATGCGTTGTTTAAGCAAAAGGCCAAAGGCAGGAAAAGGAGGGGATCAAGGTGGATCAGGGCAGAACAAACACAGGAATATGGAGAAAGGGGGATAAAAGAAGGCCATTATATGTAAGCAGGAAGCCAGGCAATTCACTGGTCTGGCCAAGCGCTGTGCCTAACCATCACGGTCTCTCCTGTCTTCTCATGAAACTGTTCACGACTGTCTCCTATGGGATCACACTCTCCAGTGTGTACGTGTGTGATGTAATAGCGAATGTCAAGCCAGGCTAATTGGCAAGTAGGATGAGAGGTGTGGGGCCAGATACTGGAGCAACTCATGAAAGGTTTTCCCTGAGCAGCAATCCTCAGAAACAGGATCAGGCTACTTCTGCCGTCTGTGTTTATGTGGAAAGGTGCCAGCATCCTGTGTGCGCACCTATTGAAAAAACTGTGCTAAACCTCATTACCGGCTGGATCTAAGACCAGAAATAGGGAGCAGCTCTCATCCTAATGGGCCCCGCAGGTCATTCAGTCCAGCAGATTCTGCTATTCTTAACATCACCGGCTCTGCCAAAGCAAAAATTAATTCCGAGTAACTTATGAAAATCTGGAGTCATAAAAAAAGAACCTGAAATTCAAAACGGAGCTAGAAGTCAGAGAAATGCCCTTCCTCACTCCTGAAAGTATTCCCATATTTAATCAAGTTCAGAGCAGCAAAGCACGCGCCTTGTTTAATCATTCTCTCCCCTTGACAACGTCTCAAAGCTGAAGCTTTTGTCACACTCCTGGATATAATGCTGGATTCCTCTTCACCTCCACAGCTCAGACACAGGATGAGACTCTCTTTTCCACTAGCAGTGCCACAGCAGTACATAGGAAAATAGTCTGATTTAACACAGGATGTACTGCTGAGTGATAGGAGGTAGCACATCCCAACTTATTCAATGGACCAAACTAATTTTTTTCTGTGAGTCCACAACCTTTTCTGACAAATATTATCTCAAATTCCTCCCCTCTATGGAATTAAACTTCTGGGGACCAGAAAGACTGAAAGGGGTTAGCTGTAACAGACTAGACATATACCCTGTACTTCAGAGAAAGTGCCCCTAAAAACATATATAGAATCTATCTGGCTGTAGGTTCTGGCAAACAGACTTAGTCCTATACTCACATTCTCAAATATTTAGAAAAACGTGGATTAAAATAAATACATAAATAAATAAATAAACCAAAAACATAACCCTGAAGTCACTATTCCTTATCTCTAGGAAACTCCTCAGTGCAAAGATCCTGCACTAAGCAGCCATATGCACTGGGCTTCCTTTATCTTTGGCATTTAGAAGGAAACTGTACAAAATTAAGTATTCAAAAGCTACTACCCTCATCGTTGCACATCTTAACACGTATTCATGCAGAGCACAGATGGAATTGTCTGTGCAGTGAGATGGTTCATCAGTGTCAAAAGAAAGCAAATTTAAAAAAGCATGCTCTGTTCACTTAATCACAATGCCACTTGCTTACAAAAAAAAAGAGTTGCCAGTCATTTGATCGTTATTTTGTACAAGTATGTTGTGAGTGTCTTAGCATTTAACTTTCAGAAAAACTGGCACCCAATTCCAAATTATTTCTACATTAAATACCAGCTTTCTGAGCCTTTCCTACACCAGGGTCAAGTGCGTTCTATCAAAGAAACTACAAAGAAAACAAGATCCTTTAGGCTCTGATTTCTTTATGTTTATTTCCTCACATAAAAACACTGGAAATACTGAGGCTTCCTCAGTTTTACCTCTACGAAATACTGCTGCCAGGGCCTTAATTGCCCTGAGCGGTCTCACCTGGAGCACCCCCTCACCCTCTGCCCTTGGGCCCATTTAAACCCAGCCTGGGGTGCTAGTTGTTTCCTGCTGTAGGTTTACATGTCTTCAGCTCTGTCTCTGGCTTCTTCTCCTGGACAGACCCCACACTGATACTGCAGCAGTCACTTCAGCCCCATCTTCAGCTGCTCCTGAGCAGGCTCCCTGGATGGTTGCTGGGCCAGGTTCACTGCTTTGCCACACCTGGGCCTGTCGATGGGCCCTGCTACCAGCACCCACCTCTGCCCGCTGTGTTCAGGCGCTCAGGAGCGTGCCCTGGTCAGTAAGGGGCTGAGCCTGCCCCTGCTCCCGGCTCACCTCCCTTAGCAGCAGCCTGTCTTCAGTGTCAACTGCAAAGGTAAATATTAAACCCTGAGGTCATCCAGATGGCGGTAAGCCACATGGAGCTAGGTCATGAGCCAGACTGCACTTTGAAAGATTATTCTTTTTTCTCCCATTAGATACACTATAAAATTATCCACAAGCCCCAGTCAGAAGAGGGAGCTACTCTTGTGTTGTCAAAAAATATGTACGTGGTGAGAGTCCACCCCTGAAAAGCCTGCATTCTAGTTTAAGACAAAATGCATTGTGGAGGGAAAAAGAAAGAGAAGGGAGATAAGAGTAGCAAAGTAAGGCAACAAGAAGAAGCTAGACTAAAACCTATGAGCAGCAAAATGGTTCTAAATTATGGGGCGGTCTTTGATTTAAAAGCTATCCTTGATCCCAACAGCTATGTACTCTACCATGAAATACACATTTTATGGACTTTTCTATTTTTATACAGATGGTCTTAGATAAAACTCTTCCTCCTACACTAGAAAAGCTTTGCTTTAAAGCCTCCGCTCCAACACATCAACATTAAGCCACTAAGGAAAAGCAAAAGGCAGCAGCCACAAAACAGATGCCCAAAAGAAAAGGGATCCTTTTAATTTCATCCTAAAGCAATAACAAGCTAGTATGGAGAATTACAGGGGGCAAAAGAAGCAGAAGAAAATAAAAGCACATGAATCAGCCTCATTATTAAAATACCCAATTTAAAAAAAAAAAAAAACAAAGCTCACAAACTAAAACAAACCAATCATTAAGTATACCCTTCCCAATTCGACATCAAATAATTAAGGGAAAATTAAAAAGTGACATTTGCATTTAAACAGCTAGGTACTTTCAGAAACCTTCCTCCCCAAAATCACTAAAAACTTTTGTGATAATTAAAACAATTGAAATATGGGGGCGAGGGGGAAGATCATTGCAAACACTATGTGCAGCTTTCTTAACTGTCTTTTAATTTGTGTTTACAGATGAAAGTAAACAGGAAACTGTAAGGATATTTGGTAACTGGCTATTCAGCAAAAAGGACAAATAAGGAACAGGAAGGTAATTAAATATGCCGATGCACATCCTTTAACACTCTGCAGATAAGAGAGTAACAAAGAAAGAACACATGGGACACTGATGGATATGCTCGAGTGCGAATGACTTGTGTGACCTTGAAGAAACTCAACCAGAAACTTTGTAAGAGGTAGGAAAACAACATTACTAAGGGTTACTAGCACAGGTCTTACAGCAAACAGCAAGCTGCTTATGGGATAGGAGAGGAATTGTGAGACTGGGTAAAAGTTATTATTAGGATGCCTTAAGCAGGGGATGTGGGAATGTGGAAAAACTGAGATATTTAGGGGAAGGTTCAAAGGCGGGGCAAGGGAGGGATCAAGGTGGATAGGGGAGGAACAACCACGGGGAACAGGAAGGGATGGGGATAAAAGGGGCTGACCGCATGTTAACAGGCTACATACAGGTCAGGACGCTGCTGTGCCTCATGACTGTAGCCCATCCCATCTTCTCAAACACTGCTTGCTCCTAAATAGTTTCCAAGTGAGTTTGTCCAATAAACTTCAAGTCAGACTAGCCTGTGAACTAGAGGAAATCACAAGCTGGAAACTCAACATCCTGACCAGAGGCTGGATTAAAAAATAAAATAAAATGGCTGGATATGGATACTGGAAGGACTCAAGGTCTGACAGACTGGACAGATCCATGAATGTGAGTATGAATGTCAGCTGAAGGAGGACATGATACGCTTGCAGATTTCAAGCCTGATTACCTGATGAACAGGATGAGGATTAGGCCGTTTGTGATCTTCCTGTTCCTCGTGAATGCTGTTCATGTTTGTGGATGTCTGTAAAGGTATTGTCCTTCCACCTATATTAGTGTTTATAGCCGTACCTGTCTGTGTGCATGCATGGGAGCAGGTTCAGCCTTGCTTCTGACCGGACCTTGGAACAGTCTAGGGGTCTCTAATCTGAAGGGACTTCCCAACAGGGGAGGAATCTCCTGGATGCAACAAGTTCAGCAGACTTTCTGTCTGTATAGTATCTGGCATCCCTGACAGGATCCAGATGGGCTTTAGGTATTCCTGAGATGGTGGATATCGAATACCTATGAAAGGAGGGGACTGATTCTTCTGCAAATATGCCCAAAGCATTAGTTTGTAACCAAACCCACAGAATGTCTTGGGGTACCTGAACAGGGATAGTAAGGGAAACTGAATGTAAAGAATATTACCGAACCACAAAACAAATAGTAGGAGGTGTAAAGTGGCTTTACTCTATGGCTGAGATCTGCACAAAAAAAAGTCCCTTAGAATTCAATGTGAATTTTGATATTAATTGCAAAAGGACACCCCCAGTGCAGAGATTCAAACTTATGGGCCAGATGTGAGCTGTCCCTCCAAGGCTCATAGATTCTCTCAGTACAGGATGAACAAAGTTCAGCTGCATCTTCCTAGGAAGAATTTTTGTCTCTGCTTAACACCTTGTTGAATATATTCTCCTTTCCTTCTGCTGAAACACCACTTAACCCTGAAATACCTTTTACGCAGACAGTGTATGTACTAAATGTAAAATATTTATTGGCTCTTGTCACTTAATTGTCATCCCTGTTCACCAAAAAGAATGATCTCAAGGTCTATCACCACAAGCATTGCAGAATGCTTATGTTACCAGGAAGGCTTGGATAATGTCCCTGACCTGAGAGAGGGGAAAAAAATCTGTTTAAAGAACTGGGAATCCCTCTTAGGGAGCCCTTTTAAAAAAAAAAAAAGGCATTAGAGAAACAAAAATATAGCCGTCTAGGACAGATGTTCTGTAACAGACTCCCTTCATCAGATGATTCATATGCTAAAAAGTGGCAGACAGCTGCTTTGTTTGTGGTGGGGGTGGCTGGAAGGGAAAGGGAAGGGGAAGGCTGGCCTAACGCTAAGGTCCAGATCTGTCCTCCCACACAGGGCCAGGCTACGCTCCCAGAACAGCAGGGACCATGTTTTTAATTGGAACTGCTTCTGCTCTAAATTTAGCCAGTGAACCACTACAAAATAAAAAAGGTCAAAAAGGTCAAAATAACATTTACGCGGGGGGGGGAGGGAAAAGGGGCGGTAGCAGAAGGGGGTGGATGGCAGGAAGCTAATGGCTAGAAACAAGGATACCTTGTTCCCATATAACATCTGGGGAATTGCTTCACAAAAATCTCTCCTTGTGAGGTGCTGTGGGGGACAGAAGACGCTAAAATACCTCCCTCCACCCCCCTTTCAATAGCCATTTCAGTTTATAGACCAGATTTCAGTTTATAGACCAGAGCTGTAGTTCACTTGATTAACTATGCTAATGCTACCCAGGCAGCAGAAAGCACCCCGCAGTTCCGCAGTTGACCAGTGCGGTGGAGGTGCCTGGAAATATTTGCAATTGTAATGAATCGCCCTGAAGGCTTAAAACATGCAAAATGCAGATCTTATCAGTTCTCTGAGGAATCCAGGCAATGCAGCTTTGGGGGCAGGGAATCCAGAAGAAAAGGCAGATACATTTGCCCATATAAACTCTCTCCAAGCAGCTCTGTGATTGCTCATCAAAGGAAGATCCACCTCTATGCAAGCATTAAACATTTGCTCGTATGTTAGTGACTTCTTTAGCGATAAAAAGAGTACCAAAGAGGCTTATGAAATCCATTTGTAGTGCCTTGGTTAATATTCATCTAGATCCTACCTGTGTGTAAATACAATTGAATCTTAGTGAATACCTTTTTCACATAGTAGACTATATGAAAGATATATCTGTGGCTGTGAGAATTATGGTGCCATGGTTCACCGGATGATATAAAATCATGACAGACTTTCAGAGATGCTGGAACTGCTATTTGGGAAAGATATAGATGGGGTATCATTTCATTTCACAGTTTCACCTTGAATGGAAAATGGCATTAAGCTAGTAACCAACTCTCACGATCAGAACAAGGAAGAGGGTGTGTACAGCATTTGGTAATCCACAATAAAAATGAATCTCAGTTTATAGCATTGATCAAGCCTTGATGAAGATTGAGGAACATAGATCAGAAGACAGCATCTATAGAAAGAACAGCCTCTGTAACCACTGTAGTCTTCATGCATCCTATCAGTTCTTACTGGAAAATGACTTATTTGCGTTTGCTGGGAAGAAAAATGCAACTCTGCTATGGGAAAATAGGGCTATTATGTAAACACACCTAATAAACAAATACCTTAAGCTGGGAAAAGACAGGCCTGCTCATATTTGAGGAACAGGGGAACAAGCATTCCAACTGTCCTGTCCTCTGTTTGTCAGAAATAATCTAAGGGAATCCACCCCCTCATAGACCGAGGTCATAAAGTTCCCCCACCTTATCATTTAGAAAATTCGACAACAGTTTCCGTGAATTCAACCACAAGGCAAGGGAAAAAACCTCCTTGTGGCCCACCAAGCTGAGACTATGCAGTGCTACTGTGAACTTGCAGCTACGCTTTCTGAATGGTGTGATTGGAAGGACTTTGTTAAGAAGGAAATGCCTTACTACATTACTTAGGCTGTGGTGAGTTACCAGCATATATAATATAATGATATAATCATCGTTTCCTTTCAAATACCAGTTTAAGATACATGCTACATTGCATGTGGACTGAAGAATGAAAGAAGACTTGACAAAACCAATTCTATTTCCACCTGGGAACTTCCCCCAAAGCTTATTTCAATGCAGTAGTAAGGTATCTGCTCCAGGACCATAGCCTTCCGAACAGGTAAAGCTGAGAAGTATAAAAGCAAGGAGAGAGAGTGATACAGTCCTCTGCACTTTTAAATGGGGGAGTATAAAGATAGCTGGTTAATGGCTATTCAGCCTAAAAGACAAAGGAAAGGAATGGGAGAAGCAATAAATTTAAGACACCTTTGTGTTGAATGTAACAAACTGCAGACTTGTATCTAGCAAATTACAGATAAGAGTAACAAAGACTAGAAGTCAGATACCGATCAATGGGCCACTCACTGCTCAAGTGAAATGTAACTTGTAAGAAAACACCCTACTAGGTTATCTGAACAGGTCTCGTAGGAGAGACCAAATGGATAGGATACAACAGGGACAGCAAGATGTGTAAAACAAGTTATTACGCAATGTTCAGAGGGAGGATCAAAGGAGGAATCAAGGTAGGTGCGTGGAGGAAGAACTGTGGGCAAGGGGAAGATAAGAGAATCCAATTCTATGTTAGCCTGCTGAATTTCCTCCTATCTACTTACTAAACACTCTTCCTGATATTTTCCCTGCAAGTGAGTGTTCTGCTAGTGAACTTTCAGTTAACTAACACGTGAATAGGAGGAAACCACAGACTGGAAAGACGCAAGATCCCAGCCAGAAACTGGCTAAAAAGCTGTGGGTCTGGCACAGTTACCAGAAGAACTTCAGGCCTGGCAGAGGCTGAAGACATCTGTGACTGTGAGTATGTGTGCAAGTTGACTGAGGGTACGGACATGTTCTGCTAACGTTAAGCCTGATTAACCTACAAGGAAGACCATGGCCTTCTGTGTTGTTTATGCTGTTAGTGTTTACCTATTAAAGGTACCTTAGTTGTGTATGTATTTCTTTGTGGCCAGCTGTGCGTGCACTGTGCACATTCATGTGCACATACATCTGTTATTGCCATTCCTGCTCAGGCATGGTGGTGGCTGAACCTGGGGGACAGCAGCCTCACACTGAGCAACCAGGATCCCCTGGGTGCAACCCTCTGCTGCTTCTTGCCAATTCCTTAGTGGAAACGTGAGGACTTCAAAAAACAGAACTGGCTGACGTAAACAAAATAATCCAGACTCTCTAAAACTGAGTAAAGTCAATTTGGTTTGAGGGAAAGAAATAGTCAGTACAGTAATTTATTTTATTCTTGTAACGGAAAGAACATTATAATACTGAAAAAAAAATGTAACCTGAGAACAGGCAACAGTATTGGCTGAAATTGAGAGGAAGGAGGAAAGCCTGCAATAATCTTTAATCTTTTACCATTCAAATAAAAACATAAGAGTTAGAAAACGTCACTGAATAAAAACAACACTGAGAATTACTATCTAAGCAGCAAACTGAGTAGTCTCACTAAACTTCTTCCTGTTGCCCATAAACTTCTCTGGGAACCAAACCCACTTGATAATTGCTCACCTCTGGTTTGGATTCTAACTCATCCGATAACATTGATTCAAGTGTCCGATTCCTGCAGCTGTCCTCAGCAAGGCACAGATTTTTTTTTTTTTAATTCAGAGAGAACGCTCCCTGCTTATTCTCATATTTTCCTAAGCGTACAACTGTATGGTGGTCTTCCTGCATGAAGCTGTGTTCTGCAAATATTCAATTTAACCTAAAACAACAAAAAAAGAGGGAATGTAGAGGTAAGAACCAAAAAAAAAAAGTCAGCAGGTGTTGCACATAACTGCAGAATGTACCTTGAAGTACTGGGAAAACTCATTCGAGTTCCTGCATTTCTGTTGTTACTGAGTCAGCAAAATAACATTCTAGTGCTGCAAAGCTCATTTTTGGAGGCTATTTTCCACGTTTTCTTTGCAATACGTACTTCTCATTGAAAAAATGAAGTGTTTACCTGGAAACTTATGGAATCAACTGAAAATCATAGAGCATGGAAGAGAGAGGGAGGCTGCGTCCCCAGGGGGATTATCCAAATGGCTGCTGAAAGGTAACTGTATACACTGAACCTGCCAGTGGGGAACCTCTGCTTTCCCTGCCAAGACGCCCAGCTTCTGACGGTGAGAAGTTCCTTGGCGGACACCGAGAGGCAGATAACTTTTGGGGTGACTCCCCTTTGGAGTTATTCCACCAGCAGCCGGCTGTTTGTTATTTGGGCTGGGAGGTAAAGTGCACCTAGCCTCACCTACCAGCACCGGGAGGCTGGCGACGGGAGGAGACCCGGCTACGCCTCCCCCCCCCCCCCCCCCCATCACAAACGTACCGAACGCGTTCTCAAGATAACGGCGGGACGGGGCCCTGGAGCCCCCCTGCGGGCCGTGCCGGCAGCCTGGCCCCGGGCCGGGCCGGAGCAGGCAGCGGGCGGCTCCCGGCATGGCGGCGCCGAGCCCCGGGGCCGGCCCCGCGGGGGGCAGCCGAGGCCTGCGGGGAGGAGCGGGGCCGCCCGCACCCCGCCCGGCCGCCCCGTCCCGTGTCTCCCCCCCGGTCCCGGCGGAGCCCCTGGCCCCCCCGCGGCCTTACCGGCATCTCCGCCGCGCGGATGTGACGCGGCCGCCTCCCGGAAGCGGCCGAGGAGCGGGGAGAAGGGGGCGGCCCCGGCCCGGCCCGGCCCCCGGCCCCGGGGCGGTGCTGGAGCGGGCACGGCTCTGCTCGGGGTGGCGTGGGCCTGCTGGAGCCGAGCGGCGGCTGCCTGCAGCCTGCGGGCGAGTTGCGGGCGTCTTTTGCCAGGGCTTGTTCGGCCGTTTGCGGGCGGTGCGTTAGGACTGTGACACCGGCTCCCAGCCACGCCGAAGCACGCTTCTGAAGACCGAGGCACGGGGAACTGAACTGATGTTAACGCCCAGAACCAGCAGCCACAGGGAGCTGGTGCCTTATGGCCATGCAGAAGGATCGAATCAGGGGCCTCGCACAGCCATTTATGAGGCGTTTATCACACCCAACCTTCTGTGGTGACAACCTGAAGCTTTAGCCCAAGCCATTTATTCACATAAGCCTACAAAACTGAATCAACAGCTGTGAGCCTTTAACGTAACCCCAATAAGCCGGAGCTGAGTAAACGACCAAGGAAGCCGCCTGCATTGTGCCATCCCGGCATGCCGCGTTTGCTGATCCCATACAGCCCGACCAGAGACGCAGAACCAGTAGCTTCACGGATCGTTTTCTCGTCGTGTCACTTCAGCAAGCCCAGGGCGCTGAACTGTAAAGCCTGATTCTGTTCCATTAAGACGCTCGGTAGTCTCAAAAGTCCTCTGACTCGTCATGAGCTCAGCGATGTGGAATTGTTGAGTAGGTATTAAAATAAGGAGACGTGTAGGAGCACAGGTTCCTTTCATTTGCATCCTTCTAGGCCAGCTGAGTTCAGCTGCTTCAGAGGTTTCCATCTCCAGCATCTTGACTGCCTGGGGAAATGTGGCCTAATCTGAGCAGGGAATCTGCACAGCGCTTACCGAGGAGCTTGCGCAGGTCCAGATCATGCACACAGGTGCGTGAAGCAGCCCTGGTCCCTGCTGGGAGTTGTCCAGGGGGGAATTTCCTTGTCTCACTTTCACAATAACACCTGCCCCTCTGGGATCCTTCCCTCTGGTCAAGGAGAAACAAGACTTGGTGACGTTCCCCCGTGACCAGACACGAGGAAATAGAAACGATGCTGTTTCTTTTCACTTCTGCTGTGAGGCAGTGACGGAGGAACGAGACGGGGCTATTTTAGGGTCGGTTGGGTTAAACCCATTTAGAGTGGGGCCCTGCTTGGAACACAAAGGGGAGCCCAGGCTTTGTGCGTGTCGGTGCATCTGTATTTTTCCTTCACGCCTGCATTGCCCTACGACCCAGTACGCGCTGCTCTGCAAACCTCCGTGCGTTACTCCAACCCCCTGCCAGTACAGCGTTTAAAACCGTACAATTTAGGCGTTGTAATTGCAATTAACTTCCGCCTTGATGCATTTAAAAGCCTGCGCGCCCAGCGGCGCCCCCGGCCGCTTCCAGGCCCCTGAGGGACGCGAGACGCGGCCGGTGCCCGGCCCCCCGGTCACGGCAGCGACCGGCGGGCAGGGAGGGGTTAACCCCCCCCACCCCGCGCAGGCCGTTGGGCCGGCCCCGCCTGCCATTCGAACGGCGGCGCGTTCCATTCCGTGCCCGCGGGGGTCCCGCCGCGCCTTCCCCCTCCCTCCCCGCAGCAACAAAGCGCGGCTCCGCCCGGCCCTTCTCCCTCACCCCCCCCCCCCCCCCCCCCCCGCGGGGGGCCCCCTCCCGGTGCAGGGGGGCGGTGGTACGGCCCGCTCCGCCCCCCCCCCCCCCCCCCCATCTCGGTGTGGTGCGTCCCGGCAGAGCCGCGTCCCGGCCGGCGCCCGCCCCCTGCGCCTTGTCATTGATGTTGTTGTTTTTGTCGCAGGAGCCCGAGGCCAGGCCGGGGCCGCCGCCGCCGCCGCCCGTGGCCGCCGCCGCAGCAGGGCCCGGGCCGGCTCCAGGCATGTCGGTGTGCGGGGAGGCGGTGGGCGCCGGCTCCCTGCCCAGCGAGCTGGTGGTGCACATCTTCTCCTTCCTGGCCGGCCCCGACCGGCTGCGGGCCTCGGCCGCCTGCTCGCACTGGCGGGAGTGCCTCTTCTACCCGGCCCTCTGGCCGCGCCTCCGCCTCAGCCTCCGCGTCTCGCCGGCCGAGCGCCCGCGCCTCGAGTTCCTCATGCGCAAGTGCGGCTGGTTCGTCCGCGAGCTCCGCGTCCAGTTCGCCGCCGACAACTACCCCAGCGCCGCCCCCGGGGCTCCCGGCGCTGCCGTGACGGCGGCGGGGGGCGAGGGCCCGGCGGCGGTGGCGGCGGGGGGCCGGGGGCCGGGGTGGCGGTGGCGGCCGGGGAGGCTCCGCCGCCGCTGTGCCCCCGCTGGCTGGACCTGCTGCGGACATACCTGGAGCTGGTGCTGTGCGTCCTGAGCAGCGTCCGCAACAACAGGTAGCGGTCGGGGGGCGGGCCGGGGGTGGTTTTTTCACAGAAAACGGTTTATTATTTCCTCACCGAGTCCCTGCGGCTTCGCACAGCCGTAGGGCAAAGTGACCGGGTGTGCCGGGTACCCCCTGGAAAGCGGGGGGCGGCTGCTTCAGGGGGCAGCCCCCCGCTCCGCTCCTCCTGGCCTCCGGAGGGGTTGGGGGGCAGGCCGGGGCCTTCCTGCCCGCTCCTCGGGCTTGCACCGCACCGAGAGGGCTTTAAACGCGATTCCTGGCCGGTTTTGGCCCGATGCAAATGGGGCTTGTGAGGTCTCGCTTTCAGTTCCTCCGCGGCGTTGTGCCCGGCGGGGACTTCCCCTGGGGCAGCTGCCGGGGCCGGGAGGTGGGAGCCTGGCCTCCGAGAGCTGCTCCTGGGCCACAGCTCACCTTTATCTGCCTCTGGTTCCTGCCCTGTGAGCCCTCGGGGTGAGGGTCCTACCCGCCTCCGCCAGCCTTCTCCTGCCTTTCAGGGGGAGCTTTCGCCTAAACTGTCGGATTTTTGGGAAACTTGACTGATGTCCCGAATGAAAAAAGTGTTTAAGTGGTGTTGGCGATGATCAGGTCGGAGGCAAATTCCGCCAAATGGACTTGGAAGGTTGAAACAAATAGCGAGAATCCCCAGGAGGTGTTGCCTGGGAGTTTCGTGGGGAAAAATAATAATAAAAAAGGAATGTTTTTTTCTGCCGTCTCACTAAAATGCGAGGCTGTCAAACGTGTTGTGAGAAGGCTCCTGGCATACTTTACTTTTTGCATTCTCTGTGGCCTTATCAGCAGCTTCTGCAGGGACACTGCTTTCTGGAGTTGTTTTACAGATTTTGTATGTACAGCGTGGCTGAGAGTGCAGCAAAATACTAGCAGCAGTAGTTGTTTCTCCACTACCTGTTCTCTGGAGATAAGTGTAATTTCAGCGGTAAGATAGAGGTGGAAAGTCACCAGCTGGGGTAGGATTTTGCGTTACTATACGTCTCCTGATGTCTTCAAATCGCTTGCACGCTGCTCTTTTGTTTTGAAATGAATCAGGTTTGACTGGGGAACACACAGTACCTCGTTATTACAGCAGGGTCTTTTTTTGGTGAGCAACTGAAAAATGCGTGGGGGATTTACATTAAGCACTCAGGAGTCTACTCAGAATTACGTTTTGAATAACGTATTTGTTTCTCTGAAGGCTTTAAGTTTGATACCTCTTCTTTCCTTCCAAGGTAACTGGTTAGTTTGCATGTAGAACATTGTCCTTTAGCTTTTCAAGTAGGGTTTTCAGATTGGAAGGAGGTGGGAAGGAATGGTAATGTGCCAAGTTGCTGCTCGGTTCTCACCTCTAAGCCAGAGCCATCGTCACCTGCCTTGATGCTTCGTTTTGTCTGTGGAATGACTGCAGGCTGTTCACCTTATTTCTCTGCTCTGCAGCACAAGGATAATGATTAATTCCTTCTTGTGTTCTTGTACATGGGATAGGTATTGTAATTTCCAAAATAAAGGGAACAGCAGCATTTTTAACTTGGCTAGTGGCTGAATCACAGTAAATGCATTCCTTTCGGAATTAAGTTTAAAACAGGATGATTCTTTCATAACTCTTGTCAGCCCCTATGATAGCTTTTTTTGGCAGAGAAATTCAAAGAACTTCCATCTTGCTCCTCAAAACTAGAGAGGAAAAAATCTGCTTTTGTGAAATGGTGTGCCGTTTCTTAACTACGTAATCTTGTTGTAGGCTTTTAAATCTATTATTAAACAATACAGTAACAACCCCCTCCTTTCAGGAAAAAATGTTCTTTAAATGGCTGTAGAATTCCTTGAGGATTTATAATACCACAGGACCTAAGAAAAGACTAAAGTAATGACTAAAAGTAATGCAATTTCTGGATGTCCTCTTGGGTACAGGGGAATGATGATGTGGTGGTTTTTTTTTTTTTTTTTTTTGCTAATAAAAGTACTTTCTCTAGAGAGTACAAAGCTGCTGATTTCTAATCAACTCTGCACGTTAAGTCTCTAGAAAAATATTTTGGAGCGGCCTTTGCTAATTCTGATGGAATGAAGGAAATAAACTCAGCTGCAGGCACACAGTTCAAAACACCTGATAACGCTATGATAGGTATTTCTGCTGGCACTCAGCATCCGCAAAGGTACGTTCAAGGTCCCTCATGCATTTGAGGTAGAGCTCAAGTTGACACAAACTTCGTTTTGCAAGAGGCAGCATATTACTCTTAAATACTGCTTTAATAGCACCGAAACCAAGAGGAGTTGTATAATTCTGTAATTTCTATAATTAAAATGTACTGGAGTGATCTATAACTTTTCCACAAGCAGTTCTGTTGACAGCAAGTGAAGCAAAATAAAAATGTATTATTTAAACGCTTGATATTCTACTTCCTATTAAAAGAAAAAAAACGACTGGAGGGGTGCCTCGTGTTCTGTAACAATATCAGGAGGGAGGAGTTGTTTCTCACTGGCTCTTAAGGGATCCTAATCATCTGTGCCTTCACAAGCTGGTCTTACAAAACTAAGTTCAGGAAGGCAGGTGGGAGGGTGACAAACTTTCCGTGAGTCATTTCAGTGTATACAGTAGCTAATAGGCAGGGACTGATCATCAGCAGGAGACTGCTCTTTAATGTAACTGTGAAGGCCTGAAGTAGAGATTCTCCTCTGGCTGCTTACAGAGGAGGGCAGGAAGGTATTGATCCTCCCCCCTTTCATCTGCAGTGTGTTCGCTTGTGTGACTTGTTTGATCTTTGCTGTGGAAACAAAAATGCAGATTGTAGTAAACCTGGGAGTTTAAATGAAGTGTGGTATCTACCTTGGAGTTGCCAGAATTGTGTGAATCATTCAAAAGAGGAGACTGCATCTGTGTTTGGGGCTTTCTAATAACTCTCTTCTGTCAGCCTGAGCAGGCAGCTGAAACTGGAGGGGGGGGGGATAGGAATTTAATAATGCAATATGTGCCTTACCACTTTGTTCCTGTTGAATCTAAGCAAGGCCATTTTGATTCCTTTTGCATTGCAAGGTGGAGAATGGATGTTCAAAGAGACCCACCAAACCTGAAGAAGGAGCAGAGTAAGAGGCTTGGTACCTTTAGTATGCTTTTTGAGCTAGTGGAAAATGAATGGTTAATATTTAATTTTAAAAAAATACTAAATACAAAAGAGAAGTTTCCCCAGCTGTGGTTATACATAGAACGTAGGATTAAGTTGCCATTAGGACTTTCAGCAAAAGATGACAGTTAAAGCCCAAATAAATTCGTTTAAACAGCAGTGACTTTACTAACCCAATGAAATAAGGATGAGAGGTGAGCCAAATGTCGTGGAGATTATAGGGTACTACAAATAGTAACAAAAATCTAATACTCATTTGGACTGTGATGGTAACAACTGTGCTGTGCATGGAAGAATAATTGGATGCTTTCATTGGCCAAGTTTTGAGGTGGAGAACTTTATCTGGGTCTCTGTAGTGCACGAATGGCAGTCAGGTAGATGTAGGAAACCTGGGGGGTACCAATAAATTGTGTTTTGTACGTCCTGTAGCTCAGTGGCTCTAAAATTGACGCTTGTCTGCAGCAACATTCACTGGGGTCTGGGCGGCACCAAGCAAGACCTGCATGGGATGTGAGTATGCAGGTGAATCAGAATTGTTCTGAAGGTTGCATTTTGTCTGAGCTCTCAGATTTAAGTCCCTGAGATCAGAAGATAAAAGCCTAATTATAGTATTGGCTGTGAGCACTGCCTTGCACACCAGGTGCATGTTTCTGCTGCTTTCCCTGCCGCACCAGACTTTCCTCAAAAGCTGTAGGCGATAGAAAAGCACAAAATACTCTCGGTGGTGTTGCCAGTGTCTTCAGATTTCCCTGCCAACCTTATTCTTCAGCTAGGATCAGGCATTGGCTTAGTCAGATTTATAGAAAATTGTGAGTGTGGTTGGGGCTCAGTTATATTCCAGTATCACTACAGTAGTCCTGTATTTAAAACACTAAATATTAAAGTGTTAGAATTTCTGAAACGGTTGTTGTAAAATCTGGGTGTTTTGCTCCAGTATTTGCCTGACTTGATAGGAAGCCTGCGGGTCTTCATTCACCTGCAGAAGAAAAGTAGCAGGTGAGACAGTGGAGAGATTTCGGGGAACTAGTCTATGGTTATTTCATACTTCAAAACAGGTAAATGATTATTTATGCTCGGTACCAATTATAGCCTGCAATTCATAAACTGAAAACTTGACTACTTGACGGCTTTCTTCTGTTGGTAGAACATCTGCTCATATTGGGGAGGTAGGGAACTGGCACCAGAGCTTCCCTAGGCTTTGAGATTTGTGATTGTTTTGCATCTTCCTAAAAGTTGGTCTGAAGTATTAGCATACAACTTGCAAACAGTCGGTTTAAAAAAAAAAAGCCACAAACAGCTTCTGTAAAGCTGCTGTCATTTTCGTATCTTTTGTTTGATCTTTTTTTAGGGGATAGCAAAGATGCAAGTCAGAAGTAAACTGTGCTGGGGAAAGGGAAACTGGCTGTCTAGCACACTGAGACAAGTCCAGCGTAAACTTAGAGGTTCTTCTTTCACTTTTTAGGTATTCCTTCTAGAAATTTAAATTGTGTCATGGTGGACCGGTAATTCTCTTCCGTTGGCTGATAGTAGAAGCTGTTCTGATATTTCCTACTTCAATGTAACAGAAATCAAACACTGTTTGGGGGGTGAGGAGCTTTTTGCTCAGCTTTCATCTGAAGTTTGTGTTGCCTCAGTTGAGGAAGGTTTGGGCCCCCATTTGTAACCCAGTTGCAATATGGAAGTGCTCAGGCAGGGCTTGTAGCAGTTGCATTCTACTTGGGCATTAAACTTAGTGTTAAGTGTTAGGAAGGAGCAGGTATTTGATGTTTCCATCTGTGAAATTTAATACACAAGTACTAAGAATTAAAGAGTATGTGAAAGTGCTGCCAGAAGTCTTCTTGATAGCGATGGCCTGCTGAAAATACTCCTCTGTGGTCACTAAAAACTGGTATTTGCTTTACAGTTGGATTCAGCAGTTTGTATATCCCTCTTCCCCTTTATGCTTCAGTCTCAATTCCTGTAGTTTCATACATGCCTGTATTCCAGGGCAGGAGGATGCTTCCCAGAAGAGGTTACATGTTCCATGCAATAATGCGTTCTTGCTGCCGGTGCTTGTTTTATCCAGAATGATTCCTTCTGGTGTTTTAATTTTGTATAAAAATTCCTTTTTGTTCCTTTGTTTTGTAGGAACCTCCAGAAGTTAAGTCTCTTTGGGGATATAAGCATTCTGCAGCAGCACGGAAGTATATCAAATACATACCTCGGAAAGGTTGATCCTGATGGCAAAAAGATTAAGCAGTAAGTTATATTTATAAATTGTCAAATATGTTAAAATAATAGTTAATGTATTTTCATGTCTGAAACACGTAACTGAGAACTTTTTTTTTAATAGGATGAGAATTTAATTCTTAAATTGAGTTAATTTTTTTTGTTTCTAGTATTTTCATGAAGTAGTCTGGTTTTGTGGCCTGTTTTTTCCCTTTCCCAGCAGGGTGAGAATCTTTCCTTTCCTCTTTTCATTGTGTTCTAGAAACAATATTAACTTAAGGAAAACAAAACAGGAGGAGGAGCAGGGATTTACCAGTACCTCTACCATTGCTGTACATGGAAAAAATGAGAGAAGGAAGTAATCCGATGTCCTCAATTCTTGTGAAATACGTGTAGCAAGTAAAATTGAAAGAGGACATAAGAACCGACAACTTATTTTAAGTTGTCTCATAAAACTAGGTTAGGTATTTGTAGAATACCTGAAAGATCTTAGCTCACGGCATGCTTGTTTAGTCTCAGAGGTGTATTTTAGCTTGCCATAATTACATTACTGTACAGTCCTTACTTAGAATAACTAGTTTGTGTTTTTTTTGGAAGTGGTGAAATACAGTTTAAAAAGCTACTGACTTCTGGAATAAATTGTTCCTGAAGAGTGATGCTAACTAAGCGAACGAGTTTTAGTAGTTCTAAAACTTTCCATATAGATCACTTTAATTTGTGCCAGCTTAAACATACTCCCAGTAGCTGGAGAGAGGTGTAAGTACAGCCACTCTAAATTGTTACCGTTTATTTTTAAATGTTTTTTAGAACTAGTCTAGATATATTATCAGTTGTATGTACGTATGTGAATGCAACTGTCAAACTAAATGTTTGGTCCTGACTTAAATTTGCACATCAGTGTGAATTCAGATATGTGTCTTTGTTATTCCCTTATGTTTAAATTACTCTAACCTCTGCATTTTGAAATTGTTTAAGATTTGTATTGTAGTGCTGTCAGCAGGTAAAAGGCTGATTTGGTAAAAGCTCCTTTTTCATATCCTTTGTGAAAACATAAATACATAAGCAAATCATGGCCAAGGGGCTTAAAGAGAACCATCTAAGCAGATGTTTGCTCAGCTGAGCACATAATTAAATATTTCTTCAAACAAATAACAAAAATTACTATGCATACTTCATTGCCACGAACTGTTCAAAATTCATTTACTATCTAATTTGAAGTTAGTCTTTTACACGAATATTGACCTTTGCACATTTTGGAATGAGCAAATAAATGCTACCTCTTTTTTGTTTGTTTTTGCTAGAATAAAGCAGTGTATTTTGGGACCTGCTAGCTCTTTTCTAAATTAAAGGAAAGTTGGCAGTGTTTTATTCAGTGTTCTCAAGTTCATCAGCTCTAGCAGCATATACTTCAGGAAGTAAATGCCAAGTGCAAAAGGCAAGACTAAGAAGCCGTAAGGTGTTTGCATCTCTTAAGTTGCAAAACGTGGATGCTGGCAGCTAACACTGCAAGACGCTGGGCAACCTGTGGAGGTAATGCTATTGGTGGCTGAAGGTTTGGGAACCCAAATGGTGATAAGCCTTAGTAGCTGTTTCAGGAACTTCCTGCAGTCCAAACAGGGAAGAAAACACAACACTTCCTCAAGTCCGTAGCATTGAGATGAGTGAAATGGGCCATGGGTGAAATCCCAGCTAGCACAGAGCCATGGTTCTTTGCCTGGGGGAACATCCTAAGGGTTGTTCCTGGGGGAGAGGCAGCCTTGGATTATGTTTCCAAAATCACACTTCTGCAGTGGTCAGCATGTACAATACATGGCTTTGTAATGCTTTTTCTCTTTCTGTATTGTGTATGTGTCCCTGGATACTTCCTAAAATGCTCTTTAGACCTCAGTTCATTACTGTGTGGAAGTTCATCAGAAACAATGCATTTGTCTTGAGCTGAGCAGGGGGTATATGTGTAAAAGTTTTGTTTCCTGAAATGTTTCCATGATTGCTCCACCTGGCTTAGATAGTTTGGTTTCCAAAAGAAGCAGTTTAGCTCCTGGTATTAAACAAAACGTATTGATTGGTGGTCTTTAATTAAACAAATGGGCCTTACTAATAGGTTTGCTTCCTGTTCAGGGCCATCAAGGTACTTCGGTACCTGTCAGGACTTTTGGGGCTTAAACAGTTAGTCAGCCTTTGGTCTGTCCTCTGGCTGAAAGTGCCACTTCTGGCATTAATTGTAATAGTAATTTATTTTGAGGTTCTTATTGTTGAGGTGGTTTTCTCCAGTATAGTAGGTTTATGGCAGATGGGGAACATCCCATTAACTGCTCTTTACAAGGAGCAAAGGGGACTGATGAAGTACGCTTGTTGAGGTGTCGCTGTGCTAACTTGCTGTCTTGCATGTGCTGAGCTTTGCTCATATTTTGTGTTCTGTGTACTAAACCCTGCTAAAATGTCAGATGTGTAAATGAGCTTTAAGGTAGTCCTATGTATGTCACAATGAATATTGTACTACGTGCTAGGTACTTGAAGTAAAAGTATGATAATAAAATAGATGTTAATTTCTAAGAATTCACTTAATGTTTTCTAGAAATGGACAGACTATTTTTGCAAACTCCAATTAGATGCAGTCTGCTTATGAAAAGTAGGATGCATGTAAGAATTTGCAGGGGAGGAAAACCCCTTATTAGATGCTTGAAAAACGTATTCAAAATCTGTTAAAATGAATAAATAGCTGGTGGTTTTTATTGTTCTTCCTGTCCAGCCTCACGTAAAGCAGATATTTAAAGCAAACCAAAAACCAATCGGTGTTAAATATTCTACACGGACATGTTGAATGTCTATCTATTTTTATTAAATTGGCAATGAACTGGGGAAAGGCATCTGGAAAGTTTTCTGAAGATATATGGACAGGCAGCCTATCAGCACCAGTCTAACTATGAGCATAAATATTTCAGTGTGAACTGAATAGCATTAAATTGGTATTACTTTTCATTGTTTAAGCTGCATGAATACTCAAACAGTGCTCTTCTGAGCCTAATTATTTAAATCATAACAGAAACACAATTAAAACAAAATCTTAGTGTAGTAAGGCATGGATGATAGATGTTTTACTGAGCATGTCAAAATTGAGTTGTCATCTTTTTAAATATCACTAGTACTATTATGATTGATTGCTTGGACTATTACAAAATAAAGGATTCCATTGCTGTAAATGTTACATCACCTTTCCAAGCTACTGTGATGAGAGCAGGGAGAGAAGAGCCTTAGCTCATTGTGGGAGAAATTAGAGAGGTTCCTGTGGTAGAACCTCTTCCTTTGGGGGATCATCAGAGAATCTGCCTTAAATTTAAGCTTTGGCAGAAACAGACGCAAACAAACATTGCCAGGATCAAACAGCTCTCATCTGAACTCCAAAAGAATTTAGGAATAAAATAGCAAAACTGCATTATTTGTGAGTCTTAACCTGTTGTTTAGTTTTTGTTGCCAGTCCTCAGTTAAAGAAAAAACTATACTTGGAGACAATCTAGAAGATCTGCAGTGTGTATAAACCTGATGACTGTACTAGGCAAAATGTTGGAAACTATTGAGATATATAATTGATAAATATGATAACCACACCAACTGTTCCAAAGAAAAGTCAGGCCTTTTACAATTGCAAAAACTTGTTTTAAAGAGGTGACTAGGTAAATTTGTGGAAGTGAGGTCCCTGAGGGTTACTAAAGACAGAAAACCACCTCTGGCTCAGGAGGTCAGAGTGACACGTGTTTGGAAATGGTGGGAAATCTCTGAGAATTATAACTTTTTCCCTTGTTCTATCCCTCTTAAGGTGTTAGTGTTTCTCTGCTGTTAGTCAGGATACGGAGCCTTTAATTTTGTCTGGATGGTATCTTGATTAAAGATAGGTGGATAAGAACAACAGCTTTGTAAAATTGCTTTGTGCTTAAATATATAAAATGTGTACAGATTGACAACAATAAGGGAAAAGGGGTTCTATGGAAAACAATACCCGATTTGAAGCACATTTGAAGCTCAGTTGCTTCCCTTAAATGCTGAGTGTGCCTTCTGGCTGGCCGGGGTTTGAGATCAAACATGTCTGTATATGCGTCCTAAAAAGTATGTGCTCAAAGAATACTTGTCACTGGGGCAAGAGGGTTCTTTGGAGCTTCAGTAGGTGAGGGATGAGGATTGAAAAATACTTCTTTCAAGGAAGTAGGTAGGGTTTGACCATACTATTGTTGTTTGTTATTCAAAATCTTACTTTAAAATACTTTTCATGCATTCTTGAGTTAAATACCTAAATTAAAGAACATTCTTGCACTAAAACAATAAATGGGTAGGAGAGGTAGGATGCATCAGAGTAAGCGTGTTATAATCATACAGTGCAATAAATCTCATGAGGATTCCAGCAGTGCCAGAAGATTCTGGCACTGGTGATCTGGGTTTGACGTGTTACCAGGTCCAAGCTGTTTTGGTAAAACTTGAAGCTGTTGACAATGAGAGTCCAATCAGCTGTACATTTAGAGTTATTTCAAGAATCTTCTTAGGTATTTGTTCCTTACCCTGTGAGGAAAATAAAGCAATTGGTTTCTATCATTCTAACATATGTTCAAAGGCAATCTTCTCCAACTTTTCAATGAAAACGTCTTTTTTTTTCCATATTGAATTTGCAGTACTAGAGAAGTTAGCAACTATGAAAAGCTGTTTGAAAAATTAAGAACTGTTTTTAAAGCATTACGGGCTTTCTTCCTTGCATGACCTTAACATGTATGTGGGAGGGTGTTAATGCGTGCCGGGATCTGTGCTGAGAAGTATGAAATGAAGGGTCATAGTGCACCACTGTTTTGGAAAAATCAAAGTACTTATTTTTTTTCAAGATAGTTTACAGTTTTTAACCTTTTAAGTGTAGTGGTGGTTAAAGCATGGTGGGAAGGCTGCAGCGTGCTGGGTTCTAACCTTGGTAGTTCACAAGAGCTCTGACAGTAGCACCTTCTGCAGAATAAGGCCATAAATGAAAGAATAATTCTTGAACAAAAAAATAAATAGAATGGTAAGCAATTGGTAGGATTAAACCATGTTTAACAGCATCGTTGTCTGTTTTGTTTACTTGCAGAATACAACAGCTGTTTGAAGAGATATTAGGCAATAGCAGGCAATTGAAATGGCTGTCTTGTGGGTTCATGCTGCAAATAGTAACTCCCACATCACTGGCCTCCTTATCAAACCCCATAGCCAACACCATGGAACACCTGAGCTTGTTGGACAACCACATCCCTGGTAATACCACTCTTATCACTGCAGTCGAATTGGAGCGTTTTGTGAACCTGCGTTCGCTCGCTTTGGATTTCTGTGATTTTACGGCTGAAATGGCAAGAGTCCTGGCTGATAGCAACCATGTGCCTTTGCATCGACTGTCTCTCCTGGTCCACAGTGTTTCCATAATGCACAAGTCATTGGACAGCATGCCAGAAGATGAGAATTGGAAGGCGCTGACACGCAACAGCACCAATCTTCGGGTCTACATAATGGCTTTTGATGTCAAGAGTGATGATATGCTAAGGATTCTTAAGCCCAGTATCCCCCTAGAGAGGATTCACTTTGACAGCTACATCACTTGTGTTTCAGGAGCTGTTGTTGACCTCATATCCAGGCAGTATGACAAGTTCCTCACTCATTTTATACTAATGAATGATGTGATAGATATGTCTGGCTTCCCAGATCTTAGCGACAACCTGAATGAAGATCCACTTGTCTTATTAGCCTGGAGGTGCACAAGACTGTCTCTCCTAGCTGTTCATGGTAGGTAATACGTTGCATGAGCTTAGTATGTGACTGATATGCTTAGAATGCTTCAGCCTTCCTAATTACGTGTTTTAGTAAGAATGCTGTTCAAAAGTCTGCTATGCCGTTGCTGTACAAGCTGTTGTACCTTCTACTGGTATTTTTGTTTGAAAATAGGAAGATTTTTGTGTATGTGTTCTAAACATTCTTGTAGCTTACTAACCTTTCATGAGAGGTCACGCAGGATTTTGTTAGGCTGCTCACAGAACAGAGGATAACTACAAACTGAGTGTTCAAGGAGGCTTGTCCTGAAAGTGGCCTGTGCTGTGCCGTTCCACCAGGTGCCTGGGCATGTGAACATGAGCACTGTAGGTGCTTGCTGTGCGTACTGAGCTCACGGGCTGTTAAGATTAGATGATTGTGCTTCCTGTTTGTGTAAATAACGTGGGTTCAGTGCCCCAGGGCTGAAGGGAGGAAGTCTCTTACCAGTTTGGTAAGGCCTTGGCAGCAGATGAAGGCAGTGAACAAAATTTGAGACTTCTCTACTTGAAGAGTGGGGAAAAAATAATGCAGAGGAGGTTGTCTTGCTGAGTGCATTGGTTTCACTAATAATACAGAGCTAGGTTTATCCCGCCTATTTGCTGTATAATTGCAAATCAAATAAGTGCTCATTTATATTCAGCTCTGTAAACTGTATAGTACTTGTTAGAAGATGGAATCATTTGGCACACGTGAGGCACCTGAAACTGAAATAGTGCAGAGTAGTTATTTTTGTGCTGGAATTGGCTTACCAAGACCAAACTTGTTGATACATGAAGGAGTTAAGTGATGACTCTGTGTTCTGCTGCGTGAGAGTGAATGCCCATTTCCTCAGGCAGCTTGCAGGAGCGAATTCCCAGTTACTCAGCACAAACAGGAGAGATCATCAGCAGCAGAGATGGTACATCCGGATCTCGGTTGAAGGCAGAAGGTTCTGTTGTATCTGCTAGGAAAAGGTTTTCACTGTCTTCTACTGAAAATCAGTGGAGAAAATCAATCCAGTGGTCTCCTCTTTGTAGTTTCACTGGCAGACTTTGGAGATTGACATATGACAGTGCCACTCTGTAAAGAGTAGATTTTTTAGCAGCTTCTTTAACATTTGGATAAAAGTTTTAGGACCTTTTTAAAGAAAAGAAAAACAAACACAACAAACAACCCAAAACTTAAGTTGTCCTTCTACCACAGGGAATTCCTCTAATCTGATCCAAATTTTAAAAGATGATAAAATACCTGATCATAAAGTAGTGTAAGTATCTTTTAATATCAGAACATGTCTATTCAGTAGAATATATTACTCTGTGCAGAGCATGGGGAGGGCCACACCTTCTACAGTTCTGTGTAATCAAGTGATTCTTACTGAATCTTCCTTCTTTGGAGAGATTCTTTGTATACCTGCAGGAGAGAATGGCCAGGCATCGCCCTTGCTCTGATTTTGAAATCCAGATTTTTCCCATTTCTTTTCTCCCGTACTTGTAGAAGGTAGCTAAGCTCCTTATAAACACCTCATCTTTAAGTTTTGAATGTGACTTCTCAGGTGGTGTAGCACAAGCACCTTTCTTCTTGAGTAGTTATGGTGAGAAAAATATGGCTATGAGGAAAGATCTAGAATGCTGTGATGCTTCAGTACAGCATCTTATCCTCACATTTCTGTTTTTTGAGATTTACCAAGCAATGGTCTCTGGTGCTACTTGTTGTATTTTTTTGTGATACTATCAAGCTTTCTTCAGGAAAGAAAAATTAAAAGGGTGTATTTGTTCGAGGAGCCATAACTTGCTCTATTTGTAAGGGCACAGGTTTCTTCTATATTTAGACAAGAAGTGGTGGTTCTTCAGTTTCCAGTATTTTCCACAGGTTTTTGGCTTTCCCTCTTTTGCTTTTAGTTTGCTCTGAAAAAGTCTTTAATTTACAGATAGCTTTGGCTGTCAATTGGCAGTGACCAAAGAAGGAAGGGAGAACACGTCCTAAGGACATTCTTCTCGGATAGCTCATGATTCTTTGTCTCCTATGGGAAGTCGTACCATCGTTCCACCAAGGTAGCATCTCCAGGGGCAGAGGAAATTGAGTCAAGGGTATTCAATACTTGTTGCAGCATGAAGGAGCAGTGTGAGGAGTGTGTGGTCTTTTGGGATGAGATGGGGACAGTAGGATAGTCAGAGTGGTGTGATCAGGAGTTGTAAGTAAAGAGCCACTCCATCCAGCGGGGCTGGAGCCCTTTATTCTTAAGAGAAGGACACTTTGTGTGGAGTTCCAAGGCTGTGTGTGTTGTAGACGTATTGTATTACCTGTGAGATCCTCGGTTGCATTCTGTCCCTGAGCAAAGCTAAAGCTGACATTTCTACCAGCAAGGAAAAACTACACTGCTGCTCGTGGCGTGTTGGTCGTTCAGTGCTAACTGCGATGAAGCGATCACTGCCTCTTACCTTGGAAATACTTCAGTTGGGCACAGGCTTTTCTTGCTGCTGGGAGGTTAATGAGAAACTTCAGGCAAAACGTTTTGAAAGAGTTAATTTAAAATAAGACTAAGTTGAGAAGAAGGCGGTTCTCCCAGAGAACAGAGAATCTGACAGTGAAAAGTTGCAGCAAAAGCTGTGTACCTGAGCCCCAGGGATGGCACAGGGGACTTGGCTGCGGTTACTGTTCCCCTTTATTCTTGTACTGTCTCTCAAGGCTTTTTTTAGTAACTTTCTTTACAGTCAAGACAACTGTAAGGTGTTGTGAGCTCCTTCCGAGCCTGATAGGAATGTAATTCATAAAGGTGCAGTTTTCCATTGGGCTTAATATCCTGCAGCCTTGCAGGTTCATCTTCTATGACTGTTGTGCTAGGGGTAAAGTATCAGCCAGTGTAAATTGCAGGAATTCATACATTCTTAGTGGTTAATATCCTAGAAAGGAGCCATTTAGGTATTTGCAGGGTTTCTTTCTTAAAAAAAGGACCTTGAGCAACATATTTACAGGAGAGTTTAGAGACAAAACAGTAGGAAAAAATGGAATGAAAGATTCTTTATTACTTCAGGTTTTCTCATTCTTTAATTAGCTGTCTTATTGCAAGTCTGTAGGACGTAGAGCGTGTTACTTCCATTGTTGATTCCTTCAGCAGCTAACTTTCCCATCACAAATTCTGTGCAGACTGCAGCTTGCCTTAGCCTCTGAGTGGGCATCCCACCAGGAGGCATGGTGCCTGTGAGAATGACGGTGAAGGCAGAAATGAGCCTTTTCTTTTGCAGTGGAAGGGCTGGCTTGCAGAGCTCCCAAAAAAAGGGAGGATCCCAGATAGTTTGTGTTTTGTACCTGGACAGGGAGGAGCTCAGCGTTTGCCTTAGTGAGGATACAGCAAACTGTAGGAAAATAGCAGGTAGCTGCGAGTGTTTTGAAAGAGGAAGAGGGGTGCTAATATATGCTAATGGGAAGAGAGGGAAGCTTTATAATTATGTTTAGTTTCAGCTAGAATAACAAGATATATGTAGATTATTTTTTTTTGCGCTGGTATGACCTATTTCCTGGAGAGGCTTCTGTTTGTTTTTTCCTCTACTAAGTCCACCTCTAATGCAACAAAAGCTATTTTTTTCTAGCTGAAACTGTTTTAAAACGGTCCTTTTATATATTAACTTGAGTAGTTGATTAGTCGCTTCTTTAATGTGATTTATTTTTGAGTAGATCACAGAAGGTTTGAAGTTGTATTTACAACTTAATTTGTAGGAAAGAAGTCAATGTAAATAGTGGAAAAAAATAGATGTAGAAAAGCTTTGTTAAAATACCTGAAATATTTTTGATACTTCCTTATTCAACATATAAATTGAGCTTTTTTTACTTGCAACAACAACAAAAAAATCGGGAGGAGGATTCTGCCAGACAGAAGATGCCAAAAGATGTTCTGGCATTAAATACTTGTGTAAAAAAATGCCTTGAGTGAAGTTACAGAGCAACTTTTTTTTTGTTTCCCCATAGGTTACACAGTTTGGGCTCATAATCTTATTGCAATTGCTCGTCTTCGTGGCTCTGATCTGAAAGTTCTTGAAGTCACAGAAGAAAGCATTGATTTCGACCAAGGAGAACTGGCTGATCAGGACGTGGATCCGGTGCATAATCTCATTGAGCAAGTATCTCTCGGATTGGGTCGGCCTTGGCACGCAGTGATGGACATAGAACTGCTCAGTGTCTTCACTGAGCCAACTCGTCATTTTTACAGAGAGATGCAAAGCTTCAGTGAAGGCATTTAGCTCCTTATTTACAATTCCTGTGGTTACATATGCAAGTAGGGTCCTATTATGTTTTTTCAGTAGTGTGAGTTAACCCCTTTTGTGCTGTGTTTAATCAGTATTAGCTATATAGAATTACATATGTGTATTCTACTTCTTGATCAAAGAACGTAGTCGGGTATTGGTTTAGAAGCTGAAAGTGGCAGTGTTTAGGGTTTTCACGGTTAATGGACTTGTCTACCAAACCTTACCGGGATACAGCCAAAGGCTGTCTGAGGTTGCCGGCTAACTTTACTTTTATTGAGTAACTGTGTTTTGAATGATTTCACTATTATATCGGAGTTCTGCGCTCAGGAGCCAACTGTTTTTAATATCCATATCCATAGCCCAGCGGATTTCTCTGCTGTCATTGTTTGCTTAATCTGGTAGCGTGCTACTTAATAGGCTTAAAAGGAAGAGAAGTCTATCCAGGGCTGTTCATTCTTAGACTCTCACCTTGCTTCATTTCCCATGCAGCTTACGAAGCATGACTTGCTGCCGATGTCGGTTTTTCTTAGCTCTGTTAAGCAGTGGTGTGAAACACTAGCTTTTTGGATACCCGCACTTCCAGATGCACTCCATAAGCTGTAATATTTCAGATTCTTTGTAAGCTCCTCCTAGTTTATTCTCATCTCTTGTCATCTTCCTTAAAAGTTAGCTTTGGGCCAAAGTGTAAGGGAAAAAAACCAAGAACGTGCGCTCCGATGAGGTAAAAGCATAACAGTGAAGACTTCAATACAAAGGTATACACCTGCAAACAAACGTTAGTCGTGAAATCCCTAGCAACCAAGTCACTGGATTTTCTCTGTCAGCGCCTGTGTCAGCTGCCAAAGAATAGATTAAAAACGAAGAAGTGCCCACATGCTGGCAGGGGCAGGCCAACTTCTGGCCAGCCAGATACTGCTAGATTGTAATATATAAGGTCGAATTTCGACCTGTGGTACACAGCTGTGCTGTGGCTCAGTCAGCAACCTCAGAACTCTTAACAAACATGCACCTGTTTCACTGTGAATAGTGAATGTAAAGGAAGGAAAGGAAACAAATACAAAGCTTGTTCTATCACAGGTATGAGCTGCTATGATGCATGAAGAACATTCCATGAAGTATGTTTTAAAATCTTGTTATATCTGAGAGGCTTTAAAAGCCGATTTAACTGTTTCAGGGCAACCGCGGTACAGACGTGGTCTCTGTGAGACTTCCACCTGACCCCAGTTTTAAGTGGTACGAATGTTGTGCATTTAATGTTTAAAGGACAGTCTGCAATAATAAAGTAAGTGGCCAACGTGGGTGCCCAGCAGTGCTGAGACCTGGCTGCTATATTGTAAGCTTTGGAAAACACAATTTATGCAACAGATGTCCAGATATGATTCTATTTATGGAAAAAGTTTATATGTGTTTTACAAATGGTTTTACCATCTTATATTAAAATGACCTTTTGACAGGTGTGCGCTGTTTTGTCTCCAGTGAGCACATACCATGCGGATTTTATATGTACATCAGTAGAGTGAATCCACTGGCACAGTGTGTGTATATGCCAGATGTGGTGAGATTTTATCTTATAAATGTGATCAGATTAAAAAAAATAAACTCCTGACAGAAAATGTAAGGAAACCAGCTGAATGTTTGAATTGATGACTGATGTTGTATGGTTTATGTTAAATGTATATTCTTTTAATTAATGAATAAAGCATTAAAAATTGATCACTGTATAAAATATTTTTGTTGTATCAGCATGAGAATTTCTAGACTTAAAATGCAACAATCGTTTATAAGTTGTGTATAACTGGTAGCTCCCATTGTGTTTAGGTCAACAAAAGAGTCTAAAATGTCATACAGTAATTTCTTGGCTGAATTTTGTCAACTTATTTTTTGGGTGGGGAGGGGTGGGGGGCGGAAGGATGCTTTGGTAACGATCAGACCACCAGACCAGTTAGCACAAACAGTATTTCACGGTATGACTTACTAGGCTGATACGGTAAAATGTGGATTGTAGACTATAGAAGACTATTTTGAGAAATTCTTGCATCCGTTGCAATTGCTTAAGTCAAAACCTAATGTGCTCTAGAAAAATGTGTAGTACTTTTTTTTGGTGTCCCACTATTAAATAGACTATGAATACCCACAACGCTTCAGTTTGACCTTTTCTCTGTACTCAGAGTACGTAGCTGTGTATTCTGAATGAAAACTGCAGATGGCCGATAAGCTGCCGAAGAGCTGCCGTGCCCTGCAGTGGCTGATTGTGCTGTGAGACTTGTCGGAGTGGCTGTTCGGTGTGCGCGTGCCAAGCACAGGTTTGACTTGGGCTTCTGAACTTCATTTTATGACAGCTCAAACCGCTACCAAGCATGAGGATTGCGCTGCTCCTTGTTTAAGGAGTCTCCTAGAGCTTGTAGATCTGGCAAGCAAGATCGCTTGACGACTTATTGAATTAACGACTTATTGAAGAGAGGAAAAGTAGATTTTGCTGTGGGTAATAAAGATAAGGTGTGTATGATTATAGCTCTTCATATTCCAGTAAAGTGAAATAACAGGACTCAGTCACGGTGCCTTTCGGGGCTCAGCCTCCTGAGGGAGGTTTATGTAGCAGTTATAACTGATTGATAGGGATTGTTCAGCATCATCTGGACCTTAAATGGGGGTGTAAAGTGACCACATTTCTGGCCACTTCCATGCAACTTCCTAAAAATGTTGCATCCTCTGGTTTAAACAGAGTCGCAGGATGTTAATTCTACCTGCGCAGACTACAGTGTTTCTATGGATGGCTGCATGACTTACCTCAGTTGGGAAGTAACTTGATTACTTTTGTTACCTAAATGTATTTCTCTTTTAGCCTAGCCTATTTTCTGCTGTGTTTTTAATTAACTTAATATTGAAAGGTAAGGTGGGGGCAGGAAAAACAGCCCACCCGGCTGTGGTACAGGGGTGCACAGGCCTCTCACTCTGTTTAAAATAGGCCATTGGTGCCTAGCGTTAGTACTCCAGATGTGATTTTTTCATCCAGATTGAAGCAAGTCTAAAGAACGGATGTGGTTTGTGTTCCAGGTGCAGATTCTATATACTTAATACATACAGACTACTGTAATAAGCCTTTGCTTCCCAAGTACAGGGAGTCCAGTAAGGCGTGAGTGAGTGAAACATTCCTTGAGCAGGGTTAGAGAAATACCCCTCTAACTGTTCTGTTTTCTTAAAGATAAGTAAAAGCTGTTGGTGCTTATAAACAGTAATTTGAATTAGTGACAGTGGGATGAAGGGATTCAAACTGAAGCAATCTGCAATCACGTGTTAGGGAACTTAGGCAGTCCCAATGTGGAAAATACACTCGTATTTGGAGTGGGGTCTTAAAAACTGTGTGAATTTTTGAGCTTGCACAATCCCAAATGGAACTTGTTTGTTTTCCTTTGTTCCTAAAAAGACAGCAATGTCAAGTTAGCCTTGCTGTGTTCTAGATTCAGCAGCAGAACTTGGAACACAAGCCCTCAGTTGTTAAAGCTGGATTGCTTTTTCTTGGGGGGGGGTGGGTGCGGGGGGGGGGGGGGGTGGCAGGGGCTTCCCTGCATACATGCTTGCTTGATCCTGCTCAGTCAAGCTTCTGTAACCTACTTTAGGGGCTACTTTGCCCCACTTCCTATTGCATACCTATTGTACCTATTGCTGGGCTGTTACTGGAAAAAAAAAATAATCTGAAATTATTCCATTCTGTCTGCAGGATGCTCTAATCCATGCTTGTCCTGCATGATCTTAGTTCAGTTAACTTCCACGTTGTCTGCAGCTCCCAATATCATTGTGGGCTCAGAGTATAGTGCTTTGGTGGAGGAATTGTATTGTGAAGACAGTTAACTTGATTCTAAGCTAGAACAAATATTTAACCTATACAGAGAAAATACAGTATTTGTTCAGGAAATGTAGTTACGTTTGTAAGTAGTTTACAACCCTTGAAGTGTGTGTGGTGAGGTCTTGTGGTGGTATTATCAAACTAAGTGCCTCTGTACCGTCAACCATTTTCTACATACAGGGTCAAGCTGGTAGTTTGCTGTTCTGGTTGTTCTAGGAGCTGAGGTAAGGGGAGGGGTAAAAACTCAGTAGTTTGTTGTACGGTCCTGGTTAAGTCTTGCAGGCAAACTTGGAGACTCCAGAAGGCAAATCATTGGCTAAAAGTGATGCAACAGCTGAGCTAAGCTGAACATCAGTTAAAAATTTCAACATACATGAGCCTTTAAAGTAGCAGTTGCCAGAATTTGTTGGTGACTAGCTGAAGTACAAAGGCTTATCTAAATACCGCTGACTAAACTAGGAAGAAAGAAAGGGCGAGAAGGAGCTGTGGAAGAGTTCCGCAGCTGAAATAAGAATGGGGAAATAAGGTTAAGAGAAGGAGTATTGAGCTGCAAAAAGAAGAGCTCAGCCAGCAGACTTGATCTAAGTCAGCAGTTACAAAAAAAAAAAAAAGGTGTTCTGGAGCTTTTTGGTAACTTCCAATTATGGGATGTCGTGGCTTCTGAGCGTAGAACAAGTGTACATATGAAGTTTATATTTAAAAACTTTTGTGTGTGTAAAGGGGGGGATGGCAGTTGAACTGTCTGCTGCTGCTACTGTAACTGGAGGCTTGTCTAAAAACAGTTTCCTTCTGTTTTTTAAAAAGGGTTCTGTACCAAGTGACTGCATTGTGAGTAATTATGTGGTTTTTAAGCTGAAGCATGCTGGTCTCAAACAAAACAAACTGACAGGAACAGCCAGCAGCTTCCAGCAGAAGTCTTTAGAGTGTATGGTAGGTAAAAATGGAGTGAGGCTCTGTCCAGATCTCACCCAAATCCCTGTGCCCTGGCCTGCAGAGACTGGGCCTGCTTTAACAGCCATTAATTATTACAGGGCAAGAAACAAATAGGAATGAGGAGAACTAAATGACATACCAAACTTCTAGACACAAAATTATCAGTTTGCTTTCTTTGTTTTTGGATTCTGCTTCCTTTGTGAAGACCAGTACACACTACAAACTGTGTGTGGACACTTGTCTAAAACCTTTTTTTAGCTTCTACAATGCTTCTGTATGTTTAGGCTTGTTTTAAATGCATGTTTGCCCTAGCAGCATATTCTTGACTACTTTTATTGCTTTTACTTTTGCTAAGTCTACTGCGTATACTTGCTTCTGTGCTTGTTTTAGACAAGACAGGAATTTTATCTTTTCCTTGCTCTTTTAATTATCTGTAATGTGTTAGGATGAGCACGGTTACGTAAGTCTCTTGCTACACTATACAGCCATTTTGTTGATAAATACTGACGGTTCTCCAGAGTTGGAGAGTTGAAAGAGTGAGGACTGGAGACTTAGCATCTTTTTTTTTTTGTCCCATGCACCTTCCCCAATGGCAATATTAAAATCTAAACACTATTAATTGGATTTGTGGTGAGACAGTAAAAAAGCAAACAAAAACATACTAATTAAGGACTTCATTTTGCTGTGGCTATGTATCTCTAAAGACAATAGTCTGGTGGTGCTGAAGCATCACATACAGTTGTAAAAAAAAAAAAAAAAAGGTAATAAATTAGCTCCACTTCCTCAACTACTCTTATAGTACCATGGTAACAGTGAACTTGCAAGGGAAGCTTATTTCATCATCTTCAGTAGACATTTATTGTTTCAATTTTTTTCACATTCTACTCATAAAGCAAGCATCACTTTTGGCATGCAAAGATTCCCTGTACAGCTAGACAAGCACAAAGCAGCTGGACTTTTAAAATGATTCATGATTTAATTTTATACACCTCTGAAGAGATTACTCAAATTAGAAATACTTAATTTAAAATGACTACTGTACAATGGAAATCACTTATTCACAATATTCATAGTTATATTTCATTCTTTATTTACAAAACACTATCCTGAGACTTTTCTATTAAGCTTCAATTTGAGCAAAGTAGTTTATATATATACCTAAGTAACAGTGGTTACTTAATGTAAGGGAAAATACCATTAGCAGAGTACAGAAATGGTTCAGCACAGTGCTCAAATGACTGTCAGGTCTCTTGCTGTGGTTCCGTTTGTTCTACAGCTGCTGTATTTGACTGAGGTGGCTCAATTCTATTTTCAGGAGGTGGTGGTGGAGGCAAGAATCCAGGTCGTTGAGGCGGATAGTGAGGAAAAGATCTCATTGGGAAAGGATTTCTCACTGTGAGACAAGGAGAGTAGCCCAGTTAATAACAATCAAACGGCGCACACACACACCTGCTCCTTTACCCTATGCATCTTATTGCTCAGCAACAGCCTCCCGAAATAGAAGTCACAAATTAGAGCTACATTAGATGAGGTGCTCTGGTGAGACAAAGATGCTAGGAAAGGGAAGGACAAGGTGATATTTTTCTCAATAGTGATCTTGTGACAGGCTCATGGCAGTAGCCAAATTAGCCCAAGTTAGTGCTTGTTAAGGGGTTGCTGTGGCCACCACCACCTTCAGTCTGATGGGGGGTCTGATGTGGTAGCCCTTCGCTGCCACACCTCACAGGTGCTGTGGGGGATAAAGAGCTCAGTTCTTCACAGGTCAGTCACAGAACAGCAAGAGCTAGGAAGAAGCCCTTCAGTCTGATACTTTCATCTTGCTCCAAAAATGTGAAAGGTGAAACAACTAACAGGTATGTCACAAATGCATGCCCTTGTATGGACATGAGCATACCTCAAAGATATGGACTGGAGCCTAAAGATTTATCATACCAAGATTTATGTATGATGCAACCTCACATGCAGTTGCTTTACTACCTGACAAAAGGAACCCTTCAGGTGCTGAACAGTGTTTGTATGCTATTTTCTAAAGGTAATATTTGTAAAAGCATTATCAATGTGAGCAACTGTGAAGATGAAAATATACACCGCCACCTTCATCTCGCAGATGCTCCCTGCAGCTGAACTGGGAAGTAGTATGTGCAGATAACGATTTAAGTGTTCACCCAGTGTGATAACTCACTACCTCGACAAAGCACTGATGTTCATTAGCTTGAAGCAAATGCTACCTGAAGTTACATACTTGGCATTGGAGGGCGTGGTGGCCCAAAGTCTCGTACTGGAAAACATTCACGTGGTCCGTACATGCCAGCAGGAGGAGGGGGAGGAAAAGGAGGTCCTCGTCTCATGAAAGGTCCTCTAGGATCCATAGGCATTAAGGGAGGTCTGACAGGAGGGAAAGGTGGAGGAGCAAACCCTGAGCTGACTGCTTCACTTTCAGAGGCCAGTGGCTGATCAGGCAGAGAGTCCTGCAGCACAACAAAAACAGAGAAGTTAGCTTAGGGAAAGAGATAAGGAGAGGGAGCATCTTCAATCCCATCAGGTCTGTTTTGATGCAGACTGTCACTGAAACTAGCTAAAAGCCAGCTCCAAACAGCATAACCCTGAGCAGGCTACCTCTGTGCACTGGCCATCAGCTTGACCATAGCTCCACCTTTCAGGCTGCAACTAATTTTCAACAGGGATTACATGAGCAACATCTCAAAATTAGCTCACAAGACAGCACCTGCTTTGATAAAAGTCTACATTCAATTTTATGATTTGGACTGCACAGTGAAATACAACATATGATCAAGTACTACAGAAAAAATTTCCTATATATTTTGCAGAAAATTAAAGATTCCTTAGATCAAGTTTGTGGTTAGCTACTTACACTAAGATTAGAATGATCTTTCATCCCATTTCCACTTGGTTCTGTTCGTGGGCTATTTTCTGAAGATGTTTGTCCGTCTGTATGCAAAAGTTAAACAAGTTATTCAATGTTGACCTCCACCTCCCCACCACCAGCATTTTGTCTTAAATCAGAAGATATAGGCAAGAAAAATAAATATACTGCTGTATAAAGCAACTATTGTGCAGGCAGACTGAAAGAAAACAGAGAAACACAAAGCTGTGCTTGAACATTTCTGCCAACCTATGTACAGGTTGCACATGAATATACACCGGCTATATATTCAGGCTACAGCTTTTACTCAAGTTTCCTGTATGCAAATAATTTTTTCTCCCATTTTAGTATGTTTTTCTTAGAAGTTACAGATGCATTTTCCTACTGATGTACTCACTGTATAAATGAAGAGAAAAATATTAACTTCAGTTTTTTTACCTCTACCTACCCCCCAGAGAACAATTATTTTTTTAGAAACAAATGGAGAAAAATATTGAAGAGAATTGTCAGAGGAGAATCGGAGTGGATACAAATATACTACTGATACACACTAAATGTACTCCAGTCTTCAAAACAATCCAAACCAAACACCAACAAAAAAAACCAACACTTTGAGATTTGAAAAATACTGCTTCCTTAAACTTCAGCATAAACAAAGACATTAATAATAAAAAGCATAAGACCAGAACAATACTGCTAACAAGTGACACATCTCATTTACGTTAATTGCATCTCTTCTTCTTTAAGCAATAAAGCTCTTTTCTCAATAAACAGAAATATCCTTTCCAAAAACCTAAATTGTGTCATTTCAAGCAGGGCTATGCTGCTTATGTTAGAAATACTGTTACTTAACAACCTGAAGCAGTTTAGTAGCTTATGTCATGCAGAGAACATTCATTCCTTGATACTTAGGTTGCAAAACACTTACCATTTTAAATCTGTCAAGTTGGTCACAATCTGTCAAACTTTAACCCTTTGACAAAAATTTTCCTGCTCTCCAGGTACCTGCCTCAAATTTTTGGAGTTAGCTACCTCAGCTTAGGAAAATGCAGATTATCTTGCTCACAGAAAATAACATTTTGATCGTCTCACTGAGAAACTATAATTAATTCAATTTGAGTCAGAGCCTGGATTCCACTACTGCAAGATGCTGCTCTTCAGAAATCAGCTGGTGTATGGGTTTTATTTTTATTTTCACAAATACCCAAGTCTAGTGAAATTATATGCCTCTAAAATCAACATTCACATGTGCTTAATGACATGTAAATGCTGGCAGCAAGGTTATCCAAAACACTGTTTCCATTAAGTTGGTTTTGAACTGCCCAAGAAGCCCATGTAGCTTTTTTTTTCCCCCTAATTGTTAGCAGCTGAAAAATGTGTAACAATGAATGCAAGAAGTGAGTGCAAAGACCACATGCCTCTCCTGTCTTTCAGTCAGCAAGCAGGCATTTTGAAGAAAGCAATGGAATTCCCCAATGGAATACAAAGAAGTAGAAAGCAGAAGTGAAACAGAGAGGCTCGGGGAGTGTGGTAGGAAGGTGAGTGGCTGTAAAGTAACAAAACTGTACAGAATTTTCCAGTACAGAACAATTCCCTGTAAAACCTGAACCTTTAACCTAAAACAGAATTCAACATTCTGGCATTATGACACCAAGTAAACAAAGGTTTTCTCTCCTATTGACAGGAACTGAGCGACAAAGATGGTAACTTACTACTGATCACGTGTACCTGAACACTGTCTGGCATGGTTTCTGTCAAGAGTTTAAAGGTTATGTGATGTTGTCTGATGACTCAGACACGTCACTTACTAGGCATTAAATAATGATGAAAACTGTTTAATGAGTATTAAGACTCTGAGCTCTTAAATTGTTAGTGGTAAGGTTTAAGTCACCACAACTTTGTCTCTGAGCTTCTGTGTGTTGCTCAGTGTCACAAACAAGAATTTACAAAATTGGCCCATTTCAAATGGTAATGAGACAGTGAAACATGATGAAATTGATGGGCAACTACACTGTGAACTACAAAAAGCTCCACGTATTACAAACAGTTTGAAGGAGGAGGCTGCAGGACCTTCTACTTCAGTACTCAAAGCCAGTGAATACTTGAAAATGTTGCTGTTATTCTTTCAGTTTCATTTACTCTAACTTTACCAAAAATGACACAGAAATGCAAGTAAAGGTTTGTGAAACTTTAACGCTGTGTTGAGCTTCATGGCAGGAGCCACCAGATATGGAAGGCCACATCTGAATGGTTAACACTCAGAACAGTGAAGGTGGATTTGCATCAAAGCCAGCAGGTATTAAAATGTTTTTGCACAATAGAACGTATCAGGCGTGGGGTAGCTGTCAAACTGCCCTCCTCCCATGGCGTAGTACACATGGTCACCCTATACTGAGATTCTTCACCTGATCGTGTCATGGAAGCCAGGTAAAGCAATTCCCACCTGTTTTATCAAAAGACTGCATGTTGTATGTTCGTAGCTCTGCTGGTCCAGAAAGTCTTCCAGTATTTGGAGGATTAGGGAAAAATCTTTCTTGTCTTCGAGGAGGAAGAACTGGATCAGAATAGGGCTCACCTATCATTGAAAACAAAAAAGTCACAAAACAGGTCAGCGAAGATTTATTACCTCATTTCACATAATTTTATATCAGCAAAATTATCTGGATATCTTACGCTCCTGTAAATATTCAAAGTGACTATTAACCAGGGTGGGCAAACAATCCTAGAATTAAAAAAAAAAAACAAAAACAAAAAAAACAGACCGTAGGAATCCCACCTTCATATACTACAGCCTACATTTGTAGTAAACTGCTGTTTCAGGAGCTGCAAAAGAGAAAGCTCACTGATTTTTGGTTTAACATACAGTAGCATTCTTTATGTTGTGATTACATAAGTGACCTCGAAACAAAGATTCAGCACAGCAATGAAGGTCAATGTCAGAATAAGTTGCTGTACATTTTAAGCCATACTAATGTAAGAGTGCTGTTTCCCATTACATTTCTTACCACTCTAGTGCATTTCCCATTTCCTTGCATTGAATCTAGCAATTATGCAGCTACAAGGCAAACTGTGTTAGTCAGATCCTGGGCAAGGATGGGGTAAGAACACAGCTCTGGACAAGAAAACAGGACTGCAGTATCCTGTAAATAGATGAGATCTGACAAATGGAAAACTGCATCCGGAGTGAACTTTGAGTTTTATGATCAGACTTACGTACAGATGCACAGCAACTACAACAGCTTGCTGCATCTGCAAACTGAAGTACATTCACCTGTGTTCTTTTTTTTTTTTTTTTTAAAACTTGTAGTATTTTTGCTTCTTTATTACAGGTACACAGGAAGGTTGTTCCCCCCGCCCCCCCCCCGAATTCAGTTTACTTCAGAAACATCAGTATCCTCTTCATTTTATCTATGTCTTCCTTGAGTGATGATGCGTAACACACGTTTATCTGAAGTGAGAGTGATGACTTACTTTGTTCCTGTTATTTATAGAAGAGGCAACATCAACATGAAAATAAGTACTAAACAGTGCATTTTCAGTCAGGATGACTGTCCCATGGTGTTCCCCTCCTACTAGCAGAAACATTAAAAAAATAGTATCTTTCAACATCAGCTAGCTTTTAGGATTTAATTTTTTTTAAGGCTAATGTACCATTAAAAATTATGACTTTCTCAGATCTCTCATTCATCATCCAGCCTAGACAGGTCTTTTGATGCACTAAATAAGCCCCTAGTAAAATGATGAAACTAAGCAGCTGATTATACACTGCTAGTATCAATATACATTTAAAAGACAGCACAGAAAAAGTGCAAATGAACTGCATTATTCAAGAAGGGGATAAAACCCTACTATTAAAAAACCTTTCCAGTGTGACTGCACATGCAATTCCTAGAAAACACCTCATATTGCTACACAAAAAAAATAAATATTTATGCTGCAAGTCAGAAACTCCATTATTCCAGTAGCTACGCAGATTTCTATACCTGGTGGAGGCAGAATTATCCTGCGTTCTCTGTCCCAAGGAGGAGACAAGGATCCAGTATCTGATGGTGGTCTGTGGGGATCAGGTAATCTATCAGAACTCAGCTCTCCTCTTTCATTACTAGCTTCATACATGACAGTAGATCCTGGTCCTCTGGATCCTAATTGAAGAAATCAGATAGCTATTTACTCTGGTTTTCAAATCCTACATTATGTGTCTTTCTTCATTAAGCCTGAAAACAATAAAATGTATCATGCAATACCAACACTTTCAAGATACGCGAGGTGCACAGCTCCCCAGGAATCTCCAGCTGTTTGCTGCTGATGACTTACTAGAAGTGTTTAAAAGTTTGTTTGGAATGAAAAAAATTTAGTTCAACGGGAGCGTAACCTACAGTACCTGATTTTTTTGGTAATCATTTTAAGAGTTTCTGTTCACTGAAGTAAAAAAAAAAAAATGATGCCTTCATGATAAATGTTATTCTTAGCACTAAAATAACTGTCATTAACAAGACCTCATCAATTTAAAAATTAGCACTCAAAGTTAACAACCTCATTGAAAAAAATATTTGTATTATATTCAAGACTATTCTCATTCGTTCTAACTCTTTAATCAAGAAAAAAAAATTAGAAAAGACCAGGTCAACATATAAGCAAGTGGAAGAGAAATGTGACGAGTGACTTCAGATTGCAAGTTTCCTTTAAAGGAGGATTTGGCCTGAAAATTGACATAAATGCAGAATTCTAGTATCATTCTGTAATTCCCTACCCTAAAATCCAACTTAGAATTTGAAGCCATTTTCTATCTTGTGCAAAGTGAGATAAGCACTATAATCGCTTTGTAGTTAGCACTGACTAAACACATCATTTGTTTAATCTTCCCAAGTTAGATTAGTGCTCCATTGCAAAGTGAACAGTAATGTCTTTGCATAATTTCTTTCCTTGCTAAGAGTGCATTTTGAAATCCAGTTTTCACTCTTACACACCAGTAACAGCTGAGTTACAATTTTAAAGATTCATACGACATCTCAATTTCATTACATACTGTCTCTATTCAAGTAAGCAGTTGTCAAATATGTGATTTTACCTGCGTGTGGTATGTGTGCTATGGCTGAACATCTGATCTGTTTTCTTTTTTCGACTTAGAATGTGAATCAACTTTCATATGCAACTGGGTATACCACTTACAACGAATTAAAGTAAATAAAGAGTCTTTTAAAAATCAATGTTGATTAGTGACATCCTTATAGATGAGACATATTTAGACATATTTCCTGTGAAACAAATATAGGTACCAACAGATTTAACAGCTATTAAGTCAAATAGTAACTTCTTTATTACCCTTAACAGATGCTGAACTTCACTCTAGCATTCATCTACACTGTTTCCATTTAAAAAAAATTACAAAGGAATAGTGGTTCCTTCCCTTATCAGCCATGACACTATGGCTTTCTTTCACCTACTTCTCAAACTCTACATTTTACTCCTTACGCACCACCTTCCTGTTCTCTTTCATCACTAGGGATGAAACTGTCTCCATGTACAATGACTCTTAAAATTTACAAGCCAAGGAGAGGAAAACATTACTGAATCAGTAACTTCCTAGAAAAACATTATTCATGACTCTCTATAAAACTGTCTCATATTTTTGTCAGTGTAGGTAACTCCCCTTCTTCTCTTTCCATCTTTAGACGAATGAGAAGTATCGACATTCTTTCCTGAAAAAACTAATTAACTTGTTTACCTTAAAATCAGAAGTTTATTTCAGCAGAACTGCATTTGTCCAAAAAATAAAACAAGACTAAGTTTGGCTTTTCACTTTTCTCAATTTGTGCTTCTGAAAGCAATCTACTGACTAATCCACTAGTACCAACAAAGCTTTCCGTTGTGCTGGTATACACTAGACAGCTTTAGAAACAAGTTGAAAAACAGGAAGAGTTTGTCTGAGGACCTGTTTGTACTGAATTGGTGGTTTTAATACTTTTTGTCACCAGCAAGAGGAAAAGGTGTGACAGATTTATAGCAGAGGAGAGAGAAATCCAGAATAGATAGGTTTTCAAGTTTAAGAATTGTACCTCTTCCTCCTCCTCCACCTGGAAGCATAGGTGAAAGCCTTAAAGGACCCTCCAATAAAGTTGGAGGGGAAAGAAAAGCTCTTGTTTCAGATGAAGGCCGGCCCATTGGTGAGGGTCCATATGGGGAATGCTCTGGAACAGTTAAAACAAAATGCTCAAGTTCACAATACTTAGTTCAGCAAACTGTATAAAGTAATTAACTTCTCAGGTGAAGTTTAAAACTAAATCGTGTAAGTGAAACAAGAACTGTGTTCCAGTTACCATGTGTGTCATATTCCCACACTCCTCTCATCAATGCTGCAATACTGCCAATGCTCTTAGTTTCAACAAAATACTTGACATGACCTAGAGTAACTTTTTTTTTTTAAATGACTACTACATATACATGGCCAAGATAGTTTTCAAACGACTACATATGTGCTGTCTTGGGAAACAAAACCAGAAACCAGAACAATTAAGAGTCCATTTTACAATTCAACACTGTACCTCTGCCAAACGGTCTAACTGGAACATCAAGAGCATAAGGATCTTTTTCTAAAAGGTCAAGTTTAAATTCTGCTTCAGTTAATCTGTGAACAAACAACAAAAAAGAAGCACAAAAATGTTACTGGTCTGCACTGCTTACTAGTAACATTTCTACTAAAAGGGCTAAATAGACAAATGTATTTCATTCCCTAAATAAAAAAGACGAGATATCACAGAACTCTGAATTTAAGAATTCCTTGAAGTATTTCTCTATGCTAGTGCATTTAAGCTGTAATTCAGAAGTTGAAGTGGCATGTTAGATGTCATAACTCCTAGGCACAACATTATTCTCGTGAGTACTCTATGTCGCACTTCAGATGTTAGTTAGCAGTATATCTAAAGGTTTCCCCCTTACACACCTCAACTGTTAGCTCAGTATTAACTTCTGAGCTAAACAATTGCGAGATTATTTAGTAATCATAACTTCTGGTTAATACATGCCTATTAAAAAAACAGTACCATCAAAACGCTAGAGTCCTAGACCTACATTCTGTTTCTTTTCTGAAATATTTCAATACTTCACATAGTTCATATTTTCTTGCATAGTATCATTACAAGAATCCTCAAATGACTCCCCCTCATTCAGAGCTACAATGGAGCACTGCTCTCTGCTCTGTCTTGTTCACCATTGATCAACTTGTGTCTAGAAAATACTGAATTGCATAAATCCAAAACATACTCACATTCCAAATCACATTTGTTTAGAATCAGATCAGGACTGCACTTACTTTTGTCTGTTATGTGCATTTTCTTTTCTTATATCATTGAGGTGTCTTTCGGCTGCTCGGGCTGTCAGCTTTCAAGAAGGACAAAAATCAGATGCTTAGATATTGCAGTTTATTAATTAAATGCTTCATAAATGTGACAGCTCCTAGATCCAATACATTTTTCTATCTGAATTGTTCAGATTGTATTTTCATGATGTATGACTCATGTATAAAGCATAGGAAACAGCTTCACAACGTCACCAAATGACACTAGCAGTTCTACTACCCAAATTTTTTGGGAAACAATACGGTTTTCCTGCAGATTCTTAAAACTGCAGGAATTAAATTCTTTGGCTATAGCTGCTTTGAAGCATCTACAGAACACATACAAGATTTAAACTCTCCAATTTTACATATGCAAGTTTTATTTTAAAATAATACAATTCAAATCTGTAATATTATGACCATGAAGTGCCATAACTTTTAACAGGACTATCTCATACAGACCATTCTGCGAAACTGAAGAATGTATTAGTCAGGAGATATTTTAAAGCTTCCTGTTTGGAAAAAAAGGTAAAAAAAAAAAAAATGCATTTTGTAGCAACATTCTTAGGAAGCTGTCAACGGAACATACTGTTCTTACAGGACATAATGTCTTCTATTAGCAGATAAAAAGAGTGGAGTACATCCAGGAAAAATATTAAAATGGCACCGAACCAAGGCCAAATGCTTTTATTATTAGCAAAATGCCACGCACTTGTTAAATAGTAACGTTATTCAAGCAGATTTAGTGCTATAGCAAACAACATTGTAGTATTCAATTCTACTGAGCTCAGAGCTCACTCAGCTTAGTTATTGCAACTATTCTATGACAAAAGTATTTTTAACATGCTTTTGTGTATTTCTGCAAGAAATCAGTAGGTTTAAAGGTAACAGGTTAATTTTGATGATCTGTTTTTAATAAAAAATTTAGAAGTGATAGAGCAAGCTATTCAAACCACTGAAAAGGGAAACAGTAGTTGACATACAGAATTAAGAAAATTTAGTGTTTGGAACTTACCCAATTATCATGAGCTTTTTTCTCATGTGAAGTAATCTGTGAAAAAGACATTTATTAGATCATTACTGAAGTGCATTACTCATTTGAAAAAGAAAACTTAAGATTGAGTATATGCTCTCAGTCATAAATGCAATGTGTAGGTAAATTATTATGAGACATGCAAGCTTAAACTGAACTTACTTTTTAATAAAGTTAGTGATCTCTACTAAGAGAATGAGTCCACAAAAAAACAGATGACAAAATAGGTAACGAAAAAAAGACAAGGAGAAAAACAAAACAAAAGAACAAGCCAAATTCACTATAACAACTTAATGGAAAGTGGTATTTTAGTTGCATTAACATCCATCCCACTTGGCATCAATGCCAAGTAACACAAAGACATACCTGATTCTGATAAGAACGAATGGTTCTTTCTAACTCCTCTTCGAGATCTTTTGCTCGCTGTCTGTAACAAAAATAGGATTTATGACACTGTAATAAAATGCTGAGGAAAATAATTTTAAATATGGTAAACACAATGGTTAACACAAAGTATAATTATTTTAAAAAATAATTTTTGTATCTAGAAGAAAGTATCATCATCTAAAGACTAGAATCTCCATTGCTTCCGTCTTTTTTGTGTGCCACATGATCCTTAGAATCAACCACTCCCCAGCTGTTCAGTGGTCTGTGATATGTTTCCAGCATGAAGGATATCACCCTACAGCATGCTGTAGCAGCCAGCTCAGCAACTGTACTAACTTGGCTAGAACCTCATGCTGTTACAGTTTAGCAGTCAGTTCTGGGGGACAGTTACTTGCACTGAAGTTATTGCAAGACCACAGGAAGTATGATGCCACCTAGTTGCCAGCTGCCTAGTGCACAGCCTTTCTAGGTTCTGCACCCTCTTAGCAGGTGGGCCAAAGATACGTTCTGAGTAAATCAGAAAGAGTGAATTCTGTATTCCTAAATGAATACTGAAAAATGTCCACAAAGGCTTCACATTCCAGAGAAAGATTAATCAGCTCCTCAGGAAGCATCACTGATCCGTATCATTCACTTCAGTGTCAATACACCCTTAAACATTGAAGGAAGCTGGGAAATACACATTACAAATCAAAGAATTATGCTGTAGTTCAAGAAGCTAATGAAGAACATATGTAAACAGCTAGTGTAACGCAAAACAGTTACAAAACAATTACAGAAAATATTCCCACATCACAGTAATATTATTTAAAAGCTTAGAGATACAGAAATAGGATACTAAAACTAGACAACAAATATGTTCAGATCTATGGGAAAGCTGAATGTTGCATTTATTTCACAGCTTTCTCTTTTTAACTTTTTTTTTTTTTTTTTAATTTTTAATATGTTCACTAAAGGGAACTAGATAGAGACCCACTTCTACCATTCCATTAAAGCTAACATTTCAATACAAACAGCATTCTTATGGAAACGTTCTCAGTGGTCTTCCATTCTCATTTTAATTTTTGTATTTTTTAATAAAACAGAAACTCTAATAGTATGCATTATTACACACCTACTAGCATATAACAACACACAAACAAAAGTAAACCAAAGAATCTGGAAGAAAACGCATTCACTTAAGCTGGTGTTCTTATTAATTCTCTACTGCCTTTTGTTCACTTTAGAAGAAGTCATAATAGTAAGTAAAATTTGTAATTACCTGTAGCTGTTTAGTTCTTCAGCAGCATGATTAATTTTTTCATCTACTTTAGAGAGCTTTTCTTCTTTTTGTAGGCGTTCTCTCTCTTCTACTGTCAGTTTCCTTTAAGAAAATTCACAAACTCGGCTTAATTTTAAGTCAACAATTCTGTAGTCAGTCCAAGAAAAAAAATCTCAAATTAGTTAGGCATGATGTGTAGATGGTATTTATCCAGATAAAGAACTTTAGAGGTAACATATAAAACGGCATAAACAGAACTAGTTTTTATGTATTTATTCAGTTTTTGTTTTGCTTTGTTTTTAATGAAGCATTATCGCTATCCCTAAAAGCAATTTGGAAGATAATTTAAGCTCCCAAAAACTCAAGCTTTCCTTTTGCAAATTACTGCCCTAGGGAGTTAGTATTGCAAATGGAAATATTTGCAGAAATGTACAAATAGACAACCACACACAGAACTACACTATCTTTCAGTGCCATTTCAATAACTATTTAAAAGATGTCCCATTAGTACTAGTATCCTCTTTTATTTAGCTGTCTCCACCACAACAACTTCTCTCCACTCCTTTTTGTCTCTTGTAGTCTTTGACAAGCATCATATATTTGCTGAACTTCAGCATGGTATCTTTAAATAACTTCTTTTCATTAAGCTCCTTTCTATCCCTCCTCCCCTTTAAAAATCAAATGTTAATGTAGTGGATTTGGGGTTTTCCTGCATCTATGAGGATGACAGTCACCTATGTATTACACAAACTACAAAGCAGATTATTATTGAAAGCATCACTTGAAAAACATCCCGCATATCGCTCAATACAAAATCAAGACTTGTACTGCTTCTCTTGCTGCCCTCAAGATTATGTTTGCTCCTTAAAAAAACAATTTTCTGGCTAGTAAAAATGTAAATTAGTGCCTTAAAATGATTCCCTCCTGATCCTACCACAGCCACACACACTTCTGAAAGTTATTACATGCTCCATCCTGTCCCAATCAACTGGACCTCCAGTCCTTTCTGTATTTGATTTTGGTCAGCAAGTCCCGTTACCTACTGTCATCCTTACTGGGAGACAGATTGCACAGCCTTCATATTGCGTCTTTGTTGGTGAGGAAAGCCAAATTCACACAGGTTCTATGTTGCTCACCATTAATAGCTGGCCACATTTTAACTCCTAAGCTTCGTTTTACATATAGCGCCAGTCTTCCACAGACATCAGTAGCTCCCTTTACTATATAAAACACACCCAACTGTTAAAGAAGTTACTGATTGTCTTTCAGCAACTTTGATAGATGTATTATAGCATACATTCATTTAGAAGTCAAGCTGTCCAACTTCACCCACCTTATTTCATAGATTAGATTTGTCGCTTCTCACATTATCTTTTTTTCTGTACTTAATTGTGGAAAAGTCCTAAATTAATATACCACTACTTCCACGGAAAAAGTTAGTATAAAATTACTGTGATCACAAATGTACATTAAGATGCAACATAACAGGGTCTTCCTACTACTTCCTACTTCAAAAAACTCTGGAAAGCAGTATTGAAACTTCCAATAATTTTCAGCCAACCAAATCAAAATGTGTGAAATCTCAGACAGTAAGGTTTGAATATAAAAGTCAAGAAGAACCAGCACCTGTGTAGTTTCATTTCATTTTCTTGATAAAGCTCAGTCATTACTTTGAGTTTCTGTTGAAGCTTTTGAACTTCACTTTCAAAGCATTCATTTTCAGACTGCAAGGAAACTTGTTCACTTTGGAGGTTTTCTATACGCTCTGTCAAATTTAGAGATAATTATAGATAATTAGAGATAATTGGGAACAACGTACAGTTTACAAAATTAAAATACTTGTAACATTTTAGGACAGAAAAAGTCTGTAGAAGCCTCTGCTACTATATTGATTTAATAATGTATGCAGTAATATGTATTAATACATTTCAGTAAATTACACAAATTGCGAAACAGTATTGGTCCTTTGATGGGAAGCCAGCATTATACTCTCTACCAAGCGCAGCTCTGAGCAAATGCCTAGCCTTTGTTTTCCCTCTAAATGGTGTAGCTTCTCTAGACACTGCAGTTTTATAATTCACAATATAAATTTTAATTTGGAGCTTTTATTATTGTAATTATTCCACTCTAAAAGAGTAAAATCGTTACCATCATATTGCAGATTTAGCCACACAAAGCGTTGCTCAGTAGCCTGAAGGAATAACTCAGATTTGTTACCTATCCAAATTAAAATCAGTCCTGTTTCCTTTCCTATTTATTATTCTTATGCCTCTTTTCAAAAAAGATATAAAACTTCAAGTAAGCTAGAATACCTTTATGGGACAGAGTTAAAATCGATTTAGAAAACGTGCCAGCATAAGGAGTCAGGCTAAATGACCCTCATGCATGAAAAAATACAGTTTTATAGAGCATATCATCATTCAAATAACAAAGCACAGTATGTTCAAACATGATGGCTATTCTGCTGGCTGTTATCTACAAAAGCAATTGGTAGTTACAGACTTTTTTAATTGAAGTGGCAGTGTTTTCGTCTTATACAGTTTAATTCAGTATGACCTACACAACAAAGAAAAACAGAGAAAAATAATTCTAGCTTTGATTCTCTAAATGCAGTATTGTATGTCTTACTAACTATTCAGCTTCCACCCACTACAACTAAACTACACATTTTAGTAGATAGTTTTAAAATTTAGACTAGAACTCCACTGTTTCAGGTTCAGTATTTATTTAAAGGTATTATGTATATTAACATCACGTTGTTCATGTATTTTAAGATTATGTAACTTCTATACTCCAACAGACTACAATAAAACTTGCAAATGGTGCTTTATGATTAATATAAATCACTAAATTTTAATTGCTTTACCTCTAAAATCAAATTAATTTAAATCAAATTATTTAAAATAGCTAATCAACTCTAAAAGGCATTTTAAAGGACAAGTAGATCTATATATTAATAGATATTATTATTAATCATAATATATTATGAAAGAATTAATTAATTAAGAATTATATTAAAACTTAATTCAGTTTTTAGTGAAAATAAGACAGCCAGTAACATTGTTTAATTACCTGTAAGTTCTCCTTTGGCTTTGTTTTCATCAGACAATTTTGAATACATTTGATCTCTTTCTGTTTCCATGGTCTTTAAACAAGCATTTAACTACAGTCAAAATAAAAAAAAGGAACTTAAGATTATTGGAAAGTGTTTGCATGCAAAAATATTTAATCAATATCAAAAAATGCTGGGTTTTAATACTAAGTGCACACAGATACCTATATGCACTTAACCTTACCATAAGAAATTGCATATATTCCATTTAGTCTCCCCCCCTTCCATCCACAAGTTTCTTAAAATCACGTACCTTTGCAGCATAGATCAATTTCTTTACAGTTCGTTTCTGCTGATCATCTAATTGACAGAATAGAATACATCACATAAAAAGCACAGAAAGGTTTGTGACAGAGCTTACTACTCAAAACGTATCATTTTATTTTGTTCTTATAAAAAATGCAATCTCCAACATGCCACGATAGACATAAGCAAATTTGAAACTGGGGGGGTTGTCTATTTTCTAAATAGGCTCAGAATGCACTTATTAAGAGTGAGATGGTGAACACACGTTGTAGAACTTACTGTGCTGTACCCTATTTTACAATCAGCACTAACAAAAAAGAACCTGCAGCAAGAATCAGGAGGCGGAAAGGCTCTTCTGTGCTGCTGTTTTGAGAGGACCTACACCTATATCCCCAGTAATACTATACTACCTGTAACAGCTGTGTAAGGACAAGGAAGCAGCAGAAATTAGACTCTACGGACCTACAGGGCTACTGCTTCGAGGAGCTTCGGGAAGAAATGAAAGCAACATTTCTATCTACAGATGTCTGAGAATCATTGCCAAGGCATCCTGGAAGAGACTGAGCACTCAGTCCTTACATTTCCCTATGACAATGCATACCCACATGCTACCCTACAGTAGCACAGGCTTTCCAGAGGTTTCCAAGCATCAGTTAACTGTCTGACATGAATAAAATTGGGTGAGTTTTAAAAACCCAGTTTTTGAAGAACTGATCTTTCCACTTTCCTGGAATTTTGTTGGCTCTCTATTTTTAAAACATCTATTAAAACATATCATACCTAAATGCTCTCCATTTTCTGTTTCACCCTTTATATCAGTGTCCCAGTGATCATCTTCAGTGTCATCATCATCCCTGATTGCTGAACTCCAGTCTTTCATCTTCAGCAAGTACTGTGTCAGCGACTAAGAAAAAGCCCACACAAAACAAGAACAGAAAAATAAATACAAACAATGAAAACGAGATTAGAATTCCAACTACTTTTCCAGGATTTCTAATCCTAATTTATTTCCCTTAGCAGATTAAGCGAGCCTCATCTATAGGACTCTAAATGTCTGACATTACTCTTCCCACTAAAACATATACCTGCAGGTTAACAGGTATGCCCTAGCAAAGATACCTCAGATACCCAAGTAAGTAGCCTTTCACAAGGCTTGGGCATATATGGTACATGCACGTAACAATAAGTCCCCAAAACCCATGCTCCAAATTCCAAAAAAGAGTAAATACTCAATCAGAACCAAAAGTGCTATGGTCTTGTTTAGCCTGCAGTCTTCCAAGGCTGTCAGACTGCTCCACTGTGCTGCTAAGCAACCTTTTCTGCTTAGCAGGAAAGGAGACATTCGAGGATGGACACATCAAACAAAAAAACAGCTTAACACATATTAAGAAAAGGAGAGTTTGTTATATCTTCTTGAAACTTAATGGTTAGCATCAGACTGAATAATACGATTCAGTGCTACCGGTCATAATTTACCTTGACTTGACTCTCTTTATTTTTCAATACTTCTTCTATATCTGTTTTAGATGATTCAAACATTTTTGTTTGTTCATTTAGTTCACTAAATCGTTCATCCCATCCTTCAGCTTCTTTTAAAAGCTAAAAAGGGAAATACTAGATTAGTGTGATTATTCATTATAACAAAGAACCAAAGATGAATAGCACTTCAGTCTGTTGTGCATATTATCTACATACACAAAAGCAGAATTTTAACCTCTCATCCACCAATATGAATTAAACAAGAAGACTACAAGACAAAGTCTCAAGATTCAAATATAAGACTTCTATGTTATTGTCCCATTGATATAACTACAATAACTCTTGTAATTAGTTGTTAGACCATTTAAAAAATAGCAAAATGGTTCATTTACTATTCCACTCACTTAAAATCACATGATGTGACAACAGCGATGCATATAAAAAGTGACAATTTGTGTAACAAACAATTATGAACACTGAGGAGGAGTGGACAGAGGGGAGAAGACTCCTTCCCCAACATGCACATACACTTTTGAAATTATAGCTGTCTTCTCAACCTAGGAGAGGTCGGTGAGGTGAGGAACATCTGGAAGCTTTTCAGACAGCTGCTTAAATTCACAAGACTTGTACATTTACACTATCTCCCTTGCTCTCCTCCACACTTCTTAATGACATTTTAAATTTTTATTTTAAAAAGAGTTTTTCCATTAATGAAAATCACAGCAACTGCATGTAATCATTACTTAATTGTATGTATCTTTGTCATTGTCTAAAGACATTGCCATGTCTTTGTCATTGCCTAAACAACAGGCAAATTCCAAGGTTACATTTGATAGATATTCCCTAGTAAAATCTCATTTCACAAAAGTACTTTACAGTAGTAAAGCAATTAGTACATGTAAGCACTTAGTTTATTAAAAAACACTGGAATAAATTAGCTAAGTAAATCATGCCTTCACATTGTAAGAATAAAATATGCATGCAAGCTTTAAAGACAAAACATACAGTACAAAAACATGGGGAACTATTTGTTTTAAGAGAATGTCAAAAGAATATTGTTCAAAGCTGTACAACAGGCAATCAATTTAAAAGCAGTGAGTGTACAGAAAGGAACAGCTAGGTTGAGCAACAAAAACCTAAGTGAAAGTTATACTAAAAATAAAACCAGAAAATGGGAGTTAAACAGGGGAACTGCCATGCAAGTAGACAAACAAGCCTGAACACTTGTTATCAAAGATAAAATGAAAGGTGTAAAACAAAGTATGTGACTAGAATTGGATGAACACCACTTGGCACACAACTGCACCTTTCAAGCAGTAAAAGCCATATATGAATTTGTAGCATCAGGCAAACTAGAAATTACAGATAAAACAAAAACACTCTTTGCTAATGCTGCTCAGAAGACATACACAGGCAACTACATTTATCATGAAGTCATTCCTCAAAGGGAAGCTAAACCTTAAGAGAGTCCTTCCACATGAAGCCAAAGAGAAAATAAATTGACCTGACTTTATATACCTGTAAGAATTACAAGAAATGATTTGCAATGAGCTAAAGCAGCATTTATTTCTGATGTTCCTAATGAAGGGGAAAAAAACACCACATAAAGCAATAAGTCTGAGTTCATTAACAGTTCCCTTGTTCAAACTAAAAGGCCCAATCCTTTCTCTGACACATCAATCCGAGAGAGCACATCTGTTTTAATGGTTAAGCTATGATGTGCCAGAAGATTACGACCCATTAGTGCCAATGGACAGAGGAAGAAAGCACTCTAATTTCTGTAAACAAAGAACATCTTTGTTACCTTTTGAGCATAAGTGAAATTCCATCTTTCAAAAAAATAAAAGAAAAAAGAAAAAAGGGATATAGATCTTCTAACACAGTAAACTAATTTACATGCTTACAACCACCTCATAAAAGAAAACACAGACAAAGCAGATATCAGGTCCTATCAACTCTTTCCAGGTTCTTTATCCACTAAAAAGCAGAGCAAAACGCAACATATACAAATGTTCTCAAATGACTAAACACTGCAACAAAGCTCAGTTAATGACAAAGTGCAGGAATTCATCCTAAACAATGTGGTTAAGGAACTACTATACCCAAGATATTTTATCTGGAAGGAATACAAAAAACCTTATTTATCTAAGAACCTGACAAGTTATTTACCTCCTGGAAGCTGTTTTCCTGATTTTCTTCCTGGGCTTGCTTGATAGAAAATTATTGCATATAAAATGTAGAGTAATTCTCAGCACTCAGTACTACTTTACTGTAAGCCCTATTTTTAAGTGGGGGAAAAAAAGAATACTCCTTTCACAAAAAGAAATAGATTATTTCTGTCTGAAACCAAGAATTTACCAGGAAAAAAAAAAACAAACAAACTGTTGAGACTTTGAGTTCTACTTCTCTAAATTTATCTAAGTACATACTATGACATTTGAAATAAAGCACCGAGATTAGACACATCCCTCTCACTGAAACTTATGTAAAGATTTGAAAAAAATCTTGACACTTGAAAGAAAGCAATTTTTAAGCAACTTAATCTCGCAGCGATAAAACCAAAATCTACTGCTTCTCCACTCACAGTATGTAATATAATTCTATCATCTTCTACTTCCTTTTTTTTTTTTTTGTGAAACCAAACATACGCCCTTTCTAAAAAGTTTTACTGAGAACAGAGTTGTGCAGAATTGGAATGTTCCTCCAACAGTAAATTTTCTGTTTCCATTTTTTTTTTACCCCTTGAATCAGTATGTTTGATATATAAGATGTTTCAATAGAAAAAGACAAAACCAAAAGTCCTGTGCCTCTAGTTCTGCAAGGTAGGTACCTTGATACAATTCAGACAACAAAAACAATCATCCGTCAGGCAGGAAAAGACGCACATATCTATAAAAATGAAACACTCCGTGTAACATTTAATGTGCTGAGATTTTTTTTTTAATTATAGAATATTATAATTTCATTGTAAAACTAGTTATTGCACTGAATGACTACTGCATACACTGAACATTTTAAAAATAACCAGCATTCTTTGGGATCTGTTCTCAGGTTCTGAGGGCTGGAATGCCTCTCCTATGAAGACAGGCTGAGAGAGTTGGGGTTGTTCAGCCTGGAAAAGACAAGGCCAAAGGGAGACCATATAAAGGTCTTCTGGTACCTAAAGGGGACCTACAAGAAAGCTGGGGTAGGACTCTTTGTCAGGGAGCGAAGTGATAGGACAAGGGGGAATGGCTTTAAACTAAAATGGGGAAGATTTAGATTACATATGAAGAAGAAATACTATAGAGAGTGGTGAGGCACTGGCACAGGCTGCCCAGAGCAGCTGTGGCTGCCCCATCCCTGGAGGTGTTCAAGGCCAGGCTGGATGGGGCCTTGGGCAACCTGGTCTAGTGGGAGGTGTCCCTGCCCATGGCAGGGGGTTTGGAACTAGATGGTCTTTAAGGTCCCTTCCAACCCAAGCCATTCTGTGATCTAGCTACAGCGTGAAGGAAAATAAACAGCTAAAATTTGGGAAGTAACAGTCCTTTCTGTATCTTCATATTACCGATCTGACTTTCCACTAATTTATTCATAGTGATACTATAATAAGTTTCCTACCTGCCTTTTACATACATTGCAGTTTCTTCATTTTTGTTTTGTTTTCTGTATCAAATATAAGCATTTGCTCTCTGCCAATGCAGAGGATCCTAGCTGCAGACTTGCTCAAATCTCTCTGCCTTCCTTCAGGTCCCAGCAAAATTCTTATCAGTCCCACATTACTTACATGCTCACTTTTTCACTGATTTTTCTGGATGTTTCTTTAGAATTAGTTTTGTTTGGTTTTTAATAATATAAGACTATCTTTGACAAAGTTTTTCCAACAGAACTTAATTTTAAAGGCATATCCTCTTCCTCATTCCATTTACTAGAGCACTCAAGGAATACTAACACAGACGTGGAGAATGAACTCCTTACAAAAGTCATGTTTACACAGCGCTGGCGGAAAATATAAAATTTCTAAGGAATTTAACTAGGAAGAACCTACCTGTTTCTCACTTTCCTGGAGATGGCAGTTTTCATCTACTGCATCTTGAACAGATGTCTTGAGTCTCTCTGTATTAATCTGATACACTTTTAGGGTGGACTTGGCCTACATTGAAAGGAAGAAGTATTGTTTCAACAGTGTAAGTGAAGATACAACAAGTAGGGTCACCATGGTATTACTGTACTCATTCTTAACTTTTCTATCCTTAAGATATATACATTCTCACATTTTTCCCACAATTTTAACAGCCTTTGTTGATTGAAGTTTTGCAACACTGTATCATTGTGGATTAAAAGGGTAAAGAAAAGACAAGGTACTCCCCACTAAATACCAATCACTATATGAAATTAAAAGTTGCTAAATTAAATCGCACAGAAGTAAGAAGCCTTAGCATGTTGCTTAGTTTACAGAGCACATCAATTCTTCACCCTCAATAGACAAAATTTTGAAAATGTAACTACATGGAAAATAGAGAAATTATGGAGATTTGAAAACAAATGATAAAAATTGGACATACCTCATCAACTTGTGATTGAATAGATTTTGCTTTGTTCTCTAAAGACTCCAATCTCTCCTCAATTTCAGCCACCTGAAAATTATTAGTTTTTTATATAGCTTCTTCCACAGATTTGACTGAAAAAGTTCAGGCAATTACTGAAGTTACTTTAATTTTCAAACTGAGAAGGTTGCTACTGCCAAATCAGGGAAAAGAGTTCTTTTTCTGAACATTTGTCACATGGGTGTTATTTTTCCAGTATGGCACAGGGAGTTTGAGGAGACACAAACGGGGAAATATAATTTTTGTTTAAAAAAACAAAGAATAGTTTGTCTTCCCCATAGACAATAAGACAATATAATAGACAGTATAATTCCATAGGAATAATAAAAAAACATTAAGAAGAGTAAGCGCAACAAAGACAGGATTATTTTTATTCTTACCAAGTTATCATTTTCTGACTGCTTAGATTTTTCTTCTTCCAGTTCTTTTTCTAGATTTGCAATTTCCTGGTTGAGTTCTGAGTTTGACTTGTTCAGTTTTTCATGCGTTTCCTAAATCAAGTTGTTTTGACAGTTAACACAAAACACTTGACGTTAACAACGTAGGAAGAATATAAGTATGTTTTAAATATCATTTTAATACAAAATGACAAAGTACATTTAACAAACATCACAATATCAAGGATAAATCTCAAAGTACTCTAGACTCTTGTATGCTAACAAAGCCTGTAACAACTAGATTTATAGGGTCTGAGTTGCAGAACAAAATAAATCTATCCATTTTTTATATAGTGGATTTGATGTTATATAGCCTGTGATGTATTTGATTCACTTTTTTGGAACTCTTTTACAAATACAAGCTTGGGGGATATAAACAATGTAATTACATCTGATTTTCTTTTTATTACTTAACACGTGAAGCTATTCTCTACTTATGTGTGACTTTCACTTAAAAGCACTGGTAATTTTAAACTGTGCTCCAGTAGCTTATAAAATAAACTTGAATTGAATCACATGAGAACATGTTTAATGCAGTGCTCTCTCTGCTAGAAACATGAACAGTTTACTGTTTAAGTAATTAAATATTGTCTGAAATGTCATTTACTCTAATATCATTTTGTTTCCATTCTGCTTGTAATTCAATTGTTACAAAAACTTTTCTTAGTCTCTTTTTTGTGCTATTTTCAGTAACATAGGATTAGCAAACCGATACTCACAAAGCAATTATGTTTTTAATGTGCATAGCATTTTCCTGAAATACTGCCTTAAATTGCCTAGATAATTTCTATTTATCTTTTTACCTCAACAAAAGCTGCATCTGCTGATTCTTTCGTAATGTTGTCATCTTTTAGAGAAGATTCTAGATCTTCAAACTGAAAAAGAAATACTTTATGTCTGAATGTACGTTAAAAAAAAGTGCCTAAATAATAGAAATAATGATGTTCTAGTCCAAAACATAGCCATCACCTCACAAATATACCCTGCCAGAAATCAGGACAACCTTAGCCTGCGTACGTTATCAGAGAGGCATAAAAAAAACCTTGATCACACTGACAACGTGATTCACAATAAAATGCACTGACAGAAAAAGCATTTGAAGAATTACTTTTAAAAATTTTAAACATTTTTGAGTCACAGAATCACAGAATCAGGCTTAAGTTTAGTAATTTAAATACAGAAATTGGCTCAGTTTATCAAGTGACACATGTGAAAGCAATTAATGAGAAATATTACCTCTTTTTTGCAAAGGCTGAGTTTTTCAAGAATTTTGCATTTCTCTTCAACTAGTTCAGCAATTTTGTTGGCAAGCTGTTTTTCCCTTCCTATAATAAATAGACAGCTAAATGTTGCAGCATTCACATAATTACAAGTAGCAAAAAAAGAAGTTTAAGAAAGTCATGCTCCAAACTATGAAAAATAAGCTTACCTACATAAAGTCGACTTCTAACCTGAAATAAAAAGAATAAATACTTGAAAACATCTGATTAATCACTCTTGCATAGTATCTGAGAACTAATTTTTTAGTCTATGGTTCTATGATCAGGTTAAACACGGAATTTTAAGGAATATAAATACAGGCTCCTGTCACATAACCCACTACTGCCAACACAAAGTTTTGCCAACACAAAGTGCCCACATACAACTCTGTGGGAAGTGCCAAATCAGCAGCTGCAACGTGAGTGCCCTAGAATCAAACTACAGGACAAAACCTGTTACAAATGGCCTGGACAAGACATGCAGAAGTTGGCTGGACCAAAGATTTTACAACAAAAGATTCCTCTCACGGCTGAGCCTGGATCATGTCTATAACGTATAAGAAGTCTCTCTGATTTTCCCTGTTTCCTTCTTATTCGAAGACAAGGAGTCCAAGTAAGAAGGGTAGAGCGAAGACACAATTACATCTATCCTATCAACCCCAAAAACAAAAAGTCAAACCCCACTGCTTTTGAATAAGCAACTATTCATTCTTCAGAAGACCACTCTGTGCAGTTTTAAGTACAGATGATCAAAAAAGCTGTCAGTAACTTGTAATATCTTGGAGCAACAATACTAGAGTTGCTGCGTGACTTAAGTATCAGCTGAAACTCATCTTTCATAGCATCTAAAGCAATGAAACATAGGTAAAAAAAAATCAAAAGACAAAACAAACTGCTAAAAGATACAAGGAATAACACAAATTACAGATTTGTTAGCTTAAACAAATACGGACTCCCCCTTTCAGACAATCAGAATTGCTGCTGCAGAATAATTGGTATCTTTCCAGATCTAAGGAGAAGTTAGGAGCCTAAATAAAAATGCAATTGCTCTTATCTGAAAAAATAAAATGCTACGCAGCCTATCTTCAAACAAAAGCATCATTAAACCCAGCCCAAAAAAAAAATTTAAAAATCACTCTCTGACTACTTAAGAGCATGCAAAAATGAAGAAGTTTACTAAATACTGAATTATGGACACTGAATTCATTTCTTTAGTAGGGAGAGTTTGGTAGGCAGGTGTTATTGCTCAGATCCTTACCCATTCATGACTGAAACCAACCCATACCTCAAAATATCATCTGACATATGTTTTAAGAGGTTTCAGTACTACATTTCTCCAACACATCAGCTTAATGCTCACAAACAACTCACAGCAAAATCAGTTCAGTATTCCAATAAATAGAATCAAGGTCATTGGCTAAAGCGTTTTAAAATGCCTGCCTTGATGGGACTCCATCCAGATTGCTTTTGCTAAGTTAGCTGGGGAAAACCTGAGGTGATCTAGCTATAGCCAGCACAGTCAAATACATCATCAATACATACAGCAATATATACATCCATTAGACCTCCATATCCTGTGGGAATAATTTGAGGACTGACTTTTAAAGTCTGGTGTAGACAGAAAAAGGGAAGGAAAGAGGAAGTCTTACTATTGTGAGTTTTATTTCATTTCCTCTACTGACAACGGCCACTCACTACACATCCAAACACTTCCCATCTTGACAGAACAGGCTACTTCCCAAATTTTCTCCGTTTTTAGAGAGAATCTAAATTAAATCTCAACAGATTTAAAATTCTGAAGCATTAGATACCTTGAACAGTTACAATTTCAATTTGAACACTTACTGACTGATAACTTCTATACAGGAACAGGAAAACTGTAAAGGCTCCAACAATGGCAGCACAAAACACTAATTCCCAAGGAAAACCGTATAGATCAGGACCAGGTCTCATCTCCTCTGGCAGCGAAGCCACAGCCTGAAAAATAAAATCAAAAGTTTTAACTAAGGAGATTAATATAACATTTTCAACAGAAACAGACATTAGAAGCAAATTAAATCAATACACAATGCAGTAAGTGCAGGCTTGTACTTCTGTTTTTTTTTCCAAAACTCCAAGGAATTGGTTAACAGAAGCTTTTGATTTTTAATGTACACATTTACATTTAATATACACATTACTAAGTGAAGAAATAAATAATAGAGAAGATTAAACAAGATATGATGATGATGAAATAACGCTGAGTACTTCTCCTTCTGAGCCTGACAATTACAGTGAATTCTTCTTCAGACTGTCTATGTTTTAGTACTCAAAGAGTCAATACCAGCCAGTATTTTATGATTTGCTGTTAGAAAAGTTGTTTAGTAGGAAAATCTGCTCAACCAACCTCACGCTAAAATGAACAATCAATGAGTTAGTCAGTGTAAACACTTACATACACTCACGTTTTGTATGTAAAGGGATATCGCTGTTTTCTCAAAGCAAACACATAACCTGCTTAACGCAGGTGCCGTTTACTACGTGCAGCGCGTGTTTAACAACGTGTTGCAGTACCACGAAGCCTCAGTCCCCATTTCTCTCACAAAACGCTCAGACCACCGGTACCTCAGGACAACCGGGGGGCGCAGGGGGTTCAGAAACCCGGGCGTGCTCTCGCCCCCCTTCCTGCTCGCCCCCACCTCCGCCACCCAGGACGACACGGGCAGCGCGTCCCCAACCGCCGCCGGCCTCCGAGGCAGGCCGGGGAGACGTCGCCCGGCTCCCCGCCGCACCGGGAGCCGCCTCCCTCCGCTCCCCCTCCGGTCCCAGGGCCCCGCCGCTCCCCGGCACCGGGCACCAGCCGGCCCGGAGGGGCTGCGGCACTCACCCTGCGCGCCCCCTCCAGGGCCGAGCGGCAGTAGCGCCGCGCCCCGTCCCGCAGCCCCAGCCACAGCCCGGCGGCCGCCACGTCCAGGGCGCCCCCGCGGCCGGCGGCCGCCATCTTGGCGCGGCGCGGGCCCACCAGCGGCTCGGCCCCCTTCCGGCTCGCCGCTTGGCAACCGGCCCCTACCACTGCCTCGGGGGACGGGGGGGGGGAAGGAAAAAAAAAAACACTGCTGAGGGAGGAAAGGGGAACAGGCGGGACAGCGCGGCGGGCCGTACCACTGCGGCGTGAAGGGGGGCGCTGCGGCTGGGCCGCGATGAGGGAGTTACGGGGGGGGGACGCGGCGCCTCAGCGCCCGGCCCCGGCGCCTCGTGAGAGGCCGGCCACTCTCGGCGACGCTTACCTCCGCTCCTTCCATTTGCCCCGTGTAAAACCAGAGCCTTACAAAAATAAAAACACCGGCGGCTGGGCCGCTTCCCTCGGCGGAGAGCTCGCCCCGGCCGCTGTCCCCGCTCCTGTGACACTGGCACCGCGGGGAGGGGCAACAGGTGGCCCGGTGACAGGCGGCGGCGCCCGCCCGCTGGGACACACGGCAAAGGGCTCCTGGCCACCTCCTTCTCCATGACTTTTTCGTTTTTAATTACATTTTATCTTATTTTTTTTGAATAAACTTACTACATTTTTACATATGTTAACTCTATTTTCACAATGCAAGGTGAATGACTTGCATGTGAAACTACCACCAAAAAAGTGACAGGTAAAAAGGTGGAAGTGGCTATCCTAATCATATCAAACACCACAAAAATGAGAGTTGCCAAAGCAGCAAACTATCGATGAGCACTGAAATCCAGTCTGCTTCACTAGAAAGAAAGCAAAACCCTTCTTCTTTTTTCTCCTAGGCTGTGACTTGGCCAAAATCTATTAAAGTCTGCTTTTACCTGGAAATCAGGTAAAATAACGTGTGGTTCTTAAACTTCAGTCACCCAACCGAAACAGACAAAGTTAAAATCAAAGTGTCAAATTGATAAAGTTTACCATATACCACCATGTATCTGATATTACCCTTCTGTCTAGAGGGGATAGTGCAACATTGTCTACCTTCTCTCATATTCCTTTGGCAACACTTTTTTTTTTGTGCGATTAATATCTGGTAAAGTCCCCTTCACTTTGTCCCTAGTGCTGAACTTAATCTCACTTCATTAATTAATTTGCTTTTGTTTCCCCCCCAAGCCCACCCTCTCCAGTTTCACTCCAAATCATCTCCTCACCTGGAAGGCCTTAACTTGCATTTATGACTTTTCACTCCATTAGCAGACTACAGAGCAGACCTATACATATTTCCCAACTATTCCTTCCCAGGCATTATTTCCCATATAAGTTCTCTCCATGAGGTTTCCAATGAATTCCTTTCCCTATATTTGCCTGGTATCAATCCTTTGGCTCCACCGTCCTCAAGCATCTCCCTTCACGTAAATCATGAATGCCTTCACCTAAAATGAATGTATTCAAAACTCTCCCCTCCTCTTCCAAAGCTGACTCTTCCAGAAACTTACCCCTTTCACCCCAGGCCCCTCCAGTCTTGTTTCCCATGCTTCACTTTTATCCCATCTCTAATTCCTATCTCCTGGAGAAGTCCTTTCTCTCTTCCACCTCTTACCCATACTATATGCTCCTCAGATGAACACAGAAGAATGCTCTTCCCTGCCCCCCCCCCCCCCCTTTTTTTTTCCCTTCTTAGCAGAAATGTAGAAATTAGGGCTGGGTTGGAGAGGCAAACCTGCCTTAGCTGAAAGTGGCAGAAAAGAGGCTAATTTCCAGGTGGAGAAGCAGCTGAGGCTACTCTGGAAGGAGCTTTCTGCTTACCTAGCAGAGGACATGGGCAGGTCATAGTGGAGAGAGGCTAGACTAAAACTTCCTCCTTCCAGTTGTACCTTAGCGAATTAATAGGTTAATTTGGTTAACCTAATTGTGAAGGGTGTATTTAGGCAATCTTAGGACTTTCATCTAAAATAAAAAACCCTTATCCTTATAATTGAAATTTTACATTTTGATATTTGAGACATCCCCACAGCAATCATAATCCCATTTTATATTTTAAATATTTCCTTAGAGAAATATTTTAATGCAGTCATGACTGATGTGAATCTTTGGAAATCAAAATTTTGAAATTATATTTTTAAAAGCGATAGAAGTATTCTGTTTATTTTACTTATCCCAACCAAGCTTTCTAAGTCCATGCAAATCAGTCCTGCCATGAGAACTATAATGAAACTCATGGTTCCCTAAAGTAAAAAAAAAAAAAAAAAAAAAGGGCAAAAAAAAGCTGAGTTCATCAGATTCTGAATTGCAAACAGAAGCAGATGAACAGCAGCTACCTTGACATTTTCTTTTTTCCAGCTGTCTCTTGTTTAGTATCAGATATTCCTAGAAGCAAGGGGACTGCAAAGGTTTTATTAAAAATAATTTTTCTTTCCTTCTCTCCTCTGTCAGAACTGCACTGCAGAACATGGCTAACAACTGGCTTAATTTTGCACCAATTTCAAAAATATTATCACATAAAGAACCCTTACCTTTTTGATAATACTTGTCATTGCTGAAAATACAGACTTCATCAACTCGGTAATCTCAAGAGCATCCAAGCACAGAAGAATCTGATATATCCAGCCTCCTTCTGGTTTGTTTATAAGGAAAACAAACAAACAAAAAAGATTTTATACTACAGTGGTCAGCATAATACAATTCCAACTAATGTTTTTTTGAGATTTCAAAATTGTTTTCCTTCAAATTAGGATTTTTTTCACATACCATTACTTGGGATGTAGCTCTGAACTTGGAAAATGTCATCTGAGAAAGGCTTTTCACCATCAAGTGGAAAATCAGCTACTGGGCTAGGTATTTTTTCTTCAGAATTTACTGAAGGAATTACTATTCCATTTGAATGTTGATCACTGTTGCATTCACCGTCAACAGCTCCATTCATTTCATATTTCTCCTTTGGCATTTCTTCTAGAAGTTTTCGTTTACTGCCTATTCCTGCAAATAATTCTGAAAGGACATAATGTTTATTTTCAGAAGATTCAACTACCCATTCACAGCTTTTTTCCCCTCAAGACATTAACCTCCACTGAGATTTTGATCTTACATTTTTTTAACATTTTCCTCAACTTAAAACCAAACATCCGAGTGCTCTATTAGATTAAAAATGTGCTGCAGATTTATAATTTAAGCAATGCTAGTTCAAATCATTGTCTCAGAGTGGAGTTTGGAGGATAGAGTTTTAAGCAAAACTGGTATTGCAGTGCAGTAAATAAATATTAAGAAAATAATATGCTCGTTTTTGATTTTTTTTCCTTCTAAACAGCAACCTTGCTTTCTAGCTTGAGGGGTTTTAGAAGACTAGCTATAATGATATTTTTTTCTTTAAAATTGTCTTCTATTTTGTGGGCTTCTGGGGTAAAAGCTTTTCTGATGCTTTCCAGAGCTCAGGTTCATTTTCTGTGTTTTTGTATCTTGCACTGTCATACAGGCTTCAACTGATGGGCACAGATGATCCTAAATCTGATGATACAGAGCAATCTTCTTTTACTATATCATGTGATTTTTCTATTTCTTTCTGAGATCTGGATTAAGACTGTCCTCCAATCTATTCTCTGATACCAGAAACTCATGTTGGGAACATGAATCTTCAAGTGCTACTTCTGCATCGTTTTTGTGATGATGTTGCATGCTCACAGGGATTTGTTCAGTTTGTACCTTCCCTACTGAAAAGCTATCAGCAAGAACACAAATGCTGTCTTATTTTTTACTGATCTGGTGGAGTGTTTTTTTGTTTTGTTTTGTTTTTTTTAAATGTTCTGTTTGTTCATTTGCACTGTCAGCTGAAGTGAAAGATTATTCTCTTTGGAGGTACCTGCATTACTCTTATCTGATTCAATATGTTTAATCTCATTTGATGTGCCTTCGGTTTCTTTACCTATAGTATTTTATCACAGCTTCAACTGAGGCCTTTTTCATCATGGAAATTTGGTTCTTCAATTCTCAGCAAGAGATTTTACCTTCCTTTCTCAAACTCCATATTTCTTCCAAGTGGCCACTTTCTTCTGAGGTTTTGGTACCTGTCAAATGGAAGTCACTAGTCTTGAGTTAATTCTTGGGACTCGGATTTCTGATCCTGTTCATCAGTAAAAATACACTACCTGAAATCTTTGATGTTGTTTCCATAAAAAATCCTAGTTCGTTTTTATTACCTGGTTTATGAATTTTCTCTTTTATATCACCACGCATTCTGAATTGGCTTTTTGAGGTTCAATTTTGTTCTGTATCACAGCATTTGACCACTCTGCCTTTCTCAGGTGTATCCAGAGTAAGACTTGTGTCACATTAAGAAGGGATCTACTTGCTGCATGGATTGTCCCCATAACTAATTAATTTTCTGAATTTACAGATTCTTGTATACAAGTGTTGAAGTTATTTTGCTCTTTTTGCACTTTTTCAACTGTCTACATTTTTGTTTTTTTTCCCTGCAGCTAAGTTCCAATTTCCTGACTGATGTTTCCTCACTCACACGTACTGTCTTTTTCTTCAGTTGGCTCCTTCTGAGATCAGGTGATATTCACTAGAAGAAAAATCTTGTGCCTGTGAAACCACTGAATTTTCTAAATTAAATTTTGAAGGTAAATGTAGAGTGTCTTTGGAGACAGGGTCTTATATTGGCATTTTCCTGACTTTCACCCCTTTAGCACTGGAACAACTAAGCACATCCTCCTGCAAACACTGCACTTTCTCTCCTTTGGCTATTGAACTCTGAAACTTTATTACATCTGCAAAATGACTAAAAGAGAAGAAATGTCTCTATTCATCAGATGACAGACTTTTCTTCTGTATTTTTTGTCTAAGGTATCACAATTCTGAGATGGACTGAGAAGAAATATGATCTGATGCAGTTGACTCATGTCCCTGTTGATTATCATATACGTCTATTTTATAATTAATAAAGCAATTACAGATTTTCATACCAACCTGAATGGCCATAGTTGCTTTCTGACTCTTGATTTCTCATTTTAGCTTCAGTGTTTTTCAGCAGTTGGCTTTCCGATACCAATTCTTGTTCTGAATGGTAAGGTTCAACTGGCTCTTCTTTGTTGCCAATTAGTATATCAAAATATGATCCAGTGCTACTTGAGGTGCTTTTGGTGTCACTAAGAGTATGCACACTTGCTGGTATCTCCCCAGCATTTGGCATGTTACTGTTTGAATCTATTATTTCTTTTGCATAAATCTCATCTTCATCCGTCACTGCTTTAACTGTCTCCTTTGATTCTTTGTCCATGCGTGATACTTTCTGGTTTAAAGTCTGCATTTCTTCATTCTTACTTGCTTTATTTTCTGTTGCTCTGCTTTGCTGATCTTCCGTAGCAACTGTATCTTTCTCAGCATGCCCAAAATTTAGAACATTACTTAAACCCAAATTGAACCAATTTGATTGGGATTTCTGGCTTTCAATATTTTGCTCTTCTATCAATAACTCCATGACTGCTGTTTCATGTTCATTATCAGAGTGTCCATCCACACCAGGAACATCATAGACCTCTGGATCATTTTTTTCTGATACAGGACCAACATCCACTTTCTCTTTACCAAAATACAGAAAGTCCGTCAGTCCACCCTGAAACCAACCAGATGCTATAGGCTCTTGTTCCTCCTTATCGTTTGGCTCCTCTAACTCATTTTCAGCAGTTACTATTTTTCTGCCTCGGTAACTATTTTCTTCTAAAGATTCAGTAATTGCTTTTAAGGTCTCTTCATCATTTTTATTTCCTGTGGTGAACCATCCTGCAATATCGGAAACGATCCAACTAGACTGAGCTGGAATGGGTTTTAATGGGAGACTGTCTTGAATTTCTGGCTGCTCAGCGTCTTCGTTTCTATTCTCATTTTCAGTAACCAACTTTTTGCTTGCAGACTCCTCCTGACTTTGAGATTCCTTGGAATCATTTCCAAAAACTGATTCAACTCCTTCTTCATTTTGGTTGGAGTCTCTTATATGATTTAAGAGTTCATTTTCTTGGAGCTTTGATTCTGCATCAGATGCTGAATATTCACTTTCTTTGTTGGGGTCAAGTAATGCACTGTCTTCATTTTCAAAAACATATTCATCTCCATCAAGGCAAAGGAAATCAGTTTCCTAAAAGAACAATATTAACTTTTAAAATGCTCTAATGTATAATTTTCTACAGTGCTGTGTAGCACAGTAAAGTATCTTTATTCTCTTCCTGTGTGTATGTATAGTCTTACACAAAGTACTGTAAGTAATTATATTATTCCTAATGCTTCTATAACATTTATTTGATAAAACGTTATCTTAGAGGACAATGAACACACAAATGGTGCAATAAGAAAGGAACCATGTTTTGAATTACCTGAAATAAAATATATATTGAAACTTGAACTTCTAACTGGGTATTAGATTTTCAATAGCTGTGAACTATATTGGATAATCTTGTGATTTTGATTTACCTTGGTGAGCACTTCAACTTCTTCTACAATTAAAACTTCCTCAACCTTCACAGCATCTTTTGGGAAATATCCAAAATCTTTTCCTTTCTGTAAGAAATATAAAAAGAGTGAGAGCATTTAAACTGTAGTGGTAAGTATATTAGGTGCTTGCGTATATGCTAAAAAAGTACGAACAAACAGTAAGTTTATAGGACTGCCCCCCATCCCCTTCATTTTGTTTGGTCAGAAAATGATTTATTTTTCCTTCAGTAAAGTGTTCCATTTGCTACTTCAGAAAGAAGAATATTATTCCAACTATTATTTTCTGTAGTCTTAACAGTCCTTAACTAAGCACAGTATTATGTACACAGATGGTCTCAGATGAGATGGTCTCATCTCATCTCAGAGAGATGGTCTCTCTAATAGAATCAGATGCAAAGTTTCCACCTACTCAAGTTAGAGAACAATTACACGTTAATAACTAATGACCCATAAAAAGTTACAAGGAAAGTAGGATGTGAAATCCAGGTACAAGGCCACGTGCTGTTGAAGAGAAAATGGCAACGAAGACAACAACACTGCAGAACATAAATAGATGATAATGCACAAAAGAATAATGCAAACACAAGTAAGAGTCAGTCCGACCAAAAAACCAACCACTAGCTTTACAACAAAGCATTGCATGTAGCCTTTAATGAAGGAATACATCTTGGACAGCAAGAAGGAATGAAGTACCTGCAAAGATACTCTAAGATGCAGAAAGAACATATGAATGTCACTGGTAAATAATAAATGTCACATATCATTTGGGAAAAACAAACAAAAACGAAACAAATCACCACCATAACCAATATTTTCTGGTTTTGAAGCATTTACATGGTTTTATTAGCAGTTGGATTTGGATCAGTGCATCCATTGCTTTTTAGCTATACCATAGCTTTAACTACAGCATAACTTCGTAGCTGTTCTGACTACATTGTCAATTGTTCCAAACCATTAAATGCGTGCGATAACTTCTCTGGGAACTTGTCTTCACAGTTCAGTGCTCAAGAAATGTCCCAATTCTGAATTGCTGATTAAGCAACTGTAAAATCTCCTTACCTGCAGACCTGTAGGTAGGTACCTGGCTCACTAGACCTGAAGGTTTTTAAAGGGAACAAGATGTAATCATTCCAGCCAAATGATTAGATGAAGGAGTCAAAAAACTTGGATTCTGATCTTGACTTTGTTTCTCCATGAGTAATCTATGGCCAGATTTGATTTTCCCTTTTATAGAAAGATATCAACAATGACCCATCTCCCAAACACGATGTTGATCCACAACTGGTTAACGTTAAGAAAGAGATGGAAGATCCCTAGAAGCAAGCAGACTGCTATTACAATGCTATCTAAATTATTTATGCAGAAAGTCTATCAGATTCAAATACTTACACTTCCTGTCCACAGATTTTCATTTTTCCTGGAAAGTTTGGAGTATACAATTATCTCCTCCCCTGTTTTGAAGTTAAGATACCGGCAATCAGGCCCTGAGTAATCTGTAGTGGCTTGAACTCTGCTCATTGCCGCTGGAATATGCAGGAAGAAAGAAACAAGTAAGTATTATAGCCACTTTGTCTGAAGTCAAATATGTTATTGAAGAAGTCTGTTATGTAGATACACATTAAAATGTTTGTAAGTACATCAACAAAATAAAAGCTCCGGTCCTATATGGGCATTGTTTTTCAGTACTTGTTCATCCAAGCTATCAAGGTTGAAATTTGTGTGGATAATTAGTAAGTTCAACTATTAAACACAGATCTAAGCAGCTAAAAAATATTTCCCAAGCATATTTACAATTTTATATTTCAGAAATTGCAAGTTAAATCTAGCTGTAATTGCAGGGATTTTGAATATATATTTTGAATATATATTTTAAAGAAAATAGTTAAGCTCTAGTAACAAACCAAAACACATTGTCAAAAACAAAATTTACAATTCAATTTGAATGACTTTGCTTTCTAGTTGTTTCCACCTCTATCTCCTATCATAAAAATCATGGTTTATCTACCATAAAAACCTCCACTGATGTGCTCTAGTCAGTTTGGTGCCCATGCCACGTGCTGCCCTAAGACAGACATCCCTGAACATCCAGAACCTGGTGAAATTGGAGTGGCTCCACAGGAAATAAATCTATGAGCAGAGGAAATCTGAGCATTCTGTGTGGAAATGCCTTTATTTATTGCTGCCCACCGGTGTCTCAAGAGCTGGTCTGACAACTTTCTGCAGAGCTATTTAATCCCCAGGAACTTCATAACTAGTTACTGCTCTTACTTCATGTTAAAGAAGAAAAAAGATACATTAACAGTGTCTTTAGAGAAGGATTAAAAAAGAAAAGAACAACAACAAAAACACAGCTTGCTTAGAATAGAAAAAATACAGTATTGGAGAATAGGCTATGAACATACTGTAAACAAAAAATACGTTCTATATTAGTATATAGCCTACCATATATATATACATTTAATTACCCTTGTACCTGTAAGGAATGAGTTAAAAATACTTTAAAGTTGCTTTATGCTGAATATTTGAGGAAACCTGAGAAAAATTAGCTATTAAAGAGTATTTTATTTTAACTGAACTTCAATCTTTATATACTTGCACAACACGATCCCTTAAGTAGGTTTTTCAGGAATAACTTTTTTGTCGTTTGAAAAATTTAAGCCTTTTTTCATAAACTTAGTATATTGACAACAAATGTTTTCTGCAGCTACTTAGTTTCATTCAGTGCTTTGTTCCTAATCTCAACGTTATGGTCTGTAATAACTACATGTATATAAACTCCTTTAGAAAAAAGATTTTTACTTACTCTCACATTCCCGATCACCACACTTCTTCCATTCTGAAAGTACCTTTGTACTCTGCAGACTTGTTATAAATGAAATTACTAGCAGCACAATTCTCTGATCCAATACTCTCGACATTTTTTAGTAAACCTAGAATGCACTGAAACTGTGAAAACTTAATTCATTTGCAGAGTACAAGTATATTCTACATTACTTTTCTTAGCCTAACAAAAAAAATCGCAAATGAAGTTATAATCCCATTTCCCTTCCCTCATCTGCCAAAGCAAAAGTACACTATGCTAACTCTGCTAATAATCTGCCAAGTCAGTTGTCCTGATTATACACATATGTTTAATAATTAACTTGGTTCTGATAGCCAGACTGATGTTTTGAATACAAACAAACCAGTTCTAGCCACATAAAAATTTAGCCTCTATCAGAGAGGATTTTTGCTATCAAGTCTACGGAAGACTCTGTTCAGGGAAATTCAATATCGGTTCTAATTTTTTTTTCTGGATTATGGGATTTTTAACATCTGATTTTAAGTTGAACTACCAATTTTATACATCATTTCCACGCCATATATCACAGAGCAACGCATCAGATCTAAGCAGATATGTCCTGCTTTATAAGAAATACCTACTGTTTCCTAGCAACCTATCACCCAACGGAGTTATAAATAATTTTCTCAAATACAGGTTATGCTTTAAAGTGGTAGTTGTGCAGGAAGTTGTACACAGCTTATATAGATATGAAGTTACACTATAAATGCAACCCTACAGAGTGATTTGCTTTACAAGTAAGCTTTGCTTGAAATGCTTCACAGCATTGCCCCGAATGTCTTTGGTCGACTATGCACGATACATCTTAGGGCCTTCATCTTTCATTTCCAGCTGTCCTACATAGGGCAGCCTCTACCCTCTCCCTTCCTGATAGCATCCCAAGAACCCGTATTCCCTCCCAAGCTGATAATATTTGCAGTTATACGCTTCCTAGCAATCCCGCCCCTCCTTCAGTCCTGGGCATGACTCACACAGACTTTGCTTTGCTTTTTCTTTCCGTGAACCTAAGCTGTATCTTACTTGCAGCACAGTTCCCCCTCTCTCCTGCTCCACAACCCAAACCTGCCAGACACGGATGCTCACTGATCTATGAGCCAGCAAACAAATCGTCTACAGGAGGCCGGGAGAGAGGGCACAAAGTGCACTGCAGCCAGAGACGCTTTGACCAGCAATGTCCTGTAAACAAAGAAATCACGGTGGATGACGTCCTCCAGCTGCAATCTAACACTTTGCCCCCTTCCTTTGCCACATGACCTGATAGCCAGACAGGCCTCTCCTATGAACCAACACACCAGCCGCCCCTGCTGTTAGGTAATCCATCAGAGAACTGTTGCACGCACCCACCAGGGCAAACACATGATAGATCTGTACCCCAGCACTCTCCCTGGAATAGTTTTGATGCAACCCCATTCCCAGTTGTTTCTCTGCTCCACTCCTCTTCTGCTGCTTAGAGTGCCAGTGACTGAGGACCTTTCCTGGGGTCCTCCAGGTTTATCTGAAGTAGGTGAAGGGGAGAGAAATAGAAAGATAGAATGCCAAGCAGCTGAAACATCTCCTCACCAAGTTTCGTTGAATTTGTGAAAAGATGGGCAAGTTTTTGGGTCCCAAACCTGTACAGATTAGGACGGACTAGTGAGAAGGAATATATAAAAGATTATACTGGGGAGTGGGAAGAACTACAGAAGAATTTTATATTAGGGGGATTGTCTATCACCAAGTGTCATACAAAAATCAAAAAAAAAAAGGACAATTTTTATCCTGACAAGGTTATAAGCTGGTCAGAAGAATCTTTCATAATGCTGCATAATGACCATGGAATGTAAGGCAAAAAAACAATCATGATCTTAGAAAGCTCAATAGTCCCTTTTTGGCCTTGGTAACCAAGAGGTGATTCTCATAAAAATGGTAAAGCCAGACATTCTAACACCTAAAATTACATAGTTCAGCAAGTTTGTGTTGGAGGGCAAACTGAAGGAACCACACCTTGAGATCTATACATTACATTTGTCAAAATAGCTCTCACAATGGCTCTGACTTTTCATATGGACACCCAAACTAAGTCTCAAGTCTTTGTATGGAGATGCTATAAATGGAGTAGCTAGGATGAATTGCAATGTTTCATCTACATCCGCAGTTTTCAAATTATTCTGGGCACTGCTTATTGTGTAGCTTAGTCTCAACAATCATTCTTCTAGGTTTGAAGCTGCTGAAAGGTTGATCAGCAGTGCTCTGATCTCTGTAATTTGTTCTTCTAATACAACTTCAATAACAAAGTACATTTATATCAAATGTTCTTTTCTTCAGGGTGTAAATCTCACGCTTGCAGATGTTATACAAATGTAAGCTCTAATCACCTTTGAACTAAAGTCAAAGCTAAAGACACAGGGAGTTTATCATAGCTGGCTTCCAAAGGACAAAGTTGAAAACTTTACAGCAGGTAGAGTGAGATTTCACTTTATTTATTTAGTGAGTAGAAGTTGGACACTTCTGCAGAACTGAAGCAACAGAAGTGAATACTATTATATATGCAAAAACAAACAATGCTAATGAAAAAGAACTAATTTGAACAGCTTTCCTTAGAATAAAACTATTTAATTTTTTGGAAATCATATCTTAGTAACTATAAGCATTAAGCTTCTAATTTTAGTCATAAGTAGTATAGTAACTAATAACTTTAGTTAGAAGAATCAAGTCAGAATTAATGGTTTGATTTAAATAAACTGATTAGTATGGCTCACTGAACGACTCAAGATATGATCCTGTATAAATATGGAGATGTTGTGTTTGCTAGACCATTCAGTATCTGCATGAACCATAGAGATAACAAAGATCATAAGCTAATATAAAAACTCTCTTAAGTACATAAAAATCAACACCTATTTTATAACAACAGTATAGACAGTTTTGATTATATTTTTATGATAGCACCAAAAGGTTTCATACAGAATGTAAGGTTCACTGTGTATAATATTGCACAAATACATGGAAAGATACAATTCATAACAAAAACACTTAAAACACAGTTCTCTTGACTTGAGATGTTTGCATGAAAATGCAGATCAACCTGTATATTGAATCACATGTCATGCCAAAAAGTTTTTTTTTAAACAACTATCTTTTAAAATCTAGTAAATCAAAGGAAGAGAAGAAACAGTAGTTCACTCACTCTTCTTCCAGTTAAATCTGAAGATGTAACAGACTTTCTTTATTCAGATTTAAACCAAATTTTTAGCCAGGGTAACAAATTGTAAGAAAAAGCCATTATTGCTTCCCTATTACAAAAAGGGTTGCAAACATGACAACTCATTGTATTACTAGAAAATCACAGAACTTGTGACGTACTATTTTGAATCTTGATAGTATTTTTCTAAGCTTTGAATGCCTCACATTTTGCTATACATTAGAATGCTTCACATATTAAAAACTGCCTGAACGTGGTTTGTATAAAACACAGATTTTCTATACAACTGAGATAAAGGGGGGAAAAAAAGGCATCAAAGAGCAAAGTTGTATCCTCCAAAACACAGATCTCTGTATATTATGGATATACACCACTGCTGCAGCATTTGATCAGATCATAAATACATATAGTCTTGGAAATGCTTCTTTGAACAGGGAAGCTCATTTTAAAGATCTGGGACACACAAAATGAAGATGTTTGTTCTGTTGTGTGACAGTAATTATTACAAAATCAGCAGCTAAATCTGGATCCCAGAATTATAACTGGGGCCTAACCACAAGACCTTTATTTCCTTAGGAAGAAACAATGCTGGAGTAATCTATTTGCAAATTTACTGGTCTTGGAAATTATTAAATTTTACCAATACCTTCTTTCCTCAGAAAAATTACTTTCAAATTTCCTTCCTTACAACGAAGCTGTTCTAAGCACAAAGACATTAGTTCAAGCTAAGAAGCACAAATTTGAAGTGTACCTTTTATGCAAAGTCATGCTTCAGCTTACAGTTCATGAACAATCTGCATAAAATCTACTCTGACAAGGACTCCAAGTGGAACATCGTGGAAAAACACATTCTTGGAGGCTTCCAGCTTATTGCTGCCAGGAGTGAAGAAAATTGAGACAGGTAAATGGTATAGAATCAGTGCACATAGTATAACAGCACCGTAACAAAATAAACCAATCCAACTCTTCTAAGTTCTTATTTACTTCTAAATTCTCATTTAAAGCTAGAGTGGACAATTTGATGCAAGCACTCCACAAGACATGCATAGATCTTACATGGTATGTTCGTTGTCCACTTGTATAAAGCACCTCAGCTTCATTATTAGTTTTTTGCCTCTTTGATTGTTCATTTTTTTTCTATATTACTTGACTGAAAAGAGACCAAGGTATTTTTCCTTTGATCTCTACTCACCACTATGGGGGAGTGAAATAAAATATTTTAGTCATTTCCTACTTGTATGGTATCTACACTTAATTCTCAGAGACCCAAAACTGTTATATTCAATTTCAAGACCAAATTTGATACATTTCTATAAATACTTCTACCATTTGAAAAGACCGGGAACAGAAAGGAATTGTACTCATGGTCTCAGCATTATCCACAACTCTGAAATTGTTTCAGGGTAAGAGGAAACACAGCTCTATCCACAACTTTAAAATTGTTTCTGGCTCAGATGAAATAACATTGAAGGTGAGTGTAACTAAATTACTAAAAATACAACTGCTTTTAAAAAAGACAAGGGTCTTTATGTGGTATTGTGCTAATAGTATAGCACTATCTTACACTACTACTGTAGCAGAATATTGGTTGGAATATATGTAGCTTTTAGAAAACTTGGTTCTTATAAATTTATCACACACTGACATTTATACATTGCACTGTGCTGCTTGGATTTGGCAAAACTATTTACAGCACAGTGTAACCATGGCAGTTAAATTTCTTCAAACGAGCATTAAACTATCAAATACATCACCTGCTTTGTAACTTGGCAACAAAATTCCTGTATTTTCACCTTGTCAAATATAGATTCCTGCCTGTAATACAACCTGAAACAAGAAACTTGAATGTAATCAATCCATTACCTTGTTTAATTACCAGCACCCACCACACTTACTATGAACCTATAAATATATAAATTATAAATTATAAGCTCCTCTGAAACAGTAATGCAGCTTCTGACCAGCAGCCTACTCCAGCTTAGTATAATTACTGTATTAGCTATTAGAAGCCCGTACAGAACTACAAAAGGTATCGTATAACACTGGATCACTCAAGCTCAGAGTAATAAACCTTAAAAAATACTGTGTTGGAGATAGCAACAACCAAGGAAATTAAAATGAGTTCCAAATGGAATTTGAAATGTGTAGTTGAAACATACAAACCAGTGACATTTACTCAACTACTCAGTGTAAGAATTTTTCCCCATGGTAAACCACTGTGTTTAACATCTTAATAAAAAACTTGAACATTTTGCTTCCAAAAAACAAAAATACATTAATCTACCACGTTCCCCTGAAGGGAAGGGAAGCATGGTTGAAGACTACTGACAAGAAGCGAAAAGCAGTCTCACTTGTAGAGCTACAGAGGCAGATAGGATATTGAAGCAGCAAATGGACTGAAGAATCTGAGTAACATACTCAACTGGTTGAGAGAAGGAAAACCCAAAGAGCTTTCCCACTGTTTAAATCCATCCTGAGAGAACATTTCACTTCATCCCTTGCTAGGCATGTTTCTGTAAGCCAGGAAGTTCAGCACTTCAGAAGTCTGTCACTACTCTGAGTTCAGAAGAAAAGTCCGAAAACTAACATCCTCCCAAACTAGAACTATACAGAAGTATACTGTGTTTCAGGAAAAAAAAGGGCATATGCAAGGCATTTGATGCATTAAAAACAGCCTATAGCTCATTTCAATTCTGAAATCTTTCCAGGACTTCCTGATCTGTCATTTGGACATCGGATTAATTCTCTTGCTGCCAAGACAGTCCAGATTATAAGTGTTACAGTGTTCAGATTATAACAGTTTCACAGTCAGTTATTAGGCATTAATTAAAACCTTTAAGAATGATTTTAGATACAGAGCTAAGGTACGGTCACCTGCAATTATGACACACACTTTAAATGTACAAAGGCAGTACACCTATCTTAGAGAAAAAGACATAGGCATCAGGAGAGTAGTCTACAAAGCCACATTTATTTGCACATGTACAGAACAGAGCAACGGATGTTATTGTTTTCCATACAAAATTATATAAAAACAGTATTCACCTTCATAGATAACACCATACCACTTTGAATTGTATTAAATACATTCAGAAAACATTCTTTCACACACACGACATTAGTATTAGGTAGTCCCAGGTAACTCCAACACTGCAATGTTATTATTCCTAGTGGTATGAAGGGATCAAAGATCAGACCGTAACTAAAAGAGACTCCTGGTAGGGAAGCAAGCTGAAGTCTTTCCTCCACTGTCCATCAAAGCAAGGAACATCATTAAACATAGTAACTACCTCCAGAACATAGATGAAAACACTACCAAAGGACCTGCAGAAGGCAGGTAAGAGTGGTATTCCAGACTGACTTGAGCTATCTTGGTCAGCATTAAGTGTTCACATTTAATCACTGCTTGCCTATGGGTAGGAAAAAGTTTCATAACTGGAATATAGAGTTGAGTAAAAATTTGTGATTACAGAAGAAAGCAAAAAAGCATAGATTCAAAGCAATTACTTTCCCTTCCTATCTAGCGCTGGAGAGATTACTCCCTTTAGAGGAGTCTTAAGATTCCTATTCTTACAAGGAATAGAGGGGAAAAGCAAAATTTTAAGTTTCCTGCAACACTGCTTCCTTACATATGATCTAAAAGGGGAATTTAAGTGTCAACAGGACATCTCGATTTATTTAAAATGCACATTTATTTCTACAAAAAAACAGTTTATGATACAGAAGAAGTGATCACACCAACTTAAAGATTTACCTATTAAAATATACAGAGGATCTTAATGAGTACAGGATATTTAAAAAAAGATGCAAAGGAGTGTTAATCTTTTATTTTTACATTTTCGGGAACTTCACATAATTTTGGTAGGTAACCTTTTACAAAATTATGTAAAAAGTACAAGAATGCCTGGTAAACAGTCTGCATTTTTCCAAAAGATTTTTTACAGCATGCAATTCTTAAGGCAGCCTTCTCCTCCTCCTTACAAGGAATCCTTTCAACTCAAATAATCTTCTGCTGCAAAGATTAAGCTAAGGAAGCTTGGTCTCTTCTGTTAACGCCTTTTGTCTTTCCTGTCTGATTTACGGTCTCTTTCACTCCGTGAAGTTCTCTTGCCTGACCGACTACTTTCTGATATAGACCTCTTTCGGTCAGATCTTGAACTTTTATCCTTTGAGCTTTTTGCATCTCTACTCCCACCTTTTGAGGACTTGTGACTTCTATCTACTCCTGAAGCATCCCTTCGCTTCCTATCTGCGCTCCTCCTGCGTTTTCTGTCTCTGTTATGACCTCTTCCTCTGCTCCGACTTCTACTTTCACTACTGCTAGAACTACTGCTGCTACTGTCCCTGCTAGTACTTCCACTTGTAGTGCTGCTGCTGCTGGAACTGCTCCGACTGCTAGTGCTGCCAGTGCTGGAACTACTCCCACTAGTAGTACTGCTTGAAGTACTACTGCTGCTACTGCTGCTGCTACTACGACTATGACTCTTAGTTTTGTTCCCTGCCCTACCCCTGCTTCTACTCCTAGTCTTAGTTTTAATTTCTACACTCAGTGTCTGACTCTGCTCTGTCTGTGCCTCGACCACCTTTACAGACACCACAGCATTTTCATCCTTATCTACCTGGGGCTCTGCATCCTGAACGGACTGAGACAACTGAGGTGACTGCGGCAGTGGCACAGACTGCTGCTGACATGGGGCCTCAGCCACAGATTCTGGCTGAGCTTCAGGTGCCTTCTCCCGTTTTTCTTCAGTTTCAGCTTCAGTTTCAGCTTTGATACCTTTCTCCTTCTCAGGAGAAAGAACATTACCCAATTTTTCCGGATGAGCATCACACTCCATTTCTGGTTCCACTTTGCCATTTTCATTTTCTACAGGTTCTATGCTATCTGCCTCATTGATTTCAACCATATCCTGCTCATTATCCACTGGCTGAGTATTTTCATTATCCTCTTTTACAGCTGTGACCTCTTCATGCTGACCATCCTGTTGCTTGTCATTTTCCCTCACCTCAGCCACCTCTTCTACTTTAATCTCCATTTCATTTTTCTGTTCTTCCTCTTCCTGGTCTTTCTCTGCATCACTATGCCCTGAACCTGTTTTTCCCTTTTCCTCCCCTACCTCCTCCATTTCTACATCATTGTGCTGATTACCTGTCTCCAACTCTTCCACCTGCTGAGCCACCTTACCCTCTTCCTGCTCCTTGTTCTGTTCTTGCTTCTTTTCTTCATTCTGCACCTCCTGCTGTTCTTTTTCCTTCACAGATTGTCTTCTGGGCCTGGCCTCCATTTTGTTAATCTGCTCTGCAAATTCATTGCGCCTGCTTTCAAAGAGTGCTGGGGGATAAAATAACAGTTTCAGACAGGTAGCTAGAGAAGCTGAAGTCTATTTTCTCCTTAACTACAAGCTAATAAGTTATCAAATCGTTTTAACTTAATAACTGCATCGTTATTCATTCTGAAGTAGCAAGCCATTCATGCATAATGAAAAAGACTGCTGGTTAACTTAATAAAACAAAGCAAGTTGGATAATCGGCTTAGCTGATTATCAGAGCAGTAAAATCCTAAATCTAAGCTAACAGAGTTTTTAACTTCATTAAAATCACTCCAACCAACAGTGTGTCAAAACAATACCTATATTCCCTGATATATAAAAAGGTTATTCTTCCTAAGGTGATCAAAAGACACTAAAAGTCAGCAGAAAGCAGATTAGACATTCAGGAAGTTTTAATAATGTAAGCTATTCAGACAGGTGAGTTAGCTTCTTTTATCCCCCACCCCAGACAATGAAGAAAACTTCTTTAAAGAAAAAAAAATAAAGATAAGCTCCATATAATCAAAAGAACAACAGGACTACCATCACCCGCAGTGTTTTAAATTGTTTTGCAAAAGGAAAATATAGTCGTCCTGTGAAACAAAGAAATGAACACGCATTAAGGTAAAAAAAATCATCATAAATTTCTAGCACTGTGCTCAAGACAAAACTTCCCAGCCCTCTGTAAAGAAACCTGCATTTCCTCGGGTCTCCAATCCATAAAAATCAGCCTTTTTAAAATGGAATTTGTTGCACTGGCATACACCTAGATACTAAAGTTAACAATAAGGACATTTTAAACACATACTTCTGAGTTTATGTATATTCCTCTTGACTTTTTGTAAGAGAATCAGAGCACAACCAACAAAATTAAGTCACTGAACGAGTTATATTGTTACTTATGATGAACACCCATGCAAGAATATATAGTTCATCCTGAGCATGAAATTACTGTACCTAAGCTCAAAGACTTAAATTTGTGCAGCAGACACCAAAAGGAAGCAAGAACAAACGCAGTCTTGTATCATAAAGACCACTTACCATTCATCTTTTTCTGTGACTCTTCCATCAACTTCTGTGTAGCAGGACACATTCTGCCAGGTATGTAGAATAAGTGAGGTTTTGTCTTTGTCCTTATGTATTTAATTATTTTGGCGTTATGTTCATTCCATTCTTCTTGCTGAGAAATTAAAGAAAAGACCTTAATATCCCTAATAACATACATTCTAAACAAGAGAAAATTGAGAGCAAAACTAGGACTTACCAACTGAGCAAGCTCAACCTTTTGCTCCAGTAACCGCAGCTCTGTCTGTTTAGCACGTCTTTCTTCAAACAGTTCTCGCCTCTCATTTTCAACTTGCTTTCTTTCTTCCTCTGCTTGCACTTCAAGTTTTTGTTCAATTTCTTGTCGTCTTTTTTGCTAGGATAAATAAAGAACTATCTTAATATTCCTCCTAAATCAAGAAAAGCATTCTAGTTTGGTCTAACTAAAGTTATTTAAGGGCATTCCGAAAAAAAACAAATAAGGAAGTCTACTAAATTAGTTAATGGAGGAAGAGCGCCACTGCTTGCTGGCACAATTTTTTTTTTGGGGGGGGGGGGGGGGGGGGGTGGGTTAACTATAAATTAATGTGCCCCTATGGCTTTCTATCTGCTTTTCTATCACTCACTTTGGATTTGAATTTTCAACATGACCTGTAAGATTTTTTTTTTTTTCAAATGGCAGAAAAAAATAGATTCCCTCCACCTGGAGGGAAGAAAGGCAACAAGCAAATGAAGAGCTAAAGGCTGATGTTTGTGACCAACAAAATAAATGACACTGCAAATACTCTGAGTATTGCTGACATTAATTAGAGGACATTAATTATGTTATTGTAATCCAGGAGTGCCCTGTTTGTATGTCCTAGACAGCCATATGTTCAGATTATAAAATAATTGCCTAAATATATATATGTATAGTTTAGTGCCTGGACAAAAAACAGCTGTATCATAAAACTCCTTGGGCTTCCACTTTGACTTATAGTAAGATTTTATGTATGAAGAAAGCAACACATTCTCAGAAATATGCTGCAATGAAGAGGAACTCCTCAAAGTCTTTTTATGCAAACATCCAGATATAAATTATACTGGGACTCCATATTTCCAGACCATCCCTTGCAATAGCTTCCTTTTCTAAAGGCAAACAGGCAACAAAGAACTTTGGTCTTCTTCAGGCGCTACAATGCTAGTTAGATAAAACAGCAGGATATCCAAATACTGAATCTGGAGGCAATCAATATCAACACTGCAAGCCAGCTATACTAAAACCACACAGAAGAGGTTTTAAACTTTAAGATTTTGTATCTGCTTCCATGAGACTGCTAAAAGTAGTTTTTTCATAAACATTTAAAACACTGTTTATAATCTACAGCTTATTGTTAACTGAATAACCCATTTAGTGCAACTGTAAGAAATACCATGACCTTCACAATTTAAAAGGTCATACTAGATGCAAGATACAGATGCAAGTTTTTTTTTTTTTGAAGTTACCACTAAGCTATGCAAAACCTCCACTTCAGTACAATTACGTATTCATTTACAGGAAGAGTAATGCTTATTATCTGTACTATGGGGCGAACAGCCACTTGTAGTCAAACAGAAGGCATAATGCCATATATTTCTGTATACTTGGCTATAATTTAAACACACAGAACACATCAGGGTGGGTACTGATTCAGCAATATCATTAGTCACAGAAATATCCTACGAACAATAGTTTACCTGATTAAATTCCAGGTATTTTGAAATGTTCCAAAAATAACATCAATAAAAAAAATCTATTTTGTATTTCAAATGTTTTAAAGATGAACTGAAATAAAATCCAAAACATTGCCTTACCGCTTCTGCAATGATCAGAAGGCATTGTAAGGTCATGAAATTATGTTAGAGTCCCTTTCCCGCTTTCCCACCCCCAATTCCACTACATTAAAGCAAAGAAAAACCCTTTTGCACTCTTACCAATTTGCTACACCTGCAACCCACACCATGGGAATTTTCATTCCTATTTAAAGCAGCTTAATCACACCATTTTGCTTTATTATTTACAAGCAAAAATTTGATGAAATTAAAAATAAATACCCTTTCAGTAGCAACTGTGGACTCCTGCTTAAATTTTTGAAGAGTGCCCATCAACAAGCCAAATATACGTCGATTCCTGAGAAAAAAGAAAACAAAAAGTTTGAGTTTCAGTTCAAGTACCAAGATTTGTATTTGTATAAACAACCAGAGAAACTTTCCCACCTCAGAGATGTTTATTTTTAAAGGCCTAGTACCAGTCAAGGCTGCTAGCAATAGAACACAAACTGACTGTGCCAACAGTCGAAGATATAATTTACACTGACATATCACGTTTTGCCTAAGAGCAAGACACAGCTCTTATCCATAACGCAGCACATTTAGCACTGCGAAAATCAGGAGCCTGCACATTTCACGTATGAGAATAATGACACTAAGGAAATATTAAAAAATTCCAAAACCCGAGAACTGACAAAAAGACTGAGTAAATACAGTGTGAGGAAGAACACCACCACCCCACTAAGAAGATTAAGGACAACAGGAGCCACAGGGGAGTGAAAGATTATCTGCCACAGTCTACCTAATATCTTATACAATGAGACATTGCACTGTTGGATGAAATCACAATTGCTCTCATCAAATTATCAGTTGTTTTGATAAAATTTATCTAAAGTAAAATTCTTAAGGAATTCCTTTCTTCCAAACAACTAATTTCTTGAATTTCACCTTCTTTCTTTCCATTTAACCTCCAATAGTGCTTTTACAGTAAGAAGCCGACTGTCTTAGTTGCCTTGAACTTTCACCCAGTTAGAAGAAAGGAAAGGCTGCTCTTCTCTCAGTACCACAAAGCTCAACTGCAGTGGTACAAATCTAGCATGGAGAGGTGAAGGTACTTGTAATTGAAACAACAAAAATAGGAATGGGTAAAGAACAGGAAGCTAGGGATTACTTGGTCAAGAGTATCTGTATACAGATGACATCCCAGATGGCCCTGAGCAAAACCAGAGTTCACTGGATGCTGTCCTCCTGAAGAGCCTCTTTCTACCACAAGTCACGCACAGAGCAAGCGGTTATTTCTTACCGTTATCTACCCAGAAGACTACTGAAATGGAAAATGCTAAAACCTGCCATTCCAAATAGACAAACTTTTTGTGCCAGAAACTCTATGAAGTCCACTAAGGATTCTGAAATCCTTCTGTAAGGAAAGCAGTTGGGAGCAGGTGATGGAAGCAACAGCAGTCTGTTAGTCATGTTGTAACTGCAAAAGATCAACCTAAGTGCCTTTTTTGTGCAAATTAATCTCTGGTCCTTATCAGAGAAGCTTGCTATAGTTCATTACTCCAGCCCTCACTGTATTTGGGGCATAAGGTATTATGGCACGAGGTGAGCTGCAGACCGAAGCAGAACTTTAGTGAGCTACCTTAACACAGAAAAAAAAAAAATCGGAAAACAAAGATATAAGTAGGAAGAATCTAAGGAGGCAAAAGGAAGGTCAGACTGTGCACAGTAACAAGCCTGAAAGTATTAAGAGAAAAGAAACACATGATGGAACTACTCTGTAAAAAAGGAAAACCCCACACCCCAAAGCTTTCTTCAGTCAACAAAAGAAGTGTTGCAGAATCACCTGTGCTGACTTTGATAATTGGTCATTTAAGATGCATCTTCTCTAGCTCTATAGGTACTTGAGGAACAATTGGTTACTTCCAAGACACACTGACAGAATTTTCTACAGTGCAAAGCACAACAGAGTGGATGTCCCCAGATTCAGATTCCAGTTTTGTTTCCGATTTTAACTCTCCAAAATGTTAAGGTGCCAATGAAGTTGTTGTAAAGATGATCTGTTACAGTAATGCTAGCAAACGTATTCCTTTCTGAGATTCTGTTTCTCAGGCCATCTGCCAGCTATGTTAAATGAATGATGTGTTGTTACTACAATTTTTTTTTTAAACCTAAACCAAATTTATACCATTGTGGTTCCTCTTCAACACCGTATTTTGATATGTAACACCATTTGTATAATTTTTTTAAAATCTAAAACTACTTTCTAGACTACCACTCAGAAGCACCACCATCAGTGCTCACAAAAAATTTCTACCTACCTTTGTTTTCCTTTTTCATCCATATTTTGATCTTGTATAAGGTCTCGACGTGTTCGCTCTTTGGAGGTAGCAACAACAGAAGATGGCAACGCTGGCTACAACAGCAATAACAAAAACTACTTAGTTCATGTTCCAGGTAAGCATGCTTTTTTTTTTTCCTGTACAGCTCCTTTTGTCACCTATTACCTTTTTAATATCATCATCCTCTGCGTCGCTTTCTTGGCGTGATTCTCGTCTTGTCCGGCGTTCTCCGCCCAGCCTGAGGAAGAAAAAGCATTAGTGGTCACTGGAGAACATATTTTAAGGACAGCACCTACTCTAACACAAGAAAATACAAGTCAGCATGTATAGTCAGAACAACCAATGATTCCAGTAAAATCTGTCATTGGAACAGTGGGGAGATAAGTAGAGCTTCTGCAGACAATCTATCGCTGGTGTAAAAAAAAAAGATTGTGACATAAAAATGGTTTAACTCTTGATCTAATTTGCATTGTAAAGTAAAAAAAAAAAAAAAGGAAGAGCCCACATTACTACCGTATTTAACTTTTGAGCATGTCTTTGGATTTTGTTTCTTGTTTTTAATACTTGCCTTTTTCTTTTTTTCCAGAATCTCTAAAATGGTTATTTGTGTAAGGAAAATATATCTTAATGCATTTAAATATTTCTTAAAGAGGTCAGTATGATTTTTTTTCCAAATTCAAAATGCTACTGAAATTATCTAGCTGAATACCTAGAAAATGGGTTAGGGCAGACAGAGCACTTAGTTGGGAATTGAGTACTTGGAAAAGCTGAAGTTTTTAAACAAAGAACAACAGGGCAATCTGTAAATAAAAGTTATTTTCAACTTTCACTCATCTTTGTGGCATAGCCCTTTATTACTGGTAAAGCCACTTCACAATATTCTTTTTGCATAACTCAAATTCAAAAGCAAGCCTTGCTTTTTCAAGAACTACCACTGCATGTAAGTGGTCTGAGAATGCAATTCACTATAATCAAAGCCACAGTCGATGGATTTGCATCCAGTTGTGAAAGCTTGAAATTTGAGTCTGTTGTCAAACTGTATGCATTAATGTTATCACAAGGGAAACCTCAGTAACAATTCGATTTGTGTCTACTGTAAAACAAATCCAGGCTACTAAGCAAAATGTAAGCAGATAGTACACCAAGTAAAACAGAGAATTCTGTAAGTTTTTAATCATGCCCTTAGAAGCTGGCACTTACTTCCATACCTATATTCAGAAAACTCTGCCCAATACACTACAGCCTGCAACAAAGAGGTCTAGTAAGTTAAAGGGGGAGTTATCTGTAGGAGGGACAAAAAACACTTTACCACTGCATTAGAGAAAGTACACAAGAGGAAAGCACTCTTCATTAGAGCGAGTGGAAGACTTCAACACCTTTGAATTTTGAATCCACCATAAACATACAAAGTTCTTGAACTCCCCACACAGTTCCCTCCCCCAGTGATTCTAAAGACAGCACAAGGGCTTGAATCTGGTGAAAATTAAGTTGTGCATTTACAACTCATCTCCATTGTGCAAGAATCTTTGCATTGTTATATCTGTGTATTACTGCTCTAATCTGTACATTACTGAGAACCTTTATAGCACCATAGAATTTGGAAAGAGATTTCACCATAGACAATTGCTATCATCAAAAAACACTTCCCACAAGTCTTGAGCACTTAACCCATTGAAGAAGACAGTAAAAGTCAGCAGTTATAAAATATCTAGAAGTAAGAATTGCTATTTAAATTTACTGCTATGAACTCTCATTCTAATAAAACAAGTTCTCTATGTCAGTTTTTGTACCTACCTACTGGATGCCCCTTCAAGATCCCTCTGTTTGGCTGGGGGTCCTCCTCCACTATCCGAGAATCCACGCCTAAAAAAAACCACTTGGGATCTCAGAACAAGTCATGAGTTTTACTCAGCTCTGTAATCATGTGGCTATTGCTACAGCAGTATTTAAACATATTGCTTGTTGACAAACTAATTTAAATTTGAATTTCTGCACTTATTCAAATGAGTAGCCACCCTCATAGAAACAACTCTATTAGGTTCAAATATTCCAATTTGCAAAAGTTTTCAGAATTATGACCTAAACAACAATCTAATGTTGAAATTTAACAAAAAAGTCGACTACGTAATGTATTAAGTAGGCATCCCTGAACAAAAATCAGCTCTTCGTTCTCAATCTACTGGGAGTGGGGAGGGAGAAGGGAGAAGGAAGAAATTGAAAATCCACAAGAAAACATGAGTGCTTTTAAATTCCTGTCGACTTTAACTTTTTCTATTCCTCCTAGAAAAGCTACCAGTTTCTTGATTACTGAGACACTTTGAATAGACAATGCCCCAGACATCCCACACAATGCCTCCCTTCATTTCGAAGTTCCACCTCAATTTTCAGGCAAAGGGCTGGAAGCTTGGGGAAAACCACCAATTTAAAACTGCTGTAACGCAGAATGAAAAAATCCCTTAAATTTCAGAGCACGATATAAAACTCCAAATGCCCTTGTAGGCCTCCCACCCGGCTTTCATGCCCGCCTGCTAAAACAGCGACACTTGAGAGCTTACAACAAGCAAAGCGAACAGGGAAGACAGCAAACCATCGCCGCGGGGAAGGATAAAGGAACCCGGCGGCCGCCTCCCGCGGCTCCTTACCTTAGCAATAAGCTCCCTCGCCCTCTACCTCCACCAGGGCCTGAGAGGGCCAGCAGTCTGTTCTGAGGGGGCCTGCGGGAGACAGCACCGTCAGCGGGCTCTGCCCTGGAGCCTCCCTCCCGCTCCCCCGCGGCCACGAACCCAGGGGGAGCGGGCACCGGGGCCGCACCGGGAACCCTCCTCAGACACCCCCCGGGCTGCCCCTCACAGAACCATCCCCCCCTCCCCCCAACCGGGCTGCCCCTCAGAGCCCCCCCGCCCCTCAGAGCCGCCCCAGCCCCCTCACAGCACCCCCCCCCCCATACCGGGCCGCGCCTCAGGGACCCCCCCCACCCCGCCCCCTCGGGCCCCGCTCACCTCACATCGTTGGGGTCCCTGCCCGTGAGCTTGCGGATGTTCTCGTCCACGTGCTTGAGGCTCTCCTTGGCCTTCTCGAGCTGCTCCTGCAGCGCGCGCACCGCCACCGCCATCCCGCCCGCAGCGCGGCGCGGCCTAGCCGGGGCCCAGCGCGAGGCACCGCTGGGTAATGGGGAGGCCCCGCCCAGGCCGCGGAGCCCGCCCGCAGCCAATAGAAGGGCATGGGCCGAAAGGGAACGCCCCGCGGGAAAAGCTGGCCGCACGCACTCGCCAATCATAGGGGTCGGAGGAAGATTGACAGCGACGTAAGCCAATCGACGGAAGACTCCACTTGCCAGCTCTACGAATCACCGAGCGGGGCCCATCAGAGCGATACCGCTCTCGGCTAACGAGAACTAACAACGTCACTTTCTCGTGGCGGGGGCCAATCGCCTCTCCCCTAGAGCGGCCGCCGTGTCGGGCGAGCCAATAGGCGCGGGCGTTACTGAAGGGCGGCCGCGAGCGGGCTGGGGGGCGCAAGGCCTGCCAATGGCGCTGTGGTGCGGGTTGCGTGTCTGCGGTTCAGCCCGGCCTCAGCGCCTGCAGCGGGCGTCAGCGCCCCGTGGGGCCTCGAGAAGCCATTTTTGAGAAAACGACCCCAAAACCACATACAAAATTAATAATAAAAAACATAAACATAATTTTTTATTAATGATAAAAAGCGTTCTCTGCCTGTCTCTGACTCCCGACCCCCGTCAGCAGCGGGTTCCCCCCGGGGCTCCGCGCCCAGCTCGCTGCCCCCTCACAGCCCCGGGGCTGCGGGCGCTGAGGCGGGGGTTGGCGGGCGGTGCGGTCCGGTCCGGCCGCGGGGCGGCGCCGCGGAGGCCGGGCGGCAGCCGGAAAGGGCAGGGCGGCGCTGCTCGGAGGGGCCCGGTAGCGGCGGTGGCGGCGGCGGGGCCGTTGCCGTGGCGCCGGGTGCTTGTGAGGGGGGGAGCGGAGATGGCGGACGAGACGCTGTTCCTGCTGCTGCACAGCGAGATGGTGGCGGGGCTGTACCGCGCCGCCGAGCAGGGCGAAGGGGTGAGCGGGGACGGGGACCGCATTAAGGGACCGGCCGGAGGCGACGAGGAGAGCGGGGCTGACGCCTTCTGTCTTGCAGGAGAACGGGCGCTGCACCACCAAGCTGGAGAGCATGGGCTTCCGCGTCGGGCAGGGGCTGATCGAGAGGTGAGCGAGGCCCTGGGGCTGCTCCCCCGCCTGCTTTCCCCCCTGTCTCCCCGGCCTGCAGGGGCCAGGAGGGTCGGCCCGCTCGGGGGAAGCTGCTCGCTCCCTCTGACAGACCGAGGGTTGGGCTGCCGCTGTGCGCCTCCTGACGCCTCGCTCTTGCTGGCGCCCCTGTTCGTACACCACGTTTTTTGTGTATTTCTGTCATGGAAACAATCACACAGAGTACGCGGTTATTTATAATCCTTTTAAAGTGCACTTTTTGTTTGTAGGCCTAGTTATTCTGCGTGTTTCCTACTTCTGGTAGGATTTTTTCGTGATTGTTTCTATTTTAATTAATCTTAAACGTAATTTTATGAATGGCTACTCCAGGATTTTCTTTTTCTGAAGCACTCCCAGTCCTTGGAACTTTGTGACCACCTCCTCACCTCCCTGAGCCCTCTTGGGATGCACGGTGGCTTGCTGCACACCTAACTTCAGCGCCCTTGGTCTGGGGTTGTGTAGAGGATCCCAAGCTCCTGAAGTCATATTTTCATTGACCAAAGTGAAGCTTTAGTGCCAGATAAATATCCTCAAGGAGGATGCAGGGGGACAATTCTGAAATGAACAAGGGAAGGGTGGTTTTTTTTGTTTTTTTTTTTTTTTGGGAAAGTGGAACTAGTTTTACATGTTTGTTCCTATGTATTAGTGCTTCTTTTGGTATTGAAGAAGCCTTTCCAAACAGTAGTGGAGGTGTGAGCTGTATGTTTCGATAGTTTATTGAAGATAAACATTATGAAGTGTTCTGCGTCTTTCTGCGCTTCAGCTGTCTTTAATGATCACATTATTCAAACGCGTCTTTTCTGCTGTATTGTTGCAGATATTAAGATAACACCGTGTTACTCTTAAGTTATACATGAAAGCTGAGCAATGCTAGAATGATACTGTCAAGTTGTTGGGTGTACCCTCATTATTGATACGTTTCTCACTTCTCTCTTAGGTTTACAAAAGATACTGCCAGATTCAAAGATGAATTAGATATTATGAAGTTCATTTGCAAAGATTTTTGGACAACTGTGTTCAAAAAACAAATAGATAACCTCAGGACCAATCATCAGGTAAAGTGATCTAGAATAAGATTTCCGTGACAAATACTGTTTTGAATTACTACGGCATTTTCTGTTTGTCTTGCTCTAGAATTAATTACCTGATAAGAAAGCCCAAATTCTCTTTATTTATATGTTTTTTTTAAAAAGCATTTCTCAAGGTTCATGTTGGTGTATAGTTGGAGAATACAATTTAATAATTGTTTATGATTTATTTATTGCCACTGTTTGAAAAGACTAAATGCTGTCAATTTCATATGCACTGTTGTGGAGTTAGAAACTGACAGGACAGTAATGCTTACAGTTAATTAACACATACAGGAACTTTTTCATGCATCTCCCAATACACTTCAGTAGAAAACTAGTGTGGGAAAATGATATTGCTGCCTTAACATGCATTTAAATAGGATGGATTGCATTTAAATGTATTTAAATGGCCGCCTTTAAGTAATTTTCATTTTGAAGAATATTTTCATTTTTCAGTGGTTTAGACAGTTATACACTGCTGAATACAACCGTATACAAAATAGCTGAAAAACTTCCTAAGGTTTGCTTGTTGGTGACGTTACGTTGACTGGTAAAATTCAGACTACATGTTACCGGATACTCTACTGAAAACTTTTTTTTTTTTTTTTTAAACAGGGTATTTATGTCCTTCAAGATAATAAATTTCGACTCCTGACACAAATGTCTGCAGGAAAGCAGTATTTAGAACACGCACCAAAGGTACCCTTTGTTTTTTCCTTGGCATCTATGAGTTTGATTTGAATCATCTTGATTTATTAACTTGAAATTTTGTAGTTGGGTGGATACAAACTCTCCAAAAGGGAAGCTGAACTTAAGTCTTCAAAAACTGTGTTTTTTTTTAGAAATGTATCTTGTTTCAGAACAGTGGTTTTGATCTATGGTTCAAGAAACAGTAATAGCGATTTTGAAACTTGCTGTTTTCATGTTACTTGAGTTACTTGATGATGTGAGCTAGCCTGACTGCAAGTGGAAAGTCATTGAACTGGTGTTTGTATTTTGTGTGCAGTTAGGAAGAAACTTCTGCCATTGTCACAATGCACTGCTAGAGGATAGCAAAACCTCCATAATTTTATATTGTCAAAATGTTAAATCTTCAGTTGATCATTACTTAGTTTCAATCTTTTGCATCAAGCTTCACCCTTGAAACTTCTTTAAAATGTAACTTTATATTTAGTTTTTAGCATTTACCTGTGGACTAATCAGAGGTGGCCTATCGAATTTGGGAATAAAGAGTATTGTAACAGCTGAAGTTTCATCAATGCCTGCATGTAAGTAGTTCTCAGTATTCAGGTTATTAGCTCACTTGGTAACTTTCCTTACTGTCTCGATGACTGTGCTTTACTGTTACGATAACACTGATGGAGGGTGAATCTCCATGACATTAAGTGGAAAACCAAATTTAAAAGTTGTGTGTACATTTGGAAGCAACAGATACGTAAGGGTATAATCCAGAAGGCTACTGGAGTAATTGAAGATAAAAACAACTAGATATGTGCTTTTTATTTACAGATGTCATTAAGAAGGGTAGTAACCGAAATCCATTGTGACTACACAAGCTGATTAAGATGGTTTTGAAAATTTGCATAGGCCTTGCAAAAAAATTTAAATTTAGCTGACAAAACTGATGTAACGTGGTACATGCTTCAACTTAAAAAAAAAAAATTCAGTAGGAGTTAATTGTTAAATTTAAATCATGGCTAGGTATTTCACAATTGAGCTGTAAGATTGAAATTGGAAAAGTAAATCTAATGTTGACACTTCGATCCAACTTGGCTTTTTCTTTGCAGGTAAATTCCAGGTGATGATACAGAAGATGTAGAGCACATTCAAATCTGGGTATCTACCTTAAAAATCCTTTGTCTGTGGTTTTGGTATCTTGGTTCAGCTTTGTATGTAGCTTGTAAATTATAGCAATGTGCAGCAGAATTCCAAAATATAAAATAAATGCTCATCAAAATAATTTAACACTATCCTCGTATCTTGGTATGAAATCAATTCTATACCAAGGTATTAATGTCCATCATGTTAAAAACTGTCTACTCAAAAGTTTCCAACAAAAGATTTCTGTTACCAGAACAGACTGTATGCATGTTTTAAGAGCTGACTAAAAACCCAATCAAGACTCAATTGGAGTAAGAAACTGTGTTTTGCGTCACCTAATGTGAATGCCAAGCTGCTGCCTTTCTGTATGCACTCTTAACTGTGAGGCAGCAATTGCTTTTGTATTATTCCAAGGAAGGAAATATCACAACAGCCTTCACTAACAGTGTTCAGTGGAGGCTTAGTTCTTTTATGGGAATGATATGGGGCAGTAGAAAAGAACACTTATTTCTACAAAAATAACAGCATATCCTCCCTCCCTAAAAATAATAGCTGTTTTTTGCATCAGAATTTTACAGACAAGGTCATCTACTACTCAGCAAAGAAGGCAATTTGTTTTAGCCTGCTGTGCATAAATTCAATATTAACATAATTGTTTTTAATTGCTAGCTACAACTCACTTCTGTAATGAGTGTGTACAGGAAGATGATTAGGCCTGCAAGAAGCTGTAAAGACATCACCAAGACTCTTGAGGATATTGGGGTTTGCTAGATACTACTTGTTACAAGATTTGTATAACATTACATATCTTGCTGTAGGTAAGCATGAAAACATCTTGGTTAAACTTTTAATGAATTTTGCTGTAAGACTTTTCTGCTGGCAGGGTCAGGTCTTATACTTGCAGAAATGTGAGAATGCCTCAAGATACTGAATCAGTTTCTGCTTTGAGACCAGTAAATAACAGGATAGTTATAAAATAATATATTTGAACAACACTTTTGTCTGTATTAACTACCTTCTGTGTTGGAATAAGTGTATGCTGTCCAATTGCATGGTTGGGCGGGAACAGTGGAAGCTGTTCTTCCTCAATCTCTAAGGGAGGTCTGAAGTTTATAATGGATCGAGCCTTTTCCGGATAACTGTTACAAGCTGGCAAGCTGTATATTATAAACATGATAATGAGGGGCTTATTATACTTGAGCTTAATATGTGACCAAGTTCTGATCTTTTCATGTACTGTGAATGCTAGTTCAGATTAGTTGTAACTGAAAAATTTGACAGTTAGGAAACATCTGAAGGAGAACTCAATCTAGCAGAATACTGTCCCACTGTTTGTAGACCTAGCAAAGATAAGAGTAACCAGGGTGGCTGGTACTCCATAGAGATCAGCTGTGTGACTGAAAATACTGGGCTCTTATACAGGTAGTTTACAGGAAGGCTGCGATTGTTGTCCACCTATATGATTCAGACTCGTTTGAAATTATAAGGCTAGAGAATTAGCTAATTCTTGCTGAGTGCATTTAGTGGGTTCTTCAGTTGCCAACTCACCCTGCTTTTAACATGCTAAAACTATTACTAAAGGGACTTGCACTGTGCCTCATAGATGGACACTTCAATGGCACATTTTAGGCCTATGCAACATGGCAGATATTCCTTATCGGCACACAGAATCATTTTGTAATTTGCTTCTCCAGAATTAAAATTATAGTAGTTGCTATTAATGCACTTTCATTTTTCACTTGACAGTCGAGATTACTGTGAACAGTGCCAATAATTCCAAGACGCATTAAAGGTTTATCAATAACTTGCTGTGCTTAATGATCTGTCTTTTTTAAATAGTCAGGGACTCAATTGACATCTGCTTCCTGTATATTGTGAAATTCAATACTGTATATTGTCTGCTGTTACCAGCAGAATTCAGAGTTCTTTTACCCTGGATTTTACCAGAAAGTCATATATGTACAAAGCAGATGCTAATATTCTTGGCAAATCACTCCATGTTAAGTATGTATGAAGTCAAATAGGTGAGCTAATGTGTTTGTCAAGATACTAGACAGAAAATATATTTGTTCGTTCTGTTTAATAAATGCTTCTATTAAAGAGCATTGAATACAACTGTTCTATTTTCCCAGGTTTCTGTAGCCGTTTACTAAGAAGTAATGAGTATTATTACTCAGGAAGTCTTATATATTTTACTAAAATAAGTGTTTCAGTAACTCAATGGCTATAGTTGAACTGCTTAGCAGAACTTAAGCTCAGGAATTGATGCCTGAAAAAACACAGTCTCGGTTGTGTAGGCTTTTATACTAAGGCAGTTTTTAAATACTATGAAGAATGAGAAAAGCCACAATATTTAAGAACACTTAAAATATGCTTCAGTTTTATTAAAAAAGCCCTCGAGGGGTGTGTGTTAGATAAAGAACAATCATCTGTAATGTAATGTCTTTTTTTTTAAACTTAGAAGTCTTTATCTAAGGCAGAGTCCACAGGAACACTCAGATGGTAGAAAATTCTAATGGAGAATGTAGTTTGCTGAGACAGTAGCTTGAGAGACGATGACAAACACTTCACTGACCATTTTATGATGATGATACTGGAGACACTAACAATCTCATGCTAAAGATCACCTTAAGTTATTCTTAGCTGTGCCAAACGTGTTGTTACGTTGAGGGTGTTCTGAAGGGTTTGTATTGTACTTCAGGTCTGATCTGTGCAATGTCTGATAACGCTCTTTATACCACGGCAACACAAGAACAGTCTAGGAGGGTTCATCAGCTAAATCACGTTGATCAAAATACCTGGTGGAGAGAAATGGAATATGGTGAGAACCTCTAATGCAACGTACTCCTTACTTTGCTTTGAGTTGTTAGACCACTTGCTTTCTAGGTCTTATTTTACCTTTTCTGTCATATTTATAGCTTCATGGTTCAGGGAGCTCATCCAAGGAAACTGTCGGTTTTACTTACTTTGTTTTACTCTTAGGTTTAGCTTAAGTCCTTTTAGCTAACTATGTTTGCTACATACACCCAGAGAACTTGGATTGACTTCCACTTTAAAGGAATCTACGTTAGGCCAAGGGTAACCACACATTCATTCTGGACATATGTTTTAGATCTGTAACTTGCATTACCTGCTAACTAAGCAGATTATCAAGTTCAGAGCAGATACTTGCTCTTCGTTCTTGTTCTCCTGAAAGAGAAACAAATACCAGAACAGTTCTTCTGATAACGATGTCCAATAGAAAAATGGTTATCTGTCGTGTTGTGTGCTTGTAATCATCCCTTCATTCTCAAGCAGGTTTCAGACGTGAAAAAATACTTACCAAGACTTCAAGAGGTGAAAAATCATTTTCTTAACAGTTTGCTAAGTTGAAACAGTCCTCTGCACAACATTAAACCTTACCTCTAGTACTCTGACTTCTGAGCACCGTCTTGCCAGCTGTCGAATAAGGGAGTGAGCTTCAGGTAGCAAAGGCTTTTCAAGGCATGCCAACAATGCATAAAACCACCTACCCTGTGTGAATTTTAATAAGAAATTTTAAATTACAGGTATTTCTTTAAGTTCTACACAAGGAAACTTGTTATACGTAGCAGGCCTGGAGCATAGGTCTCAAAAACCTGTATCTGAAGATTCCTTTAAGTGTTGTTGCCAGAACTGAGGAGTTTGAAAGCCAAATTAGAGACTGCAGAGTAGAGTCTTGTGCCTGTAGACAAGCTTCTTGTGAACAGTAGTCCTGGATTTCCTTCTATTTTTCTGGAGTAAGATATAAATTAATACAGCTTCCACTATTAATCTGAAGGAAGCATTTAGTAATATCTAAAGATATATAAAGATTACATAGCTATTAATTTTTATCTTTGCAAACTATAGAAAAATATTCCTGAAGAGTGAACATATGAAGTCAGATCTTTATGGTATTAATGCAGTTAGGTCAGACTTAAGATTTATACCACTGTGAAAATGTGTTCTTTGCTTTTTAGTTCACTGAATTCTACTGCATCCCTACAAACCTAAATTTTGCTACCAGTCTAACTCCTTAAACTAATTTTAGTGTCTAGTGGCTCTCATTATGAGAATAAACTAAGAATCAACGTGCACATCCTCTGCAGCATAGTGGTCACTAAAGACAGAACTTGAAAAGCTTTTAAGCAACTCAATATTTTTGAAACTGTGTTTAGTATTATCAAAGTAATTTTGTATTACTCATTTACTTTGTGGTACTGAATGAGATGCACCTACCACGGTCTTTTATAGGTAAGATGACATTACACAGCTAGTTAATCTAGTTTTGGCCAACTACATGGTACTGTACCCCATCATTCTTTTTTTTTTTTTTTTAAATTAGATTGGATCTGTTTCCATGCTAACACAGGTAAGCTTTCTGGTCTGTGCTGCACATGGGAAGATTAAATGCATCTCTTCCTGCAGACTACCATGCATTTCCCAACTATAAAATGGAGGTGTTGAAATACAATGTGCAGCACACTGACAAATTAATTGGTCAGACCCAAAGCTGCTAGACTCTGGCCCTCTTCTCTCCACAGCACTAATACTCCTCTGACCTTGAAGATTAGGGTAGTGTGGAAAACAAATGAAAAGGGGGGGGTTTAGCAATACCTAAAACATCCAAATCTGTTGTGTTTTGAATTAGCCTTCCAAAAAGTTGTGTGAATGTTCAATCTAGTATCTAATCAAGTGAGTTTTGAAAGCAACTGAATACAGTACGTCCATCTAGAGATCTCTTTAGAAACTAAAATAATTTCAGGGAAAACAATGCACAATTGATCCCTTGTTTAAAGCAATCACATGCAAGTAGTTAGAATAAATTAAAGAGTTACCAGTTCAGGAGTAAATTTTTTCTCTCCAAACCAGATTATCAGGTATTCTAAGACACTGGTTACTGTTGCCTTCAAAAGAGGAACAGAAAAAGACAATCTAATATCTGCAAAGTTTTGTTTTGCTATCCTTCTACCCAATGGATTATACCATATAAAAACAACTGTGATTTTTGTCTTTAAATACAGACATTGCACATTTCCACTTGACTGTAATTCTACATGGTATTTAGTTCAGGTTAAAATTAGATATAAGGGTGAAACAAGTGTTATAGCAGCAGTTCCTGACAAAAGGTTTTTAAAAAAATAAAGACCCCCTATATAAAGCAATTTTCGGTGTTAACAAAAAGTTATGGATAAATAGCTACAAATTAGAAAAAAAAAGACATCACACTGACTGTTTCTCTATAAGGGTGACTAGTGAGCAACATAGTAAACGGGTTTCTTCTAGTCTTGCAATGTATGTAAGAGTTGGCAATCAGCCTGAAGAACTGCACTTAAAACACTAAAGGAGAAATCTTAAAATACTCTAAGCCCCTAAAGGGGCATTCAGCAGCAGTTCAAACACTAAAATGCTCTATAGAGCAATTACAGCAAGAAAATACACTTACAACCATTCATGGTATATGTTTACTAGTAAAATTGTGGTTAAAGGTGAGATAATGATCAAGTGTTTTCCTTGTAAGTGTACATTGAATAGCAGTTATAATAAACAATTACTTCCTCTAACACAGAAACAATAGGTAAGACTTATGCAACAGATGGAACATGGGAAGTAATAACTTAGGCCACTATGCTATTCTAAGAGGTAGGCTTACCTGATTCATTCTGCTTACAATACTTAGCAAAGGAGGAAAGCCCACCTGAAAAAAGTCAGGTTGGAAACTGTTTATAATAATGTTTCTGCATTTAAGTTCTAAATTAAAACAAAATTAACATTTTAATATGACATTCAGACATTTGTAAAGATTTCGAATTCTATTCTGAGCGTTGATATCTATGGAAAAAATATTCAGGCAAGTTTAAGATAAGGTCCAATCAAATTTGATATCAAAACACTGCTTTTGCTGTTATTTGTAAAGCTTTTTTTTTTTTTTATATATAAAGATGCAGTGAAGGGTGAGTTTATAGAGTAGCGCATACGAGGACAGGAACCACATTCACAAAACACTAAAGCAGACTATGGAAAAAGCTTTCCATTCATGTCAGCTAGCAACAAAGTAGTGTGTTTTAGCTGGGAACAGATGAGGGAACTCTTCCTACTTTTTGACTGAAGGGATAGACTTGTTCTCTGCTTCACTCTGCTTCCACTTAAAAGGGAAGAAAAACGGGTCTTAACTGGGCTCACAGGACGGTCTGCCTTTTATTTAGCACAAATTAGTAATAAATAGTAGCATTGTTTCTGGTAGTTATTTGTGAAAATAGCAGCTGAAAATTAGATGGAACTCCTATACTCACCTTCATGTAATCTATTCCTAGATTTTCATTATCAGATCGTGAATCTATTTCTGAGTAGACTCTTTCACCCAGGCAAAACTTCTTCCATCCTTCTTCATCCTCTAATTTTGGCTGAAGTAAATAAAAATAAATTAAAACTGAAATATTGCTGTCTTGAAGACACTGAAGAACGAACATGGTAATACTCACAAGTTGTTGCATTAAACGGTACAGCAAGATTAACCAAACAATTAAATTTAACGACTAGAAAAAACACAGAACTGTTATGAATTCTACTCACCATATTAACATTGCTGTCCAAATGTTGTGACCGCCAGTGATTTCTATGCTTGTTCAGACTCTGAGTAATTAAAACAAAGCCAAGTCACAGTTTAACTTCACAGTTATCTCCTAGCCATAACTGCCCTTCATTGTTCCTAATCTTCATAAAGAAGTATTTTTATGATGTTCTATACATCATTAAAGGCAGTACTGGCTAAATATTCCTCAATCCTCTTAATATAAATGTAATTGTTACTTGTACAGGGTTTTTTGAAGCAATGTTAAAGCTGAAGGAATTTTTAAGACTACTGCATAAAGCTTTAAATTGAAGTAGTAAGCTCTTCTAGTCTTACAGATTTTTCTTATGCTTGTTATTACCAAGAGAAAAAAACAACTGGATTAGCCAAAGAGCAAACAAAGCCAATATCCTGTTTCCAACAGTGCTCTGTATCTGATGCCTACAGAATTGCGAATATACTTTCCTCGTATATTTCCTCTGACAGGGATGCCATATAAAACATATTAGAACGTAGAAATTGGCCTGCCTAATGGTTTTCTGTATTGCAGAGCAAACTTTTGATACTGGAAATATTTTTACCCAACCCAACTTTACTCTAACAGTAAAAATGACCTCTAAAAATGCTGTAAGTAACAACACCTGATGCATTATGTGACAAGTGACTTTTGATGGCCTTTTCTCTTAAGTATTTTCTAGGATATTCTCATATTTCATCTTAATTTTGGTACAGGTGAGAGGACAATTAACTTGTGCATAAAAGAAATATTTTTAGAGTGAATGTCTTTAAATGTCCATTTCTTTAGCTCTGCTGAACTCTAAGATTGTGCCTAATACACAGCATGCAATGTAATACCTTGTAGAAATAAGAGCTAGTTCAGTTAGTGTTTGCAATATAGATGCAGTAGTACACATTTCCACCTTCACTGATTTAGCTCCCTGAAAAAACAGTAAATGAGCTCATACAAAGCTCAATGCCACAGCAGCTTCAGTGCAATTCAGTATCAATGCATTGTAAACATTCCTTCAGCAGTACTGGAGATGTACTTTACACACGTCTTTATTATCTTTTGCATTTCACCCTGTTTGAACTGTGGATAAAGCATACTGTGGGTACAAATGCAATAGGAAAGATTTTGTCCTCCCTCAACTACTCTATATCATTTAGTCTAAACACAGCCAGATATTTATGCTATGTTTGAAGGAGATTTTTTTTTATTATTTTATTTTTCAACATGACACTCAGGACACAAATTTCATCAGAAATTTAAGAGTCTCACAGTAGATGTGCACTTTTTTTTTTTTTTTCCCAATTCCAGAAGTTAATACAGTTGCCTAACAACATCTAGTATAGGAACGTTATGATTTGTGGTAGATAAGATATAAGGTCGTTCCCCAAAAAGCACGCGTGCTCTATCTAGACAGTGCAAGTTGAAAACACCCCCCCCACTCTCCCTCACACACACCATTTTGTACCTGACGAACGGCTGAGAAATTGGCTACTTGCTGCTGCTGCCACTTGAGTGTTGGAGAGTATCCTTCAGGAGCAGGCTGACATCCGGAAATCTAAGGAAACACTGGCAATAATTACAGTGTAAAGAAAGCTTTATAAAAAGAATCCTTAAGAGCAAGAGAATCAGTCAAATTTACCAGCAGATAAAAATAGGATTTAAGTACTCACTTAAAAAAAGGTAATTTCATGACAACATGCAAGACTGATCTGACAGTTGGTCTAGACAAAATTTCTATTTGACTCCTCTTCATATGCAAAAGAAGGAAAACCAAGCATTCAAAGCATGCTGTCAAAGAATTACTTAAGGTCATCTTTTTAGCACTTGTTCTGCCTTAAATTCCCTGTTTATGAAAAGGAAGGTGCTGTTTCCTTATCTTGGGTAGATGCTACAAATCTTAGGAGTTCTGTTTGCTCAGATACTAAGTTGAGCAAGACAAAAGACTGAAAAAATATGTTTTAGGAAATTAACTCTGACAGTTGAGTAGATATAACCTCTTCAATGATTAGCACAAGAGAATTACTGTAAAGAAAAGTCTTTTTACAATTTTTTAAGAATGCCATTATGAAGAGAGGAGAAAAATGATGAGAATGGTTGCAAGTTACATGGTCATATGCCAGTATTAGAAACTTTTATTGAGGAATTTAATAGTTAAATTTCAGATGACAAAGTTTTCATTAAAGACAGACAAACTTAGTCACTTGAACTATTTGAAAGCAGGTTAAAAAAAGACAAACAGGGCAACATGACAACAAAAATCTACTTGTAATGGTAAATCCCAATAAAATATTCCACCAAAAAGGAAAGATTTGGTGCTAGAATTTCAACTTTAGTAAACCTTAGATGTATTTACTATTCTCACTACCTCACCCTAGATATATATTAGAATCCAAATATAGGCATGGCTATTGCTTTCTTCCAAAGCTTATGCAGATTGTATGATAAAGTATTTGTAAAATTTAATGCAACATCTGATGTCCTCTGGCTGTAAAAGTGTGTTGTGTATCAAGTGGTACGGATATTACCAGTTTAAATCAGTTACAAAGACTGCTGTCATCCAGGAATTCAACAGCTATTTTCTAAAACCCAGAAATTCAATTTCATTCTGTGTGTATTTTTAAGTTCCAGCAATGCTATTGTTTTATTTTTGCCAACAGTTCCCCCAAATTAATACACACATATATTAACAACTTCCCTCTACTTGTTCCTGAAAACAAAGCAAAAGGTGTAGAACAGCCCAGACTTACTGAAATGTTTACTGTCTGCTTCTTTCTCAATTTTTTGGGGTCTATTTGTGCCACGACCACATCTGGGCATCGAGCCGCTTCAATCCTACAAAATAAAATCGGGAGTGCTGCATTACTTGCGTCACTGTAACAGGTGGTTAGATACTGAATGTCCCTGAGATATGGCACTTACACAAATCTTGAAGTTTGTAAAGAAAACCAAACAAACTACTGGCTGTACACGCAATAATTACAGAAGGTTCGACTTGGAACGACAGAGCAAGTGTTCTGAGTTTACACACAAAGTACTCTCAGTTTACACGCGACGGCACTAGCGTCCTTGAAGCTTGCTTACTCCTCAGCCGCCCTGAAGCGGGACCGCGCATCCCACGGGGAGATTTTGGGATGCCAGCGGTCAGGCAGCGGCCCTTGTCTGCCTGCGGCGAGCCGAGCACCACAGCCCCCCCGGCTACCACAGCCGCCCAGCCCCGCCGCCCCCCTCGGCCCTCCGAGGCGCCGCCACTCACTGCACCCGCCGCAGGTACTCCTGCGGGGTCCTGGGCGGCACGCTGGGATCGAAGTCCTCGGGCAGGTCGCAGTCGCCCACGGGCAGCAGCCGCGGCATCAGCTCCTCCACCGCCGACTCCATGGTCGCAGCCGCCCGCGCTCGGCTCCGCTCGGCTCCTCCTCAGCGGCCGCTCTCGCGAGAGAGCCGCGGCTCTGCGCCCGCAGGGAGGCGGAGCGGCGGTGGGGCCTCGGCCTGCCCGCGGCCGGGGCCGGTCGTTAGGAGCCGCCCGCCTCCGCGGGGCTGCTCGGTGAGGGGAGCCCAGGCCTGCGCGGCCCCGACAGCACAGCGGGGGAATTCAGCCCCAGAGCACTGTAGGAAATAGCAGTGCCGGCTTACTGCCCGTCAAAGCGGGCCCCTTCCTGTGCCGCCTTGTAAACCTGTAATAACCGCTTTTAGGCCCTGTGCTTTTCTCAAATACCTTACTGTTTGCAAGTGGTTCTGTCAAACTCACCCGTTAATACTTAGTCCACCTGTGGACAGGCGGTAGTAATAAGAATTAACCCTTCCTTGAAATGCTTTGAGATCCGTTGGTGAAATCAGTTGTCTAACAGTTAACTGCTGTAAACGTAGACTGAGTTCTGGAAGACTCGGGCAAGATGTCATTTTGTTGCTGTAAGGGTTTATCCAAATACTATTGCCTGGCAGTGTCCATACCCCAAGTCAAAGTCAAGGTACCATTAGCACAACAGTGGGTTACTCTGTGCGAACCAGATAAAAAGCAGAAGAATAATGCTGTAACTGTTTAAATAATTTGGACTCTATGTTATTGAATTCAGCTATACAAACTTTCAATTTCTATATTATTTTTTCTTAATAATTCTTAATAACATGCCAAATCAGTTTAGTGCTACCCACAGCCCATATAGTAGATCAGAGTAGCTCTAAATAGTTCTAAGTTTTAAAAAGCAGTATTTTTTTTCTTTTCTCTGGATTACCAGAGTTCTGAACAAACATCAACCCTAACTCCTCCTCTCCGCTGACTTTTGTTTGTTTTAAGGTGTTTCCAAAACCACATACCTGTAACAAAGAGTTTTAATGCTGAAGTCCGGATCTAACATCCTGGTGGAGTATGTGACCACTGTAGCCATCACTTGAAATAAAACCTGCTAACCTAAAACCACAGTGATTTCTCTGGGAAGGTTGACCAGCAGTCAAGGAAAAATCTTTGGTGAGTCAAGCTGTAAAAAGTTATCTTCTAAAACTTTGGTAATATTTAGAACTTATTTCTTTTTGTGTGTTGTGAAGTCAAGAACTATGAACAGAACAAGATGCCAGAGATACAAACGTACTTTAAATATACTTCCTGTATTGAGATTTTTTTTTTCTGGAACTTTTGATACTGTTTAAGCCAAATAACAATTTAAATTATTACAGATAGTCTTCCAAGGACAACAAAATTGTTTCTTAGAAGTTTTACCACAATGTTGATGCAATGGCTAGTCAATATGATTCACTGGAAGAAGAGGAAAAAGAAACTGGAATGGAATACTGTTTCTTCTTCTCAGCAGTCTAGACGTTATGGAAGAATACTTTCCCAAAAAAAAGGTAAGTTGCCGTCAGTGGATATGCACTGCTGACTAAAAAAAATCTAACTCATAAACTAAAAATTCTTCATTAAGAAAAATAAAATACTATTGCTGTACAAACTAATAATGGCAGATAACATATTTTCTCAGAATGTGTACATACAGTATTAGGACCCAATTTTCTGCTCTATTTTATTGCCTCTCTTTACTTTTCTGTGGTTTGCGCCATCATGGCAGCTGCAAGACTTAAAGGTAATTTAGAACATTGGATTGAGTCACTATGTAATGAAATTTAATTTCGCTAATGACTGATTAAAAATACTGTATACCTTTTATATGTACTATAAACTTTCCAGTTCTTCTGACTGATTAAAAATACTGTATACCATCTATATGTACTGTAAACTTTCCAGTTCTTCCTTCTTCCCTTTTAAGCATTTTCAAATGTTTCAGCTGTCTCTTTTTCTCTTGTTGTCCATAGATCTCCTACAGTTCTGACTTTGGGACTTGTGTCTTTTCATTGCATTTTTCTGAAAATGTTCAACACAGTACTTGATTACTCTTGAAATTATAACACTGAATTACTTTCAGTGCATCTGTTTGAAAGTCATCCTGTTTTTTTTTCTTTTTTGCCAAACTGAGGAGGTTACATGTCCTTGGCAATCTTCAGTTTAATACTCCCACAGCTGGTAGTGAGATTCGAGGATGTGGAATTTTAAAATCCCTTCAAGTTTTGCTTTTGTTTATCTGCTCATGTTTCTAGGCTAAAGAGGACGGGCAAATAATATCAGAGAGGGTAATGGCATAGAAATTCTATCACAAAAATATTTGACATGTAATAAATTAGGATAAAGATGTTTTGGTTGTTCTTTGGTTGATGGTCATAGCATTTTCAGAGTCACTGTGAGGGAGGACGTGGTATACAGCAGAATGTTTCTCTGTCCTCCCCCTTGTCTGTATCACTGGCACTAGGATTTCTCAGGATCCTAAGACAGAGGCTGCTGTTTTTGCCTTTTGTGGCAGGCTTGTTTAAAAAGCCCTGAGACCTAGATATCACTGTAACTTGGGTTTTGTGGGGAAAAAAAAGAAGAAAAAAAAAGAACAAAGCCAAGACTGTATAGTTAAGTCTACATGAAGCTTTCTGTGCAGATATTAAATAAACATATGTTCTATTTCTAAATATTTCTAATTGTCAGATGGAAATATCTCATGATGAAAAACACCAGAAATATAATTTCAATATTTTTTTTTTTCCTCAGGGAGTCTGATAAAAAAAACCCTTCCAGATTAAGAAGTTGACACAAACACGTGGAAAACGGGTGACATACAGAGTGAATTCAGGGACTCTGAGAAGCTCGGCTGGCTTGGTCCTGGGGATTTATGCCAGACCCTAGCAAAAAAGAAGACAAGCGCGGCGAGGTAACGGAGAGGTAGATCCGCACGCAGGTGGAGGTGCGGACACGCAGCGGCCTCAGCTACCCGGTGCCACGAGTGAAAGGGAGAGAAGGCCAAACTCCCTCTGGCGGATAGATGGATGCATCATTTCCCCCTCACACTTCAGAGGAAGATCTTTAAAAGAAAGCTGCAAGCCGAATGTGACTTGGAAAACAAGCAGCTCCTGAGGACGGTAAGGCGAAGCACAGCCGTGCGGGCTGCCTACCCGCCGCCCCCGGCTGCTGGCCCGCTGCGGGCAGAGCCAGCCCGGCCCCACCGGGCGCAGACGGGGCTGGGGAGCGGCGGAGCTCAGCCCGCCCCTGTCCCGGCCCGGCCCGGCCCGCCGCTCTCTGCCCCTTGACGTGGCGGGGACCCTCCCGTCAGCCATGTTGGCTGCGTCGGCAGCGCTGCCGCGGCTGCGTGCGGGAGGCGGGGAGCGAGGCGGGAGGCGGCCGGGACGCGGGGTGAGCGGGCACGGCGGGGCGCCGGGGCTGGAGCCGGAGCCGGGCGGTGGGAGCGGGGGGCACCGCGGGGAGCCTCTGTGGGGTTTTGGGGCACCCCTGGCCGGCTGCTGGGCCGGGAGCCCCCCCGTCGTCCTCTGAGGAAAGGCCCCGGCACCCGCTGAGGTGGAAGGTGGGGGAAAACGCTGCCCCGGGGACTAACTGTGGTGCCCTCAGAGACGGCTGAAGATATACAGACGTCGTGCTTAGGCTGGCCTTGGTGCATTTGGATCTGTTTATTATTTTATTATTTTTTTAGGTGTGTTATTATGTACCCAGATTGGTTTTAAAAAGTCTAACAGGACTGGGAAGGTAGGTTTGGCTGATGGCCGTGTGAGTAAATATGTGACAACTAGATTCTTATGTTGTCACTTTGACCACTTGTGGTTGATTTAGATACGTATTAAATCATTCTCCTCATACAGACCTCTTGGAAATGAATAGATTTGTATTTGAAGTGCTAATGTCTGTAGAGAGAAATGTTTTGGTTTTGTATGTGCTTCTAAGGATTAGTGGATATTATTTTGGTGACCGTCTGTACTGGGACACATTTTTGAGTGGCGTGTAAAAGTGCTGAGCTTGAAGCAAGAGCATTTAGAATAACCTGTTTTGAAGAAACTGCATCATTACTGTTTGCACTTCTAGAACAGCGATTTAAAATAATGTAATTTCAAAGTAAGGTATTTCAAAACTGTTCATCCAGCTATATGGTAGCTTTATCCATACTGAGTGGTGTGTCAAGCATGTTTGATATGTATAGTGGTTAGAAAGTCCTAACTGCACTCTTGCATCCAGTCAGAGTAATTGCATCAATACTATTACTTACCTGAGAATGAAACCTTTATACTCAGCTTGTGACTTTTTATGCAATTCAGGTGTGGCTTCTTTGAGTGTGATACAGAGTGAACTTGCTATGATGCAGGAGTGGGAGGTAAACAGCCTCAGCAGTGGGAAGAAACAAGCCAGGAAGGATTGATGGGTGTCTTATCCTGCAGCCCAGCTGGAGCAGTGACACCCCAACACTGAGCTGTTGCTGTTCAGCTGCTCTGAAAATCTGTTTTCAGTGGTTTTCTGAGGTGGGCAGTATGTGTTTTGTGATTCTCAGGCGGATGAAGCCTTTGTTAGGTAGCCTGTAGATCAGGAGGGTTTGCTGTTCTGGTCTCATGTCAGACATCTTCACGGCTATCCCAGAAAACATAAGATGAAATATGTAAGTGTTCATGGCTTTTATAAAGGAAGAAAAGGATGGAAGAAAAGATGGAGGAAAATTTGATTATTAGCAGGTTCTGCCCTCTGAATAGGTAATGCCTATTAGAAAGTAACAGTATTTAACTCATTAAATCCAACAACTCTTTTCTGTATATACATGTACTTTATTAGTCACTGCACAGTGGTGTTTGTACGTTGCCCTCCATGGTGCAGTGACTGATTAGTAAAAATAACGTTCATGTAAAGCCATTTCAGATGTAGCTGGATTAACATGTGGAGAAAAGACTTAAAAGTCCAGTACAGGAATTGGGAATTCGTGTTGGAGCTGGAGCTGGTGGACTTTGTAGCAGATTCTTATGAAATGGCTGAAGTGGTCTCTGAGTTGCAATTTTCTCAGTTGTTTTAGGAGATAATTTTAAAAAGAGAAATGATTCAGTTATTCGGTTTGTGCTTATACCTAAGGCTGTTCCCTCATGCGTATTGTTGTACCACTATCCCATTTTTCAGGGATAGCGTTCCTTCACCTGTTGCATAGAGCAGTGATGGATTTCGATGTATTAGCAAAGAAACTTAATAAATTCTACATCTGTTTCACATACATACGTTTCTTTCCTGTTTGTTGCTTAAATTAAGAACCAATCAGAAGATGACTGTCATCAAGTACATCCACTATTTAGTATTTGCAATGCTTGTGTTTCCACATTCTGCTAACGGTTATCTTTTTGTTTTAGTGCTAAACAGAGAAGTTGACCATGACAACCTTCCTGGAATTTATCCAGCAGAATGAGGACAGAGATGGAGTTAGATTCAGCTGGAATGTTTGGCCTTCGAGTCGACTTGAAGCCACAAGAATGGTAGTCCCAGTGGCTGCCCTTTTCACGCCACTGAAAGAACGGCCAGACTTGCCTCCTATTCAGTATGAGCCAGTTTTGTGCAGTAGGACCACGTGTCGAGCTGTTCTGAATCCCTTATGGTAAACCTAATATATTATATCAGTATCTTTCCTTACAAACCAATATTTAGAATAGTGCCAGCTAAACTGTGCAAAAGATGCAGTTTGCTGGAGTTCAAATATTCCTCACGTCTGTATACAGTTCAGACTTCTAGATGTGAAGATCTATAAGCATAAACTTTTAAGGTGTAACGTAATTTAAACATGGCTTTCAATTAACTAATTGTTTCAGCGTACTTCAGTACATTATTTTTCTGGAACTATGTATCTTGTGAGTTAGTATATTACTGCGTTTCACCTCTAGGAAATCACTTGGGTGAAAAGTTGTGCTATCTACTTGTAATTATTGGGCCCTGGTATAGTTTAATTTGCAAGTAAAATAAATGACGTTTCTTACTAGCCTTAATTAATTTGTAGACCAAAGCAAGTTAGGTGATTTAACTTACCAAAACAGAAGCTAAAAGAAGATGTGATAGATAAATAAATAAATACACCAGAAGCAGGCCTGAAAGAGGGTAAAATCAGAGGGTATCAGGCTAGATAATCTGCAGCCCCTTGAATTAGCATAGCTCATTTGATCTTAATAGAGCTGTGTATGTTTACAGCATGCTTGGATTTATGGAAAGATTTAATGATAGATTTAAAAACCTTTGCTATTTTAGACAGGAGAAGATGCTTCCTGTCTCCTAGCAAGAAGTGTACCTTGAAAACATATAAAATTTTCTTTCCCGTAAGATGTGAATAGGACTTTGTAAAATACCCGTATGGCATGAAGATACAAGTTGCATTTTTTAAAGCTATTTGAATGCAAACAAAAATGTAGCTGAAAGGGGCTTACCCTTTGGAAAAAAATCTTCTTTGCACAAGAGAAATAGCTGTCAAGTTGGAACCTTTTTATTAGGGCATAATATATATACAGCAGAGTCCCAGACTCTTAACGGGCATAAACTCAGAAAAGAGAAAAATGCAAAAACAGAGGCTTAGAATGATTTCCCTAAAAACATGCAGAAAAGGTCTAATAAACACGCTGACTGTGTATTCGTAAGTTTCTTACTTGCTCTCATTTCTTGAAGACCCTTATTCCTCTCTAAAGACAACAATTTGCCTGGTATGTGTGTAAGACTGAATTTTATTTTGAATTTTTAATGGGGGTATTTAGGAAGAAGCTTTTTCAAAGCCGGTATGTTTTTGAAAAATTAAATGTATTCTAAGGTCATTGGAGGAAAACAAATTTTTCATACAATCTAAACTTTTCTTACTGTATTTTTACAGCCAAGTGGATTATCGAGCAAAACTTTGGGCTTGCAACTTCTGTTACCAGAGAAATCAGGTAAGAAAATGAAGCATTCATTTTGTAAGGTGAAAGTGAAAAATTCTCATTTTTCAAATCATAGCTGTGAACTGAAATGGACAGCGAGAACACAAGTATGTAATTATATCATCAGAGATTGCATTGAGATTTTTTTTAATGACAACAATAGTGAGCTTCTGTTGTGGCGGCAAGTAGCCCATACGTATGTTTTTGCTGAAGTTATAGTCTTCTGTGTATACTTAATGTTTATGTTTTTATTTGCAGTTTCCTCCTACCTATGCTGGCATATCTGAAATGAATCAGCCAGCTGAACTTTTGCCGCAGTTCTCTAGCATTGAATATGTAGTACAGGTAAAGTCATTAAATAAAAACTTTAATATTATCTATAAGCTAACAGTGTACAAAAGGAATTAATTTTGATTTTATTTCTTCATTGCATTTTAATGACTGAGTCTATATGTGCTTGTTAGTAGATTGAAAGTTTGTCATCAATTGGAAATGGAAAACCTAAGTTTTTGTCAGAACACAAGGATAGCTAATAAGATTGCTGTTTAAAAAAAAAATGAAAAAGCAAAAACTGAAACAAAATGAGGTTTCTTTTAAAGACGATATTTCTCTTAGGTATTTCTTTAAGTTTCTTCTTAAACTAGGAGTTTAATTTGTGTTTGTGCTGGGGGTTTCCTTACTGCTGCTGCTAGCTCAAACAATTTCGACACAAAGGATTTTTTTTCATAGTAAGCATTTAATTTTTGTGCAGAGTTTATTATGATTTGGATTTTGTTCCCCTTCAGCCTTGGATACTGATTACTACTTGTGAGGGAGGAGGGAGGTAAATTAGATGGAACACTGACGTTATTGGTGTGAATAAAATAAATAAACATACATAACATGTACTTTATTTGTTCATTTTTGATCCTGTAAATATTGCAAGATTTGTTTTTCATGTGATGATATTTTTATTCCTTAAAGCGTGGTCCTCAGATGCCTTTGATATTTCTTTATGTTGTGGACACATGCATGGAAGATGAAGACTTGCAAGCTCTGAAAGAATCCATGCAAATGTCGCTTAGTCTTCTGCCACCAACTGCGTTAGTGGGTCTCATTACCTTTGGGCGAATGGTGCAGGTTCATGAGCTTGGCTGTGAAGGAATTTCCAAAAGTTATGTCTTCAGAGGAACAAAGGACCTTTCTGCAAAGCAGCTTCAGGTAACACACAAAAGCAAACAAAAAGAAGTTACCGAGATGATGATGAACTTCAAATAGTTTGCTAACAATTTTTTTTTACTGAAATCTTACTTATTTGACTGCAGGAAATGCTAGGACTGACAAAAGTAGCTGTTTCACAAGTCGGTCGGGGTCCTCAAGTGCAACAGCCACCACCTTCTAACAGGTAATGTGCTTAAAACATTTAAAAACTCATCTTGGCTATACTGATTTGCTGGAAAATGTATGTCATGTGATAATGGAAAAAATCAACCAAGAGTTGAACCTTCTGGTTGGTCACAAATTCACTTGGAAACCGGTGGCTGTAGCTTGTTTCTGTCCTGGCAGTTTGTACTGGGAAGAAAAGACATAAGGTGTGGTAGTCAAATTATCTAGATGACATTTTGGAAATGTTCTGAGAATGTGTTACATAGTTATTTACAGATCTGTAGTATGCCTGTGTCCCTGTTGGTTGGTATGCTGGAAGGTATTAATGGCTGCTTCAATGCCTCTCTTTATGTCAATGTCCAGTTTTGTCTTCCCTTTTTCTGTATTCTGCTCCTCGCTCCTCCCCTATTGTCTCTCAGTTGGAAATTGTTGGCTGTTGTTTGACTCTTGTGAGAGAAATTCTTTATGTGTTAATGTTTATTCTGATGTTTGATATATATTTTTTCTTTCACTGAAGTAGCAAAGCTTGTTTCTTTTTGAAATTCTTAGGTGATTATCTGCTGTGTTCTTTTGGCTAGGCATGGTTCTTTCTGGATAGTGGCTACATTTCTAAGTGAGCAAATTTTTGTTTTACAAACTTTTTGTTGAACTTCTTAAGTTGAAAATTTCCCAAACTGCATTGTCTTGGTGAAGCAGAGGCATTGCTCTGAATCCAGACTAGAATGTCTGATATTGCTAATATGTGTCATCTTTGTTGCAGGTGAGCAACTGGTATAATTTTTATATTAAAATTACAATCTAAATCAATTCCATGTGTTTCTTTCCAGATTTTTGCAACCAGTGCAGAAGATTGATATGAATCTTACTGATCTTTTGGGTGAACTGCAGCGGGATCCTTGGCCCGTTCCACAAGGGAAAAGGCCCTTACGTTCCTCTGGAGTGGCTCTTTCTATAGCTGTAGGACTTCTTGAGGTAATAGCTTTAACTACAGTTGGGCTAATATGTAAATAGGTATCTTGTTGTAGAAAAGCTGTCCCAGTCAATATGTAAAAGCTTTAGTAATTGTTGCATGTTAGATTAGTGTGATGATTCTGATGAATATCATCCCATACATGCATAGCAGCATATTGCAGGTGTTTAAATATACATTTTAATGAGGCAAGTTTGAGACTTTGAATTAGCAAGGAATGTAAGGTTTTGGAGAAAAAAAATACCATTATTTTTAGAATCCTATTAGCGTGGTAAATACGTGTATAGCTATTTCTTCTGTTCAATTTGTAGCAAAAACTGGTGGTTTCATTTGTCTGTTATTTCCTGCAGTGCACTTTTCCTAACACCGGTGCACGTATAATGATGTTCATTGGAGGACCAGCTACACAAGGACCTGGGATGGTTGTAGGGGATGAACTGAAGTTACCTATAAGATCCTGGCATGACATTGAAAAAGACAATGCTAAATATGTTAAAAAGGGCACTAAGGTAAGAGAAGATAATGGGTGATGTTTTATGCACTTTAAGTAAACATTTACATTGTCTGGCACTGTAAAATACTGTTAGTAGTGGTAGCAAAGGTGGGAATTGCGTGTTTTTGTTAAAATGTCTCTGAATGTCTTCAGAAACTTCTCCAAAAATGTCAGTATATTGACTTAGAACTCTGTCCAGCTCCTATTAAAGTTCTTTGGAGTGTTTCCCAGATTTATCTTGGTGCAGATTCATGTTACTAAATGGGATATTTAGAGTGAGGCTGTCTACTTCTAAGACAACTGCTCAAGAACATCTCTGTAGTTGCAGGGATGGTTAGTCAGTAGTGTTTAGGCCCGGTTCCCTTCATCCTAAATGTACATTTGGGCAGGTGAACTTCATCCAAAACCTGGTGAATTAATCTTGACTGATTATAATGAAAGCCAAATTATTAGCTCAGTCACAGGCACCTGTCATTGTAAATGCTTGAGATTAGAGAAGTAAATTCAGTTCTGTGATTTGGATCTAGTCATTAACACACAGTTGAAAAAGAAAAAAATCAAGGTAATTTTCTACTTTAAGTAGCAACTATTGGTCTTCTAGGGTGCGTCACGTTCTCAGCTGGTCAGAAAATAAAACACAGGTGTTGAAATTCCAGACTAAAATTCAGGAAAAAAAATAATCTTTTATCTTTTATTAGAATATGATGTGAGTAAAGTCAGATAATGATGTTCTAGAAAAATTTGTGGAGTCTAGGATTTAATGTAAAGATGAGTGTTCACATCATAAATTGCTATGAACTGTATTTTCATCTTGGATTTAGCATTTTGAAGCACTGGCTAATCGGGCTGCAACAAATGGTCATGTTGTTGACATATATGCATGTGCATTGGATCAGACTGGTCTTCTGGAGATGAAGTGTTGTCCCAACTACACTGGGTATGTGCCTGTTCATTTTTAAGTAGTATGTGAAGATGCTTTTTTTTTTTTTTTTTTTTACTTTTTTGAACTATTTAACAGGAAAACTTGGCAAAAACATCCTGCATTTTTTTTCAAACTCCGATTTACTGTGATGGTTGCATTTGTGATGGGATTTGTCACCATAACTGTGTTTATCAGAAGGCTTTGTATTGTTTTTCTTTCATATGATCTGCCTGAAGCCTAAATAACGTGACTATCTTAAACACTTTATCCTATGTACTGGTGTGTGTGTGTGTGTATGTAAACCTTAGGCTTCAGTAAAGATAAGGACCTGTTATGCTTTTTCTTGCTGTTCAGAGTGGTACAAAACTGTGTTATTCCGTCTTGTTTATGCCCTTCTTCTAGATACTGTTGTACATGACTTCAACTGATGTCTCAGGTGATTATCAGGTTGCATAACTGATACGTCTTGTTGCTCCTATATTTTGTTCCATCTATCCAGTTCTGTGTTTCACGCATGCTCTTGTATTCCTCCGGCGTGTCTTGCCATCTGTTCATTTTAATCTGATCAAAGCAAATTCCAGTCTTTCTCCTGAACCAGTCCTGTGTTTACTGTCATTGTGGATGGCACACTCACCCTTTCTGTTATGCAGATCTACAGCCTGGGATAGCTTTTGACCCTTGGTTGTATTCTAACCACCTAATTCATTTTGTAAATCCTGCAAATTCTTCTTCCATACTTTTTTTTTTTTTTTTTTCAAACTGAGTTTCAGGCCAGCTTGGCCATGCAAGCCAGTGCTAAATAGTTTCTTTCCAGAGTTGTATGTATAGCCTTCACGTAGGAGTTTCCACTGTTCAGGAGCTGTATGTTGACTTTACCTGCACATTTGACTTATTTTTTGCATTAACTTTTTTGCATTAAATTCAGGCTATATTTTTCTGTATATTACAGTGTAATTCTGCTCTTACGTTCTGCTCTTGTGACTCACCATACCCTGTTTCTGCTCTTACAGCAAAACTAGGCTTTGTGTGTAGTTTGCCTATTTCTCCTACAGCTTTTCCTGTTTTCTATTTGGTTAAATTCTGCCTACAGGGAAGGATTTCTGATTCTGCCCATGTCTGTCTTCCATCTTTGAGTAAGATGAAGAAGAACTCATGAAAACTTCTATAACTTCTTTCAGATGTAATGTTTGACCTATTAACAGATTTTAAGAATGTTATTCATTAATATTTTTGAATAATAGTAGTATCTCCCATTATTATTTCCTAAATGCAGTATATGATATTTCAGGATGAGTGGCAATCACTGCAATATCCACAGAAGACTGCTAAACATAAAAACAAATCACGCTTTTTAAGCATAGATTTAAACCTGAATGAATGCATATACAAAAGAAAATGGTGTGGAAATATGTTTGGAATATTGAATGTTAGAATTAGGTAGCTGACTTTGCATGAGAAGGTTATGAGACATTTGTCGTGCTCAAGTCCAATGTAGTATTTTCCCAGTGAAAGATTTTGTTATATATTATAATCACAATGACCTTAACTTGCTGATTGGATGAGAAGCTCACTTAAATTCATCGCTAACATTTAGCAGAGTGTTACCTTCATGATAGTCAAGAAGACAAAAACATACCTAGTTTTAGGCTTTATTTAGCCTAGGCTTTTTTTACTTCTATTAAGCTATATAAATCCCATGTGCAAAATAATTGCATGATAAATCATCTCTTTTAACTTGAGTTCTTGTTTTTTGTTTTATGTTTTTGTCTAGAGGCTACATGGTAATGGGAGACTCTTTCAACACATCTTTATTCAAACAGACCTTTCAGAGAGTATTCACAAAAGATATGCAAGGACAATTTAAAATGGGATTTGGTGGCACATTAGAAATAAAGGTAAGAATAAAAAATGCAGTGTGTTAGTGAAACACTGGCATAGAATGGCTGTGAACTTCAGAATCTGTCCTTTAAGGAATTTTTAGGAACACAATTAAGAGATGCCTCAGGGTTAGCTTGGACACAGCTGTTACTACCTTGTTACCTCTTTGCAGTTCCATGATTCTGTAAATGTGAATTAGATAAAACGTTAATTCCTTTTTACCCTGCATTCGGTGACAGCTGAAAGGGAGACTGAACTAAAATTAGTCTTAAAATTAGAAACTCACAATGCTGTGTGCTTAGATTTTGCTATCAATAGTGAGCGTTTCTTGGATTAGGTCCAGGTTCTCTGTATAGTGCAGGAAAACTTTCTTTTAATTTTCCATCCTTATCAGAATCCATTCAGGCACTTCAACAGTGTTCATTTTTATCTTCTCTCTTGTGAGAAGCTTAGAGCTGAGTGTGCTCTAGGCTCAGATGTAGGCTTCCATGATCTTTCCTGTATTGCAACAGTGCCTGGTAGAAGAATTTGGGGCTATCTTCTTTTTTAACAAAAGTCTGTTTAATTTTTAACTACCTGGACAAATAATCAAACCCTCTTTTTCATACAAGTGTTATTGTGAAATTTGTTGAAAGATCCTGGAAAATGCGGTAACAGAGCCTCAGTTATAGAGGAATGTTCAAACAGGAAAATTACATTGGAAGAATGTAAATAAAAGGATTTTGTTTTAAGAAACATATGTTTAGAAGATCTGCATCTTCTGTGTATGAATTCACCGTGGGATATGTACAGACTTATCCTATAAGTCTTAAGTTTTAATCTGTTTTGAATACTGTAATGACTTTGCTAGAAAATGAACATTATGCATTTTAGGTTCTCAGGTTTATAAATAACAGAAGTTCTTCGCTATGTTTTAACATACATTCATGCTGTTATTTCAGATATACTAATTGTTAAAGCTAACATACATAATTCAGTGTTCAGTGTGAGCACGTGAAAAATTTCTCTAAATGTGTCAAGCATTACATGTATAATCTTTTCTAAGGGTATAATAAGTCTGATATGCAATGAGTTTTTTATTAATTAATGGTAAAGTCCGAGTTCTTGGTGTGGTGTATTAATGTATGTTTTTCTTTTAAATACGAAGACTTCAAGAGAAGTAAAGATTTCTGGAGCTATTGGACCCTGTGTCTCTCTCAATTCTAAAGGACCTTGTGTCTCAGAAAATGTGAGTAAATCTTGCTGAAATTGAAGGTAATGTTCCATTATGGAAAAGTAGGATTTAGGATTTTTAGAGATGAAGAGAGAGAGGCTAAACCTCTTCCATAAATGGAATAAATTGTGTTCGTTTTTTACAATTTCAAATTAAATACACTCGGGCTGCTCTTTGGGTAAGCTCATGTTCACGCTAGATTAGATATGAGTTGTATTAGACCTTGCAGGTCCCTTGTTACATGGTTATGTTTGTCAGTTGAGTGGTAGCTTATCCATACCAATTTTAAAGCAATATGCTGTTGTAGCAGAAACCAAGCTAAAAGTGAGTGAGTGTGATTTATTGTTTAAATGAAAGCTTATCCTTTTATCCAAACAGAGAATCATAAAATATTTTCTTTAGAAAGACTGAGAGAACAGGAGAAGATAAGTGTGGGAACATCCCGTTTATCTTACTCCCCACCCGTATTATTTGGTAGCTATTTCACCATATACTCATTTAATTAATTGCTTGGAGTATCCAGCTATTACAGGCTCCTGAAGGAGCTCCCTTAAATTTACAACAGACTTTAATCACTTATTTTCTTATCAAATAATATTATTGCAGTTTAGTTTTATTTTTGATTACCAATCAAAAACAATTCCTACAAGTAAACAGATGTCGTAAATTTCAGAAGTCTCATTTTTTGTTCCTAATAATCTCTGCATAATAGAGCACTTGATAGTGTGCAAGTGCTTACAAGTGGCCTCCTCTCAAGCATTTTTCGTAGCTAATTTTTTCTTATACTTACTGAGATTTTTAAATTCAAAAAGATGTAACCATATAATTAACTTTTTTCTCTCAGTGGTCTGGCACAGATTTTCTTACATCATCATCTGAGTGATTGTGTGTATTGCAACAAAAGTTATAATGCCTCCCCAAAGCAATTAAATGTACATCTCATTATTTAAACTACATACTTAAATCATAGGGGGTAATAGAAAATTTAATTGTGAATTCGTATGTGTTGCTTTGCAATTACATCATAATTAATTTCTATCTCAAAAGCCTTTTGTTGAAATTATCTGAATTAATTTTTGAGGTAAAATGTGCAAATAAAATGTAGGTATATGCAGCTTGTTTAAGATGGTAACTGGACAACTAATTTAGCCCTAATACTTAGAGTACAAGCACAGTGTTAACTGTTGTCAGTATAATTCTCCTTGAATGTATATTTTGTTTATTTTTGCTTGTTTAGATATGAATGACTGACTTGGCTTTTTAAAATTAGTATCTCTGGATATTTGTATTGTTTTGATGACAAAAAGGAATTGTCATTTCAAATAGGTCACTATCTGTATACAGATCCCTTGTTAGTTACTAGAGACTATGTAACTATGTACTTACATACCATGTAAACTACCTACTAGAAGTTCATTATGGTGTGCGTTGGAAGTGGTGTTTCACTTGAGCACATTTTTTGTTAATGTTGTAATTTAAAGTGATTCACTAAACTGAAAACTGCCAATTTCTCTAAAAATATTATAAAATAAAAATTCTGTCTCAGGCAAGTACTAAGAAAAAAAAATGTGAACGAGACATTCAGTCTCTTATCTCTTCAGTAACAGAAATTGAAGCAGGGATGTAAGAATTTCTGAAATACATACTGCTTTCAGAAAAACACATTAACCTTCTTTCTTCTCAAATCTTTGTATGATTGTATGATGATACGTATCACTCTTTTTAATTCTTTCAAAAAATATAAAATATTTAAGGGTTGTTGACTTTACTGGGGGTTGTCACATACTTTCAGGAGAGAACTGATGTATTTCTCCTTGTTTTAGGATTTTTATCAGATACACTCTTAAAGTTTCTTTCAGCACAGATATCTGTGCCTTGCTTAATCCTGAATTCCCAGCACGAGCGCTCCATGATTTTCTTGTTTCTGGCAATTCTCTTTCTCTCTCTCCACTGTTGCGAGAGTGTTACCTTTGAGAAGATGGCAGAGTGAGCAGGGAGAAAACCTGTGACAGCACAGTTGTAAAACATCACCTGTAGTAGCCAGATGCTGTGTTGCAAACACAACAATAATTCTGTTTTATGAAGTATTATATGAAATCTATTTACAGGAGATTGGAACAGGAGGTACTTGTCAGTGGAAGATTTGTGGACTTAATCCTACTACAACACTTGCACTTTACTTTGAGGTGGTCAACCAGGTATTACATATTTGTCTACTTCTCTAGTAAGCACAATAATTTGATTTTTATGTGACTTCAGAAGCCTGTGTGTAGGGTTTTTTTTGTCATTCCATCAACCACAGCAGCAGGGATACGAATGATGTTGCTATTTTGTGTTGCTGATAATCCAAGTCCAAATCTTTCTTTTCAGAGTATTACTTAACAAAATGTAAGTCAGTTGGAATATATGAAAATACTGTAATCCATTTATTTTAAAGTCCTTTGCAATATTTCTCTAATGTTTCAGTTACAAGGTAATTATTCCATAATGTTACATTTTAATTAAGCTTTTATTGCTCAGTTTGTAAGTAAAGCAAGTAAAGATTGGCTTCACTGAAACACATCACAGACGTACAGTCTGGCTTCCTCTCTCCCACAGGGGTTACTGGGAAACAGGATAAAAAACAGGACAAGGAAATGTACTGTTCCCTTCTAGTATTCTCCCTTCTTCCAAATGTTTGCAGCTAGGGAAGTAGTGTGTTGGTTGTGATTTCTATATATTTAGTATACCATATTGTATACTTTACTGGAAGATTGTAGGTTTTAAAATTTCAACTTACCTTAGCCTGTTCTTACTTTGCTTTTTGTATATTTATTTTAGTCTTATTTATTACTAACTCTCAAACTGGTCTGGTCGTGGTATGTCATATTTGATTTCAATTGTCCTCATTTGAAATTACTTATCTTGTTGACAGTATATAGACCTGCATTTCTACTGATAGAGTTTTGAAGTTTCAGAGTACACCTGGGTCCCAATGTACAAGTTTTGATGTTGCTTTACGGAAATCATTTATCAACATTTTAGAATAGTATCAGTTTAATTGAACACCAAGTGATTCACTAGAATCACAGGACAAACAGAATCTAATGAAATGAGCAATTGTAACACAGCCCCTTTGAAAGTATTGTCTGGGGTTAGGTGGAAGGAGAGAGCATCCATTCCTTTAAGGGTATCTGGTGGAGGCAGCAACTGCTCCTGATATGCCTTGACAGTCTCCACGTTTATTAGCCATGTTTGGTAGAGATAGTTGGTATGATAAAAGCATCAGTCAATGGATTTACAGAATTTCAGCTGCCTTTTGTTAAGAATTTTATAATTTTCTAATAATTTGTTTATCCATTTTCAAATTACGCTGCAAGATCTTTACAGTCTCCTCCATGTACTTTTTTTTTTCCTCCCACGCTTAGCACAATGCTCCAATTCCTCAAGGAGGACGAGGTGCAATCCAGTTTGTGACTCAGTACCAGCATTCCAGTGGACAGAGACGTATCAGAGTGACCACAGTTGCCAGAAAGTATGTGTGTTTTTTTTCCTGTGATGAATCATATCTGAAAAAGAGGATACGTGTTTGCCTTTTAATCTTTAAATTTTATAACCAGTCCACTGTTTTGGGTTATGTAGTGCCACAGGTGGTGAAGGCACGATCATACCTTTGGGACAATTGCCTATGCTGTTCTGTGGGCTGTTTCTTTTCCACGAGCTTGCAATGGCTGCGTAATCATGCTATGGGAGAGCTCTGAAGTAACCCAAGTGATTTTGGGTAACACAAAGAGGAAACATTGGGTGAAATTCTGTGGCCTAAATTGAGGAAATGGTTAGACTTAAGGAACGATAAATGTCACCTCCTACCTTAGCTTCTGAGTGCTAGTTGCAGTTCAGGGGCTTTGAATATACCTGTTCTTCCATGTATAATCTTCACCTGTAGCTTCCTTGAGTCAATTTACTTAATTTTGGAAAATGCTCTTTAATATTATAGAGGTATTTTTCAGTGTCAAATGATGTTCCCTTTAAGATAAAGGAGATTATTAATTGGTAATGTGATGGAAAACTCAATTTATTAAAAATCAATACCCTTGATGTTAATAGGAGTATCACGTGAATGTTTATGGTATTAGTAAAATCATCTTGGTGAATGGTAAAAGAACAGAGTAATAGTACACCTTGTAAACTGAGAAGGACAAAAAATTATATTCCAGAACAGGTATACAAGAAAGCTGTTGATGTGGAAATGTGTCATTAGCTTTGCGGACGGTATTTTCTGTAACTTTTTATAATTTGTCAATTTTTCAATACAATAACTTTTTATAATAGGCATTGCTTTCTCTTCTATGGCATTTCTGCAGATAAGGGACATTTCTAATTAAAGAAAAAAGAATGGTTAACTGAGAGACTACTCATTTATACTTGGTAGATTTTTGAAGGTACAGCATCATTTTGCCTGTTGAACTGCTAACACTGTTTTCTTTGCCTTAATTTTGAAGGGATATTTTGAAGTTGGACACCTTTCCTTTCATGGTGATGCAAATATGTATTTTAATTTTGCAGCTGGGCAGATGCACAGACACAGATTCAAAACATTGCCGCATCTTTTGACCAGGAGGCTGCTGCAATTCTCATGGCTAGATTGGCAGTGTATAGAGCAGAGACAGAGGAGGGACCTGATGTGCTTAGATGGCTGGACAGACAACTTATACGACTGGTAAAAAGGACTCAAAATAATTAAATTGGTTTCTCATCTCTAGGCAATATCTTTATTAAATGACTAGTGTTCAGTGGTTGTTTCTTAAAAGTGGGACTGGGGGCTGGGAGGGGAAGTGGGACTGAATGCTACATTTCCATAAGAATTAACTGAGAGTTTCTATTTTAAATGATGCAAGAACATCTCTGTTTTTAGTACATTTATTAATATCTCCTCAGTCTTCAGCAGCTGGTCACTGCCAGCAACTGAGGGAAAATCTAGCATGATGCTAGCAGCAATTAAAGTTTTATGTACTTTCTGGTGCCTCTAGTGATATTGTAGATTAAGTATTTTAAGCAAAAAACAAAAAAACAAACAAAACCCTAGAAAACCATTTATTTATTTTCAAAAGTTCAATTTTTAAAAATATTATTTCTTAACTATAAATTATTAATAAGTAATTATTAATAATTTTATTTCAAACATGTTTTTCAGGGATGTTTAATTATCTAACTCTGCTTGATGATTTAAATAAAAAACAGAAAAAAAAGATTAAAGCCTCGTGTGCAAGGAAATCACTGCTTGTTAAGAACTGATGTCAGTTTTTTTTGCCAGGTTTCCTTACAAAGTGTAAGCACCTTAAATCATATGTCTATTAAAAACAAAAAAAACTTACAGTAATGGCATGATCAAGCTGCTGTGTTTCTTAGCTTAGATACATTTTTCTTTTACAACAGTGTCAGAAATTTGGAGAGTATCACAAAGATGATCCAAGCTCTTTCAGATTTTCAGAAACCTTTTCACTTTACCCACAGGTGAGTAGAAGGAAGGTTTATTTATCAGGGATAAAGAAAGAATGCTTAGGGAAGGAAGTGGCATTGTAGCACAGAGTAAAATAGACTTTAAAAGACTTTACTGTACTGGATATCAGAATGAAAAGGCCTTTGGTTTAACACTGGTAGACAGCGGGATGAGGGGAAGAGAAGTGGAAGGGCAGAAATTGGAAAACTCATAGGTTGGGATAAAGACAGTTTAATAAGAAAGGAAAAGGAAAAAAAAGAAACAACAACCAAAGAAAACCACCCCACAAAGAAAAACAAAAAACAAATTAAAGCAAATAATGTGAATGAATGACATTGCAGTTGCTCACCACCTGCTGACCAATGCCCAGCTGGTACCTGAGTGGCAGGGGCCCTTGGCCAACTCCCCACAGTACTCACCCGGGAAGAAGCATTTCACTGGTGAAGTGAACTTCAACTTCAGTATATTAAACTTTAAATAGGTTCTTTGCTAATACTCCATTTTAATAAATTTCTCCATTCTGTTAGCTCTCAAATCTGTGTTATTCTTGGACTGTCACAGATTTCTGTGATACTTCTGTTCAAGTTTTCTACCAATCTCTCTGTGAAGCGTTGTGGAGAGATGGATACAGCAATGAAAGGATTTGCTTATGAACTTTGTTAGTTGAAATAATTTTGCCATGTTAGTGTGCTTTTTCCTGTTAACTTGATGCAACTTAGTTTGTGATTAGTTAAGCTGATCTCTCTGACTCATTGTCATGTGAGTATATAAAAATGGTAAAGGTACAGATACAAATTAGAAAAGTTACAGGACTTGCTGTTTTCAGTGGTGCTCCGTACCAGGGTAAGAGGCAATGGACACAAACTGGAACAGAAGAGGTTCTGTCTAAACATCAGAAAGCACTTCTTTGCTGTGTGGGTGACACAACCCAGAGAGGCTGTGCAGTCTCCTTCCTTGGAGATCTTTAAAAAGCCACCTGGACGTGGTCATGGGCAGCCTGCTCTAGGTGCCCCTGCTTGAGCAGGCAGTTGGACCAGGGGATTTCCAGAGGTTCCTGCCAGCCTTACCCCATTCTGTGTTTCTGTGACTTGGAATTCAAATTTACTGTGGTACTTAGAATTCAAATGTACTTCATTTTGTGGGGGGAAAAAAAATAAATCTCTCCTTGTACAACTCTATTTTGTGAATGTTCAAATAAATTATTTTTGTTTTGCAGTTCATGTTTCACTTGAGAAGATCTCCTTTCTTACAAGTTTTTAACAACAGTCCAGATGAGAGCTCGTACTATCGTCACCATTTTATGCGTCAAGATCTAACCCAGTCACTTATCATGGTTCAGCCAATTCTCTATGCCTACTCCTTCAATGGACCTCCAGAGGTACCATTATATGTAACCTAATTGTAGATTAAAAGATCCTATTTTGAGAGAGACAGGGTGTCCTTATTGTTATACATGTTATAAAACGTATTGTTTCTCAATTTATTACTTGAGAAGCAATATTGATTTTATATAGAACAAACTATGAATGAGGTATATCTCAGAATTCTGATGTAGCAGTCCTGAGAGTAAAAGTCATTTTGTTAAGAGATCGTGTTTTAAACTAAGGAATAATTTTTTTGCTAGTTTTTGAGAGCAGTTTTTGTTTATGTGGTGCCAGAATGTAAATATTGACAAAAATGTTTTTATTTCAAAATGTAATTTTTCAGTGGATTTTGAAAGAAGAGTTGTTTATTTGAAACATATAAAACTCCCTCCACCTTTAATACTCTCATCCAAAGCTTCTAATTTTGATGTGGTTACCATATTTGGTACAGAACCTCCCAGTTGACCATATCATGGCATATCCTGTATAAACCTAAAATAAAAAGATGATCTTTAAAGAAGCTTGTTAAAGAAGGGTAAGATAGGAGACAACAAAAGTAGTCAGATAAGATAGAGTGAGGAAACTGTAAGACAGTGAGAATAAACATAGTAGGCAAGGATCTTGACAGGCTGGGACTCCAACTTTTTGTTAGGATTTTTTTTTTTGTTGGGTGGATGAAGACTTTTAATAGTGAAATTTAAATTAAAGTAGTGTGGCAGTTTATGAAGAAATACTCAGAAGTGTGAGATAATTCTCCCATATATAAATAAAAGTTATTCATGTGGGTGATGATCAAGCTCCCACTTGATTGAAATGGTAGCTGACACCTCAGCGTAGAATATGTAATAAATCTCCTTTCTCTTTGTTGGAATAACTAGTATTTTTTGTTGTCCCTAATATGATTGATACAATTGAATCATGGTATTGATTCAATAAAGTCATATAATGCCAACATAGTAACACGGCCCTTAAGGTAAATTAAAACCTTCAAATACTAAATCAGATCTCATAAACTGTCAGTATTTACAGTATACAGTATTGGAAGATATATATACACAGTAATAATAACTGCAAGGACAAGACTAAAAACAAAAAGCCAAAATCCACCCCCAAATTCCATACGTGAATAACCACTGAAAATTTACACACTGAAATATCATTAAAGTTAATGGCATTGCATGGGTAGATGTGGAGGTACTTAGGCTAGTAAAATGCATAATAATGAGAGAAGTCTCAGTTTATGAATTCTGTTTTTATTACTTTCATGAAGTTATATATTCAGAATCAAGGTGGATAACTTTACAATGAGATCGTGTGGGTTGCAGATGTGTAACATGAAAATGAGCAAATAGGGAGCTTTAGTAAGTGATGGAAAAGGTTCCTAAGATTCAGTGACTTACTCATAGAGCTTGTAATGCCATCTGATTGCTCAGTTTTGCATCAGTTGGTAATTTGTTATTTATTTTTAAATCTTAGCCTGTTCTTCTGGATAGCAGCAGCATTTTACCAGATCGCATTCTTCTTATGGACACCTTTTTCCAGATCCTTATTTATCATGGAGAGGTAAGATTAGTCTCTTTTACATAAATACTCCTTTTTCTGTAGGAGTGCTACATTGTGAAAGTCAAGTCCCAGTTCTAAAGCACTTCAGTGCTTGACTTCATCTGTGCAACCAGTACCAAAATCGTAATTATTGTTTGTAGTTTGGTGGTCTGCCAATGTGCCTGTACGTGGATACCTGGCATTACTTGCTGTTTTGGTCTAGTCCTGTTTCTTCTGACAGGTTTGAGGTGAATTGACTTTAGTATGCAGATTATTTGTTTTAGATGAATATTTTTCAAGTTTTTGAGAATATTATTTCTCCTTACCCCTGCTTTTTCACTTACTTTAGACCTCTGAATTATTCTGTGATAAGGAGACAGAACGCCATGTTTTAGGGACTCCCTTCATCTGTACTGTTCTAGAGAAATGAAATTGCTTCTGGCAGCTGAGTAGATACACATTCCCTAGTAGTATAAATACGTGCATTTGCACGTGACTTTCATGTCCTGCAGGATCTGAGCTGTTGATGTTTACAGCTTTGCAACTGTAAGTGGTTCCCAGCTGAGAGTTTGGGAAATTACGTTCTGGAACATGTCCTCATAGCTGCACTTTTTAAAACAGTAACTAAACTTCAATACTTTTTAGGTAGAAAAATATTCTTTGCATTTTTGTAAGATGCTGTCAGAAAGCAGCAAGGGTTTCTTCCCCTCAGGTGGGCTGCTCCTTGAGGGAAGGGGAGCTAGGAGCTGAGCATGATCACATGGCAGGCTGAGGTCTTACCAGCGAGGACCTGGCCCCACAGTACCTGAGCAAGGCAGCAGAGCAAATTGCAGACAATAGCCAGGTTCAGCCATCATGCCAGATCATCAGATGAGTTGATGGGCATGAGGCAGGTCAGAGTTCAGGCCAGGAAGTCAAGTCCCCAGGCAGAGGTCCAGATGAGTAGGGTACCTGGCAAGGTACAGTGACGGATGCAGTGTAGCTTAGTTAAGAGCCAGGAGTAAGAGCCTCAGCTTAAAACAGCTGCCAAGCAGAGAAGGGGGACCCCTACAGAGATTCCCTCCAAGTTTTCCTTAATAACAGCTCATATCACTGAGTTAATCTTGAGCAGCCAGTTTCACTACTAAAAGGTTGGGAGGCTGCACTACAGGCCATGAAAGATAAATATCAGTATAAATATTTATTTCTGATGTGTAATAGATATACATACTAGAGAACTATTAATAATACCACGTCCTCATGGAGTAAGTGCTTAGCATACAAAGAATAAAGAAAAAAAAAGGAACTATAGATAAACAACGTTTTTAGAGTTTTAAAAAATAAAACAACTAGTAGTATATTACTTGCACACCTTGTTAGAGCCAGTATTTATTGAGGCTTTTAAAAAAGACCTTATATAGTCTAAGGCAGAAAGCGATGAGCGATGGAATAGAGGCCAGCAATGGCAGACTCTCTGAAGTGCCCTGTTTATTCTCTAAGAAAGATTGGTGAATCAGTTCTAAACTTCTTCCTCCTATTCCTAGACCATAGCTCAGTGGCGGAAATCAGGTTACCAAGATATGCCGGAATATGAAAACTTTCATCATTTGCTTCAAGCTCCGATAGATGACGCCCAAGAAATTCTTCACTCTAGATTTCCAATGCCCAGATATATTGATACAGAGCATGGAGGAAGCCAGGTATAGTCAAGTGTATGTTATATAATCTAGAAAGTGATGTGTTAATAATGTTTTTAGATTTTTTTAGTAGGCATGCATTTCTCTGCTAAAATATATATACATTGCAAATGAACATCTGAAATTTTAAAACTAACGAAGCCAGATATTTGATATCTTTTCACCTAATTTGTGAATCCTGTTATTTTGTACTGTTTTTGTCATGCTGTCTTCGACTCTCATATTCCTTGTGTAAGATGTGTAGGAGTACTTGTACGTGTACAATAGTACTTGTGAGGGTCTTTGGATTAATAACAGAAGTATTCTTTGTGTTATTTTTGATACTTTTAATCAATATTTTACTGAAGTTCACATTTGTTTAGCTAGTGCTTAGGAAAAGAAAAATTACTTCCTGCTGCTTTGAGAAGCTGTTATATGCAGAATTCTGCATTATAACGGAATTGGAATCCGGAGAGTGGCTTTTATTGAAAGGCTACTTGCTCTTCTAACTAGGCATCTTGTGCTTGTTTTTATCCACAGATAAGAACTGGTACGTGTAAGAAATGTTTGTTTGAGAAGATTAATCTATTGCTTGTGCTTTTTTTTTTTTTTTAAAGGCTCGTTTCCTGCTCTCGAAAGTAAATCCCTCTCAGACTCATAACAATATGTATGCATGGGGACAGGTAAGTATGAATATGCTGATGAAGCTTGTAGATGTAATTTTATGTTCTTTTTCCATATTTCAGAAATCAAGTGAGACATTGTGTACATAAAAGTAATAATGTCAAGTTTTGAAACAATCAAACAAAAAAAAGCAGTTGTGGCCTAATGCCACCAGAATTCCGAAGAAGAAAGGATTTTATTTCTTCACACAAAAGTGATCTGTTTTTCTCTTTTAAGCTTCTGTTAGGCTACTTTCATGTCTAGCCATCTTTCTTAGGTATAGTCACATTCCTTAGAATGAGGACACTTATCACACATAAAGACTGAAGAACTTTTTTGCATTAGAAGAAATAAATTTTTAACTTATTTTAAAGAACTGAAAAATACACCAGTACCAATGTACTGACATTTCCTAGAATTTGTGTGGACTAGTTGACCACACTTTTCACATTCTTGTCTGTGGGGAAGGAAGTTATATATAAGCTCAAAAATTAAACTTTCTATAGCAGCTTGTGTTCTTGAATGTTGCATCCCGTTTCATGTACTCCTTCCAAATTTAGCTTTTATAGTGGGAAGAGAAACACTGCTGTGGGTGAATACTGGTGCAGTGTCAGTTTCTCATGAAAATATAATGGCATCAAACAGTTGGATCTACGTATTAACTGCACTTTTAAAGTATTTTTGTAAAGGGCATACAGTGTTCAAGTCACGAATAAAAGGGCTCTGCAGCAATTCTATGGCAGTGATTTTTGTCAGTTTAGTTTAGTTTTATCAGGGTACATTTTCATAGAGATGTATTGGTTCTAATGAAACTTCTGGTGCGATAGAGCACTGAGATCCAGAGTGAAGATGCTTGAAAACCTTCTACTGAGTCAGGGACAGCACCATTTAAAACTCTTTTACCTTCAAAGATGATAAAGTAGCCAGCAATCTGGTCTCTCTCTTCGTGTACCCGCCACAACATACACACAAACCGTGTAGTTTGAAAGGTTTTTGTCTGTTCCCTGGAAATTTCTGAAGTTTTGACATTTCTCATGGTATAGGACAAATGCTTTCTGCTCATTTAATTATTAAGCAAATGAAATGGTATTCCAAATGTAAATGCAAATCCAAAACAATTACTGAACCGATCTAAGAAAACTGTTTATGCTGGACAAGTCTCAGTGAGACCTTTTGAAGCATATTAGAAAAAGCAGCTTTCCCTTTAATGTTGGAAATAATGCAGTTCAGGCTAACATAAGAAATTGTGTGTTAATCTCCCCAGAGGCATTGTAATGTGTTTTCTACGTAATAACCTGCTGCTTTCATAGTTTTTTTTGTTATTGAAGAAAGACGAGCCAAGTAAAAATCATTGAGAAATGAAAAATGTAACTGCTGGGAGAGAATTTTAAACTGAGTTGGTTTTGCTCTTATTTTTGCCCTGAGCTTCCTGAATTATTTCATGTAGTTTTATGTGTTCCGCTCATAACTGAGTCTACAGAAAAAAATGTTAGTCCCCATTCACCTGAAGAGGGCACCCACACGCTACTGAAACCATGTTTCAGGAGGTGATGACTAGTTTGGTTTTTAACATTGTAAGTAAAGATTTTTTTTTTAAACTTTAGCAGATGGATGCCTTATATGATATTTAAACCATTTTCAGAAAATAATGGTAAACTAATTTCATACAGCTCTATTTTGTTTACTCTGAAAGTGTGTATTGATCAGTCTTTGAAGATGCAGTTGAAATTTTCAGATTATATTGGATATGGCATTTATTTGAGCATACCTTTATTTTCAGCTCTGTGTTTTTTTCCTTTAATCTTTGTGTTGGTAACTATTTGGAATTTTTAATTAGAAGTGAAAGAGGAGGTGAATGGCACAAATCTTACCAGATGCCCAGCTACCTGTTACTAAATCACTATTAATTAAATTTAAATTCTCACTATATGCCTTCGCTGAAATTTTTAAATGAACAGAAAACAAAATGGAAGGTGATCTGTGCAAAATCAAAGCTAATTTTTCTGCTTTTCAGACTTGTACATTGTTCAGTGAGCCCTTGCTGGTTTTCATTGTATTCCACATGAAATAAAATACTTTTTTTCCTTACCTACTAGAATGAAGGGTTCCTAGTCTTCAGAGCAAAGCTACTGCTGTTGGTGGTGGTGACAGCAGCAGCCTGCGTGCATGTATTGAATAAGGTGTTAAGCTTCAGGATCAGAGTTTGTGTGTTTTAAATATCTTGGATTACCACCAGCAGTCACTGTGGGAAAAACCTCTTAGATATGTAACAGCTCCATTGGCTGTTTTTTTTTTTTTCTGGAAGATGATGCTGTCTGCTTCCATGCATAAAACACAAGGTGGCAAATCGTATCCTGCCACAGAATTAAACTATTTGTAATTCCCTCGTGGCTTCTTAAACAAGGAGAGCTCAGGCTTAGCATGTGGCAGGATTGGGAGCATAACATCCTTTCTTCTTATCCTGCCTCTAGAAGTTGATAGACAATTTAGAGGGTCTTTCCTGAGAGTTGCTGTGTAGTGTATCAAGTGTAATGTAGTGAAGTAAAAACTTACTGCTCCTGGATTTGTCCCTTGGTCGTTAACTGAAAAGCAGCTTTAGCTAGTTCTCATTAAGAAGCTCAACCTCATTAAGAATTTCCTGTCTTTGTTTTGAAGCACTTAGTAATAAGTTCAGACAGTTGTGATTTCATTTGGAATTATGGGTGCCTATTACCTTTGAAAAGGTTGGTTTGTTGAGATTTATAGGAATTCTTCATACACCTGTAAATGGGAGTAATGACAATTTGTTTCAAAGGACTTAAGAGAGTTGCTGTGTAATAATTCTACTGTTTTATTTAGATTGGAAATTTGCTTAAAGATTATTAAAAAAAAAAAAAACATTTTGAACTTTTTGGAATTCTGGGGTCAAAAATTAAGTTACAAAAATACCTCCAAAATGGTTTTCATCTTCTGTGCTCAGATTTGCAGTGGCATGACCTTCAGATGTTTGTGTGACTCTTCAGATTGCACAGAGCTGTAGGAAAGGATTAACCCAGATTTCCTTGAAAAAAGCTAGTTGGCCCTCACTCAGATCAGATTCTCAGTGGACTTTTTTTTTTTTTCCTTTCCTCATTTTGATGTGTCTGAGTTTCAGTGGCAAATGCTGATTTACTAGTTGTGATGCTTGCACATTTCCGTTTGTCACCTTTGCTCCATTACGATAGGAATGATAGGGGAGTTGTGGTATAGAAGTTTTTATTTACTTTTACAAATTTGTAAGTTAGGATTTGGAGCTGTCAAAAACATTGAGTTTTGTACGATCGATGTAAATATTTTGCCTCACTGCATTAATATGGGAAGGGGTGTAGTCATAGAATCATAGAATAGAATCATAATATCATTTATATTGGAAAAAATCATCAAGTTTGACCATCAACTGTCACTACTAAGCCCACCACTAAACCATGTCCCTAAATACCTCGAGGGATGGCAACTCCACCACTTCCCTGGGCAGCCTGTTCCAAAGCCTGAACACCCTTTCTGTGAAGAAATTCTTCATGACATCTAATCCAAACCTCACCTGGCACAACTTGAGGCCATTTCCTCATGTCCTAGCTGTGGTTTATGCCTGAATTTAAGTAAACGTATGAAAATTTATTTAAATATGGACTTATTTTTGTCAGAGAACTTCAGCAATGATCTGCTTCAAAGGTCATCCTAAACTGCAGTTTAGAGAGGTGTTTATTTAACGGAACATATTGTGCCTTAAAATGCTTTTTCTTTACAATGTGTATAACCCATTCTCCGTGTTTTCTTTTACAGGAGTCTGGAGCACCCATTCTTACTGACGATGTCAGCTTGCAAGTGTTTATGGATCATCTGAAGAAACTTGCTGTCTCTAGTGCTGCCTGAGATTCTGTAGTGTGCTATAGGCACAGATAAGCTGTAGCCATATTTCAGCTTTTTCTCCTTTGCCCTTTTCCATGTCTCTCTTGACAGAATGCTCTGATATGCACAAGCTGCCTGACTAGATGTAAAAGTGTTGTTTTCAAAGAAAAGCTTTTGTTACCAGCAAATGTTTTAATGTGAACCGCAGTTTGTAAAAATGACAAGTAGTAGAATAAGTTATAGTTACAGGAAAAAAAAAAAGTCCTTTTGATTACCATGATATTATAATTACTTTGAGATCAATTATAACAACTTTGAAATGTTTTTTCTCTTTCCTTCTTAAATGGTTGAGGTTGATTCTGCTTTGCACTACAAAGGCGCATTGAACAATAAAGGAAATCTTTGGTGATGTCAGGCTTTCCAGACTGCCATATGATATTGTTTCTTACTCAATCTGAGCATGAAATGAACAAAGAAGCAACAAAAAGCTTATAAAAATAGTATTAACTCAGTCTTTTGACTTAGGCTGCTGAACTTTTCTGCAGTGATCTTATTGTTCACGTTAGTTATTTTAGGAGTATTTAACTTCAAATATTTCCTTTCCCCATTTTTTACTGTAGTTGATTCTTTGGGAACAGAGTTTTTCTTACTTTCCACATGAATAATTGCAACTGAAAAAGTAAAAAAAAATTAATAAAAAAAACTGTTATTGCACAGAATCTTAAGCTTGAGCTAAGAAGAAATCCTACACTACCAAAATAAACAGACTCAGCCTTGATTTTTGTCTTGGCGAGTATACTTTAAAAAAAAAAGTTACCTTTTTATTATTGCCTTATAATGTTATTACATTAATGCATGACACTGCACATCTGCTTTTTGTTTCTGCACCCTTTTTCTTATGAGTTCAACAGGCTGTAGTTCTTGTTGAAACAAAATTCTATAGAATATGCTGCAATTAATTCAGTATTTAGTTAATACTTTATTTTTGTGTGTGGGGAAATAAATTAGTAGGCTTTCCCATTTACTTTATGAAGTTTACACAAAACAGATGTTTACATAGGTAATATGATGTTTTGACAAGTGAAGACATGAAATATTGTACCGGGCAATAAAAATGGTGCCAAGTCTGAAGGAAGGGAGTTTTGACATAGGAAATTCAATCATATATTGGTGTGATAAGCATGATTTTTTTTCCGTTTGTCTGTAAATTCTCAAAAACTTGATTAAATCATTTGCTCTCTTTTACCTAAATGAGATGAGCTCTTTTTGCCTCAATGCAAATAAAATATGTTTTTCTCTCAATTTCTGTATTTATTGTGCTGGTTTTCTGTCAGTGCTTAAAATTAATTGTGGAAATAAACTTAGTAATGATAAAATTTAGAATAACTTCATAATTTATTTAAATAATAATTGGTATCAAACTTATTTAACTTCAAGTGATACTGAACTGCTTAGATTACACCAGGTTGAGATAAAGATTCAGAAGCCCTCTTGACTTTGCTTTGTTTTATCTAAGAAACAGCTTTTAAAGAAATTCTGTAACACTGGGTATGTCCACTTTATTTGGCAATTATATACCGTTTGACTAATGAATCTTTTCACCATCACGTCATGATAATGGATTTTTTTTTGAGTTTCTCATGCATCTGGTAAGTTCTATGCTTTCCTTCCTGTCCTCTAGCCAGCTTTCAGTCTATAGTAGGTTATTTTATCAGTTCCTTGGCAACTTTAGCTGTTTCTGTAACTTAGATATCTAACATCGTCAAAGACTTTTTGGAAATCCAAATGTCTGATGTATTACTCTCATCCTGCTGCTTATAGACCCCTTCCACAGACAATGTGGTTAGTGAGACAGGACTTCCCTGCGTAGCAAGCACACTGTCCCTTTCCCAAAAGCCCATGTCTATCCATAGGCTCATGAATCTTACTCTTTATTATAGCCTCTGCCATCTTACCGAGGATAGAGATCAGTCTAAGAGGCAGGATTTTCGGAACAACCCTTTTTGTGGATGTGATGTGGGCAACAGTCTGCCAGTCCTCTGGCACAGTGACAGTGTGTAATGACAGTTAGACATGTTTGCTGGCATTTTTGCCCTTCTGAGTTTGACTTCCTTCAAAACTCTTGTGTGAATGCTGTCCCTTCCTGGCAACTTACATCTTGTTTATCTACTTGGTCTAATACCTCTTGCACACTTATGCATAGGTCAGGTTAACTACATCAATTTTATCTCCTGCAAAGAACACGTTGGGAACAGTAACCCCCTCAATACATTCAACAGGGAAGATGACTTCACTGAGCTTCATGCCTCTACTGCTCATAGAATCACAGAATGGTTTGGGTTGCAAGGGACCTTAAAGATCATCTAGTTCAACCCCCCTGCCGTGGGCACAGACACCTTCTTCCGTGTTGCTCAAAATCCCATCCAACCTGGCCTTGAACACGTCCACAGCTCCTCTGGGCAGCCTGTTCCCGTGCCTCACCACCCTCATTGTAAAGAATATCCTCCTTTTATTGATGTAGTGGCCCTTTTATTACTCTACTAACAAGCAGTCTCACTGATTCCCCAGAAGCTGTGCTTCTTGTTGTATTTAAAGGACTTTTCATTATCAGGTTCAACATCTGTTGCAAGGTGTTTTTCAAGTTCAGGTTTAGCTCGATTAAGTTCCCTTGTGCATTTGACCAGAACGTATAGTGGATGCAGCTATTTCAGGGTTTGTACCTGCAGGACATGGCAGCAACCACCAGTTGTTTTCTGGATCTATTAGGATTCTATTTTGATTCCTGCAGTGAGGACCAATTCAATTTTGCTATAAAACGTGGGGAAAAGATGACATTTTTCAAATACAGTTTCTGCAACATTGATATGCCCCTGCAGAACAGTGTGATACTGTGAGTATCGTTAAATTCTTGTGCAGGGAATTTAAAAACCAAGAACGGTAAAATAACCGTAAGAATGTCTTGTTTACATACATCTTACGTATGATTGCTGAAATTTTGTGTTGGACATTTAGAACAGATATATTTTAAAATTGATGCTGTAACTGATGGGCAGAACCATAAATAACCTGGACAATTTTGTGTGTTTAAGTCCTCAGTCTCTTCAGAACACCTGTGTTGGAGTGCATGCTAAAAATTTCATGTTCTGAAGCTACCTGGGTTTAACACAGTTGATTGTATCATCTAAAGACATTTTAAATACATTTTCCAGCTGCTTGGGGAAGTAAGCTGTTTGTTATGGCTGAGAATTCATCAATATTTAAAATCAAAATAATATGTTTTATGGCTGTATTATAGGACAAAATGGTCTAGGAAGGTAAATTGCTGCTATTTACTGTTCTTGCTAGCATACATATTAGTAGATTTCTCGGTGAAGAGATGCTACTAAGATGCAATATCTATGACAGACCTTGCAATGATTTCTTTAAATACTTGGTTTTCGTTGGACACAGATTGGAAATCAGAGGAGGAGTCAGTCAAATCTCCTCGGGAAAAACACCTGGAGATTTTTAATCCTCAGCCTCAGACTTGAAGAATTGGCCTTCTGCAGGACAAGGGGTAAAACTAAGCTGCTGGCTGTTTTGTTAAGGTCTGGGAAGGTGAAGACTGAAAATTACCAGTGCGCAGTCAGGTAGGGGAGCAAGCAATCAGGTGCTGCTTTCCTTACTCTGTTAGGCGTGCTGTGCATTTTTGAACAGCGCAAAATCTGTTCTTGATATAAGCTTCACCACTGGATATGTATGTGCCCGAAGCTTTGCCATCTGGGAAGTGTATTTGTCTAAGAGGCAACATGGGTGAATCTGCAGTTAATGGGTTGCCAGGATCATGAAATCAGACGGAGGCTCATAACGATCTAACAGCTGTTCGTGTTCTTGCATATTCTTGTCACCAGTGTTTGAACATTGCATGGAAAAGCACGTTGTGACTGGCAGTCCTCGTGTAGTATCTGGCCTACCTGGCACATATTTCTAGCCTGCTGCCTTTTTCTCAGGACAACTTTTCACCCTGTATGTGCTACACAAGCATCTGATTTTTTCTTCTCTTTTCATCACCTTAATTCCCATACTTACAGTCCATTTACTGTGTCCACATGCCATCACTGAAATGAGGTGTGGGTTCATGTAGTTTGGACTATGCTGAGTTATAAAATTGTGCCGATGTTTGCCTAGATGTGCATTCTTGGTAAGGCCAGTTGTAATCCTCCAGTGATGGTACTCACATCTTCCCTCAGTTTGTAGCATGGGAAAATTAACAAGGTCTTACCTATGGTGTAAAAGCTTCTTGTAGTATCACTGTGGGAGCCACAACAAATGTTATTTAGGCAGTCAGCACTCATGCTACCCCCTAATGCTATAATCTCTGACCGGTTTCTCTTTGCTCCAGACATAGGGATCCATGGTTCTACCTTTGCATTGCTGCCTTTCTTGTAGCTGCTAACAGGGAATACATTTTTCTCACAGTACAGGATTTTAGCTTTTTTCGTTATTTTTAGCTACTCTGTGTTTATTTTTATTTATTTGTTTTATTTTTTTAATACCACCTGTCAACAATTTACTTTCACCTTCCTTGGGAAAAGGTAGTAAGGAGTGGATGTTATCTTTATGCTGTTGTCTCCTGTTTGGATGGGATAGCTCACAAGGTAACAAGCTCATCCCAAAAGTTGCTGTCAAACTGCTTAAAGTCAGGTGTACTTGACTAGAAACAGAAACACTGTCAGGTAGGTTCCAGGAGCCTCACAGCTTGGTCTGTGAAGCTGTGACAGAGATAAGTGGTCTCATGCCTGCCTCCAACACACAGCAGCGTGTTTGGAAAGTCAAATTTCCCAATATTCCCTCTTTTCCACAGTTAAAAACAATAGTTGATAAACAGTGACCGGGAGCCTATACCATTCTTCTGCGAAATCTGAGGCAAACAATTTCATTATCCCCCTGTCAGGTGGTAAAGCGCAGAAGAATTGAGCTCAGTTTAGCTTCTGGCATTTTGGGTTTGTACAAAAGTTAAATGTTACATGAAAGCCAATGAGCCTGAACAGAACAGATGGAAAAATTAATGAAGCTGTTGCTCTGCTCTGAATTTAATGTAAAATCTTGTTTAAAATAGCAGATTGTGCCTAATAGTGCAAGCTTTTATCCAAAGAAAGGACTGCAATGCTAAAAGATAAACAATGAAATCAATGCCCATATATTGATTTTGGCAAAAATTAAACAAAATAATCACTGCGTACTTAAATAGTGGAGGCTGTCACCAACACCTGCAGATTGTCCATCGCGTGTGCCTTCCCATCCTATTCCGTGACTGCCTGGAGGTATCCAGCTGTGTGGTATGCTTGCCTTGAAATGAGGTAAGAGTTTGCTTGGAAGCTAATGCATGTGGAATGAGCAATAGGCTGTCCTGTGCCCTTCTTGGAGAGAAATGTATGTGTGTGTTGTGTCCTTTGTCTACAGCCATGCACTGGGACTGTGCACATTCGGGGGTGTTTGACTCAAGAGTGGCCAAAGACCAATATACCATATTAGAGAAAGGGCACGTGTCTTGCAAAGCCCAGGCATGTCAGCTTTCTTCTTCTCTGCTGCAGATAACCACTTGGGATTAGGCACCTTCAAAGTGTGCATATGAAGGTGACTGGGAGCCACAATGACTGCTGAGGTGGTGCTGAAATAATGTGAGGGTAACCTCTGAGGTCCCTGAACAGGTACTTCCTTCTACGTTTGAACTTACTCACATCTACATGGTTGCTGGTTTTTCAGCTTTGGGACAGATGCCAGTGACTGACGGGCCAGAGTTCAGTCTGCAAACAGCACCTGCAGACAGAATGATTTTATATGGTTATTGATGAAAGTTTAGCAGGGAGCACAACCGTGTCTGAAAAACTGAAGGTAGGTGGAGACTCAGGAAGGTTTGGTGACACTAGCTGGTTATGAAGTAACCCATGAAATGAGCTCGGTCCCAAAGAAGAGGAGATTACATTCCTGGGATTCAGCTGTGAGCTCCCTTCTGGCTGCAGAGTGGGCCTGGCACGTTTCGCTGTTTTGTGTAGTGGCACGGACAAGTCTGAGCCTTGGCTCTGCATTGATACGAACCTTGGAAGACCCTTCCCATCCTGGATGACCTGAGAAAAGTGACAATTTTTCCTGCACAGAAGCCCAGCCGCTGAGCCCTCCTCCCGTGCGTCTGGGAGCAGATAGGAAGGAGAGGCCGTGAGGAGAAGCTCTGGCCGAGTCAGAGGGCCGAGTGGGACAATTGACTGCCGAGGAACTCGTGATTTCAAGCAGTGCTGCCAGCCTAGTTAAGACCAAAACGTCGCTCTCCCATAGCAGTTTCCATAACATGTCCTCCCACTCTAAATATTTGCACATTGTGCCAAGGGGAAGATAGCCCAGATGGGCCCAGCACCATGGCATGAGCAGTGCTGCACCACGAAAGGTCACAGATCCTCACTGCAGACTTGCTCCTGCTCCCCTGCAGGAGGAGGTACGTGAAGATGACACTTTTTAAATGCTGGCACCCAACAAACCAGTGGAAGTGTATTTCATTTTTGTACTTCATTTTTGTCCTTGATATAGCAGACGAGAGTTAACTTGTTACAGAGTTTAACAGAACATGTATTTTCTGCTTTAGAGACTGAGATTTTTATCACAGACTCATTTTGGCTAAAACTACTCCACCTGCAGAAGGTAGAGTATTTTTAAACTACAGTAAAAAGGCAGGTGTGGAAAGAGAGCTTGTCATCAGAGCCAATCCCCCCAGTGGTACTGGTGTAACAGGCACTTCACTCAGCTGGGTCTACTTTGTGCCATTCCCTCTGTGAATGAACTGTCAGTCACAAAAAATACTCAAATATTTAGGACAGAACCAATAGTTTTCTTACAAAAATGCAGGATACAACTTGCACTGTATCAGGAGAGAAAAAGCAGCAGAGATCAATAATATATGACAATGTCTGGGGTGCTCTGCAACAGCAAAGAACATTAAATAAAATGCCCAGGTGATGGGAGGAAGTCAGCCACATGAAATGTAGTACCTTGGTAGTCCCTGTCGATCTAACAGGGGCAGAAAAATCCTTGCCATCTTCCAAACAGGAACTTAATTTAATCCTAAATACCAACAAGACACTCTAGAGCTTTCATATGATTATGAGCACCAGTTTGGCATCCTAGAGCAAGCTGTGGTTAGCGGCTGTTTCCAAGGAAGGCAAGAAAGCCCCGTTAGCCAAGCTGTGCAATCCGTGGATGGAGGAGGAGATTTTGCAGGCTGTTATGCAGCACATGCATGGCAAACAGATCTTTACTTATTCTATTTTCTGATTTTTGGCCCATCAAAAGATAAATCAAGCCAAGTACACTGTGATTGCTATTTTTGTAATTTGGCTGACTAAAAGGAAAAAGATGGTTGTGCTGAAATTTTAGTGCATAACTGTTCTGCTCTTACTTCCTTTCCTTTGGGAATAACTGAAATTGCTTTTCTTTGTGCTTTTCAGATACGTTAGTCATACCTTGACAGGATGCTTTTGAACACAGGTGCACAAACTGTGATGGCTGTGCCATCCAGACAGAAGCGATAGCTTAAGTGACTTAATAACCTAGTAACATCTTCCAGGCTAAAGGATATGAATGGGCTTTCCCTGAGAAGGCACGAATACAACCCTAACAGGTAACTGTGGAAAATGAGATGGATTTGGCAATTGCATGACATCTACTAAGACAGCAGGATAAAGAGTCCCATTACTGTGTCAGTTACTTTTGACTTTAAAATGAGCTGAAAATTTACAAAATCAAAGACAGGTCCTTGCACAGGCTGCTTGTTATCCAGCATAATTGTAGCCCAAATTGCAACCGTCCCATAGACTGCAGGAGATGGACTGAGACCTCTGCTCCCTGTGCAAGTCCGAATCTTTGTGGTGCTGTGCAAAACTACATGTATAAATGCAGAATATTTTCTGAGAGCTGATTTTTGCTGAAAAAATAACACAAGGGTAGAACACTTTCAAAGGCTAAATCCATCTTAATCAGAGTGGAATGAATGCAGATTAATCAAAAAATGCAAAAAAGTATCTGAAATGCATTAAGTGACAGATCACATTAAGTAACATTAAGTCACTAGACCTCTTAGTGGTCTAGTTGCATCTGAATGAAAAATACCCTTTGTCCTGATTAAGTAATGTGTATAAATAAATCTGGATTTATTTTTGAGATGATATAATTGGTAATGTGTGATATAATGACACTCTAAGCAGAGCTTGAAATAACTTTGCGTTAAGCTGACCAGCATAAGTAGGACATCTGTTTTAGTCAGATTTCTGCAATGTGTTAATCTTGGACACAACTATCTTCTTTTTGCTAGTAGAAATATATGTTAAAAATATGTATTATTCAAAACACTGCTACACATTACAATTGTCCTCACAATAAGAAAAGGCTACTTTTAAAGATTCTGTCTGCAATTTCACAAAGAAATGGAGCAATTTACTTTTGCACAGTGATCCCAGTGGTATAAGTGGTGACTTTGCTGTGTGCGGAATCGAATGTGCATGCTAAGCCTCTGCAGGATCAGAGCTGTGGCTAAAGGAAGACATTATCTTCTGAGAAGAGATTTAGTACTTAACGTTAACAGATAAGCCCTGCCACACTTTGACTGCAATTTCATGTTTTTGTATAATTGCAGGAACAGGTCTGCTTCAGAGGAAACAGCAGTAAGGCTTTACATCTTCCCAGTTAGTGGGAATATTTTAATTGCTAGCATTACCTTTGGCAAACCTTAAGAGGGCAGTAGCTGCATAAGGTTTCTGGCCTGGTTTGGGTTCCAATTATGCTAGCTATTGGTGTAATCAAGGGTCTTTTATTTCTCTTTTGCACTGGTGTGAGTCAAATCAGTGTGTAATATGAGTTAAATTAAACTTTCCTTTGAATAACACAGAAGTGTTTTGTTTCTCTCTTCTGTCATTGTTTAAGCATTTATGATAAAAATGACAACCTTTTAAAGTAAACCACCTGTCCCAAGTATTTTTGATGTTTTAAGAAATAGTTTAGAAAGAAGAGCCACAAAGGACTGATTTAAAATATTTTAATGGAATAATCAGAAACTCCCCTAGGTGTAACTAAACATCTTCTTTTAAAAGGTTGGAAGAAAAAAAGTGCAAAAATAGCACAGAAGAGGAAATTCAGCTGAATTATCATTTTTTTTTTTTTGATTCCTGTCTTCAAAAAAGAACACAAAATAAGCAGAAATTAAATACATGGGTACAGATTTGCATTTTTTTTCCTATCTCTAAAAAGAGAAAAGTAGGATGAGATTGACTAAAAGAAATTATATGTGTTATATCTACGTGTCTGTACAAAGACTTGCCCAACACATTCAGCAGACTGGAACTAATGTAAGAAAACAATTATCTTGGAGGTGTAAAATGCCTAGAATAAAACTTGTTGGTCTGGAATTTTAGTGTTGAATGAATGCTTCTGATAATTCCAGGATCATTTAATTGAAAAAAATAATAATCATGGAATATACAAGGAATTATTAGTTCAGAGAACAAGAGGATACTCACATGCAATCACTGCTCTAGATGCTATGCAAGTGAGTTAAACAGCTCTAAGCAGAAAACTCAGCTGGGAATTGTAGTAAGACATGAAACACCTAAAACAGGCAAACCTGAGTGAGGAGGTCCAAAGTTTCAGGAAAGACAATGGTCTTGGAAGCCTGGAGCAGTCATGAGTGTCTTCACAGTTGAGGAAAGGTGCTTATGGATTGTAGGCATTGCAGAAGAAGTTCTTACAATGATAAAAATAGTGGCTTTGATGTGTGGAACTACTGAGAGTTATATGCTGTCCTCTTGTCCACAGAGCAAGTCATTTCTTTATGGAAAGCAGTCAGATTGGCCAGGCCTGATCTGTTCTTTGTAAATCCACACTTTTCCTCACTACCTTCTTGTTCTTCATTTGTTTGAAAACAGAAACTGGCTGCTCTTGGCTTGGACTGGCGTACGCTTCATTGGGTTAGAAACTGGCTGGGTAGCTGGGCCCAAAGAGTCGTTGTGAATGGAGTTAAATCCAGTTGGAGGCCGGTTACTAGTGGAGTCCCCCAGGGCTCAGTACTAGGGCCAGTTCTCTTTAATATCTTTATCAATGATCTGGATGAGGGGATTGAGTGCACCCTCAGTAAATTTGCAGACAACACCAAGTTAGGTGCGTGTCGATCTGCTTGAGGGTAGGAAGGCTCTGCAGGAGGATCTGGATAGGCTGGACGGATGGGCTGAGGTCAACTGCATGAAGTTCAAAAAGGCCAAGTGCCGGGTCCTGCACCTGGGGCGCAACAACCCCAGGCAGCGCTACGGGCTGGGAGATGAGTGGCTGGAAAGCTGCCTGGCCGAGAAGGACCTGGGAGTATTGGTTGATAGTCGGCTGAATATGAGCCAGCAGTGTGCCCAGGTGGCCAAGAAGGCCAACGGCATCCTGGCCTGTATAAGAAGCAGTGTGGCCAGCAGGTCTAGGGAAGAGATTGTCCCCCTGTACTCGGCTCTGGTGAGGCCGCACCTCGAGTACTGTGTTCAGTTTTGGGCCCCTCGCTACAAGAAGGACATGGAGGTGCTTGAGAGAGTCCAGAGAAGGGCAACGAAGCTGGTGAGGGGTCTGGAGAACAAGTTTTATGAGGAGCGGCTGAGGGAGCTGGGATTGTTCAGCCTGGAGAAGAGGAGGCTCAGGGGCGACCTCATCGCTCTCTACAGGTACCTTAAAGGAGGCTGTAGCGAGGTGGGGGTTGGTCTATTCTCCCACGTGTGTGGTGACAGGACGAGGGGGAATGGGCTAAAGTTGCACCAGGGGAGGTTTAGGTTGGATATTAGGAAGAACTTCTTTACTGAACGGGTTGTTAGGCATTGGAATGGGCTGCACAGGGAGGTGGTTGAGTCGCCATCCCTGGAGGTCTTTAAGAGACGTTTAGATGTTGAACTTAGTGCTATGGTTTAGTGGAGGACTTGTTAGTGTTAGGTCAGAGATTGGACTAGGTGATCTTGGAGGTCTCTTCCAACCTAGACGATTTTGTGATTCTGTGAAGATGTGCTGCATGATCTTTCTAGGTACTGAGTGGAAGTTGGCGAATGTTTAGTTCTTCAGATCTTCCTCTGTACCCTTCTTAAAGATGAGTGGAACTTTAGCCCTTTTCCATGGATCATCATCATGATCTGAGGATGATGTGTCTTCACAATCACATCACTCAGTTTTTTCACCATCCTTGCGTAGATCCTACCTATCCCCATAAATATGAATATACCCTGTTTCTCAAAATAGTCCCCAGCTCTTCTGCCTTTGCTTGTTCTCCTTTCTCAAACTGTGCAGGTATGTGAGGAGATCTGGGAACTTTGTGAAGACTGAAGCGAAAGAAAGACATTGAGTATTTCAACCTTTGCTATGTTGTCTGCCACCAGGTTGTCTCCTCCACTGAGCAACAGCTTCATGTTTTCTTTGAACTTCAGTTTGCTACTAGTGTACTTACAGAATTGTTTTCCTTTGACCTTTTATACCCCTCAGCAGCCTAAGATCCAAGTGAGCTCTGTCTTTCCTGATACCATCCCTAATTGCCCAAGCAGTGCTTTTATACTCCTGTTTTGTCACCGATCCTTGTTTCTGCTTCTTGCATATTGTCTTTTTTTTTTTTGCATTTTAACTCATTAACAGTTCCTTGATTTGCTGATTGGGCCTTCTGCCCAAATTTCTGGTTGTATACAAAATTAGTGCAGTCTTTAATAAGAGTTAGAGGGTATTCTGTTAGAACATTGATCTTTTTGTTATTTTTAGAATATGTTCTGGCACTGGCCAAATTTAAGATCTTGCGACAAAGTTTTTATGACAATTCTGCCCTCTAGAAACCCCTTTAAATCTGAGCGATTGCCCTCTGTTTCTTCTTTCAGTAACTAATTTGCAGTTTTTCCTTAATGCAATGCAGATATAGTTAAGAAGACGCTCACTTCTAACCTTTGCAAGAAGCAAATGTAACTTGGATTCATCTGACCTATCTTTATTCAGATCACTAATGCATACCTACAATATTTCTAAGTCTGTAATATTCTATATCATGGAATGTGTTTATTGTACACGCATATGACATAAGGGCACAACTTTTGGTGGACTCAGCTTTTGATAAACCAATACTTTTCTCTTTGAACAAGATAATAGAAGTAGTTTTATATATATGAGGAATTTAGAGACCTCCTGATGTTCTTTCCATATCAAATGGAATTAGGTGATTTTTTTTTTTTAAATTTAAATTTAAATTTAAATTTTTATTTTTTTTTTCTCTGGGGGAAATAGAGGCATTGAAGGTAAGGTTCTTTCGCAGCATGAAGGCAAGATTTGGATGATGTTCCATACCATATAGTTGATGGGGAGAGTGGGCTTGGCAATGAAAAAAAAAAAAGCTGTGGTTTTGTCTGAAGGAAAAAATGACATGAACAAGCTGATAGTGGCAACTTTTGATCACCAAAAGAAATTTCAGATTCATCAGTGGAGGTACCAATATGTTCATTCTCCATTCTGGGGTGGCAGGAAATAGATTGAAACATTGCTTGTTTTGTTTTTATTTTTAAAGGATTATTCAAAACAGATAAAATTATGTGATTTAAATAAATTGAATAACCAAAACCAAGCAATGTAAAAGTACCTTCTACTAACATCCAGTGATGACTCTGATAAGGGCATGATTCAATTTCAATTCCCAAACAGCTTCTGCATGCTGAAGTTAGACTGCGGAAGTTGCTGTAGCCATGAAGCAGCAGTTCTTACTGTGCAATTGAATTAGCTCATTTCATAAACTCTTGATGCAGAGGCAGAGGCTCAATTTTGACTTACAGCATGAAACATCTGTTACAGGGAGTTAGCTGTGAACAGCTAACAGAGCTATGGGAACAGGCAGTAAGACAGTTGCTTTGTGTAATATTTCACTTCTGTTTCTTGTATTGCATCAAGACCTCACTTTGAAATAAAGCTGTTTATGTCGTTTATATGTCTATGGTAAGTAAGATGAAGTAGGAAATTTTGAGACAATTACAAGATTTTTTTCTCATCAAGTATGGGCAACTACAATGACAGACAACTGGAGATTTACTGTGTATTTAATCCAAAAAAAAAAAAAAAGAAGAAAGATTGTCATTGAAAAAGAAGAATATTGTCATTGAAGATTGTCATTTTTAGAAGCCCTGCTTGTTTGCTAGCTAGTGCTCTACTGAGGCTGCTATAAGGTAGAGTGACCATGTAGTGAGGTGGCACTGGGATGAAATTACAGAGCAATGCAAGTGCTGTCCGATGGAAGGTACAGCCTGAATGACTTCTAGGGATAGCACCGGGGAGACCAGACCTGGATCCGCAACTTCTCTCTGGTTGGCTGAGACACAAGGGCAAAGCAGGCTGTGGGTGAGAGGTCTGGACAAGATGGAGGCCATGTGAAGACTGTGAAGGATTTCAGCCTGCAGACTCAGACAGGGGAGCACCCTCACCCCACAGACCTTGGAGACGTACAATTTGAGCGGGGTGGTGGAGTCGCTCAAAAATTTTGTTCACCAGCATCAGGCTATAGGCACCACAAACAGCTTGCTGCAGTCATGGCCACTCATTGGCCTCTGCCTTTGGTCTCCCAGTTCAGGCTGAGGCATAATCATGCCCCTGGGCACAGGGCCCTGGAAATGCCACCCCTACAGCTGCTGCCCCCTGGCCTTCACTCCCTGTGCTGTGTCCCGCCTGACCCCCTGCACCTCCCCAGGCCGGCTGCCCACCCTGCCTGGTGTGAGGGTGGTGGAGGCCCGGCTGCTCTAGCTTCAGTGTTGGGTGGAAGAAGTGTTTGTTGGGGCCTCCTGGTGTTTGGCTTTTTCTCGTGAAACACAAGAACCCAGGTCCCCCCACATGTGGATGCATTCAATCTCTTCCCAGCTCAACAGATGAGTCCTAAGATACAATGTGGATACCACAAACACAAGAAAGCCCTTCATGTTTGCGGGCGGTTGTGTAGCCATGTGAGGGGCTAAATGCCAGGCCTTCTGTTGTCTGGCTGTGGAGGTGCCAGTGTAGCCATTTCCTCCATCATGCAAAGTCACTGAAGAACCGCTCTGCCTGGGCCTCATGCCGTGGCGACATGACTAACTCCAAGTGCATGAGGAAACACAAGATGGCTGCACACTTGTGGTGAATCCAGACCTCCCCACAGGTACCAGCAGGACCTGAGAGAAGTTACCATTTAAAACTGCCCTTTGATTTTATAGTGAGGGAGAGGTTAGAAAGTACATTTTGAGAGGTTTGGGTATGGTGCTGCTCCTATGCTAACACTGCCATTGCTTATTCTAGGATTGGACAGAACGTGGTCCAGCTCTTTTGAGTCATTTTTTGAAGAACGGTTCAGTAGGTTACTACAGAACTTGGAAAAGAGCATTCAACTTGATTTTTGGAAATAAGGGCACTGATGGACATTATCTAATAGGTAGAGAAGGAAAGAAGTAATTTGGAGAGAATTCCATGCTTTCTAAAGTACCGATAGTTTAGCTTCTTTGTACTACTGTAATATACCTCACATCTAGGACCTAAAGCAGTATGGCAGATTTCCCTGCTTTCTTTAGCGTAGCTTACTTATTTAATGTGACTGCATCCCCAAATGGAATTAGGTGACTGTGTTCAAAGCACAATGCTGATTAAAATCAAAGCTATCTATTTTTTTGTATATTAAGTATATGGCTTTGAAAAGTAGCCCAACTTTTACTTAAATTAAATAAAAACCATAGCCATCCAATGGAAGTTTGCATTGCTATTATCTAGGGTTTTCACCAGTCATAAACAACAAGAATTAAAATGTTTTTGAAATTAATGGGACAAAACATGGAAAAAGAGATAATGACATCTGGCCTAGAGACTGGGAGAGCAGACCTCTTGCCTACCTAGAGCTACTGCTCTAAGCAGGCTACCAGCAGGACATAGAGAAGTTTGGAAAACATAATAGAGGTAGATGATTTTATGTTACTGCCACACTCTTTTATGGTAGAAGATAGATAAATACTAACTGAAAACTCCTGAAGTTTCACATGCAGGAGGGTCAGGACAACTAGAAGCTGGCTCCTTTACCTTCTTTGAGGCAGTTCAAGTAATTGGGGCTTAGGACCACAGGGTTCATGCATTTATTATTCCTTCTGCTTTTCCAGGTGTATGACATCTAGTGGCAGCTGTAGCTTGTAAGACCTTGGAGACACTGTCAGCTTTATTGGGCAACAGCATGAAGGTAAATTTTCAGTAGCATTTTGCAAATTCGTGTTAGGCAAAGCGGTTAGCAGTCTTGCTTTTGTGATCTGACAAAAGGTAAACTTTTTTTTTTTTCCTAGGGAGAGTTGGAAGATGTTTTTATGAGTTGGAGCCCTTATTTCCCATTAGACTAAAGTCTATTACCTTGACTTTTAGTTGCTGAATGTCATAGTAGTTTGGCATCGTAGTGTCTAGGCTTAATCTGGATATTTATTTGTTCTGGTGGTATAGTGCTTTACTGAAATGGTGAAAGGATTACAGTCCTGTAGTACAGGCTTAGTTTGTTGGATGTACAGTCACAAGTTGGTCAGAAAGATTTCTGGAGAAAGTGCTAGTAAATGTTCTTTGATGAAGTAGAAACTTTAAATGGACTTTCTGTTTTAGGGAGTGATGCCAATCCTTTAATTAAGAATAGCTGAATAATCAAGGGTACTATATTGTCATTGGGGATCTGTTAATACTCTGATGACCCAATTTTTGCTTTGGTAAGGAGTAAAAGCTAACTTCAAAAGGGATGTCCTTGTACTGATTTTCTTTTTTTAATTACATGGATTTTTCTGTCCAGATTCAAATTGTTAGATGTTGTAAAGCGCTTTCACACAGGAAAAACTACTCAAATGGATTTTTTATGTGTTTGTTTTCTTTAGTCTTACTGGTAGGAGTTGAAACTGTTGAGATCTTTAAAGTGTGTTTCTTATGCTTATTGAATCAATTGCTCTACTGATTTGTAGATAGAAGTGTTTTATATGCTTAAACAATAGAACAATAAAGTTTCCAGTACTGCCCTCTGTGTTCCATCTTTCCATCCAGTCTTTTTTCTTACCTTTTAGCACATGCATGTACTATCATAGTTTTGTTAAATGTATCACTATTATTGCACTATTGTTGTGTGTGTGATATAAACTATTGTAGAAGAAGAAAAACCCAACCGTACATTTGATTAGGACAAAAGCTCATTATATAAAGTCTTAATTTACATTTTGTTTTCCCAGTAGATTGTGCAAGCTGGCAGTAGCCCAGTCACTTTTGTAACGTAGTTATTCTATGCTTGGACAGCAAAACCCATAAATTTAGATCAATCTAAATAAAATCATGACAATGTAGAGATATTAAGAAAAACTATAGCTGTTTTCTGAGCAGTTTCTACTGCTTTCTAGTAGTCTAGCTGAGAGCTCACAGAAACAGCTTTTACCAAGAGACCGAGTGCTAGATCGTTTGCACCACCACCCTTCTTGCCTGAGGAATCCTTCTGAGTTAAGTAAAGTTACAAGATAGTAAGATTAGTGAAAACACTAGGAGAACAGACGTGAAATAGCAGATTAGATGCTGCTATACTCAGTACTTTTGTATTTGCTGTTTTGTTTTCACTTGCAAATACCACGTGGTTACAGTGCTTTTGAGACTTTCTTAGTCACCAAATAGTACAGTGGAGACAAAGAGGAGACCCCTGAGCTGTCTCATGGGTTCAATACCCAGCTGAAAGGGGTAGTTGCTGCAACCGTGTTTGAAACTACAACTTGCAGTTATAATCTGGTTGGACAGTGAACAGAAAATAATCAGCTATAATCTCACCTCTAAAAATGGTAGGGGAAGGAAAATATTTCAAAATTTTTCTTCAGACCACTGAATGCCTGCCACTAAAAGCCTTCAAGCCTTCAGGACACTAACTTCTCAAGGGTATGATCTTAAGTATGATGGATTCTTTCACAGTCAGTGGAAAGTGAGGAAGATGCTATCTTCAGCAAGGCCTTCAGGTTTCAACAGTATCAGCATGTACTATGCAGGAGATTCTACTGATGACTGCAGTCCACACACTGTAATGTCTTGATTAGAGCAGTTTCTTGGCACAATCAGATAAAAATAGGTGGACAATTGAGATTCTTACTCTGAAACAATGTAGAAGGGTCTCTTGAAATAAAGTCTTCAAAAAGAGATTAAACTTACCTTTTATTTGCTTATAAATGAGGTATAAACTTGTGATTTAATGATCTCGTTCACATTACATGAGTATTTTTCATGGTGCCTTCTCAGACTGAATCTTCATTAACTATTTAGTAGGTAACTTTTTTGAACCACATTGAATGTGTGTTCCTTTCATCTCCTCTGTTAGCAATGACTTGTTCCTAATTTATTCAGAGCCTATTGACTGTGTATGCTGTGTTGAAAATAATGTGGCATAGGCAGTTTTCCATTAAGTCATGGAATAACAAGTTGTGAAAGCTCCAGTAAATGAAATATAAAAAAGCAAGGTGGAAGCTACACAGCTAGGCTGTCTTTTGTAGTGTTTTGTGAGCGTTAAGTGAATTCCTTGGATACAGATATAGTATTCTTGCCATTACAATTTTTAATGGGTATGTTTTCATCAGTCCTTTCTCCTAGGTCATTCAAATGAAAAAGACTCTAAAGCAGAGAGTGATACTTTTTATTTTTGGTGACTTGATAACTTAGTTATTGTATTAGTATTAGCAAATCTAATGATCCTCATACAATAAGAGAGGAACAAGCCCAGATAAATGGCCTGCTCATATGAATTAGCTAAAAGGATTTGTAATCTATTTACATGAAGAAAGCTTTTGAAAAGCTTTCTGGAAAAAGATACCCGTAGTAATAGGTGCGATGCTAAAACCAGACAACAAAAAGATGGTGATGTAAAGGGCAAAAATAGTCACTGACACTAGTGGGAGATGTACTGGCCTCAAATCCTCTTGCAGAGATAGAAGCATGAAGCTGAATTCAGCTTTCTTGAGTTGCCGACCACATCAGGAGCATAAAAATCCTTAACTCTACTGGCTCCTCCTTACACCTTTGGACAAGGGGTCTAAAGAATATAGTAGCTACCTGTGATGTTAAGAGCCTGCTTTCAACTGCTGTAGTCAGCAGCCTTTGTGTATGTCTGTTCAGACCACCTCTGGCAGCTCAGGAGCATTTTATTCTCTTTCAAGATCTCCGTTTTAGACTCCCTGAGGGCATCCTGTTAACTACTAAGGGTAAGAGAAAGCACCTCTTTCATCTTGTCTCCATTTAAAATGTATGGAAGGGCCTTCAGCACGTAGCAAAATGTTATAAAGAGCTTCAAGCTATCAGCTTGTGTGGAGGAATTGGAAAGGAGAGGTAGCTTGTCAAGTAAAGAGAACTCTGAATACTAATCGTGATGGTGATATACAGCAGGTTTCTTTGGGCTGTTCTGGAAACACACTGAGAGGTCTACTTAGAAGTAGTGAAGTGCTCTAAATCCTATTGGATTTGGGAGGTCAAGGGTGTGTCAACAGCCAATTACAGCTTACTTGAGGTGGAAAGCCATGGGTGCATTAAGTCGTGTGTCTGTGGCAAGGAAGCTTGAAGATACTAAATTGGTAGATGTAGTCTGCTTTCTGTTTTTAGAAAGTTCCGTTGTTTCTTCTCAGACCATGGATGCTATTACTGCTGTTTGCCAATTGATATGTTTAGCTTCTGGTAAATTTGAAAAGAACACAACTAGTTAAATACATCTTTAAGTGCATACCACCTGTTTTACACTCATGATCTTAGGTAGAATATGAACGTTTCATGTGTCACTGAAGAAGATAGCTGGCAAAATGAAAATGAAATTTGAGTCTTTAGTTTTATGGTTGCTACAGTGTGCATCATGGCTGTGCTTCAAATATTGTTCCTAAAACTCATTAATCTGTAATTAAATCTGACCAAGTGTACCCTAAACCTTACCCCAATGTGGTCGTGGGTGTTAGGTCACAGAAAGTCTTCTGTAAAGCTGCACCACAGATTAGTATAGGAGATCTAGGTTTGTGATAATCTGTTGCTGTATTTCAAGCCCTTTCATCGTATTTCTTTTGCTGTTAGGAATTCCAGTAGTCTATCAAACCAAGCAGAGCTGGTGTGCAATCATGCTGATTGACAATAAATGCAAATCATTGTTCCTGAAGTGTTGTCCAATTACTGGTTTTAACTATATGGTTAATGGCCTATCTCAGCAAAGTCTCAACCCTAATTGTAGCTAGGTGGTACAGCTGGAACCAATGTGAGAGCCTATCTAACAGCTAAGGGCAGCGTCTGGACTTGTCCTTTTTGAAGCTCTGGTGTTTTGAAGTTGGACAGTGCTAACTACTCCTTTCCTTGGTAAAACCAGGGTAGATCTTAATTTATACATGAGGTCTTCATTGAAAATTTACCTGAGAGACTGCAAGAATACTGCAGTCTTGCTAAGGCTGGCTTTTCTGTTTGGTAAAGCTGGTTTTGATAAACCAGAGAAACTGGTTAAATGCAAAAGCTGGTAAGAAACTTGGTCAAGTGTAAATCTGTGTGCTGATGGAAGGCACTGTTCAAAGCAGTGTTAAACCCCTCCCTGCCTATAACAGAGAAATGCAACTTTGAGGAGTAGGTGATCTTTGAATGTGTCTTGAACAACCTGATAATTGTGAAAGATTTTTAATTTTTCCAGCAGCTTTATCAGCCTGAGTTTCTACTGAAAATTAGCTAACAGTATCCTCCAAGTCCTTGACCCGCATTATCTTTCTGTTTTCGATAACACTTGGTTTATCTGTGTCTTAAGCCTAATCTCCTAAAGCAGGAAAACTGGCAGAGCTGTGTGTTAGCTTTTGCTCATTGAGAGTGTCTTTCTCCTGGAAAAGTATGCAGGCATTTAACTCCTCCAAGCACTGGATTTATGCAATCAACCAAAAACTGAATGGGGAATCTGGAAATCTGTTCCTAAATCTATGCTGCTGCTTTCTGCTGGCTCCTCTGTGAGACTAATAATGGTACTGGAATGCATCCAGTGCTGTGAGGCCCAGCACTCTCCATGCAGATCAGGATTAAGAATGTGTTGCAACAACGAGTTCCAGGTGTTAGATCCATGTGGCAAAGTCCTTGGAGCTCTAACTACGCATGCATGTGTGGTCGAAGACTGTGTGCATTTCAGTGTAGAAAATGATATTTTGTTTTCTTCAGAGTAGCAGGACACATGGATACCTGAAGACACCTGTATACTTGAATTTTGAGTAGTAAGTTGCATCTTGGGTGTTCCTACTATGTAAACCTTAACACTTGGTATGCCTTTTATCCTCCATGTAGTAATCTGTCTTCATAACTCTTCTGAGCAGATGTGCAGCCAGGGGTCCCATCTACAGAGGCTTTTGATATCCCATTTTCCCCTGAGCTGCATGTTCTCTTTTATGATCAACATACGAAAACAAGACTTTTTTTCTTATTATCTGCTTTGTATACTACCTGAAAGTTACAAAAATCCTGTGACAATTGTTCGAACTCGGAGAACAGGCTGGAAGTCACATTAAGCCTCTAGACTCAGGTTGTTGAGGAAATTCTTGTCCCTCTTGCACCACCTTTTCCCTTCCCCTGTCTGCTCCCTCCTCCACCCCAATCTTCTTTGCTTTTCTGTTTTAAAGTTTTCTGAGAGTTTTATCCTAGCTGAAATCTTCAAATGAGATTTAAACAGCCCCTGCCCCTTAAATTGTCAGCTGTGTTGACTTTTTTTAGAATCCATTCTGGATCTTTCCTCTCATAGTATTTTTGTGGCACAACGTATAGACACTATGGAGTTCATTTCTTTAATAATCTGTACGTACAACCGTATTATAAAATGCATCCTAGACTGAGAAAACTAACTCAGAGAGCAAAACCGAGAAAGCCTAGAGCACTAATTGATTAGGGAATGGATTATCTCCCTTCTTTAAGAGGAAGCAAACAACTTGTGTTTGCTTTATTAAAAAGCTGTTGTTCAGTGATGTTGATATATCCTCTGCAAAAACAGGCAGCTTCTTCGTGCTGCAAACTGATGAACACATTCAGGGAACAGTTCCTGCTTGTTTTTGTTCAGGCTATACTTGATCCCATGTGGACTGTGCTCTGAAAAAGGCCTTTGGCTCCCACAGTCAATCAAATCTAGCTTCAGTACTAACTTAAGCTAGAAAACATTATTAAAACTACTCATCTATAGCAGGAGCTTGTTCATGATGCATTCCTCTGTTACAATCCCTCTCATTCTGCACACCTTTAAAAGGTGTATGGAGCTGACTTCTTGTAGTTACAGAACAAAAAAAGGGCAAATTTTTCTCTCCAAAAAAGTTTTGACTCCATTAACCACTATATTGTGATATCCACCTAAGATGGTCTTTTTCTGTGTGTGTGTTTGGGTATGATACTACTTCATCCACTCTTTGCTTTCAGGAAACAGTGAAGATATTAACAGGGATATGTATAATGTTCTGGTCAAAATGATAAAATTCTCCCGAGCTGTGGCTTTTTTGCCATTAAAACTTTCTCTGTTTCTATTGTAAAAACTAATGATAAAATATGAACTTCCAGACAGGTTGATTCAAGTCACCAGAGAGGTAAAGCTTGGATCTCAGTTGTTTTTGCATGCTGAATCCAGTATCGCTGCATCTTCCTTACAACATTTTGTGAACCTAGGTGAGTTCAGCTCTCACTCTGCATGCCCCTGACTGTGGTGTATCTCCCCTTTGGAATGTGCTAGTGAAATACCAGTCAGTTTCTGGTAATGAGCATAGGTTTTTATTTCAAATAATATTGGCTCAAGTTTACATTGGAAACTTTCAGCAGTTTATCTAGACCCTCCTTGGAATTTGGTTCATTCATTCAGGAGGGCATTCTGCTTTCCAGAGACTCCCAAATCCTGTATGGTTTACAGAGAGAGGTGTCAGGAAAATGCTCTAATTCCTTTTCTATGTTGGGCATATAATGATGTGGAGGCAGTTGGATGCTAATGTAAAGTGACTCCTCAGCTTATAAATGAGCATGTAAATTCAACTTGTTTTACTGGGAATAGGCTTTGACAGTGGTGTTTTTGAATATTCTTATCAGGTGAGTTGTTTATATGCACAAATTCTATTCATCATCAAATCTTAAGTGCAATAGCTCTGAAATACATTCCTTCCTTCCTGTAGAAAATGACTACAAATTTTAACACATTGAAACAATTCCTAGAAGTGTGCTATTTTGAACGTGCTTTTCAAATGTGCAAGTGAATCCCAGCGACATCTAGACACGTACTTAGTATTCTTTGAAGCTCACTTTAACTTGGGGGTACGTGGAATCACAAACATCCAGAAAACAAAGAGTGCTTCAAAACATTTCATTGTTTCATAAGAAGATACTTTGCTGGCAAACAGTGTTCCCTGTGGTATATTCTTCTGGTCCAAATACTCAGAATACCTTCCAGAGACCAACTCCTATTACAAAAGCAATAAATGCACCTTACACTTGCATTGTGACTCCTGTGGCAGATTTATAGGTACCAGCCAGTTGTGTGTGCTCATAGCTTTTGGGAACTTTGGGATGAAATCATACCTTTGGGTTCTTGGAGCCTTCCAAAAATCTGGAATGCTCTTGAAGATGATTGGGAAGAGGGCAAGTAAAATGATTGGGTGGCGTAGAAGGGAAATAATATTATTTGTCAGCTAAAGAGTAGAACAGCAATTGATAGATGCTGTTAATGACCACAGAAACAAAACCAACTTAATGAAATACTCTGTAACTTTTTGTTAAGGAAATGTACTGCACTGAAAATCTTTGATTATATAATGAAGAGACTATTATCCCAGCTGCAGGTTAGAAATATACCACCTGTGTTTCGTGCAAATTGCCTCCAGCTTGGTGGTGCAGATGAGGCAGGCTGGACAGATGATTTTGCCTCTGCCACTGCCAATAGTCCCTGACTCAAGGGAACAATGTTGTGTGAGAGCAGGCTGGAAAAAATGGTCAACACTAGGTGGCAATTGCTCCCATGTAATCTTCCTTGAGGAATCTCTGCGATGATTGCATGGTGTTTATGCTCGACATGACAAAAGGAGGAATATCCTCATCAGGCTCTCTAGCCATCTCATTGGTATTGTCTTGTAGAAGTAAAATCAAAGCAAATTGGTAGAAAAGTAAACTCTGCTTTCTCCAGCACTACAACTTTAATGTCAAGAGGAAGATAACCAGACTCCAAGCGCACGTTCCCAAACATTGAGGGAAAAGTGGCTAGCCTTGTAACACTTCCACATTATGGCCTGACAAGTATGGCGGTGTAATAATGGTCTTCAAATTAAAAAAAAAAAAAAGTGAAGTTGAATGCCATTATCTACAGTGCTTCCTTTCCAAATATAGTGGTATCATATTTTACATTACTCTTCAGACCCACAGAAATTGAATTTTGCTTCTGACTCTTTTTTGAGAATGGACTTAATTCCATTAAGGTACAGTTAAGTATGACCACATTTAATTCCAAAAAGGTACAGTTTAGAGTATGACCACTGCAGATGGGGATGTACCTTAACAGGAATCACTGATTGACTGAAAATGGAGTGAGTGTATACAGAGTTTGCTCACCTGTCTATAGTTTGCTCTTAGGCCGTAAACATCCCTGAAACAACCCTGTGGCCTAGCCAGTTTGGTTTGGCTAGGTGCTAGTTAATAGGTTTTGTGACAATAATTTAGCCTTATCAGGTCTCAAGCTGTAAATTTACTTTAGTGTTGTCTTTTTTTTTTCCTTTCTTCCTTTTAACTGTATTTTTAAATCTGTTTTTAAAAAACTTTGGAACTAACTGCAGTTTGCTTGTTAATCAGGTGGCCGTTGTCCTCATTGTAGTAGTAAAATTACCCAGTGTGTTTGTTGCTTACAAAGTGGTTTCAGTGAGCTGGCTCACAAGCTTTAGTTATGCAGGGATTGCTTAAATTTATTAGTCATTTTCCATGCATAGAGTGATGTCTTGAACTGCCTCGTAGTGTAGTGCTAGACATGTGTGAAATCTTCAAATGCCTCTTAGATCCTAAAAATATCCTGTCATACCTGCATAGGCTTTGCAGCTAAAAAAAAATAAATAGGGTAGTTCTAAGTAACAGAGTAGTTCTGGAGAGAGTTTTTTTATGCTTGAGGAAGCATATGGCCTTGAACAGAAAATGGATAAAAATTGTTTTCCAGAACATACCAGCATAAACATATTTTTTTTCTTTAGAAGTTTAATTAAAAATACAGTTGTTCACTAGCATACCCAGTAGTCATGAAACAACTTCTTATGAATGTAAGGGGGTATTAAATTACCTCTACAGAAATTCTATCCAAATATATATATTTTTTCGATTGTCAACGTACTGATTTCATCTTTCAGATGAGTTGAATTTTCTGCAGTGTGGGTGAAAGTCCAGGTTTGCAATAATATGCTCCAGGCAAGGATCCTGAACTGGAATCCCATCCTCTGTTACTAATTAAAATAATCCTAAAATCACTTGAACTGGCGCCAGAAGTCAGCTTGAACTCTACCTTTTGCTAACTGTCAGGAATGAGGTAAAATACGTGTTATCACTCATACCTACAAATCCTCCAGGACCGCTACTGCCATGTTCCTGAAGACCTCTTCTCAGACTATTATGCAAGAGTTTCACCAGTGCTGATAAACCGAAGAGCTGCAATTACTGTGTTCAAATATAGCCCACTCTTCTCAAGCTCACCAGCTTCAACTCCTTTCCTGCCTGGGCTTAGTTTGTTTGCTATTTAACATTTTTATTACTGCTCAGTAACCATAAAGGGTTTTCAGTGATATGACATATAAATAGATAGCTTTGCTTGACTCCCAGCTCTTATTCCAAATTTTAGACTATAACTTAAAATATTCAGATAAGTTCTGAAACTGCACTTATAATAGCAACACTGAGCCCTACCCGTGGCTCTGCCATATAAGCTGTTCTGTGAAGTTTTCAGCCTAAAGCTTTAGCGAGTGAAGCAGACCTGTTTATTAACTAATCCTATGATAAACTGCAATACAGACAGGAAATATTCATGGATGGATTCACGGAAAATTTTAATGTAAATGCAATATTTTGGAACTTCCATGATAAATATGCATTTAGAGCTAGGACCATCTTGTTATAATGAAAAACAGTAAATTATTTCTGTCCTTATAACTATTTCAGCCTTCAACCAAGCCACTGTAAAACTTTTATTTTTTTGTCTTCAGGTTGACTTATGCAAGACAGATTTCTGACCATTTTAGTAGCCTGAACTGATTCCCTTACATGGAGAATGTAGGAAAGTCCCTTTTTCCTTAGATGATGGCAATAAAACAACATTACCAGAGAAGACTACTTCTACAGTAGTTGCCCATGTACAAGTTCCCCTAGGAAAAAAAAAAAAAACGCAGCAATTTTCCCTATGTGCTGATCAAAGAATAACATCTAATAGATTAGGTCTTAAGTTTACTATATTGACAGAATTGTTTTAATAATGTTCTTTTAACTCCTTTCCCTCTTCCTCTGTTCTCTTCTTTGTATCATTAGTAATGGGAGTGTGTTTCTAGTAAACAAAAAACACAGATTCAGAAATTTCTAAAGTATGCTGTAGAACTGGGGCTACGATGTTTGGATTGGGAGCCAGTTATGATGGTTTGGAGATTGCTCAGTGACAGGCCCAGAGCTAGAGGAGTTATTTTGTAAAGTAGATCAGTGTTGTAAGAGATGGCATATCTTTGTTAATTAATTTACAAATGATGTATGCTAGAATGAATTGCATTCTGGTAATAGGAAGGATTTTAATTCTCCAATTCATTGTGTTAGCCAAAAGGAAATTGTGTGTTTTGTCTGGCACTAGTTAAGGACACATTCATGAGGAATTAAATAAAATATTAATCTTATTCTTGGAAGTGTTCTGTAACATTTATAAATATATAAAATTTTATTTTAATAATCTAATTTTAGATATAATGGTGTGGTGTATCAAGTTAAATAATAAAAGTGATGTATTGTTGTTCCATCAGTTTTCAGTGAATATGAACAGAGTGTTACACAGCTTTTTAAAGGACAAGCCCTGTGCTATGGTATTCTTGATGCAACTTGGATGTTTTTGTTTTGACTGACTGCTCTTCAGGAGGTTTCTGGACAGGCATCTATGGACTGACTCCGAAACAGGAAGGCTTCCAGACAGTGAGGTCAGACTTGGCACCTTCCCCAACTTCAGCTTCTTCGTAGATGTTGTGTTGTCCACCTTAGGTTTTTAAATTAATGCTTTCTCATCCACCTCAACAAATGAGACCAGTTGGCCCTGCTTATCTGCATGACTGATAATTTTATTTTTTCAGTTCCAATACTTTTTCTTGTTATGGAAAATGCTTTTTTTTTATTCTTAGCCTCTCTTCTATTAGAATTAACCCTCTCAACATTTTTGACATGAAGTTACCATTAAATATGTTTACAAAGCAATAAAGATAATCACTGTTTTCATGGTAATTTGGGCTCAGTCGCTTGAAACACTTCCCTACCCCCGAGTATTTGTTTACCATTGTGTGGCCTCATTTAAGAGCAAAGGAAACCAGGCAGTGCTTATTCCATGCATGTCTGTTCTGCCACTTTGAGATGGAAGATGGAATTCTATATTTATTTCACTTACATAAATATGCAAAGCATAAGTGGTTTACTTACAGCTTAGTAACCTTCAGGACAGTTACAGATTTTGTCTTCTGCAAAGATGGAAGATGGTTGCACTTAGCTATGCAAAGTGTTATTAGCATTTTTGTGAGCAGTAAGTAGCAAGGGGGAAGTGGAAAGAGTGGAAATAATCTTGTTGTGCAGGTTAAACTTCAAAATAGCTTTTAAGGTAGCTGACACAAGTTTAAAAAAACCTCTTGAATTGCATTGAAGAAAAGGAAGATGGAAGTCTTCTCTGTGCTGTTTATTTATACTCACCTTTTGAAACTACCTGTATTTTTTTTTTTTTAAATTTATTTTCATGATAACCTCTCTTTATAAGAGTGACTTAGATTACTAAGAAATCAAAAGCTGAAAGTTGCAGCCTCCTAGATAACAAGCTTGATCTGTGACCTCCGTTGGCTAGCTGGGAATTTCTAAATGAAGTACAGGGAGAAGTTGTAAGGGAATTTTGCTTCATTGACACTTTTGCTGAAATATTTAGGTTTCTCTGTAGAAAACTCAAAAAATAAATTTTTAATTGAATAACCCACTTTCTCAACTGGAGTCCAACTCCTGAGAAAGACAGGGGAATAAATGGAGTTTGCTCATCCAAATCTTTTTGACTACAGCAATCGTGGCACAGCTCTTCATGGAAAGGCAAGGGGCAAGGAACTTAATCAGTCAACAAGTAATTCCTCAGGACTGCAAAGGGCTGTGGAAAACCTCAGCCTCAGGTTCGAGGAAAGAATAAAAACCCAAACTCGCTTCCCTATCAGCAGTGGAAAAGCCACTTTGGTGTAATTCAAAGATTTTGTTGCTATGGTGTCAACAGATAGGAAAGCCAGACTGATGTTCCTGCTTGTGCCAGATTGGTTTGCAATTTAACAATAAAATGGGATAGTCTGTCTATAAATTTGTGGCTATTTACGATCTTCCCCTAAGAAAAGCAGGGAAAAGTGATCTATAAATCATGCAGTTACAAATGTCTTCTGTTTTCCCAGTTGGTTTTAGGAGCAGAAAAGGTGTATTTGTTTCTTCATTTCCCCTCACTTATGCTTAAAATACAGCTTTGGTTTTATCTTTGCTAAACAGAAACGACCTTTCTGCTAGTAACCAGGCTGATAATGTGCAGGCTTTTGGCAACGGTTGTGCAGGCTGTCAGGCGCGGGTAGGTCCATCCTTTCCAAGCACCACTAGAAATGTAATTGCACGCTTGCGTGGCACCACGCGCAAGTGAGCACGTAGGTCTACGTGCTCTGCCTGGCGCAGCACTGAGGACTTTGTGTTGCTGCCAGGGAGCTCAGGGCTGGGCTTTCTGGGCTGTTAGGCAGGGCGGGCATTTGCCTACCTTTCCAGATGCCTTCCCCATTTTCCAGTAAAATGATTCTTCTTCTCCATGCACTTAGTAGCATGTGATTCCTCACACCTTTTACATCAATTTGTGTTGAGAGGAACCTGTATTATTATGGCATAGGGTTATAAAACTGCTTAATTTAGAAAGCAGAGCTGTGCATTTGATGGAACCTAAGAAAACAAGACCTGGAGTGGAGATGTGAAAAATGGAATAAAATCAATATTCATTTGTTTACATTTGCTCAATACCCCAGTAGTGCTGAGCTGTGGCAGGTTCAGTCAGATGTGCTAGAAGAGATGGAGAGAGTACAACACCTTCCCTCCTTCTGCCATAACCACTCCAAGCTGTCTGGAGCCAGGAAACCCCACATTGCTGGATGGTGCTAGGTGGAGAAGAGCTGCTCAGAGACTTCTTTTTTTTAAGCCAATGCCAAGGATGTTTTCAGCTAAACATGTTGCACAAAAGCGTTTGCTTGAAATTGCAAACTTTATTTATGATTTTTGAAGATGATTGCCAGATTTTTTTTGTAGTTTTTTTTATTCTTCAGGTACTGGTGGGAGGAAAAAGGAAAACATTTCCATCTAAAACTCCTATTAAGAGAAGTACTCTAAATTTTGTATGCAGTTTCCATGCTGGCATTTTAATATATTTTCTGGCCAGTGGCAGTGTTTAATCTCAGTAGAAGACTGTAACTAGAGTTTGCTACCTTTTTTCTTGTGCGCAATAAATCCTTTTGTTTTGGCAATGTCCTTGCCTCTTTTGTAAGTGGTGAATCCATTTACTTATAGGCAGCCCCACACAGGGTTATGTGTACTGAAATTGTGCCCTAAGGCTTTTAGTAAATTAATTCAGTTTGAGTTATGTGTGTTTTTAGGAGCGCTTCAACAGCCAAAAGTCAAATCCATGCAGAAAAGGACAAAAGGAACATACAGGCTTATTTCTTTAGGGGATGAACAGCTGATCTCATGACAATCATAAAGGCAATTGCACCAATCAGTGCAGAACTGCAAAAGTTCACATGAGACCTGACAAAGGCATTCGTGACGGAGGTGGAGCAGGAGGGAACGTGAGTGACCACAGGACGTGCAGCTTACTGTCCTTCACATACATTGGGGATGTTGGTGAAAACTGATGTGGGGAACGAGGGCAGCACCTCTGAGAGGGGCAAATCGTCCTGCCTTGGAGGATGTAGTACTTGCCATGAATCTTGTGGCCCGTGCAGGGTGTCTATGTCACTAAAGCATAATCCAGGGCAAAAGTGCTGAATTCAAAGCTTCTTAAATCACCTGTGTTATTTTTCTCAGTAGCATGAAAAACTGTGCCTTGGCATGAGGGCACACAGGCACGCTTTAGGGCTGGAGGAAGCCAAACCCAGTGCAGCCTGTTCACGCTGACTCCTGGGGATGCATCCCGACATGGACATGCCAGCTCTTAGCTACGCCTGCGTGTTGTACTGAGGAGCAGTCAGAACTGTGTCAGGGTAACAGCAAAACGCTAGGAGCAAGCTGCAGTCCTGTACAAGAGTGTGTCCTTTGGACTTGTCTTCTATAGGACTTAGTTTCCCTGCTGTTCACACAGACTCCCAGAATATCTTGTGTGAGGTCAGGCCATCAGAAGCAGTCCACAACTCCTCAGGCTTTCATCTGGTCTGTGAAATAGTAAGCAGCTCTGCTACAGCGCAGAAGAAATGCTGTGTGGTTGCTGAAAGCTAACCCCATGTTGAGTAACACAGGCTTTGATCAGGTTTTTGGGGAGTGCTGCTGCCTGTACATCTTTTTATATAGAAAGAAACATTTGACATCCCTAGAAGGGAACTGGTAAAATATCAATAACAATCTAGTGGCAGTGACAGGCAAAATTGGTCTGCACACCCGGTGGGGAGGTCATCTTTTCAGAGGTGTGATTTGCCTTTTGCTCTTTAGAAATCCGGTCACAGACACTACAGGATATATAAAAGTCTATAGCAAAGTGGGTTATCTTGAGTATTGTTGCCTAGAAGTTTCTTGGACTTCTGTGACATTGCAGTGTTTTTCTTCTAAATTAGTCCCCTGTGGAATCTGGTGATATATGTATTTTTTTAATCAGTGTTCCATGTTGCTTGGTTTGCTGTTAGTTTATATAAAAATTTTAGACACTTTTGCAACTTGGAAATACAGCCTTGTATTATAAACAGGAGTGCAATGAAGCAGAAGCAATTCAGTGAGGCACTGTGAGGGTTTCAGCTTACAACAGATGTTAAAAGAACTTGTCAGTGCAAGAATGTTTAATAAGCTAATAAGTTCCTAGTAGTTCTCGTATGACCTTCTTGGGAACAACTGAGTTCTGATTTCTGCAGTTTCTGCAAAAAAAAATTTGCAATTCTGCAAAAGCTTCCTAGGAGAAACTCAAAGAGGTAACAGCCTTAATGGGCTTGTTACTGAGATGGGATCGGAGGCAGAGGTGTTTTAAAACCTGGTGGGGAGGTGTCCTTTTTCCAGACTAGCTCCCCAAAAGCTGATAGCTTTGACTTGCAGTCAGTCTCCAGCCCACTTGGCTTTCCATTTTTTTTTTTTTTTTCTTTCTCTCCCAGTTAGTGCAGTTAGCTCTGTGTGAATGTGTTGTTGGTGCAAAAAAACACAGTAGCTATGTGAAGCCAGATTTTTTTTTTCCCCAGTATGATGAATAGGAGAGTAAGTAGTCTGTAAGATCATGCCTTAAATTCATAGCACGCGTTTAAATTGCCCAGGGGCCTATGAAAAATCTGAAAATCTCACTGAATGCATCAGAAACTGAGGAACTGGGGACTTGTTATTGCTCTAGTCTGGATTCCCTACAGTCTTCTTGCATCCCATTCTCTTTCTCTTCAGGCTTCGAGTGCCTGTATCTTTCAATCAAATTTCTTTTACTTGGGGAAGCAATAGTTTTTAAAGAAATCCTTGTATAGACATGAAAGGGGGAAAAAGCTTGATGACCTCTAACCCTGCATATTTCTAAGTTACACAGTCAGGCCCGTGACGAAAAATATGTGCAAAGCCAGATAAGTTTACAATAAATGAAATTGCACAAAATTGGAATGTGAACAAAAAGCAACAGATCTTCTGAAATTGAACCTCATCTGTGATAGTATTTGGCATTTAAGGAACAAATACTCTAGGAAAGTTTTGGTTTATTACTTTGCCTCCGGATTTGTCTTTCAGTCTTGTTGCTTCTCTGTGTCTGGAAAGATTGGTAAATGCATGACTTGGAATACTTCATTCTTATGACGTGATGACTGAACTGTCAAATAGCTAGCTGCATTCTGGCAAGTCATGTCATTCTGATTTCCTTTCAGGGAAGAACTACTTTGCAAGGTTGAACAAGCATAGGATATCCTAATTAGTATCATCCTCTTCTCAGATCTCCTTCAAATTGTTTTAGAGCTTATTCCAAAGCTTGATAACTGAAAGTCTGGGAGTAGAACTAAATTTAACATTTTATTGCTCAAACAGGGTATTCTGAGTTTGTATTGGATTGAACTGATGTTTTCAGAACCCACTCACATTGCACATGTACTGTTTTTTTTCTTAGATGCAGTGCTGCTAAAACAATTAAATCTGCTTTTCTGGGAGAAATAGTGCTTGTCAATAATCTCATCTGAAATAAACTAAGGGTTAGACTGATGTCGTATTTCTTCTGTTAGCCCAGGGCCAGGAACTGAAAACTCTTCATCTTTTGTGTTCTCAGGACCTAATGGTTGGATGGAAGAAGATAAGGGCGTCCTGGGTGTCAATGGTAAAAGAAAAGGAGCTGTGATTTAACATCTGGCTTTTTTTTGACTTGCAGTTTCATGCGTAAAACATCCCCTATTGTTCTTGAAGTGACGAATAGAAATTTATATCCGTTTTGCTAACGATCGCCGTAATAGAGGAAACCATAAACATTTGTTAAGTGAGGTCGAAGTATTTTGCTAAAAGGAACTATAAATATCTTGAAAAACCATAGGTAGTTAATCCCGGATTTGCAGTTAGGTACAATGAAACCCAGGCCGAGAGCAGAGAGTCACCAGCAGAACCAGGAGCAGGCTGTGGAGCTGTGGCTGTGAGCAGTGCACTGGGTAGCTCCACTGGCACTTCAGCTGTGTCGAACCGTCTGAACCTATGGTGTCCCTTAGCAAAGGTCTGTAGTTCTAAATCAAATTGCCAAGAAATAAACGTGGCTAACACAATTTGGGCAGATAATGCTCAGGCGGTGTCACATGACATATTCTGGAAAAAGGCTAATTTACTCTGCCTGCCCTTCAAGGTCTCTCAAAGTTGCAAGACTGTGTAACAAGAGTCTTGTGGCTGAACTAATAAATCCTGTTGGGAATGCATTAGGTGAAAGGACAAAAATGATAATGTGATAATCCGATTTGAAGCTAAAGAAGTTCTACATTTTGAATATCACTTCTAATACAGAGAGCTCTGTTTATGTAATCTGCTTTTGGTTTAATTTGTCATCAGCATAACTACTAGTGCAGGAGTAGAAATACCCACATTTCTACGAATATATATATATTTTACCATGTCAAACTGTACAGATGTGATCTTGAAGTGTCATGAAGAGTAGTTGCAGACCCAAGTTCTGCTTTCCTTCTCCACAGCTATGAATTCACTGCATTTATGTCATGGATTTCTTTCAAGAAAACATCGCCTCTCATAACCTTCAGCCCTGCCAATCCAAACTATTCTTTGGTCTATGGTTCTTTGATTGTATTATTCAACCGTAAGTAGCTAAAAAGGCCTTACTGGCAAAGAAGTTGAAAAGCTGAAACAATGATTGATTGGGTTAAAATTGTTACACCAGTCTTTTATCTTGCAAAAGCAAGGAACCTGGTGGTACCAAACACAACAACAATTTTTTTTTTTAAACTTGAGTTGTGGCTCCAGAATTCTGTATTTGGTTAACACAGAGTTCTAAACATCGATCTTGTAGTCGTTGAATAGAGAAAATAAAGTGTCCTATTAGCCAACCTTACAAAATATTTAACAATTCCTTCTGTGAGTTAGAGCAGCAGTTGTGCTCCCATTACTTGGTGTTGGCAAAAGAAGGTCGGTGCTACTACTGCAGTGGAAACAGTAAGACTGTTGCTGGCTTTCATATGGTGATGGACTAATGATGGCTAATGATGAGTTTGTTACTAGAGCAACTGACAGAGGATGCAGCAGTGTTTATTTATCTTCCCACACTTATACTCATTCATGCCAAGCCTAAAAAGCTTTCATATAAATCTAGTGTAGGAGTTCCAATTTTTTGTTGTTGTTTTTTTGTTTTGGGTAAAAGAGTGTTAAAGTCAGCATAGGTAAATGCTGTCTTTTGCCCGCTTAAATTGCGTGTCACCCCTTAGGGATGGTATGGTCAGGCCTTTCAGAAACTGCAGCTGTATAGTCAGAGGACTTTGTTCTAGAGGTGTAAGGATGTGTGAGTAACCGAGCCAAAAGGAATAACACAGGAAAGGAGAAAATTTAATATCCAACTGCAGAATTCAGAACATCGGAGAGAAATTTGCAGGTTAACTGTTGAGGGTTATCTGTTGACTGATAGGAAAAAAGCTGAAGATGTGAGGAAAGATGTTTTGTTTCCTTTTGATTCCTTCCGTACTCTGAGAAAACAGGATTCTGTGTGTTCCTTGTAAATAAAGATACCAGGCTCCATTATGAATGTCTTCTCTTAAGTGATACTAACCCTTATATCTCTATTTCTTTGGCCAGCCTCTCTGATCAGACAGGGGTTGCAATAATTCTGGATATTTGCTTAGAAAAGCTCCCTTCCTTACAGCTGTACCACTACTTCAGTGTCTCCCCATACTGTTCTGGAAGGCATAAACAGAAATAATTAGGGACTTCTAGCAGGTCTATTACTTCATCCTCTAAACATGAAATGAACAGTGATACTCAACGTGACAAACCTAAACAAATATTCCCCAGAAGTCAAGTCAACTGCATTATGAAATATTGAGATAAATATATTATCTCAGTGGAAAATATGAATAATGGTCCCAGTCTGCAGCTGTATTAAAAGCAAAAATGGATTAGGACAAAGGCGGATCTGATACTATCAACAGAAAATGTAACCAGGAATCTGTTTTGTGTTTAGTTTCTTATATAAAATAGGAATTTGCAGTCATTACCTGGAAAAGTTAAGAGTCAATGAATCACAGAAAAAAAGTATTTTTATGCCGTAGTGAAAGAGACAGCTATGTGAAGGAGGCTGTAGGATAACAAAAAATATATAAAGGAGGGAGAAAAGCAAATGTCACAGAGAACGAGAAAATCAACACATACAAATTACACTGCAACAACAGATTGAATGGCTAAGTGTATTGACTGTATGTGTTGAAAGATGAAAGCCCTGAATCAGATGGAAAACTGGCTGGCAGTACCGGTACCAGTTTGCATGACTTTTGTCCTCAGGTATCCATTGCCTTATGCAGATACAACATTTTATGTCTGCTAGAAATCACAAAAGCGGGGAATTATGTGGGTGGTTTTCAAGAGTTGTCAAAAGATATTTTTCATGCTTAGACCTTCCAACAGGCTTTTAAAAAATGCAATGGTCCTTGGTCACTACTGTTACTCTGAGGAAGACTTCCTTTTCTGAAGAATGGTTTAGGCTAGATGTGTTTAGGAAAAAAAAAAATATTACAGCAGTATGATAGGGCCTCCTAAATAATCTCATCTGGATATTCCTGCTAGTTTACAAATGTCCTGCCCTGTAGCAGGCTTTTTAAAGGAAATTATAAATACAGAATAAACCTTGGGCTGAAAACTCAGTTTTAAAAAATATACATTTTTTGCTACATCTACACATCATCAGATGATCAAAGTATCAGCTCAGTGCTTCTTTAGGCTTATATTTAATGCACTTGCTTTTCCTACTGCTTTGTAAAACTGCAGTTAATGGCTCTGTCACGTTGCCATTCTCCCTCCAGATATCTGAAAATCCTTGGCTGAGAAAGCAAGCGGTGCTTTGTAAAGCTGTAAGTGCCCAATGTGAGCCAGCCAGTATTCATGATCACCCATCCTGTCCCGGCACCTGTATAGGAACACGTTGTTCCAACAGGACAAGCACAGGGCTGAAGGTGGGGAGACCTGGTTTCTGTTTTGAAACCTGCGACCCTGGACCTGTGAGCCTGGGCTTCCTGTGCCTCAGGACATGCCGCTGTGGTGTGCCATACGAGTTCTGTCCAGCTGCAGGGTTTGAGCATGGGAAGCTGCTGTCCTTGCTGCAGGTGGTATTATTTGTTACTGAAATGCATGAGAGAAGTCATCCGTTTGGCTAATAGAAGAAACAAGCTTGAATTGCTCTTTATCTATTTGCCACACGCTTCCCTGTGATGGTACAGTGACAGTGCTTCGATACTGCTGTAGTTTGCACTACAAGAAGCTCAGATTAAGGGCTCTATCTCCTGCCTTTTCCACGTGCTGTTTCATGTACCTGTCCTGGAGATGCTGGCATACATAACACTTTGTGCTTCTGGCATACTTTTCTAATATTATACCTCTACAAAACGTTTACCAGCATGGTCTACATAATGGCAGCTAGGAAGACTGAAATGTCACTTTCTAGCAAGTTGCAGGAGTAGTGGTTTTCGGCAGTTATACGTGTGACACACACACATTTATTTTCCTGGGATGAGGGTGGAATTATGATCAATTTTTTTTCTTTTTCAGTGACATGAAGAATGGGCCAAAGTTGGTTGTGTTGAGTGCAAGTCATTGAAATTGCTGGAATTGAACACTGGGCTGTAGAATTTCTCTCTTGGATATAAGTAGTTCAGTATGGAGCATGATGGTAGGAAATGAACAGTGAAATAAGCGAGCAGGGAAAGATGGCATGATACAAGCTTTCTCGGGGTCAGTAATTCTATGCCAAGAACTCCTAGTGGCTTGCAAACGTGAAAACTGCTTTGCTCAGCCCTTGGACAATAACATGGCTGGGGATTTGTCCAGTAATTGTTCAGCCCTACCCAGAATATGAATGGCTGTGTAATCTCTGTGCTGGGATCTTAGTGCAAGGGAGAAAATTGAAATTAAAACAATCAAAAGGTAGGTGTAAGGTAAGGAAGCTGAAATTTGTTTCATGAATGTTTTTAGGCTGAAGAAAAACGGTAGATGATAAAAGGAGTTGTGAACTATTAAAAGAAGGAAAACCGTAGTAGCTAGTGTAGTGTGAATCTTAGCTATAGATCGTTCTTATATCTGACCTTATAGATCATCCTGAAATGCTTCAAACTAGTGATTCTCACACTAGCTAAATAGTAACTCTTTCCTAGTCATAATGGCAAAAGAAGGTGGGATGATGGCAAATGAATGAAAGTGCAAAAAAATGATGCCTCATGAAAGCAGTCAAAAAAATGTGTTAACAGGAATAGAGAAAGTAAGGGGCTGTCTAGAAACTTGTCTTTTGTCTGAGTTCACCGTGGTTACCCAGGCCACCGTGACCCTCCTCACCCACGCCCTGCTCCCCAGAGGACTCTGCTGAGGCCCCTGGTGGGTAGGGTGTGCTTTGATCGTGTGCTTCTTGTGGGGAGCCACAGGGCAAGGACACAGGGTGGAAGCCTGTAGACAAAGGGTTTCTGGACAGGAAATGTTCCCTGTTCCAGGTGAAATCAGAGGCACTCCTAAGAAATACAGAGAAGCTCTGTTCTCCTCTATCCAGCTCAGTCACTGGAAGAAGCCTCTGCTGCAGTTCTGAATTCCTCTAATTTTCCTCTAGTACCCTGTTTCTTGTTCCCTGGTTGGTAGTTCAGGTTTGAAACTTCTGTTTACTGCCTGCTATGTTCTCAATCTCTGCAGAGTTCAAAAAAATCTATGTGCTTTTAATCAGTTAGTACAACTTCATTTACTGATTATGTGAGCTGAACTGTATGATTTTCTTAAAGAAAAGAAATTTCACTTTGTGAAAGTGAATTATGTTGTTTATCTGTTCATTCAGTTTATGAAATGGACTGGAGAGAGAGGTATATTTTTAGATCAGTCAGCCAGTAAAATTGAACTTGTGGGTAACCCTCTCATATAACATAAGGAAAGAAGTAATTGGACTGAATAAATCAATCTGCAGCAAACAGCTGCCCCAAGCTGTCATTTACAGATATTTAGAAGCTTAGAAAAACAACAAAGAAGTTAATCTAGTTTAAAGAAAACAAAATAACACCTACATAAATCCCATTGGGAGACCAGGGCTTGCAATCTTCAGACATCACAAGCTTTCTTAACATTCCTGATGTGCTGAGATATATGAAGCGTGATTTCCAGGAGGTCTGTGTTTAGAAAATATGCCTGAAGGTAGAATCTTATGTACATCAGAAATCCATTTTTTATGGAAGTAACTTTAGTCTAGCTGCATTCTTGGGTTGCGCAGTAACTAATTAACATCTGAGTTGTATTTTAATCTGTGAAATGTTAGCATTTGCTTTGTATTTTATAGGAGAATTTATCTTAAATGCTGTTTCATGCCCTTGCCCTCACAGATGCTAAGGATAAAGCACTTGGCATGTTGGCATCAAAGCTGTGTGGGAGGAAACATCATCCCACCTCAGCCTTTCAAAGATGCAATTTGCTGCCATTCAGCTGCTGGCTGGAGAACAATTGCATTTTTAATATGGCCCTTTGCTTATTCCTTTGGTGCAATCTTCTGTAGAAGGGATTGATGATGCTTCTCATCTTGAACTTAATCACTCATCCACCGCTCATCTGGTTTAGGGCATTTACATCACAGTGCTTGAATTAGGTAACTGGAGGCAGGGAACATTTTTGTCATTCTGTGCTTTGGTTCTCTGATGGTTCTCAGGGCTGAGACGGGCAAGATGGGAAATGTATGGGTGCTTCTGGGGGAAGAGGCAGACTCATACTGGAAGGGACAAGTTGCGTTGCTCACTTCTGGCAACTAAGACAGGTGCCAGGGCAGAGCAGGCTCGTGTCTGTCAGTGCCTCAGCTGGGAAATCTGGACCTGCCTGACCCCCTCCACAGCCTGGGCAAAATCTCATGTAAAAGACAAACACTCCGTGAGCTATGAAAGATTGCATCTCAACAAATCATTTTATCACAATATAAAGCGCATCGTTTATTTGAACAGTCGTAAATATTATAAATGGGTGCAGACAGCAAACCTCAAATCCTGACCTTTATGATCTGTTAGAGATGGTGCCAAACCAGGTTTCTTTAAAGCAGTGGTAATATTTGAATCTAAAAATGACTGTGTCTGGTGAATCGAGGCCAATTGCGAAACTGGAGTCTGAACTCTTCTCACAGTATCTTCAGTACCCCCAGAAGGTAACCAACCAGCTGACCAAAACCAGAAGTCATTCTTGTTATGTGCCCCTGTAATATTTTTAATTGAAATAAATGTTTTGTTTATAATAATCTTTTACACTGCATTCAGTTTCAATTATAATAACTGTGCTTTTAATTTTCATGCTCTGATTACTTCTGTGGATATCAAATACAAGAAAATGCCATTTCTTTTGTTTCTGCAGCAGGTAGCTGATAGGGCTTTCAACAGCCTTTTAACAATACCAACTAAACCCAAAATATTTCAGAGGTTTCTGTTTAAAAAAATCAGTCATTACATGTCTACATCCTTCTTCTGAGATCAATAACTTCTCAGTACTTTTTCATTCATATGGCTCACCATGATTTGCTATTCAGATAACCAGAGTGTACCTGCTGTAAGTGAAAGCAAATATTAACACTAGCGTGGTAGTTTTCTTTTAAAATAGCAAACAGAGACTCAAACTCCCTTTGTCTGTGACCTTTTCCATAGCCTTAAATAGAATCAAACTCTTCCACTGGGTAATCAGCATGAAGAAATAATGAGGCATACATGAAAAAGTTAATATAATGAAGAAAAAGACTTTTTATCATAGCAACTGGCAGTGATATCATTCGAGAGCCAGAGGTCTCTTGGATATGTGTTTGTTTCTGTGAACTTGTTGTTGTGAGCTTACACAGGGCGCTTGCTGCCAGTCAGGTTAAGTGACCTGAAGAACATAGCATTAATGAAGACTTAATTGCATAAAATTAGCTATCCTGTAATACATTTTTTTTGCTTTTACAAAATGGAATTTGTATACCGGGATATCAAAAAATTAAATCGATCACAATTTCCTTCAACAGGTGTTGGACTGAGTCCCCCTGCCCTGCTGAGCTCCCCTCCCACCCCAAACATAATTACTGTGATTCTTTCATGACTGTAGTCCATTGTAAGGACATTTCTTCCCGGCTGGGAAGAACCAATGTAAATCCTTCAGAGAAAGACAGGAGAGTGAAACTAGTGGAGGAAAGACAAAGTTAAGAATAAAGTGCTGTGCTGGGAGAACATGTAGGAGATGGCTTCTTTTCTGTACGTAGGAAAATACACCCCTCTACATATACAAGAAGCTATGCTTGTCGAGATGGCCTGCTGTTGTTGCAGAGGCAGCTTTCTCAGAGCACAATCCATTCATCATTCCTTGTGCCTTGTTTTCCTATTTTCAGAGTCTTTTAGGCTGGCTGGGGCGGGTCATATGTTCCTGCACAGAAAGGGCCAATTTTCACTTTTCTCACTAAGGTTGATTACAACTGCCTTTGCAAGGCTTCCTGCCGATAAGCAGAGGAATGCGACTTGTGCCAAAGGGAGTAATGAGAGTGTGACTGAACCCAGGGGAGATGCATTTCAATCTAGGTTTGAATCTAAGCAAAATGACTCTTAAATTCCTGCTGCTATCTTTAACATGAGAACTTCTTTTGTCAGAGTACTTTCAAAAGTCATGAAAGCAAATATTATTCTAGGTTTATTTTGATGTGTTTACATAGTTTATTCCAAAATAATTAAGAAGGCTAATTACTTTGATTTTTTTTTCCACTCTCTGAAAAATTATACTTTGCCAGATCTTGGAACTTCGTTTTTGACCGTTTTTATCCCTTTCTACTTCCTCATGGTAATACAAGACATTATAAGTTCCATATAGCCAAAGTATTTATCATCGGTAAACAAAAGAAAGAAAATGCTTTTGATAACGAGATTGATGTACTCAGTAACTCTTTCTTTATTCTGTTGTGTTTCTTTTAACTTGACTTGCAGAACTTATTTATTGTGTTTCTTTATCTCTCTTTCTTGCAAGGAATGGTCTTAAAAGATTTTTTATCTTTTTATTTTTTTATTTTCTTAGGAAATTTTGATCAAAATCTCATACCTGTTAACAGAGAGAGCCAGCGGGAGATGTGCAGGGTTTATTTTGCCTCAGGCTGCTTAATGTGCATGGCACATCATAACGCATTCTATTAACCTCAGTTTGGAGTATATCATTCTTCTATAAATATGAATCTATATGTCTGAAATCACTTAGAAAAATGAGAATACTTTAGCTTCAGCAGCCTGAGGTTTGCCTGGATTATCTGTGACAGAGGCAAGGACAGAGACTTCAGAAGCTGAATTGCCCTAACCATAGGATCTATATCTATCTTCATGCATGAGCACATTTTAATTTTTCAGTTTGTTTAAAAAAAAAAAAAAAAGAGAGAGGGAGAAGTGCTGTGGACAACCATTTATTAACACACATTTGTTGTGATTCGTCATTTGTAGTAAACTCAGATTATTAAGGGCCACTTGTGGATGAAGGAGTACAGTTCTCACATTTCTGAGAGGCTTACATCCTTCAAAGGGATGGCATTTTGTGCTGTGGAGATGCACAGGAGTTGTCTGGGAATGGAGCTTGCTTTGCGTGACTGGAATAAATTTAGAAACAGTGCTGCCACATGCAAAAGAGACACCTTTTTTTCCTCTCCACAACACATAGTTTGCTCAAACTTGGCAGATTGTTTATGAAAAAATATACTATACTACTGTAAACCAGAGGAACATCTGGATAGCCTTCTTTTGTCAAAACTAGCATTCTTTCAGCTAAAGGGAAGAAAGCGTTCAAGTTACATGTTGCACTACCTTTTCAGTCCCAGTTCCTTCTCAGAACAAAGGAATGGTTTTAATTGAAAACCTCCATATGCTATCCCAAGGCACATGGTGCAGGAAGTTTCTGTCCAGACTCCTAGAGCTCAGGCAGCTTATCTGCAGTGGAAGCAGGACCTTTGGTTGAAAGTCCTGAGGCAAGTTTTGCTAGAAGCTCCCATCTCTGCAATACTCAGATGGGAACACAGCAATGTAAGCGTGTGATGTCTGCTAAGGTGTTCTGTGTCTTTTGAACTGTGAATCTGGTGGGAGTATTCCAAGTAGAATATAATTTTCTATTCAATCTGTGAACGCCATATTACCAACAAACTGCTTTAATTACGTATTCAGGGCTTCCTGGCACCTTTATAGCTGTCTTGATGTGTTCCAGTAGAATATTACCAAGTGCTGCAAATTATCCTTTCTGCTATATTCCTCTTTGCTGTGAAGCAGAAATTTAACGTTAGTGTGCCACAGAAGGCAACTTTCTTTTGATGTCTGTTTTAGGATTTTCAGTTGAGAGTTGAACCTATATGCCAAATTACTTATTATTATACTCCTGTGATTCCTAAGAAGATCAATGACAGAGCAAGACATAACAGAGTTAGCTGGGGGCAAGAAAACACTTCTTAAATGTAAAAATAAAAGGAAAATATGCTCCTATTAATATTTTTGCAGTTGTATACTTCTTGTTGTGAAAAGTGCTGTACTCACTAGCAAAGCCTCAAATGTGTACTCATCAGGAAGGGCAACAGGGATCACTTACTCTTGATTATTTTGTAGTGATTGGCAATGAAAATGCAAAGGAAATAGCTGGTGTCCATTTCAGGAGGGAAGAAGAAAAAAGGAAAGAGCAGAAAGTATCAGGAAATATGGAAGGAAAACAGAGGAAATTAACAGAAGAGTCACCTAAAGAGGGATCACAGAAAGACTGAAAGAAAGGAAGCACAGCAGAAGGTTTTGGTGGGTCCAAGTGTTTGGGCGTACTTTTGATGAATGGCTAGAACTAAGAAAGCAAACAGTTGAAAGCCCAGTGCACAGAAGAGATCCAGATCCTTGCAGCGGAAAGCTCCAGCCACTTATTGCAGTGCTACTCTGCCTTTTTCTTATCCAGCTCTTATTCTGTGAGAAGACTTTGCCTCTTGTCCTATGGCATCTTTAAATTCTTTAAGAGACTTACAAAAAGAAATTAACAAAGGATGGAAAAGAGAGGAATAAAGAGACCTTTTTAACAATGTAGGAGAAAATACCAGCAGAGCCCAGGAAAGATCTGTGTATGGACACAATCACTTCATCGTGCTCATATATAATCCTGGGAGCTGAGCAGGGGTGTAGCAAAACTTAGCAGTGACACAAAATTTTCAGAGTAGTGAGGCGAAAGGTAACTGTCAAAAGTCTCTGAAAGGTTTTATCATCACTCTCTGTGCATGGGTGAGGAGCTTTCAACTATCTATTACTACCCAGCAAAGATCTTGGTATCGCTATTGTTTGTCCTATTAAACGATTCACTTCAGGGCTTTGTGATAACAAAATAATAATAATTAGTACTGCAGAATAGTAGGAGAGAAACAAACAGAAAATCACAGGTTATGATTATGCCATTTTCTAAAAGTGGATCTTATCTATCACCCAGTTTGAGTCCCCTTTTCTCACGAGAAACATTCAAACAGTGTAGAGGTCTTCAATGTAGAAGGGAGAAGATAAATACCAGAAGGGAAGATAACGTTCTGAATGCTGTGAAGGTGTATAAATGATAATTAGCTACGGTTTGTCAGAGTATAAGCACTATCCAGCAGCAAGATGAGCAACAGCAACATAGAATCTTTTCATACAGTGTCTCAGCAACAGTTTCTACAGGACACCAGAAATGAAGAGAGGTGAGGACAATAATGCAAATTAACATTAGAAGGATTTCTCAAATGCCATTAAACACTGCACTACAACCTCTGGCTCAGGAACAGAGAAGCTTTCACTCAACTTGGGTGGGTTCTTACGGACACCCTCCTGGGAGATAATGGACAGAGGTGTCTCCTTTAGCTGTTTGGTTAGTCTCCATTTAATTAATTGGGGTGAAAGAAAATGAAGGAAGATCAAAAAAAACTGTCCTGGTTCATAGATCTAGTGATAAGAGGGAATTCCATCTTCCTAAATATTGCTGTCAGGTGCCATTGCATCTGCCAGGTGAGGAGGGTGAGCAGAGCAGGAGGGATGGTATAGCCAGGTGGTGTATTTTCTAGAGACCTGCATTCCTGTTGCTTTATTCTATATGGAAACAGCAGAAACAACATTAGAAAATATGCAGAGCCTACCTGCATGTAGCTTTCTGTGTGCATCAGTCAAATGTTTCCTGAACACTTGAGCTAGACACTAAGAATGGGTACCTTCAGTGAGATCCAGATTTTCTGAAAAAGAAGCAGAATTGGAAGCAATACATTTCTTTAGCTTTCACAGAGGAGAAAGGGACATGAAAAATAATCAATAACACGTAACACTTCTTTAGTGTTTTATTTTTCTTCAGCAAAAGCCAAATAGTGGCTCTCATAATGTGTGAGTATGCTCACATTATCATCCTCACACTCATCCTCTGGGTTGTGTGCTGTGTGTGCCATCTGATACAACGAAGAGAAACAAGCTGATGGAGCATTGGGTAGCACGGAGAAGTTTCTCTTGGGTCAATACCTGTATTGCTTCATCATGCTGTTCATATGTTTTCTCCTGTCCTATTTGTGCTTTCTTCACTGCGATTAGCTTGAGGAACTTCAATTAAATCCCTGACTTCATGGACTGCTGAAAGAGGACAGCAGCTGAGCTGTTGTAGTCCTCTACATAGTCACAGCGGGCTTTGTTTCCCACCTCTCTTCTATTTCCAGTCTGCTGAGGTGGGGAGAGACGTGTCTGCTCCCTTCTGTGTGGTAAGAGCTGTCTTTGTGAGCTGTCAGTTAAGTTTGCCCTGTGCTGGCCAGTGGCCTTCTCCCCTGCCTGCCAGAGCTTTCTGGCAGCCTCCCAGGTTCTGCTGCAGCCTCTTCAGTGGCATTTTTATTCCTCTTGCCTACAGGGCATTTCGGATGGGTTCAAGGGAGGAATGTGACTAGAGAAATGAATACTGAGCTGGTTACAGAGAGTTTGTGTCAACGTGGAGCAGAAAATTTCCACTGGCCTTGTATTAAGAAGGGGAGACTTTGGCATTTTGTGTGTGTGGATGCTATAGAAAACTGATGGTGATAGTCTCTGTCGAAAAACAGCTTGGACTTGGTCCAGAGCATATGTGGATATACTGTTTCTCAGCAATTAAATCAGTGCTTATATGCTCTTTTTTATGACAAGCAAATTTGTAAATATTAGTAGTTTATTATGAAGCAGTTTCAGGGAAGAAAGACAGGCTGACAGTTTCTTACTGTTTCACTGGCAGAAATAATTATACATTAATTATAATTTAAATTATTCATAGTTGTAGTTTCTACAGAATTGCTCTGGGCAGTATTTAACCTTTTAAAATGTTTAATGTTTTCTGCTTTATTTGGTATAAGATTCAAATATTACTATAAAACAATGAATAATTAGTTTTGCTCATGTGTTCTCCTTTAAACAGTATATTTGAAACTAATGTTGCTTAGCGTTGCAGCAGTGCATGGCTGTAGTACTACATGCAAATTGCACAGCACTCTAGCTAAACTGACTAAAATTACTAAATATAAAGCCAGAGAATCTTCCGTGGCATTTAAAAGCCAACATAGATATAAGCAACTTATTCTGTATATCTGGCATCAACATCAAGTTCGATAAAACCTCAACAACTGAGCATGTTTTTACCCTCAAGCAAGGTTACTCAGCCATGCCAAACTGGTGTGAAGAACCTCCAGGCTGGGGGGATGATGATGATGGTGATGATGGTCTGTAGTCATTCTGATCCGGGTTGATGCATTTGTCTGGGAGCAGTGCAAGGTAGCAGTTCAGTGTACACATTGCTGGTGGTAATCTTGAGATGAAGCATACTGTCTTAATAAAATTTTGTTATCTAAATGCCTTTGAATATTTTGTGTGATGGAAGAAGTGAAATTCCCTTCTTCTGATTGTATAGATTTGAAAATTGGAACAGGACAGAAGTGAGTATGCCAGGCACTGGAAAAAGAAAACAAGCCTGATAGTCTTGAAGCAATTTTATCCAAGAGCTGCTGAAGAATTATCTGCATTAGTGAAGAAAAATGCTAATTTCATTAGTAGTTAGTTATGATTAACTCTTTCAAATAATTTCTGTTCTTCCTGTCCAAGTTCACACTTCTTTTGCTGTTTCCACATCACACTGTCCCAGCTTTGTCCTGAGTTGACAGGTACCCTGGCAATTTCACCTAACGAAATTACCTTACTTTATTCCTATCCTTCACCCTCTCCTTTTCCTGTCCTTTGGGCATAGACCTCCAGGATCCTCTTCACATGTGCAGTTCCTACCTGGGAAAGGATCTTTGTTCCCTTGATTCTCCTCTGTGATATTCCGGAGGCTCGTGCTGCCAGCCACTGGTACTGTGGATTCCACCAGTGGCACTTTCTGCTCTGTTATGCTTGAGTTGGCAGGTGCTGTTTAAAGTCTGCTAGAAGTTTGAGGCATCAGCTAAGCTTTTGAAAATAGAGCTTATTAATATTTCAAAACTTCTTGATATTTCAGAATTATTATTAGCATCCCATGGCATCTTTAGAGACTAGCCCAGAGGAATGATTTGTTACAATTTGACTGCAGTCCCTTCCCCATTCTCTCTCTTCAAACTGACAAAACAACTTTTATAAAGAAATTCTTCATTGATCTTTTTTGCTATGTTGAGTCACACTATATAACTGTTAACACATCAGACTATAAATCTGTGATACTTTTCAGCCTTCAGTTTTCCCAGGAATAGGGAACACTCATCCAGATGAGTGTGTCCTATTTTACTGAAATCTTTAATGTACTGAGAGACAGTAAATCACAGGGGTCAAATTTAGAATATTAAAGAGGTTACCGAATACAAAGAGAAACGTGTCTGGTCTATAAATGGATTTCAATGGAAGGAAAAAAAATCAATATCCTCTTTAGTTTTGTAGGAGCAGTGAAAGACAATAAAATATTTAAGAACACAACATATATTACAGTCTTTTAAGTATTTAACTTACTGTCTTTTCTCCCTCTATTTTTAAAAGATGTTCCATGTATTAACTGACAATTGGCCTGTTATCAGACTCTTTTGTATTCTATGTATTGTATTGTATTCTATTTTGTATTCTCATATCTAATCTATGATTGTCAATTGGAAGCTTACTACTTAAGTGAAAATGGCAGCAAAAAGCAAATCTTACAACTTCTCATGCCATTTTTCTTAAGGACTGGTAAAGGAAGAGGATATACTTTTCATGGGAGAAAGCAGATACAATTTTCCCCCTTTTTTTTTTTTTTTTTGGACTTGGATTCCTAAAGGTTGTGAAATGCATTCAAATATTATCCTGAATAGGATAATAATAAAAATAATAATAGTAATAAAGGTAGCACATTGAGCAATAATATCTAAAATAAATAAATAATAATAAAAAAAAGAAATCAACCAACCAACCAAAAAAAAACACACAACAAAACCAGTGATGTGTCTCTTTCAATGCAAACTTCCTGGCCTGTTTCAAATACTGTACTCCACTGCTCTCTTTTTCCTAATCTTGCTGAAGCTTAGTTTGGATATAATGAAGCTCATATCAGCCACTTACTGACAGCACTCTTTTCTCCCTTAAACACCTCATTTGAAAGAATTCCTTCATTAAATATAAAGTGATGCTACTCAAACTGTATAACTCTTGGTTTTGGTTGTTGTTTGCATTGTGGGATCAAGCTGTTAATGCTTTTTTTTTTTTTCACTCAAGTCTTAATTTTGGGGAGTCACTCTTCTTTTTGACTTGATAGCTCTTCACTATCACATGTTTAGTATATGCAGGGACTAGTGAAACTAGATCAGAAACTGTAAAACACAGTTGGGCAGTAGGGGCAACAGGGTCGATGGAAGACTTTCCAGCATTATAACCCAAACTGAATCTTCTTAAATGAACAAACCTCACTCTTAACCCTCACTCTTGCTGTGGGAAGGGGAGGTAGACTACCAGCCACACAGAGCTCCTTTTGTTTCTGCTGCTGGGAGTGGGAGAGGAAGAGGAGATGACTGATTTTCCTAGGAGCAGCTAGCTTGACTCTGGCAATTCAAACTGCTCCAAAAGGAAGACTTGCACATGCAGGCAAATGCCTGTCTTCCAGAAGTGCAACATCCCTAGCAAGCTCCTCTGGAGCAAAAGGATTGGTGGATTATGTAAAAAGCTTTAAGGCAGCTCTGCAGCATACTATATGATCATGCTGATTTGAACTTAATTTCAAATACTTTTCTCTCCTGTTTTTGCTGCTACTTAGTAGAGAAAGATGGTATTTTATACATGATCTTATTAATATAGGCTAGTTTTGGGAATGTGAAATGCTCATAATAAATTTAAATGCATAGCTAAAGCTTATAACATTAAGATACTGACTGCTCAATGCTATAAACATGTGACCTAACTATTCTTAGGAAAAAAAGTGCAAATCTCTAAGGTAGTGGAAGCTGCAAACTAATTTATAGAACTGGGTCTTGCTTCACAGAAGTCACTTTTAAGAAGCATTGGCTAAATGAAATCAAGTTTCACTTAAATAATTTTCTGCCCTGGGGAGAACAGAAACATTTCTATCTACAACTTAACTTGAATTTTTTAAGCTACGTTTTATGTACTATTCCACCACATAATCACTGCTTAAGTTTTGAAAGCCAATGTGTAGAAAGCTGTCTAACTCCATAATAAAAATTGAATTTTTATATAAACTGGAAAGGAAACATTAATGCTACCTTAAACGTTTTCACTAGTGTAGATTTGGATATATTGAGATGTTCTTCTGCCCAAATATTTAGATAGGCCTATCTTGGAAACGGGAAATGAAATTGAGCCTTTCCTCACCTTGGTAATCATATGCTGTTGTCCTGTATTTCTCAAGTGTTTCTGTGGGGAGAATGATTTTAAAACACTGAATGTATCCAGTTTTTAGGGGCATTTGAGGCAATTTATTGCATTATTATTATCATGCATGCTGCAACAGAACCAACAACTGTGTACCATGTAGGTATAAGGAATTGCCTGTGTCACTGAACTGCATGGGGACAAAAACCATCTGGTATAGGCAACACCTCTGCTTGAGCAGCGCAGGGGCAACTGCTGCTGTTGCTGAAATGTGTGGGAAGGTGAATAATTCTTCCTCAAACTGCAACAGCAACATGCTCCAGCTCCCCAGTGCTTTCATGTTACCCTTTGTCATGCTCCCACCCTTTCCCAAGGCAGAATTAAGCTGCTTTAATCTCCTCCTTGAGGAGGATTCTTGTTCTGGACACACAGCTATGGACAAAAATCTGTAAGAAACTGTAGTCTGAATGCCTGGAAAAGCTGAGTGTGAGACATGGCTAGTGAATAGAAACGCCACATCTGGCACAGACTTCTGAGTCTGCTGGGACTTCTCCATCTCTCAGCTTCCCTCTTCAGGAGGGCAGGCAGGCTCACATCAGGAATCACATAATAGTGCCTTCACATAATTGACTGCTGCTGCTTCTAGGCATAGGGAGTTCAAAAGGTATTTTCCTCACCAGCTTCCTAGCAAATGCTTGTGTGACACCAGGATGTGGCAGCCTTGAAGTTGTGAATTAATTTCCCCCATCCAATATCTGCATAAACAAAAGATTTCACCACAGTATGAAGAATCTTACTAGATTCTTCTCCTTTGTGTATTCTCTTCTCTTTTTTTTTTCTTCTCTAACATTTTTCCTCTTTGACCTAAGGAAAAGGTTTCTAAACTTTTGCCACTATGTGTAAATATGTTGTGACTGTTGGTAAAACAAAAACTGACCACAAAATCTTGTCATCGTGGTAGAAATGGCTAATAGGGAAGGAACAGACTTAAGCAGGATTCTGCTAAACGTCCCCCCCTGCAACCTAGCAAAGATATTAAATATAGCCCAGTTAGCACACGCTATCCTAATATTGCCATCATTTGAAAATAAGGTGCAGCAATATAAGGGATGGCAAGTGACTGCACGAACCTTTACAGAGAGAAATTGAGTCAGGTCACTGCCTTTGGTCCCGGTGCTCTTTCATACACCTTTGCCATGGATGAGTAGAATGAGCTGTTCTGTTGCACCCGTTGTCTTTTGGTCAGAAATATGCATGGTTGTACTCTGTGATGCTGTCTTTTAAGTTATCTGTCCTGCTGTCTGAAAGAATTCACTTCTCAGATCCTCACCCAATCTTTTTCCTTCTTGTTTGAGGAGTGTGGGCTTATAGCAGTAATATTCAGAGCAAACTAGATCTTTTATAGACCAATAAGCTATGATATGAGGTGAAATGAGGATTATATTAATTGCACAGGCTTTAGTTATTTTCTGTGTACTTATGTAGGAGGTGTACCTCTAACTAATACCAGTTAGTATTGTGGTGTGGGTAGTATAATCCACATCTTGATCCTTTTCACAATTCATTATTTCAATACTTCTTGGGCAAGATTCCTTAATTTGTGAATATTTCTTCCCCCCCACTCAAATATTTACGTATTTACTTGAGTGAATTAGTGAGATTTTCATTGGAACGCTATGCATATAGAATCTTATTTATTAAGTAGAATAAAAAAAATGAATATCTTAACATTTTCTTTCCTTTTAATAGTTCTAGATAGAACTTACTGGGATCTTGAGCAGCTTGATGACTAAATGTTAGGTCCATGTTTATTCTCAAACGGCACAGCCATGTAGGATGTAAGTCTTGCCTCTGTAATGAATACAGAGAATGTGCAGAGCAGCAGAATCAGCCAGCAGCTATTTGCATCAGGTAAGAAAATGCTAATTTGCGAGAGTTTTGCAATCACACATAATCAGATATCTTGCTACAAATAAAAGCTTTTTAATTAAGTGTATTTTAGAAACAGAGCCTTGGAAATTGAGTAGTCTAGTGCAGTTGCTTAGAAGTGTCAAGAGAAAAAAACAAGAGATTAACTTCATACTGTCATACTGTCAAATAGCATGGCATTTTTATCACCAGAGGGCACTATCCTTCCAGGTTAAAACTAAACTATTAGAGGGTTTTACATCTTGGGAGCGTTTTTAATTTGAGTAAAAGGATTACAGGCAACAGTTAGCTTTTTTTTTTTTTTTACTTATATATCCATTTAAATATGGCATGGCCTCCTACTCTTTTCCTCTGTTTTTCATGTTTGTATAGGAAGTGTCTAGTCTGATGTTAGGCTAATTTTTAGAAATGCCAAAAAATTGTGGAAAATGCAAAAAGTAAATGCTGTACTTCGTCAGATGCCTCTATTCAACTTCTATTGTAGGAACAGACCTGCTTTTGAAAAACTGCGGAGTATTCCTTCCTGTCTCCCTCCCGAGGGATTCTTTAAACTGTTTCTCCACGTTCCTTTCGCTGCCACCAACCAGCGCTTCAACAGCTGATAGCAAAGGTGGCTTGAAGTCCCTACTGACCACAGCCCAGTGTGAAGCGTTCCTCTTTGCTGGTGGCTCCTGCTGGGATTTGTCCCTTGCTAACTGCTTTGTCACAGTGACCAATTCTGGCACTGCAGAGGCTATTTGCAACAGTATGAGAGAGAGTAGAAGTCACATTTGATACAGAGGTGGCCATGCAGCAGTAATAGGTTCCAGCAACATGAATCCAAGTTGTCATTTCCTCGTAGTATATAATGATATGTTGGCCTTTTATACCTGATATTATGTGCTAGCAGCAGTCTTTGTTCATGCTACATCTATGTAACATATCTTTAAATGCTGTTTTGTCTATTTCCCTATCTTCATGTAATTCTTTTAATAACCAGAAAAGATCTTGATTAATCCTTTGGACCCCCAAAGTTGTCTTTGTTTGTGTTGTAACTGGTTGTGTGTCAGTCCCTCTCAAATTCCAAAAATTCAAGTTGCATGGGTACGGCAACGAGACATCACATTTCTTGGTTTTGCCTGCCTGTAATACATGTGATGTATTATGCACTGGACTGAGTTTCTTTCTGAAATATCACAAAGCTGATGATCTTTAACAGAAGACATGAAAACTTGCCTCACTCCTAGCAGTGATGAACACCCACAGCCCTTTCCTGTTAGCAGGCTGCTTGGAACTGCCAAGTCATCGATCCAAATTTGTGACTGATGGTAGGAGACATGGAGTGCAAATGTTTCAATGTTCTTCATTGCCTTCCCTTTCACTGTTGAGTGAAATTCCAGGTAGTGACAATAAACGCTTCAAATGACTAAGACACCCCAACTCTCCCGTACTGTTCGTTTGTGATTTGTCCCTCACAGTGGGCTACTTGTTTGGAAGGAGTGCTTGGTATGGGGTGAGCTCCCACCAGGGAGGTGCCACTTATGGGTTGGTTGCCTTGGTTTCCAGTCCTGCTGTGTTTATTCTTACACTGGGTATCTGTGGCTTCAAAAGAGAGAAAGAAATCTTGGAGCTTGCTGTAACTTGGTTGATTTAGAAATTTGGTCTTCATAAAAGAGCAAAAGAGTTATGTGCATTGTGGAAACTCTCTTAAGGAATCATCTGAAAGGCAAAATCCTGCACAAAATGAAAGATTAGAAAACTGGAATGCAATTAACCTCTGCTGCCCCATGAAGGTTCCCATGGTGCTGATGGTTGTGCATTTCAGTAAAGTGACGGTACCACAGGTGATACCTATCCCATGTATTTTTATCCTTTTCCGTAGGAGCAAAACCTTTGAAACTTAGTTTAAATAGGGTAATGGTTGTTTTGTTTATTTAAAAAAAAAAAAAAAGAAGTATGTTTCCTCAGTAAAAGCAAACACCTCACTTGCATTTGGGATGGTTCTCGTGAATCAGGTAAAACTACCTTTAATCTCTCCTCTGAGTATTTTCTGTCAGCATCAGGCCCTTTTTTGCTGTGGGTTTCTGTAACTGACCCCTTCTTCCTTGACCTGCTTGATCCCCTTTTGACTGGTCAGAGCAATAGCCGTGGATCCTGCTGCAAGAGCTGTCGTGAACCATCATGTACAGTCACAGGGAACTGCTAGCACGGAGCAGCATATGATTTGGTTTTCCATAGGATTTTTGCAAGCAAAAAGATTAAAATAACAAATCCTTAGACACGCTGTCGTATCTAAATTTGGCTATTCTCTGCAAGCTTAGGCAAGTCCTTGCTGCCCAATTACAATCTGCTTCTCTGCAGACTCTCTTTTTTCCATGCTGTGGCTTTTCAACTGTTTCCAAGTTCCATTTGAAAGTTTCTGCCTAAGAGTTCCTATTGGGGAGTTTTTCTCCCTGCCTTTAATCTTCTTGAAGAAGCTGAAGGAAAGTTTCAAAGAACATATAACCTCAGTTTGCTGCATGATTACAGCCTCTTCATCCTGTGGCTTTTTGCTCCAGCTCTCCACAGGTAATTTATGCTGATGCAACTCTTTGGTTAACTCATGTGATTATTGCAGTCACCAAACCATGAGAGATGCAACATTTCTTGAAAAAAATTAATCTTACATTTATCTTTTGACTAGCAAATAGCAAAAACAGGAGGATGTTTTTCTGAGTATTTCAAGCGATGATGTAATAGAATGATTGTGGGGATTCTAACAACCTCTATTGTCAGCATTAAATGTCAAAATTATGGCAAATTTTTGTTCAAGTGAGGCTCTAAAGGATTCTCCAGAGGGCTCAATATCCACTATGAATAAAGTCAGCGCTATAATTAATTTCCTTTGGAAAGAGCAGAGCTGGGCAAACCTAAATCGCTTTTGAAAATCCCACTCAGTTTCTGAAGACCTTCTCAATAATAACAGATGCAAATATTACTGTACCTTGCATAATACCTTACAGTGTTAATGTCATAGAAACTTAGCAGTGACTGTTTTTTCCTTCAGAAAAGATGATTCCGTCTTTTGAAAAATAACTTCTAGTTGGTGATGTGGGTATTTAGTGTTTGCAAACATATCCTTTCTAATAGATAGTAGAACTTGCAAGATCTTACCAAGCTGAGGAGAGAACTTTGTGTTTTTGAAAAAACGACAAAAAGAAACAAACAAAACCCTTGTACAAATGTATTCTTGAATTCTGGCATCAAAGTGTAGCTAGCTGCTCACTTTTCAGCACAATTTGTGCCATTTGTAGTATTTGTCACTGCCTTCTGCAGTCATAGGCCTCTGTGGATGCAGCTGCAGTCTCATTCATTTTATAAATATCTGTGTATATATGTATATATATGTGCATGTATGTAATTACATAAAACTACCTTCCTCAGTTACTGAATGTAGTACAGTAAAGCTGCATGATCGAAAAAGCTGTTTGGTGAAAGTCCTTTTGTTGGTTAAAAGTCACATTGAGTTGGGCAGACTTTAGAAAGACTGTTCAGTCCTCAAAGACAAAGTAAATTGATTAAGCAGGATCATTATTTTTCCTCCCTGACAGGACAGCAGTGTTGAAGCGTGCTTGCAATATTGGTGTTTAACAACTGCTTTGTGTTTAACAGCTCAACAGTAAAATTTCGGTTTGCGATATGTGAGTTATTGAAGTGACCTGGTTTGAGCATGCCACTGAATTGTTAAGGATTTGGATATTTAACAATGGAAGTTTTCTTCTTTCTTTGTATTTTCCTGTGGCAATTAGATATTGCTGGTATATAATCTATCCAAGGAAAAAGAAGCTGAGTCTGAGGCTTTGCAACCTTCAGTATTGTTTCTAGATGCCCGTGCTAGCTTTAAATGAGGTAACTTGGGTATTTGTAGAAATCTTGCTGCAGCAGCATAAGGTTTACCATGGCTAATTTCCTCTGCTGAGCTTCATATGGCCACAGCTAGGCAGGTTCTGACACTCATGCTTTCTCATTTCAAGCTCGCTCAGATCCCTGCATCACACTGTCGTCTCTAGGACAACTACAGCCCTTTGACTTGTGTTTTTAGTGGAACCAAAATTGAATACTTGAAACGTTTTTCAGTGATAGTCAGAGAGCAGAGCGGTAGAACTGAGGAGTTATTGGCAGTGGTTAGATGTGGGGGGAAGCTTCTCTGGTTTTATAGAGAGCAGCTGTTCTCTCTCTGTTGGACCTTTACTGGAATAGCTACTCTGCATGCAAAAGGCATAATGTAAAGCAAATCTCTGGCCGATCTAGGTCCTTTAGACAAATGTTTGGCTGAAATCTGTCCATTTTTGCCTACCTGGCAGTTTACTTTATGCAACCTTAGGGGAGATGGCTTAGGTCAGAACTTCAGCTTGAAGTAAACTGTGTGTTACAGAAGCTGAAAAAGAAGAGGAAAAAGCAGTGAAATATTGCATGCTGCTGTTAGTGTGGAATTCTAGCTTGCAACCCACCCACTTGGGGATTAGCATTCAGATCTAATACTTACTGTGTCTTGACATTATTCTCTCCTGTGCATATTCTTGTTTATGGAATTGTAAGTATTAAACATGGTCTGCACAGCTGCATAGTTGACAGCTGAACTGTATTTGTCCCACTACTAAAGAACAGGTTCCTGTGCATACTGTCCTACATCTGTTCCTGTGGTGTCAGCAATTACTGTGTTGTTGTGTTTTGGGTAGCCTTTGTTTAAAAGATAAGCACCGCAAGGGGTGATTTAAGGTCTGAAGTAGAAGTTCTGGTGTTCTTAACAGGACATGCTTTTGTGATTTATGTGGGCCAACATGGTGTTATTTACTGCTTCTTTAACAGCCTACAGAAAAGAAAAAGTGACACCTACTCTTCAGAACATGATGATTCTTATATTTTGCAATGTCTACATGGCATCGAGAATTACATTAGGATTTTCAGCTCTCTTGGAATGGATCTTGAAATGAAATCCTTGAAATGGATCTTGAAATGAAATGGAATGCGAAAGCACTAGCAGTTCTGGATGTGTTCTCTAACAGAGACATTCAAGTGCCTCTGGTCCACTCAGTGGACATCTGTATGCGAGGAGATGTATGTATTCACATCTGTATGCGAGGAGAGCATCCAGTGGTATTGGGCAGCATTTAGCTGAACACCCATCTAAATGATTACAGTATGTGAGGCTGCGGAGAGTCAAGCTTGTGTTACTTAGATGGAAACCTAAAATTTTGGAATAATATTTCTATGACTCATTTTTCCACCTGCACAGCTGTCAGGTTGTGACATACAGGAGGTGTTTCTTGACAGCCTCTAAAATTGTAAAAGAATATGTGCTGAGTGTCAAAAGGTTGTAGAATAACTCCACTAAAAGGTTCAGGGAGGGATGCACAGTTCTTCAGCTTTGACATGTTACCTCTAGTCTAAGGGTCTGTCTGCGTGATGGAATTTATCCTCTACTGAATTGCTTTGAATAAAGAAGTCATGTCTGCACTGGGCGAGTCACCCACAAAGTAGTAACCGGTGCCATACTGTGCTGCACGGAAGCAGCAGTTAACTCCATCTTGTGATTTGTTATTGCATGCTAATATTTGCCTGCATCGCATGGTGCTTTGGCAGGCCTCCCCTTGCTTTGCTGTGTTGCTCAGGCCACCTGCTCTGCTACCTGTGTACCCGTAGCTGCTTTGTGATCACACAGGTACAGCCCTCTCTATGCGGGCATAGAGAGCAGCAAGCTCTGTTTGTTCCCTGGTGTTAAATGCTGAGGAGCAGTGATGTTCAGTTCCTCTGTGCTTTCATGTGCTAGCAATCAATACAATAATGATTTTTTTTTTGGTGGGGATGTTAATGTTGGTAATGGGGATAGTGAGCAGGGGTTATGACTGGTGTGCATATGGTAGTGTGTGAGAGATGTGAAACCATCTTGCTGAAAAACTAGATATCTACTTTTCTGGGGAGCTGGAGCAGTGCAGGGTTCAAAATCTGCTGCTGAAGAATTAGTACGGTTTTAGGACAAGGCTCTAGTAATTGACTGTTTCCCCTCTGCCACTGCTGGTGCCCACAATAAAGACAAGAACCGTGTGCTAGGCCGTGCCTTCAGGTTAACAATACCTGGTAGTCAGGAGCCAACCAGCTCCCCAACTGCTTGTCCAGCTCATAGCCCTGCGAGGCTGCCAGCAGCCTGGCAGAGACCAGTCAGCCCTACAGCGAATAACTACCCGTTCCTCAGCTCTCTTCTTGAAGGCAGAGGCGCGCTGGATCCATCCCTAGAGAGCCGGGCATGGCACCTTTCATGTCAGCCTTCTCCCTGCCAGCAAGTCCCAGCTGGCCATACAGTGCCATGAAGAGCTAGCTGTGACAGTGTCAACAGAAGGGAACTTTACAGTGGAAATGTACTTGTTGAGGGCATGTAGTTCTATAGTTCTGTAATAAAATATGCGGTACGTAATGTATTTTAATCAAGAAGGAAATTAATTCAAATTAATCAGTAGAAGTCCACCCGCTCTCTCCTCCCTAATATCCCAGGCTCCAACAAAAAGAAAACTTCAGACAGGAAGATTGCACATTGCTGCTAATGACACTAACACTGTTAACCTTTCGTATGCTGGGAACTCACTGAAAAACTGCGCTTATTGAGCAGGAGTCTCTGAGTGTTACAGAATGAGATCCTGAGACTCATGAAGGGCTCGGGCTGGGCCTAACTGCTCAAGCCCAGGGTGCTTTCCTTCTCGCCTCAGTGAAACTGGCTTCTTCTCCGGAAAGTCGGGAGAGGAACACTTCAGTGACTTATCGCAGCTGACCTCAGTCTTGCTCATTTACTTGGGAGAGCTGTGCAATTTTTTTTTGTTGCTGTTCCTGGTCTTAACCTGTCACAGACGACCTATATGTTATGTCCAGTCACTGAGATTTTGTAGGTAGGCACTTTCTTTGCTTTGCTGACTGAGCACTGAGGCCAGGGATGTGCCCTTTAGTATTTATGGATCTGCACACAATTAATTACTAGTTTGCCTGTCTTCAGCATCTATGTCACTCCCAATAGCACTATCAATAAATATCTTGGCCGTGCGCTCTTTATGGCTGTGGTAACAGACCCATTAAAGTGAAATAGGGTTTAAAAGTGTAGCCATCCAACAAGACCCAAGTTCAGCATGACAGCTACCCATCCTACTAATAGCATGTGAACTAGAAAAGTTCTTATTTTGGACACTAGCAAGCCTAAGTGTTAAAGAAATTGCCCATTTCAGCCTCTTAAAATATGATATTCTGAGACTCAAAAAGAGATGGCATTTAGTGAGCCTCTGAAGTGCTACATAGCTCAAGGTGCAAGATGGCTTATTGCAGCTGATTGAGACTGATGAATTGATAAGGAAGATGTTTTCTGTGAATGGGGAGAGGAGTAGCAGCTCCCAGTGACCAGGCAAACACTGGAGACAGTAGGGAACACAGAGGCAAACGCTGGAGATAACAGGCAGACAGTATTGCTAGAAAACATATTTTGGGGAATGAAAGTGAGCTTTTGTTTGGACATGGTCCCAGGATAGCATCCTGTTCTGAGCCCCAGTGCCCCTTAACCAGAACCTTGGCTTATTTGTGCAGTGTCTGTTTGCTGAAGATATGTCACTGAACAGCCTCGTACGCAGCTCTCCTGGGCAAAGCAGCACGAGGCAGTTCCTTACCACCATCACCAGTTTACAGATGAGTCTACTTCTGCCTCAGTTTTCTTTCTGGTAAAAATGCAAGCTTTAGTGAAGGTATTTTGACATCTGTAGTGGTGGTTGAATGACAAAGGTCATGTGGAAAGTCTGGGATTTGGCACACTAAACACCAGACCTCCTAAATCTTATGTCCCTGTCCCACTGGCTGCTCTCAGTCCCTTTGCACTGCACTAAGGAGCTGCAAGACTGAGGCACGTGCTCTGGGTGCCGAAGGGATACTTGGATGGCACAGAAACTCTGGAGCTCCTATCTCACACCTCATCCGATCCCTGCAGCTATTATTATTATTATTTATTTTTCATTAACCTTAATGTTCCTAAGTATCTGGGACTTCCTATCCAGCACAAACTTGCTAGAAGCCATGAGCTGAGCACGTCACAAGCTGTGGGATTGTCCAGTAGGTGCCTGGATCAATAAAGGCTGAATACACCTTGATCTCCACTTTTGCAAAGCAGAGCCTAGCTGCCCAAATGATGGAGCTGGCTTTCTGTGGGGCTTTTCCTGCCTTTCCTCTGTTCCTTGTTTGGAGGTGTTGGTCTCTTACTTTGGTGGACTGAGGTCTGCCTTAGACTCTCTGAACTCACACCTGGCATTGATGACCTCCTCATCTTTGGATTGAGTAAGATTGGAAGGTTTTTGTTTGAGCTACGCTCAGGAAAACACTGTGCAACCTTTTCCATCTGAGCTATTGGTAACTTAATTCTGGCTAATCACAGCAGTAGTTAGCAAGGTGTTCTTTTTTCTCTCTCTCTCTCTCTCTCTCTCTCTTTTTTTTTTCCTCCCTGGGGAAAATCTCACTCTTCTGATAAAGAGGTCATTTAATAAATGGGTTAATGGTTAATGAGTTCTGACTTGCATTAGGTAAGAGATAAGGATTGCAAACAAAACATAAAACCTACCAATTTCATAACTGTTAATAAAACTCCACAGTCATTCAGTAAGTTGTATTACAAGTCATAGATGATCTTTTTTCAGTTCTTTATGATTTTTACTGACTGAGCAATTTATTTTGTTTTCATCAACCTAGACAAACATCAAACAGCAATAAAGCATTAATTCAGTGTTTAATTTAAACATGGCAGAATATATATGCAGCCTCAGTTGTCAAAGAAGCCCACGGGAGTGACAGGTCAATTAGCCTGTTAGTACTCCCTGTTATTATAGGTAACGAATTTTCAAGATTGCTGTATATCACACATAGTGTGTCCTAGGACTGAGCAAACACTATTGAACAGCATAGCCAGAAACTCAGCAAGGGACAGGATCTGAAACTTGTTGAAAGCTGTTCCTTCATCTTTATTTCTGTTTTTATCTAAAGATCTGTCTATACCAGGAAGCTGAGACAGGAAACTAGCTTTTTAAAGGTATTGGTTCTGGAAGTTGTAGCATCTCCAAATACTCAAATCTGACCAGTAAGCTCATTCTGGCTTTCACATTTTCACCTTCCTATTTTAACTGCAGGGAATGCTACAGAGATCTCTATTATTGTTGTACTAGGATCATTTTGTTGCCCAGAAATCTTTTTAATGGTCTTCAACTTGCTCCCTGACACTTGTAAGTTTTTCAAGAAATGGAAAATTTACCTAACATAATTGCATCTTTCTGGTTGCCTAGTTTGAATGAATAATATCAGATATGTCAAAATGCATAGTTTCAGTACAACTGTTAACCTCTGTGTAATAGTTTACCGTAACATACCTACTGTAGTACAACATCTGAATTCCATTACAAGAAGGCATCTGACTTGGGGGTGAGGAAAGAGAAGAAATTTCTGAATTAAGTTTCCCTAAGGAAGTCTGATATCTGATTTTTGTTGCTTGTTCTTTGTGTTACTGGTGTCACTATTTGCCATATGAGTTAGGATTTGTTATGATACTGAACATACAAACCAGGTTAAAATAAAATGATCTATCAGTGACATGTCCAATAGCAGGATATTTATTATTATTTGCTGCCTCCTTCTTTCTTGTTTTTGTTTTAAATGTGATTGAAGATTCCTGTCAAAAAAAAAAAGTGTTTTTTTTTTTTTTTTTTTTAGTTTTATACCTTTGGGACTTGACTTTGCAGTCCTGTAATGCCACAGCCCTGGTGCTGAGTGAAGAAGGATAACAAGCCAAGCAGAGTCATTCTAGTTTTCCCTTGTGCTGCCCAAGGGCAATTGATTTAGGATGTTCAAACAAAGATGATTGAGTTTTACTGCATTGTAAAAGACTTTTGACCTCTATTTTTCTTGTTGTCCAGCTACTCTAGGGTCATCCTACCTCGGACATGACTTTCAAGGTGCTCAGGCTATACTGGAAGTCAATGATAAGGTATAACACCACTGACTGCTCTCGTCACATGAGACAAAAGGGGTATATAATGCAACTGGGATATAACTGACACATCCATGCAGTTATGTTACAAGCCCTATGGATATAAAATATCCTGTCTGATTTCTTTGTAAAACAAGATAGTGGGGACCCCAGCTAGTGTGAGGCATATTCAGTCTTGGGCTCTGTTTTCTTTCTTTTTGTGTGTATGTGAATGTTGTGCTTGTCTATCCGTCTGTCTGCTGGAATGCACACAGCACTGAATAAAACATGCAACTCAGTCCTATGCCAGAATACTTAAATCTGGTTTGCTCAATACAATTCAAAGAAAATGGATTTGTGGATTTATTCTCCATATTAGGAGATGAATTATTTTCATTATTGGAAGGCTCTGTGCCCTTCAGGGAGGAAGATGGCAATGTGGTAGAGGGGATGGGCAAGCCAAGCCATGAATACAGAACCTCGTTTGCGTGGTGAGGCATTTTTCTCCTGATACAAGTTGCAGCATCTCTTATGGGATGAACTGCTCTGCTGCTGCTCTTTTTATAGCATCCTTCACTCACATGCCTTTCCCACTTGAGAAGAATGTCTGTTCCCTTCCCTTGCTCCCTGCCAACAATAAATATGTCAGTGACTTATGTTAAGTGACTTAAGACAGTTTTGCCAGAGCAATTAAAGTCCAGATGAAGTCAGTCAAAGTCAAACATATGCCTAAGGCTTGTATGTAAAAGAACATTTATAAAAAATATTTGAAATAACTAAAGATGTTCATTGAAAATGGGCTAATTAAAATCACCTTTAATTCTTGTGTAGACGATGCCACTCAGAAATAACAAAGCTTCTGTGTTAATTTAACTTCAGCCTAAATAAGGCTAAATCTTCGGGTGTTTGGTTCTAAGGAAAGTGGTTCAGTGCCATTTTTGTTAGATGGCAGAGGTAAAAACTATACATTCCCCCCAGTGTTGTTCTGAGGCTTCCTTCTGAAGCAGACCAGTGGGCAGTGATAGCCCAGATGTGCTCAGCATGCCAAGTGGGGTGAGGTACGGTCTTAAAAGGTCTGGAGTCTACTAGTCCTTGAGATGGCTCGGTTTTAGGGTACTGCAGAGCAGTTCGGAGCATATTAGCAGTTAGTCACAGCTGCTTATGACGTTTCAGGCATGTAGACTGTGACCCTGTATGGGCAGAGGGAATAGATGCTTTCTAAATATCTCTGTCTGCTAACTGACACTTGTCTTCCAAAGGAGGACTCCTGTGAATTTTTCTACCTTCTTTTCAGTATAAAAATAATACGAAGGTGCAGTGTCCATCCATCTTGACAAAATGTAGTTGTACGATGTTTAAAAGCAATACAACCAGAGGTTGAAAAACTGCTCCTGGGACTCCTTCATATCTCTTCAGCTAGACCTAAAGTTCAAAAAAATACCATCCCTCCCTCCCCATTGTGATTTATCATTGCAGCTCTAGCTAGCAGTTTTGGGGAATAATCTAGAAAATCAAAACTATAAATGCAGAAGTAAAAAGTTTTCTCTTGCCCGTCCCTTGTGTAATTCCTAACTAAATAAGAGGAAAATAAACTTTGAAGCTAGCTTTTGAAGTGTTCTGATGATGTCAGATGCAAGCCACTACACCAGATGCCTCTAAAGATATATTTATTGGCAGGCACTCAAGTGAATCATAAAACTGGATTAGTAAAGCATAACAACCAAATAAAGCTGAAAGTAGCAACTCTCAGGGTAAGATACACTTAAAAAATCTTAATTTGGATCAGTAGGATCCAAAAGAAGCCATACAGTGGCTGCCTGCAAACGCATACATCTTTACTGTCCACTAGAAATACAGATTTATGGTGTTGTGCAAGTGTTAACACTCTGTGTTGGTTTTTCCCATTTGTTACCTACTTTGGCTGCTGTATCCCTGTTTCATGGGAAGGTTTCATTCTCAGTTTTTTCAAGTTTTACAACATACATGCGTACATATGTCAAAGTATTGTTAGACAGATGTCAAAGCTGAATAGGACCCTGCTGTTTGTCTCATCTTTTGCACACTTAAAGAGATGCTAAACCAAGATGAAGAAAATTGTGTTAAAGAGCGGAGAGAGCACACACTGCCCTCCTTCTATGAGAGAGAGTGCGGAGCAGGTGGTGAGATGCAGCAAGGGACACCAAGTCTAATGTGGGTCCAGCAGTATGGCTGAGAAGATGGACGAGACTTTCCCCTCAGGACTGAGCACGCCACTCCTGGCCTTGTCTGCATCAAGTCTGGTGTTCAGGGAAAATGCTGAAGGTGGTTTAAACAGATCTCTTTGCTTTGGGTCTGAGACAGAGTAAATGTGTTTGCAATACTGCCTGCAGCTGCTAAGTGTTTTTGGGAAACTGCTTTTTACTGCTTTCCAGCAGAAACACAATACCTGATTGTATCAGTGTGTATGGATTCAGCACATACTAATGCATCAAACGCTGGTGCAAAATTACTGGTTTGGGAGGTATGCCATGAAGGAGCTTAATTATACAGACAGCATAATTATACAGCTGTTACAGATATGCCTGTAAAGCGCAGTTTAAAACAGAGAGCTTTCAAATACATGCTGCAATTCTTTTTCTCTTTATACCTTCTGAATGGGAGGCAGTATGGACTAATCTTGCAATTTTAAATGTTGGGGAAAGTATTTGTCTCTTTTATTTGTCCATTTCTGTGGCTTGTACGCTTACCCATTTAACCAATTTCAGTGGAAAGGAGACATCCAGAGTGGCAGATAAAACATTTATTAAAGTATATTTCCACAGCATGGTGCACAGAGGCCTTAAGCAAAGGCTATAAAAAGTTAAGTACCAGTTTGTAGTGTAAGTCTTATGGCCTCTGCTTCCTTTCTGATGCAGACTGCCTGCAGTCAGAGAAGGCTCAGGCAATACTATTAAACAGTGGTAATCTGAGTTTTTGGAAACAAAAATGCTGGGTTCTTGTGATGTAAACTCTTGCAAGTTAAGGAAAAATATCTACTAACTGTAAGAGTAATTGGGCTTATTTCATTTGGAGGTCTGGTTCTGAGAAGCCATTCATCTGCAGGTCTGCTACTCCTTCCACGTGGGGTAGGAGAAAAGCACTCTTTTCTAATCCAGCTTCCACCTCTTCTAGAGAGGTGTGTGATGGACGTGTGTACCAGGCTAAAGAGCAGACCATGTGCTGTAACCAGGAATGTGCTCAAGGAAGGGTTAAGATGATGAGGTAGGTTCCAAATATTACATAGATATTTCTATAATCCAAGCTACTTCCTTAAAACAAGGATATCTGATCCCAATGAACCAGCTGCAAATTAGGGAAAAGAAAAGGTGGGGGGAAGGAGTGCGGGAAAATCTCTGATCTCATAGGAGTGATTCACAGTGATGTTTAAAAGGGTATTATTGACTGCAGTTGACACTGTATCCACATGTAGATGTGTATAAGTGAAACCATTACATTTCTCAAGCTTTATTCCCTCCTTCACTCCCTCAGCTAAAGCATCTGAGGGCAATCAACTTGATCAGCCTGCCTAGGAGAACGCAGCATTTAATCATTATGCTGAAGGGACAAATGCAGTAAGAACACACAATTAGATGAAAAGGGGTTGAAATTCTGGCAGAGAAGCTCAGATATTCTTTGCTATGGATAAAGATTCCAGCTGCCATTAATTTCGTTGCATTATCTTTTCATTGCAGATGTTTAGGGATTGGTTTTCTAAATTATAGAGAATAAAAGCATTTCTACCAGAGAAAAACAAATGTTATTGTAAGAAATATAATTGGTAGTGTAATAAAAGCTTTTGATGCTCAAATATGTGAGAGAGGTACGAGAAAAGTAGAAAAATTTTGCAAAAGCATTTAACTGAATAAAAGCATGAACGTGGTGACACAAAGCACTGTGTTTCCAGTTATGGTGCTTCTGAAATGAAAATGCTTAAGAATAAGTGATGGCGTTGAACGAATTTTGTCTGGTGATGTATTGATACTCAGTCACGAGCTGTTCATTAACTGTGTTGCCACCACTACTGAGAGCTAGTTAGCACTGTGGAAGCTGTAACAGGACAGTTTGGCTAATGCATACAGCTCCTGCTAGTTTTATAAATTATTCTTGCAAACAGATTAAAGCCAATAAAAGAGTAATGTGACCATGCATAATTTTATGATGGCTTTTTCTGTCTCAGTTATTGGCAATGCGACCTTCAGCAGTGGTAAAATCCCTGATGGCTTTAAAACCTATTTTTTTTTTGTTTGCTGTTTTGGTTATATACATGGTCTTAAAAAAATATCAGAGCCTACACTGAAAATTTATTATCCTTTAAAAAAACAACAGCAATCCAGGTACAAATGGAAAGCACAAGTGTTAAACTAGGGGTAAGTCTACAGGTATGCTCGAGCCCATACTAAGTGGAGGAACAGAGCTGCTGGGGGCTCATTTGCTCTGCTTCAAGGTGCTTAGGCTGTAGCTGGGACTGACTGAACTAGCTTATTTAGAGCTGGCTTGGGGATCTCAAACTATATGCTAGCACGCAGTATAAATAAACCATTAGTTTAAGATTAATAGAGGCTTGTAACCAGACATAGAGCATTGAGCTTGACAGCTTACCCCTGGCAAAAGGGAATGCTAATGCAATGAGACTTTTGTGACCGTCTCCACATGCTGTGTGCTGTGCCATGGAGGCATATGAGTTCTCGTAGGGCAAGACTGCAGATTTCCAACATTTTCCATGTAGTACAATGTTGACATAGCTCAGCAGAGGAATAACTGGAGATTTCTGAAAAACAAAAACTGAAAGAGCTAATCCACCTCTTTGGACCTTTGGACCTCCAGCTGGAAACTTTAAAATGGAAACAGCACCAAGGAGGGCTGTATCTGTTTGGATCATATGTGGTACAGAGAAATATTTGCTCAGTACACTCCGGAGAGGGGATCTAAACCTTCTGTTCAGAGCTGATCGCACTTTACAAACAGCTTGTTTTTGTTTTCCTTCCTGAAACTCCCTGTAAGGGGAAAACAGAATCAGTTTCATAGGTATTTTTTAATTCCTTTTTCTGTTTTCTTCCTTACTAAATTGAATAGACAACTAAATTCCAGATGTTTTCTCTTCTTCCTCTGTCTTTTTACCTCTACAGTTTAAAATAGCTCTCTGACAATATTGTCAATAAAGTAGAATGCAACTGCTGAGAAAGCTGTGAAGTTACATAATCAGTTTGTCTTTTTTTTTCCTCATACTTGAAACTCTTCTGTAGGCAAAGAAATCTTGACAAAACACGGTGACAACAACAAAGTGCACTCCACTGTGTTTGGTGGAAAACAACCAGTCTGACTTGGAAAATTTTCAGTTTTTAAAAACTGAATCAGGATGAAAGTTTTATTTTTAAGTAAATAGAATGCCGTTGTTTAATTACAATTTTACTGTAATTAATCACGGTAGATAAACAAACCTTTTCCTGGGGGAAAGAAGGAGAGAGAAGGCAAATTTATTTTATCAGTTCTAACCTTTAAAGAACATGTCTTTGAGATGATGGTTCTCCTTTTCTCCTTGAATGCTGTGTTGGTGTTCTACAAGGTTGCCAATGCGTTGACAGTGCGTTTGTTTCTTGGAGTACCTAATGCAAATAATGAAGAAATAAGATCCATGATGAGCCACTTGATGGTAACTGGTGGTGTCTGTTATTTGTTTTATGCAAGTCTTTCGACAGAGTAAAATCTATAGTGAGAGTGTAATCTGCCATGCAAACACAGCAAAGAGCTTTGTTATGAAAAGATGCATGCATTTACCTGTTTTGATCTGGTTAAGTTTCCTGCTTAAATCCTTCTATGAGATTCTGGCTGCTGTTGTGCTTCTGTCTGTTTTATGCCAGGTTTTACCAAGCAGGAGGCAAACTAATCCTCAAAAGGGGATGTGGGAATAACAAGCTAATGCTCAGGTAAATATGGGCTAGGACTTATCCCTAACACATGCACTAAGGAGTCTGTAACTTGTGGAAATTAACTGAAATAGTTTTTCAAACATCGGAAGGGCACTCCAAACCAGCTTGAGTGCCTTTTTTCACCCAACAACAAGACAAATTTGTTATGTGTCTAAAAATAAGGATTTTAAAATTTTATTTAATATTATTTTTCTGTATTATGCTTTACTGCAGCTTGCTTACACCTTAGGTCTTCCACTGAGAGAAAGAAATAACCTTTCTGATTTTCACATGAATTGCCAGCAAACTTCATGAGATACAGTGACATTTTATTTTTCTTCAAAGGCAATCAGTAAAACTTAGATGACTGAAAAAGGTCACATTTTGTTCTCAGCAGAACAGAAATATCTTTGTTTTACAATGCAAGGAGAACAACAACTTCTAGCTCCACACAATAAGACACATACATATTACAGGTCATTTTCAGTCAAAATGTTAATTTCAATGACATTAGAGTTCAAAAATTCAAAGTGTGTATTCCCTAATGGTTATTATATAACAGTTTTTATAAATTGTTTTAAGCTTTTGTCTGTGATTATTTTATGTTGTTGAATCTTTACTATCATGTTTGTGACAAAATTAAAACAATTGATTATTGATGTCATTAAAAAAAACACTTTAAAAAAGGAACAAACATAACATCTAGTGGTTGAAGGCACCTAAAATGACAAACTATAATATGATACTTTCCTGGATGCAGACAGTAATTTTTTTGTTAAACAGGACTTTTACAGTTTTAGTGTTCTGTCAGCAGAAGGATCTACTTTGTGAGAGATCAGGGAAACAAATGGTAGATGTTCTTAAATGTTCTTAAATGTTCTTCATTATCTTGCTGTAGTCAGCCTGGCCTTCAGTGAGCATTTTTGTTTGGAGAAAATTCCTTTGCTATTTTAGAATCTGTAAATCTAAAGTTATTTACTAATTTTCCCAGTTTAGGGATTTAGTTGCTCCTGGTTTAGGATATGATTTTATAAACACTTGAATATAAGATTGGCTTTAGAGATTCAGAACTGTTACCTTGGATGAAGTTATTAACGTACAGAGATTAACACTGCTGCATGAGGAATATTTTCATTAACTTCAAGATAGCAAACCACTGCAAAACTGGTAGGAAAACCAGATAGGTTATGGTGACCTCATAACATTGTCTTCTACAAGCAGAAACTTCACGTTGATTGTTTATTACATAGAAAGGACATGGTCTGCCTTTATATATACATATATATATATATATATACTTTTTTCTTTTTTCTTTGTTGGAATAGGGTGATAGTTCTGATGGGGTCTCCTGTAGACCTGGGAATTTTTAAGATTGAAATAGTTTCTTTGGTTATTTACAGATAAGTTCATTTATAATGGTTAAGGCAGATGAGATGTTCAAGTTGTTTCTTATCATATCCTGTGGGATAGCCTAGGGCTAGACTGAGACTGCTTGTATAAGCTCTAAGAACAAGACAGCATGCAAATGTACCACTTTGAGAGGAACCCAAGGAAAAACAGTAGTATGGATGGATCCTATGCACTCTTGGGGACCTAAGTGTTTGCTGGACACCATCCAGCTCCATGGATTCAAATCATTGAATGATTCAGGTGAGAAATGGGAGAAAAGAAAGGCAAGGAACAAGTATATTTGAGGGTATGTGAGTATGAGTATATGGACTCATACTCTCTGAGCATATGAGACTTGGAGAGAAGTGAGGCAAATGATGTAACGAGGTACAGTTAGGTTGCTCCAGATGGAAAAAGACACGGAATAAATGAGCCTTGCCAGAACTGAGAGAAACAGAAAAGGCTTTTTATTGCCTCACAGGCACTACTGCAGAGCAACTGGCTTTCCTCCTACTGACTTAGTGCTTTTTATACTGGCATGGTACAAGAGCAGTTGGTTGTCTAAAGCACCGAGACATGGCAAATCTGGTCTGTGTGGAAGGATTTGAGCACCCATTGAGAAGAAGAGTTTAACTGCTTTATAGTGGGAGTGGGAGAACGAGGCAAATAACTTCTTCTGGAACTCAATTTATTGGTGGGACCAGGAAGAAGTGGGAAGAAATGTACTTATTCTCCCACTTATTCTCCCACTGCATTCCTGTGCATATCTTTTTTTTTCATTTTTTTTTTCATTTTTTTTTCTTTCTTTTTTTTTCCCTAGGTGACTGGCTGATATATCTTATCCCTTCATTATGCACAGGCTGAAAGCTGTGTGCATCTTATGTTCAGATTCAGCTGTAACTGTACTTTCCTGGTGATTCCTCTGAAATCTCCACATTTTCATAAACATTATTTCTGTAGAGATAAGCATATTTCATTGAGCTGCCTGACTTAGTTAGAGATAATCACTTCTACATGTAGATTAAAAAAAGAATTTGAAGTGTTGTTTGAAAACCTTACTGAGAAAAAATTTTGTTACTGAGATGTATGTGGCTGGTGAGTGTGTGATGTTCTCTGTAGCCTGACAATTTGGTAAGTAAAATGCCCACACAAGTTAGCTACTTGGCAAAATGATCTGCCTTTACAGCTGGCAAATTTAGCTCATTTACTTCCCTCTTCTTCTAATTCCATTTTTCCCTCAGAGATTGTAGTTTCATCATTTATTCTCTCTATTTCAGACATTTGATATATCATCATTCTTTTTTTTTTCTTTTTAATACACTGATTTTTAAAGGAAAGGTTTTCCATTTTATGGCCAAATTCTACATGTAACGACAGGCAGGATATAAACAGTAGTGTATAAATGAGTGTAGACTTAAGATTTTGGTCCTAAATCTATTTTGCTGATTACAATAGGAGACCATACGAGTATGTGAAGCTCCACTGTCTGTCTTGCTGCCTTATTTTCATGGAAAAGATGGTAATAATATATTTGATCTGTTTGCATTTCTGTAGCATAGTTCTCCACATCTTTCACGTAGACTGACCCATTCCTTTGCATTCCCAGTCTAGTCTTCACAATGAAACTGGAGTTGGGGAATGAGAAGGGAGGGGATGTTCGAAGCTTTTTATTTCTTTTTCTCAAAGAACAATTGAGAGTGTGTATAAGAACAGAAGTTGAAGAACTTGCCCAGAATTCAAGGGCATAGTTACCTGCTTTGTTAGAAGGAATTCAAATCATACTCTCTTGAAAAGACATATTCCCTTCACATCAATCTAGTCTAAGTCTTGTTTAAAACTTTTTCAATTTTAAGACTTTTTAAGACTATGTTCTATGGATTTCACTGGATTGTGCAGAGGGAATAGGCTGCAGAATGTGATTTTAGGGCACAGGGCAGCCAGGTTTCTAAATAAAAGCTCTAAATTGAACCAGATGAAGCTAGGTCTGGAGTTTAAATAATAAAAGTGAGGACAGTTTTGTTTTCGGTACACCAGTGCATCCTTCCTCTGAATTCTTTCACAGCTGGTTATGAGTTTATTAACCATTCATCAGTACCACTAAGAGTATGGTTCTTGTCATCTGCCCCTGCTGTGCTGTGCAGATTGCAACATCAAGCACCATCGTTGCACAGCCTCATAAGCAAAACCAGCTTTGATCTGGGATAATGTATAAGGGGTTAAACTCTGCAGTACAACAGTGATGCAGATGTGCAGAGACGGGAAGCGCATTTCTATGTGGAAATGCATTTCAAAAGGCAAGTACTCAGCCTATTTAGGGAAAATACCATGATCTTGTGGGCTACCGTGCTTTGAGCAGGCATTGTCTAGAGCAGTGCTGTACTAGAACGTGATGAACCTCATCTCCTCACAGCATGTATTTACTCTACGTACTTTCTCTTATAGCATTGTGAGCTTAACTCTTGTTACTTCTGAATTAGAGTATGAAGAGCTTTTCAGCAGTCACAACAAAATCTGAAGATATGCTGATCAACTGCAGTTCCCTTAATACAGCTTGAGGATCAGATCGTCAGCATCATTTTGATTCTGGTTTCTGTGTAAAGAAAAGTTTGGTAATCTCAGAGGGCAGATATCTCAAACTTTTTCTCCTTTTGGACTTGAATCAGTCGTAAAAGGCTCTGTTTTGACACTTTGCCCAAGCTGAAAATCCTTTAAACTCACTAGATGGCTGGATGTAAGATTTCTGTGTGAACCCTACCACAGGACCTAACAAAATACAATTACTTATGCTTATTTAACTTCTTTAATTTGCAATCTGACATTTCTTAACTGTGCTTGGAGCCAAGATTTTTTCACAGTCTTAAAGCACATCCTTCTATGTTTTTGTATGAGTATGATATTTTATGAAATGCTTTGAGCTTTTACAGATTTTTTTTTTTTTGTATTAAAACCAAGAAATTATTCAGAAAAGGGGATTTACTGTAAAAATTCCCACTGGAGGGAAAACTTATTAGGCTTTAAATATTAGCTAATTTTGCTCAAGCCTTTGAATTGCCTTTTATTTGTCCTGAAATTGTTTTTTCCTATAGATGCTGATAAATCTCCTAGTACTTTATTTGGCACAAGCAAAACCCCTCTGTGCAATCCCCCAAACCCATTCTCAAAACTCAGAGACTTAAATGGGTCTATGCCATCTGTTCCTCTTCACATTGGCAGCTCTGACTTGACATCTGGTAGTTACAGAACTAAGCGTGAGCTTGTAATTGGAATTCAGGGATCATGACAGAGATCTCATGTTCCTTGTTCTAATAAAACTTCCCTATGGTATGTGATGTTGCAGGGATGCCGTCTGAATACTGGTGTATCCAACATGCTTGTGTTTTTGATGACTCGTCTGAAGCATGTAGAAGGAAGCAGTTTCATGATGACTTTTGATTTACTTCTTCAGGTAGTGAAAAGAATATACTTTAATGCTGACACCAGTGTTATTTTATTTGGTGTTATAACCTCACTATTTCCGTAATCTTTCTCCAGATAAACATAGGCAATATGACTTCTTCCACTGGGAGAGCTCTTAGCTGAAGGATGGCAGGATTAATCCCTGATGAGGTACTTTGTTCATTGGTAGTACATAAAATGGCTGAGAGCCTCTAAAGAGTAAAGCACATAGTACTTGGGGATTGGCAGTGTTATGAACTATGAAACTGAACCAGTTGTCAGTGAAGGAAGAGAAAAATAATGACAGTAAGAAATTGATTCAAAGATTAAGTTGGCTGGTAGAAGGAGGAGAAAAGAGACAGCATATAAGAGAGACCTGGGAATCAATTAAGGAGTTGTGCTTCATTTCTTCTTTTTTCTAGGGGTATGCTTCAGCTCTCCAGTCAGGAGTTCTGTCCTGATCACTTTCTTTTCATTCATTTTCCCTTATTTTTCTTTGCTTCGTCAGTGGAAATCATTTGGGGAGTATACCCTTACTTCAGTGAAGAAACAGAGATTTGGCTTTTTGCTTTGGGTAGCAGCTTGAGCTCAGCTCCGCAGGGGATCCTGAGGGTAAACTTCAGCAGTCAAATTTCACTGAAAATCCAGGTTGATGCTGTTCTGCTGCCATTTAAACCCACTCTGTTTAAGATGGTTAAGAATTTCTAAGAAATTCTCCTCACCTGCTAAACCCCCAGTCCATGTCCCCATGTCCCTCTGCTGTCAGTGAAGCAGAATTAAATTGCTCTCTTGCATATGCTTTTAGAGAACGATGCTCATTTCCCCCCAATTTGTCATGATGCTGCTTTTATGAAAACGATGCACTTTCTTTTTTGAAGAGCTTTTCCTTTAATTCAGACTTGGATTTGTTTGTATCTGTTGCGGTCTGTTTCCCCCTATGATTCTTATGCATCTCTAAATTTGAAAGAGCCATTATCTTGACATTTTGTTTGGGCTGGATTTTGAATAAATGTAATTAGGCTTTGTCACACTTCTGTTAGTCAGTCAACACAAAGTTATTTCTTTTCTCTTTGATATAAAAAGCTCCTTTAAAATGGTTCCCTTTTAATTACTCCTGAAGATGTTCATATTTGAATAAGACTGTAAATGTCAAGTCTCGATGAGTCAGACCTAAAATCATTAGAAAGCAAACTATCTCCTAATGTTCTCACTGTGGCCCAATCCTTGTGAAGTGCCAAAAAGTTCCTATTAGGTTCTGAGCACTTTTTTCAGCATCAAAGACAGGGAGCTGAAATTGCCTCGCACCTCACAACCCAATCCCATATCAAAGAGCTTGATTTAACCCCAGCTATGCTTGATCTCCAAACAAACGAAGCTATGGCACTTTTTCAAGAATTAAAAATCATCTTACAATTGATGGCATGCCAGGTTGCATTTCATATGTCAGTCCCACATTATTGTGTATTTGGAAATAAAAATTAAATTAGCAAGACATACCTGTGTAGGCAGATGCTTGCATAGAGAGGGGTCAGTGCGACGCACATGGAAAGAGAGCTATAGGGCTGTGAAAATGTCCTTAGACATGGGTACCTATACTAGCTCTGTTCAATATTTTCTGCCGCCTCCCATCTCTTCTGCCTGGAGCTGCACTGTGGTATGTTAATTAGAACTTATTTTTACATGGAAAACAGATGTAGCAATCTATGGTAAGTGGGAAAAGGCAGCAGAGCATAGACCTGGTATTATAAACCACTTTATTTTATAATGCTTCGGTATTTCCAGAAAGTTATGGGATTATTTAGACTCTAGGAGGCAACTTGATTTTTCCTCAAAATCTTTAATTCTTTCTTCCTTCCTCTATCCCGTTTCTTTTTCTAACACCAAAGGTCTTGAGAAAAGGTCTCTTTTTGCCTCTGGCACCTGCCTCTCATGCTCTGCTGTGGATCTTCTGAGGGAGAAAACCCTCAGATCCATTCGTCTTCCATAAGTATCTGGTGATGAAGGGAATACTAACGCTCTGCTAGCTTGCACGATTCTACCAGATCGTTCTTCCACAGAGAAAAAGCTTGAGCCTTATAAACTGCTAGTGCAGTCTTTTTTTTGCTCTTACTTGAGATTTTTATTTATTTATTTATTTTTGTCTTGGATTGACAGTGAAGGGCTAGGCACGGGGGATTAAGATGGGGTTCCCAACAGGAAAATAGCCTTTCATTCCACTTGCACCTGTCCTTCCACATGTCTCTGATATTTTTCAAGTCTGCTTGGCAAATTCAGAAGGTTAAGCTCACACAAGGTCACTGCAAGGTGACGTAGAAAAATCCAGGTTAGCGCTAACCCAACTTGTTTCATAGCTACAAGGCTATTCATGGCAGAGCTCGGAATTCAACACTAGCTTCCCCTCATTTGTTCCTGCTGTGGCCATGCATCCTGAATGCTGAAATGGCTGGCTGGGGTTTTCTCCATTCCCTGGGTCTTTGCTAGCAACCTCATTAACTTGTCAGCTACCGTCTCTACTGATTTCCAGTCAGAGGCTGTGTTGATGTCCCTGTGCCAGTGTCTTTAGTTTGCTGGTGTGCCAGCTATGAGAAGTTTGTATGGCCAGCACTTTTAGTATCGGAGTGGGTGGTAAGAAACAAGCCTGTTGGTTTAACGGACTGGCATTGCTTATAACACTCCCATGCCCATAGTGAAAGAATAAATTGTTTGCCCTCCCCATGTTTCCTATGCAACTGTGCTTGTCTTCTGTATTGTCCTTTTACAGTGGCAGCCCAGGTTCAAGGTGCTGTTCACAGAACTCTTGCCGAACAATCGTTTTCCAGGTGACAGCCATTCGATAGCTTCGCTTTGTGCTGCAGCTCCTGCTGTTATAATGTTCTGTCCAAGGTGACTCATGTTGTACTGCAAACTCTCTTTCTCACTTTATTCTCCGAAACAGTTGCCGCTAGTCATCCCTTTTAGCAGACCTGTGATTGTGAATGACAGACTTTCGGTTCTGTATGTTTCATTTAGTTTATCAACATCAGCAAATTAACGGTTTTCCCAGAGCCAAGGGCACCTCCCACCAGCTTAATATAAATGCTCAGTATCCATTTACTGCTTCATCCATTTTGTTAATGGCTTCTGACTGTCTATTATCAAATTCATTTGAACCACTTTTGTGACCAAGTTTTCATGATGTACCACATAATTCACTAAAATTGAAGTGTATGTCTAGCCTTGTCTTCCATCTATTGCTCTTGCAATTTTACCAAAAATCACCTGGGATGAAATATTTCTCTGTCAAGTGTTTCTACAGCAGGAGAAATAAAGTACTGCCATATTAAAATGAGCATTTTCCAAGGATGATAAATTCAAACCTCACAAAAGTAACAAAAAGAGAAGTGTAGCATGTCTTTTAGTGCCAGGAAGATGAACTGAGGTTCAGAGAGCTGATGCTTTATTTAGAGAAAATGACACTGTTAAAAAGCAACAACAACAAACAAAGAAAAGTGCCCATGTTTAGGGGGTGCTTTTCTTTTTTAAAAGAAAGATATGATGTCAGCTGTGTAAAGGGAGAAGCCAAAATTGTACAATAGTATAAATGTTGCACAAAATGGTGATGTTTGCCACTTTGTATTGCGATGGAAAGGCAACCTGTCTTTAAAAGGTAATAAGACTTTAATAATTGGGATGGGAATTGTGAAGACGGAAACTTCTGAAAAAAATGAGTCAACATTCTTCATGCAGCCATAAAACACTACAGTCAAGTGACTGGAGTTGGTGGAAACATTAGAGTTCAGATTGTTAAACTAGGTGCTCTGAAACAGTAGATGCAGACAACCTCCAAGACATCCTGGGATGATGTGTGAGATAGCACTAACATTCAACAGAGAAGAGAGAAAACTTTGCTAATATTACCAAGCACTTCCTGATATAAACCCTGTCTTCAGTTGTTTACAGTTTTAGCAGAGGATAAACCTGGCTGAAACATTTCAAGTTTTTTTCTTGGCTTGGCTTGAATTTTTGATTTTTATAACAAAGCTTTCTTACATAGAAAAAAAACAATTACTTTTTTAAGTTGAAGGAATTAAAAATAAATAGTGTTGCTGATGTTAAATTCTCCTGTGCTCTGTTTGGTTCGATGCCATGTAGTTTAACTTGGTCAGTACCTTGCTTCACATTTATCTACATTACATTTCATCAGGCCATATGTTTGTTACCGTAAGGTCTTTCCTTGGCAGTCAGCCCTCACCTTTCATGGCTTGGATTGTTCATTTCATCAGCAAACTGTCTCACATGAGGCTTCACCTCCTCTTCCAGATTGTTTATGAATAAATAGAAAAGAATGGGCTCAGTACACATCCCTGTGAGATTTCATTAATGATTTCTTTCATTAGAAAAACTGACCATTTATTTCTGTCTTGTTTCTTAAGTAGTTTTTCTTTACTTTTTGGTTATTTATTTTTAACCCTTATGAGAACATCTATCTCATTGCTTAGCTTCTTTGGGGTTGTACGGAGAGGGTGATTTTGCAAGTTCAAACATTTTGCATGGCCCATTCAGTTGCTGATTTGAGTTGTTGAATTGTTTTATTTGCCTGTGGGACAGTTTTCACATTGCATTGTGTTCTCTGAACCATTATTTTGAAAATAAAAAATAAAAACAAAAGCAAAATAAAACCAAATGTGTTTCTCTGGACAGATTAGTCTTTTTGTGTAAAATTTCCCTGTGGTTCTCTGAAAACCAGCTCTCTGTCCTTGTTACCTAACTCAGCCAGATATTAGGGGTTAACATTGCTCCATCTTTGCAGCCATCTCAGATGGGAGGTACGGTAGGAGTTCTGAAGCCGGTGCTAAATCTTGGTTGCGCCTATGGTTGGACTTCAAGACTGAACAAAGGTTTTTCTGATCAAGAACGTCGTTTGAGACCATGCAGTCTTGCTGGTGGTCTGGATAACCTTGTGTGTGTATGTACACATTTAAGAATGTATCTCAGCAAAGAGGGATAGGAATGACTGCATTTGAGTCATTCAAAACTCCTGTAGAGGCGTTGTTCCTGACCCAGTATTTGGACAAATTTGTTTTAGTATCACCTTTATTCTGAGCATGGTTACCATTTCTTTGACATTATCTGCCATAAATATGTTTCCTAAACATGTCATTGTTTTTGTTTTGCAAGTGTTTGAATTGTAAATGAGATGATGGTGTATGTTATTATTACTTAGTAGTTTACCAAACACTGAAGTGATCTACACTTTTGTTGAAAGTAGCTGTATGTCTACATTTGAATCTTAATTATTGTGTTGAATATCACCAAACCTGAAAACAAGCCCTGGAGAATGCTGCTAACAACAAAACTGGCTATTTTCTGATTTCTAACTATTGAACAATTCTCAGTTTATTTTATGTATGACAGATTGATATTCTGTAGTGCTAATTTTAAATGAGGTCATTGACAGTTAGTGGAGGTTCAAATACCTTTCCAAATTATTTTGTCTACCCAACTCTCTTTATCACTCCTGTAATCTCATACAAAAGTTATTGTCTTGTTTGATGAGACCTATCTCTGTAAAATCATGTTGGCTGGCATAAATTATTATTCTGCATTTATTAATTGAATCTTATATTACCTTTTCTTTATTTTTCCTTGGTTTAATGTCAGGCTAGCAAGCATATAATTACCAGAGTGAGTGCTATTGCCCTTGTTAAGTGTCAGCATAGCACTAGCATCCCTTCAGGCTTCTTGAATGTCCCTGCAATTATGAAATTAGAAATACACTCATACAGCTCTTTTTGGGTATAAATTGCCAAGGCCTCAGTTTTTAAAACTGAACTCTGTTCAACATCTTCAGTTACTAATGTACTATAAATCACTTCAGCATCTTATTTAGAATACTTCTTTCTGCTTCCTTTTAAACACCTAACAGAAAATTAAATCAACATTTTTTCACAGTATTATAAATACTGAAAATCTATTGAGTAGTGGGGCTGTGCCATTATTGTAGTATCTTATGTTAAAGGAATACTTGAAAAAGCTTTTATTCTTATTTGCTTTAGCTAGCAATGCGTTTTCCCCAGATTATCTTTCTTTGACATTTTTCTACTCTCATTTACTCTGTTTTTGTTTGATATATAAACATATATAATTTTTAAAATATTTAAATAACTCCTACCTTCCGTGAATCTCTCTCTTAAGCACCTGCCTACGTTTAGTCACATCTTTGCTTGATTTTTTTTTCCTTCAAAGTAATAAGTCTTCAGTTTTAGAAAACTATTTCCGTTGAAGAATCCAGTGTTTTCATTAAATCTGGGATCTGCCTTCTGTTATGCAATTTAAATCATGTAGTGATTACTGTTTCTTAGATAACCACAAAATTTCGGTCCAACAATTAATTCATCTACATGTATTATATGATGCTGATAACAATTACATCATGCCTGGTGCAATGCCATTTGCATTAGAAAATTATCATCTGTATTGTTTAGCTAAAACAGTTTCAGATTTCAGATTTAATTACTGAACATGGTTAAATTAGTCATGCAGAAATGCTTTTGACAGAAAAAACACAGGCTGGAGGTCTGATCCAGGCTCAGATGGAAATTTGAATTCTGTGCCATAAATCCTTTTTGGATTTTGAGTTAGTGAGTTTACAAGGTAGCAAACAGAATGGAATTTTTGCTTATGCCTGTAAGTGTCTGGGCTCCATAAACTGATATTTTATTGTGTTTTAAAAAATATTATTTGTGTGTGTTTGTCTTCAGTTAAAATTATATGAAAGCAATTGTGTATAAGTGCTCTTGAAAGATACAAGAGTTAAAAGTGAAAATGAAATATAAATGTCATAAAAGGGACAATGTTAAAATATGTTTTTAAAGTATTCTTTAATTTTTGTATGTTCCCTTAGAAGAATCAATTTGGTTGCTCTTTGTTGCCATAACATCCAGATGCATATCTGAAAATTTTGAATTCGCTTAATACAGCTGAGTTCGGTAGTATTCATTGGTTGTGACCTCCACATACAGCCTTGTCCCAGCTCTGTGAAGCCAAGTAAGGTGAACACAACCGGGTAGCTGCCAAGTCACTGAAAGATGCTTCTGACATTGGGTAAAGATGACAGCTTTGTAAGGCTTTGTCCGTATGGGTGGATTTATTGAAGCATATGACATGTCTGAAGAATGTGAATTTTTGACAGCACATCAGTGCCTTCATGTCCCTGAACACTGCAGTGTGCTTAACATCTCAATTATATACAAAGTGACAGTTAAATAAGCCATTACATTCTCTTGGCCTTTTATGTAATTGAAGCAAAGACCGTAACTGCTTATTGTGTAGGCAGAATGGGTTGCCCATTCATAATAGACTTTATTGGTTTGCATAGGAAGTTCCAAAAGAAAACTACTCTAACACTGAATCTACTGAATTTAATAAATTTAATAAATCTTACAAACCATTCTACATTCCCTCTGCAAGAAAAATGTTATCTATATCAAATACCTTCAAATCAACTCATTCAAGTCTGTTTCTTCAGTGTTTTTTTTTTTTAATGAAATAATTCTGTATTTCACTGGGGTCCTCTGTTTTATGCAAAGTGGACATTAGGTTGTGTTTAAACACTTGTGTAGTGAAGAAAAAGCTCAAGAGTCTATCAAGTAATTGTTGATAATTAAGAATTTTTTAAGCAACAACCTTGAGTGATCTCCATCTTCTTGACTATTGTCCACGGCAGTCGCCAATGTCAAAATATGACTGCCAAGGTAAGAATGTCTCTAGAGTTATGTTGGTAGACTTTATTTGTAATAACATCTTTAGTTTTTAAAATCTTTATTTTTCTCTTGTTTTAAAAATAATAAAAATAAAGTAATAGCTACTTAGGAAGGTTGTTAGTGCCTATTGCTGTTTATGTTCTGGATGTGAAAACCAGTTGTGGCAGCATGCATAGAAGCCCAGGAACTAATCTGAGAAGGGGAGAACCCAACAATGGTAAAAGCACGAGGCCTAACTCCTGAGTGAGTGAACTCAGGGAGACCAGGCAAAATGTCAATAGCTTTGAAAGACATTCACTATATTACATGCTACACCCTGAAGGGTGATGAGATTTGGATTACTCCACAAGACTTTGCTATCTGTAAAGCTCACTCTCTCTCCAGATGGTAAGGAAAGAATAAAAATAAGTTATGCCTTAAAAAAGAGTATGAATAGAACAAACCCTAATTTTTCCCCTTTTCCAAGTACGCTTCCCCCCCTTAAAATATTTTAAAATAAACTAATAATTTTTTTCTCCAAAATGTCACCCATCTGCTGAATTTGGCAAACCTGTCTGAATCCAATATTTCTAAATTGCACAAGAAAATAATGAAATAAACTTAAGCCCTTTCTGATACATGTGGGAAAGTTGGTGCAGCTTGCCTGGATTTCCTTGAGTAAGAACTTCGCTACTAAATATGAACCATGAAATATGTTACTAACACAAATGGGACAGAATTATAAAGACAGAAAAATTGCAGTAGTCAAGTATGTATATGCAGCTAAAAAATATAGCAGCTCTTCTCTCAGCAACTGTGGCAGAAATACACCCATTCCTTTTTCATCGCCCAGCAAGGATGTCCCACAGAACGGAGTCCCCCAGCTTCACATCTGTGTCTGCAGAACAAACCTTTCTCTCTAGGATGGTTGGGTAGGAGTAGACCAGCTCTGCATTGCCTGCCCATCCCCAGGCCTAAAGGAATTTTTCTCTCAATCCCTCTCATGAAAATAAGGGGCAGAAATTTGTTATTATAGCCGTGGGAATAATACGATTAATAGTGAATTTCTTTGTAAAGATATCATTCCAGGGCATAACCCATTTCTGTATTTGTAGCTGGTTGTGCAGAGGCCCCTCAGTGCTCCTAATGCGCTGGTCTTTGGTAGAAGGGAACATGCTGGGCTCTAGGTTTGCTTTTTCCCCCTGCATGGAGCTGCAGCCATTTGTTAACGCCCAGGCAGGGACTGGGGTAGACACAAGCCTCCTTGCTAAGGAGAAAATCTTTAAAGGCCAAGAAGGTCATGTTTTCTCTAAGCACCTAGTCTACTGCAAGCACAGGAATAGTGCTTATGGTGAAGACTCACTGTGATACATAGTTTTTATTACCACTTGGTAACATTTTATGGGATTATAAATTGTCAGGGCACAAACCCATTATCTGTTGCACTGGACGATTTGTTTTTGGCACAAATCTTGGTTCTCTACTTCTTTAGCTAAATCAAATATGTTTTAGATGGCAGCTGTTTCTACCTGCCAACAATTAACACGCAAGTACACCTAGGGGGTACATGAGTGGTAACACCCCTAATACACCATACTGCCAAACCCTGTCTCAAAAGATGGTTGCCTATTGTTCTTTTAAAAGGAGACATCTAAGCTCCTCCAGGGAGTTTTTGAAAGCATTTAAATCAGTCTTCTGTTTTGGATTGTCCTTCAGAGGAATTCACATCTTCTATATAGGGGGCTGAAGGAGCTAAATACAAGGAAATATTGAAACTTACTGTACCCCATTAATTAGCAAATAGTTTTCAATTGTAGTACTAACTTCAGTGTGTCTTTTTCATTATACAGCTCTTGTCACAGAAATGGGGCTTTGTATTCTTGCAAACTATTTTCTCCCAGGGAAATTAGTACTTTACAGTATTGGGTTGAGTTTTTGAATTCCTTTGGCAACTATTTTAACAAAGGAATTTGATTCAAATTAGCTGAAAAGAAATGCTTTCATTTGAACATTTTGGTGCAATTTTCTTAAAGCTGCATTCTTGGAGGCATTACCTTAACAGGGGTTAAGCATTTACAGTACATAGCTCAGAATTAGCATAGCTGAAGTGGGAGTCATTTTTCATTTTTATCGCTCTCTGGCATGCCTCACTTACCTACTAAGTGCAGTCTGTTCAGCGCTGCCTTGATGGATGAAGCAACATACTTGTAAATAACAGATATATTTATATTGCTTGCTGATCAGGAAAGAAACATATAATTGCCACAGCCATATATCCATAGCAGTTTTAGGACTCGGCCAGTGCTCTCATATCAGTTTTTCAGTTCTTGTTTAGGATCAGAAGGTTTTCAATTTTCATATATTTACAATGCGATGAAAAATAACTGGGCTATAAAAGGGCTCCTTTTTTACTGGTCTCTATTAAAACAATTTTCATGTTTTACACAACAATGTGGGAAAGCTTGGTTAGGACTAGATACATTTGCAAAAGCCAAAAGGCTGTGTGAGTAATTGCAGTTTACTAAAATGAAGATTTAGAAGTCCAAAGTTTGAGGGCTGCCTGTCAGGCATGATAAACATCCTTGTATTTTCAATGATTGCTAAATAATGCAAAACTATTGACTGAAACTTTCAAACTGGTAAGTGATTAAGAAGAAACTGCAAAATGTTACACAAAATTCTAACATTTTCTAAACTATAAATTAAGAAGTGGATAATCACAGAAAAAGAGTTAGTTTCAAAAATTACATATATAAAATTTCATGTTGAGCAGATTTCTAACTGAAGTTGTCTGAGAGAAAGAAAAATAGATTTTTTCCAGTGAGAAGGATGACCTGTATTCTATTGCTCATTTTTTCCAACATACAAATTTTTAGTAATAATGCTACAAAAGATTGTTCTTATATCATAGCAGGTCTTGACATCTTCAGAATCTTCCACTGATTTCATGAAATCATCAATTTTGATATTGGTACAAACTCTGGGTTTTATTGTGGTGGTATTGTGACAAAAATAGACATAGATATCACCGATGAGATAGTATTTAATCCAATATTATAGAAGAAAAAAAAAAAAAATGTTCTTCCAGGAATACTTGTTGATACAATTACAGAGGGAAAGGACAAATATGACCACAATTATCAGAGAAACAGATGTTTCTTTTGAAATATAAGGATATTTGTAAGCAAGCTTTTTCTCTGTGTACCTGGGAAGAAGTGACTATTTCCCAGCTTAGGAAAAAAAAAGGAAAAAATAAACTTTTCTAATAATGGCAGTAAGGGAAGCTCAGTAACAAGGGAAAAAAGGCTCTGAGCTGGTCAGGGGGTGCTGTCCGTTAGATAATGCCTGCATGGATCAAAGAGTGGACAGCTGTACTCTGCTGTTGGGGATGGGATATGCACATATACAGCTGTCTGCTGATGCCTGGGCTTGCTATGTTTGTGTGTCGTACTCTCCACTGATGACAGACTAACTCATAGCATAGCTGGCTGCCCTAAGGAGGTATGCCTGAGCCCACTATCAGGGTGTCGTTTGAGCTGGGTATGGGTGGTGAACCTTAATATGTTTCCTTTAAGAGTGTGGGGCAACGTCTTTCTCTAATATGTTCCTGGACAAAGGTAAAGAAACCACAACTCTTCCTTGACTGGCATTTCTGAACTGTGTTGAAGGTCTAGCTGATGGATTTGGTAACTTTTCAAAGGAGAGGAAATGCTGAAAGCACCTTTGAAATAGACATCTCCTCAAGTAGTCAAAGACACAAGAACATCAGGCCTACTGGCTTAACAATGAATACCTGCTCTGTTGGAGGCATCAGATTTGTCACTGTTTTAACTGCACTGTCTGTAAGCAGCAGAATGAAACAGCCCCTCAGCTTTGCTATGGAGTTTGTGTAAAGAACCTAGCTGGTTTCCTACAGGGAAGGAGCAGGGAGCCCAGCGCAGACTGTAGGCAGTCCTCCGTCTCTACTGAGAGGGGTGGTCAGTGGAGAGGGTCTGGTTGCAAGCTGGTAGTGAGCCAAATGGAAAACCAGTGGACTCACTGTTGGCTCGCTCTGGAGTACTGAGGCATGGACTGGATCAGAACCAGGGCCAGTGTTTATTTTTGACCCACTGGCCTACTTGACCTGACATTTCCACAGGCAATTTTCTTTATACCTGCATGTGCCTCTTGTTAGCTCATGGTGTTATTTCAGTGCGCCTTTTTGCTTCCTTCTTCAAGGTAGTTTGGATGGAGAGCTTGCCTTGAAGGAAATCAGTTCATTCCCTTCTTATGCTTTGCTTCACACTTAGTAGCCTCAGTTAATTGTTTCGGTAATGTTTTGGTTTTCTTTTTTTTCAAGATGAAACTGAGTAGGGAGATGTGCTCTAGTAGTGGCTTCAGGTACAAATTGTCATTCAGTCCAAGGCACCAGGCCACAGTCAGACCAAAGTTTAAAAAAACAAAAAACAAACAAAACACTCCTTACTCCCTCTGCAATGTGTGGACATTAAATCCTTAGCACCAACTCTTTGGCATTACAGATCCCCTCTGACTTGTCTGCATTATTTTCTAGCTGGACACGGGTCTCATGAGACTGTGCTGAATAAACAGTGCTTGCACCACTGAAAGCAATATCCTGAGGATCCAGTTGTTTTTTATTACAAATAGATTCCAAAGCCACATGTACCTGCAAAAATTCAGCTACATACCTGCATTAAAACATAGTTGTATTTGTACTGCAATGTAAAAGCAGCGAAGGTGCATTTAGCTAATATTTTATAGGAGTAAATGTTTAATAGGAACATGTTATTATGAACATTGATATCTTTTCCTACATTACTCACTGTAGTCATTTAAATTAGTGGTCCGTTGTGATGAGTTTTAAGGTAATGTGTCATTAGCAACAGAGCATCAGAAAGCTTTAGGTTCATAAAAGGTTTATAATTAAGCCGTGAAAATTAATTTGGTCATTTATAATGTATTGTTAATTAGTTTGGTAATAGGGCTGTCACTTCCAAACTCTCTGCAGAAGGTGAATATTAGGTCAGTTATGTCTCATGAGATTTCTGGAAGGTTTATGACATCCCTTATGAAAGGTATTACTGTCCAAATTTTTCTCGTGAAGACAACTCTTTCTTGCCAAACTTTTAGAGATTATTACTGTGGATGCTGGTGATTGCTGTTCTGCTATGGCTGCTTTTTGGCATTATTTCCTGGGTAATCGATGATTTTATTCCCCCATGTGACATTGATTACTGCAAATATTTGAACAAAATGAAAGTAACAGAAGATCCTATCAGAATGCTGCAATAATTTTTACTGTACCCTGAGACAGAAGTATACTAAATAGCTTCTAAATGAAGACGAATTGATTCTCTTTGACAAGAATATATTCCAGACACAGTTATTTTTATTATAGAGATATTTGATGTAGAATACTATGATATCAGAAATACTCAAAATTATAGTGATTATTAATTCAGAGGTATTCTACAAAAAGGTCAGACTACATACATTGTAGCAGTAGTTTTCTACATGTTCCATCCATAGCTAAGCCTTTCAAAATGATAAAATTGGATGCTACTTCTAAAAAAAATATCCTTCTGCTCTTTGTATTATAAATATATTCCCCTTTTTCCTCCCCTGTTTTTTGCTGAATTTTATGTATGGTAGCAATAAAGTGGTGGTATTATAAACAGCCATCACTTGGACTGAACAGAACTGAAGCAATTGACAATTTAAAGGATTCTGATTGATGATGCAGACTTCTTCAGATGCAAGCTGCCACTATGCTGATTTCAGGTGCATTTGGATAAGTTAATTCTGCCACTGTAGCCTCTAGAAGCTTTATAAAATCTAGATTAAAGCAAGTGTTGCACTTACTAATTACAGAGCAAGGAAGATTCTTTGTAGTTAACTTCATCTAGTTAAATCACACGAGCTAGCTTAATCCAAACCCGGGCTATGAGATAAACTCAAAGTTCCAGTAGTTCCAGATACGTTGAGGTACATAAGACATATTTGCATTTTTAGTACAATGGCTTTGCCTTGTAATTTTGTCAAGATAACAGTTAAATAGTCTGTGACCATAGGGAATTGGTCCAACCAGATTTCATACCTGGAGTTCCCCTACATGAGTTAGTTTATTTAACCTTGCATTCACATAGTCTAACATCAAAGAATGAGGTATAAATAGATCTGGTGTGTAAGGGATGTGACTGGAGTGAAATGGGAGATTCTCCAAAGCAGTGGGAGTCATTCTAAATAAGAAATAAACTGAGGAACAAAATGGATGTCATGGACTACCATTAGGGTCAGTTGGTGGACTGCCTTTAACAACAGAATTTCAAATGATGGCACCCATGGTTAGATGAAATCCCATCTAACCAAGCACACACATTCCTCCTTATTTATTTGTTATTTTACTGGAAAATCATTCCTCATTATTCATTCACGGTTATTTTACTGACACATCTATATGCCTTTCTTTCTGTCATAAGTAGGCTTTGTGGCAGAATGGAGAAGGTCATTTCTCTTGCTTCTGTACTTAGTGTCAGTGCTGGCCTATTCATGGTATTTGTACTTTTTTCTTGTCATGGCTGTGGGAAACTGATGGGGAAGTTCCTTAAGCATAAAATGGAGAAAATTTGATCTTTTTTCCCCCTAAAATCAAATACATTTATTCAAAGTAAATCGAATATATCAGGTTATATAGAAATCTCAGTGTAAACTTATTAACTTCATAATGATTAATAAACATAAGGAGTGAAAAGCCTGGAAGTATTTTGAGTCTGCTTGCTCAGGCTACACCTGTTTTCTAGTTTTGGATTCCTTCCATGATGGAAATATTATCATTTTAGAAATTTATTTTCCTGTTCTGCCTTTATCTCGAGTGTATTATTGCTTTTTAAATTGCTTTTCCAAAGACTTGTGTGGTCTTCACAGGTGCTGTATGCTTGAATTCTTTATGGGTTTCTGAAGAAATAACCTGAGAGGTAGACATTTCCTTCAATCTTTTTGTTAATAATAAATACAATTAAGCACAATGACATGCAGAGATGTAGAGCCATAGATTCAGGGATGTAAACTTACTATAAAGTTCACTTACAAATGAAAATAAATGGAGGTCTCAAAGCCTCTGATTTTCAAGGATGATTCTGGGGACAGCTGGAGAAAAGAAACATATTAGCATAATTCCATTATAATGTGCAATAGAACTAAGCTTGTGTTTGTTTGTTTTTAAATGAAGGTTTGTTAAAATGTAGGGGATAGGATTGCTTATTTTATAATTTGACTCAAATCCTTGAAAACGAGCTGATAGAAATAGAAGCAAATGAAAGATCTGATATCCTTCCACCTTACTGTGAATAAGAAATCTCCCATCTCCAGACTGTGGGCTATTCAGTGCCAGTAAGTCAGCTGGATGGTTATATTATTGATATTCAGGATGGAATCCTTAATCCCCTTTATTTTCTGGTCTACTAAATAAATGATACAGAATACTAAGACACAAATTCAGGTTTGCTATAATTGTTAAAAAGCTTCATTTAGCTATTAGCATACGTCTGCTTTAAATTTATCCATTCAAAAAACTTTAGGAGTGTTAAATAAATATAACAGATAAGTAAAAATTGTTATAGCAGCACTTGGTTGAGATGATGTGGGAAGAAAGAAAATAGTTATGTAAATGAACAAGAATTTTAAAAAGCAAATCATAATCAATTGTCTGATACACTTTTGATTCTTTCTGGATTATTTATTTTTATTTTTATTATTTTTTTTTAATTTTAGTCATGTACAGTTAATTCTGTGATAAGAAGGCTAAAACAAAGAATTGCTTACTCCACCAAAAAAGGACGTGCATATTACACATATTACACATGCAGACTTTAATGTATGCGTACACTTGATTGTATTATACACTTATACCTTGCTGTAGCTGGAAGGGTAACCTCTTCAATGTTCTTAACATTCCTGTTTTTAAAATTAAGGTGCAGTACATTTGTGAGAAAGTGAACATATTGCAGTGTGGGAGAGGGACTTTCTGTTTGACTTTTTACACTGACGTTCCTTATTTTCAACCTCACTCCTAGAAAATTCTGTTTTAATAATTAAGATAGCCGCCTTGCTACTATGAGGGTAATGTGTGATTAGAAAGGGGTGAAGGAACGAAAAACTGGGGCATGGAAAGCAGAAAGGTTGTACAGCTCTTTGTTGTTTTGCCCTTTATTTCTTTCTTTTACCTGTTTTTATTACTATTACTTTGCTTACTACTGCCAGATGTTTATACTGTTTTTGCACCTCCACGCTTCATGTTCTCTACAGCCTTTTAAATATGAGAAAATATGAGAAGTCAGTAGCCTTTGGGTGTCTTTTTTTTTTCTTTTAATGGAAATACTTGGTTGCCAACAGGTTCTTCTCCTCTCCAGAAATCCACCTCATAATGCCTGTGATTTCTGTACATGAGCATCAATGCACCTATAGACAGGTATTTTGCTTTCAAGTCCAAGTGTTTTTACCAAATACCCACGTGCCAGCATTCATACTCTGCCCCAGAGATGTCTCTCTTCCCACAGCTTGTGTGGTGGCCTCAAATGCTTTTGCTCCAAAAAATGAGTTTATCTGCCTCTTACATCTGAGGTGACTGAAATGCAGCTGTTTTACCAACACCTTCAGTGAAGTTTCACTTAATCCCCAAATAAGAATATTTTCTTCCAGTGGAAGGAAACATAATATGAAAAACACTTTAAAGTATTAGGCATTAAACTGAAATTAAGTACAGCATACTGAGACTTCAATGTTTATATCCCACAGCAAGTCAAAATGCTGTGTATTTTAAGGCCTTGGATTAAAGGGCCTTGCTGAGGACCCAGAGGCTGAATGCAGCTCTGCAGCAATTCTTTAAACAATGTCAGCAGAAGGGGAAAAGTTAAATCCTGCTTTGTTTAGGCTAAAACTTACTTACTGTGTGTTTTTTCTTCCTAGTTACTTAGTTGTAATTGCATTAACAATAAAAAAATGTAAATCTTAAATTAGCTTCTCCTGTCTTGTCATCTACTGCACAGTTTCTGCAGGAAAAGGACAGCACACTGCATTGTCTAAAAGAATTTTAGTATGTTGGTTGTTATAAAAATTGAAAATAGCTGTTTTCTTTGTCACCTAAATACATAATTATGTAACATTTTAGGTTGCTAGAAATATTTATCCCTGTTATATGTCACAGAAAAGATGATGAAAAATTACTATATAGCTTTTAAAGGTTTGAGGGTATCAGGCAATTTAGGAAGAAGATTAGGAAGGCTTTTAGAAAACTTTACTTTCTCTGCAAGTGCAAAAATGTGGATCAGATACTCCTGAACCTTATGAGGGGGCTTGGTAGCTGCATGACTGCTTTTAAGTCTGAAGATATGCTGGTGTCAGAATATAAAATTGACTGCATTTTCAGGGTGAACTGAACAGAAGAGGAGAGTGGCAAATGGTAAAAGAAAAAAAAGTCACAAAAAATGAGATGTATATGAGACTTGGATGTAGGTAGGTAAGAACACAAGGAGACAAGATAACAGATTAGCTTCTTGAACTCACACTGAGAATGAGTGGGAGACTAGGTGGGGTTTGTTAGAGGATCAAGACTCCAGAGAATGAACTATAATGGACTTTGGAAGGTCAATCACTGTGTTATGATACAGAACATTAAAGGAAGTAAATGGTTTATATTCTCTTATATTCATTCATTACTCTCTGTCACTCCACTTCAACACCAGGCACACAATTTCTCTCAAATATTTTCAGAACTCCACTGCAAGGTCAAAAACCATCTGTATCAATTCTTCATAGGTCATCTTCTATGAGCTACGACATAAACAAGGTATTTCTGGCTACCTGGGCCCAGTCTCTTTTCAAATCCTGTCTAGTAAGGCTTCTACATTTTCCTTATCCATAAGCAATTTGACAGAAAGATGATTTCAGCCCTTTTTACATCTCTCTGCACTTCGTTAGCCAAGATTCTCCTGTGACAGATTCTCTGGCTTTGTCCTTTGTATTTTTCTCAGATATTTTTGTCTTTGCTTTCAGACAATATTGGTAGGGGGTTCTGAACTATCTAGGATATCTCTGCACTTGTTATTAAATCAGTTTAATTCCAAATCTTTTTCTTCAGTCACTTGCTTTTGCTAGACATTTTAGATATGCTTACACCATACTAGACCATAAAAATCTTATTTCCAATTGTAAAGATTAGGTTTCCCTCTGCTATAACAGTGAGATGGGCAACATTACTCACGAAACTGAACAACCTTGTCTCTGCAATTTTCCCACTAATTCATTTTTCTTTGCTACATCATTTATGTCTGGAGAGGATGGGGCATGGTGACCTTAGGTTCTGCTCCTTCCATGCCCTACTTAGTAAAACTGGCAATGAGAGGGAAGGGAAGAAAGCTGTTCTCAGTATGGCCTTTGTTGGATTGGGCATAAGTGGAATGAAGAAGTGTTTATGAAGGCTTTCTTTTTCTTTCCTCTGAATTATTAATTTCTGAAGTCATTGAATTGTCTAACATTTCTATCTTCTAACAAAGGAAACAATAGCATGTAATGAGGATATTTAGAGTAATCCATCTGTAAATACAGCATGTGTATGGTATAATCCATTTGGATTTAGAAGGAAAAGATGGATTATTTTCATGCTTCATTTACTCATGGGATGATATGCAGCCATATTCTTTTTGTGTATCACTGACAATACATGGGGTCCTTTTGTATAAACACTTATTAGTAAAACTTTCCTAAGTTGAGATACTCATGTGAGAAATGGCAGATCCTGGACTCCATTGGCTTTGGCTGAGTTATTTTACTTTGAGAAAAGGCATGCTGGATGGAGAAGTTATGAAGTAAATTAGAGTTTGGTGAGTCAATGAGGCCAGTGTCTTGCATTAGTTTACAGCAGGTTTGAAGGACAGCTCCATTACAAAGTCAAATTTGGAGTCAAAGAAGAAAAATTCAATAAGCATGTCAACTACAGTCTAATTTGAGTTGCTGACTTAAAATATCCTTGGAAACTCCTGTAGCTGAATTTTTACAGTTGTTGAAAAAGCAGTTAGATTTCTTTGTCAATGAAATTCCTTCCTTCAAAATTTTACTGGCATGCAAGAAGAGCGTTCTGTTCATATTTTTGTCTTGTACACTGTTCATATAGCGATTGTCCTTTAGAAAATTTTAAGTTGTCTTTGTACCTACCCTAACGAACCTTGTAATGTTACTAGAGACAAAAATTATGGCAACACTCCTTTTAAGTAGCACAGAAATAATGATTGAAGATTATAATGTGCCATTTCCATAGGGATCTAATTTTGGGTCCAGATGGCAAATGTTGTTGAAACTCTTTCATGAATTAAACAGAAGAGGTTGATTCTAGTTCTTACAAACAAGCTGTCTCTTAGCTTAAAAAGAAAGTAAAATGAGGTTGTATTTTTCTTAATATCTGCTCTGAAATACTTATTAGCAAATACTTGAAATTTGTAAGAGGGAAGGTTCTCTATGCTACCCTCTGAGAGACAATACAAATTCCTTATCCACAGAAAGCAGAGTTAATATAGTCCCCACTGTGATTTACTCTGGAGTAGGGTCACCACAAAGGCAAAGGCTACCATAGAAGGTCATATTTATTAGTATGTTTCCTGGGCCAAAATGAGAGGCTTATTAGATTTGCCTTCAGCCATGTTGACATCTCACCTCTGATGAAAAGCATGGAAAGGCTCTATTTTTCTTAGAGCCTTCTCTCAAAGTTCATTTGTCTGTCCAGGCTTAACAGAAGGATATCTAACGGTTTCTTTGTACCTTACTTTACTTTCCTGTTGTGAATACAGTCCCTGGTTTATATGACTTTTTATTACCAAACAAGTATCAGTACTAGTATAAGTAGGTTCATTAAAATTTATGTATATAGCAAACTCTACAGTTTCTTTTAGATATGCATATTTTTACAGAGCAGTCACAACTGTAACAGCTTGTCTGAGTTAATATAGCTTTTTATTATGTTTTGAAGTAGGTGGAAGCAGGAACTCTTTGAACTACTGGAACAATACTACTAATAGTTTTAAACGTATTTCCATCATTAGCAAAAAGCTATCTCCAGTGAAGAGCCCTGAAACATCAATAACTAATGCCAACCAGACAAATGAGAAATGATCACATTATCTAAAATGTCTTCCAGAATCAAAAGTATACCATAAATGGCACCAGAATCGTGTGCACTAGAATCCATTTAATTTGCTTTTAAGGTTCTTTTTTAAACAACAAAAAAAATCATCTACTAAGAATTGTTCAGTTTCATGCTGGATTATATTTGTTTTATCATTGCCTTTCTCAGTTCTTGGTCTGAGTGCAGTTGATATCAAAACCAGAATAAAAGTATTTTAATCAGCATAAAATTCCTGCTGAACTCATATGTACGATACAAATGCTTTCTTTAGCTCCAGAATTATATTTCTTTTTAGAATAAGGAAAATGAGCAGTAGTATTGACCTTGATCACATATTAAAATATAATTTATTTAATTTAAATGGTCTTTGTCTTTTATTATATATGTATATTTTTTTAACTGGGAAAATTAGTGACTTTTTTTTTTTTGTGTGTGTGTGTGTAGGTTTTTGTTTCCCCTTCTTTCAGTCAGACTTCAAACGTTTTTATGTTTTCAAGTAACGACTTCGGCTAGACCAAGCCTATAACTTTTATGTAGACAACTCTCTCATTGAAAGACATCAGGCCAAAAGAAGAAAGGTGTGTTCTGCCTTTAGAAATCAAAAGACACGTAAGTGGCACACCCACTCCACAGCTGGTTAATATTTATTCTTAGTAACTGAAAGGAGAGCTAGAGAAAAACATAAAAATAGCTGCAACTTCTACTAAAGCTCCACTTTTAAAGTATCTGCTCCACTCTGCCATCCCTTTAAGGGTTGGAGCTGTTCGATTTTGAGATTTAAGTTAATTCTCTCTGAAAATATTGTTACTGATGAATGTTGTCTTTTAGAATTGAATTTCTATTTAAGCTTTCTGAAATGTTTGTATTGTCTATTCATGTTTACCATGTTTATCATGAGATATGCATACCGTTACTTCTACCTTGCTATCTTCACCATTGTACAAGTTATTTGTGCATGTTCCTGCAAGTTGTTGCTTCATAAAGAAGTAATTCAATTCCTGACAGTGTCACAGGTTTTCTATTTAGTTTTCCCTTCTTGCTACAATTCAAGACAGATAACCATCAGATTTTTTTTAACCAATTGCTAAAAACACAGTGTATATTAAATTCATCAATCCTGTCTCAGAGAAGCATATCTCAAATTCTCTGAAAGATACTCTCAGAGGACCCTTCAGTGCTATTGCTATTCATGAAAAACTTCCACATCTTAAGTATGTTTGAAAATCCAGGTCAAAGGTTTGTAGACCTAAGTCCTTGACTACCTCTAAATTCCTCATTTGTCTCATTTATAGGATGCTTTTTTTTTTCATTCATATCTCTTGGTCTTTGATAGAGCCACTAACTGCACTGGCTTCTGAACTTGTCTTGGATTGATTTTGTGTATTGTATTGGGAGTTATGTTCTCATTTTTTTGTACTTTTTTTTCTTTTTCTTTTTTTTTTTTTTTCCTCAGAACATCCTTCCTTTTGCTTGCTTTCACCTTCAGAAGACAGCAAAGGAGTCAGGTCTTCAGAATGGGTCTATAGGTTTTCACCTCTTAGTATTTTAAAATACTTCTATGTAGATGGTCTTTTGGCAGAGTGAAACAATCAGTCTGCTGTTGAGAAACAATCTACATGAAAGCTATAGTCTTCATATAGCTTTAACTGTGAATTATTCCTGCAAAGCAAAGTTTCTGCTTTGAGGATCTTGTTCCGTCCACTGTTGGAGGATGTTGTTGGATGGAGGTTCAAAATCTGCAAATTGACTCTTATTTCTCAAACTGAAAATATTCCATAGTCTTTCCTAACGAGGAGGCAATTACAGTTTAATTAGCCAAACTGGGATAGCTTTTTTTTTTTTTTGCCCTTTTTTTTCCCCCCATGAAACTCAGTGATCTTGGTTTTACACTGCAAAGGCAATGGGGTAGAGAATCAAATTATGTATATATAGAGAGTGGAGCTGGATTATACTTTGTTTTTTAGTTTACATTTCATATTGTCTCCTGCCACATTGCTTTCCAAACTAGATGCCTCTTTTTATGTCTCACAACTTGATAGTATGATGCTTAGTAGAAGAAAGAATGGATCAGGAGATTTGTGTATGGCATTTACCTGGCATTTAACTCTGACCTGACCTGTGCAATAAGAAGTCAATGGCCCAGAAAATCATTTAGAATATTTTACAAAGCAGTCAGTGGTAGCAAATACAACGTTGATGTACAAAGGATGATAAAGCCAAAAACTAATTCTGACTAGTTGTGTCTTTGCTTGTGGGGTATCACAGCTGGGGTTGTGAGCACAACAGCTGCTCAGAAAAATTAGCAGGGAGAGACCAGGAGGGACTTTTATAATTAATTGATTTAATTGTTTCTGTGAAGCAGATTGTAGTCATTCTGCTAGTAACTCCAGCATCCAATGTCTTCTTGCTTGTCTACAGCATGTCTCTTGAAAGTGTGGCTTGTCTTGGCTTATGTAACTAAATGCAATGCTTACTCAATGTATTGTACAGTTAGAGGAGCAGACAAGGAAATGAAGAAGGGAATTAGTGGGGAAGACCCCAATCTTAGCACAGTTTTTGAGGAGGGAGAAAAAGCTAGGTGGAAGACAGAGAACAGCTAAAATTTTGGAGATCTAACTAGTAGATTAGCAGACTACATATTTGCCTACCGTTTTGCTTTTGGCATAAAGAAAAGCTTACATTGGATGCACTTTTGAAAAGGCTTGCTTCTCTTTATTGAGAAAAATCCATGTTTTAAAACCTGTTATACTTAAATACCGAGCACATCAATTGGAGAAAAGAAGTAAGTCTTTAGCAGTAAATGCCTCTCTTTTATAAACAAGGATGGCCTTTGGAATTTTTTGTTCAGCTTAGATCGTAACAGTATTTTTTTTTCTTAAAAGATGCAGAAAGAACAAGATAGGCTGATTCATGTTACAATGTATGAAGTGAATGCTTGTTGATGGATATAAATCCTAAGTCTATCTGAAGAATGGATGAAATGGACTTTTGGGGTTTGTGTCACCTCATGAAAAGAAGAACAGAAAACTGACTTTGTCTCACTGATGTATAATGCTGAATTTCAAAGTGCCCTTTTCTTGTTATCATCCATAAACCATTGGAGAGGCACAGGTGCACTTGCAGTTAAACAAAACTGTCAGGAGATGTCTGTTATTTAGCTTGTAGACCCTTCCAAGTTATGTGCTTTGTTTTATGCTTTTTGACGTACACTTGTGTATCTTTATTGAAGTAGCAGCTGCAGTTTTGTCTGCAAATGAAGCTTCTTTTTGTTAGGCTCTGCACAAACATGTAGCTAAAGATGACCCATACTCCCAATGGTTTGCAGACCCCAAATAGTACAGGAATAGGTTTTTATTCTTTAAAAAGGCTTCAGCTACAGAGATGCAATTTCCTTAAGCAATCACAGAATCACACAGAATCACAGAGTGTTTGAGGTTGAAAGGGATCTCTGAAGATCATGTGGTCCAATCCCCTGCCAAGCAGGGTCACCTAGAGCACAGGGTCACATCCAGGTGTGTTATGAATATCTCTGGAGAAGGAGACTCTGCAGCCTCTCTGGGCAACCTGTTCCAGTGCTCTGTCACCCTCACAGTACAGAAATGTTTTCTCATATTCAGCTGGAGCTTCCTGTGTTTCAGTTTGTGCCTGTTGCCTCTTGTCCTCTCACTGGGCACCACTGAAAACAGTCTGGCCCCAGCCTCTTGACACCCTCCCTTCAGATATTTATACACATTGATAAGATCCCCTCTCAGTTTTCTGTTCTCCAAGATAAATGGGTCCAGCTCTCAGCCTCTCCTCATAGGACAGATGCTCTACTCCCCCCAACATCTTAGAAGCCCTCTGCTAGACTCAATCCAGTAGGTCCATGTCCCTCTTGTATGGGGGAGCCCAGAACTGGACACTTCAGAGAGGAGGAATTTGGCTAAGCAGTTCCCCGTTGTATCCTTCCATTCAGCCTCTTGATGTGAATACAGGCAATACAGGCAATTTTTGTTTGAAATATTTTGCTGATTCATTATAATTTTCTCTATTTAACTGTCAGTTGGGTAGTCCTTCATACACTGCCACCTGTTTACCTGCTAGTACTGGCTCATTTCTGGTTTTTGTAGAGGAGAATACCATATAAATGAGTGGTAAGAAATAACTGAGAAAAAAATCAATTTTTCTAAGGTGAAAGCATTCGCTTTTAAGAAACAAATCTAAGACAATATGTTTGAAGGCACTAAGCATGGCTGCTTCGCCTTCAGTTACTGTGCTTGATTAGCTTGAAAAGGCACTATAGTTGATTAACATACATTCTTGGAAAACAGGCACTTCAGCAGAAAAAAAAATTAAGACATTGTATTTTAAAGTGGCCTCTACTACAGCATCTACAATAATGTTCCATATGCATGCATATGATTTCTGCAGTGATGAACGAGTGTGTCATTTCCTGAGGTTTTGAAATCCACTGTTCTTGCTTCTCTTCAGAAGTTCTCTAATTTTATCCTGCATATTTTTGTCATTCATGACAATTTTTGCCTTTCTTAGCTCTCTGTCCTCAGTTCTGAAGGCCACTTCTCCCTCTAGGTTAGCCACAGCCAGTCTAACTGAAGAACATTAGACAGCAATTCCAAATAGTGTAAGTTGTGATTACCTTAATATTCAGGTGTTACATTGGTTTTTATGAAATGCGCCTTCTCTATTCTCTGTGATCATACCAATCCAATGCCAAACAATGCCAAAGGAATTTTCATTTGAATTCAAGTTACTTTGAATGAAGTCTGACTAGTAAGCTCTATCAAAACAGTAAGTACATGTTATTTATCCAAGTGAAGGCTGGATGTGGCAGTATTTCTTGAGGAGATAGACTCAACAGCAAATAAATGTTACAGTGGGAGACTGGAGAATGAGCAAAACGTTATTTGCTCGTACTTGTTCTTGTGTTCTTTGGCACCATGTTTCCATTTAGAAAAGTTCTCCAGATCTCTCCATATTCTTTCTTCATGCCAGCAATACACCTTAAAATGCTAGAAAATCAACTTCGACAAGAAATGGAATTTACACTGGTCCAGAGTTTGTCTTGCTCTTTCATTCTAGAGCCCAAACAGGAAGGAATTGCTAGACCTTTTAGTGGAAGACCTTTGAGCATGAGAACCTAAAAATAAAAGGTGTTATTTTGTTCTGAGAATTTGAGAGATATCTTGTCCTAGTTTATTAATGGCCACTGACATCCATGACTGTTTTAGTTTTGGGCACACTGGAAATACCTGCCCTCCTGCTCTCTCTGTTGTCAAGTTATGAGCGAATTTAGGTAGAGATGTTTGTAACTAAAATGTCATTTTTTTGGCAGTAATAGAAGGAATATCCCGTGTCCTCTCAAGCTAGCGGGCTGGATATTTCCTTGCATATATGGTTTTGTTCACAGCACTGGAAACCAGGCTTATGCTGATTACCTCCAGTTTTCTTTCTGCTGTGTGTCAGTTCATTTAGAGATTGTGTACTGCACTTTTATGTGAAAAATTCAATTATACCTAGTTAGGTAATGGCCACTTGATCCAACTGGTGCCTAACTGAATTCAGAACCTTGTCATCTGTCTCAGCAAGAGGTAAGAGTTTACCAAGGCTTAGAGTAGCTTCTACTAGCATAGCACTAACAATGTCATACATGAAAGAAAAAGAATGAAAAAAATATATATGTGGTTTTGCTGAGTGTTCCCTCTCCTCTACATGTGGTGGTTGAGAACAGTTATTTTTGAAGGGAATGCAATATGTATCTTAATGTGAAGAGAATGCAGCCTTATGATTGCGACTGCATCACTTGAAATAGGAATGCATTCCACCCTGGACAGGGACAATTAGAACAGGAGAGATGAAAGCCTTTGGCAGATAAACTGAAACTGTGTCTGGTATTTCTTTATCAAAGTCTGCGTCTAAAAATTAAATTTCAGAGGGGATGTATTATTAGGCAGAAGGGACAATTCAGAATCAGCTTTTCAGTAAACCTTGGAAGATACTGGTTTTCTGAAAGTCTAACCCTCTGAAGAAAAGAAATCTCCCTGAGGCTTCAAAAATTTGTTTTACGATAAATTGACTTATCTCGGCCTGAATCATGATTACTGGTGCTTAAATTATATCCTTTCCTTCAAACTAAATATTTTTTAAGCATGCTTTATCATTTCAAATTAGAAGCTTAGAGGCATCTGGGACGCTGATCAAAGTCTTAGCATGAATGTGTGGTTACAGTATTTTACAATACATAAACTACAAAATTGTCAAATTCTATAATCAATAGGAAAATTTTAAGATAGTTAAGTATTTTATAGTTCCATTGTCTTCTTCCTTTAATTTAAACCTAACAGATGGCACAATCAGCCCTTACTTTAAAAGTTCTGTTGATCTGGTAGAAGAGATTACCTTTCCATACAAAGCTGGTTTGGCTTTCTTGTACCCCTTGAATATGACAGCTACAACCCAACTACTATTTCTTACTATTTCAATTCCTAATTGGAAGATGAATGAGCATTTCATTTCTGGCCTGACTTCTTTAGCCCTGCTTTTGTGAATTTGCTTTTCAGGAACTGGGGCTGAAAACAGTAAAATGATAAAAATGTCTACATCATGTGCCCTACTGGAAACAGCTGCCTTACTGTGGTTACTGGAACCAAAGGTAGTGAACATTTAAGTTTAAACTGTCATAATATTTTATGATAGCATCATCAATACCAAAAAGAGAGTACTAAAAGAATGAAACAGAAACCATGGTTGCAGCAATTTAACACGTTTTGGAAAGACTCTCTGAAAATGCAAAGATTATCATCTTTTACTAGAAACAATATGATAATTTTAGAAGTTTGAACAAAATTGTATCACAAAAATTGGAGTTAAAAGGTAAATAACTGGATTATTATTGTAAGAAAGACTTCCAGTCCATTTCCCCAGACTTTGATTGACACCTCCTCTGTCAGAATTGTGAAATCACTCCTTAGGCGCTCAGGCAACATTTTAACATTTACTCTACTGAAAATGTCTTGCAACCATTCCTGCTTTATTTGTATTAATGTTTCAGTATGCTATTTGGAGTAGAAATATTCTCCCCCCTTTCTAGTATATGTGTAGTATGTGTTAATCTTTCCTCAGGATGTGTATAAAATATGAAAATAAATTAATTGCATAATAAATCAATGAACAAAGTACATTTATTTGAAATTCCTATTTTGAGAAAAAAATCATTAGGCTAATGAGAGTTTAAATCTTCATTGAAAACATGAAATGGTCTGCAAGTCAGTTGTTAGCGAAAAGAAATCACATACTAAGAAGCAGAAGAACAAATAAAATGATAAAACCCCATCTGAATTAGAGATTCATTCTAGAGACTCAATTCTAAAAAAGAAAATGTGTAGAAAAACAGTAATAATTTAGAAGAATGTAGTAGCATTTCACTGGTGAGAATTTTTATTTTGGTATAGGATTCATATGAAATCTACAGGTAGTAAAGGATGTGGAGAAGACAGGAAAGATATCTTTTTTAGACTTTGCATATGTGTATACCTATAACAATATACATATGTATGCATCCAGATATTAAACAGGGAAGGCCAGACTTCAGATCCCACACCCCAGAATTCAACACAACGCTATGGGTAAGATATTTCCTACCTCTGACTTGCTGGAGAAGCTTACAATTCCTTTGTCTGGGCAGATGCCCCAGTTGCACCTTGAGTCTGAACTGGGGTGAGATGTGTCATAGAATCATAGGATCATTCCATTTGGAAAAGACCTCTAAGATCATCCAGTCCAACCTTTAACCTAGTGCTAAAAGTCCACCACTAACCCATGCTACTAAGTTCTAAATCTACAGTTTGTCTGAAGACTTCCAGGGATGGTGACTCAACCACTTCCCCGGGTAGCCTATTTCAATGCCCACAACCCTTTCAGGAAAGAAATTTCTCCTCATATCCAAACTTAACCTCCCCTGGTGCAACTTGAGGCCATTTCCCCTCATCTTATCATTCGGTGCTTGGGAGAAGAGCCCAATCCCCACCTTGCTATAGCCTCCTTTAAGGTAATTGTAGAGCGAATGTACATGCATGCCATCCTCTCCTTGTGCCCTGGTTTTAATTGAGGGAAATCCAAGGGCAAGGCCTGGGGACTTGCTGCTGACCTTGCTGGATTGGGATGACTGGAGGACTAAGTTTTGCATGTACTTTGTAGACTATATTTTCCCTATCTTCCATTAATAAAATTAGCTGCAATTTAACTGACGCATGATGAAGCACAACATGCATGGATGATTTGTTCTGTCTTGAATCTTTTAGAAAGTATAGCTCCGAAGTGTGGGTGGAAGGGAGGTATGGTAGTGAGCTGAGATAGGGCTCTAGCTTCATTTCAGAGCCTCTAGGCTGCTCTTTTATCTTGGCAGCTCTAGATTTGAGCCACCATAGGTGGAGCATTTGGTTTAAATATATATATTAATGTGCTATTTAAAACATTTTTTTTTAACTTACCTTCTGTTGTTTGAACCTTTTAAATGCATATTTTCACACTTTACTCTTTAACCACAGAAGATAAGTCTTTTTGTCTCTCTTGGGACTCTGACATTATCACAAAGCTGTGAGGCTGAAGACTCTCAGGACACGTGCCAAGTCTCTGAGGCTCACATCAAAACAGAGAATTAGCAGCTGTAGAAACCCTGTGTACAGAAGGTCAGGTGTGCCGTTTGCAATGGATGACAGATGGAGGAATATGTGCTGCTTTGCAGACTTCATATTCTGTCGTATTTTAGTCATAGTGTCTGTTGCTGTTGATTCCCACATTTTTGTGTTTGTCACTTGGATATATAAGACATACCTTTATTGTATCTAAGCTTTAGGGTTTTGTAAAGAAGCAGTAACTTGAACATTTTCATCTGCACTGTAATTGGATGTTGTCAGTCTAATGACATGGCTCAGGTGTGCTTGAATCTGTGCTAGTTGCTTATATGCAAAGGGAGCAAAGGAAAAACCTGAGAATATGTAATGCTCTTCTAGTCATTTTATAACTCATGAAGTTCAGTGAGTGGATCATGCATATTAGAATTTGTTTTCTTATTTTATCAAGATGCTTAGAAGGAGACAAACATTTCTATATCCCTATACGTGTACATTACCTGTAATCCTTTTCTCTGTATATTTATATCTGCTGAGATCAAAAACTTGCAGGAGCTAACATGATCTTGAGATGTCAACTTGTCTTTGAGATCTATGTTAAGGGACACAGAAGTAAATGATGTAATGGTGTTCTGCATTGCTAGGCTAGGTTCAAAAACTAATTAGGATGCAAACAAGAATGAATGTGTAATGGTCTAATTCTAGAGCTGGGTAGAAATTTTACTGCAGCAGAGTTAAGCAAATAATCTCCAATGAATAATTGATTTCAATGTCACCTTTACTGTTTATGAATTATCCACTAGCCTCATGCAAATTTCACTGGTTTGTTCATTTTATCCTATTTGTGCATTTTTTAAAGATTGGTCATTTCTTGAACAGTGTATGTGAACACAGGCAGATAATCTGTGCATGTTTCTTTTATCTGATGACTCATGTAACCGAACAGTTCTGTGGAAATTTTGTAAATGAGTGCAAAATATATGTTTGGCAGATATTTCTGGATTTTAGCTTCAGAGCCAAGAAAAAATGAATAGTTAAAGTACTGGTAAAACTGAAGTACTCAAGTGCTCTTGAGAAACTGTTTGCAAGAAGGTCACAAACAGAAATGAAGAATTTTGTATCTGGGTAGATTTGGCAGAAAATGTCTTTCTGCTTCTTGCTCTGTGCTAATTCATACTTCAAGCCATCAAAACATTCTCCAGTGGTTTTCCGTTTGAGACAAGAACAACAAAGAAGCATTGCATGAGGAGATTATAATAATCTCTTAATATATAAAACATTTTCATCAACTCTCTCCTTATGTGCTCAAAAATGGGATTGCAGCCGGCTCTCCAACGGATTTTATAGGATGAGTGAGGCTTGGGAAAAGGCCTTGTTACTTTGTGTATATCCACCATCAGGGATGGGTTCTCCTCTAATCCTTACTGCATATCAAGTCTCTCTATGGGATGTATACTTAAGGACAGTTTCTCTCATTCAGAAGGAATTGGTTCACACTGGCCCCAGGAGTGTAGACCTCTGCTGTATGCATTGCCAAAATCAGACAGCTTTTCAGTGATCATGAAGAATAGTCACAGGGTATCATGACCCTAAATTAACATAGCAGCTGGTGCAGAGTGCTGCTGCTGCCCTATTTGCCTTCATGGAGGTGCTAATCCAAATCTGTAAGACAGTGCAGACTTTTTTTGTTCCATTCTTCCTTTGACTTCCCATTTATGTGTATGTATCAGGTTGTTGACACTCTTTCCTCCTGCCTGAAAAATACTTGAAAATACAGGATTGGAGCAAATGCCTCTTCCTTTGGTGGCTCAATATTAATCTAACTGATCTTGGATTTAAACTAGTACAGCTTCACAGATTTCAGGTAGTAATTCAGTTTTACATGAGTGAAAAGGAAGAGTCCTTTATACCTTCCAGAGAGCTATGTTGTTATATTCAAAACAAATGCTGTGGGTGGAATAACATTTGCTGAGGAAAGTTCTAAATTTGGAACTCATGTCTATCACTACTTCTCTTTTTAAAAATCTTCATAGTGAAGCTATAAAACTGTCAGAATAATTGAAATTTTTGCATAAGATTACATTTTGGGCTACAGAATATAGAGCCAGCTGCCAAATTTCTGGATGCACATGCTAAATACAAATAATTCATGGAGCTTCTAAATCCAGTTAGTTAGGCGCTAGAGTAGCACCTTTTCCCTGTATTGCTTTCCAAGCAGTGTTTTGTTATATTTAGCTGCCAGTTGATAAGAAATGTTGATTGGCAGACGGCATCTCTATCTCTTTCCTCACTGTTAATGGCTTTAACAAAATGAAAAATGGACTTGTATTGGTTAACAACCTACACGTTCTAATTCTAAAGCAAGCAGGGACAAGATGCATTAGCATGTTAATAGAACTTTGCACCCTAAGGTTCTGGTTTATCAGGTATTAAGAATGCATTAGTGATTCACAAACAGTGATGGACAGGATTCATTAGCATGCTAATGCTACCTGAGAATATACAGCTATTGTTGTATCAAGCATCAAGTGAGAATCATTGAAATAATATTTTCAATATGAGATTCTTATTTTAGCGAGATTTACCTGTAACCATGCTTGATAAAACATGTTGCAACATTTTCAAAGATAATTGATAATTTTAAACATCTTAAAATTGAGATACTATCTTAAGACGCTTACTGAAACGTCCAGATTTTTAGAGAAGCTCATCTTTAGATTATGTGCCATCCTATCTAATCTACTGATTAGATTTTGATATATAATCTAGATACCAGTTGATTGGTATCATGTATTCATAATGAGGACACCTGAAATCACTAGCCATTTCTGAATGTCTATCAGGCTATAGAAAGTGAGTCAAGATACATGAATTTGAGTTAAATTATATTTTGAGTTCAAAGCTTATTCAAAATAGGATATTTTTGATAGCTTCAACCTTGTATGAGCTCAGTTTTACTTAGTGTTTCACTTTGTTCCATCTAATTGAGCGAGGGAGTTTGAATATACATACATAAGAGCCAGACAACACATTTCAATGAAACTGGGTGATCTGAAACTTCTGAGTCTCATAACACTGTAATGGATAATAGTCCCATTTGATTTATCTAAGTGCTTGAAGTGAAATTAATAGATATCTTAGGTAGAAACAGGCAGATTTATCACTCTGCCTTTGGTATTTGCTTTTTATCTTTTTTCTTCTCTCTCCACTTTTGATTCACAGCGCACCTAAAGCTAGAAGCTGACAGACTTTAACTTGCACAGACACATGATACTCTGAAATACTTTTAATAAATTCAAGTTAAGGTGACAGGGAAAAATGACAATATAATATGAGCCCTAGCATAATTGTTGGTATAAATATAACAGTGGATGTGTAAAGATATACAAGCCTAGCAGGAAAGCTGTAAGGAGCCTTTCTGGAGCTATAGCTGATTGAACACATCTTAATATTATGATTTTCTCTAAGAATAATAATGTAGTCTTGACACTGTTTATGTAGATTAATAATTTCTCTTGGCACCTCTCCCATAATTGAAAGGCAGAAAAATTCCCAGTCCTCAAGAGCAGCACCACAATTAAACATGACATTGCCAATGAACCAGACAGATTAGATCACAATTTAGTCAATTCCAGGTACCTTATAACAAGCCTCCATTTTTCAGTCACCATCTTAATATCTTCAAAAATGGGCTTATCATCATCTTCTTCCTCAAGTCCCCACTCCCTCCCCTCAACCTATGTCTCCAAGTGAAGGCTCCTGGCATTTTCTGAAGCTGTAACGTACTATGCAGTACTTCAGGTCTATATAGTTAGGGATTGTACTTTTTTTTTTTTTTTTTTTTAATCTGGGTATTGCTTTTGGGTAGGCTTCAGACTATGAACCCCTCAGCTTGTGCTGACCTGGTGTGTTTGGGTTAATGTGGCTTGTATGATGACAATACAGCAATATCTCACAGATATTCCACCTCCCTGTGGAGCTTCCTCTGGTCTTCACCTACCCAGTTATTCACCAGAGAGAGCTGTTCCAGACCCAGGAGTAGTATAGTTGCATTGGGAAGGAACAGTGACAATACTCTTTCTAGGACCTGTGGATTTTTAGGATCAGTTTTCACAGTCCTGTAGGCTTATCAGCTCCACTTGTTCTAGCAGAGCTATCCCTAAGGCACTATAGATTTGAGTTGCCTAGCACACCTGCAATTGGAGGGGTTTTCCTGAAGTCCTCCTTAACTCTTCTGTGAAGAAAATCAGGGAAATTTATTACTGATTTTTCCCCAGTGAACTAAGAGAACAATTTAGGATAGGGGCAAAGATGAAACGTACGTATTGTATGGCTTGTGAGGATGGCTTGTCTCTGGAGTATAAGCAGCACCTCTGGATATTAACCAGCACAAATCACTTCTTCCAGAACCCAGTAATTTACTGTGTTTGCTGCAATGTCTATACAACATGGACTAGCAAGGAGAAATCACGAGGAAGGGTACAGGTAATTTACTATTTACATGTGCAGTTGGGGAAAGAAAAGGATCACTGCTATCTCAAGATGTTATTTAATAGTGCACTTGTATATCACAAATCAGTGTTCTCCACAGGATAGGGTATCCTATATAGTCCTCCAGAGCTAACTGTAAACATACATATATCAGTGAAATTAGGGCCTTTTTTTTGTTACAACACTATTGGCACCCGTGCTTAGGAATCCTCTTTGTGATCACTGAGTCTTCCTAATACATTCCTAGAGATAAATTAATGTGAAAGTAATATAAAAGTAAAGTTCAGACAAGAAATAATATATTATATATAATATGCATATATATAATGCACATATATATTGTTATTTAAAATATATTAAGATCTTGTTTTTTCATTCAACACTTGTATGTTGAAATGACCAGAATTTCTAGTCCGAATAGCAGTCCTGTCATTCCATGCACCATACAAACACCTAGTAAGAAACTTTTTATTCCCTCAGAAGGATCTAATAATCATACCTTGCTCTTACTCAACACTTCTCATCCACAGATCTGAAAACACTACAAGAAGTTAAAATGTCATTGTAAAAAATGGATTGGAAATAGTTTGATCTTCTACAAGATTTAAATTTTCCTTTCTTTCTTTCATTTGAAACTTTTGACACTTCTCCCACTCAAACAAAAAAACAAGTGGAGACACATGACCCTAAATATCAGGTGACTCAGTGGTTGGGACACTCAGTTAAGATGTAGTTCAGAGCTTGTTCAAGTTCCTTCAGGCTTTGACTCAAAGCAGAGATTTAAATCTGAATTCTCTTAAGTGGCTGTTCAGGAGTTTGGGGTTTCTGTTTTTAATCGAAATCTCAATCTCATTTCAGTGAAGCCTTTTTTGAAGACATAAGTACATTTCCACAAAGCTTCAGGTCTACTATTTTCCAGTGCTTTGGAATATTTCAGTATTTCAATATTTCAGTTTTCCAGCCATCACCTCTGTTTACAAATAGGAAAACTGATGCAAAGTATCTTGTTCAAAGCAATGCTAGTAAGTGAACTAAACTGCAGGCGCACTGCAAGCTGTATGTTTTTTTTTTTTCCTTTTATATAAAATGGTGTTGAATCTTTCCCTCCGAACAAACAACATTTGTATATAGGTTAACCAATAATTTCAGGCAGGCAGATGCCTTTTGTGCATTTTTAGTGGGCTGTTTTCAAATCATTCAGTGCTAAATGTAGTGAAACTCCTAGCTGCAAATAATTAATATGATCAGTTTCAGTCTTTTTGTTTTGTTTGTGCTTTGTAAATAGACCTTGGATCTCATTAATTTGTTTGCTATTCATTATTGATTGGATGTATCACAAGAACAAATTTCAATCTATGTGAACAGTGTTTATTGGCTGCATCTTCTACCGAATATTACTGCTCTCACTGATGTGTGGGATTGGTCACTAGCTCTGCAACTTTGTTTTTCTTCCTTGGCTGGTTCTGTAGTCAAAACATGAGGCTAATTGCTGCCGTGGGGAAGGGAAGGTAGTGTTTGTGGTGCCATAATGTTAGAATCAAGGAACTCTTCATCACAGGATCACAGAATGGTTGAGGTTGGCAGGGACCTCTGAAGATCATCTAGTCCAAACCCCCTGCCAAGCAGGATCACCTAGAGCATATTGCACAGGGTAAGGAATAACAAAAATTGCTAGAGAACCTCTAAATGGCAAACCTGGACTTAGACTTTCCAGACTTCAGCACCAGGGTCCACTGGCAACAAATGTCTACTGCCATTGAATGTGGAGGAGGCTGACGTTCATGCTTCCATTTGCTCCATTTCATACAGATGGACCCTGCATGGTTCGCTGAAACAAAATACAATAAGCCTGCAAACAGAGCATGACATCTCTATTGAAGGAGGAAAAGAAGAGAAGAGAACAGATAGAAAGAATAAGAGAAACAGGAAAAAGCAACAGAAGAAGAAAACTCTAAATGGGATGGAGGAAGATTTAGCAGATTTTTCCCTTCTCAGAACTCTCCTGTGCAATCCCTTTCTTTTCTTTTCCCCTTTCCCTCTGTAGTCCTGTAGACTTGCTCCAACACTTTCAATCTGCCAGAGTAGGTAGGTTTTGGATGTTCGGGAATTCCAGACTGACTCTCTTAGCACTTTAACAATCGGCATTTATGTTCCCATTGCATATATGGCACAACATCATAAGTGATATCGTCTCTCTAAAGTCTCTTACCAATAAGATAGGGAATAAAATATAAGAAGAATTGACTGAGTTTGTTTGCATGAGTGTAGCCAATGTTATTCAGGTTATTTTTCAATTTAATTTGAAACCATTTTTATTGTAAATGTATGCCAAGATTATGATTGCACCAGACTTCATCTTTAAAACAAGCAAACCAATCTAGATAATATCCAATCTTTCTTTTCTATGGCATCACAAAACTGCATTAAGTATTTCATTTTCAAAATTATGCAGGCAGGTTTCTGGAAATGGTTGATTAGGTCTGTTTTGGCAGACTTACTATCAACATTGTTGCACTCTTGCATAAATATCCAGACTAGTTTAAGTGCTGTTGAACTAGTTTGTGTTATCCATTTGCTTCTCACTAATTAAAATAATGAATTTACAGAAATTGTACTGGAAGAGTACCTGAGAAATAAGGTTGTTAAACTCTGCAAACATCTGTCTTCTTAGGTTAATTGTCTTTGCAGCAGAACTTTCTGTGCTTCTTGCATGCTTGAAGCTGGCCAACAACACTAGGATTTCTGTAGCCAAAGGAAGAAAGATTATTTTCTCATGCACTCACAGTTCTACACCCAGTGTTTAGTTACCTCCAGAAAGAGTTTATAAGAGTCCGTTAACTCTGTCCCAACAGCAGTGATACTGTCACTACTGTCTTTGGTCCCTTGCCTTTTATTAGGGTAAGCAAGTATCAGTCAGAGTGCATGGGCTTGCCCAGAAGACGTATTGATCAGATATGCCTTGCTATGAAAAGTTTTCCTTGTTGCTATCGTGTTTTTGACATTACACAATTTCCTTCTTTAAGAGAAAACTATTAGATTAAAGATGATATACTGTTTGGTATGCTGTTGTGCGAAGCAAAAATTAGCTGATGTAAAGGTTGTTTACGAAAGCAGAAATGAGTTGCTTGTAGCTTTGATGGCAGCCTGTCTACCAGTACCACCTCCATGTGACATTTTGGGCTCAATTTTCTGTATTACTCTGAGTCACCAGTGACGATCCTTTCCTTTAGCCGCTTTCAGTTGTGAAAAGCATCTTGACTAAAGAAAATAAGAGAATGACAGTGGAAAAAAAACATGAGTTAACATAAGAAACTCTTGGAAAATGCCAGCAGTTTGGAAGTATACCTCATTAAGATTTTGAGGATTAAATCTTCAACTGCCATAATGTACAGTAACAGCTAACTAAAGGAGAATCACATTATTTACCCAAGCCAAAGAGGTGGCCCTATGTTCTAGAAGGAAAGTGTGTCAGCAAATCTCATCAAAATGTCTTTCAGCAAGCACTGCAATTCCATTAACTACACCCTTTGCAGTTTAGCAAATATTCAAAGTCATGCTGAAATGACATTGGGCTGGCTGTGTCCTGGGGGATGGCATTATTCAGTTTGAGGGGAAAAAATAAATTAAAAAAAATAATTTTCAATATTCACCATTCATTTTCACCTCTAGCAGATAAATCTAAATCTTGGTTTTGGAGCAAAAGGGCTAATATACTAGAAGGATGAAGAGAACTGTATAAAGATACATGATATAATTATTTTATATATTTAAATGTGCTTCAGCAGCAGAACTGTAGTAACTGGCAATGTTTAGAAAAAGTTTGATGTGAAGTGGCCTGCCTTCAGCTGCTTTTCCATATTAAACAGAAATTTCATGGTTTTTGAAAACTGCCAGTACAATGTGCTGCACTGTTTCATTCAAGGTGTGGAGGTTCAAAGCATAGGCTTCTGAAAACGTTACAATTTTTGCAGAAAATGGGCTTTCTGCAGAATAGTGTTAGTTGCTCTGTTTTTGAAGTTCATTGTCTATTTTTCCTATTTCACATGAAATTATTTGTTTTGGGTTACTATGATAGAGTTTCTTTTACACTCACATAGGGACTACACTGAGCATTTGTCCGTTTGGTTTTTCTTGGCTAATATTCCAGTTTCTGATTTCCAATTGAAAAATTAGCTATCACACTTCATGCTTTATTTATTTATAATTATTGATATGATATTTAAGTTTGTGCTAATTTTGTAGCAATGTCTACACTTCAGCAAATAATCTTTTTCCTTGAAAGGAATAAGGTTCTGAATGAGGACAGTACAATAACATGTATGTGCACAGCACCCCAATAGTCAGCATCTTTTAACCATACAAACAAATATGTAGACAACATTATGTTTCCATCCAACACAGGCATAACATTAAAAAGATGGAATTTGTTTGTATTATCTTAATAAGCACTTCCAAGTACATAGCAGAAACATTCAATAATTTGAAGAATGAATATCTGTGAACCATCCAAAGCTTGGCCTCTTTTGAACTTTAAAAGGAATGAAATTACTGAAGGGGTGTTTGAAAGAAGCCTGAAATGCTCAAATATCCATAATTCTTCAGTGGGAATTAGGTAAATGTCTCCTGTAAATTCCATTTGCAACATCTTTCCCTCTACTGCATTGATTAGACAGTCTCTCTAGCTATAGTGAGATCCCGAAGTAGGGGACCAGTCTCTTATTTGAATAAGCCCCAAATAGGTCTTTTATTTCCCCTGCCCCTCCCTTACGACCTTTGAAACCAGAATGGGAAGTGACAGATTGACTAGTTACAGAGGAGAAAATAATAAAGCTGACCACCTGCAGGACTGTCAAATGTGAAGATAAACTGAAGGAAAAAAAGGAGAAAAATAATGCCTTTTCTTTTGATCTTTTCCCATGAGAGTTCTTCCAGACTATATGAAAAAATCACCCTTTAAAAACATTTTTAAATAATAAAAAAAGTATTTTATTTCCATCATCAATGGCACGTTACATAATATATTCTTAAGCCAGAATGGATATAGTAAAGTTCTGAATCATTTTGATGCATTGCCAGAAAGAATCTGCAGTGCCACTTAACAAATTTGCTTTAGAGAGAGTGTTGATAAAGTATTCAGTGTATTGTACTGTCCCGCCATGCATTTTAAATATCTGCAAAACCTATTTAAATAATCTGGTACCTGTGCAATTAACTATAGATGCTACATTATGCATGATTCTTGGCTGCTACTAGTAAGAATCAGCTGCAGCGTTCCATTAGTGATTTTCAATTTGCTGCTAAATTTTCTGCAATTGATTGATGCTACATGAGTTAATCTACAAAACTGCAAAGACAAAAATAGTGTACCTCCCATCTCAAAGAAAACCCTTCCCCAAGGAAATGAATCTTTCCTTCACAGCCAGAATGACAGTGGGCTGGAGATACTGAGCAGAAATTATCTTACACTCTTTACTGTGTGTTGTGATAGAAAGCTGTTTGTTGGCTGCCCAGCAAGTAATGACTTTCAGCTCCTCCAGCCAGTTCCGTTTGCAGGACAAGAGCTTGCTCTATATGACATAGCACGGTCAGGATGAAGTTGACTGTACTTATTGCTTATCCTGATGGCAGCAGGTTTAATCTGGACTACAGAGTTCTACCATTTAATCCAAGACACCATGTCACACCGCGTGCACAGTGTGGCACACCAGAGTGTGAAGACCATGAGGAAATGGCAGGCAGAGCTCGAAGTTTAACTTCAGCTCAAGGGTGCTTCTATTGGTTGTATCAATGTGGTTTATATTAACAGGTGTGAATGTGGCTCGTGGCCAATTTTATAGCTGGTATTTTAGGGGATTTGTGGGGCTAGCCATATCTAGCTCTGTCTGGCTGTGTTCTATGTGTCTCAACTAAATTTTATTAAACCCAGCTGTACTCTGTTACGATAAAAGGGTCCACATGAACTAAGGAGTACAAAGTCCTGATGCAGCTTTGGGAAGCCTCAGGTAACGACATCTCCATGTTAAGCCACGTTTAAATAGAAACCTCAGCTCTGAAGATGTGCCTTGACACTGTGCTGGCCTAGGCTGTGGCGCCTGCCTGGAGCGTGGCTGCTTCCATAAACAGCTGGGGGACACGTGGGGACACGTGCTGGAAAATTCTCTTCAGGAATTCCTGAATGCTACCCTCACAAGACTTGCAGTAGCATTTCTGCTGCCATATTTATACCTGACACCTGTAGAAAATGCAGACTCCTTCCAGGCATGCCCCAGTTGCGAGGGCATCTGGGGGCTACTGTGTGGGTCTGCTTGCTGAGCTGGCATGCTCCCAGCTGCAGGATCGTAGCCCAGGCACACTGCCAGACACATAAGGGTGGAGAGGGGGATGGAGAATGCAGAAAGGGAAGAGGAACCCAGGATCAAATGTGTGTGAAAGTGTTATCTGGAACAGGGCCTTTTTGAAATGGACGTTGCACAAGTCTCTTCCCCCTGGGAACTGGCTCATTACTGCTGGTTTCTGAGGGAGTGCCTCTGTTAGCAAGTGAACATCAGCTTTCCTGGGTGCAGCCTTGAGAAAACGCTCTCTTATTTGCCTCTGAGATGCTTGAGAAGCTTGATAGTCCTCAGCACATACAATAATGCTAAATTTGGCATGCTGGTGATACGCGATCTTTCGCTACCAGTGATAGCTGACAGAATTCCTACTGACTTGCTGTTGTTTCAAGTCAGATTCTAATTCTGTGGGCAAACTCTTTTGCACAGCCAAGCGTTTCTTCGATGTCAACTCCGTGTTGCCATAGCATTTGGGAGCATGGAAGTAATGCATCTATTAACGTTGTGTGCTTAGCGTAGCAAAACAATCTCTGCCCAGGCTAGGAGTGCTGATATGCAGAGTACAGAATTCCTCAAGCCCGAACTCCTCACAGCATGAATCAAAGGTTGCAGTCACATGTAAGCCACCAAGAATGGGAATCTGATTTCTCAGGAACAAGAGTCAGTTGAAGACCAGCAAGTGGCAAGCTGCTAAAGCCATTAGGCAGTAAGGTCGACTGCTGAGAGAGTAGCCTGGGACCATTCTCATATAACAGAAATGTTGCCAGTATACTGCTTCCATCCACACTCAAAAATACAACACGTGGCTCAGTTATTTTACATATTTGACAGTATAATGGAGCATTAAGATATCTGGTAGTAAAATACCCCATTATTCTGCCTATTTTGCTTCTGCAGGGTGTTCAGTGTAATTTGCAATGTCTTTGTGTTCTGTAGATCCATGGAGGTAATGTATTTTTCTCTGCATTTTCCTGAGCTGACTACATTTATATCTTGATTTTTCTTTTCCTTCTGTATTGTGTTTTTACATACCAGACTTTAAACTACATATGTAATGGTTGCATAGATTGAACAGTGCCTACTGTACCCTGATTTATCACTTTCCATTTCTGCTATGGGTGGCTCAGTTTTAGCCTCCTGTGATATCAGGAGCAAATGCTCTTAAGCACATGTACAATGTGTAATTGATTCTCAAGGACCTGATCTTTGATCATTTCATTTGCCATGCTTCTAAACTTAAATGTGATTATTATTTCCTTTAAAGCAGCACTGTATTTTACAGTTAATTACCTGATTTCTGTCCATGCTGGCAAAATTTATAGTGTTTAGGCACAAAACGTTCTTTAATGCCAAAACTGCAGTCTCATATTTCTCTTCAGCAAAAGCAAAGAGAATGTGCAAACAATTTTGCTCTAAAGTGTCTAAGCAAAAGGTATATTCCCTCCTCAGCAAAATCTTTGGCATTGCAAGTACAGACTTTTGAAGCAGTCACATCCAAGTGTATTGAAGGAAGCAGATTTGTGTGGGTTTTGCCAACTGGTGTAGGAGAGAGTTCAGGTTTGCAAGCACATTCTTGTCACCACCTTACTGGGCAGTTCAGTGGAAACAGCTGAGTACAATGGAAAGAAATGTGTAGCATGTCTGGGCTCTTCAGCTGGCCTACAGCTGCCATTTAAAACACACGGCAAGCTTGTAGATCACAACAGGAGCAGGCATGCAATATGTGAGAGATACTGCCTCTTCCCTACAGCCCCTGAAGGTGAAGCTGGCAAGCCTAGTACACTGCAGAGGTTAAGCAATGAGGAAAGCTGTGGTGAGTGCAAGGGCAGAGCCTGGGTTTGGTGGGGTGGTCGAGCTGTGCTGTTCAGCAGTGAGTCCTTTGGAGACACAGCACAGCAGCCCTCCGGGCAGCATTGTTCTTGTGGGGTTTGTGTTGAGAGACAGAAGAGATCTGGTGTTATTGTCTAGGACATTGATGCTAGGGAGAAGAGGGGCATTTTTTATACCTCAGAGCTGCAGAAGGGCGGTTGTGTTCTGGGTAGCACTGATTTCCACTGGGAGCAAATTCTGGTGTCCCAGAGCTGCTGTATCTGGCAGATCCTCAATCTCAGACAGTGGTGGACCAAACCCTGCTCTACCTGTACCTGAAGCTTGATGATCTTGGTGGGATAAGGCAAAGATTGGCACAAAACATTGAAGTAACTGATGTACCTGAATTTGCTCCTACCAAGAGGCAGGTGAGACAAGGACAAGCAAGAGATAAGACGTGGCTTACAGTTTGGACATGTGTGGATCACGTTGAGGGGAGAACAACACATGAGCACATCCTTGGACATGGGGTCATGAAAAGCAATACAGATGTACCCATAGGGGGCTACCTTTGTATTTTAATAGAAGAGCTCCAGGCAGAAGCCTTCTAGATTGGTGTCACTCACAATACAAAGTTATATAGTAAGAATCTTCTTCACTATCTGTCAAAAAATACAGTAGCTCTCGCTTTGGTATATGGAGTCATATTTATAGATGGGTGGCTGTGAGTATCTAAAAGCAAGAAATTAAAATGTCTATTTAAGTACAAAATATGATCTAAATGAAAGGGCTGAGAGACTTCTAATTATCCACGTGTGTGTATATATATATATTCACACACATACTTTCTCTCTGATCACTCTCTATAATTTGCAGCAATACTTTGAGAGCCAAATGGTCTCAAGGGAAAAACACAGGCAAGTGGCTTCTGTCCCTGCAGGAAGCTATTGCACATATAACTGCAGCACAGGCACAGGACATGGACATGAGCCATGGCCCCTGTTCTGGACAATGTTCCTGATGCCAGGAACACATCTGACAGCTGCTGCTCACCTGCTGATCCAACGTGTATATGGTACATAATGAATTTACAACAGGCACTGACTGATAATGACTTGCCCTTAGAGTAGGTTCCTTGTGTGCAGGAAGCACGGGAGGTCTGTTCCGAGGATGTTGGTTGTCAGTGTGCCATGCACAAGTAACCTGCACCGTACAGAATGGTTAAGATTCACAGCGGGTGCTGCACAAGGTGTGAGCAACTACTTGCACACAGGAGTTCCTGGGACTGAGACTCCAGCTTCTACTGTTCTCTTTCTACTCCAATCTGGTAAAACACCCCCAAGCTGCAACTCAGGTTTTATTTATGCAAATTATTTTAACAGTGCGAATTTACTTGGTAGTTATGTACTTTACAAAACAAACATACTTTCACACTAGTGAAAGTAGTTAGCATATAATAAGATCACAGAGCTTGTCAAGGTGGTTGCTTTAATTGGGACTAATATATTCTTCATGTGCTGATGTGTTTTGTAGTTCTCACAACTTTTGTCTGGCATCAACATAAGCCTACAAAGTGTTGTGTTAATGAAAGGGGTTGGTACATCTGAAAATTTTTACTCGCTATCCAGCATTCCTCCTATTCCGTCCTGAAGTAGACAATGAGGAAGTGTTTAATGGAATAGAAAATTCATTGCAAAATATATAAATTTAATGGGAGATAATGAAAGTCATTGCAAAGAAAAGATCTACAGAAGACAATTTTAAAACAAACTGTAGAAGAGGGATGCTGTCTGGCAGTTATAGCATCCAAATAATATCTGATACTTTCTTTCAAAGCAAAACCAGAAAAATAACAGACAAAACAAAAAATATTTAATCATATTAAAATATTCTGTTTTATTTTTCAGAAAATAATTTACAGAAAGATGATAAATGATTATAAAGACAGGCAGTGCTTTCTACTGCATCCCTGCTGCTGGGTAGTGATGTTGCTTAGCAACACTCGAAGCATCCTCCTGGAGTGGCTTGTGCAAAATGTCAGAGCAGGTTATAATGTGCAGCCAGAGAAGACACATACTGGGCTCATGAGCCATCTCTTAGCTCCTTCCTTGAAATTTCATTTTCTGTTTAAATAGGTATTTTGATTTCCTGCTTTATTTAGCTACTCATCTGTGCTAGGCACTTCTGTATTTCATATGCATGAGAAACTCTGTAACTGATCAAAACACAGTTAGCAGAGTTTTGAAGCTACAAAGCTAATGGTCTATATTTTCTAAAGGCTTTACTGCCTATTTATATGATATTTGCATATATCCACTCAGCAATGCAAAATCTCACATTTCTGTTCTGTACTACACTACCCACACTACACATGTATTATTTGGTTTAGCGGGCTAGAAGCTTACCTTTTAAGGTACTTATTGTTAGGCAATTTATTTTATATATATACATATATATTTTTTTTTCTTTCCATGTAGTTCTATTTGACCATTCCTATTCACATGTAGAACTAGTTGTGCTTATCTAATGTGCTTATCTAAGAGCAAAACCAGTTCTGAAAAAATGTATTGCCTTTTATAACCTATTACAGTTGTAGAGGTGAACAGGAAAGTGCTTGTTGTTAGGACTTAAGTACTAGTGTTTGGTTCAATTTAGTAACAGTTTGTGCTTATAATTTATATCTCTGCAAAAATGATATAGAAAGCTGTTATTCTGATTCCATGGCACCTTGTACCTGTTTTTGTAATTTATACCTTACAAAGTATCTGCTGAGTGCTATCAAACCAAGAGTCCCATTTTAAGTCCATTTTGTGGAGATATAAATTTCAACAGAAATTGCAGAGCAATGTTGAATCGGACATGAAATATCTTAATGGAGAGCGATATGTAACATAGATATCAATGCCTTAAATGGATAAAACTTCTACCAAAATTATGGTTACATAAAGACTGTAGGGTATAGCTTCTACTATGCCCTTGTAATACTTTGAAAGTTTAGTTACAGTCTCTACACTGAAGACTTGCATATATTTACCACTCTACTCCACACCTATTGACCTTAATCCAAATTAAACCAGGGCTTATTGTTTGACTATGGTAGATGTGTAGCTATAAACACAGAATGTCTAAACCAGAACTCTCATATATCTTCCTCAAATCCTACTTCCTGGTTTCTCACTCACTGTAGATAATAGTAACTGACTACGTGTCATGTAGGTCCGTTAATTGAGACTTCATGTCTTTCTTGGTCCCTGTGTCCATCTTACAGCTAAGCTTTTCTCTCTGAAATACCAACTTTCATGCCCTCCATCCTAAAAAAGCCTTGTTCAAAATATTTGTGTTCTGAATACTGAGGTGTCTCTTTTGAGGCTTGACAAACATGGTTGAGTCCTCCTCCTGCTCATTCAGAGAGTTATTATGGAGATCATCTCTTCTCTAGCCTTCACTGGCTGTCTCTGCCACATCAAACATAGGGTTCTGCTCTCTTTCCTGATTCCTACTTCATGTTCGTTCTTGTTTTGTTGATTTCCAACTCTATTTAACTGTCATTTCATCAAATCCTTTAGGACATGTTTAAGGCTGGGACAGGAGCCCTAGCAGCTGTGAAGTTTCCAAAGTTGTCAGGCTGGCCCATTCATTTTAGGGCTCCTTAAAAAACAACTAATCCTGTGTTTGTTCTCCATGTTTGCTGCCTTCAGAACTGACACTAAGTATTTCCTCTGTGGATTTTAAAGACTCTAGAAGTAAAACAGCTGTTGCATTCTCTGGTGTAGGTGGTAGTGTAGCTTTCATTTCTCTGTTACTCTCAATTCAGAAAATTATGTCAGCTTCTTCTCTCTTGATGGTTTCTGACCTGATGAACAAGGGATTGGAGCATCTGACATTTGAGGGGAAGCTGACCTATGAAGAGAGAGCTGAGATTGTTTAGCCTCAAGAAGAGAAGGCTCTGAGGGAATCAATTTATACAAATACCTGACAACAGAGAAAACAGAGCCAGACTGTCCTCAGTGCCATCCAGCAAAATGAAAAAATGAAAAAGGGCCAAAGGGGAAAAAATAAAGTACAAGAAATTCCATTTAAACAGAAGAAATGAACATTTTTACTGTCAGAGTAATTAACATGGGAACAGGTTGCTCAGACAGGCTCTGGAGTCACTGTTCTTGGAGAGCAACTTGTTTTAGCTGGGTTGCTTTGATCAGGGGGTTGGATGAGAGCTCCAGAGGTCCCTTCTGAGCTCAGTGACCTTCTGGTCAGCCATGATTGGAGGCATTTCTGAACCAGGCTGACAGCTTAGTACTCCTGCTCACAAGTGAAGCCTCCAGAGATTAAAAAACAAACCACCCAAGGTGGAGGGTGGTTCTGGGAAAGCCTCCTTTCCTGGGAGGTCTTTGCCCATACCCCCTCTCTGTAAGTGGAGAACAATGTAGAAACCATGGTTTACTGCTGGGATAGGCAAGGTATCTTCCAGAAGGGATCACAGAACAGTTGCTATAGAGTTACAGAAATGAAAAAGCCAATATGAAGCCATGGGGTGGGCGAAGCTTTTTGGGGCAGGGCAATGACCATGTTATCAGTAGGAGGCTGGAAAGTCTAAACCCTCATATGAACATTGAGCTAGTAGCTGACCTCCAGCAGGACATGGGAGCAGAAGAGAGCCTGCATCCTAGCGTGAGGCAGGGAGGAAAAGGTAATCAGCCTTAAAGTGAAGTGCTTGTTACAGGGTGAGTGAATTATAGGTTGGGTTTACCAGTCATGGGGCTTTGACCCTGTGTACTTCTCACAGTGTCTGTGACACTGGCAATGCTGTAGTGACTTATTTTACCTAGACAAAATTATCCCACTGAAAGAGGTAATAATAGAGATTCAGTTTTGTAATGATCACTTTTATGAAATACTTTGTTCAAGTGACTGCTTGTGTAGGTTATGGTTCGTAGAACATAACTGCAATCACAAATTCTCCTTCAGTGTTTTCTTCAAAGATGTTGCCTCTATCATTTAGTTCCTAAACCACATATATTGCATAAAGCTAGCAGGCCTTTCTCTTTCTACACTAGCAAACTTCATGTAGCTTTCTTCCCAGGATCTAGTATGTGATTTTCTTCATTCTTCAGTTTCCTCTTGTATTGGGTTTATGTGGCAAGGTGTTGGTAGAGGGGGGCTGCAGGGGTGGCCTCTGTGAGCAGAGCCCAGAAGCTGCCCCATATTAGATAAGGGCCTGTTTCAGCTGGATCCAAAGGGACTTGCTGCTGGCCAGAGCCAAGCCAATAAGCAATGTTGTTTGCATCTCTGTGAGCGCAGGTTTAAGAAACGGGGAAAAAAACTGCTGTGCCACAGCAGCTGGGAGAGCAAGGAGTGAGAAGCAGGCCTGCAGACCCAAGCTCAGTGCAGCAGGAGGGCAGGAGGTGCTCCAGGAACGCAGCAGAAGTTCCCCTGCGGCCTGTGGAAAGGCCCCTGCTGGAGCAGGCTGTCCCCCTGCAGCCCATGGGTCCCACATGGAGCAGATCTCCACGCTGCAGCCCGTGGAGGAGCCCCCGGTGGAGCAGGTGGATGTGGCCTGGAGGAGGCTGCGGCCCATGGAGAGCCCCCGCAGGAGCAGGCCCCGGGCTGGAGCTGCAGCCCGTGGAGAGGAGCCCACGCAGGAGCAGGGGCTCTGGGGGGAGCTGCCACCCGTGGGAGACCCATGCTGGAGCAGTTTGCTCCTGGGGGATGGACCCCGTGGTATGGAGCCATGTGGGAGCAGTTCTTCAAGAGCTGTGGCCTGTGGGCAGCCCCCACAGGCTCAGTTCGGGAAGGACGGCATCCCGTGGGAGGGACCCCATGTGGAGCAGGGGCAGTGAGTGACCATGAAGGAGCGGCAGAGACAAAGCATTAGGGATTGACTGCAGCCCCTATTCCCATTCCCCTCCACTGCTCTTGGTGGAAGGACATGGAAGAGGGTGGAGGAACAGGAAGTTTTTTTTTTTTTTTTCCTCACTTCTCTAGCTTGTTGGTAATAGGTAATAAATTTCATTAATCTCCCTATGCTGAGTCTGTTTTGCCCATGATGATAATTGATGAGTAATCTCTCTGTCTCTATCTCAACCCTTGAGCCCTTTCCATCATATTTTCTCTCTCCCTTTCCCTTTGAGGAAGGGGTGTGAGAGAGTGGTTGTGGTGGAGCTCAGCTGCTGCCCAGCTGAGTAAAACCACCACACCTGTCTGTAGTACCTCACTGCAAATTATGCAGGAAATATATATATATTTTTTTTCTGAAAGCTCTCAGTTTTATTTCTTGAGAGATAAAGTGGAAACTTTAGTGCTGTTTTGGCCTTCAATATCTTTAAAAGATCAGTTCATTATTTTCAGCTAAGCTTTGACAGCATTTAAACAGGAATGGCAGATTTTTATTTTCTTGTGTATAAAACCCTTTAAAAGGTGTAACAATGTTGAGGAGATATTAGAATCAAAATTTCCAAGATCCCAACCCTGGCTGCAGAGGCTTCTGCTACCTGTATGGGTTTGCTTGTGATAGAGTTTGGTACAACTCCAACCTTAAAATTTCCTTTGCCCGGACTGAGTGGGAACAGAAAAGCATACTATAGTACATTCATAGAATAGACGTGAGTCTTTTGAAAATATTGGCCTGAAAGTCTATGGAACACATATTTTCTTTGATTGCTCTCTTTATGCAGGTAACTGATAGCCATCTCAAATCAGATGATAGCCATCTCATAGTTTCTTAGCTGAAATTATCATACCTTGGGCATGTGTTAGAGATGGATGAAAAAGAATGCGTAAAATAATAAAACAGCAAATTAGAGGTTCTTATATATTTTTGGATTATTCTAGGAATGTTCAAGAATTCACAGCTAGCTGGTTTCTAACTATACCCATTATCATCATTATTGTCCAAGCAGGTTATTTATGTGTAGCCACAAAGCAGCAAATGCACGGGTTTTGCATAGAATGCTAAAATTCCTATTTAGGATGATTTCTTTTAACTGTGCTTTTTTTTTTTTTAAAAAAAAAACCTTTCTCTTCCAAATAAACGTTGTGATGCAGCTCTTAAATCGCTAATGCAAACCAAAGGAGAGCTATAATCACACAGGGAATTTGAGGAAGTATTCTTATATGTTGCTATATTGCTAATAGTATCTCTGGCACTGGGTTGTCTTTATTACACTGCAAAGTACCTCAATTATAGCAAAAATCTCATTTTTTTTCCAGTGATGTATGTCTTCTGTTTTTTATGTATGCCATACTGCATGAGATGCTGTTTCTAAACCGATGAAATGTTTTCCACAGCCTAGGGGAAAATTCTTTTAATAACCATTCTCCCAAAAATCCTCAGGGGAAAAAGAAGCAGTGTGATTCAGTTTTGGAAGTTTAGTTATTAGAACAAAGGAGACTAATATGTTTTAGGTGTGTATATAGATATTACCAATGAATTACTGGATAAGAAATCTGCAACTGTATTGAAGAAATGTTGAAAATGAGACCATCATTTTTCTCGTGTGACATCTTGAAACCAATTCTCCCTCAACATTATTGTTAGCTGCAAGCCTGACCACCATCAGAAGGATTTTTATTCATTTGATTCAGAACTCCCATCTACCAAAACCCTTCTGCTTCATTTTCTAAATTGATAACGGTAAATTTTTACATTTTACACATTTTATACTTTTACACTACCTATATGTCATATACGTTTATATATAATCACCAGAATTTCTTTTTTTCAGAGGAGATCTGAGTTAATACAGAAACTGAGAAAAGTCATACAAAATATTTTGTTTATTAGGCCTTTATTATTCATTTTCAGCAGCATTACTCACCAAATGACACTACAAAGGTATTGTAACATGGTTGCTGTATATGACAACAACAGAGAACTGTGGGTTAAACACTTTAAGAGAAATAGGGTAGGCCAATGACCCCTCCATAAATGTGATTGGGAGCAGAAATTAGTATATTTGTCTACTGATTTTGGTTAGTAATTTGTTTTTTTTTTAATTGCTGCGTATCACTTTTCAGTTGGAGAAGGTTTCTGAGTAGAAGAGGTGAAAATATTTTTTTCCATCTCTTTTCCTAAAAAAATATATATATATCTCTTTTTGGCTAGCATGACGCTATATTTTAAAAAAACAAAACAAAACACAAAAAAAAAAAAACAGAAAAAAAAAAGAGAGAGAAGAACGTTGCAAGGAATAATGTGTAAAAATCAAATAGGTATTGATGACATATTGATCACAGCTAGTGACATTTGTATTTAAGGTACCAACATGGCACAATTTGTTGTCAATGTGGGGAATTTTGTACTGTGCGATTCAGCAAAATATTAGCCTTTCAGAGTTTGTTTCTTTATCTTTCCCTTCCAGGTACTCTGTAAGTCCTGTAAATTTCAAAGAGTGGTTGTGGCAGTGTGGTAAGACAAATAAGACAAATCCATCCGTGATGGAACCATGATAAATTAAAAGTTATTTCTGTCTGCTTGCAAACAAAACAAACAAACAAAACCACAAGAAAGTCCCCAAACCTCAAGTTACAAACAGTCCCAGAGATAACCCGTCGTGGAATTTGCCCATGTGACTAAAGACAACTATTGTCTAACTCACTTGTAAACATCAGCAGAATCAGTCTTCAGTTTATAAATCTAACTTACCTTTCAGATGATTCATGGCTTCAAATTCACATTGCATTATTGTTTCTGATCACCCTTGAATACACAATAAGCTAAAAATAGCACAGATTGGCAGTTACTTGACAGATGTACACTGTGTATTATGCCTGAAGGAAGGATTTATGAAAACTCTCTGCGGTGGCCTGTCTTTACACCAGCTGAAGCCAGTAGGCACTTTGCCATTCATTTCAATAGAACATCTGGGTAAATACTATGCACTTCTAAAACTCCAAAATTCATGTATAAAAAGAATCAGAAAACTGAAGCATTTATTACCATATGCTATCATATTCAGATATAAGGCCATTTTAATCATGGACAGAAGATAGTCAAAATGTCAGTGAGCATCCTTCTAGATGTTTAGTTCTAAATAATAATTCAGCTAGAGAAATATAACCTCCAAGGTCTTCTGTGAAAATATGGTATAAAATTAAAAGTAAAATCATAATAATAAAAACATTACAAAGAGCTAAAGCTGGTATTGAAGTGGGAAAGAGTTTTAGTGGTCAGAAATAGTAGCATGCATGTTAAGAATGTTTTTTATCATCTGACCTTCAATAATACTTAAATGCTCATAAAAATTTTTGCTTACTCACCTCATTATTGTTAGCTCTTACTGTGGCCTTGAGAAGCTCACACAGTGTTCTGGGACCTTTGCCATATCTATGCTGAATAGGGTGCGTAAGTCATGGAGTGTGACATATATTTCTTTTGCTTTCAGCAGTTCTTATTGTATACTTTGATTCATTTCTAAAATTTGGACGCAAACTGGGGTGAAAAAAACACATACTTGTATCCTTAGCAAGCCTGACAATTCTGATAATGCAGTGGAGATTTATCAACATTTTTTCGTCAAATAGATTTCGACTACAATCTGTTAGGTACCTTAAAAGGAGAGGCAATAATCACCCTAATCTGAAATTAGTTATTTGGGTCAGCTTTCATTTACACGTTGTGCCTGGCGAGGGAATTTGACTGGTATCTGATAGTATATAATCTAAGGATAAAAATGCAATTTCCAGGTTATTAAAATGTAAAAAGGTCATACTTAATAGCTGAATATCTATTAAAAGATTCCTGAGAGGACACTGTATATCAGTGCTGCTGACAACAAAAGAGACAGAACAATTTGGAAGAAGAATGCTCTTTGCCCTCCTAAAATCGAAAGCTCCTGCCTTTAATCTTGCCATACATCAGTTTAGTAGTGTTGTGCTTGTGTATTTCCTGCTTGGGAGTGAAATTGCTGTTGTACTGATTTTTTTTTTTAAATCCAATTGTTTTATTCAGTTCAGAAATGTATGTTTTCAACTTGTTAATGATTCCTTTAAATGTAAAGCCTATGGCAGCAAAGGCAAATTTTCAGATTAGTAATAGCCATCTGAGTTTATTTCTTCAAACAACTTCTTATAAATCACATTTATATTTCTAAAGAAGGCAGTTTAATTTCTTGGCTACTAAAATGAAATGAAAAAAATAAATAGAATATGAAATGTTTTAATAGAAGTCATCACAACTTACACAAAGGCAAAGACACGTTGCTATATTCTGTATCTGTTACAATTAATGCCTTAATTTTCTTAGAGCAAATACTGCGAGGTGCTAGATAAGAACATCTTACAAAGATGGCCTGTGAAGTGTAGAGAAGATGTACACATCTAGGGTTTGTATTAGGGTTTGATAAAACATTACTCTGAGGTTTTGGCTGTAGCTGACCCAGAATGTGAAAATGCTCCTTCTCTATGATAGATTGAAGAGCAGCAAGCCAACGTAAAAGGTTAGTTAGGGACCCTGGGTATTGCAGCTGGCCTAACCTTCAGTCAAGAGGAGTCATGGAATGGCTGCCCCTTTCCTGCTCAGGGGATCAGCAGGAGGTTATGGTGGGGATCCCACAGGTCTCCACAGTGATATGCCATTTTCAAGCATTCAGTCTGTGCATCCAAACCACACAGGCTGGATATCATATGTCAAGTGATTTTCTAGTGCTAAACTGTCGAGCACAAGGCCACCTAACTGAACTTTGTAGACAGGTACCTCCATCTGTGTGTGGATTCAGAATAATCTCTTCAAGGTGGGTACCTCTATTTGTCATTTCCAAGATGCAAGCAAAGATCACAAGCCGCATTTAGAAGAGGCACTGATGCCTGCCTTTGGACCACTCAGTCATGAAAGAGGAGACTGTAGCTTCTCTCTCTTCTCTGACTAAGAAAAAGAAAGGTTTTTTTCTGGGCACACAAATGGTTATTACAAATTTAAGAAGTGAATGTAGCTGTGTGTTAACTTTCAGTGAAGTGAATTTTCCATTTTAAATATAGTGAGTTAAAAAAAAGAAAGAAAGAAAATTAAATGTTATAAAAATATGAAAGTTAAAAAAATTGGAATCAGATTTTATAAAGGTTTTTTTTTTTAATTCTAAATATTTTAGGCTATACTTACAAGAAAAAACAAACAAACAAACATTATTTTATAAATGGCCATTAAATCCTGTGCTTATCAGGCCAGTTTTTCAATACTTTATAAACAAAAAGAATATTGGTTCAAAGAATCAAAGTTATGACTGAGAAACAGTAAGTATACTTATGAAAAGTTTTTATCCCATTAGTATAGGGAACAGGGGAATCCATCCTATGATTGACTTTGTCTTTGATCTTGAGAATATATTGAAATTGATAACCTGCACTGCTCATCAGTTGGCTCTGGTTTGGCTTCTGTTAGTACTCATCTTGGATTGAAGAGAACATGGGATTTGCTTAGAGGAACAGTTGTTGAAGATTGACAGCAGCTCGTCTTGCTTGTCATGTGTAATTGTTGAGATGAAGATGGGTAAGCTGAGTAAGCCTTAGACTTGAAATAGAAGAAAAGGTCTTCGAAATTCTTGCTAGAATTGTATTTTAACATCTCATCTCCCTGAAGGAGATGAAGAATGGGAGAAACTGCTCACTTTTTGAATTTATTTCCTGAGTGCGTTTTATTTTAGTGAATAAGATTGTCACCTCCACTTTCTTGAGGGCGTTTTTGGCATAACAATGCAGCACATGGAGTCACAAAAGTTGTTAAAATGGGTACCTCAAGGAACAGTATTAGCTGATATCTATCTATTATATCTGGAAAGGATATGGTAAAGTTAAGGTGCACTGTGGCTGTACGTAAGAAAATGCACAAGAGAAAATGTTGCATCTTCTTGCCTTTTGCTTTTTTCTACTTTTTTAAGCTGATGTATTGCTTCAAAGAAAGCGAGCACTAACAAGGGTATGAGATACTTTAATATTTTTTCTACCCCCAAAGGTACAGATAGTGGCTTTTCCCAACTAAGGGCCGTTAAATTGGAAGTATTTTCTATGCAAATTTCCATGCAATCAAAGAAAATGTGGAATCATTTTAAAATGAAATCATAATATTTTACGGTTCACAGATTTATATATTTAAAAAGGATAGGATATTTTAAATTATATTATCATCGAAGCTAAACCAGAAACAATTTGACACAGGGCCCTGATGGCCCTGATGCATTTAACTATTTAATGTGGTAGCAGAATTCTTCTTTGCTTCTAAGTCTTTTGCTTCTAGGCTGTCTCAAGACAGATCATACAGTTAATCAATTTCTCTCTTTTAACAGTTAGGAGGACTAATACATTTTGTGGTCATGCCTGTATTGGCTTTCATTGCTGCTGTGCAGCTTTCCGTGCACGTCTACACTTTTTGCTAATTCTAGATTAATATATTAAAAAAGAAAGTTATTAGACTGCAACATGTTTCTCATGAGGACTCTCTGCAGTCAGACTGTGGAGTTAGCTGGAGCCTTGAAGTGCCGCTTACGAATGGTAATGTCTTTAGGAGTCTTTGGATGAGGACTGCTTATTAGTCATAGGTTTAATGAGTTTGGAAGAGGCCTCCTGAGGTAATCTAGTCCAGACTGCTTTCACAATGCTCATGTTAAAAAAGCTCAATAACAATGAAACAAAAAATTGTTTCCTTATATCCAGTTGAAATTTCTCATCTTGCATCTTGTGTCTTTTGTCTCTTATCCTTTCACAGTGCACGCTTAGGAAGGGTTTAGCTCCATAGCTTCATAGTAGGTAGCAGTAGACTGAAATATTTTCTTCCTTGAGCTTTCTGTTTTTAAAGAGGAAGAAACTCATCTCTCTCAGCTTCTCTTCACATCTTGCGCACCAGCTCCCTAAATCAGCTTGGTGGCATCCTGTACTTCACTGCGTGAAGGTCTTCGGAGTAGCGGGCTCACAAATATCATGCTGCCTTGACCTGCTCTCAGAGCCCAGGCAGCAATTGTCCTTCTTGGGTGTGAGGGCACAGTTCTGACTCATGTTCGGCTTGCTGTTTTCCAAGGCCTCCCTGATTCATCAGCCAAGCTGCCTCACAGCCTGTACTGTTACATGGGGTTATTCCATTCCAGACACAATATTCTGCCTTTATTGAACTTCATGAGATTCCTGTCAGCTCATTTCTCCAGTCTGTGTAGGTCACACTTAATATGAGCCTTGGCCTCCTGTGTATTGACAGCTCCCTCTCAGTTTGGTGTCATCAGCGAAGTTTCTGAGAGCACACATTCTCCCATCATCAAAAACTAGTCTGTATTACTCAGCAGCATGGCATGATAAGGTGATCACACCGAAGTGCTTGTGCTATACAAATAACTGCACACTGAAGGCAACAATATGCTAAAAGCCGTGACACAGAAGTATGAAGATAATTGCTTTGTTGCCATTTTTTGTATTAAAATAAAGCATTCTAGTGTCTATCACATTGCAAGCCTTTTCATTTTAAAGCTAAACTACAAATTACAAGGATTTTTACATAAAAATATAATACTGTAAAAGAGGCAACTGAGAAATAATTCTCTGCATGAATGAAGGGAACACTTCTAAATATTTATGATGTCATGAAGGCGTTGGCAACTTTAATCCATTTTGGAGTGAATTTACTTTTCCTATATGTATGAGCCATTGACCTTAATGATAGCGTTTGTTAAATATAATGATCTCTCTGAGCTATCAAACAGTATATCACTATAGTGTTATTTTAAAAGCACATCCAGTTCTTTGTGTTTGATTCAATTGTAATGTTATTCTGCATTTAATGTATATTCCAGCATCCCTAACTTTCTTTTATTCAACATGTGAAACACTTGGTCGCCTCTTGTTTGGATCCTGACAGGAAACTGTGCAAACTTGGTAATGCAGGTCCTCAGAGGAACAGCACATATTAGCTTGAATACAGCCATATTTTAACATGGTTGTATGGTTTCTGCTCTCCTAGGGCAGAGATTCATTTAGGTCTCTGCATTCCAACCTGTGTATTAATAGATCATCACACAGAGAAGTAATGACAGAAACAATACCCCATTCTACAACAGCAACTCTAACTTTGGTGAGAGATCCGTAGGAGAAAGGTGCTAATTCCCTTTTAGGTGTGTCTTCTTGTGTCTTTCTGTCCTTCTAGGAAATTTCTTATTAGTAAAGTATGATAAATTTGTTACTAAAGGAGGAAGCTTGTGAGTCTTACAGAAGCCTACTGGGTTTACTTTAATGGAGATTTTGCTCTCATTTATACTAGGCTTATTGTTATTGACTCTTGCTAAGTTTTTGTCTTAATGACTTTTGTTGGCAGGAGGTTCCCTCTATGTGATTTCATATTATTATTTCTAGTGGTGCTATAATACTTTTAAAATTCAGTACTTTTCTTGTACAGTAGAAGAAAGTGTTAAAGCCCTCTTGAACAGTACAGGGCTTTATGAGCTCCCGCCAGGGGACCACCATACTGAAGGATTTTGTTATACTTTTGTGCTTTGTCACAAGACAAAACCATAAAGCTTCTTGACAATGCCTGTAAATTATGAAAGCAAAAAATGTCTCATCCATTCTGTCTGTGAGAACTGCACTATTCACATGGGGGTTGTACTCAGTGGCAAAGAATGAGATTGGAATATTGGCTGTGTCTTAGAAGGTGTTTAAAAACTTTCTACAAGTCAGACCAGCTCTCTAATGACTAGTACCTTCAATGGTGGCATAACAATCTCTTGGTTCAGTTGAGTAAGGGCTTTAAAAACGACTTCAAAGAAAATAATAGTTGCAATTATAACATAAACACAATGAAGTAATGTGGTAGCAACAAATAGAGAAATATTATATATAAAATATTCTATAAAGCCAGACAAACCTGGTGTTTTAGTGAAAAGATAAGACTTTTTCTCCTAACCTCAAATAGTGGCATGAGCCCCATCTCTCTGAATTTCCAGCCAGCATTTGATATGTTGCCATTTAGGAAGTGTACTTATTAGGGAGATTAGGCCCAGAGATGCAAGGCTTGTAACAAACTGTCTTGAGGGAGAATTACTGTCTGGAGGGAAGTTATCAAAAAAGCTCTTTAAGACCAATTTTAGAATAGATTTTTTTTCCACTACTTCTTGAAATATCCAAGAATTATACTCATGTTCTTCATATTAACTTTTGGCATGGTCCTCCCTCCAGGGAAGAAATTATTGAAGATTTAATTCATTATTACAGAGTATGGGAGGATAGTATTTCAAAACTGTATTTTTTAAATTTTTATCTCATCCTCTGTTACTTAAGGCTCTGCAAATAACTGAAAGCAAAGATGCTGTAAGGAGTGATTGTTCCATGCTGTAACTTGTAGAAGACTTGGATCAAACCCACATGTTTAAGAACTCTCACTTTCCGTATTCATGTATACATGTAATATGAATTACATTCATATTGAACACATACATACATGTAATACATGCAATGCTTGTATATGTTCAATTATATTTGTAAGTGATAAGAATAATGTATTAACAATTTTACTCTGAACGAGTCTTAGCATAAGAGTCCTGATCTGTAGCTAGGACTTCCCTAGCACTAGCACGGATCACGGGGAGTTCTCTCGATTTTTCTTTTTCAAAGTCCAGTTACAGTTAGTTGTCCATTCTTGCCAGTATCTTTTGCTGGCTTTGACCAGCTCAAGGCCCTTTGTGATAAAGACAGTGTAAAAGTTAGATAAGGCAGCTGAGGTTCTCGTTTGAGGTCCTCCATTATGATTTGCAACAGGTTGCCCTGTGGATCAAGGTGCATAATTAGGGCTTAGGAAAGCAATAAGCAATAGTTCTCATAATAAGGTTTCAATTCTGCATTGCTGCTTTAGAACCTCTGAATCTTTACCCCATGTTCATACATTATTGCAGAAGGCAACCCGACGTTAAGCTTCATCAACATACTCTGAGTTTCAGAAATTTCTATAAACTATGTGCAAAGACTGTCCATCATTAAACTCTAAAAGCAATCACATTATCTGAGAGCCAAGATTGGTTGAAGAACATGCTTTTAGGACTTTATAGGCCTGGGCTGAAATACTTGGAAAAAACATATGTTAAAATCTCAAACTTTGAATTAGCTATAGCTGTCAGTCAAATGTGTGAAAAATACAGTGTATACACCTCAATATAAATCTCTAGCCTCTGGCTTTAAAACAATTTATACTACATTTCAGTGCTTGAAAGCTGCAAGCTGCAATGGTAACAAAACAAACAACAATAAGATAGGACAACTTGTTCTCTTTTGTACGAAAGATGAAAATAAAAGGTTTGCAAATTGACTGGTGTTAGTTTGCTCAGAGTCCACACTTTAGAGAAAAAAAAAAAAAAAGCACTTTTGAAAGAGCAAAGACTCAAGCTTTATTAAAGGGATATCTCATCATATGGGTAAATATACATGTGGATAAATACACAGGTTCTGTCAGCCTGAGATAAATTGTTTCTTCAGCTTGCTTTTGGCTGTAGTAATTTTTCATCAACAGACAGCTGTTGATACTATAGGAAAAGAGAGTAGAACCTTACATAAAAATATATGTGTTTTATAGCATTGGAATGCTTTGCTACATTACAACATCTGCCATAAGCATAACAGGATTTCTGTTATTATTATTCTAATCAGATTCTCTTGGAATTATAACAGTAGGTACTTACATACTGTACATCAAAGGCCTCATTTATCATTTATCAGGAAACAGAAGGGAAAATCTAATTTTTATGTAAATGCAGAAAAAAATGTTAATAAAAAGTGCTTAGTGAAACTTTCTGTATTGCTATAGGGTTATTATTACTAGTTTGACTCTTTTTTTTAACTGTTTGCAATGTATAAATTGGGAGATTCTGGGAAGTATTAGGTGTTAAAATCTGATTAATGGCTAGCTGGACAAACAGATTTTTTGTTTTGATATGGAATAAAAATGAGAGCTGTCACTGAACTGCAGCAAAGCAGAAGAGAATATATGAGGATTTTTAAGTGTATAAAGTAGAACTGCTGAAGAATAATCATGTATTTCAATTTGTGAGTCAGGAAGGGGCAAGGACAAGAGATGTTCAGAACAGTGGCTCCTTGAATCTAAATCACAGAAGACTCATGCTCTGTGTCGGGCAAAACAGGAATATGAACTTGAATCTCTAAAACAGTCTGTTGTTGGCTAATGTGGCATAAATATTTTCTCCCTGAAATTTTGAATGGTTTCATTTTTATTTCAGAGTGGAACAAATTATTGTTTTCTAACTAGTCATTGTATTACTAGTCATTTTTTTTTTCTCCAGTGATGTATTCAACAGTACAGTAAGGATTGCTGTGTCAGGTAGTACCTTATTTTTGTGTTCATAAGCCATACTTGTAGCCTGTGGTTCAAACAAGGGACAGTGCCATTCTTTAAATATGGGGAGACAGAATCTAATGCTATTGAGGTAGATGAAAAGCAAGCTATCACTCTATCTCGGTTTCAACACGGATAGTAAAAGTGTTTGATATCCCAGTTGCTGCTCAAGAAAAGAGATGAAGAGCTGAGTTTATGAAATGGGTTGTATGTATGATAATATCATAAAAATTCCTAAACTGCAAAAGAATTAGAGAGTGGAACCTTCCCTCACTAGACACAGCACTCAACTGTTGTGAAAGAAAGCTGATAATAGTGTTATACAGGGTTCCTGTGCTTTGTTTCTGATTAATCTTTATTTTTTTTTTTCAAACTGTGGGTCCTTTGGCATCTTTTGAAACAGAAACTGGTGCTGAAACTACTTATGGTCTAGCACTGTGACTCTGAAGCAGCAAATTCCTAATTGTGTATGGTGGTGAATATTTGTTCTTTTGCTGTAGGTCAAACTCCTAGTACTTCTCTGCTGTGGTTGTGTAGTCAATACCTTCTATCTGATTTAACTGAAAACTGTTAAGATCAGCAAATATTTCATAACCAGTTGTTGATGAGAAAGTCTGAATTTGGTTGCACTGTCAGCATATACAGAGGTTGAAACAGTCTATGCAACTTTCTCTGACTGGGTTTTTGACTAAGTTTTAGGCAAGAATCAAGCACTGCCTAGAGCTGAGAGGCTAAGATGTTCTGTTACACAACATGCAGCAAACCTGGAAGGCAGAGGTGTGGCTGACTGCCTTCTCCACTCCTTTATACTTCAGAAAAGTAGGGTTTCCCATCATGAGTCAATTGGCTTGGCAGAACTAACTCTGGTTCTCAGCTGTCCACAGTAAAACCAAGCAGGGCTTTGGAGGAATCCTGCCTGTGTCTTCCCTAAAGCTCGTCTATGTATATTGTATATTCTGAGATGTTTTGAACAAAGTAGTTTTCTGGTGCTTATCTAGGTAAGCTTTGTTTTCTGTGTGCTAAAGCACTCATTTTTTCTTCACTGAATATTGGGAAAAGGAAGAGAACGAGGTAGACAGGAAAATTTTGAACATTATATTCTGGAAAAATCCTCGTATCATTTTTCCCAAGGATTTTTGCTAACTCTTTTTATTATTGGCATTGATTGAAGTTCATAGTGTGACGGAGCTGCTCTGTATTTCGTCAATCCTTTTGTCTCCTAATATGAGAGTAGCCTTAATCTTATCAGTTTCTCAGGCACTAGAATATGCCCAGGATTTGTTCTTTTCCCATTCCAAATTGGATATAGCTGTCCTCAACCAATTTCTCAGGAGAAAAATGTCACAGATTGATAGGATGCAAAGAAATGGTCTCAAGTTGTTCCAGGGGAGGTTTAGATTGGACGTTAGGAAGAATTTCTTTGTGGAGAGGGTGGTCAAGCATTGGAATGGGCTGCCCAGGTAAGTGGTGGAGTTTTCATCCCTGGAGGTATTGAAGAGACGTGGAAGTGGCGGGAAGGGACGTGGTTTAGAAATCGGGCTTGATCAGTCAGGCTAATGGTTGGACTTGATAATCTTGAAGGTTTTTTCCAGCCTAGGTGGTTCCATGAGTCTGTGACTTCATTGAAACTTTTCAATTCACAGGAAAAAAGATCAGTCCTAAAATGTATCTATCCAGACTGTTGCAATGCCCTGCAAACAGTATAGTTTAAATGAGACAATATTTTGTATGTTTCAATTGCAGGCTGAATTAGAAGCTTTTAGCTAGCTGGGTCTGAACAGGCAGTCAGGAAGTAACTACTTGGAGACTGAATATATATTAAGCTGTACTATCTTCATACTATTTAAACAGTGCTATTTTGCCAGTCTGTACTGTCCTTTTCAAATGACCTTTTTAATAGAACATGTTGTATTCCTTTAAAGTTCCAATTTAATTTGAAGACTTGTCTGTGCACATTGAACATATTGCCATTTTTTTTCTTAAGGAAAACTACCTTTTCTTTTGTTAATTTATGCCCCATGCTGTAAGGAGGTACAGACCGATTTATAAATCAGTGGTTTTATAATGATCAGTGGTCATATTAAGAATATGCATAAGTCTTTATAGGATCATATTTCAAATCAGGATTAAATCTAACTCTAAAACACTCACTGACAGTGACTAGCTCCTGAAGAAGCAGACTCAGGAAAAATAGTGGGATTTATTGTGTAGGAGGTAGAAGTCATCTTAATAATTAATATTTGAGGATCCTGAAGAATTAAGCTAAAAAGTGAATACTTTTAAAAATAAGGTAATTGGAAGACTACGGTAATGCACTGTGATATTATTATTTATTTTAAATGTTCTAAAACAAGCAAAAACTTTGTATTGAAAAAAAAGTTTAATGTATTAGGATCAATCTACAAGACCCTTACCTACAAAAATAATACAAATTAAATCAGTGCAGCACATTTTATGCGTAAGTGCTCATCACTGGGTATAAGGGATTAAAATATAAATCACAATAAGATACACTTTACTGACATCAGTATGTTAGTTTCTTTTCCTGTAGAAATTAGTGGAAGGAAAGTTACTATGGTGACAGAATGATTGTGTCTCAGTTACTAGGGATTCTTATGCCTGGCTTCTCCAGTACACGTTTCAGTCTCAAACTGAAATCTGGAAGCTTCAAGAAATTTATTAAATTCTTCTTCAAGGAAATCATGGCCAAAACATAAGAGGTGCTTGTAATACATAAACAAAAAGGAATGAGAAGGAAAAAAAAAAGACAGAAGAGAAAAAGGGATTAAACTTTTGAAAATGGTATCCAAACCTTTTTCAGTCCATGTGGGTTAGCTTAACAAGCTTAAACTGAAGCGCTTTGCTAATTCCGCTCTTTGTGATTGAGGTACCTTTAATAGGGATTTTCTTTAGAAGGATATAAATATTGGTTCATTTTGAATGAAATAAATTAGCACTTATATGAGCAGATCTTTTGTGGGAAGGTAACAACCATATGGAGGTATGTAAGGAACCTCTTCTATCTCACAGCTATTTGGAGAGTGCACAACTGTCTACACCTTCAGAACTGTCCTCATGACTTGCAGTCACAGCCTAGGCCAGAGCTCCTCATCACTTTATACTTTAGTAGAATTGCTTGTGAATAGTTTTATTCAGTCAAGCTGCATAACTGTGTATGCTGTGTTTGTACCTTGTTTATCTTCAAATGTCTCAAATGCCATGCTTTCCAAGATCCTGGGGAACTCTAATCAGCATTTCATTAGCATGTCTACAGCAACAGATGAGTGAACCTCCATCCTGCAATTCGGATAAGTCTTAATTTTAGAGGTGCCTTTCCAGGAATAAAACATCTTGGCTGATATGTCTTTCCACATGCATGATTCACAAAGCTAAATATGCTTCTTATAATCACAGTGCTGAAACTGTGAAATGCTGAGTGCTTAAAACTGTACACTGAGCCGAGTGCTACAGACTGAGAATCTCAGAGCAGCTGCTCTAACAGAATATTGGTGACTAAAGGAGAAAAGCAAGAGGTGGAAGAAGTGATGTGTTTGAGCTGTTCCAATTTTTAATGACCTAACATGTTTTATTTTAAAAAAAGCAAAAAATAGAAATACGGCTTTTGCAATGAAAGCCTGGAAATTTTTGTATCAAAATTAATGTGGCAGAGTTGTCTGGTACTAAATGATGCTCATGACATACCATCATAGTGTCACCAGGTGGTCAAGGAAGGTAATTATTCCCCTCTTTTCAGCACTGGTCAGATCATACCTGACACGCTAGGACAAGTTCTGGGCTCCCTGGCGCACAAGAGACATGGACAAACGCGAGTGAGCCCAGTGAAGGGACACTAAGGTGATAAGTGGCTGGAGCATGCTGTCATATGAGGAAAGCCTGAGAGTGCACAGACCGTTCAGCCTGGAGAAGAGAAGGCTCAAGGGGGACCTTATCAATGTATATAAATACTTCATGGAGGAGTAAAGAAGACAGGCCCAGACTCTTCTCAGTGGTGCCCACTGACAGGATGAGAGGCAATGGGCGCAAACAGAAATATAGGAAATTACATCAAAACATAAGAAAAAAAGCCTGTTTCACTCTGAGAGTGGTCAAACGCAGGAACAATCTGTGCAAAGAGGTGAAATTTCTATCCTTGGAGATAGTGAAAACCCAGCAACACATCTCTGAGCCAGCTACTGTGGCTGACCCTGCTTCTATCAATGGAATTGGCCTAGATGATCTCCAGAGTTCCCTTTCGACCTCACTGTTTCTGTAATTTATTTAAGTGATCCCTTGAAAGAATAATAAAATTGATAACTGTTTTGCAGACATAGTTGTTCCATGAAGAATGTTGTGAAAACAAATAATAAAGCCCTGGTTTTAGAACTCTTCAAGTTATGAAAGGCTACATCCAAACTGGTTTTCCACCTGGTCCAAGAGGTGAGGATGAGATTTGGTTCCCATTGTTCCCATTAGTTACAAAAGATGAGGAAAAAGCTGTGGTGCTCAATGCTTTCTTTGCCTCAGTCTTTAGCAGCAAGACCGGTTGTTCTCTGGATACCTGGTACCCTGAGCTGGTGAAAGGGGATGGGGAGCAGGATGTGGCCCTCGCTATCCATGAGGAAATGGTTGGTGACCTGCTACAACACTTGGATGTACGCAAGTCGATGGGGCCGGATGGGATCCACCCGAGGGTACTGAGCGAACTGGCGGAGGAGCTGGCCAGGCCGCTTTCCGTTATTTATCGACAGTCCTGGCTATCAGGGGAGCTCCCAGTCGACTGGCGGCTAGCAAACGTGACGCCCATCTACAAGAAGGGTCGGAGGGTAGACCCAGGGAACTATAGGCCTGTTAGCTTGACCTCAGTGCCAGGGAAGCTCATGGAGCAGATTATCTTGAGTGTCATCATGCAGCACTTGCAGGGCAACCGGGCGATCAGGCCCAGTCAGCATGGGTTTATGAAAGGTAGGTCCTGCTTGACGAACCTGATCTCCTTCTATGACCAAGTGACGCGCTTGGTGGATGAGGGGAAGGCTGTGGATGTGATCTACCTTGACTTCAGTAAGGCTTTTGACACTGTTTCCCACAACATTCTCCTCAAGAAACTGGCTGCTCGTGGCTTGGACTGGTGTAAGCTTTGTTGGGTTAAAAACTGGCTGGATGGCCGGGCCCAAAGAGTTGTGGTGAATGGAGTTAAATCCAGTTGGAGGCCGGTCACTAGTGGAGTCCCCCAGGGCTCAGTGCTGGGGCCGGTCCTCTTTAATATCTTTATCGATGACCTGGATGAGGGGATCGAGTGCACCCTCAGTAAGTTTGCAGATGACACCAAGTTAGGTGCGTGTGTCGATCTGCTCGAGGGCAGGAAGGCTCTGCAGGAGGATCTGGATAGGCTGGAGCGATGGGCTGAGGTCAACTGCATGAAGTTCAACACGGCCAAGTGCCGGGTCCTGCACCTGGGGCGTAACAACCCCAAGCAGCGCTACAGGCTGGGAGAAGAGTGGTTGGAAAGCTGCCTGGCCAAGAAGGACCTTGGAATACTGGTTGATAGGCAGCTGAATATGAGCCAGCAGTGTGCTCAGGTGGCCAAGAAGGCCAACAGCATCCTGGCTTGCATAAGAAGCAGTGTGGCCAGCAGGTCTAGGGAGGTGATTGTGCCCCTGTACTCGGCTCTGGTGAGGCCGCACCTCGAGTACTGTGTTCAGCTTTGGGCCCCTTGCTACAAGAAGGACATGGACGTGCTCGAGAGAGTCCAGAGAAGGGCAACGAAGCTGGTGAGGAGTCTGGAGAACAAGTCTTACGAGGAGCAGCTGAGGGAGCTGAGGTTGTTTAGCCTGGAGAAGAGGAGGCTCAGGGGAGACCTCATTGCTCTCTATAGGTACCTAAAAGGATGCTGTAGAGAGGTGGGGGTTGGTCTATTCTCCCATGTGCGTGGAGACAGGACGAGGGGGAATGGGCTAAAGTTGTGCCAGGGGAGGTTTAGGTTGGATGTTAGGAAGAACTTCTTTACTGAAAGGGTTGTTAGGCATTGGAATGGGCTGCCCAGGGAGGTGGTTGAGTCGCCATCCCTGGAGGTCTTTAAAAGACGTTTAGATGTAGCCCTTAGTGATATGGTTTAGTGTAGGACTTGTTAGTGTTAGGACAGAGGTTGTACTAGATGATCTTGGAGGTCCCTTCTAACCTAGACGATTCTGTGATTCTGTCCCTTGGCACAGGTAGTCAACCAGGTGACCAACTTACATTTTGAGGGTGGTTGCTGTAAACTGGACGCTACTCAGGAAGCACAACTGAGACTTAACTAAATAATTACAAATAATAAATTGTCAAATTGTTCATTTGTAATATGTGACTATGAGAAGATGCTATAAAGATATTTTTCCATAAGAAGATGCTAAAGTGTTGCTATAAAGATATTTTTCCATAAGAAGATGCTAAAGTGTAAAGATATTTTTCCATAACTAGAGTCAATACCTCTTTTTTTTTAATTATTATTTTTTAATTTTTTATTTGTAGTAGTGGACTAAAATTATTATTTGGATTATGGCTGCCTAATGCATGTTCTGAACTTCTCCTGTTGTTGCTGATAGTGGCTGTAAGATGCATGTTGTCATGCATGAATGATCAGCTGGGAAATTAGGGTAGGAAAAGTAGGCTTGTAGTTGCATTTTAAGAAACCTGCTTCAGTCCAGCTTCACCAAAGGACAAATGACCAGGGTCACATTGTTTGCTCCTTGACATCACACAAGACTGGAAGAGGCCTGTGGTAAATTGTCAACATGCTGTTTTCCAGTGATTTTTCTAGTGAAAAATGTGGCCTTTCTCTGCCACACAGAGGAGAGCCAGAGCTTGCAGCTGTGTCACGTCCCACTCTCATCCACACTGTTTAACTGCTAGCACAGTTTCTGGTGAGGTTTTGGCTCAGGTTAAGCAGATGTCTCTCTCCCACAGTGCCAGGGCATGGCTCAGTGCTGGTTAACGAAAGCCAGGGACCTTTCCCAGAGCACAGTCTACCTGCAGCTGCATTGATTTGCAAGTGGTAAGACTTCAGCTGATCAGATGCCTTTCCTGCTGCTTGTCACAAGGGCAGAGCATGATCCCCAGCTCCATTTATTTAGGATAAGTGTATATCTCACAGCACTGCAAGGTACTGAAGGCATCCAAGGATTCCTGGATGAGAGTATATCTGAATTTGGCTAGAGCTGGCTAGATCACTCATTGTAAGCCTGTAATGAATAAATGCATTTTATTTTATTTTATTTTATTTTATTTTATTTTATTTTATTTTATTTTATTTTATTTTATTTTATTTTATTTTATTTTATTTTATTTTATTTTATTTTATTTTATTTATTTTATTATTTTATTTTAATGTGGCATGTTGTCTTATTCTAAGAAGCAGTGTTGGTTGGTATCCTTCCATAGTCATAACTACTTGCTAAATGATTTTGCAGATAAAATCTGCTGAGAGATGATGCAGCTTTTTTTGCTTTTTATTTCCTTACTGCTATCTAGGTTCTGTGAATCATGTGCTGAGTCCTAAAATGCTTTTGTTCCAAGCTGATATCTTAAGAGTTAAAAAAGAGTACACATCTTGTAGAAATTTGGCCCAAATAATTAATTGGCATTAACACTTATGGCACTTAGGCTGATCACTGTTTTGGTGAATAAGCTGGGGGCTGTCCAAAAAAATGCCAAAACTGTGTGTATGTGACCTTGGGAGTTAACAGTGGGGAGAAGCTGCCCCACTTAATTGCAAAAATGTTCATGAATCTTCCTTTGACCGTTCAGATCTGCTGTAATTACTGCAGTGGTTTGAGTCTTCTGTTCTTATAGTAATGTCTGTTTCGTTTCATGCCTGCAACATTAATTTTATATGATGGAATGCTATACTACTGGTGCCCACTGGGATTTTATCTGGCCTCTAATTGGCAGTTGATGAGGTTTTTGAGTCCTGAAAAACCTTGATGCCAATTTTATAGTGTGGATTTATAGTGCTTCCTGCAATTTGGCCACAGTTTGATTAAATTATTTTCTTTAATTTAGATTTACTATTATCTTGTATGCTCATTTTTCTTTCAGAAGGTACCAACCAGACATTAATATGGAATAAAACTAATGAAGAACTATGTATAAATATTTTATAGTGCATCTAAAATGTGCACTATTTCTTTTACTGATGAAACAGCACTTCTGAGAATTTCCTGAGATAGCCCAGATTAGTATGCACCACTTTAATCTTCAAATGTATTAACACAGAAATTTTTAGAGGGAAATGTTGGTGGAATTAGAAAATGTATGTATTTGGCTTGCATTGCAGAAACAATGCCAAGCTCCTATGCCAGAAAATGTATTCAATGCTCAATCAAACAAAGAGGATGATGGTGGAGAAAGGACATGGATATTCATCACTGGTCATGTTCCTGCTTTGTGAATGTGCTCTGCAAGTTGCCACGCTATTACAAGCCCTATTGAACCATAGGTTGTATTTCCTGAATGTAAATCTAGAACTCAGTGAAACTCTGTTTTCAATTGTTCTGTCAAATTTATTCTCAACCAGAAGGAATGTTTTCATCTGATGGCCATTTCCCAGCAAAATGAATAGATGTAACATAACAGACAGGATGTATATTTATCAAACACATCACGCACATGCAGTTGTGTATACTTCATATATATTTATGTAATACTGGTTATGCAAGCATTGTAAAATAAAGTTTCTCATGTTAAAATGACACTTTCTAGGAGGTACTCATCTTGTGCGTATGTCTAGAAAGCTGTTAGAGGTAATATTAGTACATTAATTAACTGACTGTACTGTCTGAATTGCCAAATTTCTTATTTTCTAAGGATAGATTCAATATTGTTGATCAAGATTCATCTTGGTCCAGTAACACAATTGTTGGTCTCTGTGATAGATGGGGATTTCCCAGCCACTTGAAAAACGTAAGATTAATGAATGGTATGAGCAAACGTGAGACAGCAGTTGTATTCTTGATTTGGTGTTCTAAAAGCAGCAGAAAATAGGCACCTTCTTTTTAATTTATTTCCTCAGGACATTCAGATACGTCTTTCATCTCAGCAATCCTTTTAACACTCTTCCCTGAAAAAGAGTACTTTCACAAGGCTGGGATTGGAAAATATTTTCCTATACAGAACATTTCCTCGAAAGTGTTACTGTTTTTTTTTTTTATTTTTGTTTGTTTGTTTTGTTTTGTTTTTAAATAATTATTCATTAGAAGCCTATTACCAGTCCTTTTCCTTGGTTCCATGCTTGGAGGTTGTCATTTCTGTGTAAGAGATGGAGTTACCAAAATTACTTACTTACAAAGGAGAAGTATAAGATTCTTAAGCCGTAGATATACAGGAAAAAAAAACAAACAAAAATCTCCTTGGCATCTGCAGAATTTAGTTGCTCAAAACTTTGTGGTTATAGAGAATCTGAATTGATTTAGGCTCCCTTCTGTAGGCAGTTTGGAAGTTTAGTTTTATGTCTGTTTAAAGCATTTATGCTAAGTCTTTGTTATACTTCTGTTAACAAGTATTAGAGGTTTTGCTCATCCTAAGCACACAGAAATATTGTAGAGAAACGATTCTAATCTTTGGGGTATTTCTTCCTACAGCAAGGAGAAAACAGAATCAGTGTGGACATGCTGTAGGCCAGGCTGTTGTGAATGTGCTTTGGGAAGCTGTCTGTGCTGGAGGAAGTTCAGAGAGTGGTATTTTTTTCTTCTTTTTCCTGATTTAGTTTTGGTTAAGGAGGCAGGTATTTGAAAAGATCTTTACTGACTAACAAAACTGAAGTGCCTAAATCTGTTTGTTGTCTCTAAATTTCAAGTGTCCCTCCCTGATACATCCTTTCTTACTTCTGTGTTGTTAAAAAGACTTTTTAACCAAACTTGATATCTTGGGATTCCCAGGACTTAAATCAGCAGGAGGGCTCAAGAGTGGTGGAAAGGAGTAGTACCACAGACTGGAGAAATGTAGGAAAGGAAACATCAGTTCCTGGAGCATGATGTCAGTGCTTATAGCCTCAGATTTCTGAGCAACTTAATTTTTTCATTTGAGTTTCAAAATAAACATAAAATAATGCTTCTCTTTCAGCTCAGAGATCAATTTGCAATGCAATGTACATATGTGTAAACAGGATAGACAGCAGTACAGAAAAGTGGGGCGTTTGCAAGCAATACCACCTGTACTTCAGCTGGGAAGCCTCTGCCATCATCAAATCATCATTCATTTCTCTCCTCCCCTTCTTGACAATCAGCGAAAATATGGTAGAGAAGCTTTGCTTCTGCTTTGCCCATTCCCACTTAGAATTCTATTAGGAATAAATTCTAATAGGTATCAGGCTCCAGCTCCTTGATGCTCTCAAAGACTCAGGCAGACTTTTAGGAGAACGGTGGAATTTCTTTTCCTCTTTTTATGCTTGCTGAGAAATTTGCTCCATCAGGCCATTGTATTTCTGGTACTTCTGCCTTTAGTAATATTAAACAACAACAAAAAAAGGTTAATAGAAAGTGACAGTACTGTGCTCTGACCAGACTGCTTCAAAATTTCTACAAGATGTAGCAAGATCTTAGAGCACTGAATGACGCAATACCAAAATCTTTCTTGAAAAGCACTTAGAAGTCTCCAAAATAACTGTGAAACCTGTTTTTTACTCATGCAATCTGTTTGCTAGTAACACAGAAAAGATAAAACGTAGTGTATTTCATATTAAAGAGTATGTCCAGTAAAACATTGTACTACAGTATTTGATAAGGCCGTTTGAATTAGTCCAAGCTTCCATGTATTTATTTTACAATTCTCACTAAGCATTGCATTGAAGTATTGCACTGGAGCCCTTGAAATAATTCTCAAATTCACCACTTCTTGATGATTATAAATAAAAGGTTATTTAGAAAAAAGAGAGAGAGAGAGAGAGAAATCAGCAGCGTTGTATTTTTGTATTTTAAAGAAAATCATATTAAAATATATCCCGAGTGAACCAGAAAATTCCAGGAAAGAGAGATCAAAGCAAAAGAATAGCGTAGGACCACAAATGTGAGGCAATTCATTTTAAATGGGGATTTTTCCTTGAACAGCAGCTTACTGTCTAAAAATGTCTAAACCAGTGGAACAAAAATAACTTAACTCCCTTCCCTCCCCCTACAATCTGCAAAGATGGTCATTTTGCAGATTATACGCAGCATTTGCATATATTATTGTGTATATTAGCAGGAGAGGTTATCTACTCTACCCTGTCTGAATTAGACTAAATTCTATACAATTTTTACTCCTTCCATATCACTGAACATTTCAGTAAAATGCAGAATGGGAGCACATTTCTGATTTTTTTCCTAATTACACGTTCTTCTGACCATGAATTAATCTCTTGGCTTTGGAGGTGAATTTAATTTTTGCATATATGAACTGTTCTAATAATTAAAGTTTATAATTTTTCTATGTTGCAAATAAAATGCTATTAATAGCTAAATCCCATACTCATGTGAGAGAGTTAAGAAAAATAGGAACACTGTCAGATTTGGGCAGAAAGTAGTCTTCAATCCTGCAAAAATGAGAAATCTAAAATATTTTCTTATTTCACAGCATAAACTAGCTGTCTTTTCAAGATTTTTGTCAGCAGACAAAAGCATTTGCCAGCCTCTAACCTTCAATGTATTTCTGTAGTAACTCCCTGGAATTTAAGACAATTGCAAGAGCTGTGATTTTGATTAACTTATTTATGTGTTGAATACAAAAAGGCTACGATCTGCAAAAAGTTGGAGTGGTACTCTTGGACTCCTCTTTTCCCAAGCTGTAGAGGAAAAAAACAGGAGCTATTGCAGTCATTTTGCCAGAAACACAGAACGTTTTCCCAGGCAAGACCCCACAAAATCCCAGAGAAAACAAATCCTAAGCAAGCCAATAGAAATCTTTCCATTAAGTTCAGAAAAATTCGTATCAAAACAGAAAGCAGAAATATCATCTAGCTGAAGTTGGAGGGTTAATTACTGCAGCCTGGAAATACTCAAGTAGGAATTTTAAGAAAACCAAAGTTTAATATTGCTGCTCTTACTGAAAGTGTTTTGTAATTACTGAAGTGTCAAAGGAACTTGGCATTCCCTTATCTACCAGGATTTTTGCTAACATAATATGTGCCACAAAGATTTATGTGGCAAGTTGGGCACATCTCATTTTTTTTTTTTAAATGACTTTAGCATCAGGTTTAAAATTCAACCTACTCAATTGCTTTGGCATGTATATTCCCTTTGGGAAAGCAAACCAAGGAATCACCTGAGTGTGATGCACAGTTTATCATGCGTGCCTGTAAGAGATTTTGGAAGTGGGTCCGTGGTAGGTGAGCAGCCCACAGCCACAGTAAGAACAAAACTGCTCAGAAGGGGAAGGTCTTATGTTGCTGTGCACTCTGGTAGAAAAATATCACTTTCTATAGTCTACTTCCTCATAGTTTGATCATGTGCTGATTTCTTATGGAACCATCTGTACTACTTAATGTGTAATGGAAATGGAAAATTAACTTATAATGTCTTGGATCTTAAAAAGTATTTGTTGTGCTCGATGCACTATTTGAGCTGAATGGATCCTCAGACAATTCAGCGTTTCTATGATTATGCAACATCCCTTTGCTTCTGAGGACAACCAGCCACCTTCAAAACCATTTCTATTTTACAGAAATAAAAATGCCTAGGTTTTAAAAATGCCTTTATGCAGTAGTTCGTATAGGATAATAGCTAAATGTCTTGTGGGTGATGAAGTGAAGAAAATGCTCTTGTTGAGGAAGTATCGCTCAGAAACGCTGAGACTGCCGGTCCGTTATTTGAATAGACAGCAATAGAAATATGCTGGAGATGTCAACCACTAATAAACACGTTTCTGCATATTTAAATTTTTTCTTTGTTTGATACGGGAAAAAAATATCTTAGGCAATACTCAATATTCTGAGGCGATGTGAAAGTTGCTAACAGTGCAGAACTTGCTGCCAGTTTTCTTAAGGAAGAAGAAAATGTCACTTCTCTACATCTCATAAGGCCATGACTTTTGGAAGTTAGTTTTAGTACTGCCACAACTTAAATCTGTCAAAATCACGATGGCATCTTTCTGTACATAGGCCAGTTTAGGGGAACCAGATTAAATTTCTCCTTTCATTTTATAGATGCAGCATTCAGCCTGTCAGTAGAGGCAGTCCACTGAGGTGTCTACCTTATGCTGCAGAGAGGAAGAATTTAGTTATATTTTCCAGCTTTTTGTTCAGATGGACATTGATGTTTTGACAATGTTTTCTAATGAGATATGGTAGCAAAAAAAACAGTAGCCATTACAGTGCCTAGTTTATGTGGTGGTAGTCTGAAAACTATCTTTTATTACTATTTTGGTCCTGCTGTAACATCTTGCTTGCATTGGGAGCTCCTATTCTATCGGCAGGATGTAGGATGTAGTAATTCTATGGCTCTACATCAGCCATGCCTAAATCACGAAGGGCTGTATTTATTGCTGTATTTATTTTTTGTGCCTGTGTAAAGAACATTTGTAGATACTGGTGCTAACACAGAGTAGTCTGCTCACAGAGTCACATCTCAGCATGCCAGCTGTATTCCAGACAGAAAAAGAAAAAAGAACATGTGTGGTGGGATTGCGAGTCTGCCTTTGAATTGTTGAGTGACACTTCATTTTATATACTATTTACAAAGGAAAGTATAAATGTTTGGCATTCATCTGCAGCCCTGTCTCAGCCTGTTAAAAGCTATCAGAGGTGCAGACATTCACTTGTCTAAATTGTTCAGTTTTGAAAAACAGCACATGTAGTTATGCCAAATACAATCAGAAGAAAACTTACAAGAGAAGCAGTTCTGATAAGTAAACTCATCCCTGAGGTGCTTATCACTAGAGAGTTACAATACAAAACTTGATCTCTGGTCTTCATTTTGGAAATCTAGATCTTGCATGTCTGGAATACCACCTGAGAGATGCTATGGACCTTCAGTTCTGGGGTAAAAAAAAAACAAAACAAAAAAACTAACCAACCAAAAAAAAAAAAAAAACAAAACACAGAACAGTGTGCTTAAATCTGTGTAGGAGAAACACAAAAACATACATAGCAATCTTGTGTAGTTCTGGTTCTCTGGCTGTAATGAAGTAGTGATTGAAATGAGGCACCCACTCATTAGCATTTTTTGGAGAATCATTTCCACATGATTCCATTTCTAATGCAGGAGCAGCCTGTAATTTTGCAGCAAGCAGTGCAAACCTATTTCTGGCTCACTGGGCCAGAATTGCTTTGACAATGAGTAGGATGCATATCTGGGCAGACAGACTCTAAAAAAGGGAATTATTCAATCAGTAGCATTGAGTCACTTTACTGTGGCTGCATGTTTTAGTTTATTTTTGTATGTATCTCTAGGGATGGTACTGCAACCCAGAACATTTGCTGAACTGGTGCTCAGTGACTAGGCTGACCTATATTCATTCTTGCAATGGCTTGGGTGTTGAGTACCTGCAGCTTGGTCACTGACTTCAACAGATGAACTGTAGCTTTTCTTTAGTGGAAAAACAAACAAAAAACTTATATTTGACTATTCAGTTCTTATATTCAACGTTCATTCTACAGACCAAGAAGAGTTAAAGCACAAAACTGGGAACCGTAGGATCTGGAATCGCTTCCAGACTAAGCCTTTAGCTTGCTTTGTAGTGGACCCTCTTTAGTTTCATCAGCTGGATTTATGAATCTATCTATGTGTTTCAGGGAGGTGTCAGAGTATTTCAAGCTCTTAAACTCATCAGCCTCTGCTGGAGGTGCCACCTCTTGCCATTGACGCTAGAGGAATCCTGGGATAACAGGATCAGGTACTCAAGTCACTCGGCTTACCACCAGTTCTGTCCAGTGTTTCTGTGAATGAGCTTTCCTTGTTCCCTTTTGGCACTGAATCTGGCTCTCTGATATTCTAATCTGCCTTTGTCCTTGCTGTTATATCGGTTTTGCTTAAAGATTTATAATGCACAGGTGGAAAATACTGAGTCATTTTAGCAGTCTCACCTCAGCTATATCTCAGGGGAAAAAATGAAAAATTAAATCATTGTACTTCAGTTGCCAACCCTGTCACTCCAAACATTTGTCAACAGACCTGAGTGTTACTTACTGCTACAAGTTTAAGGTCAATTTGTGTCATAAAACATGACTATGTGTTTACTGCCAATAAATTTTGGCTTAATAACAGTCATTATGTGATATACGTTGTGCTTTAAACAGTTTAACATATAAATGCCACTGTGGCTTATTGATCTCTTTTCATTAGAGAAGAAGTTTGGTGAGCAAAGGGAAGTTTATTACAGATATACTCAGTGTTTCTTTTAAGTAGTTCATAGGATAAAACAGAGAACTTGCTGAGGAAGTAATTATAAGTAAGACATTTTAATGAGGCTATGAATATGTATAGGTTAAAGCATTCACAAGTACAAAAAAGTAAGTTCAACTTGTCATAGAATTAGTTCTCTAGGAGGACAAATGCATGGGCATGTCTCAATATCTGCTTTGGAATTGTTAAACAGTTTAGCAATCGATTTATAAAAACACAGGAGGCTCAAAGATTTGCAGATTTCAGTACATATGAGGAGCAGTTCCTGAATCTAAACAAGAGGAATAATTAACAAATGCGTAGTAGGGAAGAAAACAGCACAATTTATGTTTCATGTGGCCAAAATTTTTGGAGTTTGGAATGGGAATGGTAGTTGACTGAAAAAATAACTGGTTTCAAATCTTTGGTTTGATGTTACATTGCTGTTCTGTTCTTAGACTTTTGTTTTGAGGGAGCAAGCAGATTATCTGTAGGAGACAGAAGAATCAGTATTTGATGTCCATCACTGACTTTTTCAACCTCACTGATTTCATGTTATTTTTATGAATAGGTTAGAAATATAACAGTGATCAGTGTGCAAGTAGTTTCTCACAACAAAAGCATACTCTGTGCTTTAGTATATGTATTAATCTCTTTTGAAGACAACAAAATAGGTATTTGTAGCAACTGCATTTTTATGTGAAATCCATTGCAATTGTGCAAAATTGGAATTGGCCTCTTATAGGCTTATAAAATTACAGATTAATGATTTCTCACATTACTGCCTGCTCTATCCTTGTCACTGTTTAGAATAGAAAAAATATTTCTCTGAAGATTGAATAGAAGTTAAAGCATTTTTCAGATGAAATTACACTTTATTCTGTCCACTACTTTTTTTTTTTTTTTTTTCCTCTGGTTAAATACAATTTTCTTATTCAAGGTCAAAAGATTTTTTTCTTTTCTTTGTAACAGTAAAATTGCTGGTTAATACCAAAGAAATTTGAAACTCTGCTTTTTGCTGTTACTACCTCTGGAAATTCATCATTTTTCTTAAAATAAATCTAATCTTACTTTTATAAAAATACTTGGATAAATTGCAAGAAAATATTGTCTTTTTCACAGTGAGGGGCAAATGTCACAAGTGGTAGTATACAATTTCTGATTTATAATATGCTTTTGCCTACTCTATCAAATTAATCATTTAGTCTTTCCCAATGTGTTTGCTACCTGGAACCAAATGATTTGATGCCTTGACCTAAAATGCTTCCATCAGGAAAGAAGACAGATTTTCCAAGGCTCCTGAAAGTGAATTGGTCATTTGTTCTTTGTATACGCTTTCTCCTTATGCACAGATGCACACGCACACAAATTTACATAAACAGCAAGAAAAGCATTATTATAAATGCCATACATGAAAAATGTATTCCACAAAGTTCCCATTAACTTAAGATGAATCAGTATTTTGCTATTTCCTGGAAAAAAATGTTAGAGTAACAGCAATGCTAAAGATTAGAGCCTTTAATGACTTTTTCATTTTATATAGATGACATTAAAAGGCAATTTAAAGTATTATGCAACAGTTAAAATTGAAATTGCAAATTTTTTGTGAAAATACTGAAACAAATTCTCTGCATATGTGATGGAGGATTTCAATGTACTTATATGCACTTTAAACTAGAAGAAGACAGTCTTGTAATTGAAGCAGGATTTCTATCGCAGAAGGAAATTCAAAAACACCTCCTAAAGAATGCTGCTTCTGGCCTAATATTTGTAGAATATTTTTTGAAATATTCACGTAACATCAGTGCGATTCATTTTATATTGAATCCCTTTCTCTATAGTGGTATCACACAGTACTGCCCACAGATGGACGTGTCTGCATACATTAATATGTTCACTAATGAATGGAAGAAAAAAATTACTTAATTCTTAGTTCAAGAGAGGAATTGTGACATGACTGAAAATAAATCCAAGTATTCTACTGACTGTGGTAGATCCAAGAATTAATTTAAATTTCAAGAATTTGCGTAACAACTAGAGGGACAGATGCATCCAAACTGTTTGACAGCAAGTGGCTAGAAGTTCATAGAAATGCATCAGGCGGCATTTAAAAGACACTAATCAGAAATAAGATCCTTAGCCCTCCCCTCAGTTTAGTATGCTCAGTACTTCAGAGAAATCATTTGTGCTTGCATTAAACTGGGAAGGCAGTGTCGCCCACCTGAGTCTTCCTGATTTTGCTTGTGACCAAAGTTCTGATAAAGATGCAGAATATATTGGTTTTATTAATGATTTTGCAATTCATTCAGTGCTAAAAAGTATTCATCATTTTCTGTGGAAATTTGAGTAATTTACTGCTTGAACATCTCTATAATTAGAAAAGTAATTATTTTCATGCATTTTGCTATGTTGCAACTTCAGCATAAATTCAAGAGGGTAGAGAAGAAATTCCCTTCGCTTTGCTTTATGGGTTTGTAAGGTAGTAATTGCCCTGACTAACTACATACTTCAACCCCCACCTACCCAGTATCTCTTGTAACCTAAAATTCGTTAAGAAGATATTCATAGTTAAATAATCACAAAAATGGTGTACGTTAGAAAGGTCTGATTCTTAGTCAGTATTTTATGCAGGAAAGCAGCTATTTTTGTTTTAGTCTTGCTTTGAAACACGTGTTATTAAATATAATAAAGTGCTTGCTGAAAAAGTGATCACTTACTCCACCCAGTGTAACAAGGTGTAACCAAAAAAATATACCCCAAAATAAAGCATGTACCTTTAGCACAGGGAAAGTTTTAATTAAACTGTTCAGGTGGTTTCTTTTTTTTTTTTTCTTTCTTTTTTTTTTTTTTTCAAACACGGAGTGCTCAATTTTAAAACTTTGGCTACTTCCCTTTGTGCTCCTTATACAGAGATTTAGCAAAGTTGTGATACATTGCATCTCCAAAAGCACGCAGTACATCATTTGCCCTGACTGGGAAATAGTTCCATAAATACAGGTCGGAGGTGCAGGGTGTAAAAAGGAGGGTGGGAGAGAAGAATGCTTAGCCACAGGCAGAACTTCACACAAATATAAGTGACGGTTGTTATTCCTCTGATGATGCAGCTTCTGCCATGCTGTGCAAGTGGCAGCTCTGGGCAGCGTTTCACTTAATCTCTGTCTTGCTCTGTCACACAGCCCTGGTCCATCTCAGTACCATGGGCAGGAAATTCCAGCACTCAATGAATCCTTTTTGTGCAGCTCATCAGTTCTGCACTGTCTGAAGATCAACTTTCTCAAAATTACCTTCCCATGAGAAAACTAATGCTATTTTTTTTTTTCTTAAAAGAGAAAAAAGCAAAAAGAAGAAAATGTTTTCCTGTAGTCCCTGAATTCCTTTAGGCTGAGGCTGTGATTACAAACAATACTACCAGCTGATAGTACACCACATGCTGTCAAAATGCTTCCAGCTGATGTACCATTAGGTTATGATATTTTGGACAGAATCTTCATGCCATTTCCTGAATTGAAAGGTTCTTTGTCCTATCCTTTGTATAGCTAATTGTCTAGTTCTCTTATACTTTGATGTTTTCTGTAGCCACTGCTTCATTGCCACAATATCTTGATGAGTCAGTTGAAAGCTGTTCTTGCCAATGGGATTTAACACTTCACATAATTCTTTTCCTTTTTACTTCATAAGCAAACCATGCAGGATTTTTCTGAAAGCTTTTCTTGTGACATTTGGTTTACCCAACAAGATATGGGAAGGAATAAAACCAAAACCCAAAACCCAACACCGCAAGACAACCTGTGTAGATTTCAGGAGGAAAGATCTAAATGATCGATATCATACACTATAACTGGCATCTGACATGTTGTTCAATAATTCTTTGACTAAGGGCTTGAGTAGATATGGAGTTCTCCCCATATAACATTGGAAACTGGCTCAGAAATGTTCTCAGAAAGAGAAAGTGATTTCACTTACAAAAAAATCAATATCATGTTGTCACATATCTTTTGAGAAAAAAATCTACATTATACCCCTGTCTAGCTTTAGATCATATCTTCACAGCAGTCATAACTAGGATTAGAAACAACTGTATTTTAAACTGAGTCTTTATTACTTGTTCATTTACTTTTTTTTATGTCTTATTGGATTTGGATTCAGGGTTGACATGATGAGTTTCAATTTTATTTTTTTTTTTATTGACAGTTTACATCCTATTTTAGAGCATGAAACTTGAAATGGACTATTTTTTCTTCTTGGTCTGTGTAATGAATGAACTGTTGGATTTGAGATCTTTCAGAATCATCTTTCTTAAACATTTAGCATTTTTAGAGGTTGGAGTAGGTGATCTTGGAGGTCTCTTCCAACCTAGATGATTCTGAGATTCTGTGAACAATTTTTATAATACAGTTGTAGAGACAAAGTAAACACTGTTGATTTAACTTTATAAGCTTACCTTGATTCCTTCCTGAAAGTTCATAGGTGCAATGAGTTTCACAATGTATGAACAAATAAACAAATAAACAAAAATCAGAGAATCCTATGCATATAATTAATTTGCTACTTTGTGGTTATAGTCAAGGTCAATGAATTTTTTACCTCTGTCAACTGATAATTATAGTCATTCCTTAAAGAACTTAGCCAAAAAACATACAACATCTGCAGGGAATCGCTTTCTTCAGAGACAAAATAATTGTGTTTTATGTACCTGGAAACTAAGGTATAGAATGGGTTATTACTCATATCCAACTGAAAAGTAAATCTGAATATCAAATTAATGTGAAGAAAGAATCAAAGCAAATATGTTTGGTCCAGGTTTGAATATCTCTAGCTCCTTGTTTTTTCTTCTAGCTCGCATCCCTTATCCAAGGTTTTACAGGGTCTATCTTGTCACTGAAAACAGTGTTGTTCTGTTATTAAGAGTTCCTATTTTTCCTACTTAGGGACAGGAATTATTGTGTTCTTTAGCTTGGCAGGAGACAAGAAAAAATACATGATGCTTAGCAGGTGTGCTTTGGAGGAGAGTTGAGTTTGGGAAGGGAACAAAATGCCTTCTTTTCCTTCCCCTCAAAACAACCTGGCAGATGGGAAAGTGTTTATTGTCAGTCACTGCAGTGGCCAGTCTGTTATTAAAATGAGTAATTAAAATGGTCATCCTACTGCAATATGTCACAATGTGTTTGCACCTCACAGTGAAGATGACAGTGCACCATGAGGCACACTAAGAGCTTTCTGTGAGCGAACATTGTAACAGTTATGAGGAAGAAAGTTTGAATAATTTTGGGTATTTTACAAATCTGTATTGAGGGGTCTTTTCAAAGAGAATTTTTTCTAGTGATCGCTACTATTTTTTCTGTAATGTCTCTTGAAACTTTAGACGGGGAATCTTTTTAATCTTATGCATATTAGAAACAAGAAGTTGAACATTTCCTAATGTTCCATCTTCCTTTATCAAGGTTAATAGCAAGACTTCAAAGTTCAATCCATATTTCTATATTCTGACCCTCACAAAACCTGCGCTTTTGTCTCTTCATACACAGTTATTTGCAGGGACAGTTAATGACAAAAATTGTATCCACAATACATTGCAGAGGTTATTTCAGTGCCTATAATATTGATTGATGTATGTGAGGGATAGTTTCGTGAACTCTAAAGAAATAAAAGCTTGAGGTTTTACAATTTGGGATAAAGAAAAATGGACAGTAGCAATCTCTCTTGAATTCCATGAATCATGCACAAAAAAGACACATTGCACAAATTCATGGGAAAATGGATGTGTTAGAAGCTCTGGCTTAGAGTGATGGCTGCTTCAGAAGTAATGTGTAAAAATATTCTGGATGAGGAAAGGAGCAGTCAAAAATCTGGAATTGCAATGAACAAATGAAGAAGACTCAAACTATCCTCATTAGCTTCAAGTATTGGTGCCAATAAAACAAGACCATGGGAAGGATTATTTTTGGCAATAGCTAATCTAAAAATTCGGATTGTTTTTAATAGACTGTTCTACGAGTTGCTGCAAAACATGGTTCTAGATATATCACTATACCTGTATACCTTTATTTACTCCAAATACCAATGATTATTAGGAAATATTAATCAAGTGTGTGTTTCCATGTTTGTAATGAAACTTCACCTTGTTTTATAAAGCACCTCCTCTGTTTAGAATTCATGAACTTCAAGCTACCTAATTTCCTCTTACAATACGGGGGAAAAAGCTTTGTGGAAGAGGAAGAAAACAATGTCACGTATAACTTGACTTTCAGCAGAATTTGATAGTCTTGCACAGCATTCCCATAAATGAATTATAGAAACATTGTGGAACTAGTGTGGAGTGGGCAAACAAGCAGTCAAAAAATCATGCTGAGAGTAGCTATCTGTTGTTCACACACTGAAATATGAGTGAAGTTTCTCAAGGTCAGTATTACTTGTTGCTTTCATTAAGGATTTGGACAGTGGAATAGAGAATGAGCTTATTAAATTCTCATGCAAAAACAAGCAAGGGTGGGGCACCTACAAGCACTTCGAAAGATTACAATGTGAAATGTTGATTGATTGGAGCAACAGCATGTGGTAGACAGGATGTAAATCAGTCAGAGAAGGAGTGAAGTCCTCCCGCACATGAGAATAATCAGCTATATGATACAAGATAGGAAATGCTAGAAAAGCCGTTTTACAGAAGAGAAACTTCAGCTTGTAGAGGTTAAAAAGCTAAGCCAGAGGCAACAGGGACCCGGCACCTTGTCTTGTGATAAAAAGTATAAGGTTTAAACTGAATCAAGGAAGATCTTTGCTACACTGTAGAAAAAAAGGTCTCCAAACACTAAGGACAGTTAAGCTCTAAAACAGGATGGTTGCCACTGGAGATTTTTTGATATCCACTGACAAAGTACAGGAGTAGCTTAAAGGCTCATTAACTATTCCTATTTTCTGTGGTTCTCAAGCTGCTATTTCTCCGTAAGTGCTGTTAATATCATTAAACGTACTTTCTCCTGGATTGTTTATGTTTATGTTTATTTTACATATAACAAATGAAATTGCAGTATATGCAGTAATATATGTGGAAAAAATGTTTTGTAGTTATTTTAAAGATAACAGCCAACTTGCTTTGACTGATTTGACATTTCAGATATTTCTGAAATTTCTTGGTATAAAGATGAAATGCTGGGAAAGGTAAAACTGGGTCATAATGTCTCTAGGTACTTGGCCCCATTGCTGTTGCACCTGAAGATGTTGTATACAATTGTAGAGTGTATTTGTATGGAACCTATGAAACAGATGAATGAACTGTAAGGATAGTTCCATTTAGACATACTTTTTCTTTTTCTTTTTTTTGAAGCAAAATTACTTTCTTTTCCTGTTATTAGAAATAAAGGTTGCCTTCTGGCATGGGCAGATGATGCTCAAGTGTTAACAACGTAGACACTGTCAAAAAAATTCTGGGTAGCTGAGATGTGGTTGCTGAGAACGCTTGATGTTATTTGCAGGGATATTTTCAGTCTTCACTTTCGATAGTCAGCTTTAGATAATGGTTTTCTTGGTCTGATGATGTTTGCTTTGGTCCCAGTCCTGAAAAAGTTAAAGCATAAGTTTACTTGTTCACATACTGAGTGCAATGAGTAGAGTTAAATTAATTTGCTCATTGTTTTCAATAAGGATAAAGCTGGGCGTTGGAAGTGGTCCCATTTTCTTTGTGTATACATGTGCATGAAATTAAGCATGCACACAAGTCAGCCAAAATTGTCTCCTGTGTTCATTATTGTGAAAGGAGAATGGAGAATGCTCGTACAGTTATTTTAACATCTTATTTCCAGGGTTTAGACAGTTGTGAAAAACATGGAGTAGCAGATCAATAGGTGCAGTTATACATAAGTATTACATTCACATGTAAAATTGATGGGACTTTTTTCTTTCAAAAGAAACACTATCTTTCTAGCTACTCTACTGCTTTCTACTTTGTTCTATTTGCTTCAGTTGCCAAATGGCTTAGCTACTGCTATAGGTTAAGAAAAAGGCATCCGGAGTCATTCCACATGTGAGAGTATACACTAAGCCCTAATGTACTTTACACTATTAAGCAAACTTACCTAATAGGCTTACAACACAATATGGGTGTAGTGATATGTCCCACCTCTGGCAAATACAAGAAGAGGTTAATTAACTGCTCTGGGAATAGGAAAGAAGACCAACCTTTTCCTGTAAAAACTATGTGGTGCTCGTGTTCTAAAGGGAAGGCATTATTGTCTTGGTTAATTAGGAACAAGAAACAAAAGAAGGAAGCCAGTTAAATTTTTGTTTCCATGGGAATGGGCTGCAAAATCTCTGTAACTAATGATGGAAGATGGAAATGTTGCTCTCTTTAGCTATAAAGTTTAAATTTGTCAAGAGATGTAATTTGGTCATAAAGAGTAATGGCCTGGGAAAAAAAGGAAAAAAAAAAAAAAAAAGAGCTTATAATCAGATCTTAGAAAAGAAAATGTCTGTGTTTTCATTTGCCCCTGGAGTAAAGACCTGAGGTTGGTTGAGGTTTTTCTGCAGTGTTGTTGTATCTTTCTCTTCAAACTACATTTGCGTGTAAGGAACACAACTACTTTTCATCTCTGTAACTCAAAAGGTGCTTCTGCTGAAGTACACAGTGTGTTTTACTGACATTGCTGGCATGTGTATTAATGCAGAAATATTTGAGGGATTTATGCAGTTGCTGGGCAGCTGAAGACAAGTGTTTTGGATGGCTACCTACTGCTGTAGACAGAAATTCCTGTGCTGCTTCCTTTTGTTTTATTCCATTGAATAAATCTTTAATATACGTTTCAGTCTTCATACTTTGAATAATGCGGAACAGCAGGATTAAATGCATCTTTCCATGACCACTCCCAGTTATGTCAGAGTCTGGTGACATTATTATTAGGTCAGTGAATTGACTGACCTATCAAGTCTTTATCTCAAAGCCTCCAGTGGCCTACTCTTAACACTTGCAGGTGGAGTCCTGCCCAGCTGTAGACATCCTGGTGGAACTGGTGGACTTGATGGAACAGTGTCATTGGTTCCAGCAAATGAGGGGAGATTGTATCTCAAGAGGCTCTACTATGTTTTGTAGAAGTGTCTGGATGTTGAGAACCTTTCACAGCTATTTACTCATTTACTTTTCTATTTTTATATCATAAAATAATGTCATATGTAACTGAGAGCAGTCTTGGCTAATGTTACGAAAGCAAATTTGTTCCAGCTAAGTACAGTGGGTTGTTCAGTGTAGTAAGTCACAGCTGTATGGAGCTATGGATGACACCAAAGGCACAGTCACCTCTGATTGCAATTATACAAGGTGCTGCATGTTATATTGGAACTGGTGTTTGAGTCCTGTGGGGTGATCTGTCCAGAAATTGCCCCTTCCATGAAGGTGATGGAGTGCTTGCTATTACAAAATACCTAGGAAGCTGCAGCTTAGTTCTTTAGATGGGACTGGAGAGGAGAGATACAGAAGCCTTCTTGAAAGACTAGTAGTTTATTTCAGTGGACTGTAGTCAGAACATGGCTCTCCTGCACAGCTGATTTATTTTGATGGTCAACCCTGGTAAAGGGTTGGCTGGTAAAGACTGTGGTCTGTTTGCCAATGACACATAGCAATCTTTGGTCTTCTGTAAGTTATATTCTGCACACTGTGCATAGCTCTTGAAAATACTGGCCTCTTTGTCCTGCAATAGACAAGTGAAAGTAAAGAAATTGACTCAATCAGTAACAGGTGTTTTAGAAGGAATCTGTAAGCATCTAAAATGGTGGCAAAGAAACCTTCCTTGTCTCTCCTGACACCTGAGGTCCAATGGCTGCCTGCAGAGGAGTCATCATATTAACAGGTCCCTTACAGAGCTTTACTTTTTGGGAAGAATCTCAGATGTAATCTCTTTTCCTCTCGCTAATTAGTTTGTTTCTATGTAAAACTGGCAAAACATCCTAAGTGTGTGGGATGGGGAAAACAAATTAAGACTCATACATGTTTACAAACAGGCAAAATCAGATCTGATGATGAGGAAAGTATGATTCTGTTTATTAACAGTCCTACTTCCATTCTGTTAACTGGCCTGTTTTCTCAAGCTGTCATAGCTGAGATGAGGTCTTTGATGAAGGTTTCTCTTCTGGACCTGTTTAAAAGGTTTCTGTGTTTGAAGATCATATTTAGCATAAGTGATATAAAAAGAAAAATAGCTAACTGAGAGAAAGTTGCTTCAGATCTGTAAAGAAAAAAATAAAAACAGCTGGCTGACATAAAGTGCAAAGAATCCAGTTGATGAATGAATGATTCGATTAATTGGGCAGTTTAGCATTAGTATCTGCCTTCAGTGAAAATATTATGTAGCAATCACTGTACAGAACTAGCAGATGGTAACTCTGGAGTAAGGTTGCCCAGAAAATAAGTCAGTTCTCTTAAAAATGGTAAGGCTTTGACATTCCTTTGGTCCATTGGAATGAAAATGATACTTTCAAAACATGAATTTAAAGACCCAAGGGACTGTGTGAAACTTTATTTGTAGTATATGCAAGGGAATAATTTGGTGTAGTACTAAGACAGGCAGTGTATCTCGATTGCTGTTGAAAGTTGTCCACTTTTATAAATTAACCATTAATTTTCTCATAGAGAAAATGATTTTCAGCCCATCTTCAGCCTAAAGAGAAAGAAGATCAGAGTCTGGGTCTCACTGGCTTGGGGGATTTACAAGCTGAAATGAACAAGTCTCTCTGTTTTTGAAAAGAACACTAACTGGGGATCTGAAATCCTCCTAACAAAAAATTAGCTATAGCTGGTACTGCACTTTGAAACGTTGGATTAGTTTGTCTGTAGAAATGGGTTCAAAACTATGAACAACACTATGAACAGGTATTTTTGAAAGCTTGGGCTGTAAAATTTCACAGAATCACAGAATCGTCTAGGTTAGAAGAGACCTCCAAGATCATCTAGTACAACCTCTGTCCTAACACTAACAAGTCCTACACTAAACCATATCACTAAGGGCTACATCTAAACGTCTTTTAAAGACCTCCAGGGATGGCGACTCAACCACCTCCCTGGGCAGTCCATTCCAATGCCTAACAACCCTTTCGGTAAAGAAGTTCTTCCTAACATCCAACCTAAACCTCCCCTGATGCAACTTTAGCCCATTCCCCCTCGTCCTGTCACCAGGCACGTGGGAGAACAGACCAACCCCCACCTCTCTACAGCCTCCTTTAAGGTACCTATAGAGAGCAATGAGGTCTCCCCTGAGCCTCCTCTTCTCCAGGCTAAACAACCCCAGCTCCCTCAGCCGCTCCTCGTAAGACTTGTTCTCCAGACCCCTCACCAGGTTCGTTGCCCTTCTCTGGACTCACTCAAGCACCTCCATGTCTTTCTTGTAGCAAGGGGCCCAAAGCTGAACACAGTACTCGAGGTGCGGCCTCACCAGAGCCGAGTACAGGGGCACAATCACCTCCCTAGACCTGCTGGCCACACTGCTTCTTATGCAAGCCAGGATGCCGTTGGCCTTCTTGGCCACCTGAGCACACTGCTGGCTCATATTCAGCTGCCTATCAACCAGTACTCCCAGGTCCTTCTCTGCCAGGCAGCTTTCCAACCACTCTTCTCCCAGCCTGTAGCGCTGCTTGGGGTTGTTACGCCCCAGATGCAGGACCCGGCACTTGGCCTTGTTGAACTTCATGCAGTTGACCTCAGCCCATCGCTCCAGCCTATCCAGATCCTCCTGCAGAGCCTTTCTTCCCTCGAGCAGATCGACACACGCACCTAACTTGGTGTCATCTGCAAACTTACTGAGGGTGCACTCGATCCCCTCATCCAGGTCATCGATAAAGATATTAAAGAGGACCGGCCCCAGCACTGAGCCCTGGGGGACTCCACTAGTAACCGGCCTCCAACTGGATTTAACTCCATTCACCACAACTCTTTGGGACCGGCCATCCAGCCAGTTTTTAACCCAACAAAGCGTACGCCAGTCCAAGCCCCGAGCAGCCAGTTTCTTGAGGAGAATGTTGTGGGAAACAGTGTCAAAAGCCTTACTGAAGTCGAGGTAGATCACATCCACAGCCTTCCCCTCATCCACCAAGCACGTCACTTGGTCATAGAAGGAGATCAGGTTCGTCAAGCAGGACCTACCTTTCATAAACCCATGCTGACTGGGCCTGATCGCCTGCTTGCCCTGCAAGTGCCGCGTGATGACACTCAAGATAATCTGCTCCATGAGCTTCCCTGGCACTGAGGTCAAGCTAACAGGCCTATAGTTCCCCGGGTCTACCCTCCGACCCTTCTTGTAGATGGGTGTCACGTTTGCTAGCCGCCAGTTGACTGGGACCTCCCCTGATAGCCAGGACTGTCGATAAATAACGGAAAGTGGCTTGGCCAGCTCCTCCGCCAGTTCGCTCAGTACCCTCGGGTGGATCCCATCCGGCCCCATCGACTTGCGTACATCCAAGTGTTGTAGCAGGTCGCCAACCATTTCCTCATGGATAGCGAGGGCCACATCCTGCTCCCCATCCCCTTCCACCAGCTCAGGGTACCAGGTATCCAGAGAACAACCGGTCTTGCTGCTAAAGACTGAGGCAAAGGAAGCATTGAGCACCTCAGCCTTTTCCTCATCTTTTGTAACTAAGTTTCCCCCCGCATCCAGTAAAGGATGGAGATTCTCCTTAGTCCTCCTTTTTGCGTTGATGTATTTGTAAAAACGTTTTTTGTTATCTTTAACAGCAGTAGCCAGATTGAGCTCCAGATGAGCTTTGGCCTTTCTAATTTTGTCCCTGCACAGCCTCGCAACATCCTTATAGTCCTCCTGAGTAGCCCGCCCTCTTTTCCAATCATTATAAACCCTCCTTTTTCTCCTAAGCTCGAGCCACAGCTCTGCTCAGCCAGGCCGGTCTAGTTCCGCGTTGGCTCGTCTTCAGGCATGTGGGGACAGACCGCTCCTGAGCCATTAAGATTTCCTTCTTAAGGAGTGCCCAGCCTTCCTGGACTCCTTTGCCCTTCAGAACCTCCTCCCAAGGGACTCTGCCAACCAGTGTCCTGAACAGCTCAAAGTCAGCCCTCCGGAAGTCCAAGACAGCGGTTTTACTGGTCCCCTTCCTGACTTTGCCAAGAATAGAGAACTGAACCATTTCATGGTCACTCTGCCCAAGACAGCTCTCGACCACCACATCTCCCACCAGTCTGTCACTGTTTGTGAACAGAAGGTCTAGCGGGGCACCTCCCCTGGTAGGTTCTCTAACCAGCTGCGTCAGGAAGCTATCTTCCACACTCTCCAGAAACCTCCTAGACTGCTTTCTCTGGGCTGTGTTGTGCTTCCAGGATATGTCTGGGAAGTTGAAGTCCCCCACGAGAACAAGCGCTGATGATTTCGCGGCTTCTGCCAGCTGCCTGTAGAACTCCTCATCAGTCTCCTCATCCTGGTTCGGCGGTCTATAACAGACCCCCCCAGGCTGCTTGCCTTGTTGGCCTTCCCTCTGATCCTAACCCATAGGGACTCAACCTTATCATTCCCAGCCTCAAGTTCCTCAACATCTAAACACTCTCTAATATAGAGAGCCACACCACCACCCCTTCTGTGCTGCCTGTCCCTTCTGAAGAGCCTATAGCCAGACATTGCAGCACTCCAGTCATGAGAGTGGTCCCACCACGTTTCCGTGACGGCAACCAAGTCATAGCCTTCCCGCTGCATGATGGCTTCCAGCTCCTCGTTTGTTACCCATGCTGCGTGCATTAGTGTAGATGCACTTCAGTCGGGCCACTGCCTTCTTCCCCGGCTTTGTCATTGTTCCCCCTGGCACAGCTCCAACAAGCCTTCTTTCAGCCCCATCCCCCTTCTTTCCTAGTTTAAAGCCCTCTCAACGAGCCCTGCTAGCTCCTGGGCTAGGATCCGTTTTCCCCTTAGAGATAGGGACCCGTCTGTGGCCATCAGGCCGGGTGCCGAGTAAAGTGCCCCATGGTCAAAAAACCCAAAATTTCTGTGTTGGCACCAGCCTCTGAGCCACGTGTTAATCAGATGGGCTTTCCATGTCCTATCGGTACCCCTCCCTGTTACTGCAGGGATAGATGAAAACACCACCTGTACTCCCGCTCCATCCACTAACCGTCCCAGTCCCCTAAAGTCCCGTTTGATAGCCTTCAGGCTTCTCTCGTCAAGATCATCACTGCCAGCCTGGACTATCAAAAGAGGGTAGTAGTCAGAGGGGCGAACCAGGTTGGGAAGCTTCCTGGCAACATCCCTGACCCTGGCCCCAGGGAGGCAGCAGACTTCCCTACGGGTAGGGTCAGGTCGACAAATAGGGCCCTCTGTTCCCCTGAGAAGGGAGTCGCCTACTACGATCACCCTTCTGTCTTTCTTGGTGGAGGCAGTCTTGAGGCGTGGAGTCAGCTTCCTTGCCCTAGGCTGGGTAGACTTTCTACCTCATCCTCACCCACCGGTCTCTCAAGCTCCAGGGCCTCAAATCTGTTACGTAAGGGCACCTGGGAAGGTGGGCCGGTGGGGGGGGCGTTGCCTGAAAGGTCGAGCAGGGACCTGTCTCCATCCCTCCTCAACTTCTAGGTCGCCTCCCTCGGCCCGACAGCAACAGGGCAGGGGGTCCATCCCCATTTGGGGTGTCTCACCCCGGTACCTCTCCTTCAGGCCCTGCAGGGAGTCACTCCACCAGTCTATCTCCCGCTCACACTCCCTGATAGCCCTCAACCTCTCCACCTCCTCTTTGAGTTCTGCCACCAGGCGGACCAGGCCATCCACCTGCTCGCACCTCACACACACGGTGCCTCTGCCTCCCTCAGATGGCAGCAACAGGCTCAGGCAGTCCCTGCACCCAGAGACCTGAACTGCCTCATTGTTGAGCAGGCGGTCAGTCTGGGTGGCCACAGACTCTCTAGAGAGAGCGCTCTGCCTGGTGAAGGCCATCGCAGCCTAGCTAGCGGTCGACAGCCGTTAAAGGTGTTGTTCTTATGGGCGGGGGGAAACTCTGCCTTCCCTGCTCGCCCTGCCTGCGCGGACTGCCGCGCCAACTGCCGCGCCCGCCCTTCTGACGCGCCGCACCCTGTTTGCCCGCCCTGGCCGCCCGCGCTCCCTAGGGGCTGCCTTTGAGCGGCCGGGGAGGGGGCGCTGCTGGCTCCGCCTACGCCTCGTCACCCTCCCTCGCGGGGGCTGCCGGGCCCTGGCGGCTCCCCCGAGCGGCCTCGATGTCGGAAAAAAAAGCCCTGCCTGTCCCGATCCCCCGCTCCGATGCAGAACGGGCCTGCCCCGGAGCCCATCGCCTCGGCAAGGCGTTAATTGTTAATTTAACAAATAAAGTACAAATTTTCTATTCTATTCCTTGCCAATGCTTTGATTTTACTTATGAGTCTCCAGATAAGGACTACATCCCCTCTGAAAAAAAAAGCAACAAAAAACATCGAAGTGAAACAACGTTGGAACATTGGTAGTCCCAGAAGCAGTTTCTGCGAGGACCACCAAGTGTTCCACAGATGTACTTTCTGGTGCAGAATTAGCTGATATCATGGAATTTTTTTATGTTTTATATCTCTTTTTGGACTTAAAATTAATCTCCGTTCCAATTGCTATAGGATTCCACAGTACCAAGTTTTCACTAGTGCATGTTTTCATTGTCTTGCTGGATGAGTGCAATACTACATATTCAGTGCCAAATGAATGGGAACCACTAGTTCTGACTCAGAACCTCTACTATTAATTCCATTAGCTTTCCATTTTGAGCTAAAGACTTTATGTTGTAGTTTAAAGGTAGTAGCAGACTAATGTAGCACTGTTAATGACTTTTTACAGGCATGTCTACCTTCCAAGTTAAGGTTCCTTTCTGTCAGACTTATGACCACATAACATAAGCAATTTATTATCTATCTGAATTGCAAACACATGTTACTGTTGTGACATATTGTTTATGAAATGCTACTTTCTCTTATCTGTGATAAATGAATAGTAAAACAGCTGAAACTTACTGGTACTCAACATCTGAATTTTGAGGTGAATTCTCATGTTTGTACCTTTAGTTTGATTGTGATAGTTTATGGTACATGCAAAGAAGTTTTCTGGATAAAGGTCTTAAAATATGTGAATATTATCCAGCAATAGCTTAAGATTCAATATTTATCAGTAGGGAGCAGTCATTAATGTATTTATGAAAAAGCAGTTCATTATGGAGCGAGCAGAGAATAAGCTAGTCTAATATCTCATATGTTGAGTATGCGTTTTGCAATATTTGTTTAGTGTTAATACTGATCCATGTTTCAAACCATGCTTTACAGTTCACTCCATAAGTTTGCATGGTTGGTTGGATCTACCTATTTATTGTCTTGTTGTTGTTGTTGTCTCTAGTACCAAAGTGACCACACACCCCACTTTGATTAGAACCACACAGCACTTTTAATACAATGTCCTATTACTCTGGCAGGAGTAAGCACTGCTATATTTTTGCATGCTTCTAATAGTAAACGTTGTTCTTAGCTAAATACTTAGAATTGAGACTGGCACAGGAAAATGAGTTACAGGGCTGAAGTCTGTTATGGGTTTTCTCTGACAATTTATACATCTGTTTTGGCTTTTCAAAGAGGAAATCTCCAAGGATCTGTTTGGCATTGGAAATTGTTATAGAATCTAATCTTACAGTTTTCAGTTGCTATTTTACAAATTATTTTCCATCACAAAATAATAAAAAAAGTTATTAAAATAGTATATTAAAATTTGAATTACTGGAGTTTAATTAGACATTTGGAAATTGTACTTCTCTATCAGTAAAAGCTACTGAATATGACTTGTTTCCTTGAATTTTTAGATGTTTTAATTTTCTTCATTATTTAACATTCTGAGGAATATATTCTGCTTTCCCAGACTTTCAAAACATTTCTGCGCTAGTTGTACTGTTCTTAAAAGCTAGTCTACCAGGTGACTCTGATTTGTCCTTTGGAAATTCTTTACAGAGGGAAAGGGCTTTGAATGGTATTCGTAGAAAATAGTACATTCTGAAAAATCCTGCTTTGAGAGCACAATGGCACTGAATCTTTCTTGAATTTACAGTTTGAATGAAAGCACAACTTCTGAGTTGTAAAAGGCTTTATTTACGAAATGCATTTCTCTGAGTTAAATATTATTTTGCAGTGTGCTGTATCCTCAGCCATTCAAGTTCAGAATAAAGTTTTTTACAGAAAAATTTCAAAAGGCACAAGATACAATACATCTAATTTATTCTGAAATACGGTAGCATTTCAATACTTTCTTACCACTGAAGTAAAAAAATAAAAAATAAAAAAAAATCCAAGCCCAAATCAAGAGCTCTTTATTTTGTCTGTATTTTCAGTGTTGCATTTTGGAGTTGTGTTATGTCTGTGTGTTCCAACATTAAAACAGTGACTGAAAGGGCAGCTAAAGTCTGACAAGTAATTTTAGGGCAGAAAGAAGGATATGTGATAGACAACCTGGCATGAGGACTTTGTACAGAGATGTAGAGCTATTTTGTTCACATCTGAATTAACAATGGAAGAGGGGCCATGAAGGGTCAATCTGGTCAATCAATCTAGCCCAGTATCAGTCTAGCCCAGTATCCTGTCTCCAGTGACCAAAAGCAGCTACCCAGGGAAGAGTCGAAGAACAAGGTGAATATGCTCCCCACAAGCATTCTCCTAGCATCCAGTCATTTACTGCACTAGGACTACATGGGCCATCTGTAGTTTCTATTTGTTCTGTAGTTACTCAGGAGATATCTCTTTTGTGAACTTTGCTAACCTCTTCTGGAAACACTGTAAACGTTTCCACTCCACAGCATCTTGTGGCCAGCAGGACAGTAGCTAAACCTGGCTGTATGAGTAACATTCTCCTTTGTTTTGGACTGGCTTCCTCTTAGTTTAGTTTCATGTCTCCAGTTCTTTTCTTGGGCGAGGTAACGACCAAATCAATCAATCCTTATATACCTCCATGGCACTTCCGATCTTACAGAACTCTGTCGTATGCCCCTCATCCATTTCTTATTCACTCTGAAGAGTCCTAGCCTACTTAATTTTTCTGGTGCAGAAGCTGCTCCATATCCTTGATTGTCCTTGGGGTCTTTTCTGAAATTCTTCAAGCTCTACTATAACGTGTTAAGATGGATAGCACACTGCTACATGTATTATTCAAGATGGAGAAGAGATATGTATTTATAGAGCAGCCAATTCACATTCTTTATTTTGTCCTATCTTTCCTTCCCTGTAGCTCCTGGCCTTTAGTTTGCCCCATAGGCCCCTTATGAGCCCTGGGCTCTATTTTCACTTTCAATCCTTAGTGGGAATGACCAGCTCAGAGCCTACCATGTGTATGACAAGTTAAGGTGTTTTTTCTTTTTCCCCTCATGTGCATGATTTTACATTCATCTATGCTGATTTTTTTTTCCCATTTTATTGGCTATTCACTTTGTTTCATAAATCCTTCTACAATACTTTGTTTCACCTTCACCTTTACTTTATCCAGAATAACTTAGGTGCCTCAGCAAAATCTGTCTCCTCACTACTCAACACTGTTATGAATGTGTTGTACCACACATGTTCCAGCACATAAATCCCTTGAACTCCACTCTTGACCTTCTTCCATTCTAAGGACTAAACATTTATGCTTGCTATTGTTTCTTGCTGCTTCTTCTTCTTCTTCTTTTTTTTTTTTTTTAAATAAATTATTTATCCATTCAAGGTCATTCTGTTTCATTCCACGACAATTTAACTTCCTAAACAGCCTTTTTCAACAGCCAGGCTTTGTCAATATCATCAATTCTTCCCACATCCAAGTCCTCAGTAAAGCTATCAGAGAACTCTGACGACTTTGTAAAGTGGTCCTTTTTTCACAAAAGCAGTGTTGACTTTTCACTAGCGTATCGTGTACCGATAGCTACTCACTAGTTCTAACCTCCAGGGAAATTTCTGTTAGTTTTAATGATAAATACATCCAGATGTTGGCAAAAAGAATGTCCCATTTCTGTCAGGTCCAAAGGGCAAAGTAAAAAAAACATGATTTAAAAACGATAAGTTCCCAGCTGTCAGTATTATAGTCACCAAAAAAAAAAAGAAAAAAAAAAAAAGACAAAGTTAAGAATAGAGATAAATGTGGACCATTGTTAAAACAAAGGTGGGAAATTGGGCAACACTTCTCACTCACACATTGCTTCACTGCTGGGAGTAAACATTATTTGTACCAAATGCTGAATAAAAAGTTGCGAAAGGGATGATGAAACGTTTGATATAACAGCAACCCTAAGACATGATCCTCCTAGCCTTAGCGAGATGTAGAGGTCAGCAAACAGTTCTGTGTTACGGCAGTGCCCACAGAATGCCAGGTGTCACCGAGAGGTAGCAGAAGACATAGTTTACACCCGACAGCCTCCAGACCATGAAGAAAAGTCCATGAAAAAATTAATGTTCCAAATGCTACTGAGACTCCTCAGCTTCTGTTGCTGTCCAGGCTGCTGACACATCTTATCTCTCTGGCTCAAGTGACTGCTGCCAGGGAGTGAATGTCTTCTACCAACCCCAAGTGATTTTACACTGTGAGCTGTGGATTTCTGTTTTGTGTGCCACCCTGGTCCTCTGGGCCCTGTAGATGCTCAGCAGCCTTAAGGGAGGTTTTGGAAGGACGGATGTTGCTTCAGGATTCATTGACTATCTTGTAGTTTTTCCTTCAAAACTAAGCAGGTTCACCAGCTTAGTGGAAACAGTGAGTTTGCTTCGTAGTGAGTGTGTCCCCAGTAAGCAGAAATTAAGAATTATATTTCTCTGTATTTCTACATTCTCACCTCAAAATATGCTCATTTACATACAAACAAGTAGAACATACAGGGAGGTTCACCAGGCAAAGTCTTTGATTACTTTTGTCTTAATTTTTATGGCTGCATTACAGCATGCTGACACATTTTTTTTTTCCTTCAGAAATTCCTTTTTCTGCTAATACTGAATTAATTTCATTTAAATGCATGAAATGACTTCATACAAATTCACATGATTTTGAAGATACAAAAGAAGTAGAAAGTGAGAACAAGGAAAATGTAAACATCCCAAGGAACCTAAATTCTTAATAATGAATTCCACAGCTTTTTTTTTTTTTTTTTTGGCACTCCACTTGCTAGGGCAGAATTTGAGATATGACAAACTCCATCTGAGTGTCTGAGATTCATTTTCCCTTCACAGTTCCTTCCTATGATTTTTTTTTTTTTTTTTTTTTTACAGCAGGGGATGATCCAGCTCATAAAGGACGTGATTGCCTGTATACAAAGACTGATTATATAGCTATTAAATTTTTTTTGGAATTTGCATAATTTTGGGTATGCTGTGACTATATGGTTCACAGTAAAAAAAAAAAATCATTTATATTTTTGCAATAATCATACACAAGGACAGTGAAGAAATTTATATGTAGATGTTAGGAATATGATTATGGGAGAACAGTGTTAGTCTTATTTTTCAATTTGAAAGATATTATAAACATGTATTTGAGCATCATTTTATAGGGGTGTATTTTATCATTAAGTAATAGGCTTCTTTCCTCCTTATCTGGAAAAAAATCACTTTGAGCTCATCTTAACAAAGTTTTAATGAAACTTTCATGACCTGAAATAATGGGTTGGGACTTTACTGAAGAGAATGCCCTCTTCCTTGCACTGTGATGACTTCTGGCAAGAGTAAACTTAAGCTTAAATACTGGAATCTTGAGTCGAGCTAAGTCCCACAAAATCTGATGCTATTCAATGAAGTGGGTCAAATTAAATACAACACAAAATTTACAGTCTCATAGTAAATCTTCTGGTGCAGAACTTTCCATGCAAAACTTTCCATGCAGTGCCCTAATGGTAGAAACCTCATTCCTTTCCATTGTGCTGCTTGGTAAATTGTAAGGTACATTTCCTTCAGACACTGTATATTCCTGCTACACTTAATCAGTTGCCATGGTTAGTATGCTGGGAGTAAAACAGCTCAGCCTTTCTGCTCTTATCAGTTTCATCTTGCTCTTTGTATCAGGTGGCTCCTCTAGCACTTCATAACTTCATATAATTTCATATGAAAAAGAAAATTGGCACTACTGCCTCCTCTGCCACTGGCAGTGTTTTTTAAAGGAAGAGGGATCACTTTTTCTTTTGATGTCCTGCATTGGGTTGGAAATACAATGGTCTTGTGATGAAAAGTGTTGATCCAGTCAAAACTCACTCTGCCAGCTGAATTATGCTCTGAAGCCATGGTATGTTAAGTTGGTGTTGGTAGGGATTATGATGGATCATGCACAGTCCATCCTCTTGCAGCCAGCATGAAATCAATGGAATCTTAGTTTTCTCCATTCAGTCCCAGACAGGGAGAGGATTTAGGACACACAGCTGTCTCAATATGTATCCATTGGCAAAGAAGGCTTTAATCGGAATACTGTTTCCTATACACAGTCCTTCACATGGGAGACTCCCTTTTACACATTACAGCAGAAACATAAGCATACAATTTACATTGTAAGCATACAATAAGCAAGCATTTACTTGGAGTTCCAAGTACTCTCATTAGCCAGACCTATTCTATTAGCTTCAAAATGCCAGTCCAGCAGCGTGAATTGTTTTGTTAAGTCATCCAAACATATCCAACAAATTCTTTTGGAAAGGAGAATTGGCTTCTTGTTAGTGAAAACTGCAAACAGACTAAATGTAGGATAGTTAAAAATGTTTAGAACTTCACTCTCTGTGGAGAAATCTAAACTAAAAAAAAAATACAATAAGCTATGAAGATGGTAAATGTTATTTGCACTGTTTGAACTGACTGCTTGCTCCTTTGCCTCCATGATCTTGGAGAAAGCATCCAAGCAAAATCTTGGAGGTGAGTCTAATTTGAATAATGTGTTTCATATTACAGTTCTGAAAAAGAACATACTTATATAAATTCAAATCTATCATGGTATGGCATTATGTAGCACACACAGTCAGAAGGACAAAACGCTGTCATGAGAAAGACAGATAAATACAACCCTATTGAATGAATAATATTTGTACTGAAATTAAATGACAAGTTTTTGACTTATTAGAATTTGGTGTCCTCCACCACAAGGGAAAAAATGAAGAAAGCCCAAAGAAGAATCGACACCAAAAACATCAAAAGGTTACAAAAGAGGAACAGAAAGAAGAATGTCTTAGTTGAGGTGGGAAAGAGAACTGTGACTGATGACCTTGCTTTCAACTCTCTGATTATGAGAATGCTTCCCTGCAGCAGTCTGTGCCAATATTGGTGACTGTGTCATACTGAATAATAAATCTAGCTGACATTATAGGCAGTTGTTTTAGTTTACAGCTTTAACAGAATTGCAACAACATCAACAACAACAACGAAAATCTGTTGTATGATATTTTTCTATCTATCTATCTGTTTGTCTATCTATCTATCTATTGCAATTGGGGGCTTCGGTTGCTGACTACCAATTCATTGTCCATGTTTGATTTATGGTCTGTGGAAGTAGGAAGGAAAGGTTCAGCTTTGGTTTCATATGGGCAGTTGACAGTTTAACAAATGTCCCTGTGTCAGAAGTGATTAGTTTCTCTTCCCTGAAATCTGTGTGTCTTGAAGACACAGACCCTGAGTGCACTTCAGGATGCTTTGATTTTCTACTGAAAATTGTTCTTACTCCTTGGACTAATGTTGTGTGCTTATCTGTTTCCAGCTGAAATTCTAAACTCTTATGAAAAATTTCCTGCATGCCTTAACATCTGCTTTCTTCTAGTTAACCAAAAACCCAAGTAATTTATTTTTAGTTCATTTTTACATTTTGTTTGTTAGCTGTGCTTATCCATCATGAAACATTACCTGGACATGTATTTATTATTTATTCTTTAAATGAAGTTGTGATATTCATCTTGATTAAACTTAGGTGTCTAAAAGTTAGGATGTTAGCAATCTTGCCACCTATGCAATCATTTTATCTGGTAGGAGACAAGTGAACAGCTAAGTATGGTGAGAGGTGCCAGTCTTGTCCCTGCAGCTGTAGAAGATGCCTAAATACTTGTTAGACCATTAAGCTTATATGAAGCTCGCTAAAGATATGTCAGAAAGATATTTTAAAAGTTGTTTGAAATGTGAAACTTTTAAAGTGTCTAAAAACAAAATTAGAACATTAACAAAACTCTGCTAAGCCTTTCATTTTTTTATTTTCTATCTGTAAAAACACCTTGAAATTACCTAGGACTTTTTTCTCTAAAAGGTACAGCTGCATGGTCCATTATCAGGCAACATGAATTTATAGGAAAATGGTAATGGAATTCTAAATTGTAGAAGTTGTATCTGGCTATAATCAAAATGAAACTTAATTTTCTCTTTCGGAAGAATTTTGTCTATCTGCTTTTACTTTGGTCTTTTCTGAATACTGCAGTTTAATTTCATCCTCCAGTCGTAGTTGCTGTTACTGCCGCGATTGCTCTATGTTCTCTTGGTGCTGTAGTAAAATGATAAGGGAGATCATAATGGACTGACTGCTACATCAGATAAGCATCAGGCCTCAAATGTCAGGGAAAAATGTGTGCCAGGTCCTAGAAAGTACAAATATGAGAACATCTCTAAGTGCTATGAATTGTTTTGCGTAGGAAGTCACCGTGGGTGATTGCAGTGGTCCTAGCTGTAACTTGTTCTTTTCACAGACAAATGTCAAAACAAACCTAGGGAACATAGAAGAACATTGCTCTGGCTTGCTACTGTGCAAAATTTTTTTGCCCTTTTCAATCTGTAGATCTTTTGTTAAAAATCAGAATTGAATTCAAATGTCAGATTAGTGAGGCCACACAGCCATGACCTAAGAAATTTCATACCCATTATAGGACTTCAGTGTGTCTTGTCAGGAACAAAGTATTGAGCCAGTATGCAAAGAGTTATTGAATTAATCTCCTTCTTAACTGTTATGGAACTACAAAGCACAGTGAGCCTAAGTGAATCCAGACCTCAAGTTTTGACTGAGTAGCTCTTGATTCATTTGGATTATTGTCAAACTAGACACAACGCTCGAGAAATTAAAGGCTCTTAATAACATAATTATTCTGTAAAGAGAATCCAGCAAATTAACCCAGTTTAGTTTTGGTATATGTATATATAAAATTCTGTTTTAAACACTTGCTTTCAACTAGAAGTCTTCTATTCATTTTAAAACTAGAGTGAAGTTTTACAGCCAAGTTATAAATCAGTGAAGAAACCAGATGGTACTATCATGGCTGCAGTTTTCATGCAATGTGAATTGCATTACAACCACTGCACATCTCAATGTTTATTAAGGGTGAAAAACTAGGGCCGTTTTAAATGTGAATTTAAGTTTGACAAGCAAGGAAGCAACAAAAAATGCAGCTCCAAAATAATTTTGAAAGTTTTCCTATGTGTTATACAACAGATTGGTCTTGTTGTTTACCTAAAAGTGGGACAAAATATATCCAATCTGATTTTGATGCGTGTTCGAGAAGTCTCTAAAAGCCACAGGCAAGTAGGTGGTTCCCTTGGACTCAGTGGCACTATATATGTACTACTTGGTGTGCGTAGCTACCTGTCTGCCTTTGCAGGAGCTGTACATCTCTGCATCTATTGGGGAGACATGAATGCTAGTAAACTTGCAGGCCAGAGTGGTAGACTGAATTCAGTAAAATTTCATAGGGTATAAAGGGAAACCCCAGTCTGTAGCCCTGAGTGCCTGATCCCTTGGGCATAATCAGAAGATGCTGAAAGTGTTTGGCCAGCCTTTAGCTCAGCGTGAGGCAGAGCAAGCACTGTCATCTTACCAAGAAACATGGGTGCAGGAGGGGAATGTCTGGCTATCAGCGCTTAGTGTGACAGATTACTGGTTAAGCTCTCTACAAAGTGGCAGGCACAGGTCCCAGTCTGTGCTGCAAATAAGGGAACTGAATCACATTTGCTTGCAGCATCACCCCACCCCAGAATAGGCTGGGTGGAAGAGAAACACCCCCTAACTTCCTCTCTATATGTCAGGCATTTATAAACAATGAATTTTGTTGATGCATATTTCTATCCATTGGCCAGATAAAGAACCTAAAATCTAACATCCTGTCAGGTGCTAGCCTGAATAGGCTACATGCCTATTTCACTCCTGAGTCCCTTATGCTATGGGGCTAATCATTTACTTTTTCATTGGTAGAATGGGTTTGATTTTGTTCATCCATCAGTCTCCTAGCATAATTAGGTGTTTTAAACATGTAGGCATGATGCAAACATCTCAAACATTGTGAGTGAAACTTCAGACCTCTTCAAAAGTTCCCATCATACAGCTCTCGAGAATAGAGGACTTTGACTGCAGAAAGGAGAGGCATTAGGTAGAAGCAATACTGGTGATTTCACGCTTTGGCTAGTTATTATAAGGAATTGCAGAAGTTGCAGCTGGAAATCATGTTTTCTCAGTTGTGATCTTTACTCCCAGTCTGCAGGCTGACTCTCAGTTGTGATAGTTTTTCGAGCAATGGATGGTTTCCTTTTGAGAAGTGGAATGCCACCAGCTTCATCCTCCTGGTGTTTAGCAAATGATGCCTGTAAATAGCTATCAACCGCAGGCTTGAAGCAAACAGGTAATGCAGAAGGAAGTAGAATCTTCTGACAGATCTAATAGTACTCCTTTGCACTTCAAGTCTCAGGCACTACGACAAATCTATAAGGAACCTAAATTGCTTAATAGTATATGAATGCAGCCGTTGCGCTTTCTTCAAATACTAGTTGTTACCATTTCTTACATCATGGTGCTTTAGGAGGAAGCCTACAATTTCAGTCACCTGACAGCATGTTGTAAATTATGAATTTGTCCTGTCCTGTATGTTTTATTCTTCCTCCTTGTAACATAATTTACAGCATGAAATGCTGTATTTAATATGTAAAGGAAAATTGACTTTTTATCTTGAGTAGGTTTGTTGAAGTGGACTTTTCTCTGATTCAGTCCTGCCATTAGTATTTTTAAGGGAAACTCAGGGATGTTGACCTCTGATTCCAGAACTAAGCCTCCATTAATATTAAGTGTTCAAAATCCAAGAGAGAACTTGGCTTTGCAGCATCTTTAAGGATATGTGTAGTGTAATGATGGAAGCAGAAAGTTAGACATATTCCTTTGGAGTTTCCTTACATAACAGTAAGCGGTGTCTTTTCCTATGAGTGTGAACACGTCACACACTATTTATTATGAGATGTTTTTTGGTCAATATTGGTACCTTAATCTTTAAAATGCTCAAGGTCCTCGAAGGCATTGTGTTGTGGATAAATTATGCTTGAATTTGAAGGCTCAGTTCTGGCCATTCTTCCTACTCTGCCCAGCTCTGTAATCTTCCTGTTTGTTTCAGCCTTTCAATAAGGTCTGCATGGACTGAGCCATGTGCCTGTGAATAACTCTTTGAATGATCACTGTTTTGATGGTTGTGGATTTTATGCAGATGTTTCTTGTGGAGAATACTGTGTCATTTGAAATACTGGACTGTTCTTCATTTGTTACTTGTGATGTTCACCAAAATGATATTGTGTTCCTGTAAAATCAGTAAACATGAGATTCTGGTGCTTTATTAAAAAATAATAGTGTATGCTATGTTGAATTTCATGGGCATAATCCAAGTACCCAGCTGCATAATGTGGCTATTTAATTAATATAATATATTCTTTTCTGTATGCTGCTGTATGATTAACCATCCCCACTGAGACATCTACCGTAGGTACAATTGAAATGGATGAGCCTAATGAACAAGGGTATTTGCATTTCATTAATATGTTGTATAATTTCACTCATAAAATTGTATGGAATTAATTTAGCATTATTTTCTGCAGATGATCATAACAATAACATTTTGTACTCATTATGAGAAAAGATGATGCAAAACACAAGCAAAACCATTCAAGTTCTTCAACTCACAAAAGCTTCAGATTTCCTGTGAAACTCAGATTTTTATGCCTAAATTCTGATCGAGTATGGCCCTGACTTACTGCAGCTGAAGTGAAAGGCAAGATTCTTGTCAATGTTATTCTCTCATCTCTCTAATCTCTAATGACTTGCTAGGAGGTAAGGGGAATTCAATTCTCAAAGCAGCCATTAGGCTGATGGAAAAGCTCCCTGAAAGATTAATTATTTCTTGCGTGGAAAATGATCCAGACATGTGTTGGATATAAATGCAGAGTTAGCATAATTTTCAGTTCTGTTGCTTGCAATTATGCATGTGATGTGCTGAGGTATAGGATATAAATTCTGATTTCAGAAACAGCCCTTAGGGACAAGGTCAGAAATAAGGAGGAGGAGGTTCAGGAGCAAATCAGCTTTGTATCCAGACTAGGCTACAAGTGGTTAGGCTCTGCAGACAATTGTGCACTTTGTAGCAGACCGAGAAAAGTATTAAAGCAGCAAAACAACTCACTGAATATTTCTCTCTTTCTCTAGAATGAGAGTGCATAAAGTTTTATTTTGTCTTTTGGCAGAATGATTACACCTGGTTTGACGAGTTACCCCCTAGCGAAACTCCTCTTGGAGGTCTCTTCCAACCTAGATGATTCTGTGATTCTGTGATTCCTCCTTTGCTATCAGCTCCCCAGAAGTGTCGTCCACAGGCAAAGCCACAGTGCTGGCGCTCAGGACTTACCTCTCAGTGTAGCCTCCTCCAGGTCTGTGTCAGTTGCTCAGCTGGCTGCTTGCACCTCTGGACAGTGGGTAGAGCAAGCAGTGAACCTTCACAGCATATGCTCATGGGTGGCACCCCCTCAAAGTACGTGCTGATTTTGCTGCAGGTTTACTTACAGGCTATGAGCATGTAGATGTGCACATTTCCCTTCAAGTTAACCTCGTGCCAGGGCCAGCTCTATGACAGCTTGCAGAACTGGGTGAGGACAAAGAAAGCAGCAGCAACAGAGCAACAGAACTAGCGTGGAGAAGAGGACTGCCTGTTAACTACACCTGTCAGCATATTTTCTAGAGGGAACGAGGGAAAAGCTAGGGATTACTCATCCTGACCTTTTCCACTACTTCTGAAGAAAACCGCCATGCCTTGCTGGGGAAGATTCCTTTATGGTGCCGTTCTGGGGGCACTATGATACGCTTGGGATTTGTCTGCACTGCAGAGGTAAAATGCAGGAAAATTTTATTCTCTAGCAAATTAAAGGATACCAATGCCTGCACAGTGGGTTGGCTTGTCTGTGGGAAATAGCCTATAGATACCTACCACTAGCACTTGTAGCTTCATACCATTTCATCTTCTAACTCAATTTAAACTAACTTGTGTACAGTTAACGTGAACAAACACAACTCAAACCAATTCTGCAGTGATGATTTATTATTAGACAGTGGTAGAAGATCTCCCATACAATGTAAAATCTTTTTGTATGAATAAGTGAAGTCAGAGTCTTTCAGAATCTAAGACTAAAAGAAACAGTATCATATGTATTTTTTTTCTGAGTTCCATGCACTAATTCTTAAATCAAACTCCACATCCTTTGAATGAACTGGAACATAAATATATTTCAGACAGCTGATCTTCATGTAAATTTTTATCTTACAGAAGGAGAAAGAAGCCAGAGAGATTGACGGCTTTTAAGGGGAACAGAAATCATAAGGATGGCCTACTTTTACTTCCTATTATGCTTTCTAGCTGCCGTTCTTAATACAAAATGACATTTATATTTTAAGAAGATAGCATAGCAAAATAATTTCTCAAAATACTTGAAATTGTTAAAGTTTTTCTATGATATTTTTCTTATTGAAGCAGAAGTATGATTTTTTTCATGTTATTTTATCTATAGCTGGAAGTTATATGCGTGCTGGAAAATGTAATCTTTTCCTTTTTTCCTGCTGCTATGACTGCTATGCCTAGCCTCCAGAGTTGACTGAGAGGAAAGGCTTTGAAGTTGGAGTGGTTTCATGCTTTCCATTTTTTGTTCCTAACATCTAAACTTAGTATTTATTCTGTCCTGAACAGAAAGTCCTAGCAGGTGTAGATGATTGAAAGCAATAGCACAGCAGTCCATTTCATAGATGTGCTAAGGCTTGTAAAATTTTCTGTCTGCATTTAGCTGTCAGTAAGATATAACAGTACTGACATGAGATCTCATTTTAATGTGAATTTTGATTGACAGGGATGTTTGTTGTATCTAACTCATGTCATGTCTTTGTATAACAAGACTTTTGACTGACTCTTTCTATTATGTTGGTAGCATTGCACTGTATTTCAGAAGAATGCTTAAAAGACTACAAAGATTTGAAGATCATTCAGGGGATACAAAATCTTGCATTTCAAAGGAGTCACCACTTAAAAAAAATAAAAGTGTAAAGCAGAAGCAGTGCATGAAAGCACTTAATTTAAAGCAACTTCTCAGAGTCATCTATAACAGAACATACTCTGACTGTGGCTACGGTAGAGTAGCATGATTTTACAGAAGAGTAAATGTTTTCTACCTCAGCAACTTTAGACACTTTGCTCTTTTTAAAAATTAATCTAAACTTATCCTTCCTAAATGTCAAAAACCGAGAAGCAAAAACATGGTAGGTATTTCTCTTCCTGAACTATATAACATGACCGGTACCATGAAAAAACATCACTTGCTCCAGGATACATGCTTGGTGACAAGGATCTGCACAAGCATCAGCAGTTTTGTGTCCTAATGGAATTCCTTTCCTCAGATAACAGCAGAGAGCTGAGTCATTTCTTCCACAATGTCCTGGCCTTTCTGGATAACACTTGCTCTGGCTTCCCCTCCCACGAGAAGCCAGTCATGACTGCCTCCTGTATTGCTGGCCTTTACATTCTGCCCATTGTCTTTCTAAAATGTGCTCATTTCCTCTGTGTAAACTGAATGAAGAGCTTACTAATAGCGTTTGCCAGTGTTTTGGAGGGTATTCTCCTTTTTGGCTAATGAACACTTCCCCCAAACAACAAGGACAAAAACATCAACAAACAAATTGCCTTAATTAGGGAGAGATTTCATTTCTTGGATTTATTATCTTTTTCCTGTTGCCTTCTTTATTTGATTTTCATTTATAACTATTGGTTTAACTAAATTGAGGTATATGCTTTCTGTGCTCTCTAGTTTATAAAGATGGAATGACGAATGACAAAGAAGGGATATGTACTGTATGAGGCAAAAAAAAAAGTGTCAGCTACTAAGGCTATATTTTACCTTTCTTGATTTCTCTGAATGTTTTAATAATTGAAATTCAAGTTCTGGATTTCTAGTTTTTGCAAATGATGGTGGAAGGAAGCTCTTGTAGTAACCCATGCCCTTCATTAAGGTTTGCAGAATGTGCAGGAAATGTAAGGGTACAGCTGATTCTTCCCAGTGAACTCATCCAGAAATAACATGAGCTAGTGGCTACAGTACTAATCCTAAATAGATGTAACGTGGATTCCTTTACTGATTTTACCACAGAAGAATTGTAGTGTGCAGTCTTTCACACATCACCTCTCTGTCTCAGTTTCACTTTCAGGAAAATGGAGATTTTACTACCTTTTTTTCTGAAAACAGCAGATAGAAATACTTACAGAAGTTGCAAAGTTATTGGCACTAACACATGGAGATAATGTTGCTGGTCTGTTAGCCTTAAATCTACCTCTCAAAGTTGCTTCACTTCCCTGAGGTTTTAAGACCACCTTCCTTCCTCTCTGACATCCACAGAATATGGGATATCATGCAAGCTTTTCTTGCAGATTTGGGGAGAAACCGTCTCAGCCCCATAATATGCACTTGAAAAGATTACTGTTCAATTAGGTCCAATATTTAAATACTTTAATGGCTATAGTCTCTGAAGACAGCAGCCTCACTGGAAGCTCTCAAACTTTTCCCAGCTCTGAGTGATTCAGCCCACATGTGCTGACATGTGATGGAGGATGATGCATCCAGGGGCTGCAGGAACCAGCTGACCCTGAAAGACCTCCTTGCAGGTGGGATGGGGCTGAGCAGTGGGGCTGTCTCTCCTGCCTTTTCAGTATTCTCCAAATCATTAAAGGAAGGAAAGAGGAAATGTGGAAAGTGGGATTTTTCAGGCATAGAGCAGAGGATTTGAGACATGACAAACAAGAAATGAGGCCAGGAGTGGGGGAGCAAGGAGGTAGGGAATTAAGAGTGAGAAGAGGTAGTAAGGAGCAGTTAGGCCAGGTAGCTAAAAGAATGATTAATCAGATGAGGCGGGGAAGATTTTGTCTCACAGAGGCACCAGTAACCACAGCAATGATGCTGAAGACAAATTTGAGAAGCTAGTGGTAGATATGAGGTGAGAAAGTCAGACAGCTCAGAGATAACAAATGCTAAATGCCTGTATGTAAGTTTTCTGTTAAATGCTTCATAAGCCAACTTTTTTGCTTCCCAAACCCCTAATTTACTCTACACTTCTCAGATCCAAAGACCACAGTAACCAGCTACAGCATGCACATGGCAAAAGAGCTTGCTTGGTTCTAGCCACTGCTCCAAAAGTGCCAACTCATTTAATAAAGTCACTCTCATCAAAAAAGATTTCTGTAGTCAGTGGCATAGAAATTCGTGGAATCTATGTCTCAAAAGAAAGATTTCTATTAGCTGTACTGGTAGTTGTGATGAGGAGGTAGAAATCAACATCAGTGTCACTATTCAGAGCAGTCATATTCAGAAGGTTCTGATGTCCTCCAAAGTCGCTCTGAGGTGAAACTGAAATCACCATTTGCCCTCTTGTTTCATATTTCTTTTCTTTTGTGATTCAGTTTGGTGTTTTCACCTGGTGTGCATATATTTTACTTATCTGCAAACGTCACCTACCCATTAATTGTAGAACACAGCATATTTCTGCTTTCTAGCTAATGATGGCATTTGAACAACGTATTATAGGATAATTATTTAGTTTGTTATCTAAATTATTTATGTACAGTAGATAAGTAGCAAAACACATGGTTGTGCTTCCTGAGGAACTCTTTTGCCTGTTTTAATTGCTTCTCCTCATTTTTAATTAAATTTATTTTCTGGATTTTCATGGCAGTTATATATTTATCTTGTTCCCTTTCATCTAATTTTCTCTTAGCACAATAAAAATGCTTTTCTTTGAAGAAGTCATTAATGAGTCTAAAGCTTATTGCTTGTCACATGTCCAGTAATCACAGTTTGCAATGTGTGTCTGTATTTTGCAGATGTTGCTGAAGATAAATTGTCCATATGTTGGAAATCTTATTTTTAGAGATCGCAGTATCACATCCATTGACTGTCAATACTTATTTTTCACATTCTCGTGTTTAAGATATCTCATAGATTTATGTTTTTATATCTGACCCTTTTCCTAGGTTTCATATAATTCTATCTCTATTTAAACTTTTACAAAACTGTTGGAGATTTTCAATTTACATATGCAGGACTCCTTCCTTTTCTGGGAGTTTTCATTTGGTGTGTTAACATCATTTTATATCTTATTAATGAATCTCCACTACTACTAGTTGAAGAGATTTGATAAGGCCTTTATAACTTTTCTTTTCAATAATTAGCTTTTTTCCCCAATGACTTTTAAGCAATAGCAATTGTTTGGTAGATAATATCAGTGGTTCTACACATTACTAATTGCTATTTCCGTTGTAGCTGTTACCAAAATGTCCTTTTAACTCATTGCATAAATATTTGTGTAACACTACAAAAGGACAAAAATACAAGGAAAGGTGAGAACTGTGAGGGAGATAAGAATAAAGAAACTCATATCTGATACAACCAAAGACAGAAAGCCAAGGAAATAATTCAGAAAGGTACTATTTTATCATAAGTGGCATTTTGGTTAGACTGAGAAAGAGCTGTGAAGAGCAAAACCCAAGAGATGGGACTATTCAGTTTGAAGTTTCAAGGTGTGGGGAAGAGTTTCACAGAATGATCATTTTTTAAGTGATATACAAAATAATTTTTCTCATACACTTGAGATTGGCACAGGAGGATGCTTCCTTCCTTCCTTCCCTCCTTCCCTCCTTCCCTCCTTCCCTCCTTCCCTCCTTCCCTCCTTCCTTCCTTCCTTCCTTCCTTCCTTCCTTCCTTCCTTCCTTCCTTCCTTCCTTTCTTTCTTCATTTCTTTCTTCATTTCTTCATTTCTTTCTCTTCTTTCTTTCTCTTCTTTCTTTCTCTTCTTTCTTTCTCTTCTTTCTTTCTCTTCTTTCTTTCTCTTCTTTCTTTCTCTTCTTTCTCTTCTTTCTCTTCCTTCCTCCTTCCTTCTTTAATGCTTAAAGCTGATCTCGAATAGCTTGATTTTCTAACTTTAGTTAGAAATAATTGTCTCAAAAGTTGCTGTTTTCTGCTACTTCCCTACTGCCTTTTGTATTGGGTCAGTGGGTGCGCTGATAGGTGCCATGAAGTTAAGTCATAAAGAATTTCCCCTGCTCTTGACTGAAATTCTGCAAAAGTAGGATCAACATGTCATAGCCATATATTTGCAGAGTAAACAGCTTTTCAAATAGCAAGTGATGTGATCCATCTTTGGTGTCAACCCATTACAACACAGATGAGTTTGCAAAATCTTTTGGTTTTATATGTAATATATTACTTACTGGTACATATTGCAAAGTGGCTTTCATATTGACATAATTTACTAAATGTAATTATACTACTTATTCGTATTTTGCCATAACATATGTTTTATATCCTGCTTGACCTTTTGAAAAACTGGCATAGAGGAATTGTAAAAGAAATCAAGTACCCATTAAATACTGCTAGCTGAAAAATACTTCCTCAATACATGCAAGAGTTTGGTTATATATGTGTAGGTTTTATGAGGATGATGTCTTTTCGCTGGTCTAGAACTGCTGTTAAAAGCTGTTCAGAGATGGTCTTTCTTCTCACAGTAGAATTTGTGAAGAGTGAAGTGGGCCAGGTTAATTTATTTAAGAAGGACAAGAATCTGGAAACATTTAAGACCAGTAATTTTTAGTAGGTAATTTAAAGGAAAAAAGCAGTGATGTAAATGGATGAGAAGACCAAAAGGAAACAAAAAGAATAAATGGCAGAAAATCAAGAGTTAAAAGAAATTATGCAGGTAAAAGAAAAGTGAAATACAATGGATAGCAGAGCTTTCATTGAAAGGAGACGTTGCTATTGTTTGGGACCCTCTTCTAGCATTGTATCAAAAGAGGTTTACCCTAGTAATGGGCGTAGGTAGGGGTACTTTATGAAATGGTGTTTTGGGCACCCCATCAAAGTGGCTTGGGAATCTCTAGGAGTTTGGTAGGAACAAAGAGAAATCAATTAGTGCCTTTTTGTGTTGTGTCACTGTAATGGAAATCCATGCAGCAAGTACCTTCACCATCAATAGAAGCCCTGCAACTGAAAGTAAATGAAGCAAAGAGGAAACATAAATTTGCGTATCATTAAATTTGCAAAATAAATGAAGAAAACCAAGCAATACTATTTACTATATTTTACAAGCATTCTAAAAAAGAAGATGCAAATATAGTGTATCCAGGATAACGCAGGTGAGGTCAGCAGTCTGAGAAAAGCCCATGGAGACAGCACTGCTGACAGGTAGGAATCAGAAGCAAGATCTCTGAGAGGACAGAACCACAAATGCTTTTATGTATTGTGTCTAAGACATCAATCTTCATTCTTTTTATTTTAATTCAGGTTTTTATCCTATTTATACATTATTCATTTTGATTCTAATGATGTTTTATTCAATTATAGTACCAATGTTTATCAAGAAAAAAAAATGACTAGCTAATAATTTGAATTAAAAAAGCTTTCCTCTTTTCTTGAAATTCAAGAGAAAAAAGTGATCTCCCAATCCTCATGCAATGTGTATTTCAGGATATTCAGAGTTATCAAATTAAACTTCATGAGCGTCAGAGCAACAGCTCACAATCAGGCAAGGAAAAGGCAGGAAACACTTGTATTTGAAAATAATAGAAGTGCTCTAACAATGCAGCTGTACAGAAAGAAGGCTTCAGAAGCACAACTAAAGCAAATCAGTGCTGTATTTTGACAGGGAAAAGCTATTCTGAAAAGAGCTTTTGCAGAGGAGAAAGTTAGCTTTTTATTAGATCTCACTTCTAACTAAAGATAGATTCAAATCATAGATCTGAGCAATCTTGAATTACTCTGGTTCTAGAAATAAAAATCTAACATTTGGAATTCTGCCAAACTAAATGATGAATGCAAACGCTTATATTAATCTTTATTTCTCCACAATAGGAAAGAACCCTCAGGGAATAAAACAGTTTGTATGTATGTAGGAGAAAGAAGGAAAGAATCTGTGTACACCAAAGAGCACTCAGCTAAACTTAAAAGAAACATATTTTTAATGATTGAATTTCTGATAACAATTTTTACCTCCAGATTACAAGTTAATTATTATTATTATTATTATTTATTTCAGATGTGAAACTCTTGATTATTAGAATTCATAGGATTACCTTCCTACAAAATCAATATACTATTAAATATGGACTACACAATGTTCGGTGAACACAAATTAACCATTGAAGACCTTAAAGCTTTGCAAGAATGCAGTGTCTTGCAATATGTTTTATACTGGAACACAATAATGTATCAGTAAAATAACATCACAGAATCACTGAGTGGTTGAGGTTGGCAGGGACCACTGAAGGGCACCTGGTCCATCTCCCTGCTCAAGCAGGGCAGTCCAGAGCAGGGTGCCCAGGCCCATCTCCAGGTGGCTTTTGAATATATCTCCAAGGAGGAGGCTCCACAACCTTTCCGTGCAACCTATGTCAGTGCTTCATCACCTGTACAGCACAGAAGTGCTTCCTGATGTTCAGAGGGAACCTCTTGTGTTCTGGTTTGTGCCCACCACCTCTTGTCCTGGCACTGGGCACCACTGAAAAGAGCCTGGCTCTGACATCTGTGTACCCTCCCTCCAGGTGTTTAGACTCATTGATAAGATCCCCCTGAGCTTCCTCCGCTCCAGACTGAGCAGTCCCAACATAACCAAGTACCCAGCTTTATATATGCCTTTTCCCCATCTTACAGCCTTGTGGTCTGGATGTGTTGCCAGGATATGTAATGTGTGTCAAGTTTCCCGCAGACAGAGAAAAACCGACGATTCAGATGACTTTTTTCAGGAGGAATACTAACGAACTGTCCAGCTACACTTCTGCCTCCTCTTCTATTCAGTCTTCACTTTATAAGGGAAAGCATGAGAAAGACTGAAGTACTAAGTTCTTTCAAAGACAATTTTAGGTGCCTGGTCTCTAGGGAGGATTTGGATGCTAAACAGATGGGGGTGTTTACCCACAGCCCTGATTTAGAAGCGTAATCTCTGGAAAGGATTGGGTTGCTGGTATTTTTTCTCTTGCTCTTTGCTTTCCCTGTTTGCTAGCAGTATGTCTTCCCCACGCTCAGTATGCTGCTTGTTTGGCTTGTCCTTGTGAGGCATTGGTTCAGCTGCTTGGACACTGAATTCTGGCATTTTGCTTCTCGGTGAGGGACTGGGCACTGAAACCTAAGTGCTGCAGCACAAGCAGAATTCCCTAGGCGGGGTTGTGAGCCTGCCAGGAGAGCTCAAAGACCTTCAAGGTCAGTACGAAATGATCCTTCTCTAACACATCCTTCCTGCCCAGGGGTGGGGTCATGTGGAAGTGTGAGCATCTGCCCTAATAGTGAGGTGCCTGAGTCTTTTATGAGGTCTGGCTTGAACAGTACTATCTAAAAAGTTTTTCTAGTGGGCATGAATCCTATCAACTCTTAGTCAAAGTAACACACTGTTAAACTATTTTCCTACTATTACCACCAAGGTGGTACTCAGTCAATAACACCCAAGGAGTGTATTCAACTTGCTTTTTTATATAATGCAATAATGACCGCAACTTGTCACATGAAGATGGTCATTTATAAAGTGGACAGTTTACCATTTGAACTGATCTATTATATCTTTGTCTGCCTACAATTTCTGTACTGCAATGTCCTCAAATCCATAACTGGAATACAAATCTATTGTGTGTGTGTGGAGACAGTTGAAAGCAATTGACTTTAATTAGGCATTATGAAAAAAATAATAATTGTATGTTACAGGTGAGAATTTTCATTCTTGGATAAAAGCCTATGGTTGACGTCTTCTCAGCAATTAGGGTATAAAATGGTCTTTTGAGATATTGCTTCTATTAACTAGGCCTGAGAGGCAAAATCACAGTAAGCAGAGGCTAGAATAGCAGGGTATTAAGTATTGCTGTGAATGAGGATTTGAATTTTATTCCACATTACCTTGACTTCCAAGGGAAATTAAGTTTATGGGATTGAATTGTCCCCGTCCTACTATCTGCATATCTGTCATTCACTATCTGCTTCAGTACTGTTTGAACCTGCCAGCCACTTTCAAGCAACCCTGACAGAGATGTAGTCGGTCTCAGCTATATTAAATTCCTCCAAGCTGCAGGAAAACAAGCTGCTGAGAACAGGAGGAAGAGTCAAATTGGCATCCCACTGGTGGGGTCCCTACAGAGTGAGATCGGTTATGGTATTAGACACCAAAGAATCCCCAGGACAGTGGCATTATGAACACTCCAGTCACAGCAAAGCTTAAAGCAGAACTTTATCAGACATTAAATAATGCAAGCAAATGCTCCATAAAACCAGACTTAATTTCTACTCCCTTAAAATTCAAACTGTGACTTTAACAATTAATCAGGGAGACAAAGAGTTTATCCCATGGTACGTACCCATTCTCTTCTCTACATGCAGTGGAAGGAAAGTGTTAGGAATTGTTTATGTGTGTGGTTGGATTGGTTTCTGTCCTTGCATTTCACTTTTTTTTTTTTTTTTTTTTTGTATAGTGTCTCACTATGAACTACAGGAGATATACACAGCTACAGAAAAGGATTTTCAGGTAGTACTGACCAGCAGATGTCTTTAAAATATTTCTAAGAATCCATCAGAGAAACCATTTCTTTTAGATCTATGTGAGAAATAAATATAAAATGTAGTATATATGTAGAATATCCTCAAAAACAACATTTAAAATGGAATTCCAATACTACAAAACACACGCAAATAAACAAACCAAAAAACCCTTCTATGACAATTTTCATGAAAAATCACTGTTTTTAAAATGTGACCTAAATAGACAAAATCTAATTGCATATAGGATCTTGGGCTTCAACCTTACAGAATTTGAAAGATCTCAGGCATTCCTTCTAAATTCCTTTTAAATCTTTACAAATATGTTTGTCTCTTGGACTACTAGAAATGTGAGAGAATATTTACAAGGACTGTCCTATGTCAAGGTAAATGAACAGACATGGGACAAGATATACTAGTAATAATAGATCTTTATTTTGTATTTCATCCTTCTGTCTTTTCATTTTTTGCAATAAGTCTATATAGGAAAAATGAGATTCTTCTTTCATTTATATAAGCTTATAATGAGCTAAGAGCAGAGTGTTAATAGAGTCCTAAAATGTAAATCCTCTGTATTTCATAAGTAGCACATTTCAATTCTCTATTTTTCTTTTTATAGCTAAAGAGAAAAAATTGCCGGTTAAGGTAAATTTTTTTTTTTTAATGTGCTTCAATGTATTTCTCAGTTCTACCTGCATGCAATGCATATCACAAATTTGCTAAAACAAATAGAAGATAACATGTCTGGTGGCCATGAAATCATTAAATGTGAGTGCTCCCAGTAGCAGCACTGGGGAAAGCATGGATCTGTCAATTTTGTGACACAAGTCTGCAGGCAGAACTCTGCAGCAGAATAAGATCTAAGGAACTGGAGGTTTCAATACACATTTCCCATTCTTGCAACTCTGCTTTTGCTTCTAGAATCGATGAATCTTGGATGAATTTATTTAAATGAAAACAACAGATGTTAAATTTTGCCCTTCACTGTTACATTAAAGGCATCTTTAACCATGCCTTTGTGATGTTTTTTAAGCACGCATTACTGAGGTAAACTGGAGTGAGGTGGACACCACTTGTAGAATATGCAGAATATGTCTTTCTGCTGATTTGAATTCATTTCTGTGAGTACTGTGTAGCTTTTGACATAAAAGCCCTGCTCTGTTTTGAAGTTTGATTTCTGTGTGCTCAGGCTCCCAAAGGGGATAGGCTGCAAAAGCCCAAGATACTGTGTTTACTGATGAATGCACTTTGCTACCAAAGTGCAGACACTGAGGCTGACTGAATTATGGCATTGCATTACCAGGGGATGTCGGGCTTACAAGCCTGTCACTTGAAAGGCAGCGCATAGAAATCTGGAAAGGTCTTCGAAAGGGTGAACTGTGACAGAAGTAATAGTAGAGATCTGTTGAAGCTAAAGATAGGCTGTTTTAATTTAATTTAATTTTATTTTATTTAATTTTATTTATCTTTTATCTTATTTTACCTTATCTTATTTTATTTTATCTTATTTTATTTCATCTTATTTATTTATTTTATTTTTCTTTCAAGTTACTTTCTTTGTCAGATATTTACTTCTTACCTCTAATTAAGAAGTGAAAGCTAATTATGACTGCAATATTGTACTTAGGGGAAACTCAGAAGTATTTGTATTCTGAGTGTGCTTCATTAAATCATGGCTGAAACATTCTGCTTCTTACAGCTCAGACTGTAGGAATATTTCATTTTCTTCAGTCATTTTTGTTCAGCATTCTTCATTTAATGATACCTGTTAAGTAGCTGTTTTTCCATTCACTATTTATTGCTATTCCTTTGGTTACATAGAATAACCCTTAGTTCAAAAAAGTATTAGGAGTTGACAGAGCAGAGAGATAGGGGACAGTTTGATGTTGTGCCTATCTTCTGAATAACTGTGTGATAAATATGTCTGTACTCTGACACATGGGTCCAGAAGAAATAATTTCATATTTTTTTTGAGTTATTTGCTCCCTTTTATAACTTTTTGTGCCTTTTTTGTTATTAATATTTCACTTATTAAAAGTATCCACAATCTAAAATTAGCTTTTTTAATTTGTATGGCTTCACCTAACCAAATCTGTTTGTAAGCTCATATCAAGTGTAAAGAGAGGTTAGCAAATTTTCTCTTGAGAACATGGCACCTGTACTGAAGGAAGTTTAACTTACGAGTGTTGATTCCCTTTGCTTAAAATCAGAAACATGTCCACTTTACCAAATTTTTAAAAACTGTCCATGCAGATCAACATAGGACATTTAACATATGTTAATCTGTGAAAACACAAAAGAGTTCTTGTATTTTAAAATAACAGATTTCTTTTTCACATTTATCTCACGCTATGGTTATTTTAAATAAATTGCATTCTTACGTTCATCATCCTTTTACAACTTTAGATCCACTTGCTTGGATTCAGGCTCCTGTAAGAACACTTTAGAATTAGCCTCTTTTCATATACTTTTATAATAATCATAAATAACCAGAAAATTTACTCACCAAAATTAGCAGCATTTGCATCTCATTTTCTGTAAGTCTTTCACTTTTCTGTCTGATGAAAAATATTCAATTTCTTTGTCAAGTTTTACGGTTAACATAAACAAAATATACTATGTTCCCTATTGATCTACTGGTTGGTGTTGCTCTCTGAATAACTCCTTCTAGTGACAATAGTGATCTTATAATCTATTACACTCACAGCTTCATAGCTTCATATGAATATATTCATCCTGAATACTGTTCATCAGCTAAGTGAATCACAATATCCACAACTTTGTGGTAACAAAGGGTGTATTTGGCAAGAGCAGAGCTCACCTGAGATGCAATGGGAATAGAGTCAAAATGCTCCTTATCAAATCATTTCATAGAATATCCTGAGTTGGAAGGGACCCTTAAGGATCATCAAGTCCAACTCTTGATACCGCACAGGTCTACCCAAAAGTTCAGACCATGCGACTAAGTGCACAGTCCAATCTCTTCTTAAATTCAGACAGGCTCGGTGCAGTGACCACTTCCCTGGGGAGCCTGTTCCAGTGTGCAACCACCCTCTCTGTGAAGAACCCCCTCCTGATGTCGAGCCTAAATTTCCCCTGCCTCAGCTTAACCCCGTTCCCGCGGGTCCTGTCACTGGTGTTAATGGAGAAAAGGTCTCCTGCCTCTCGACACCCCCTTACGAGGAAGTTGTAGACTGTGATGAGGTCTCCCCTCAGCCTCCTCTTCTCCAGGCTGAACAGGCCCAGTGACCTCAGCCGTTCCTCGTACGTCTTCCCCTCCAGGCCTTTCACCATCTTCGTAGCCCTCCTCTGGACACTCTCCAACAGTTTCATGTCCTTTTTATACTGTGGTGCCCAGAACTGCACACAGTACTCGAGGTGAGGCCGCACCAGCGCAGAGTAGAGCGGGACAATCACCTCCCTTGACCTACTAGCGATGCCGTGCTTGATGCACCCCAGGATACGGTTGGCCCTCCTGGCCGCCAGGGCACACTGCTGGCTCATATTCAACTTGCTGTCAACCACGACCCCCAGATCCCTCTCTTCTAGGCTGCTCTCTAGCGTCTCATCGCCCAGTCTGTACGTGCAGCCAGGGTTTCCCCGTCCCAGGTGCAGGACCCGGCACTTGCTCTTATTGAACTTCATGCGGTTGGTGATCGCCCAGCTCTCTAACCTATCCAGATCCCTCTGCAAGGCCTTTCCACCCTCATTCGAGTCCACAACTCCTCCAAGTTTGGTGTCATCAGCAAACTTGCTCAAAATACCTTCTATTCCTACATCCAGATCGTTTATAAAAATATTGAAAAGTACCGGCCCTAAAATGGAGCCTTGAGGGACACCACTGGTGACCGCCCGCCAGTCTGACGCAGCCCCATTTACCATAACCCTTTGGGCCCTGCCCGTTAGCCAATTGCTCACCCATCGTATGATGTTTTTATTTAGCTGTATGGTGGACATTTTGTCCAGTAGGATCCTATGGGAAACCGTGTCAAAAGCCTTGCTGAAGTCCAAAAAAATCACATCAGCTGGTTTCCCTTGGTCCATCATACGGGTGATCTTATCATAAAAGGAAATCAGGTTAGTTAGGCAGGACCTGCCCTTCACAAACCCATGCTGGCTGGGACCAATGACTGCTTTGTCCCCCAGGTGAGCCTCAATAAGTTCGAGAACCATCTTCTCCATGATTTTACCAGGCACTGACGTGAGACTGACAGGCCTGTAATTGCTAGGGTCTTCTTTCTGACCCTTCTTGTAAATCGGCACAACATTTGCCAGCTTCCAGTCTACCGGGACCTCTCCAAATTCCCAGGATCGTTGAAAAATAATTGAGAGAGGTTCCGCGATGACGTCCGCCAGCTCTTTCAGCACCCGGGGATGAATCCCATCCGGACCCATGGACTTGTAGGGATCCAGGTGGAGTAGCAAATCCCGCACCCGTTCAGGGTCGGTTGGGAGTTTGTCATCCCCACCGTCCCAGTCCTCTAGCTCAGGGCACCCTGGGTCCCGAAGCCCATCATCGGCATTGAAGACAGAGGCGAAGAAGGCGTTAAGCGTCTCTGCTTTGCCTATGTCATTGTCTGTGAGGAGACCTTCCCTATCAAGGAGCGGCCCTATGTATTCTTTAGTTCTCCTTTTTCCATTCACATATCTGAAAAAGCCCTTTTTATTTTCTCTCACAGACACAGCCAGCTTCAACTCAAGGTGTGCTTTGGCCACACGAATTTTCTGCCTACAAACACGAACGGCATCCCTGTATTCTTTCCATGATACCTGGCCCTCCTTCCAGTAGCGAAACACTCTCTGTTTCCGCCTAATCTCCATTAGAATGTTCCTGGTCAGCCACGCCGGCCTCCTGCCCCGCCTGCCTGACTTGCGATATTTAGGAATTGCTTGATCTTGTGCTTCTAGGAGGCATCGTTTAAAGAATGACCAGCACTGGTGGACATCGAGGCCTTCAAGAGCAGTTTCCCAGGGGACCTTGCTGACTAGTTCCCTGAGCAGCCTGAAGTCCGCTTTCCCCATATCTAGGGATGAGGTTTTGGTGGCACTTTTCTTTCTGTCACCGTAAATTTTGAACTCAACCACTTCATGGTCGCTTTGACCAAGGCGGCCACCAATCACCACATCTCCCACCAGACCCTCTCTGTTTTCTAGCAACAGGTCTAGGAGGGCACCTTTCCTAGTTGGCTCCGTTAGCACCTGCACCAAGAAGTTATCATCTAGGTGCTTCATGAACCTCCTGGACTTGCTCGTGTCAGCCGTGTGGCACTCCCAGTTAACGTCTGGCAAGTTGAAGTCCCCCATAAGGACAAGGGGAGTTAATCTCGAGGCCTCTCTTAGTTCTGTTTGTTCTCATTTAGTTCTCATTTGTTCTGTTTTATATGATAGAGAATCCCATCTGACTACTGCACACAAGAGCAGAATGACAACTTAGAGAAGTGATTATTTTTCACTGTTACAAGTAAATTTTTCTGTATTTTAACATCAGTTCTTATTCCCAGTTGTGTAATACTAATGGACTTGCTTAATTTACCTTGCTCCACATTTTACCATTGATGTTTTGTCCTGTCTGTGTGTTAGCACATATTTCAGTAGGATGTTTTTTTGTCCCATTCTGGAAATACAAAGCAGAACATTATTTCAGAACATGGGTTTAAATGCTGGTTTCTTCAAATGCAAAGCACATCAATTAATCTTTCATATTTTGCTCTTGTATCATTCTTTGATAAAAGTCCAAGACCACAGCCCAAGCTATCCTGAAGGGATCTAGATTGAGAGTCCAGTTGCTCTGTTTCTTCATCTATACTGCAGTCAGTCCTATTTAACTTAAACTAGAAAAGTCTGATCCCTACTCTTTATTCTCTGACAAATAATTATAAATACACCTACCACTAACATTGAACTGTTTAACTGTAGTATTTGTTTAGATCCAACCATGACAGAATCATATAGAAAACTATAGGCTGAAAAATCTGTCTGAGAAACAGGATAGACCAGCTTGTGTTGAGCTACTGCTATCTGCTGAACAAGCTAGCATAAAGGTGGCTGGTGTACATCTGTTCTATGCAGCAGCATTCACTTTGTCTTCAAACTCTCAATAACAGGCTTATGAAATAAATATTAGGAACCTGATTCTTTTTCTAAGATAAAAAATAGATTCTATTGCAGTATAGACATACTGACAATTATGTTTGAACTGTCCACCTGTCCACTTCTGTAATACCGTATCTTTGCCAACTATTCAGTTAGTAAAAAATGTAAGCAGGGCCAATTTTGTGGACTGTTAACGCAAAAGTGATCATTTACTCACTTGTTTGCACAGTGGCTGGTTTGTCTATGCAGTTATGGCAATCCTGTGGGAAAATTTTAGTAAGAAATTTTCCTGTTGTTGTTTGAGAACTGATCAAAGCTCTACATGTTCCTGGCTTACTTAATGAACAATGGACTGATGGAAGTATGCAGATAGGGGCTCTGAATATTGTTGTGTTGTGGTGAAAACATAAAGGAAGCAGAGCAAGACAAAAATATCCTACAATCCTAGAGGGATATTGAATGCAATTATGTATAGTGCATTAAATCATTGTCTTAAAACTTTGTTCTTCAAGGGAAAGAAATGTTAAAGGAAAGTGCATTGGGAAGGCTTATCGAGCCTGAAAAGGCATTGCAGGGATTCTTGGGTCTTTCAATTATTTTCAGCAGAAAACACATTTCATTTTATATACAGCTGAAGATTACAGTAGATAGAGTATCAATCTACTGCCTGAAAGGAGTTACACTTCAGAGCAAGTTTCTGGCTTGGAGTTTGCACTGTGGTTCCCTTGGGCTGATTATCAAAAATCCACATGTGAAGTTTCCACTGAATTCTTTTTTAAGAAATGGAGGTACCACCTATTCAATGAAGCCTTTATGGGAATGTGCTTTGTGCAGGAGATGTGAGAACGGATGGAGCTGAGAGCAGCTCCATGCTCCAGGAGATTCTGTTGTGCTCAGCAAGGACAGGGGAAGGCTTTTTGTGCACATCTCGTTGCAGACTCCTCAGAAGTGTATTGTGGAATCCAGCCTCAGCTGTACTATTTTAACAAAACTGCTCTCAGCTCAGCTTTCTCTCAAATCAAAAGCAATGGCTTGTTCAGGAATATAAGGGAAGGGTGTTGTGCTTTGGCACAACTCCAGACAGTCTGCCTTAAAGATGATATAATAGGAAACTCAGTGGTCCAGTCCAAAGCACCTAACCTGCTCTGTGCTTGGGATCATTAATCAGCCTCTAAAGTTCAATGTTTTCACATCTCTCACATTTTAGGTATAAGCTTTATCTCCAGGAAATAACACTAGATACCATTCTTCTCCCATTTCCTCCAGCCCCAAACTTGTAAAGTTTGAACTGAGGAAAACAAAAGGGAGGAGAATTCATAACCCCTGAAGTATGAAATGAATTTGGAAAGTGATGACTTTATTTTTCTGTTCCAAACTGGGTCTATTTTCTGTCCTGCCTGGATATGCAGAGAAAGCTGAGGTTAGTAAACCAGGTGCTGAGTAGCCAAGGGCAAATGAATATGCCAACTTTTATCCATCTCTGCCTGCCATTCCTTTTTTGATTGTAATTTCCAAACTTTTCATTCAGTAACTTCCTGGGCATCTCTCCCTAGTGCTAGGGGTCCTTGTAGAGCAGATATATATTATCCATAAGCTTTCTATTATGGGCTTCGTGCAACAATTTAAACAGGTGAGCTGCCTGTGTGCTGCACTTCAGAACATCGTTATCACCGATGTTGTTTCATTCTTTCCTTGTGCCCTTGGTCTACTCGAATATGTCTGCTTTCCTTCAGTTCAGACTGCAAGGTTCTTGGGGCAGAAGCCACCTTTTCATGCTGTGTTTGTGCTCATAGAAGCTTTGTGGTACTGCACATAAATGAAGGAAGATCAGGTGTGCTATTTCAGGCTGTGAATCCTGTTGAATTCGAACAACACAAAAATTACAACATTATAGTATTGTAACAAGTGCTTCTAGATGAGAAGGAAGTACAAGTCATGTTTTTCATGTCAAGTGCTAGCTGTGTTTAGAGAAGGAAGAAATGATACTGAAGAAGAAGATAAATACCTCCTGTAATAAACACTGCAGTGTTCCCACTAACTGTACTGTAACAGCACTTGCAAGCCCATGCTGTCATCCAGGGTCATTTTCTGCAAGCCCACACTGGAGCAGGTGGATGTGGCCTGGAGGAGGCTGCGGCCCATGAAGAGCCCCCGCAGGAGCAGGCCCCGGGCTGGAGCTGCAGCCCGTGGAGAGGAGCCCACGCAGGAGCAGGGGGTCTGGGGGGAGCTGCCGCCCGTGGGGGACCCGTGCTGGAGCAGTTTGCTCCTGGGGGATGAACCCCGTGTTATGGAGCCATGTGGGAGCATTTCTTGAAGAGCTGCTGCCTGTGGGCAGCCCCCGCAGGCTCAGTTCGGGAAGGACGGCATCCCGTGGGAGGGACCCCACGGGGAGCAGGGGCAGTGAGTGACCATGAAGGAGCGGCAGAGACAAAGCGTTAGGGACTGACCACAGCCCCCATTCCCCATTCTTCTGTGCCACTCAGGGGGAGGAAGTATAAGAAAGTGGATGGGGAGAAGGTGTTTTAAGTTTGCTTTTAGTTTTTCACTACTGTAGCCTGTTCATAATAGGTAATAAATTTCATTAATCTCCCTAAGTTGAATCTGTTTTGCCCATGACAGTAATTGTTGAGTGATCTCCCTGTCCTTATCTCAGCCCTTGAGCTCTTTTTCATCATATTTTCTTTTCTTCCTTTGAGGAAGAGGAGTGAGAGAGTGGGTGTAGTGGTGTTTAGGTGCCATCAGGGTGAAGCCACTGCAAGAGCAAAAGTTTCTTTGTGTTATCAATATTTTATTTAAAGTCATGATTCCCATAAATATTTTGGGGGCAAGAGAAAGGAAAGTGTACATCATAGGGATGTTGCTGTATGTAAAACTCAAATTCTTTCTAAAAGCCCTTTTATCCTGCATAAATTCAAAGAAAAAGCTTGAAAACATGACTTGGATAGGTGAAAAACATCAGTTCTTATTTGCTTTCTGTGTTGTAGCACTTGGGTTGATAATCAACCTCATGAAGCTCTATGGAGGGAGGCATAGCATCAGCAAGTTTGCTTGGCATCAGCAAACTTGATTGCCTGTCAAGCAGCAATAAAGCCAGCCTGGGATATGCCTCATCGAGCTCTGTTAGAAATGGCCATCCATGGTAGAGAGAAAAATGATTGGACAAACACTTATTTACAATACCGTCATCCCCTGCCAACTACTAAGGTTGTCTTTTTATATAAGTAATTCCCAGAGTGCATTTCTGGAAACTAGGCCTGTGAAAATTATGTCTTTAAGTTAACAGTGCTCCTAAGAGTGTTTTTCAGCTTGCTATTATTGTTGCACTCTTGTTTCTAGGTGCTACCACCTTAACTTTATTGCATCTTCCCTTCTTATTTCTGAAGAGATAATGCAGCCTCAGCTTGGAGAAGGAGCATTCTGCTCCACCCCTTCCCCCATTACGCTTTATTCCTCATATACTGGAACTGAGCAGTAAGGTGACATTTGCCGTACACAGGAAGAATTCATTATGCTACAGATTTGAAGCATTGATCCAGTCCCCTTTCTACTACAGGTCATCGCTATTCCTTTTGCTAGCTTGCCCCCGATGGCAACACAAATGTTTCCTGCAAAGCAATTCTTTTCTAGGGTTTATTCACCGTCACTGCTGCAAATTGCTTGGTTGTTCAGGAGAGTCCAGGCTGCTGTATGAGTCAGAATGACCATGGCTACAAGAAAATGGAAAGTACTAATAAACCTAGCTGTAGGTCTTTACTTCAGAATGGCAGTAAGCTGGCACCTTTCAGAAGCAGTTCAGAAATAAAATGGCAAGGCAGATACTTCATTATCACAGCTTCGCAGAATCACTGAATTGCTGAGATTAGAAGGGGCCTCTGGAGGTCGTTTAGGCCAACTCCATTGCTCAGAGCAGTATCACCTGGAGCAGCTTGCTCAGGGATGTGCCCAGTAAGATTTTCACTGTCTCCCAGGATGGCAACTCCACAATATCTCTGGGTAATCTGTTCCACCTGGAACCCTCAGAGTAAAAAAGTTTTTTCATACATTTCAGTGGAATTTCCTATATTTCTGTTTGTGCCCATTGCCTCTTGTCTGTCACTGGGCACCACTGAGAAGAGTCTGGGTCTGTCATCTTCACTCCCCCTGTTAGGTGTTTATACACATTGATAAAATCCCCTCTGTGCCTTCTCTTCTCCTGGCTGAACAGTCCGTGGTCTGTCAGTGTCTCCTCATATGACATGTTTCAGTCCCTTAATCATCCTAGTGTCCCTTTGCTGGACTTCAACTTTTCCATGTCTCTCCTGGACCTGGCACTCCAGGTGTGATCTCTCCAGTGCAGGATAAAAGAGAAAGATCCCATCCCTTGAAACTGCTGCTGGCAAAGCACTTCCTTTTGTAGCTCAGGACACTGCTGGTCATCTTTGGCACAGGGGCATGCTGCTCACCTTCAGCTTGTTGTCCACCAGGACCTGTAGGTGGATCAGGCTCTCAGCCCCCAGCCTGCCGAGGTGCAGGACTTAGGGTTTTGATTACTGAACTTGATGAGATTCTTGTTGGCTTATTTCTCCATCCTGTTGAGATCTCTATGAATGGCTGCATGACCACCTGGTGCATCTGTCACTCCTCTGTGGTTATTAGGCAAATTATATTCTGATATATATTTGATATGTATATTTACCATGCAGAGGTAAGTCAGTGGGCTATTAGTGGTCTAGTAAGTCAGTGGATACTGCACACCCTCCATGTCAGAAAACTGGGTCAGCAATGTGTAGTAACATATAATGTATATAACATATAACACACAAGTTTTAGTTTTATTTTCTTTTTCTGATTCTCTCCCCCATCCCACTCAGGAAGAGGGGAGTGGGCTGCCAGGTTAAACCACTAAAATGCCCCTTCACCAAAAAAAAAATGAAAAATGTTATTGAATATTGAAAATACTCATTTAGATTTGCTCTTCTTTACCTTTTATTTTTCAGCCATCTTTTTCTGCATCCTTCTTGCTGTGATCTAAACAGACCTTTCTGTTTGTCCTGCTCCTCTGATTGCTAGCTAGGAATATGAGGCATCTGGTAAAATTTTATTACTCACTTTGCACTTTTTCACATTATTTTCTCTTCCAATGCTTTGTTAACCTCTAGTCTGCTACTGCGGGTGTCATCAATTGGCAATGTAGAAACCAGGATGTCATGCAATAAAGACCCCTACAAACTCCAAACAGTTCTTACAACATCATAAAAGCAATTTCTGTGCAGACATTCTGTAAATCATAACAAATAATTCGTTTCTGAAAATATCATTCATGTATTGCACTATCCTGTTTAACACGAGCATTTTTATTCTTTCTTTAGTTCAATTCATCTGGTGCTTATTACTCTAACGCTTTTTCTTATTATTTCACTCTCAAGTGGCGTCTAGGTATGTATTTCAACGAACATATGTGTGTGGTGGTGTTGCCTTCACGGAAAATGGCAAAGAGTATATCACATCTGAATTATCATTTTTTGTGTTGCTAGGTCGAAGGTAGCAAGTTCTGGTCCTTGTTTGTGAAAAGGGCTTATGTTGCCCAGACTATCCTAACAAATTCAGTGCATTTGCAAAGAGCTTCTGTCATTGGTAACATACGTGCATATTAAAGTTCTCAGAGCACTATAAGTATGTACTACATAGACATACGGACAACAGTTGTCCTGTTGGAAGACATATGAATTCACATAATTGAAGACTGGTAATACCACAGAAGAATTTTTTTTTTCAGTGGTATACCTTGCTTAACTATTGAAAGGCAAACTATTAAAATAAGACTAAAAATCATAAATGATATCTCATTTTCTTATTTTCTGAAAATAGTTTTTTTTTTTTTTTTTTTTTTGTCCCTTCAAGAACAAAATCTTGCTTGGAAAGCCTTTGAAATGCAGAAATCCAGTGTATAATAATATGGCTTATTAGAATAGGGCTTATAATAGTAATGTCTGGAACTACAGACATTTTTAATAAACTCAATTCACAGTGAAACAAATTGTTAATAGTTTGCGCTGTGTGCTGCGTGAGAAGATGGAAGGTTAGTTTTCAGTCATGACTAATCATGAAAGGATGCTATGATCAAAAGAATTATTTTTGGTGCTGAAACCAGATGGTTTCTCTGATAAACTCTGCCATGAACTTTCAAAAAAAATCAGCGAACCTTTTTTTCTCATAATTGGAAAATACCTGTTGGGTGGCTCACTTCAATAGATAGCTTTAGAATGTATCAAACCTACTGCATAAAGTGCTCATTATTATAATATTTGAGCGCTAGAACATCACTATTACCAGACTTTGACTGATTTCCTGTTATCTCCTACGAATAAGTCTCCTTGTAAATATAATTTTACAGATGCTACTGACTCAGCCTGATTGACCTGCCTAAATAGTATCCAACCTGTACTTTTGATGTTAAACTTTTGTGGTTATATATGCATGTCAGGCAGTGGTCTTTCGTGTCAGAAGTGCTGGAACTGTTGTGCAGGTGAAGTAAAATAGATCAACTCCTGGGCAAAAAAGCCAGTGCATGTGAACTCCTGTACATATAACATAAAATTGTTGCATAAATACCTTTCTTTGTTCTAGAGGCACAGGCAAATGTCTGAAACCAGTTGAGCCGTATACAGTGTGTAAAAGTAAACAATGCTGTACACAGGGAAAAGACTTGGCAGATTTGCATTGTCATCATAGAAAGGTTATGCCATTTGTTCCCTTCAGATTTTGTGGCTCTTACCTCACTAGATGTACTCTAGAGGTATTTCCTGTGGTTATCTGGGAGTTGTGCATTACTTTTTGGTTTTGATTATCATATATTCCATGTCTTTTGTTGCTCTGTCAGTAACAAAAATAGTCTCAACAACCTCCATGTCAGCTCTCCATGTCAGGATTTGAGGATATCACTTTCTGGGACTAAAATTTGTCTCATAACAGTCTCCACATTTTAATGTTTACTTTTTACTTTTACTTTTACTGTGGGAAGACTGTGAATTTTATTGTTTTTCCTCTCCCTTCATTGTTAATAATTAGTGATGGCACAAGACACAAAATCCCAACAGGAAAGATATGCTTTTATAGAGAGAGGATGATTATGTCAGTAGTAATCAAAACACGTAGTAGGTTTTTGGCATTTAAAGGAAACTTCTGTTTTCAGAGTACTAAAAATAACATCACATTATTAATTGTGAATGATTGTATCTGATGAAAGCAGCTCCATTTTTCTCATCTACAAATAGTTTGTGAACTGATCAATTTTCTTCTGAAATTTTTGGAACTAAGTCCTTGTCTGATAGAAAGGATGAGCAATCTTCAGCCTGTACTCACCCAAGCCTTGTTTGGCTTGCTTGTGAATTGATTATGGATCCCAGGTAGTTACTTAAATCCCACAGCCTCTTTTTCTGTTTTCTCTGTTGTCATCAGATATGTTTAAAACAAACAAAGAAACAAACAAAAGAAATGGGTAAGATTGAACAGTGAGGAATGAATAACACAGTCTCCTTCCTGCACAGATGAGTAAGAGCTCCTGAACAGCCTAAGCATGGTGCCATATGAGCAATTCAGAACCTGAACAGTAAATTGGAAAAACAGTGTTTGCAGTAATTAACCACATTGAATATCATAACTCACACAGTTGGCCTATTTGGCAATTTGTTTCCTACTGCAACAAGTGGTAATACCTACAGAAGAATCAAATTTAAAGTTCTACTTTTAATTTTGTTACAGTAATTGATAACATAGTTCACACACTTGCAAGATGGCAGTTGATCAAGTTAACGAATTTTAAGCAGTCACAGCCTGTTAAATTACTTACACTAGCCCATTTTTTCACGGCTTTTAGCCCATCCCAATTGCTAAATAAGATTGCCAGCTCAGACCACCTTTCTTTTTCCCAGTTCTCCCAGAGATATCCTATACGTTAGGCCATCATTAAATGCAGTGCATAAAGTGATGTGGGACTGGGAGCAGGCCCCACAGCTGAATTTTTTCCAGCAGAATGCAATTGTCACCAGGCCGAGTTAAGTTTCTTCTTTCTTGTTTCCCTTCAGTGCTAAAAATCTGACACTACTTCATATTTAGTGGCCTCACTTCAGCAGGCAGAATGGAGAGTGCTTCAGTTCAGGCTGTTTTATGGAGATAGAACGAACGATTTCCTGGGAGGCTGTAGATGTACTTTTGAATCTTGTCAAGCTAAAGAAGGAATTGAGCTGAAGTCTCCCACTCCTTGGTGAAGTGCTCTAATCGCTTAACTATTATACAATAAAACGGGCACTTGAGTTACTTTCTCTTTTCAAAGAAGGGTGCTTTGTTCTGAATACAATTCTGACATTGACAGGATGTTGCTGGCAAATTCAGAGCACACCTTCTTAATCCGGCCTTCCACTGCACAAAGGTGTGGATGCCTGAAGTGTGAACATCGCTTGGCCTTAGACATCATGCAGGTCATGGTTCCTCTCTGAACATAGCAGCTATGTAACACAGCAGGACTACTTTTGTCAAAGAAGCAGCATCTTAGTTTTCAGGAGGAGCAAGCCAACCAGAAGAGAAATTGGGAAGGTCAAGCAGTCTTTTTTTGATGACGCAGTGGAGCAACAAAACAGTGTCAGCATACAGGATAGTCATGAAACAAGGCAAGGTGGAAGAAGAAAATTCTTTTCTCCTTTTTTTTTTTTTTTTTTTCCCCAGCATCCTGAGTAAAGAATGAAGCATTAAAGATCAGGATCAAATAGGATAAAACCAACAACAACAAAACACCTGCAAATATATATTGTCATCTATGCACCTCAGAAAGGAGTATTCAGATAATCTAATTTTAGAAATTGAAATTAGGCTGGATAATTACCTGACTCCTCCAAGGAACCTTTGCTCTTAGCTCAGACTCAGCATGAATGCCTTATTTGGCCTACAGAAGATGTCAGGTAACGTGAGTTAGCTTGGCCTTCAGTTATGAAGAACCTAACTAATTCTCAGTATTTTACATTTGCTAAGGGCATGCAGATAGCTATCACAGATCGATTGACATAGGGTACTTTTTTACTGTGTGGTAGTTCATGTGGCTAATCGTTTTGATTCAGATTGATTCAGACTGATTTTCTGTTTTTTCACAATATAACTATTTATAAAGGCAGTCAAGACAGATTTGTCATATAACGTTTTAGATTTTCAGTGTCTATTTTTTATGCTTTTGATGCCAATTTACATAAATACCTACATAATCTGCTTATATAAACATGGTATTTATGAACTGCATGAATAGAAAGAGCTATAAAATTTCTTGGCTTACACACAGATTAGATTACTTAGCTCATAATAAAAGGGAAATATTTTCAACGTTAGAGTTGATGTCTGATGGAAAATTACATCTTTCATTTAGATCTTACATCAGTGGTGGATGTTAAAACTCCTTCTGACAATTTTTGCTTTATATCCTAAATCTACCCACCAGAAATACAAAAACTGTGACAATGAATTTAGTGTAACCCTTTAATAGCATCTACCAAAGGGAAGGCTGGTTTTCCAGGTGTTTTAACAAGGACTGCAAAATGGCAGAAACTAAATATAAAAAGGATATTTGTCTCCCGTGTGTTTATATATTCCACATCACATTAAGACAATGTTAGCTAAACACTGGCTGCTGCTGCTGAACAAATCACTAGTGATGCAGGTATCTGTGACTAACTAGCACCTTAACTGCTGGGGCAAAGTATCTCGTTACATTCTGTTTTTTTTTTTTTTTTTTTTTGTTGTTGTTAATATGCCAGAAGACCCTGAAAGAATTAATTCTTTGTGGTTTTTAGAATTTAACTTCTATATTTAAAGTAAAATTGTGGTTTTCAATAAAGTAGAGATAAACACATCTTGAGAAAAATTCCTTATACTCAGAGCACTTCAGGCAAAATTTAAGAGCAAAATAACTTTGCTAGTAGGATGTCAATCTGGCATCTTTTCTTAATTAAGAGGAGTCTGCTCTTTTTCTCTCCCATTAGGGCTGAGCAAACTTCTCTGTCTTTACATGTTTGCCGTTCTCTGGGTGATGAGCTCATTCCCTGGTTCAGCAGCTGGTAATAGCGAGGAATTAGCAGCCAACCCCTCCTCACTGCTTTCCAGCTCTGTGGGCAGCAAGCTCAGCGGTGGCTGCTCTGCTTGCTTGCTCACCGGCTGCTCCCCCATGCTGCTTCCCAGCAGCAAGCCAGCGGATGAGCTGCCACCATGGAGCTGGGCACAGAAGAAATCCTTGTGACACTAGGGTTTGTGAGGCTGTCCCTAGCAGTCCTCTTCCCTGCAGTCATTACCTAAACTCTTTGTTCCTTCAGCCCCCCGTGCTGAGGTGTGATGGACTGTGCTCAGTAAGCACCAGATCCAGGCAAGCAGGGAGGCATCTTTCCGTGGCCTTCCTCAGGAGGTAGCACAGAGGCTCCAAGCACTGGTTCAGTTTCTCTAGAGAGAAAGGAACGGCTTCTACTGAATTTAGTAGCTCTGGATCCAGACTGTGATTCATATTTCAAGTCTGCTAGAAGGATGCCAGAAGGCTGGGGGAGGCAGAGGGGGCAGTAGCTGCATCAGCTATTCCAAGTTAGTCTACCTGTAACAAGGAGCCAGTGCTGCAAACTAAAATAAAAACTCAAATAATGCACTGCTAACACGTCCAACCTAGCCAAAATCCAAGATCCCATATGCTTTTTAAGAGAAACTGGTAATTGCTGGTTGCAGGGTAGTGAAAGTCCCACTATCTTGAAACAAACTTCCAGAAATGTCTTCTCTGATCCAGATATCAAACCTCTTTCAGCATCAACCTGTGCAACGACTTGTTTGGATTTCTGCCAGTTACACAGCAGTATGGCTCTGGCAGTGCTGAAATGTCTTTCCCTCTCTCAACTTGAATGTATTTTCATGCTTTTCCACCTGAGCTGTTGCTCATCTACCCACAAATCACAATCTTTTCCAAAACAATAATCAGCAGGGCTCTTCTGCTCAGATCATACAAGAAGCTTTTGGGTAGAAATATAGGCTCAGGTCTTTTATGACTATCACACTTAAAGGACAGTGACTTAGACCTATGAATGTAAAGCAACATGCAATGCGTCTTTATTCATTGAAGAAAATACAGGCTGGCTCATTTTTTAATGTCTAGATAATGTACCTACTCTAATAGTACCCAGTGATATGTTTTTAATGTTGGCATCTGCCTGTACCAAGAAAGGACTTAGCAAGCACATAAAAAAAGGCATCAGGTTCTGCCAAAATTACTTCTGTGAGCTGCACCATATGGTCAAAGATAAAATCTAATATTGGAAATACGAGTTGTTTCATTGCTAGCTTGAATACACTGGGGAAAATAATATATTTACTCTGAAGAATTCATAATTTGACTTCATCTCTTCTAGTTTTATTACGAGGAATGTCAATGCTACCTTTTTTTATCATTCAGCTACCCAGTACTCCTTGGCAGATGTAATACTACTATTCTCTTGCAGTTAAATTTTAATGATCATGCTTTACCCCATCTATCACAGTCCTTGAGCAATTAATGCTATCAGAAGGAAAAGTAACTTGTCAGATAACTGCACCAGCCTCTCAGCTGAGCATTCTAAATAGTTTCTCCAGTAAAAAATCTTCTATAAGGATCTCTGAATCCCTTCTGAACTACACAAAGATTTTATATTCCCAAATCTATTTTTCTACGTAAATTTACTTGAAAGTTTAGGCAAGGCTGTTTCAAAAACCAAAGAAACTGCATATTAGCTGCTGCCTTTTGTTCCCAGTATTAAAAACAACAAAAAAAAGGCCTTTGCTATTTTATATATATACATAAATAAAAATATACAGCATATATATATATACGTCATTTCACAAAACACAGACATACAAACACAGCTACTTAAGAGTTTTTATATGGCTGAGATACTCTAGAAAATTTTACCTGAATTTCAGCTGCAAAAAAAGGATGATCTATTTTAGATCCCTGTGAATCAGCATATCAGTTTGTAGAGTCACTGCACAGGCTTGTGAAGAAATGAAGCAGAAATGTTCCACCACATACATAGATACCACACAAGATAAGCTTAGGATTTTAGGATTATTTTTTTTTTTTTTGGACAAAATGTGATCTCCCCCCCCTCTTTAGTTTGAGCATGTTATGTAAGACTCAAAGTCTTGCACAGGGATTCTACACCAAATTGGGATCTGACTTCACTGCCAATGTCTAAAATCTTTTATTAGCAAAGTCATTCAAAACAGTCAGTTTGGAAAGTACTAGAGCTCTCATTATAATACTTACCTCTATTTTTATCTCGATCTGATCCAAATGCAATAAAAGCATGTTGTTCTTAAAGACACTGACATCCTGTCACTCTAGAAGAGTACTTTTAAAAGCTATTTACTGATTCCAGAAAAAGACTTGTAAATAATTGGATCGGGTCCGGTAGAAGGGTTGATTAAATATACTTATTCAAATTGTGGGATTTTTTTTTTTTAACTTCTAAGTCAATCAAGATGATAATCACCTACTTCTGTAATTCTCTGTGAATTAAGTATGAGATGAAAAATGCCTATAACTAGTTCATGCCTATTGAGGAGCATTCTTTGAAATGCTGTTTGCCATTGATTAAAAAGAAATAGTAGGTAGCTATATGGAGAGGTAATCTGCTTTTCAGTCAGTGTCGAAGGGGGCACAGTACAAATTTTATTCAATTGACCTTTTCAAATCTTACGATACCAGTGTTTCTTAGTCTTTCTCTTGGTCTACATGGGATTTGAGCTACTTTTTAGAAACATTGCCAATATTTCTGTCAGTAGAGCTCTGTGCTGAAGCTAACAAGCAGGACATATGAACAGCTGAATTTCTCTGAGATGGCAGTATTTGAGACAAAAATAACTTGGAGAATGCTTATGTAAAATATTAGAGTTCCTAATGTTCTTTGATGGCTCTATGTAGACAGAAAAACTGGCAGCCCATTATCAGACATAATTATACAATGATTTGGATTAGAACTGGTGGGGACATGGGAAGGAAACTCTTTGTTTCCCCTTTTCCCTCTTTGTTTTCCCTTACATGCACATACACATGCACAAATGGGCACACGCACCGCCACAAATTTTTTCCACTAAAACCTGAAACATTTAGTTATCATTTACAAATTTTTTAACATCTTTCAGAAAAAAAAACAAACAACACCAAAAAACATCAAAAGACAAAACAAAACAACAACAACAACAAAAATCAAAAACCAAAACACTAAAACATCTCATTCATAAAGTCAAAAAAAGTTTTTTTTCGGCCGTATTGTAGTATTGGTTTTAGTCAAGTCACAGTTCTTTTCTCCATCCTTATTTGGTTTCTAAGAAAACTTGGTGCAACATTTACTATAGCTTACCTTATATTATTATTATTATTATTATTATTATTATTATTATTATTATTATTATTTTCTTTGGAAGAATATTAGGGAAGATTTTATTTGTATTTTGTAATCCTAGTTTGTGATGAATCACCACTTAACTGTTATTTGCCTAGAGAAATCCCAAATCCTACCTATTTCTAATTGTTTCAGCCTTGGTGACATCATCTAGCTCTAGAGATGGTGCCTGTCATCAGCTTTTTGGGGAGTCAGGAGGGCCAGAAGGCCAGGCATCCTAAGGCTGGCTGACAGGTTGTCCCACTTACTGGAGACATGAGACAATCCTATCGGTTGCTCCCTTTTCTTCAATTTGGTTACTGCTGCAAGCTTGTCACTTGTCTCAGCATCTCTCATTCACATCCTTGTTTGTGTCTTCTGCTCCCCAGTCTTGGCTGCAGATCCTGGCTAAGCCTCTTCTCCCTCCATTTGCTGTACCTTAATTTTTGGCTTTTGCCCTCCGTCCCCTCACACCTGATTCCTGGCAAAGCACTGCTCACTGATGGTGACCAGGTTGTCTGACATTGCTCAGCCCTATTTCCCCCTGGCCCTGTCTTACTCAGACTGTTCAGCTTTCTGGCCTTCACTCAGTCTCTGGTGGTACTGTTATTTTGGCTCTACAGCTTGGTATATCCCAGCTTGGCCAGTTTTCTGAACCCTGGTTATCTCCTGACCGTGTTTCATACTCCGCCGCGCTCAGTGGCTTGGCCCAATTCTCTGATCCTCTACCAGACCTCAGATCCCATTTCTGTCGACACCCTGCCTCATTTCCTTCCCATTCCAGCCTGGCTCTAACCTGTAGCTGCAGATAGACTTTAGGGAACCTTACAAAAGGATTAATTCATTTCTTGATTGGAGATTCTTCTTCTTATGAGTAGATTTTTTCTTGAATTTAAGGAACTATGAAGATTTTTTTTTATTTTTTTCTGTTGGTTTCCTTTTAGACTTCTTAAAATAACCACCAGACATGAATCATTGACTGATGGTTCTTTAATGGCCCATTGTGGCAGTGAATAATTGATAGCTGTATAGAACTACAGAAAATCATGTCCCAAATGGTTGTCTCATTGAAAAGAGACAGCTGGTAACCAGCTCAGCCATCCTGACTTCTACAGCAAATTGCAGGATGGAGACTTCAGGATTTTAGCACTGGTGTTTTAGCACTGGTGGTCAGTTAAAGGTTACAGCGAACTTTCTCTACTGAGTATATCCAAGTGTTTGATATAAATGTCCAAATTGTATTTATCAAGTGAATATCAGTGTTGCAGTCACATTAGGATGGAAGAAAGAAACCTCTGATGAAACTTCTAGCATAAGTAGATGTTCATTAGGATTTTAAAGTGCCAGATGTGAGCATTTTCCATATAAATAAAAATATTTATGATTTTCGTAATATCTTCCCTTGAATTCCCTTGATTGGTTTACAAGACTACACCAAATCCTCTCACAAAAGCTGATGTTTTAACAACATTAAAGCATGGTCATTAAAACACTTACAAGAAAATTGTAACACATCCTTCTCCACATGAGAAAAAAAAAGAAGCAGATACAAGGTTAAGGAAAAACCTCTAGCCTTACATCACCTTTAAACAAAATAAAAGGCACATTGGTTCATCTCATTGGGCTGGGGTGATGGGAATATGATAATCCTATTTTATTCCCCACATGGACATCTATAAATGGAATATTTAGATCAGGTATAAATATCCACCTCAACTTTGCCACATTATGGCAAAGAAATGTCTGAATTAGTGAAGTTTTCTGATGTCTGCTTTGAATGTTAGCTATCTAGAGAAATATCCTGTAGAAGGATTCTCCCAAGGAATATCTTCATACTTAACCATATATCCTTGACATTTATTTGGCAAAGATTTTTTCCTCTTAGAACAGAAATGCCACTCCAGCTTCTTAACATTCAAAAATAATTTGTCTCAGAAGAGAATGCTGTAAATTAGATCATAAAACTGAAGAAAGATATGGGTGCCAGCTCACACAATTTAAAACACTACTTGGTTTCCTAAAAATGGCAAAGCTTGTACAGCATGCAACCTTTATAGCAGTAGAATAAGTTAGTAGAATAAATTAGGTGATCCTGATTGGGATTTATTGGGTAAAGTAGCCTATAACTTCTGGGACTACAAACTGATGTCTGTCAGTTATTTGTGAGCTACAGGATAGGAACACACATTCACATATACTTTATCTGAGCTATTATGGCTTTGCAGTCAGAAAGCTATTTTGAGGAAACGGAAAAGCTTTGGTTTTTCATTGAAAAAAGATATGTTTTGAAATAGCCTTTCCTGAGGATCTAGTAAACAAAATTAACATCAAACGTACATCTGTGGTAAGCATTTATTTGCCTCATGAAGTATATAGTTATAAGCATATAGATTTACAGGATTTTTAAAATTTGAATTTAAAGTGCAAACTTGTAATTCAAGGATGTAGAGAAGAGCATTTCATGAGCCAATCCTTGTGGAGATTTTGTTGCACATTTAGCCGAGATCTTCTGAAGCTGTTAGGTTATTCCCGCTGTGTCATATTCAAAGTGTGCCCTTGTTCAGACTGACAGATTTTCAAATGCACGAAGAAAGTCAGGCATCCTACAGTGTGATAGCCAATAGAATAACTTGTGTTAATCTTTACGCCTTGGGAAGGTTTCCACTTTTTTTTTAAGTACCCTCATAACTCAATAAAGTTTCATGGTTGTTATTAGTACCAGAAAAGTATTGGAGGTTGAGGCTATGGTTTTGCAGGCCTTAACCCTGAATTTTTGCACTGCCACCTAACCCATCAAAGTTGGGCACATCAGTGAGGCCCATACAAAAAAAATGGTTTATAGTAGTTTTAATACCAGATTTATGGTGAATGTGGAACAACGTATGTTAATTAAACCACCATAAAGCTTCTTGGTAAAAAGGTATTATTTGGTCAAATAGGTTTGAGCATACTTTAAATGGCAAACTGTGATTGTCTTTTATGGTTACTGTGTGTAATGCAGTTGCAGCATTTTTCATTCAGTTTGATTTTGTTACTGTAAGTCAGCGAACCACTACCTTAACTAGCCTCTCTATTTCAGATTAGGGCTGGAGGCTTCTCTGGGTGATACTCTTTTGTGTTAGTTGGAGCTGTGCCTGTGAAAGGATTTCAACTGGATGAATTCACAAAAGTCAATCTGGTCTGGGAATCTCCTTGAAGTAGCCATCAGGTCTATTCCAAAAGATAATTAGCCATTTTCTACACCCCAGGGTGAAGCTCACATGTGAAGAAAGAAAACAACTCTGACTTTTACCAGAGGGCATTCCTAACGAAAATTTCCAATCAAAGACAGAGTTAAAGGCATGCAATAAGAGATAAAAAGATCAAAATCCAACCCAGTATTATAAGGATTTATGGAGGAACACCAGGATTACTCTGTTATACATCTGTCCAGTTTTTCCTGTTCTCACAATGTCATTCTCTCAATGTCATGCAGTAGTTATATCTTTCCATGTTTTTACTTGCCCCAGAGCATAAACCACGTTACACCAAGAGCTTCCCACTTTAGAGAGAAGCATGGTGCTGTTCTCATGTCCCGTTCTACTCATTTTAATTCTCAGCAGATTTTCCTTAGAGAGCCTGACAGTGACAAACTGGATTCTAAAGGTAGACATGCGTGAAGAAGGAAATTATGTTGCCTTGGTCCTCCTGCTCTGTTCAGCTGAAGAGCACAAGACTTGGGAAGATCATCCCAAACACACCTTGGAATTATGAAAATGAGGATCCTGTTGGGCATATTTATTTCAAATGACTGGAGAATAGTCGTTAGCATTAGGATAGGAAAACAACAAATTATAATGCATGCTGTTTTTCTTTAAGAGGTTTTATTTTGAGCTGCATTATAAACACAAGGACATCTGGATAATGATTTCACTTGAGCTTATAGATCATGAAACATGGAGTTCTTAAGGCAGTCATTCTATTGATTTTACCCACCTGTATTTAAGGAGAATTGTCTATTTTGAAAAAGAAGTTTTGATTCAGAATAAAAGTTCTGTTTTCATTTAACAAAACAATAGCTGCTTTTACAAACAAGAATAGTTCTAAAAAACCTTAAACTGAAACAACAATATGCTAAATGCAGTAACATAAAGAAAGATGTAGAATGCAATTGATGCTAGCACCTTCTGTGGAATTATCCAGAAGAAAGCCATAGGGAATATGTAGCGTTCTCAGACTCATCTGCATACCTTTTTTCACATAATCCACTTCCCATGTCACTGAGTATGTATTTACCGTATTCAGTAAATTATATGCCTTCATAAGGAACAGATGATGGTAAAACCTATCTGGTTATGCACCTTGATAGACTCTCTGAAGCAAATAACTGCCATCAAATGAATCAGTTTCAAGTGGCAGAAGTATTTGATTTTATCACAGACAGTAATTTTTCCACACTTGTAATCAATCTTCTAGTGTGCTACAGGCGATAAATACGTTTCTATTTCTTCTAGCCACAGGGGCTAAGTACCTTCTCACCTCTTCTTTTGACAACATCTCCTGCTTCACAGGTACCAACCACTTTTTTCTTCCCTGTAGATTTTGGTACTTCAGTTTCAGACCATAGAAATGGCTCATATGCCAGAAATCTTATCATTCAGCTGTATCTATCAGTCCTATAAGTTAATATGTTTACCTGCAAAATTTGCATCACATACATTCTTAAGCCACATGGTTTAAGCCACAATTTATAGCTTTCAGTTCCTTGACATACAGTGAAGGGACCACTTGGCAGTAGAGGAAAAAGGAGTGTGTTTAATTTCCATCAAAATTCACGCCATTGCTTTCATTGGGTAGATTTTGCTCAACACATGTGGGGCTTTGATTCTGAATGAACTGTTGCTGCGTGGAGAGAGCAGCAGCAGATCTGAATGACCTCCTTTATACAGTAAAGAACTGCGATATTTTTGTGTAAATACCAAGTGAAGAGAATATAGGATCCCTTGTACTAAACTTAAAAAGAATTAATTCATATAGGATGAATTCTGTCAGATGTGTATTTGCATATGCACATTTCTGGAACACTTGACTTTTTTCTTGTCATTATGTCCAATTAATCTTAAACAGGCAATATTTTTACATAATGTGCCATGCAATGTGTGCTTGGGAAACATTTTTTTTAGCCAAACCCGTCTCTAGAATTTTATATGGGGCAGCAAAGAGATGGAGTTCTTCCAAAGTAAAGCAATTACTGAAGACTTTGCTGTAAGAGAGACTGATAGTGGCTTATCTTGCCTATTATACTGGAACTGCAATTGCTGCACTAAGAAGCTGGACTGGCCCAGAGCCAGCCTAAGAGAAAAGGGACACTGTTAAAGCAATCTGAGATGAGGCACTTACTGTGTATGGAGCCACTTACAGATAGGCAGCTTCAGATAGACGCAGGTAATAGAAGATAAAAAAGTTGGAGCAGATGTAAAATGACTGGGGTTTAATGAAGATGTTTGTGAAAGGAAATGATCCTTTTTTTTTTTCTTTTTCTTTTTTTTTTCTTTCTTTCCTTTTTTTTTTTTTAATTGTATTTCTTTCCTAAAAAATGATGTTTTATGAAAATAGAAACTTTCTTTGGAAATGTCCCAGACTTGAGGAATAAGAAAACCGCAATGCTTTCTGAAAACAATGGGAAGAAGGGGATAATAACTAATGACCATCTGATACGTTTGTTGTTAGGACACTTGGGCTCTGAAAGACCTTAGAGGACTAATTTACAACAGTACCTATAACCTATCATTCTGTATTGCACAGGAGGTGTCTGACGGCCAAGTGGGTGCTGGGAGGGTTGCCTCCATGAACCAGCATTTATACAAACCAGAGCAGATCCAAGGAGACATACCTGTGTAATGATCTTAAACTAAAAGAGGGTAGATTTAGATTAGGTATCAGGAAGAAATTCTTTACTCTGAGGGTGGTGGACACTAGAACAGGTTGCCCAGAGAAGCTGTGGATGCCCCATCCCTGGAGGTGTTCAAGGTCAGGTTGGATGGGGCTCTGAGCAACCTGGTATGGTGGGAGGTGTCCCTGCCCATGGCAGGGGACTTGGGACTGGATGGTCTTTAAGGTCCCTCCCAACCCAAACCATTCTATGATTCTTTGAATAAACAGTAGCAGGTCTTTACCTTGTCTTGAGCTTTAATGAGATTTTCAAGCTCTGTAATCTACATACACCATGCCATGTATTGATGTGCACTTTGAGATCTGCTCTTCTCTGCAAGGGTCATTAGTGGTTTGCCTTCAGGCTTATGGGTGAGCTTAGCAGTGAATCTCATATCGTCCCTGAACACAGACATCTCCACTCATAGCCATGTAAAAGGTGCTTCTTATTGCTGCAGGGAGAAATTCATCAAACTTGTACCATAAAGCTTTTGTTCCACCTAAAGAGCTTACTTCCTTGACCCTGCATCTACGTGTGAAAACTCACAGCATTTCAGAACAAGGAGAAAACAGTTAATCTCCCAGCACCCTGCATTCCAGCCAGCCATGGGAGTGCAGGAGACAGATTACTCTGAGATGCTACTTGACAACTCAACCTAGGGTAAACTACAAAAAACTTTACCAAAATATTGACTTGAGTTGCAGCTTCCAAAGGGTCTGGTAATGTAAAAGTAGTATATATCTAAAAACACATAATAAAGGACCTTGGTAAGAAGGCCCCTGACAGGACCAAGGGGAAAGCAGAATGGAGTTAAACTTCCTAATAGTACAGTTTCATTACAAAGCAAAGCATTAATAGTATAAACTATATTGAGCCTGTGGGACAGGGGGAGAAGGATGAGCTCCTGAAATGACTATTTTGTCTGTATGCTGTTAAAGTTATTGATCCTTAGTTCAAGTTAATTTTGGTCCTTAGTGCAAGTTAATTTCAGTAAAATAGGAGTGCACACGGGATGCAACCAAGAACTCTACCAGGAGAGGAAATATGGTATAGTATAGTCTCAATATAACTCTGACACTGTCAGCATGGGAAAATACTTTAGTAACTGCAGTGCAGTCCTTTGCAATACCATAACTTAGAAAACAAAATTTTTCCTGTTCATGGCAGAAGGTATGATGAAGAAGCTTGTAAAATCCTAATGCATTATTTCTGTAAGGTAAATCCATTACTATGCAAGAAAACACTCCTATTTAACTTATCTAGTAGTTGCACACAGGGCTTATTCAGTTTATAAAATGCTGGCCTTCATTTTGTTCTTACATCCTCATTATCAAACCCATCAATCCTCATTCCTTTTAACCCCCTTGTGGCACTAACTGAACATTCAAGTTGTCCCTCTTGTATTTTCAGCACTAAGTATAGGTTAATAAATTATTAGTTCAATCTTTTATTTTAATCATATAGTTCAATACGCTGTAAACTAAGGAAAACCATTGCCGAGAGCAGAAAAGACATTTGATTTCCTTAATGCCTGGCAGAGCACTCTCAGATAAGCTTCTAGCTAGCAATGACCAGAAAATACAAAAGGCTTGACCATATTTCATTATTGTTTCTCATTAGTTGCTAGATGAGATGTTGAAAAGTATTTTATCAAATCATGTGGAATGTAATGATTTGTAGTTTAATTTACCCCAATTTTGGCTTGCCTTGTTATTGTCTCGAGTACTTGAATACATTGGATTCTGTGGGGTGATAAAGGTATTTGAATTTTGTTTGGGCTTTTATTTTTCCTGGTATTAAACAATAAAATAAGGGCTGTCCTCATCTACCTACATTATTTTTCCTAACCTAAGAGATTGAGGAGGAATAGAACAGCAGTTAACGTTACACAGAAGCTGCAATGCTGTTTCTGAAGCAGTAGCATGTTTTCAAAGTGTGCATTACTTTAAGAAGTATTACTATATCCATTCCTTTTACATTCCCTCTTGAACATAAAAGCAATTTCACAAGTGAGTGATGAACCTGTCTGACTTCAAATTCAGTTTAGAGAAAGTCTCACCCAAACTTTCCCAACTATAGCCATTCCTGCTAGGGGGTAGGGGCCTCTAGAGTCTTTAACTCACATCCCAGCCCCGCTTTTTCAGAAATAATCAAATATGTTATAAAAGAGGGAGCACTGGCTCCACAGAGCTTCCAGACTAATAGATAGGAGGTAGGAAGGCAAGAAGGATTGCAAGTCTGTAGCAGTTACTAAATACACAGCTTTCCCATCCTCCCCACAGTCTGTCCACTTTTGCTGAAAGGGAAAGGAGGGAGAGGGCTTCCAGCTGACTGCGCAGTACTTCTTTTTCAGAGACAAATATATACATCTTGTTTTCATTTAACTAATTAATCCTTGATACAGTACACTACTGAAATGTAACCCTGTGGAAATTTTGCAGTGTTCTCAAGACAATCCTGCAGTGACATGATTTAAATGCAATAAATCACATACAAATAATAAACCCTACTATTTCATCATCTTCTTGCAAGGACACTTTTCCCTGGACAGGGAACATGCCCAGTATAAACAAAAGTCTGCTTCTTGCAATCTCAAACAATGGAGCAAATAGAAATAATTCTGTTAAATACCTCTGAGCCAGACAGTCTTTCCTCAACCATGGTGAGCACTGAACCCTGGCAGGAGACCTGTTGGCTCCAGTGATACTATTTGTAGGCACAGCCACACAAGCAGGGATTATACAACTCTGTGAGAGAGCTCACCGTGACTTTGCCAGAAATGTTTAACATCTATCACAGTGACTAATTTCTTTCCTACCCACACTGCATAATAACACACGGGATATATCAGTTCAGAGGTCAAGAAAACCCAAGTGATTTTGCCAGTTGGGTACTATGGTTTGTTTTTTTTTTGGTCAGTACATCTTCCATTAGAAGGGATTAATATGTACTGTTTCTATATGAAACGAAATGAAAGAAGTGGCTTTTAAAGGCCCATTAGAGACCAAGAAAGCTACTGATGGGCTGAATGCTGCATGAATCATTAGTGTCCCTGAACCTTCTGGCTCCTCCATAGTAAACAGCTACTTTTATAAGTTAAACAGAATATGCAACTTGAAAAAAATCTTACTAATGACAAGTGGTTTGTGTGTGTTTTTGTTGTTGTTGGTTTTGGTTTCTTTTTTACTATTTTAGTCCAATATTCTTTTCTTGATGTCAAATTACTTTCAGCTGAGAATTACTAAATGGGATATATATTTTTTAATTGGTCAAGTAGCTTTGTGCTTTTTTACACAAGAAGGATCTCTGTGTGTGAAAGAAAGGTGCTCTGTGTGTGAGTGGGGGGAAATGGATGAGAAATAGAGTTCTTGATACCTTTCTCTACTGCTAGCTAATCTAGAAAGAGAACAGTAACAAAATTCTGCTGGGGTTGTTTGATAATGCATTAGTACTATCAGAAGTAGAGAGATTTTATGCTTCAGAGGTATGTTTGAGTTATAGCAACTCTCTGCTCAGATCCTAGGGTTGTTCAGCTTAAATGCCGTGCCTTGCTTAGAGGTATTTTAATTGGAATTTACCTCTGATCTTTTTAGTTGTTTAGGGCCATATTCTGAAACACACGGACATTTCATCTTGTCGGCTCACAAAAGCCAATAACCTACAGGTAGAGCAGAGGTAGAGTTTAACATGAGGTAGACTTCTACATAGCTGTAACACAGAGTCCGTAACATCAACATGCAGCCCGACACATGCAGTTCTGGCACTGTAAGAGTAGGTGAGAGTGTCATTGTTTAATTAAATTTAACTGAAAATTTTGTATGAATAAAAGAGCAGGCGTACACTTGAATTCTCTGGATATGAATAAGTAATGTCCAACTGTTTCCAAATGTATTTCAAGGCATTGTTTGGCGGCACAAAGTTCATCTCAGGTGAACTGGCAAAAAAATGTTTTCTGGTTTTCCCAAAGTTTCTGTGCCAGTTGATTCATTGATCCATATTTAAGTACACAAGCTTGAAAGCTAAACCAACATGTAAAAGACAGATACAGTGACTGCAGTTCACATTCAAGCCATTTATGCCCAGATTGGCATTCTGATACTTTCTTTACACTACCTCTTTTGGCAACTCTGCTTCTGTCCCCAGGATGCTCTCAAACTTGTTAAGTTAATGCCTCATTGTCAGGATCTGTAGCCATATCACAACAATACATGGGTATGTGAGCCAAGGATGGTTGTGGATTTGACTGTTGCCCAAAATTAAAATGGTGCTGCATGAAGTTTTTCTTTATAAAAAAAAAAAATATATATATATATATATAAAAATATATATATATGTGGAGTTATTTGCAAGTACAAATGAAGCCTTACCCATGAGTGTTATTGGTATCTTATTTAGCTGAACAATTTATAATACAGTCACCCCTAGTGTAGGAGGTTCTCCAAGATTAATTAGGTGGTTGTGGCAAGACTTATGCATTCATAGCAAGGTAGTTTGTTCTATGAATGTCTGATTGTGCTGCTTATTATTCATGTCACTGTATAGTGGTAAAATTGCATGTAATAATAAAGCCCTAAGTTGTATATTACTGCAGAAGGAGCAAAGATTAGAGTGTCTGATGCATCTGGTCTCAAGGGGAGAAGGTGATATTATTTTGTGAATCCTCTACACGTACAGCTTTGCAATAAGCATTTAATGCAATGTTGCAATAATCCTCTGTAAGCGTAACTCACTCTATAGGCAAGAAGGAAAGAGTGAAAAAAGAAGCACTAACAATTGTATTTAAGAGAGAAGAAAGAAAAATGATCAAAAGCAGACAGCCATGCACAAGGGACATCATGTCATTGTAGTCAGTAAAACTGAAGAGAATCACTATGATTAGAGGAGCATCAAGAAATCTGAATGTGATCTCATCCTGGCGCTGTGAGCTGCTGGGATTGCAGAGGAAGAATGAAATTTGAAGGCATTTGGTTTTTGCAGAGAAATCTTTAAATTCATACTGCCAATGTTTAAAATGTATTTTAGAGCAATTTAGTTTTGGTAAAGATCAGTCTTTCAACTGACGTTATTCATAGACTAAGAGCATCTGTGAGATGTGACATACCCGGTTATTACATGCAATTGTGTGAAAAAGCTGAACGTCTAATTTGTATGAAATCAATGGAAGTTGTAAATGTTCTGCTTCTTACAGAACTGGGTTTTTATAGGGAAAAAAATGATGTTAAACAGTGTGATATTCGCCTTCCCTATCGTAAATGTTTGTGGAAGAAATCTATAGTCAGCTCTGATGTGAACATCACGTCTTTGTCAGGATTTGGGGGGATAACATGATAATTAAAATGGTTTATTATCCTAAGAGAAGAAACATATCATTATTGGCATGTAGGCTTATCAGGTCTACATGTTGCTGTTTGAAATGTTAGTGCAATGCAATAATTCACTGTGAAACTTCAGGAATCATCTTGGTGTCACCTGCTTCTTGCAGGAAGGGCACAAGCAAGAGAGGAGGAAATCTTCCTGAATTTTGTCACCTACAGCATGAGCTCACAGTACCCTGCACTGCTGGCAGCTCTGGGTGAAAAGCTTGCCAAACAGAATTGACACAAAGCTTATTGTTTAAGATTGATGAAGCTTAAAAACAAACAAACAAACAAAAAAAGTGGTAGCCATTTGTTAAAATTGAAGTGTTCTGCTGGAATATCTTGATTTGTTTTTCTAAAAAGAAGATTTTTTTGAGGTTTGACACCATTTTGCATGGTTAGGCTTCTCAGAAGAAGAACCATTCTAAGAAAATGCCATCTGAGATGGGCTTCAGTAAAGTTTAGGTCAGATGAATTTGGCCCTTAGAGATTGCATGTTAAATTGGAATGTTTCAGGTTTATTTCATGACATACTAATTTTGATTTGGAATGTATTTTCGTCTTTGTGTTTTAGTGTTTTGTTTATTTTAATTATAACTTCCAGGATATAAATCCAGGTCTCAACCTCATGACAGTAGGCATTAAATCTGTGATATAGTTTTTGTAGATTTCTTTTAAGTTCCTCTCTAAAACTTGGCTAATTGCTTTGCCACAATAATTAACTGTTAGTTTGAATTTCCTGGAGCTCATGTAGGGCAGTTGAAACCTACTGAGAAATGTTGAAAGAAATAGAATCAGAAATTATTGTGAGAATTATTGTGAGCATAATTAGTAAATAAAATGCACCTAGAAAATTATTTAGTCCACTAACATGGCAAAATATTTGCACAGTGGCCATTGCAAGTTTTGATCCCAATTTTGTAGAGAATTTTATTTCAGAGAAGCATGGTAAAGGATGGCTACAGCTTGGTTCCACAACATCTAACACACGTTATGGTAAAATCTAGGCAGCCTGGTATCTTTACAACAATCTTCTGTCCTTAGAAATATCACTTTTACTAAAGAGTAATATTACTCTTAATAAAGACTCGAGAGCTCTTCCTAAAGTTATTCATGGAGCTATCCAGCTGTGTGATACGGTCACCTTTCATGTCCATTTTGGTGGCTTTTCTGTTTCTCAATGTGATCTAAGAGTTTTCAGGTTTTTTAGGTAATTCAGACCCTGTTCCTAAGGTGACAGTTTTGATTAGGTTAATTTAAAAGGCAAAACAAATCTAAGTATCTCTTTAGATTTATGTGCTGAGTTATCATAAACTACGCCACTGTAACCTTCCAGACATATTATAAGCAAGTCATGCAACTCACTAGAAGCTAATACAGAAGACCTTCAGCTGAAAATGTCTTTAAAGGCTACATATTCTAAAATTACTTTTTTTCAAAATACTCTTAAAGTTAACCACTAATGATACCCAAGACCCATCAAAATACATTACAGAGCTATTATGGTAGCTTCTCAGCAACTGAACATATACCTACAAAATAGAACCACTGTATTATTAAGTACCTAATTTTTTTGATTTCAGACAGACAAACTCAGACCTTTAATTTATTAATACAATTTTATTTCACCCCTCCCCTAATCTTTAGCTGGATTTTGAGATAGCCAGAAATGTTACTGTATGTAAAGGGGACTAATTTACTTTGTATAAAAGCATCCTGAGCATCAGGGGACCATGTTCATATTTTTGATTCATTAAATGAAACTCTTCTCTTAGCCGTATGGCTTTTGCAATGTTAGGGAATTAACTAGATTTTCTCTTGGCTCCTAAATCAGCAACAAATGGCAGTCAGCATAGTCCTAATTACAGACTGCTGTAGGAGAGGAAGCAAATGCAGATTCAGTTTGATTTACATATTGAATGAAGCTCATTTTGCGTTTCAATAGTTCTGTCTCCTAGATCTCTCCAGGCTTGTTTTATTTCTTGTTTTCTCCTTGGTTTTTCACAGTTTCAGTGCTCGTATGATTTTATTATCGCCTGTTCACTCCAGCACACTTAAGTTAAGGGGAATGGCGTCAACCTAGACAGCTTCTGAGGGGTTTTGTTTGCAGGCTCAGACTGCCTATCTCCTCCACCTCAGGACAAGGCACAGCTGCACACACCTACTCCCTGGTTTCCATGGGAAGAAAGCTCAGGTGCCCATTGGAGATGAGAGCTGCAGCATGCTCCAGCAGGTTCTGATCTCAGCACCTGGGGAACCACTTCTCCCAGAGGTGCTACATCGTGTCTCATCACAAAGAACATGGAAAAGTGCACTGTTCGTATTTCCCTACTTGTCAATGTCAACCAGAACCAGAAACTGTGAAATATCATGCAAGTAGTTGTTGCTCTGCTCTTTGCAGTTCAAATTCTGAAAGCAAGGCTATGCTCAGGAAAAGTTTGTGCAAGAGTGCTTCTGCATCTTTCCTCTAAATAGGCTGAAAAGCAAAAATAAGCCATCCACATTGCTAATTATCTGTTAAACTGCAAAGCACTTCTGAAGGCTACAAACTGCCAGTTGATGTTTCTGTGGGAAACATAGGTTGAATAAAGCACCAGAACACTCTTTGTGTTGCCAAATACAGAGTGGTAGGCAAGCCATAACCCTTATGCTGTACACCAGCACACATGCAGGTTTCCTGTGGTTCTGAGATACAGAAATCACAGACAGATGTTAGATCTCCTTCAAACTGGTAATAAAGGCATCTCACCCAACAGTCATATTTTGCGATGATCCTAGGGAACAGTTCCCCCAATAAACATAGAAAGATGCGTAGATAGTTTTGAGTTACCAATAGGAACGTTGTTTCTACACAGAGAGAGTACGTTAAAAGCCTTCCCCCTTTCCCCTACAAGGAACTCAGCTTCAGCTGCTCAGCAAGGTTGCCAGCCGGCTGGGATGCAGGCTCTCCCACTGGTGTACAGCTAGCAGTGCTTGGCAGAAGCAGGAATATTACAGGCAAGTCTCAGCTAATTCATAGTCCCTTGGGTCCTGCAACCCTTTCATATCAAAGAACACAATGGCTTTTGGATCATGAGCTAAATCATCAGCTTTATTATTTCTTAACATCATATATGTTCATCCTTTACTGCAGTGTCCTTTGATGCATTCTTTGTGACTTAACATATTTTCATTATGAAATGAAAACTCATTAAAGAACAAATTCAGACACAACCTCTCATATTTACATGCTTTTCAGGTTCATTGCAATTGCATTCCCTAGTAAGTAGTTACCATTCTTGCTTACTCCTTATAAGAATGCATCAATACTATTAAAATTTAATATGCCAGAATTACTATGGAATGCTTTGGACTTTTATTATCATGCTTCCTCATTTCAAAAACATTTTTAAAAAGCCTCCATGTAAGCATCAGTTTGGGGAAATGTTATTTATCAAAACTTGATTCACTGAGTGATTTCTGACAGCTCCTGCCTTTCTCCCAAATTTCAGTCAGAGTTCTAGGCAAGAGGGACATTTTTCATTTCCATTTCCAAAGACAGCATTTCAAAAGCTCATTTAAGTCCCTGCCATCACAACTTCCATCCAAAATAACTGATATGTAGATGTAATAGATGAGTAGATACTACTACCTGGACAGTAGTATACATGAAAATTTGTGTGAGACTATGGTCAGAGTATCACTCAGTGTATGTGCAGATATTGCTTTATGGTAAAGTAGGCTAAATTATCTTCCTAAAACATTTTATTTCCACAAAACAGTAACTTTGGCCAAAACACACGATCTGAACTCACGTTACTGTCAAGCCAGCTCCTCATCATTCTGTGATACCAGAGGACTTGTACATATAATGTGATGCCTCAATTGTGTAAGCATCTGAAAAGCAGAGGTAACTCAAAGGTATAGCTAGGGTATATTGTACTAGTTCAAATACCAGAACTTTCTTATTTGTAATCCTATTCACTAATGCATTGGGATTCATCCCCAAACATCTGATTAGCCATTTTAAAGCAATAATCATTTTGGATTCTTTCTTTAGGAGTTTGCATAATTAATTTACTCTTATTTAGTTGGAACCTAACATACTTTTTATTCATCAGTAGTCCTGGATGTGGAGACTTTACAAGAGAAATGCAGTTGATCTGATGCAGACAAATCATTTTAATTCATGCCTATCTAGAATAGTGCTGTGGAAAACTGCAAGTAGGAGTTAAGTGACAAGTGCATAATTAGGTTCAAATTGCTTGCACATTTATATGAAGTAAAACAGTCAAATATCAAATAATGAAATAAAAGCTTTTAAGGAAGACTATCAATATTTAAATGCCATGACTGCCAAATAATCATTAGTCATTTTATGTCAGCTAAAATATAGGAGCGAATTTTTGACAGTGCCTCTTGCATTAATTTAGATTCAGCCAGGATGTGAAAGTAATATTTCATGAAGACTAGAAGCAGCTTTTTCACAGAGTCGTACCCAGGGGTGCAATAAAATAGGATCTAGGGAGAATAAAAACCATCTTCCAGAAGTTCTCTGTTTTGGGGTGAAGCCAGGTGGAGCTAAGAGCCTTATGAAATATCATGCTTAGGTACATAACTCAGAGCTGTAAATGACACTATGAGGGCTAGACACTTATGTGTTAGGAGGAGCAATGCTGAACTTTTCTGTTCCTAAATCCCCAGTCTGGATCTATCAGCTTAATAGAGTTGACTTTGAATGCCTCAAAATAGCTTTGAAAATGGAAGGAATCATTAGAACATCACCTGCATAGGAATGAATATATCTCTAAGATAGTATTTTGAACAGATGCCAATTTTTGCTGGTGAACAAAATATTTATTTTAATCCACCATGAAATTGAAAACACACAAGTAAAATGGTATGGTATAATAACATGGAAAAGGCAATCAATCATTGCAGCTATCTAAATTTATATTCCTTTATAATGAAATAGGTAATCTAGAAGAAGACATTAAAGATGCAGTGGGTAAGTGTCCAGTGAAGATGTTTTTTGAAATATGTGGGGCATGGAAGATAAAAAGCAAAGACAATGACCCTGCAGCAAAGCCTCCATGTGACAGAAAGATGTCAGAAACTTTTGCTTACTGAGTCCTCCCTCTGAAGTTAAGAGGTCTGCTTCATTGCAAGTCCTTCCATGGAGCACCTTTACCGGATGCAAATATATTTATACAGCCTCTGCACTGCCTGGGCAGCTAAAGCCCAGCAAGATAAATACTAAGAAGTTGATTAATGAGCCCTGAGAACTTCAGGCTTAAGGGTTTAAGTCAGGGCTTCTTCAAAGAGATTTGTTTGTTAACTTTGAATTCTCAGCACTTGTAGCTACTCCCCTCACTGTAAAAACCACTCACCATTGCATTAAAAAAACAGTAAGGATGGGAAGGAAAATGTAGCGTTTAAAAAGTATTTACTGCTTCCTGTATATTCTGAGCATCTTCTCTTGGAAAAACAGTTTAAAGTTTCTCAAGTAATGACACTTAAAAATGCCAGTCATGTTTTTAAATCTTGGCCTAAGCTACTCGTACGAGACGACACAGGAAACCTGTGACATGTAAAAAGAATCCGTATTTCCTGAGTCTACTCCAGCACCAGAGCTGAAGGGTGACTGTGGTTCTGCAGGATTTTAGGTCTTTAAGGTGAAAACCAGAGCATGGTGCTTAGTGTGAAAGACACTACCTTTCTCAAAGACTGGTATCATTCTGCTCCATGAGACTTTAGGAGAACAACTTAATGGTTTCACATAGCAAACTGAACGGATTCTTTGCTTGGGCAATGCTGGATGTGTCTGCAAACAGGATTGAGGAAAAGAGTTGCGAAGGAGGGCAATCACTCTTTAGGTGTACAGCATGGGGCGTTGTGCCTGCAATGAACAGAGCTGACGGGTGGTTGCAGCCCTTAAAGTCTTCTTGTAAATTTTCTCCCGTGTCAAAGTGTGCTTTACTGACATATATAATTGAGGGGCCTTTGAGTTTATGAAACATATATTTCCTGATTTTGTTCTTGACTTCATATTTTTCCTTAAAGAACTGCTTTTACAAAGTGATGCATTAGGACTGACAACAGTGAGTAGGTGCTTTCTGTTTTGATTTAAATCAGCAATTAAACCCATCTAACACCTTTCTAATCAGCAAGCAGCAATTTCATGTACTGTAATAAAGGAACAATGACAACAGAAAGGACATGGCAACCAGCTAGCAGCCACCACAGTAGCAACAGAAACATCATGGTATTTGTGGGGAAGGTAAAGCAGAGGCTCTTGCTTCCAAACCTGAAGATAGTATTCTGACATGTTGCTCCATTTTAATGGGTTTGTCAGACAAAAAATAAGTTAATTTAACGATGTGGCAGTTCACCAGCTCATCCACAAAATAATATTGTCAGTGAGTAAATATGAAAATGATATGCTGTGTTAGTGAAGAGTTGGGTTTATCAAGGAGGAGAAATTAAGGACATGCTTTAGCTAATCACAATTCATACCCATAAATATTTGTTACTGTTTTTCAGCAGATCTAAATATATCTTCCTGGATGAATACGTTCTATTAGCTGGAATTTTATTCTCCACTTCTATCCCCAGAGAACATTATCCTCATTCACATATCTGACTTGGAAAATAAAATCTTTAAGCTTTGCCTTTTCTATAAATGCCTTTGATTCTCCTTGGCATTTTCTGCTGCAACAGCATACCCTGCTCCATCACAGTGCTCTCTACTGCTGACATTATCCTTTGAGCTCTCAGGGGCATACACTGATGGTGTGGTTATATGTCTAATTAAGCAGACTTTCATGTTTGCAACTTTTTTTTTTTTTCAACCAAGTGTCAAAAATTATTGTACAGAAAAGAAAACAAAGATGAATATGGCAATTTATTCCCACCGTGCCCTGTTTTCACTGCTGGTGCCTGGCATAAAGACTTCTCAGGTGGTATCATCTCTGATGAAGCAGCACTGGGCTAGTTTATGAGCTCAAGGATGCAGTCAGTGTATCAAGTCATCTGAGAAAAATCCCAGCCCAAGAGTGCAGCAGGTGAGACTGCTCATGAACAGGGCTTTTCTGAGCTCAACAGACTGCCAGATGGCAAACCTTTGATGGACAAGGTCTGGCACAATAGGTCACAGGGTGAGAAGAGACCGAGACAGTGCTGCAAATGTGTGAGAGTTAGCTTCAAATATGTGACAGCAGAAGTCAAGGGTTAGGTATGCGAGAGCAGTTGCTAGACACAGTATGAGAGGGAACACATACTCATGTGTAGTGACATACACAGCAGATTAGAAAGACAGTTGCGTTACCCTCCCTTCCCCAGCCATTACCTCCACTTCATCCTCTTTCATAATGCCTACTCAGCATATTTATAATTAATATTTATTAATCAGTCTTCCAGAATTGAAGTAGATTAAAGAAGATTTAAACTATACACTGCAAGAACGTTGAAAGAAACCAGAGAGTAAATAAATGGTTTCCAAAGCTAAATCTGGGTGTTGATTAGTCATCTTATGTGATCAAGAGGCCATGAAAAAATTAACCTTGTAAAAGCGGAGAATAGTAATTTATTTTCTGAAAGTTCACATTTAAATTACTACAAAACACTCTGATTCATTTTAAAGTTATAGTGCACTCTTTGTTGTCTTGAGCACCGAGAGTGTGGAATTGGCTTGTTTTTCTCTACCTGTATGGAGCATCTTTGATTTGGATCTGTTTTTGTTTCCTTTTTGGGGTTTGGTGATTCAGATCCCAGAGGTTGTTCTGAGTAATTATTACATGCCATATTTCTACGTGTTCCCAGTATAGAAGTTATAATGGATTTGCACCTGTCTCTGGAAATATTGACTTTACATAGTGCCAGTGTGTGTAGAGGGACCAACATAGACACAATAGCTTCTGACTCTCCCTAAGACAAGGAGGAATTTTGACAAGCACAAACCAAGTACGCCAATAAAAGGTGATCCAGCATTATATGTCTGACTTGGCAGATGTCAGGACAGGTATTGCAATGTGATAATGCAGGGTAGATTTACCCAAAAATAAGCTCAGACCACAATTTGGTATGAAATCCCCCCAATTTTTCTATCTCTTCTAAACAGGTTTAGAGGCACAGCTGTTAGGCATCAGTAAAATCTTCATGTCAGACATGTTGATAGTAGATTGCACCCAAACCAGAGTGATTCATTTGCACAATAGCCAATTAGAAAGTGAGCAACCTGAGGTTGTTCTACTGCAATGAAGATGTGACATCAGCTCATCAGCTGGGATAAAAAAAAAAAAGTCTTCATAGAAAGAACCAGATACATTAGTAGCCTAATTAGCAGCAGTCCTGTTAGCAACCTAGGTGAACAACTCTGCCAGTAACTTCTGAACCCACCACCTAATTCCCATGACAACTGGAAGAAAGGTGGAGGTAGAATCATAGAATATCCCAAGTTGGAAGGGACCCATAAGGATCATCAAGTCCAGCTGCTGGCACTGCACAGGTCTGCCCAAAGTTTAGACCATGTGACTGAGTGCACAGTCCAATCGCTTCTTAAATTCAGACAGGCTTGGTGCAGTGACTACTTCACTGGGGAGCCTGTTCCAGTGTGCAACTACCCTCTCGGTGAAGAACCTCTTCCTGACGTCCAGCCTAAACTTCCCTAGCCTCAGCTTAACACCGTTCCCACGGGTCCTGTCACTGGTGATAACAGAGAATAGGTCACCTGCCTCTCCACTCCCCCTCGCAAGGAAGTTGTAGACTGCGATGAGGTCCCCCCTCAGCCTCCTCTTCTCCAGGCTGAACACGCCCAGTGACCTCAGCGGTTCCTCATATGTCTTCCCCCCTACACCCTTCACCATCTTCGTCGCCCTCCTCTGTACACTCTCCAACAGTTTTACGTCCTTTTTGTACTGCGGTGCCCAGAACTGCACACAGTACTCGAGGTGAGGCCGCACCAGCGCAGAGCAGAGCAGGACAATCCCTTCCCTCGACCGACTAGCGATGCCGTGCTTGATGCACCCCAGGATACGGTTGGCCCTCCTGGCTGCCAGGGCACACTGCTGGCTCATATTCAACTTGCTGTCAACCACAGCCCCCAGATCCCTCTCTGCAGGGCTGCTCTCCAGCGTCTCGTCACCCAGTCTGTACGTTTAGCCAGGGTTGCCCCATTCCAGGTGCAGGACCCGGCACTTGCTTTTGTTAAACTTCACGTGGTTGGTGATCGCCCAGCTCTCCAGTCTGTCCAGATCTCTCTGCAAGGCCTTTCCACCCTCATCCAAGTCCACAACTCCTCCAAGTTTGGTGTTGTCAGCAAATTTGCTCAAAACACCTTCTAGCCCTCCATCCAAAACATTTATAAAATCATTGAAGAGGACTGGCCCTAAAATGGAGCCTTGAGGGACCCCACTAGTGACCATCCGCCAGCCAGATGTGGCCCCATTTACCACAACCCTTTGAGCCCTGCTCATCAGCCAATTAATTAGGTAATTAGGCTCCCATTAGCAGGTAATTAGGCTCCCATTAGCAGCGTGCACACCACTGGCTGATTGGATGACAGGTACCTTGTAATTGCTCTGAATAAAGGACAAGTTCAAGCCTAGCCTTGCCTTCTGACACCAGAGACCCCTTCAGCATGCCCTACTGGCAGAGCCATATATGTTGGAGCTTGTTCTTGAGAGAAGTGGGGAAGCTGAACATGGGGAACCCAGCAGGCATCATTGTGTCTCCTTTGTACCACTCAGCAGCTTTCTGCAACACAGAGACAAGAAATGGGAGAGGAACTGGTATATGGCCAGGGCATTGCAAGGACCTACTAGAGCAAGCAGTTGTGTAAGTTTAAGTGCAAAGTGACCCTTTCAGATGGAAACAAATATTTAACCAGACCTCGACTGTTCAGATTAGGCTCCTTTTTTGTTTAGATTAGGCTCCAACCTTAGGTGGTTGAGAATCCATATATGTGGCAAGTATCCTAAATGCCTTACCTTTGAATTACTTCTCCAGTCTCTTCTAGGCAAGTTTTCTTCTGGTGACTTCACATGTCATAGTGGAGATGGCCCATGAGGAGACAAAGCAGGTGTGTAATTCAGAAAGCATATCAATTGTCTCTTAACCTCTAGAGATAAAAGGAATGGTTAACAGAGTAAAAATGCTTTAAGTAATTAATACCTGATCAAGATTTCATTAAGAAAATATTCAAACCAGTCATTGTAGTTTCAGTCAGTGTTTTCAGTCTGACAGATACTTCTGAAATACTTTTCAGATTGACCTGAAAGTTTGATCAGGAATCCAGTTTTTCAGTGACCTGAAATGAATTATGGTGGATTTTGTATTATGCTTTGGTTGTACTGTACTGTTGATGGCATTTATTTATTTATAAACTGCAGGCAAAGCAGATACTGTCACAACAGTCCTGACTAGATGGGCTCAGCCATATCTTTATCTGAGAGTTCATGTACTGCATTAGGACACTTTAAGTGAAATGCTGGTATGTTGGGTTTACATGCTAAGGAGGTTTTGGTAGGAAGGAAATCTCTGGGAGGAGCCCCATTTCCCCCTCTTGTATGCAATAAAGATCTAATCCAATACATATTAACTGGAAAGGGGAAGCCACCAAGGAAAAAATTTTAAATTATATATACTTCATCAAGACTTACATCTTATTACTGTTAAGGTATTAACTCAGCATTGCAGGTATCTGTGTGATTACTGAAATCGTGACTGAATTCATTTCATGATTCTTAACCAATTCAACAAAATGATATCACTTATTTTCCCCTTAAACATAAACAAACACCATTCCCATCTTTTCCTCCTATTCATCACTGCATCCTTGGCAAGAACTTTTTCCCCTTTTTACTCTTTGTTGGCAAGCTTTCAAGGGTAGTCAAAGCCAAGGCTGAAAAAAATTATGACCAACCCACTCACGACTGCTGTGGCAAAACTGCTGCATTGTAATTGCATGGGGAGACAAAGGCTGGGGGCTTTTATATGTTTCAATGGTCATTTAAAGCTACTAACCTTGAAGGCAATGACATCCACTGACCCTAAAAGGTTGAGTCAGGTAAGTGCTGAGCAGCAGAGTGGTGGGCTGAGCAGCTTTAACTGCCAGCCAGGTCAGCAGCAGGAGGTTCAACACCCCAAGGGTTTCGCCCCTGACTGCTGATATTTTAAAACTGCCTGGGCTGAAATGTCAATTCTAGCAAGGTTACTCGTTTGTGCAGCTTGTTTCAGTAGCAAGGCAAGGTTCCCCGTGACTGTACAGCTGGTGACTGAGTTTAGGATCTGGTCTTTGAGGGTTCAAGGTGCTTCAGTTCCACTGGGCTTCCCTGGGAGCCGATGACCTTTGGCACTCCGACAGGTCAGTCCCTAGGAGCAGATATAAATGAAATGCTCCCCACTTGATATCTCACAAGTCTACGCAGTGAAGATTGGCTAGCAGTATAATAGATCACATTTGGCTTGACAGATTGTCGTGATAAAGCCAGTTAAAAGTTATGATGTAATATTGACATGATGTATTGTTGACATGCAGTATGTTATAGCTGCAATTACAAGGCAGTTGGTAAAACTGTCAGGGGTAGGGACTACTCTATAAGGGTGACTAACTTCAAAGCTAATTTGGCTGAAGTAAGGTCTGTAAAGCCAAATTAATTCTGCTACAAAGCTGTGAAGATACTCGGTTTTTAAGACTTAAAGGTTTAATCTACACTTTTCTGTCCTTAACAGCTGATCAGTCCCTTAAACTAAACCTGCTGGAAAAAATGTCAATGTTACAATTACTGAAGCCTTTATAATTTGTTCTGAGTCTTTGTTATAGGCTGTCCTTGGAGCTTTCTTTACCTGATTTTAATTAAGAATATATCTGAGCTTGGGAAAGTAATAGCTGAAACCAAAAAGAGATTTGAAATAACAACAGTACAGGAAATATTCATTTGTATTCAGAACATGGGTTATTGCTAGCTGATACCCTTGATACTGTAGCCATTTTGTTAAGCTCTGTACAATCCTATAGATGAGCTCAAGAATTGATATTATTATTATTTACACTTCCACACAAATACATTTTGGGGTTTTAAATTAGGAATGTGTTTGAAGGTTTTATTGTTTTGTTCTTTGTCTTTTCCTGCTTTCCCTTGATACTAGTTCAATTTGACTCCAAAAATTTCGGGGTGGGGGATTACTGGGAGATTAGACACTGGCTCCAGGCCTCTCTGGATTGGAATCAGCACCCTGCCAGTCCTCTGCAAAGAGGATTTTCGTTGGCTGCTAACCAACACAGGACAATTTGGAAGCCTGCTTTCAGTTCTTAAGCCTGCAGTTTTAAGGGGACCTTAAAGGCCCCCTTACTCAACACTCTACCCCCAAAACAGTTTTGCATAACACTGCGTTGTGGTTTGGGTGATCTGCACAACATTTCCAACATCTCAAAGATATTTTGTAATGCTGATGGGGGGGGAAGGAGAGGATGACTTTATTCCTCATCTTGCTTTCAAGATACCTTGCTTCTAACACTGGCAGAGAAGAGGATGTACTGAACCTTGTGTGGTGTCAGATTCTGAATACCACACTTCTCCCTCATTAATTTTACCTCAGACTTATATGTATTCTTATCACGGAATACATCAGCAGCCATTACAAACATCCAGTTCTCCTCAAATTAAATATGTGCTTTAAACAATGATTGCTTTTCTAAATGTTCATGGTGTTATTGGTGTAACAAAGGAATTTGAAATAGCTACTGCAAAACATGTTAGTAGATTGCATCTACAGAATAAAAACAAAATGATTCCCTTAATTGTTTTTGCTGTAGCATGAATGCTCAACATAATGTAAACTGAACTTTTTAGCACAAACAAGAGTGGCAGTGTTCTCATACCCTCTTTCTCAGAAAATCTGTCAAATGAGCAAGTGTTAACAAGCCATCTCAAAACACTAGTCAGTGCCTGCACTCACATGTTTAATTAAGCATCACATACAGGACTAAAACTAGGTACCCTGCATGAAGTATATCAGAACTATTTGGAGACAAAAACTTGAAAAATTACACATCCAATTCTGATCTAACCATGTTTTTACTATTAATTATGGTCATAAAGAGCTTTGCAGTAAGTTGAAATACAGCAGAGCTTCCTTTGCTTATATCACTTCTGGTACTTGGTCTGGGAGATGTATTCCAAAAATATGGGATAATTTTGCTGGTATCACAAATAGTGCTGCTGGAGTTCCTTTGCTCCCAGCTCAGTGTGTTAGACAGAGAATGGGAAACTGGGGGCTCAGTTTTCTCTTGGGGGGCACTCCCCATCTTGTTTCCCCTGGCAGAGACCCGTAGCCTACTATTTAAGCAAATGGCTGTTAGGCTACCCTTTAAGCAAAGAGTAAGAAAGTGTTCCATCAGCTGAAGCTGATTTACCTTCCCTGCAGGTACTCAAAGGTCAACAGAGGAACATGATGTCCAAGAGCTGGGTACAAGACACAAGGCTGGAAGTTCAGAAGTTTATCAGGAAAGACATTGCATTGGGAACTGACTCCTAAATGTATTTGTGCATTATATTAACCAGTCATTCAGTAAAATATTGAAATAGTCATTTCAAATAAGGACTCCAGAAGAAATCTCTCTCTCAGGAGCTGGATTTCAGGAGAAGGCTAAGGACAGTGATCCCTCACCAAGAAAATGAAAGCCTCTCTCCAGGGGTATGAGAGGTGCTGCTGCAGCTCCAAAAAGGGTTTAAATGTAAGATAGCAGCATGTTCAGTACTGCCTACAGAGTAGCATAGAGCTGTCTGCTAATCTCTGGCAATATCTCAGCATTTGTCAGAGTCATGATTTATTGAGCAGTGAGAGTGTTCCTCACCTTGCAAGATCAGGTCCCTAGATTGTAACACATTTTCTTGTTCACCAAAAAGGCTCATCCACAACAAAGAAATTAAAGAAACAGAGAGAATTATTCAGTGACACCAGAAACAATGAAGGAAAAACTATGTGTAAGCCTTGGCAAAACATCTCTAAACAGCACTTTGAGCTTGCAGCACAGCCCAGCCATATTTCAGAGCCAAAGAGAAGATATTTTTTTTGTACTAATGTGCATCAGGCTGAGACTGGGACCCAGAAATTGCTGCAAATACTCAGCTCCTGAAGGCTGTATAAACCCAGTGAGATCCTGCTGTGCTTGAGAGGAGAGAGGGCTGAAATCTAAGTAATGGCCAAAGTCCAGATTTTGAAAGAAAAAGGATTAATGAAGCCTGCTATAGTAGTGTACCTGGGATAACATCATAATTAGAGATTAATAACAACCACTTCATAAAGTCTGACACTTTTCTGTTCCTTAGTACCATTGCTGTATCGAGTGAGTTTTTGATGCCTTAGAATAAAAGTGTATGTCAGAGTGAACTAGAACAGATTTCCTGAGACCGTAAGTTAGCAAAGTCACTGACACTACAGACTCGGAATGACTCTCTGGGTCATACACTCAAACGGACAATTTCTTGTATAGAATAATGCCACACTGAATAGATGCTACTGTGTTTTCTTGATCAGACCAGACCATCACAAACCTCTCTGTAAGTTTAGGTTGCACAAGCTGATTTTTAAGCTCCCCCGAGAGCAGCAAGTTTGAAACTTCAGCTGATTTTTCTTTAAACCACTCCAACTGTTTTTTTTGTCTGATACCTCAAAGTGACTGAATTGATTCTTCTGAAATTTTGCATTAATGCTTGTTTCTAAGCTTGTCAAGCATGAGAAGAAAGAAACACATATCAGTGGAGCGAAGCAGAGCCTTATCCTCTAGCTGTATCACTAGAGCATGATGAATTGGTGTTTAACAAAATTCCTTAATGCTACAGGCAATGACACAATTAAATCCTAATCTTGCTTTCTCTGTTACTTTTTTTTTTTTTTCCTGTATAAGTAAGAAACTTAGAAATAGCTATAACTGTTATGTTGTTCCCAACCCCCAGTGATAGTCAGTTCCTTAGTGAGGTATGACTATACCTACATTATGTGTTGAGTTGTTCTGGGACAGTCTAAAGCTCTAAGGAGAAAAGTAACATCTCTAGTTTTCAAGGAAGTAATGCTTGAAGACATTAACTTCCCTTATATTGATGTGGCTGGGCTGAAATCTTCAGTAGACTCATGGATTTTTAATTCAATTCTTTGCCCCTTTGAAGCATTTGGCATTGGCTGCTCTTGGAAACAGGATATTGTACTAGATGAGCTACTGTTGCAGTCTCTGTGTTCTCAATTTTTTATTTTTTGAAGAGGATTTTGGGGTTGAATGTGACTTGTATTCAAATAAGTGTGATGTTTCTGCCCCTGTAGTAAATGACAGATTCAGGTAAAATATATTAAAAGTATTAAACAAAATATGGCTTAGGTGCTTCTGACGTGTAGATTATAAATGGGATGTTTATCTCCAAAGAAAATAAGCACTTTCAAATGATTTGATTTTGAAAGATATGAGAACAATAGTGAGTTACTAACCACAAGGTTTCTTATACTGTCTGCCTGGTTAAGAAATATTGGTTTGACAAGATAGTCAAATAGGTGTATACTTTCTAAAATTAAAACCATGGCTAAAATAAAATGAAACTTACACAGAGCAAAATAAAATGGCTCAGTGTCCATTACTACGCTTGCTAAAAATAGGGAATAAACAACAATTACTGCAAAATCTAAAGGCAGGATTGTTCATTTATTTATCAGCTACAAAAAACACGGCATTATCAAATCTAGTACTAAACACTGTGTTTTCATATTCACTCTACTAACGTGAGGATCACTGAAACTGTAGAGAGACAGATTTAAGTAAAATTTGGTGATGACCAGAAGCATTGCTGTAATTAAATTGACATTAATACTAGCTGTTGAGAAAGTCACACAGAATTACAACACTGGGTTATTTGGCTCTGTTATTTTCACTTTTTATAAGGATTCTCGTTAATTAGAGACAGTGTTTAGATAAACAGTCTAAGTGAAAGTGACAGTATTTCAGGACTGAAATCTGGTGCTGAGCCACTAATATGTATGTGCTTGCAGTTCTGCCAGACAGAAAACCTGCTTACTTGTTGGAGATGCCATTACCTACTGATCATCCCCTGTGCTGGTGTTTCAGCCGCAAATGTATTGTACATCTCCCTCTCTACCACGTATATACAGACTTTGTCTGGTTATGGAGGACTAAAAATAGGTTAAAATTCACTGGTGCAGGTGTACAGTTTCTGATTTGAAGCAAAGTTTTTACTTAATGCAAGGCAGTTGTCTATTCTGTTTGTATTTTACATATTTCATCAGAAAGCCTCCAGGAATACAATGGGCAACATGTCAGTCACTTGTTACTCATGCTACCTTGAGGAAGAAGTTGTAGGTTCAGTGTAGTATTCATTTAAAAAAAATAGATAAATGTAGGCCTACTGCTTTGTGTTCATTGATTTTATTGTTACACAGTCCTACATTGTTACCTCTGACGTGAAGGTTATGGAGGGCAGTGCTAGACTGTCACCGTTCAGAGCTGAAGGTAAACTTCAACTGGGGACATTAGACAGGGTTTGCCTTCTTTTTCAGCTCCTAAGGTCTCCTAAGACAAGGTTGTCTTCTTGCCCTTGGGTTGCTTTCCTTTGGGAACTCCTTGGGTTGCTTTCCTTTGGGAACTCCTTGTAAGGAATTGTATGACTCATAGTTTGAGGTGCTTCCTCTCTGAAATCTTCTGGTAAATAGAGGGAATCAGAGCACAGCCATTTCATGTAGCTGTAGTTTTCCCTGTTTTTATTTTAAAATTTTGTTAGAAAGTCTCCCAATATAAGAATTTTTAAAAGTATCCAATTAAGCTTACCAAATTGATGAGGCATGCGAACTACAGCTTTTTATTTTATTTTATTTTATTTTATTTTATTTTATTTTATTTTATTTTATTTTATTTTATTTTATTTTATTTTATTTTATTTTATTTTATTTTATTTTATTTTATTTTATTTTATTTTACTTTTATTTTACTATTTTATTTTACTTTTATTTTATTTTATTTTATTTTATTTTATTTTATTTATTTTATTTTATTATTCTATTCTATTCTATTCTATTCTATTGACAAATCTTAGTATATTGTGGTCTGAAGATTTCACCCTGTAAAGCTTGTTTCAGATTTTTCTTTCCCCTCTCTGTCCAATTAAACTTTTAATGTTCTGGGTTGTTAGATAGTGTGAATGGTAGTCAATTCCTTCCAAATACTCAAAAATTGAACTTTTAAAGTTTCATAGCTGTCTGATTTAAAAACAAACCCTAAAAAAGTCAGAAATTCTATATTTTTAAGTCCATATTAACCAATTCAGAGCATCCAATTTTATGCTCTTTCTAACAATGCTGAAAAATGTAAAACCAAACACATTTCTCTCACCATTCTCCCCGTTAATCCATACAGCTTAAATCTTCTCCCAGACTAAACTGACTTTATAAATTTTGCTTTAAAAGACAAGCAAATAAACATAGAAATTAATTCCCAGTTCTTGAATGTTCATTTGGCTTACATTTTTAATACAGAGCTTATATGGAAAATTCAAACTAATAATATTTTGACAGAATTTTAAATTGCACAATTTGCTTATAGTAAGAGCTGTTGACTAGATGTTAAATTTGTAATAAATTTATACTGTTGGCTTAAAAGTTGTGGATTTTTGTCAGGGTGGAAGGCAAGAGGAACATTCTAAAGAGATCCTTTAACTACTGGGTGTTTTAGTCTCTCTCCTCTGTCTCCCTTCACCCCCAACCCATTGCTGTTCCATCACCTGCTCTGATGTTAATCAGACTGACTGGGTCATCTGCTTTTATAAGCTTGCTGGATTAATTCTTTTTCAAGGTCATCTGTGAATTGACTTTCGTAACCAATTATAAATTGGATGGCATTTTAATATTCTACCCTTTCCCTGAGCTTTAATCTAGAAGCGATGAGAGACAAAAAGAAACCCAAAGGAGTTTGCATTTTAGGAAGTAAGATGATGAATGCCATTATCCAATACCTTTCTAATTTCTCCTGCCCTGGACACCCTTATCTTTCCCACTAAGTTCAGAGGGAGTTGAAAAAATTAAACATCTTCCAGAAACAGTACTTTACTCTTTTAGTTAATATAACTGCATATGATCTCTGGAGAAATCTGTCAATATTGGTATTTGAGGCACTTAAATCTTGACATTCAGAGTTCTGCACTGTTATGAATGCATCTCTATTAAGGCAACAGAAGCAGCTCTCTCTTTCTCTGTTTGATATTGCCTTTTGAAATTTAGCATAAAAAGCAATATTTTCCTTCATTTCATTTTGAAAGACTTTGAAAAATTTAGGAAACTGCTTTTGAGGCCTCACACAGCAATAAATTTTAGTTGTGTAATCAAAGATGTTTTCATTGATTTTTTTTTTTCCCAAACCCTATTAGATACAGGACCTTGAATTCAAAGGACACAGCTTACAAAGACCTGTTGAAAAGGATTTCTACTAGTCAAAGACTTCACAAGCATTTTCTAGATGTACACTTCCCAGATGGCTGTGTTTAAGTGCAACCATAATATTTCCTCTTAAGCATCTTTTGACCTGATAATGCTAAAGCAATGGATTTTCCTAGACTGACTCTTTGGCATGTTTTCTAAGCATAGAAGACACACTATGGCTTTCTGTTTGACCCGTCAAAGACCAGCAGTACAACTGCCTCAGTTCTCCCAGACCAATGCCTTCAAAGACCTCCAAGACATCTCCCCCATCTTTCTCCCACTCCATAATAAACAAATCAGCAAAAGAATTTCCCCAAAGGTTTAACCATACACTTGCACTCACTTAACTATTCATTTCTTCAGCTGAACCAAATAGTTTATTTCTTTAGTTAGTACAAGAAATAGATATCAGTTAAAGTTAAATGTGTTCTTGTTTTTGTTTGTGTACCACCGTGCAGTATTCTTTAGGATAAATTCAGAAGTAAAATGAGGATGTCAGGATCCTTCTCTACTTATTCAGGGATTTTATTCCAAACTATCAATGCTAATGTGTTATTCTCAGTCTTTGTCAAGATTATTTTAAAGTATTTTTTAAAATTAAAAATGAAACAATAAATAGAATGAAAAATGGAGAACACTGTTGTGATAGAATTTGTTTTTCAAGGAGAATGCTGATGTTTGCCCAGGAGGATTTAGTTAGGGATTTCAGACTGTGCTACAGAAAGAGGAGATATGGTGTTATCAGTATACCTGATCTACAAAGCCAACAGAAAGCCTGGAAGTAGAATTTGCCTACTTTGCTACAATATTTTGGGAAAGGAGTGAGTTGAACAGTCTTGAATTATGGTTTTGTTAGAGAACCATGCAAAACTCTGGGTTTTGTTGGGCTTTTGTTCTAAGGCACAAACAGGAGGTGACAGCTGCTTAGTGTTTCAATTTTGTATTCACAAGAATTGCAAACAAAGAACAAAATAAACAGCTTACACGATGAACCTTTCTTTGTGCTTGATTTCATTGCTTTTCAGTGCTGCCTAGGACTTATCCATATAAAATCAAGACAATAAATTCAGTTTTTGCCTGTCTCCTTTTTTTTTATACTTTCCTTTTGAAGGTATGTGGCAGGCAGATAGTGCTGGAAAAATAGCTGCTTGCTTCTTCTGCAAAACGTGTACAACACTGGTAACTACAGTGCACGTTGGCCCATGGTCAACAAGTCTTTAGCTATTATCAGGCAGATGATTGCAGGAATGAGAATTAGTCTGGACTCCTTGCCTAGACATAGGAGTGGCATCCTGAGACTATTCAACTTAAAAAGCAATGTGTTAAGGACAAAGAAGCAGAGGAGAGTCATATCCTATCATCAATAATCTGTACCAGCCTCCCACCAGGTTGTGTACTTTTTTTTTTTTAAATGCTTATAATCTACACCAGCTTATAAACTAAAGATAATAGGAAAGTTCCCTGTTATGCTACAATACTACATCAAATCCTTTTATCTTAAAAGCAGAAAGCAGAATTAGTCTTGCAAGTGCTGAAACACTAATTCCCCAGTAATTTCAGTAACCTACTTCTTCTTTGCTGGGTAATAGCCATTTTTCACTTCTGCTCTGTATAGTAACAAGACAATGCCAGAGTGAGATAGATATTTTTTAATGCATTCTTCTAAAATAGAAATGCTGTTTTCTCCCTTCTAAGAAAAATATTTTTGACATTCCCATTTCAATGTTTTCTCCAGAAACTATTAATTTTTGCTTTCTGATGTGCTTTAAATGGTATTCTAGCCTTTCCGAATCTAGTGGAAAAATTCACACTGCTATAAATGGAAGTAAGGATTTTGTTTTCCAAGTATGCACATTTATACAGTTGTTCTTTTGTGTACACACTTGGGTAGACCACTTTAGTTCAGCTTTCAAGCATGTCTTTCGCTGTTTTGCCATGATCCCTGCTCACTCAGCCCCTTTCCCTGTTTTTCAGGCACAGAAAGTTGCTTTAAATGGCACAAATTCCGTGCAGGGAGACCTTGTGCATTCAGGCAGGGGATCTATTGTTTATGTGCACTAGGGATAATCTATAAAACACACTGCAGAGTACAAGTTGGAGTCGAATAGGTCACCTTAGAAAATATGAGACAGCTGCAAAATATTTGTCGTTCCCATTCAGATATCAAAATGATGCCATTTTACCCACACTTTTGAATTTACTTTCTGTCAGCACAGGAGCAATTGAGTTTTATTCCTGCAAATGTGAATGACTTTTGAGGATGTTTGCACATTACATGTTGCAGCTCGACACAGGCATGGCATGGCACTTCCACCTCCCGAGGGGGTCACTGTGTCTCGCAAAGGAGCCACAGAAGTAAGCAGCCCATGACAGGCAGAGTTATACACACCGCCAGGTTCAGTGTTCATTTAACAGTGCAATGTCCAAGAAAGGCAAGAGATGAAACGTCTGGGTGTACCAGGGGAATGACCAGAACCTCTTGAGTTGTCTTGGCCCTCCCTCTGAAGTTATTGCCCCTGGGCAGTGGGGAAAGGGGAGGCTGTGTATGGAGGGTGGTAACTTCTCAGGCCAACACACATTCAGGCTTCCTGTAAATCCATCTGCAAATGCCTTAACTTGCAGGCACACAGACCAGGATGGGGAAGATGAGACGTGTTGCTGTCCCCCTGCAGCTCTGGTGCTCTCTGGCTAGCAGCAGAGGCCCTGCGACCCACCTCCATCTGCCACCTCCACGTCTTCTGGCTAGGCCTGGAGCACAGGGATAGATCCAGCCTGGCAGGCTTCCTCCCCTGAGGCGTCTCCTCCCGAGCAGGAGGTGCACAACTGCTCTTGGCCATGTAAGGGATGATTCCCAGCAGTCCCTGGGCCTTTCTCCTACCTCCCCTCACCGCTCTGCCCTCCCGTGAGTGAAATGGCAGAATTCAAAATTAAGAGTGGATTGGGAGGATTGGGAAGGTCCATTTTCAGTCCGCTCCTTTTGTATAAGAGGTTTCAGCCAGTGATGCAGCTACGCTACCCTGGCCTGGAACACATTTTGCACTGCAAAATAACTTTCTTACTTCGTAGCATGATGTAAAGATGCCATGAATCTATAGAAAGTTATACCACAGACTGAGTGAGACTCAGAACGCCAAAAGCACAAAAAGGTCTTACAGACATTTGTTTTCCTGTCCCATTACTGGGCCCATGTGATCTAAGGCTGCAAGTCCCACATTTGTATTCAAGAGGTCATTTGTCACACACAGACTAATAAATTAGGGGGAACCTTAATGGTGACAAGCATACAGGACTACTGAACAGTAGAAACATTTCAGCCCCTCTGGGAACTGGGAGAGCAAGGTTTCATGGTCCTCTCTTCCAGTTGCCATAAATCCAGCATATCAGCAATGAATGTAGTTAAGTACCTCTTTGAACTGGCATTGCATATTCACATGCAGTTAATATGTGTGATTATACAAGTTTAAACTTAAAGTCTAAAGCTGGATGTCTACATAAAGCCTACTTTTCAAGGAGAGATGTTTCATGTAACACTTGCTTGACCTAAAAAAAAAAAAAAAAGTAATTTAAATTTTTCTAAGATTTCTTAATCCTGTTTTACTTATTTGCCTGGGAGAAAACAGTGCCTCTTACAGACTTTTCTCATAAGCATGGGAGATTCCCCTCACATTAAAAAAAATAAATATATATATACATGTATATATATATACTGTATATGTTGTACAACCAATTATAATTAAACCAGGAAGCTAATCTTTACAGTGTCAGAAGGACACGATAAATTCTCTCTGTAGTGACTAATATGGCTGTTCTGGCAGGGGGGATTCAGAACTGGAAGCTTTATCTCTTCTGGCTGTCTCCCTTGTCTGTCTTCCACCAAAGAATTGGCTAAATTAAAAATACTGACCCAGCCCCCTTCCTGTTTCCCCTGGAAATGTTACCAATTGTGAGCAGTAACTTGAAGTCATAATTATTTCAGCATCTTTATTAAAATATAATGTTGAGATTTTAGCTGAGATTAAGTGTATTCATTCCCCTAAATTTTATTAAAATGAAATATAAAGTCTTGGGGAATTACTGAAGAAAGTGATTTCTTCTCCTCCTCCCCCACCCCCTTTTTGGGGGGGGGGGGGGGGAATATTTAAACTGTAAAGAATAAAAAATCCCTTTTTCATACATTGGTGCAAAGATCGGCTAAGACTAAAACCAATACATTTAAAAGTGGATGATTCTTACTGGCTTTACAGCAGCAAACATTACCATCCTGATCCTGAAGTGGCAAGAGGCAAACACAGAACATTTCAGCAAAAAGCACTGTTTCTCTAGATGTTTTGTGGAGAGCTCTTTCCTTTGTAAAGCAATCTGAATATAGCAGACACATCTCAGTTTAGGATTGACTTCAAAGGAGCAATCTGTCAAATGCACTATGTTCCTAACTCAGCTGAGGATGGAGGCATGCTTAAGGGCTTTCTGTCTGGAAGTAGGGAGGAAAGGAGTTTTGCTGAGACCAAATCCCCAGTTAGTATACTTCCCGTAAATCAGAAAAGCGATATGAAGTCAGTCTATCTTAAAAAAAATTAAAAAAAAAGAAAGAAAAAAAGAAAAAAAACACGACAGCTTAGTGATTAATATGCTTACTTGAATGTCAGAGATAAAAGTTCAAATCCTTCCTCTGTCAGATTGTGGAGCAGGGATATAAAGCAAAAACTCCATGCTTCTGGAAAAGATCAGGCAATCTTATGTAGGTTTCTATATCAGTCTCTTCTGAAAAAAAATGTTACCACTGGATTTAAAATACAGAAATAATCACTGCAGCAGAACTCTGCTTTGTTGTGAAAAATGCCTTAATATTCAGGCCACAGGATTTCCCTGATGTGCCTTTCTACCATCCAACTGCATTCTGTGCAAGACTTCATGCACTTCGTGTGACTGGCTGTTCGATTCACCTGTGATCAGAGGATAAGAATAATACAGGAGGGACAGTTCTTAACTTTGATGTCAAGGTGTACATGGGGGTCTAGTGGGAAAAATGTAGATTGCTTTACAGGTAGGAAAAGGGGAGTGTTGGGGAATTGTCTCTGGATGGCTAATCACAGCACAATGGAGGTTTTGAAGATCCACTCTTGAACTAGAAATGGTAGATTGATGCCTAAAGTCCTTTGTAGATACATTTGGGTGCTCTCAGGGTAAAATATGCAGGATGGACACTACACAGTCAGAATGGAAAGGAATAGGATGGAAATTCTGTGTAGAGAAAAACCCGTTGCCTCCAATCTTCCCTCCATGTGAGGCCACAGTTGCAGTTCCAAGAGCCTGCAACCTCATCACTAAGCAGTCTCCTCATGCCTGACCTCCCTACCCAGGACAAGTCTCTATGGCATGCCCACACTGTCCTGCAGGAGCAGACATAAGCAGGATGTGCTCTGTCAAATAAGCACATGGTATTTGTAGATGACACACAGTAACTATTGTTCTTAGTTTGTTTATGCTTTATTCTCTGTCACTCTGCTAATTTATTCTTGGTCTGATCCTTATCTTTTACTGACAGACATCAGAATAATTTCTAGATCTCTGGGTGGGGAACGGTTTGACATTTCTTTTCCAGTTAAGATCGATATCGGATCAGCAGGGATGGGTCAAACATTTGTAGCTCCCATTCCTTTTTTATTTATTAATATTCAATTGTTTCTAACCTCTTATTGACCTTTCCTATTCAACTAGTATTAAACCAAGGCCCTTTGAACCAAGTGCCAAGTGATGCAGCTGGATTGCAGGCTGTCGCCCTGAGTAATGGGCAGCTAGAGAGACGGCAATGCTACTGCTTGCCTTACCTCAAAAAATGTTACTGATTATGAGCACACCACTCAGGGAATTTGGTCTGCCTGTACTGTCCATCGCTGGCTAAAATAAACTGCAGATTCTAACCTCTCCCCCATCTTATACTACAGTCAATAATTAAATTAAAATTAATTTATTAAAATTAAAATTAAGCTGAGGAACAAATTGCTGTGACTGGGCTTTTGTACCACATAGCATTTGACAAAGTATATGGTGGTTGAGGTCTGAAACTAGCAGAGCAGTGATGACAGACCCTCCCTTTAGGGAAAACCCATGCACACAAATAATCTTCAAGGGCAGCCTGTGGCTGGCATTACTCTAAATGAAGCCAGGAAGTGAGGCTACTGTTTGTTCTCATAGGTTATTATTCATGATTTATTTTAAATATGGTTATATGATTTATTTTTATTTTTTTTCAGCTAAACAATAGTTAGGGCTTTATTTTATCATATGAATAGGTTACATATTTTTCTCAATGATGCCCAGAATAATAGGGACAAATAATAACAAATGTCCATACATGGGCAAAAGAGTCTGGATCTGCAGGTCGCACGTGTACACTGCTGCTTTTACACACACACACAACAGGGAACAGCACACAACCCAATGGATTGGCTATACACTCAGGTGGGAGCTAGTACGCCTAGTTCTAATGGAGACACATAATGGTTGCATGTTGTCTGCAGCTCTGTGATGTTAATATTGGTTAAATTTGCAGATATTTTCACAGGACCTGTGAAAATAAAAGGGATCCATGGCCTGTGACGCAACCAAAACACAAAAATAACATTATAATAATCATAACAACAAAACTTGCTTGTGGATGAAAATTGCAAGATCAAGTCTACTTTGTGGGTACATAGCTGTTAATGTTCTCCTGGAGAAGCTGGCAGCCCATGGATTGGATAGGTACATGCTTTGCTGGGTTAAAAACTGGCTGGATGGCCAGGCCCAGAGTGTAGTGGTGAATGAAGTGAAATCCAGCTGGCGACTGGTCACCAGTGGTGTTCCCCAGGGGTTGGTGTTGGGGCTGATTCTCTTTAATATCTTTATTGATGACTTGGATGAGGGAATTGAGTGCACCCTCAGTAAGTTTGCAGACGACACCAAGTTGGGGGTAGTGTCAATCTGCTGGAGGGTAGGAAGGCCATGCAGAGGGACCTGGACAGGTTGGATCAATGGGCAGAGGCCAATGGGATGAGGTTCAACATGGCTAAGTGCTGGGTCCTGCTCTTTGGCCACAACAACCCCATGCAGTGCTACAGGCCTGGGGCAGAGTGGCTGGAAAGCTGTGCAGAGGAAAAGAATCTGGGGGTGCTAATTGTTGCTCACCTGAACATAAGCCAGCCAGCACTGTGCCCAGGTGGCCAAGAAGGCCAATGGCATCCGGGCTTGTATCAGAAATAGTGTAGCCAGCAGGAGCAAGGAGGTGATCGACCCCTGTACTCTGCTCTGGTGAGGCTGCACCTCAAGTACTGTGTTCAGCTTTGGGCCCCTCACTACAGGAAGGACATCAAGGCCCTGGAACGTGTCCAGAGAAGGGCTATGAATGTGGTGAAGGGCCTGGAACACAAGTACTGTGAGGAGTGGCTGAGGGAACTGGGGTTGTTTAGTCTGGAGAAGAGCAGTCTCAGGGGAGACCTTATTGCTCTCTGCAGCTACCTGAAAAGAAGGTGTGGGGAGCTGGGAGTCGGCCTCTTCTCCCAGATAACTAATGATAGGACTCAAGGAAATGGCCTCAAGTTGTGCTGGGGGAGGTTCAGGTTGGAAATGAGGAGACATTTATTCTCAGAAAGAGTAGTCAGGCATTGGAAGGGGTTGCCCAAGGAGGTGTTGGAGTCACTGTCCCTGGGGGTGTTTAAGGAAAGGTTGGGCCTGGTGCTTAGGGACATGGTTTAGTGGGTGACATTGGTGGTAGGGGGCTGGTTGGACTAGATGATCTTGGAGGTCTTTTCCAACCTTAATGATTGTATGATTCTATGTATAGAATATGTGACTGTGTCTTCTGAACTGGGTTTGCTAAGCATAAGCTTGTTTTATTCTTTGTGGAAACAGTTGGTCTTTGGTTCCCAGCATTTATAGACTTTAACTTTAAAAAGTTTTTTTTTTTTTTTTTGAAAACAACATTCTCATAATGTCATAACAGAGATGTTTTATTTATTTAATTTAAATTGTGAAAGACTGTCACTACTGCTAGGATCTTAATTGCAGCATGAAAGAAATACAGCTATGACTCATCCATCACTTAGACCTTAGCCATTTCTGGCAAGTAAACACTTCTTTACTTAAAGTATAATTTTAATTTTCCTGCTTTAAGTAGACATGGATTAACACCCCAGTTCTGAACACTCCACATCCTGGAGCATGGAAAGTCCAAAGGCAAATGCCAATTTTGTTTCTTGAGCCTATCTCTTTTCAAAATTCACTCCTTCCAGAGTATAACAATAACTTCCTTGTGATTTTTATGTCACGTAAAATTTTGAGATCCTAGGTACCATTTTATGAGTATAGAGCCGTTTAAGACAGCTAGAATAAGTATCCCTGCACACATTTGAAATACAAGTACAAAGAACAGCACTGCTTGTCTTTTTAAACAGGAAAACAAACAAACAAAAAAACATCATGCTGTACAGCAAGTTCTTCTGAAATCTTCTCCATCTATAGGACACAAGTAATTTAAAGTCTCTGCTTCTATCTTTTGCAAGCAAACAATGAGGTACATTTGAAACATTAGACCTTCTGGAGAAGGAAATGCTTCAAGAAAGGGGATTATTTATAAAGGGAAAAGGGGAAAATGCATCAGTAAAGTGAACTAAAACCTTTTTAGACTGTCCAGTCTCACAAAACGAATGGCAATAGATATTTCTATAAAAGGCATGCTTACCTCTTATGACCTCCACAACAATTAATTCACTAGGCTCAGAATACTCTTCCTTCCTTTTATTTTTTTCAGTCTGAATTAACTGCTTGTGTAGACAAGCATCTGCTGCCTCTCCATTTCACAGCTGCTCTCTCTTGAATTTATTCTTACTAGCTTGTATTCCTTGCCTATTTTCAAGCAAATACTTCAAGACTCTCTCTTAAATGGTCAGTCTAGGCAAAATGCCAGGAAGTGAAATCACCTCTTTACCACTAGATTTCCTTCTATTTTACTTTATTTCCCTAGGAAAGTTTGTTTCATTCCAAATAATCTGCCAGTCCCAAAAGCCTGTTAGATAATTGCAGTTCTACAAGAAGATACTAAAAGTATGGGTTTTCTCACTTCAAATAAAAATTCATTAATTTTCCAAAATGTTTTTAGCTTGGTAAAACTTGTTACAAGATTAGAAACCTATAATAGGATATAGGTGAATTTGAATTAATGGCTCATTCTTCCCTCTTTTTTTTTTTTTTTTTTTTTAAATAGGATGTGAGGACATCAGAACTGCACACAACATTTTCCCAGACTTTTGAAACCTATGACTTACAAAGCCTGCTGATAACATCCCTATGGACCAGAAAGGAAATGGCATAAAGAAGACGTCAAGATCATTCTGACAATAATGCTTTTTGAGGATTGCCTTTGAGCCACAAAATTGCTTTAAGGCTTTGACGGCCCCTCAGTCCATAGTGTGTCTCCCACAGCTGCCTATAGGAATATGGTTGAGGAACTGTACGCAATCCTTACAGGGTAACTATCTTTTATTTTATCTGTCGTTGTTCTTATCTTGACCCCATGTTGACAGCGCTGCATTGCCTGGAATCAGACTGTTCTGGGGGCTGCCCAGCTGTGCAAACACGCCTAAGGTCACCATCATATCACATACCAGCACACGTGCATGGATACGGCCCCTTGGCTCCCTCTGCTTCTCCTAGTGCTTCCACACTAATGAGCGATATTAAATCTCCTGTCTTTTCTTTTAATTCCTTCCCTATTCTCTACTTTTATCCTGCCTACTCATTTTATTCTGTGCAGCATCTCCCCATTCCTTCAACTTAACCCTTCACTATACTCTCAGCCTTATTTTAACACCACACTGCTTGGGTATCACAGAGGTGGTGTCAGACATTATGAGATCAATGATAGGAGTCATATTTGCATTCCTGCCCCCCTCTTCTAAACTCCTTATAGAGTTATGAAGACAAAGATGACAAACTTCATACCAGTTTGCACTTAAAAAAACTCCTTGAAATCACAAGTACTTAAAATGTCTTTATTTTCATATATATTTATATGCACATTTTACATACAAACATCTAAATACATGTACGCACACATGAACACAATTGAAAGCTTGAATCAATTGAAATTGAAAAGGATTCTGCAGTATGTAGACACTTCATGTGAGCCACTAGAACACCAAATCAAAGCCTTGGCCTCTGCTGGCTGTTATTCAAGGTACAGAGAAAAGAGAAGATGATGCATGGAAGGTTGATCATGCCATGACCCATTTCAGTGCTGTTACTACTTATGACACCGTTAACCACAAACTAGAAGACATGGTTATACCCTCTTTGCAGTTCCTGTGGCCCCCTTCACACCAATGTGTGCTCAATATGAACCTCAAAAGGGGCAATCAGACCCTGCTACATAATATAGCAGATCTGAAGACTTCGGAGGTTGGGACAGAATGAGTTTGAATTATCCAATCAACAAAAGGAAGGCTAGAGTGAGAATAAAAAATATTTATAGACTACAGTATTTTTGGAAAAGATTTAAAGTGTTTAATTTGAGAGTTCTGGAGTTCATTTCCCCTAGCTAATTACAGTATTGGATTTTTTTTTTTAATAACTCGTGGAAGTGTTAACAGAATACATTATTTTCTTGCATAATTTCTAATAGAAACATGAACATCAAAACTGAAACAGGCTTTAAGGGTAACATATGAATATTGGGTAACACTACAGTCACATCTTTTTTGTTTGTTTGTTTTTGTCAACGCATTCCATCTGTTAAATGCCACTTCAGCAGATCACGATTAGTTAAATTTTATGTCCACATCATCAATGTAACACATATATCACTGTGTTCATAACAGCAGTTAAACATTATTACTTATTTTTTAAAGTCTCTTAGCTACGTGATAATGTCACTGGAAATTGTTATTACAGTAGACAGGAACTCGCATGACCCCTGCTGGGTTATCTTTTCCAAACTGTATAAGTGAACCTTGTTATCTGTATAGTCCTTCTTAGAGATGAATAATTACATTTTTACGGTCGTGGAAGTTGTTGAAATAGGATAGAAAATTTTATTTTCACTTCTCGTCCTGTTTCCTGAAAAAGTTACAAAGGCATGCCAGATTTCACCTGGCATTTTTACTCCCTGTTGCAAGTTATTTAACTGAATGCAGTGAAATCCATGAGAAATCTTGGCAAACTGATGAAATGAGACAGTTCTCACTGACTTCAAGAGTATCTGTTTTTTTAACTTAAGCATTTTCTTAAAGAATATAACCTATTGTGAGAAAATATTTTGCTTAAACACCACTTAAATGTGAAATGTAAGGCTGTCTTATTATTTGGTCAACCACTTCTTAAACACAATTATCAATTTCATGAAGCAGTGAGTGAGGAAGGGAGGATAATGTTGGAAGTGTGCTGTCAAACAACTGTGATCCTCACTTGTTCAAAATACCTCTTTCCACTGGGGCATTTAAATTATTACCTATCTCTTGGCAGAGCACTGAAAGACAAGGAATATGTTTTGACTTTGATCACAGTAAATTCAACAGGAAGATGTGTGGATCCAGTTGGGATGTTGGTTAGGATGAAGGAGAAGGAGCAAGTTCACAGGGATGAGGCAACCCTTTAGACAAAATAAAAGCTGCTTCTGCCTTTAAATACCATTTCCAGGTTTGTGGCAGAATGGGCAAACAACAATTTCCAGACATTTTCCTGTATCCCCTTTGGTTATCGGAAATGTCACCAGCCAGTTGAGCTACTTTACTCCTAACCTACACATCACAGTGTAATGCAATCACTTTACTTGTCCCCTTCACAGCCAGGCAGATCTGTTACTGCACCATCCATCTCCTCTACTTCGGTAAAGCAAAATACAGTTCTTAGTAAAAAAAGGATACTATACCTCTTTGCAATCCTACTTGTAACGAAAATGTACCCCCTTAAGCCCTAGCAGGTGTAAAGCATGTGCCTGAATATGGCTGACATATTTTCTGGTTACTCACAAAAAGAATAGTTTTAATTTACCATGTAAAAATGCAAGAAATAATCCACCATAAAAGAAAAAAAAAAGTAGTTTTATAAATTTGCTCATTACTCTTTAATCAAAGCATACCTATTATTATAAGGCAGACATGGTCACACAACGAAACAAAATAACTAATTGCTCTCACTAAAATTGCAATTAAAGGAAGCCATTGTATCTTCAGAGTCTCAGATCTTACAGGCAGGAGTCTAAGGAATGACTATAGCTAAATAAAGCTTTTACTATTGAGCAAAACAGCTACATTAGGACTTAGACATCAATTAGTCATAAAGCAGTCCCATTCACACAGTAAAGTCTTCTTTATATATAGAATTTTAACTGCCTCACAGGTTGACTGGTGTGTGAGCAGCTAATCCTCTCATTAAAAAAAGGAATTCTTCAGGAAAAGCCCTATGACAGCACTTAATGAAAGGGTGTTTTCTTATTTGCCTAAAATGGAACCAAAAGAACATTGAAAACCAGAGGGAGAGCTGCTTTCTGGAGATCTAGTAGACCCAGTACTTTTAAAATATTTTGCAGGACTCTTGGGTGCAGCTGCAGGAGAAAACAGCAGGTGTACAGGCAGATCCAGCAAACAAACAGCTCCCATCTCTATTCCCTGCTGCAGAAAGCCTTTGGCATTGGCATGTAGTGTTTGCTGTTTCTGTTTGGTATGAATTCCTCTGATGAGACAGGACTGCCCAGGGCACTGGTGGCTAACCTGTTATTTCTAAATGGCTGGTTCAAATGTAGCCTAGGAAATTAAACTCATGGCCTGTGTGAAATGAGCGGGTAGTACCTGCCAATTACCTGGTGGACAGGCCATCACAAACAGGTCACATTGTGCCCTTGCTGACAGTGGAAAAGAGAAGCAAGGGAGCAAATGTTTTCAGAGATTGAATTGCATTCTCCTCTCTAGGGACACGGCCTGAGGTCTGAAGCACAACAGACTATTTTGTTCCTTCTATTTTATTCATCGTGTTTATAAAGGTTTGTTTCTATTCAGCTCCAATACATTAGCTCCATTTTGAAAGAGAAAAGAGATGAAGCTGTAGGATTACAGGTGCGTATTAGGCAAAGACTTGTCAGCAGTCCTGAGAAAGACGGCAGTAGTAAATATAACTTACGGCTTCCAATATAACAAACTCTCCTCTCCCAAACCTATCATCAACTATATGTGGCTCCAGATACCAAGCTGACAGGTATTTGTGGAACTGTAACCTTTGTGCATCATCAAGAGCCATCACTGGACCAGAGGAATGGTTTGTTTAGTTTGGGTACGTTCAAGGCTGGATCCAGTGAAGAATTAGAGATCTGAATATGAGATGGTAACAGCTTTCAGATGCAAACTGAGCTGCATCTCCACAGCTGGGAGTGCTGGAAGACCACAGGGATCACCCTGTCCTTGCCCACGTAGACTCATGACTCGGTGCCTCCACCCTGGTGCACTGTGGAGAGGAGCGAGCGTGGGGCAACAGCTCCAGCAGGCAGCAGAGCTCTTGAAACACTTCGGTGGCACCATCATTTATATGTCTTGATTAATCAAATTTCTAATTTCCTCTAGAATTCAATCAACAGGTTATTGTTTGGTTATAAAAACCTGCTTTCCATAAAGCCGAGTCTTACTGCCACCCAAATTTAATTACACTCCCAGCTGTATATAGTAAATTTAATGTATTTTTACTTAAGCAGTTTGTGCTCTTGAAATATAATAATTGTAAGAATATAGGCAATATTTGACCTAGTTTCAGTTCTGCTGAATAGCATGAGAAAAGAAATACAAACTGAATGTAATAGTCTGCTTAAACACAGTTATGAATGTGTGAATTCAGTTTAGCCCTAATCCAGTTTTTCTATTGCACGTATTTTGAAATGCTGCTTTGCTAGCTCTTACAATTGTGATAAACAGAATTTCTGTATATGTGAGTGTCTAGCCGGACCGTAAAAGCAATTAGCAATGTTTGCCCAAAGCAAAAATTAAGTAACTAATAGATACGTATTTTGGGGACAGACAATTACTGTGTTTTCTATAGATCTCAAAAAGGTATTTAAATCATTCTACTTGAAAAGACATAAAGCACATTTGTAAGTCTACTTTATTTGAAAATTTAAAAAAATCTTGTTAATTATTAAGAATTGACCAAATGGAACAAGGGAAGCTAGGACATATTTTTTAAATTTTTTTTGTTTGTTTTTCTTCTTTATTGTGTCCTCTGTGTTCATCTTGAAAATAAGAATGCAAAGGCTATCCAAAATATTGGCAGAAAATGGAGGTTAAAAGCAGCTTGCACCTAGCTGCAGTTTCTTGTCATTAAGTATTCAGGAGGAAAACAGACAAAACAAGGAATTGCTAGCATTGTCTCTAAAGTGTTTCCATCTCCATGGGTAGATATATTATCTCGTAGTGGGTTTACGTGGCAAGGTTTTGGTAGCAGGGGGCCACAGGGGTGGCTTCTGTGAGAAGGATCTAGAAGCTGCCCCATGTTTGGTAAGGGCCCCACCGCTGACCAGAGCTGAGCCAATAAGTGATGTTGTTTTGCACCTCTGTGAGAGCATATTTAAGACAGGGGGAAAAAAAATGCTGCGCCACACAGCAGCTGGGAGAGTGAGAGGAGTGAGGAACAGCCTTGCAGGCGCCAAGGTCAGTGAAGAAGGAGGGGGAGAGGTGCTCCAGGCGTTGGAGCAGAAGTCCCCTGCGGCCTGTGGTGAGGACCATGGTGAAGCAGGCTGTCCCCCTGCAGCCCATGGAGTACCACGGTGGAGCAGGGTTCCACCCTGCAGCCCGTGGAGGAGACCACGGTGGAGCAGGTGGACCCGCACCAACAGAGACTGCGGCCTGCGGAAGACCCCTGCCGGAGCAGATTCCGGGCCGGACCTGTAGCCCGTGGAGAGGAGACCACGCAGGAGCAGGTGACCTGGCAGGAGCTGCTGCCCGTGGGGGATCCAGGTTGGAGCAGTTCGCTCCTGAGGGATGGACCCCGTGGTACGGACCCATACCTGGAGCTGTTCTTGAAGAGCTGCCGCCTGTGGGCAGCCCACGCCGGATCAGTTCAGCAAGGACTGCATCCCGTGGGAGGGACCCCACAGCACAGGGGACGAGAGTGACTGAGAAGGAGCGGTGGAAAAGAAGTGCTATAGACTGACCATAACCCCCATTCTCCCGTTCCCCTGCGCCGCTTGGGGGGAGGAGGTGGAAGAGGGTGGATGGGGGGGAAGGTGCTTTTGGTTTCTTTCCTTTGTTTCTCACTTCTCTAGCTTGTTAGTAACAGGCAATAAATCTCACTATCTCCCTACGCTGAGTCTGTTTTGCCTGTCACGATAATTATTGTGCGATCTCCTCGTCCTTATCTCAACCCTTGAGCCCTTTTCATCGTATTTTCTCCCCGTTCCTCTTTGAGGAGGGGGAGTGAGAGAGCGGTTGTGGTGGAGCTCAGCCGCCCACCCAAGTAAAACCACCACATATCTACATACAGGATACCATGGATGTACTTTATACAGAACTGATATAGATGACTTTTTTGCCCTTTTGCCCCTCATCTTCTTGTTAAAAAATAAAAAAAGAGAGATTTTGTGAATAGAGACCACTGTGTGCTTCCTGCATTCATTTTTGATTCAGGACACAGGGTCTGGGGCAAGTGGAACAGCCTGAATCTAAGCTTTTGATTTTTCTTCAGTATGGTTTACTGCAGTTCTGACATTGCAGCAGAAGCTGCTGGGCTTCCTGAGGACACCGTCTCTAAAACAGTTTGTCAAGACAGTTTCCTGCTGGAAAGCTTGTAAAATTTGCCAAATATTTAGAATATACAAAAATATACAGCGCTTCTGAGCTTCATCACATTGTATGTCTGTATGCTGGTCTTTCAACTCCTTCTTTGAGGAAGCCAGAGAAAGTAAGTGTGGGCCTAGAGTCAATGAGATCCATGCGGATCAGTCTAAAACTAGTTGAATCAGGCTTGTCCTCCACACTTATTCCACCTAAGAAATTAAATTCTTAAGAATGGGCTGTAGAGACACAGAGCCTACTAGCATGCTTGAGCAGGGTGGGGACTTTGTTCAGGACTGAATCTATGTGAAGCCTTGATCCGACTGTAGAAGCCACTCCTCCAGAAACAGCAGCTACTGATGAACCTCACTTTCTTAAAAAAATTCCAAATAGATGACACTTTTTTTTTTAATGCTATTTTATTTGCTTTCTCTGAGTTATCTGCTTTTTGAGACACTAGCAGTTTGTATTGCATCGCGCTTACTAAACTGAAAACATTGACATGGGTTCTTCTGAAGTGAAACCTGGAAAATGAAATGCACACGTATGTATCGTTTTTATGCCACATAAAATGCCTGGGAATGAAACTGATGTGTGCTGCACCTGAACGTTTGTGTGAGGTTAAGAGCAGAGGGATATCCCAGTATGAACAGGAGGTGACACGCAAACTGCCTGTGGAAGAAGAGTTGCGCCAGCTCAGTTAAGCTCACTTAAAAACAACCCACTGGGCGTTGGCACAGACACCTATAAATGCGTTCAGGCCAACTTTCTGGAAACATGAGTGTGGAATCAGTTCTGGCGAGTGTTCGCCTGGTGTGTCGGGGTCGGCGGGGCTGCACTACTTCACCTAACCCTCAGCCCCTCAGCTCCGAAGGCAGGGCTGCCGCCGCTGGGCCTCCGGGCCTCGCTGCCCCTCTCGGGGCCAGGGCGGGCACCGGGACTTTTCCACCCTCTCCCCGCCGCCGCTGGAGCCCCGCCAGCCGGGGCCGGGCCAACGTTTCCTCGCTGCCCGCCAACAAACGGAGGATGCCGAGGTCAAGCCCGGCTCTCGACACGCTTCCTCCGGCGGCCCGCGGGGGAGGGCCGTGGGCGCGGGCTGGGCCAGGCCGAGCCGGGCAAAGCGGAGCTCCGCCAGAGCCGCCGGGGCATCCCTCGCCCCTCAGCCCGCCGCGACGATGAGGCGGGCCGGGCCCTGCTGCCTGCTCCTGGCCGCGGCCTGCGCCCTGGGGCGGCCCGAGCCGCCCGCCGCCGTGCGCTGCCAGGCGGCCGGGGCCTGCTTCAGCGCCCACCTCGCCAACGCCTCGTACGGCGAGGCCCAGAGCGCCTGCGGCCGCCGGCGGGGCCGCCTGGCCTGGGTGGGCGGCGAGCCGGAGCTGCGGCTGCTGCTGGCGCTCCTGCCGCAGGTGGCGGCGGGGCCCGCGTTCTTCTGGGTCGGGCTGAAGAGGAACGCGTCCGCCTGCACCGACGTGGGGCAGCCGCTCCGCGGCTTCTCCTGGGAGGGCTCCGTCGACGGGGCGGCCCCGCGGGAGGTGCCGGCGGCGCTCGGCCGCTGGGTGAAGGAGCCCGTGCGGAGCTGCGTCTCCGCCCGCTGCGCCGGGCTGCGCCTGGCGGCGGCCGCCACCGCCGACCCAGGCTGGGGATGGCAGGAGCAGAACTGCCAGCGGCAGAGCCAGGGCTACGCCTGCAGGTACGAGGACGAGGGCGCCTGCCCCGACCTCCGCCCCACCACCGCCCTCGGCCTCGACTACCGCCTGCCCTTCGCCGAGCGCAGCGCCGCCCCCGGCTTCAGCCCGCCGGGCACCGTGCTCTCCGTGGCGTGCCCCGGGGGCGAGGTGCGGCTCTCCTGCCAGCTCGAGCCGGGCGGCTTCGCCTGGAAGGGCACGGACGAGCCCGTCTGCCCCTGCCCCTTCGGCTACCTGCGGCCCGGCACCGGGCAGTGCGCCCCGGCCGCCGAGTGCCGCGATGCCAGCGGCGGCCTCGCCTGTGACTGCGCCCCGGGCGGGCGGGACGGGGCGCCCTGCGCGGCCCCGGGGGCGGCCCCCACAGCCGCGGGCGGCAGCCGCCTCTCCGCGCCGGGCCCCGGCGGCTCCCCGGGGGCGCCCGCCACGCCGCCCGCCGGCCGGGAGCAGCCGGCGGCCCCGCCGCCTTCCTCCACCTCGTCCACCTCCTCCTCCTCCAACTACGTCTTCATCCTGGTGACGGTGGCGGTGGTGGTGCTGGTGATCCTGATCATGACCGTCCTGGGGGTCTTCAAGCTGTGCTTCAACAAGAAGCCGGAGGCCGGCGGGGACAAGGAGCCGGCGGCGGGCGGCAGCAAGGCGGAGGCGGGCGCCGCGGAGACGCGAGAGGCAGCGGGCGGCGAGTACGGGCGGCAGGGACCGAGCCCTGCCCCGCTCTTACCCCGCTCCCTGTCGCTCCCTGGCGGTCTCTGCCACACGCCACCCGCGGGCCCGGCCTCCAAAATCACCGCTCACCGGCAGCCGCAGCCGGTTGCGGGTTTCCCTTTTCCCCAGAAAACTTCCCCGGGGGCCTTGCTGCGAGCAGCTGAGAAGTGGACGCTTTGGACCGCTCCGTGCCTTGAGATTTAGACGGCGTTCCTCGACCGGAGGCTCTCCTTTTCGTGCTCATTGCTGGGGCGTTTGGAGATGTGAACCGCCGTAATTTCGGAGGAAACTGTGACCCATACTCTTTCAGACTGATATTCTTATAAACGAAGAGCATTTCTATACCTTGAAGGTCACTAAGTTGCTAAGGAAGGGGGAGGATAATGGGGGTTCAGTTTTATATTTCAGCTGATGGAAAGAATAAAGGATTATTTAAAGCCTAAATTGCTGCTCTGATTGTAACTTCATACACTATTCATTTTTATTGTAGCAGAACAACAAGTTTTCCAGTTACAATTTTGTTCCTAGGGTGTGTCGGTACAAAACTTGGTTTCTGCTTGCAGCGTGGGGATCCCTTGCAATCAGACAAGGTGCCTGCACACTTCTCAAACTGTGAGAAGGGTTAACATGGGTCCACAGCATGCGAATCCCACGCTTTTCTGAAATCTTGTTTTCCATGGAGTCCCTTGAGAGCAAGGAAAGAAGAATTCACCCTTTGTGCCCCTTTCTAATCGAGGTAAACACTTCCTCTGTGATTTCCCTTCGGAATTTCCCATAAAGCAGCTTTCCTCCTGACCACACCACTCGCTTTCAGCGCAGCTCAGAGTGCTGATGCTCACTACCTATTGTTAGTGTTGATTTTCAATTAAAGTGGTAATGCTAAATATTGATTCAAGGTTTTCTGAGTGCAGTAAGACACAGGAGCTCATCCAAGCCTTTTGGGGTGCATGGAAGGGAGGGAAATATTTTCTTCCTTTAAGAGTATGTTACAGTTGAATATGCCTTTTTCTAAGCTGCCTTGCCAAGCTGCTGCTTTTTTTTTTTTTCTTTTCTTTTCTCTCTTCCTCCCTTCAGAGCTGACCTGACCCTTTGACTACTTTCATTTTGTGACTTTCCTTTTGAATTTGGAGGGCTCTGTTTCAAACAATAAAGTGTATTATTGCCTATTTTTCCTGCAAGCAAAGACTTGATGATTTATCTGGTATAAACTTCTGCTAAGGATAAAGTTTGACATAGCGTGTTTTTTTTTCCCTCTCCTTGTTTTAATGATGATAGTCTGTAGCCTTCTGGGAGACAGCCTTTTGCTTTTCTTAAGGGTATCCCAGACATCTGTGAACCATTAGGCTGTCTATAGCTATAAATTCTAGATTATTATGACAGGAATTAAATCCAGCTAGGTCAGAATACTAGTCAGTACAAAGCTATCTCACAATTTGCATACTTTTCTAATCTGTTTATCTGACATTTGTGTTACAAAAGGCAAGCGTTTTTCAGCTTCAATAAGAGGTTGATTCTACGTTGCAATGTGCACAGATATGGAAAATGACTAAGCCTCTAATGCCGTTCCTTTTAATACTGTTTCCGTTACCATCACTGTAAGTAATCTGTTCCAGGGCACAGTGTGCTCCATGCTTCTACAAGGGGCTCCATAAGCGAGTAGCAGTGAAACTAAGGTGAGTGAGAGCCTCCTGAAGTTATTGTTTCTATGCTTTCCCTTTTTCCCACATATCAGATAGTGGAACGCCTAATTGGGCGGTATGACTGCTCAGGGACATTTTTCTAAGCTCTAGAAATACTCCGATTCTCTGTTTCAGGAGTCTTATGAAGCACACATCTAAGCACTGACTTATGTGCCTGTTACTGACTACTTTTTTTTTTTTTTTTGGCATCTCTCAGGATTTGACTCAGTCTATTCAGTTAAAATGCACAAGTTCGTACTCTTACAAACCACTTGCCTGTCTCAACATATTATTTTCATTTCATTCTTTGCATTGGCTTCCTGTTAAATCACATATGGATTTCAGAATTCTTTTTCTTACACTTAAGGTTCAGGATTAAGCATTAGATCATCCTTTTAGACACGTGTCTAAAGGGCTACACAAGGATTCTGTTGTTTTCCCTGGTCTGTAATTTGACTCAGTTGAAAGGAGATTATTTTGCATTATTTTCATCTAGACTCACCTGCTCTTCTAATGGAGAGAAATATGTACATGCAGATAAAAATTAAACTCATTTTAGAATAGAAGCTGAAAACAGGACCAATGAATTGCATCCTAAAAGTACCATTTCTCTACATCAGCTGAAAAGACAGCCTAGGGAGCCTACTTGGATTTAAATGACCGTAAAACACAGATCTAAAATTAAATCAGAAAAATCAGCAAAGCTAGGTCTCTAGCTGTGCAAGTCACTTTTCTAAAAACAAGCTCATAGTCTTGCATCTCTTCAAAGCTAGATGGTCACCATAGCCACTATTGTTTTTACATACTATAGATTCCTGTTTTCTCTCTGTGGGCTGCTTTACCTTCTTTTTGCAGCCAAGAGAATATAAAGCCAATAGCATTTGGATTTGGTTGACACCTGAATGCGTTTGAAATGCCTGAGCTGGCAGAGGACAAATTTCTCTTCCTTTTCTGTAATGGTTCAGACCAAGAAGTAGAGGGTTTGGGAGAAAGGGTAAATCATTTTTACTTTCCACTCTCAATTTAAATTGTGTCTTTCTTTGGTAGGAAACAAATAGATAGCTGGCTTGTATCATGTACCGTTGGCTCATATCACAGTGATGAATCAGTTTTATGCTAGGCAGATTCATTGCAGGGTTTCCTATTTACATCCATATGAGGGTAATAAGTAAGGTCATAATGAGTACAGATAACCATAACAACACTTACATTAAAAGTGTCTAGTTATGAAATTGGATGCAACTTTCTTTTAATTTTTATTTAACAAAGTATGTAAAACACAAAATCAAATGTAAATATTTTTCCAAGACAGAGCAGAGATTAAGACAAATCTTGACCTCTTGACCCTCATATTACATACTACTCCTTTCACTAAAAATACTTTATTTACATTATATAAGCATATTATATTTAATCTGTTTTTCCAGTGCATCTTTTCTCACATATTAAAACTATGTAAGTCACTATAAACATTGTATCTGTGAGTTTTAGATTTGTATGGGGGATTTTAAGTGATCTAGTACTTTTACTTGTTGTTCTTTTTGGGTGGTTTGTTTAAATTGTAAATTCCCTAGGGGACTGAATGTAACAAAGTAATGCTAACAAAATAGTGGACACAAGAGTCTATGAGTCCATGTCTAAAAATGCTGATTTCTGCAAGGGGTAGGAATGTCCAAACCTCTAATGTATCACAGTGGTCCAAAAAGTGTGACCTGCTGCCAAGCATTAAATCTAGTGTTTAGATTTCCTTAATTTCTCCAAAGATAGTTTGACTAATAGGCACATCATTTGTTGGCTGCACATTTTATTCATGAGTATATAATGCTTTTTTAATGGTTTGTAATCATCAGATAATCAGAGATAAAATTTTGACTTTCCCAATTTTAAAAATAATATTTTATACTACTGAGGGCTTGATTAAGTGTGATGTGGGACTAAAGTGAAAGCTAGAAGTGGATGTAGGCAAAATTCAAACATTCCAAGAACTTTCCTCCTTTTTTGAGTGCAGTACAGCTTAAAGAAGATTTCAAAATGAATGGATTCTGTGTTTCCCCCAGGAAACATGATTTCTCATCACTTAATATTTTTCATATTTTCAAATCTCATTATCTTTCCTCATTTATCACATGGAGCTTAATCACTGATACATGTTAAGTTCCTTCTAGAAAAAATATTTTCCATTTCTACAGCATGTGGATATTTATCAAGGCTGTAGAGAGGTGTTTCATGCATTTAACTGGTATATAACCAACTTGAGGCAGCAACAGTAATCACTCTCCCAGTGCTTCAAACTAGGTTAAATTTCATGCCTTTCCTTCTTCCCCCAATACATAGCCTTGCCTTTCCCCCCTGGAGTTGTAGAGCTCTGGCACTGGAAGACGTGGATGTGAATGGGGAGTCCAGCAAGCCTTCTTTTCCTTTTTTTGTATTGTAGACTTGAAGGACTGAAGGACCACTTTACCACAGGTGAGGTAGCTGAAGGCAGCAGCAGAGGCAGAGAAGGGAGAGACGTGGTGGTGGTCCCACATTTATAGTGTCCTGTCCCTCCTGCCACCTGCCAGTCCTTCCATTGCAAGTCTGAGGCAGAATGATGGGGGAAAGTCAAACACTATTATGTATTTCTTGGATAAAGTAAAGAACAAGAATCCAGGGAGTGGAAGAGCTCGGGAGGAAGAGAGAAGAAATTCGGGCAAGTATCCATCTTTAACCAGGATAATCCATCCTTAACATCCTCTTGTTGCAGATTTATTCAGGTATTTGTTACTTAGAATGCAGTGGTCTGCAAACAAATAAAAATTTTCAGTCATTAATCAAGGAAAAGCACATGGCCTGTGATATTTCAGCAAAGTGTGGTTTGTTTTTTGGAACATAACCAGTAGGTCTTGTGTTTTGGATTGATAAGAATGGTTTACACTGTTCCCTGGAACATAAGAACAGATAGTTTGTGTGAGATTAAAAGTCACCTAAATCAGAAATCGGTCTCTGACAATAGCAAATGGTTTTGGAAATAGAATAGGAAAGCTGACATCTGTAAGTGGCACTTCTACTAGATACTCTACCAGGTTATAAAATGAGTTTGAGACTGGGTATCATTGATGTCACACATGGTAGACTTCCATCAGTTTGTCTAATAGAGGTTGGATCCTATTTATTACTTTTAGCATCCAACCATCCCATATCAATTAATTGCAAAATTAATTTACATGTGACATGAGAAAATAGACCCATTCATCTTCTCAATTTTCTGTACCTTTGCCATGCACTCTTTCACTCAGCCAAGATGACGAGTCAATTTCCACTTAAAAAAAATATTCTATAGACCTGATGGTTTACTTATAGTTTTCTGCACCCTTTCTTATGCTGCTGGATTCCTTGTGAAATACAAATTTAGAAACTATTGCAGGTATATTTTTTTTTATTATTTTTATGATAGCTTAACAGCATATTTTTTTAAGTTATGAAGAAAACCATTTGTTTATTTTGACCACTGAAGAGAATGGTGCTGATGTTTACAAAGAATTCTCTCTCTCTCTCTTTTCCCCAGATCATTTATGAGACATTTGAGCTGAACAACTCCCCAGAGAGAGCCCTGTGGTTTCCAGCAGGTTTCACCACCATCCATAGTACAGCTCTTTCATTACAGAATTCCCTCTGAAGTCTTAGGAGAGCATCAGCCTCTGCTGATGGTTTTGTACTGTCCTTTATTGGATTTATACCAGAACTGCTACAAACTCTTAATTCTGGTGAAGTTCCACAGTCTCATCCTTTCCCCTTCTTTAAGAAAAAGGATAGTCCATAATGAACACAGGCAATAAGATTTCACGTTTTTTTCCCCTATGGCTCTTCCTGAAACGTTCTTAAATACAATCATCATTCATCAGCAGTGAGCACACTGGTCGTTTTCCTCCTTTACTGCATTTTCCATTTGTAGTTACTGTGTCTTTAGGCAAATGTTCCTTGACATTTTTTGGTTTTGTCTGCTTTAAGAATTTACCGTTTATTTGCTAAAGTTCCTTGGTTTTTTTTTTGGTTTTTTTTTTTTTTTATTTGTACTTGATTTCAACTGTAAATTAGGTACTTTTCTGTTGTGTAGTGTTTAACTTTTACTTTTAAACTTAGGGGAAAGGGGTCTAGTAATGTCTTCTTTTGATAGGTAATATGTGTTAATCTGTTCCCCTATCATTAAATAGCTCCAGTGCCACCTACAAGCTTTTACCTTTTTAGCTGTTCCTTTTAATTTCTTTTTCAAAACCTCCTTAATTTATATGCAGTTCCCTGCTTTGAATGATATATATATATACTTTTCACTCAAAGTTTTCGTTTTTGGTATGTTATAGTCAGTGTTCAGCCAAATATTACCCATTTCTTAGGACAAAATCAGGGTCTTTTTTGTCAGCTGTCTGACCAGTTATGCCAACTAACAGTTATTAAAGATGTCTGTAATTTTAGGTGCTAGTCAGCCTGCCATGATAGTAGTCCACAGACCCACACAAACACAAAAACAAAAAATCAGCCCCTTCCCCCTGTATATTTTTTATTCTTCCCTCTTCAAAGAAGTAATAAGTTGTGTTTATGTGGTGCATGTAGCTGTTTCTCAGAATACAAGCTTCCTACATTTCTCAGCAATAACCTTTCCAACTCTGCAGTGCTAATGGCACTTAAAGTGAATTGATTCTCTTTCAATTATACCTAACCACTGAGATGATGAAGCAGATTCGGGTCCATTTGAAGCAACTCTGATATCCTAAGAGAATACTTATTCATAACAACATATGTGTTAGTCTTCCTAAGTAAAACAAAGTTGATTTTCATTCTTTTCCAGATTCTGAAGCTTAAAAGGATGAGAAGATAATACAGTACAAGAGCATCAACCTGTTAATATGCAACGTTCATCATGGTCTGCTCTGCCCTATACGCAGTGACATATTATTATATATCTGCAGCTTTTACACCACGAGTCCTCTTTTGTTTGCCTGTATATCAGTTGGATAGTAATGAGGAAGCTTTCATTACTTTCAGATAAATTGTCCACGCTAATGCTGTTGATATCCATTGCAATTCCATAAATCCAGTTTAGATCTCTCAAAAGAACATCCTACTGGCTCATTAGATAATGCCAACTTTGCTGCAGTGAAAGACAAGAACTTAGGTTTAAATGCATTTTTTTCTTTAGTGTTTAAATGAAAACTTGTATATATTTATTTACCTTTAGAGAGAATATGCTCTCCTAGTAAAATTTAAGATTGTGGGAATAGTTTATCTAAGCAAAAATCTGTCTAGTTAGGAGAAGCCCTTCTACAGACTCTAGAATTGGCTTAAGTGCAAGTATGACTGACAATTTTTTTTTTTTCCCAAAAGTATGCATTATTTGGGAGATTTCCTTCCTTGCTTGAGTAGTTTATTCTCTTACTTATTTTCTTTTAAATCTTAGTTCTACTTAAAGGTTCTCAAATGAGTACACAGAAACCTGAAATCCTCTGTAAATTAGATAAACCATTTGGGGAATGCAGCTCTGCCTTCACGCTAAACAAAGTTTGGAATTTCAAGGTCTGTGGAGAGGAATATGTGAACATTACCTTTTGTTCTTAAGAGCATGTGTTTCTCTTATGGAAAATAGTTTTCACAGCCATAGCATTGAAGATGCTTTTAAAGTAAGAAATTCTGCAAATCTTATTTTATGATGGTGAAAGAGAAGATAATATGTTGCTACATTACATTTCTGTCTTGTTGATGTAGAGTTCTTTGTGCTCAGCAAAAAAAATGGTAAGACTTTTTTTTTCTATTTAAAAGGAAAGAAAATAGCCCATGAAATTTAAAGCACTAGAAAAATCCACAGTAAATTAACATTAAGAAAAATATATCTGTTATCTGTTTTCTGCATTGCTTTCCTAAGTTTCTAGTAATTTCATAAAGTACTTACATTATCACTTAGTTTTTAGATAAATACCTAGTTACTTTCTAACTTTCAAAAGCAACAGCCATCTTTGAAAATAGCAACTGACATAAAAAACAGAACTTCATCCTTTTTGCTGAACTGAAAATTAATGTATCTGCCATACCCTAAACAATCTAAATTAATTACATGAAAGAACTAAGTCCTACTTTATAACTCTTGTACTGGACTTTTTTTTTTTTTCCCCTCTCTCTCTTTTCTTAATTAAATGACCTTTCCTGGACATCACACACTTGCTTTTTCTCCATCTCAGATTCCCTCTTTCTAAGGCTCTGAGCACTACTGTTCAGTGCTTAGTGGTGGTAAGATATCCACCAATTCTGCCTTCTTTCATGTCCATTCTCCCCAAATATCCAAACAATCATTTGCCCCACTGTGAACATACCTGGAATGTTCTGCTTTATCTTATACAACACTCTGTAAAACACCACAACCTTTCCATCTCCTTTTCCACCTTAAACAACAGAAATAGCAACAGGGAGAGTTAAAACCCCACCTTTCCCTACATCTATGAAAACTTCACATGTAGTCACCTGAGACACAAATCCCATCACTCTTCTGCACGGTTAACTGATGAGGATTTTGTACCATCCTGTAGTAGCACAAGTAGTAGAAAGTAAGATTCAACTTCTCCTGGTCTCGTCATGTGACCAGTTAATGTCTACTGATCTAAAAATTAAAACAAAATATCCATCAAAAAAATCCATTCTCTGTGCTTCTCATCTTTCCTTTCATTGAATTTTCTTTTGTTCATCCATTTGGTCTTGCAATTGATTCGTGTAATTAATTTGTATGAATCTAAGGCATGAACCTTGGATCAAACAGGTCTTTAGCTGGTGTAGCTGTTCAAAGCATCACTGAAATGAGTTATCGATAGTCACCAAGAATGGGTAAATAAGCATCTTTTCGTATGAAGACACTCAGTTTATAGAAAGAATACAAAATGATATAGGAAATACAAGGCATTAGATAATAAACTTGTTTTAATATCAAAGTTGTTCTACTTTTTCAAGAAGACATATATATAGCTCCTTAAAAAAAAAAAAAAAGCTGCTTTACAATATTGTACAGTCAGTTTAGCTTCTAGAAGCATCTTTTCTTTTCTGTGACCAAATGATATAAACAACAATTCTGATGCAATGTTAAGAAAATAAACTCACTAACACTAGTATTGATTTTCTGCTCAGTAAGCCAGCGCTTTTCAAATTTTTCTTTTATCCATGACTTGTCTCTTATTGACTGGATAGAGGGGCAAGATCCATCTATGTCTGTATTTAACAGAAGCCAGAGGGCAAGAAGATCCTTAGCCTTTAGCCAGTATGCTGATAGACAAGGTGCTTTTGTATTCAGTTACAACATATTATAACCTATTTAACCTAAATAATTAAGAAACCAAATCAAAGCCTCCCTTAGTTTCCATGTTTAGGCCTCAGATGGAGATGCTTACATTATCCTAGCTGAGGCAAGGCATGGTTGGTCCACGTAGAAAGTGTGAGGTGTGATTTCCTAAAGTGCTGGGCACCTGCAACACTCAGTGTGTGTTAGCAAGCTTCAAACCTTCTGAGTATCAAATAGATATCTCCATATAAAGCCACTCCAGTTCTTATCCAAACGTTTTTCCTCCAAGAGCTTTTTCTCCTACCAGCTCCAATCTTTCCAGCAATGGACTCACCTCTGCAGCAGAACTGAGACTTCAGTTTTCCTCTACACATCAAATTAGCATGAAAAAAAACAGAAAAGACTTCCTATTAGCGGTTGGACTTGATGATCTTAGAGGTCTTTTTCAACCTAAATGATTCTATGAAATAAATGTTTCGATATTTTATGTAGTAAAACAGCACTACCTAATTGTCCAGAAATTCTAATTGGAATTCTATTGATCATGAGCTCCTTCATAACCTTCATAACACCTTAATCCATCTCTTTTGGTCTAACAGACCAAATAGAATAATTATGCATTTTGCAAGCTACATGTATATTACATACTTGCTTTGGATATTTGTGTCTCGTTTTGAACTATTCCAGATGACCATTTGAACCTGCTGTTGTAAATGTGCGTGTGATTACCAGTCCTGCATGAAACGGATGAACCTTAGTCCCCTGACTTGCCTCAGTCTGTCAGCAGCAACGTTACTCAGCATCTTCAGCTGTGCCAAGTACAGGGCACTACAGCACCCTTGCAGAAGCTCACAGCCTCCCCCTCTGTTCTCATACCCACTTTTATGACTGGTGAGGCTCCTACATACAGAAAACAGCACTGTCAGCAGCAGTCGAATGTGAGCTAATAAAAACCAGTTACAGTCATCATCACAATGAACAGCAGGTCCCAAGTTATAAATGTGTGATTCTTAGCTGTCCTCCAGCCCTCATATGCTATGCATCTTGGCACTTTTATCTTAACCTTTCTACTTAGGAAACTCAATAACCCACAGAGATACCCTGCAGTGTTACTCATGTTTCATAGCATAAGAACCCATGCAGAGAATTTTTTTTTATTTTTTTATTTTTTAAAGAGAGAGTAGAATGGGCCTTTTGTACATTAATACTGCTTTCAAGGTGACTCTACCTGCCATAGAAATGATAAGCATATAATGACAAATGTATTCAGTCCAGACGGGAGATGAAACCCATATATTTCAGGTAGGACCCATCATCCTGCTGTTTCTGATTCATGGCTGCCTACTACTATGCTAAAACCAGATTTTAGGGTTTTGGTGAAGCAGGGTTGGAAGGGGGTGGGCATAGAGAGATTTTATTGAAAAGCATGTTGTGAAAACTGTGCTTAGTTTGTAGCTGTCTAATGAAACACTTTGAAATACTCTCTGTTTCACCTGCTCTTTTTTATTTCTCTCTACAAAATATAATATTTTGAAAGCACTATTCTCAAAGCGAAATTTAATTAGTAAATTACCTTTTCTTCCTGTGGCTTTGCTTGCAGTCATTGGTCCAACAAGGCTCTGTGTTAAAGAAGACAGAAGTGCTGAATACATAATGCAGTAAAAATATTTTATTCTCCTCTAGAGATTCACAATTAACATTTTGTCTGTAGCCCTGGAGTCAGGTAAGGATTCTAGGGGAGGAAATATAGAACACTGGGCTGATTTTTTATTTTCTTGACTATTTTTTTCTGTTTGTTGTTGGTGTTGTTTGTTTGTTTATTTATGTTTGCTTGTTGTTGTTTGTTTTTATTTTATTTTATTTATTTTTTTTTTTAACACACTAATTTACACATTGCTGTTCTGGAAACATGACAGAGAAAAGTCAAATCCTATATAAATCATTCATCAGAGGATCATTTTATTTCAGTAACATTAAGCCTAATGTTTAAAGTTATGATGCTGATCTTAGGAAACTGGTTGACATAGAATATATGGACAAATGGCCATGAAGTTGATACAGCATGCAAGATTATGCTTGAAATGCAGACTTTCAGTTTTACAAAAACAACCAGAAATCCATTTTATTCTGATACAAAACTGTTTTATCCCAACACAATGGGAATCTGGCATTTCAGAAATGCACACATCACATTCAGAAATCTGATGCTTCTTCTCTGTGAAGAAATCAGATGGATTTTTTCAGTGTTAAATGCAAAAATGTATGCTGTGTGATGTTCTCTGCTGTGAGGGACATCTCAGAAGGCAGAGGATCTACCTGTGGCCATCACTCCCTTCATCTACAGCTGAGATAGGAAGAGCCAGTCTGCTCCAAGCTCACTGTCTGCAGGCAGCAGTTAGCCCCAGGATGATGAGATGTGTCTTCTTGGATGCACTTCTAGATCTAATCATGCTTCCTGGGGAATCTGGTGAGAAAGAAGAGTAGTTTTCCACTTGCTCTTCTTTGAGTGGGAAAATGCTGCAGAAGTATCGGGTGTATGTGCTAGGAAAATCCATGTGAAGGCCATTCTCTCTTTGTTTGTACCCAGGGAAATGACGCAGTCCACTGCATGTTATTCAGAGCTGTCATACTGTTTTGTATAGGTCTTAGGCTAAACAAAGAATGGGAAAAGTTGCTTGGGATTCAGTGATGTGTATAAAGTTGAAGTATTTTTTAAATATTAAACTCACAGGGAAAATTGAGCAACACACCACTGGTTATAAGTTATGGTTTACCTAGTTGTAAATGAATTACGTTACAGTATAAAGGGACAAAATTTCACCAATAAATATGGTGCTGTACTGTGTTTTTTTCAGTGAATTAAGCATAAATTCAAATAATTTCCATGTAAAATCTTAAGAATTATTTGCAATTTGGAAAGTATTAAAAAGAGTTCTCTTTGTTTTCTGGTATACTACACTATTTCAGAAGGACAACTTACTTTCTGGTAGGTATCTTCTACTGGGTAGAATAATACAAAACAAACTTTTTCTTCCAAAGGAAATCAAGAGTGATTTACAGTATTTGATCACCTCTCCCACTGCCAAAGTTGAACTAAACTCAAGGTGAAAAATAGCAGGAAGAACTGTTAATGTAGGATAAGCAGGTTTTGTTTCCAAACTGAAACTAAGCGGTGTGTTTTAGCCAGGAGTCAGACCAGCACTGCTGGCTGCAAGTGAGCCAGGGCATCTCTGTGAAGGAAAGCCTGCCATCTACTGTGTCACCGACAGCCTCTGCTGCAGCAGCCGGGTAGTTTGCCAAGTACAGTCACCAACCCTCTTCGCTCTGCCTGGGGAAACTGAAATTAAAGTGCATGTGCTGGCAGGTGTACGGAAATCCATAACATTTTTGTTTAAAGGCAAAATCAGGAAAAAGAAAAAAAAAAAGCAATAAAACCAGGCTCAACTTCTCATCAAAGCTGATTTGAATCACTGCTTCTTCACTTTTACTTCATAGTGTCTAATGTTAAACAAATCCAGCAATAGAAAGTAGACAAATTCTTTATTTAGTATAACCATACATAACAGTATGCCTAGATGAGAGAGAGAGAGGGAGAGAGATTTATACCATTTTAAAGAGATTGTGAGTGAGATTTTAACTGAAGCTCCACAAATAGCACCGTGTGGTATCGCAGGGCATTTGACTGTTTTGACAGATGTTTGGTTTCTGTGAAAAGTTAAATAAGCTTACAGAGAGATTTAGTCCTTTTTTTTCCCCCATATGTGCATGGAAATCATTAGCAAAACTAATATTTGCATGTTTTCTTTAAGTGAGGTCCACTGAGAAGTAAAAGAAAAGAAACTACAATTGTTAAAGCTTTTCACAAAATATTTTAATAAAGATGTAACAGCTTCCACATTAGCAATTTTTAACCTAAAAGGAGCTGACTCACAGTCCATTGAAGTGAACTAGGATCTTTTCTCTCATTTCGATGGGCTTTGAATCAGACAACTTTGAAATACTAAATTTATACATTCATTTAACAGTATCTAATTTTTGGTGAAAGAAATGTACAAAGTAGTCTCCTGCTTTTTGCTGCTGAGAAAAGTTGAAGGGTACAATCTGACAAGAACCTGCAGTAAGTCCACCACCCTGAGTGCTAGATGCCTCTGCAGCCAGCCTTACACTTAACACTGCATGCACTTCTTCAGCAGTGTAGCTCCCAGTACAGGGCTACGGGTGTGTTGCTACTGGAGATTTTTTTCCAGTCTTTTGCTTCAGACTGTCAGTAGCTATAATTAATACCACCACAGTATTGTGCTCGAGAAGTGATTTGTCACAACTACCAGGACACCTGCCACTCCGTGACATTGTCAATACAGGTGGTAGAAAACAAAAAAACATTATCTGCTTAATACACTTTGTACTAATTCTTGCATCTGGGATAAGGGGAGCAGGGAGAGAAGGTTTTGTTTAATCAGCTCGTTTATCAAACAAGAAATCTTCATTCACATATATGAAAAATGTTACTTCATAAGAGAAAGAGGGAAAATTCAAGAGATTTTTTTTCTGGGGGAGACAGTGTAGATGAGCATATTAGAAAAAGTTACAACCTTTTTCTCTGAAAAGGAGCCTTCTTGAGCATCACCCATTTTAAATGCACTCTTGCAGGTAGCCACCACAGACATAAGTACACAGTATAAATTGCTTCAGAGAAACACGTTCACAACACAGTGACACGAATCAAATAAAAAAAAATCAAATAAAAAGACATCTGGCACACACTAAAAACAACAGTTCTGAGAAATGAAACATTATGAAGCTCCGGGCCAGTATATTACATTGGCAACATATGATAAACACATTTTATCTTTCTTTTAGTGCAACAGAAGAAACAGGAGCTAGGATAATAGCTATTGTCAAACAGCTACTTTTCTGTCAAGTATTAATTTAAGAGCCTGATGGAGATTTTGAATGAATTCCCCTTTTTTCCATGTAGGCTAAAGTGACTTTGCAGCCACCCAGGTCATTCAGAACTGTCTCAGCTCACTTCATTGCCATCTCATGGCTAATGGAGCAGGCACAAGACAATAACTTCACAGTCTAGCGCTCCCCTTAAACTTTATTATTTGCACACTTTATTGGATGTATGGACGCATTCACACATCCCCCGGCTCAAGGCTCCCTCTTGCCCCCAGCTCAGTGCTCCGCTCCCTGTGGGTCACGGGACCACTTATCTCCTGTTATCAGCAGCCGGCTGTGCAGCTCTGAAGCACAGCAAGAAGCAGCTTTCCTTCTGAAGACCTTTTCTGTTCTGCTTCCTCTGAGAGCAGCACAGAGAGCCCAAGCCCCAGGGAGGTGAGAGCTGTCTGCAAAGCAGAAGACAGCTCCTTGATTACGCTGCTCCTTTTCTCAGGGCCTTTTTCTCCCCTCTTTTATTGTTTTTCCCCCTGGGAAGGCAGAGAGAGGCTGCTAACAGGGCCAGGTGTGCACGGGGGGACTTTTCCCAGTGCTTCTGTTCTCTGAAGGGCATGTGCGTACCTGTAGATGCTGAGCAGGGCTGCCGTCGGTCAGGGGGTTCTGAGCCAGACTGCTGGGACTTGACTGGGGCAAGCTCTGCTCAGTGGCAGGGGGGTCCCACCAGCCGAGGGGGAGGAGGAGGGGGACCTGTACAAAAGAGGACAGTCACTGTGGGACCCGCACAGCTGCTCATCAGACACAGAGAGGGGTGGCAGAGCCCGGCTGCCAGAGCCTAAGCCGAGTGCGGCAGTTTACTAAGGGGGTATCACAGCATCAGCAAATGCACCCACTCTCATGGGAGGCAGGCAGGGGGGATGGGGCAGCACACCGAGGACATGGGGTTTTCTTTGCTCCCTCTTGTGCCAAACGCTGCTGTCGGTGGGCTGGACCAAAACCCCCTCCCTCCCGTCCTCCCTATGCCACAGCCCTGGCCTCGCTCACCCTCCTGCTGGGGGCAGTGGGGGGGCGGTGGGGCAGGAATGCTTCCTCAGAGGGTGGTAATCCTGGAGGTGCAAGTGCCGTTCCTGTACATGCTCCCTGACTCCAAGTTGTCCGGGGGAAAGTCCTCCACGCTGTATGCCCTGCTCTTGAGGGCAGTGGCATAGTAGTCGATGGGTTCCTCCGCAGCATTGTCCATCCAACTGAGGCAGAGTAGCCGCTGGAAGGACCGCTTGAAATTGTCTGAGAGAAAGCCATAGAGGATGGGGTTGGCACAGCTGTTGGCGTAGCCCAAGATGACGGAGAGCTGGCTGATGGTGGCATCATCCTGCTCTACAAAGACATTGACCAGCTGCACGATGTAGAAGGGCATCCAGCAGATGACGAAGACCATCACCACCATCATGACCATGAGAGTGATCTTGCGCTCTGAGCGTTTGCGCTGCTGCCAGCCAGCCTTCAGGGCCACCATGCGCATCTTGGCAATGATGAGGATGTAGCAGAGGCAGATGGCCACCACAGGCAGCAAGAAGCCCATCAGAAAGGTGTAGACAACAAAGACCACCAGCCACCTCTGGGTGGGCTCTGGCATGAGCATGTTGCAAGCCACTGTTCCATCACTGTTGGCTGCTGTGTTGGAGAAGATGATGATGGGTAGGATGATGAGGATGGAAAGCACCCAGACGCCCAGATTGACCATCTTAGCCACAGTGGGCCGGCGGTACCTCGCCGCCTTGATGGGGTGCACCACAGCGATGTAGCGGTCCACGCTGAGCACAGTCAGGCAGTAGATGCTGGTGAACATGTTGATGGCGTCCACGCTGAGCACCAGGCGGCAGAGCAGCGAGCCAAAGGGCCAGTGGTGCAGCAGGGTGGAGGTGACCAGGAAGGGGACGCTGAGCATCAGCAGCTCGTCCGCGATGGCCAAGTTGAGGATGTAGATGTTGGTGGCCGTCTTCATCTTGGCATAGCGCAGGATCACATAGATGACCATGGAGTTGCCGCACAGCCCCACCAGGCACACCACGGAGTAGATGAATGAGATGAGGATGGCGCTGCCCTGAGACTCGCTCAGGGTGCTGTTCGGGGCGCCAGAGGAGTTCCTGCCGCCCGAGTCCATGCCCCCTGCCGCCGCTTCCTCCAAGGCGCCGCCGGCTCCTCCGCCGCCGCTGTCGCTGCCGCCGCTGTCGCTGCCTGCACCGCCCGGGAGCCTGGTGCAGGTGCCATTGGGGAGCATCCTCTGCCCGGACCTCCCCGCTCCCGGCTCAGAGCCGCAGGCTCCCGCCGCTCGCCGGGCGCAGCATCCCGGCGGGGCTCCCGGCGCCGCTGCCCCGGGGCGCTGGCATGGGGACGGACGGAGGCGGCCGCCGGCCCCGCTCGCTCCGAGCGGCAGCAATCGCTGCTCCCCGGCTGGTGAATGATTAATAGGCGGCGGCGCGTCACCGGCTACGAAAAGGAGGAGGGAAAGAAAAAAAAAAATTGCGGGAGGAGACGTAAGTGGGTGTCCCTCCCCCCCACACTCCCCCGCCTCCCATCCCGCCCCCCCGGCTGCTCGCAGAGCCGGGGCTGCCGAAGGGCAGGCACCCCCGGCCCCTCTGCCCCCACCTCGCTCTGCCCCTGCTGCCCGCACTGCCCCTGCCCCACGCCGTACAGCTTCAGGTCCCCCTGCGGCCAGGGTCTTCTCCTGCCCCTCCGTGCTGCACTGCTCCCTACTTGCCACGGCACCTGGGTCGTGGCCAGGGGCACCCCGGGCAAAGGGACCATGCCTCCGGCTTCGGGACAAAAGCTTGTTCAGGAGTGGGTGGGCAGTGTTACCTGGGCTGGCATGCTTCATCCCTGCACAGCTGCTGCAGCCGCACCATGCACGCTGCCCGCCCCATGGTGCTGCCACCAGGCACGGCACTGACTACGCACCCCACAGCCTTTACCATACATGCACAGCACTGCCTGAAACCAGCGGTGCCTACACCGCCTCCTGCAGCCGTGCTGCTGCTCCATGCTCCCCACCTTGTCCTATCCCACCACAACCACCAGCCATCACACATTAGCAGCATCCAATACCTTACGGCACTGCACCCCAGCCCATGCTATGTCCCGAACCTTGTCCCATTCTCACACCCCCAGTACAACTCCTGCCTCTGTGCTTCTCACATCTAGAAGTGCAGGCACTAGCCTGCACACTACTGCTCACCATTACTGTCTACACCGTGATGGTGCCAAGAACATCCCAGCTATGCTGCCACACGAACACACCATCTGTCCACTCTTCTGTCCCCTCACATACTGCTTCTGCTCCCAGTAGCACTTCAAACTGAACCACCACATGCTGTATCACCACTGCTGCACATGCACACACCTTAATACGGCACTTAAAACACTTGCATATCCCTGTTGGGGATGTGCACCACAAACTGCTTTTACGCACTGATCTATACCATGCTGTTTCATATACACACCCCAATCCCAGACAATGACAATCAAAACCAATAGTTACTCATGCTGTCATCCCTAGACAGATGCTGCTTCCTCACACACTTCATCCACAATGCCAGTTACAAACACATGTGAACACCAGCAGAATGTCCTGTTACTGCACCTCTACACCCTAGGCAAACATATTTGATCACCTTCATATACACATCTCCTTCCAGGCAATGTCTCTTATCTTTCTACATGCTATCATTCAATGCAGAGTCTATCCTTACATATTTGCACATAACCACTTAGCCAGCTTTCAAATACTACCACCACCTGCCCATTCTGTATTAGCTAGACACGGTTATTCACTAATGCATGCACCATGCTTGCATCAAGACTCCTTCAGCACATACAGATGTACAAAACTAATAACTGCGTCTGTCTATTGTATCCACAACATATGTGTGGGCACACCTCACCTGTATGGAGACCAACCTGCTTCTTCACATGAACTGTCACCTATGAGCACCACCTACTTTTCCAAGAACAGCAGGTCCAAACCGCATAAATATCACCATAATGCATATGCTGCCATGTGCCCCCCACAACATCACTATACACAGCGTCACACGTACATCCTCGCTTCCTACTCATTTTACCATGCATGCCCATCACCTCCTACGGTTCACACATCTCGTTATCACTGTCTGCCCACCCTCACAATTATACATATTATCACTACCCACCACTTTAATATGCAGATACACACAGCATTACCATCAGTTCATTATAACCCATCATCAGGAATTTATTCTCTCTAACACATTATATGTCTACATACCCATTATCCCCACCAGCAGCAATTCTAACACATACATGTAATCTCTCTGACTGTATGATTTTTCTCATATCAATCACCACTTCCAACCAGTATATACACCCAGACACTCCAATGGGACCAGTGTGTGTTTTTGACACCTTGTAATAGGTACTATGTTTAACAAATGCACACTTTTGCAGGAGCCTTAAGCAAGCTGTGAATAAGAAGGAGACTGTAGATTTATATAAAATCTTACACAGAAATGTAATGGTATAAAATAAAAAAAAAAATAATATAAAACACCCAACCCATTTGTTAGTAATTGCACTTAAGTTCTATTTGAATGATGTTCTTAGTGACTTTTGGTCATTTTGAGGACTTTTTGTATTTACTTTCATGTATAGAAATGCATTTATTGAGCAACCTCTGCAAATGATCTTAATAGTCTTAGGACTATTGCTGTATATAAGTGCTTTATCTAGATGTTAGAACACTTAGGGATGTCATGCAAATTTTACTTTGTTGAGTTTTAGAGGTTGTATATTCTAATATACTAGGATCAGAACTTCCAGTATACAGTGGAAAAAAAAAAGAAAAAAAGAAAAGAAAAGATTTATATTTAACTACAAAGTGCAAAGTCTTTATTTGCAGTATACTATCTCACACTGTTCAAATCTCTACAATTACGTAAATTCAGCTGGAGAATTATTTTCATTAAAATTTATATTCTGGGAGAATGTGAATCAGCTTTCAGTCACTGATATGAGGACGAGCATAAGTAAATAACTGCAAACCCATCAACAAGAACATCTGTTTGATTGCAGCACTTTAGTCTGTTTGAAAACCTATAGTTCAAATATAATCCAATTTTTTTTACATGAGCATTTGTTTTAAGGGACATTTACTTATGGAGTATTGATTAAATGGTTTCTTTCTTTTGTATTGTTGTAAGCTGAAATTTAACAATAGTTCGACTATAAACCTGAATACTTTCATATTAATACTTTCATATTACTTTCATATAGAATACTATCCTCTGAGAACACAGGAGCAAAAATGAGTGATTTTGAAGCTGATTAATAGCAGTGTCATCAGCACAAAATTTCAGTTCTTGTCTGCATTGTTCTCCATTACATTTGTATACATATAAACACACAGTCACTCATGAAGGTACCTTGGACACTTTCTCCATGCTTTGGCCTATTTTAAGCCATTCCTTTGCCATGCTAGCAGCTGGCTATGCCCTGCACCCAAGAGGATCAGTAAAAGCTCTTCTACTGAAGTACTTTTGTGCATGGTGTTCTTTCTTACTGCAATGATTCAAAATAAATTACCTGTAAATTGTAACTCCTGTGGAGGTACTAATCTCACTAGGCATCGTACATATACCTAGTTGATGTGTATTTCCAGAAAAACAAAATATCATTATAATCATAATTATATTGAGGTACCAAGTATCTCTCAATAAGTAAGTATGTGCCCTACTTATAAGTCTTGAGGATTTCTGTATTTCCATTCAATGAAGTTTCCCTCCGTTATGGAAAATTACATTCACATTAGAGAATACTGCCATTTTCCAAAAATGAGTTGTTTGAATGCTTGCCTAGTCACTTAAGCCAATTGTTCTATCACACTGTATATATTAATTTACTGAGAAATTCTAGATCTTTGCCAACATTCAATTGTCTATTGCTCATGATTCAAAAGTGGATATTTCTAACCTTAACTGCTTGATAAAGGAGCAATGCTTGAATACAAATAACATGTTTTATTATCCCAATAATGATATAACACCATTATAAATATCAGAATTGTCTCATTTCACCCTCATGAAATGAAAGGAATAGGTATAACAATCAAAAAGTCCTGTAAAGAAGAAATACTGATACAAATAAACTCTAATTTGGGAACATGCTTAGACCTTTTTTTTTTTTTAATGGTCATTTCTTTTACCTAAGGATTTCACTGTAAAGAATAGGCCAGAGGTCTCAGTTTGTGATTATAATGCTCCTGTCACAAAACCGGGAAGGGCAGCTTGACCTTCTCAACACAGGCTGCAGGTTTGCCTAAGATGCATGAGGATACATTCCATTACACCATCTTTTTAGCAAGACCTGTTTCCCATGGCAGGGTGAAAAAAGAATTATCTCCCCAAAATTCTCTCTTCTTGGCTATATTGGGCAGCCTAGTGCTAATGCTTAGCCCACACTTAAGGTTAGAATTAGAGTTAGGAGAGACATGAATGAAGCTTGTAATGGTGAGATGCAAGGGGGAAAACGAATGATGGGAGAGGCTGCATGTTTGTTCCTCTGCTACACAGCTAGGCATCTCAGGGTACAGCTCATCCCACACCTAGGCTTATGTTTAGGTCCTGGAGAGAGACAAGAGCTCCAGCTGAAAAGGGAGTGAAAAAAAAACATTTTTTTTTTTTTTTCTAAAGCTGCATAAGGTAAGAGAGGGCTCTACAGATATTTTCTCCAAGGACTTTCTCCTTTAGGCCATAGGATGGAGTTTCAGGATAGGGCCCAATCTCTTAACCTAACCCTAAGACACAGGCATATTGAGCTTACATGGCAAGGTTTTGCTAGCAGGGCGCTGCAGTGGTGGCCTCTGTGAGAAGAGCCCAGAAGGTGCCCCATGTTAGATAAGGGCCAGTTTCATCCGGCTCCAAAGGGACCCACGACTGCCCAGAGCTGAGCTGATAAGCAATGTTGGTTGTGCCTCTGTAAGAGCAGATTTAAAGGGAAAAAAACTGCTGTGCAACAGTAGCTGAGGGAGCAAGGAGTGAGAACCAGCCCTGCAGGCACCAAGGTCAGTGCAGGAGGAAGGCTGGAAGTGCTTAGGTGCCAGAGCTGAACTTCCCCTGCGGCCTGTGGAGAGGCCCCTGCTGGAGCAGGCTGTCCCCCTGCAGCCCATGGGTCCCACACGGAGCAGATCTCCACGCTGCAGCCCGTGGAGGAGCCCCCGGTGGAGCAGGTGGATGTGGCCTGGAGGAGGCTGCGGCCCGTGGAGAGCCCCCACAGGAGCAGGCCCCAGGCTGGAGCTGCAGCCCGTGGAGAGGAGCCCACGCAGGAGCAAGGGGTCGGGGGGGAGCTGCCGCCCGTAGGGGGCCTGTGCTGGAGCAGTTTGCTCCTAATGGATGGACCCCGTGGTACAGAGCCGTGTTGGAGCAGTTCTTGAAGAGCTGCTGCCTGTGGGCAGCCCCCACAGGCTCAGTTCGGGAAGGACAGCATCCCGTGGGAGGGACCCCACGTGGAGCAGGGGCAGAGAGTGACCGTGAAGGAGCAGCGGAGATGAAGCTTTAGAGACTGACCGCAGACCCCATTGCCTATTCCCCTGTGCTGCTCGGGGGGATGACACAGAAAAGGGTAGATGAGAAGAAAGGTGTTTTTAGTTTGCTTTTAGTATCTCACTGTTCTAGCTTGTTAGTAATAGGCAATAAATTATATTAATCTCCCTATGCTGAGTCTGTTTTGCCTGTGACAATAATTGCAGAGTGATATCACTGTCCCTATCTCAACCCTTGAGCCCTTTCCATCATATTTTCTCCTTTCCCTTTGAGGAGGGGGAGTGAGAGAGTGGTTGTGGTGGAGTTCAGCTGCCCAGCTGGGTAAAACAGGTAAGAAAAGAGACAAAGCCAATAGCTCCAAGGGGAATGAATCTTAAGAGGGGTTGCCAAAGGGAAGGTAATGAAACTTTTTCTCCCCTGTCCATGTTCTCTGGGACACAGCTGGAGTATCAGGATAAGGTCCATCCCGACCACAGTCTTAGGGTTAGGCTTATGGGAGGCAAAGCCCAGAGCTGCAGGTGCAGTGGGACTACCATGCTGGGGTAGGATCTTCCCCCCAGCTCTCTTGTGAGTCTCAGAGCTCCCTAAAATGCAGAGGGGGGGACCTGTCACCACTGCATGCAGAAACTGAACCCTGAGCCCCTGGTATCATATCCTGAACTTGAATTACTTAACTACAGCAGAAATATTGTCTGGCATACATATCTCTTAGTCTAATTTGTTTACAAAGTGTAATTTTGAGGAGACAGGCAACAAAAATCAAGTGGACTGTAAAAATCACAGATGCTTTTCCTTGTGGTCTGAACTCCAGGCAAGTACATTTGCTTTTGCACTAGCTGATGGAGCACTTCCTGCTCTGATATGAAGAGAATAAACCTTCATTTTATTTCCAGTTACATGCCAGCCCATTCAACTCCATCTGAAGTATTTGAGGCATGAAAGTCAGTGGCAATTAGAAACAGTCTTCTGACAAACATGTCTCCTGACAGCAGTGTAAGGCCACCACTCAAAATCTCCCATCTAAAAAAAACCCTACAAACAGCTCATGTCAGATACGTTTTCTGTCAATTAACATATATTTTGCATAGTGTCACCATGCCTTGTGTATTGTAAGAAGACAAAAGGAGACAGCCAAGGCACTCAAAAGGGATCCTAAGATAATTTATTATGCATTTTAAAACCTGGAAAATGTATGTCTTTCAACTTTTCAACACAGCAGTGATGTAGTAGCCTGTGAAACTGCTCTGATTTGTATATGCCGTGAAAATTTGGCAAAATCAAAATCAATTCGGTAGCCTGAAGTCATTATGATGGGGTTCCACTGAATAACTTGGTAAAGTGTCTCCTGTTCAAACTACAGATACCCTGTACATTTCAACTGAATGTTTCATAAATCTTGCTGAGAAGTTAATGACTGAATGCTCTTTTACAGCAATCTATTTCTACAAAATAGCAAAATATGATGTAGTTTGGTTAATCAGTTGAATTGTAATCTGTTATAGTTTTGTTATAAATCATTCAGTACCCATTTAAATTGCGTATTTTTGAGTCATACATTTTTCATGACCTTTTGATTAAGATAGAAAATTTTGGGCCACTTAAACTACTCAGATGTAAATTCTGTTCTTACTTTATGAGAGGTATCAATGGATGTGCTGTGAATCAGCAGAGTTTTTAACTTTTCACTAGAATGTCAACATATTTTTAAGAAGTTTTTGTTTTAATACAGCTATTGTATCTTAGATGTCATGATTCTTATCATTTTACTTTAACAGAGTAAACTCTACAGCCTAAACTCTACATCATTTATAGTTATGGTTGAAAATGCAGTGCAAATAGACAGATGGGAGTGATTCATTATAATAGTATGTTAGAAAGCATTTGCTTCTAAAAGGACAATTTTGTCTTTTGAACTTTACAATTAATTGAGAAATTAACATCTATTCTGTAGAAACAGATGTTTTAAACCAAATTCATCACAGAAAGTGTCAAGCTGTTGCTTAGTGAACATACAAATGATTCTTTGTCTCTTGATCCAGATGCATTTATTTCAGATTTATTTGCTGAAAATATTAAAATCAGATGGTTGACAAAAGCTGTGTTGTATTGTAATTCTCCCCACTTCATCACTTTTTCTACTATAATAGTTAATAAATGATGCAGAGTACCATTCCTGAAATCAATAATCTGGCAGAATCATACAACAAGTGACTCTATGCCAATATTTTTCCAGAAGAGCCGAGGGCTGAATACATGTCTTGACAGCACATTCCCCCAAGTTCTCAAACACATGGTTGCTGCCCCAGCAAACAAGGTAAAACGTGTCAGATTGTGATCTCAGATACATGTTTCCAAATCTGAGTAATTCTATTGACTTGTAAATAACTAGGTTTGTATTGATGTATCAGAGGCTGGGATCTTGATTTTAATCCTTGCTTCCCTTAGAAAAATTACTTGGCGAAAAGTGGCCACAGCAGTAGGTGCAGCTGAGAGGCTACCGAGTGTTTTGGCTGTAAACGTCATCATGGACAAACCATATCTAACAGATTTTCATCAGGCCTAGTTAAAATCTGCCTGGAACAGAGCAGATATAAAATTTGCATATATATATATTTTTTTTTGTTTTCTTTTGTTTTGTTTTTACTGCTTGATTAACTTGAATATTTCTAAAGAATGAGAGAGCTATATGTGTTGTTCTAGACAGATAAAGAATAGATCAGAAGTGATGGTCCCCAAATAATACCACATCATACTGTGCTACGATGCATCTTCCAGTAGAAAAACGTTTTGCGTTAACAAAGTAAGACAACTTGTCTCCTTACCTCAAAGGGCATAAACCAAGTTCTTAAATATTAATTGCAAGAAGATTGTATGTTTTATTTCTTAGCTTGGAAGTAGGGATACCTTCTAAGGGGAACATCTTCAAACAATTGAAAATTGCTGTATTTCTATTGACTTTGCTGAGCATGGATCATGACATCAACGGTGTCTTGCCTCTGAGGTTTCACAGTGGTAGGCATTCTGCCCAGGGGCAGAGCATTTCTGTCTCAGATGCCAGTCATTATGACAGCATACTTGAACATGGAGGATTTGTGGATTTGTGACCGGATTCCTATAGACATTCCTGGTGTTTGAAAACATTCAGTGTTCAGCTTACAAACTTGGTGTCTGGACTCATTTCACTGTAATTTTCTCACCTTGGCAAGATTTGTATAATTTTAGGTGTATCTCTTGAGGAGAAGATCAGTGTACAGTTACTTTTTTGGGGTAACATTTAGAGTCTGTATCTAACCTAACATCCTTCAAGAAACAATCAACTAGCTGCTGGTTTACAGTTTTTGCTATCAGCCCTCTTGATCTTAGCCAAAAGCATTGTCTGAAGTTCTGAGTATGGAGATCTGTTTTAAAGGGAGACAGTACATTCTTCAGGAAAATGGCCATGAAGCTTCCACAGGTATTTAAAACAGGTTATTTATTATTATTATCTTTACATTTAGCCCCTATAAAATTGCAGCATTTCAAGATGACTGATAGGTATTACTATATTTAAGCCAAAAAGCATTTTGGAAATAATTTAGTTAGGCTTGACACAAAGATAATCTTAAAAGAAATTTCATGTGGTGAAGAAATATGCTGTTTTTTGAAGCAGTTTTCTTTATCTTGTATAACTGTACAGGATAAAATATCTCAATTTTCTTATGGGTAAATGTGCAAAACCTTATTGAAACCAATAGGGATTTCATACATTACCCCTGAAGAAAATTTTGCCCACTTCATCTGTCAGTAAATGGAAGAATAACATCTTATTTCAGTTGCAGAATAGAGTTGCTTTTACTTATTCTCTCTTCTCTGTAACTGGGCAAGGAAATGAAAGTAAATGAAAACTTGTTAAAATTGTCATTGTCAAATGGAAATGTCAGAAACCCCTTTTGATAGAACAAGCTCACAATTTATTCACAAATTCATGTTGTAATCCCTACATCAAGGGTGATGATTAAAATCATCATTTTAATTCTGTGGATAATTCTATACAATTTGTAATACTCTACTTGTTCTTGCTTCTTTCTATGTATTGGTATAATTTTACTGATTCCCTGCTGTGTAATCTTTGGGGTTTGGGAATTGTTTTGTGTGGTAAAAGTGACTCACTATAAACTCTTTGTTTTGGAGAACTGCTTAATCTTTAAATAGCTATATTCATGTAAGTTACAAGAAGAATAGGAATTTTTCGTCATTCAAGCAGAGATAGAAATGTGTATTCAATGAATATGTAAATCCATTGAAATAATTTGGGTTTGAGATATGTCTGTAAAACTGAACTTTCCCAGTGATTCAATGAAATATTTCACAATTGATTTAAACAAAAACATCTGTGACATTTATGACTTTTGTTATGTTGGAGATTGTGTTAATCACTAAGTACAAGTAATTGCAAATAATTACTGCAAAAGCTTGTTGGGGATAAAGGTTTTAGGTCATCTGCTCTTTGCCTTCTATCAAAGTACTTTCCTACAGCATATATTGTTCTCTGGTGCTTTGCCCAGCCTAATTTTGAAATGGCTCAGTTACTAGTCTTCGCCAGCCTCTTTACAGTAATTGTTATGTTTAAATATATGCTGATGGCTACTGTTTGCCAGTGCTAAGTATTTATTTTGGCAGATATAGTCGGAGAATAAATATGGCAATAAATGTGTGAGCACAGCGAGTGGATGATCAGTTATGAACGGGGCGGGCTGGGAGAAGGGGAGGTCCTGTTTACATGCAAATAGCTTTAAAGAAATCAGGAAATATTGCTCTGAACAAAGTAAACATATAGGATAACCATAGCTGCCTATATGACACCCAGTTAAATTTTATTACTTATTGCATCTATTTTGCTTCTCTCAGTGTATGAATTTTCATTTAAAGGTCTGATGATCTTCCTGATGGATAACTCCTTTCTCAAACTCCTGAAACACATTTGTACAGGGAACAATCATATAATTCACAGTAAATCTTGTTAAAAATTGATGTCTCATCATAGTCTGATGTAGAATTGTTTCTTTCTACTTGCAAGCAACTGGAAACTGTTTTTATCATGGAAATGAGAATAGATGATTAAAAGGATATTTGGCTGCTAACAACTGAAGTAGCAGCACACATCTACAGTGACAGCACAGATCTAGTCTGTGTTTTGAAATTCAAGTCCAGCTGCAGGAGAAAGATTAACTGTGAAAAAAAAAAAAGCATAATCCTAGAGTTACCTTTGGCTACCTATGGTACTTGTACATCTCTGAAGACCGTTCGACATTTCAGGCACAGCATTTTGCACATCTAACACTCGTACAGTAAAACAGAAAGCGGTATCTTCCAGTTTGACATGATAAAATTGTTTTTTTCAGTTTTATCTTGTATACGTTATTAAGCTGAAGAACTTCTATTTTAATTTCCTATATGACCAAAAAAAAAAAAAAAGAAAAAAAGAAAAAGGAAAAAGCCAAAGGCTAGTTGTTTTTAAAATAAAACTTAATAACCTAAAATTCAGTTGTAAAGTAAAAATTTACAACTAAGTAAATGCAATTGTAAAATAGATTTATTGCAATAGTTAGAACAGCCAGTACTTTTTATTCCACTTTCTAAGAAATAAACAGAATATTCTGAATAATGGCAACAGTGAAAATATTTCAAGTAATGACTCTTCGTAGCTAAAACCTGACCACTTGCAGATGCTTCAGTACTAAATCCTCTGCAGTAATTCAAGACTTTCATTGATTCTTCCTCCATTGAAAGACCAACTTAGGCCTGCTGCATATGAAACAATAAGGCATATCATGGTATATAACACATAACTTCACATCTTGGCCGCAAGGCAGGGGTCAAAGCAAAGCTTCATGTAGGTTGAAAACTCATCTGCATGTCTTGAGTGAAAGTAATATTTCCATAAGCAATTTGCATGAGGTGATCTATTTGTAAATTTTTTCTCACCTCTATTTAAAAACAAGCTACTTGTTTTTAATTTCCCATCTATGCATCTCATTTTCTTTTGACACAAGAAATACAAATTGTTGTTTGTTTCCATCATGCTAGCTACTATCTCCCACTGCATTTATCTAGTTACTGTAGTTTTCAGACAGGAAAAGGCATTTTGCAATATTTAAAACTATCTTAAGAAAATGACTAGGTGAAGGTCATGAAGGAAGCAGGGATGATAAATGGTTATTTCATCTCTATGTCGGAGTCAATAATGCACCTAATGTCATCCTGTCATCTCAAAATGCAAACTAAGCATGATAATATATGAATGAAATGAAAGAAATAAAAGATTTTTAAAGTATATGCTTTCAGTTAGAGGATGTTCAGCCCCAAGCTCTTGGATTAACAAGAATACATGCAAAGAAAATAGATGTTATAGGTCACATTTAGTCTTACCTTCCTAAATTAATAATGATTCACACGCTTTGAGATCCTCTCAGACCTTGTCCTTTGGTAGCGTGAGAAAGCCTGTATCTTTCCACTCTTTTCCCCAGATTTTCTGAGAACATCACTCACTCTGCCAGTCTCTTTCAGAGACATGCTGGTAGGACACCTTCTGCCTCTGCCTCCCTCTCTCTTCTCTCTCAGCTTTTTCTCATATCTCTCTCAGCTTTTTCTCATCTCTCTCCTTGTTGGCTGAAGTCACAACCAATTCAGTAGCCTCTTTCACTTTATCAGAATTTGCCACCACCTGCAAAAAGTGATATCAGAGTTTACATTAATCCAAATACTGGATTAAGTGAAGCCAATATATCATTTGGGGGATTCTGTGGAGGATGAATGAATAACTCAGCATTTCCCACACCAATGGAAATAAACACATCACATTGTGCTAGTATATGGTTATCAGATAATAAAACCAAGATTATAAAGATGGAGTTTTCTAAACAGATTAGAAAGGAAGATGTCATACAGTATATTACACTTCTCGCTTTCATAAACTGAAGTGCTACCTGCATATATGGGGAAAATATGTGGAGATGATTCTCAGGCAGTATTAATAGTGGTAAAAAACAAACAAAAAACCAACAACCTGTGAGTACAGCTCCTTCCCATCTGTTTCTCAACATTCCTTTTCGGAATAGTTTCAGGCCATGATCCCAGTTGCCTGACAGGCAGAAATATTCTGAGATATTTATTCTTGGTGGTCATGGTGGATTAGAGCTGCAGAATCCATCTTATTACCATTGTCATGCTATGGGATGGACAGAATTATTTTCAGACTTATGAATTTGAGTTGATCAGCCAGTGACGGTTTTTTCTAACACTGTCTATAGAAGAACATGGAGGGCAGGATTTCTTTGAAGGCATTTCTTGGCGCTCTTTTATCTTTAGAATGGTCTTTATCTGCTTCCTTCTGTTATTGATGTTTATCACTTACATCAGCTCTAATGGTGCCATCTTCATACACTTCAGCTATCACTTAATGCCACAGAAGCCAGTCTGAAACAAGTTTTGGATGTTTAGCTTGAGTGTTGGTTGCAGAATTAATCCTTTTGAAATACATATTTTATATTATGTCCCTGATTCTGAAATAAGGCCTTCCAGAAAAAGAAAAGAAAAAAAAAAAGTTCAATATTGACTGCATCATAAAAACCATTTGCTCATCACTTGTGCCGTCTTTGACATTATACTCATTAGCAAATCCCATTGCAGGTTTAGGGTGTAATTGAATGGGAATAATTCTATTGACTTCAGTCAAAGCATCATCAGACTCATTTTCTGATGTGAAGAGAAAAATAAACAAGACAGTTTGGGAGACTGCTAACATTTATATGATGTGATAATTTTAAAACTCGTCTTATTATCTGAAAAGAAACAAAACAAATAAACAAACAAACAAAAAAACACCCTTCTGCAAAACAGCTATAAAATAGGCCCCAGGAGACTATTCCAGAAACCTGTGTTATGTTTTAATTTCCCATAAGCTACTAGCACCTGAATTGTCAAATTGTCAAACACCTGAAACCTGTGTTATTTGCATTCTATCTTTAACTTTTTTTTCTTCTTTTTTTCTTTTTTTTCTTCTTTTTGGATTGTGAAATTGAACATGTTTTAAAGACACAGCATCATTATGTTAAGACATACTGATCTGCAGAGAAATAACTGTATTCAGCATTACCCGTTTGTGCTATGTATTGATTGATTAATGAGTCAGATTCCTGCTGAATAGTGATTGACAGCAGAGGCAAGTCAGTACTTGGCATCCTAATGGATAAAATTCTCATCAGTCTTCTGTAGCCTGACAGGTCTATATCTAAACTCCCCCTTTTTGTCTACTCTGTTAAGATTCCAGGGCTGAAGAGTTACTAAAATATGCAGTCCATATTGTTTCAGGTCTGATTAATTAAAGCTCGTGGTTAGGTAGCAATATTTCTTTCTGCTGCTATGCAGAGGCCCAGTGAATGCAACTGGGCTCTCTTCTGTCAGGGTCCAAGTGAGACGGGAGCTTTCTATCCTTTCCTTGCATCAACATTCCTTCAAGAAAACAAGGTGGAGGTAGCTGCAACATTTCCTGCTATCCCATCTCAAGAATGGATAAGGATTTAATCTGCTGGTTTGGTCAAATTTAATTAAAACTCCAACATATTCCTTGTACTTGTGTGGTTTTTAGTCTTGCAGTCATGCTATTTGTGGGCTTTGTTTTGACCTGGTCTGGAAAGCAATATCTGAACGACAGCATTTTAAAATGCATAGAAACAGGGGCTGGTGAGATAGGAGGATATGTGTTGCAGCAACATCTAAGGAGTTGAGGAGTCGTTCTTCAAAAAGTTATGAATAAAGTAAAAGTGAAATGTATTTCACAGCAAAAGCCATTGACCTTCTCTCTCCTTTCTACCCTGCAGTTTAATTAAGGTGGTTATGAATAAGCTGAACACTGTGGTAGTGAGTTCTCACTTCCCTCCTGTTTGCTATATACATATTTCTCTTATGTATGCAGTCCCTTTTTTAGCATTGATTTTACTGTTATGATTTTATAATCTGCATAAATTTATATTTTCTCATAAGAAAAGCAGGAAATAATCCAACTAAGTGTGGTTTGCAGTCAAATGTAGTTACGAACCCATTTTAATATTTCCCTGTTGTACTTGTCTGAAAGGCAAGCATGTCAACAAAATAATTTCATCTTTAATCTGAGCTAGTTAGTTTATTTAAGATAAATAAACCATGAACTCTGCAAACCAACATGTTTCAGTACCTCCAAAATATTTAAAGATAGATATAGGAAGTGGTATTTGAAACTCTGTAAATTTTTAAAAGTTTTTACTTAACATTTTTAAATACAAGCTTTGAGAAAAAGTCCTTGGTAAGCTTCTAGATTTTCTAGTTGTGTACATGTATGCGGAAAGATTTATTGTGTTTTAGAGACCAAGAAATTTACCCCAAAAGGCTTCACCTCCCTACACCTCTATAAACTAATAACTCACTGAAGTGTACTCTGTACTCTAAGGGATGGGAGGAAAACAGATCTGTGAAACATGTAGCATAAGTTGTCATTGAACTGTCTCTGGTTCATCACTCAATGTTCTGACGTATTCAGAAACCTGTACTCTACAGGAAAGCCCTCAGCATCCAGTGTTGCTTGGCCAACATGAAGAAGAGAATACTCCAAATGTGAATTTATTCATGTATGTTTGCCCCTTTTACAGAGTAAAGATGCAAGCAGAGGAACATGACCAAGCTGGTCAGTGAACAGCGATCTTTCATTTCTCAAAGGCTGGTTTCTTGAAGGTAAAAGTGATGTGGATCCTCTTGGGTTGAAAACTGACCAAAGGATCTATGGGTGATTTAGTAAGCAGAAGCCAAAATTGTCCTGGCATGAACTACAGATGCGGCACTGAAAAGGCTTGTTTAGAACAGAGAGAAATTTGAAGCTAAATTCTGAATATTACACTGATTGATCCTGACATTTATTTTAATGCGTTTCAGTTAGTCCAGGTGAAAGAGCCACACTTACTGTTTCATTGTGGTGTCATTCCAGAAGTCTCCGTTGCCCTTCTATTAATGACATGACAGCACAACTCCCACAGCAATAGAAGACCAGGGAGCTTAATGACTGAGAATGCTTCAGGCATTCAGTTTGCTACCTTTGTGTGGTAGTATGCTTGGTGATTTTTGTTTTCTTGTAACCCTCAAAATTTTATCAAGATTTCCTATTGTTCATTTTCATTTGTTCTTTGATTGCTGACCTTTTCAGAGAGTTTTTACATCATTTTTACCAGCAGCTCTATTTCTGTTTAATATCTTAACTTCCTAACTACTAAGCTCTGATACAGAGCCATCTTTAATGACATATTACTCTTAGTGACTATTAGTTTTACAGTAGCAATAATCCCAGAGAAATTGATTTGTCACAGCAATTATAGCCAATTTGGGTCTGCTACCAAGTCAACTGCTGTCAGTATTCCCTTATAACTGTTTCACTAAAGCCTTAACTATAAATAATAATTATAACAGAGAATATGCTCCAATGTTTCATAAAGAGTGTCTGTATTCTAATACTGTGCAATCAATGTGAGGGCAGCTAGGGTAGTTAAGCACTGCATGATCATTCAAGTGACCTTTATGATTTGTCAATGAAATGAGAATTTAAATGTATTTTTCAAATGCCTTGGAAAACGTAACTCCCCCAAGTCCACCTAGGCAAGGATCAGAAACGATTCTTTCTCCCCGTGATAGACTGCATGTATTCCAAGTTTTTTTTTCTTTGTGTTCCTGTAAAACATTAAGCTATCTGTAGGCAGACATAGAGCAAGGGGTAGAACACAGTGGTCCTAGGAACTGAGTTTGCAAGCCCTGTCTATGCATGCTGGCCATATCTGATGAGTTGATTTGGTATTGTCACAGAAGTGCAAGCAAAAAGGAGAAGTTTTTATTTTTCTCCACATTACATGCTGTTTTTCCCTGTTGTGACCACCTGAATAACTAACTCCCTGCTACACAGCTATTGGAACTTCGAATATCAGCAGTGCTTGGTGATCTCCTATTCTCTGCCCATAGCATGCAACAATTAGATCTTCTGAGAAAAGAAGTATTTCAGTTTAATTCTGCTTTGTGATTTAAATATAGAGAACTCACTTACTTAGCAAGACATCTGACTGGATGACCTCTGTGAGGTGTAATCTCTATGGAGCTATGGAAAGATATTACCATGTATTCTCTAGCAGCATCAAATGTCCAGTCCTGTGCTGGGCTCCCATCATAGTAGTGTAGAAAAGAGAAAAGAGGAAGTAGGTGAGAGAGGTAACATTACAAGTAACTACATTTCCTGCTCTCCTTTCACTTTCCACTGCAACACATGTTCTAGACAGAGGAAAGTGAGCAGCCATCCATCACAGCTCCTGTTTTTGGTCTTCTCTAAATTATTTTAGTAATGGCTACCAGAAAAATCAGTGTCCTGAGTGCTGGATAGACACAAAATAAAACAGAATTCTCACCCCAAACAATTTACAGTCTGATACAACAGAAAGCAGATGGGAAAAAACGTTGCAATTTTCTGAAGAAACTTTAGCAATGAGAAAATGAGGACTGGATTAAAAAAGATATTTTGAGGTTTATACGTTCAGAAATATTGAAGAGCTAAATATACGTAGGTACACAAGACTCAGGGATGTAATTCCTCTAATTACTATAAATTAGTTGCAACCATACTCAGAAATATTACTAGTAATTTAAAAAAGCTTTTAGATGGAAAAAGTTTAAAGCAAAGCATTGCATTAATCAAACTTAATGGTTCTGTGCACTAGATGTTAATTGGGTGACCTTGTACAGGAAGGACTTTTGCATATTGCCTATTCATATGAGCTTTATAAATGCAAGGCAGCAGAACAGTAAAAACTTGATGAGGCATTCCTTTGTCTCAATTTTGCTGAGCAGAAAAAGGGTTCTCAATAATGAGTCACAACAATGGCTCTATGGCCAACATCCTGAGAGGGAATAGGGCTATTCTGAGTGCTTGTTAGAGGAGATTAATTCAAGCTAAATGAAATAAAAAAGATTACAGATTTCCAGTGCAGTTACAATTAAACCTGACTAGCACCAGATATCACCAGTTAAAGTGAGCACACAGTGTGCTCAGCGTTATGAGATACAGTGGGGACATTTTATTAAAAAAAACTCATTTTTCTATAAATTTTAGACTGCTTCAAGTCTATGCACCAACTGGTTTCAGTTATCTGAATTTAGTTCTTGGACTTCACAAAAGAAAGGGTTCAGATGCCAAAACTGAAACTAGAAGCAGAAAAGGTAGCGCCAAGACCAGACTTGTGAACTGAGTTCCAGCATTGATTCTGTGGCTATCTAAATGAACCAAAAATCTGTACGTATTATCCAAAACATTATTAAAATTCCACAGATATTTGAAGCCTTTTTTATGCAAATGTCCAGATCTGCCCGGTTTCTTTGGTCAAGCTCTCAGCTCAGTGCCAAGATTGGCATGGTTCCGCAGCTGTTTTTCCCTTACCCAGATCTCCTGAGGTCTGTAGGCATTGGACACAGCTATCATCTCCACACGATGAGACAAAAATCTAACATTTTCTGATAAAAGTGAGTTTCCTCAGAGAAAGCAACCTGCTATAAAACACAGCCATGTACAAAAAAAAAAATCTTGCACAAGAAGTGGAAACCCTTCATCTTGAGCCTAATGTGAATAACTATCTTCTACCTGTAGATAGGGCAAGTTTCATCTCAGACTTTTCACCTAGCTTTAATGATACTTGGAAGGAAATGGCTGATCGTTTCTGTAATCTTGATTCATTTCAGCACAATCAAAAGAAAAGAATCTGTGAGGGGGGCAGTTTTCTTTATTTCTGACACAAAGCCTCCTCTCTTCTAATGTGTGTTGACTTGTAAGGTAGATGGGTGTTCAGCACAAATGTGAGCTTGCATCCATCTGCATTCTCTTATCATTCTTTATACAGGCTCAGGGCTTGGTTTTGGCTTCTTTAGGTGCTGCTGTTTATATTTTTAGCATACCTTTTTATTTGTATACAGTAACAACTATGCTACATAAAGATTTAGGCATGCAAAGAGTAGTAGAAAATGCTAGAAGAAAAATAAACCTGAAGAAATAAATGTAAAAAACATCTTCTTGATCTTTAAGTCTTTGCTACTGCAACTGTTTAAGTATGTGTTATTTTAATAAATCCATTGTTTTCACTATGGTTACAGGTAGAAACAACATTAGCCACACTTAAATTGATTGCATGACAGGCTGAAATCTAGAAATGACACAACTGCATTAGTATCTATTGTTGCTTGCTGAAGGTATGGTATTTATACGGTACTCAAGGAATATTGTATTGTATTGTATTTGGTGAATACTCACGAAACAAACGTTGAAGTACAGTTATCTTTTTGTTGTGTCCATTTAGTAACCTTTTTTGATGAACTAAAAGCTGCTGGGTGGCATAAATGTGTCAGGTACATGTCAACTAGGTTTTATTGGGTCGTGAGCTAAAACAGAGGAGAATGTTTTCCATATCTGCTTATTATTACAGACATTTTAAAAACACTTATTACAGCAGACCTCTCCCAAAAAAGAGCTGATAATACTTTCACCAGTGATGACGTGACTCCTTCTTCCACAGGAAAGTAATAAAAAAATCCCTGTCCTGAGTGCATGTGTGAGAGAATTTTGCCAGCCATATTCTTTAAGAGGAAAATCTGAATTAGTATACTGCAGTCGGAAAGGCAAAAAGAGATGAAATTGGGAAATGGGAAGTAACTGGTGCATTGTGCCCCTGCCCCCTCCGTCTGTCAGTCTAGAGCTGAAAAGTCTAAAAAATTCATCAGCTGCATGCAGGCTTCATGCTAGCAGGCAGAAAATAGATGTTCTCAGAGTCAGCCAAATCTTAAGGCTTTAGAGATAAGGACCAGTGCATTGAATTAAAACCAGGCTCCAATGGGTGGCCAATGTACAATTTAGAGATTAGTATAATGTTTTTCATCTCTGTGCTGGCAGACCACTGCATTTTGAATTAGCTACAGTTTCCAGGCAGTCTGCAAGCTTAGTCCTAGTAGGCATCACCACTCCCTGTGACAAAGATGTCACCACCAGACCCGATATGTAGTCTTGCATCTTAGTGAAAAGGCTGCAGCCTTTTAGCCTGCCCAAGCGGTAAAAGGCATTTCTGGCTACAGTTGCTATGGGAATACAGGAGCAAAAATGAATCAAATCACCTTGAAAATTAGACCCCTAAAGAAACATAAAATGTTCTGAAGCTTGAAATATCACCCAATGGTGTTAAATCTCACAACTGTGCTGTTATTTCAATATCTGAATAACAAACTGTTTTTCAAATATCTAGAAGTAGTGTAAAGGGCAGCAGCAGCATCTTACTGTGAAGATGGCATTCATTGTATTTCTGTGAAAAGTGCAAATAATAGTAATAAGACTCCTATAAAAGGAAAACCAACTGGAATGGGATGAGGAAGGGTTTGTCTGGGGGATGGAGTTGTACAAATGTATATATTTTTTCTCCTTCTTGCCTAATTCTTCTAGCCATCACAGCTCAATATTGAGTTGTACAAATGTATATATTTTTTCTCCTTCTTGCCTAATTCTTCTAGCCATCACAGCTCAATATTGCTAATATTAGACTTTGCAACTATAAGGAGAATAAAGTGCTATGGATTGACTACACCGAAAGTATACAAAAGCTAATCGTGATCCTCAAGGGAAAATCTTTTCAGTACTCCACATGAACTTCATTAATCTACGACTACCTATTACACATTATCCATTTATGCAGTGTACCCGAGGGACAAGTCTTTCTAATGACTTAGTTACTACTCTCACAGATTCAAGAAGATATTGAGTAACTTGACTCCTGGGATTTTCTGTGTTTCTTTGTACGTCTAGACCTAGACTGCTCTGTAAGAAACTAGGGTTTAGTTTCTCAGGATGATACAGTTTGATGCTTGAGACCAACAGAGCTGCTATCTTGGTGCTTAGTGGAATTCAGGATAGATGTTCCAGTGCCTTGAAGAAGAAAGTGAAACACATGCAATAAAAGAAAAGGATTCCAGAAGTCAGTGTGCTGAGGACAAAACACTGCGGTTGCCAGCCATGGACACTCAGGAGCAATATGTGCAAGTTCTCTCTCTGGAAGATAGAAATGCATTGACACCCAAACCTGCAGGATATGCCTGTTGCTGCCCAAGCACCACCTAATCAAGTCCTTTTTTTGGAAGGAGAGAAACCTCTTTTCATAAGAAATTGGGATCCTTCCCAGAATACCCTGAGAGATTAAAGCATGACACTGGAGCCAACTTTCAAAATTTTCATACTTTGTGTCCAAATTCAGTCCCAGTCCCACCTTCTATTCTGAGACCAGAGTATCTCCAGTTGAAGCTATCCTACCATATAAATAATGAGCTACTTAAGATGAGAAAAAAATGTATGTGGTGACAAAGATACTAACCAAGAGAGATTCACGCTCCAAGTCACCATCTTAATGAATCTGTGATTGTTTTGTAAAAATTGCTTGTTTCCACCAAAAACTCTGTGAGAGGGAATTTAAAATCTTGGGAGAATGTGATTTAGGAAAAGATCCTATGCTGCCCTCACTAACCATGAAGGGAATCAGCAAAGATGTCAATACATATTCAGATGGTTATATAGTTTATGGAGAGCAAGTCCTAAGGGCCAACTCTCACAGTCCTTCACAAGGGCAACCATGAAACCTAGTGGCATCAGGCCAGCACTGAGGGAAGTGCGGTGCCAGTGGAGAGGGGGCTGAGGTTCCAAGGGGTGGCAAAAGCTGTGTGCTAAGTGGGCAGCTCCCTCCCCACCTCCTAACTCCCTAACACCTTTCCACTCATGGAAGATTTTACCAAAAAACCTCAATAGGACACCAGAGTTTTCCTCTTTCTTGATCCCTCCAAGACAGTCTCCTGTCATAAAGGCATTGCAGGTCAGAAGTAATGTTTGGTTTACAGTATCTGTTTTCCTGCGTGCTCACAGCAGCACAAGGTCACTAGTTTGGTCCCAGCACTATTATAACCTACCAACAAGATCAGGAAATGGAAGCAAAAAATGCACTCGGTGGTTTGTTGGTTGGTTTTGTTTATTTATTTTTTGTTGTTTCTGTTTAGGAAATGCTGCCTAACAAGTCATGTTTATTTCCTTAAATCATTCCTGAAATGCAAGTTGGTTTCAGAGAGTTTCTGAATTTCTGTGCTCCTGAGATGTTACCACAAATCTCAGGGTTCTCGTTCCTCTGTAGAGGATGAGATCCAGGGCTACTACCAGGAGTAAAGACCATCTCAGGGAATCTAAAGCAGCTTCATGGCAAGAGCATCCAAGAATCAGTATAGCTATTTTTGTTCTCTTAGAGAAGTACCCCAACTAATCAAACAAATTGTTAGATTTTTCCAAATCAAAGTGCTTCCAGAAATCTATGTCTGTAGCAAAATTTAAAAACTCACGTTTGGCTCCCAAATAAGCTATACTTTTGCAAGTGCCAGGATTTCCCTTGAAGTGGGAATACAGCATTCAAAACAGCTGTGTAGGCTGGAGTCTTCCCACCTTTACACTACCAGGACTATTAAAATGTTTTCCAAGGGTGTTAACAGGAAAGACACATGAGTGCTACAACCCTCATAGGGCAAAATGAAGCTTTTGCATTATCCTACTGGACCTAAGCTCCAAGAGTCAATTAAATAGTGTTCAGCTACTGTCATTGTCTCTCTGAGCAACAACTTTGTCAGTATTTTGAGTAGAGAATGCTATGAGTAGAAAATAAGTAGGAAAACCTTGATGTGTGTTTGTGAGCAGAATTTGTCCTTTTCAATCACAGCCATAGCAGTATTGCACTTTGAAGCCTTTAAACATTAACCAAGAATAAAGAACATTTTCTGCTGTTTGGGGCGCTTGTGTTACATGATCAAGGTCTCTTAGCAGTTGAGAGGATTATCCTGATTCTCTCTTTCATCTGCCTCTAGTTTGCCAGGGACAGTATTATCACATACAGGCTCCAAGTCTCAGTAGCTGGTGGATTGCCTTTCCCTTGAGTATTGTGCATTCTTGATGTGCTTACACTCAGCTTTTTGTCTTTCTCTGAGTATTATGTCTAGATCACATAGGAATTTATGAAAGCCAGGAAAAAAAAAAACATCCTATTTTGAATAGTCTGGGAGCAGTGAGGACAGGCTGCTTGCTCATAAGGGAAGTGAGCTTGGAGCAGGCTGTGCTCTCACTGATGAGGGCATGCTCCTGAGCACTTGAACACAACAGACAGAGGTGGGTGCTGGTAGCTGGGCCCATCGACAGGCCCAGGCAGGGCAAAGTGGTGAACCTGGCCCAGCAGCCATCCATGGAGTCTTCTCAGGAGCAGCAGAAGCTGGGTCTGAAGACAGGACTGGAGACAGGACTGCAGCACAGGTCCAAGGGGACCATGTGCCAGACAGGACTGGGGAAAGACACCCCTACAGCAAAGCTCAGGCAGGGACGGGGGGCTCAAGCCTGAGCTGAAATTAGGCTTCAGGGCCCATGGGCAGAGTCTGCGGGTGGGAGTCTCGAGTGAGACTGGTCAGGGCCATTAAGGCCTCCTAGTGCCCTCAGGGCTCTGATTTTAACATTTTGTTAAATCTTGTAGAGACCCAGTTCTGTACACTTATTTTTGCTCCCATTTTTGCTTACTGCATCTGTCCTATCAGCGACATTGTTCTTCTGAGTTTCACATGCCAATATCTCTTCCAGATGGCCACAAGAGAAGTTTTACCACTGTCATGTTAGAGTACACTTTATCATTAAATATTTCCACAAGGCTTGTTCCTCTTGGAGGTTCTTGAACGCTCCCATATAGGTCACAATGTCAATCAGCTCTCAAATGCAGGGCAAAATGACTAAAAATAAATAGAAAAAATATATATTTCTAATGAAATCCTAATTGTTTGTACTCAAATTATGAATTATAAAGCTCTTTGTAAAATCCACCTATGATCAGGTATAATCCATCCATTCAGAGATCGCAACAGATATCCTTTTGTGTATTAGTTTTAAATAAACATGTATTTAATGGATGATTTTCTAATATATACAACATAATTCAGTTTAATCCAATTAAAAACCCAGAAATCTTTAAATGATGTTTCTTTTCTTTTTAAACTGAAAGACAGATTCTTTCTATAAGAGGTCAAAAAACTCTGATTAAAAACAAAAACAAAACAAAAAAACAACAACTAAGTGAATGATGAATGTCAAATGAAAACACAGAAGGAGAAATATTTTGGAACTAATAAAAAATGCAGGTAAAATCTTTTCATGGGTTAGGGTTTTTCAATTATTTCTGTGCAGTTTTTCTACACAAGCTGTTGCTGTTTTCTTACTTGAGCTTACAAAAAATAAAAAAATAACTTTTTTTTTTTTTTTCTCATAAGGGACTTATAATATAACTGGTAAGCAGTAAATAACTTGATTCCTAGGAACATGGCAACCCTTAAAACTGGGGTAGTGGCATAGTTTTCAGCAAGTGGGTGCTGCAGTCCCTTCCTCAATAGAAGGTGGTAAGGGCCAGAGGGGCTAACACTCCTGCTGTAACAAAGATAAAACTTCTTGTGAGCAGTCCTATCTGGAATTTCATTGGCAAGCAGGAGGACAGGGAAAAGGCTTTCTGAAACTCATAATTATCAGGGAGCATGTGACAGTTGCTTACATACAGGGAGAGGCATGTATATTTGCTGATTAGCATGACAAGAAAAAGAAAAGAAAAAGAAAAGAAAAAGAAAAAGAAAAAGAAAAAGAAAAAGAAAAAGAAAAAAAGAAAAAGAAAAAGAAAAAGAGAAAAAGAAAAAGAAAAAGAAAAAGAAAAAGAAAAAGAAAAAGAAAAAGAAAAAGAAAAAAAAAAGAAAAAAGAAAAAGAAAAAGAAAAAGAAAAAGAAAAAGAAAAAGAAAAAGAAAAAGAAAAAGAAAAAGAAAAAGAAAAAAAAAAAAGAAAAAGAAAAAGAGAAAAAGAAAAAGAAAAAGAAAAAGAAAAAGAAAACAAATCTATGAATTTCTTAAGGATAAAAAGAAAGGTATATATGCAAAACAAAATTAAAATTGCTTGCTTAAGATTTCCTGCTTCTTATCTGGAAAAGAAGGAAAAAAGGTTAAAATTGGTTGTTTAAAACCCTTTGACTGAAATCAGTCCATCAACACAATTCACCAGCATTTCTCATCATTGAATGTAGAAGCTTCTGTGTTGGCAGTTGAGGACCAGAGAAAGGGAAACAGTCCAGGAATTTAAAACTCATCTCGGAAAAGGTTGTACCTTTCTCTTTCCCCTTTGCCAGCTGAGACCTTTGTTGTTGTTGTATTCTTCATTCTTGTCATTAATGAGGAAATATCTGTGTTTAAAGAGCATTTTCCTGAGATTTCATCTAACCCATGCCATTTCTACTGTTCCATTGAGCTAATAGGTCACCTCAATTTGCAGTAAGGTACCTTGGAGAGGAGAATGAGGTCACCAAATAAATATTTGTGCTTGTGAATTAATTCTGTTTCTCAATTTGCAAAATTCAGAGCCTATACACTGTTGTCCTTAATTTGATTTGTCAGTCAAACCTAGCTTTGCTACAAGGCTGAAATCTGAAAGACAGGCAGAAAGGTCATGGTTTGAGGAGGATCCATTCTCTGTATGAAAGATGGAAAGCTAAAATAGTTACTGTTCATGCTCCACACACAACAAGAACGTCAGTGATTTTGTGGGGCATTTACTAACACAAAGGCAGATGGGAGCAGCCATCCATGAAAGGATAAACTAACCTTGCAAACACAGCTTAAGAAATTCAGCGTGCTTTAAATTAAAACTTAATGCTTTGAGTTTTACCCTCCACTATACAGTCATTGTGAAACTGAGCAATGAGGTACAACACTGTGTGCATCCTGGGCTTCCACACTGAATCCATTACTCAAAAGGAGGCTGACAGTCAAATGTTGCCAAACCACATATCAGCAGGCAGAAATTAATGCAGAAATCATTTGAACTCCTGAGAATCACGCAGTTATTAGGTATGATATAACGTGTTATTTTGTTTATAAAAAAATAAATTAAAATGAGAAACTAGCAACTATTAAATGCAAGAGTGTTCCCTCCATAAACATTTATCATGTTTTCAGTTCTATGTTAAGTGAGGAAGCTGAGATTCATTTTGCAAAGTGACTGTGGTTCAGATGCTGTGCAACCAGGCAGTAGCTGCCACAGCAGCCCCTAGCTGGAGAGGTGTGTGCGTGGAACCAAGCACACAAATCTTCTCTCTCTATTTCCTCACTGCTCTGTGAGGGAAATGATGCTATGGGGATCTATGTAGTGAAGGGCCAGTTGCCTCAACTTCTCCATGGAGTCCAAGTGACAGTTGGCTTTGATATGCTCTACTCAGGCTGATCACCTCAGTTCTAGGGTCAGCACTGAAAAAATCTTAAATTCTGTCTCACCTCTTTAATCCTCCCAGACTGTATATCTTTCACTCATCATTCATGAAGGTATGGGGTAGGCTGCACTGCAGGCTAGCACTGCAACTATTTAGTTTCTCACCCTTCCACCTGTTTTTAAAGAAGAGGAAGAAGAGAAACTGCTCAGTAATTTGTTATGCAAAGGCCTTGGAAGGGTTCACAAACACTAGCCTGTGGCTCATGGACAGCGTGGACAACCTTCTGTGTCTCATTGGCACCTATAACTGCATGTTTCCTGGTGTAACCTGGGCATTCACTCTGTCATTAAGGTCAGGAACACAAAGAACAATGGTATTTTTCTTCCACGATTTTGTTTCAACACCATTAGCAGGTTTGTCTCCACTCAGGCCTCAGGCTATCTGTACTGTTTATTGTTTAGTATGGTTATGTTTATCATGGGCGGTCCTGAGAAGAGGGCAAAAGTGAAGAAATCCATATGAACTGGCCCAAGGGAATGGACTGATATATATGTATATATATCCTTCAAACTTCTTTTATTTCAGTGATCGTGTTAGATGGGTCAAATGGATTCTGCTATTTCTATTTAACATAAAGGCTTTAGATTTAGGCCATATTTTTAATATAAATGGCATAAAACTTTTAATCACAAACAACTTTCTTGGCTTTGAGTTCAGAGAAGCATCTAGGCAATCTCTCAATCACAGAAAATCATAATTTTAATCTTCCCATCTGAGCAAGCTAAAAGCAGCTCAAAGAACCTTATGAAAATCTATCAAGAAGCCCTTTAAAGCAATAAAAATCAGGAACTATTCCAACATCTTCCTAGAAATAATTTTCATGGAGTTTTGAAGCCCCTGAAAATGGGGCTCTAGATTGTAAGTGCTATATCATCCATGTCTACATATTGTCACAAATATGAGTCTGAAATACTCAAAGCTCTTGAAAATCAAATCTATTTCTTCACAGTGTGTAAGACAGTTTAGATTTGTTCTTCTTTCCTTTTGTGCTTCTCTAGATAGCTATGAAATAGTTTTCGAGATCTCACAGTGTCTAAAGCCAGTAAGATCTTTTTCCAAAGTTCTTTAGATAATTGGAATAGCTTCCATCTTCTTTACAGTACTCACAAAGCTATTCAGCTCAGAAGGAAAGTAAGGCTATTTAAAAGAAGTATATTTCAAAACAACAGCTTGTCCTCACCTACCTTTTACTGACAGTTCTAGGACATCAGACAATAAGATGTATGCTTCCGTGGGCGTGGGGCACCCTGAGATCCTAGATTCCATTTGGCTTCCAAATGTGTAATTACAAAGTAGCAGGGAAAGTTGTCAAGACTTTTCCCTGGTATTTCTACACTGTTTCATCAGCAAATTCAAAAGAAGATGACTTTTTACTTTTTTTGACTGGATAAAATGCTGCTGCTTACAAGCACCTTATTTAGTCAGTCCTCCATTGCCATTATATTTATAGCATTGACATGATGCATGTTTACTCTTTTATTAACAACAATTCCATTACTACAGGATAGGATTATCAAATATATTTAGTGTTTTACTTCAGCAAATTTCCTACTGATTTGACTGGACTAGTTAGCCCAAATCTACCTGTAATGCTGCAACATGGACAGCTAAAGGTGGGCCTATGCCTTTCTGAAGGAGACCTATAGAGTGGTTAATATCTCAGAGCTCTGCCAGCATCAGCAGCTTCCCAGTAAGATGCAACCTGCAGTTGCAGGGAAAGCAGAAGATAATGGTGGTGGTGGCTGGAAAGAGGTTGCAGAAGACAAAATGCTTCTGTGCGTAAAAATTCTTTGCAACATCTCCATCTACCATCTTTTCCTAGAGCTAACATGATTAGCAAACCAGCAGTTTGGCCCACAGTAAGAATGTTTTCCCCTTGTCTTTTGTTCAAGGTTCTACCTTCATAAATGCGATTATTCTTGGTGAGAAATACTATGGCCCATTCTTCAAGAGCTGCTTTTGGGACGTGTTCACATGAACAGGCCAGCTGTTCATTAAGCAGGCCGTGGACCAAGCTACCTTTTGATTCCATGTCAGAGTCTTGATGGAGCTTTTAATACTTTTGTCTGGATAACTATTTTCAAAGGATGCAATGATCTAGACAGTTGGAGCTTACTGAAATCAGTACTAGCAGTCTTGTATGAGTACAATGAGATAAATCTCGGTAAACCCTGCATCCAAAAACAAGAATTAGTGTCTCTAGGATAGTTGTGACAGATGGGCTTGCAAGCTTCTGCTGCTGTTTAACAGAACATCAGAGAATTGGACAGATCCTACATGAGGTCATTTCAGTTCTTCACAGTTCTCCCCTTTTAGTCAACGTGACTTACAATGACCTTGAAGATATGCTAAATGAACATAAAAAAGGTGAAAAGAGATTATATAACCATGATCTCACATCATCAGTTACAGGACTGATTTCTTCTGTAGATCTATGATTTCTTCTGTAGGTAGGCAAGTAAAAGCATATGAGGTTTGAACGAGGATAAAATGAAAGCAAGTAACAGATCTAAAAGCAAAATCCAGAACCCCTAACACCTACAGCTTAGCAAAGGAACTACTTTCTGCATAGGACAATTAAAACCTGCAACTGAGCCAGAGTAAATTTCACTGGAAATTGACAGTAAAGATTCCCAAGATGCCAAGAAAAAATGAAAAAGAAATAGGAGAACTACCATTCCCAGAAGGGCCAATTATTCTAATAGCTAATATTCGAATAGCAAACATTCTAATAGCTAATCAGAAGCGATAAGCATATTTAAGCAAGTTTTATACTTTTTTTTTTCACTTGCATGACTTCAAAGTGATGAACATTCTGGTCATCTGTGAAGAAAGAGAATGAGGCCGGTCTGGATTTCTGCATGTGTGAAAATACTATGGTTTTCACCCATCTTTTTGTCCACCTCTCAGAAACTATTATCATTGATGAAAAAAAACAAACATAAAATACTGTACCACAATCACCACAGACAGTCTGATCTCTTTCCCCTCATATTAGTATGCCATGCATTAAATGACAATTTTCAAAGACTATGCAGATTTCCTTAGTGTTTCAGGGAGATTCCATTCCTCGATACAGTGAAACATTACAAGTATATTGTCCTGGATGAATTTGAAAATAATGTAATTTGCAGTCTGCACTATATATTATACGTTAGTGGTAAATATAATTAATAAATGGAAGACTTTTGACACCCAAATTTTTGAACAGTGAAATCAAAACTGGGTCTCTAAATGGAAAGTTTATAAACAAAGCATTTCTTTAGTTCATTAGCTCTATTTATTTATGTAGTCCTTTTTATGTTAACAGTGGTGGTATCCACTTGGCAGCATGGTGTAATAGCTTTCAGACAGTAATGGTATTTAAAAAGCCCTCGAGGTCATGTCACTGAGTTGTTAGTTTTGCCTTTAAATGAAGGCCATTCCCCAGTGTTACAGATAAACTGGAAACATGCTCAGGTGGTTTGGGCGTTAATGGGCAGCCAAATATTTTCCATGGCCCAGAAGGGTACCCATTCACAGCAACGTGGAAAAGATGGAGCTAAATGGAAAGGAACAGAAGGGTTAAAGGGTTAATTAAACATGTAGTCCAGTGAGTACTTTATTCAAAGACAGCTAGGCAGAAATTGAAGAAAAAGAAGAGTTAAGTTCTGTAACTCCTTATTCCAGGTTTCCTCTGCAGTGCAAGTGAAGGCATTTCAGACAAATCTCAGACAATGATGCATGAACTGAGGCAGTTATAACAAGTAGGTGTCCTACCAGCAAGGTGATGACGATCATTCCTACAAATAAAATAACATTGATGGAAACCTTCCCTTCTTAGGAAAGGTGAAGGTTGAAGTCAAAATGCAGCAAGCTAAATCTTGGTGATCTTGCTTTCACCTGTTTGTTCTATAATGATTACAGAAGAACAAACCAATACTCCTGCTTGGGTTTGTCTGTAGACATTCTGTGCCTTAGTATCCAATCAGAGTCTTGCTGTGCTGTCTCATTGTTGCATGCTCCATATAGCATCTGTCTCTGTTAGGGCCTAACCCTAATTGCATCAAAAAGGCATTTCAGTATTAAAAAAGAGGGACAAGGGGAAATGGTTGTAAATGGTGCTTCCAACCTTTTCTTAATTGCCTTTGAAATGAATGTTTTTTTTTTTTTTCATCCTCAGTTCATATCAATTTATGAAACAATTTGCTTTGTATGGACTATTGCTCTTAAGGTGTGCAGATTGACCACTTCTCACACACTGTCTAGGGAATAATCATTTTTCATTCTGAATAGTTGCACACAGCTTGTCTGCTTGATTTCTCATAGTGGAGACTTCATCTTTCTGAACCTCATACTAAATACATTTGTCCCAATGTACTTGACAGGAGCTACAAATTGCTGTTGGCGCACTTTTACTTAGGTAGTTACACCACAGTCAGTATAGGTAGAATAAATAGGTACTGGAATATGTTTGGCATTCATGTGATGCCATAGTTTGACAATCTCTTTCACCTTGACAAAAGAACGGATTACCTAGTTTCTTTTTTATCTGTCTGTGATAAGGTACAACTACCACAAAACCTGGAAATATTGGTAAGCAGAAAAGTGAAGGTAATGATTATATTTACATTTCTAGCATGTATTTGACCATAGTGTACTAATGCTGTTTTGTGTTGTCGTTAGTACGCTTGCCTTCTGGGTGGAAACTGATATCTTAAAATGAGTCAATATATCATTAAATCCTCCTTGCATGCCTTCTTGCCAATAGATATTAACACAAGAAGGATAGTTTATTGATTTGCTTCCCAAGCCCTCTTTACTTGAAGGAGCTGATTTCCTTTTCTCTGTTGGTAAGTCATTGTCCCCCTTTTGTCCTGACTGTGACTCCCAGTATATTGTTAAATAGTACACTAAAAATGGGTCAATTCTGAAGAGATGGCATTTAGAATAGAACAGAATAGTATAGTTCAGTTGTAAAGGAACCTATAAAGGTTATCAAGTCCAACTGCCTGACCACTTCAGGACCAACCAAAAGTTAAAATATATTATTGAGGGCATTATCCAAATGCTTCTTGAACATTGACAGGCATGGGGCATCAACCACCACTCTAGGCAACCTGTCCCAGTGTTTGGCAACCTCATGGTGAAAGTATTTTTCCTGTTATCGAGTCTGATCCTCCACTGGCATAGCTTTGTACTTGTTATCATTTGTTACCAAAGAGAACAGACTGGCACCTCATTCTCCATTTCCCCTCCTCAGGAGGTTGTAGAGGGCAATGAGTTCACCACTCAGCCTCCTTTTTCCAAACTAGACAAGCCAAGTGTCCTCAGCTTCTCCTCACAGGACATGTTCCAGCCACTCTACCAGATTTGTTGCCCTCCTCTGGATGCTTTCAAGTATCTTAATATCCTTTTTATTTTGTGGAGCCCAGAACTGCACACAATATTAAAGGTGAGGCTGCACCAATGCTAAATATATTGGGAGAATCACCTCTTTTGACTGACTGCTATGCTTTGTTTAATGCACCCCAAAATGTGTTTGTCCTCTTGGCTACCAGGGCACACAGCTGCCTCATGTTGAGTGTGTCAACAGTATAAGATACTGTTGATTTTGAAATCACCTTTCTTCTGAGTCATAATTATCACTCACTATCTCTCAGCCTCATCACTTTCAAATTATAGGCACAATATCTACTTTATGTCAAGGCCTATTTCAGTCCTGAGCTACGGAGCTGCTTGATCTCAACAGTGTTGCAATTTTCGTACAAAAGAAGGAAGTTTTTTTCAGACATTTTATGTACAGAAACAATTATTACTGTAATTAATGATGTGATTCTACCAGGTAAGCTACAAAATTTCCTTCTCTTCATTTCCTCTTTATCCTGTCTAAGAACATAAGGACTGATGTATGGATTAAAGCACATCTCCTAAATTAGCCAATAATGGATACCTGTGGGAAGAGAGCAAGCGCTGAGAAATACTTCTTACAGATTGCTCTGTTTATTTTTCATATTTGGCAATTGCCAAAAAAAAACAGCCTGTGATGGAAACTGCATATGGACCAGCACAACTAATGGTTCTTGATGGATCTGTCCTTCATGCCGTATGTGTTCCCATCTCCTATGACAGATACATCTTCCAGGGAAAGATCTACCATGATTTTAATGCAACACAATAATGGAGACACTACCACATTGGTAAGGTAGTCCAATGTTTAATTTTCTATGCTGTTCAAGTGTGCACCTTATTTTTACCTCCAGTTTGTCCAACTTCATCTTCCAGCTGTTGGCTTTTCCTCTGCTAGATCAAAGAGCTTCCTGCTATCTGTAAGCTTCTTCCCACATAGATGTCCAGATATAATCATTATGTACTTTTATATTTGCTCAGACCAGAGTCAGGCACTTAGCTATACAGATGAGGCAACTTTTTTTTTTTCTTTCCTGTTTTGCTTTTATTTTATTTTTATTTTTATCTGTTTGTTTGTACCTGTTGGTAGTGTTTTTTTGTTTGTATGTTTGTTTGTTTTTCAGGAGACTGAAGTTGCAGTCTTGGTATATCCTAGGGGTCATGCTCTTTCAAAGAACAGTAAGGTCCGTCAGGATTTCACCATGAAATCATAAGTACCAAGTGTATTTCTATTCACATGTGCTTATTATTGAGTGGGTATGAATGAAGGAAAGAAATGAACTAGGAACAAATGAAATGATGTTGCTTTTATATAAAATGTGAACACATGAATCACCTTATGATTCAAACTGAATGTGGGATACTATCACACAGCACTTAAAAGAGGAAGTGATTAAGGGATGCTGCAGCTACACAATACACCTGAAAGCTTAAATAAAAGGCTCAGAGGAAGGATGTTTAGAACATAAAATGCAAGTGTTAAGTAGCTCACTTCAATAGAAATAGTGCATGAGATACAGCAAAAATTTAGTCAGTATGGTAAAACCCCAGCAGTTTAAGGTCTGATGCAGATCCAGGGCTGGTGAATAAACAACATTTTTTTCTGTTCTGATACAGCCAAGCCAAGTTGCTGTAGCTGATGACCTGCCTGTAAGTGCATTGACAGACTTGGGATGAAACTTTAAGCAACAGTAACAAGAAGTGATTAACAATGTTGGATAAGATCCCCAAAATGAAAGTACAGCACTTTTGAAAACTTTCTGGAGATGGCTTGGACTGATTGTTTATTTCAATCTGCTGCAGAGATCTGGGACTGTGAAAGAGTTTCAAACTCTCACAAAGCAAGGAGATGTTCAGGTCATTATGCATTGGTCAGCCTCAGGAGGTTTATTTATTCATGTATAGTCTATACATAGTCTAAGGATCATGTGATAATATTTAATAGATCTCTGTCTGGACTGTATGCAGAGTAGAGCATTCAGTTTTGATCAGCTTATTTGCAGAAAAAGTTTTTAAAGTTCAAGAATGTACTAGAAAACAGATAATTCACAGACTGGAGAAGGAGGCCTCTGTGGATGAAAACTGAGTGATATGGGAATACTTAATCCAGAGGACTAATGTTTATTAATGTTTATTAAGATGGGACTGAACCATCTAAAGGAGCTAAGGTCTAATAAAATCCCAAGTTTGATTTAGTTTACATCATTTAAAAGCGAAGCATGAGGAGACTAATTTTCTAAATTAATAGGGAATAAACATCAGAGTTTGAGGAGGTATCAGTATTACTGAAAAGAGTTGATAAAATAGAATGTTTATGAATGGGTTCATAGAGAAATTTTCACTCCTTTTAATGTGTTTAGCTGCTATGTGGGGTCTTACAGTGCAATGTTGTTTCTGCTCTTCTGATCTTGGCATAATTTGTTTTCCATTTGCAGTATAGAAGGGTGAGAATGGGCAATTTTAAAAGAGACTTTTAAGGCATTGCTCACATGCCCCAAGCTTATAAATGTAAGGTTGTTTTCATGTGTTTTTTACATCAACATTTAAAAGAAATCAAATTCAGTGACATGTAATAGGGTAAAGAATTTTGTCTGTACCTTGTACAAACACATACATACACACATGTACAAGCGAGGCTGACAAAATCAAAGAACAGAAGTATTTTATGGAGGTATAGTTTAACAAGGCTAGCAAAGCATCAGTAAGATTATGAAGATTATTGATTTTATCTCTCTCTATATAAAGTAATCCTGAGAATCTCGCTATATGCATACACATCTACCATCTTACTTTCATACAAAGATTAATCAAATCTCTAGAATCAAAGATTTAATTATCTCTATAAAGACGTCTGTGATGTTTTTGTTCTGTGTTTTCTTCAGATCTTTGATTCACTAAAAGTCTGATTTCAAGTACTACCAGCATTATCAATGACTCATTTTCCTTTCAGTTAAGGAATAATCAGAAAAGGATAGTTATTCATCAAATATCAGTGCAGCTACGCTGATACCAGTGGAATTACTCTGTACTTCTCTCATTTTAAGTCTGGATATGCCTGTAGCCTGCAACATTATTTTATAAAAATGTAATAGTATTGCAAAATAATAGTATTTTATTGTTATAATATCATTACTACATATGATACATTTAATGTGATAAAATAGTATAAAATAAATCTATTACTATAGTAAGTGTGGTGAACAAGAACTAAAACATATCAAACTGTTAATATTTCAAGTATTAAGTATTATTTCAAGAGAGAGCTTTTAAATTAACAACTGAGGAAAAAACTACAAACATGTAAGAAATACTTTGTCATGACATAATCTCATGGCATGGAGCCTTATTTAGCTCCTCAAAGACGTGTCCCAGAAGGAAATAGTATGAGGAGCCAGGAGCTGGTCTGTTAAAGCACTGCTGCATGTAGGAAGTCAGCACTTGCTTTTGGGGCTAGCGCAACTCTTCTGTGGGGATCCTTACCACAAAACAGAGGGAAGGATTAACACTGCTAAGGCAGTGAGCCCAAATGGCAAAGAAAGAAAAAATTCTGGGAGCCCTGCATCTCTTGGATCACAGTTAATAGATATCTGATGGGACCCAAAGCCAGATTTGTTACATATTCCCCAGTTCAATAGTTTTGTTTATTTTTTTGTTTGTTTTTCCTAAGAACCGCAATATGCTACATTTATCTCTGTGCTTAACCTCCTGTGAAAAGGCAGAGCTCATGTCATCATGGAGATAGCAGAATTATAAAAACAAAGCAAATCAAAACAAAAAGCTACCACCACCACCAACAAAGTCAATTAGAGAACAAGACTGTCTATTGAACTAAACGTCTGAACTGTTAAAAAACTATGCATGCAAAAGAATTCAATTACTTCTTAGTATACTATCCAGAATTCATCTTTAAAGATCAAAACATGCACACATCTTATCTAATTGTAAGATAAAATGAGTCAGCCAAATAGAAAATTAGTCTTCACTGACAGTTTCAGAACAATTGCTTTCATGATAAAAAAATATGAGATTGTCACAATATAAATTTATAAATTACATTTACTTTTGACATTTACGGAGGGAAAAAAGTGATTGGTGCAAAAGAGATCTTTGGTCTTTTTTTTTGCAAAATGAAGAAGTTTCATCTCACTCCTGCTTCTGAAGAAAATAGAGACCTACTATCAACAGACTGAGAGAAAAAACATTTCATTCCATCCTACAAAAACATCCTTCCATTTTATGTTGTTTTTTTTTTTTTTTGATGTGCATCTGCTTGCACTATATGTCCATACATGGTACAACATATCTTCCTGAAATACTCAATAAAACAACTTTTATGAAAGAATTTGCTCTGAACACCATGTGCATCAGAAAATACTATTAAGATCATTATTTTAAGAATATATTTTATTTTGAAAATAATTTTAAATAACAATCTTAAAAATAAATAATTTTAATTTTAAAAGCGTTGGAAAAATTAAGACGTGTTACCTCTTGATCTCAAAACACAGGCAAAACAACCTGAACAGTCACTAAGGACTTGTCAATTAACTCAGAAGTCTGTGTTGTGTAACCAGCACTTAATGGAACAAATCCAGTTATCAAGACTTATCAGTGAATTCCAAAATTCCTGATTTGGTGATTCTCTTAAACTTCAAGCAATCCGTCACCTCCTGTGTTTAAGAGCAATTCTACACAGCAAGTACAGAGACAGTCATGACAGTCATGTTGCGTCTGTATGTGTTAAACACAAACCCACATCTGAATTGGAAAGGGATGCAACAACTTCTGAGCCAGGATAGGGCCTGAAGCAACAGACAATTACCTGAATGAAAAGAATATCTGACGAAAGACAGTATGGTCAACAACTCCTTTGACAACAGTTATGGTAATGGACACAGAAGGACCCTGCTATTCTGCCTCTGTTGGATAAACTTGTCTTCACAGCACTGCCATTGGAAGTGACTATGTGAGGACTCCCAAAATTTCTTCAAAGTCAGGAACATGATCGTGAGAAGTCAGTGAAAATTATCTAAACAAATCTGCCTGATTTATCAAAGGAAGTGTCATCTGTTCTCCTGGCATATCTGTAGGCACAGCAATGTACACCTTGCCAGTGGTATTAAGCGACCGGAAGAGTAATGCCTTCTACTAGCACAGCTGTTAATGAGAGAATGTCTTTTCACTCCCTAAGGAACTTTCACCACTGAAAAATGTGTGAAGTTATAAGCTGATTTGTCTCCTCAGTATTTCCTATTAGCTATCATCCCTTCATGATGCTGGCTTTTGCTGATCCTCTTCTTCAAATAGTTTGATGCTTTATATAGGGAGCCTCCTTGCCTGTTAAGGCTGTAGATTTCACTGAGCAGACAGGTATGTTGAGGGCAGTGTGTTTTCACTACTAAGATCTTGTGTGAATTTAGCCATAAATCCTTCAGAAAATAAGTTTGTGAGCATATTTTTAATAATTCAGGTATCTGCAATCTAGTAGTGCATTGTGATTAGAATTCTCTTCTAAGTGATTGATTGGCTCATAGAATAGAAACAAAAATAATTATTAAAAGGTGGAAATTGGAAAAGCAAATATCAAGAAAAAAGGGCATTTTTTCTTCTTTAGAGCCTTGTGTGAAGCTGTAAATGTCACATTGAAGTGTTGCACATACAGGTCTTTCAAAAAATCCAATGAAGAACTTGTTGCCTATGGAAAAATATCACACTTCTCCACACTCTAGAATCATGAGTGTCCCCATCAGGTATGAATACTTTCATTAGCCATTTAGGAACAAGGAAGAATTAACATGATTCTTAACACAGTTGAGATCTGCTTGGTATAGATTATTCCAAGAGAACTCAATACTTCTTTAAACATCCCTTCAGATATTATAATTTGAACTAAAATCAAATTTCTTCAGAATGGAAGTCAGTAGGGAAAACACCATAAATTTCAGTGGGGCATGAATTTCAGTATTCATTTTTGGCAACTTGATATAAAGAGTTCCTTCATTCAACAGTATCTCCTTCTGTCGCATATGTGCATATTTCTGAGACCAGACTACATTTTGCTAACAGAAAAAATTCTAAGGTAGCAGGAGCTAATCTGAAAGACACACATTTTGAAAACCAGATTTCATGACTGAATAAAATTTATGAAATAATTTTCTACAAATAAGGTTGTCATATCTGGAAACTGATATTTTTACAGGAAGACTAACCAATTAAACATGCATCTGTCTGCTTTGAGCTCAGACATGTCTTTGCACATGTAAATAGTCAGGAAACATGGCATTTCAGTAGCTAGACTTAATATATATATATATTTCAAGGTTTTTGCCCCAGATCCTGATGTCACTTGTGCTGATACTAGTATCTTCAAGTACATCAGTTACATTGGTATTGAGACCTCAAATCGGTTCTCTTCAGATTTGATTTCAGAAGGGGCAAGGCCTTACAAAATTTTAAATGTAAATGCCATTTTTTTTGTTACAGGCTTGTGGACTGCCATGGAACTTTGGCTTTGTTCTATTTTATGTACTGCTATTATTTGAATTTCAAGCACCTTATTGCATACAATTATTGAGACCTTGGGTTTGAGCTATTGAATCTAGAGGATGTTAGTGATGCTATGCCCTTATTACTTGTTTTCTAAAGGCAAAAGGAATGAAGTCTTCTCTGAAGAAAAAAAAAAATAGTACTGTTGCTATATACTTTACCTACAATCAATACTTTTTTTTTGATTCTTAAATTATGGCCTTCACCTGCTCTTGCATTTATTTATTTATTTATTTATTTATTTATTCTACCCCTACTTGAATACGCATAAATCTGAGTTTCAGCTAATGTCCAGCAGACATGCCCTAAATCAGCTGCATGGGTAGGCAAAGATTTCAGTTTTCAGCTATATCAGATAAACTTAAGTAACAGAGAAATGATGAAGGAAGTGGTGTAATCCATGAATATATTCAGAGGTGAAGGATTGCTTGTGTAAGACTGTGCTAAAGCCTGCACTACCTTGTCACAGTATCACAGTATCACAGATTTCTAGGTTGGAAGAGACCTCAAGATCATCGAGTCCAACCTCCGACCTAACACTAAGTACTCCACTAAACCATATCGCTAAGCTCTACATCTAAACGTCTTTTAAAGACCTCCAGGGATGGTGACTCCACCACCTCCCTGGGCAGCCCATTCCAATGCTTAATAACCCTTTCGGTAAAGAAGTACTTCCTAACATCCAACCTAAAACTCCCCTGTCGCAACTTTCGCCCATTCCCCCTTGTCCTGTCACCAGGCACGTGGGAGAACAGACCAACCCCCACCTCTCTACAGCCTCCTTTAAGGTAACTGTAGAGAGCGATAAGGTCGCCCCTGAGCCTCCTCTTCTCCAGGCTGAACAAGCCCAGCTCCCTCAGCCGCTCCTCGTAAGACTTGTTCTCCAGACCCCTCACCAGCTTCGTTGCCCTTCTCTGGACTCGCTCGAGCACGTCCATGTCCTTCCTGTAGCGAGGGGCCCAAAACTGAACACAGTACTCGAGGTGCGGCCTCACCAGAGCCGAGTACAGGGGGACAATCACCTCCCTAGACCTGCTGGCCACACTGCTTCTTATACAAGCCAGGATGCTGTTGGCCTTCTTGGCCACCTGGGCACACTGCTGGCTCATATTCAGCCGACTATCAACCAATACTCCCAGGTCCTTCTCGGCCAGGCAGCTTTCCAGCCACTCATCTCCCAGCCTGTAGCGCTGCTTGGGGTTGTTGCGCCCCAGGTGTAGGACCCGGCACTTGGCCTTGTTGAACTTCATGCAGTTGACCTCAGCCCATCTCTCCAGCCTATCCAGATCCTCCTGCAGAGCCTTCCTGCCCTCGAGCAGATCGACACACGCACTTAGCTTGGTGTCATCTGCAAACTTACTGAGGGTGCACTGGACGCCCTCATCCAGATCGTCGATAAAGATATTAAAGAGGACCGGCCCCAGTACCGAGCCCTGGGGGACACCACTAGTGACCAGCCTCCAACCAGATTCGACTCCATTCACCACAACTCTCTGGGCCCGGCCATCCAGCCAGTTTCTAACCCAGCGAAGCGTACGCCAGTCCGAGCCCCGAGCAGCCAGTTTCTTGAGGAGAATGTTGTGGGGAACGGTGTCAAAAGCCTTACTGAGGTCAAGGTAAACCACATCCACAGCCTTTCCCTCATCCACCAAGCGCGTCACTTTGTCATAGAAGGAGATCAGGTTCGTCAAGCAGGACCTGCCTTTCATAAACCCATGCTGACTGGGCCTGATTGCCTGCTTGCCCTGCAAGTGCCGCGTGATGACCCTCTACCCACTACCTTGTCTTTGCTGCTGTCATTACCTTTGCTAGCTAGAACAAAGGTCTGGTGCACAGGCACTGGCACATTAACACTCAAATCACTCACTGCTTCTATGACCTTGGCCTATCTGAAGACTTTAGCATGACAGAAGTTGCTGAAGTGGTTCCAGGTTAAGCTATGTTTTAATTGTTCACAACACCATGCATTCTCATCTGGCCTGCATTCACCCCTGCATCTTTTATTGTGTATGCTATTGGTAAGTTAGTTCCTACATGGAAAGGGACAAGAGATGTGGTATAGACAGTTCTCAGCTGCTCTTTCCTCTCTGTGCTACAGAGAACACTGATCTGCCAAGGATGTGCTGCTTTTGTAACCTCAGTGCAGAGCCATATACACGTAGGGTAAGGCCAGCAAGAGCTCAGCTGGAAAATCAGTCTGTTCTTAGAAGTACTGATTGAAAAAGAACTATTACATGGTCAGTTTTTCAGTATTACTATTTGCAAATGTGTCCTTGAATTTTGTTCTTTGTCTAGAATATTGACTGTGGAGCTTCATCACCAAACAGGTCTAAAGTGATACTGAATTTCACTCTAAAATATTTTGATAGGTTATCTTATCTGAATAGACACTTTGGATGAAAAAGACAAAGTGCAATGACATAGTGACTATATGAGACTATCTATTAACATTTAGATAAAGATAGTGTATTTATACATCTCCCTCTCTTTTTTTTTTTCCTAAATTTTCAGGAGTGAAATACTTCAGACTGAGAAGCATGTCTGCTTTTTTATTACTATTCATAAAGCCTTAATCTAATCAGTCTACCGGGGGGGGGGGGGGGGGGGGGGGGGGGAGAGAGAAAGAAAGAAACTAGTTATCAAAAAAACTCACATTGAAATCTCTTTTAAATAGTTTTATTGATTTGTTTCAACTTTCTGACATATCTAGTTCGAGTGCTAAATTGACATCTGACCATCTGGCAGCAATGCCTTGTTCAAAGTTGCTGATTACAGTTCAGATTGAGGCAATGTTTCTATTGGCATGCTGGTGTGACTCTGAGACATAAACAATTCTTGCTTATTTCTCAGTACCATGACTGAGTCATGGCAAAGGGGAATATACATTAGTACTAACAATTGAGTGAGACATGGGAGAAAAAAATGTATTTATAATGTGTTTTGCAAGCCAGTAGAAAAGAAGAAGAAATGAAACTCATTTACAAACATTTTTTGTAATGTTTGTAAACTGAAGATGGAAAAACAAAAACCCTGAGGAGCCAAAATGGCAAAAATAGTAAGACCAGCTTGTAGAGACCTGCAACAGAAATATAGGAATAGCGTAAAGAACTATGAATGGAAATGTGTTCATAAGAACACCAGAAGAAACAGCAGAAGAAGGGTTAAAAGCCTATACTGCTTATGAAGGGCACCATTCCCAGGACACTGCTCCCAGGAAACCTTTCCCAGCAACAAAATTGAGGCATGTGTTGTGTCTGCCAAGATCTGAAGGCCTATGCACTGATAAGACCACAGCACGGATGACTTGTCAACTGGATGATTGCAGCCAGGTTGCAGCACATCACATACACCATTCCTTGCCTTGTTAGTCCACCAGGAAAACAGACATCAGTTTCAAAAAGCAGACAATGAAGAGTAAGTTTGAATGCAGCTTATGGAGACTGAAGTAAGCAAGATTCTGAAGCAAAGGACAGTCCCATAACACTTGTCCCTTTTACACTCCTCAAGAGTGTAAAAGATCTGCTCCCAAATTATTTCACCACTGCCAGACAAAAGAACATCAGAGATTTAACAAGGACTCAATAGTCCACGTACCTATGCAGCATACAGGTGATCGTGGCCAGATCACATTTGATGCTTGGGAGTATGTGGGCGTGAGACTAAGAGTGAACGAAATCTGAGATCAAATGCATGTCCTGCCTGTGTGAGTTTCTGGAACAGACGAAACTTAATTCCATCAGCAATGCCCATAAATTTAGGCAAAAAGAAATGGAGAAGTCACCTGTGCACAGTTTTTTACATCCTTAAAAACTATATGACTCAGTCAAAGCAGCCATAATGGTCTATAACTAGGTATTGTGCCCAGTCTTACAAGTAGATATTTTTGAAACAAAGCTGGCTCTGAGATATAAGAATAGGTCCAGTTTAAGTCAAATAATTGCTTTTGCATTCACAAGTATAAGAGGTAAGGGTCTCAATTATGCTTTCAGGTCCTGCTGTGCAGATCTATTAGCTTTAGTGAGAAAATGAACTACATTTGCCTTGCTGCTTTTAACTTAAAAAATATATGTTGAAATGAAGGTTCTCCACTATTAACCTTCATAGATCTGCCTAATCCAGACAGATCTAAAGTTAAAGCAGTTAGGCATGAGTTGCAGGTGATGAGCGGAGGGATTTTTGCTGGTTTAGGGTCTGAAGGAATATGAACTTATTGATTATATGAAATAGGTGCAATAGTGTTAAGATAGGGAGGGTATATACACACTGTCCCCTGGCCTGAAGTTTTTTTGTCATGTCAAAGTTCAATTCAAGGCTTAGTAACATAAGACACAGCATTTCTTCAGTAGGAAACCTCTTTTCTCAGACGTAACCTGTGCCTGGTCATATGCAGGGGATGAACGAGGTTCACATGAAAAAGAAGTGCAGAGAATGAGCTCTGGAACAGACAAATAGTTCTGCAGTGCTGTATCCAGGCATAGGTGTAACTCATCCATAGATTCAACTGTTAATTACCAATTTTCTTGCACATCTTGCTTTTTTTTTTTTTTTACATTTTTAGTCTGCACTGAGTATTTATTTGTATTCTGAGATTCCACAACTTTTACCCTCTCCCTGTTATTTCACCTTCATTTTATCTAGTTGTCTTCAATTATATTAAACATTTCTTTCTATCATGCAATTTCTTGAAATTTCAAATTTCATTTGATGGCAGCATGCTCCATCTTCAGTACTTTGATTTCCAGTTACTTCCCTGTGGCTAGAGAATTTCAGCAGAAGATTCTCAGATAGAAACTTATTTTTGGATTAAGCACCAAAAAAAACACCTTCAGAGATCTCTTTTTTTTCCTTTCAGTTCAGTTTTCATGATATTATGAGATGACAGATTGTAAATTCAGCTCCATCATTTAGGTATAACCTGATCTGTCCAAGTCAGTATCATTAGTTTTCACATCCTCAAATTTTGGCTCTTGAGTCTGCCTTGTCCACAGCATATAGGTTTTCCGTTTGTCTGTTTTAGGAATTGATATCTGTCACCTGAAGCAAACAATTGCCCATAAAATGGTGGGGGAAGTTTTCCATTTTGGCATCACTCCTTTCCAAATACAAAGCAGGCTGGTCTTGCTGTATGAAGGCACAATTAACTCCCCTCTCCTGGACTTAAGCTTTTAAAAGGCAACATCTACTGAAAACGGATGCCAGCATACATATTTCCCATGGTTTTCCATAGTCAAGGACAGCATTTGGCTCAGTAGCAAGTTAATTGTCCAAAAGTCTGCCCCAAATAATTTCTGCCTCACTACAGCTATTTTTTGGAGCGTGATTGATAGAGTGTTTCACAACTCTCTTTATATGGCACCCTTCTTTCCACTTGTCAGGAGTCATTGGATTGCATCTGACAAAGATTTCCTCCCACAGGTGCAGCATTTGGCATCATAAGGCCTTGAACTGGTTCTGGCAGTCCCATGGAAAACATACATCTCAGGTCTTTACAACCCCTTTATGCATTTTGGGTAATCACACCCTCCAGAGCCATGAATGATGATCCACCGCTCCCACAGCAACACAGCAATCTTCAGCCTGACCTAGAGGCCATGTTTATTAGCAGGCAGAGTTTAATTGTAGGATTGCATCTAGTTTATTTTATCACTGTAGAAGGTCATCCTTTCTACTACAATACTGGCAAGTAAGTTACAGGAATTTAAAAGACAATTAAATCCGGTTTTAGTGGCTAATCAAAAAAAATAAAAAAAATTAGTCCATTTTCATGTCTTCCTTAGTATTTCTCTCCCAGATATCCACCAGCCATAAGGCTGAAAATGAGACTAAGTGTTCTTCCTAATACAGAGAAAAATCACTCTGGTTATGGAGTGAATTGAAAGAGTAGCTAATGAGTGCAAGCTACCTCTAGAGACTTACCTTTTCACTCTTCCTTGTACAGTGACATCAGCTAATGTGTGAATAGTGTTTTGTATGGTTTGTCTTGGACACACTTGTAAATGTGGAGTCAACCACCTTTGATTCGCTTCTCTTTATAAGAAAACAAAATTTCATTTGGTACAAACACAGGAAGGAGATGTTTGGTGGGGTTTTTTTTTGTGTTTTTTTTTTTTTTTTGTTGTTGTTGTTTTTTTTTTTTTTTAACTTTCCTAGGAGATGAATCTCATTATTTCTCTTGTGCTTGCTACTGCCCTTTCTCACAAGCCATTTTTTTCCCATCCATTCATGCATTCTTTTACTCATCATTTACCTTAGGACACAGTAACTACATGTCTTAGTATCACAACAAAAATACAGCTTGTCCTGGAGATTTTGGAATTCAAAAATGGTGCATAAAATTATTGAGTGATGAAACTGGAAATGGGATCTCTTGACGGAATAGCAACGCCACCAGTGCATTGTAAATTTTAGAGAAGCTTATTACAGATATTGAGATCTGTTTTCTCATTAAGCAATGAATACCTGGTGCCCTAACTGAGCTGTTTCATTTTCTAATTTCCTTGTTTGTGCTGACTTCTTAAATATATCAGAGAAAAGTACCAAGTGAAAGACTGAGCCATTCTTTTCCAACAATCACTGAGGTTGAAAGCTAATTATTTCAACATGCAGAAGTTAGAAAATTCAACAATGATAATCATACTCTGGAAACATTCACAGAGGCAAAAGGTAAGTCTTAAGAGGTATTTTTATGTCTCTATTTGCCATCCTTAGAGAACATAAATATCTTTAAATATGTTAAAGCATTTAGTGAACTCCTTGTGAGATAATAATTTATTATTTTATCTTTACTTCCTCTTAATCATTGGCTCAAAGGTTTTTTTACACTGACCTTTTCAAATGTCAGTGTCTGAAGCAAAATGTGGGGGGGGGGTCTTAATGCACCACTGGACTTAATATGCACAAAAATCCTGACCCAAAGTCCTTTGAAACCATTACAAGATTCCCATTGACTTAATAGCTTTAGGTCAGATCAGTAATTACTAGAGTTGAGGCTAACTCAGAAGCTTGCATTTAAACACAGACCATCTTCTAGGAATATCAGATCTGGAGGTGGTGCTAGGTTAGAGGCTCAGCCTCATCTTGACTATTGCATTCTATAATGGAATAACAATTTACTGTTTGCATTTTTTTTATACAGAGAAGAGATGCATGGATCTAGAGGGAGGGTTGAGGTGAAGGTGCTAGTCATGGTTAGAGAATGCACAGAAGTGAAAAGAGAGGAGTCAAAGAAAGAGCTCACAGGAAGGAACAGCAGTCAGATTTCTAGTGTTCTTATTTTTTTTCCCATACCTCACAGATAAATGGCTTTCTGGCTCTCCAAAATCTTGTGAGAGTCTCTCATTGTAAAGAAAGACACTACATTTTCACATACTAAAGTTGGCCTTCTTTCTAATTATTCCCATGAAGAAAAATTACCTAGAAGAAAATTACATATGAGGAATTGCCAAAAGAAAAAAGGATGATTGAATCTTCCCCTTGTTATACTATCTTCGAGACTACAGATGGTGAAAATAAGGTGCTTAGCAGTCAAAATTTTGTGTACTTTTGTCTTCGAACAGCTCTGCTGATCCTGTGTGTTAAAGCAGAGATGTGCAATTTGGCAGTAGGTTGCTTTTGCATCAGATAAGTGTTTTTTATCACCCTCATGAAAATCTAGCTGTGTCTTAGGCCTACAGAATAGCTCGGGATGATGGCAATTTAAGCAATAAGGCCCTTCAGATAATTGATATGTACAGTTCCAAGTACAATAAATGAACAAGATATTTGTGCTGCATCCAGATTTGTAAGTACAATCAGATTATGGAAGTGAGCGCTATTAAGCAATGGGGCTATGCACAGCTGCAGAGACTGCAGGGGTGACTGACTATGAGATCTGAGCAATGGTGCACAGCACTTGTGGCTATACCATGAGGCATGGCAGAAAGTGCATACGGCACTGGAAATAAAATTCTGTTGGTCACCTTGCCAGAAACGTAAAGACTTTCCAGACGGCATAGTTCTGTAACCAAAAATGGCAATGAAATGCTCTGGAATAAGTAAACATTTCATAATTGCCCTTTTGGTACCTTTTGATTATTTTAAATTTCATCTCACATGACTAAATATTTTTGCAGACCAGCACTCAGTTAACTGGAGGCTGATCCAAATCCTACCATCAGCTGGGAGATATTCAGCAGACACTCTGGGCTGAGGAACAGATTGAGAGAAACACCACCACTGAAATAAATCAAGATCTCCTTTTGTAAAATTGGTGCTAGTAAAATAAAGATCAAATTCAGTTGTACAAGTGACCATTAAAGCCTCTATAGGGCATCACTACACTACGTGTTATTTTGTTTTGCAGACATTTTTGTATAATTCATCCATTTGACGCAGGAATGAACCAGTCAAACACTGCTCTGTCTTACACAAGGAATGAGACCTGCTTACAGTAATTCCCAATATGACATTAAAACATAGATGAGAACAAAATGAATTTACATATCTTGAGGCTTAAACAACAACAACAACAACAAAAAACAGAAGGCAGCTTATTATTCCTGAAGAGAATTTTTTTTTCTGCTTGAGGAAGTTTTGCTTGCTTTGTGAATCCAATCATTGTGTTGATTTGGTATAATGCATGTGCATATGTGTTTGTTTGAAATAATAACTTCAGTCCAGCTTTCTCTAAGCAAGTTCAGAATGCTCAAAATAAATAATAACTTCTCCAGCTGGTTCACATACCTAAGCAAACCCTAGGGCAAACCAATCCTCATCACAAAATTGCAATGCAATAACTCTTTGATCTGGTTTGCCTTACAGAAGTTTTGTTTTGTTTCATGGATTGTTCTTTTATTTCCACATTTCTATTTCTATCCTATTTTAAATGTCAACACAATGGAAGTTTTTTTTTAAAAATTGCTTCTTGTGAGACATAAAACAGCACTTGCTCTGTAGTTCTTCACATTTTTCAAGAATTTTTGACATGGAAAAAATGATTGTTATTATTTTGTCATCTACTAAATTGATCCTAAAATGTTAGCTACAATAGATACAGTGCAGAAGATGTGGTTATTAAAAAGGCTGGAAGAAATTTTATTAGAGGCAAGGTGTATTTCAGAGACATTTTATTTTAGTGTGAAAAGACTGCTTAGTATTATATAGTCTCTACTTGTCTATGATGAAGTATTATTGATATTTCCTTTTGAGACTCTAATCTCATAGCAATTACTAAATAAATATGGTATAAAGATGAAAGCTTTCTAAAATTCCATGTAGAAGTAATAAGCACTAACTCCACAAAGACAATAGGTTATAATTTCAAAATTAAACCTCTTAAAATAATTTTAAATAAAGCCATTCCTCACAGAGAGGGGTCTTCAGTGAGCAAAGATGGGTCTACCCCTTACAGCTCTGTGTAGCTTAGGGTACCTGAACTTATTTGTTATCTAGAAGGAAGTAAATGGCATCAGCACATAATCTAAGGTGGCTCAATTGGTAGGAAAAGCTGGTTCAGCTACAGTCAGCAAGCCACAGGCATAGGCCAAAACACTGGCAAAGAATTCAAAACATTTTGTGTTTAGTTCCCAGTTTAACCACAAACAGGATCCAGGAAAAAAAAAATGTTGTAAGACCCAATAACAACTTTATTATGTTTACCTCAACAAGCCGTGTTACTGACCAACAGCAAGATGCAGTAGGGCCTATTTAAAAACAGTGTGCATGGCCAAAGTGGATCTGCCAGACTGTGAGGAAAGGAGAGCAGACAGGACCAAACAGGTAATATTTGGAGCTATGCATTGGCAGCTGTCAAGTGACAAAGTTGATGATTGTGATCTGTGATGGATTGCAAAATGGTGTGTGCTTGCCTGGTGTTGTCCCAAATTACCTTTACCAGTGAAAAGTGGTGGTGAAGCCTGAAGATGGATCCTTAGCCTCAGATGCATCTGGGAGTAGTGCTCTTTCTGCTGAGATGACAAATTATTCACTGTATTCAGAAAACAAACATCCCTAAGGCTTTCCCAGATCTGCTCTGAATAGTTTCCACCCCTCCAGCAGGAGTGAAGGCTCAAGGCCTGTATTGGGAAGGCCTACTGGTCCTAAGGGGTTTTCAGATAAACTGATTCCTATTTGAACCTCTTCCTTGAAAGGCTGGGCTGCTCTGGGTCGTTAATCTGGGTCCACAGCTTGAGTTTCAGGATATAAATCCTTTATCTGGATAGAAATCCTTGATTTGAAGTCCAGCTCAGGAGTATATAGGTGGGTGTACCTTCTGCAGTGGGGTTTTGCAGATATAAAGATTAAATATTCTTGGCACAGAGGCAGAGAAATTTAGAGACCTTCTCTGTAAGGGTTGCAATAAAAAAAGGGAGTTGTGACACTGCCTATCACCACCTTCTTTCACAAGTCTTTGTTTCAACACACAGGTAGGCAAAACCTGACTAATAACTGGATTCAGATTATAACAAATGGCCCTTGGACAGAGACCTCCTCATCAGATACTTTGAGAGACTTTTACATAATCATTGAGAGTTGAGGTCATACAACCACCCTTCTTTGATGGCTTGCTGTGAGGAGAGAAAAAGTAGTGTCTTAGAAACTGTAGTGGTATCTAACTCTTGCAAGAAAGAAACCATATTTTATTCAGCAATGCTATCTTGTCTCCTGCCCTGATACTCTGCTTGAGCACGTTGGTTTCCATTTGCAGAAGTCTGTGGAAAAAAGCAAAGTAAGGGCAAAGATGGACAACATGTCATTGTACTGTTGGGCCTTGTAGAGTGATTGAGGGAAAGCCCTTCAAGTGGTAGCTTCATGCTTTGGTAATAGATGTTCATTGTCCCTTGTACATAGGCTGTGAGATTCAGGCAGATACAATTTGCAGAGAAGGTCTGAAAACCTAGAGGTCTGGATCCAGCACCTACAACTTTTACTGAAATACTGTCACACATGACTGAAAATCCAATAGGATCCTTGGCACAGGGCAGAGAACCGGGGTCATTGTTTGAAATAGTCAGAACTGGGGAGAAATGGTAAAGAGACTTGCCTGCTGGGTATGATAGGATGAATGTGTTCTCTGGAGGTGCTGTAAGGATATACAGTGTGGCTGCAAGGCATCTTATGTTGAAATATCTTTCCTAGGGCAATCCTCAGGAGCTACCCTCTACAACAATGTAGACATGATTGGCCATACTCAACAGTATTAGGGTACTCTCCATCTTGTCCTTTGAAAATAAGCCTGAGAGAGAGTACCTGCTGAGTTGGGTTTCGCTAGCCAGTTCCAGTTGCTAAGCATTCTGTTGTTCTATTTTAACTAGAAACAGTTCTGTCTGAATAACAGATTAGAGGAATAAGCCACAGATTTAGTTCTACTTTGCTTTTCATCTTCCGCAACCTCCATTGTCCTTCTCATTTAGGGCTACCATTGACCTCTGGGACATCTTGATAAAACCTCATTAACTCAGAGGCCATGTATTTGCTGATCTGGTTTCTGCAACATCTGTTGCTCACCTGTCTATTAATCAATTAAAAGCTGGCTATAGAATATAAAATCACATACAATGACATTAAAAACAGAGTGAGGCAGAATAACTTTTTGTCAGAAGAGTATTTCATCATCATCATCAACAACAAACCACAAAACCACCCTGCACAAAGTGTTTAACCTATTCTTGTTCTCTTGCTCATTTGTACTGGCTTTATACTTAGTCAATACCTGTCATACCAAAGTCAGGGCTTGAGTTTCAGCCTACCCTCTCTGTCAGACAAGCAATCTAGCAGTTTACTTCCTTTAATTCCTGTACTTAGGAGAGTATTGGAGGTCAGCTGAGAACATATCCTTTAGAAACAGTGCTTGCCAAATGCTCCCTTACAGCACTCATCACTGTAGTAAGAACAAAAAGATATACAGAAATTGATGAAACTTCATGAAATTAAGTTAGATCCCAACATCAGACATTTCATGACTTAAGAAAGGGTAGGGAACTTGACCAGATACATATGTGCATGATATAGGACAATCTGTTTTAGAAAGGAATTTAAAATAAGTGACAGCATCACAGCTCTCCAGAGTCAATGATTTCACAGTTCTCTGGGATTTAAATAGCTAATTACTATCAAAAGATATAAAATTCAGAGAAAGCTGTGAAAAGCAGACAAAGTAAAACACATTAAAAAAAAAAAAAAAAACCACCAACCCACAGAGTTTTAGTCTTAAAATATGTGACTGACATTTCCATAAAACAAAGCGGTGAGGTATTAAGACATATATAGCATAAAGGTACAATTACATAAAAGAGAATCATAGATTTAACATATTAACTTATCAGCTACAAACAGGTACCTTCAAAGAAAATTGATTGGCATTTCTCATATTAACTCTCTGTGTAATGCAATTAAGAAGAATTCCCCCACTGGCAATCTGCTTCTCATCACCTCTGCTAGGCAGTGCGAATATTGTTGCTTTTCATAAAGACAGCAGTGCACCGGTGAAGCAGTACTTCTTTATGTCAGGTTTCAGGAGGACTCCTTTGTATTATGAATTAAGTACATTGAAGAGTTCCTCTTCTGATCACAGAGTTTCATCTTGCCTCCTGCTGTTTTGGCACTCACATTTTTTCTACCATATTTTGTTCCTACTAGATGTGCCACTGAGAAGTGTATGAGTCCTTTTGCAGTTGAAATAGTAAGGGTACGTTCTGTTACTCACATTCCTTATTTCCCCTGCTTTGTTTGACTGCCCAAACTCAGGTCTCCAAATGCTTTTAGGTTGTTTCTAGTTAAAAGTACTTTAGCACTGCTTTGGGTGACTGTTTCATTGTCAGCATGGTACGGTAATATCCTGCTTATTCTGTCTTGTTTAGACTTTCTCCCTACCAGATGTACATGCAAATTTAGGACCATATTAAATGAAAGCAGTAAAGGTACATAGAGTGTCTCAGCTCTGTATGAGGAGAGTAATTTTACTCACAGATCCGTTGCTGGGGGGATGACCCATGGTGATTTTTCAGATACCTATATGACTCCTAACTCCACATGCCTGAGAGTTTCCCTTTCCCCACTCCTTGCTCTCTGGAGTCTCTTACCTTCTTACTAAGCTGCTCCAGAACCACAGGTCTCCCCAGTTCCTCTCAGCTCTTCCCAAAAGTGCTTTGCTTCTCTCAAATCCAATTTCTGGGTCTCCCAAGAGGAGTTCACACTTGTCACAAACATCTCTCTCTTCCATATGCCTTTAAAAAGCCTACAATAACATTTACCCACGCATTAATTAGGACTTTGACAGCAAAAACAAAGACAACTTTAACATGCAGGAAATATGTTTCTGAAGGGATGTGATCTGTAGAAGGAAAAAGGCTTTGGCCCTTTACCATTGTAAAAATCATCAAAGGGTTTGGGATTTGTAGCCAGAGCTGTGAAACTACCTCAGCTTTCAATATATTCTTGACTAAGGGACCTTCACCGTGTCATGAGAGCACAGTAAGAGATGTACAGTCAAGTGTACCACAGCACAGTGTGGTGCAGTGCTTATTTTGAACACTTGGGCCTTCCTCTCATAATTACCACTAACTGAGAGTTAATCAGCCACCAGATCCAATTCCAACTGCCCCAGTTATCCAGCAAGTAGCCTCAGAGGTGTCCCAATTAAACACAAGGTAAAGACTATAAAATACGTGCACAAGCTCAGCTCCTGGTGAGACCTCTTGATTAAAAACACATCATTATTTCACACCTCTCCTAATTAGCACTGACGGTACCTCTGATTTCAGAGGAATTTGATTGCTTCCAGCATATTACCACACTGACAACTGATACAGTCCTGTCCACCGCTCCATGTGTTGATCTTGAGAACAATACTGTAAAATGACCTGACATCACCTCTGATAGTTTTGCTAGGAAATACTTGGGTGCATAAATATTCAACATAGCTAGAAGCTCTCATATCAAAGGAACATAACTATATAACTGCAGATAGCAGAAAATTTGATTCTGGAGTTTACTTAATTTTCATTTCCTTATTTCCCTGGTTCTGTGTATCCTGCTCCAGGTGCTATTGCAATTTAATCACAAGATGGCTATTGCACAGTATAAAAGAGAACACCCAGTATAACATTAAAACCATGATTACTGTTGAAAAATCATCTTGTTCTTTTTTAATTTAAATGTGCAAGCTACTTCACAATTACACAAAATTAAGAAAAGCCAGTAAGATCTATTTTTTGTGATGACCATACCTAGACTCCACTAAGCTGAAAAACAGTCAAATGGCACAGATTACATCTTCCTATGGCTTGTTTAATCCTAATATGGACGAAACTGACAAATGTTCCTGAATTGCTGGCTTTTTATTTAATTGATCACTTTTTTAATACATTAAAAACAAACAAACAAATGAAAACAAATGAAAACCTTCATTTCAAGTGTAACAGAAAGAGTGCTACTGTCTTTTTTACGGAGTATTATCCACAGAGAATCCAGGATCTAGGTCACAGCAAATCATTTGTATTTCTAGTTCATTCACAGTTCAGGTCTTACTGAAATTAGTCTGTTGCATGAAATGATGTCAAAGTATATTATATATTAAAATATATATCCTGCTGTGAATATTTAAAACTTCGTTTGAAGGATAGTTACAAATGTAAAGCCATGATGGAGCCATCTAACTATACGAAGTTTCACTTTGTGCAGCTTTCTGGACACAGTGCGTGTACATAATTCCCGCCTTAAAGTGAAAAATACACACATACCATGGTTTGATTTCCTCTGCCCCAGCCAACCCACCCTTTGGCTACAGGTGAACAAATGTAGGTGGATTGTCGCTGAACTCAGTGTAACATTCCAGTGTTCAGACAACATAATCCTCCAGTTACTAACATTGTCTTTAAAAGGCTGAGTAGCACGTCTGCTTTGTAAAGCACCTTTGGCAACAACATCTTATGTTGACCAGGTGCTGGCATCAAGTGTAGGCCACCAATGTGGCCTATGTAACACATCAGCAAATCCATTCACAGCAGTGAAGCTCATTTGACCTTCCCAAAACTGATTGATAAGGCATATTATACCATCCCAGCATGCAACACCAAATATATGCCAGTACTTGGAGCCATTTAACACAGCCAAGTAACTGAGAGTTCTTTATGAGAAGCCATATACCATTCTTTTATGCTTGTTGTGACTAAAAAATGCAATTACCTGGCAGCTTTCTGTTTTTACAGATTCGTGCTTTGAAACACACATTTGAAATTACATCATTACTTTTACTTGCAACTACATCTTGGCTTAGAACAAACTTTAAAGATAGATTCTTAATTCTAAGGTGTCCTCTTGTTTGCTAGCTGTCTTTTTTGTTCTGTAAATATCTGAGATCAATTTCCATATAACTGGTAAGCCTTTTGGAGGTAATGAAGATGAGACTTTCTTTAAGTGTTTATAAATGTTTCTTCCAACCATAGTATGTTCTCAGAGTTCAAAATACAAAGGAGAGTCTGATATAGTTTTTTTGTAGAATTATGTGGCTTTTACTTGAGGTTTATGATGAGTCAATCAGATACACAGTACCAGTAATTGGGAATGGAGTACATTCATCCAAGCCAAGCAAAATTTGACAATTTTCAGCCTGAAATTATTCTCTTAAAACTCTGGCAGAAGTGCAATAATAATGTAATAATTTTGTGCACATGGCTATCTTTATGGCAAAACATCTTAGTATTTTATTGTACATTTCCTATACTTCAGATAATGTGATTTTCCTCATACTCTGACCTGAAATAGTGGAAGATTTCTGATTTTGTGCAAGTCCAGAAGGGATGCAATTCCTTGTTACTCAAAGTTAGAATAAATGTGATGCTAAAAGAAAGCTGAAGCAATTAAACTGTTCTCTATCTCTTCCCAGTGACTGTAAAAGAAGTCCAGAGTATTAGCCCAGATACATATCCCTTCATTGCATATGTCCATAGTCAGGTAATATGAATCGTATTTGGACAGAAAGAAAAGACAGACAGCTAACTAATACTATGAAAACATTGATGTGACTGATACCAGAATTATGCTGAGTTAATCAGGTGTGCAGAATAAAAGAGAGTTTTAAAAGGTGAAAAAGAGGGCTTTAAAAGGTGAAGAAGAGAAGAATAATATGAAGGTTAGAGAAAATGGTTTATAGTGGAATACATTACTCTATGAGACATCATTTCGGACTAAATGTTCCTCTGATATAGTCTGGGCCTCAAGTCTATGAGTAAGTCTACATTTCTCTCAAAGAGCAGCTTCAGGAGTGCTCAGGAACACAGATTTCTCTTACAGCTGTCCTACTCTCTTCTCCATGCAGGTTTCTACACATCAGCAATCTGTCCAGATGTGTTCAATGACCCCATAGTCTCTCTAAAAAACAAAACAAAACAAACAAACAAACAAAAAAAACACATTATAGCTAACGAAGAAGACATAGACATCAAATGATCTTTAAGGCTGGATTGCTTGACTGCCATTTCATTAGTATCAAAAAGCATAGCAAAAATTTTGCACCATTGAAGACTGCGCCAAGCTAACTGCCCATCTCTTCAAACTGCAGCCAAGTTTTGGAAGAGCAGAATTGTGTCAGAGCGGTAGCAGTAAGGTTGAAGTACATAATTATACTCAGTTGAATACATTCTGTTGAATAATGAAATTGGCTTTTATTGAGATTGCAAACACTTACATCAGAGAATATTTTAACACCAGGCTTGAACTATAGCCAGGAGCTAAGCAACTAGGAGCTAAGAGAAAAATCAGTGTGATCATCATTCATAATACAGTGTTTTTCCTCCAAGACTCATGGAGCACTTTAACAATATCAATTTCATATGCCTCACAATACCCTGCCAAAATCTGTTCTATTGAGAAGCTCTGACTCTGTGTTGCTCTTTAGGTCATTACCTACACCAGACTCAAAGTATATAGAGTGCAGAGCTCTACCTCAACACAGTAATCTCTTTTAGAAGGTTCCCAACACAGAGAACAATCACTGCTACGGTGGCATTATCTAGGTGAGTGCTCCAAAAATACCACTGGCCTAAATTAGCTCAGTACCCTAATCAAAGAGCAGGAGAAAAACCTGTCTCTTAGTTCAGTGGCTTAACCGCAAGATTTTCATTTTTCCTTTCCATTATGCATTAACCTCAACACAAGTACTTGCACTGCAAACATTTTCAAACAGAAGAGTAGTCCCAATAGAACAATTTGTGTTCATCAGGTTAAATATATGCACAGAGCAAATCATGGAACGGGAACCGCCAAGCTGTATATGCATTGGGAGGTACCGTGCTATCATGGTTTTTGAGCAAGATTTCCATTTGTAAACAGTGAAGGGCTTTGATTTATAACTTATTTACATAGAATACTAAAAGTATTTAGTCAAAGCATGCCACAGAAGTGCATGAAACAGAAGTTAGGGTATATATCTTCCAAAGCTGAATAATGAAATAAAATATCAATATTGGAGAATGTAGAATGTGCAAACAGTACAAATGCAGGTCCAAGTATAAATGGTAATAACAAATAGAAATCCTGGAAATACTGTGGACTGTAATTAAAATAAAAGCATTTTTTGCCTAGTTTACAGTCATGGTTTTGAACAGCAACATCCAGCTTTAGCCAATTTTCAAAATGGCTCTGGCATATGTGCTGAGGTTTGCTGCTCTTAGTACTCAAAGACTATGCTCCTTGAATTGAAAATTAATGGTGTTCCAAAAACTTTGCTTTGTGTTTTCTGACCACATATTTATTAACAGGCTTGCCTGGTAATCTTTATCTTTGGCTCAGCTTTATGAAACAGCAGGATGGGTAGGACTAAACTACTTCCCTATTAAAATGGGAACCTATAAACTCGTGGCTGACATCTCCCCTTAATATCTACAGCTCTTTAAAATGTTGAGTGTGATCACTCATTCTGTTTTAGCACCATCAATATCACTTACACGCTTCCTACCATTGTACTTGATACAATGACAGGTTGTGATAATAGAAAAATACTATAAATAAATAAATAAATTGTTAACTGTGGACTAGTTAGTGACTTTAATCAGTTTTGAAAGGGTTACAACAGACTCATGAAAAAATTACATGGAAAAGGAAAGAAATTTTTTCATAAATATTTTAAAAAGCAATAGTGATGGAGTAGTGAAGTGCAGCATGCACAAAGAAAACAAAAAATATTCCAGCTGACAGAAGGGTTGGGAAGGGAAGAGGGAGAGAAACAACTTTATGAACTGGATTTACAGCTAAAGAAGATTGGTGGTAGAACTGCACCCTGTGAGCTATGTCTGGAGATAGATATAGCTCTGAACATCCTCCCCCAACCTTGAAGAGACCTGAAAATGTAGGAGGGAGTATGTGGATCGAGTACAGGAAAGAAGGGCATCTGCCACATTTTTACATGTGCATCTGCCAACTGGCTATTCATCCTAATCTAATTTTACCAGATTAGTCTTGTCTTTATACCTCATGTCAGGTTTGGCTGTCCCTCTGCATATCCCCCTTTAGACATCTGTTATGTACCTCTTCCCTTTCATTCCCTTCTTTGAGACCTAAGTAGCAGGGGAAGGTGGAGAGGAGAGGTCCACGACAGGGGCACTTCCCCATCACAGAGGCTACATATGAGAAGAGAAGGGAAAAGGAACTCCAAAACAGATGTGAGGCAGCAACATGCTGAATGGAAAAAGGCAGCAAATCTGCTGCATTCTTTCCTGCTTTGTGCTCTCCTGAGCAAAGCGCTCATGTAAGAGTCAAAGAGAATGCTCTAAACATACCTTGCAGACCTTTGAGTATAACAGGAAGAAACACAGATGAGAAGAATTGCAGAGAGCAAGGCTTAGATTTTGAGGAATTTCTTTACTCATTGGTGATAAAAGGTTTGTCGTTAACCCCTTTTGACTCCTGCATGGCAACACAGATTCACTGCGCTCTGTAACATAAAAAGAGGAACTTTAATGTGAAACTTTAAAAAAAAACCTGCTTACTGCTTTAGACAGCAGGCAAATTAGGGAAGCCAAAGAGTTTTTCTACTCCCCAGCTGAGAGTAAAATTGGGCAGCAGTCAGACGCCTGCCTACTTTTTGAAAATGTCTACCTGTAAGTACAGTGTGCCATTAGCCAAACTCTTTACAGGCAGAAAATTTCAGGTTAAAATTTATGTATACAAGAGCCCAGCTAGTAAAAGCCTTATTGTGGTCTATCTATTTTCTTATTTTTAGGTTCTCAAAAAAAGTCTCTAAAGTATCACAGAATTAAAGACTCATTTACTGCGAGTCTCTCACACACTTATTCATGCTGAATGCTGATTTATTTCTCTGGAATTATGACCACCTTTGTTCATTCTCTTCCCTGTTTTCTAAATTACTGTTGAGCTAGTTTTCAAAGTGGGGAACATTGTTCTTCCAAAACTATTTCTCTTTTCATCTGACATCTATTTTACACTACCAAATTATATTTGTTAAAATCCAAAACCTCATATGATCCTGTGAAATAGTTACATGGTTGTGTCCTTGGTTAAATAAATTCAAAGTCTAGGATGTTGCAAGATAATCATTTATTGCTGGAAAACAAACATTCTAACTACACAGTGCCAACCTGCTGATTAACTTCAAGGACTCAGACATGACTCAGGAATAGTGAGGGGTATTTAACTGGCAATACATTTACTCCAGCATGGCCTTATATTCTCTGTTTTTCTGAGGAAGGCACAGAATGGGTAGAACAGTGTCTCTACTGCAAGTTTCAGTCTAGTTTTCCATGTCACTCTTACACTTGGCCTTTAGACTGGTAGTGAGAGAATCTAACAGAACTGGAGAACTCAGCATGGGTCCATTCCTGAAAGACTCCTCAAATTCAAGGAGACAGTGAAAGGGATTGGATTTGTTCCTTAGTAATCAGTAGGCTTTGTCCTCACCTTGCTGTGGTATCTAGATCTGGAAATTCAGTTAAATTTTGTGAGGGAAAGTGTATCTAACCTGTACAGGGACAGGGAATGTTCAAACAGTCCCACGATTAATGGTATGAGTATCACAGCACTAAGAAGTAATTAAGACTGTGCTCATAACTAATTTTTCAATTCGGCAAATGAAACAAAAACCTGGAAGACTTCAGTCCAAACCACGTCTTTCTTTCTTGAGGGAAACTATCCAAAACTACTTGGTTTCATTTACATTTTTGTATTAAGAATCATATCGGGTGTGCATGGGAAAAAACAAGCAAATGAAATTATACATATAATTCACAAAACTGTTGAAGGAAATGCTATTCTGCAGCTGTCCAATCATTTGAGGCTGAGCAAGCTTGACCAGAGAGGAGGAATTTTGAGCTGGTCACTGGCTGAGAAGATATGAACTGTTTACTGCCTAAATGAATGCTCTAACCACTAATCAGCTAGTCAGAAGGAGATAGCACCTAGTCAGTCTTAGCTGCTATGATTTTTCTGAGTCGTACAAAATAGTGAAGTTTTTTCCAAAACAGATCAGAAGCATGGTAGTGGCCTGGCCGATCAGTGACTCAGCAAGCAGATAAAACACACAACCACTCTAGGGAAGGTTTAATAGCATTTACTGTAAAACAGCTCAAATAAGAAATGAGAAACCTTCTATTTCCTCCTATATCAACACCAGAATATACGTGGCTTAGCTGTTTTACCCTGGAGAGGGCAGGATTTAGATCTCTACATCCTGAATTCCATTTTCTTCTGGACTAAAAGAAGGCATTTTTGCACATCTAGACCAGAAAATACGTTCCAACTGATTTAGCAAATTCCACTTTGTATCACAGTTTTAGGGTAACCAAACATGAAAGCACAAATTTTGCCTTGAGCTTAGTTTTTACTTGAAAGAAAAAAGACTCAGCTATGATGATAACTATGATAAAATTGCATGAGGGCTAAAATACCATTAAAAACCAACAACAACAAGAAAACCACGCTTGTAAAGTAACAGTGACTAACTTACTGAACTGGAAAAGTGTGGGAGTTTTTTCTTATTAGCTGTAGATTTCTGAGGATTTTATATATATATATATATAACCTGTCATACTTGAAAAATGTTTAACTATTTTCATGCTACTGTCTAAAGGATATATCGAATTTAACAATAATAATTTTAAGATGCAGCTACTACTCAGGCATACTGTGTCCAGATTTTGAAAGATTTTGATGTCCTATATGATTTGACATGGAAATGGAAAATGGAACTTAATGAAAATAAATGAGTAATATTAAGTCTGAGGTCAATAAAGCTAATAGATAGTATATATTTAACGGCATAACTATGGAGAATATTGAGCAGCAAAGGGATTAAGAGTTATGCTATAAATAATCTTTATTTCACCATCTCAGCTCACAGATGACAGAAAAGCAATACAGTGGGGTGCCAGGAAACCAAAGTACTTTTAGATTTTTTCTTTGATAATGCCAATCATCTTCTGGATTGAGGAAATGTGGTGACCTAAAATGAAGCCAGATATTCATTTAACATAAGGCCAGAAAACTGTTAGCAAAAAAAAGAGTGGGGGGGATAAGTGCAAAGGCTAATCTGCAATGCAGGTCAAAACCTGACTAACTGAGAAATAAGAGCCCTCGTAGACAGAGCACACCAGTTAAAATGGGGTTCCTTCTGATGTTCCTCAAGGGCAGATGGAAGCACTGAATCTCTTTAATGTTTCCTATAAAGACACTTGTACAAAAGACAGAGTTGATGAAGCTTCCTGAATATTCAGTGTTGGATGTAAACTCAACACAGGAGCCAGAGGGATTGTATTACAAGAAGTATAGCTAATCTTGAAAACTAGATTAATAGCAACAAGGTTAATATTAGTTGTAAGAAATACAAAACAATGTATTAAAACGCTGCTTACCAGGAGTCCTGGTGTCAGAAGCAGATGCTTTTCTGCCTTTATGCTGTTCCCAGACTGGCACAGGCACAATCATAGAACAATTCACTTCAGCAGCAGACATCACGTCAGTCCAAGTAGCAGCCTGTAATTAGAACCCTGAGCTAGCACAGTGGACACCTAGAGTCAGACCCTCTTGCTGATACACAAGATTATTGCCCAAAATATTTGGGAATCTGATTGTTGGGATCTTCTCTTGCAGCTGTTTAGTCCTCTGTGAAATGTTTTCATGCTAACTTGAAGAGGACCAGAACTCAAGCCCTCTGATCAAACAGATGCACCCTCACTAATTTACAAGGTCACAGCCACTCTTTCTATTGCTCTGTGAATACTGAATGACTGAATAGCTTATGTACTATTAATGACAGTTCAACAACTTACCGGGAATTACCTGCCACACATTTGTCTTGGATTACAGCACTTCTTCCGGTGATGACTGACAGGAGCTCAAGACTAGAATTCATAAAGAGAAAGTCCTTGAATCTATCTTCTAAATTAATGTTATCACCACTGAGCACCGATGAGTACAATGCTTCCAGCCTTCCTCAGTTTGGAGGGAAGAGCTGAACTCCAGGTAGAACAGGTGTTTCCATTCAGTACAGAGACATCTAATTCCTTTTTTGCTCATCTCTGCAGTACGTTGCATTAGGCAGCCTCATACTTAGTATGGTGGCTCCTGTGAATTCCAGTCGTTAGTAAATATAGGCCAGAGAACATACAGATGACCAAACCCACAAAGGCATGCTATAGCCGACACAGCCAAGATATCGAAGGATGTACAGCACCCATATGTCCTTACTCCTCTATTTTCTCTGGAAACAGTTCCCATCAGTTACCACAGTACTCCTCATTTCACAACCCAGTGAGCAGAATAGCTATGGGTCTTTCAGAATGATCCTTTGAAAGCTACAAAACTTTCATGAAAGTTCTATTACACTGACAAACTGAATAAACCAGAATAAAAACCATAATATGAAAGGGCACACTGACAGACTGTGTTGATTTTTTCTGTCTTACTAGTGCTATTTGGATTCATCTATATTTCTTCTTTATCTTGTTTCCTCTTTCCAGCTACAACATCTAACAATGCCATGCACCTGTCTTCCCTTCTTCCCTCAGTTCTGCACCCAAAAAAGGGAAGTGCAAGACTATGAGCAACATCTGCAGAGCAAGTTAGCTCCATTATCTCTCCACCTTGCCTTTGGTCCTCTGCTCTTGTCCATCATTATGTGTCTTTCTATATATAAAAATAGAACTCCCAGTTCACAAAAGATATTGGTGAGCAAGTCCTTGAAACTGTGTCCTATTGTTCACTAACAGTTCATACCCAGACTTAAGGGGTATCTACACTCCAGTCTTTGCAGATCTCAGGTCTACTGAGTCTCCACTCCATGATTCAAACTCTTGCAACTCATTTTAGTCTTGTGATGCCCCTGAAGCTAGTTCCATATCACATTAACTTACCACACAGCATCAAGATCTCCATCCTGCTCTAGGATCCCATGTGCCAGATGCACTTGGCTGCTCTGATTTGCAACATACTGTAGAGCACAGAGAAATGGTCCTAGCACATCACTTTATTCAAAGGACTCATTTTAAGTGGACACTCCCATCTGTAGCCTCAACTGTCACAGGACTGACACATTCTTTCCTGTTTGAGAAAGAAGGTCCCTGAGATCTCTGAGTTACACAGTGTGGGCATCACAGCTTTTATACTTGTCTTTGTTCTGTAAAGCATTTTGCACAGACTCTAATTGCAGCCTAAGTAACAGAATAAGAAATAAATCATTATTAATGATATATGCTGTCCAGCATCAATTTTGAAAAATGCCCAGGTGGAAACATACAAACCTTCCCTAAGACTGTTTCTGCTTTCAAAGAGGCTTTTAAATTGCCAATTAGTCTGGAATAGAAAAAATTAACAGTTGCTTTCCAGACAGTTACCCAGGAGTGGCTGTAGGCTCTGTGGCTGGATATGTTATTGTTCTGCATCCCAAACACCTAGTGTGTCTGGGAGGCAGGAAGGGAGAACAGCACAGTGTAAGAAAAAGGCTTGATACAGCACTAATTTTCTCACCATGGAGTTCGAGTAGTCTTTGGGTAGTTTGTCCAGGTGAAAATTCACACTTCAGGAGGAGTTTTCCCTAGAGAAGAAGAACCAGAGTAGGAAGCACTAATTCAGGAGTTTTCTGGAGGGATGTCTCCCTCATCGCTTGCTTAGACTTGATCCCCAAAGATTTTTCATTTTTGCATTTGTTTGTGATTGTGGGTCATTTTGGCACAGAGCTCCAGGAAAAAGGGTTACAGAGGGCTTATCTGACTTCTCTGGAACAGTCAAATAAATACTGACAAATACGTGTCTGCTTTGATCATAAAGATCACTCGTGTTGCCCAGCAAAATACTGAGTTCATCAACCCTGCTTCTTGCCTTCCCTACCATTAGAGAGCAATGAGCTATGCCTTTTAATGCTTCCCAGTCCACACTAGCTGCTCAGCAAAAGCAACAATCACAAGAAAATACTGAAGACAAATCAAGCTGGACATTGAGAAGTTTTCACTTAGAGTCTTATTTATTAATTTTAATAAGCTAGAGATTTATGTTGATCACTTTTAACTTATTCATGAAAATAATTTTCTTTCATTCCACTGTCTTTAATAAAGACAGATTTATCTCTGTTAGTTCTTGGGTTGGCCTCACTATAATCATGGAGGTGAAATAACTGCAAATGAAATCTCAGTTCACATCCTCTGTATCAGTTAAACGCCTGTGCTAGGAAGCAGTTTGAGCACTATCATAAAGATACCATTTCTGTAATATCTTTTTTGTATGCTATGAGTTCAGATGGGTTATTGATGAGGGCTGCTGTTAATAGCTTCCATGCTTCTTTACTATCTTCAATAAATCAGTAGTATTTGCCAGAATGTGACAAGTACAAGACTCAGTTGTAAAGATAGAGCTGTTCAAATTTGCGTTTGAACATAATGTATCCAAGAACACAGGATGTTATATGAAAGGTATAACTTATGATAGTCAAGGAAAATAAACCTTTCTTATGTTCAAATTAATTATGAGAAAGTCATTATGGTAATATGTGCAATGTGTTACACTGAGATAGGAAGTATACCACAGAAAAATAAAGATTAGCCCAGTAATTGAGGAACTGCTCTCACACTGAGTTTCGATTAAATCTCCAGTCTCTGTAATAGATGTCCCATGTGACTGGGCACATGAGCGCAGTGATATTTCCATTCACCTGCCATCAGGTCTCCTCAGATTTTTAGGTTATAGAAGATCTCTTACTATGCATCAGTACAGCCTCTCACATTATATGTTACTTTGTGTTTGGTGCATTACTAATCATACTATATTTGTAAAAATACATGCACTAACTCAGAATTACTTGTGATCAAAACATAATTTCAGAAGGCTCCTACAGTCAGTTTCACAACAGCAGAAATACAAGAAATGGCAACATTTCCCTCCTTTATGAGAACAACACCAAAAGAAGAATCTGGATTCAAACAGTGGCTTTGTCTTAGAAAACTAGTGAGCGGAGTCTGAAGAATTTTGCAGGATTTTGTAGGAATTTTTCAGGATTTGCAGGATTAGATACATTTTAAGTACATACCAATATTGTGAAAAAGACTATACATCTGGTGAGAAGAATTACACTTGTTCAGTACCTCTCTGGATTTGATGCAACAGGCACCCATAATCTCCACTTCTTTCAAAGCATAACAGGCATCATCTAGCTTTTTCTATTTTTTTTTCTTTTTTTTTTCTCTCTCTCTGAGAATATTCTGTCTCTTAAAGAGTAACTCTTCACTACTGGAATGAAGCACGTACAAAGTAGAAGTAGATATGACACAGTCACCCATATCTGGTTTGCATTTCCTCCATCTTTCACTTTTTTTTTTTTTCTCTTCAGGATACCTATCATCTTTTCCAGTGTTGCTCTTTCACCCTGTTTTTCATGCCCTTCAACTAGGAGGGCAATCAGGTTCTTTTAAACAATTCTTTTAAAAGCTCCTGTAAATGTAGGATTGGGAAGAATCCTCATTTGTTGAGCAACAAAAAGAAAGAAATCCACATGTAAAGCTGTGAAACAGTACACAGTGAAACCAGAATGGGTCTATATGCTTTGAAATCTGCAGTATCAGGAAGGTAGAAAAGTGAAGACAAATGGTGTATTCCACAAAGTACTCAAAATGTGCTTTCAGGCTGTAAGGGAATACAAGAAAACACTGTGTTCTTTGGAGCAAGGCTGAACCCAATGTCTCAAGCCAAACAGTTGGTTCTTCTAGCAATAAATTCCTAGACACTTAATAATCTTTTACCTCTGCCTCCACCTTAAAGCAGAGTTCAGAAATCCTGAGACTTCTCCCCAAACCACACAGTCTCATCCAGCTAAACGGATTTCAGGTATCTGCAGATGAAAGAAGAGTTTCCCTAAGTCATTGGAGTGACAGGATATCCTCAGTGCCTTACGGCTTCTCAGCATTCTAAATTAGTTTCTCAGCATTATAGATGAAGCCTAATGGCCAATTTACAACCAATAAAAACACTAAAAAGAGTGTTATCCTGGATGTAACTCCAGAGAAGCCAACGAAGCTGGCACTGGAGTTGAACTGATGTGACATGCTAAGTACAATTTTGTATCCAGACCTGCAATTCACCTCGTACCAATGGTATCTTTCTGATCAGATGGAGATACAGTATATACACCCTTCCTGATTTCATGTATGCTTTATCTCCCTCAAGAGTCCTGTTATTGTCAATGTGTAAAAGTTATGGTACGGGACATTATTATTACCATTGAAATACTAAAGAAAAAAAACAAAACACAACAAAAAAACTAATGCTATCTATGCCATTTAGTTAGTGAGCCAAACAAGCCTAACTCCTGCCCTTGCAGATGTGGGTCTGAAATGCCAGCACTGTGCTTTCATTTCTAGTCCCTCTAGCATTAAACTGACTGTGTTCTCAGAGAAAAGTACATCCAAGAAAGAACAAAAGCAATGTGTTTATAAAAGAAAGAGCAATATATTATCACCTCTTTCTGTAAAAAACAGCTTTGAACTGAACATAAACTGACTGACTCCAGATGATGCCATCATTTTGTATATTACCTAAAGGGCAACAGAAGCAAGAAAGATCTAGCACTCAGCAGCATTTTCCATGGGATAGATATCTTCAAATAATCATATTCCAGAAAAGGTAAAAGTGAAATTCTCAAATCCTGCTTTGCTCTCAGCATCCTGGAGTGCCAGCCTCCCTTGTTCTGAAGTGGTCCATGAATCTTTCTGGGGACTCAGAGCTGAGAGACAGCACCAGGTAACCTGGCAGTGTCCTTGCATCCTCCAGGAATATGTTAGCATCACCAAAACCAGGCTCTGGAGAACTTTGGTTCCATCCAGTCACAATTTTCTGATGGAAAACCATTCATCTGGAAAGAATTTAGCCAGCTCCAGAAGACATACAACAGTTTTGAGACAGCAGCCCTTTAACCTTAGGTCTCTTTTCAAGCCTGGGACCAAACTGTGCAGCTTTGCCAGCATTTGCAGAAAGCAGAGAGGTTTTCTGTGTGTAAGTGAGGGCAGAAATGCTGGTTCTTTAATTTGCTTATCCTGACTGTATTGGGTGACAATATGAAAATCTAACCTGTCCTATGTGTGACATTAATCTATTCCTGTCACTTTGGCTGTCCTGTGACTGAAAAGCCATTTGTTCAGGTCCAACAGAAGGAATTAACATTGTTACAGAAAAACTGATGCAATTCACATGGAGACTGATCCTGGAAGAGACCAAACACCCTGGGTTGCTACTGACCTCCAATGGGAGCCAGGAGATTTACAGGTTTGTCATTCCACAGTCTCTCTTCTGCTGTAACCACGGAAATGTACCCTCTTTAAACTCTGGCTGTGATACCATAGTAAAAATGAAGACAGACTGGAGAATTGTTTAAATTGGAGCATGGAGTTTTGCTGAAAATTAAAGGACTCTCTCTTTAAAAAGTATGTCAAGTTATTATCCCCTTTCCCTCCATTAACATATGTCCTGAGATTTCTCTTTCAGCCTAGCAATATTTTAACAAGCTGATAACAAGAGGAGGGGAAAAAATATTAATAAAAAGACGACAAAAAACACTTTCAAGATTGTCTTTTTGAGCACTGAAACAATCTGTCTTGTGAATCCACACGATTCAGTATCAAAGGGGTTTTCATGTTTATTTGCTTTATTTTACACCTTAGCTAACAGAGAACATTGGATTGGATCTTGATTTTTGCTGTGCTGTATTGCTCTGCACAGAGTAGGATGTGTAGTTCTTCTGCACCTACATCTAATGAAGGATCTGTGCCATGGCAGAGGTTTTAGATATCTAGTGATGAATATCTCTGATAAAAATAAATAAATAAATAAATAAATCTATGTCTTTTTCCCTTCTGTGGAATCTGCTTTGGTTTAATTTCCAGGAGAATAAATTTTCTGCCTTTGGACATATTTGTTCATGTCACTGAATAAGGCTTATCAAAATGCTGAAATCTCTACATCAGAAAAACTAATAAAATTTTGTTTTTAAACAAGTTGAGCTCAAGTGTCGAATGCACAAATATGAGCATGGCCAGAGGAGGAATCCACTGAAATTGTGCTCTGCTGAAAGGAGTAAGTTCTCCACTGCGTGGAGAGGCTTCAGTCTTAGTAAGACAGACAGGGTAGAAGCAGATTGCTCCTTCCTGATGGATACCAAGCTCCATCAGTTTATACAGGTTGGCAGAGAACCAAAAGGGCATGCCCCTCTGCTGGCACTCATGGTGTGCTAGGCTCATTTTCCCCAGAATTCTGATGCATTTTCTGGACTATTGTCCTATAAGCCAGCAGAAAACAGATACTTCATAGAGCGTTTTTTAGCTCTTGTCTTTAATGGAGTTATTAATTTTTCCTGAGAAGGCAAAAATATTTGTTTTTGTGCAGGTCATAGTCTTTGGTGGACATGCCTAACTTGCAACATCTAACCACTGAGTATTAATGAGAAGTTTATGGCAAAAACTATGGCTTGAGAAAAAAAAATATTTAACATTTGCAACATTCTGTCTTTGAAAGGTTTGAGTTCATGACAACTTGAAAGTACAGAGTGAATCAATGCATTCAAAGTACAGGAGGATAGACACCTTTTTATCAGAAAAAAATCTTTTTTTTTAATTTTTATTTTTAGAAATCCAATGACATTTTGCAGCTGTGTCTTTCACTATCTGTCTACAGCTCCCAGGCTAGGGTCCTTTGGCGTACAGTTGTTTGTTCTATACATTACCAAACCGAGTGTGCACATAGGCATTCATGAAATCCTCTGGTGCAGCTCTATGATCTCCTGAGCATTTGAGTTAGTACATTGATTCATATGCATTCGAGATGTTGTAGTCCTGAGTTATCAATGGTATCTTTAATATAAAATTTATTTTTTCACTCTATACTTCCTAAACAGGCTACAGATAGAGATTTTAACATTCTCCTCATACAGATCTTCCCACTAGGCTTCAATACTGCCAGTTAAACCAAATTTTTTCTCATCAGTGAGAATTACCATTTCCCCTAGCTCATTAGTCAGTCTTGTAGCATGGGTAAATATTTAGTGAAAAATGTCTTGCCTTCACATTCTTGCCATATCAAACCACTTCATTTATGACTCACTGAGTTTAAATGGTTACTGCCTTTATTGTCCTTACACCCTTGGTTCATGTAGCTACTTGTCTTCTTACTTAGTCAAGCTAGTCTCTAGCTGAGAAAATTATCTCCCTACCCATAAGATACAGTGTGTTCTGGGCAAATGGCACCAATTCCCAGTAAACTGTCACAAAGTTCAGTGCTCCAGAAAATCAAAACCTTCTGTTTCCCACCAGTCAGCTGTACATCCACTCATCTCCAAGATGTTCTCTGTTATGTTGTTCATAAAACCAGAAAAATCATTTGAATTTTTCTTTGCTTTTCTTCTGCAGCTCTCAAACCTTTACTATTCGTGCTGTTCCACATTTTTTGGTTCCAATGTGAACTGTCAGCAGAGCATGATTTGCATTGATCAGTCATCACATCCAACACTACTGTTACATTTCCATAACTTTGCACTTGGAAAACAGCACATTTTTTGTCCCTCCTTCCTTTATGAATTTTCTTTATACTTATTTTCATTTAATCTATGGACTACATCTACTTGAGTTTAAAATATATTAAGGAGATCTCTGTTCCAGTTCATTTCTTATAGTAAAGATGTTCACTGGAGATGTCCCCCTAAATTTGTCTTCTGTTCCTCAGTAGATAACTCGATAAGGATCTGATACTGAGACAATATCATTAACTGGATAAAGTGTCTCTTTTTACAGATCACTAGTCCACTTGCTGAATTTGCAACCTCACCAGTTTCCTTGCCTCTAACCCTTTTCTTGTGGAGTCTGTGGTGATAAATTCCAAATCCAGTTGCCAGAAAAGATGTTCTTTGATTCTGCACTATGCCAAGCTTTACATTTCCAGATCACATATCTTATCCTCCAGAATAGTCGTCAACTTGCACTTCGTGCATCATAAATCCCTCATAAATCCCATTCAACAGAATGGTATAGCACTGCAAAAACAAATCACAGGGTTTCTATGTCAGTCATAATAACCACATTTCCCCAGCACCCTTTCTCTTCCAGCAGAGGTTCTGTGTAGTCAAAATATTAATAATGCACTTTTGTAAGGATTCATATGTGTGTGGCTCCAGACCCCCAGTGAAGCAGAATGGGAGACTCATAGTGGTATCAGACAGGGCAACATTCAAGATAATGCTTTAAAGCCCCCAAACTCTTGATTCCATGGACCTTGACAACCTTCATCATGTCTTGCAGACCAATATGCAACTAAACAACCCTAAATGAACAAAGTAAGATGGTAAGTACACGTAGAATAATTCAGGTTGCAAGAGACCTCTGGATGCCACCCAGTTAACCTCTGTTCACCGCAGAGCCTTTACATCTATTGATGTTTTCTATAACTTCTGCAGGCCACTATCCATATTTTGTGGCCTAGAGAGACTTTACAGAAACAAGCTTAAGGAGCTACTGCTCTTCCTATTAGCACCTGTGAGACACTGGTTTCTAAGGAAATGATTAGATATGATCTCTCAACTAGAGTCTGGAAACCTCTGCTTTGTCTGTTAAGGAGATTTTATCGGACACATAAGAAAACAAAAATCCTTTTCACACAGCTATACACTGGCACATCAGCTACAATAAAATTAAACTGTAGAGAAGATGAGAATGAGCTAACAGAGCAAAAAGGTTGGTGTAAGATTTCTGAACATTACAGCTCTGACATGACCTTACTATCTGTCCTTGTTTATTTAAAGGGAAAAATGACCAAAATAATTAAAGTTAGCAAAAGCCCCGTCATGAAGCTGGGATCAGCATGCATATAGAAATTACATACCACTAACTGCAACAAAGACCTTATCTATATTCCCCAATTTATCAGTTTAATTAAAAACGGAGGCCAAAACCACCCTGAGTGTATTGCCGGGTTTCATTAAATGGGTTTAAGAATCACATACTTAGAGAAACCTGTACAACTGAGCAGAGATAAGGCTAGAACTTAGTGCTACATTACTTATAACTCAGCAGAGAGTCAGAATTAATTCTAGGTGTAGCAAGAGCCTCCACATTAATTCTGCAAGACTCTTCTGCTTTTTTGAAAACAGTAACAGAATGTGCTGCACTGAGCTCCCATCTAGCATCATGAGTTTTACAGCAAGCCTTGCAAATTCCTTGTAGGTTTTTAAATTCCATGCTTCACCTCACCTCTGGACAAACACTTTTATTTTATTACCTAATTCATTCACCCATTACTTCTTCACACTGAAATCAATTGCGCTACTTCAGAGCTATTCGTTACAGCAGGTGCTTTAGTGTCAGACAACTGCAGGAAACAGTACAACCCTCAGTTTAGCCACAGAAACACCGTTCAAGAGCGAACTTGTGTAAGTTCATGCACTAGCTGTTTTTTGCAGTTCACAGAAATTCTTGATAATAAATGCAGGGTCTGGGGACTGACTTGACTTCAGCTATCTGCATATGTGTCTATGCTAGAGATAAGCAAAACAAAACACAGCACATATAGAAACACCCTGTAAATTTCACAAATGGAATTGTGTCAGAGGACTGTCTGCCTCTCCCATCCATTTTTTATTTTTTTTTTAATTTCAAAAGTTTCTGAAGTTCTTCTCTCAAACCAAAATGAAATGACTAATGAAACCATTTTCAGGAATCAAAGATGGCCAACAGCTTTATGAAAGACCTGAGACAAGTTTTTTAAAAATTCTGAAGGTTTCTGAGAAGGAATTAAATCAGTGTATGATGTTTTCCCAGAAAGGAAGGTGAGAGCCTATAGGCAGAGATAAAGTCTGTTGTTGAGGCAGCGTTAAAAAGTGTCCTGACAGATTGGTGAACTCAGCTGTAGCTCTCATCTGAGGCAGAAAGCACAAGATTAAGGACAACTGCCTCTTCAGTAAGAAAAGCTACTGGGAACACTGCAATGCTGTCCTCTTCTACCTTGCTGGAAGATTTCAAAAGCACCCAAATCTAATTCAAGGTCTTGAGTATTTTCCTGGAAGTGACTTATGGTCAGGGTCCAGATATCTAAAATAGCTTCTGAGATCTGGAAAGGCCCAGCTGTACCTTCTGGAAGTGCAGGAAGGAAAACACAACTTTCCCAGGGACTGGTCCAATCTGTGGAGTAAACTCTCCCATGAACTGGGAATCCAGAACATCCCTGACATCCTCATCTTCTGCTCTAAAGTCAAGGCAGATTTTATTCTGTTTTTATGTACATGTAAAAATCTATCCCAACAAAAAGCCTATCAGAACAAAGCACCTTACTGAGCACATTACGCCCCCTATGGAGAGGACCAGAGTACAAACATGACAGATGATGCTTAGGATGCTTAATGCACTAACGAATGGTACCCAAATAGTGTGGTGATAAAGGTGGTGGGAGAGGCTATTCAAAGGAAAACAGATGGAATAGAGGGTGCCAGGGTTATACAACAAAGTTCTGACAATGTGAAGGATGTCTGCAGGGTAAGTTCAGTTGACTGAAAAGTACATGCAAAGGACTCTGTTACCTCCACCACAAAATCTCACACTTGTTTAAAAGGTTGCAGTCATCTCAATCTTTGGATGGATATGTTTAACAGCTTTTAACTGAGAGGTGACATGGTAGTTTAAAAGCTTGCAAAGAGGACTCTAACTCTCAGAGAAGTCTTTTTTCCTCCATTCAGTTCCATGTATCTGTTGTGTTGTCCATCTGATAGATACGTGTTATTAAAGGGTAGCTGGTAACCTGCCATGTTTGAGGAATGTACAGCATGAGGTAAGTGCATGCTCAGCTGGTAAGTACTTTGCTACACAGTTTTACTCAGATAAATATATTTAAAGCATTTGAACACTGCTTGCAGTTTAAAGTCAGGGGAAGAAAAGGAAAAGGGAAAAGATAAATAACTTTATGCTAATCTGTATTTAATTTTATTTTTGGTTCTACAAAGAAAGATAGCCTCTCCCTCCTGCATAATTAGGAGATGGAGGCAAAGCTAGAACATGAGAGAGAAAAGGTCGAGAGGTTCAGTAGTATAGTACTGGATAACAGAAGCTGTGTTGTCAACTAGCCCAACCTTTTTCTCAGAAGTAAAGTACCTTCTCCAACTTCTAAGTATTCCTCTTTTTTTTTTTTTTTCAAATAAATTACTAGACATTTCTACCTCCCCAGTGTGTCCAGGGAGTCAACATGTATAGATTCCATCCATGCTAGGGACACCTTCCACTAGACCATGTTGCTGAAAGTCCAGTATAGCCTGGCCTTGAACACTTTCAGCGATGGGGCATCCACAGCTTCTCTGGGCAACCTGTTCCAGTGCCTCACCACCCTCTGAGTAAAAAAATTATTCCTAACATCTAATCTAATTCTACCTTTTTTTTTTAGTTTAAAGCCATTACTCCTTGTCCCACTGCTACACCCCCTGACAAAGAGTCCCTCCCCAGCTTTCCTGTAGGCCCCCTTTAGGTACTGGAAAGCCGCAGTAAGGTGTCCCTCCAGCCTTCTCAACCAAAACTCCTTCAGCCTGTCTTCATAGGAGAGGTGCTCCAGCCCTCTGATCAGCCTCGTGGCCCTCTTCTGGCTCATTACAACAGGTCCATGCCCTTATATTGAGTCCCCAGTCCTTACCCCCCAGCTCTCTACTATTTGACTGTTTATTGATACAGTATTCAGATCAGAAGGCAGCATTGGTTTCTCATGAAATAACTCCAATGTGCACCCTTGCAACACAAAATTATCATCCAAATTCCCCATCTAGCAGCCTCTCATTTGATTCACGTTACCAAGGTCAGCTGTGCACCTTGGCACTTGAGTCCATAGCTGCAGTGCAGCCCCTGAGTCCACACTGCACGTGCACTTTAGGAGGCACATGACCACCTGCTCAGGCTGGGTGTGGGTCTGCTTAGGAGGAATGGAAGAAGCAGGTGAAATTTAGAATTTTATGTGCCTAAATGTTTCACATCAAAATGTCCTGTTTTAAGCCATGAGGAAATGGCAAAAGAAATGCCTTCCTTGCAGACTTGATTCCTAGCTCACTGAAGTCAATGGCAAGACCTCATTGACATCCGAGGCTTCAGATTAGGCCATTGGTATTATCTGGTCCATTAGCCTGTGTCCTCAGTGAGGATTTATGTAGTATTGCTATGATTTTCAGTACATATTGCTTTGAACCTCTTACCCTACTGTTATAAAACAAATGTTCCATTTGTAGAAGAGTAAATTTGGAAAAGAAACTTGAAAGCAGTTTCAGTTCCCCCTGTCCTTTTGTTTTCTGACTGATCCAGCTTTATTGCAAAAAAAAATTTAAGTTCCTGATCCTTTTGCTAATACGTAATTTCTAACAAAGACACTGACACATAACTATATATTAGAAACTAGATATTTTACAGGAAAAGTCTATTAGGAAATACTAAAAGAAAACCAGTTTGCCAGCCCACATCAAAAATAGCTTGGCTATTAGTTCCTCTGACCTCATTATTTGCTCTCAATTCAACACTGCAAGTTAACATTATAACAACATTCACAGGAACAGTATAATTAATATATTCATGTGTGATTATATTGCATATGAAACTATGGGCAATGAGTAAGAATGCTGTCTTATGCCAATATGAACACACAGTCTAAGTCTTACAGTCTTCTGTTAAATGACAGCCTGAAAAGGCTCAGATTGTTCAAGAAAAATTTGCTCCAATAGAAACGCTTTGTAAAATTATAACCACTTTTTAAGCTTAGACTGTTTTCCTGAAGCAAATACATTAACTTTTTCATGTAAAATAAACTACACCAGAGCACCATCACAATTTCAAAATACTTGCAAATATTTCTGGAATGTGAGGACCCATTGACTGAGAAGAAGAACATGGACAGAAGGAGGAACAGTAAAAGAAGAGTGTGGATAAGAAAAATGAAATTAGTAATGAAAGATTTCCCAGGAAAAAAAATCTAGACTAACAGAATAAACAAATAAACAACAAAGATGTCTAGACACTGTGAAACACTGTACATAAAGCTTAAAACATCTTGTGAAAGAAAAATCAATGTTTCTTCCAATTTAATAAAAGTTGAGGAAAAGCATTTATGTGGTCAAAACAACCCATGTGGACATTTTCAGATTGAAGTTTCTCTTCCTCATTTAAGATAATTTCTGTTTTGGAATTTTATTTTTCCTACGTCAAAAAAAAAAGGGGGGGGGGGGCAGTACGTGGGTTTTGTGAAATCAAAAGTACAGGAAGGTTTTCAAACCCCAGGGTCAGTTCCCTCTGGTATTAATTACCTGTTTGTGGCAAATAGGGATTATTCACAATTCCTTTCTCTGGGGAAAACCTTGCTACTTCACATTCTTCTGAAAAACAATGTTTTTCTCCTGCCTTACTTCTGGGCAGGGCAATCCAATGAAGGACTGCTTGAACTGTTTAGGCTTCATCCCCATGTGGGGAGTTATTCGTAATCAGCATTGCTCGGAAGAGCTGCATCTTTTACTCCCATAGCTTCTGAACCTGTGTATTTAGGACACCTGTTACTCACTTCTGAATCAAGGACTTCTGTAATGACATTCATAGTCTCTTAACCATCCTTTTCCTCCAAAGACTTCCCTGAACATTAGAGTTACACCTGCTCTGGTCATATGCTGTGTTCCTTCCTGAAGCAAAGAGGAAGTGAGAGAAACTTGCTTATGAATGTGAGCCTAGGTTAAGATCTTGAGGAATTCCCGTTTCACTATGGAGATGGAGAGAGCACAGTGGATTTGATTACCTTGTGGTAGCATCATCTTCCAGTAGCACTAAAGGCATCTTAAAATACCATACGGTCACACCATGAAACGTGACTTTCAATACCCAGTAGAAGAGGACATTCCGAGAAAGGGACAATGTTTTGAAAAGAAGGTCTGAAGGGAAAAAAATATTTGAAGTCAGACAAAGGCAGAGATGTGAGCAATCACAGATGACTCACTGCCACTACTTAGAAGCAATGAACTCATTTCAAATGAATGTATCACATTTCTCTAGAATACTGTAAAATGTTACCTTAAAAAGCAATTAAAATGGAGAATAAAGGCTACTTAAAGGATAGATTAAACTTTTTTTTTTTTTTGGAAAGTGCATAATTTGTTATTAAAGCTAAAAGTCATAATTGTTTAAACGTGTCATAATTTGATATTTTTAACAAGCAAATATAAAGACAAAGTTTGTACCAAATGTAACTATGCTGCTAGACAGAGAACTGAGAAATGTTCTACCATCCTATGGTAACGATTTACTCTCAGTAATTAATTAATGATTGAAAAATATTTACTAGCTGACATACCATAAAGACACATGAGGTTTTGTCAAGTCCCTGTTGTCTCAAGAAATATGTCAAAAATATATATATATATAGTGAAAACATATGCAACACTTTGTATACATCTTTGTTGACCTGAGAATCACAAAGCAGAAAAGAAATGCTGTATACTTAGGAGTCCACTCTTAGAGCACAATGCTAAGTTATACACAGTATGTACCATAAAACAACTTTTCTATTATGAATCGGTTGTACTTAAGAAGATGATAGTCATGAATGAAAAATTTAGTATGTAAGTGATAATAAAAAAATGTATTTTCAGATATTTGAGTCACACTTTTTTGTGCCCAGGTTTCGAATAACACAAGAGAGTAAACCAACATACTTGGGTAAAAAGGAGAAGGATATGTAGCTAGGATTTATAAAGTAAAACCCAGGCCTCCTAAAACAGAACTCAACACTGCAGTGCTCACTTATAGCTATTTCTAAACAGAGCAGCGTGAATCATATCAGGCTGAATTAGATACAGAGGAGTTTCTTTGTTATTTCACACACTCCATGCAACTGGAGCCAGCCTCTTACCTTTAGAAAACTTTCAAGCTGTTACTGATGAACAAAAGGAGGGGGAGAGACAGCTGAGTAGGTGGAGGAAAAGAGGAAGGCAAACCAGGGCTCAGACTCTGATGGCTGTAATCATCTCAAAGGGCTCAGTGGGAGATGCGCAGTGACACTCATGACACCTGAAATCTTCTTTAAACAAAGACCTCTCTTGTGGCAGCTTACAGGGTTGTTCTTGCCCTAACCAGCACAAGATTCAACATTCAACATCAACAATTAAAGTCACACTGTCCCCTTGTCTTGAATGTACATTCCAGTCTGGAAAATCGAAGCTGATACCTCCTTGCATAGTTAAACACAAGTTTTTTGCATCATCAAGTCTGTTAAACACGTTTTTTTGTATCATAGGTCTAAAGTAACCTGTGTTAGTAGTAACTAAACTTATGTCATGCACAGGTAATAAAAGCAAGTTTGTCAGACCCTATTGTGTTTTTATGGGACAGTTTCAACTAAATGGGGATACTCTGAGCTAATGTAATTTCAAAACAGGAGACCTGGAGGATAAATATTTTGTTCAGAAATAAGACAATTTAGTGATTTGAGTTAAAAAAAAAAAAAAAAAAAAAAAAACCTCCAGGTTTTCAGATTTGTTATGAAGTGAGATGATTCCTATGGATGCCAACCAGCCAAGTATAAAATGCAGGCTAACTTCCAGCACTGTGGTGTTTTAAATAGAAATGCAGATTTCCTAGGTTTGTGGCCACATTCTCCCTCTCTTGGATATTTTTCTGCTTTACAGATCTGCTTCAGCAAGACCCAGTATCAGGTACTTTTGTCTGCCTAGAAAACAACATTCTCGCTAGAAAAAACATGCCACCCCTGGGTCCATAGTCAAATGTCTTCTCTGCAGATTTCTAATATGAAGTGAAGGGGTCACTGCCTTTGGCATGGCAAACCATGAAAGCAGTTGTACTAACAGCATATTGAGCCACAGAAAATTACAGGAAAAATGTTGGCTTGCATTCAGCAAATGGACAGCAAGTGTTATATCGTACTACAGGACAGGTTCTCAAATGGTACTAAAAACTGTCATGTCCAGTGGTTTTAAAGGAAATTAGAAGTACATTTTTGTGTGGATCGTGGGTCCAGCAAGATCCAAGTTTAAGTGCAAAGATCCAAAGCAAGATAGAGAGCGTGATATTGATCTCCTGCTAGAGAGCTTTTTCCTTAAGATTAATTCTTGGATTCTAAACCTCCTAAGCTTACATTCAAATAAAGTTTAAAAAATAAATAAATAAATAAACTTGATTTTGCAGCATAAATTGAAAAGCCATGGTAGTATATGGAGAATGCACCTTTTGAAAATATAATGGTAAAGAAGGATCAGTTAACAGGGTGCCATTGATGGAAAGGCTGAAGTACTGTAGGTAAATATATGTCCTCATAAACCTTCAAAACAATTTGCTATAATCAGAAAGCCTCTCCAAGCGAAATCTTCACATAGCTTTAGTCCACTACACACTTACCTACCTTGCTCCACCGTTTTATCTGGGATACTATTGGCTTTTTGTATCATAGTACTTGCAGATAATTAATTAATTATGAATAATGTAATGCAGTAAACCATGCTGCTGCATACAGTCAGAAGACTTTCCCAGCTGGAAAGCCATTGACATTAAAAAAACTGCCCTCCCTCTTAATCACTGGGGGCCTCTCTTAGTCTTCTATTGGAGGGATTCAGTTTTGCTGTGCCAGTTCTGATCCTTAACATAATAAAATTAATTTTGTACTTGAGTCAAACATAGCTCCTGCAGTAATTTGAATTGTTCATAACCTAGTACCCTTCTTCCTGAGTGCTGAACAGAAACTGTTTCTGTGGAGAACACAGAGTATTAGAAATATCTGAAATGATGTCTATAACAAATTCTCATTCAGGACAGGAGTGCCCTCACCTAACCTCTGGTCTGCAGGTCCACAGTCCAGACTGCATTCAGACGAGACAGGTGCTCTCAGGCAGGGTGAGCCAATACAATAGCACAGACATTCATCTTGGTCTAGGAGGAGGCACTTTCTGGAAACATTTTCCTTGAATAGAAAAGATCTTTGACAAACAGCTTAGACTTAATGTATAATTTTGATATGGTCAAGACTGAACCTTACCACATGTGAGAATCATGATGAAATCACAGCAAAAACTGCATTTAGAGATTGTCTTATTCTATCAAAAGACCATTGAATGGGCCTATAAAGTCTGTTCTTGAAAACAGCACTTAGTTTTGGACAGATTAAAACAGAAGATCAGATATCCCAGAATCTTGAGTTCCACTTTCAGATCTTGCTTGCAGTGCTATCCTCAGCAAGTCCCTTAATTTCAGTCCCCTGTTGCTAAACTTTTATCTACTTACTAGACATCATTCATGATTTTTGAAAGCTGTTCTGAGCTCTACAGGTCAAGGAAGGTAGAACAAGAGAAAGGAAAATAATAACAATAATTGCTAGTGACTGAAAAGAAATTGCAGTTATTTCCTTGATAGCCTCAGCTGACTTTCACTAACAAAACTGCATTTAAAAAGCAGACAACTAAGTTCTGCTCTTTGATATTCATATGTAAAGGCAAATAAAATATATCTTTATATTATTTTCTCCTCATCTGGAGTTACAGCTGCATATCTGTGATTTCCAGGCCATCATGACACAGCCTGGAGCACCTCTAATGAGATTTACAAGTGCAGAATGTCTGCTTTGTTGGATTGGTTTTAAATACAATTTTTTCCAATTATCTTCTAAAATGACAGTTCCTCATGCAAATGAAACACTATGCTGGAAAATCCAAAGACTGTTTTGTGGGGGTGGGAAGCAAATCAGTCCCTTGACTACTTGCATCACTTATTTTACAGGGTTGAGAAAGAAGCAGTAGTTTAACAAAAGCACAGAGGGATCAAAGTACTTCTCAAGATAGCACATGCATTTAGACCATTAATGACAACTGGCAAATAAAGAAACCAGCACTATATTAACACACACAGCAGGGAGGCTTGATAGACACTGTGCATGTGCATGCATGTATAAGTCTGTATTATCTCCTCCTCTCCGTGTGACTTTCAAAGACTGTAGGCAAGATCATGAAAAGGTGTGCTAAATGTGCTTGTCATGGAAATGATAATAAAAATAAATTTCTTTTAATCTTGATAGAAATAATCCTTTTGTTCCTCCAATGCAAAAAAAAAAAAAAAAGTCACTGTCCTTTGAATCACTAAATTACAGGAAACACTAAAAGCTAATGTATTTTCAGTTTGCAATTTTCATTTTTAAAAAGATTGCTTTGCCACTGCTTTATACAGAATCCACTTTTATATAGAAGCTATTGCCTTTCTAGACAGAATTTAGGTTTAAAAGCCCAAAGACCAAATTTTGAGGGCATATTTTTTGCTTCAATGAGAACTAGAGGAGTAGATGTCTTTGCAAATCTTAACTGTGCAATGTAGTTTTGCTAGAGTTTTAATGGATTCTATACAACCATGGTGGTTTACACCTACACTAATTGGGAATCCCATCTCTTTTCTGAAACTTTAAGTTAATATATGCAGATTAATTTTATGAGCTTTTCTTCCCTTTTAGTTTAAACATTTTACCTTCTTGCCAGCTTGTAGGGTACTGCATCACAATCAGACGAATCTGTTAAACCCATTTTGCTGGTGCTCTATATTGTCACTGCTTGAGGCTGATCAAGACTGTCATTACAGTGTATAACTTCTTTAATGGAGATGAGACGGGTATGCTTGAGGAATAGACACCTTCCATTGTACATACATTTTTCCCTTACAATGTGTAACTTTACACTGTTTCATTACTGAAATAAGAACTTACATCCAGAATAATGTCAATATTGCTCACTAGAGCCAGGGGAAGGCAGCTAGTAGAGCTGATACTTCTTATTTTTTATTTCTGGCAACATTAAAAATTCAGCATGGAGAAAGTGTTGATGCCGTCTGTACTTTTCTTGTATGTTCTAATCTAATAGACTCAATGTTTGTTGTTAGTGTAGAAAAAAAAAACTGCCTATTTTTTCAGCTATACTATGATCACAGGACTTGTGAGAGCATAATGAATCATTTAAGTCAAATCTAGAAAAAGGCATAGAGCATTACCTATTTCCTTCTAACCCACCTGAAACTGGATATGTAAAATATTTTGGTATCCAGCATACAAATGCAGAAAAATTAAAATAGAGAGCTGGCTAGACTATTAAAATACAGAGCTGGCTAAACAAGATGCTAGAAGCCAGTCAGCTTTCAATCAACCTTATGCATATAACCTTTGAAATACATCTCATGACTGGGTCCAAAAGCTCTGCTTGCTGTCTTATGGAGGAATAGGAAGATTCCTTTGCTGAGTTAAGGGGAAGTGGTAAGGATATAAGCATTTAAGACCAGTGTATACAAGATGAAAGTCTTATTGCAATGTTCCACGCATTAAATCACCTTCTACCTGCCACACCTGGAAAGATCAGAATTTCCTTAGACATCTTCTGAGTCATGGTGCTGAAGGATACTGCTCTGTCCCCTCAGTATTCTTTTCATATCTTTCACATCTTCTTTTCTCACCCTCTTCTAACTTCTGTCTGCAGTTACTGAAATCCCAAATCCTTAGTATCTTTCTGTGTACAGCTAGCTACAGCTGTCATCTCTGTCCAGAAAAATGCACATTTCTTAACATCCCTACAGCAAAGGAAAGGCATAAATACTCAAAACATGCTGCAACCAACAAAGAGAAAGAAGTGAGAAGGAAAACAGGACCCTTGGACAGAGGCCAAGACTATGGATAGGGTAGAATAAGAAAAGAGTCTCTAACAAAACTGAAACCTAAAAGGGAGTCCATAGATTTTGAGTTTTCCATACCATTAACCTGTGATTATCAAGGTGGTTGAATGTTTCTCTTTGATTCTTCAATTTAGGCAATGTAGACAATTTAATTGTCTATACAGAACTAACATTTGTGTGCTATAGGACTTAATTCATGAAAAATAAATTCCAATGTAAATTAAGGGATTCCCACTTGTTATATATCTGTATTATTTATAAAATTGCTGAATGCAGTCAACTCTCCATTTGTAGCTTATCTCCTGAATCTTTCCTAATACGTTGGTCAATAAAAAATGCATATGCTTATATTTCAGATAAACTTTATGACTTCAAAATCAGGTGCAGTGGGTGAAAGAGAGATCAAGAACGTATAAAGGGACATTTCAGTATCATCAGAAAGCTGTGTCAAGTTCAAGTTCACTTTTGCTTTAAGACCACATGATAGCATATGCCAAAGTAGTTTTTAACTTTTTACCACAAGTAATACTATTAACACTCTGTTCAATGGGAGAGAAAGGTGTCCCTTATATCTTAAAAATTTGAAAATATCTTCCTAAAAGAGTCTCCATAGAATTACATATTTTAGATTAGATAAATCTGAAATCTTGCTATGCTGCTAGATTTGCAGGTATTTGATTGCCTGGCATTACTTTCAAACACATCTTTATGTGCAGCAGGTATCATATGACCATGTCATAAATGTAACCCAGCTGTCTGAAAAATAACTTACTACAATTCCTAACTACTACACCAGGAAGCATTTAAAACCTATCCAGTCTACTGAACACACTTTTTTTTTTTTGTGGGTGACGTGTCAGCTGCTTTTATTTTCTCAGTGCATTGTTACAACACATTTAGATTGTCATTCAGTTTGTCTCCACTCCAGAACAGCAACAGAAAGTCAATGGATATGCATTTGTCACCACTACATTTCCTCTCATCGGAGGCAAGATTGACTCCATTTGTTTTTTAATATGACCCAGGGAGATAAGTGGTGGTTGAGATAGAAAGAGGAAGTGCTTTTCTTCTTTGTACATAAAGGGAATGTGTGGTTCCAGATACACAATTACTAACATAAAAGTAAAACATCTTCTATGTGCAGAACATCTACATGGCTGAAAAATAGTCAGCACTTCACCAGATATGAAAAATCATGTTGCTCAAAGGAGTTTATCCCTAGAAAACATGCTCTATTTTTAGGCATTGTGAGTTGCTTTTACAAATATTTTCATTCAAAGCTTAAAGATTATTTATGATTAAAATTTATTTATGATTTAAAGATTATTTATTTATTTTAAGATTATTTATGATGTGACCATAATGCTATTATTATAAAGGTTTTAGGAATACCTCTGCAGTGGAAACAAGGAATGGAAGTCAAATATTTGGGTTTGTCACAGATACTGGAGATTTAAAACTTGATCCCAGCTGAAGATTCACAGAGAAAACAAAAATTAACATACACAGGCTTCTAAATCATTTTCAATGTCTAATCTAGTTAACTTATATTTTAATAATTTGCTAATAATTTTAATATTTAACAAATATAATATTTACTCTAAACAATTTTGAAATAGGATATTAATCCCCATAACACTTTGCATTCAAAGATTAAGCACAGAAATTTCTACTCTAAAAAAGGCAAGCAAGGTGAAAATAATTCATATTGAAGATGCAATGTAGAAAGGAAAGACAGAATAAGGAGGTAGAAACTACTGGGTTTATTACATATTAATTTGAAATCTCAACAGCAAGTGCTTCATGTGTTGAAATAAGCATGCAGCATATTTGAAACATGTATTGTTTAGCATTGAGGCAACCATGAAACCTAAGCCATCCATGACTTAGTTTATTAGTGCTTAGAAATGTCTGCACTAATTCATTTGATTCATTTGATGTACAGTCATGATTTTTCCTCCAAACAGCCATTTAAAAAAGACTTTTCAAAATATATTTCAGATTTGATAGGGACATAAAAAGAATCTATTCCTCATGTAATAAGGCTACTTTTCTTGCTGTAACTGGCTGGAAGTTTTGTTCAAATTTCATTAGATTTTCTTTAAGACAGATCCTGCTTTTGTTGTTTCTACATAGACTCAACCTTTTGTAAAAGGAAAATAATCCTTGCTGAAAAGAAACGATACACAAAACATAACAGTTTACCTTGTTCACTCTTTTATACAGCGGTCTGACGTGCAAATTTTAGGGCATGATCCTCCTTCATGTAGACTTTCAGAAGAGAAGATTTAGGTGTAGTTTTTACTTTTCTAATGATTGCCACTGGGAGCTCTCTAGGAAGTGAATCCCAAAGGTTTCCAATCAAGGAGATTAACCTGGTGTGTTTAAAAGTAATAGGTTAGATAAGTGCCATCAGCTTGTCATTTCGCTTAAATCCTTCTTTCCTGTGTTTTAGCTGGGTGTCACCACCTCAAGAAAGAGAAATAAGAAGGCATTCATTTTTTTCATGGCTTGGTTCCCACCAGCACTAGAGGGATTTGCCCAGAAGTACTACTCACTGAGATCCAGATGGCAATCTCTATCTTCAGACAGGCAGTAAATCCTAAAAAATCACCCCCCTGTGGTAGTGAGTTGGCACATAGCTGATTGCATGGCTGCAGCAGTTCTTAGGCAGTAGCACTAATATGCCATGCCCCACAGAGCACCGGGAGCAAGGCAGTGCTTGTGCTTGAGTCATTTTCTGAAACGTGAGCTCTCATGTTCACTCCTGGTCATGGCAACTTGGCCTCAGCATCTCCCCATGCTGGTTCAGCACAGCTTCTCATGCTGGAAGGGCTCATCAATGTTATTCACCACTATAGTGCCTTACTTAGCTTTAATACAGGTTTTCTTTCTTTTCTAAATACTGTACTTTCTGTGAACTGTCCTAAAGTCCGTAGTTATTCCAGGTACAAATTATCCACCTTTCCTTCCTCCCCATCTGCTGCCTGCAGGTGGCATGATACAGACACACAGCTCTGCAGCTTCTTCTGTGTACAGACTGTAGCTGCATCTGGCTCCAGTCCTCCTGCTATTAACTGATGTATTAGGACAAAAAACTCTGCAGTGATGAATGTATTCACTTGGGACATACTTCAAATTGGAGATAAGAAATCTCAGTGGTTTTTTTTTTTGTTTGTTTGTTTGTTTTTTTTACTAGCGGAGCAAACTAGGTTTTTATTAATAGTTTCCCAACACTGCTATTTAGCAACTGATTTGCACATCCAGAAATCTCCAGAGGTTAAAATGTTAGTTTTTGATCATTGTGTTTGAACAGAAAAAATAAATATTCATATAGCGTAGTGAATTCCTGCTTATTTCCTAGGGTGTTTTGCTTCATCTGTTACCAGGTTACCTGTTATCAGGTTGTGCCATTTTCCAGGAAAGAAAGACATCTCCTGGCTGAATCTGGGTATGGAGAAAAAGATATTAATTGCTCAGTTCTGGCTATGTCTGCATGGAAAGAGAACAAACCTATAACTGCAGAGTAAGATTTCTGGCTCTTGCATGTCATTGTTGCAGTCTTTTTCTGGCTGGGCATCTGCATTTAGAAAAATATATTTCAACTGAGCATAAAGATACATCATTTGGTGCTGTGCTAAGTCTGATAGTAAATAGTAGGAAACTTTGTAGCTTAAGACAACACTGTGGCCTGCATACTTTCATGTTAACCATAGGAACTTGACCCTTCTGCTCCAAAAGAGCACAGGCAATTAAGCAAAATCTCCACTGTTGTTAGTAATATATTGTAGTATGTGTTATATGCCAAGAAGAGGTTCTGATATACTAGAAAACCATCAAGTGTGTGTGTGTTTATGTGCAATGTGTTTATGTACACAACGTTTATGTGTATGTATTCATACACTAATTTGCATACACATATATATGTGTGTGTGTGTGTAAATACACAGTCCAGTATAGGATAAGTAACACAGGCAGTTGCTAACAGCAACAAATGGCTGGAGCAGAAAAATGACCTTGTGTTTCTATACAAGTCTTGAAAAGCCTCTCCCGGACTGCTGTGTTTCTGAGAGTGTCTGACAGAATGGCGGCCCCTCTCATCAGCAGCAATCATTTTCCCATGATTTTGCCTCCTCAGCAGCAGCAGGATCAACAAGGTTGACTACCCTCATCCCCTTCAACTGTCTCTTCCTTTCCTGAGTCAAGGGCAGCCCAACCCTTGTTCCCTTCTTTTATTCATTGCTGACAAAAAAACATAAAGCTTTGAATCAGCTTTAGGCACGTGAATACTCAGGGAGCAGATTGCCTAATCCTCTGCTTGGGTGCATATGCAGGACTTCAGAGCTCTATCTATTGGGAACAACATGGGTTTATGGGAAAGCAAAACTGGGTCGTAGATCAGCCACATTAACAGAGATATCTTTAGTTTGTTACAAAACCATATTCCAGTTTATGCTGTAGAACACTGGAAATATCTGCATATCCCAGCTTTCTCAAAATAAATTGGGAAAAAAAAATGACAGAAAATACACAAATATAACTGAAAGGTTAAGTATGGTGTGAGGATAGGAGAAAGTCAAAACATTTCAGATTTTCTTCTTCATTATTGCCTTTTGTGTTTACAGATTATGGTAATGAGAACTGCAGAAACATAAACTGAGCGCATACAGGATTATAAACCTGTAAAATGCAAAATACCAACAATATAACTCATAACATCTGAGCCCAAAAGTTCCCAACTTTGTACTAAAAAAAAAAAAAAAAAAGCCTTCACTTATCTGCAGAATACATTGGAATGTTTTAACACAATTTTGATAAAAAGAAAAAGTTTAGTATAAATGTCAGCCTTAAAACCTGTCTTAAAAAAGAGATTGCTGCTTGTGGCTCTGGGTGTGCCTACCAGCATATGGAGCATTTTCATCTTGTGGCATAGATTTTGGCTTAATACAGTGAAGACATTACTGGTTGTTGTCATGACATTTCTCTCTGCAAGATTAAAGTATTTCCATTCCAGCATCCACAGCTATTATTGAAATAACATAATTTGTGAATTATATGAACTTGCACCTTTCCTAGGATAATGAGTTGATGAGGCATTTGTATGAAGAACAATGTTTTATTATTAGCAGCATAAATATGAAGGTCTTCAATATAGGCTTCATTGCAACTTGCGCATGATTCTTTGCTCTGTTTTCATGTTCTCATGTTGATTAAAAGAAACAGCAGTTGTGTTGTGGCGGCATAGTACTGAGCAAATTTCACTTTCATAACAGCTTCCACAGCACTTGGCCACCCGAGAGTACTAACAAACCCCAGCAGTGCCATCTGAAACACTCATCCGGTTAATCTCTGCATGGCAACTGCATCTGCTGTCAGTGCTTACTGCCTGCACCCCTTGCAGGGTTTCTGTAGGACACCAGCTGACTCCAAGGCAAATTTACTTTTTTAATAAAAGTGAAATTCACACCCAGCAAATAGTGAGGGCACCGGATTGGTCAGGAAAAAACAACAACAACAAAAAAGAAGCAAAAAAAAAAACACAGAACAAGGGACACATAGCAGAGTACTTGGTTCAGCAGCTGGGAAGGCTTCCCTATCGACTACTGAAGGTGCCTCTGATGATCGCATTTTTCTATTAGCTGCCTCCAGTAAATGCCCAAAGCCCTAGTAACATCCTTCACAGACTTGCAATAGATGTTTGTGCTACAATACTCCAGTCACAAATGCTACTGGCACAACACACTTTGCTCTTTTAAGAACTTGAAAAGCCTCTCACAACAAAAGGTGAAAGAAAACTCTGTTTTACACTGCTCCTAGGAAAGATCTCCTAGGGCAATTTTAATTTTAAGTTACTAGATGGCTGCTGCAAACCCTTCCCAGGTAATCAAAAGGTGGGTGTTTTCTAGTTTGCCCTTTTGAAAAGGAAACTGAAGCTAAAGTGAGTGAAAAAATGCATGTTATAGGACAAAACAAGCAGCCATAATTAGCTGATCTATAGCTAGTCATGTAAATGTAATGGATCAAATCATATTTCTGATTATCCTTTTTCATCACAAGCTAGGATGTGTAATGTTGGCTGTGTTTGCTTTTGTTAATTGTGACTGTAGTCTGCCAGCTTGTTTTGTTCTCCAAATTGAAGATCTAATTAAAAGGCAAAAAATATTCTCAGTTTAAAATTCAGTGACCAATACATTCAAACTGAGAAAGAAGGGATATTAAAGCTCAGGTACTACATGTTAGTTTACCTTGAAACTTACTTTTTTATGGAAATAACGTTATCATCAAAAACTGTTTTAGGAACATTGGTTCAAGCAAAAGTCTAACATTATCTGAAGGCATTCCTGACTAATATTGTTCACACAGATGAGGAAAAGCTTCGTATTTGTGAATGTGAATAAAATTTTGTTCATAAGAATATTTTTTAGAAAAACACACATCAAATGTATACAAGTATGTATTCGTATGATTACACATTTTATGAGCTTATCACCTGAGTTAGAAACCATCAATTTAGAGGGAAATAGAATGCAATATGCTTTTGGTGACCAAACATAAAGTGTAGTTAGTAATTTAGAAGTAGTGAATATTTGAAGGAATAATGATTTTTACTGAGAAATTTACACACTTCTGATGCTCCTATAAATTATTTTGGATGCTCACTGGATGCTTAAAAACAATTCCTGGACTATTTTGAAGCAGAGAAAGGAGATGATGCCTAAGCTATTATTATTATTATTATTATTATTATTATTATTATTATTATTATTTCATATCTTTCTACTGGCAGCTTTCAGATAAATTAATTTCAATTTCTACAATATGCTATTCTGTTTAAGGGCAATATAAACAATGTTAAATATAAACAATATTTAAGGACAATATAAACATGCTACTTTACTTAAGAGAAATTGCCAAGTCTTTCAAATTTGTGCTAGCTTTGCTCACTTCCTTTTTTCATTCTCAAACTAGAGCAGCCTAAGAATTCTGTAAAGAAATATGAACTACCATGACAGAGTTAAAGCTGCAGTATGTATCTCAGGCTTGGTGCCTATGAGGCACTGGGAGATGTTCAGTTAAAGGCTGTCCAAAGAATGGGATTCCATCTGGCAAATGGTGGGAAAGGTTTGGTGGAAAAACGGTCCTTTGGCTTGGGCAAGTTTACTGATTTACATTCGAATTTGCTGCCTTGTTAACTACAGCAGCAAAAAAAATAAATGTCTTCACACTGAAAATGAGATGAGCCCTTGGTTGTCTACCATGACATGGGCATTTTCTGATGTCATCCCTGCGAAATGGAGAGTCAGTGTGCCTGAATTGGTATTTTTATCCATGTCTTTTATCACTGACTTCTCTGGTGCTAACCAGGACAATCTTCCGAGGTGTAGGGCACCTTGGTAATCTTGCTACTTGGGGGTGGGCATCTGGGTTCTCTGTCATGTAGCTCTGGTAGCCTTTTCACAGGGATGAAGCTGGAAACAGGGTCTCAAGCCCAGAGTTAATCTACCAACCTCATGTCATTAGTTTCAAGAAAATCAATTAGCTTATATTTCAAAAAGAACCAGGCCAGGTTTGCTATTCCACAGGTGAATTTGGAAAAAAAGTACCAAGCTTCCTTTTCAACTCGTCCTACAAAATATTGAGCTGTATTGCAGAGTAGAAGAGAGGTTCTGGTCCCCTTGTGCTACAGCCAGTTACACCTGCTTTGAGAAAGAAATAAATTACATCTGCAGCAAACAGTATTTTGTAGCTTTAAAATGTCACTAGTGAGATTGACAGTGTTTAGTTATCTTAGTTTGAAAGTTGATTCCCTTCCCAAAATAATGACATTGTCATAACATTCCTGTACGTGGCCCCATTTTCCACAGGATGTGCTTAGACTATTGAGTCTCTGAGGATTCGGTGATCTGTGGTGTGACACAGCTCTAAAATAAAGAACATACTCAAGAGAAGTGCAGTCTCCTAGCTTTGTCAGGTCATTCACTCCACATTTAGCACTAGAGAAGTCGTTCAAGGAGTTACATAGGTAATACACAACAAGGAATTACGTAAGTCAAAACCCAAAAAGTACACTGTGGTAGCTATGTCTTCACTATACAAAAGACTCTTTAAAAAATCCACATAGGAATAAAAATTATCTCTGTCCAATTACTCAAATCTTGGGAGCAAACTTCAAACCACTTTATGGTCTTACATAAATATTAGTGAAAAAGTGGGAGAACAATGGTAGGAGCCCTAAGCTTTGTAGAAGATTACACAGCTTCAGTGACAGAAAATATTTGTATCGCTAGCTTGGGATGTCCAGCAAACTGCATTTATTATCAGGCTTTGTCCTGAATGTCCCAGGTACACTGAGAACACTTTTCTCAGGGTTTGGGTAGAAGGTTCCAAAAATATTTATCCAAGAGAGCCTAAATAGAAATAAATTTTGCAATTTCTATCTTAGGAAAAGGTTAATATTAAAGTAAAAAAAAATAATCTTTCCAAATCAGGATAAATTTAAAGTTTTCACATGATGGATTTGATAAAAAACTTATTGAGAGAAGTCATGTTTTTATCTGGACCTGAAGTGTTTCATTCCAGTTGATTACATTGACCCTAGTGCTCTGCGATTAAATTCAATATTCAGTTGATTTTTTTCCCCTTGTGGACTTTGGGCTTAAGGTATTCAAAACCCCCATTTTCCCCTCCTTTTCCTCACCTTCAGTGTGTCCTGTGCAGAGTGTTTTCTCCACAACACATGCAGAGACTAGTGCTTCCAGTGGCAAACCACTTCTTGGTTAGAAGATATCTGCACTGAATAACAGGAATATTACTTTTTATGGGAGCATTGCAGAGGAGAGACTGAGAATTTGAAAAAACAACCTTTTCCATAAGGAAGTGAGGAAACAGGCACATGCAGCAAGGTGTTTTAAACTAAGTTGATACGATGTGTTTAATTTTTAATTTTAAAAGTAATAAAATCTCCCCATTCATGTTAAATCAGTTTGAATTAAAATGTTCCAACTTTTCACAAACTGAATGATCAAAGAATGTAAAAAGACTAAATGCAGCTAGAAAAGACTGAGAGTAATTATAATTAAATGCTGTAAATACCTCAAGGTTTAGACAACACAGAGAGTGAATAGCTATTTAGCTAGTAAAAACGAACCAGAACTGAAATTAGAGCAAATAAGTACAGACAGTCCCAAATAAATGAAAGCTGTAAATTACAGGAAAATGTGCAATGTTAATTTCAATAGACAGCAGGTGTGAGAAACCCTTTTCTTTTTTAAGATGATGTGATATGCATATTTATGAGAAAAGTTTGTTGTCTGTGGCACCAAAGAACTTCACAAATCAAGATCCCAGTGTACTGACTGCCAAAGCTGTCTAACTCTCTTTCATAATAAATAATAATAATGAGTGTGTGTTTGTGTGTGTGTGTGTGTGTGTTTAAATCAGTTTCCCAAGAAGGCAGTATTTCTGTGGAAGCTGGATTTTCTTTCAGGAAAGCCATTCTGATATGCCATCACCTATTAGCTATACATCTAAGTCTTTGAGAAAGCTTCAAAACACACAGCACAACCTTGAGCTCTCTATTTCAGATCTTTATAAGTGAAATGTAATTACTGAATCTTCCTTTCTATCCCCTAGATTTTTCACATGACTCGTCTAGTTGGATAAAGGTATATTTTAGGTATCTATTTTCTGTTTTGTTCAGTCTGAGTTAAATGTTAAAATACACCTAAAAACCTGGCCTGTGCTCTTATACTTCTCTTACTGCATATACTTACAGTAACTAGTACACTGAAACTAATTTTGCTGAGACTTCTGCTTTGTAATAAAGATGAATTGTTTGGGGTCCAAGAAAAATATTTTTTCCTAATTAAAATTAAAACAGTTTATGCATTAGAAAAATGTTCCAAATAGCTGAAATGAGTGAACAGATCTATGCTTTGATACTTTTTTTTTTTAAATTAAAAAAAAGGGGGGGGGAGGAAAAGTGGTGTTATCTAAATGACATCATAAATTTCAGAGACTTCCTAGAGGCAACACTACTGAACAGAATCCCAGTGTGTTCCCATTGTCAGAGGTGTCTTATATGGCAAATGTTGGGCAGAAACTGTGGCTATTAGTTTTAAAGAAACAATATTTACTTACCATTACTCATGATCAACTTAGCATAAGTTCTTATAGCTGTTTTCTGAATCTTGTTCTGCATTCATCTGTTGCTGCTTCTTTGTCTCAAATAGTCTGCACAAACTCACAGAGCAGAAGACAACTGAATTCTGGCAATATATAATTAGTTGTTGCTGATTTTGCTAATCAGGTCACTTTGCTTAGTGTTTTTCCATGTAGAGGTAGGCATACTTGTGCTTGTCTGATGTTTCTCTTAGAATAAGCTGCTCAGATAATGTCGCCACCACTAAAAATGTCAAGGACATACTTATGTACCTAAGTTGAAATTCTCTTCATTAAAATGAATGATTGGCTCATCTTTGAGCAAACTGCATAATTGCCTGTCTCTGTGTAAAGCCCTCGCTGTTCTCTTTCAAAAAAGAAGCACAATCCTCCTAGCGCCCAAAACATAGATCCCAACCACTGTGAAGGTGACTCTAATACTTCAGACAAACTAATATTGGCTAACCCTGACTTCATGCTGGCAGCTTTCCATCTCCATAATAAAGTTCACTAGTCAAGGAGTTGTGAGCATCTCATTTTGAACTGTATGCAGAAAGCTGACCTTGCTCCATGCTAAGAAGAGAAAGAAAGAAAGAAAGAATAGACTTACAGGGTAGGACAATTCAATTACACCTCTCACCTCAGGTGAAGAAAACTTCTAAAGTTTTCTCTCCAGCCCCAGAGAAAAAAGACTGCAAATTTGATTTTGAACCTTGTGACATCAGAATAAATCAAAACATTTTTGTTGACCTGAAGGGGATGGGGTATGAAAGTGATAGGACAAGCTACGTAAAATCTGCAGATAGAATGCACCCCCTACATTCAGGGGATTAATACCATTGATTTAAATAGAACCCTGGAGATGGAGGCAACAGCAGTAATTCCTAAATGCCAAACAGACCAGCCTAGGACACTAATTACCAAGAGATAACCCATTACTGGTACCTGGAGTCATCCCTTACACCCTAATCTGCAGGTAAGTCTGAGGCTGAACTTTCTGGTGACACATAACCCAGAGGGTTCTGTCACGGTCTCTGCAATGCAGCAACAACAGATATGTAAATGCATTAAAAAATTCATGATGTGTACTGAAGGGCTGTGTTTAATGAAACCATGCTACAGTTTGTAGCAAGCAGTTGATGACATAACAAGGGCCCCATCCTTCTCAGAAAGTGTCCTTAGCAGAGGTTTCATAGCAGAGGGTAAGTTGACACCCCAGAAGTCCACTGCTAGGTGGAAGTGCTTGTCCCTCCCCAGGCTTACATTTGAAACAGTTCCGCCATAGGCATGAACTTAATAAATGACAAAGAGAGTATCTAATTAACATTCCCATGAATCATGAGGAACCTATCTTAGCTGGATTTCAAAAGGCTTCTAGAAAGAAGGATTTTTCTTAGTATGTTCATCTTTATTATAATTACAACTATATTATAATTATATTATAATTTTCTGGTTGAAATCTGGCTTTTTCAGACACAATCCTAAATGATGGCGAAGGGATGCACTGCACTCTGCCACACCAGAAAGAGAAGCTTCTTAAGAAGAGCCACCAGCTATTAAGCTATTAGCTGATCAGCTTTTAATTCTACATGAATAATGTCCATTGAAATGTGGATTGTCCAAATATTTCCTAAGCCTTTCGATCACTTGACATTAAGGTGAATTTAGCCAATTTACTAGTGAGAGATTTAGTTTCACAGCTGACATTTTTCAGCCCTTGCTTGTCGGCTTGTTTGCCTGCAGGATGTGGAGGTGGACGTTTGTGGAGCCTGGACTTCATTTGCACAGCATCCAGTAAAACAAAACCTTCAGCAAGCAATAAACACTGAAAAAAAAAAAAAAAAAGGAAGGGTAAGTGTCAGGCTGTGTTGCTGAGTAACAACATTTATAGCCACATAAAAAACAGAGCACATTCACAAAGAATCTCTTTGGAGGTGGAGAATCACAAGAAAACCTTCTGTCATCTCTGGCCATTAGAAAAGCAATTGATTCTCAGGCTTCAACATTTCAAAAAGCACATGCATCTTGTGGGAATGGACACTATGATTCCTGATTCAGCTTGACTTTGCTGAGTAGCAACACTGATAGCTTAGAACAAAGGAAAAATGAGAGAATATTTAAATCAAGAAGGGCCCAGTGAGGCATGTAATTGGGAGAAAAACCTCTCGTGATTGTCCATTGTATCTGTGGCAGGAAAGGGCATTGCTTTAATGATTTACATGAATGAGAAAAGACAACTTCATAATTGCCAGAACGTTGTCACAAGAAAAAGCTGAAAAGAAATTGCAAGGAAAGCACGAGTCAACTCTGAAATATAAAATGGAAGCCCATTCCTAACTGATTTATTGGAATATAAAAAGAAATGTGGGAAATAATTTACAGAAAATTTAAGATGTTCACGGTTGTTTATTAAAAATAAACACACCAGCCTATACACACGTTCACGGTTCATTCTAGGATCTGACTTGTGGAGTAGATCTTCAAACACTGCCAGAGCACAGCAGCAATTTCAGAGTCAGGGGAAGGTGAGGCACTTTTTTGTTGGTTAAGAACTTCAAAAACTGGTATGAGTTTTTAAGCGACTGAAATAGACTGTTTTATAGGCTTATTTTTTAGTTGTCATAGCACAGCAAGAGAATTAGTGACTGCTTATCAGAATTAAATTAGGTGGGATATAGTAATCTTGCTCACAGACATTGTGTGTGACCAAAAATTGCTCCTTCCATCATCACTCAGAGCAGCTCGAACTCAGTATGTAAACAAAGGCTCAGTGCATTTCTTAGTACGTTCAGGTTTGCTGAACAGCCTCACAGGCAAGGAAAAGTAATTTCATGAGAATACCTGCATAAGAATTAGTCACAAATTTTTAAACGTCTTGCAAAAAATTTCCTGCACCCACGGTGTTCTGACATGGAAGTAGTGGGATGTTTTAGACTGGTCTAAGTACTTTCTGTACCACCTTACTCTTTTTTTAAAGGGCAGAGACTAGTACCAGCACTAACAACAGGTCTATTCAGACAACATGTCCAGATCTGATCAGCTGCTAATAAATACATTGTCACCTAGCAGAGGTGACATATTATGAGCTGCAGTTGCTCCCCAGTCACTATGTGCATGGTTTGGAATTAGACCCTCTGCTGTACCATAACTAACTACACAGACAAAATGCCAGTCATTTTAACTTATGTTTTTGAGTCAACAGAAATGGCAAATGTTTTTCGCCAATAAAACTATTTTTCAGAGGTGGAGACTGGCTATAGTAGGGGTTCTCTCCTACACTTTACATAAAACTAAATCCACTAGCCATGTGGTCCCCTGTACCTCTTGGAGGGAGGGTGACATACTTGCGACATTCTCTGAATCTACTGGAAGAGCTGAGTGGTGAGGAAGCAAGGCACTCTAAGACACCCTAGACCAGAAAGCGCTCAAGGATTCACGTTCTCTATAGTCCTGAAGACTGGTGCAGGTTTTCTTCAAGGTCCTCTGAAAATCTGAGTGAGGAGAGTGGGAGAAAAGGAGGAATTAGCCTCGTCTCTGGAATTACTCACTCATTTTCAGAAGCAAGTGAGCAACAGTGAGGACAGCAGTTCCAAGCAATAATATTTCAGGATAGATATAGCCCCAAGCTGCACTGTCATTCACAATGTGTACATAATATTTGGGCATCTGTTGGTAAGAGGAGACAAGTTCTGAAAAGTCTAAACCAGGCAGTCCAGCCCCACAGGCAACTCAAGCTGGCCAAACACCACTGCTCCTGTCCTGGCTGAACTTGCTGTCTCCTGGGACCCTGGAAAGGAAGTGAAGGAATTGAAGGAGAACCCTTCATTGAAGCAGTGACTGGGATATACCTATCCTTTTGCAAAGATGATGAGGAGGAACCTTGCAGAGTACTTTTCAGTGACCCCAAACCATTCTGCTGGCCTAGACATGACTGTGAAACAGATTTCAGCAATCAATTCTGCTTTAGTTTTCCCATAGTACAGTGCAAAACATTATGTATAGCCCTTATCATTATAAAATTGCAAGAAACATTGAAATTACAAGGATAGATTTCAAGCCACTGCTATTTTACAAAAACATGTATTAATCACTGTGTCTGATGATCCCCTTCAGCACCATGGAAAGCCCTAACAAATAGCAGTTGCAAGCTAAAGAATCTGGAACATACATGTTAAGTAATATAGGCAGTTCAGAAATCTAGGTTCTTTTAAAGCTACAGAAGATGCCTAAAACCTTCAGGGTGAGATATGAAAGCGGCACCAAAAGAGGCCATGGCAGTTACAGAAAAACATTGTTGCTATGTATAACAACAGGACTTAAATTTATACCTTGAAGCTGTCTAATTGACTATGCATAATATCCATCTATATGCCAATTGTTTGCCTGCACTGTCCCTAGTAACAAATAACTCCTCTGATATGCAGTAATAATCCGCATATTGCTGTTGCAAACAGATACACCCAGATTAATGTGGAACATCAGACTTTACTTTTATATTGCACAAACCTCTTGCCTGTTTCCTGGAGGGAGCTATTTCTGGTTGTTAGAAACACTTTTTAATGGGACCATACAGAACTGGACATTATCCTCTTGTTTTGCAGCAGGTGTTCTGGACTTAACAGCAAGAAATTCTGCAGTTAACCCTGAGGCTTATCAGTTTGGAATGACAAAAAGAAACGCTGTGTGTTTTGCTTGGTTATAAGATGTTCATAGGCCACCACTATGATGTTGTGGTGAAAATTTTTTTTTAAAAAAGGGGAAATACAATTATGGAATGCATCAAGTGAAGTATTTCCACTACTTCATAGGCAACTTCTGCTCAAGATAGATGAACCTAGACAAGAACAGTGGCAGAAGTGGATTTGTGGGATAATCAAGAGAATGTAGAGGCTTTTTAACAGAAGAGAGCCAGAAAATATTTGCTTATTAAATCCAAAGAACATCATCTCAAGCACTAATAGGTATAAAGTGTTTGTTAATAAACACAGGCTGGAAATAGAGATTTACAACAAAACACTGTTAGTAAGAGCTGTGAGAACAAAGATAGCATTGGATATAGATATAAAATATACATATAAAAATTTGATCTGTTTAGGAAGTGACTTTATAACTTCAAAAAGATCCCTTTAAGTCCTACAGCTACCACATTATAGTAGAAAAATTATCTTACTTAAACATCCTGTTCAAGACAATGGAACTTAGCTTAAAATAATTAACATTTTAAACATCCTGGGGAACTTCTGTATCTATACTGGCATTTTCATGAAAGCCAAAGCTTTTAACCTGGTGTACAAGCAACATTTGCACATAGAGCACAAAGCTACCAAAGAGGACAAACAAAAAAGAGAGATTCAGATACTACTGTTGGCAGTATGGTCAGAGGTCCTTCTCAGTGCAAGCTGCAGTCATAAGCACATAAACCCTGCAAAAGGAGTGCTCCCTCAGAGAAGGGCAAGCCCTTGCCATGGATGTTCTCCTTCTGACAGAGACAGAATAAAGGGCTGCATGAGCCTTTTCATGAAGAACTGTAGAGTTTGGGTGTTTTGCTATGAAAAGGTTTCCTCACAAAATTAGCAAGAGGTATTATGCTTGACAAAGTGCAGACTACTCTATAAAACCAGTCTCCAGGGTTTTCAAATTCTAATTCATGGTATCACAGTCCTGTAGTGCGTGAGAGGTGAGATCCTCGCATTGTTACTCCATCTTTCAAGTTCTTCCACAACTGAAAGATTAAAAAGCCACAAGGAATCCCTTCACCTCAAATGAACTGCTCACCTATATTGAATCTAAGAATATTTCCAAGAAATCTTTTATGGAATTAACACCTAGAAGCAGAAAAAGACATTTATTTTCCACAAGGTTAGTAGCTGGCTGACTGCCATGCTGTCAATCACACACCAGTTGAGAGTAAATCTTAAAAAAATCTCATCCTCTATATCACTTCTGTCAAAAGTATTCTATCATGGACCTATTCTGCAGTTATGAAAATACGCCAAGAGCAATGAAAAACAGGTGCTCAAGATCTGGTTTTCCATACACGAAACAAGTACACAGAAAACCTTCTTACAACCCTGACATCTCTGCAGAACTGCAGATTCTTGGCTTCTTCCAGAAATTTTCTGTTTGGAAACAAATCCACGTCTTTGCCTAATAAATCTGAAAAGAAATGGAAGAGTTAAATGAATACCGAAGCACTTTTCTGAAGTTCTTTCTTTGCCTGGATACAGCATTTCTTGTAGCTAATACATTTGCTTTACTTCATACACTCCTCAGTATTGTTCTATGTGGAGTAACAGGTATACACTTATTTCTGAGATATGTGGCTTCTGAGAAGTGAACAAAATTTTCTTGAAAGGAAGAAAAAATAGAGAATGAAAGAGTTTCATCAGTGTTACTTTTACTGCCTATTTTATCATTTGCTTGGAGTAGAATGTATTCATAGAACCTAGAGAAGACACCCAGAAAAGGGATTCGCTTGTATTATTTATGTTTAGATATCCTTATGTTGATATGCTCATGTGTTGCTAGCACATAAGCCCTGAGCAGAACAAGAGCCAATAGCGAGCTCTGCAGGGGCAATAAAAAACTTCCCAGGTATCCTTGAAGATGCAAAAAAGATTGCTCACATTGTGAACAAGTTTGACAGCAGAGATAAAACAGTAGCAGGGAACCTGTGGTCTATGCTAATGATATGTCAAAAAGTAGTGTAAAGTTTTCCCTGCAGGTGGCCAGGCATATGAAACATTATAAATTAGCAAAAGAAAGAAGTCTGATCTGAGTCTTCTCTTCATCTCTGTCTTAACGTTTCTTGTAGAATTAATTTTCCACAAGGAAAACTGTGTGGAGACAAAGACAGACTGGCATACCTTAAAGACTTTTTGACACCTTTCTATAAATCTGCTCTCTATGCAAGAAATATTCCCTATTACAAACCTGACTAGCTTCTTTATGTCACTAATATTCTGGTATTCTAGCTGATTCCTTAATTAACTGACTTTTAAATCCAGCTTTTAAAGCAAACTAGTCAAGTATGAAGGTATTGGAAGGGGTTTTTTCTTCCAAGAGAGAAAGAGAGAGTGAGAGAGAGAGAGAGAGAGAGAGAGAGAGATTCCAATAATTATACCTTCTTGCAACCCCTGACCAAGCATGCATTTTTAGTATTATTCTCTGTGCATCTCATGGGTTATCTAAAGATGTTACTTTAGGTCAAGTTGAAAATAAAACAGCTCTTTTCGAAAAAGTTTTAAATGGTGCTGCATGCTCTGAAAAAACATGACAACTTTTTCCTTTCCCCTCAGTTTCAGAGCTACTGAGATGTAATTATTGATTGATCTCTTTCTCTGGACTTTAATAGACTTTAAGTTTTATTAAACTTGGCTCTGTTTTGTGCCTGGAAGAATAGCTCTTAGAATAATTTCCAAATGCTTTTCACTCTAAAACATGCTCTGATTAATTGCTAGTCCCTTTACATAATTTGCTGGACTGTATTTTTTTTTCACGACAATTAAATTTTCTTTAAATTGATGGATGTTAATATATCTCACAGCCCTGAAAATTTCTGTTATGGTGGTTTTATCTAAATGAAATCCAGCTTCATTTCAGTAACATTTGCTAAGTGGTGTAATGCTTTAATTTTTTTGCATTGGGATTATAGATTTATCTTCTTTACATGCTTAGAACTATTCTGTAACATTTCTACCTAATGTTCAGTTTATGGCTGGGAACACTGAGCTTCTGGAATGTCTCTTACATATTAACATAAAATATGAGAAATTAAATCCCATAACATATGTAATTGCTACTTATGTAAAAAGCAAGATGGTTATTTAATTTTTATACTTGTAAACACATATTTGCTAAATTAAATACTCTCTAAGTATGCCTCTCTAAGACTTGTTGGCTAGAGTCACCTCAGCCTTCTAAATGAAAAATAGAAATGCTACCTGCAATCTTAGACTGATCCAATAAGTTTAAATTTAAAGCTGGGCAGTTTCTCTCTAGCTCTAATACAGTTGCCATTGGAGAGAAAAAAAAAAAAAAAAAGCCAAATTCTCTGATGTCTTCATTATTTCAAAAGTGGGAAACAAGTGGTGAACATTTTTGTGGACTCTAGGAAATGGGGTGGGCAATCCAACAGAGAAATATGCAGGTCACTGCACTGAGGTAGCCCAGAAAACATACCTCTGATTTCACCCATCTGTAATAGCCATCTGAGTCCACATGTACTCCAACACTCTGCACCTGGGAAGACTTACTCATTCAAGAGCAACTTTAGGCCTGAGTGTATTCTATGCACTTGTGTGGTTTCTAGATCCTTCAGGATCCAGATCTTCCTATATTTTCCCAGTCCTGGGAACCAGAGGCAGAAATAACCTCAATGGTTAGGGGGAAGAGGCTACACAGGAGCGTCCTCTTCATCTTCCTGAGTCTGAACACAGGCAATTATCTCCATTACAGGACATGATGGAGGAGCTGAAAAGAAATTGTGGTGCTGTGCTGCAGCTATTAAGCATGTGAATTGCCACTGATTCAGGGTAAGAATCAAGAAACAGGGGCGAAAGTCCCCTTTGCCTTCATAAAATGCTTTCCTCAAAACATCAGTGTTTGATTGGAGTCCAGAGCTGAGAGATTTACTCTGTACCCAGAGTGGTCTAATTACCTTATGGACGTGGTTTTGCATATCCTGCCATTCAGACTGATTCTCCACAGTGGCAGAATCGCTCTTCACAGCCCTTTATCCACAATTAATCTAAAGTCCAGCTAAATCTTCCAAGGCTAACAGCAGATAGGAGCCCCTGAAGTCATGGGCAATACCCGCTGAGTGCCACTAAGTGCTAAAAACAAAGAACAAAAATGGTCTGTTCCCCACTGTAAATCGGAGCAAGGAAAATAATACAAAGAATACAAATACTCATCTGAAATCACTTATTCACATAATTGCTCATTCTTGGAGGCCACAGAGACTACAGGAGCAAGGTACTTGTACATTCAAATCCACCATCTTCCCCCTGTCTTCTGTAGTTTGCAGGCTGGAAGCTTTGTGTGCAAATTATGTGAGCAAGCAGAGCTGGACAGCTGGTGAGCTGCCACATCCCTGCAGAGAGCTGATGTTCTCCTCATCTCTACACCCGGGATGGGTAGCGCTTGCTGTGACACAGCACAGCTATCAAACAGCGTTCATGCAGGGGAAAGGCAGAACAGACACAGTATATGTTACTACTAAGTGTCCATAACTGAACTGGAAAAATATTCTGTTTTGCAGAATAAAACTTATTCAGTGTTGGTGGAGATGCTGTCAAAATTGCACAAGAGTTTCTCTGAGCACTCAGGAAAAAGAAAAAAAAAAAAGAAAAAGAAAAGAATGTTTACTATCTTGACTCACTTTTTGGAAAATTTGGAGTCTAAACAAACACCAAAAAAAAAAAAGATTTTTTTTTTTAATTAAAAAAGAAAAATTATGACAGTTCTTACATACCCTTAAGGGTCACCTTAATAGCTTAAGGTCAGCTGTGTGAGAGGAGTTACCCAAAGCAAAACACCACCTGTAATAGTTAAAAGGGGGGTGAGTCACTGTGAATTCCCCAGACATTTCTGCATGGCTAAGTCAGTCACAGACACTGGTCTACCTGGCACTTTGCTGAGTCAGAGCCACTTGTTCTAAAACTAGAAATGTCAGTGGATAGCATGCTAACATCTTTTTTAATCCAACTGTAGGCCTTGACAGCTTGTGTCCTTCACTTGTCTGTTCTGGTATTTCTGCTCCAGTTCTACTTGAAGACTAGGATAAGCTGATCTTAGGGTTACAGGCAATTATATGCTATCCAATGTCTGAGCACTGGTGTAGCAACAAGAATTTTAGATACCCAAGAAGTGCTAAGTGAGTGCACTTGTCCTGTCTGTAGTATTGTGCTGCCTTTCTGGGATGTCCCTGCAATCTCTAGAAAAGAGTTTGTGCTTGTAGCACCCCTTCCTGCTTATGGCTAATCTATGTCTAAAGGAGGAATCATGAAAGTTCACCTTTTCCCATTATATTTATGCATGCAATTTTTACAGTTCCATCCTGTTGGTACATGTCCGCTACAGAAGCAGTCCTTCCAGTCACTTCTGCTTGCAGAAGTCTGATATGAGAGGAAAACAACAACAACAAATCTATGATATAAACCAACAGGCATAGTGGCTATCTCTGGTTGCTCCCTTTCCTCTCATGTTCACAGGGCATCTTCACAGAGCATGGAAAACCAGCTGTGTGTATTCACAGAAAAACCTCTGCACTTAAATGCCCTGCTAAATCTGAGCCTTGACAAGTGTCCTCAGACTCCCTGTACTTGCCTCCCAAGTGTATATGTTTACATTCAAAAGCGCAGATGTAATAACAGCCAAATTTGTCTTGTTCCACTCTCTTAGATGCCTTAGCCTTAGTAATGCTAAAAGCTATTTACAACTCTGTAACCTTTTACCTAAGCCATTGAGGCAGTATTTCCAGAGACTGTGTCCAGACTTTTCCCTTATTATTCTCAGCCTATTGTACTCTTACTGTTGCTTTCATATTCTTTTCCTTGCAAATCCCATTAGTGGTTTTATGGTAGGTTCTCATCTGCAAGTACCATGGGCACCACTGGCATGGGAATCACCTCTCTCCTTGCCCTCTTCCTTTCATTATATTTTTTAGATTTTTATATTAGACAGATCAAAAGCATAGTGCACCTTGAAGCAGTTAATAGCCATAACAATCCTCAATACATATTAACCAATAATGTATATGCGCAGACATATAACAACCAATAAGTGTGGAACACTGGCACCTAATTAGCATAATCCAATCAGCACTAATAACATCATCATTGTAAATAACTGTGAAGGAGTTTGTGTGGGTCCCAATTAAAAATTATATACACAGCATTGGAGACAAGTGTCAAAAACTCATCAAAATCATCATCATCATTTCTGCCTGCTGCACTGGAGAGAGGATATTCATTTGGGACCCTGTCCTATTGTTCCCAGCTGGACACTAGGGAGAGTTTTCCCTTTCCCTTTTTTTTTCCCCTCTTTCTCTTCTTTTGCTTTGAATGTCCCCAAAAGTAACATTCACCAGAAGATATATCAACTGGGGATCTCACTCATAAACCTTTTTTCAAAGGAACCCTTTATGCAAAGATCTCTAATGCTACTCCCAGGTACTATAAGTAGCATAGGCAGTGGGTTTCTTGTTCTTTAGCAGCAGTGATATCTTTGTACACATGCAGATGTGTATAACTTCATAGGTGTTTATTCATGCTTCCAGACACATTATGCAAAGTGGCAAAAGAAAATCATAATACTCTTATGGGGTCCTCATTTGTTTCACAGTATTGATGTTTCAAGAAGAAATCCTTCTCTGACCTACTTTGCCTTTCCTACCATATCTTCCTCTGTTCCTTTTAACTGTATCTTAGCCTTGTAAAGCAGTTGACACCAAATGGCTATGCAAAGCTTTTTTGTCTGCCTTGATACACTTGTGAAAGTGAGTACAACATGATTTCCTATCATTCCCCACAGCCACATAACCCCCTCTCTGCCCTGAAAAAAATAACCAACTTTACTCAGTCTAGTTTCTGTCTTCAAAGTTAGGATTTTGCTGAGGGTTACACAACAAAACACTGAACAAGTACTTGCTTAACGTTGACTGGAAAGAGCACATTCAAGACCAGTATGTCAAATGCAATTCAAAGTGTGGGGCGATGCCCGTGGTCAACCTCTGTTGAATTACTACTCCTAACAATAGAACATTGCTACGATGGAAATTCTCAAGGCTTCTTTACAGTGGGCTTTTTGTTTCAGGCTAGGTCACCTTGACTGTGGATTTAAAACAGACGCAAGTTACAGCCGATGTCAGACTGAGCATCTCCTAGTCCTTTCTCTCTGCCTGTCACCTGTGCTCAACTGACACCAGAGCACAGAAACATGGAAATAAATGGACTCAATATATGAAACATTTCATCTCGTTGTGTATTGTACAGTCTTCATTATGAACAAAACTACTGCAGGTCAACATACATAAGAGACAAATTTTAAGGCTCAAAACTGGGCTGAAACCACAGTGAGGACTCTGCCAACATGGAGTCAGTACCAGGAATAATGAGAACTCCTTAATTTATCAACAATATTTCTGAAAATCACAGGAGCAATCTGCTATATGCACCTGAAAACGGTCATTAATGCATCCTACCTACAAGCTTTTTTTCCTCAAATGCTCTTTTAACATATTTTGGTTGTAAATGAAGTGGACTCTGTTGGCCTAAAAGTCTAGTAATGTCTTCTGCTTGGATGCTTTTGCAGTTCTGCTCTCCCAGTTGAGAAAGAACATTGCTTCCTCTGCTACTCTAGGAAAAGCTAATGCAATGGTCACAAAAGTGGTACTGTTTGGTTAAATAGTCACAAAGGAATCAACTGTCTATAGGGTCTTTCAGAAAATACCAACTGAAAAACAGAGCAGTGGACAGGATTTCCACTTGAAAGTTTCCACTTAATTTAGCAGATCCTGAAGTAGCCAGTCATATATGAAGCAAACATGCATTATTTATATTTTCTGTGTGGTTTCTTTGGGCAAAAACAAAGAGTCCAGACACTTGCTGCACGTAAATGAAGTGTGCTTCATTTTAGATGCCTATAGAGGAGAGGCAATTTTAGGTTAGATTTCTGCAAGAACCCTCTCTGTGTGAAACGCCATATTGTAATGCATCCCTTCCTGCCCCCTGCAGCATTTCATAAAGACTTCTCTGCAGGAAACTATATGTTTCAGCTGTCATGTTCCAAAACCTCAGTGGCTATATATTTTAACTTGATCATGATATACTCATTCTTAATCTTTCCTTTCAATAAAGCATGTTTCCTTATTCTCATAGCTAAAAATAAGATTTCTAAGTATAATGTTTCACAAATGAAAGAAATAACATTATAACTACAATCATATTATGAAAATCATTGTATCATTTGTTTCCTAAAGGGATTGAAAACCAAACCCAATATCACGATATAGAAGGCAGTTTCACAGAAAAAAATACTCCCCAAACTGTTCATAGTACCTTCTATTGGTTACCAATATAGTTAAACTTGATGCCAAATGCATTGCTATCCAGTAACAAAAATTCAGGTATATGTCTATATTAAATTAAACTATAAATTTTGATTCCTTTACCAGATGAACTTCTCTGAATGCTCCCTATAATTAACAATGCCAAGATGCAAGTGGCTTTTTTAAAAGCCTTGTCTTTCTCATTCCTGTTCCATAGTCTGAAATCTTACTCATCAGCTTTTCACTATTTCACCTTCATCCCATAAATCAAATATGAGTACCTAAAAAATATTCATCTCACCGATAATGCTCTGAATTGGTCAATGATCCTTGCTTATGCAGAGGAGATGGATTATTGCACTTCTGATTAAACGATGGTCCTAGAGAGACACAGTTATGGCATGCTACACTTCCTCTGATGCAGCACGTTGGAAGTGCAAGATAGGACTACATGTTTATGTCAGACTATTCTGAGGGCTGTGAGACTCAATTTAAAGTAAACTTGACATTAAAAATAAAAATGAAAAAAAAAAAACCACCCTCTAGCATCTTCAACATTTCAGCATATCTTTTGTAACAATGTTCTTCTCATGAAAATGCGTGGATAAAGAGCAGAGATAATCCTTTGTAAGAACTTGGCTTTCAAAAAAATTTCTGGTCACATTCTCTTGGTCTTTTTTTTTTTTTCCTTCCTTTTTTTTTTTAACTTCTTTTTTCTATGCTTTTTTCTCAGTTTGTGCAATTCACATTTATTTAAATTTATTTAAATTCACATTTATTTAAAGTGATATTCTACAGAATAACAGTCTGCATGGAAGTCCAGATAGCAGACTGTGGTGCATTTTCACCCACATTTTCAGGTGTTCTAATGTGTCTTTGTGAAAATTTTTCCCAAATTCATCAAACTCAGAGGACTTCTTTACAAGAGAGTACTATAATTACAAGTTACTTGAGAACATCAGTTATTTTCGTTTCATGTGTGGAGAACAGTTTATTACCCATCTTCATTCTTAGCACATTTACTTAATTTGCTGAGGCAAACCAGCCAAGTGTAAAATCAAATTATTTAAGGAAGATTATAGGATAATGAGGTAGTCAGCATTAGTATAATAATTATTGTAATGTGCAGAATACTGCATATTTTGCAATTTATTGCAGAAAATATGCCAATATGCTAGTAAGTAAACCGACTAAAGTTTTCTAGTGGCAGAAATATACTGCTCTCTCTCCCTCTCTCTTTCTTAAGTAACTTTTCTTTTTAAGCCTTATTCAGAGATGGAAAGCTCCAATAATTGATTGCATCAAAAGACATTGATTTACAGACAAAGTCTGAGTGACTATCTCTTATGATTCATTCTGAGCTGGGTAAAAATCTACAGAAGTCAATGGAAACAATTCCCACTGCTTTTAGTATGCTTTTGATTATTACCTGTAGATCTCAATAGATCTAGAGTGTGATATTGTAACCCTCCAAGGCATCACTAAGCCATCATCATCAGAATTAAGTGAAAAGCTAAGTTTTGAAACTTTGTTCCAATAAAATGTTAGATTGAGAACATTTATTGTACTACATAATGATTTTCTTACCCCAACTGCCTGTTACATATGACAAGAGCTCACTAAAGAATGGGCAGGGACCATATCACAGAAACCAGATTACCTGTGTAAATAATTGTGTCTCTCTGTGGGACAGTGTCACTGAAAAGACCATCTCCAAATTGCTCATAGGAGAACAGTGAATAAAATTAAATATGTATGAGGATTTAAAACAAAACTCTAATTTAAGTTGACCTTGTTAAGCTGAATACATGTAAAATAATCCTGGATAAGTGTTACAAATTCTCTTCTTGCACAGATGTTTTCTTTTTCTAATTGACTGATGTGTCACTTTCAATTTTTCTGTTTCAAAAGGAAGCAAAAGAAGCACACAAGAAAAAAAAATCCCACTAATTACATCAAGACAAAATTCCTATTACTATTGATTCCCCTAGAGGTATCAAGAAAGGTCTCTATCATTGCTTGCAGAAGTGCATTGGGATGTACATGTTAATATTCACCCAGTTCCAATTAGGAGATTTCAATATAGAGAAATTTTCAGTTCGATGTTAAAGTCGTATGAAAGTTACTCTTTCCTTCTCCTGGAGCCCAGGAGAAGAGCTATAGCAAAAGGGTTGTTTTCCAGTTGTGGATGCCTTTGTTAGTGGAATTGTTCAGAGAAAACCATCCACTTTCCAAACTTCTCTGTTTTTAGTACTAATCAGAAAACTTGTACATTGTCATGGTTTCAGCTGCACACAACATCCTTCTGTTTTCAGTTAATTGATCCCTGTGTCCACATAAACATGACCAGGCTGATGTGCTTTCCATCTTTTTACTACTTATCACTGGGATAATTTTCTTAATTTTGTACAGAAAACTGAAACAAATGTTAAATTTATTTTTTCCTAAAGTGTGCATTAAGGCTTCAGGAAATGTTATTGAATAATTATGTTTTAGTCATGGATTTAATGAATATTTATTAGTGTTTCTGATGCCTCTTCGAATACTATATTTAAATTAGAAAGCCTTCTCTCCACAGTACAATACTGATTTTAACCATATCTATTCTGTGCTGTAAAATAATCAGAAATTGTATCATCATTACCAGATAAATCTCACAGACTTCACTGGGACTTAGTCACAGGATTAAAGCTTTCCTGAGAGGGACAGAATTACTTGTGTGAAAATACTTTGCACTTTGAGGTTAAGGCTTTATTTTCTGATCCCACAGATGAAAAGATCGGTTTGTTACTATATAATCCTAATGTAATGACCCTCACACAGTTTCGTCCCTTGAGAAAATGTTGAGAACCTGAGAAATATTTGACCTGATGAGATTTTTTTAAGATGGAGAGTATGTGAGCTGATCCTCTTTATCATTATCCCTTATTGAAAATAACTTATAAATATGAACAGATTATTACATGCACACCATATACCCATTTTATGCATACACACTTATTTTCATACATATTTTGCATATATGTATATATATTTTCATATAGATGTACACAGATCCATTTTCCACGCCCTTCTTTGATTGTCTCATTTGTATAGCTGGAATTTTCTTTTACGTGCTTCACAGACCTAAACTACTGAGAAATTTCCCTCTTTTTCTTCTCAATACTGAAAGAAAAGTCTATGCTGAAATAGGTAGAACAGTACCTTCACCATCAACTCCTTTGATTTCAGGGTCCTGGTCTCCTCGACCCTGTTTTTTTGCAGCAGGCAAAGCACACAAAAATGCTCTAAGTTTTCTCATGCTCTATAGAAAATAAATCAAAAAATGAGGGCTAGATGCAGTGTAAGAGCAACATAGAAACTATGTAAGTCTATCAGAAGCACCATTCTTGCCACATAGCACAGAGCAATTAGGGGATGAGGGATGGTAAGAACCAACAGTGAATTTTAATAACATGCCCTGATTCATTGGGCTACAGAAGATGTAAAATACATTGCCTGGACAGTCAATAAGTAGAGCTAGACAGAGTACCACACAAAGCTAATTTCTAAATAGAATTTTAAGTAATCACTGTTTATCATTTTGCCAGCCATAGACTCTAATGTCTTTGGGGCCTGTCTGGAACAACCAGAGGGATCAATCAACAGCCATTCATTAAAAATTATCTTCCTTCTTTTTATAAATAAAATTTGCACAGATGATTCACAAGTCACAAAAAAACAGTAAATATCAGAAATTAGGTGCTGTCTTTGCTCATTCCAGATCTTCCCAAATAATGGTCTCGCTCTTTCTTGTCCTCATCTGCTTCCTGTTTGTTTGTTTGTTGGTTTGAAGGCTGTACACTCAGTGTTTGACCTCCCAACTACTGCTTGACTAAACAAATCAGAAAACTCTACTGGCAGGAAACTTGAATCTATCAAAATATGCATCAGTTCAACCTGTAAGTCAGCAAATAGGTTTCCTGTGATTTCAGAAAGAGTTCGGTTAGTCCACCATGTTGCTGTCATTATGTGGCACTTCCCCTGTACACTTGCAATCGCAAAGCAGTTAAACACTACCTTAGCTGATCAGCTGTCCATGCACATTACAAATCTGGATACATACTACTGAAATAATTCATTGATTCATTTTTTCCAAACCAGCAGCAAACATGAAACAAAGAGAAATTAAATTACGTATTTCTATTGACTGTAACATATAAAAGAGATGCCTAACTGAAAATTCTTTGTGGAAGACACAGAAGTCTCCAAGAAAATACATAAAAACACCCATTCAATAATAACCAATTCAACAAAACTTTACTGTGCTCCTAATTATGTAATTCATTGGACTGGAAAAATAAAAGATCATGAATGTTACCCAGAAGTGTAATTCTGATGTACACAGATGTTTCCACTAAAACTCCTCCTTAGTCCAATGCCAGGAATTAGACTGGTGCAGAGAAATTAAAGTGATGTATATAAGTAGAACATCCCTCCTGAAAGAAGAAACAGGATCACCCCAGTGAGACTGTTGCAACATCATCTATATTGGACCATAACGATATACTACACCAACTAAAATTAGATCCTTTGTTGGTTTTTTTTCTATGCGTGAAAATAAAATAAATAAATTAACAACACTTGAAATTGCTAATGTCATCACAAGTGGGTGCAGACTTTCTTGCATAAAAACGTTCCTATTTTCTAGCATAAAATTAAATATCTTTCTGTGCAGAAAAATAGTTATTTACCTTAAAAGAAATATTGGTGAGCTGCTGTGATGAAAGATTCTCCGTATGATACACATCTGCAGTACAATGAACACGAAAGCACCAAACTACTGACATTGAACTTTAGATCAAAGTATGGATGACCTGTTCCCTCAGAGATTATTTTTATCAAGGATAACACAGAACTTCAGAAAGCCTTGCAGAACATATGAGAACAGATGTATTTTATAGTGAACCAAGAACAGTTTATACATCAGAAGGCAAACCAAAAATGATTACTGTTTTTCAGGGAGGAAAGGGAACACAGGGAAGAGGAAATCCTTCTTCCCTTCCCCAATTAAAAGCATTTGTTAGCGTCACTGGATGTGGGGAAAAAAAAAAAATAAAAGTCCTTTAGTCTCAATAGGAAATCACGACATTTTAAAACAGGTCCAGTGGAATTAAGCAAAATACATATTCTACAAATAAACAAATTCAAAGGTATGTCGAGCGGTTGTTTTCCTTCTCTCTCAGCTAGGTTATTTTGCAGCCAGGCTGAGGAATAGGTGATTACCATTTCTTAAAACACTTGAAAGCTAAGAGGAAATGAAACCACTCTAAAACAATTATAAAGTAATAGTAAAAGGAAATAGGGGAAACCCAGTTAACTGCATCCAAGAATAATGACAATGATATTGGTAGTTTGCTGTATCCATTTCAGATTTCAGTATTTTGTTATTACTGCTCCCCAAAATACATCATTTGAGCATTTGAACAGAAATTCTGCAGCCAGAGGACATTAAAAATTGTCTACACTACTCATGTAGTTTTCTCCACAGTTGTTTATCTTCAAAATCATTCACCATTTTAGAATTTGATCTTGTCAGATAACAGAGCCAAACACTAGAGTCAACTGCTCTTTGGAAACCCCAAGACACTCAGAATTTGCAATATTTCTTCTAAAGTCATGAGGCAGCATCAAGAAGTCCTGCACTTTTTCAGGAGAGTGACGGTACCCCTTGAGATTCTTTACAATCACCAAAGAATTTAGTGCAGTTTTTGCAAGAGTAAAATGCAATACACCAATGCTTTGTCCAATTTTCCTCTCTGCAAATTATTTCTCTTTAGTCTTTTTAGATGTTTCAGTCCTTGTTCTAAGATGTTCTGTAACACAATCGCTGTGCCCCTCAGAAGAAGAAACATCAGTACATGGGTAAGTAGCACGTTTCTCTCATGTAAGGGACATTGACATTCCATTGAATGGAAGACTCAATGAAAAAATGAAATGTTTTTATTTTAAGCAATATAGTCTCACTTGATACTCAGACACTCAATTCATCAGCAAGTCATTAGCTCAAATCTGTATACAGCTTAGGTAGAGTAGCTACAAGGATGTGTTGAAAAGGAAAGAAACTATGTAAGCAGGTTGATGAGGTGCTTGGTATCACTTTGCTTCTGTTGGCAAGTACAAGCATAGCCCATTTCTAAGTACACTTGTGCCTAGAGTGTGTATTTTTCTAAGTAGGTTACATGTTAAATGGTATGGGTATGCTACTACAGATTTCCAGTACCCATTGTACGCTATGTTTGTACTTTCTTTCCAGTGTCACAGTAACCTGACAAAAAGCTGAGCAAGCTGACCTCATTTTACTGCATGTGAAAGACCTATCAGAAGTACTTCTGACTGCTTAATTTATTCCCCGTGAGGATGTGGAAGAAACTCGGTAGTATTTTTTTGTTCACTGCATCTATCTTATTTTCTTCTTGTAAGCAGCATATGAAAAGGGAAAGAAAGGGTTTCTGTTCTAGACTGAGTAGATAGAATAGGAGATGAATAGGTTTCAGCTACTGGAAAATACAAAGTTTTGCAAATTCATTTAAAAATTGATGTCCTTTTCTGAAGATATTAGTGTCTTAAGGGGTAAATGTTATCCCATATATAAAGGCATCAATAGTGGATTGTCCCAAAATTAAATTTGTTTCATCAAAAAAAAACAACAACAACAAAAAAAAACCTGAGAAATATCCAGTTTGGGACAAGCCAAATTTATTTTTCCTCATCTTTTTCTTATGGCCATTATATAAAAACATTTATTTTCCTCCAGTTCCAGCCTTCATGAAGACCAACAAAAAAAGCATCAATTAGAAAAATTTAGAAAATGTTAATGTGGGAAGGAGGAGTTCTAGTAAATAAACTACAAGAGTGAGAGGTGAGAGATTCAAGTTCACTTTCAGATCAGCTACTGACATCCTGAATAGCTTTGGACAGCTCAAGTGGATTGACATTTTTGAATTTGGCTGCCCATAGTTGTGCATTACATTCACAGTTCCACCACAGTTAATACTTCTGCATGTCTAATGGTCATTGCATTTTGACACCTCAAATACACAATTAAAAGTCTAAAGTTTAAGTACCTCCACTTGAAAAATAACTCTTCAATATTAGTGTCTGAGCTTTCATGCTGATCATGTAGTAGACGATAAAAGATATGTTGTGTTGGCTGAGAAACTGATGGATTAGTGATGATAATGATAGCAATGATGACAAAAAGATGAAAACCCTAAAATAAAATAATGTACAAAACATCAGTGTTATGGCAAACATCATGCTGAGGCCCTGAGGAAAGATCATTCCATTTGACACAGCATTAATGTGGCCATTAGAATGGTAATTTAAATTGTTTGTAATACAATATCTTATGCAAAGAGTATTTCAATGTGGAAAAAAATACACCAACAGACAGAATACTGTTAGATGAACAACTGCCACTTAGTCATATTTGGAAAGAAACAAAAAAGATGTACATACATGCATGTATGCAGAAATCCACATGTACACAAAAAAACAAGGCTAAACACTTACCCCAGAATTGCCTAAAATTTTCTAACTTCTGCAGGGCCTAGGTTGCATACTGATGACCTTACACCACACCTGAATTCTTACATACCAGAGCATGCCCCATAGAAAATGACATACTTGAGGAAACACTTAAACAATCTTATTTTCTCATGTTGCCATTGCCTAAGAAGCACTTTGTGGTCTCACCTGGGTTGTTCAGAAGGTGCATTAGCCATGTCCAGTGAATATACAGCAAGGGTTGAACAGTCCAGGTTTCATGGCTGTTGTGATGGCGGACCTTTAGGGCATAACAAAAGAGAATCATAAGCACTGCAATAGATCTGTAAATAAATTTCAGAGCGATTCCTCATGGTAGTTCTTACCTAAAGAGCCATTTCAGGTTTTCCTGTGTCATTTCAACTTAGTGATGAAGCCTGAAGTTTAAGCAACCTTGCTGACTATAGTGAAGGTCACAAGCTGAAGTGGTCTTTTCAGTAGGAGCAGCAAGAGAGAAGATGGAAAACAATGTAAAGATAAAACAAAGTATCATTTATTTCTTTAATAACTGGGTATGATTTTGGAAAGAAAAATCATACATGAAAGATAAAACGTCCACCTTACTGACAGACTCCTATGCACCAGTTTCTCCTATTTCAACGTTATTTGCTATAACTACATTTATTGTGCCTGTTTCTCCATCCTGACCACTTGCCTCCTTACACAGTGCTGGACACTGTACTAAAATAATTACAAGCAGCTGCAGCCCTGATCTAAGTAGGTAAGAGATAGAAGTGGAGCTCAGTATGATGAAAACAAATGTTATGCTTGACAAAATCACTCTGTTATCAAAGACAGTATGAGCTAATATAGAAGCAGATAAAGGTATAGCCCAGGTAAAGCTGAGATGAAGAGATTGTATAGGAAAGAATGGTTGGAACAAACTGCCGGTCCACACAAGGCAGGGACAGTCCCAATTGGACTGATTTTTTTTTCATTATTTTTTCATAAAAAATGTTTGTGGGTTTTTGTTTGCGTTTGTTTGTTTGTTTACTAACTAGACCAAGAACGCAACTCCTCATACATTTTCTGGGTTTCGACAAAAAATGTTGATATCAACCACGCTCTAACTCAGACTTATGGCATCAGTAAGAAAAATATGGATAATGAACATTGTAATTCAAATAGATATCATACAGATTTGTAATGCTGACTAGATAAAAAAGATGGTTAGAAGAAAGGTTTAGAAATATATATGCTGTATAAATAATCAGGGAACTGTCTTCTGCCTTCTTCTACCAGGACATCTCACCCAAGAGATAATGGAAATCACAGAGACGTTCTGTCCTGGCAAATTTCATTTGTAAAATGACAGTGTAATATAGGTGTGTTGCCATCTATGATTTAGAGAAACTCTGGAGCCATCCCCAAATTACAGTGGAGACTGAACCACCATAGCACCATCTGCAATCATGAACACACATGGGGACCTCACCTACCTTTGCACGTCTGACCTCTCTTTCAGTTTTCCAAGCAGAATTCAGGCTAAGCAGAGCTGACTTAACCAATTTGTTCAGAAAACTTTAATGAAATTATATCTTTGAAATCAAAATATCTCTCCTTTTCCATTAAAAGAAATCATGGAGAAGTTTCTATGATCTTCAAGCAATTACCCACCAATACTGCTACCTGCAGAAAGTAAATTGCTTGATTAGTTTCTGGTTTGAAAAGGCAGCCACTGGGTCATGCTGTCTCTGTAGCAGGTAACAGAGATGCTCTGCTTGCAGGCATCAATGTTTGTGTATAATAATAAACGAAAGAAATCAAAGCTAGGCAAAATTCCATTTCTACTGTCATGAAGTTACAGATACAGAGACCCTGAGTTACACAGAACATAAGATAGAATTTGTCTTTACATCTGTCTTTCTGCAATACACTGCTAATGCACTCAGATTTGGTCCAGCTATTGCTCAGCTTTCTGCTTTCACCTGTATTTACTGGCACATTGGTATATGCACTTTGAGTCCCTGCATTTTTTGAAATCTTTTATTCTTCACTCTTTTTAAATCTGTCTGTTTATTCTTGGCCTCCCTGGCTATCATTTCCAAACACCACTTCTTCAGCCTGTATCTACTTGAAAGTCATCCTTTCTGATGCCTTTTTCAGCTTCTCCACTGTGAACTCTAATTTCTTTTTCAGATCAGTACAACTTCCACACTTATTTCTCAAACAGGCATATTGCAGAGTGCTGCTAATATATCTACGGCCTCCTTTTGCTTCCATTTCTCCTTTCAAAACACTGCAGTTCTGGCAGGCTGTGTAGATAATATTTTGTCCTTTCCCTAGACCAGGGTTCTGTTGTCCCCATTCCCAGAGTAATTTAGAGATCCCACACACTGGCTGAGCACTCCTTCATAGATAACAGCTTTCCCTCTTCCTAACCATACTTTGGAGTCCAGCAATAGAAATGTGTGCCACTCTTATTTCTTGTAGCCAAATTCTTAATGTTCCCTTCCAAATGTTGAGAAACATTGATAGGGATATAAGCACAGACTTATCAGAGCTGAATCTGGGTCTCTGTCAATATCTTTTATTAAAAGACCTGATTTATTCTGTCACTTATGTACTAATGCTTACTGCATGGCACTAATTATGCATAAATTTAAGGATGAATGTTAGAAAAAAAAGACCCAAAAGCATTATATCGGGTAAGTCTGTTCTCTGATCAGTGCAGGGCCTCTCCCTGTAGCTCAGTATCAAAATACTCACTGTAAAGTTTTAAACAGTTCAGAAAGTGTGAATCGTGTCCTTTATTTCTTAAGAGTCTCATCTTCAAGCAGTTACTATAATTAATAATTTGCCTGAAATTCTACTGAAGTGTTTTTGGTTTTGTTATTGTTGTTTGTTTTTAATGATTACATTCTCCTCCATTCATTTAGACAATACATTCATGTTTATGTGTACCAGGCTGGTTGGCATTGCACAGAGATATGCAAAAATGTTAGGGAAGGAAAATGTCTCTTCTGGTGAATGAAGCTAAACTCAACCAAGCGAGTAAATAGAGCACAAGCCTGATTCAAATATGATCTGCAAAGTCTCTCCTCCATTTGACTGTGGTAAGATCCTATGTAGATTAAGCTTCTTATGGCAAATTAGGGTACAACCATAGTTCCTATTTCCTGGAGATATTCATAGAATCACAGAATCGTCTAGGTTGGAAGAGACCTCCAAGATCACCTAGTCCAACCTCTGACCTAAATTCATAGTCAGATTATGTATAATTGCCTTTTTAATATATTTTTTTTTCTGTATGTCAGCTCTGCTTGTCCTTTGATCTTTTTCTGTAATAGGTCCACAGGCTTCTACTGTATCTACAAACCTCTTCATTGCTGAGCAACATAGGTGGTACTGCCTGTGTTGGTCTATGGTAGGATGTTTCAGTATTTACACCTCAGACTTTCCATTTCTTCTCCTTTTAACTATTATTCACCATTAAATCGTCAGCTATTGTGAAATCTAGGTCTACTTTAGCATAATTGCCTTCCAGGTACTGTTATTTCACTGTGCTTCCTAATACTTTTCAGTGAGTACATTTTCCAAGAAGTATGCACCTCCATTTGCCACTTCTATTTCTGTACAAGCCTTTACATAATTGCTCTAACTTGAAAAGCATTTTTACATTAGGCATATCTATGAATATAATTAACCCTTAAAGGAAAAGACAAATGAGCATGTCTATAAATGAACATGTAGGAATATGTCAACCCAGTTCCTAGGTCCACAACCTAGATTGGAGTAGCCCAGGGTGCATGCAAGGCATAGCACAGGCACAGTGGAAGGAGGAGCCATGAAATACATGTGTGTCTCATCTTCACACTAATTAAACAGAGTTAATTAATTAAAATTAATTCTCTGTCTAGAAGGTAGCTGGTTCAGTGTTTACTGAGGAAGCTCTAGATTACACTGAGAACCTTAGCACAGTTGTAGCTTGTGGCCCTAAGGAAACAGAGGAGACATTTGCACTTAGTGAATAACCTTCTATGCTGAAATATTTGTTACCACCTGCTTTTTCTGAGTCTTGCTGGGTTTCACAGGACAAGATAATTTATGGTGGTATGAATGGTACAAATTTTTACATTGTGGTTTCACATTCTATGAGGAAATGCAGTAGAAGAGAACCACCAGAGACTGTAAACAACTGTAAAAAGCAGTTGGGATGCCATTATAAAAACAAAATAGGTAAAGTAACTGAAATGACATACCCTGGAGGCTACGTCCTTATGGCAAGATGTACAGGTCAGTCTCACTAAGCTGAGTGTCATCACCCACAAGACTGATCCAAAGGACAAGGAAGATGCCGCTGAGTGGGAAATGTTTCAAACTGGGAAGCCAAGGGCAAAAACATGCAAAGATGGTGAATGGACTCAGAAGGCAAAGCTTTCAAGTGTTCATTTAAACAGCCCTGGATGAAGAAAGGTGCACCAGTAAATAGACAGCTACAGGACAATGACTTATCTCTTCTTGGCCGTGAACTCATGTCAGCACATCAGTGTGAGAGCACAGACAAATTCAAACACTGCAGTTCATTGCTGGTTAAAGTCACAGACTGGCTGAAAGCATTTGATACAAATGTATACACAAGTGATTACCTCGAAGTGCTTCACATGCTAAGATTACCTGATAGCTTATCTCCCAGTAAAGTATTAGTTTTTCCCTATTCTAAGCTGAGTTTGTTTACTGAGTTTCAAAATACCTATTTATTTATTTTTTCCATCAATTTCTGTCTTCTTTTTCCTCAGCCAAAACTACCTGTGGTCTAGTTACACCTATTGAAGGCCCAATTGATTTGCTACTTCGCTATGTCAAACATGTTCCATTAAAAGATTTTTGTGCGTTACATTTTACTAATGACACTTCCAGTGAGTAGCTGCCAAAACAACTTCAGCAGTTTAAACAATTAAGAACATGAGTAAAGGCAATTCTATTGCATTACTCCTCACGCTACTCTGGGTAGCTAATCACCAATAAAAAGCGGTCCTTCGCAGCACAGTTCAGGTCTCTGTTTTAGAAATGCAGATAAAATGGAAAAAGTGTGTTAATCTCGTATGGTACTGAGCCAGTCCAGGAGCTCCATAGCAACCCTTTTCCTAGGTCCTGTGCAGGGAAGAACGACCTGTTTAGCATGAGTCTTTACGAAGGATCAAGTTCACCTCTAGCTGTCTGCAATGTACAGGAGCCAAAATTCTATGTTCCATACTTTCCAAAAGCAGCAGCTCTAAATATGCTGTTGGACTAGTCCATTGTTGCTTATATGTTTGTTTGTTTATTGAACATTTATGGCTTGTGTTATAGAGGATGTTATGTTAATTGATGTCATTGTCAGTTCTGGTATTAGAATTGAAAATTCTGTTATATACTAAACCAGCTTAGAAAAGAGAGTTACTGGCTTCCCAAGAAGGATAACTAATGGCATAAAATCAGCTAAAAGACAGGCTGCCTTGCACTGGGAGTTGTTTTAGTTATACTGATGGCAAAGAATCGAGAATCAGAAGAGACAGATATATAGAAACAGTTATTCAGTTGATACCAAGTAAATCTGCTGCACTTACCTCTGTAGAACACAAAATATTTTCCTGGAGAACTTAACACATTTAATATGAAACTACCATAATTCTCATGTTCTACACGATTCTCTGCAGCATGCTCGTGGAACAGGATGGCTTTCAAATTCTCAGTTAATTCCTTGTCTGTGTGCTGTTAATGACTCCACACTTCTTTCCCTCCTGCCAAAAGAAAAATATATTAACTTTTACTTATATATTAACTTATTATTCATATTAGTTCAATATCCTATAGTGATTCTGCCCAAAGACAGGATAATCTGCAAAAGTTTTAAACCTGAAGTGTAACAATGGGTATAAATTGGCCATCTCCATCTGTCTGCCTTAATCTCCCAATTGAATTGGAGACAGATACACATCATTAGTCTCCCTTTATAGCTCATAATCACTCAGGATTGGGCAAATAAAACCATTTCCAAACTTGATCATAAAAAATATCCAATGAGTTCTGATCCTGTGAGGACACCTAGTGAGCAATTCCATGCAGAAACAAAAGAGTAACTTCCTACAGCACATGATACGAGCACACATTCTCAGCAAATCTTTTATTGCAGACAGATATTATAATTACTATTTGTATTACAGCAGCTTCTAGAGCCAGGCAGTAGTTGCGACAGGCTCCCTCTATGCTTTTCTATAATCATACAGAAAAGAGAAAGCTATGTCCTGAAGGCTTACAGATAAAGGAAAAAGAACTCACACAGTTTCATAGGTACTTATACTGCCTCTAATAACATAGCTTCACCCTGTTTTAAATATTTATCCGGTTCCTGTGACTGTCATGGGGTCATGACTGCTGGCTTCTGCTGGAGTGGGAGCCTTCTGTGGGGGCTCTCTGAAGCACCAGGCAGTGACTAGGGCTCTCCGTCCCAAAGAGCACTGCTCTGCACTCTCCTTGGCTGTGGGCAGGTCCATTGGGCACTGGGGGCTCTGCATGCAGACACCATGGACCAGCAGGAAAAAAAACATGAGATGTCAGGAAGGGAAAATAGTTGCCACATGCATTTCACACAGCCTGCACAGGACTTGGCAGTCTGTGTTTACAGAGGGAAAGAAAATGCAAGTGAGACCCACAGCTCAATCCAGCAACCCTCTGGATCCTGTTAAAAACAAGGCATGGTACAAAGAAAGGCTTCTCTCCCTTGTTTTCTGTTTTCTCTTTGTTTGCTTGTTTCCAGGAAGAGTGATTCTCCAGGTCACTGCCATGCTGTAATTTGCTCAGAGTATTTGAATGTGCTTGCAATCACTGCTCTGTTTAGTAGATTGAAAAAGAAGTGAAAAAGACTGGTGATTGGGGGAGGAGGAGAACCACTCTCAAAGCTTGCAGATATTTTATAAATCATTCCAATTTTTGATTCTCTCTGGCTAAAATACATTCAAGATCTGTGTGAGAATAGAAATTAAGAAATGATCAGCTACAGAAAACCTTAACTACAAAATATGCCATAACAACTTTGTGAAATTTTAAAGGAAGGAAGCCCACATTTCAAGGGATGCCTATTCCATTGTATCTACTTACAACACCTGAAAACTTGGAAGATTTGGAAGAATACTGCATTCAGCTTCCAAAGACGAAATTTCCTATTGTACAGCACACAAATAACACATTTACTGAATTGCACATAAAACTGCAATTCCCCACAATTCTTTTTGTTCTCTGTAAAGGTAGAGACTCGCACATGGAAAGGCTGGAAATAAGAAAATGCAAGACTATGAATCAGTAATGTTCCAGGCACTGTTCATGGCAGATGTATTAAATACTAAGGACTCCAATTTCCACCTAATTAGTGCACTAGTGGATTTCCCCAAATCCTCACTAATATGGAAGAAGCTGCCAGGTAATACAACAAGCTTAATGAAAAACAGAAATTAGCTTCAGAAAGAATTTTTGCTACATCTCATGGCATAAGCATAAGGAATCAAAACAACCCCCCCTCCCCGCCCCCAAAAAAAAGGAAACAAACAAACAAACAAACAAACAACACCGATAACAACATAAACCCTGAAAATTCAGTGAAAGAAAGAGTAGAAGAGTAGACAAATGCTTTGGTAAATTCATTCGTTCTGAAGCATTCTAAGGTTTTGTATGCCTGACCTTTTTGAGTCATCCAGACAAATTTACACTTTCAAGAAACTTCCAGTCTACTCTGTTGTAGATCTGTCATTACATTGAAAATCACTCCCTCAAGTTAGTGGAATTATCCGAGAACATAGGAGTTAATCTTATGTATTTCAAAAAGTTAATCAGGTATCATAAGAGTAATATCTTAATCTTCTGTGAAAGTCATTCACCAAATAAACAGTGACATGTACGCACAAATAAGCAGGATTTAAGAATGGGTATGGAAATTCTGAAAGCACGTTTGTTTTTTCTATTATATAGACATTGAATCTTAAATAGTCTCTACTGAAATGATTGTCAGACAATGTTCTCATAAACTTCAGAAAAACAGACTTGATTTATGTAATTATGTTAAACATCCAAATGACAATTGTCATGCTATGTTATTTGATTAGTTATTTTGCAGTGAACAACCTAAAATAAGCTTATTATCTGGTATTGTTTCTGTTCCCAGTCTTTTTACAATTATGCATGAACATTCATAGTTCCTTGAGAAAATTAACACAGCAAATGAAAACATTTATAAAAATTGCAGTAGAGGTACTGTGGGCATAAATTTTCATGCTAGTGGTTGTGGATAGTCAGACCATACAGAAATGGTAATATTGTATAACTACAATGAAGTGAAAAGCAAACACTGAAAAGAATGGCAGAGACGAAGTTAAATAACTTTGATAACAACCCCAGCATCCAGTGTCTGCACCCAATTTACTAAAGGAAGTAAAATCCCCAGTGATCACCAAGCACCACTGATTCTGCCCCTCACAAAGTCTATAGCATCTAAAAGGAACCTGTCAGCTTTGAACAGCTATCCAGGGCAAGCACTATTCACTCATTAAAATTAATGTCTCCTAAATGGCTTTGAAAACCTTACCCTTGACAATCACTTTACAGAATGCATAAAATACATAGACCTGCACATAAAAATGATAATGCCTTATTTTATTCTACAGGAAAGGTTAAAATCTGACCTCTCATATAACATAACATCATTTACAAAACTGTTATTTGATTAAAGGACTACTTAACATTGTCTGTGTCCAATTTAGTGGCAGAAGCAGAGCTGATCCCAGGTACTTTGTGCAGACTCATGCGCCACACTCACACAGTGCCAGGAAGCACAGTGTGGGAGGGTCTGCATGAGGTGGCCGAGGCCAGCTGGTATTTCTAAAATCAGCTCTGCTATCTCTCAGACAGTGGTTTCCAAAGCCTTTGGTTCTTTATCCTGCCCCCTCACAACTCCAGGTCCAAGAGCTTACCAAAGCACGTGTCATCACATGTGCAAGGATCCAGCTTGTGTTTGTTACTTCTGCCTTCACGCTTCTCTCAGAGTGCTGAGGAGCAGGGAACAAGGAGATACTTGATATGACCATACAGCAGTCATCCTATAACTATCACAGCTTACATTGCACTGGATTTGAACCAAGCTGCTGGGACAGGAGCACTATAGGACTTTGTGTTTGTTTGAGTTAAGTGGGGACTTGAGTTGGCCATGTGTACTTGCTCCAGCCCCACTAATGCTCTCCTCAGTAAATCCACACCTGGTCTTACAAAAATATTTATATTCACTCTGTCTGTCTGCATCAGTTACTTGTTTACAAAAGCTGAATGCGTTATTTCTGTGTTAGAAATCTTACTAAATTATGGCACAAAAAATGAGGTGCAAACACCAGCCTTCAGTGCAACCCACAGCATGCAGTAACATTGGTCTTCTTTGCAATCATCATTTATGAATGTAATGACTTAGACTTTCATTAATTTCAAGAAAACTATCTTGCACTGAAGAAATGAAAGCTATGTAAATACTCTAAATTGTTCTTTGCCAAATCTTAATCAAATCTTAATACTAACTGCAACTGAAATAATGCATGCAAAATTCAATCAAGAGGGAAAACAACCATGCTATATTCTGAAGCATTTTTTCTAATGTTCATAAATAAAAATATTTTCATCACTATAAAAATACAATGTGTTTATCTAAACTCTATTAGTTTGTTTTCACACCCCATAGATATTTCTCCCTATGAAGTAAGATTCTTACTGTTTTAATTGTTCCTGTCGCTGTCTTTTTTTTTTTTTTTTCCCAGATAAACTCATTTATGATATTTCTTTCCTACTCACTGCAGTTACTTGTCCTTGTTAGCTTGGAGCTTGAGCTTATGCTTGCATCTGAAGACAACCATCTACATCAAAAGCCCAGAGAACTAAAACATGAGGATGAGAGGGAAAAAAAGAAGGAGCTTTCTCAAACTTCACACAAGGTTTTACTTTAATTTCTTTCTTTCACCACAGCAATGTTCTGCTCCAGAGGAAAAATTAAATAAGTAAAATAAAATAAAATAAATCACACAGAAAAACACAAGCAGTAAAAACTTGTAATTCTAAATATTGCTAATAGATTTTAGACATAAATCAAAGCCCTCAAAATCATTCAGAAAACAGTCAGGAAGACTAAAACATTTATTGCTGATTGGGAATATGGCACAAGAAAAAACTCAGGTTTGGATGAAATTTTCCAAAGAGAATAGTCCCACATTGATTGAGATAAGATCTATACTTTTTGTTTTTATGGAAAATAAAATTAATCTTAAAGCTTTCTACAGTTCAGAGAAGAAATCTAAGCCCTCTTTAGAACCAATATTCCAAACGAAATTTCACTTTTGGTAGATTAAGACTTTCTTTTAAACTAATTAAAATGTTATTAACTCATTTATATTCCTTTCAATTTTTTTCATAAAGTAAAATATAACTTCTCAAATCAGAAAATAACTGTTTCAATGCAAAGTCAAAGCATTCTGTTCTGTAAACATCAAAATAGAAAGGAAACTGAATGTTTTATTTTGCTGGGCTTCTGTCTAAACAAGAATTCAGTGACATGGGCATGCTTCCACTAAATATCTGAGTTTAACAAAAACAACATTTTTAATAGAAAAACCTTCTGTGAAAATTTTCTGATTAACACTAATCACATTGTATTTCAGCAAAAGTTAAATTAGCAATCAGCTACATAACAGATTTTCAGATTTATATGGACACCTAAACATGCAGATAGTGCCCAACTAGAATATTTTACAGTACCTAAATGTGTATATACATTACTTTTGAAAGTGAAAATTAATTAACTAATCCATTCAATGACTTTTGAAAAATTATTTTAAATTAATTATTATTATCTCATTTTCACAGGGACTTGATCTGTCCTTTTTCCCTTCTTTCTCAGAGAACATGCAGAAAATTCTCATTTTAAGCTCCACAGTTTAATTTTTTAATTATATTTCATTTAAAGAAAATTTGTTTTGGGAAATCCTGGCAACTGTGTTCCAGAACAGAAGGCAGGAAAGCTTCACCATTCATGTTGGACTGCATTTTGTCATTCCTACTTGACAATACAGAGTCACAGCAGTCACAGGACTAATGGATCATTAGGGAATGGTTGGGATATCAGCACAGTTGGCTCTGCTCTACTGCTGGCTTCCTTGTGTGTTCTAAACAAGTAATCCATCTGTTGTTATTTTCCAAAAGTTTGGGGAGGAACTAATAACCAGAGCTAGGGAGCTGCCGTTGCCATGAACCCCCTGGCTGGACTGAGCTGGCTGCTCTACAACTTGTCTTCATTCCTGGCAACTGACCGAAAATACTGCCAGCATTTCTAGAATAGCCAGCTCTGCTCATCTATCCAGGTCTAGTTCCCATTTCTGCAATATTTGAGAAGACCTCAATAATTTTGAATGCTGTAAGAGGATGTTATTTTACACAAAAAATTTGCCATGGCATAATGAATAGCAGAGAAATCACCACAGGACAAAAAAGATGGGGAAAGAGAAAGAGTGTGTGTAGGTATTCATTATAGTCAAGTTTCAGGAAGAAGTAGCCACCTGCATCTAGACAGGCATGATTACCTCACTGACCTGTATATCTCAGAACATAAGCATTGTATGTGCCACTAAATGTTGTCTTCCTCTCCATTCTGCTGGTCTGCCTAGCCCCACCATTCAGAGTTTGCAATCCTGTTCCAGTCAAATTGATACTTATTAATATCCTCATCAGCCATCATAACCCAACATTTCTGCACAGAGCCTGCACAATCTCATCAAAGGTATGTTACCACTTCCTCAAGTTGACATTCCACTTGTGTTTTTTCCTTTGCATTCCCTTGCCTTTCCCAATATAAGTGCTCCAGGGCCACCAGCAAATGGAACAAGTCCTGAGTAATCTGTGTCCCCCTTCTGTTTGGGGCAGAACCTTTAGATTACTGTGCCATGCCATGCCAAGCCATGCCGGAAGTGCTTTAGTTTACTGAGCTGATGAGATAAGAGCATGTCTGCCGATGGCCAGGAATGGACAGATATTCTCCCAGAATACACTCTAAAATGTTTCAGAGAAGTCTAAGAGAAGTGCTAAGGGCTCAGGATTTCAAGTGCCTGTCCAGAGCTGTGATTCCATTATGAATGCAACTACATCATTATGTCTCAATATTGTGGACTTTCACACTCCCAAAACCCAGATAACTGGGTTATCTGCAAAAGTATCTAGAAAAGAGAGCAAAAAACAGAGTCTGCAGTTTGCCAGACATGGTGAGGTATGACTTGGGTGTTAAAAGCTGGCAATACCACAGTAACCACTAGAAGCAAGCAAGTGCTACATCATCACCTGGGATGTCTGCAATGCTGCACACCACAGCCCCATCCCTGACTTTCTGCAGTCACCTCCAGCCCTATCTTAGCACACCAGCTACACAAGGAGTTGCAGCCCGTTTAAGCCTTTAGAAAATAATTACCTGCTGTGCTCTACAACATCTGCAGCAAAGGATAGCCTCTTCTGATCAGAAATAGGGCTATTAGGATCCCTTTGCACAGACACAGAACTTTTACAAAAACCTCTGCAAAGCCGTGAAAGCAAGAACCCCATACTGAGACGGAGAGCAACAGCTGAAAAAAAGTTGATTGCATAAATACAGCACACATTGCTTGGCATGATTAATTTGATGTGGGATTTATATCTCCACAAAAACAATCCTCTGTCTCCTACCCATTTCTTATTCACCTGTCCTGATTACTTTATACATATATATATGTACCAGAAGTTTCACATTTATATTTTTAAAACTGACAATTTGCAGTGTCCCTTGATACAGAAATATACACTATTGCTTAATGAGATTAAGAAAGACAGCAAGTTCACAGCAATGCTAGAAAATAAAATATACTTTCTCCCTGTGTGTTCGTGAAAACAACCAGGAGGGAAGGCTGGCATGTTAGATAATGCGATTATTAGAAAAGAGGGTAATGGTTCTTGAACTAATTAGCTACCTATTGATACTACTTTAACATATTTGTTCCACTTGATACTCAGCTTAGTAACTAACAAGCTAGGCTTCAATGACGAAGGTTTTCTTTCTTTACTCCATGGCTTCTGAATTGCTCTAATCAGAGTTAAAGTACTATTTGGAAAGCCTTTATGTAAGTAATTTTCACTTTCTCTTTAAGGCAACTAGTTATTTAAAGACTAGTGTATGTATTCCTCACTAAATCGCAATTATAGTTGATAACTGCATAGATAAACTTTTCAGACTCATCAGCATGTAAATTAGGGCCAATGAAAAAGGTTACTAACAAATACAAATAACATACTATTCTCACTTTTTAAGTAAGTACAAACGGTGTCTTAGCTGTGCTTTTTGAACTCTGCCCTGATGGAGACTGGCTATGAAGACTATGCAGACTCCTACAGACCTAGTTAATATTCCACTATTCCACAGTTCCGTGAGAATAGGACAATGGCAAGCCATGGAAGAGTGCATTACAAGTTTCATTTTGCAAACAAGAAATTAGAATTTATCTCACAATGAGTAAACCAGTCAGAAAGCCCAGAGTTAAATACACAGACCTGACCTTAGTAGAATTTCTCATCAAGCTTTATATGGAAAAAACACTGATATGAAGTCTGGGAAAACGCAGATAGAGGAAAATCATCAAAAATGGCTCAGTAAGTAGAGATATGGGTGAGGGCCATATAGAATAACTCCAACGTTCATTGTCATCTGCCATTTGGGGGGAAAGGGTATCACTAAGAGCAGCAGAACCCTGTTCTGCCATGCCCAAGATACGTTTTTCATCCATTTATATAGGTATCAGACTTTTCTTTCTAGAAGTAATACAGGAAACATCCAGCTAATAAAGGATTTAAACTTAGTACATGATGAGCTCTTCTACGCCACACTGGTGTGATTGGGGAAGCTACTCTCAAGTAAAACAGCATATGCATTTCCAGTGCATGTATTGCATTGAGAACTTTGCATATTATCTTCACATGAGAACAACATTAATAAACACTATGCTTAAGAGACCACTAAATGTAGTTGCACACACTACTTGATAAAGCCATTTTGCACAACATAAAGTTGTTTGCATGCTATAAATTTATATTTTAGGAGTTGTAAATAAGCTATTTGCGACACTGCATCACTGTCAGTCAGGTCAGAAAAACCTGATAAATATCACTGTTTTATTCCAATGAAAGGTCAAATCAGACCACTCTAGTTTCCATAAACATGGGAAAAGGTAACAGCAAGGGAGCATTTGTCATTCTTCTGTAACTTGTAGATTTGACTTAAAACATAGTGAAGCTCCTGCTTTTCACTGAATTTAATGAATTCTGAATCAGGCTTTTAATGGTCATTGTATGTATGTGTGTATCTAATTGCAAAGCAATATGAGACTGCAATTCAATTAACAGTCACCCAGTAAAGAAACCAAGCTTGCAACTCCGAAAATGCCCAATGCCAACTTTCCTTTTATTAAAGTTGAAAAACACTTGCTCTGGAAGGTCACAACCTCTGGTTGCTACTCTAAGCTTGTTTGTTTGTTTTCTCTCAGGGAGAAAGCACTTTGCCTTTTCCACTTGCCACCTCAAACAAAACGTTGTGTCCATGGGGGAAAAAAAAGGCCACCACTTTTTTTTTTTTTTTTTTAGCTTTTCTCTTTGAATTCCAACAGAGAACAATGATAAGCCTTTTCCCTTTGCAAGAAAAAGATTTTACTGACTAGGTATAGTGAACAAAAAGAAATATGCTGTAAAATGTAACTGCTGGGAGCAGTTAAAAGGTTCCACACAGTTTGCCTCCCTTTTCTGAATACTCCATTTTGTAGAAAAATACGTCAAAGCCAGGAGAGAAAAAATGAGCACATGAAAGGAGTTGTTATTCAAGGCTTGTTCTGCTTATTAACTGCGTTACTGTGTGTGCATGCACACATATAGCCACATGTACAGTTGTGCATGTGTTCAAATATTTATATGTTTCCATTATAATGTTCAAGTTCTAAACCAGTTATATATTACTTCAGCCCTCTTGAGGTAGAATAATCTCAGTTATTGTTTTATTGTTAAATAATTGTGCATAACATATCAAAAAGGAAGTGAGAACAATACTGTTAATTAGGCAAGAGACCTAGAATATACCAACACAGAGTAATCCCTCCTCAGAAAAGGGAGCTGCAGCTGTAGTTGATCTATCAGGCAATGAAGTTCTCCCACTTCAGATTGCAGGCTGCCATCTGCTGGTGCTCTTACTCAAATTCATAGTTTGTAAATCCTCAGAAAAAGGTTACTTGAAATATTGTCTTTTTCTTTCTTTTTTCTTTTTTTTTTTTTTTCCCCACACACACTGATTTTTCACAAGCATATTTATTCTGGTATATTCTTTTCCCTGATACCTCACGAAATTGCTCAGGCTGCATGTATATATATTGCAATTCAAGGTTTGGTTCACCACCAACTCAAATACAAATTAAATTTGTGTCCACACAAGCTCATGCTCAAGCATTGGTTTGAGATTAAAGACATAACAAGTAGCTCAAGCTAAAGTAAATTTTATCTATGTATTTTACAAAGGTGGAAAACTTGGAGACATGGGAAAATCAGACTATATTTGTTATTTACACTTTGTAAAATAGACTGCTAAATTTGAGCACATTACCGCTCTCTCAAAGGCTACTCATCTCACTGCCACTAACTGGGACATTCTCTATGCAACTAGATAATTATACTGGAGATAGACTGCTTCAATTTAAAAGGTTTTCTGACTGGAATATTAAAATAAGTTAGATTTAGTCCAATAAATCTAAAGCCTAATCAATAACTTTAGACAAAAGTTGACAGCAAAACATACAAAAAACAAACAAACAAACAAAAAACTTCCCCAAATACAAATACCATGAAGACTGACCATGAAGTAGTCAAGTTTAAAATCTTTGGTGTTAGGAGGAAAACTGCCGCCAAAACTTCAACCCTGGGTATGGGGAGAGCAGGCTTCAGGAGGCTCAGGGAACTAGTTAGTTCCTCCTCTTAGGAGGACTGGAACAGGCAATTCTAAAATGTTGGAGGCAGGTGGGACAGAAAGTCAGCTTGGCTGAGCAGAGGTCTTCTTCTAGAGTTTAGAAGTGAAAGTGCAGAAGAAAGTGTATGGCCACTCGAAGTGAGGTTGGGCAACATAGGAGGACTACAGAGATGTTGTTTGCCATTGTAGGGATAAAATTTATGCAGCCAAGGCTCAATTAGAGTTGAAGCTGGCCAGTACAGTATGTATAGGACAATAAAAAATTGCTGTTTGTTTGTTTGTTTTTTAATATGTTAACAACAAAAGGAGGACCAGAGAAAGTATTGGTCTGTTTCCTGATGAGGATGATCACCTCACAAATACGGACATAGACATAGCAGAGACATTTAATACCTTCTTCACTTCTGTCTTCAACACCAAGGATGGTCTCTGGGACCGCTGGAGTCCTGAGCTGGAGGACTGTGAATGCAGTAATGATAAACTCCCAGCCAATCCTGAACTTGTATGGGATTTGCTGCTCCATCTGGATGCACAGAAGTCTATGGGGCCCAATGCGGTTCATCCCAGGGTGCTCTGAGAGCTGGCTGATGTCATCGTGAAGTGCCTCTCAATTATTTTTCAACAGTCTTGGGAATCTGGAGAAGTTCTTGTCAACTGGAAGCTGGCAAATATTGTTCCAATTTTCAAGGACAAGAAAGAAGACCCCGGTAACTACAGGCCTGTCAGTCTCACTTCAGTGCCTGGTAAAATTATAGGGATTATTCTTGGAGTTATTGAACACCTGAAAGACAATGCAGTCATTGGTCAAAGCCAGCGCAGGTTCACAAGGGGGCAGTCTTGTTTAACTAACAATTTCCTTTTATGACAAGGTCACCCACCTAGTTGACTAAGGGAAGCCAGTTATGTAATCTTTTTGGATTTCAGTAAAGCTTTCAATATGGAGAGCATCCTTCTGGACAAAATGTCCATTCTACAGATAAATACATATTTGTATTTGTATATGAATGAACAATTTGGTGATGGGTTGTGCTCGGGGTACATCGGTTTACATCAGGCTGGCAGCCAGTCACTGCTGAGGTTCCCCATGGCTCTATTTTAGGGCTTCTTCAATGTTTTCAGAAATGACATGGATGCAGGACCTGAAGGCATACTAAGTTTGCAGATGACACTAAATTGGGAGGAGCTGTTGACTCCATCAAGGGTAGAGAGTCCTTGCAGAGAGTTCTTAACGAATTAGAGAGCTGGACTATCAGCAACAACATAAAGTTTAGTGAGAGTAAGTGCTGGAGTCTGCAGCTGGGAAGGGACAACCCTGGATATACATACGGACTGGGGGACAAGAAGCTGCAGAGCAGCCCTGCAGAAAGGGATCTGAGGGTTTTGGTTGAATGTATTCTCTGCTAATCAAACACTTATCTGTTTTCCAATAATATATTTATTATCAGTATTTTAAAGAATGAGAAATAAAACAGGTGATTCAGTCCTTTAGGTGAATAGGGCTATGTTTGCATAATAAAGTTCTGTTTCAGTTATAAAATTAAGTTCTTTATCCTACTGTATTATAACAGTTAAACATTACTATAAAATTTAATTATTTTAGATGGAATCGGGACTGAGAAAACATTTTGTTTTGTTTTGTTCTATAAATCTGTAAATCTTCCTTGACCAGCGCTCATAAGAATACATCTGTTCTTCTGCCCTCCTTTTTCAATAAACTGAGCTATGTTTCTACTAACATAATGAACAAATAATGATCAAAGCAATATCAAGTTTTCTTGAAATTGTATTTCTTATTTGGAACAATTACCAGTAAAGATAAAACTTGTATATAGATTTTTCATTTTGTCCATGGAAAGACATAAATGGGAACACAGAAGTCACAGGTAAACTAGTTTAGTAAACTAGATTTCAGTGGGGTTACAAGTAGTGCAAGTCTTAACAACAAAGTGTAACACTGACAAATGTGATATGATAACAACAGAGATGTTCCACTGCTGATGTATTTTGCCTTTCTAGACACAAGTCTTCTCAGCAGCAATTTCCAAACAAATGCAGCCGGGGTTTCTTAGTAAGTCTGTTTTATTAAACTACAGCCTATAAAATTGATTTTTTAGAAAAAGAATAAAAGAAAATACAGAAAAAATTAAGCTCCATTAAAGAGATTTTAAATACTGAAAGAACTAATACCACTGTATAACAAGGGACAAGAGCTTCTCTTAAAGTGATTTTGTGAAGCAAAAATTTTCATAATACCAATTATGAAAATTTTCTGGATCTATAATTAACAATGGAAGAAATCTCAGAGTTTAACAACCCTACCATACTGGGCTGAACAAAGTTCAGGCTGCAATAAACCCATAATAATCCTGTTCAGCCTGTAAAATACAATTGTAATGTAGTGGAACTGTGATTCTTAAAGTCACTAATGACCTTATCAATCTATTTTACTAAAAAGACATGAAAGAAGTGCTACTATACAAAATATTTCCACTAACTTTTAAAAAGCTTTAGAAAATATAAAATTTCTCTTGAGAAAGAAAATTTGAAAGACAGATTTCAAGAAAAAAAGGAGCTGGTAATCTATTTTTCAAATAGAGCAGTAAATTTTGATCATGCAACTTGAAATTTACAAGTTACATTATGGAAATAAATTCTTCGTCCATTTCACTTTTTCAGAAGCATCTAATATGCTCCCTGAATTGCAAATTGTGGTGCTAGATGATAAAATTGGAAATTCAGTGGGCCACCACCCACATCCTAGCATTGTGTAGCGGATGAAAAATTCGTAAATGACAATAGCCCATGTCATTTACGTCAAGTCACTCTACCAATAGCAAGTCATAACTGACTGTGTTTCATTTCAGGTTTTAAATGTGAAGATAAAAGTCTTATAAATGTTCATTTCTGTTTGATATTCAAGATGTGCTAAGCTAAAAAACAAACAAACAAAAAAAAAAACACTATAGTGAGTACTGCAAGAAAAGGATCCAAGGGAAAGGTTTGGCCTCTTTTCATTCTGATTTAACTTTGATGATGCTCTATACATGATGAGGGTATCACTATCTCACAACCCATCAGCAGGTAATTCATAAGGAGGTCAAAGAAAGGAAAAGGCCACAGAATCATGAATAATTTAACAATTTCATCAATAAACAATTCTTCAGATAATAAAAAGCACTGAAAGAACCATGTGGAGAAAGAGAAAGGGGAAAAAAAATGTATTTGCCTCACACTGACACCATCGTTCAAGCAAACTTTGAATTTGTGCACATACGGGATATTAGGTAAATAATTCCCCAATTTGCATCAACTACCATGATAGTCATGCATGGAAATATAGCCACTTGTAAATTTATACTTATATATTTTATTTTCGATCATCCTATGGTCACATATTTTAACTTAATTTCAAGAAAAACTGTTATTCCAAATAGATTTCCAGTAACACACTAATGTATACAATAATACGATATAGTGAATGCTATGACATAATATTCTATATGTTTTCATCTATGATAATACTAGGCAAAAACATCCTACATTACCCAGAGATATTTTAATTTAGTGCTTATATCTATAAACTCTGTTTTTTAAACATCAGAGATACTAATCATGAATAAAGAAATTAAAAGCAATGTTTTGTAAACTTTTTCTACCCTTTATGCATTTTGACTACGATTCATCTATTCCAGACAACCATTGCATTTGCTAGATCTGTCACCATCCTAGATATTAAACAGCTAGATAAGAGAACAATCAAGGAGAGTAGGGATATAGTCAAATGCTTTTCTCCATCAACTTATCTTAGTTGTGATACTCTGAATTTCCTTTCAATGGTAATTTTTTTTCCAGCCCAAATATCATAAGTGTGACAAGCATAGGATTTTTTATAATGTAATGTGATATTACGAATGAAAAAAATTAGCAGAACATAGCTAAACTTCTAGTCACTCTCTATCACATTGACTAAACATTCACCATATAGGTTTGCAAGAACAGGGACTATACAGAAATAGAGTATATCATTGTTTTAAGTACTCAGAGTAAATAAAACACAATTATTTCAGTTACAAAGTTAAACCAACCTATATGATTATTCTTTAATGTTCCTTTAATAGTAATTAGATTATTTACTTTGAATCTATTCTGGATTATTCTCTATCTACAAATTATTGCACATACAGGGGATTAGGCAATTACAGGCACATACCAGTATGCGTTAGGTCTATTGTTTGGTGAAGTTCCCCCTCCCCTTTTCCTCTGCTCTTCCTTACCTGCCAAGAAGTAAATTGGCATTTTATATCTAAATCTAAACTAAAAATACACTTATAATTTCCATATCTCTGGGATTGGGCATTAAAGAACCATTTGTGTCTTTAAAAATCTTCTCACCATCTGAATCCACAGTACTGTTTGCATTCTGAATGAGACCTTAAGATTCCTTCTTTTCTCTTTTCTGAGACAAAGACATCTCTTTTGCTTCATCCTTTTGCTGTCTTCACCATGTTATACCAGACTTGGAGGGTTTAGTTTAGCAGCTGGGTAGGGTAGGGACTGACAGTTTTTAAATTTTGTTCACGCTGATTCACACTTCAATATCCATGTTTAGATGAGAGCCTATTCTTAAGCTCACTCTCACAATTTAGAACAAAAAAAATATGATCTATTACTTATGCATTTTTACATGCCTCTTCAAGCTGACAGTGTAACATATTTAAGTGGAAGCAAATGACCTCAATTTTTTGCTCTCAGAATGAATCACCTTCTCAAATTTCAGTTCCTGGAGTAGTTTTCATGCTCTGTAACGTGTACCTTGCACAATGTCTAGTGTGAGTGGCAGGGAACTGAAAAGAGATAAGGTAGAATGTGAGGTCTAGTGAGCAGTCACAGGCATTTGGTAGCCATCTTAGAAGGTTTGGTAGCCAAACGCTCCAGTCGTCATCTGGCCAGGGAGTTGTCTCTCTTCTCATTCTGTCACCAGTACGATTGAAGCCTCTTGCTTATAACTACTACTTCTCTGTTCTTCATTTACTGTACAACACAGTTCTCTCTTTAACAAATAAAGAACAATCTATAACTCATAAATATTAAATGCAGCATTCTATTCTTGTAAGTCCAGCTAGTTTGGGATTGAATCAAGGTAATTATATTATTTAGGAAAATAAAATGTGTGTAAAACATATAAAAATAAAGATATATTTCTTTGCATGTTGGACTTCTTTAATTAGAAGTCTGAGAAATCTGTAAATAGAACTGATGTATTTTCATACGCAATCTGTTCTTGTATGCTGATTGCTTGTTTGTAGTCTTCTACAGCTTCTTTATTGAAACCCAATTTAGCACGAATATCAGCTCTAAGTCTATACATCAAGGCGTCATTAGGATGAATTACCAATGCTGTAAAAACAAGAAATAGACTATTAGGCTTTTTTTTTTTTTTTCTTTTTTTACACATTGCCACATAATTATAAAGAGAAGCATGGTCCCAAAGTTGTTGTCAGTGTTCTAATTTTTCTCCAAACATGCTTTCACAAGAGAAAAGCATTACTTATATACTAATTACCTACGTACATTACCTGTACTAATTTTACATGAAAAGGTAGGCAACTTTGTTATACTATTTATTCTTCAGATTTTTTTTTCTTTTTTGATGCCATTTATGCATCCCATTTCAATTCTGCCCCATCAGCAGAAACTATGCTTTCCTCTATAACATGAGGAAAATCTCAGTAAAAAAACCTACCACCATCCATGGTGGACATGGCAAGGTACCAAATACGTTTCTTAATTCCTCCATTATGTAAAAAAGGATTTATATAATTGCTGGAAAGCTTAATCTGATGTTTTATAATTCTGTTTTAGAGAGAAAGTTAGTTGAAAAGCAATCATCTCAGTGGTTCAGTCAATTTTCATTATCTTATAGCATGAAAATAATACTCATGAAACCCAATATGCAATTATTATATTAATCATGAAAACAAAGATTATTTTGACAAATCTCAAAAAGTAAAAGTAAACTAATTTAAAAAAAATCTAAAAAGTTAATTTTTCTGGAAAGATCACTACCTGTGCAATCAAATGTCTAATCAAAGTCATATTACTAAGTTTTGTTCTACAAAATTAATACAAACTAAACATAGCGTTAGTTCCTGGGAGAAAAAGTTGTCTGTGTATCCATAGTTGCTGTATCTTGTGTTAGCAGCAAGGACAACAGAAGCAAAAAACATAGCTCAGCTGTTTTAAATCTGAACAAACAGTTTGTATTTTACTAGGATCAAGACAAGAGTTTGATTCGGCTCCTCTTATCCATGAACCATGTCTATTCCCAGTACAAAAGCTTAAGCCAGCAAATACTATTTTAAAACTTCTTCTACAATGAGCATACACATTTTATTTCTTGCTTATATATGAAATAAGCTACATGAATGCCATTTTCATAGCACCTAGACTTCTCAATACACACATACACAAATTAAATTTTTCAAGACTTGGTAAGTATTGTATTTTCTCACAACTTCTTGCCACAATTTCATTTAGAATGGGGCTCTGTTCAGCTAATATGACACATTATATGAAACAGTTTTTCTTCTAATCTACATATTTTTAGTTCTAAGAATGAAAAAAAAAAGACTGGAATTAATTAGTATGTTACTTTAACTTCCCCTTTTTAATCACATCATAATACCTTATCAAACTAGCTAGAAAAATACGCTAGCAAAAATACACACATACTTGCTGAATTGTGAAATAAAACCAGATAATTTATCATCATAATTGCTAGTATGGTTCCAAATGGCAACCATAGCAGGTAATTAAGATTACCTGTTGAAATGTCTTTCTCAGCTTGTTCATATTGCTTTAATCCATTATAGAAATTTGCCCTGTTAAAATAAACTGCTGCAGAGAATGGACAGAGGCAAACTGCCTTCTCAAAGTCTTCTCTTGCTTCTTCGAAATTTTTTAATATTGTATTTGTAATAGCACGATTCATAATAGCAGATTCATTTCTTGGCTCAAGCTTTAATACCTTGGAATAATAGCAATAGGCCTAAAAAAGATATGAATTGGAAATAAAAAACACTGTTAAAATTTGAGGAATATTTACTCATGCTGTTTAACATTCTTTGTGCATAGTAAAGCACCCCTATGCTTATTCACAGCATTCATTTTTGCTGGGATAGAGTTAATTTTTCTTCATAGTAGCTCATACAGTGCTATGTTTTGGATTTGTGACCAAAACTCTGTTAACAACACACCAACATTTTAGCTATTGCTGAACAGTATGTACACAGCATCAAGGCCTTTTCTGTTTCTCACGCTGACCTGCCAGTAAGTAGGCTGGGGATACACAAAAAGCTGGGAGGTGACACAGCCAGAACAGCTGACCCCAGCTAATCAAAGGGGTCCAGACCTTACATCATCAAGCTCAAACAACAAAAAGCTACAGAAAAGGAGGAAGACATTTGAAGTTATTGTGTCTGTCTTCCCAAGTAACCATTATGCATGATGAAGTCCTGCTTTTCTGAAAATGGTTAAACATCTGCCAATGGGAAGTATTGAATGAATTCTTTATTTTGCATTGCATGTATACACAGCCTTTGCTTTACCTATTAAACTGTTTTTATCTCAATTCACAAGTTTTCTCACTTTTACCCTTTCAATTCTCTTCTCCATTCCACTTCAGGGGGACTGAACGAATGTCTATGTAGGGTTTAGCTGCCTACCGGGGTTGACCCACAACATCCACAAATGGGTTAGTAACCACACAGACAGACTTTTGAAAAAAAAAGAATACCTGTTTATGCTGAATTGTAATTATAGCACAGAAGAAATGAGCTATGCACTGAGGTCAATTTGAATTAACATAGAAAGTGATTTTTAATGCGACACCTATTCTTGAACTTCTTTCTCCATAACCAAACATCTTCTGGAAGATAGCGTAAAGAATCACAGATTTTTTTTCATAGGAAAGAGGAAGAATAGACTGCACAAGACCACTCATAGATGAATGATACCAGATGCAGTAAAAAGAAAAAAAAAAGAGAGAGAGAGATTACATGATCACAGCAGAATCTACATGCAGAGCACTGATCTTGGAGTCTTAAGAATGTATGACCCAAGTCTAACTTATGCTCAAGAGCAACAAGGAATTTAACTCAAAGAAACAAACAAGAACATTAAATTGTTTTCTTACATCATCTATTTCTTGTGCTGTATGAAGTACAATCTCAGTTTAAAACTATATGCCAAGCCTGTACTGTACATGATGAATTCCTCATTATGTGAACTGCAAGCTAAAGTGTTTACAGATGCAATTCTAGGAGAGGATTAATTAAAGTAGACAAAACATGCTGAAGCATCCATACCGGTTCTGTATTTCTACAGCTGCTGGACCATAAAGTTCCAATCAAATAAAAGGCTGAGCCTGTGTCCATGAAGTGTGACAGGAAGCCAAAGGAAAAATCAGTGTGGGGGCGTTCTAACAGAGAGAAAAATAAATGGTCCTTGCCTTCAAGCAGATTTCAAATTCTCTCACAAAAGGAGTTTCAGAATCCAACTCTTCTGTATTTGAAGATGCATATTGTATTTAAGCAGAAGTAGGTGATTTAAAACCCTGAAGTTACTGTGGTAACAGGTAGAAGATCTGACTTCTTGATTAAAGTCCATCAGCATGAGATTCTTTTCATTTTCCTTCTAATGGTGCTATAGTGAATCCAGGAAACTTATTTAATGTATGGGAATTAGGGTTGGTGAAGCTTACTTAACGTCAGTGAAATTTTAGTACCACAATTCTTTACAAACTTTTGTGATTTGTATCCTAGCTGTCATAAATGTTAGTTCATTCATATCTGTTAAAGAAGAGTTCTCAACATCTTAATATCACTGTTACAGCATAGGACAGCTGTCAAAGTAGGAGCTCTAGGACCCTAATGAACATCACCATCACTGCTGCTCTGATGTTTGCATGTGTGCTAACTAGTTCTTCTGCTTCAGCTCCCAGTAACTTAATTGTCTGGTATCAACTTGATCCCACCAGCCCCTTTCAATAAAGTGTTCTTCTTTATGAATCAAGCAACCTCACTTAGAAAACAAAAAATTGCAGTCACAGCTTTCTGCATTCTACTCATTGACATGCTTCAAGAACTACACAATACTGCCTATTTGCCTCTTCTGTTCCACTGAGCAGATTTTTCCCATCCAGAGACCTCATCTAGATAGAGTGATCTCCTGACGTTCAGTGCTTTCCAGTGGCCAAGTTTTGACTACCAGTTTTTAACATGTATACATATAACGTGTATACACAGTTCAGTAACATGGGGAATGGTGCAGCTGCTATCTTAGCTTGGTCATTTAAATTATTATGATATTTATGTAAAGCTGCTCAAGATCTCAAGATACACTTTTGGCTAAGCCATTGGGCAGCTAGGTGAAACTCAAGAAGAAAATGTACTCATATGTGCGATGTTAAATCTACTGTTGGATTGTTATATATGAAAGAACAAAGCAAGAGAGTAATATCTGAGTATTTCGAGAGATCTTGCTTTCTTGAGCAAAAGTGACAGCTGAGGAGAGCACACTTGTATCTCACTTTCACTGCTCTCTCTTATAAGAAGAGTGATAATTGTGTCTAACATTTAGCATAAGTTTCATAGAGACAGATACCAGAGTATTTAGCAAATTTAAATAAACTTATTTGCATGTTACAGAAGGCTTTTCCATCATCACAGGAAACAGTCACATATCAGCTGTAACAATGGCGTTTTATTAATGTATACTGATTTCATGTGAATCACAAAGCAAGAAGCACCTTTCTGGGGTTGTGAGTTTGGGTGATCATATATTCATATCTTCACATATATATTCACATATTCAATGCTAAAATATATAATAGTATGGCAATTACTTATTATTGATTGCTACAGATTAATCTCCCATTAAAAGACCAGGAAATTCAGTGTAAGAAAGTTTAAGTGCATTCAGACAGATTTGTACCAACAGTATTTATTCGAGTTAAGGAAAAAAAAGTATTCTGAAGAGAGCATAAAGACAGACTGAAGACTTACCTGTGAAAACTGATGATTATGGAAGTAAATATTTGCTGCACTGAAGTAAGCTAATGCATAGTTGGGGTCAACAGAAATTGCTTGTTGATAGTCCTTCATGGCACAGGATAGATACCCCATTAACTGATTGATGACACCCCGATTTGTTAGAAGTGGAGCAGTGGTAGTGACCTGAAAGGAAATGCCAGATGCATTCTTATCCATGGAAAATCCACATTTATACAGTAATTTATTCTGTTTTTAAATGATACATTTCTTTTTAAAATTTTATTTTAAAATTCACCTTCTGGCAATTGTTCTTGTACAGTAGTGACTGGTTTCATAAAACCAGTTTAATTTTAGTAAAATCACTTTAAGCTAAGACCTACCTTTAATGCAGCATTTATATCCTGAAATGCAGCAAAATTTTCACCCATCTGAAGACAGACCGAAGCTCGTCCATCATATGCAGCATAGCACTTTGGATCAATAATAATGGCAACTGTAAACTGGTTCCAAGCTCTCTGAAGCTTTCCATGGGCCTAAAATGAATTGCAGTATGTGCACAATAAGAAACTTAGGAAATTTCAGAAAAAATACAACCTACTATTGACCCGATTACAGCAGAAAATGGAAGAATGCTTTTACTTACAAATGCAGTTAACTAAATTACAGAAAAAAAAAGACTTCAAATATCTTGTAGGCAACACTCATTGTTTTTACAGCAATTCAATCTATCAGCCACAACTGTTTTAATTGCAAGTATTATCTTTTCTATATCATAGATTCACGGAATGTTTGAAGTTGGAAGGGATCTCTGAAAATCACCTAGACCAACCCCCTTTTGAAAGCAGGGTCGCCCATGACCATGTCCAGTTGGATTTTGAACTTCTCCAAAGATGAAGACTCAACAACATCTATGTGTAATCAGTTCCAATGTTTGATCATGCTCACAGTAAAAAATAAATAAATAAATAAATAAATACTAAAAACTTTTCTAATTTTTAAGTGGATTTTCCTTTATTTCAATTAGTGCCTCCTGTCTTATCACTGAGCACCATTAAGAAAAGCCTGGCTCCGTTTTCTTTGTGTTCCTCCATTAAGTATTTATACACATTGATAAAATCCCCCCCTTACATTTTCAGCTCTTACTGTGGCAAAGTGTAAACATTTTATCTAGTATGCAGATTGATTAAGCAACGGTGAAAGACTAAACATCCAAATCAAAATACTTCTCCACTTGTGTGTATGTTTAAGCCCCAAAGGTACAATCAGGGTAAAGAAAAGGTACCTAGTGAGATTTAGACCTCACAGAAATTAAGCACCTGCCAGTATGTGAACATTCTGGGTTGCCTCCTGCAACATGAGATGTCCAATTTCTACATGTCTTATTCCTACCTGCTCACCAACTTAGTCCTTCCTGTGCAAATAGACCTGACACAGGCCACTGACATTAGTTTCTCATATACATATACATTGGCAAAAAATAATTCCCAGCAAGATTCTTGACAATTCAAGACATTTCAGACAATTGGATATAATAAATCACAGTAAGTAAATCAGAGGAATTAGAGAAGAAGAAAAACTGTCAAGTCATATCTTATATCCTTTTGCTAATACAGAAGTACATTTTATGTAGTTAAGCATTTTTCAGTGATCATTACATATAAGTCATTTTTCCAAAGGATTTTAGTAGACTTTCTAACACTATTTTGGATAACTGGAACATATAAGATTGTTTTAAATTGATTTTTTTTTTAATATATATATACATTTAATATTTTGGCCACTTTTACATCTGTAAACGGCTTATACACACAGAACATGTACATTCGTAATGTTCCTTTATCAGATGCAAATAAAAGACAAGGTTACTTGTTATGTCATTAATTGAGAGTATATCTGCAACAAGTTTCAGTACAAATGTGAAAAGAAAATAATGGTCTATCCATTTACCTAAAAACAAAAAACACACTAAGACATGTCTTAGTATATGGATTGTTTTACATTTTGCATTATAAAAATATATGCATACAGTATTAACTTTATTTTGTTTGATTAACCGTAGTATTGACAATGAATTTTGGTGCATTACCTGCAAGTTGTATCCTAAGCAAATTCTGGCTTTCGTACATACTGGATTCAAGTGAATTGCTTTCAGGAAATCTTTCTGCGCTAGTTTAAGACCAGCCTCGTGTCCATTTTCCATGTAAGAATTTCCTCGTCCAATATAGGCATCCACAGAAATGGGTTCTAGTTTGAGAACCTGGTTAAATGATCTCACAGCTTCTTCAAATTCATTAAGTCTAAAAATAGAGCTACTAGTGAATATTTGCTCTGTTTACTGTTTAAAAAATTATAAACAAGATCCTCTATCCCATAATGCCTCCAGAACATAGTTGAATTCTGACTGAAAGGGACACTTTTTTTTTTCTTAAGTTTGGTTTCTATATGTGCTCCCTGATGGTTATTGTAACAGTGAATGAAGATAGTCAAACTTCAGTTTAAATTCCTTGGCCTGAGGAAGAAAGCAGCAAAACTCTCATTTAACTTCTGGTGGCCAAAGATTTCACCTTTTCACCATTTGTACTTGTCAGATTCTAATATAGACTTTATTGGAGTCATTCATGCTGTCCAAATGTCATGACCAAACATGTTTTTTGGCAATCTCCTCAGGCACATCTGTTTCAGCCATAAATCATCTGCCTCTAATACAAGCCTTCTCTCTGTTTCTACTCATACCAGTTCTTGAACTTATCCAAGCTATGTTACACTTGCAGGGTAAAAAGGCTGATATTCAGGCTACTAAGGACAGACCATTCTGGTCAAAGAGTAGGCCAAATGTGGAATTCCATTCTTAGATAAAATCTGATGCATGTGCAGTATACTGAGTGTAAACAGAATACCTGAAATACATCAATGATTGCTAATAAATGCCTTTACATACAAAGCAAAAATTTCAGCATGTCAAAGTACAAACTCATTTTACCAAGACAATACTGAAAGGTAAGAGATTTTTTGACTGTAAGCTACCTGTTTTGAATCCACCTGAATACAGCCTGATTTCTTTACCAAAGGAGGAAAGATTATAGATTAATCTAACAAATAATTTTAAGGGTTGTAAATCAAATGTTTTTTTCAAGCAAAACACGTGTTGCAAAACAAATTAGGGCTTCATCCCAATCCTGTTAATAGTAACCCAAATGCATTTAAAACAGGTTGTACTAGCTCAGTTTTACAATTACCAGTAACTCCTTTTGACAGGTAAATATAGACATGAACACAAAAATCTTATACCCAGTTCTTAGAAGCAGGACTCGACATTACTGTGCTAGTTCTACATCATTCAGACATTGTGAAAGTTGGAGCCAGTTGTGCTTTAACTACAAGCATGGTAACACAAGAAGTTGTGATGCTAGAATCCTGAATATATCCACTTCTAAGCTGCCTCATCAGAAATTTATATTTTGGATTGATACATAACAGCATAACTTTATAAAAAAAATAGATTAGACTAGACTAATAGATAGAGAGATCTATTAAAATTCCATTTTTACCACAGGTTATGATTGTGTGAAATGGGAGCTAATGACTCCAAGTGTCACTATGATGAGTACACTAAAAATACTAATGCACATCTTATTTCTTCCAACTCATATCTGTTTTAACAGATATACTTTAATCTTTCAAAATAAATCTCATCTTGATGAAACAACACTTTAGAACTTCAAAATAAAAAATTCAGTCAAGACCGACAACTGAGGTTTTTGCCTTACTTTAAAGGACAAGGTGCCAATTTAAACAGAAGTCACATACTGACTAATTCTGAACAAACCAACACATCTTACAGCTACTTCACATTCCATCTAAGGGTGTGGAATAACTTCTTCTTAACGTTTCTCTTTCATAATTCTTTGTTCTTCAGTCCTTCTCTTGATTCAGTTTTATCATCCTAGTATTTCCTTCTGATGCTGCCGTGAACACACGGTTGCTTGATACCACAAGGTTTTAATATCAGTTATTTCAGGTTTTTTTTTTTTTTTTTTTTTTTTTCCCGCATTCCTCTTTACCACTTTCTCCTCCCCTGGTTCTCAGTTTGCTCAAAATAAAAGGGGGTATAGGCATATAGAGTTCAGGAATTAATTTTTCTACTCTGCATCAAACAAAACTACCTCTTACCTATGATAACAGATTCCAATAGCTTGAAAGATCTTGCTATCGTCTGGACTAAGCAATGCTGCTTCTTTAAAGTCCTGAAATGAACAGACATTACACAATGCAAAATTTACACTGTTTCACTTCACCTAAAACTGTGATTTTAGCTATGCAACTTTATGCTTCTATAGGAAAAGGGAGATAACTCTTCACAAAGAAGGTATATTTTCAAAAGGGCTACAGATGTATTTAACTGTTTTCATGCTTCATGTGACAGACTTTGATAGAATAAAATCTCTAAAGTTATGTGGTATCATAGTGCTTCTCACAAAATTTGAGGTAACATTTCCAGAAAAAAAAAAAAAACACAACTATTTAGAAAGTTTCTATTTTAATAGAAACAACATCTTATTAAATACATATATATATATTGAAAATAAATTTTGTTATATGCAATTTCAATAGAACTCATCCAGTAATAAAATTATTTATTTTTATTACTTTTAAAGACAGAGCAAACCAAACTTGTATTTGCATTACAAGACTCTATTCACAATGTTCTAATGAAAGACATGCTAGGATTTTTATAATAAATCACTTTTTCAGAGCTTTTAATTTTTCTTTTTTACTAAAATTCAGAACATTGTCAAAATGCTTGTGGTTTTGTTTATGTGGTTCAACTGTAAAGTACACTTGATTTTAAAATTAAATACAGTCATTTCAATTATGATGTAAGGAAGTGCTTTAGGCCTTCTTCACAGGAAAACAATCAGTACGCAGTAGGAGTGGTTTAGCTGATTCCACTGAATCACAACTCAGAAAGCGTTTTCTATATGTTCAGATTTTAAAAATAAAAAACATGGAAGATTTTAGTACTGTTGGAGGTACGAAAGTGGCAAAATACTTTCATAATACTTTCATGATGTGCAGATGTGTGTATATATATATATATATCAGTATTTTATTAAAATAAAACCTCTCCTTCTGTAAACACACGACATAAAATTACAGATTTGCTTCTAAAAAACTACTGAGAGGCACTGTTCCAATCCACTAAAGCCTTTCAATGAATTTCCAGGGAAACTAATGTGATTCTTCGTATGTGCAGTTTGAAGTATACACCCTGCTCTATGCATGAAGCACAGCAAAAGCAGGATCAAATTTCCAAGGACCAGGTTTAGTTTACTTAAACCAAATATGCTACCCTCACAGGTCACCTCACACTTCACAGAATCAACTGGAAAAAAAACAGACACCTCTATACAACAATTCAGATCTTATACAGACTGAACTGTAACCTTTCCTCTTCCTCCCAGTGTACCCAGTTCAGGAATACAGTCACTTTGAGTAGAGATTAAATAACTACACGTTATTTCAGCAAGCAGTATACATGTATTACACATACTTGCAATAAAACATTAACAGAATAGATACACGAGGAGGTCTCTAGCACATTTATGATTTTTTTTTCTTAAATTAGCTATTGCATAATTTTGTGTCTGTTGTTCAATTACTATTTTGTAAATTTGTCTTAACTATTGTCCTGGTTTTGGCTGGGATAAAGTTAATTTTCTTCCTAGTAGCTGGTATGGTGTGGTATTTTGGGTTTAGGATGAGAATGCTGATGACACAGGATGGTTTAGTTGTTGCAGAGCAGTGCTCGCTCAGAGCCAAGGACTTTCCAGCCTCTTACTGGTAGCATCCTGCCAGCGGACAGGCTGGGGGTTCACCAGGAGCTGGGAGGGGACAGAGCCAGGACAGCTGACCCAGACTGGCCACAGTGATGAGCAATAAAACTCAAAAAAAGGGGGGGAGTGTCTGGGTATCGGTCGGCAGGTGGTAAGCAATTGCATTGTCCATCATTTGTTTTGTACATTCTTATCATTATCTTTTTTCCCCCCTTTCCTTTTTTTATCCTATTGAATTGTCTTTATCTCAAACAATAAGCTTTACCTTTTTTCTGTTTCTATACCCCATCCCACTCTGAGGCAGTCAGCAAATGGCTGTGTGGTAATTAGCTGTCTGCCAGGTTAAACCACATCTATAATCCATTCAAATTATGTGTTTGCTCAGCCTGCTGGTTCTGTCCCATTTCACAGTCTCCTTTCACTGGCCTTACATACCAGTTTGTACCACGTCAGTATCTTTTCTGAACTATTCTGATCAATTGCATCTTAAAGCACAAGAGAACAATAATGCAATCTTCCTATTTAACTTACTTCTACACAAGTTCTACAAACTGTAAATACTTCCAGTAGGACATTTATGGGTTACTGAAATGGGATTCATAATCATTCTTCAATTTATATTTACTCAATTTTTAGAATGTCTATGTTCATATTGTTGCTATTGCATAATGAAGATACCAATGTTTATAGTCCACAATGGAGGCAATGAATGCAGCAGCAACTACTCTTGGAAAAAAAAAAAAAAAAAAAAAAAAAAAATTCTTTAAAGACAAGGAAAAAAAAAACTTTTAGAAAACTTGAAAACTATCTACAATTTGAAACTAAAAGCCCATATGTTTGAAAGAGTGGTTTAATGCTTAGATTTCTGCTATACCAGATGAAGTCCCAACGAACAACAGTCCTCTGAATTGTAGTTGTCAGAAACAGATATTTTTCCCTACATTTAAGGAAATGAACTTGAGGTCTGACCCTGCCTGCCCTTTCAACAAAAATGGTCATTTATACACACACACACAGAGGAAGAGGACAAGCTCACTCAATTAATTAGAACCCTCCATTTACTTCAGATTCTGCAAAGAATTAGTATTCACTTGGAACCAACATAAACAACTTAAAGGATTAAAAAAGAAAAGGAGGAAAAGTCAGGTTCTTGTTTATTACATTTTGTAAAACTCCCATGCTTACCCCTTGCAGCATAAAATTGTAAAAGGCATTTCTAGTCATTTTATTTGCTTTCAGACTGGTATGACCTGTTGAGCAAATGAGAAGAGGACACCAACTATTTCAGGAAAATATAAAAGCTGGCAAATTGGTTTTTATATCATCAGTGGCTTACAAATAAGAAAAAACTCAAAATTTGCCTTAAACAAAAAAGGATTTTGTACCTCACATGCATTAGCATAATCACCAACTTCCATGTAGAGTAGTCCACGATTAATTAACACTTTAAAAATTATTTCCTTACTCAATTCATGCAGAATAAGAATTCCATAGTCTTTCAAAGCCTATAAAAACATAGAAGGCACTTTAGAAAATAATTCATATGGAGACAGACACAAGCACTGACTTCAGTGTGGCTACTCCAATGTTTCACTGTTTGCAGATTGAATTTAACTGTATTTGGAGACTTCTATAATTACATTGATACCTAATCTGAGAGTACAAAAGCAAAGATAATACAAATTAAACAGATGCGTTAAACAGGCAAAATTAAAAGTTATTTTGTTATTATATAAATTACAGTTGGAAATAAGTCTTTATTGTTTCTGCTGATAAAATTTGTCCATATTCTTTTTTTTTTTTTTTAACAGTTCTGAATGCATTATTCATGGTTTAATACCAAAGTAAGATACTTTTAAAATTAAGTATTTTCAAATACAATTTATTGTTATTGAAAAGTCTAAGCAGTACTTGTATTAACTAAATTTTTGTGTAAATTTTGTAAAAAAGTAAATGGTGATAGTGATATGACTGCACAGATTGAGGAAGCCTTGATTCCCAAATTTATCAAAACTGAACAATATTTCAGTAACAATGCTTTATCTTTTTTTTTTTTTCACATGAAGAATTAACTCGTATAGTTTACTTAAGAATAACTGGATATTTTATATCTAGATATTTAGATATTTTACAAAAAAAAAATGGTTCTTGACAGCAGTATTCCATATACTAGCCTCTTAAGGGAAGTTCTATTGCTTGTCTCTTCTAAATTGGGGAAGGCATTTGAAAGTGTTTTACAGAAACCAATCCAGTTCTTGTTAGACCCAGTAAATTTCTTCTGTCAATGGGTTATTACATTTTTCTGCAACTTCCCTCATACTTTAATTAGCTTTTCTAAGAAATGATATCAAAGAATGAATTTTATAATAACTTATTATGAAGGAACCAGCATTTTCACATCTTAAGTTTTTACCTTCAATGTCCCTGTTTTTTTTCTTTACCCCCTGCATCATTCTTGGCCGTTTAACCTTTATGAACAAATGGCCTTTGCACAAGGTCAATTTAACTTGAGACATCAAAATGATAGTTCAGAATGATCATGTTTCCAGTCTCAAGTTGCATTTTGCCTTTTTGTGTCCTGTTGTGCTTTTTCTTTACAACAAAAATAGAAAGCAGAAACGCAGGTAGTGGCAGCTCACAGGTTAGTCATCAGAGTTACAACCACATCCAGAAAAACAAGGTTGTGATGAGAGTAGGATGTCATCCAAATTTTTATGTGGTCCTTTTCTGGATATAGCCATTATATTTTCAAAGGTATATCAAATGTAATTAACATGATGAGGACCAAAAATTAATTTTATAAACAATTTCTTGAAGAGCACTGTCATACAAGGAGACATTGCAAGAGATCACAAATTTTGACTAATTGTCAAAGACAGGTTACTAGCTAATATGACTGAGTGATCACGTGATGTTACAAAAATATATATCATACCTTTCTGAAGTTCTTTATTTGATGATAACAGATTGCTCTGTTATAGTATGCCAAAATGCAGGTTTTGTTAAGGTCAATAGTTTTTGAGAGATCTTCAATGGCAGCTTTAAATGTCTGGACATGAAAAAACACTATGTATAAATTATAATTCACAATTCACAGCACTATATATTCCTCCTCAAATAGCAGCCTTTTGGAAAACTTGACTTTACATTTACATTATTTTTTTTACATTATTGTTTCTTCATTAGTACTTGAAGGTATCTAATCAATTCACTATGGACTAGTTACTGCAGTACTTGCTGCAGAAGGAACAATTCTTCAGAAGCTCTATTTTGCCAGCAACTGGACAACCAAACATTTTTAATGTTTGTTTAGATGATATACATATGTGGCAATCAACCTTTAATTTTACTAGCCTGATTTGTTTCTTAGCCTAACCTAGACAGTATCTTTGATGGAGTTTTGGTACTTATGTCTATTAAGTAAGATTCTATCCTGAAGAACTGAAGAGGAGAATATGCAGGTAGATCATAGAAGCATACAATGGTTGGAGTTGAAAGGGACTTTAAAGATCATCTAATGCTCAGTAGCTTGTCCAATCCATCATGAAAGCTACACAGAACAATCAGAGTGGCTTCAAAAGAGAAAAGTATGATAGTCAATTGAAATTCCTTGCTTCCATCAACAACACTGGTTTCCAAAGTTTTTATCATTGTTTTACCATTACGAAGTGGCAAGTAAAATACATTGTTTTAAGGAAGAATACAGAAGTACAACAATAACAGAGATACCCACCTTATTCTGATATTTCAAAGTTCCTCGGTAAAAATAAGCTCTCGCACTGTTAGGAAGAATTTTGATTGCCTCGTTACAATTCATAATTGCCTTAGAGTATCTGCCTTTACTTCCATAGTAAGCAGCACGACTCATGTATGCCTGCAGAGATGAACATAGAATGATGATGTGGCATAATGCTAAAAGAAAACAAGCTGGTTATTTAAGGCAAGGGTAAAATATAAGAAATAAGCTCTATAAAAACATGCATCTTTTGAAGCATGTCATTTCTTTTATTTAATCCTTGCATTGTGCTTACTGGCAGATTACAAGGCAATACACCCCTAAATGCAGAACCTGTTATTCTTTGAACCCATCCTAAAACACACCACAGAAACAAATTATGGGGAGTCTTTATATATTACCTGGAAGTGTGATGGACAAAGGGCAAGTGTTCGATTGAAATCTTGGATGTACTTAGCTTGTCCGAGCTGCATTCTACATAGCCCTCGCTGATAAAAAGCATCAGGGTAACTTGAATGTAGTCTGATAGCCGTATTAAAAGCATCACGGGCCTAAAAGAATGACATATCATCCGGATTAAATATGGTCTGTTTGTACAGCTGTAAACATAGGCTGTTAAACAACTGATTCTTTGTACAGCAAGGAATAATCTATTTATGCAGTTGAAATCCAACATGTATCTGCATTGGTTTTGATTGCTTTCAGCTATTTGCAGCTACTTAAAGTATCCTAGTAATGCAATCATAACCACAAGGAGGTACAATCTAACTCACTTACTAATCTCATTTCTTCAGTGGTTTATCCAAGCACATGGTTTGTCAGAGCTGAAACAGTGAAGTTATTTCTTACAATGGACTAACATGATTAGCATGCAACTCCTTTAAAATCCATCCAGATAATTTTTCCCCACACAATTCACATGAATTTACAAAATCATGAACTTTTCCTAGATCTGCAGCTGTAATATCAGATGTGCACTGATATAGAAAATCACCTTTTGCAATTGTCATGTATTATTACATTAGATATTTCAGACAACTTTGACAGCCTTCTTCCAAAAGAATATCACTTATGACAATTGGGATTGGAGGCAGACAAGGCAAGAAATTGTTACCCTGCCCTGTGAAAATCTGCTTTCAAATATTTCTAGTTTCATTCTTGAGTCTTTTAGCAAATCAGCAACTGACACATATTTACTAAAATATCAACATCGAAAACATTTGCTTGAACACACACTAGGCCTGCCACAAAGCTCACTGACTTTTTATAGAATCAATGGCCTGGGTTGAAGAGGACCTTAAAGATCATCTAGTTTCAACCCCCCTGCTCTGGGCAGGGTTGCCAACCACTAGAGCAGGCTTCCCAGAGCCACATCCAGCCTGGCTTTGAATGCCGCCAGGGATGGGGCATCCAAATTTTAATATGTTTTTAACAAAGAAATCTCTAATCAGAAGTATTGATTTTATTGAAGTAATGCAAATATAATTTCCTTAAGTAAGGCAGTTTCATAGATAAGGTAAGTGCCAAATAGAACCATCTAGAGAGGTGTTTTGAGCTACAGTAATATAGAAGACATTTAACAAAATATAGCCAACTCCATAATTAATACAATAATCTAGGAATTCCCTTGTCCAAGTTTAGTACTAACTGACTTAGCCACTGATATGCTACCAAGTACCTGTCTATAAGGTCTCTGAAAATATGCATAAAGAGTAAGAAATTCATGTAGTTTTTACAACATTAGAATGCAAACTAATGTCATATATTTAAAAAAATATTTATAACATTAGCACTGAAAAAAAATGTTCACAAACTTGCAAGACAGTTTAATGTACATTGTGAGTTAAAAAGAAAACTGCTAAAAACAGTGGAGGCTGTTGAAAATATTGAAATCATTCATTTGGTTATCATTGTTTACAGGCAGTGGAGTCAAAGGCTAACACACTGTATATAATTAATACCAACCTGTAATAAATTTGTTTGCTCCATATAACACAGGCCCATAAGGTAATACATTTCAGCAGCCTCAAATGCATTATGTAGGATTTTTGCTGAGGTCATCTGAAGCTCTATAGCTTGTTTAAAACTTTCCACAGCATCCTGCAATACAGATAATACTAATAGTTACAAAGCACTTAACTGAAATCTGCAAGACTTGTTAGCCATTTTCAACTATTTTTAAAAGGTTTTCTTAGTCTGAAACATTAAGGTAAAAATGACTACTAGAGTGTTACTTGCTGCTGCATTTAGACATTCTCTTGATCTCTGAACTGTTCATATAAAAAACTGACTAGAAAAATGGACATATTTTTGAGCGTGATTTATATAACAAAGTAGCTATTGTACATGATCTAGAGATAACAGTAGAAATGAAATGTATGCTGTTTAGGGGCATAATTATAACTATTGATTTTCCTTGAAATGTCACTTTTATTTTTTCTCTCTTCTCAGGAAGAAAATATACCTCTTGATGGAGTATGATGATAATGAAGTATTTGCTGCAGGTTTATTTTGTAAATAATAATAATAATAATAATAATAATAATAATAATAACAACAAACAGTTATGCAAAACACTTATTTATTCCATAGACAACTTGCATAAACTTATTACTGATAAAGAAATATACCAAAATCCTGAATTGAAGAAACTTAGGTGAACAACCTCTCAGAATACTGCCCAGATCTATGAGACACGGTAAGAATTTATGCTTTTTTAATAATTCTTTGTCTTAAAGGAGAGAATAAGGAAAACTACCAGGAAATTAAGATCAGTTCAAGATAAACTATTCCTTTGTCTTTAAGGATTATGAAGGGACAATAGCTGAAAGTTTAAATATCAAGAATAGTAAAACAATTATAATATTTTTCTTGAAAAGTGAAAAAAAGAAAGAGTTTGTTCAGAAAAATCAGCCTGAAATACCAGTAGCTATAGGGGTGTCTGCAAATACTGTGGCTGCTTACTTAAATGGTCATCAATGTAGTGGATGTTTTAGACAAAACAGATCTGCATTTACAGCTATTTTAAAATCCTTTTATTCTATTCCTACAGTTAAAAAAATACTCTTATTTCAAGGAAAAAAAAAAGCTGTAGATATCAGAACTCACATATGATTCTAAAGGCACAGCTGATTCTTAGATCAGCATAACCTGAAGTCTGATCATTTTCCCATATCAGGAGAATTATGTAATACCTTTCCAAAAGAGGTGGCAGTCCTCACCTCTGAGAGCCGTACTCTGAGAAATCAGGGAAGGACTGTAATAAACATCCTCTTAACCATGACTACTGAAATAATTTTGATCAGATGATACTAATGATTGCTGTCTTTGACTTAGCATTCTTTTATAGACAGCAGAACTATTAATGTTGTGTTATGGCTTGAAATGAACAAAACTCACAAGCCTAACAAAAAAAAAGTTGAGTGAGCCAAGAGGTTTTATCTCGTACAAGCCCAGGGAGCAGGAGTATAATTTCTGCACAGTGTACACCTGATGTTCATTTAAAAAGATGCTGCAAAAATGAAACTATAAGGAAATAGAAAGATCATGCATGTCAAATACAGAACTCAATGGGTAAGGTAGATTTGATGTTTTCTTGATCTACCTGTTGCTTCCTGCTGTTGTGTTTAGGGAAAAAGGACTGTACATTTTGTAAAAATAAATAGGACTGTACAAGAAGAAATAGCCTATCCATACTGCCAATTTCAACAACTCTGCAGGCATCAAGCGTTGGCTAACTGCAGGAGTCAGAGTGACAGCACTGGTTAAATTCTATGAGATATGAATATTCACAAAGTTGAGAATACACCTGCAACTATATATTATATATTAGTTCACATACATTAAATTTTTGTACAACATTTTATTAGACACAAAATGCCAGACATAATTCTGTTTTATTTCACAAGAAACAAAATTATGACATACAATCAACCTTAATCTATATAACTGAATCTATAAAATTTTCAATTAAAATGTGTTAAAATTAAAATTGCCTAATTTATGCTGAACTATTAGTGCTGCTGGTTTTTTTTGTTTGTTTTTGTTGAAAAAATTTACCCAGATCTTCTTATAATTTAAGCAGTGAAGTACTACAAAGATTTATTATTATACTAGGAGATTTAATAAAATATTAAAAGAATTAAGAAAAAAAAAATGTTTGGCATACATATATATAAATATATATAATGTAAACATTTCTAACCTTTGTTTTCTCAGCTTTCATTTGTATTTTTCCTAGAAGAACAAACATTGGAGGCTCAGGCTGAGTTGCTGTAGCTCTGCGTAAGCTCTCTATGGCTTTATTGTGATTTTGACAAAATGACTGAATGAGTGCTTGCTGAACAGGCTGAGACTTAAAGGATTCTGGAAGAAAACAACCATGAAAAGTGATCATCTCTTCTACTTCAACATATATTTCTACAGTATAAGATACCTTTAAATGATATGTAAACTTCAAAATGCTATTAAAATATTTTATGTTTCAAAGCTTGTTTTATCAGCCATAAAAATAGAAACAAACTAAATTCCATATAAAAGTCTGAACTTGAACAGTTAATTATCCATGAGTGTAGTTCAATGGCTAAATACCCATAAACGTTTACCTTCCTCGCCCCACATCTAAGAAGGAGATGCTATGTGGGATTATCACCATATGTTTGCTTTGTTTTTATATGGTTATACTCTGTGTACCCACTCTTGGTCACTGCCAGAGACAGGAAATTCATCTCATGTGGTATAACTATCCATATGGACTCACAAAGAGCTTCACAATGCACTGAACACTGCTGTTTTATGCCGAGCACATAACAAGGAACTACTATACTGCAACATTTTTACTGCTCAAATGTGTTGGAAAGGTTCAGTCCTAGAGATATCTGATATTTTGTTAGGGACTATATAAGCACAGAACAGAATCCCTACTCATTTTTCCTTTAAAGCAGAAGTTACCAATATTGAAAGGAACAAATAAATTTAAAAAAAATAAATACAAACACTCAAAATATATAGAAAATTCGAAAAACACAGGTTGTAATCAGGCAATAATGTATACCATTATTATATTTAAATACCCTATATTTTAGCTGATCTATGGTAATTAACCTATTTGTATGCTTGTGTGCCTGAACTTAAAAAGAAGAAAAAACAATTCCTTGTTTACAGGCCCTTGCTATGATTCACATTGACATTTACCTTCATCTATTTCTGCAAGTTGGTGAATACACAAACTTGCCAGCTCATATTTCTTCAACTCCATTAAATACTGTCCCCTGTAAGGAAATATTCATTCGATGCAATTAATAAAACTCTTTTCAATTATTTCTTTCAAATTGCAAATGCTGCTGCAAGTTGTTTTCATTAATCTAAAAAGATAAAAAGGAAAAACAATGCCTTCCAATAAAAACATCCATTTTTTCTTCTTTTTTTCATCAGAAGTATCTCTCCAATTCTTAAATTTTTCTCTAACATGAAAGCACCAAGAAATTATATGCTTACTTCTCTTCAGACTGTGTGAATTACAAAAACATATTTCCTTTGTATTTCACAGACAGCAGTCATTATTTTAAGACCTGTGACAATAAGCTTAATATTGTTTCTAAAATCCATCACAAACTAATATCTGATATTCTGTTTTCAAAGATTTTTTTTGCCTCTCAGATCTCACTGTCAGTCTAAGAGTTACTGCTAGCCAAACCACCCTCTGAGAGACCAAATGAGCAAACCCACTCTTAAAACTGGGAAAACACAGCATTATTGACTGGAACATAGTAACCGATTCTCCTAATACACCTAAGGAGTAATATCCCAACATTTCATTCTTAGTTATGGCTTTTCAGGGGAGGAAACAGCTTTATCTAGTAATTTTATCTTTTAGTCTTGGTAAAGGTCAGTACTTCTCTCTGAGCCAAAGATGGGGAAGAAAAATAATTCAAAATTAAATTGGCCTGGACTTAGGCCTTCACATTCCTTGTGTTATATGGATTCTGCAGACAAATCAGTGAAAGGCCCATCCACTTGGGAAAAACATTTAAAATGATTATTATTTTTTTTTAAGTTCAGACTTCCTGTATTGTCATTGCACCTCTCTACATCTTTTTTTCCCCAGAAACTGTATGCACCTCAATGAGCAAAATCCTGTATATGAAGGTCCCTCTCTCCAAACTAAAGATTATACTATACCGATATAAAGTTCCTAAGGTTTGAAAAATGTTATGAATATACACTTTTTAACCTACTGAGAGCAAGTTTCGAATGATACAAGGTATCTACCAACAGCATTCTGCATCAGAAATTTTTTAAGAGTAAGATGTAAGCGAAGACCTCAGCTAATCACTTTTGTACCTTAATATCCTCAGTTGTGACTTATTTGGATAAAGATGAATGGCTCGATTCATATCTTTCACAGCATTTGACAAATTATGAATCTGTAATTTAAAAAGAAACAACAAATTAACTCTTAATACAAACACAATTTGGAGACAATTATTATTTCCATAAATGTGGTTCTACAGGCTGCAATGCCCACATGGTAACAACTCATGAGGTGCATATGCCCTCTGCACAGGAGCTCAACACTTTTTTTTTTTTATTAAAAAGTCTGAAACATGCAACCTACAAATATCCATACTCTCCCACAGGGCAGATTCTAACAGCAGATAGTTTCTTTACTTTTCCAAAATCCAAATGAGATTCTGGACTACTGGGAAGGAGATTAAGTCATGAGATCCACATGCACATATGTCCTTATTAATCTTCACTGCTGTCATGAATTTGCATTTATTTTTCAAGTGTCCGTGCCTGTGGTCCCATTCATTGTTCTTCAGATGTGGAAGAGAAGGTAGATCATTGCAATGAAGATCCCAAGGACTGATCCATCCAGATTGGTAGCTGCTAACTGGAACAGTCATCATCAAAAACTACCATTGATGGAATGCATGTATTGATTTTAATTTAGCTGCTCTACACATTTCAGATACTGGGGGAAAAGCAAACAAACAAACAAAAACACTACAGAAGCAACCTAGCATTAGTGGATGACCTCCTATTTGAACTATCAGCTATCAGACACAACTTCTTAAAGGTGTAATCAGTCCACTTTGATGGACTCTGAGTTAAAAGTCATTTCCTTTAGTGGGAGAAAATTAACAGTGCAAGCAATTTCCCAAAACATTTTGCAAACTAAGCACTGTGAGAAACAATTGTTTCAGTTCTGCTAATGACAGTCTACATAAATTGTCACACTGAAGACCATATTCCTCGTACTCCTGAGAGGATCTCAAAAAGCAACTGTTAGCAGGAACTATTCTCAGATCCTATGCAGATGTAAAATACTTTGCTTCATGGGAAATTAAAATATTTAAAACATCCTACTCCCATTTGTAGTGAAAAAAAAAGAATTTCCAGAAAAGTGAAAATTCTCAAGAACATTCTGAATCAGTATTTCAAAATCTGTGGGTTTTTAATATCAAAAGTATATTTTATTAAAGCCTAGATCAGATGCACACTGATATAGGGACAATCAAATGAACCTTGAAATATTTTATGTCATTGCGTCACATTCCAACAGTATTTTATAATAATTGAAGTGTATATAATTCTGTTATGGCGATGAGGACCACTTGAAGTATATAGCTATAAACAGGTTCTAACATCTGTACAACACCAAGCCATAAATATTAAAATGCTTGCAACAACCATAAATATAAATAAAGCTGTATTAAGTAGCCAACAAAAATGAAAGGAGCATATTACCTTATGATATGCTTGTGCTCTACATAAATAGGCTCGAACATTGAGAGGATCAATTTTAATTGCATTAGTAAACTGTCGAATAGCTTCATGGTATTGATCCAGGTGCAACAGCAGTATCAAACCAATATTTAGGTAAGCAAAGATGACAGAGCTAAAAATAGATTTTTTTCCTTTTGTTATTGCAGGAAATGTGTCATTATATACATCCCACAACTTATACAGTTGGACACAACTTACACAGTATACTTATATATCTCCTTTTATGACATTTACAAGAGTCTATTTTGTGACCACACTGAGCATAAGAGTAATTTACAGCTGAGGAAAAAACTTTAAAAAACACTATCTCAGTAGCTTGGGATGCACACTAGAGGCTTTCTGATCACCAAAACCACCACTTCAATGAGAAAAAAATGGTGACAAGTTTCTTTGTCATGGAACAGACTAGGAATATACCTAGCTGTTAGTTTTGTATATAATGAATACACCAAGAAATACTGAATACTTCAACACTAAAAACACATTTTGGTTTTAAAAGATTCTGATAAAGCATACATGTTTTCCATCTAGCCTGCTACCTTACTTTCTGGCATTTCAATTGGCTAGCAACTAGGGAGACCCAACTTTCCAGGATCTGCAATATCTTGTGCAGCCCTCTCTCTCGTAGACCGTTTCTAGGCAAGTTCTAGACTTCCTATAGCAGAGACAAGAAAAAGGAAGAGCTGAGGAGTTTTTACATCTGCCACAGATTGGAATGGAAGCCTTTGCTCAAGACAGGACTGTTGAGGTTGCCTGAGGCTGAAGGAGAGAAGTCATTATCTTTAAAGAATGTATAACTACTTCAGCTATCTGGAATAGGAATCTTTTTGCATATTGAAAAACTACTTACAAGGTAGGGCTGCTACAAATATAATCTGTTTCCAAAGTATTTCTAAGTGGTAGGAAGAAATGCAGTTCACAAGAACCAGATCAGTTTCCACCGCTAATCATAAGGGATCACAAGCCACTTTATTTTGTGCTGTTGGCTTCTGGTTTTTGTTTCTTTTAATTTTATTTCAGGGACACTATCTACTGTCCTCTGCTAAACAAAACATTGTGAAATTTTCTTCTGGGGAAAAAAAAAAGGGTGTGTGTGTGCCTGCACTGTAAAAAGATTCCCTCCCAAAAGACTAATGAAATTATTATGGCATGAATGCTTAGCTTTAACCAGGACTTCAATTTCATCTTTTGTCTGCCAAACCTTAATTTGTTTTCCAAGTGTATATAAGGTGAAATAAAATGTAATTTTGAAATTAACTTAATAATTATTTTTATTATTTTCTTACTGCAATAAATGGGGCAAAAGATATTATAAGACATTATGGCTTTGTTTTAATTTCAGTGTATTTGCTGAATAAGCAGTTCTGGTTCCACTTTCCTTTATTAGTACTTTTATGCGCCCAGGTAAAGTCAGAATATAAAAAAAATATATTAAAATTTTTGAGTTCGATTACCTATTCAAAGCTATAACACTTTCAAAGTCACAGATTGCAAGTGACCATTGACACTGCTTTGAGTAAATGATCCCACGATGAAGAAAAGAACAGAAGTTTTCCTGAGTGTCATTGATGAGTACTGTGGGAAAGGGAGAATAAAAATCAACAGTTCAAATACTCATATATATTTCTGTTACTCCATGCAACTTATTTGCAGTTTACTTTTTACTCTAGCTTTCTTAGACATTTACAGAATATCATAGATAAACAAAAATATAACATATTAGATCGTAATACAAATGGTTTAATGTGGCACCAAATATCTTCAAGACATATAATTCTCAGTTAACCCAATCAAATTGTTAAAAGTGTAGCAGAAAAAGCTTTAGGAAGCAGAAGGAAAATAGCTAAGCAGTAGCAACAGCAGGAGGAGTTGATGTCTAATAGCAAACTTAATAGAAATAAATGAAAAGGAACAAATTTTTAACAAACACTGAAGGACAACCATACATTTCAATATTTGCTACAGGAAAAAACTGCACTATACTACTGTATAGTAATTACTGTCAAATGTTCATTTCTCTTTTTAACAACAAACACATACACTTTTAAAATAAACAATACCAGAAACACTGAAGTCCTGCAGAGCTCCTTTTGGATCAACCTGTTGTAGAATGCAACCTCTATAGTAGAATGCTTGCCAACAAGATGGGTCTAGATGAATTGCCGCTGCTAAGTCTTGTATTGCATTTCTATATTGCCGCTGTTTAGCATACGTTCTTCCTCGATACAGCCTAACAAGAAAGACAGTTTCTCTTTAAATATGATTTCTCTTAGAAAATTATACCTCAGTCATATTTTGAAGTCATAAATTATTACTTAGAAAATTAACAGATTGAGTCAAGTTAATACGAAGCATACTTTCATTGTTTATGCCATGCAAACTTGAAGAAATTATTTAGGGAAAAAATGTTTAAGAATAGAATAAGCATTCACTTCTATTTCTCAGTTTAATAGAGCAAAGCTGAAAGAACAACAACCTATAGTCCTACAACCTATACCATAGAGGCAGATCGTTGCATTGCACTTCCATAAATCAAGCTCAATATAATAGAGCACTGTATCAGCTTTGAGCACCACAGAGTTGAAAGGGACTCTCTCCAAGTTCCAGAGTCTATTGATACAGCATTTTCTATATGGAAAACACTAGATTTTGTCAAATCTGATGTAACAGAAAAGAAATAAAACTGACTTCATTACTATTAAATTTTTTTGAAAACATTCATTCTATTCTTCAAAATTTCTTTCAAACAGATAAGTTTACAGAATCAGTTCCTATTATTTTCCACTAACCTTCAATGAAATTCCAGACTCAAGCAATATAAACAAAATAAATCAAAGGCATAACTGGAAAAGTGTGAATAGATGGTAATGGCTGTAAAAAATATTTTATCAATGCAAAAGTAATATAAATAAATGTTTTATATATTATATAAAGATAGCTTTCACATATCAGGTGAGTCTTATGTCACATCCTACTTCCTTGTATAAAGAATTATCATGCAAATAATATACTGTTCCTTTTTAAATCTAACACAGTCAGTTCCTCAAGAATTTAAATCACATGCCTAACTCTCCACAAACACAAGGCAGTGACACTAATCATACTCACTAGGACTATTCACAGAGCCCACTCATCCACCTTTGAACCTCAAAGAAGTAAGTTGACCTCATGAAACCAACTGCAGCTTCACATTGCTTCAAGATTTTATTTTAAAATCAGAGTTTTAAGAAGCATCTGTAAATTACTTTAGTAGCTCAAGCAACCTAGTGTCATTAGAAAGCTTTGCATAATTCTGTGGTTCCCTGTGATAAAGAAGATTGATTGACAGGTAAAAAAAGCACATAGGAGAGTCCTTCACTAGCCCTTTCTATTCAGTTTGGTTGGAACAAGACATCTAAACTTAGGTGTTTATTTGTTGATGTCTACAACATATGTTAGCTGTTAGATATTTTCATTATAGGTGAAGATCTAGTGAACATAATCCAAGGCAATGAGAGCAATTCAGCTCATTCAAAAATGCATACACTTATTGGTTTCACGGCTGTATAGCTCTCCAGGCTTTACAGAAGTGTCCAGATGTGATAGATTCCAGATAGAATCAATATGCATGAATTGGCTAGATTGCCCTTTGTGATAATGGCAGTTCAGACTTCTACATCCCAAGGAGACAATATGCTTACACCTAAATTCAGGTATCATAATCTGTTATTTAATCATCATATTTTACTTTTATTTTACAGATTATATTATAAAAAGAATGTGATTTTTTGCAGGAATGATATTAAAAATAATCTCATTTTCTAGTGGCAAAATCATTTTAAAAAATCAGCCTTTGTAAGTCAAAACTCAAAATCATTGTTATAATTCAAAAATAAAGATGTTTCTTATTCATACATTCTTTTTTTTTTTTTTTCTTCACAGAATACATCAATTCAGCATAATGCTAAAACTAGAAGCGTCAAGACAACCAAAGGAAATTAGGCATAGAACTATGCAATCCTTAAGGACATTCTTCACTTTGAGCATGTATTTAAATCCAGCACTTTACCGCAAAGCATACATGCACGTGCTGAAGTCCAACTGACTCTATATTTGCATTACTCCAGTGGAATTTGAGCACATGGTTCTGTGCATAGCTAAATTAAGGTCTAGGGACTAATCCAAAGTCATTAAAGCAATAGAAAGATTCCCCAATGAATATCATGGCCTAGAGGTCTGATTCTATTTCTATTATACACCTCTTTGGAAATGCAATTGCTTTATTATTGTTTAATGCGTAGTTAGTCTTTTACATATTAATATTATTTTAATAATCCACTTAAAATTCAAATACTTCTGTCAAACTATATACTATACCTTGCCTGAGCATTGCTAGGGTCTTCCCTGATCACAGCTGTAAAATCCTGAATAGCTGCAGTCAAAACTGAACGGTCAAAGAAATATATTCCATGTTTCATAAATGCATCTGTTCTTTTTGGGTTATACTGAAAACACTATAATGAAAAAAAAATAAAGAATTAGTTGATGTTAAATCTCAGTCTTAATATTCCTAATGATTAAAAGCCTTAACCAAGCATAAAAAAGAATGTTAGTTTATTCTCAGGTTTTCTTTTTTATTCTCTTGTCCTTTAGTGTCTGTTGTCATTTTCATTAACTGCGGAGTGAAATACAAAAGCAGTGACACAAGGTTATCAGTGTCTGATAATTTGTAGACATTCAGTAATTTATTGAGTTACGTGGCAGGAGTAACATAAAATCACATATTTATTTCTGTGACACTGATTTGTTTAAACGTCATTTATTTAAAAGGATATCTATTCTCCAAGCTATTTTCCAGATATACCCAAATAGAATTCACTTTTAAAGTTATACAAAATTACTACATTATTGTAACAATACAAAGAAGTTAACTTACTTTGGCATAATCATCCATGGCCAATAATAATTGATTTTCTTCAAAATACATCTCAGCTCTCCTGAAATAAATGTCATCATCTGTTGGGCAGCATTGTATTGCAGAACTATAATTGATGATTGCCAATGTATTATCACCCTGTTTTCTGTAAATTTCAGCCTTTGACAGGTATGTATCTGAAACAACCCCCCCAAAACATAAAAGGCACTATTTAGCAGCCCAAAACAATATCATCTCCTCCTCACAAGGTAGTTAATACAGGCAGTAGAAATAAAACAGTAGATTATACAGAAGGTTAGGAAGTCCATTTTTAATCTGAGCAACAGAGCTCAAAAGTTTACAGCTGCAGTTGTGTGCTCAGACCTGAGCCCACGCAGCTGCAAAATGATAGTTCTAGTAGGATTTGCAGCTCTTTGCTCTCAGTAGAGCTCGGTAGAAATGGCCCATCAAGCCATTTGAGTGTAGACCTGTTGACCACAAACAAATATAAAAAGAGATTTAGTTTAAATGGACCAATACAATATTTGTCCCACTGTACCGAATCTGGTTGAGATATAGCTAACATTCCTCATAACAGCCCATATGGTACTGTGTTTTGGATTTGGGGCTAAAATAGTGTTGATAACACAGCAACTGGCTGTTACTGAACAGTGTTTGCACAATGTCAAGGCTTTCTGTTCCCCATCACAACCCACCACCACCTCCCCAACAAATAAGCTGGGGGTGGGCAAAAAGTTGTGAGGGGACACAGCTGGGACTGTGGCACAGTGTTTATTGCCTCCTGTTTTGCTTAGCATTTCTCAGAAAATTCTGTCTCCTCTATTACTATCCTTTACATAGCTGAGGACAGATTTCCGTCTTAGCTTTACCTTCATCAGGCTAATTCAGCTCCCTCAGCCCTTCCTCATATATATTTCCAGGCCCCTGACCATCTTAATAACTTTCCAATGGACTCTCTCCAGCTTCTCTCTCTCATATAAAACACAGTATTGGAAGTGTAGTAACGTCACAAACAGGTACAGGGGAATCACTTTCCCTGACCTGCAGGGCCATGCTTTTGCTAATGCATCCAGTGTATAGCTAGCCTCCCCTACTGAAAGGCCATACTAATGACTTACATTTGACTGCTCATGGACACAAGAGCACCCCAATGCCCTTTCCTGGCTATCTAGCCACTAGTCCCCAGTTCACACAGATAGCAGTCACATAAAAAATTTCTGCCAACTCTTCTTCACAAGTTGTGGACCAAACGATCCTTTTTCTTGGTCTGTCAAACAGATGGAACTTTTCCCTTTTAAGTTCCTCCTTCCTAGTGTAAAGGTTACAGGAGAACAGGACTGACTGAATACACAATAGCACACTGTCCCCATTATAGGATTATCAGCTTTTCACATTAAATTAGTAGATACAATTTCCACCAGTCCTCTTTTTTTTTTCTTTAAATGAAAGAATGAAGTATTTATTTTTGTCTTAGAAAATATTTTCTGTCCCAAATCTTTGGGGATTTATGTCTGCTTTGTAATTTTCCTATAATACAGATAAACTAACTGATGTAAGGATAAATATTTACAAAAACTTTTGCAGAACTAGGCAGCTAGAGAAAAAAACACTAAAAAATGAACTGCTTAAAAAGTTAAGTTACACTTTCATAGATACTTGCCTGCTTTATTTTTGTTCAACTTAGTTATGAAATTTAGGTCATCCAAAGCAGCATAAATTTTATCTTGAAAGAGGTAAATCAAATGTCTATGCCAGTAAGCATCAAGAAGTAGCGGTTCTAAGCTTATAGCCTATAAACAAAATAAGGAATAAATAATAATAATTTATATTGCAGAAGAAACTTCTCAAATGTGCTAACAATAGTACATACAGAATGAGAAAACATGTTTTGCACTGAAATTATTTTTAATAAGTCTTAGACAGACAAGGTTCTATTTAATCCAGAAACGTGAAAAGTATGGCTGATGCACTCATTTAAAAACAGTGTGCTTACAAAGATGCAGAATCAGAGTCCAATCTACCAGCATGCAGTAGAAAATACAAATCAGCTGTGATATCACCATGTTTGATTATTTCTTTAAAATAGTTATCTGAATTATTTCTAGAAAGTCAGAATTAGTCCTACAGGAATCCCAGGGAATAAACACTTAGAAACAATCTTGTTCATTGCTCTCCTATTTGAAAGTAAGAAATAAGCATGTCCCCATGAAAAAAGTATCAGCATTTCAAACCATGCTGTTATAATTCATTTAGAAAGAACTTAACATTCTGTAACAGAAATCATTTGTCAGATATTATCAAACAAATAATATATATGATGTATATTCACTACAGATATAATACATATTTAACAGCTATATGGAAACAAATATAGAGACTGATACATATCTGAGACTGATCTGCTACAACAATAATTTTCAAATTTGGGTCTGTGAGCCATTTCTCAGATCTAAGAAGTGTCAATAATGTTTTCACTAAAATATGTAATTGCTTTACAAGCAATTTGGATGGTTGATATTGGCCCATTGGTTAATGCCACTTTGTCAGTGTTGAATTTTTAGCCTTTCAGACACTTGACAATCTGTTTCTAAAGTTTGGAGTAAATTTTTTTATATATTTATTTATATATTTTTTGGGACAATGTTTTTACTGTTTTGTTTTCTTCTGGTTAGTTGTTCAGGGTATTGGGTGGAAGTAATGGCGGCTTTCGTAGCACTATAAAAAAAACTTTTAAAAGTTGAATAAACACATGGAAAAACATTATTATTACTGTATAAAATTCATGTGAAATGACAATCATAAACAGGAAATACATTATTTTTCATTTTATTTGTTCACTATGCTTTTGCAGAAATTAAAAATATATTTGTTACATGTTAGCAATAGGTGTCTAATCACCACCTATTGATGAATTCAGATACTTTTATCAAGGTGCTTGATAGGAGGAAAATGGCTTTCCAAGCCAAGTAGCTTGGAAACTTACTTTTTCCAAGTCTTCCATAGCTGACTTTAACTTCCCTAACTTTTTTTGTATTGCTCCACGCCTGCAATAGTGAAAAGCTGAAGGATGCTCATCCTTTTCTATTATCTCAGTCAGTCTTCTTACTTCTTCTTCTAAATCATCAATACTAACTGTTTCACCTTCAAGCAGAACAGGCTGTATTGAGTCAACTAATTCTATTGGTAGATTTGCTTCTTGAGAGTCCACTGCATTAGTTCCTTTTAGTAGCTCAATACCCTCAGAAGCATTCTCACTAGGAGGGAAAGTTTCATCAAACCAGCTGTTCCAGATTGCACTGACCCATGCGCGAGCAGAAGTTTCTTTTGGAATTCCACCCCTCACTTTTGCAAACTTTTCAAAATCTAACAAACAAGGAATGCTGGGGCTCCGATATTCTTTGATTGCTGGAGACAACTTGATAACGAATTTCTCATGAGTAGGAAGTCTTCCCAGAGACACGGACCTAAGGAAAAATATTACTGAAATTAACTAAATATTCCCAAATATGTTAACAATATCAAATTACAATCTGTCAGTCAACAATTGAAAAACCTATTGTTAATTATCTTGTTAGTGATATTTTTTTTTAACTTACCAGCCAATTATATGTTAGAGAGAGAATACAGAGGTAATATTTTATACATATACATATTTATAATATTTATCTAACATTTATAATATTTTATACATAAGGATCCCACTGGGGAAAAAAAAAAGGAAACTGAAGAAAAAATAAAGCAATCCCATGCATGAATGGCATGTAAAATAGTTCAAATATGGAAAAAAAGAGGGTTCAGCAAAAGTGATATGAAAGCCATGAACAGCAAACATACAGTACTGTCTAAAACAAGGCTTTGGAAAAAGACCGCCATCTCCCTTACTGACAGCTCAGCATACCAGTATATCACACCATAGTTTAAGCATCTTTTATTTTCATAACAATAAACCTCAAGAAAGGTGGGAGAAAAAAAGGAGGAGAAAAAAGGAAAGGCTGAATAGGAAACTGGTCTGAAGGACCAGGCCTAAGCATAAATATAAGTACAATGCGGACACTGCACACAAAAACAGACAACCTTTGGGAGTTTTTGTAGCTCACAACAAGTATTTAAGAAATATCACTCTTCCAAAACAAAAACAACTTGGATGTTTTGTAAAGTATCCTATGTCATAAATATATAAATAACAACCATTTACTAGAAAAATATTTAGAGTGATACAGAAAAATAAAAGGTAAAAAGCAAATCACTTGCTTCACGTAATCAACATTGTTCATGGTACAACTGAGGTTAGTGCAGCCTAGCATTTCAGTTTCCTGAGAACTTAGAATTTCCTCATCTTTCAGAAGAAAGGATTTTGACTATTTTTAATCTTGTATTTACACTGAGATAAAGATTCTTCTGCTGTTACATGAAATCATGCCACTTCTGTTTAAAACGCTATATATACTAAATGTCCTAAAGATATCTCACACAGTAAAAAAAATGCATTATAAATAAATAAGCTATTATTAATTAATTTCAGAGCAACACTTAATATGTAAGAAGATTAAACCTGTAATTATATAACATAGCTACAAATTAAAATACATTCCTTAAAATGTCAATACACTAATTAAAGAAAACCTTTTAAGAATCCTTGGGGGTTGAGTTAATATCTTAATCACAGCTTCTAGTTTTCTAGGATTTATTGTTTTCTTTGATTTCTTTGTTTTCTTTCTTCTTGGGAAAATGGTATATTTAATTCCAGCCTTTTCAGCTCTCTGCACAAGTAAAATATTCTCACTATCCTCTTGTCCAGTTGAAGTAGGCATTTTTTCCACTGGTGTGTCGGTCTGCATTGACTGAGGATCATCACGGGCTTGATTCAATAGATGCTTGGTAGGGGAGCTTTTCCCAATCTCTCTCTCAACCTTTGGCTCAGCTATCCGTTGCTTCATAACCTCCAACTCTTTCATGCTGGTTTTGAAATTAGATGACATCTTTAACTTAGTTTCACATTTGAAAGCAGCCACCTCCACAGCTGAGACTGATCTCTTAATTAAACTTATCTGTTAAAAAAAAAGGAAACTTTATTTAGATGTTCATTTGAAATAAGATTTATATATAGCATATTCTTAGTTTGAGTGGACTGGATTTTCTTTTATATAAAAACATAAAGACAAAAAGAGCTACAGGGAAATTACACTGCTGAGGATATCTATAGCATTGAACGGGGAAAAAAAATCTACATACCTATGCGTTAAAACAAAGATCTGAAACATTAAATGAAAGTTATTTGAAGCTCATAAGGGGCTAAAATTAATCATCTCTAGAAGATTATCACAAGAAATTTGAAGCAGATACTTCCAAGTAGAAGTAGAAATCCTTTTAGGAAAGTTAAATTTTAAAACCAAAAATGTATGCCACTGGTGGTGGCATATGCAAAAAGACAAACAAAGATATCTTCATGACCACAGAACAAAAGACAGGAGGACTTAGTATTATATTTGGAAGTACAATTGTATTATCTGGAAACACAGTTAAGATCTGAACTGAATTATGTACTCTTATATTTTGTGCCCCTGTCCCTGAATCACCTGATGAGATCAAAACCAAATGAATAATGTTGTGCTCTGGTGTTTAATTGTAATTACTTATTAAGCAAGTAATATTTACAACAAAAAATGTATTGCTTCTCACTCTTTTTGTTAATTCCAGTACGCTGGTCTAACTTAAACTGTAGTATAAGACATAACACATATTTGTTAAAAAAATGAAAATGCAATTTCATGTCCACTGCCTGAAATTTACAGAGAAAAGCACTTGTTAATCTGAAAAAAAAAACAAACAAGTGAAGCACTTAACAAGACTACTTCTATTAGAACATGAAACTCTGATATTTTAAAATCAAGCATCAGTGCTTAGTTAAATTGCAGATATGGTGTTTAAATTATTTAATTTATTATTGTATACAGCTTCAACTGCCACTATACTTTATATCCATCCTTAAAATATTTTATGCAGGTCTTTATGGACTATATAGAGGTTTTTAATATATACTTATACTTTTTCTTACTCAAAAACAAATCTCTTAATAAAATACTATCTATATAATGCTATAAATTTCATCTTTGCACAAGTGTAAAATTTGCATTATTTATTGCAGCTTTATGTATTTTGTGAAGCACCTAACGTTACTTCTATAGACATAAGAGTACATAACACTTAGATTGAAAACTTAACGTCGATGCCCTGATATGTCTGAAATGCAAGGATCTGATGCTGCAAATCTTTACTCAGATATGTTGTTCCACTTATTTCAGGTTAGAGGAGTATAGATTCCTCCAAAGGATCTCTCTCCAAAAAGAGAGACCTCTCTAAATACCTGTAACGTTAATAGGGGTTCTCATTGCAAAGCTATGTTCTCCTATTATGAAATGAAAATACTGAATGTAACCAAACCCCTAGAAAAAGACCTCTGAGACTCTCGTTTTTGCATTTAATATGAAAATCTTCAGTTCAGTGAAAGAATTTCTACAAAATCACATTTTGGGAACAAATCAAAGTAAATATAAAATAATACCACTGAGTTGTCACTGTCAGAAAAATTTGGCAAGGACTGGCATCTTCTCAGAGCTTTTGTCTATAGAAAAAAGAAAAAGTGAAAATAACTCTAAATGAATCTGAGTCTACTATGAATAGAGCTTTCAGATAAATTCTGCTTTTAAAAGCAGAACTAATGCCCAAAGAAATCTGAACCTTTACACACACACAAAAAAAAAAACCACATACACATACACTTTTGCCAAACTAGAGTAAGGACTGCATTTGTCTAGATTTCTGGATGTGTTATGCCCATTTCCATTGCCAGGTGTCCAAAAATCCCAGTCACATTCAAAATACTCAGATCAATTAACACTATAGAACAAGCACATTCAGTGGACATGTTCTATGGATGTATCTGTATTCTACGTAGATGCTCCAGTCTCAGAACATACTGTGAATATTCCATACTGTTAATCACCCATAATGGATTTACTGTGTATGGACATGTCTTTTCAAAGAAAATGCTTTAAGCCAGATCATTCTTAAAAGTGTCACATTCACTCCACAATAAATCACTTTAGTCACACAGATATTCCTGTCTTGGGAACCCCAGGCAACAAAACAGCCACATACAATCACCACAACAATCACTTCCAATGACAATACCTCTATCTGCTTCATCTGGTTTTAATCCATTTTAATAGAATAGACCTACTAGTACAGGAAAACAGAAGAGGTACCACAATATGGTACCAACATAGTATGGGTAAAATATTTTAGCCAAATATAAAATAACAATTTAAAGTTGCTGCTGCCCATGAATGTAGGAGATATGCAAAGCTTATCACAGAACACTTCCTTTTTGACATACTAGATATTAAAAGATTCTCCTCATTATTTGTAGTCAACTCCTGCAAGAAATGTTCAAAGCAGCGAGTGTTCCTTTATCATAATGGTATTTATCTTTTTGTTCTGCTTCCATGTTATCTTCAAGTCACATACTCTTGAATCACAGATCCTCAGATATCTATTGTCACTATTTAAAAGCTTCTTTCAAGGGCAAAAGCAAATATGTCTTGCCCAGCATGTTTTACTTTCAAATAGGAAACACATCATCCAACAGATCTTAACAGCTCTAACAGTCCCAACTTACAGTTGTAGCCCTTAATTAAAACATAAAACAGTACTTCCAATCACTAAATTATATCTGGGAACTCAGCTGCAGTAATAGTATGGTATACTCAGTTACCCCATTTCTGGCTGCAAATACATCCACTCATTGTAGTGGGTTTACACTCTATGAATGAGACCAAAGGTATTTGAAATTGTCAGGATTCCATAATCGGAATATCTCTGTTGAGATATGTCATATTCTCCAAAATCTCTATTACAGGGGAGGGCATTACAGTCCCTCTCCTAAAACATCACCTAGTGCCATGCAAAATAAGAATTATCTTTAAAATATGCAGTGACTCTTTCCAAGCACAGTCTAAGGTTTTAAAAAGTGAGATTTAGTATTTTCTATCTATTCAAAAATGAACCAAATATAAATACTGTTTTTCATTTGCAGAGATATATCTAACATAAAATTGCTTCTAGAAGTCCCCTATACAGACATATTTTGTCTTACAACTTCAAGATAAGAATTGTTTTGCTAAGCTTAATTACATTAAAGCACCGTAATACACACCTGTACATAATCATAGAAATCATGATCATCTTGCTCAGCTTCTAACTCTTCGTAATCAATTAAAAAGTCTTCAAATACAACATCTTCAATAACATTGCTCTGAAATGATAATATATTTACATATTTGAACACATGCAACATTATTATTTGTCAGCTACAGGGACCATATTAACAAGTAAATTAAGCCTATAACATAATTGAGCTAAAGAGTTATGGTGATCAAGACCAGTATCACAGAAGCCATTTCTCATAAGCTTCTAATGGACAGTCAGTAGAACACATAATTTAATGCAATCAAGAATTACACGGTGCAAAAGGGGCAAATAACCTGAGGGAAGTGATTATTGCTACCTGATTCTCTAAAGTTTTTATCTGTAGCCTTGGTAATTTATGTCAGGTCACAGTAGTCCATATAGTAACAACAACACAGCTCTCGGTTCAGGTCAGTAGGGCTAGGATATGACAAACTACGTCAGAATTACGCATGGATTAATTGACAGCAGTAATAAGCATGCTTTATATATTACACAGAGTTGTGAAATGGTTGTGAAATGCTAGTTTTTCTGTAATTTTTGACATAGGAAGGTGCAGTGTGCTACGAATATGGACATGCAATAGGCATGCAGACTTACACAAATGGCTTACCTCTCACAACAATATAACTGTAGCGGAGATTTTAAATTCAAAACATTTCAAACCTCAAAAACAGTGGCAATTTCTAAAATAGATCTTGTTTGACGTGATAATTATATCACATTTTAATATGTATCACAGCCAGCATAGCACAGCAGAAGAATGTCTGTGCGAAAGTGGCTTTCAACATAAATGTAAAGACATAAGCAAGATAATATAATAGTAAATGATAATTAAGAATAACTGCTACCAGACACTTTCTTATTGTAGAAACTGAAATTAAACAATACCATTCAATACATATTATTACAAACTGTACAACAACTTATATAAAGAGCTTACAATGTACAGAAGTGTTAATAAGGTAGAAGCATAAAATACAACTATTACAGTTAACAACTATAGTGTTAGAAAATGACATTGCTGCAAAAGATGAGAGCACTAAAAATATTTTTTATATATTTACCTCATATTTAGGAAATAAAATTTCCTTCATAGAAGAAATTGGAGCAAAGAATTTTGGTGGAACAGGAGCCCAAAACATTTTTAAAGCTTCTGGATAAATGGAAACCTTCAAAACCAATACAATTCAGTTATCAGCTAACACAAACACAGTTTATTAATGCTGTATTGAATTTGAACAATTAGGTGATAAAATACAACTTTTTCTAAACATGATTTTGAAAAAGAAAAAAAAACAACAAAAAAAAAAAAAAAACATACACCAAATACAGTGAAATCTTGTGAGGCATAGGGCTCTGCAGCCTGAAAGAACTACCTGGCCTTTTAGTGTTTGGGTTTTTTTTGTTATTAATTAGCATATTTTATTATTTCAGAAGAGGAATTAAGAATTAAGACATGAGGTTTTAGAATGACATTCCCCATCAATAAAAAATTTCATACACATTTTTATAATGCATCTTGTCAAATGTCAAAAAATCAAAAGCTCTTTATTTCCTAAGTGCTTCATACACCTTGAATTGTGCAAATACATGAAATATTAAAATTATTTCTTACTTTCTCTCCTACCAGTTGCAGTTGTGTTTTTTTAAGATTATATTCAGCTATTTTTTGCCAGTTAGCTGGAGTTTTTGATGTATGAGGAAGAGAGTGAATCCCATCTGTCTGATTATTCTGGAACTGTTCTGAAACAGGAACTCCTTCATAACAAAGTCTGCAGCAACACAGAAGATGAATAATTTGCTTGGATGCTGTCAGGTATTAAAAGCACAAAAATAAGAAATCAGGTAAATTTTTAATCATATTAGAAATCAATAATGACAAAACCGAACTTTTTTCTTTGAAGGGACGAACTAAAGATTGAAATGACTTAATACATGGCAGAAACCTGGTACAGCCACACACTGTATAACTTTAAGACAACTTTCATGATTAGGTCTATGGTGTATACTGCATGAAGTCACAAGAAAAATATAACCTAACCTCTAAGTTAGTATGAAATGCATTTTATGGATAGCTTCACGCATGGCAAATACACATCAAGTACTGTGCAGTACTGGTCAGATAAACTTAAATGCCAAAGAGAAACAATTTCAGCAGGAATGTCTGGATGGTTTTGACCAGTATCTTTTTGTGATTACTTTGGGATTGGATTCTGATTATTGTTTGCTTGCATATTTTAAATAAACTTACCTATGGCAATCACATTGCAAAAGGAATATTTCACTTTAGAAAGCTTCAGTATGAAGTAATTATACATCCTAATTTCCTATCACCGTTTCAATTTCAAAAATAGTGAACACTTTTACACAACACAGTGTAACTCACATGTAAGTATATTTATATATGCATGTGCATATATACATATAATCCTATATAACTACTCTACCTCTATTTCCTTTGTTCTTAGCACCTGGAAAGGGAAATTCAGATCTGAAGAACCTACTACTACTACCAAACTAGTGAAACTATTTTAGAGAAAAGTAGCAACCACTGTTCCAGCTCTATTATCTTCTGGCACTTACAAAGGTATTTTACAGGATTTATATACAAAATGATAATGAATATTTTTTACTTTACGGAGGATAGGAAAATCATCTATATTTTTAGCTATTCTTGTTTTTGCTTGTTTTATAATATAATAATTACTTATGTTGTCACTTATATACTTATTATTGTACTATAAGTACAGAATATAATAAATGGTGAAATACAATATATGTACCAAAGAACATCTAAACACACTCAATTTAATATATTCAGGTATATGTTTGTAAAATATATATAACGTAAAATGTACAATGCATGTAATACTTGACTTTTCTCAATATGTTGGCACACTGGCATATGCCAACACTGACATCTACTGGTGTTAATTAGGTTTGGGGTAGTTTTTCTGCAAACAATAAATTAATAATGAAGTTTTCTTGTGCCTTTGTGGAACTAAAGTGTGTAATTTCTGTTACCTGAAATGTCACTGTCAGACATATATCTGTTATTGTTGACTTGATTCTCACTAATGTTAATATATGTTGTTAAGTGCAACATATTTCCATTTTAAGACCTATTTGAATTACCAAAACACTCTGTAAATGGGGGGAGAAGGAGGGGGCTGTCTCAGCATAACAGAGAACAAGCCATTTGATTTAGCAAACAAAATGCTACTGAAGTACTGGATGTTAAAAGGAATCTTTAAAATGTAGCACTAGTGCAGAAGTTGTAGTTCTTACACACAAAGATTATAGATCTGTGAGTACTTCTTGAACTCTTTCTGGAATGTTCCTTTCTTCAAGTGGAGGCTTTGACAAAGGACTTATTTCTTAAAGAGAAGTAAGACAAGAACTGAAAACCTAACTTTTGGTAATTGTTTAGCCTTCCTAGTTTTTCTTTACATCTAAGTATTTGATGGTTCTGACTCTTCAAGGTGGGAGTCTGCATAAAAGGAATGTCAAGTGAAGTTACACAAGATACAGAAAGGTATAAAACAATTAAAAGATTCTTTAGCATTTGGCTGTTAAGAGTGCTTTAAGTGAAAAACATAAAAAAAGCTGTCGCTCTTTTAGGGCACTTTTGTCATAAATAGTTTTCAAACCAGTGAGTTTAAGTAATAAAACGTGAGTTAATGTGAAACAACATTCAGACTTTTCATTTCTAAAAGACAGAAGCAACATGGAGGAAAGTTCTAAGCAATAATAATAGTGATCTAATAATATTTCATTTCCATCTGCAGGTAAATATATATATATAGAGAAAATCAAAATGTCTCAGTGAAATGCAGGCATTGCTTAACAAACATAACATGAAGCTACAAACCCTGTTAAAAATTTGGTAGGATATCTGCCAGGAGCAGGTTTGATTGTCCATATATAACATTCATAAAAATATATTCTGACTAACGCTTGTCTTCATAGCTAAAGTAGCAGCATTTCTAACACCCAAAGAACTGTTGTCTGTAGAGTATGTCAAGATTAAACAGGACAGCAAAAGAAAGGAACATTTGATGTCTTACAAAATAAACTCCATAAAGTCAATCCCAGGAGAGGCTTATAGCTGACCCTGGGAACATTACATATTGATAAATCGTTATACCCTGCTCTGCTACATATTTTCTGCAGATGTGAATGAAAAGTTGTTTGTTTGTTTGTTTAAACTTGTGAATATTTTTCACAGTGAAGACAAGACTTTAAAGCATACACGTTATCGCTTTCTTGATGTGATCTAATGTAAAATCTTACTATTGAAGGCTTGCTTGGACTTTGTAACAGCCAAACAAGATTCTTTTGTAGAAGAACTCAGAACTGGTACTAAAAATCTGAAGAACATAGATCTATTGCTATTTAAACATCTGACAAAGTCATTTGAATTTTACTATCCACTACATAGAAATCATGCTTACCCCTAGTTAGATTGTTTGTATTTGTGAAATTAGCCAATTGTGGAGAATTGATCACCAATAAAGTGTGAAAAGCATAAATAAACTGAAATTAGTGCCAGACAAATGATACCTCTTACCTTCAAGGCTCAAGTCAAGCCATTTTAAAAAATTAAAAGCAGATGGATTGTGGTAGGTAGTGCCACTAGATGGCAGTGCTCCAAAGAGTTTAGTTTTCTAGTTTTCCAGGACCAAACGAATTCCATAAGAAATTTTGGTATGGGCTTATTTTTAAACTTTAATTCTCCTCATCTGTGGGAATGTGAATCTCCACCAAAACCTTTCTTCTGCCTTATAAACCTCTGGCTGATCCTCAACCTGTTGGCTTCCTCTTGAAAACTAAACCATTCTCTTCTTCATGTCCTATCCTCCCATAGCTTCTGCATTTCCTGTCTCTTAGTTCTACTCCCATCTAACTCTTTACGCCTCCTGCATATCTCAAGGCATTGTCTTCTACTTGTTTCTCTTCTTCCTCTGCTATTTCTAGTAACATGTACAAGTAGACATTATACAAGTTTGCTCTCTGTGATAATGAATCAGTGTGATTCATCATTGTTCTGCACCAACAAAAACACCAAATCATCTTCCTCTTGGTGATGTTAAGCTGCCAATGCTAACTCAGCAAGGCTGAAGTACAAGGATCTCATGAGCCTTTTCCCTTTTCAGTCTTCCTGACATCCCCACTACTTTCTTTATCACGATGGCTAGCACCCCATCATTCGCTCAGACTCAGAAGACAGGTAACATTCACAACATTCTAGAATTAAAGTTTTTTCCTAATCTCCCCCAAAAAACAATCATAGTTGCTGCAGCATCTGTTCCTTTAACCTAGACAAGCGCCACTTTGTTCTGTTCACTCATTCTGTTGTTCTGTTCTTGTTCATTTGAAGTTTTACTGCATAGGCATAGATCCTTGTTTTGAATGTTATCCCACTCTGAAGTAACATGAAAAAAGGACCTAATTCAAATATAAGATGCTCCTCTGCTTTCGAAGCTAAGACTTTCCTTTTCCTGTCATCTCTAGACTAGTAAAGTGGTACCAACTTCTATTTCTGTGTGACTTCTAACTCCATTACTGACTTCCTAAGGGTGTTTTTTGCCCCCCCCCCCCTTTTTTTATTTTTTTACTTTTTGTACACCTTTTTGCCCATACTCATGCTGCCTCTCATTCTTGAGAAAAGCTGCCTACGGCCATCAACTTATTTTCTCAGAATTTCATTAAAGACTCTTTCCCCATAACCTGCAAAATAATCAATGGCCAAGTTACCAGTATGCCGAAACCCCTGTTAACAATACTCATAACTGTCCTTCTCACTGAGTCCTTATAGTCTGTCTCTCTTTCTGTCCAACAGACAGAAAACAATGTTCAGTCAAAAGCAAATGCTCCAGTTATGGCCATGAGCGATATTGTTATCCACATTCCTGAAAGAAGCAGAAGCTCTCACAAACCAAAGGGAAAGATCAGGGCCTACTCCTCTACCTTGAAATAATGCCATGCTTGAAGGTTGGAGCAATCTCAACTACATCAAAAGAGTTCAACATCTAGGAACTTTCATACAGCAATTTTATGGATTCATATTTTATGGTCAAAGAAACCTTATGACAATCCAACCTGATCTTCTAAATAATAACGATAATAAAATTTTAATTAGTATTCCTGCATCAAAATCACAATTCTCTGGAGTGAAACTAAGGATATATCTCAGAAAGCAATCCAGCCTTCATTTAAAGGCCACAAGCAATGGATAGTTTCAGAAGTTACTTGCATTGCTATATATTGAAATCTGACAGTTAACTCCCAGTCTGTCTAGACTGAAACATCAAGTATTGGGTCTGTTAAGTTTTCATTTACAGATTCTTTTGTATCAGAAACTAAACCATGAAGGTTACAGAGTCAAACCATCTCTTATATAGAAACCAACATAATGATCTTTTTAAGTGTATTAATACAGAACGGGTATTCAAGTAAAAGAATGATCACATACAGGAATCGAAACTTCTGTTTGCTCCCCCAGAATGGTATTTAGAACACTCTGCTAGGTGCATTAAGTGTACAACATTCCTGCAAACCTGCATATGAAGAACCACAGATTTAGCCAACAGGAAATCTGCTGCCCTTCTCTTGAGCTTAAATTTTTCAAGGACATTAGAAATTTCCCTCCATTTCAAATCCTGAGAATGAAGCCTTCTAACAGCATCCTTTTTTTCCTTTTTTTTTGTAAGACAGTCAACGGGGGAGAAAAAAAAGAGTGATTTCCACCTCTTTATGATGATTTGCTATGAAGCACAGAGCCAGGAAATGAGAATTCATTGCTTATCTGAGGATTCAAACCTCACTCACCATTACATTATTTGACCATTGTGGGTACAGGAAGTGGTTCTGTTGAGCAGAAAAGAATGCAGAAGTCATGCAGCCAGGAGAGAAAACAAGTGGTGGCATGACTGTTTTAGTTATTAGAGCACTTACATGGAGCAAAAAAGCTCTATACAATATTTCTAATCCCAAAACTTTTTCTATTTTATTGATCATGTCTCACATCCTTCATTTTAAGGTAAACATGTTTAATTTAAAGTTTTGAGAGTATTACATAGCCCATCTTCAGTTGCTTATCTTTCAAGAGTGCAAAGCTCCTTTTCAGAGTTACTGCTTTTCAGGATACAACCTCCCCTTCTACAAAGGATGACCCCTATTCCCTATTCTTATCCTTATGACCTTGCATTTGGCTGCAGTAAAATGCATGCTTTTCAAGGGAGCCCAAGTTAACAAGCTATATAAAATGCCCTGTAAAACTGACCCATCCTTATTTACCACTGTACTATTCTTTAGATCAATACAAACTTCATGAGCAATAATTTTATATTTCTGGAGTTAGTGATGCACAGAAATTATAAGTAGTAAGCAAACTGCCAGTCTGAAAAATCATCAGGAAAAACTTGAGAATATAAAGACTACTTCTAAAATTTTTGACCTTATTACATAGGCACTATATATATATATATATATATATAACTTGTATATATATATATATAACTATAATATATATATAAGTTATATATATATATATATAACTGAAATAATAGGCGGTGAAAAATGAATATTCTTCATATCCATTCCTTAGTCTTATTTCACATTATTTTAGTGTAAAATATGTTCAAAAAAACAAAGGTCTAGGAATTTACTACCATCACATATAACAAGTGCTAATGCAATAACTTGATAAAAGTAAGTTTATTATAAATACTAAGATTTCCTCACTACTTCTTACAGAACCTTTTTTTTTTGACAGATCTCTTCATATGCTGCATCAACCTCAGAAAAAATAATGATTATGTACTTTGTTTATTCTAATTCAGTTTCTCATTTATTAAAGATGCGGGATCCCACAGTTATCACACAAATACCTCTTATGTATACAATAAGTACTATTGACTATAAGTCTACTCGAAGTCCCAGTTTTGTATGTGCTTAACTTTGTGTATGTATTGAACTCAACAGAACTACACACAATTACTTAAAGTTTGTTCCTAAGTGCTTGTAGAATCAGGATTTATGTAAGACTGTCTCTACGATAAAAGGCTAGTGACTGCACACTTCAAGCCTTTTACTCCTGTAGCATTTTACGTTCACAAAAAAAACTACTCTATTTGTTCAGCATTTCTTGTGATTTAAGTAGGACCTCTCCTGACTAGAATGAAGTATAAAAATTCATATATTTATAACAAATTGTGACATATAACTTAAAATGTGTCTACAAAATGCAATTTATTCTTGAAAAAAAAAAATTACATTCTAAGCAAGACAAGCCTTTGGACTAGTTATCTTTAGGCACATCTACCAAACAAGAGAAAAAAATATACATATTTACCACTTCTGTGAAACCACCAAATACTAAAACACCACCAAGTTCTTGAAATATAATCCTTTAATTTACAAAATTCATTAAATGATAGCAATACTGACATTAAATTCATACCTCTTCCTTTCAGCTTGCTCTTTCAAATAAATATATTTAGAGCAGATTGGTTCTTCTTGCTTATTGTCCATGTCCTCTGCTGTAAACAAGATATTGTGACCTTTTCTGTCGAAAGTATGATAAATTCTAGAAGCCAATTGTAAATATGGAGGCAACGTAAAACTAGGAAAAGCAGTACATAGATGATGAATGCTTGGATAATGTTGACCTCTAGAAAGGAGAAAAAAAAGAAAAATCAAGAATCTTAATATCTATTCTCTGTATTGTAAAAGTATATGATTTATCTCATACTAGATCATGACATAACAGATCACAGGTTATAAATTGTTCATATAAACACTTGGCAAAAATTGCCTGATAAGTTCTACTAGAAATATTATTATTTAGGGAAAAGGGGAAAAAAAAACAGGTGGTGAAAGCAAAAATTTTGGTAATAATTTTATTTTTTAGAAGATAACTACAGTAGTAGCACTTTTACTTTCCAACTTACGTGGATCTTTCACTTGCTCCATTGAAAATTTAAACCAACTAAGTAATGTAGATTTATAGCTTAAATTGGGCATGTGAATAAATGTTATGTTAAAATGTTATTTATACATTCATCTGCACATTCTCTCTCATGACAGAGTACCTTGTAAACACCCTTAAAACTTTGAATTAGTTTTATGATATGCTATCACTTGAACTTTTTCCTAGCATTTCAATTCATCTGTTGATTTTACAGGAAACACGAGTCTTTGACTATCTTTGAAAAGTTAATAACTAAAAAATTCTACCATTTAACCCTCCAATCTAAGTCGTGCTGAAGGTGATGAAAGTCTATTGACTTCCACAGGCCATGGATCAAGCTCTAAAAACAGTCTCCAGCTACTGTATGAACTCTAAAAAGTTAATAAATGTCTAAGGTGCCGACAGTTACAATGTGAAAAGCAGTATATGGAAAATGTCTGAGATGCAAAAGATCAGAAATGACTCCACAAATATACGCTACTTTCAATTAAAGTTCATAAATACCTTCATATTTTAAGAGAAAATCTTAAATGAAAATGGTTATAATTCAGCTTTGAAATTATACTGAATAGTTTTCAGGTTTAATTTTTTTTTTCTGAGGTTATGCGAAGGCAATGTCACTCACAACAACCGGCTTCTTTTATTGAGAACTATGCCTTGTGTTATAAAGAGATATTACAAAAGTGGAAATTGTTAAGAACTACAAAATAAAGAAAAAAACACAAGACTAATCTAATCATGCAATACATATTCAAGTTACAAAAAAAAAAAAAACACGTTATATTACTTACTTTTCCTGAAAAATAGTGACAGCAAAAAAGTAAAACAAAAATTACATATGTAAAGTCAAAAAAAAACACAATAAAACATGAAAATGCAATATAGCACGAATTTGACTCACTATTAAGAATTCATCATATCAAGTAATGATACCAGATATATCTCTATTATGTTAATGCAGTTTGAGTCCTTAAATTTACAGGCACTTGACAACGCAACACAAATAAGAATGCCAATGAAAGTCTGTTTATTCTAATAAAAAAAAGTGCTTAAAATATTTTTGTCAAGCCATAATATGTGATAATTATATGTAACACATAGAAATAACATATATAAAAGAGACTACTCACTGACATGGTTCAACAAGACATTTTCACCAGATCTTATAATCTACTACTGCCTCTACTCAAATTAGTGGCATTTTTTTTTCTGAATGAGAACAGGATCAAGCTTATGAAATAAAATCTGGTAGTTAAACTTAAAAATTAAATATCCAGTTTGAAAAGCAACTCAAGCAACACATCACACAAGACTGATTAGCATTTAAGGCACACTTACAACAACCCTGTTTGATGAGAAGGACAGTTTTTTTTGGAAGTCATTTCATTCATTTTACAACACAGATGAAAATAAGCAACTGTTTCAGAGTGTGAAATCAGAGATCAGTGTTTTAACAAACAGACCACATTAATTTCAAATTAGAAAAAAAAAATCTCACTGCTTTTTTAACTGAAGAGTACATGATCTCCATAAATGTATGTGGTATTTTACCTCAGGATGTTCTAACACAGTTCACTTTCTCTGCAATGCAATAATCATGCAATTAAAAATAAAAATAGGCAAACAATTTAACTTTGAACTTAAAACAGTTGGAGTGATTTCTGTAAACAAAGGTGGGCAAAATGATTTTAAAATCAACTAGGAACTTTTTCTCAAACATTTTGTAATTTATTTTAAATAAATTAAAACAGTTTGAATGTTATTTTAATTGCAGTATCATTACTGTTCCTGTATAGAAGTTTATCGTTTCATTGAATGAAATGACTGAATGTTTTATCAATGTAAACTAAAATATTTAGGGCATGCTGCAGGTAAAGGTGAATGTTTTTACAGCACACACTCTCCTAGAACAGACTATTTATCATTCTTTGAAAAAGGGGACATGAAGAAACAATACTATGTGTGTGGCCTACATTACCTTTACTTAATGCACTAAATACAGGTTTTTTAGAAAATCATGCAGTTTCTGCACCATTGATAATCTGACAGTAAGTATTTATTGAAGGTAAAACACTCATTGTCTGTTGTCACTATTTGTTTTAATATATAATCTTGCTAACCAAATGATCTTTAAGCAATGCAGATAAGCAATGGCATGCAAAGGGTCACTTAAATGCCAATTTGACTGTTTCATAAACTTAAGCATTCTTTTCCCATGACTATTCTCAGCTACTTAATTGAAAGTATTATCCATTTACAAACTTCAGGCCTGCCATAAAAAGGCTCTCTTCTGTATCCAATAGACCTTTCAGGACCCTAAGAACAACAAAAGCTAATAATTAAAGCTGCCTTTTTTTTTTTCTCCCCTGCTTTTTTTTTTTTTTTAACCTCAGTAAAGAGAAAAGTGAGGAAGCAACTTATGGTACATCCAAACAAAGGCAGCCATAAAGATCTTATTAGTAGGGAAGACCATAAAATTGAAGAGTCTCACTTGACATGGGATGGACAGGATCAGTTAAATTAGGACACGGGCTATACTATCGTAATCTGCACTCCTACTACAGAATGACAGATGCCACCTATGACAAGAGCAAGGTAATAAGCAGTTGTCCTTAAATTACAGCTCTGTAAAATCTCCTGAATTTCATACAAGCTCTGACTGTAATACAAATTCAAGTTAATGAATTTTTAATACATCTTCTCTATTTAAAGATGATGACTTACAGCTGGCATTGCTTATATTAAATTTGTGGTATTTTCCATTGTTTGTTTTTAATTATTTTGATTAGATTATGCTTGGAATTATATGGACAAATTCAACCCCCACATAAGCAACTTCAGCCTCTGCTGCAGTCAAGAGAAGTTTCATCGGCATACAGCAGCAATGAACATGCCTTCTAGACTTTAAAAACTGTAAATCAGTACTATTTCAAGGAGATAAGTAGCAAACTAAAACTAGAGATACCAAACTAAAATTGATAGTTAACTCAGAACTTGCACAAAATTGCAAGTGTTCAGATCCAGATTTGGGGGGTTGGTATTATTTCTTCTCCATACTTATCTACCATGCTATGCATTTATAACTTAATACATTTCCAATATTATTTTCATTGTAATGGAGTAAGACTAAAAAATTACTTGACATTTGAAGCATGAGTGCACAGGAAAGACAAAGACTGTTGCAAGTTGTGTTCCTCTTGTAGCTCTTTCTGAATTTCATCTGGTTTAATTTTTGATATTGCTTTTCCTTCCACTTGTAGCACATCTGCAGATGGAGCCTACAACATTCACAAACAGATGATAAACACAGTGTTATAAACAGGTAAGTTACATGAATATTTTCATACCTACTCTGACAAACAAGGAGCAATGGCACATAAGCAACTCTGGCCATCAGAAAACAAAATTCAGTCAAACTAGAGTAGTTTAGAACTGCTATCACTGAGCAGATCACAAAAACACCCACAGCTATTCATATATGCAGAAAAGTATTATAAAAGAAATTTTTCAGTGTGCCCTACCTAAATTGCATTTCTGAATAGTTTATAAGATGAGAAAAGTCTAAGTATATTAAACAGAGAATAATCAAAATAGCATCGAAATTATAATATCACTATTCAGAACTACTAAATTTAGAAGTACATGAGTGCATCTAAAACTTGTTCTATCTTTATGCAAATTCAAGCAGATAAACATGGTTTAAAGATGATGCTTTTAGAAAATTTTCTTCAAGATTACGTTTATTCAGAAACTTCAGCAGCAATATGCAGATGAGGAATTCCTACTGTTTCCTCCCACAGCTGCTCACTCCCATTTATTAAAGCACCACCTGCTTAGTTGTGCCAAAAATTGTTCTTTCACACTGTGAAACAGATCAGATAACTGATCCATGTTGAAAAACTTAGCTAAGGAAAAAAAAAAAGTGCAGGGGGAAGGCAGAAATTAATCCAGATCTCTGATTCCCTTTGTAGACTGTCCCTACATAAAAACGTTGTCAGAGGGCAACTCACTGGAGTTCAGGAACAAGAGCAAATGGCAAAGAAAAGGAACATCTTATCCCAAAGCATCTGCATCTGTTTCATAAAACCCAGCTTCTGAATGTGCTCTTTTTCCCATCCCTCGATGACCTTCAGAGGACCCTCCCAACCTCAACCATTCCACAGTTCTGTTTCCTGCAAACTGTTAAACATCTTCATAAAACATACTAACAGTGCCATCGATGAAAAGTATTCTTCTGAATTCCACTTAAAACCTTGCATGAATAACATAGCAAAGCAGGTTCAATAAAAATAATGATAATGAAACACTATAATAATAACAATAGAAGACAGAAACATGACAACAGCACAGAAAATTACTTGTAAAGTGCTTTGTCTTGAAAAAAAAAAATGTCAATATGAAAAGTCTTTCTTTGCCCAGGTCTTCATGATATCCCATGATAATAACTTGATATCTTCTTGATATACCATGGTAATAACTAAAGTAGCCATCCTTACAGTACCCAAAGAATACAACTATAGTGACCAAATGTCTTTCCTACTAAGACTTTTCAATCACATATCTGGTTAATAGAATCACAAAAAACATGGGATTTTACTCTTCTTTGTCCACACACATATTTTATTTATCCCAGAATATAAATAGCCACACTGTCTATGTTTACTGATAACTTCAGCAATATTTAAGTTCTTAGAAGAGATCACTACATGAAAAAATATGGAAGTTTGCAGTTCATAAATAAGTATATAAATCAGCAAATGAAGAACTGTGAAAGATAATTGATTGAAGAGCTTCTGAAAAAGCTTGTCCAAAATTAGAATGGTTTAATCTATTGTTTTATTTTTGAAACCAATACCACTGTTTATATTAGCATATATATGAAACAATTTGAAGGAACAAAGTCAGATATTTAATTTTTACCAGAGAAACTGGAAACTGATCAAAATTTCACATAAAGAAAATAGGCTAACAAAAATAAGGAATATAGAAAAGTTTGGAAGTACTATATCTACCTAGAAATAGATCATTAAAATGAGCCAGGTATAAGACTATGTGGTTCTGTCTGAATGTCAAATAAATGAATGTCATGACTTCTTGACCAATAAAAAAAAAAAAAGTAACCTTATTGTATGCATTGCCATTAAATGTTCTGGAATGTCAAGATACTCAAATAAATTGGGGAAAAAAAAAAACATGTAAATGATATCAGAAGTAACAGAAGATACTCAACAAAATTTTTCAATATGTAAGACACCAACATGGCTAATGCAAACTATAAAAATTAAAATTACAGTAGCTAGTATTTTAAAATCATGAGCCAAAGATCTGTGATCTTGTATTTTCCATGAAATGGACCATACAGGGAAAACTACACTATTGCTAATGAAGTCTGTTGACTAAGCAGAGGGGGAAGTACCTTTAAGCCTAAACTCAGAGAACATAAGCCAAAACACTTATTATTAGGAGGACATTTTAAATATGTAGTCTCATATTTTATTTCATATTATTTGAAGACATGCTAGTGAACTAAACCCACCACATTTTATCAAAATATTTACATAATTCAGTTACACATGTAACATAAAATTACAATAACTAAAGCAAATATCTACATTTTTCTATCTGACTGCTTTGCGCTTAACCAAATTTCCAAGTTCATCCGCAAAATGAATCAATTTATCTTGTAATTAATAGGTCCTGACACACAGTAAGCAAAAGTAAATAATTTCAAAAAAATAAGATAACATCATGAAACAAATGTCAATGAATAGTGTTCTAAAGAAATACTAACATACAGTACAGTAGATTGCAGATACTATAGCAGAAATGGTTTTGTTAATATGGGATATAGCATTTAGCTAATACATATGGGTTCTGAAACACATTTATTTTATTCTTTCTAATTTTTTTGTCTCCATTATTTTTTCTGTGTGTAATATCAAATGAACACACTTTTAAAAAAAAATATATTTAAATTATGTAATAATTACATTAAATAGAAGCAAATGTATTTACCTTTCCAGATGCCAATCTTGCAAACTACTTTGCATTATAAGCTCACTGAACACACACTTGATGAGTGTTGTTACAACAATATTGCTAGTGCATTACAGAAGTGGCATTGTGCCCAAAATAATACTGTCTAAAAAATAGCATCACAGTACCGCAGTACTGTTTAAATAACCATGAAAGTGCTCTGTTGCAAAGTGTTCTGTGCAAATAGTATATAATTCAGAAGTAATAAGTACTCTTGCTATGTTTTTGAATATCATAAAAATTACCATCATTGACATTGGTCTGTATATTGCTTACACATAATTTAGTATTTTTACTTTAGTAATCAACAAATCAACACATACAAGGGTACAACTACAGAGTATACTTTTTAAACTACCTATGGCAAACATCATTATTAATATTAATTATATAAAGTCAAGTATAGATGGTACATGAGATTTCAGTTACTGAAAGATTTGAAATATTTCTGACCTATAGACAGACAAATATATATATGTTTATATAATTTATATTAATAGAATAATATATGGATATATATATAAAGCATATATGAGTATATAAATATATATTCATATGTATGAATATATATATTAATATTTATATATAATAAATTCACATATATGGATATATAAAGCATATATTATATGTATTTATATAAATTTATTTTTATATATAATTTATATATATATATATATATGTGTGTGTGTGTATATATATATATACAGACAAATATTGTATGGACAATCTAACCCATCTAACAGGAAGAGTTCTACTTCCACAAGTTTTTAGGAAATCCTAATCTTTGGCTGGAGAATGCCAGTGAACTGGAATTGCTCAGACCACTTAGAGCTTTCCTTCATGCTCATTGTAGCCCCAGCACAGGATGCTGCTCCAGGACTGATGAGGAGTTTCTGTTGTCTCCCAGTGACTCAGTCTCAGAGCTGAGACTGTGATGGACACCTTAGCTGTGTGCAGGAAAAACTGTGTGCATCTTGTGTTCTATGCTATCCCAAAATTGATTGGGAAATCTGGTCACTAATGCTCTGAAATCCTAGAGACATATCTACCTTTCTTCTATGCATTTCTCTGTGCAGCTTGACGAGACACGATCAGGGCCAAACTACAGTTGATGGCAAGAGATGAAGAAGCAGCTGACACAAGGGTCTTAGACATTCAAAAGGTTTCTCATTTTGACTAGATCTGTCTCACTATGACTAGACCTTGAAACAACCTATTGTCCAATAATATTACTATCAACAAGCATTCCACGTCTGTTGCTTGTGTCCTCTGTTTTCTTCCTTTTATCCCCTTATTTCAATAACTGCATTTGTCTTTCCAGGTATCTTATCCAACTTTGTGTTCATCTCATTTATTTAAGTTTAAGCCATAACTATCTGGTATTTCTGCACATAAAACTGCCTAGAGGAAACATATCCCAGTCTTGGTTGCTCTTCACGTAACACATTTAGCATGTGTAATAATTTTAGGGAAAAGTAATCATTCATAATGAAGCTGCAGAAAGAGCCAGGTTAAGGTTTCTTTTGACTGATCTGGTTGTATCCTCAAAATATCAGAATGCTGGAAACTGACAACATATGGCAAAATACATTTTTTTTGTTTTAGAATTTAATTTGTTCTCTATGGTACTGTCTTTATAAACTTAACGTGTTCTCTACTAAAAAGCTTTATAGGGTCAATATCCTAATGGCAGCTTTTGTCATGCATGAAATATCGCAAAACCAAAAGGATATTGAGCATTATGCCATTTTCCAGGAAGGCACACAGTTGTTAAATGTAGATGAGGATTCTATTTGTATGTTGTTTCACCTGTAATCTTCTTCCCAATCTCATAATGAGAAGCCTAACCCAACATCTGACCGAATGAACCTTAATTTTTTTTTTCCCTCTAACCTTAAGCTGCAAGACCAGTATGGAGACCTGTTTTATAGAAGAGTCTTCTTTTAAAGGGCAGGTGGTATGAAAACATCTTGCAAACCCCTGTACGCTCTAAAGCATAAAATCACTAATACTATCTCACAAGAGTACTAAATCTGCTTACCTTTTTCACCTGATTATTACGTGTTAATATCTCTTCTATAGGCTGAGACTCATTTTCTGCTGCTTGAGGTTCTTTTTGAACAACTGGTGTCTTTTGGGGGAAAGAGAAAATCCATTTCAGAGGTGAACATACAATATTTTTTCAAAAACACTTTTGTGCTTCAGTACAATATTTATTATGTGTGATTATTTTCGTTGTCCATGTATTTTATGAAGCACCTAGAACACTGTATCAAATTTATCTTAAACCAAATACTTCCTCAATCACTAAATGGATTTTCAAAAATAAATACAGTAACAGTCGAAAGGACTTACAATGATTAATGCTAAATAATATTTGTAGAGATTTCTTATCTTAGTCTGTTTCTTCTACAAATTACGCCTCCAAAATGTGAGAAGAAACATACAGTAGAAATGGACATCAACAGATATACAATCCTTTAAAGCAAATAAATCATTAACACCTCTAAACATTAAGCAACCCCCCCCAAACATACCTAAGTTTAAATATTTAAAATTTTAAAACAATTTGAATGCAAGGCATAGAATGTTGGGCATTAATATATATGAATATAGATGAATGCCTTGTAAGCCCATTGCCCTAATCCTCATGCTATTTAATAATAGTGAAATTCTGTATATCCAGTAGCTGAAGAATCAAACCCTGGAAGAAAATGAATGAACAAGAGACACAAGAGGGAAGGACAGAAAAATAGACATATATTTATCATTTATGATGTACCAAAATGGTTTCAAGCACTATTTCATTTCCTTTCCTGTTTTATCAGTTTAAAATATGAACTACCTATCTGAACAACTCTGCAAGTAAATAGAAGCACAATTAACTTATTATATTTTAACATTCCTAGATAATGTAGAATGTTACCAGGCTTGCCTGGTGAAAACTTGGCAGGACTTCTTTGCTATCTTGAGATTCAGATTTTATTTCCTTATGTTCGACCAGTACCTGCTGCATAAGAGAAAAAATATATATATGTTGTTATGCATACTACCTTACAGAACAAAACAACATCAAAATAATATATATGCATGAATTAAAGGCTGGGTCTTTACTACATATATTACTTTGAAAGCAACAAGTAGATACAGAGACAATCTCGGGCTCATCTTCTGCAAACATTTGCACTCATACTTAACTCTTTACTATAAACAACTTCTCTATGAAATTGCCTGTAGTAGTAAACTTTAAATGCTGAGTGCAATTTTCAGTTAATCATTTTCTCCACAGGAGATAAATAATAATTTTTCCACCAGCAGAAACACTGCTACAAAATGTAGAGTTGTTCTCAGTTCCCACACACACTACCTTTTCTCATAAAAAGAATGTCTCAGCAAGTCCCCTTTTGGTTACAGTATATCCATAAAAAATAATTTAAAAAATAAAAATAAATACAGTCAGAAATAAAATCCAGCAACAACTCTCAAACAAGTTGGTAGTTTAAGGACAGTGTGTTTTCTAAGCACCTGGTTAGTATACATGTACGCAACTCAGCACACACATACTTTACACTTTGTGACATATACTGGTTTGATGAACCACATTTTAAAGATAACGGTAACAAGCAGGAGTATCAAAACTAAACTTTATTTCATTGTAGAATACAGTTCTTTAAAATTACCACAGAAATGTGAAATATACTGGAGGAAAATATTTCAGAGCCACAAGTCAATGCACGGCTCCATCAAAACTGTCAGCTGAGTATGTGTTGGAAACAGCCTGTCACTTAATGAGAAAAAACTTTTGCTGGTGTTGCAAGTGTTCATTTGCTCTTTTAATGTAAGAATTTTCCACATAGTAGATTTTTATTACATTGTTCACCTAGTGATCTAAGAATGTATTTTTTTAATGCTTAGGATTTTTTTCATGTCAAATTAAATTGCATTTTAACAAACTGGGTAATAAGTATACTCTCACATTGGTGGTTTGTTTTTAACCAAACCCTTACCGATTAACCTACCTTTGACAGAAATGGCAGATTAAGAAAAAAAAATCATACTGCATATTCTTTTCATCACCATTGGGAATGTAGTAACACCTCAGATTAAAATAAACAGATCCAGCATTATCTTCCCAAGCTATACTAAATAATCTTCCTCTTCTTTACAACATGTGCACGCTTTCAAACATAGTGATTACTATGGACTAATGACTTGATGAACTTGTTTCAAAACTCTGACAGAATATATAAATTATAATGTTATGCATTAATTTCTCTCTTCTGTCAAAATCAACAGAATTATGTGAACAAACAATAACTCCAAGCCATGTTCGACATCTGCACATGTTATGTGACTGCTTTCCTTTGTTGGGTGTGGTGTTTTCTCTTTTGTTCACTCCCCATGGGAGAATTGCAGGCACAATGCTGTTGTGTTATTTTAATAAAATGATGTGTACTGTGTATATATGTACTATGGGCTGTCTGTTTGTATTAACAAAAACTAGGCCAAAGGGATTTGATCTAGCTTTGGGAAATAAAAGTGTTGAGACCTGTGGCAACTCTTAATTCTCATGAATCCATTCTCAAACATTCTGCTGATTCTTCCTGCGCTGATATTTTACCCTGTGATGGAAAATTCTATTGTGCCTTTTAAAAAACAGTTTTACTAGCCATAGCCTTCCTGCTGCCCTTGTAGGAAACTATTTAGGTACCTGAGCACCTTCATAATTCAAGAGAAACTATTTTAACATTTTCAGTCACTTTGATATGTCTTTGGTCCTTTGTTGCTGAAAAGAAGCATCGTGAGTCTTGACATGCAGAAAATTCAGATTTTTTTTCAGTATTTTTTTCTAGTAATTACATCTAAATTTATGTCCTAATTAAACTGATTAAAATCAGTTTGTTCTCTTTTAGCAGCATCTCACTGGCCTAAATCAGGATTACTCTCCCATTAATTTATTTTTTAGACTTCAGGGTAAAAAAGACAGTCCTTGCCCCATGAAGCCTGCAGCATTTTTACAACAAGCGGTAATAATTGCACAACTGGATTATTTTTAATTAGTTACGTGTATTAGTACTGTTGAAAAGATAAACAGATTAGATTTCATAAGTCCACACTTGTATACCACATATCTCTCACTAGGCTGCTTCTTGTAACATCGTGAAAACAGTACATCTTAAAAATAATAATAATAATAATAAAGTAGAAGTAGTACAAGTTAGTTGTTCCAGAAAAATAATTATAATATAAATCATGTGTCCAGGACTGGTAATATCCACTCCTGAAGACTGACTTCCTTCAGACAACGGCAGGAAGCAACATACTGTTTCCTCTGCTATGATTAACCTTATGGAGCATAACCACTAATATGTGGTTACACAATTAATGATATAGTATCAAATTCATAATAAAAAGCTTCATGGTCTTGATTCAGCTATTTTTAAAGAGATCTAAATGTAACAAATTGAAGTGTCTTGTTCATTTCTGTGAAAATTAGAATATACCTTATAGTGCTCAAAAGGAAAAAAAACATATATTTTCAGTAAGCCTCTTAAAAATATTGTTTTATCAGAAAGCAATACATGATCTATTGTATAATTTTAACATCAACTGAAATGTAAGGAACATATACAGAAAATACTAAATAAGATATTGTAAAGTGATGAACAAATATTTGTTTATATTTTCTTGTAATTACGAGCAAAACACAAACAAGTGAGCATCTCTTCCTGAATTTTAAAAATAATTAGACTCCATCCAACTACTTTTGAGAGAGTACTAAACCATTACTGAGAACATCTCCTCAAGGCCTCACTCACAACTGGAAGTACCTGAACAGTAAGAGACGTTTTTTAAAGAAGATGTATATTTTATGTTGGCTTGCTGATGGTATGGTACACTGTATAGTCCCTGTTTAATAGACACATTCCAAATTGATTCTGTTTTTCTAGAACACACATGTTTTTCTCACAAGCTCCTCTGAGGTACCAAGAACTGATCTGTTGAAAATAAACCAACTGAAGATGATGAGCTGCAGGCTCATCGCCAAGAAAGCTGAACATCAAGCTGAACACTAAGAAAATGCATTTCTGGTACGAATATAAACATCCTCCTGTGGATACTAAATCCAACATATAATTTGATAACTTAATGTACTTCAGGGGTAGCAACAGGCCCTGAAGCAACAAAATTACTCCAGACATTGGAAATGATATTCTGATATAATAAGCAGGAATCATTATTCTGATTTCCCCTAGTGGAAATAGGACTAAGTACTAATGTCCCACCAAGCTGGCATCCCATTCACCAGATAATACTCTTTTTAATGCTGTGAGAAAATCAGCATTCACCCCTCACAACAATAGCATAAGTTATCAATGCTAACCAGTCATTAATTCAAAGGCAATAATAAAGTGAACAGAATATTTTTTTGTATTTTTTTAAGAAATTAAAATCACATTTAATTCTGAGAGCTTGTTTTCATTTTAGTAGTTCTGTTCTTTTCCTAGGTATTTCTATTTCATTTAAAATAATACATTTCTTATTTCATTAGAGAAGACAAGTCTTGAAGCTCAGTCTAAAGCAAATAAACCACGCATAATAATAATAAAGAATTTCTAGAGTCCTCATCCTATTGATAAGGTCACTTAAGTTCAAAAGACACCTGCTGCAAATGCCTTCAGTTAAAAAAGTGTGATCAGTAAGAGTGTCATTCATCCTCACTAATTTCCATATGTCCATATCTACAAAAACATTAAACAAACAACTGGACCGGAAAGACATCACCCAATTTAGATTTTCATTTTACTTTGAACTTGATTGATATGTTTTAGACATCACAGTACTCCAGAGGCCATTTTCAAACCTCAGAGCCCAGTAGCTCCCACTACAAACAATAGAGAATCAGTTCACCTCTGATCAAGACCATTAGGACATACTAGAGGCTGGACTTTTAAAATCTTACCTACAACACATAACACGTTTATAAAAGAGTAAGAGGAAACCAAGCCATGTAGTACACATTACTAAATACTAACAATTACTTTTGGTAAGTTGAACAAGAAATGGTTTTCCAGGTCTAGGATCTTCTTTAGTCCTTTTCCTCTCCCATCTCCCCTGAGGTATTTTTGTAACCAACTGGCAAATTTCAACCAGGCTTAACAGAAAGAGAACAGTCCCAAATTATCACATTCCTAAAACAAGAGTAAAGCAATGAAGAGGGACCATATCAATGCTGCCACACTAAGGAAAAGCAACTCTGATTTCAATCCCAATTGTATAGCAGAAAACATGCGCAGCAGGGGTAGGGCGTAGGAGGGTGGGAAAGACACGAGGGCTTCACCCACACAAACAGCTCCCAGAACAGTAGTAAATTAAATCTAAGGACATAGATCTACTGGAAATGCAGTTTCAGGCCATTGCTGCTCATGGACTTATTTAAATTAACTCAGTTCAGAATTCTTTTTTGACCTAACTTTTGTATCTAACATTAAAGGAATGTAAGGGGCTACACTTACAGTCTAACATTCAATATGAGATACTTTTTGGACATAAAGGTAGTATTTTGATAGTTGCAGGAAGCAATGTTTGCTATCATTTCCTAAAACACAGATTCATCAGCCTCCCATACTTCCCTGAAGAGGCAGTTACTGTTTAAAAGGAGTAGTTCATCTGCCATGGGTCCACTCATCTCAGGGCACCCCTAACAACAAATGCAAGCATGAATATCAGATGTGGTAGCAATTTTTGGGACATAAGCTTCAGCCTTTGTGGAACTAGAATAATACCATCACGCTTGCTCAGAGAGGTGAAAAATCCATCCGCAAGTAAGTTACTAGTCTAATCAATAAATGAAGCAACCCTCTGGTGAAAATCAAGAAAGTCTTCTGTACCATCTACATGATGTTACTGATGTATTACTGATATCTTTTGCTGTAATTGAAGGCACTCTCTTACAACAGCCTATACAATCTACCCAGCCGTGACAATGCAGAATTTGCCTTCTTGAGACTTCACAACCAAACAATAACTGAAATGAGTAATACTTCCAACAACATTCTGGATACATTTAACACACCTCTTCATCACTTAGACTGGAATATGCCATACATAAAGGGAAAAAAAAGTAAAGAAAAGTTATATTAAACTATAAGCAGTATAACACAATTATCACCCCAAAAAGAGCTTAGGTTTTAATAGATTTTTATATTGGCTCATTTTCATTTAAGGGACATGAAAAAAACAGTCAGAAGAAACAGTGAAGAATATTCTATCATACATTAGCATTTTTATCCATTTGTTTTGTCTGGCTTCTGTGTTATAACACATTGTAGGAGCTGGAAAAAAATATACAACTCTTATAAAAGTAATATTTATCCAAGACAGAAATATTGCTCTTGCTCTGGTTCACCTACTTCCATTTTTATGTTGTATTTCTGGCCAAGAACACTCTCCAGGAGTTCTTTGATCGTCTGGTCTGAGGGAAATGGAGAAGTAGACTGCAGGGAAGCAGTTATTTCGTCAACAGACTTTGCAACCACTTTCACAGGCAATGCTGGTGTGGAAGTAGGCTCTTCAGATTTGCTCTGCTGGAAGTTCTCGTATATTTTTGAAGTGTCTGGTCTAGTCACATCTTGTGCCTCTTCCAACTGTTCTCGAGCAGACCTCACACTTGGCTGCTTGCTTCCTTTTCTCAGCACTCGTCCTGATTCAACATTTAAATCTTGCTGCTTTGCTTTTGAAATCACTTTGCTCCCCTTCTTACAGCTTTCCCTGGTTGTTTTTTCCTTCCTCGAAATGTTTTTATTTGTATCCAAATCTGTAGAGCTAAAGTCACCACTATCTTTAAACACAGTGCCTATTTCTTCAGTTGTATCCCTTTCTAAGTTTTGGGGATTCGTCTTTAGTATATGCACTCTATCCTTTACTTTACTAACAGCTTTTGTCTTTCCTAATGACACAGGGGAATTACTGGTGTGAAAATTAAACCTGCAGTAACTTGGCTTCTGAAGTGGTGCTGGGTGCTTAACCATGACAATTTTTTTAGTGGTACCTGCCAATGATGCTATTACAGGCAGTTTTACAACACGACTTTCATGACTACATGTGGCATTTTCTCTGCTAACTCTTTCAGAGGAACCTGGATTTATGTCATCACTGCCTTCTTCCACAGTTATATTTCTGTGAGTCATTACCCTGAGATGAGGAGCTTGTTTTTTCATTTCTCTTACTTCAAAAGATATCCTTACTTCCTGTGAACTTCAGAACACCCAATGAATTAATTAGTAATATTTTTATTTATATGCATGACAGGCTTATGTGGACTCTTTGACCTCTGAAGAGGATAATGTTCTTAAACAACGCGATTGACCTAATGTGTTAAATCTTCCAATAAGAGCTAAATGCTCATGCTTCTAGGAGCAGTAACTATTGCTCGTTTGATCTTCAGACTGTCCTGCTGGGATTCCCTGCATATAGTCTCACATTCCGTAATCATATTCAGCTCCTCCAGATAACAGTCCAAAGTGCTTGTGTTTTCTAGCACTTCTCTCCTGCTGCACACAGCCTGTAAATTCAAAGAGAAATGAGTTTTTATACTTTACATGCCAACACGGAACCCAAGCTTTCAAAGACAACTTCACTTCACTAAGAGCCCTGGGGATTTCAATGAGACTAAAGGCATATAATTGAACACCAGCAACAGTTTCTACCATTTTACCTAACAAAAATACCAAATTGTTTCAGTCTTTGGGATCACACACTGGAAGCCACCCAGAAGCTGCCAGCTGAAGAAGAACTGAGACAGATTCAAGCTCAGTGCCCACCCGAAGGAGCCACAGCGGCATGCTCCCTACAAAAACAAGTGACCTCAGACCCCCACAAGCCCGGCTTCTCAACCTGGGGCAGGCAGAGGACCTCCCTCCCCCTCACAGAAGGGCCTCCCAACAGGACACGCCGGCGTCCCGCCGCCTGACAGACCTCACTCCCACACCCGGGCGGCTGCCCCAGCGCCCCCGCGCCGCTCCCCTCACAGCTCCCCGGCCACGAAGCCTCTTGAGCGGGCGGGCGGGCGGGGCACGGACGCGCTCCGTAACCGCGCAACCGGGCTCCAGGCGGGGGAGCGAGGGGCCGAGCGCCCCCTCTGCCGGCCGGAGGGCGCCAAGCTCGGCCGCGCAGCAGCGGCGGTGCGGTGTTAACGTGGGGCGCGGCTCCGGGAGCTGCCCTCCGCGGGTCTGGCCCTCAGGGCCCGCGGTCAGGGCGGCGTTGCCGGGGCTCTGTGTGTCCCGCAGGGCTACCCTCCTGAGCACAGTCACATACGCGTTCTCCCTAAGGGTCTGGATGATTTTCTTGATTAATCGTCAAAGGCTGGGCTTGGAGACAAAAGCCAAAGCAAGCTGCGTTTGCCTGCTTTATTGTCACCAATACACTTTCTGTCTCTGGGGTTTTATTTAAAATACCAGGGATTGTCCGCAACAGGATAGGCTCCACAAACTGACTGGCTTCGCCGCAGTAACATGAGCATGAGGGCTGAAACGAGTTCGCTGAGAGGAGTTGGGGGGGTGGCGACATGCGCCAAAGGTCTTCAAAATATAATAAAAACTGAACACAAAAATTAAAAGAAAACGTTGAAAGTCAAAGTGGGTCTGCCAAGAGGACTATAACTGGAAATACAGCACAAACCTACAAGGTCGCATTGACTCAGTTGCCCAGCGGGCTGGTTGTGCAGAACACAAGGGCAAAGGGAAGCAGCTCATAGCAGGAAAGGGGAAAAATGAGTTTCATATAATCATAGAATAGTTTGGGTTGGAAAGGACCTTTAAAGATCATATAGTCTAAACACAAAGTACTGACTGCTTTCCAGGAATCCCTGGGCTGCAACACTTCTCAAAATTAGGCTCACAATCCATTTATGTCTTTTATGGTGGGTAAAAAATAGTCTTTTTCTCTTTCATTTTCTTTTTTTTTTTTTTTTCTTTTCCTCCAGTTTGGATCACCAAACACCTGTGTGATAACAAGGGACTGTAGTGACTAACTGCATATGTTGGATTCAAATAAGCCATGCAGCTGATTAGAAGGATCCAACAAGCAAGTGCCTTCGCTTATCCTCTCCTTTCTTTGTAGCTTTCAGCTACAGCTTTGTAGCTTTTTTTCCAACCTAATTGTATTGCCGGAGTCCAAGGGGGTGGCCAGTGTACTTCCTGCAGACAATGCCCCATGCACTAGGCTAGACGACCCACTTTTAGCTTCCTAAGGGAACTAAGGACTCGTTAAAGATTAAAAACTCATTAGCCAGTCACATTAAAACCAAATTAATAGTAGGATTTCTTCTTGTTGTAGTAAGATAACTGATTAAAGCCCTGTAATACACCCTAGGAAGCCTGTCTATTTTGTGTCTAGCTGGCTTCTCCCTCTCTCCAGCAGCAATACTAGAATAGTTGGAGGAGCAGTAGGTGGGATAGGAAGTAGTTGTTCTGTGTGGAAGGATTCCCATTAGCTGTCCAAGCCATTAGAGCAGTTCCAAACAAGCATGGAAGTGTTTGATTCCCCCATTGAAGATGAATCCTATCAGCAGGTTAATGCAGTTGTAAGTCTAGAGAGCAGATTCATTTCAAACTAATTACACAGTCAGTGAAGCCTCAACAATTTAGTTTACTGAGAACAGCTCCTCTCCGCAGGAGTCACAGTGGGGCGTGGAAGAAAAAGCCCTGCATGTGAAGAGGTATTTGCATCAGGAAGTTCCCATAAGGAGATGCTGAATGGCAAGAAGTATTTGCATTAAAAAAAAAAAAAAAAAAAAAAAGAGAGTTAGGAAGGAGGAAAAATCCTTAGACGTGGATTTTCTCCTTAGGTTAATAGTTGTGGTAAAATGGTGGTGTCCTGCAGGAAAGTAAGTGTGCTGTGTTATCTTACTGTATCTGTGGTCCACCAGCTCAGCTTGTAGCAAAGCAGGGACTGGCTCCAGGGGAATGCATTTAGGTTGCAAGAAAGGTTCAAGCTGTAGTTCAAATATGTTTCCTGTTCCACAACATTGAGGTTCTCAGTCTTGTAGCAAAGCGAGTTAGCACCCAAGGGTAGCTATTGACCAGTTAAATCCTAAATGCTATTTCCCCTGCAAAGCCACACACTCTGCTTAGCAGTCATTCCAGGAATAAGTGTTGCCAATATCCTCTAGAAACCAACTGGAGCTGCAGAGATGACAACTGTATCTGGTACACAAGAATACAGGGAAACCTTTTTCTCGATGCCCCAGGTACTATTAGTATGTGCCCCATCTCTAAATGTTCACAGTGCTGCTTGAAGCCAGGAGGTGGGTTTTTATTAACATTAAGTATTTAGTTAAACAGGCTAAGTCTCATCTCTGTAGCCTGCAAAGTCCAAAATTTAATCAGTAGATGAATTTTTATACTGAGCAAATGGATCTAGATTTGGAAAATCTTGTGCACGTTTAGTCCCTAGGTACACATTATTATTTTTCTTAATTAGGCCTCACCAGATCACTAAGCTTTCTAATATCATATAAATTGCACCATGTAGGTTATTAGTCTATTAATGTTATAAAGAAGGCTTTTTTTCTTTCTTTTTATTCTTTTTTTTTCTTTTTCCATTTAGGAGGAAAAGTGATTATTTAAAAAACACTTCATTTGGTTAGAGAAAGTCTGCAAATTCAGTTTCTTTTCTCCTAAATTGTCTGAGTCCACACCGTGTAGGAAGTCTCACCCCCTGGTGCACATCATCGCTGTGATCCAAGTTCATGCTGCAACGATATTTAGATGCACGTATTCCTCCCAGGCCTCGGAAGTAAGCACACAGTCAGGAGGAGTTATGGAGCTCTCCAATAGCTACCTTGGTCTAGGCAATTGCAAATCAGGACAGCAGAGTGCATATGAAATATGCACAACCTGCTATGGGTTGTCCAGCAATGCCAGAAAGAGTCCCTGGAAAGCTATATAGCAATCACTTAAAGGAAAAGAAAAGTAAGGGCAGAGCTACATTGCTAGTTCTTCTGCAGCTTACACTTAAATAGCAACTTCACCTTGGCATCCTTTTCCAGCTGGCTGTGAAATCCTTTTCACTTGAAAAAAGTCTAAATCCCCAGCAGACCTGCTGAGGGGTTCTGATCTCCCTTCTGGCATGCTACAGCCAAAGTGCTTGTCTACCCTGCCTCAAAATGGGACTACACTTGCTCAAGGCTATTCAACAGTTCAACAATTCTGTAAGGATAACAGCACATTTACAAATATGGTTTTGCCATGATGCCCAGGTGGCATTATCCCATTTCAGAGACCACAAAGAGAACACAAAGAACACAAAGAGTTGGAATAACTTTTTTAAGTCTCCCAGTAGAACTAGTGGCAGATCCATAACAGACTATATTTTTGACTGTTAGTAAATGGAAAATCAAAGGTATGTATCCTCAGACTACACATTACTACTTGCTAGTTAAGGGGATCAACATCTTTGTTTAATGTTTCTGTCACATATATGTGTAAAATGGCCATAAAGACTCAGAGAAAATCAAACAATTATAAGTTAAAATGCTGATCTGTGAAGTATGGTCTCTGAGGATGTAGCACACAAACTTTTCTGCCAGTTACACCGTGGGGGCAGTAATCTGCAAGAGAACAGTGGAGTAAACAGGTAGGTGGCAAAAAATCTCTTAAGTCAGACAGTGTCAACACTGAAAATCTTTTTGGTTAACTGCAAGGTTTTGTTACAGCTGAGCTGAAGCAAACACTTTTTTATTGTTATTATTCACAGATCAATCCGTATTGAATCCCTTGTGCAGTAAGCAGCAATAGAAAGGTTTTGCAGAATTAGTATTATAAATCATATATTCAATCCTTCCGTGAGCATTGAAAATATTGTCATTCTTCTAATCACTATATCCTCTCTTTGATGCAGACCCAGCCCCTACTAATCCCTCTTGTGATTGTGAGATATCTGTACTTGCCAGTACTACGTCAGCAGAAATAGCTAAAATTTTTCTTCCTCCTATGATTTTGAGCTTTGCTTCGCCCTCTCCCCCCCCCCCAAACACCAAATGAATGACATTATTTAAATAATGGTGTTTCCTTTATAATTCAAAAGGAAAGTCAACAAAAAGATAGAAACAAGATGGAGCTTTTTCATTCTCAACCATATCTGAAATGAGAAAATTGGGTCATCTTGAGTGATCTTGAATTTCAGGTTTATTTTTTGCTATGATGAGACTGCAATATTTTCAGTTATGTGCCATTTCATTATACAACCTAAGAAAACTTACATGAGTAACTTCTAGAAGCCTATCACACACAGCCTTTATTATAGGCACAAGGTCAGAGACACTCCTGGCTTTAAAAAAGGCTGTAAGCAATAAATCAAGAAATTACAGCTAAACACCTGCCAAAATCTTTGCTGGGCTCAGCCCTTTACTAGCTTTAGATTTAAAATTTGATCCTGTTATCTCTGTTCTCTATTGTCTTTCAGTTAATACTAGAAAACAGTAGATTTTCCAGTCCCTTATTCTACCCCAACCCTTTTTACACTTAGGACAACAACTTGACTGTGAATGTGTGTGTATCTATATATATGTGATGCACGTGTGCTTTTAGATATCACAGTTGAAGAGTCCTCCCCAGGTTTTACAGATGAAGTGTCAGCATTGAAGGACAATGAAATCCTATTTAATCACAAGAAAAATCTTTACATCTGCTTAGTTTCTTCAGCAAAAGGAAATGTCCTGCAAGGGGTGAGGAGAGATGTCTGCAAAAGCTGAAGTTTCAGTTGTGTCATAGGGTAAAGTTAGAAAAGATTTACAGGATTTCTGGCACAGAACAAGTGGTGAGGGGAATATTTGTTGGTTATTGATCCTGAAAAAGAGCTAAAGATTCAATGTTCAACAGGTAATAGGAAAGCCACCTAATCCAACTATGAAAGTGTTGGGCTGGAAGACAGAATTTCTATCCTTTAGAGGACATGAAGGAAAGCAGTGTTGGCTTACTTCCCAACAATCCCACCTTAAGTTGCTACCTAAAAAGGAGTAACCCTGAAACCACATGCACTTCAGAAACATTTAGGCAGCTGCCTTGTTGGCTGGGGAAGGGTGGAGGAGGAATGAATGAAATCTGCTTAGCCCTGCCTCTTCCTTGTCTCACCAGTAGTTGCACAGAGAAGTGAGCTCACATGAAGGCCGAAGGGAAGGCACATGGTGAGCTAAGTGACCTTCCTGATGTCATACTCTTCAAATCTGCTCAGCAGGAAGAATTACCCTTGAAATGCTTGAAGCAGCAGCAGAAGCTCAGACCAGCTGCTGGGAGAGCCAACCACTCTCCAAACTACTGAACAGCTGCTGCCCCTGAGGAGTCCTAAAATGTTACTGAATCCAGACCTTCCTCTACTTTCCCATAGATGCGAGTTGACTATCCTATTTTATGGGTCTTGCTTATGATTTCAGGGTATTACTGGTTGATACTCACATTCTCACATTTCAATGTAAAACTATGGGATGTGTTACATAGGGCCTCCAGACATCCTTTTCCAGGGCAAATATCATTTTTTTTGCTATGTGCAGGTTAGTATATGTCCCCTGATGGTGTAAATGGCTGAAGTGTTTCTGTATGAGTGATCACACTGCCACACATCCCACAATTTCTGGGTGTCCGTATTAATACAGCTCAAGAAAATGTGCAGTTAACACAGCCTGAATTCATTTGTGCTCTAGGAACTGCAAGCTGGGTAAAGCTGTGGAACTGCTCCCTGGGGAAGACTTTAAATAAGCCAGCCTTGATTTTGTACATTTGATTCTTCAGAGCTGAAGCCAGCCGAGAAAGACAGTTATGATGGATACTGGTCTCTCCCATGCTTTTCTGTAAAACTGCTGTAGAGACAGAGAAGGGAAATGAATATTTTGTACAGGCAAGGGAAATCAGGGCAAAAAAAAAATATGAAAATACGGTACTATGCAGTGATAGAAGAATAACATTTCTACACTCTCCATCACACAAAATCCAGGTTGCCAGCTCAACCTTCTGCTTAGAAAGGTCAGTTTGCAGAAGAATGGGTGTGTTTATATTGACATGAATATCCCAAGGAGCTGATCAGCTCTGCATCACTTGACCAATACAGGGATCTTTGGCTTACATCAGTAAAACAGATGTTCTCACAGAGAACTCACTGCAGGTTTTGGAGAAGTCAGATTCATGAGGAGTGGAAATACTTTTTTTTCAATGAGCAGATACTGTTGGGAAAAAAAAAAATGGAAAAGAAAGGACAGACAGTGGTCCAGGAAGCCTTTCTCAGCTTTTACAAGGAAGTAGTTCTAGGATTCGTGCAAAAGTGCCTCTCCTACCAAGCTTTGTTTCTGATACCAGTTTATGTAGATTAACTGCATTTTAGTTTGCTTTATTACTTCCTTATACATGTATTTCAGAAATCTGTGTATGTCCTGAAACACCATTTTTGTGATTTAGGTGAGACTCTTCCAAGCAGATGCCATTGAAGTATATTTGTTTATCTCTGCATGTAACTGTATTCCCATCTCCTTTGGTATTGTTTCTTCCATGCTATATTACTGCCATTACTTTGAAACAAAGCGCACTTTAAAATAAAACAAAGAAAACTTTCAAAAATGTAGAGTAATTGCATCAGAATTGGCACACTGATTGAAATAAACATTAGTAGCATTGCCACTTATGTTTCAGTAAATCATAACATAAATAATGCACCCAATAATTGAAATACATACCTATATGTCTAATCTTGAATCAAGTGAGAAATGTCAAATGCATTTATTTTAATGTAAAGTAAGTAAGACAGACTTTGCCAGCATCCTACCAGCTGAAGTTCTGCAAGCAACATACCCACATCTACCCAATTAGCAAAAATGAAGTGACTGTATACACTGGATCATGATTTACCTACTTAAGAGCTATTTTGTTACACTAAAGAGAAAGTAAACCACTTCCTTACTCTGTTCTCTGCCAGCGTCGGACACTAGCTTATTTGTAGCTTTTCATTTCGTTATTTGTGCTTTTCTTTAATTGGTCAGATATGTATTTTTGGGGATGGGGTGATGTATTTATTTTATGTCAAGAATGTCTCTCATGTCTCTCATGTCTACTTGTGTGCTGAATGATGCATAGAAAAAAATGAAATGTAATGAATTGCAATGAATTATAATAAAATTAAAAAGAAACAGAGAAATAAAAAGAAATTAGATGAATTGAGATAAAGTAAATAATAATAATAGGTAACGAAGATAAATAAAATTAAGTAAAACAAAATGCGGCAGCAGAAAGTCGCCTCTGCAACGAGCCGTGCAACATCCCCGGGGCCTCGTAGAGCGCCCGTGAAACGCGCACCGGGAGCGAACCCCCGGACACGCGTGGGAGCACCACCGCTGCCCCGACGGCTCGGCCCCGGCAGGATTGGGCCTCCGGGGGGGGAGGATCCGCAGCCTCCTTGAGCCCCGCGGGGAGGATGAAGGAGACGAAGAGAAGCGGGGAAGCAGAGGGCGGCGGGCGGTACCCATCCCGGTTGCGGGTACCGGCAGGGTTCCCACGCGGTTCCTGTTTGCCCGCGTGGGTGGGGAGGATTTGGGGTCGGCAACAAACCCGGGGGGTTTCCACCGCCGGGAGGGATGGGAGAGCCGGGTCTGTGCGGGAGGCAGAGCCGGGGAAATGAAAAGGCGGCTGTAGAGTGAGGAGCAAGGGAGGCATCCTGACGCGGAGACAGCCTGGCAGCCTTTTTCCGAGGTAGAGCCCTGCCCCGCACAAGCACCGCCGACAGATCCCCAGGCCGGAGGCGGCGGCATCTGGATAAAATCAAATAAAACCTGCGAGACAAACTGAGCTGGCCAGCGGGCGCTGCCTCTTCCAGAGAACAAGTGGCTCTTAGGCAGGAGCGCATTAAAATAGCGCTGCCCGTCCCCCGGAGGTACAGTTAAAGCCCCCGCCAGCTCCATCCTTCGCCCGCCCCACGCGTGGGACAGTACCTGCGGGCGGCGCTCCCGAGCAGCGCTGGGCAGAGGGCACCGGCGGTCCCCGCGTGGGTTTTGGTCCAGCTCTCGCTGCCAGTGCTGCCGCTGGGCACCCGTGGGCGAGCCAAGCCCTGACACTCACTCCCACAGACACGCGTGCGCGCACGCTCCCCTCTTTTAGGGCCGGTATCGTGCTTCCCTCCTTGGCAGTGCACCGGCGGAGCCAGGAGCAGAGACCCTGCTCCCGTTTAAAGAGCGAAAATACAGCTCGCCTGCGCGTTTCTCCAGGGTGAACAAGTAGCTCCCCATAATTAATAATAAATAAATAAATAAATAAATAGGGGAGAAACCGGTGCATGAAGTGATGAGAAAGTGGCACTGCTCTAACGAGATCTGGGGAAAGGCTCCGTGCAAACCGGGTCACGGTTCCCGTCCCGAGATATGAAAAGCCGCAAGCAGCTGTGCGCATCCGGAGAGCTCCTGCTCGGTACCACACGTCCTGCATCCTAGCAGAGCCCTTTCCGTCCCTCTGGGGCTGCTGCAAAGGGCACGGACCAGTTGCGCCGGACTCTCCGAGCATCCCACGCAGGGCTTCGCAGGCACGGAGGAGCGGGCCGAGGGGAACTACCGAAATCCCCTCGTTTCCCATGGCCACGGGCATACCCGTCGTGATGCGCTGCTTCGCACAAGGAAAGCTTTCAGCCGCCGGGGCCGCAGCACAGCAGCCTGGGCTGAAGGGAATTTCCAGCAGCGGCTGACTGTGCCTCGGGCTTACCGATCTGCACAACGAACCTAAACGCTCTCTGAGAAGATTACCGACAGGAGCCCGCCTGTGCGCTCACCTCCGGGAGCAACGTTAGGAACAGGGCGCAGAGCCTGGAGCCGCAGCCGGACAACAGGAGGCGCTGCGGCTTTGCGCAACGCCCGGCCCGGCATGGCACGGCCCGGCACGGCCCAGCCCGGCCCGGCACGGTCAGCCAGGAGCGGGACCCGGTGCCCCCTGCGCCTCGGGGGCGGTCCCGGCCAAACGGCCCCGCGTTTTGTACCGGCATCCGAGGAGCGTGCCGCCCGTGGGGTTCGTGCCTGCTCTTTTTCCAGGTACGGAGCGAGCCCTGCGTGGGCTGTCCGGCGGCCCGGCGGGTGTTGCTCCCGCGGGGCTGTGCCCTGGGAAGCGGGGCAGCACCGCCCCGAGGTCACACGGAGAGGAGGCACCGCCGGCGGGGCACTGGGGCTGCTGAACCCCTCCCAGCCTCGCCGGAGGCGGCTGTTCTTCTGGGAGGCTCCCGAGCAGACCTAAGCACCGAATTGAACGAGTCACCACGGAAGGGGCTCTGTGTTCAGGTGTATAGACTGTTCCCACTGGAGAAAGAGGGAGGGTGCACACATAAAGACCGCAATTTTAGTATCTCTTAGATTTTCCTCTAGGTTTTGCTCCAATTTCCAATTGTGTACGCTGACCACTTGGAAAAGTAGGGTTTTAACTCAGTACTTTTATCTTTTTCATTTTATTTCCTTCAAGACACATTTTCATTCCCTATTCTTGTCTGCTGATTCCAGAGTTCTGTTTGTTTCAAGGATTTGACTTAATTCTGTTGCCAGATTTAAAGAAAAAAGGACGAGGAGAGAAAGAACAAAGAAAGGGATAACAGAAAACGCATTTAGAGGACAAGTTAAAACATATTTCTCGAGGCGGAGATAACCTGTATCTCGTCATTATAATCCCTGGTTCCTCTATATAAGAAACTTTTTTTAAAAAAATCGTGATTGTGAAGGTGGCATTTTTGCAGATCACTGGAGGATAAATCAGTGTGGAAGCAACTGCGATCTTGCTGCACAATAAACATGCAAGGAAGAAATTCGGACGCAGCTGTGTATTTTAGTTTGTGTGATATGATAAGCCAAAGTTTTTCAAAATCCCAATAAATTTTATTTCCCTTCCAAATTTCTATTCCCGGGATAGTTGGGAATGGGGGGAAGTTGTTTATTTGGTTGGTTGGTTGATTTTGTAGGTGGGGAGTATTTATTATTTTCATTTCTGGATTTATTTATTTATTTGCTATCAGGTGAAAAAAGTAACTGGGTGGGAAAAAGCTCAAGAAGAGAAACCCAATAAAAGTCTCTGGTCATGACATAAGCTTGAAGAGCCGGCCAGGGTAGGAACAGAACAAGGGTATGTTAGATCCGTCTTCAAAGACAGAGCGATTCCCTACATCCATATTTTAAGGAGCTTTGTCCAACGTCGATTTGTTTTATCGCTGTTGCCCCTTTTTGCCCTTCAGCCCACGCAGATTCCTCCTCCTCTCTTCCTTGTGAGAAATAAAGGTAAGGAGCAAGAAGTTGGTAAGGGGATAGCCGCTACTTCTAATTGCTGCTCCTGGGTGCCTGGCACCAGACAAGGCTTCCCAAGTAGCCTTCTGGCCTGGAGGCTTTCCACGGTAAAGACAGTAAACGGTTCCAGTGACTCACCTGATGTTTGCCAAGTGGAGGTTAACCTCGGTGGATCCGCATTCAAGGCTCTGTCCGCATGCACTGGGTGTCTGTAGTGTTGTGTCTCTGCGCCGTGACTCACAGGGTTTCTAAATGCAAGACACCAAGAAAGAAACACCATCACCATCACCGCAGCCTTAGGGCGGCAGCCCCGTTTGAAGGGCTGCCGGTAGCCCACGGGGGGCTCCGGGCAGCCCAAAGTGTGGGGGGGTCCGAGGCTCCGAGCAACCCACGGGGGGCTCTGAGGCGCTGCTGGCCATCCGCAGCGCAGAGCGGGGGGCGCCGCGGCAGGGGCGGGGGGCGCAGAGGCACCTGCGCCGTGCTGAGCTTTGAATGGGGGGGGGGGGGGGGGGCGGGAGCTGGGGGAGCGTGTTTGACTGCGGTGCTCGGGACTTTGGAGCACGTCCCGACCATCGAGTTAAAGGAGCATCTACCGGACTTTAGTAAATACTGCCTCTAATCTCGGGGGTTTAAGGCTGGATGGCCTTTTGCATTCTATTCAAACAGAGGGGGCTGCCCTTCCCTTATCTGCCTCGTTCCAGCGATCCCTCCTAGCATTTGTCCTGTCCATCTGAAAGGGGTGGGTTCCTCCCCCCCTTTCCTACTCTCTTCCCCCTCTCCCACCTCCGTCTCTTCTTCTTTTCCCGCAAGCTTAAACCAATTACGCTGCTTTGCAAATAAAGTGCCGCCCCGGGGGGAGTTGCAGGCGAGGGGAACTGCCTTGTTTGCAGGTGCATCTCCGGCTTTGTAGGTGCGAACGCCTTTGTGCGGCGGACAAATGGGGAGAGGAGGAGGAGGAGGTGGGTACTTCTGCGACGTAAGATCCACATCAGCTCAACTCCACTCACATCCCAGCCGGCACTTCCTCACTTTCTCAACTGTCTCGCCCCACACCGCTCCCTGCCTCCTTTTTGGCTTGTTATAGAGGAGATTTGAGCACCCCCCGCCTCTCCTGGGAGCTGGCTTCCTGCTAGGTCGGGCTTTCGGGCTCTTTTCCTGCTGCCCGTCGCTCGCTTGCAAGAGGGCTGGATGGTTACACCGGGCAGGTTGGCTCCATAATGTTAGGGACTGTGAAAATGGAAGGGCATGAAACCAGCGACTGGAACAGCTACTACGCCGACACTCAGGAGGTGAGTAAATCCTAGGCTCTGGCTCCGCTGCTGCCCCTCTGCGAGGGAGAGGGGGGTCGGAGGGAGGGCCGGGGGTCCGGAGGGGGGCAGCGGCCGCACTCCAGCTTTGCACTCCAGCTCCTGCCAGCGCAAACGTGCCTCCCCCCTCCAGCGCTGAAAGTGGCCAGGCTTCCCTGAGGAAATCCACCCGGCCTGGAGGCGCTTGAGGGAGAACCGGGGAGGCTGCGAGCTCTCCGGGGGGGCCGGAGGCAGCCCTTGAGCTCCCCCGAAAGGCTCGATCTCTGCTCCGGGCGGGCACAAAAGCGCCCCGAAAACTCCGGGCTCGGGGCAGGGACTCGCCGCGCTGCCGGCCCCCGGCATATGGCAGCGGCGGGGAGCGGGGCGCGCCCCGGGGCGCGGGCAGCGCCTTCCCCCCGCGGGGCCCGGAGCCCCCCGCTGGGGTCCTCACCTGGTAAAGCCGGGAGAAAAAAAATAAAGGAAAAAACAAGGAAAAGAAGGAAGAAATAAATAATTAAATAGCCGTTTGTTCGTACTTTGCAAGACGGCTCGCCTGCGGTGTGCGCTGCTGCCGCGGGCCGGCTGGCGGCGCTGCGGAGAGAGGGCCCCGGCTCCCAGCACCGGGAGGGGGCCCCGGGCCCCGGCCCCCAGCACCGGCCCCGGCCCGGCCGTCCCGGCCTGGCCCGGCCACCCCCAGCTAGCCCGCGGCGTCCCGGGAGGCGGCCCCGGCCCCCGGCTGTTTTCCAGCGCGGTGCAAGAGAAGGGGAGCAGCGGCCCAAACGCGGCCGGGGAGTGGGCCACGGAAGCGCCCCCGGGTACAGCCCAGCCTTGCGGGGGCCCTGGTTTTACACCGTGCCGGTGCGGCTCTGCCCGGGTCCTCGGGAGAAGCCAGCGCTCGGCAGCACCGCCAGAAACCCCCCCGGATCGCTGGCCGGGCAGGAGCCGTTTTAAGGAAGTGTGGTAGCAAACCAGGCACCTAGGTGTGCGCGCACAGGCATTGCATCAGCATACCCGGACACACGGCTGCACAGTCCCCACGCCTCGTCCCTGCACCCCGAGGCTCGCACCCAGCACCCATAGGGCCACGCGGGCACACGCAGATACGTGTCACCCTGCTGGCACCTTGTTTAATAGAGGGAAGCCGGCTAAGGGCAAATAAGGGTCATCCTAATTATGTGTCGTTTCCACAGTCATTTATCCTCGCCATGCTCATTATCCACGAACATAAAGTTAAGCGACCTTCCCTTTTGCTATTTTTTGGCCTCGATCTTTTCTCCTCCCGTGCTATTTAATTTGAATCACTACACGGATGCAAGGTGGGAAACCCATCCGCGCTGTATCCTCACCAATAATTACCGTGATCCTCTAAATTAAAACCACATTTATAAAGCTCGTGGAATTTGTAGTGAATAACAGCGAATTTTACAGTGGCATTTAACCGCCGCTGAACATCCTTCCCTTAACCGTATTGCCTTTGTTCGAGGGAAACTGGGAATACATTTTGCAACGTCTTTCTGCCTCGTGTTCATCAGCTGCCGTACTGGAAAGCACATTTCCAGGCTCGAAGGTTCTGCATTTTGGAAGAGTTGTGTTCAGTGGTAGGGCTCTACAATTTTTGCACGTTGGGCGATTGTAGAAAATCACAGGCAGGGAAAGCTCAGACTTTTTATACTATGGGGAAGTTGCGTTGTGTTTTTGAGGTTTTGTTTTTTTTTAAACTTTCTAGACTGACTTTTTAGCAAATGCGTTCAAAGAGGAAGCACGCTTTACCTTTCCGTAGATGAAATGTGCAGAAGTGAGCTGCCGATTTTTTTTAAATATTTTTATTTTTATTTAATTTGTGACAAGATGCTGTCACACCTAGTGTAGCGATTTAAATCAGTGCGGGGGGAGAGATGCGCGAGGTTATTCTGAGAAAGGGCAGGCAGATGGATCTCTCCTTGGCACGGCCGCCGTACCCCCGTCAGCTTCAGTAATCGTATGGCTTTAAACGCTCTGCTAACCCGACGGACCCCAAAATTAACAGGACCTCGGGGAAGAAGGGGAGGCGAGCTCCTCTCGGGGCAGGCAGAGCCGCAGCGTGCGGGGCACGGAGCTGCCCCGGGCGGGCCGCGGTCGGCACTACCCGGCCGAGGCTCGGCGGGCCGGGAAAACGGCGGCGTGTGCCCGTGCGTATTTATTTATAGGCACGCCTAAATATGAATTGGCCTTTTCATACCGCCAGCGGCCTTTCGCGGGGAGCCGGGGCAGCGCTCCCGCGGTGCCGGGTGGCGGCGGGGGAGGGCGGGCGGGATCCGGCCCCGGCGGACCGGGGGCTGCGGGGGCTGCCCCCCCCTCTCCCTCCTAACCCCCTCTCTCTGTCTGGCTGCCCTAGGCCTATTCCTCGGTGCCCGTGAGCAACATGAACTCGGGGCTGGGCTCCATGAACACCATGAACACCTACATGACCATGAACACCATGACGACCAGCGGCAACATGACCTCCGGCTCCTTCAACATGTCCTACGCCAACACGGGGCTGGGGGCCGGGCTGAGCCCCGGCGCCGTGGCCGGGATGCCGGCGGGCTCGGCCGGGCCGGTGAACGGCATGCCGGCCGGCGTGGCCGCCATGGGCACGGCGCTGAGCCCCGGCGGCATCAACGCCATGTCGGCCCAGCCTGCCCCCATGAACGGCCTGAGCCCCTACGGCAGCATGAACCCCTGCATGAGTCCAATGGCCTACACGCAGTCCAACCTGGGCAGGACGCGGGACGCCAAGACGTTCAAGCGGAGCTACCCCCACGCCAAGCCGCCCTACTCCTACATCTCCCTCATCACCATGGCCATCCAGCAGGCGCCCAGCAAGATGCTGACGCTGAGCGAGATCTACCAGTGGATCATGGACCTCTTCCCCTACTACCGGCAGAACCAGCAGCGCTGGCAGAACAGCATCCGCCACTCGCTCTCCTTCAACGACTGCTTCGTCAAGGTGGCCCGCTCCCCCGACAAGCCCGGCAAGGGCTCCTACTGGACCCTGCACCCCGACTCCGGCAACATGTTTGAGAACGGCTGCTACCTCCGCCGGCAAAAGCGCTTCAAGTGCGAGAAACCGGCGAACAGCAAAGCCCCCCAGGAGGGCAGGAAAGATCAGGCGGGGGCCTCCAGCTCCAGCTCCAACTCCCCCCTGCACAGAGGCCACAGCAAAGCGGCGCAGCTGGACACCGCCACCTCCCTCTCCAGCTCCAACCCGTCCACCAGCCCCCCGTCCATGGACCACAGCGGATCGAGCACGGAGCTAAAGACCTCGGCCTCGGCCGCCTCCTCCACCATCAGCTCCGTCCCCGCCTTGGCCTCCGTCCCGCACCCCCCTCACTCCTTAGCCCACGAACCCCAGCTCCACCTCAAAGGGGATCCCCACTACTCCTTCAACCACCCCTTTTCCATCAACAACCTCATGTCCTCCTCGGAGCAGCAGCACAAGCTGGACTTCAAAGCCTACGAGCAGGCGCTGCAATATTCCTCCTACGGGGCCGGCATCCCCGGCGGGCTGCCCCTGGGCAGCGCCTCCATGGCGGGCCGGAGCAGCATCGAGCCCTCGGCCCTGGAGCCCTCCTACTACCAAGGTGTGTATTCCAGACCCGTGCTAAACACCTCGTAGCTCCGCACCCCGCGCCCCGCTCCCCTCCGGGTTTCCCCCCCACGTTCCCTCGAGCTGCGACCCCCCGAGGTGTTCCCGCACGCTGCGTGCACAGGACTGTTACTTTCTGGTTGTCTCCCGACGCGTCGTGTGCTGTTATTATCCAACACGACCTCCTGCAAAGCCGGCCGCCTTCCTATTGTACATACCTCCCCTCGCCCCCCCGCCCCCCGGCCTCGGTCCCCCGAGATCCCCGTAGCCTTTGCAGGGTGTTATTAAAAAGAAGAAAAAAAAAATGTTGAGCTTGTAAACTACTTGTTTGTGCTTTCCGCCCCCTCATCCCCCCCTTCTGTGCTCTATAATCTCATGTAAGTTTACAGGTATGTGGCAATACTTTAACAATACGGAGATGAAGAAGAGAGTAGATGTTTAAGGCTTTTTTTAATTAAAAAGGCTTTGAAGGACAATACTGCTGTGAAGTAGCAAAACACTAAGAGAATCTCTAAGCAACAAGAGGACTATTTACTTTCTCGGATCATCCTTTTGATACTTGCAAAATAAACCTTCGGCTAGTACAACCCGCATACACCCAGATGCTGCGGGCCGGATCCTGCACTCCCGAGGGGACCAACTGGAGCTTTGGAGTGCAGGATACGACCCTTATTTTTTTTTTCCAAGTGTTACCTGTCTTGGGATGTAATATAAAGTTACAAGAGGTCACAGCCAGTTGGATATTTTTTTTCTTCCCATCTGTTACTGAAGATTCTCATTCATCAGGAACTCTCGTCAACATGTGGATGACATGCTTATTTAATTTCAGTGTCTCTTCATTGTGTACCAGCTAGGGCTATGTACGTAAAACAAGGTTATTTTCCCCCCCTCCCCCAGGAAACGCTGACTTTTAAACGAAAGCAAAAGAGGAAAAGAGGAGAGCTCGTTCTGTCCTTCCTTTTCCGACTTGTTTAATAAATTCCACACCCATTTTTTTTGTGGCCGTTTAATTATCGCCATCGTTAGCTTGTTTCATCCAGTGTTAATGCACTTTCCACAGTTTTACACGGTGTTAGCATAGCCAGACGGGTTTTATTATTATTCCTGTTCGCTGTCTCAATGTTCTTAATTTATTGCATGGTTTATATTTTTTTCTTTCTTTACAGCTGGAAATTGCTTTAAATGACAGTAAAAAGAATTACAAGTGAATTTAAGAAATTTTGTTAATTTTATAAATGTGATTGTAATTGAAAAAAATATTTTGATTTAAAACGATAACTGAGAATTTAACTCGTGAAGTATGTTTTTGATCATTTGCAGTTAAGGACTTTAAATAAATCAAACGTTAACAAGGAACGACTTCTGCTAATTTCTTTCCAAATTTCTGGGGCGGGGGCCGGACGGCGGAGCAAGATGCGATAAAAGCAAAGGGAGCCCTGAAGGGGGGCTGCGAAGAGGAGCGGTTTGCACAGCGGAGCTGGCGCGGAGAGCCCGGCAGGGCGGCTGCGGGAGGACGGGGCCAGCACTGCGCGGGGCGCGCAGGTTGCGCCGTCGTGCGCGGTTTTTTTTTTTTTTTTTTTTATCGCGGGGCGATGTGCGTGCCGGCAGCGCTGCCTTTTTTCTTTTAGTTTCTTTCTCTTCCCGAGGAGGCCGGGGTGAGACGCCCCTTCCCCGGGAAGGGAAGGCCGAGGGTCCTACCTCCGAGCCCTGACACCGCTAAGGGCGGCTGGCAAGCGCTGCTCCCCTGCAAGAGGCATCGTCCGGAGGAGTTTAAACGGGAACAGATTTCACCGCGCTCAGCCCCCTTCGTGCAAGACGGCCGGATAAAAGGACCGTGTAATTCTCGTAATTAGCACATAATTGCCCCCCTGACGGGTTAGGGACAGCGGCGACAAACTAAATTTAAGGGTGGGAGAAAAAAGAAAAAGAAAAACCAAGCCAACCTCCTAGAAATCTCGCAAACTAACCAAAAATTCTTCCAACGTTGCTACCCAGAGGACAAAAAAAAAAAAAAAAAAGTGAAAAAATATTTTGGAGCCCCTCTGCCGTGGGGGCTCACCTTCGGTGTGGGTGGCAGGAACGAGGACACGGCGCTGCCTGAGAGCCGGCTCCGGCATTTTGTGGCGTGGGGGCACTCGATCGGAGGAGACATGGATCGAGGACCCCGTTGCGGGTGGGTCCGACAGTGTGGGGGGGAACAGGAGCTTTTGCCAGAACTTCCGGGCTCAGCCCCTTCGCCCGCTGCCTTTTGTGAGCCACCCAACAGCACCAAATTCCCCGAAGCCAGGGACAGCTCCAGGTAGCTCAGCACCAAGTCCAGGCAGGTGGATGCTATTTAAAGTCCCACTTTTTCTGCCAAAAGGAGCTTCGTGCGAAATCAAGGCAGGATGAAGCCCGTTTTCAGCAGGACTTCGCTTGTCTCCCACAGACCAGCCTATAGAGAATATGCCACTTCAGAGCGGAGACATTGATTTAATGCCTTGGGCTTGTACACAGAAAATATCAATCGACCGCCAGCGATAAGGCAGCAGGGCTCACATATCAGCTGAGGAGCACAGACCGTGTGTAATGGAAATATTCGGGGCGTGGGCAGTAAAAGGGTTTAAGCGGACCAACGCGGCTCCAAACCTCTCAGAGATAAGGAGCGGAGCCTGTCACGGATACAGCGTGTGCCCCGCCGCCACCCAGGCCATATTCTTTTTTTTCCTTGGTGCGGGCGCACGGTGGCCGAGGCAGGCAGTGACCCCCTGACATAGCAGGGGTGCGGATCGCGGCAAAAAGCAGGGTGTAGAGTAAGAGTTAGAAGTCAACGGGGGGAAAGAAACGTCCCCTGCTTTCCGCCCCGCTCCAAGCTGCCCGGCCTTAATCCCGTGCTCACGAAGACCCCGGTGCAAAACCAGGCTGCAAGTGGGCTCCATAGGAAAGAAAGAGAATCCCCCCCGCCCCATAATGTTCAGAGGGGAGCTTACGAGCGTCTCCTTCCAGCCGGACGGGTGGCTCTGCCCGGGGAGGAGCAGCCGGGGGCTGCGAGGTTTTTTGCCTTGCCAGAGCTCAGCCCCAGGCCACCGGCAAAGCAGGGAGCCGGCGGGCTACAGCCTCCGGCCGCCGCCGCAATTTATAGGGGAACTTCGCCTTTTCCTGCCCGGCAATTATCTCCAACCGGCCACGTGCGAGGGAGCGAAAACGGCTCATTTAGCGTCATTAAAGCCAAGCGGGGAGCCGGTCGGGGCGGAGGGGGATCTCTCCGTGAAGACTCCGGAGGATCTGGGCGCCGATGGAGCCCCCGGGTTGGGCAGGGGCCGGCAGCGCCGGGGGAGGCGGGCGGCGGGAGGGGGCCCCGGCTCCGGGCACCTCCGCACGGCCCCTGCTCTCCGCAGGTGGGGAGAGTCGATGGGATAAAAACAGCCCCCGGCACCCAAAATCGGGAAGGGGGGGAGAAAACCACGAGTGCCTCCCGGCTCATTTTAGGGGTCTGGATGGACAGCCCCGGCAGCTACATCGGCAAACGATGGCAGGGTGCGTGGTTATTGGAAGGAATTGATTTAAAATTTGCGGGACGGGAAGAGGAGGAAAAATATTTCCCGGGCAGTTTTTTCCGCAGAAACTAAGTCAATAAAAAGGAGGTCGTAAAAGAACGGCGCAGGAAAACACTCCAGTCTTTGGCGTAGCTTCAGATGTTGTTTCGAGTTGTGGAGCAGATACTGAATACTTGAATGGTACTGGTCCGTCAGCACAAACCAGAAATAAAGGAATTCCCTTGCTGTAACTCCAGCTAGAGCGATTGGCTTTCTTTTAATTTTACAGCGATATTGTAGATAAAACGCTTGAGTGAGATAATAACGCACCTTGTATTATTTCTTCTCCGCTGTGATAAAACGGGATCTAGGCGGATGTGTGTGCCTGGACGTGTTTAATCACTCTAAAAAAAATGTTTTAAAACAGACACTTAATAAATATACACTTCTCGTGTGCATTCAGGGCGATCATTTTAATTCGTGAAGAAGCAAATTATCCTCGCATAAACATGGGATGAAAAGTTCTCTCGGGAGGTGTATAGATGCATATATTGTATATATTAACATATATATAATTAATATGTATTTGTTTCCAGGGGAGACAAGTGGAAATATACACGACACACAATGACCAGGCGAAAATCACATCACAATAGTGCACAGAGAGTGACTGAGGTAAGGAATGTAGACGTAAGTCCTCGCAACACTCCCACGCTGCAATAGTGGGTTAGGAAATACAGGATAATGGGTAATAGCTAAAATAAAAAATGAAATTAGTTTGATTATTTAAATGTCAGGGGCTGCATTGTAAAAAGGGTCATTTTTTCTCTTAATGCAAATCTGGGTTTCTTGGCTACCAGCAAATGCAGAGTAATAGCTACAAAATAATAATAGAATGTGCATTTTCTGCGATTTGCAGGTCTTTTCAGCGGGAGAAAAAAAAAATAGGGAAGAGTGGAAAATGGGAGGCGATAAGAAGAAAACCTGCCTTTGTTCTCTCTGGTTATTTTCTACTAATTATTCTGCCCATTGTGACAAAGTAGCAGTTAAGGATAGATTAGTGTAAATAACCTCGCATTTCACTCCCGAACCGCGCAACTTTCTGGCCCAAGCCTTGCCATGGTGTTTGTGTTTCTCCCCTTCACCTCAAACAGAAACTCATTGAGATTTCAGATCTTTGAACTTTGGACAGATCAAACTGCCAGCGCTCACCTTTGTCTCCACTCATTAGGATTTAAAACATATGTGGCCTCATGACGGGATCCATTTGTCTCTATGAGGGGAAAAAAAATGCAGTCTCCTCTCTTCCCCCCACCCCAAAACTCCTACATTTAGCTGAATTCATTGAAACGATCATTTCCCGGAATGGCGCCTCTGCTGTGGGAGCACTGCTCGGATGGGTTTTGCCCAGCCGGGTTGTTTTAGGCTCCTCGCCGGTTTCCGTCGTTATTTTGTCACTCCCGATTTATTATTGGCAATCTAATTTTCCTATCAAAGGCTCCTACACCTGCTCGTTATTCCGAGAGGGAGCTACCGGGAGAATGGGGAAATTATTATTATTACTATTATTATTATTATTATTATTATTATTACTATTATTATTATTATTACTATTATTATTATTATTACTATTATTTCTGCCCAGGGCGCTCCTTGGACGCCCCCGCGGCCGGGGCAGCTCCAGGGCGTCGCGGGGGCGGCACCGGGGCGGGCGGCAGCGGGCCCGGGCCCGGTGGGATCTGGGGGCCGGGTGCGGAGCACGGGGAGCCCCTGCCACCCCCCCGGCCCCTCCTGCCCCTCATGGGCCCCTCCTGCCCGGCTGCGGAGCCCCGTCGGGTGGGGACAGCCGGCGGCACATGCCCACCTGTGGTCCAGCCCATCGTGGGGCTGCGACCCTCGTCCTTCGCCTTCACCCAGTGCCGGGGAGGGGGGGGGGGGGGGAGAACGGGGGCTTCTGGGGGGTTGGCATCCCCGGCCGGGCACGCTTCAGGAGGCTGCATTTCAGCTTGCGGCCACCTCTCGGCAGCGAAAGTGTGCCAGGGTCGTCCGTGGGGAAGATCATCCTGATCAACCAGGTCAGGGGGCACTCGGGGTGCCGGGTGCCGTCGAGGCTCGGGGGGCTGTGGGGGGACCCCACGCTCCGCACGGGGCTCTCCCCGCACCCCCAGCCGGGGCTGGGATCCGCCGCACGGAGCCGGGGCTGGTCCGCTGGCAACAGCCATCCCCACGGCAAACACCGCCTTTGTGCCCTCTGCTTCTAAGTGCTCCCCGGTGAATCATCTACATTTGCGATCTACTGCGCAGCAGCTGAAATATATTTTCCCCTTTATTCATTTTTTTTTTTTTTTTCCCCGAGCCTGCCCGGCAGGTTGCTAACACACATTTCCTCCGGTTATGACTGGCGGAAAATGTAAACATGTTGGTGACCAGGAGGTGGGCCTCATTCTGAAAACCGGGATCTCTCCATAGTGACTCTCAGTAATGACCTCTTTAGCATAATAAAGCCCCCGGGGCGGGGAATCTTTGAACCGCGGGGCAGGAGATTGGAATAAGAGCATGTCTGAACTTATTCAAATGTATGCAACAAGTTTTCCAGTTCTGGGGTTATCTGATGTGACCAACAGACGTTTTCCCTCTGCCTTTTTTCCTTGCCTGGCTGCTTTATCTAAGGAAGACTTTACAAACTTCAGGTATGTCATGAAGTTGTCCGAAACGGCAAGGGAGAAGAAATAAAGCAACAAAACCGAGTCTCGGCTCCACGTTTAGCAGAAACAAATAAATAAAATAAGAGAAAGACTCCTGCTTGGGAAGAGGGGATGCCCTCGCCTCCAGACACACGTGCAGCAGCCCTAGCATCGCGCCCCAGCCCCCGGGAGCCCCGGCAGTAGGGCCGGGGGCTGGCAGCGGAGGGAAGCCCCCAGCCCGTCCCAGACCCCCCGGGTCCCCTCCCGGCCGGGAGCCGTGCAGCACCTCCTCGAGTCTCCCTTGAAAACACCCCCATGGGGGCATCGGGGTCCGGAGGAAGGGGGAGGAAAGAGCCGCTAGCCGGTGCACAGCTCCCCCCACCCCGCCCCCCAGGCAATTGTTCCCTTGAGCCCCTATTAATGCGGGACATATGTTATCCACAGGCAGTAGGCAGCGGTAAGGCTTCGCCATCTAACTTGTTGCTCAACTTACGAGGCGGTTCTCATCTTCTCATCAAAAGCCGCCGGTCTTTCTTCAGCCGTATGGACAAAAATGTGAACAACAATGCCCGCCTCCCTTCACTTCAAAAGCTGCCATCGCGGAGGCTACCCAGAGAATTTTCTCTCTGCCTTTCATTCCCGGTTTGAAAAAAGGCACTACAGGGCCAAGGCGCTCCTAATACTCTTTGATGGGGATTGAATTCATTATCTCCAATAACACAATTGTGCTTGGCCAACGAAAAGAGCAAAGTAATACTCATCTAGAATTAGAGAGCGGGGCTCAGAAGAAAGGGAGCGGGAGGGTGAGGGGGGTGGGGGCATTTCAAAGGGAAAGGGGGGGGGATGAGAAAACACCTATATCGAAAATCGGCTTGGAAGGAGGGGGTCCCCAGCAGTTTAAATTACAGAAGTGTATTAAGTGGTGCATTGTACGGATCAAGGCACGTTGGTGGTCCGACTGCGCATTCCTCCCTCGGCTGGCCGAGTGGACACCGGCCGGGTTAGAGGTTCCTGACATTTCCCTCGCCGGGCCGGCCGAGCCCCTCTGGCCGCCCCCTTCCCGGCTCTACCTGCCCTGCCTCGGCCCCGAGCCCGTCCCTGTGCCGGCGGGGCTGCGGGAGGGCTGCGGGGGGGGTCCCCGCCTGGGGCCGCCGGCCCTCGGCCGGCTGCAGCCGAGGCACCTGCTGCGGTCCCCGCCTGCTCGCAGGCACCGGAGGGACGCTCTGAGCAGGGCTCGGGGAGGGGGCTCCAGCCCCAAACACGCCCCGGCACGGCTTAGGGCGACGGGCGGGCCAGCAAAGCCGGCGGGGGTCGGCGCCCCCGGGGCTCATCCCGGGCTACCGCCGGCCCCGGTCTCGTCGGGGGAGGGCAAGGGATGGCCGAGTGAATGAATGAATGAATGAAGGAGCGAGCGAGTGAATGAATGAACGGAGCGAATGAATGAAGAAGGCGCACGTAAATAAATAAATAATCGGGATAGAAAACCCACCCGATTGGAAAACCGCTGTGTTAATATGAGAGATTAAAATATTTGCCTGTTTGGCTTCCAGCGTAAATGTTTTCTATCGGATGTTAACCAAACAGGCTAATTTTCAAAGCCAAGCAAAACACCCCGAGGAGCGCTTAAAGGCATTGCACGTGGGGCGGGCGGCTGCGGGGCCTTGTGCGTGTCACACGCGGGTGCGGGCGGTGAGATGGGCTCGAGGTGCGACCTCCGCCTCTCGCATCTCTCTGCACGCCGGCGACACGCAGCCTTCCCACCGAGGAACCCATCCGCCTTTTCAAACTTCCCGGTGACTGCTGCGCGTCCCCCAAAGGGGACGAAGCCAATGCCCATCGGCTTCGGTGGGAGTCTTGCCCGAGTGAGGGACACTTGGCCAAAGGGGGAGAAAGAAGGAGAGAGAGAGATCATCTCTTCCATCCCCGTGGGGATTTCCTCATGTGCAATAATGCTGACCCTGTCGCCTTTCCTTTCACAAGACAAAGATGACCTTGACAGAACTGGTTTATGTGGATCCACACTCCTCCTTTTAAACACTCCCTGGGCAGGGGGTAGATTTTTTCTTTCTTTCTTTTTTTTTTTTTTTTTTCCTAATGAGTGTGGGCCGAGATTGCAGTGGCCACAGCAGAGTCCGAGGTTCAAGGATATCAGGATATTTCCCACTTCGTGAAGTGCTTTGGGGTTTTATTTTTATTTGATGGGCATGTGTGTTTATTAGTTTAAGAAATTTTTAAAAAAGAAAAATCGAGAATAATGTGGATATTCCCAGGGAAAACAGCAGCAAAATGCCTTGTTTTCTGCAGAACTAGGAGCAAACCTCACTTTCTTTCTGCTGAGGTCTCTTTAGACAAAGCATACACGTTAACTGGCTAACTAAGCATTTTACTGTTTGTAGTTTACCTCCCTGTGCATAATGACTCCTCCAAAGTATAGATTAAATGACCACATACTTCAAGAATTACCTTTTACAAGTCATTTTACCTTAACGATCAATGCGCCATTTATGCTTTTACACAATAGACTTTAATTGTTACAAGGGAGCTCTTTAGTCTACGAGAAATAATTTGTTTTGTGCTGTAGCACAAACAGGGGATTAGGAGTTCAGGTAAGGAATAAGCAGCAGCAACAACTTAATTCCTAGGCAACAAAGATCCTGCTTTCGCGCCAGACTTCTTTCTAGTAAAAAGCAGGACAGGGCACCATCTCCAGCTCGCTGGACCAGTCAGACATTAGGTAGCCTGCATTTCTTCCGTTTTAAATCAGTTCAGGGCTTCCCGCCCTTCATCCCTCCCAGGGCCAAAAGTTGCATGTAATACTATGCAGTGCTAAACAAAAATAAACAGAAGAGATTCGCCAAATTAAACACAATTCCCTCTTTTTTTTTTTAAATGTATTTTTAAAAATGTATTTAACACATAGGTTGAAGTAAGGTCTGTAGATTTATTTTTTACCAATCACGGCTGTATTTTCCGTGAAACAGATGCAGAGGCGATTGGATTTAAAATATCATAAATATCACTTTCATTTGGATTGATCGCTTTTTTTTTTTTTTCTTTTTTTTTTCCCCTCGCAATCTATCAGGCATAGAAAATGGAAAAAGCAGCCAGGTTTAGGACGGAGCCCCCTTCCCTGTGGTGCTGGCAGAGCATCACGATGCATCACCAATCCGCGGGGCGGCAAAGGGGGCTGCGAGGGGACACCCCCCCACCACCACCCCCCCCCTTATTTCTGAGCTTCTGCGGGAATTTCGGCGGAGGGGAAGCCGCGGGAAACCTTTCCCCTTTGGAAACAAGCCCAGCGAGGTGCGGACCCCAAACTCCGACCCGCGGGCTTCGCGGGCTTCAGCCTGCCCTGAAACCATGGCGGCGGGCGCCTGTCAAATTTGGCCTCAAGTCCAGGGCCCTGGGGGGGGGGGGCCCGAGGGTCCCCACGGCCGCCCTGGGAAGGGGTCGCAGTGGGGGTCGCCCCGGCGAAAAGGGGAAACCCTTTCTGCCTCATCCCTATTGGCGCCCTTTGGCAATAGCGAAGGTGGGACTGGCTGGGACCGTGCTCTCCCAGGCTGAAGAAGAGAGCAAACGCCCAAGCACAGAAAGTCAGGGACATGCAGGTTGATGCAGGGAAACCCGTTTTGTATGCCTGTGCGAGTGCAAGCCGTTTGGGAACCCAGATGGGTGGCAGAGACAGCCGAGAAAGAGCCGGCTGCTGCGTGGGAGCAGTGTCCGACTGCTCCTCCTCCCCCCCCGAAAGCGTCCTTTATCTGCTCCTGCTTTGCGCACGAAGCCAGCTGAGATCCGGACACCCCCAGGCAAAGCGAAGAGGTGCTTCGGGATGCCGAGGGGCGGCTCCGCGCTCTGGCTCCGCTGCTGCCCCGGCCGCAGGGCCGGGGAGCCGGTGGGCAGCTCCCAGGCACCGACCGCGGCTTCCCCCCGCTGCAGAGCGTGTTGCAACCCATGTGTTACCGGAATGTAATAAGTAAATAAGACCTAATTAAATAAGAGCAATTCCAAGTGCCTCTAGGAGGTGCACAGCACTTGGCAGGATGGGACGGAGAGACGGGCAGCATTTTTTTAACGCTGGTTTGGACGGTTACAGCTCAGAAAAGGTGTACGTCTCCAGTCTCATCTGGATGCTATGAAGATACGTTTCTTTCACTAAAAATGAGCAAGGGAAACGATGTTTTTCACGTATTGTCTGATAATGACAGCTCTTCACACAGTAGTTCTGAACTTTTTAGCAAATACTTCTTCACCTGGGAGACCGGGACTTTCAGTCTCCCCTACTGGCAGATTAGACAACACCTTTACGTCTCGGATAACACTCAAGACTTTAATATGCATTAATATGCTTTCTAAGGCATAATTGCGTTCCCACTATAAATATTGCCGCCATTCTAGAAATACAGGAATAGAATAAAAGCCTCAGTGTGTATTAGTCAGGAAAGACATTCGTGGAAATGAGTCGTTCCTTTTCAAATTCTTTATTTGGGAGGAAGCAAAGTCACTGTACTTAACCAGGTGGATTCTTTAAGCCAGGGCAGTCTAAGAACCATCAATGTATACATTTGGGATCGAATACTTCTCAACAGCCTGGTACTCCGGGCTGCAGCAAACACAGAGCACGTGTCGATGCAGTGGAGAAGTGCAACAGTCCTCCTCCCACGGCGGTGCCCACGCTGTTAGTAGGGGACAGAATAGAAGAGGGAAAACCAAAGAGAAACCATTATACTTAAAATGAATGAAAAGGAAAAAAAAATCTCGTTCTCATTTTTTCTCCTGTATGTATCAATAACGCCTTTCAATACTGAGCGGCAAACCACAGCTAAAACCCTCTGAAAACAGTCACTACACAGACACACGAAGACACAGAGCTCTTTAATTTACGGAAGTCGCAGGCTCGAGCTCTCCTCATCTGCAAGGACCTGTGCTCCATAGGCTTTGCGGTTTGGCACATGCATCACGCCTGAGCCAGCATGAACACAGCAGGAGACGTGAAAAATCAGAGATCTAGGTGGAAAAAAAATAAGAGTATACAAAATAATACAATAACACCGGTTTAAGTTACAAAATGTTTTCTGGGTTGCTAAACATCAGGGCACCTCGCGGCAGGAAGGAAAGCTCTTTGCGGGGTGCTTTTGAGGAAGAAGGTACGGGAACAGGGCTGTGGGGAGGGGGGGGGCGCGGTCTGTGGGGCTCCCCGGGATTCCCCCCTCCGTCCCCGCTTCCCTCCCTCCTCCTTCCTGCAGGCGCGCACCAGCCCGGGATGGGGCTGCCATTGGCGGCAGAGGCACTGGGGGTGCCGGGGATGTGGCACAACTTGCCAACCTGCCACTGTGCTGTAGTCCTGCCCACCCCCTGCGCCCTTCTGGCTCCTTAAAGCCAGGGCTGAGCCCCCCCGCCCCGACAGCCCCGGCTGCTGAGTCAGCGCCGGGTAGCGGCCGGAGGGATTTCCTCCTCCTCCTCCTCCTCCTCCTCCTCCTCCTCCTCCTCCTCCTCCTCCTCCTCCCGCCGCCAGCCAAGCCGCTCCGGAGGCTCTGCTTTCCCCCGGAGACCCCCGCACTTGGGAGCTGCAGCTGCCCAGGGGTGTACCTCGGTACCTCCCAGCCTGCCCGTAGGATCTGGGCACCCGTTTCTTTTAGCACGAGTAACCGTTCTTCTCATCAGCGGTGTTCTTAAAACAAACAAACAAGAATTAAAAAAACAACGCGTCTAAAGCTGGCTTCGATACACGCCAGTGCCCCCCCCCCCCCCGTAGTAACCGCGAGATGAAGGCACCTCCACGCCAAGGGGTTTGCAGCGTGTGTGAAAATGCCAGCCCCGCCGAGGGTGGATGTGAAATCTGATCTTGCCTCGGGTTCAACCGAAAGACCGAAATGATTCATGCTTGACCGTGTCTCCTTGATATTTCTTATTTATTTTTTTTCCTGCTTCCTCCCTCCTGTCTCCCGGTGCACGCTCCTTCTAAGGGGTCCTTCAAACACTCGAGGAGAGTAGGAACAATGCTATATGCAGTATTTCCTTGAAGGGTTTTATTGCAGTCCATCTGAAACAAAAACAAACAGCATTTCGCAAAACTTTTCTTTGAAAGAAAAGCAGCCGGCGGTTGTTAAAAGAGGGGAGGATACATGGCAAGTTATTCGTGCATTTAATAGCATCCTCTCTTTCCTTGTGAGCTGCACTAAATTTGGTCTTTATTTCGAGCAGCAATCATGAACGTCTGATTCCCGCCTTCAGTTTTAAGATGTTTGCTCCCTAGATGATGGACATTTTATTTTATTTTTTTTGCTGGCAGGGTGACACCACCCACTGCCCTCCACCAGGTGTGTGCCACGTCTGCCTGCAGGTGAAGGGAGACAGTGCTTAGCAAAAAGGGCAACATAAGGCTCACATAAACCCTTGAGAAGTGGTAAGAGCGGAGCATGAGGGAGGTGGGGATGGGAATAATGAGCAACGAGTGCCTGGAGGAAGCAGGATGTGGAAGGGAGGGATATAAAGCAGAAGGTGAACAGAGGCAGGTGGGCCAAGTAGTTACCAGTCAGGAGAAATTGAGGGAGGCTGGGAGTGGGAGAGGACTGCAGGGAGCAGATGGCTGATGGGAGCCAGGGGACAGCATAAAGGTGGACCGCACCTGGAGCAGCTGTCTGCCTGTTCTAGGAAGCAAAAAGTAATGGGAAGGCAATACACTGGCTGTTCCTCCCATCCAGACAACAGGAGACATGCAGTGGAAGTCCGCCTCTGAACAGCAAACAAGGAAGCTTGCTGTTTTATGTGTGTGTTTAAGGGTGAATTTTGACCCTGAGCTGACGTCATGCAAATCAAGGGTTGGCTGCTTCTCTCTAAAGGAGAAAGAAATCCAAGGAATCGGGATAAAACCGAGAGTTACTAATGGTTAAAATTAGTACACCTGCTTTGGGGTGTAGGGAGAGGCTGGCTCAGGGCTTCTGAAGCCTCTGTCCCCTTTGCCAGCAGCCAGGGCTAAGAGGGCTGCTTGCTCACCCTGCTCTTCACTAGGCCCTTTCTAAGCCAGTCCCTGCTACTGCACTGCACAGTCTAAGGACTAGCAAGATAGGATCGTTAGGTGTTTCTTGCTATTGTAGTGTCACCTTGTCTCCAAGCTGGTTTTAAAGCATGTAAGAGCATGTGGAGCCTACTACTACGAAAGTTACAAAGCTATAAGCAATAGAGACGCAGGTTAGATAAGGGGCTGGCTGGGTGGAGCTGGTGAACAATGCACGAAAGTGCTTTTCTTTCACCGATCTTGGTTCAAATTAAGGTTAAATTCCAAGGGGAGTAAATTTTTTTTTTTCTCTCTCTCTCCACCTCTCTCTCTCTCTCCAGGAAGAGATTTTAAAGGGCATCATTTTCAGTAAAAAAAAAAAATCACAAAGAAAGATACATGTTAATACAAATGTAGCATTCCACAGAGCGGAGCTCAGAGCAGTGGTGTCGCACCCACAACTTTTATTCAGCCGAGGCAAGATCAGTAGTTTCAGCACCTGGCAGGAGCAGGGTTGATCCTGCTGTCAAGAACCGGCTATAGAAAAGCAGGACTTATACAAGCCACAGGGTCTGTACAGAAAAAATGCTGATATACAGGAGTGGGAGAAGGGATTATGAAAATAATACACGGAGTTCAAGTAATTTTTACTAAAATGACAATGTTCTTTTTATGGCATGAAAATCTGAAGGCAAATTAAAATCTTATCTATGCATGCATATAACAGAAGGAAATGGAATATGAATTTGCTATTAAATCTACAAATTTAGGTGCTGTCTTGAAAGGAAAGAGCAACAAGGCTTCCACATGGCCCTCTCAGACCTGTTTTTGTTGAAGAAAAAAAGAAAAACTTGGATCAGCTTCTTCACAAAGCAAACTTCATGGAATTTGTTTTGTAACCTGTCCATCACTAATTTTCTGCTTTAGTGTCGATGTTCCAGGGCACTGTAAGGAAGCGTGATGCATTCTGTGTCCTTCTACAATCTGAAAAGAGAAATGCAGTTTCTCTTGTGATAAGAGCTCCCCAAAGAGCAGGGGCAAAGGTGGCACACATTTAATGCTGGCTTTTCTTTGGTATGACAAGAGCTCTTGAAAAAATCAAAGGGGAAATCTGTGGTCTTGATCCCCTGATGCAGTAAGAGTTTGCTGCAGGGGGGGTTCGTGGCTTTCAGAGGAGCCCCGGGACCCCTGCCCGCATACTGCTCCAAGCAGAGGGGTGCAGCCAGCTCCACCGTGCTCAGAGCCATTTGTCTGCCCTGGGACTGCTTTTGTCTGCTAAGAAATATGAGACCTTTAAATGTGTCACATGCCAGTATGTGCTACCATCCCTCCCCTCAGTAATAAGACTTATCGGCCACATGTGCAGTACATACTGCAGAAACAAACTCTTTTCTGAGCTTTCTCTCTTTTTCCTGATCAAAATCAAATATTATGCTCACATCACTAAAGTGAGTGTTCTTAATATTGACCTTCAGTAGCTTCTTGTTACCACAAGAAGGCTGCAGCATAGACTGAAGAAGTGAATACTTCATGTATCTTACATAGCTTTGCAGCCCCCAAGGTAGCAGTGTCAGGTGTATTTTGATCAACGTGTTAATGTTCCTAACAATACTTTGGTCAAAAATTCTTGCCTCTTCGTGCTAGTCATCTAGATAACTCTTCTTTCAATTGCTGCAGAGCACACAGCTCCGATATCATTGCTTATTCAAACAGTATTCATTTAGGGTCCATCAGTGGCATAACTGATGTTAGTGCCATCCACTACTGATCGACCTGAAAGCTCAGTTACGACCCAGCAGCTGGATACCCCTCTGGTCGTGATGGAGTACTGCTGTCAGCTATGGCAAAACTCGAGTGAATTCAAGGTATGGCCTCATATTTCGTGAAGGGTCTGTCTGGGACAGTGAGTTCTCCGTGCTGGCATTCAGCTCTGCAGTTCTGTTCCCATGACACCCCTGAGTCCTATTTTTGACCTCGTCTCTCCTAACCATCAGCAGGGACGTTTCTCCCTCCCGTTCATGGCCAGTGCAGTATCACCATGACAATGAGTGGCTGTCATCCCTCACTGCCAGCCCTGCCTGCCTCTGGGAGCAGCTCCCTGTCATGCTGGTGCCACCAGCAGCTTCGCCCCCTGCCCATCAGACCTGCCCCCGACACCACTTCTTTCCATTCGCATTCCACTAACCTCCTCTACCCAGCCACTATTCTTGCCATCCTTTGACTTAGCTCAAGTTACAGTGTAATTAAAATCACCATGGAACACAACTAAACCAACAAGATTGACTGCACAATCACTTTTTTTTTTTTTTTTTTTTTTCCATAGCAGCCTTACTAGACATCTTCCTTGCTTCAGCTTTTGTGACTTTCAGATGGCTATGACAGGCAGCTATTTCTTTCCATTACTGGGACCATTCATGGTCCAGCAATAAAAATAAAGGATACAGGAATCAGCATTCAAGAAGCATAGCTTACTAAAATGAGACTTCCACATCTATTTTATCATCTTTTGTTCAGCTTACACTTGCATTATTGTTTTGTACGTCGGATCAGTTTCTGTCTGGTCTCTCCCACATCCTGAAAATGTTAAAGGAAGAATGGACCACAAATACATGTCTCTGAATGGCTCTCTAGCTCTACTTTTATTCTTGCTCAGGTTGTTCCTTCTCATTGTAGTGCTCTCTTTCCATCCTCTCTCAGAAGTTGATTTTTTTTTCTCACTTAGGTGCCAACTTATTCCTGCTGTATTTCAACCCCCTCTTTTTCTCCTTTCCCATGTTCTTGTCCTTTCCTTTGTAATCCCTCTCCCCTCTTCCTTTATTCTGCCACCACACCCTGCTCATCCTTCAGTCCCTGCGCTCCTTTCTTCTCTTTTTTTTCCCCCCTTTATCTCCCTCCAACCTCACTTTTATTGAGGTAATTTATTTTGACTCCAGATACAATCTGCTGTCTGAATTGAAGGCAGGTTCCTTTAACACCATGGAGACAAGGTCATGCAACTGACTCGAGGATGCAGAGCATGCTTACAGGGTGGGAGACTGCATCACTGGGTGGACATGCTGGGTATCCCACCAAGCACGAGGTCCTGGGTGGTGCTGTGCCTTAGCAAATGAGCATGGTCCTTGGGATCAGGAGAAGGACAGGGAGAGATCAGCTTCATACAGAGCATGTCTGAGACCAGGAAAGCAGTAGTGTCCAATTCAAGTATCCCCACACCCAAGAATCAGTAAGGATTCCAGAATGCCTTCTTGTCTGAGCAATATCTGGTAGGTGATATCAGAAGCTCCCCTTGCTCAGTTTATCCAACAAAAGGTAGTCTATTAATGGTCTCCAGTTGTCAAAACGGGGAAGGATTTGGGAGAGTAAATCACTCTTTAACTCCACAGAAAAAAGAAGAGTAATGAGATCTGGTCTGGAGATGACAGAAGAGACAGACAGTCTAGAAAACAAGTTCAATAACAGCAGTGGGTTCTCCACGCTCTATAGTCAGGGATCTGTAATTCCCCTCATGTGTGCAGTTCCATGTGAAGACCTGGGACCAGCTTTAAGGGAAGCCACTCTGTAAAAGACCAAGGTGTGATGGAATTAATGCCAGCCTGGTTGGCATCCAGCTTTACCAGGGTGAGTTCAACGGAAAAGCAACAGTATATTAAGGAGGAGAAGGAGCTTTCCATGGGTTTTTTACCTGTTGAGCCACTCTATCAGTGTTTTCCACCTTTACAAAAAGCAATAGCTGTTCAAGCCAAGGCAATCTTTTTCTTTGTGCTGAACTATACCATATGCACGTATTATAATCACTATAAACCGACCTGTTAGCTAGCTAGACACATGTTGTATATGAATCACTTAGGTAGAAGAGTAACTAAATAGGAACCAAAGACATAATTTACAGGTTTGGCAGGCTGGGGGCGGGGTGGGGTGGAAGGCGGGAACAGGACGTGCCTATGACAGGTGGTGGTATATCTCCTACACATCCTGGGTCAAGAGGGTAATATGTGGTTCAGCCTGCCAGACCTTGGCTCACTTTACTACTAGTGGAGAGCAATAGTCACAACAGCCAGTTAGGCACCTGCAGCAGGTGGTTTGAGAAGAGCCCTAAGAAGATAAAATGCCAACAGCAGTGAAAAAAAAGAAATCAGACATTTAATGAGATAACAGATAGCAGCTCACCTGATAACGAATGGTTGGCTCCACAGGAAATGAGTCTGTGCAAGGGCGGTGAGGTTCTGTATGAAACTCTTTGTGACATGCAATATTAGTCATTCGCAGATCAAATCTCAATGACTGGAAATTTACAAGAATAATGCTATTACTGAAAATCAGGGAAGATAGCTACAACAGGCAGTTGTGGCTTAGCTGTATAGGAATGTTGAGAACGGTCCTGTGGGATTTCACAAAAATACACTGATGAAAGCATATTTTCTTTAGGCACAGGCAGTTCAGATTTATAAGAGTCTTACTCTAGTGGCTGTTAGAGCTCTTGGGAAATAAAGTTATCATGAGCAGACAAGCAAAATATGGAGGGAGCAGGGCATTTAGCTGCTTGAAAAGCAATTGAGCTGAGTTTCTCCATTATGTGATCAAAGCAGAGCAAAACTGTGAAGCTTTCTGGCCTCTACTCCAGTCATGTGATGGCAGCCACTACTGTATTCAGATGTTTGATGCTGTATTTCTGCAGATGAGAGCCCTGCCTGTCCCTCTCCACAGATATCCCTGCACACTGGCAGCACAATCCTTAGTCAAGTCTCTGCTTAACACAGAGAACAGCCTGAGTTTACACATCTTTGCTCTCCTGCACTTCAAGCTATCAGGAGGGGAGCAAACTCTCATCCAAAAGTACCATACCTGTATGCAGCTAGTCCCATATGCAATGCCTTCGGGTCAGGATGGAGAACTACTCTTTTGGACAGAAGAAGCTGTGGCTTTGCAAGACAGAGTGTAATTGTTAGAAATGTTGTGAAGAAGAGCTGTGCATGGCCAGAGGTGGCATTTCACATGCACACGAGCCACAGTAAGATTTTACATCTGGACACACAATGCCTGCACCAGTAGAGATGTTAAGAAAACCTTCAGTCTAGTTTAGTCAATTCCGATCAGGTCCAGTGTGAAGACATCCAACGTGCAATCAAATATATATTTAGCCATTTATTTTACCAATCTATGGGAGAAAGTACTATTATTATTATTTTTAAACAGGTGCTGAGATTTCTTGATGAAAACCTTAAAAGGTCTCAATATTTACTATTTTGATATGATTACTTTTATGCCATATTTATACCAAAACAGCCTTAGTTGATAGGACAACTGCCATTTCTATTAATCAACCTGTGAGAAGCAAAGGGGACACTGCCAATTGTACATATTGGTTATACAGTGACCAAACCAGCTAAACGTTAATTAGGAATGTTGTCTTATTCAAAATTTAGAACCAAAGTAGCTTGCCCTATCAAACAAGAATATAGTGGAAAAAAAATGAACAAAACCAAATTTCAACACATTTTCTAGCCTTATGCTCTCACATCAACTTTAGCCTTAGCGAGACACCTACATTCAGAGATTTTAAAAGCTCTGCTGTGCTTTGACTTCCACTTCTTTGGTTATGCAAAGCAAAGTATTTCTGTCACTCAGTGACAATCATTATTTTTTTAATCTGAAGCAGACTAAGCTTCCACACTTGTGCATTTTTTTTCCCCAAAATTCCTTTCTGCTGTTCTGCTCAAACTGTAATTTCTATCCTTCACTTTTCCTTTTTGCTGTTCTGCTCAAACTGTAATTTCTATCTTTCACTTTTCCTTTTTGCTGCTTTAGCACCAATAGGGCAGTCCCAGTGTCCTGATTTGTGTCTTCCTTGCCTGACAGGAAGAAGAATCCAAGCTGAAGCTATGATTTACTTACATCTTTCTCAGTTTGCTGACTGGATCATACATTGAGAATTCATAACTCTAGGTCCAAAATGCATGATGTGGTATTTTGGAGCCCCACATGTCCTGTGACATGGATATGGAACCCTACATTTTTGGACTGTGTGCAAGGCTAGTGTCCTCTCTAGTAAGAATACAGTTAAGTGGTAGATTTGTTTTGCCATACTGGAGGTCATAGCTTGAAGCGTTTCATTTGTGCACCTCCATTTTAAAACAAGTTTATATAACAAATGCCATAGCAGATCACATTCCAAGTCTTTATCTATTCTTGCATCTCCCTCTCTTGCTTAACTGTACCACTGATGTTTGGCAACCTTAATTTGTAATATTGATGTTCTCCCTGCATTAGTAGAGTGCTAGGGGTGAGAAATATTTTTTCTCTACGTAAAGTGGAGGAAATATAGCTGATAATTTTATAGAGTATATTAGGGCAGTAAATGGGAGCGATATGAGTGCTATGAGCATGTGTTGATGGAGACTTCCTACTGTTTGTTATTCTATTTCTAGTCTAGTATACTTCTACAGAGGCTGCATCTGAGTCAAGTATGTTCTCTGAATAATCTAAATATCCAGGTGAAGAAAGTAGTTAACTTTTTGAAACTGACTTTCACGTGGAGATATTTGAAATCTTGCTTAGATTTCCAGTTAGACATCAATATCCTCATTTCTCATAGACTGATATTTGTAAGCAGTTTACCTATTTGATCACAAAGAACTTATGAAATAGCAGCACAATAGTGAAAGCCAAACACAAATGAACAAAGGTCCTGAGGCTTCAGACAACGAATTAGAGTAGTGTCAAAGTAGTTTTTCATTTTTGCATCTTGAGCTCCCTTCCCTTCCCTTCCCTTCCCTTCCCTTCCCCCTTCCCTTCCCTTCCCTTCCCTTCCCTTCCCTTCCCTTCCCTTCCCTTCCCTTCCCTTCCCTTCCCTTCCCTTCCCTTCCCTTCCCTTCCCTTCCCTTCCCTTCCCTTCCCTTCCCTTCCCTTCCCTTCCCTTCCCTTCCCTTCCCTTCCCTTCCCTTCCCCTCCCCTCCCCTTCCCTTCCCCTTCCCCTTCCCCTCCCCTCCCCTCCCCTCCCCTTCCCCTCCCCTCCCCTCCCCTCCCCTCCCCTCCCCTCCCTCCCCTCCCTCCCCTCCCCTCCCCTCCCCTCCCCTCCCCTCCCCTCCCCTCCCCTCCCCTCCCCTCCCCTCCCCTCCCCTCCCCTTCCCTTCCCTTCCCTTCCCTTCCCTTCCCTTCCCTCCCCTCCCCTCCCCTCCCCTCCCCTCCCCTCCCCTCCCCTCCCCTCCCCTCCCCTCCCCTCCCCTTCCCCTCCCCTCCCCTCCCCTCCCCTCCCCTCCCCTCCCCTCCCCTCCCCTCCCCTCCCCTCCCCTCCCCTCCCCTCCCCTCCCCTCCCCTCCCCTCCCCTCCCCTCCCCTCCCCCTTCCCTTCCCTTCCCTTCCCTTCCCTTCCCTTCCCTTCCCTTCCCTTCCCTTCCCTTCCCTTCCCTTTTCCCTTCCCTTCCCTTCCCTTCCCTTCTAATAATTATTTTATCAAAAATATACCATAGTTTCCACCCTTTGAATTCTATGGGAAAGCATTACATTTGTCAATTTTATGTGAAATGCAGTGCGCACATTCATGTATGAGTGTTAATCATTGTAAATTCATGTAATGTATTCTGCAAGGTTTATCAGGTGTGACCAATTCTACCAGGTATGTTGCTGCTTTACCATATGATAATGGATCTGCTTCTACCACATTCAGAAGCTGTTCAAATACCTAGGAGCTCCTGTGAATGTGGCAGTATTTGGACCTTTGGCCCAAGGTAACCATGGAGGAAACATGCCAAACGCCTCCTGATGACAGCTTCTCAGAAAGGGGTGTGACCCTTCGCAGTCGGCTGTTGACTGGGCAACACACCAAAGCATGTGCACAATTGTAGTGGTGTGTTCCAGTATTTGTTGATCTGGTGGGATTTAAACAAAACGTAGTGGTTTCAATTTATACATTCTCACTTTTTGAAGTTTCAGTCAAAGTTTCAGTCAAGTTTCAGGTCAAAACCTACAGGAAAATCAAAGGTGGCAATTATTTTTAAAATAAAAAAATTAGACTAAACATTGCAACCCCCTCCCACCCCCTTCTGCCAAGGGAAGGAAAGACAGAAAAGAAAAACAACTCCAGACAAAAGATAGCTTTTCTTTTTCCTTGAGCTATTCTATTTTATCAGTTCAACCTGTTTTCTCTGTTGTCTGGGTCTGCACCCAGCATCGGGGCTAGTACTTACTCATCACAGCACACAGAATGACTAAATATTCTGCAGGATTTGGCCAATATCCCTGTATTTGATTAATTTTACAAACAAGTCCAAAGCTCTAAATGCTGAAAACACTTCGGTGGACTTGCATTTTTGATGTTTAGTTGAGCTAAGTTACCAGGTAAATAATTAATAATTGATATATTATAATTGATAATTAATTATTTAATAATTAATAATTGATTAAGTTAATAGCAATATTTTAAAATTAACTCAAAAACAAAACAAAACAAAACACCCAAAAACTCAACTTATTTTGCAAAGACTATTTTAATAAAGGGATTATAAAATACAAAAGAGAGAGACAGGTAACCTGAGATGCAATTTTGGAATGCAAACTTTTCGTTCAAATGTGCAAGCTCGAACTTAACAAATGTTTAAAATATTTGAGTTTTTCAAATGGTGCCAAAATAAACCATGTCTTTTCTTAAGACTACATATTTAGCTAGGCACTGGCAATGTAAATCTTTCAACCATTTCAAGTATTTGTTTAAAAGCCTCCTAGAACACGTGTGCTCCCAACAAAACTGAAGAATGAAATGTTTAGACCACTGAAGCTCAACAGCTGACTTATAATCAACCTAATATGAGAACACCACTTTGTTTTTTTGGACTCGTGAATGCATTTTATTTACCAATGCATGAGAAGAACAAACAGAGAAAGTCCAGCTCTGCAGACCTGATGTGAAATTTTACAATGATAAGAGTCAGTATATATAACGCTGAGATCACAGCAAGACTTGAATCAGAGAAACTGCCAGTCAGAGATTTAAGTGTGCCTCACATTTAATTCTTGTATGTGAGAAAAATCTTTGGGGTACAAATTAAAAAGAAGATAAAATAACCCTAACAGCCTTCATCTTGAATTATTCTAAATGAATAAAATAAAGGCACAGAGAAATCCTGACATTTAGATAGCAAGTTCTTTTGTGTATATGGATTAAGGATGTTACAACTCTTGATCACCTGATAAGAATATTTATAAAGCCATTTAATTTGAAAATTAAGGTGAATATTTGTAAAGCGTCCTGTGATTTGGAATAAATAGATAAATACATGTGCAAGTGACAACATATTGACATTACTAAACTATTTCAATATGATGGCTTATTTATAAAAGCTGTTTTAATATTCCCCTACATTAACGATTAACTAATGAATCTTTCTTGTGAACATATTTAAAGAGGAATCAAACTGACTTCATCTACAGGATTCTGCTAACAAGACTGAGCTGGCTCTGAACTTTTCAAATATCAGTAGTTTTCCCAACATTAGTACAGAAAACCATGCTACCAGTTTTGGGTTGTGGGCTGAATGAAAAACAGTACTAAATGACTAAAGGTCCACAGTTCTTTTCTGTTAAAGTTGATTTGTCACAATATTGTTAATTAGTGTGGGCTTAGGGAAGGCTTACTATGAATATAATTACAGTGCCGAAAAGCATTAATAATGCTCTTATCCCGAGCCAACATGATGCTATTTACATATTTTACCCTGGCATATAACAGAAATGACTCCCAATGCAAGTGTGCTGCAGGATCATCAAGAGAAACACACAAAATCTCACAAGGGATGGATGCTTCTGAACATCTCAGTACTCTTCAAAACAGCAGAGACACTAATTTGACCAGTAATTACAACTGCCACCATAAGCATTGCCTATGGTGAACCACCTTTCATCATGAACTCTGCTGCTCCATCAGGAGGCAAATGAATTGCTACTCCTGTTAGTTAATCTGACGCAATCTCATCCTTCTCTTGTAAATTAGGACAGAAGTGACTATTGCATGTCTGCTATATGGGGCAGGCGTTTTCTTCACCTTCAGAGCTCTGCGCAGACATCAATCACCTCTCAGTGAATAAACAGTAAGATAAAAGCCAATTAACCCACGTTATCATTATTGCGTATTTCTACATGCCAGATCAGAGTTCCTGCCCTCATTATACTGAAAGGAAGAACTCAGACTGAGTTCATCAGGGCCAGAAATTCACCTGAAGGCACTAAAGGCTGGGCCTCCATTACTGGGGCTGTGTGACCTTCATCGTTCACTCCTGTGGGCGAAGAAGCGAAAGTGTTTTGACATTAACAGCACAGATGTGTTTGAAAGCTCCCCCAAGGTGCCTATGTACCTCTTGAGGGCTTGCATACCTTTTACAACTGTCACTAAGGGATTTGCTGAAGACCACACACCAGGTTGTTAGTAAGGAGGAGGTAGTGCCCAACTGTTTCTGAATTTTCACCTCTCAGCACAGTGAATTTTCAAAGGTCCTTTCAAAACAAGACAAACTTTTCTAGATGATTTTTAAAAATCAATACCTATTTTAATTATGATTCAAAGTCCTTTATCTACAGGATGATTAAAAAAAAAAACTTACTAAAAAGCTCATTAAATTTCAGGCTACTTGGTAAAAGACATAAGACAGGGTCAGGAAGCATTTTTTCACCTTAGGTACAATATTTTAGAAGGAAAAATTTGAAACAAAATTATCTTCTAAATGTAGAGAATCAAGTATTATGTACATGTATTAGACTGCTTTAGCCTGGCTGATGCTACTTTCCTAAACAGAGCCAGCTGACACAAGAGGAGGGAGGTCAAACAGCCTTGCTGTATGGAGCCTGCACTCACAAGACAATTCGCTCAGAGGAGGAAGGACTTAAGGGAAGGTGAGGAATTCTGATACACCCGTGGGAGGAGGAACTTAGCACATTCATGCATGGAAAACAAGCCCTGATTAAGTAAACTTGCATTTCCAAAATAGCAAACAAGCTTCCTCATCAAAGCTGACAAATGAGTAAGAAGAAAGATCTTTATATGGGAAAATATGTAGTTAAAAGTTAGATTAAAACAATAGTTAAGAATAAATATATCATTTTCACAGTGAAGGGGAGCTACTTTGCTGTTCTCCAGGGATCTTTGCCAGACCCCATGCTGTTCAACCTAAGAAATCACCTTGAAAAAGGGGGTAATTTGGAAACGGTGATATTTGCTGATTGTACCCTGCTACTGTAGTAGTAAAGATGAGCTGTGAGAAGAGATGGAATAGGAAATAGTGAAAATCAATCACGGAATGCACATTAAAACATCAGGTGCCATGGATACCCATCATGCAAAGTTGTGTGTTCAGAGAATGGTTCAGACTTTGTACAACCTATGATGAACTCTGAGCTGAATATTATAACTGAAGATCTAAAGTAATTACTTTTATTATAAAAGTACTAATTCAAAAGACACAAGCTGCCATAAATCAAATTGTTGTGGTTTAACCCAGCAGGCAGCTCAGCACCACACAGCTGCTTGCTCACTCTCCCCAGGTGGGATGGGGGAGAGAATCAGAAAGGTAGAAGTGCGAGAACTCATGGGCTGAGATAAAGAAGACAGCTCACTAGGTAAAGCAAAAGCCCTGTGCACAATGCTAAAAATGATCACAAATGGCTTGGAGAATGAAAAAGAAAACATAATCATGAGAGCTGATAAAGTCACAGTTTGTCCACAGCTTGAACACCATGCACAAATCTGGTTTTATCTAAGTAAAAACACGGAAGAACTGGAAAAGAAACATATTAGCATGACAAGGCCAATTAAAAACATGAGACAACTTCTTTATAAGAGACTAGAGCTTCTGTTTGGAAAAGAGATGGTGGGGGAATGACATGAAATACATAAACTCACGAGGCCCAAGAAAAGGTATGGCTAGGGAATGGTTGTTCACTGTTTCTCTAATAGAAAAACAAGGTGATAACAAATAACTATAACTTGTTCATAACAAAGAAAAGGAAATATTTCTTCAGTCAGTGTGACAGGAAAGAGCAGATACTAAAAGTTTAAATGGATTAAAAAACAGGTGATGAAAAAAATGCTGCTAAGTACATACACCACTTTTGGCTCAGAAAGCCCCTCAGTGCCATATTGCACCTGGGAGAAAGGTCACTAGTGCTGTCCCAGTTTTACACCCTTTCCTAGACATCTACTACTGGTCATTGCCAAAGACAGTCTGTGGGCTAGCTGGACCTTTGTTCTACCCTAGTACAGCAGTCCTCATGTTTTTATGTTCATTTCTTCCTTACCAGCTCCCTAAAGCAGAATTGGTTCAACAGCACCAACAGCTCAGATCTTGTCTTTCAATTAGTGATTTAAGGATCAAAGAGGACAGTGGATAAAAGAGCACTTGAGTTGTCCAAATGCTGGACAGCAGCACACCAGAGAGGGTGAAGGGGCTGGCGCTGTGGACAGTCTTCTGGTCTGGAAGCATTAAGCTTTCTTCCTGCTTGAGTAGGTGTCATGGGGAGACTTTAGCCTCACTGGCTATCTCATGGTTGTCCAAAAGTTTAAAAAGAGCACTACAGAATTTTCTAGAAGAGATTTTGGTAAATTTGTCTTGAAAGAATGCTACTCATTTCCCTGCAAGGGGCCAGGTTTGGTGGACTGAAACTAAGAGGAGCTTAGGTCTGCAGATGATGATGGTTTAATGTGGAATTTCGTGATAGGAAAAACAAGCATTGAATTGTCTCTCCCAACCCCAAATTGAAATTTCATTTTCTTCCTCATTTTTTTTTCCCCTTGGTAGACTGCCCTATCATTACATCTGTGCAAACATTAAGAGGGAAGACAGCACAACAACATTAAAGACAAAGCAGAGTGACCAAGCAGAAGCCTTAGGAGCTACATACACCCTGACTGAGCTGGCTAGTCCTGGCCATAGCTCAAAGACCACCATGCTCCCGAGATTCATTACTGAATGTGGGCTGCTTAGAGATTACAGCTGTCCTTCTTGAGCAGGTTTCTATGAGCACTGAGCTGACCTCTCCGCTCACCTTTGTTCATGTGACAAAGACATTCAGAATACATGGAGATGTTTGGCTCCTCCCTCTAGGACCAACTCTCCCTGTGTATCTGTAAGGCCTACAATGACTGTGTACCCCAGATTTTCCTCCCCACTCCTCTATCTCCTCCCTCCCTCTAGGAATGTATCAAACCTTCAAGTTCACTCCCAGGGCACTTCAAAGGTATGCAAAGCAGAGGGCTGGCATTCTGGCCTCAAACCCAACCTGGATGGTATTCCTGCACTGCAGAGCAATCAGAGGTCAAGATAAAGCTGGCAAAAAATCCTGTAGGGAATGAGTGAGCCACTCACCTTATACCAAAGACATGAGTTTTGACTCTGTAAGGCGATTTGTGAACATCTGAAGGATTTCCCCTCATAGGAAAGGACAGAGGACTGACCGAAAAAAATGCAGGAAACCTTCCCCACTGTCTGAGATACTGCACAGTGTCACAAGGCTTTCACAGAGCAATTTATGATTATTTACCTAGCTGTTCCCCCAGTGAAACCTAACTGTACATTTCTTTTTAATGTATGCTGAAAATGCATGTACTAGCAGTAGTTATTCAACTGCTGTATAAAGCTATATGTATATCCTTCCTTTAGATGTAGCTAGAGTTCCTAGCTGCAATTCAATGGGCTACGAGTAAGGAGGAAAAAAATCTTCAATATAGTGTTTAGAGTTATTTCTTGAATGTGAACCTACTTTATCAATTACTGTATTTAACATACAAATACTGGACTGTTTGCAGTTTCATAAATAACGTAAGGGATTTAGATTTTGAAGCTGCTTTCCAGGATTTTGCACCTGAAGCTGGCAGTATTTGAAAACACGGCCAAGCTGTGCCTTGCAGCAGACTGTAGTCTAGTAACACTGAGAGAACAGACTGTTAAAATAAGCATCTACATCATTTTTCACAGTACACGGAGCCACAATGCATCTGCTTAAAAACAAATATATGTTTGCAGTGAAACATTTCAACAAATCACAGAACTCAGCAGCAAAGTAGTTAAACATTTATGATTTGATTTTATCTCAGCTTGGAATGTCGCTGGAGTGTCCCACTTCTAACAACTGTTTGCTAAGTTAAGGCTTTAGTGTTTACACAGTGCTGAATGAAGCAGCCTGGTCACCAGATGTGAATGCTTCCTTAGACTAGAGCTTTCAATCAGATCACGGTCCTAATGGTCCCTGCTCCAACCTTCTTCCTCAGGACGTCCACCAGCCTTTCCAACCTGAGAGGGGGCAGGGGAGAGGGAGAGGAGAAAAAAAAAGGAAGCTAACGTTAGGAATGTTCTGGCTGAAAGAGACAGTGTTTGCACTGAACCAAGCTGTCCTGGTGGTGGTCACGCTCAGAAACAAAGCACTACTGTAAAAGACAGACATTAAGGGAAAATGCAGACAACTTACGGAAAACTTTTTAACCTACAACCCAATCCATTTGCAGTCAGTGATATATACCAACTTGCTTTTCTTTTGTACTATATGTAGTGTCCGAACCCCCATAAAGAACTAACACAAAACCATTTGCAGCAATCATGGCAAATATACCCTTTGCTATTAGCAGGACATTCGGTTTTTATACTTTAAAAATCTGAGCAGTCCACGGTTCTTGTTAAATGTAACACTTAGCTGTTGTTTCCCTTAAAAAAATACCATGCCCATTATCCAGCAGTGCGAGATACTTTGATTGTCCAATTTATAAATTTATGCCCCCAAACCTATGCCTTTTATATCAAAAGCTTTTTCAAAATACATAAGAAAGTTTCTGAGGTTGTGCATGCTGATATTTGAACGTGGCCTGTATGATTGTTATGTAGACTACGCAAAAATTAAGTCTAAATAAGTGAGACAGAGAACCACCTAATCCTCTCTTAATTTTAATGCACGGGCTATAAGCATGTCCAGCATTTCATTGGCTTAATTTGTTCTTTCCTTTGGTATATCGGCAAACGCATGTGCCTAAATTTGTTCGGGGTTTTTCTATTTGTACACATTTAACTTAAGCACTCCCGTGCAATCAGGCATTCAAGTGATTTCTTCAATTTATCTGTATTTTATCGAATTCTTCCATGAAAGCTCTCCCACCAATAAACTAACTATATAAAACTAGACACTGCGTACTGGAAGTACTGGAATACTTTCAGAGCCATATTATGCACACAACTTTTATAATGGATAAAAACAATTGCAAGTTCATGTAGCCGTATTCACTATTGTGAAGTTGAACAATTTTTCTTATCTGAAAAGACAGATTTTTTATATTATATAACATGAGGAATGTAGATAGGAAATAAAAAAAATAACAGCTTTATCAAAACTGTAAAACTTATTTTATCTAATGGATACATTAGTAACTTCAGTGCAGGAAAACTAGTTAACACATCTTGGATTTATTGTCACAAATCATGACTAACACACATGGTACGTATTGAAACACTCTTGTTTTCCAGGAACCACCAAAGTGCCATGAAGCTACACCTCTTATTGTACTCACCAGGTGACTTAATTCCTGAAACTTGATTAAGAATTCACCACCCTAACACAATTATCAGACACCAGGAAATATATGGGGAAAGTTCAGCTGGCTCTAGTTGTTCCACAGGGACTCTAAATAATCTGCTTTTAATCACTTTTTAAGCACAGGTAAAAAGGCACTTCTTAGCTATTCCTTTCCCTCCAATTGCCCATGTATCACTTTTATTTTTTCAGCAGCTGGTGCATTTTTTCTGTATTTGTAACACACATCTATGGCAGTCCTAACTCACTGCAGTCAGTCCATGCAAGTATAAAGTCAGGGATTTCACAGAGTGTTTACTCCTTAAAGTGGATGAATCTATGTTTTCTGAGTTCTAAGACTTTTAACTCATAGTTACTGATAGGTCATATTTTTGTCACCCCCTCCTCCTGAGATGTTCCCCTGTTAAATCAGTTCTTAGTCCATGTGCAATTTCAGAAAGCAATGACAGATCAGTCCTCACCCTCAACAGCAATGACAACTTTCGACCTTTTTACGTTCAGAAGCAGCACTGCAGCTTTCTCACCACTTTAAATATCACTGGAGGTCTCTCTCACTAACACCCTCTCTAATGTGCTTCAGGAACATAAAGGAGAGGAGAAACATTTCAAACCGTCTGGGCAAACAGAAGGTTGGTGCTGCCAATTTTTCTCATAAGCAGCAGAAACATAACAAAATTTGAGACCACAGCCTATTTAAATCACCGCTCAGTTAAAAAGAAATCATGTGTGGCTTATAGAAGCAGGGGGAAAATGCCTTCAATAATTGAGGTTTCTTTCAGGGACACAGGTTATAGGGTCACTGCTTACGCACTGTCCTGCAATTGGGCTTAGATGTGCACCACTCTGTGACCAACCAATGGCACTGCACATCGGAGCAGGCAAGTTAGTGAGGAGCTGCCCATGTTTGAAGAGAAATACCACTGGGATGAAAGTAGCTGTCTTCTGTTTAACCTTGAAACTGTCAGGCTTCATTGAAAATAATGAGGCTTAACAATCATAGCTTCTGCCTTTCAAATGAATGATGACTGAAATCATCAAAATGAGGTATCCAGCACCAAAAACAAACTGTGCAGGGCTTATTTGCCTTTTGTTTCAGTCATGTGTGGATTTGCAAATTTATTTATTCTTTATTAGAAGAAAGAAAAAAAAAACAGCAGGGGATTAAGAATCCATACCTTTGAAAGAGATTTAAACAATAATGTAAAAGAGAAACTGTAACAGCTATTTATAAGATAAAATAACAGAGGGCAAAATTCACCCCTACACACACACAAGACCCAATATACCACTAAAATCCCACTTAAGCCTACAAAATAATGCTATGGGCTGAATCAGTGGTTAATAACTCTTGATACAGGCCTCAGGGGGCTTTTCAGAACGATAATCCTGGACTCTTTGTTCACCAAGGGCCCAACTCTGCCATCCTGACTCACAATAAGCAACATTTTTCTTTGTGAGTAATAAAAGACAGTTAATAAGGCCATTTGTGTAAATGAGGCACTACCTGCAAGGGGTGAGGATGACAGAATCATGCCTTTGCATCAAGCCTGGTGGGTTACTGCAGGCAGCTCCTTTTGGAAGCTGAGCATCTTAATCTGTGGTCAACTGAAGGAATACCTCAAGATAAAAACTAACTGAAATATCTAAGCAGCAGAATGGGAGGTGCTGGGAACTACTCTAAAAGTCTCAGGGTCTGCAGAGTTTGATTCAAAATACAGAGGACAGTGACCTGAAGAAAACAGTTTTTATTATTTTGTCCAATCATGATATATCTGCCAGTATAGCCTCACCATACTTTACTTAACTGAAAGAAGTACTGACTACATTTGATAGTATCCTAGGATGCTGGTTTAACAAATGACATTTTTTTTGCTTGTGAAGGAAACAGTCTTCATAGTATCGATGCAACATGAAATATGACACTCAGGAGAAGTTAGCAAAACACTCATCATTGTGAAGAGTCTTGAATTGCAGTGGCTTAATTATTCCTCAGTATCAGGGGAATCTGTGTTTTACTACACAGAAATAATAAAAAAAAAATTACTTGAGGGGCTTGCTGTTATAGTATTACCAGTTTGAATATATACTTTTAAAAGTGTTGCTAAGCTTTAAGAAGTTCCTCATCTTCAGAGGAAGGCTACCTAAACATGAATGTCGCCACCAATGTCTTCCCCAAGACAGATTCTTCACTATTCTCAATTACTCTTTCAATTATTCCAAATTGTATTCTCTTACCACCATCTAACAAAATGCCTATACAGAGAGCATGATGTTATATGGAATATTCTTACATAGTTCCTGAACTGTTTGACAACCTCCTTTGACTTTTAGCAGAGATTTACAGAGTTTTACTCCCTTGAATATAAACTATTTTGGTTCTTCAGTCATGCTCAATAAGGTAGACTTACAATTCTTACTGACAGAGAAGTTTGTCTGAGGAGCCCAGAAGCTGGATGTATAGTTGCAAAGCTGGTACCTACTGGTGCAACCACTGTATTGCTGACTGCTGAAGAAATCTAGGTTTAAACTGGAGCTTGGGATCAGTAAAAATCCATGTAGATCCTCCCACACTGCTCCTTCTCTGGCCAAAGGAACTCACTCCAAATGAGAGCATTGGCCTTTATCCACAAGTTCTGTACATGACCGAGTTACAGCATCACAGAATAATCCTGCAGGGCATCATGCCCCAGAAGTAGCCAAAATGTATACTCAGCTGAAACAAAAAAGCATCCTTCAAGTAGCCTATGCCTTAATCTGCAAAGCAATATATAGACTAGCTGAAAACAATAGCTTCTACCTGCAGATGTGGGGGTTAAGTGATAAAAACAAAACCCTCCTGGATTTTGAAATGCTATATAAAGGCTTATAAACCTAAACTATAACCCTTGGTTATCTTTCCAGTAGATAAGATTAGGCTTAGGATATGAAGATGGCCTTACTTGCATGATTTCTGGCTTCTTGTGGAATGTGTTTTGTTAACACTAATTCCCTTTAGAAACCAAGCATTTAAAAATATTTTAGGTAAATAAAATGAATTACAAACAATTTAGCAGTTGGGCTCTGTGAATAAGTGACTGTTTCGTGAGCATTCCAACAAACAAATTCACTTATTTTCATCTCAGAATGAAAGAAAAACAAAAACAACTCATTTTCTTTTCCTCTCCTTTCCTTCAGTTTTCTTCTTGGACGTATTTCATTGAATCCTACTCAGCATACTTGTTTTCAGACATTTTGTGCAAAAGTGAAGGAAATTAGTGACACGGAGAAGATACTGCTATGCTATGATACTATCACTTTTCTAGAAACCAATCACTTGGATAGGATCATTTACTCAAGAAGCTGGAGGAAACTGGTTCAGGTCTACTGTCTGTAGAAGAGAATCAGGCTCCAGCTGCTTCCCTCTTCAGGAAGCAGCACTGTGAGAACACTGGGTTCAGGGGGGGCCTTGTTTTCAGTTTCAATTATTGAAGCTGCTCTGATTAAATAAGATGCTTAAACATTCACTGGATCAAAGCCTGGAACGTAAGGGTATGGCCTTGCAGTAAGTGGCCTGTGTGCTACAGAGGCATCTCCTTCTTGCCCTCTGGGTGGTTCAGTGAAACTTTAATTATTCTTATTCCTAAATTTAGGTATTATTTTTGCCACCTCAAAACCCTGACTTTTCAACAATAATAATTTCTGATTGACTCACTGAAATACATCACCTGGGTGTATGTAATGGGTCATCTACCAGTCTGTAACAGGAATCTTCATAAATCAACATTTTGCTAAAGACTACGTGAGCTTATATGGACCTGGCTGCCTCTACCTAGCAAAGTTTCCTCTGCATCTTTTGCACTGGAGACTGTGTGTCTTCTAAATGACACACAGCAGTTCAGCAGCGTTTCTGAACCTGATGCAGGAATTGCTGGGTGAAATTCTGTGCCCTGTGTTAGACAGGTGGCTGGACTGACCGGTATTAACAGCCCTTTCTGGTCTTAAAATCGAATATTAGAGACTGATTTAGCAGCATCAGTGAGCTCTAAACTGTGGTACACCACAGTGTTGAATCTAATTACTCCAGGCACTGCCGCCAATTCCTGCTTGCCCAACACTGTTTGTAATGTCACTCCAAAAAGTATGTTCCATTAAACTTACAGACCTTAAATTTGGCAGGGCAAGCCATTCTGTCTCTGAAAAGCCCTGTCACAAAACAAGCATTCCTATTAAATCCCTTTCAGCGTCTTCTCAACCCAAAAGAGTAATTCTGTATATGATTAAACTTAGAAGTAAATACAGCCAGTTGGGCTCCTGACAGCAGACATATTTCAAAATAAACCTGGCTTACACAGGCCTTGGCTAAAATATTAAGCCTTTATCTGTGGTTCACAATAACTAATCTTGTCAAATTGTTTGCTTTCTACCTTCTGTTTGGAAGATTATGAGCTAGCTCACCATTACTATTCACCTTGTGCCATCACTAGCAGGAGGAAAAGTGAGTGATAAACACAGTTGATCTATTTTGACAGCATTTCACTCTACTTTGCATTCATGTAGATTGGTACACAGTACAGAATAATACAGAATCAGGACTTCTGCCTCTGTGCTGGATTTAATGCCACCTTGTGAAAGGTATTGATCAGAGAACTTCACCTAATTACTCCAGCCTCAGTCCCACAGTTTATATACTGGTTTTATGCAAAGTTCACGACACCTACTTGTGCAAGAAAACCCTTTTCTATGCCTCCTTCCATAAGCTTGAAATACTTTTAGCACTGACAGTTATTGTTTCCACTCACTTGGTATTACAGCTAGTCCCTTTTCTAGGAGAAATCTTGCCACCTAAGCCTACTACTTACTGTGACAGAATTTCCACAAAGTTTGTGCTGATATGAATAGGCGAGTGTCTCTTGGATTTTCTTGATGAATACTTCCTGGAACTCTCTGTCATCTGCTTAAGAAAAGCTAGCAGATTTACTTTATTGCTAATATATCTTCCCTGTAGAAAGTATTCCATCACAGTATTTATTCTTTTGAAAAGGGAAAAATATTGCTTCCTATCAGCTTCTAATGAACACTAGTCTGACCCTTTGGTACGACGTCTGGTATCATTATAGAGCCATGATTTACAGGCAGGCTTATTCTGTCTCTGAACAGTTCCCCACCTTTTTTTTGGTGAGCAATACAATCTCAGAAAGCAAATATTCTTTCCTTTGAACACTCACAATATGAAGGGAAGGTCAGAACTTTTGTGTAAAGTGCTTAAAAGGCAGACATCAGGTGTATTTTGCATTATGTGTACTTTGCATGGGGCAAAACAGCATGCAGAGAAGGGAAATGACTTGTTGAAGCTCAACCAACCAAGAAGACCAAAAGGACCCACAAATTTTTTTCATGTTTAACTCCATATATAAGTAGTCTTGAACTGAACTGGGTTCCTCATGTACATGCACACACACACAAGTATAGGCATAAATGCCTGCAAAGTTAGCATCCAAAATTGTTGGATACAGAACCCACTCCTCTTGGTTTCTTAATCCATGCTCTGGACCATGTCAACTGGTAACAACCAGCCAGTTCTCTTATTCTACATCTAGCTGAGATGTACTTCAGGAAATGCAAAAAAGACCTACTTAGAAGATTTTGTTGTTCTACATCCTTCTTCAGGAACATTAAAAAAAAAAAGGTCAAAAATCTGTTGTCAAAAATAACTACTATTTAAAACCTGCTCAAAACCACAGACAGGATTTCTGATGAAATGTAGGACCAACAGTTTGATAATACATTTAAGGATCTGTGGGGAATGGGGTTACTAAAAGACTCTAAACTTTAAAAGTGTCAGTCTGAAATCACCACATTATACCTTTCTGTGTATTTCAAACAACCCTTCTTTACAAGGCCAGGTCTGAACTTCTCAGCTGCCTGTTCTGAGGAAGTCCCTCCCCTTTTGGGCATGTTCTAGTCAAGCCTTGTATACAACGAGTTCGTAAAATCTCAAATACTGCTGTACTGCTCAGGCTGCTTCCTAAGTCCACCCCATCAAAGCACAACTTTGGCAGACTTCTCTTGATATCATAAACAATGAAGACAACATTAGCTTTTTTCTTGATTCCACAAATATTTTACAAAACCTGATGCAGACTTGCTGGCTCTAGACAGCTCTCAGCTATGTTCTGTCTCCCTGAGGTGGTCCCACCCTCGTGACCATGAGTAATCTGGAGCTTGTGGAGAGAAAATTCCTTCCGATAAACCATCATCCAATCTGTCCACTATACATTCAAAATAGTCACTTTTACATGGGTTTGATGTATTTCAATAAACATTCCTTCCTTGTGTGACTCATGTGATGTTGCCCACACTGGAATGATTTCTATGGTATCATTGAGAGATCAAGTAACAATGGAAAAGGGTTTGGATGCAAGAAGAAAGGATTTAGTTGAGCTCCCAGTTGTGATAAGCCATTCACAACGGGCTCAGACTGGTAGCTGAACTCCCCACCCTTCTGGTGTAATTCAGTGGTGCCCATAGACTTCTCCTGGATTCAGGGCGACTCACACTTAGTCATCCTCCTAAAAAGTATTTATAGAAAAAAAAAAAAAAAGAGCAGTCTTTTGGCAGTAGCGGACCAACAAAAAATCCATGGATGAAACATCCTCTCCTCTTAATGTTTGCAATGTATTACAGATAGAAGTTATCAACGTGAAGCTTGTCTATTTTGATGATGTTGCAATGTGGTCCCACATGCAGGGACAAAAACAGAAAAGGTGTCTCACTGCTCATTTGCACATAAAAAATGAGCTTTAAATTACCAGTTGAGACTCAGCATCACAGACCAAAGTGTCTTCTACACGCGTGTAATGTTCTTTAAAACACATCAAAGACCTTTTACCAAGTTATCATCCATTTAAGGCCATTAAAGTAAAAACAAGCTTCAGTAGCCTCTCTTCAGAAGCAGGCACCAGTCTCCGACTGTCTTTTGCACCATTCCATCATGACAATTCACATGAAATTTTTTTGAACCCTCAAAAAAGGGCCTTTTAGGCCCTTTTTGCTACATGTTCCTTCCATGTGACTGGAAATGAGCTTTAGTGTCACATTTTGTTCTACTCCTGGGAGATCAGAGAATTCTTGAGTGAGAGGCTGAATGAGGAGAGAAGCAGTGCACCTTCAGCTAATTTCGAGGACAGCTTTAATTTTTCTCAACTGGTGAGCTTACTGACTCAAGCCTTGGTGGCAATTCTGCCTGGTGGTGATGTGAATGAGATTGATTGTAGGAAAAAAGGCTTTTAATTTCTCCTGATACGAGCATAAAAATCTGGCTTTTCATCAAGACTCCTGAAATTCTTCAAAAGCAGAGTAAAATATTTTCCTAGTGTTTAAAATCAGAGACCTATGAAATAACTTTTTGCTGAGTTTTCCAATTAGGATATCCCTTTTATCATATGTAGATGTGCACTTATTATACCCTTCTTTTATATATATATATATATATATTTTAATATATAATCATTTAGTTATATAATCATATGCGGTGACAGAAATTGATGTATTATGAGGCCCAGAGTAAAATGTTAAATATGGCAATTTTGTTATACATATCCCAATATCTGCAGTGTCTTCCATTCAAAAGATGAATTCTGATACTTTCTATGGACAAAAATTCCATAATCTGAAACAGAAATGCTAAATTTTGGTCCTAAAGATTTACGACTTACAACAAGTCAGTGTTTAGATTTGTATTCTTATACCCACCTCACATATAGCAAAAACCTAGAAAAGGGAAACTGAGAAACTTACCAGTAAAGCAGGGGCAATTATAGGGTTGAAGTTTTTGTTAGCTCTCATACCTACAAACACAATTAATGCTGCCTTTCCAAAAAACCTTGTTCAAAAAAATTAAAATCTTTGAAAACATCTGGCTATTACTTCCATGACTCAGCATTAGATTATAAACATGAACTGCAATTTTTTATTGTTGTTGTTGTTGTTGTTGTAGTTCCTTCTTCAGTAAAGGTACACTTTAAGTAGTGGAAAAATGATTTCAAGTTTGCTTAAAATTAAATATTTTGCTGGATTGGGCCTAGTCTGTTATTCCTATTTGATGCTGTAAAGAACCATTCCAGCAATTCTCCAAAAGTTTATACGTAATTCAGAAGCTTCAGTAAGTCTGGGATTTCTTGTTGAGCTTCTGCACATACATTTACAGTATTCAATCTTTTGCATATGTTAAGAAACAGTATGAGTATTAACAGAAAGAACCGCAAATTTATTTTTATTCCTTCAGCCAAGCCACAAATAAATGACTCTTGCAAACAAACCAAATACTATTTAGTAACGGCAATGTAAATGCCATGGATTTATTTTATTTGGATATAAAATATTAAAGTAAATGATTATTTGCTGTGACACTCATTTTATCATCTTGGAAAAAAAGCAAGTCTTAGAAAAAGTTCTCTTGCCTTTCTTCAGGAAGCACTCAATCTGCTTTTCAAAGTTATTTAATATTTTTCCAGAGAATAGTTAACTCTAAGCTTACAAATACTGTGTCAGCATGCTTCCTCCTATTGGGCAAACAACTTCAAAATCTAATTTGTTTGTGTTATTGGCCTTACTAAATATTGGTCTTTGCAAGTCTGGTTTACACCATTTATATTAACTATGCCAACATTCTGATTTTGTTCTGAAGTATTCCACAACAAGCTGATATTATACAATACAAGCCCAAGAGCTAGCCGATCCAGTTTACTGAGTATACTTAGTGTATTTTGCTACTGATAAATCAATAAAACCATGTTGTAATCTACAAACTTCCATCTCTGTGAAGCAGCTATAAGCAAACTGTAAATGAACACACAGGTCAAAAACTGGGATGCCGTGATTATGTTGACTGTGAAAACATTTGACTTTCATAGAATACATTTTAGTGTTTGAGAGAACGAAGTTTCAGCTCTGCTTATATTTTCCTGAAAGACTGAGATGATAAATATTCAAATGATGATAAATATTTGTGTTTATATTGTAACTACGCATACTTTAAGAAAACAATATCTGCACTGCAATCCATGATTTACAGAGGTTAAGTAAATGTAAATCATAGCTACACAAAGAAAATAAACACTTGACTTAGATTGTATACTCAGTTTTGTGTTCTTCATCCATGTGAAACTTCCTGTAGTCAATGGATGGCTTGGGTGTGCAAGGGATGCATTAAAGTTTTATCTGTAATTCCCTTTTGTTTGGGATTATTATTATTATTATTATTTTGACTTCGTTCTGTTAAGTACCCCACTGAACATAATTCTGACATTGACCATAAACAATCAGATGCTAAAGGCCTCACTATAATTTATGACACCCAAAATATGCATGAAATTGGTATTCCACAATCTGCTCTGGCACTATCACAGATTATAACTGTAAGAGACTTTTGGTACTGATACAACAAAATGATCTACTAAGGGCCATCCTCAAAAGACAAGGAAATACCAAAAGAAATTACGAATCATTAGTACTAGCAAGGGTCTTAGCTGTGGCTCACATCACCAGATCTGTCTTTCAGGGCTCCAGTATTCAGAACAGGACCTGCACAGGCACATTCCTCCTCCAGACTGCACAGAGTGCAAGACAGCACCTTGGGATGGGATTTGTAACAATGGCTATAAGAGAAGAGTGCTCCTAAAGTAGCCAGATAGTTTTTGTGTTATTCAGTCAGAAGTTTCTATTTATGCTAACCCAAGTCCTCTCTTCTCTGGGTCAGGAAGTTATCACTGCAAGTGGTAGGTAGCACCAGCCACTCCCTCCACAGCCTGCAAATCCTAACTGGACTGTAACATGGAGCATGCAATTCAAAAACTGGCAAGCAATGCGTCATCCAGTGAAGCGATATGATTCAGTGTGGAAAACACATTTCATTACAGATTTGCAAAAGTAATATATTTCCTTTTGTGCAGAATGAATGGTACTTTAGACATACCAAGAGAAACAAGATCTGCTGAGTGATACCAAAACACAGCATATCTAGAAAGGTCCAGAGAATATGCCCCGAGTGGCTGAATTTGTTCAGCTCACCTTAGATTTGAATGTTAGTTCAATATTTTATTTCCTCACAACCCAGGAAACTGATTTCACTCAGTATGTTAAATTTATCTGAAGTTGAACACAACTTTATTGGCTTACTAAATTCTTTTATTACAACAAATATGTATCTCTACAAGACTTTTAAATTCGTCATTTCACTAGGCATATTAGTGCAGTCTGAGGGGAGTTATTCTGAGAGAAGTCAATGGTGTTAGTGCAGAATTCCAAGTATTTAAATAAATTCTGTCCCTACTATGTACTGCTTTGTGTTAGATCAGACATGACTTTCTTCACACATTTCAATTAGTCTTAATTCCTCACTAAACCTAATTCCTAAAGCAGACTACTTGCAAGCCCATTGCCCCTAAACCTAATAATTTCACATTGCCTGTTTTTGCTACTCTAGTTAATGGTAATATTTTATGTAAGATATGATATACTTGGTACTAGATTTTGTGTTTCAGATTCTCCAATGTTCTTCTTCATGCCTTGCATGCCAAAGAAACTTTACATCAGCTCTGCTGCACAGCAGAATTCTTTGGGGTATGTGGTAGTTTTGCGTGTCTGGGAGTCTTCCATCTGGCTAGTGTGGGTTTCCTAAACACTATAAAACCCCGCCTGTGGAGATTGTATATCTCTTATGGGCCCCATGGAGTTTATAATCTGCTTTTAATCATCGCACGAGGCAGCCAACACATCAGTCCTCATCAAGCAGCTTTTTCCACATTGAATATCCTTTAATAACTTTTGATCCAGTTCTGAAAGTTCAGAGTTATTGCTGATTTTCATTGCTATCTTAGACTGCTACAAGAGTTTCTCCTCCCTCATCTCCTTCCTTTTGAACTCTCATAGCCATTGACTTCAATCATTTATTACAGTAAGTAAAAAATTCTTAGCACTGTGCCCTCACTTGCTTGTCTTTTGAATGTAGCCACCAGCATCTGTTTCACAGTAAAGTACAGGTCAGATCCTTAGCTGGGACAAATTAATGCAACTCAGTGCAACAGAGCTAAGCCAATTTACTGTAACTAAGAAACTAGCTCTACATTTAGTAGAAATGTCTAGTGTCTTGTCTTTGACAAGTCATCAGAACTTACATCTCAAAATGCAAGCACCAGTTACATTATTCCCTATATGGTATTAAAAGATTACCAACTATTCAATCCCAGCAGAAATTCACAGCAGCAGACAACATGGTGGTTTTCATTAAAAGCAAAATCACTTTTGACATCTGCTAAATTATTTACTGACACAAATCAGTGAAACTATTAATATCTATGAAACTGTACTACTCATCTCCAGTAGCTAACATGATCTCACATTCAGGCTACAGTTTTGTAAAAAAAGAAAAAAAAAAGGAAAAAAAAAAAAAAAAAAAAGCAGCCTAGTTTTAATAGGGGAGTCTGAACATCTAAATGTGTCATCCTAATAAAATAAGAAATCAAATTATTTTAATTGTTTTGAAAGGTGAAAATAAAAGACATGCATTTTCAAAATTTAAAATAAAACCAACTGAGTTCTCTAACATTTGGTGGTTCCTCCAAAACAAATAGCTCTAAGTCCCAGTGAATGTACAACTTGTTTCTTTTGTGTCGTGCTTCTGCCTGCAATTTCTAATTAACTAGCTCCATTCTTATCTACAACAAGTGACTGAAAGCATACAAGCTACAATATATACTTCAACTAAATATATGTAGGTATGATTTTAAAAGGGAGATAACTAGTTAACAACATTTGCATGAGGCAAAGAGGCTCAATCGGTATAATAAATCAGAAATGCTTGCTTTTAGCTTGTTCCCTGCATAGCTGTGCTGTACTGAATACAATCTGTACATTAAAGATACCATGTTTGCAGTTAAAAATCTCATGAGACTTTAGACCTATACATAAAGATACTTATTTTACTCTTTTCTGAGACACTGACCTGTATCCTCATTTAAAAATGAACACCACATCTTTATGTTATTAAATCTTTGTTTTGATCTATTAGTATTCACCAACGTGCCATTTTATACAACCCCGCACTGAATAGGCAAGGCTGGAGGTAACCATCTGCAGCTTTAAAGTCTGCGTTTGAATTGATGAAAAGAGCTTTGTGTGTTCATTGCCAAGTTTGATTCTTCCAGTCATTAGACATTCCCCTCAGATCGCATCAATGAAGCGGACTCTCTTACACCCATGTGTTAAATTCTCTTCTCCTCATGGTTTCCTTTGCCAGCTATACTCCAGAAAGACTACCGGGTCTTAGCCACATTCTTCTCACAGCTGTGTTAAAAAAGAGCATCAGAGCGTCTTCCCAAAATCCATATGTGTATCTGGTCAGTCCCCTGTCGGAGGGTCACCTCACATTGTGGTGTGATTATTCAAATATTCATTCTTGTTCTTGAACTGCACTGCTCTGACCACTCTGGGAAAGATTAGACCCTCCAGCAAGCACCGGAGAACGTCTTGGACGTCAATGTGAAATGCACACAACTCCTGTACTAGCAAGGCAGATTAGTTTTACTTGCAGAGGAAGGGGACTCTAGCCACTTAGTTAATATGCAGCCCTTATTTCTTTTATTTTTTTTACTCTTTTTAATGTGTCAGATGCTGGTAAGAAATGTTTGTTTTTGTTGTCTCATTGATGGACTTATTTATCAGCATAAGCTAAGAAGCAAAACTAAGTGAACAACTCTGAAAACAGAAATGATGTTCAGAAACGCTGGAGGGAAATCCAGAAGCACTCAGAATGGGTGCATTCCAATAACAGTGAAAATTAGGTGGCCAGAAAACCCACACCTTAGGAAGTAAAGCAAAGATAGTATTTCTTTTATGAGAGACAGTAATTTAATTTGATAAAACTACCTGCTTATTCAGAAGATAGCTTATTTTTTTCTTGTACTCAATAAACTGAAATATTTTATCCAAATTTGTAACTCTCCTGCCTTCCACCTTAAAAGCAAAAAAGAAAAGGAAAAAACAAAACAAAACAAAACAACAACACCAAAAAAAAAAAAGGAAAAGGTTTCTTTAATAGTTAAGAACAAAACAAGTAAGAATTTCTGGCTCACATCACTTTTATAACTGCTTTGTTCATAGTAAGAACTACTTTGACAAAGTGTGCTGAGTATATCTATCATGATTTATGCTGATTTTCATACCTGTATATTTTAGCATTGCACCATCACTTCATGGATTTGAGTTTGCTTTTAGAAGCAGAAAGGCTACATAGAAATTCTACATGCATACCTTCCGCTACAAACTTAGACATGCAGGTCTGTGAGTATGCGAGTATGACTGCTCACATATGCAGAGCTACACTTTACTGAGATGGAATCATTAAATTGTGAGAAAAAAAAAATAAAGCCCTCAAAGACAAATTGCATTAGAATTCCCCCCAGCTGCAAAGCTGTTGCAGAAAAATAGAACATTTCCTGAAAAAAAAATACATCAAAAGTGGCCTCAACCTTTACTGATAATTGGCTAATATTGATTTGGTATTACATTATAACCTCCTCTGATCTCACTGTCACCAGTAGCCACTCCTCGATCCCAGAGGCTCCAGCAGGAAGGACAGTTTTAAAATATCTTGCTTCCTCTGCTGGCAGAGGCCTTAATTAATTCACAGGCTTTCCCAGCCACCTTCTCCAGGTCAGCCCCATTTCCCTTCTGGGGCTGCACCAGCTGGCTCCCGGCTTCTCCAGCAGGACAAACTTGCGGGGGGCCTGTGGCGCCACGCCAGAGCTCCTGGGGAGTCTGTGCCACTGTCCGTGTTCTTTGTTAATGTTAATGACATATCAAAAACTATATGCTCTACAGAACATAAGTTAAAAATCTTAAGTACCCCACAAATTGTCATAATTTCCTACTGAATAAGTATATGAATAAATATGCACTGTGTTATGTGTACATATACACATTTATTTACACACTTCACACAGTTAAAATGTGTATTTGTTTTATAAACTAGAATAGTGCTCTATTCAAAGTCTAATATATACCTTGTTAGTATTTCAAAATCAAAATAGATTCAAACAAATGCTGCTAGATCTGGCTACTCTCTCTCTGGCTAGATCAGGGCTACTCTCCAACCATCACTATTTTCTGTTTCGCACCACCACCCCTGCTAGGACTGCAAATCGTCTTTACAAGCAAGAGTACACAGTTGCAATTCATATATCACACTGCAGTGAGCTGATGCGAGGTGTTCACACCACTTCAGTATCAACAGAATTTGACTATACCTAAGTTCACTACTAAGAGATTCCAATATATCCCCCTTCTGGTTCCCAGCTGCTGTTTCATACAGGATAGGATCCAGAAATTTTTTAGATGCTTTGTGTCCTGATGACTGAAAGCCCAGGACCACTGTTCTGACTTCAGTCTTGCACTTAGCAACAATTGCAGGTAGGTACACAAATTAAAGAAATTATGGCAACACCGTGCAGAAATTCCATCCCCATTGAAAGCTCTGCATGTGATGCTGTCTGCAAACACTCAAGTTTTTAGGAATATTAAAAAATTCTTTAATGCTGCCAGATAACAGATTAGCAAAGGCACAGTGAACACTATGAAATTACATGATAGGAAGATACAAAGTACATCTTTTTCAACTTTATTTTAATTATTCTAATTATATTCTTTCTTAGTGAAGCTAATAATTATTCTCCTCTTCAGAGTTTTAACTGTTGCTTATGTTATTCAGATATTTTACTGATTAATATTGGGAAACTACTTCATATAGCTGCTAAATATCTCTCTCACCAGAATTAAATGTTACTTGGGCATTTAGAAGAATGGCAAATCAGGTAAACAGACATTTAAAATCCTATTTGGGCTATGAAATGTAGCATCACATTTCAAATTACAAGCAGCTTGCTCTTAAGACAGTACTAATAATTAATACTACTGTAATTAATACCAAGAAGTCTTTCAGTTGACAGGTTTATAAATTGCCAGTTCCTTTCTGAAATGTAGAGCATCCTACATCTTGGAAATAAAAAGCAAAGCTAACAAATGAGTTCCTGCCTAATTGCCAAACACTGATTTGTATGAAGCAGTTGAATCTACAAAGGAATTGGGAATTCTCAGCCTGGTTTCCCTGCTGATGAGTAAGAACTGTCTGTGTAGTTCTCCCAGAGGTGTCAGAGGAATCTCTATAGTGTCACACAAGGGTTCTTAGCTCAAAGTAAACACACTTTCCACAAACTCAGCTGCTTAATCTGTTTGCAGGTTGAATTATAAGATGGGGGTGGATGACTCTGGGTGCTGGGAAGACGCACAGAGCATTTCCACAGTTTCTTGGTAAAAAAGGCATGCTATTGTCATCAAAAGGCTTCAACCAATTGTTTGATTTTGCTATAGGCTCAGTGGTGTGATCTTAGCAATAATGAAAACTAACCTCACCAAAATTTTCCCAAGTATTTGAGCATGTTAAATTGCATACGTATTTTTTACTATAGCAGTGCATCACCACTACTTTAATTCAGGTTGTGCTTGCACTTCTACTCTAGGCACTGTGGTTACATCGGATTAAACAAGAATTCTCTAAAACAAGAACAAAACAAAAACATTCTTCACTTAAATATAGGTTGTCAGTAAGCGTTTATAAATAAAACAAAACACAACAACTTTAAAATCAAGCAGTGTACAGAAAGGTTTAGCCAACATTCACTTTTAGGTGCTGCAATTATTTTTCATAGTTTTATTTTTATCAAGCATGTTTAATGCACCTGCTGAAGTTTCAAAAACATCTAAATGTTCAGAATAAAGATCTGAATGATTCTCAGCCACTGGAGGTTTTAAAGAGATGACTGATGTATTTTCATATACATATATTAATTATATTTTAGGTAGTTAAAAATAATTCTTAATAATATAAAAATGTAATTTGCATATTTTGTAATAGGAAACATCAGCATGATTTCCTTTTTAAACAGGAAGAACTCTTATTAGGTCCTTGCAATATATTATAAGCCAACTCCTAGCTACTCTCGAAATATGTTACAGACATTAAAGTTGAAGAAAAATATGGACTGATGGGAAAATCTGCAACTCAGCCTTGACAGCCTTGGAAGGGTGTGAGAAGGGTATTTTGCAGCTGATAAATGCAATGCAGCAATGAGAAACACCAGACTATGAAGAGGCAAAGCCTATACATTTGCCTATATCCCAGCAATCAGACCTTCAGAAGCTTCTGTGCTAGTAATAACTTGTCACAATAAGGACTTCAACAGAGATGAACTTCAGGTTTTGAAGTTCAGTAACCTTTCAACAGGGAATTGTACGGTGGGAAGGAGAATGCAATCCCTGCACATCCATTCAGAGACTTCCTGCCGATTTCAGTGACATTTTGAAGCCATCCCCTAAACAACCTCATCTGCATTTCCTGTATGAATCATGCCAGACAAGAAATCATGAGAACCTGAAGGTTCTACCATGCAATTATAAAGGCAAATACTCTGTTGCTATAGAATTGCCATGGGTGTAAATGATTCATCAGAAATGGAAACACTTTCCTTGTGCCTTGCACATGCAGTTTCCATAACAGTACTGACAGGCACACTCTCTTCCATAGCGATATATAACTGTTAAAATAATTGGCTTCATAACTAAGTAAGTAATGAGCTGAACAGTCAACAAAAAAGGAATCATTTTAAAGGAACTTAGTTCTGAGTACAACAGCATTTTCAGTCACAGGTAAAAGAACAATGTTTCATTTGTTTTCCCACTACAAGTTTTCCTGAAAGAAGGCAAATGACTTACTTCTGAACTTTTTCGTTGGCCTCCTTTGAAACCTCCAAGGCCTTTTGGAGCTTCATCTCAGTGTTCTTCTGCTCTGACTGAGCTTGCTGCAGCTGAGCTGCCAGTTCTTCAATCTGGCCATAGGTAAGGGTCACAACATCCTCCCTGTCTTTCAGTCTACCTTCAGAAGTACTGAAAGCATGGTTAAGCCAGTCCTTCGGGCTCATCCCTTGAGACAAAGGTTTGTGTGAACTGGGGGAAAAAAAACCATACAGTTCATTAAGGTGCAGCCTAAGGCTGAACTGCAAGAATACTACACTCGGTTTAATTAATATTTTTAATATTATCATATACGGATCTATATGCATTAATACCAATATTATTTCAAAGGTGATGTGAAACAAGAGAATACCTCATTTCCACATGGGTCTTCTACAAGTATGTAACAACTAGCAGAATTTTAAAAAGTCAAAAACCTGTTAAACAAACTTACAAAGTAGTAGTATTTTTCAACTGCATTATTCTCCCAATCACTTTATGACCTGCAGGAAAAAGCTGTTATTGTGATTTACATGAAGTTGAATTAATCAGTGTAAGTTACTGATATGTTATTATCTCATGATACAGAGGCCTCTCTTTTAGCAAGCAGACTCATCAACTGAAGGGAGTTTATTTGCAAAATTGAAGATTTTTCAATACAATGAAAGGAATAAAAGTGTTACAATGTACAAACATAATTAAGATATCAGGATTTATTAGAAATATGATTTGTGCATGCTAATCAATTCTAAAGGCCCTCAGTCGATATTTTTGTGAGATGGAACTTAAATGTTTCTTGATGCTGGTTTAAATAAGCTAGTAACACATATACTGTGATACACTATGTCTTAAATAGCTTCTTTGTGATAGACAGAGATAGGTTACTTGCCAGCATCAGAGTTTTATTGCTGGATACTTCAACATGTATAGCGTCCTTCACTGTTTTATTACTGGACACTTCAACATACTCCACCATAACTTCTTGGAAAGACTTTCCTGAGTCACTGTTTTGGTTTGACTTAGGGAGAAAGTAGACATGTTTACCAACTATTGCACACTGAAGTGCCACAGGTGTATACTCAACTCATTCAGTTTTATACACAATTTTGAGTTATATTCACAGAGATACCAAATCATACAGCACAAAATAGTAACGTCTTGTTTCATCGATGACCATGTAAACATCAAACATTATTTCAGCATAAATTTCTAGTAGCAGTGGAGACTGATTGTAATACTCAAGATATTCTGCATGACAGCAGGTGGTATGCAATAGCATACGTTCTTCCTTTCTAGTTTATTAAGATGTTTGTACAGAAAACATCCTTCATTCTGTCAGTCCATAGAGGAAAATCATATACAAACTAAAATATAATACACATAGATAAAAAACTGTTCATGAACTAATGGAAATCTAAAAGCTGAAAGGTCAGTGTTGATATGTCATTATGCCTACTACCTGAGGTTGTCTGAAAATAAAGTGAAGAACATTTTCAATTAAATTAAGATATTGAAAATATAAATATTTGTAAAGGGACATTAAAATCTCTAGAAAATCTCTAGAACATACTCATTAAAGGTTGCACATAAAATTTACTGATTGAAATTCCACTATGGTCAAGCATTGATAACCACAGAAAAATACAAAGATATGCAAATAATGCTGAAAGATGGGTACTGAAATACCACTAATGTCTACTTCTTAAACACCTGGCACAAGAATAAAATGAAAAAAAAAATGCTGAGAAGCTAAACTGTTCAGTGAATATATGGGTCGTTGGTTTTCAAAAAAACAAACAAGCAAAGAAAAAAACTAACTTGTTTATACCAGCTGAGAGCTTTTTTTAAAAAAATATTTTCCTTTCTAGAACATATGAAAAACATGGCCTTTTATTTAGATTCTAAATCTAAAATTCTGTCCCTGTCTGGCTACAACTGGGCTCCTTCTGAAAGACTGGCCCTGAATAATACAGTATGCAATACACAGTTACGTGTTTAACTCATAATGATTGCATCTGAGATTCTGACGTATATATTTTGTAAGCCAGTGCAATTCATATAGATAAAGGCACCGTGGTTGATAAATCTTTCAAACATTTTTTTAGGACCATACAATTTCCAAAGTTCCAGAAGATTATTTCTTCAAATAATATTGATGTTATAAATCAAAAATAAATGAGAGTTCTAGGCCTGAAAAATGGTTCACAGAAGCATTCAAACTGTTCCTTGATTTAAGGAATTCACACTTTCATTATAAAAAAAAAAACAACACCAACTTTTGCTTACTATGGCAGTATGAGTCTAACAATTTTTGATTAAGCCTGGGTCTGAGAGCTGCAGTTAATGGTCCTCCTTAACCATATCCAGGAAGAAGAAAAAGTCAAATGTGATGAAGTCACTTATGCAGCTCTGGCAGATAGCAAGAGGTCCCCCCAAAGTCAGAACACCTTCAAGCTTGCCATAGATTTCGCTAGTTATAACTGTTCCCAGAGGGACTTGTCACTGGCTGAAAATCAACTGCATGAAGTGCTGCTCTTATAACACTTCTCTCTTTACCAGGCATACTTTTGGTGCAAGGTGAGAAATGATTTTCCACCTGAAGCAATTACTGAACAACCTTCCACCTAAAGGGGTGGGGGGAAATAAAAAAACAAACATTCCCTATTTGTTCCCTCTTTCCTCCCCATCTCCGGTGATAAACATATCCAGTGTTTCCAAATGCATGCCGGTCTGACCTTGGTTTTCACCACAAATGTCTCTGACACTCAAGTTCTGGAGACTGCTCAAACCTCAGCCTGCACTTGGGATGGCTTTGAAGAGGGTCCCTTCATAGTGCTGAGACCACTCAAAGGCTAGACAGCATTGATACCTTGAAAATACTACCTCAGAGGTGCTCTTGGGAAACAATCCAATAAGAAAATATTAAAAAAAAAAAAAAGTTCATAACACCTAGAAGGACTTTGACATTTTCCTGCAAAGCAGAGGAAATAAAATGGTCAAGTTCGCATTACAAATGAGTCAGGAGCCTGACAGCTGGTAGACAGGTAACTAGATGACATTGCCCTACCATAGACAAATATTTTAGTAGCCTTCCTTCCTCTGCAATTACAGATATTAAGAGAACTGTTTCCTCTTCAGTACAACCTCCAAAACATCTTTCACTAATTTAACTGACGGCACCATCTGTGTTAGCTCAGGCCACAGACCATGTTACAACATTAGTGCATGTTATGCATAACACAGGCTATGTTCTGTGCATTCTTACAGTCCATCATAGAGTGTCACTACCTCATCTGTAGGATGAGCTCAGGTATCCTCTGTATTTTATATTCTCTCACCAAACCCAACAATAAGCACTTGTTGGGCAGAGCCCACTAATGATTTTCTTCTCTGTGTCAGCTGGTGATAAAACCTTAGGATTTTACAGAATAACATGTTGACTGATAAGCACTGATCATGCATGTCCCTACCACCAAACTCAATCACTTTTGAATTTGGATCCATAGTGAACTGTAGGTTGAATCTCAACATTCTCTCCTGAAATGATCTGGAGAAACCTGTGACTTGCATTGTCTGCATGCTGTATGATTGAAGCACATGTTCATTATTTATAGTGCAAGCTTGAACTGACGATCATCCATCTTAGAACTTCCATTTTTCAACATATACAAATTAAAGGCCACTACATTGTGCCTCCTCGGGCCTCAATCTTTTCACCTTTAATAAGAGCAATGACTAACTACCTTTGCAAGGTGCTCTGAGCTTCACTACTGAAAAGGGACTTGTCACTGTTGAAGCATGTTAGATCCAGCATAGTTTGAATTTAGGAAAAATGAAACCCAGATGGTCTTCTGGTGACATCAAGCATCAAACATTCTCTTTTGGATCTCACTTCATTCTCCAAGCGCCAAGCACCCTGCAGTACCCACACCATTCCCAAGGGACCAGCCTGGTAGAGGTAGCAAGGACTTAGGGCACGTGATTTAATCATTTGAGCCTTTCTCGAGGTTGAGGGACTGCTGAGACATGCTTTCAACAAGAAATAATTGGAAGCCAAACCTCCTTTACAAACCCTTCACTTACAGAGATGCACAGTAATCAAAAGTCACCTCATGCAGCCAGTAGATAAATCGCTCAGGCAGCACAGATTCATGTCAGTGATACGCACACGACATCCAGCACCACCTATCATTCCTCACATTCACCACGGCATCAAATGGTCCAGGACTCCCACAGAAATAGCTTATGGATGACTAATATTTGGTTGAAACAGAATCCAAGCAAAACATACATGATATGATACCAATAAGTAGAAGGAAGCATTCTGGAGATTTTTGCAGCTGTGGTACTATCCTCTTCAGGTAAGTGCAGACCCATGGTTACTAGCTTGTGATCAAGAAATGCTTCTGAATTTCCTGAGCACAAGATGCTATCCCCAGCAGCACCTGGAGCTGGTCCCTCTATGATCTCTAATTGATTAATTAGAGTCTGGCAGATGATAACTTAAGCATTAGCTTTTTTCAGACATATGTCAGTTCTCGGATACAGTGCATCAGAGTTTACAGAAGAGAATACTGTATGTTTTATGCTTTAATCACAAATATAATACTTGATACAGATTAACATGACTCATACAACACCAGGATTCCATGATGTACCTGTGTTAATTGCAATATACACAACCACAGGCTATCAGATTTCTTCCAAGAATTAAGGCACTGAGTTTTCAACACAACAGCATCTTTTGTAGATGCTCTTCAGAGTTTATTTGACTACACGCTATTCCTACAACCAAGCTTGCTTTAAAATGTTCCTCTCATGTTTTGACATGGAATTGGCTGTAGTAGAGTATTTTTGTCTAGCATTCACAGAGTGAGACTATCCAGCCCTGAAGCCTAGCTTCTGTGTAAAATTAATCTGATATTTTAAAAATAATTGTATTTTGTACAGTGCTTACTTTACCATACTAGAAGTTGCAAGAAAGGATTTTGCTATCTTTTATCTGCTCTTTATTGCCAATTCATATCCTTTGTCCATTCTTAAATATTTGCCAATGGCTTTAGTTAACAAAATAACTTTAAGGTAGTATTTGTAATACTGTAGTTATTCCCTACAGTAATAGATTGTTTAGGTAACACTGCAAATACAGAGGGAACCTTATCTATTAATCGAAGACAGAACTGGCATCAAGTCATCAAGAGTGACCTCAGTATTTGAATATAAAGGATGTTTAAGATGGTGCCAACACCTCCACATTGTACAGCATATCACAGAATCCCGACTGCCTTTCCTGGGCAGCACTATCATTGTAGCTACAACCGAATGGATCCTGTTTCAGCTGAACGTGGCAGGCAGGCAGGAGGGGCACAGGCAGCCCGGGGACAAGAGGTTTTTCCACCTTCCCAGATCCTGGGTTCTCTGATGGCTGCCGGAGGCCTCTCCATGGACATGGATGAGTGCAGGGGTGTGAGAGTGGGTGGTGTAAAGCCAGTGATGCTGGCTGTCAGCCAGCTGGGAAATTGCCTATGTCAGGGATTTGCAGAAACACAAACCAGGTGGAATCAAGATGGAGGATCCTGTCCTAAATGTCATAGTGGCTTACTTTTCATACCTTCAGTATGCTTTTGACAACATCAGTTTTAAGAACAGTGCACTTTTGTCTTCAAAACTAAACATAATTAAGAAAGCAGTAACTCTGGTTGTGTGCTGAATTAATAGAGCTTTTGGTACGCCAACCAAAACAGGTAGAAAATGGACACAGTATGTATTGCTTGTGCCTTTTTTGGTGATCCTTGCCAAGAGTTTCATTCTGAACACTGCCTCTTACATGGAAACCAGGTATTGTGGGATAGATGGACATTAGGCCTTCAGAGCAGGCATGTCAGGATCAGCTCCTACAGATCCACACATCTACCACCAACCAGGTCTGGACGGCAGCCCCCTTGGCTCCTGCTGACTTCACTGCACTTGGCAGTATGCAGTACATGGCTGGCTTGAAGATCTAGTCTCCAAAATGCCAGCCATGGAAATCTTTCCTGTTGACATGGGAAATGTGCACATTCAAGGGTCAGGCATTTCTGCTCTGAGACTTAAATAACATCTCCTGTCACCGTAGTTTGAATTTAGACTCGCCTGCAGAGCTAAGAAAATCTAGCAGAGATATCTTTGTTAGAAATTATGCATGAAGTTAGGGCTAATTTGGTTTGTGTCTTTAGTTTCTTTTACAGCCTCTCACTGCTAAGGATAATGGCTTCTGATTTCCATTTTATGTGTGACCTACACACAAACAATTCTGTTTGGAATGGACAAAATCCTTCTACAAAAAGCATTAATACTAGTGTATCACCTCTTGTATTGGATAAACTGAAGTAATTCAGACAGAACAAATAAGAATCCTGACCCTGAAAACTGATGTAATCAGTGGAGTATCCAGTCAGTAGAAAGTGATACTTCATATATACATCCACCCATATATACATGTACATAAAATAAATCTGATAGCACAGGTATAGATCATAACACGGGCATCAGAATCACCTGAAAACAAGTTCAGTGTAATGACTATGTGCTGTTGACTTTTATTTTTGTCTCCAGGGAATACTGTTTACTTTGCTTTAAAATTTATATGAGTCATTTTGTTACATGTGCCTTTTTTTAATTAGTTTGAAGGAAACAGTCATTTGAGAAAGAGAGCGGAAATCAATTCTGATTCGATACTGATAGCTACTGTGCGATGTAAACTGTGTGTTCTTTCTAATTAAATGTAAACATGTTCAGTTCTAAAGTCCAGCAGTGATGACAACAACTACTAGAAAGGATTGCTTAAGCCCTGGTCAACTGATTCTTGTGAACCTTTTGTTCATACCGTAGGTGAGCTTGTGCAATCTGTCGTAGGGTGATCGCCAGTTGTAACTGACTTTATTTTAGGTCATCTTCAGAGAAAAGACTTGACAAGAATGTGGAGCACTCTGTAATACCTCAAGTTACCCATTAACTATGTCCTTCTGATAGCTAATCAATAGCATTGCATGGAGCCAAACACACTGCACTGAACTGCCCCTCTTCCAAAAGCCAAGTCTTGGTAAATATTTAATGGCAGTAAAGGTGTTTTGACTGTTATCAATCTGATATGTTAAAGAACTCTTGAAAGAAACTTTATCTTGCTTCTTTCTGCATAAATAATTTGTTCAGTTACAATTTTAGTCTTATGCAAAAGCACTTAAATTAATGATCTAATGCTTTTAAATCAAAGCTTTGGACAGAGAAAATAAAGTTTCAATGCCCATAACACATACACACACACAAAAAAAGAAGAAAAATCAAAGTTTATTTCCTTGATAAAATGCCAGCTAGAAATATACATCAAGGAACCCAGCCCTTTATACTGTAGTAGTAGATACTGTGCCAGACTTGCTCAAAACCTGTTATACAAGTGCACATTTGAGATTTTCTTTCAGGGCTTTAGTTTCTGTAAAATTCCTAGCTCTTGCTCACATCAAGATGGCCTAGGATTTTTAGCTTCTTTTCATCAGGGAAAAACTCAACCCTTTATATATTAATATACAGTGACTTTTTTTCCTATAGAGTGAATATTCCCATTTTCAGATGGGTATATTCTCAGCTAATGAGTTTTATTAAGTGTTCTTCTGTTTTGTATTTTTCTGTGCAAGGCAGTTCACTTAACAGATAAACACTTTTATCCTGATTCTTTAACACCTAGTGCATGTAAGCCTCTGCTCCAGCCAGGTAGGATCTGAATGTCTCCTAAGAGACTTACATAGGATTATTCCATACCTCTGTGCTAATGTCACAGGACAGAGAACAGAGGAGTCTCCTGACCCCCTCCACCAGCACAGTCTTACAGCCTTCTCTGCATGATTCAACTTCACTATGAGACTAAGCATATTGAAGAAACTGATTCAGCAGTGGATCCAAGCTTTTTCTTGGAAAATAATCTGGGAATAAAACATTGATAGTGTTTCAGCTTCCAAAATGTGAATCACCGTAAATATTTTCCCAGAAGTATAAGTACTATTTTTTTCCCCAGTGTTTAAATGGCCTCTTTAGTGCTCTTGATGCTATTCAATAGATTTCCAAAATAAAGATCACAGGAATAATTCCCAAACACTGGCGTAGATAAACTGGACAGCCAGGAGTTTTCAAATCAATAGTAATTGTCTCTGATGAAAACAGCATTAATTAAAATCATAAAGGCCTGTAAATCAATCAGGCAGTAAAGCGCATGGCACCATTCAGAAACGACCAGCTGAAGAAAGCCTGTTACTAATAACCTTAGAAAATATCTTGTATTTATTACAATGTTATCTTTATAAATCAGACACGATTGTGAATTTTATGGCTGTCCTGATTTGCTATTGTGATCACATGGCTTAACTCCCCCACTGAACCAGAAAAGCAAGAGGCAAATCTGTCTCGGACAGAGGGCTAGAAGCCAGCCCTGCTTTCCAGCATAGCCAGGAACATCCAGCTGAGTAGATGGAAGAGAAGTGTCTCTCCAGGAGAATGCAATTAAAAGAAACACGAAGAATGGAAACGTGTTTCAAAGATGGAATAACCAAACACATATGGAATTTGAGAGAGAGATGATCTAATGGATGAGATGAGTTGCCCTAAAGCTAGAAACCCTGTGTAACTGACCTGGGAAGGGATTCACATGGGGCTCTGCTCTCTTATCATTCCTTAGTTAGTGAATGATTCAGCTGGGTTAAACTCTCTGAATATCTTTTTTAAAAAAAAATTAACTTTTTTTTTTTCTTGAGTATACTTCTCCCCATACCCAGAAAAATAGAGTGTACTTGAAAAATTTTGTCTGATTTTTCTTACAAGCGTTACTGAAAAATATTAAGCAACTCTGACCACGGTGGAACAAGGTGTCCTGTGCTCCAGCACATGCCTGGCTGTGGTCACCAATGTGCCAGGAAGTGAGGTACATTGATGCACTCTATGTGAGTGTGCCCAGAACATGGTTTCTCTGCTGTCAGTACTCTGCACAGCAATATGTGCCCCTCTGAGATGGCTGCAGTCACCAGGAGGACTGCAAGTGTTGCAGTCTGAAAGCCCTCAACCAGGCTAGTACAGATGCCTGTAGTGTCTACCTTAAAACTATCACGGCTTCTCCTATGCAAAAATGGAGATGGTTTTGGGACTGCTATGCAGAAATAACCTAGCAAGTTGCCTCCTGAAAGCCATGTGAATGACACAATGGCAACGTATTGCTACTCAGTAAGCCATGTCTTACCTAGCTGCTGCTGCCAAACCCTTATATATAAATCACACAGCTCCTTGGACAGTTGAGCACTATGAAACAAGGCAGTTAAAACGATGGCTTAAATGATAAAGGGAACGCCTGGGAAACTTAATATAGGGGAAGTCTGCTTCTCTATTGTACCAATGCTTACTGAAGTGATGGGGCAGACTTGTCTGGGCCATTCTCCCTAACATGAAACAAGGACATATGCTGGGGAATGATTTAGTGGACTGGGGATCAGAGCTCTGTCTTGAATTCCCTCTTCTGTTTCACATCTTCTGTGTGGTACTGAACAAGTCACAACACGCACACCACAGCCTGCCATGATGAAACCAGGAGAAAAGTGCCCTTCCTTTGCTTTTTGCCCTTGTTGAATTCTAAGCTTTGCGGGGCTGGGATTACTTCTTCTTATCTATGTGTGCCACATCTGGAAACCTGAGGCTCCAATCTTGGTTCAGGTCTCAGCACAAATTATTATTCACAGGAAGATACAAAACAGCTAATTAACAGTATGCATGTGTTGGTGATGTATGTCAGTTTGCTTAACTTTAGGAGACAGATCCAGGTTTAGGACTTTTACGGAAAAAACACTACAACTTCTCATGATGCAGTTTCTGCCTCCCCATTGCAGGTTCAGCCACCATTGCAACCAATGTGTAAGGTGCAAGCAGTGACAGCAGCCTCCCACCTGCCGTGAGCCCAAGAGCTTTGTTACCCAAGAAGGTGTTCCTTGCACCCTTCCAGATGAAAAGGGCAATCAGCTGGGTATAGCCCACCGAATGAAAGCCAAATTGCGTGATTCACAAGCCTCTTGGAATGTGAGTGATTAGACTGGCTGTTGCTGGAGAAAAATCAGTGAAGACAGAGCTTCAAAGTATAAGGGTTGGAAAGATGCTGAAAACAGATGCTGAACTGATTTTTGTATCCTAAAACTTTTAAGTTGGCTCCCTCACCTCTCTCTTCTTTCATCCCCATGAATTTTGACCACTGGGCTATTGAAATCAAATCTGTAAAAGAATAACATTGTTGTGCACTTAATTTAGTCTGAGTGAAGAGGAAAACAGCAGTGTTAACTTCATGAGGCAGGAGTTCATGAGAAAAACTCCAGCTTCTTCTTTTGGCCAGCATATCAATAACCAGCAGGTAAAAGTGAATCGTTGTAGCAGGAAATGTATTGGTTGCACTGAACCAAAGAATTAATTATTTTCTCAGGACCTGACAAGGAACCTGAATGAGCATGAAAGCTTTTGTGAAATATAGCTAGCACTGAACTGACACTGTTCAATTCAAATTTATTCATTTTTTAGACAGGAAAAGGTAATGTGCTATACTTCTACATGTTCAGCCAATCCTCTGTTCTCCTCTGATAGGAGCGGAAACATTTGCTCAAGAAGGAGAACTAAATTCCTATGTCACGATAATCCTTGCTCTACTGTCACAGCTGTAGAAGTATAGTAATATATCACTCTTTGGTTAAAGACAGCAGGGAAGAAGAGCTAAAAGGAAGAATAGGTATTTCTGTAACTTGACTAAAGACCTTAGGATCAAAATCTAGCCTCTGTATTATTCCCTTTTACAGAATATGATTGAAACAAACAGATTGTGATGCTAAATGAGCCTATCTCAGCAGTAAAAGAAAGAAAAAATCAGATGTTATGAACTGTGTTACCCATCCATCTTCCCACTCCTTTGTCTGAAGGACAAGTGAGGGACAAATTCACAGCACTTCTTCTTTCCTGGCAAGAGATGCCCCCTGTTCAATCCTCCTTAATGACAGTTGAAGTCATTAGTGCATTTCTTGTTGAAGACCAGGAGAAAGCCTAGTAAAAAATGACTGGAATTTTTGTATCAAGAAGCTAAAGGCTGAGGCCATCAGTAGATGCTTACACCATTGTCTGTGTCTAATAACAAAACACTTCCTGAAAATCTTACTCCTTCCTTCTGATCTCTGGAAATGGAACACCAGAAGAGAAAAAGCACAATAAAAACTTACTTTATACATTCATATAGTAGGACAAGAAGAAGTTCCTGCAAGAGTTGAAATGAAATGAAATGAAATAAAATAAATAAAATAAGCAACCATATATAATCTAGATATTTGAAATTTTGACTTTTAACTTGCTTATCTCAGTAGCCATGGGTTAGGTATGAAACAAATCCTTCAGGTTAAATTTTGAATGCAATGTACACAATTTTTGCCTTAATGAGATATGTAAGATCACATCCTCCAAATCAAGCCTACGATATGCCCTTAAGTTATTTTTTCATGGACAGCGGGTGAAAGGATGTCATTCCTCTGTTTAATCAGGAGTTAAAGCGTGTACAGTAATTCCTTATTTTCTCAATATTCCTTCTGACAAAGATAACAACCATAAGAATGGTTCCCAGCTGGCTAAACCTGACATACAGGTTTTGTTAATAAAAAAATGCATGACTTAATTAATGAAACGGATCTATTAAGACTGTCCCCCAATCTACTACAGTGGCCCCACCTACAGCTGAACTTCATATGACCTATGTTATGCAAAAAGAATTGTAATAACTTGCACTGGAAGCTGTTATAGAGGAAAGGTTGCTATGAAGAAAAAGTATGACTCAGAAATGCATACAATGCCCCTAGAGGAGAAAGCTTAGTATTTTCACTTTTACTCAGGGTTTTCGTTTACAGTGTATAAATAATTGAAACGATTTTGTTAAACTGTGTAAAATTATTTCATCAAGAGTAATTATGTTTGATCTATTAGCACCTGATACTATCTATTGTCTAAATTGCTTGCATTCAATCCACGAATAAAGTCAACAGTATTAACGTCCATTATTGAAGTATTAGTTGAGTAAAAATCATTTTGAAGTGTTTTACGTTATTGTAACCTTCCTCCAGAATAATCTTCAAAATAATTATCATTATACCAAGATCTTCTCCAGTTTTTAAAGGCATGTTTTTCTTTAAGTTTTCAAATCTTAATCAGGATATTTAAAACTCACAAACAGTTTACCTGTTTTGTTCTGGCAAGCATAAATCTGTAGCAATCTACTCATTTTACATGCTTCTCTGTTCCTGTCTAGCTGTCCCACACCAAATGGCTATCCAAATTCTACTCCATCAACCTTGGCAGGCTCAACACCTCCTTCGCTAAACCAGTTTTCCCCCTAATCATAAAGAGCTGCAGTATTACAAACAGAAAGAAGGAACTCTGCAACATTTCTACAACAAAATTACGTACATATATTCACTGATTTGACCAAAAATTTCCCTAAATCTGAACTGTACTCACTTATTTAGAAATATTTTCTGTCTTGCAGCATCATCATTTCAAAGCATTTCAAATACTTGCTGCTTTTTAGCAGAGGAAATATTATGAACTATTTGAGATTACATTCTCACTCAAAGCAATGAATGCCACAGTCTTCTCCAGAATAAAAAGCTACTTTCTCTCCGTGGAATAGTAACTTTACAGTAATTTAGAGGAAACAGGAGAAACAGTTGGTCATTAAACATTAAATGTATTAATGAGGCACTCACAGTATATCGTTTGTCTGGAAAAGGCAGTTCTGTACTTGCATTTTAGAAGGACTGCTGCAATACAATAGCTACTGTGATAAATTTAGGTTTCCCTCACTTAACTTGTAGCAGAATCTAATAAAGAAAACTTAAATCAATGTATTTTCCAAAAACGTATGAGTAGCACTATTCACATCTTACAGCTAGGGGAATCAAGAGGCAAAGAAAAAACATTCCAAAAGAGGCCCTTCATTTTCACTCCCCTAATGGAGACCTTTAGGACTTTATATTTACAGGTTTCCAACTTGCAACTCTGGATGAAAACAATGGTAAATCAGAATACTCAAAGCAGAAGCCCCCATAAAGCACTTTGGCAGCATGTAAAAATCATCCGCCACTGCAGATTCATGCTGCTCTAGAAGTCCTGCTTGGTTCCTAGAATCACAGAATCACAGAATTGTAGGGGTTTGAAGGGACCTCGAGAGATCATCGGGTCCAACCCCCCCGCCAAAGCAGGAAATCCTCAGACCTGAGTGTACGCGTGGAGCACTCTGTGGCATTTTCTCACTACATGGCATCTGGAAACAGTTCAGGAAAACGATCCAAAAAAGAAGTGACACAGGCTATGTAGGATGCTGGTTTTCTTAATAAAAGGATTTATATGATTCACTGGAGTAGAAGGAAAAGTGACTAATATGATGTCTAGTACCTTAGGAGATATAAAGGGTAGACATAATTTCTAATGAGACAAATTAATTCTGTCTTCTCCCAAGACAATATGAATATCTTCTTTCTAATTTCCTTTCCTAGTGCTAGTTCTTCAGGAACTATCAAACCTTAAAATCATAGCACTTTGATGAAGTCTTTGTGCATCTCCTTACCCTGAAGTTCTCACTCGTTTAGGTGGTTAGGTCAACTGCCTAAATTTCAGGAGGCACAAAGAAATAGTAATAAAGAGAAAGTAACATGACCACATTAGAGCACACTTAAATCAATGGGGCAGAGTCCAAGGTAAATGTATCTGTTTGTAAAGACCTCCAGAAAGGGAGACATTAAGAGAAAGAGGTATGTCCACTATGTCCTGAGCTTTTAGTGTAGACTATTGTCTTGTGCAACCTACTCCGGGGAAAATGAGTTGTTAGTTTTGTCTGAGGAAAAAAAGGGTTCACAGGAAGAAGAAGGTTAAAAATGTAGAGCTGTATGTTTTTTAGTGAGAATATGATTCATTTCAGAAGTCATTTCTAAGAGCAGAGTATATGATGGGATTGTTTGGTGGACAAAAGCTTTGGGAAACACAAACCAGATATTTAATAACAAAAGGAAAAAAAAATCAGCTCACCAAAATAATAAGCATGCAGAATCTGATGTATGTTTAACAAAAGAGAGTAACATCTTGCCTATGCTTATGTGACAGTAAAAATCACTGGCTGTTAAAGCTGAAGCACAGAAAAAACCTTCAGGGAGAGACCATGGGAAAGCGAAATGGAGTATGACATTCTCTGAGTAACTATGGTGCGTCTGGGGGAAGAACTTCAGTTGCTGGCCCCATCAAGTACTGACAAAAGGAATGCGAGAACTGTTCCCAAGGTGAAAGAAGACAGGGTGAACAATCCAGCTAATGAGATCACACTAAGCTAATGGGATCACTGTGACTTGCTTTGCTTCTGTTGGTGTATGTCAAAACCGATTTTATTTTTTTATTTTATATTTTATATACTCTTTTTAAGGTAGCAGTGGTCTAAATTTTGAAGGACTTTTGAGAGACTGGGAGAACAAGCATACCTCCAGATTTTATGACTTGTGTAGAGTCTATGGGGCAAGAACACTAAGTTCAGAAGTTTACGAATTGTGAGAGGGGTCTTTTCTCTGTCAGAGAAAAAAAAAACACAGAAGGCTTGGACTTGTTAATACCTTATTGAACAGACTTTTATTGCTACTGCCCTCACATAGACACACAGAGGTTACAGACACTTTGCATTTGCACAAGCCCCCAGTTGCTCTCTCTTGTAACCCTGCTGCAGACAACAGAATAAACCCTACCGCATTGTAGCACTGAACCACACTATGGCACATTCATAATTCACAAGTACTGACAGGACTCGGGAATGCCATAAACAATATTTTTGATTTCTAAAAGCTCAGAGAAACTTGCTTAATGAGTCAGTATCTTGTTTAGGGTATGCTGAAAGTGTTCTGGAAATGATGCTAGGCCAACTCACAAGGTTTTAAGAATAAAATAGAACAGGTTAAAACAGTCAAGTGCTGGTGCCTATCGTTTAATCCTCCACTGAGTGGCTGGTGACCTGAGGAGGCACTTGCAGGTCCCTTCCCAGCCCCCTAAATGCAAACTCAGGTGCCTGAACTTACATATTCAAGACCGAAAATTTCGGCCACACTGTTTAACAGGCAGATCTGCTGGGAGGTCTCTTGTAACCAGATTTTTTTTAAAGCCTTATATTATTGGACAGATACTGGCCCAAGTCCAATCCACAACTGCAAATCTGAAGAAACAGCTCAGAGGAAACCAGCAGCCTTATTAGCTTTTAAAGATTTCATTTTCAAGAACTCAAGACCCTTTATTGACTAATGAAAGGTTGGGTCCCCAAGCCCACAAACTGATGTTGCTTGGAACATATTTTAATCATTTTGGAGTGCTAGCAGCCATCTGTCTAAAGAGCTTTGATCACATAAACGCACTCTGAACTGCTGCTTCTTCTGACTCCAAACCCTTTTCTGAAAGCCAAACGGAACCCACAGGCATGGCAACTTCAAGACACAATTCAAGGCCTTGTGATGCGATAAGGCTGCTTTTATTATTTAGCACATCATTAGGTTTAATGACACCACAGATAACAGATACACTAAAAAGATACCATTGTCATCTCCTGTCTTGTAACAGGAATATCCAACTGTGAGTACACTTTGTTTCTACCCGACACTTCTTTCTTACGAAGTTATTTTCAAAGAATAAAATGAAACTAAATGAAATAAAAACATTTTTTCCTGCCACAAGCACCAGAAATACTAACAAAACAAACACGTAACAAGTAAATAATAAAAAAGTTAAGCGAGCACCCTTTCTTTTCTCACTACCACTTTCCTACTTTGTTTTGAAAAAAAAGATACAGAAGGCAAGCAAACAAATCCCAAATAAACTACTGTATTTATGGTTTAGTCTATTGGCTGTTGGGCAGATACTGTTTACACATAGTAGTCTGGTTTGGCTGGCACTGAATACAAATTTAGACTGAAAAGAGAGAGATCCCTTACAGTTACAGCTTTTATGATGTTAATATTTACAAACATTTTACAAAATTGCCCTAATTATTTCCTACACAAACTCTTGAAACAATTTGGGCACCTCAAAGCTTAGTTTGTGGTGACCAGAGTTTTCATCCTGCTGTCTAGTGAATGGTGCAGATACATGCTGTTAACTTCACAAGCTTGGAAGCAACAATGTCGAGCATGAATCAAAAATCTTGAAATTATCGGAGCCAATAAATTTCTCTCAAATATGAAAGCAGCAGCCCTAGAGACTAACAAGTGGCAAGAACTGCATAAAAATTCCTCTCCTGAAGAAAGAAGAGACACAGCTGGTGGATTCTGTGTTGCAGACCTTGACTTCATTTGCTCTAATCACCATCAGCCTCAGTGGATTGCACCCTGAGATTCCAGACTTGTGGGTTTCTCTTCCTTCTGAAATCTGATTATTGGCCCTTCTACTCATTGAGGACACTAGTCACCAGTTGCCAAAAGAAAATGTTGCTATCAGACACTGCAATGTTGTATTTCTCAGTTCAGTAGCCTTCATGCTGTGGCCAGTTAGGTGTACGAAGAAGGAGAAATTAAGAAATAAAGCCCTTACCAAGCCTTAGGGCATAGTGAAAAAAAATTCTTCCTGATTCCCAAGCAGGCTTTCAAACCTACTGCAGCTTAAAAAATAAGTTCAATTATATTAGCTAGAGAGGCTGTGAAGAGTTTTCAAGCTACTGACGTAACACAAGAGGAGACCCCATGTGCTTGTCTGTCCACCTGTCAGACAGGGATTTTTCAGGCTGCAGTATGGCAAAATGTTTTCCTTCGGCAATTTCTAGTCCCTCGCCTACTAATGCTTGCTCCTGCTCCTGTGTCACTGTTTGCCACCACTTCTGTGTTGCCAGTGAAAACATATGTGGGTGGCCGTGCTTTAATCTGTATCACTGATACAGAACAGGTTCAAAGACGACAAAAACAAGATGTGAAGTGGCTCAGGTAGGGGAAGAAGTTCTTTAAAATCACTTTGATGTCAAAGAAAATAGACCACTGATTATTCACTTGGCATAACTTCCTCCCTGCCCTCCTGTGGCTTTTCCTTCAAAGCTCACAGCCAGACAAGCTTCTCTGCCAGTGAGACAGCAGTGCTGCCCTGCTGCATACACGTGTTGGTCTTGGTGGCGGTGGAAAAAAACTAAGTGTGCTCTGGGCCAGTTCTTCTTCCCCTCCTAACAATATGAACCACAGCTTATAAATGAAAAACATTACTAATATATTGCATTTTACTCAAATATTTCAGAGGCTGAGGATTGTGCAAATCCCAGCAGGCCCATTTCTTCACTGAAAAACTGACTGAAACCTTGAAGTCCATCCCTACCCCTGACATTAAAAATGAAAGCCGTCACACCTATGCTGGAGGAATTATCCATACCAGATGAATAACAAAACATTATGTAATTCTGGACATAACATTAAAAACCCTCAGCTTCCAAAACACAGATCTCTATCTATTAGTTAGAAAAGTAGCTTGGGGATGTAAAAACAGAAAACTTTCCAGTGAAAGGCATCAACAGGACATGCATGTAGCAACTCAATATAACCTCTAACTTAAAAAAAAAAAAAAAAAAAAAAAAATATCTTACTCTCAACTTCTCTGTTAACACAATAGGTAGGCAGTCCTCTGGCTCATTTTCTTCCACAGACAGAGGACTTCTCTTCCCACCTGAATTCTTACTTATTTCCTAAACAAGGTTTTCCAATGACTCAACTGGGAGCAGGGCTAAGCCCAAAGTAAGAGAAGTAATGTTATGTCTAGCACTGCCTGAAATTTCTTCATGCGGACAAGTCTTCTCAACAAACAAATGTTTTTTACTAGAAGATGTATGTTCCAGTGAAAAAAAATATGTTGGCTTCCTGTGGCAAATTTCTAAGTGAAAGTTTTCCTGTCACCTTCACATTTCAACTTTAAATGCTGTTTTGCTTCAGTTCTTCAGCTGAAGAGAACTGAACCAAAACATAAGTCAAAATGATCTTTTTTTCACTGAATTGACATTTTAACATAAAAACGTGTCCTGTGAAAATCAACAGAAAAGAAATGGCATTTAACGTCCTTCTGACGATGTTACTACCTTATTTCTAAATATCATTTTCATAGCAAAAGAAATTCTCATTAACACAATATTTTCTTGGAAAGTCAAATCCTTTTCATTGTAGTTTTAGATTTTCTTCAAAATTTCTTATGGGAAAATTTGTCTTTCAAACAGCTTATTGCACACATCTTTTTTGTATTTCTCTAACTTGCTCTAGAGAATGCTTTTTCTAATCCTGGGTCTGTTTTCCTTCCCTGGTTTTAAAGTAAGAGGACCTACATTTTGATACTCCATAGATCTCTAAAGGTATGACGGAAAATGGTAATACTTCATTTTATACAAATAAAGAAGCTGAAGCAGAGATTAGTGATGTGAATTAACAACATTCATTCAGCATTTCAATTGCAGAACCAGAACATTTAGCCTTTGGTCACATACCCTTTCCACCAGGTAACAGCTTTCATAATCCTGCAAATGCTCTGTACAGCTTTTCCAACATTTCTTTTCAAGTATTCTTACATTATACAGAATAGATATTAACTTCGCTGATCTCAATATCTTAATTTTTACAAGTACTTCTACAGCAGTATACTTTACATTAATAATCTGCTCCGAACTATCAGCAGTAGTCAGCTGGTTGCTTGTAGGTGGTTATTCCAGAGACTTAAAACCTTTCTTCCAATAATTCCACTTTATTAGGCTTTAACAAATTTTAAAAACAATTCCTAGAAACCTCTAGCTATGTACTTATTCCAAAAAGCACAGAACAAAATTACACTTCTTAGACTTTTCAGCTCACTGAGAAACCAAGGAATTCATAACAGAAAACCACAGAGAACCAAAGTGAAACAGAGGGGGAAGAGAATCAGCCTGAACCAGGGAGAGCTGTTAACAGAAAGTCAGCCGGGCGCTGCATACAGAGTCACAGGACCATATCAGCATCCACTGGCAAGGAATTCCTTTCTGTCAAGCAAATCCCTGCTCTTAGAGAAGAGCAAAAACTCATCTGAAAAGGTCTGTAACAGCAAAATTGACAAGGTAATCATTCTTTTAGTTCAAGTTACCCCACAGAAGCAGATAGGAAGAAGTCTGTGCAAGTCTGATGAAATACAGTATAATCCGCTGCAGGGTGCTTCTAGCTTTAATGTTTTTGGCACAACAAAGGGCTGGTTGGTCCACAACAAGTTTTAAAAATTGAAGAAAGATTTCCAATATAACACACTCAGTAACAGAAGCAGTAACAGACATAGCCCAGGGAATAGTATGAGTTAAAACCCCATCACAGAGCACGTTAAGCACTTCAGTCCATGTTCACTCTGCCCACATTCCTTCTCAGACCTGCTGCTTAGCGTTTCCTATTGGCAAAGCACCTCTGAAAGACAAGAACCAGTCCATGGAAACATTAGGCACAAAGATTTCATGGAATATAGGTCAGACCAATCCATGTCTGAGTCAACAGCAGCACAAGGCAATCTGAGTGTGCTACATTCACCCTAGGGCTTGTTACAGGGATGGCGTGGGCTAGCTTGTTCCACCAGGCAGCTGGGATCTCTGACTGTTCAGTGCTTCCTCTCCCTCTAAGTTTTTATAAATCACTAAAGCTCAAAAGGAAATTATTTTTCCATGCTGCAACTTCTTTTTTTTTTTTTTTTCCCAATATGATGGGAAAATCTTTGAAATCTTGTCAGGGCAAAAAGAGAAACTATCAAAACTTTTGTGTGTGTGTCTCTCTAAATGAATGAGAGAGAAGAAGCTCTGAGAGCACTGCTGGCTAAGATATTCCATTGCGAGGCAGAAAAAAAAAAACAAAACAAAAAAAAAACAATCCCCCTTCCAAACAGACTCAGACACTGCTCTGCCTTTTCATCACCTGCCAAATAGGTGCTGTAAACACCAAGCCTATGACCTATACTGGAGCCTCTCTCTACCATCCCTCTTCTGGGCAAATGGTCAAGTGTTAACTGCATATGAGAATCTGGTCTGCCACACTCCCAAGAAAGCTCACTACCCACTGATTTATAAAGTCAGTCTCCCTGGCAATTATTGCTAGGAAGTAAAGCAACTGCAGAAGGAGAGACCAATCAATTCCAGGCTAGAGAACATGAAGTCTAGGAATGGGGCAAGGGGAAGAAGATAATAAATCCAATAAAATGTGAAATACATAAGGGTAACAAGAAATACAAGGCAGGAAAGAAAAAAAGAGGGGCTTACCAGTGGGAAAATGCTTGCAGAGCTACAAAGTGTGAAAGACCCCACCAATCTAAAACTTCTAAAATACTTCTGGGGCTGCAGAACTCCACTGGAAAGTGGCATGATAACAGAGGGAGAACTAGAACCTGCAGGCTCTAAATCCCAACCGATTTCAGCACTCAGTTCAATAAACTGGAAGAATGCACATACATTTAGGTAAAATAAATAAATAAATAAAAAGGGTGGGGGTTAAAACTTTATTCAGTGCATGTCCAAACCTCCCATAGAAAAAATCAGTGGGACTTTATATGTAGAGAATAAACTAAGAAATATAGCTCAGGTCACACCCGAGTTTTTTCAGAGTAACAAAAGACAAACAAAAACCTTAGTGTTCCCTTACAGAGCCATTTTTTTCTATATGTTGGGCTGCGTAACACCGCAGAGGGTTATTCTCCTTCACAAGAAGACATATTGCACCATCTCCCACTGCATAATACGTGCAAGCATCTCACCTGTTTGGCATAAAAGAGAATCTCTCCTTTGCTTAGAAGTGGGAGATTTACTTAGCTCAAGATTTACATTTGATGTCAGTGTCTGAAACTCTTGGATAAAACAAAAGTTACTGCTGCAGGGACACAGAATACTGAAAACGCAGCTGTTGTCTTCTGTCCTGATCTCCCCCAAATTGCTCTGCAAAACAGTATGTTTACACTGATACCACACACTGTCTGGTCATTCTTCTCAATGACCATAACCAGCCACATTATGGTAAGTTTAAATCAACTAATACTGAAACAACAGCAGTGTCAGAATTGCAGCGTGCAGTCAGGACGAAAAGAGCAGGAAAATGCGTCAATGGGCTTAAAAGAAAAAGTGAGAAAAAAAACAGCAATGGAAAGACAAGTTCTCTGAGGTAAACTGCGGTGGCAAGTGCTCAAGGTATCTTGCTTTAGCTGCAGAGGAAGGACTGAGATCACTGCTCTGCACTCATGGCTGCAGCCTCACTCATCCCAGTGTAAATGGGTTCCAGTTTATTTGGACTGGGAAGCTGGACATTAGAGCAACCCCATCTCCTGCTGCACATCATGTCACCCTGAGATAAATCTGGACTGGAGAAATCTCTGAAAAAGACAGAGGTGGCAAATCAGAGAGGCTGAAATATTTGAGCAGGGGACGGTCAGAAAACAGTAGACTAAATATTTAGGCAGTTGTATTCTGATTTACGTGCCGCTACTGTCCCCGTGAACTACACAGAACATAAGAGGATGACTATTGATGTTAGGTAGAACAATCTATAGCTTATAATAGTCCTTACAACTGGAACAAGAGGACAGTCTAACAGCAAGAATTATGCTGTTACATATCCTTTTACAGGACCCATGGAACAGGGATGAAATGATATCACTCAAGTATTATAATCCATAACATCGGCCATGAACCTACAGAACATGTAAATTAACATGCACCATTGTATTCAGAGCTTGAACAGAATACAGCCTTTTTCTTTTTCCCAGAAGTTCAAATATTGCCTTGCAAAGCATCTTTCTTCATCTATTTCTCCTGTTATAGGGTGATTTAGTTCTGTAATTAAAATGAAAATTAAGTTTGTCCCTGTGCTTATATGTCTTTCATTTGAGGAAATCAAAAAAACTCTTGATTCTTTTCTCTTTCAAGTCTATCAATTTCAATCTTTAAAAAGATCAACCTGCACATCATTTTACAACAGACTTTGTGGGAAAAAAATATATGTATCTCCACAAAATCAATTGTGTTTTCAACTGTTTGCTCATGCTACTTAAACCATGAATCCCACTTTAACCGAACCATCAGCAGCATCAGAAGCTTTTAGATTAAAAACTTATTAAACCTTTTCAATAGTTTATAACTTTTACAAGTGATACAGCTGGTTAGGGAACAACAATTCTGTTTGCAATGCTGATGGAGAAGCTACCCATACTGACTGAATGTCTGCTTCTAAAAATATTTATTTCAGATCATAGTGCTTACTATTAGAAGGGGTCTCACTGAAGTTAGACTTCTATCTCATTATTGAAAATTGTCACATAGTTGTAAAGTAAGATGCCTTTTTCTTGCAGGGTGGCTGTACCTTGCAGATCCTAAATACTCTGGAATGTACAACTCTTGAGTCTGTGACATGCATCTGCCCTCAAAACTCCATCTCTCCATAGCTACTATGATCTTTCTTTCAGATCTTTACTTAACCTCAGCATCAGGAGAGTAAAAAATCATTTTTAAATTTCATTTTATTGTTGCAAGGTTTTTCAAATATCTGTTTATTAGGAAATTCACTGCAGTAAATGTATGTTTGTGACTTCCAGCCTGTAGCTATTTCTGCATGTTACATGCTTCAACTGCAAATTGGAAGAACCTCTGGATAAAAATTTTTTGCAAAATTTTTACTGTCCTTCCTCCCCTGGGAACATCAGACTTGGCAAATATATAGCTTTTAGAGTACTGGAGTAAATCACAAAGGAAGCTCATACATATCTTTGAAATAACTACTCACAGTTACTAAATGCATCCCTAAATTTTACCTTACAACCCTTATTAACTCTTGCTGCTGAACATACCAATTCTTATCCTTAGCAGTTTCATTCAAAGGTGTGTAAACTGACACATATATATATTTCTTATACATATGTACAGCAAACAGTAGTTTTAATGAACTGAGCCTCACTGCCTCTGACCCCAACATGAAACCTACAAAAAACATACTTTTAAGTAGAGATAGCCCTACATTTATATTTTGCTCTTTTATCTTTCATTACAATGGGGGTTGACATCTTAGAGGTGTACATTTTGCTGTACTAGTTATACTCTGATCAAATTATTTGCCTATGAAAACTCCTGTTGCCAGAGATTTTCAGTGAAATATTGTAGCCTTTTTTTTTTTCTTTTTTTAATTTGGAAAAATATATATGTTCTTCCCTGTATAGAGATATATTTCTCATACACAGCTGTGCTATTTTATCTAATATGTGGAAAAAATAATCAGTATGCAACAGCATACGTCTGTCTGTCAGCATTTTTATGTGTAGCAGAAGTACACTTCTGAAGCATTGTTGAAATACAAGGAAACTGATTATAAAAATGGACAGACCATATAACTGAAAAAAATAAAAAACTTCTGACGACATTCAAACAACAGAACTATGTGAGAAAGTGGTAGTGGGATTAACACTCCTACATAGTTCAAGACTGATTATTTGGATATAGCCTTCTTCAGTCACTGATGATCTATGATTTGCATTAATCCCTAGCTTAAAGAGCATTGTGGTGAAACAATTTTCCTAGTAAGCTAGAAACTCTATACTGTTCCTAACTGTTATGCAAATTTTCATTTCTGATATGCATTTTGATGTTACTCCACAGAAAATCCAATTTTCCTTTTGAGACATGACACAGGAAAAATATAAAAAGAATAAACAGAAGCAGAGAAGTTGCCCAACTTTATTCTGAGCCAACTTCCTCTCCCTTCTGTATCTGAATTAGATTTCTCTTCCTTTTCACTTTTTCCTCATTTTTACTTCTCTTTCCCTTTAAAAAGAGACAGATTCTTTCTGGGATGTACCATCTTTTAAGTCAAAATTCATGTGTAAATTAATGTTTCATCTTTTATTGCACAAAGTTCAGTTTTGGTTTGGACATTCCTGTCTTCCATGAAACTCCTGTTCTAGCTAGGAGTCACTTTCTGCTTCATAAGACCAGGTTACTCTGGACTTTATCAATTCAGGTATTGGAAATCTCCAAGAATGGAGACAGCAAAACCTCTCTGGACAACCTGTTCCAATGCTGCACATCCCTTGTGTTGAGAAAGTTTTTCCTTACCATAGAATCACAGATAGAATCATAGAATGGTTTGGGTTGGAAGGGACCTTAAAAGACCATCTAGTTGCAATCCCCCAGATCTGGGCAGGGACACCTCCCACCAGATGGCCCAAAGCCCCACCCAACCTGGTCTTGAAGCCTGAAACTGTCTTGTTCCAATTCAAGTCTGTTGTCTCTCACCCTCTTGCCATGCAGCACTCTGAAGAGCCTGTCCATCCTGACAACCTCCTTACAGATACAGGCAGGCTTCTGTTAGGTTCTCTGAAGCCACCTAAGAAATAATTTTATTTTTTTTCCAGGCTTATCAGGAGCTCAGAAGCAGTACCCTCAGTCTCTCTTTACAGGGCAAATGTTGCAGCCCCCTGACCATACCAGCTCTCCTCTGTAGAAGTTAAGCTAATTTATATAGCTTTCTTGTACTGGGGGCCTAAAAATGCATGCAGTGTCTAGATATCAGGGATCTTTTTCATTGAGGGGAAAAAAAAAAAAAAGGATTTTTTTTTCTGAAGGTCTGCACTTGTTTCCTTCCTTTGAGCATGTCTGTGTATATATACAGTTGCATGTTCACACATACAGATAATCTGGAACTAAATATCTCTTCCTTGATTTTGTATAATAAAAAGATATTAAAGATATTCAGCCTTTTCTGGTTTATACTAATATTCATGAAAGACAGATCAGTATAAAGATACACATTTTAGTGTTACTGTTTGCACAGGTAAGCCTTCAAAAGTTAACATATGCTGATAGTTGTTACATTTATGCCCAAACCCCTGAAATGTGGCTGTGCATGTAGGCACAGCTTCAGGTATTTATTACACACTTTAACATTAGCCTCTAGTATTTTTTTTTCTTAAATTTGTTTCTCCTAGGTTAAAGGATGATGTGGAAATCTTGGTCCAAACAAGGGAACAAATGAGAAGTAGGAGAAAATGCTTTTTTAAGGCCAAGGAAGACCTAAGAGGAGAAGCAGGAGAAGGCACCAAATGGTGCCAAAATTCCCAAGCTGCTGTCATAGTGGGCAAGGCACCACAGAGATGACAGAAAGTGGGAGAAGTTGGTAAAAGAAAGAGGGAACAGTAGGTGAAGGAAATGTGCAGTCTGTGTAATAAGATATCTCACTGCAGTTCTGTGGTTCAGATGAGGAGTGGAACGTGTGAAGGCCCATATTGTGATTCCTGGGGAGCTCTAAAGTCCAAAAGAGAAATAACTCAAAGGTAAGGTTGTCTTAAAGAGCAAATCATCTTGCCAATTCACTTGTATCAAAGCATCAAACTTCCACCTCAGTCCAAAACAGGCTGTCTGAAAAATACTCTCAGTACTTAATGTTACCACTACAAGCAGTAAAAGAAAATAAAACGACCTCGTAGACATCTACACAAGTAATTCTTAAATATAAAACAGAGAATAAGTTTTTGGTCAGTTAGTTGGCCTGAGAAAATGCATTGTTTTGTCATTTATGATTATTGTGGTCATCTCACACTTGGTCTGATATAGTTCCCTACGGTTTTACACACACATGCCATATACTCTTTTCTTCATCTACGTCACTTGGTATGCATTCAAAGTAATGCCAGACTACTGGATGACAGAGGCTGCAGATGTTCATGCACCATGTGTAAAACTGCAACTGAAATGTTAAGATGTTTCTAAGAATCTTTGTAATTCATTTCTAGCCAAGGCAAAAGACAGACCTAAGACTTCAAACATCACTGCTTAAGTAGTTACAGGAGTCTTTCTTGTTCCCTTTTACATTACTCACCAGATTCAACTCCAGGTGGCTTTCCAAACATTGTGCCTGCACATGTAGACAGTATGTCTTAAACAGAGAGCTTGTGGAGTCTCTTACCATGAAGATAATTCAAATACTGTCTGGACATGGGCCTGGGCAACTGCTCTAGGTGGCCCTGCTTGAGCAGGATTGGACCATATGACTTCCAGAGGTCCCTGCCAACCTCAGCTACTCAATGACTCCGTGTTACATCCACTTTAGGATGCATTAGAAAGAATCATCCTCTAAGGACAGTGACATAAGAGATAAAATCATTTTCAATGTTCTGAATTACCGTGTAACTTGCATAACTTAGTAGTAATAAAAAGTTCTTGACCCACAGGTTATTCAGATGACAATTTTCACACCTTATGAGTAAATCTTGTAAAACACCATAATCAAACTTACAATGAAATTTTGCCTGTTCAAAGTAAGGGCCATAAATTAATACCGTGCTACATTCCAATGGTGATTCCAACAAGTCATTATTATATTCTGAGATTTAAAGTACGTACTAGAGTAAACTGCAGCTGCTCTCTACTACTCTTGTTAAATATTATATGTTAGAGCAAACCTGATACACTATGTCAACAACTCAGAAGTCAATGACAAATCTCCTACAATGTGCAGACCAACACAAGTAAACTCTTGATTTCTGAAACATCAATATAAAAATTGCATTTCTGTTTTTAAATTATTCTACAAATCCCATTTAAGTGAGTAATAAGGACACTATAATAAATTCTATCTTGGTAAATCATACCATAATTTGCACACACACTAAATGCTGACCAAATTCATTAAAAGCAATAATCACAAATTGCTTGGGGTTTCTATTCACTATTAACAGGTTTTAAATAAATGCCTATGAGATTTAGGAACAGAAGTTGTTTTTGAGACTTCCCTCCAAGGTTTTAATAAACTTAATGAGAAGGGGAAACTCTAAAAACCTCTAGAAATATGAGTATTTTCCACTTGTAAATGCTGGAACACTGAAAACACACACAGTTTTGCAACTGCAAATGTTTTTTAGTCATAACTAACTAGTTCCCTTTATTTTCCATGAACATAATATTCACACTACATTTATTATTTACCTCTGCAGCCCACATCCCTCATCACAGACATTCAGCCTTCAGATTCACAATTTTCTGCTGTGTTGATGCCAATTCTCCTGCCTCTGACCTGCTGGCAGCTCTGTACCCCCTCTCACACAGGAGGTCAGGATGAAATGAGAGCTGTAACCCAACATCACTCCATAAAACAACCTAACTCCTTCACTGGACCACACAGAGCTGTTCCTTAGGGACTACCATCCACTGATCCATGCAAATGTTCAGTGCAGCCATCTAAATTAATGAGAGAATGGCTCTTTCACTTGTTCTACGTACTGCTACAGAATATAAGGAATTAAAACACGTCCATTATGTTGGGAGTTAGAAAACAGTCTTTTAAAATTACAGATTATTTTAAAATCTGTGTTGATAAGGTTGCATATGTGCAAACAACCAGGGAAGAAATAAGTATTTATGCCCACTGGTTCTTTTCTCCTCATTTTTTAAAGTGAATGCATCACTATTACACAGATATTTCATTCTTATGAGAATTAACTGCCAGCAACCTTCCCCTTCCCCTTCCCTCAGAAAAAAAAAAAGCTGAAGAATATTTAGGATACAAGAAAAGGAATTCTATTTCAAAGAGATGGTTGGTGAGCAGTAAAGCAGAAATGCAGCCTTGATTCATTGATGCATTCACATTTCCAACAAATACCTATTTGATAAGGCTATTTCCTCACTTAGAGTTAGACATCACGCAGAAAATTTCCCCTATGAGTCACTGATTTATATGAGTATTAATTATTTTACCTGTAGCATACATGCAATCTCTGGATTTCTTCTTCTAATTTTTTGCACTGTTGAAGAGCTGCCTCTTTTTCCTGTTGCAAGGCTATCAATTCTGCCTGAAAAATGATAAACAAATGATAAACAGTTTCTTCAGAATATCCATGTTGCTTTGAAAACATAACAATACTTTTTGCGTTCATTTCAGCCATGCTTTATTGTAATACGTGTATTATGTTATACTATTCTCTAACGTTGGCTATGTAATTTTTATGAAAAAAATCCTTTCTTGTAGCATTGAAATTGTTTCTTGTTCTTTTTCCTGACAGGATCATGTTTTGAATGGTTTCCCCTTGCATACACAGTAAACGTTTTGAATGGTTAAGGTTAGCTATATTCAGTTCAGCCACGTGTTTCTCAGCACACTTTTCGTATTTATATAATGTTCCTAGTGCAAAATTGTGTTGACCAACATACTTTGCTGAGAGTGGAGCAAAGCACTCAGCCATCAACAACTGATGTGCAACTCTTGCCCTGCACATGGCTCTCACGCTGTTACATTGTAGCTCCTGTACCAGGAGCCACCTGATGCTCCCAGCCAGGGCTGCTCAGACTGGCACTGCTGGGCTGCTCTGGGAACTGGCGGCCCTCTCATCCAGGACCTGGTTCCTAGTGGGGTGAGGAACCCCTGAGGAACCACTGTCATCTCCCACCTGTGCACCATCCCGGATGTTCCCTCTCCCTTTGTTTATTCACACTGTGCTGTGAACGGCTTGTGACTCATAACCATTATGGAAATTGCCTGTGTGGCTTGTAAGGTCAGGAAGGTAGCCAGCCCCGACATGGCGCTATGGTTAAAGAGGAAGTAGAAGAAATAAGTACTCATGCATATTTAATGTTGCCTTACAGTTTAATCACCATTAATTTTAAAATGTCCAATTTCAATAGCACTGCAGAACTCCCTTGAGGGCCCAGATACCATATAAATTATCTTATAATCAGTGGATGATTAATTGTTGTAACAACAAATAAGACGGGACTTGCCCAACAATTCTTTGACACATGAGCCTGAGCATTGGGCTGGTTTCCAATGTTTTTAATGCATGGTGTAAGTTATTAATTGTACAAATTGTAGAGCCCCAAACCAAGCGGTACGTGTGTGAGAAATGCTGACGGTGAATTCTGCCAACTCCTCAGGACAGTGTTGCGGAACAGTTTCTCAGTAAATTGAAGACTTGTTACACGAGCGACGAACACATGAAGGGAATGGCACAGAGTTCAGCTCCGAGCTCTGCCAGACTCACTGTATAATCATGAACAACTCTGTCTGTATACCTCAAAATCCCTCTCCTAAAACAGGACTCACACTTGTTGCTGTTTCCTGCACGTCTATTAAGACTATATGTCTTCAAGGCAGGTGTTTTACTGTTTACTGTCAACTCCCAGTCATCTATGGGCAATTTATCCTGCTGGTTGATTAATCATGTCCTGGATACATGGCTGACTCCTGGCAAATTTTACCAAACACAGCCCTGCACAAATGCAGCCACACAACCAGTCTCTGTGCTGTGCTGCTCAGTGGGTCATGCGTTACCCAGGGTTTTGCATTATCGGGGTACAAAACCCACTGCTGCAGCCGCTCCTGTAACAGACATTCATAAAACGTTAACAGGAATTTCCTTGGAGAATAAAAACAAACTTTCTTACACTATGGAGCATTCCTTCAGCTTGAAAAGCAGAAAGTGTTAATGTTTAACCTCCAAGTGACAGTGGTATAGAGCTTCAGATACTGAAAACAATGTACTGGATGCTGGCAAGCCCTAACTCCTGCCATCAAGAGGTTAAAATCCTCTGCAGGTGAGCCGCTTGCCTGGTGCTGCTTGCTGCCTTGCAAGCAGAACGCACAGAACACTAGAATGTCAGCCAAACCAAGCTATTTTCTATAATTATACTGTACTGAAGGTGAAACAACATTCTTAAAAATTGGAAAACACGCTTGAATCAAAGTAGGTGGTTTGTTCTAGAGGCCAATAATTAACATCCTTGCCAATTTTCAGTGTACTGTGAAGTGTGATTGAAATGGTAGACTGAAAGGAAATGTGTGCAGCTGACACACCTACTCATGGGGAGATTAACGGCTAGTCTCTTTGGAGAACTATCATAAAAAATACACCTAACGTTCCACTCACTTTTCAGGACAAAAGTCAGAAGGCACTTGAGTCTGGAGACTCTTATTTATGTCAGTTTTCAGCAAACAAAGCTGCACTGATTCGACTGGGTTTGAGCCTGACTTATACCAGTAAAAATAACAGCAGAATCATGTTACTCAGATTAAAAACAAAACAAAACAAAAAAAACCACCAAACAACACAGGAAACATCTACAACAACTGAAGGGAAGAAAATAAGGCATTTGCTAACCTCCTGAAAAGCATGTAGTAGGTTGATACTAGGGAGCCACATGAGAGCAACAAGAATTCCAGTGCAGGAACTTTTGTGTATGATATGCAGCTATGCAACAAAATGGCCTGAAGAGTGGTAAACACAAATAGATGACTCAAATATCCTCACAAAATGAAGATGTCTTCCTTCACAAGGAGGAGGAAAGCAGAACAACACCCATAATGAAGTTAAACTGCTAACTAAAACAATGGTGCCTGGATTATTATAAAATATTTGGAAGACTCCTATAATATACATTGAAATCCATCCACAGTGCACATGGCAAAAGTCCTATATGAGCTCACCTCTAGTAATAACAATAGCTATTCGGGAACTTTTTAACAAAATATTATTCCTTTGGAAAATGTCATGATGTGGAAATCAGAAGTTCTCACAGAAATGTATCAGTTTTGATTAATATTTTTTTTTTTTGGAAACTAGGGGAGAGAAAGAAGAAGAACAAAAAGAATTACACTCAGATTCCTCTGGTGGAGGTTTTCCCTAAAAAGGCCTATTTAGCAGAGAGGTCAGTCACTGCTTTGGCACATGGGCCACCCTCAATGAAGTTCCTGTTTAACCCTGAAAGGGCATTCTGATAGCTGGGATATGGTCTCTTTCTCACAATTTTGTTTTGCCCAACAATTCTAATGCTTTCATATTTGGTTTAATGTGGTTAGATCCTTCCCTCTTCTGTCTCCCAACCTGATTTCCTGAAAAAGAAAATTCTTGTTTCTACACTTCTCTCATTTTTCATTTTAGCAGTTTCTTGTAGAAAATTTAATTTTCTCAATTAAATAAAATTTAAAAGCTAATTGCTCCATATCAGACCTAGCAAAGCCAGATCTTGAATAAGAAAATCTCATTAGTGATCCCTTTGCCTGTGTTTCAAAATATTTAAAGGAACAATGCTATGTGCTTTCTTAACCCACTGGTGGGAAAAATTCAAGACTAAAGCAAAGGAAAAGAGAGTTTTTATCTGTTCCTATCTCCACCAGGGCAAACATGAACACCCTCAACTCTACTCTACATTGAAAGAGGTAGGAACACACAGCATCCTATGCTGTCAGGTTCCCTATGGGTAAGAGATGACTTTCACAATGCCTTTCTGCACCCAACAGAAAGAAAAAACATTCAATGAACGTGAATAACAAAGCTTAATAGCTTCATCTTCTTACTTTTTTTCTTATGCATTTATTGAGCACATATATTCCACCTGTATATATTTACAGAGCATATACATTTCCTTCATTGTGTAGGCTAAATATAACTTTTTCCGTTATGTCTCAGCAAGTAGGCTCTCCATTCCCCGATCAATCCAAACCCATCTCTCATCTGTGCTCTGCTAGCAGTACTTGCTAACTCCAGTGAAAACATCTTCCCTGGCACGTTCTTGCATCCCTTTTGCTCACAGTCAGCCTCCTGTATTTGTCTATTTACCTGTCCACTGCTATTACCCAGCTAACAGTAAAAACTCTTGGTACCACTGAATTTCACCCCACTTTTTTTTTTTTTTTCCTGTACTTGAGGTCATTCCAAACATTCTGTAAGACAGCTTGAACTTACTTTGTATTAACAATGCAAATAATAATACCTCCCAGCTCTGTGGCAAACAGCTATTTTGTTTGTACGCTGTTGTTCTTTATGTCAAATGTTCTTAACAAGAACATTGAAGAAAACAGGTTCATCACCAGCCAGTGAGAAACTGGATAGAAATTCCACTAAATAAATCCTTGGACCTTAACATTTCTCTTTTCAAAGGTGTTTGTTCTTGCCTTCCTGCTAACTAGTTCCTTATTGCCTTTGACTAATCCCTCATCCCCTTCATGGGTGCATGATATTTTGCAGATGGACATGAGCTCAACCTGTCCATCCTTTCAAACAAGAGATGCTAGGTGCACTGAGTTAATAGCAGCATATTAAGCCTATACTTGCTTGTAAAATAACAACTTACACACTTTCCATTTTTTTAATTAATAATTTTTCGTGCGGCACTACTTTAGCTTTACTTCTGCGTCAGCTTACATATAACAAATTTCCATGTCTAAATAAACAATTATATCAAAGGATAATTCTTGCATGATCTTATTTGGGTGAAAGCTGTACTTCAATCCACTGTTAATGGATGCTTTAAGTATTTTCCTTCCAAATTAACTCCAAAGACTCAAAATAAATATTAAGTAGTCTACAACCGCCAGGACTTTTTTTTTCCTTTCCTCCCTAAGTGTCGACGGTGCCTCTGCTAATTCTGTCAAATTACACCACACACAACTTCAAAAAATTTATTAAAGAACTTTACTATAATTCCTGCAATTTTAATTATCAGATCTTTTGGAATTTTGGGATGAAGACCACTATTATCCCAATCTGAGCACAATAACCTACTGAACAACTAGGACATATTCCATTACATTTCATTTCCATACCTTCATTTCTCTTAACCCTTGTCCTCATAGTTGACATCATCATTAGTCAATGCTGGCAGAAAAAAAAAAAAAAAAAGATCACACACTTTTGGACCTAATACGGATTATCCTTGATCTCTATGCCATTCTCAGAATGGTAGCACATTTCCTCTTTCCTTGTTCTCATTTCAGTCATTACACTATTGTTTAATTTCCTTTCCACAGGCCAATTTAGCTTAACCTCCGGCAATTTTCATTTGTCCCTGTATCTTCTGTTTTCTAAGACATAACTTTCTTGGTTAATAAGTGCTCTTTTTTTGTAGATAATCAGTTTCTTCTTATTGAGGTTATAATTCACCCAAATACAACTACCACCCTTTCCTGTAAGCATTTTCCCCTGGTTTGACTAAGATACTTGTTAACATATAGGTACTCCTTAACTTAGTAATGGCTGCTACCAATAGCTTTCCTTCCACAGATTCCAGACACTCCTATGGATTAGAAGGCGGCCGGATAAGATGTCTTGAGATTCTCAATGGTCATTTCTACAATTTATGGACTCAATCATTTACATTTGTTAGAGCTGGGTAATGGTGAAAGATGGCAATAAGGTATCGTTCTGCTCCTTCAGTCTTGTGTTATCTGGGCTCTGAAATGGAATCTAGCCAGAAATGGCTGGCCAACTGAATTGCCCCAGTTTCTGCTGGGGGCAGTATTATGTTTCTGGTGATATTAGCTGACTAGTTCGACAGTAAGAGGCCAGTTGTCTTCTCAGGGCAGTAGGAGATTGGGAGGGAGAGCAAAGGTTTCTTTCATTTTGAACTAGAATGACCAAGAAAAAAAATCAGGAAAAATGTTTTAAAACCGTTTAAGAGTTATTTTTATTTTACACTACTTTTACTGCTTTCACATTTTACATCTCATGTCAATAACGGTAGCATGTACTGCATGACAGAGCAGGTCATGTTGTGACACATTATGACATCCAACTTTTAATCATCCTGTTGTTTTTACATTAGCAGCTGCTACTTAGTGCAGATTACTCATTTCATCTTATTTTCTATTTCAAAGTGTCAACACATCAAACTGTTCCACAACAGAAGCAGGTGATGCTTTGATCTAGAAAAGAATATGAGCACTTGTCTTATTAATTGGAGGATCAGAGGTTTTCAGGGTCAAGAAAAAGACTCCAGCTACGAGGGAACTGAAAATACCTAGATCTCTAATAACATGCTAAGCGATCACCTTGGTTTTTTGTTTGTTTTTTTTTTTAAACTCACTGTGTTAACGTGTCAAACTGTTTCACTACAATACAAATGGGACAGTTTGACCTAGAAAATTAGATAAAACAAAGTCTTGTGCCTTTTTTTTTTTATTATTTTTTTAAATTCACTGGAAACAGAAGTGCTAGTACTAACAGGGCAACTCCTGTTCTTACCCTTGCCATCAGAGTGGTTCCAGAATGTTTATCAATACGGTGATAGGTGCTTTATATACATATATATATATGTATATATATATATATATATAAAACAAATGCAATGTGTGTCCAAGTAGCAGCTGGCCTGGCCAATTTTAAAAATGAAAAGTGAAAATTGGAACTGTAATATAATAGATGTTATAAATTATTAACATGTCATGTAATATATAACTAAACAATAAAATCAAATTTAAAACATAAAATTAAAACTGAATTTGGTAACGTAGACTCAAATTTTCACCAAATAAAGATTCTGGGAAATAAACTTGAAACGAAAAAGTTTTGAATGCTAACTGAAATCATCAGAAATTCATGAAAAATTAGTTTCTCAACACATCATTTTCCAATGGAAATAGTTTTTATTAAACTATTGTAACCTTGAGTTACTGTAAATCAAACAACTGTAAGACTGGCCCCTGATGGATCTGTGCTGTTGGGGAGGATCAGTAGAGCTAGAAAACTACCCTAAAAAACCAAATGAGGATTGTTTGTGTGTGAGAATTTCAGGGTAAAGGTAGTGCTGGTGGGAACTATAACAGCCTTTAAGCCTTAACACCCAGAACCCTACCACAGCCACACCTGGGGGTGGACATTCCCTCTGGGCACATAGAAATTGGATCTCAACAGCAAACAAGACCTTTTGTAAGTTTGCATCAGAATCGAACTATTAACCATAAGAAGATTTTGCTCTACCATCCAATGCTACTGTTGGTCAAAATGAGTATTAGTTAATTAAGCTTTTTTTTTTTTATATATAATAAAAAGCATTGTTTCACTGAAACAATAATACTTTATGAAGATGCATTGGTTTAGACATTTCTAAGAAATCACAGGCACAATTTCTGACAAAGAAGAAAGTTGTTCTCCAGCCATGTGACTAAGTTATTCATTTCGGATGTGGAAACCTAATGCTGAGTCCCAGTCTCTTGCACTAACTCACTCTGGATACCGCAGTGAGAACGCTGCCCTCCTCTAAAGCCATGTGAATTGCCTACATTTCAGGTCACTTCCATGATAATTGGTCTATGTCCTCTCCCTGAGACTGGCACAAATATTTTTTTATTAAATTGCTAAGTGTTTGAAAAGCAGGTCCAGAAAGAAGATGTGTTGTGACTAAGGAGACTTCCACAGCCAGGCCATCAGAACTTTTGATGGTGCCTAATTCAGATCAGGGAGCTGAAATCAGAGGTTCCATGTATGTGACTTTTTAGCAGTTACAGGTACATCTTCTTCAGTTGTTATTTTACAAAGAATCTTAATGCTTTCTCGTATCAGAATTAAAAATGGTAACTCCATAATCTCTCTTTCTCCAAAATGGAACTGACATTTTAAAGAAGTGTTGTGTGTTGTTTATGTAATGCTACCCTCTCCAACTCAGTCTTTATACAATCCCTAATTTAATATATTTAGGGAGCTTTGAAAAAGAGTTGTAAAAGATGCCGCTGTCTGGAGTCCAGAATCTGTTTTCATCACAACAACAAATTCCCCAGTAAGAATACATGTTCATACCAATATTGCTTGTATTGTCATTCATTTCTGAGAGGTCCTAATGCAATTTGGAATGACAGCAACAGGCCATAACAAATACTTTGCAGATTGTACATCTAGGGAAAAAAGATCACCAAATAGCTTTCTACTGCTCTGCCAAAGAAAATTAAAGGATCCAATAGCATTTTTGACTAGACTAGGCACATACCTGATTCATTTTATTATACTAAAAGCAAACGTAGTATTTACTATTTATGTTAAAGAAATACCATTTATACCATTTGAACCATTATGTCTGAGACGTGAATGCTTCATTCTTGTACTGCATGGTCACATCACCCTGTACCAGCAGTATTTGACAAGCAGTTAACTCTTTCACCTAATGATCACATTAGCACATATTACAGACAGATTCAGCCCGTTATCACATTATACAAGCATAAGTCTCTATGAAATGCTCATGATATTTTTTTAATGAGAATTACCTTAAGAATTTGCTTATCTAACCATAGGTATTACATTTATGCAAAGTTTCTTCAACATCTGTAGTATATTTTGTAATATTTGTTTTTTTTTTTTTTTTCAAGCAATACATGGCATACTGAAATTGCAGGAAAAATTAGCTATTCCGAGGACAATCTAAGGCATGTGATGAGTGTATGAGATTAATACACGGAACTATTTTACTGTAAAGAATGATTCACAGTGAGGAAGATTAGTTTGAACCTGTGAGGTTGACTCCAAACTGTAATTGATTTCATAGGGTCAAGATTTCATTTATGATTTCCATTTGTTTAAGTACATAGCTAAAAAACACAGAGATACTATCATAGATACCTACTCTCTGCTTATGGATAACTACTAAAGATACTGCAAAGCTTGCTTCAGGTAAGATCTAACAAAAACATCCCTGAAATTTTTCAAGGATGACAGCACCAAAAATACACATTCATAGCTGCACTGGGCTTTGCATGTAATAATAATATCATGCACAGGAGTGCTGACTTTTTAGTAGGAGGGATTTTATTAAGAACACAAGCTGAAAGTACTTTAAAATGCCACGTAGTTGGGTCTCCTTATACAGATAGCTAGATACTTGTCTCACTACTAAACCATGATGCACATAAAAAGAAAAAAGAAAACAACCAAGAAGCCTTCGTCTTAAAAAAGGAGCAAAAAGCCATTCACCACAGTCATTTTGCAGGGTAACTATGGCTTTAGAAGCTATACAAAATATGATTTACATTTTTTTAATTAAAATTTTTTTCTAATTAATTTTACAAAATACATGATTTATAAACAACAAATGTAAGTGAATTCTTCGCAGATTAAAGAATGCTTACAGCTGTCGGCACGTGGAAAAGGCACATTTCTCTATTTTCTGTAATTCAGGTTTGGCCATGGTGACATCATATCCTTTATTTCTGATCTAAGAATCAGTTGGCAAAACACAATTTCAAAGAAATGATGGAAAGATATCAGCAATACAGAGAAACTTGTATTTGAACAGAAAATTAAAAATTAAAGCTCACTGTTTTGGGCATGGTGTGTCTAAAGCAGAAAATGTTTTCTGCAGAACTTAATCTGGTTATCTGAGGAAGCTTTCTCATGTGACGTTCAAGGCTGCTTAGGTGACTGGACTAGAAACCAGACACATCTCTTCTAACGCAGAGCGGGTTATCAAATATAGGCTTGAAACAAAGAAGAAAAACCTCTCTGATCTGCTTTAATAACAAGCATGTTTCCCTCAACTCCAAGAGACCTGACTTGCTTCCCCCACACTATGAAGAATATTATGCTTTACGGCAAACTTTACTGGCAGCCTCCTTAGAGGGAATGAAGAAGGAACTGACCACGTAGGCTGGAACAAGCTGGATAGCCTGGAAGCAGCCCTCCAGGTTGCCTCTGAGGCCTACTGGCAGACTGCTATGGGAAAGCTTCAAATGTCAGTACCCATGATAAACCTCTTGTCCACATAAATGACTTGAGCCACTATGATATCAAGTCAATATCTGGTACAAACAGTAAGTCGTCAGCACGGGATCCAAAAGGTAGTGTTGTAATGTTGTCTCAGAAGCTTTACAATAACAAAGACCCTATTCAATAAAAAGCACATTCCCCTCAGCCCCAGAAGTGTCCTATCCAGTTTGGGGAGGAACTGAACTGGCAGAAGAACAGAAGAAAGTTCGTATTACAGCTAGACACGTTTTAGCTGTGCTGTAGGCAGAAACAGTGTGTACTTTCAGGGCTCTCAGTCTGGTATGTTTTCAAGTTCTGCTAACAGCCCCAAACCTGAGCACAGCAGCATCCCTCTGTTACTAAAAAGAAGCATCCAAGAACTATTTTCCAGCCTTAACACCTAGTGGCTTGACCTGCCGTGTGTTCACACACCAAAACCTCTCTTCTGTCCACTCCTAGAAGTCAGGGCTGCTAACACCAGATTGTCTAAGGGTGACAGACCCTGGTAGACAGTGTCTTTCAAAGGCATTCTCTGGGAGTGCATGTTAAAACCATGCCAGGAAGCTTTCTAACAAAAAGCATAGATGATTGTGTGTCATTCTGCAAGCCCATGTCCTGATCCTATTTCAGTTACTACAGGAGACACAAATAGTCAGTCTCACCAACTAACAGGGACTTATTAACTTAAACAAGCTTGATAAATCTGACTTATATATGAGTTTGAATGACAAATTGCTTCTCTCTTCCCAACAGGCAGATGAGGCACACTTGACTGTTCAGCAGGTCTCTCCCACAGCTCCACTCCAAAGATGCAGGAGTAATTCTTGCTTGGATGTACCCTTCTAACCTTATTTCAGTACTTAACCTCTATTGAAGACTTTACCTTATAGTAAAGTCCTTGGCTTTGACCTATGACCAGCTATTGACTGTGCCCTTCCATTACCATTTGGACTTGGTTATCCTTTGGCTTCTCTGTTAAGATATTCATTCATCAGAGTTCCTTACCCTTGATTTCAGCATGACACCAGTTCCTTAGTCTAACTGAGACACTCTGACATTTCACAAATCTTTTTTCCGTAAGAAAATATGTATGTTCAAATCATTCATGCCTCATTAAAGTGGCAGAAAGAAACATGCAAGGCAGTAACTCGAGCAAAAAAGCAGCTGACAATTTATGCTTGAAAGCTCATAACCAATGCTAAATGACAATATACCCCAAATTATAACCTTTCAAGCAAAGAGACAGAATGACTGTTACCTCTTGGCAGACAGGACTTCTGCAGAAGGCAGGAGTGTCAGAATCCCACTACAGCAATTAAACTATGAATCTTTCATAAAGGCCATGACTCTGTACAGAACTATAAAAATGAATGGTCCCACTGACTTCACTAGGATTGCTTCTGTCCATAGCTCTTGCAGGATTTGGAATGAAAGGTAGGGAAAAGCTTGAGTTAATATTTACTACTTCACCTTACAGTCTTCACCAAATTACTAGGAGGCATACACACTCAAATTTATCAGATATTTTTATACACACATAAACGTGGAATCAAAGTACTGAGTTCAACAGTAACTGTTACACTTAAGAAAATAATAAATCATTACTGAATAAATGTTTCTGTTAGCAGGAAAAATTAGGAATAAGAGAATCAATAAGTATATGCCCCACACAGATATGTCCAGACTTTAAGTACCGAGACATTCTCAGTGACTTTGAATCTGGCAAGCCGCTTATTATTTCTTCTCCTTTGATATCTGAAGTTCTCATCAGACTACCTAGCAAAACAATTTGGGCTCTTTCCCCAGCTGGATTAATTTTGTGCCTAGCACTTCTGGGAAAAAGAAAAAGCAGCATGCCTGTTCCTGAGGCTGTCTGCAGGCTTTATTACGTTGAACTGCCTGTGCAGCTGCGATGACTGTGAATTTCTGAGACACTGTGAACAAGCTACCATCATGTCTCTTGTGATGAGAGGATCCCCAACACGTAATTTAAAACAGTTTCAGTCTTTGTGCAGTCCTTGATATGTAAAAGCAATCAAACATTCAGAGTTTGAATATCCAGTGCTGATTTTGATCATATTTATGCAGATCGACTCCCTGAATCTTGCTTTTTCCAAATTCTTATTGCAGTGTTTTCTACCTAAGTAGAACTCTGACTAAGGACTTTTAATAAGAGGAAGAAAGGCAAATAGGAGTGTTTGTGAGAACATACATTCAAGTATTCTTATAGGAACCATCTATCTGCTGGAAAAAGTACAGGAGAGAATTTGATAGACAGCACCTTCCTACTGAATCAGCAGGGGACAGATGCCTCCACAGATTGTTATGGACACTACACTGCTGAATGAGTTCTATTCATATAGGTAAGTTACTTTCACTCAGAACTCAAAAGTAGGTTCTGATACTAAAGGTATCTGGTCCTTTCTACTAAAATGAATCTATTTACTAAATTTTATATGAGGTAATTATATTTACCCCTACTGCATGTCTATTCGACTTGCTTCTGTTAGGTCTTTGCCTCAGAAAAAAGCATTCTGTTCACTTTCTACCAAAATTAAGGTGCATGGTTGCAAGACACTTCTAAATTTCTCCCACAGCTCACTCAGACTCAACTACATTTCAACTGGAAAAAAAGGTGGTTCCCGCATATCAGATGATACTTGAAATCTTTGGAGGAAGCAAAAGGAAGGGAAGGAGAAGAATCATGTGTAACCCACAGTGATTTTCTTTAAAAATGGAATTTGCAAAATGAAACAAAACAACCCAAAGACAAACATTTCTGTCAACTATCAAATGCTCCAGCAATTTTCCATAGGATAATATAATGCAGAAGGTATATTTCTTCCATCTTATTTGCACAAGACAAATAAGACCATTTCAATCACCACAGATTGTGGTGTACAAAAATCACATCCTGATAAACCCAGACAGCAAACACTTCTCTATGTTACTTTCTTACAGTTAGAATTTTAGCCAATGCTTTTGTTTTTATTTGTTCAAAGTATATTTTATACTTTTTCACTGCACCTATTATACATTTCTTCACTTGAACACCTGCTGAACTAAACTTGTCTTGCCAGAATATTTTTAATTATGCAATCTGTATTCTGTCAATGGCAAGCACTTGGGTAGAATTTCTTTTATACCTTTCAACATACCCGGCAGAAAATGAAAGAACTTGGTGTACAGAAATACTTGCCAACTGAAATGTTAGTGCCACAAGTTTAATCAAGTGATCTTGACTAACTTTTAGCAAAGAATCACAGTTTTTTCATCACCAGTTTACTGCTTCAAAATACCACTTTAAATGCTATTTCTTCAAAATTTTTATTGGCTCAGTCATTTACACAATCTGCAATACATGCCTGACTTGCATAATACTTCAGGCAATAGTTCCATTAATACTTGAGCATTTTCTTTTCATGTGCAGTGTGATGAATGCCAAATTTGTCTCCAGCTTTTAAGAAAATTTGGTTTTGCAGGGAAAGCCCTGACCCATTGAAGCCAACAGAAGTTTGCTATTGACTTAGATGGGATTAACATTTCCCTGTATTTGTATACATACATTCTATTTAGTGATGAGTATTCCAATTATATGCTTGCTGTACACAAGGTTAACCCACAGAATAAATCTTACCACGAACAATGTCTTTGATTGTGTGTTTGCTGATCAATACGAAAAATGTAGATATGTAGGCAAGCATTGTGCAGAACCCTCTCCAATTCTGTAAAGATAAAATGGTGAGATATTTGTGCAGGGCAAGATGCCACCTGACATTAACTTTTAAACTGACCAATACATATAGGTTTCATCAGAGGAAGGGAAAACAACCATCTGTGACCATCAGATTTGTGAAGGATCTGAACAGCAGCAATAAAATTCTTTAAATAACCACCACTTTTAGAATGATGACACCTCTTTTGGGGAGGGGTGCAGAGCTATTAAACTCATATAGAAAAGGGGAAACCCATTACTTTCTTTTGGAGGCTGCTGGATTGGCAGCCCTATTGCCTAGGCATACTGCTGCGGATTGTAGCTGTTGTATGAAACTACACAAAATGCTTTTGATCCATTTTATCTTGCAACTTAGCAAAGAAATGTTGCAATAAGAAACACCAACAAAGATCTGAAAAACTTAAGCTCTGGATTACCATATTGTGTTCTCCTGCCATTCAACGTGTCAGACAAAGGCAGTGGTGTTCAAAGTATAAAAAGAAAAAAGAAAAAAGAAACTGGTCACAGAAAGTGCAAAGCACAGAGTAAATAATATTCCTCTACATCCCTACTCTTTCATAGATTTGTTGTTAAAAGAGTTGCAGCAATTAGGCTTTTGTTAATTACCAGCTGTTGAAACAGTTGTGTTGACTGTCCTTATTAGCCAACAGCTGGGACAGGAGAACAATTGATGCTCTCTAAAACCAACAGCCAGCTGCTTTGCAGTAATTATCTCCTATCGATAATACAGGTGATAAAGGCAGCAAAAAGGTTATGAGTTTCAATAACCAAGGTACTGTTATTGAATATCACTGGAATTTATGGTTAATTTAAAAAAATAAGTAAAACAGTAAGCTGCTATGCCTACTTTTTGTCTGCATTGTGTCAAGGTCAAGCAATATGCAAATAATAGGGGAAATACAAACAGTAAAAAAACACAAGCTTTTTTTTTTCTTTTCTTTTTTTTTCCCAGCCCTCTTGCTATGCTTCAAATATCTCACTGATCTTTAAGGAATGTTTTTTTCTTTCAGGTGACTATGTCTGGATGTCACTCATTATTAGCTCAGTTTCCATGTGTGCCTTTCCTTCAATTTTACTGTAAATGACTTTTTGGAATATGTAAATGTTTCTTTTACCTGTTGAGAAATTTTATTGTACAATATGTAATAAGACAGGATAAACAAAGATAAGCAAATGGTTAAAGAGGGGGGGACATCCCTCTAAAGATCTAGGTCCTAGTCTTAGCCATGCCATCAGTTCTTAAGCAAATTCACTTCTTGGAATTCAGTTTCACTACAGCTAAAATGGCAGAACCATGTTTATCTTGATTGATTACTTTGTGATGGATGATTTTAACATACTATTTAAATGCAAAGTAATGCTTGTATAACATTACTGTAACAGGAAAAAAATTACATGCTTTTCTAGTATTGATATATGTCAAAATTTATAAAATGAATAGTTATTTTAGTAGCACAGGGCCAGACTTCCACAAGTGGGAGTCACAAGCATAACTGGTAATATCTAAATGGAATGTATCAACATAGGTAGTTGGATGGTTTGTACTTACTTTTGTTCCTGCTTTGATTTTTATTTCCTCATCTCCATACCCTATTAAAGTGCATTAAAAGAAAAGCAAAGCAGAGATTTTAAACCATTTCTATTAGCTGCTCAGTTCATCTCTGGCCAACAAAAGACAAGAATCTACGACCATGTCTATTCAGTAATTAGTTTGCACTTAAAGACACTGCCTTACTGAAAACAAGGATTAAGGCTGGTTGAATACTCTCCCTTTCATAGACCTCCCTCATGTCTCCGTTGGGTTATCATAAGCAGCTTGTTCTCTGAGCTTTAAGTAGGGAAGCTTGACAATCAGTTCTGGGCTCATCAGTAGGCACTGGGGCAATTAACAGGAGCTACCAACATTTTAAGGGACATGTAAAGAAATCAACTAAACAAAACGTTTCAGCCACAGGGATGAGCAGAAGTATATCATATTCTGGTGGCAGCTGTTTTAAGAAAACGTGGCAGGATCTTGATTTATAATTTTGAAATAAAGGAAAAGAATGAAAAAAAAAGAAAAAAAGAAAAAATCATTATAGCAACAAAACTGAAATGCATCCTTGTATACACAGCCTCACATCTATTAACAGGAATCCACAGAATGCTATAAAAGAAACATTGACACTGAGCCTAGTTGTCAGTTTTCTACTGTTAGAAGAATGCTAAAAAAAGTGGGAAAAGGAAAGGAGAAGGAATGGCTTTCAGCTTTCATTCTTTTCTTCTTTCTTCAGCTGCTTCCCTCTATCCTTACTGTGTGTTTAGGCCATTACACTGGGTTTTCCCCTGGAAGGCAAAACTTGGCTCTGCCTTTTGTTTGTCATCCAATGAGTAACTTGGGGAGGGGGGGTGCTGTGAGAGGGGGGAAGTGGTCTCACTCTGCTTTGCTCAACCAAGGAAAAGTTAAAAATGTAGACTGTGCCAACCAGGAACTAATCTGCAGTACAGGGCCCCTCTGCCTTATATCTAACATGAAAAGCTACTAACTAAAATCAGGATAGAAGTCAGGAAATTCTCCCGAGCTGGTGATCTGCATGGGTTTCCATGGCAGAAACAACCACAAAGCAAGCAGACACTTGAAGAAAACGATTGTGAACATTGTTTCACCTCATCCACGCTCCAGAAAACTTTCAAACTGCATGAACGTGGGGAGGACTTCAGCTGCCTAAACTCTCCAGTCAGGGTGACCGGTTCAGGCCCGCGAACTGACTGCAGCGGCTGCAGTACCTGCAGAATAAACCCCAGACCTGCCTCTAGCAGCAGCAAAGCGTGGCAGGGCGTGTACTGTTTGGCCACTGGCATTCTGTCAGGGAACTGAAAGCACCTGGACTTTGGTCTCCGGTTTTGCAACAGTCACAGTCTAGCAACGCACAGCTTGACTGGATTCACGACATAATAATGGCTACACTTCCCAGCCAAAAATCAGGGCCACAGAGATCTGAATTAGCAAATAAAACAGACACATTCTGCCTCCTGAGGCTCTCACAAACAAGCCTCTGCTATACCAGGCCACAGCGAATCTGTCCCAGTGAAGTTAATCGGATGTATTTTTCCATGTGGTGATACCTACCTCACTGAGAAAGCCTAGGGCCTGCGGGTTGGAATCACAGTGGGTACACTGTGCTTTCCCTTTGTAATCTGCTTTCCACTAAACCACGTAGAAACAGCCAGACCGGCCCCCTAAGAAAAGGTAACGTTGAAGACTGCTGCCTGAAACAGACCTTTTTGGCTATCTCATCAAATCTTTGTAAATGTGACAATCAAGCTCTCAAGAAAATTCACCTGGCAACAGCTGCACTAAAACAAAGTTACTGCAGCAACAAGTAACGTCAGAGTGTTAATAATTGACATGAAAAGAATGAAAAGGTGAGCAAGGGATAAAGCGGACAAAGGATTTTAGTATAAACTTCTGCTGGTAAGTAATCAATCAAAATTAAGATTGAAAGAGTCACTAAGAATGTTATTTTGAAAGCCGAAGTGAGTTTGGTATCTTGGACTCCTGACTGGGGCTTCTAAAACTTCATTTTCTGGAACCCGATTTGCAAAATTTGACAAACAAATCCCCTGCTGATTTGAATCTATTTTCATTCAATTACCCCAAGAAACTAAAGCAAATGCTGTAACAGTAGCTTCTAATGTTTGCTGTATTCAGAAAAAGAGCTGCTCGATCCCTGGTTCTACAGGTTAAGGCAGGAATTAGTAACGCGCTGATAATGAATGAGTTTCTTGATTTACATAATCTAACAAAAAACCACTCCCCTTTGAGGGAGGAACTACATCCTAGTGACACTGTTTAGAAGAAGCTGTTTCAGATGACTAAAGTATCAACAGCCTCAGGTGAAATGAAATACTATATGAATGTCCATGACTATTACTGCTAGAGGTCAAAACAGCAGGAAAAATTTACGAGAATATCAAGTTAAATATTAAGAAATCAAGATCTGTTTCCTCAAATCACTTTTTTTTTTCTGCATTTCATTGTATGTCTGACTTTTTATTTTTATAAGAAAGAGTATAAATCATTGGTTTAATTTAGTATTGCTTTGCCCAGAATCCTGACGGCTGGTAACATTTGTTTTCAGCAAAAGATATTCCCTCAACTTAATTCTAAGCATCAGAGTTAATACAATGAGTAACCTGTGCACTAAAACCAAATACCCGGAAGACGGTACTCACAAAATTAAGGAATTCATAAGTTCAGGCCCCAAATGTATTGTTTTTCAGTGAATTTAGGAGCCAGCCTTAGTTCCTAATCTGTGAAGATACACTGAAATCCCATCATTTTTCATACAGGGAAGTCCAGCTATGCTGTACCTCTTGAAGGGACACAAAGTACTGTCTAATTTATACCACCAAGAAACATTCAATACTGAATGTCTGCTGAGGCTTAATGGTGTGAGATAAATTTAAAAAGCACCATATTGTAAAACTTGATATTTTCTCTGTAATTTACTGTACTGTGGTATTCTGAAAAATTCTGAGAACTGTATCCAATAGCTAGGTGATATATAACCTCCCACGAAAAAGTCTTACTTTTCACATCGATCAGACTGCAGTAAAATTGCCATTTTCTCTGAAAAAAGCCCTTCTGTAGAAAAAAAAAATTATATCTCTGCTAGATAAACTGCTAGCAATCTTTAATCAGCAGTATTTTTTCAACTCTAGGTGACCACTCCTCTGACTGAGTTACTATCATACCCCACTGCTTGTTTTATTTTCTGCAAAAAAAATTTTTTTTAAGTCCTCCTTTTATTATATTTTGGAGGACTGTTGTCAGGAATAATTGCTTCCTAATAATTACAGATATCATTATCATAATTTAGCATTTAGGTTGAAATATTTGTTATAAACATTGAAACTGACTGATGGTATCAACAATAAGCTTCACAGCTCAGTAAAAAAATCCACGGTAAGTAAATATTGATTGACAAAAACAAAGTATATTTGATAACACAGGGGTCTATTTCATTATTACTGCATTCAACCAAATTGCTTAAGAAAAACAACTAACTTTCCAAAAGTGTGTCAGAAAATACAGTAATTTAAACTAAGCCTACATCATCTTTCCTATAGCAGAACTTTAACATATATATTTTGCAGTTACTATTCCATAGGAGAAAAAAAATTAAGTAGCACTGCTAAAGAATGAAGATTAAATCTTGATTATTGACTTGAAAAACAGCTCCTATGCAGGCACACATTTTAGGAATTTAATTTTATGAAGAACGTTTTCTTAAGTAACGGTAATGGTTTTACATTTAATATTTTTACATATAAGAGGGAAGCACAATGTTAGGAAACCTGTCTCAAGGTTAGGCTAATCTTCTAAACATGTATTAAAAAAAAAACACACAAAACAAAACAAAAAAAACCACCAGAAAAAAACCACCAGATATCATTAGCAACTGATTAAGGAAAAGAATAAACATACCAATGGATTTTCAGGGAACACATCTTTAATCCATTTCATTATAAACAATGAAGGACAAAAGTCAGACAACCTGTTGCTATTTAATGCATTATCAAGCTTTAGATAGAAGCCCATTAAATATACCAGGTCTTGAGAAGTTTTCAGCTCATTCCAAGTGCTGTTCTTTACCAACCAGAGTAATTCCTTATCACTGCTGTATGTATAATACATTTTTACTGAGATGTTCTGCGGGACAGGACTACTGATTCTCACTGGTGGCTAACAAAAGCAGATTAACTTGGTCCAAATTCAGTAGCTCAACTCAGAAATGCAACCTTAACACACCTAGGGCTTGATTAAAAATTTATTTTGAAGTACTATAGGTAGAGAAGAAATGTAGTATTACACAGCTACAAGTTAACGCTGCATATATATAGGTGTACAAGGCCATGCACACCTAAGCCCACCTACAAGCATACCACCACCTCTATACACAGAGATAGGTATACAGTTATGCACACAGAAATGGTGTTATTCAGCTCCCCTACTTTCAGCCACCTAAAGTTTACGTGAACCAGGCACCTCCAAAGAACACTTCTTCTGTCTTATCTTCCACATTATCTGAAGGGAAGAAGAATTGCTTTGTGGTGATACATACCCCTCTTTGTATTTGCTATGAGTGGAACCTGGATGAGTGGCTCAGCAAAGGTCTTTGGACAACTAAAGGTAGGTGAGTGGGCCCCTTCCTTAGCAGAACATTACTAAGGTCATAAAGCCAAGGACAGAGATGTTAGAAATGCCAGTGTTAAGGTAAGCAGCACACATGCATTGTGATTTTAACTGCATAACCATGCTCAGTTGTTTGTTTTTTTTTCTAGTCTTCTTCCTAATTGTTGCACAGGGTGGACCTAAACCTGGCAGTGAATCATCCCTGTCCAGCGAAGGAGCTGTTACCTGCTTATTCCTGTGTCTTCTGTTGCTGCCATAGGAATGAGACTGCAGTCCATGAGAAAATACACTTCATATTTAATGGAACCAAATGCTGTTGGGCATTGGTGGAATCTATCCGTCCTTTGGTTAAGGTACCTCAGCGTGACTTAACTGAAAGTTTTCAGAGGGATTCACAGTATGTTACCCATTTTCTGACTGTGCAAGATAAATCCCTTGTGTCTAATCTGCAGAAGTACTGTGTGCTCATAGCTGCAACTGAAGTCAATGAGAGAAAGAACATAAATGTTATATAATGCCTATACATCAGATCTGAGATTAAATTACTGAAGGCTTGATCTGCACTGAAAACAATTAAGAGGCAAATTAAAATGTAAGTGGCTATCAGATGGCACAGATATCAAAAGTGAGAAAGTTTATTTCCAGTATTTTCTGCTTGTCATCCAGGACTGAAAAGAAGTGGATTTCAATCTGTGAAACAGCACATCAGTGAAAGAAGGGACTGCATGAACAGGACGGCCCACACCACACAAGTAGGAGACTAATCTTCTCAGTTGGAAACTAGCTGGAGCAGCCAGGATATTAAACCAGCAACACAAGGGGAGGTTATTTGGAAGGCAAATGAGGTACATGCTCAAATTCAGCACCTAACGAGCAAGTTGAATCAATGTGGCAAAGAATATAATGAAAAGAACCTCTTCAATTGTGTTTATGTATTGATCTTCGGAATCTGGATAAGAAGCAAGAGGAAATTCTCATTGATGGGAAGAAATTTTATATAGCCAGCATTACTAAAATCTGGTGGACAACAGGTATGTTAAAATCTCTGATTAATAGGAAAGGTAAGAGAGGCAGTAAAGGATTATGACACCTTAGAAAACAAAACCCACACCATTATTCCTTTTGGAGTGATCAGTAACACAGAATCACAGCTCTTGAGTATGTACAGGTCAGTAAGGTAACTAACATCACTTAAGAAAGATTTGCTGGGTAGAAAATCTAATTAGAGCATAGGACAAGCTTTTCTTCAGCACCTATCTATAATATTTGGAAAGAAAAAGAATGATACTATAGGGAAATTCAGTTTAGGAGACATGCTGAAAATTTCACGTGAGCAACTATAAATCAGTATTATACACTTTAAAAAAAAACAAATTATTTGTCAGTATGAGGTAAACATTCTGTATCTCATTATAAAACAAGAGATGTTAATCACCATACCGGAGATTTATTATAACTTATCTCTAAGTATTTATCAATTAATTGAAAAACAACCAGAATCTTTACTTGCACAGAACCATTCTCACAAATATACAAAGTACTTCAAAATCAGGAGAATACAAGTAAAATCAGGAACAAGAATCAATACAAGTAAAAATCAGGAGGATACAAGTATATGTTGGAAAATGGGGGAGTCATTTAAGGGTGGATATAAAGAATATCTGACCTCACAAACAAGCGAAAGAAGAATTCCTCTTTCATGTACAAAGTAAATGTAGCAAACAAATGATAAAAAGTCATAACACTACAGAAGAAAAAACATCCTAAGAGGTAGAAGTTCTGAACTGATAAAATTAGCTAAAGACAGATAATAAGTATTTCTCATTATGAGAGGAACAGGGAATGTGTAAGCTCATTCCAACGCTGGAATACCTATGTCACAAATTGTAGTGTAAAAAAAACAAAAACAAAAACAATTCAGCAGTATTCACCATACAAATTGCTATGTATTTGTTAAAAAACAAGGTGATATAGTTACATTTTTGTACAAAATTAATAAGCATTTCATTAGTTATCAAGGAGGAATAACTTTTATATTTACGGATTCATACAATTTTCACTTTTGGTGTTACAGGGTTGTTAGAGAAGATCCCTGTCTGGACAATGTCCAGTTTCAACGAGTGGGATAAAAAACCGAGCCAAAAAAGTGAAAACACTGGATTCAACTAATACAGATTTTAATGAAAGAATGTAATTTCTCCCAGTCAGTGTATTTTTATTTAAAATAGGTCTTGTCAAACAAATATGATTTCCTTCTTTGTGAGATTAGTAGCAGATGTCATACAAAGATTTGTCAGGCTTTGACTTAGTATCACATGGCAGTCTGATAAGAAAAAAAAAAAAACAAAAGAAAAAAGCACTACGCATCATCACGAAAATACTCCCTAAATGGATTCAGAATGGGCCAACGATTAAAACAAAAACAAAACAACAAAATGAAACAAAACAAAACAACAACAACAAATAAACACCCAAACCCTATGTTCCAAGGGGCAATCATCACTGAATAATACTGGAATACTTGTAAGGTTGCACAGGTATCAGTACTAGGCATACTCTTATTCAATGTATTCTTCAATTACTCAGAACCAGATAGACACAGCTAGTCATGTTCATGAATGACAAAGTAAGTAAATGATGATGAAACAATGTTTTGGGTCCCTTGATAATTAGGTCTCTTCAAGTTGGGTGTGTTTTAATAAAACACAAAACTCTCAGTGTAAGAACAGGAGACACAGGCCACACTTATAGAAAGGGTTAACTGTATTATGAAAAAAAATGACTATGAAAAAGATTTTGGACTTCAGTATGAGGTGACAGTGAAATGCTGTGGAAAAACTGGTAAAATGCAGTCTTTTGATGTATACATAGTAAAATACAAGTATGTCTAGGAAGCAATTAAGGTGATTTTACTTTATGCATGGCACTGAGGAACAATGCTATAAAATGCATCTGCTTTTACATACAAGGAGGTTAAAAACCCAGAGTAGATACAGAAAGGAGCTGCACTGGTAATGTAAGCACTAGGGAAAATGGCATGTAGTGAAAGAACGTATTCTGTACATATTTTAAAAATCCCGAGGATATGTCTACCCACTAAAAATCTATAGTGATACATGTGCTAATTTGAAACAAGGTAAATCAAGTACCAGGAACAGAATCATTTTATCTCACTACTGCTTGTCATTGTCTTTCAATAAATGGACAGAAAATACAGGATAAGAATGATTTTTTAATCTAGTTGAGTAAGCACAACTTGAATCACTACAACAAACTATCAAAGGGAAATAGTGATCTCCCCTTCTCCTGGAATTTTTGCATCTACCTAGATACCTCTCCAGAAAGTATGTTTAAACAAACAAATTTCTGGGATCAATACAGGCGCAACTGGTGAAATCAATAATCTTAAAACCAATTAAATTATGTAAAGATGGCTTCTGGGCTTGGCCTTAAATGCTGGGAATTTATGAATGACAAATATTCCAAAAGGTAACATCTTGTATATCTTCAATAGGTATGCAAAAACTGTGGGTACTTTTGACCTTAATTTCTTCATGCCTCGGCTTCTCCATGAAGCACAAAGAAAACAGTCCTGCAGAAACACATTAATATCATTGTTTATTAAACCTATTATTCTTATAACATTGAATACTACAGAAAATCCCCATGGTGGTTACTCAAAATTCTGTTTTCAGGGAAAAGTTTGAACAGTATCCAGTAAACAAGGGATTGACACACACAATGAACAAAGATGATAAAAAAGGAATATATTGATTGGCTGTTCTCTGGATACTGTGTGAAGCAGGAATATTGTGAAATAAAGCACACATGATCCTGTAATGAAAAATGTTAACGTACCGTTTCAGAGAAAAGGGAGTAAATGAAGATGCTCACTTTAGAAATGCCAGAACTGAGGTTAACTCTTGATTAACTGGCTACTTCAGTTTAGCTTTTTGCATGCATAGCAAATAACATACAAAAACTGTAAATCTACAAAATACTCATAATTATTGTCTAAATAAACTGCCTTCATAGAAGGATGAATGTTCTGACAAACAACTTTGCTGAAAGCAAGACCATTTGCTTGCCCTATCATGCACTTCTTAAATCCCCTGTAATTTGTCAACTTTGAATGTAATACTTCTCCAGGGGCTACCAATGAGCTTTTCACATCTTGCTCATGTCATCCATTTTCCGCTTGATTAGTGGGGACCTGAAGTAATCTTTCTGCTTCACAGAACAACTAAAGCCAACGCACACGAAAATACCAGTATCTTAGGTACAGCTCTTAGCACGGGACAAAGGTCTTTGGGGATGTTCAGGCTCTTGGCACAATGAAGTGGCTGAGACAGATGAGGAAGAAACAAACATCCAGGCTGAAAAAAAGGAAGGATAAGTTAAGAAAACAATGAGGAAAGACAAAAGAAAACATTTTTGAGAATAAGGAACAGAAGAAAGCTGAGTGATGCTGAAGGTACAGTGTAAGATGCGGGAAGAGAGACAAGATAAACTTGTATGGAAAAACGGAAGAGAAGAACACAAAGCTCAATGTGCTTTTCAGATGTAGGTCAAAACACAGGAGTAAAACATAATATGAGAAAAAAATATATTTTTTCCACATCTTATTTTCTTTTATCTGACAAAATTTCTACGATGTTTTTATTTAGTTTTTTTTGAACCTTTCTATTTTGAAGCATTTACATAGAGAAAATGTATCTAAAAAGCTTTTAATATTGAAATATTAAACAGATTACTCTTCTGAAGCTAAGTCAAATTATTCCAAGTATCAGGAAATAAAACTCACTTCTCTTTAACTTTCTAAAAAAAAAAAAACAAATCTATGTCAGATATGCCACTGAATGAATCTTTGAATGCAAAAGTGAATGAGTTTAAAACTATGAGAGGTGGTTTTAGTGCCAGTATCTTTTCAACATCAATTTATATCTAGTACCACATCTTAATCTCCACTTCTCTCCCCAAAATATGGCCACAGATCAGTCGGTGTCCAAGCTATTAAAAACTAATGAAAATTGTAGACTTTAATTTGATAAGTTAAAAACTCTTCATGGCTTAATGTCATCACTTTAAATGTAGCATAAAAAAAAAGCAACAGAGAGAAATGATTGAAGCTCTTTAAGACAGTTACACTGCTTGTGCAGTTTTACATTTTTATTTTACATACAATTTGCAGTTCTAGTACTATATGCAGCATTTTGAAATAGAAAAAAAAGAAGAAAATTTGTATTCATACTAAAATGTTTGTAATTCTTTGGGGAAAAACACATCTTTAAAAAAAATCAAACCAAGTAAGGTCTTCTGTACACTCCATACTAAGGAAGCCTTGTCTGATACTACAACCTAGTGTCTTACACTTCCCTTTTACCACCTTTCGTTGTAATAATATCCTCATATCCTCCAATATCCTCATAAAATTCTTGGATTCTACCTATATATAGCTTCCTACTACAACACTTCCAGCTCACCCTTCAAAACCCAACTTACCTTTTTGTTTCTTTATATAGTAGTTATATATTGTGCACAGCTGTCTCCTGCTAAACAGTAATGACTACTGATAAAGTTCTTCCCACATCTACCTAGAGTGGGACATTGAGTTCCATGAAAACTGGGAACGGAAGAGGAGAGAGAACCCTCTTAGGGACCCAACCATTATTCTTCTGTCAGTAGCTGTTGAAAGCTGCTAAAAATCAGAATGTGAAAACTAAGACTACATAATCATATATGCCTCTCTTACTTATGAAACAAAGGTAAAAAAAACTACTTACTTCATTGAAAATCCTCTTTTTTCCCCCTATATTAAAAATTAAGGTAATGCATTCTCATGTAGTGTTCTCTTGAGAAATGATTTCTATCCAGAAGAGGCTGTGATCTAAAGACCACAGATGGCTTCCAGTCACATTGGTACACATGAAAAGAACAGAATAATGAAAGGTCATCGAGAAGATGAAGATGAACCTCACATTTGCAAACTAGGACACCTTTAAACAGTTGTTTCTCATGCACTGTATGCACAACTGCTGTAAACACAGAGATGAATGTAGGGCATATGTGTACCTCTATCTCATTTTGTTCTCTGACTGAAAAGTGAGCAATGCAGATTTTTTTTTGATTTTTTACAGTGAGTGGAAGACTCAAAGCTTCTAGAAATTAAGTATATATAGCAGTAAAAACTTTGCAGATGGCTACCTCCTTGAGAAGAGCAGAGGTAGTGTTTGATGTATCAGGTGGTTAAGAACATAGCTTTCCCAAATCAAGCACTGCATATAGAAAACCAAATCCACTATGTGATGATTACAAATAAGAATGAAGAACTTTGCAAATCTCAGATATTAACGTACTTTAGAAACAAAACAAATAAATCATTTGGTTTCCCTCAGACTGCATCCTGAATAAGAACAGATGAAACAAGACATGGTGAAACATGGACATGTAGTCCATGTAGAACCAGATGCACAAAGATTCTGTTATACTGCCTGGCACTTGTGTACTCTTCTGAGGATATGATACCCCCTGGAAAGACAGCAAGAGGCAGCGCCAAGGCTGACAAACCTGTATCTTACCTTTAAGATGTTTCCTTACTCCTGGTCCAGGAGGGAATAGTGAGTAAAGGAAAATGTTTACAGCAATCTTGACACATGCCTTGACTGAACTGATGATTCATGATATTTCACGACATTTCAGTTATAGCAAAATATCCAAGATCAGTGGTATCAAAGCCTCTACCAAATTGAAGCTGTATTGGGTCACACAAATGGTTTTAATAAAAAATAATATTAGAGGAGGCACTGTGGATAGTGTCCTGCTAGGAGGGAATATTTATGCAACAAACAACCTCTCCCCGAATTATTCCGAGACAGAAACCACAGCCATTAATTATAGTGACAGAGCTTCTGCATGGAATACTTGCCCTTGGTTTTACAAAACCAGCTCTAGACAATTCAAGAATGTCATCAGACTTGTGGATGAAATTGGTTGATTCGAGCCCTGAAGCAAATTCCAAAATAAATTTAGGCATAACACAACAAGCAAGCAAAGGATACACTGTTGAGTAGGAAAACAAACAAACAAACAAACCCTGCATATACTGCAACTTCTAGATTTTGCCTGTATTTGTCCCTGTTTGGCCTTACTTCTTTCAGACAGAAGAGTTCTTTCAGTATTGATGTGATCCCAGCACAGGAACAGGAAAAGCGCGAAGTATGGTAAATTTAGGACGGACCCCAAGAAATTGCTTTGCAGATTTGCTACAAATGCCCAAACTCTTCTCAAGAGTCTAGGTGAAGCAGCACTTCCAGGTGAGATGCTAGGTATCATGTGCTGGACTCAGCACCACCCTAACACTGTCACACAGTCTAGATCAGAGAGAAGCAATGTGTGGCTGTTCAGAGCACCCACATGAAAAACTGTACCCCTTTATGTATACATCCCCGAAGATGACAATTGGTCTATTGCTCACATAATTATGCCTTTTCTTAGATAGCTGATTCTGTCTTATATCTGCAATGAATCTGTAAAGACTCTGTGGTATTTCACAGCTATTTTAATGCTATAAATCCCTGAGTGAACAACTAGAGTGACTTACCAGAGAGAATCCACCTTAAGACTGTAGGAGGAAACTATAAATTGGTTTTGACCTTTCTAAATCCAGGATGGTCTTGCTCTAGGTAGGACCATTTCCTGACTGTGAAACAGACTGAGTAGAAGGTTAAGAAATTCTTATGTCCGAATCTCATGACAGTTCCTGAAGCAATAGGAGAGCGTGAATTCTCCCTAGTGCATTAACAATTCAGGAGACTGAATAAAAAGGGAAGTTAGTGAAAAACATGAAAAAAGGAATAAGGCAGAATAATAGAATAATTCACTCAAGATTGCATTCCTCAGCTGTATACTAAATTTATATCATAGAAACCTGAAATGCACATGTAAATCTAAATCAGCCTGAGACTCCACACAGTGAAGTACAGAGTCACACACATGGTTATTACATGACTAAATCAACAAGCCATAGGTTTATCCTGTTTTGACATCAGTTTTATATAACTTCTTCCTCAGTGCTGTTCCACAGAACAAATCAATGTGGCAAGATGAAGCACAAACTGAATAAATGTATTTCACAGAGGCAATTCCATTTTCAAGGCCGCTCAAGTTTTGACTGCTATGAAATTGCAGTCTTTAATTTTGCTCTTAATTAACCATTAGGTTTTACAGGGAGCAGGGAGTAATTTTAAGAGGTCAAAAAGTGAAAAACTATCAGATTTTTAGAGGTGCTGAGGCAGCTCAAGACTGGTACTTAGTGTGATACAAAAAAATTAAGTGGGTTAGATACCTAACTACCATTAAAACTCATAAGAGGTAGGTATCCAAAACACTTAAAAACATCTGGAGTATTAGCTCCCTATTTACCTCTCCCTTATCAAGATCTCAGTTTTGTCTTCAGAAAAAGGCAGTTACATTCACAAAACATTTTCTTTCCCTTTCATATACTGTCCTTACCCAGCTTGCTTTTAAAACAGATCTACACCTGGTAATTCAATAAATGTGGCAGCTTCCCCAACTTTCAGACATACCATTTAACTCTCTTTAAAGCCCCACTGGAATCAGTTCTGTGAACTCTTTAGATCTCTTGTTCCTCCCAGTTCTGATTCAAGGTACTGGCTTACCTCCTTTACTGAAATGAAAGAGCACTGCTACCACCCTGCTTTTCATATTGCTTGGGAAAGCAGAGGTGGATGTTCAGCACAAAGGGAGATCATCATTCTAGGACAATTTCTCTGTCTGTTAGAAGTGCCCAATCCGGAGGGGAGCTGGTCTGTTCCCACTATGCTCTGATGAGACATTGTGTTAGATCAACAGTATTAACCAGTACTCTGGTTAGGTTAGGTGACTTGGTTAAGGGTTTTCATGTTGTTCAATATGCTGACCTTGAAACTGTCTATCAAGCTTATAATTTTAAGAAGAAATCAGTCTAAGGGAGGAATCACCTGTGTTCCTGTATCAGCACTCTGCTTTCTTTCTTTGCACCACAGGAAAACAAAAAACTGAGCTATGGTAAGTGTTCCACAGAAAGCCCACAACATTGTATTTATGAGGCAGACATATTTCTACAACCAGCAATGTCATTTGAAGTAGAAAGGTAGAAGAGATGAAAAATCAGTTAAAAAAATACTAGAGAAAGCAGCTACTTTTTTTTTTTTTTTTTTTAAGACCCCAGAAATTTCTAAGATGTGAACAAATTTCAAAGGTAATAATAAATAAGTCTGAAGCGGTAGTTAAAAGCATGCCACCTTTTCATCAGATGAACATCTGAAATACTGAACAACAAATTATTTTAAAATTTCTATGCAAGCACTGAAAATGTGTTATTTCAGCTTGTCATTTATTTTTTAATTCAATTTCTATTACCTAGTTTTCAAGAGATGACTATTTTACACCTAAACTTAACTGTATAACCCTCGGCTAGACAAGGGCATTTGCAGGACAAAATGCAAGCTAAGACATTACAAAAAGTTAATATACATCAAATACTAGGGTTCTGTCCAGCAAAGTTCTACTCAGAAAAAAGTTGTAAGATAAGTTTCAGGGAAGGTGGCAGAGGTAGGGTTATATATATATTTTTTTTTTAATTGGCACTTTCCAACAAAATTACAAATTTCTGGTATTATTTTTACCACTACTACTACTAGTAATAATAAATCTCGCTAAGTTAGTTCTATTTTTGCTAGGAAAAGAATGACCGGCAAGATTAAAAAAATAGCTTAAGAGATATGAAAAAAATATAAATATACACACAATCTGATAGATTAGAAAATTTAGAAAAGTTCAGCTAGTCACAAAAAATGCTGTTAATGATTAGCTGCATAACAAGAGATTTATCTCTGTCTTTTTTTCTTTCTTTTTGTGTGTGTACGTGTGTGTTGCAAAGGCAACACAGCCATAGTGCAGGTCTGTCTGTGCCATTCTTAGGCCACTTTCAGGCCGATTGAGAAAAGCTTGAAAGTAAACACAGGTGTTTTAAAACTGGAGCCGCTGTCACGGACAACCACAAACACCCTTAACTCTGATGTGGCAACGCCTCTTTCCCGCCCTCTCTTTTTTTTAAAGCAGTGCCCCAAAAGAACATGTCAAATGTTTCACCTTTCACCACCTCAAAATAACTTGGAGCTCACAGCATTGTCTGGGAAATTGCAAGCAAAGAGATCATTTTTTCATTCCTTTTCAGATGTAGCCAACTACAAATCAGTTGCATGAAAAAGAGCCATTCTATTTCTAATTATTTTATTTTCAGTGCCCACTGATATACCTGCAAGCACCATGTTTCAAGTTGAACCCTTCCTTTCTCGAATGTAATTCAGACTCCTCATTTTCATGATTCAGGTTCAACTAAAGACAGCTGGGGGATTTTGCAATAATTAAACAAGAGATTTAATCCAGTGGATAAGAGGAAAAATAAAACCAAAACAACACAAAAAGCAAAATAGCCCCGAGTCCCCCAAACTACAAGAATGAACCTTGATTTTCAATTATTGTGCAAGAATACGTACAGAACTGAAAAAGCACTTGCTTGTAAATTAGCTATTCCAGGAAACAGCACATCCTGTTCAGCAGCCCTGAAGTACTGACTAGAGAAAAACTATGAAAAGCAAAAGCTGACCTAATTCCCAGAAATTACGTTGTTAGTCTTCACTTATGCAGTCAATGTGAAAAAAAAAAAGAAAATAGTGATCAGGTGACAAAAATTAAACAGCTACTGCCAGTCCCACTATAATTTTTAAAAGCTGGTGCACTAACCAGAAATGGTGACATTTGGACTGAAACTACAGCCCCAGCAACACGCCTTGCCTCAAAATGCAGAACTAGTTCATAATCTAGATATCAAAATCTAGATCCAGAAAAAAATAGTGACAGTTTATATGGAAAATGGTGTGAGCCTCAAAACCTCTACCAACAGTGAACGTGCTGCAGACATATGTTCTTTTCAGCAATACTATATGTCAAAATCAGGCCTTGCTTATTGCAAAGGATGATTTTTCTTGTCAGTCTCAGCCTTCAGATTCCTGAACGATTTTCTTTTTGACATAGATGCTTACACACCCCCGCTTCAAAAACCAGACACCAGACTGTCTGCGTGTCCTGTGCTCTAACTTAAACAAACATGAACTACTTCATAAGATAGACAGAGCTCAGGCATACATTTATTTATGTTAGGACACAAGCAGGATTTTTCTTTTTCCAGATTTTGTCCAGTGTGGTAAAGAGACAGTATTATTTATCAGAGGATCTGTCTGAATGGCCCTGAGCCTCCTCATCCCCTGTTAACTTCCCAGGGCACTCAAAAACATTCACAATCTCACAGAATAGTCCTCAAAAGATGACTTGCAAAATTAAATTATACATTAAAAAACAGTCACTGTTATTCCCTTTAGGCCATTTTATGTCCAAATTACACACTATTTTGTGTACGTTATTACAAGTCTAACAAATAATACATGCAAAACTTTGCTGCATCTAGCCAACAGAACACAACTGTAATGAATGTAAAGCATCAAGTTTCTGTCATCAGCCAATGTTACTCACAGTGCCGTGCATCACCTAACAAATTATTAAATTGCACACATGCACACTTCTTAACCTACGCATGCTAAGATTGCAGCAAAAGCCATAAAAAGCAATTGCATTCACAATTTAGCCTCATTTGTTGCTACTTCTGGCCTTTGCATTAAGCACACACGACTCGAAAATCATATACTATTAAGACTATTGCACATAATGGAGAAATTAGACAACAACATTGTGTATAAATTAGAGTGTTTATGGGTTTGCATTAGAAATACTTTTCTGTTAAAATAGAAAGGAATTATGCTTGACTGTAATACAAAGCAATAGTTTAATTTGATCCATTAAAAAAGTGCATTAATACACTAACAGAGAAAGCCATTAAACATTTTGATAGCAACAATTCAGAGGCAGGTGAAAACAAAGGGAAGAAATGCTTGTTGAAATAACCCTTTTAAAGAACATAAATTTCACCCCATACAACGACACAGCAAAAATGGTGTTATTTATCTGCAGGTTTGGGAAAGCTCAGAAAGTATGTTTTAGGCTAACAAATTGGAGTTCAGGGAATTTAATCAAACTACTAAACACCATTAAACAGCAATAATAGATTTATTCCTCAGCACTACAGTGACCTCCTGGACAAAAACCAATTTCTCATTCTTCCAGCCTTTTGTATAGAAAGTTATTACTCAGTCACAAAAGGGGCTGATTTTTGAAGCAAGAAACTCACATTCACATTTTGAAAGACAAGGGGTACTTTCAGCTGCACCTAACTTCAAGAGAAGTTGTGGACACTCAGCTTTGGACACTTATTATTACTTGATGCAGCTCTGGAGAGCAACTTTTTTTTTTTTTTCCCCCCTGCTATGTCTTGAAGACCTGGCATGAGAAGTTTAGTAAAACTGTAAAAAAGTACTACTGAACTTTAACTGTAAAAAATGAGCGTTCATAAATGAAACAAACAAAATGAGAAGCTGATTTCATCTATTAACAAATAGGGAGAAACCCCCCCTCAGATTAAAAAATGGGGCCCTAATCTTGCAAGTTTTACTCGTATGAATAATATGTACTCACAGAAGTAGCTTCCTGTGTGAGGCTTACTGGATTAGGCCCCAATTTGTGAAAATGTTGTTTCTGGACTGAGACATGCTATTTTAACTTTCAGGCTGGAATGAAGTTTTCAGAGTGGAGCTCTTAAGCCCTAAAGATAGGGGTTAGAGTGGGAACAACGCAAGGGTGTGAAATACGCTGCTGCTGCTACAACGTCAACTTTGCTTGGTAACTTTTTTCAAATTACTAAAGAAAGGAAATATGAAGTCTGATGTCATTCTCTTCAAACATAAACACATCTCAGCAAGACTACGAGCCTTTTTCTCCAAAAGGATAACTGAAAAAACAAGAATATGAGAAGCAGACATTCCTCCATGAGGACAAAGTTAATAAAACATTTTATTTGGGAAGTAGACACGATACAATTGGAGTTTGAAGGTGCACTTAACTCTGTTCTAATGTTTAAAAAAAATTGACAACACTTGTCAAAAGATGTTAAAAATTGTTTTGTGGTCCAACAAGTCACTCAGCAAGAATAATTTTTAAGCAGCTTTTCCTTTTGTTGCAGTTAAAATTAAAATCCATGCTGTGTAATCCTTGGAGTCAATCTGTAATTAAGGGGATTTGAAGAGAGACCATGCATTGCATTAATGATAAAATTTAATATCTGTTTTAATACTCTAACGTAAGAAAAAACCCTAAGCAACATACAAAAAAGCAATCATCTCCCTATTTTGTGTGAACGTAGCATATATACACCATTACTATGTCTTGCAGCAATGCTGTATTTGATGTTAGCTTTTTGTTTGTAGACCAAATGTTTCAGGATTTAGCAACTACAGAGCTTAAAACTGCATCTGCTTGAAAGTTGGCACCCAGATTTAATAGGCTAGATAAACAGATTTTATTTTATCTAGTTTGGAAAATGAGTGTTTTTATTGTTACTGCTGTACAGCAACTCCAAATAGAAGTAGCTATCAGCAGCATTTCCAAGATTTCAGTCATTCTACCCTCAAGTCTCTCTCTCCTCCAACATCTAAGACAATTACACCTCAGCTGTAAGAAACAGAAACAGATAACGAACTGAACTAATTAATTTTATGGGATATTCTTAATTATTAGCATATAATTAATAATTAAAAGTCTAACAAAAAGTCTAATTAAAAAAAAAAAAGTATTTGGTGCACTCAGTCTCCCCTCTAGCCTACGTGCTCCTTTTCCAAAGAAAAATTTTGAAATCTGTCTCTTCAAAATACAGCTATTTGACACCAAGTAGTGGATTCAAACTACTTGCATATTTGTTGAATAATGGAGGCAAGCACAGTTCCATTTTTCAAAATAAAAACCTGCATTAAATAGTTCCGTCCTTTTAAGAGATGGGGTGAAGGATTGTAGTACCATGGCAATGAGGTATTTTATGATTCATTCTTTTCTTTTTTTCCAAAGAATTCAGTTAAGAAGTATGGTTAAAGTAAAGGTGTTCATAATGAGATTTTGGATGGAAAGATTTTGAAGGAATATGATTTTTTTTTTTGTTTGTTTACTGAGAAAGCATAATAGAGTCTTTTAATGTGGACATCAAAGATTTTTCCTATTAGAATGTCTTCTGGTCTGAGCTTTTCTGAAAGAACTAGTGAAGCATCAATGTATGCTTACCAGATCTTCTTGTATCTTGTAAGATACCTAGTTTATGAAAACAAATTTCAGCGGTTTCCACTCTCTCTGAGTATTGTTATAACAGCCTAAATGTGTATGGCACCACCTTTGAGGCTTCGTATATTTGAGACCCAGCTCCATTAAAATTCAAGTGCATGTGGAACTCACAAGCTTCTAGATCAAAGTAACAAAGGGCTCCTTTCTTCTCAAAATTTAGATCTTATAATACTAACTATTAATGTCAGGAGGACTGCTCTCTGGAACAGTCACTGCTACATATGTGCAGAGTATCAGGGCTTAATCTACAAGACTACCTTCAGTGTTTGAAAGCCTTGTCCAAATGATGCTTGCAATGTAAATAATAATTTAAATTGTATTGATGTATTCAAAATAAGTTCTTAAAATTTTTCAGAATGCGTGGCCAAGATACTTGTAAAGAAAGATCTCTGTGTGCAAATCACAACATCTTAATAACCCCTCCAGCATCACAGTTATTTCTTTGGTAATCAAATACAAGCAAGCATTGAAATAATCATCTTCACTGTGATCCACAAAGAAACAGCAAATTTATGAAACTGAACGGAATCTGAATGTAACTAGTAAAACTGGGAAGGATGACCTCTGTTCTTGAGCAGAGAACCTATTTTGGAGATGGAAAGAACAGTATCAACAAACACAGTTCAGAAAATAAAGTCCCAGTAAGTTTCTTTATGTATTGAATCTAACTACAAAATGACATTTGAGTCTTTGAGTTTAATTTTAAATTGCAAATTTGGCTGCTTAGCAGCTTAACACAATCACCAGTTCACATCAATACCATGTTTAGGAAATACGATATGTACTTATTTAAACAATAACATTGTTACTTCAACTTGTAAGCCAAAGTTTTAAGGCATCTGTCTTCTAATTTCACATTTTTATTGCTTTTTCTTTGTAAGATATATTTACCTTATCACTAATGAAAGCTGAATTTTGGAAATAAGAACACAGCTGGCTGAATTCTGGAGGCATAAAAAATTGAGGTTTTAATTGACAACGTATTTTATAGGAGAAATCAGACCTTCTTTGAATGCTTCCAGTGAATAACTCTTTTTTTTTTTTCTCCATTGTATTGAGCAATTTTGATTCAGGTACTTGAAGGAGCCAGCTATGCATGCAGTGTTTCTAAATATGAAGATCAATGTAAAATATGTTGAATTGAAATCCTAACGCATTGATATACTTCCGCTGATGTGAACCTCATTTTACACTTCTGACATCTTACAAACAATATAAAACAAGGTTAAGTACTTAATATGCCAAAATTCTATCTGTGCTTGCGTTAATCGGTAAGATAATATTACCTTCAGAATAGGTATAACACCAGTATGCCTGCACAGTTTTTTTTTTTTTTTTTTTTTTTTTTATGGTTAAGATCTGGAAACTAAGAATTACTACCAAATCTACAACTCAACTCCTAATGTATAACTTACTACTCTAAAGCTTATTCCTACAGAAAAGCCAAAGCTCTGCTGCCAGTGTATCTCATCAGAAAAGCTGTGATCTGCCAGAAAAGAGATGAAGAATATTTTACCTCATAAAGCAAACTTTCAGAGAAGAAAAATAAAAAGATCAAAATAAATATAATGCCGCCATTTGTTCTTTCTGCTCTTCAAGCACTTCTTGTAAAGACCTCTATACTGCCAGGATAGAAATACAAATCTACAACACACAAGGAGTACATCTCCCCCTTTGCAGTGTGAAATTGTGAACAGCAGAGTCCACTTTTCCTTTATACCTCTGCATGGCCACACACTTAGAAGGCAAATCAGGATTTTGCTTTTATTTATGGGGAATAATAGTCATTTAAAATAATAGGGAATTATTATAAGTGCACTTCTGCACCAGACCAAATAAATAGATGGCAGTTAAAAAAGAGAGGCAAATCAAGCCCTGACTCCTCCAAGCACATGATGCCTATGCACAAAAATGCACTTTTTCTTTTGACTTCATCTCATTCTAAAACCTAGAAGTTTCTCACCTGGGAACAGACTAGTGAAGATTTTCAGGTTACAGCAGACAGACAGACAAATAGGAGCAAACAAATAGTATCTTGGGGCTTCTGAATCGAGGTTAGTCTACGGCCTTAAGACCATAATAAGACCTAATGTTTCAGTTTCACCCTTAATCTGTCCCCCCTTCTACTCCAAGTAGTACTTTACACAATCACTTGCCAGTATGGGATTCTCCAGTTCTGAACAGAAACTTGGATAAACTTAAACATACAAAGACCAAAGATTACCCTTAGTACGTACATACTATTCTGAAATATTTATATTGATCTTTTATCCCATCTCTGGTTTCCTCTACCCAAGATCTAAAGCAGATTCTACCAATTCTGAGAGACATTTTAGATAAGGAGGTCATGGATGGGTCAGAGCAAGACCTTTGCTATTTAATGACCCTGTAGCTTGCCTTTTACACAAGAGCTTAGGTTACTACCTTTTATACATTTTATTGTAGGCCAAATAACTAACATGTCATCATGCACTCAGGCTCATGATTTTGTTTACAGCTGCTGCTCAAACACAAGAGGATCATTTTCTTGTGCAGCATATAAAAAACAAAGGGTATACAGTAAGACATGGAAAAAATGGCTGTAAATTAATATTTATCACACTTTACGCATGCATCAGTATGATTTCATAAGTATAAAAAAATAAGTTTTACAAAATAAAAAGTAATACAAGACAGTATCACTCCTCCTCATTTGTTAAATCTGGTATCTTGTCTCCAGCGTCATTAATTACTCAGCCTCTGTGAGAAAGGAAAAACTTAACATTGGCTAAATATTTTTGGTACTTGCTTTGCTTTATTAGAGTACTATGTGGATACGTCTTTGAAAACTATGCCAATGAAGTCTTAAGATGTGATGTTGGGAACATTTCTTTTATTCTTTCACACTGTAAAGCCACAGTGGGTGGTTACTTATAGAACTACGAGCAAAGTCCACTGAAGATTAGGGATTATATTATTAACATAAACTAATACTAAAGGCTTCTTTAAACATTGCAGAAAACAGTTACTGGTTTACGTACAAAATGGTTTCAGATTTAGAATATCACATCTAAATTGAGAGATTGAATACAATACATTAGTAGCACAAAGTGCACCAGGGGAACTTCAGACTGGACACAACCAAAAATTTCTTTACCATGAGGGTTATCAAACACTGGAAGCGGCTTTTTCTAGAGAGGTGGTCGATGCCCCTTGCCTGTCAGTGTTCGAGAGGCATTTGGGTAATGCCCTTCAATAACATGCTTTAACTTTTGGTTAGCCCTGAAGTAGTCAAGTAGTCAGACTTGATGATCTCTGAAGGTCCTTTCCAACTGAATGATTCTATTCTATTCTATGTTTGGAAATATGATTTATAGTATCGGATTATGATTTTATATGATTTATAGTGGCAAACGAAAGAGAGAAGACATATGAGGAGCAGTTGGAAGTCATTTGGTTTGTTCAGCTTAGAGCAGAGCAGACTGAAGGGAGGCCTCATGGTGGCCTGCAGCTTCCTCATGAGGGAGAGTGGAGGGGCAGGCGCTGATCTCTTCTCTCTGGATACCAGCAACAGAACCCAAGGGAAGGGCTTGAAGCTGTGATGGAGGAGGTTCAGGCTGGATGTTTTAAAAAGGTTCTTCACCAAGAATGTGGTTGGGCACTGGAACAGGCTCCCCAGGGTCATGGCATTGAGCCTGCCGGAGTTCAAGAAGCATTTGGACAACACTCTCAGATACATGGTTTGATTTTTGAGTGGTCCTGTGTGGAGCCAGGAGTTGGACTTGATAATCAATACTGTTTAATATCCTTATCAGTGACATAGACAATGGGATTGAGTGCACCCTCAGCAAGTTTGCAGATGACACCACGCTGAATGGTGCAGTTGACACAACAGAAGGAAGGGATACCATCCAAATGGACCTGGACAAGCCAGAAAAGTAGACCCATGTGAACCTAATGAGGTTCAGCAAGGCTACATGCAAGGTGCTGCACCTGGGTTGGGACAATCCCAGACATGAGTACAGACTGGGAGAAGAACTCATTGAGAGCAGCCCTGCAGAGAAGGACTTGGGGGTTCTGGTGGATGAAAAGCTTGACATGAGCTAGCAGTATGTGCTTGCAGCCCAGAAGGCCAGCTGCATCCTGGGCTGCATCACCAGAGGAGTGGCCACCAGGTTAAGGGAGGGGACTGTCCCCCTCTGCTCTGCCCTTGTGAGGCCCCAGTTGGAGTGCTACATCCAGCTCTGGGGGCCCCAGCAAAAGAAGAATGTTGATCTGATAAAGCAGGCCCAGAGGAAGGGCACAAAGATGATCAGTGAGCTGGAGTGCCTCTCCTGTGAAGAAAGGCTGAGAGAGCTGGGGCTGTTCAGTCTGAAGAAGAGAAGGCTCTGGGGAGACCTCATTGTGACCTTTCAATACTTAAGGAGGGCTTATAAAAAAGATGGAGAACAACTAATGCTGTGGTCAGATAATGATAGGACAAGGTGGAATGGTTTTGAACTAAAAGAGGGGGAGATTTAGATTAGATGTTAGGCGGAAATTCTTCACTCAGAGGGTGGTGAGGCATTGGAACATAGAAGTCCACAGAAGTTGTGGATGCCCCATCCCTGGAGGTGTTCAAGGCTAGGTTGGATGAGGCCCTGAGCAACCTGATCTAGTGGATGGCATGTCTGCTCATGGCAGTGCAGTTGGCATTAGATCATCTTCAATGTCCCTTCCAACCCAAGTCATAGAATGACTCTGTAATCCTTGTCAGTCCTTTTCAACTCAGGATATTCTATGATTCTATAACATGACACTACCGCAGATGTTCAAAGTAGTACTACTATTAATATATTATTAGGCAGAATGAAAGAAAAATGAACCCATGACTGGAGCAAGTAACAATGCCGTTGATACCAATGAAGCTTATCATTACAGTTAATGGAGTTTTTGTTTTTTAAGAATGTACTTTCCCATATGAACAGCTTTTCTAACACTATTGTGGTTTCTACAGTATCTGTTTTGCTTATGTATCAGATTATGTGATTCTAAATACAACTATACTGATGAATTTCAGTGTAATTTAGAACTCATTAATTTCTTGTCATGGGTGTCACTTTTACAGAGATAAGGAGCAAAATACCACGTAGCAGTCAGATTTCTAGAAGGCCACAGGATGCTTGCATAGATTTTTTTTTTCATCTTTTACAGCTTCAGAAGGTCTGTTTATTTCAGGATATATATTTCTGGAATACATATATCTGCGATAGGCCCCAGATCCATAAATTACTCCAATTTTGAGGTACTTTGGTGCAGCTTAGAAAAAAAATATAAAAATGCTGCAAATGATTTACACTTAAAAAAAATTGTAAATCTTTTGCAGATCTTACTGTACTGTAAGTCCAAGAGTCCATGCCACTGAGCAAGGAAAAAAAAAATCCAGGAAGGCAAACAGTGATCAAGTGAATCAACCATGCAAAGTGAAATCCATCCTTTTAGAAGGAAAAACAGGTACCTGAAAGTGCAAAGTATTTGTAACATATGAAGTTAATATAAGATGTGCAGATGTACAATTACAGAATGGTTAAATGAAAAACATGGATGAGAGGACCATGTCAATAGAAAGGTCATGGTCACAGAAGTCTACTATCATGAAATAGGTGATTCTTTGCACAGAGTGCAAAAGTGAGGACATGGAAGCAGTCTAGATGAGTGGGAGAATGATAATCCAGATTTAAAATAACCTGAAAACAAAATATTGCACAGTAAGTACCTGCAGTAAGTAGCACAGTAAGTACTATTCATCAGAAATAATACTTTTGATAACCAGAAGTAATAATATTGACTGACCCACTGGGAAGACAATTTCCGTGTATGAAATGGAAACAAAATATAAAACATTCAGACAAAAGATCTGAATGACCACATCATCCCTGATGCCAAAGAGATGTTTATAGTGTATACAAACAGTTTGTTGATGTTTAAGATCGTCAAGTGTAATGTGATGCCAAGACAGATTCGAAGGCCATCAAATAAAAAGCAACAGACCTCCAAGGAATTTTTAGTGAGCAGATGAAAGCGCACACCAAACACAGTGTGAGTTTCTTAATGCTTAGAACTGAATCAAAGTTCAATAAACATATCTGCTTTGGTTGGAGATGTTCAGCATCTGTTAACAGGACAGAAGGAATACAAACTCACCAGGTAAGGTGAACAAATGCTTGTTGCCAGGATGCTCTTTGTTCAGTCTGTCAAGACACTAGCAGTGCCATTCTTGTGCTGGTGTTTGCAGGTAATATAAAACATTCCAAAATTACTTCAGATACACAATACTTTGGAAAAGTATAACTAAATTAGACAGAAGCAAGTCTGCTCAGGATAATTTTCTGGACAAATATCGTTTTGCCTATAAACATTCACTCTACTCCATGTATTACTTTGCTTTGAAACAATTTTGACTCAAAATCATGGTAAGTAAGAAACGGCACTGCTTGGTCTCCTTTCATTTGAACAGAGTCCAAGAAATCCTTAGTAACTGTTGTGAAAAGAACAACATACACACAGGGTTGCCTTGTGAGACAATGTTGTCAGTGAAAGGACAGCCTTACAGATACAGAAAGGTGGCACAACCAATGCAACTGATGCAGCAAACTCTGGTACACCTGTTTGTTTCCTTCAATTCAGAAACAATCCAAGGCTTGACTGGGTTCAAAATTCTGTCCCTTAGTAAACCAAGAACAGAATAAACTACTACCTTCTATTCACAGTCCTGGCAAAAATATGGCCACTTAAAGAGACCACTACCTGCCCACCGAAAATCATGCAAATTCTTATGTTATCAAACCTCATTTCCCTTAAACTAAGGAGATAATCTTTCATTTAGAACATATTTATCAGACTCTGGAAGACAGTTTTTCTAAAGGGATTCTGGATGACTTGACTTTCAGTAAATGGCAAGTGTTGCGTTTCATCATTTATTCCCCTCGTTTTCCATCAGAGGAAAATATTGTATTGTTAGCTTATGCTACATTTAAGGAAATATTGTAACTTTTGTATACTGCTACAAACTAAGATTATTTGTTAATGAATACAAATATCTATCAGTGCAAAAGCATCAATTACCAGATGAGAAGATAACTGTTATTAAGAATGTAGTTGCCACTTGTTGGAGACACTATAACTTTAGCAGAAAGGAATGCAAAAAATTAACGTTCAAGTGGAACATGGACAGAATTATTTCTGCTGGATTTGTACATGGCTTCATTTTAGTGTTCATTTACAACATGATGCACCGGCTTATACTGAGATCTTCTGAGGTGTTCTGTACCGCTTCATAATACTAGCCATAACGCGACTAATCATGTTTCTAGCATGGATAAGAGCTAAGCAGACTTGGGTCTAACCTCAGTGACAACCTGTAAGACCTTATGATTTGGGTGCAGCACAAGCAAAAGCTCTGTTCAATGGTAATTAAGACTGCAACTGTACCTACTCTGTCTGCTAAAGTGTCTAGGAAGGACCAACTGAAGAAAAACATTTGTGCATTCTTATCTAGACTGTCAGCAGCGTGTTCCAAGTTTTACTAGGTCTTTTATTTCCACCTCCACTATGTACTTAAAAGCAAAGACTACTCAAATTTAGCAAACTGCCACTCTAAAAATGGAATAGTGATCTCATATACTTTATAACAGTTTTATTGGCAGGGCAGCAAATTTGTCTCTCACAAATCCCAGGCATTTAAAAGGAGCGTACACACTGCTTTTGGGTAGCTACTGGAGAGTGCAATGGATGCATTACATAATTTTTATATAAACTGAAGTGGACAGCTCTCCTGAGAGAGGAAGAGAAGCATCACCTTTCTTAGGAGGCTCTTGTACGAAGTTTGAGACTGTAGCTTGCTTTGATAAATCCTCTAGTATTTTATCCACATATAAGTTGTTGGCAGAATAGCATGAAGAACCTTTCAGGATTAGTTGTAAAAATGTATTATTTGCTGGAGGTAACCTGCAAGAAGCCTTTTAACTACTCCTATTGCTCTTGAAACGTTCCTGTAGCTTCAATAAAATAGAAACAGATCATAAGCAAATGCAAGGGCAGAGTGTATCTGCTCCCACTAAGCAGCACATCTGCAATCTACCTTTCCTCCTCTCCTACTTCCAAGATGTAGCTGGCATCCTAGTCTTCAAACATACCTATAAATTCATTTCCAAATGGGGTTGCAGTCCCTTTTATATATAGCAACATGTGACATCCTGAATGAAAATCATAATTGCCTTATGGTTAACTCCAGAGAGCAAGCTCTTAAACTAAGCTTTCGGAGGTTGATATTCTCTGTTAGATATGGAGGGAAAGTACATATTGGCCAGAGGAATTTACTGCAAAATGCAAGGGAAATGGGTGGATTGTTCAACATAATATCGGTGAGCCGCTTCATTAAAAAACAAACAAAAACCACAATCAATTCTGGGGCAAGCACAATATTTTGAAGCATCTTTTATCATATGACTGACAAACAGTAACACCATGTCAACAAGAAGTTCAACAGCAGGTTTTAAACTTTTCAAGGAGTAATGTCTAGTTATACTGTAGACTATATATTGGAGAAAGGTGTAATAGCCACTTCACCACTAGATAGTATAGCTATTCATCTGTTAGCTGTAAAATATTGTTAATCAGCAACTGAACTGTTTTCTATCACTCAAACAGTATTGCAGTTAATAATGGTATAACAGATGAAATGGCTGAAGCCAGCAGAGATGTGTTCTGGATGTGTCTGGGGCTTGCCATGTTCACAGGTTTCCAATAAATCAACAAAATCTGTGCTGCCTTATATAAAAAGATTATTAAAATATTGAAAGGCTTTTCTCTCATTCTTCTAGGATGCAATTAATGACTATAATAAATGTAAAAAGTTGTATGCTGAACTGGAATTTGAATAGAAGTGATGAAATTTGAATCTCCCAGTTTCCTATCACTGGTTCAGGCAAGTTTCTCTGGATTACAAAATATTTCAAAAGCATGTGGCTCTGTCAGAAACAAATCAGAGGCTTTGTAGACATAAATCAGCTCTAAACACATGAAAATGAAGCTCTGAAACTTCAGCCTTGAAGCTCTAAAACATGAAAACAATGTTAGAATGACTAGACATAGGCCACAACTACTATCTTCTGAAAGCAGCCAACTACTCAATAGTATATTGAGTATGTATATATATATTATTATTATATTATATATATATATTATAGATTACATATAATATATTATATATTAAGTATATAGAGTATATAAATACCCAACTATTCAATAACCACTACTATACGTTTAAATAGGATGGATACTCCATGTGTTTCAACATTAAGAAACATTCTAAACTTCACATTCAAGCTTTTTAAAAAGTATTTTAAGCTCTCATGACATCAGATCTTTCTGGGATTATGCTCTTCATTAATGACATGTTGACTGGATTTATTCTTGTGGTTGGCATAGTATAGCAGGTATGGAAAAATAGTTTCCAAGAATCTTGGGAATTCTGGGAATCAAACCAGAGATTAACACAATTTATGAAGGGCATAAGGAAGTACTTAATTTAAGTCTTCTAGAGTGGCTTTTTCATGGGCATCCTCACTGGATTATCTACAAAATACTATGCACTATAGATTTCCTGTCTTTGACACGATGCTTATGTGTCAGCAGGAAAGGAGGTGATAACAGCTATAATTGCTTTATGACACTACTGTAGACAAATTTCTGATGGATCTTGCAGGCCAGTTTCTTGCCCATTGCTCTAAATTTATGGTATTAATAAAACCATGGAAGCATTTAGGATGAATTCTACAGAAAGCGACAACTAAAAAAATTGATTAATCAGAAGAACAAAATTGTAAAAGAAAAAAAAGGACAATCATAATCAAAGATTACCATCCTAACAGTTCTGAAGAAGATAAATAACCTTTACAAGTTCTAATGACATCATACTTGGCTGGAGTAAACTCATTAAGTCACTAAAGGGCACCTGATTTTTGTATCACCATGAAACGGACTCTCCTCTATTCTGAGCGTTTGGCTTGAAAGTAAATTAGTATGTCTCTTTGGTGTTTAAAGCAGATTAACATCTGCTTTAAAAAGAATGTACCTCCTAATTAAAAATTACAAAATAAATCAGGCCTGTGAAAAAAAAGAATTCACATCTCCCTATTTTTCATTCAAATCCAGTTAAACATTTTCTATGAATTTTCACATTATTTTTCCCACAAGACTTATTTCTTACTCTGTTTCAACAGAGTAAAGAGGACATTCACACAGGCATAATTTTTATTTTTCTTTATGAAAATATATTACTTGAAGCTCTGTATTTCGAAAATACACACTATAAAGCCAACAATAAAATGATCCACAACAATATTTGAATACCAATGAAAAAATATCAATTCCTCAACTGTTCTATGTTTAATTGAATCTGATATTTCAGTGTATTGTGGGAATACATTTATCAGAATCAGTAGAGACCAAATGTTAATTATGAACGCCAAGCACAAATGAATAATCTTACGTATAGACTCTGACACATTAGAACTGCAAAGTACTCTGCAGATCTTATTTTATGAAAATGTACTAAGAGCGCAAATGTATATGCCCTTAGGAAGCAATTATCCCTAAAAGATTTAGCTATAATTCAATCTGAAATATTATAAGAGATTTTTTTAAATGGTTTCACAAAGAAGAGGATTATTTTACTTTAGCTATGGAAATAGGGGCCCACATGCTTCCCTGAATGACCTCTTTGCAGCTGTGGGCATTGCCTGGAGGGAAGATTTGAAATCAGTCTTGTCATGCAATTAATATAATCCCCTATGACCAATAAGGATATTATAAAAATTAGGAGTACCGATTTGGCATTGTTGGACTGCATGGCCCACATCACTATAAGGAATGTCCTATCCCATAAATACATTAAATACAGAAATTTTAAACCACAACATATTAATACATCTGACAGAGGTGTCTTACCAAAGATGTACAGATGTTACATCAAAGAGTAAGATGAACTGGTACATTCTAGATCTATACACCACACCTTATGTGTCATGTGTTTAATTTGGCACATGATCTTTGGGTGTGACATGGGATGTAAAAGTATGTAAAAATGAAAGTATGCAGAGTGCTTACATCATTTTTGCTATTCCAAGATCCTACATCTGTCCGGTTTACAGCCAGCACGCCTCTTCTGCAGGTAAAAACAGTCTCTCCGCTGCTTTATTTCACTCAAGAGTCCATGTGCTGCTGGTGCCTCAAAACAGGGTAGAAACAGCCCCAGAAGCTAATATAACTAAAAATAAAGCCGAAAGCTTGCATTTTGTTTTACGTGTTAGACCATAACATATGTGGAAAGAAACACATTTCTTGTGGATACTGGTCTTACTTTTTTTTTTTCCTTCTGAGCAACTCACAATCGTGAGGTGATTTTAAAAATTAAGAAAGAAATAGTAACACATAGGGTTTTGTTGTTAAGAGTATTTCAGGACACTGCAGAGTCCCGAAACTCATCTTTTATCATAAACTTTTATGCCATCCTTAATCTAGCCAATCCTTATTACAGTATTTTTATCCAGCTAAAAGTATCTTTATACCACATCTGATGTTTGCACTTCCATTGCTCCCTAAAGCAAATCTAAAGCAGATCAAGTTCCTCATCTGCCACCTATCACCAAAATACATCTTTTGTCAAACTATGTCAGAGAACATCTATTAATTTAAGAGAGTAGGGTAAAGTGAAGTTGTTTTTTTTTTAAATACTTATTTTATAGAATTTTTCCTGGATGGACATAGAATGAGTATCTGGACTTCTCCTGCAGGAGTGTAAATGCTTACATCTGAGTTAACAGTATATAGCACAGTTTCTCACTTGCATGTGGAGATGGTTAAAGCAGTCAGTTGTTTAGATCATGGTGAAAATAAAAATAATTGTGCTGATATTTAACCCTGCACCACAGAGACAAACAGCCTGTTATATTTCTCTGAAAATGGTCAGACAACCCAGAGGATGATTGGCAGCAGCAGCAGCCGCCAAGAGGGCTGCTCAGGTCTGTACACACAACCTGTGCATAGCACCCCCACCAGCTACTGAGCAAGTACAGAAGGAAGGACGAGGCAGCTGAGGAGAGCAGGATTCTCCAGGGGAGGTGTGTACCCAGAGCCCATGTTGCACCACCTGGCAGGAGGCTCCTGAGGGGAGCTCTGCTGCCAACAGCACCAGGACCAAACACCATCCAGGCCCAGAGTGCCGGTCCAACCCACAGCTGAAGAAGCGCTGACCTGACTTTCATCCCTACCAGCCAGTCTGTATTTTCCAGGCTATAGCTGCACTAAAAATGGATGAGAAGCTTTTCATTTAGATAACTGCTTAGGTCAGGATGAGTGTTGATATGCTGCATATCAATGCTGCCTATTATTGCCAGTATTTCACACGGGCATTTCACAGTTTTCAAGGTCAAGAATTCAACTTAACCAAGCCTTTTAAAAAGTACTCAGATGGCCCTGCCCTCACTGTAGACAACAGTAATATGAACTGAGACAAACTTTAGAGAGGTACAACATTAATAAAGTAGAACTTTACCAGAAATTTAAAAGCATTCCTTTTTTTTTTTTCCTCCCCCAACTCTCATCTCTAAAAGACTACGACCAATTAACCTTTAACTTTGAAAAAAATCAAAAAATGCCTGTGAGAGCCAGAAATTAAATTCTTTAAAGATTAGGTGCTGGGAGAGCAATATCAGGCTTAGGATGAAATCCTAGTAACACTCTCAACTATTAAGTCACTTCTTGCTCTGAAAATACAATTATTCTGTAAGCATTATGTCAGACAATATTAAATGTAAAAGTGTACTCTCAATAAAGCATTGATATTTTCTGAAGGAAAGAGTCTGGGCATAACATTTTCAATGACACCAGAAAAACAAGTCAGCATGCGATTAATGAAAACCAATATTATTTACTGTAAGTAGCATGCTTGGCAGGCATGAACTTTTAGTGATACCAGATTCAAAACAATACTATTATTACAGTTAGAAACAGCTCTGAACATTTATGATCTCTATTGCTTGTTATCTGAGAATAGATTGCTTTCAATATTACTCACCTGATTTTGTAATATTCACCATGGATTCTGATGGCAATTATAAGCCCACAGAACATACAGCATTTTTATGTCATGCAGCCTCTCTGTTTATTCATCATACTATTTTTTCTTTTTTCTTTTTTTTTTTAACTGAGAAATGTCAAACTACACACAGATTTACCTTAATTCCTATATCTTGCATTGGTTGAGTTGTTGCATGAATAACAATGTTTTCCCAACATTAAAAAAAAAAAAAAAGGAAGAAGGAGGCAGAGGAAAATCTGCGTATAAATGAGATATGCTTGGATCTTACTGCCTACATCAAACAGTTTTAAAATGACAACACAGTAACAACAAAGCAACTTCTGCCTTTACATTGTCTCTCCACTATCCGTAAAAGAGATTTTTAAGAATATAGTGGTTTAATAGGCGTGCATGATACTTGCACATCTTACCTGGCATTTTCTCTTAGTCTGGCTAGCACTGAGACTGCTGGTTATGTAGCTATCAATTCCTCTGACGTTACAATTTCCCTTTCTCAAGGCAGCAATAACCTGTCACTTTACACTGTCCTTTCTCTGACCCTCTCCCGCCTCTCTGCTCATTTTTATTCTTATTGACAAGACTTATTATTCCTCCTCCCAATTCCAACTAGCTACCCTTTTGCAAATAGTAGTATCAACTATGTGGTCACTAGTAGTATAGGTCAACAATGTTATTAATATAGTACACACTGCTGGGAGCAGATCAAATAGCCATGCTTTAAAATATTAGTTTTGCAAAGGTACCGTGAAGCAAATAGTTGCAGTTTTCTTCATTATAAAATGTAGTGCAAGGACAGACTCCAAGAATCTAGTGTTAATTATCAGCCCAATGATTTTGAGTATGTGTTATTTTTTTCTTTCCTTTTTTTTTTTTCTTACACAAGATAAAATAAAACCATAACAGAAGGATGCTGTATCTGTGTTTAAAGAAGGGGTTGTTGGCAAACACCATAGCTCACTTCTGCCGAAATGTACACAACTGATATATGCAGCCCAGAAAGCTGGCACCAGGGGCTTACAACCTTAATTTGCCTGCAAGAAGAAATGGAGATTTACCTTCAGAGCACGTTCTTGATTGTTTTCAGCAGTCAGATGTCTCGTGTTGTTTGCTAAAGTCTGGTTCTGCTCTTTCAGATGATGAAGCTCCTGCTCTAGCCGTTTGCACTGCAACGAGGGAAGAATCCCATTAAGTAGAGGAGTGTGGGCATATTTTTTTTTTAACAAGCCAAATGAATTAACGTAAATAACCCCATCACCATTTCTGCAGTAGAGAAAGCATCAGACAAAAGCATGTTACAATCCCAAAACAGCACTAGAGCTACATTTTTAAAATGTGCAGCATTATTCAGTTTCCTCCTAGTCCAACTGTATGTCAAAAAAAGCAAAGTTTAGTATTAGATAAAGACATTTTGCATAATGTTTTAAGAAGTCTTAAAAAATTGCAAAGGTATGGGGATTAAATTCTGCTCCTAGTTATGCCAATATAATACCGTATTTTGGCTTTTATGTATTGAGTAAGTGATTATCAAGGAAGCAATACGTACTTTTAGAAAAGCAAGCAAATTAAACACCCTCCTCCCAACCAGCCTTTTATAAGAAAATACGTGTGTAATTTTTATACTTGTATTTTTTTTTACGCTGAGATTATTCTAATTTCCAAGTACACAACACATGTTGAAACAAAAGAAATTTTAAGATTTTTTTGATTAAATATTTAATTTAATGACAAAGAATGAAAAAATTAACATTTGCTACTGTGTGCATACACAGATATACTTACTGTGGTCAGCTGAGCACCTATTTTAAAGGTCAGCAAATCGTGAACTAAATTATATTTCACTGTTTTTTACAGTAACCATAAGAGACTTTGCACAGTTACTTTGGTTTAAAGGAGTAATTAGTAATTAGCAGGAGACACTGCATTGCTTTATGAAAAAAAAAGTTTTATAAACACAAACAAACAAAACCCCAAAGGATGAAGGACCAGGAAGACAGAGAAGCAGCTGTTGGACAGCTCTAGGCAAAAATACAACATTAACAGGAATATTTTAAAACAATATATTGCAAGGAAGTAGTTTGGATATTACCACCAAAAAACTAATCTAGTAAACCTATCTGGGACAGAAGAAAATTCATTGATAATGAATATTTTAATAAATATCTTCTGAAAACACTAGTAAGAAAGGAATGAGAATTATGATATATGCCCACATGAGCGCTGTTGACTCAAATAAAAGACTTGAATATATCAGTCTCTTTTGCTACCTTGGTGACTCTGGACAGCACAGAACAGAGCTTACTAACAAGTGCATGCAACATATTCCAACACAATTTTGTACTCGGGACAAGGAAACATAGCTGATGTTAACTCTAAACAAAAATTATTTTAAAGGTAACAAATCCCCCTGGAGTAGTGCATTCTCTCAATGAGAGTTATAAAGTTCCTTAATGCAGTTTCATTTTTATAGCAATAAAATGAGAAAAAGACACTTACAAAATAAGGAAATCCAGATAAAAATGTTAAGATACATTTGACTGCAAATATTTTTATAAATTCGAGGTACTTAATGTCTATCTAACAAAAAAGCATAAATCACAGCTGTAATTCTGCAATGAACAGCATAAAAATTGTGTTTCTGCAGGCATGAAAAACAAGGTCCTAGGAAAATTACTAAAAACTAAACCCAAATTATGCTTTTTTTTCCCCTCTAGATTTTTTTTCTCTAGCATACAGGATCTAAACATCATTAAGTAAATAAAATCAATCTACTTCTTCAGACATTATTCATGACACTCCTGTTGCTATGTAATATCAGCAGGCCACTCACCTTTCTGCTTTGCCAATGCTCTTCTTTAAAACACTGCTCTGTAATTCCCAATTTGGCAGTATCACAGGTTTCTTGTAGAAAATATTTTATAGAATGCCAAAATCTCAACCTACCTTTATAACAAGAACTTATATTCATACTATTCTCTTTTACAAAAAAAAAAAAGTTAAAATATGCTAAGAGCAAAGCCTAGCTACAGGACATGACAGAAAAAAGATCTTGATGTGTAGGGCTGGTAGAACAACTAAGAGTATGGGCACAATCTTACCCTGCTCTCCATTTCACTCCTGTGAAGTCAGAACAGTGAAATAAACAGCACAGGGGGATCCTCGTACCATGCAGCAGCATAAAGATGCAGCAGAAGTAACATAAAACAGATGTGCATCCCTATCAACTCAGCCTTTGCACACTACATCAACCTTGGTAGCATATCATAATTCACCTTTAACTTCATTCTGAATAAGAATGTTGATATATGAAAAAAATGGGTATACTCAATTTGTATACTGCTTGAAACCATTTTGAGGGTATCATTGAAAGAAGTGGTGATCTCATTCGGCCTTTGCATATAAGTGTTGGAAACAATGGATTTACAGAAGATATCGCAAATGAATTACGAATCCAGATGTATTTATTCCTAGCTGTCTTGGAAGCAAAATCTTTAAACATCCTGCTAGTGAAAGTATTAAATAATACTCTTAAACAGCAATATTGTGTTACTACTTACTAACGTTTTACAATTTACAGTACTTTTATACCTGAACTAATTTTTAACCATTAAAAATAGCATTCTAAAAACAAGGGCTCTTTCACAAGAACAAGAGCATATGATATTTCTGTGTAATCTTGCTGTAAAGAAAAGTTTTAAAAATAGAATTTTAAACAATGCAGTCCTTCTCTTCATTTCAGCCAACATTTTTTGAATTCTGTGTCATTGGTTGTTAGTAAGGTCCAATAAAAATAGATGTTCTTTAGAAGAACATGTGTTTTTATTGGTTCACTCCAGGGCTTTAAAATGCCAACAGCTGCAAGTAAGAAAGTGGATTTCCTTCTAAAAACATACATAAAAATACTTTTTGGAGCACAGTGAAGAGAAGCCATCGTCCAATTCAGTACTAGCAAAAAGGAAATGTCAGATGTATCCTTTTAAGAAAGCTGAAAGCTAAAGGAAGTGTTTCATTTTAAATATTATAAATAAGAATATCTAACCAGTCATCCCAAACCTGCAAAAATTTGTACTTGCAGAACATTCAAATAGAATCCTCTTAAAGTTAGAAACAAAATATTTTGTGCAACACAGGTTGCCTAGACATTGTGATCTGAGGTGTAATCACACACTTATGAAAGACCAGACAGTAATTGAGAAAACTGCTACTCTATCTCAGATACTTTAAGTACTGCAAGGAATATGAAAACAGCTTAGATTGATGTCAAGAATATGCCTTGATCCGAACACTGAAGACTTTGCCAAGAAAAGGATATTAAAGCCTTGGAAATGGCAGCATGTGATTTTTGAAGTTTTCACACAAACAACTCACCAAGAATCAGCCTCATCACACACACCTGTGTTCAGAGCTCTGCAGCCAGAGAGGCAATCCTGATGGGGAAAAAAAAAAAGGAAGAAAAAGAAAAGAAGAAAAAAAAGAAGTCCTCTCTCTTCTTTCAAATCCTAATGTTTATTCCCCTCTCTGAATATACACTTTCCCTCTAAAAGTCTCCCACCTAAGCTAGCCTTATTCTGATAAGATACTTACCAGGCAGTGAACCTGTTATACTCCAGGTGTTCCTTGAGCAATCATCAGTGCCCGTCTGCACAGATTTCACTAGAATGTCATCCCTTCCCAGCAACAGGCACTCAATCTTCTCTTTAACCATATTTTCACTGTACAAACTAGTTTCTCCCTTTTAAATGCACCATGTCTTTCCAGACAAATACCCCAATACCCAGCACAGGATATATCACATGCAGCTAGACACTAAATGAAAAGCAAAGCATGTGACATACCAAAAAAAAAAAAAAAAAAGACTCAGAAAAGAAAGGATAGACAGAAAGAACACCTGTTCTCACCACCTTCTAATTTAAACCATTAGACAACCCTTTTTTTTAAAACAAAACAAAACACATCAGCTGATATGATTTGGCAGAACCTGGATGTTCAAGACAGGCACCAGTTTGACCCTCAGCAGGTGCTGACTTCTTTCAGTGTTGGTGGGAGACCTGAGATCACCATGGGGGAAAAATGCAGGCAAACAGCAAAAACGAGCACAACTAATGGGGATGCTGATGGAGAGATCAAGAAGTGGACCTGGACCAGCAGAATACCACAGAATAAAGTCCTGGAGGCTCACACAGGAAGAGACTGTTAAAAGATGGTCCTAGCTCCAGGTACACAAAAGGAGCAAAGATGGAAGATAGAAAAATCAATGCAGATAACCACTTAATAGTGTTTGGCCTTTACTAGAAAATGAGGTTGCATTAACATATCAAACACAACTTTAGCACTTGTATAAACAAATCATCTTAAACATGCTGTCAGCTTATCAGAATTTTCTTCTTTGACTTTTATCTACAACATATTAACATGGTGTTACGGTGCCTGCCATGTCTACACAGATAGATGAGTAATTTTTGGTCATTACTTAATGGGATTCTTCGGTGATGTGTTCTAATATTAAAAAGTAAAGAGATTATACAACAATAAAGACAAATCCACAAGCAATTGGAGAGAGAACATTAATACGAAAAAGATGGAATAGGGAAAAGTGTTAACATTGAGCAGAGAACCCCCCTGTCCCCACAACAATTTGGTCACTTGCCAGTTTATTTATGTGAAGATAACACCTATCCCTACAGACCTCATGTAGAAGCATATTTAACTCTGAGTTACTCGGGTCAATCAGGCTGTTCACATGCTTTGAAATAGGCTTAAGTGTTTTGCTACATTTGTGACCCTGGCTCTCATCTCAGTTACATTGGGTGGGTTGCTCATTTTGTGTTTCAGTGCAGATTTGACTAAGAGAAAGTGTACTGTACCACCCATTGGCTGAGAAATCAATGAAATGGCTGGTTAAGTGCAGAATAAGTTGAATATAACAGAGAACTATATTACCAACTTACTACAAATACAGTCTTGGTGGCTATTTAATCCTGTTACTTCTACGCTTGCTTTTAATATTACTGTATAACATACAATATTTTCCTTAGTCTCCATTAAAAGGAATTAGAATTAGCCCCTTCTGAGGTTACAGCGATATGCTAGCAAAATAAAAGAATCAACTTATGTAATTTATATGTTAGGAAAAAAAAGTTAATACAGTTTCAGTTAATGCAGATTTGAGGGTCAAAGTCTAATGAAACAAATTTACTCGGACTAATATGAGGCCAAATTTTGCAGAATTCTTTCCTGAATTCTGAATTACATTTGTATACACTAATTCGATTAGAAAACCAAAAGATAATAAAAAATATCTTCATAAAAAATTATCTATCATCCTTGTCAAAATCTGCAATGCCAATAAACTTATGAATCAGCACTGGTATAAACACACATGACTCCACTGATAAGATGGCTGAAAAAAGGGATCGTATAAGATGGAAGTACTGCAATAAGCTTGTTCTATTCTTGTACTCTTCCTGAAGTCCGGATTGTTGTCTGAGAATGGGGTCATGGTGGTGAGCTGGGTGGATCTTTGGTCTGATCTGATCCAATCCAGTCAGTCTTAAGTACTTTCTGTAGTTTAATAATAGATCTAGTACAGCTTCCCACAAATAGTTTTACTCTCTCATTGAACTAAAGGTAACATCTTTATTCAAGTAATACAAAAATCAAAAGTGAGTGTAAAGTCAACTACCATGGGTCAGCTGGTGCATTATTACTTTAGTGCATACAAAAGTCTTCACTTTAAGCTGTGAGTAATCCATTACATTCTGTGGACATTTATGCATGAAGATTGTCCTAAATAGGGATCTCAATTAGTGAAGTAGTGAGAAATAAAACCAACCTAATTCCTACTAAATAACTTAGGAAAGTGGTTTCTGTCCTCTAAATTATAGTAAAGCAGGAGTTCATTTAAATAACAGATGAACTGTTTTCCAAATTGCATTTTTCCCTTCATGTATTTTCAACAAAACGCTTTCCAACAAAGTAAATGACACACACTATCTTGATGGAAAATGCACAGCTACCAGTAAAAGCTGAGCTCCTGGGATACCAACATCCTACTACACAGCATACTTTTGGAAGTGATATATCAGATACATTTTGAGATTAGTTAGTGAACATCCACTGCTATGAAAAAATGAAGTACAAATAATTAACCTACATATCAAACACATAAAAAAAAAGGAAAGAAGAATCCTGTCTACTTTTTCATCTGTTATTTTAAGCTGTCATCTGTGGTACCATGAGTACAATAAATAACATTAACTGAACATAGAGGGCTCAACTGATTGTACTTTTAGTTTATTATTCTGTTCTCCTTTTCCTATTTCATGTATAATGATCCACACTTTAAAGTAGCTCCCAGCTCAAGGATGCCCAACAAAATGCAAGTGTTCTCAGTTTGACAACCCTTCTCTCCCTCTCCCCCAAGTATTTTATTTTTTTGAACAGTCTGCCCCTTGTCCCAAATTCATCACGATTTCTGGAGAGACAAACATCTTGCGCCACTTGGATGCTACACAACTCTTTCCTTTGCAGACAAAAATAATACCAAAGTGATCCAGTCAAAACACAAGCCAACCTTTGGTGTCACTGTGAATTATGTACTTTGAACTGCAGATGTTTGGAAGCACTTATATTTATACAAATAGATTTTATCCTTTTTCTTCTAAAATAATCAGTTAAAGAGAAATAAAGAAATAAAGGAGTTTCTACATAATAATCACTAGAACAATTTTTCCATTAAATTATAATTTTGAATTAAGGCTTTCAAACCTCTGAAAGAAAATACTTTCCTTCAAAGTTCTGGCAAACCATCAACAAATGTGTTTAAATGATTATTTATACAATGCCCAGCAGCTTAGAACTACTAGGATTTCAAGAAAGAAAGGTGTTTTTGTAGAGCTTAGGCCTCAGAAACATAAGCATCTTAAAACAAATTATATTACATTAGTAAGAGAAACACTTATATGCAAACACCTCTTTCTGCAGTAGTGCAATGGTGTCTTGTCCCATCAGAAGCCATCAAAAGAAACGCATTAAAATACAAATGAAACGTTTTGGTCTTCTCTGTCATTATGAGCCAGTTGGAACCTGAAGCATTAAGGCAGATAACATTCTGTACACACGACTTGGTTTCCTCCTACCATTCCTCTTCCTTTCTATTTCTGAACACCTGAAAATGCAGCAAAACAAGCTGTCATTTTCATTTGAACAGTTAAAGGAACTGTAAGTGCCCAGACAGACATTCAGAAAATTCAAACTGTTTTTACTCTTCATTTTATATTAATTGTAACGTGCAGCTATTCAACAGCACTGGCTAGCCCTATGATACTCCTCCACACAGCTTCATTCTCATTATATTTTTACATTTCCTATTGTTCTTTCAGCAATGACATTTCAAATATCAAGACAAGTTTGATCTACTTCTTGAAGAGCTCAGTGCACTCAGGCTTTCCTAATCAATGACACTCATAATAGAAAACGTGCTAGATGAAAAAGGAAAACCTGATGCTCTTCAGCTCTGTGTAATTCACCAGTCATTCAAGCAGGGTTCCTGTGCTGGCTGTGCCACTGAGCTAGCCTGGCTCTGCTGAAGAGGGGTTGTGACTGACTCATCACCTACAGGAGGAAACAACAGTAGAGTTGCTGAAGCCACATAATTTGGTTGCCTTCACAGTTCGCTGTATCCCTCTGCATCAATGTTCCTGATAAGAACTTATTTCATCCCATGCTTGATTCAGTTACCTAAAAATTGGTGGCTAACATTATGTGGGAAACCTTAGGTTATCAGAAGCACCTGCACAGGCCTGGCAGACATAAGAAGCTAGGCCTATGGGAAAACCACTGGAGGCCTAGAAGCCAGAACACTGCCTGAAATGTCATTAGACATGCATGTTTAGGCAAAACTGAGCCCCTCCACAGCTCCTGATGCTTTTCTTAAGTGTTCTGAGGCCAAGCAGGATCATGATATGTGGCTTGAAGGTCAGGAAGGCTGGCTTCATCAGAGTTTGGACTGTCTGGCAGCCATGTCAACTAGTGTAAAGCAACTGTGTTATGATAAACAATGGTACTGACTAAACAGAAAGATACACTGGTTAGATACGAATAAAATTTTAAAACGTGGATGCACAATCATGTAGGAGTTTATATATTTAATATTTTTCTTGCTATTTTATCCTTTTTAATTCCCACAGTGAAACGTGATTAAAAAAAAAAAAACAAAACACAACCTGATTGCGTATTAAATAGCCCTACAAGAAGTGTCCCACCGAAGCCAGTCAGAGCAGCTGAATATTGAAATACCATACTGATCTTTACTAAAGGTCTCAGCACTTTCCAAGTCACAACAACTCCCACATACTTGTTCACACACTGTTTTGAAAGACAGTGCTAACCTCTGTGTGATTTGTTAGCACAATGAGCTGTAATGTTATGAAATGGGCCACTGCAGTCACAATACTCAGTAAATGCAGATAATCTAATATACTGTTGATTTTCTGTCTTCAGTTACATAGGGAGAAATTCCACAGTAGCCAGCCACCTCTTCATCACATGGGCTCAAAAAATAACATTATTCTCCTACAGATTTGTAGATCCTATACACATTCTTTCTAAAATGGAAATATAATAAAAGAAAGGAACATGAATTTTGAAAAACCATGAACTTTTTTTTACTAGCTATTTTATTTTTTTGTTCTATTTCTCCTGCTTTGTTATTGAAGAAGGAAACACAAGTCATTCCCCTCCAATTTTTCTTTAGTCTCTCCCTCCTTTGAATCCAGCATCTTTCCTCCTTTCTTTTGCACTGCAGAATGTTCACACACTCCAATTCTCAATTCTCATCTTGGCGTGTGTGAGGTCTATTCCACTGCACTGTCTCATTTTTATCTACTTTTTGATTCATCCAATTCCCATAAATACTCTCATTATTATGCAAATTTTCTCAATAATTCTTCTTGTTTAATTATATGAGTGCTCGGAGATTTTGTAACACCTGATGAACACTGACTAATCAGTTTTTCCATCACTTTACTGAAATTAATAAATAGGACTTGTTTTATGGGATGAAGAATTAACATAGGAAGTTTAAGAAGCTTACAAGATCATGTCAGAAGTGGCATTACTACACCTAAATCCTTTGCTTTGCTGACTTGACCAAATGACACCGAGCTATTGCGTCCTGTGGCCACGTGTTTTGCTGGCTTCTCAGCATAGCCAGTTCCATTACAACCAGATGGTCCGTGGCCAAGAGACAGCTTGTCAAACATCTGACAGATAGCTGATAACTGCTTTTGTTTAAAACCTTTCCCGCATCCCCATAGTGATAGTACTCAAAAATATACGTAGTAGAGTGGAGGCAGGCAGTGTTGACTGATACACCTAAGTTTTCAGCAACGTCAGCTACCAAAGATGTATGAAAAGAGAAATTTTAGAAATGGGTGTTCAGCCTGATCCTCCACCTAGTTCTAGAAATTCGAAATCCGATTCTCAGATATATGCAAAGCATATACAACTGCTGACAGAGGCATGTTTTTAGAAAGTGTAACCTTGTTTAATTGAACATAACCATTATTAGTTGACAAGAAAACAAGATTTGGTAAACAATCTGTCATTCTAATGAGGTGGTTTTCAAATAATCTTCAATGGATTTTGTTAAAATCCATATGCAAACAAGACTATTGTCTAAACCTTAAGTTGGCATTTACAACATAAAAGGACAGGAATACTCCTGGTCCATTTTTAAATATCATCACATTATTTCAGAAAATAGTATCATGGACCACTGCATGGAAGCCACGTTTTTTTAAATCTCTTTATTCAGATACTGTAATCATGGGACTGCAGGTTTTCATCACAGTACACAGTATCTGTTTGTCCTGCTAAATACTGTACTCTTAATTGAGCCATCAGTTGCTTAAGTGGCAGTTCTTCAGATTTTCTGTTGCATGTAATGTGTTCTCTCAAAATTTCTTTACTGTACAATAAAAGCTGCTTTAAGCTAGAGATTATGACAAACTAAAACAGCTAACTAGGTAGGTGACAGCACAGAACTCTGCAGATATGCCAGGGACAAGAAATAGTTTTTGAATAAATGACTTAAAGTCAGAAGTAGTTACTCTTTTCTCCAAGGAACCAATGAGCTGTTTCAGGAAACCTCAACACTAAAGATCACAAGTACCTGAAAGCAATATTAATATTAGCATTATAACAGCCTGCAAACAGGTGTCAAAATGAAGTAACATTATAAATCTTCATATTTCATTGTGAAATCAGTTTCTCACCAATGCTGAAATCTAGGTAATAGCAAATCTATAAAATTCATATTTCAGACATCTTTTCAAATTTGCTTATCTGCATTGCAAAGTGGAATAAAAATACTCAAAAAATCAAGAGCTTAACCAGCTTTGCAAAAGCTTAAATTGACTCACGTCATATGTCTGATACAGAAGACAATGATACCCCACAAAGAAACGCTTAAGAAAGTAAATAAGAGCTCTGCAAAACTAAAACAAAACCACACATTTCTGTTTTATATTGCTCAGTTTCAATAACACTGAGAAATGTCTGCATGATTTTGGTACGTGAATAAGACTTTTCAAATATTAAGTAGTGGTGGCATCTAAAAATTTGAACACTGTAACAGAAATTATTTTTAGCTTCACTGAATTGTTTTGCAGGGATTGATGTCACTCTTCTCAAGAGCATTCTATACCTTGATTATGCAGCTTTGAATTAACAGCCACATAAAAGCCTTCAGATAAGTCACAGAAAAGCAGGAATGCTTAAACCTAAAATCAGCTGCATTTGACATGTGCAATTACCAACACTACCCTCATCCAACTCAAAGCTTCCTGGCAATTCCATCCCTCATGTGTAGAGGATAGGACACCCTAAGCAGAGAACTTTTAAGAAAAACACAACGATAGAAGAATGTTATGACAAATTCTGAAAGCAAAGTGATGGAACTGCCTGCCAAAATAAACAAAATGGGTGAACGCATGACTACTGCTGAGAAGTGTCTGGATACCATAGAAGACAACACACATGACATAAAGAGAACATGTAACAAGATGCACAGCTGCTGGCTAGCCCTACAGTAGAAAGTAGGCTGATGATTTTAGTACAAGGGATTAACAAGGATTTTGCTGTTTCTTCTGGGAGGTTTGTACTGGATGCTTTCATTTTCACAGTGAGATTTTCAAGACTAGCTTTGCAGATTCAGTTAAAGTCTTAATATTTTGATTATGAATGGGACCTCAAACAATGAGGCTGAAAAAATCCTCGCAGACTGATAAAGAACACATTTCTCAAAGCTACAAAAGAAGTAAACTCACAGATAGGTGATGTTCATGTCTGTCCTGAACACAACGAACAAAGTTCTTTCAGACAAAAAGAGTGAAAGCTATTATTTCCTAACATCACTGGGAGCTATTAATACAATCTCTGTCTGAGGTATAAGATTACTCATCATGATTAGAACATGACCTGGAAGAAAATCCTAACTGTTGGTGACAACTCATCTAATGCAACTTCTGGGAGCAAAGTGGCCATAACGATTCCTCTGATACAGAGCTCTATGCCACAGCAGAAATTTTTTTATTTACTATACTTAGATTTATATGTTTATAACAGCTAATTCATTAGCTGGAACTAATGTTAAAACTCTCTCACAAAAGGCAGCATCAATTTTATGTTATCAATAACACAAAGAAGTATCAATAGTATTCAGAAGCATTACTGCTTCTGCATTCTACATTATCCTGTATCAGTACATTATACCAATACAATATTCTGTATCTAGCAACTTACTGGGAACACATATTTTGTATTTCTGATACCTCCAGAATTGCAAAAAGTTGCTCTATTTTTATGGTTTAATACTGTTCTTTATCCACATTTTTTTTTCCTTTTTGGTATAGCCAAGATGTTGATACTTTACACAATCTCAGTTTTTGTGAGGGCCTTTAAATAAGCATTTCTACATATTTGAATTGTGTCATTTACAAAAGTATTTTCAACATAAAAGTAAACTATAAACTGGAATGAGTTTGTTGTTTTTTTTTAAACTTTGTGTATACCCACAGCATACTCAATAATAAATACACCAAAAACACTACTGAAAGGAATGGCAATAAAATAACACCAGAAAGCATTAACAAGTTCCCTGACAACATTATCTTAAAATTACAAGCCCTCCACATGCAATGCATGCCCTTCATTTACAACAGAGGGTAACAGAAGCTAAATTTTTCTTCTTCTCAAGCAACTCAGCTTGAAAAATAATTAACAGTGAATAAACAGAACATCAAAAAGAGGGCAAATCCTAGATACTCACCATCTGAAGCACGAAACAGTAAAGCCATACAACAAACAAATCTAGGCATACTTGGTACATGAGACATAGATAAATTAAACAGTGCTACTGTGAAATCTTTCTTTCACAAAGAGAATATTCATGGATTTTCTTGCACCCCCCCCCCCCCCCTTTTTTTTTGGCGAGGGCCACTAAACACTGTAGACCAGAATACATAAATTGACTTCATCAAGTCTAAGGACTTCCAGAAACTGACTAATGGCTTCACAACCAAATAAAAGGTCACGATGTACAGATCAAAGGAAGAGGGGAAATTGCAGTTATGGTATTTTGGTTACCTGCTCATTTAAAAACAAATAAAAATCTAGAAAGAAATCAAAATTACAATAATGCTTATGAAGTCTTACACTTCTTTCACAACGTACCATTCTGCTGTAAATAAGTAATGACCTTAGCACTACTACAATCACTTTTCCTTACATCCTCTGTTACTGCCAGACATAAATTTCCTTACTCACCACCACTCTTTATAGCTTAACACACATCCTGAATAATGAGGATGACTGAGGAGGGTGTTCCAATGCTAGAATATAGGTGAATATTTCATTTTAGAGACTCTGGGATAAAAAATAAATGAAGTCAACAAAGAGTAGCTCTATTCATTTGCCTTAGCTCCACGTCCCACAAAATTCTCAGTCAACTACTGATGTTATGGTAGTGCCATGATCAGAACTGTATCCTTGGAAGATATCTTTATTGCCCATTTAAATCCAAACTTTATATTCTTCACGTCAATTTATTTGTGATCTAGTGATTTGTGATACTAGTTCAGAAACCTGGCTCTCGCTGAAGGAACAAAATTGATATATGTCTTGTGGACAGATCCAAAATCTTCACCAGAAAAGTCTGCATACAAAGTAATTAATAATTTTCAAAGTAAAAAGGCTGAATAAGAGCATATTGGAAAACTTCCTCCAAGAACATTGATACCTTTTACTTCTTTTTAGGTATTTTTAAAAAATCTAATTCTCCTTCTTGAAGTCACCTCTTGCACTTCTATCCTTAATTTTATTTAAGAGTCTATTGGAGCATTAATGTAACTAATGTTAAAATTATTTTCTTGAATAAGAAGGATTTGTTTTTCTTTTCTATACTTACAATGTACCCTTGAACTTTTGCCTAGAGTTCTCAATGATTCTCGAAGATCTTCACTGAAAAAATATAATCTGCATACTGCTTTGCACCGAGAGTGCAATCTAGAATTTCTCTCACGTCTCTATTTAATACCGTTTGGTTTGCACCAAGGAGTGCCCTCTCCACAGCACAAACTGGATTCCTTTTTTGATTAAAACAAACTTAAAGATGCACTCCAGGAATGCACCTGGTGCACTCTGAAACAAATGGGTATTTACTTAGTTCACAGATCTAGGCTACAGTCAGTCCAAACTAAAAACAAAATGAACCAACTCCTCATCCCACCAAAACCAAAACCAATCCAATTCAACCCATTAACACCTCCCAACACACACACACACACACAGAGAATTGTGTTCACGTGGATCTCAGATGCTGGGAACTAATTGTTTCCTACTCCATATCCGTTCTTACTTGTTCCTACTACTTGCTCACAGAAACATAACCAACAGCAAAGTTGCAATTCTAAGCATTTGGTAAATGGTAAGAGGGTAGTAGCAAGAAGGGAAATGCAGAGGTCAGACATATCATCCTTTCCAGACTTCACATTAAATATAAATATCAAGCACAAAATCTCTCCTGTCAGAGAGAGAATTTTTATGCAAACTCATCTGGGTACCCAAAATAACAGGTACTTTTGCAGAAATATTTCTCAGGAAGTTGCCTAACAAAACCAGCTTTTCAAACAGAAACATACAGATGGATATTTTTAATTTCTAAGAAAATCAGAGATGTTTTAACCAACAGGTAAGCAAACCAAAAGCGAACTTAAGACTCAGCACCTAATTTGAAACTGTAAGGCGTTAAGTCCCACGGAAAACTTCCTTTAAGTACCTCTAAACAGTTCTGGTACTTACAGAATTTATTGCATGCACAATCATTCGGTCTCCTCTTCAGAGGGAATACTGTTTGAATTCTGCTTGTATCACATTGAAAATTTCATCTGTGGGTTGTTGCTATTGAAACAGGCGATCAATAAGCATACAAAACATTTTCTGCTCTTTCATCCCAGAGTTTTGACATTAAATATTTAAATTAATTCTAGAAATTGGCTTGGAAGTCTAAGCTGTGTGAACCTAGAGCTTAGCACTGTGATAGAAGTGTCAAACAGCAATTAATCAAACAAGCTTGCATGGAAATTTACTGTCATTTTCAAAGGGGTGAGGAGTTTCTAGGTACTGAAGAGAAGATGAACGTTCTACTGGAAACTCATTAAAGTTTACAATTAAAGACACAAGACTTGATCATGCCCTCAAATATCATGCAGACATGTATTTTGTGAATTCTGCACAACACACTGTTTGCAGAGGAACAACAGGTGATTTAACAATGCAAACAATCATGTGTCTCAGGGCATCATTCAGCCAAAACCTTATGGCAGTAAAAAGAGGAAATGTAGTAGCAATTAAAATTTGCTTCATAAGTTCAAAAAGACAAACTGTAATCCCTCTCTTCAAGGAAACACTGCATTAACATTTACATATTTACTCATACTTAGCATTCGCAGACTAAATACAAAAGTTAGGTATAAGAGCTCCTTAGAGTAATTTCCTCCAGATCCTCCACACTCTCCCACTAATGCCCTACCATATGACCTGCACTTCCAGCTGTGAGCATCATTAACTCAGAAACTACACCACCTCATGCAACCAAAGCTTTGCTGAAGTCAGGCTGGAAGACACTTTTACTAATGAAATGCTGGCTCCAGTGAAGTCAAAGGGAGTTTCATTCGCTACTAACACCTGACTTTGAAGAAATTGCAAGCTCTACTACGTCAGAAGACCAACAAACATCACACACACAAATGTCTTCGACTATTCTCTATCTAATCTCCTATCATTCTCCCTGAACATCTCAGCTCTCACTAGCTTTCTTATTGCTTTGAGAACTGTGTGTTATATACAAGGATTAAACAACATAACAGAGAACCATGATGAAAACTTAAATAGGCATTATTCTTTCGGGGAACATTCTACGCAAATCAGAATTCCCAACGCAAGACTTCAAGAGGATTTTGTTTGGCCAGTTTCCTCTCTATTGGGCTTTCGTGGACTGAAATTCTTACTTCAGAAGAAAAAGAATACTCCATACGTCTTCTGAATGTAGCCAAATATTTAACTGAGCGTTCCCGTGGAAAATGCTCATGCTCCAGGTAGCACAAATATATCTGAGGTAAAGAGACAGTGCATACCTAATTGTCTCAGAAAGTAACTATTATCATTTTTCCAGCTTGGTTTATTTTTAGGACACTAAAGCTGCTAGGTAGGGAAGAATCTGCCCTTTTGTAAGACACAAAAGATTCTTGATATTCTTCAACATCATTCCCAATAGTTTTACATGATACTTCAGTGCTCCATGCCTCCCAGCTATAGAGGTCATTGGCTCCTTTGGAACGTTGTAAACTCTGTAGCCAATGAAACTTACTTAGATTATTCTAAGAAACAGCAAAGGAAAACATGGATTTGACCATTTCAGTGACCATTTCAGGACTTTCTGAAACATGGATCTAGTTAAACTTTGAAAGGATTATCTTTATTTAGGTACACCTAAATAAATGCACTCTAAAGCACTGTTCCAATGCAACACAACCAAATGGAAGACTAATAATACTAATCACAACAATTGCTCATATAACTTGGCTTTTTGTGATTTTCCTTTTCAGAATCCCTCTTATTTATCCTTACCTCCAAAGGAGAAAAGTCTGTTGAGGTTCACTGATGTGAATATCAATAAATTGTTAATCATTTCCTCAATTCCTGTTACTTTTCTTCCCCCTCTCCCCCCTGCTGTCATAGTGCAGCTTTTAATGTTGAATATCAAGTTATATATATTTTCAAAATCTATTCCATGATTTATTCTATATTCCTATTACTTTCTCTCATGACATGGACTAAAATTACGCACCAAAAGGGGCACATCACAGACAGCTCACCTGACCTCTCTCTGCTCAACCATCCTGCTGGCAAGTAATTTCCCCTCACCCACTCACTCACCTGCTACCTCTCATTGCAAATGAAAAGTACTGCAAATGAGGGCAACAGACACTTGCTGTTGCCTGCCCAAAGCACACCAGCCATAAGCGTGAACCAGGATAATGGTCCGTGGATCCTCAAATTACAATAAAAGGCTCCTTTACCTTCCTTTTCCTCCTGAAATTAGCCTGTAACCAAAAATCATCCCTACCCTACAACAGATGTCTGGTTCACAAACAACTGTGAATACAGCATTCTACCTTTTCTTTTCTTCTGTTTTCTAAATACGCAGGCAAAAGGGGAAAGGTAGTAAGGGAAGCATCAAAGGATACCAAAACAGAACGTAAAACTGAACTGCTAATTCAAATTACTAAAAATAATATCCCAAACTCTGGTTTGGGTTGCAAAGGAATTATTTCTGTAGTAAGTTAAGAGTCATGCAGCATTGTAACACCTAGGGATTCCCCGATTAAGGGTCCAAGATACGTAAGTCATTTTTTTCATTCATGTATGCTTCTGTTGTTTTTACACTTACTTGCATTAATTACTTCAATAAGACCTGTTTGCTCATGTGTGCTGAGAATGCCTTAATGCTCTGTGAATTGCAGATAACAGAATTGTACACCTTATTTTGTGCAGAAGTAGGGAAATTGTTTGAGCAGAACATTACAAAAAAGCAAAAAAAAATGGCTTGTAACTACAGACATTTATCAGTTATTAGTCATAAGTCGAAACTGATAATGATGGGCAGTCAAGCATAATGCTTCTCATCTTTGTTTTCAATGACGAAAAACTCCTGCTCATTGCCAAACAGTGCCTCAAAATGGAGAAAGGTACTTAAACTTGCTTCAGATGAGCAACTGGGTGCATGCCAATTTTTTACATGAACAGTCATAAGCATGTTCCTGCATAGCAGGATGTGATCAAACTATTCAAAGCTGTAAAACCAGGTCTGCTTGCCAGTTACGTTACTGCTTCAAGATCAGGGTATTACAGATGATACTTTGCCAGCCGTGAAACCTTGGTTTTGTTTGTTTGTTTTTGTTAAACTGAAAACTCTACACCTTTAATATTTAAAACTCTGTATAGAACTGACTTCGCAATTAAAAATTACCTACAGAAAGAAAATTAGGACTGAAAATATAACACACACACAATCCCCTGAACTATAAGCCATCTCATCTCTTATTTAGCTTCTTTAAAATCACTTCCTTCAAGTGGTACCAATTTAAAGGTCCCCTTCTCTAAACCGTAAGAAAAGTAATTGTAATGACTCACTCAAGTCCCAAGCTCCAGCTGCAAACCTTGTAATCATATTAACATGCCTGTCCATAAGGTGTGATATGGTTAATAAGTGGTTGCTAGTGTGAGCTATTGCACTGTATTGCCTCCTGCTGGAAACCACTTTCCTTGAAGTATTTTATAAAGATCACACAATGTGACTATGGCCATATATAAGCTTTACTAAATATCTGTCACTAATCAGATTACTCAAGCAAGAAAGACTTTTGAAGAAAGGCAGAACTGTAGTACATCCAACTGGACAGGTAAGTTTTTTCCTTGAATGGCTTTAAACAAATCCAAACAATAAAGACAAGAAACTTATGTTTTATTTCTCATGATGGTCAGTATCTTTCTCCATTTTCTTTTCAGAGATCCAGTCATAAAACAGACACAAACTTCCCAGTACAACACAGTATCTCTTCACTAACAAACGTATCTTAGCAAATACAACCAAACAGTTGAGTGTGTTTTTTTAAGGGGGTAGGTACAGGAGAAGATGGATGTCAATGTTTAGCCACGCTTTAGTTGTTTGTTTTTTATTCACTTGAAAATACATACTAAAAGTAGTATCAAATATTTGAGTTTATACCATTTTATTTGTTTTCACACACACAAAAAGTAGTTTGCATATTTGCTCAGCAATCTAGTGAATGATCTAAGATTACATACACATGTGCAGCTCAATACAGTGATAGCAGTGCCTCTATCTGCTTCCTAATAAGAAGCAACAGTCACATTTGAAGTCTCAAAAAAGATGCACAGTTACTGGGGTTTTAAGGCTCAGAAAGTGTTTTCATACACCTTCTAAGACATGAGCAGTGCTTTTTATTTTTTTGAAGAACAAAAAAATATATATTCAAGTGAAATTCAAACAGAAGAACTAGCTAACCATTGTATGCATGCAATGGCAGTTCAGTAAAATGCAGCTTCATAGTATGACTACCAGAAAAGACATTGCAAAACTACCAGTTTTTGCAAAACTACCAAAATATGAGTTGAGAGCAGCCTATATTTATTTGGTCATAAGAAATGCAGTTTATAGAATGCCCATTCTCTAGCAATGTAACATGTTCCTTACTTGAAAACAAAGCAATGTGTTTGAGTTGGACAGTTTTTCTGTTATTCTTTCTTACTGAGAAAAATCAGAAATCCTACAAGTAAAACTCCAACAGCTAGATGTTACTTATATTCATGGTGTTTAATTGTCAACTGCCAGTCTACTGTGAAAAAAAATGTTAAGAAGGATAATAGATCCAGTTTCATTAAACTTCTGTCCCATCATTTATTATCAGATTGGCAGTCCTCTCTCACATGGAACTGGTTATGGTGATCACTCAAAAGACATTGTTGTCTCCAGCAATGCACAACAGCAATCAGGAACAGCACAACACAGTCTTCATACAACATGTCATAAAGTATTTAGCTTCTTCCATTGCCCACTGACCTCTGAATTTTAGAAGTGCTTTCTTCCAGAAGGTAGGCACAGCATGCTAATAGTTTATTTCTGCTTCGCCTCAGTCTGTTCTCATCAGTCCCCCCTGTACCCGACCCCCCCCCCCCCCCCCAAATTTGATGTCGCCTCCACCGAAAAAGATTTTAACTTGCAGATGTTATGAATGCCTGAGGTGACCTCAGATCTAACTTCTAATAATTTGCATTTGCTATGCTAAGCATATACATCCCCTGAATTATATCTAGTCCCTTTGTGGTCTAATGTAGGAATCCCTCTCCTATTGTTCTTGCTGTTAGCACTGTAATAACTACTGGTATTGCAATGTTAACAAAAGACTACTAATAATTCAAGTACGGTACGAATTCCCAAGGAATCATCAAGTAAGAAACACAGGTTGATATGGTAGCTTCAATTCCAAGGACCTATTTTCCAGATTCAATAGTTACAGCTATAAAAGGATCACTGATGTGGAAACACAACACATGAGCAACAGACTTTTATTAATAATAATTAGAAAAATATTATAATTGCAATAAATAATAAATTATAGTAGTAAAGCTAAATATCAAATACTTAAATTTGAGTTGGGGGAGTGGTATTATTTCATTCATTTATTTTTTCAGCTGCACTACCTGTTTAACATTACCTGTGCTTTTCACTGTTAGACCTAAAGATGGCTTTGCTAGCTGTGGTACCTGACTCACTATTTTATAAAATAATTATCTTTAATAATTTCCAAGCTGATTACTTAGAAAAAAAGACTCCTATAAACATCTGTGGATTACTCCTTGAACAGGCAGCATAAAAATCAGCTCAATTAAAATGTATATTATAACGCCATACAAGGACATTCTTCTGACATCCTTCATGAAATATTTATGGTGCAAGTATGCCTGAAAGTCCACTTCAACAAATAAGCAAAACATGACAGAACAAAAATAAAACTATCAGAAGGAAGATCCTTCTCTTCTGCTGAAAGCTTTTCTCTAATGAGCTGCCCACTTTTCAAATGCCCTGTGCATAGAAGAAATCCAATCATAACTAAAAAACAAAGAGCAAAAACTTTTGGCAGGATGGTTGGATGTGCCCCAGTAGCTATGCTGCTCATCATTACTATAAAAGCAAACGAAAGCACAATGAAAAAGTAGAGTTCCAACATTAACATCCTTTGCAGTGCATATTGGATATAGACACAAAATATTTTAAGCACCAAGCAGATGAGGTTTTTGAGGTTACAGTAGGATAGAATGCAAAAACAATGATGACTGAAAAAAAAAAGTGAAAATTACAGGGCGCGTAGAAGGGAATCTTTTACCAGGAGACTTCACAAATTAAATTCAATCAACATTATCAGTACCAGTCAAGACCACAAGCCTGATCTAAAATATAATAGAAATTATTTAGATGTAGGCCAACTTAGGTTACTCATATTCAGTGAATATCTAAATTTTCAATATTGAAATAAGAACTAGATTTTTTTTATTTTTTTTTTTGGCTAGGATAGATGCATAAGGACTTCCAAAATACTGTGTTTTCCCAGGAGGTATAACCTCCTACTTAGTCTGCTTCTCCTACAAACTATTCCTATTGAGCTAAATATAGTTTAAAAATCCAGGAAAGAAAAAACCTACCATAACAACTCTACCATGAGACAGGAAAAACAAGTAGACTCCAAGGTGAAGATAATGAAGACAATATTTTTCTGTGAAAGTAGGGAAGTGCAGGGAATGGCTGATCTGGGCAGAAAAAGGACATCATATTCTCTTAAGATATGTAGCAGAAGTGTAAGACATGGAGAGTCACAGACGGCATGCTGATTTTCAGCTTCTGAATGTAAAGAAACAAAGGGAGGAATTGCTTGCTTTGTTACATGTGGCACTTTTATCTTCCTTTAAGGTATATTTCTGCCACTTATAACCCTTTACAAATCCTTGAGTCCCAGTCACCCAGTGCTTTATACCACTACAGCATACTGCAAAACAAAGCCCTTAATAGCTTTATGGATTGGACAATAATATTGAAAACTTTTTTTTTTTTTTTTTTAAGGGTCAGCTAGTGATCAGGTGCAAACAATACACAACCTTTCCTCTGAAATGGATTGACATCATTTCAATGGGCACTACTACCTTGAAGAAACAGTTGCTCGTTAATCATCCATTTACCTCAAGGGCAATTTTTGAGATTTTCAGCAAAGGGAAGTTAGCAATAATTTTATTCCCCAAAAAAGTTAAAAAATAAAAAAAGAAGGAAATTTGGTATTGAGTGTTTACACACTTGTAGAGACTTACCTGAGACAAAGCAGCATCCCGTTGTTCTATTACTGCAGTCATTTCCTCAGCTATTATTTTCTTTTTACGTTCTTTGGTCCTGTGTATTCGATTCAGAATTATAGCTCCGTTCTTCAGTATATCTATCCCTGTGTCTGCATTGTTTATTCTGTTCAATAATTCCTGTAATGTCTACCAACAGCATTATATGTTAGTCAGACATGAAGTTTTAATATATTTTATTTAATATAGGGTTTTAATTAATAGGCACATGTGAATTGTAAATTGACTGAGTGAAGTTATTGAATTTTCATATTGCAGCAAAGATGTACATTATTAGTGTGTCAATTCTTCTTTTTCCCACATCTTAGTTCTTGAAACCCACTCAATTGAACTTAAGCCTCTAAGATATAAGACTGACATCAAGAAATCTCCTCAGAGAATGGCTTACCATGTCATTTTCTTCAGGGTTAATATTTTCTAGCCTAGAAAAAAGGGACACAGAAAGCCTGATCAGTAGCATTTCCTTAGTGCAGCAAAATGAGTTCGCTTTTTAAATCTTTAGAACCTCAAGTAATTTCATTCTACTAGTCTTTAGAGTCAACCATGACACTGAACATATTAAAGTGCCACCTGCTCGACTCCATCTTTCAATAATGCTCCATATCTTCAGCACTGACTTCAGACTGTTAAGTTATTAATGTTTACTGCTATATATGACTACAAGGATCAATTGTTCATATGTGCTTAGATGAAGAAAGTTCCCCAGTGATAGAAATGACTGATGCTCTTATTTTATTTATTTCTGGACTTACAACTTTTACCTGATGTCGTATTTTTGTTGTTTTTACTGCACCCCAAATGAAACAGGACAGGACTTTTGCAAAGATTGTGTTTTTCTCATTTTTAAGTAATTCTTTTTCCACCTCTCTCTTCCAAAAGGAGCAAAAAAAACTAGTTGAAATTTCCTTAAAAATGTTTTGTTTTTACATCTTGCATAAAATAGTAAGTTAAGCCAATTCTCTGCAAGACCCTTATTTAAGTACAGAACAACCTGCTCCTGCACATTCTCCCCTTTTTATTTAACATAACATATATTGACCTGTCAAATATAAAGATGATACAAGGAATTTAGTTATACACATTTGAACATTGACTGTGCAAAAGCAGTGAGTGAAAGCACGATGACCTAATAAATGAGATGCTATGCATTTTACTTTACTTAAGCTTAGTTATATGCACAGCATATCATTTACAACATTTATGTGTATTTTATAATGGACGAGACCTCATTTCTGGAAAAACAAGTATATTACAATTACATTACCACTCCATTGCTACTTACTTAGTGGTGACTTTTATTAAAAATAGGTTTGTTACTAGTGTTCACTATTTAAAAAGACAGATATGAGCCACTAAACATCTGCTAAACAGCAACGCACACTTCTTCAGTAGTGCTGTGACAGGTGCTGCTATAAGGCCAAGATTTTAGCTAGCAAACATCACAGAGCACTTGACAGCACACCATCACCTTTTACCTTAGAGCATTAGTTTTAGTAGATAACAGTAAACAAAGTAAATCGACCATACAGAAATTAATTATTTAAATCAAAAAGAAACAATTCAGAATGTACTACTGTTGTACAATAGCTGATATATTATAAGGAGTTTACAAACAATTACTCCAACACATACAGTCAGCAACCAAACAAAACAAACAAAAAAACACGAAAAGCTAACTTTGCAGCATTACAGTTGTATTTGTAAAGTAATGTAAAGCATAAAATAACAAAGATGTAAGTCTAAATCCTCAGAACTGGCTCCTTGAGTTGTCCCCTTGTAGAGTTCCTACTTTAGGTTTTCACATTGCTCCAAGTTCCACTTCATGAGGGACTTAAAAATGGATCTTCAGCTAGTTTGTATTCACAATGAAAGGAACAGTGTTTGCCAAAGTAAATTGGCAGGACTGATCTGGCATCTCCAGAGGACTTCTACCCTGCTAAAAGTATGGGTCAACAAATCACCCAGCCGACCATCAGGCTGGGTAAGCAGGACACCTTAAACAGGAAATGGGGGTGGGAAAAAGAACATGAACTTCTACCATAAGTGTAGCTTTTCAGCATACTGCTGTCACAAGGGATCTGTCCTCCTAAGGTGACAGTATTTTTTAAATAGCAGCAACCAAAGCTGAGTATTTGCCTTGGTGCCTCTCATGATTTGCCCTTAGACCTCTCACAACTTTAAACAGCAGTAACCAAGGGTTCCTTCCCCCCCATTTCTGCACACATTACACTAACATATCCCCTAGAGCTAACAAAACGGAAAGAATTTCAGTTGCTACAGTTAAATAATGACAATAGAATTGCTCTAGCAGCTAATTTAAAGAAAGCATTAAAGCGTTTGATAAAGGTTGGCAGTCTGTTCAGTATTGCCCTCTTGTAGAAATCTCTGATTGGAACAAGTCCAAAGCAGATGGAGGGAGTGACTTGTGATCTAAAACTCGATGCTTGTGGCACAAGTAGTCTACAAACTTTGCAAAAAAAAAATACTCTATGTGCTCCACCTCTATGACAGAAAGCTTGACATTTTGAACAACCAGCATCAGGAAGAATATATGAAGGGTAGTAGTTGGAAAAGATCCAAGATTCTAGAAGAAATCCCAAAATTAAACAAAATAAACCAAGTCCCTCATGGCTCATCCCATCATCACTGCTCCTTCCAAAGGATTAGTGGAGAGTCAAGGTGAACTTGCTCCCCCCAATTTCCATTCAGCCACAGTATTAAACTATTTAGAATAAGGAGGCTAAGAAAAGTAATTTCCTTGTGGGGTTGGCTCTGATTCTGAGAAGGCAGTGTGTAAAAATGAGGCTTAGTTAAGATAAATAGTGAGATAACCTTTACTGATAAATTAGGGGTGAGGTTTTGGAATCACTCTATTCTTGTGAATACTGCAGAGGGCAGCTGAGCCCTAAGCACCTCAATTTGATTCTTCTTAGCACAATCCTGGCTTGCTCCTCCCATTGCAACATGCCAGACATCCATGCAGGAGTAGAAAAGTATGTCTTGTCACCTCAGGTGAAGTGTTACCACAGTTAGTAAAGACGCTTAATGTTCTGAAAAGCCTGAGTGCTAGGGCCAGGCTAGTGGTCCAGCAGGAATCTTGGCTCCACTCAGCAATTTCCTGCTTGCAAGGTGTACAGCTGCATTAATTAGCATCCTCTAAGCTTAGCACATGTAAACCAGAAGAAAAGCAGCTGAGCTTGGTGGAGGCAATTCTGTCTTCTTGATTCTGTAATCCCCAAAGATTTCAAAAATAACAAAGAACTTTGTTCAAAGAAAAAGAATGCAAAACCCCCAAACTAGTAATCACAAGCAATGTTTCTCTGTATTATAGCAACACTCTTTTTGGAAGAAACACAGTGTTATCAAGAAGGTCCTGTCACAGAGATGACTGATATGGAAGAAGGAAGAGCTATGGTCAGCTTGACAGTGGTCAGGTTGTAGAAATGGCTGCAGCCACCATGGACTGAGGTAGTACTGAATAAATTAGTGGAACAGAGCAAGGCAACTTTAAGTATCTTACACTGTCTGATATGGTTGAAGACATCCCTATCAAATCAGTTTGGCTTAATCAGTAGCAAGGTCAGAAAAGAGGCAAATATTAAGACAGCTGATGCAGGGAACATGACTTCTATTGGACATAAAGAATGACTTTCTATCCCCTTCAGGTAATTACATATTAAGCAATTAATGCCCAATAATTCGTTACCATTAAGTGCTTGCAGCACAGATGATTAACATACTTTAATCTGGGAACAAATACAGCACTTGGGATCTCTGCTTTGTGGCTTCTGTCAATTAAGATTTTTCTTCTCTAAAAGCTACACTAAAAAGCTACTAATAAAAATAAAAGCATGTAATATTTTTCAGCAACATCTTTGTGCCCTAAGGGATTCAGAAGCCTATTTGGGATCTCCCTAAGGAATTTGGTTATTTTCAGGATGCTCTCAGTGACAGGTCACAAGGTACCCAGGATGTGAAAGACTTGGGTTATGGTTGTTCCCAATGAGCTGCCAGTGCCGCAGTCAGTCCCAGGAAAGCAGAATGGGAGATCCTGCAAAATACTGAAACTCTAGTCCTATCATATGCAAGCAACTTGGCAAGCACAATTCTTCTGAATTAGATTGGTTTTGTCCCCATTTTGTTGCCTCCATCAGTCCTCCTATCTTGTTTGCCCTTCTCTCTTATATTTCTTTTGCTTTCACATTTTCAACTAGCTGAAAAACACAATTAAAATAATAGCAATCTTACTGGATTCATAGAAGAAATGACAAAGGACTGAAGTGGAAGTAAAAGATGAGTTACAAAGGCCATAAAGAAGAAATAATAATAATTAAAAAAAAAAAAAAGACAAGGAAGCTGAGGAGAAAAAGCAGCTGAGCAACAGAGGAAAGACAAGACATGAGTATAATGCAAAAAAGGAGAGTAAAAATTTGAAATGGAGAACCACCAAAATAGATTCCACAGGGGAAGCAGAAAAACGGCAAGAAAGCATGCAATTTAAAGGATCAGACATCAGTAACAATTTCTGAAGGCCTGATTCCCCTCCACCTTGACCTCTAACCCTCTTCAATTTTAAGGCTGTACGCCATTTTAGCCTACACAGACAAATATTCAAAGGGTACATGTGGATAAGGTCATGTACATTAAGTTCCACGAACTTATTCATATATTCCATGAGAAGTGGTACTAACTTGTTTGTAGCTACTCATTTTCCTATTTATTTTTTTTTAATTTCTCGACAGAAAAATAGGGGAAATTTCTCAGCCACTCTAGACTGTGGGAGGTATTGGATGGTAGCGAAGATGATCACAACTTGGATGAAGAAGGATTACACAGAAAATCAAACTATAGCTTCAAAGATACGTATATCCCAAAGAGAGAAAAGAAACTGTTCTTGATCTTCTCCTGACTTGTGCATTTTCTTTAACAAGAGATTGCCTATTTCTGTTGAGTTAACATGGTATTATGTAAATTTCTAGAAAGTATTAGTTATACCTTTCTTCCCTTACAAACTGCTCCTACACTAAAGATATGGAGGAAAACATATTTTTACTACATCACCCACATAATTAGTAGAAATTTTGCTGAAAGAAACATCTACTGGGCTTAAAGGCTTGATTGATTTCCTATACATTGCAACTTCTGACTGACATTTTGGTACTCCATGTCAAAAGATCCTTGTAAAATGTCACATTCCTCTTATTTATCTCTGAATAAATCAATACCAAAGCTTTTGATTATATTTTTAATTTTTGTAATCAAAATTGTTCACCTTGCGCTCAGTCTCCAGTGAAAAATATGGTCTCAAAAGATGGCTAAAAAATTAACCAATAGCACAGTAAGACTAGCACTAGCCTGGTATTTCATCATAGACAAGTTTGTACTAAGATTTTCAACATAACCTCTGTCAAGCAGTTTATGACCATCACAGACTAACACAACAATCTTTTTGCACAGGGCAGTAAATGCAAACTTACTCTTTCAGAGATTCTTCTAACCGCTGGACTCGTAAAAATGCTTCATCTCTCTCTTCATTGGCTAATCTAAGCCTTGCCATGACGGCCTCGTCACGTTCTCGTTGAGCAGAATAAACTTCTTCTACGAGAGCTGCAAAAGTAACCAGTGTGTTTAACAAACAACCTTGACAGGGAAAGACACTATTATGCACACTTACATGGGCCTTTGCCAGCATCTCCTAAAATCAACATTTTTCCACTGACCTCAGATTACTCTGCATAAGGTCTATATTACTCTTCAGACACAACACTAAATAGCTATAGACTGCTAAAATGAATACTTTAAAGAATAAAATAAAGCTATGGGTTTTCAAATTGACCTCTTTATAATCAAACAGGGTAAGGAAGTGATTTGCTTTGCTTCATGGAATACTTGCTTCACAGAAAAATACATTTTAAATCTCTGAATCATAAGAGACACTAGTAGGTTTCTTCTACATTACACAGAGTTAAGTAATGACCCACTGAAAATACTTCTGTCATCACACCACTTCCTATCAGGGTGGCACACTGATATAAACACTAAAAATTTTAATATTTTCACAGTATGTCTATCTCTGGTATCACAAAAATGGCACAGCTGGCATGTCTCCTTCCCTGCCAAGCCTTTGCTTTATTGTGTAATATACTGTTATATTATCAGTTACGGCATACATGGACCTTGGAGCATTAGGTGCCAATAAACTAAGATTTACTGTCTATCCTTGGGAGCAAACTAACACCTTCAAGTCATTCCTCATCCTGAGCTTATGCTTTCTTCCTGCCTCTCCCCTGTCAATATGTCTAACACCATTTCTGGCACACTGCCAAAATCCTTACCTCGACCCTGCCTCCACTAAAATCTTTATTCATACTTTCATCATTTCCCTCTGCAATACTGCAAATCTCCTCACAGTCATCATAAAACCCTGCAGTCTGAATGTCTAGGGACTTTCAGGATGCCATAGAAAGGCTGCTGTCACTTCAAGACAGAGGACTATATCCTCACTGATTGTCATGGGCACTTCCAACAAACTAAACTATGAGAAAGGTCTGCAGGTCACAGAGTTCTCAACGCACATCTTCTAGTACGCCAAGCTGGTGTTCAGCCACAGTCTCCTAACACCATACTACACTCTTTCAAATTTTGGCAATTTTTACTCCCCTTCTCAAGTCTCTTCTGTATTAAGCCACTGCTGCTGGACCTCCTTACTCCCTTAAGAACTCCTCACTGAACCACTGCTAATGTCATTGAGATCTCAAAGAAAAGTTTCCTCTTCACGTCAGCCTAGAGCTTTTATCCCCTCCATCCTTACCTCAACTGACATCAACTTTGTTGCCATTATAGTTTTTTCTCCTGTCACTTCACGATTCTACATTATTGTATAAAAACTTCACGTCATATAATATAAAACACTTTCTACTTCTTCACAAAATGGAACAGCAGATTTTGGTAGCAGCTGTATCATTGGCACAGCTTTACCAGATACACTTTATCTGTACCAAGGGAAAAAAAACAACAACCAACGAACAACTGAAATACAAGAAGCTCATAACCAGGGAAGTAAGACAGGTGAGAAGATGATCAGAAAAAGAATGTGGAAAGATGAATTAGGAAGATGCTCAAGGTAGGAAAGCAATCCTCTCGTCCTCAGGCTGGGGAGAAGTGTGTTACTGAGAGGTAAAGAAATGTTTTTTGAAGCTCTAGCAAAAGAACAAAACATTGCACAATAACAACAGATGGGACAAAAGAATATAAAGAAAGGCTAAATGTTACTTCTGGGGGTGCAGTCCCCTGTCTCACAAAACTCTGTAGAGGAGCTGCAAACCTAGTGATCAGGCCAGAGGTTTAACAAGTTGCATCCTTACTCCTCCAGCCCCTGCCCTCGCCAAAAGAAATCAGCATCAAAAGCCCATATCTTGAAATGTCCACACAATTTACAAAATACTGACCTAATTCTATTTGAGTATTTTCTTATTCCACAAGAAAAATATCACTTTTCTTTAAGATCTATTTGCCCCATTTGCAACAAGAAAGCTTTGCTTGATGTGGAAGGGAAAAACTAAAGCATGAGTAAAGCAGGTGCAAAACTGCCTACGCACAGCTTGGTAGTCAGCAATAAGTACACAGCACTTGCAGAAGAGGAGTCCAACATCTGGAAAGGTAGGTGACTTGGCAAGAACAAACTGTATGGGGTGGGCAACGCATTTCAGCTCATCAGACTTCCACTCAGGCTGCTGAGGTCTGTGATGGCAGAGAAACTTGTACCTCTGCACTGAGTGCCCGCGTAAACTACACTGCAACCACTAGGTCCCGGCTGGATCTGGAATACACAAGCAGTTTTTTTATGTGTGGTAATTATTACCTATCTGTACTTTACAGTACTCTTTTACTATATTTTTTTTCCCAGTAAATTATGTCAGTTTATCTAGTATGATGCCAGAGACACTGCACAGAGAACCCCTTCCATAAAGCTGCAAGTGAAAACATTATAAAATTTTCATCATTAAAACAATTGCTGCAATGAGTAGAAAGCTGTCTAAAATAACTGTAGATTTGGTACTTATTACTGTTCTGGAGTTAATTAATTTCCAGATTAACTAACTTCTATCTGGTCTCTTTAAGCGTACTCCTTCCATCAGATCTTATTTCTTCCCCATCTCAGCATGGAAAATTGCCATTTACTGAATGTTAAAATGGATTTTGAGCACGTGAGTACACTCAGAATGACTGTGTTTTGGTTTATTTAATTCCCTCTCTGAGGAATAATAACCAGTGGCAATAATGACTATATAGGCTTTAAAAAAAAAAAAAAAGAAATTATTGCTTATTTGTCTTGAAACTAAAGAAATGTATATATAGCAGTATGAAAACATTCAGAGAAAGAGATTTTGCAGGTGACGTAAACATCCCGCTTTTCTGAGATCTCACCATTCCTGATAGCAGCCAAGAGGCTGATTGCCTTGAACAGTGAACCCCACCTAAAAGGTTCATTACAAAATACTGTCTTTTAGCTAGTGGCTGTGGAGAACTGACTTAACTTTCCAATTCAAAAAAAAAAAAAGAAAAGGAAAGAAAAAGATACTTAGGACAGTGGCATTTTAATATCGTGTAGCAATACTGACACTGACAACAAGAAATGACAAAAAATAGAGTTAAAAATAATGAAGCCCTCATCTAACTCATTTCAACAGGCTACAGAACCTCATATTCCTTTACCAGCCACAGCTTCTGCTGAATTTAGAATTTAGGTTAGACATTTTTGTTATCCAATGCCTATACATTTCTTATGGTATTTAATATTTTTACAAATTTATTTTTTAAAGTATTATAATAGCTACACACTTTCAGGTATTCAGAAGTATGATGTTGTTAACAATATGTTCAACGTTCAGACTGAGCTAATGGATGAGTCACAGGTAAAAGTCCAGTTCAATTCCTGAAAGCTGCTTAGCAGACAGACCTCCATGCAGACTGCTATGCTTTCAGTTACAACTTAAAGACTACCTAAAAATGAATAGAAATAGTATTAGAATATTAGCCCTAGGTTAAGGAATTATGTGGATTATTTCTTGGAGAATTGGGCAAAGAGCTTGGAGCATGGGACAAGGAACACTTCTGTGCATCTCCAAACAAGGATTCAGCATTATCTTAGCCTTTGTGACCCTGAGGAAACTGACTGTGCAATGCCACACTTTATTCATGTTCAGAAGACATCTAAATCATAAGATTCACAAGATTCTTCAAATAAGCCACTGAAACACATACACCTCTGGGTTTCAATACAGCAGCAAAAGAAAACATTTGATGTCAAATTTAGGAAAGTATGTGAAGTGTAAGGTGTCCATAAAAACATAAAAATCCTCCATATTAAAAACTGTAAAAAAATATCCAGATTATTATCCCAATGCTTCTTAAAAATGCCAGGCAAAAAATACTTGAGAGTAACGAGTCAGGTTCCTAAGTCCCATTCGAGACATGTCATATCCAGCAAACCACCAGCCCCATATTGGAATGCTCACTTGATGTCTGATCCAATGAAAAAGTAATCCAGCTACTTAGTCACCAACTGCTCTGGTCGACACCATGAGGTTTTTCTTGGAGACCTTCCAATGGTGCACCAACCAACCCTATCCTGTTTATCTTGAGGCCTGACCAACAAGAAACACAAATTCTTATAGTACTCATGTTTCAAGCAAGAAAATGACATACAAAATGAACTATGAATGGTCAAGTATTAAGCTAAAATGAATTGCGTTATTTACTAATTCATATACATACAATATTCAAGAATCAACATATTCAATTTCCAGAGTGAAAAATTAAGAAAAAAGGATTCTTTCCAATATATATAAATAATATAATAATGTAATATATACAAATGTGACAGTACTATTTAGTTGCATAAACTTTATTTGCTTTGGAATAATTTAATAACATCTTTCTCCTTGTAACTAAAACCTCTGCATACTCTACAAGAGCTCTTTATTTTAAAAGAATCATTATGCTAAACTCATCAATTCTAAAACATTTTTAGTTTTTAGTAAGGAAAACAATTGTAAACAGAGAGCTTTTGTAAGGTAGATAGCTATTACAAAGTTCACTTAGAAAATCAATATAGCATTTTAGCTGGAATTTGCTCATTAAACACCCACAGCTCTAATGCAAATTATGATGGAATGAATAAAGCAAATACATATGCTTCTTTCTTTTTATTAAATGTAAAATCTACTGTTAATTGCATCTGGTATGTCATATAAACTTTTCTCCTTAACTATTAAATGGAAGCTTTTACAAAAGTCATTAGAGATTCTCTTTCTTTGACTTGTATAAATTTCAATATTTGTTCAGTAAAGGTTCACAGCAGTTAAATTACATTAACAAATATTATTAGCTACTATGTAAGCCAACTAAGTAAAATACTTATATTGCAGGTAAAACAAATCAATGGGTGTTTACAATAATATTTGGATACGTCCATTTTTAAACAAGCTTATCAAATATCATGTAATTCTTAGTCAAATGAGAGAGACTCAAAGTAGAGTTTTTCTTCCCAAATACTCAAATTTGTTTAGTAAGCTAATTGTTTTCTAATATGGGCAAAAGTAAATATGAAGAAGATGAACCATACCAAGTATGAGTTTACTGAGTCAAAGCAGTGTACATATTTTCTTAGTTGAACCTGATTCTTTTGGCAAACTTGTCTTCTACTCTTTTTAAACTACCTTTAAAATACAGCAGTAGTGAGAAGGCGTGTTGGAAACCATTCTAGTTTAAACAGTGGTTCACAATGTTCCAAACAATAAAACTTTGGGAGAAGGGAGGGAAGCACAGTTCCTAGGAAAAGAACGTGCCGATTTCCTAGAGGTCATCTGTGTAAATGATAATAAAATTAAAATTAAAAATAGAAAAGGAGAGGCAAGAAAGAAGAACTTGTTAGGATTTACAACATCTACATCACCAGAAATCACTTAAGAGTACTCACTAAAACATTTATAAAAAAGAATACAGGGAAGACCTTATAAGTAAAAGATGACAGCATTACCCACACCACTATCTTAGAAGATATGGTAAATATTACAATACTATAATAATTGCTTTTTTGGATAATTCAGTCTTACGGACGAAGTAATGATATTTTGGACTTTGTGAGGTGTTTGACATTACCTGATGCAATGCAATGATTATTTTTGCTTTGACTACATGAAAACAAAGTGATCCAAGAAATACTACAAATAAAACTTTGATAATTGCTTTTGTAATTAACACTAGTTACAGTGATCATCTACTTCCAAGAAGAAATGGTTAAGCATGTTTTTCTATTAATAACAATGTATTATTGCAGAATGTCAAAGTTCTGTAGTTTAAGATTTAGTATTCAAGGACAATGGTTCCCGAAAAATAAGTGACTTGGGATTTTCTTTAGCATTGATTCTGGCACAATCAAAGTAATTTTAATAGTTACTCTCACCGTGACAGCAACAAGAAATACAAATGAGATGATATGTTTTTTAACAAAACAAAACAAAAAAAGGCACAGGGCATCTTCAATATTCAAGAATTGCCTGAAATAGTCATAACTAATTACTCCAAACTTTTTTTTCTGTCATTCAACTTCTGTGTCATACAGGCATACAGATCTAACATGGGAGAGAAGGTTGAATACATGAGAAAATGAAGCAAAGAATATTTTGTTTTCTACCTTTTGGAGATCCATGTTATTCTAAAGGAAAAGCACAAACATGAAACAACTTGCTTGGCCAAGTAATACTTAGAATTCAAGATTCCTGTAATGAGCTTCTTGTTTATCCTGTTGCGTTGCTTCTGTGAAAAAACTGTCAGCTGAAATTTATCCTGCAGAGAGGTTTAACTAAAGCTTTTTAGGGATTTTTGTTGTGTTTTCTCTGGATTTCTGAAGAGCAGATAGATGATGTAAGGAATCAGGGAAGTATAAGGGGAAAAGAGGTACTATGAATACCTGCCTTTTCCTTTTCAATCAACCCTCCTATTCCTACATTACTGGGTCTCCGTCTGTCACAAGAGGACCTGGAAGCTATCCTTGCCATTTCCAGAAGGGTCAATATTATTATATTTTATTTAACCATATAGATATACACTTGATCACTTTACACAATAACAAACATGAATGCATTTGTAATTCAGTCATTTGAGAAATCAAAATTCTCTAAGACTTTTTTCCTACTAGATTTAATGACTCTATGCTCACAATTCTTAAATAAGTAGTCAACCATAACCAAATAAACTGAAAAACAGATTTAGTGCATTGCTATGAAAGCCTTTAAAATGTGTCACTAATTGGTCTCTGCGCATACATGTTGCAAAATGCAGATAATCCCTAGAAATGTTCAAAGCCTAAGGCCCTTATGCAGTTCTCATTCAGGTTAATGGCAAACTACCATGAGCTCCAGGGCTTACTGTTGACTTAAAAATAGTGCTGAAATGTTCTATTATGAAACAGACAACTTAAGTTGCTAGCTGTTTTCTTTGAAAACTACCATTCATTTACTTTCAGTTATGACCTATAACTGAAAAATAAAAGCAAAATAGTGATAAGAAGATCACAGGAAAACTGCTTAAGAGTTTTCACTGGTCTATATCAGGAATTATAGACTACAAGTCATTTACACCTAAATGTGACTTTATAGATAAAGCAATCTGAACAAACACTGATAGAACACACTGACTTCTTTATTGCTTTGTGTTTGTTGTATGTATTTAGTGCACAGCATTCATCTGCTCCTACATTTCCAATGGTATAAACAAAGTGTTCTTAATAAAAGGCTAAAGTTGCTTAGTGGCAGCTCTGTATAGGGTGTTCTTTGTGTACTCAGATCCCAGTTCAATTAAAAAAAAAATAAAGTGGGAAAAGAATAGGAGAGAGTATTACACACAGACCCCAAGGCAGTTCTTGTGAAAGCCAATCCTTGTACAATACTTAAGCCTCTGTTTCTAGTACACTAAACACAGCTGACTTCAAAAATCAAACAATAATGCTGTTGAACTTTTTTTCAGTGAATAATTGCTGATGCCTGAATATTTACTTTAGGGGGGAAAGATTTAAGTGTTGCATTAAAGTTTGCAAGTTAAAATTTGACAGGTTAAAGAAAAAATTCTGTAATGCCCCAAGAAGTAGAATATTTGCAGAACTTATACTCTTGAGTAAAACCCAATCCTTTATGTTCATCTAGCACCATATAGTGGGGAAGAGAGAAGGGCCAGACTAATACAATTTGCAGAAATTACTGGCTTGCTTTTATGTAAAAACTCTACCCCGTAAATAGCTTAATAATTTACATTTTAACCTATTACAGCTAATCTTATATTGTCAAAGAGCTGCATGCAACTCTTTTGACAGTTGATGATTCTAACAATCTGAAGGTAAAACTAAATTGTTTCAAATTAAACAGTCAAAAATTAAGATGTTCTCACAATGCCCTACCTTGGCCTTTTTTTTTTCTGTTCTTTAGATGGATTGTCTACGTTCCCACACAGAGGACTCAAGTCATACAGCTATTCTCCAAATTCTGTTATTTACCAGGAAATATTTTGAAAAAAATATTCAGGAAGTAGTTTTGCATAAGGAAGCATTAATAGGGAAAAACAACCTCATAATTATATAGACTACATATAAAAATGAATTATGCACTAAAAATAAGTTAGGGAAATATATGCATTACCTATTTAAACTGTAAAATGTTATTCATATTTAGGCTTATAAACACAAGGGTTGGGAACTACTGAGTTCTTTTGGCTAAAGCCCAATATTGGCCTTATTTCAGTTTAATTGGAAGAGGATCTTGAATTCATCTTCTCCATGAGATATCAGGAACCTGGATTTCTGTTTGTACCAAAGGTTAATAAGAAATGTGTCTGCAAAAGTCAAACAGCATTAAATACCAAAAACTGATTATTATTCTGCAGGAGTTGTTCTGTCATTCATAATCTCTCCATGCTCCAACCTTCCACAGCTAATCTTTAATGGATGACATGCAAGAAAGAAAAATAACATCTAAAAAGGGACTCTAAAGTGAGCTTTGAAGAAATGGAAAATACATCTGTGCTGGAAGTTATTGCCACCCAAAGTTTATTACTGGCAAGATTACTTACTTCCTCTTACTTTATGGGATATTAAATCAAACTTTAAGCTAATAGCCACTTGGATATTTGTTTTCATTCCTGCTATTAAAATCACTGCATATGCATTATTTTTCAAGTTAATTCAGGAAACACTAAATAACGCTCATGAATAATTTCCACACCATATTCAAGAATTCCAAAATATCACAAATGTCAATTCTCCACATTTTAGTACAAACTGACCTGACAACAAGAACTTAATTACTGGTATATTGCTGTAGTTTCCATAAGATTGGAAGGTACATAACAGATACAACTGCATCAGAAGTATTACTTTACTACCTTCTTTTTTTTGCTGTCTTTTCTGTCATTTCCCTGGCATTTCAGAAAGTATATGCTCAATGTTGATACATTTTTCAAGCATTAAAGGTGGTGTGCAGCACCTAATAGACTTAGCAGACTGGAGACAATCCAATTCTGCCTGCTGAGTTGACTCTGATTTGAAAAGTATTCAATTTTGATAACGTTACCATCAGATATTGGTTTAAAAAAAAAAAAAAAGCAAGCAAATAAAGAAAGAAGCAAACAAAATAGCCCCTGTTACAGGAAGACTTGCCATAACAGAAATTCTGTAACATATTTCTGTAACAAATATTTCTGATTATATTTTCCTTCAAAACTATTCTTAATCCCAATATAAAGCAGTGTGATAGCAACACAAAGATCCCAAGAGACAACGCTCTGCTGTCAACTATGGTATATCTTGTTATGGTAATGGTGGAGGTAACTGTCAGAAGTTCAGGGCTTTCACATTTTTCTAAGTCTAGAGAGAGTACACTATTATGCTCTACTACTGTCACTTACACAAAACAAGCTCTTTCCTCTAAAAATTCCAATATACACCGTGTATATTTCTTGTTAGGCAAAAACAAAGTCATTTATTATGTCTGTCCAAAGTGAGATCTGTTCTCTCTGCTGGCTCTCTCTTTTAAAGTAAAGACTTGACTCCTTTGCATCTCAATCCTTAAATTCCAGTCTGTCCTCAGAGGACGTGTGCTCCTTCTTCCTTTCCCCTCCCACAGAGGGCACTCATTCCCTTTTCTGTTCAACATATGAAAATTCTGCAGTCCTGTTCCTCATATCCAATTCACATTTGATGTTCCTCTTTCTTTTTCCTTTACATTATCCTAGTCTAAGTTCTTCTAAGAAGTGCTCTCCCCTTGATTTTTCATGTGTTGCCTTCTCTCTTTTTCTTCTCTCGTAGTGAAACTAACTGTAGTTTCTGACATTGCCTTAGTGAGAGGAAACCTAACAGACGAATAGTGCACAAACAGCAGTAACCTGTGGCAACTACGACCACCAGAAACAATAGTATCTAACAGCTGAGAAACTGCAATCAGAATTGTGAATTTCCTCATGAACTGTGAACTCCAGGATAGAAAAAATAAAAAATAAAAATCTTCTGAAAATAAGCCATTTATTGCACATAGTAAACATTCTCTTCTACCTTTACTCTTTACTTTTTTTTTTTATTCTCTCACAACCATTTCACAAATTTATACTTTTCCTCTTCACATATTTCTCTGAAGAAAGTAAAAAGCACAAAATCACAAGCTTTGGGTTATTTGTTTCTGAAGAGTTCTGCAGTTTAATTTCAAAATGGCCTTTGTCTTCAGCTTTCCTGTTCTTGCCACAGAGCTTGCTTAGGTAAAACCCATCAATTAGAGGGTTCCATTTAAAAATAGAATTGTAATATTCCTCAAAGTAGATAACATTTTATGGTGTACCTTTCTGATGTTTTTTGCAATATAATTTTGTGGAGTCATTTTCTTATCATAAAGTCAGTACAAAGTAATAATAAAAATGCAAACACCCATATTTACAGGCTTCACTCTACCATGTGTTATACACTGCAATAATTAAACATTAACTAGTAACATGAAATCACAGCAGCATGTGTTCTCCTTTCCTCAAAGGACTTAATACACGGGGAAAAAGTTTCTCCTGAAACACGCTGAGTCTTCTTTATTAGGTTATGTCTGTCCATTATAATCCTCCCGAAGGCTTTTTATGAGAGACACACATAGACCTCCACAAATTCTGTTTGGTTCACATCATTCCAGATTTCAAAACATTTATCCAAACTTGGTAAGATTCTTAGAACAGCAAAATAGGAAGCAAAAAGCCATAAGATGTTAACAAGGCTTCCTTCTTTTTTTTTTTTTTTCTTCTCAAGTGTAAGGAGCCTCTTACCTTCACTCCCAGCATTTAAAGAATTTTATACTTCCTGAACTCATAAAAGAAGCAAAAAAGGTATCTTTTTAAAGGCCATCCTAACTATGCACTTCAGCTCTCATTAAAATTTGGCTTACTCTTGTTTTTTAATTGGAATAACTATGTTAATTATTCTATCCATATTCACGTCATACTGTTTCGGAGGGGATATCATACTCAGGACATAATTAGAAAGTTTAAACAGTAATGCAAGAGAAAACAATTTACTAACAAATATTTCAACTGTATCCATAACAAGGAAACTAATTAGCATTTTGACACACATTTCATATTTCTTTCCAAGTTTTAATGAGCAATGAACACCTATATTAAATAGAATATTTCTGTGTTATAGATATAGAGGTAAAACACTCTGCAAATATCCAAGAACAAGCACAAAACTTGGAATTCAATCCAAACAATTTGCATTAGTATTCAGTTGCTGGATACAACTATGATATGTTGTTCAGACTTTTTTTGTCTTCTGAAAATATAGAAAACAGTTTATATAAGATGAAATAAGAGTAAAATTATGCCTGCATTTCACTTAAACTTGTTTCCTAATATCTAGTTTCTCCTTTCCCATCCTCCATCACAGAAAATTTAGCAATTCTCTTCCACTTATAATATACACAGAATTCCTGTATTCTCAGGATAATAAACGCCCGTATTCCCAGGAGTTTCATGTTTAAAGTCAGCCATATGTTTTTTTCAGCCACGGAGTTTATTTTCAGCTTCATTTTCTTGATGATAGTTACTCTATACTCCAGTACCAATATTTTTGGGATAGGTATTAGTACTCACTATCAATATCATGTGAATTGTCTGTGGTTGTTTCGGTTTGGCCCTGGCAGGCACCTAAGTACCACAAGGATATAATTTTACCTATCCTACACTTCACTTACGAACAAATGATATGATTAATTTATAATTCTACTCCTATAAATTTTCTTGAAACATATGGAGCAAAACCTCAGGATATTTTTCATCCACATCCATACTATACACACTATCGCTTTTCAATAATAATAAAAATACTCAACTTCACCACTTTAGAAATTTCTGTAACTGCACAATACAAATTGTTTCCATTCTTGTGTGTCTATCCAAAGAACACTTAACAATATAAACATGTATTCACTTTCAACTGTAAACTTAAATACCTTACATTTTGGCAATTTGCATAAACGTCATTCACTGAAGACATACCATCATTAGACAAAAATTAACTAACTACCACAAGAACAGATTTTTCAAAAGTGCAGGTCTATAGCTGAGGTGAATGTGTGACTATCTTCATACACTGGGAGAGGGGTAGTATTGCTCTGAACGAGCTAAAACAATAAGTGGTATTTGAACTGCTGGTTGAAAGGTAGAAGCACTGGTAATCATTATTTCCCCTTGTTTGTTCAGGACCTTCCAACAAAACAAACAACCTTTTTGTGATTGGATTGACATGGTGTTAACAATGCATTTAATGCCCAAATCAGTATGAATACAGGTAAAGCTCCTGCTAATACCAGTACCAGGATGTTAAAGCCACCTATTTTCTAAGCAACTCTAAACAGCCACACACACACAAAAAAGTCAAATCTTCCCTCCTTTAGCAAATAAAGCTAACATTCACTAGGCCACGTCATATAGCAACCGCGGGTACTGTAAGAGCCATACAGCCATCTGTTAAACGCTTGCCTACCATACCTGCAATCTTTTCTGCAATCTTAGCTTCTGTAGCTCTCTCTTGCAGTTCTAAGTCCAGTTTTATTGTCTTCAGCTCCTTGTCCTTTTCAGACAGCTTATCCTGAAGCTGAACAGAACAAGTGGACAGTAAGATTCTTATCTCTCAGAAACAGTCAACCAGCATAACAAAATTTTAAACAACAGTTCTCTTACCACCAAAATACAAACAGTAGGCAATACCACAAAAATTTATCTATTTAAAGGACAAATGCTTTTTTTTTTTTTCTTTCATCAATTGCCCTATCTTGCTCTCTGAAACAAGCAGCAATGTGCATGCCATTACTCTTATTTTGGACTCCCCTCTTCAGATATCACTAGCTATGCTTTTGCTTGCTAAGGAAGTTCAAAGTTACATGGAATATAATGCAGATGGTGTCTGCATTAGTAGCCTTTTTCTTACCAAGATTACTGACATCACTGATGTCTGAAGAACCTGTGGTGTAAATGCGTCATTTTCCATGCACATCACCAGACAGAAAACCTATGCTCTTTAACATGCTGGGATCTGTCTTTTAATTGGGAATTCACTTAGCCTGTTTTTAGACAGAGCTGAGCTTGCCATCACATATTCAATGATATTTCACAGAACTGCGGAACTGTTGAGGCTGCCAGTGACCTCTGGAGGTCAGCTGGTCAGCCTGAGCATTCCCCAATGCTTAAGCATGACCACCTACAGGAGGTTGCCCAGGACCACATCTAGGCAGCTTTTGAAGATCTCCAGGGAGACTTCACCACTTCTTTGGGCAACCTGTGCCAGTGCCCAGTAACCTGCACCATAAAGAAGTGCTTCCTGCTGTTCAAAGGGAACCTCTGACGTTCCAATTTGTGCCCACTGCCTCTTGTCCTAACACTGGGCACCAATTCATGGAAAGAGTACAGATTTTTCAGTTTTCTGTCAATAACAAATGCAACTGCTGCTAACAGTAGAAACAATGCAGTGTGCAAGTAGGATGGAATTTTCCTCCCCTTAACATAGAAATATCAGGGCGTGTTCATTATATAGACCTCATGTACAGAAGCATGAGCTCCAGTTTCTGTTCATGAAACACTGGCTTTGGTTTTGGTCCTTTTTTATAGTCAACAGCTGAAAAACTTGTCATGAAATGCTTGAGCCATCTCAGATCTGGGATGGTATGTTTAATGAAAGAGACCAGGTGTATTCTAGAAAGTAAGTTTCAAACTTTATCAAAGTTTCATCATTTGAACCATGCTATTACATCAGAAAAGCTACAATTCTGTCTTCATTATATCAAAGCACAAGAGAAACAAGGCTGTAGCAGAAGCAAAACATACTCAAATGACATTCATAAAATACACTGGCTCTTCTGGTAAAAAGCCAACGTCAGTACCAAGTGTTATTTCAGCATCAAAAACTGTCAAATTTCTGAGAGGAAAAAATTAAGATTACTCTGCAAAAAACAGAAGGCTAATCAAGTTAACCAAAGGAATCACTGAGAAGACATGTGCCACTTTCAATAGAATACATGATGATGACTACAATATCTTAAAATGGCAGATGTGAGGAAAAACATACATACTTTCATTTCCTAGTGTGATGCTAAACTAAATGTACATATAAATAAAAAATGCATAGATAAAAATACATATAAATACAAAATAGAATGCAAAGGAAATGGAAAGTAGATATCAAAACTTGGGATTAAGATAGGTATTGTGATTTAAATGAAGAGAGGTTTTACAAGGCACAGGTGGCAAAGTATGGACCAAATATAATCGTGAAGGAACTACAATACAGAAATTAACTGTGTTAACTCTAATGACAGAACTCTGATTTAAAAAAAAAAAAAAGAAATAAAACAAGTTTAAGATGTTAAATTTGTAAGAACCCATACACCATGACTTTACATAGTGAATTGACTCACTGTTTCCCATATTTAATCTCAGAATCTCAGTTTACCATGTTTTCGGGATCAGGCCTCAAAGCAGTTTACTGTTTCTTACAAGCAATATGGAAGTATTAGAACAATAGCTTTTTGTCTCCTAGCAAGCATTTCAGAACATCTCTCAAGATTTTGTTGACCTCCAAGTATTAATGGGTTTTACCTCTTCCACTATGCTATGAAAATACTACACTGAAGTAAAACGGATCTTCTGTCAAAATATATGAACAATGTAGAATTTGTTGAAGAATTACTATTGTTTTTGTGTTGGCTTACAAGAATTCCTGATTTGGATAACTTTGTAACATGAACAGGATTCCAGCCATTACTACTAATTATTCAGTTGTAATAGTTCCATGCATAATAAATATGTTTCATATGTGAACTCTAATCCACAAGCTTTTTCAAGCCAACAAAAACTTTTCCATTAACTTCAGTGTTTTTTTATCCATGATGCAGGAACCTATGTCACTGATTAAAAAGGTCAAAGGGCAGCATGAAAGATTTTTAATTCCAGAGACGCAGTTGTTAAACAGATACTAAGAATCCAAAATGACTAGAAAGCTATTGATTGGTGCACTTAAATAACAAAACTAAATTAGGAACAGTTTAAAATATATGTTTTGTAAGACAACCATAAAAGAGCAACTTCTGTGAACTGAATATCTCAATTTTACCTTTTTATTTTTGGCCCTTAGAGTGTCCAATTCTTTTAGGAGGAATGCAGTTTCTGTCTTCCCACCTACACCTGTGCCATCCTTCCATGAGGATATAAACTCAGGGAGCATCCTCTTACCCTTTTCTTCTATAGTGCTGTTTTTAGGAGGAAAAAAAAGAAGTGAGAAAAGTAATGCAAAGAACACTTCCCTCACCCCCCAAAATATGCAGAAATAAATTAACAGCATTTGTTAACTACTGCAAATATATTAAGTAGCAGTAACAGGAATGTCTTTCTGTCACTTCTTAAATCTGTTACTCTAAAAGAAAACCTGTAAATATGGAAATATTAAGCAAATATACTACAGTGCTAAGGCATAAAACAGATGAATATAAATTGGGTATGAAGCCTATAAACAGAAAATGCTTACAGGGAGCAAATATTAAAACCTGGGGCTTAAACATGGAGCAACAAAGCAATGAAATATTTAGGGATCAAACTGATGCTCAGAATAAAAGAATCAAAATTCTTCAGGAGGATGGACAATTCCACATTAAGTAAAGTGAGAATATCCAGAAGACAGGACCTTGAAGTTTGTATTGCAGAAAACTGTAAAATGATGGTGTTACTATAAATATTGTATTTGATGGCAGGAATTCTATACTGTATACCCACAGAGTTTTAAGATTATTTAGCCATAGACAGGGGGAAATGAGAAAAGATTCAATTAGCTATTTTTCTAAGAAGGAAGGATGGATTTAACTGTTACAGCCTTGTAACAATGATTTTTCTATCAATGGATAGGGCTCACTGTTGTGCCGGCAACAAATATGAAAGCCCAAACTGACTATAAAATGATTTTTTCACTCTCAGCTTAAAATGCAAGCTTCAGAAGCAGCAATACAAACATGGCCACAAAAATTCTGTCTCAAGACTTTAATAAAACACCCTGGCTATCCTTTGACAATCACAGGTAACCCAGATCTCACTTCCAGGATGGGAGCAAAATAAATAGATTCATGGATTAGAAGGGGCTATCAGTCATAAGAAGTAGCCACAGAAAAATGGTACCTTCTGAACTTCCATTTCAATGTATAAATTACTTTCTTTATACTACTTGCATGTGTAATTCACATCCTAGAAAGAAAAGCTACCTGCTATTCCAAAGAGTCATCCACTTAGGTAAACATTTGTTTGTACTCAGCTACCCCCTTCTTCACCTGCTTCCATCTGACTTCTTATTTGCATGATTCTTTAAGAAATTAAAGAATCTTAAGAAATTAAGATCTGTACTCTGCACGTAAACTATGATGCAACTCAAAGCTCTTCATATATAGGCAGTATGGAAATTCACATGTAACTAAATGCTTAGGATACTATACTATAATTTAAATGGGACGGAAGGGCACACAAGCTGCTTATCTTCACTTTCAAGATTCTATTTCATCTTTGCTCTGTCTAATGAATTTCATTTTCACTTACTATTGTTTTGGACTGCGAATGATAAACAACTCTGGAGACTAATGGCCAGTCATTTTAAACATCGAGCTTTTTTTGTGCGTGCATTTTCCATGTTCAGGATATGCTTCCCATGAACAACTACGAATACACTTCATCATCTTTCAGTTCCTCCTTCATTTTTTTCTTCCTATTGTGTAACAGAAAACTTGATAAATCCCTTTGCTGGTGTACTAAGACCATCACCTATAATGCAAATCAACACTGACTCAACATTTCCTGGGTCTGTTTGTATGAAGTTATTTTCTCATCATATATTCTAATTGCAAACTATTTGGGGAAGGATAGATTTTGTGCAGTTTATACAGTCTCTATCACAACAAGGTCTTGGTCTATAGCTTTGGAATCCTACATGCAGATAAGATGGTTCAACATGCTAACTGCTGTGGGAAGCTAATCTCAATGTTCAAGCCCAGCCTGCTTGCCAGTGTGACACTGTTGAGGGTAGGAACAACAGACTTTGGCTGACACTATGCTGGGCTTTACTTAAGCACTCAAACATATTTGGCTTTTACAGCTGGATACATTGTCCAAACAGCATATCCCAGGCTTCAATTAAAAAACAAACAAACAAAAAAACCCAACAACAATGCAGATGGAAAAGTACTATGGACTAATTTTGGTGCATTGGGTCTCCATTGGACCATACTGAAGGTAACAAAAACAGATGTAGAATCTTTGTCAGACAGGTGAAGAGCTAGAGTAGACCTCTCAAAAACAGGTCACAGGACTCTGCAGCCTTGATCTCATTTTCAAAAGCATCTTGGTAACACTGTTAAGACTTGAGCTTCAGACTGCCTATTACTCAAGACTGATAACATTCCATAGTCAGTAGGTACCTGCATATATTACATCACATACCGCATGAGTGTTTATGTTTCTTAAGATTGCTATACAGGGCCACAGCTCAGTACAGAAGTCAATGACAGAATAAAATCTTCAGACTTTGTATTACACTCGTCAACCATATTTGCCCTTCCCCAGATTCCTGCCACAGACTCTCTACGAAGTATTCAATACAGCTCCACATCTTTGCTCTTTCAACTTCACCTGGATTTCAGCCTGATTTATTCCTGCTTCCTAGCTTATACCACCAACTTACTCATCATACTTTGGGTACACTGGACTTATGGTCTAGATTTTAGATCACCTTTTCTAATTCTGTTCAATATGCATTTTTAAAATTCTCTGAAGTGATCACAGTTAATTGAAATATCTATGGTGTGCCTCATAAGCCATTGTCATGATCACATTTTGCATCAGTGCTGGAGAAGACACTGGTGAAATGCTGCACTCCAGGTCAACCACAGTTATATCAGCTATCCATTAGTACACCATGTTTATACAAATTGGGATTTCCTAGTCTAAGTAAAAAGAAGACATACTGATTCTTAGCTAGGAATTAAACTTCCCTATTTTTATCCAAAAATCATAGATACATTATCTATATTATGAATATAGAAAAATATATTTAGGGATTTGTTTTTACCTTAATTCTCCAGGACTGGAATTACAATCACCATACATATTTGAGGGTCCTTTTCTTTGACTGGTTATTACCAAATCTGAAAGTTTCAATGCTTCAGCTTCTGCCTGGATGAAAAATTCTGGTTTTTTTGAGGAATTCTGATGAAGTTGAAATTCTGCACAGAAGTCTTCTCTTTTCTGTTCCAAGATGCGTATTTCTAATTGGAAATAGAAGTGAACATATTTTTTCATTTGGAAAACAAAAAGTACAAATTTAGCAGAAGGGAGAAAGAACTTTAGTTTCCCATTCACAGCTTCCTCATTCCACTAAGGAACGTGTGCTGTACTCCTTCAAGCACTGATATAGGAGTTAAGATCTATTTACTGGATTTTTCTCGTGCAAACCTGAAAAATTCTTCATCATTTCCGAAACACTCTTCCCCTTCAATGACTATTTAATGTAACACTGACCCTTGCAAATCATCTACCTATCTTTTGTAAAAATCATTTCTACCCTGGATAGATGTGATGAATTTCTGCTCTAAACAGGTACATTTTCAGCTTGTGGAGTCTCACTTGCTCTGAGGTCATTTTCAAATCCCGTTTGGTTACAAAAAGAGTATTAGCAAGCTGTAATTAGCAACAAAAAAGTCCCATTGTTCATTCCTGGAAAGGATGAGCTAGAGGCTCGTACAACTAAAGAACTTGGAGAATGCAAAGCACAAATTGTGTCAAATGGAAGAATGATCTGATTATAATGTTGAGTGTGATAGGTAGTTCTCCTAAGCCTGGCCAGTAGATATACTTAGGACACGTTTCTGATATCAAGGTATTTAAATGGAAGAAGGATCTACATGACAAGAATATTCTTTCATAAAGCGAGAACAAGTAACTTTTAATTAGAGAACTATATTAAAAATGACAAGGAAGAAGCCTAAAAAAGCTGAAAATTGAAAAAAAAAAGTGCACATATTTTTCACAGGTTGAGAACACACAGTGGAGCTTTTGCTTATTTAACAAAGTTAGCATTTCCAAACATTTCGGATAAATTATACGTTATATGTTCTTTGATCCAACTTATTACTGCCTCCTCAGAAATAGTAAGAACTATCTATGCACTAGCAATCTTCTACAAATAGCCTGAAAATACACATTAATCAGCATCAAGGTGTCATGCTGCATAAAAAAGAAAAGCACAGAAGCATGTCTGTAAAATCTGTTGACTTCCTGAAAGAAAGAATGGCACAAACAATGGCACAGGCACAAAGAGATGGCTTCTTGTGGCTTGACTGAAGTTGGTTTAAAAAGTTTGTATGCAAAGCTGTGCATTACTATCTTGTGGAAATGTTCTTGTGCTCATGGCTGATCTATATTCTCTTTATCTACCTCAGTATAAGTCCTCTTGAGTCTACCCTCACCATATATACTCTCTAAACTATAACCACTGGATTTCATACTAGAAGAACAGTCAACAATGCAGCAGAATCTTTGTTTCTGAGTAGTAATAAACATGAGGGAACCATAACTTGATAAAACATTCATTAATAAGTATAACCTAACACTGCATCCAGTATTGTGCTTCCAGTACTGTGATTGAAACACGTTCCTCAAATCAGATCCTTTCACAGCTAATGCAGAAATTGAACATAGCCACCTGGATTCTGAGCAAATGTTCACTGGCTCAAAATCCTGCAGGTTTGTGAGCAGAGATTCCTTTAAAGACCTGCTACATTTTAAAACCGGATTTAACCTCTTGATCCTCCTTGCAGCATATAGCATGAATGATCTCTAAAAGAACAAGCATTAAAAAATCGTTGTTTATACTCTAAGAACCTTCCCCAGCTTGGGAATAGCAACATACACGGCTAACTTCTGAATCCTCTCTAGTTATTACTATCTGAAAATCAGCCTAGTTTGAATTTTAATACTTGCAAAGCCTTTTATAGGGAGGCATACACCTGGTTGAGATGTGTTTCCCATTTGATCTATATTATAAAGAACTGCCAGTCAAATAAATCATCCTGTCCGCTTCTCCTGTTTAAGACACAGTCATCTGTGTGTGCATATATACATATACATACATATATACATATACATATAAAAAATGTTGCAAATTATTCTCTCACGTGCTGAAGGGGAAGCACAATGCTTCACTTGCCTTAACAACTTTTCCTCCCCTTCTCCTTTGGCCATCAACATTTTCCATAAGCCACATACATTTGAAGTGCCTTGGGTAAAGTATGTTACATTCCCTTGAGGAATTCAAGCACAACATATCTGTTGCAACAAACAGCGACTGTACTGCCATGAAATTGCTCCTAGTTTAGGCATTACTCTCCTTTCACCAACAGCACATGGAAGAGTTGAAGAAAAAACTTCTTGCTCCGTAATGCTAAAAACATTAGATGATGTTGTGTACCACATTTACACTGTTAACATAAGAGTAATTAACTAAGTATTTTTTTCTCTTTTCACATTTTGTGTTTTTCTAATTTGCTACTTTTAGTGCCAGGACTTTAAAAAGAGTCCACAGAATCATTGCAGTTGGAGGGACTACTGGAGATCACCTGGTCCAACGCCCCCTGCTCCAGCAGGGCCACCCAGAGCAGACTGCCCAAAACTATCTCCAGGTGGCTTTTGAAGACCTCCAAGTAGGGAGACTCCACAACCTCTCTGGGCAATCTGTTTCAGTGTTTGATCACCTTTATAGTAAAAATAAAACCAAAACCTCTTCCCTTGTATTCAGATGGAAATTCCATCCGTTTTTATTTGTACTTGTTTCCTCTTGTCATGTTAATGGGCATTACCAAGAAGAATCTGGCCACTTCTTCATTCTCTTTCATCAAGTATTTACATATACTGATAAGATCCCTCATCCCCCCTGCCCCGAGACTTCCCTTCTGCAAGCTCAGTCTCAGCTCTCTTGGCCTCAAAAGGAAAAATAGCCACTGCTCTCTCCTCAGAGGCTAAGTCACCTCATTCTAGAAGGTTACCAAGTTGATTAAGCATGAGTTCACCTAAGTAAATTCATTTTCACTACTCCCAGTTGCCACCTTGTCCTTCATGTGCCTGGAAATGGCTTCCAGGATTAGTTTGTTCCATCACCTTCACGGGGACTGAGGTGTCGCCAACTGGTCTGTTGTTCCCAGCATCAACCTTCTTACCCTTTTTGGAGACATGAGTGACATTTGCTTTCCTCATCCCTAGACACCTCTCCCAGTCACCAAGATCCTTCAAAGACAATTGACAGTGGCCTCAGAATGACATTAGCCAGTGTTGTCAGCACTTATGGGTGCATCCAGTAAGGCCCCATGGACTTAGTGTTACTTAACCTGATTTTCCTCAGCCAAGGCTTAAGTCTTCCTTACTCCCGACTTTCCCCTGGTCTCAAGGGGGTGTGACTCCTGAAGGTAGATCTTACCAGTAAAGACTGAGGTGAAGACGACATTGAGTAACGTGGCCATTTTCTATGTCCTTTGTCACCACAGTCCCTACTGCATTTAAGCAGTGGGCCAACATTTTCCCCCCTCATCCTTTCGTTCGTTAGATACCTGTAGAATCCTTTCTTGCTTCTCCTCATGTCCATTGTAAGGTTCAACTTTAGGTGGGCTTTGGCTTTCCAAATCCCATACCTGCACAATCAGACAGCATCTCTATATTCTTCTTGGGCCACCTGCCCCTGCTTCCACATTTTGTATGCTTTTTTATTATGTCTGAGTTTAGGCAGGAGCTCTTTGCTTACCCATACAGGTGTCTGACCACCTTTGTTTGATTTTCTGCTTGCCAGGATAGAGCATTTTTGAGCTTGGAGTAGGTGATCCTTAAATACCAACCATCTCTCTTAGATCCCTCTTCTCTCTAAGACTGTATCCTATGTGATTCTTCCAAGCAGATCTCAGAGGATGATCTACTCTCATGAAGCCCACGGCTGAGGTCCTGCTTTTTGCCTTGCTCTCTCCTCTTCATATATAGAATTGCCATTTAATAGCAACTGCAGCCAAAGCTGCCTCCCGCTTCGACACCCACAGCCCGTTCTTCCTTGTTTCTAAGTATGAGGTTCAGCAGAACACCTCTCTTTGTTGGCTCCTCAATCATTTGCATCTGACAGTTGTCATCAAAGGACTTCAGAAACCCCCCTCAATCACTTGTATCCTGCTATGATTGGCCTTCCAGCAGATTATCAGCATCATTGCAGTCCCCCATGAGGACCTGTGAACATGAGGCTTCTTCCACTGGTCCGCATGATGATGTGAACTCCTGGTTAAATCCCTAGGCCTATAAAGATTGTAAAGGAAACCAGCTGAAAATAAAAGAAGAATTTATCATGGGACTATACCTGTTTTGGCATTTATTACTGCTAATGCTGCTTCTTTAAGCAACTTACATTTGCTGCACACCTCTTCATCCAAATCAATTCCCTCAGGGACATAGGTAAGACTGAGAAGAAGTATTACAGCAAGCCTGTAAGTGGCATTCCTGGAAACAGATGAAACACAGAAGCTCTGTTTTTCCCCCTGCTGGCTTTGTAAAAGAGAGGAGGACAGCAGCCTCATCCCCTCTGAATTAAAAGCACCCTGCCCAAGGGCATTAAGGTTAGAGGGTTTTTTGCTTGTTTAATAGAGCTGCAATTCTTTTATTAATTATTATTTTTTTAATTTTGTCAACATGCTAAATCTGTCAGGAGAATGCTTTGGGGAAGATGTTGTGAACAGTCAGATCAATGGGCATAGTAATTCTTTTATTTTTAAAAACACTTCTCCATGATCTACAGCGCACTGTTCCCCACCACATGTAATTTAGACCTTGATACGATAGATTCTTGTCTTCCTTTTAAACCAAGTAGCAATGCACTTCAGTGCTTTTCTTCATGCCTCCTGCAAATTGTATTGTGCACTAATTACCAATGCTGCAGAGACACACTGGGGAGTTAGTAGCATTTGCAATAATCAGGCTGCACAAGGAACATCAGAGAAAGCATACAATAGCCTTGCAAGCTTTGGAAAAAACGGTGTAGTTTTCATTAAGTGGTATCACCACCATTGATTTTGGTTCTTGAGTGTACTAAACAACTTATTTTCCATACAGAATTGAACAACTTCAGAAGCCCAGATTAATATTTCACTACAGGGAGAAGCTGATCTTCTGTTTTATGTATTTATCTCAAATGAATACCTCATTCACATTGAGGGAAAGAAAGGCAAATGTTAGGAAGAAGGAATATAAAGACACTAGAATTAAAGCTGGGAATTGATTGTGATGGAAGTAGGGGGAAGATAATGCTGTCATGGCTTGAAATAGTAAAGCTAGGACAGAATTCAATGCTGCTAAGCTGGGAGTGGTTAAAAAAGCCAAATAAAAACATTAAACCTAACACAATTTGAAGACAGCCACTGTTTCTCAGAGCTTTTTCCTCAGAAAAGGGGGATTGGCACTAAGAGAGGTGAAAGTAGAACATTAGGGGATCCTGTAGTATGGAAACTGATAATATGGAAAGAAGCATTGAAGATGTAAGTGCACAGAAGGCAGAGATTCACCCGCAAGGCTAAGAAAGCAGTAGCCTCCCTTGTGCACCACGCACCACATTCAGCAGTCCCATCATTCAGCAGAAGCTGGGTGGGCACTTCCTTTCCCCTGTCTGCACTCTTTAACATCCCACCAACCAAAATGCTGTGGTCAGCTCAGAGGTTTGCAGGGGGGATCTCTGAGAAATAACAATAAAGGAAAAATCAGGAACAACAACAAGAACTGAACATGCACACAGTAGTGCAAAATACATGGTTGGCTACAAATCTGCCTGTAATTGATTATGGGGACACTGGAAGCCCTTGTGGATGCTCCAAGTCAGCTTCACTTGCTACCTCTAGCTTCCAAGTATTTGTTTTAAGCTGGTCTGTAGCACAGACAAAGCATGTTCTTGTCTACCCAAATGACTGAATGAATGAACCCCTAGAGGGATGGGAGTAAGAGGCAGAATAGGAAAACGAGTACAACCAGGAAGGAGGAGAATGAGCCATACACATTTTGGGAGAAAAAGCAAAGCTGACTGCAAATAAGGTAGCTTACTCTTCCTACATGATACTGTCAGATTAAAAACATTTGAAAAAATGCAGAAGAAACCATGGTGCTGCATTTGAGGAACTGACTACAACCTCAGTGACTAACCTCCCCTAAAATTCAGTGGTTAACAAACTAATTAATTGTTAACCTGTAGTTTTTCTTCCCAGTATAAACCACAATGCAGCTTTGATCTGTTTTGTTGTTGTTTTGTTTTTGCTTTTATACAATAACAAAAACTGAATTTCAGGTACCAAAAGAGAATAGTAATTTACCAATGAAAACAATCAAAGTAAAGAGCCACCCCAACCCTATACCAAAATAACCTATTCCCCCTGGAAAGCAAGGACACAGTAAAGTTTAAAAATACTTCTTACCCCTACCTACCTACAAACCAAGCATCTACCTCAACCTCCTGCAATAACTCAAGTGTGTCAGATCTCTACTCAAGAGCTTCACCTTCTTTTTATTTTTGCTAGACTAGATGATCTTCTTTGTTAACCTTCCAGTTATCTAGAGATTTTGTGCATTAATAATATCACAAATTTCTGAAAAGGTGATTTTTGTTGGATGCATGTATGACAATGCACACATACTTGTGAATGTTTTAACAAGCTGTTCAGACAGCACTAGACAGTTGCTGCATTAACAAAAACCAATCTCTAATTGCTTCATGTGAAAAATGGTTTATGGAATTGTCTTAAATTCATAATACCTAATGCCATTTGACTTGAATTCTTAGATAAAAATACATATAAATAAATATAAATTCTACATTAACGTCGAACTGAAAATTTGAACCTGGTAACTACCAACTTTTCAAGCTATGACAATTAAATTAGTACTATGGCTGAATATTCCTTGATGAACTGAAAATGACAACTCAGCCTTTCTGCCAAAGACAAACATCCATTCACTTGGGTGTATAACTACTGCAACTTCTACCAAACACAGTGTCTGTGAAAAGCTCAGATGACTCAACAGTTCACCCCATACTGAATGATTAAAAGGCATAAAACCTGAAAAGGAGTGGGAAACACAAAATTAAAGGATTTTATATGCATAAATATGCAAAGAAAGAAAATGAAGCTGGTGGAAGAAATCTAATCCTGCTCCTTGGCATAAGTGGAAAGATAGGAGTTGGTTTAGGATTTATGCATTTTCAGATCTTCGTCTTTCATTCCTATTGAAATTGACACAGACACAACATACGTGATTTACATGCATATCTCAAAGAGTATTCTATTATTTTTAACTTTTTGCTCAATATTTTAACTTTTCCACAATCTGCAAGCAAATTTTCAGAGTTAATCCCATGGAAAGATGCTGTACTTATTTTCAAGAAGAAAGTAATTCTTGTTTCTGGAAAACAATTACAAGAGCTCAGTACAAAAAGTACAAGGTCTAGATGTGTTTTCTCCAAAAGAAACAAAAGTGCAGCTTTACTCACCTTTGGTTTTACTACAGATTTACTTATGTTAGCAGTCACTTAGCCCCCTTCAATGCAGTGTAGTCTACTGAGAACCAATAACTTGCAACTAACAGCAAGCAGTTATCCTTTTATGACACACTTTTCCTAGTGTTTAAAGAAAACTGGGCAAATTATAAGGTGATTATTCAGTAAGATTCAAAGTGTCTCACTTGTGTTGCAAGACAGAAATACAGTCACAGGAACCTAATAACACATGAAGACTGAAATCGAAATAGTTCTGTAATACGAAGCTAATATTTTTTATTTTTCAGTGCTCTGCCTAGCCAAAATGTCACATATGAAAAGTGCCAAGGGCTTGGCACTTATGAAGAGGAAATCACCATATAGATGCATTGTACACTCAGTGCCCCAACAATCATAACTCTTGGCTATGCAGAGAGCACCATGGCTCAAGTGAAAAGGATGAGGCAACTGTTAGTGAGACAGAATATGTGTTCTTACTTTACAAAACAAATGACAAACTCATCAAAATAAATGTTGAAAACAACATTTTCTGGACACTCTCACGGTATTTTGCAAAGGATACTTAAGCACCATGATAGTAATTTTAAAGTGAGCAAGATTGATGCACACAGTGATTAATGAAGTAATGGACTAAGGTCATTGAACAAGCCATGGTAGAAATAAAGCTGTGGAAGCCCAAGGCATCATTCCATGCTGGATCTTGGAGGACATGCTACCTCACTGGCAGCCCTTCTTGTTCCTTTCTCCTCCTCAGAGACCTGGAATTCTTTTTCTCCTCTGTCAGAGGGGCTTAAGGCAGCCTGAATACTACAAAATGCAATTAATTTCAAATGGACTCCAAGAAAAAAAAAAATCACTTTTACTTATGAATGATAAAGTAGTGTTTATATAACCAAAAGATTAAGAGGAATTTAAAATAGCTAGGTTGGTATCCTTCCGCACTCCTTTATGACAATGATCTTCATTCACATGACAGACTGTAGTATTTCTACATTAGAAGACAGATGTGCAGTGTACAGTATACACAAACTTCTTGTAATTCCAATAGTAGTCAGAAGAAATTTATTTATTTTTTTTACATTGAGTATGGTTTTAATACAGAAAACTTTTGAACAATTAAAACTGTTTTAGAAGTCAGTCAGATTAACAAAACAATGCAATTCAAATGCTCGATCATTGGCTACAGTTAAACATTTACGAAGTCCAAAATCACAGTCAAGAAACCCAATGTATTTTTACTGGAACTTTATTGAAAAAGGTCTCTGCAAATGAAGTAAAAATAACCTACGTTATATTTTGTCTTAGCTTGCTCTAATGACGCGTACACACACACACAAAAAAGGCCTGAAAATACCTTTTTGTCAACTAAAATACAGACAAAACTCAGAAGCTTAATGGTTCCTTTTTTAATTCCTTAAAGGAATCTAAAGAGAACAGTGAATTCATTCTGTGTTAGCAATTTAAGCGGGGGTACATCTGTGTTACTTTGAATGCTTCTTTATTCACCTGTGCTTGTGTGGAACCCTGGCAACACCCCTCATAAAGAAATAAATTGAGAGGGAGATTAAGAACAGTTGGAGTTATTCTGGCAAAGGCAATTTTTACAATTCTCCGAGGATTCTGATTATTTTAGTAATGATGTTTCCCTCATCTGTCTCTTACCAAGTCTTTTGCTCTCCTATTTTGCATCTAAAAAGCAATTGTGTACAAACTGGTGAATATTTAAAATAGAAAAATGCTTTTAAGTCCTTAAAATATGTGACCAATCATTATTTGGGTAGTTACTGCAGTTAATCGTGATGCATTTATTAATGTGTAAATATCATACATTTCCTTTGGCATTCCACTCTCCGTTTGCAACTCATTAACATATTGTTATTTTAAAATATTAGTCTCTGAGAAGACACCAGATTTTCACTGGATTGGTCTCACACTTGAAAAAGCATTTTTATATTCTGAATGCATCAAAATAGCAGAATCTCTAGGCAGATACTACGTGGGATTCACTGAAACACAATGTTAGTTCTAATGGATGGATGATTGTGTTTGGTCTTTTGAAACTTTGAAGTATAGGTAAGTCTTGATCACACAAATTAATAAATCCTAAAGCTGGAGTTAACAATAACCATTACACCCAAATTCTGCAGCTTAGCCCAGCCAATTTTTCAAAAGGTCAGGTTGTGAACTGGAGAAGATCAGGGAGGTCCACCGCATAGCTTTGTTGCCAGGCATCTCTCGTCTGGATTGTTGCAGGCATTTATTAGTATTCGTCAGCAGACTCAACAAAGCAAACAAGAAATTCAAGCACGAATAATAAAATGAAATGCTGCTATATAACCCTTTGTCATTCAGCAAATATGGGACTTTTTAGCTACATTGTTCCTAAACCTGGGTTACTACTTTAATTTTTCTCCACAGTGCTGACTGAATGAGTATGCATGTGTGTTAAATGCAGAGCTCCCTTAACAACTGCAGGACTGCCATTTAATCTGTTGGTAGATGGACCATTTCCTGTGGGAACTCTAGCTATGATTTCCAGATCCACCAAATAAATCTCAGATTAAGATTCCAAATGAAACCTGCCTTTGGCAGATAAAAAATGTCAAGATGGATATAAACAGTAAAATTATAAATTATCTAGGTGTTGCACGATGACTTGATGTGCGTTTTTTGTTTACACTTTCCCCGATATCACAACTATACAAGGCATTCATCAAATGTCACACTTTCATAATATTGGAGGCATCATTAAAACTGTTTGGCTAAGGACCTTGAAGTGTTTAAGCAGTAGCTCAAAAGTATATTTGTGCAAAGTAGAAGAATAAATTTACATATCAGCAGCAGCTCATAAGGGATGGGTAAATATTCTGTTTATCTCTCATTGTAATTCAGGTTAGTTTAAATACAGGGTTTCAGGATATCATTACAGCCTATATGGAGTTATTACATAATTTCCAAACATAGTGTCTGCTAGAGTTTTTACTAAGCATGCTGTGTTTATGTTTCCTAAAACAGCTAAAAACAAAGTAAACCTTTCTATCCCATTTTTCTTTTGCTATTGTGATCCCAGACAATTGCTTTTCACATATAACCCCTTCCATTATCTAAATCTTAATGATCCAGAACTCCCTTTTATCTAGGCAGGGTCATGTTTCCTGATGACCATTAATTATAGTGAAAATTCTCTTATCCAAATGTACTCAACCTCCCCTACCACAAACAAACAACTAAGGCTTTGCTGAATTTAGTGTTCTAAACAAAATCCCAGAAAACTACAGCTTTAGGATTAGTTAAGAAAAAAATACTGTAATTTCAGGTGTCCGACTTACGAGAAAGGTCACTCTGCATAAAGTATCAGGAAGACACCTCACCCACATACCCTTTACTCCAAGTAAAAGCTCTACTAAAGATGTAGGTGAACTCTCAGATGAGAGTCTCCAGTGCATTCCCTGGAGAACCAGAGCATGCTTTTTTTTTAATGAAATCCTTTGCTATGTCTTAACTCTGAATTTAAGCTTCATTCTAGCTGTTGTTAAAATACAAGCGCCAAAGGTTTATACAGAAGAAAATAACCAAATTTCTGTACTTTTGCAAGGTCTTCTGAAGGTCCTTCTGGAGCACCACGTAACAATCACCATGGGAATAAGCACTGCTCCTTCCTGGAGCACGTTTCAAGACATTCTGAATTTAGCTGCACTCAAACTTTAAAGACCTAAATGATTCAGTATGCACTCTCCCCGTCTTTAGTGCTTGCAGGACTCAGCATAGATCAGGTGCTACACATTTTCGGTGTATTGTAAAGGGTCTAACAAAATCACAGCATCCTAATGAGTCAGGCAGATACCTGAGACTTAATTGTGCTTCTCATGAGGAATGTTTCTCCATGCAGACGGGCCACAAATGCATTGTAGTTAACCATTCAAAATGTAAAAGAAATGGAAGGGGGTGCAAAAAGGAGACATGAGAATTTATACAAATGAAAGGATGATTATATTTACAGGAAAGATCAGATAGCATTTGATGATTTTTCAATTGTTGTTAGCTCCTGAGTCATGGCACACTACTCCCCTTCCACAGCAAGGTGTTTTCTTCATCTTTCATTCTTACTGTTGTTCAGCATGAATGTTTATTAATGAGCCAATGTGATTAATATTCCTATGTATGACTCATGCAAGATCATCCTCTTGACCTCTCTTTTGCATCCAATACTGGACAGAGAAACCTGTTACCACCCTTGCCACTTGGAAATGGGCAGCTACACAGAGTATGTTTGATGCTGAAAGCAAAGCATACATGGAAGACAAATCAAAACAGCAAGCACCATTCACTCACGCAAGACAAATGCATACACAAGCGCACAATGCAATGAAGATTATTGTCTATGCATAAGCTTATTGCATACACTTGTGTCTGAGCAGCTACATATACACTTAACTTGTTCATTAGGTTTACATACTTGTTCTCCTCCTCCTCTATTTTTCCTCAGTTGAGCAGGACTAGAAAACAACAGCTCACCACCAGCTTCCCTGCACAAGCTGATTCTGCGATCCTGTTCCAATCTACACTACTGTGTCTCTTTCAAGAATCTCCTTTGAACTGAAGTTTGCTGGCATGCAATTTTAAAGCATTTTTATAAGCCACAAAAACATTGTTTTGCAGGACAAGAAGCTACGGTGAAAGTACCTGTATTTATCATGTAAAAGCTGACATCAAATTCTTACAGGTGGAACTGGTTCATTGACACACGTTACAGTATGTACTTTAAGTAGTGATTTAAAATAATATATATAGTTTTCAAGCATTGGAATAAAATATAACAATTATCTTTGAAAGGAAGCAAACCACTGTCCCTTTAAAAACAATCAATTATCTCATTTTATGAGATGTAAATAATAATTATGCAATGTTTTCCTTTCTGGAGTCAGCAAAATTATAACATTGTTGTCAAAACAAAACAAACAGTATTTTATACTGAAAGACTCCTCCTAATTTCTACCCTGTCCTTAAAAATCACGGTGACTCAGAAATATGACCAAGGCAAAAGATTACAACAGTGAAAGACAATGTAATACAGAACAAGTATACCTGCACCCATTCAAACCCAGTACATGGTATGAGCCAAATGAGACACAAATTTACCTTCAGTATTTGCACACTCACCACTTTGCTGTCCTGCTAGCCTTTTTGTAAAATTGATGTATCAAGTCCTGAATATGTGTAAACACAGAAAGCACCCTATTTCAGGTTCCCTCTTATGTTTTCACAGTATTAATGATTGTGCAGGTTTTGTCATGCATGTAAACCCTGTAAAAGTAACACCACCATCCAGGTGCAGTGCACTGCAAAATGTAAGGCTATGCACCTATTTGCTAATATATGTTTATTTATATAATGGACTATGGTCCTACGCTTTCTAGCTTGTATTCTGAACATTTTTCATCTGGAAATTATAGCCTCCACTGGCCTGCTGCCAACACTCGTGATACATTCCCTCAAGTATTCTTAGAGAGAAATGAGAAAAGTCACTACCCTATTAAAAACTGGATCCTATGGAGATAAACAGTACATTTAAATTAGATACAAACCCAAAATAATAAGCCTTGCACTTACCCCTTTCTAATATACCAGACCAGAGACAGACAGATGTACTCAATCCATGCAAGCACATTCCAAACAATCCAGAACATTAAAAATAAATTCTCAACTTTCAAACACTTCAGATATATTTTTCTTAAATACTGACTTTCTTTCAAGCATTTTATTTTATAGCTTCTATTAACAGGTAACATACTATCCCACACAGCCATCATAAATCTACTACTTTTCAGTACCTTTTTTTTTTTCTTAATTCTGATTGCTTGACTGAATTTTCAACTAGTCAGCTTAACTTAATCTCAGACATGCTTTAGAGTACTTATTTTTCACAAAATAAAATAATCTCTAAGATTTCATTATGTTATTAAAAAAACTGAATAAGTCATTACTATGTTTTTCTGAAAAGACCTTTTTTAACTTCCAAGTTACAAGGTAAGAACAGCTAGATATGGTACTGTACCCACTGCAAAAAGGAAAGATATCACAGATAAAGAAAGTGGAACACAGAAGGACACACAATTCAACTTTAGACACTTAAACAGAAGATTAAAATTACTTTGATATAGTAGTTCAATGAGAAAATGTAATAGAACCAAGGGTACATAATGAATATTTTGTTGCTGTTATTTTATTGAAATGCCATCTTTATGACAAGAAAAAAATAACTTGTTAACACTCAAATAAAAGTTCACAAAAAAAATCCTTATCCAAACCAGTATGACAAGATTTATTTACTTCATAATCCTTTTTTTTTTTTTAAATGTCCTAAGAGTACAAGTGTAAAGAAATTATGTGACTTACTAATGACTGACACACACAAAAATAGAGTATATCACATTTTCTTTTAAGGTTTTCTGTGTTCATACAACAACTTGCATTAGATTGACAAATACATTAAATGGTAGCTTGGAAGAGATAGCTTTCTAAATAGCACAAAATATTAACTTACTGCATCAGAAGAAGAAAACACATGAAACTCAGTAGCTACCCGATTTTTAAAGTATCTGATAGCTGCAAAAAAACATCATTTCTTGCAATTGGACAGAAAATATTTCACAGAGAATCAGTTCATGGCATTCACTTTCAGCCTACTTTGGAAAAGTTAACCTTTTGAACCATTCTTTGGGTATGCTGACCCCTAAAGGTCTAAGAATACTAAATCTGATTAAGCCATAACACATTTGAAATATAAATTGTCCGAATACAGTTCTCCAGTAAGTTATTACACCATAACTATTTTTGTTTTCAGTGTATTTGATTAAAAAACATTTTTAACTTAGGTCAGTAATAGCTCAAAATGTCATGAATTAAAAGGGGTCTACAAGTAGTTTGTTATACACAATAATATAGATAGGAATTCCTTTACATTACTAAGAAATGCATTATCTCCAAGATGGAGTATTCCTTCTCTCTTCATGAGAAACTTGACATTTATTACGGTTTTAGAAAGAATACACAGGATAAAATTCCCCAAAAGAAATAAACAAAATCAAATCAGGCTCCCATATAAGAGGCATCTTAGATGTTGACACAACTATTCCATTTTTTTCTTTCAACCTACATATAGCCACTTCCTGAAAAAATCCACCCTTCTATGATGTACTGAAGGTCTCCTTCCTGTGTCTGTGTTTTCTTCAACCTATGAATTGTTATGTAGACACAGGCCACTTCCCAACACTTTTCTCAGTAAGTCAGTCACGTAACATGCTCTCAAATTAAACTTTTTCTAAAGTTTCTCCCATGAAGCATAGAAAAACGTATCTTAGAACAGCAATGTGGTCATCCAACTATAGAAAGAACCTTCCATCCTCATCAAGATTAAAACTCCATGAACCATGGAAAGGATGAATACCCTTCCTTCCACATTAACCAAGGCCCTCTCAACCTCACAGACTACCTTACTGACTACATTTGGTTGAGGTAATAGTGAGAAATTGCTAATATTAGTAGATGACTTAATCATACTTCGGCCAGGTATGAATAGCAAAGAAAGTTATTTTAAGAGAGACTTCAGATTTGTTGTTTACTCTCCAACATTTTAAATAGGGTAAGTGCAATATACAGGCTGAGAACTTAAATAAAACTTGTTAGGATTGTACAAAACCAGCTTCAATAACCCAGAAAATAAAGCTGATGTGTTACATTCCTTTGCCTGCACATATATAGAAGTCTAGAAGGAATCATGTTTGTAGCTGCTCTCCTGTTAACCCAAATACTTTTTAGAGGCAGTGGTTTTTTTTTCCTTTTCTTTTCTTCCAAAGTCAGCTATATATCGGCAAGAACAAATACATTCCAGTCACTGCCTAGCACTGGTACAACACCTGAGGTTCCTTAGTAATATCTTAAAAGTCCTTACCTTTTGACGAGTTCTCCATTTGTTCTTCTGAACTTGTTTGATCTGGCACTGACTCCAGTTTTTCCTCCAACATTTCAGAGCTAAAATAAAGCAAACTCTAGATAAATAAACTTGAAACAATACATTACAACACACTTATACTTTGCTTTCATTTGACAGAAAATTTACAAGACAAATGATTTAAAAATATTTATAATAGCACAATAAAGTCTGTATACTCTAACAAAGAGTGTTAAATTGTATTTCTCAATAAAATATATTTTCTTCACACATCTAGTTTACATTACGGTTTAGTTCAGCTTTCTACAGCATGCAATGCCTTCATGGCGAAGTTTATTAGTTTGTCTTCTTGTTCTAGAGTCTGATCTTGGAAGTACATGCTACTGAGCACAGCATAAACCACACCGAATAGTTCACTCTTGAGGGAATGAGACTGCTCACTTTGGTAATTATTACAGATGGTAGTATCTGCTTCACTTTAAAACATTCTTTCACCTGCTTGAATTTCCTGGCTAAATACAGGTGAAGTGGCCCTTGACCATGCCAACTCTGTACTTGAATGTTTTTCTAAACAACTAAATAATTTAACACATCCTACTATTTGCATACATATTGCTTCAGACTATACAGTTAATTACATGGTTGCAACACTTTATGTAACTGAGGATCTTCAAAAGACAACCCTCAAACTCAAACATAAGCCTTACAGTAAAATGTTAGTTTTACTATGTAACATTTTTAATGTTAAAATATATATTGTTATAGGTTAAAAATTTAAAGAAAGTAGTAATCTTGCTAATATAGTAAGCTTACCAGAAATTTTATTACTTACAAAGGCATCTCCTTTAAAATGTATTATACAAAGAACAATTTTTCAACTTTTACTATATCATTATGCTTATTTTGTATTTCTTCCCTGCAAAAATTTTTCTACACTTATTAAAAAGATACAGCACATGCCTTGAAGATGCAATAACCAGATCATGAAAATACCCAAAGTGTTGTCAATGTGTTGATAAACGTAGAAGTTAAATCAAAACCAAAAAACATTACATAAACATTTTAAATTTCAAGTGCAATACACCAGGACATATATTTTTAATTAATAAAGTAGGAGACAATTTTTTTTTTTCCTATACGACACCAGAGGCAGATATTTTCTTTTTTATATCTCAGATTATAAAAAATATACTACTTCTGCAAATACTTAAGATTCAAGACTAGCATTTATTCAAGAAATGCATATCTAGCTTGTATTTGTTGTTAACTATAAACAGGCATGATAAGAAAATGTTGATTTGATGTGCTTAGGTCTTAACAAAAAAAAAAACACACTTCACGCCATATCGCAGAACACCGAGTTCCTTACAGAAGTCCCTTAAATGAAGCTGTACGCTTCTTTTTCAATTCTGTGTAACTGTGTTGATTTGGAGTTGGCAATCTTTTCCTAAGTTCCTCATTTACTTTTGGATTAGCTGAAAATATAGAAGGTTATTAATATCAAGAAATAGGTTTCTGTCAATGAAGCCATTTCCCTACATATTGCACAAAAAGGTTCATAATAATTGCAGTATTTTAATAAGATATTCATATAGCAAGACATGAAGAAAATACGGTATTTAATAACCTCTGGAGTATTTTAAAACATGTCTTAGGGCCTTAATGTGCCTAGTAATATACTATTTAAAACCATAATTTTATCCCTCCACAATATACAGTCATTCTTCCTCGCCATTTACCCAGCTAATGAATGCCAGCAATTAGTAAAATGTAATCCCATTGCACAATCATTTTAATGCTTTTAGCACTCAGAAAAGTAAACACCAAATTAATACTGCTCAAGCCATATCAGATCCTAGTTGGAAGCAAGCAATTATAGTTCAGCTCCTCAGGTGTAATTAAATGATTGGAATGATTTAGTTCCATAAATGCAAGTTAATTCATAAGCAAGCAACAAATATACTGGGAGTAATTACAAGAAACATTGACAGCCTAAGCAGGGCATGTTCTTTCAAGCACCTCATGTAGGAAAATGCTGCCCTCTCCTGGAAATAATAGAGCATATCAAATGGATAATTGGAGAAAGAAGTCAAGAGACTCATTTCACAGACTGTCTTCGTAGGGGAAATATGTTCTGTTAATTAACAGGTATTTTCTGTTTTAAACTTACAGAAAATAAACATACTTTTGATATCAGATTAAGGCGACCTTTTTGATCGAAGTGAAACACAGACCTTTGAGGAGCTCCCTAGGGTTCTCAGTATACTTTCCCCATTATTAGAAAGAAAATGCTAGTTAATAGAAGACCAAATATTCCATACACTAAGTAAACTGGTTGTTCTGAACACATACAAGAACACTGCAGTGGGTATCTAACTTATGTACAACATTTATGTATCATTCAAGATATAGCTTTACAGTGGGTATTTCAAAGGTAAGGTATCTTTGAAATCTAAACTTATCAAACTATTATTCAGTGTTAAATTTCAAGTCAACACCTATCGGCAGCTGGACACAACCATGAAGGTTTTCTCAGGAGGAATCATCAAAAAAATCAAATACAATTATTTCAAGGTTTTTCTTTAATTTAATTTCAATACAATCTGCTAATAATCAATCTATCTAACAATCAAAATAAAGATGGAGGTTAAAATAAAGTATATTGGTAGACTTAAACAAAACTGAAAATACAAGATGAAACTGTAACCCGAAATCTGGAATTAATTTTAAATACTGACTTCCTTATTCACTATCTATTTATTTAATCTGTGTTTGTTAAGACTACTATGTATACATTAAGCAAAGAAACCGAGGGGGGAAAAATAGTCTTTATCTGATGAACATAATAAGCAATAGTCAAGTAAAATTCACTCTAAATATTTAAGTACAAAACCACTTACATATATGAATATAAATTAACCAATATCTTCCCACTAATTAAAGAAATCCCAGATCTACCTATTTTGCCTTCTACAGAAATAACAGATGCTTCCCAGTGCAGCACACAGCAGCACATGAAAGAATCATATGCTGGGGCCAGTATCTGACTATTTTCCACACGCATAAATTGACTGTAAAAAAAGCTTTATTCAAAAGGACGTATCATTGTTAGAGCATGAAATTGTTCTTTACCAAGAGCACTTTGGCATCAAGATATGTCTTTGTTCCTGATCTCTGTGTATTTCAAAACAAACCAAAGTTGAACACAAATATCGTCACTGTGACTGTACTTACTGTGGAAATGAAATAAATTACTTTAAGAAGTCATATTATTAAAAGTTTAAAATGTACAGCACATTTGCTTTGCCCTTTGATGTCACAGTCCTATTTTTCTATTCAAATCTTGTACACTGTAAGTTAATTGCTTTTGGAAACTACTTATTATTCATGTAAAAATTAATGTGCCAATGTGTTTAAATCCTTTTAAATGACCATTCATGCATCTTTCTTCTTTAAGTGCCAATGAAATCTGTCAAAGATATCAATGCAAGATGGTCTTAGAGAAAGTTCTAATAAAGATTTTTTTCTGCTAACATAAGATTTTCATTTTCGTCAACTTTACTTAAATTCCATTAATTTTTTAAGCTGCTTTTAATAAATTCACAAGTAAAAAATTTTAGGCTCCATAGTCTGTCATTTGTGTTCCAGCTGACTTTATGAATATTAATAACAGTGTTATCCTGATTAAATAGGCTTCATATAAAATCCCTGTGAATCCTATAGCTCAGACATCTCATTTTTCCAACTCTTTATGAATTTGGATTCAGACATTAAAGTGAAAAAAAATTAAAAAACAGATTCAATGGTACATTCGCGCACCTTAAACAAAAAAATTAGATGTTCTAATGAGTCAAATAATTAAAATTGATAGGTCCACATACTGAGATTTCAGGCTTTCTGTAAACATGCAACATATTTTAAGTCTAATGAAAACATCAACACTTCACAGAACAAAGGATTAAGAATCTATTATAAAATAGTAATAATGTCTGTCCTTAGCCTTACCTTAAACAACAGATGATATCATCTTAACTCTTCATATACGGACTGCTGATTTGCAGAAGTACTTCCCAGAGAGAAAAAAAATACTAGATGCTTAATTACATAAGCATATGTATGAAATACATGAACATTCTCATTTAGCATGGGTGCCCAGTGAAAAAAACAGCATTTAACTGGGATATACTTCAGCAAAACCAGCCTTTTCCTAAAGAACATCAAAACAAAGGAAATCTTAATATTGTCCAACAAGAGTCAAGCAGTCACAGTTGCAAACTCCCAACTTGTTTCCATGTTTATGTTTGAATTATTCACATCTATGACAGGCACTGCCTTCATTATTATTATTTTTTTAAAAATACATTAGTGCTAAAATTACTACTTCTTACTGAGAAGATGGTCATCAAAATATTTTGCCTTTCGGTACTTTGTATTTTGAAGGGGATCTTAGAAGGGGAAAAAAATGAACAAAATAATGAGTTATTTAAGAGGAAGGCATTCCGATACTGGTTCAAATTACTTACCACCACAAACACTTAAAAGGAATTAAATAAAAACAAGAGGTATATAAAAACAACATAAATCTACAAAGGTATGAAGCATACAGCACTTTTGCAGTTCTGGGTAGATTTTATTGCAGCTGTGGACGTATTTCACTTTCAGAGAAAAACCAAAAAAAAAATAATCAGGAGCTTCTGCAGCATATAGATTACACAAACACAAGCAAGCACCCACACAACATCAGAAACTTTCAACCATCGGACCAGTGATGTTGACCCAAGGCATTTTGATTCCTGCCAGTCTGCGGTAGCTCCCAGCATACTCCCTCTTTGGGCAGGAGATGAGGAAGTTCAACTTCTCAGTTCCCGGAGCTCAGTTCCTGACTTCTCTCCCTGGAAACCAAAAGGCTGCTGAAACCCCCCTGTATGAAGCCCTGATGGCTGTAAACCCCTCTTCTTTGTTTGCGCCTTTACAGGTCTTGAGCTACTGAATCATGCACAACCTTCACAGCTGCAACAAGAAGCAAATGGCTGCTGGTGTTGCTGGAATTCACCTCTTCTTAATGAAAAGTCCTTAGGTCTTGGAAGCATTTGCCAGAAAGGGGGGCTTCTCTACCTGCTCAGCCTCTGGCAGAACTAGACACTAGCTCCCAGCACCCTTGGGAATGGCACCAAGCCACTCTTTGTCCTGCCCAACGGTGCAGTCAGCAGTTGCCAATGACAGAGTGGGGATGGAGCTCTAAAGGAGAGGTAACATCATACACTTCATGGATAGGGAAATAAAGAATCAATGTTAGTGTTATTTTTGTAAGCTTAATTAGATCACCAGGATCTCCTAAAATATCCTGAAATGTTTTGCCCCAGGCCAACCTAAGCAAAAGAACTTAATTTAGGAGGGTATACTATATAAGAAACAAAATTACCTTCTAGGTGCATTTCCCAAGGGAACAGACTGTTTTCTTTATCTCAGGTGCCTGCCAAATTTTGAAGCAGTGATACATTCCTCCACAAAAGATTTGCATTTCCTCACTACCATACACAACTTTATGGAAAATCAGAAACATAATGCAACTCAAAATAAGTTAAAAATAGTTTGGGGAAGTTAGAAAAATATTAATCAAAGAATAACTGAAATAGTCACTGTAAATATTTGTCAGGTGTGAAATAAAAATCAATCTCTTAGATATTTGAAAGTCATGAAATGAAATATACTTTGAAATTTGATTATGGAGTTATTGTATTGTATTTTATTACTCTTATTTGCTTTAAAATAGAAATATTTAATGCAAAATATTCTGTTTCATTTTAAAGGGAATATAAAAGCTATGCAAGTGTATTAGCCCTCCACATGGATGAATGCAGCATGAGTAGTACTTCACATGTAAAACTCCAGCACTGCCACAAAAACTTCCAGATTTTGACTTATAGAAGTTAAGTGCATTATCTGGAAGCTTGATAAAAACATTTTCCCAGAGGGCAGAATAATATAATAATCCCTAGCTTTTCTCCCGTAGCGATTCTTGGCCCCAAAAGAGATGAGACACCTGCATTAAGTTCTGAGCAACCTGTATACATCAGAAAAACATGGAGAACCAGGGCTCAGATATTTTTTTATTCTGCTGCAGAAACTTCTCATTCTCTATGAATAATTTGCATCTGATGCTTTTAAAGATGACATACACTGAAACACAGAGCACTCATTCTGTGTTGTGCTTTTGACAAAGGCAAGACAGAATACATCTTTTGTTGCAGTTTTTAACTGGTTTAGAGTAGATTGTACCTGTTCCTGAAATAAATTTAATTGGATAAAGGACATGCACTGCTATCTTTCTTTATTTTTCCTCCCTGACTAATTTCTGGTATTAGGTCAGTGTCTTCAAGGCTCATTTTTCTTTTTACACATACAAGGAAGTGTTTTATGTGCATATTAAATCACTGATTGCCAATATCCCCATACCTTTTCTCCCCTCTGTTATATTCTCTCTCCTCCATTAAAAAATGAAATAATCTTTGTATTTTAGTTATTAAGCAATCATCAGTCTGCTCTGTCCTCTTCCATCCCAGTTTTTAGCTGCCCTTTGTCTTCCATTTCTTTTCTTTTTTTCTTAGTTTTGTCTTTCCTTTGACAATACATGCCTTTTCCTTCTTCCTCTATGCCATCTCTTTGAAATGTAAAGAAAACCACACAGGATCTTGTCAAAGTCTGTATCTACTTTTCGTCCATCTTTTCTCATCTGCGTGTGTGTTCTGTGAGGTAGCTTTCTTCTGTGACATGTCCATTAACATTTTTTTCACTTTAATCATGAAACTGTGATATGCTTTGGTCAAGTGCAGAATAGTCAATTCATTGAACCATCCTTCAACTTTGTTGTAAATAAATCACTGGTCTTACTGTCCAGGGCACTAGATCTCCATATCTAAATAGTTTACAACCAGATTGTGATTTCCATAGCCTGCACAGATAAAGACATAGATGTTTTAAAGCAGCTTCTGTCCTATTTGGAATAAAGAATATTTAGTAGAATTAGGACTATGTCATCATGGTGATGATGGCTACCTGCCCATTACACTCTGCTGACAAAATCACCACCAGTAGATAAATCCTTTCTATTTAGCACTTCTGCGATGATGCTTTAAGTGCTGTGTCCAGTATGAGGCTCCCAGAAATATCCTGAAGGAAGTCAAGAAGAGCCAGAAAGACGATGAGAGGTCTGTAGCACATGACTTACAAGGAAGGTAAAGGATTTTTTCACAGTGAGGAAGGTCAAACACTGAAACAAGTTGCTCAGAGGCTGCAGAATCTCCTGTTGCTAAAGATAGGCAAAACTCATCTGGATATAGCAAGCTGACCTAACTTCAGAAACAGCCTGGTCTAGCAGAGGTGTGAACTGGGTGATATTCAGAGGTGCCTTCCTACCTATTTTATTATGCCAACGACTGTAATTAAAGTCATCAAAACTAGTATTCCTACAATACACTAAATTCTGCATTGCTTTCTGCTTGACAGTGCAGGACAGCAGACCAGAGAAAAAGCAGAAAGGCACAAGAATTATTTCTTTTACCATATAAATAAGTTACTAGCCTAGATTTTACCATAAAAGCAAAAATGAAGTCACAGAATATTATGCATGTGTAAAAATGAGAAGGGGTTATTTAGCGGCATAATAATAAACCACTAGTACAAGTAATAACATTAAACAGAAATGACTTTTCTCCTGTCCAAAGCATCCCAATTTAATTGTTGAGCTGACTTCACGGAACAAAGGAAGATAGAGCAGGAACTTAGAGAAGGAACTGAAGCAACAAACCAAACGGAAGCAAAGGAAGTCTCAGTTTATCCAGCCAACTCACATTTCTCAAAGTCCCTTCAAATAGCCCCCTTTTTCCTGACAACAAACGTATTAAAAATGTAAAGCATAAAGACTACAAAATAGTGTGGATATTGGAGCCTGATCAAGAACCATCATGAGTACTAAACATGTTGAGGCCTGACAGAAATGTGCCATCCTTTCAAGACCTGGTAGTGAATGAGGCCCACAGGCCTCTCAGAGAAATACAGCTGCACCAACTACTTATGTCAGAACATTCTGAGCAGCATGAGAGCACAAACGAACCTCGTCTGCTGTCATAAAACAAAACATCCAGTGCATTGTATCTACCCCAAATTATCTACCCACTCAAATTCAAGAGCATACACTTGAGCTGACAAGAATCATGACACCTGAAATTTTACAAACTAAATAGAGCAAAGAAATAAAGCAACAAATCCAGATCAGTTTTGTTCTTTAAGAGAATTAACTGAGCCACCAGTTTTTAAAAATGAGTATCTGAAGAGAAAGCTGTCCTTTAAGCTGTCCTCTTTATGTAAGATCATAACTGTTCCCTAAAATGTGCTTGCACAATCGTAAGATGTTGCACAGGTGTGAACATCGACATACTTTTGCCTACAACTCAATAAATATATTGTCTCTCGTCAAGTTATGTTTCTTTTTAAATCTAGCAGCTAGATCCAGTACATAGTGTCTTCGTTTACTACAAATAGTAGTTTAATACTTGTAAGCGAGAAGGTGGAGACCAGTGATGAGTGGTGTCCCTCAGGGGTCTGTATTGGGACTGGTACCATTTAACGTCTTTGTTAGCGACATGGACAGTGGGACTGACTGCACCCTCAACAAGACTGTGAATGACTCCAAGCTGAGTGGCATGGTTGACATGCTGGAGGAAAAGGATGCATTCCAGAGGGACCTTGAAAGACTTGATATGTGGGCCCATGCAAAACTCATGAAGTTCACTAACAAATGCTTTCTTCCCAATCAAACTACTGCAATATTTTTGTTTACCTTGGGAAAAACAATATAATTTATCTTTAATCTAAGCTACTTTGGAAAATACCTCAAACTTTTTCTCAGCTGAAACTGACCAAAAAAGTTATCTTCACGCAGTAGAAAGGAAATGTCTACTGTGAATAAAAGCTTCCGTCTAAAATAGTTAAGTTACAAACGATGGAAAACTCAAAGAAAAAGGTCTAGAAAGAGATGCAGGACAACTTGAAAAAACAGGCAAAATTGTCAGATTCCCAATATAATAAAAGCTCTGTCATTTCCGTTCTTCTATTTCAACCAATGAAATATTTAAGCATTTTTGGAAATATGCACTTGCATAATTAGATCATTGAAGAACTGGAGTTCCTTGATCTTGTCATCATTTACGATTACATACAACATCATAATACATAAAGAACAGAATAGAGAAACCAGACAGACTTACATTGTTTAAAACATTTCTTTACTGTGTTTTGAAGTCATTTGAAAGCCTTAGAAAGCATGTTATTTGGCTAAAAACATGAAAACAATTTACGATGAAGAAGCCTTAAAGAATTTCTCTAAGAACAAACTAAAAAGAGGTTCAGGTAAGTTGAAGGTTATATAACTGGAGAAGAAGTTTTTACTAGGGGTTCTGAGCTTCAAAAAATCAGATTCTTTCCACAAAGACAAATGGAAGAAAAAAAATAAATCCTGGAAAAGTTCCAGACCTAGAATTATCAAGCCAGTTTCAGCAAGATTATTCTCTTCAGTTTTTATAAAAAGAAACAGATGGATGTTCTCTTCATTCTTGCAACCTCATCATAAATTCAGATATCTAACACTCATTATTCCTTGATTCATCAAGCTACATTAATGTTTTAATTGCCACAACACTTGACACCAGAGGTGAAAAGAAGAAATTAGGTTAGGTTTCAGAGAGCTGAGAGAGCAGCTGAATCTTGGCCCCACAAGTTATTCCTGGGCGGAGCAAAAGAGCTCTAAATCCACTTACTAGACAAAGGAGGCAAAATCCTTACTTAGACAGCACTTCTGAAACCCAAGCTCATTTTGATGTCTGCTTTCTCATGCACATAATCTTGCTTAACAGTTTGAGGCTTGTTTGTCAGACGTTCTGGGCATTGCAAGTTGCACTGCTGGGCATCACTAAAAAATAAAACAAAATAAAGCAAGAAGACTTGATAACATAAGCATAGATAACACACGAGATTTTATATACACACACACAAATAGAACAATTCTGAAGATATTCTTGGACATGCTGAAACTGTAAGACTTTTAGACTCCAGAGCTTCATCTTGCCTTTCATGTTGAAGGAGTAGCTAATAAGAAGGTTAGGCATTTGCACTAGGATGTCTTCTGTGCCTAATACAGCATTAGAAAAAATCCTAAACAGCCTTCTATTTCACAGTCAAACTGGGAGGAAAGAAGGGAGAAAATCATTTGGAATATTTCTTAAACACTATGAACAAAGGCAACTTTTCTTGATTGCTGTGATTTTATGACACCTAGCTGTCGAAGGCAAGACTTAACATGACTTCTTGTTGTCAAAAGCAAATCCTAACATGTTCAAACTTTAACATAAAAAAGGCGTAATTTTTCTGATAAAGTTATGTCACTTTGACACTGCATTCATAGAGTACTTCATCATTCTTTTAATTTCTTCAAGAATTTAAAGCCACAACATCTAACCAGTTATTTCCCTTTCTGAAAACATGTCAATAAGTAACAGTCCTCTTTTGCTTCCTTCTGATCTCAAGGCAGTATTTCACCATACTCAGTTATTCAGTTGGATTGTGAATGTACTGAGTAGACAGGTTTGGAAAAAGACGTACAGTGGTTAGTTGGTAGTTTTTGCCTTATATAACTTAGCTTATTAGAATATGCTCATCCTGCCTGAAAAGAGTTCGGTGAATTTCATTTATTCATCACACTGAACTTCACTGAGGGGCAAGGTTACTTTTGATTTATAAAGATGCTCACTTTAAAAAAGCTAAATTTAAGGAAAAGGCAGTTTAAGATTTGAAGGTTTCCCAGAGTGTTTTCAAAACAGACTGGAAAAAAAAAATAAAAAAAACCACTCATCCTCTCAGAAAACCATTAAGAAACACCTTCCTAAAAACCTGCATCTCTAGATATCTGAGAAGTCCAGAGACCATGTAAATAACAATTGTTTGTTCCAAACACAATTTTAAAATCTGGTAACAAGTTATAGTTTTGTTTCAAAATATTTTGGAGAAAATTATTTTTTATGAATTGAAATTTAACATTATCCTGAAAGAATTTCTATAGCAACTGGAATTAATTCTGCTTTTACTCACAATATCAAATTCCTCACTTGTATTAGTAAACAGGAATACTTTTACAAATAATTGTATTTTACTGGATTACAGTTTAAAAAAAATCAACATCAACACACACACATGTACCTATATATGTATCCGTCACTGCATTATTTTCACTACATGTGGGATTCTTAAGAACTAGAGATGTACAGTTAATTCTTGATTTCCCTGATCTCTATAACAAGCTGAATGGCTGCATTACTGGAAATAAAATGTAATATGTAATACTAAATGGGTTCTCAATAAACTGTTTTTTGTTTTTTAACTTTTAAGATAAACTTGGGAAGCGCATATTATACCAAACAGGAAACAAGCTATTGGGCAGATATAAGCAGTGGGGAACCTCAGTATGATAACAGAATATGCTATTTTTAGTAAGTTTTCTCTCATAAGTGCAAGACAGTGAATGTTTGCCAAAAGAATTTTACATCCAGGAGGGTTTTTGAAATATGAAAGATACTTTTAAACTATGAAGAGAATTATAAATTTTGCCTAATATTTAGTAACCTTCAGATACTGTAATTCCACTTCAGATCCTGGAAAAACATTCTGGAGACAAATATTAGTCTACCACTGGATAGTGAAGAGGAGGAACAAAATTACATTTCAAGGGGAAACTGTTTTAATTAGAGTTACCTTGTACACCTGCACAGTAGTCACCTTCAGTACAGCGTGAGAAAAAGTGTTACACTCCACAACCATGTTTATTTTTGCTACCATCAAATTCTGAGTCCTGAAAGCAAAAACCTAAATTTTGCTCCCAGCCATGATTACGTTGCCATACTTTTACACTACCTAGCGTAGGAAACTAACTTAAGCACCCTTAACTGGATGGCTGTATGTATATCCCAGGACAAAAGAGTCTCTTGAAGCAACCGTTACACACTCATCCATAACATTTATGATTAAAGGAATCCTTCATGGGTGTTCTATTCTTTCGTACCTTTAGGGTGCCATAAACAAACTACTCAACTGGGTATACTAGTGTTCTTTTAACAGTTTTAGCATAAGAAATGGGCTCATTATGATCCACAAAGAAATCCCATTGTATCAAAAATAAAGTGAGTCTGATCTCACAGGGAGCTGCATTTCCTTATCAGTCCTTCTGCAGTTTCATCAACCTTTGCTATTTAGAAAGAATGCCCAGTCACACTGAGGAGCAGACCTCAAAGACCTGGTTATCAGCCCAGCAAATTAAAGCTGCTGACCTGTGCCATACCACAGTTTCATGCTCATTAAACCGGATGGCACACAAAACCTTGAAGTCTATCCAACAAAGATCCTGATCAGACAGAGATTCCGATTCCTTCACAGAGCCCCTTCCTTTGACGAAATGGAACAAGTTAAAACCTCACAAATTAGAGCTCTGAAGAACACAAAAGACTGTTTGTAGTCCCAAGACTTACCTAGAGGAATTGTTCAACAACATCAGATCAGCACTCTTGGGCTGCTGAGTCACTTACCCATTGCCACAACCCTCTGATATGACTTAACACAAGGAAAAGCAGCAAATCACTGACCTCGGGACAGTGGTACTTCAACAGGAGCCCATAAAACCTGGAGCTTATAACCAGTAACAGATGTACAAATGACTATTTCTACATAACGAGGGCAGCTGATCAAGACATCTTGAAAGCCAACACTTCTTTAAAATATCCAGCTTGACAAAATAACCTGTCAGGTCTAGTTAACCGTTTTTGTGAAGTAGGCGATACCTTGAGAAGTCTATTTCTTACCACTTTTCATCATTCTTAAAATGTGGGATCTAACATCTATGCATCATTTGGATCCCATCAACCACATCTTCAGTACATACAAGTCTGCTTTTACAGGGCCAATCTAATTTCTCAGTGATATTTCAACAACAGTTCCATTCTTGGCCAAAAATTTAAGCAAGTTTTATATTAATTAATAAGATGTTAATTTGGCTACAGGTAACGTATGGGAGGATAGTGAGAGAGTTAATGCATATTTACTCCTTTGAAAACCAAAAATATCCAGATCTCTAACATTATAACGCAATTGAAGAATCCATAGTAAGAAAGGTGGTGCTTATCAGTTTCACTTTATTCAACTGATATTTTCCACAGTAGAAATGCATTTTGCACGTGAAAAGGTTTCCATCTACTGACCTTGGCATTCATTAGGACCATACTGTGATTTATACTGAGAATTCCAAGCCTTCATCTTATAAATAAATGTAAAATACGAAAAAACAATTATGCTTGTGTAAAATTCTAATTTATCTCTCTGTAATCAGGTTTTGTCTATGCTACATATTTCTGTGTTTGAATAAAAGTCAAAATTAGTAATAGGTATCATTTATTTTCTGACTTTTCATTATCTTGACATTTTAACTTTTTTTTTTTATACTCAGGCTTTGATTTTATCTAGGGCTTCAACCCCACAGCTGATTTTTAGACAAGTACACTGTCTTCCAGAATACCTGTTCAAGAAATAAGCCAGCTAAAAGAATATATTTGCCATTCAGCAAATCAAAATATTGTATATAAAAAAGCAGGATTTTATGACAAAGAAAAACACCTGATTATGGAAGAAAATGTAGCACTGTGTGCAAATGACAGAAAAAAAACCACATATTAGAAGAAATCACAAGCTCCAGTGAAGAACAGTAGAAAGTAGAGTAGAAATCTGAATTTGGTGGTTCTGGACAATTATTAACACTCAGCTTAGATTTTTATTATTGCTGAAAAAGGTAAGCAAGGAAGTTTTTTTCCCTGTAAAAGGGCAGTCACAACTTTACACTCAATGCCATAGCATTAGCAATTTAATATTAGTCATTAGTCTAACTCAGATGTGCTTCTCAGTGACACTTGAAAACTCACTTCACTGAGCAATTTTTTGGACTTAAATAAAAATTATACAAATGCACCAACTTAGTAGTTTAGTTTTTTTGTTTGCTTTTTTAGCACAAGCATTAATTAGCATTACTTCAACTAACCACCCCAGTGTTTTACTGCTCTTAGACATATGCATGTTGATGTCAAAGAAAGTCAACTGTGTCTCAAGCCAAGTTCTCACTACTGCACAGGCTCAAGTACTTTGTATGCAAGTGCTACAGTTTACACAGAAGCTTTCTTTTAAGCAAAGTAGAAGGCTCAGAAGAAGAGAAGGTCAAAAAAGAAACCAACAAAAAACATGACATGAAAAATTTCTGTTCTCAAAGGCAGCAGATCTAAAAGAAAATCAAGAAGCCCAATTCAGCTATGTCCCATGTGCACAAACATGCCCAGTAAAGCATTAAGAAAAAAGCCCAAAGACATTTTGATAAAGTGGGAATGACATAGCTATACGGGCTGATAACAAAATTGTAATTTTCCATACAGGGCAGATCACCAGCAGAGTTGCCCTGCACAAGGCAGGACTGGTTCCCCCTGTGCCTCCCGCACACTAGCGGTGGAATTCCTTCACGTTTACAGCAAACGAAGCTGCTCACTGGGCCTTTGTGATTAAAGCAGGAATGTCATAATCATGGTGGTCTAGACTGCTATGAGCAAAAACGACACACGGCAAAACGAGTGGCCCTTGGTCAGAAGTGGCTATGGTCAGGATGAGGCATGCTTATGAAGTAGTACCTCAAATACCTTGCGATAAACACATGTGGAGAAAATAACACGAAGAACACCAGAGCTAACTGAATAAAAGGTTAAAGAAAATAAACAACATTTTTGCAGCTTAGCATTTATTTGTGAACTGCTGGTGCAACTATATGCTTGACAGGAAAGCTATGAAGCTTTTGGTAGCTTGACAAGACAATCTACAGGCTTGAATGAAATGTTCAGCTTAAGGAATTAGAATAAATCTGATGACTGATATGCTACTGAACGTGACAGGCTGTCATCTGTTTTAAACAGGATCTCTGCTAGGATGTACTGAAAGTGATTTTTTTTCCATTACCTTAAACATGCTAAGACTTTTTCAAATGAATTCTGGCTAATCTGTTAAGACAAAAGATCTTCTCAAGCTATTGCCATTTAAATAAAATAATGAAATAGCCATTTGGCTTACTTACATAATTAATTCATGCTGACGCTGTACTTCTGCGATTAATTTACATCCAGTCCACAAAAGCATACAACAAAAATGATTATTCTTGCTTCCCAAGTTAACTATAAAATCAGAAGATATGAGCAAATAAGCGATTAAAGCAGTTTATCTAAGTCCTATTTATGTATATGAAACTCTCTATATGAGTATCAAATTGTTTATCTGGTATCAAGACAATGCAGTACATTCTTAATTGATTCAGAAAAACATTCCTGTACTATTTTTCTCATGTTATGATTTTATATGAAAATAGGTACAGGGGTTCTCCTACAGCTTTTTCAAGTTATGAAAAATTGATCAAAAGAAATCCTTCAGTAAAGCTGTATTGCAGCAGATAACTAGAGATAAAGAACACTAGCTCTAATTTTAAGCTGGCCAGACCCTAAAAACCAAACAGTTTAAAATCCTAATACATAATTACTTTAAATATATAGAAATAGACACACATATAAACAGTGTAAAATAAGTTAAAAATCTTTGGGAGGCAATTGATGCTATTTAAGAAAAGATACCAGCATAAAAAACTTTGGTAAGATCTAGGCTCAAATATGAACGTCCTTCCTGTATCAGACTGTAAATCATTCCTGTATGAATTACTGGAATGAATCACCATCTCCTTCTAGAAATAATGATTCAACTCTATTCTACAAACAAGAAAAAAAGGAAAAAGGGGTTTTGTGACACCCACCTGGAATCTGTGCCTTAGATACAAAGAAACAGGAAAACTGATCATTGCTGGATAAGTAGTAATGTCAGTTTGAACAGCACAACATTTACAAAGCTAAATAGGGAAGCAAGCACAACTCCCCAGCTCACACAATCCACTTCCAAAGGGAAATAAGAATAAAATCACCACCAAAGCCATTCAGCTTTCAGAAAAGGCTGTCACCAACGCATACAATTTAAAATATTTTAGCTATTGGTTGAATTTCCCTCTTAGCTGCCTGAATCATATATCAACTAAAATTTTGTACTACACAAGAACAGTATAGTCTATGTTGTTTATCTCATAAATGTCAGTATTAGACCAGTTTCTCCTGCTAGTTTCCTTTATTGCTACACAAAAGTACCATAAATAGTGGTAATTAGCCCACAATTAGGGGTAATTAGTCCAGCAGGAAATCTGTTTCCAAGCATCAGCCAGATAGTAAAATACGTTGGGTATATGCTTACAAACAGAAAAATTAGCATTTTGTGAGATGCTTTGCATTAGATCTAGCAAGCTTATGCCTCTGAATGAACACTGAACTCCAAGCACTAAAACTTTGGCCTTTCCTACTGCTAAGATGCAAATTTAAGCTATAAAAAGCTCAATGACCTCATGCAAATTAGCTTTCCATGCAAGACTGCAGTTGTCAAAGTGTTCCGTTTCCCCCCATTTGCATTCGGAAACCATTCAGACCTTAGAAGACCAACAGGCCCCTTCCAATCAGTTGCTGTATCACACCTGATAAATACAGATGATTTGAAGTCCCTGCTCTATGTTATGATTTCTTGTTTCGCATGAGTTGTTTAAAGGGCTCAGTGCCTAAAAGCTCGTTCCCCACTGAATGTAACCTGCTAACAGAAAAACTGTAGTAGGGAAATCTCATTACGTTACAGGTGATCTTCAATAGCTCTTCATGGTACCCTTTACTGTTAGGAGAAAACTCTATTACTTCTGCCCATACTATCATTTGGAATTACTGTGTTTCAGTTACCACCTGAGATCTTTCAGATCAAAAGAGATAAATCCAGACCCGAGAAGCCCTGCATCTTCCCAGAGCTTCCCACAACTGCTAGTTCTACATGTTTGTCATCCTCCCTTCCTTCAGACTTCAAGATCTGCTACTAAACATTTGTTGTATTCCTCTGCTAAATGCTTCAGGCACTACATAAAATCTAAATGGCTCTCAAAAGAAGCAGGTGCTGATACATAAGGAAAGCTGAACACACACAGATGTGGGTCTTCACTTGATTGAGGGCAACTGCCAAATTCTACCGATGCATCAAGCGTAGAAAACCATTTGCTATCAGTCATCTTTTCATGATCTCTATACACTGGCAGGTGCAAAACTTTTTTTTTTTTTTTTAATTTTTATTTTAAAAACATTTTAAGGCCAACAAGTTTAATGAAGGCTTGTGTTTTCTTCCCCAACTTTTAATGAGCAGCAAACCTATTCTGTTGACTCATTTCATGTTTCACAGAAGATTACTAAGCTCTTCTTTTGCTTCTAAGGGCAAATGTTTGTTGGAATGTCAGTTTCTGGACCATTTGTTTTCTCAGCTCTAACTTGTATTTCGTGGAAATTTTTATCAACGGACTTTTCCTGAAAAAGTCCCCTCCCTCTCCAAAAACAAAAACCAAAAAAAAAAAACACTCTTTTAACAAGAACATGAGCTAAAACTTAGTAATACTTCCCTTGATGTCAGTAAGATTATTATATAAACACAAACCAAATCTTTATGTTCTACAGCTTGCTTTTTTTTGATAATATTCCTGCCTGGCACCATACTGTTTTTCTGCACTTGAGCTATCCAAATGATACACTTTCCACTGGGCTTCAGGTAGGCGATTTTTGCTTCTACCATCATATTGTCCAGGGCAATATCCTCAGAACTAAAGGTATCATCATTCTCGTCATCATGTTTGCGTATTTTGATATTTGAAGAAGGATAACAGATAGCTCTGGACACTCGGACTTCTGATGTTTTGCACCATGCACTATTTGCACGAACTATTTTGTTTTTCTGTTCAGGAGGAAGGTGGCTGAGATGACACTATTCTGCCTAATCTCTTGTCTACTTGGACTTTCACCTGCACCTTCTATCTCCACCAAAAATGAAAGCCTGTACTCCAAGATCACTTTCAGAGGCTGAATTCTAATTGCTTTGTTAGCAATAGGGGTTAGCTTGGGGTTTGTCAATATTTTCTAAGTGTTTTGCCCAGATGTCTGCCACAATCTGATCTCCTCAAAACTGCTAGCTTGTAACAACAGTTAATCCCAATTCAAACTCTTCTGTGTTTTGTTGGGTTGTTTGTTTTCAGTTTTGTTTTTTTAAAATTCCTCTTGAAAACACATCACTGATCTGTTTCAGGGACAGACTTCAGAACTTGCCGCACATATTATCACAATGGTCTGATAAGGTGACAACTACATGCAGTGGGCTGAAAAATAAGTGATATTTTAAAAACTTAAAGTGCTTTAGAAAAGACTAATGCTTGAATAGGACTACTTTCTAATTGTCTCTACTTTTGCCAGCATTTATTGATGGCAGACACAAAGAGAAATTAGAAGGCAATTTCCACTAAATGTCTAACAAACATATTTGGTTGCACTTTGGGAGAGTGAGTTCCAGACACGATCCATCCTTCAGTGCTGTATTGCAATTTGTTAATGTGCCATCTTAAAGAAAACCCATGATTTCATTTTTGCAAACCATAAGTAACTATTAACCATCGAAACAAATAAAGCAAACCAAATTATACCATTTCAGCAGAATTCTAACTCAATAATTTCACCTCACTTTAAACCCCATTCCCTAATGTCTGAATGCAGGTTTCACATTCATAATAACCAGCACAGAGAAACACATTTCCAAAGATTATTTCTACTTGCAACTTAACCTAGTAATCATATGGTCATCAGACAAATCTGCAGTCTTTGAGAACGATCTTACTTTCTTGTTGTGCTATAAGGTACTGCACAGGAGTGTGACTGCAGAGAAATGTTAGTCAGAGCAGGAGCCCTGGGGACCCACACCCTTTCCATTGTTTCAAAGTGTAAACATAAGTCATTTAGAATTTCAAATAAGAAATGCGAGGTACATGTTACACAAAGTGTGTACCTTTTACAATCACAGAACAGATCTGGCAGATCTTTGAAATACATACATATTGGCAGTAAAAACAAAAACAAACAAAAACCTCACCACAACAAAAAACTTACTACCTCTTATTACCTCTAAAATATTATCCTGCTCTGTCCCTTTGAAGTTAAGAGCTGTAACTCACATTTTCAAGTAAAATTAGCACCTTATTACTTAGCAACTGTACTCACACTAGAGTAGTAACCGGTCTACCTACAAGACCGCACCTAGTAAATTTATTTCTAAAGAAGTTGTTTGCAACTTGCATATTCTTAACAGTTTTCCAAACAGCTCACACCGATGTGAACAAACCACATCCACTCCATCGACTAGCTGAGCCACGTGCCACAATCCAGGGATGCTGACACACCATGCCAAATGTGGAATTTGCAGGATAAGCTACTGCTGATTTTGAATTTATGCACTGTGCTGCTCAACAGTTCTCAGTGCTCAAACACATAGTTTCAATGGGATTAGCAGTTAGCATTAGCAAGAAAAAAAAAAGCAACTATAAAACTAGGCACCCAAATCTCATACTGGATGTTTAATTAGACCCCCCCCAGTCACACCCTAGGTGCAGCAGGGCAGGTGCAGCCACAGGGCCAGGTGCAGATCTCCACCTGCAGACCCTATGAGTGTAGCCCAGGCCCACTGGGGGCACAGGCTCCATCTCCTGGCTGCTGGCACTGCACGGCAAGCAGCAAGCTTCCCACCCGCTAGCTTATGCCTCTATTTGCTAAGGAAGTCCGGGTATTCAGTCCTGGTTCAGCAGAAGACTGTCAGCCAAATGCATGTGCACACACCTGCTGAGTAGGGAGAGGTGTATGTATATGAAAACTTCTATTATCCTTTAGGATTTGTAAAATACGGTTTGAAAACTGTCCTAAAAAAACCTTTATTTTTCCACAAGAAGCAACATACACCTCTACACTCCTGATCTACTTCTGAACAGGCTTACTACAGGGATTGGAAAGGAACAGCTGAGAAATTAGCAAGCACACCCAACTGGTGATCACACCCAGGTGGCAAGGCCAACAAATGGCTGACCAGGCACAACAATTCTCTTCTCCAAGGCATGCCTAGGAAGATCAGCAGCTAACTTAAGACTTGGTGCAAGAAAAGAGACAGCACAAGAAAAGGGCAGTGGGTTCCACAACTTCCCCCCTGCCTTTTTCTTTCAGCATCCTGTCCCCTACTCAACACCAAGTTTAAGCCAGCTAACTGGGGCTGAGTACTGTAGGAGGCAAAAGAACAACGAAGTCAGGGTAACAGAATCATGGAAATACTTATATCGCTCATAGTACATCTCTTTGTACACCTCTGCAGGAAGAGAGAGCATGACTTTAGCCAGGAACACCTGGAAACAACCAAGAGATCATTGCAGCAAGAAGGCAGGAACAGAGCAGGAAGTAATAAAACCCAGGCACTATGGGCAGGGAGATACAGCGAACAAAGACACCAGTGAATTCACACAGCCCTACCTGGGGCCGTATTTTCCCAATTTAGTTTGTCCCTCTAAAAAGATGGTTGAAGACACCAATGGACAAACCTCCTACAGTGAACTCGGGTAGAAGATAGCTGCAAGCATTGCACAAAGAGAACAGAATGCTTCTTTGCCTTTTTTTTTTTTTTTGGAACTTGAGGGAAAAACAAAATTTAATCCTTAAAGGTGGATTTTCATTTGCTAAACTAGGATATTAATCAAAATTCATTTTTAAAACATAACTGAATACAACTGTGGGGTTGCTGCTGCCTCCTTAAGGAACAATGACATCAGTCAAGAAGGATATAGGTGTGGAACCACATCCTTTTTCATCATATGTAATCAGGTGCAAAGAGAAAAGTTTAAGTTCAGGATTCCTGTGGTCTAATTAAAATAAATACCATTACGTACAGATAGACAAATATAGATCTATTAATAACTGTTTGTTTTTCTTCAGATACAGGTCAAGTGAACTGAGGTATTTAACTACCTCAAGACTCATTTTTATTCTATCTTAAATTGTTTTTCCTGACAGCAAGCTCATGGTATCCTAACAACTAGAAGCACAATAGAAAAAGTGTAAAAAAGTCGATTAGCATATGTAAATGTAGATTATTAGTATCTGCCATTAACTGTCCTACTTTGATTACTGAGTAACTGAACGTCCTTGATTCCACCTGTATCATTCACCTAGTGATATTTGGAATAAAGACATTCAGTATAAGGAAACATTTTTGTAGTTCTATCAAGGAGGTAATACACTTCAAAAATATGTAAAAATATCAACTACTGTCCAAGTGGAACTGTGTAATTTTGCTAGCATTTCTATCACCTGCCCAGGAGACTGAAGTATATTTGTGCTGTTTTTACACTGGCCTAAGTACAGAGACTTTTTTTTTTTTCGTTACTGGATGACATACAGAAAATGCTGAGATTCTGGCTGAAGTCAGTCTCTCACATTTGGGACTTCAGATTTATTTATGTTTAAGAATGATATCTTCACAGAAAATCCATATTGTCAGCTGGCACTCTACTTGTATAAATAACTCTGTTGCCCCATCATAATTAAAAGTAAAAACAAGCACTGCACAATTATGCCACAAAAAGAAAACAAAGCTTGCCTTCACTGAAAAAGAATATTCTAACAAATGCTTTAGAATTATACTTTCTGAATTTTCCAGGATCTAGCTGTTTGTTTTTTTTTCAGAAGAGAGAAAACGCCTCCTACTGCCACTGTCTATACCACATCAGCCCGAGGTAAAGCAGTCAAAGGAGAGCTGCCAAATGCTTATGCTGTCTAAAGGCACCAGACCTTTGGGGTTCTCAGAAATACTGAAGAACACATGAAAGCTCTGCTCAGTCTTCCTGCTGCTGGCCAAAGCACTGAAGAAAGCAGCCTTTCCTTGCCACTCTCCAGAATAATACTCCCTTGGTGTCAAGGGCTCTCAGGGAAACTTTTTTCTTCAAGCTATCTGAAGACAAAATATGGCTTGACAAAGCTGCTCCCTGTTTAGAGCACACTACCAACAGCTGCCACCTCACCAGGGCAGGGAGAAGGAACCAAAAGGTCTCAGGGAGGACACGGCAAGGAAACACAAAGACAGTGTTTCTGGTAATCAGCATATTAATTCTGTTCTTGTGGCTCAACTGAATAAGTTTCCAAATATAATTTTCTGTCCACGACAAAAACATGGGAAAGGCGATTTTTCAGTTACCTTCTCCATAAGATGTTTCTTGCCTTCCCTTTTCTTTTTTTTTTTTTTCTCCTCAGTAAAACAACAGAAAAAGCTGCCCTACAAAAACTAGGAATGTGTGCCCCAAATAAAAAGCTGCACAACTCCAATGGGTTAAAGAAAAAACCACATACACACATTTTAAAGTTGATTAGTGTTTAAGGTCACTTTAAATCCTACAACATTTGCATCATTTTAAGAGTCAGCAGAAAACATTCATCAGATCTTCAAGTTGTGGTGGCTATTTTCTAATGCCATTTTTCCTCATTACAAGGAAGGTTCCAAGGAGCAAATGATTCCTACAATGGTTATAGCAAACTCTTTCGACAGGGAAGCCACATCCTAACGTTCTGATACAATGGAAAACTGAAAATCTGCCTGTATCCCTGCACAGACACACACAAACACACTATAGCTTACTATGATGAAAAATACTTTGTTTCTCACATTTGTATCTAAAAATTTACATGACCAAGTTACCCCATTCTCACCTACCAAGCACCTAACCTTGCAAAATCCTACAGAACCTGAAACTTTATTTACTTGAATGAGTCACAATGACAACGCATTGAGAAACTGAATCCTAAAGCAAGTCCAACTGTAAATTAAAAAAAAATAGAAATTAAGAACTGTACTTGACAAAAACAAATAATACCTAAAACAATACTAATAGCTTTATTATAGGATGGGTATAATTTATGCAACAACAAGCATAAATGACAGGACACTGCATTAGGATATACATCTTCTTCACATTTCATCATCTAATGTCTCTTATGTAGGACTAACTGATCACTTAATAAAATATGTAACTACATATCATATTTCTACCCACAAATACCATTATTGAGAGAAATGAATACTTAGAAAATATTTATTTTTGCACAATTGCTAACAATGGCATTGAAATGACCACTAGAATGTCTTAGAATAATTTTCTAATTATACTCAGTTAGTATTCTCTGTTCTTGAACTACACTCTGAGGGTTACTACAAGCTAAGTTACCATTTTTCTTGGTAAGTTGGCTTGCCTTTTTACCAGTCAATTCAGCTTCTACACCTATGCTGCACTGACAGAAAAACAAACAAACAAACAAACATAGTTTAAACTGGTATTTTATTTACTGTCAGATGTAATATGTAAGCAGCAAGAATGATTTCACTTTCCCATCCATTAATACATTGGAATTAACAAAGAGAGGGGGAATGAATATATATATTTGGAAATAGCATCAAGAAAGAAGGCTAAAGCAGAACTGATTACTCCCAGAGGTAACAAACCTAGATCATTCAAAACAAGAATCAGTGTTCATAATACAAATATTTATAAACATATTGAACTTGTGTATTAAAAACTGAAACGAGATACAATAATATTTTTAGTTGTGCTCTGCCAATAAATAAATAAATCAAACACTTTCCCCTTTTCGTTTCTATACATATCAACTGCCATGCTCCAGAAAGCCCTACTCCTTTTTGCAAAGTGAATCTAAGCTTAGTACCATTTGTTAAATTCACAACTAATGACAGAAGTTCTGGGTTTGGTCCCAAAAAGCAGAATTCATACACACACGCAACCACGAAGCAATTCTTCAGCACTCTCTTTACAAGTGGACATTTATATTTATAAAGTACAAATCAACATACATTACTGGATCTATACGTTCTTAAAAGACCATTAAAATATAGTAGTTACTTCAAGTACAATAGCCTATGATGCTGCATTAAATTCTCTTGCAGTGGGAATACTACAGCATTCCCAGAATGGTTGGGATTCACACACGACTATGCTCTCATTCCATGAATTCTGACAGGAGCTGCCACCACCTTCTTCCCAACAACTCACCAGTAACCAAACATTGTAATCCTTCTTTGTCCTAACACTACCTTCCTGAAGCAGATTAGATCTTTCTAATTTATTTCACACTTAACATTTAAATTAGAGCATAGCTGGCTGGAATATTACTACTTAAATGAATGTGTAACTTAAAGATCAAATTCTGTCTTCAACAGATTTACATAAAAGGACAGAAAGGATAACATTTGTCTACCAGCATGTTATGTGGATCTCCTTAACTCAATTTACTATGGATTTCACGGTGCAAAAATTAATGCCCTTCGGGAGCTGAAGTCATTACCAATTACTTCTTCCAAACCTAGAGCGTAATCCCATGCCACTGTGACCAGCGGAACTTTTGCCATTCACTTGCAGGCAAGCTGGATCTGTTCCTTGATTTGCTAACCAGAAAGTGATACTCTAGCAAAATGATATCATAGATGCTGACTTCTTTCGAATAAGGAAAATATAACGTGATGAACCAGTCTTGTGTATTTTATTCCCTGTTAAAACTGAGAGCCACATACGTATTGATAGTTTTATCTATACAAAAAGTTGCCAGCAGAATTATATGCTTTTGTCAACATTAATTTCTAGAATAAATTTCAACAAACACTGATTCTGCTCATATTCTGCCTGCCTTTTTCCTTTAAAGTGTTAAAAGTAAAGGAAAAAAAAAGAAACAACAAAAAAAGATAATGCCCTACAAACTGATAACAGTGCCCTACAAGTACTTCTGTCTTGGATATCGTTAGAGGAGTCCCTTCTTTTTGTTGCAGGGCTGCCCAGCAGGCTGATGCATACCAACAGCATCAGTTGCACCCTGACTGTAGAGGGATCCCATTATTCTCATTGGGCTAAAAACTTACACAGGTAAGTACAGCATTCAGCTGACACTTTCAAAGTGATATATAGGACTGCTTTCTTTTTTAAATTGCCTAAACAGGGGAAGGCATAATTGCTTGCCTACAGGTTGACTTGTTTTTATTTTTGAACATTATGTTACTGATGCGTTATATGCAAGCTTGGATCACACATAAGAGGAAGCCAGCTGCTGGATTTTCTTGTGAGGATAGGCTACATGGCCACTCAGGGACCCTACTTGGTCTTTCCTCCCCTTCCCTCCACATCCCACAGAAGCATGCCTGCAACTGATCCTGCGCACATGCATTGCACCCAACTCACAGCAAACAGAGAGACAGTTTCCTGCAAGTCACCTCACCCCATCACTCTTCTCACAGCCCTGTATCAGAAAAGCACTGGTAAATAAAAACAGAAAAGAAAATAAGCTGCATGGGTATTCTGGTGGTCAACATAAAGGTCAGCATAAGTCATGGTGCTACAGCGCTAGCTTTCAAAATCAAAGAGAAATCTTTCAAAACAATTAACTGGCAAAATTACTATCTGAACCAACACGATTTTATTCCTTTGAAAAACAAGACAAATCTGCAAATAATTTTGACAAGGCTCATCCAAGTATAATGGTGCAGAGTAAATACGGCAAGCTGTTTTCACACGGAGTTGATGCTCAATAACAAACAGAGGAACCCCATACACAGTAATGATGCACTGTGATAGATATCCAATAGCATGCAATTTAAGTGATCATATTTCTGTTACTTGTGCTTGGGACAGATAAGTAATAGCTGTTCCAAATCTCATATAAGGAAGATTGAAGTAATTCCATTTGAGAAATTAAAAGCAAACAAACAAACAAAAACCCCTTCTGCAGGTAGGGGTCCAATACTGCTTCTGTTACTCCTTAAAAGCTGTTCCCCTTTAAAAGGTAAGGGCAAATGCCAGAAATCATACCTTCAGGAATATCTGCCAGTTGCAACATTACTATGCAGAGAAATTAATAGACTGCACCCCAGAAAGTTTTTGTTTCTTTTTTTTAAGTAAGCTTTAAAACATCTATTGCCCTTCACCCTCAGTTCATGTGTATCTTCCTTCTTCCAGTTCTAGTTATCAGTTAATAATTTAATGATTTTTTCCGCAAAGAATTACCAAAAAACATTCTTCCCACCTCCTCTAACCCCTTCCAGCAAGGTCTGAAAATTTCCTTACATTTCTACCAACCTAGAGACCCTAAAAAACTAAAAATTCCACAAAATGTAAAAAGCTAGATCTGGGCTACAGGGTGTCAACAGTATAGTCCTGTAACTGCAGGTAATATAATGCATTGGGTTTGCCTAGCTGCAAGATACATAGTAAGCCTGATACAATTGTTTTATTTCTTCATGGTCAAGAAAATCAGGTAACACCATAATCATGTATTTCTAATTTAGCACAATGCAGAATGATTTCTAAAAAGCAGGGAGATAGAAGAACAGAATGCAAAGAACAAGAGCAACACTTCCTTTTCCAAACAGGGTAAACTAATGATTAAAAGGGAAATGAGGTGAATCAAGAAAAAAACAACCAACCAATGAAAAACCCACAATGAAGTCTAATTAGTTCTCACATGAAAACTGGTGACAGTTCTTTTAAAAATTCATTTGCTACCCACTACTATGGGAGAGAAAGTAACTCCCATTACAGACTGTAATGGAAATCAGAAAAAGGCTACAAAGAACTTTCGATATCATTATATGAAAATGTGCAGTAACCTCAAAAAGGATATACAAAAATGCATACAATAAGTAATCATTTATTAAATATATGAGATTATACAACCTTTCTGACCACAAGATCTACTAGTTTGGATTGGGCCCCATCAGTCCAGGCATTTCAAAGAAAACTAGACAAAACATCTAAAACTAGTGAAGAAATGGCTAAAAGGGTAAATGGATATTCTGCTCCCAGATGTCGCCTCCGCAGGCAAATTTACCAGGAAGCAAAGTTCTAGGGGGGGATGTCATCTCCCCAGTGACGTTATCACTCTGTTACGTGAAGCTGTGCAGTCACTGCTGCATCCCAACTCTGCCTCCTTCCCCAAACCTACAGCAGCAGCTGTCCCTTCATAACTTCTGTACATTGATTTTACTGCCCAGCCCTTCCACTCACTGTCTATACTGCAACTAGTACTGTAGGAACTTCTCCTCAGCTGGTCACTTTCAAGAGAATGAAATTAGCATTGATCCCTTCACCAGTGATGGGCAAAAGAGCCCCTAGCCACCATGCCCGTGGTACCTCCTCCATATATAGCTCATTTTCACACATCTGCTTAACAGCTGAAGGACTTTGTTGTGAATGACTACATTTTGCAAAGCAAACAAAACCAAAACAGAAACAGAGTTGTCACTTAACACAGCATGTTTACCTTAACAGTTAGGACCTAGTTTTAGAAAAAAATAAGTCAGTGTCATAGTATATTTAGGCAAGCAAAGAATATAAAAATGGCAGTTTGGGATTGAAACAAGGTTGTATATTCCCGGAGTAACACGGTGGGCCAAGAACAGATGCTTAAGGACGGACAGAAGGTGGGTGTATCACAGTGTCCTAATAACTACAGGCCTCACAACCTCCAGAATTCCCATTTCTGGAATTGCCTGAGACAGAAGCAGCAGCTCTGCAGTGGCTAAGTGGTTTTCCTTCCATGCCTAAAGCATGGTTAATATAAGACTGTTCTAACCGTAGCTACAGCTTGCAGAAGTATTACAGAAGACACCCAGCTGCTGCAAGGCACTTGGCATTCCCAAATGAAGGGCCAGCAACGTCCAACAGCAACCAGCTCCAACCACCTCAACCCCCTGGAGCTACTTCTGGATGCCAGCAGAGCTGCTCCACAGGCAGCATGGAGATGTGTGCTGTCGCAGGTAAAACAGGCCTCAGGGTACTCAGACAGAGTGGATGTCTTTTCTCTGAACTGCTCACACTGAAAAAGCATTGTTGGTTTCCCCTCAAATGAAACTGACCTTTACAACAGCATCAAGAAAGCAGGTTTGTATGAAACTTACTCGTCCTAGAAGCTGAGGTTTAAAATTCATTAGAACTTCTCAAAGATACTTTTTAAGTCATATATGTTCAAAACAAAAGCACGGGCTGCAAACTTTACTTTGGCATTTTTGGTGCATGTGGCTTTTTTTCCCTCTCTGTAATGCAGTACTGGTCTGAGCACCCTCCACATCCTGTTCTCACCTGACTTTACAGATCCAGCTTTGACCTGCTGAGCTTGTTTGGGAAAGGTTTCACTTCGTAGCCTCCGAATAACCTTGCCACCGGCTGCCCTTCCTCCGTGCAGAGGCCAGCCTGCCCGTGTCCCCCCTCCTCACTGCAGTAACACCAATCGAAACCCCAAGCCCAGCACCCCAGAGCGGGCAACTCGCTGCCCGACTTCTCCGGTTTGGAGCCGGGCGGGGTGAGGCTGACGGAGCCACCGCCTCGCCGGGGGCTGCTCCGGGGCTCCACGGCCCCCGAAGCGGCGGCGGCGGCCCGGCGGGGGAGGCGAGGAGACGGGCCGAGCCGCCAGGCGGCGGGGAGGCGCTGCGGGCAGCTCGCTGCGGGCAGCCCCGGGGGCACGGCGCGGCCCCGGGTGAGGGGCCGGGTTCCAACGCGAGCGGCCGCCGAAGGAAGCGCCCCGCCGGCCCGTTACCTGCGCGCTCCTCCCCCGCGGGCCCGCTCCCGGCGCCGCAGCCTCCACAACAAAGCCCCGGAGCGGGCGGGCGGGCCGGGAGGAGGAGGAGGAGGAAGAGGAGGAGGAGAAGGAGGAGGAGGAACGCCGAGCAGAGCCGAGCGCGCCGCCCTCGGGAGCCGCGCAGTGGCCGAAAGGGCCGCGGGCGGGGCACGGTACGGCCCAGGCGTGGGGACCGGCTCGGGCTCGGGCTCGGGCAGGGCAAGAAGCGGCCGGCGCCGCCCTGCGGGCGGGAGAGGCGGCGCAAGGAGAACGGCGGGGTGCTGTGGTGGGCCGGGAGCCTGCTGCCTGATTCCCCGTGACGGGAACGTGGGAGCTGGCGTCTCCAACAGCCCCTGCTGGCCATGCACCGAGAGAAGTCGTTGTCTTCTTGGTGGGCTTGGCGCTGGAGTGCTGCCCGGGTGGGCTAGAAGCGGTATTTCTTACCGATAATGCACGTGGTGAGCGCACACGGAGAGGAACACACCGCCAAGGCTATTGAGGATAGTGTGGATCCACATGTAGCGGCTTGGGAAGAGGCCATGTGAAAATGGGATTAAGTCTGGAAGTGCTTTAGGAAACCCGCACAATGGGAATGCTTCTCTTCGATTGGAGGGAGAGTAGGGAGGGAAATGTGCAATATATGAGAGACTTTCAGCAAGAGAATTTAATGGTGTTGGGGTGAATAGATCTGTTTTTCTGAAGACTCTGAGTCAGATTTACTAGTTTCCTAATAGCAGAATTTATTTTCTAAGGAAGTTATGTTATTCTGTCAATGCATCTCTATGAAAATTACAAGCATTCTGAACATTTTTTACACTATTCTAAGCAATTTATTTTTTAATGTAAACCTTTTTGTTGCAGTGACACCTTGTGCAGAAAACAAATGTAACTAAAGAGTTTCTTCACCATCTGATCAATTCCAAATTCTCTTTACCATTGAACTACTACGGAAAGTCCGCCATAATACTAGATTTGCTGTTTGTATCGCAGGGAGCATTGCACAGTGAGATCTATGTCCCTGGAACAAAAAAGCAGTGATGTTTTGGCATCTGTTTTTTGATGATACAGAACACCGGAGACCTGATGATCCTGCTATATTTATTGAGCAGCAGTCTCAAAGAGCAAAACCAAGGGAACTAATGCAAATGTTAATGAAACATTGAAGTTGAGATTTTAATTACTTAAAGGTCAGCACATTAGGAATTTATTAATTTTAGGAATTTATTCTGTATTGCCACAGCAATCCTCACTCTGCTCTTACATCTATCAAAGAATTCAAGTTACTGTTTATTTGCTGATGCATACAAATTATATAACTGAATAGTAGACCTATTATTCCATTTTATGGTTACACACTCAGTATTTTATCTCTTTATTAACACTTATGTTCTCACACTTTAGCAATAAAAAACTTTGCTTTTCTCTTATCTTTGCTCTGAATTATCAAAGGCTACATTTCATTTCAACCTTTAACATATTAAACAGACCTAGCTTAATATGAATCGTAAGGACTGGAAAAAAACTGTGTACCAACATTTGCCTTTAGTAGCTGTGCTGCAGGACTAAATATATGCAACTAGTTACAAATTATCTATGCTTTTAAGAGACTAGTATAAACTGATGCCCTTGTAAGGTAACAGTAATCTGTTTTGTTTGTTCTCTAGGTGAGAAAAGTTAAAACATAACGATGTAAAAACTACCTTTCTTTTCCTTCTCTTCTGAAGAAGTACCAGCAAATCTAATCTCCTAGTTCTTCTTCAAGATGTCCATGATCACGAACAGTATTCGGAATCACTTTGAAGATCTTGTGAAGGATTTCTCACTCACAATTGATATCCTTGTCTGTGTTAACACTGTAGGTCTGTCAGCAAGAAAGCAAATAAATAAATAAATATCCCCAATTATTTAAGTGATTGGTTAAACAAGCAGTCAAGAACTTTATTCAAGAGCCATTCCCTTAAAATCCATCTTCTTAACACTAATAAATGTTCCTTTGAAATCAACAGTAGTCCTGCTTTCTTCCCAAAACCAACATAATCATGCTTGTAAGTAAGTATCCTCTCACTGTTAGAAAAGGAGAAACATTGAGCTCAGATAAGGTTTTGCTTGAGTTAATAAAAATCAGCAGTATTAGAGGCTGTGAGATATGTGCAAAAAGAGGAAATGGAGAAGAATACGGGAAACCACAGTAGTACTCAGTTAGGGAGAAGACAGAAACTGGAGTCATAAGGAAAAATATTTACTGCTAGATGTTGGCAGCCCAGGGGTTTGACTAGTGGAACAGGTTCAGTGATACAACAGGAAAAGCAAAAGACCACCTGTGATACTGCATCTGCTTTTGGAGGCTCCAAATCCATAAAAGCATTTAGGTATTGAGTTGCTGACTAAGTGTGTAAGCTGTAGTTTATTAACCTAAATGTTGTTACGAATCTGGCACTCAATATAATGTCTCTCTGCCCTGAGACTAGATGTCCTTGGTGCTCCACATCCATACAGGTAGCCTGTCTTCCCCTTCCATTGCATAGCCTCTCCCACACAACCTCTGCAGAAGAGCCTTTGGCCCGCATCATCCCCTTGTTGTTCCCTGGCATCTTCTGGAAAAGCGCTGGTTGGCCTAAGCAAGAATAATGCTGGGGACTGTCAAAACCAGGACTGATTGTGTCCCAATGCTGGAGCCTATGGCATGTTTACTTTACCAAGAGGAAACAATGGGTCCACATAAGACCTGTAATAGCCACTTAAAAGACTTGGGTCCAACAAACACTGAAGAGCTAGAACCAAAGTCCAAAGGTTTTCAAAGTACAGTATGTTTCTGAAAGACGGTGGGTGAACCAAACGGCACCCCCGATCCCTCCTGGAAGTAGAGCACAGGGGAATTTGTGGGCGTTCGCCGTGTGGAGAGCAGGACTGCAAGAAGTGTGTGCTGTAAAGCCCCAAAAGGGGAGCGAAAGCCCAAGGTGTGTGGTGACAGACCTTCCCCGTCAGTCCCCTGACAGGACACGACCGCCGTCCCCAGCGCGGGGGATGCCGGCGCCTGCTGCTCCGCTCTCCGAGCTGGCAGCGGGTGGAGAGCCCGATCCCGGCCGCCACCAGCAGGAGCTGCGAGCCCAGCCCTGCCCTCCGCCCGCGGGCTGCCGAAGGCCGCAGCGCGGGGCTCGGCCCTGCCCTGCCCGGCCGCGGTCCCCCCGCCGATAACCGCGGCCCCCCCGGCGATAACGGCGGCCCCCGCCTCCCCCCGGCTCTGCCCCCTCCCGCCCCGCGCCATCTCGGCCCCGGCTCGGCAGCCGCTCTCCGGCCGCCCGTGCCCGCCCCGCGGCTCAGCATGGCTCGGCAGCCCGCGGGCTTTCTTCAGGAGGCCTCTCACCAAATCGCCGCCGGAGGCTCGGCGGGTAAGTGGCCGCTTCCCTCCCGCGGGCCCTCAGCCCTTCCCGCCCCGCACCGGCGCCCCGCCGGGCTGAGGCGAGGCCACCGTCCCGTTGCTCTCCTCAGGGACAGGAGCGGCGGGGACCGGCCCCGCTCGGCGGCGGCTCCTCCCCCGGCGGGCGGCCCCGGGGGTCCCGGGGCAGGGGGGCAGCGCTGCGGGGCTGCTGCTGCGACTCCTGCGAGTATGCAGGAGTGTGCAGACCCCCTCTGCCCGGGGGCGGGCATCCCCCGGGGCTCGGTGTATCGCCCTGGAGCACACCCCGCGGCCCCTCGGGTGATAAGGCCGGCGGGCGAGTCCCGTTAAACCGCAGCAGCCTCCGGTGGCCCTCCGCGAACTGCGGTGGGGGGTTCCCCTGTGGGCTGCAAGCCACGCGTGTCGAAGCCACGTACTTCTGTCTGTCCGTGCCCAATGAAAGCACTGGTGGTTCAGTTTCTTGTTTCCCCTAAGTAAGAAGCAACCTAAAATATTGACGTGAGCCTACAGCGTGGCGAGTGTTTGCACAACGGCTCGCTGTTGCAGGGTATGTTTGTAAATCCCGTTGGCATTTCAGCTATGCACTGTGTTTTAATTGTTCTTTAGTGTCTCTTTCAGGGTCACGGCACTGTTTTGCCGTGTTGTGTTTTATGTGAAGGACGGCAGCCGTGCTTTATGTAATGCCCTGGTTAACACATGAGCGGCACTCCCTTCCCTCTAATTCCCTGGCTCCCACTAAACCCACTCCCGTGGGTTCCTGCCCCCAACACTCATTTGTGTGCTTCCTCTGTGTGCTCCTGACTCTGCATAGCCTTTGTTTTCAGCCCTCTGCTTTGGCACAGAGAGGCATCACACCAGAAGCAGAGAGGTCAGCCCTCCGGGCCCTGCCAGCGTACTGGATTTACATAGCTCTAAAAATCCTAAAGCATTTTTAGGTTCGGCTCGGTACCATCCCCCTCTTCCCTTAGAAGAGAAAGGAAGGGTTTAATCTGCACCAGCCCCTTAAAGTCCCTTCGTATCTGGAGAGATACCAAGATGTTTTGCCAGCAGATGTTCTGCAAGAGGACAGATTTCTCTGCCCATAGCTGAGGGTCTGTACGTTACTGATTCAGACTGATCTAACTCAGTATCTGTCCATCCTCTGAAGGCAGCCTGCTTTCTTTACAAGCACCGTTCTTTGTTCACAGAGGTACAGGCAGTTTGGCTAACATACTGGAAATAAAATTGTCACTGAGATGAAGGCAGAGTCCTACAGAAGGACTAGAATTGGAAAACAGAAGTGTGTTTGGGTGTGAGGAACAGAGAGGATGGAAACTATTTGCACTTACCTGGTAGGCTTAAATGCTAAAGTGACAGCATTCTCCTTTCAAGGAGACAACTAATCTGCACCTAACACTTTTTATTATTTATTTATTTATCTAAATATAATAAGGAAAGCCTATTGAATCTAATCCAGAGATATGCTCTTAAGGTGCTTGCATACTTTTTCTTAGTCTCCGGTCAGACAGGTGCCTTAACTCTATCACTAACCTTAAATCTGTCCAGAGATCTCTACTCACTGCTTTTGAAATAAATAAGGATTTTTCCTTACTTCTTAACAATAGCATCGTGTCTGAGGGATTGGTAAGTCTATGGCTCAAAGTGAGGGTTTTAAGGTATTGGAGGGAAGTGGATCAAACTTGAAAATTAACTTTCTTGGCACATGCTTAGAAGCTCGGTGGTGTACTTTGTGATTTAAAGAGAAGACAAACGAGGAAGGCCATAGCTTTGAGGTCTTCAGGCCAATGGTTAAATTTCAGACAAGTGTGGATCTACCATAGAGAAGGTGAAAGCAGAAATGAAATGATGGAGGGCATGAGTTCCTGAGAGTGTACTTAGTATTTCACTCTTGTAAGGAACTTGGTTGCATGAACTTAGTTTTCCAATATCTCTTTTAGACACCCTACATGCTTTTGGCTGCCTTTGCAGAAGGACATAAGGCTCTTGTAGAGCTTTTGTTGTGTTTAGTAGCCTCATGTGAATGTCACAGATATCCTAGACTGTCTTCTCTACCTGTAGCATAGAGTGGTATTTAGTAGGAAACTGAAAAAAATGCATATGATGGTGAATTGATGAATATATTTTTAAGAAGTACTGGTAATCTTAACTCACACAGTTCAGAAAAAAAAAAAAAAAAAAAGGAGAGGAGAGTAGGAAGCTGTAAGGAAGGTGCCATAATTTTGTGTCTTAGTCAAAACAGTGATAGGAAAGTAGCCAGGTAGTCAGGGAATGAATTGTACAACAGAGTGGGTGTAGTGAAGGGTCAGAAATACTGTCTGCATATGTAAAATGAGACATTATTTAGCATCTGCGTGTCTGATGCAAAAGGATCTGATAAGACGTGATTCTGCTAGGTCGAGTGGAAAATGATTACAGATAAGCCTAAGCTGTCAGAACAGGAAGAAGGGGATTTTTGAAGCTTTATGGAAGATGACGGGACTTGTTCATGTACTTAATAAAGAGAGGGGAAGGGGAAAAAGAAATCAAGCATGACCCCTAGTCAACAAGACTGATAAAATAGAAGATACTAGTATGCCAAAGTAAGGAGAAATGAAAGTATTCAGTGTTGAAAAAGAAAAGATTTAAACAGACTGTTGGCTGACTGAGACATTTCTAAGTTAAAGATAAACTCGAGTGGTGCTCTGATATTACTGAACTGTAGACCTCAGGCGTGATGGGATCTCAGGCCTACTTCATGTCCATGGCAGGGGGGGCATCTGCTTCTGGGTGGCTCACAGCTTGACTTCATATCAAGTTGAAAGCTCTGCTTCCCGAGGGTGAACTCAATCTCAAGTACGAAGTCTTAGTCTTGGCATATTTTTTCCTGTTGCCATTTCAGTTTGCTCCCATCTTTCAGATTCCTGAGTGGAGGTCAATGCCATAACTGAAAATACTTGATTTTGTTTGCTTGCCTTGGTGTATGATTGCAGCGAGGAACAGGAGGTTGACTGAAACGGAACTGGGGCCCTTTATTGTTAAGCTTGGTCCCTTCCAGTACAGTGAGCTGATGGCATGCTCCTTTTCTCTAGCGGTTGATTGTACTGAGGCATGTGTGGCATGTACAGCAAAAATTAAACAAAACAAAATCTTTAAACTGTAAATCTCATTGCAAAAAGAAGAACTTAGGAATCTGTAACTCCAGGATTGCTATATATCTAGGAAACCTAAAGGCTATTTCAGCAGCCAAGTCAATGAAGGGTTAAAGTCACAGAAGAATCATTTTTCTAATTCATAAAGATCAGAAGAGCATTGTTTTTTCTGCCAGCATGGAAAAGGCAGAAATTAAAGAAATAAAGTAATGTTGCATGCAAAGTCAATGGAAATGTCCTTCCAGAGAAAGAGGAATTGAATACTGCAAGTTACACTGTGTGATACCTGGGTAGATTTGCCGTGACATGCTGGGAACTGTCCCTTGAGTCAGTATGAATGATGAATCACAGAATCACAGAATCGTCTAGGTTGGAAGAGACCTCCAAGATCACCTAGTCCAACCTCTGACCCAACACTAACAAGTCCTCCACTAAACCATATCACTAAGTTCAACATCTAAACGTCTCTTAAAGACCTCCAGGGATGGCGACTCAACCACTTCCCTGGGCAGCCCATTCCAATGCCTAACAACCCTTTCAGTAAAGAAGTTCTTCCTAATATCCAACCTAAACCTCCCCTGGCGAAACTTTAGCCCACTCCCCCTCGTCCTGTCACCAGGCACATGGGAGAACAGACCAACCCCCACCTCTCTACAGCCTCCTTTAAGGTACCTGTAGAGAGCGATGAGGTCTCCCCTGAGCCTCCTTTTCTCCAGGCTGAACAATCCCAGCTCCCTCAGCCGCTCCTCGTAAGACTTGTTCTCCAGACCCCTCACCAGCTTCGTTGCCCTTCTCTAGGCTCTCTCGAGCACCTCCATGTCCTTGTAGTGAGGGGCCCAAAACTGAACACAGTACTCGAGGTGTGGCCTTGCACCTGGCATGAAGTGCCAATGTCATCTTAAACAACTGCACAGATGACCCTTGGCTGAGTGAAGTAGCTGAATTTGGTTACCTGGAAGGTTATAGGATGCTGTTGCTTGGTATAGGTGTGTATTTAATAATAATAATAAAGGCTGCAGAAGGAAACAATTAGCTAAAACCATAGGTAACATAAATAGAAAGTAAATATAAATAAGCTTTTATGTTCAGTTCTTTTGCTCCCATACACTTTCAAATAAATAAGATAAACATCTTTATTTTTGAAGTTAAAATGTTGAAGGGTTTATTTATTGTATGTAATAGGTGATAAATACAAAGATGACATGTCTGTCAAATCCGTAATATTGACTGGATCTTTAAGTACTTTTTTTTTTGCTGTAATTCAGCATGTTTCTTTTGCTAATTCCATGTAATAAATTATCATGAGTTATTGGCCTCCTGTTATTGCAAGATGAATATGCAAAAGTCGGTATAAAATGAAGTTTGGTTGGTTGCTTTTTAAAGAAAAGCATTTACTTGCTATGTAAGAATAACTGGAGCTGGTCTTTTTTTCTCATTCTCCTTATTTTCATGAAACAGCAGGATTTCTGCCTGTCTAGACCTCTTGGCTTTGATTTTTTCGGAAAGAGTTAGGTTTCCAGCTGCATTGAAATCTAATAGGATTTGGGAGTCTAATTCTCTTAAGCTCCTTTGAAAGTCCAAACCTTTTCTTTTGAGAGGTGTTTTATTTCAGGAGTAGACAAAGTTGATTATCCTGGATTGCAGCAACTCCTTTGAACCAGATCTATAAGCAGGAAAGCCAATCATCAGAGTAAGAGTGTTGGATGCAAATATAACATTGAAAGCAGTGTTTGGTCCTCCTGTCACTAGAGGCATTAGGCAGACAAAAATCACTGCAAGGTATGCCAGCCAGCATAAGCTGTGAAACAACTTAAGTAATAGTTGTACAGGAAACACTTTCAAGCAGCTGGAAAATCAGCTAATTCTTTTTCTTTTTTCTTTTTTTTTCTTTTTTTTTTCTTTTTTCTTTTTCCCCAAGGTGTTCAACTAATTTGTTTTGATTATTTTGCTGACATTTTTCTGGAAACTAATGTTAGGGTAACTGTTCAGTGTTTTCCTAGCTGCTTTTTTCTTGCCTTTAAGCCAGACTACTGGCATTCACATGGTATTTAAAATAATCACTTAATGCTCAGCGGTAGTTTCAACTATCTAAGTTTATAGCTAAAGCTATTAAATATCTTGATGTGAAACCATAATGTTTTAAAGCGCTCAAACGTTCCTGTTTCTGAAGTCTCTTAAGACTGAAATATCTGAGACAACAGTATGTGTTCATTGTCTTTCACCATTTGTACTGAACTGGCATTTTGGACATTAACAAAAACTGTTTGTGTTAACAAACTAAGGGTGGGAATCAGTCAAATAGTACTAGTTTCAAAGAAACATCTTACAAGCTAAATTATTTCCAAATAATGTGCTTGTAAATGCACCAGTAAAGCCAATTTTCTTGGCTAGGCTACCTTCTCAGCTAGGCTCAGGTAGCAAGTATCCTGAATTTCCACAAGTATCCTCTCAGAAACCTGGAAGTTTCTATTCTAGGAATAGCCAGGAAGGTAAGAGGTGGAAGACAGCCATCACCCCACAATGTGTTTTACAAAACATTCTGAAAAGAAAATGTGAAAGATCTTTGCAAAGCCTATGAAACCCCCACTGCTTTCAGCATTGAGCAGTTCAGGGAGGGAGTGCGGTGTTCAGGCCAGTTTGGGACTTCAACGGATCCCAGGAATAAGGAACCGCCACCGTGGAAGCTCACAGAAACTGATGCTTGTTGTAAAGGCAGTATGGTTGAATTGCTAACTGCTGTTTCTTGGTCACTTGAAAAAAGTCTCATTTTGCCTGTTTTTTTATTCAATGAGAACATACCTATGTGCAGCAAACCAGTGCACAGAGCAGCTAGCTGAAAGCATTCGGAATGCCAGGAAGCAAAGCAATTGCAATTTCTTTGCATCCACTGCAGCTTATCAAACATTATTTAATTCTGTAAGTAACATTTTCAGCTTCTGAGCCTCTCCCTTTCTGCCCACAAATGATACTGAAAATTCACCCCTGAATCTGAAAGACAGGTTGGACCATTTGCTTTGTGTGCATCTTCCTTATTTAAAGGTGTTGCGGGGTTGCTTCAGAAAACTTGTTTAATTTTAGTGAAAACTAATGAAATCCTCATGGACTTTCATTCACTATGCTGAAAAATCCTATCAATTTTCAGACATTTAAGTAGTTTGAAGAAACAATATCCTTGCAAGATAGTTTAAATAGAACAAATGAAAACCTTTATATGTTGTGTGTTGGGTGAACTGATTTTGTTGGATCTGTTCAAAGCAGTGCCTTAAGAAGATACGAAAATCCTGCCTGGAACTCCTAAATGTTTTTCTAGCTATGCATTTTTAAAATTTAATAGCTTTCGTATGGGGATTAAGATACGAAGATGTAATTTTTAAGTACATGTTTATACAACTGCGATAAAAACTAAAAAGCTGTAAGACTTAATAACTTTTGTCTTGACACCTGCTGTATGCTTATTACTTCCTGTGGAAGCTGGGACCTTGAAATGAATATTACTATTTATTTATTTTTTTTTTTGGTCTGTGGACCCAGGAATTGCTCATAACAAACTTATTTTTTGAACATGGGGATTAATTCTCAAACTAAGCTAGTGTTGCTTTGTTTCACTGTTGGTTTGAGTGGATAAAAGGAAAGTAAATGGAAGAATCCTGCAGCCAGAACTCACCAGTACCATTCTGTCTTTGTTCCAAGAGAAAATCTGGGGAAAGTAAGTAGTTGGCAAGCTAGTCAATGGTGACAAAACATAGTAAGCACAAAACGGCTGTGCAATAGACATTTATCATTAAGATTTTATAACATAAGCCTGAGGGTTTTGAGAAAAGTTATGTATTTTCTACTGTTATCTTCTACTATGAGTTTTTTTTTTCTCCAAAAAATAAATCAAAACAAACAAACAAACAAAAAACCACACAAAGCCCCAAAACTTAGAGTAATGGTGGTGATCTATAATTATTTGCTCTGTTACCCACAAGGTGGCAGTGTAAGACTAGAATAAAATGCTCAATGTGTGGCAGATGAATGAGAAAGGACGTCGAAGCTGTTGCAGGTGAGAAGATTATGATACGGGAATTTGGATAATAATTCGTGAAAGCAAAGCTGAAAGTCATAAAAAAAATCACCATCAATAAATACTGATTTCATATATGTGCTGCAAAAACTGAATTTGGCTTTCCTTAAGTCTACAGAATCGTAAACAGAAATCTGCAGAAGATTGTAAACAGACTGTTATATCACTGATAAAGGTCAAAGGGTGGTGCTAAGGCAAAGGTACCACATAGAAGTCAGAAAACCTGGGATGGACTTCTGGCCCAATGGAATCAATATGCAACTAGCTACCAATTTCCATGGGAAGGAATTTGGCTGTTGATTATTTTAATTTTACCATAGATTTCATAAACAAAATTGAGACCAGGGTGTTACAGGCTGCTGTAGGCATATGCTACTTTCAAGTAGCATACTTCTTTCATACTTCTTTCAAGTATTAATAGGAATGTGACCTACAGCAAAGCATAAAAACTTGCAGATATGTATTTTTTTTTCAGAACAAACTCAGAATATTTTATTGCAAACAGTGTTGGACAAATTAGTCAGATTTCCAAGTTAGAGTATTATAGAATAGTATGTACTATGTATGTACTATGTATGTAAAACCAAATACGTAGGTTAAATTATTAATGACATTAATTAAACTATGATGACATTATGATATTAAAAAATATGATATTATGTCATCAAAATTAAATTATTATGTCTATTTTAACATTTATAGGCAAAAGAATCCATTGTCTGCAAAAGCAGTTCTGAGAAGTTGATACATTTGTGGCAAAGATTATATTGGGTTAAAAAATATTTTTTCATTACTGCATTTGTTGTTTCATTAGTTGTGCTTAGTGACCAATATTCACATTCATTTCCAAATAAAATTGTCATACCACGTGGAATAAGGATACAATTCTAAAGTGTGCCCTTTGATAGCAACATATGTGGTTCTGTTGAAGCATTCTAGAAAGGAAAATGAAAACTGATTGTGATTATTTCTGTGTAGGGATTTTTGCCCATTAAGTGATATTAGAAGTTCTCCCTTAACTGTACCTCAGTTTCTGTGATATTCCTTTCGATGTCCTTACGCTTGCAAGCATCCATTCTTATGCTAGTTACATTTCTATTTCAAACTAGCACAACAGTATAAGACCCACAAAATCATACCACTGAAACTCGAAGAACTCATCAGTTGCTGCTGGCCTAACTGTCAAAATTCGCTCTGAAAATTTTTCTTATTTACCTAAATGCCTCAGACTGACCTAAATACCATGATTAAGGTTGGTATGAATTAAAAGTGCTGAAAGAAGTGAAGATGATTAGGAGGTAAAAAACAAACAAACAAAACCTCAGCTAGTAATGTGACTGCTAGAATCTGGAAGTCTTGAAAGTCAGTCATGCAATGGACTGTTAGAACTGACATTGCTTCCATTATAGGAATACCTCTAAGTATTTTCCTGTAGCTGCATCTTGGTCAGAGAAAGCCTTATGTCTGTTCTGCTTCAACCAGAGATGAAAATGTGTGATTCTGATAGTTGGCTGGGTTTGTATTGGGTTTATAATCAGAAGCTCTCACTCTTTGATACTTAATTATCATTTGTACAAGAAAAATGTTAAACTTAAGTCATTATAAAATAGTTTCTGTACTCAGGTTCTGTAGTTCACATCAGCCGCTTTTGTTGTGGAAGTTGAAAGGTAAATAGTTGCAGGAAAAGCACCTGTCATTTTTTCCTGCAGCAAGTCTTGTCCTGAGGACTCATTGCATTTTAAATATAATATCACTAACAGCTGGAACACCTAAGGCTGAACTACCTGTAGTAGTGATTTCCTGATGGGAAAATACTGCTATATCTGAGAGGGTCTGAAGTTTGTTGAGAACCTATACACGGGTTGTTCTCAACCCACACAATAAATAGGAAAGGAAACATGGGAGTAGTTGCCCTTTAGATAAGCTTTTCAGTCAGTAAACTACACTGTTAACAGCTGTTTGGTTTTTTTTTGCTTTTTTTTTTTTTTTTCCCCTCTATCCCTAGTGTTGTCAGACAGGCATAATAGTGCGAACAAGAGTTGTTGCGTTGTTCATGCTTCACATCCTAAACTCTGCATCCAGCACTCTTTTTAGACTTCTGTGATCATATCCTAGGTAGCATCTGTTTCTCCTAGATGTTCTAGTTCACCCTTGGAACAGCTTCTCCTTGAGAAGAGTTTCCCATCAAAAAATAAAGCGATTGGCATTATTTGGAGAGGAAAAGAATTTCGGAAGAACCTGGGAGCTCTGAGAGTCCTCAGAGTCCTGCTCTTCACTCTCATTTCATGATCTGTGGCTACAGAGCCAAAGCAATTAATGTTTCAAGGTAGTATTGTGTTGTATGGATGACTGCTCCATTCTATTCTCTGAAATGGGACTGGGATTTAGAATGGGGTTAGGGCTGCTGAATTAACTGGGTGAGCCATGGCAGATTTACTTATTTTGCCTGTTAGTAAAAAAATTTAAATAGTAAACCTGGAATGCTAGGAGGTTACTAAGATGGTCTTTGCTTAAAACAGCTTCTACTGTGTTTTTTTTGTTTGTTTGTTGGTTTTGTTTGTTTTTTTCCCTAAACAACAAAGAAAATAACTATCAAGATGCAATATGTTTTATCTGGCATATGCTTCCTTAGTGTAAAGTGTGATGATGGATATCCTAGATGACAAAAAAGAAACAAATCAACCCCTTTTCCTGATTTGTCAGCAAGGTTTTCTCCTTTCTGCAAAATTATACATCTTAATAAAAGAAGAAATATAGCATTATTGATTAGACATTTCTAAAGGGAAGGAAGAAAGCATATGGGCTGTCTTTCTGCAAATATTAAACAATGAATATTGTTAGAGACTAGACTAAATGGAAAAAAAATGTCTTATTTAGAGTATGAAACTCGTCTAGGTTAATGTCCATAAAGTTTAAATTAGTTCAGACTTTTCTTATTAGAATAAATGTTTCCTTTTAAAAAGCATGATAATCATAATCAAGACTAAATTTGTTCTGTTATTTATTTTCAAAATGATTGTACATGTTTAGCAGACTTTTGATTTAAATCCCTAGGGATATATTGGAGACAGATGTTTAGATGACCTCATGTTTAAAGTAAAGTTATATTTGGACACTAGATTAAATTTTCCTTAAAATCTTTCCTTATACGTTAGACTGTGGAGGGGTGCAGAAAGTATTGAATGATTTATGTTGAAAAGATATTACTTTATTTTTAAAATAAGTTACTGGAGTTCAGTAGATTTTATTTCAGGGGACCCTCAAAAACACAAAATGTCTGATTATGAAACAGCATATTTAAAAATGAAAATATTGTTTCTGGTTGGAGAGCTAAATGGGAAACAGACTTTTTTTAAAGTTCCTTGAATTCAAATATAAATTTACCATGTCATTTATACCTTCCACCATAGCTTGTTAAAGACTACAGTAGAGCTTGTGCAGTCTTCAGCTGATATTATGTTATAATAGGACATAACAGTAGCTAGTATTTTTACTGCTTTCTGGTTTTGAATGGCTAAAGAATAGTTTCTATCCAACTGTAGTTAGCGTCATTGTGTTGGTGGCTATGATGATTCTAGAAGTTACACTGAACAACATTTTGGAAAAAAACTCTTCAATATTTCATCAAGTCATAATTATCAAAATTGGCTTGTTGAAAATATATTGATTGACAGATAAAAATAAGTCTCTTCAGTCTTTTGAAGTTTATAGGCAACACTCGCTGTTAATGCATTTGGTTAGATAAACAAGTTACTGAGCTGCTGGAATTCTGCCCTTTATAGTAATAACTGAAGTATTGTACTAATAGATGTATAGCTATTCTTGCCACTGCTGAATATTTTTCTTCCTAATTACTACTTACTGCCAAAATCTACTCTTCTCTGTAGCCTGATGCAAAGGTTGCACTAAAACATTAAAAAGATTAAAAAAAGATTAAAAAAAGATTAAAAAGATAAAACATTAATTGGATGCTTGGCACTTGGACTGCAGATACCTTTTGCCCAGATACCATATGAACATTTCTGTGAGGCAGCCTTTTTTACTGTTTTCAGTCATTTAGGTTGATTAAGATGGTGAATGTAGCCAGCAGAGCTGGAAATCTGTTTTGTACTGAGTGGATCTTGTTAAATTCAGGCAGCAGATGAAGCATTTTTCACTGTTCTCATAGAGGTCTGCTGGGTTAGAACTGGAGTAGTCCTCTCCTGGAAAAAACAAATTTTCTTGCAGTACTTGGAGGCTCTTCTTTCTTGTAAGAGTGGATATTGGGTGAACACTGGAATAAAAGCCATATGCCGACTTCACAAAGGGAGTGGAGGGAGGAGACCTCATCCTGTTCCTGAAAAATGAGGTTTCATTCTGTCTTGTCTTTCTAGGGCTCATTGCTAGTAGGTGAGTGCAGATAGAGAAAGGTACATCAGGCACGGGCAATAACTATTTTGAACAGCATGGATCTAATTAAAGCCTACTGAAGGAATGTTGGTACCCATGTGATGCCATTACTGTAAGCAAATATTATTTTGTTTATCTTCTTCTTCCTGAATCAAGATTTGGGCTTTAGCTTCTAACTCTGGAAAATAATAGCAAACATTCTTCAAAAAATCAATGAAAACCAAGTGTTTTGCATAAAAAACAGGATGGCATCTAATATTTCACACATGAACTAAAAGAAAATATTACCCATTTTTGAAGTGGTATATAAACAGAACTTTTCTATATCAGTAGGCATAAGAATTCAAGCTTTGTTTATTGATTTGGAAAACCTGTAAAATGTATAATTTACCATGTATTTGAACTTTTTGGTATCATTTCCTCTGTAAGATTGTGCTCACCTGGAATTCAAATATTTCTGGCAGCTAAAGAATAAACAGCAGGATCACAAGCAAAAGTATTTTGGGAAATTAATAGCAAAAAATAAATTGATGTAAAATTAAAGTTTATACAAACACAAATATCTTCTGCAGACTTTCAAAAAGCAAGAAGTGGCAATAAAATTGGAGCAGGTGGTCCTTAAACATCTACTAAAAATGTCACTTGTCAAAATTCTTGGAACAAAGATAAGGGGCAGCGTAGAACGAACTTCTAAACATTTGCTGGATAAACTAGTTTTACAGTGTTTTGGTTATGTATTGTCCACAAATAGATTTTCTACATTCAGAAATGTTCTTTAGGGGCATTACAAGAACATTGATCAGTTTAGACTTGCCCTAAACTTTTAAAATGAACTAGTCATTTGCTTGGTCTTGCAGAGTCAATGCTTGGAATTAGGTTGAATAACTTGGGCAACAACTCCTGTGCTTGTGTAGTATGATCCCACCTTTCATTACATGATAGCCTTTTCCTTTTTCTCCATATCAATCTATATTTTGTTCAATAAATAGAATGAATAATGGCTGTTCTATTTAAATACTCATTATCTTCTCATTTAATGTGCTGTCACTTACATGTACATTTGACTATTGATTATGCTTGAATCTTTTTATTCTACTTGAGTATTTTCACTGAAGACTTCAGGTGGTGTGCAGAGATTTGTAGGAATCATGGTTCCTCAAGATGGGCACCTGCAAGTAAATTAGACATGTTCACTGACATCCTGTGAATGTCTTGTGAAACCTGTAGAGAAATGGGACATAATCCTGGAGGGAGGAGAGGGAAATAACTGTCTTAACTGTTTTTTGTTTGTTTGTTTGTTTGTTTTGTTTTGTTTTGTTTTTTTTTCTTGCTTGTAGTCCTTTGTGTCCTTATCTATGCATCTTCCAACTGTTTTTAAGAACAGAAGGGACCCTAAAGACAGGATGTTACTCTGCTATTTGGACTGAGCCACGTGCATTCTGTGCACAGAATGAGGGTAGCATCCTTCAGGGAGAAACACTGCAGTCAAGTAGAGATGGTATATCAGTTGCTGCAAGCTCAGTCTTAAACTGGTCTTTTTCTGTTTAGTCTTAATCCTTGTTTCCTACATTTTAATTCATGTTTGTAACTGCACCTAGAACCTTAATAAAGAACCTGTGAAGATCTGAAAAACTCTGATGGGAGAACCAGCTGTGTTTAATAAATCCCCTTTTCAGGGGGACATCACTAGGGCTGGAACCGTATTTAGTTCAACTGGAATAAGGATAGCTTACTTTGTCTTTATTTTGACTACAAACTCTATAGTTAGGAAATTAAATTCAGACAGAGGAATAAATCATTGTATTGCATTTTGTATTATAGTTGAACTGTTTGTAAAACTTGAACATATTTTATATTTATGTTTGCTAATTGTTTTGTAAACCCTTCAGTATTCAGGTTTGTAATATAAATAGTTTTGACTAAGGGCAAGATTTAGACTGCCTGCACTCTGCCTAAGCAAAAATTGGGCGCCTGCGGCTTGTGGAACAATTCAGAACAGACCCGTGAGATTCATGAGACCAGGGAAAGACTTGGGACCCTCCTTGGCTTAGCCTGTAGCCCAGGAAACTGAGGAACCAAGAAAGTCCTTCTTTCCCTGAGTCTTTTCTACTGGGCTGCAGAACTGGGTTCATTCTTGTTCTTTTTATGGTCTTTGAGTCTTGTAGTTTTTACGTGGTGATGCACGCTCAACAGGAGGGTAGCTGAATATGCAGTGGCCCTGGTGGTGAGTGAAGTCCTCTGAAAAATGAAATGACGGACTTAGTCATTTTTTTTAAGCTGAGGAGAACCTCAGACATAACTGTCCTGCTTTCTGGGCCCTGATGCATTAACTTTTCATGTGTACTTTCAGGGGAACTGGCACTCCTCAGTTCTAAGGGTATGCAGGTGCCTAAACCATGAGACTGATCAGTATCTAAATTCCTTTGAAATCAACGGAAGTTACTATTTCCCTTGTATCTCTTTTGACCTGTATTAGATCTGCACAAGGTCTCCTTTGGTGTCCAGCATGTCCATCTGTTCACCAGCTCCCAGTGGCTGCTCCATGGATGTGTACAGGACTGAACTGCTGATGAATTATCTCACTGACTGCAGGCTTGGGTGCTGTGAAGTGTCCTGCTGCAGCCAGGCAGCGACCTTCTAAGTTTGCAGTGCGTAGGCTGATATCCCAGAATTACGTAGGCAAATAACTTTAAAATGAAACTTTCCAATTCGAGTGTCTAAAACTGGATGCCTAGAGGCATATATCAAGTATTTCATTATGACAGGCATTATTTTTAATCACAAATCACTGAAGTCTGCAGGAATAGAATGGGGCTGGCAAAGTATGCTCCTATCTGGTAGGAATGACTGGTAAAGGGCTCCTATCCCAGAGGCTTTGGAAGTTTTGTTTGATGAAAAAACGTCAATTGATTTAAAAAAAACAAAAAAAAGAAAGATATCAAAGACGAGAAGCTATAATGATATTGGAAAAAAAATATTTTGCCTTAGTTTTAAGCAAAACCTTCAAAAGATCGTCACATGCTGCTTATAGAACAATAAAAAAGTTTTAAACTGGAAGAATTTTCACTTTATACCAAGGTATGCAAGTTTGCTTTAGTTGAAAGTTTACTTTGCTAATGGAGGATTTTAAAATAAAGTTGACTAATTCTGAATTCCAAGATCTAAATTTTACCACAAAAGATTTTGTGTGTGTGTGTGTGTGTGTGTGATAAACTATCACAGAATGCAGATTAATCACAGCAATTACGGATGAACAATATATAATCCATCAGTGAGCTGAAAGCTTGTCTTCACAGTGTTGTAAATAGAGAAAGAATAATTAATGGACTGGACAGAGCTTGGACCAGTCTGCATTTCAGAGCTGATCTGTCTTTAAGAAGGGGCAGACCAGCTGACCCCCAAAGTTCCTATCTCACCTAAATTACTGATTCTAACTCTACTACAAATGCTATTTGGTATGAAAAAAAAAATAGAGAATTGTAAATTTGATACAATCTATTAACTTATATCTCTAAAGTCCTGTACAAAACTTTAACCGATATCCCTTCTTGCATTTGGACATTAAGCTAAAATGTAGGAAAATTTGCTGTCATTTAATAATAAATTTTAAAAGTATTGCACTTCTAAAATGTGCAGCCCATCATCAGGTACTGTTGGATCAGCTGTATTGTGGTCAGTAAAAAGAGCTGTGTGATGCACTGAAGAGCACCATAAATCTCTTTTGGAAAAGTGGTAACAGTTTTATATAAAAGCGTATTTTCCATCCAACAAATGTAAACCTTTACTGCAAGAAAGGAGGAGATCAATTCTGATGTACCGCTGGCACAGGCATCTGTGACGCACGATAACCTACTGCTTGCTCTCACTGCTTGGGTAATGCCAGTCTGCCACAGCTCTGGCCTCATATTTTTGGAGCCCTTTCTTGAATGCAACATTTTTAATGTACGTTATTTCCCATTCTGTTCTAGAACTTTTATTCTCAAACTTGAAGGAAAAAATATAGTGTTTGATTTTCCATTCACCAAGTTAGATATGTAAAGTCACATGCATGTTGTCATATTTTTGGACATGGCTCCATTGCCCTTTTACCAAAGGATCTGGGGTGCATGTCTGGAGCTGTTTTCTCTCTGATTTGTATTCAGTCTGTACACGGTTGTCTTGCTGAGTGAGGAACAGGGTTTCTTGTGGGCTCATAGACAGTACAATAAATTCACAAGAGGTATTTAATAAGTGAGATAAGACTGAAGCAGTCTTCTCTGTCTGAGCCTATTTACACTCAGTTATCTAATCGCATTGCTGTTCCATCTTGACTTCCTGGGTTACACTTTGAAACTGTTAGATAAGAGGACTGTCAATATTTGCCTTAGCAGCTTCTCTGGACAGCTTAGTTATTCCTCCAGTTGTAGCTGGGACCCAGTCAATTTCTCATGTTTTCTATTGAGATTTCCATCCCATATCTATTGGTCACCTTCAGCTGGCTTCGAGTTGGAGGCTGAGCTCCATCTTCTGGGCCTGGATCAAGCACAAGTTTCCTTCCGTTCTTGAGTGTCCAGGGCATATTTGTATTTCTCCCTCATTTGTTGCAGGATGGATGTTGGCAGTGGTCTGACAGACCTGGCAGAGATGTTTGTGCTGTTTCCATTCAGAGTTCCATTTGGGTTTTGCTTAGCTTCTGCTCGGCATCTCTAGGTTTTTCTGAAACTCTTTTTCCCAGATCAAAACATCTTATGTAGAACATCAGATGTGTGAGGTATTTTTCTAACATATGTCCCGCGCCAAGCAGGACCTAAATGGCAGCATGCTCTGAATGTATGCAATTTGTGCTTTGTTTTCCTACGTGTTCTTGCCAGAACCCTGGTGGTATCAAACCTGCTAGTGGGGAAAACATTTTCTGTCAGGAATCTCCCCCAAAGTTTCTCCTCTCGTGTATAATTTAAATATTCTTTTTTCATATCTACAGACAAACTAGGTAAATAAATGGAGGCCCCCAGCTTTTTTCCTACATTTTGTAGCCAGTAAATACACCCACTCGGTTCCTGCCTACAACAATAAAGTCCTCAAACTTGATAGGCAGTCTCTTGTTCCCTATTTACTAAGCATGATCCATGGAAAGATAAAAATGAACGTTTCATGTCTCTTGTGTGCATAGAACTTTCTGGAAGTTTGTCTCACTCTGCTCCTTGATCGGATTAGCCCCATGTTTCAGCTAAGAGTCTATCTTATTTCATGCCAATAGTTTGCAAACTTCCAGCACGAGAAAGGGTGCTTGTCAGTTTGGTGTTTGGGATTTTTTCTGTTGTTATTTTCCTTTACAATTAACTCACATGTTTCTGTTAGGGATGATGTTGCCTGTGCAAGCCCTGTTTCTTTTATTAGCCAAGTGCTACCTATAATGAGAATCTCATTGTCCTTTTTAAAATTATTTTTAACTTTTTTTTTTTTTTTTATCATTTCTTTCATCCCAGTGGATTTTGTCACTGTCTAGGTTAAAATCAGCACAAACTCAGGGTACATTTAAGTCAACCATGTCACCCTTTTCTGTTGCAAGGTTCCCCATTGACCTATAAAGGAAAGAGGTGGTGCTATTTATCTGTGCTTGTTCTTATTGTGTTAGAAAACTCTTTGAAATGACGCTCAGCCCTTTTAGGGAACCTATCCAAGGGGCTTAGGTGACAAACCTAATTGGTTTAGTTTTCTGTTAGTTTGTTTGCCTGAACTGGGGGAGCTGGCAGGGATAACCAGGCAGTGGAGGAAGAGGAGTTAGTGGTTTTGGTATCAGCTGGCTCATTCAGTTGCTTACTTGTTTTATCAGGCTGCAGTGAGTGCCAAGAATGCTTCAGCTTCTGAATGTCACCCAAAGCTTAACAGATATCAGCAATTTAACTTGCTCTATTGTGGTAGCTAATGAAGCTGTTTGTCACCTTCCATATATACACTCATAGGACCTGCTTCTCAGGTAACCTGAACCCTTAACAAATACCATTAAAAGAAAATACGTATTCAAATAATCCATGCCAGGAAAAAAGGACTTTGCTCAGCTTTGTGTGAGGATTAAGAGGGAAAGAAGGTTTCACTCTGCTTTTTAGGAAAGAGCTTAAGAAACTCTTCTTTGTAGTACTGGTGCACTGATGAACGTGTATGAATCCTGAACTGAGTTTAGGGTCTGGGGAATGGATTTTGGCCTTTGTATTGCACTTTGCTCAGTGTATAGCCTGCTTGACTGTATGTGTGGAAAAAAACAGTGAGTTGCAGCTATGGTGATCAAGTTGCTGGTCTTGTTTCCCAGCACGAGCCTGCCACTAGAAAAACCCATCACCAGAGTTTGTGTTAATCTGGAACACTGACAGATAAACCAAGGCATAGAAGCACTATCAAAAATGTCTTGCCTTGTTGGTCAATTGAGGGCAGGGGGTGATGTTGGAAGTGTGAGGGAATTTACATTTTCACCTCACTAGCTCTATTCCCTTTAGGCTCTGAGGCCACTGATTTTAATGTCTTTCTAGTACATTATCCTGGTTCGTTAAACTTTATTTTTCTGCCTGACAGTACTTTTCTTAATTTGCTCATAAATCTTTAGAAGCCTTTACTTATGTTCTTGTTTGCAGTATTCTGTAATCTTTGTGTGTGATACATGTACTTCAGCATTTAAGGTGGAGATGGCAGTGTTGTGCTTCTTCCCTGTCTTGCATGGAGACAAAAGCAAATTGCAGACGACTGTGGTTCAGCTTTGTCTCTTCGGACTCTCAGGCTGCTGTGTTGTTTTCTGAGTTCATGTGTGCAAGAAGAAGCCTAACCGTGCAGAGGGCTTTGCTATCTGCAAGTTTTTCTATAGGAAGATAACTATGTCGGTCATATGACAGAAGTATTGAAATTAAGCTACAGCAAGTAAAGATCTGTCTGTATGTGCTGCAGGGAAGTATGGTATCAATTGAAAAGTTCCATTAAAAAAACACTTAATTGAAAAACATTTAAATTGAGAATAATTTTATTTCACATAAAGTATTGCCTTTGTTAGTTCCAGCTAAAATGGAAGAGCTTGGATTTTGAGCTGTTCATAGTCTGGAAGTTACAAACTTACATAGTATTTACGACAGTTTTATAAACACTCATGGAAACTATAATATTCTTTTCAGAAAACCATTGTCACTAGGGGGTTAAATGCATCTGGGCACAAACCCATTGGCTTGAATAAGAACCCAATTCTGTGTTTGGAAGACTGATAGTTTAAATGTGTTCTTGGTGGAACCAGAGCAGTGCATCTGAACATCTGGAACTTGGGCCTTGCAGCTGGAAAGCAGCCAGATGCTGACCTTGGTGGTCCTGCACCTGTGGATGCGGTGCCCACCCCAAGTCCCACGGAGGTCTCAGATACCCACACCTTGCACAGTGTCTTCTTGCACACTGAAGTCTGAAGAGCTAAGCACCACTGATTACTTGTGTCTCAGCTTTCTTGTTTTCGTATTAGGAGGTTGACTATATAAGCAAATGTTTTTCAAGTCTCTTACTAACAGATCCTCATAGATGACAGATGTCTCTGTTATTCTACAATGCTTTTTTTTTTTTTAAACTTCCAGTTTTCCTCCTTAACTTGTAGTGCTTCCATATTCATTAACTACTTTACAGTTGGATGGTTTCACTGTACCTTTTTTTTTTTTTTTCTTCCTAACTCTGAAAGCAAAACTGTGCATCTGTTAATAAGCTGCTACATCCTAGCGACTCAAACACAGCTATTAGGAAAATTCAGTGGCAACTGTGTAACTTTGAACACCTATTACATCATGAGTAGAAATAAATATTTTTGGAAATATGAAGTCTCATATAATATGAAAATATAATTTACTGTATATCATTAGTGTATACATTTTTAGTTCTTTATTAGTCTTGAAACTCACATAGACAGTGGTAGTTTTAAGAGCATAACCCTTTATAAATATGTGGTAGAGTTTGTATTGCTATTAGAATTTACCTATTTTATCCTACGAGTGAAGCCTGTGACACTTAAGGCATTTGAAAAAGCTTCACATAAAAAATACGTGAGATGGGGTTGGAAGAGGGGACAAGTATTTATTATACATTTGTGTTCCACAGATACTATCTGTTTCTTCAATGGCTGTGATTGTATTTAACACTGGAGATGTGTCTGCAGTTTGTTCCTTAAAAAATTGATATTTAAGAGGCGGCATCATTCATACCTTCTAGTCCTGATTCCCTGCCTGTCCAACTCCTATTTCACTACTTTAATTTCTATTCCTCTGAAGTAGGAATTTCAGGAAACTGGCTCCAGACCATGTGGAACAAGGTGTATCACTATTCTTGAAACATAAATAATACAGAATACTTTATGATAGTACTACTTGTATGTATGAAATCTATTTGTCTCGATTATTTTTAGAGTTATTATAAAGTAGATTATTGTTCTTTGTCTTCAGTGTTTTACCATTTAAGCTTTTTAAATGAATGCTAAAGCTGTTTCATGGGGTACTTACCACCGTTTTGTTCCTAAAATTCAAGCTCTCTATGAATGCATTGACTCTATTTTTGTTTTCTGTTTCAAGCTCTTGTGTATTAACTGCAAATGTCTGTTCCTTATTTGAAAATTCTGATATACAGGTCTTTTTCTTTGGGTTTCTACAATAGTGAATGATACATACTGATTATAATCACTTAAAAAAAAAAGTATTAATCAACTTGGCCTCTTAAAATATTGATGTAGCTTCTGTAATTACAAGTAACTTCCCACCACAGGTAGCTGTTGGTACCACGCCTCATGTGAAAAGAGGAGATCAAAAATCAGTTGGGAAATCCCTACTCTGTATCTGCCTTTGCTGTAGTTATTTTTTTGCTGCATGTGCAATCGACAAGACTAGCAGCAACCATAACCAGTATAGTGATGTCTAAGTTTTCAGAAGATTAGAAACAGTAGCTCATGGGCATGAGCTGTTCATTTCACTCTGTGCTAATGTATTCTAATGATGATGCTTACAAATGCTAACAATTTTGCTTCTCATCAAAGCATGCAAAAAAAAATGAGGGGAAGTATCATGTTATGAAGACATATGCCAGTATTTTCTGAAGCTTGTATGTGCCTGCGATGGCCTGGTAGGACTGTAGCAGGTCAAAAGCAAATATCTAAAGATGACTGATTTTTTAATAATTCATACTTGGGCATGACTCGATCTTCTGAAGGAGAGATTGTCAGTGTCCAGAAGTCTGAAGTACTATTTTTAAAACGTGCCTGTAAACTGTGCGGGTTATGTTGATCTTTAATTTTATTTGAACTCAAGTATTACATACTTAAAATTATTTTAAATAATGTCCTATGATTTGTCCCTTTGCTAAGCCTGCTCCCATTCTGAGTCCTTATCCCTTCCGGTGAAGGTGTTGCTCACATCTTCCTCTTTGTTAGTAACATGTTGTCTCAACACACTCTGTCCATTTTGATTTACTAGTTAAATTAGCAGCTCATTCACTGGTTACAATGATGTATTGTGGCCTGGGCATTCTGTATTTGGATTACGATGTTGCCTTTTGAATAGAGGGGTTGAAAGTTTTAATGTTGGAGACAGAACAATTGCCATCTTGCAGCTGATGTGGATTTTCCCATATAGCAATATACCATTCTTTCCATAGGCAAATATACTCATACAGATTTCGCTCTTGTGCATTTCTGTTGTGAGCACAAATGCAGTGTTTCCATGTAAGATAAGTATTGAATATTAGCAGATCAAGGGAAGGTGAGGATTAGTTAATAAAATGTGGATATGCATAACCTTGATTGCTTAAAATGCTTTTATTTTAAATGCTGTGCCTGTTTAGATCACTAATGTATTTTAATTGTTTCCATCTTTCAAAATATATCTAGCAAGTTCAGTTTTTAGTTGTTGTTACACAAATAAACTGGTATTAGATGCATTGCTTTCTTTCTTTCAAACACACTTTCAAATTAGTCCTTAATGTGGTTTGAAGATTTTGCCAACATATTCTTCCAGATCCTTTCCTTGTATGAGGGTGGTTGATTACATCTATCTTTTGGTTTACAAATGCCAATATATTCCAAAGAATGCAAACCCTGGGACCATTTGTCATCACACTTTGATTGTAGTTCACTTCATTATTGTATGTAGGAGGAAAAGCAAACAATTAGATGCCTGAAAAGGGGAGAGGGGTGGAATTGGAGTGTCAGGGCATGCTAAACATTCTTATTGCATTGCATACTTTAACCTCCTATTGTTTTCCCATTGCTTTTAACACTTACATGCCTGGATGTGACAAATACACATATACTGGAGGGAGGGGATAAAATAAATAATAAATAACAACAACTAAACAAACAAAAAACCCAACCAACCAAAAAACAAACCAAAAAAATCACAACCCACCACAAAACCAGAACCCTTTGTCTAAATGTCAACGTTCCCAAAACAGTTGAAGGGCTACAGTCCTTTAGGACTTAAATTTTGTGGACTATGTGCCTCACTTTTGGTTTCTGAAAAATTCTTTCAGTTTCCTTTTTATTTAGAGCTCTGTTTTCAAAATCTGATTTGCTTGGCATAAACACTCAGTTTGTAGACTTACTCGTGTCCAAGTTGTATTGTGATCAACAGCGTAGGCATCCTTCTCTGCAGGGCTCCATTCAGCGGCTGTTTAGAGAAGCTTCATCAGATCAGCCTTTGTATAAACCATCGTGGGGGAGAAAGACAGTTCCCACCAGTTTTGTCCTACATCTGCTGCAGCATTAGATTGCCTGACCGTGATGCAAGAGACTTGTGTTCAGCTCCTCCTCTGTAAAAACTAAAGCTGGTGTTACGTGCTGCTCTGGGGGGAGCAGGGTGACCACTTTGAGCTGCTGTGGCGAACAGCTCATGCTCTCAGCCCTCTGCATTGAACACCTTTCCACAAAACATTTAAGGGCTGGGAGAGGTGGTGTGCATGCCTGTGGAGCCTACTAGCAAGGAAGGAGGTTTCAATTTAAATGTTAAATTCAGAGCTGAGACTGTAATCCCAACTTCCTGCCTCCCACCAGAGTGCCTCTTCCACTAGGCCAGAGTGAATAGCCTTTGATCCAGTGGATCTTTAATTTCACAAAATGTACTGGTCTGAACAGGAGGGAATGAATAAATTTACTTTCTACAGTTATTCTGTTGTAACTTGGCATTTAGGGCAGTTTCCTGGGAGCTGATAAAGGCAGGTTTAGATCCCTTTTGTTAGAGGCAGACAAGGAAACAGTTTCCCTTGCCTTGATGCTATTACTCAGTTACCGTTAATTTGTTTACTTGTTTGGTTGCAGGTAAAATCACCATCATTGCTTTTTCAAAAGGAGTCACAAATGGTAATACATCTAATTCCAGGATGAGGCTGCAGGTTGACAATACCGGGTAGAAAGAGGCATCTTACATCTGCAGAGAATTTGAGTGTCTGATAGTGACAAGGGAGTGCTCTCCCTCTGCTTGGCATTTCCCAGTGCTGCTCCTCAGGTGAATGCTTGGGGTTTTGGCTCTTCCTATGGACCTCAAAGATACTCACCATGTCTGTGAATGTGTCATTTGGGAATCCTGCTTAATACACGGTAGATTACACAAATGAGGTGGAACACTGTATGTAGGTACAAATAGCATTCAGCATTTCGTAGCATATTCTTTGTGGTTTTAGCCTCAAGGCAGCAGTTTCAGACCCAGAGAGTGTCACAGCATGTGTCAGGGGCACAGTGGAAGGGAGGGCAGCTGAGACCAGAATAAATACCCACTCCTGCAAGTGCTGTGCAGAAGAGTAGAACTGAAGACCCACCTGTTATAGAACACTTCTTTGAGTTTTTGTGGGACACTTTTGCAGGCTGATAATGACTACTTCCATTTCAGGGTTAAGGCTTCAAGACTGATGTCATCTGCTTAATACGCTTCAGTTTAAGCAGTGAATGTCCCTTGTTTCAAGATTTTTTAATTATTATTATTTTATTTTATTTTATTTTTCTGCCAGTGGTCTGTAATTTTGCATTCCAGTGACTTTGGGAATGGTATTTTTTCAATTGGACTGTGTGGTAATAGGGGATATCCTGGTTTCTGAGTGGTTCATTTTTGGAGTCTAAAAATAGTCCTTCTGCTTGTATGTTAGAATTTAAATGAGAAAGAGATACCTAAGACAGTGGAAGATGCATGCGCCTTGAGTCTCTCTACTGCTTCATATATCAGTCATTGGGAACTCAAAACATAAATGTCAGTATCTTCTGTTGGCTGACAGGTGGTGCCAAATGCACCCGGATTTCCTAGATATTTGCACGTTTTTAACCAAAACTCTGTGGTTAACCATTTTTTAAGCAACAGTCAGTACCTGAAGTACTTAAATTACCCCTTAAAGGAACATCAACATACACGCAAAGGTCTGTTAATAACTAGCTCACAGGTTTGAAGCAAAAACTGTACAGGACTGTTCAAGGAGCCAAACCTAACTTTTGCTGTGGATGCATCAATCTGGGGGAGTCCATTTGTGCTAATAGCTCATACAGGAACTGAGATTCTAGGAACAGCATCCACTCAATCACCAGGCAGCTTGGTTTGATGCAGCACTTATGTGAACTCAGTAGGAAGACTCCCATTCACGGCCACGTTCGTTAGGGAGCCCTTTAGTGCACAAGCAGGCATTTCCCTCATTCAGAGAACATCTGTCAGCTGCGGTGGAATTGTAAACAGGCTTTGGCCCAAGCCCATCTTCCCTGCTCCTGTTGAGCGACAGGTTTTGTTTTTTAAAATGCAAACAAAAATGCTTATAGTCCAGAAGCTGGCTTAAGGCCTGCCTCCCCACCCATGGCTTTAAAAAAAAAAAAAAAAAAAACCCTCTTTCAAGCTGTGTAGGCCCAACTAGGGAGGTGAACTGGCTTGAGAATCATGACTTTCTTAGCCTGGAAAGCATTTGCATAAGCTGTCAGTTTTCTGTGCCTGACCCCAGCTTTTGGCAACTGCAGTTCCTGACCAAAGAGCAGGAATGTTTTGGCAGCTCTTTGGATTTTCCTGATGCTTCTGTTAACTACAGTGCTTCCATCTGTTGTCTTCAGAGGCTCATGCGACCAGGAAGGCACAGATTTTCAATTCTGGATCACGTCATTAGGTTTAAGAGGGACAGAAAAAGTTGTAGGGTGTTTTTCCTTAATTTCTGTTGTGAAAAATGTCTTTGAGGTCTGGCTTAATACAGATCTTAATGCAATAGGAAAATAACCTCAATTATCCATGTTATGATCCCTTTTTGATTACCTTTTTTTGAGGAAGATGCATATTAAAAGAACACAGTAAACTTGTGCACAAATGAAGCAAACAAGCTGTCTTTCTCTAACAGACCTTTAGACTTAAATAAGTTATTATTTGTTTGCCTTCCAGCATTTATAAGGATCTTTTACAGAGTTAAAGCTTCAAAGGTGTCTTCTCCGTTTTCCTCACCAGGGCTGTTCTAGAGTGCTTTTCTTCCCCCTACCACCCCTGCAATTTCTGTTGCTCAGATAATCCTCATCATGATTGGCCATTGTTTGTACTTAGTTATAATGGATTGTGGAGTAAAATCAGCACATAGTACAGGAAGAAGAGTTGAAAAAAGAAACACCTGCTTGAAAGAATGGCTATCAAGCAGTGAGATCTACAGGCTGTGAAATAAGGAGGTGGTAAATGTCTCATCACCTGGGTCCTGGAACAGCTCATTAACAAATATGCTAGAAAGAATGATCCTGTTTGGCCAGGAAAATGGTCCGTAAGGTCATTTCTAGCTCTTGTTTCTATGACTGAACAACCCCACAGAGTGAATTCCCAGCACCAGCTGGGAAAAAAGCGCCAGCTAAGTGGGAATAGTGAATTGTAAGAAGTCTGTTTACTGAATATTGAAAAGGCTTAGCACATGGTCATGAGAAGACAGCAAATTGTTATTTTTTTTTTTAAACTGTAGTATGATTTCTCACTTTGGTGCCATTGTGAGAAAGACGAGAGAGAAAGTGAACTCAGTAGCGCCACATAGCTTTTGTAAGGCAGAAAACATATCTTGTTTCTGTTTCGGTCTTTCTGGGAAGCCCCTGTGTTATATGCCTCCTCTGTGTCTTTAACAGTTAAAACCAAAAAAAAATCTTTAAAAAACAGTTTATGGTAACAATATCAGAGAGTAGTTAGGAAGTCAAGGATCCAGTTCATCTAGTCTTCATCTTTTGTGAATAGATGTTCCTTTCATGTGAAATACTCAATTGTAGATTTTAGGAACAACAGGATAAGCTGTGTGCAATTTTATACATCTGGGCCATGTTTTTAATACACAGAATGCTAAGCCCCTGCCTGCATAATGTGAAAATAAAATGCATGGTATGGTTCATAGAAATCAGACTTACTGCTAGCAGACTTCCAAAGCATGCAAGATGTTCTGCTGGAGCACACACTGGGGGTCTGATCTGTGAGGGAGTAGTTAACTCTGGCATATTTAGTTGGCCTGTCTTTTCTACATTTGCAATATCTAATCTTTGTACAAAGCCGATGAAAATAAGAGAAATGAAAGTAACCTGAAAACTTAATACATATGCTGTGTTGTTTATGTTCACTTGTCTTTTTCAATGTTTGTCTTCCAAAATCATTTTATTTATGGGTAGGAAAATCAAAGGATATTATATCTTATCCTCATGTCTAATGCTAATTAGTCAAATATTTTCCTCCCAAGAATATAAATAATCTCTTCTATAGGTTTTTAATTATTTTAATAAAATTATTCAGAATTTTGTTTCAGATTAGTAGAGGGCAAGACAGAAAATCTTAGTGTTCTATAATATATGTGTTTTTCAGTTGTCTAAAATTAAAATAAATTCTGCTCTGAGAGCGTAGAGATGAGAGGAGATGGACAGATTCTGGTTTCTGCACAAAAGCAACCTATTGAAGCCAGTTGGATTATTTGCATTGATACCTTCATCTGGACTGATCCCAGAGCATTACAGATGGTGTTCAGAGAAACATGGAAGATGCCTTCTTTGCATAAGAACTACAAGACCTGGGCATTTTATTGAACAAGGTTAATTTTGAGGAACGTAAATGAGAATCAGTTGCTATTTTTAGCATCTAATAATTTACTTCATTCATGGTGACTTTTATTTTAGTTATTTCATGTTCAGCAGTGTTTATCATAAAGCTAGTTTATATTTTTCCCATGAAGTCTCTTCACTTCTCAGAGAAAATATCTTTGAAAACATATGTTGTTACATAAGAGCCTGTTTGTGGGAACTTCAGGGAACTTGTGCAGACTTGCTTAATCATCCTCTGGAGAGCAGCAACACTTATTTCCTGTCTGCTTCTATTACTTGATGCTGTGCCTTAAAAAGGCACTGCAACCAGGAAGAAAACAATCTTTGAACCAACAGAAAACACTTGAAAATGTAAGGAAAAATGGAAGTAACAGCCATGTCAGAGCAACTCAGTGTAAATAAGAAACAAATTCTGGAACATTGCACGTTTGATCTTTGTAACATAAAGGTAAGAACTACCGTGTGCAAGTTTCTCTGTGCTTCAGCAGAGCTCAATGAAAATCCAGTGCCAGTTTTGAAGTAATTTCCAGGTATATGATCTAACATTTATTTTATTTGGCTCCACGGCAGCCATGTACACATACCTTTAGCTTCTTTTAAAATAAGGACAATTTTGTAGCTGTTGAGACAGCAAAAAAACTATGAAGATGAAATCAGTGTTTTCATATTTTAGATGCATTCACATACATTAAATGGATTGCCATCCGTTAAATAGGTGAACTGGATTATGCACCTTGGCATTTAGGTAGCATACTATACCCCTTATGTTCTTTTCAGTAATCAATATATTCTGCTGGTGACCCCCTTTGGGACGGTCCTGTATAAAATAACCCACAACTTAGAGAATACTTTTTCATAGCACAGGGCAAGTTACTTAATCTTTAAGTGACATTTTCTTTGCTGCATTTGTGGCATACCTCCAGTTTCTGCTCTAATACCTGGGAAGGGTTAAGTGCTGCTCTGTCCCTTTGTGACTCCAATTTCATTCCCATGTTTCTAGAGCATAATTATTCATGTTTTTCATTTTTCTTTGTTTTTCTTTGTTTCTTTGGAAGTAAAAACAGAAAGGTGAAGAAGGTACAAACCTAAGGTTTCTATTTCACTGTATTTTGGTGTCATAACTTACAGGTCAGAGTTTTTAAGAATGTACTCTTTCCCAGGTCAATATATTTGGTGAGATACAGGTAACTCTGGTGCTGGGTAGCTGTTGAAGAGTCTTTTCTGAGGAACAGTTTAGAACGATTCCGCTTTTGCCTGGCTCTGTCTTCTTAAAACACTTCTTGTTCCTCTAGGCCAAAGCTCTCTAATATTCTGCTCCTAGTGATGTTGCTGAAGCTTTACTCCATCCTCCTTCTCAGCTTGTCAGAGCTTAACCTTGTCTTCTTGAAATCTTACATCCCCCTGGCTTCTGTGGGGTCACCCATCAGATTTTTAGATTTTTTTTTTTGTGTGTGTGTTCTAAAAAAGTAACCAAAGGCAGTTGTAGTTTCTTCCTTCATTTAAACCCTCTGAAATTCTCATGAGACTCTCTTCTTCTACTTTTTTTTTTTTTTTATCCTGTTTGTTTCTTACTTCTGCACCTAGCTTTTGAGCAGTCTTATCTACAAATGTGAGTTCAAGTGCTGTTTCCATGCTGTTGCTTTTATTATTTTTTACTTCAGGCCTCAAGTGTTTCTGTCCAGCTTAAAATCTTGATTTACTACTCTGATGTATGAATTCATGTTCATGACATCTGGAATAGGTTTGAAGCCTTCTGACTGTAAATCCCTCTTCATTCTCTCTTAATATACATGAACTACATGAGTCTGTCAGGCCCGTAGCTGTGGTGTCATTTCAGACAGGACAGGAAGGAGCCTTTACCTTGGTGCTCATTTTCAAATCTCACCAATCTGTTGCCATAAGGTTTCTTGGATTGGGCTTTCTGGACAGCACCGAAGTGTAAAACGTTTTTTGAGGTGGCTGTCATATTTTATCTTCATTGATGCAAGATTCTTTTCTTTGGAAGCGAGAATACAATCTTGCTGTTTGTGTCAATTCACAAAGTGTATCTCTGGTGGCAAGATGAAGTGTATCACCACGAAGGTGTTTGGGGACCTCATGTCTGAAATTGTTTTCGTTCTCATCATGTGCCTTCAGGCGTAGCAAGTTCCATATCCAAGCAGAAAAAGCAATTGTACATGAAGCCTGTAATGAGGGCCAAATCAGGACATCAAAGGAAGACGTTTCTTCCTCCTCTCACCCGAAGATGAAACAAAATTAAATTCCAGCTACACTTTTTTATGCACACAGGTCACAGTGCTGCTACTGATTGGTTGCATTACTTTCCTCAGAAGAAGGAAACAATGGGGAAGAATATAAAAAAAAAAAAGAAAAAGAGCTATGACGTACTACAAGTGATTCATGCAAGACAAAATTAGAGACAGAAAGAAATAGAAAAGCAGAGAAATGAGAGGAAATCAAATGAGATATGACAGGAAAGTCTGCCCCTTTTAATTCACAAAGTTTCAGTTTCATATTTTGCTGTTTTAAGGAAACCAAGGCAATAAATAAGATATTTTTTTTTAAATTATTTTTATTTTTTTTTAGTTCCAAATGAAAAACCCATCCCAGTTAGGAAATAGCTCCTCACCACGGATTACTTAGATATTGTTGGAGCTCCCAGTCCCTATTTGCCAGCATGCATGTTTTAAGAAAGCAGCATAGGATGTTCCGTAATTTTGCAGTTCTTTGCTGGAAAAGGCTTATGCTAGCTTATGCAGAACATCTCAAATACCTATGAGGCAGGAAGGTCAAGGACAGTGTTTATTTTTTCCTTTCACCAGATAGTGAACTATTTAACTGAAGTGAAGAAAAATCTTTTAGCTTAGGTATGGAGTGGGGGACAAATTTAGATCCTTCTGCATTTTGGAGAACGGGAGGAAGAAAGTGTTTCATTATTGTTTTGGCTTTTGAAGTAGCACAGTGCCAGCCACGCTAAGAAGAACTCCTCTTGGTGAATCTCCCTGTCCTCGTGGGCTGAAAGAGCTATCCTTTTACTTGTGGCACCTTGGGAGAAGTGTGAGCGGAGTACAAGAGTGGCAGCACAGCGCTGCTCCTTCCGTGGCCCTGTCAGAGTGCTGCCTCCCCTCCAGCTCCATCTGACCTGGGAAGCGACTCTGCGAGCCAGCGCTGTCCGAGCTGCTGCCCCTTAGCTGGAAGATGCCAAACTTGTAATTCCGAAATGAAACCTGAGATTTGAGCTGTACCTAAGCGATAATTTTAATAGCTCCCCTTTTAGGTGTGGGACACTAATTGGTTGGTATTGATAGTGTGGTAACCGAACATGCATCGTTGAAGTCTATTGTTGCATCGCTTTGTTTAAATCTGCAGTACATTGCCAGCAGCAGTATGCTGACGGAAAACTGTCACAACAGCGATCACTGCAATCTGGGAGTTAAGTTTGACTGAAACATATGTCTTCAATTTTAATAGCTCAGCTTCCCAGATGCCCTAGAGGAGAATATTGCCTGAGAAGGAGCTTTTCATGTAAGAATAATTTGTGTTAAGTAGCTCAGTGATCTGTTTGTTAGGTTAGAGCTGACAGTTTGTTTATATTTCTAAAGGGGTATGATGAATGGGAGAGAAGTTGATGCTAATTAGCCTAAATTGTTCCTAAGAATGCAGAGCACTTTGCCAGTTTCATTGTTTCTGTTTCTTTGCACATTTTCAATAATTGAATGGAGCTCAGACCATTCATCATAATTTTAGGTAAGATGGAAATAAATGAATATAGCACGGGCCAGCCTGTACGATGGAAGATGTCACTTTAGAGGTCAATTAGGTAAGACATCAAACTAGGACTAACGCTGCATTTTCTAATCCGATTGTATAAATATAGTAAATGTGAATGTTTTCATCTAAGGAATTAATTCTCTCTGTCATGATACTAGTATTAAGGTTTTCTTCTTGAAAACCTGCTTTGGCTTATTAGCATAATGTTTTTTGTCTTAGACTTTAACTGTTACCTCGAGGTACGGACCTCTGACACTCTTTATGAGAAAATGTGCTGCCTTTCAGTATACTGTGTATCGGATACAATAAATCTAAAAAGTCTGCTCTTGGGAGAACAAAAGTGTTGGTCAGGTGTGATTGCAGGCGGTGTTAGCAGAAGGGGCTGAAATGAATCAGATATATGGCAAATGCAACAGTGGAGAACCTTTTAATATTATTCGCTTGACTTTACATAGCATGTTGTGTTTCCCTTTGTTTTAGGTTTGGGGAACATAACTGCTCAAATTCAAAACATCCTGTCCATATGCAGAAGGATAATTTTATAAGAATGTATATTTTGTATTTTATTCCTTGATAAATTGAGCTTAGATTTGGGGGGGCGGGGACCTGGAATGTTAACTTTTTAGGCCTTATACAAGACCATTCTTTTTTAATTTATGCACATATAATACCACAGGAAGAGATGGTATAAATTTGTGGACTGTGGAGAATGAGTGAACATTTTTGAATCAGGATCTTTAAAAGGGGTGAAATTTGAGTATGATTAAGTTAGGAAAAAGGCTCGCTTACGGCGGAAGTCAGAGACTCTGTATACATTATAGGCATGTCATGGCTTTTAAAAAGTTATGTTAGACTTCTATACAAATTGTGAAGGAATTTGTATAACCCCAAACAAAATTCTGTGTGGTTCTGAACTCTTGCAAAGTACAAAATAAAATGAAATGAAATAAAAAGGAGTGAAGTAATAATAGTAGTTAGTATTCCGGTCAGGAGTGAGTGTTGCTGTAGGGCAGGCTGGTAGTTTACACTGCACGGGTGTTTTGTTGGTCACTAATTTTCTTGGAAGGAAATGATCCCATGGCTTATGCTATCCGCGTTTGTGCATATTTGCCCTATAATTGGCATTTACTAAGGGGACTTTTGGTTTGATGGATGACTGTCAGGGTATAGCCTGCTAGCTTTGATGCGGATTGCTTTTGCATGAGGTTTTTTTACATTAACTCATTAGAAACTCTGCTCTGCTTCAACATGCTCTTTATTTACCTTCTGAAAATGTGAGACTTTTCAGCCAAGTTCCAAGGGACTTAGTGCGGTTTTATTTGCATATCAGTGTTTTAATTTGGACAGATGAAAGTTATGTTATTTGGACATAGCAGAAAAATAGTAGATTATCAGCCTGTGAATCTTAAAACTTACAAGAGGTTCATTTAATCAGTTTAATTAGCTATCTTTGAAATGCTAAGCCACTAGTGAAGTATCTTTAGTGTATAACATTAACTTCTGTGTTCTTAAATTTTTTGTTGTTGTTTTTTGTTTTGTTTTGTTTTTTAAAGGGGGAAAAAAAGCAAGCAAAATCCAGCCCCATAAAAGCAGCAGGTATAGTAATATTTTCACAGCAGGTCGATATTCAATGAATGCTCAACAAATCCAGGATTGGTGTCTGAGACATATTAGTGCTTTCTTCAAGGTTGGATTGATTTGGTCTTTTCCTGTAATGTATCTGGGACATAGGACTGTTAATTAGATTAATTAACTATAACATGATTTATAAGGCACTTATAATACAACTATGGTTACCAGTGTATTTAATCCCATTGCCACATTTTGATTTGACATTTAGAAAAGCATACAGAAGAAATGGAAGTTGTGCTTGCTGATGCTGTCACTTTGTGAAGGTTCCTCTAATAAAACATTTTTTCTACAAATAGCTGTGCTAAGGAGAACCATATCTTGCTACACTGACCAATGCCTCTCTTAACATGAAGAAAGAATTGGAACATGCAGAAGGTTAAATTCTTCCTTTGGGTTCACACAGCTAGAAGGGCATTTCATAGAGAACTTTCTGCTTTTCAGTTACCCATTGTTTACTGCCTTGATTTTTTTAATAGGACGCTGCATATCAAGTTTGCTACCCTTAAAAAAAAAATCAACAGAAATGGCAGACATTTATTTGTAAACTCCTGATTTTTTTGTTTGTTTGGTTTGGTATGGTTTGGTTTGGTTTTAGTTGATGGGTGGATACAGTGTAATATATTATTTCTTACAAGGCATTGTAAATGTAAATGTAGAGTAAGAAACACCACAGAAATTCCAGGTTGTTTGGGTCTGCAGAGTAAGTTGACAGAGTAACGCAACGTGTCCTTTTTTTTTCTGAAATGCCAGAAGTTTGTGAAGGATCTGAAATTTATTTGGGTTGATCCCAAAATGAAATGATTAATTTATTCCCAGTCCTGTAAATTACTTGTGCATGTTTTCAACTTGCTTGAACAGATTCTCTGGACCAACTGACATACTCAAGTCTAATCATTTTTTCAAGGGTTTGCAAGCTCTTTTGCTTGTCCATTCTGGTTGCTGTAATTAGCTGTTGCTGTCTGAAGTCTGCTTGAATGTGACTTTTTTGTTAATTACAAGTAGTCTTGACTCTGTCACGAGGAACTAATTTCTGTTTCTAGTAGGAAGACTTTTATGAGTATATAAAGAACATATTAACGACGTATAATCCTATTCTTATGAATTTGTGGATTAAAAGACCTATTAACCTCACTGAACTGGAAAAAAGTTCACTGACAGTGTTTGAAACGTTCAGCTCCCTTTTATTTATTTTTCATGGCTTGGTATGGTACCCACAAGACATCAATGCCAGAAGAAAATGAAACTAAGTGACCAAATATTTTGTTTGTTTAATTTTAAAAATTAACTCCATCTTTTACCCTTGCCTAGGGGTAGCAGGGAGTGGGGAGCAATAGATTTGGCAGAAGAGTATTTATCCATGATTTAAGCTTTTCATTTCCATCTTGAGAGAGACTTCAAATACAAACTTGTGTTTGAATGAATAATGTTGTTGTGGTTGTGATGCCAGTAAAAGACAAGCAAGGTTTATACAGTCATCAGACTCAGGCAAGGGAAAACAAATGATCAGTTGCTTATTCAATGCTTGTTTTGAGTAAAAATCCAACATTTGCTTTTTACAAGTAAATAAATGCAATAACACAAAAGGAAAAGTTTTTGCTATTTAAGGAGTTTTATTTTCTCCACAAGAGGACTATCAGGTGGTTCTTTACTGAACTTGACCAGCCCCCCAAGTAGCTGGTGAGGAAGGTATCCCCTTCCTTATACATAATGAATAAACAAATGAGGAGGAAGACACAATTTATTTACATTCATTTCTGTGGCTTATTTGACTAAGGAGATTTGTCTAATAATAAATGCAGAAGACTGCAAGTCAGACTTCCTAGGTTTGTTTGCTTTCTGGGTTCTTCAGCTGCTGCTGTGCTCTGTGGCTGTTTCAGCATTGGTACTGCCACTCAGAATGGGACAATGGTCAAGGGCGGGAGAGGAAACAAAAAAAAGACTTCTTTGGATGGGCCATAAGGTATAAAAACTGGTCTATTTCTATCCTAAAACATTTCTCAAGGTCCATCTAAAGGATCAGGGAGTTTTTAAAGGGCATGTCCTGTAAGTTGTCTGGTAGACATGTTTCTTGTGGTTGATCAGACCATCCTTTAATGAACTGGAAGTAATTTTTCAAAGCTAAGAAACTCTACTGTACATCCCACTCTCTACCTACCACCCCTCCTCTTCTGGTTTTGTCTCCACATGTTCTGTCGGATGCTAGATTGTTTTCAGCTCCCTCCTCCCTCACCGTTTCTTCTGTTCTCCACATGGACCAATGTAGTGAGTGGTTCATACAGGCAAGTGAGGGAAAGTGGAGGTGGGCTCTTTGCAGGGGTCAGCTGAGTATGGGGTTGAGAAATCTTTAGTGGCAGCTGTAGCTTGAGTGCCCCAGAGCAATGCATGGCACCAGGAGGCCTCTTTCTAAATTGAAACATTAGCAGTTTTGAGCTGTCTCCATCAGCCTTGCTGAAGCTTAGAACTTGATCATTTATGTTCCTGAAAACCCAAGCTATCTCCATTCCTTCAGCCTTTTACATTATGTTCCTACCTGCTTAGGTCCACACCTGTGACTTATTTGAAGAACAAGAAGGCTGATTAATTACATCACAGAGGGGTCACTTTTTAAAAGTCACTGCTGTCCTGGCTAGTTAGTATTGAGTCACATACAGAGTCAGACCTAAAACTGTAGGATCAGGGCTGTCTCAAGCAACACCTGTGGTATAGAAAAGGCAAAATGTGCTAAATACAAATCTCAGTGTCAATGATCTATTTTCCCTGCTTTAAGTTTCCCCTGAATCTTTTGACTCCCTGCAAAAGGTATCAAAGGGCATGATCTCACATATATGAGGACCACAAATCCCATTGAGCACCACAGGGTTGAAATAAACTGGGATCTTCATCAAACACAAAGCCTTGTAAATACTGAGGTAGAGAGAAGACGACTTGTGCTATCAATTTCCTTGATAGGGATACATTGCCAGGCTTAGCAACATCAACTGCTCACTCAAGAGATTTCTTTTGCCCCCTCTGGCTTGAACAAGCACCTCATCCGTAGCTGCAGGATTCGCAGCTCTCTCATTCTTCAAATATCTGACAGTATTTGCTCTATAACTGACCAACAAAGAAGGGCCCATATCCACAAAGTAAGCTGGTGCTATGCTCTGGCAGCAGGATCCACATTTTTGAATCAGGTACTTTTATTCCCAGTAAACAGAATAGGGAACACTCTAGTGGAAAATGCAGAGGATGAGATTTATATCTTTTGCTACTATTGAGGAATGAGGCACCCCCTAATTCTGTGGAACAGCTTCAAACAGCTCGTCTATGGCCAGAGAGAATAAATACTGAAGAGTATGTTTATTTCTGCCTCATAACTGAGGCACACTGGTGTTGGCAAGAGCCATGGATTCCAGTTCCTGTTTTAATGGGTGTTTGTTATAACATGTATGAAAAATGCTGAAACTACTGGATCTGGAAATGAATTCCACACCTTTCTGCTTTTGGAGAAGTGCCTCAAGCATTAGCAGTCTTGAGGATCTACTTTCTCTTTGCTCTAACAGTCTTTGCCTTAAAGGTTTTAAGCTGAAGGGTTGTGGATGTAGAACTGAAGTTCATAGATAGATGGGTGGTAGGGGATGCTGGAGCATCACATTTAGAGGATGCAGCATAGAAACAGACTTTGTCTGTCCACAAAGCCTGCAACATATTAAAGCGTAGATTCTAATGTGTCTTGTCAGATGTTTCAGGCAGAAAGTACGAAGCATTTCTGAGAATCTAAATTTTGACTTCTCTTGCCTGTATCTTCCTTAATTGGGGCCAGAGACTCCTCTAAAAGTCACTGAAGTGAACAGTATTTGAGTATCCGAAAGGGAGCAGGCCTCCTAAGTGCTTCCTGGGGATGTGAATGTAAATTGCTGTGTGAGTCTAGCTCTCAAACCATTGTGCCAGTGATCCCATGGCAGGGGCTTTCCTTTGAAAATCTCTGGTGTTCGGGTAACCTGCTGCCATTGCTACCTGGTAAACCGGAAACCAGAAATAGGTACGGGTATACCCATTGCGTACATTGCACATGTATACCCACCGTGTGCATGTATACCTAATGTGTACCCATTGATACACGTATATGTAAAAATTCAGCTTAGAAGTTTGCACAGATATTGCTAAATCTACTACTACATGGCAAGAGTTAAGGAAATGCTTTTAAAAATAATTTTTAAAATGCTAAAAGTTCATTTAGAAGAAGTCCAAATGTTTCACAAGTTTGGTTGAAGAATCCAGTGTGCCTGTCAAGCTTTGAAAATTGATTGAACAGGAAAATTTGGGGTGCAGGTCTTAATTTGGTACAAAATCACCCAGTATATGAGAGCTCAGCCTGAGCTGGCCAGACCAGATCCACCTCCTCGCTGCTGTAACAAATACATTGCGAAGTCTACATCCGAGCATGTGCTATGCTGCCAGTCACAACCTCCGTCACCCAGTGGCTATTCCAGACACAGGGATGAAAAACACTGGCAGAAAGTTAGGAGGAAAGTTACAGTTAAACTGAGAATTTTCTTGTTGTGGTGGAATTAGAAAGAAGAAAAGAAGCATCATTGCTACGCAGTTGTTTACAGCATGGCAACAAACATCCTTTTGTTTTTTCAGGGACTATACAGGAAATCTTTCTCTCTTCACTGCCTTTACTTGTCAGGCGCACAGAAGCCGTATTTAAGCTAGTAGACCTGGAAGCATTTCCAACCTCTGGGGTCTGGGCATGTCCGACTCTGACCTCATCTCATATTGCAGCAAAACTCGAGCACAAACTAAGCCTTCTGCCTCACCCTGCAGCCACGTATTCCTACAGTGGCCTGAGACCCAGCTTTCCACCAGTTCCTTTCTCCTTCCTGCTGTCCCCCCAGGTGCTATTGATTGATGGGAGGGAAACCCGAGCATGAGGCCAGATGGGAGCCAGACCACGCAATAGCTGATCAGCCTGATTTGGGTGACTGGGAGACCAAGGTACACTGTAGCATCAAATGCTCCCTACGAGGTGCCTGGTATGTTAGCTGCCGTGCAGGCAGAAAGTGACTCATGAGCAGGAGTAGCTTCCCTGCCTGTAATTTTAGCCAGTAGAGGAAGTTTCTTATGCTCGGAAGTTTCTTGTACACGGCAGTGTATTTATCAAAGAGCATGTGATCATCTACTTGAAGGCTTCGGAAATGGCTTCTCTAAATGGCAAACAGCTTTGATTTTTTTATATGGACGAGAACCAATAAAGATATATGCAAGAGTACATTTTCATACAATTCAGTAAACTGTTAAAGTGATACAGAGGCACTTGTTACATCTTAATGTCCTAGGATGACAGGCTGAGTCCTTCCTTTTAGATTGAGAAAGTTTTAAAGGAGAAGCCCTTTGGTTGTAGAAGGTTGTAGCCATTTCCCCCAAACCAGGACAGTGAAAAGAACAGCATTTGTAAAAAAGAATGCCTTCTCCAGTGGAAATTACTGTAGGTTACACCCAGTTGGGAGACAGTAGTATGAATATGCAGTATGAAATCTGATTAAAAAGAGTTAATGTTACTTACATACATAGGGAAATCATAAAGATGGAAGAATTTTAGTCAACTGAGGAAGAATAATTCCTAGCAGGTCTCTAAAGTGCTTATTTAAAATGTGAATTATGGTAACTAGTATTTACCACTGTTAGAAAGCTGTGGAGATTTTCACATTGCTGTATTCATAAGTGAAAAATGAAAAATTGTTTGGGTTAAAAAATAATGTGAACACTTTCAGATTTGGGACCAGACAAAAGAAAAAAGTTACCCATTTGAAATACAGAGAACTTTATAATGCTGCAAGTAAGTAAAAGCAGATGTTGTGAAGTTTAGAAAATCAAGACATTATTTTCCTGTTTCCACTGAATATTTCTAAACACATTATAAATAAGCTTTGAAGTAATACAAAATACTGTGTTTGTTTTGCTGATAGCATCGTTTTATAAAAAACTTTATCAATGCTTGTTTAAGTTATAGACTAAATGATATCACTGTGGTTAAACTGGCTGTATCTCTTGCAAATACAATGCTAAACTACTTGCAGTGTCTGAGCCCTTCAAAAGCCTATCTGATCTTTTGAGTTTAATTTTAAACAGATTAAATATTGTCTGTTTGCAGAACATAAAAAATAAGCTAAAATCTTTGCAAGTTCCTCAAAATAATATGATTTTCTTTTGTTGCTCTAAAATGTCATTTTAAATCAGTAAATTATTCTAAAACATTTACTTATCTAGGCCAGTAAAATGGTAATTTTCACTGTTTGGCTCATTGTTTCTAGGCATATGCTTTACTTTCAATAAACATTCAGAGACTTTAATATGCAAATAAATTGATCTTAATCTATATTTGTCAGTGATTCTAAAAGGCACCTATTAAAGGTTTTGTGCATTAAATCTTTTATGTGGTACTATTAAAAAGCGACCACTCAGTAACAAATTTGCTGTGTTGCAAGGTCTGTATCTATGAGATGAAGCAAAGTGTTTCCAAGCAGTAGTCATGTATTTGTGTGTGTGTATCCAAACAACATGGGGATTAAAGGCAGAATGCGATTACAACTTCATTGAATCATCTCCAGTAAGTAGCCAACTTTGGTTTGAAAATCAGTCCTTAATGACAATATTATCATTCCTCAGTTAGTGAGTCCTGAGCAGACTGGCTCTTGAGATGACAAAGGAATAAGCAATCTTGATATTTGTCACACTATATAAATATTCATCGCACAGTATTAATAATCCTTCACACTCTGTGAATTCACTTCTTATAGCACTAGGTCCTGAGGTTGAGAAGGGAAAAGGAGGATGTATTTTCTCAGTCTTTACCATTTCCAGTGTAAGTTTCCTGTTGGGCAGGTACATAAACTGCAGCCAGTTGCTTTTGATTAGCTGATCAGGTGAGAATAGACTTCACCTTCTTTACTGACATGCTTGATTAGACTACTGTCAGAAACTGTGATCTTCCAAGATCCCTTGAAAGATTTTGGGCCTGAGATTTGAATGTACTGACACAAACCAGAATTTTGGTTGGCCTCTGCAAAATTTTCATGCACATAGACCCATTTGCATACCTAAATGTCAGAGAGGGAAGCATCTGTGTATTACAAGAGCATGTATGCAGGTGCAAATACCATATGCAGCACGCAAGCAAATTAATCCCAGGTGATTTTAGACACCTATATTTGTGTTAGTCATTCTGGGCTCTGTCTATATGCCTTAGGTACAAGTAAGTCTCTGTAGGGTATGCTTCATCTGACCTGTGTTAGGCAGCTTTGTTAGGGTGAGTCAAACCGTGCAAAACAGTCCTTATTTCTCAGACTATGCAGGGAGTCTAATCAATTAGCTCACAAATAGACATCTGTGTTGGTTCAGAGGAACTTCCTTACATGTATCCATACTTTGAATAACTGGTTTCCTCTATTTATCTTCTACTTTTCTGGATTCCTATAGTTTTTAAGTAGGGAAACATTACTCTTTTTTAACTTATTCCATCTGTAAATTACTTGAACATAAATTGTCATAGCAAGAGTTTATAGTATAGTAGTACATGCAGATTTGGGACACTGGCCTCAGGATTTGAGACAGCTCACTTCCCTGAAAACAGTTCAACTATATGTGGACCCTTTTTTGCTGCCAGAACTAATCATGTTTTGATATCTAATCAGCTCTTAATTACCTAGGGTAAGGACTGAAATAACCCCAGTGCGAAGCCACAGGAAATAGGCAAATTAAGCCATAGGAATGTACAATGAGGGTTCAGTGGAGCGATGAAAGAAAATTTTGGTGACAGCAGATGTAAAGGCAGATGACCTAGAGATGAGGTAGAGCTCTGCACTGGTGCAGCTCTGGACCTAAACTGGCTCAGACCTAAATTAGTTTTGGGTTGGTGCAGCCCTGCTTCTATGAAACTGCTCCCAGATCAGAGGCTATTGACTATGCTATGCGTCATGCACCATACTGCGTATATTGCATGAGAGAGAATGAAGTGATGGAACACAGAAAAAGTGAAAAAATATTGTATTACCTTTTCTTTCCATTTGTGTAATTATCCCATGAGTATTCCTATAGCTGACAGTATGTATGAAATCTCTTTTCTTCTGTCAAGACAAATATGACGTCTGCCTACTGCCTTTAACTTCCTTTTATATGTGTTAATCCAATTATGTCCTTTTCTGAAGCAAGATATTCGTCAGCCTGCAAGCAGCAGGACCTTTCAATCAAAACATCACCAGCACTCCACTACTGACCTAGTTGTGTTTCTGTAATTTCTATTTCCATTCACTCCTTGACCCCACGTAGGTCAAACCATGGCAAGTGGTTGCCTGACCTGGTTACTGAAATTGTAAGCTCCTGCTGTCCCTGTTTCCCATGTATCTGTAGGCTATTTCTCACTAGGATCTCTAGATTTTGTTGTTTGTTTAATTTTTACTGTAGCGTATAGGTACTAGCATAATGAAAATAGCAAAAGTACACAGTTGGACTGAGGACTTGAATGAAGCACAACTTATATCACATGTGCCAACTTTCAGTGATCAAAATGTAATTTAATTTGGCCTTCCAAGAAACTAAGTTTTGGTTTTAAAGACATAATGATTAGAAAAGGTCAGGATGAAAGGAAGAGTGTTCAAAATATTTATGAGAACCACGTACTAAGAGGAAAATCTCCTTCATCGCTGTATTGTAAATGATTTTTTTTTTATGGAAAAGTTGTAAAAGCAATATTGTAGTAATTTTATTGAATAAATTTTATTAGTATTCTTTGTCTCTCTTTGCAGGAATTGCTTAATTGTATGATTTGCTCTTGTTTTCAGAAAAGAAACCCAGAATTCACCTAAATGAAAAAAATACATAGTGCACATGTATGGTATTAATAGAGTTTTTCTCACCTTTAATCTTCACAAAGAAATGCGTGGGCAGAGTCATCAATGGTTTTACAGGATGTTTCAGATACATTTATAAACACATATGGTTCTAGTAGTTTTGTTTAATAATAAAATGTTTTGGGGGTTATTTACGAGCATTGTTACTACATTCAGGAGGTAGGTTTATTAAGTTGCAGTGAAAATAATTAGACTAACTGCTGTAATCCATGCTGTTGCAGAAGTACATCACAGTAGCTTCACTGTAGCTTTTTTTTTTGCTTTTTTTTTTCTTGTAGGTTATAGTAGATATCCTCAGCTTTGTCTATATATCCCATATATGTTCATGTTTGCACAGGAGCTGAAATAAGCAATGATGTCACACAATTCATATTGGCCTTCAGAAGTATAATTTGTTTTCAGCATAACCTACATTTCTTCACATTGTACCACATCCTTAAGTAGGCCATGATATAAAACAATGTGATGCATTAGCTTTTTCTGCAACAAGACTTGCTTCTCACCTCTTTCCTTGTAAGCATTTGCCTGGCCTTCTGGACTGTTCTGGCTTTACCCTTCCTTTTATTGTATTAATTTCAGGTCTTTCCTTCAGGAAGGACATCTCTGAAAAGCTTCCCATATAGAAGACTTTGTAAGAACTTTTGAAAAGCAAAGAACTCTGTTCGTAGTATGACTTGAGTCTAGACATCACGATGTGTTTTTCATTACCAAAAATGTGGGCCTCACTAAATGATAGGGTAAATTCATTAAGAATATACAGTAACTATCCAGGCTGTCTTTCTTGGACTGCTAAGAGTGAAAAGATGAATTACTGCTCCTAGCTTAGAGCATCACTGTTTAATATTTTATTTTCCATATCTATTCATGGAATGTTTACCTTCCTTACTCCTGATATATTTTTCTTTTTCAATTTTGAATATTATATTGCTGAGTCCTGTCTTGCCTGGCGATATAATATACAAACTGATTTCAAGTGTCATAGAAAGGATTTTAGTTTGTTGTAATGACAATGGGCTGTTCTTACACACATTTTTCAGGCTGCTATAAGAGTACTTTATAATTTTTGGGAAAACAGGGTGTGGAAAGTTATAAGATGTGCAAGTACTAACAAGCAGCAGGGCAAGCAAAAGAGATGCATGTGTGAGGAGAAAGATGATGATATTCGTGAGTCCCTTCCAACTCAGGCTATTCTATGATTCTAATGACAGAAACAAAAGCAAGATAATTCATTTTGAAGCCTGGGGGGAACCTTTTCTCAAAAGGACAAAGATAATTAAATTCTGATACTGGTCAATGAAGAAAGAGATGGGTGTAATTCAGAGTTGGATTAAGAAATTTTTTGTTTGCTTATCGAAGAGGACCTTGAAGACATCTTCAGTTGCTGGACAGGAAGAGAATCTGACTCTGAAAACAGAGTCAATCCTACTTTGTAAGCCATTTTCCATTTTAATATTTTCCGGTTTACAAATGATATAAGTTGAGACCTCATCTAGTATCTCTTTCAATAGTATCTTTCTCAAATCCTTGGAGTTCTCAAGTCCTGTCTGGAGCACTGTGAGAACAGCTTACAGAACAAGCATACAGTGTGAACACCTTTACTGGTTTACTTCTTCATGAGATGCAATTAATTATGCCTTCCTGTTCAAAGTTCTAAGAAGTCATGTCCTGGAGATCTAGTTATGAAATACCTTGACCTGTATAGCTCATCAACACATAAGAGTGGTGCTTTCATAGTTTCCTATTTCTTTTCCTTTTTTTCCCCAAAGGTAGAACAATATAATGTAGCATTCCTTTTGCATATGCATTTCTTGTTTGTCACATGGAAGAAGAATCTTATAAAGTAACTCCATTATCTTTTAAGCCATAACTGCAAAATCATGGCAAAGCCAAGACTGCACTTCTGGGTAGATTGTCTGAATTAAAAAACAAGCCAACCCACAACAGAAGGCTCCCTAAGGTAGGAAACTGTTGGATACAATAACAGTTCCAAGACATTCAGATATATATGGATATTCCTTTCTGCCTATGCCTTTGTATACTCAGCTGCACACTTTAATTTCCTCACAGTAGTCAAATTTGTCACCAATTCAGAAATTAGGTTTTCCAAATTGTGATATATGTTCAGCTTCCTCCTAAAACTGAGCCCAGCCTACAGCCAGGGCTCCAGGTATGTTTGCATGCACTGCTTGGTACTGATGTTCTCTTTGTTCTTTGAAGGGAAACTTTCAGCCGTAACTGCATTAGCATATTGATGCTATAGCATTTTATCACAACTTAAAACAGCATTGTATGGTTTTATTTGTATACATGGATAAAGTGGTGTTAGGGCTGTAACATTAAATCAGACTAATTAAGGTTTTTGAGGAAGAGACACACTTCGGTGTCTCCTAGCCTGTTCTGATAAATTTAATTTATTCACTTTCCAGGAAGACAATTGTTCATGTGGAGGCTCACTTTTCTCAGTATTGGGTGTGGGAGGGATCTTGTCATCCTTTTTTTTTTTTTTTTTAATAGATAAATTGCTCATATATTTCATTGAGTATTTGTGATCCAGAAGAGAGGACTGAAGAATTATACCTAGCATTTGGCATGGAAAATATTTGGTATTTGCCTAAATTAGTTTTCCAGCTATGGAAGAGGAGGGTGGTTGTTTTGTTGTTTGGGTTTTGTTGGTTTGTTTTTATAGAACCCTTTTCTACTTCCTTTCTCAGTGCAAGGATGCACACTGCAGATTTTTTGTGAACTAAGGAGTAATTTTTTCTACAATTTTTCTTATTTGCTTTGCTGGTAGCACATTGCTGGTTTGCTGTACAATTCATCTCTAACTACACTGACTAAAGGACTGATGTTCATTCTTTGTTGCCAAAGCTTTTATATATGCCACATGTGCAGTGGTGATACCATTGTGACAAATTGCAGAGTCATCTGATAAATTGTATTTACATCCACCTTTGACCACCTCACCTGCTTTCTGCCACTAATCTATCTCCACTGGGATTTATTCAACATTCCAAACCTTAGAGCTGCTTCAAACATCTGCTAATTTAAAAAAATATATAAAAAAATCAACCTGCCAAAGAAAAATTTCCTGCCTTTCTCCTAGCCAACAAAGTACTTTCTGCCTCCAAAAAATACACTGGCCTATGCAAAAAACTGGACAGCAATCAGTTATACACCCATCTCAAAGCTTAGTATTTTGCAAGCCTTCACATTTTGGACACTTCTGACTTGGGTAGGATACACTGTCTGGGGCTGTCCTGAGATACTCAACTTTAAAATTTGAACACTTTTATTTACAACATTCTGTTGGAAGACAGTTGATTTTAGTTCATATGTGCAAAGGTAGCCAGTATGCACACTGCTGTCAGTAGAAACAGTGTTGGGCTGCTGAGTAGTTGAAAAAAATTCTTCACTTATGGTACAGGTATTTTTGCTGAGAGTTCTGGCCTGGGTTTACTTCCAGTACTTTCTGTCATAATTATATTGGTGTCCATTATTAACATTTGTTAAAGGCTTTATGGCTATTCAGTCTTTGGAAGGCTGTAACTTAATTCTATCAGGACATTGTATTGACAGAGTTTATATTTAAGCTTTGATAGATTCACATGCTTAATCATAGACCTATATTTAACTTGACATTAGTAATTTACTTCAGAACTAGCCCCTGAATCAAGATGTTAGTTGGCTTTTGAACAACTTTCTCAACCTAAGACACAGGCCATTTAGTCCTTGTTAATGGCAGATCTTAAGGGGAGCATGAAACAAGTGGCTTCACAAAGCAGTTAGATATTTGCAGCTGCACTTTATGAACTGCTTGGTTAATGCTACTGAGGAGAACAGCTAAATAGGGGACTTCTAATCTGAAAAAATGAGAGCACCAGTAAATATGTGCAATGGTTTGGGACAGCAGCCCGACATCTGTGGTATGAAGAGTTGGCCAGGGAATATGCTGCAACAGGCTGCGCTTTATAATCTGCAGTATTCTTGGCTCCAGCATCTTATTCAACAATAAAAATTAATGTGCAATATAATGTTTGATAGTCACCTTCATTGTGAAAATATGATCACATGTGGAAGTATTTCATAACCCTCTGCAAATATGTTTGATTTTAAAAATGCCCTTATGCACTGGTTTAAAATATTTCTTATTGTCTAACAGAGAAGGTACTTCTGAACATATTTTTTTTTTCTAAAAAATGTTCACCCTGCCTCTTCAAACAGACATTTTGAAGAGATCACTATTTTTGTGACTCAACCAAAGTGTGTGAAATCTCTTGTTGTGCTGTATCAAGCTGTTAAACAGGCCCTTGCTAGCTGAGTACATTCTTTTTTAAATTGTTGGAGATACTGAAACGTATAGAGAAGTAAACAAGAATAAGCCACTTTAATTAATGGTAGAAATCCTCAATACACACTTGCCAAGTAGTCACTGGAGGGAAAACACATTTTTTCCACAATAAAATGTAGTTACTGTGAAAAATGCCAGACCAATAAAATTAGAAACTGATGTTTTCTAATTGATTTGTGAGAGTATACTGAGAAACACTAGAAATTACTCATTATTGCTGCTAAATACATATATAATTATAACTGAGACCACCAATAAATACAAGCAGTGATTCTAGTATTGATATTTACAGTATACTTTTACAATCCGTTTATGTACATGACAATACAAATACTATTGTGGCAAGAAGAGGACTCATCAGTAAGACTTTGAAAATCTGATTTTATTTATTTATTTGTTTATTAACTATCAGTCTCTGATGAAATTCCTGTTTCTGACATACCCGCACAAAGCCTTCTGTGTTATTTAAGCCTTGTTTTAATGTAATAAGTTGTGCTTAAGATGGATAGGGTCTTGCACAAGTGAATATGGCAAACATTGAAATTAATCACTTAATTTCTCTTCCCTTAAAAAGAAGGGGAGGGGAGTATGGAGGCAGGGAAGGGAATGGATGAAATAGCAGAAAATAATGATATGAACTGAAATCAAATGTTTGCAGATGAAATAGGAACTAAGTACTTTTTTTTTTTTTTTTTTTTTTTTTTTTTTACTTATGTTGGTGTAAGGTCCCCTGGGATTTAAATATCTTTTAAATCTATTTTTGTCAAGGATCAAATTTTCCCAATGATAACATGAGGGTGTAATTGGCATGTGTAAAAGAATCACTTCTGTGAGTAGAAAACATATTTATTTATCTTTTCAGTATTTGTCAATGTGCTTTGTGTTTCTCTGAAACTCGTCCATAATCCTTGCTCTGCTTCTTGCATTAAGTAAAAAAAATAATAAAAAAATCTGGGAAGGCAGCAAGGAAAGATATTCTGAACTATTTTAAGTTACTAGGTATATTTTGAATGTAATATTTAACTTTGGCATGGTTAGTATATATGCACATATATATGTCTATATGTCCACACATATATACATATATGCAAACATACCCAAAGTTAAGCATTGCATATATATATTGCACTACACTGTATAGGGATGCGGAGCTTTATAGCAGTGCCAGAATTTTTAAGCGTTGTGTTTCCCTATTTAGTGTACTTTTTGGAAATGGAACAGATATTTCTGAAGTGACTTTATAGTGTCTAGAGATCAGTTGCCAGATCAGTTGCTGGGATGTGGGTGGTTTTTTGCTTTTTTTTTTTCTTTTAGGTTTAATGTAATATTTCTGCTGTTCTTGGAAATCAGGGGAAACACTTAGCTGTTTACTTAATTGTGCTTTTAACCTGCCATGTGGCAGCAGAAGCAAGGAAATTTCACATTCTGCACTCTGCTGTCAGCTTTAAAAACACATCAACAAGTATAGGGTATCAAATTCACGCATCTGTTTTTCCATGGCACATAAGGGTTACTTGGAGTGTAATAGCAAAGGAGAAACAAGGTGGTCAAAACAGTTTTGAAAAGAAGCTACTTTTAGTGTTGACTTTTCTGCAAATAACTATTTTAATAATCTCATCCTTTGTCATTTGTGCTAAAGTAATGTATGTTATTTGACAGAAGATATCCTAAAACCTTCTGAGCTCTCTTCCAGCTAATATTAATGGAAGTCTTCTGTAGGATATTAACTGCTTTGATCGACTGTAATGAAGTTGAGTGTCATTCAGTGCGTCATCGCCAACCGCGTTGTGTGTCTGGGACGTGCACATGTTTACACTCTCTCATTTGTCTTTTTAGTACCATCTTGAATCATTTTGGATCATTTGCTCCTCAGCAATTTTCCCAGCTGGGTTTGCCCTTGACTCTCTGTAAGCAGGTTGGCAAAGTTGTGGCATAACCTGTGAAATGGTGCACGCCATGGCAATCTTTCTGCAAAATTAGCTAGCTTTATACATGCTATGACTCTGTTCATCTGCAGCTTGATGTTAAATAGTGCTGGTAAATTTAGATCTCTGCATTATAGTTAAATTAAATATCTATATTATATAAATCTATGTTCAAGTTAATTGTAAATTCTTGGTGTATTTTTATTTGGTATTTTCTATTTCTTCTGTGAGAAATGTCTTTCATCACTGGGAGCTGATGGTCCACCTACCTGCTCATCCGCCCTAATCCCCACCAGAAAAGTGAGAAAGGATGGACAGGAAAAGTGCAACAGGGCTAGCAAGAAATAGGAAAGAGGGAATGAGAATGGAAGAGAAAAAAAGATAAAACCTGGGTTTCATTGAATTATGTATTCATTTTGATTACAGATTGATCTGTCCTCCATTGAAATTAATGAAAGTCCATCAGAATTACATTTATTTAAATTGGATTCAGGTGTCATTTGCTAAACTGCACTTATTTACAGATACCTTCAATATTTTCAAATACCTTCAGTGTCTTTTGGAATGGAGAGTTGTAAAACAATTCTGTTGATAAATGTTGAATTAAGTTGTTGGGATTCTGACAATTTTAGAATCATATTTTCAACAAATGTCAAACCTTCCATTTATTTTAAATTATTACAGTATTTTAAAAATAATATACGTCTGCTGTTTTTGTTTACTGAATTGTTGATATTCTTCTCAAGTGCCAAATGTTGAAGGATCTAGCTCTGTTTTTCTGTAGTCTGCTTTGATCTCAATGTTTAAATGCCATAGTACTAGGGTTAGAAAAACTGTGCAAAAGTCTTTACACAAATTCCGTGTTCCATTCTGTGTTTATGGAAACAGAACATTCTGATTGTAGGTTTTGGAAACGCTTGGTTTTGCATATATAAATTTAGGGCCATAACTGGAGAGTCCTCCTTTATTAAGTCCTTTAATAAATATATATTTTTAAATTTCATTCCACTGTATGATGATTATTTTGCCTTGAATTTCAATTGGTGAACAGGTTAAAAAAAAAAAAGGCATCAAAAATATTTCTTTATTATAACATATTGTGGCTTTGGAAGAAGAGAACGGAGGTGTTTTGATAATGAAATGTGTGGCATTTCCTGTTGGTTGAAATTTAGGTTTGCTTACTAAGTTAATATTTAATGTTATCATTGGCAAGGCAAACTTCTGTAGGAAAATATCAGTGTGAATTTTACTAGTGAGATGGGAGTACAGGCCATAAAAATTCTCAGTTTCCCTTTTAAAAACTTAATCCATTTGTCCAACAGGAATGAATACAGAAGGACTAGAGGTTTTGAACTTCCCTCACATCTGGGTATAGCAGTGTATTTTGACTCCAAGCACAATAAAACAATCGTACTTGCTGGTGGTATATGACATAATGACCCAAATATGTTTTTAAAAAATCATTTATTGCTGTACATAAACAGCTAAGTTAGCACAAGGGATGATAAAATAACATTGGTAATTCTTCCTTTAGCTGGGAACCATTGGTGGCCCATTAGGATTCCAGATGTAGCCATGTGTGCTTTTCCATTTGTTTTCTAATGTCTAGTGCTTGGACCCTTGGTACCTTGGCTGTGGTTGTCAAGCGTGTTGGCTTTTCAGCTTGAGGTCTTCCTGGAGAAACATACTGGCCTAGCTAATAGCTATAAAGCAGCTTATTGTCTTGGGCCTAGTTTGTTGGGACTAGCTGGAGTGAGGGCAGCTTCCTGTCAAAGGTCAAACACCAGCTTGACCCAATTTTCTATAGAAAACACTTGCAACTGGACCTCAAAATCTAGGTGTTAAAATATAAATAACAAGATGTTTTAAAACAATTTTTAAAAGACAGCAATCAGTGACAACTCATATCTGCTAAGCGCATTGGATTGCATTCAAGTATTCAAGTATTATATGTGGAAAACATTTTCTAATTTCTTTTGCAGGCATTAACTTAAAGTACTAAAATGGAATAATGAAAGAAGGAAAAAATGCTAGAGAAAGTACCAATGATGCTCAAATAAAACCTTCACTTTCTTTTGTATGACTTAGGAGTCACAGCTGTCTTTAGCTATTGATATTCTCGTGATGTTGTTGATTTAAGACAAGACATTTAGCACAGCAGACTTACATTAAGCAAAGGCATGGTAAGAACAGGACTGCTGTAAAATTAAAGTCAATGTGTTGGTACTTGTTTACATAGGGGCAGACTGTCAAAATTGTTGACTTGCTTAGTCCAGCTGAGTTGCCTGTGACTACTTATGTGAGTAGCTCTCATCTAGGACTAATTGTCATTCTGGCCCTACACAATTTCAGGGAGAATATTTGATCAAACACTGTTCAGTGTTATTACAGCCTATAGTGATATGAATGCTTCTGTTGAAAGAAAAATTCGGTGGGCATTTAAAAAGTTTAGTTTGAAAAATGTTGATTTTTTTTAAAAACCTTTATTTATACATGTGTGTTTGAACGGATCTGAGCCCCAACAAAGCAGACTGGACAACCCTGAACTGTTTGTGAGTATGTGTGTGCACATCCTCACTTTTGCATGTGTATGAATTTTACGTAATCAACTAGCAATATAATATAAATTGACCTCAATTTTCTATTTTTAAATACCAATAATATCATATAACTCTATTAATTGAGGTCCTTTGCATCATCCATACTAACTGTGTTTACTGACATTAAGAACATTCAGATTTTCTTAATTTTACATCCTTGGGCTTTAAATACCTACGGGAGCATTTTGGAAATGTAAACAGATTTAAACATAAGCTAGTCTCAAGCTTTCCATTACAATTAAATTAAGCAATGTAGATTCAATAATAAATTTAGGTGTCTAGCCCCACCACCCTGTGTAAATACAGAACACACAACCAGGAATAAACAGTATTCATCATTCAAGATGCAAAGCACAAAATCATAACCAGAGACCAGCTGTATCCATGCATTTGAGGAAGTGCTGGTGGCAACTGGTTTAGTTCCTGCTTGTGACAATCCAGATTTATATTACTTTTAGAGCCAGACAGTGGAACACTGGTGAGAAGTTTTTGGCATGAGTAGTCCAGCTGAAGTCAAAAAGATCAGTTGTGTTTCTTCCTGTCTTCTGTAAGATCATTTTAAGAGGGTTGGGACCCACATTAACCAAGGCATATCTTCCAGCCGTGAGGCTTGAGAGAGTGAGGACCCTCCCTGTCCCCTGGCAAAGCTTGCTGTGCAGCAGAGTGTTAGATTCCTGAGGTCACAGCTTGCAAGAAGATGGTTGCTGGTAAGTGGTTAGGGCCATCATATGCAATGGGAAATGTCATTTTTTGTTTGTTTTCTTCTCTTGCTGTTCTCAAAACAGAAAATAGCATTGCTGACCTTTACCAAAATAATTAAGCACTTCAGAAGTGAAATTAGACTGAAACTGGAAGGGACATAAGTAGAGGGAAAAGATGTTGTAGACAGAAGGCAATGAGATGAAAGGCCCAAGCAGATGAGACTGCAGCCTCATTGTGTGGCTCAGGCACCTGAGTAATGAAGAGCACTATGAGTGTAGAGATTTTATTTTATTTTTTGAGCAGATCTGGAGAGAGTTCCTGCTCTTGTAGCTTGTTGTAATATCTAGCTTCTTCCCTAAGCCCTGTATATTTTCATTATGTACAATATTGTTTACCTCTGTACCCATTCCAATTTTTATATTCCAAATAGTCTATCAAAAGAGGGCTAAGATTTTGGAAAAAACTATCAGAAGTCTATGAACTCTCTTATGCCAGCAGAAAATCCAAAGTAAGTATGGTGGGAAACACCTACTTTAGTATCTTATAATGGTAACAATTTTTGTGGGTGTGTCTGGCTTGATTTTTCAGTATACTTCTCTGTTAGGTGTGTGCTATACCATTAGGTTTCTGTAGGAAAGTGTATGGTGTGCTTTTGTGGAGTGTTACACTGAATTTTTCTCTGCTTTAGCATAAAACTGTAATAGATGCACAAATTTTCTCAAGGAAATTTTTCAATTTTTTGTAGCATGGTGAGTTTTGGTGCAATTTAATCCACTTTAATAGCTAGTTCCATGGTTGAATCAATGTGACAGTTCTTTTCTTTGGTCATTACTGCTCCAGTATTATGTTGCTACACAATTTCAGAACAGAATAACTCCTTTAGCATGTGAAAGATTGAAAACTGGCTAAATCCCATCCCTTTGATGGCCTTGCAAATTAGAAGTCATGTACCTATCAGTAAAATGTTACTTGAGAACCCATTGAGACTGCTAGTTCGGAAAAGGTCTCTGTGGATATTTCCACGTCCTTGTCAAGGTAGGCTAACGAAATCTGCCCAGTTAGAGGATTCTGTGTCGTGTCTGATTCGTGTGCAGTGGCATCCAGTGACCAGTCTGCAGATGTTTTGAACTGCTTCTCATAGGAGACAAAGACATTAAATCATTTAAGAAATCCAAGGTGAAGGAAAATGTTTGTTTTCTTTTTTTGCCATTTGCACTCTCTAACCATCAAAGATCAACATGACGATCCAGCAGTACTTTGAGGATTCATGTCACCCTCGACCTTTCCTGGGTTTAGTCAGAGCCAGCTGCTGTACAGCTGGGTAGTGACTTGCACTTTGTATAAGGACACTTGCAATTTGACATTGCTGATAGCCACATACTGAGATACTGACAGCAGTGTAACATATTTTTAGTAATGGAGCCCAAGATTTATTCCCTCTTTTTCAATCATCTTCTATAAAAGTTGAGGAGAAATTCAGAACAGGTTTTTCTAACTCTTACTGGTGAAGAGTTTTAAAGAAGCCACCTCTACTCTGGATCCTATTACAAAAGAAGCTTTGGAAGCATTGTAGTGCTGAACACTGTGCTCCAGATGTGTGCTGGAGGAGGGAGAACTCTGTAATGTGGATGTCAAAATGGCAAAGGAATCAGGTATTTGCCTCTGTTCATTGTCACATTAGGTCCTCTATTTTATTATGGCTATCCCTAGCATAGGCACAAGAAAGAATATGCAATGCACATAAAGTATCAAACAATAAAAGTCACGTGTTGCTGGATCTTGTCATCACTGTTTAAGAATTTGTCATCTGAAACTTCAAAATATTATTGTAAGACTCATTGCATTCTGACTGCAGGGGTAGCTGCATTTTGGTGTTGGATGAGCTCATCTCTGTGTGTGTCAGTATGTGAAAGCAAAATTTAATGAAGAGGGGAAAACATCATTGATCTTGAAATGAAAGACACTGTGTGAACAGAACAACACAAAATAAGATGTCAACAGAATGTTGCTGGGGTTAAAATAATTGTTCCTTCATCTTTGCACCTACTTTCTTTGTTCCACATTTGAATATTCTAAAGGTATAGAAGAGTTAGGAAAATTCTGGAGAACTAACTCATGTTTCGTTCTGAATGAAACAGGGAAAATATCAGTTTCAAAGATTGAAAGAACTAAGTCTACTTCCTGTTAGTATCAATAGAAGCTGAAACTTCTGTCTAAACCATTTTCAATAAGGAGCAATATCCATCTAATAATGTGTACAAATCGTAGCTTTTTTTTTTTTTTTCAGAATTATATGTACAACTGCAAAAAAGATGTCCTTGATACATATGCCTTGTATGCCAGACTTAAGAGGGGCGGGATCTAGCTGTTTGCCAATGAACAGTCTACATTGGATCTACTGCTATGATAGCCATCATTGAGAAACGGTCAATTTTATCATGTTTCAAAAGAGATGGTTACTTGGATATTACAGCAGTCCTTACAGTTGCCTTGTGGAACTGTTTCAATGAATATTCAAGACTCTGTATTTCCCTACAACATACAGAATTAAACAGTAGAACTTAGCATGAAATATTGGGGAATAGTCATGTTAAAGACCTCTTCTGTATTCCTGTATGGTGTCCAAAGAAGGCTAGATCTCTTCTTAAGAAATGAAACACTCTGGATTGATGCCCTCCATACCAGCATATAACACACTGTACTTTTAGGTGAGCCTCTTAAATTTTAAGCAATACAGGCATGCTTTGTAGCCTCTTTCTAAGGATATATTTTGTTCTTTCTGCATAATGACGGTTTTCAACACTGCTGCTGAAAGGTAACTGCAAAGTGAAGCTAGTGTGTACCTCCTTCTGTCAGACAGAAGATGCTGAACCACTTCTGAATTGAGGAAATATTTGAATCTTAATCTCTAAGGTTTCCTAACAAAAAAAAAAAAATGGGTAGCTGAGGTTGATGAGGTTGGTCATTGCCTCCTTTATTAGTGGTGACTCAAAAGCACCCACAGTCATATTTTCAAAGGCTCTGGTCAGTGTGTCCATGTTATGTCCATGTCTGTGTTATGTTGTAGATTTGCATATTGCACCTGGACAAGCTTAAGAAGGAATTAATTTGTCTGTGAAAGGCAGATCTTGATGGGTGCAGAAGCATCACTGGGAGCTTAAGGAACATCAAGCTTAAAGATTTGCCTTTGGAGTTAGGTAGCTCTGTTTGGAAATGGGTGCATTAATTTGTCTCAAGTCTTATTTTAGAAGTTTATGTCCTCTAGCATAGTTGTTTCGCATTTTCACGGAAATCAATAGTCAATATATTAAGTTATCTCTGTTGAATTTAAATGCCAGTGAAAGACTTCTGTCACTTTCATTGAGATTAAGCCTGCCTCAGGGTCTTTTTAATGACAAGGAGTCCTACTTTCACTCTCCTCCTTGTTTATTCTTTCTTTTAAAAGAAGTACTTTTTACGTGCTTCTATGAATTGCCACGGGGGAATGGAAGTCTCTTCATACATAGATATTTGACTTCCAGCTATCTCAGCACATGATGTCATTCATTGATCCAGAGCGTGTTTGTGCGGAAGAAAATGTAGCAGTAGGTTTTAGCCATTATCTGGTAGAGTTCTCTCTTATGTTGCCCTAACTTCAAAGCACCTTAAGATCACCAGATGAGAAATTAGACCAATTATGCCCTTCTATTTTTCTCTCCTTCCATTTAGCTGCTTCAGTTATTGGGCACTTGATTCAAAACAGAGTGGGGACTTCACTTTTTTCCAGTCAGTTGTTCTGCAATGCTGTTGGGGTAGAGGTTGTCCGTTTGTGTGTCTTGATGTTTTTCATAGCCAAAGTGCCTTTATTGGCCTCTCTTGTATGTGTATTTAAGCTGTGTCAATATGAAAATTGCTCCTTGGCAAAGAATATGAAGAAAGGATTTCGGATTGATGTTTGTTGCCTGTTTTGTGTTAGAAATTCAGAAAGATTTGCATAGACTCTACTCTAATTTAAAAAGAATAAAGTGAGTCAGTTTACTACTAATCTTGCTTGAGTCTGCCTGATCTTTATTGACATCAAAAAATTTATCAGCAGTGTTTTCAGAAGTCTTTTCCTGTAGCATATACTCAGTTATTATCACATTTTTAGACTGTAAATGTGCAAATTTTGTTTTGGCAAAGGTTTTATTTGCATATATCTCAACTGAGAAAACAGGAAACAGAACAAGAGAATGGTGTGATGGATGGGTAACATAAGGACACTTTTGAAATACCTGTTTGCAGTTAATCTATGATAACCTGCCCTCCAATTCAGTTTTTTCCTCTAATAAATCACCTGAATCATTTGATTTGAGATTTCCGGATAATCTTGAAAGGAAGATTCAGAAAGAATAAACACCTGGATTTGTAATAATTTGTGGGGATTATGTTATTGTTTAATAAAATATTTTTCAATGTTACTCTCATGTTCTTAGAATTAAAGATTCAGTCCAGCAATGTACAATAATAGGTTCTGACTCAAAAATTGTAGCCAGGGTGTAAGGGATAACCAGATACTTTGTTGACTTTCTGGAACTGAAATCCTAGTATGTTGCTCACAGAACACACATGGTGTTTCTTCACTTTTTAGCATTAAAAATGATGCTCCAGGCAATTAAATGTTTTCATGTACGTGTACACTATTTGATGCCCAACAGGCCAACCAAGAATATCATGGTAATTAAATTATTAATATAGATTATTGATTCATTATTTGCTAGTCAGTAAAGGCATGAAAGCAACTAATAAAGCCACAATGTACTTTGGAATTAATGTGGGATCAAGTATCAAGCTTAGATTAATCAAATGTCTACCATGCTTTCTTTCATAAGTTTTTCAACTTAGAAAAATTAAATTCAGTTAAGTTTGAATTGTGTGCTACTATTGGTACGAGAAGCCCTTAAGAGAAAGTATCCTGTGAAGGAATGTCTTCTTGTAAGAATCTGAATGATTTTTCTGTGTGCTAAGGTACAGCATAGTAACCCAAGGAGTGGGCTATTAAGCTAAGATGTTTTATCACTGACTCTTACTTTAAAAAGTTGTTTTCCAATGTATTTATGTGAAAATGCAGTTGGAGTGACTAGAGGTGAAATATCGTTTGGTTGGCATAGATATTCTAGTTTTAATTAAATTTTGTGTAATTGTCTGTCAGAAGAATAAATAAATGAGCATTTAAAAGGTTTATAGGTAAGTTTTTAGAAGGCTATGTTTCCGGCATATTTTTATACAGTGGAATTTTTGATGCTACAGTAAATTAAGAAGTTGGATGATTTTCATATGATATCCTGTTTCACTAATACAGAATAACCTTGAGCCACAGTAGGGCAATAATTACCAAACTTAGAGACAAACTCAGCCAAACAGCTGTTTTCAGTTTGTTAGGAGATCCATTTGATTTACTCTTTTGGTCAACTTTCATTACTTTATAAGACAAAATTTCACTGGATATTTTAACCCTGAATTCCCAATCTTGTTTGCTGCCTGCTATAAAATTGCATGCTTGAACTGTCCCAGCCACTCAACATGTGGGGGAGCTACTGTTGTGTTTTACGTTGATCCCAGTTTTCATGATAAGTGATTTCAAATACTATGTTCAGCCCTAGACTTATTTCTATATGCCTTTTCTGTCTTTTCCTGTGGCAATGGAGAACGAAATAGCTCAAGTAAGGTCATTGCCATGCACTTTGAATGGTTCTTTTTCATCAAGTGAGGTAGATCGCATCATTGTGGATATTTGGCACCCAAGCTGACACACAAATTGTCACAGTTTGTTTGTTGTTGGTATTTTACAAGGTCAGCACATCTCTGCTGTCCCACCCTGAAGTTTCCTACACTTCCCAGGTTTTGTTGCTGTGAAGCTTGAAACGTAATGCTCACCCCTATCTAGCACTTAAATCAATTAGACTTAACCATGTCTACATCTGAACTATCTTTGTAGTATTTTACACTGCTAGCGTGACATCAGTGTGATGTATTAATAATACAGTGATTGTCAGAAACAGTTTTTACAGCATTATGTGTTCCTGAAAGGAGAATCCAGAGACATAAAATTGTCGGGTTCTCTTCCTCATTTTGCACATTTTTTTCATTATTGTTATTCCAATATTGCAGATTCTCTTGGCATTTCTGTCTCTTATAATATAAGAACATCTTAGCATATCTGGAAAATGACTTATTTCATGCCTGAAAGTGAAACAGCTGGCAAAATCAAGAAGTTTCTGATAAGTTTATTTACAGCATGAGTTCTATTATTGCCGTCTGTTTTCTTTCATGGTAGTCTAAAAAAACAGGCATGAGAAAGGGAAGCTGTTAAATGTATCTCACATCTTTGGAACTAGTTTAAAAGTTGCTTTTATACATAATTGTTGATTTTATTTTTTTATTTTTACTTTTTTACATTTTCAGTAATTACATTTCCTGCCCCTTCTGGTTATGTTTTTCCATTTAGAAAAGATAGTACTATGCCTCATTACCCGTGTTCCTCATTGAGCACACTCAGCAATTCTGTACTCTGTCCCTTACTGTCCTGCTTTGAAAAGTCAACACCTCTGAAAAATGAGGGTGACAAATATTGCACTTCTCATGGTAGCTGCTTATCTGTGTAGTTGTGACACAGAACATGAATAAATTTATTTTTTTTTCATGGCCTTTCTTGTCTTTGGAGCAATAATTAAGTATACGTTAGATATAGTAGTAGTATGTTATATGCTCTTAGAAGGTAGAATTTTATTCTCATATAAATACAGAAGGTAGAATTTTAGTCTGAAGTCAATGGGGTTTAGTTGTATAGGAAACATGAACCTGTTATCATTGTTCAACAGTCAGTTCACCCCACCTCCAGTGCACTGACTCTAGGTGGGTTTTAACTTGACAGATACAACACTACTCTTGGTGGTGTTGTATCCCATCTCAATGACAGGAGAAACAGTTTGGAGCAGTGTTTAGGAACCTCCTGAAAATGCTGTCCTAGATATTTTCTTGTTAAAGTGTTATAGCAGTTTGTTATTATGAAGACTGGTTCTTTCAAACATCACTCAAGCAAATTTTACATGTTGTTTAAACAAAAGAAGAAATAGGGATGAGTCACTGGAATTGCGTATCTTTTAGCCTTATTAATGCTGTCAGCATAGATAAGAATGGACTTTTCGCTAGAATCAAAGGAAATTGGGTTTTGACCTATCAGCTCTGAAAACCCGGTGGCTTTTGAGTGTAAAACAGTTTGCAATAGGCAAAGCCTCTGGGTGACTAGTGCAGTGAGCAGCTCTCATTTTCTTACTCTTTCTGGAACTTTTTGTGCACCCAGTCAAAACAGTATGAGGAGATACAGGGACTCCTCCTTTCTTTTTACAGCTTATGTGTGATTTTCTTACATTAGACAAACTTGGGAGGTTTTCCTGGAGTACCTTTTTTGTTTTGTTTTGTTTTCCCCAGCTAAATGACAAACTCCAAACAGAGCCATAGTTTTGATCCAAGCCCCTGACTCTAAGTCCTTAGCTCTAAGTTCTTTAGGTGGAAGGACAGCATAGTCTTCCCCTAGTGATTATTCTTAGGCTGTCTTGAAGCCCAAGACTGTTCCAAATCCCCCAGTTAACTTCTGCATACCAAGAGGAAGCCTAAACTCAGGTTTTTCTCTTGTTCTGTGAAATCCCTTTTCATTCTTCCTGCCTGCAGTTAATCACTCTGCAGTTGCCTCAGCCAGGATCTGAGGGTTCTTTCTTTGCTTTCTTAGCTTCCCGTATGTAATCTTTCATAGTGCAAACAACCCCCAAAACAAACAAACAAAAAAAATCTTGTCCTGTTTTTACTTAGCCAAGATACCTGTGTTTTAGAGTTTCTGTCTTTGCCTACAGCCAGGAAGGAAAAAAACACCAATACCCATTGTAACCCAGAGGGGCTAAAGAGGAATTTTCAAGAAAATGGGCTTTTTATTTTTTTTCCAGGAAAGGTCATAAAACATTTGATCTGATATTAGAAAACTCACAGAAATTTCCTTTTCAGGGAGAAGTGGACATACTCTACTAATGTTATAGGATAAAGAATTGCTCAAGTTTCACTGATCATTCCCAATAGTAAAACAGTTACACATTATTTCTGTACTTTCACACTCATCAAAAAGTTATGTTCTTGCATCCTTTAATCCCTGGCAGAAAAACCTATGTGTCTTTAGTCCACACAATGTAGAATCTCAGTTTACCAGTGAGGCAGGTGCAAACTTCACCAGTTGCTGAGCTTAGCTAAGGCAATGAACCAAACACATGTTCTCTGAAGTGTAAAAAAAAAAAAAAAAAAAAAAAGTAAAAAAAATTAAAAATGGAAAAGTTGGAGAGGTAGAGAGGAAGCTTCTTTGTGGGAGCATCCCCAGTGGTGACCGAGCATTCTCTTGGCTTTCAGACTTTGAGCAGAAAGGGAGAAGACAAACATTTGTGTTGTTACAGCTGAGTCCACTGATAGCAAGTTGTTTGGTTAGTGGAGATGTAATTTGTCTTTATATTTCTTAGTGACAATGCTGTGCCAAAACTATTTTATGATCCTGAAAACCTATGTAATGCTGCATTCTCAGGTGATGTATTTGATAGTTAAGCACAGTTAATTTTGTCTCTATAGCCAAGATACTTAAACACTGTGAAAATTGCAGGCTAAGATACTTATCATACCCCAAACTAAACCTAGGAGGCATTTGAACATAGAGGGAGAGGGAGAACAGAAAAGATTAACATATGCTTATTTAAACTGCTTAATGATGCCCATGTAAAGATGGAAGTTCCTGGGGATGTTGTTAGTGAATATACAGGAAAATTACAAATTGAGTCCATGCACTAGTTTCCAGATTCTGAGAGAAGTAACTGAGCTGTGACTCACTGAGGATCCATTTCAGTGAAGGAAGTACTCTTCTGAACAGTAAATGTGCAGCAATGCTCACTGCACTTCTACTTGACTGGTAGGAAATGTCAGTCATTGGCTTTTTGGCTTTTATGAATACATGCACATTATGTGAGACTATAAACATATAGAAGGTGACAGCACTTTGTTAAAATTCCTTTTGTGGCAATGATGGGAACAGATCTGCAAAAATATTTTGAAAAGCATTTGATATTGCACTGCCGTCTTTGAAGCAAAAATGCCGTATCACACATTTGATGGTAAATGATAGACTGCGCCACAGACTGTGTCACTGTGAGTTCGGCAATATGAAATAAACAGTTTTGAAGTGCAAGTTTTGACACTTTTGAGGAAGGGGCTTCTGCACTCTTTACATAGTAATGCATCGTTAGTGATTGCATACTTGGTACAATTCAGTCACACACTGGGCAGGACTGCAGTGAATCTTCTAGCAGCCGGTGTTTGAAAATGTCTACACATGACTATATGTACTCAACATTTTTCTGCTCATTCAGTCCTGTTTCTTTAGAGTCTTTTAGAGCATTGGTGCTACTCATTCCACCTTTCCTGTCTGACTATACAAATTTAATTGTTTAATTTTACTGTTACTATTGCATACTATTAACTGGCAAAACCAGTCATAATCAGCTAGGTCATCTCCTGTCTTTTACTTATGAGAGCTGAATGCATAAAAATACACTTCAACAACAAAGTTACATGAACCAATTGATGAACCAATAAATGAACCCTGTTCATTTGATAGGCATGCCCACAGCCAATTTATTTTATGGCTGTGGAGCCTCATGCATGCAAAAAATCAGGGGGAGAAAGACCACAACTGGAGAATAAATACAGATGGCTGATAGAGAGGGAGAAGAATTAAACTTCATATGAATGATGTTCTAATGATGATTGCTGATCCCTTTACTTAAGTGTGCCTCATGCCTTATGAAGCAAATGATGGTATTCAGAGAAGTCTCGGGCTTAAGAATCAATTATATCAAATCCTAAGTAATAGCACTTGGACTGAACAAAAGATACTCAAAAGGCAGTGCAAGAAGTATTTTGATTCCACTGGCTAAAAACCATGATAAAGTTCTTAGGGATCTCCATTACTTCCCATCTGGAAAAAGTCTGCAACAAAAAAGAAATAGCATTGAACAAAATGGGAAAAGTTAACAATACCACACGTTAAAAATATCACAAATTAAGAAAAGAAACTCTTCAAAACAGTAACTACAAAATATATAGCTATTTTTCAGAAAATTCTGCTAATACCAACTACAGAATTACAGGCCACTGTGAAAAGATCCACAATACTTTGTAATGTACGTATCAGTGTAACTTTACGTACTCTGGTACCCTTAAATGGTGTGTGAAAAATATAAAATGTAATTGCCCTTATTCAGCAGCAATGTCAAGAACCAGTTAACTGTTTATCAAAGACTTAGTAATCTCAGAATGGTGATAAAGTTAAATTAGCAAAGCTTTAGTTTCTTCCAATTTAAATAGTCCTGTGTACTCAAGATGGCAGAATTCACTATTTTCCCTCCACTTCAGTAGTATAAACATGCATTCAGGTTCATGTTGGAAGTGGAAACCTGCTACTGAGGGTTGGAGGATAGGAGAATGAAGCTTTTCTTATATGTGAGAATTTTGCATACTAACCAAAACAGTAAAACAGTAATTTTTTATTGATTTAGCCTACTCTTTTTAGAATCTTTAGCAGAACTGGTTAGGCTTTATATCTGGTAGAAGACTTCCAGTTAACAGAGCATGGTTGGAGTTACAGTCCCTATAGAGAAGGTAAAGACTTCTAGTCAGCAATTAGCTTCTATTTAAAATCATGTCACAGAGCTTTTATTTAAAACTTTGTCATTTTCCAAGAATGAGAAATTTTGTTGATTTTATTTTGTATGCTGGTCACTGCTGAACATGGAATGCTTTTACGCATGCCTGTAATTTTACCATTTTAATGAGAATTTATATGCAGTGAATTTTGTCTAGATGACTACGTCATAGAATACAATGAAAATATAATAGAAATTCATAGTTTTTGCTCTGATGATTAGAATGAATAATTGAAATTGTGAGCCACATTCTGCTGTCCTTAACAACACTGATTTTTCCATATGAATCTATGTGTGTTTGTAGGGTAAGAAACACGGGATCTGATTTGTTCTACTTTTTTTTTTTCCCATCTTCATGTTAAACACATTACAGTTATAACAGTTATAACTGTCTTTAAGGTAAAAGTAGGTAAATTTCAAGGAGTATGATTTATTCCTGAAACACACATAATTATTGTGGCACTATTTCAATAAGAACTACTAGGCAAGGATTGTCATGAGGTGCTTTTAGTAAGTCAAAGCTCTTTTCTTCTGGGACTCCCCCTGCTTTAAGAATCACTTTCTTTTTCTCTTACTCTGCTAGAATTTCTTACTGTAGGCCAGCAGATTTCTCAGATTTCTTCACAAATAATCAGCAAATGTGATAGAGTACAGATTTTAATTGTGTAAAATGGCAATGGTAACTCTAGCTGATAAGTCCTGTACAAAGTACATTAATCATTGTTTGCAGGTTGAAATGATATATTGATATACGTGTGTAAAAGTCTGTGTACATATGTAGTACACAATGCAGATAGAATGGCCAGTAAAGAAATAGATGACCTAAGAAACATCTGATTTAACAAATGTATATCTTTAAATTGGAAATCTAATTATTTGCCTTAGTTTTGCACTGCTTGGGAACTTAATGCAAGACTATGTTAAATAAACTTATTATTTCCGTTTTTCATTTAACCTGTGGGTTATGGTATGGCCAATCTGTTTTATATCCTCAATCAACAGATGATTGTATTTGGTAATAATTTATCAAGAATAAAAATCTGTTTTTGAAACTAATCACCTCATGTTAGGTCTGCCCTTTTTCAAAACCACCATCTGACATTCATTTTGTCTGCAAGACAAACATTCTGATGAAAATGCATCTACCACAGGATATAGTCAGTGGAATGAAGCAGTTCTACTCTTTGTATATATTTAGAATATTTTGTTTTCTCAACAGATGGACTAAATTTTAGTATTAAAGAAAAAAATCAATTTTACATAGTACGTAAACAAATTTGAACAAGTATCTTTTGCATTTCTGATTAGTTTTTAGCAAAATCTCCCATGGAATTTGAGGGTCAAGTTGGGCCATAGCTGAGGTAAAAGTTTTGAAAGGTTACTTTAACTGCTTTCTGCATTTGACACAACAAAGCTATGTCTTGAAGTCAGAGGGAGTGCTCAGTATGCCTTTGAATTTTGGCCCACTGAGTTTAAATGTTGGGGTTTTCTTTTGGATGTTGGTTTTTAGCTAATGTTCTTAGAATTGGCTGCTCTTTGAAAAGAGGTTGAAAGGATAGATGCATTCATGCTCTGCATGACTTGTGTACCATGAAGCCCTTCTCTGCTTAGTTAGACTGTTCTGGCCATTGCTACCCTGACATGTTCTTCTTTTAGCCTGGCAGCTGTGTCTTGCAGTTATTTCTTGGATCTTTCCTGATCAAAGCTTCCCATAATACTAAAATATAGGCTTGATCGAGCCAGCATGCAAGCCACATGCAAGGAGTACGTGGAATATGGAGCACTTACATCATTATGCTCTATGTACAGTAGTTCTGTGACATTAGGTTTTGTCTCAGGAGCTCTAAGAACGTGAACTGAGAACACAAAATTCATTTTAATTTGCAATGCCAGCTAGATTTAGACTTTTTGACCCTACTGAAATTCTACCCAGATTTTTATAGTGCAACAAACTTATTAAATTTTAAAGTAAATCTCAAAAGAGGCAATAAACCATTAATAAGTCATGAAATTATTTTATTATTTTTAATTTTTAAGAACTGCACGTACTGCAGCTGGACTTCCTCCAGTGTTCATTCTTCCCCAACTGCTTTATTAGAACAAATCCAAACAGTTTCCCAAGGAAGTTATAAATTGTTATCAAAATTAGAAAGTGAGGAATTCTATGTTGTCAAGTTTGTATGACAGAGTATTTTTAATACCATCTTGTAGGCGTGAGTTGTTCAGTGTTGTGATTTGAGATCACTACAATAACTATTTGTAATTCAAAGTAAAGTGTTGTGGAGTTGATATTTTACGTAGGGATAAACTGTTCTTACTTATTCTTTGCATTCTTATTTATTTATTTTACAAACTTCAAGCAGGGGGCTTTCTCTTCCCCTATAGCTCTCCCCCTTCCTCCACCCTAATTTCACTAGTGTGTTGGCCACCATGACAACATGGATTTTATCTGACAAAAAGTTAAAAAGCTTCAGAAAACAAAGAGGCTAAAAAATGAAATACAGCTGTTTGCACACAAATATAAAACAGAAGGCCTAAAATCCTTTCTACTGATTGGCTGGATTACTTGAAATAGGGCTCATTGTTTCATAATAATCAGCAGTTATTTTTCCCTATTAAAATGTACACTGACAAAGTATTGGAAACAGCTTTCCCAATCCATTTCTATAAGGAACTGGGAATATAAAACATACCTATAACTTTTACTGCCTATATGTTAAGGGACCCATCAAAACAAAGCTGCACACATTCAAAATCCATTTTACATATACATTCATATTAAAAATGACTTTATATACTATTTTTCAATACCAAAGAATACAAAAATTTTTACAAAGTAACATTTTTGGTAATTGGTAGTGCAGCGAGTGGGCAAACTGTGGCATCCAGTGTAAGTTCAGTTGCAGCTCTCACACATCTTTAGATCCTAGTTTATTGAGAAAGGAAATGTTGGCTAGGATTCTGGAATTATACACAACCTTTAAGGAAAAATGACATCAAATCGATTTCCAGTTGGACACCAACCAGAGATAGTCAGAAATTTACAAATGCTTACTTTATGTCACAGCAGGCTGTGAAGTCTGGCATTGCAGTCCTCATGCCCAGTACGTCTATTTATTTTTTTTAAACTGCATAATAGTAGTTCACCCATACTTAATTGTAATCAAATGAAGATTGTTTTCCTGTTAATTTCAACTAATGCTACTGTAGTATGAGAATATCCAGAGAAATGGAACTAGACTACAATATTTAAAAAAAAAAAGGAGGGGGGGGGGGCGAGAGGGGGAACAACAGTAATGGGCAAAGAGAAGGCAGACAAATATTGACCCTCCCTGCAGCCAGCAACATGTGATGACATGATGGGAAAAGAAGCCACATCCACCCACTGCCTAGCCAATGAAGGAAGATATGTAGTTTGTAGTAAATATTCAGCCTGTCTCATGAATGAATTCTACAAACTGTTTTGAAAACACATCTCATTTTGACTTCCATGCTGAAGTCTCTTGCCTGTGGGTGCAAGCAAAGAAGCAGCGATCTCCTGTAGTTCTCATTTCTTGGTTGTCCTCCAGACTGGAAAGCAGTGGAAGACTGGTAGCATGAGCATTTTGCTACTCTATTACAGATGTAGGTTTTTTCCTTTTTTTTTTTTTTTTTAAGAATGCATTTTAACATTGATTTCAAAAGTTAGTATCAAGTTCCTAAAGTCAAAAATTCTTCTAAACTGCTCTTCTACTCTTTTTTTTTTCTATTTTATTATTATTATTATTTTTTTTTAATGGAACAGAAGTCTTTCATTTCTGCTTTTCCCTACTGAGATGAGAATTGAAAGACTGAGATTATAATTCTGAGAAAGAAGTACTTATTTCAATTTCTTTTAAAATTCTAACAATTGACAGCATGGAGAAGTCCAACTCTTCAGCTTGTCAGCCAGCATGGCAATTGCTGACAGAGCCACTGAGATGGATCATTGTCTGATTCTTTATCTCAGGAGCATGAGAGCACTTACTACTTAAGGACTTGAAAAATAATCTTCATTGTAATGTAGTGCAATAGTCTACTTCTTTCTGGAAGAATTAACAATTAGAATGCTAATAACACCTGCTTAATGATACTTCTGTATCAGTGCAGTGGGTTTTTATGGTGGACAACAGATTAATAGGATAAAACAAGCACTTTAAAACTGGGGTAATATGCCATGTATTTTGGTACAGTTTGTATTCTAGCAATTGTTCTCAAAGCATCGTGAATAAATAAATATTTAATTTCTTTATGTGCCTTTGTTTACATACAGAATAGTGGTGAATGGAGAGGCATGTATGTCCACTGGAGAAAGTCTCATCTGCTGTGTTGTCACTGGAATTTGCTATGGGATCTTTCAACAAAGATGGGAAGAGGGAACCAGGGGATGAATGGAACTTTTGAACACCCCCCACCCTCCTTTTATTTCCCGTGTGATATTCTGTATGTGCATCTTTGTTTCTCCCATGCTTCTTTCCCTGAGATCTAGTATAAAAAAATATGATGTTGTGAGAAGTGGAGGGGAGAGAAATTTAAAACAAAACAAAGAAAAACAGTAACATCAACAAAAGCAAACACCTCCCCCCCCCAGTCTAAAAACTGCTGCTGCTGACTCCAGATAGAAAAAAAGTTCTTGAGAAAATGTTTTGTGTAAGTCAGTTTTCTTGTTGTTGCATACCATTTCTTCAACACGCCCTCTATTCCTAAGTATTTTCTTAATTGAATGTTTATTTTAAAACTACCAGCTTAAAATTGAGTTCTCATATATTCTAGGTTTTTATTTTGAGGTCACATTCATCATTAATCCTTAGTATTGTGCTTTTGTAATGATATTAAAATTAACATCAGTGTATATGTGCATGCCTACATAACATGCATGACTTCCATGTTAGTATTATGTGTATCTCTAAAGATTAACGTGGAGGTCATATTCATTTTCCAAAACAGCTTTTGAGAAACATGAATTTCTTCTGTATCTGCATTATAACACTGAATTTCCAATTGCCTGTCAAGAGCATTGATGTTTTTTATTTTCAATATCCCTCTGTCTCTGAGGCTTTGCTTTAGTGATGCCAGTAAACTGAAGAGTACAATGTCTCTTAGAGTCACACTATCTATTTATGTGTTTGAGAATAATATGCATATTTATTTCATAAGCACAATACCCGCTTTTTAGATACACAGTATCTTTTTCATTCTTAAAGAAGTAGCTACAATTCACTTTTGATGAATAAGAAAAAAAAATGAGGTAGAAAAATAGCCATTGCTCCTCTTTGCCCTCTAGGTTTCATGCAGTGAGAGCAGAGTTCTCGGAAGTTTGGTATCTAAAATGATTTTGGTTTAGTCATATTTTTTTGCAGGATGACTGCTCCTAGAGCAGTAGACATTCATTTTTAGTTATCACAAAAAGTAAAAATGTATATTAAAAAAAGGGAATATGCATGTACTACTAAGACCTGTATTTAAAGTGGGGATAAATGTTCTCCTAGGAAGCTTATATCGCTCCTGGTTGAGTGGAAAGTTGTTTCTTTCCACTAGATGCCTGACTTTTTTCCTAAAGTGGTAGATCAGATAAATTCCACCCTCTGTGATAAATAAGTTTTAAGGCTTCCTCAGTGCAAATAAAAGAGGCCAGTGATTTTGGAGACTCTCATGCCCATAAGTGGCCCCACTAGTGCTAGTTGGCCTACTCATTCATTTAAAGCTAAGCACATTATCCATGTAAGTGCTGTAAGTGCTGTATTATCCATGTAAGTCCATGTAAGACTGGAACCCAAAGCAGTAAATCAGAAAAATAAGCTAATTTCTGTTTACTTCAGAGTAATTTTGGAACTCCTAACTATATATCAATTCAGCTCTTGAAATATATTGGGGAAATAAAATAGAAATGTTGGGGAAGCAGATCTGACTGTAGCATGTTGCTTAGTGTTGCTCTGAGAGTATCTTAGGACTGACCTGCAGGGTGAGGAGTGAGGGAGCCACAATTTCAATTCTCACACTGTCCATGAAAGCTCAACATTGAGCATGTGCTATTATGGCTTTACAATTTAGCCTGCTGTCTGTAGGTTGGCCTGTAAATCAAACCAGTACATATTCCTAGGGCTAAGAATGGGTACAAAGGCAGTTAGCATGGTTCAGCTGATGCATGTTAACTAGCTGAATTGAGATAACTGGACTGTATGTCTGGGACCTTTTTATTTCTGTAGGAAAGTCAAATAGCATCTCTGTTTCTGCCTTGCTTAGAGCCAAAAGAAATAGAGGTAGAGACTGAGGCAGACTAGAAATTATAATCTTGGCAGTGCACAGAAATTCATCTATTTAAGTACAAGCATACTATGTAACAGTTGCTCCCAACATAATTTGAGGCAGATGCCCTCAGTCTGTCCCTCTCGAAACTCAGTTTACAGTTCCTCTCACTATTTCCAGCTGTATGAGAGGCAAGTAACTGTCTGAGTCTTCAGTATTCCCCTTTTCTGTACAAATGTAGGTGAAAAAAACTCATTTACCTCTGGGAAACAGATTATTTAGCCTATTTTCACTGTGTATTAACTGCAGTTTGTTTTACTGTCTATTACTTTACTTTTAGTATTAAATTTCTAATTCACAGTGTTCTGAATCCAAATATGCTTGTCTCTGTAATCCTGCTGTGAGGGTGAGAAACTGCTCGCATCTCAGATAATTTGGCTCAGTATGAAGCCTATTCTCCCTTATCCTCTAAAAACATACAACTGGTTAGTACCAGCTCATTCTCAAAACCTTGCTCACAGTCCACAGTATCAGGCAGAATCAGCAGGGTATCTGAAATGATGTGAAGGTTGAATGGCACAGATTTCAGTTTTTCAGTGTTTTTAGGAACTGGTCAGCTGTTGTCTCTCTTGGTCATTGTGGCACAAGAAAACACAGGAGGAAAATGAGTAGAAAAGGATCAGACCTGTTTAGAGAGAGGGGAAGAGGATATTTGTATCGGTAAACTGCAAACAGGGTGAGCCTACCTACTTCAATTTGGCATTATGTATGTCTTGTTGCATAATTTTTCTAGGATTTAGAAATTCCAGTGTGACTGCAAGGTCACTACTTAACTAGCAACAGGGGTGGACATTTTGAATGGTTTCAGCTCTCATTAAAATTAATTGGAATTGAGAGTTCTTAGCATCTGGCATCATTGGACCCATCCATAGCACCTTTGTGAAAGGCTATTATAAATAACATTTTTTAGCAAATGTATATAAAGAGTATGTATACAGGAGTATATAACACTGAGGATATGTTGTACTTAGTGCTTGCACGGGGAATTAATCATTAGGCTTCTTTATATCATCAGTTACTTCATACATATGTTTACTTTTTCAGTTATCCCTTTTTCATATGCTTTGGCAATTATTGTATTAACAGACAGATATTCACACTGAGGCTAAATCTAAAGAAAATATGACTTTATACTGAACCCCAGTAATGATTCCCCATGTGAGAGGGGAAGGTGTTATAAGACAGAGTTGTAAGCAAGTTGGAAAGTGTGACATGTTGGCTGTGTCTCCCTTAACTAAATGAATGATCTGGCAGTTGAGGAAAGGATGTGCTTTTAGCTGAGAAACAATTGGACGGAAGAGAAGAATGCTATGCCAAGCCTTATGAAAAGCCACCAGAAGAAATGTTCTATGGCAGTTTCTTTTGAAGTGCGTTTCTAGGTCTTTGGAGGGAGCTTGTCCTGGCTAAATGGGAAGTTCTCTTTAATTATTTGACTGCCAGAAGTTGAAATACAGCATGTATTTACCTCAGGAATAGAAAGTGAATAAAGTAGCCATGTACTGTTTATGCTTTTTTTGTATGGTGCTGTTACCGCAAAATACTATTTCCCCCCTTCTTCTTCTGAGGCATAGCTTCTGGCAAATCCTGTAATTGGACACATTCTCGTGCACTGCAGCTGGAGCCAGGCACCAGCAACTCTGCATGGCTACAACATCAAGTCAGGGGCTGACAGAAAGACAGCATCTCAGCATTTTCTTAGCAGAGGGATGGCCAGAACACTTACCAGATCACAATTTAAAGATCACAATACTTAAAAAAATAGGTGTCAGTGTATCACAAGAGAGTGGAGTGTGAGAGATAAGCAACTGGGCAGTCACTGGGGAGAAACGGGCACACCTGAAAGGAGAGGCAATACAAAACAAACAGCACGTTATTTTGTGTCTGGATTCTTGATCCCTTTTTCAGCTGAGATGCTCGTTTTAGAGTGCACAGTGAGTATTTCATCCAGCTGGTAACCAAAATGAGAATTTCTCTCCTGAGAGCAGGATACAGCTGTGCTCTTTGTTGTGTAATTGCTATTGACAAGCACAAAAAGAAAAGATGCAGTTTAAATTCCCTCAGGCCTGAAGAGATTCATCCCCAGCCTTCCCATGTGCTGGATAAGTCCCCTCTTGCTGCCTCCAGAGATGAGTAGTACCAGGAGAGGTTCCTCCTTCACCCTTGCTGCTTGCACTGGGCATTGTGCTGAATTCTTGAGTGCAAGAAGGCCAAGAGCAGAGCCAGAACTGTTAAATTAATGGCAGAGGGGCAGCCAGCTCACTTTTCACTTTATCTAGTGATTGTTTAACGCAAAATTCAAAACCAGGCTACATTAAAAGAAGTTGACAAAGAAATAAAAATCAGAAATAAATTCTTAGAAGTGATAGAATAGTGGGCCAGTATCCTCCATAAAATGACCAAAGAAAAACTACACCTGGCAAATATTTATTTGCGAGCTCCTAGGAACCAGGTCCCTATGAATAAGGCAGATAGACTTTGACCATTTCCTGCTTCATTGCTATGTTTCGGCTGTGGTGCTTGCTGCAGAATTAGAACTGTTTTTAAGAACAGATCCTTGCCTGTGGAAAGCCAGCTACTGGCAGCAGCGTCTGCCTTTACGGTAGATTCCAAAGGCAATTGTCCTGATGGCTTCTAACTTCCTTTGGGGACTGTAACGTGATTACATTGCTGTGGGGCTGGCTAGACAACTCTTCCTCTGGGAGCAGTTTAACCTTTAATTTGGAGGAATTTGCGCTGTTGCATATCTGTGTACGAAGGTAATATATTGTGGTTTGTGCTTTGGATGTGCATTGTCTATTTCCACATACAGTTTAAATTGAATCTGTGTTATGTGAAATCAACATATTGCCTTCAAAGACCACCTACCATCAGGATCCTGACATCATGTTTTTCTTGAGAATCAGTGTGGTAAATTGTACAGATCATGCTTTCCAGCCTTCAGTATTCTTATAGCAAGCAGTTTGCTAATCAGGCAGAGCAATAATAGTTGAAGCACTGTTCTTTTTAATATAAAAATGTTCACGTTTTACATATGTTTTATCCATTCTTTTTTTTTTTTTTTTCCACATGTGCAGTTGGGACTTTCGTAATGTTCTCAATCCCCTCTGGCCCTATTGACTTTACAATGATTTAAAGATTTTAAGGATTTTAATTCTCCTAGTCCTTTCCCGCTCCACTCTTAACATTTCTACCTTCAGATTTTATTGGTCTCAGGAAAAGTTACAAATCAGTAGCTATTTTTAATAAACCTTTTTGTTTTATTTCCATTGCAACTCTTCTTTGCAGTGTGAAGAACTTTTTAATGATAAATACTATTTTTAATATTTTGCATTCCTTCAGCTATTGGTATTAACTAGCAAAACTCTGTAAGTATTAGCACGTGTCATGGAAACAGAATTCCTAATCAACTATTTTACTAATTACTTAACAATGATGTCATGATAATCATAACAGAATACAGAGCAGTAATGTGCTTTTAGTTGTGCTTTATTTCTGGCTTTGTATGAATTATATTCCCCTAAACCCTTTAACAAGTTTAATCCAGACAATTTTTGAAACTTTTCCATTTTTCAAAGCTTTATCTCTTGAAAGGGAGTCAGAATTATTACACATATCCAAGTAATCTTTACATTTGAATTCAACTTTGTAAGTTTCATTAATAATTTATCCTCATTCAAATGTATCGTTTAAATAGTATAATTAGATGGAATGAATTTCCAGTTATAGTGTCTGTTTCATGGCCATGGTAGATCCTGTTTTATAAGACAAAGGAAAACTAAACAGGGAGATAAATGAAATTTGGAGGTTTTACTTAGTGTACATATTCATAAGAAATTCTCAGATGTATTACCTTATTTAGTGTATATATTCATATGGAGCTTTTTGTCTGGTAGACTCAGTATGTTGCTAATATTATTGGTACCAAAATTATTGCTAGAATAATTTGACCGTGTAGGTGCTGAGGGGCCTCTGGAGGTCTTTAGGTCCAGCTCATAATGGGGCAAAGTTAGATAGGATTGCTCAGGCTATGTCCAGTCATGATGTCACATTTCTGAGGATGGAGATTCCAGAACATCTCCGCGAATCTTGTTCCAGTGCTTGACAACTCTAGCTGTGAAAAAAAAGTTATTAGGGTGTATTGGGATGTATTGGATCATGTATTGGGATCAAATCAAGAGCCAGTGCTCTTTGGGTTAGTAACTTACTTCAGAAATGTAGACTGAGTTTTAAATTGTTTTGACAGAAGAATAAACAAATAAGAAAATAATCTCTAGTACCAGTGCTAGGTATATGTCTCCTCTGCTGGAGCATGTACCATCCTAACAGTTACACACTTGAATTCAGCAGCGCTCCTCATGTCATTATGTTCAATAAATGAGTCATTGACAGGACTTGATATTACTGCAATGATGAGTGACAGAAAACACCACTAAAAGATGACAGAATTTCTTATTGAGAACATAACGTATTGACCAGAATTGTTTAAAGCTGAGGTGTACCTGACTCCCCATACAGACCTAATTACTTTTACTTACACAGCAGACTACAAATGATGCAAGAGAGTATTCTGTGAGCCCAAGCATTTACATGTCATTGTTCAGCCTCAGTTAGAAATAGTGGATCTGATCCTGCTCTGTGCCATCCAAATTGGTGTCAACAGAAAGGTTGCTCTCACTGACAAGCCCTACTAAAGCTAAAGATTGAAAGGGTCCTTCTCTTATTACTTTAAGGACTATGTGGATTATATGCTTGGTATAATTTACAGTATTTTTCCCTGATTATTTTTTTTTTTGTATTGTAATCATAGTGGTTTTTTTGTTTGTTTGTTTGTTTTTCTAAGAGTTTGAATGAAATTTTCCTCTGTGCAGCCAAACTGTTTCTTTGTGCTCATTCTTAAGGATGTAGCAATCATTGCATTGGGATATTGGGAATTCTGAGTCTTTCAATGCTTTTTATAATTTGGAACTGCTCATTGTAGCTGCAGTTATTGTAATAAATCTTTTCAGTCAATGTTAAAATTCACTGGGGAAAGGACTGGATTTTGGTGCTTTAGCATTTATACAGGTAGAAGAATGTCTACCAGGAGAGACATTTTGCTGTCTCACTGTCATATTCAGCAGCTTGGGGCTTTTTCTTTTTTTTTTTTTTTTTTTTTTTTTTAAGTAGCAGCTGTTTGAAGCTGCTCAGGAGTTTGGAATGTTAGACTAACTCCCAGGGAGCTGGATTAGTGGGCAGGTGATGCAGTCATGGGTATCACATACCTCTTCAATTTTTCACATGGATATTACCTCCATGTATATGGAGAGTGAATGTGTGCTACGTGCATATATCTTCCAGAAAGTCCAGGCAGCTGTATTTTTGTTGATAATGTATATGAAACAACATCAGAGTCAGGTGGTGGGAAAAATAGTGCATTTCACAAATTTATGAAATACAGTGTAAGTATCCATTTACATTCTAACTGTGTAAAATTATTCTTTCTATTAAGAATGAATATTTTCACTTTAAAAAGTAGAAACAGGAATATGTTCATAGCGGTATGACAAGGTTTTTTAGTTTGCAAGTTAGTAAAGAGCAGCCGTGTGGTGAATGTCATTTAGTTCTACTTTTGCCCCAGATGTCCTGAGTCTAGAAATTAAAGATAGGTTTCTTATGCGCAAGTGCAGGCCATCACTGCTAAGTGTTTCCAGACTCCCTGCATGGGTGTGCTTCAAACCTATGTACATGTAGTATGTGTCATGCACAGGGGACAACATGATCGTAATTTTAGCATTGTGCTCTGTAACATTACTGCCTGCAGCTCAACTGGTATGTTTTAATAGGAGGTCTTTGTCTAGCGTTCATTTGTGGTACTTTTTGTCTTCTCATTCTCAAAGCTATTACCCATAGTTTTTAACCAGTCTTTGCTGATAATGTCACTTTAAAGAATTGTGATTTTTTTTGCCTTTCTGTGATGGCTTGATCTGGATGCATCCTGGGCAGCAGGAAGGGGTGAATGTGCCTGACAGTCAGCTTTAACTGCCTGATGTTCTGCAGACCCAGACAAAACCCCTGCGGGAAGGCTGAGGATGGCATGTCACAGAGATCACTGCTGTCCCCTTCCACGTGAGCACAGGGGCTCCCCAGACAGGGACTGGCACGAGAGCAAGAGTGTGAGGTGGGCCTCCTACCTGCCTGTGTACTGCTAGGGGGAAATACCAGGTGTTTAACCAGTGTGTCTTAGTCCCTGGGTTCGTACACTGCTGAGACTCCACCTTCTGCTTATGGACCACATGAAGTCAAAAAAGGATTCCTCAATTTTCTTCGTCATACATTGCAGGAGGCCTTTTGTGAAGGGTCAAAGCTGTTAATGTGTTATTTCTGCAATGCAGGACAGATATATCTATTCTGCTATATCTAGCTCAGAAAAGAGGCATGGTATGAAAACCAATAAGAGGTAAGCAACAACAGCATCAGGCTACTGAAGGAGTGCTGTGGTTTTATAGGCCATATACATGTTCAAAGGACCTCTCTAAAAGGCTCAGATAGAAAACTAGATTACTTTGAACCTAGGAAAAAATTTCTAGACTTCAAATGGAGCTTTAAGTGTCTGTGATCCAAACTGTGTGATTCAAGTGCCTGCTAAAAAAGGCACCTAGACTCATTGCTGACAATCTTTTTCTCTTTTGTGTTCTTAAACTGGGATACTGGGACAGGCTTTAGGTTCAACAAAGGGTTGCTCAGTACCATTATGAAAAACCAGCCGTTACTGTACAGTGTATTTATTAGGTTATGAGCCTAGGAGTTACGGTATCCAAAGTCACTAGTCAGTTTTGAAAAGATAATTTACATCAGTAAGATTAATTCCAACCACAAAGCATTGCATGGGATGCAGATTATGTAAAGATATACAGTATTGTGCTTGTCTTCAAATTAAAAGCAATAAAGCATTCTGAAACAAAGTATCTTGCATTCAAAGTTTTCCTAAATTTTTTAAATAATTTATCCATAGAAATAATCACATGCTAGCTGCCTGTGCAAGAATCAGGTAGCTACCTAGCACTGGCATGGTGTAAATATATGTAGTGTAATTTGTGTTATGCTTTAATAAAAATCAGTCACTGGTGATCTCATGTTTTTTTCAATTACATATACAATGAATTTACTGGCACACAGAGTACAGATCACCTGCAGCGTTGATACTCTTGATTTCAGGGATCTTGCTAAAGAATAAGTCTAGACATTCAGAAAATGTGTTTTTATGGAGGTCTTGTAAAATCCCTCTTCAGTTGAGCCCATTAAAAAAAAGTTACATCATAAATGTGGTGCATTTAGAAGGCCTAAAAGTTCCCTTGGATCAGTTCAGTCTAGCAAACTTATTCATGCGAGGCCCATTCATATGAAATGGGTTTGTTTGCAGCCGACTTTTCTCTTTACCATATTATGTAGGAGTAACTTGATTCTGAAATTGCTGTCTACCTACTGCAGAACTTGTAGAAGGCACAGAGGAGGTTTTGTGACATGAGCAAATCTTTGTAGGAGAAAATAGTAGCAAGCTGACTTAGGGGCTGTACAAAAGAACTGTAAAAATGTTTGATTGCTGCTTAAACCTAAACAGGGACATATAAAAACAATAATAAATATGTATGCAGCCCTCTAATATGCTTGGTTGCACAATTTTTGACTGGAAAAGCATAAGTGAGTAATTAGATAATTGCTGCCTTGATTGAGCTTAATAGGAAACATTTCAATTAGGCTAAAACTACACAGAGAGGAAGTAGGCTTTTACAAAGGGAAACATTCCTTGTCATGCAACTGTCAGCTCTTGCCCACACTAAGAGATGGGATTAAGTGGATCTATGCAAAGGAAACAAAAAGAAGGAAAGAAAAAGAAAAAAATGATTGCAGTAATTAGACTTGTACTTAAACAGTGTCTTCTGATACAATTTCTTGATGATTCCAGTTTTGATAACATAGCTCTTACAAACCTCTTGGCTGCAACAAATTATGATGTTAAATCCATGAAAGAGGTTATGTTTCTGCTTTTATAAAAGAGACAGAAAGATAGGAAACTCTTCTTATTCTGCGTGGTTTAACATTTTTCTGATAATCCTAAACTGCCAGCAGTGTAAAATGTGAAGCGTGAGGATATATATTTTCTTGTGGAAAGTGCCTGTGCACTATACAGAATACGGCAATTTCTCTGCAGGACTCCTTGTTTGTTTTTGCCAAGAGTTCATTCCCTCTCGGCAGTGGATGGGTAAATACCTAAACCGGCACTGCAAGATGGCTGAGGCCCATTTTCTCCTGGGTGGTTTCAGAGACCCCAGCCATACCCATTGCCATGTGTGGCAGTCCAGCTTACAGGCATGTTGTCGATGTTAATGCCATCCTTGCCTTCATACCAACAATCAGGAAAGAAGGTTCTTCCATGACTGGCTGCTGTGTTAAAATAAAGCTGAACAGATGCTCTCTTTCCTTCTACTATTACCTCCCCCGAGGGCTGCACTGTCTCCTATGATGAAGTCACATGCAGCAATTACTGAATGTACAAGTCCATTACAACTCCTATGGGCCCAGGAATCCAGCTGGGGACACGGAGGAGTGTAAGGACTAAGACGCATGAATTGAACAGTATGCAGGAGGGTAAGAAGCATGTTTAATGCAATGCTTTTCTCTTGTGGGAAAGGCTTTTTTTTTTTTTTTTTCCTTGTTTTACCTGTCTGGATGAACAACTGCTGAACAGCCATTTGCCACTTTAGAAAGAACAGCCCTCTTCATCCAGCTAGCAATTGATTTGGGCTAAAAATAAATGTTTATTACTAATAAGCCCGTTGTAATTCACCAAGTCTGTATAGGACATTACCACTGACTTTGATAGCTTATCTTCAACTACAACAGAAGTTTTCTAAGCTAAGCAGGACCATGCTGGTTTAGTATCCATATATGAGGACACATGTATGTTGTGAAAAAAGCTGGTCAGTCAAGACATTTTGGCTCTGGAAGTTGTGGTCAGCACTGGGAGTGGTTAAACAATCTGTTAAACCTTGAATCAGTATCCTAATGCAGCATTAGAAGATGCTGAGCTAGCTACTTGAGGAGTTGTCTTTCGGGAGCAGTGCCTAATAGTGACGACAAATGTTTGTGTTTATTAAAGATGCCACAGGAGTCTTTGGCTGTGCAGTCTGTTCCCCACTGTGGTATTTTATGGTAGAGGTTGGAGTGTTTCAATGACAAAACGAAGGAATCTCATCTGTCTTTGAGGAGGGGCTAGATTTCATCAGTTAGTGTTTTGCAACTGAGTCTCTAATTTGGGTCTGAATGTCTGAAGTGTTCGTATATTTCACTAGCAAGGATGCTACGTACTCCTTTAGTATGAAGAGATGTATGTATCAAAATCATAAGCTTTCACACATATACAAAGAAAAAAAGCTTTCTAGTAAGTTTACACCTGAAATCTTTTATGTGGATACCAGGAAAGGAACAAAGCAGATGCTGAGTTCCATTAGATATGGACTGCTGATTTTAGAGGGAGGTTTGCCTTATATACCAAAAATGAGAACAAATTTAGCATGAGTGTGAGCTCATCAGTGATGGCAAGATGGTGGCAGTTTCCATTATGTGCACCAAAGCTTAACATATAGCATGCTGCAGAAAGCAACACGTAAGCAGACAATAACTTTGTATTTTAATATACTTTTCTGCATGCAAAAGTTTATCAAAAATAAAGTTCCCTTTTCACGCACTAAAAATTAGATAGAATTTGCATATTTTCACATGGTACAGCCACTAATTCCCTTGAGATCCTTGTGGAATTGTTACTATTGCTGCTGAAGCCTGGTGTCAAGTTTGTTTAGCCTAGAAATAGTTGGCCTGAGGTAAAGAACCATTGGAGGTTTGCACATTCACAGTTAGAATTTAGTAATTTACGTTTGCATGATGTATGACAAATTGACTAATGACTGCCCTAAAGAGAAATGCCAGCCTGGCATTTCATATGCAGAAACCTTATGGCTGTATCAGGTGTACTGTCTACCCTACAAGGCAGAAATAAGTCTACTGCTCCATTCTTATATTTTATATTTTAGTTAGGTTACAGTTCCTTGTGTAGTCTTTTTTTCCAGAAGCTGCTTTTAAATGGAGTTCTGCATTATGACAGAAGCTTGACAGTCTGCCAGAAAAGTTGGAAATGAAGGCAACTTAAAATAAATACTGGTGATATTTCTCTTTCTCTCTGCCTTTCTCCTTCTCTTTTTCTCTCTCCCTTTTGTAAGGAAAGGCATATGTTCTTATCCTAACTTGTCCCAGTAGAGGGTCAATTACAACCAGTTGGCTGCAAGTCCAATCCAAGAAAAATACCGAGAACAGAAACTTCAGCAACAGGTACCAAGGGCCTCTAATACAGTCAGTCATTCTCAGTACATGTGAAATGTGAACATAAAGCCTATGGGTAAGATATTTTTAGGCCCTAAGTTTCCCATGATGGTCCAAAATGAATCAATAAATTAAAGCAGACATTTTTGTATAGTTAGGTATTTTCCTGGATAACTCTGTAAATGTCCACAATAGCATGAGATCTTTTATGTGAATCGTGAGAATAGAACAATGTCTTATTTAGAAAAATACGCCTAGCCAAATGTTAACGTATAGGCATATATTCTGCAATTTGCTAATTTAGGGTCAAGTAAACATTAAGCTATAGAGCTAAATTAAAAAAAATAAACAAGTATGAATAATAATAGACATGCATAGGAATAATAATATACATGGTCTGTTTTGCTGATGTCAGTCTTCACATCCTCACACTGTGTCTTAGGGCCATCTTGCAGTAGAGTAGTCCACTGTTTGTGAAATAAATTTCTCCGAAATCAAGGAAGGTAAGCATCACGATATTGAATGTCAGAATTCTGCCAGATTGGCACGGGAGTTTTGGACGCTGGACAGGCAAAATAGTGTTCAGACCAAGACCAACTATACTATTCAGCAGTATCTTTGGACAAGTATATTAAAAGACCAGGCAAAGTTTAGGCTTGAAGATGCATAATTTATTCCACATACAAGCTGCAGAAGGAGAGGTAAATGTTACTCTTTTTTTTTTTTTTTGATGGAAAGATTTAATTAAACTGGCGTCTCTTCTGTATCTCAGTATTTACAGAAAGAAGGGCGAGTGTATGACTGCTAGCTTTATGCCTATCAATTGGATTTAGACAGAGAAAGCAGCAAAATAGGTCTGGAATGGTTTGGTTCTACCTTCGTCTCTATTCAGCAGACCTTTTATCTCAGCCTTCACATGCTTTTTCTTCCTGTGGTTTGTCACCTGTGTGCTTTTAATACGTAACTCCCAGTTGTACTTAGCCTCCTGGGTCTGAGATGCACATGATGGATGGTGCTCTGATCATCCTGTTGGTAAACAAGGAGAACCAAAATTCCAAAACTTTAAGCATGAAATGAAGATTCAAGGATCCCTAGCCAGAGAGACTAATCATTCAAGCCCTCTGCAGTAGATTTCCAGTAGATTACATGTGCTCATCTGTTTCCAGACTGACTAAAACCAGTTAAAATATTTTTAATGGAACAGCTTTCTCTGTAAAAAATATAAATGCAGTTTTAATGTACTGAAAAACTTTTGTGGAAGCAAGTCTTTTTGATAACTTCTCAAAAGTAAAAACAGAAATGAGTGCAACATTTTTTTTAATTCATTACATTTTGAAAGCTTATGGTTTTGATGTGGTAGAATATTTTATTTCAATGATTTTGTCCAGAACTGTTTATTACAATGTGTATATTGAATATATGTCACTTGAATATTGAATATATATATATCATATTGAATACATATATCACTGGCATATTTTTTCAGCTTATACAGTTATTTGATTTTTAATATGTTTCAAGTTTTTAAAAGTAATAAAGCTGGCATGCTAGGAAATCATACATGTTTTTTTCATCTTGGAAACCTGAATATCTCAATATTGCCAGAAGGAAAATTTGGCATTATAAAAAACAACAATGGCTTAGTGATGCTGATATTTTTCTCTCTTGAAATTGTGTTCTGTTGAAACTGTTAAATGTTTGTCTTCTTATTTTGAATTTTCTCTCCCCTCTCAGAAGTATCAAGTTTGCAACATAATGAAAATTCTGGTTAGGCTATCTCTAGTGCCAAACTGCAAGAATTTCGTGCAGTCTTGAAATTTTCTATCAAGTCATTTATGGTGATGCTGACTATTTCGTTAGAGTCTGTGTCTCTGACTGAGTAGTTTACCATTTTTATATGGTGTATTAGAGACCAGTTTGGTTGGACAGCACACCTGAAGGATTTCTTGCCAAATTTTATTCTGGTTAGAATGTTTAACAGGTGCTGATTTGACACCTTAGGCTAGCTGAGGTTCTCTGATAATGGTGTTTCTTTGTGTTCTTTTGCTGCTCTGTTCCTCCTTTTTATGATGCTTTTATCTGAGCCCACAGCAGGAAAAAAAAAAAAAATCATTTGATGTGTGTTGGGCTACCTGGCACTTGTCACACAAGGAGTTGAAAAGTGCTTTTTCTTTACTGTTGCTTTTCCTCTCAATTAGAGATGTGGCAGCAAGGCTGACAAGTACTTAGGATGTATAAGGAGGCATAGGATATTTGAGGATTTCAATTGTGAGACAAATACAGAAGAATATGTTTATCTTGTTAAGGAGAGCTACGTCATAAGAATTTATGGAATACACAGTGTGCAAATACAATATTTGAAAAGCAGCATTTACTTTCTCATTTGGCACTTGAAAGAGAAGTTTGACAGTCACTTAACATATGTAGGCAGGGGGATGTGTTGAGTGCAAAGGATGGATTTTTTCATGCCACTATGTTGCCCTGAGAAAGAGAGGCCAGAAGAATGATCAAGGCGGCGTGAACTGGAAGAGCAAAGGTCATGAGCTGCAGAATAGAAATGCTGTCTTGAGGTATGAGTTGTGATCCTCTTATTAGTCAGGTACATGCCCGTGCAGCATATGGAGGAGCAGAGGGCAGCAGCACAAAGAGCTCTGCTGAAGAATTGCCTCCCAGTTACCACTGTTGACCAGGAAAGCTATCTGAAATATGGAGATCATACCTCATGCTGGGGAGCCTGATGAAGTATTTCTCAATGGCATTTGCTCACATAAGGATGTTAGAAGAGTGTGGGAAAAGTTCCTTACATAGTAATGAGGACTCTGGCTATGAAATTGTTTTTTCTCTGTTATCTCAGCATAGTGCTACAGCCTAACTGCTTAATGACAGTGGTAGAGAATTTCCGTTTCCATGCGCCTCCATGAAAACAGAGTTCTAAGCAGAAGACTTCTTATGTGTTTTGTTTCCTTTCCCATTTATCCTTTCTGTGGGAACTCATTCGTCTAAAAAGGAAAGTAGCTAGCAGTTTTTACTTTGTTATGTTCGCTACTGAAATATGAGATCTCAGTTATAGCTTCTTTCTTTTCAAACTACTGTAGATTGGGCTCAGAATAGTTAGCATTATTAAAATAATAGTCTTAATGTACACTGCCCAAGAATAAATCAACATGTAAAAGACTATAACATTCATGTGTCACCCAGCACTCCTTCCTGTTGAATCATTAAATCACTGTGTGCTTTGATTTTGTTTAACTTAGCTTAACATAGCTGCTGAGCATCTAGCAACCAAGGTGCCACTGAGAGCCACCGCAGAAGCATTAGAAAGCTTCATCTGAGAGAAGCATGTATTTGACACATGGTGTAGTAACCAGGGCTTAAAGAAACGATTCAGGAAATCTGTCTTCAGTTCCTAGTGCTCTCAAAATGTTCCTATGTAACCTTGGGCAAATCTCCATTTTCCATGAACAAAAGAAATACTTTTTCATTATCTCAAGATGTTTTCTAGTAATCCATTCATTTACTGTTTGAAGCATCCCGATGAAGCTGTCCCATTTGTTGAAACACTGTAAGTATATAAGGATATCGTTATATTTATTTATATTAAAATATATTTTTATTTATTTTAAAAATTCATACAAATAACCTTTTCTTTTAAACAAAAGTTATGTGAGCGTTAATCTTTTTGGAGAAGCCATTTAACCAAGTAGGATATACGATTTTTTAAAATAAATAAAATAAAAATATAATAAATGAAATAAATAAAAATATATTTTAATATAAATAAATAAAATATTTACATTGTATAATGATTTAAATTATAAATGTATTTGAAAATAAATATTTTTTCAACTAAAATAAGGGTTAACCTAACAAATGAAAGGGTCTCATATGCTAAGAAAGCCAATGTAAGGTAGAGATGCAAATAATGAAAATTATGATCATTTTAGTTGTCATAAAAAATCATCTAATCAACCAATAAATTTAGTTCACAAACCCTATTGGTACTAATCTTCATTTTAGTAGAGTTTATTAAGCAAAAAAGCAGTCAATCCTTTTCCATCTGTTCTTATCTATCCCTACAGAGTATTATGCACTGTCCTAGGTGTTTCTGTCTTTCTCTGTTCCACCTCTGCCTCCAGCACTTTTTGTTCTGTTGAGTTCACACCCCCGTGGGGAAGCTGGGGCTGGCTGGTACAATACGCTTGCTTGTGCTGCCTAATGCTTTCTCTGTGTCTTTGGCTATCATCCCTGTGAGTCTAATACTTAACTAGACTGTTTATGTAGGTCAAGAAGGTACTCCATTTCCTGGGCAGCTTTTTGTCATCTTTTCAGGTTACACACAGCATCATTTCTTGAATTCTGTTTCCTTGCCTCTGCCCAATACAGCATAAAATTTTCTTGTAAAGTACAGGAAACAGGAAAGTTTGCATATGTTTCAGTGCCTTGTAGAATCTGAGCTGCTTTTTCTTCCTCACTGTCGTAGTTCTACATTAGGCAAGAGTAAGAAAAAAATGTAAGGGAGCCTACAGAAAGAATGGTAGTGGATAAACAGTGTGATTTGTGCACTGGTGTTGGGTTAAGGATCAAAGTTTTAGAATGACTAATTTCTGCTTATGTAGCAGGAGGATGCAGGACACAGTAGCAAAATGTTAATGGTGATTAAAATCATTGCATGCATTGTATGTCTGTACTGTAAAATGGATAGTCATTCAGAATTCTTTCTGTTTCGACTCTGTTGCACCATTCTGTGCAAAGACAAAAATTTGTAAACAAGATGGCTGTAGAAGCACATTGCTGTGTTTGAGTTTGGCTGTGAATAACTAGCAGTCATTAAGTGATCTGTATTGTAACTCACACCACTTTTGCACATGAGCAAGCTGCTAATTTCCAAAATGCAAAAGACACCAGAGATTGATAACTATCAGTTTTGGGGGAAAGACTATCCTGTGGATCCTATAGATCAGTAGCAGTTCAGTATTCCACCAAAATGTGGAATGTTGGTGGAAGTCTAGGCTCAAGTGACAAAAGTTGGGATGTGGTAGATGTGAACTTGGCTGGTTCAACCACACTTTGTCTTGGCTGCATCCGTTTCATAAACTTTAGTGTTCTGCAAAGTGCAGCAAGATCAGTGCAAAACACCTAACACACGATGCTTTGGTGACTCAGGAGGCTGTTTGTGGACCGGACATGTGAGATGGAGTGAAATGCTGGAAGGCCAAGTTAGAGATGTTGCAAGGGCATGTGGGACAGAAGCACCCATCCAGTATTCCCCATGAATACATGGAAAAGTTGGGGGATTCTCATTAGCTTGCAGTGTGGGTTCAGTTAAGTTGCTTTTGATTAGTTTCCTTATTCATTATATCTCAAAAATGACCTGTAAGTTGTAGTGTAGGCATAGCTACAGGTCTTCTCCTCACTTCATTATTTACTTGTTAATTTAGCTGCTCTTATTATTAAAGAGCAATTTACAATTGTAAGCCTTGTTTCAGAGTTCTTCCTCAACACTGGCTTTCCAGCACTGCTGCAAAAATCTACAATGTCAGTGGAGAAATCTGCAAACACTCTGAAAAGAAGATGAAATCTTTATGCAGGCTGGGCTTGTTCACAGCAGTCTTAAATTTGATGGTACTGGCTGCAGACTCATACTGTCAATGTGTTTAACAGGCTTGCTATTGTTCATGTGGAAAGACTCCCCAAACAAATTCCTTACTACTACTACAAATTCCTTGCAATCTACTTTGAAACAATACTTCTGTAACAGTTTTTTTCAAAGTGAATCCTTCACTTGACTTCCAACATTGTGGATATATGGAAGACCCAGTTTTAGTTATGACTGTTCTTGGAAAGACTAGAGTTGAAAGCTAAACTCTGATAGCATTCCAAATATTTTATTGATAGCATTTTTGGGCACATGTAAATAAAGCTATCACAGAGGTTTTTGGACAAGTGAATATTTTTTTCATGCTCTAACAGATTTTTTAGTTACTTTGTTTCAGCAGGAATTTTCTTTTTAGATGTTATTGCTTCATATTCTGGCACAGAAATTGCACATTAGATGGAAGTTATTGTCACCTTTCCTGAGAAATGGAAAGCAAAACACATATTTTCTGAGAATGCATTCCATTTCAAAATCGTTGTGTTTTTTTTCGTGACAGTCTCCTTTGCCCGACAGTTTAAGGTGAGACCGTACCCGAGACTGTGCTACTTTATAAAACAGGTGCTAAGATAATAAAAAGAAGAATACAGAAGAAAATTCAGCCATTGTTTGCAGGCAAGATTATCTTTCCTATTATGAGGTTATTGAAAGATTTTCTTTTCTTATTTCCTGTCTTCTACTAACAGGATCTTGTGTCTTCTGCTGCTAACCTACATATCATGGTGTTATAAAAGTACATCTATGGGCAAGTCAGTTACCTTAGAAAGAGCAAAGCTTCTTTATGGAAACAAAAAATGCAGTCTTTTTTAAATCTTAATTCTCTTGGTCTGTAAAATAATAAAATATATCATTCCATCACTTTCTCAAAAAATTAGGAAATAAAGCCTCTGTGAATTTGATGATAGTCTTGCAGACAACCATTTAGAAATAGCCTTGCTACATCATTTAGCATTTATTTAGAAACTTTTTTTTTTTATTCTTAACTTCTACATCAGTATTCCCCAGTGCCATCTGATTCGTTCTTTCAAGTCTTCATTTCTACCTTTGTTTTGCTAAGCTTCTTATCAGTACCAGCAGCAGCTGCAAAACATCTTCAGAGGTAGGACAGTGATAGGAAAAAATGGAAAAGCTAATAACATCTAGTTATTTCCAGGACAGTCTTTATTTTGGAAAAGGGTCAGAAGAAGATAGTATCTTACTTAGTGAACTTCAGCATACTTATCATTAAAATCTCTGACTCAGCTCCTACGCCAGCAAGTTCTGTATTAAGCATATTTTCAAGAATTACAAGGTTTGTACATCAAACCATTTTTTTGCAATCAAAATTCTTAAGAAGAATATATGCTATTCAGTTACCAAACTTGGAGAGGCAGGGAGTTATAAAACCAGATGGGACTCTTTACAAAGCTAGACACATTCATCATCTGCTCACAGCGCGCTGGCTTCTTATTCTGCTTCATTGTCTCTCACTTGCCTATAGGCCCGAGAAGCATGCTGTTTCACAAACATAAATTCTCATGAATTTAAGGTTCTGGGCATGTTCCAGTCTACCTCCTTTGGCAGCCTTCAAGGATAAGGAACAAAATAGACAATATGTGGCCAATTTAATTTGAACAGAATTTATGATATTGCATTTTAGTGCCCAGTGTATGATGAATTTCCTGGTAAAATATTGCATAGAAACCTGCAGCTGGTTCTGAGATCATAAGAACAGTCAGTGAGCAATCTCACACATTTTCTTTTTGTAGATACAAGTTGGGCTGGTATAAAGAGCTAAACTAGCACAGTTAAAACAACTGCTTTTCCTTTCTTTGAATTACAAATTAGTGAAGATAAGAATAATGCAGAAGAGTAAGAATTCTGATTTAAAACAATTTGAGAAGAATTTTTCATCTGCAATTAACTTTTTTTTCTGTATTTTCAAAGAAGTTAAAAATCTATTTCCTATTTGAGATAGTGGAATATATTTTAAAATTATTAGAAAATATAACTGTCCTATTTGAGAGAGCAGAATATATTTCAAAATTATTAGAAAAGATAATTTCAGATTTTTTTCAGATTAACATTATTTTTGTTAATTTCAGCAGTTTGAGAAGTTTTCATTTGAAAAAGCCTTTACGCTAAAAATATAGAATACTTCTAAATAGAAAAATTGTGCCTGATCAGATAATCTCAAGGGGCTATATTCATACATTCTTAATGTTGTTATCAAGCTGAAGAGAGTGTTGCACAATGGTCGGGAACAAGCAAGCCAAGCAAGCAACGGCACTGATATTCATTCTAGCTGTTCGCATTTCCTTCTGAAGCATTGACAGCTGCTTCACAGTTTGAGATTCCCAGCTGAGGCCTCTAACACTGACTCCAGGGAAGAATCAAGCCTATATACCAGTATTTCCTATGGGTAACAGGGAGACGCTACTGCACATATCAATAGTGTTTGTCCATCTGATGGCATCTGAATCAATCTGTGCTCTGTCTCCAGTGATGCTTCCAGCTTCTAAAACACATAAGCTGTCATTATGCCTTAGTAGATCTTCAGGTTACTGCAAGAAAAGAGATGGTTTATGGTATGTATATAGCAAGACTTACAGGAAGAGTGTTCTGAAATGCATACATGTAAACTGATAATAAATTGCCTATTTAAGCTTATATTAAAATTGGTAACTACTGGATTGGGTGCTTTGAAAGTGAAGCCAACAACAATAAATTTTACAAAACTCTTTATCAGGAGTAAACAACTACTACCTTAGTAGTTGTTTATCTGTTGTTTATCTGTCTCTATTGAATACGTTCCATTGTGAACAAGAAATGCTGCATTTGTAACATAAACAGTCATAGCTGTTTTAGAAGCCTGAAGAAGAGAAAATAGTCATTCCTTCACCTATTTGAAGTTTTGAATTGAAAGAGGAGGGTGTAAGAATAAAGTGACAAAAGCATTAGAGGTATGCCAAATGACATATGAATGACTCACTTTAGAAATGAAGAATATTGAAGTTTGCCCAGTAAGATTAAATTATTACCTTCTCTTTCTGCACTTTGAAATAGCAATATTTTTGACTATATTTAGGGAATGTCATACAGAGAGCAAACATTTGGAATTCAGTTGTTCTGCCCCTCCTGATAACACATACATATCCGTTTCTAGAGTCTCTTGCAGAAGAATGTTTTCCATCCCTACAGGATAAAGGCAGTCACTGATAGGATAATGGCAATAATTGTCTCCAGCTGTAATGCCTTGAAAAATACTTTTGTCCTTTCGACATATTCTGTCAATAAGGACATATTCTGGAACAAAGCATTACTTTTGCCTCTTTTATTCCCACCTGAAGCAAGTCTAATAGATACTAATGGGAAAACTTCAAACTTTCAAGTGGAAGTAGTATATAAATCTAGAACAGGCATGATATATTTAATTGCAGTAGAAGATTTGGATATGTGAACCTGTTAGATCAACCTGTTGTTGTGGTCTCAATATAAATTAATTGATCATATAATGCACAAGTATGTGTAAGTGATTGGTTTATGGTAATACAATACAAAATATTATACAGCTGTGGCCATTCACATAAATAATGCTGTACTTTTTTATAGTCTGAAAATCTAGACGGAAGTACAGCAAACAAAAAATGACTACATTTATGTTCTACTGTCTTACCCACAGTTTCCTAACAAAATGCTACATTTAAGAATTCATATACTTGCAGTTATTTTAAAGATCTGCTTTTGCCTGTAAATGTTGTCTAATTTTAGAAAAATTAGATTGGCAAAATTGGATAGAATAGTTTTTAATCACTCTTAAGCATTCATTTACACAACAGGTAAATTGCAGTGTTTTTAGCATTTTGGTGTCTCAGTGGATGTTACCAGAAATTGTTGCTGCTGAGATTTTTGTATACTGATTACAGAACATGTTCTGAAATCTTTTAATATTGGCCTTACAATATTTTTAAGAAAACTGTTGTGTCTTGCTGGTTCTTTTCCATCTGCTCATTTCTGCTCTATGAGTGATAATTGAACCTTCAACTGAGATTTCAAAAGGAGTTTTCTGAGTTGTCAAACAACCAGGCTCTGGATATAAAAGTAAGAAATTACCACTTTCTCACAAATATTTATCAAGGTCTGTTGTAATGCTGATTCATTTTTCTTTGTATAACTAGAAGAGAGAAGGAGAAAGAGAATAGAAAGAGAGAAAGAGCAAGAAGAAAAAGAAGGGAGGGGGTGGTGGGAAAGATACCGAAGACAGAAAGAAGAAAAGTTTGTGTGATAAATCAGTATATTTTGTTTCTTATTCATCATATCGTCTCTGGACGGAATGATGTGTGTACACATTGCGGTGCCTCCTATTGCATTTTCAAGGACTGGCATATATATCTGTGTCTGGTCTTTAAGAAACTACAGATGGTAGCCATCTGAAACGAAGCTGGGCCAAAATAATTTCCAGACTTCTCAAAGTCATATTTATACTTTCTGTACCTTAAAATGAGTATAATTTCTTCTGTGGATCCATATTCAAGTGTCTTTAAGACCTGAACTGCCTGTGATGTTTTTACACAGAAATACATAGCTGACTATACAGATGTAGTACTATTTCTCAGTCATTTATAAGACAAATACAAGCATTAGGGAACAAATAGCATATTGATAAAACGGAAAAAAAAAATGTAAAAAGCTTATGCTTTACTCAACAACTCCAAAGGATTGTGAGGTTCTAGAAATAGTTCATCCCTATAGGAATCTTGGAGGATATCATTAAGGGAAGAATTATCAGATAATAATTCTTGACAGCAGCATTATTTTTATCAGAGAAGTGGTTAAAGAAGAGGTAATCTTGACATATTCACATTTGCTATTCAGTCTTAATTAAGGTGAGGCATTACTCAATCTTCAAGAGATGAAAAAAGAGCACTATGTATAAGTTGTAGAGTCCACTTGAATGACCCTATAGAAATCCTGAATAGATGGTTTAAATAGATGGTTTAAATTGCATGAGATATTAGGAATATCTGCATAGGACATAGTGCGTTAAATTCTTCTGAGAATGATTAACCTAGACTGATTGAAGAACACATTCAGAAAGAAAATCTAAGGCATTATAGATAGACCTTATCTATGTATATCAAATCCCAAAAGGAAGATGCAAAGAGAATGGAGCCATGCTCTTTTCAGTGGTGCCCAGTGCCAGGACAAGAGGCAGTGAGCACAAACTGGAACACCAGTGGTGCCATCTGAACATCAGGAAACACTTTTTTACTGTGAGGGTGACTGACACAGGTTGCCCAGAGAGGCTGTGGAGTCTCCCTCATTGGAGATACTGAAAACCTGATTGCACATGGTCCTGGGCAGCCAGCTCTAGATGACCCTGCTTGAGCAGGTGGTATTGGACCAGATGGCCTCCAGAGGTCCCTGCCAACCTCAACCTTTCTGTGATTCTGTGATCATAAAGTATAAAGAAGTGAACCACTGGAAAAATAGTCATAATCCCTGAAAATCTCTAGTAAACTTTTATGGAACGTTCTGGAAAGTGTCTCTGTACTACTTGTATTTCCACCCAAACCCTGACATTTAGTTACTCTGAAATCTGAAATCCACCTGTTCATCAATCAGTATTAGAAAGTCTGAATGTGTTCTTTGATCATTCCACATTAGTCATGGACAAAGTATTGAAGTGTACAGATCATGAGTCTGCTAAAAAACGATCTTAACAAGGTACTATCTGTTCCCTGAAGTTACAAAAAAGAGGTAATTCGAGAAATGGTAATGCCCATCCTAGTCCTCCCCAGGTCCAGGAATGAAATATAAATTGGTAAATGCATTCTGAGATGGGACAAAGGAAGTTTGAAGAACATGGCAGTTGTGAGAAAAAACTTGCTTCCTCTTGCAGGCTGCTGTCTGCAAACCAATTATGGGGGGTAATTTTAAGGGCAACTTGAAATGTTGAGTAGCTCATTATATGCCCGTATGTAGAATCTCTAAGCAGTATAGTGGTAGATGGGTTAACTTTCTTACTAGTTATTAAAATGTGAGATTGTGAGGTAAATTGAAATAAACAATTCACTGTGATGTCTCCACTGATATAAAAAATCAGAATGCAGTTTTTTTTTCTTTTTGCAATGATGCTTATCATCAACTCTAACTTCTTTCAGAACTTTTTCGTCGTGTGTGATTTCTTCACTACAATCACAGAAAATCCACCAGTCCTTTTAAAGTGTTCTGCTGTGAACTTTTTTTGTTTTTGTATTCAAGCAAGACAAACTACTTATCTAACCTGGCAACAATCTAGAATGCCTTTTGCTGTGGCATATATTTTTAAGTTAGTCTCTTTGTTGGCAATGTGTTTTGCGAACATCTCTGAATGTGCTGTGGGACTGGTTCATGTGCTTTCTAGGACAGCCAAGATACAGAGAAGACACCAAGTGCACTTTGTGTCTTCTTTCTATGTACAGTAAAGCAGTCTGTCTCCTATAGTAACTGGATGGTACCATAACATCTTGATGCCTAGGATTTTACTGTATTTGTGTGGTTGAACAATTTACCAGAACACACAGAGGTTACAAATACAGCTGTTGGAGTATCATCGAGTATAATCCTCTAATCTAGAAAGGCATAGTGAGGGGTTACGTATTTTAAACAAACCAGGCTACCTCTTCTTTTTATCTTGTTGAAGAATTTCACAGTTATGAAATAAAAGAAGTTTTAGAAATGTGGAAAGCAATTAATTTCTCCATTCATAATAATAAATACACTACCATGTTCTTATTGTACTAGGTGGGATATAAGCATATAGAAAGATTAAGTCTTTCTTCTGCTGTGCCATACAGGTTCTTTAACACATTCTTTGTGGTGTTTGCCTTCACCACACACACAAAGAGTGTCTTGCCTGACATAGGTCCAATGGGTGAGAAATCTGGCTTCCTCCTGCTGAGTAATGAAAGGAAAAGACAACCAGTGAGTGGTTATACATATGTATACATATGGAGGTTATGCCACACGATGGGGTGCCTGTCTCTGACCTAGTCTTAGACGTGCTTGAATTGTTCCAGTCCTTTCTCTCCTCCTCTCTTGGCTTTCCTGTGCTTCACTACTGGTGGTCTGCTGTATTCCATGCAGATGTTTTCCCTATGTTATTTCATGGTTGTTTTTCAAGTGGTTTCTTAGTAGAAGGGATGGAGGGTCCACACATAGGAACATCTGCTCTAACAATTTTTCAAAGCAAACAGCAGATGGCATTGCTGCTTCCTTTTGATCTTGCAAGAAAAATCCCATACCAGTGGTGTTGGTTTAAGTTTCAGGCTGCTTGGTAATGGCGTACATGAGCATTTGCTTCTCCCTTTTCTCTCAACAGTAGCACTATTTGCAGATGTTTTCTCTGCAAGTTTCTTCTGCAGCTTTTCTTTCTTTCTTTTTGTGACCCTATCTCCTACTAGGTATCCTGATCTTTGCATTTTTCTCAGTCTCCCCATCATGGGATTTTATAATTAATGCCAATAATTTTTACCAATTCTCTTTTTCTATTCATTTGCTAATTACACGGAAATAGATGGTTCATGCTGTTCTTCAGCTTTTATTATTTCTGTGGTTCAGCCTCTGTATATAATGAGTTAGGAACTTTCTATACATCTCTTCAAGTGATTAACTTATTTTTATTTGTATTTGTATTTGTATTTGTATTTTAAGAAAGTTTTATTTCACAAGACATTTTATTCATTTCTAATTAGGGTTTTTCATTTTAACTTAAATTTTGACATTCAGACTCCAGTATTTAAGTGTGCATGAAATCTCCAATGTTTAAGTAAATTTGTAGGCACTTATTATTATTATTTGAGTTTTTGAGCACAATGTGAACCTTTCTGCACACTCGTTTTTTATCACCCTGAGAAATTTATGTTGCTTCCTTAGCTACTTTCTGAACAATTCTTCCTGTACAGAGTGACCAGGTTGTTCTTGTTAACAGGCAACAGTGTGAGAAATTAAATGTGCAGTCAGGATTTGAAAATACATTATAAAAATAAGCTGGGCTTGTAGAGGAGGTAAGCTGCAGGGTAATTTGTGGGATTCAGGTAAGACAGTAAGAGGAGTGGGAGCATGGTATCAGAAACATGAGCAGTCTCTCAGGTCAGCTCAGTAGAGGTTATTGTCAATGTGATGGGTGAGAGCCAGGAATGTCGCTCCCATTAACAACCCTGGAAGCTTATGGGGGAGCTTTTGCACACTCTCCCTTCTGAGTTGTGATGTTAATGGAAAATAGAGTATGGATGATTTTATCTTGTTGCTAAATTATGCTGAGTTGTGTTTGGTCATTTCAGTTAGAGGCCAGTCTAAGAACAGCAGGAAGCCCGTACTGCAAACTCTGGTGCACTTGTACAGAATCTTGTTTTCAGCTCTTCCAAATTCACTAAGTTCAATTGTACCTCAGCCTCCAGCTTCCTCTTATTTATACTCTACTGGAGTCATTTTTATTATTTTAGTTTAAACCGAATTTTCCTAAGCAGCGCATACAAGTTATTTTCTTACAAAGACGTTATCTCCAATTTTGTCTTCTTTAATATTTCATTTTGTATAATATAGCACACTAATGATAATTTCTGTTCCAAATATTCTGAGTTTGTTGCTGATTGTCATATATTTTTTAGAACTTCAACATTGTTTTATCAGTCTTTCTTTTGTTTTTTTCTTTTTTTTTTTTTTACATTAAATTTAAACCTGCTCTAAAGGAAACAATTTATTTATGTAAGTGATAAAAGGCACAAAACATTAGTCTTGAATGTTCTGTGCTTTTTACTTGAATTTGATGTCACATACTATACACCTCATACAACTTGTCATTAAAATTGAAACCAAGAAATAAGAAAAGGGAAACTTGTTTTCTACACACAGTTGCAAATGATTTGATATCTTTCCATTCCCCAGAAACTGGCAACTTCTTCTTTTTTTCTTTTTTCTTTTTTTTCTTTTTTTAATAATAGGATGATTTTCCTGTTGATATAAACAATAAGCAACAACAAACCCCCTAGAATTAAAAAAAAAAAAAAAGATGCCATTTTATGCACATAAATGAGCAGGTATCAAGAAAGAAAACTTGTATTACCCATGTAAAAACAGCTAAAGAACTCATCTCCAAAAATAATGTTGATTTACCTAAACACATTTTGTTTACTTGGTGCCATGCAAGGTAGGTCCATATTAGCAAGATAAATTGGCTTAATCAGTTAAAAAGTAATTGCAAATCTGTTTGCAGCCCACACTATATAACTCTTTTTTCTCTCAGGACCTTTTAATTTTGTTGTACGAAGAGGTCTTGCAGCTTGCTGTGGAATACTCTGCTGCTGTCTGGCAGTGGTACCGTGACCTTTGCAGAGGGCTGTTCTGTGGCTTTTTTCTATTGGTGCCATGGGGAGAAAGATTTAATTACCATGTCCGCCGAGGGGCATGGCCTGACATGAGAGGGGGAGTTTAGTACACTCCAGTTGTTTGTTTGTTTGTTTTTAAACAAACACTTAGATCGGGAAGATCCAGCATTTGCTGCTAAACTGTTTTGCTCACAGCTGTGCATTCCTCCCTTGTTGCCATCTTTGTTCCTGGAACAAGAAGGGGGGCTTCTGTTTGTGCACTCCAAACTTGAATCAGAGGATGCAACCAGTGTAAAACTACCCTAGCCAAGAAATACAGGTGGAGTGAAATGGTGCGTGGACCTATGGTATCACTCTGGCTGGAAGGTTTATTGGTTTCACATGATGTCACTCTGGACACTAGATGTGTTTAAGGTAAAAAAGAGAGAGAATTCAAACAAAAGAAAGGATTGTAATCTCCACTTTAAAATTGGAATCAAAATTACAAGGTAGAGAAAAATATAAAATGCATTTTTACTTGCCAGTCTTCTGGTAGGTTATGATTTCTCTGAATTGTGTTTTAACTGTGGGAGCCAAAAGTTAGGTTGAGTAGAATTCTGTCTTCTTAGTATTGTCATTCAAACTGAGCTTACTTTTTTACTCTACCATATTTGCTGAGGATTGCATGAGCTACTCAACACCACTTCACCTCATGAAAGTGCTTTCAAAACTGATTTCTGAAGGTGATCTTTCCAAATTAGGCTTTTTTCTTTGGGGGAAGGTGTTTAATTTGAATTCATATATTTCTTCTTCTCCCTGATGGAGACCATTCTTGTTTTTCAATTATTTTCCAAAAGAATTCTCTTTCTGGTTCTTTTATTGGAAAGGAAATTTACCCATCCATAGCTCTCTTCTAACTTTGACTGTGATTACATACATTCTTCTCCCTGTGACTGTGATTACATACATTATCCTCCTTCTGACTCTGTGAAGATGTCCATCTCCTTTATCCCCTGTTTATTGTAAATGAAGCTTTTGGTGCATTCCAGAATTTTAAGTATTCCAGGATTATTTCATACAAATAACAAGGCTGTTACAATATTTGGCAAATTATATATCTTTGGAAGTGTTCATTGTATTACATTTTGTCTAATGAACAACCTTCAGCTCAGAATTGTCTTAATAAATCCCACAATCTGTATGTTCATAATACAGAAAACAAACTAAGCCCTGCAAAGTGTTTTTTTTTGCCAGTTTAACTCCAGTTATCCTACCTAATACAAATGTGTAATTTTAATTGTGTAATACAATTTTAGAGTTTCATGCCATCACATAACCGTTGTGATTGGGGCTGTGTTATTGCCAACATACAAACATTCTGCTATGTAGTTTGCCTGGTGCCATAGAATGATAAGTCTGCACTGAATTTACAATAGATTGCACTGAAATACAAATATTCTTACACTAGTCATAATAAAATTTTATTAGCTATTTTCACATACTAACTGCAGCAGATTAGGACCTACTGTGAGGTCATCACCCAAGTGACCTCACTTCTTAGACAGGCTTTTGTAATTTGCTCTGAGTTCTATACAGCCATAGTTAAAATATAATAAAAAAGTAAGCAAAATAAAGGAAATAAGTTAAAATAAATAAATAAATAAAATAAGTAAAATAAAACAAAAAGTGTTATGCCAATAACAAGGTAGCTTGTTAGGGCATATCTTGACTTTTCCAGAGAGACATAGTTTTACACCATTTTTCCAAATCTTAGTATTTACTGAAGATGGTGCTTTCCTTAGGCAACCCAGTGTAATCCCAAGACTTGTTGTATTTACACGTTTTTCCAATGTGGTTTACTTACAATCTCAAAAACAACAGAGAGATATTTTTCCCTTTTAGGAACCTTGTGAGATCCTATTTTCAAAGCCTAATGGGCAGATTAGTGTTGCCTGGCTTTCAGGCTACCTGACAACATATACAGTGCTCATATGCTGGAATTTCATGAGGTATAAGTCTGTCCTTAGAAATCATCCTAACAGATTTCTTTTGTTTTAATCTTTATTTCTCCTGCTCATTCACAGTGCTTCTAAAAGAGGAAACAGATGATGAAATTTTCTCATGAAGCAATTCTTTATTTGTTTATTCAGAAATCTTAACATAGAGTGGTGCATAAGGAGCATTAACTTGCATTATCTCCCAAGCATGAATTAATGAATTCTGATTCCACGTCACTTTTTTTTTTTTTTTGGTGAGGTGTGTTTCTGCTCTATACTGGTAGCAATTTCATCTAATTTTGCATTAGTTTTCCAACCTCCCAGGCACACTTCCAAGAGAGACCAAGAGAGAGAGTCTTCTGATGTCCCACCCACTTGTTATTTGGGGAGAAATGGTCTTGGAATGAATATTATTTCTCCCATTATGTGACCCCATGCATGTTTTAATCATATGAGGAACTAAAGGACATTTACAATCCCTTTATTATGTGCAAGTTTAAAGAACAAAATGATGATCATGTCATAGTATTTTAGTGTGCTAATGTTCTATTTTTGGTGTTTAACACAATTAAATCTAGCAGTGTTCAGTACAGAAGAGCTAACCTTGAACATTAACAGTATAGTTGCAGCTCCAACACTAACATAAGCCTGCCAAGCATTTATACTGGGTAGATTACTCACCACAGTTGAAGCTAAATAAAACTTTTATTCTGTAGCTAATCCATTTGAAAAATGACTAAGAAATCAGAGGCAGAGAAAAACTGGAAAATTTACCAATAGTCTGGTTTGCAAAAGTAAAGGGAAAAAAATGGACTGTCTTACAAATATGCGGTCTTTTGATTTTGTTGCAATTTATTCATTCAAGAAGAAGAGTGTGTTACTGTGAAATATGTATATATATATGGTATTATTGTGGAATGCACAGAATCCATAGTATACTGCTATAGAGAGGGGAAAACAAAAAAGAAGGAGCATATGAGAGCAGCATTAGGAAAAATAAGAGGAGGGGAATCCAAGGGAAACAGATAAGGAGCAGGAAGACAAAAGGTGACACCCTGGTGTCAGAGAGGACAAGAGGAGATGATGATAGAATCTGGTTGAAAGACAGTGCGAGAAGTGCATCATGTTTTCTGTTTCACCAGCTCTAGTGAGAAGGAAGGGTTTAAGAAGGAAGTTAAGCAGAACAAGTAATTTGCTGACACTGAGTCCACAGAAGTTGGATCAAAAAATGCAGGAGTGCATTTGATGAGGAGGGCATGACTAAATAGGCATTCTAAGGCTCAATTGATTTCTGTAGAACACTGTTAGGGTGGTATACTTTACCATTCTTTGTAATTGCATGTTAATATTTAATTTCAACAGTTTGGTGCAAACAGCAGATTTAAACTGTTACATGTTTAAGGTTTAATGAATGAGATATAGCACTTTGTATCATGACGGAGTCCTAATTCCTTTGCCAGGAATCTAACATTTTGTTTATCTTGCGCTCTCTAATAGCACACATGTGCATAGTGTAATGCCATCCTCTAAAACAGTCCCTGTCTCACAGGGAGAAAAGTTTCTCTGCTGGTAAATGTAATGGCATCAGGTCTCTCTGCTGGTGTTGTATGGAAAAGACAACATCCCTGTAAGCTTTACATTCTCACATTGTTGGAGCTTCTAAGTTTTGTCAGGTGCTGGTGAGTTGGACCTAACACTAAGTTGTAACTCAGGAGACAAAACAGTTGGAAAACTTGGAGAAAGGCTCTAAGGGTCAGTGAAATTTACTATGGGCAGCTGCTGCTTCAAAGCAACTCTCTATGCAGAAGCCTATTAAGAAGTAGTAGGTTACTTTCCTGCCGTTTCCCCAGCATGATGGATGACGTTCTGAAAAGGGAAAGGACTTCCTGTGCCACAGAGGTTTTCCCCGTCACTTCTTACCCAGACCAAGTCACTTTCAACATGCTGAATATGCTTCTCACTAGTTACTGTTATGAATCTCTCTAAATAAAGTGCTTTATTCAAATGATGCTCAAAAGAATTTGTTTTCATCTACGACGGGTGCTTGATTGCCATTATTTGCAGATGGTCCTATTTATATTCCAAATAGCCTATTTACAATTCAAAATAGCAATAATCTCTTTCTAGAAATAGGTTCAAGCTGCAGAATTAGAATTTCATTTTTCCAAGGTTCTGGTGTATTTAGATTTTGAAACTTATCTAACTTCTTACTTCTTGATAATATGAATCAACAGCAGAGCTTAGAACAGTTTTGATTTTCATAATATTCATATGTAAAAGTCTGTTCGCATATGTTCTAATATCTAATTTAAACCTATTAAGTCAGAGTTAATTTAATTTGGGGTAGGGCAAGTTCCTTGCTTTTTATAACAATGTTCTTTAGCAGCAATTTTTTTTTAGATCTTCAAAAATGTGAAACTGCAGCAAAAAATCCACACTACATCAGTTAAGATAGTACATCTGATGGGCTAAACTGCTTGATGGGCCTAATTAAGATACATCCATACTTAAAATAGGGAAATCTGAATACCGATGTACCAGTAAAGACATTGTAATTGTATAGGCTTGGGATCTTTAATTTCGTATGTATCAGGGAAAACAGAACATATTTCTAAAAGAGAATGAATTCTGAAAAATGCTTTCCATGGGATTCTTATCACTAAATCCAAATATGTTTGTAGGCAATAAGAAATAACTGAATTCTAGATACTACTGAAGTCTTAATGTTTAAGGATAAATACTGCAGCCAAGTCTTCAGCAGAAGCTGTTACTGGAATTGTTTAGGAATGTGAAGAAAGGAGGCTCATGTAATCCTGCTGTGTGTCGCTCTCACTGCCTTTTGCTCCCTCTCCTTCATAACTTTTTCAGTCTTTTGCCAGCCTTAACCAGATTTAGTAGAAGGGTGAAAGCCTCAGAACTACTAAGTTTCTATAAATTCTGTGAGAATAGCATGAGATAGGAGTGTATGCACTGGTTCAAAGCAAATGTCCAGGTAATGTCTCTCTCACAACGGCCATGAGAAATCATACAAGAACAGAGCAAGTAGAGACTGATACTTCTTCCAGTGTATTTTCCCAGCTTTTGACTGTCACGTTACGGGCTTCCTGCACCCCATCTGTAACAATCAGTTCAATCTCATTTCCTTGCTGGCTGACAACAGGCATTATTAGAGATGGTCTTGTGAGACACGACTTCCCTCTATGAAAGACTCCTTTTTTTATAAAATTAGTAGCACATGGACAACCATGATATTCTTTACTATTCTAGTGTTGTTCCTAGTGCAGAGGTTAAACTTCATAATTTTAATGTTCTGTATATCCTCCCAACAGTCCATGTAAAAAATTGTCTCATTTGCTGCTTCTCAGTATCATGCTTCTAGTTTCTTGGTGTGCATGATAGGCACAGAGAAAAAGTGCCTGTTAAAGTGCCTGTTGTGTCCCTTCTTTTTCCTCATTTATGTTAGTGCAACTCTTTGTACAGCCATACCAGCAAGAGCAGTCTCCTAAATCTGAAACACTAGCATCATTAAACACTGTTTTGTGTTCAGTACTGCTTTGTTATTTTCTTAATGAATTTTACTCAGCTTTTTGCTTCCTTTTATTGGTAGGCAAACGCACAACCAAACATCTCTACCCAGATTTGGTTGTATAGGTTTGTGTCTGGTGAAAACACTGCTTTTATTTCACCTGTGTAGTTACTTGGAAGAACTTAAAACCTCCCTTTACATTTATACTGAATAGAATCAAACAATGACTGTTACAAAAATCCACCTCAGTAGCAGCCATCCCAACCCACAAAAGCACACCTGTGCTCTCTGTTGAAAATCAGCGAAATTGCTTTAAACAATTTATATAGCCTATATAGCCTCCATTTGGTGCTTCAGCTGACCAACATCTAGCTATTGGGAAAGGATGGTCTGATTCCTTTTCCTTCCTTAGATATATCTTATTTGTTCTTTAGCTCAAGAGCTCATCAGATAGACCATGAGGGTCCTGCCTGTCTCCATGGTAAGCCAGTTCAGGGAGCTAAACCAGAAGAACACCAACCAATTGTTTTGTAAGATTCATTTTTGTGCCACTTTTTAAAAAGGGTTTCAAGAGACATCAGAGGACCTGCAGAGGAAGGAATCTAGCATCTGTGCTATGCAGATTAGCAGGAACTAGAATTAGTAAGCATATGGAAAGCTTCAAAATGGCTATAGTAAAGGTAAGGCAAACTATGGGAGTTCTTAGGAGGAATCAACAGGGATGTGGGCAAGGAGTGTAGTCTAGTTGGATTTTCTAGAGATTTTTGGTGAATTTGTTTTAGAAACTGCCAGAGAATAAGGAAAAAATTCTTGACATTGGATAAATAACTGAACCAAAGGAAACAGAAACTGAGTAAAAACTGAGTAAATGGTCAGTTTTCACAGCAAATGATGATCAACAATGAGTATTTGAGTATTCTCAAAAAAAAAAAAAAAGGGGGGGGGGAATAGTGAGCTGACAGTCTTTGAATGATACTGAATTCCAGAGAGAAATTAAAACAAGGTCTGACTATGGAGAACTGCAAATGGACTTTTGAATGTTGAATGGCTTTGTGATAGAATGACAGATGAGATCAGTGTAGGTAAGTGTAAATTAATAGACAGAATGGGAAAAAAAAGATCCTGGCTTTGCATATGAAAAGGCAGACCCTGCCTATTATTACTCAGTAGTTAGATTTTGGGCTTATAATAGACATGTTTCTAATCAGAAGTAGAAATATTTTATTATATTTGTTTAGCAAAAGAGACAAACAGATATGATAGTCCTGTGAAAACATTAGGATAGCATCCATGAAAAGAAAACAAATCTAGTGTTAGTAATTATTTGGAAGGGAGCGGAGAACAAAACAGAGAACACTATTTATGTTTCTTGGTACAGCTGTTGTGTTGCCATATTCTGAAGACAATATTCAGTTACAGTCTCCCTTCCCTCTACATAAAGATAGATGAGAGCTTGTTTGGATTCTGAGAATTGTGCTAAGGCTCACCATGAAACAGTTTCCATACAGAGAACATGTAAACAAGTCAGGACTCTTTAGGCTTGTAAAGATATCCTGAGGAATACAAAATACAGAAGGAACCACCTTTGGTGTGGGGAATCCCTTAGCTGTAAATTACTGAAGTCTATTGCAGAGGGGGGGCATCACTGCTCACACTGTTCTGAAACTGCTCAGGCATCTGCTGTTGAATACTGGGCTGGATGCAGCTTTGATCTGACCCAGTACAGCCATGCTTGTGGCTGTATGGTATAACAACCTGAATTGGCCCACAATGTTGTCAGATTATGCAAATGAATAAGTTTACGGACACTGTCCTCAGCTGTATTTCACACGGTGACCCTCAGCAAGCTTACTGCTTTTATTCTGGTTTGTGTAATTGTAGACTTAGCCGATGTATGACCGGAATTAAAACCCGAAGTGTATCACTGGTTTGATGTTTTTATAGTCATTCCTTAAAATGTTCTTTGAAAGTCAAGAAGTTCAAATTATATTTTAATTGGAAGGAAATGCTAATAGTTTACAATATGTAAAGCTCAATAAGTGGCTGAAACAACATTCATTCTTTTTCTGGTGACGTGGTAATATCCACTTGTCAGTATTGCAAAATCATAAATGCATTTCATATACTAAATTACTTTTAAGAGGCAGATTCTCTTTTTTTCACTCACCACTTTTTTTTTTTTTCCTGCTATCATATGAGAGCAGGAATAGCAACTCTGCATACTTTGTGTATGCATCTCTAATGTTCAGCAGGCAGCAATAGAATTCTGACCAGATTTACAGATTTGTAACACCAGTATATGTAACTGATAAAATGTGATCTCCTGATAGAATACCAGTTGTACTGGTCACATATTGGATCTAAAAATGAGTCAGCACACCTAAACTGCATCCTAATTCTGACTTCATGCAATATGCATGGAAGAAACAGTACACAAGACTTTTGAATTCCCAGATGTGCTTTATGTCCTTTCCTATCCGTGGAAGCTTGCTGCCTTCCAAATTAGTAGAGAATCTGCAACACATGTGCTTTCAGAAACTGTGTCAAAATATGATGATTTAATACAACATTCCTTTCTGATTAGGAAAACTACTTCTAGTGAACTATCTGCTTGAAGATTTTTATCAGGCATTCAAACTACTGACTCTGCTTTTAAATGCCTCTTTTCTTGGCTTTATGTTACCTCATTTAGACATGTTGTGCAAGGAGATTCATTTTCAACTTGTAGAACACTGATTTAAAACCATACTGACCCCTTTTATATTGAACACAGAGAATAGCTCATAAATTAACACTTACTTCATACTATTATCACTGTTCTCAGTGCCTTGAAGAGTTTGAGTTGCCTTGGTACAAATTAACCATATTAAATATCAGTTGTACACATACCCATTAAGTGTATATGATGATCAGTATCCTGTACAGGGAAAGTACACAAAAGCTATTGCTGTTCTAACAAATCAAACAAAAGAATGAAATAACTATGAAGCATAGAAGCATAAGACAAAAGAACTAATTCAAAGAACTATATTGACAGTGCAGATGGTGATTCTTTTCAGTAGTGATTCTAGTCTTCTGGGTCTTCAGCAGGACAGTTTTGCTTCTTGTCCTCTTTCCATTTGAAGATATCCATCCATTCCCTTTATCCTTTTTCTTCCAAGGGAAGCTGAACTCAAATAGCATAAGACTGCAAAACCTCTCCCCTGACATGTAGCAAATGCTAAGTGTAACATTAGTCCCACAGGCACAGGTCTTGATTTGTTTTTATTACACTTTCTACAAAAACTCCAGTGTACAGGTAGTTTTCAAAAGCAGGCTCACATAGAAGACATTAAAATAATTTGGTCTAAAGGTTAACTGGCTGAATGAGTTACTGAAGTGGAAAGCTTTCATTACAGACATGAAAATGAGTTTATTTAAAACTAGCCCATTTCTTGAATTAAAACCTTTTGTAAAGTTAGCAAATCTTCAGTTTGGGAACCCTTTATTTCCTTTTTCTTTTTGCCTGGTGAAGAATTTGGAGAGGGTGATCAGGTCCACTGACCTCTTGGTTTTTAATGCAGTTAAATACTTTAACTTTCCTGTTCACTGTGTTCACAAAACAACGTTCTTCCCCAGTCTCATCTAGATTTTCACATGCATTCTCTCAGAAATCTTCACATTCACCCTTCTGTAATGTCATGTGTAATCATCAGCAAAGGTACAGGCATTTCATTCACACCAGGGAGAGGACATAAAATGATTGAACCCTGGATTAACACCAGCCCCTTCAACGCAAAGCAGTGAATTTCAATCACTGACTTTAATTTCTCAGCCATTTTTGTAGAAATGCTAGAAGCCAGCACAGCATGTGAGTAATGTAATATAGAACTCTGCTAGTATAAATGATAGCTCAGCTGTAATGTTGGTGAACAAATGATTTGTGAGGGTAACCTAATACTTTCATTCTAATTTGATGCTGTGAGAGGCTAGAGACTGAAAAGAGGCACAAATGCAGGATGTTAATTTCTCTTTAATGCAGTGTTTGATAGCCACAGATGGCTATGTCTGTAGAAAAGACCAAGTAAAAAGGAATAATAACTTCATGAAGTGAAAACATTTTGCAAGTTTTTTACTGTCTAAAAAATAAAATCAGTATGCAGGGGCCAGCAGGAAACTGGTGAAGTGGGAAGCATGGAAGAAATGCAGAAATTATTTTATCATATATGAAATTTAGCTTAATGCAGATACAGTGCTTTGAAGAATCTGAGTCAGTGCTTATGAAGGTTGTGATCATTTGCACTGTGAATATTCTGCAGTCTTCTTTTTGTAGTTAACCATATTCATCCTGAAATGCTTTAATTTTTTTATATATTTTTTTTTAAGTAGCCTAGTAGGTCTTCTCTTTTCCCCAGTTTCTGTGAATCTGCAGGACTTCAGTTTAGTAGGTAATTCCCAGCTTCTTCAGAACATAACTCAAGAGTTGTTCTCCTTAAGTGGAGTTACCCAAGCTACTGGTTGGTGATTTCCCCTTTCTGGCCTTTTTGAATGGTTCGATTTAGGGTCTCTTTAGCATTTGCCACATTACGTTCCACACCACAAGGTCTTTGGGTTATCTGACTTCCCTGTAGTAAAATGAAATGAGGAAAATGCTCCTATTCTTTCTGCTTATTGTTAGCTTCTGAGGGAACTCGATGACTGTGAAGCTCTGTAATTCACATCCTCGTAAGTACATATGAGGAGTCCTCAGGCTGCCTACCATTCATTCATTATTGAATACTGAGATTTTTTAATGTAAAGGTGCTAAGAACTCAAGAGATGACCAAATACTTCAATCTGTAAGTGAACAAAGAAAAATTGGTTCCTTTCCAAACCTTCTGAATCAAACTGCAGGGGTTCATTTTGTGAACTGAAACCTGCAGGATTCACACAGCTGTAGAGAGAAATCTAACACCCACTCCAAGTGAAACAATTACAGGATCCAGTCAAGAATTCCTAAACCATAGGAGTCAAAAAACTTTCTTTGTGAAAGTCTTGTTTTCTATTTTTAATGTTTATGAAATAAATCAATTTATTGTCTGTGTCCCTACTACCAGTAAGTGGCAGTTCTTCACTTCAGGGCAAACTGTTAAACCTACAGTAAGGTTTTCTTGAGACAAAATATGCTTGACGTCTATAGAAGCTGGAGTTCTGCTTGGGTAAAATCTGAATGAGGGTTTTATGATATGACCTTCAGTGACTTTTACCGACATTTTCATTTTAATAATATCAGTAGAGCTGTGACCTGGATCACCATTCATTTGCTCAGGATTCTGCTTCATTCATAATGAGGGCCTTTTAGGTTACAAAGTGAGGACTGAAGAAATTGTAGATGGTTATAGTGTGCCAAAGCAGATTATTGAGTTAGTGATGTAAGGGAAAACATAAATAGAAAATCTAGCTAGATTACAGGAAATCAGATGCACTTAATTGATGCATTTGGAGAATGCATTTTCTACATCGTGTATGTGATGAGGAAGTTGAGAAGTGCAATTTTAGTTTCAGGAAGTAAGATGAATATACTAAAATGTATAATTTCTCAAGCATACTGTCCTGTGCCTGCCTTTATGTATGGAGCGTACAGACTGAAGTCAAGAGGATTGCTCTCAAAATCATGCATGTGCTTATGTAAGTTGTTTGAAGTCGAACTACAAATGGAAAATAGCCTTTATTTGAAAGGCAATTCCCTGACCCACCCTGAAACTTGTATCCTTGTATCCTTGTGGCAACTAAGTGTTAGTATGTACCTGTTGTATGGTAGCTATAGATCTCTCTCAAATATTAAGCACATAAGCAGTAAAATTAATGTTAATTAAATGATTGGAAATTAGTAAAGCACTATTTTGCAATAGGTTTCTGTAATGCAAGAAGCACTGCACATCTTCCCTTATCTAGCTCTTGTGTGAATTAAGTAATATATTCTTTTAAAAACATATAACCTGGCAGAATTTACAGAACACTTAGGGAATTATTCTAAAGGCTAAACAATACTGCTGTTAGGTGTTTTATTTATAGTTTTAATTGTCTAGCTTTTTTATCTTATTATATCTTTACTAAAATTACGAGTACTTTATTATCAAACACATGGTCTTATATGTAGAAATTAAAGCTTTGAATTAATTCTTCATAGAGTTCTTTAAAGCCAAAAATAAAATCACATCACATGTGAAGCCCAACAAAGTTTAACATCACAATTGGAAATGACATGTAGCACAATAGGTATTTTCCCTCATTTTGTCATATATTTGGTAAAAAACTTTTCATTTGTTTTAATTTGGACCATCTTTGGGATGCAGGCCATTACTAACAATTTTTCAACAAACTTTATGCAAATCAATTTTTATTTTTGTCATTATGTTATAACAAAATAAATGAGAATCATACTGTGCAGTTCCACCAGACCTGGAGCAGACATGGAAAAGATATAAATGTGTCAGTATTATGGGAGGGAAAATACATAAATGCACATGGTGACTCTCTTAAGTCTTGGGCTCAGTGTGATACTAATTCATTTCTGTGACATTTGGAAAACTTCTCCCAACATTAATAACAAGTTTATGGTGGGGGGTAATTCTGACAGACACAGTGTTGAAATAAAAACTTGAAAGAATGTCCATCAGATTTTACAGGTGCATGGAACATGCATTTGCAGTGATTGATGATCTTTTTGTTAAAGGTTGACATAATGTTGAATGGAATGTTTTGTTTATATATGGTGGTCTAGTTTATTGACCAGTACCAAAATGTATGACCAATCTGGGACTTCGTACAGTGTCTCTTTTTTTCTTATTTTTTTTCTGGAGAAAAAAAAAAATAATCTGTATTTACCTTCTTTCCCCCTTCATCAGTACATGGATGCCGTTTGGTTATGTTATAAATATATTTTCTTAAACTATTTTTTCCTTTAAAAAATACTTTGCTGAATTGAAGATTTCAGATGAACATACCAGAACTTTCAGAAATATTTAGAGAAAGGATTCTAGGATTGACCTTCTGGGCAAAAGTTACAGAACTTTATTTGCCTGCAGTTTTTTACTGAAAGCAAAAATAACAGTCGGCATGCAATTCAAATACATCTGTCTTCTTTACAAAAGATTGTTTCTGTTGAATTTCACTTAAAGAAAAAATCTGTAAGAAAATCTGAAGATGTTTACCCCTAACAATTGCAAGTAGAAGAACATGAAATATGGTGGCACTATCTTTTTTTTTTTTTTTCTCTTTTTATAAGGTCAGATCAGTTGAAGAATGGATGTCTTTAACTTCCCTTGCAGCTCAGAATATTACACTTTCAACTGCAGCAACCAGTTATCTGAATCCAGAATTGATTTTAAAATGGTGAAGATATGTACACTCAAAACAATTCTTGATATCCATGTAAAACTTCAGCTTCCATATGGAAACAGAATTTTGTATTTTAATGTACTTCTTGAAGTTCAAAATAATAAAGAACAAACAAAATAGAGGTTAGTGATAAGTTATATTTAAAACATTGATTATCATATGAAGAGCAACATGTAAGTTGCTCTTAGTCGTAATAAATGTGAAATGAGAACATCTTCAGTCCTTCAATCCAAAAACATAGGCTGAAGTTCTCCTCTTACTATTCATAGAGAGAGGGTATTTTATACATTGCTTGTTTTTCACCTGGCCTTAAAGAGAAACAAAGTCAAGGAATTTGGTAGCACTCAAAAGGATCAGATAGTCTTGGATCATGGGCATCTTCAGACATACAAGGGAAGTGTATAGACTCATCTCAGTCTTTTCACTCTCAGACTGAAGATTTGACTTGTTAAAAATCTTGAAAAATACTAAGGCTGTCCAACTGTCTTATTTTGTTACATCTTATCTCTATGGGGAGAAAATCACCCATGTCTGTTAGTTTGAGTAGCCATTTCTGTCTCATGTTCACTGTATAAATTCCAATATATAATATGGCTAGCATTACAGTTCTTAGGTTTTCCACATTAGAAAAGTTACGGTTGTGTGTGTGTGTTTGCAGTTGAGGCGTTAGGCCACCAGGACTTAACCTGTCCAAGTGCTGTTCTCTTCCGGTGATTTTTGAACTATGTGAAAGAATTCAGCTAAACTATAGCTGCTTTATACACCTGGTTTTCGTTCTGAAGGAACTTGATTCAGAATCTTTTCTAGTTGTGTTCTGATGGTTTTCATATTCCTACAATAAAACAAAAAACATTTTAACCAGGAAATACATCTGTATTTAGTCATCTGAATATCTCTCCAAATCTGTAAGGGTTTAATCCTGGTCTATTGCATAGCCAACACCCTTTAGGACTCCATAGTTTGGTTTGTTTGTTTGTTTTCTCTTACCACAGTACTTACAGAAGTAGAAGGTATCTGCCTCTGGAAATCAGATAGGAGTATTGAAAAAGTGACAAAACACCCTTTTCCACTAAGACCAAAGACATTGTCTTCCTGTGAGAAGGAAGTTAAAGAATTTGAAAGAATTACAGACCTGAACTGAGGCAGTAAAATTGGAGGAGTATATAAAGGAAACTAAGCTTTATAAAGCAGAGTGGAGGATAGTTGCTGTACCTGACAAAATTTTGAAATGATAATTCTGTGAGATTTGGGCCAAATAAATTTCAGTACAACTCTAAGAATACTGGAGTATCATCTTGAAAGAATTTTTAGAGTAAAACTCAAATAGTGATTAGTGATGAAAGTTAACATTTTAAAAGAACAATTTATCTCAGCATTTATGAATGCTCAGTGTATGCTTCCTTTGCCTTTTGGATATTATAGGCAATGCTTGCAACATGTCTAGGAAGTCTTAGACAATACTAAATATTTTGCTTAACGCTGTGTAGAATTTACCAGCATTGATTCAGTAGGGACTGAGCGAAAAGACATTTTGTTGTTCTTTCTTCTGTCTCTTCAAAGGATTCACATTTGTTTTGTACACTGGACTCAAAGTGATCATCAGGCTGATCAAATATTAAACATTATTTAAAGACTTATAGGATTCTACACATCTAAAATTGAATTTCAGTGCAAGTACAGTTAGTAAAGAAGCGCTTAAAATCATGTTCTCTTTTATATCCTTGTAGTTTTATTTGTTTTAACATAGTTTTATGGTGTGTTTATTCTTTTTTTTTTTTTTTTTTTTTTTTTTTTTTTTTACAGATCAGAGAATGCTTATCAATGTTGTTTTGGTATTTTTTTTAAATTGTTAATTCTAAATATTTGATTAATTATAGTTTTTTAATACATATCAATTTTGTTTTGTTTTTTTCTGAACAGGTACTAGCACTTAACACTTATTGAACTATAGGCTTCTAGTACAGTGGTAAAATTAGCTTTTATCTGCAAAAACAGGTCAGCTGCAAAGAACAATGTGGCTATCAAATCGACAACTGTTAAATGTTGCCAATGAATTTTCTTAGTTTTGTGATATTACTCCATTGAATACTTTGATTTTGATTAGCACTTTGTAACTTTTCAAAGGCTTAGTTTGGAATATAAATCCCAAATTCAGAAACAGTTGTCTAGAGATGCTGCTATTTATCACAAAGCTACATTGAGGAAAAAGAACATCGTTTCTATCTTTTACTTCTCTGTTATCCACAAATGTAAATTCAGTCCTGTGTAAACATAATATAACATGCACCTTGAAAATACAGAATCTGATGTTTTAGGACTGAAATTAGGCTCCCATGCTATACTGAAGTTATTAGAGTACCTAGGGTACCTGCAGGAGAATAAGACTTTGTCTGACATGAAATTACTGATGAAAAATAATGTGTTTTTTTGTTGTTGTTGTTGTTTGTTTGTTTTAATAATATGCCACCTAAGAATGTATTCTGTATATAATAAGTTTAAAGAAAAAAGTGCATGCAGGTAGATATTCAGGTCTGTCTGTGCAAGGGAAATTAAACATATATCAGGTGTATATGTGTCAGAGCCTGTTGGAAAACTCTATGTCATGCAATTCAGAGCAGACCTGGGAAATCTATTCATCACGAGCTGCAGACCACCACTGTGTTTGCAGTGCAAAAAGCTAGCCTTTCTTTTCTGGATAATAAATGATCACAGAACTGGAAATGAGTCAGACCTTTCAGACCAGCCAAAGACAAACTATCTTTGATTCCAGTCCTCTCGATTCACCTGTACATATTCCATGTATTACTCAGGTGCTAAGCAGAAGTGCTTTTTGTCTTCAAGGCTGAAAGGCCCTTTAGTTTAAATTAGGGACGTTCACTGGTCTTCCCTGAGAAACTAAAATAAATTTGCTAGTGCTTACCAGTTGTAAAAAGCTGTTAAAATACACAAGTTCTGCCTCATTTCCAGTGAAATGCTGTGACTTAAGAACACTCGTTTATTGTTACACAGTATGCTGCCAGACAGTCCAGGTAGATGAAACCCGATTCTCTCTCTTTTTGCTTTAAGCATTTCATTATCACTTGTGGGTTGTTTCAAAAGACAAGGAAAATATAAAACTCCTTGGAGTGAAGTAGTAACTTGCAGCTGAGATTTTTTGGTGTGGGTTGTGTTGGTTTTTTTTGGAATAAATTGACTGTGTTTGACCTTTGACTCAGGAGGACCTTATGGTTTTCTATTACTGAAGAAACAGGTTTCCTTAATGACAGTGCTATCAGAGGTGTTATGAGTAGAAGAAGCTGTTATGTAATGAAACATAAAGAGACACACAAGAAATATTAAAAGCTTGACTGGGCAAGTCAGCTTGTGTCAGCGGTAATGCTAAGAATATCAGAGCAGAAGCTGTGCCCAGTCTGTGATACTCTGACTGCAAGCTAGGTATGTAGTCAGACTGCTGAAGTGTAGCCCTTTTTCATTGACCTGTTACAATGATATGAAGTGTTAAATGTATTTGTAGATAAGCTGTCTCTTTGCTAAATCTAGACAGTGAACTGCTATTGATTGATTCCTGCCATTGCTTTCTCTAAGAATGTTTTGTGATTTCTTGTGAGCACTTATGGTAATTATATACTTTGAATTTTAGCCCTTGTGTTTTTCAGTTCTTCTAAGTATGGTGTTTAAATGGTATTAAAACTGGAGGAAAATGGCAAAAATTGAAACTGTTTCATCATATTTTAATGCAGTTAAATAACTTTGTCATAGTCTTTTAATACATAGGAAGTGATGTCTATGTTGAAACAGACCTTAGAAAAGCCTTGCAGGCATCTGCCATTTACTGGATTGCTGATTCTTATTTAAAGCTCTTAACACTAGTCTTTTACCAAATTATATGTTAGTATTTAGAAAAGCTGAGTACATTTGAACAAGTGTCACAGTTCATTGTTAAAATCATTATGCATTTATTCTGGAATTAACCTAGTTGCAAAAGGTAATTTTGCATTTACAACTTTCCTGATCTCTATGTAAGCAGTTTATATAATTATCAGCCTGTTAACAGGTTGTTGGGTTTTTCTTTCCATATGTCTAAGTCAAGACAGGAGAATTTAAAAATTATTCAGACCATAAATTCTTCCATTTTCAAAATCCTGATTTCTATTTTGAAATTTATTTAACAATGCAACACTTAATCCCACAATTTCTATTTTGTAATCCACTTATGTAATCTTCTTAACAATGCTAACAGAAAACCTATCATTTATTAATTTATCCTCATAGGAGCCCTCTGAGACAGAGAAGTATTAGCTTAATTATATAGGCAAGGAACTATAACATCATATAGATTAAGTGGCGTGCATAGGTCACACAGGAAGCCTGTGGTTGGGCTGAAATTGAAACAAGGTCTCTTGAGTCTTGGTCTAGTCTCATCTTTTGTTTACAGCTCTACATTAAACCATTCAGTATTTTAATTCTCATTTAGTACTTATATAAGTTTGAGATTCTTTTAAAATAAATAGAACTTTCTATAAAGCTTTAGAGTAATCCCTAATCTTCATTTAAAATGAAACCCTAACCAAAGCTGCATTTTTCTGTTGGGATTTTTTTTTTTCAAGATCTGCTTTTTTGTTTGCCTTTGTGTCTATGAACATCTTGCTTTTGTTGAAGTGAGAAATAGAAGAAGAAACTGCACTATCTTCAACCTTAACAGAACTCAGGACTAGCAGGAAATCTCACAGGAAAGTCTTGCCTTATGATATTTTCAACCATGAGCCCTTTTAGTCAGGTATGAGAGGAAAGAGATGCAGAAGAGGTAAAAATGATCCAGTGAGCAAAGACGCACTTAAGAAGCTTGGAGGGGTTGTGTCAATTTGTAGCTCAAAGAAAGTCTGTAAGATATGGATGTCAGTAACTTGTCCAGCTCTACCACTACCACCCCATCTTCGTAGTGAGAAAGTGAAGGAAGCAAATGACCAGCAATGTAAAAGCCCACTAAACAAATATCTCTGCTCTCCACAGACAACTTCTGCCTAACCTTCTCCATTGCTACAGCTTCTTTACAATTAGCTGCACTGTCTTCAGCCTTAACATGACTGATTAGGGAATACATGTTTTGAGTTGGGATAAATTGCCATCGCATGTTCAGGCAAAATAAAGTGTTTCCTCAAATTGAAAGGTACTCACAGTGAGTACATCACAGAGAGCTTGTCAGGTCCGTGGAAAGAAACAGAGGTTGCAGGTAATTCCCTTTTTATATCTTGTAAAGAAGGTGCAGAGAATGAAAATGGATTCCCTACCCCTATAGTTGTGAAACTATTAACTGTCATTTTTCTCTAGATGAAACAAATTATTAGATCCAAAGTGGTTCTTGAACTTAAATTATTCATCTATCACTAAAGACAATCCTTCATGTTATAATGCCACTTAAAGTTCCTTAATGTCCATTTGAAGTATGAGTTAATATTGCAAATATTGTAATATTGTTTGAAGAGTGTATTCTATAACATTTAGATTAAAAGGTGTTGCATTCTAGGAAGTAACTTGGAAATGCTTTTCCAAACTTTTTTTTTTTAAGTTTCTGTGATTAATCATGCCCTTTGATGTTTGCTTTCCAGCATGAGTACTCTAGCAAACGTGTACATATAAGAACATACTCTGGAAGGACAAACTGTAAGCACATACTGCTGACTACTACCAGAGCGAGAATCATGAATTCGTGTTGCAAGCAGTTATACTGAACACTGAGTTCAGGCAAAAGTCTTGCGTGCCAGGGACAAAGAAGTATATCATATTATTTGCCACTCAAAATATGTTTTTAAATTGCCGATACTCACATTGAACTCACTATTCACTTCTACCTGTGCTCAGTAGTTAAGCTCCATAAGAATTTGTTCAGTACAGAAAGTTGACTTAGTTCTGTTCCAAGCTGTGTATTTGCAATGTGTAACCATCCTTTACCATACAAGGGACACATAAGGAAAAATACTTTTCCCTAGAAAAACTCCTAGTATAGCTCACATGACTGTGATAATTACAAATATTTAGTTGGTTGGTTGACTATTTGTTTATTTGCTTAAAACATTTAAAGATAGAATTTACGTGTATTACATGGAAAGACAGACTGATGCTATTTATCTCAAACTTTCTGGTGCTAGAAAGCTGTAGAGTGCAGCTTTTAAGTCTAAGTGTAGTGTAAGGTAGGATAGTCTGCCTTTTTTTCTTTTTTTTTTTTTCCTTTCCAAATGTGAACCTTAGTGGAATGAATCAGTCTTCAGACCAGAGCATTAAGAATAAGTAAATCTGCTTCACTGAAGGCAAACAAGGGTGAAATGATTTAATGTCAGGTAATACAACACCATGAAGGCGTCTCTTAGTAAGTTCCTGTGCATGTGCCTCGTTCTTTACGATAATAATGGTCTAATGCATGTTCCCATAGAATTGCAGTAGTTGCAAAACTGATATGGATTACTCTGTGCTAAAGGAAAAAAGAAAAAAAAAAAGAAAGAAAGAAAAAAAAAGACTTCATAAAAGTGGTTGTCTAAGAGCAAATTTTTATTCTAGAATTCTCAATCCATGGACAAGGATGAGGTGGATATAAAGAGCTTAAGAGCTTCAGCCAATGTTTTAAATGCATGAAAAGAATAGAAAATTTTCTTAGGACTGTGACTATCTGTGACTATTGAATGTATGCAGGTAGAAGATATTACCCTTAATTGTTTCAAAAAGAGGTATTACTTTCCCTTAAAATTACTTTTTATTATTCAGTAAAATGACCACTCCCAAAATCTTTTTCCTTTCCTACTATGTTGCAGTACATGGAGGGAAGTCCCTTCATATGTCTGAGATTGGTATCACTCTCACAAAGTTTCTGCTGCAGGAGAACGGTGATGGGAAGAGTGTTAGTATTGACTTGGTTTGAGTTTTGTCAACTGTGTCCTGAAGCAAATGTTTTCTTTGGGTCCTAAATCACAAGTTGTAGCATAGGAAGGAGTTTTGTCAAAATTTCAGTGAGATATTTGCCTGCTCCTATGATAAGAAGTTCTCTGGGGGGGAAAAAAAAAAAAAAAAAGAAACTGTGCGAGTGAGTGGCCTAATCTATGCATGTAGTTAGATTGGATTATTGAATGGCTTGAATAATTCTTTAGTGTAGATGCTTTTCTTGTGTCTCAGAAGCATCACTCCCATAGTTTTTCTTTGTCAGACTTTTTTTAAAGACATCCTGGAGCTGCACTACAAAAACAAGATGGTATGTTCAGAGCAGAAGGCAAAACAAAGGTCACAGCGTCTTTTAGCTTTATTCTTTGTGTTGTCTACACTACCAGTCAGCCTCTTAATCTGAGACTTTTCCCCTACATCTGAAGCTCTTAAAAATGCAATGTTTACATTCAGATTTAGAACGTAATACTCAACATTACAATGAATCAATTAAAAGCTATATTCAGAGCCAAAGGCTCTGTAGGGCTGTCATTAAAGTACTCATAGGACTTATGACGGCAGTAGATCCAATTCTTGCTGTTTATTCATCTCTTCCAGGAAATCAATATAAAAAACAATGTATTTTTTAATGTTGTTAAAATTGCAAGTATCTTAGTAAGTAATCCTAGGTGTACTTGTCTAATACCTTTATCCACTAGGTGACAGTACAGCTCTTTTACCTTTTTTATTATTATCTATAGGTGTTTAAAAAAAAAAATCATGCTCTACAAATTTAAGAACTTGTTCTTTCCAACTGAAAAGTGTGTGCTCTGTGTGATTTTTTAATGAGAAAAAATATATATAGTAAGGATTTTTTCATCAGTATAGTTAGCTAATACAAATAAAATTCTTCATCATTTGAGCAAACTTGTTTGTTTTTAACTGTGAAAGACATTACTGAGAGCCTTAATTGTGGTCTGATAAATAGCTATGGAAAAAGAAAATCGTGGAAGTAACTGAAAAAAGTTTTCAAACCCAAGGTAAGATATACAAAACAGTTATGTTTTTAATTGTCTTTAAGAAAACAACTTATATTGGTAAAACTGTCTTTTAAATAAATAATAGAATAAACAGTATAGTTAACCTATGTTTAAATGACTTATTACAGTGATTTAATCAAACATAAATTACTCGCTTTCAGAATTTCTGCTATACTATGTCTCAAAGCTACTAAGATGAAAGAATTGGATTTAAAAAAAAATAGTTGTCTTTTACTTCAGCATTTACTGCTTACTTTTGGTAAATTTTTGAGAAGCTGAAGGGCTGGAAGAAAATTAAAAGATAAACTTTATAGAACTGTATTTCCATGCAAAATTGCATGCATTTTGAAAACTAATACTGCTAAAATCCATTTCACTGGAGACGGTAGTTCACTGGAGACTTTAGTAAGTTACAACTGAAAGTGTCTGTAGACAAGTTCCCTCAGCCATTGCCCCTGTATGAGATTAAATTTACTGTAAAAATTAACTTTACTACATATATATCATATAACTATACAGTTAATTAAAAAGATCCTTTTTTCTGGGATAGAGACTTTAAATATTTCTAAAAGCCAGATGAAAGTATTTTAAAAGCCCAGATGTGTAGTATTTCATGTTTAAAATAAAAAGTGTTTTTAATATATTTGATAATAATATGTGTTTTTTGATTATTTTGTTAGTGTCAGTTTGCATATTCCTTGCATTTTGTATAACCACATGTTCATACTATATTGCCCTGATTCTTCATGAAGAAAAGGACTTTATTGCATAGTAGGAAGATTTGCTTTTATCATTGTAATGCTACGTTCTGAGAATAAGTCTTAAAAACAAATACCTACATGTATATGGTAGGTGCATTAAATAAATAAAATAAATTTTGTGCATTGTGCATTAATAATGAAACATACTAGTCAGCAGGTAAAAAATAAAATATTATGCATTAATAATAAAACATGCTAGTCAGCAAGTAAAAAATGAAATAACTTTACTCATTTGATGAGCTGTCTTACTGAGCACCTTCATCATAAACCTTCTAGAAAGGTCTATTTTGAATATTTAAGAAAAAAACAGACTTGTAATAACTTACAAAGTGTCATTCCTTTACAAAATTTCAGTATGATTTACAGTACTGATTACTAGCTGAAATTCTGACAAGATTTATGCTCTGCTTACAAACCTTCTTCCCCCAAAATGGTGCAAGCTGAAATAGAATTTGGCCCATTTCTGTTTAATGGCTAAGAACCATGTACAGCTTGCACATTTAAAATTTATGATAGAGCATTACAAAGGATCACTTTGTACACTGACTTAGGATTTCTAGCGACATTAAAGGCTGGTTTATTTCAATGCTTCTAGTAAAATGCTGTGGTTCACATTTGAGACATCATTTAATATACAAGTTGTATATAACTGCTATTTGTTTAATATTACAACTTGAAGTCTGAATATTACATTTTTTTAAAAAGAGTTCCTCCATGGCTTGCATCAGTTTCCTCTTTGTTCTCAGACATTCAAGATCTAATACATTTTATATTGTAAAATGCATGTGCATTATAATAATTGTTCCTATTTCTTTCAGGCAGACATCAAAATAATACATCCTCTTGTTGCATTTTATAAGAAGCACTTCTGTACCTTTCAGTTTAATTCTAGAACAGGGAAATAAGAAAGTTTGCATACGTGATTTTAAGCAACTGTGTAAATAATAAACACTAATGTTAAAAAAGTTACTGAGCTTTTAACTGAGAAATAATAAAAGAATGCCAATAAGATGTAGTTACAAAAATGTTGCATTTTTCTACAATAATTTAGTAATCCAAAATGGCGTATCCTTTCATAACTTTATAGTTAAGGACATGTAATTTCTACGATAAACATGTAGTTAGGGCTGTTTATGACTGATCCCATTTTTAAAAAATAGAGAATCTATAAGGTCTTTTTTCAGCAGTGATTTTTTAAATACATATCTGAAAAAGTAGTACACTTTCTTGAGGTGTACCTAAATAGAAGTTGATGGTTTTCAGAAACTTTTTTTTTTTAAACTTGTAGGCCAAAGAATGTGTTATTTTACCAGATGCAATTTCAGAAAAAAAAGTGTTATCAAAATAGATTATTAATATTTGAAACAATTAGCTGCTCTCTGTGTATGTTTTTCCCAAGACAAAATTTCTTGAGCTGTATCATGCCATTATTTTCTAGGCAGAACAGAAGTAACTAGAGATTTCTTTCAAAGGTGTCTAGTGCAATATGGGTGCATGTACCAACACTGTTGGCCTGTTTCTTACCTTCCTTGTATTACACTAATGACTCTAGTTATTCATGATTTATAGCAGCACAAGAGAAACATCAGATCACTCATGCTTTTAGCAGCTCCTTCTACAAAATAGGACCTTTGCTGCTAAAGCCTGATCATCTCTATTCCGTGTTTCACATGAAAAAATTGATGGCTTGATTCTGAGCTTGCTGAAATCTGTAAAAGCAAAGTTTTTGTCAAGTTCAGCTGGTGTCAAGTCAAGCCCTGTGTTCTGAACCTGCAAGGATTTATGTGCTTACACTTGTGTATCCATTAACTTCAGATAAGCAAATTCATTGCTGATTTGGGGGTCCTGAGTTTTAGTATTATTTGTATTTTAACTTACCGCACTTATTTTTCTATTATATATTGTAGTAGTGTCTTTTTTTTTTGTTTGTTTTCCCAGCACTGGCAAGAAAGGCAAGACCTTTTTCCCATTTCAAGTAGCAAAAACGAACATAGATGTGGCATTCATTTTTATCATTTTCATATGAAGTGATTTGTAAAAATACATCAATTATCTTTGAACAACATATTCTTCAGTCCTTTCTTCTTCATACTTTGAGATGTCCTGTCTGTGCTTCCTCAGTTCCTTCCTAATACCACCGTGTGATCTTGCTAGCTTGCTTTACAGTTCAGTAAAGGCAGCATGAGCTATGGGAGCTATGGCTAGTGTGGCGTAATGACTATATGAAGAGACTAATAAATAACAGCTGCAACTATATATGTGGCTGTTGCCAAACAATTATTAGTCATGTTTCCCTTTAAATAAAAGCAGATAAGAATATTAGACTAAAGAAGTGTCTAGCTTGACTTCCCAGCAGCCAATTTAAAAAAAAAAAAAAAGACTTTTATATCTATCCCTCTGATAGATTTAATGAAATTGGTCAATGAGTTCATTGTGATCACAGAATCACAGATACCTAAGGTTAGAAGGGACCTCTGGAGAGACTGTCTCGTCCAAGCCCTATTCAAGACAGGGTCAGACAGGATAGATTGCTCCAGGCCATGCCCAACTAGGTTTTGAGTAACTCCACAACCTCTCTGGGCAACCTGTTCAGTCACCTTTACAAAAGGTCTTTTCTTATGTTGAAACAAAATTTCCTGTATTTCAGTTTTACCCCTTGCCTCTTGTCCTGTCTCTGGGCACCACTGCAGAAGAGCTGTCTGGCTTCATCTTCTTTACCCCCACCCCACAAGGTATTCATGTACATTGATAAGATCCTCCCAAGCCTTCTCTTCTCAGGCTCTCAGCCTTTTCTTGTATTTCAGAAGCTCTGGTCCCTTAATAATCTTCAAGGCTCTTTCTTGGACTTGCTCCAGTTTGTCCAAGTCTCTCCTGTACTGTTCACACACAAGACTGTACATGCCGCCTTTAGCTGTTCTTACAGCTCAGTACTCCAGAATGTATGTAACCTTTACTTAGTAAGCAGTAGGGGTGATTATTTTTTTGTGCATCAATCCAAAAATGATCAGCCAATGCGATTTAAATGTATATTTGGATTGTTTTTTTTACCTGTGCATAAAATAATGAGATATGCAGAAGCTACAGCAAGGAATACTAGCAAACTGTAAAGAAGGCAGAATACTTCACTGGATATGCAAAGGAGCAGCATCTTTGCTGTAGCTAACAGCACTATTCATTGTTCAGGATATATGAATTTTGGTAAAATAATTGATTATGCTGAGGAAAAGTAATGTCTCAATCTTATCTGCTGATTGCACCTGAATTTTTAATGAGGTTTATGCAGACTATATAATTATATGACTGATCTTCAAAAATGCTTAAATCCTCCACTTTTGATTCCACTGTGCTCTCTGACACAGCTTCTTCTCAAAGATGTCACTTTATTCCTTATCAGTCTCCTATGACATTCTGGAAATTGTTCTGTAACATGGGAATAACACACTTTTTACTGATTTCAGTAGTTTAGATTTGAACCACAAATGTAATGCCTATGAACAAAGCCCATTTTCAGTTAGTTATGTTGTAGAATAACCATGTTCAAGTAAGAGTTACATATGCTCGCAACTTATCTTTTTTTTTTTTTTAATATTATTGTTCGTATTCCAGCTTTGAGTTACCTGTCATTTGGTTAAAGAAACACAGTGTATTCAAATACAGTAGTGACAAAGAGAAAAGCATAGAGAATAGGCATAACAAAGTGAAACAGATACATGGGAAAGAGAACAATTCTAACCTACCAAGAAAATTGCCTGTGAGGTTTTCTCCATTTGTGAGATATTGGCTTAGTGTCTAATGCCAGAACCATTTTAATTTTCAAAATGTACAGTGGTCACAAACAACTGTTGCAGAACAGCCTCTGAATTTGCACCTGCTGTCTCACTATCATTTATTTTTGTAAACAGTGCAACTTGTTTATTGAATAGCAATTTGGCCAACTACAATAACCATAATGAACTGTGACCTAAGTGGAATTTTATTGTTAATTTATTTCAAAAATCAAAATTGTTTTTTAAAAAGTTATGTCCTATAATATTATTGTGTCAGGATTCTTGCTGATCATAATATGCTTTAACACGCAGATAGTTATGGAAGAATTCTCTTCAGTCAGAAACATTTTCAGTGAACCTACAATTAGTGACATTAATTAATAAATGTTATTGTGACCTATAATGAATATTTAGCTAAGTTAATTGAAAAAAAAAAAGATACTAATCCTTTAATTAATTACTGATTCTCTAATTAAAAAGAGGAAATAGGAAATAATTTTTTTGAATATATCAACAATTTCATGTCTTTTTTTCAATTATTTTTATAATGTATCAAATTACTTCTTCACCCAGATATATTACAGCATTTTCCTGAAAAACTTTTATTCATTCTTTTTCTGGGTGTATGCATGAACCTAAAAGACCAGCTATTTAGGAAAACTGAGCACCCAAATTTTCAGGAAATCAATGCCTGAGGGTATACATAGATGCAGAACACCAAAAGAGGGTTGCTTTCTTCTAATCTCTTTTGTCCCTAGCTTCTCAAGCAATGTAAGCAATGAACACACAGCAAATAGGTTTATGAACTTTTCTCTGAGTGATAATTCTGAGTACCAGTAATAGTCTAAAGAGAGTACCTGCCATTAAAGGGCTCGGAAACAGTAGGAGAAGGAACATCAGTGCAAGACAAACTAAGGGAGTCATCAGTGGCGAACAAAGAGAACACTTTCCAATGGAAAAGCATTTCACACCATTTAGTTAGCTCACAAATCCCAGAGAGAGAATTATTCATAAAGTCAAAACTTCGGTTTCCCTCCAACACCTTTCAGGGGTTCATGAGTGGTAGCTAAAAAAATTTTTTTGATGAAAGATTGTGGTAAGTGGAGAATATTTGTAATTCAGTTTGGTAAAACAAATGTAGATTAACTTGTGGTGTTTGGGATTTACCAGTATTGGTTCCCATTGATTTGGCTGATTTTTCAGGTGTGATTTGTGGGTTGTTCATTGAGAAGATGCAGAAGCTCATGCAGATGAAAACTCAGTAGCAAAACACTGTTGGGATTTTCTCAAGGTAGAATTGCAGGTGATCGCGACTCCTTAACTAAATCAAAACTTTTCATATAGTAGTGTTGAAGTGTTTTAGCTAATTATTTGAATCAAAGTAATTCTCATCTTTGGCTTTCGTGTGCAGTGAAGAATTTACTCAGGCGGTATACACTGAAGTAAATAAATGTGTGCAAACTAAGTAAACAATATATGTTTTGCTAGTTTTATAAATACATGTTGGTGTTCCCTGTTTCCCCTGCATGTATCAGTGTTCATTCTGATGCATTCTTGTTGGAGAAAACCTATTCTTCTGCCTGCAGAAAGGCCTTTACAACTGTGTTACTTCTCAGTTTCTTCTGAATTTGAGAAAGAGATGTGTCCTATTCAGCATAATAAGATTTTCAGAGTGAAAAAATTTGTCCACTGAAATTTGCAGTTTAAAAAGCTTGTTCTTCATGATTTTTTTTCTTTTTTCTTTTTCCTTTTTTTTTTTTTTTAATTCTAGATAAGTTTAGTGGATCTGTTCCATTAAAAATACGGCTACAAAATGTCTACACATTAGGGAGATTTCTTATGGCGCTAGTTGCAGCTGAAAAAATAGTTTCATTTTCAGCACTAAATAAAGAGAGAACAGCATCGATGTTCATGGTCTTACATTTTAACGTACTAGGTGAGAGGGCTACTACTCTTCAGAATGGTTGTCATGCAGTTTAAAAAAAAAATACAAAAACTTGTGAGCTTTCTAGACCTGAACAGTGTGGCTGAGTGCCAGTATAAGTAAAATGTGTAGAAATGTAATGGCCTGGAGCAAGCTAATAAATGACAGTGTTGCAGGAGCTTAGAATTGAGCTCTGCAGGGAACAACAAGAAAATGCAAGTCTTAAATATTTATTTGTGCTTTTGGAGGATACACAAAGTATTTTCGAATGCATTTGAGGGGAAAACATCACGTTAAACTGAAAATAAATGTTTCAATTTAAAAGAGCACAGTAAGTTATGTGCTAATAAGTGCTATTTTAATAGTGTGTGTTTTCTGCACACATCTCAGTTATATAGAAAGTGTTCAATATTAATCTACAGAGATGCAAACCTTATCAGGTGGACTTTGGTTCTGAAACATGATGATGTCCATGGCAAATTGCTATTCAAAATCTATTGAGTCCTGGTGGTTTAGTTTGTAAAAGAGGGAAAAATACTGCACGTGTTGTGATACTGCTTGGGAATGCAGTTGAGAACTGTAGAATACTTTCCAACATCATTGCAAAATGCACTGTGCTTAAGTTAGAAGGTTGCTGTTCCTAATATTTTAAACTTATTTCTCCGTCAAAATTAAATATATTTTCAAAGTGATAAGAGAGGCTTGTTTATTTTTCTAAAAAGGAGTACTTTAATTCCAAATAACATGGAAGAATGCAGTTGCTTGACACAAACTAATAGTTTAGAGAATTGTCTCACTTTCCTCAGAATTTTTTTTTATTTCACAAAAAACAACAATAACAACAACAACAACAAAACAGTTTTCCCTACAGTTTTTAGTCAGAAATGCAGTACTTTCCACTACAGATTTGTACAATGATTATAAGTAGTCAGATGCAGAGGCACCAGACATTACTTTTGAGGAAACCGGTGAAGGTTTTTTCATTGGGTCTCATGGTAGGAAATGAAATAGAAGTTGCACTCAAATAAATTAATGACCTTGCAAAATATACACAGTGTTTATTCATATACCTATGCATGTATCATTAAAAAATTGTGATAATTGGCTACACAGACACTATCATCTCCAGACTAAGCACCAAGTTTCAATGCAGTCCTGCAATTCCATAGTGCGGGAAGGCTTTCTCACAGACTTTCATATTGGCATGGCCCCAGAGTAAGAGGCTCCTGGAGGTGGTCATCTTCTGAATGACTTCTTTGTTTTCTATAAGAACGGATTCTTAGAATTAACTCTGAATGAATAAAATAAATTTATACTTATAGTCTGTCCAAGGGAGGAACTAATAATCTACAAATTAAATATGCTGTTAATTACCGTATCTGAGGCATTGTTTCAAGTGTCGCATGTAAGGAACATATGAGGAATGTCGAAAGAATTAGATACTAGAAAGTGAGTCTTCTTTCTGGCTGCTAATGCCAAGATTTCCAAATAGCACAACCAACTTTTTCAAGTTTCACAGGATTTTTTTGAGTTATTTGATATTTCTCTTTACTTGGATCTTAGATGGCCTATGAGATGCCGTATAAAAGCAAATATATAGATATCAAAGTGACAGCTACTTTTGACACATTAGGAACTGAAGTTCTGAACTGTGTTTTCAGGACTTAATTAAAAAGTTTCATTTTCCTCAGTGTGCTTATTAAGTCTTAATCAATCTTGATTTCAAACATTTACATTTTAATAACATAGGTGTCTGTTATGGGAAACATGCTCTTAAAATCTGTTATTGAAAAATATAAAATGAACCTCTTGGATTATTTAATTTACAAGGTAAATTATTGATAATCATTATTTAATTATTTTTCAGAGCTGTATATTTGTAAACATGGGGTATTTCCCAACTTTTTAGGTGCAATTGCAATTACTGTTTTAGCATCTTAGAAATAGTATATGTGCAATATTTTGTTCATACAGTATCTATAAGTTGCCTGTAATACTCACTAAATCCAGAAAAAATCTTGGTTCCTAGAGTCAGAGCTAGAAGATTTATACTCAAGATGGTTTCACACAGCTCAGGGAGATCCAGAGACTCATGAGATGAAATGCAGCATGAGGTTTGAGGGAAAATTTGTTATTTGTGGAATAAAGACTTCTGAAAGCTTGTGAGATCTCTTAACTCTGCTTTTAAAAATACAGTACAAAAAATATTGTAGAGTGATCTCATATCTGTAGCCCTAGTAACCGGATTTCAGTTGTAGGAGGCTTGTTATGAGCTATTGTCATGGCAGCAGCTCTCCCTTTTGTGCTGGGTTGTGCACATAAACAGAAGGAAATATGCCTCTGAGTCCCTTCCTACTGGAAGCACCAGCTGAAATGTCTGCAGTAAATACTGGGCTAGTAACAGGAGTAGGAAGACATCAAGCTGTTAGGGTAGTATATTCCCCAGATAGGGAAAAGTCAACCATTCAGTTGGCAACACACCATCAGCTGGACCATGCATTTGACAGTTTGCAGGAGAATGAATTAATAAATTGCTGCCTTGTTTATGTGTAGGTGATATAGGATACTGGCCTCTTATACAACTCTGTAAAACACATATGGATGCTTGTGCATGTACATGCAAGCATGCAAACACATATATGCTCATATGCATACATGCACACACTGACTACTCACTTCGGACAGCTACCTTTTGATTCTGAAGGTTCCCTGCAAAATCTTCAAAAAATATTCAATAATCTTCCCTCATAAATGTAGGGATACCCCAGAACTTAGATTTTTGCGTGCTTACACATGCTTGGAATAAATGCTATAGTCTGGAGGAATTGTGTAATTATATAGGTAGAAGTCCATTTAATATAGCTGTTCAGTTATATGTTTAAATCAAGCTTTACAAACTTGAGCTCTTTGCTCCAAAGGGCACACTCAAATCTCCCTGGTGGCCATTCATGTTTTGGAATAAATCATTTTAAATTAGGCACTATTTTCTGAGATTACAGTAGCATCCAAAACACAGGTAGGCACCTTCCAAAGGCAAAAGAATTGACCCACAGTATTTGCATTCTAAAAGGGACAAAGAAAGATGAAGATCAGAGGGAAATATACCAGCAAAATTTTAAACTCAGCCATAAGTATTGGCTTCTTTATTTGGCATCTTTAAAAATATCACTGTGGATGCCATTCAACAAGTTGGTTTAAGCCATTTTTGTTTATCTTCATAATAATTCATCCTGCACAGTGGTGACAATGAAGAATTCACTTGCAGCACTTACTGCTCTCTTTTTTAACACACTTCTTCCTTTTATAGTGATCTCAGGTAAAGTCATTACTCATTCCCTGAAATTATCACTGACAAAATTTATTATTTCTGTTATCAGTTGGGAAACTGACCTGATGTCTCTTGTCACCTCAATGAACTATATTTACCATAGTTGTTCAAAATAAAATCTTACCTTCTGGAAAGAAAACTGTTAAAACGTAAAAGGAAAAAAAATGTTGTGCCCTTTAAAGAAAGTCCAAAACAATCTTTTACAAATTTGTTTTCACAATATGTGTTTTTTATTAACTATTTAAAGGACAGCAAAGCTAGATGACAGTTGATTTTGTGTCTATATCAGCGTGTGTAAAGGCTTAAGTATGAGATGCATTGTTCTGAGAAGTGTAATGTGGTTTTCTTGAATAGTTTTCTGCATGATATAACTCGCTCAGTTGCTGTAGTGCCTAGGTTTTAATTCTAGGTTGAACTAATCTTCATTAAATAATTTCCCAAATCCCTTTCAAGTTCTTGTCTTCATAAAATGCTGTATATAGCTTGGGTAACCAGCTAGGGTTATAAAAATGCTCTGTATGATTCAGAGGTTATTACCGTCAGAGAACTGCATTGGAACATGACTAACTCTTGGAACCAACTATTATATTATTATGTATGGTTATGTATATAAGGTTCTGTAACTGTATAACCAGAATTTTTGCCTGTTTCCTGTGAGCCCTTTTTTTTTTTTTTTTAAGAGTGCATTATACCCATGCTGTTGATACCACTTCTGTATAACTGCTGAGATGCCATCACTTTTTTTTTTTTTTTTAAATTCACTGACAACGTATTCAGGTACGGATATGGGTTCACTGATATCAGTGTTGTAAGCCTCTACCTAGGGAAAACCAACCAACCAAGCAAACAGAAAAAAAACAAACAAACACCAAAAAAAAAACCAGTCCTTTCCAAAGTTCTGTGAATACAGCTGTTTGCATTAACTGGTCAAATGAGTGTGCTGAAATCTGATGATGAAACAATTTCTGGCAGTGCATGTTGTTCTGATTTTTAGCTTCTCATGGTATTTCTAGTAGTAAGCTGTTCTATGTCAGCATTTTCATAATAGGTGTTTCAGTGTATGTTTGAGAGCTGGTATTACTGCTTCCTGTCATCCGTTGACTGAAGTGCTTTTCCTGTATTGTTTATGGCTTCAGTGGTACAATAAGGCTTTGTTTGTGTGGCAGTGTCTGGGTCCTCAGATTCTTCCTTCTGGTTTTGTAATGGAATTACATACATGAGTGTGGTGTCCGAACTTCACTTGGACTTCAGTAAATCTCTTGAAACAAACAGCTAATTGAAAGCTGAGCAGCTGTCATGCAAGATACAGGCAAAAATGTAGGCTGGAAAATGCTGAACATAGAGTGCATACACTGAAAAGAGGAATTAGGGAACTAAAATCAAAATGGATTCATAGCTCTAAATATCTGTTTGTGCTAATTAAAATGCAAGTTTTACTCAGTTACAGTGAGCAAATTTTTTAAATGAGTTTTGGTTGATAAAAGTAAAATATAGCCTAATGTATCCTAAAATGATAGCTTATTTTAATTACACTTCTGTAAATGACACTTTGGTTGATTAAAAAACAACAACAACAACAACAATTTTAAATAATATCTAACTTTTAGAATCAAAATCACACATAAAATGAAAATAGTAGCAAACGTTTAACACATTAAAGCCCTGATTTTATTTAAGCATGTATCCCACTAACAACAGGATTGTGGCTACAGGATTTTGGCTGTTCTCAAAGTAATTTACCTAAGCCATGCCTAAGTCTTCAGTCTTACAATTTTTACATTAATTAAACATCCTATGTTGAGATATCTTGCTCTATAGACAAGAGGAGGGTAGTGGATGTTGCATGCCTTGACTTTAGCAAGGCTTTTAACAAAATGTCCTGCAGACTCATTATTGACATATTAATGAGGGATGAGCTGAGTAAGTGGTCAATAAAGTGAGTGGAAGATTGGCTGGATTGCCTGGCTTGAGGTGTTGTGAACAGTGATGCAAAGTCCAGCTGGTGGCCAGGAACGGTGGTGTTGCTCAGGGATTGATAGTGGAAGAAGTAGTGTTTAATGTCTTCATTAATAAGCTGGATGATGGGATGGTGAGCATTCTCAACGTGTTTGTGGATGGGTGGTGCAGCAAACTAAACTGGGTGGAGCAGAAGACCAACATTTTCTAATGTCTGACTAAATGATGTCTGGACATGCTTTGCAAACTAAATTATGCTATGATTTCATCCATTAATAAAAAGTCCATGATCAAGTAAGGAGCATAAAAATTTTAAATTTATATTGCTTATAGTTGTCATCAATAGTTGTAATAAAAATGCTTTGCATTCCAGTCTAAATTTCAGTGTTGCAGGTGCTCATCAGTGCAATGAACAAATGTCTGTTTGAGTGAAGGTGATTTCTAAGGCTGCTTCCCTTGTCTTCAGAAAGGTCCTTTTTTCCACATTGCTGAATATGAAGTGGGCAGTGGGAGACTCTCTTCAGCCTAAGGGTTGGTGTTTGCCCCAGTTCGCTGTATGCAGCTTTGTATGTGGCTTTTGATCAAATCTGCACCATTGGTTTCTGCGTAAGACCTTGTGTGCAATTTCACATACAAACACCAACTAACATTACTGAATTCCTTTTACTGTCATCAAGTCCTACAGCTTTCCCTTACCTTCTTCCAGTTACAATTTCTTTCCAAGATTTAGCTTTTCATTCCTCCATTCCATTTAATAGGTGGCCAGTCTCTGGATGAGTGCCAGAAGGTGCAGAGAATTGTGTAAATGAGGAACTCTGACGATATTTCAGAAATAGAAGATAGCAGTGGCTTCCTGACACAGCAAAACCCCACTGTGGTGTGGAAGTCATCTAGGCTGTAGTCAATCATGAGTATCACGGGAACCCATCCTTTATTCACATGCTCTCCTACTGCCAGTGGGGTGATATAGCACCAGCAGGTGAGTTGCACGTTAGCTCAAGAGCTATGGGTTGCCTCTTCTTTTCCTTTGATATCACATCAACACTGTTCAGAGAATTAGTCCTCGAGTAGATCAGGTAAGTGCACTGGCAGTTAATTTACATGTAAATGAACACTTGTCAAAAATTAGAGCTTGTATTACAGAAATAAACAGGGATTACAGAATCCTAACTTTTGTGGTTTTATTTTGTTCTGAAAAAAAAATCATTGTTTATAAAACTGAGCAGAAGAGATGTGTCTTCTGTGAGAAAGATCTTTGGGAATTCAGAGTTACTTCCAGCATACTAGAACAAGGGCATTTGTGACCTGACCAATGAAAATCAGTTACTCAAAGGAAGAGGTTCAGAATAACTATCAATTCAGTCAGTAGCAGTAAGTCCTCAAACTTTCAGTGGAAAATTATTCCTTCTTAACTGGTGGTATTTATGTTTTTAAGACGTTTGTTTCTTGGCAAGTTCAACATTACCAACCTCAGTGCCTTTGTTGGAGGATTATTACTCTATCTTTGCATTAAATGGAGATACACTTTTTGTCCTTTTTTTTTTGTGCGAGTGTGTGTTTGTTTGTAGTGTGTTTTTTTTTAAGTTGGCAAGCTGCTGATACAATTAAGTTTTGGAAAGGAGAGAGGGTGTTAGTGCCTGAAAATGCTAAAGATAGGTTAATTCTAGACGTGGCTTTGCATGTTGACATTTCCCAGTTAATACATGGCTTCATAGTAGATTTCTCTTGAAACTTTGCCATGATATACTGCCAGCAAATGGGAGTGGTGAAAAATACTGGGAAGACCAGTGACTGCTAAAATAACACAAAATAGTGATTCTGTCATCACCTGTTGCCACAACAGAGAATTCAACAAAAAAATACATGCACTACGAAGACTCTAGAATATTCAACTGCATTTTGTATAGAAGTCATGTTCAAGAAAATATTTTATCTTTTTTTTTTTTTTTCATCCATAAGTACTTGATGAGTCACTGTGTTTTAGTAGCCTGAACACCAAGTGTCCAGTTCCTTACTGGTGTATGTTAGCTGACTTTGAAATGCTATAAAGTTGGATTGTCATAAATCAATAAATAAATGTTTACAAGCTTCAGTGTTGGACAGCAACAAATTAAAAATGAGTTCGTGGTGGTTGTTCGTTTTTTTCTTGTACATGCAAAAGTATTCAATTTCTTGTTAGGTGTGTTAAGTACAATGAAACCAGTGAGTACTGCCAGCAAATGATAAATGCAAAATTTTTAATGAAAATCTGTGTCTTAAAGTGGCATGAGATCTACCTAATTTTAACAGTAATACATTCTTTTGTCATAGTGTAATTCTATAATTACTGGTAGAGACAAAACAGAAAAAAATGTATTTGGAAAGCTCATGAATATGCAAACACTGGGTGAAAATCTAAACTTACACAGACAACTTTTTTTTTTAAAAAAAAGTGTTTAGTACAGGGCATCTCATTTGGTAAATAGCTAATTTTGGCTGTGTAAAAAATAAAAGTTTTCTGTTCTGTAAGTATTTTGATAGTTATATTTGAAATTTTCATCACTGTTTTTTTCACAAAAGAGGAAAAAATCCCATTAAATTTAATCTTTGATATTAAAGATCAGGAGGAATAAAGAAAATGTCTTTTGAGTCTAAAGTTATGGCAACTGGAATGAGAAAAACGTCTTAATTATGATTTTCTATAATATTCTTTGTTAAACAGTAGAAAGAGCTAGTACATTTGTACAACAGAAATATACCTATACTCTTGGATTATATCATAAATGTGTTTTTACTAGTCAGGGAACTGGATAGTTCAGGTTTTCATAATAGTTCTATAAAGCCTTATCAACAATCGAGTTTCATTTCCAATGCAAAAATCAGGGATTGTTCAGTTTTACATTGCAGCAACTAGTGGAGAGGTTGGGGGAAAAAAAAAAAAAGAAAAAAAGAAACACCAACAGCTATCTTGATGTGAGCCACATTTTTTTTTTTTCAGAAAAAAAAAGTAAATTCAACATTCAAGTACAGATTAGCAAAGGTGGTGCTACAAAGCCACTTTGTAAAACTAAGATGGACAGAGTTTCATATGTTGTTACAGCAGTTGTTCAAGCCTACATATCATTATAACCTAATTCTGAAATTTTTTGTTTTATCTGTGGTCAGTTGTCTCACTCTCCAGCTAATGACCATCTAATACTGAGTTTACCCCAGATGGCAAAATAGCTATTATTTTTGCCAAATTTCATGTATTTGCATGTACTACATGTGGAGTAACATCACAGATTTGAAGGCTAAGTTCATCTTCAGAAGTAGTGTTTTACAGTATATACACTTTATTCTTGGGTATGTTTAGTTTACAATTAATCATAGAACTTGAGCAAATGATGGGAACAGGGATTAATATTCTTTGATATTTCTGAAATGTTTCTGTTCACGCCAGTGTGAATGTGAAGCTGTTGAAATTTTGTGTGGGAAATAAGGAAGAAACTCACCCTAGGATAGCTAGTCACTTTGTGACTGGCTGGTTCACCTCAGAGTAAAGATCTCACATTATGGATTTTGCACTTTTAGTTTTTCATAGCATCGTTGAGTTGAGCAGCCATTCCAAAGCAGGCTGCTCTAAAGTTCTTGTTCTCTGGTTATTCCATGGCTCACCAGTATATTTTTGACAAGGTTGTATGTCTTTTCTTTAACTACTGAGTATATTTTTAGCCAGAAGAATGATTTAGCTTCATTCATTCCAAAGAAAAATAAGGCTTTACTCTGCAATGTATAAATGCTTTTTGATGTTAATCTTTTAGGAACATTTACATTCCTGCTATTAGGTTTGTCTTTAAACCAAATTTTCCTTGAGGTTTTTAATACTTTGTGTACAAAGTTCTAGTCTAAAATTTTTAGGTCAAAGATGATGTATTTTCAGGGTAACATGGTGTAATGCATAGAAAGTTACCATTATCTGTATTATGCATTCAGCGTTACTGTGCCTATTTCTATTTGTGTTCTTTGACCTGAACAGGAACTGGTACTGTAATTTCATTATTCGTGCATCTAGTTACCTCATTATGTGACTATACTGATAGTACAAAAAACAGTGGAAAACATCGGTGTCTCATTAATAAGTATTCAAATATTCTTTACTTTAGGAATTATTTGAAAAAATAAGCATGCAAAATTAGTTTTTAAACCCACTTGATTTTATTTTGTTTAGGCATGTTTCTCTTTTAGTTATAAATGCAAGTACATATGACTCCTGTTTTAAATCAGATCTCTTAAATGAAAGATGAGAGATGCATGCTTCTTGAAATCAGTGATGAATAATAAAAGCTTTCATCTGTACAGTTTGGGTCAAGTGCTTTGTATGATACTAGAAAAGAACTTTGTGAAGAGTAAAGTTGAGGTGTAACAATAATCCCTGAAGGTTAATATTTTGGAAGAAAGCTGCCACTGTGCACTGCCCAGAAGACTTTTTGTGAAGAATAAAATCTGGCTTCTAGCCACGCCAGCTTGCTAGCTACTGTACATATATTGAGGCAGGCTACTTAGCTGTTTATGTACCTCCCCACTACTGTGTTTGAAAGAGTATTAAACTGTTTGGAGATGTGATTAATTGAAACTTTTCTTAGGGAAGACTAAAAGGTTGACATTTTGGAAAAGAATATGGAGGTTACAAACTGCTGTTGCATACACAGAAAGAGATCTGGGGATAATTTTGACTGCAGAATTAGCTATTCTACTTTGTATAAGCATTTTTACTATATTTTTTTCTGTTGTTTGCTAATTATTTCTGTGAATGGACCAAATCCCAAATCAATTCACCTCAGTGGCTTTATATGATGCCTTGTGTGACCGGCTATCAATATATTTGGTCATTTAGCATACACTCTAACCTTTCTATTAGACTTCTTTTATTATATAAGAGCCTTGGGTTGCTGATACAGGAGTTTACTGCAGCCCTGACTACTGGGCTGTAATGAACAAGAACTACATATTAATCCTGCAGTAGAGGCAGAATTATCCCCTTATTCAAAATCCTACTGGAAACTGTTGTGCATTCTGTGCTAGATAGAGAGATATTTAAGTAATGGGATCTATGTTACAAAGAGTACTGAGGAGTGCAGATAGACACATGACTTTATAAATATCTCATAGTCCTTGTGTTATAATGATCTGTTAGTATCAAGGGATACATGCTTTATTCGAAGTTCAAAGCTTACGTACTCAAAAATACATTTATTAGAATAAAACCTTCACATTGCATTTGTGTCAATGTGAAGGTTTTCCTATTCCCTTGACCATGTTCTTCAACTTAATAGTAATGAAGACAGCACTGACAAACTTAAAATGCATGCTCAGTAGATCTGAAAGTCTCAGTATTATTTTTATTTAAATGGTACTAGCTCTGCTGATTTCAACAGATAGTTTTCTATGCTAGCCTACCAATTTCTCCTTGTAATCGTTTACCAGAGCATTCTTGAGAACGAAATAGTCAATATGTAGTTAATTAGTCCAATGAACTGGGGAACTCCCAGTTGATATCCATGCTACTCAATTTATTGAAGTGCCATCTGTTTTTATACTGACAGCACTACAGTAAGCAATCAGATTTAAAACATTGTTGATTACTGAATGGAAGCACTAGGAAGGATCCCTTTCCATCTTTTACTTCTGAACTGGTGTTTGGGATCCCAGAACAGTCCTAACCATTTGGAGGTAATTTCTTTAGCACCAAGAGAATGTATGGTAGGAGTTATTTTACAGTCTCTATAGGTCATTTGGGTCATAATGGTATGTGAAAGGATTTGTCAGGCCTAGAAGTGGATTTTTAACTTCTATTAATCATGGAGTGGCCACAAACTACTTAGTGAACTATGTCATAAACCTGAAGCATTTCTGGTGGCCCTATTTCATTCCAAACCTGGGATGATTATTCAAGCTGTTCAAAATTTGAAGGGCCCAGAGGAACTCAAGGAAGAAATTTGCACCCACTGTTTGGACCATAGCCATTCTACATGATAGCTCCTGTAAGGGCAGCAATACTGCACCAGCCAAAGTGGTGCTTGCTTGCCTTTTGGTTTTCTGTAGGATTCCTTGTAGTATGATATTTACTTACTGCAACATTGAGTAGTACACAAAGGACCGTAAGTAAATAACAAATCTAAGTTCAGGAACCACCCCATTTTTGACTCTCCAAATACTGAGCAATTTGTAAATTTGGCAGATGAAGCCAAAATCATTTTTCCCCAGGTAGTAGTTCCAAAGTGAGATCAAAGATTTTTTCAAGGTTCTGTATTAAATATTTTAAACTTAAATTTTGTAGAAACTCTTAGAACAGTACAGTCCTCAGTGACAGGTCAGAAGGCTTATAGACTGTTGAATGCGTGACAAAGAAGCCATAAAGAATCTGGTCAGATGTAGCTAATTAAAGGTAAATGAAGGACAGCTGCTTTTTATGTTTCCAGCACATCTTTGATCTGCTCTACCCCTCAGACCTCTGTGGACAAGGTAGTTAAATACAAACTAGGAGGCCTATTTTAAAGACATTAAAGCCCTCAGGGGCAATTGAGTGACAGTCCAAGCAACCATAAGCTGTTTGCTTTATTCATTAGAGAACTTTAAATGTGTCAAGAAATAGAATAATGTCCGTGCTCTTAGATCAGCATTAGCAATGAAGATTACAATAGCTCTGGGACATATGAATGGGCAAACTTCTTATGAAAACAAGTTTATTGAGAAGCATTTTACTATAACAGCAAAGAAAATATAGGTTACACATTTTCATTGCAGGTATATTGATTCAATATGCATCGAAATATCTAAAGCTGTAGTGACACAAACATAGTATTACTTGGTGCTGACCTCAGTGGTCCCTTCAGCCATGTTTTAAAAACTTCCTTTTTAGACACAAATGATGGAAAGAACATGTCATCTGTGAGTGACATAATAGTACCGATAATACTTGCCGAAGAATTTATGGAGAATTTACCCACTATATAGCCTTTCACTTGTGTCTGGAGACTCAGATACTTAAGTTTGTAAATTGCAAGTGTTTATTTTATAAGTCAAAACTTTAATGTCAATACAAGATCATTAAAGGAAGTAGAAAGACTAAAATAAAAAAAACAGTTATATAAATAACTCTTTATTGCTAATCATTTCAAAAAAAGTGAGTTTGCCCAGAACTATTTATTTATTTTATTTAGAATTGTTTGTTATGTTATTATTGTTATTGTTATGTAATTTGGAATTGAATGGAAATTAATGTGAAGCAAATTTCTGTAACATTCTAAATGGTGACTTGTGGAGATGTATATTGCATTGCCTTACTAATATTTAAGAAATTAGAGAAAATGTTTGGTAATTTCAGTTTGTTTTTATTTGTTGTTGTTGTTTGTTCGTTTTTTGATGTGTCTTCGTTCCTTTAGAAGAAGCACAATAATTTATGCCACTTGAGGAAGCAGTATGTTTCTGAGCTTTTTGGTATGTTCTCTACAATGTTTTTCTCCATTATCATTTGTGCCAGTACCTAAATGGCCCAGTACTTAAATGCCAGTGCCTAGATGAGCACTAAGCAGTTTAATGGAAACACATTACAAGATTCACTGAGCTGTATTCCAGGCAAAAGTAAGTATAAAGATGTGGATATTGCTGGCAGCATGAGCATAATATACTGATTTAGCTGCTTGTTCCGAAACATTGTGAAAAGCAAACAATGAATAAATTTGTGCTAAATTTAGAGTAGTTTGCCATGCATACTTTCAATATTATATCTAGATAGATATTTTTTCCCAGACGCAAGAAATATATTAGTAAAATATTATTTTTTTTACTAAGTACAAGATTGATGCATATTGTGTGTCTGGTTAGCTCCCTTTTACACCAATTTTACTTGCAGTGGATTTACATGTGTCAACTTGGCTGTGTGTTAGATTGAAAAAGAAAAAAACCTTGTTCTATGGTAGAATGCCTGCATAGCTTGACAGGGTCATTTGTCTTCAATTTCAAGACAGCATAAAGATAATACAAAAAGGGAGTAAAATATAAGAAATAATCTTTTTTTCTTTTCTTTTTTTTTAAGACAACCTTTATTCTTTTTTATTTTTATTTTTTATTATTATTATTTTCACCACATATCAGGGTCTTGAAGGAAAAGATTAAGATCTTCACCATATATTCCTTTCTCACATATACTGCATTGCAAATGGTGATTTATTACTACAGTAAACTCTTACTACTTATATAAGCAGGTGGCTTCACAAGGTGGAATTTGCCCTTTCAAAGGCTATAAATGCATATAAATATTTATGCATATAAACATATCATCGCAATGCGTATCATCAGGTAATAATAATGGATTTTATACTATGATTATGCTTCTTTACTAGTCAGGGATCAGTGAAACCATGCAGATACTAGGTAAGCATTGTCAGCACCTAAGATGAGCAGTTTAGACTTTATGGTGTGAGTATGCAGCATGACCACATTTCTGGGTCTGTGGATTGGGATTTCAGAAGCTGAAGGAGGCTTACGCTGAGCAGCAGCTAGTCTGGATGACATGCAGCCCAAAACACTCATTTCCAGCTCCCGTCTTCCACGCACCTAGGATGTGATTCTCCAGCGAGTAACATTTACTTGAAACCTTGAAGTTTAACATGCTAGTTTGCTATACAATCAAGAAGCCCTCATGAATTCAACACAGGCTGAATTGCTTTTGTGGAGAGAGATCTGAGAACACCCTACAAGCAGATTCTCGCCATTTTCAGCAGAGGTGATATGGGCAAAGCATCAGCTTCTAGCTGAAGTCCTGTGTTTTTTTGAAAACCAGACAATCACTGTTCCTGCTATTCCTGTTTCCAGAGAGCAATGCTGCACTGATGGGTTGCATCTGTTAAGGAAACAGTTACCTAACAAGATGTTGAGCATGACCCAGCTCCTCCTGTAAGCATGCAAAAACCTTCTTCTAAAATGCATTAGGTAATGATGGTAAATCATGAGCTTCTCCTGGGATTAATTGTGATCAGCTAACATATTTTTAAACAAAGGCATCCTTGTCCACACCAAGGGAAAAATCATATTCAACATCTTGTTTAATTAACATGTTTTCTAGTATATTTTCTCAGTGTAGACAAGGTCTCTAAGGAAGAATGACTCACGAATGCTGCATTGCCATTATGGAGTATTTTTTGGAGTAATGTTCTATTTCTCCACGTTTTCTAAGGAAAGCATTGATTTGGCTCATTACCTAAACGGTTAATTAATGTTTGTGAGAAGCTCCAGAGTACCATTAGTTAATCTCATACCACAGTGCTAAATAGAATCTTGGGCAAGAGTTAAAATAAATGTCTTTTTTTTTTTTTTTTTAAGTGAAGGCTAATACACAGGTCTTTTCCAGCATATCCCATGTATACTGCTGTATATTTTTCATTGGAGCCTACATAACACATACTACACTTCGGAAGGGCACAATATGTGACTATTTCCCTGGAAAAGCAGTGAGCTGCCATTTATATTGCAGTGAACCTAGAATTTGGTTCTCTTTTATGAGAGAGATGTACCCTTACAGAACAGATAAAGCTGTATGTGTCTGTGAAGATGCAGCAGGACGACAGGCTAATAAAAATTAGCCTGTATAGAATTGACTGCAGGGATACTTTTCTACAGACTTTGATTGTTCAAGCAATGCTGTTATAATCAGGAAGAGGTTCCACACTTCATCTTGTTGAATAAAGTGTTTTAGCTAACAGACAAAGAGACTTAAGAAGAATATGTCATTTTTTTTTATTAGGATACAAAGATCAACACAAGCTTTTGTCTGTCAGACATATATTCTCAGAAGGAAATGCATAGTATGCATAAAATATTTATGATCATTTCTTACATTGTAACTATATCTATGCAAAAGCCAAAATAAATACAAACTGTTCCAGCTATACAATATACAGTGTCTGATGTGTTTATTGCCACATTTTCTATGACCAGTCTCCTTTCTGTTGTGTTTCTCCAGTGACTGTGTTATTCCAGGGAAATGAGTAACACAAGGGTAGGAGGGTGCATAATGACTTCTGCACTGCAGGGGGTTGTCTGAGCTAACATACATGGATCATGCTCTGCACCTCCTCAATCTGTGTTGGAACACCCTTTCAGGGTGAGTTTTGCAGAAAACATGTAGAAGGTTAACTACTTGAGTTTCTTTGGAAGACAAATCACTGTGTGTCACAGACACTTTACACTTGTCATTTCATAATTTTGAGGGTCTAAGAAGAGCTAAAGGCAAGAATTTGTCTCATAAGGAGGATCAAAACTATAATGATTCTATTCCTATCTGTGCTATTTAGCAAGTACTGTTAGCTAGATTTCATTTTTCTCCCTATTCAGTGAATAGGTGAAGCACAGAAACACTTGGGGAGATGAGGAGAGCTATAGTCCTGTGTAACTGATATCTCTCATTTTTTGCCAGATGGAGAATTAGAGCCTTTAAACAGAGCCATAGTATTATCAAGTCATATTATATATATACCTTGCTGTAGCGAGGTAGGGGTTGGTCTATTCTCCCACATGCCTGATGACAGGACGAGGGGGAATGGGCTAAAGTTGCGTCAGGGGAGGTTTAGGTTGGATATTAGGAGGAACTTCTTTACTGAAAGGGTTGTTAGGCATTGGAATGGGCTGCCCAGGGAAGTGGTTGAGTCACCATCCCTGGAGGTGTTTAGGAGACATTTAGATGTTGAACTTAGTGATACGGTTTAGTGGAGGACTTGTTAGTGTTAGGTCAGAGGTTGGACTAGGTGATCTTGGAGGTCTCTTCCAACCTAGACGATTCTGTGATTCTGTGATTCTGTGATTCTGTGATATATGATTATTGATACAAGATTTGTTTGAGTGATGGAAAAGAGGAACAAAGAGCAAAGGAACTCAACATATGCACCAGTCACCACAATGTTTTCGTTGATGAGAAGTAAACAAAAATTGCCAATTTGAAGTTTTAAGTGTGAATCCTGTAGAGGGAAATGTAATGTAATCCATAATGGGAAACAGTTTGAAAATAGACTATGCTCGCTGGAAAAGGGAAAATTCTCTAATGAGGAGGGTTGCACTGGGGGGTCAGTATTTTTTGACATATTCTTCCCTTCGCAGGCTTAGTTAATCAGCAGCGTGTTTTACATAATAGAACCCTGGACTCCCTTCTTGGTTGTTGATATTCCACTTGTGTACACTCAGAGGATGTCAATGATGACAGCTGGTTATTTCTTCAACACAGAGATTTTGATTATGTCTTGCTTTATGGTTAGTATCAAGTTTTCACAAGGAATGTTTTCCCACCCAGAAGACAACAAATGTTGAACTGCCCTAGTAATTGTTCTTTCCTATATTTCCTTTGGGCTCTTGTTCATCTTGTTGGATCTGAGTTTTTTTTGAACAGAATTAGGCCATCATAAATCACTCTGGGTTAGTTCACATGTGACATCACCAAGGAGACCCAATGGGACAATTGGAATACATTTTTGAACAATCTATCTATAGCAATGTTAACTACTTTATCATGAAATAAAGTTGGTAAACAGTAGTCATTACAGTGCAACAAGTTAAAATACATTACACCGTGATATATCAATTCAGCAAATTAGATTTTCATAGTGCTAATTGAATTTATCACAAAGCTGATGAATATTATTTGAAGAAAGAGCAATATATTTTATTTTATTGGGCACATCTCAGAGTACTTGTAATTTAGTAGGGCCACCACACTTTCTGGGCAGGCTATCAAGTAGGATGTTGTAATGATTTGCATGACTACTATAGTAGATGGAAAAATATAGCTTGTGTTTGTAGCCATTCCATTAGTATCTTGCAGTGTGTGCTCCTTTGGTGCTCTTCAGAGAGCCATGTAATAATCCCAGAATCTTTTGAAGAGTTCTTTCTGGTGAAATCAAGTAATTATACACCATTTAAAACCTAGTGCGTAATTAAATGATGAGACAAAGGAAAGACTGAGAAAGGCAGATAACCAATACAATCCTGAAGTTATCAAAACAGATCCCTTGCCAAAGACCTTGGAATTCATCTGATTCAATTGCTGGAAGAATGCCTGAATTAAAAATTATCCTATGAGGACCAAGAAAATAGAGCCAAATTCTGGCAATGTACACTTTTCTCCCAAAATGGACATTAATGCTGAAAAAACAGAATAGGCCCCGTGCTTGGCCCCCTACTGTAGGCTGTATCTGCCAAAACAAGATGGAAGAGATCAAAAACCTGAGAGGGGGTCAGGAGGGATAAAAGAGGGAGTGAGGGGAGGAGAAGTTGGAAAAGGAGGGTATTTGGAAAGGAAAAAACTCGTAGGCCATGCCCCCTGCCAGCACTGAAACACTCGACTGCAGCTCCACTTGTAAAGCACCTGTTGGCAGCTGTGGAGTAGTTTATAGGTTTTGGGACAGAATCAGGACAGAAAGCTTATAGACTGTGTTCCCTTACGTGACATGTGATTTGTTCTTATTTTATTAAAATAGAAGTAATTCCTGGATAATAATTATGGCAATAAATATACCTGTTCAGAAATAACAACTACAACCCTTGCTTTCCAGAAAAAATATGAAAATATTGAATTACATGGTTTTGAATGATTGTCCGTACTACTAATATTAATACTCTATGGTTGATCCAATGTATATTGTCTTCCTTTTTTCCAAAACTGAAATATTGCATGGAGAGGAGAGAAAATATGACAAAACAAGGGTCAAATATTAGTTTGATACTCTTTCAAATAGAATGGCAAATAGCTAGGTGAAAGAGGTTATCTGTCCAGTTTTATGTTTTGCAAGCTTTATATATTAGAGTGTAATGATAGAAAAGTGGGAAAATTGTATATGTTAATTGGAACTCTCATCAAGTATTTTATGCAAAGAATTCAATTTAAACATTTTAACATCTTTGCAAACTTTTGCGTAAACTCCTGCTCAAATGCATTTAATTGAGAATGTTAGCATTACAGCTTATGCCCTCCTGTGACTAACTCAAAAAAATTACATATATATTGCATATATTGGCTAACTTTCCTTTGACTATAATGAGAATTTTCACTCTGCTAATGCTTTGGTTCAATGTAAAAGGCTTATTTAGATAAGAACATTTATTATTCAGGAAGTTTGGATAAAGTTGAAATAGAAAATAGCTAATGTTTTGAAATTTAATCCTTTCTTACATAAACTTCAAAATAGTAGTAATAAAATAAAACTGTTTTCCTATTATACTTGAACTACTACCTTTAGTAGTTCTAAAATGGAAACTGTAAGCCTCATTTAGATTTATAATCAGTAATGAAAAAAGCAACTCAATTTCTGATACTGCAGTGTTCGCTGCCCAGGCAGAGCCTGACTCCTGCATGAAGCCCAACAAGAATCTTTTTGCATCAAGTCCGCTGCAGAACAGGGCCAAAATGCAAATTCCATTGCTTCAGTAGTAATAGTCGGTGGGGGGAGAGTGGGGGGAGGCATTTCAAATTTCATGATATTTTCACATCTGTGTGAAGTGAAAGTAATTCAGGAGCCTAGCATGTAATAAATTGCTTTAAGTTTTAGAGATTGTTAACTTTAGTAAGCCCAGCCATATTCTGTGCCATTAAAACAAGAGCACAGGATCTGTACCAAAAGACAGTGGCATATGAATGAGGAGAGCACCTAGTGGAACTTTAACATGGGCTTCTGTAGCTCTCTCTGGTATGTGTAAAAAAAGGTCTTTGAAGATATTCTAACCTGAATAAGAATGTTTTCTTGAATCAAGTTCCGTCTTTCCTATGAAGAGAGGCTGAGAGAATTGGGGTTATTTAGCCTAGAGAAGAGAATGCTCCAGGGAGACCTTACAGAAGCATTCCAATACTTAAAGGGAATCTGCAAGAAAGAGACTCTATCAGGGTGTGTAATGACAGGACAACGGGTAATGTTTTTAAACTGAAAGAGAATAGGTTTAGATTAGATATTAGGAAGAAATTCTACACTTAAGGGTGTAGGGGCACTGGAACAACTTGCCCGGAGTAGCTGTGGGTGCTACATCCCTGGAAGTGTTCAAGACCAGGTGGGATGGGGCTTTGAGAAATTTAGTCTAGCAGCAGGTGTCCCTGCCCATGGCAGGGCCACTGGAACTGAATGGTCTTTAACGTCCCTTCCTACCCAAAACAAATTCTGTGATTCTCTAATTCTATGATTAAGATTTTTGGAAGTTTAGCCATGAATCACCAAAATACACACTCTATATTACAAGTGGTTTGTAATTATTCTTGCTAAAATAATGAATAAGTGAAACAGATGCATTGAAACATTATGATCAATATAGTCTTCAGAAACAGTTTTTGCATGTTATACCACTAAATTTCTTACTCTGGATAAAAAGTGACCATGGAAGCTTATTAGTCTTAGTAAGCCAGGGCACAGAAAATTCAAAGATATGGTAATCTAGTATCTTGGATGTACAGATGCATTTTTTCTCAGTAGTTCAAAATCCTTTAAAATTTGTGCAGTTGTTTTTGTCATCTCTTTATATTGACAGATCTCAAAATATACTTTTACTGTTGTCTTGTTAAATACATGTTCTTCTTGTATGTTTGCTGTTTGAAGTGAGAGTGATATATAAAATGGACAAGGATGTAGGCAAGCCTAGCAGGTATAAGAAAATGTAGAGAAGCTCAGAAGCTCTCTGAAATAATGAAAGGTGGCATATGCCATGGAGCAGGAGCAAAATGTGGGTGATAAAATTCTGGACTTCTAATGAGGTGGCAAGTGGGTGCAAAACAGTAATGGAACCAGTTTTGAAGCCAGTGGTGGCAGGTGCATTAGGGATTTGCCAGATCTCTTTTTTCCTCAGCATTTTCCCCTTGCTATCCACACCCTCCACTCTTGAACATGGAAAGTCCCCAGAATGTGAATTGGGTTGATGGGTGGTGAAACAGGAAGGGGAAAAGCCTGAACAGCTCATCAGTGTGATGAAGATCACAGGATGAAGAACAAGCAAGGCCACAACCCAAATAACCAGCTCAAAAAACAGCTGTTATTTTTTTGAACTTACCAAGTTCATCTGAGCCCCCAGCACTGTGTTGCATAATAGCAGTCAGTATCTTTAGGGATTAGTTTTGTATGACAAAGAAGCCAGTGCTAACCTGAACTCCCCTCCTTCACTACTTTCAACAGTACTTAATATATCTATTTATGATGCCTGTCCAATATGCCTGGTGTTCTTAAGGCAGAAAGCTAAGTAAAAACAATGAATAAAATTATCACATAGCATATGTCCTCACTTTCCCCGCTGCAGTAAACAACTATCACTGGGTGTACTGTCTAAAATCTCTGAAGGTTCCAATACACTACAGAAGAGTATGTTTAATATATGAGATATTTTAATGCTGTAACATCAAGGATACGATTAGGTTTTTACTTTACTTTTCAAACTTCAAAAACTATTGGAGTCAATGAAAATGAAACTACTGTTTGTACAAATGCTTATTAGGCCTTTTTTATTATTATTTTATAGGTCTTGTAGAAATTTGCCTGATGCATCCCCTTGATGTAGTGAAAACAAGGTAAGATTCTGCTTGAACATGTTTTGTTGACACTGGAAGATATCCAGCTTAGGAGCTGTCAAAAAATAAAATGCTAGAACTTCTCCAAGTAAGATAACTTGTGCCTTTAATGGCATTTATATTTACTTACCTGTATCTACAGCATTTGGCAGTTGGAATTTGAATAGCATAACACATTTCTGATTAGAGGTCATCTAAAGGTGTTAAATATGTTTTCTGACATGCATTTTTAACATTGTAACAAAATCCTATTATATGAAGAGGGCCACAGTTAAATTCACTTACTATCTGTATCATCTGCAGCAATACTTCTTTTTTTAAAGTGGGAAATGCCATATTGCCTCCAAAATCATTTTCACAGATTTCTGAGAGCTGATACAAATGATAAAAATTGTGAAATGAGGTGTTCCATATTTTCTTTATAAGCTATGTAACTTTATGATTTCATCTTTTGTCCCTATTTCCTTTTCTGACTATTTGTTTATGTGTAAGCATAAATGATGAAGTGACCTGGAAAATTTGGTCAAATGATTTTTTCAATGTTGTTTATTGAAACTGAAAAATATCAGTTAATAATAGTTGTGTCCTTACCACTAAACTATGTCTCTAAGCACCACATCTATATGTCTTTTGAATACCTCCAGGGATGGAGACTCAACTGCTTCCCTGGGTAGCCTGCTCAAATACCATATACCTAGACCTCTGTCTAGGTCTCACTCATCTAAGTGAAAACATTTCACTGGGAGATGTATCAGACCCCTCTACAAATAGTGAGGAGATCAGTTGTGGTGTTTGGAATATGCTTTAAGCAGTCAATAAGGACTTGAGGTTCTAGTTTCAGTCAGCCAACGTGAATTTGTTACAGATATATTTTGGCTTATGTTTAAATCACATTTTGGGGTTTGCCTAAGGCCTTGAGATACTTTTCTGCAGCTTGCTTTTTGCAGGAGGCCATCTGTGGTCATTGCCCCAAACCATAGGAGGGCAATGGAGGCTCCATCCACATTAACTGCTGCCTGGGTGCAGCAGGTACTCCTTGGTGCTTGGAGTTTGCTCTGAAAATTCTTCTGGATGCCTTCATAATATAGAATATATTGATTCATATGGAGACAATACACCCAGTAGTTTCAACTGGGTCCTCTGTGTGCCCCTTTCAGCATACTGAGACTTTTCAAATAAAACATGATTTACATAGAAAGACTGAAATTAAAGACTCTGAAACAAGAGGGTACAAGCAAAACAGATACAAGACCAAACTTACAAGAAAAAAAATCTGTCTTGCTTTTCCGTCTCTCCTGTAGTTCTCATAGGATATGCTTTAGTGGCATCATTTTGGCCTGTTGTGCTGTAAGAATTCTTTAAAGCTCTGGCTGAGTTACCTCTTCCCGTTTTCCTTTGTACTAAACTAGGTGTTGTGTTCTTCCATAGTATAAATGCAGCATCAGTGTTTTACTCCTCATGTCTTTGCTGCCTTTGAGGTTGTCATCCAACCCATCCTCATGCCCCTAGTCTTGGTTGAAAGAACTTAATACTATCCTTACTATCATCCATGATTCAGAACATGCTGCATATCATTTATCATAAAAAACATTAGCTACGTGTGTTCTGATAAACTGGCAATTAACAGATATACTCTCAGCTTTCTAACAGAAACCAAAGTTACAGTGGATGTTCAGAAGGACAGAGTTCCCCATTTCTACTCCAGATTTTACTGTTTTTTTGTTATACTGTTAATATAGAAAATGCTAATCACATCTGAGATCCAGAAATGGGTAGCGTTGAAGAGTGTAAGGGAATGTTTGTGAAGCTTTCTCAACATTTTAAAAAAATTATAAAAATTATAAATATTGAGAGCCTTTTAAATGTGAAACCTGAGTCTATACATAATGTAATTAAAGAAGAAAGAAGAAAAAAAAATAGAAGAACAATAGGTGTGTAAAAGAAATCAGATTGCAGTTCATGGCAAAAACCAAGGGCTGAATCAAGTAAAAAAGCCATTAAGCAAATTTCTCCTTCACTGAGTTAACTGCAACTCTTTGCAGAATTGAGCTGTACCCAAGTAATAGCTTTCCTGTGTTCTGGTGGTGCAGATGTATTCAGAGATATTATACGGATTCTGGTAATTCTGCTGAGGTTAGTATTGGCTAGTATAAATATTTACATCTTGAAAGCCAGTGGCAAAACCAAGAATAAAGTATTCTTTGATCTCATCCACCATTCAGTGCATTCAGTGTCATGTTCATGCCCCTTCCCTTTGTTTTGCAAAGGTCCAAAGTTCTCAAAACTGCTATAGCAGGTTAATTCGTGGCCGCACAGAGGTTCAGGTGAAACATTGTTTTTAATTATTAACTTTGAATTTAGAATGGATTGTAATACATTTTCATTTACTTTATTCTTTTGTTTCAGTGTCTCTCAGCACTGCAGTGCACTCACTCTTTTCTAACATTATACTGATAATCTCTCATTTCTTAATTGCTTCCAGCTAATCCAGCTAATATAGGTTGCTGGGTTTTGTTTTATTTATTTATTTATTTATTTATTTATTTTTATGACTAGGTGAAAGGATTTATAAAACCACTATTTGTTGCTTAATTTTTATGATGTTTTGAGTTTCCTGCATTTTTTCTGTTAAGCATTTGTTTGTTGGAAAGTCTCATGGCTTTTTCAAATGAGTGGAATCTTATTTGATCTAAATTAGCATTCTGAAGTTTAGGGAGGATGCCAGAGGCTCATATCTAGTGGATTTGTAGCTCAGGATCATGGCTTGGTTGTTATAATTTTTGTGTGTATGTTTTTAATAAAAAATTGGAGAAATGAAAGTTCCTGTCAAAGATTATTTTGAAACCCTGGAAAATGGTTTGGCTCTTTTGCGACAACATTTTGCAATATCTTTTCTGTGTTTAGTAATTTTCTATTATTTTACAGTAACAATGCTTAACTTCTTTATTCATAACACATATCAGAGAAGGAATAACATATGTATATATAAATGCATTTTTATAAACTACAGACCAGCAAAATGCTTAATAGACTTTTGTTTGTTTGTTTGTTTCTTAATAGGCATTGGACAATAATTTTATTTTATCTATCAGAACACCAAATATCACTATTTTCAGAAATTCATGTAAGTGACCTGGCTAGAGAGAGATAACTTATAATCCATTGTTTTAGCCCTATGAATCTCAATTCTTCTTTGAAATAAAGCTCTCTTCTCAATTAGAAAATATATTGGTATAGTTTCTGATGAGACACTATTCAAATATTTGTGCTATATTTGTTAGTCTCTCAATATGACAGAGACTTTTTGTTAGCTGTTTTATTTACCAGTTACCCTTAGGATTAATTTACTGATTGGTAGATTAAACAAATCTCCATTTTTGTCATCCTAAATACGATCAAGTTTTACAGAACATGGTAAGCGTTTGTGTCTGCCTATGTACGAGCCGGGAGAGCAGTAGCAAGTAAGATCTCTCTGGTACAGACACAGTCAAGACACAGAAAGTTCATTTTTTTAATTAAGAAGCCTATATGGTCTTTCTTTACTGGAAAGTGAGTAGAAAGTGTCTTAGTCTGGTTTTGTTTATTTTCAAACCCTTTTCTTTTCTTACGTCTAATGTGGGCTATGATCATTCATTAGACTTACAAAAGGATGATAAAAGGTATTCTAGATCATGATATGTAGGACAAAACATTGTCATATATATACATATTACTTTTATATTAAAATTATCAGAGTACTTTTCCACCTAGAGTTTATCCTTTGGCCCTACTTGCATATGTTTTGGTTTAAGCAAACATATAAATTTCATAAATTAATAGCCTTTTACTGCCGAAAAAAAATATACTTGTGCAATAGCTCACAGGAGCAGTTGCAGAGCAAAAGGGAGAGAATTACAGGAAGCTATCAGAAGTTGAGGGAAAGCTGATGCTGTTTGAGGGATCAGTCAGGCAAACCTGACTGGAAGATGTCACTGTGGCTCCAGGTTATGCCTTTATGTGATCCCATAGCTTTGAACACCTTCAAGTTTTAGGCGGAAAAAAACAAAGAACAAAAAAACAAAACAAAAAAAAATTGGTTAATTTCCTGCTACTGGGTTGCTGCCATAAAACTGACATTTTCAGGAGCCTACTAACTTCCAAACTACCTGCACTGGCGTATAATTTTCCTTGCTATTGCATTTTAACATCTCTAAAATGCATGCAGCCAAGAGAGACACTGCAAAATTAGAGCTTATAAATCGTATGACCAGAAATAAAATGTTAGCTAATATTTCCTCAGGTATAAATGTTGGTTACCTTTACATGTGCCTCCTCTTTTTCATTAATCAACAATATTTATATATCTGAATTTTTGTCACTTCACTGTTCATGAAAACAAATTTCAAAGTTGCTAGTGCAAGTATTCATAAATACTGTGAAGCATATATTGAAATGGAAATACTCATTTTGGATGTGGCTCAGTATTCTTTAGTTAGGAAATGGAAACCATATTTTGTAACTCTTTTTAGCAATTGTATATACATGACAGAATTTAATAGAAAACACTGATGAAGAAATGTGTGATTAAGTGCTTTGAAATAATAAAGAAAAAATAACAAGATATCACTGAAAAATTTCAAATACATAAGGCATCTAAAAAGATTTGTATCTGAAGGTCCTGTGAACAGAAATATTTTTATACGGATTAGATGAATCGTTTACTTCTCTCTTTCATTTTGGCAGCAATTTGACATAACTATACATTTTGAGACAAATATTTAAAAGAAAGATGTTTTCTCTCACATCATACTAATACAAAATTATGCTCCAGATCTGTGCTGAATTCAGTGGAAATATATTAGTTCATACCCCTTGAAAATCAAGGGGTTTCAATTCCACACAACATATTCAGAGAGTGGTAAATGTTATTGTAAGCCAACTACCATCTAAAGGGTTTGGAGAAACTCTAATTAATTATTGTTTAAAGAGAGCCATCAAGATAGCTTGTATCATTACAAATTAAACATATTCAAGAGGCAATGTTTTAATGCTTTTCTACTTAATTCAAATAATGACATTTCCAGATACTTTTAATTTTTTATTCTTTATTTAAATAGTCTCTTCTATTTTCAGACTTAATTGTGTCTTTATAACATGGCCTCACATTGGGATGGATGTGTGCAATTTGGAAAGCAAAGCCCAAGAGAGAACCTAAGAGACATTCCTTCAAAATCTCTTACTTGTTTCTCAGGAGAATATGTTACTCGTTTTCCTGATCAACCTACTGTACATCCTTGTTATTTTTCTTAAAGCTGTTTCCCACCTTTGGTAGAATCTGGGAAAAATATGTTGCTTCTACTTTAATGCCTTTTTACATAGTTCAGCATTAGAGCAGGATCTGTGTGTGAACTGATTTTCCATCTTTTGTGTGATCCAGAATATCAACATTAGAAAATAAGGCCAATAATTCACCTTAAAAAGTTTAGAGAAAGTTTTCCTCTAGTCATGATCAAGATTTTATGGTTTGCCACTCTTTCTGCAACAATCCAGACCAACATCATGGATCTAAAGCCCTGAATTTAGTAAAGAATTTGGGATCTGAGTCCAAATTTGAACTCTGCAGTACAGACCCATTTCTAGTTAGCAACTGTTCTGCTGATTTGTGTGTGTGTGTTTATCCATTTTGTTCCTTTGTTCCAATTCTGTCATTTTGGTCTTATTAAAAAGTTCAGCTTACTACATGTGTTTCCGATCTCATTCCATCTGTTGTTTTGCAAGAGCTACTTCCTTTATATCATTAATTCCTCTTTGATTTCTGGTCTTTTTTGTTTAAGTGAGCAGTAGTGGAGCCTGTTTCTTAAAAAACATGGTTTAAGGAAGAGTTCATTTTCCTTATACAATGTTACCATTTCCAAACGATCATAGCTGACTTGGTTCACATCATGCTGTGTTAAGTTCATGTTACTTCGTGCAAACTGCTCTAGCTACATTCATAATAGTTTTAAGAATAAATAGTCTTCCTGTCCTGGGAAAATTATCAGGATACCAAACAATTCCATATTCTGTTCTTGATGTGAAATCTCAGAAGACTATTATAAAAACAATTAAATTTGGCCAACAAAACAGTACATTTAATTAATTTTGACTTTTGGAAATTTTCACTTAAGATTCTTCTTTTATTTTTTTTTATCCAGAAAAACAGCAGTTTTGGGTTGAAAATGTTGAAAACAGAGAGAACAACCACTATCATCTAAAAATGTAGATAAAAATATATTGAAACTGATTGTTTCCTGATAAAAGTTTTTTGTTGTTGTCATTGTTTTCATTTTGGGGAAAAAAATTATAAAAATAATCCCTGACCAAATCAACTAAATGTCTTTATTTCAACCAAATATCAAGGCTTTTCCCTGGGATTAGTCTTACTTGATTTATCAGTGGCTTTTGACACAATTGTTCATATGGTCTGTGTGCATTTTGTAGCTGATACTCTGTTTTTGGCATTTGAATTTCAGTTTTTAAATGCTTTGAATATTTCCTTACAGACCCAAGTTTTGTATAATAAGAACTTATCTCAAGTTTACAATGATTTGGATGTGGATGTGATCCAGGAGTCAGTAATTTGCCCTTTGTTTTTCTTCTACATACAAACTGTTAGGAATTAATAAGGGCGTACGGGCTAATAATTCCAGCTAGATGTACTATTCCAATTTAAATCCTTCCCTGAATTAAACAACAGTATTGATGTGCACTGTTAAACAGATGCTCTGATTTGCAGTGCTGGTCAAAGAGATTTTTTTTATGTTTTTTTATTATTATGATTATTTTCTTATTTTATTTTTATTCGTAGGCGTACCATATGTATGTTTTATAAAGACTGTTGAGATCCTTTGGGATAAAAAGAACTGTATAAATATATCATCATCTCCTCATGTGATACTGTGCCATTTGTGGTCAAACTGCAAAAGTGCTTAACAGTATCTCTATTTCAAATCAGCGTTGGTTTTTGTAAAAACTGTAACATAGTGTTTCTTGATTTTAGAATAAGCCTATCACTGCTCTGTTAGAAACTGAATGTTTGTCCGTCAGCAAAATAGACTGTCGGAGCTCTTTTCTGAAGCTTTTCTGTAATTTTTATTGAACATTCTGCCATTTACTGTGTATTTTTATGAACTTTAGGTGCTTTCTTAAGAAACTGAAATCCCATGAAATAATCATTTCCATTTTACAGAGCAGCACAATGATATTACCTTTTAAGTTATGTGTTATCTGTGCCATTACACTGGCCATACAAAAACAACCCTATTTTTTGACTCACTTGAGAGATATAACAGTGTGAAATTTCCAACACCTGCCAAATAAGCCATATCCACCTTGAACATGCTCAAGACAGTGAATTAATATCTATTTCTCTATTTCCCTTTTAAAGAATTCTTTCCCTGTTTCTAAGGATGGTAGGGGAATAAAATTTTTATAAAAAAAAATGCCTCTAGATGCCTAATTAGCTATCTGGACAGGTGTGCAGCTGGCCAGTCTCTTACACTAGAAGGAAGAGAAGTGGTCCATGTGCAGGAGGTAAATGCTGAGACTGTCCTAGGAGGATTAAGGAGAGAGGCAGCAGCAGATGTGGGAATGAGCTTCTCAGGAGTGGAAGCAAGCGGACAGTCTCCCACAGAGAGCAAATGAGAAAGAATGCATGAGGAAGAGCCAAGACTGACAAGAGGAAATGTATGATGGTATATTGCACATTTTCTTTTCAGACCAGTAGGTGTGTAAAGTATATGTTGGATTTCTGGAAGGAAGCTGGATCAAAGATGACTTGGAGTGGCCTTAGTGCTCTTCAACATGTAGTCTGTATTTTTGTTGCAGATTTTTGTTTGGGTTCATCTTTCTGTCTGTCCTTTTACACATCCCAAGCACAGCTCTGTTTTGTAGAACCCTTTACAAATGATTCCTTGTGCAGACAATCTGAGGAACAACTGGAAATCATACTAAAAGACATACCAAATATTATCCATCCTACTAGTGACCAGGCTTTTGACTATGGACATCTGCCAAATGTAAACATGCATTTGTGCTTTTCACAATTTTATGCTTGTTGTTCTGCTTTTCATCTGATTTCGACAGTGAACTAGAATAGTTCATTTCAGGTCCCTTTAATTTATGTTTTGCTTTCCTTCTAATGCCATAGCACAATACTCTTTCTGTTTGGATTTCCACTACTTACAAGCATCAGGTACCAGCTTCATGTAAAGAATTCCTGGCAGCTACATGGGCAGAACTTGTAATATGAAAAGAGCCTGAGGGTTTCCATTCTGTAATCTACATATATTATATTTACATCTTTAAAAAAAATGTATAAAGACACATTTGATTGTACTGGTACAGTATCTTCCTTGGTAGAGAAAGGAAAGTTTCTTGATGTTTAAGATCACTAACACTGGAAAAAACTGCAGTTGATTAGCTGTGTCCTCATGATGCAGTTTCAAGAGGGTGGTATGGACTGCATTTTATGATTTCATGGGCTGCACATTGTGCACTCCTGGTTTAAATCCAGGAAAGCTCTGATTTTTTTCCTTCCTTTTGTTTTTATTTTATGAAAATATTTCCTTTCCTGACATAAGACTACAGAAAACCCTCTTCCAGGCAGAGCAGGCAAATGTGACAAAAGAGTTCCAAAACTGTAGCTATAGATAAGAGCCATGTCATGGATTGCTGATATGTTGGAATAATTCTTTTGTAGCACTATTTACTGGGAAGAGGAAGAAAAGGGAGAGAACCAAGGACTAAATGCCTTCCAAAATATGCTCATTGTACAATTGGCTGCTTCTCTAGGTAGAACCTACCAAAAAAATAAGAGAGGTGTAATGTTGCTTAGATTCTCTTTGTGGTATCTCAAGATTTATACAGATATGAAAATGGATGCATCAGGCTAAGAGGTCTGAAAAAATATATCCATATTTGTACAGAAAATACCCTGTAGTGTTATATTATGTGTTATGGTTTGCATTAAACAATAAATGTGTTTAATTATTTTATTTATTGAGATTTCCATAGCCTCAGGATATGCTATTCTATTGCTGTTAAAAAAAAAAAAATCTAAATTATCATAATGTGCTAATATACCTTCTTTGAGCTAAGTAAATTGCCTCACTCAAATGGTGAGAAAGAAATAATGTTAGATTCTTAGCAATCAATGTAATGTGGACTATCCTGTACAACATTTATGAATCTGATTTATTCATTCTGGACATGGAAGATCTATTTGCCTATTTATCTGCTAGTTCATAGCAATGAGGAACGATACCAAAACTGCTAGAGGCAATTTCGACCAGGACAGTGTAACCAGCACTTAAATTCACAGCCAGTTTCCAAATGAGGTGTTACAGTCTGCATCCATGATGTTCCTCCTGCCACTGCTGTACCAGCACTCAGAAATTCCCATCCCAGTGCTGAGCTCCTCTCCTCTCCTCTCCTCTCCTCTCCTCTCCTCTCCTCTCCTCTCCTCTCCTCTCCTCTCCTCTCCTCTCCTCTCCTCTCCTCTCCTCTCCTCTCCTCTCCTCTCCTCTCCTCTCCTCTCCCTCTCCCTCTCCCTCTCCCTCTCCCTCTCCCTCTCCCTCTCCCTTGTCCTCCTGTCTCACCCACATCCCCAGCATGGAAATGGCTCCCAGGCCATGGGACTGGGTTTGTCCTCTTCTTCCCAGCTTTCTTATGCCTGGTCCTGGAGGCGTTCCTAATTTTCCTCTCCTTCCCCTCTGACTTCTTAGGATAATGAGGCAGGACGGGGAGCAGAGCCTTCTGCTCCTGTTCAGAGATCCTTGGTTCTGTTAGCTGCCTGGCCCTAAACCACAGCTGGTTTCCAGCCTACTTTAAAGTGTGCCAGGTGACAAGTGCCTTCTAATTCCCTTTGGAGGCTCCTGCATAGCCTCCTAGCTCTCACAGCCAGGAAGTATTTTCTAGTTTTCAGATGTTTCCATTATGCAATTTCATCCCTAACAACTACCTATACCCCCTTTACTGTACATTGTTCCTCTTTCCCTTTGTTTATTCCCTTTAGACATGCCCCCATTTTCTTTCCCTAAGCCTAAATTAGGGTAGACAATCAAAGAACCTCTTTACATAATCTTCCCTCTGTGTCAATCCTGTATTTAAAATGAGTCAAGTGAAACCATGAGGGATGGAGTGGTATGAGAGCAAGAGCAGAAAGCAGAAAGTGGAGGGCTAGGAGGTGATAAAGTACATGGGGTTCTATTTACAAGAAAAATATGTGCTGAAAATAAGTATTTAAAATGGGAATTGGGGAGTGGAAATGACCAGATGTTAGCATAGTTAAAAAAGTAGTCTGGAGACAAAGAAATTGGATAGTTTTAAATATGTATGCATTTTTAAATGATATTTAAAATAAGGATTAAGCAGCTGGGAAAGGTTACATGGGCTACAAGTTGGAGACATCTATGGTATACATAAGATTTTTTTACAATAATCTAACAAAGCAGCTGGGTGAGTTATTAGCAGATGTTAATGATTTGTCAGTGGTATAAAACTTTAAGATAACATTCAGGAGTAGAACGTGGTCATGCCTGATTTCTCCATGGACAAAAATTTTGCATTAGACCACTGTCATGGCTGATTTCTAACCATGGATGGAACATGCCTAAAATAAAGCAAGGAAGGAACCCCCCCTTTTTTTAAAAAGAATAAAGGATGGGAAGGGAAGGGAAGGGAAGGGAAGGGAAGGGAAGGGAAGGGAAGGGAAGGGAAGGGAAGGGAAGGGAAGGGAAGGGAAGGGAAAGGGAAAGGGAAAGGGAAAGGGAAAGGGAAAGGGAAAGGGAAAGGGAAAGGGAAAGGGAAAGGGAAAGGGAAAATGAAAGGGAAAGGGAAAATGAAAGAAAAAGGGAAGCTATGTTTACTTTTCTCATTATTTAGTCATGTAGTAGAATGAGTGGGAGATCATTTAAGTATGGAAAATCCCTATTTAACATCTTCATTTACAATAAGCACAAAAGCAATTTTCTACCTCTTTACATTTGTTTTTTTCTTACTTGTATTTGCACTAGCTTTTAGAGGCTAAGGATATGAGAGACTAAAACTGTGTATGTTGGAAGCACAGTGTAACTGTAGCAATGCCAACAATTCTGTCAGAGAAGCTGGCCATTAATACTGTATTTAAGTATGTCCTTAAAATAACTACATTAGGCCAATAAGTGCCAAGTAAATCTATAAATAAATAAAAAGAGAGATAATATCTTTATGAACTATGCTTTTTGTATGTTTTTACGAGCAGATGCACCAGTGTGTATTCTAGGTCTAGAGGGGGTTTTGAGAAACAAGAGTCTTCATGTTGAGTAGGATGCAAGTTAAATACCATCTCCAAAATAGTCTTGGCACAATAGAGCTGTCTTTTGAATTTATTTCTCAGGAGGAAGAAAGGGCAAAAAATGGAAATATTTGCAAGTTCTTAACTGCTGCAATGTTGTAGTAAACCGATGACTCCCTGGTGAGAAACAGAGGGTTAGACTGTGCTTTTACAACCAGAGTCAAGCTGGGGGCAGCGCTCAGCAGCACCAGCTCAAGAGCAGCACACAGAAGGGATTGTGCCTCAGAGGGGCAGTGAGCTGCCCGGTGTTCCCTTAGCCCTGACAGGCTGTTGATCCATAGCAGTATTAACTTCTCGTAACTGCAAAAGGCACTGCCATACCTTATCCTTTGTGAGAAGGGAGCTATGCCTCTGAGTGCTACATGTGGTACTATCCATCTAACATCTACTCAGATAACTTTACCTGTAGCAACTTAGATCAAGTGGGTTTCTCACAGGAGGCAAGTTGGATACTTCTTCTTTAGCACAGTAGTGAGATGAATCAGCTCGACACGAGAATCAGATGAGTGGCAGTGGCAGTACAAAGGAGGAAGAAGTACAAGAGAAAAGTGCCTGTGGAATGCGAAAAGTGCCTGTAGACAGCAGCAAATCTTTATGACAGAAACCTCTATCCAGTCTCATGACACTTTCCCTGAGTGAGTCAGCCACAAACTGGAAGGTTCAAATTAAATAGTTCTGAGGTTGCTGAAGTGGAATACAAATTAGGAAAGGAAAAACAGAAAGGGAAAAAAGTTTTTTGACATTTTTTGTACCCTAGAAAGAACTAAGAAAAGGCTTATTTAATTTGAAGATGTGTTTCCCCAACAGTTTAAGGTCATTTATTTTGGAATTACTTTTTTCCCCTTGATACTTACACTGTCATGCAGTGACAGTATCAGCAGGGACAGTGGAAAATTGATCAATTAATCACTTTTTGGTTTTCTTTTTTGCCAGCTTGTTTTCCCAAATTGTTTCTTCATACAGTTGTGTAACAGGCAATACCAGGCCAGAAAAGGGGGCAATCCACACAGGTTGTCAGTGGCAACCACCAAACCATATGCTAAAAGTATACATGAAAGGCATATGTGTATACACTGTCATGAGAGTGCAGTGTAATGTTACAATTAACCTGGTGAAAGGGCGATCTGACACTGAGCAAGTTAGTCCTGCTTATGGTTCCCTGCTACCCAGCTCCCTTCTCTACTGTATGTGGTATGTTCCCACTGTTTCCCTTACATCAGATCTAGCAGTTGCAAAACTTCAGGAAAAGTTGATTCAGCTTGCTGGTATGTGAGAAAATTAAGCTATAAAAAAGAATTTGTTTTCTGGTGGCTGCATACCATTAGATCAGCTCAGTTGTAATGCAAAACTGCATCCTAGTCACAATGTATACACATTTATTTAGTACATCTCTAAGTTAAATAAGAACTTTTATTTCCATTGCCATTTTTTTTCATCTTGTCTGATAGCATATATTTCATAGTGTTATATCTTCACTTAGAACATCCCAGTCAGGATGGATAAAAATGTTGAGTTCCACTACAGAGGGAATAATAATAATGCAAGTATGTTAGACAGGTAAAAAGGCTTTCTTAATTTAGCCCTTGGAGGGTGATTTTTTAAATACATCATTTTCCTTTTCCTTTGTCTTCTTTTTCTTTTTATCTGAATTGTTTTATTATCTGAGCAATTTGACATATCTAAGAACTGAAACAGCTGCAAACTCCATTGTTATACAGATAATGCACGTATGGTGTATGTCTCATGAAATTTAGGTATATACTGAAATTTAGTATTCGATTTCATAGATGGGAAGCTCCTATTTTGCAGTTAATTGTTCTAAAAGGACAAGGTGTGTTTTTTCCTCCATGTCAGCACCCCTCCTTGTACAAGCTGTAGACCTTATTGTAGTTTTCCGTGGGCCTATACAAAACTCCATTCCTAGGAGAAGACTAATTTATCAAAAATGGCACAGTTTTTGATGAATTTGTGAATTGAATCAGCTTATAGAAGGATTCAGTAAGACTCAGAATTACCACAGGAGAAGGAGCAGGACCACACAGCAAATGGGGAGAAGGAACTGAGGATGAAAACTCCCTTTTTTGTTTGTTTGTATGTTTTTGTTGTTTTCTTAGGTGAACTTTTAGATCGGTTCAACTGTCCACGGAACAGCTTAAGTCAGAGGCATCAAACCATCTAAATCAGGAGTAAATTAATTCCTTTTCTTCAGTGTACTATTTATCAGCTTGCAATACTTAATTCATGTCTAAATACTTTGCCAAATTTGAATGAATAAAGGATTCCTGAAGTTGCCTGTTAATAAAATTGCGCAATTTTACAATTGCTTGCAGTTATTGCCATAAGAAATTACTGCCCATTACAAAAAGCTCTTGACTTTTCTGTGAAACATGTAATTAGGGTTGAAATTTCATATTAAAGCTTCAGCAGATATAATTCATGGCTACTAAAAGGAGCCTTGCATTCCCTCTCATGCCAGCCCTAATCTCAGCAGATTCAGCTTTCTAACTTGGCTAAAAACTAATTCATCAGAAAACAAACAAACAAACAAATGAAACAGAACAAACTGTCTAGCAAAAGGTAAGTGTAATTGGAGAGGGAGGAATAAGGAAGTAAACTGGGAGACCTCTCTCTCCAGGTATAGGTGTGAGTTTTTCAATCAGCTCCACTGAACAGTGTGAAAAACATGGAACATGAAGGTCTGTCCTACCTAGGAAGTAAACCTGGACACAGGAATAAGTTTGGAATCATATATAAAGCTTGTTCCCATAGTTCCATGCTGTCACAAAGGAGAGAGCAAGGACAGAGTTAAGAAGATTCTTGAGTTCCTGGATCATGGACCCTTGAAGTCTGAAGAGAGTATATACTTGTCATCTTGCCGTACACTAGCGTAATGGTCCTTTATTGACCATTGGCAAGAATTAGATATTAGGATGGATGTCCTTCTGATCCCTTATACGTATTATTAGCACAAAAATAATTTAGTCTAACTTCTCCAGGGATTAGGGTTTTGTCATCACAGCAAGACTGTGCAGCACCCTTCTAATAGGTATTTATAGAGGCAAAAGGCTGGACTCCTAACTATCTTCACAGTGGAGCTTAGTGACTCTGGAGACACTTTCTTTACTTTAAGGGTGGTGAGGCACTGGAAGAGGTTGCCCAGAGAAGCTGTGGATGCCCCATCCCTGGAATTGTTAAAGGCCAGGTTGGATGGGGCTTTGAGCCACCTGGTCTGGTGGGAGGTGTTCCTGCCCTTGGCAGGAGGTTGGAAATAAGTGATCTTTAAGGACCCTTCCAACCCAAATCATTCTATGATTCTATGAAGTAACATATAGGGGCATGCAAGGACATATATGACATAGGTGTCTGTGAAAACAGGGATTGAGAGCACTGACTCAGACAGCTTCCTTTGGTCCAGGGTTTGATTTGCATGAAAAATCATCAGAAAAGTAATAAAAGAATGATGATGACTGTATCATACTCACATGCGTTCTGAATAACATGAAAACCATCTCATCCATTAGCAACAAGGAAGTCCCAGAGAAAATCCCACCTGTGGAACAAAGTTAATAGTACCAGACATCTTCAGCTCACTCTGCTTCAGAAGCTACTACATCACAAAACCATTCCCTGATTATCCAAACAATTAACATTTGCTAAATTACATGAATTAAAAGTCTGAACACAATTCTGCAGTGAGATTTATAACTATTTTTAGATCAATTTTATGTATTAATAATGTTCTTTCTACTTGCTGACTTTGCAGCCTTTATAGAAATGTATACAGTAGAAGTATGTAGATATGTTGAAGGGGGAGGGCAAAGTATTATTCTTGTCTTTTTATACTATTCTGACAGCTCAAGGGACCTTGAGGGAAATTTTGGCACTGGAAAAGTATCTTAATGGAACATAAATCCGTAGGTGGTATAGAGGTGGATTAATGACTCTACTTCACCTGTTCCTCACAAACTCTTATATGGGAATAGGTAATTCTGGAAAGAAGTCAATGGTCAGAATGTCTTTTATACTCCAGCTTTTTGTGGCTGCCAGGACATACCCTTGTGACTAATAGGAATTCAGCATCAATTAGAACAACTCCCAAAGTTGTGCTATGTGTGCTGGGGCTAACACAGTTCCACCATTCTTGGCTTCCCAACTGCAATGGAACTGTGAGAAACAGCTTTGAAAAGTTTGGCCCATGGTCCTTCCTCCCACTTAGTCACATTGCTTAAGGATAATGTAAACTTCAGTCTGGAGTGACAAACCGTAAAACTGGTAAAGCACTAGGCCAATTCACAGGTGCCCTTGGAGGACATAATTTGTGTAGTTGCATCAAATTTCAATTGATGTGAATAGCCAGAAGTCTTTGGAAAGAGGTTGTTTTCCTATCTGCAAAATAACATTAACATAAAATCCGTTTCAGAGTCCTGTGGCTCTGAATAATGTTGCATACACCCAGTGTTGGTGGATGATTTGGCATGACAAATGAGATCCTTTGGAAGTTCATAGCGGTATAAGTTTATTTGTCCATGACTTTCAGTACTTTAGAAAATACAAAACATTGTTAAAGGACAGTCTAATTTTACCTTTCTCTAGGGCATTATCACAAGACTATGCAGAACCCTTTGTACTCCACTGAGTATTTAAGTAGGGCTGGAGTATTTTAGATGCTCTGCTCCAATCATCTGCATAGGCATGAGATCATTGCGTGGAATGTTCAAGATGGGTTTTGTGAGAAATGAATTTTTCCTAAATGTTAACTTCTGTATTTTTTGGAATTTTACTCTAAAGTGACATGTTTCTCAGAGTGCAATTTTCCCATAGCTATCCATGTTATCAAGATGGAATTTCCATTTCACTTTGCTGTTATTGCACCAATGTATTAGCGACCTCTATGATCTGTTGAAACTGAAGGTATATTATCTTACTCTGGGTCTCAGGTATGGACTGTAATGTGACTTAGTTCCCACTCAGAAACTCATGACATGAGTTAGGCACGTGTATGTTGAAGAGCTCAAAATCAAAGAATGCTTCATTGACCTTCAAGTTGTATAGTGTCTTGGCACATATTCAAAGCCAAAGTTTTGAATAAATAATTTCAGTTTGATCATATTTCTTTTATCCAGTATACTCATTTTACTTTTTACTAGCCTGTACATCTATACTTGCCAGTCTGTCTATAGAAGAAATATATTATGTGCTTAATCAGTACATAAAATTGTGGGAGGCGAAGGACTGGTGTTAATCTAGATACTGAACTTTTTCTGACAATGTCTTCTGTAATTCTGTGTTTTGTAGTATTATAGCATTTATTTTTAATAGTTTTCTCTTGTATTTTCATACTTTTCCTGTATACTAAAGAAGTTGAGTACAAGTACTTAGAAACAGAAAATTTAATTGCACTTTCTGTTGTTATAAATATTTGTGTAAAGCAAAAGAATTGCATTGACATTTTAATATGCTGTCACTTCAAGATACTACATGAAGTGTGAACAGAGCACAGGCACTTTTAACAGGTGTCTCTAATTGTTAGTTTGTTTCTTAGAAATAGCCATAATGTAAAATTTGGTGTAACATGTAGATCCAAGGTGTTTGGATCCTGAAACATGCTAGCCAGGTTTTCCTTTGGCTGCTGGTAAAAACAAATTGGGGAGTGTAATTGATTTTTTGTAAGAAAGCTTTTATGTTTGCTTTGAGTTCAAACTCCATCTTTTTCTTGTTATTTTTGTCCCTTAGGAGGGATTGCAACACAGGCTTTTAGGAAGAAAAAAAAAAAAAAGTTCAATGTATTCGTTTATTTTAGCAAATAGGATGTTTCTATTACTTTCAGATTTTGCCAGTTTGTAACTGCAGAAATAATCGGGAAAAGGGTGAAAGCCAGATCAACTACATTACAAAAATGTGTATTTTCATTAAATTTTCCAACTGCCTGTTATGTTCAAAGGGAATTCAAGATTGTCTTGTTCACAGAATGTTTGAAAAGCCCCTTAAAAGACTCAGATACATCTAGAAAAATGGATGGATTGTTGGATGAAGTGTGCTTTTTTTAAAAAAAAAATGGCAAAAGAGCATCAACATGCATGCAGTCTTTTCAGATTTTTAGTGCGATTACTACTGTTTCCAGACGTTGACATAAAAATATCTTTAAAGAAAAGAGCAGAGCAGAATACAAACCTGGTAAAAGTTAATACTGATTATCAAGGAGGGGAAAAAAAAATAAAAAGCAAAACAGTTCTGTTACATGGCAAATGAGTTATGAACCCGCATCTTCTACAAAGTTTACTTAGTTAACAAGGTTGTATTATGAACGGTTATTCTTTTCCAGTTTGGCAGAAAGATAAACTATGTAAGTTCTCCAAAGTTATGTGCTTAAGATTTAGTGAACGTTTCAAGATCAACGGTTTCACTAATTTTGCAAATACATTTAGATTGATTGCAGAAAATTATGGAAGTCTATTTATTAGTTAAGCTGTAGTTAAGGTAAAGGAATTCTGATCAATTTGCTAAGAATTGCCTCCAGCTGTGCTGGTTTCCGTCATGTAGTTAAACAGAAGCTCACTCTAGTTTGATCTATTTGTCCTCATTTTCATGGTCACTGAAGTAAAGTGTGATGGGCTGAGAAGCAGTCATGGGTTCCTTGAGTACTCAGGTGCTAATTCAGAGTCAATGAAAATCTTTAAAGCCACTGGGGAAATACATATATATATTTCTTAAATAAATATAAATTAATATGTTCATTACTGAAACATTTTTAGAATTAGTGAAGAAGCTGTGTCATAACTTCTTTAATTTCAGCATAGAACTGATAGATTAACCTGTCATCTAGAATAGCCAATAACCTCATATAGCTAAGAAGTGAGAGAACCAGTCCAAATTCCTTCTCCCCTGAATCAGAAGTCAGATTTGGACTTGACCTTCCCAAAACCTACACAGGTGCTTCAACCTCTGAGTCTCTGTTGTGTCTTTATTCAAACCTCAGTAATTCCTCCAGGCAAGACTAAAAATATGAGCTCTGATTAAGACATTCTTCCAGCATGTTCACTTGCACACATGGTTCAACTACACTGCGTTGTAACAAAGCAAGGACTTCAGGGTGTATCTGCCAGACCTTACTGTGAGTACTGCAGTCACTAATATCCTGCCTCTCATTTCTCCTTCAGCTACAATTCATCTTAATCAAAATAACAAGATGGAAGGTGTTGTTTATGCAAATAGATCCATTTTTAAAATGATTGTTTAGTGAGTTTATGTGGCAAGGTTTTGGTAGCAGGGGGCCATAGGGGTGGCTTCTGTGAGAAGAATCTAGAAGCTGCCCCATGTTTGGTAAGGGCCCCACTGCTGACCAGAGCTGAGCCAATAAGTGATGTTGTTTTGCACCTTTGTGAGAGCATATTTAAGACAGGGAAAAAAAAACGCTGTGCCACACAGAGCAGCTGGGAGAGCGAGAGGAGTGAGGAACAGCTTTACAGGCGCCAAGGTCAGTGAAGAAGGAGGGGGAGAGGTGCTCCAGGCGCCGGAGCAGAAGTCCCCTGCGGCCTGTGGTGAGGACCATGGTGAAGCAGGCTGTCCCCCTGCAGCCCATGGAGTACCACGGTGCAGCAGGGTTCCACGCTGCAGCCCGTGGAGGAGACCACGGTGGAGCAGGAGGACCCGCACCGACAGAGACTGCGGCCTGCGGAAGACCCCTGCCGGAGCAGATTCCGGGCCGGACCTGTAGCCCGTGGAGAGGAGACCACGCAGGAGCAGGTGACCTGGCAGGAGCTGCTGCCCGTGGGGGATCCAGGTTGGAGCAGTTCGCTCCTGAGGGATGGACCCCGTGGTACGGACCCATACCTGGAGCAGTTCTTGAAGAGCTGCTGCCTGTGGGCAGCCCACGCTGGATCAGTTCATCAAGGACTGCATCCCATGGGAGGGACCCCACAGCACAGGGGATGAGAGTGACCGAGAAGGAGCGGCAGAGAAGCGCTATAGACTGACCATAACCCCCATTCCCCTGTTCCCCTGCACCGCTTGGGGGGAAGAGGTGGAAGAGGGTGGATGGGTGGAAGGTGCTTTTGGTTTCTTTCCTTTGTTTCGCACTTCTCTAGCTTGTTAGTAATAGGCAATAAATTTTACTATCTCCCTATGCTGAGTCCATTTTGCCCATCACAATAATTACTGTGCGATCTCCCTGTCCTTATCTCAACCCCTGAGCCCTTTTCGTCATATTTTCTCCCCGTTCCTTTTTGAGGAGGGGGAGTGAGAGAGCAGTTGTGGTGGAGCTCAGCCGCCCACCCGAGTAAAACCACCACAGATTAACATGTACATTTATGCTGCAGGTGCAAAATCATGCACACTGAAGATACAGAATCTTTTTTAAGTCTTAGCATTGTCCATGATGTATTCCTGCACTTTCAGTATGTGTGGAAAATGCACAGTGGCTGAACTGGTACATCCGCTGTTCTGTCAGGAACATCATTCTCAACTACTATTATTCTTGAGGTTTTTCAATGGATCTCATTTAATTAAAGCATAAGAAAAAAAAATGCTGCTTTTTAGTTCCTGACCTACCCTGTTTGTTCAGCCATTCCAGATATTTTCTTACTGCTCTCGCCACGTCTTTAAGCATCATCTTTCTGCCTTAAACAAACTGGCTTTAAACAGTATATGTCTTGTGAAACTCTTACTCTTTTTTCCACTGTCACACCTACTTCTTGTTTAAAGTACCTAACAAAATTACCTTACATGTACCTAGCAAATGTTCCACCTTTGCTGATCTTAACCCAAAAAAAAAAAAAAAAAGTCACAGAGGATCATAGAAGATCAAAGTAATAGCATTATCTCCTCAGTAAACTGCTGCCCTTTACTTATGATTGAAATGATCCCAGTTCAAATCCTGCTACACATAGAACCAAGGAAAAAAATACTTTCAGCAGTTCAAGAATGTAGTGCCTATTTTATGGGTAGTTCATCCACATACCTACAGTCATCAGAGAGGGTTCTTGCTCACATTAATCAAGCTCTGAGTCTTCTCTTGCCAAACTGACTCTCATCTGTAAATGGCGTTGTTGAGATTAGCTCTCAATCTTTACTTTTGCTCAGTAATGTTTGTTGTTCTGATAGGGAAGTTGTTTACCCTTCTGCTTGTCAGAACTGCAAGTCCAGTTACTGAAGTGTATTAGTAGTAAGAACAATCTTAAGGTTTAGTCCAGTAGCTAAGGTTTTCCTTAGATGAGGAGATTTCATCTTTGGAGTCCCTGTCCCAAATAGAATGGACACAAGCCTGTGAGAAGGAGAAGTGTCATGTGGCTTCCAGTGAAAAACACTGAGGGATCAATCCTATTCTCAGAAAATACCATTGGTCCTCAGGGTGCTGAATCTGCCCTGGTGACTACAGAATTGACTGGAATATATGCTTTTTTCAGCATCACTTCTGTTCCCTTCAAACAGGGAGAATCCTGCTATTCTCACCATTTCATATCCCTGTTCATTTCTGGACAAATGTCAAAAGGAGAATCTCCATGCTATTTCTGGCAGACAATAATTCTGTTCAAATCTTCACTGTCGCATCTCAGAATCAAGAACTTTTCCGTGAATCTGTGAAATACATGGCTGCTACACTGGATATCCTTGTTGAGAGCTCTTAGGAACTGTTGTGAAGTCATCTACAAGTTGTCCACTGTCATACAGTTCTTGTAATGGAAGATGTAAGAAAGTGATGAGAGACAGTTGGTAGATGCTTGCCAGATCAAGAATGTTAGACTCAGATATGGTGTTCAACTATTGCTCTAATGGAGATTCTACCCTGGGCATTTTGAAATGAGACCATCCTTAGTATTTTATCAGTATAGTATGTTAGGTAACATAGCCAGAAATATTGCTGAAGAAGAAATTATTCCATACAGGTTAGATATAACTGAAACAGAGATGGTAGAGATGTGCAGTGTATATGAAATATCATATGACATAGACTCCATGCTGCATTTATCATTGTTGCATGAACTTATGCACAGTAAATCCACTAAATTTCTCTATTAGTTCTGAGAACTAATGAATGTTATTGTCCTTCATCCTAAGATTAAATAAAGGGCTGCTAGAGATATGGGCTACTGACAGGAAATCCCTTTCAATCTTTCACTGTATTGCTAACAGAGGTATACCAGTCATATAAAATACTTTGTACATTGGCTTCATGAGGTTTTAGGGGTCATGGTTAAAGATCCTTCTTTCTCCTCCTCTATCTACACTTCTCCCTCCCCCTTCCTCTCCTTTCATTGGGCTCCTGAGTATGCAAAGGCAAGAATTTAGTCCTGGGTGGTTTTGGTCCATGGTGGAGGCCACAGCACAGTGTGGTGCTGAGTGTGCAGAGTCCCTGTCCTTTTTCCTGAGCCCAGATCTTCTTTCACAGCACACTCCCTTCCTCTCTACCATCCTGGGAATTCTGCCTCTTCTGCTACTTGGATTCTTCCTTTATTATAGCACAGTCCTGCTGCAGATTCCTTCTTCAGGACCTGCAGACTTTTCTGAGCCTGTACAAGGCAGGACTGCTTTGCCCTGACTTTTCAGGAGGCAGGAGAGGCATCAGGAGTGTGGAGCAGTGAGACTACTATGCATGAGCTCTGAACAGGGGAACAGTGGGGGAGGAGGGGTTGGGTTGGTCAGAAGCAAAGCATAAAGGTGCCAAGCCATCTGCAGAGTGGACCCACAAAATTGAGGAAAAATATTTTCTCCTGGTGGCGTTAAAACTGAGTCCTCACAAAGTCATTGTCTTGACTACATCTCAGTGAAACTCAAGAGTTTTATTTGCTTAGTAGTTGCTTTGACAGTCGTTAAACCATGTTGGAAAAGTAAATCCTGAGTGTGACTGTCACTCACATAGTGTATAGTTTCATTTCATTAAAAAATTAATAGACTGATCATGAAAGCTAAGAATGGAAAATTAAGGATTTTTGTATGAAAAAATTCATACAAACTTTAAATATGCAAAATGGAGAAGAGGGAAACTAGAGCCTTCTTGGGACATCAATGCTACTTGCAGCCATGATTGCCATTAACAGTGACAGATAGTATCATTCATAGTGGCATAGTCCAAGACCTTGAAATTTGTTTATTCTCTCTTGTTGTATCTGTGTCTTGTGCATTCACAAGATACAGGTGATTCTGACAATTTTTAATCAAATGAGTATTCTTGTTTTACTGACCAAAATTTTTGCAATTTGATGTTCTCTGGGTGCTCTTCCGGAATTAACCAATGCAAAATACACACTGGAGTCTAATTTGATTGTAGTTTTCATTGAGCCCTTTAATATTTTTTCTCTCTTTTTTCATTATATTTTAGATTGTGAACAAGTCCAGTGATTATATATCAAACTTATATTTTATCTAAGTGCCTGTTCAGGTACATGTTTGTTGCTGCCCAGGACACTGAGGTCTGCCGTCTTTGAACTTCTTCCCATGCCTTGCCCCTAATCGAGACCTTTCCGCCTTTCCTTGTCATCCCACAGAGTCTGGATTACATCACATATCCAGAGAGCACAACTTACCCCAGACACTGCAGTCTTGTGGGCAAAGTGAGCAGACTTAAGTGGATCTCCTACCCAAATTTCACCATTACTGTTCTTGTAGTGCCCTCCAAAAAATACTGGGTCACCTGCTGGATGCAAGGTTTGTGTTGCCTGAGGATATGATTGTGGGAGTCTGCCACAGAAAACAGAGGGACACTTGGCAATAGTCTGCTGGCAAGTTTAAGTGACCTGTTCTCTACTACAAGAAGTTAGTTGTATTTCCGTGTGAAATATCTGTAATTTATTAAAAAAAAAAAAAAACTCACCTAAAAAAAACAGACCATTGACAAGTGTGTGCCCCTTCTTTAAGGGCACTTGCTAGAACCTGGGCAGTGTATCAAAGGTAGACAGCTCCATCTATAGTCAAGGGAAAGAGAGGAACAATTATGCAGGACAGTTCATTCCATCTGTCCGTGATACGCAATTTAGGATTGGATGATTGGCCTTTGGAGATGTATGCCTCAGCACTGGTTCTGCAGGGAGCCTAGATGACTGGCTTAAAGTGGATGGTTAAATTAAAATGACTGAAGTTAAATGAGATGAATCATAATTAAGTATTTAAAATGTATGCAGGAGTTCTGCTTTGGTGTATGTCTAATTCCAACAAGCTGTACATAGTTACAGGTGTTTGGGCCAGATTCTGATTCAGTATAAAGGCAGAGCTCTTTTGTGCCTCTGAGGTGCCTGTTTGTACTAGACCTGAGATGCTTCCCCTGTCCTATTAAATGGGACTTGCTAGACATGACTTAGTTCCCAAACTGATGGTAGCAGAGATGCTGTCTGCTTGCATGTTTGTAGTGAATAGCTGCATGAGTATTGCTCTGTCACAGCCAGAACTGTGTGCTGTATGAAGCAGCATTAATTGAGTGCTACAGCCCTCATACATTCTTGATAAAAACAAATCTGTGTCTACACTGGAAACCACACAGCTGATAACTTCTACAAGGTTGCCCTTAACCAGTGGTTAGAAGTTGTGCCAATTCTAAAGCAGAAAACAACCCCACTGTCTTTTAAGCTGTCATGAGTGCCATGGTAAACCTCAGTCTTTGTCATTTTTGACCATCACCACTGGGTAAATCAGTACTGATCAACCAGTGCTAACTTCGTGTTGCTTTGTTACTCTCATATCACCAATGGGTAGGAGCTGCTTAAGATCTTTCCAGCAGACACAATGCTGAGTCGTTGTCAGCCATAAGGTTCAGGAGCATATTCTGATCCACCTTGCTAAGATCCCTCCCTTGAACAGGTGACTGAGATCATGGAATTTGGGAAAGACCTTTACTCTCTTGTGATTGTCCCCCTCTCCCCTTTGTAAACTGAAGAGAAAACAGAAACTGAATTTCTTCCCTGCCAGTGAGATTGAACATCCATGTTTTTTTCTTCACCCGAGGGATGCATAATACATGATTTACAGAACTGCTGACTGCTGTAGCTGCAATTAAAACAACACTGCCTTCATAGCTGGAACATTGAGTGCAAACAGGCTGATAGTTTAATCAATCCATTTGAAGAAGTATTAACTAAACCAGCAGTTTACTGTTCTTGTCAAACTCTAAACAACTGTAAATCTTGTTTTCAAAAATCAACCAGAAAAAATGTGACACATTAAAAATGAATTAGACATGGCACACCACCCATACGCTGTATAATAAACAGATCACAGCCCTATAGTAATAGTTGTGATTTCTGGCATGTCACTGGAGAAGAACTCATGGGTTTTCAGAATGACCTGTGTCATAAATCATTGCATTCTCATTTACACTGAGCACATGTATCTAATTTTTCAAGAGCAGCTTCTGAAATCCTGATGAATGGCTTCGGAATTGATTACTGGAATGTATGAAAAGTAGTGTCACGAATGCCTAATTGAGGAAAGGAGAAGGGGACTAAAAACACAATCCAGTGACATCTGAATTACAAAAATGTGATATGTACCAAGTAACAAATGAATAGCCACCCAGGAGATAAGGCTAAAACATGAAAATGTAAAATCTGTCACACTTTTCTTCAAGACAGATAAAATAAATTAATGTAAATTTTCAGTAGGGTTAAACCAATGTAACCATAAATCATATATGTATGTATTTTTTCACCCATATAGGCATCATTTTCTTGCTATCCAGTTTAATGTTTTCTGTGTGAATGCATATTTTCAAGATATGGAATGCTTCACATTTAAAAAACAACAACAGCAACAACAACAAAAAACAGACATGACAAACCAGGAAACATATTCAAACTTATTAATGAAATTCCAGAGACGCAATGAGGCATTTTTATGTATATCTTGTCGACTTTGTTTATGCACATGATCTCTTGTCAGCATGACTGAGACCCCCCCCCACTTCACACAAAGTTGAACAAAAAGCTATGCACTCAGTAAGCCCAAATTAATGTAACATGTTCCTTTCTGTAGACACCACAGAGATACCATCAAACATGGGATTTTCTCACAGTCTTGTCTTTGAAGTAACAGATAGAGGTATAATAATTGAATCCAATTGTTATTTCCTTTGTGTAAAAGACTACAAGTTACAATCCACACTGAAAGGTAGTGTAGACAGTTTTTATGCTTTGCCCACTTTTAAAGATTTATCTGTGTATGCAGCTGGAGCACAAGGACTGAAGTTGAATGTGTTACATGGCTGTAGCATGTAGATTCTGATTTGGTGTTGAAAGAAACTCTTTGGCAGATAAGTAATGAAATAGCAAACATGCCATCACCTAATAAAAACATCAGTTTATAAGAACCATTAACTACCTTTTCCCGAGACATCCTTTTTTAATTGTTATATTTGATTTTGTCATAAGAAAACAAATTCATTTTACTTTACTGATACATGCCAAGCAATGGCTATAGAATGAGGAAATTTTATAAGGAAGCTATTACCCTTTGTCCAGTCTCTACTTGCAAGGTTCAAAATGACCAACATTCGTTAAACTTTATTACTGAGGTTCATGAAAGTTTCTTTGGATTAGAAAAGCATAACCTTCTGTCCCGATTTAGAATGGTGTTGCAGCTTTTCATTAACCTGGAAACCTCCTATTTACATGGTTCACAGCCTGGTCTCAGCTCACTTGGAGGTAACAAAGGGTGTCGGGACAAGAGTGCAGCAGGGGGCTCATCCTTTAGGGCTGCCATCTGAATTTGATCAGGTCAACTGTTTTAACTCCTGCCTCATTAGGCAAAATAAAATGGAGATTATGGTGTGTGGAAGGATCAGATTGCAGACAGCAGGCTCTGCCTCCTGACACTCGCTACTGATTTTGCATTTTGACAAGATCTTGCTCACCATGTTTTTGATGCTATATTACAACAGGTATTAAATTATTTTGAAGACACGATCACTTGTGTCCCCTGGCATTTCAGAATTTAACCAAAGACGAGTGAAGTAATAAGTGAAGACACATTAGTCTCAGAGGCAGTTTACCTACTGGAGAGATGTCACTGTGTAGTATGGGCTTAATGCTGATAGACACATTAATTCAGCTTGTCAAGCTAGCTCTTCTCTTTCACAGTTTAGGATATCTGTAAATTGGAAAAAATCTGACAAAAAAAAAGTTTGCTAGGCAAATTGTTATTACTACCTGGCACAGAGAATTAAATAATGTGTTTTGACTACATTATTAAAATGTCTATTCAGTTTCTCTTTAGTTACTGCTTTTAGTGGTTATGTATTGTAAAAGTTGTATAGAGTTCAATGTGTTTCTTACCTTACAGTGCCTATTAGGGGTAGAGATGAGTATCATCGAATAATGAAAATCTTTGCCACCTGGTTGTCCACTGAAAAGCATTTACCAACAGACCTCATCTGTACATGCCATGTAATAATAGGACGTTCATGGTCTATAAATGTCAAGAAATGGTCCAAGGTATCAGTTTAGTCAGCTGACAAGTACTTGGCAACTCTCTTATAAGGACAATAGTTCTTTTTGCTCACACCCAAACATGGTTTTCTTTAGGACAAACAGCGATAATAAAAGCAGATGATGTTTAGCAATTGGATATTTCTTTTCTTTCTCTTATTCCATTTGGGCAGGACTTTCCTTAAGTTCCACCTCTTTAAGCTCAGAGTAACAACTCTTAGTGAATGAAGAGGAAATGGAAATATGAAAATTAGAAATAAGTTCACATTATTTTTGCAATTACTCCTTTATAAATCAAGAGTTCGCCTGAAGTATAGACACTAAAATGCTGTCAAAACAAGAAGCTCCCTTCAGGGAGGGGGGAAAAGAGGCGACAAGTAATATGCAACAGATGTGAACCTGTATGAATTTTTTAATACAAAGTAGAATGTGCATTATTCCATGGTTAAAAGTGTAGCATAAAATTGTTTTAAGCTGACTTAAGATTCATTATTCTAGTAAAGACCAACTGAGAAATGCACAGGATTGTTACGTTCTAAGTGAAATTAATGTCTGAATTATAGTCATTAGCTTTCAGACAACTACAAATTGCACAATCCATAATAATGTGTATCTTCAGTAACATGGACCACGTCACTACATTTAATTTCTTCTGCGTATTATATGCCAACTTCAATATCCTTATTCCTAACGCAAACTGATTCATTTGCAGACTGCCATGTATCCTGAGGACTTAATGAGGAAGGGGCCTTAAAAAATAAACATCTCATTGCACATTTTTATTTCTACATATCTGGCTCAAAATTATATTTTCTGAGGACATTTAAAGCATCTAAAACATTTCACGGAACAAACCTGCCACTTCCAAAAGCAAACCACAGAGAGGTAAATAACATGTTTTTCATGAAACAATTGCACTTACTGAAAATGCTGAAAAGATTTTTGTTAAAGAATGTATCATAAGGCATGTGCACGAATTATTGCAGACCCTTGAGGCCCACATAATTTCTGTCTTCCTGTGTTCCCATTTACTTTTGCTGCCAGCCTCCCATTTCTCCTTACTCTTCTTTTCAGTTTCTAGCTCCAAAATTCTGTCTGTTTTTCCAGTTGTCACCAGTTGCTGCCTTTTTCCACCAATCTGTCCACATATATTCCACCTGTCCTGTACTCTCTCTTGTTCTTTACCCAGTTCAACTGCCAGACTCCTCCTCTCCAGTTCATTTCCACTTCACTGGACTTCAGTCCTTCACTTGCTCTGTTTCCTTTTGACTCCTTTAGGTGAAGGCACCACTTTCTGCTACAAACATATCGCTTGCTGAGAAGGGGAGAAGTATTTAAAGCAAAATGACGTTAATTTTGGTGCAAATTGTATGCAGGCACCCAAGAGCAGCTTGGAATCTGTGGTGAAAAGTAAAACAATCTATGTTAGTAGCACAATTTCAGGGTGTGTGTGTTTGTTTTTGCTCTACTGCATGGCCTCATAAATATTTGCATCTGCAAAAAAGAAAGTCTGGCAACAAGCAGTGATGGGGATCAAGAACTTACTCAGTTGGCTTTGCCATTAGTGGAACCATTCACTGAATTACATCCCAAGTGGAATCATAGAATCATTAAGGTTGGAAGAGACCTTCAAGATCATCTGGGAAAGTTAATGACACTTTTCTGTCTTCCCACTATAAAGGCCACATGAATCCTACTGGTCTAGTATGCAGCACTTCCAGTCCTGGAAAATACGGAGGGCTCTTTGAGCTGCCGCAGGACTCATTACACTGTCCAGATATCCACTTTAAGGAATGCTCAGTTGCCACTTTTTAATCAGTTTTGTGCTTCACTTAAAATAATTTTCACGAAAGGTCTGTTCCTAGTGTTGGATGCAGAGCAGACTCAGCTGTACAGGTAGGTAAAGAGAGCAACTGCCAAGCATTATATGATGCTAAGGAGTCAGAACGGCCAGTTCTTAGAAGTGAGGCATTTATTACTCTATCTTGTCTGCCTCCTAATACAGTTGTGTTATTTCCTGTCCTGTTAGAAAGTCAAGGGAAGTGCAGCAACTATTACTCTTCCTTAGGCAGTAGAAGAAAATGATACTGAAGCATTGTGAGAGAACAATTGCGAAATTCCTCTTTCTCTGTTTTTGTCACATGAGAACAATACCAGCCATGCAGCTGGTCGGAGTCATCTGGCAGAGCTCAGAGTGACTCATCGTGTCTGGAAGAGTCGAGTGCATGCTGTTCTCCAAAGAAGAGCACTCTGTAACCACAGCAAGGGAGAACAGAGCTCACTGGTTGCATGTGTAGGAGAGAACAGACAAAACTGGCCACTTTTCCCACATAATAAGCTCACACTTTTGGGGTCCAGGGACAATGTTTCAGGTCGTGTTCCCTCAGAGTGTTTAAGGGAACATTAGCAGAGGGTAGGCCAGGCTGTTTGACAACAGCAGTAAAAGAAAGGACTGCCCATGCCTTTGACAATCCAGCACATGGAATAAATCTCAGAGCATTTTAACATGGATGATTAGTTTGTGGTGATTAGAAGTGATGTGCTGCCACATTCTGGAGATGGTTTGTCTCAAAGGCAGCTTTGGCTTCCAGGAAGTGGGTAAACAAGGGGGCACAGAAAAAAAAAAAAAAAAAAAAAAAGTCTGTTGTTTTGTTCAAATGCTCTGAAAGCTACAGAAGTGAGTTATATTGATAGAATCCTACTATTTCTTTTTCAGAGTCTTTCTCCCTATAGGGATCGCTGGCAGTAGTACTACCATCACTAAAACTCAGAGAATGCTGTCCTGAGCTGATTTGGGTCAAAGGAGAAGTCTCAGATCTTAAGACTTCTTTCTTGCCTTACTGTTTATATGGTAGTGTGAGAATACTGTTCAGGATCAGTTCATGATGCCAGATTTCTACTTTAACGTTGTAATAATATGCAGTTTCACTACAGGGCATGCTCAGCATGGTTTGTCTAGAACCTGATCTATTTTCTACAGGTAAACACAAAAAAGTTAAGCTTTGCAGTAAAAGAAAGGAGAAAAGGATCAAGTACACAAAACATCTAGATTTGAATCAGTAATATTCTAACTGGTCTTAGGCATAAAATAATTATTAGAAATAATATACATATGATAAATTATGTTTGATCTCTTTAGTAAATCCATTGTTTGCAGTGATACCAAGTTATTGACATCTTTGCATAGGCTAGTTTAGACTATTTACAGTATATTAATTCTCTCTAAAATTTTCTCTGTTTCAGTGTTACATTTAATTATTTTGCACACATTTCTCTATGAGACATTTTAGACTGCATCAGCTGATAGTCTCAATAGATTTTACATACAAATGTTTCTCTGCTTCTTGGAGAGATCTGACAGAATATGCCTTATGTTCTCACTTCAGGAGGTCTGGATCTTTCAACCAAATTTAATAGCTATTTATGCCTTTGGAAGATCTTATCTAATGTACTATTGGTTCAGGGTCATTCACAGCCTCACATTATATTGAAACACGGACAGAGTGTGTAATTTGTTAATGTCATGAAGGATGAAGTTGGTTAGAAAGGGAAGTGTACACGATTTATAATAACACAAGTGTTTCCTTGCTAATCCCTTGGCAGGTTCATTATCTGTAGAGCCCCAGGCAATAGTTGGCCTATCGTGAGAGTGAAATTTAACCCACAGCATGAAATTAATCCTCAAAGACTTTTGTCTACTCTTTCTAGAAATAATAAATTCAAAGTGATTTTATAATTCTCTCTCTAACTTTATGTGGAAGTGTTAAATTGGTATCTAAACTCTATGGCACATGTCAACCTATTGATTTATGTTTAGTTAAGTAACATGTAAGTGTATACCAAGAAGAATAAGGAATTTGAAGATGTGAATTAGTGGTACATTCATTGCTTCTTCTTATAAGCCTTTATCCTTTCTATTTCTTGTAATTGCAGGGAAGACAAAGAGTGTATATATGTGGATGCATGTATGTATAAAGTCATTCAAAGGCTCATATCTGGACTTCCTAGAGCTTCTGATTTTATATTTGAAACAACTTGGTGGATTTTTTTTTACACAATGACTTTTTTTAAAGCTACTTGTTTCCACTCTAATTAGGGCTTGTTGCTGCCAGTAAGAATAGATTTTTGGTAGAATTTTGGAATGTGCTTCTTGAGCTAGCTGTGTAAATACTGGTAGGTAGCTGGTTTGTTGTTTGCATTTTCTTAGAAAGAGGTTTATTTTTATTATATATGAAAAGAGGTTCTCTGTACTAAAGAGAGAACAGGTGAATTTGTTACTGATATATTGTGACTCTCCTCTGCATTTTTCAGGATGTTATTCCTCACTTATAGCACAACCTAGTCTATAACATTAGATGAGCAGTTCTAGATACTCTTGTGTTTATCTAGATACTATCTAGATACAGGGTTAGGATTTTTTTTCCCCACTTTTTAGACAGTATTGATTCAGTAAATATTTACTGCCACTTTGTACTTTGATGTTCATCTTTCAGTGAAATTTTCCACTTCTGGAAGCAGCAAGTCATATTTAATAGATGTTTGTGATTGGCCGTATCTTTTATGTTGAAGAAATTTCTTCAAGATACTCATTGAAACTCCACACAGTCATAGCAACTGGGACAGAGACAGAATGACAAAAAATGAAGCAGCTAAAGTGCTTCTTAGCACACAGTCCTGACCTGGGCAGGAAGTTTACCGGCTACTTAGAGGCCATTATATGAGCAGATCTGGAAACACATTAGGTTTCTGATCATTCCTCTCATTCTTCAAACATAATTTGTAACAGTGGTGCAGACATTAAACTATTCTCACTTCACATATTCTTTCAAAGAAAATTAGTTTTTCAAGCCATACCATATTTCCTCTGCATATTTTAGGAAAGTTATGCTTGTGCACATGTATACTCTAGTGGTGGGGAGGGAAACAGCAGTTGCTGAAGTATGTTAAAGGCAACGGAGAGCAAAGGGGGTGTCTTTGATCCTAAAAAAGACTTTAAGATATGTTAAAGATGCCACTTGATATTAAGAGATGAGATGTGGCATAGATGTAGCAAACCTCTGCAAACTACATACGTTATTGTTATATTCGTTGCTCAGTATAGAAGTTCCTGCAAAAGTTTCTCATATAAAGTTAAAGCATAGGTTTCTGATGTATTTTCTAAACTGCTTTTATTGTTAATGGAAGCTGAAGGATTTAAGCATTGCAATTTGATACAGTACAGTACTGTAAATCAATACCATATAGTAATTCAGATATCATTTATGTCTACATTATGACTATCCATTCAACAAACTGTAGACATAGAAGGGAAAATTGCAGAACTGCAGTGCTTGCTTATAGGTGTTAGAGATGACATGGAAGGAGCAGAGACAATGATACATTGCTCATATTTTGAACAATGACTGCCTGAAGGTTTTCCATCTGCTCAATATATATAGTGTTTCTTGGACCACACTCTTCTCCCTTCTACCTACTTTCATAATTTTTCTCACTCTATACATCCATCAGTCATTCCTCAGCAATTGACTTTCCCTGTTTGCCCTTTTCGCAGCCCACAGTCTCATAGTGAAAACTTCCTGCAACAAAAACAGCAGTGTTTGTTTATTATGAAACTGTGGTTTCTCCTGCCAGTTCCAATGACAAGTTGGCATCTTGTGACCTCTAATAAATGGGGGTAAATGGTATGTCTATTAGCTGGTAGGCAGGATGGCTATTTGCATTTTCAAGAGGTCTTGAAACATAAAAAGGCTAAAAAATCTCCTGTGCATGTAATGAAACTGGAGATTCCCTTCTGCAGACCTCTAAAATCAGGTTTATTCTTGGAGGGGTTCAGGCCATAAGTGGGACAAGCTGTAGATTTAACAAGTACAGTACCATAGTACTCTGCAACGTTTAAGTAGATTAAGTCCTTCCCATGCCTTAGCCTGGGCACCTTTCAGGATGCATAGCAGAGAAAGTTGGAACCTGGCTATCCTTGGACTTCTGTTTATGTGCACAGACTGTATTGCACCAAAGTAAAGACCCACAACAGAGAAGGTGAAAGTACTGCCAGTGTAGTGCACACACTATCTGGCTAGGTCTTTGGAAGAAGCATAGCATAACTTTTGTTCTAAGTAGCTGCTTCCCCATTAGCTAGCATGTGTGCTAAGAAAAAGGAGGAAAGTGGCATGACCAATATGTTGTACGGTTAGGTTTTTATTTATTGCACTCTTACTCAGTTTGGCCTTAAACAGCAAATAGCAATTTATGAACCAACAAAGGCATAACCCTACATGTTGAATATAATTATATACATAGTAATTAACTTTTAGTTATGAAGCACTGAGTTTTCAGTCATATTTCAACAAGCCAATTTTATTTATCAGTAGGCATTCAATAATTCAATAAATCAATTTGCTTTATCTCTAAGGCCATGTAGTACTACAGACTTGACTAAGTGCGAGTATGGAAGATGTACCAAATGTAACAAGGAAACAAAGCAGTAGTCCCTTGGAAATACTGCATGACAGCATCAGAACTGCCTTCCGTCATGTCTGTTTTTCAGTCCTAGGGCTCAGTAGCTGAGACAGATCAGCCATGTTAGTGTAGCCTGCCTTCCTGGCTGCCTGACTGCCTGGAGAACATAAGCAAAATTCACTTCTGTGAATGTACAAAGTGAGAGGAGGAATTTTGCTAGTTTCCAACTGATGGTTAACAAAACATTTTGTTTTCTGAGATCATTATAAGAGAACCTTCACATACTTCTTTGATTTGAAGATTTTCATGAAATCATTTAACTTTTTTTTTGAACAATACATAAAAGGCACAAGACTGCAAGCAAGTGGTAAAATCTGTTGAGAAGTTTATCCTCCAGACTACTGCACTGCCTGCTTCCCACAAATGCTTTTCTGCAATCCTCTCTTTCTTTCAAAAGTTGCCCTGCTTTGTATCTTTAAAATTATCAGCACTTGGAAAAGTCTTGTTAAATCTGAAAGAAGTCCTGTTTTTCTTTAGACTTAACAATGTTTCAGATACTGATTAAAAAGGGAATTCTCCCTTTATTCCTGAGGTCAGTAAGAAATATTATGGAAAATTGCGTTAACTCTTGCAAATCCCTCTACAACTATAAAAGTACAAATGAGATCGTCCCTGCTGTTTCAGTCAGGCCTATGAACCTCAGAGCAATAGGATATTTATAAGAAAATTCCAGACATAGCAGTGGTGCCGTGATCCATATGACCCAAAGTTTCCAGTCTTTGTCTATCCTCCTGTCTTTAAGGAAAAACAGAGGGGCATAAAATGAAAACTTGGAAGATCACAAATCATTGTTATGACTCGTTATAATGAATGATTTGTGCATTACTTTATGGAGTAGTTAGGTAGGTTTGGGGGGAATAAAGAAACCCTCCTTTTTAACTTTCACCACTTTAGGCCCATTTTCAAGCAACTGTCTTTCCTAAAATAACGCTGCTCTTTTTTTCCACACTATCCTGGATAACCAGTGAGTTTTTTCAGCGGGGAGAGTGTGTTGTGATGTAAAGGTTCAGCTTTGTGCTGCCGTTGTCAAGAGCCTGTTAGTGTTTCCATTACAGCACTAATTCTTATTTTCTGGTGTTTATAACCAGGCCATAAAATAGTTGAAGTCAAATTTTGGTAGTTTTCAAAATGTATTTACAAATAAGAAAAATAATCTCATTGGGAGGGGCTTGTTAGGTCTGCAGAAAAATAAATAAATAAATAAATAAATATCCTGACAGCTTTGCAGCAACGGTGACTCACAGTTTTGGACATTCAAAATGAGTCTTCTGACCACAGCATACAACCTGTATTCAAGATTCTTCTGAGTTTTGCTTAACATTATTTCTGTTGTTACCTACTAAAAGTAGAAGTGTTACTCGAAAAATAAAAATAAAGTACTGAAGTCTGTAGGAACTGCTGTTGCTGCTCCTACGAAGTAGCATTTACTACACTGCATTTGGGAGAACTCCCCTCTTTATCTTCAAACTGTGAGTAAATAGGGTGTATCCTCAAGCGTCAAAGTTTTCTCTTCCCTTCCTGGGATATATTTTAATTTGTTAGAAAAACTTGCTGGAAGTGTGGATACATATCTGTTGACTATAAAAGATGCTGGAGAGCTACCATGTCAACACACAGCAAACTTTCCTTAAAGTTATGGGATCATGTTTTTATTTTTCTTTTTACAAAGGGGGAAGTGTACCATTTCAGATAAACTGTATTACAGAAAGCAAGAGTGTTCTGATATTTTACTAGTTTTAAAGTCACCTCAGCAGAGCGAGTCATAGCTCTTCAGAGGAAATTTCATCCTTAACTTGCCTTGTTATGCCCTACTGTATGTTAAGAATTGCTGAGGTCGCTAAGCACTGCCTGATAATGAATTCCATATAAGCTGCAATATTGGAGCACAGCTGGGTGGGTAAGAATTGAGTTTCAGTCTTTAACTCAGAATTTCCTTATTTTACTGGTTTTATTTCAAAATGTAGTGCTTTTTTAAGAGTGTAGGTTTTCTGTCTCTTAGCTATGCAAATTAATAGAAAAAAGGTAATTTTAACATGGAATCAACATATGCTTGGAAGGTATTGCCCATGGGTATTGCCCATGTTACTTATATTTGCCATCAGCCTTTTTAATAGTCTGTCTTGTGATAACAAAAGTCATATAAGTTAAAGTATTCAAATGCAGAGTATTTAGCTGTACTTTTCAGTGGAGTAAGGCAGGTTATACCCTTCCCAGTATTTTAAATATCTCAGCCACAATATCTTAATCAAATTTTAAATGTTTTCCAGCGCAGGCATGGGAGGTTGGGTGGACACTCAAAACTAACACTTCTTTCAGCAACTCACAATTTGATTTTGGCTATTTTCCACTGAAAATGAGTTTGGATTTCTTTAGTTGACCATTTCTTTCCTTTGGGAAAAAAGATATTTTCGGTTATCTTTACTACTTTGACCATAGGGAAAAAGTGTAATGTATATTTTGTTGTGTTTTGCAAATTTTTTGGTGCTAAATCTTTTTAATACCAAAAAAAGAAAAGTCAGAATACACTAAGCTGTGTTGGGACTCCTCTCATCAAAGATCTTAAAATGCTAATGAGCCCTGAAATGAATTGAACAACTCTTCAAAAAGACCTCCCCTCAAATCTTCTCGTCTGAAAACCGCAACAATTTTCCTGCCTACTCAGAAAGAAAAGTTCTTGTGATTACCAGAGGGGAAACTGAAATCAAAGCTTTGTTTAAAAAAAAAAAAAGTAGAAATTCTTGGCCCTGTCTATAGGAATTGTTGAAGAAAAAAGTGTCTTTTTCCTGTGGGATATAAATTTTCCTATTTCAATATTTAAACTGGAAGCATTTTGAATAATGATTACTATTTGTATTTAAGTTATTGGTTAGTAATAACCAATAGTAATTATTCATTTGAAGCCTTCCTATGGCTTATCAGATATATTTTATTTTACAAAACTGCATGAAGATTTGCCTTTGTATCTTTTTGAAGTAATAGAGAATAACCTTACTTTTTATAAGCAGCAAAATCGTTCATCTTATTTGGTATCATTGATATAATAACAAATTTAACCGATAGATGAATTTTTCATATTCACATTTAAATTTTTTGAAGGCTCTAATTTGCACAGGCTCAATAATGGATTCATTGATGGTAATGGCACAAGGCATGAGAATGGCTCTATTGGATTTGACTAATCCAACAGAGAGAGGTCAAGAGAGGATATACATTTTTGTAATAGCATTTCAACTAAGATAAGGAACTGGACATTTTTTAATCAGACACATGTTATAAACAGAAATCAGCCAAACCACATTCTCATTTTTCCCTGAATTGGGACTGGATGCTGGAGCCTTTATGTAATATAATCTAATATTTGACTTCTTGTGAAATCTCTTCTAGTCATTAATTTGTATTCCTCATCACTTTGTCTGTTGTTTTTCTATAAGCAGTTTTGAAGAAAAACATACAAGACTATCCAAAACTAATGAAAGCCAGACTTCTGTTGATGTATTAGGCCATCAGTAACTACCCATATGTAAAATCTTAAAAAATAACTTCATCATCTCTGACAATGAAAAATTATTCCTCATGCTGTCATTTTCAATGTTCGTCCTGTTTAGATAAGGGGCAAAAACATCCATAGATTTTGGGATGGTTGTTTTTATTTAGGAAATAGAGATTACAAGAGTTTTCAGAAATAAACCATCACTCTTAAAAACAAAATACTGTTTTTGCTGTTTCTAGTTTCTGCAGATTCACTAATAGCTAAGCATTTTATACACAAGATAATGTAGACAAAAAGCACAGGCAGTGTTTAAATTTACCTACTCCTTTTACAGTTGTCACTTCCTAGCCAATCTTACTTTCGTAAGATCATAAAATCACATCTAAGATATTGTGTAATCCTTCAGATATAGGTATCTGTCTAAGGTCATCACTGTTGTCATAGAAGTCGTATCCAGGCAGCCAAAATAGTTTTGAGGACAAAATTATACATTCATTTGTATATCCTCAACACTGGAGAGCTGTCCCTGCTCCAGCAGAAATTCCAGATAGGCTTTTCAGACAGAACATAAGAGTAACTTCTAAAGGATAATAACAGTGTGTGCTGTTTCCAGGTCCATAACTGTGAAGAAAGGCTGGTACTTGCAGGGACCTTGTAGAAGCTGAAAGCCCACAGTTGTATCTGGCACCCAGAAACACAGAGCTTGGAAGCTGGAAGTTAAAGCTTGGTGTGCATGTGCCATAGGCAGAGAGGACACCTGCTCTGAGTCCCTTTCTATAGGTTCACCTCACTAAGAAACATGCCAGGATGTCAGAATAGAATGTAAGAATAAGATAGCAAAGTTTTCTTTGAATATATAATATACTGCATTCAGAAATAAACTGGTTCTGAAGGCTTCATCCTCCAGTGCCAAGGCACATATCATGTTTGCACTTCCAGTGCCAAGCTTAGGTGAACAATACAAGGGTTTTCTGTTCCCTGGTCAGCACGGAGCACTGACAGTGCTCTCAATATTTTAATCCATCAAATAAAAGCAAATTTGCACAACATAACTAGAAATAGCATATGGTTTGCACAATCATAGCTATCAGTTTGCATGATATTTCTCTGACCAGCTTTTAAGATTGTCCTTCATTTAATCTTTCATTCCTGTGGAATAAGGGAATGGTAGTTTTCAACAAATTACTTTTTGTTGTTGTTTTGAACTTTCCTCCACATACACGCATGCATCGATGGAATTAGATTATTAAAAGTATTTATGGTTTGAACTTAGTTTCTGCTGTGTTTGTTTCTCAGGAAGACATTAAATTATTTGTATTTGACTGCTATAACTAGTTATTTTTACTGTTCTTTAAGAAAATTTACCAGAGGAGATTTTCATGAAACAGTTACATAGGTTCTGTAACTGCCGTACGTGCTTCTTGCCAAGTTTGTTTTTGCTAAATGCTCTTGTCTAAAGCTATACGTAAAGGATTTTTTTTATTTATTTATTTTTCTGCCATTGTAGCTGCTTTATGTTTTGTCCCCTGTGGATAATGGAAAAGTTAATAGTTCTTCATTAGTAACTGACAAAATACAGCTTTTATTTCTAAAATGCATTATTACACATTATTACACTCCAGGAATATATGTAGTGCCACTTTATTTTTCCCACTGATATTTTTGGTGGAACTATGTGCTTCTTAGCTAGAACACTAAAGTATAAGATGGAGGAAAGTCATCCTTAAAAATAATAGGAAATACAGGAAAGATGATTCTATTTTCTGATCAGTATACTTTTGTCTGTTCTAGGAGTAAGTCTCATATTCAGAGAACTGGCTGATAATATCAGTGAACCACCTAAATCATTTTGCTGTGTTTAGGCCTTTGCTGTTTCTCTATTCAGTGATATAGTTCATTCAGGGAAAATATTTTCAAAATTGTACATGCTGGAAGTGAGCCCACACATGGGAAGTTCTTATCATTCATGCTGAAAGCAAAATAGAGTGATGGAGATGATGCTTCTCTATTGGCAGCAGTTTGCAGTTGTAAAACACAGGAATAATCTGAGGAATAGAAACTATAATCCATATCTCTTCACTATCAAGTCAGCGAATAATCACATCTTTCTTCTGGTGCTTTGTCAGGAAGCTGGGGGGACTTCTTTTTGTTTCATGGATGCTGTCTTCAACACAAGTAGTTTTACCAGAATAGGTTCCTAATCAAACAGAATGGAGGAGATCCAAGGTTGTAAACCGATGAGAATTTGGACCAATTGCTTTATGAGAGCTTTGATAAATTGCTTTTAGTTAACTTAAAGGGAGGTGGCAAGTGATGACGATCTTACTGGATTCAAATTTTGATCAGAATAGGCAATCTGTTCCATCTAAGTTGTGCTCTAAATTGGTATATCCCTTGTTTATCTAGCTCTAACTTTTACTGTGAATGTATTCTTTCAGATGTAGGTAGGAGTTACTGTCTTACTCATACACTGGCAATGTTTCCTCTTTTTGCCCTACCTGGATTTCACAGCAGTTGCTGAGAATTTTTTATAACAGACAAAGTGAAAATTGCTTGTTAACCAATCACATATGAAGAGGATAGAAGAATAGATCGGGATTGCAATAAGACACAGGTCAGGTGTGGAATGGATGAATTTATGAGTTGCAATATTTGCTAAATAATTCAGTAAATGTGAAAATTCATCAATTTGTGTTTGGTAATTTTTTATATGAACTTCATACCTGATAGTAGACATTCAGACTCACATAAAAGTCATCTCTGCAAAGAATTTTGAGTTTTCAGGGTACCTTTACAATTATTTTCATTGTTACTATTATTTTCTTTTTTCTGCCAAAAACAAAAAAAAGTTCCTTCAAAAGTCATAGTGGTAAACAAAATAAATAACATCATGAATTCCAACAAAGTGAATAAAATTTCCATTTAGATGAATTTTGAAATCAATTTTGTAATACTTCTCTAGCAATGATTCTGATTTATTACTTGTAAAATAAACACGAACTGTATGAAAGCAGATGATAAATTCTGTAGTTAGATGGAAGCAAATCTATATCTGCTAAACACAATGACAGGAATAAGTTCTGTTCTTTGCCTGTTCTCTATGTTACAACTTTATAATATTATTATGTTTTTGCAGTTAAATAATCATCATAGCAATACTATAATACTTAAAATATGACCCTTATACTAGCATAATTTATATCTTTGTCTTTAAATAATTAAATTTTTTGTTTTGAAATTTTACGTTCAGTTCTTCAACAACTCATATGATTTACTGTTAAAATAAGTGACAGAATTATACTCTCAATTTAGTTATTATCCTGTAAGAAACATAAGCAACTCAAAGAACTTGAGCCAAAAAAATAAAATATATTATCAAGGTCTGCTTTGCAGTGCAAAGTTTTGCATGAAATCTGAGCATCAGTAGATAGCCTTAACCAGTAGTAGCACCTGAATAAATGTTTAAGTTAGCAAATTGAAATCTTTTTAAATTATAAAGCAGTTATTTTTTATTATAGACATGAACTGTTAGATGATGTATATTGATATAAAGCTTCAGGCTGTACATTCTTGATCAAGTTATGCTAGTAGGACTAACTACAGAGGTGTGTCTGGAATCATGGGAATTATTGGAAGTTTAGGAAGACTATAAATGTTTTCAGCTTTCAGAAGTCTGTATATTTGTTTAAAAGTTGTTTTAAGTTTAACATTGCACAGATAATTTAATTTGTTTTGTTGTTATGCCACATAACTCTCCTCTCTTCTTTATATCGTATGAACAGCTCAGTAACAGAGATTATTTGCTTTGGTCCCAATCATGGGGGGAATGTTAGGAGCTTTATTCAAAATAGAGTAGAACATATGATAAAATCCTAACAAGATGTGAGGAGAAGGAAAAAACATCTAAGACTGCCACTTATCGGAAGCACTGTGACATGGTGTAAAGTCTGGTTCTCTGAGTCAATGTTTTTCTTTCCCTCTGAGCTTTGTGGTTGAGGAACTAGTCAGCAGTACTGTACAAATGCACCGAGAAATTCTGGAATTTATGAATGAGGGTATGGGCTTTGTAATCCCAGTGGTGAGTCTGGTCCACATCACAGAATTTGGTGAGCCTGCTGCACATCACATTGTGGTTGTTCTACATAGCTGTGATTTAGCTGCTCACTACCTACTTGAACATAGATATGAAAATAGTGGTTTCTTCCTTTTAGATTTTAGGGTAACTAAAAGAATTTCAGCATGAATTTGACATCTTTATTCAACCCAGAGCATTAAATAAAAGGGGGAGGACTGCTAGGTAACATTGCAATGAACAGAGTGTAAACACTACATTGGTATATACTGTAGTGGCAAAATCCACAGGACACTTTTGATGAGATCTTCAGCAAGCATGAACAAAAAAATTAGCAAATGAGAGAGGGAGAGAAAAAATATATATTATATAAACATATATATATATATCAGAAAGCACACACACCTCCATGTACTCCTATAGAAATAGTGTTAGAAAAGACTTTAAAGGATTTCTGCAACAGGGTGTTTTTGCAGGAAATCTTCCTGTATAATGAGGATTTTGTAAAACTCAGCATAAAATACTGGCCATTATAAAACCCCAAAGAACTTTAAGTTAGGCATTGTAAATAGATATGTACCTTTGTGTACAGCAGAGTACACAAAGTGTACAGCAGAGTATAGCAGAGTCGTTTCAAAATATGAAGTATCACTTGTTAAAGGGTAAGTTGCTCAGAGTACTGATGAAAGGAGTCAAGCATCTGCATTGTGGGATTTCAGGCTCAGCATGTTGAGAGTTATTGATCAAGCACTGCAATAGCCATAAAATGCTCTCTCTTGTGATGTACAAAATAATTTGGGTTTATTCATTTCACAAGTGGTAGTCGTAATGCTGAATAATGTGGATGAGTTAGAATATTTTCTTGGGTTTAGATCATAGTTTTCAATGCAGACATTGCATTTTGAACAGAGCCCAAGACCTCAAATTATTTTACAGGATTTCCACTTTTTGAGATCCCAGCCATGTCTCTTTTGGTTTGAACAGGGAAAGACATTGATGTTCTTTTTTAAAATAATATCAGGACATTTTGCTATCAAACAAAGCTACTACAAGGTGGTGTTCAGTCAAAGACGGCATAAAAGGCCAAGTCTCACGGGATGTTGCTATGGACCCAAAGAGAGATTGCGAGGTCCCCAGTGGCATCAGGAGCTGGAGGTGGGAGCAGCGAGAAAGGGAAGGCAGCAGGCCCCAAGCAGGAGGAGATTACCAGGGCACCAACACATGGCCCAATGTTTCTGCCAGCAGGCCCAAGGTGGGAACACACATCACAGCATTTTGGCCACGCCAGACAGCCAAGAAGCAGAAAAATTAGAAAGAAAGAAAGTTACCTAATGATAATTTTTAGGGCAATCAAGCTCTCAGTAAATGTTTACAGTGTTGGAGCATACAGTGGCCAATCTGCCTCCCTGCCCATTCAACATGTCTCTGATTGCTGACTGCACATGATGCTTTTCAGACATCAAAATAATAAATTAGGTCAGAAGTTAACGCTCTGATTATATTTATAGGTGAGTTTATCTTTTTTTGTTCTAGCAAAGCTAATACCTTGCAAGGCAGGCATCCAGCTCCCAAAAATGCATGAAATTCAGGGGTTTTATAATGCTTTTAGAAGGAAATGGATTGGAAGCAGAGAAAGCCATTACGTATCCCCCAGTTGTGTTCATTCCTCTAAACAATCATTAAAAACAGACCAGGTTGTTTACTGAAGTGAATGCTTTCACTCTTTTGGATTATTACGATTACCAACACAGGCTGCTGCTGCCTCCAGAAAACCAAACATTTTTTCAGCTCTTCCTTGAGCTTCTTATAACAAGTGCTGGTGATCAATTAGCTAGTTCATTAAAAAGTTACACATGATTTTATTGAGGCAAGCAATTCTGAATCAAAGAACCCAATTCGCAGATCTAGGTTGAAACACATAATTGGCATGTATTTTAGGATCACTGTTAAAGCTATAAAAAAGATTTACTAGGGAAGGAATGGATCCAAAAACCCTAAAGGAAGGAATATGTTACTTGTGTGACTCAGTGTTACAAATGGACTCATTTAATACTAGAATCTTATCTACTTTAAAATTTAAAAAAAAAAAAATGCAACTTTAACTTTTTTTAGCAAGAAGTAGTCCTTGTGTCTTTTCATCTGAAACAATTAAATTGTTTATTGTTTTATTGTCTATTGTCTTTTGCTATGATTTTCATTATTGCTATCAAAGACGTACTTTAGTTAATTATTTAAATTCAGTTGAGAAGTTGACAGACTGTAATTGTAAGTCAAAATTAAGTAACATACCTTCATCGTGTTGTTGAGATGCACAGTGAGACTGTGATTAATGCCTCAGTTCTACCAACAGTTGTGCATGCGTGGATTAGCTGGGAACCTTGCACATGTGCTAGTAGGATAAGCTTGAGGATTTGTAAGGTGAGAGAGAGGGAAGGCACGTTATTCTGAGGATGTTTTGAAACAGTAAAGCTTTGTTCTGAGTTTACAAGTGGGCCAAATCTTGAAACTTGAGAAAAAAGAGTTTGGGTTAAGAAAGCTTTACTTTTGAAATACTTGAGAAAAAGTAATTTGCTGGTGAGTTTTTGAAAGATTTTTTTTTGTTGTTCTTCTTTAAAAAACATAAAGACTATTTTTGTTTTTGAACTGAGAGGTATAAATAATCAGGTTTTATATATATCAATATTTGATTAGAATCTACTTTATATTATAATGTTGATTGCTTGATTACCTCAATGTAAAAGTTTCTGTAGCTGGTATTTCTGTTGGACTTGTGCAATGGCATTGAGGCATTTTCAACTATTAGCTTTCCCTGGGGTTCTTTTCAGACAAAATGTTATGCATCAGCTCTTATTTGAGTGTAAGCCTATTGAATAGCATTCTCTTCTCTGCCAACTTGGCAGCAAGTTTTCCCGCTAATAAAAGAGGTTACCCCAGATAGAGATCCCAGATGTGCCTGAACTACTTTTATTAGGACTATGGAGGGGCTCAGTGTTTCCTTCTAACTGTTTTCAAAAAAGGTGTGGGCTTGCCTTCATAAGTGCCTAAAGAATTGTATTACATCACTGGATTTTTTTTTTCCTCAAAGTGAATAAAACATTAGATGTTTTAGCACAGAACACAGTTTAGGAAATACTGATGATTATTATGATAAATGCCTTTTGTTCCAGTAGAAATCTTGATTTGTTTCTACTAAATTCTCATGAAAAAGAAAACACTGCTGTTTAACACTGAGTTAAAAATACCGTTATACCTTTGCATATTAATGAGATTCAGTGTAATAATCAAAGTAACAATAGATGCTTCCTAGAAGAGCAGTGGTTAGTACTTGCTGAAAATTCAGATTTTAAGAAGCCATATATGCATATATTTGTTTTGCCCTGTACCTGTGGTGTATGAGTTTCTTGATTATGTCAGTTATTCTTTGAAACTATTTTTTTGCTGTGTAGAATTTGTATTGTACTTAGTGATAAAGCCAACTTATTGATTGACTGATAAAGACTTCTCGTAGATTGGATTTGCTAATATCAGTGTTCTTTTTTTTTTTTTTTTTCAAAAAAAAGGCTTTCAAAATTTCTCCATGCTATACAAGAAGTAGGATAATCTGACTGGGGTATTGAATAAAATAATATAGTTTGTTAAACTTACTGTTTAACAAATACAGAAATTGTAAATAATAAGATGTTTACAGTCTTAAATCATAATCTTGATTTTCCTTTCAAGGCCTTTCTGTTGAAATCTTTATCACTGTCAGAATATGAATAGAGAAAACAAGGTTTTAATTAAAAGAATTAAAAGAATTCATTGCTTTGTTTTATTGTTCATCTTATTAATAAATTACAAAAAATGAATGATGCTGTAATTTCTGGTCATGTCCCTGGTTGATTTTTATTGTAGTTGCATCAGATATAAAAAGAACAAAACTGCACAGTGGATTAATTTCATAGTGAAATACATGACAGTATTCCGTTTCAGATTTTCAAAAACAGGGTCTGATTCAAAGACTCCCATTAATTTCAATGGGCTTTGGATCAGGCACAGGGTTAACAGCTTATTTTTCAAACAACTAGAAAGAGGTGTAAATGTCAAAGGTGATAGTTATACTGTGAGTTCCATAAACTACAAAAAAAAAAGTTACTACTAAAGCTCTATTTTTCCTTAGTTTAACAGCTTCTATGAAAACAGTGTTAATAAGTATATCAGGAACAGTATATAATAATGAATCAGATACATTAAGTAACCTTTAAAACTTCTTTTATATAATAATTGGAAAGTTAAAAGTAACTTAAAATCCCTAACTCCTCATGCTGTGATGTAAATTGTATTTTTTTTTTTTTAGGTTCCAAATTCAAAGAGGGAAAACTGATCCGACCAGTTACAAGAGCCTGGGGGACTCTTTTAGGACTATTTTCCAGAGAGAAGGGTAAGAGTATATGTTTTTAAAATTGTCAATTTTATGTGACCTTTTTTAATCACCTATTTTCCAGACATTAGATCCTCTTTATATTCCACCCTTTATGCAATTGCCAGAATTTGGCAAACATTTAGTCTTACATAACGAGCACAATTTGCAAAGTCCTAACATTACTCACACTCACAATACCAAATTTTGCTATTAGGATATGTTTAAAAAACTGTGATACACAGCTGTGCAGAGATACTTGGGCAAACTCTGCCTCGGTACTGCCAGCGGGATGGCCACATCAGTGCAATTCAGTATCTTGGTTATTTTATCTTGTTTTCTGAATGGTTGTTTTATCTTGTTTTCTGAATGAGCTCAGTCTGAGCCTGAGTTCAGTGGAGTACTTGTTTCCAACCTCTGATGAACTGGCATTCCCAGTTAGCTGTGGTAGGCAATGTTTCCAAGACCTGTGTGAGTAAAATTACACAACTTTTCAATTTGACAGAATGTGGAAAAGGATTTATGGTTCTTAGTCACCTGAACCTTTAGAAGGTTACACCGTTCTGAGCCAGAGCTCTTCTAAGGGACTTGGGCTGTGATCCAGAGAGGCATTTAAATACATGCTTAATTTTATGTTCAGTCCTGTTAAAGCTAGTGAATGTAATGGGACTGATCACATGCTTAAAGTTAAGCCTGTTATCCACAGGAGCTCTTTGGGAGCTAGCCTTTAATCAAGGTAACTCTAATTAGTCAATGCCAGTTTTGAATAGCTGACAGGCTTTCCATAACAACTTTGTAAATGCAACAGCAACCAGTATTTTGTCCATATATTGATCAAAATGGAATTGTGATCATATATAGTGGCATAGATGCCACATATGGAAGCAGCAGAGGTGCAACAGGGATCAGACTTCTTGTGTCCACAAGTTGTACTGGTAAAACATAGGAGAGGCCAGCAGTGAAAATGAACTAGACCAATATTGTTTCTTGTAGCGAGATTTAGCTAAACTACCTTACATAAGTACACAGATATAGAAGTAGGTAGTTTGAATTGCTAAAGTAAGGAGAGATGTAGAGATGTTTCACTAAAGTTGCAAAGAGAGGAAGTTGTCACGTTTGCCGTTATCTGCAGTATTTGTCAGTTAGAAACAGAATGTCACATTAAAACAGTCATCAGTAGTAAGCACAAGGGAAAAAGGAGGAGAATATCAGATACAATATAATCTTAAACTTTGGCTAAAAATAAACAAAAGTAATCAACTAATCCTAACAAACTTCTCTGAATCCTTGAATCTGTTATTCCCACCTATGCAAATTATCCCATTTCTGAAGTTTGCTGATTATGACACTTTGGGGGAAGCAAGAGAGATGACTGCGAAATCTTTAAGTTAGTGGAAATCTTGAACCTAAATTGAATTATTTTGAATTCAATTCTTGAACCTCTCCTTGGGTGATCACAAAAATATGCAGAATAGAGCACCAAGAAAGGGCTTCATATTTAGATACCAAGCAAATAAAAACAATATATGAAGTGTCCAGATTCAGGTGTGTGAACTGGGAGAAGGGTAAAAGAAATTTTTTCATGCCCCATGTTTATTGCATATTGGCTAGCCCCAAATAAAATCCCCTTCAGCATTTTTATACTGATTTTTAGAGAGATCCAATTCTGTTTATACTGACTATATAAGGGATTTATGCACCTCTCTCCAGCACTCAGAGTTGCCTACTGCCATATGTGACTTTACATTAAGTTTATCACAAAACAAATTCATGAAATAAGGGAACATGTCAGAAAAAGAAATGTTACTAATGGCCTGCACCTGAAAATATTTACATCTGAGAATAGTGCTTATGCTCTTCTGTAGTGACATTTTCAATAGTAGCAACTATGGTGAGCTAAGATGTCCAAGCCCAGTTCAGACAGATATGTCTAATGCCTTAATTTTTTGACCTTGTTCAGGTTATATGAAGAGTAGATTTGTGGGATTGACCTAATAAGTACTTATCATGTTTATTAACATATATGCAAAAGTTTAATTTGCTGCAATCTCTCTTACTGAAGATTGACCAGTATTATGTTACTGCAGCATTATAGTAACAATCTAGTGATTTCGTGACAAACTGCTTCATTGGAAATGGTGGCCAGGATTTCTTTAACCATCCCTCTGATTTTCTCTCTGTTATAAGGACAATTGCAGATAAAATATTTCCACTAATAGAATTCTGTCCTTTTCAAAGAATATGAGGTTTCCTTTGTCTTCACAAAACATTAAAAGTTTCTTAAACAAAAAACACAGGAAAAAATAAAAAACCTCTACAAAAGCTCCCTTCCCCCAGCTCCCAAACTTTGAAGAGTTCTTTAGATGGAAATAAATTTTCTCCACAGGGAATTAAAATCTTCAAAGAAGGATCCATCCCTTGAACTCTTTTCTTGTCTTACAAGAAAACAGGAGCCACAAAACATAAAATTTAAGTGAGACTCACTAAAGGAAGGGTCAGGCTAGCATAGCATTAGAGGTGACATAGCTGTCTATTAAATGGAGTTAGGAATATCCACTTCAGGGCTTTTGCAGACTTGTGCTGAAACCTTCCAGTCACTGCCAATTGCACAGGGACTGCAGCTCTGCAAATCCACTTCTGTGGTGACCAGCCTTTGTTTAGCAGTATTTGTTAGGAACCTTGCATCTGAATTTCTCTGGTTTCACTTATGAGATGCTGCATGTATTGACAGATCTTCGACAGCAGAGGCAAAACCACCAGGAGTGTATCTGTTTATTGAGGAGTGACATCTTTACAGCTAACATAAAAATAATCTGATGTTTACTGGGGAAAATGTTTGGATAGAGGATTACCTGAAACCATTAACAGAGAAAGCTTTTCATTCTTTTTAGGTCCTACAAATAAGGACCTAAAAGGTTCTTAGAGGTCCTAAGGGGTTGATCATGTTTGTTGACCAATGTTTGCATTGTTGCCATTTTCACTGCATTTGTAATCACTCACTTCTTTGATAACAACTTAGGTTTGAATATGAAATGTCAGAATAAACAGTCTAACAACAGTCTAGCTGAATGTATATGTTGCGTTTGTATTAAAGACACATGGCGTTGTCTCATATTAAGAATGGAAATTATGTCCATCTGCACTATCTTAATTTAGAGTTGCATCCACCATTTTAGATAGATGCTGTTATTTTGGGTCTGTAAACAACTTTTTTCATATAAACTTAGATTTTCATGGGCTCATTATTTTAACAATAAATGTTCTGGCTTACAGTTGGCTTTTTTGATAGGCACCCAGTCAAGTGCCTGTTACTTTCTCATTCATTGGTTAGCTTGCCTGAAACAGAAAGGGTAGCAGTGTCCTGGTTTCCACTTTTGAAACTCAACATTTATTAAAGGTACAGTTTAAAGGGCTGTTAGCTTTTCTTAGACCTAGATGGTCCTGGGAAAATACAAAACAGAATAGTCATTGATCATTTGAGACCTCATTACTTCTGCTGGGTTATTTGATTATTAATGCTGAATTTGGTTTGGGAAGGAACAATTACCTCCTAATAAAAAAGCCCAATAAGCTTTATAACTATTTCTGTCTTCTTCTCAGCTTTGCCTCATACTCTCATACCACACTCTTATACCTATAAATGCCTGCCTGTATGACCACACACCTTTCTTTTAATAAGCAGCACCCTGACTCATACATTAGTGGGATTAGGCTTTAAAGCTGCACAAAACTTGTCAGCTATGGGTGGAGTAGGTGGGAGAACAGCCAAGGCTAAGCAGGAGCTGGATGAATGCTGAGTTGTCAGCAAATGTGCAGAAGCTGGAGGGTTCCTGGCTTATGTGATAACAGCGATCATTCGTTGATTAAGGAATTTGCTAGCATTCTCCTTTGTCCTGCCTCTATCCCTTGGCTGTCTATCGTGGTGACAAGTGCCTGAAAGACTATAGCAGTGCTCTTGAGACCTGGCTCTCCCAGCTAGCTGCAGATGATGTTCTGCTGCTTCTAATTGCCAACAGGTCAGGAAAGGAGACTTGCAGGATTGCCAGCCCTGCAGGCAAGCTTCAGCCTCTGGCACTCACCAGCAGTCATCACCACCCATTCCTGGGGCCCAGCTGGATGTGTGCTCTTCCAGCTGGGCTGAGGAGACTTATCAAAAGGCTGCCAAATAAATGTTATACAAGATACAAATACTTGGCTACCTTGTGCATGAATCCTTCAATGAAATTGCCGACCGGGGAAGTGTGGCATAGTCAGTCATGCCAAAAATCCCTTTTCCCAGCTAGCAGCTATGAAGCAGAGATTCATTTCCACTTACTGGAGGCATAAATTCCTCTGGTATCGAAAGACCAGACTTAGGCTCTGACTTAAGTGCTCTGAGGCAAGCAAAAGTGGTAGATTAAGATGTTATTTCCTCCCACAGCTATCTACCCCACTCTTTGATTTCTTTTTAGCACCAGGAGTGCAGAAGTGAACTTGGACCCATGCTCACTTGCTACCTTCAGGAACCTGGTTTCTTCATATAGACCCGCCTGCACTGGCACTTTCAAAGACCTGTGATCTAGCAAACTGAAAGCACATTTTCGCTGTTGCCCACTACTACAGGAACAGTAACTTCCATGTGAACCCTGAGAAAGGTCTGCTAGCACTGGTACTTCAAAAATACCTATACATAGTTCTGTCTCTTTTCTAGCCCTACAGGTCTGCCCTACAGGTCTACCTACAAACAAATAATACTTGGTACAAGTCTTGCTAAAATCATAGAACCATAGAATCATAGAGTGGCTTGGGTTGGAAGGGACCTCAAAGATCATCTAATTCCAACCCCCCTGCCATAGGCAGGGAAGCCATCAGGTTGCTCAGGGCCTCATCCAACCTGGCCTTGAACACCTCCAGGGATGGGGCATCCACAACCTCTCTGGACAGCCTGTTCCAGTGCCTCACCATCCTTACAGTGAAGAGTTTCCTCCTAACCTCTAATCTAAATCTCCTCTCTTTTAGTTTAAAAACATTCCTCCTCATTCTGTCATTATCTGATTGAGCAAAGAGTTGCTTCCCATCATTTTTACGTCCCCTTCAAGTACTGAAAGGTTGCAATGAGGTTCCTCTGGAGCCTTCTCTTCTTTAGGCTGAACAGACCCAGCTCTCTCAGCCTTTCTACATAGGAGAGGTGCTCCAGCCCTTTGATCATCTTTGTGGCCCTCCTCTGGACCCACTCTAACAGATCAACATCTTTGTTGTGCTGGGTGCCCAAGGCCTGGACACACTACAGTGCCAAAATATCTTTCTGTACCTATCCTGATGAATCCACGTAGACCATATATAGCAATATATAGTATATCACTAATTTTCCCTCTCTTTATCCCACATGTACAATTATTCTGTGGGTCACATTATGCTGCATCAGCATCTTTGTGACATACTGTTGAAAAAATTATCGCATTCCCATGTGAAATAATATCATCTGAAACTTAAAGTATTATTGAAGCTTTGTAACATCCTATGAGAACTATAACTGAGATTTTGAAGAACGGTGTGTTGACTTAAACTGTGAATCTGTATAAAATCTCTTGGCTTTTGTGGACAAAAATCAAAGTCTTAGAGCTGAATTTTTGAATACCTGAATCCTTGTGCTTGCTTTGCATATCTTTGAAGAAGAAATCTCAAATTTAGGAAATCTAGTATTTGTGCATTTTCAGGGAGAATGAGCCTGAAAAATATAGCTGGGGTAATCATAAGTTCTTTTAGTACATAATTAAAAAATATCAACTGTTGAATCTATACATTTACTTTCAGAAGTGAGGGACTCCATTTGCTTTAACGTTTCTTCCACTGGTTGAGACTTTGATATTACAGCCCCTCTACAGGCAAGCCATGGCATTTCTCAGCCATTGCACTCTCTTCTGAAGAGTTCTTGGTGTGGTTTGGAAGACAGGATTCATGTGGCCTTCTGGGGAATGGGGCTCATGGACCTGTAGTGAAAAGAAAAAAGATGCCTTAGCAGACTTCAGCCTCTTGGTGCCACATGATGAAAATTTCAGAATTTTTCTGGGTGTCCTGGTTCCAGTTAGGACAGAGTTAATTTTCCTCCTAGTAGCTGGTAGGGTGCTATGTTTTGGATTAGGATGAGAAGAGCGCTGATAACATGCTGATGTTTTAATTGTTGCAGAGCAGTGTTAACACCAGGCCAAGGACTTTTCAGCTTCTTGCTCTGTCTGCCAGCGAGCAGGCTGGGGGTGCAGCAGGAGCTGGGAGGGGACAGACCCGGGACAGCTGATCCAAACTGGCCAAAAGGATATTCCATACCATCTGGCGTCACGCTAAACAATATATAGGGGTGGCTGGCCGGGGTGGGGGAGCCAGCTGCTCGGGGATAGGCTGGGCATCGGTCAACGGGTGGTGAGCAATTGCATTCTACATCACTTGTTTCATACACATTATTATTAATAATACTATTATCATTATTACTATTATTATTATTGTTATTGTTATTTTCCTGTCTTAATAAACCGTCTTTATCTCAACTCACAGGCTTCACTTTCCCGTTTCTCTCCCCCATCCCAGAGAGGGAGGGGGGAGGGTGAGCAAACGGCTGTGTGGTGTTTAGCTGCCAGCCGGGTTAAACCACCACAGTCCTTTAGTAATTAGCAGGAGTTCCTTTTTCATAATCCACTATGTATACATGCAGAGTAATATACCGCATAGCTGTTCTTGATGCCATTTAGTCTAACTTTGCCCCATGCCTTACTCTATATAGGCCTGTGTGTAATATCATACTTACATGGTCTTACTATTTTCAGTTTCGTTTGGTTGTCTATTGTGGTTTCAAGACATAAAATTTAAATGGTGGAACAGTCCTGGTTAAAATTATCAATTATTATTATAAGACTGCTTTTAAGATTAGAGACAAGGAAGGCAGAAAAGTTAACTGACAGATTTTTCCTGATTATTTACTTTAAGATTGTGATTTATATTATGCTTACAAAGGTTTAGATCAAGTATGGCCACAAAGCAGAGATCTTTAGTTATGTGAAGGTGATGTGTATTGTGCTATCTTCATTAAATTAACATTTGCATTTGATATTTAAACTTTGTCTCATGTCCTAGTAAAGACCACAAAAATGTCAGGAAATTCTTATCCCTCATAGTGTTTTAAAATGCACGTACGCATGCATATGCATGCCTATTTGTAAAATATTCATACATTTACTTAGTCTCTTAGTAGACAAAACTTACCCAGTTCATAATCCAGCGAAGTTTTGCCCAGTCCCAAGTGACTCCAGATGCTTTTTGCAACAGTAGTCAGTCATGAGAAAAAAAAAAAAAAAGAAAAAAAAAAAGATGAAAACTGCTCTTTTAATCTCTAGGTCTCAAAATGCTCTACAGAAGAAAGAAGTATCATTATCTCATTTATGCAGATGGGGATACTGGGGTTTAAGGTGCCAGGCAGTAGAGTAGGTCTGGACAGGAGCATGAACACAGATGTTTGTCATGGAGCAGACTGATACTGGGTAATTTGTTTGCCCCATAGTAACATGTTAATATCAGAGCTCTGAGGAACATGTGTGTTGGACACAAAATTGCATTCTTTGATTTAAGCTTCTAATTCAGAAGGGGTTTGAAAACTTTTGGCAATCCCTTTTGTGAGGTGGTTTGTCCAAGGTCATACGTGGAGCTAGTGGCAGTTTTAAGCCTGTAGTCAGATATCCTGACTGCAAGACTGGTGCCCTGTTCAATGGACTGCACTCTCTGCAGATAGTCAGCAGCATTTATAGTGATGTTACTGTCATCAGGTTTTCATCATCCTGCTCAGGCAGGAATTCTCTGTTCCTCACTGTAGGTTCCCTACCCCCATCTTCATATGTTAACACTTGAAAACATAAGAAATGGCTCTGGAATGTGAAAAACTTTTATTCCCAGTTTTATGTGTGTAGCTTTCTGAAATACAATGAGGTTGCACTGGTGTAACTATGGGCAGCATTTGGCCAATCACATTTTTATTAGTGATGGACGGACATTTTACTTACAACATTTGATCTGGTATATATGGCAACAGAGTAAACAAGGACACTTTTAGGGAATCACTTCTGAGAATCAGCTGCTTTAAAGATGAAGTGCATGTTCATTTATTTCCCATAGGAACAGAACAGAACACAATAAAATTATATAAATCTTATAAGCACCTTAGACATAAACAGGCCAGACATTAACTGTCATTAGTTGTTACTGTTTGCTATGGCCACTGGAATGGCCAGTTTACACTCGGTAAGTGTCTGGTTTGTATTTTTTAAAGGTTCAGGTTGTATTTATTAAGATTCCGATTTTTTCACCATCAGTTTGTTTTAATCTGAAAGCTATGATTCCTTGGGTGTCTGTGTGTTCTACTAATGCAGCATAAATACAATTCTTTATATTACTATATTTATAACAGTAGTTCCTATGGGTTCAGTTTGGAATTATATGACTGCATTATAAGATTACAGTAGTAAGGGGATACCTACTGAAGGTTATTTACAATCTATCTTTATCTACTCTAGTTAGCAAAATAGCAGCAGACCTTTAATTTTTATTCCTTATGATTTGAACATTCAGGAATATTTATCATTTTACCAACTTAGGTTCCTGCTGCATTCAGACGTATTAGTCATTTTGTTTAAAGAGATCAATGTAATAATTTCGCTTTTTTAAAAAACTCCTGTTAGCCTAGTGTATGGGAAAATATTATACTGTGCTGCATCACTGTACTCTCTGAACATGTTTATGTTCTCTGAGTGTGAAGAACATAACTGCCAAATTTTGTAGACCGGGAAAATGGCCATGAATACCCCCTGCTTCAGCTAAGCAGCTCGTCACGAGGGGCTGCAGTGTTTGACAGCGGTGACTGGGACGTTCCCAAGCAGAGGCTTGTCCCCGGGGCCTCGGCAGGGGCAATTTCGCCCTGCATGGGGCCGTACTGTGGGGCTGCAGCCAAGCCCCGAGCCCACGGCACTCGGAGAGGTGGGCTCCGGGCGGAAAGTGGGCAGCCGAGATGCTGAGCAGAGAGCCATCTAGGGCTGGAAAGCAGGGAAGTGCTCAAACACCCCACGCTGTGAGTGTTGCCCATCTGCAGGGCTTTGTTGGCTTATCCAGGGCTGTAAGAAAATTCTCAGCTAGTGAAAAGCTTTCAGGTCAGGAACCGAAACACAACCAACAGTAGTCGCAGCCGAGGCTGCACATCCTCTGAGCGAAGATTTAATGAATTGCTGTTTTAAGATTAAGAGGCTGAATTCTGTTAAGTCATACATCTGGATCGTGCCGCTTCAGGGGGATCTGTCCCTACACAACTTTCTTGTTCCGAAATGGCGTGTATATGCTGCCATCAGAATCGCCAGGACTTAAACTTGTATTTAAAAGAGCAGAAACAGCTTCTAGCCCTGACAGAGGATCAGTGTTTTCTCAAACCTGAACCCCGTGCAAGGCTGTCATGCTCAGCTGCAAGTAGATAAACGAAACTGAAATCCATGCACTACCCTCTTTCTTATCAAAGGTAATAGCTCTGAAATCTGATTGTGACATTGTCAGTAGTCAGCTGTCAAAATTAACTGTGTGTCTGTTATGTAAATCTAGCCATTAATGGTTAACATTTCATAAACACAATCACAATAGCATATGCACATTCAGATGCAAAATTAATTTCAGTTATGTGTCGAGGTTCTTTTAAAGGCAAATTGTTTATTTCTCCATGATTTGCGATTCTAGTAGCGATTAATTGTTAACCTATTCCTTAAAAGAAAAATTTCACTGTATCAGGGAAAAAAACAGTGACCAGAGAACAGATAAATCACTTTTATATGCTTGGAACAGCTGACTTTACACTTTTATTACATTGTTTGAAAAAGCATCTTTTCATCTGGAAAGAATCAGTTTAAAATGTGATTGTCAACACAACTAAAGCAGCTTTCTGTTTAAAATGGCTGCTTGTGAAGCTTAGAACTATAGTTTTGCCAAGATTTTCTTTACAGACATTAGTTACTAGGACCAAGAGATTTTAGATGGGATGTTCACAGGAAATACCTGGCAGACAGCGTAAAATGCAAAGTAAAGCATTTTTATTTAGGTTGTAGGAAACATGTATGTGAAAATGAGCAGCAGCGTTTCAGGTCAAAAGCCTTCTTTTTAAAATAGAAGTCTGTAAGTTGTAAATTGAAGGGGAAAAAAGAAAAAATCCAGATCAATTTTTTCACGTCTTCACCTAACTAATCAGACAACATTTATTTAGTATGTTTATATTGACTATATTTAATATTTATTTATAATGACACAATTATACTGCTCTCTAATCAGCATGTCTTTACCTCATCTAACTTAATTTTCTTCACTTGTTACATCTGAAAATAAAGCTTTTTCTCTTTTATGCCAATCCTTCTGATTGCTGTAATCCTCAGCTGTTTATTTATATATAATTCTGCTTTATTTGAATCCCTCCAGCATTTAATGTCTAAAAGTTGCAGACAAAAATTCTATACAAAAGTATTGCATTCAGTGATAAAACATTTTCACTCCTGGAATAATTGTGCTTTACACTGTATAAATTTGCTCATAATTTTAACTGTAAATAATGAAGATGTAAGACTATTACCTATTAGAATATGCAGACTTTTTTTTTCAATATGCATCATTTTCATGTTTTGGGGGCAGTTTAATTATAAGAATTCTATAGCATTTTTATTATGCAAATTAATTTTTTGCATTTGTATTATGCAAATGAAAATATAGGTATCCTCCATTTTTTCCTACTAAAGTACTTTAGCTTCTTTTTAAATGTTGGAAGTTGAGTAGCATTTTGATGAGAAACTTTTAAAATGCATCTTTGTTAGGAGGAGAAGCTTTCCCTGGTAGCCGTCTGTTGAGACGTAGAGCTGCCGATGCAGCAGTAAGTGCTAGGTACACCGATCATTCCTCTCTAAAACCATCACCAACTGCTCTTCTGTTTGCAATATTCTTTACCCAATTTGAAGGCTTTCTGTGTGCCATGCTTCACATTCTGAAAGAAATTTAGTAAACTAGTTGCTGAGAATATCTATGCTTGACAATGGAGGAGGAACTGTTCATCTAAATCAATGCAAAAACCCCAAACAAAAAGGCAATGTAAATAGCTATGAATATTTGACAGTTACGTGCAGATTTTCCATGGAATGCATCTTAAATAAAACAAGGTAAAATGAGGAATTAGCATTACATATGGAAATATTTTAGAAGAGTATATTTTCTGTATAATGCTAACTCATATTTCAGGGCACATTGCAATTCGTATGACTCTGAAAATCAAACTGTGAAAAATAAATAGTCTGCTGGACTGTCATGCCATTTGCCTCTCTCAAGAAAATAAAATTCTAAATACATACGATGTGGGCTTTTTAGCTTTCACAATCTTTGTTTATGTAATTTTACTCACAGTCAGCTGGTTTTTACCATATAAATAAAATAATAACTTTAATGCAGTGCAAATAATTTTCATTGATTGTGAAAATGCCTAAATCATGAGTACTGTTTGTGTAACGTGCTGCATCTTCTTACAGGAGTCCATGCATATAAGCACAGAAATGTACTGTTGCATTCTCTTTCTACCTAGCATGGAAAGTTCCTTTCACAGTAAAGCAGGCTGACACTCCATAGTAAATTTCTGAAGCTTTCATGCAGCATATGGGGCAGTAACTCTAACTGAAAGATCAGCTCCAGTTATGAATACAAGATCAATTCCCATGTGGATAGAAATGCCTTTTTTTTCTTTTTTCCTTTTTTTTTTTTTTTTTACAGTTTGCCTTCACTGTTTGTTTTTGCATATTTTGTCTTTGCCTGAACTTGTGTATCCACTGACTATTAGACATTGGGTGTCCTAAGTTCATCAAGATTTTTCAGGCGTTCTTTTAATCAGATAAATGGATTTTTCATAATAAATAGACACTTCTTCATCATAGGAGTTTGGTAGCCAAACTATCCAATCACTGTTCTCTGTAGTAGTTGAACTCCATGGCAGGAAGAAATACTTCTATGCTCCAGATGCTTCCTAATGTAGGTATGGGCTCAGGTTACTTACTACTAAAACATTTCTTAATAAAAGTTATTTTTTTCATTATTTGAGACCCTAATAAAATAATTTTATATCTTGACTTAACAAAAGTCAAGTTTCAACCAATGTACCTTTTTTATTTCCAAAACTCCATTTTATATGAAAATAAAAAATCCACTCATTTCTTCAAGTAAAAATAGAAATTCAAATAGTCTTCTGCATAAAATACTTTATCAAAAAATTCCATAGATATTTCAAAATCTTATTTTTACACCATTTTTATTTAGAAATGTTGTCTATCTCTGGTATAAATTACCATTTAGCCTATAGGTAATGTTTATTCTTTTGATTGTTACTGTGATTTAAAAGAGTCAATTTTGTGGTTAAAAGTAAAATATCAACTAATATGCATTTGAGCCTTTGTTTTAAAGTAGTCTTGCATAACATGTCTCTATGAAAATACAAAAAAAAAAAATTGCACAATATTCAGATTTGTGTATATTTATTACTTTACAACATATTAAACTATTTCATCTCATTTTTTATCTTTTCTTCATAAATGGGTAATTTAATTAAAAATCCTTTTTAAAAAATATTTTTTGTTTAAAAGTACATAAAAAGCAAACCAAAACCTTCAGATACATTTCAAAAACTTCTGTGGATATTAAATATATTGTTAAGATTTTAAGAAAAATAAAATGTCTCCACCAGCATTTCAACAGCTGATATTAATAATTTGTAAATAATAAATATTTCTCAAGGCTGTAATAATATTTTATACCTCTAGAATTTTAGACCAACAGAACAAGAAAAATGAGTGTTTTTATACAAATAACAGTTTTCATAGGCTTTCTCAGAAAATGTATAGTAGTAATTTTATCTAGTGTTGCATTACAAAAAAGGTAAAGGGGTTTAAGTTATTCACAAGAAGAATTATAATGGTGTAAAAGATGAAAAAAGGACTAGTGAGCAGTTTCACACTGGAAGGGTTAGCAGTCCTTGAAAAATTCTCAGAATCAATTGCAAAAAAGTTGCCCTCAGCATCCTGTTGAAGGGTTTGGGAAAATGCAGTTTTAGAAGTAAGACTTTCTCAGTTACCATGAGGGAATGCCTGGAATTTTGTCTTTCTACCGAAAAGGATTGGTTTTCCATTGATTGTCATCAGTTTGCTAGGTTGTCCTGCTATTTAAGCTATTAAAGACTGGTGTGCTGCTTGGTCTCAGGTGATCCATAAAAAGGAATGAAGCCTTGGGAAGGTAAACCATCACCAGGCTGGCTCGGTGTCTCAGCCTTCCATGACGGAAGCTCTTTGTTGAGAACTGTTGGCAATTGCAGCAGTTTCCAACTGAAGATAAAGAGCCAGCGTTCTCAGATAATGCCCTCGATCACACACCTGATGACAGACTCCTGCATGCAAGTTTTTTCAGGTGCTATGTTTGCTCAGTAATCCTTCAGTGCCAATCTTTTCTAAATGGTGAGCAGGTCCCGTCAGTAATGGACATCAGCCATTGAGCTTGTAATATTTGTCATATATCAGGTTACGGCTTTGTTACTGCAGTGTGATGAATGGATGCTCTTATGCTTAGAGAGAATAAAGAAGTGCTATAAATTTAGCAGTCAGTACTAAATGAGTTGCTACTTTAAGGGCCTGATTCACATCCTTCTGAAAGTATGCTGTTAACTTCATGGTCTTTGTATCAGGCCTTTAATTTTCTTTGTTTTTTAAGAAATGGAACCCAAGGCTGTTATTAAAATAGTTTCCCATTTCTCACTCTATATGGTTTTACACCTAAATAATAATTTTAATATAAATCTTACTTTATGTCTTAATGTTTATGTCCTACACAAACAGTTTGATTAAACATGGAGCCATACAGACAGTTGATCACAGAACCTGATAGGTCACACATGAAAGAATCAAAACAGAGGGCATTAAAAATTGGTAACATTTTGAGGTGTTAAAAATTAATACAGTATTTCTTATATCTTTTTTTTTTTTTTTCATGATCTTAGTTATTCCTATATCAGACTTTGACAGCTCTGTTTTTATGCTTTACTTACTTGTTGACATTATTCTGGAAGTTATTCTGATTGAAGATAGCGTTAAAAAATTATGAAGCATCTGTCCTTGTCCAAAGTCTGAATTGTGTTTCATGTGAATTTTGTGAGAAGTTCACATAGAGTCCATAGCACTTATAATTCATTAAAATCCTTTCTGGCAACATAAAAATAATGAATTTCCTTTTTATATTCCAGGACATAAATAAAGCTAGTACATGTGAGAAAATAAGACCGGGCATAGCTCAAAGATATGCAAGTTTTAGACCTTGTTTGTTGCTAGCTTTGAATGTATTGAAGTTTAAGCTGTTAATTCTAACCACATCCATAAACGTTCTGTGTAGCTGCTTACCTACCATTTAGTATGTTTTCTGTAGCAACTCCTATTTCAAATGACATAATAGATACTCTGATTCTGGGAGATATGTATCTCATTTATTGTAAGACTGTCATCTTACCATAATATAGACAATTACATAGGCTGCTTAAATGTATATGCATATTTTTAATTGATAAATAATCCCCTGAAGTTCAACCCATAATTACCATAAAAATCCCAGTTTCGTACTCAAGGTAGTGGTAGTATTATAAAAAGATGTACTCCCTCCCATTATTTATATATGCTCTCTGTTTATATTATATGATGTCTTTTGTGCTACCATCATGATCTAAATCAGATACAAAGAAGAAAAGGAACATACAAGCTGCAAAAGAAAAAAAAAAAAGAATAGAAAAGGGAGCAGGCAGGAGAAATACACTGAAATGTCTGTGGTTTTGTGAGTTAACACTGAGAGACCTCCTCTAAGAAATACATTCTTAACAGGTAGCTGACATAGAATCTGGGGAGCTGTGGTTCTTGGAGGAGCAAAAAGAGGAGAGTTTCATACCAGATGACACAAAGATAGGATAGGAAGAATAAAAATTTCTCAAAGTGGTCCTGAAAGAGTACAATGTAAGATTAAGACAATCTGAAAACTGGAAGATGTTCTTTTTGGTTTATGTAAGCAATGGGATTTATTTTTCAGTAGAGAAAAAAAGCAAATTTGAATGCAGATTACTCAAAGTGCTCTGGTCCTGGCTCTTACTGCTTAGATTATACAATTCATTTTAAACCGTATTTTCCTAAAAAAGAAATCCAGGATCTTTGACTAGTACACGCTGCTGCTGCTTACCTACTCCTTAGAACATTCCTTGATTCCTTCTGTGCTGGGTAGGTCATTTCATTCAAAATGAAGCTCATATTACCTTTCAGAGCATAGCACATAAATTTGCTTCTGTCCTGCTGTGTGATCATTATAGTCTGCAGTGCCGTGGGCTCTGTATAAACACTACACTTTTCCACACTCATTAGTGACCTGCAGAATTACAGATTATTTAGCAAATTCTTCTCCACTACCTTTCTAAAACTTTTCTGTCATGTTGCTCAAACCTGTGTTTAAGACAACATATTAAATTACACAATTTTTAATTTTACAGTTGCCCAAGGTTTTAAGATATCCAGTGTGGAAAGCAGAATTTAGACACCTATAATTCTGTCATACAAGTAGTATACATATAATGTGCTAACAGGTGTCTAACAAGCCTTTCTACATATCATGGAAATTGTTTAAAATTTTAATTCAGGTAAGATTGTTTAGGCAATATTTGAAATGTATGGGCTAGTCATCATCTATTACACAAATTTTCCTAGTATTTTTTTTTCTAAAAATTGGAATTCTTTTCACTTGTGACAGGTCTTGTTTTTAATCTTAGAAAGAGTTTTCATTGTCATAGTGAATGTTGCAGATAGCAATGATAAAACCTGGGGATGTTCAGTAGCATTCCAGCTAACCTTGGATGTCTACATCTTAAGTGATGCATGACCAAAGCTTCTGCTTCTGTGATTCACCTGAGACCACTTGATAAACACCTGTGAGTAGACAATCTCTCACAGGAAGAAGATAATTATAAAGCATTAAGTAAGTGCATGTGCAACAACAAAAATATCTAAATGATGCTGCTTGCCCATCACCAAAAAACAGATGAGCTAAGAATTCTGTTAGCCTTCAGGGTTTGCTGCTGACTTCATATGAGTGCCTGATAATCATTTCATCAGAAAAGAAACTAAATTAAGCACCCGTTTAGCAAATCTTTGAAAGCACCCTTAAAAGTGTAATACAAGATCAGCTTTGTCCTTAGAGCCTTCTATGATGCTTGTTTAGCAGCCAACCAAAGATCATCCTACACAGGGGATACTTAGGTGATAAAGCTGCCCAGAGTGGTGCAGGAAGGAAAGAGTCATGGTCAGAGCGCCACTACACATGTACATATTTCTACAAGTTCAACCATGCCAGACCCCAAGGGGACAAAGGGCAATGTGTTGCAAGCTAGGGTGTGGACAAGGCCCCAGGATTTGGAAAAGGTGAGTAGAAAAGCTACTGGAAAGCTGCCTTGTGAATTGTTTATTAATAAAGCTACTTATAAAACCAGTTCTACACAGATACATTTTACCTAAACCAGGAAATCTGTACCAATAATTATGGTATCGTGAAAACTGATGCACTGTTCCATGAGCAAACAATAAGATCCTATTTTTCCAAATTGTGATTATTTTTTAGTTTAGAAAATCAAAATTCACCCAGGTTAAACTATTGTTTTTGGTCCATACCAGAAAGCTAGGATTTTAAAATGATGAGACAAATAAAAAAGCAATATCCAGAAGAAAAAAAAAAATCACCTAAGCCTAAAACTTACATTGTAAGAAAGTGCACTCTATTGCCACGTGGAGATACTTGATAGGCTCAATCCATTTCTAAGGATTTGTATGCCATGCCTAAAACAAACCCATATGTAAAGTATGGTTGTGTTTCCTACCTTGTTTTTGAAAAATGATACTCTGAAAGACATTTTCCTTTATGCAGTGGAGATTGCTACTTCTTCTGTACCCAAAGAATCCAGACCCTTAAGTCCTCTTTGCTGTAGTATGATCTACCACCATTTTACAGCCTCTTCTCATAGTCATAGGGGAAGGAGAGTGGTCACACTCATGTTGGTAACACTCATTTCACATTTCTGTTCCAACTTTGTGTACTTCAAGATGTGTTTGTCCAGAGATCATGGCCTGTGACTCTGTGATTGTGCATCTGGATGGAAGAGTCATAGCTTCTAATTGTATTCCTTAAACTCTTCATGACAATGAGTTTATTAAAGAAATCCCTTGCAGGTATGGAAAAGGGGAATTGAACCTGACTTTTTAGTTAAGAGAGGTAACCAGTTCCTCCTGCCATTTTCCCTGCAAAATAGTAGGTGGTTGTCTTCTTGATTGTTAGAGAAGTCAGTGTCTCTTTTTGGGGGATGATTGTGAACCATGAATCATAAATGAAAGAAACTGTTTCCCATGGGGCCATACACACAGCAGTAAAACTTGGGATATTAAAGCTTCTGTAGACGCAGTGAGTGACCACTAAGCAAAGTGAATCTGAGTCCTGCAGACCACATGCTGGGAAGCTTATCATTTGCAGCCCCATCTCTGCTCATGAAACACAGTTCTCCTCTGCTTGTTTAAAAAAGCTGTCTGTTAGCTTGAGTCTGTGGAGTTTTATCAGCCTGTTTCTCGTCCACCATTGCAACACCTCGGGTACCTGGGGTTACAACACCTTTGGTAGTTACAGCATCGTGAAGATACTTCACCCTCACTTCTCTCCCCAGCATCCCCTGGGAAAATGAACACTGTAAAAGCTCAAGTGTGCATGTCTACCCAAAGCTGTAGTGAGCAGGAGCTGTGATCAGAAAGCAGGCAGGATGTCTTGCCACAGACCTTCCACTTTGAGAGGTTATGGCATGTTATGTTATTGTCCCATAATATATTATAGTTATCATTACAATATATATATAATATTGTCCCATTAGGAGTTTCAATGTTGGACTCAGGTTCTCTGTGACTGAGTAATGAAGGACTTGAGGTTGATGAACCACAGCACAGGGCATCCAGTCTGTAAGTAGTGAAGTTTGGGATGCTGTGGGGGTGCCCCAGAATAGTGGGACTTGAGAGGGAAGAGTCCTGGAAACCAAGCTACCAGGTCTGCAGAAGCTGGTGGTGGGGACTGCTGCAGCAAGGGGAGCATTTACAGCCCCTGAAGAGGAATTTCTGTTTTTGCTGGGAAAGAAAACACACTGTAAAAGCAGATCTGCGCTGCAGGGATAGCGCTGACTGTAGAAGTAAAGAACGGTGCCTCTTGCCAAGTTTTTATAGACATCATTGCTGAGGCAGTGCAGCAGCATCTCTGCTTATTTTGCTAGCACGTGCATGCAGTCTGGCATGGTTTTAAAAGGATACAGGGCTTTAGTTCCCCATTATTATCCCTTGGGACGGTGCTGGCTCTTGTGCAGCGTAATGAGCATGGTCCACTACTGTACAACTTGACCTGATTTCATCAGAGTTGCATCTACAGCTGCACCTTTGCTGAGATGCATAGTAGGTGTCTACATAACTTTTAACCTGACATTTTATTGTTCTGAAATAGAGAAAGAGTCATTACCTCAGACTTCATTCAAATTAGGCTGCGGCATATGTTTTGGAGTCTTTTAGGCACCAAGTAGTAAATTGGAATACAGGAAAGTTATTTGAGACAATTTCTGTTTCCTGTTTTTTCATGTTTGACCTGACTTATGGAGAACAATTAAATTTGAAACAGGCATTTATGATAGATCCAATCTAGTTGTAAGTACTTTTTGGAACAGTTTTGTCTTTCTTTTACAGTAACTTGCTGATATTTATATTTGTGTTTTATTATTGGAAAAAGGACTTCAGACATGCCTGATAAGAATGTGATCATTAGTGCTTTGAGTACTCACAGGAAAAAACATTCAATTAATGTGGAAAAAAGAGTATAAGAAACTTTGAACATTTCTTTAATTGATTATTTATGCATTTTCACTAGAAGTTAACCGCAATCTTTTTTCAAAAGATTTTTCTTTTTTGTTCTGAGATTTATTTATTTAGCTGTAGGATTTCCTTAGGCATCTAGATTTTGAACCAGATACTTAGCTTTGACCATGCACTGACAGTGATGACTACATCAGTTACTGAAGGATATCTGAAATTTTAAGTCAAGGTTACTGAAACAGAGATAGTGCTTTCATGAGTGAGTAAGCTCATTGTTGATTTCAGTGGAAAGGGGAGTTGTATACAAAACACAAATCCTCAGAGGTGATAACAAATGAGTCCTGAGTATTCACCAGCTTCCCAGCTCACAGTAGAAGTATTTCAGCTAGAATCCAATAAAATATTTATAAATATTTCATTCCATTACTAACTACAATGAAACACTATTTTTATTCATATCTTAATGTATATCTTTGTTTTAAAAATGCAGCCAATATTGTTCTTCATGATCTTGTACAGCAATGTCATGACATTCCCACAGTGACATTCCTCCTGCTGGAGGAATGTATATTTTACTGTAAAGAGATCAACTATTATTGCTTACAGAGTTATGAACTGCACGTTCTTGTGATTAGTCATTCTTAAAACAGGGTGCTCTGAACAGACACTGAAAGGATATCCAATAGATACAGCTTCTCATTTACAGTCCAAACATTCCTTCTGCAATTGCAGAAAAGAAAGATTCCTTTAAAAATTCCCAGTAGTCTAGGAGTGAATCACTGCAAATCTCACAGACTTCTATGACTAGAATAGAAAGAGTCCTGAGGTTACACCTGAAACAGAGTTTTGGGGAGTAACATATTGTATTACTAAATGACTCACTAGGCCAGCTGTGTTTATATATATTGTGCAATTAAAAGTTAGTGATCTTTCTCCTGATAACAATGGAGTATGCTGTACTCTGAATTCACGAGTCACATTAAAAAAAAAAAAATCCTATCTTTGGCCATTGTCCAAAAATGACAATGGCAAGTACATGAGCAAGTGGTGATTTGTCTTGCTCAGTCTCTGGAAGACTCCTTTTTTTGAGTTCTGCTATTTACAAAGTAATAGCAATGTTGGGCAATAATCAAGCATAGAGAGCTGACGGTATTAATATAGCATTGACGGACTGGAAACCAGATGGTCTGTCAGATAATGAAGTATTATCTGGCAAGAGATTGTTCCTGAAAGCCAACATCCTCACCTATTTAGCACTCTGGAATGTCGACATATCAGTTACCACATTCATGAGGTGGTATGTGTTGTACTTTAGAAGCTATCCCTAGAAGAGGCTTTTTAATTCAAAATTACTGCCTGATGAGAGGGTAAAAGTGCTATTATTATAGCACAGCTGGATGAGAATAATATATAGCAACATGTGAACCATACATTAAAAAATTGAGTTAAAGAGGAAAACATAATAGGCTACATCCTGATTTCTGTCTAACCAAAGCCATAGTTTCATGAGTATTTTAGACCAGCACTGCCACCAGAAGAAATGACCTTATATGCTGTTTGCCCAGAGTTGTATGTTCCCACTTTGTGCCATGTTCTCCTTTGTGCATTTCTGCACCTGTTTTTGGGTCATGGATTGGTTTACTGAGTGGGACAGACTTCTTCCAAAAATGATTTGTATAATCTCTATTGGATATTGTAGCACTGAAAAGGCAAAAAAGGCACACTTTTGGTTGTTTTATGTTATTTAGGTAAATTGTTTTCTAAGTGTTGTAAGTGAATAATGCCAACAATGATGGTAAAATATTCCTCCTCTTAAACAGCAGTTATTTTCAGAATATGTATTACTTATCTTGAAGAATATATTGCAGACTATTTTCTTTCTATCCAATAGTATTATATACCACTTTTTCTCCTTCAGGTGAGCAAAGGACTTCGTAGTCATGATTACAGAAAGTGTCTTATGAAAATAAAAGCTGTCTACAATGGACGGGAGTTTGAGAGCTGAGGTCAGCTCATTTTCTATTGAGTAACTGTGAAAGCAGTAACAATGGCACGTTGAATTCAGGCTAAAGTTGTAAACTACAGTCCTACTGATAACAGTCTTACCAATTCTCTGTGATCTTCTCTTTAATAAGCCATTTTGTCATGTTGCTTTTATATATTTTACAGTCCACTTTATGCCAGAATCCCTGCCAGTGACCAGGAAAGTATCTCCAAACACTGGGCCCTGTCCCCACAAGCCTTTCAGCTGCCCCTGACTGTTGTGTTCTCTTCTGTGCCTGCCCAGGTGGCAGCTGCAGCAGGTGGGATTTACCCTATTTGCCTCCAACAGCTCTGGCTATTGAGTTCTGATTTCACCCACATTTGGAGTAAACTAGCACTGCCACCGAAGAAGTAATAATCCCTTTCCCAGTTGCTCTGTCCTGTCTGCACACTATGCCTTCTTTTCAGCTGGCAAAAAGTCTGTGTTCCTACGTGATGAGGCAGAGAGGGGGAACCCTTCTGGATTACCACCAGTTTTGTTGTGTGTGTGTTTTTTTGTTTGTTTTGTTTGTTTGTTTGTTTGTTTTAATGCCCAGTTGAATATTAGCCCAATCATTTTTCCACTATGGGACTTCATATGGGCTAAAGTACATTTGTGGTATCACCAGGCCCGGTTATCTTGGCAGGGTGAATTTTCTGTCTGCCAAACAGATGACAGAATTCAGAATTTCACTGATGTGAAACTAATACTCTCACATTTGCTGAAATATTATCAGTTAAAGTCTTTTCTTTTTTGTCCTTTTTTTTTTTTTCCTCAAGGTTTGTTTGGGAATGCTTCAAAGACATCGTTATCTCTGGAATCAAATTTGTAATTCAGCCCAGCCCTTAGTATTTCTGAGTCAAGGAGGGAACAATAATTAAGAGCGGGAAGAGATTCAGTTAAATAAAAACAAAGAAACCACATAGTTGAAGTTAAAATAAGCACTTACAGTCAGTATTGTGATTCCTTCCTGGTGAACATTTAATAAAATTGGCAAGTGAGTCAATTAACACAAACACTGGTGGGACAGCAAATTAGAACAGGTATTTGTTGTAAATTACACCCAATTACAAGGTCATCATAAAACTAATTGCCTTTTCATGTAGGCAAATACAAAGTCATGGGGTAATCAGAATTCATATTGTATTTGTTATATCAATAATGTAAAGGGCAGTGTCTTGGGAAGCAGTAGTACCAAAAGAATTAGTAGTTAAAGATAATTATATGAACATGAGCTTATAAGACTGTAGTGTAGCAAAAAGGATCACTCAATCTTAAAGTTTAAAAACTGCTGTGTGCAACTAAAGAATAGTAAGGAAGTATTGCCTCTGTCCATGACTTTGGTAAGACAGCTGATACAGTACTGAACACTTCAAAGAAAATGTGAAGACACTAAATTAAGTGATACTGAATTGAATCAACACTTCAAGAAAATATAGATATGCTGTAGAAATTTGAGAGCACCAGAAAACAGCCATGGGAGGAAAATGAGCCTTGTGTCATAAAGTTCAAGGGGTTAAGTTTTTCTGGTGGTGAAAGGGAATACTGAGAATTTACTTGATTGTTCTGTATTTTTCACCTATGGAAAAAGTTTTCTGACACCTATGAATTCAAGGTTTTTAGACTCATGCCAGCCACAGTATCAGCTCAGCACAACCAGTACCTGGGATGTTTAGCAATTCGGCCTTCAAATGCAGTTTCCTCTGAATGTAAAAAAACACTGGAACAATCAGCTAGAGGGGTTTTTCTTGGGGACTTTTGCTGGAGGGACATTACCTGAGTCTTTGCAAATATTATTTAATGTAGTTTCCAGATGAAAATGTGTATCATTAAAATGATAGATCCTAAAGGATTCATTCTGAATTTGTCCTTTAGTGTCCTAACTCAAACCCCTTCTTGAATGAAGCTTTGAGAACAGGAAATCTTGCACTGCCCTAAACTTACTATAACATTTGCAGGTTTGCATTATAGTAATGATAGTACTTACATCATGCTTCAGAGCTTCAGCAAGTCACTGTCAGGGATCAAGATGGATTATTTGTTCTTAATGCACAAATGACTAGATGTATGAGAGGGAGGGTTTTTTTCCTTCTTTTTAAGCAAGATTGGATACAGATGAAGATGTGATAGCACAGATTTGTCCTTCGAGGTGAAAAGGAAATCCTTTTGGGGAGTATGGTTTGTTTTTGAAGGGTCAGAGTCTTTTTACTGTTCGCCAGTGAGGAATTTCTGCCTCAGTCTGGGACTATCACAAATTCCTTGTTCTAGGCATCCTCTCTGTCTCTTTCCGTCTGTTCCACCTATCCTACTGCTCAGATTCTCTACCTTCAAGATCAATGTTGTCTTTAACCTGTATGAGAACAAATATAGCAAAGTGAAATGTCTTGTAATCCCTATTGAAAATCTGTTCAGTCAGCCTGAACAGAATTTCAAGCCATAAATATTCAATGTTACTCATCCATCACAAATTTGACATTTCAGCTTCGTTTGCTCTTGTCCTGTCATCTCCACATATATTTCTTTCTTTTGGAAGAAGATTTCAATTTCAGAAGAAGAATTCCACTGTTCCCAGCCACCTTGCATTTCCTTTTTGAATTCCTCTCTCCACTATTCAGTGATCTGGCATACAGTGTGGTCATACTGATAAGCATATTAGCACAAATGACTGTGAAAGACTGTGGTATAGAAATGGAAACAAGCAGCTGGGGAAAGCTGTGTTGGGAAGGTGTAGGCATTTCTAAAAGAGGGTACGCTGCTGAAGAGAACCTGCCCTATAACAAGTAGTTACTAAATGGAGCTATTAAATGTGTTCCAAATCTTTCTAACCCTGTATCTAGTCATAGATCTCCCTTCCTGTGTTAGGCATCCTTATGCTCTCCCTTTCACACTGCTCTGTCCACATATATGGGTTGCCCAGATTATTGCTCTTTATCATTTTCATTATACGTCCTGGTATACTGCTTTTTTTTTTTTTTTCTTTCCCTGTAAAATGACTTAAAGTCTCATCTGAGGCTGAAAAAACTCTGTAGGCTAACTCACTGCAGTCCCAGCCTTATTGCCTTCAATATATTTGCTATAGTTCTTAAGAATTTAGGGTTTAATTCAGTTTAGAATTTAGACTGAAATATAAATGAGGTCTTACCCGTCCAATGATTCACTTTGCCAGTCTAAGCACATACAACAAGAACTACTTGACTCAGCAAATAACAAATTTAGTTAGTCATCTGGTGGTCAGTGATGTGTTATGCTACTGGAAAGAAAGCTGGTGCTAGGATTTTCTTTTTTCTTTTTCCTTCTGCTTTTTTTTTTTTTCAAAGGAAAGTGTTGGATCAAGTCCAGGCAATTGTAATATATTGATTTAAATGTAACAGGTTGGCAGAAATATTTCAGGGTCTGGGGAGTAAGAGACTATTTCTTCCAAGGCACTCATTCTCACAAGCCTTTCTTTGTAACAAGTAATAGTTTCATACCATCATTTTAAAGCAAGTAAATGAAACTTATTTTATGGTATAATGTCATTAAAAGAATTTTAATACAAAAGTTGATTGCACACAAATGGTGGACGTGATAATGCTACAATTTTTAATCTTTATTTTTACCTTAGAAGATAAAAATCATGATTACTGTATCTAGTCCTTCACTGAGGGAATCTATTGCTAAGTTTTCCTCTTACTCTCTTCAGCTCTTGTAGCCTAAGCTTTATTTGCAGTACACAAAATTTTCAGTGACAGTGGGCCAGTCCATTGAATCAGTCCATCAACTTACAAGAAAATGTTTCCAAATGCTGTGTGTTCTGAAAACATGAAAACTGAGGAACCAGTGTTTTCTTTAATAACTGATGAAAATAAAATGTTAGTGATTAGAATCTGTGTGGTTTTACTCGATTTGGATGTATCCCACAGAAGTTTTTTAAAAAAATTGCCAAAAGATAATCCATTACTGGTGGGTTATTTCCTGGACACTGACATGTGAAAGATCCAAGAACATTCTGCAGCTTCTCACAATTCTGTATGTGTGGAACTGTGTGCAGCTACAGATGTTTCCACTGCCGCAGAATTCGCTAAAATCTGCCAGGGAATTTGGCCCAGATGTGCTATAGAATTACAATGACCCTGGTAATAGTGAAACTTTAAGCAGCAAACACCAGATGTCCAGTAAAATGGTTAAAACCGAGATCCAAAGCATTTTTTTTACCACATCATCACAAACAAGTATGGAGTGAATAAGCTGAAAATCTCAAGTAATACTTCATTATTCGTCATCTCTAAGCTGATTTTATGTGCTTGACTTGTTGTGATGTAGTGCCATTTGAGTATAACGTCTTGTAGGAAGGCTGCGTTCCCAGAGGCTTAAATAATTTTGAAAAATGAATTAATTAGATAGGTATCTACGCTAAACTTAATACAAAGCTGTAGTTTTCTCCTTACCTCCTTTCTCTACTCATTTTACTTGAAAAGTTATTCTGTCTGTGTGTGTGCTCTGCTGGCTTACCTGCAGACAGGATAAATGAGCTGCTGCTAGTGCCAGCTATTGTAGTTCTGCTTTAGCTCAAATGGTAGCAGGCTCGAGCTACAGTACCAGGGCTCTGTGCACTACTACATCCTGAGTCTGTATGTGGAGTGAATGTGCTTTTCCTACAAACTACAGGTATTCATTACATTATGAGGCACTGCTTTATGCTTTGTGGTTTCTGAGGGTTCCACGTGCAGGGCAGACCCCAGAGATGATGGAAAGCATTACATTTCTCTTTCCACTCTCTATTGGTTATTTATGATTTCTTGTATCCTCAAGAGTAAGTTTTATACACTCATTATCAGAATGTACATTTAGCCATTTTTTTAAGTATCTCTAAACAAAAAAAAAATGTTTCTGTTATAAATCCTGAATCAAAATGTACAATGTTTTTCATGTAAGACTGGTCGTATTTGTTAGTGGTGTGTGTGTATATATACATGTTTGGGGCAATAGACATATGTCAGTATTCATAAGCCAAATTCATTGAAGTGTGTTTGCTTAATCCTTGAACGTAGCAGTAGTCTGCTCTGCTTTGTCTCTGAATAATTTATGGTACCAAACTTTTTTTTTTTTTTTTTTTGGAACTAAGATCATGGGCTTCATAGATAAAAACTGAAGAAAAATAGGGAAATGGAACCACAGTACAAAAAGCTGCAGGGGTCTTGAATATGTAGAGAAGAACTAAGGACTATGTAGTCTTTGAAAGAAAAGAGGTAGTTATGTTTTCTAACTTCACTTAAATCTTCTTTACAAAAGATATAGTATAAATTCTATTAAAATGCAGAGGACTACTTTGACTTCAGTAGGAGTTGAATCAGTGAAGAAGAGTCTATAGCTTTGTTACTGTTACTCACTTTTACCCATGAAAGTGTAGAAATTTGCTTACTAAAGAGTGTTCTTCCCAGGAAGAAAAGCTTGTCTTAAACCAACTAGTGCATCATGGCACAAAGAAAGTTAAGTTGAACTGCTTTAAGAAATACTGCTTCTCAGGAATTCATGATTTATCTTACTTCTTAAGTTATGCAACTATCTAAATAATTTTCAGCTGGTTTCAGGTGATGTCCTTGTGTGAATTTTATAACCCAAGGGAGACCACAAGGCTGTTATCAACACTATTGAGTTTTTATACTGTACTGTCATTTTTACACAGTTTCAGTACAAATCATAAATCTTACGGGCTTCTTTCTTGAACTGCAGGCACATTTTATTAAAGCTCACTGACACTTCCAGGCCTTTCAGCATTATTAATTTACAGCAAAGCACAGCCCATAGAAGGATCTGCTGTGTTGCATATTGTTATTGGTAGCATCTGATGCCTTTTAACCTGGCATTGCCTCCAGACCCCCAGAGCTCATGACCACTTCAACACCTGCTCCTTCAGCATCACCTGCAGCTACAGCAGCAACCATTGCAGCTTGAGCTCTCTGCTCACCCTTGCCTTGCAAATCTGCTCATAGCAGACTTTATTTTCTTCAGCAGCAGCTTGCCAGGTGCAGGTTTGCAATGAAACTGGTGTTGTGGCTGCTTGTTACCCCAGTCAAAACAAGATAAATGTGTTCTTGTGTCCTGTCTAGTTTTACTGTCTGTAGGGATGGTTTTCACGTTTCTCTCTGTACAGCACCAGGTGATCATTTAGTCATAGCTAGTGAACTGTTGTTTATACTCACTTTGTAATGGTCTCTGATGATGGCGAATGAGGAAGAAGTGTGATTGCAAATTGCAGTTACACTTACAGACTGTGAGATCATGGCAAACCATACTGCTGGCTGCAAAGGTGCAGTGATAATCTCTGGCTAATGTAGCTGACTCCTAAACACTCAGAGCTGATTGCTGAGCAAGCCTAATGGCATGCTTGTGAGCTAGGCAAGAGAAAAAAAAAATAATAAAAAAAAAAGATTTCTCTTTGTCAAATACAGAGAAAATTAGAGATCTAGAAGAAAAGCAAGTTTGATCAAAATTTACTTTTTTGAGATATATAAAGGTATTATGGTATTACTACTATTTCAAGTTATATAACACAGAAAAGTTATACTAAAAAAATCACACTGTGTGCTGTAAAATAACTTGTGTTGCTTTTACTTGGATTGCTGTGTGAAACATTTTGTTCATTTGTAAAGTGAAATACTCTGCATGCTTTTAAGAGTAATCTGGGAGAGAGGACTGGTTTGTTTTGTTTATTCAATGCCAAAGTGGCAAAATTTCTTTTCTGCAGAAGAGTTCGAGTTGAGAAGGGTGCTGGATCAGAAGAGTATATTGAGAAAAAGAAAACATTTCAAAAGAGATGTTCAAGTTAAACCTGCTGAGGCAGGTATGCTGCTCAAAGAACAACTTGCAAGTTGTTTTTTTTTTTGTTTGTTTTGTTTTGTTTTAAATTCAGTAGAAACTGCCACATCACTGAGGCACAGACTCCATTACTTTAAAAAAAAAAAAAGTGTCAAGTTTCTTTACAGATGTCTATGTAGGTGAACAGACTATTGACAGGTGAGGCATGGCTACAGAAAATAAGAGTATATCACTAAATAACAAATAATAATAATATTAATTAAGACAACAACATCTACATGGTTCTTCCCTTCACACATTTGTCTTTCATGTAGATCTGGTCTTAGAAGGTGTTTATATCTCTGCACCACAATCTTCTAGCAGGTTTTTCATTGGTAACCACACTGACGCGTAGCACTGGTCTAAAGCCTTGCAAAATCTTTCTATTCTTTCAGCAGTCAGCTTTGGTTGGATTTCTTTGGTAAATCTTTGCTAAGTCTTCTTCATTTCTCAGTCGTTTAAACTTACCTCATCTGTCATTCCCTTTGAGAGACTCAGAGTGAAGGTTAGTTACCTCTCCAGACAAAGTAATAACATGGCATTATGGTGTTTTATCTTAAAAACGGTGTGAGAAGTACGAGAGGAATGTCATCACAGCACAGGAGGTATTGAAAGTGGAATCAGTTTGGACGCATTGCTGCAGATTGCCTGAAAAGGGAGCTTTCATGTTCAGAATGTATTGTGCTAAAAAATGAAAATAGGTTTGTTTCTATTAACTGTCAACTCTGTTTGTTCTTAGATCGGAATAACATTGAGGAAAAGGTATTAATCCGTATGGTATTTTTAGGGCGTTTGCGCATGGTGCATGAACAATAGGAGGTATCCTTTTGGGCATGGTTCCAGCATCCATGACAGTCAGTGTATAATGAAGGCCTTCATGTGACGGAGTTTTCTTAAACAGCATAGCCCAGGCTGAAACAAAGGATCGGGGCTTGGTTTCACACCAGTTGCACCACACCAGCCCTCTGTGATGGCATCCTGGAGGTGGTGGAAATGATCCATGTCACTGGCCCAGTACCTGGCACTAACCGCAACAACTTTCTGCCTTTTTTGAGGAGCAATTTTCTTACTCCCATGTAATAAAACTCTTTCTAATAACTTTCTTAATGAAAAATTCTGTTACTGATTTCCCTCATAATGATTAACTCCTCCTGAGTGAAGAGAGGCTTGCGACACAACCCACTTTCAGTGACACACAGAGGTATTTTGTCCTTTGACAGGTAGCTGCCACGCGTGAGTTTCCTCATGCATCTGTATAATAACACCCTTCACTCCCAAGGTACATCTATACACCACCACTGTCTGCCAGATGGAAATCCAACTCCCAGGATGTGTATGTATTCATGGTGCTTTTCACTACCTTAGTGGTGCTACAAATACCTCACACTTTGTGCGTATAAGACTGTCTCACTCTACTGGTTCAACTATCAACAGTATTCCTGTTACAAAATCATGAATCTTTTATGATTTCCTGCTAGAGGTACTGTAAAGGGAGTAAGAAAAATACACCAAAGGTCAAGATACTAAAAGACGGAATTAAATTAATTATTATGTGCATGTATATTTTTAATGATACCTTTTTCTTTTTAAAGCTAAAAAAATCTGCCTTGAGACTTTCTTGAGAAACAGTAATAATATGTAAATTTTTTAGTCAGTTAAAAACATTATAAAACTACTAGCGTAGTTTTTACTTTTGACTTCAGAAGATCAATATGTTTATGAATCCAAATTATTGCAGGCAAAATTTTGCACCTGCACTTATAGTTGCCTGCAGTTCAGTTTATTTAAGTATCTACATCACTGATTGCATCTATAAATTAAAAACATTTAAGTAACCTAAATTACAAGCACAAATAATTGCAGGTGCAAAACCCATGCACAGATAAAATGATCTCTGAAAGTTGGTCCTCTAAATCTCATTGGAAGTTATTGAGTGTATTGTGAACCTAGAGTCCTCCTGGGAGAGTCACTAATCTATATAATGACACTGAAAGCCTCTTAAATCTCATATTTAGCCAGCAGATGGGAAAGAATACATGTAGTCATGTAACTCCCTGGAGATTACACATGTGGATGTTGAAGAGCATAACTTATTCCAGTGAAGTTTAGCATTAACTTGCAATCAAAAATTTCCTTCCTGAGACACATTCTTTCTGATGAAATTAAACTGTTGTACTTTTATTGAGTCACTACTGATCCAAGTAGGGCGCACTCTCAGGGCAAGTACAGAAAATTTTGCTAATCTCATGAATTTTCCTTTAATGAGTCATAGCATCAGTTTAACACAGACAAATGCTGTCAGTCTCTTCCAGAAAACCCATCTAGTTATCCTCTCAACTACTTTATTTTGTTTTATTGTCAGAAATAGCACAGAGCTACAAAGCCTGTTTTTATCTGGTATCAAAACTAAAAGTGAATCATTTTCTTGCATTCTTTACCTTCAAGAGACGTATGTATGGAGCTACTTTAAAACAGTGACTGCTTCCTGTCGTACCAGTTACAGCAGTACTGTTAGCAAAAGGGGGGGAAGATAAATTCTCTTCTAGTGTTTGAACAACTAAAACTCCTACTGAACAAATGAAGCATTCTGCCAGTTCTGACAATCCAAAATGCAATGAAGAATTTTTCTGTTTCAGAAGCTCTAGGCAAAGCTGTTTTGGCATGTCTGTATCTTATTTCTATTGCAAACAAAGGGGCAGTTACAGGGAAAGTCTTTTGGAGAAGAAAATGCTGTCAGTCATAAGAAATGAGACATGTAGACCCATTCTGCAGCCCAGCAATTTTGTAAGAACCTAGACCGTCTGCCAGTGATAATAACGCTTCCATTTGCAGCGATTTCAACGGGAATTGCATCAAACAGACCATGGGTAAAATTGATCTTTCATTCATTGGTGATGGGGGCCAGAATGCAAAAGTGTTAAGAAAGAAGAGGCAAAGGTGACACCAAGCCCTGCAGGGTGCACTTTGCTGCTCCTGCTGCTGGGGAACTGCAGAAGCAGCAGCGAGCAGTGCTTGTTGCAGCTGGCAGGGTCCTGCCTTTCCACCCCGCAGCAGTCGCAATCATCCCATATGGCCCAATTCCTCCCTTGGCAGCAGTGGTCAGTCCAGCTTTACAGCCCCAGGCACTTGCATTGCACTCTCCCCAGCAAAATGTGTCCCACAAGCAGCTGCTGCCTGCTTTGCCAACACAGACGGCTACTCCAGCATCAGGCCACCAGGCTCCGCTGCTGATGGGTGCTGGTAAATGGCTATACCAGCTGAGTACTCAGCCTAGAGGCATGCCAGGGTGTGGGTGTCTGAATGACTGACCTACTCTGAACAGCTTATGACAATCACTTCTTTAATTAAGCACACTTTCAATCAGTTGTTGTATCTGAAATAGATTTGAGTACTTAGACATTTAAAAATCCGGTTAAATTTAACTTAAGTGCATCTACTTGAGCAATACAGGGTAATAATATACACTTAATTTATAATCATATTCAAAACAAAAAGTCAGAAGATGTTCTTTTTTTTCTTTTTTTTTTTTTTTTTTTTTTCACACACGGAAAACTGTCGAGGCTATGTTGTCCATTACAATGCAGGGCTTTAACTTCAAACTTCACCTTCCTAGGTGTTTCTTTTTTTAAATGCTTAGGTATAGTGAAACCCAGAAAGAATACAGGAATAAGTAGTATAGAGGGCAATCATTTGAATAGTGAGAAATTCTAACAAAGATCCCTTTTTTTTACTCCCACTTTTTGCTGCCATAGACATGAGAAAGGAAGGGGAAGGTATCGTCTTTCCCTCTCTTGAGGGATTTATATTTAGGTGTGTCCTGTAACTCATTTAAATTCAGAGTGCAGACTAGAAAGCCAAAAATTAGCAAGGATTTTGAACAAGAAATTGAGAGGTGATTAAAAATCATGGAAGAAAGACTCATTTCTCAGTAAGAATAACAAAGTCACATGGATGATGGATCATAATAACTTCATAATCTGACCCACATGCAGTAAATATGGTGATGACTGTCGTTTTAAATAAGTGAGGTAGGTTGATGCTGATTATTAATCCATTTCTTAGCCAGACTGATTGTTTCTGAGCCAGCTCTTCCACTGTTTAGTATTTTTCTGAAGTATCTTAAGAGTACCTTTCACTGATAGTCTCTTCCTTTTTAGCCAGTCACTTTTCATACTCTGTGTTGCCTTAACTTATTTGAGGGATTTCTTTCCTGAGTCAGTGTACTTCTAGTATCCTTATAGCTGGACTTTTGGTCTTCTTTTAGCATATAGTATAACATTAGTGTTACTGCAGCCCCACCGTAACATATAATTCTGTATTACTTTTACTTGCTGTGAAAAAAAAAAAAAAATGTTTTCCTTAATTCCCATGTGTTGTAGCCAATGGTGATCTAGATAAATGAGAGCTCAGTGAAAAAAAAAATAAATATGACGTGAAAATAAGTACCTAGTATTTAGTGCTGATGTCTAAAATGACAGGTATCTGTATAAGAGGCAAAGAATAGATACAGAAATATATTTGCATAATAGAAATTCAGAAGCTAACTTGGATAAGTATGTCATTAATAGCTTTCTTTGAGGTTCCTGTAGTGACATGTGTTTAACATTTGCAGTAGGATAATATACAAAACATACTTCACAAGGAAAAAAAAAAAAAGATTTTTGGTTAGCAACAGAGTGTTGAAACCTGGTTTTCTATGAATGTTTCCAACCTTTAATATCTTTTCAGGTATGCCCAGCTCCGTGCCTGTTCCTGCTGAATAACACCCAGATTCCCCTATAGCATACCTCTTCAGATGGGCAAACGGTTGTAGGCACAGTAATTAGGATGAACTACATGGGTGACAATTGGCTAGTGGGTTGCTGCTCTCAAAATAAATAGCTAAATTGTTTGTCCATTTTTCTCAGCAGGAAGTACTAATTTGTGTCTGTTTTCACTAAGCACTTGATAGTTTTCCTCTAACTTCTGGGAATTTAAAATCTTTGAAATCTCCAGCTAGGTCATCATAAAGATTACTTCACACTAGTAGCATATATTAAAGTCATATTGCCCTGTTTTCAGTTGTTTCACCTTCTGATAGTAATAAACTCACAACATGTTACATACCATGCGTATCTTTTCCTTGGTGTAAATAAAATTTTAAGCAAATTTTGTTACATTCAGGTATGTGTTCTGATTTTTTGTTTTGTTTTGTGTTTTTTTTCCTTTTTTTTTTTTAAGAATACCCAGCCTTCTGCCAAGCATGTCTTCAAAATTCCTTCCCTTTGTTGAAAGAAAAATTCTTGTAAAAACAGAAAGTTGTGCATTCCGTTTAATATAACTGACATGATCATGAAACCCAGGTCTTCTATTTGTACTTGGGATAATGCAGAGGTAATGAATGTAGAAATGGACCTAAGAGGTATTTTTTTTCAATTATAAAACAATGTGGGTAAGGGACTTAGATTTGACAGCAACAGGAGAAAAGCAATATTGTGTTCATGCCTTCAATCAGCTTTATTAGATCCTTAAAGGGAAAATTATGTGAAAGAGAGGAAGAAAACAACAAACTAAGCAAGATCCCAATTTCAGCATAATTTGGAGAAAATAACTGATTTAGGCTGGTCGTCTTGCCAGGCTGAATGACTCAAGGCTTCCAAACAAGAAATGGAAACCAGAAGGATAGCAAAAGCCTGAAAGAACAAATTGAGAAGATATGATTGACTGTAATGTTTCAAAATCAACTGCTGCAAAGATGAGTTTGGGCTGTTGCCCAGAATACAATTGAATGGTGATGTTCATTTAGACCCTTACTGCTGAAACAAAATAAGATGTAGCTGTGTTAGCTGTGTTTCTGTTAGAGATTTACTTGTTCTTTCCAATGTTTCTAGCTAGGGATATGATGTCACGTCCTCTCTCTTTTATCACATGCTGCAGTGATCGCTGCTGCTGTTCCATAATTTTGCTGAACACCAGTTTTCTGTAGGAAGGCCTGAATCCAGGTGACAATATCTTTCAAATGTGAAGTGTCATCACCATTCATTAGTTGACTTTGAAAAATTTTATACACTGTGTGCAAGTAGGCTGACTTGGTGTTATTGACCGAGGAAAAAAGAAGTATAAATCTTTGTGTGTAGTATGTACTTTCTGGCTGACATGAGAACCATTTAAGTTTCTGTTATCATCGTGTTAGTTTTGAAAAATAAATAAATAGCTAATTCTGCAAAATTTCAAATAAATAAATCCTTAATGGGCATGATTTTTAAAGCATTATTTGGAAAAGTTGAGGGCAGCTGCTCCACCTCAGAAAGAGAAGTTTCTATATGAATTTGTGCTTAATGCAAAAATTTATTCAGTTGACAAGATGTGGTGATGAGATGAGATTGTTTTAGTTGCTTATTTCTTTCACCTCAGTAACTTTGCTTTCTAACCTTTTTTTCAGCTTCTATTTCAAGTGAAGTAAAAAAAAAAAAAGCCACATTTCATAATTAAATACTGAACTAGTCCTTACCATGTTTACTGAATTACATATTGCATATACATATGTATATCCTCAAAGTTTTCATGTGTTTTTAGATTTCTAAACTTAATGTGTTCCATAGGAATAGATCTTAACTCCTTCCTGTCTGTTTTTCATGGTGAAATATGCCACCACAGAAGAAAAGAGAAATAAAGCAATGAAACCCAGTTGTAGGGTCATGAATATAGCTGCTGAGCTCTGCACATTCTCCTCACTCACAGTAGAGGTTCTTCCAAGAGAACATTGTTGTGCTGGCCTTGCAGCAGATCAGCTTCACATAATATGCACAGTGATATCTCTGCACATGTATCTTTGGGTCAGGGTGGCTAACCTGGTGAGGGCTTTAAACCAGGGAAAACAGGTGAGGGTGAGAGCTACCAGCAGACTTGTGACAGAGCGATGGATGGGGCTGACAAGCAAAGGGCCTGGGGTGATGGGAACGAAAGGGAACACGAAATCAACAGATCAGGGTTTAAGCTATTACCTGAAGCAAACTCAAGCATTTTCATTTAAGCAAGGAAATACCTGCAAGGCACCATGAGCATAAATAAATAGCACAAACCCTGACCCTTTCTGGGAAATCAGCATGCCAGGTTCTCTGAAGTGCTTGCTCTCTCAAGCATTAGGAAGAGTGCTGCCAGCAGGTGGAGGGAGGTGATCCTTCACCTCCACTCAGCTCTGGTGAGGTTGCACCTGGAGTACTCTGCCCAGTTCTGGGCTTCCCAATACATGAAGAGACATGAATCTACTGGAGAGAGTCTAGTAAGGGCCTCAGAGGTGATTATGGGACTGGAGTGCCTTTTATATAAGGAAAGGCTGAGAGAGCTGGGACTGATAAGCCTGGAGAAGAGGAGGCTCGGGGGGATCCCTTCAATATGTCTAAATACCTGAAGGGAGGGCGCAAAGAAGATGGAGCTAGGCTCTTTTCAGTAGTGCCCACTAGCAGGACAAGAGGCAGTGGGCACAAAGTGGAACACAGTAGGTTCTGTCTGAACATCAAGCAGGATTTCTTTACTGTGAAGGTGATGGAGTACTGGCACAGGTTGCCCACAGAGGTTGTGGAGTCTCCTTAGAGATATTCAAAACCTGACTACACACGGTCCTGGGCAACCTGCTCTAGGGAGCCCTGCTTGAGCAGGGGGCTGGACCAGATGACCTCCGTAGGTCTCTGCCAGCCTCAATCATTCTGTGACTCTGAGATTCAGGAGCAATGGATAATTGTTTGTTGTATTTTCAGTTCCCATTTCTCTAGAATTTTCAAACAACCCACAGCGTAGCCTGCTGATCATCTGAATTGCTGCTATTTCAACACCCAAATATGATAGAATGTTGTTATTTTTAGACACAATTATCTGCCTCTCAAGACTGCTGAAATGGCAGATCTGTTGCTCTATTCCTGCTATATCCTTCCGCTCCACATTTTCTCTGAGACCTTCAGAGACCGCGGGAATGTTACAATGTTTATATATTCAATAACTGCATATATTTCAATATATGTGAAGGCTACACTGAAAAAGCAACCTGTCCTGCTGTCTAGGTAATGGCGCAGTGGGATTCTAGAACTAACAGAGTTGTTACACTGCATATTTCTCTGCTTATTCATCTTCTAGTAATGAGAAAATCTGGATTAAGTTCAGGTCTCACTTCTCTGTAGCGAGAGCTACACTTGTGAGTAGAGCAGTGGAGTATATTTCATTTTCCATTTCCAATCATGCTGGAGTACTAGAAATTCTAAACAGGATGCCTGTTGTAGATATGCTTACAGAGTTTTAGATTGAGCTGAAAAGAAGAAAGTGTTTATAGGGATCTGTGTTCTTGTTGCTGATCCTACTTGGACCTCAATTTCAGTTTGAACTCACATTAAACTGTATGAATCACTTGCGTAAAGTTATTCAACATTTCAATAGCTTGCTGAATCAGCAAGAGTAAATTGAATATGTATGAACTGTTAAGGTTAAGCATGTATCCACTATATCTATATCGCTATATCAATATCTGTGGATATGTATATCTATCTGTATGGTTATATCTATATCTACATCTGTAGGGGTACATATACGTATAGATATATGTACATAGTTAAGTATCTATGTATATATATTTATGTTCCTAAGTTGAGGCTTGGGGGAAATTCAAACATCTAACTCCTTGACTGAATTCCTGAAATCTCTTATCCAAGGGCTTTCAGTATTTTGTCATGAAACCATCATTGTATAAAATGTTCAACATTTCTTTTCATCATGGACTGGAATCTGTACCTTGCTCACTTCATAGGAAGGATAAGTGATATTCCCACTCTGGAAAGTCTTAAAAAGCCTAAATATTTTATTTACATTGGAGCAGCTTAGGAAGAGGACTTGAAAGAAATGTTAGAAGAAAGGTGAAAAAGATGATAGAGCATTTGTGTTTTTTTATAGTCAGGTGGGGAGTGTGAATTTAATTGGTTTCTTTTGATGTGCACAGGATAACTATCGGAGATTCTGTTGTGCTTACTCTTCTACACCCTGTAAAAGTATTCCACATAATAGGCTGTTTTATAAAAGTGAATCTCAACCTTTAAATATTTCAAAAGGATGCAAAAACTTTGCTTTAAGAAGTGATTTTGTCTATAGACAGTTTCCTTCTTACAGGGAAGAAGAATATGAGCTCTGAAGATGATAAGTTTTAAGATATACCTGTGTTGGCTGGCAAAGTACCTTCTTCCTCATTGCATTAGACATCATTCTGAGCTAAGCACTACCTAGGCAATGTGGAGGCCTAGCAGACAGGAACTACATCTGCTCTTACCTCAGCTGGGGTTCTTGAGAACTACCTGATGTTTAGAACATTCCCAAGACCCAACCTTATGTGTCCACGCTGGTCTTGTAAGCAGAACTCAGGCTGCCTTCAAATACCATGTGTCCTTGTAGCAAGACATAAAATTATGTTAAAGTATTATATATTATTATATATAAAATGTTTATATGTAATTATATATATATGACATTTATATATTATATATAAAATTTAGATACTGCGATGCGAAGTGCCACAACAAGTTGATCTTTAGCTTCAACCCAACTCCAAAAGACTGCAGCTATTATAAACTGAATGACTACCTCAGCAAGATACTGCCTGAATGTTTTTTCCAAGAGAAATTACATGTATTCTGTTATGTCTCTGTGAAGAGCTAACTTGTGTTTAAAATTAAGTTGTCAAACAAAGGTTATTTCATGTATTTTCAAGCATATGTAAAACTAAACTAAATTTTAAAAGATGCCTTAACCTAGTATCTGAGATGAGCATGCAGGTTTTGTATGTAACTTACTGGTCGCAGTTTTGTTTCCCAAAACAGGATGTCATGACTTCAATTTTAAATATCATTGCAATGTCAAGAAAATTAATACAGTTTAATAATACTTCCTTTTCATTTTCTTCTTTTTTCAGTATAATTACTTGTTTACTCAGGAAAGATGGACTGAATTTTTACTTATTCATTGCCTTCTTTTGATTGTCTTCTCACCAGCACATAATAGAATAGGTAGAACATTATTTAGCAGGCAAGCAAGCAAAGAAAATTTGTATGCTTAGAAATGTTAAAATGTTAGTTGCTTTATGTAAAAGTGAAAATAGAATTGGCAGTATGGCAATGAACTGTTGTTTATCCGTACAAAATCTTTTCCTTTTTTTCTTCAATAGATTGCTTGGCTTCTACAAAGGAATATTCCCTCCCATCTTAGCTGAGACACCCAAAAGGGCAGTGAAGGTAACAAAAATAATAATAATAATAATAAAATAAACATGCTTCCCCTTTTAAAATATGAGTAGAGAGAGTGTCAGCTCTAAAATATTTTATTTCTCCTACACTGATTCTCCTAAACATTAGATTCTTAAGCTTTGGCAGATTGATTCTCTGATTTTTACAAGGAGGAAACTTTCCTGTTGAATAGCACAATAAAAACTGTTCTTGATTAAGAAGTGTAGTATAAGGCTTTAAAATGCTAGGCTATTTTTGCTAGGCTATAAATATATAAACTGTTACTGAAAAACAAATTGTAATTACAGATTGCAATTAAACTTTGCAATAAGCAATGTTTATAACAGAGTACTAGAATTGATATTTTAACCTCATAATTACCTCTAATGTAGACATTTTGTTTTATTGGAAATGCCTGCCAATTTACAAAACAACTAATACTCAGAATAGTGTAATAAATGAAGCCTTTAAAGAAGCCACACCTAGTAAGCACTTACTAAGTAACTTGAAGTAGTATATCTGTAGCTTTGAAGTGCTGTCTGGAGTTTTCTTGTACTCAAAGAGCACTGCTCCATACTCTTGTTTTCTTACAGATTGAATATGTTAGCGGGTACAAGTTTCTAGCTTGCAAAGAGTTTTTTGTTCCAGGTCTCTTACTCTTGAAATGGATGCTAGCCTATAAAGGTGTATTCAACATCAAATGTTGATCCGATTTTCTTTTATTATCCTCTATTTCAGCTTCTGGAACATTATTTTAGTAACACTCCTAGGCAAAGAATATCAATACACCAATTTTTTCAATTATGAAATGCAAACCTTTTTTTTAGTGCTACTAAATAAGCATTTCATCTTACAGTTCTAAATCTGTCAAAGCATCCATGGTGTTATGAACGAAAGTTTGTCTTACTTCAGAACTTTGAAGTTTTCTATAGTTGCAATAAATGTGTCTCAAAGCAGTTACTGTACAGAATGTCTTGATTTTCCTTCCTTTCTTTCTTTCTTTCTTTCTTTCTTTCTTTCTTTCTTTCTTTCTTTCTTTCTTTCTTTTTTTTTTCTTTGGTGTCTTTCTAAAAAGGCTGCATATGATCTTGGGCCTTAGCCTGCAATTAATCATTCATGTTCCAATTCCTTTACAGAGGAATAGTATTTGTATTAAGTGCCAGGATGTGACCTTGTAATAGAATCCTAAAGGAGTTCTGCTAATGTCATCTTCTTGTTTGCATTAGCATTTTAGAAGCCAACGATGTGTGTCACCTATCTCAAAATTATTTAATACAACTAAGCAAACTGAAATTCTATTTAATAGCAAAATGGCAGTGAAGAATAAATGTATGATATTTAAAAGCTTCCTAATGACTTGTTCTCTTCAGACTGTAATGTCTTCTTTGTCTCTTCATTGCATTTCAGTTGGAACAGCTCCAAGTCCATCTGATCATGCATTTTAGATTCCAGCATATTTGTAGATAAAATACAACCCCAACTTTGATTTCTCTCCTACCATCCTGAGTCATTCAAAAATCATGAGTCACTTTCTCTTACTCATATTGATTAAGTTGGCTTAAACCCCACAATATTCAACATGATTGTTGAATCATAAAAACATTTAAGTTGAAAGAGATCTCTGTGGGTCATCTGGTGAACCTCCTGCCGAAAGCATGGCTGACTTCAGGTTAGAGTACGTTGCTCAGGTACCTTGTCTAGCTGAGTTCTGAAAATCTGCAAGGATGAAGAGTCTGTAGCCTCTCTGTGCTCCTGCTCTAGTGCTTAATTGCTCTCACTGTGAAGAATTTTGCCATATATCCAATCCAAATTTCCTCTGTTGCAACTTTGCCTATTGCCTCTTGTGCTTTTGTTGTGGACCTCTGAGAAGTTTCTGACTTTGACTTCTCTGTAACCCTGCTTTGTATGGTGGAAGGCAGGAATTAGATCCCGTTAGCCTTCATATCTTCAGGATAAACAAATTCATTTCTCTCAGCCTCGTTTTGTACATCATAAGCTCACAACTTCTTAAATGTTTTACTGGTGCTCCCTTAGTGGGATGCTTTCTACCTAATTCTTGAACATTTACGTGAGGGCCCAGTATTTTTTCTGAAACCTTGAGAATCATATTTAAATGCTAAACATGCTTTTAAATAAATCATTGAATTCTTTAATTCTTTACACTTTTTATGGTGTTCCAATTTTATGGTGTTCCAAAGACACCAACAGGACTTCAAGTTATCGTGAGATATCAGCCATATTTTACATTCCAATGGTTCAGTGGCAGGATAGGGCATTATAGTTAAGTGATTTTAAGTTCCTGGATTCTGAAGATATTTAATGTCAGGTGTTATCTGCCAGCACAATTTCTAACATCCAAAGTGGAGTTTGAATCTATGCTTTGGCCTGAAGAGAATTCAGCTTGGCAAAAATTTCCACTAACCTTCTTAGGATATGAATGTGAAACAACAGTGGAAAGTCACTGCTTTCTTTGGTTGTTCTCCACCTTTTATTCTTCTAATGGTTTTCCTCATTTAACAGGCCCAAATATGTGTCTTGTCTGCTGCCAACCTGACTAGGGAGATTTAGGGTCATGGAGAATTACATCAACGACTATGGCTTTGAGGTCTGAGGAAAAAAAAAGCAGAGAGGCAATTTCTCAGCCTTGGTTTGTACTGAACATTTTGGAAAACTTCTAGATAAAATGTCTTTTATAACTCATGAAAACGTATAGAGAAGGGGCAAGACAGATTTTGTACTGAGAAGAAATGTAGTTTTGCTAGAATATTGTATTTACGTGGCATGGTTATTTGCTAATGAATATAAATCTGATAAAATGAAGTTACTTAGCCACAGTTATTCAGCTTAAATGCTAAGTGTTGAAGATTACTTTTAGGCAAGTAGGTTCTCATGTCTATCTTGCTATTTTTTTATACATTTTTTTCTTTATTTCCCTTCTAAAAAAAGAAAGCTGGTATTTCTGGAAGACGAAAAGTCAAAGTTTATAACTTTATGTTAGATTGAACTTGGAGGAAAGAAGTGATGATGCCAATACAATGGTTAACAGATGAACTTTTGGGGCAAATTTATATTGTTCATGCATTCCCAGACATCTTGTTTCAAGCATATATTTTTACCTTAGAGTTATTGAGACATCTGGTAAGTAGTCTGACTATTCTCTGTGTATTAAAGTGTATCTTTGCCAGATGGACAATATTGGTTATTCTATACACAAAAGCATGTTTTAAATACATTTATTGTGGGATTTATTTTGCACAAAGCTGTTAACTTAATACAACTATAGAGAAAAAGACAAATTACTCTGTTTTTAAAAACAACTTGGGTATACATATATAATATAAACCCATATGATATAGCTGGATACTTTTGGCAAAATTGTATGTATACTGGCCACTCGTATACCCAGCAACATTTATATTGATCCTTTTATTTATCTATTTTCTTTAAAAAGATAGATTCTTTTTATCTATTTTCTTTAAAAAAATATATGAGGCGTAGTTACTATTATGTATGTATGTATGTATGTATTTTATTTATGACTCTAGGAAACTATTGATTTTTAAGGTAAAAATTTTAAGACCAAAAAATTGCTAGGTAATGTATTTCTGCCTTTATTACAACCATTTTACAGATCTGTGACACTATGGAAAACATTAAGGAATACCAGAAATTCCATTAAAGGTTAGGAGGGTAACAATGAGTAGAAAGATGCTGGACAGAGAATAAAGCAAACTTTACCGCAACAAGAAATGAATTTCGTTTAGAGAAGTAACTCACCTACCTACAAATGACACTTTCCAAAGATTTCCTTTTACTTATAAGTAAAAATAACACTGAAAATTATTACACATTATGGAAGAAGGAATACTTCATTATATTTTAGTTATCCAAGATAGACCTACAGTCTAAGTAACACTTCTATCTTTTATTATTGTTGCCAAGGCCAGTACAATGATTTTAAACATATTTGCAAGATGTTTGCAAGATTTGTGTTCAATCTGTACACTGGGCAATTACAATCTAGGCTCTGGTTCTAGGGCCTTTTCTGCAAAATTTTACATAATACCTATTGATAATAAAAAAGTATATATCCACTGACCAGAGTATTGGTCCTTCAAGTTTCAGGATTTAACATCTTAATTTTACATTATGGAAGTATAATACACATTCCCCCCTTTTGTAAATATGGTGTTGTTATCAACTCATTAACATCTATTTCTCTGCTGGTTTTGGCAAGATTCTAATGACTTTCCAGATGAACCAGGTCTCGACTGAAGAACGTTGTTGAACTAGCCATAGGACAGGGTTCTAAACAAGTTAAAATGTCAATTTAGTGCTCATTCTATTTCTTTTGATTTATGGAAAGGATGTTTTGTTCTGATAGGTTTGTGATAACTGAGCCTGAGGGACTGAGGATGTCTTCTTTGGATGAGACCCAGAATAGGTCTTTCTGATTTGCCCAAAAAATCTATTCCCTTATGTTTCTTAAGATTCCCACATTTCTGTTGGCCTCATTTCCTATTGCCTTTTTCTCATGGTGAAACAGTATGTCACATTCATGGCTAGTTGATATGTGAGTGTTCATGGTCTCATACATGGGAGTGAAATGCACAGACTTTCAGTGGATCCCACCTTCATTGGAATCAGCTTGCTCTAAACTAAGTGTTACAGGTTAGCTTTGGAAAGTAGCCAAGAAGGTAAGAGATTTTAGTTATTTATTTTTGCTATATAGGGATGTGACAGCTCTTGCTCCAGTAAATATCCACCTGTGTTTATGCAGTCTTGGTGAAGCTGTGACAGGTTTTTGTTGTTCAGTCATGTAATACTGGACATGCCATGTAAAAGCCACTTTCCTTTTGCACACAAAATAGTGAATACTTGATAGATAGACAGGTCTCACAAATAGTGAGCTTTAGTTCCAGGCCTCATAGTGTTCCTTCTGTGAAAATTACATGAAATAACACTTCCACTATCTTTAGTTTTCCCTGGAACTCAAATATCTACTCTTTATAACCCACAAGATTTTCTGCTATCCTCATTCCTCATGCTCTAGCCTCTTTTTCAGTGCCCTCAGAACTATCTTATGTGCCATCAGCCTGAAGTGCTTTTTCAGTGGCCTCAGCAACATATTTGCTGAATATGAATTAGAAACAAGATAGGCTTCAAGGAGTGTTGCTGTTCATGGCAGCACTGGACTAGAGAAGATCTCTTAGGTTAACAAGTCTAGTCCCCTGCTGCTCCCTGTTTACCTTTCAGAAATTTATCAAACTCTCTCTAACAAGTGATTAAGAACCCTCCCATTGGAAGATTGTTTTAGGACCCCACTTCTTTGCCTGTGAGAAAGTTTCATCTAATGTCAAGCCACAATCCATTTATGAGTAGTTTATACCCATTTGTACCCACTTTTTTGTTACATCTCTCTCTCCTTTCCTTGTTTTTCATTCCCTTGCAGCCTCCTTTTTGCTAGACTAAACATGACAAGCATTTTTTTTCTTTCAGTCTTCATTCTTAAAAAAAAAACTTAAGTTCTCCTTAGGATCCTGGCAACCGTGTTTTCAATATGCTGTAGTCTGAGTTCATATTTTTTGAACAAGGGTGGCCAGGACTGTATTTGAGAGGACATCTTATAATTTATAAAATATCACAAACACACTTTCTTTTAAAAATACCTTGACTGATGCATCTTAGAGTTTGTGCCTACAGAACAGGAAGTCAGTTGTGAAGGTGTCTCTGCATAAGTCAATGGGAAGCTTGTTACTGACTTCAGTGCAGTCAGGATTATTCTCAACAATCTTCTTGGAAGAACAAAATTATTAATTTATTCTGCTTCGGTTTTGAGAAGATGTCACAAAAAAAAAAAAGGTATTCTGAAAATTAATGGGGTTGACAGTGAAAAACTACAAAAATCTACAGACTTTCTGTCTTCAAAATCTGCAATTACATTTTTCTCATGAGAAATGTGAAGATGATTGCAATATATTAAATATGAGGGTGACTTCTGGTGGCAAATAATAGTATCTGTATAGTATTACACTACTACATTTATACAAGTGTATGAAAATTAGATGTTAGAGGGAAAATAATAAATTGGAAACAAGAACTGTATGTTGTAAGTGAACTCTTACATAAAACCTTAATTGCATTTATGCTGCTGTTGTGCACGATATACTAATAAAATCAGTTCTGAAGCCTAATAGTCTACTATTGCACATCAAACACTGCTACAGAGAGGATGAAAAAAAAGTAGCTTATGTTTTTTTGCAGAACTTCACGTGGCTAGTCAAGATATGAGGTAGTGGAACATCACTGAAGTTTGGTTTTACTAATTTGCATAATTAACTCATAATTTTTTTCCCATGCAGTTTCAATCTAACTTCTCTTTACAGTTTTTCACCTTTGAACAATACAAGAAGCTACTAGCATATGCATCATTACCACCAGGACTGGTATGTATGGATACAACACTTCATGTTCTGATTTAATATTTATATTCTGAACAGTCCCATCTGTTTCTTCCCATATTAGAAGAAGCCCAAAAATAAAGGGGTCTGGTCAACCAAATCACAGTTTCTCAGAACAGACTTGTCCCTTTGAAACACTGATAACATAATCTGCCGAAATGATAGTTACATTAATTTTTATATCAAATGCCTTAATAATAATGTCATAAATAAATGTCTTAACATTGTTAAAGTGTTATTGACAGTTACCATAGAAGAGTCTGTATGCAGCTTGTCATTTTTCAGTCTTGCAAAATAAAATGTTGAACATTGTCAATATTTTTTTATTCATGTGATAATATCTCTTCCTTAGATGTAAATAGAGAGCCTATTCTCCAGAAAGTGGAAAGGACAGAGATAAGAGTCCTATGGTACACCATCATCTTTTTTGGAGTAAAATATGCTGGAAACTTGTAAACATGCCATAGCTGACCAAAAGCTGCTCCAATTCATCTAGCAGATGCAGCAGCCACCAGACTCCCCAGCATTCTTGCACGTTATTTGGTGCAATACTTGGAGGCATTTTTGCCTCTAAGGTAGCCATGGTAGTGAGGGAAAAGATGACTGAGAGGGATTCTGGTCTAAGCTACACAGAATGATTCTAGGTGATTCAACAGAGTTCTCATCAAGACAGCTTCTGCTGTTGAAAGAGATGCATACATTAGCACCAGCTTCCTGATGGCTTCCTGCTGGTTGGTGGTAAAAGGGATATGTTATGTTCCCATCCTACACTGGAAAAATAGATCTGCTGGTAACATGGTAGTACAGCTGGAGGCAAAGGTACTATGGCTGGAGCTTGCTGCTACCCTTCTAATTTACCATTCTGTACCTGAGCTCTCAATATTCCCAGGTCAAAACTCTCTGTATTGAATAAGTTATTTGTCTTAGTAATGTTTTTTCCTTACCATTCGTTTCCTTGAATTTCAGCAAATACACTTATTGCATTGTGGTCCTGGGACTCTTTACAGCCCCTAGAAAGTTCAGAGACAACAAACTGATGCAATAAATGTGTAAAGTGATCACAAAAATTAACCCCTCTGAATTTTCTTAATTGACCTGAATATCTAAACTATTTTTCTCTTACAAAGAAATTCATGTATTTATAAATGCTGTTTCCTGATGGAAAGCAGAGTACTGAATATCAACATTTCTATGGCTGTAATGTACCATCAGCTTTTAAGTACACGGAGTTAATTCATCCTTGTAGAGAATGCCGACATTTCCATATGTGCCACTTATTCCCATATAAACTTTTTCAGGTTGGATATTTACTTAGGAGGAATTTTCTGCTCCTTATGTAATTTGCTTAAGTACTGCATTATTTGAATTTCTTACATTTCCTTTTTTTTTTTTTTTTAAGTTAATGTGTTAATGTTATACACTTAAAGCTCTGTGCAGTTTCATTTTTTTCTGGTACTGTGTAACTGCATTTATGCTTTTACTCAGACTCCACCCAAAGTTAACATGAGGGCAATGCTTTTTCATGTTTTCATTATAAATCAATACCACAGTTTTTCTTATAGCTCAAAAGCGAGTTCATTGACAGTGCTATGACATTTTATTTTGTATTTTTTTGGAATGTGGTTTATGGCTATTGTCATATTGTCTTCATGAACTGTCAGCATCTAATCAAGGGCTAGTGTTGTTTAGTAGTAGTACTGCCACATTACTGAAATCTCTCATTGTATCATTCAGTTTCATAATCTGATATATGGGAAATTTTACTACTTGATTTTTACGTATTGATTGATTTAACTTCCCTAGGCATTTGCAGTTGCTGGCTTGGGATCTGGATTAACAGAGGCAGTTGTGGTTAACCCCTTTGAAGTAGTAAAGGTTACCTTACAGACCAATCGGAATGCCTTCACAGAGGTATGAGAATTGTTCCACTTTTCTTTTTGCTTTATTAAGTGTAATGCACTTCAAAGTTCATATTTAGACTGGAATATCTATACTATAGTGGGTTGATGCAAATGATTTTCCCACAAGGTTAACAAAAATGGAAAAAGGGAGGAGACTCAGTAGATGATGCTGTCAGATATGCATCAAGATGCATAGAGTATTTTCAGTTGAGCCAGCATTTCCACTGTAGATATCCTGTGCCTGCAGCACACCTCCTCCCCTCCAGAGCAGCCAGTGGGGCAGCACTGTGAGGAATTGTTATCCAGAAGTACAATTCTGAGACCCTTGTACACATTTACTCTGGCAGGCTCCAGACTTCAAGTGAGCACAGAAGATTGCCATAAGACACCAAGGACCTATGCCCTAGGCATGCCTTTTATATTAAAAATGTAGCTGGTAGGTTTTATAGGCTTGGATGAATTTATTTGTGGTATAAATCTTTACATTTCTAGGCACAAAATGGGAAATAGTTATATAATAAAGCATGGTGATAATTGAAAGTCCTATTTCTCCTCAGAGTTTTATTATTGAAATGTTGTTTTGTTCAAAGTCAGAGTGTGAAACTGACTTTGTCCATGGTTTTGGTTACTGATGAATGGGGAAAAAGATTAAACTGGTGAAAAATGATTCATCAAACTCGTGTTCACGAGAATGCGCCAGTTTCAATTACTTTTAATGCAGAAAATGTTCCAGGCAAAAGTGAAGAAGGCAGGCAGTCACACAGTTCCTTCCTTTTTTTCTCAGTGAATAAGACTAACAAATGACAAATCATCTCTTTCAAAATCTTCTGAGAAATCAGCTCTACCTATTATGGCAAAAGTGCCAAGTCACATAAGCCTGAAAATGTTGGATGGATCCCTGGTGAGGCACAAGTTTTCCATATTCTTCTTATAAGCTTTGTCAGAACTAATGCTTGCATGCCTTGTATCACTCATCTCACAAACTGAACCCTTTTGGGGGATGCACAGGATATATCAACTTGCCATTTACATAAGCTGTTTGGGCCATGCTCTTCAGGGACACTTTGGCAAAATATTGCTGCTAATTTCCAAATGTCATAGAGCAGTTGGCACCGACTGTAACTCCTTCAGAGAAGCATTCTCTTTGAGAATAAATTTTAAAACATTTGGTAAATTTCTGTTATATTTTCAATGCATGCAAAAGAGATGTTAGGTTGCTTTAAGTGTCCAGCCTAGACATTTTTTAATCATCAGCAGCAACACTACTGAAACAAAGAGCTAATACTGTATGAGAGTAAAATGGTTAGGATCCTGCAAGGAGAAAGACAAAGCAGGAGAAAGCAGTGCATGAGAAGATTTCTTTCTCAGTAAGGTGGTATGAAAATTATGGACTACTACTCTTTCAGCCTGTTTGCTCCTCAGTAAAGCAGGTAGATATTCTTGATCTTTCTGTTTCATGGTTGTGAAGAAACAAATAATATCTTTAAAAAATCTCTGGTTTTGGATACAAATAAACCAGTATTATATTTTGAGATAACTAGTTCCTGTAAAGTTGCAAGAGATTGATATATCCTTTCTCTTCATACATTTTATTTTTTTTCTCTATTTCAGACTTATTATAAAGACCATGATGTTTTAATTAGTAAATTTTATGCAATGAATTACTTTAATTGCAGCAGTCCTTTCCTGATGACCTTCAAAATATTCTGATAATCACAGTATCGCTGTTCAAAAACTGAGTTGTATTAAGTGAAAATTCCTTGAATTTAATTAAGTGCAAATTTTCACATACTCCAAATCAGAATATAGTGTCATACAAATAAAATTTTAAAAGAATGCTATTGGGACTCAACTAGGAACCTAGTTTACACTTAAAATATGATTGAAAGTGTCTATTTGCCCTAATGTAAATAATCCAAGGTACTGAATTTCTTAAATCACAATTGTGATTAAATCACGGAGGTATCAATTTTTAAAATATCTTTTCAAAAGGATTATAATTTTAGAATTTGCAGTAAATCAGGAAAACTCTAGTGGCTTCAGTACCACGATCTCAAGTTCTCGTTAAGAATACGTTAAAGGACATTCCATACTAAAGCACGTAAACTCAAGCTTACTGGGAGAAGCACTTGCATGTTATTACAGAGTGTAGGGTAATGGTACACTCATTTCATTACCATACACTGTTTTTATAAAAGGTTTAAGTATGCACCTATCCCATTGTGCAGCTTTCATATTATATGATGAAACCTAATGCAGGTCACATATTTCTTTGGCTATTGTATTGAAATAATAAATATATCTTGTTTAAAGGAACAAGGAAGAGCATGAACACATAAACCCACACCCAGACTCCTGCACACCCCCAAAGTAAATATTCACACACTACAGTGACAGTTGAATTATTCTGTGGTACCAGATCATCTTTCTAGGGCTGATAGGTTTAAAGAGGAAGGCCACAATAAATCATATTGGCACTTCTGTAATTTGAATTGATACACGTAAAAATAACACAACACTTTTTGTTTAGGTAAATTGCTAGAAGTCCCAACACTTTCTTTATTTGTTTGTTTGTTTCTTTCTTTTCCCTGTAGCCATGGAAAACCCACTGGCTATAGATGGTGATGTGATTGAAGTCTTCTCACTTTCAATTTGTGATCAATTAAACAAATACGTGTTTCTGCTCTAGAATGAGAAGGCTTTGACTCCAGATTGTGCTGTCTAGGTGTCTGTTAAGTATAAGTCAACAAGTGTCTGAAGTGAGTCAAACTCTGAATGTTTATACAGTGAATTCCTCCTACTTAGTCATCATAAGGTCCTTCCATCATCAGTACAGAAATATAGACCTTCTGTGGCAAGGTCAGCTGACATTTTAGATGTCTGGTAAATTGTTCTCTAGGAGAGCCCTCTCTATTGCTAAAAAGGGAGTCCTTTTGAGTAGCTCAGGTGTAGAGCAACCTGATCTAGTGATCCTTGCCTGTGGAAGGGTAATTGGAACTAGATGATCTTTAAGGTCCATTCCGACCCAAGCCATTCTATGATTCTGTGATTCTAGATGTAGACATTTCAGGCATCTACATTTGGACTGATGAATCCTATCTCTGGTGTACGGCAACTGGCAGGCTTCCCTTGTGAGTCATGAGTAAATCTGTATTTGAGACCAACTTACTATTGAAAGTTGCTGTCTTCAGCTTAAATCACTTTATCCAGGACCACTAGTTATTTTTTAAAGATCTAATTCCCCCCCCCCCCCATTTTTTTTTTTTGCATGGGAATGGATGTTATTGCTAGTATCTGGACCATATTCCATTTGGGTATCTACATTTTTAATAGATTCTGATTTGTATACTGGGGAGTAGTTAGAAAAGTAAACTGTAGTAAAATATGTGCAGAGCATTAAGAGGATAACATTAGTTACAAAGTATGAAAAAAAACAGAGTGAAACTTAGTATTAAAGACTACATTTGTCAGTCACCTAAATAAGCAATCATATGCTGTGTCGGATAAATAGGGATCATTTGGCTGATGGTGTTGATCTACTATAGTGATATTTTGAAATGGAAAGACATTAAACAAATAAGTGTATTGAAATTAGCAGTGTTCAGAGCGTTGTAGTCAAAATTCTTCTATATTTTCCTGTTTGAGAATCCCAGTGGAAGTCATGTTTTGCCTTTCTAATTAAATATTTGGTTACCCAGAGCTAGCTTTATGCATTGGAGAAAACCAAACTCAAGTCAACACCTTTTTGAAAATAACTTTTCTGTAATTCTGCTAAAACAGTAGAGGAGACCTTTCAGAAGGGGAGCACCTGATTCGGAGTGTCACATTATATTGTGATACAGATCAGTTGTGTATGTAGTCAGGCAGATCCTGTCAGAGGAATTGATCATTACATAAGTGGATCCTGGGGAAGTTTCTTCCTTGATGGCTTTCATTAAGTAGCAGTAGGCTGACTAAGAGAATTTCTATGCCTTCTGCTTGTTATTTTCAAAAAAGGATTTCTAAAGTCAATTTCCTAAATTTGTACCTTGGAATGTATATGGGTATTCCGGTTTTCAAAATCTAACTATGCTTTTTAAGTCAAATACATGCACTAGGAATGCAAAACAGGGGGTTCAGTTGTGTGGTTTTGGAAAAAAAAAATCTACACCTTCTTTCTAGATTTTCAGTACTCCAATATTAAAGTTAGATGTAACGGAAAAACTTTTAACATGTAATCCAGTTTTTAAAAGCTCTGTGTATCCAGTAACTTCTTTAAAAGTCGGTATTTTAAAGCAGCAGTTTGCATTCTTAACAGCATGAAGAACCTGAGGATACAGAAGGACTCCCAGATAATATATATGCTTTTTGTCGCCTTTCAACCCTATTCCTAACGTTGAATGTGGAACTGCTATTCAACACACATATTTACAGCGTCTCTTGCTGCTCCAATTTGTGTCTCCCAATGGCTTGCTTCCCTCGCCATAATGGCTCTCAAATTTCCTGTTCCAGTTCTGTCCTTTCATCATTCTCCCACAATGCATGTCCCCATGCCATTGGTTTTACTCTAGAAGCTGTTTTAATCTTCTAATTGTCCAGAATAATTGTTGTATGCTCTAGTTGTGCAAGGGTTTCGTCTGTCACAGTCCTAACAGCAAAGCTCAGTGATAAAAAAAACTACTGCCAAATTCACACATTCAAAGACACAATTTTCTCTGTAAAATCTGATTGATTTTTTAAATTATTGTTTTAAGAGCTTTATCTTTGCTTTAGGGATGTTGTCACCTTTTTTTTCTGCAATCAGAAAAGTGATGATTTTTGTTTTTTATCGAAAATAATTATGGTGATACTTAAGATAAAATGACAAGAGTTGGCAACACTGTTTGTCAACAGGATTGAAATGAGGCTGTGGTTATTGTTTTCTTTTTCTAAAGATGATCTCTTCCTTCCTTTACTTAACTTGTGTAGCAACCATCTAGCTTTGTTCAAGCTCGGCAGATCATTAAAACCAATGGTTTGGGCCTCCAAGGACTCAACAAAGGTCTTACTGCAACACTGGGCCGTCATGGAGTTTTTAACATGGTTTACTTTGGATTCTACTTCAACGTGAAAAACATTCTTCCAGTCAATAAAGTAAGTTTTTCATACAATGCAAACAGATAAGATAAACAGATAAACAGATAAGAGGCTTGGCAATTTATTTAACACTGTATTTTTCTGTGCAAAGCTGTGCAGTGACTAACTGGTGACTAACCTAGTTCTCTGTTTTGCAGAAATCTATAGCATTTTCATGATAAGATTTATGAATCAAAGCAAGGATTTGTACTTGTGACTTTTTAAGCAAAGCTGAGTATAGATAAAACAGTCATATTTGAATTCCCAATTTTATGAACATCCCTTTATACCACAGTAGCAGTGTAAAAAGACAGAAATCTGGATGCAGGTGTATTATGCTTATGTTAAGTATGTATGTATGTCTGTTGTTGTTGTTGTTTTGTCGGTGGTGTTTGGTTTGTTTGTTTGTTTGTTGTGGTAAACTGGCTTGGAAAAGAAAAAGCAATTTCTAGAACGTCTAGAAGTATTCACCAAGTAAGTGGCCAAGCTTGATGAGAAAGCAGAGCTGCAGTACATAGGTATCCTGGCCATGTACAGGGCCTATTTACTCAAGGCAGTTCAACCTGGTGTTGAAGGATGACGGGTCAGATTTACCCACACGGGAGGGAACCAGACCAAAACAGGACTGACAGGGTCATGCACAGGGACTTTATGTAGTATGCCCTATGAGTAAGTTGAAAAAAAAAATAATATAGCTGTAATTGCCCTTGAAGCAATTTTATTCAGTAGTCTTATATTCCTTTATATAAAGAAGGAAGCATTTCCCTTTATAACAAAGAGAAATTTTACTAATGAAAATGTGATAATACAGGAAACTTTCTAAATGGCTGCATGAGCAACAGTTAATGGTTTATTAATGACTCCAGTACGTTACTTACTGAACTGTATTTTCACTAATGTGATTTTTAGATGATGACAGTTAAACAGTCACAGGTGTAATATGTAGTGATATTCATATAAGAAGCTGCAATTTACATCAAACGGGATCAGTTTCTATTCCCAGATGAAGCAACACCTTTTTTTTTCCATGCTTCTGAGTAGCCTGGTATTTTTGTTGGCAACATTGTATAAATGGAGAAAAGCTCCACTTCTTATTTGCAGATCATTACAGTAAATTGAATTGTTCAAGAGCAGCTAACCCACAAGTTTCTACAAGTTTCTTTTAGTGTATTTAAGCATACTTCACAACGTACTTTAATCACACATTCTAAAATCTCAAGGCACAAGTATAGCTTGATACCAAGATAGGAGTAAACACATTTATGCTGATGGAAAAATGAAAAACTGTAGTTACTATGGAGAACACTCAGAACCATGTGCAGATAAGGACAGAGGCTTATATACAACTTCAATAGAAATTCTTAAGTTTCTCTGCATAGTAATTGAAGAATAGTAATAGTATTTGGTGTAAGCATTCTTTACTAGTCTTTCAGATTAAAAGGGGAGGGGGAGGAACAATTATTATATGATTAGAAAGACTCAGAGCATTATAATCTAAGAGAAACTAGCACTTTGTACAGGTTTTGTATGATACAGAATATTGTTAATATCTAGAGCATAAATTTAAATACATATAGACGATGAAAGAGAAGTTACTTCAGTGAGTGGTGTCAGCTGATGACCCAGCTGTCCTGTTCATACTATCAAAAGCAAAATGCAATGTAATCAATGTAGGATTAGATTGTGTTAACTGCAGGTAAGTGGAGAGGTTTGCATTGTGCTTGAGCAGTGCAAAGTGCCGTGCACAGTGGCTTGCACAGTAGCTACATCTCAGCTAGTAAATCGAGCAGCCTCACTGAAACTCAGTCATCTGTGCTGCTCAGGGTTGCCTGGCACAGCCCTGTCCCAGGCCAGCTAGCACTGTTTCTGGGTATGGCTTGGGAGCTAGTGCAGGCAAGGAACCATTCCTAATAGGCAGGTTTCATGCAGGCACTCTGATTTGGCTGGTATGCACCTAGTGGCATTAATAAAGTTAATAGAACATTCTAGGCCAACTGGCATCAGTGACAGACAATTCTCTGTACATACAGACATAGCCAGAAATTCTGACCAAACTCCCATTGAAATCGATGCAAGTCTTACCTTGAGTTTAACAGGGGTGTAATTCATGCCTCATCTGGCTTGTGCTAGCCAACAGTGTGTCTCAGGTGTTTATATGCACTGAATTTCGCCTCAGTGATTGGAAAATATCAGCATCCATCACTATGTTGTGGTCTATAACTTAAATCTCCTGTGTCAGGAGGCAAGTGCTAGAGACCAAGACTTATCAAACCTGTACAATTAATTTCATAGAAGCTGTTTTGCGGTTAGTCTGAAAAATATTAGACAGTTATAGCTTTTCATGTTTTCTCACATATTTGATTTCATTACAAAACTTATTTTTTTCGCTTTGTATATTTCACCTGGAAACAAAATCTCAGAAGTCAGTCTTGCAATATTGACAAACATATAAAAATTATGGAATAAGAATACTACACTTGAAGTAATGTTGGCTCTTGATTATGTATCTGCTGTTCACCATCTGTAATGTAAATGGAAAAATGTATGGAAATGTCCGTATGAGCCTTTTAGCTGTCAACAGTGCTAAACTGTGCATTAAATTTGCATCCCAATTAAGGATGTTTGCAGCTTATTTTGCCAAAAACAATAAACTTTTTATGTTGAGTGGTCAAATGATATAAATGACATGTGTGGGTTGTAAATGTTCATAATGAATAATTTTTCATATGTTCAGTCTATTCTGCTAAACAGACCATTTACAGCCAACCTCATGCTCTGTTTACTGAACATGGAATAAGCCAGACTTGTTTCAATTGCCACTAATGTATCGCCCATAGAGCATTAACAGCTATACATCTGCACTAGCAATCAAATTAGTCTGAAAATTTATATCGTCTCAGTTTTATGGCACGTGCTTTTATAGCACACTTCATAGGCTTCCAGCAGCTCTCACTTTTTTTATTTTTATCATAGTTTGGTTTGATGGTAAACATTAGTTTCATTAAAACCTTTGCTCACTACCACCTCCAAGTGGCTGTCATATTTCTTAACAATATGAAAACTCAACTGCCTGGTAAAAGCCCCCTTTGAATCGTGGCCAGCTGCAAAATTCATTTCAAGTCAGATACTGTTTGCTCCAGCTGCCACAGATGTGCCTCCTATTAAAAGGGCTGCTGCACCGGACAGCAGGAGCTGAGCAGTGTGTTGTTTTGTCAGAGAAAGGACTCTAAACTTCTGTAGGCAAAGAAGAGATGGGAAACCAAAAAAGGCTATTCATCTTGTCAAATAAATAAGAATGCAGAGCACGGTTTTATTTTTAGTTGTTTTCAGATCTACACCAATGTAAAAGTTATATGTAGAAACAGACAGTGCAAAGGACATGTAGTGTGACACAGTTGAAAAATAGTAAACCAAGTTGATTTAGGAGAAGACTGAATTAGAGTCAATATAACAACCTCAGAGCTACCATCATGTTTCAGGATGATCTGTAAACTAAAAAAAAAAAAAATGGTAGTGCTGTATCCAGTACAGCGTTACAAGCCACCTGCTGATCAGTACTCTCCAATCTGAGGTGCCCTGTGATTGTTGAAGCAACAGTCTGTGTTGTTTAAAAACTTCAGCCCTGGCCGTTTTCACCAGAAGATGTTGTATCAAAGGGGGAGAGTCCTTTTCTACCTCACCTGCTCCTGTTCTATGGTATTCCTGTAGGCAAGACAGATATGACATTTGAGGAGAGGAATCTTTGGTCAAAAGAAAAATGTGAAGAAGAAATACAAGTTATCTGATTTCCTATAGAAATGAGAATAATGATTAAACTAAAAGCCAGATTCAACCAAAGCTGGTAGAGAGACACACACATTTAAATTCTTACAAGACCTACAAATAATCATTTAAAAGGAAGAGCAATCCTACAAGCACGTCTTATGAGTGTTGTAGCTGAGGGAAAATTTCAGTGAGAACTTAAGTCTTATTGAACAATGAACTTCGTAGGAAAAAGACCAAATAAACCTTAGTCTGAGCTTGCACCTTTCTAGACACAATGTCAGTAAGTCATGAGACAAGAACTCATAAGACATTAAACTTCTGTAGTTCTGGTATTTATGGAGCTACTTTTTTTTTTTTTTTACACCTGTTTCATAACTAATTGTGTAACTAAGACTGGAGATGATAGTAGATAGGTACTGGATGCAGGGGTTAAGCAAAAAGATGTCCGTTCCTGGGTGCCAGTTTCTGCTTCAAGGAATTGTAAGGGAGTTGTAGTTAATGTCTAAATGATGCCAAGAAGAGGTGACCTGCTTGTAACCCCAGTAGTTTATGAACGGTCTGATGATCTGTGTAGACTGACTCTATGTGGGAGAGCTGACTGGAGTTACAGCAGAAGCCTCACATGAAGTTGTCTGCCTGATTCTGTTTTTACCAGTGTAGCTGGTGTTTTTCCAGGTGGCCATTCCTTAGGAGCTGCAAAACCGTACACTGAACATTGAATGACAAGAATACTAGATACCCTCTCTTGGATAAACTGAATGTCATTGGTAGAGGTGGCTATGGGATTAACAGAGAAGATGGTGCTTGTGTTTGGAAAGATACAAACCCAAAAAAAAAAAAAAAAAGTTTGTGAGGAGCCAAAGTGGTTGAGCACGAGTTTCTTTTGCCTCTTTGGTGTTCTCCTTCTAACAATAATCTACAAAAATGTAATGATCAGCAAGAGAAACAAATACAGATCTATCTGCTGCTTCTCTTGCTGACCGTACCGACTGAGTCTCCAGAATTCTGTACATTTTGAGACTGTTTTTACTGTCTCTTTATTTATTTATTCATTTATTTATTTTTTGCATCAAAAGTTCTTTGGTGCAGATGTTTGTTTTAGGAATAAGTGAAACGGAGGCCTAGCCTTGACCAAAGGGTCCAAAAGGTTATGGCAAAAAGGTAAATGGTAGATATTACTTCCTATAAATCTGGATTCAGATTAATAATTCTATCAGGAAATTGAATTCCGAGGAGAAAAAAAAAATAAGAAAAAAAAAGATCACTGAGAGAACTGCAAATTGTTTGAAATTGTCTACCCTGTAGAGCAGACAGTCATCACACTCTGGAGACCAGCCAGGACATTTATCCCAGTAGTTGTCACTCATCTTATTATGCTGTCAGACATCTGACAGATGGATTTTAAAAACTTAAATAAATGTCGACTGCAATGAGATTGCACTCAAGGAGGAATCTGAGATAATACCAGTGTGAAAAGGCACGTTGAATTCAAACAAAGTGCAGCTGTGACTATGCATTTTGGAATGCCTTTCCTGTTCATCAATGTGTTTATTGTTGTTATTATTTCAGCATTTCCTATGCATCTTGACAAAGATCAGAACATCATTATACTAATCAGACAGCAAGCTGTAGTTTACAATAAAGAGTTTACTATGTAAATGCATGAGATGCACAAAAGTTCAGGGTGAGTAAAACTATGAAATTGTTCATAACGCTGTGGTCAAATCTTGATTCAGTCACAAACAGAAATTGTGACTATTCTTTAAAAGAATCAAAGCATCATGTTACCACAACAGTGACAAGACTTACTTTCACCTTTTTGTTTTCACACTTTCTGGGGTCTTGCAGTGGATCTACATCATTTTCTCTTGATTACTGCTGAATCCTGTCCGGAGTTTGCTTGCCTCCACACCACCTGAACACATCCGTACCAGCCTCTCCCTCCCTAAGATTAGAATTTCACAGCCTTTCTTCCCAGTGCTCCTCTTGAAACTCAGAAGAACCAAGACCATGGCTTTCCTCTGGGATCTGGATCAGTGTCCATGTTTAAAATAACTCATAGCTTCTCACCTGTTCCTTCTTGCTTTCCTGAGACCTATCATGCTCTCAGAAGCTACTTTGCCTCCCTCTGAATATATCTTCTCTGTCTTGGAAGCTCCCCTTCCTCAGACATTCATTTCTTCCACTGCCTGTTACCATTGGAAGCTCTTTTCAGTGGTTAAAACCAATTATCACGGTGGCTAGAGCAGTTCCTTACAGCCTGTTTTGTTGACAAAAACTTGATTGTAGTCAAGGTAGCCCAGGTAAGGTCCTGTGGAACCTCTTAGCTTGCCGTAGGAATTCCTATGCTTATTGCGCTTCACCCTAGCCAAAATGATCAAGCAGCAACTACTCCTTACGCCTCTTCAGGCCCATAATTCCTGGGTGTACCAGGCAGAACGAGAGTTGGCCAAATCACAGCCTTCTGTCCTTTAAAGTCTTCCTTGTTACACGCAGGGAGTTAGATGTGGCGCATATAGTGCAAAGCCTCTCAGCTCTGTTCCTGTCTTCTCCATGGACCTATTATGTGACCGTGAGCAAATGTATTTAGATTTAACAATCATTTCAAATCGCTTTAATCTTTTGTGCCAAGTGTAACTCATATATAAAACTAATATTATGGCTAACGTTTTCAAAGGAGTTTAGGAAACTTGACGCAAATATTCCGCTCAAAGTCAGTATTAGTTTCAGGCTAAGTCCTGTAGACTGCTTTGCAAAAATAGCTTAAAATATTATTCCATAGCTATTATTTATTCTTCATGCAAATTGTCAGCAATTAACATTCTCCTTACTTTAAAAGCCCTATTCTTTTTTAATGAATTTATCTGTGAGGTGCCCAGAAGTACTAAAACATGTTTACAGAAGTATTCTTTCTCATAAAATATATACCTTCAGCAACATAAAAAATAAAATAAAATAAAATGAAATAAAAGTGAAAGGATCTTAAGACAAACAGCTTCAGTTAGGCAAACTCACACTTTTCACTTTTTTTCACTTACTTTTATTCTTATATTATTGTGGGGTTTTGTTTTGTTGGCTTTTGTGTTTGTTTTTGTTGTTGTTATTTTGTTTTTGTTTTTTTCCTTAAAATGAGGTTAAAATATATATTTATTTGAGATACATTCTGCCACCATTACTGAGACTGTACAGGGACTTCATTGGTAGGAGGACAAGGACAAAATGAGTAGTGTTCCTGAGTGTCTTTCCTGTTCAGGTTTCTCAACACTTTTATGCATGCCACTGGACTGTTCACATTATCTGTCTCTGGTTACTGCAAGCAATATACTTTAGATACTTTGAGGTGTTCCTTTGAAGGTACCTACTTCTCTGCACTATATGTAGCGAGTGGGGTGTTCCACCTTTGATCTTTTGAATTGCACCCAAGATGGGTGTCTAAATCAGTACAAACATATCAACTAGGGTGAGTCATTGTCTATTCTATAGTGATTTTTCTGTTATTCTAATCAGGAGCCATGGATCAGCATTCTGGTCATGCTCTCCATCAATAATGAATGCACTTGGATTCACAGTGACCCTACCAGTGGGCTAAATTAACTGAGTTCCAAACATACGTGCCTTTACCAAATGGTTATTTCATTGCTGGATTATTATCTATGCTACTTATTGAATTAAGTGGCCTTCTTTCAGAACAGATGAATATAGTGTGGAAGCTTTTGACTGAGATCAAAGACTTAAACAGAGGTTTTGACAAAGTTCCTAGCTGATAAACAAGTCAACAAAGAGGTACGGAAAAGAAAGTCTGTGGCTTTGGAAAATGAAACTGATAGTATCTCCAGAAAGTATCTCCAGTGGGTGACACTCTTGTACATGGGTGTGCATGTGATAGATTTAGGGTTAGAATTTTCTGTTGCTAGAAATCACAGAATATAAAAGAAAGAATTAAGCAGCATGTGATTTAATATTTAAATTTACAAAGTCTCCACTTATTTCAAAGTGTTATAATAGGAGTAATGAAATATAAAAAACGGAGATATAATATCTCAAAATTTCTTCTTCCAAACAAAGTAGGGAAATGCAGCGAGGCATGCATAGATATGGCATTTATTAGTGATGCCTACTTCTCTATTTTTGATGGCTGGTTATGCTCACAGGGCAAGGACTCAAGTGTATAGGAAATGTGATTGTGAAGAACATGCTAAAAGGTAAGAGGATCAGAGATTACATTATCCAACCACAACAAAGTTATTCCATTAGGAAAAAGCAAACTGGTTGTTCATTTCCATGAGGTATACTGTACTGTGGTGTGTCACCATCTAAAATCATGCTTCTGTTGTACTTTGTATTCTACTCATACTACAGAAAAATTACTTTTGCCTAAAAACAAAATTATTTATTTTTTCCTCTAGTTCTGTCACCTATGAAAGCAAGGGAAGAGTGTCAGAATATTTTTCTTTAATGTACCAAATATTTAATATTCAGTTGGTAAACTGCATGGTGCAGAAGTTAGTGACAATACCATGATGATAATCGCCTCTGCTAGCCTGTTGCAGTGATAGCGCTAAGCAGATACATTTACCTTTATCTCATGTCTCCTCTCACAGGGTCCTAGACTGCTAGGAATATTTTGGAATCTGCCAATGGGGTAGGAAAAGGGTCGATTTTAGTGTAAAAAGAAAGACGGTGTTTCATGATTGCACCAGCTGTCAACTACATGATAGACAGCCGATGTTCTTTTATCCATGTAAGCTTTGTAGACAGAGGCTATAAAGTATATTTGACAGTGTGGGGTTTTTTTTTTACACTTGAAAGTGGTAGCACATAAAAAAGCAACTACTCTGTGCTTTTAGGAAAAAAAAATAAAAAAAAACTTTTTAATTATTTTAACAGCTAAATTTATTTGGAATCCATTGTATGAATGAAGTAATCTGAATATTACAGTGATGAATGCCATAGAAAACCTTTCTCATGAGATATGTCATAAAAAATTCAAGTTATATAGCAAAGCTAGTGTAAACCACAGCACATTAGGTTATAATCCAGTTTCGTGAATACTCAAAATCCCTTCCAACTTTTTCTATGTCACAAATACTGGAATAGAAATAAAGCAATTTGTTTTCATTTCCCATTAGTTACAGTGGTGCAGTGTCAGGTTTCAAAAGAGGCTCGCTTGACTGGACACTCCACCAAATCCCATACTCTGTGGCACTGCCAGTCACAAAGCAGGCAATGCTGGCATTGGGAATTCAGCAAAATATGAAAATGTTCAAATATAAGGGATTTGCCAGAAGCAGCAATGCTTGAAATTCCATGTTGAAAAAGTAATACTTTTGCCTGACATGTATTGCCTAGCCCAGAGGGCAGCCCACTGTACTTGGCACTACTGAAGAGGTGTCCTTGTGCTTGAATAAGATATTTCAGATCATTCTAGACTATGAGAAGTTAACCTGGCAGTGGCAGCCTCCTCAGTGCCACCTGGTTTGAGGAGGCAAATGCAACCTTAGTGCCAGGTGTGGATGTGATCACACAGCTGTTGCCCAGAGTGGCGTGGGTACCACACTGGAAAGGGGCTGGCGTACTGCTGCACCTGGGTTTCAAAAGGGGTCCTTTTTTCCTCTCTGGGTACCAGAAAAGTCAGCTTTATTTTACTTCCATTTAAACAAGAGCTACTATGTACAAAATAAACAGAAATTTGCTGCTAAGCTTTTTATTGATAAAGTTGTACAATTCTTTATGTATCACAAGCCATTCTAATTATTAAAAGGTATTATCAGTGTGTTTCATGTTTTGTGAAATCAAGGTGTTGAGTTTTTCTGCAAGTAATAAAATGCTCTGTTGATTTTGACATTTCTCTCCAAACACCTGTATGGACTTCATCCAATGCATATTATGGAGGCTTTAACATGTTCCTTGTTGTTAATCTGGAAAGGAGACCTTCTTCGTTGTTCTTTTTTTTTTTTTTTTTTTCACTCAAAAAATGTAAAGGTTTAGAAAACACAAAGCTCTTTCATTTTAATATTGTACTGACACTATGACACGACAAGATCATCTATTATTTTACTGATGGTTTTCTATAATTAAAGTGACTTCATAAAAAATGGAACTGCATATATAGAGGTTGATATAGTAAAAAAGGGTCATTGCTGCTGAACACCGATAGCAAAAGAAAAAAAAAAACTATGTGCATAGGCAAGACATGGGGACACACTTTCCAGTGGTTTCCACTACTTATAGAAATAGAAAGAGACTTGTTTCAAGAGATTTTGACTCTCAGATAACTTTAAATTCTTTGATGTCATAGAAAATGCCAAGGTAGGAGGTCTTTCTGTAAGATCAAATAAAACCCAGTCAGACTGTGAATGGGGAGTGAGCAAAAAAGTTTTTAGATGCACTACTAACCTGCTTCTAACTCTCACCCTGAACATATAGTAGGGTTCAGAAGCAATCTGTTGTGAATTCTTCAGCCAATTAGCTGAGTGAGTTACCACCGTTTATAATGCACAGAACGTGGAGGCTCTCTTGCCGTTGTGCCGAGCTGGATTGTTAATAACAGGAAGCTAGCACTTCTCAGTACAGTGGATCAGCTACATGTGAAAATAAATGTAAAAAACCTGGAGGGGAATGGCAGCAGACTGAGATTAGCCTTTATTTAATTTAGCATTTGGGGGTCCAACACACAAATGAGCGTTTTAGTAGGCTTCATGGTGGAAGTTGCTGTCATTTGTAAAATATTCTGGCCAATTAGCTAATAGTGTGCTTGGATTTCTCCTGTTTTGATACAGTAATACTAAGTACATTGTGAAGCCCAATTATACAAATCATCCCCATATGCCATACCAGTCTTTCTTTATGAACTGTGTTTATAAATCCTGTGTGAGGAAATGTGTACTTCAGCAATTTAGACCATGTGTAAAAACATAGCCAATAGGATTGTCAAGAAAACAAGTTCCAGCATAGGAAATCCTAATGTGTTCCGCTAAAATAACATGAGTGTGTTGTGTTGTGTGAGTTTTCTGATTAAATGCATATTACTTTATAGTGCTTAACCTGCATAGGTCCTTCCGTTTCCCTTTTTATTCTTTCCCCTTTTATTCTTCTCTCTCTCTCTCTTTTTTTTTAGGATCCAAATTTGGAGTTTTTAAGGAAATTTGGAATTGGTCTAGTCTCAGGAACAATAGCCTCAATTATTAACATTCCTTTTGATGTTGCAAAAAGTAGGATTCAAGGACCACAGCCAGTTCCTGGAGAGATCAAGTACAGAACCTGTTTTAAAACTATGGCAACAGTCTATAAAGAGGAAGGGTAAAACATTCTTATTTTAATAAATGTCCAGACCTCTGTTTTAGTTCATATGGGTCCATAAAACCATGTTGTTATATTTCAGATTTCACAAGGACCGTTAAGCCACCCTGAACTCATGTATCAAAAGAGCACAATGTAACATTTAAAAAATATATTTTAGAATTACAAGGAAATGTCTTCCAACTTCATGTGAACTTTCACAGAAGGCTTACGAGATGATTACTAGGTTGTCAAAATTTGTGTTCAACACGTAAATGCTTTGTATATCTCATGTAATTTTGTCAACTCTTCATTTTGTAAAAGGAAAATATCAACACAAAACAGAGTATCGCCCAGTTTAACTCTACTTGTAATTAGACCTCTGCACTTTTAAAATGACTGCTGAAATAATTGAACTGGGGACAGATCCTCGTGGCAGTAACTTTTTCCAACTTTTTAAAATATTTCTCAAGTGAGGACTGAGTTGTAGCTTTGATATTCAATTATAGCAGTCATTTTGTCCATGTATGCAGCTGTTGTTAACAGAGTTGTCTTGAAAGTAAAACCATCTCACTGATTAAAGTCATATTTCTGATTGGCTGGACTCACAACGTAGCTTTTGGGACTGAACATTGATTAACTTTTTCTCTTCATCTGATCTGCCTCTGTAAAATGTTAAAATCCAGATACTGCCTGCTATTGAACATGTGTAATTTCAAATAATTGCTTCTAAGTGCTCTGCCAGCATTTTAACAAACACATGCTAAAATTCCATTCTTCTTTTACAGCAAGAATATTGTTTGAAACGCTTTGTTTGTTTTTCTTCTGCTGCAGATTTCTGGCTCTGTACAAAGGCTTGGTTCCCAAGATCATGAGGCTTGGTCCAGGTAATTTTTCCTCTCATTTCTATATTGTTTTTGTTCTTACTTTGTCTTCCTGTTTTTCAATTTCTTGACAAAATATAGTAAGCATCAAACAAATAAATGAGACACTGAACCAGAAATCATCAAAATCTCTTTCATCTTTGAATGATTTCTTTTGGTCTAAATATGTGTCTAAAAAAAATCGTTTACACATACAGATGGGATGATCACAGATCCAAGTAGTTTGCTAGTTTGTGAACTTACTTTATTTGTGAACAAGCCAAAGTGCATCCATGCAAGTGCCAGAGCTGTGAAACCTTTTGAAGTGTTTATTAAAGATTGTCCTATTCCCTCTAATGTGATTTTTTGCTTTCACTAGGTCTTTTCTGTACCAATGTAGTCACCTTAAAACACAGGCTAGAGTCTTTTCAGTATAAATGCCCTCAACTAGTTGAGCCCAAGCATATCACATTCCATTTACTTTCTGCTTCCTGTGCTCTTCTTGGTCTGTAAGGAAAAAACCCTAAAAGGTCAACAGCATGGGCTGGGATTCCTCCCGTTACACGGCACTAGAAGGCTAAAAGGACAGGGATAGCTTCAAACGAGGTTTGTTGACTGACCCCTTCTCACCAGTTGTTACTCCAAATGGAGGAGCACAGTGGCTGAGGGCTAGATCTTCTTTGACATCAAGATTATTTTTCTCAGACTGCTTTTGATTAATGATGAAATCAAATCAGCGGGCCCTTAGACTTTGCCAGCCCACAGAAGCAGCCTGTGTCAAAAAGAGCAGAAGCCCCAGTTTGAACAGTATCCCATTCCCATGAAATTGTAGTTCCAATTGTGCAAGGTGGTTTAATAGGCAAGAGCACACATGGTTAAAAGCAAGTAGGTACAGAGTTTGCTCTAAGTATAAAGGAGGCATTAGGTTTGTCTGTAAATGTTTGCATATCCAATCCTTCTGACTAAGTGCTAGACCATGCCTGGTTATTGTGCAGGGCAAAGGAAGAAGGTGGGGAGGGGAAACAAGGCACCTAGGCATAACTCTGACGCTAAAAGCCTTTTCCCTCATGATCTGAAGCTACTAAATTATATACAGGACAAAGAGCAGGCAGGGCTTCACTTCCCCAGTACCCGTTAGCACAGCTGACTTTGGAATAAAACTTTTCATCTTAAAAGTGACATTGCATTCTGGCTCAAATCCAGCAAGTCAGTTAAGTGTGTGCTTCATTTTAAACACTGTTATAGTTCCATTGACTAATAAGTAGATTTGGATTTCTGGTGAAACAATAAGGTAATCTTTATTGTGACTGGAAAGGTAATTCCTTCTTTCAACATGTGAATGCTTTCAGGAAAAGAGATACACAAACATCACACATTGTAAGAACTGGAAGCAGCCCTGATTTGAGTTCAAATCACATCTTCTAGACATTGTGTCTATAATTTGTTTGTTGGTCAAAGCCTTTTGCAAACTTTTGCTCTGTCTTGCTATCTGGGAGTTGCTGTTCACATAGGATTTCAAGTCTGATCATGGTTCATTAGGATAAATAACTGGGAAAACATGTGGTAGCTCTGTATGCCTGGTTGTCTGAGCCTATCCCATCCATGTAGAAAGGTCAGACCAGTTCAGCAGAACTTATTTTTTAGAGGTGCTACTGTAACCTGCTCAGCAAACCAACAGGCAAAGGCAAAAGGAAGAAAATAGTTGTGCCCCAATGCTGGCACCCAAAAGTAGTCCAGTATAACACACTTTTGCTCCTGCAGCCTAGAAGCTGATTCTCGTTTTCATCTTCTCCAACTAGCAGCCTCTCTATATATGCTTAGTTATATATACATCTTCCAAAATGTTCCCTTCTTCAGCTCAAATAATAAGTACAGCTCAGCTACAGAAGGGCTTAGTCTGGCTCACTAAGAGTAAACATCCTTTATTGCATTCAAGCTGAGATTTTGTACTGTTATCAGTTCTAGCAGATAACGCCGCTTCATCAAATCAAAACTTTGACAATGAATTCATAGCTAGGTACAGTCACAAGAAGATTATATTCATTCCAATACCATGGTCTTCTAATTTAGATGTGGTAAACAAACAGCAGAAAACCTTTTGTGACTCTTACCTGGAAGTATTTTCACAACCCTCGTGATGAATTTTTGTCATTCCATCACTCAAGTTGTTCATTCATGGCCAAATCTAGCTCTAAACAACCACACAAATATACATGTGTTCACAGATGAAAAGATTCACTTGTAAAAGAACAAACACAAATGAATCTTGCAAAAATGTGAAGAAAAATATCTGAAATACACTGAGGGTGATTTTGATTTAATATAGAAGCTTTTCACATCAACTTTGTGGTCTAATATCAAGCAAAATAGATAGATATGGTTCAAGAATTGGTGATTTTAATGAATTAGGGAAGTAATTAGAAATAGCTGTTTTGCAAATAAGGCTTTGCCATATTCTGTCTTATACTACACATTACAAACTCTACAAAATCTGGAAAATATTGAATTTTGTATGTAGTAAATAATATCTTCTCTTCCAGGTGGCGCAGTGATGCTTTTGGTTTATGAATACGTTTATGCATGGCTTCAGGACACAATTGACTCCAACTAGTGCTTCTGAAAAATGTACTCTTTAAAACTATATGCATTCTAAAATACATTTTAATAAAGTCAAAGTGATTCTCATTGTTATAGTTTTGAATGCCATCAGATTATACTGATGTTATTACAGCTCAAAACAGATTTGGTCTTCAGTTCTTGATCCAAAAAAATATTTAAGCATATGCTTTCCTGTAAGTGCATAAGTAAATAACAGAATTGATATTTGTAATTTATTTTTCTGTATCAAGAGAAAATATAAAGGAGACATAGGAACAAGATAATTTTTCAAAAACAAACTGAAAATTCTGGACCCTGAATTGTGCTATGTAGTCAATACATTTTTTTTTTCAAAATTACAGCTGGAATGGCAAAATAATGACTTTCAGAGTGTTTTGAAAAAGAAAACTGTAACAATCAGTTGGGACCAGATACTAAGACAGAGCAAATTGACAGCTCCATTTACTCCAGGTTACCAAAACCTGAAAACTGACCCAAATTCTAAAAACTCTTGTGTCAAGTTTGGTTGCCATTTCCGTTCAGCCCAGTATGATTTCAGCAGTGACAGAAGAGCTTCTTAAGTAGTTAGGAGGTGGGACAGAAAAAGAACAGCGGGATTAGCTACAACCTTAGAAAGACTCATGCTGTTAAATGTCCTGCCTATTCATAGCTGTATATATAATATAAAGCTCACTTAGGTCACAGGAGATGTTGAACATAATTGGTATGAATAAAGTTACATTCAGGTGTGAAGCAACTGTGGGAATCATAGAAGAAACGAGTAAACAAATTAACAGAAAAAAAATATTTTAGGCGTGTAAGATCTTACTGTGAATTTTTGTCTACCTTCAGTATTGCTTAAGGAGATGTCCTGTCAGAAAAATGCTCAGGGCACCTTGATTACCCCTTTTGGCTGTTCTCACTACTGTGGGGTGGAGAAACAGTGTTCTAGACTGACAGAATACATGTGATCTTAATTAACTAGCCATACACCTCAAAGCAATGTGCCTTCTATAGATAAAAATTATTGCTGTACAGCTAAAATTATTGCTTTTCCCAGTCACTGTAAATATAAACAATATTTCAGTGATGTACTCCTATCTTTATTAGCCGTTCTAACCACCTCTGTGAAATATTTTTCTGTTATGCTAATTGAAGACAGTTTCATTTCATGCCACTTAGTTTCTTCTAAAGAACTCTTTAAGTAACTTAAAATCATGTATTATTCTGTCATGAAAATGTTCCCTTTATATAAAGGTTTGTTGTCAAATGAATGCATATCTTGCAATTGCTGAAAGTTTCTGTATCACCCCATACTTTATTCACACTTTAAATGCTCTTCCTCTTATCGAGGTTCAATCCTAAAGAAATATCTTTCCAGATTGTTACTTTAAAATGACAGTTCACATGTAAAGTCTCGTTTCATAAGTGTTTTTTAATACATTAAAAAGTAACAAATAGCTAAAAATAGACATGCATTTTCAGCACTTTCAAGGATGCTTGTACTGACATGATCAGTTAACCTCTCTTTTGTCTAAATTTGACAACAGTGATTTCTCATACCTATTCTATTTCATATATAAAATCAATTAAATCAGCTGTGTTGCAGTTTGTAATTTTAAGGCAAATGTTCATTGTTGTTGCATGTCGTTATCAGTACTTAGCCAAAGAGAAGACACTACTAAAATCATTTTGAAAGTGAAAATCAAAATGCTTCATAATTAGTCTTTTATTAATTTAGGGCATTCAAAATATAAAAATAAAAGACTTTAGACATACTGTATATACATATATAGCCTTCGGTTTTTACATCCTTTCCAACGTGATTTTTTTCAGTTAATATCTCAGCCTGATCTTTGATAAAAAGAGAACCATTAGAAAGCAGAAAACACAGCATTGTTTTAGAAAACAAACCAATGAATGTGCCTTTTTTATGTCTCTTCCAGGCCAATCCACCATCGCTCCTGGTGTAATATGGGGTCAGATTCAGTTTTACACCAGGATCATGCAAACACAGTGGGGCTGTCACAAAAGGGAGTATTAGGCTTCACTGATTTATTTGAAAACATTTAATGCTCTAGGAATGGAGTCTAGGCTTTTTGTACTAAAAACTTATATTCTGCACTCATGTATACTGCACATCTCCCAGATTAACCCATTCACCTCAGTGAGTTCATTCCAGATTTATACCCCTGTTCCTTACAGCAGAAGTTGACTTCTATTTTTACTTGAAAAACAATTTCTCTTTTTTTCCTTTGCTTATTGTAAAGTAGCTTAAAGTTGTATGGCTAATAAGCTAACATGCTGTGGTTTTGTGTTTACCCATGAGTATAAGCAGTAAGAAGACTCTTTGGGCAAAGAAATATTCTGCATCATAGGTTTACATTAAAAAAATAATTATGAAATTTGACAAAAAAAAAAAAGCCAGTCACCAAGGGCCAAGGTCAGGCACCTTTGCTCATGCTGAGCGACACTTCCTGCATGCAGTCCTACTGACTTTCCACACAGGTATAAGGTGGTATTTACAACAGGCAAATGCATGAAGCACAAACTGTACTGAAACAAACAAACAAACAAATAGTTCATGATGGTGTGTGTGTGTTCACAGATGAAGATTTATTAATAAAATGTCTTGTCCTGGCTTTAAAAAATTATCCCAATTAAGATGAAGACAAGGTAATTCAAGCAACTCATACAAGCTGAGGAACTGTTTTTCTGTCTTCCACAACACACTAATGCCTCATGGGAATCTCAGATAAGAAGACTTATATCCCAGAAATTTCCTTGTTGCACTGGAAAATATGGAAAACTTTTAACATAGGTGTACTGCATTGCAGGCTTGTGAATCCTTGGAGCTCAAAAATCTGTGCTTTGAAAGGCTGCTTGTCCTTTATCTTTTTATCACTTTTTCCTTAGATGTATATTGCTGTGTTGCATGGGTAACAATAGGTAAACTTAATCAATAATTCCATTATCCAGGAAAGAAAAGGTTGAAAGCTAAAATTCTATTGTCAACTAAATCAGTTATTGACTCGTGATCTTTTCCTTTTTTTTTTTTCTTTAATTCCTAGTTTATTTTTAGTGAAGAGCTAGTCTACAGTTAAACCAATTTATTTTTCATGGTGTTAAGGCTGCATAAACTTTTATCTTATTTCAACTCTATGTAAAAACAGAATAGGATCTGTCACCCTACTAATAGTACGGCAGTGTGGAAATGCGCTTGTGTGCAAATTTCGTTACAAGTAGTGGTTTCCAGCAAACAGTCTGTTAAAAAGTGTTCTACTGAATAGCAATGGGTTAAGCATCTCATTAAAGCTAACCAGCTGTCGAATTCCTTTGCTGTACTGAGGCCTGAGAGTATGGGATCATATTCAAGATCAGATCTTTCTTTCCTTAGGGCCATAATACTATACCTGTGTTCTTTACAGAAATACTGTTCAGTTGACTGTTTTTTAAAGCAAAAAGCAAAGGTGGCTGCAATGAGTCCATCTGTATTTCAGTGGATTTACTGTACACAACATTTGTACTGATTACTTCTATTGTTAGGAAAAATTGCCCACTGTTGTCTCAGTGATGAAACCTGGAAATCTACAAAGAGAGGAATGTATTTTAAGAGAGGACTGTATTTTACCTTCCCACTGAATGAATGTTTAATATTGTACGCAGATAGAGCAATATTTGAAGAATGACGTTTTCTCCTTTGTTTTAACCATCTTTGCTGTAATTTAAGTTATTGCACAACATTTATAAAATACACAATATATTAATATTCTATGAAGGATATGAAATCTCACACCAATCTTAATATTTTTTTCCATGTTCATATTCTGAACATACCTACAGCATGTGGAAAGCATTCTGGAATAATATTCAGAACTTTATTATTGCCCAAGGAAAACAGGTAAATTTTCAAAGATCAGAATGTTAGCTCTCTTGGGATAAAAGTTAAGAAGGTTTAAAGCAAAATAACTGGGACAGAGTACTTGCCACTGGATACAGAAATCTAGAAAGGGAACTTGTTAATATTAAATAATATCTGTGTTTGTAGCACCACCACCAGTATACCTACAAGGGAAAAAAATGATTCAGAACAACATTGTAAACTTTACCAAGAGCCATATTTTACATTCATTAAAGCAGAAATTAAAGACAACTTCTTCTTAAAAAAAAATATATAATCTTGGGGCCAAAAATGCTGGACACAAGTGAGCTGACAATGACAGTACAATTCTGTTTCACAGTGGTTTTGCTAACTTACATGGCTTTGTAAGCATCCTTGCATGTTTCACACTAACAGCATTTTTTTCTCTTCAGAATTGTTTTGTTCAGATATTTTCCACACATTTCTGTTTCTGTACTTAACATGGATGTGGTATTTTGTGAACATGGGAGGCTGGGTGCAACTGGGGAGTGTTTATTGACTGGATTTTGGTCTTTGAATCTTCTGCTAAAGAAATAACTGTATTTCATGAGATGCTGAAGCCTCCACACAAAAACATGATGAAAAAAAATTTACCTAAACTTCATCACCTGAGGCTATCACCCCACCACGCAAAGACACAGAAAACAGCTAGAAAGTCACCTTTTTAACTTCCAAGAAAGGAGAGGAAAAAAAACAAAAAAAAAAAAAAAAGGAAAAATATAAATGTACTGGGGAGTGAAAACAAATGCTGTCAAAAGCCTATATTTACAAATGGATAAAAGTACTAATGTATTACTGCCACTGATGACGAAATGCCAGAAGAATCTGAGAGCTGCACATTGCCTTGGTTCTATATTTGATTACCAAAACTCAACAAAACAACAAAAAAAGTGATCTCTTAATAGCAGTGGATTGCATAACCTCATCAATATGGAGGTTTGTTCTCTAGAGACAGATCTTTGGCAAATACCTTCTATTTAGCCACCATTGCTGATTTGAGGCATAGCAGAATTTCCTGTGATGATTTTTCTTTATTGATTTCTACACAAATCTCAACAACAATTGCACATTTAACAAGTCTGTGGTGATTAAGAATAAATACGTGTGGTTTGACCAGAGGAGAGTCAGACAAGTTTCCACGGGCCCTTTGAGGGACACAAGATCTTTACTCGGAGAGTGCAAGGACATCAGCACACTCCCCTCTGTTTGTGGTGTTGCCTTCAACTCTTTCAATCCCGAAAGTCCAACGGGATGCAAGTCAGGAGGAGAAATGCCCGGTACGGCCAGCACGAGGAGAGCAGTCCATGAGCCAGGCGCCGGGGACGCTTGTCCTGGACCAGCTCCTGCATCAGAGAGCGGAGGCTGTGACTGAGTGGCTGCCCTCCCTGGCTGTCTGCATGCCCTTGAAGGCCAGCGAGGTGGGGAGGTCACAGCTGTGCGGGGAGAGCGGTGTGCCTCCGGCATGCTGCCAGCCGTGGCCCGCCATGTAGCCAGAGGGGGCCGCGCTGTATGTCATGTACGGCGAGACTTGGGCTGGCGTGGCATAGGGAGGCATGGCCGGTGCAGACACGAAACTGCCGACAGCTGGGAGGCCGTTCGGTGCCTGAAAGGAAAGGGAGAAATGTTTCTAAGGGAGTAAAACAGTTTAGATATAAGGGAGAAATTCTTCACGGTGAGGGTGGTGAGGCACTGGCACAGGCTGCCCAGAGCAGCTGTGAATGCCCCATCCCTGGAGGTGTTCAAGGCCAGGCTGGATGGGGCTTTGAACATCTGGTCTGGTGGGAGGTGTCCCTGCCCATGGCAGGGGGGTTGAAGTTAGATGCTCTTTAAGGGTCTCTTCCAACCCAAACCATTCTATGAGTCTATGATTCTAAGACAAATCCTATCTGCAATAAAAGAAGCTGCTGAGGCATTTGCACAAGAACCAGGGCTGGTGATGCCCATATGACAGCAGCCAAGAGCCACCCATCATTATTCCCCTGGATTTCCGTGGTGCTGAGGCCCTTTTGTGCTTTGCTTGTAAGACCAGCTACCCTGCATCAGCCCTGCACACCCCTCCCAGGAGCCCAGCCATGGCCATGACCAGCTGCTTACATTTAGGGAACACATACAAAAAGCAGGGCAAGAACTACCGAGCCTTATTCTGTGCTACTATTATGGTTTAATTATTAGGTGGTCCTGTGTAGAGCTAGGAGTTGGACTCAATGATCCTTGTGGGTCCCTTCCAACTCTGGATATTCAATGATTGTACGAAGGTAGCCTCCTTGTAAGCCTACCTGCCTTCCACCAGCAATGCCAGGGACTCCTTAAGCCCATGGTTGCATCTCCTGGTGATGTTCAAGAGCTAGTGCTGGATCTATTTGTGATGGACCCATCCCAGCGCCTCTCCTGCCCCAGCCCCAAAGGGCTCAGCCCTGAGCTGCAGCAGGCAGGCGCGGGCACGGATCCCGGCACAACGCTCCCTGGAGCGGAAAGGTAACAAGCAGCTGGGGGGATGGGAACATCTGAAACTCTTTGGTAACTGTTTGCTCAAAGCATGACTCAGAACTGTAGTAGTATTACTGATGATGTCTTTTAAAATCTGTTTTCTAGGTATCTGGATATACCCTTGCAAAGGTTCTTTGCCCACAGCTTCTCCAGGTTTCAATAGGGCTTCTGTGCACAAAGCAATTACAGGGCTGGGTCCTTTCCTGCAAGCTATTTTCCTAGGTCCTCCCTAGGCTAGGGAGAAGGGTTTCTATTTAAATAAAGAAGGGAGAGTCCTTCAGTCTACCAGGGTAGGATTTCACAATGAATGACTCCTTATTTAAATAAATAAAAAAAAAAAGTTCAGTGGTTTATTTCACACCCTATAAATGCTTCTTCAGCAGAACGGGAACAAAACAGGATCATTTATCTTGCTTAGGTTTTGATTTGTGTAGTGTTTATGTTTTAGGATTTCTGGTGTTGTTTTTTTTTTCCCAGAAATGTTTTCTATCTGGGTATGAAAGAGCAAGTATCAATTCAGCAAATTGTGTCGTGTCTGCCAATTTTGCAGAGATTTAATCACCTGGTAAAACTGGACCTAACCTGGACAGTGCAGAGTTGAGAAATGAAACAGACTTTTGTTCCTGCTAAAACTTCATTCAATGTTAACGTTTCACTTACCAATCTCTGTCTGGATTGCACCTGCCTAAATTTCCAGTATTTATCTCCATAAACAACACTGGCCTAGTTTCAGGTTTGTTTTTCCTACCAGTGTAACTCAGTTCCACTGGCTGGACTGTCCTCTCATTGCCACTTGGGAAAATAAGCAGTAATCCTGCTGGAGTCAATATAAATGTGTACAGCAATCTAAAACAGCAGGAGACAGTGAGGGGATTCCAGCCATAAGCTTCAAATAGGGATATTAATTAGTACAAAACATACAGCTGCAGCAGCAACGTAATTGTCATTCCAAATCCATAAACACTTTTTTGAGGCTGAACTTGCCTTATTCTTTTGAAAATCCAAATATGTGACCTGACCTTCAACTCCAATTACACGTCCCCTACTGTGTCTCAGAATTACACTTTAGCCTTAGTTCTAAATATCAGTGTTTGCAACAATACTAATTAATACAAACCCTCAAATAATTGCACTGTAAATTAGTACACTTCTTAAATCACATGGAAAATTATTTTACTGAATTTACCAGAAAGTAAAAAGTGTGACAGGTCCTAAATAGCAGCTGTTCTCCAAGCTCCCTGACTCTTCTATTGTGCAAATGCTTTTCAGCAGCATATGAAACAAGAAAAGAGCACCTCTCTGGTTTTCCTGACAGCAACAAAAAGCTTTTCACAGGGGAAGCAGAGCCATTAGAGGTGGGTTGTAACACTGGGACATCAAGACCCACAGCCTAGAGGGATCCTGCAGGGAGAAGTACAGAAACCCTGATGGAAGGCTGGAAAGAGACCTGGGACAAGTCCCTGGGGAGTCTCATAGCCGGTGCGGCAGCACAGGGCAGCCAAACCTCAAGCCCCTGAGGCTCAGAAGAGGTTGTTTGGACTCTGTGATGCCACCCTGCTCCCCCAGGCTTGCCCACTTCCAAGCAGTTTGGTGCCAAGCAGCGGGCTCAAGGTTGAAAGCCCTGTTTTAAGTAGGGTTCCTCAACACGAATGGTCATGTCCCTTGGTTGTGCCTTTGCAAGGATTCCCCCTAGGCTACAGAGAAGTCACATGTCCCTCTAGCCTCCTGCATTGTTGCTGCTCCCCTCTATCACGTGTGGCTCTGGGAAAAGCCAGGCTCCTCATCTGCCATGGAGAAGAGAAAATGCTTCCCATATGCTGTACAGACTGCCGTGCTATAGGATGCTCTCCAAACACTGGCGCTTCCTCTTAAAACTCTTTAGAAAAGGCAGATGCTCTAACAGCGCCTCATCTGAGGAAAAATAAGTACTTAGGCTACGAATGCATCCTTCAAAGCTGTGTGCAGTGCTGACTTATGCCAAGTTGAAATACCACTTGATGCAATCGCTTTGCCAAGCATCTCTACCCACCCTGCTATCACAGGCCAAGTGTGTATGGGTAGTGCGTGCCGTCAGTGAGAAAGGCAACTTTTGGTCCTCAAAAAAAGAATTCCTGCTATGTCCAACCCTAAACTGCATCCAGAAAAAAAAAAAATATATATATATATATAGAGAGAGAGAGAGAGATGGTGACTATGTCTACACATGTAAATAAAATAGACCAGGGCCAAATCTCTGGTCCTGAGGATGAGCCATGTCACACAATACTCGTCTCTACAGCTCACCTTCCTTCTGCCTGAAACAGGAAGGCCTTGTCCACGCAGCCTGCTGGGAAGGGTCCCTGGGCTGTGCCCTGCCAGACCCCATGCTGAGGGGCATGCTTTTCTTAAACCACAGCTGTGATAACTGATGTTTTCATGGCATCTAACTGTTTGGAATGTGAGGAAGATCTTGCCCTAAAAACAGAGGCCAAAACATGGAGACACTTGTGTAGGGACCACCAGTTGTGACCTGCCAGAGGCCACCAACATTTGAAAGCTATTGTCTCTCCCTCGCTGAATAAATGAATCACTCCGATTTTATTTCCAGGGCTACAAAACTTTACTGCTCGAAGACATGAAGATGTGAATGCCAATCGATGTCTCGAGCAAAACAGGCAACACTGGGGTGGGTAAGGACTGGCCCGGCACACAGCATGGTTCTGCTCCAGCAGATGTTTGAGCTGTCCTGGCAAAGCAGCCAGAGGCCTGTTCTGGTCCAAATGTAAAACTGAGGGGCTGGAGAAAACCTCACCTTGCATGACTTAAAATTGTGCTATTCAAAAAAAAAAAAAATCTGACTTTCATCAGTGAAGGACTTGGTACAATAATTTTAACCACAAGGGTTTTTGCTTCTAAACAGCTTTAGATACAATGTGTAGGTTATCAGAAGGGTTGAATCTTGTCTGTCAATCTGGCAGTTTTTACAAACATGACATTCACTTAAAATAAATGGAGGGGATTAAGTTCCACAAGCCTGTATATACTGGATGAATAATTCATCCTGCAGTATTTCAATCAGAGGAAATGAACACCAAAATCCAAACATTCATAATTAGGAGTGCGAGAACCCCATGGTGATTATGAATTTTTAAAACCCTTAGAACTTGTTTTAAGTGCAGAGCTTCTTGAACCTTGTTTTTAAGTTTTATAAACAGTTTTTTTTCTTTAATTTAAACCACTGCCTTTCAAGGGAAACAACTTAAAAAGCAAGCAAACAAACAAACAAACATGTAGTTCTAACTGATGGAGAACCTCTGCTGTGTGAATGATTAGGGTTCCTGTTTGGAGTACTTCACTGCCTGGCTTCTACAGAGACCAGAGGGAAACATTTGCTCTGCGTTGCTGCCTCTACTGATGTTTTGAAGTAACTGACAGAATAAGTATTTCCAAATTTTAGAGCTGTGCTCTCAACCTACAACACGTGACCTCCAAATGATTTGTAAATTCAGTCAAACATGTTCTCACAAAGATACCTGCAAAACAACAGTCGGGTCAGGATCACAAGTTCAGTCTCGTGCTGTTCTACTGCGTTACTGCTGATACGCGCCAGTGCAAGTGAAAGGAATATCCAAGACACAATACAAAGCCAAAGGGACTTAAAATGTCACTTTATGTGATATAAAATGATGATGCTGAAACAAATGACTGTGTGCATTTTCACCAGTGAAGGAGTTGACTCGGTAGTTTTAACCCAGGGACTTTTAGTTTTAGACACTCTAGGTACAATACATTGTTTTCAGTCTGTTTGGGATTTGGGATATAAACGGGTAGGTAGCTGAAAAGCAAGTCTAGACCCAAGCCTGCTTGGGATTGTCTTTGGAAAAAATAATTTCCACCAGCTGTTTAGATTCCTAAAAGTCAAAACCTGAGATAGCCCCCTGCAACTCTATTTCTGTTAAGAAGGTTATGCTGGTGTAATGTGCCATACAGCTTCAGCCTCCTCTCCTGTATTTTAGGAGACAGGACACAAACTTTCTTCACAAACTTCCCAAACAATCCATGCCAGACAAGCAATGTGACTTTTTTTTTCTGCCTTGGCCATATTAACACCAAAGAATATACAAGCTAGATTCCACTTTCAGGTATAAATTCAAATTCCATATAGATATATCTATATCTCTCTGTAACTGAGTGATACCATTTTGTTTCATCCCTTGTCTGCTTTTCCTTCTCTGCATTTTGCTTGCTAGATATGTTCTATGAGCATCCAAATTAGATCATCTCCCTGTGATCCTTTCACAAGTAGGAAATGTTTTGTAAGATGACCCAGAGTCACCTAATTTTTCTCAGAAACAGCATTCCAAACTGTAAACATTTAGGTTAGCTATTTTTTTTATTGTTGCATTTAGGTTAGCTATTATTAATAGCAGTCATGTGAATGACCTCATTCCAAGTTTACATGAATACAAATGTTAGGTGGATGCCACCTCGGTTTTATAGTCTAACTCCACAGTAAGTGTTCAAAAGAATGCAAATGATTCTTCTTATTTTAAAGTAATTGTTTCCAATGATTTGAGTCATCTGCCCATTGTAATGCAATTGCTACAATATTGTTTTACAGAGATAGTTTTCTATATTGACTAAGCATATGTTTTGTGGAAGTATTCAAAACGCTTATTAAAAAAGTGTTTCTGGAGAAACAACTTTGGCTTCAAGACCAAGCTAGCGAATTTGACAGCCCTAATGAGCTTGGACAGTGAGTCAGACCAAGCTCCCGTGCCGGAACCAGCAGCAGTTCTGCCTGTGTCATAGAGGAACACACCTCTGGTGAGTTAGGCTGCTGCTTCATACGTATTTCCTAACCCTAACTCTGCCTTGGATGGAAGGAACCCTCCCTGTCATTGGATCAGCAAGCTCAGCAATTGCCTTTATCCTCCAGCCCAGGGCCTTTCCCCAAAAGAAAACGAAACAGATCTGTGGAGGCATCACCACAGCGCTACCGAGAGCAGCAGCTCCCCTGCAAAATGGAGAGCTGGCAGCAGCTTAACTACAGCAGCGCTACCAGAGCTCCACAAACAGATGCTCTCTTGCTGCTCATTTTTCAAAACGAAAAGCTTAAACAATTTCTGGAAACACCAAATGTTCTCCGAATGTCCTGAAAACGCACTACAGGGTAGCTACTGGAGGAGTCATTTTTTCCACAGCAAGGGAAAAGCATAGCACAGAACTGAGCTGAATATCGAGTCCTTCAATCAGAAGAGCAAATTGCCTAAAAACCCAGAGGATATCTAATGTTCGTAGTGACGTGCACATAATCAGTCAAAACGGTTACAGCAACAAGACTAGGAGCAATCAAATGCAAACTACAAACATAAAGGAAGCAAACCTGCTAAATCTCCCTTTTAATTGGAGGTTAAATATGATTTATAAATCAAACCAACAGATGGGATCCCAGGGGAAGAGTAAACAAATTTTCCAAGTAAAACATCAGCAGCAGGCATGTAATGGAAATCTCATTTCAGAAAATGGCATTACCTAAAGATACAAGTAATACACCTAAGTTTCTTTTAAGCTTTTGAAAAAACTTTAAAAATAGAATAGTAGAATGACATTTAAAAATATTTCGGTACAGATTGTAGTTACCTAAATTAGACCTAAATTCTGAAGCTACTATTCAGTACTTCAATGGGAAAAATGACATGATCCTACAAACACTCATCAGCATCCCCCTGAAATTAACGTGCCCACACAGGTAAGTCACAGTAACCTAAAGAATAAGGGCTACAGAAGTGAGCAGTGAACAAATTTATCCAGTTCATGATAACTTTTCATTCAGAATCTAATTAAGAAAAATTTAATAAAATTGCTAAAATGGCAGAGTACATGTGATAACTTAGTCAGAGCTGATTCTGCAAACCACAGTTTAGTGACATTTCCTAATACTGGAAATTTTTTGCAAAAATCTTTTCATAGCTCATATTAAACCGTATCCATATTCTTATATGAATTAACTTATTATATTTAACATGTTCCCACTTCCATTTTCTGTTAATGCCTGCAAGCAGATGAGACTAGAATGGACTCTGAAAAGTGAAAACATTTTCATCAAATAATTGTGATGTCCAAAATACCCTTGAACAGATGGGGGAACGTTTTGTAGGTAGGATATTACTTTGAAATATATGCCTTAATTTTCAATAAAGATTGGGCAGTGGTAACACACTGGAATTGAGGAGCTTTTAAAATAACACATGGGCAAGATGTTTACAGTCAATCTGTTGCTCAGCTGAGCTGGGTTGATTCCCAGAAGACTGGGCTTTGAAAAATAGGAAGAAAACTTTCAAGGATGGGGAGTTACAGGATCCCTCTTTCACTGTAAGTTTTATGCTGATATTCTATTTGAAGACACAATTAAAACAGAGTTATATGCATGCTTAAGTGCTTTAAGATTGCAAACATAATTAGTTATCCAATCCTACATCACCTCTCTTACATTGATGCTGTTTTCCTTACAGCTACTTTTCCCATTACTAAATTCAATAGTCCTTGCATTACACTGTACCACATGAGCAAATCACACTACTTCCTTCTAAAATAAAACTTCATTCCCTTAATAATGAGCAGATCCTATTCCCTGTGTTTAATGTGCTTTTTTATTAACTTAAAGTTGTTTCCTTTACTTGTAGGCAACCCCAGCTGCACTGAATAACACAGAAATCAGATAGGATCAATTGAGTGTTTTAACTATAGTTGCGACATGCATCAAAATCACTCTTAATTATATTTTCTTATCAAATTTTAAATCTCAGCCTCTTCGGGGAAATAAAAACCCACTTTTGGAAATAGAAATAACTTGAATTTACACACTATCACTGATCCTTTCCTAAAGGAGCCAGGGGCATTTTACGTCTTTTCCAAAACAAACTACAGCAGAAGAAAAAAAAAAGAAAGAAAAAAAAACTCTTTCACAAAGACTTAAACTGATAGAAACAACCTGAGACAACCTAAAAACAGCAGAGGGAAGAAGAGGCAGGAGAAAAAGACACGAGACAAAGCAGACCGAGGGAAACCTGAGTGCGAGGGAAAAGTGGGAGCAAGTGTTTTAGATGCTTCTTCAGAAGAGGATTATTTTAGGTGATTTTTCACAGTGAAGTGACCTCTCCTCATATGGCACACCGGGCACACGCTACAATGCCTGCCTAAAATGTCTCCCAAAAGCAGAGTATTGTGCAAGGGCTGTATGTTCACGGAATGGTTTTCATTCCAGTTTAGAAAGGACTATGTAAGTGGAAGTCACTGCCTTTTCAATGAAAGTGTTAGCTCTTGGATTGTCTTCTGTTATTTAGCAAACCTCACAACTGAGCTACTTCAACCTAATGTGAAAAAAAATCGTTTTGCTCTGAGTACAAAGCTCGATTGCAATAATGAAGACACAACTTTAGCCTCCCATAGGCAGATATACTGTGTTTACTAGGACAAAAGAAAACCTTAGGAAAAATCATGCCATGTGAACAAACTCCCCTGAGTAGGAACTAGGAACACATTCCCATAGTTTTAGAACAGATTTGCACAACAATTCCCCCCTGGTATTTTGGCAAAATCTGGAGTCGGGCAGGGCAACTATGGACATTAAACAAGCAAATACAATGAAAAGAATAAACATTGTTCTTTCTACAATGATATACTAAACTATGATTTTTTAAGCAAAAAGCTTTACAAAAAAAAATGCCTTCTGTATATAATATAATTTACAATTTATTGTAATTTAAATACAGGGTATAAGTATTTAAATATTGGGTTATTTAAGGTTGAGGCTGTGAGGTTGGCAGAAGGAGATGTTACAGACACAGAGACATCAAAGAGCTTCTTTCTAGCTGGACCTTGGGTAAATATGGGAACAAACACGACACATCCCCTTTTTGTCCTCTTTAAGGAGAGGCAAAACTGCACTCCCCTTTGTCTAACAAATCTCTGATGCTGTAGAGGCCATTACTGGGAAGTCATCAAGTTAAGGAAGGTGAAATCACATCCCATCAATCATTGAATGACCATCGTCATTATGAGTAGGCAAACAAGCAATCCCTAACAGACGATCAATTGCCACAACAGACAAATTCAAACACGCTGTACAGTCTTTATCTACTTTCCACTCTCCTGCAAGTACCAGAAGACTGAAGAGATGAAATCCTATCTGGTCCCCTTCTCCCGACACTCTGTTCCTTGGCTGAGTGAGGTATCTCCCACCTCTCGCTTTCCAGTCCATGGTCCTGTTTGTCACAGCAGAGCTCCTGGCTGCTTGGGGCCCTTTGAGCAGAGGGTGCTCAGTGTGCAATTTGAGTGTCATTACACCATTCACTCACCTCTCTGACTTTCTTTATTAGTTTCATCCGGGTGGAGTGCCCTGAAGCCATGTGGGTTGGTGGGCAGGGCACTGTGTTTTGGCCGTGGAAGCAGGTGGCCAGTAAGAGGCAGGTCTCACAAATGGGGTTCGAATGGGGTGCCATCCAGATCACCTGGGAAGGAATCGGGTGCAGGTAGTGGGATCAGCTCATGCCCCTCACCCACAACATGCATTGACATGGATGCCTAGACCTCAGACAAGCCACCTTAAGTGACAATATTTTAATAATAGGCACTGGCCTGGAGATAATGAGAATAAGACAGAACCAGAGTCTCCAAGACAAGGTGAGAACCCTTGTACCAGACAGGAACTCTGCTTACAACTCTTCTCGGTCATACATCAGGAAGCTAATAAGTCCCTCTCCTTAATACCACCCCCTTCCCTGGGTATGGGTTGGGAGCAGGCAGTCTAGACCTTTATCCTTATGGATTTTGCACGTATCCATAAAAGGAGTCCAAATCTCTGAATCCTGAGTTAGAAAATAGGATGCCAAACAAGCAATCTTCAAATGAAATTTTGCAATAAATAATCTGTGTAGGAGGGTCATGTAACTGGCCGTAATATTTAAAGTTACATTGTCATCTTGCTCCCAAAGAAGTAATTATATGCCACAGGTTCTAAGTAGTGTAGATAAAAACAATTACAGATGCTTTGGCCACCACATATATAGTTCATTGTTCATCTACAGTCAAAGATCAGGAACTTAAATATTTACATTGCCTATACTTTCTGTGTAAATAGCTGTCCAGAATTGCACCCACAATTATTTGCAATCACTTGCCCTAAAGTGGAGCCTTCTTTTTTATGCTGCAAGCACATGTTGCTCATGATCGCCTAATCAGAACACAACTGAAGAACAAGGGGCGCTATCGCGGCAAGCTGAAAAGTCCAGGCAGTAACAGCTGAGGAAGTTTTGCTGAGGCAGAGGTGAAGGGGTTGCTACTTTGGGGTCTGCCCAGTACGTCAGAGGAAGATGTCACCCGAGGCATGTTCACAAACCCCTTTTAATTAAGACGAGTGTTTTCAGCAACTCCAGTAGGTTTGGTTTCAGGCCTCCCAACAGTTCAGCCTTTCCATGAGCAAGCTTGCAACAACCACTTGCTCTTAGATCCCAGTTACAAACATATTTCTGTTAATGAGTATCAGCTCCCTTTGGCAATGCGCGCGTCTACTTTCTGCAAGGCACACAACAAATAATTCTGAGAAAAAATATTTCCAAAGCCATTTGCCTCTCAACAAATTGTACAGGCATACGTCAGATCTTCTGTATTTTCATACATGTGCAAGTACAAACTGCAATTCTTTCACTTTACATGTCCCTGAGGTTAGTCCAAAAAGTCACAAGCACGAGATGGCTGAAAACTGCATTTTAAATATGATACATATTTATTAAATAGTGTCATTTCAAATGCAGGGTACAAATGGCTTTGTATTCCAGTGATTTCAGCTGATATTTGTTTTTCAAATGCAGCCATTAGTATAAGCTGCTTAATGCGTGAAATACTCAGAATATTCATTCTTTGTGTTAATAATATAATTACCCATGGAAGCCTTCCCCCCAACACCACATTGAATGGGCCTCTCAGTATAAATAGTGGAATGTAACTCAGCTCTGTATGAAACGTGTATGACCTAAAACAGTCAAGCTCTCAGAAAAATCTATTTTCCTTTTTGTTTTCTCTGATTCACAGTTGCTCTGTTTGCAATGCTGTATGACAAGAGAAATGTGTGGCAGTATTGCAGTGGGAAAATATAATGCAGTTACTTACATAGAAATGACAACTTGGGGCATCAGGTAATTAAAAGTGAAAAGAAGCTTTACAAGGCATCGCTGTGACTTCCTGTGCAGTTTTTGGTGCAGAATGACAGACAGGCCAGGCAGAGCTCTCAAACTCCCCAAGCCCAAATACCAAACAATATTGCAAACAAAGGCCCAGCGACACCAGGAAATTAATAACACTTAACGTGAAAAATGTTCTACATTCAGTTCAGTTTCATGTTAAACGAGTGTGACTACATATTGCTGGCAAAAATTTGAAGCCTTCCTGCCTCTTTTGCGCAATCCTTCCCCAGACCGAATTGCCACTGGTGTGTGGGGCAGGGGATGAAAAGCAGCCATTTGAGCTGGTCACCGAGATCTGCCCTGGCTGACAAGTGTGAGAGTTCAATGGGAGCTCTGCCTGAACAAAAGGCTACAGGATCCCATGTGTTGAAACAAGCGTTTCACTTAGAAGGAGGGTGCAAACATATATGGTTTAAAAGTACAGAACATTTTGTTCTTTGGGCTCCATTTTTCTAGTCTTGCTCATGCAGAAGGAATTTCCAGGGGCCTTCTTGAGAGGTAAAATATCTTCCATGATTAAGGCTGGAGGAGCAAGTCCTTCACCCACCTAGCAGCTATGGAGCTGTTCGCAAGCTGTGGGCAGGTGAATCTGTCTTGAATGCTGCAGATGCTTAAAATGTATAGCTGATATTAGTTAGAAACAGCACAATTCCCTACAGGTCCCACAGAATCCTTCATTAATGTGCTTCAGAGCACATTCCCTCTGCTCCTGTTGTGTAATTGGAAAGCCTAAGTAAAACACACTCTCTCGATTCCCTGCTGTTCTACTCCTGCTGTAGGCTCCACTGAGTTTGGTTATACAGACATAAAGCTGGAGTAAGTATTACAGAACAGCCACTTCTCTTCTCCAGGGGAAATCCGCTGTCTGCCTTCTTAAGACCCAGCGTTCACAATGAGCTTTGTACAGAGGAGATGAGGAAAATAGCGTTTACCCTGAAGTCCAAAGGCACAGCCTATTTCACTGTAATCCTTCTGGCATGTAAATTATCACTGTGGCTTCTCCATTTTCCGCCACTCCAGCTACCTGTTTGCTGGATGTGTATAAATGAACCAATGTTCTCTCCTTCCCTCTGCTCATCTATTTACATCCGAAGCAGTACACATTGTGAAAGACTATGTAAAGATCCAAGGACGTGTCTTTGGCAAGACTTAACTGTAACAGCACGTCATCCCAGACTCCCTGCGCTTCGGTGAATGGACAACTAAGTCAGTTCTACATGTAGCAAGAATTTGGTTCATAAATTTTACTTTGCATCTTGTTGGAACAAATCTTTTGTCAAAAAAATAAAAAAGCAAAAACTGCAAAAAATCACATTTTCACATCCTTATTTGGCATTAATTTTCTTTGAATACATTCTCTAGTAAGCAAGTCTTAATACTAAATGAATAGATTGGTGTATAGTTCAGAAATTTCCAAATTCTATTAATATGTATTGTTTGTGGGGGAAATCTCTTTTTTATCTTCTTTTAGTGAGCATAACTTAGAAAATGACCTTTTGGATAAATGCTTTTTTGTTTGTCTGCCCTTTAAAACTCTTTGGACAATGTATTTTGATAAATGAATTCCACTTTATTAATAGAAATTTGCTCCATTTTTAGATAGTGAATATGTTTAAATTACATTTATCAGGCAATCTTTCAGATTGAACAGAACTTTGAAATAAAACTGGTATTGACAATAGAATAGTGATATATTATCAAGATGAAAACATAAATATCAAGAGTGAAAAAAGATAAAAAATAGTTTCCAACACTGAAATAATTTCCAGCACTGAAAATAACCCAATTCACCCAATATTGTTCCTCAGCGTGCCTGTTGAGATAAATGAGATTCCAAAGGTTTATAATCTATGAACCACTTTCTGTGACTATTTCAGTAGAATCATTCATTTGGAAAGTGAATGGCCCAGACTGGCACTTAAGACAAGAGAGCCACGGTACAGCCATCCTCAACAGAATAATGGCAAGATATTTCCACAATTTTTAGCAAGATTCCTAACAAATTATTCTAATTTGTTTTTATTGTTGCTTTTAAAGAAAATTGTGGAAGAGTGAATATTAACTCTAATTCTAAATCTAATTCTAGCTTTAACTGCACAGTCATGGCTAGATTGCAGTGCACATTTTATGTAATACGCAATGAACAAAATAATAATGGGATAATAGAAAAACATAATACAAAGCAAGTATAATGCATTAAGAGCAGAATATTGTTTGTAAGGCAGAATATATAAAAATGATTGTTCACCTTTGTGACCTACGATATGTCCAACTCTACCTCCTTCACCTCGTTGCAAGTATTCATGCAGTTTGCGCTCAGCAATGTGAAAGGGTCTGATTCAGCTACTGTCAGCACCAAACAGGAGATACAAAAACCTCCTCAATGTGGAGTCCAAAACCAGGCACAGGACTCAGCAAATATGTCCAAAGTCTCTGTCCTTGAATAGTAGCATGCTAAACGGAGATCACAGTTTTTCCTTGAATTCATTACAGCTATAACAAATGAATTGCAGGGAAGGCAACGTTTCTGAGAAACTTGTGTTACATTTTGAAATGTTTCCATCGGATGGAAAAAGTACAGTTGGTTTTTTTTTGTATGTTTTCTTTCTTTCTTTCTCTCTTTCTCTCTCTTTCTTTCTTTCTTTCTTTCTTTCTTTCCTTCCTTCCTTCCTTCTTTTTTAAGCCTGTGCTTTCCCAACTAGCAACAGTTGAGTCTTTTATAGCTTTTCTCCTGGCATGGGATTTGATTAGCAAGTACAAGGATTTAGACAGAGATTTGTTAAGTCACAGTTATATTGTGTTGCAATTAAAATGTAGGAAATTCGCAGTCTACTTAAGCGGTTAAAAATGCTTAATGTAGGAAGCAATTACACCTCATTTTCGAATTATTCCCCTGCCTACCGAGCGCAGCGGCCAGTACAGCGCAGCCACCAGGGCGGCGGTGGGCAGCGCCATGGGACGCCCCCGGCTTCACCCGGCCTGGGGGCGGCCCGGTTCGGCACGGCGCGGCAGGGGGCAGAGACCCCGTGAGCGGCGCGGCCGGGGCCGGTCGCGGCGGGGGCCGGTGCGCGGCGATTCTCGGGTGTCTACTCGGCCGGTTGGGCCGGGCGGCCGCTGCACAACCCGGGAGAGAGGCGGGCCGGGGTCTCCCGGGGGGGCTGGCGGCCGCCTGTGCTGGGGGAGGCAGCGGAGGCTGCAGCGAGGCTCTTTCCCGACGTTGCCCCTCCGTGCGGAGTTTTTGGCTCACGACCCAAAAAAACAAGCAGCCGCCCAGCGAAGGCCGACACCGGCCTGAGACCGGGAGCGGCAGCCCCGGGAAGGGGCCGCAGCCCCGGGGCCGAGCTCAGAGGCCCGGAGCATCCCCCCCGCCCGGCCGCCCCTCTCTCTTTACCTGGCTGTACTTGGCCTCCTGCTCCAGGGAGCTCTTCTCCAGCCCGTTCACGGCGTGCTGGGCGGCAGGGGGGAAGCTGTTTCGGCCCAGGCTGCTCCATTCCTCCACCTTGGGGCTGGGGTAAGACGAGGTGTCACTCACTGAGGGAAACACGGGGGAAAGGGGGGAGTTAGAGGCAGGGGTGGCTTGCTGCGGGCAAACCCCGGCCCTGCTCCCCGGGGGGCAGAGCTAAGGGGAGGCCTAAGGGGTGCCCCCTGCACCGTGCTGGGTCCCCCGGCTGGCCCTGGAGGGGGGGAATGCGGGAGGAGGAGGAGGCGGGCGGGGGGGCTGCGGTGTCCCCCGCTCCCCCTGGTGCAGCTGATGGAAGAGCATCCGCGGCCAAGGCAGGAGCTGCCTCGTCCCCGTGTCGCTGCGCGGGTCCCCGCCTGGGGTCTCCAGGATTAGATTTGTCCGGTATGTGTGCGAGCGTGTCCGAGGGCAAAGTGTTTCCCCTGGTAAAGAAGTAACCCCAACGCGGCTGCCCAGCGCACCAGGCTCTAAACAAGGTTGGGACCAAACCCAAGAAAACAAAGCAGATAACCAAGCAAAACGCACAGACGAAAAAATAACAATAATAATAAAGGAAAGACACGAAAAATTGGAGCAAAGGGAAGAAAGAAGACAAAAAGGAGAAAAGCCCTGTCCTTTACGCGCATCAGCCGCCGCACGGGAATACGGGGCACGGCCGGGAGCCGGGGAGGAGAGGGGGAGAGAGGAGGGGGGGCACGGCCCCTCCAAGCCCCGCAGGAGGGTGCGGGGTTGCGGGGCTGCGGGTCGCCGTGGGAGCGGGCGCCCGTGCCCCAGCACCCCGCTCGGCCCCACGCCGAGGCCGGGGAAAAAGCACAAATCTGAAGTTGTCTTAAGAAATTGAGCTCTCTCGGTGAGCGCCCTTTTCTGCTGATCTCACACTTTCCCATGAATAGGGGCTTCCTTTCCGTGTCAGCAAGGTCAGTTTATCCTATAAATCAAGGGCGAGCAGCCCCCATCTGCGGCATCGGCTGCTCAGCAGCCCCAGGTCGGTGCCGGGAAGGGGAGGGGGGAGATTTTACACCGCAGAAAGGCGTGTGCAGCTCCGAGGTCTGAGAGAGACGGGGAGATGCCGAGACACCCGGCAGTACCGTCAGAGGCCTGCCTGCCAATGTGGTGTTAATAAAAGAGGAACTCACTAAAAATCTCCAGTTCTCATGTGATTGTAATGTTCTCGTTCTCTTTAATGTTCATTGCCAACACTACCTCTCCCCAGCACAGAGCAGAGGTTGCCAGGCGTGTATTTTTAAAGCCGACTCGGAAACATATTTGTTTGTGCCGGCGTGGTCTGAGGATAACAGTGTACAGTGAAGCAAAGAGAGAAGAAGGGCAAAAAATCGTATGTCTGTATAAATAAAACATACTTATGTGAGTATGTATTGCTTGGAAAAAACGCCAGCTTTCGGAGGAAAGAATAATTATTCTGCAATACATAAAGGATCACTTTGCATTTGAAGTGCTCCTGGAACCGGACGATTGCCTTTAAAAACGCAATGAAAACAAAAATCACCCCCCCTTCCCTCCGCTAATTGGGAGGGAAGAGTGGGACACAGAGATCGCTGTAGGCGAAGGTTATTTTAGACTGTTGTTTTAACCACATTCACTGTTAGTTCACTGGCAGAGACCGGAGTGGAAAAAATGTCCCTTTCTCTGCGGCAAAGCGTAGCGAACGGCTCGGAGACACGACACAGTTTCCAGCCGGAGAAACAGAAAGAAGGTGGAAGGGATACAAGGAGCAAATCTTCGGGGTTTCGTTTTCCTGGACCACCGCTTCGAAGGAAAATACAGCATCAGAATTAAAGCAATTAGGTGACATTTGAACTTCCTGCCCGAGCAAATTTGGCCTGATTGCGAAAACTAGAGAAAATGGACTGCTCGCTAACGCCAAGGCGGCGCCTGCGACCCGAGGGCGGCAGCGAGCCCTGTCCCAACCGGAACCGGGACCAGGACCGGGACCGGGATCGGGAGCCCCGCGGGCCGCGGGGCAGCGGACCCCGGGGCCGTTCCCCCCAGCCGGAGTCGCCACTTTCCGGGTCACAACGTCACCGGTGGCTGCCGGTATTTCCCGTTCGCTGGTACGCCCGCGGCTCCCCCCCGGACCTCCGACGTGCCCCGGTCACAGGTCACAGCCCCCGGTAAGTTCGGTGCCGGGGAAAACGCAAGAGGCTTCCCGGGGAAAGCCGCGAAAGCCCCTGCCGAGCCTCGGAGCGGACGGGGAACGGAGTCTCCGGCCCTGCCCCGCTGCGGCCCCGCGTACCCCCCTCCTCACCTTGGTCTGTGATGGAGCGGATCCCCAGGATGTCCGTCACCGAGTGGGACGACGGCCACGTCCGGGGCATGGCCATGGTGCTGGGAATCGCGGGCACCCCGGGGGGGGTGGGCACCTTGGCTCCCGCAGCGGCGATGGGGCTGGGGTAGGAGTAGATGTGGTTGTAGGGCAGAGCGGGCTGTGGGGGCGGCTGGTGCTGCTTGTAGGAGTCATAGTGATTCTGCTGAGACAGGTTGCCGATTTTGTTCCGGAGGATGCGGCTGATGGAGCTGACCGACGGCACGTTGTACTTGTCACACACGCCATCGGCCAGAAGGCGATCCCGGATCTCCCAGGCGAAGATGCCCGGATCCCTTTGTTTGTAGGTCCGGATATGTTTTACCACCGTGGGGGTGGTGACCCGAGGCTTGCTGCCTCCGATAGCCCCCGGTAGGATGGAGCCGGTCTCGTTGTAGCGAGCCAGGATTTTGCTGACACAGCCGTGGGAAACGCGGAGCTGCCGGCTGATGTCACACGGTCTGATACCCAGTTGCGCCAGTTCCACAATCCGGAGCCTGATGGCATTAGGCAGGGGTCTCCCGTTGACAAACACCCCCCCGAGCTGGTTCACTTCCCCGAAGGCAGGTTCTGCAAGCAAACACACAAACACACCCGTCGGACACGGCCAATGGTTCTGAAGGGGGCGTCTGAACGCCTCGTCACCAGAAAGCAGTTGTCACAGCTCGGGGACCCCCTGGTCACTCCACTCACGCTGCTTTCAAATAGCAGAATATCCCCGAACTTAAAAAGAAAAAAAAAAAAAAAGAAAAGAAAAGAAAGAAAAGAAAGAAAAAAAAAGGAGAAGGCGAGACAAAAATGGAAGAAACGAAACGAAAGAAAGAAAAGCCGTGACAACAAATGTCACATTTCTCCGGACCGTGCATCACGCGTATTCCGAAAAAGCACATTCCAGAGACGAAAAGTCGCCTGAACAGGCAAGTCAGCCTTATTGCCACAGGAAGAGGAACGTGAAGAAAAGAAAAAGAAAAGGAAAAGAAAAACATTATCAAAGGCGTGGGGGAGGGGGAGGAAGGAAAACTAGTTGAGGAAATTCTTTTAAATCTTGGGAGAGGCAAGGGCAACTCGGTGCTTCTGAAAGCCTGGTCGCGACGAACATTTTAAAGCCCATTTCTGGTGCTGTTAGCGCCTCTCTCTTAACAGCACAATTACACCAGGCTGTAAAACAAACGTGCTAAAATGTTAACTGCTCAGATCGGTGTCAGGAATAATATACAACGTGCCACTGGCTCCAGCCATCCACTCGCCTGCGATCCTGCCTCGCACTCGCCTAATAACATTAATAATAAACCGAGCAGTCATTAGCTTTCTCTCTTCCCTGCTCCTGACCCTCGGCGCGTTCTTACAACTTGTAGGAACACGAGCAAAGTCAATAAGGGAGCTGCGGCGGCACATGACGGCGCACGGGTGCTCCCTCTCTCTTGACAGCACTTGAACCCTCCTGCAGCTTCCAGCCACTTACCCATTCCTCTGAGCAGGACACCTCTGAGGCTGCCCTAAATCCCGAGCGGAGCCCTAAGCCCCGAGGCGCTCTGCCGGCCTCCCGCGCTGCCGGCCGCCCTAGCCCACCGGGCTCTCTGCTTTCCAGCGCGGAGGCGGCAGGGGCGCGAGGAAAAAGGGCCACAAGGCAATCTGCTTCCCGGCAAGAGAGCCTTGACTTGTGCATTTCAACCTCAGGGCAACGTGGGCAGGGCTGGGCTGGGCAGGGCGCCTCAGCCCATCACTCACCCGAGCCCGCCCCCGGGGGCGGCCCGGCGGCCCAGCCGCCCTCCCAGTGGCCAGGGGAGATGACAGACAGCACGGGCCTGGCGGCCCTTCCGCTCCCTCTCGCAGGCGTGCTCGGCACCTGGGTCCCCAGTACAATAGAAATGCCTATTTAATACCTGCCTGGCGGTAAGTTGCACGCCAAGTGCAATTAATGCCGGGGCGGTGCTGAGCGGGGCTGGCGCTGTGGTAGGGCAGCACCCTGCCAGGGGACGGGGGCGGGCGGGCAGCCCCGAGGGGACGGGAGCCGTCGGGGGGCCGCGGCGGGCCGTGCCGTGCCGTGCCGTGCCGTGCCGAGCCGAGCCGGGCCATGCCGGGCAGGGCGCAGCGCCGGGCTCCCAGCCCCGCGGCACCGCGGCTGCTGCCGGTCTGGCCTTGCCCCCTCCGCTGAAAGCCGTCGGGGCGGCCGGGGGGATCCTCCCCGGCCCGGTGCCGGGAAAGGAGGGTGTGCCGAAACCCGCGAGGAGCTCCCGCGTTTGCTCGCAGACACGGGAGAGGCGTTCTTTGTTTTCTGCCCCTTTGCAATAAAGCGCTTTTTAACTAACGAATGGTTCACGGGCGGTGCAGGAGACGGTAGCGAGCGGCGGCGGGCAGGTTATTGCTGGGGGAAGCCGCAAAGAGGTCGGGACATCGGCTGCAGCATCTCCTGCCCCGGGAGGAGACGGGCAGGGTCTCCCAGCCACCGGGGCTTCTCTTCGTCGGCCGCCAGAGCCCTCCGCGGGTTTCGTTTTAGTCCCCGTACTAAATGTGGCGCTGAGCTTAACTGTAAAACATCAGCCTCTTGCAGCTGATTTCGACTATATCAAAGACACTGCGACATATTAACAGTTAAAAGAAAAACAGACAAAGCTGGTAGGAATTAAAGTACGTGTGGGTCACGGCGTGTTTGTGTATGTGGAAGACGTGTTTGGTTTGGCACTAGGTGTTCGGATCCCGATCTATGAGCTCGTGTGTGTGCCTCTCATACACATCCCACGTACGTCGCGTTACACGCAGAAATCACGGGCTTCCCACCTCCAACAAAAGATTTATCATATTTTTCTTTATTTTTTTCTGAGATTTGTTGTTTGTTTGTTTTAATAGACTCTCGAAGATCCAGGCTCTATAAATGAAATAAAACGTGAAAAGAAATAACATGGTCACCGCGGCGCACGAAACATCAGCGAGTAAAATATGGATTTGATGTCGCTGGTGTGTATGAACACTGTATAAATATTAGGTGAAATATTTGTAAGAGATATTTTATTGAAATCTAATTATTTGAGCTAGATTTTGGATTCGTGTCACAGTAAAAGTGCCCAATGAGGAATAGTGAGGATGTTACAGGAGATCGACCAGAAATTAATGGCATGTTGCAGGCGTTTTTTGGTGGCAAGAAGACGGTAGGGGTTCCTCAGCATGTATCTATTTGATCACAATATCGGCAGATACTCTGTTTACTCCGCAGAGGTTCAAAACCAACCATTTTCTCTAGCAATTCTGTGTTTATTTCTGAAACATGAGCTACAAATTCAGCATATCACACTTGTAAATTGCGGTGCTTCCGAAACCTAAATCAAATCACCTCTAGCAAAGGGCTCCCACCGCAAAGACACGTATGCGCACAAATGCCATCGTTAGAAAGCAGTGCTCGCAGGCGATAGTCGCAGGCATTTGTTGAAGTCAGTCTTTCTCGGCGTCGTGAGCTGCCCTATTCGCACATCCTATAAAAATATCCCATCCGGATATTTTGAAGGCAGGAGGTATTGAATTAGTGGGAGCCGGATCCAGCAGCTAATTCAGTTCATTCTGCAATTGAACAAAGGAGGGGAGCGCGTGTTCATCGAGCTGCCGACCTGCTCCAGGAGCTTGCTCCTCGCCGACCCGGAGCGGAGCCCGGCACGCCAGCTCTCCCCGCAGCCGCCGCTCCCCGCCCGGCCGAGCCGTGCCCGGCGCCCGGTGCACCGGCACCGGCCCCGCGGGCTCCCCGGTGCACGGCCCCTGCCCTGCCGCCGCTACAGCCCGGTCTAAGCGACCTGTGGCCGGGGACGAGCTCGGCGCACCCGGAGCTCTCCCCCAGGGTCGCTGTGATGCTCGGACGTGACCCTGCGCTGCTCTCTCACGCTGCCGGGGCAGTTTCTCTCCCCATCTGTGCCTATTGTGTTCACAACTGCGTCTTTTTCTCCCCCCCCCCCTCCCGCGGGGTGTCCTCCAACCTGTCTGTTCCCCCTCCTTCCCTCTCCCACCCCTCCACCCCGCCTCTGATCTCCCGGCTATTTGGTTTCTTTCCCTTTCTCAATGTGTGTTCCTGATGTGGTCCTGTCGGAAAAGCTCGTTTACTCTGCTCGGGTCTCCAGTGGTTTAAGGATAATGTTTATCAGAAGTGAACGTGCTCAACTTGTTTCCATTCAACTGCTGAGTGTGGGCTGAAATACCAAAGGTCACATCTACAGTGAGTCGGTAGAGGGCAGGGGGAGCCGAGAGGAATATGAAAACATTGTAATATACAACAGCCTGTTGATCGCTGGTGACCTGCCTGGCAAAAAGATTAATTTTTTTTTTTCAGGTAGGAAATAATTGGAGAATTGAAGGGGAAAGGCGGCAGGGAGAGGAGGGCGGGGGGTGCGGGGCCGGGGGGGGGGTCGTCCCGGGCAGAGCACGCGTGGCGGGGCAGGGGGCTCGCCCTGAGGTGGGCGCTCCCTCCGTGGGGTGCCCCGGCAATGCAAAGCAACGCTTGGGGGTGGAAGGAGACCCCTGCAGGGGCGAGCTGAGACCCGGCTTCCCCTCCCCCGGCCCCTGCTTCCCCGTGCAGAAGAGAGGGAGCGAGCCAGGCCATCCTGCCTCAGCCCCGGCTACCGGGAGCCCCCGGACCCCTTTTAGGCAGAGCCCTGGTGGGCAGCCCCGCTCCCATGCAGAGGAGCCCCGAGGTCGCTGGAAGTGTCCCGCTCCCCCCTCTTCGCACCCCGGGGCCCGGCAGGCAGAGGGCTCGGGGCTGGGGGGCTCGGCCGAGCCCTCGGTGGGTGATCCCCAGAGCCCTTCCCGTATGGGGGCATCAGCTCGCCCCTCCGGCCGGGCTCCGGTCCCAGGGTGGCCTCGTTCGGGGCTTGGGGGGCTCACCTCGGCGTGGGCAGCTCCCATGCCCCCCCGTCGGCTGCAGGGAAGGCCCGTCCTCCTCCATGAAGGCCTTCTGGAGGGCATTGGCGTGATTGAGTGCCTCGCCGGTCTCCAGCTTCCTCTGCTCTCCCACTGTAGGAAGAAATCAGCCAAACAAAACGGGACACCCCTCCAGCCTGTCTTTGAAGCTGCAGATTGTTAATGATTTTTTCTGGAAGGGAGCTAAACCCCTCTCCCTCCGCGAGAGGAGGCAGCTACTGAGGAGCTGTTAGGGCAGAGGGACGCTCCTGCTGCAGCGCATTTTATAAGTAGAAAAAAACCCGAGACCCTTCCAGAGGAGCAAGTCGGGTGGAAGGATTTCTCGAGCCAGTGTGGGGAAGGTGTGGGTCCAGTATGGTGGGGTTTAGAGCCACACGGACGTGGCAAGGCTGTTGCAGAGGCTGTCGCAGGCTGTCGTTGTTGTCCTGCCTTGCCCTCAGCCCCTGCCACGCGGTGGAGGAGAGAAATCCCCGCGGGAGCGACGGGGGCAGTTTGGAGAACAAAGGGCGCCTTGGAATGGGGGCAACGCGGGAGGGTGTCGGAGAGGGGTCTGGACATCTGGGAAAGCCAGGCCATGGGCAAGTGGGGCTGAGGCAGGTGAAGGGGCAGAGACACCCCCGGGCCGTGTCAAGGAGGGGCTGCTCTAACTGCGCACACAGTGTCCGGAGGAGGGAGCGCACGGAGAGGACAGCAAAGCCTCCAAGAGACCATCCCATGCCCCGGGGAGAAGGGGGGGAGAGAGCTGTGCCTCCCCGCCGGAGGTGACCCATCCCGCAGCGAAGGTGCTGCGCGGTGTAGAAAGAGGCGAGAGCCACGGGGCGTGCGTTTTGCACGGAGCCATTCCTCCACGCGGGAGAACAAAACCCCACGGGATCTGCAGGCATCACTCTCATTTTCCGCGGGTGGCAGCTCAGCACCCCCACAGAGAGGGGCGCGGGGGGTTCGGTGACCCCCGCCCGCGCCCCCTCCGCCCCTGCCGTCTACCGAGCGGCTCTCAGGTGCCTGTCCCCCGTAGCCCGGGACAAATGCGCTTCCAAAACGTCCCTGGTGGATACTGGCTGGGGAAGCGGCCCGGAGAAGGAATCCAGGCACCGCCGCCCCCCCGCAGCCCAGAGCCCTTTAGCGACCCCCGGCTGCCCCCTTCTGCAGGGGTGGGCTTGACTTTCCACTTGTTCTGCCCTTTCCGGGGGAAAACTGTTGGGTGGGAATGATCCCGGCCACATGTTGCCGATCTTTCGTTGGCAGACATCGCCTCTCTCCTGTTACTGCTGCCCGCTACCTTCTTTTATCTCGCTAAAAAACACGCGTGTGCTTCTGAGTTCACATAACACATGGCTGCATCAAGGTACGGACGGACATGCGAATCCCGGACGGGATTTTTTTTACATTAAGTCAATGAATAAAATATTCAAGCGTGCTCAGAAATCCGTGCACCAACTCCGACACACCCAGGAAATAATTTGGGATTTTGTCCTGTCCTCAATCAGGCTTGGGGGGCGGCGGGCAGTGCCGCGTGTGGGTGATTGCAGTTTTAAGAAATTGGTTTGACGTCGGGGACGGGTCGGAGAATGGCAATGTAATCGGATGAAGTTTTGTTTAACAAATTTTCATCAGTTGCAAACAAAACAAGTCCTATGAAGCAATGGCGGGCAAAACACAGGTAGGTCTTGGAGTCACCTCGGCGGTGTCAGACCCCCAGATCTGAAGGGAAACGAAAGCTAATAAGAAATCGAGGCAGCCTTCCCTGGGATTTTCCCGGGGCCCCGCTGGGCTTGTGCGCAGGCTGCGCTTCCCGCAGCTCGGCGCTGCGCGGCTTCCTGCGCTCGTCCCGGCCGCGGCTCTGAGCCCCCCGAGGCCCTGCCCGCCGTCCCCCCGTGTAACGCCAAAGCTGGGAAACACCTGGGCTGTGGGGCAGGAGCTGGCGAGGGCTGTGACAGCGCAGGAGCCCCGCGTCAAGTGCCCCCGGGTGGAGGCGGTGGCAGCGGGAGGATGCGACGCGTTTGTCGCCCCCAGGGGACAGAGGGGACAGACGGACCCTGCTGACGTGGACTGATGGACACCCCTCGTCTCACGTCCATAACCCTTCAGTGTGAAGGCAGGAGCAGGCTCCTGCACTGCACTGTACCGCACTGAAAACAGACGAACAGGTGAAACAAATGCGCAGCGGTGCTAAACCGGGGGAAGACTCGGGGGTAACGAGGTCCCGCGGACAGAGCTTCCCCTCCAAACCCCGCGGTGCCTCCCCGCTGCCCAGCCCCGGGGGCTGCCCCAGCCCAGCCCCTCCGAGCCGGCCGGCGTCTCCCGCCCCCCGGCATCCCTCCTGCCACCGCCTTACGCCTTCCTGCCCTGCTTGAATATTCAGATCGAGGTTGGGAGGGTCGGGGGGGTGCTGGTGGTGGTGGCTCTTAATGATCTGTTAGTAGCTTGGACAGGTTTAATAACTTTGCCGCCACTTGTTCTTAGCAATCCCTCTGGAACCCAGACAGTGTCTCATTAGGGCTTTCCTGGTGTAAACATTTGACTTGAATGAGCGGTGTTGAGTTAATTTCTCTTTGCACTAGGATTTGTTTAATGACATATAGGGAAATAGACAATTCTCATGTACCAGGCCATAAAGCTACAGAGGGCCAGATTTTAAAAGCATATTTTGTTCTAATAGAGCAATCGGGTTTTCATTTGTCACATGTTACATGAATTTAGAGTAAATGAAAAAAATACCTCTATTGTTCTGCATTAAATTATAGGAACCAATTGGGAATTCCTAGGCAATTTTCTCCATCTCTGCCTTCACTTCTACAACACCTAGTACCAGTGCCACCTACAGGAATACTTGCGTTTTCGAGCTTTTTTAGAGTAAGAAAGCAGAAACACCGACTCCGAACGCTGTTTTTCTTTGTGGCTTTCGTTTGAGTTCTCGCTAACACACACGTGCACAAACACACGTTCTTTTCTGCCACGGCAGGTGGAAGGCAGAGGGGGAAAGGGAATCGCTGCAAGCGAAGGCTTATACCGAAGGCTTATACTTTTTGGGGTGTCTCTGGCCCGGTGCCGGGGGGGCCGAGCAGCGGGGGTGGCAGCCCGCCCGCTCCAGCGGAGCCCAGCACACCCACCAGCAGCACGGGGAATTTACGAGCTCGCCTGCACAGCGCCCCAAATCAATGCCTGTTTATCTGCTGGCTGTATTTTACGAGGGCCAGCTACAAGCCAAGTGCCGCTCTGCCTTGCTCTCCTGCACACCTTAGGGCTTTACCTTCGCCCGACGATTTATAACGAATGCCTCAGAAATTCCAGGGGCAAAATAATGATCCTTCCCCTCCCGGCTTCGGCGGAGGAGGCCTCGGCTGCGAGCAGCGCTCCCCCTCCGCTGCAGTCCCGTCGAGGCGGCCCCAGGGGGGCGGCCGGGGCCGGGGGCGGCGAGCACCGACCCGCACCGCGCTCCGAAGGTGGCTCCGCGGGGGCGGAAAGTTCCTCCTGGGCTTGGTGTTCCCCTGTCCTTTCCCTCGTTTAAACCTCCCCTGCGAATATTTGTCTTCGAAACTGCGGCTATCCTTTCTGATCAGGTTTAAAAGTGCGTCCTTTTTCTCTTGGTCTTTTACCTTTAAGGGTTTTTAGTTTCCATACTTCTGCGGGGCATAAAACCCTTATCCAAAAATGTGTGCACGTTTATGTGCGTATTATTCAGCGTCATTCTTATACAGCAATGTCCGCAGTAAATGTTGTTGATGCCCATTCTCTCCGGGAAGGAGATACCTCCGAGATGAGCCGAGGTCTGCATGCGGGTAGGGACAGAGGTGTCCGCGGCTCCCGAAGGACCGCGACACTTGATCCAGGTGCAACAAAAAGCGCCCGTGCGCGCCGGGACAAAGTCTGGGCTGGAGGCAGTTCCGACGGAAAAAGGCTGCTAACGTTTTCCCCTGAAACCTCGTCTCCCTTTGCATTGCCTAATTACAAAACCCAGAGTTCGTTTCTCTTGAGAGGGTAAGAAATGCGGCCAGGTTTTTAGAAGAAACGAACATTTTTGGCCTACACTGGAAGATTTGTAGTCATGTTAATATTTTAACGTGTAGAAAAAACTATCGTTCCGACCTGGAGACTTCCATTTCGTTGTGAGAAATATATTAATCGCTAATACCAATACTAGTACCACTACTAATGCTACAGGCAGCCGCAGGGAGCAAGCCGAGCTGCCCGTCCCCTCCTGCCTTGCTCGGGTTTGCAGCTGCGTTCGGCGGCTCCCCAAGGCGGGGGCAGCACCGTGCCTGTCGCCCCGCTTTCCAAAGGGCGAGCGACGTTATTAATGCACGGGATAATAAGCCATTTGCGACGTGACATTGCAAAGACGCAATCGAGCGTGGCGTTCGCTATCGGTTGCTGTTTTCTTGTAAAGCAAAACAAAATTCCTGGCTCCCCGGCTTAAAAACTTTCTGCGGGGACGCTCAGCGCTGCCTACGCGCGCCGGTGCGGGGTCGAGCCCTGCCCGCTTCCCCCCTGCGTGTGCGCGTTTGGGATCGAAATCGTCTCTTCACCCGGCCAGGTGCCCTCCCCGGAGCCCCCTCTGCCCCTTCTCCGGTGCCGGGGAGGCCCTGGCCGTCCACCGCGGCTGCAGCCCCACGGGAGCGGAGCGGGGCCGGGTCCCGCCGAGCAGCCGCCGGCCCTGCAGCCGCACAGCCGGGGGGGGCGCGTTTCGCACCGGCCCCCCTCGATTTCGTTTGCAAGATATTTTTCGCCTGCAGTCGCAGTGTAATAACCGAGAGGCTAAAACCCAGCCGGGGCATTTCCAGCGTGGCAAGGTTTAATGGACAAGAGCACTTTAAATACACACATTTCGGAGAAGAAAGGCTGTTTTAAGGAAAGATCCGGGGGCTTTGGTGCTGCCCTGTCATACACGGCAACTTCTGCCCGTTTGCGGGGGGAGACGCCGCATTTTTCGCGAAGCCGCTGGGGGGGACCCCGCCGCTGTCACCCCTCGGGGTGCCCCCGCTTCTGCCCACCACGCCTGGCCGGGAGCGGCAGGGCAGGCTCAGCGAGGAGAGTTTTTTTCTGCCTGGGCTTTAAATCAACGGAAGCAGAAATCGGCTTTTGAGCGTGGCTGCTTCGATGTGCGCTTACTGCCGAAAAGCAGCAATAACAAATAACACAGGGAAGAGCCGGGGCCGGGGGACGTTTGGGCTTTCTCCACCGCGCTGTTATTTTGCAGCCTCCGAGAGCCCTCCTTTTCCAGGGGCCGCGAGCACTGCTCTCCGATCCCCTGGGCCCAGCAAAATGAACCCCTATGAGCCCCCTTCCAGCCCCGGAGCCACCCCTTGCAAGCAGCCGCAGCTGCCCCCCCCCCCCCCCCCCCCCCCCCATCCCGGTCCTCCCAGATGGAGTGGGCGCAGCAGGACCAGGGGCTGGGCAGCAAGACGCAGGGGAGTCCCGCAGCATCCCGGGTGGCGGCTGCCAGGCTGGAGAGCTGGATCCGGCCTTTGCCAGGAGCTGCCACATCGTTTTCACTGCAGCCCATGCACTGTCCTGGTTTAATTTCAAGTGAGGGAGCTGGAGGGAGGAAGGAGAGGGATTTTTGCTGCGTACAGCAGCGTGCTGAGCACTCAGACGTTGGCTCAGGCTCCCTCGAGAGAGCCCAGCACAGTGTGCCACGGCCTCGGCTCCCACCGCAGCCCCGACGGCAGGGCACCCTGGGGGCTGCTGCTCTCTGCCCGTCCCCGCCGCTGCCCCCGGGACCGATGGCTGCTGCGCCCACCCAGCCTGACTGGCTTGCCGTGGCATTTCTCCTCCTGTCCAAGGATGAGACCTGCCGTGTCCCCGTTCGCGACACTTTGCCTCAGAGAGTTTTAGGTCATCGCAGGGACCTACGTGATGGGAAGGAAGGTGATGCCGAGGCCTCCAAGAGAAGGTTTGCAGGCAAGACCGCCGAGTATAGCTGCTGCGAAGGTCACCAGGAAGCCCTGCTGGGGATGCTGGAGCTCGCAAAGCCCGGCAGCCCTGCAGCAGGGCTTCTCCGCGTGGCAGAGGCCAGTGCTTACCCCAGGGCAGGCAAACCACGGGTGCCCTCGATGGGAGGCCGCGTCAGGAGCTGCCTGGAGTGCAGTGGGAGGTTTACAGCATCTCTTCGGTACCCAGGTGCAAGACCAGTTCGTAGCCGAGGCAAGTGGCCCTTGAGCTGCCAAACGTGCCGCTGGTCACCGGGCAGAGGCAGGGTGAAGTGGTCGAGGTGCGGCTTTGACACACGTTCGTCGATCGGTGCCTGTATCTCTTTGCGCAGAGATTTAGGAAAATCAATCCAGATGCTTTCGTGCGTTGATATAAACCGCATATGTGTATCTGATGTTTTCCTTGTACCATCAGCATCCCAAGTACTGTGAACAACCTCTCAGCCTCTGCATATCAGGCCAGAATCCACATAAACATCTCTTCACCTCGGTGCAAACTGCCTCCAGCTATATATAATAAGAGCAATAGAAGAAATGTCGCATAGAAAAGAACAGGCAACAACATCCCGTTGTTCTTTACCTTTTCCTAGTGCACGAAGGGTTTGTTTATTCTTTGTATGCACACAATGTAGGATGAAGGCGGGTGCTTCCATGGGTTTTAAATGAGGTGCCCTTTTTACCCTGTTGTTTTTAACCCATAAACTCCGCAAGTAAATTGTGACTATCAAAAGAAAGGGAAACAAACGAACATTTTTCTATTATAAATCCCTCTCCTGGTAAATACAGTTGCAAGTCCAAATAATTGTCTGGTTCTGGATGGGAATTTAATTTAGAAGAATCAGATCATCGTAGATTACAACATTCTTGAATTATTAGAATATTATTATTGTAAATTAACAACCATCTAATATTTGGAGAGCTGCAGCATGACAGAAGTTACAAAACACTATCGGGACCAACTTTCTATATTAACTTGCCTACAACTTTCTTAAAAAAATGTGGATGGTTTCTACAACAATATAAATGTTTTAAAACGTTTGAACCTATTACCTTCCTTCGGTATTTCTGTTCCTACACACATTAAAAAAATACAGTTTCTCATTTACAAACAAATCTGAGCATGCTATTCAGAGAAAAGGTACAAAAGAGGTAGGATTACACTGGAAATGCGGTGCGGATTTAGACAATAAAGATGAACATTAGCTTGGCTTTCAGAGACGTATTTATTAACAGCCAGCTAAAATTCTGATGCTTATATAGCCCGGTGAGTATTTTATTTAAATGTACAGATTCGAATTAAAGTTGTTCCCCTTTAGGTATGTGCATACGGCTGTATGCATACGAGTGATTGCTTGCTGGACCACAGGAAAGGTTTGGGACAGGTGGGATCCCCAGATCAGCGGGGAAAGGAAATTACGGCTCGGATGGGCGCTGGCGAATAGGCGGGGAAAGGCCAGTCGCGGGTGGGGAGGCTGGAGGCGAGCATCCCCGTGTGTCCCCAGGTGACACCAAGGGACCCCGCGGGCTCTCCTGCCCGACAGCACCGCTGGCGACACCCAGCCGATGCCAGCCCAAGGCGACCGAATGGAAAATGAGGAAAACGGGCGGGTGAGAAGGTCTCTGGCCGCGGTGTAAGCCCACAGCCTTTCTGCCCTGCCTTCGGCAGCGGCTGCCGGGCCGGGGGGAGCCCGGGGAGAGCCCGGCGGGAGGGGGCAGCGGGAGGTGGCAGCGGGGAGAGCCCCCGGGGCCAAGAAAGCCGCCTCCTGCTCTGCCGTGCTCTGTACGCGTATAGATGTGTATATATTTATTTTCAGCGCTGTTGTGTTTTACACGAAACGGGACGTTTTCTGGGAGAGGGAGGCGGTTCCTTTCCCGGAATAATCAGAGCAACATTTGCCTCCGGCTCCTGCGCTGGTGCTCCCCGACTGTGTGCTTAAAACAACGCGTTTGTTCTTGCTCGTTTATTTTTCTCTCGGTGTATTTTGGGACTCCCGAAATAAGCCGCTAGTAATACCTCTAAAGCCCTTTTGGCGTCAGAAGCAAAAGCAACAAATGCAGCCGCTTCTGCCTCTCTTTTACCCATCTCGCCCCGCATCTTTGAGCTGGATGGGGAAAGGGCGGCGAGGAGAGGCACCGCGGCGGCTTGGACGGAGAGAGAGGGAAACATTTGTTCTGGAGAGAGACCCTTCTCCCAGCAGAGACCCGAAATGCCGGCTGGAGGGGCGGTGGGTGCCGGGCCCCGGCCGCGGGGCTCCCTCCCTGCCTCCCTCCCCGTCGGGGCGGGGCAGCTCCCGCTCTGCCGGTTTGCCGAGGCGGGAGGTGCCCCGGGGGAATGGTGCCGTTCCTACAGTATTCCTACACTTTGCACGGCAGGAAAAAGGGGTCCGCATCGCACGAGCCCCGTGAAACAGCCGGCGTGAGAATGAGCTCTCTGCCCACGTCTCGCCCTCTGCGGGGCTGCTTGAATTTGCCGGGAGGGGAGGCAGGAGAGCTGGGGCTGCTCGGCGTCTTTGTTCCTTAGGGAAGAGGAGATTTATCTGTTCCTGAGCTTATTCTCTTGCCAGGTTGATCTTAAGAGCGATTAAGCGATTTGGAGCAATACTCGCCTCGTCCTGCTCGCCGGAGATCTCCCTGGGAGCGAAACGCCCCAGCTGTGGGGCTGATACTGGGAAGTCCCGAGGGGGCTCAGGGTGGGATCCTGGTGCCGTGGGGGACCCTGGCCATCCCGGAGGGCAGATCTGTCCCCCAGCTGTGGTGGGTGTTTTCTCTCGGGCCCTGGGAAAGCACCTCCGGGGAGAAGGAAACAGGCAGGTAATGAAAGGTGCCTGTCCTAGCATTGAATTACAGCCAAACTGTAAACCTCAAATCCTCTATTTTCACAAAGTGATTTAAAAAGAATAGTAACAGGTACCCCCCTGCTTTGAAAGGCACAGCTGGGCCAAAGAGACTGCTCTGCCTTCTCGGAGACTGCTCTCCTGGGGAGCAGAGGGTGCACAGGGCAGTGTGTGTGCATGTGTAGGGGTGTATGGGACAGGGGTGGGGGGCTCAGACTGCCCTGGTGCGTGTCTGTGAGTGCATGTGTGCTGGGTCTGCACTGCTCTGTGCATGGGGTCACATGCTGTGGGCTCCTGCACCACTGAAGCAGCTGTGCCGGCACCTTTGACCCCCCCAACCAGGATTTAGCAGGGACTGCGGCATGACTTGGCCCTCACTGCTCCTGCAGCCACAGCTGTCGGGCTTCCCCTTCTGCCTGCTAACCATCCTCTTAAAGCATGGCTTCTCTTTTACAACAGCGAAGCAGCTCGGCAGCCTCCCCGAAGTCGCTCTGAGTGTGGTGGCCCAGATGTGTGGTTAGAATAACCCTTGCTTTCTGGGCGGTTGGGGTGGAGGAAGGTCTCTGAGCTTAACTGTGCTGGGAATTTTCCACTTTCGTTTCAGTCACAGAGACTGGTTGTTTCCAATGTGGAAAGCGCTCCAGGCCTCTCTGTGATTAAACTCATCTGCAGCGTTTGGGATGGGACATTGCAGACTCAGAGACTGGGGCATGGTTCACTTTCTGCTGGGCCCTGACAGGGCTGCAGGCGCTGTAATTCAGAGAGGATTCATATACCAAAGGTTTATCTCTCGCTCTCTCTCTTCCCACATCTCTGCTCACAGCGTAAAGGCAATCCTGGGCTCAGTGCAGTGTATATATCTAACACTCCCCCATATATCGGAGTCAATCACGCAGTTTTAAAAATTACTAGTAAACCACAAAAAACGACAGATTCAGGCATTGTCATTAATCCAGCCCATGGTGGCATCTTCCTGAAATAAAGTGCATCCTGTATTAATGGTGGTGATGATGATTGCTTTATTTGCTGTAAAGCAAGACCACAGGATACAAGGTTAATATGCTTCAAAAGTAACAGCATATCTCTCACTGAGAGCTGGCTTCTCTTTTTCTGCCCTCCTTCCCTCTGCCAGTCCCAGGATTACAGTTTTAACTTCATGCTTTCCCTCTCTGGTATCAACACTGCACTAGATTGCAGGATTGCAGTTACCAACAATGAAACAAAGGCTTCTCTGCTAGCAGGCTCGGTCCCTGAAGCCCTTTTTTTACCTTACCAGCCCTTCAACACTAAGGAAGACCCATAGTCCTTCCCAAGATCTGCTCAGCTGACTGCTCTCAAAGCAGCTAAAAAATCTCATCTGATTTCTTGCCCTCTTTTTTCAGGTCATTATGTTTGTCTGCCTTTGAGGACACACCTGAAAATCTTCCCAATAATCTATGAAGAAACAGTCTCTTCCAGACGATCATAGTGCATGGAAGGAAGATGTCCTCTCAGAAAACTGGTGTGTTAAGGTCACCGAGGTGATGTGCTGGTACCTGTTTGAAGCCTTTCTGGGGAAGGCTTCCACCGGCTGAAAGTTGTCACCGTTGAATGAAATGGATGCAGAGAGTGAGAAATCCTTTGTCCACAAAGAACAAACAATCATCATCCCTGGAAAGAAGGGATAAACTGTATTCACAGCAGGGAGTGACCTGAAGGCTGAGAAATGCCTCTCTCCTCCTTGCTGCACTGAAACCCTCCTGCTGCTGCCATGACGTGGTTGTGGCCAGCGGTGGGCAGAGCCCCACTGTCCCCAGCTTGCTACAGGCTGCCAGTGGGTGTGGAGGCTGCCTGGCACTGGCACGCCTGGCATTTCCCACACGGTGCCCAACACGTGCACAGTCAAGCCCAGATTTCCAGGTGTTTTTATTCTGGGCTTAATTCCACCACCGTGCACCAAAGCAAGTAGTGTCTTATTTGGCAGTAAGTCTTGTTCAGTCTTAGTCACGAAGGTGGAATTGGTCCTACAGCAGTAACGATAATAGCTCTCCACCTAAGTCCTTTCCAACACTCCCTGTATGGTCTCCTCATCACAAAAGCAAACAGAAGCTCCCAGAAAAGCAGCAGCAAGTTCAGAGGGATCCAGGTCCTCACCACCTTGATAAAGAGCACGGCACTTTGCCAGGCAGTGCTTGCTCCAGGACCACAGCTTGAGCTGTTGCATATCATTTCTAGATACTGAAGGACTAGGAAGACGCTGACTCCTATGCAACTACATGCTTCTTTAAATGCACTTATTTAGTGGTTAACAGTACTGACAGTGTATGCCACTTCTAGCCTGAATCTACCTGGCTTCAGCTTTCAGACACCAAAAATTAAAATGTCTTTGCCTTCTGTATGTGACAGCAGGAGTGGCTTACAAGTGTTGTCCCAGTCTCCCTCCCTCCACCCTGTAAAAGGCTATAAGAGCTGTATGGGGACACTGGGGCAGAGGCCTTGTGCCCATTACCAGCTGCAGCTGCTGGTGCCCGGGCAGTGGAGCCAGGCCACGTGTAACAGCCAAATAGCTAGGCATAGATCTTCAGGAGCAGCTCACTGTGTGCTATTATTTATCTCAAGTATTTCTGAAACAGATATTTTTATTTATTTTTTTTTTACTGCCTGCCATTTTGGTCACATCCAGGTCCATATTACAAGGTGCTGAGTAACAGCTTATGAGCCACATCAAGCAATGGCTCCGGGGTTTGTTTACCAACATCCACTAGAGACTCCAGCTTTTCTGTAGAAACAGAAACTGAGCCCAGGCTTATCCAGGTATCAAGCTGTCACATTCCTTGGGGCCTGCAGAGCAAACTGGCCTTTGTGAAGAATGTTTACCATGACTGTAAGGCAGCTGTGTTTAGAGAATCATTTCAGGAAAGTCTAGAAATAGCCAGCTAGATTTCCATAATAGATTCCTACCTAATTGTAAGGGAAGAATAACTGCTCATCAGTCGCAGCTTTGCATCCGTCACAGGTAATGCAATGGGATGGCAGTGGCAAGACTCTAACTTAAGAGTCAAACAAGCATGTGGGGGAGTTTTCAAGGTCCAAATCTCACCCAGCACTCAACTGTAACTCAGATTTTAATTTATTCATTATTTCAGGATTTGTTCCTAAAAGATTAATAAAGGAGCCAACTTGTGTAATCCTGATCTCTGCACCAGTAGTGATTTTTCCTGCTCAGCAGGACTGTCACAGCATTTTACTCCTGCTGTATGAGGGCTGTGATTACGATCCATTTTTCTTCAGCTATTGGCAGCTTCCAGTTTAGTAATTGTGGAAAGATATGCTGTCAGATTTAGGATACAGAAGAGATCTGGCCGCAGACCGAATTAATTAATATCCTTGGTTTCTTTAAACAGCCTGAAAGAAGACGTGCAGAGAAACAAGGGAAAAATTTCTTTTATTTTGCCTCATCATTGCTTCAGTTCCATAACTTCATGTCTGGCGATCTAGACAGAGGCTTATTCTTGCTTCAGGACAGAAGTAAGTTTTTACTGTAAGCAATCTCTCCTGTGCAAGGAATCCTGACCAATTTTTATTTATTTATTTATTTATTTTCTGAACTGCAGCACCTCTCAGTCCTGAACAACTCTTTTTCCATGCTGTGTGGAAGAGGTAAGAGAGCCAGCTAAACAGAGAACATGGAAAAGGCCTGAGCAAACTGCCAGGGAGCTTGTTAAAGATGTGCAAGTTACTTTGTACATCGATGTTGCACCAGCTCTGGGGCAGAGTGCCTTTAATTCACTCACTTAAATACTATTTTAGCCTGGGCTGGACAGGCCCTTAAATTGGACAGACAAATAGATTAGCTGTATTTTTGTTTTTCTATGGGGATTTATTTATTTTGCTAGAAATAGATTCTGTTTGTCAACGGCTCCTACAGACGTCGGGGGAATACTTTAAAGTTTATTTTAATCACCTTCTTTGAAACGTGAAACTTTTCTCAATCTCCTATAATGAACCCAAACTTTCAAAATTTCCCACCAGAAAGCTGTAGCAAGTTACGAATTCTTCACAATTTTATCAAACTGTTTGCTTGTTCATTTCCACTTTTGATTTGACTGGCTATGAGGATTCTTTTCTCCCTGTGGCCTTATTTTCTAGTTTTGCTGCCAGCACTTATTTTTGACTAAATTATCATTAGAACAAAATTGGTTAAACTAGCTACACAAAATCATATTTGATAACTGAATGAAATATCAATTAAATATAATGATAAACAGATGAAATAGCTTAGACAAAAGATTTATTTTCTCCATACAACTGCAAAGCACACTATTTTAGAAGTCATAGGGACAAGTTCTGCCTTATGGTTTACCTGCTCTGTTTTCCAGAGAGAGTAGAAGCTACCAGAAGGTATGAAAGTAGCTTTATACTCTATAGCAGATGACAATTGTCTTGTTTAACTCAAACTCTAGCAGTTTATGCTTTCACTCTGGAGTTCCTTGAGTCAGTTCTTTGATTTATAATGGCGTGAATGGTAACTGGCAAACACACACTTGCAAAGGAGACTGAAGCCAGCAGCAGCCAAACAGACACGTTTGAAGGCAGAAGTTTGTTTATGAAGCAAAAGTACAAATTTTTATTTATTTATTTATTTATTTTTAGGTAACTACAGGTCAAGACGTGATGGAAGTACTGTAAGGGAAGAAAATTAGTCATCAACTGTTTGTGCAGGGTTTCACTAGGAGGAGCCATACCGTGTGTAATGCTCAGAGCTGTTTGCAATTACTGTATGCCAGATCTAGTCCCAGGGCAGCATTTTTACTATTTATCTTTTTAATGAAGACTTTTCAAATAGATCAGAAGGCAAATTTAACTCAACTTTCTGTGATCCTTTGATTTCTCAGTACGTTATAATTATAGACTCCATTCTGCCACCAAGAGGTCAGTAGCTATAACTACCACATCCACACGCTGTTTATGTAGGGCTGTAGTATTTTGTTAAAAAGAAAAAAAAAAACTATATCTTCCTGTAAATTCTGTGCAACGATAATCACAACAGATATGATTCTGCCTTGCACTTAAGCTGCAGTAGAAGTAATAGGCAATAAAGACACTGAGGAGTCAGGAGTGGGAGCAGGACATTATTTGATTTCTGCAGTTGTTCATCCCTAGGGAAAGCACAAACGTTAAAGGACTGAGAATGGCACAGAGCCACCGCAATCCAGACTGGAAAACACAGGAGAAGAAAAGGAGTGAGTAATGAGTCAGTCTCCCTTTGGGAGCTGCCCAGGGTTCCTGTCATTGCCGTGTTCCTTCAGGGAGCCCAGAGGTCACTTCCCTGTGGGCTTATTGTGGAGAAGATGGCTACGGCTCAGCCTCCTGTTCTGGACTGATGCATGCCCCAGAGGTGAGTAACGCTGCGTGCCTGCTTCTGGGGTGCAGGAGTAAAGGTCCATAACCTCACCTTCCCGCTCAGTCAGGGCTGGGTTGAATCTTCCATGGAATTTAAATTAAATTCCTAAGGCAAGCTCTTTATTGAATTTATAGCAAAGTCTGACCCATGCTGTGTTTACGTGAGGATGTCCTTTGTTTTGTTGGGTTATTGCTTAATTACTAAATAGAGAAATATTAAGTACAAATTTCATGACATGCAATATTTCAAAATGACATGTACTGAAAAGTCTTATTTACATCTACCACACTGACATTTAACTCACTTTCCATTATTCCTGAGGCTATTAATGTAAGTAATTGCAGGAGGCAACATGTCTAATATTGACTGTATTGTGGAATAAAGCAATGTTGAGCTGCTAGAGTGTGTTTTATATTAAGTACAAAAAGCTTCTGATACATTTAATGTAACTATAAATCTTAAGTCAAATGCTTATATGTCTCTTTTATGACCTGAATAAACTCAGAGGTAGAAGCAGGGCAGCTGAATAGCCACTCACTGCCAAACCGCATATTCAGCTGAATATGCACTTACAATATCCTTTTCATATTGAATAGAAGCAGAAAGACAGAAAAAGGGCTGAATATTTTCTCTAAATGAAGTAATTTCTTTCCAGAACACTGAGTTTAATGGCAAAAAATTCCCTGAATAAACATGAACTTTAAAATCAAAAATATATAAACAAAACATAAAACAATCAAAACACTGTTATTTTTTCAGTGGAAATCTAGTCCATGCTCGTGATAAGAGGTACTCTACAGGTTTTGATGCTTTAACTGTTGAACATCCGGGAATCCTGTGGCTTGGGGAATGCATGCTGCTTTTCCCCAGTGGCTGAGCTGGCTCTGGTACAGAGGTGGTCACCTCTGGAAGCGCAAGTATTTGTTTTTTACATGGGCTGGTGGGGGAAGGCTGGGCTGGAAGGGTGAAGGACATTTGGAGGGGAAGCGCTGGGGACACTTCCAGCCAGGACACAGCTGATGACATGAATTCAGTTGGCTTTGTGCTTGGAACCTGCTTGCATGTGGCAAAACTAAAACTCCGATCTGAGCCCAAGCACAAAGCTGGAATGGGAAAAGCATGTGCTGAGACCAAAGTAAGGACAAGGTAAGGCCCTTCCAGGGGCACTCTTGATCCTGTCCCCCTGGGTACCATGACATTTGTGTGTCCCTGAGGCACCAGTAGGGATTTGCAGAGGTTTCAGTCCCAGGTACCTGCATGGTGCCCTCGAGGAAATGTGGTGAAACACTGGCTACGGCACAAGAACTTGCAGAGGCAATATGGAGTAAACCAATTTGACCCAGAAAAATTGAGTTAAGTGCCAATTGCACTGAAAATCAGGGAATTAAACCCAGAGATAGATCAACTGCTAGAAAGCACAAGCCCCTACTCCAATCAGTTCCCACTGAAATTAGCTCATTTGAATGGGAAAATTCAGTACAATATGACCTTTTAATATTAAACATGTCAACATTTAAATTGATGATGCGATTTTTTTTAGAGCTATTTACAAGGGGAGTATTTCCCTCTGAATTTGTAATAAATCATGTAAGACATCTTTTCATTCCATTCCCCTTTAAAAAGAAATATTTGGTAGTTTAAAATGTTTAATGTGGTGGAAAATCTAAAGGGAAAAATAAAGCATCAATAGGCTATTTCAGCAGCAGAAACCGCCTGGGACCTGCTTAACCTCCTAAGCTCTTCTCCAAATTTATTTGGAAAGAGGCATATAAAGAGCTCATCACTTTCCTTCTCCATTTTCATGTGTAGAGCATATGAAATAGTTTAGCATCATACTCACACTCCAACCTGATATTGACGGCAGGCTGAAGTAACTTGAGATCACTATTTCTTCCTCCTTATGACAGTTGTGGAACATTTGGTTGACTAATTACCTTGTTACTAGTCAGCATATTTTTTGATATTTGACTTTATTTATGAATGTATATGTCTATAAGGGTAAGAGCCACACACATAGGATACCATTTTAAAACAGAGGATTATTATGCCACCATGTTTGCAGCCTTTCCCTGTGCTTATCTCTTGTACGAGAACTACACAGGCAAGAGAAAGTTTTACTCATGTCCGGTACTTCACCCCATCCATCACTCAATACAGGCCAAACTGAAGGACTCACATGAAGACGTGATCAATCTCTTCTTCAGTTCAGTGCAAACCTTCCCCTGACTTCAAGGGATAATGGACTAAACTTAAAAGCATGAACAGAAATTATGGGGCATCAGGCAGTGTGGGCTATCCCCCCTCTTCTCCTCAGTTTAAATCACATTTGCAGTTAATAAATCTGTAAGAAAATATTTGTCATCAGTTCAGCTCTACCCTTCCAAACATAACAGATGAATTCTGCATATGCTGAGGGACTCAGTATGGCACTCCTATTGCAAGCAACACTCCCATTACTGTCAACAGTGACCAACCAAGTGAAAACTCCACATTTAAAATGAAAATGAATTATAAGGATGCATGTGTGACAGTGGATGGCTGTCTGTATTTGTATCAGTGTCTCTGTGTGTATATATTTGTTTGCTTATTTCTTGTCTTGAAGATAAAGTTTTTAACATATACGAATTTTAAAACTATTTTTAAAGGTTGAGCCCTGTAGCAGTAGCATGTGCTTCCCCCCTCCCCCCCCCCCCCCCCCCCCCCCCCCCCCGCTACTATTTTTTCTTTTTTTCCCCCAGGAGCATCTGGCTTGGCAGACTCTTGCAGGAGTATCTGTTCTGAACTCATCAGAGGTAGCTCAAAAAGAAATCCATGAGGTGGCCCCAATTCTCTGTCCTCTCCTTCAAACCCCTGCTGAAAGACCATTAAAAAGCTACATGACACTTAAGCACAGCATCGGCATAAAGAACAGTGCATATATAAGCATTTATCCAGCCAGAGAAAAGTAACATTAACCTGACAGACTGCCTCCAGAAATAGAAGAATATATGTATGGGAAAGAAATGCTTCATTTTTGATGGTAAAAATGTAAGTGGACCCTCCTGAAGGGATGTAATTAAGAAATGTAGCAGGAGTAGGGAGGGGAAACATGGATGATGAAAGGCAGTTTTATCACTGTAGAAGGCTTCCTTCTTCAGCATTTATAGGGAGGCTCTGTAGCTGCAGGGAGACTAAAGCAGAAGAGGGTAAAGACAGAGACATGAAGACTGGGTGTTAAATGTGATAAGAGAGCAGCTGGATGTGGAAATGAGGATAAGGCTTTGAACTGAGCACCTGGGCAAAAGACTGAAGCTAAGCAGCTGCATTCAGGAGGTGGAGAGCTAGGCTGGGGGACCTAAGGGGGACTGGGACAAGAAAAGCAGACATGAGAGACCAACGCTTTCAGGTAAGAGGCTGGTAGAGAAAAAGGAAGATTGGTGACTGGAACCGGCTGGGAAAATGGAATGGCAACTGGCTGTGAGAGAAAGCAGTGGTGGGGAACAAGGATCCAGAGATGCAGAAGGAATAGAAATGGGACAGGTGTGGTTTGAGGTGTGTAACACAGACTTAGCGGGGAAAAACATCTGTAAGAGACTGCGGCCCCTTCCCTAGTCGTTCCAGATAACAAGGCCCCTGTGTCATGGCACTGCTCCGATGTCATCCCACAGCAAAAGTGGCCTCTGGTCCAGAGAGGAGTTGGCAACTTTGCATTGCTACAGATTACTCCATCAACTCAGAGGGCATGATAAGTCCGTATGGAGAAGCTAAAAGCTAACCCCACTAGTGCGAGGCATAGAGGTGTTAATATGATGCCACATAATAGAAATTTTGTTTTTCCACTTTGCTTCATTAAGAACCTAGGAAATTACCTACAAACACTCTGTTAAAAGAACTCTGTGAGCTGCCAAAACAAACACTCAGAAGTTGGAAAGTGCCAGAGCTGAAGCTGTCTGTTCAGCTTTTTCCCCATTTGCACATGTGCATGGGGAACACATCTTTATTCGCAGAAGAAAGTACTCTTCTCCCACAGAAACTGTGTCAGTCTGTGCTCAGCCCTGGGTTCTGTCAAGATGAGTCAGGATTGCGTAAGAGGTGCTGTAGTCTACTTACAATATCTATCCATTTGCTGTAGGTTCAATAATGCGTTTTGAATACATTTGATCAGGGCAAACCAGTGGGCAAACCATCTTGCATAAAGCTGTTGAATACTAATCTGAAGAACTGGATACAACCCTGCCTGACTCTGCCACATATCTCTTCTACTCTGATAATAAGTTCTTACACCAAATTTTACACACATGGTGACTAATTGCACGTTCCCAGTTACGTGGATACCTGGCTTGAGACTCCAGGGCCTGATCTGGAGAAGTGCTGAGCACTCGCAGCTGCAGCAGAACTCAATGGGAGCTCTGCTCTGAATATCTAAAGAATTACATAATGGTAAGTACCCTGACAAATTAGAACCTGGAGTCTTAAATAAAGCACCCCAAATCACTGCAGCTCTCAGCTCTTACCCAGCTGTAAAATAGGGATGATAATCATAAGGGAGATCTGAAAATAAATACACATTTGTGAACTGCTTAGAGACTACAGTCATTAAGACCATGCGAAGCTTTGCAAATTAAATTAAAAACTCTTTCTTCAGATCAAGATCAACTAATCTGTGGTAAGTAGGCTTTTAGGCCACATGTTGAACATATGGAGAAAGGAAAATATTGAATGGCTTTTCAATAAATGAATGCTGCTCATCCTGAGCAATGAAGAGGCAGCGATCCTGTGGGAAAGGCAAGAAGTGGTCATGTACTCAAGGATGGCATCACAAACATGCACACAGAGGGAGGGTATTTAAACTCCGTGCTCCTAAAGCTGGCTATTCGAACTGCTGGACACTTAATGTCACAAATTGCTAACATGATTTTTGTGTATAGAGTGATGGGGATAATAGATGCTTAAGAATTTTCTTTTCTTTTGAGGGAGAGATTTTCTGATTGAAATCAAGCTAAGCATTATACATATGTGCTATTAGCTGACCCTAATCCGACTTAAAAAAAAAAAAAAAAAGAGTATGTGTATATACTGTTACAAAAACCTAATAGGAACTGGGTGACTGCCATATATTACCTGGCACACTGAAACTGTAAAGTCTGCTTTCACCATCAGAGTGTGACTTATCATCTGGAAGTGATTTAGTTGTGTGGTTACCTTTGGATTGCAGCTCTTTTTGGTTCTTTACTAGAAAGCAAATAATGATGGAGAATAAGACTTTAGCACTATCAAGTAAACAAATAATTGGGCTGGAGATTTCAAAACCAGAGGTGAGAAGTGATTTTGAAGCTATTCAAAACTCTGCAGGTTTTATCCTCCACGGCTGTTATTAAAAGTAGTTATAAAATCCAGATCTCTGCCCTCCCTCGCTCCCTAGCCCTCTCTTTCCTTTACTATGTGGTATGCAGGGAACATTGCTTGAAATATACTGCTGCTCAGCCCTGCAAAGTCCGTGTCCAGAAAGTCAGTTTGTTTTCTGAAGTAATTTGCAGTGTATAGATCTATACTTTCCTCTAAGTGCACACATATGTAATTTCCATCAGCATCACAAGGATCTACTTGTATGTAACAAGGGGAAAATGTGTGCCATGCTGGGTACTTCACAAGAGAATCTCCAAATGGGTTCACACTACCTCCTTCTGACTAAAAGAGCTATGAAAACACCTCTGATAAATTTGCTATGACTAGTTCATATAGCAGGTGGCCCTCCAGTAGAAACAGGGCAGTTACACGTGATGTTTCTGGTATTTCTGAATCAATGACAGAACCTCCAAGAGCACATCGGTCAGAAGATATCATTCTGTGTGGGTTCCCACCTGTCATGCCTACTGCACCCCCAAATGCTTCTGCAGAGTTATCAGGCACTATTCATTCAGCAATAAATAAATTCAGAGGAAAAGAAAAATGAAGAGATGGTGACAAGTGAGAAGATATTTGCTCACAGTGGGGGTTTAATTAGGTCGAAGTGGAGGAACACCAGAAGACAGTTTGAGATGGCAGGAGCTCCAGAGGTTTTTACACAGTGCTAGCTGAAGAGGTGAGACCGTAGGAAGGACCAAAATTTATGCCTTTGCTACATTAGCAGGAAGAAGGGAATGAAGAGGAGAGTGTGATAAAGATGAACAGGTGAGGCTAGAGAGTTCAACTGATGATTTTAAATGTGGCGTATCACAGGTATTGTTCTTTAGTACCTTCACAAACCTCAGTTCTCATGTACTCACCACAAAGTATGTGGGAGGAGCATCTTAGACAACCTCAGGAGATAATAAAAGTGAAGCTTGAAAGATATTGCAGACATGTAGTGCTGAGTTCATGTTCTGCAAGTACTTCTGATTAGATAGTCAAAGAAAAAAATAAATCTTTTATTCAGGTTATACTTCAAGAGAAATTTCTTCCCTGGGAGGGTAGTGCAGTACTCTATGTCTTCACTCAGAGGGGCTGCAGATTCTCCATCTCCTGTAGAACAAATGGGTGTGGAGTGCAACAGCATGTTGTACTAACAATTTATCCTTGATATCCTTTTCTTTACTAACAATCAGACAATACTTGAATTAGTGCCCAGGGCAGCTATCCAGGCAGCAGAATCAGTGTGCATGATCCAGTATCCTAATAAATCCCACGTAGTTAGCAGAAGAAAACTGACAACAATAATGAATTCATTAAAAGTGTCCCAAAAGCACAAAGAAAATCAGTGGCCTGGCTTTCTGCTGCCTCCCTCTGGAGCCATTCAGAAGGCTTATCCTCCTCTTTTCTGAACAACCGCTCCCAGTCCATTGGGACCAGGCCTGCTGTGGTGGCACAGCCCTGCAGCCCCATCCACATCCCGACCCTGTGAGCACAGCCCAGAGCCAGGGAGACATTATGGCATGATAGGTCAAGTGTGAGACACCAGGGTGAGGGGAGCCCGGTGAATCTCACATCCAGAGCACAAGTCTTACACTGTGCATCTGTGACTGACAGCACAAATAGGCTTTTGCTTCCTTAGTTTTTTCAGTTTCACAGAATCAGATTTAGATTATGTAAGAGAGACAATAAGTCAGATTTATGGCCAGGTTAGGAGAGGTGGTTGTACCGACTGTTACCTCCCATCAGCTGAGCTGCAGTAGCTGAGTGTAAATTAGCACTCTCCAACTGCAAGGTAAGATGTGCTAGGTGTTAAGTCACCTTCATGGGTATGTGCAGGGCTTCAGCAGCAAACACAGGGCTGGAAATTCTTCCATCCTTCTTCCCAATGTTAGAGAGAGGAGATTGACAGGCACAAGGAGACACCTACTTCATTATTAATGACTGATGATAGGACATTTTATCTTGCCAATCTGCAGAAGAGTAAGGTGGTTAACATATCTCACCTCCTCTGCAGGTAAAATTATCACAAATTTCTTTTAGTTATGGAGACAGAATTGGATCTTTGACTAAGCAACTTGCCAGAACTATGCAGCTGACAATATTGGATTAGTTATTAGAAAAAAAAATACCCAGGAGATACTTTTTGATGAAGACTAGATAGATAGATACATACACAGATAGATACATACACAGGTGTGCACACACAGAAAGTGACCAAAGAAGGCTGATGTTACAGATTCCCTTTATCACATTAATGTTTTAGGGCTAAGGCTGATGCTTATAACATCTTCCCTTATTTGCCTCAGGCATGATAATTACATGTAGCAGTGTTTAAGGTTATGTCTAAAACACGTCTTCTTCCCTCCTCTGCTGCAAGCAGACACCGGCTGATACTGTAGGAACACCTGTGTGTTACCAGCTTCTGCACATTTAGTGACCACTGAAACTTCCAGACGTATCCTTTCTGCACTTTTTTATTGGTTAAGTTCACAGAAAACCCACTTAATTATTTCATAATGCCTTCATGAATCAAGCTTTTACAGTGCAATTCAAGTTGCAGTAAAATAAGTGTGCTTCATATGGTAACAATTACAGGCTAGATTTATAAAAGCATCACACACTGTTTGCATTGGCTTTTCTAACTGCTTTATTCATAAAACAGTGTTAATGCACCTAAAATAAATTCACCTTCCTTCTGAAACTCATTAAACTCTTGTGTCTCTGCACAGATAATTCTTTGGTCGCCATTTAACCCAGGAATGTGTCATGTAAAATAAGGATGATGTGTTCCTGCTCGCCCTCTCTCACTGCTCAGCCAGCCAGGCAGGTGTGCGAGCTAGGCATGGCTGGAGCCAGGTCTACACTGTCTGTGTCTCACAGAGTTTCCAGTTACAGACATCAGGGATCATCCACGGCAGACCTAGTCCTCCCAGAGAGCAAAAGGCTGAATTACAACAAGGATCTATCCCACTATAATAGGAAACCAAGAAGAGTTTACCTTTGAAATTCTAAAACTATCCCATAATTTCTCATCCATGTTGCCAGTTCAAGTCTGCTCTCTTCCAGTGGCTTCAATGAATGTCAGCTGTACTCACACATCTGTAAGATGTTATTTATACCTGCAAGTCTAGTGGGGTCAGAGAAACGTAGAAGTGGTGTAAGAGAAGAAGCCAGTGCATTGCAGTACACAGAGGCCTGCAAAAATCTTCAGGCAGTAGCACCAGAAAATTGTTTTTACACATCATGTTTTATTTGGGTGGAAAATCAAATAAGATTTGTTTTGTAAGAAACTTTGGTTTTCTTAATGCAATCTGACCTTTTAAAAGTCATTTTTAGCTTTACACTAGTAAGACAGATAATTTTATTTTCTGTTTTCTTGTTCCTCTTTCACAGCTTATATGTATATGGACATACACACACATACAAATTTGTTTAACATTTTGTAGAACATGATATTACAAAGAAGCAGTAAGAATGAAGTTTTTGCTGAAGACTTTGCATAAGCAAGACATCACTGCTTTTCAGCTCAGCTTTCCTCTGAAGATCCACAGAAACCATAGTGTTTCCTACCAAATGCCAAGTGAATTTCGTGATTGGAACATGTGATCAGCTTGGAAAAAGTGTGTTTTTGTGCAATCCGTTTCCTGCCCAAGTATAACTTTGCCTTTGGCTAAACTAGCACCACAAGTCATAATCAATTAAAGTTCTTGTTTTTCCTTTTGGAACCAAGCACTCAAGCTTTTTGTGTGAAAGTCTTAATGGCAGGTATATGTGTAAGTGTGAATGTTTTCCTATGTCATTCATATTAATGAAGCCCTGCAGGTGTATTTGGAACACATTTTTCTTTTTCTTTCTGAAGATCTACCCCCCTGGCACCCGAACCCCCCAACATCTGCATATAAAATCACATTTTGTGGCCAATCTGGAATTCCATAACCCTGATCAGACCATGAACTTGTACCTACTTTAATGTCTGTTCTGGAAAAATACTGCAGGAAAAGAATCAAACAATTTATTCTGCATTAGAGAAGAAATACACTACTAAAAGGGGCATAGAAGTACTCCTTCAGATTGACCTAATCAAAAAGAATTTGTTTCATCTTCCTACACTTGAATAATAGATGTTGACAAAGCCTCTGAATTATTTGGCTTCAAGTCTAGCTGAAACTTCTCTTAATGGTGAATATGAAATAAATGTTACAAATGTGGCTCAGCCTTGAGCAGCAAACTGAGAATGCCCTACAAATAGGTGGTAGAGCAGTCACTCCTGTAACCCAAGTTTCTGAGGTTTTCTGAAATAAAAGCAAAGAAATCTGATAGGAAAGTACATGATATTTCCCAGAATTAATATTCCCAGAGAGCGGTAAGCCTATTGAGATCAATGGAAAGGCTTTTCATCTTTTTTTTGGGATTTGTGTCAATATTCACATTTTTCCCACAAGCAGTGTGGTTCAAAGCCTATGAACATCTCTTCCTGGACTGTTATGAAATCTTAGTCCAGGAATTTGGGAGGAGTAACACAAAAGTGGTAGTCTAGAGAAGTTGTTCTTCAGACCATTGATAAAACAAGACTCACTGTGTTTAAAACCCCCAAATTAACAAGGAATTAAATTCCAATCAGAAGCAAAGTAGCAAAATGAACCTCCCTCAGAAAAGCTGACATTAATGGTGATTTAACAGCATTTACAGGTTGTAACCATCACCTCACAGAGCTAGACATTCTGCAAACACAGTTTTCCTAAAGCCACTGCAAAAATACTCTTACTTTAGACCACTCAGGCTGGAGTACCATACCAGTGCATGCTCTTCTCTTCCTTCAGAGTTGCCTTTGTTGGGACACATCACAGGCTCCTGCTTCCTCTCTTGGTTCCATTTGTGTTTTAAGAGGCTTCATGGTTTCCTGGTCTCACAATACACAGATTCATTGGTGCTACATTTAACAGAGCTTTTAAAGGCAATAGGAAGAAGTATTCTCTAACAGACCAAAGGTCCAACCACTCCAAAGTAACATGTCTCCGACAGTGGCTCAAAACAGATGTGTGTGCAGGAACAGAGAAAGTGAGAGCTCGTGCTGCAACAGAACTTTAAGAAGAAATAAATAAATAAATAAAAATAAAAATCCAAAGCTTAAATTCAACACCTTACAGTCTTCTTGGAAAAAAAAATTAAACACAATAATGTGATTTCTGTATTGCATTATTCTACATATGTTTTAGGGGAGGTAAATTATGGAGTAAAAGATCTTACAGTTTCATGTGCCTCTATTATTTTTCAGCCCATTGTCTTCAGGTGGGTTTGCAACAATCATGCAACATATATGCAATATATAACAGTCATGCAACATATTTCTGCATCTGTACTGGGAAATCTGATGTCCATGCATAGTTATTGTGATAACTACAGTTTTTCTGTGTCTCTCTAGGGGCCCTGTGAGGTGCTCTTTCTATCTGAGAGGTCAGAGATCAGAGCAGCTCTGTTGTAACAGGTAGTGCTACCTATCCATGTGCTATGTTTGAGACATAGGCAACAGATATATTATATAGATTGAAACAGAGAAGGCCAAATATTAAGAAATATACATATATATAAACATTATTTATAGTGGAAATTATTTTTATTTTTCCTGTGCAGTCGACACTGAGTCATGAACCTGGTTTCTCCACTGCTTTTTACCTTTTATAGTTTCTTACACCCATGTGGAGGAAGGCTGTAATCTGCTTTCACACTGAAACGGCAGTGGCTTTGCATCTGCTTTACGCAAGTGTATAGGATTTTTTCAAGACGGAAGGTGCTGAAGATTCAAGCATTGGATTTCGGCAGGAAGAAATGCAAATTACTCGTATTGGTGCTGGGACAACCAGGAGGGTCTGGACCACTGCAGTTGCTTCAGATCAGCAAATGTGCCTTTACTCATGCCACAGACGCTTCAGCCTTTTACCTCTAGAGGGGGATAGATACCTGCGTAGTGTTTGTAGTTCGGTGAAGGGAAAACCCAGGCCAGATCTTCACAGGGACAGTATTTTCTGCCAAGTTCCCTGTAAATGAATAACCTGGCAAATATACGATATTTATTAGAGCTGGAACCGCTGATCTGTGGGAATGCCTTGCAGCAATCCCTGCTCTGATACAAACTGGGGCCCCTTGGTATCACTTGATTTTCTACTTAGAGAGTGACTGCAGGCTTTGAAAATGGGCAGAGAATGGTCTTGAAAATCTGCTCGTGTATTTGCTTAAGTGCTGTCCTCAGAGCCTCACTTCTCTGTGTTGGTGTCAAAGCCAGGAGGTGTAACTTGCTCTCCTGCCATGCCCTCGAGGGCACGGCAAAATGCCTTGCTCTATGCCTGTTTGAGTGCACAGGAGCTCTAGTGAGGTGTTTGGGCACAAAGGGGGTTACAGTGAGCAGAGGAAGCAGAGCAGAGGCGATGCTGCTCCTGTGGGAACGTCTGTCCCGCAGCTCCACAGAAATGGTAAGTGGCAGGATTGTAAATGTCTCTGTTTATGCAGAATATAAACAGAAGTAATGATTATAAATAATTCATCTTGCCTTTCTCATTCCTGCCTGTCAGTCAAGAGAGATAAGGGAAAAGCATGACAGCTAGCAATGATATTGTATATAAATGATCTCCAGATGGAAAAGGAATTTAGCCACTTATTTAGAATTTCCAGATGTTTGGAAGCCTTGGACAAAACATATGTGTGTATAAACAGCATGCCTGGAGGCATCAGACTGAGCACAGCCCTGCTGTATGGCTAGCTTATGCACATGCAACAAATCTGATGTGCTCACAGCCTGCTGAGGGTACTGCAGACAGGACGGGCAGCTATGCACCAGCTGCTTGGTGGATCTGCTCCATCCTACAAGTGCTGGGCCCAGGAGCACCTGCTACACAGCAGATGCATACAATTTTGGGACCTGGATTCTCCTGAAGAAATGGTCCTTCCTTTGCAGGCAGTGGAAGCAGCAGATCTCTCAGGGCCTGTCCTGGCCATGGGTAACATTTACAGCTTGTATTTGCTTGGGATCCCACGATGGGATTTTGATGGTGTCAGCCAACATGCAAAACTAAAGGACTAAGAAAAGAAAAGAAAAGAAAAGAAAAGAAAAGAAAAGAAAAGAAAAGAAAAGAAAAGAAAAGAAAAGAAAAGAAAAGAAAAGAAAAGAAAAGAAAAGAAAAGAAAAGAAAAGAAAAGAAAAGAAAAGAAAAGAAAAGAAAAGAAAAGAAAAGAAAAGAAAAGAAAAGAAAAGAAAAGAAAAGAAAAGAAAAGAAAAGAAAAGAAAAGAAAAGAAAAGAAAAGAAAAGAAAAGAAAAGAAAAGAAAAGAAAAGAAAAGAAAAGAAAAGAAAAGAAAAGAAAAGAAAAGAAAAGAAAAGAAAAGAAAAGAAAAGAAAAGAAAAGAAAAGAAAAAAAAGAAAAGAAAAGAAAAGAAAAGAAAAAAAAGAAAAGAAAAGAAAAGAAAAGAAAAGAAAAGAAAAGAAAAGAAAAGAAAAGAAAAGAAAAGAAAAGAAAAGAAAAGAAAAGAAAAGAAAAGAAAAGAAAAGAAAAGAAAAGAAAAGAAAAGAAAAGAAAAAAAGAAAAGAAAAGAAAAGAAAAAAGAAACTGACAATTTTTCCTCTCTATTATCTCTTTTTTTCCCGATGAGTCATGAAGAGTCAGCTCAGACACATGCAGACTGTACTCTGTATTGCTCTCCCCCCCTTAATGCCCAGAGTTCAATACCTTGTGTTTCTTTCCAACAGCCTCCATTTCCTTTGTGCATTCCAGAGCACAGCTCTCTTGCTGGCAATGGGGGTTTTCTGCCAATGTAAGAGTGAAGCTGACATAACACACATGCTGTGTCAGTTGGAGTTGATATTTCAGAAGTCCCTCTTCAGGAGAGCTTTGTGCCTTTATTCACCTACTTCACCCTCACTTCCCACCCCCAACCACCTCCTCCTTAAAGGTTTTGAGCTTCCAGCAAGAACAGGGAAGGAAATTTTATGTTTTCACACTAATATTATTAAGATATGAGCCAAGTCAAGGAGGTCTCCCTTACTTTACTACTGAGACTTTCATATTTAGTAGTTCTCTCACCCATGCAATGTTTGACTGGTTTTGGACGTAGTAAGATTTTAAAGCAGTGATCTGTATCCACAACAGAAAGATTTCCCTCCTTATTGCTGTCTTTGACGCTTCAACTGATTCTTCTTCCAAAGGTCATGAATTACCTTACAGAAGTCAGAACAAAATTTTGGCTACGTTGACTCCCTTGATCTCAACCTGTTATATTGAAAATCTCAGTTATCAAGAAAGGAATGGCAGTTGAGTTGCAGAAGTTCACCATATCCCTTTTTCATTTACTTTTGTGACCTTGAACAGCCAAGAAGGCCCATCACTATCAATGACAGCAAGAACTCTCCTAGGCTTGCTAAAATTCTTCCTAAGGGAAAAAAAAAAAAAAAAGAAAAAAAGTCATAGCATTCCTAAGCGTTCCCAGGTTTACTTCAGAACTGCTTTGTATATATGTATATATGTTTGTATATATGCTTTTTTGACATGAAAGGTGACATGAGGCTAACAGAAATCAAAGGTAAATGAGGTCCAATTTATTTTAAAGCAGTGCTGATCCCATAGAAACTATAACTGCAAATAGGGTTTTAAAGAATTTTATTTTATATCATATTTGTTGGGCTGAATCATGATGGAATCAGAAGAGGGTGAACCAACAGAGGAAAAACATAATGGCCATTTTTCCATTCACCTGAAAAAGGGCTTTTCACACTCTTTTTTCAAGACTAATGTGCTGTAGTCAACCACTCAGCTTCAGATACAAGGTCCTCTTCATTTACTAGTTGTTAATTGAAGTTTTTTGTTTGTTTGTTTGTTTGTTTTGAGAGAGAGAAAAGTCTAGAAAAGCTTGGTGGTGTAAAGTCAGTCTTTTTGAGGTTGTGAGACAAGCCTGGTTGCCTGAATGATTCATTTACGTAGCTTTGCCTGTTTGAAAACAAAAATACCAATTTGCTCTGGTTCTGAAGTAGTTTATGGCCCCCCACAGGGCCTGGGAGGAGAGGTGTTCTGGCAGGCTGGTTCACTGGCACGACGGCATGGAGATGGGTGGTGGGGCTTTGGGCAGCATGATGGGGATGGGGCTAAAGCAAAAGAGAAGGACCATTCTCGTGTAGTCTGGTGCATGGGGAGAAGCCCAGAGGTTTCCTGGGGTTTCCTGTGACTAGTAGAGATGGGAGAGGAGCATGTGGAACCCTAATGTGCATGGGGTCCAAATCATGGGGCTGCGTGCTTGAATCTCATCCTGACTCATGGAGACTGGATGTGTTCACGTATCTGTCCTCTGCAAGCACCTGGATAGAATGAAAGATCAGGTTACTTTACAGTCCATTTTGTTGGATGGTTTCTGTTTTAAGCACTGTTTTAAACCCAAGAGGATTGTAATCAGGCAAAGAAAAATACAGACTTCCATAATGTTTAAAATTGAACGTAAATCTCTCAACTGCTCTGTGGAGAGCAGTTGTCTTGTAGGAACCTGTCGATCTCTGCCTTACAGTGATAGTCCAACCATATTTTTGGTATGAAGAATCACTGGTTGGACAATATTTATTTTTATTAGAACAGAACAAAATTTGGAATTTCTGTTCCCTTTACTTAAAAAAATAAATGGATTTTTCTTCTTGCTTTAAAGAAAAAGGCAAAATTTCTTGTGACATGAAATACCTCAAAAAGACATGAACAACAAGCTTCAATCTTTTTGCATTGACTTCAGTGCTTACAGTTTAGAGTATTTTATTATTTTGCTAAAGTCAAAACATTACAGCTGAATTGAAGTGTTTCAACTGTAGAGAAGCAAAGCACTTCAAGCTGATGAAATGAAATATTCTGATATTTTTCCACTGAGCAATTTAGGTAAAATGTTAGAATCCTAGTGAGTCTCCAGACAACAAAGAGCCAGTAGCGGACTGCAGGAGGATGCATGGAGGGAGAGCACATTGTGGATCCATAGAAATAAATGGAATGGAAGGCTGACAAGAGCTTTTTACTTGCCAGTCTTAAAGGACCTCGTGTGGGAAGAAAAGATACTTTAAAAACAAGCACTTCTAGGATTCCCTTTCTCTGTAGTTGTCTTTATGCTGCCATGAAATGTTTCAAGTTGTTACAAACAAAGAACTGCAGTAAGGGTGAAAACAGACTGTTCACTTTGCGTGTCCAGGGTCCAACTGCCTACTTGGCTGATGTATGAGCCTCTAATGTCTAGGTGCTTTTTTTACTTTTATGCTAGCTGGCCTACTCTAGAGAAGGCAACATAATATTTGTGCACAGAACATGTACAATAAAAATCTAAATGCATTTTCCTGAGCCTTCCTTCTTTGAGCTCCCAACTGACTCCTGGTAAAGGGCATTAGCCAGTGGCACATATACCACTGGTTTCAATTAAACCTCCATGCACCACACGAAGAACTGTTTCCATCAACTCATTTTACTGAAGATCTTATTTAAAAAAATGTGCTGTTTAGTTCTAAATCCCTGTTGGACTGGATTGATCTCCTTCACAACCCAAGTGACATGGGACTGATTATCAGAGGAAAATTTCTTAGTTTCATTCCTTGAAGTATTTGATGTTTCTGCTGTTGGTTCAAGCCAGCAGGCATAGCAAGAGTTGTTATTTTCTCAACAGATGGTTTTAGCAACTATAACATCACCCACCATCTCAGTTTCTCTTTCTATCTTTCTGAACAGGATCAAGTGGCCAAGGAAAATGTCAACCGACTTCTTCCTGTACAAAACAGCATATTCCCATGAAAAATTCCTGTCATTCATGACATTTAGGACTCAGCCAATATTTCTTATTCTCCGCTGCCCTTTCATTTGAGCCCCCTGAACAATATTTATTCTTCAAGGCTGGAATGTGATAGTGTATTACTGTAAAAGATAGAAGTGCAGATTGTTATTTAAACTAAGGGCCTTGCTTTGCCAATGAACATCAAAGTATGCTAAAGTGGATACAAACACAATGCAGATGCACTGGAAAGGCATTTTATATTGTCAGAGCAAAGGGATGAGGCCTTTGTAGGGTTGGTGAGTCTCACAGATTTATAGTAATTTGATTTTTTCTTTTAAAGCCCCAAGTCCTGACATCATATGAACATGAAAGAAACTCAGCTTTCAAAAAAGGTTCATTTCCAGCTTTTGTGTTGGAAGGATATTATTCCCCAAAAGGACATTAGGAGCCAGGTTGTCCATTACAATATGATTATAATTAGCTCATGATTAGAGGCAAGAGTATAGCATGTTTTTTGTATTATATCTGGAAAAAAAAAAAAAACATGTTGAATGTACTTGAAAATATTTGCTTGTGTAGTGACCTTAGGCAAAGATTATAGTGAGGGTAATATATTGTTTCTGATGCAATTATATCATTTTGAACCATGTAACTCCTCTATATATTGATGTTGAACGCTAATTATGGTAGTTCTCTTTAATAGGCTAAAATATGTCTGAGATTATGCCCCAGGCAAAGAGCTGGAGAGGAAGAGAAGTTCAAAGCTACAGACATAGAAATCATGCTACTTCCTTGCAGCTTACTGCTTTCTTGGAGAAAAGGGATGGCAAGTAATTTGGAAAGAAGACAACGGAAGGAAAAAAGCCAGAGCCCTGACAGTGTCCTTGTTTCCACTGGTTGAGGGGACATAACCTGCTGACAGTACACTCCAGAGAAAAATTCCTACAGGCTTAGCCTAGCCTGCAGCTTTCAGTATGTTGTTATTCCTGGTTTCGTGCCCAAAATGCCAATGTAAACTTGGCCCTTATCAGCTGAAATGTATTTATACCATTTTAATAACAAGTGTAACTTTTAAGCATCTTTTTAGGAATGGACACACAAGTTTATTACTGCAGAATATAGATGTAACCTGGCACTCACCACCTGTGTCCCAGCTGTCATGCCATAGGATGGTCATACCTTACAGTAAGGGGAAGGAGAAAAGCAGAAAATAAAGAAAGGGGCAGGGAAATTTTCTGAACTGAGATTGGAAGCTCCATTTGGTGCAGTCTTTCTGCAAAGTTCCTGTAATCTAGATGCTGCAGGGCCTGATTCTCATCTCTTTTATTTATTTGTATGGTGCAATTTTCTGGCCAGATGGGACTGGCTTGGGCATTCATCTGGGCTGGCATTGGGCAGTCAGTGCTGGAGTGCTGCTGGACACAGAGGAATGAGCTTTGGTTCTTACCTTCCCTGCTGCTCCTTGGCATGCTGCCTGTTCCCATGACATTATCTGAAGCTGGTGATAGAGGCTTATGGTTTATTTCTAAAGCAATATTTTCAAGCAATTATCTTCCAACTTGCAGCTATAGACCTTTATACTCCCAGTCTAACAATGGCTTGTTTCTGTAAATCCACTTGTTTAAGATTTCCCTCATGTGTGCGTACTAAACACATTGTTAACCTTGACGAGCAGTTAAACACTTAACCAGCACTGCAAAATTTCCTCTCATCTTCAAGCGTTGTAAGCCTTCATTTCTTGTGTCTGTTCTGTAAGCCTGGCATGGGAAGGCAATAAAGGAAAGAATAAAATATCTACAGCCAGCAACTTAACTGGTTTAAACCATTGTAGCTCCACAAAGTCAATGGACGTATAGAGACATACACATGCTCTAAATCTGGCTTTATGTAAAAAAAAAAAAAAAAAAAAACCTCAGTACTTACTGGCTTTCACAGGTCTAACTGCACTTTATTTAGTTTTTACCTTTTGTGCTATGGGCTGTTTTTGTTTGTTTGTTTGTTTTTTTTGTGGATTTTTTATTCATTTGTTTGCTTTGAAGAGAAGACACTACTTAAAAGAGTATTGATAGCATATTAGTCAATATTGATTTTTGGTGTTTCAGGTTGTCATAGACACCTTGCATAAATGCATTAAATTTCATGCTGGCCAGTGAATATAACCTCTTCACAATGGATTAAAAATCCACACTCTAATTATGTATTGTACTACTATGTTTTATAGCTCATGTAACTTGTGTGGTTGGACTGGAGATGCAGAAGAATAATCTGAAGATGCTCTGAGCCAGGACCCTCTTGGCTAGGTGTGGTCCCCAAAACATAGCACACAATTCACAGGCCAGTGATAGTCAAATTATGGACCTTGAGTTTCTGGACCTGGAAGAGGAAAATGGAAAATGTTGCTGTGGTGGTTACTGTACAAGTGAAAAACCAAACAGAGTGTATGAGGATCAAAAAAATGAGGCAGGAAGAACACAAACTTAAACACTCAACATACAAAGATTAATTTCATAAAATAAAAGCTGGAAAAAATAAAAGAGGCAAACAAGGCAGTACAGGAAATCTCTAAAAATGTTGCTGTTGACACTAAAGAAACACAGAGAATATTCTGGCTGCAGCTGCAATACAGCTGTCACATCCAAATAAATTAAAACCCTCTGAGGAGGGTTTTAGACACAAATACACAGTAAACTGTAACATTATTTAAATGAAGCAGTATATTTTCTCTGCATCCCAAGCTGAATACTTATTTAGAGTGTGAAAAAAGTAGCCTGGGAGTATCCAGTGTCATAAAATACCTTTATGGGTGCAAGGAAGCTTAAGGTCTACCCTTGTGGGTGTCAAAACATATCTTGTTACTGTCCTGCTGCCACTGCACGAATTAGATTTCTCCCCTGTTTTTCCATCTCTGTTTCAAGATTCCTGATCACAGAGTCTGAGACTCCTGATTTTGATGACCTGAGCAATCAGAAGGTGCACAGATACACTTTTAAAAGGAAAGCTGCAGTATTTCCTGGCACTCCAGCTTGCTTGCTGCATGGTTTTTCAGACAGCACCGTACTGCAAGCACAGCTGTGGTGCTGGCTGCTGCCAGGGGGTTGCTCACAGGAACCCCCCCGGCCTCCCAATCCTATCTCAGTTGCACTTGGTGACCGAGAAAGTTTTGCATTCGTTATAAGGTGCTTATGCTGATTCACAAAGCCATTGAAAAGCAGGGCCCAAGTTACCTTTCTGAGTTAGTGACTCTTTACTCTGCTGGTCACAGGCTGAGGTCAACTGATACAGGTCTCTGTGCATCCTCAATACCGAAATGCGTCACTTTGGGTGGTCGCTCTTTCAGCCATTGTACACGTGGCCCCCAGTGCCTACGGGCAGTATCGGCACTGCTACCTTCCCTCTGGTTAAAGTCTAAGCTCAAGACACAGTTGTGCTCGTCAGCTGGGAGCTGGATACAAATTACTGTGATTTCTAAAGAAGCAGCACCCAAGCTCCTTTTACAATCTTTTTTTTCTTTTGTGTTTTGATATGTGTTTGCAAGATAAGGCACTAAAAATACTGTTTTCCTTTTCTCCTTTGTTATTCCTTTTTTATTTTCTATTTGCAAATCCCATTCCCCCAGTGGTGCAGCATGATAGGATGCATAATACAATGATTTGAACACAGATGAACTTTTTTCTACTCTAAAGTAAACATTTGTTATGGACCAAAGCACAGCATAACTTTACAAAACACTTCTTTGATTAAATACATAAAATAAAACAGCTGCTGCTCTAAGCAAACTTGAAATACTTATCAAATTAAATATGGATCATACAATGTCATGCTGACTGTTTAACCCTAAATGACTATTAAATCAATGCAATAGATCAGAATTCACAAAAGAAGTCAGCCTCCTGAACCCAGTATTATTAAACGTTATTTTAAGTTCCATAAATCTGCTTGATGTTGAGCATAATACAAATGATTACATGAGCTGGAAGTTTAACTGTATTGTTAATCAATGGATACTTTTGCTGACTGGATGAGGAACAAGGAAAGAAAGCATATTAAAAAAAAAAGAAAAAAAAAAAAAAAAAGGATTGGAATGTCTCTGCTCCAGAAATAGTAAAGCAGCTTTGTTTCACTGTTGTAACAAATTCCATCATATGAAAACTATTATACAAAGGTTACTCATTATTAAAGGTATACCACAAAATGTCATGGTAATAGAGTGTTGTCATGGGATAAATATATCTCACTTTGAAATCTTCTCCATAAATGCCTCAGTCACCACAGCTTCCATTTAGCTGCAGAGGGCTGGCAGGAATGTTTTGTTTTAAAATTAATCATCCACTGTTCTTCCTTCCTGTCAGGACATTTAAGAACTGCAGTACGAGGGAGAAAGTCTTGGAGATGTGTTTTGTTGTTGTTGTTGTTTGTTTGTTTTGGTTTGGTTTGGTTTTTTTGGGGTGTGTGTGTGTGTGTGCACGTGTGTGTATATGCAATGCCCAAGACCTGAATCAAGAAGGGATATTCCTGAAGTTGATTTTGGAAATATTTTGAGAATTCCGGTAAGAATTTTCACTGAGCTGCAGTACCCCAGAAGTGAATCATTCTGACTAACAGAAGAACTGACCAATACGTCTTTAAAGTGGTTAGTATTTGTCCTGCGAAAAGCTGAGAGATTATCACAGACAAGATGACCAGGGATATTACTTACAAGTATTCTAATTTAGGAAGGATGTCAGCACACAACCGATCAGCAAACAAGTTATTACTTCAGCAGAATTCAAAACTCTGTATATGGAGCTGACTAAGCTCCTAAAGAAAACAGCTGATATCCAACCTTTCTCTGAGATCAGCTTGAAAAGGAGGGCAGAGATGGGGAGGGTCAGCAGCCATTTATTCACTGTTAGTTACTGTGTGTTCTTCCTGCCTCCTGACATTCTCTCCTCCCGTTTTCACTTACCCTGTGTGTTTAGGATTTATTTGATGCCTGAGCCAGCATCTTTGTGAAGCCTGCTGGGGGATTTTCTGTCTGGTTCTGTAGGACCAGAAGCAGACAGACTGCCCTGGTTTGGCATCCACAGGGTTTCATACTGCTCACCAGTGCAGGCTGCTCCTGCCCACTACAACCTCAAGGGTAGTCAACCTGACTCCAAATCACACAAGTACACTCAAAGCCAAAAATGCACACACACACACACCCCTGAAAGTATGTGAGTATTCATGAACATTAGCCTTCACAAGGCACTGGGGCACAAGCTCAGCAGCCATACATCGCTGTGGAGCTGGGCTTGAAGCTGGGAGTGTAGAGAACTGCAGTGGAGGTGGTGGGAAAACACACTATTTTCCCACATTGTTAATTTCTGTACATCAGTAAAAGTTACTATTTCCATTCTTTTAACCATGTTACTACCTGGTTGAAAACTTTATGAGAAATCAGTTCTGGACTTTTTATGGGAGCTTCAACAGTGGCATTTTGGAAGCTGTTACATGATATTATGTCACTCGGCCTGCAGGTGACTAAAACCTCAAAATACCCCAAAACATTTTCTTCTGAAACATTCTTGCAGCAGCTGTTTCCACACATGATTTGTAACTTCTCTGCTTTAAGAACTGCAACAGTTTAAATAGCTTTGGTGAACAAAAGCATGCTGCACACAGAAGTCTGGATCAGAAGCTTGCAGTAGTGTGGGTCGGGTGGTGAGTCCATTATGAATACCTGTCCTGAGTGCTTATTTAGAGGTTTTGACAGCATTTCATATGATTAACACACTATATGGATACTCACTAGTTACACAATGCACAATCACAACAGTTGTATGAGATGCTTTAATAAAATCTGACATCATTTTATAGACACAGAAATAGATAAAGGAAGCAAAACCATGTGGTGAGAGCAGGAGAACTAAATAGGTTTTAAATGTCCTCCATTCTCATCTAACCTGTACTCTGTCAGACTATATAGCTATCTTGCTAGAGCTGGACTTTGATAATTACTGCGCAAAAGAAGGTTTGAGAAAATCCCCTGGGGAGACGTTTGTTTTCTCACCATACCTGACAGTAGCTGCAAAAACTGATGGCCAGCTGTTTCAAATAAACAATTAAATATCTATACTTGACCCAAACTCTATCTGCCTCATTGGAGTCCTCATTGCCCCTTCAGGCTAAGAAAGCATCATGACAGCAGAATCAGGCCCAAGGATTTTACCAAACTCCCTGATCACAAGATAAGTCATTTCAGATAAGCCATATCTGAAGACAGGCTTCCAGCTATTGTCTTGTAATCAAATATTCCAGTCTGGGGTTGTTTGGGGGATCTTCAGATGCTTTGCTGCTCAGTTTGGTGACTAAACAGCATTTAAAAAACTGCAGCAGGATTGAAAAATTGTCATATAACCTAATGGCTTCTGAATGTAAGCTCTGATAGTATGGAGTATATACAACACTTGATGTTACTGTGAGAAAATGATCACAAATAAGACTTCAAATGAAAGCTGTCGAGAAAGAAAAATGGAGGCAAAAAGAGCTAAAATGTGGGTTGAGAGAAGGGAAGAAAAACAGAAGAGAACTGTGGAGACAGGCGCTGAGGAAGAAAGGAAAATAAATCATCTACTGTGAAGTTTAAAGACTATTATTATGTTAAATAATGAGCACCAAAAATGTGTGCATGCAGTTCCTAGTATAAAGTACACAAAGTTGGATGTGTGTAGTTAGATGATCATCAGTTTGAGAGATTGTTTCATATGAAAATAAGCTACAGCTTCTTGCTGCACAAACCCAAAATAATCTTCCTTACTACTTATATTTGTAGGGGCAAAACAAAAGCAAACAAACAAACAAACAAACAAAAAACCAATATCAAGTCAGGGCAAAGCTGAACAATTCAAGTGCAGATTTCAAATTACATTTGTAAGTGGGGACATTTGAATCCAGGGTCTGGGGCCATGCACAATCAAAAATAAAAATAAATAAATAAATAAATAAATAAATAGTTTCTATTGTCAGAGACTGGAAGTGATTCCTCTGTAAAGTCCCCCACACAGTGAGAGCTGGAACCGTAACTTCTTGCACAGCCAGAGCCTCTCTGCCATTTATTGTGTGCTGTGCCAGAGCAAGCACTGCTTCACCCAGCTCAATTCTCTTCGAGGCAGCAGTAACTTCACTCAACAATTTAAAAGTCAATAGTCTTCAAGCGAAAGCAGAATTCAGCTCAAGGGTGGCAAGAAACTGTGGACTGTAATTTTAACATGGACTTTCTCTGTTCTTATATTTTTACCTGCAGTACCAGAGATAAATCTTGCCATTCTGGAAACATTTTGATTTTCATCAGACACCTTTTCTTTCACATTTGCAGCTGGAGCAATAAGTACCTTTTTGGCCTGATTTCCTAAAGAGCAAGGCTCACACAATCTTATTTTCTGCCTGTCATCTGGAAAAAAAAAAAAAAAAAAAAAAGTCTCAAACAATTTCAATAGATGGTCAGAAGTCTCAACACCAATTATGATCACAGGATTTTCGTGAAACCTAATGGCTTGAGAGAAAGCCCAAATTATTGGCTGACTAACAGAAAACAAATATTTGGCTTGGCAGCAGCCTACTAGCCAGTCAGCACATGTGACGAGCAGCCAGCTAGCGTGCACCCAGCCAAAGCACTGCTACCTCTGGGTGACTTGGCACATCACAGAGGAAGGAAATAACATCTTATAAAAGTGATAAAAAGAACTTTTTCAAGTTTATAATTTTGGCTGCCAGTTTTATTATAATAGAGGTTATATATCAGAATTTAATAGCATTTGGCCAATGGAGAACACTTATCAGAATTTAACAATTACTTAAAATGCAGTTGGCATGTTACAGTGCAGGACAAAGAGTTATGCACTAAAATCCAATATAAACTTTTGCAAGCCATTCAAAGGACAAAATGCCTTCATGCCTTTGTGAAGGTCTGTTGAAGACAACGGTGTTGGTGAATAGTACAGCTTCCCTAGGGGACAATCCCGTCCTCTATTGCAGTTTCTCAACTGCTTAAAGGTTGTGCTTTTGTCTTACTATTCACCCCATTTTCCTAGCACCATCTGCTTTGGTTTTGAAGCTAGACTCTCAAAGAGCTTTAGGCACCTCATGCCCACTGCAACGAAGGAGTAGTTAGGTGCCTAAACTCTCAGGGAGGCTGGGGCGAGGTCACAGCCTCTGATCTAGTCCTGTCCCTTTCAAGGTCATTGGTCCTCTGCGCTCCAGACATACCACCTACACCCCTGAGCCCGAGCATCTTGCACAGATGTGCTACAACAGGGAGGGGAAAGGTCCCTTCAGGCTTCAGCTGTGGCAGTGGACTCTGGGCCTGGGATCAAGTCCTTTGCCCTTCAGCTGGAAAGTTGTGCAGGCTGAAAACGAAAATCCCCATCCCCTCAGCCTTTCCTGTGAGCTGAGGTCAAAGGAGCCCAAGGGGAGGAAAGCCCTGGCAAGTGTGCAGCCATGCTCATGTCCTCGCTGCACAGGAGCCACACCACTTCGCCTCCTCACAAACTCATCCCAAAGGAAAGGGGGGCAAGGATAGCTTCTCCCTTGCTACTTTGCTTGCAGTCCATTTGCAAAATAATTCCTCCAGGATGATCACACAGAGCAAATAAAAAGCTTGATCCTGAATCCTCTAGTGGTGTGGGTAAACCCTGTTGCAAGGAGTAATATCTCTTGTTTCAATGCAGAACAGAAAATTGAGGGTTTCAGAGAAAGTGTAAGCCTTGGATAACATACTTTGTATGCATCAGATTTAATAATTAGTTATTTTTAATAAATGAGCTCTGTAAAACCAAAATGAAACTGATAGGAGAGGGAGTCACTATTTAGGTGGAGTGGAAATTAATGCAACAGAGAATAAGAAGTTTCAAAATAACCACGAAAGAAAGAATAATAATTAAATTTTGTTGAGGTTTTTGATAGGCCGAGGTTGATGTATGCATGTACTTAGGCTGGGGAATAGTAATGAAAAGAAGAAATAAAAGAGCTGCAAGAAAAGAAAAAAAAAGTTTGTAGTTTGTTAGGAAGTTTTAGTAAGTGCAAAAAGCTATAGCCAAAAATAAACATGATTCTACTGAGGAAGAGAGACAAATGCAATATAGACAAATACACGGAAACCAATCCTTCCTGTACGGAACACTACACTCCTTTCACAATACTGCCCTAATCAGAAAATGTACCATAATGAATGTCAGCTGCAAAGAGAAAAGACAAGAGCTTATGGTAAGATTCAAAGTTAAAGCTGCTTAGTTGTTGAGAGGGAAAGGTATTATTTTCAGGTGATGACAAAAGAAAACTGTAAAGTAGTGAGAATTTTCATTATTGGAAAAATAAAGTAGAGGATTTTTTATTTTATTTTGCTTATATAAAGGTGGAATCTTTTCTTTTTTAAAATCAACTCTAAAATTCACATTGAATTCTGTGAAATCAGGTTTTCCTTTTAGTGAAGCCAAAGTTCTCAGTTTAACACCTCACAGATATGTTGTATACAGAATGAAATTTTAAAATCCCGTATTCTAAAAAAGGAAGCTCTCGGCGAGGGATTCATTTGCCAGGCTTTTTTGTGCTACTTGCCAAGTCACTCATTTTCCATCCCTCATTTCCCGGTCACCAGCCTGCAGAAGTGCGTAGTCTCGGTAGCTTTTGCTTCCAGGGATTTAACCTAAAGCAGCCTGGAAAACTCTCAGCAAGGCGGCTTCCCCTGGCTGTTAGCACTGCCCCTCGCTCGTCTGGGTTAGTGCTATGGAGAGCTCCTCCTTGGAGCTGGGACTGTATCGGCTAGAGCCAGAATGCCGCTTTTCTTGATGTAAATCTTTATTTCCCCCCCCCTCTGCCGAGGCGCAGACACAACCACCTATTTTACGAAAATTTCAGCCGCGGATCCCGCGTCCATCGATCTGGGCAATCTGCTCTACAAGCCTCCACTGCGCACAATAAACGAGCCCATTCAAAAAAAAAAAAAAAAAAGGGGGGGAGAAAAAAAAAAAAAAGAGGGCAAGAGAGAGAAAGCCCCTGTTTTCTCAGGTGGTCGGAGGTGTTTTTAGCAGCCCGGCTTCCCCAGCTGGAGAGGGATCGGCGGGGCCGGTGCGGAGGACAGCAGGGCAAGAGCACGGCGGGAGCCCCGACGGGACCGGGGCAGGTCCGAGCCAGCCCCGGGATATCCCAGAAGGGCCGGGCCGCATCTTGGGCTGGAAACCCTGTTTTTCCTGCCCTTTTTCTCTTGAGCCTCAACCAAACACGCTCGTCGGCGGGCGGGATGAAAAAGCGCTCTGTGAATAAAGTGAAAACAAATAAACTTTTATTTCTTTTTTAAAAATATTTTTGCTTGTTTGTTTCTTTACCCGCTAGGAAAAGAGAAAGTTAATTCAGAAGCGCTGGAGGGGGTCCCCGCAGAGGATAGGGCGCTCGCAGCCACCCCGCTCGGTCCCACGGAGGGCGCCGTCGGGGCAGCGGCGGCTCTCGGCGGCGCCCCGGGGGTGCCGGGCGCTCGACATCCAGGGGCACCGAAAGGCTAGGGGACGAAGGGGGCAGCGGCGAAGGGGTCTCTCGGTTAAAGGACGCCGCGGCTGGTGTCCCGCGGAGGACAGAGCTCCCCCGGGCCCGGGGCCGTCGCGTCCGTCGAAGGGGTGAAACGTGACCCGGCGGACCTCGAAATGGGGCCGGGCAGCCGGAGCTGAAAAGTGTCCAAGTCGGTCCCAAGCAAAACAAGACATGAAACATTTCAGGTTATTACGTTCTGCCTTTGAAGCGAACTATTTCCCGCAGATAACAATGCGTAGGTATATTTAGATAGCTCGGCTCGTCCAAGGAGAATGTGTCTTGTGCTATTTGAGAAAAACTCTAAGAGTAAGTGCAAATATTTGATGCTGAAGAGCTCTTAAGGCTTGAAGAGTACCATTTACTTATTTCTACACATCAGTGTGGGCTTAGGATGTTAAATAGATTAAAAGGCTAAGAGAGGTCACTGAAGTAGACTCTCTTTCTCTCCTCCCGACTTTTTTTCCTTGCAAAGTTTTTGCACTTTCTTTAGAGTGTCCTCAGCAAACTCCCCTTAAGAGCCACCTCGGATACTGTATAAGTTTGTGGCTCTGAACGCCGGCCCCCGCCCCTCCCCTCGCCGCCCCCCCGAAGCCCAGCTCCAAGCGCAGGCATTCAGCAAATGTTTGCCCGCGGGGTCAAGATATTAATAAGCACTCCTCGGCCTCCTTTGCTCCCGGGGGCGTCAGGAAGCGAGGGGCAGCAGCGGCGCTGCCCGGCAGGTGAATGCGGCCCTACCTGGCCCGGGACCGTGACCCCCCCGGCCGCCGCCTGCCCCGGCGGTGACACTGGGAGCAGGGGACCGGGGGGGCGACAGCGGCTGCGGGAGGAGCTGCTCCGCGGAGGACGGCCACGTCGCTTCAATTTAATCTCATTTAAAAAGACATAACTAATAAATTTGTATGGACGGGGCTGCCGGAGACGTAAAGCAGAGTCGATAGTGGTTCAATCCCATTGAACCCTATTGAAAACCATGACAACAAGGAACAAGCTCCGATTTATCCCGGAGAGTTAAAGCACATTGTGGGAAGGCGTCAATCACCTATTATTCCAGATCTGAACAAATGCAAAATCTTGACTGGAACAAATGCTTCCAACAGGTCCGGGACATAGGGCTACATTTCCCTTTTGTTCACGGCCTAGCAGTTGGCATGTATTTGTGCTCCCCTCGCTCCGACCACCCAGGACGGCTGGGAGGCTGTGCTCCAAGCGAGGAAGATAACTACTGTCACCAGGCACGCTTGATAGGTGGCTGCAGTAATCACGGCCTGGGAATCGTTTATATGGAGCCTGTCCAGTCCCGGAGAAATATGCAGGAAGTTGGCCAAATGGAGCCTTGTGCCCTGTTCATCTCGCCCACAAATCTCTCCGATATAAATCTCGCCCCTCCGCTGTCATTATCGCTCTATTTACATTTTCACGGGGAAGTGTAACTGCTTCCAGAAGCGCCGCACGGAGCCGGGCGGGGAGGGGCGGCGGCGGCCGCAGGCAGGCGGGGAGCGGGGCCGGGGGGCGAGAGCAGGGTATGGATAACTATAATCTATACACAATGGGTTAGAGATGTGTGTTTGGACAGGGAAATCTGAATCAACAAAGCGGCTGGCTAGAGGCGTATCTGCATGCGTATCTGGGTCGCCGCTCCGAGGCGCGCAGTGTGTCGCAGGGTTTCCCGCAATTTCCCCGACGGGGCTGCATTGTGTGCACCTTGGCCGCCGTTCAAGCTCCCTTTCCAGACAGGTTTCCTCCATCCACCCGGGCTCGGCTCCCAGCGCATCCCCGGGCGGGGGACGCGGTGGGGCCTGGCGGGGGGCGCCCCGATCCCCGGCCCCCCGGCTTGAGCCGCCCTGCGCCCGGTTGTCTCTTGTGTCCGTGCCCTGCGGCCGAGCCCCGAGCCCTGCCACTGCGGTTCTGGAGCCGAGCAGTGGAGCGGGAGGTGCCATTTGCTGGGTCCCCGGCGCTCACTGAGGCTGGGCGAGGGCCCGGGGCCGCCCGGAGAAAGGCTGCGGGGAGGCTCCTGCCCCGCGCCCCGCGGAGGGGACCGCGGAGGTGATGCCGCCGGAGATGCCCCCACCGCTGGCCGCACTCCTCCTGCCGGGAGCGGAAAATAAAAAGGGGGGGCCCGGGGCGCCGGTTTGGTTGCTGCTGCTTTTGGCAGATGAAGCGGCGCTCGGCGGGGACGCGAGACGCGAGGATAAATAAACGCGCCGCGTTTGATCTTTTCTCCCTCACTCCCAGCTGGAATCGTTTCAGCCCCTCACACACAGCGCCCGAGGGGATGTTCTTTGGGTTAGTGCAACGCAGAGCGATGCTAACAAAATCTCCACCACCCCGGCTCTCGCTCATGGACCGAGCGCGTTGGGCTCCCCTTGTTTCCTCAGCCAAGCTCACCCCATTACCCTCCCCGAGAAAAAGGTGCACCTTACGTCCACAACATGCTCCGCAGAGGCAACAAAAACGGAGATCCCATCCCCTGAAAGCACACACACACACACAAACACCAGCCTTCCCCGCGGAGGGCACCGCCGAGGTGTGAAAAATCCTGGGCTGAGGTCGGAAACCTGTCAATGGCAAGGGGAGAAGTGGAGGTAGCACGGCAAACAGCCCGACTAAATAAAACAAATAACAACTTAAATTCCTTCCAGGTTTAAAGAGAGGGAAAGGGGGGGAGAGGAATAAAGAGGGAGAAGCAGGGAGGAGGCTCTCGGCAGGCTCTGCGGATGTCCTGGGAGGATTCACTTTGTCTGCGGATAGAAGGGACGCTGGTGGCTTTGGTGGCGGGTGGAGGGGGGTGGTTGTTGGTCATCCACATGCCACCCAAGATGTTATTCACTGCTAACAATTACCATTATCTGTCCCCACTTTTGGCTAATCAGACAGAATATGTAATGATGAAGCCTGTTTCCTGCTGTCTTTGGGAGGTAACGGGTTATTCTCTCATGGGGGTGGCGGGAGGGGGGGTTACACCTACTCCCATTAGGGCTTTAGCACTTGACTAATTCAGGTACTTAGCATCCTATAGACAGGGACGGTTTGAAAGCAGGCAGTGTTTGCAGTGGGGAGGACTGTTTATATAAACAGGACACCTCTGTAAACGACACTAATATTTGGGGTTAGGTGGCGATGGAAGGGAAGGTCCTCTTGAGCCCGGAGATTCCCCAGTAACTGGGCGCAGTCCTTTCCTCGCAGCTTTTAAAGGAGGGGGTTTGGGGCTTTGGGAAGATATTTTTGGGGGGTGTAGGCACAACCTACCATGGCCACATCTGGCAGGATCAGTTTTACAGTGAGGAGCATTTTGGATTTACCAGAGCAGGATGCTCATAGCATAAAGCAAGCCTCCGACCACCACCACTCAGCGGAGAACTACACCGGCTCGCCGTACCGAGGGTGGATAGAAACAGACAGAAATCATTATCCCTGTGAGTATGAAACGGACAGGAGTTCGCCATCTCCATGCAGCTCTCTTTTATTTGTTCCCCCGTTCCTTTGGGGAAGATGCGAAGAAGCGAATCGCCAGCGTGCGTAGCCTACAGGATCGGGGGAATCCAGGCTGGGAATTTTATAGAATATTCCTGAATTGCAACAATGAAACAGCAGGAACATCCCAGCCACGAGCTTAAGAGAGAAAAGATATTCTCCCCTAGATCTGTGCATGTTCCCGGCTGTGGCAGAAAGCTAAACCTCAGGCTGTGTCCGCCCGTCTCTCTGCGTTTATCGTTTAAGCTCTCTTCCCGGATTCCTCTTTTTTTCTTTTGTTTTCTTGTTTTTTTCTTTTTTTTTTTTTTCCTTTTTTTTTTTTCCCGTTTCACTGTTGCAAGAAACCCTGCCTTGTTGCGCTGGAGGGCTTTCAGGTCATCCCACGTACCCTAGAGGAAAGCACACGCCCAGTGCCTCACCTCCCCGGGCCGCCACGGAGCGCGCCCTGGGCGCGACCGCGTCCTTCCACGCGTTTCCCACCGCGGAGGAGAGCAGTCTCCGGCTCGAGCCCCCGGCTAGGCGGCACGTTCCCCTTATCTCCCCCTACAAATCGTGCCGCAGCAGTACAGCGCTTCATACAGGCGTGCGGTAAGGGGGGAGCCCGTCCGCTGGCCGGACGGAGGATCCCCGCCGGGCTTAGTTACACGTGGAGGTGATGGAGCAGCCGGAGAAAAGCGGCGATGCACCGACTTGGCGGCCCGAGCCCCCGCGTTAGCCCCGGGCCAGTCCCCGCCAGCCCCGGTGCTGTGCGGGGCCGTGCGGGGTTGCACGCAGAGGCAGCGGGTTCATCCCGCTCGGGGGGCTAGCCCCGACCTCTTGTCGGCCGCCGGGATTAGCCCGGCCGGGGCTGTCCCCGCGGGGGGCGAGGCGGCCCCGGGGAACCCCTGTCTCTAACCCCTCGCTGTCCCCAGCCTCAGACGAGAGCGGCCCGGAGCTGAGCCTGCCCGACTCCACCCAAAGGCCGCTCCCCGCCCGCGGCTCGGAGGCCGAGAAGAAGAAGAAGCGGCGGGTGCTCTTCTCCAAGGCGCAGACGCTGGAGCTGGAGCGGCGGTTCCGGCAGCAGCGCTACCTCTCGGCGCCGGAGCGGGAGCAGCTGGCCCGCCTGCTCAGCCTCACGCCCACCCAGGTGAAGATCTGGTTCCAAAACCACCGCTACAAGATGAAGCGGGCGCGCAGCGAGGGGCCCGGCAGCCCTCCACCGCCGCGCCCGCCCGCCCTGCTGCGCCGGCTCCTGGTGCCGGTGCCGGTGCTGGTGCGGGACGGGGAGCCGTGCCGGGGCTGCCCCGCCAGCCCCCCGCCGCCCGCCGCCCGTCCTAAGCTGGGCTGCGCCCTGGCGGGCTGCAGCGCCCAGGCCGCCCTCGCCGTCCAGGGCTACCAAGCCTGCCCGCCCGCCCTGGGCGTCTTCCCCGCGTACCAGCACTTAGCGAACCCCGCCGTCGTCTCCTGGAGCTGGTGACAGCGGCGCCTCGCCCTCCGGGCCGGACTCATCCCGAGGGCGCCTGGGCTGCCCGCCCCGCCGCCGGCTCGCCCGGGGGCACGGGGCCCGGGCACGGCGTTTGTAAAACCTCCGCTCCCCCTGTTTGTTTCTGAGAGGGTCCCCTGTTAAAAAAATAATAATAATGATCCTAGCGACCTAGTTTATTTGCAGATAGCTTATTCTTCCGGTGACTAATAAAATGATTTGGGGCGAAATATTTTTATTTTTACTTTTTTCCCGGCGGAGAAGTGTATTTTTGACGATTAGGGCTTTCGCTTTGGATTACCTCTTGTGCCGTAAAAGCTGACATGCTTCTCTTGCCAGCGGAATCTCACCCACGATTTCCTCTATTTTACCCACATAAGGCAACAAAGGGCGAAAAAAGTTTGGGGCGAGCACCCCACGGTACTGCAGGTGCCGTTTGCGATGCGAAGCGTGGGTCCGGGCCCGGGGCCGCTGGCTCCGGCAGAGCAGCAGCTTCTTGCTGTCTTTTTCAGAGCCTCTAAGGCTAGGAGTAAGCGAATTTTCCCGTTGGTCCGCATCTGTTGCAAAGATCGGCTGGGGAAGGATGGCCAAGAGAAAACAGTGAAGACTTTTAGCGGCCTGAGAGTTGTGTTTTGAGACGCTTGGACGAACTATTGATTTTATTATTTGGGGAAAAAAAAAAAAAGTCATATAATAGTCCTGCTAACCGTGAATGGGGAAAACCCCTCCAAAAAAAAAATAGAAAAAATAGGTCTCCTTCATTTGTGGACTAGACTGGTAGCATCCACCCCTCTGGCGGGAGCCGCAGACCGAGAACCCGGAGGGAATATCTGCGGGCGAAGACCCCCGCGGGGACTGATGTTCGTCGCGGAAATATCGAGAAGCGGGACCCGCAGAAGCTGTTTTTTTTTTGTTTGTTTCCCGGGAGAGAGCAACTCGGCCCAGATGTGCCCCTGGGATGTGCCGTGCAGTGACCGCATCCCGCGCAGCTCCCGCAGGCAGGGATGCGAGGTGCTTCGCGGGGATGCTTCGCGGCTCCCAACCCTGCTTCCCCAGGACTGCATCCCTTCTGCGAGGTCCTGCGACGGCTCGGAGTCGCCCCTGACCCCGTGCAGGAGGATGAGACCCCAGCTGCAGGATGGAGCCGCGGGGTCCTTCCACCCAAATCCCCTCTCAACACCGTCCCACCGCCGCGCTCGGCCGGGGGACCAGGTGCCAAGGGGGATGCAGGCCGGGCCAGGCTTCGGACACAGGGGAATACAGCCTCTGTGTCACCTGTTTTTTTTATTGTTGTTGTCTTTCCCCTCTTCCCTTTATTTTTCCTCCTGCCATCCGAAATCTTTTTTCTCTTTTTCCCTCTTTTCTTTTTTTCTTTTTTTTTTTTTTTTTGGTCTCAGCTGCTGGCCACCTTGTCTCCCATATGGATGGGGTTATCTTGGAAGAATCTCCCAGAGAATCGCTCCTTAAACCTTCTTTTGTCTTGGGAGTTGAAAAGAGCATTGTTGTGCTTGAAAAGGACCTAGACAAAATCCGCACTGTTTCAATTCAGGACTGTTTAATCAGTCCCTAGTGACAATTTTATGGGTTTTAGGCGGTACAATAGTATCTTTTAAAACCTTGTGGCCTTCATGAAGACAAAGGGTTTGAATTTTATGGGCTTACAACTCCAATTAGAACAGTGCCAATGTGTATGGGAGATTATCAAATTTGTATCATAAAACCCTTTTATAATAAATGATTGCTGGAAGCTGGGGGGAGGGGGGCGGCGGGGATGATAGGGATGAAGGCACCCGGACTTCAAGCTCTGGACTTCGTCGCATGTAGTTTTAAAAGTGCACATGCTGCTCTTCGTTTTAACTCTTTGCGACCCAACTATGCAGCAGGAGCAGCCATGGAAATAGCGTGGCACCGTCATTAGAAACGGAAACAAAGACAGCAGGAGAAGCCCTCTCTTCCCCAGCCCGAATCTGCCCTCCATCAACTCTGCCGAGGGCTTGGCCGCATCTCAGCCAGGAGGCTCTGGGGTCCTTCCCCTCTCCTTGGCTATCTGGGCTGCTCTCCTGCCCCGGAGACCACACGTGGCCCTAGGAAGCTTCTGTAAAATAGGAGGTCTTTATTACATTACTGCTTTCACCAGTTACTGGCTGTATAGGCGATGACAGGGGGTATTACAGTGACCCTTTCTCTCCTCTTGCCCTCCCAGCCCCAGGCTGCATGGACTCCCACTAAGGACCTGCTGCAATGTCCCTGATGTGGGGTTCTTGAAGCAAAACAATCAGGTTCTGAGCATTGCCTTTCACCAAGCCCGGCGGGTGGGAAAGGTGCAATTCCTGACCACTAGCAAAGGCCAAAGCCCTTGCAGGCTGAGGGACAGTAAGCACAGCATAGGTGTAGGAGGACAATAAATTCAGGCTTAAGTACTGAGACAAGCAGCCCCCTGAATTGGTATCTCCGGGTAGAAAGAAGAATGTATTAAATAAGAAGTCAACTCAATAGATGATGGAAATTTACAGTAAAAAATATTGTAAAGACTGAGTGGAACTGAAAATATTGTGTTTTGTTGTTGTTTTTTTTTCCCTAATAGAAACAAATGGATCCATCTACATTTCAAGTGTATTAGCTAGGAAAATTGATTTGCTAACCTAACCAGTGTTTAAGCTGTATCTAGGAGATAGACTTTGACAAATGTTACTGATAACGAATTTGAGGCAAAAAACTTACTGCCTTTCAGTGTATTTTCTGTTACTTTGTTTTGGTTTAGTTTTTAATAAGACAGAAAATCATGGTTGTGTTTGTTTTTGTGTTTTTGTTGTTTGTTTTGTGTGTGTGTGATTTTATTTTAATTTATTTTTAATTTTTATTTCTGTAAGGGGTGAATGCACACACAATCTTTGCTTTTTTCCCCTTTCTTTTGCCCCATCATTTTTCACTGTTTCTTTCACCCTGCAAACAGGACTGTGATTTCACTGAACCTAATGAATAAACATGTTATGATCAAGACCTGAATGCCATCCTCAGCTAATGAAAAGCATTGCTAACATCTTCAAACATCTTCCTGGGTGCTTTATTCTTATTCAGTAAATAAATTGACTTTGCAAAGGCCCAGCCCTCTTTCAGTGGGAGCCCCTGGGCACATGTTTGTTAACTCAGAACCAAGGCATCTATCACTAGACTTTGTTTCCAAGAAATGGACAATAGGTCAGGAAGAGCATATGATCCAGCTTCTATGCTATAATTTATGAACCATTTGTGTCCCTGTCAATGCATGTCCATCATTAGTCCCTGGATATATACATAACACCTTTAAAAAATTACAACAAAAAGAAACCATCACCTCCCAAGCAGAACACTGTCGAGCACGAAAATAAATTTATTTTCTATACCACTGACTTAAGAAAGGCTTCTGGCAGCCTTGCATTATGTACGTCTAGGTTAATAAGCCATCAGACTGTACTGTTAACTAAGTGCAAGTCAGATCTGTGAAAAGTCTTTGGGCTTTTCAGCCCCTCCTGCCTCAAAGCACTGCACTGGCAGGAGTAGCCTTCCACCCCCTGGTCAGTGTCCAGCCAGTGCTGGAGGGAACAGTGTTCCCATTTTGCTTTCAGAAACCAGTGGTGCCCAGCACTTTCTGTGGAGGATCACAGGCCTGGCTTTTCCTATTTTCAGTGCCCTTCACAAACCACAGGTCTTTAATGAAGTTACATATCTTTTACTGGACTCAAATGACTGATAACTGCTGCTTCTGGAGAAGATGTGAGTGGCTAGGATACAAGGAATCCCAGTCTCTGAGCATTACTAATGGCACGCAGCCCTTTCATCAAAAGCCTAGGTAGTGTATTTTCCTTTTTCCCAGTTGGTGCTTCCAACCCATGAGTACTGGTCCAGTTCTATACCTATTGACCTATCAATATGCATTGATAATGCACTCCTCCCAGAACTCCTGCCTTGACCAATGAATAGCAAAACAAAAACTCTGCTCCACCTACCTGACATTAAAGAAAACAGAGGAAGAGTCAAGTGCCACCAACATCAGCAGTGACTGAAGGGTGCCAATCACCTCACACAGGGGGCTTCCAACTCACATTACTTAAAAGGGAACTTCCTGTGAGAATGGGGCAGCAGATGCAGACATCAGAGAAGATGCTTTATGCTCTTCAAGCATAAAGCTATTCTCAGGTATCATGTAAGAGTACAGTAGCTCAGAGCAGCAACAGTATCCATTATTAGCATGATCAAAAGTCACTTACACATCTACAAGATTTAACAGGGATAAGAGATTTCTGCCTGTCACTAAGCACAGCTTACTTAGCTAGCAGATCAAGATTACTGTCCATTATATTCAGGCTTACAATTGCATTCTAAACAGAGAAGGCAATCAGCTCTCCAGAGTGAGGATGGTGGCAGTAGTACCAGTCTTCATCCTATATTCTCCAGTCCTCTTCTATTTAAAAGAGATTGCGAAGTATGTTGGAAATGTGTGCTCTGAAGTCAGGTTTCCCAAGTAAAAATTGGGTTACCTCTCTGTAGAGCAGAGGTATTGCTTTCTTTATATTCAGGACCAATGTGAAGAATGAGTCCGTTTCAGACACTCTTTCACAGGTCTCAGACTGTCTCCCTGAGCAAAAGGAGACCAAACTATTTAGAGACAATTACACGTTAGTTACTTCTCGATAAGCCTTTGCTCCATCTAATGTTTAAACCTGGGAGTTTGATAACTTCTCCATAATCTGACTGAATTTAGATCTGGATGAGAAATACTTCAAAAGAGAAAAGGAACAGACACAATAAGGAAAAGGAAATAGAAAAGTCAGCAGCAAAAGAGCAAAAACACCTTCTCACCAATTCTGAAGTCCCAAGGGTGCATTTCAGTGCGACTGTCCCAGAGTTCTTCATGCTGCTTTTGAGAAGCAGACAAATTTCTCAGGGGCATCCAACATGCAGAACAGCACTGAAATGATTTCCCAAAATGATCTACCAAAAATGATTTCCTGCCATCACCAAAAGGCACAACATATTGCTCTGCAGTATTTGTTGGCAGGAGGCAACAGAGGCATCAGACTTTGTTTGCTGGGAATGAAGTTTTCCTCCTAGTTCCTGATTTCCTTATTGCGGGTGGATGAGAGATTTGGTACTAAGTGAATGGTTTTATGATACTCAACATAGTAGCAATTTTACTAAATCATAAACATAACCACTAAAAATATGTAGAAAAAGATCAATCTGGAGAGAAAAGATATTGGAACTTCAGTACATTGGTGTTAGGGTGTTTGTATGTCTCCCGCCATACACATTATAGGTATTTAAGTAAATAATGTATTTTTTAAGCTGCAGTAAAAAGGCAATTAAAGAAGAAAATATACTACTGATATTTCTCCATATCTGCAGTTTTTCATGAAACCTGTATAGACTTATTTTATATATTTTATTTATTTTATTTTATTTTATTTTATTTTATTTTATTTTATTTTACTTTACTTTATTTTATTTTATTTTATTTTAATTTTATTTTACTTTACTTTATTTTATTTTATTTTATTTTATTTTATTTTATTTTATTTTATTTTATTTTATTTTATTTTATTTTATTTTATTTTATTTTATTTTATTATTTTTTCCTACTGCTACTGCCTTTCCACAGCTGTTTTTCAGGTTTGTATCCTGTCTTGGATATCTTCCATACCTAACCTACATGCTCAAGATTTTCCAATATAGCCAGACAAAGTAAACTTCCCTGAAGGTCTGCAGCCCAGTATGGAAAGGTGCCCAATAGCTAATGCCATGCTTGTCTGGAAGCTGTTAATTTGCTTCTTTCTGTTGTTTGTGTGCATTCACATTGAGCTCCTAATTGGACACATCTGTTTTCTGCAAAATAAAGTATCATTCGTGATGATTGCTTTGCTATCACACTTCAGAAAATGCATCTGCTGCTGCTAGCTGGGCACCAGTTGGGGATCCTCCTCATGTCTTCCATTTCTCTATTGCTTTCAGAGAGCACCACATTATCAAATGTCTTTTTGTGCTATTTGAACAAGTTATGAGGTGGACACATCTGTTTTTACTCAGCTTTTTACTTCACTTTCCTTACACTGGCCTCAGGAGGCTGTGACAATGTTATTGTTTGTGTCCAAAGTGCTAAAGTTCTCTCTTCATCACTGCAAGTACTTTCTCTGTGTTCAGTTAACCTATCATATGTAGAAGGTTGGGATACTGTGAATATTCTTCCCTTCCTTGTTTTTTTTTATTCCAGCAGTTTAGTACTCCTTTTTTGTCACTCATGTCTAATACAACAATCTTGAGGAATTAATTTTACATCTGAGTAATCTTCAGACCCAGTGACTCAACTAACTTCCATAACACCAATGTGCATGTTTGTGATTAACATTTGTTTACTCAAATTTGGCTATTGAAAATTAACTTCACCTATGCTTCAAAGTAATCTAGCAGTTTATTATGGTTTTCTGATTTGAGTACTTTTGTTTTAAACATTTCTTTGGCAACAGAGTGTTGAAATTTTGGTGCACAGAAATTTCAAGCCACCACAGGAATTCTGTTTTGGTGTCTACGTTTTAAGAAAGATATTGAAGTACTCAAAAGCCATCATGCAAGAGCCACGGGAAAGGTAGTGGCTTGCTTGACAGTCACCCTGTGGAGTGAAGGTTGGGGAGGGTCTGTCTATTCTAGCTCATGAAAGAGCCTAAAGAAGCAACTTAAGCTAATGCAGTGACATAGCAAACATAAATTAGGTCACAAAAGACCCTTCAGGTTAGCAGCCAAAGCTTAATGAAGTCCAATACAACAGCTAGACAAATCATAGAGGTTGGTCTTTTATTGAGAATTAATTCCAGGGATCCCCCTGGAGATGAGTGTTTGATCAGAACAATCCCTTTTGGCCTTAAAATCTGCATGTTTAAGTTTGCTGCCCTGGTGGACTGGTGGGCATGGTGGACTGGGCTGGTGCCTTGTCATCAACTCACGCAAATTATTACCACCTTTGGGCTGCTTTAATTTTAGCTAGTCATGGAAGAGATAATCACGTACAGAAGAGTAGCTGAATTTGGGGTGGATGAAGCTGTGAAGGTGATGTCTCTATGTCTCTTTCTAGCAGCATGTGCCTACTAGTTTACAGAAATCCTGGGCAGTGGTGCTGTCAAAAGGTCAAATCTCTGCCCATCTCGCCAGCATTTTTCCCATCTGATTTGGCGGCATGAAGACCAGCCAGGCTGCCCTGTGTCTCCTAGTCACTGTCCCTTTTCCCTCTGGCACTGACTGCACAGAAAATGGGGGCTGGTCGGCACATCTTCAGGCTAGGTTCCCAAGGGCACCTTGTAACAGCTCGGGAAAAGAGCTGAAAAATCAGGAGGCAGAGGAAATATACGTGTGAGTTTCTGTTGCTTTTTCTCTCCTCTTGCTCTCTCTCTCCACCATCAGGCTATGCCTACTATAGAATCAGGCCAGTAGCTGCTCCTAACAGCCTCACTTTGCATTTTTTGCTATTGTCACCGCACCAGCCAATCATGTAAAAAATGATATATTGACTTGGCAGGTGCTTCTGTTTTGAACATGATTAAATAACTTTTTATTGTCATCTTCAAAGCATTTTTATGGTCATTTACTGAGTGAAAGGGGCTCTGATTTTGTGAGCATCTGCCAGAATATGTTTGATCCTGTCATCATTTCTTCAGAAAATCACGCGCCTGTAGCTAGAGTGCAAGATACGGTAAGTGCATGAATTGTCCATTGCACTCTGCACTTACAACACTGCCTTCATTGTCAATGATAACAACAGCAGGGGAGAGATCTTGGGAGTTAAGCTACCTGCTGTTTTCTCCTTGATGTTTGAGCTCTTGGATGCTGTATGAATCTCAGAGATGCAAAGAGCAGCTTCTGTGTTGATGCCCTATTTTATTGGTTATTTAAACATGTTATGTTGTTTGTAATTAGAGCTGACTGGAAAGAAGGGTTTCCATTTCACAGGAGATGCCAGGTGTTTTGTTCTGTATCAGCACAGCAAAACCACTGCACTGATGGAGACCTGGGCCATGCATTTCTGCTGCTCTGCAGACCTCAGGTGGGCACCCCATTTTAAGTTCCCATGGGGACCCCAGATACTGAACAGAATTCACGTGTACCCCTCAAATGTCCCAGTCCCACTGAATCAGCACTTTCCTGCGGAAAACCAGCCAGAGCACTCCCTGTCAGCATTATCTATCTATGCAACAGCCTTCATTGACCTCCATCTGGGTTTACAGTCCCTGTGCACATCAAAATAGAAGTACTTCTTGCTAGCTGAGTTAGGCTAGTAATATTGCATGGATGAAGCAAACAGAGTTACAAGTAGCACATCTTTGTTTAAATTTAGCAGTAACCAGCTGGCCACATTCTGTAGGAAGCAGGAAGGGAGGATTCATAGGGAGGGATTTGACGGAAAATCAAGCAGAGGCTATAAAAACATTTCTCTAAAATGGCAGGATAATGAAAAAGGGATGCCAAGCAAAGCGCTTGCTGATCATCTGTGTGTCACACTTATAACCTACTCCAGCTAGCTCAGCCCACAGTACAGAGGGGACGTGCAGGTGTTTGGAAGGATCACTTCCCACACATGATATTTTCTGCAGGATTCTTTTCTGCAGACAAAATTATTTGTTATTTCATTACCACCCTCTGAGACAGGCTGTTAAAGTGCAAGGTGAAAAAGGCAAAAAGTGGGAGAGAAGAGTATGAGGGTGTCAGCATTAATGAAAGCAACCAAAATGAGGCTAATCCACAGCAGAGGCTTGACTCTCAGAGGAAACCTGTGGACTAACTGGTTACTTCTTTCCTTCCCTTCCATATCACTGTGTCCATCAGCACTGCAACACCTGTTTCTGGCTCTGCCATCCCTGTTACTTTTGATGCTGTCACAACTGCCCTCTCCACCTTTGAAGCCATCGTCTCCCTCCTCACAAAATTATCAATGAAGACATGAAGTTCATATTAAGTCATTTTTCATGGAACAATTTGAAAGACAGATTTGAAAGACAAAAGAGATAGTTAACAATAATGGCCCTTGATATCACAACAAAATAGCTTCTCATATCAGGAAGGCAAAATTGTTTGATTTCAGGAATTCTATGATTTGGTTGGGGATGTCAAAGGAAGGAGACTGCAGGATATATCTAACAAGCCCATGAAGATCTCTAATGGAGGAATATTTCTGGCTATATTAAGGTGTTTATCCATGCGAGTCTATGCCACATTTTCAGCATCATAACACACAAGAATCAAGAATCAGTGAGTCAGATCTCAAAAATCATGAGGTCAGTGTAAAGAATAATTTTTTGTTTGTTTGTTTTGTTCTTACCTCACAGTTTCTTTTTGAAGAAAAATAATTTAGTTACATTTTAAATGAGTTTTGGTTTATTTTCCCCTTCCAAAAGTGAATGTTGACCTCATTGAGAACTAAAATTGCATGTACGTGCTGTCACTTCAAAAGCTGACTTCAAGAACCAGGATGTTGAAATAATTACATTGGCAGTCCTGTCAAAATCACGAGAGTAGATTAATTCTGCATTTTCAAAAGCAAGACAACCCTGTTGTAAAATAGTTTGTCACTTGTGTGGTTACATTTCCCTGGTTGTGCAAGGCTGGGAAGGCTCCTTGCTGTCATGTTCTGTCTACTCAGTATTATCACAAAGAGGTTCAGTAAATTCAGGTGGAATCTGTCATAGTAAGAGCTGAGTGGTAAATGAACTGTGGGAAGAGAAATACCTTGCTGAAATACTTCTTGAATTTTATTTCTCGTTTCTTCTTTTCTTCTAATGGAGAAAGAGTGGATCAATACTTAAAAGCACTGTGTTACCAATTTGGTATTTCTGCACTTATTAACACACACCCCTAAACAAACAAAGAAACAATCTGTATTTGTCAGCACAGAGTTGAAAGACACCTGAATGCCATTTAGAGAAATTGGCCCATAAAGTCATAGATAAAGGGATCCGGAAATATTTTGAAGTGCTAAAGGGCTTGCTGCTTGTGGGATGCACAGTGACTGAAAGCTGAGATCAGAGGGACCTCTAGGTTCAATGTGCGGCATTCACAGTGCGTCCACTTGAGAACCGGTTATGAGAAATGGGTCCCTTGAAGACTGTTTGCTTACTAACACAGGAGGAAAGGCTCCGTGCCAGCAGGGAGGGTTGTCTCTGTCTCCTAGGCAGAAATCAGCTAACAAAGCTGGAGTCTGGTGCTGCAGGAGAGAGGCTGGCTTGGAAGTGGGGAAGCAGGGGAAAGCTTGCTGAATGTTTCTAGGATTGTTCTCTCCTTCATAGGTCCCATCTATTTGTTTTCATTCAGTTCCAAGTGTATTGACCCACTGGGTCATTTCGAACATTCTCCATGAAGCTGCAGGCAACCGTGCACTAAATGTGGAAAGATGTGCAGGACTACTGCTATGCACGTTTCACGTGACAAAAGTCACATGGTGTTCTCCAAACCCTTTAGCACTTAGCACCTTAAGACACTTTGCACATTTTAGTAAGTGCTAGGCTTCTTATATTAACAGGTAATGCCTAACTGCAACAGAACAGGAGATCAAGGGGCAAGAAAAAGCAAATGAAAGAGAGGAGAACATGCACATGAGATGTGAGAGATGAAAAAAAGTAATACTGTGAGATGGGTCTGGGTATATCTGACAACATTCTTGCCATACTGCACAGAGCTGGGATGGGAAAGACCAGACTTTCTCTAGACATTGTTCAAAGTGTCTGTGTACAGCAGATCGATCATGTGCCAGACTGTGTAAGTAGGAAGGGTGGACTGCATTAGCTATTTAATGCTTGGCCAAGGTTAATTTGCTGTACACTGTGGATTTGTGAATCCATTTTTCCAGTCTACTGAGACATCAGACTAAGGTATAGGCAAACAATGGATGCAGACAAGCTTGGTTTCAGGTTCTTAAAAGGAAAACCAAACAAAACAACAACAAAAAAAAAAAAAGTCAATTTTGGCTAGAAATATCAAGAACTGCCTTAAAGGAGCTTCTGTTTACCTAAGACAGATCAGTTTGAGCCTCAGCTTTAGTATTACTGGTAGTGTCCCGAACAAGTATTGCCATCCAGTAGAAAACTGGACATGTTCCCCAGTGGGGTGGCAGAATTTAGATATATCCCTATTTCCACGCAGCAGACCTGTGTCTTTCTGAGCTGTTGCTTTGTGTTAGTGGGGACAAAACAAAATTCTGCATTGTCATGGGGTAGCTATATACACCTCTTGGGAGAAATGGGTCAGACATGACTGCTGCCAGGATGGGTGGCATACAGGTGAACTGGCTGAAGCAGCACAAGAAATGCAGCTCTTGACATGACCACCATACCTGCATGCTTTTGTGTGCTCTGTAACTGTGAAGCACTGACACTGTACTGGCAGCCTTCAAACAGGTCCCCTTGACCTGATCCTCTGCAGAGAACGGCAGCCTGAACCCAGCCCACCCAGGCTGGTTGGGAAGTCAATCTTCTCCTTACAAAACCTGAAGATGATGAAGAAATTCACCCTTGCCTCCCACGGTGCCTCCCATGCTAGCCCACAAGACCATCCCAAAGAGGTTTCCTCTTATTTTTCTGGTTACACTTCTGAGTGCCTTTGGCTATTTGATGTGACTTTGTGAAACCAGAGAAGCACATATAGGGCAAGTTGTGTGGGGGAAGAATCTGTCTCAGAATATTTGCTGGGACTTCTTTCTTAACTGCTAAATATTGTACAGAGTAAAAGGGTTGGGGTTTCTCCACCTTGCTAATCAGGAAAGAGGTAGATCATAGCAATGAGACAATTATGAAAATCAGGAAGCAATTTAATTGTCTGAAAACAGCTTAATTAGAAAGAATATCATTTTCTTAAATGATAGTAATCATTTTCCTGGGGATTAAAGAATAGCAGATCTTAAGTTCAGGCAAAAGTGTTATCAGAAACCAAATGACTGAAAGAATGATGGGAATAAATAAGTCCATCTTTCCTGATGCTCTCTGAAGCATTATTCATATGGGAGCCTTTTCCTTTTTTTGTTTTTGTTTGCTTGTTTTTTTGTTTACTATGTAGATATACTGTCAGTATTTATCTATAGCACAATAATATCTGAGTTCCTCAGCAGCAGGAGGGATCCACATTGCGATAGGAATTGTTTAAATGTACGGCAATATACAGTCAGACTCTCCCTCACAGGCCAAAAAAGAACAAAAGCTGTGCAATAAGCAATGTAAAATCCTTGATTGCTTAAAAATACCTACGGCTATTGGCTTTATATGAATAATAAACATTAGTTTTCAGGGACAGACGAGTGGAAGTGTATAGAAGATACCTGCATAGTGGTAAGGAATGTATTGTAGGTGGATTATCTGAGGATGTAGTGGTGCTGGATACTTAACACTTCTGAAAACTATTCTTTTGCACCATTAGAGGTGAATTTGGAAACCTAAATATAGAGTTTAAAAATCTTACTTTGACATGCAGATTTAGAACGGCCTGCCTCATTCAGAAAAGTCCTTAAGCAGTAGGTTACCTTTAATTTAAAGTTAATAGTATGTCTTGTGCTTGTCCAGAGGCTGTTTCTTAGGAGAGATAAATAATGTTACATGCACGAATACATTTAAGCGTCTTTTTATTTGCAAAGTCAAACCTTCAAAAGCCAGTATGTTCCAGAAATGAGGTAGCTCCTTGGGCATATGCCCTTTGCCCTGGCATAGTCTTTTATCAACTGATCACACTTAATTTCTTCTATGTCCTGTCAATAACAATACTTCAGGTGAGTTTCTGCAAGATGGCTGAGCTAATATCTCATTTTTTTGCTGCTGGAAGGACATCCCTTCTGTCTTTCCATCGCTGGCACCCCAAGTGTTGAGCAGAATGTGAGCTAAGTGGGTAGAAGAGGCAACCACAAGAAGCTGCCTACATTGCTTTGAAAGACTGACCCTTATAAAACACATTTGAATATTGTCACAGGAAAGTGATATATCAAGAGCTGAAAAAAAACACACATCCTACATAAGGAATAGGGAAAAGACAGTTGGGAAGCCCCATGGTTGAAAGAATAGCCAAGAGTTCAGTGGAAGCTGCCAGTACAACTATGAAAAAAGGCATGGGTAATCCTTGACTTTTAAGAAGGAGATGGAGAGTAAGAGAAATAAAGCAATTTCTCTCCACCTCTAGTTGATGAGATCGATGTTAGGTCTCTATGTCCATTGGTTGTATACATATTTTCAAAACACATTGCAGGAGAGCATACAAACAAAGGACACAGAGCAATACAAGATAGAAGAAAATAAAAGGACAAAAGTATTTTAAAAATGTACATCTACTAGACTTAGCAGAAACAAGATTGCAAGATCATTTCATTACAGTGTAAAGATCTCTTTCCAGAGACACATGGGAGTATTATGCTGATTTTTATGTGAAGAGACACATGGGATTTTGTTGCTGAACCCTCTGCAATAAGAGAGCTGATCCACAGGATCAACTGGGTTGTAAGTGTTCCTGGAGGCAAAAAAAAATGTCTGTCTAGAGGAGGGCACAACAAAAAGAAAGGCTGAAAGCAAGACAAATCCAAACTTGGAGCAAGGCACACAGTTAAAAGTGTAAGTTTAATTAGCCAGGGTAAGGACTCTAAATGAAGACTAGAGGCCCCTGTGCAAAACGTGTTTAAATTGCACTGAAATTGCTCAAGACTCATTACAGATCTTAACAGGAACATGAAATGACAGTTGATATATAGGACGCTGGACAATGTGATTCACTGCTTTCTGGTTTTATTCTTGTCTGTGTAAATCTGTGCAGGAGCAATGCTAAAGGGTGGATCTGTGGGGCACAGCATGGCACTGAGTCCCTTTTTGCAGACTAGATCCTAAGAGTGTGTGAACAGGAAACACCTGAGGAGAACTGCAGAAAAGAGAACCTAACCCTGCTTCCCAAGGCAAATTCTTACTCAAGCATTGCATCTTAAATCTTAACCTTCCCACTCAACCATTGTGATTGGAGAAGCTGTTGTTTTGGCTTGTATTTCTTATTGTAAATCAGGTTCTTTTTCAGTCTGAGTAGCACCTTTCACCAGCAGTGCTCAGGCTGAAACTAAACATCCTACTTGTAGACTAAGTCACTACTTAATGCAAGAATGGCTGTGGCAGATTCTGGCTGCAGCACTGCTCTTGTGTTGAGGAGCACTTTAGTCACCATCAGGCCTTGTTTGTTTTCATCAGAGAATCACTTACAGAGTCAAGAAGTTCTTCATACAGGCATGCAAGATCTAGGAAAATATATTATGCAAAATGTGTCTTAAATTACATAAGAATAAGTCTTTTTATCCGTGCAGGTTCTTAGCTAGTTATGTGAATGATGCATTTTAGTGTTTATCCCTCATACTTTTTCCTGCCTGGGGACAGCACACCTAGCTCAGTGGCACAGGGTACTAAAAGCTCCTCTGACACTCAGAATCTCACTGAATTCTTCTAACACACTGGTGCAAAAGCATCGCTTTTGTTTTCCAGACTGCAGTGGTAGAATTCTCCCATCCCATCTCTCACGCCCACGCCCATGCCCACCCCCACCCCACCCCCTTTTTTTTTTTCAGTGTATTTTTAGTTGTTTATCTCCCTTTCTGAAGTAGAGCAAGCTTTTTGTTGGTATTTTGGAGTTCCTTGTGGAACATGTTTTTAAATATTCCTTATGGAATCCAAGGGCAACCACTCCTTGCAAAGAAGCTGCCTCTGTGGAAACCAAGGGAGAAGCACAGAAGTAGGAAGGAAGAGGAGTGAGTCCCAGGAAGTTATTCACACTGCACATTCCTCCAATGCTAGCTGAGAATGTGCCATCTCTGAAAGCAAATATCTCACTAGTGAGCTAGTGCCACTGAGTTCTTACCTCACATGTAGGATGAAAGCCATGGTGGCAACAGCTCTTCTTAGTGGACTCACTGCAATGAAAAGCATGATTAACTGACAAACAAAAGAAAGTAACCTGAGAGAATCTCTGGGGATGTTAGATTTCCACAAATAACTTTTGATAAAATGAGGTGAGATTCAGCAGAGACTGGGAAAAGCTCCTTATTGCACAGACTCTGAGGTCACAATGACTCAGCTGGGAAAATAGAAGGAGAGGCAGAGACCATCAGCATGCCATGGAAGCAATACAGGATGTACAAGCCTCAATATGATATGGCTGTCCAGATGGAATAAAAAAAATGTTCCAGAGGTTAATTCCCACTCCTATGGCCAGGCAAGAAAACATAAGAGGGCTCAGCAGTTTATCCTTCTAGAACAAACTTTATAAAGTGGATGCAGACTTTAAATGAGAAGACTTAGGTATGGCTGGGCAAAGCCAGAGGATGGCTAGATGAATATCGCATGAAACATTTACATGGAACAGTATTAGGTCTGGTAAGATTGAAGTGAGAAGCCTGACCGTATGAATCTGACAGCTTTAAAATGTCTTAAAAAACCCGTGTGACCCTGGGAAGAGGATAGAGCAGATTGGTTTCTTTGTAAAGGCAAATGCTTCCAGGAGATAGCTATTCCAACTTTGGGAGGCAGCTTCACTGAGGATATCAAACAAGAAGCTTGAGACATGTTGCAATGCTCAGACCACTTGCTCCACAGTAAAATGAAGATTACTCTGAGCCAAATGATAACTTTCCAAAATACCTGCCTTGAAATCCTCAAACACAATGCCAAGCAGCAGAGCATATTTACAATGATGCAATGTACAATGATGACCTGGTAAGGCATCCCCATTTTCCAGAGTGGTTTCTTGATTCAGTTTGGCCAGGCAATATTATGACACTATTGCCTAGTTGATATATTTTGGAATTAAAATGGGATGAGGAGAAGTCAGCAGCAGGACTGTGTCATCAGTAAGGGACAGTGAAAGGGACAAGGTTTTGATTTTTTGAAGGTAATTAGGCCACTAGGCATCTGGCCTTTTAGTCCTTTCCAGAAGTCTACTCTCCTCCTTAATGAGTGTTGACACCTCTGAAAAGCCCTGTGAGTTTCTCAGAATATGCAAGGGACAGTCTTTCTAACCATTTTCTTTCTTTCTTTCTTTCTTTCTTTCTTTCTTTCTTTCTTTCTTTCTTTCTTTCTTTCTTTCTTTCTTTCTTTCTTTCTTTCTTTCTTTCTTTCTTTCTTTCTTTCTTTTTTCCTGCATTTCATTTTTTTTTCCTTATTTTGACCTTCATATTTCATCTGAAAACACTCACAACTCTTGATATATTTTTTTTCTGATGTTTTTTCTATTATGAACATTTTTTTTTCAAAAACATTTAAAGTGAGGTCATGTTCAATGCAGCAAATATATATGTTCTCCACACAGGGTATTTAAGGATGTAAGTTTTCTCACACTTCTTCTACAGTATTCCTCAAAAACAGTGGGAAAGTTCCCTTGATTTAATGGCATTATCTGGATCCTGTATAAACTTCCTAAAGTAAAAAAATGAATATCCTGTGCATATAATGTCAGCCTCACATCCAGGAAGCAAAGACTCTATGCTAATTATGAAAGATACTTCCCAAGAAAATGAATGCAAGTCACACTTAAAATGGTCAGTTACAAAATCTATATAGATTATTATATTCTACTGCAATACAGAGGAAGTGATCTGGTTTTGTGTGAATTAAAAATGTTCATATTATGCAAAAATCTCTAGCTATATGCCTAATCCCCTAGAGGGCAGTATGACCTAAAAATAAATTAAAATGAACCATGCAATTAGTATTTTTCAAACACTGGTTAGGTTAAATAAAATTGTTTCCTCCTTTCTCTGACAAATTGGCACAGAGGTGCAAGAAATAAGGAGATACTTACAATTTCCAAATTTTATGAGAAAATAAATGTAACAAAATGAGCAGTATTACCCTATGTTAATTTATTTAGCTCACATAATACATATACTTAATTTTGCAAACTATCAAAGCTATGTGTATTATACTTAAGTATCCTTTTATATGGTTTCCTGAGAGGGGTTTTGCAGCTAGAATTTTGGGTAGTCTCGGTCCCCCTTACTATCCTTCAGGTTTTGCCTATCAGTGCTGCTGCATGGGCTTGACCTAGAGACATGAAATGAACTCAGGCACCCAAGTGTGTGGGAGGTGGGAGTACTGGCTCATTAATCAAAGCACTGCCAGAGCTTGGTATTCGAAGGTAGCCCAAATGCTCACCAAACTGCCAGAATGGCCTAATGCTCCAGGCACTTTTGGAGTCTGAATGAGAGGCAGATATGTGCCTTCACTGAAATGAGGAAGCCTTTGTCCCATACTGCATAACTTGGTATTATATATATTATGAGGATCGCAAAGTACTATTGCTTTGCAAGCATGAGCCTTCTGTTTGTTATTAATGGACGTAACGAGGGGCAAGTTTAAACAACTTGGTGGCTGTTTGTCTGACCTAAGTACAACTCCTATTTGCGCACATCCCCATTCCCTTTCCATCCAGAGCACCACTATCTGTTTTAGGGAAATTAAAGTCTTGCTTCCTTGATTGTCTGAGCAGGGAGAGTATGTACACTCACACACCAGCAAACCCAGAATCTGTGCCACACACAACTCAAGTATCATTTCATTTAACAATGGGGGAAAAATGCCAAAAAGACGTGAGTAACCTCCAGCAAACAGTGACATCCTTCCAGAAGCTACACCCTCTCTGTCCACACAGATGCTGTGCTGGCTTTTTAGTCAGCATTTTGGCTGAAAATGGGTTGTCAAGGACTGAAAGAAGATATCTCATGGAGAAGATACCTCAGGCTGCCTCTGGAAATTGCAGAAACTGAAAACAGAGGACTCATGACTGTCACTTATTTCTCACTAAACAAGAGAAACAGATCTCATTCAATTAACAAGCTCCATAGGAGCAATTGTTGTCATCAGGAACTTTTTGACTGAAGGCTTTTCCAGGTGGCTGAAAAGAAGCCTGAGAAGGAAAGACAATGGTCCAGGATGACTTGAAATGGTCCAGGATAACTTCAAAATTGATGGAAAAGGGGACCAAGAAACATTCTAGAAGAAAACTGATGTGTAAGTGTTCATATTTTTATGCTTGTGACATTACAGAAAGCATTTTTGGTTTGTGCCGGTCCCAGGCCTGCCTATAGACAATGGTACAGATTCTTTGAAGAGGAAAGAACAAAAAACATTAATCTGTGGATAACTGAATAAAAGAAAACAGGGAGTTGTTCTAATTACCAAAGATAGGATGGAATAAATTTGTGTTTTACAAAGTATTTTGCTCATTACCCTAAATATGTTTGGAGATCAGAGAGAAACACTCTGATATAATAGCAGTTAGGTTCCTGGAATAGAGTTATCATCAGAAAAAAACATTTCTGAAGAAATAACTGGCAGGTACATAAAAATGACTTACATTGCTAACTGTGACTGTTGGATCTGATGACACGTTTTAGGTTAACTAGTTTACATTTCTTTTGAAGTGAATTTCCTAGCGACAATGTTTGCACTATTCACCTGCCTCATCAAGGCCTGTTTAGAATACAGTGCTTAATACAGTTTTTAACCCATTATAAAGCCATGCACAGATAATTTAAAATGATCATAACAACTAACAAACACGTAATCAAGGAGCTCTTAAAATGTATTAAAATTCAGGTCTCTCGCTATTAGCAAAACCGCTTCATTAACATATTAAGACAATGTTCATTTGATAATTAGCTTCTGTTTTCTTTGCATCCTGGCAGTTAAATCATCCCTGTGAAGCCAGAGGGGAAAAGTTTATGCTTCTACAATGTATTTTTGGTGAAGTACATATGGCCTTCCCACCTTTTTTAATCAATGTTGGTATTTTCTTCTTCTTTTACTCTATTTCTTAAATCACAGAAATGCAGAATGGTTTGTGTTGGAAGGAACCTTAAAGACGATCTAGTTCCAACCCCTCTGCCATGGACAGGGACACCTTCCACTGGACCAGGTTGATTAGACTTTGCAGATGAAGCAAGTCGAGCCCAATTCCATGGCAAGTATGGGAGTCCACAACTCTCGGGACTCAGAACAAGGAAAATGATGGGTCCCTTTTCTCCCTTGTGTTCATGCTGCTCTGGTAAAACAAGGGTCAAGGGAAAGAACTTGGCAGTTTCTTCTGTAAGCTGTCCATGGCAGACGTTTTCCCCAAGGAGAGCTCAGAGCCTGTGAGAGAAGAAAAAATAACTGGCCAAAGGCCACTGGCTGAGAGTAGGATCATTGTTCTCCACTCTTTCCCTAATCACCAGCTACATATTCCAAGCAGGATATTTCGAGAGGGAGAAAAAAAAAATAGAGTGTCTATGTGTGTGTTGTGCTTGGTCCTGTTATTTAAAACAGGTTTAAAAATACTTCAGTTCCAAGAATGAGGCATTTGACTCCAGATTTTGCCTGACTTCAAATGTCAGCTACATCTGCTCAGACACCTCAGAGTTCCGCACTCAGTCCCATATGTACAGTCTGTTCCCACTACAGCAATAGCCACTGGAAATAGCTTATTTATAGTGAAGAAAGGAGAAAGCATAGATTATTTATATGAGGCTGATCCAGCTCATGCTCCAGTTGCATCTCCTACCCAATATCAGATCACCAGCAATTTCCAGGGAAAGGTTCTTTTCTGCTTCCACAGATTTGCAATAAATAGGAAGCCTGGAGTTACTGGATATAGAAACTAGGCAAAATGGTTGTAATTTTCCCTGATATATATTTAATTTTAATATGTTTTAAAGCTAAATAGCAATTCTCTTTTAAATAACAGATATTGAATGCTTCAAGTATGAGTAGTAGGGTGACAGAACTGTCTAGAAGGATCTTACAAGACTGAGTACTAAATAGCTGATGAAATTTAGAGTAGATAAACATTAAGTGATGCATATAACAAAAAAAAATCCTTTGCTAACTTCACATATAATATTATGGGCTCAGAGATAACTACTCAGGAATGAAAGGTTGTAACAGACAGCCCTATGGAAATGTCATCTCAGTTCTTAGTGGAGGTAACAATGGAAACTGAATGTTAAAAATGCCTGGGAAAGGGAAAGAGAACAAAAGAGAAAACATATTACCATTGTATAAATTCATGGTACATCTGCATCCTGAACACTACACACCGTTCTTTTTGCCCATCCCAAAAAGGACATAGCAGAATTTGAAAAGGCTCAGAGAAAGTTGGCACAGTTATGATATGATTTACCCCAAAAGGTGATGTTTCTTCAGCCGGAAGAGAGATAACAGAGGGGAAATACATTAGAGATGTGTAAAGTCCTGAGTGCCAATAGCAAATTAGTGTTGATTCTCTCTCTCCCAGTGCAAGGGGCACCCCATGACATTGGCAGGTGGCAGATTATAAACAAACAAAAAGGAGATGGTTCTCCACAAAATGTTTTAAAATAATTCTTTATCAAAAGGCACTGTGTGTACTAAAACTGGGCATGAATTCAAGGAGACTGGAGAAGTTCAAGTAACAGAAACTCATCAAAGATAATTAAACACCATGTCTGGTTCAGGGGATCTTTGAGTCACAAGCTGATGGAGATTGGAAGATTATTTTGGAGAAGCATCACTGTATGTTTTCTCTATCCTCTTGCTCTCCCCTAGTTACATACTTTTGGCTATTACAGGATATTGGTTAGGTGGACCTTTGATCTCAGTGTTGGAGTTCTTTTATTCCCACAATCTTGTATCAGGTGACATTCAGCTCTAGGAAAGCCCTTACAGTAGGAATTTTGTCACAGATGCCCTCAGAAAAATGTTTGGGTTTGTCCAGTTTAACAGAAATTAAGTGGAATCACCAGAGAGAAAAAACACCATATAGCAAGACACCATTCACTGATTTTCATTTTATTTTGTACAGGTTGTTTTGCATAGCTGTTTTGGATATGTGCTGTAATAATGAAGAGAATGTATAGTGTGCCTGATGTCTTCTCAGTATTGGTGATTTTCATTATATATTTGACTTTATTTTTTTTTCACAGTTAAATTGCATACAATGAATTGCACAAAACCCACAAAATGATTTTAATCCTACCCTATCTACCAGCACATGCTCTAACTGAAATGAATAGGGAGAAGAAAGTTTTATTTTTTCATATGTGGACTCAGAACCTAGATGTCAAGCAGAGGTGTTAGATAATCAGTCCTTGTATCTTTTGCCTTAGAATGCATTCCTCTCTGTTTTGATATCAAGGGCACCTGAAGGTGAATATCCTTTTCACCCATCCATTTGTTTCTGAAATGTGTGGGAACAGCACTCACAGACGACTACAACCAAGACAGCACAAAACTACATGAGAAAAAGAGAACGAAATCTTTAAGTTGGTGATATGTTCCCCTCCTTCCTTCTCTCACAACACTGGGAGTCCTAAAATGCTTTCCTTCCCTCTACCACAAGTTTCTATCTAATGACATGTGACTGCCTTCTTGCCCCAGGACTGCCACGCTTCTCAAGGCATGGAAACTGCCTTCCCTGCTGTGCTTTGAGCTCTCCTGGCAAAATCCTGCAGGGAACAGGCTGGACACCCGTGGCTGTTGAAGAAGGTCTAAAATCAGCAGGGGACATTCTATTGCTCACAAAATCCAACTCTTTTTTTTGTCCTCGTTTGCAGCAGCTATTCTGCAGTTGTCTATTTCTGAAGGAACCTGGACTTTGGATGCCAGGAACTGAAACATCTGGCTCCTGGGGAGAGATTAAAGTCCTTCATGAAGGCAGCACAAATTCTAGCAAAAGCCTTTGTATCCCAGGATATACTGTCTGAGCGTAGCATTCATGAAACCTACCAGCTCCTAATTGTCTTCATGACCATGAGAGATTTGAACCCACTGCCATTACCTTTGGCAGACCACTTCAAATTCATCAGATAGCATCCATTAGCACTGAGGTATCCACAATGTGTTACTGACACTGTGTCTGAAGCAACTTTTGGTAATTTCATCTGGCATTCAGAATGTAGTTGGAGAACAAAGATATTCGTCCATCTAAATATGCAAAATACTTGACCTTGGGTCTGACAGAGCTTTGCCAGATGCTGTGATATATTTAACCTTCACTTTCAGAGTTTCATAAACTAAGTCTTGAGGTGTTGAAAGCCCTAGATATTTTTTAATGGAAAGTGAGAGAAAATGGCAAATCAGCCACAGAGAAGGCTCTGCCGAAAACTGCAGCTGCATCAGTGTGACTGGGTGAAAAAAAAAAAATTGTTTTTAAAACAGAAACTGCTGATACGGCTTTTGGTGAAGCCTCTGCAGCAGCTGTGATGGCTTTTAACTTTGAGTTTGCAATGGGGAAAAGAAGATATTTCTTGCGCTCTCATTTTTATGAATTACACAAGCTGGTTTCAAAATGTCAGGCCAGGTTGAGGAGCAGATGTAAGGTTAGCTGTGCCTTGGACTGATCTGAATAGCAGGGGCTGGGCAGTTTACTGGGGGTGATAAGTACAGGGGACGCAGAAGTTGTCAGTACTCCAGCTCAAGTTAGCTTCAACACAAGTTGGTATTGGTGTTAGTTGGCAGCAGTGATGCCCAGAAAAGCATCCCTGAGTGGCTGACTCCCAGGGATGCTAAAGCACCACATGGGAAGAACAAAGCAAGAACTAAAAGTCAACTGTGAGAAGATGCCTGATAGCCCAGTGCGTGGGCAGTCTCTTCCTTGGGCTGCCGAATGTGTGCTCACTGCTCAGCCTCTGGACACTCCACATGTGTCCATGGCTCTGAGGCAGTCTCTAATGAAATCTCTGAAAAAAGGAAGATTGCGTCTTCCAAAAGACTCTTCTTTCATGCAAGAAAAAGACAGCAAGATAGCTGGTTTTAGGTACTGTAGCTGTGGATTAATATCTGCTCCCAGGAGAGCAGAGGGCTGAGAAACACTTCTACTAAAAGCTGACTGAAAACACATCTTTGTGAAAAGTTCTGTTTTTGAGGAATGAACATTTGAGACAGTAATGGTTTTTGACTGTTTCTAACTGGCTCTGCTTGATTCTCTTCTAAGGAGAAAAAGGAAAGGATTCTGCTTCTCACAGATGGCTCACATTGATCTCTCAAAAAGACCCTGAATTTTCCCCCTGGGGACAGAAACAATACCAAGAGAGGACATTTCTATGTTTGAAAAGCTACTATTCTCTGCCCTAGCAAGTTGGCAGTAATGTTTGTTTGTTTGTTTTGAATATGTAAGTTAGCAAGAATTGCAGTAGAGGTGTCCTTCTGGAAAATATGATTCAGTTTTTCAGGGACGTTAACCTTGAACCCACTCTGTTTCCAGGGTAAGATTTATTAGAATTAGCATTTGGGGTTTATTCATGCATGAGTCAGGGACCAGAACTCCATAATACATTTCCCCAAGTAACATCCTATTTCTGTCCTACTTGTTTCAAATTCCCTTCTTTGCTCCTATGCAAGCTTCCTAGCCCTGCAGGTAGCTGGTGGATGTATACATACCAGATGGAGGCAAAAGTGTAGCCACTTCAACAGTGGTGAACTCTAATGGCAAAAGGGAAACATCGGCAGAGAGATTGGCAAATGCCAAGGACACACACCATCTAAGTATAGCAAAGGCAGAAAGTCTTCTTTGTCAATGTGAGTAGACGCACCAAGCATCTGAACAGCATCTGACACTTAGCTCCCAATGTATTAGGGTCTGTAGTGATTTTTCTTGCTTGCAAGAACAAGATCTGCAACCTCAGTGCACTTCCTGTGAGACCAACAGCTCCTCTCCCAATGACTGAAGTTCCCTGTAATCAGTTAAAATTTTCTTGAAAAAAGGAATCACATTAGTAGAAGAGAAGGAGAAATAATCTCTGTGTTGCTTGGACCTGTCCCTGAAGAGGGATTTGAATATCAGAACAGAGGCATTTCTTTGTCATAGGAAGCAGAAGCAGAAGGCAGAGCCTTCTGGGGCAGTAGCAGCCAGTGTTGTGCTCTTTGGTGCTGGAGAGCAGATAGGCTTCTGTGGTTGGTACCAGGACACGTGCCATCCATTCTTTGCTCTCTGATTTACTTTCTTTCTCTTTCCTTCCTTTTTCAATGCTATTCTTCTGTCCCTTGATCCTGTACATTCTCTCTGCAATTCAGGCTGATTCTGACCCATGATTATCCTCCTGAAGGACCTTTCTCACTTTTTCTCTCCTGCACCTTCCCGCTGCTGCCCACATTCTGTCTGGTCTAATGCTCGTCTTTGTGTTTTCAACAAGTGGATTTCTTGGGGGTGCAGGTGAAGGAAAAGGAAAAGAAAAAGGAGAAAAATTGTCTCCTTCTGTACGCTGTGACAATGTATGCACACAGAATGAACAAAATGGCAGTGGTGACCCCCAAACAGCTGCTTTACAAAATGACTCCTAAACCAGCACTTAAATGTGGTCAGAATTTGTTTACTGAAACATAAGAATATTATAATTAAACCCAAAATACAGTGCTTCAGATTTCTCTCTGACAAGAAAGCAATGACCTCTGGATGCTGATGTATATGAAGAAATAATATGTAATCCTGTGGGAACATTTATGAATTATCTTTTATTGTAAAAGCTGCTTGAATCATTTTGTAAAGCTGATATCATAAACTAAGCATACAAAGAAATAAATATGTTTTTATTAAAGAAGATAAAATTTCTATTCCTTCATTTTATTACAAAAGATTCAAAAAAAACCAACATGTTCTGGCCTTAAGTATCAGACTTACATTTTGTCTTTTGTTATCACTTACAATAGCACTGCTGCTTGAATACCCAGCCATATCAAATGTAAGTTATTTGTATATCTCTATCCTCTCAGGAAATCTTGACCTTGAAATAGAATAAATATGTAACATGTTCATAGGCAACACCACCAGTGCTAAAAACCGTAGACACTGAACAAAAACATGCAAAAGATGAGCTTGTGCAGTGCTATTTGACTCATTGCAAAATGAGGAATTACAGTTTAAATGTTTTGCTGTCTTTGAATGACCCTCCATTTGTAATTGATTCAGCTCAACAGACTGCAACTCTAAAACCATTGAGATACAGAACTTATTTGTCCCGTGTTTAAAGTACGCTTCAGTCACTCTACCAAAATCAAACTGCACAGGCTGGGATCTTTTCCATTATGAGTGGTTTGATAATGTGCCATGTTACCTTAGAGTCTGAGATGACTGCTTATTCAGGCTGAGATTTTTAGAAGACTGTCAGGAATAAACAAATCATATTTAACATCTGTTAATTGGACCTATAAAAGGAAGTAAATTGCACATAAAACAGAACCTATAATAAGCCCACAACAACAAAAATAAATGGAACCCCCTTGAGTAAGTACTAGAGGCAAATTTTAAAATAAGTAATGACCACTCTGATAAGTGGTCATACTTATAGATCAATAAGATAACAATCCCCAAGATACTTGCCTTGATAACCAAGGGCATGAGCAGCTGCAGTCAAACTGTCAAGTCTTGAGTAATGTGATTTTCAGATGAGAACTCAAAGGCCTATGCTCCAGTAAGGTCCCAGCACAGACCTCTGAGGACAAGACAACAGGGTGAAAAAAGTTACAGCACATGACATGTGTCCTTCGTTTTTCCACTATCCCAATATGAAGATGGTCTGGAGCCATAAAAATGCCCAAGGAAACCAGATGTCAGCTTCATGTAAGTTTTATGAAAGATGAAGTAAACAAGATTTAGCATCTGGGGATTGCTTCATAATACGTTCAGCTCCCCAAAGGTATAAAAGGCCTATCCAAAATCCTGCTTGTTAAACCAGCAAAGAGGAACACAAGAGATGCAGTGAGGACTCAATAACTGGCCAGAGTACCTAGACATACACACTGTTTGTGCTTATGGGCATGTGGGTGTGAGAAAACAAGTGAGAAAAATGTGTGGGAAAAAGAGCATGAGGGACTGCAGTCAGTTTTTTTTAAAACAAATATCACCTCTGCTTTCCAGAAGGTCTAGAATTATGTTTTGTTGCATTAATTTCCTTCAAGAGCACTAAAGCATGAGTTATAAATTAGCTGTTGGACTGAAACAATAAGCGCTAATGTGGCAAGCTGGGGAAGGTGCCTAGAGGGTTCTTACAGGGACTGAAACTAGCTCTGATTTTACTTAATATCTTTAGTGTGATTAGGGAAAAAAAAAAAAAAAAGAAGATTAGAAACACACTGATGGCATTTGCAGATGATTCTTCCTTGGGAAATGTTCCCATCCTTCACTGGGGACATCATGTTATATGGACATATAATATGGAAGGACTGAAGGAGCCTAGGGAGATGTTAGAAACAAAAACACAAGATTGATCTAGGAAAAACAAAAAGTGAAGAAGCTGGAGGAAGGAAGGAAAACCCAGAACAAGGCTATTCAACTGGGCTGATGAATCACATTGTCCACCTCGTGGTGCATACCTTAACAATGGACAGAAAATACTCCCTGAAACTTGTTGTCCAGAAAATATTTTTTATGCTATATGACTAAAGAAATACTCTGTTTACTGATGTGGTGAACAGCAGGAGGGCCATTTAAGCAACGAAAAAAATGTGCTAATTGAGAAGTACAAACTAAGGAATCTTATATATTAGTTTTGCATTTTTATTTGAAAGAAATGGGTAAGAGAAGGGCAGGGAAGAAGGATGTGAATTTTCACAGTAATATCCCATGCCAATGAATGTAAATACAAAATCTGCATTGCTACTATATAAAAGAAGAAGGAGAAGAAGAAGAAGAAGAAGAAGAAGAAGAAGAAGAAGAAGAAGAAGAAGAAGAAGAAGAAGGAGAAGAAGAAGGAGAAGAAGAAGAAGAAGAAGAAGAGAAGAAGAAGGAGAAGAAGAAGAAGAACCCTAAAACAAACAAATAAACAACAAAAAAAAAACAGTAAATCATGTGAGATAAGTAGTGAGTTTCCATCTTGAGCAAAGAGAGAGATGATCATAGGAAGGCACTGAGGGACTAGCTGTTTGCTCCCTTGGCTAACTTAGTAGTTCATCTCAGAAAGTATTTCAATACTCTGCTGAGCCCTTCCAATGACATGCTGAGTCATTCTGAGATAGATGTTGTTGATGACCATAAAAAAAGCTAGATTCAACTCAGCTAATCGGAGATGTCAATATGCAGATTTCTACTCACTGATGGCTATATAAACTGTCCTTTGTAGGCAATACAGGGAAGCAATCATTTCTAGGGTGACTCAACTCCTCAGAGCAGGGTAAAACAGGATATCTATAACATAAGGATGTGACAGAAACAGAAAATTCATGGCTAAAAGGGATGTAATGACTAAATGGATGAATAAAAGCAGCAGCTAGAATTAGTAAGAGAAAGTAGTTTTAATATTGGAAAAATTGGGAGCAGGGATGACCCTCAATGAAAGCAATGAAAAGCCCATCCAAGAACAGATAAAGCGTTAGAGAAAGAAAAATTAATCCTCCACTGTTGGAGCTATTTTACTGGGTATAAAATGCACAACCTGGGTAACTATCATCATGGTTTGATGGAGGGTCTGCTGTGCTGGGCTCTAGTTGCCCCTACTCTAGCATGGATGTCATCTTCAGCACAGGCAAAATAAGAGGTGAGGTGCTACCTAACAGGCACAAGGGGGTGAAGGCACTAACCTTTGAGATGAGGCAAGCTCATTCAGATCTCCTCAGGATTCGTAGTCCTCTACTCCAATTAAGAAGAAAACAAATCTTTCAGTTGAGTTGCCCGTCTAGCCCTGTTATTTTGTGCAATTCATAAATGGATAGTGTCATGAAAACTGGTACTACATTTTCCAGCAAATTTACTGCTCATTAAAATTATGTATTTGAGCAAGTGGAAATGGTAGAGTTCAAGTTTGTTTTCTTTCTCTCATGATTCATCTATAAGTACACAAACAAATTAAGCAGTCACGGGACTATCAGAGCTACCAGATGCAGTGATGTGGAAGAATTTCTTAGTCTGGGCTAGCAGAGAAACAAATTGCAAAAACATGTCATGAGAAGGAGAAATCAATCAATCAATCAATCAATAAATAAATATTCCCAGCTGACAGGAGGTTGCAAAATGTAAAGGGATACTTTTTTAAAATGAACATTATCTGACACATCCTATGTTGTACCACAAAGCTTTAAACAATTGTGACAACAGGCTTTGCTTTGTTAAAAAGAACTTGTCCCTGACTCTTCTCTCAAGTACTCCTGCAGTAACTACTGAAGTTGATACAGTTATATGCCAGCCACATATCCTTCAGACTCCAGCCCTTTGACTCTGCTATACACATGGATGGAGAGTAAGGAAACCAGCCCTTTTCTGAAGAGAAAAATGAAGTGCATGATGTGGAAAAGAAATGATATGTAGCAAGAATGAATTTTAAAGAAATGATTAGCAGAAAGAAACTAACCTTGACAGAAACATGTGAGTGTAGACTATTTGAAGGTATAATGCTTCCATGTTCCTCTCTCATTCAATCACTTTGAGATGGATTTTTATCATGGACGTGAATACTGGAGGTGATCTTTTTTCCTGGTGTTGGATTCAAACACTCAGGGAAAGCCTCAGTTGCACTGAGGTGAGTGCCACAACACAATTTCTCCCAGTGCCAACACAAAATCTTGGCTCCACAAACAAGAAAAAGGACCATCCTCCTTTATGTCCCTGTGGTAATCTCAGTTTGGTCCAACTTGTACATCATCACACTGCTGGCTGAGTGGCAGCCATGCTGTTTCCACACCTCGTCACATGCCTCTCAGGCTATGTGAGATGGGGAACAAGCAGTTTATGACTTATTTTCCATGCTGTCTGAGCACAGTTGACTAGGAATAAGGATGAATGGAGACAAGTAGCAGCTACCTCACCTGGAGCCAATCCAAAAGCTCTACACTGTATGCAGCTATACATCTGGGGAGGAGTGGATATCACAGAGGCACAGCTTACGATGCTCCTTCCCCTCTTCACTCTTGGCATGTGAAGTCCTTGTAGTGCAGCACCTCCCTTTCACTGCACCAATGGCTGAAGTGAAACATCCATATTTTCTAATTTCAAGACCACTTAGCAACCCTTTGAGCAATTCATGAAGCCACTGAACAGCCTAAAAAAATCTGTCCCTTTACAAAGGCTGTTACCTGTATGTGTCACTTGCTCTTTGACTCTTTCTTACCTAGCTCATCATTTGTGGGAGTTTCTCATAGCAATACTGCCATGCAATTTGGTTTTGACCAATAGCATGCATCTGGATTTGGAATGGAAACATACTTTGCAACTGCATGACCTTCATGGTCACACATTTATTTTCTCTTGGGCTAGGACTTGATCTCCTCAGCTTTGTGGCATGACACCAAGAGAGACAACACTGTGCACACAGATGACAAGGGGCAGAGGCGGACTAGGAACAAAAGTGAAAGAGAAAGGAAGAGGCAAATGTAGAGAGAATAAATTTTATATCGATTCAATGAGTTGCATTCAAAGGTAAAGAAAGAAGAAAAAATCGTGTAGTCAGTTGCAATGGTGGCAATTTCTAAGTCTCTACCCTCCTTTCTCTATGTATACAGAACTCTGTGAGATCAGTAGAAGTTATGTGTGCACATAAAGATGGGAGGATTTGAAAGTGAAGAGCTTTACCTAGCATTCATTTAGATAACTAATCCAAAGAAAGACATTATAGTATACAAAGAATAATACCCATTGTGAAACTTGGTGGAAAACATTTGCTGTGGAAAAAAAGAAAGGAGAAGATGTTTACCTATGCATCTCTGGAGCTGCTGACCTGCAAACAAGAAACAAAAGAGCTTTATACTGCATTAGTAAATTTAGGCTACCAGATGTTTTAAGACAGATTGTAGTGTGGCTATGGGTTGTCTCATGAAAAGTAATCCACAATGTTCTATTTAGAAGTGATGGTACAGAATGGTCTAGTTTGACAAATAAAAGAATAATGTGTGTCTTGTATGAATACACTGGATTTGTTGTTTTTCAATAAAAGTTGAAAAAGCTAAAGGCATTCTTATTTCCTGTTGAAGAATAAGCATTTTGGAAGACCGTTTTTTTAAATAAAATTCAATAACATTTTTTTTAAAAGACTGAAAAAAAAACAAACATGGAAGGAACAATAGCTAAAAAGAAAACACTGGCAATTTTTGGAGTTCAATTATTTTTAAAGTCATTAGAGACAGAATGATATGTAAAAGATCCTGAGACTCACATCTTTGTGTTTACTAGAGCAAAGGCATGCACATTTTCTATCTGAGTCTTGAAACAGCACCACAGAGTCTCTGCTATATCACCAATAACCTTACCATACATAGAAACATCTAGGAATTGCAATTGCCCAGTGAGGAGAAGCTGGATTCCTGCCTTTGGCAATGCCTGTCAGTCATGCCACAACAGTGATGATTAATGTGGTCAGCTGAGTGTAATGGTTAGCTGAAGACTTTCTAGAATAGTGAAACAAGATGTCTTGACAAAACTTTATTCTGCAGACAAAAGAGTTCTGCAGTCTAGATCATAGTATAAGACCAGATGGGTAATATCTTATCTGCTGTTAACTATTCAGCCTGTATAAATGAGCAGGTTTCTGCCAACCATTAGACATGCAGATGTCCAGTTTATGAGTTTTTTCCACAGCTCTCTGCTTCCCAGAAAAGAAGTCCAAACTATTGGGTTTTCTCATTGGCATTTGGTTACTCAGAACAATTTTAATAACTCAGAGCAACTGGGTTTTTAATTTCAATTTGAGATGGCTGCAAACTGTACTTTTTCTACCACAGAAAAAACTGATATTTCTTCTGAAACCAGAGCAAAGCATTTATCAAAACAACAGGAGTTTTGGTGAAGTTTCTTTCTCAGGAAAAACAAGCAAACAGAAAAAATGACAACCTTGATATTTGACATCTGCTTTGCTTCTGTATTGAAACAGAGAAAAGGAGAGATTTTCAGAAGAGAAAATTCAACTTCTGATAACATAAAATTGTAATCAACAATGCAGCTGGGAGATGCTGTCCAGCTATGGAGTTGGGGGACAGAGAAAAATGTGGGCAGGCAACACCCAAGTGGAGATTCAGTTAGGTTTGTTTAACAGAAAAAGATGCAAATTCAGAAAAAAAATATATATATATATATCTTCTGCTGAAAATGATAAGGTTTAAGCTTGCCAGCTTTAATTACAATACAATGTCTACTGATGACTAATGATGTCTACTGATGACCCAGGTAAATGTAGATGATAACTATAGGAAATATACATTGAAAGCATGGAAAGATCAATAAAACTAGAAGACCTGATTGGTGATTGAATTCACCCCAACCCTGGTATTTATTGATAGGTTTGACTATATAAGTAATAATTCTTCTGATTTTCCAATAGTAGTCACTGCATCTCTAAAACCCCTCTTCCAAATTTGCAGATCACTGATTCCCTGGATATGCGAGCCTTAATTTGTCTCCAAGCCCACTTCCACAGCAGCTTATTCAAGGCCCATGATGGTAAAGTACAGGGCCATTTGTCTCCAGCTTCTCTTGCAAAGCCCTACCATGGGCCTCAAGTGGTGTGAAGAGCCAATATAAGGCTACTGAGTAATATTAACTTTAAGGGAATAACCGCTCTTGTAAGCTAAAGTGCAGCAAGGCACTGAAGTGCCCCCACATGTTAGAATTTCACGATCAGAGAAAAAGCCATTTCAGTGCTTGAAAGAAGATAAACTTTCAAACGACACTTCATTGAGGGAAGAAAGGGAACCTGTCACACTTGGTTTGTCATTCCTCCTCCTCCCCTGAAGGCAGTTGCCAAAATAGCATAACTGAAAGCACATTGTATGTTGAATCATGTTTGATTCAGCAAAGATTACATCTACTGAGCTTATCGCATCCTTGTAGTATGGAGCTTATGCTTTTACCCATCTGCAGAAAATGCTTTGTGCTCCATAGGTGGATTTTTTCTTTGCTTTCTCATTGTATTCCATGTAGATGCATCTGGGAGCATTCTCTGCTATTTTCATAACAGGGACGTATGGATATGCATGATATGTTCTGCCATGTGATTTCTTCCTGCTTTTAAAACCATTTTTATATAAACAGTATTGAATAAAGATTTAAAGAATCATCCAGTGAAACATTCTGCTTGGTTTAACAACAGAGGTAAGAACCACTGTCTTATTAGAGAAGGAAGAAATATTTGAAAGCAGAGCATTTCTCGTCTGTGTAGAAGAGGGATCAGAACTGAACCTTATTTCCTAAGAAGCCAAGAAAACAAATCATGTAAGAATTCAGACCTCTGACCAACTCTGAAGGGGAAAGCTAATGGAAACAGCACCTCGCTGGGGACATTACTGCATATCATCACCTAACAGTGACCCTGAGGGAAATGAAACTGAAGAGAAATGGCGCTGCATGCGAGGGAGGTGGAACTGTTCTCATTTCTGAATCTGCAGCAGAATAGTCTAATTGGGTATACAGCACAGCCAAATGAACAAATATCACATGAAAAAAAAAATATTTTCAAGCTTCGTAAAGGAATGACATGCAGATTGAGAGGAAGGCAAAGTTCTGCATTTCTAGCCATTTTGTGTAAATGCAGAATACATAATAATTTAATCAGAAAAGGAAAATTTAGAGAAGCCCATCAGTTCAAAGGGCTGTACATTCAGCAGAGCATTATGCCTCGCAAGGAACAGGCCGTGGAGAGCTGAGCACCCACAGCTCATTGAAAATTTCCTACAGAAGCCACATTTCTTAGAGGTACAAGTTTCAAAAACATTTCAGACACGTTATTATTATTATTTATTTCTGAAAGTGGTTGGTCATGGTAATTCACAGCTCTTTCCTAGGCATGAAGACCCTGCAGCCTGCATGGTACTGCTGGTACTCAGAGTACTCCAAGTGTTATGTAGAAAGGTGCTCAGCTGTGATGCTTGTACCTGGACACAAGCAGTGTCCCACAGTCTCCAGCACCAAAGTCACCTCTTGCAATTACGCTGGCAGTGCTGGTCAGCTGCTGAAAATGTGATAGGAGGAAGAAGGAGAAAAAGGACTGTGGGGCTGGAAGAAAGATTAGGAGAGCTATGGCTGGCATCCTCATACTGGGAGGGGTGACAAGAGGCTGGGGAGATGGAGGTGGAATGGGCAGACTGGTACAAAGTCAGTCCTAGCAGCCACCACCACAGTCAGCAGCCCTGGCCAGGGCTGACACCAACAACTCCAGCTGCCAGCAGCTATGGTTGCTGCAGAAAGCAGTACCCAAAGCAAGATCTGTTTGGAAACCCCTGCTTCATGCAATATGTATTTCCATTTGATGTTTCCAGGCTACATTCAGGACAAAGCTTTTTTTTTTACTGAAAAAGCACCAAAATGCAATAATGAAAAGCAAGTACTCCTTGATAGGTTTTGCAGTGCAAGCTTTAAAGGCTGTAAGTACCAGAGACTCTTCCCACTGAATTTAAATGCAATCCTTGTTTCTCACGCTGGGAGAGCCCTGGGCCACAGGTGGCAAAGTGGCAGGACAGACCCCTGCCTGCAGGTGATGGCAGCATGTACGCGCTCCTGAGCACATCCTGCAGTCCTGTTTGCAACCCCATCAGGAGGAACTGTGGAGATGCTGAGTCACCCAAATGTTTTTCTTTTTCTTTTTGTTTCTCTTTTTTTGTTAACCTGCTCTCCATCTGGTGCGGGTGAGGGGCCACTGGAGGTTTCATTTGTCTGCAGCACTGAGCTCCTCTGGCTGCACAGGCACTTTTCACCAGAAGCCCTGCCTCTCTGCTGTGAGAGCAGCCTGTAGTAGCCATGCTGCCAGAGAGGTCTATGCAGGCATTAGGCAGATCTGCCTCCATTCATTAGTCAGAACAGGTCTCTAGAAGAAACAGATGATGTGGACCCACCTGTTTCACATATGACTGTGAGCCAAATCTCTGCCTCTTATCCCATCCCAAAATGGTGCATGTAATCCTTCTTCCTCTCACCCTAAGCCCATTAACAATCCTGGAGTGCTTTGAGATCCTACAGAGAAGATGGGATGGAAGTGTCAAGTTTAATCATCGGCAAAGCTTGTCTCTCACAAGTGGACAAATCTGTGATCCTCTCCTTGCCTTCTGGTGACCTGTCCCTGGGAACCTGGAGCCAGCACCCCATGGAGCAGCAGAGCCAGCACAGCAAGTATATATGTCAGTAGCAAAGTGGCTTTTCTCCCTAGGCCTGTGTTAAGTGCCCACTGAATGAGTTTGACTCTGCAGACTCAAGGACAGCCAGCTCAGGTTGCTTTCTCCAATACTAATACGTAAACAAGTTACTCACTTGTTTTTTTCATTTAATGTTATTCAAAGACAGTAAAATGCTGTAGAGTATTCATTCTGGTTCCAGTTGTGGAAACGAAGCATGTATAATTACCCATGTGGGTAGCAGTCCATCTCATATCCTTACTTATGCCAGTGAAGGATATTATCTCATTATATCAGTTTAGCAGTCTTCTTTCCCTGGAATTCGAAATAAGCAAAGCACATAAAGGAATGATGAAACAACTAATTATAAGGGACATTATTTTAAAAACTGCACAGTAGTCAAAATCCATTAATGGACTATTTTACATCATTAAACTACTTCCAAGAAAGTATCTAGGCTTTTTAAGCATAAACATTTCTACATTGAAAATGTAACTTGAACCTAACTCTATGGTTAGCTATTTTTTGAATGAGTATAATATGTGCTTTCATTTATGACAGGGCAAAGATGAGTGAAATTTTTAACTTCATTATGTCTATCATCCAAAGTAATTTAGAAGATAGTCCTGCTACATGGAGACTCTTCTGCACTAGAATGCTAATAATGATTAATGTCTGGGGAAACAGAAAATAAAGCTGCTAGCAAGGACTTGCTTTAGCACATGTTTTAGGATTTTTATGTGAATAGAAAGTACTATTCTAATTCAAAGTTAAGATACTTCTGGACCTTCAGAAACTTCTTGGATGCATTTTTTAGTTACAATACAAATAGGCTTTTTTTTGTCTCTAATTTTTGGTCCTTCAACCCAAGTGAACCTCAAGCTGAACTTCACTCTTTCCTTCTTGTTTATCAACTCCAGGAAGAAAGTTTCTGCAAGGCTGAGCCTGTCTTTTATTATATATGTGAAACATTTTGGTCAGAATTCAGTTTTAAGTGGAACTCTGCTGCCAACCCTGTAGTATTATGGGAGCCAAAGAATCCTGCTCTATGGGTTATTAATACATCCAAAGGGAAGAGAGATCAGTGCCAGCAACAACAGAGGAAGGTGGTGTTGAAGTGAATGAGAAGCATATACTGTTTTTACAGCACACTTTGAAAGATACAGTACTGCGGGGTAGTCCAGTTGATGGAGCCTGATCTGAGCCCAATCTTGGCTTCCAGGATGTTCTATCTGACCCCATTGTCTTAGAGGCAATGAGAGCTGTTGTCAGAGTAGTCAGATTCCTTCTGTGGGACAGGTCTCACAGCCCAAGCTGATCTTCCTTGCCATCTATACCCTGCGTACCTTCCATGTATACCATGTACAGCTTCCTGTACAAGGATGGTCTAAGACCCTGCTTACAACAGAAAACTCTTGAGAGGGTGGTACGTAGGGGCTGACCTAGTGGAAGCAAGTAACTGAACCGAACTCCTTCCTGGCAAGAGGAATTCACCTGTTACATCAGTAGTCTGGGCCATATATATGTCAGAAGCTAGTTAACAAAATGCAGGCCTGGAAACAATGCTTCAGAATGTACAGCTTTGTTAATGGGTTTGGTAGCAGGACCAATAAAGTTTATTGTTGGGTTTCACTACAAATGACTCCTTTTGTGCTCAGCTTTTTACATCAGCTTTTAACTAGACCTACCAGTTGTACTAGCCAGACTGAGGGCATGATCTTCCCAGGAGACTCTGGTTCCCATGAAGTGAAAAAGAGACTTCTGAAACATCCCTAGAATTGCCCTTGGGCTTCTGAAATGGTCCTCTTTCTGAAGGAAACCTTCTGTGTCCTCTGTCCTGAGGAAAGAAAGGAAGAAAATCAAGGCCGAGCAAGTTGTGGTTTCTTTACTTTTAAGACTCAGGGGTGATGTTGACTTTAAGGCTCATGTGAGAAATAAATCCACCTGCCATTTACAGTAGGCAGCTTGGTCAGTCTGGCCCTACCAGACCTCAGCTCACCAACCCATCTCAGCTCTACCTCTGAGGCCTTCAGCCCCCAGTGGCATGGCAGATGCCCTTCCTGGACTGTGAGGAGGGCGTGGGGCAGCCAGGCTGCCCCTGCAGAGGGGGAGCAGAGCCCAGCCCTACAGACTACATCCATGGGAACCATGGGCTCAAGGGGAGGAAGCAGACAGGGAAGAGGGACTGTCACTCCCAACAGGCAGGTTTTGAGTGAGATCATTTGTGTATGTGACCATGAATTGGCAAGAGCACAATTTGAAACTGTAGACTATGCTGTTCGAAAGTGAACAGTTGGTGCAGGCACAAATTTTCAAACGGCTCCTCTTGATCAAGGCTAATCGCAGATACTTCCCGAGAGGGGGAATAATCCTGCTTAGAGGCCAAGCTACCTCTGTGGGTGAGTGTTGAAGAGGAGCTGCAGCAACATTCGAAGAAGCTAATCCTTCCCTCTAGGTCTGGAGCAACACACAGATGAAACAGCAAAGACTGCCAAAGACCCACCCAACACATCAACCTCCTACGAGGACGAGTGAGCAAAATCCCATCCTGTTTCTTGCTTTCTTTGTCTTCATCTTGGCTCGCTGTCTCTTTAGGGAGAATTCCGACAACAAAAGGTCGGCAGGGACAGGCGGGTGCAAGCCCCGCTTCCCGGGCCGGGACTGCACTTCCCCCGGCCGCCAGCGGAGGCTGCTGTGGGTCGCCTCCGCCCGGAGGCCCGCGGGGGTCCGGACCCGACACAGAGTTCCCGGGACACTGCTGGGAGCCTCCTGGCCTCCGCCGGAGCCTGGGGAGCACGAGTGCGGTGTCTCACCTTGCAGCGATCGCTCTCGCAGAATAAATAAATAATAACATAAAGCCCAGCCGAGGGCACAACGGGGCAGCCGGCAATTCCTGCCGAGTTACAGCGCTGGGGGGAACTCAGGCCGAGCTGTAGGCGGGGGAGCAGAGGGGACAATGAAGGGAGACCTCGGTGCCTTAGAAGCCTGGCAGCCGAGCTGCGGGTAGATGCGCCCGGAGCCTCGCGGCTGGGTGGCCTTGCCCGGTACCTTGCGGCAAAGAGGAAGGGCAGGGGCTGCCCGCAGCCCTCCTGTAACTTGCCCTCGAGTTTTGCTGGGAAAACAAAAGTAAAGCAAACAATTCCCTTCCCCCAGCCCGAAAATAAAGCTCGGGCACCACCCGGGCTGGTCGAAAGGGCTCCATTGTCGTTTTTAAATGAGATATCTTTGCAACCGCTCGCCCCTCCCCGAGCCAGCGGGGAGCCGCCCGTATCCCTGGAAGCGAGAGGTAGTGGGGAACAAAAGGCAAACTCCGAAGTGACATTGAAAATAAAAGGGAGCTTTGGTTACCCCCAGGGAAAGGTCGAGGGGGAAAGGTCGCCTTCCCGCCAGCGCACGTACTCCCGGCGGGTGCGGGGGAGCGCCCCGGCCCCAGTCCCAACCCCAGCCCCGGCCCTAAGAGCCCTGCGTGGAGCCCTCGGCCCGCAGAGAGCCCGGGGCAAGCAGCGGCTCCCCCATCCCCTGGCCGGGGCTGCCTGGGGGCGAGGGAAGGCTTCGGAAGCAAAGCCGGGGCACCTAGGGATCCCATTCCCCCGTGGGGCCCCGTGCCCAGGGAGGGCAGGGCAGGGTGCCAGGCCAGCCACTTGCAAGCCGAGTTCCTTTTGGAAATATTTGCAGGCGACAGGGCTGAGGACGAGATATGTGTGCGTAAATATATGCTCCCGCATACCCGCTCCCAGAGGCATGTAACCCCCAGTATGTGTGTGCATAACTGGGTGTATATACACAAGCACGTAACTCCTGAGTTATCTAATATAAATTACTGATAGCTGTATCTAAAAACTGTTAAATAGTTCGATCCTGGTAGGATTTTGTTTGTAGGTATGTAGCGATAAGAAGTGTTTACGTATGTATTTGTACCTTTATAATTCATGCCTATATTTTTAAGTATCTACAGCACAACTTTCTCCAAATTTTCTCAGCAACCACCTCCGCTGAAATCCCCTCCTGACTCGGCCGTATCAAAGCGGCTTTGGGGCCACACCGAGTCCTGCGTGCACGCAGTGACAGTGTGGCGACAGTGACAAACTACGGACATTAAGGGACTCAGACGTGGACTGTTAGTAGGGTCAGCTCGCTAACTGCGAACTATAGCGGTGCCAGGGCAGCTCGCGGTTCAGACGCGGCTCGGGTGCTGCCGCCGCCCGCCCGTTCCCACTGTTCCCACTACGGACAAGAGCACCCGCGCCCCTCCCGGGGCAGCAGCGGAGCGGCGCCGGGCCGAGGCGGCTCCAAAAACCCTGCCCTGGCACCTGGCACCTGGCCCCTCCCTGGCCCTCTTGGCCGGGAACGGCCCGGCGGAGGAAAAGCCGGGGGGTCGGAGGATTAGGGCAGAAAGCTTCGGCCGCCCGCCAGGAATTGGGGAAGGAGGGGCGAGGGCTGCGAGGAGCCCGCTCTGCCCTCGCACGGAGCCCTGCCAGTGGGGCCGGAGGGGACCGACCGGTCACGGAGGGGCCCCGAGGAAGCCTGCATGCGAGATGCTCCACGCCCTGGGCAGCTGGAGGAGCAACTGTGCGTGCGCTGCGGAGGGGTGAGGATTTTCGGCTGGGGCTTTGGCTGGTTCGTTTGCTTGCTTAGATTCCCACTCCAGGGGACGAGGTCGCGACCGGTACACGGCAGATTTGCCCCCAGCCTAACGAAATATGCAAGGCAGGGGGGCTGTTCCACGGGGGGGGGGGGGGGGGGAGTTGTCCCGATGAGCCCAACGGGCAGTTTTTCGCCCCAGCCGCGCTCTGTGCCGAGGGGGCGCTTGCAGGGAGGGTGCCTGTGTAGGACGACCCTGCCTCACACGCCTGAACATGTGCTGCACAGGCAGGGAGCGGTTCCCGGCGCCCTGCCCGGGGCCGGCAATGACAGCGACACAGGTCCGCCCCACGCAGCGGCTGCGGAAACGTCCCCTCCGCTCCCTCCTTCCCGGAGCGGTCTCTGGGCAGGATGCGCTGTGCGCACGCTTCGTTTGCGGGGGGCACGGCACGACACCGTGCATCAGGGCCGGAGTTTCTCTGTCGGACGGGAGGGGGACGAATGGAAGGGGGCGCCGGGTGCCTCTCCCCTCGTCCAGGCGCAGGGCTTTGGGAGGGGATTTTAAATCTGTCTCTTGGTGCGTTAGGCTTGTGCTGATAACCGGGACGGAAGAGGGAGTTCCTCCCCAGCACTCCCCGTGCCCGCTTGAAGGCTGTCCCAGCAGGGGCTGAACCCTCCGCACAGCACCCTGAGTCCCGCTCCAGGGTCACGCGTGTCTCAGTGGCACCCTATGGGATCACGGGGGCCTCGTCCCCTCGTGTTAGGAACCGGTGCCTGAGAAGTGAGGCTTGTGCCGAGGAAGGCTTCGCCCCCACGTTGCCTGGGCCCCTGCCCTCTGCCCCCCGAGCCCGGCTGCGCCGGGGGGGTCGGCACCTGCCTGGTGCTGGGCCGTGAGCTCTGCCTGCGGGGGAAAGGTGCGGGGCCGTCACCGCCCGCCGAAAGGGCTCGGAGGAGGGGGATACAGGCTCAGGGCAAGGAGCTGAGCTGGACGCCCGAGCGGGCAGAAATGACCCCCCCTTCTCCATCCCCCGCCCGGCGAAATGGGTGGCAAGTCCTGCTGCAGCCCTTCCGCGGCTCTGGCTGGACGAGCACATTTGATTCCCGTTGGGAAGGCACAGCGGCTCGCATAAAAAAGACATTGTTGTCTTTGGAGAGCCCTGCGCGCACTTTCAAAAGCTGATCCTTGAGTTCCCAGCCCCCGCAATCCAGTTGATGAGGAAACGCGCTGCGGTCTTGGTGGCACCGTTTCCATTGGGATTGGCACCATTTGATTGACAAAGTCTCCCATTCTTCCACCTCTCGAGTGTTATCAAACGGATTGTGTGGGGTCAGAAGCTATTGAAGGGACGTCCGTGTAGCCGCATTCTGCAAACACGGGGTGAAGACCGAGCCTTTCTCATGAAAATGCTTCCACCAGGCAAAACGCATCTCATCTTCCCTGCTCTCCTCCTTTAGCATTTCCTTTTAACTCGAGCGTTTTACTAAGCAGCATCACCAGGTAAACGAGCACATCACCAAAGGCAGCCTAGGCAGGACCCTGTCGGGGCGACCACCCCCCGAGGGGAGCGGGGGACAGCTCTGGAGAGCAAAACTTGGGTGGATGGTTGCAAGGAAAAGGGTGCGCGGTCGGGGCAGAGCAACAGCAAGGAAGCTTTCTCGCCGTTTTCCGCGGCTTGACTTGCCCTGGCAAAGTTAATTTTGGGGCGGGAAAGAAGGACCAGCGGCTGACCCGCTTCTCTTCCACTGGATCTATCCAGAGGGGCTAAAAGGTGCTGCTGGGACCTTGAGGGGTGTAGCTGTGCCCGTTTGCGCGCCGATGTCCTTACAAATAACCGATCAGCCCTGCCAAGAGACTTTCACCCCGCTGCCCAGCCAAGGCGGAATGAAGAGCTCTCGCTTTAATTCCCCTTTACAAGACCCCGCGCAGAGCCAAGGCAGGACTGCCTCGGGTTAATCTCCTTGAGCAGGCTTTCGGAGGCGATTTAAGCAGCGCTCCTTCGAGCGGGGGAATCAATAGAGCCAGCGGTGAAAGCAGCGACCGCCGCCGCGCCCCGGGAAGACGTAGGGCGGGCGGTGGGCACCGGGCACCCAGCGCTGCCCGCCCCCGGCCGCCCCCCAGCTCCATCCCCGCAGAGCAGCAGCCGCTGCCCCTGCACCATGCAACCCTCGCCAGCCCTCATCTCTGACTTAAATCCACCGCAGCCTTTTGGAGGATCCCTTGGTAATTTTTTTTTTTACCTTCCATCCACCCCCTATTTTTTTAAGGCTAATAAAAGAGGCACGGAGCTGATGTGTGAGAAATCAGGGGCAAGCATAAACAAAAACAAACAAGCAAACAAACAGGCAAGGTCGAGTGTCTCTCTCTGTAAGAGCAAAACAGCATACCTTTCTGAAAAACACGCGCAGAAAGAGGGGAGAAAAGGCGGGGTGGTGATGGTGGTGGATGGGGAAGAAATGCTCCAGGGATCTGGAAAGATAAGATCTAAAGATCTGGAAAGAAAAGAGGATGTGCTAAAAGCAGCTGTCCTTGTAGCCTAAAGTCGCCCTTCCGTGCCCTTGGTGGCCCAGCGGACCCACACCAAGCCCACTTCGGGGCACTCGGGCCGGAGGGAGCTGGTGCCGAGGCAGCTGAGATGATGTAGGAGAGCTGAAGGCCTGATTGAAGGAAAGTCCCCCCGATTATATTTGTGTGGAAAAGCTCGCCTCTTGCAGAGCTCTAAAGTGTAATCAAGGCTGAGGCTTACACTTGAAGGATGTTAAATCTCATACGGGAACCTACTTTCTCCTAAACGGTTTCTTGCCTACTGAATGAGAGCCTCCCAATTGAAGCAAAATGATCCTTATGTACTAATATCAAGCACAGTCACAAAGCGACCGGCTATTTATGCTGCCACTTTAGACAAAGATATTTAGTTATTCCCGGGTAGCAAGTGCACTTTTGCATTTTTAAGCACAAACCAGCCGAGCACAAACATATTTACAAGTGCAATTACTAAATAGTTACTTGACACTTCAAAGTCACTGGGTTAACTGTACCTTCGCTGTAATTTTCTTAATATTCAGGTAATCGCTTTATGAAATGAATTTCCCAGGACTGTAGGCCGGGGCATTGAACTCTCAGTGGAGGTTTCTCGTTCCCCCCCGGGAACACCCCGAAATATAAGCTTTGGAGATGCTGGACAACTTGGGAGATTTCTTCAAAGACCCGGGTGACATTAGCTGCTGGCTGCATGTACGTGTGTGTGGCTGTGAAGGGGCTCGCTTTTGTTTTCACACCGGATCCGAGAACAGATTCGAAAGTGCCAGAAATTGCAGTTTATTCGAAGCGGCAGGGAATTCATTGGCAAGGTGATGTAGCAGATGACCTGAGAGGTTTTCTCCATCCAGCTCCCGCGCTATATAAATAACCTTAGAAAGCAGCTTCAGGTTCAGAGGGACCACGAGAGCCTGTGACAGTCTTTGCCTTCGAGAATACCGAGCGACATTTTGCGCTAACCTATTTTTCAGCAGTGTGTCGCCCCAGACAATTAAATTACTGCTCGTTTTTGCAAACTTACATCTTCCGCCTCTCTCTGAGGTTTAAAAAAAAAAGGGGGGGGGGAGGGGGGAGAAAAGCCCTAGGTGAACAGAACTTGTGGTTTTAGGGAGAGAAACGATCCTCGCACTGGGGGTCTCACACTGGGGGTCTTGGAAGACATAGGCAAGGCTCCCGAGCTGCTAAATCCCAAGTGCTGCTCAGCCCCCAGCCAGCCGAGGAGCCTGGCACTCGGTGCGGGGTGTGCGGGGCGCCGGGAGCGGTGGCCCTGCCCCGGGAGCCGGCCCCCGGAGAGCCGCGCACCGGCTGCGGGGCTCCTCCGAGCAAACTTGGTGGGGGGAGAGGGGAACTCGGTCCTTCTGCTCACCGGCATCCAGCCCCGTCCCCCCGGCTCTCACAAAGGCTGGGCTGACAGCCTTGCCACCCGGGAGCTGATTTGAAATCCTTTCACCCAGTCAAATGGGGGTCTTTTCGCATTCATTGCCTTCGATTCCCCGTCCACAATATTGCCACCCCCGAGAAAAATAAAATGAGTTCTGCTCACGGGGTCTCCCTCTCTTTCCCTCGCCCTGCCGCTCGCTCTCTCTCTCTCTTTTTTAAAGACATAAAAAAAAAAATCCTGACAAGTAAAACTTAAAGGTGTTTACCTTGTCATCAGCATGTAAGCTAATTATCTTGGGCAAGATGTAGGCTTCTATTGTCTTGTTGCTTTAGTGCCTATGCCCCGCCTCTGGTGGCAGCCTAAAACCTGGCGTCTGGCTAAAACAAACGAAAGGCAGCCCTGAGCCTCCACTCAATCCAATTAAGGCGGACTTCGTCCACTCGGTTACGTGTACATCCAACAAGATCGGCGTTAAGGCAACACCAGAATATTTGGCAAAAAAAAAAAAAAAAAAAAAAAAGATTTGCCTCCCCTTCCTTTTTTTTTTTTTTTTTTTTTTTTTTTTTCCCCAGCCGCCGAATCATGTCGATGAGCCCAAAGCATACGACTCCTTTCTCAGTGTCTGACATCTTGAGTCCTTTGGAGGAAAGCTACAAGAAAGTGGGCATGGAGGGCAGTAACTTGGGGGCTCCCTTGTCAGCCTACAGACAGTCTCAGGTTTCTCAGCCGGCCATGCAGCAGCACCCCATGGGCCACAACGGAACAGTGACTGCCGCCTACCATATGACAGCGGCAGGGGTCCCCCAGCTCTCCCATGCTACGATGGGGGGCTACTGCAATGGGAACCTGGGCAACATGAGTGAGCTCCCGCCTTACCAGGACACCATGCGGAACAGCGCTTCGGCGACAGGATGGTACGGCACCAACCCGGACCCCCGCTTCTCCTCAAGTAAGTGAGCCCGGGGCTGGGTGGCCGGCGGGGGGTGCCTGCGCCCCTCGCCCCTCCGCACCGCGGGCGCCGGGGGCTCCGCGACAGGACGAAAGTGGGTCCGGATTCCAGCCGCCCACCCCCTCCCCATTCCTCCCCCTGCCCCCGGATCGTGCCCCATCCCTTCTCCGCCGGGCGGCTTCGCGGCAGCCTCCCGGGGCTGCTTGCGGGAGGAGGCAGCTGGGGACCCTCGCGCTGCCGGGGCGCCGGAGCCCGGGGCTCGCCGTCCAGTGCGGGGGGGGGCCGGCGGCGTTACGGCCGGGGGGGGCCGGAGGGAGCCGGCTCTGCCCTTGCCCGTGGGCGCCGCCCGGCAGCGGGAGGGCGAGGGGGAGCCGGAGGAGCAGGAACCGCATTCCCGAGGGCGCGGGGTGGGGAGCGGGCGGCCCGGCCCCGGCGGAGCCCCCGGTCCCAGCGGAGCCCCCGGCCGCGGCGGGCTGTCACATCCAGGCGCCCCCGGCGGGGCTCGGCCCGGGCAGGGCTAGGGGCGGGCGGGAGCCTTTATTCAGCGGGGCCGGGCCGGCCGGGAGCCGGTCCCGATCCGGCTCGGGGCTCTGGGTGGGAGCGGGGGCACCCCGGGACCCCCGGCGGGGCCGGGCTGGGTGGCGGGGGCCGGCCCGGGGGCGAGGGGCTGCGGGGCTGGGGGGCTGCGGGAGCGCGGGGGAAATGAGCCGAGCCGAGCCGAGCCGAGCTGCTGAAAGCGTGCCGCCTTCTCCCTTGCAGTCTCCCGCTTCATGGCGCCGTCCTCGGGCATGAACATGGGCGGCATGGGCAGCCTCGGCTCCCTGGGGGACGTGAGCAAGAGCATGGCCCCGCTCCAGAGCACGCCGCGGAGGAAACGGAGGGTCCTTTTTTCCCAGGCCCAGGTTTACGAGCTGGAGAGACGTTTCAAGCAGCAGAAATACCTCTCCGCCCCTGAGAGGGAACACTTAGCCAGCATGATACACCTCACCCCGACTCAGGTCAAAATCTGGTTCCAGAACCACCGCTACAAGATGAAACGCCAGGCCAAAGACAAGGCTGCGCAGCAGCAGATGCAACAGGAGAACGGCTCTTGCCAGCAGCAGCAGTCTCCCAGAAGGGTGGCAGTGCCAGTGCTTGTAAAGGATGGCAAGCCCTGCCAAGCAGGCTCCAACACACCCACAGCAGCGATCCAGAGCCATCAGCAGCAGGCAGCTACAACAATCACAGTGGCTACCAATGGCAACAGCCTCGGACAGCATCAGAGCCACCAGACAAACAGTGCGGGGCAGTCTCCTGACATGGGACAGCACTCGGCCAGCCCTTCCTCTCTGCAGAGCCAAGTCTCCAGTTTGTCTCACCTAAACTCTTCTACTTCTGACTATGGCACTGCCATGTCTTGCTCCACCTTGCTATACGGTAGGACCTGGTGAAAGGATTAAACAGAGCAAAACAAAAAAAAAAAAAAAGGAAAAAAAAAAAAAGAAAGCAGATTTTCCCAGTCACGCAAATCTCTGTCCTGTCCAAACTGCTGGGTGTTTTTCTTTTCTTTCTTTTTTCTTTATTTTTTAAAGCTTTTTTTTTTTTCCATTTTACTGAGTGGTTCTCTGAGGACCCATAAGAGAGAAAGGGAGAGAAAGTGACTTAATTTTTTTGATTTCGTTTTGTTGTTGCTGTTGATGGTTTTGGGTCTTTTTTTTCTTTTCTTTTTTTTCTTATTTTTCCCAAGGTTATTGTATGGGGTGTTAAAAAAAATTCTGACTAATAACCACGGAGCAGTCTGCAGAAAGGGGACCATCGTTAGGCATGGTCTGAAGACTTGGATTTCAAACAATGTACACTTTGCCAGCGTCTAGGACTTGCATGTAAATATAGAGATTTTGGGGGATGGGGTGGTTTTCCCCAAAAAAACATTCGCGTCACCCAGACACAAGAAGCAGCTTCCCCCCTCCCCCCGGTCTCCTCTCCCAGCCCCGCCGCCAGGGCCAGCGGATGGAGACGTGGAGTCATCAAAGGCTTGGCTTTTATTTTCCTCCTTACGTTTGATGTGAACCTGTAGCTGTATAATGCTGTCAAAAGTTGGACTAAACCCATAGTTTTTAGTAGCCTGTATATTTTGTTGTAAAAAGAAAAAAAAATACAATCAACCAAACCAACCCCCACCTTTTTATGGACACTGATCGCCCCGTCGTAAATCCTCTGGCAGTTTGTTATTTGCGCACGCCGCCTTTTCCTGTTGTAACTTATGTAGATATTTGGCTTAAATATAGTTCCTAAGAAGCTTCTAATAAATTATACACGTTACGAATATTCTTTTTTTTTTTTAATTTCCCTTTGGTTCCTCCTCCTGACCATCCCTTCCCCGCATACCGTTATTTTTTTATTTTTTTATTTTTTTTTCTTTTCTTTTTTCTGCTTGATGGAAAAACAAACCGGGATGCTGCCAAACCCAAAAAGCCCCTACCCCTCCGGGGGCCCGGACCCCTTTCGCAGAGGGGAGCTGCATCAGGGAGTTAACGGGCTACAGGATCTGTCCTCAGCGTGCAAAAGGGACACGAGCAAACGTGCGCGAGTCACAGCCTCGAGAGCGAAGGGATCGAGTCCAAATTCACTAGCGTGATCGGGGGGCGGGGGGCACCTCGGATACTTTTTGCTCGAGAAAGCAAAGTAATCCAGGAGGAGAAGTTCAAATGCCAAAGGCACGGAGGAGAAAGAAGGTAAAAGTCTAATGCCACTAGAAACAAACGAAGAACCTGCTGACAGTATAGAACATGCGGCCGTTTTGAAGAGCGTCCAGTTTTAATACCTTGTAAAAGAGAAAAAAAAATCATTTCTACAAGGTTTTCCTATGTACTTGTATTTTAAGGAAAGTACAGCCACCTTATTTATAATCAAAATAAAAAGATAGTTTATTGTGTACGAAATGTAGTTTGAATTAACTTTCTTTAAAAGTATGCATTTAATTTTCTACACGTACACACCTCCTTACATACAACCTTGCAGTTTCTCCTGCAAACGTCAACCTTGTTACCCAGGCAAGAGGTTAGGTGCAGACTGCATCTCAGTTTAATTCAGGTTAGTTTTTTTTCTTTTTTTTTTTCTCTCTCTTTCTTTTTTATTTCTGTCTCTCTCTCTCTGTGTTTTTTTTTCCATTTGTTTTTCCTTTTGTGTGTGTGGTTTTTTTTTCCTTTTTTTTCTCTGTACCGATCTGGGAAGCTTGTAAAGAAGCAGATGAAGAAAGCGTGTGTGCGCGCACGTGTGTGTGTGTGTGTGTGTGCGTGTGTGCGCCTAGCTGAGAAACCGAGGTGCGTTTGTTAGTAAGGTAAATATTATGGGTACTGCAAGACAGTTAAGTATTAACTTTGCTGTAAATATATAAAGCATATCAAGTTAAGCAGCTTGTATTGGACAACACAGAACTACATGTAATTCTCTATATCTCGGGTCCAAAATATCCTTTTTGTGAGTGTAACAAAATAAGAAGCCCCCTATCCTAAAGGCTCTCATCGCATGTTTCCCTTCGCATCTGCTGCTCGGTTTCGTTTTTTCCTCCAGATCCCCTCAGTTAAGCCACGGAAGCGAATCACAGTCATTGAAAGACCTCTGAATTACAGAGGTATTATGAAATGCTCATATTTTTGAAGAGAAAGAAAGCAGATTGCCCGGAATGAAAACAAACCAACCTCTAGTTTAAGTAGCAGCTTTCGAAAGCTCCAGCCTTTTATTTATACAAGATAACCGGTGTTACTTGGGCACCAAGTGCTGGTTTGGATGGAGAAAAAGAGAAATAGTCAGAATAAAAAAAAAAAATCGGATTCTTTCTGCACCCCCCTCTTTTATTTCTAACTAGAGAACATCACGTGCGTTAACAGGAATTTCGAGATCTTTCATTCTTTATACTGCGTCCTGCTTTATACAGAGACAGTCTCAACTAACCCAAAGCATATTCCTTTTTCTTTCTATCTTCTTCTTCTTCTCCTTTTTTTTTTTTTTCCATTTTCTGCTGAGATCATAATCGTTTCGGGTATATAACATCATGTTAAACTTGGCACGGAGGGGTCTGGAGCTTAGTGCTGTTATTTCTGATGCAAGGAGAAAGTGTTGGGAATTCCTGGTGCGTGTCACAGCGCTGCCAGCTCCCGGCACAGGGAACAAGGGCAGGGTGAACTCTACGTATTTTTAAATTCAGGTTAGTTTCTCACGGAGTTAATATACAAGACCGAGGTAGAAAGTGCTGTAGTTACGTCGACATTTCCCCTTTAGATATAATTAATGTTTGCATCCTTTCAAACTGAAGAACATTTAAAACTAAGGAGCAGTGAAAGGCATTAAAACAGCCCAGAAATACTATTTTGTCCCCCCCTCCCAGGAAAAAAAAAAATATATATATTGGAGTTAGCATGTTTGATAGACATCCAGACAGTGACTTTTCATTATAGACCTCGGGGGAAATAAATGAATTTTATTGTGTCTCGACAACCTCATAAACACATATTTGGTGGTGGGTGTAATTACTGTAATGGATTATTATGTACACTGACTTATCTTTCTTAAACTAGATTTAGTTTCGATTAAATAAACTCGTTTCCACTTTGTCTGATGTCGGCTTAGTTTAAAGTCTGTTTACTTGTTCCACAGAAAGGTGAATTCATCTCTTTATTAAGCACTAGAGACCGAGCAAACACAGTTCAAACTGTATTTACATATCAATCAGGAGAAATGCAAACAAACTCCTCTTTAACAATTTTATAGAAGTTTTTTATGACATTGTGTTATTGCTTTTATCATAAAATTCTTCGTACAAGCCAGTTATGCCTTGAATGGGATGAAGATATTTCGCTTTTTTTTTTTTTTTTAAATGTAATTTAATCTCTGCTCTCCCTGGAGAACACTCCCGAGAAGTTAGTTACTGTGTAGCTTTCCTAAATTAAAACACGTGCCTCCGTCTAAACGCTTGCTCCTACCAATATGCTGATTTTCAGCCCTCTCGGTAATCAATGCAGAACTTGGATAATAGGATGGCGGGGGGCATGGTTCAAATCTGAAATGATGGAAGAAATGCACGTTGCGCGATATAGTTCTTTTAGCGACACGAGACCGTGGGCACCCCATATTTTGGGAGGTAAAGGGATGCAGTGACGAATGGCTATTCCCTTCCACCCCCCACACCCTGGCACTGCCTGCAAACGTGGGAGAATTGCGGAGGGCATTTTTTCCTGCAGTAAATGGGAGTTCATGCTTGAGTGCCATGAAGTGTGCGCGGAGTGGCACAGCAGGCAGTGGGGGAAAAAAAAAAAAAAGGAAAAAGAGAAAAAACAACAACAACAACAACCGACTCACCACCCACCACTACTACCACCGCAACAACTGCAACAATAGCAGAGGGCTTCTTCATATTTGCTGTTTCATACCCGAGCGAGGGGGGGGGGGGGGGGGGGGGGCGGCTTTGTGTCCCCATTGCTGGGAGGCTACGGGGCAGCGCTCGGAGGAGCCGGGCTGGGACCTGTGGAAGGCTAGAGCAGCTCCGGACCCTTCCCATCCCACGGGAAAAACGATGGGAGCTCAGCTAAAAGTGTAGCCTTGCCCGCATGGCAGTTCAAAAGGCAGCGCGCTGCCCTAAAACAGTCCTCAAAGTGCAGGTCCCAAACACTGTAATCTGAGACAGCCCCGAGATGACACCGGGACAAGTTGCCACAGGGGGGGAAAAAAAGTATTTTAGCAGTTTTGTGGCAGAGCGCAGGTACGGGGGCCTCGCTGGGAAGGCAGCCCCGGCCCAACTGGTGACGGCTGCTTTTACAAAGGGGACCCAGAGGTAAAGGCTGAGTGACTTCTGAAGAATTGCACTCCTTTCATGGCCGTGTCGGGAGCAAAGCTGAGAAATATTTTTTTTTTCTGCCTGACTCTCATGAGCCCCTTCAGGGAAGAAAAAAAAAAAAAGAAAAAAAAAGAAAAAAAAAAGAAAAAAAAATCTCCAAACCCTAAGTAAATGGTAATACTGTTTATATGTATCACATGTGTATAGAGATCTGTCCCAGTACGGCTGTTGCTATGAGGTAGAAAGATTACCTTCTCTGGCAAAGGGGTGAATAATACGAATGACTTTTTTTTTTCCTTTTTTTTTTTTTTTTTTTTTTTCTGGCTGCAAGCACATTAGGGAGCAGGTAAGGTCAAAGTTTTCTATATCCTATGTCTTTCTCTCGAAGGCGTCTGGTCAGCTATATAAGTAAGACGGCGGATAAGATGTGTTGATGTAAAAAGAAAGTGAAATTCGTTTTGATGCTTAAAACGACCTACTGTACAGAAAAAATCCTGGGAAACTTAGAGATGAAAATGCTAATTATGACATATAATATTCGATTTAAAGGTTTTTGGTAGGGGAAGGGTGGAAGAGGGAATTTGTGGTTTTTTTTTTTTTTTTTTTTTACAATGACAGAGACATTAAGAAGCGAAGACATTTACAAATGGACAAATGCATTACCTACGAGAGATACGAGGAATTCACTTTCCCGAGCCGTCATATAGAACTTTGAAAAAATGTTTATTCTAAATATATTTACCAGGTGACTAACGATACTTCAGTCTGGTTTTACTGGCTAGCCACAAATCTCACACTAAATCTGAATATGATGGTTACTGTTTTCTGAGATCTATTTCTGTCCTTTGTACACAGCGGGACGTTGCGGGTAATGTTGAGCCAGTTTGTAGGCTGCGTTGCTTTAGCAAGTGAATTTACATCGCTGACTTTAGTGGACGTGTAGGACTTATTGCAGCTATTCAATGGGAACTTCCAGTACCGTTCTGATTCGCGTTTCATCCATACGGTGATTCCTTACAGGGGAGAGGAAAAGAATAAAGCGCGAGTACACGTGAGTTTAGAAAAGAAAATATATATATATAGTTACAATGCAGAAAACTAAACGAGGTATGAGATCTTCACTTCCATCTGTTGTTTTGGTGGATTTCACCACAGTCCTTCTCCGAGATCAAGTAAATTTGCGCAAGTAATAATGGGCTAGAAGGCGACAAACTCACACACACCTGGGGTCTTGGAGGGAACAGACTTTTTTTTTGCTTCATATCAAAGGTGTTGCTGAAGTGGCTGAGTTCATCTCAGTGTGTTAGTGACCTAATAATGTGACTCTAGGACACGGTTCTTCTGGAGTTTCTCTCCGTGCTTTTGTTCCATAAACTTTTTGTTGCCGCTGCCGCTGTTCCTCAGGAAAGCTCTTAAAAATACAATCTTTTCCTTGCGTACCTTCTTGGTCTGGGCATTTGCTCTTAACCTGTGCGTTACTTTACAAACGCGCTCTTGCTTCTGCGAAATGGAGTGCACGCAGCTCCCCGTCCCTTTCACCTCTTTCCGCATTAGCTCATCGCAGAGAGGGAAGGAAAGGAAAGCAAGTGGATGACCGCTGCCTTTAGGCTATGTGCGTGCGTCTGCCTGGGGACTGAAGCTCCAGCCGCCTGCATCTGCACCGCGGGCGGTGCGCGCAGGGTTCGGGGCGCCCGGCGTTCCCCGAGAGGTCCCGGTGGCAGAGACTGCCTGCAAAGGGAAAGCTCTTACTTTGAAGATTGAAAGCTCTGCCCGCCGGCCTGTGCCGCCGCTCGGCTGGGGAAACCCTCCCGCGACTTTCCGGCGGTGCCCACCCGGGGCTGCCCCGGCCGGCAGCGCCACCCGACCCCGGCCCCTGCCCGGTTTTGTCAAACGGGCAAAGTTGTCGCCGGGGCTCGGGTCGCTGTTCTCAGGGTGACGGGCCTGATTCTGCTCTCCCGGCCCCGACGGGAAGGTTTTGCCCTGCGTTTCTTCCAAGCAAAGAAACTGTGCTGCCGAGGGCAGCGCCCGTCTCGCCCTTTATTTCTGAAATGCGGGGCCCTGCAGGGACGGGCTGGGGTGCAGGAGGCAGCCCCAGAGACCCTCGTCCTTGGCACCCGGGCGATGCCGATCCGGCACGGCTGCAAATGCGGGTCCGGGACCCGCGGGCTGCCGTCCTGGGGCTGCTCCCAAACGCCCCGACGTGGGGCTCGGGGCCGCGGTGCTGCCCCGTCACTGCCACCCACACCACAGTTGTCCCATGGGGTTAGTGGCGGGGTAGTGCGTGGCACCTCCGCGGTAACTCCAAAAAAGCCCGAGGACGGGATGCGGCCGGATCAGTTTGTGTCTTCCCGAAGGTACCGTGAAAGTGCGGGTGTCCCGCACTGGCAACCTCAGACGTGTCCCGTGCGGCCCCGGCCGGCTCCTGCCTGCCCGGCCCCGGGGGGCTCCCCGCTCCCTGCTGGTGTTTCGTTTGCTGGGGTTTGGCCGTCGGAAAGCAACCCCCGAGGAAGCGATGGGAAAGTTTGGACGCGCTCCACCCCGAGGGGCAGCCCGGGGCGGGCTGCGGGGTCGGGGCTGCCCCGGGGGACGGCGGGGTCCCCCCCGGTGTCTGCCGCCCAGATCCGCGTCCCCGTGTGCGGCGTGGCGAGCCCGGGCTGCCCGCTTTCGGCCCGCTGTCCCCCTTTCCTCTCCTCGCTTTTTAACTGTCCTGCGGAATCTGAACGGATTATTTTAAAGATAACCCCAGACGTGGCGTTGTCCCGTGGGGCTCGGGAGGTGCTGGCGGGTCGCGACTTTAGTACCCGGCTTCCCAGGGGTGCTGTGCGTGGTGGTGCCGGGGTGCTGTGGCTCCCCGTGATGGGGTGGCAGAGGCAGGGGAAAGGCACGGATCCATCCCTTGGGGGTGTCGTGTGTGTGCCTTGGGGTTCGGGCACGACAGGGGAGGCTCCGCGGTGGTGGCTGACGGAGTGGGGGTGCGTGAGTGCGTGTGCGTGTCGGGGGAGGGGGTGTTTGTGTGTCGGTGCATCTCCCTGCCACAATGGCAGCGAAATTATCCAGCCGAAACATTCTCAAACCGCAAAAAAGTTGCAAAATAGATCGACCTCCCTGAGATGAGGAGGAGACAGTTTCAGAGCTGTGCAACAACCATCATGCCTTTTTTTTTTTTCAATACGTTTTAAACAAGAGGATCTAGCGAGTGATTCCGATTCAATACACATAATCAGTTTGGAAGTCCTATTTCCATTTGAAAACAGGCCTATTTGCAATCATGAGGGCCGGACATGCTGGAAGATACAGGACGCATTCAGAGTAGGTGGTAGGTGAGAGAATCTACGGACGAGCACCAAATATTTTCTTCCCGCTGCAGACCTTTTTCACGGTGCTTTAATCACGACGTGTTTTTAATCTAATTTCTCTTTGAAAATATGACTTAATTGCTTTAGAAAGCAAGGTTTTGACCTACAGCGAGACTCCCCGTTGGGGAAAGAAAAAAAAAAAAAAAAAAGGGCAAGAAAAGAATGGTGATTGGAAAAGCATGTTGATTGTCCTATCAGTCTCTTAGGGTTAACAGTCATTTAATCAAGAATACACTGGGTAAATGATTCCGGAGAAAATGGTAACTTGTTTTTAAAGTCGGGCCCGGAGGAAGGACCCTTGCACGGAGGAGCAGAGCGGAGGGAGCGCCCTCGGGGCCGAGAGCCCCGTCCCCCGGCAGCATTCCCCGTCCCCCGGAGGCATCCCCGCATCCCGTCCCGCCGCCAGGGTGGGGAAAGGATGCTCGGAAGCCGCCGCACGGAGCGCGGGGGGCGTTTGAGCCCCAGGGAGGGCAGACCCCCTCTGTCACCTCGCCCCCCTAGCACTCCATGCTCCGAGCAGGCACCGCACCTCCCCGCCTCTGCCTGCCCTGGAGCATTTTTCTTGTTCCTCAAGTGCCCGGAGCCCCAGAAAGCCGGGAGGCCTACGCGTCCTCCATCGTAATCATCCTGCAGAAGAGGAGCGGGCAGGGAAGTTGAGGCTCTCCTGCCGGTAACCAATAGAGAAATAAAGGATCTCCCAACACCTCACGGAGCACATTAATTGGCATTTCCGATTTCCCTCATTTACTTGTTTACGTGCCCGTGTGCGCTGCTGACAGTGCGCTATGGCTGCAGTCAGCGTCCCAGCCCCGGTCCCAGCCCTCCGCCCCGTTTTCTGCTCGGGGTTTGAAAGCAGCCGCTTGCTTCGTGCAGCTAAATACTCTGGCCCGTCCCAGTCACAGCAGTCCTGCTTTTCCCCGCTCCCACCCTCTGCCACCCAGTTTTTTATTCTCTTCCACTTCAAAGGGCCAAATCAGCTCCTGAGAAGGGCGGGGGGGGGGGGGGGTAAATAAATAATTATTTGAATAAATAAGTCAATGTCGCGGAAAGCCGAATCAGCCCTAGGAGAGGCAGAAACTGTTATTACTGCCTTGCAAACCACCCGCACACCGACGAGGATGACAGGCGGCTCTGTGCCCCGGGCTCCCCCCACCCTGCTCCGGGCAGGGCTCACGGTTCTCGCCGCTCCCCGCGCCCCGGTTCCCAGCTCCGTGCCACCCCCCCCGCAAAGGAGCGCGTCCCTCGGCGAGATGGAGAGAGGGGGGAGCTTCTCCCGGCTGGGTTCTCCACCTCTCTCCCCAGAGGCCCCCAAGGGAGGACCCCACGCTCCCTCCTCCGCACCGGCTAATTAGGTCTGAGCCCTAATTAGGGCTCGGGCCAGACAGTGTGGGAGGCCCCAAAAGGCTGCGCCTGGGGCTTTGAAGCCTTCCTTCCCCGGCCCGAGGTACCATAGTGACAAATCTCTCCTGTCCCGCCCCCCCCTTCCCCAAAAGTGGGCACTGGTTGCTCGTGGGACCCGTCCTGTGTCCACCCGGGTGCGGGAGCTCCTCCAGGCTGGCATCACCGATTTTGCTCCGAAGCACATTTTTGGGGTGGAGGGAGCGGTATGGGCACCCTCTGGGGGGAAGGAGGGAAGGGGCTCTGCCAGCTCCGCATCCTCGGGCCCCCCTCGGCGAGGGTTGAGTTGGCTGGGCAGCAGGAGAAACACCACCGTCGCCATTTCCGAGGGACAGCAGGTTCCCCACGCTCCCGGCCCCACCGAGAGCCGAATCTCCCACGCAGATGTCGGGGTGGGCGTGGAGGGTGAAACGGGGAAAAAAGGGGGAGTTACTCCCCTTAGGGAAAGTTATGTCCCAGCCCAGGCACTGACAGTTTTATTCGCACGAGTTGCCCCACCGGGATCTATGTGCTAGTCACGGAGAGAACGGAGTAGTTTGGGGCTCCACGTGTTTTTTTTTTTTTTTTTTTCTCTCACCGCTTGGGATAAAAACATCCCAAGGCTCCGAGCAGAAAAAGGAAAGAATTCCGATCCGAATCCTTTACTATACAATCACTAAAGAGCAGCCAAGTTCAGTGATGTGGGGCATCAGCATATGGAGACACATTATCCGAATGCTGTTGGGAGTCACATCTTTACCACATCTGTAACATAGCCCCGAATCTGAAACAGCGATGTCACCTCCAGGAGTGTCATCTGTTCCGTCAGACAGACTCTAGTCCTCCGGGTAATTTAGGAACACTCCCCCCCCAAACACACCCTTCCTCGCTGCGGTGCCCACGACGAATATTTGCACTCCACGAGGGCACCGAAAACTCCACTTTTCATAAACCCCATCAACAAGTGAATCGTTTATTTTATTATCGGTGATTTTCAAGGGAGAAATAGAAGGTCTAATCCAATCGCCTTTAGGCAGGCAATATTCCCACTTAACCCAATCGGCGTGTTGCAAGGGGCAGTCCGCAGGACTGCCACCTCACTTCCTTGCAGTACTGGGGTCCAGGCTGGGGAGCTGGGGGCCGTTCCTGCTCGCAAGGAACTGTCAAACATTTGGCGAATGACAGTGACCTAAAAATTAGTGTTGCTCCAAGTGCGTGGGGACCATCGGTGTTAACAGAGACCTGCCAAATTGTGACATATGCATGTGCAGCAAGACGCGCGTAGATGTGCGTTTGCAAATGTGTTCGTATAGAAAAGTAATGACTTTTGTGTATGTTAATTTTAATTATTCAAAAGTAAAATAGAGAGCCTTATTAAATCACTCTGAGATTTTCCAAGAGATAGAAGTTATTCATTATATAGCGGGGGGGAGGGGGGGAGAAGAGGGGGGGACATGATCTCATTAAAAACAAAACTTAGGAGAGGCGAGAAGAAGAGAGTATCCTGCAAAAGTCTGGTGATTGCTATGTATCTCTTGCCAACGCAAAACGGGATTTTTTTTTCTCTTTATATATCTATTCGTTTCATTTAAATATTCCCTCCTGGTGGCTGGCCAAACTGCCGAGGGGATGGAGAAATTTCAAGGTATTTTGGCAAGACACTGACCGCTGTTCTGGGTGCATTTTTAAACGAGAGATACTGAGGAAAAGAAAGAGAGAGAGAGAAACGGTACCCGTCTAAATGACTAACATTTTCTTTAAATTTATCCTGCCAATATTTTAAAGAACAAAGAGATAGATAATTCTTTTGCTCAATGAGTACAAACTAAATACTAAGGAATCTTTAGGAATAACACTAGCAGATGATAGATTTTATTAAATATTTCACATACCAAAAATATAGATACCTTTTATATGTACTTGTCCTTAACCTTTAAAAGCAACTGCTGTAAATACAAGATCCGTACTTTCTCTAATAGATTTTACTAGGAGCTGGTGACAGAGAACTGATTTCTTTTCTATTAGGCTTTAGTACATCTTTGTTGAAGGCCTGGAGAATGACCAGGGATTAGATTTGCATCTCTTAGACTCCCTGTGTGGTCTTTGTAAGAAGCTTGTAACTGTTAAAAATGACTTGTTAGGAAGCGTGTGGGCTCTCATCTCTTTGCTTTTGACAGAATGATTGTGAAATTCAGATTGTTCTTATAGGCTTTAGCCTGCGGATTCCACCTGAACCTTAAGCAATTAGAGCCTAATCTCAGTGCAATCATATTTGAGTTAGGATTTGTTGCACTTTGTTTACTTCAATTAAAAAGCTGCGGAGTATTTCGGAGCAGTTTTTCCGTGATATTCTCGAAGCGTGAGCGAATTTTTCCAACCTTGAATTTTCTCAGCACCGCCCCGTTACTCGGCGGCTCGTAGTGCAAAGCACTCGTCGGGTTCCGCGGGCAGGACTGAAGAGGAAACAGCAGGAAAGAAAAAACAAGCTGCGATTCTTTGCTGGGCGGAGGGGAGAAGATGTCCTCTGCATCCCCTGCTTCCCACAGCCTGCTGCCCGCTGCCGGACCCCTCGCTTAGGAAGCAGGCTCCGGGGCCGGCACCGGCTGGTTTTGCGGCGATTTCGGCGGTTGCATTTGCAGTGTTTTGCCGAAGCCTGGGGCCGGTTTGCTGCGAGCGAGCAGCTCCCGCTGCCCACCTCCCACCTCCGGCTGCCAGGGAGTTGGGGCGCGCCGGCCCCGCGGCTGCCGCGCATCGCCCGGGGAGCGCGGCTTCGAAAAAGCGAAAACTATAACCGCGCCACCTGCCTGTAGCTGTCCGATACTTGAAATGTATAGAAAATATAACGTATTTTTATATCAAATGGTGTAAAGGAAAAATATTTACTCTGAAGGATTCCTTCCCCACTCGGGTGCCAAGTTTCTGTGCTCAGGTTTCTTGTGGCTAGCTTCAGAAGGATGAGTTTTACTACTGACATTCACATAATTACGGTTTTCAAGTGCCATCCTTTCACATCAGAAATATTGTCGTTTATCTGAAACATTTTTTTTTCCAGTCATTAGGACATTTCAGAAAGTCTTTATCAAGTCGCTGTGAATCAAGCACGAAGCTTCCCCAAACTTCGAGAATTTGGGTTCATCTTCTTTAAAATTTTGGGATGAGTTTTTCTCCCACGTGAGATATTTGCTATCAATATCCTATGTTAAGGCTGTCTGGGCCCGATCCTGTTCCCACTGTAGTTACGATGCGAGACCTCCTCCGGCTCCCAGCAGAATAGGATCAACCCCCTCCATGCTAATAGAGGTTTAATAGCATCAGCACATGCCCAACAACCACCATTATAACCTTGACCCGGTCAGGTGCAATGATATTACTCCTCCTAAAGTTATCCTGCATTTCCTTGGTGACAGCAAACAGCTCTTTATCACCTCTCACTTCCCACAGTAACCCACAGGCAGTGATACCAATAACTCACTGCTCTTTTGTCACTCTTCTCCCTCGGAAGTCTACTCCAGTAACTAATAAAATAATAATAATGATAATGTGTGCATTTTCTAGATCCGCCAGCCTGTACTGCTCAGGATATTTCAGCCCGATCGTGAGGGTTGAAATAAAAAGTCACATTTTTAGTGGTGAGCTAGTTACTCGCTGAGTAATCTCCGTCCTGCTGCTGAGTGCGGAACTGAGCACTGGAGTGGAACATCAAGAGCTCCTGTGCGTATCCTGCCCCTCAACCGGGCTTCTAGGCTTGCTCCGTTTGACCTGAAAACCTCTTTTCCACGAGTGTTGGAGTAATCTATCACTTTAAAAACTTTGTTTCAGGGCTGTAAGAGGCACATGAGCTAGACTTTAAATTTTATTTTATTCTTATCTTTTTCAGAAATGCCAACTTGGGATCAGTCTTGCAGGATGATTTTTAAACCTCAGACTTTAATTCCTTCCTTAAACCTGCAGTGATTTATAGTATGTCTTTTCCTTTCAGTTCATAAACACAGACACAATTTTCCCTTACAAAACTTGAGGTTCGCCATGATATATCTGTAAAATAAAGTGCTCTTCATTCCTTTTCTATCACACTGTGGAGATACATTTGCCAAATAATTGTTGATCTAAGAAAATAAAATAGTAAAACTCAAGGATACTCTGCAGAATGTAGAATGCACCAAATCCACTGATTTTAGTGTTAAGAAAATTATTCTTATTAAAATGGTGTCATGCAGGCAAATATGTTCTTTTCCTGTAGTCTGAAAGAATGGGCAATTCTTCTTGCCTTAAAAGGCTGTTTTACAGATGAAAGCATCTCAGCCCACAACTTAATCTGTTTTAAATCAGGCTTGAACAGGGTGAATGAGTGATGGAATGACAAGATTTCTGGGGCTCCAAGCGTCACACAGTATCTCTCCTGCCCCTCCTCTTTCCCCTGCTTGCAGAGCCTGTGATTGCATGTATGTGGGATTTTCACAGAAAACAGAAGACAGAAGCAGCTGAACAAAGGCAAAGTTACTACAGCAAAGGTTCTACTTTGACAAAAGAAACCGAAATGTACAATATCGTTCATGCTAGATGACCAGAGAAGCATTAAAGGAGAAACTAAAGCTAGCAGGTACAGCTGATACTTTTCTCAACATATTAGTAAACCTATGCATACGTTGAAAAAAAAAAAAAAAAAAAGACAGACAAAAACCTGAGAGAAGCAAGCAGTTTATTTCTAGCATTATCTCAAGCAAGATTAGGCTAATGAGAAGAGCTGACTTAAGAATGGAGAACAAGCATGAAGAAACAAGACAGAGCAATGCTGGCATGTGCAAAGCTCTGCAAAAACAATGTGGAAGATAAGAACAATAATCCCATTCTCCAAAGATTCCTCACCCAGTTCTCATTAGAAGCAGGGGGCAGCTGATCAGACTGTATACAAGTGAGCCAATTCGCAGTCTGTTTTGGCAGTTTTGGCAGTCTCTTGTCTCTAAGGGAGGATAGGTTTTCCAAAACAGTAATGCAGAAAAGTTCTTTGCTGAAATAAAAGGAGAAGCAAAGGGGTAATGAATGATAAATCTATGAAACCTACTGAGGCTCTTTTGACCTGAAAAGTGAAATAAAACCTGCAACCCTTCCTGGGTTGTAAAGGTCTTTTCAGCTAGAAACAGTGTGGACACAGTGTCATCAAAAACAGATCTATGGAAAAGTTTGAGATAGAGCTACAAAATCTGAAGAATGGACTTTTTTATTGTTGTTTTGTTTATGCTGAAATTACTATGTCACTTCTCTAGTGAACATTTTTGGGGAGCTCAGAAGTGAGAACAGATTTAACTGTTGCAGAAACTAGCAAGAGCCAGTCACAGAAATCCTCAATAAAGCTGCATAGAGAATTTTTTGGTATTTAATTGGCTGAAGTGAAAACAACTTCTGCCACTCATTTTCAGTAATGATCTACAGCAATAAAAGCCTGGCACTAAAGAAGGGGATAAGGCCTGTGGGGATATAAGAGGGTATTACAACATAGACAAAAATGCCAGTACTACTGTGGCTATAGGAAGAAATGGGGATGGTGTGAGTGTTCAGTTCACAGATATGGGAACTTTATCCATAAAGCAATGGTTAGCCTTAGAGAAAAGGTTATATAGAAAAGGCAGGGTCAAATCAGACCAGTAATTTGTATAACTCTATCTTGTCTTCTGTCGATAGCATTACCTACTGCTTCTAAAACAAGGTGCTCAAACTGTGTGAGTATGGACTAATTGCCTCACAAGAGAGCTTTCTGAAGCACATCTGGTAGCTTTCTGAACTTCAATATTGCTTGGACTCTCCCAGGGGTCCAATGAATTACACCACTAAACCATGACATGATCCACCTTTGGTAGTTTAAGCTCCCTTCTTTCCAGAGCTCTTAGACAGGCAGACTCTTCAGGGAAACCTTTGTTCATGGTGTTATATTAATGTTAGGATTGCCCTTTCTCATTGTATTTTGTACCCTGGAATCACTTCCACCACATTCTTCCCAGTTAGTTTCTAACCCAGCCCTTCAGTAGAAGATGCAGAGAGTAGGGGGACCAGAAGAAGCCTCTCTTCTTCCTGTTGACTCAGTAAGCAGTGCTGTAAAATCTGAAGATCCACTTTTACTTCTTATGTCTTCATTGCTGTTATCTCAGTTTAGAACATGAGCTACACACCACTGTTTTGAACATGACTGCACAAATATTATTCTAATAGTTAATATGTATCCTGAAACAAAAGAACATCAAGTTTTAAGGAATCTTTTCACAGTGTGAAGAATAACTTCTGCTTGTATAATTCACATAGCAACTGGAAATAAAAATGTGCTGTGATACAAACTCTTCTTTCCCTTCATGACACTCTTAGGAAGTTTTTTGTTGTTGTTGTTGTTTTGTTTAAATTCATTGTAAATACAACCAGTACCTTCCTTTCTGTTCCCTCTTACACACTCCATTTCTAACCCAATCCAGGAGTGATATTAAGTTATATATATTTAAGGAATATGAGAGGCTTTTCCAGTATACAAAATCAATGAAGTGTGCAGTAGCAAAGAGGTTGAGATGACACAGTCACAGTCTACATGTAACAAAGAAAAGGTTTCCTGTACAAGATGTTTTTTTTTTTTTTTAATTTGGTAGAGAAAAAACATAATGACAACCTACTGTTGAAAGCTTAGGCTAGGTAAAGTTCAGCTGAAATAAGGTGCAAATCTTTAACAGAGAAGGCATAAGGGTGGTATGATAGAACCTTCACCATGACTGAAAGATGTATGTCCTTCTGGAGCTAATCCACTATGACTGAAAGATGTGTGTCCTTCTGGAGCTAAATTGGAGTGTGGATAGAAACCTGATGCAGAAATTACTGGTTGTGCAGTCAATAAGACATGAGATCTGCAATGGACCTTTTTTGCCTCTATTTCTGTGACACTGAAGAATCCTAGAGATAAGTATCTTTGTCCTTACAAGGACACAGTAGTCTCCTGTTTCAGAAAGAGTATTACCGGAGATCAATCGACCACCAAATTGCAAACTTAGCACTGAAAATCCAAGATCTGCATTTATGCTATATCCAACTTGAACTCCATATAGAGAGAAATCTGCAAAGCACTTACCTGCAGAAGACTCTGAGACTTTGAATGGCATCAAATGTTTTCAGCTGAAGAAAAATACTTCTGTCCCTATGTTAATGTTCAGTATATTTAGCAACGCTGCTTCTCTATACTTATTCTCTGATCCATCTCATATGTATGGTCAACAAGACAGTAAATCAATTCTCCAGCCAACTGCCTTCTCACCAAGAGGCATTATTTTCTCACCTTAGAGTGTCCTATTGACAAGGCCATCATTACTAGCCACCAGTAGTTCACAGCATGTGAAATCCTGGCGTCTTTCCAACCCCAAGAACTAAACTTGGGTTTCTAAATAAAACAACCTAAACCTGCCAGCACAAAGGCACATGAAGGTATTGTAAGCCTAATTACCAATGAAAAGTCCACGTTAAAATAAAATAATAATAATAAAAAGAAATAATAATAAAATAAAATCCATGATGTTTATTATAGTCAGCAGTTACGTATCTCCAGTGCTCAGTTCTCAGACATGTTCTCTGATGGTCTAGGTCTGCCTGGAGAAAGCAAACACATAATGGAAACACAAGGCAGCTCCTCTTTCATAGTCTCCATCAATGCTAGGGCTCTTTGGGCATGTGAACCAAGAGGGGTAGCCTCCAGAGAGCTTGTTTATTGTTATTACCACCTGTTTATTGCTAGAATTGATACTTCTCCTGTGCATTGCCACAGCTGCTCTGCTTTTCTTCTCCCTGTGTATCTTCTGTGTGGTTTCTGATCAAACCTTTTCAGTAGGCACTGCAGGTTGAGAGGAAGGGAGAGGGCACAAGGAGCCATCTCTGCTGGAAGTTCATGCTGGTGTACCAGGAGCTAACTGAGGCTAAAAAAATCTGCTTTGAAAGGCTGCTGCAATAAGCCTTTAGCAACACTAATAAAAGGGGCTCTTCAAACCCAACACAGTCAGGGAAAGGAGAAATGCCAATTAATCTGAAACATAATTTTCACTTTATCCTGCTAAGCTAAGAATCAGACTAGTTTTTCTTTGTTTAATTCTAGCTTCACATCCAGAACAAGATTATTGAAATAAGATTTGAAGACTGCTTTTGGGCCTTCTTGTTTGACAGCAGTACTTCCAATAAGGGGACATCTAAAGAAGAGCCACATGGTGCTTTCTAATGGAAAAGGTATGACCTGCCTTCAAGGCAGAGCACTAGTAGCCCCATGTTAGTTAAAAAAACATGTTTTGGAGACCCAAGATGTTAGAGGTATTTCCTATATAATATTCCTAAGTGATACAGGTGGTATATTCAGACAGCACAGAAAACACAGTCACATTTTTCAATCCCCAGAGTCAACCAAATGTAAATGTATCAAGGAAGACCTAGTCAATGCCTTCAGAAAATGTGTATCTGAGCACGCCTGCTCTTCTGGTTGCAAGGATCATTTCAGTTTTATCTACTTTGTTGTCAAAACCTTAGATGATTATGAGAGGAAGGAGACAGGGTGAAAAACACAAACAAACAAAAAAACCCAGTGCAGGTGGTAGTAATGGGAACTCAGCTGCAGAGAAAGAGGAAGGAGGAAAAACAAAGGTAAAACATAAAACATGAGAAAATATAAAAGTGACAGGAAGATATGAAGGAACTGGAATACAGTGGTTGTCCTGTAGAGGAGAATTATTCTTTTGGACTATTTAGCACTATAGAAAGAGATTTAATGGAAATAGGTCATTGGATATTTATTTAATACAGGCAGTCTCTATTCTCTTCTTAATTCCTGTGGAAACCTCCCACGAAGTGGGATCTCACTGTGTTTTCTTCTGTGGACCAAAAAAGACTCAAAAAATGACTGTCATTGGCTCTGGGATAGATCTCTGCTTTCTCCACTGTGTGGATGGCCATTGTCACACATAGAGTCTGCAGTGTTTCCTACTTTCTGGCACAAAGGTGACAATAACATGACGTGGAGCTTAACCACCTCACAGCAGTGCCTAAACCCCAAAAAATACCCCAGCTTCATCCAGAGAAAAAGATGGAGAAAAAGAAGTTAGAGAGCAGCAAAGTGACAGACTCAGGGCTCCTCTGGATGTCTGTAGCACAGTGGGGAGCTAGAAAGCAGCCTGCCAAACTGTGCAGCTAACATTGCAGTCACAAGTCTCTCCTTCCTCTCTTTGCTCTCAAATCCCTAGAAGCAGCAGGAGCAGCGTAACAGAAACAAAAGATGCAGTATGCTCTCACTGACCCTGAGCCTGAAGAGGCCTCTCAGCTCCAATTCCACTTTATAGAAGTGTGATTTCATAGGGGTCTGAGAATATGTCATGGTTGCTTGACAGGCATGACAGGGGGAGGAGAGAACAGATGGGTGAGCAGCTAGGACCTACCTGCTATTAACATAAAACCTATGCAGTATTTTGTCTGTGATTGATTTTTTCCATAGCCAACAACTGAAAGCCTGTTCATTCTGGATCCCTAGAAGTTTCTTTTTGTGTGCTTCATCCAACTATCCATCCCCTGCCCATCCCTCCCCTCCCCACAGCCCTCCCAGGCATCAGGAGAACCTCATGCCCCAGAGGGGCAGTGAGTGGTGAACCCAGGCTGATTACAAGACATGAACTCAAAAGATGCAAAGTAGGATGTAGCTCTCCTTGCAGACTGTGGAAAAGTTCTCGTGTGTTGCAGAGTTGAACTGTTTTTGAATTTAAAATCTTCAGATGACTTGGTTTTGGACCCTCTTTTTTTATGAGTGTCTTGTTCTGACTTTGCTTCTTAGAGTCAGTGTGGGCAGGAATGAAGAACCCTTGTAACAAAAATAAAACAGGACTTTGGAAACAAGGATAAAGGACTTTGGAAGTAGAATGAAGAGGTAAATTTGCAGCTAGTCAGATGAGAAATACAAAGATTTTTTGTGTGTGTAGTCAATGGAATATACAAGATGTTTTTAATTGAACTGTTTAATAGTGGTGGTTCAGTGCATCTCTGCACTGAACTTTCTCTAGACGTTAAAATTCCAATGGCACCAGCTAAAGGCAGATCATGGATTCTTATGTATCTTCAATATTAAAACAATATGATTTACACAACAAAATGCCTGCTTCTACAGCACTGAAAGAGCTTTTTAGTATTCCAGCTTCTACCACCCTGAATGTATGTATCTCTACAGATACACAGATGCAAATGTAGGATGTAGAGGGTAACAACATTTATGTCTGATTCAAGGTTAGCTTGTATAAGAGGGAAGAAGGGGAAATCAATCATTGAGTTTCTTTCAGGATTTTCTATGTCTAGGTTTGTTTTAGTTGGATATATTCCTTTTGATATATATACAATTCTGATTTGAAAATGCAATCACAAAGTAGCATGTTTCACATGTGTACTGTACTAATAGAAGGGCAAAATCATGCAAGAAATTTATCAAATAATACTTTATTATTAAATATAAAAACAACATGTCATAGGAAATATTTCTGGTGTACCTACTAAAAACATTTTAAGAAAAAAAGTGTTAAAGTTGTACAGATATTGAATTCATCTGTGTTTAAGTAAAAAATCTATTGAACAGCAAAATAAAAGGTATTGTGTAGCGTGTTCCTGCTTAAAACTGAGAACAGTGGAGCATCACAGTTAATTAGCTCCAGTCAACATAAGATGCTTTACAGCATCTTTACATCAGTTCTTCATCTGTGCTTTGGAATAAATATTTCCCACACTCTGCATGAAGAAAATAACTAGAAAATACGCAGCTTAGCCATAAAAAATATAGTTATTTCAGACAATATTTCCCAAAACCAGAGAAGAGATTTTAAATCATTTCCATAAAAACAGAGACTAAAACCACTGAACAGTAGGGCTTGTAATCCTATTTGCTTAGCATTTGGGGGTTTAATATCTATTCTTAATCATCAGATAGTACGTATATTTTTTAAAAAGATCTTTCAACCTTTCTGTATGGATTGTAATTTTTGTGTACTTTAGTTATCTGTTGCACAAGAGAACTGTCTGCTCTCTGAAGGCATCATATAAAAATCTCCATTTAATGCATTATAAATAATGAAGTGCTACATTATAATAATTATTTCCATATTAACTGAATGCACATCTAAGTTACCTGTAGTAAACATCTACACTTTGCTTAATGCCTTTAAATAGCATCTGATTCTCTCTTCTTATTGCAACTATTCAACTCATGTTCTGGCCCAGAGGAGGCTGCAGAGCTTAGTTCTTAGAGATCTGTATAAGGCCAGTGACTTCCCAAGGAGAAGCACCATACTTAATGAATTTTATTCATTCCATTTAAATGTGATTGTGCAACATATGTATTTAAAGGGCTCAGATTCTTTGCACTTCATGCACTTCAAACAGACATGTAAATTTTATTGTTTTTGTACCATGTCAGAAATGCACTAACCAGCTTCCATTTTACCCAACAGCTGACATGAATTGTCTAAACAGCTTTCTTTCCAAAGGACTGACTGTAATTTCACTTCTGTGGAGAACACCAAAGCTTGTCCATGGATTACTGCTAGTAACTACATCAGAATAAAATATTTACATTATTTTACATTTTGGGATTTACCATTCACTATGTACATATTTATAAATACATACTATTTTTGAGATCAGAGGCTGTGCTTCGAAGTTTGGATGACTGTTTTTAAACCAGGATGTTTATAAGAGAATGCAAAAGATAAAGAAAAATCTTTTGTCTAAAAAGCCATGCTGACTAGAACAGCTTTCTTCTGAACTTTCTGAACCCTGACAGCTTGTTTTCCTCAGACATTACTTATTATTTTTACACTGGTTTTTGCTCTTCACTTTGTGACAACAAATAAGTAGCACTAAGACCTTCAGTTGTAAATATACCAGAGCCAACTGAACAGGGGCCACCTTTATTGCAAAAGTGAAAGGGGGTTTGGGGATGGGATTAATTAGGTGGAGGGAATGTAAGGGCTCCTGCTTTAAGAGGCAACTATGTTGTATCATTAGTCTGCTCGGTTTTGGAAAAAAAAAACAACTAACAACAACAACAAAAAAAATTTTAAATGAAAATTCAAAGAGGAATTAAAAGCGTTTTAAAGACTGCTCTTCATCCTCTCTGAAGTTTCATTTTTGTTTAAAAAATGACAACTACAGCAAAGCATATGCCTTCAAATCATTTAATACTCCTTTTACAGGAGATATTCAAAACTGACCAGCAGAACAATTGTGCCATTGACACTCATATTTCAATTAAACATTTGTGAAAGTGACACTGCTCACTTGTAAAGTTGTCAATGTTCTTAACACTGAGGGCAATTTTATGAACAGTGGATAATGAAAAAATATTGCTGACATTTGTATTGCTTTTTAGTAAATAAAATGTCAGTGCTTTAATGCCAACTTTGAATATTAAAGTAGTCACATGACTGTCTCTGGAATTGTTGTTTCTTATAGCAAATAAATAATACTGAAAGGTCAAATAGTTTGGGCAAAATATTTTAATCCTATAGAGAGAAAAAGTTGTAAAGGGAATGATGTGAAGTTTGGAAAGATGAAATCAGACTTTGGCTCAAGAGGATGTACTGTAAGAGCAATTTTTAAACAGAGACTTCAATTGCATCATTTGTTATCATTTTCAACAGGCAAAACTGTCTTCTGCTTAAGAGGAGTTAATTTGGTGCAATGTGTACAACTGAAAAGAAAAACGTTTGAAGAAAAAGAAATCACAAGCACAGAGCAGTCGATCAAACACTTCCATCTAGAAAATACTGGGACTTAATTCTGGTCTTCTTCATGCTCCTTGGCTGAGTATCAAAATTCTTATTTGGACAAAACTCTCACAGCTGTCTTTCTCTAGATTTTTGCCTAGCAGAAGTGACAAGAGTTTGCCATTTTGTACACCAGCCTGGTTTTCTGCTCTCTCATACAAATTTTAAGCCACTGGCTTCAGCTGAATTATTTTTGGTACACATTATTGAATGTGAAAGAGCTGATCCCTTGGATTACACATTTTATTTACTGAATGTGAATGTAACTCTAAGTCTTTTCAAGAAATTACAGCTAATGAAACTGAGGAAATTTATTGATGGACTGGGGAAATCTTTCTGCCCTAATCTTCTCTTTTGTCTGTTACTTATTGTAATAGAATCAATAAAAACAACAGAACTGGGAAAGGAAGTAGAAGAAAACACAGAACTGCAGGCAAGTCTATTTTTCCATTAAGGACTAAGCATGCAGGCACAAGGGCACAGAAGACAGCAGCACAGTGATGAAATATTCTACATGGAACACTACTAGTCAGAATGGAAAAAAATGAGACATGGGAAATCCTGCTTCAACTTTCATAATAGCAGAGAGAAAATTACTTTTTTAAATTATCAGAAGAAATGTGATAATACATAAATTTTAGTGTTACAAGTAAACAAATGATTAATCAGTGAAAGAATGTTATATGATATTCTGTTTAGAAAATGTATGTAACAGGGCCTGGTCCCAAAATCTCTTTTGGGCAAGATTTCCATAAATGTGGTATCATATTATAAGAATTGCAGGATTTGGATCCAACAGCTGTGCCTCCAAAACTTAATTAAAAAGATATATGAAAATGTTTCACTTTTATTATTTTCTTAAATAAAAATCTCTTTTGCCATAACAAGCTATTTCCCTTTCTGGGAGAAACATCTCCTTCAGTACCATACTTTTTAACTTGTGATGTCTTGAAAAGATTTCTTGCTCAACTTCTTGAACAGGTGCCTAAAAATGACAGGGATACAATGACAGAGTGCTGATAAAAGGTAGATCTTACCCTTCTTACCTCTAATTTTTAACAAGAAACATATGGAAAAATCCTCCAAATCCCCTTTATTTGGCCAACAAGTTAACTGAAGCTACCTGCACTCATCAGGAGAGTAGAATTTTGGTTAAATACGGGCTCAGCTGGAACTTCAAAAAGAGCACAAAACGGGAGAGGACTCTGAAGGAGAGTTTCCCATGGGGAGACAGTGTTTTGTTGCCAAAGCAGAAGCAAAAAAATAAGATGAAATATCCAGATCTTATGGATTCAGATGAAGTCAAAGAACTTCCCTCACACTGTGAAGATGCACTTATATGCAGTAGCTGGTTGGAGAGGGGGTGATGTGTATCTTTTTCTCCCAGGGATGACTGTGAATGAAAAACCTTCTGAAGGACCCTTTGTTTGATCTCTGGTGGCTGCATACCCACCTTGGGCTTTCTCCTTACGTGTGGATCTATTGAGAAGTGCTGCTGCTGAATTCAACACAATTGAGCCCTAACTGTGATTGGGATATGAGGACACATAATTAGCTGTGTTAGAAAACTGACCCTCAGTCTTTCATTAAGATGGAATTGTACTCTCTAAAGTATGAATGAGTAAAGACATTTTAATCAGGAAAATAAAATAACCAAATGATTTTCCTCTGTTGTTATTTTTACACTGCAGTGAGACAATGGTAGGGAAACTCACTTTAGGTGATATCACTTAATTAGGAAAAGCATCCTAATCAGATCCCCCTCCAATTGCAATAACTGTAGGGAGTCAAGTACATTTCTCTATCAAAGTAGCAAGCTGCAGTGAAGTATAGATATTGATATTTTAAATTGTGATCCAAAAGCAATAGCAAAACAGGCACAAACACTAAGAAAGAAAAAACACATTCTCTATATCTGGTATTTCAGAATTACTTCTAAAAGATGTAAGCCATACTTCCTACAACATTTCTGCACCTCCACTTACTAAAATAATTCCAGGATCTGTACTTCCATAGCCAGGACTAGTGAAGGCCAAGGCACACAGACTATTCCCATTGGTGACTCAACATGGGTAACCAGGATTATCTGAATCCTTGCATTTTCTTGGTATTTCAGCCCATCTCACTAGGTATTATACATGACGCAGAGCAAGGGAAACCCGGATCAGGATGTGGACACAGAGAAGATCTCTTGCTGGAAGGAGAGTCCTCCTGCAGTTAGCAGCTGTGCTGCCTGGTACTTTTGGAAGCACAGTATCCACACATTCTTTAATTCAATGCAGTTGCCCTTTTTTTTTTTTTTCCCAGTGATTGTGAGTTAATAGTACAGTTAAGTCTTCTATATTTATAAATATGCTTGCAGTTTCTGTCTCTACATTTCTTTCCAATGCTATGAATGCCTATTAAGGATACCATTCCACACCACTCAATTCTTTGCATAGGAAAAGTTGCTTTGTCTTACAATGCCTGATGCTCTGCCTTCTGCATGGGATGATTGCAAACCCCAAGAACTTCAGAAATCAATTTCAGAGTAAATCTTAGGGTTTATTTCAGTAAAATGGGATTCTAGTGAGGCACCTCCTCCCTAACTACAAGTAGCCATGCATAATGAAAGACATACAGAGCGGGAAGGGAAATAAATATTAAAATACTACCAATTATATGCAATTAGTTGCATTGCCAACACCAAGCACTGAAGAGTTACAAAACAGGCTTTAAAATAACAATTTTTAACATATATGTAGGATCCTGCCTATGCATTTACTAAATTTGAGTGTTTTTTTTTTTTCTCCTTTCCCATTTTTTCTACATAAACAGCAGTTAGTAACTCCAGGATTACATTAAAAAACAACAACAGCAACAATGCTCATATGTTGGCTACACAACCTATGACAGATTTCAAAATGTTTTTTTCAAGGTTCTTCACCAAAGACACTAAAATGAAACTGTCCTGATATAAGAGTGAGGTTCTCTGCTTAAAGGACAAGAAGGAATAACTGTCTACCATTTACCATGCTGATGAAAAATATGGCAGTATGTTACCAGTGAATTCTGTCTAGAATATTCACAAATGACTAGAAAAAGGAGGTGGGATTGTGTGTGGGATGTGTGTGTACTGCGAGAGACAAAAGACTGTTGTTGATATTAAAAAACTTAAGTTGATTATGGAGAGTTGTAGAAAAATCTCAAGACATTTACGTATTGGCCATTAAAATGTCTGACATTAATGGGTACTGATACATACCAGCTCAAAGTGGTACATGATATGTTAGCAATTACTGCAGGGGATAGAGAAGAAAACATGAAGCATCTCCATGCCAAAGAATGAATCCACAGTACAGCTACATATTTAATAATAGCCCTATAGTGCACCCACCACAAAGGAATATAGAAAGACTACAATAGATTCAGAAAAAACTTCAGAACTTTCAGAAGAAAAACATAGATTTTACCAAGACTTGGCTTAACACGTTAAGATTCTTCAGCCTGGAAACCAAACAAAGATGTGGAGAAAGTAAATAATGAAGAACTAAAGGGCATCCAATGAAATGATTAGGTAGCAGGTTTAAAAGTAACAAGAAGAAATGCTTCATGGTCTTATTGTGAAACTCATTGATGCAGGATTTTGTAGGGCCAGAGTACAAAGGGTTAAAAAAAAAAGACAAATTCATGTGAAAAAAAAAAGGGGGGGGGAGGGGAGATGTGTGGCTATTAGAAATAACATGACTCCAGAACAACTTTATGTTCAGGAAGTCATTAAATAATAGATTGCTTAGATGTGGAAGTAACACCACAGTAGGACCATGCTCTACTTCCCCTATCTGTTAGATTCTTTCCTTTAGAGTTTGTTGCTGACCATTGACAGGCACTGCATCCTGGATTAGCTAGACTTCTGTCTGATCCAACATAGTCATTCTCCAGTTATGTTCTTCACATGAGAAGACTTTTTCTGAAAAAAATAAATAAATATATAAATTGAAAATTGTATTTTCTCATATCAACATTCTTATATATATATATATACACCTTAGGTATTAAGAGCTTCTTGATAAAATCACAAGATGTGGAAATGCACGTGTGAAAGCCTAGAGAATCTGCATATAACATATAATATCTCATTGATTTTATTAAACCACTATGCCTTTTCTTTATCTTAAAGGCTGCAGAATCATCTATTTTTCACCAAGACTCCACCATGTATCTACCTGATGATCAAAAGTCATTTTGAAGGAACGGAATGGCTGTATACTGGATGGAATCATTTGCGTCCAGCCTTTCTGAAGAATTTGGAAAGAGAACCGGAGCTAACATGATAACCTGTAAAGCACAGTTTAAAAGACTGCAGATCACTCAATGGTAACTTAGGCATAGACAAAGGATGCTGGGGCAGAGAAGGTGGGTATGCACCCAAAGCAGAATGCTTCTGTTTAACTGCAGGACCAGCTGAAGGGGAAAGAATATGGATATATCAAAGCAAAATGTTATGATTCAGGGAAAAAGCTTATGAGGACATGATAGGAAAGGCAAAGATGATTTCTTCAGAGGTACTAATGCAGAGAACACACAAGACTGGCAAGGTAAAGAAACGCCTGCAAAGGTTTATTATTTTTTTCTACTGCTCTATTAGCTAACGGTAGTGCATGATTTTGAAACATTCACAAGCGCTGTGTTGTCTTACTTTAACTGTTACATATGCCTGGGAAGTGATAAACTAAAGCCTGGAAGCTGGAGCTCAAGGTACTCACTGTAATGAGCAGCCTGGTAAGCTGGAGCTGCTCTTGAAGGCTCATGGCAGGTGGCCAGCAAGAACCCATCCTTGTAAAGGGATTAAAGACCAAAAGCAGATGCCTAGGATACATGTCAGAGATGTCAAGGAAAGAAGCAGTGCTGCAGCTTACTCAGACTAAGGGAAGCTTAAGAGCAAACTGATCCAAAAGGCTAGGGCCCAGTCACAGGGTGCCTGGCAGGATGGGCTTTAGGAGGGCTGAGTGACAGTCAGCGAAATAAAGATTTGCACAGGGGGAGAGCCGAAAGCTTTGAGGGCTGGAATTCAACTGCCTGTTTGTATACAGCCTGACAGGCTGTAGTACTAATCTCCTCTCACCTACAGACTGAAGGAAGCAAGCCTCTGCTGACTGCTCCTGGGTTCAGTGGCCACCAAATCTGGGAGAGAGCACCCTGTTCTCCAGCTGCCAGTGGGCAAACAGTGGCTGCTGCAAAGCAATTGCTTTGCTTGCTCTCCCTCTAAGTCCCAGACCCAGTCATTGTAGGAAAAACCACCCCTTGCATTGCAGATGCTCTACAATGAATTTGGAACACATGTGGGGTTTACTGCTGTAATGTCAAAAATCACATTCTATAATGCCTGCGCTACCCATGCATTTTACTGTTAGAATGTATCAAATAACTGATGTTTTGAAGTTTTCCATCTAAATAGAAAATTCTAATTCTACAACTGAATCCAAACCCAAATCTGTTACTCAGATATGCCTTATTTAAAAAGACTGAGGTGTTTTATCTTTTTATTTTTTATTTTTTTGGTCAGCTTTTCTTAACCTGGTACATTCAAAACATCTCCTTAGTAAGTGGATGTTCTAAAATATCTTTGGGGCTTCATTTCTAATCAGACCATCATTTTAACATGTTCATTTATGAGGGCTCACTAGTTTGGTCATCTGTATATTCTAGGTCAACTCAAACATGTAATGTTAACGTTGTTGTGGACATCTAAGGGTGTGAGAGCTGGGAGAGCTGGGAAAAGCAGAAGGCTTCTAAACATAACACCTTGAATCGTCTGCTTTTTTCTCAATAGTGGGTCTGATCAAATATACTTTCTATATATACACAAATATACTTTCTACACATCCCACCTCACACATCACAGACCTGTATAATGCTACACTGAGGAAAACATACTTTAAAATAAGTAATCTTTCATAGCTAAGATGCTTGTGTATTTTCCTGCTCCTTTTTGCTGTCAAAGAGATGAAACCATAAATAATATTTTAGATCTATGCTAATCTCAGTAAATATATTTACTGTATTCTATGAAGTTACTAGAAAGTCTTTATTTGATTTTATCTAATTATCACATAAATGCAGGAACATTAAGTGGGCTGATGTCAGCAATCAGGACTGCTTGTTACACAACATCAGTAACAGGGGCTCAGGTATGAAACAACTGTAATTATAGGTATTTAGCCAAAATGTATGTCAGTTGTAACTGATTAGCTGTGTAAGTCTTTTAAAGTAATTGAAATACTTCATAAATAAAAGTCGCAAACTTAGCAACCAACAATATGGACATATATAGAATTTTGATTGATGGTACAATGATATTTAATTCTCAATGTCTTTTTCTTTACTTTTACTAATTGTTGCAAACCTGTTTCTTCTTAGAATTTCCTTATTGGATATTTTTGTCCTCCCCATTATGTTTCTTTTCTTTGTTTATTTTGGGATTAAAATGAAGGTTGAGTGAAGATAAGTCTGGAAATTACTCAGCATTCACCTATCTTGCATGTACACTAAAACTTGATTCTGATATGGCAAGCATAAAAATCATGTCTTAAAAATATTTCATCATGGTTTCCTCAAGCTCTCCTGTGCAACACCTATAATTTTCAATGGACCCTTCAGTGTGTACATCATTCTGTCAAGCACAGTGTTGCTAGGGCATTTGCCATTCAACAGCATGTTGCAGCTATTGCCAACTGATGTAGCTAGCTTGTCAGGCTGCAAACCAACCTTCACCAGTATGTAAATAATTAATTCTACTCTTTCTTTGGAGAAAAAGGTAAACTGATGTTTTCAAACCAGGGATTCTAATGTTCAGAAAAGACGTGATGAGATATATGCCATACTAGAGTGATATACATATACTGATGCAGTGTCAAATATTTGTTTTCCGTCAAGACTGGCCACATCTCATTAACTATGTGATTGCATTAACTGACCTACAAAAAAAAATAATTTCTGTGGAAGGCACATGGAAAATATGTTTGGTTAATGTAAGTCACCTTAAACTTTATAACCACATTGAATCAGTACATATCACGTGGACCTCCCAATGGGTGCCTAGCAGCAGAAGCCTGGAAGTATGTATCGTACCATACATAAAAATCTCAAACTTAAAGCCCCAATTGCTACACTGCAATCTGGTTACTCCTGCTTGTGCAGCAGAGCTGGATTTCTCTGCTTTGGCTGCCAAAAGACATAACCACCGTGTACTTGCAGCAATCTAACGCTACACTTAGAAGAACAAGCTAAAGCAGCTGCAGTCTGTGGCCATGGTGAATATCCCCTAATTTCTAACTAATTTCTAATTAAGCAGAGGATGAAAACATTCATCACACACTGCCCCCTGACATCACCACCTAATACCATTTGCCCACAGAGAAAGGACCTCCAGCCTGTCAGATGTTTGGTTCCCCGTGTTTGTTTACAGCTCGTTCATAAGATCTGACTTACAGCTAAGGCAGGCAGGGCTCTGCCTAGGTGCTGAAAGGTTTGCCATCAGACGCTACTGGTTCTGCCAAGGCTGAACCACTGGCCATTTGTAGGGAAGTATCAAGTTGCCTGACCTGAAGTGAGCTGTCACAAATTTCAGTATGGCAAAAAGCATGACTCACCACTACATGCAGTTCCGAAAAGCCCTTAGTAGAGGAAAACATGTGACTTTGCACTTGCTAAAGCAGGGCCACTCTAGAGTTTACAGCTGCTATCAGCCCTCAAAGCTCTTCCTCTTCACAAACAACAGTGCTTTATGCATGAAGACTGTCTCGAGAGCAAGACAGAGGAGCCGTGATGGAACCATATTCCATTGAAACGTGCGATTTTATCAGTTCACTCCAGAATAAAAATTCTGCTTTGTCATTTACAGGACTTCTCTCAAGCACCTGAAGTGCATGTAACTGGAGCTGGGATTGCATGGGGATAGCGCGTGGTCCATACACTCACCAAAAAACTCCCTGCCCCCACCAGTCCCCTCCCTCCCCATCATTTAGCTTTAGTTTCCTGCTGTTATTTGTCTTTCTCCCTATTACCATGATCCTAGCACCTCTTGTGTTTCCAGGACAGCGCTAAAGACGTGGTGCCAGCACCACTGGGAAAAAGAGAAAGGAATAGATACGTGGATTGAGAAAAGCAGACTGAAGAGGCATCAGATGTGTTGTCACTCTCTGCTGTTCTTTACATGCAGACTTTGTTTTTGTTGTTGTTGTTGTTGTTGTTGTTGTTGTTTTGTTTTGTTTTGTTTTGTTTTGTTTTGTTTTGAGGGGATATATTTTCACAGCCTGAGGTACCCATTCACCATGTTTTCAGTCCCCATCAGAAACCCATAGCTAGGATTTTCTCTTTACCGGTTGTGTTGACTTTGGACTTCACTCTTTCATCACTGGCTGTGACAGAGGATCAGGTTATGGCAGCTATGCCCTGAAGGGCAGGCGGAACACATATTGCGTGCATAAGTCAAAATCACGCTCACTGGTGCAGAGCTGGAGTTTAATCCTGTCACACCTGAATTTTTCTCTACCTCGTTTTATATTTCATTGAACACAAAGAGATAATACACATCAGAAATACTCTGGTAAGCCTTAGAAATCCTGCAATTACAGTAATAACATGACCTTCAGGACTCTGCCTTGCGGGCCCAAAGCTGTCCCATGGCATGGCTGGCCCTGCGGATGTCCCCAGCACCTCCAGTGGTGGGTGGGGGGCTCAGTGAGGGGCTACTTGTGAGGCAGGCCATGTCCTCCTAGCAGACTGGATGAAAAAATACTGTGTTTTGGGGGCTTGCCCCAAAATGCCTCTAGTGTCCTGGCCCTGCATTGCGGTACAAAGCCATGTGAAGGGCTCACCCTGACGGCAAAAAACAGCAGCCCCCTTAGGTACACGGTGAGGAAAGCTGGGCAGGAGATTCCCCATCCTGAGCAGGACGCGGGAGGTTTGGAGTCACGTTGCTTCATCAGCTCCAAGCTGGACCCACGAAGCATCTTCGTGTCCCTCATCCTGCCCGAGGCAGGGGCCGGCGCGCCCCACTGTTTTCCCACGCTCCCTTTCCTGGGGAAGGGAGGGAAAAAAATAAAAACATATATATATTCGGCCAGTTGAATTTCAGGTTATCCCAGCGGCTCGGGGAGCACGGGGGGCGGCGAGGAGGCGGGCGGCAGCGCTGCCCCTAGCACCGCGGAGACGCGGCGGTGCCCGGGCGGGCGGCGGCAGCTGGCGGGGAGCGGGCACGCCTCGGCTTTCCCCAGGCACTCGAAAGATACTTTAAAGCCGCTGAAGAGACACTTCGCGGGGCTGATCCATTAATGTCGTTTTATTAGCAGCTTGACACGAGAAATCCAAAATTTTCGGGGCGATAAGTTTATGTTTGTTTGTTTTCCGCGCACAATGAACTCCAGGCAATTGCCGCTCTCTGGATTGCCAAGTAGGGGGGTGTGAGCTGAGAGCGCGGGGACGCGCTGAGCCCTGAGCTCTAATGGAGGGTTCTGTTTGTTTCCATGATTACAGCTATAAATAATAATAGTTAAAAAAAAAAATCCCGACAACTTCGGGTGTTTTCATTCTCCGTGTCCCGGGGGTTTCCCCGGCGGCGTGCTGCTGCTGCTGCCGGGGCCGCGGCGCTTTTTTCCATTTCCCGGCGAGCTGCAGCTAAAACGCCGGCCCCGGCTCCCCTCTGTGCCCGGGGCACTGGGGATGCCGCGGGAATGCCGCAGGGATGCTGCGGGGATGCTGCGAGGATGCTGCGGGGATGCCGCCCCGCTCCGCCCCGCGCAGCTCAGCTCCGCTCTGCGCCCCGGCCCCGGCCCCGCGGCCGTCGCCGCCTCCCGAGCATCCTCTTGCCGGGCTGGAGCTCCATCCCCTTTTTAAGCCGTGCCCCACTTTGTATTGGCTGGCGAGCAAGCCTGAAAATGGATATTACAGCTTTTTATGATATAATATCCCTCTAATTGGTGCTTCATAGGGCCGTGCCTGAATTCTTTTCAATTAAGCCCTAAACTACAGTAACTGTTTCTCTCAGTACATGCTGGAAAAGCCATTCACGAGAGAGGCGACTGGTACTGCACAATTCCAAAGTACCTTTAATGTGTCAAAAATGTTTTGTGAAGAAAGCAACACTGTAAATGCAATCACCTACATTGGTGTCCCCATTGTTAAGCGGGAGCCAAAGTATTGCTAATTGTCCTGCGTTTTAGCTGGGTTTTTAGAGCATTATGTAGTAAGTACACCGAAGGGTCAATTTGTGAAGTGAAATACTTAGCATGCAAAGCGTAATACAAGATGCTGTGTAATACTTGACCTCTCAGCATAATAAATGTAGCAGTGAAACGCTGTGCATTCAGGATTCGCTGAATAGAGCCTCCGCAGAGGAACAAAACCAGAAAATGTTCTCTTCATTCCTTTTTTTTTTTTTTTTCGCTAAGCGAAAATTATTCTTTATAATGGCCATTGCAGCAATTAGCCAGCATTTGGGGAGAATAAATGTGCAGAAATAGCAATTTCTTATTTTAAATGAGATTTTTGTATGGAGCCTGCAAATTACTTGGAGGTATATGAATAATTGTTGCCTTAGTTTTATGCTACAGAATAGGGTGTGGGTGGGTATAAAGATTTCCTATTTGCAGTTAAATGTTTAGACATTTTATTATTTTAATTTCACTCTCAGTCTGTCTCGATTGACCCTGCTTTCCCCACTGATCATTTTATGTATGCCAGGAAGCAAGTACTCAGATGATGGAAGCTTTCCAATTAGAGCTTTATGGTTTGGGTGTGTGTGTGTTGGAGGTGGCGGTGGTGTCTTTCCTTACTATTTATTTATTTATTTGTAGCTTTTTTTTTTTTTTATGAATGTAACATGTAAGTACAATCAGTTTTTACTTTGGACATTGCTATGTTGTTTTGAATTTAGCTTGCTAAATCAAAACATTTTAAGAATGTAACATATTTGATGGACACTTCTCATTATCCTCTAGAATGGTAAACCTAATTGGTTCTTTATTTACACATTTTAAAGGTTTTGTGCTCAGGGAAAAAAAAAAAAAAAAAAAAAGCAAAATTCTTTCTCTTGGGCCTTACAGATTCCTGCATTGAATTTTTAAGTGGATTGAAATTTTTGTGCTTCACTTGTTAAAGTAGGAAAAGTTTTGTGAATCTGAAATTAAAACAATCTCAGAGAAAGCACTAAAAGTTCTGACAGCTAAAGCCTATTAGGAATAGTTCATTTCAGAAAAAAAAAAAATAAAACCACCACCAACAACAACAAAAAGTAATTTTTGTTGCATATTTCACTAAAACAATGCACAGTAATAGGAGTTTGTACCCTGAATAATAGATCTTCCTTTATAACTCTCTAACACTGGACCAAGAAAAAAGTCTGGATAATTAATTTAGAGTGTATAACTTCCACTCCCTTGGTCTAAAACTTTCCTCCACTACATATGTTACTTCTTTTCACTCTTATTCCCCCTAGACACATCCTCACTTCTGTAAATTGCATACAACCTGGATTGTCCCTCAAAGTGTGATTTCTTAGGTAGTAAAATGACAGAGTCTGAAGACAAACACTGTTTTCTTACCTGACCCATAAAATTGAATGGCCCTAGGAAGTAAATATTCTTTCCCAAACTTGTTCCTGTTCTTATAATAATAGCAAATGTTTTTCATGACTTCTGCACTTTAATATTATTTGAGACTTTTGCAAGGTAAGTAAATATAGTTCCTTTTTGATTATACACACTAATATGTTAAAATTGCTAGTACAGTCCTGATCCTGCAGCCACTACGTATTTCAAAACTTCTTCCATTTCATTAAGGTGTCATATCTGCAGCAATTTTTGGTTGAAATTCTGAGGAAAAAAAAAAACAAAAACACAAAAAACATCCATGAACAAATCTGTAATAGTTTTACATCTTGAGGAGCTTCTAGAATGAGCAATTTGTAAATTTAAAATGTTGCTATTAATGCTGTATTCAGATCTTTTTCTCTTGATTTCTTGATAGTAGAAACAGATTCCATGAGTTTATGTGCTAGTAGAAGCATAGGATTAACATCAATGATGTTAATGATGTATTACACTGCAAAGTCATATTTAACCATGATTTTTTGGCATCCTGACTTGTTCTCTGCCTACCATGATATTTTCTTTGAAAGTTCAGGTCATCTTTGTACTTTTAAAATAAACTGATCTACCACAGAAACAAACCTTCTAACACAAAATTTGTACTCCTTTAAGTAAAAATTTGTCCTCATTTCAATTGGAGAGTGGTCAAAGCTAAGCATCTTCTAAGTTAGCAGTTCTCATATTGCATAAACATCTAGAAAAAAAAAATCTTTGGCTAGGTTCTCTGCTGAGTTATATTCTCTGAAGCCAAATAATTTGCATCAGCTGTGTGTCTCCCAGAGATTTATGTTGTTGGAAAACAAAAAATATAGCTGTCCCAATGGAATACATGGGACAAACTTCTAACTTTCAAATGCCCCTAAATATTACATGAAATCAAGTGAGTTGATTTCTATGCAAACCATATACAGTTCAATTTTTTGAGGTATACACAATTGCATTCACAGTATAAAGAAATCCTGTCTTAGGAGAAGATAGCGAAGGCAGCAGATTCAGTAAGTTATTCACAATTTCCCAGGATACTTAAAACTTCTACATTTCATAACATTCATTCAACAGATCGAGCAATAATATCACACCACATAAATACACGTAGCGTATGTTCTGTATTTCACTTTTGCCTTTGTCACATGCTGGGGAGTGAGATTATACTGGTTATACTAGAGCATTCATTGGTAGTCTGCTACATTTAAATGAAAAGTTCAACTTATTTTTCATTATCCAGTTGAGAGCAATACCTTCATGGTACTAGTTGTAAAAAAAAACCACTCTCTTTTCTTTTATTTCCATGCAGAATGTTCCCGGGTAACATGCTTTCAATATACATTATAAAAGCTCCAATGTGAGAAGAAGCTTGTAATGGACTTTTGTTTCTGTCAACTTAGGGAAAGGATGATCAGTGGAGCAGTAAAGAACATGTCACTTCTTCAGCATCTTTATTCTGTGGCGCATGTTATTCTTCAGTGCAGTATACAAGGAGAAGCGCTATTGTTAAAAACATATATTTTAAAATCATTGCTTGTCTAGGAAAACTAAGGGCTTTGCTAAGAGAATCCCCGACAGCCATCTAAAGTATTGCTTGGCCAAAAGCCAGAAGTGAAGAAAATGTAGCTTGTGTTGCCTTAGCTACCTTTATGACAGTATTATTTACACATTTTTGTGCTTCAGTGGTTAATTCTCTAATAACCCCAAATAATCTAAACAATAGTCAGACAAAGTCCTTAAACTTGATAAGTGCTTCTAGATATACTTTCATTAATCATTTATTAATCTAAAAGCAACTGAAAATAAAATTCTTTGTCTTAGTTGCAGCATGGGTGTCACTGATAATCTTCAGAGGTACGAGGTAAGGAGCCTTAAAATTAATACGGGGCAACCAACAGACAGTTGTAATATTTAGCAATGTACATGCAGCCAATATTTTTAAATTCCTCATGTAGACCTGAATTTCAAAGTAAACATACACATTTCTTATTTTGTGGGAATTTTTTAACTTATTGCCATTTATACCTTTAGGGGTCTAATTTTGGACAAATAATTATCCATTTGTATATGCATACCTAGAAAGAGGAAAATAAGTGCTTTGTTGAGATTAATTTATTTGTTGGGGAAAAAAAAAAAGCTCTTCAGCTATCGTAAGTCAAATTTATCTGCCTTGTAAATTAAATTCAGTTTCTTTCTCATGATATGCAAGAATGAACATGGTCAAGCATTGCTGATAATATCATAAATTTGATTACAAAAATAGTGAACAGATATTTTTTTCCTCATCTTTCTTCTGGTAATTTTTCTACGCTTTGAAAAATTACTTGATTCAGTATGCTTTATTCATTAGTGGCCTCTACTCCTGGTAAAACAGAGAGTTATGGCTGGTAGGCAAGATGGGGTTCTTTGGCACATGAATTAATGTTAGATGCTGATGAGGAGTTTAAAATTTAGAAAGTGAAAAAGACAGGTTTGCACGTACTGTTCATAACTGCCTCCCCTTTGGTGTTCTTGTAGATTCAATCTCACATGTAACTTTTTCCGATGAGTAGAATTCATGCACAGTCAATTAACAGACCAAATCAAGTATTCTATTCACAGGGATAACCCATACTTAGTGACTTCTTAACTGTTTCACTGAAGAAGATCCATAGCTTAAAGAAGTGTAATTGATGGTGTTTTTAACACTTTTGATTCAAATTTATCAGAAAAAGAAATCTAATCAGGTGTTGGAAAATGGCATGACAGAGCACTGATCCAGCCTTCAGAGGTGACTATATGATGTGTATTTTAGAAGACAGAAGATGGAAGATTGGGAATATATTGGGAAGGCTGGCATGAAACACATTAAGGAAGATCCACCAGGCTTGTCTTTTGTCTTCCACTGATTGTTTTTCCTTTCTGAAATCTTTCTGTAATTTACTTTTTTATTATTATTTAGTTCTTCTTTTTCTTTTTTTTTCCCCCAACTGTTGAACTGTTGAATTGATTCAGTCTGCACTGAATTATGGAATACTCAATCAATGCGTGTCAGTCCCTTTCTAAATTTATGGTGTATTAATACCATACATGATAGATATATTTTTTAACTTTTCTGGTACCTTCAACTATAGTCTGCATAGTTCTATGAGAAAAGTAATTGATTATACAAGAGGCCAAATTTTACTCCCATTTTATGGTTTCAGTTCTGTACAGAACCAGCAGAAAATGTACGTCTATGATTGAGAATGGAATCTCAAAGGCTGGATTTTGCCCTTTGTGTAATGTCTGGCCAAGAGAAAAAATCCTCTAGATGTCAACGTATATGAGAACAAAGGAGACAATGTAGCCATATATATAAAGAAGCACTTGCATTAAAGTAAGATTGTCAGTAAAATGATATATTTTGGAAAAAGTATAGAGTAGGATAGAGGGTGATTGCAATACATTAAATGAGAAAAAAGTCAAAGGCACTCAAAGATGATGATATAAAGTGACAAAATAAAAACAGGACACTTCTGGAAATTGGTGTAGTTTTATTTGCCACATCACCATGAGCATAATAAAATGTATGAAATTTGTCACTACCAACCTTCTCTTTTCTTTCAAGCCAAAATTGTAATGAAGCTAAAATTACAAATGAATGAGATCTGGCTGATGAAAGACCTAATTAATTAGGTCTGGCTTCAGGCTAAGATGGAGTGAAACCATTGATCAATTATTAATTCACTAAACACATAAATAAGTACAGGTTCATCCACTAAAATTTGTATATTTATGAAACTTATAAAACTGTCCAGTACTGTTGAGTTTTTCATGACATCAAATCTGAGCAAGTTTCCCTTGGCCACAGTATTGACTCTGAGTACTTCATATAACTTGAAAATATTAGTTTATTTCCCTATATGTATAGATATGTAGATGTATCTATGTAGGCATACATGTATTTATACAAACTTCTCAAACGTATTTCTCACACTGATAGTAACCAAATCTGTGAAAAGTGCTATATGTAATATGGTATTCATTATATACTAATAGAAAAATAAATTAAAATAGGTAATGGTTATGTTTGTAGCATTATCTTTCTATATATTAATTCATATTATGCAATTCATCAATACATTTGAAGAAAAATGGAAGTATGGGGCTTTGATTGAGATCTTTTTTCAACACTGAAAAAATAACAAATGTAATACACTGTCAGATTGAAGCATAACTTTAACCTATTGAAATAGGATTCAAAGTTGTGTTTTTACTGTCATAGCTGCTAAAAACCTTGAACTTTAAGGTAAGTGTTTTCACTACGAAACAGTAAGCATTGCATGGGTTAATTAGCTGTAGACTTCATTTTCCTCACAGATTTCATTTCGAAAGCAAAAATTAAGGATCAAGAATTAATTAGCTATGTACAAACTATGAAAAATTGTTGAGGCAAGTGCTGTCTTGGTAATTCATGACTATATTTAGACATTGTAATGATTAGATTTTAAAAGAAACAAGCTAATTAGAACATTTTTCCAAAGTCACACAGAGGTCAGGGATGACAGCAACCTTATGTAAAATGGAGACTAAATATCTGCTATTCTGCACATTGTATGGAACTGGTACAGTAAGGCTAAAGCCTTTTCCTGTTCAATGAGTTGGAATTAAACATGCTAATTTGAGATCTCCTTCAAGTATTTTATTTAACTACTTTGGCCTTTAATTCCTTTATATTGCAACATTTAATGTAATATTATTTATATATACGAAGCACGTTATACTTATTAACCAATGTGCAAAAATCTAAAGTACGGATTTTATGTAATGGGCTAATTACAGGACTTTAAAGCCACCTACTGAGTTTTGCTAAGCTTAACAACAGGTTCACTGAACTGGATAAATTTATTCAAACTTGTGGAAATGAACCCCATTCTATGTGCAACCGTACTGGGAAAACACACAAATTATACCTCAATACCAGTTTAATGGGTCAAACAGTGAACCTGAATACCAAACTTATCTACATCTTGCAACAGCAGAGAAGCTATAGGCCCTGGGTGAGAAGAGGAAGTGCCCATTCATAGTTTCTTCCTCAAGTTTGTAAATAACTCAGACTGAGGGTATGGGACAAGCCAGACTTTCAGTGTACATAGAATTGGGTTAATTTTTATGGTGTTGGTCTTTGAAGCCACAGTCTTAAAGTGCTATATATGTATCATACGCAAGCATAGAAAAAAAAGTAAAATATATGATCTTTTACTCTATCTTCCTATTACACCTACTCTATACAGGTTCTATCTATTTATTTATTTATTAAACATGCTTTTAAAGGCTAATTTACTTCAACCAGTCATTTTGTATCTATCCATTATGTCTGAATTTCATCTAATTTATGTGTTTGTGAATTGGGTCAAATTTAATCAAAGATAGGCCACTGTGTCTATGTCGGAATGAAATGAGAGTTGTGTCAAAAAATCTCTTATGACTCTACTTCTAAGGTAGTGTTAAACTTTTTAATTCTCTGAAGACTGTACAAAAGACTTACATTTCTTACATATTGTTAAGTTTCAGAAAGGTTCGCAAGGCTTCTACTTTCCTTGGCTGTCCAGAGTCACTTTATTGATTTCCATCAAGTTAGCCTAGTTTTATGTCAGTAAAATTCAGCAAAATATGTCTGTTAGTAACCTTTTCTTTTCAACTTTGAGCAGCATTCAGATAAAAGCAAGACGGAACGGCCAGCTTTCTTATACTAGCCATAACACGTCCTTCAAAAAAGAGAAAGTGTTTATCTATTTTAAACACTACTGTAGTGTAAGGTTCATATGTGATTTTTTTTTTCATTCGCATTGTTCTTCAAAGGTATTGTGCAGATTATTTAATTAAAATCTTTTCTCAAGAACTGAATATTCTGTTGCTGAGATTTTATGTATCTATATGCTGTTTTGGATAACTATGCATAATCTATTCAGTAGCTGACATTTGGGTCTTGATAGATACATTCAAGCATGTACTTTCAGGAATAATAATGCCAGTGCACTGTGTTCTACAATGTGTGCAATGAAAATGTGCCTCATAAAGCCCATAATTGTTGCTTAAGTTACAAAGATGATTTTTTTTCCCCAGTAAATGAGGAACAAGCCACATAATCTTGCTAACACTATATGCCCAGGAAAGAAGAGTTTAAATAAGAAATGCATAAATTTAGCAGACTGCTGTAACAAATGAAATGGTGTAGCATTGAAAACATTTGAGGCAATTAATCAATGCTGTGTTTGCACATATCATTAAATATATTATACTAAGTTTAGATTTGATTTCTATGCTTCTTTTATAAAGAGTTAAAAGAAAATACATTTGAATTCATGCTGATACTGAAAACATGCTCCTAGCTCCTAGTTTCTTGGATTTCAAATCATTTCCATTAACAAACAGCTATTTGCCCTCTAATAAAATATGTCATTATGCTTTATTCACATCACACAAAAGAATCACTGAAAAATCGCCCCAATGATGGCCAATAATTACACATTTTGCTCCTGCACGAGCAATGAAGAAATCTGTTCATTGGAGAAAGCAGGTGCTGGGGCATCATGCTAATAGTCAATGTGTGCCACAGTAATTAGCCATTGCAATTGCTAAAATTAACAATTAGCTAACATGCAATTCTCTTTTTGCAGGCTGCAGTTTACTTTGTATAATCCTTGTATGTTCTTAGTAATTATTCTGACAGCTTATTATTTTTATTTTTTCTGGTTTGAACACAGCTTTAACATTTGAATCAGTCTACCCAAATGTTCAACAGGCAGTATGAAACAACTGCTTCACTAGGCAATTTCTAAGGAACAAATTTGTTTTTATTCTCAACTTTGCATTGTTCAGGAAATACATGATTCTTTTATAGAGTAAGTATTCCTCATCTTATTTGAGGGCTGGGGAGCACAGCAAAGGTATTAACACTTCTTGACAGTGGTAGGCCATAGGGTTATCACAACTTTTAGGAAAAAGTCTTATGAAATATTCTTTGTGGATTTGTTCCCAGTTCAAGGCCACTAGTTGCCTGTGGAGCTCTTGGTGACAGTCTATGGAAACTTGGCAGGTTACAAAGTTCTAAATCTCTTTGTCACTACTGTCAGCTAAATAATGCAAAAAGAATCATGGAATATACCACTGTTTTTCATGTGAGCATGCGGTGGTATTAGTCCTGGAGTTGTTAGATATACAAGGGCCTTCACAATCCTACTAGGAATCCTACAGAATTGTTACTGGCCTATGGTCTTTATAGTGGACACAAAAAGAAAACAGAAGAGTAAAGGGCATCATCATGAGACTGCGGCATAAACTGGTTGTGTACCCTCCTCTTGAAAACTGTACGTTGGTTCGGCAACCCACCTCAAAAGAGAATAACAGTAGACATGGAAAATAAATTCAACAAGGATGAGCAATGGTGAGGAATGGCATTTGTATTGGGAAAAACTATCCAGACTCATCAGGATGGAAAAGACGACTGACTGGAATTTAATAGAGGCTTCTACATTTACTGGTTGTGTGGAGAAAGGGAGTGAAGGAAACTTTCTGCATTTTCTTAAAGAAAAATTGAGGGGGTGTCAATAAAATCATCCAGTTAAAAGGTTCAGAAACAATGAATTTTTCTTATGGTGCATAATTCAGCTGTGGAACTCATTGCCACAGGATGGCTAAATGAGCTGAAAGAAGAAATGACTGGATTCACAGCTGGCAAGTCCTGAGCAGTATCCAAGATCACTCATTTGGTATCAGGCTAAAAGAGCATCTAAAAATGAATGTCAGGATATGTAACTGTATGACAGGAAAGGTGTCTCTGCACATATATTGCTTTTCCTTTAACATCTTACTCTCTATTCTAAGCCACTGTTCCAGAGCTAAATGAAAGTTTTGTTTGACCTAGTATAGTCATATTTTATTATTTTTTTAGCAGTTTTTTTATGTTATATAAAAATGCTAATAATGAGCTACTTCAAAGAGGTTTTTTTTTCCTTTTTTTTTTTTTTTTCCCTGCATATACAGGTCAAAATTCAGCTGACGTGAATCTGTACACCTCAGCTCAAAGCACTGAAGAGTGAAATATAAGCATAGACAGATTATACCCTGCATGTCTTGCTTTGTTTTTATATTAAAACATAGGTAAAGATAACTGGACTTGAAACACTGGTAACTTGCTAACCAGAAGGGCCATATTCTTCTCCAGCACTTGCTTACACCTGTGTAACTTCAATGACTCCAGTGGAATTTTTCACATTTTTAAAGGTGTAAGTGACAGGATAATAAGGCTTGGAGAATTTATGTAATCTTCTGTAATCAGCATGGCATCTGTAGCTGGCACAAAACCAAAAGCAGTTTTTTAAACAGTTCTTTAAAGCTCCTCCATGTTTTTTAAATATTTTAAAATGTGATTTGCTCCTGTGCATACTAACAAGCAAAGCCATGCTAGAGAGAAGTAAGCTGTCTCAACAACTGTAGTTTCTGACCTTATTTTTCAATCTAAAAGCTCAACACAGAGGCAGTCAGAAAAAAGCAACAAAAACATTCTTCAAGATCAGTGTGATTTTCCAAAAGAAGACAAAGTGAGGTATGAGGATGAGACTAAACTTGGAGTCCAAGCCTTTAGTAATGGCAGTAATTATAGAAGGATAGAAAAGTAAGGATCTCTGGCATATTTTGACTGCACCTAGCACACTAGGCTTAGTAATTCTGTGGCTTGTGGGCAATCAGAGAACACCTAATAAAATTCAGAATGGAAAACACACTTCATTCTTGAGGAACTGTCTCATATTTAAGGTAACATTCCTGATGACCATAGCCTCTGTGGACTTCAATGAAAATATTTTTACATACCTCACCTGATAAACTATAGTTTATAGACATGGAAAGAATTAGTTATTCATCAGTTCATCAGAAGATGTGTGTCAGAGACAAAAAACTGAATAAGTGCTGGCTTTTGAATTTGGTTTCCACAGATAGATGTCTACTCTTTGCACATTTTTGCAGGTACTTCTAAAAGTTAGGGAACTTAACTAGTTCTGAAAGAGAAGGCTTCAAGATATTCACCGAATAGTATCTGTTGGATAAGCCGCATAAAAGCCCTTGGGAGGAAGGAACTCAGGAGTTCTTCTACCTGTGCAATTATTCTAAGTACTGGGTTTAACTGTCATTCATCTGATTTTCCTTCTCTCTGTCCCAGCAAATTTTCAATTCCTTTCTAAAAAGTGAAACACCTTCAATGGGGGAATTGACATTACTTCTTTTGTAGGGTCCATTGCCTTTCCTAGGTGCTTGGAAATCCCATTTCAGGGAGAAATATGGGCACATGAAGCTGTCTTTCATACACAGCCCTTCGTAAGGTCAGAAGGGAGGTGGGACTGTTAGTAGCCAGGTTTTCACAGGGCAGAAAGAGGCCAGAATCCTGGAGGAGCACTCCACAACATATGCACCTCTGTAGACCTAGACATAAAACTTGACTATTTGGGCCTACGGGAAGAAGATTTAAAAGGAGATTCAGGAAACAGAATTCCCCCCTGGAAGTCTCCTGATGAAGCAGATAAAAAGATTTCACTGGAATGTATAAAATTCATAATGACCAACTGACAACAATATGTTGGTGCTTGAACTTGTTAAGTAAACTATGTTAGTTCTTATGCATCACATGCCCTTTGTTTCACAATGAGCCCTACAATTAAAGGCAAAAAGCAGGATCACTTCTGACCATTGCTTCATTGTTGCATTTCACATCATTTTGTGGAGAATTAGTTGCCAAATCTCAATCCCAGTGGGAACAAAGTAAAGAGACGAAATGAAAAGCTTAAGCTTGCATAGCAATAACACACTTAACATAGCACATAGATTTCCCTGAATTGTGGGATATTCATAATTTAATGTAGCAATCCACTTCTGTATGTATGTACTTTAGTGAAAGACATCAGCTCATATCACCCCCATTACAATTTTCTTGCTTTTCTCCAATAGCACACAGTGATCCAAAAGATGGGCCATTTAGAAAACTTTGTGTCATATCATGTTACAATACTTGCTTCTATACTGCTTACATTTAGTTTAATCTCTAATCTGGTTGTAACTGGAGTATGTTTGGACTCAGATGTTAGTTTTCGATATCTAACGATACCTTTTCCTGTGAGCATTCTTGTTTGAAAATGTTTCCTTTCAGGTTTATCTTATTGAATCAAAGGCTAGGGGAAGGAGTAAATATTAATGTTTCAACTTTCTTGCAGTGTCTCTGCAAGTTGGTCAAATAGCTATCCTCAAAACCTGTGGTCCACAATAATTACTGAATGGTTGCATCAACTTCCTCCCATCCCCATCTTCCCACAGTAGAGATAACATTTTAAATGCAAACAAAGAGAAATTAAAATCTCATGGTTTCTCTTACTTTACAACTATATTATGTCACCCATGTTGTATAAAATATATTTAATTACTAATTTGACATATACCTAAGCACACATTTTGTATGGCTTGGTTATGCTGATGACAAATAAAAATAATATATATATATAATTTTAAAAGAAATAGATTATAATCTGCTACATTCTAAGGCATATTTTGGTATACATCTGGTACTTGGTATACATTTATTCTAGAACAGTTCATCATTTGTTAACAGGGTAGCAGAAATGAATTACATAGGGCATCCAAAACAGTAGACAATTAGACAAGTAGACAGTAGAATTCTATATTCTTACCTAGTGTATACCAAATGAATGCCAAAAATGATACTAAAATATTTTTTGTAGCTTCTGTTATTTTTGTTTCCACTATTGAGACTATTTTTTATGGTTCTGCCTGTAAGACCAAGGGTTTCACTAAGCTCAGTCTAACAGAGGTTTGAAAGCATGGGAGCAATTTAATTCAGACATTGGAAATGACCTGAAACTCAGGATGAATTCAGGGTAAGATGCAGCTGCTCTATCTCCCATTGCAAACACTTAGAAATCAGCAATATCTAGATCATGAAAGATCATGTGTTGCCAAGTTTTAAATTTATTGTTGGACTAAGCTGAACACAATCAATGTTATATTTCAGAGATCTATCATAGTCCTTTTTCAAAAAAAAAAATCATACTGTGCAGGAAATGTACTGATAATCGTTATAACAACTCAGCAAAAATACCTTTACAGTGTTAGAAGCTTCAAGGAGCAAAGACCAGATTTCTGAGATTGGTCACTTGGTGCCACTGGTGCTACCTGGGCACTTAGAGCACTGCATGGCAGCAATGAAATGTAGGTTGCTTGTTGAAATGATGTATTGGTTCTCAAGAGATGAATCAAGAAAATTGATGGGCTCACTGGCAAAAGCTTCTGAAAATCAATGAGAGGTTTACTGTTGACTTCAACAGGCTTTGGATCAGGCTTATGCAGGGATCTTCAGATACATGAATGTTACATGGCTGATCCCTCTGAGGGAGGAAGTGACATAGTAAGGACTCAAAATCATGATTCCTTAGACCCTGTAAGTAATCTAAAGACCTGTATTTCATTTCATTTGTACTGGCTGACAACACAGGGTGACAAAACATAAAGCTAAATAATCTCCAGAACCACAATCATTTTTAGAACAATGAAGTCTGCTTTATTTTATCATACTTGTAAAAGATGTGCTAAGGATTACATTTTTAGCTATGAAAGTTAAGAAATCAGAAATTAATTATACTGCATTACACATCAACTATATTATAAAAGATTGTCCAATGAAATGAATAAATCTGTTAAATTGAAATTGAATGATTTCTTTTTTTTTTTTTTCATCCAAGATAGACTTAAAATGTGCAATGGCATGTTCTCCAGAATATGTGTGCTATGAGTAAATCTCTTACAGCAAAAGGATAAGTATGTTAGAAGCTTCCTTAGTTAAGATGTTGCTGTATATAAGCTGGGGCATATAAAACTATAGTGTGTTTCCTTATATAGAAACACATAATCAAACAAGAACAAATCTACCACCAACTGCTTCATACTGTGTTGTGCTTTGATAGGGAAGGAAAGCCAAGTTTCTAGCCTGGGTCTACCCTGACTCAGGCCATAACTTGTGAGTCCTGCTATTCTAACCCTTTCTCTTGATCTGCTTTTCAGCATGTCTTAGAGTACACAGCTCAAAGCAGCAGGGGAGTTTCTTAGCAAAGGGCCACCCACTTGCATATTATTCCTTCCTTGCCTGTGACATGACACAAGAACAAAGTAGACATTAACCGCTACATTAAACCCAGAAGGAAAGTAATCAGTAACCTGTTATTCCCTTAATAAAGGGAAACACATGCAGTGTGAAATCCAGAAGACTAATCAATAGCCCCAGACAATGCAATGTGCCAAACAAATTGCAAATCAATTAGAATCCTTGTTTTCTTTGAAATGGTTCACTATACCTAAAGCAATTACTCGTTCATTAGACCTAATTTAACAGCATGACTGCCCTAGCAACAACTGGCAGCGTCTGGCTATCAAATGGAAGAATGGCAGCTTATTTCTGTCTGTCTGTGAGTCTAACGCCAATCAAAAAAAAAAATTCCTTTATATAAGACAACTTTTCATTAATGGATACATTATTTTCTGTGAAGAAAGAATTAAGTATATTTTATTTGGTTGAGTTTAGTTTTATCAACTAAGTAAAGGAAATGACATTTATATAGACTCTATATAAAAAAATTTGGAGTTATTTAAATGTTTAGTAAGTTGCAATACTAAAGTATGCAGGAAGGAGGGGAAGTTTTAGATTTGCTTCAGTAAATCCTTTGGGATTTGGAAAAAAAATGAGTCTGATACATGTTTGCATCAGCTGCATGTTTACTGCAACTGAAATGACACAATAAGACTAGCATGGTCCAGCACAGGGTGACAAAAATTCGTCAAATGGTCCATAATCCCTTTGATGGGCTCAGAGGGCATTCAGTATTTGGTACAACCCCACCCCCACATTATCTTTACTTGGCATTGGATCAGGCCCCTAACACCCTAACTCCGGGTTTAAAGTAATGGTTTTATACTTTGTTTCCTGCTCTATCCAGTGATATGGTAATATGACTGTAATACCACCATTCAGTGATATGGTAATAGCCACATGGGCCTTAAGACATTTCTAAAAAATTGACAAGTTTTTAATATACGCTCCTTTCCCTCCCTGCAAATCTCAAATTTATGAAACTGCTTTTTTTTTTTTTTTTTTTTTTCCCCTCTGGCGTATTGCCCTGCAGTGTAACAATGAGAGGGATGCACCTGGAATGGGGTCAGCTGGCAGGGAGCCACCTCCAGGAGAGGGGACTAGCTGCCTCTGCCACGCTCTCAATGTAAGCATTTCTTGTCCTTACAGTGAATAAAGGCAAACAGGAATGTTCCACACCTTTAATGGCTGATATAAGGAGTGTTTCCAGGACCAGAGCAAGCTCCAGAGCTACTGGCAGAGTAGCTGGGGCTTTTCCCTTTTCAGTATTGCTAGGGAAAAGGTAACATGCTGTCAATCTGTCCAGGATTAAATCTACCACAATTTTGGCTTGTCAACTTTAACCACACAGGAAAAAAAGGAAATGTTTCCCTAGAGGGTTATTTTTAATGGGGAAGATTTGAAACCCTGATATTGGTTATTGACCTTTAAAGACAGGACATTCTTCTGTAAACATCCTTGCAAATTCTTCAGTGGATACACAATGTGCATATATAAAAATATGTATGTATATCCTAAATATATACATAGCCTGTATATAGGGACTAAATATATATGTACGTATTTATAGATTATACATATATATATATATTTGTAGCATGGAATATATTTTTGTATTAATTGAAGTAATTTCTAAATTCCAGCAGATAAAAAACCCTTCAAATTATTTTAGAAAGCCTTTAAATATTTTTGGGCCTATATTTAGTGTCAAGTTGATCTAATTACTTTTAGAACAGCTGCTGTTACAGGGAGTTGGAACTGTTAAAGTGACCTTAGTATTTATCTAAAGATACTCAACTTTGATGTTCAGCCTTGTCAGGCCTGGTAGAAGTTTATCCGCCTGGTTCTTATTATCTTTTCATGGGGTATAATACTCTCTTCCCTTGCAGAGAGGAGTACTGAGATGATATTTTAACTCTGAGAGGAGAATATTTTTCTGGATTTTTTTTTTTTTTTGTGGCAATCAAGGGCTGCTAACAGGGTAAGAACATAAGAGGTAAGTGCAGTAATCACAGAAGCATAATAAACAATCACAGTTCCATATTTTACCTTGTCTGTATCCACATGCATGTTGATATTTGATGTTATGCTGAAAATGCAGAAATCATAGAATCATAAAATTATTTAGCTTGGAAAAGACCTCTAACATCACCTAGTCCAATGACACCTTTCCTCACATCTCACATAAACCCAGTGAGCTGATCTTTGTATCAATCTGGCATTACAGACTCAGGCAATGCTCAGGGTTGCAGTTTAGCTAGCAGAGATGCTGAGATCCTGTCTGAAAGATTCTGGACCACAGAATCCAAGTGTTCATGAACCTTCTGGCCCTTCTGCAGGCTTATCTTTTTCCTAGAGTACAGACTAAGGAGCCATGAAAGGCACCATAAAAACTAATAAAACATGTCATTAAGTTTTATCCTGATGTTTTAATATATACCTTACAGTTCACATGTGCTATCCAATACTGAAAAGATGTTTAGCTTTTTAAGAGGGTAAGAAATCTGACATCACTTTATAACTCAAAGGGTCTCAAACTGAAGTTCACAATAATCTCCTGCAGTGGCTCTGCCAACATTCAGAGTTCACTAAGAATTATTTTTAACACTTTAGCACAAATAAGTCAATAGATGAAATGTGTTATTAAGTGTAACTTAACAATTGTTTAAAAGTAATTGGAAGCACTCATCACATTTTAAATCTTAGAGGAAATACCATGAGGCACCTTGAAGATATTATGACCTTGAAATTAACTACAGATTACCTACTATCTTCTATATCTTCTTTGGATATATTCAAAACCTGCCTGGATGCAATCCTGTGTAACATGCTCTAGGTGACCCTGCTTAAGCAGGGGGGTTGAACTAGATGATCTCTGGAGGTCCTTTCCAACCATTTTGCGATTCTGTGATTCTGTGATACTAACTTCTGCCCATAACATATTCAGCAAAGGAGGTCAGCCATTTATGCCTTCACTATGGTAGAAAGCTTAAACTTACGTTCATGTCCATTCTTTTTGGCTAAACTGAAGATTGTACTTCTTATTCATCTGCTTACATCTTCTTAGTGCCCATATGCCTTAAGAGTACCTACAAGCATTCTGTTATGTAGGTATGGCAATCTGAATCATGCCCTAAACTGGATATAATTTCTCTTTGTTATTCACATTTGCAACACAACAGCATTTGCAACAAGCCAGAGGACATTTTAATACTTGCAAATGAGATATAACCATAATGCAGCTGTCACAAAATAATGAAATTAACAGGCTTAGACATACAATAAATCTCATCTTTTTGTTCTGTGGGATCGTTTGCAGGCGAGCTCCATATGTTTTTACACTTATCAGATTTTAGTGCAGACCTGAATTGGAACTAAAGTCAGCTGTAGGCAGCTTACTTTCTTTCTTTTTCTTAATTTTGCACAGATAAGTGTGCAAGTGTTGATTTATTGCAAAGCAGAGCACATACTTTAAGTTATCTTGAGGTACAGTAAAAGAGTATCTACCTAGTGTTTGCACATCATGGCATCAAGGTAATGATCCTGTTTGCTGGCCTACACCTGAGTTTCTTCACCAGCAAGGCCAGGATCTGTCTGGTGGGGAACTCCACCTGAGCCAAAGGTGGATAAGAAACCCACTGTGTATCTGATTTTGTGAGGATGCTTCTGCATGCAGTGCCCTGACACCTAGTGGATCACACATAGACCTTTCAAAAACCGCTGAGCAGATGACACTTTGGAGTCTCTCCTTTGCATATGAAGGCAGAGGCACACATTGGTGTAGATGATGAACACAGTACACAGAGAAAGCACCCACACACAAGCATAAATGATCATTATTGCTGTTTCTTATAATTTTAATAACATATGTTTTCCATTTTACAAACGAGTAGGAATAAATACTTTTTTTTCTGCAGTTACATCTGCATCATTAAGGGTTGTGCCAGATAAGCTGAAATAATTACAGTATTTTTGTTCAAGCTCTCTATGCTATACCCATAAGCAGGGTTTACTACACCAGTTCCCATGTCAGGGGTGACAACCCCTTAACAGGCAAGTCAGGATAGGATGTATGTTTGTGCCTCAGTCCGTCTTAGCTTACTGCTCGGCACCTTAGCTTAGAACATCAGTGAACTACGCTCTATTTCTAAAGACAGGATTTATTCCAATGCCTTTCAACTGCCTAAAAGTGAGGCACCTAAGCTGCCAGTCATTTAGGGTCCTTTTGCAGATACTGAAGAGACACAAGGAGTTCTGGAGACTGTAAGACAGTTAAGCCCCTCACTGTGCAAACTGTGCATTTAATATTTAGCTTAGTAGCAGATAACACTTATTATATCCAAAGATTAGCTATACGTTTCTGATATATGATGTCTAGTTAGACTTAAAATTGTATTAGACTACAGCTTCTTACAAGAAAACAACACATTCCTACTTTTATTTAGAACATTTTTTTTTCCTTTTTGGCAAGAATGTGGCTGGGGGGATACCTCTGGAATTCTTTTTTATCTTCTAACATATACATTTTCTCTAAGGTCTTACGAGTAGCCGAAGACTGCTGTGTTTTCCAAGCTATTTTCAAACAACAATGTATTTATCTTCTTTGGCTGGCTCTTGCTTGTATAGTTAAAGGTAATTCAGTAGCAACAGCTAAGTATCACTTTTCTGATTCATGTTTGGCAATGCAGGACATATAAGCACACACTGATGACAAACAGATTTCTTTGTTTCCTATTTACTGCAAGTGTAATAGGGCTAAATGGGATCTCAAGATGTCATCACATTGATCTTCCAGTCTCAAGGCAGAATCGACTGTATCTTGAAGCTGATTAAGGGAGGAAATGTAATCTGTGTTTTGTGTTCTGGTAATTAAGCATTTTATAAAGATGTGGCTGTGGCTAATCTCAAGAATGACTATGCATATACATATGTATGCCGTGATGAGGCATCTCTCAATGCAAGGAAAAACTAGTCCTAATAGGGCTGCACATACCTAAGCATTATATTGATAATGTATGAGTCAAAAGGGGATGGGATTCATACTCTCATAGTTGCACTGGTTCAACAGTGGGAAAAACTTACTTCAGTGTCTCAATAAATGTATGTAAAGAAGAATCCAGAGGGACAGAATAAAGAGTATTCAGAAAGGGACTCTCTTTAACACTTTCCATATAATTCCACTCTATAAAAGGCTTTTTCCAGGCTATTGAAAGGGCTTCTTCCAGGCTATTGACAGGGTGATGAGAATCACCCAATTGTCCTGTTGAACAAATTCCCTACACTGAAACTATTTATTATTTCTTAGTATGTAGCTGTAGTTTGAATAACAAGAAGTTCATATTTTTTCAAAGCTTTTAGGGTGTGATTCCTTTTACATCTGTTGGAATCTATATCATAGCCTGTATCATAGTGAAGCCATTCTCTGTCATCTTTGAAAAGTGACAGAGACCAAGGGGAGCTCCATGATGACTGGAGAAGGGCAAATGCTGCATCCATCTTCAAAAAGGCCAGAGGGGAATATGGGAAGCAATCATGGAGTGAGTTCTTCTTGAACATGTTTATGTGTGTATGAAGAAAGTGGCGACTGGAATGTCAGTAGATAAAATCATGCTTTACCTGATGCTTTCTATCATGAAATGACTAGAGCTGCAGATGAGGGAAGTGCATTGGATGTCATTTACCTTGACTTTAGCATGTTTTGGGGCAGTCTCCATAATGTTCTTGTATTTAGGCTGGTATGTTATTGTCTAGACTGTTGGACAAATGGATGAGTAAAAACTGTTTGGATGATCAGGCTCAGAAGGTAGTGACAAATGAGTTGTGCTCTACCTGGAGGTTGGTAACAAATGAAACACCATAGGGGTCTTGGAAGTTTTTAAGACCTGACTAGATAAAGCCCTGAACAGCTTGGCCAGGCCTCAAAAATGGCACTATGTAAGTGGGAAGTTGAACTGGCGACGTCCTGAGAGCCCCCTTTCCTACTACACTTTCCTTTACTACACTTAAGTATTGTGTAGCCATCTGAGTTTTAGACTAAAGTGAGAGCAAGTATCCCTACTGATGAAGTGATGTATTTGCTCCTCTGGACTGACATACTATCTTTACCTCAGTACCCTCTGGCTTGAGCTTCAGGAAGGAGAGCTGTGAACCATGACTGTGGCTTGGGAAGGTCATTCAGCTGTGTATAGTGGAGGTGGAATTTGGGTAGTGCTGCCACAGAAACAAAAGATTAACCCATGGCAAAACCAATCAATTATACAGATCTGAATTTAAAAAAAAAAAAAAAGAAAAGAAAAAAAAAGAGAGAGAGAGAGAGAGAGAGAAAGAGAGACAGGAAAGAGAAAGAGAAGGTAATGATCAGTGATTAAACAATATTTTAGAATAAAAAAAAACCTGTAATTAACAGGAAATGCAGAAAATTTTGAACCCATAGACATGAAGAGAGGTACTTTCAGAAATATCAAGGTGAATTAACTCATAACAAACCCAGAGTAGCCACCACTTCAGGACGTTGCAAACCCTCAGTTTGGTGAGGCTTCAAATGCATCTTAAAGTATCCAGCTCTATTTATTTTTCATTTTCCCCTGTTCACTGCAATCAATGGAAATTAAGGGTACTTAGCAATTCACAGAACTTCCCCAACAATCTGAAGGATTGGCACAATCACAAGCTCTCTGAGAGACTCTGGGCATCTGGGCAAAATTCTTATTTGAACATCTCCCAGAGGTGTGGTTTCTTGCCCAGGGCAAGGATCATTTGAAAGCTCTGGAAATTTATAATCCATATTCCAAGTGTGCAGAATATGAACACATACCACAAAAATATCTCATAATAAAAATAAAATTAAAAAAAAGGTAAATATTACCAAGACAAAAACGAGAACAATCTTTTGTTCTGTGTTTGTGATGTTCAAGAATATCTGGGCCCTAAATTCCCATTTGGCATCTTCATCATTATTGCAATAAGAATCATAACAATATAAGGCAATTAACTCCAGATACTTGAATAAGAAGTGAACAATACTTTCAAACTAATTCAAACAATTCAAACTAATACAGATTACATCTTAGAACAATAGCTTAAAATACTTGGCAACACTCTAGTCACATAAATAAAAATCAGTTTAAAACAGCTATTACATTTTATAGACTTGTAATTTTAGTATATAATTCCAGTAAATAATTTCACTGTTTTCACAAAAACGTGTGTATGTACATATAGGTGTATGAAAAAATGATTTATGTAAGGGACTTCAACATAACTAAAAAGATCACAAGAACAACTTTCTACCCCTAAGCTTGTGTAATTCAATTGCGTTTCCAATATTCATGCATGTTTTTTATTGATATTCTATTTTTTTTTACAAAATTCAGTTTTTAAACATAGGTTTAAGCTTTAGAATGCACCTCACATACACTTTTTTTTGGTCAAAATGTTCATAGAGAAATTCAGACAAGCAATTTAACTGCCATTGTATTTAAAAATGTTGTTCTATAACTGACTATTAATGAGCAAGTTTATTACAGATATTTTCATTGGTTTTGTGGATTTTCTTTTACATGTAACACAATATGAAAACCTTTTAGCCCCTATGAAAAATTCAGAGTGATTTAAGACAACTGCCTTATAAAAGACTCCACCTTTTGAGGATCATCTTATGCATTAAAAGGAAGGAAAAGTTCAGCTTGACCATTACGGTCAAAATTAAGAAGTAGGGAGGTTATAACCTTTTTATGAAGATAGAAGCAATGAGGTTTTATGTATATGAATCATTATTTGTTTTCCTCCTGAGGGAATCATTCAAATTGTCCACTAGCTTTCAAAAAAAAATAATAAAGGAAAAAGAAAAAGAAAAAGTAAGTTAGCTATATGAGTCTTAAAACAATAAATTTAGAGAGATTCTTTCTTGTTATAATTCTTCATGTATTTCCAAGACCAGTCAATCACTATTTTTGACAGATAGCATGTATGGCACCTATCAAAATGTTTTAAATGGCTTTTGCTAAGAGACTCACCAAAAAATATTAAGGAGATTTTCTACACGTGATATATTTCCTTTTACTACAGCACATGTTTCAAAGACTTGATTACTGGTAAAGCACAGATAAAAGCTATAACAGAATGGTGGTCAAACAAGTGGAGCCTATAAAGTATGCACTCCTCTTTTGTTTGCTGCTATACAAAAAGTGAATAGACAAGCCCTTTTGCAAACTTGCAGAGGACCAACTTTTTCCCTACCCCCCACTCCTGGGAATAAGCCATTTTAATTATTTAAGTTTTTTTGTTTAATCTTCCACCAACAAGTAATATGAATATTTTATACAACACTGATGAATGCTTAACTAATACAGTTCTTCATACAAATGCAAACTTCCTTTTTACTGGCCTCTGGTGACTATGCATCTAGTGCCAGAGTGGCATCATTCAGCTCCAGTTGCTATAGCATTTTCAAGAACCTCTCTGTTCTTGTCATAAATTATCTTTAAGTGAAAAAAGCTCCAAGGAGGTCTGCAGCAAACTGTATCAAATAATGAATTTCTAAGCTGTGGTAGAAAACACTCATCTTACTTATATTCTTCTACCATCGATTGTTTAGTGACCCTTCTTTGGGATACAGATGAGCATAACCCTGAAAAATGTTTGTGTTGTCTTTCTCTTGCTGGCAGCCTGCAGCCTGCATGATCTAATAAATATTGGCAGGACCAAATGAAATAATATAGAAGAGCTTCTCTTCTTTAAAGTCCATAGACCAAGAGACTCTTGTCACTTGTTAATATCTCCATCAAACAGTGAAGTGTTAACATATGTGATACGACCACGCAATCAAGTAAGGACCGATTTGTTGACTAATTAAACCAACACAACAAGCTCTTTAGCACCTACAAGTGACAAGTTTAGAGCAGGCAAGTGGAAACTCTCAATTGAGTCCCCTTTTATGAGACTATCATGCCAAATTCAATTCTGACTGAGTAGTATTTGAATGTACTTGACTTCCACTATGTGCTGACATGCTTACAATAATTCATCATGTGTGACAATAGCCCAATATTAGAGATTTATGATATATACAAAACAGTTACAAATGAAATGTAGCCCTAACATGTGTCTGCTTTACTTATCCACAGCCTATTGATATTATAATTAATGGTCAATTACTTAGGGATAGAGAATAGAAAATAGTCATTACCAGTTTCAGTCATCATCTGTTTTTGGCAAATTCTGGAAGTAAATGAAACCATTTTCATAGTGTTTGGCGGTTGCTGGAAAGTACACTATTGCTCACTACAAGAAGATTGGGTTTGCTATCTGTTCTACAGCTGAAGAATTATTTTAGGAACATAACATTTATTTTATTATTATCATAATGTAGATAAGATTTAGAAAGTGTATCTGTGAAGAAGAAAATACAGTGAAAATTGTGTACAAATATTTTAGGAAGATTGCTAGCGCTGGCCAATTTTACAGACATACACACAGAACCAATCCCCAATACAATTTAAAAAACTTAGATTCAAATAGAAAATCCTTTAATGGGAAAAAAAAAAAAAAAAACGAAACAAAAAAAACCATGAAACTATGCAGTTGCTGTTAATCATTCACAGGTTTAGATGCTGCCTTAATATTGACAAGATGACTCATAGTCTAACAGTCCAGTTCAAGAGGGAGCTCAAACTACTTGCAAAAAGGCATGGCACTTTTAGGCCACTGATTGTGCAAACGATGGTGAATACTTTCCTTTTAACCATGAATAGTTCAACTGAAATTGGGCTATTCACATGCTGAAAATTATGTATGTGTGTCTTTGCAGTATTTGGGCCCTTGTCTTTAACAAACAGCAACCAAAAGTGCAGACCTTTAAAGGTTCTTGGAGAGCTAATTCAAGGTTCACCTTCTCCCTGCTAAGCTTTCAGCCCTGAAGGGGCAGGAAGGCTTTCCAAGTTTAGGAGAGTATTTTCAGGAATCACCCAGCTGGCTGGGCACCTCCCTCAGCTCCCAAGCAGCAGAATGTGAAGAGGCACTTTACTGGCCCACCTGTTGCAGTCAGTTAGTGGGCTAGAGAAAACAATTCGCTTAGCTCAAGATCCTCAGCTGTACAAGTCTTCCCTGGAGTTAGGTCACAAAGATGAACTACCCTCAGGGATGTGGTTTAGAGGAAACCATATCTTTTCCAGCATGAACTTTCTGATAATCGCTCAAGCATGGAAATGAGGTCAGGAAGAAGAAAAAAGAACTCAGACTGAGCAGAAGTAGCCTGACCATTGTCTCCATTTTGAAGACGTATTTAACCAATGACCTGGCATGGAGGGCACCTTTTAAACATATGGTTGTAGTAATACAGGAATGATATAGACAATGTTTTGGTTTGGGTGGTGGCATACCTTTACTTGAAAGAAAAGGGGAAGAATGAGAAATAACCTTGGCCTTATATCTGGCAAATTACTCTAATTGTTAATTTCACCACTAGTGTTTACACAGTACTTTGACATCATCAGTTGGAAGAACTGCAGAATAATTTTTTCTGTCTTAGAAGCCAGCAGTGACAAAAGGAGTTCTTTCCAACAGCAGGGGCTCATAATTATAGTGATCCCTTTCATATGTTACTGCTAAGCTTCTATTGCTAACCAAACTTTTAATGTGAAATTTTTAATGTCTCTAAGAGCAGAACATTTTGCCCTTTGATGGAAATATATTATTTTTCCAGTATTCCCAATTTACTTTAAAATTATATCCAAATAAGTAAATATCCCTAATTCATCAAACATGTCAAAATAAATTGTCAGAATTTTATATAATAATGATCTAGAATCTAGATAAGTATGTTTTATTTTGTAAGTACAATCTTGGAAAAGAAAGGCTTTGATTCAGTTCTCAGTGATACTGGTGCAAACAGAGAGCAATAATATAACACTGAACTCATGCAATTTAACTCCAGGTTTAACATAAAAATTCATTTAGATATTTTATTAACTAAAAGGCTAAAAGCATTAAATAAAAATGCAATTATTTTAGTAACCTTAAAGGAGACGAGATCTTATAGACTTGTGTTGATATCTGCATCTCTAGAGGAATCAATGCAATTTCAACAAAAGAATTGTACCACATTGAGTTGTTTCATATAATGCCATTGAAATGAAAGAGGTTCACGAAGGGTTGATTAAATTTAAGTGGAAGAAACACAATGAGCAAAATTCATCGCTGGTATAATTCTGTTGTCTCCTGCAGTTCCACCATGAATGGATAGGGCCCATGACAGTCTGAGTTTTTTCTGCACTTCAGCAATTGAATTAGCTGAATTAGAATATTTTGAATTGTAAAACAAAACAAAACAAACAACAACAACAAAAACACACACCCCTCATATTATACAAACCAAATTCAATTAAAGGAAAATACAAAGGAAGATAAGCACTTGATTATATATAAAGATGAAACTCAGTCATTAACATGCACTGTGGTCAATATTGATAGTGTAGGTCACATCAGAAATATTTCACATCACTCTGAAGATACGATGTGCATGACAAAACTACAGCTACTATTCAGACAGGTCTGCCTTTTCTTTCTTTCTTTCTCTTTTTTCTATTTAGGGAAGAAGAGAGCGGGGTCCAAGATAGACTTTAAACCAACTTCTTAAAACTGTACATGAAGATTATTTCTAAACAATACTGAAGTCAACAGGAACTACAAATAGTTATTGTCTCACAGGATGAGGCATTAATTTCTTTTCACAATTAATCACATGTAAAACTCATCAGTTGCAGTAGCAATTGAACAGATGAATCAGTAAAGAATATCTAACTACTCTCTATACAATCTATATTTATACATGTAGACATATGTTTAATAGGTGAAGCTTTTTGAAATATAGGTAGCAAAAGAGCTCACGCACCCGACCTGTACTTATTATGACAATGATTTTCCACTCCCAGGTACCTCAGAATTCAAAGTTATTTTTCAAAAGGGAGAGATGAACTTAGTGGCTACTGAAATTAATCTAACCTACATCTTTCTATTTCATACAAAAGGAATGAAATAACCTACTTTTATTGGAATGGAGTTTGCATACTAACTCCATCAGTGTGGATGGAGTTCAGTAGTCATACAAATAAATGTATTCAGTTATCTATTAATTTAGACACTATAACTGGGAACCTAGAAAATCTTTCAAAAAGGAGAGGTAAAATGCCAGGAGAAAAACCTTGGGTTTCTTTTAAAACAAAGTCACCAGATTTCTAAATTTGTAGTTATATAATTAGATTTGAATGTAAAAGCTTCAGAGTAAGAAATAGCTCTGTGAATATCAGAATTATGAACCCATGTTCTATAGTCTCTCTCCTGTACTACCCTTGATGTCTTGTCACATGTCTGATTTCATACCACAGCCTAACGGGCAATGAGTGTGCTTAAATTTCACACCACTGCCCAGCTATCTGCTTTCCTGTATCTCCTACTCACCTTGAATCTGAAATATTTCTTCTTAACAATTCCAATCTTTCTGTATAATATCACTGAAATTAGACTACATATTGAAGAATTTGTAAAGGCAGTGGGGACTAGCAGAAGGATAGGCAGAGCAACTCCAGAAGCCTTTTTCACTTTTAGAAATAAAATTAATAAAAAATATTGTCTTCCCATGACCTCAAAAAATCAATTTCTTTCCCTGTTAAGCAATAGAGTAGAATGAGTATTGGCATATTTTAGGATTATTTTCATCTCAATGTTTAAAAAGGACTATAGAGAAACTATTTAACCCATCTTCAGCTTGCCATACAGAGTTTCCCTGTGGAATGGAAAAACTGCAATATTAGAGCACATAGAGCACGTCTTCTAGCATTTCTGGGATTTTCTGGAATCTTGCATTTCAGCTGAGCTTTTTTCCAGTTCTCATGAAAGTAATCTTGGGATGTACCTCAGTAAGGAATGAAGAACTATATCAACAGGATTATGGCTAGAAGGGTATACTGGGCCATAGCTTTGCAATTACAGTGATCTCTACCTTTGAGAGACAGATCATTTGAGTCTGATCACATTTGTATCCAGTAAAGTTTAATCAAAGTAAGCTTATGTTAGATGTGGACCAGATGTTTTATTTCTGCTCCCACCTCGACCCAGAAATATTGCAGTCTGTTTTATTTTACCTCTCTAGAAAACATTAAAAGATGTTATACTAGATTTTTCACTCTATTTCAAATACATAGTGCCTTCTATTTGTAGAGTTGCCTTATTCCATTTACAGCACTTTTGTACTTGAATAATTCATCAATTTCAATGAAGTTACATGTGTTTTCTGCTGATAAAGATTAATTTCTAATTGTCTATGCTGACAAGTGCCACCAGCAGCCACCACCATAAGTCAGTGGAAAAAAAAAAAAGGTATCAGATCAAACTATTCATAATTTCTCTTATCTATAACGTGCCAGTCTCTGAATTTGAGCTTTTTGTAGTTTCATTTATGAGCATATTGGGCATTTCTGCCTTGGTGAGTGGTGAGACCCATGAGAAGGTTGGAGTAGCAGCAGTATTAGTTGTCTAATCTTAACGTGTTACTATAACTCTGTTGGAGCCCTAAATATCTTGGATATCTGCCTGCGTTCACACCTTGCTCTCTCTCTTCCCATCCCCAGGGTCATATTTTTCTTTATTATCCTCCCACATACCAGCACTGGACTTTGGTCCATGTGGAATACTTGTAAGACCCAGGCCTACATTCAGGGACAAGGAAAGTAAGAGGAAATAGGAGATATAGTAACTCTAAACAACACAGTTGGCTCCAATGGCTCCAATAAATTCACTCTCTCTTGATACAGGCTGAATAGTTGTCATGAGCTGACTGAAATAGGTTTGCGCACAGGGGCAGGTCCAAAAGTACTTTGGCTGTTCTGACCACTTGTTTGCCTTGCCCTTAGGTAGTCTTACACACTGTGGTCTATATCCACAAATGCCACTGACATTACATGGGAATGCTGTAGGGTGAAATCTTGCCTGCCTTGAACTCAAAACCAGAAACATGATTGACTTAAATGGTGACCACGGTCTCTCACACAGACTTAGCTCTAACTCCCAGAGATCACAATGTACTGCAAGCCATGGAAGTCCTGTTGATTTGAGTGGAGTTATAAGTGGCGGATCTGGTCTAGCCATATCAGTGGGTTACCCACAATGCATTAAGCTAATTGTGTAAAAACTTTGAAAGAAGCACCTGGGAAGAAGTGTTCTGCAGAGATTAGGATCGGTCTTGATCTATTTTAGTCCTTATTAAAACAACTGCAATTACATTTAAATAAATAAAGTGATCATATAAATAAATAAATCATATTTGTGATCATAAGTGATTTGTAATCATAAGTGATCGTATAAATAAATAAAGTGACCTATAGGTTCCAAATGTTATGTCTGTGACAATCTCACCTCCTGAGGCGTCATCTCCATTGCTCTCTTTGGACTTATCACCTCCACAGGAAAAGAAACAGATAGAATTTCATACAGTGATTTTCAAATGTAAGTATGTGATCTTTTCTGCTGCTAACATTATTACAGCAGCAGCAACCTTTGATGGGAAGGCACAGCAAGGTGTGTGCAGTTACATCTTAAAACATATTGGTTAGATTTGCCAGTGATATGCCCCAGCACCTGCAGATATGCTTCTTTCACTAAGCTTCAGTTCACTTTTGCCTCTGAAAAATAAATAATGCTCATAGAAATAACAACGATATTTTAAGTGTTGTGGTTTTGTACTTGTTTAGTTTCTGATTATAGGACCTTGCAATTGAATAGTAGAATTCCAGCAGCCATGTTTTTTTTTCTTATTTATTTTATTTTTATTTATGTTTATGTTTATGTTTTTATTAGTAGAGGTAACCTGTAGTTTAAAACCCTTCACCTCTGGAATCTTGATCTGAAATATTATTTATGCCACAAATGAAAATGAGTACAGTGACATGAACTTAATAGCATGTAGGCTGAGATTACAAAGCTTTCCCTTTGTTCAATAGGTTTCTGTTTAAGCAAAGGCCAAGGACTTGAACAGTAGGGATGTTTGAGCTCAGGACTCAGGTGCATTAGAATAAATGAAGAAGACTCAACAGTTTCCATCTCTAAAAATATTATTAGAGTTCATGAGACAAAGAAGCCAATGTAGGACTCCAATCCACAAAACAATTAGCATTCCAGCTTTAATACTGCAAGACACTTAAATAGATGCTGCTCCTGAGAGAAAAAATGTATGATGTTAGTCTGGACTTAATTGCTCCTATCTTTTTAAATGTATTTAGTTCTTAATAATGCTATCTCCCCATTTTGCAAAAAGAAAGTGAGACAGAGCCTGAGGGATCCACTTCTGTACATGAAAGTAATCAACTATGGTAGTTTAAGACACTTCTTGTCCCATCTATTCTCCCTTCTTTGCTGGAGGTTGCAGCCACCACTGCAGGAAGAGAGAGATTTGAATCAAACCTGTGCTCATTCCCCAGCTGCTGTATTTCATAGTCCAGTCTCTCAGTGCAAACTTCAACAGCCCTGAGCCCTGAAGTTAATATACAGAGTTGTGAGCTAGAATGGCTGAGGTGCCACCACATATTCTTTTTTGACAGTTTTGCTATAGGATTAGTAACTTGCAGGAGAGGGATGAGGCAGGAAGCTCACAGTAGTGATGTCTAAAACTGCACCAGCAAGATTCTCAAAAATGTACTCTCAGAGCTTGAAGATTTAACTCTACAAAGGGACAACTATGATTCCATTAAAGCCCAAGACTAAAATCCTCAAAATGCTTCTTTGTCCATGAAGATGGTTAAAATCCACCCAATTTTTAAGTTTTCTGTGTGTCTAAGTGCTGGGATACCCAATATATCAGTCCTGATAAAGGTGAACTACTCGGTAATTGGTAAGGCTTACCCTTGTCTACAAAATGTTCCCCTGTCTGTTACCTCTAGATCTTGATCATATAACTGTCATAGAGCACACTTATTAAAGTAGGGTCTGCACAAACTTGAGCAGGAAAGAATACAATGCCTTTTATAAAATAGAGGAGTCAGTAAAGGATGTTGATAAACCATGGGAGATTTTCATTTGTGTCACTGTCAAGCTGAAGTCTTAGAAAGTCCACCCCAAGACCATAATATAGTTAGCTGTTCTGGGCGTAGAGATCTTACAGTGACTGGCAGAGCTTTGATGGATAGTCACCAGATGAAATCAGCACATAACAGACAGCATGCAATTCTTCAGCTCAATTAATAAGGCAACAAGAATGGGAGAGGGAGGTGAATAGTAGTGTTCTATTACACCCACTTTTGGCTATTTCTATATTTTAGTTGTGGAATTTGCTGAACAAAACAAAACACATTCTGTGAATTGACTTCTGCTGAGTTCCTGAAGTTACAAGTAAGGTCTATGGTGGACATCAGTAAGAAGTGTCCCAGTTCCTCAGCTAATGCCCCAACCACTGGCTTGTCTTTTCTATCTGAGTAAGTTTTTTAGATCAAGAAGACTGTTCACTAACTTCAGTAATTTCCCAGAGAATGGCCAGCATCTTCCAAGATGAAGGTCTTGATTCCTAAAGTGTAGCTGGAAAAGAAGAAAAACCCAACATGTTGTTTTTCTTATCAAATTGGTATCAGAGCTGACAGAGGATACAAACTATGGTCTCAGTCCTGCAAAAGTATTTGTCCATTTCCAGGATTAATGATTAAATTACCAGTTGTTGAAAATCAGTCTGTCCTAAGCGAAAATAAAGAAAAGCATGATTTCCTACTTTCAAGCAGAAAATCACAAAGCAAGCTGAAATGAAGGGGCCCAATTTAGAGTGAGGTGAGGGGAACAAACCAACACAGTTTGTTTCCTTCTAGAAAGTAACATCAAGACTATTTTTGGTATTTTGAGACCCTGCCTAACTCATGTGGGAAGACTGCTATATGCATATGCATATTCCACTTGGCAATACATTCACCACGGCACACAGCCACCTACTAAATAATAGAACTTAAAAATGGAAAACCAAATGACAGAAAAATCTGTTTCCAGGTATTTAATCAAAGGGAGGATCAGAGTACAAAGCTCAAGATAGTCCCAGCACACAACTCTGGCTGAACTGTCACTCTACAGCGGGTTTTAAACATCTGCATTACTTTGAAATACCATGAATAATTTATAATAGAATAAAGAATTTAAGAAAAATAGATTTTTTAAAAAAATTAGTACCCCACAGTAATCACCTGCCTTCATGTTTATTAGTGAGGTGCTTTGGGGATAGAAAACATCATTGATTTTATGAACCTTTTGGGAGGTTTCTTTTTAAAAATTAACATTTCAGCTTGATATTATTTTAGTATTTACCACTCGGTATTGTCTTAGATGTCATCTTGGCAAAGGGCTCCTAAACAACTGCCACTTTTAGCACTGCTGCCAAAAGGCCCCCTTTCACAATAAAGCATGCTGTGCTTTGGCAGGAAATCAATAAAGTGAAAATCTGTTCTCATCATCCATACATTTACCATCACAATCAACAATCAAAGGCAAGACCTGGGTTCTTTATCCACAGGCTCCAGCCTCCCAATTTTCTGCTATGAAAGGCAGCATAAATTAGAACCCTTGGTTCCTGTTAGCTGGGCTTAATGGGTATGATTTATGAACCATTAAATGAGGTTATGTAAATTGATCCTTAGCAGAATGCTAGCACACAGGTGACAGGTGCAGTACATTTGAATGATGAGTCCACAAGGGTTCTGTACAAATCAGATTTCAGTGACATTCAGTTTTAGGAAGGAGAAATATGTTGTCAACAAGGAAGTGATTTAAATAGTGCCCTGGGTTTGTCAGCAATTATGCTTTTCTTCTTAATTGCTGCAAACTATATAAATTCTAATAGGAAATAAATTACTGATTTACCAGTTAATGACAAGGGGGTATAGACAAGAATGGTTTAAACATTAAAAAAAACATTTGCCTTGTGAGGCCATATTCAGTGATGATTTCATTTATGCTGTTAAAGTTAACAGATGCTTTAAAGTCACACGATAAACTTTGACATGAGCTAAGTAAAATTGTTTTTATTGATAAGTTAAAGGAAGCTGGTTTTGTGCTAAAGCAATGGTTGTTCTTGAAAGGATGAAATCGCATACTTACGTAGAAATAAAGATAAATTATTTTTGTAATTTTTTGTGTATTTGTTAGTGTTTTTTTTTTTTTTTTGGTCTTAACCTTTTCACAAAATCAGAACAAACTACGTTAACTAGATTTAAAATATTCTGGCTTAGCGTGACAGGATTTTTATACTAATATTGAAAATGATCACACCTAGTGATCTGATGTTTGACTCATTTCCTTCTCACTGCTATCCCAAGTGACCATAAGGATTGACTAACTTTGTTATCGTAAGGTTTCTATAGGAAAAAATAGTTTTGCTGTTGTAACACATTTAAATCTGTGCCATTGGTATTCAGGCTGCTTTGGTTTTGGTAGGAGGGCTTCTGGAGAACTAGATGTATTTGTATGATATTTAAGTTCTGCTTTTCTCTAGCCTCGTTAATAATAGCATGTTCCAACCAGTGGCCTGGCACACCTCAATTTAATGAATATTTGCATCTTTCATTGGAAAGAAATGAAATAGTAATAGGAATGATTGATAAGGATTGAATAGGAATGATGGATAAGCCTGTATGAAACTCAAAGCTGCAAGGGCAGCAGTTCTGGAGAAAAGATTATACAGGAGGGTACTCAATATACAGATAACAGAATGGTATGAAAATACTTCCAGAGGCTTGGTGATATTAGGTCATTTTCATCTACGAAATAAAATACAGATGATGAGAGGGAACTGGAAAAAACAAAAACAAACAAAACCAAAACAAACAACAACAACAACAAAACAGAAGCTGGGAAGCCTAATAAGATCTAAGACAAATTGAACAAACCTGAGATATTAACGTGTCTATTTTGCCAATATATACCTTGGCTATGTTTTTCCTTTTTTTTTTTTTTCAGAATTTGTTGAAGTTTGTTCAAGAACAAGCATCATTTGCTAATTGAATTAGCTTTTCCTATTGTGTTTTACTTCAATGGAGGTTCCCTCCATGGTTCAACTGTTTACTCACTGCATTGATCTGCTCAATGCAGAATGTAGTTCTCTAGTTCTCTGCCATACTTCCCCTTTCATAGAAGCTGTCACTTTTATTTCTGTGAAGAGAAACAACAGGAGAGAGTCCAGAGTTTGCAGTGCTTTTAGGGGTGTGGAATGCAAATTAAAAGAATCACGAGGTTGCAATGTGGCTAATGCAGAACATTGGTGAGGTGAGGTGGGTTTTACTCCAGGTATTAAGGAAGAATAGCCTACCTATCAGTATCTCATGACAAAGCTGCACCAAAAGACAAGCACCCCAGAGTTAAGGGAAACCTCAACTGCACTTGTCTATGTGAACCTCATTCAGTATCTTCTGTGACTGCACTACAATATAGCCTTCATCCTGCAGGATGGTGCTTTGGAAGGTCCAGCTTCACACCTACAGCAGGGACTGTGTATCCAAAGGTAAATCAGTTATTTTTAAAGGCATTAGCCTGAACTAATCAGTTATCCTCTCCCACCACACAGCTTGCCTTAGATTGCTGTCACTAAATCACCATTGCTACCACAACCCTATAACTTGAGTCACAAATAAAACTCTCTGATTTTTCCTGATGAAGTTTTTCCTGAACTTGCCTCATTCAGTGTACAAAGTGGTCAGTCTTTGTGCAATGGGTTACTGCTCTATGCTTCTCTGTATCCACCCTGTCTGCTGCATATTCCTTGCCCTATCTAAGCTTTACTTTAATACAGCATTACTCATTTCTCCATATATCTTTCTCCACATATCTTACTGCCACACTTTAAATTCAGTGTCTTAGGAAAAAGATTAATGTGGAAGCCAAAGCCCATCACCTTCTTATATAGAGAGGTGAGCACATCCTTTCTTAAAAGGTTGATCCAACTTCAATCTTTCATTTTAAAATATGTCCATTGTCCTTTTTTTTTTTTAACATAATAGCTAAGTGATTATAGGACTTGTGTAGAAGTCACAGAAGAAGTAGATTCAGCTGCGTCCCTCACCTGAGAAGATTTAAGCTTATGTTTTGTTTGGTTTCTTTCTCAGGAGAGTTCCCCACTCACTAGGCTCCTTCAAGTGTAGGCAACAAAATAACAACACTGACACTGAGTCAGACCAGAGCCAGCTAGCTTACTACCTTGCTCTGTGACAGGGGCAAAAAGCAGATGCTGCAGAAAGAGTACAAGAACAGGGGAAAGATATGTAGTATTTCTGAGTAATCTTCCAGCCTCCAGTCATTTTTCATTTAGGGGATTCCAGAGCTGGATGTTATTTCATTATGCTTATTAACTTCCAATGGATTAACTGCCAATGGATTTGTCTTCCATACGATTGTACCATCTTCTCTTAAACTGACATAAATTTTAGCAACAAATTCCAGATGTCAGCTATTCGCCTCTCCTTTTGTTTGTTTTGAACTTGAATATCAGTGCAGAAAAGAAAGTGTTGGGAAAGAGCAGGAGTAATGGTGAAGGTACTGCAATGGATCTCAGTGCAAAGATCCCTTGACATGAACTTGTACATCCACACAATGCTGAACAGCTTTACGCAGACTCAGCTTCTCAGGTTTGAAAGTATTCTGGTTGTGCTGGTGCAATGCAGCAATGCAAGGAAGCCAAAAGCCATGAATTAAACAGCTATGTCACAGAAGCCAACTCCTCTAAATTCAGCTAAGATATCTTTGCATCATGGTAGGGGGAGAATCATCTGGTTTAGATTCCTTTCAGATCTAGTTCTGAGTTCTTCAGGACCTGAGCTACTCCTTCCCTGAGGAGTGGCATTATCCTTCCTGTGGTCCAGATGGGCAAGAAAAGGGAGGGCAGGGAAAACACAATCCATGGGTACAGTCTGTCCAGCAAGGGAACGTAGCAATGTCTCCACTTACAGAAGATCTCTTTTGGACCAAATTTGTGGGTTTATTTTGAATAAATCAGAGCTAGGAAAAAGAATTGATGCTGCAAGGAGTCATCCAGTACAGAAGCCCTCTGAAATTCATTAATACAGAAAGAGCCACTGACATTAAAGCCCAAATTGACAGAAGTGGCAAGTAAATGTGGGTGACTGTTTTGAAAGACCAAAGATTTAATTTTGCTGTATATTAACCTGAAAGCACTTAATTTTCACAAAGGAGCTTGCAAGGGCTCTAAAACACAGAGGTCAGAGATCAGTACCACAGTGAAGCACAACCATGATATATGGAATGTGACAATATGAAAATAGTGGCCCTTTGTGAAAATGGTGGCTTGTGACTTCCCAGCATCACACAGGATCTCCATGACAGAATTTGGGATAGCAAAGAGTTTGCTCGAGCAACATTCCATTGCTTTAGTCATCAGGTCACGCTATGTCCCTTCCTACAGTTCTCTTCCTCACTAAGTGCACACCTTCTCAGGTTTCAGCAATTAATGAAATAGGGATACTGAGGTGGTCATATCCTGAAGCACATAGCACAGATTCATCCTCAGACTAGCCCCTAGGTACAGTGAAGTGAGGTTAAGATCATGCTGAGAAAGCTTACAAAATCATGGAATTAAAGAGTGTATCATTATGCTCTTATTAATTAATAATGACTGTCAATTCTGGTAATTCTTTTGAGTGTTTGACTATATGACCTTTTTACAACTCTTTAAATATGGATTAAAAAAAAGAAAAAAAAGCCTTTTTTTTTTTTATAACTTCTTAGATTATAAATCTTAGACTTTGGAAAATCAAGCACTTCATGTACCATTGCAACCCATTGTACATAGGTTTGTTAGTAGGACTGAAATATCTAAGGCCACAAAGCCTTTTGGAGCTGATTGAAAGAAAGATAAGAAGGTCATCTGAAGTTCTGGTCCCCTGAGATTCTGTCCCTTTCCTGCAGCTTCTGCACCTATTGCTCTTTCTCATGTCCCCAGATTCTTCCTCTTTTGCTGTCCTCACTGCCTCATCCTCACTACCAGCACTACTCACATCCTCCTGTCTCTGATTTCTGCCCTGTTTCTAACTTGTTCCTCTTCTCCATTTCCTCTCTCTTTATCTGTCCTCTTCTTCATCTGGATTTCTTCCTTCCCAGACTACATCACCACATCATAGCCCCTCTGAAACACACTGGAAACGCTTAGGACTTGCTGCCCCCGATGCTGAGCGTTGCAATGGACACCTCCCCCAGCCTCCTCCAGCTCTGCCCCCCAGGTCTACTGCAGAGAAAATCTAGATCAGGACAGCTTACAAAGAGTCCCAAAGTCACAGAGTGCTTTCACTATGAGATGGGGCTACAAAAGTTATAACGGCACTATCTCCAAGTCCATCTTTCAGGTATAAAGGAGTACTGTCACAGGGTTGGGATCCTAGATCCTGGGCATTTCTGCTGGAGTCAGGAGTAGACCTTTCAGCATTATCCTGATCCACAGTCGCCTCACCCAGTTTCACTGTTAAGTAACTGTAGAAAGGTTGCTTCTCCAGCTGAAAGAAAAACAGTTTGTCAAAATTGTTATATGAATGCAACGACATAAAAAAAAAAAAAAGTTAACAAATTTAATTCCTTAAAATACCTTCAATTTAGTTTTCTGAATTATTTCCATTTACTTTGCTCTGGACATAACATTGTCTCCCGTGGTGAGGCCCAAAGACTACAGCCCCATGAAGAACGAAGGACAGGCTGATGCAGAAACTGGGCTGTTATGAAACCGTTGCAGTGGGAGCATTTCAGTGTGGCTATGGGAGAGCAGGAGATCAGGCCCATTGTCTCAAGTATCATTAACTGGCTTTTCTTGAGGACTGATTGTAGTCTGGAGTAAGTATCCATTTAGCTTGCCTCTGACTTTTGTCTCCTCATATCTGTTTCTGTTCTTATTCCAGATGATTCATGGAAGAATCTATCTGGAGAGAAGAGGTTCAGGTAAGAAGGGAAAAACCCTTCAAAAATCACTTTCTAAACTGCTTGCCCCCATCTTAGCTTTTTTAATAGATTTTTCACTCCTGTGCTCTAGGGGAACAGGAAGTATATACATATTGGTTATTAACATTTATTTAACCACTGCTGGTGGCTGAATTGAAAGGAGTTCAGACCCCATGATTATTTTATCTAGACATATTAGTTAGATTTTTTTTTTTTTACCACCATGGTTCATACAAGATAGATCCTTATATGTAAAAATGGTGACAAATCTTAGAGTGGTTTGTTGAACTTTCATTTTTCGTCCTGCTAGAAATCATTCTAAGGTGGTAGGAATTTCCTTTAGCTTTTTTTTTTTTTTTTTTTTTTTTTTTAAATTTATAGTATCAAGTTGTATCAGTTTCCTGCTTTTTCTTGTTATGTCTGAAGTTGATTTTTTTTTCCAAATGCTAAGAGATGTTGTGGACTTACTAATTTTAAAAGAAGAAAACACAAAACTATGCTAATGAAGAGTCATGATTTTCAGATATCTTAGGCAGCATATTGGCACTAATCACATGGTATTCAAAACAGCGAACATTATACACAAGGTATTATTTTTATATTTGCATTCTTAACAACCAGTTTTTTTCCTGCTCTTCTGGAGACCACACAAATTTGGTGGTATGATCTGCTCTGGTTCTTTGTACCCCTCATTACATATCTCAGAAAAAATAATAAATATATCAAAAATGGCAATATTTCCTTTTGAAAGGAAATGCAAGTTGTGCCAGTTACTAGTGCTGTGCATCCTGCCTTCTCCTTCAGTAAAGGTTACACTGGGAAAAGAAAGAAATAGCTACAATGGACACTTAGAGTATGGCCTTTTGCTATTGATACCCTCTTTGGCACAGGATCAGATGGGAATCCTTCATCACTAGAGAAATCAGGGCTACTAGAAAACAAAGGGCAAATTCAGTAAAGACCAGTCTCCACCTCCTGCATGGTGGAGACTGCAGAAATCTCTGGGTAGAAGTAGGGAGAAGAGGTTCAGTAACTGATGCCAGGTCACACTTTGCTGCAAATACAGTTGAAGAATGCCAAGTCAAAATGCAAATTTCATTTCCATTTGGATTTTTTACTGACAAGTTCAGAAAAGACCAGAAAGTGAAACTGGGAATAATTTATTGGAAAGCTTGTGCAGTAAGGTTAATTTTATAGAATAGAAAGATTCACCTCAAAAAGTGATATCTACCTGGAAGCACTTCTGATGAAAGAGTTAGTTGTGCCCTTTGTAATTTCCTCAGTTTTAACCAGACCTTTACATTTCTGCTCAGATTTAATATTATATTGTGTTAAATTTATTTCTCCATCTCTCAGTAATTTTACAGTTATTTTTTGACTGTCTTGGGCCTGATCCTTACTACTTTGGCAAATGTTTTATCAATTCAATTGCAATAATATTAGTAGAATAACTCCTGCCCAGCACTTGTTCCAGTAAAGACAGGTTTTGGCTTTATATTTCAGAACTTCTCCGAATGACAAGTTTTTATACTAAGCATTTGCTTGAATCCCTAACAAGAATAATATATAAGATAAATGCCTCCTTTACAGCCTAATATTACAAAGCAATGGCCTCTGTGAGGGGAATAAAGTTGCTCAGTAGGAAAATAACTTCCACCTAGTGGCTTTCCAGAAAACTGCCATAGTAGTGAATTCCTCGTGGAACTCAAATTTCTATTTTTACATAAACTGAGGATAATCTTGTCACCACAATGCGTATTCAGTTTAAGTGAACTCAAATGCACTACCCACACATATATAGTACTTAGTATACAATTCACAGTTATTTTAGCATCACCATGCTTTTGAATTTATCAAAACGTAATTCTGACAAACTTTAGATTAAAAACTCTTACAATTTCTAGTGGTAAACAGACTTTATTTCAGCTTTGCTATTTCACATTGAAAACATGTTTAAACACTAACTATACTAATATCCCCATACCCACTTCAGAAAAAGCTCTCTGTATTATCTCTGTACTTAAACAACCAGCTCATCAAAACTGTATATATAGCCATTTTGGGTAGTAGAGCTTACTGAAATATAAATGAATAATAATTCTGATAAGATCTGAATCCACCGTTTAATTTAAAATTGAATTATTCAAGAGTTTAGTATTATACATCTGGCATAGCTGAATAAAGAAACGCCTGGAAACGTGTGTCCGTACATTATTTCTCATGCTATTGAAACAGCTATTCTGGATCAATGATTCCAATGCTCTCACTAGCTAAGAATTTGGCCACTAGGCTACTCTGAATGTTTTCTTTTTATTCTGGAACACAAATATTAAGAAATTATTTTTAAATTCGGGCAGAGATTATTTTCTCTGCTATGCAATTAGTGTTACATAGCATTCAAGTTAAGCATCAAAGATATATGTATTGGTTGAAAATGGACTCTGATGAATAGCATTGCTTGATAAATAATTTTTATGGGACTTATTCAATTGCTAGCTGTGGGCTAAATTCTGAAATGTAATCCAAACTTATGCTTTTATAACATTAATTTTTTTCCAAACAAAATAATCAGTAGAAATATTTAATATAACAAAAGTATTTGCTGGAATCTGAGAAGCTAAAAGGAATCTCATAATGAGCTGCAGTGAAATTTGTTTCATAATTTAGAAATTCCAGTGAATTTTGGACTTTTTTCCATTTCAGTAATGTAAAGTATTTAGTAATACAAAGAAAGGAATAAACCATTTTCCTCCTGCTGTTTTGCCCTTTGTACAACCTCATATTATTTTGCAAAATTATCAGAAACTGAAGGCTGCAAATTCTTTGCATATGTGTGTAAAATTATGTGTGATGCAAAACAGACAATAAGACTGTACTTTTCAAGTTAACAATTCTCTGTACTATTATAGCACGTACTTAATTAATTTAGAATAGTTCTCTTGGCAAGTAAATGCAGAAATGTTAATCTCTTAATATTATCAATGTATGTGCAATTGTATTTGTAACTTTATCTTAAGCTAGCTGGTTACCCTGTATGTATCTACTATAAACTCTGATTGCATACACTGCAACTGAGGCTTTGCCAAAGGGAAAAATAAGGATTAGAGTCAGAGCAGTAGAATTTAGTTAACATGTTTTGCACTGATGTTTAAAAGATCCCATTGTGTTCTTCATTCAAAATGCTTATCCCAGATAGAAAAGTTGTTTATATTTGGGTTTTGTGTGAAATGGGTAGAAACCAAGTTCAGAATAAACCAGCTGTGTGCAAACTGATTAACTTTGATTCTTATGATTTCTAATGGTAAACTGATTTTATTCCAGCTTTGCTATTTCACATGGAAAACATGTTTAAACACCAGCTATAATAACATATCCATACCCACTTCAGAAAAAGCTTGGGAGCTGGCGGTATGCAAATATTTTTTGTATTTGTGTGAGTGGTTAAACTAGTAAATTAAGCTAAATCAACATTATTTTGAATTAGGTGATTACTATATGGCAGTTTTCATTAGTATGGTTCTTATCAACAGAGTTTTTGCTAATTTTTCTTTACATCATCCACCATGATGTATAATATTTTAGTCATTATGTATCAAGCTGTGCACTATGTGGACTATGTAAATTCAGTTACATGAATTATAACAGTAGGATGTGAAGAGAAGTCTTTAAGTATATGACAGGAGATCCGCAAAGCCAGGCAGCCTCTCTCAACCCTAACTATGGCTTTGTTGAAGCTCAGTGATTTCTAAATGTGATGGGAATTACCTTTAGAGTACCTTTAAAGGGTGGTGGGGCCATATTCCTCTCCTTCAGTCTGGCTTGAAACAGGAAGTTACCCTAGTGGAACCAGGAGCAATGGGAGAGGAGATGCAAGTCTCAAAATCATCATCTGGCTGGCCACCTCCTTGCCCTCTGAAGCTGTGAGCCTATTCAACTAGCTTTTAAAAATCTTCATTTTCAGGATCAAATGTTTTTATCCTGATGCCCTGTAGTGAGGTGTCAGAAACAGTTTGAGGATTGCAGTGCACCCATTTACACCAGACTTAAATTATCATTACAGCTCAGACGCAGAATGTCAGTAATTGATTATTTACTATAATGGGTATATATTTATTCAGGCTAGCGAATTGCAATTAATCTTGTTTATGGAAGGCAAAATTAAACAATTAGGCAATCAAACATACCGTACAAATTTGTCAGAAAACACTACAAGAAAAAAATAAATCAAAAGGCATATGGCTTCTTCACTTTGTTCCCAAGATTTTAAATTTTGGAATAAAAATAAAAAAATAAAAAAAAATAAAAAGAGAACCCATAAAAGTTTTTAAACAAATCATTTTATAATTGCAGGAGGTTTTTGTTTGTTTGTTTGTTTGTTTGTTTGAATTAAAATTTTTTATTACAAGCAATTCTCAGCGTAGTGAACTGACAAGTTGCATATCATGACTCTGGATAAGAGATAATAAAACCCACACCTTGCCACATCCTCCAAATTAGGCAAATAAAACTCTAGTCTATGAATGCTCCATTAAAGCTATGAAAAAAAGCATCTGGAAACACTTTGATATAAAGCTGGAAAATGAATTAAGATGAACACAAACAATATTATAACCAGTGAGAAAAATAGAGAATTGTGATAGAATCTGACACCCAAATACGTAGGCAAGTACTGCATCTTGTCCAGGAAGACAGGCAGTATGTGAAGAGTTAGGGAAGGGATATTTCAAAATATGTCTGTGATGGTTATTTGCACAGTAGACAGAGAAAGAAGATTATTTTTGTTCCTATGGAAAAAGTGCTGGAACTGAAAAGGTATTTGTTGCTCTAAAAATGAACACGTTCATAATTTTTTACATTTTATCAAAATACAGACATAACCATCACCTTTCTCCTTTTCTCTCTTTTTTGACAATAAAATACTAACATTGGGTGAGTTTGGATAACAAGAAATCATTTTATTTCTAACTGTCTGAACAAAATGTTAAGTATTTTATTTCTTCAAGAGAATTATTGCTGCTGATATTTTCCAAAAAGGCTACATTTCGACAACAAACAAACTACAAAACCATGTCAATCAAAAAAAAAGAAAAAAAAAGAGAGAGAGAAGTTGATATGCTTATTTATTACTTTTCATATCATATAAACAAATCATCTCCACCTATCCAAAACTGCATGTCTGTTTGAGGGGAGATTGATCCATGCATGTAGGGGTGAATATAAATATTTTACGGTATGCTTAACAAAGGGGAGGTGCAGACGTTTTATATCTTATTACGAAAAATGTCTAACAACCACTGCAGCACTCTAACAACGCACATTGCACCACCAGCCACACTGTAGAATGGATTTATAAATCCACAGCAGAAAGTACACTGACAGGCGGCCTCCAACAGCCATATAATAGAGAGCCAGCCATAACGCTCGCTCTTTTCTTTGAAACTCAGTTGCTTCTGTTGTCACCAATCAGGTTGAAGTACTTTGTATTTACAGCTTAAAACTACAAAATGGATTAGTTTATCACAGCATAATATCATGACACTAGGATATGAAGGATAGAAGATTTATTCTCTTTGATGCAAGTAAAAGAAGCTTTTATTTTTAAATTTCTACCACTCAGTGCAGTACATCAAACAATCAGTTTTAATATCTTTAGGGTTAAGTGCACTCTTGTAATTTAGAATTAAATGATTTTTATTAAGCACTTTTACTGAATATCTACATGCTGTACAACTCTGCTGATTAAGGATCTGATAGTGACTGGTAAAGCAGCCACCTCCACGAATTAGGGAAGCATTAGTGAATGCATTGTGTCTATGGTCCTTAGCGCTCAGGGAGTATTTCAAAATAAGTGCAATTTCTATAAAATGTATCCATAAAACTGCGAGTGAGTCAATGCACATGAAGCCCAGTGCCTGTGCTGCACAGTGACATCTTTTAACAGGTTAAAGGCATTTTTCCAGAGTGAGGAGAAATCAAATAGAGTCCCCGTGGGGTGAAACTTGCACTGCAGGGGTTATGAAATGTTCGTCTGTGACACTGAAACTTGAAATGTAAAGCTAGCTAGCAATACCCCACATGAGATGGCCAGCTTGCCACTGAAAACCTAGACCTGAGAGAGGCCTGGTCAGACAGCCTGAGCGTGGCTCTGGGACGAAGGAATGTCCGCTGCATACTGATAGTAGCCTCCTCTGCAAGCTTCCACAAGCTCCTTTATTTCCAGAGATGTTGTTCCCTCCGCACTCTCATTAACTTCAATGGGAGCCAAGAATGCACAGCACCTTTGAAAATCAAGCGGCTCAACTCACAGCTTCAGTTTCCCCAGCTATAAAATGAGGCTAAACCTTTCCTATCAGCCTCACAGATCTGTTGTGAAGATTAATTAGATAATGACTGCAAAGCCCTTTGAACATGAAAAGTGCTAAGAATTGTTGTTACCAAATGATGGCAAAGATTGGGCTATTCTTCATTGCTGTCAAATAATAATAAAGAGATGTGCTAGTCTAAGGAAAGAAGAGGTGGGAAATAAAGGGCAATAATGGCTGCTGTTGTTTGCGCATATGGTACTGAATAATCTTTGCAAGAAGAAGCCAATCTTGTGAAAAGCTATCTACTGTAATGGTGCTAGGGTTATTGACAGGTCTGGCTATAAGTGCAGGTTCCATTAGATACATCAGCCGCAATGTATTCGCGGCAAATCTCACTGATGATTGCCCTCCTGCAGAGGGAGAGATAAGACAAACTATGATTGAAGTAAAAATGTAAACAGTTAAAAAAGAAATAGAAGTCAACCACCGCTCTCCCACAGGGGCAAGGACCAAGGATTGTTGCACCTGCGAAGCTGTAATAACATCAAATGTTAATGTGATATGTGATTGTAGCACAGATACTGCTTCAAGCTCTTGCTGAAGAATTTATGTTGTTTAGTATTTTTATATGTATATTAAGTGAAGTGCACTTTCCTAGCCTGGGGCAGTGCAGGGCACAATACTGGCAAACTGAAGGGGTTTTACATGAGTCGCATTAACAAGAGCATTCTTTGGCAGTACAAGTTATAGCTTTTGCTTTTTACAGGTCTCCAGCAAAAAACTCTGACTGAATACTGACCCTCTTAATCTCAGGGCTGCGTTATGAAGTATTTGTGCTACTGTTTTCTCTTTTGTATTTGAAGTTTCTATTAGACTCACTATTGTAAGGAGATATTGTTAATTCTTGTCAAAACATGACATAAATACTTGTATTTGGCAACTAGAAAGGAACTAGGTGGTACCTCAGTGATAACAAGGTACCTCCCACTTTCCCAGGGACAGGGAACGTGCTAAGCACTGATGTTAAATCATTTTCAGATCTGAAGGGAGGCATAATATGCATCCCAGAGTTTTGAAACAATTGGCCAAAGTAGCATTCTAAGGTTGATTTGTGTGCGTGTCTAAATAAATAATGAAGTTCACGTGACTGTTCCTTCAGCTGCCTATTAACTCTCCTTCCCCACTCTTTTTCCCCCACCCCAATGTAATTTTCACCCTTTTGGTTAGTTGCAGTCATATTTAGCAGAGGGATAGAAGCAGCAATTAATTTTCTACACATTTAATTGAAAAAAAAAATCATGTCTGGGTAGAAGAGAGACTCTATTCATGCCACAGAAGAGAATTCATTGTCCATCACACGTAGCAGCAGCCAGCTCATTCAACGACTACACGTGTACTAGCCAGCTAGTCAGCGTGCCTGTGCCAGATGTGTTGTCTTTCTCCCAGCTGGCAGGACAAAATACAGAGGTAGAGAACGTGGGAAAAAAAAGAAAAAAAAAAAAAGAATATAGAGAACACAGAGCTTTTGTTGCACTGGACCTACCGGAGATAGAAGGAAGCTAGAGACAGGTACAACAGTATCAGAGATCAAAGACACTGGAAGGAGTGCACAGCAGTGTTGTGGGGAGTTAGGTGATGTGATGGAGAAGAGCTGGAGACATGGAGGGGAGGGCATGGCAGAACTATGTTGGGAAAGATTAGAAGATACAGAGAGAGCTGGGATTAAGCAGTAAGCAAGTGCAAGATACAACTCCAAAGATAATAAGGTTTAATTCTTTCAACTACTCAGGGAACAACCTCTTAAAGATATTGCAATGCTGTTAAAGTTTCAGTAAATACTGGAAAATACTTAATACATTGACATTTTTGAAGAAGCCTGAACAACATTACCAAAGGTACTAAAAATTGAGTGACCTTATATTCATTCCAGACAGTACATTGGGATATAGAAGAGAATGGGATCTAATCAGTAAATCCATAAAGACAGTAGCATAATCCATTTCAGTGAATGAGGTTTCATGGAAAATTAGTGATAAATCTGGTTACATTTTTTGATGAAATGAAAAGGTTTTGTTGCTAAAGGAAGTTGCATAATATAACTGATCTAAAATATTTTACTTTGTATTCTGACCTTCTAGTTAAAAGTGACACAACATAAAATCTGTGTAGCATATTTTAACTGGCTTGAAATTGCTGATACAGCAAAAAAAGTAATTGTATAGAGGGCATCGTTATATAATGGGGTTCCACATAGATCTATTCTTAGTTCAGCGCTATTCAATATCTTTATCAATGAGATGGAAGAAAATAGAAACTTGTTGTTGGTAAAGGCTGCAGATGCCATATTCATATATAAGAAGATAGTACGTGACCTGATTTTTAGAGGCGTTATGCATATTTAGGCAATCAAAAAGGAGGGTTTTGGCTTAGAAAATAAAACCACAGATATGGAGCTCTTGCAGTGCCAAGCTCTTAAGCACCTTTTGGGCTAAACTCATCTCAAAATGGGCTTCATAACAGATGGTAAGAGAGAGATGCCCAAGACGGCCAGTACAAAATGGCCCTGTTCTTCAGTACTTAGGCACCTATTTCTGATTTGTCAGGCCAGAAGGAAACTGCTTCATCACAAAACCCTCACATTGAAATAAACATGTAATTTCTGCTCTACACAACCAAGCTGTCTAGAAGTGAGTGCTCACTGGGCTACTTGGGATACCAGGGCTGGGCAGGGCTGGCAGGGATACCATACATACCCTTTTGTATGAGCAAGCTGATGTGCACCTCTCTCATTCTAGGAAGGTGTCTTCACATACAGGATGGTTTTGATGGAGGCACTTTCCATCCCTCCTGTCTAAAGTGGGGCACTATGTAGAAGTGCTAAAAGAACACCATACATACTCAGGTAAGTATTATATGACGTAATAGCTACAGTGTTTTCAGCCCTCACTACCTGATAGTGAGAAACAGACAACCACTGACATAAAATAAAATTACTCAGAATTACTCAGTGTTATCACACTTTTTTTTTTTTTTTGAGGCAAAACTTGGGGCAAGAGAGAAAAGGCGAGCAGATGAGCATATGCTGGCAGGTTTTCTCTTTCTATGTATGTAGAAAAAAAAAAAAAGCATCAGGATCTTGCTTCTTTATGGTCCATGTAGGAACCTGACCAGACTATGTTACCACCACTGTTGCTCCTCACATTAAGGTTCGTTCTCCATGAAAGGAAGAGCAGAGGGGACAGACAAAGAAGACATATACACTCCAGCTGAGAGATAAGCTCCTACTTACATCATGTACCTGGAGCAGAAGGTGGAGAATTATTCCCAAGTCTTGAAGTTAAGACATAGCCTGAGGGAACAGAAGTTCCTCCTCAGTCTTCTGTCTCTTTATTCATCATACATACTCTAGTGTGATCCCATTTATTCACTTCCTCTCTCAGGTAATTATTTCTAGGCTTTTACATTTCTCTTCATAAAACTTTTTCTAGCCCTAAGAGTAAAACAAAGGCCTAGAACACTCATTACTCCAGACAGCAAATATAAACACACTGGAAGGAAAGAGTAAAAAGAAATAATAATCCTAAAGGATTTTTATTAATTATGATCATGAAGTTGGGGGTAATAGAAAAGGATATCAACCCCTTTATTTGTCCAAACTATGGATTCCTAGTGTCAGAGGCTGTGCAGACCTTCCTGATGCACAGATTTACTATAGTGGCACTTGGCAGCTTGCTCTCCAGACTTACTCTTTCTTTATCTTGCTGCTGGGACTACTAACAAATGCCACATTCAGGTGTATTTTCTATAAAGTGGATCATTACCAGCAAATACGTAAAGGGAAACTATCAATTCATTAAATGTTGAATACCTGTGAGCATTCAGATGCCGCTGCTTCTGGGCACGGATGCTCTTGGCTAAATTTGATTACCTGCGCACAGCACTGCTTTCTGCCACCAGCCCGGACCTGGATTCCAGGTTGTGACTACCAGATGCGCTGGCCATGAAAGAGCTGATAGAACTCCTCTGTGCTACCCACACAGCAGCAGTCCCTCTGTGCTCTCAGTGACCCAGCAAGAACTGCAGCTTGTGTTGTCTCAGGGTGACTTTTGAAGAAGTTCTGGGGTATCTGATGTGATTTCAGCTATTGTTTTCAGGGCCATTTTATATCTGTTGTACTGCTAGAACAAAAAGACCCCATGCATGAAAAGGTTCTTTTATCTATATATGTCTTTATTTTTTCTAACATCTAAATCAAAGTGTCCAAATGTCATTTTATAAGAAAAAAAATAATCACGGAGTAACTATTTAATTACAGTACTTGCACATGGACTACTTTGTGCATGTCTGGGCTGCAATGCAGGGTGAAATATCTGAACTGGCCTTAAATGACTTAGATGCAGTCTAGCCATTCCAGCACAGCTGTCAGCTTTGATCAATTTTCCCTTCCAAAAAAAATTGCTGCCATCAGTAGGAACTCTTTGTGAGCTATCTTGATCCCTCACTACAGTTGCAGCAAGGATCTAGCTTATTTATATTCTCCAGCAAACAGCAATGAATGAGGGCTCCTGAACTGGGAATTGTTGTGTACCCCATTCCTGTTGTAACTAATGCCAGAGGGAATTGTGTTGTAGTCTGCAAGAAAGTCCCTCATTTGGATGACTGCATACAGGGATCTATTATGGCAACTACAGTCCAATGACCTTTATCAGCCCCAGCAGAATTCAGGTCTTTTATTAGAGATAGTGGAGTTTATTTCAATTTTACCTAACATGATTTGGAGCCACTTTATGTATTTAAATACTTCTTCAACACAGAATGTAGTCCTCCCCAGCACAGGTAATTAGTAGCTATCAGTGTGCAGTATGGTAATGTTTTTCTCATTTTGCTCCTACAAAGAGAGCACACTGTGTATCACATTAACACGGTCTGATAGCAACAGATGACAGCTATAAAAAACCCAACAAGAAAATTAACAATAATGCTTCAAAAATGATCACTAAGGACCTGATCGTGCTAATTGATGTTTAGGATGAGTCATCCAATTAGTTCTTTAAAACCGGACTGGCTTCTGTTCTTACATTATTCAGATTGCTGTATTGTAGACCTTTGACAGTATCAAGCAGTCAATGAATGCAAATTAATGACCATTGACCCACAGAAGCAGAAACAATTATATCTATGTTATCTTGCTTCAGCAAGGGGTGTCCTGACTCACTGTCTACACTGCCTAGCCACTAACAGTCCCTCCGGGACTCTGTGTTCTTCGACTGATAGCAAGCAGGGAACCTCAGAGCACCCAGACCTTCGAGTACCCACAGGGCACTATGGATACCTGAATGGTCTACAGAAGCTCAAGTTAGCTAGAGAAAATACTGAGAAATACTTCAAACAGGGCTAAAGATGGACAGTTTGTAATTATGCAGAAGAAGGTAAACTTTGTTCCTCAGAAAGAGGGGGTCAAATATTCTGGAGACAATCTCAGAAAGGCTGTAAATGAAATATCCATTTCAGTGCATACCTCAATACAAATGGACCCACAGAAACCTCCGCTGTGAAGGGTGAGACATCTCATCCCATGAACAGAGTGTGAGACCACTGCCAGCAAGGGGTAACTATCCAGCACCACACTTCCGCATACCCTGCCACAGTCCGGAGCCTCTCCGTATCTGAGTAAGGATGGAAGAAGAATGCTCAGTGGGGCAATGGAACCAGGCTCAGGGGAACAAGATGGGAGTAAACAGGAAACTAAGAAGAAAATATCTTGTAGAGAGATGTTGGATGCTGGCAGGTGGGAGGCAGGAAGCTACATGCTTCCTTGTACATTTTCTTTGTGATTATGTGAAGTGAATTCATGGAATGACTGTTGCTTTAAATTCTAGTTGCTGTCTTCAAAAAAAGAATTGAGAAGAAATGTGTATAATTATACACAGAATATTAATCTTCTTCCTGGTGATCTACAACTCTAGCATATTCATCATACTGGAACTGTGCTCAAAAGTATTTTCATCTGATTAAAACTGCTGATTCATCGATGCATGTAATCCGTTCCTAATAGTATGTATATAAATGGCTCTTAACAATTTGCACATCAGTTATTCCTCATTTTTCATTGTTATTTGCTTTCCCTTAAACACTGGATGCAACACAGAACTTTTATGTTTTGATCTAGCTTTTTGGAGAGGTAAGGTGCAGTGGTCTGGGATAAGAAGTAGGAAATCAAAAATCCTAACATCTCATTTTAGCTCTGGCACCAGCTTCACATTGTGACTTTGGAAAACTCATTCTAGTCATGCCTACACTGATAGCTAGGAGTCAGTTTTACAGTTACTTTCAATCCTGGACCCACATTTTTAGGACTTGTGAATACTTACACATGATTAACAGCCATCTACCTCAGTACTGGAAGCTCTGTCAAACTTTGGGGTGAGGATACTGACAATAATACTGCAAGGTCTTTCTCCACTAGCTCAGAAATTCACACTGGAAGATACTTGTATACTCTCACCAGGAATGCATCAATTTACTATTCTTTAATTCTGACTCTTCAGTACCTCCAACTATTTAGAAATGGAAGCTACCTTAGAGAATAGACTAGGCTGCCAAATGATTGACAGCTGTGTTCCACAAGGAAACTTGGGATACATCTTCTATTCTTATGAAATAAAAATGCAATGCAAACAGCTTTGGTTTACACCAAGCAACCCATAGAAATATTATGCAAACAGGAAATATTTGTCTCATGTGGCTCAAACTGTTTGACAGTAACTTCAAGGTGAACCCTAAATATCATTATAGATATACCCTTAGGGCATACATTTATAAGTTTCAATAGCACCCTGTCAGAATCATCAAAGCTGAAATTTAGTCACAAAGGCTAGAGATAGTGTTAGATAAAATTCCCACTGCTTGAACATCTGCTTCAATACATGTTCAGAACTACTCAGCAGTAGAACATGAATCTAATACCCACTATCCCTTGTTCATATCCACAAATTGGGCACATCCCACCTGTGTCTCCTGGGGATCCTGAAATAGTAGTTGTGCTCATAGCATGTGAAACATATCTGGGAGATTGATTTTCTGTGAAACCCAATGTTAGCCACTTCATTTATTAAAAATTAAGACATTGGCGATCAGAGCATTTCCCCTATGTTCAGTTCTCTCCTCAAGCTGGGAGAAAAATCAAGGTCAAATCCACACTGCCCAGGAGCACAACTTCACTATTTGGCTGCAAACTCTTGGGAGACACTGATCTTCTCTGGCTCTTGGAGCTAGTAAGTACAATCCTAACATTTCCCCACTCTTGGGAAAACTCTAGGCAATAAATTTTGCAATCTTGCTCCCAGTCTCAATCTCCTCTTCCACTAAAAATGATTTATGCAGTTAATGCCAAGAAAGGCTTCAGAGTTGTTTAGCCTACATGGAGGGAAGTTTGTAAAGGGTTATTTATACATCAGAACAGCTGGAATTGAGAGAATCTGGAGATCATTCTTCCCTTCATGGTAGTTTAGGCAGCTTCAGGCTTACCTGCTGTAATTATTATTCTGAACCAATGAACTCCTCCCATGTTTTGATCTGGGTAGTTATGCAGTCACTGCACATCTGTGGATTGGGTTATAGTTACATAAAAATTTGTAATAACTCAGTATTTTGGTATCCAAGATTGTTTAGGAATTTAGCTACTAGGCCAAAAGTTACCATTATGAATATGCAAATTTCTTCAGTGCTTCTGAAAATTAGATCATGTATCTATCTAGTCTGTGCCTAATTTTATAGTCAATATTCAGAAATGTTTTCCCAACCTCTGTTTTTTTGTTTGTAAAAATGGATCATTAATACTTCATTGCTTCTCAAAACTTTGTGGGAGTTAACGTTTCTAAAACATTTCAAGAATGAAAAGGACCACATAACTGACAACTACTGTAATTAAGTACGAATTATTTAAAATGGAAAATTTGTATTGCAAATGAAGTGCTGGAGCAATACATTGAAGAAAACACCAAAAAGCTCATAAAAATTACTAACCAAAACATTAGGCTTAGACATCTTTCACTACCACCTCTTAGCAAAATATTAAGCATTAACTGAGCTGTAGTGCTTGACCATATGTGCACATTGTCTTATTTCCATGGAAATTATAAAATTTAGCTGCTAAGCTAAATGAATAGCTTAATTCTCTACTCGTTCCTTTTAAAATCTGTTCTGTGAAGACTGTCTTTTAACATATAAGACAATATATTAAACAAAGCAATGTAGCTTTTTTCCTATTTGTAAAATAATACTTCCTTTTAAGGACATTTACTATAAATAACTATATGCAAGCAGATAAAAAATGCAAAAAAAATGCATTTAGAGTAAATAACTCAAGTGATTATTTTCTAGATGAAATATAGACGGTGGATTTAGTATCAGGAAAAGGAAACTAATAATTCATCTATAATATGGTATAATAATATAGTGACATTTAATAACAACATTCCACTAGTAAGTAGTTACCGATATTCAGTATTTCTGTTTAAAAGTACAGGTGTTATTATTTTGCAGACATTTTACAAAGTCATTCTATTCAGCAAAAGACCTGATGGCTGGAAAATGGCCAACGTAATGTCACTATTGAAGATAGACTCTGGGAACACTTCAGAAAATTATAGACCATTTAGTTTGGATGCCTTTTGGGAGGAGGGAATCTTAAAAAGCATTTTTTGGAGATTAAATGGGTACCATTTAGAAAAGCACAGCTTGATGAAGGATAGCCAATATTGCCTCAGGAATGAAAAGTCATGCTTCACTACATTCTGAATTTCTTTAAGGTTATACATAATCAGGGGGACAAATAGTATATATTTGGTTATCATTTTCAGAGAGTATTCAGGAAAAATTCAAATCAACAACTAATATAGCGTACTATGATTTTGGTAAAGGAATAAAGGAAATATTTCTTTTAAGAGGAAAACTTTATTATTCTGAAACAAAGAGAAGCAGAACAACATGGGTATTAATGATAGGGCTTTGTATTTTCATTTTATACATATTAATGTGAATCATAGTACCGAGATCAGGCTATCCAAAACACATTATTTAAGTCCCAAGAGAGTACTTAAGTATGTATACAACTCTATCCAGATGCTGAAACAATATTGTTAAAGTAAGTGGAATTACTCAGGTGCTTAAATGATTCATAGAGAACAGAATGATCAGCCCTTTCAAATTTAAGCTTACAGGTTTCAGATGAAAAAAAAAAAGTATCACTCATATGAAGAAACGAAACAATTTTTGAAACATATTCATCAGGAAGCTGATATGATAATTACAGGACACAGTTTCTTAACCTCTCCCCTCTCATCACTTCCAAAATACTGTGATTTCTTTTATGAGATTCAGATCAGTTCAACTTCCTGAGCCCGTGGCCTACAACTTTTTGTGTCCCTGGCTCAGAAATTTTTGTGTTCTTTAAACAAAAGAAAATGTAGTACAATCAAGAATTTACAAAAACAAATGAAGACTTTGAGTATCTTTTTGCTTAGCCATGGGAGCAAGAAACCTTTGAAGTACCTGCCTTACAGAAAACAAGTAAGTACCAGCACCTCTGAAAATCAGTCCCATTTTAAAGTCCCAAATTTAGCATGAACAAATGGAGACACCCAAGACTATGAGAGGTTACCCTACCTGAAATTCTTAGCAAAGAGATACTTAAAGCATCTAAGATTAATTGTGCAGCACATTCAACAGAAACATATTATTCTGATGTAGAATTATCCAATTCAGATAGAGATAAAGACATATAGATATCAACAAGTTAATTACTGTATCAGTTTACATTAAGCATACCACTATCATAAGACCCAAGTACATAATTATATAATACATATTTTAAAACTTAATAAAATTAAATTTTATAACTCTTATTTTTTATAAAATACAATTTTAAAACTGAATAAATTTAGCTAAAATTTTCTCTTCTCTTTCTTCCTCCATTCTTTTTCTGTTTCTTCTCCAATATCAGTAGTAGTTTGAGATTTCAGCTCAAACATCAAGCTTCATGCTTAAAAGTGCTATTATAGAGAAAATCCTTCAAACAAATTTATGACTGTAATTCTGGAAATATTATGACAAAATAATGACTTAGTTTGCACAGCAGCATTTTTTTCATTTCTTCCAAGACCTATGCAGACATCCATTTGAGATACAAATACTAAAGTTAATATCTTATAAACATGTTAACATCTCATTACCTTTCAATCTCTTACTTCTTTGAGTGTTTGATAAAGGAGCTCCTAATGTGGAAAAGTATGGGGAAGACTGACAGGATTAAAAAAATGAAAATATGTAAGAAGATTTTTAACAATTACCCTTGACATATGCTTCATCTTGGAATCTGAACACTTTCCAAGTCATTTACTAAAGACAGTGCTCGGAAAATGAAGCACAAGGAGAATACAAGATAGACCTCTCTCCAAGAGATCTTAGAAATCCTAAATTTTTCACTCAGGTTCTGAATAAAGAAGTCAAGACAAAACTCCTCAATTAACTAAAGAAAAATAAATCTCCTAACTGTAATTTAAGACACACACAGTTCATACAAAGAAATAATATTTTCTGTAAGACAAGTTGGAGTAGCTGGGAAAGGGGAACAAGCATTCAGCTGGTCCCTAATCACAGCTCTATTGGTGCAACAATTTGGTGAGGAGACTGCTCCTAAAAGCTTGTCTTTCTTTCCCAGCTACATCAGCTAATCTTATTTACTTCTTTCTCCATGCTCTGTATCCTCTCTATTCTTAGATCACTGCTACGACAACAGCACTACTATTTCCAGCTGAAGGCAGGGAAATCTGACACAGGATATTTAAATAGAGGAAAGTGAAGCTAAAAGCCATTTGCAGGATAAATCATATAACTACTCCCTTTTCTGAGCCCTGCTTATTTATACCCCTTTTAAATATGCCCTGAGATTATGAAGTTAATGGAAACGTATTCTGTGAGTACTAGTACAACACAGCACTCACAAGATCATAATTAGTTTGATGCAATTCTACAGATGTAAAAGCTAGTCTCTGTGGTTTCACTCTATCATGGAATATTGCAAGCCTACTCTAAGACAATAGGAAGTATAAAATAAAAGTGATTCATTACTGATTCGATTTTGACCCCTTTAATTCATTTAAAACCAATAGCTTTAGAAAAAAAAAAAAAAAAAAAAAACAAATAACTGTCTATAGATATAGCCCAAATGCTTATATACTGATACTGCCCAGATGATTTGGGCAACCTGATCTAGGGGGTGGCCTTCTTGCCCATGGCAGGTGGGTTGGAACTAGATGACCTCTAAGGTCCCTTCCAACCCAAACCAGTTCTATCATTCAGTGATTTTATCACAGAATTCTGCTCTCTGATCAGACCAGATGGAAGTATGGACGTACTGAATTTTTTGTTGAATATAAGGTTTGGCCTGGCCTGATGCATATATGCCAATTATAACTGTGGTCTCATGATCTGTATGCATAAGTACAAGAGTGTTGATAAAGGGAGACAGTGTACATTACCTTTTTCTTGCTGCAGGTTCAACCTTTTTTAGAGGTACTTTGCTTCATTTCAAAGGAAAATAAACAATCACTTGTATATTGCATTAAAAATGTCTTTAAGGTAAGGTAGTTTGCAACTTAGCTATTTAGCATTCATCTGATGGGTGTACCTGGTAAACTGGAGCTGTTAAGATAAAGAATGATTTGGCCAAGTTCTGTAATATTTTTACTAAAGAAAGATGACTGAAGTCTTCAGTTTGGGCAAATCTCGGTACAAGACTCCTATTGCTGAAATTAAAAGCTACATAAATTTAGACTAAAGGTCCCATTTTTTTGATAGTTATGATAATCTTTGAAACATCATATTCAGAATTTTGGTAAATTTTTCACGTCTGGAAATGTTATAATCAAGAAGAGAATGCTTTCTCAAACACAGTCTGTAATTTCAGAAGGAACCAATTCCAGGAAATTCTTAGATCTATGTTATGTGGGAGGTCCAACTAGATAATTGCAGTGGTTTCTACTGGCTTTATACTATACAACCAACCTAAAAACATGTGACTAAATAGTTGTTGCCACTCCTGTCTGGGCAATAGGCATTATGGTCACAATGCTCTTTCAGTGGCAAAGCTCATTTTAACTACAGGCTAAAGTATCAGACCCTAAAAAGAGACTAACAATTTGGCAGTATCACCTATTTTGTATAGCTCTTTGTACTTCTTTAATAATTTTACATTTCTTTCTAGTTTTACTGAATCATTGTCACTGATTAAAATCACAAATAATTATCAATATTTTTGTAAATGCACTCATTAAAAATATATATTTATAATGACAGATCACACTGATCTGCCATGTATAAGTTGACTATTAAAGTCTAGTAATTCAGTGATTAATGTATGACTCATGTATATATCTGTCCAGATAATACAATTGTAAAATAAGCATTCAGAAATATATTTTGCCCAGTATTATAGTTTGAAATAATATTGATAGAAGCCCATACATGTGAAGAAGACCAGTTGTCACCTAAGACATAAATGAGGACTTTTGATCACAAAGAAATGAAATTTTTCTGAAAGCAAACTTTCAGAAGTTAAAAACTGGAAAATAAGGCTATGACAGCATTTCTTGTTATAGTATAAGAAAGATTGCTGAAGTACATCACTATATGTAGTTTCAATACCTGGCTCCTATTTTTTTTACCAACACTGGTACAGTTTCAGTTTGGATGCTGTTTTAGGAATCAGCTTCTCTGGTTTTGAAAATTACAAGTGTGCCAGGATCTGTCACCCTTTTATCTTTGTGAAGAATGCTGGGTTAAACTGAATCTGATTCTTGGGCAAATGTAAAGACTGGTGAGGATGCAAGGGATCCTAACTTTTGTAAACACTAGCAAATCTGCGGAGGGACAAAGAGAGGGAAAAAGAGAATGAGAAACATTAGTGAAAGAATTCACGGTGCTTAGAAGCCCCAATTATGGACCAAGATCCCATTTGCATTGTTCAATAACAAAAGATGGTTCTTGCCTCCAAAGCACTTGCAATAAATGTGGATTTAAAAATCATTTTCAAGGAATGCTAAAATACTTGTGTGTGCATGGTGTTTAATACATAGGCAACACACTTTTGGAAATGGCATGTATTAGTGGAATAAAGCCAGCCTGAGCCTGTGTATTGTTAAATTCTGTTCACAAGATAAAAAAATGGTTGTGTGATATCAGGCAAAGACAATTTCTTCATTAATTAATTTAAATTTTTAAATGCTTTTCTACATTAGCTAAAGAATTTATGCATCTAACAATATCTGAATGAGAAAAATAAGATTTTGCATTCTGTCACCGAATGACCTTGACAGCCATAATAGAAATTAGAAAATATGTTCTGTATTTGTTACGACAAATGTATTCCCCAAAGTATTACAGTAATTATTTTTAAAATCATAATAATTTAACAGTTCTTCAAGTACTTTGGCCTTGGATGATTGAGTGAACCTTCACATACAGTACCTATGAAATATTTGTTTATGTTTTTTAATATCTAAAACTCCTTACTTTCCTTGAAATATGTTTAAAGATAGTGTGATTTAATGAAGAGCCAGTTGAAGATATTTCATGGTCTTTCATGCCACAGCTGAGGTAAAATGGAACTATGTTCACAGACATATTATCAAGTGTTTTATCTTCACTTTTATGAAAATCTTTTTATTTTCTGCTGTAACAAAAGAAATGAGCTCCCACAGAAGATACATCTTTCATGTCGAGCAGCAAGCACCACTGTTTCACTCCATGGGCTTGGATCTGTGAATGAAATTCCCTACCATGACTCCATAGGTCAGTTCTTAGCAGCACTGCTAATAGATGAACTAGTCCCTGTGTCTCAAAAAGTCATTAGAAATGGTGCACGTCACTGCTGACACTCCTGGGATCTTGCCACGCTTTTAAGCACAAACCATCACCCTAACAGCTATGCTGATCTGTGGAACTCTCTGGAAATTTTCAGTTGTTCTTTTCCATATGCTGCTTTTTTTTTTTTCCCACTCCCCACCACCTGCCCCTTTCTGTAAGCTGATCTTGTGCCACTACTCAAGAGAACAACATTCCTCCCTACACTCCCCACATTGTTTGGATCTATGGCATCTTAATCAGCTGTAATGTTCCATGAAGACAATAATGTTGCCTGTAAAACTACTGGAGAAGAACAATGCCTTCTCAGACAGAAGGCATTGTCTCCATTTCTGGTCCCTCAACTTGTCAGTCAAAATAGGCACCCCGCCATGAACTCCCTCTCACATTTCCTACCTATGTTCCCTAATTTCCTAACCTATTTGAAGTCCTTAAACCTATAAGGTGCAATCTTCCACTCATTTCCCAAACTGTTTCTTACATGAGCCATCAGGTGGTTTCTTTCTTCCTCAGATTTATTTTCTTCCCTTCAGACAAGGTTCATACTCACATCTTTTGCATCTGTTTGCACATCAGGTCGAGCAGGATCAGGCTGGAAGAGCATTTATCGGCACTATCTACTGACATACATCTGAACCACCTACAGAAAAAGGTATCTCATTGTGGTACTGTCAGGAGATGGTGAATATATTGCATTACACCACTTCCTTTCCCATGACACCTGATTTGTGAACCTCGACTGTCAGAAAGGAGCTGCTGGATGTATCCAAACCCTGTTAAGAGGAAAACAATTCCACTGAGCCAAGAATGACACCATGCCCCTCTCCCGAACCACAAGAACCAGTTCTTCTCTCCTAGTTATCACAGGACCACAGAGATTCCTCCTCGGCTCTAACAAGCAGCCTTCCTCTCTCTTCTGCAGTCTGTCAGCAAGCCCAAGGAGACCTGCTGTAAAGTTTATTTGGGTGTATGTGATTATACCAAGGTCTACTTTCCTGTGTTTTACCTCATTAAGTCCATCCTTTGCATCCACAGTAGCAAATACAGGAAGTATTTCTGTCTTATGAGCATTTACAATGAATTCAGAGCAAAACTGCCTCTGACTTCTGCTTGCCAAAGTATTGTGCACTTGAGCAGAGTCTAAAATTTGCCAAAGGTACTTCCAAAGGTTATGCAAGGCCGTGATTCAGAGAAATGGTGCTGAACATTTATGTCAGAAACTGAACTGTGCTCAGCTGCATACACTGACTCAGCTGTTAAGCAGACACCTGGCAGATACAGACCTTCAGCTGCCATCTGTGCTGCCTGCATTGTGCAATCACATCCCTGTAATCTTAGAGTAAAAATGGAGGGGAAGAAGTAGCAATAACTGTGAGAAAGGAGAGTGCAGTAAGTTTCATATAACCTCTAATATCAAGAAGTGTAGGTCACAGAGTAGTTGATTTTGCTTGCCACCAAAGCAATTTTCACAGTAGGTGATATACAAAATTATCCTAGACTCATTCAGTTTTTTAGAATAATCGAGGAGAATTACACACACATAAAACTCATGTTATATATAGGGCAGTAACAGTCATTACCATAGGAACTGTCTGTGAGATGCCTGCTTCCAAAGAATCTGTCAGAGACATCACAAGGAGAAGCCATTAGGTTTTTGTAATCTGCAGAGGGTAATAAATTCTGAGTGACACTATTGGGAGCAACTTTTTACAATAGCATCTCTAGTTGCTGATAAATGCCTCTTACCTTCTCCCCCTAGAATGAAAAAAATGAGGATGTCTAGTGGCAGGAAAAGGTTTATTCTTTAATACCCAACTCTGTATCAAACACACAGGAACACATCCCAACACCAGAAATTTAAGACAGGGAAAAGCAACAATGCAAAAGCAATGTACTGGGGTGGTGGTCTCACACCTTTTGGGCTAAAAGGGAAATAGTCGGAGGATCACAGTATCACAGTATCACAGATTTCTAGGTTGGAAGAGACCTCAAGATCATCGAGTCCAACCTCCGACCTAACACTAAGTACTCCACTAAACCATATCGCTAAGCTCTACATCTAAACGTCTTTTAAAGACCTCCAGGGATGGTGACTCCACCACCTCCCTGGGCAGCCCATTCCAATGCTTAATAACCCTTTCGGTAAAGAAGTTCTTCCTAACATCCAACCTAAAACTCCCCTGTCGCAACTTTCGCCCATTCCCCCTCGTCCTGTCACCAGGCACGTAGGAGAACAGACCAACCCCCACCTCTTTACAGCCTCCTTTAAGGTAACTGTAGAGAGCGATAAGGTCGCCCCTGAGCCTCCTCTTCTCCAGGCTGAACAAGCCCAGCTCCCTCAGCCGCTCCTCGTAAGACTTGTTCTCCAGACCCCTCACCAGCTTGGTCGCCCTTCTCTGGACTCGCTCGAGCACGTCCATGTCCTTCTTGTAGCAAGGGGCCCAAAACTGAACACAGTACTCAAGGTGCGGCCTCACCAGAGCCGAGTACAGGGGCACAATCACTTCCCTAGACCTGCTGGCCACACTGCTTCTTATGCAGGCCAGGATGCTGTTGGCCTTCTTGGCCACCTGGGCACACTGCTGGCTCATATTCAGCCGACTGAATGACTATGTTGACCATTCGTGCAGTTAACTCTACCTCTTGCTTACCTTCCCTACCTTTCACAGAACTACTCAGAACTTTCCAAGTTGAGCTGGGCTGCCCTCAATATGACTAGGTTTCAGAGAAAGGCTATCCGGAATAAATAGACTAAATTAAAAAAATCACTTGTACAATGGCAATCATGCCTTGAGCTTTTATAATTGAGCTTTTGTTTTCAGTCCTTTTCATATGTCTTTTTCTTAGAAGTAAACTTATGTGTGAAAGCTAAAGCAGCTCCTTCATAGACAGCCTTCTGTGCCCCAGACGTCATCCAGAGATTAGCCAAGGAATTATTTCTCTTGTCATCTTCTTTTCTGTAGCTCTGTGTTTGGTTTCTGTAGTTTTTTTGTTTGTTTGTTTGTTTGTTTTCCCAGGTTTAGAGCCCATATGTTCATTTTCTTGTTATATTTAGAAAAATTTTGAGCAGTATGTGCACACAATTCCAGGAACGTACATATTCTTAATATGGATAACTTTGTTTTAATTTACTTTCATTTGTTTTTTTTATGAATTACTTGTTGCACCTAGTCTTCAGGTGAAAAGCAGGCTCATCCTACACATTAGTATATTCAGTATGCAATGCGGTAAAATCATAAATTAAACTATTCTGCTGTACTACAACATATTAAATGATATAACCTGCAATTGTTTTTTCTTACGGAGTTGCTAGGTTTGCACACTGGAACTTTTGGTTCCATTTTGTTCAGTTGACTGTTTATTAGATTTCAATAATGAAAGCTTTATTGTACTGTGTTTATTATTTCTTTAACTTCTGCATTCTTCCACGGGCTTCTATGACAGAGCCAAAGGCAGTGTGTTGTTTGGGAGAACCTTTTCTCAGGGGAGGTGAATGTGTGGGAGAGGCACACAGCACAAGACAGTAGTTCACTAAATGGCTTGTTGCTCTTACAGAAGTCTCAGATGTTAGGGAATGTTCATCATCTATTGAATTTCCTTGGTTTTGCTAGTACATGGTAGATGTTTGTTCCTCCTGCATGAGTAACCTAACATTTAGTAGTATTCTTTGATGAAGCCCTTCTCCTAGTCCACACTTGAACCAGGCACATCCTATCCCCTTTGGGAGAAGAAGTGGCACATCTCTCATAGCCTGACCCCACTGCTTTGTACTGAGGCTTCTCTTATCTTAATACCTCCTGGGGTACCTGGCGAGCTTGGGAAGTGCCTCTTTTGCATGTTAGGCTAAGCACTGTCAGTTGGGCACTTTGCCTTGTGTGCTTTTCACCATGTCCATTGTGCCTGCGATTCCACTTCAATGTCATCACAATTCCTAGTATTCAAGGAATTCTGTGCAAGCTATCCACTTCAGTATTTATTTTACTTAATCATGAATATTTTAAAACACATGCCTCTTGGAATCACAGAATCATGTCATTTAATTAAAAAGTTGGGTGACCATCAAATGCCTATAGATTGTAGTTTCATCACATGCAGGCTGCCCCAAAGATACAATCTTTAGTGAATCTGTTTCAAAACTTAGGAAAGACCTTTCTTACCCATCCCTTCAGGAACTCAAACATGCTGCTTACACTGAATTGGGAAAATAGTATGAAAGCATGAAGTGCTTATTAAATTAAATGCTCTTGTTACTGCCTCCTCATCTGCCCTTTACTTGTAGATAACTTAAGATAGAAGCTGAAGTAAATGCAGTTATCCTGCTGTTGTCTATTTAGCTTTCATTAAGTAAGTTGGTGTGCAGCTCATACTCATGCGCAAAACCAGCCCATCATCTAAAAGTATTTACATAAGACTCTTTGCATTATGTACCAACCTCTGCAACACTAGTATTAACTACTGACATCTGCCAAGGCTGACTAGCAAGTGCTTTACAGTATCAATTCATCCTAAGCAAAAAGCATGTTTGAGTGCTGCAGTGCTCTTGTTAACGCCAATAAGAAGTATCAGAGCTCATATGACACCTAGCAGAAATTAGTACCCACATTCAAAGAAAAGCTTTTGTTATTTTCCAGAGTATTATGTGGACTTTATTGAGATGACTGCATCTGACACCTGCTGTAATATAAAATGCAGCTATAATTAGCCAACTGATGCTCTCCGCAGTTTAGGTCGAATCCCTTCTGTGGGAATTATGCTTTAAAATATTCAGAACTCCAAGTGGCTCTCATTACATTTAATTTTTACTTAGAATTAGGTGGTCTAGAAAAAAAATTTAGGATTGTAATAGCCCCCCGCTGAATGCCACACAGCAATGTGAAAACCCATAGATTTTTTTCCAAATAAAAAAATGAGAACAGCAGACTACACTACAGCCTTCAATTGAAGTCTGGCTTTGCTTAATTGTACTTTTTGCACTCATCAGTCTCTCCTCTTCAGAGCAAGCTACAAAAATTGCCTGAATAGCCAAAGAAAAGTTTCCCACAGTCACTGGCCACAGAAAAACACCATTGTCCTTCCTCACAGTTTGATGGACAACATTTCTATAAATGGGTAGCCAGTCTGTCAATGGCACCCTTGCTGAAAAGGCAAAAGAAGAGAACAGATTCTGCCAATATCTGACAAAGCATGTTAACACATAATCAGGCATTCACTAGTCAGGCAGCTGCCCCTGGGACCTTCATAACACAGGTGCCTTTAAGCCATTTCCTATTCACAGATAAAGGAAACAAGCAGGAGATACCTGGGAAAGGAGCAGTCTATTGTGGCCTGTCAAATGTCCATCTTCTAGGCTGCCTGCATAAAAACAGAAAGAACATAAAGGAGACTTCAGCATGAACTGCTAAATTATTAAATGGCAAAATACTCTCCAACTCCATAACTTTTATCTTTGTTTAAATAATAATTAGAGTGGCAAAGGAGGAACACCAGGCCTTATAAGGGCTATCTTCTTCCTTCTTTTTATTGCTTCGAACTGAGCAAAAGTTCTGTCATGTCCCCAAAGCCAACAGCTAGAACAAAGCCAGCAGTGGTGGTCCCAGGACCATCACCTTCACTCACTGCATCTTTGGTATGATTTTTTTCCATGGCTGATATGCTCACTTCTTCGAGGTTATTAAATTCATCCTTTAACTGAGGAAACAAGAGTTTTCTTGTGGATCGGTCTATTATGACTAAAAGTTGATTAAGCTGCAAGTCATTCTCTCCCTTTTGGCAACTTTATCATAACACCTTCATCTTCATGATAAACCAGGCTCACTGAGTGTAACAAGTGACATTTCACAGTTGGTATTACCTAAAGGCCACTAAGTAGAGTGATCATTGTAGCAGGGAATAGATCATGATCAGACAACAATCACAGTTAGCTTTATGTAAAAAAAAAGATGTTTCTCTTTTGTGACAGCACATAAACATATCTGTTTCATACACTCAGAATATTAAATGCCAAAATCTATAGCCCCAGGTGGGAATTTAGCTTACATTTATGTAATCTCCTTGATTTCTTACAGTCAGTTAAAAAAAAAATGGTGATTTTGGTAGCACTGCCTGCATGTTTAATGTTAAAGACATGAACAAATATTTATCATTTTCTATGGAAGTTCCTGATGTAAGCACCTCCCAGAAATAATATTGAGAAAAAGGTTTTGGGAGATGTATCATAACCACTGGAATCACCCTGATGTTGTTGAGATGCTCCTGCAGGTGAGGAGCTGCCTCTGAGAACACAAACTGCTGCAGCACAACACAAAACACATGCAGCAGAAGCCAGAGTATGTCAGGGTAAGAACAAGGAAAGCTCTTCTGCGCTCTTCTGTATGGAACAGCACCTTCTCCAAAAGCAATGAGCATGGTTATGATTTCTCACAATTATCATTCTCTAACCAGATCTATTCTTTAAAACAAGCTACATATATGTAAAAATAATAAATATATGTTTATACGAATTTTAAACAGGAAAGATCCTGAGCTCTTGCAATAAAGTTATTCAAATGGAATTCATTGCCATAATGAAATTAAGCTGAAGCCAAGAGTTAAAAAGATTTAGGAAAAATGAAGTATCATAAAATGTAAATGAAAAAAGACTTGGGATACCCATTGTCATTTTTTCTTGGTCAGCTTTGAGAGTTCCTTGTAGTACAAGGTTTCTTAGAATTGCCCATACCTGTTCAGCTGAACTGGAGTTATACTTCTCAACATTTAAAAAAGACTGCTTGTTCTCCCTTGAATCAGCCTCAGGTCATTATCAAACTTACAACCTAGGCCCAGTCTTGCAAAGGCTTTTACACACAGGCTTAGCTTTATGCACATGAATAGTCCTTTAGAATTCATTAGAATGATTTGTGCACAAAGTAAGCAGGTGCACGGCTAGTTTCACTGAAGGATTGGGACCCAAAATGTCAAAGACTCCATATTCCCTACTAACAAATGCCTCTTCTGCATTAAAAAAATACTGACAGTGTAAAGATGAGTGTGATCTTTTGTTTTGTCTGTTTACTATAATACAATGGAGAACACTCAAATAACTTTATAGGTACTTTATATCAAAAATAGAGCATTATGTATTTACTCATACAGATGTAGAAGCTGAAGAATACTGCAGGTGGTATGAAGACAGGATGATATTTCCAGAGGAGCCTAAAGGATTTAGGTGCCCATCTTACATTGTAATATGGATATGTTAACCCCTTAAGCCTGTCTTGAGAAGCTCAACTCAACTATGTAATATAGGCCCCTAATTTCAACCATCAGTTCATGAATCTCATATCAAAGTTCAGATCTGGACCTGGTTCCTGAAGTCAAGAGCCTGAAAGGGTACTGAATGACTGATCAGACCAATAATGGCAGATGCGGTCTAGTGGATGGTAATTGTCCAGCTACTGGGCTATAGAAATGTATAAACTAAACTGCTGAAGCAGGAGGTAAATTTAAATTTGAGCAGCTTCATAGTTCTGCAGAAAATGCTAGGAAGAGTGTATGTTTAGTAAAGGATTTGGCTCCCATCTAAGCTGATCTGAAAAACTTGTATATAACGCAGCTGAAGAACCCCATTTTAAATATTCTGAACCGCCTATCACTATTATTTCTTTTAAAATAATAGTCCAATTATACTAATAAAGATGCAAGCTACAGCTTTTAAAATCAAGCACTCAGCAATCAAGGAATCCCAAAAGTTAAAGTTTCTCTGAAGTAAATGTGCTATATTCCTGTTTCCCTGTTAAATATAGATTTTCAAGCATCCTATTAAACCTGAGTTAAATATATAATATGTGCAGCATGTACATATTAATGCAGTGGAAAATTATTAATTCTTAGAATATCTTCAGGTATGAGTGCTTAATTTCACAATGCTTGTGTCAATTTACTGACAGTTCACAGACAAGTGAAACACTGTGAGCATAGATACCTACTCTGCAAGATACCTTCCTTATTTTCATGTTAGAGTTTCAAAAGGAAATTATAGGAAGGAGGTTTACAATCAAACCTTTCCAAGTAACTATAGAAATCTAAATTTCAGCACACAGAATGATTCCAATAATAGTTCACCGTCTTCTTAGAAGAGTTGTTGAGCTGGGCCTTGCTGAGGTCAGTTCTTGATCCTAAATTTTATAAGATTTGAATTAATGAAATGAAGAATTTTGCAGAGTATGCAAATGTTATTTGCCAATGGGTCAAGAAAGAAGGGGGCAGGCAAGGAAGATAAAACTTAAATATGTTAGGAAAACTACTAAAGAAAGACATGAAAAATAATGACCAAAGTAAAGCAAAACATAGAGCATTATTAGAAAGCATCAAGGGTAAAACAAAAACAGGATTCTGACAGGAATAGCCATGCATCTAAGTGCATGGTAAGGTAAGGACATTAATCATGAAGCAGGTAACAGTTGCATGAAGATTTTGTATTTTGTTAGGAATTATAAAATTACTGCAAGTAATAAATATAAGATATTGATAAGTTTGTGAGTTATCTTTTTCTTTTTCTTTCTTTTTTTCCTTTTTCTTTTTTCTTTTTCCTTTTTTCCCTCCCTTTGAATGCAAATACATCACAGCTGTATTTCCCACAGGGCTTTTCACACAAATCCCATTCCAATCCTGTCTGAATAGGGCTTTTTTAATATTGATACAGTGAGAGAAACACCAAAAGGTCAGCAAAGATGTTTGCTTTGAAGGAAGACAGTTCCTATTTGACAATGAATTGATTTGATATTTGATGAAGTGATTAAGCACATGGCTACATTTTAGTGAAGTAGGCTACATTTTAGGGCTACTGCATAAATTTAGGCACCAGCTTAAGCATCTTGTTGAACCAGAACTGAATCACTCCATTGGTTGGAGTGATGCCTTTTCCTGGGTACCCAGGCAGCAACAGAACAAGGGCTCTTCTTCTGAAATTAATGCTTGGAAAAATAAATAAACTTTTATTCTGGAGGGGACTTTGTTATGTGCTATTCTATTTTAATCCAACGAGTAGGCTACTATCAATTTTCTATTTATAACCTGAAATGATTTGGAGCAGCACTGATAATCTGGATATTAAGGAAAACACTACATTTACAGCAGTGAGTGCTGAACTGCACCACTTTCCTGGGGCTCTGGGCAGAATTCAGGGTATTGTTTTTATCTTTCAAGCTTCAGATAATTTCAGTTTAATTTTTCTGAAGTGTTGTCTCTTTTGCCTTTCCATGGTGCTATAGCTGACATAAGCAAAAGTATGCAAAATGAGCTTTTCAATTCAGGAGAAAAATCTGCTTGTATGTTACACAGGCTCCTTAGCTCAGCACTTCACTCTTTAGCACAACAAACCTCAAACACTGCTACATTCTGCAAAGCACCCACCTTTCTTTGCGTGTTAGTTAGGGACAAAATTAAAGTGCGAGTTCAGAAACGATGTTTAATGCCATGCTCAGCAGAAGAAATAGTGTTAGTAATTATGGTGATCAGCAAACTCAAGTTGTGACAACTTATTAAAATTTACTGGCATTTTAGAGTCCTTAAAGGACTCTAACCTGGAGTTGGAAAGAGCTGTATATCTTTATTATTTTATGAACCACATTAAAAGGAGCAATAGTCCAGAAACCAAAAGAAAATCCTTTTTTATTTCAAAATAATTTTCACTCTTTTGTTGTTGTTGTTGTTGTTGTTGTTGTTATTGAACAGCTGAATGTTTTGATGTTTATATTTTTCAAGTTGTGGGGCTTTTATATGTCTCAGATATCAATTTCAGGGATCAAAGCTGCAGAAAATTTAATCTTACCCCAATAACTCTATCCCTCATTGTTCAAAGCAGTTCCAGATTTTCCCTTCCCTCAGTAGTCACATCATTAAAATATCTGAAAATGACCACTATTGCCAAGTTATACATATTTAAATCTTCAGATCCTTCCTTGGAAACTAGTATCTCTATCTCCGGCAATCCACTTTTTGCCAGTTTTCTACAAATTCCCTGCAAATGAACAGTATCTTTCCAGCAATGAGAGCTTCCAATATTGTATTGTTTCAACAGCTTTAGTGAGCATGCCATGTAATTTCCTCTGTCTTTATGCGAGGCCTGGATTTACTGTGGCCAGTTTTACTGCCAGAGGCGATTGCAAGTGTATTCATTTTCACTGAGCACTACATGCAGTGAGCATATAATCATCTTTTGGAACTGTTCTTCTCTGGTCTGTCTTCCCCATTAGATATGAACATTTAACACAGTTTGTCTTAGTTGTATTTCCACATTTTTTGCTCTGTTCTCATTTTCTCACATGCTCTCATCTTTCTAATCTCTTAAATCACTGGATTATTACTGTTTCTGTTCATGTTTGCATAATGCATTACATAATTTAATCTGTGGAATTTCAGATGATACATTTATTCAGCTAGCAGCTGCAACATGGATCAAGGCTTTCTGAGACAGTGAAAACAGGAAGAAATTCTGTGCCCTCTTTACCAACATGAATCATTACTATTTCTCTAAGAGAAGACATGATGGTTCACATCATCTGAATCCAGCCAAGTGCAATCTAGCTCAGTTTAGGTAAGATATTTTTGTAAAAAACATCTCGAAATGAAATATGTTTGTAAATCATTAGCTCTGAAGTCAATTATTTTCCTCTGGAACTGAGCAGTACTTTCTCTTTTGGTGGATGCTCCAGAAAATGTTCATGATCACATAAGAGTTCTGAAACAGTGCCATCTCCCAAAAGCTTAAGGCAGCCATAGCAGCTAGAAAAACACTACCTGGGCTGCTGGAATTTCAGCATCACCTAGAAAAAAGCAAGGGTAGCAGGACAGAAAATGAAATAAAACCAAAGATCACAGTGCTTTCTCAAAAACTCAGGAGGTCTAATACAATATGAAAATGAAACAATACATCTGGTTGATCAGTGGGTATCCTCTGTCCATCTTGTCTGGATTTTCTCTTACCCTTAACATTCTGTTCCTTCTTACTAATGATGTATGTTCTGAATTACTACAACTGGCATGAAAAGTGCAAGATAGATAGAAAGGAAAAATGTCAAGACTGATCTATGCTGCACAGCTATGTGGTCTCCCTTTATATGAGAGAATGAGAATTTGTTCATACACCTAGGAAGATCCTTTTCAAGAGATAGAATGAGATAAAAGAATCAAGAGAAACAACTGATTCTAAAGGAAAGCTATTGGGGGAAGGGAACAGGAAAATGTATGAAGGCTAAAGGATCAAAATTAGGCAATGAAAGGAAACATCATGAAGAAAACCTTTGTCAGCACTCCTACTGTCCTAAAAAAAAAGTTGAGACTGTGTTTGAGCAAATATTTTTGCAAGCCCTATAAACAGAGTATTCTGAGAAACTTGCTCCTTGTGGTCTAGTGAAAAAACAACCTTGTTGTAAACTGAAGAGTCAAGGCACAGCTGAAACGAGTGCACTAATCTGATATACTTAGATGTAGCACACGTCCTTCCCTCCACGAAAGAGCACTCAGTCAAGGCACTGCTAGAAGTGCCTGCCACGTGCCCATGCTGACAGCTCTTTGGAAGCAGCTAAGGACCTGAAGGAGCAAGGAGGCAAAAAGAAGGGCAAGGGGACAAGCTGACCTTGCAAGGAGAGGATGTAGCTGCAGTTCAGGCTTGAAAAACTGGTTATACCATAGGTGCCAAAGCAGCACACAGAGGGGAGTCTATGCCACTGGCCAAACACACTTGTGACTGTGCAAAAACTGAGATGGTCTTTTATCTGAGAGTGGCAATGGACCTGAGCTGAGAACAGCTTAAAGGTCCCAGGGAAGTGTAAGAGAGGAGCAAAAGCTGAGCTAGCTTGTGATAGGACAAGAAGGAATGGACTAATGTTGCACCAGGTGAGGTTCAAGTTGGAAATTAGGAGACATTTCTTCTCAGAAAGAGTAGTCAGGCATTGGAACGTGTTGCCCAGGGATGTGATGGAGTCATCATCCCCGGGAGTGATTAAGAAAAGGTTGGACCTGGTGCTTATGGACATGGTTTAGGGGTTGATACCAGTGGTATGGGGATGGTTGGACCAGATGATCTTGGAGGGCTTTTCCAACCTTTATAATTCTAGGATTCTTAGTTTCCTCAGACTTGGGGAACCCATACGCTTAACATGCTGGGGAGCTGGACACTGCAGGCCACACCACAGCGTGGACGCACAGGTGTCCTTCCTTCCCTGTGGTACAGGGGACCAGAACTGCGCGACCTACGGCTCCTTCCCCACCGGGGGCCCAGCTGCCCCATCCTTCGCCCCCAGCCGCTGGCCGAGGAGCCCTGGATAGCCCGGTCCCCCTCAGCACCGCCCGGGTCAGCCGCAGCGCCCGCCTCAGGAGCGCAGCCCGCGATTGGCTGACGCTACCGTCCATCACCCGCAGGGGCGGGGCTGGCGGCAGGGCCACCCGAGGCGTTCGTCATCGCCCAGCGACGCCGGGGACGGCGCTGACGGCGGGGCCCGGCCAGGCCCGGCCCGGCGTCATGGCGGCGGCGGCAGCGCCCAGCCCGCTCCAGGCCGGCGACCGCGCTCCAGGGGCCGGTGCCGACTTGGCGGCCTCGGAGGTGGCGAGCAGCGCCCTGCGCTCCCTGGTCGGGCTGGCGGGGCAGGTGAGTGCGGGGCGGGCGGGGGGATCCCCTGGCGCTGAGAGCTTTGGGGTTTGGCGGACAGCCTCGCCTGTGAGAAGCTGGGTGCTGCCTAGTAGTGGTCTCTTAAAATTTGAGCATTCTGAGTTGAAATGCTACCAAAGAGTTATTGTAGTTTGAATGACAATAAATGATCAGGAGCTTGACGCTTGATCTTGGCGTTGATGTAATAATGTATAATCAGGCACAAAGTGCTTAAGAGTGGCTTTGCTGTGTGGTACGTTAGGTTGAATCACCTGTTTTAGGTTATAGTGGTGCTAAATTATTTAGCAGATGTTACAGTAGTGGTGGAAGGCCCTTATCACAGTATCACAGCCATTTAGGTTGGAAGGGACCTCTGGAGATCATCTGGTCCAACCCCCCTGCGCAAGCAGGAATACCAAGAGCAGGTTGCCAATGACTATGTCCAGAAAAGGTTTCAGTAACAACTTAGTCATAACGCTAAATATTTTACAGATTAAATCCTTTTCTACTGTGGAAGCAGGTATGCAGCTCTGTGAAGGCAGTAGAAGCACACTTACACTTCTGAAATTAGACAGTGGATTGAAGGTTTGGGGCTGGGTGATGAATAATGTCTTGGGGCAATAAGATAGCTTCATGTTAGAGTTGCTGCATCCCCTCAGTTGAGCAGCAGTAGTTATGGTGCAGAATAAAATTGTCATTATTGGTGTCTGGAGTGTTTTCTTTCCATGACAATTTAAACAATCCCATTTTACTGTAAGCTGCATTGAACTATGAGCAGGTAGGGTTTGGTTGGCCTATCTTAGCTGAAGAGACAATTTTAATTGCTCAGTCATGATTTTTTCCTGTTGTCCAGTTACACTTGTTTGCCAGCGCTTGAGTTCTGTTAGATTTAACCATGGTGTATTATTAGCTTACCCACCCTAGTATTCCATCTTGCACTTTTGGCTAAAGCTGCTGGTCTCCTCCCTTGTCTAGAGAGGTGGAACATATGCCAAGTCTATCACAGTTTGTCACAGTAGCTTAAGTTAGATTTATGCTAGCCATTTGCACTGTAAACAGGAATCATTCTGGCATAGGATTTTTATTTACTAGAGCAGTGACTTGCAGCACATTGACTAGGAGGAGATCTGGGGATAACAACTCTTAAAACCAAGATGACTGCCAAGTTCTTTAAGCCCCGAGTGATAATTAGTGTCTTTCATAAAAACACTTTCAAAGGGCTGAAATAACTTACGTTCTTGTAGACTGCTACAGAAGAGACCGTGCGGCTGTAAACCTATGAAGGCTTTGAAGTTATCAAATCACAGAATTTACAAGGCTGCTTGTCACAGTTCTTATAGGTAGAAGGATGTGAAACAATGAGAAAACTAACTGCACTGTATTTGAAACATGTTTGGTTGCAGGAGGGGTTTATTCTTTGCTTAAAAACTGCGTGTGAGTTTATTGCTATATTATTCTAAGTCAGAAGCTGCAATGTTTTTGCACATTGAACCACCTGTGTTGGAGCTACACAGTATGATATGAAGGCACACATCAGCTGATCCTTTTTGAAAAAGGAGACTTATTAGACAATTACAGTAGGACTCATATTTTGTCTTGTTACAATGGCTTGCATCTACACCTTCTTTACCCTGTCAGTGGACTATAATATAGCCTATAACTTTAGGAAGTTTCTTGCTTCAGATAGAGCCCTTCAGATGATCACATATGCACAGTTGTTTAATTTTTAAGGTAAAGTTTTATTCTCACTAAATTCTTTATGCATTCTTGTTTCTCTAAGATGTTCAAAACTACTATTTCCTAAACCATTACTTTCTCTGCCTCCTTTGCAGATTAAGAATTAATGGGCAATAACAGTTTTTGTGAAAATTATCTAAAATATATATCTAGCCAGATAAAAAGCATGATACAATCAATTGCTATTTTGTAGTGCATAGAAAAAAATGCAGATTTGTTCACTATTCCACTAGGTGGTTTTTGTTTTGTTTTGTTTTTTCTTTAAAGGTCAGTAGATCTCCCATCTCTTTTACTATGTAATTGATTTTGAATCTAACACTGGATTTAATGAGACTGTTCTTTGACTAAAGAACGAAGGTTCAGGCCTGGAGTTCTTTACATACAAAGTTATTATGGTAATGCCTGGTTTTGAAACTAATGTAGAGCAATATAGTATTCTATTGATTTGCCTTCAGTTTAATGGAAGCATTCTTGTGTTTGTTTCTCACTGTTTCCTAATGTGCTGTGCGGTGGAATCAGGAAACAAGTACATACACATTCTGTGTATGTATCCATAATATTTGATGCTGTTGGAAGTAGCCATTTGTAGACCACGTTAAAGGTCAATTTCATCATCTGCCTAAATGTTTTTATTTATTTTTATTTTTTACATGTACAAATATGCAGACTTGGGAATTCTGCATCTGTAACAGGGTACCTGTAGGTCCTGTTGATTTTTAAACAAGAATTTTATCCGTATTTGTAAACTGGGAGATCACTTGGGGGTTGTCTGGTTGGAAAGCAACCTGCTTGGCTTAGGAAAATGAAAGTGTTGGTCACTTCCACATCTTGTGCGAAGAGCTTTAGCGTAACAAATATGACAAGTGTGTGTGTAAAAGTATGTAATTCATTAGTGATTATTAACAATCAGCTTTGCATTAAGAAGTCAGACTTTATTTTTGGCTTATAGAATACAACTTCAGATCCCCTACATGTATTTCTCTTTATTGTTTTGGTAGTTAAGTGCTGGCTTTCCTCAGCAAAGACAATAGCATTTGGTGATTGTTTGTTTTTTTTTTTGTTCTGAATGTGTATAAAGGGAAACCGTGATTTGGAAATAGGTTTGGCAGTTGTGCTGTGTAGTCTAGAGTTTGTTTAACCTGAAGATTTTGTAAAGACTTTAACACTGTTAATCTCAATGTAAAGCCTGCTTTGGATTAGCAACAAGTACAAACGATGCAGATCAAGACCTTATTCATACTGGCTGATATATACTCTTGCACATGTAAGAATAAAATACACGGATTTACAGGATGCTGACACCCTGGGTGTGTGTTTCTTTCTATTGCTGGTTCTGTCATATGTTTAAAAAAAGATTTGAGTGATTAACAAAAACAGTATGTTTTAGTACAAGGATTAATTGAATAGATAAATGACCAAAGTTAAAGCTCAAATTAACACAGTAAAATTGTGATTAGGTAACTAGGATTTTCAATTTTTTTTAACATACTCTACAAATATGATCTTACTTTGAAAATGGAAGCCATTTTAGTAATAATTAATGTCAAACTTATCCCGTATCCCCACTTAAAAATGGGATCTGTATAAGATTGAGTGTAATTGTTGTCCTGTAGAACTCTTGCATATTTTTGTGACATTAGCGCAACATAACATATTTTTTGCGGTGTTTCTTTTGCTCTGTTGAAGCTTAACCTTGGAGATGATATCGTGAAAGTCGTAATCGACTGGAGCAAGCTTCAAAGCACATCAGCACTTCAGCCAACATTGCTCTTTAGTGCGCTTCAGCAGCATATTTTATGTTTGCAGGTAAACATTTCATTCGACACATTCAACTTGACTAAAGTGGTCAAAAACTGGATGTAGTTACATTATCTAAACTGTAAAATTTTAGTTGTTTTGATCTTATTGCTATGTTCAACAAAAAAGGGTTCACAAGTATTATACACTTGAGATCCTGGTATGCTTCATAGGTACTCGCAGATTTTTCAGATTAGTGGTGGGAATAGCCACTGTAGGTGAGCAGGCTGAATAAATGCAGCCTCATTGATTTCTAGACTTGCATTGTAAATGTGATACATTTCCATCTATGGTGGGTTATAATTAAGCAATAAGACACGGCAGGTGTGTGTCATGCTATGATAATGATTCCATGCGTTGGGTGAGTTTTGAGGCTCATGGAGTGCTTTCAGTGGTTCAAGAAGTGGCATTATCCCAGCATGACACATCCTGGAGTGTCTTACTGCAATTAAATATATTTTCAGCGTAGGTTTTTTTTTTTTTTAAAAGAGTAATTTCTTTGACATTAATGTCTCATCTTGCCAAGTAGCCAGTCACCATTACTGTCATTTCTTTTGACTGTTTGAAACTTTCCAACCCTGTCAAAAGTGTCTAGAATTCATTTGCATGGTGGGGAGCGTGTGGTCAGCTGGTAACTGAACAGTGTTTTGACCTTGATAGTTGATGTGTAAAAGGTGGGGATTTGAATACCTGTTTTCCTTTCAGCTAGTCAATGAATTATTCCAAGTATGTAGTTCTGAGAGGGTGAAAAAAAAAAGGAAGTTTCTGTATTTGCTTCTGTTGTGGTTTAAGCCGGCTGGCAGCTAAACACCACACAGCCGTTCGCTCACCCTCCCCCCTCCCTCTCTGGGATGGGGGAGAGAAACGGGAAAGTGAAGCCGGTGAGCTGAGATAAAGACAGTTTATTAAGACAGGAATATAATAATAACAATAATAATAATAATAGTGATAATGATAATAGTATTAATAATAATAATGTGTAAGAAAACAAGTGATGCACAATGCAATTGCTCACCACCCGCTGACCGATGCCCAGCCTATCCCCGAGCAGCCGGCCCCCCACCCCGGCCAGCCACCCCTATATATTGTTTAGCATGACGTCAGATGGTATGGAATACCCCTTTGGCCAGTTTGGGTCAGCTGTCCTGGGTCTGTCCCCTCCCAGCTCCTGCTGCACCCCCAGCCTGCTCGCTGGCAGGACAGAGCGAGAAGCCGAAAAGTCCTTGGCCTGGTGTAAACACTGCTCTGCAACAATTAAAACATCAGCATGTTATCAGCGCTCTTCTCATCCTAATCCAAAACATAGCACCCTACCAGCTACTATGAGGGAAAATTAACTCTGTCCTAACTGGAACCAGGACACTTCGCTCCAAGTATAAGAAAAAACCTTCATGTTTCCCAGAAATAAGAAAGCTTTGGTGCAATAAACACAAAGGGAAAATAAGCGAGTTAAATAAAAATAAAAATTACTTGTGGTGTTCTTACAGTTGAATGGAGAAATATATTCCATTTCAGGAAATGACTAGCAAAAATCATGTGTTTAAAAATAAATAAATGAGTTGTGGATTTCCAGAGGGAAAAGAAGTACTAAAATTTAGATTAGATGAAACCGGTAAAAACAAAAAAAAGGGGTTATGTGACTTTTCTATATACAGCAAGGTCTTGTTTTACATCACGTGTAAGAGTTACTGCAGTAGAATAATAAGCATTTATTTTGCTGCTACAAATGTAAGTGCATTCTCTCATTTAATTTCATGACCTAAGTAGATAATCAACCATGTCAAGAAAAGCATGTGCTCTGGATAATACCTATATATTTCATGTCCGTGTTCTCTCATTCACTTGGGCAACTGCAGTTTCAAGTGGAGAATGTAGTGCTGTGGTGATAAAGTAAAGGCTTTACAGTGTGAAAGCATTAGCTTTCGTGTTAAGAAGGAAAAATAGTAAGCCTTACTGTTCTGAGTAGGCATTTGAATGACATGTTAATTAAGTGGCATTGGTGCCAACGACTGAAGCTTTGATTTAGCTACCAACAGATGAGTAGCAGACAGATTTTCTCAGAAATTTGTGAGTTTCCCTATACAAACCTCTAAAAGACGCAGGTCAAAAAGGCCAAAATCATGATGTGTGTAGTATTTCTAACTATAGATTTTTATTTTAATTTTAATTAATGTTCTCTGTCAGAGGCAGATGTTACAATTCCTAAAATTATTTCAGTTGGTCTGTTTCAGAAATTATAACAGTACTAGATTTTTTTTTCTTTTTTTCCCCTTTAACCATAACATACCGTTTTCTTTGTTCAGCCTCTTTTAGAAAAACTCCAGCCATTGATTAAAGAGGAGGGTATAGGTCATGTTGAACCTGCAGGTAAAACAGAAGGCCAAACTTGTGAAACAAGTTTAAATATTTATGATGATAACTCTCAGACTGAAGAAAAGTATGCAAGTTATGACTTGGGAGATCTGAAGGATGCTCATATTAATTTTGATCCAGAGGTGGTCCAAATAAAAGCTGGAAAAGCAGAAGTAAGTGATTTGCCTAAATTAAAAAAAAAAAAATCTAAATTTTAAATTTAAGGAATGACAGAGATATATGCCATCATGTTTATTACCTACAGATTGACAGGCGGATATCAGCCTTCATCGAGAGGAAACAAGCTGAGATCAATGAAAATAATGTCAGGGAATTTTGCAATGTTATTGATTGTAATCAAGGTAACTGGCTGGCCAGACTTTAATCTTCATAGCAATTTAAGTTTTTTTATTATTGTTTTTATTATTTTTTTTAAGATACCATTCTATATGTAAAACAGAACTTTATTTTAAGAGTAACTTTTCTTTAAAGTTAAGAACATGCATGTGCACTGTAGATGCTGCCAGATGGACCAAAAAAGCAAAAAATACTATTTACTGGATGACAATGTTTAATGGATTCCATACGGAAAGATTACAGATATTACTGTATTCATTTTAAGAACTGTGATTTTAAATCAGATGATTTTTGCAGCTGTAGTTCTCAGTGTTTTAGCTAGATGTTCCTTCCAAAGTTAACAGAATTGCAATTCAGAAATGTCTTGGGAACGACATATTTGAAGTTAATTTAATGCTAGTTGAAGCATTACAAAGAAATATTTTTTTTAATCATTGTGAATTGTAAGCTACTTGGAATAACTAACTCTTTTATTTCAATGTAACTCATGCTATTGGTATTTTTAATATACCACCTTGCACAATTGATCAGTCTTAAATCCATCTGTTAGGCTGGATCCCATTAGTACAATCAGTGTCTGTGTAACCAAATGCATCTTAACGGTGAAGACACTTATGTATATAAAAGTAGTAAAGAGACATAGATTTTCTAAGTAACTGTGAACCCAGATGTGCATTGTCTCTGTGATGTACTTAATCCTTTTAGAGATCAAAGTGTATTGTTCCACAAGTTTTACGTGAAGAGAGTTTAACTCTTTGAATATTATTTGGAATGAAAATGACATCTACAGTCTAGTAGAAGATGCTAGCTGGTAAAATACTGCTTCCTAAAACTGTTAATTAAGTACAGAAGAAATGACAAGATCTTCCTTTGTATGTTCAACCATAATAAAATACTTGTAAACCTTTGGTGTATATGAACGGATATTTAAATATAAACATTTGAATAAACTAAGATGGCCTGTACAGTAGATTTTTATGGCAGGAAGGTGAAAATAGGATGCTGATGAGTAAATTAAGCCAGTCCAAAATACGAGGAAAACAGTTTCAAGAAAGGACGTAAAAACAGAACAACAGTGGTATGCAAGGAAAGGACTTCTGTGCAGGAAAAAAGGAACAAGTTAGAAGAGTGCAGTAACAAGTGTGTCTTTTTTTTTCTTTAAAAAAATTGGTCCTCTGTGTGTGTGTGTGTGTATATATATATACACACACACGTATATATGTGCGTACATTCGTATAAGTGACTTCTCCAGTTAAAACCATTTGATCCATGCAAGTGTGTAAAATTATTCATGAGCAAGTGTTTATGGAATGAATGAATTATTTCTGATGTTTCTGTTGTATTAAAAATTTTAATTAGATTTGTTAAAGTCTGTAAACTGATATTTAAAATTATAAATACACAATTAGGATTTCACTCTTTTCATTATTGTTACTATTATTTATTTAGAAAATAGCTGTGCCAGAACAGATGCAATTTTCACACCTTATCCTGGATTTAAAAGCCATATAAAGGGTAAGCAACTATTTTAATACCCATTTATTAAGAGAGTCAAGATAGAACAGTACTGATAAATTTTGGCTTAGAATCTTTTTACAGAGTGCTTAAAAATGGAAACTTAAATTAATTTATGACTGTAATGAATACTTCTAGATCTTCCCTTGCGTCTCCAAGGTTTTCAATCCCGTAACTTCCTCATTAGACTATTGGTTATGCACTGAATACCAAAACAAAGTAGCCTGTTGTCATTGTCTGAAAGCAAAGATGCAAAACATAAAGCATGACAGGGAAGTTGTACGATTCATAGCATTTTTTTTTCTAAGGTGAAACCAGCAGTCCAGTTAAGGAATTGAGATTAAAAAAAAAATCTCTTATTTTCCATTAATCATTATAAATATATTGAGTTAGAAAATAATTTGGGGACACGGTGAAAGTTCTGAGACAAATTTATGGGAAGTGACAAGTTGGGGAACAAAGTTACCATGGCGCTATATTTTGTAAAAGATTAAATAGTGTAGAAATGATTATCCAGCAGAAGTTATTTATAAAAGATTGCTTGTACACAGGTTGCTCTGGGATTAAAACAAAATCCAAGAATGGAAGTAATCCTCTCTTCCATTTTTGAAAAACTCAGAAAAATACTGTGAAGCACAATGCTAGGTATAAGCATTAAAGGGTCTCATGAGCTAAGAAGTGGATGGGGAAGCAAGTTAAAGTTAAGGATCTCTGTTTAAGAACTTCTCTCAGTAGTCTTTTTTTTTAAAACTGACTGTGCTTCTGGTCGTACATCTTCCCTCAACTGCATGTACTTTTGGTGCTTTCTGTAATATTAGGTCTGAACTCTTTGCATTCACAACGGTTCACACGTGCAACTACTGACAGATACCTATTTTTCTGCTATTCATCTGCAGCTGATGACAAATTCTTCATACTGCCATACTGCATGAATGCATGATTGTTTTTCCTTTGCAAATATAAACTGCTAGTTTTTTTTGTTTAGTTTAGTTACTCATATATAAAAATAAGGACTTCCACCAAACCTTTGATCTCAGTGTGTGAGGGACCCTTCAAATATGACAGTAGTGAAATAGATTTAACACAGCTTTTCACATTTTAATGACATATTAATTGTTTAACAACAATTTTTGTTTTAATTGTACATATGTTTATATTTCATGTGCATATGTGTTAAATTTCTTTTCCTAGTTTCTAGGGTAGTAAATACGTATGGGCCTCAGACTAGATCTGAAGGAGCGCATGGGTCCAGTCACAAAACCAGTGTACCCATTCACGATTGTGGAAACCAAGCTGTTGAGGAGAGATTGCAAAATATTGAAGCACACTTACGGTTACAAACAGGTTTGTGCTACGTTTTAATTTTGACATTGGTGTGCCAGTTTGTATTACAGTTATTACTGTACTAAAAATGGGCAAGTCTATAAGCTCTGTGAATGTAAAAGCAGTGGGCTAGATCCACTGAAAAGTTTAGTCCCCCCAAGTACTACAACCTAATATTAAGGATCTTATGTGGAAAATGGAACTCAGATTTATGTCCAGACTAGGTTGCTGAGTTAATAAATTTAAGCTTCAAGTGGTAGCCAAGGAGAGAGAAGTACTTCAGTGGGATTTAAAACAGTCTGGAATTTGGACATAGAGGTTCTCCACAGTCATTGCAGTCCTTCTAACTTCTACCTATTGAAAAGGAAAAGCTGAGGTCAGGACTCAGTCTTGCTTTGTGGACAGCCTGTGGGTTCTGGATAGGATGAACCCAAAACACCACCTGAGACCTTTTCCTAAAAGTGGATGATTCATGAAATTTGGTTATCTGAGAGGCTTGTGATAGTCCGTTTACTAGAATGTGTGAAGCTCCTTGTCAATAATTTCCTTTAGCCATATGGACATGAGTCCACACCTTTCACTAAAATAAATGCTCTAGCCACCAGGCTTCTGATTTCTTAAAAAGTAGCTCATCCCAGCCCCGGCTTTCTAGAATTCAAATCCATGAGTACTCATCAAGGAGGAATCTGTATTTTTCTTGAAAGTGTTTTCAAAAGAGAGTAGAAATCCAGATCCTTACCTCTTTATGTTGTACACGTGTTGTACACATCACACTGCAGGCACATGCTGACTTTTTTGTCTTTTAAATAACTGAATAGATGCCACTCCATTTTCTAGAGTATGGTGAATAAGTGACTAGACCACTAGATTCCTGTGAATGCATACTGCATCAGTCTTCAGGCAGAGAGGAGAGTAGATGCTCCTTGATACTGTTGAGGCAACAGTCAGAGCTTGATACTTAGCTGCACTATCTCAAAAATAAGGTGTTTTTCATGTGTAGAAATAGAATTTGCAAGTGGCTGGTGGGCATTAAAGCTACAAATATAGTAGCTTTGGAGTTAATGCATATCAGGGATGATAATTAGGGGTAGTTAAGGAGGGATCCTTGCCTCAAGGTTGTGCCTACAATAAATAAATGGCATAATTTTATTTGAAAGAATGAATAAGCTAAAATACAGTATAGGGGGGAAGAGGATGAAAGTGTGTAATTCCAGCTCAGCTCCCGTCCAAATCAGCATTTCTGGGGAAGGCCGTGAGATAACTTGTTACTTCCCCAGCAGCTGTGCAAAAAGTATTCATTTAAGCAGGTAACCTACCTCAGCTAACTGCTCCCTAGCTTTCATTTCTGATGTCTGAGAGGTGTTCTTGACTTACTAGTTGTTTTTCAGAACGATTTCTTTTAGTGCTAGTACTGTTCTTTTCTCTGCTCTTTAAATTAAGAGACAGCAATATTAAGAAGGAGAGGTTTGCTGAATTTAATTAGTAGCTGCTGAGTGACAAATAGAGAGCAGAACTGAGGGAGAAGGTACCTAAAAAACTGTCTATTTGAAGTGAGGAAATAGATGAATGGCAAAAAAGAAAAAATTCGACAACATTAGTTTGTGGAACAGAAATGTCTTATCTAACAGACCGAGAAATAAACAGAAGGAGGTGGCAAGAGAAGAAAAAGCTTACAAAGGCCTTGATTGTCACTACTGATCAGAACCAATTCCAATTGGAATACCCAATAGTTTTGATAAACAGTGATTTCAGTTTATAGAATACTATGTAGCATAAATGAGATGCTTTCTAAAGGTGATCTTTTGATCACTTTTGTTATGTGGGGAAACAAGCCCAGGCTTCTGTAGTATAGCTGCCAACAGCAAGTGGGTTTAGGTGGTGGTGTTTGTTTGTTTGTTTGTTTTAAAGCTCTTTTATTTCATCCTCCATACACATTTCCCACCCCTACTTCTCCCATCCATACCCAGGCAAATGTTGTTCTTTGTCAAGCACAACTCATACCTCTTCCCTAGCCTCTCTGATGTTTGGTGGAGATAGGCTTCCTTCACTTCAATCTTACGTATCAAAGCTGAATTGATATGTGGCTTGCCATCCTGTCTGCACCCTCCTGTTGTCACTGTCTGTTTTGAGGTGGCATCTGGCATGTTTGCTGTTGTAAAAGTGATCATTTGTTGTTCTGGGGGCCTTCTGAGACATTCTTTCAACCATGAGTTGTTGTTTCAACCATAAAGTTGTCTATTGGCTTCATGGATTGTACCGGCTTACCAACCAGGTTTTACTGTGATTTATGTTAATTACACTTCCCTTTTATTTTCCCATCCACTCATTTTGTTCCAGCTGCTGGTTGGTAGCAGGACTCAAAGTCAAAACTTACAGTCTTTAATTAAAAAAAGTTATTCAAGTGCTTTTCCTGATTTTTTTTTTTTATTTGTACTGATGTATTTAGGTGGTCCTGTACCAAGAGATATTTATCAGAGAATTAAGAAGCTTGAAGATAAAATCCTTGAGCTGGAAGGACTATCTCCTGAATATTTTCAATCTGTAGTAAGAAATTCTTTCATTCTTTTACTATACCTAAATGGATTTTGGGCTTCTGTGCTTGAATGTTTGATATACAGAAAAATAATGGGTTAGAGTGCAGATACTATTGGTAGACAACTCTGGCTTGGTACAATAGTTACATTTCATGGGGACCATTTCCGTAACGTCGTATTTCTACCTAATTTTTCATTTGAAAGAAAACAGGTTTTGTTTGAAAAAAAATAAATGTAGCTACCTGAGCTTAACTAGTTTGTAAGAACTGTCTTATAGAGGATGGATTTTGTTTTTTGTCCCCTTAAAATATGAAGTGTTTCTGATGACAAGAAAATTGACTAAAGTTTAGATCTTGATACAAATCATTAATGGCTTAAAAAATCAGCTGCAATTCTTTGGGCTTCTGTACATGATCTGATTACTAAAGATCAGGTATATAAAATAGTTGTTCCAGTAGGATGAGAGGGTAAACCACTTAGAAATTGTCTGTTTTATATGATTCTATGACTTCAGTTTCTTTGTTGCTGGTTTTCAGGCAGAGTTCTGTCTGTTTCTGAGTAGTGGGCTGTATCCTTCATTTGCCAGTGGAGATTAGAGCAAGAGAACAGTAGTTTTTTCTACATGAGGCTCTGCATGGCTGCAGAAATTTCTGATCTGGTATCTTGCTCTTCCTTCTTTCCTTATGTAATAATCAATAAGACAGTTTCTGTTGATCATATTTGAATTTATATATTCTCCTTTGAGACCAGTCAAAGAAGAGTCAGCATTTAAAAGTCAACAGCAACAATACCATTCTTTTTCACTTTTTTCCATGGTAGAGACCAATAAAGTCCTTTTTCTGTAAGGTTATTCCTTCAAGTTCTTGTAAACTAGACGTTAAAAAACATGTACTTTCATATGCTGAAATTTCCTTGGAAACTACTTTATGATCATCTCTATTATGGGGACCAGGGGGTGGGGGGAGTTACGGAGGCAAGGTTAGTTTTGTGGAGGAATTAGTTTTTTGGTTTTTTTTTGTCCAAAGTTTGCTTAAATATTAGTGTGGATACAGGAGAATCTTAGGGAGAAAAATATTGATGGTTTCAAAAGCTGGATATTGATTTTTGTTTTTACTGAAGGAAGCTCCAGTTAAGTTGATGGTGAATATGTTGGCTGCCAAGCATGGAGAAGCTTCAACAACTTCTGACTGCTCTCCAGTGGTATTTCTCATGATCCAGAGTACACTTAATTATAAAAAGGTTTCTTTAACCCGTGGAATGGCAGTCACAATTCTTTCTGTACTTTTAAGACTCTTGTCAATATAGTTACAGGCTCTGTAGATTTCGCAATTACTTATCTGAACTAATGTCCTCTGTCAACTCAACATTAAGTCTGTTTTGATTATGTCTTTTCTTTAGAGCTGTTCTGGCAAGAGGAGAAAGGTTCAACCTCCGCATGTAAGTGTTGTTAACTTTTGTTTACCTTCAGTTTAGGATGTTTTGAGAGAGAAGTAATCAGAAGTTCTACCAAGCAAACGTCTGACTTCTCAAAAATAGCTGCATCAGTATGGGCTAGCTTGCTGCTAAAGAAAGGGCAGGATGGAGAAAAAGTTAATGGATGTCACAATGAAACGAGTCTTTCACAAGTCTGTACTAGGGTTGGGTTACTTGATGTTTTCAACAATTAGAAAGATGATGGAGCAAAATAACACTATAATAGATTCTAATCATGCCGGGGGTAACAAGCAGTTTGTGAATTCTAATCACCTTCCTAGTAATGTTGTCATCTTTTTTTTTTTAAATTACTTTATCAGTTTATGAAGAGACGATAAAAGTGGAAATTGCTGTCTCAGCAGAAGTGCTGCAGCAAGACCTGACATTTTAGCAGACAGAAACTTAAGTCAGTGAGGCTTGCTATTTTCATACCACTATCAGAGAATACATTACCAGTGACAGCAACACAAGAGGGAATTTCTCCTTAGCGGAAGTGGTACCATAATTGGAACACAGTCTGCTGCTAGTAATGCTTGAAGACAGATGACTGGGGAGAACACTTAGAAAGGGATGTGGGCCATATAAGGCTTGAGGAAGTAGGTTTATTTATGCCAGAAAAAGTCTTCTGTAGGGTAAAATATTTTTATGAAATTGATGATGACCGTTTCTTCTTATGTGTAAAAGGTGGTCAAAACACATGTCACTTTATACAGACACAAAGGAGATTGATGTTGGGCAACAGGGGAAAAATAAATTACTTGAGTTGTAAAGCTGAGTTCTGTGAGCTCTAGATAGTCTGATCCAGTCTTTTACCATCAGTGTTTTATTTATTTATTTAGGTTAACAGATTAAGCAAGCATCTAATGGAAATAGTATGGATATATTGATCCATGATTAGGATTGTCAGTTTCTTTCAAGTTCACATTCTTTTTTTAGACATAGACAAGATTCACACAATTCTTCAAAAGTATTTCTGTCATTTAGTGCAATATGCAATGACCTCAAGTATCAAATGCTAGGCCACTGCTCTAGCAGTTACAAGATGTAAATAATTACTTTTTATTTCGTTCTTTCAGCAGAACTATTCGTTGGCTGAACTTGATGAAAAGATCAATGCTATAAAACAGGCATTACTGAGGAAAACAAAGGAAAGCAAGTGCAAGGAGGCTGAGCGGCTTCTTCGATAATTCAAAAAAAGTCTTTTCAGAATCTTCATCATGGTTCACACAAACCCAAACCATAGGACCTGAGTAGTGTTCATCAAGGATGACTTTAGCAATGAAAACAAAGCATGCATATATAAGCTCATTTTGGATGATTTTGAAAGCTTGCTTTCAGAAGAACTCATTTAAAAACAATCTTATGAATGAAATAGTTACTTTAAAATGAAGAATGTTTTAGGAATAGCATTCTAATATTCTGTTCCCTTCTGTTATAAAGGAGGATTGCAGTATTGTTCTTATGTGGGAAGTCTTAACCTCCATACAAAAGCTACACTTCACATGTAATTCTTGGTGATTGAGTATTCAAAAGGGCTATCTTTTGAATATTTTTCATGTAAGTAGTTTGCAGAGACTTGTGAAATAAAATGAAATGCTTCCTCATAAGTAAACTGTCTTAGTAGGGGAAAAAAGGTATTACAAAATTTGCAGTATGCATATTTATCTGCATTTTTGCCATATTTGTCACTGTTTTCACAGCTGTTAGAAAAGCAGCAAATTGCATTTTTGCCATATTTAAACCAGAAAGATGGTTACAGAAATCCTGCCTGTGTAAATAGAGACAGACAACTGTTTTTTCAATTCCTCAGTGCCCTGTAAGAATTAAAACTTTATACCCTGCTAACAACCTAACTTTGTTATAAACACTGTTCAAGAGGAGGTTCTGAGGAGTTGCTAGGAGGCACCAGCTTCCCTTCCTTCCATAAGCATGTCTATATCACTGAAGAAGCATGGATGCTAGGTGTATAGTTTATATTAAAAATCAGACCTTTGACCACATGCTGAAATGTGATTATCATTGCTTATTTGTTTTTGAGTAAACCATTTTCTATGCCATTTTTTTTAGTGTATTTGCTGTCTCTTTGTTCCACTTTAGAAGAGAAGTAGCTGTTACAGAGGGAGCCTTTATAGGGGAAGTGTACTTTAACTGCTCTGCTTACAGCAGCTGTACTATTGATGACCCTTTATCAGTTGCTGTGACAGGTGTTATGAACAGCACTGACTGGACAGTCCTGCCCTTTGAAGAATAGCAAGCATTTTCTGTGATTCAATGCTCTTATCTAGAGTAAGATCTGTTGTAGCAAATACACATATTGCTTCTCTGTCAGTGAATCAACAAAGGTGGGTAACTAAGCTGCCTGAGGTCTGGTCCCAGCTCTAGGAAAGGAAACACTACAACAGTTATCTGTTCAGATCCTTAATGTCCGCAGAAGAGATTGCCCCAGGCAGTCATGACTGCATCAAATACGACACCAGGTACAAAGCGGTACTTTCACAATTTGAAGACTGGGACCTGCCTGTGCATAAGACCATTGCTCAGATTGTATGCTACAAATTAATACAGCATCAGACATAGGCTACTTGTGTTACACTCTGTTGCCATTGTTCTAAGCCCTAGCAGCTCATACAGAGGAGTATTTTGGTGAAGAAGTACCCTCAGTTGCAGCTTTTACCTCAAGTAGGTAACTGTTAGGTGTTCCCTGCAATACATTTCCTTGTATTGTGTCTAAAGATCTGGAAGCTCAAAGGGTGTAATGTAGAGATAACTGGGCCCAGCACCACACACTTCACATGGTGGTGCTTGTAAGAGTGGTGTGAGGTGGTAGTTACAACTGGGGACAGGGAGGATGACTGCAGCGACTTAACTTTTATAAAGCAATAACTTCTAGTTACATGCAGCATAATTCAAGTACACTTGGGACATGGTATTTAACTCTATTGCATTTGCACTATGCAGTTTGCTCTGGAAAATTAGAGCACAGCCATAGAGGAGACTAACCTGGGTCAAGATTTGTCTCAAATTATTTGCTGTTAACATTAAAGCAAGTGCGTATGTATTTGTTTTCTATGTGTATATACACACATACAGGGGGGAACCTTAAGTCTTCATCTGGGGTCAGTTCTTGGAATAAATTGCAAACACTGCTGATTTCTTCAGGGGAGACTGGTTACAAAAAGACTGCATTAGCAGTTTCAAAGTGGCTTTTTCTATAGTGAATTGCCCTGCTACTTGAAAGATCTCTTGCCATGGGATTCTCCTTCTCTTAAGATGGCAGCAACATAACAGTTAAGCGTTGAAAGCATAATGAAGATGTATTATAACAAGACAATAGCTAAAGAGGCAACAGCAGAAGTACTCTGGATGGTAATTTATTAGCCCTATATACTTTGTCAAATAAATGGTACAGATACACTTGAAAAATGTCAAGGTATTCATCTTGCTTTGTTATTAGACCTCTGCCATTCTTTGGTTTCAAGTTGTTAATTTCTTGTGCACTTAATGCCAATATGCATGTACTATAAATATTCTTTAGAAAGATGTTCTCTGCTCTAAGTTGCACATTAGATGTAGTTGCAGATTTCAGAGGGCTTCCAACCTGTTGGAAGTTTCCCTTTCTCTGCTATGTGTATACCACTTGTGTGCATAAAGGGATGGATAAAGAGGACATAAAACATTGTTCTGGTCTTAGCAGTTTATCCTTGCTTGCCTTCTGTCTGGGCTTTACCATATACGACTAACTTTATAAGGACAACTCCTGCAGGAAGAGATATGCTACTCAATTCCATGCACCCCATTACAAAGGGGAGGTAGAATGAGAGACCTCTTGCATTATTAGTTTTCCAAAACTATAATTTCAGCTATTTTTCCTCTGCCTGAAACACCATGGTACCAGTAGGTGAGGTTGTGTTAGCCAAAGTCTGAAACATAACCACAAGTGAAGCACAAGCAGAGGCACTGTTTATTATTATCTCATAAACAGTCTCACCACCTGGACCAAGATCTATTTACTGATAGTGGACTGATTTCTACTCACTTTGTTCCAAAAAGGGATACTGAAGTACTATTTTCTAACTAGAGCACCAGCAGTGCAATACAGCAGTGAGGATACCTTCCTTCATACAACATTTTCCTCTCAGGCTGCTCTTGATAATCTGTCTGATTATCTGATAATTAATAAATCTGTCTTGCCTTCAACATGTGGACATTTGGGAAGGGTCTCGATACCACTCTCCCCATAATCAGTAGCAGAAAACTTCCTGACATCAGTCAGCCTAGAATGCCATAGCTGGATTCTGAGATCTGTTATAGGAGTCACGCAAGAGTAAGAAAATGGATTCATTTTTAGGACAGTGTGAATGCCTAATGTGGTGGAAGCCAAAATACACCAGGATTTGGGTTACATGATGGTAATTCTGTGTAGGTTTCCCCTTTGGGGAATCCCTTCATAGAACATAACTACAATCTATTGTGGGATGATACTCCACAAGGTTCAGATGAAGTTCTGTTAGCATTTCCCACACATGTCAAATCTGTATATTAAAATTGCATGTAATTAGGAATAGTATTGCTTAACTGACTTACCTAGGGAGGGGTTAGTGTTCTAGTGCACAGCTGTTTTGTCAACACCAAAAAGCTTATCCTGCTGTAAACTGTCTGAAAGAACAACCATGGTAGGTCCTGTTGGAGAGAGACTGCAAAGTATTTCAGCCTGCCAAGACCATTAACCAAACTGCATCTTTTTGTCATGATGTTTTCAAGATGCATGCTTTGAAGGAAACACTTATAAATCTCTAGCCAACCAAGAATTGCAAGGACTTTTGCTTACCTGAAGCTAATCTAGAGATCTTCCCAGGTTTCTCCTAGAGTCCCATAGCCTACAGTACAAACTCCACCTCAGTTAGCAAAGGCTTCCAGTTAAATAAATAAATAAAATCCTACAGTACTGTAAAGTTGGCATTAATTATCTGAGGACAAAGTCTAAGCATTGCTTTTAAGCCAAGAACATTTGTCCCCCTGAGGAATGCTGAACAATTGCTGTTTAGCAACTTGCACAAGAGATGTAGTGAAGCATTTGATCCTGTGTTACTGTGCAGTTCTGCAATGTGTGCATGATTGGTTTCTTTGCTGCAAGCTCCCCTGAGTAGGGAGTGATTCACCTCTAGGAGGCTAATTTCTTATAGTTGAGTGCAGGATTTTAATAAATAAACCCAAAAGTGAAGTACCCTTTTGAACAGCCCTCATATCAGCAGGTAATATCAGTAATTTAGGAAACTCAAACCATTCACCGTTCCATCCAATGTATTGTTGTGATTGGTACTGGATTTTATTTTATTTTTTTAAATACATAAGTTATCTCTTGTTTTAATTAAGACCTTACAATACCACTGAGAAATTTTAACCCCAGAATGCCAAAGATGTATTATTTGAAGGAGAAACAGTCAAACATACTTTTGGTTGATTACAAATTATTTGCAGCAATGAGAAAAAAAACAAACCACTTTCAGCTGTAACACAAGCTGAGCCACCCTGTTTTGAACACAAACCCATATAGTCCTCTCACAATTGTTTGCTACCACAAGAGGTGCCAGAAAGTAGCTGAGAACTGTCTGTATCCAGTCAGCCTGCCCAAAAAACATTGGCCTACACCTTGTGTTTGCTGCCAGCATTGCTTTAGCCCAGGTAGGTGGCTCTTATGGCTGGAAATAGGATTACCGTCCTGTTGGAGACTCTATCCCACCCAAGAGCAGTGAGACCAACTCAGGTCTCCAAACGATGATTTTTCTTGCCATTGCTTGCTGGGATAAGTGCATGTGACTTCTCCTGACTTCAGGGGAGGGCTTAATGGGGGAGAGGTGGGAGTATTCATTGTAAAAAGTCTGGTGATGGGGGGGGGGGGGGGAACGACACACGTTTAAACACCTACCTCTGTAGATCTTCTAATGAAACTATGCCTTGTCATGGACAAAACACTTACAAGTAACAATGAAAAGAATAGGTATTGTTTAAAGGTATTATTTAGAAATCATCTAAATTTTTAAAGGTTAATTAGTGTAATTTACCCATCTTAGTTATTAAAAAGGGTTATACATAAACAATAAATGCAAGAGTTCAATCCATTTTATTTCCACAGTTGATTCATCCACATCTGTTTAGCTTTTTATGACCATCTAATTGATTTGTAGAATTCTGTCCAGTACAGATGGGCTACTGCTCATGACTACTTTTGTACCATTTATATTATTGTTGCTCTGATTTTTATTCAAGGCCAAACAGAGGGGAATATAAGAGTGTGATGTTCACCTAAACATAACAATGACATTAAATTTCTATTTGGCTCTGAGACAAGAATAGATTTGCAGAGACAATCCACTATGAATACAAATAAGTTGTTTATACATAAATATAATAAGAGTTCTTACTTAATTATGACCTATTTTACCGGTTCTACAATATGCTCTGTTATTACTAAGTTTTGTAGCAACAGCCAGGCTAAATCAATTGTCACAAAACTCATTTGGCTGAAAACTAGAATTACACCCCTACTAACACTTGTGAGAGAATAAAAGCTCCTTCTCTGTAGCCTGCTCTGTGCCTATGGTAAGGCTGCACTTAAACTTACTAGAATATCTCACACAGCTGTACATGCATACGCTACATTATTTTATACACAGTTTATATGTATAGGTTTCTGCATGCAATTGAGACTCTCCCCATTCATTTTGAGCTGTCAAAACTATCAGAAGCTGCCTAGGTGTTTTCCACTATGGAGTCTCTCTTGTGAAAGCACAGCATGAGCAAGTCTTCTATCAACCCTGACGTTCAAAGCTAGCCCTTGCTCTGTTTTGCTTCTGGGAGCCTTCTGGGTGTATGGGGAGTAGTTTGAATAAGTTTTGCTAGTTGTCTTTAGACATAATTATTGTTATTAATCACATAGCACAAATCATTCAAAGAATGAAGGAACCATCCTTACTTACCTACCTCTGCACTAGGTGGCTGGGGTGCTCATGCACATAACCTGTGTGTACAACAGCTAGGAAGTAAGGTGTATGCAGTCAACTCATTAAAGAGAGGCACACTTCCTTTTCAGTCATTTTGCAAGTTATGTTTCAGGTGTATGCTTAAGTCTGCTCTGCTGAATACCACACAGGGCATTTGTTTTGTGATCAGTCACAACAGCCTCCACTAGTTAACCTGAAGAAAACTAATGAGTTTTAATGACTAGACATTGTGGCCAAGAGGTTATGTAGTATCAAGCAAGCTCAAATCCTGAGCTTGAATCTTTGCACAAAAATGTGAAGAAAATATATGGATTGTTGCCTTCAGGTATGCGTCATTTTTTCAGAAATGGTTGTCACTAAACTGCAGCATCATAAAATGGGGGAGGAGAACAGAAAGACTCTTGTGTTTGGGACAGATTAAAGGCAGCCATTTCGGATAGCACAGCTAAAGAGATCCTGCTGTGTGTAACTCCAGTTACAGGTGCAACAAGAAGCCTCATGCTTGCTTGAGTTATCCACTACAGCTGAGCATAGGACAACCAGAGGAATTCCTCAGTGCAGCACGAAAGCTTCACTGGCATGTTGCAATCCCATAAGACAAAATATGTTGTGGAATCAGAGGTTCTCCTTTAGAGTGGTCACTGTCACAACTATTCATTTTGCATGTCCCAAACAGCAAAGGAGGAAAAACACTGCAAGACTGGGATGTTCTGGAGCATTTAAAACAACCAGTATGTTAAAAGGTGCTGAGGCTAATTGCTTCTTACTCACAGAGTGCTGATCCACCCTCCAGCATAGACTGAGGAAGTGCTTCACCTCTGCTTTGTTTTTATAACAATAACATATTAAACAAGTCATCCTGGCCTGCAAATTCTGCTTTAATATAATACAATAACATTTGCATACATGGACTTGTCTTTTATCTATACCAAAGTGTGAATGGAGTGCCTCTAATGCAATTACAAGGTAAGCAAGCAGCAGAGAATGAGAAAAATAGGTATAGCAAAAGCAAAAAGCTATTTCAAATGCTATTTGAGACAAGACAGAGTCAAAAAGAGAGAAAATGAAGTTGTTCCAGCTGGTGGAACAGCAGAAGAGAAGACACTTACCCATCAGAGGCAGCCCTGAAAGAAGGGAAGAGACTTGTGTGATACATGATGAGCCAGAGGAGAGTGCCAGAGACTGACCTTGCAGGATACTCGTGACAAGGAGCTGTAAACAAAGGAAAAGCAATTTGACAAGAGAGGAAGGAACCAGTTCTGGTTACGCGACTCTGATAGCAGCCAGGCTGCTGCTGTTGAAGGTTACACAGGCACCAGGAAATCTTAAGGGTATCAGGTCACTAAATACATAGAGAAGAGCTGCTACCATGCAGAAGAAAACCAGACTAATAGTCCCTCAGAACATCACAGTGCAAGTGATATTTCTGATGCCCCATGACAGAGAGCCCCAGGGTTCTGCTTGCAGTGGCCGCAGGTCTCAGGAAGAAGCTTTCACTCAGTTAATACCAATATTGATTCTTATAACCAGGGCTCAGGGTTCTTGGCGAATTAGCTAAGGAAGGAATCAGCTTCACAATCTAGGTTTTAAGGAGACCGTTATGGTCATTTTTGTGACCATAGTAATTTAGTCAATTAGAAAACACTTGTAACATCCTTTCAGTTCTATTTAGCCATCACACAACATCTGTTGTGCAAGAACTGTGAATTTTGCCTGCTTTCCTTCTTCTGGGGAAATAGACTTACTACAAAAAGTGTCAAAAAAACAGCTTTACCAAGAACATGCACACACCTTTACGACAAGTAAACCCTACCATCCTTCCACCATCCAGCACTCCTCACCACATCCCAGCATATTCCCCACAACTGCAGCTGCTGTGATTTAAGTCACTCCCATGCTTGACAATTTAGCTGTGCAATCACTGCTACCATTCCCACCTGCTCTTCTTTGTTGAGATCTCTGCTCTTGTCCTTCCCTTTTCTGCCATGTTTTTAGTGGTTTTCCCATTGTTCACTGCTTTGACCATGTGAAAAAGCCCGGTAGTTTTGTATAAGGATGACACAGAGGTCTCCATTTTACAGGAAGGCGCCTTCGTTTCACATGTGGTTCTGCGGTCAACCAGAAGTCAGCAAAGGCTTGAAATACAAGGGAACAGAAACACTCAAAAACAAAGAATTCACTTAAAGGAATACAAACATGTTCTTAGTGGAAAGGATGTTCAAATGGTTAGAGCTCTCTCTTGAGATTTAGCAGAGACTGATCCAGTTCCTGGCACGTTAACAATTTACTAGTGAAGCTCTGTGCAAACCTTTTGATTTTTCTGTGCTTTATCCCTAAGTTCCGTGTTGGTAAATGTAGATCATAAAGTCTTTCTGTCTCACAGGGTCGCTCTGATCATACATCAAGATTTGTTCAGGATGTGTTTGGGTTCTTCAGTGCTTAAAGTGTTGCTACTACATATTTTATTATCTAGAATAAGCAGACTTTCTAGTAAGATTTAGTTTTAATAATGCTGCAGAGTAAAAATGCCTGTATCATATTCTATCCAGCTGCAAGGTTGTAGGTAAACTGCTCACGTTGCAGCTGAATCCAAACTAACACAGCTTTACAGCTCCTGAAGCCAAAGCCGTTCAGGCAAGAGCTACGCTGCAGGTGGTTTGACCACGAAATGTCATCACAAGCTCCTTGAACTGTCAGCACAGTTTTGCCAACCTCTGCTTTCCCTGCACGTCCCTGCAATGGGGGAAATCTGTTCCCTGCTCAGCATGAGGTCTTCAGGCAGCTCTGGCCCAGCAGCACTGCCTGCGTGCTGCGCTGGCTCCAGGTGGGTCTGAGAGCAGGAGCTGGGCTTCAGGCTGGAAGCCCTCCCAAGTGGCATGGCAAAACCTTAGTTCTGGTTTCAACCTTTCTGTGTGTGGTTCTTTAAGTGTTTATAGGTATTTTCTTCACTTTTTTTTTTTCAGGAGAATCAGTAAAAATAATTTTTAAAATCCATTCTTTTAGAAAGACATCATTTCTGAAAGTATTTCTTTAAAGGGGAATTAATTTCTACCCAGCCAGAAACCACTAGTTATAGTACCATTCCTGCATCTTAATACTTAGGTGTCCCAAAGAAAATAAAAGGAAAAAAAAAGGAAAAACATATATATGTGCTTTTTTTATCTGTGTTTATTTCACTGAAATAATGTTCTCAAATTGAAAGGAATGAAGGGATGCAGAAAATATTGAAAAGTCATGAATCAATTTCAATCAATTTTAATTCCAGTATAAGAGGAAGTAATGCCACTTGTCAAAAACAAAGCAATCATTTCTGACAGCTAAATTTGCAAGAGACTTATTGCTGTCTGGAGAGAGGTAAAGCTGGATGGCTTCCCTGCTTCTACCTCCGCATTAATTGACTTTCACTGCTATTTGATTTATTCTAATGAAATTTCTGTGTCCTGTGACTCCTAGTTTTTTTCCTTTAAATGAGCACTTCCGTACAAACATTTTTGTTTTGTTTTGTTTTGTTTTTTTCCCTCCAAAGCAACTTTTCTGGCCTGTGCATAGTTTGTGCTTGAAATAAGTCAAAGTCATCTTATAACATATATTCACCACTTAGCACCCACCAATCATTTTAGATGGTGGTTGCCTAAACAGCAGTAGCACTTGAGGGACACATTTCCTTATGCAACTATTTAAATAGTTACAAGCAGTGATCAAAATACCTTTCTAGTATTGTAAGCAATTATGAACATAGGTATTTTAAAACTCAAATGCATTAATCTTTTATGTATTCTGCAGTATAACTTTTCATGAGACAGTTTGAAGCAAATTATGTTTTCCACCAAAAACTGTATGCTGAAAGTAAGAGGTAAACAGTGTCTCATTTTAATCTAGCTGCTTAGCAAAGGTGTAGTGTCAAAGCCTGACAGCACACCAGGATTGTCTACAAACACACACCTCATCCACACCCCAGCAGACGTCTGATCCCCATGACTCTCACAGGCATTGGGTGGCATGCACTGCCTAGCATCATGCTGCTACACATGAGAGTGTTCCAGTTCCTCAACCTGCAGCAAAGTCTGATATATCAAAAAATTGTACATTTAATATGGAAATTCATTTACAGTAGAGACCCCCATAGAGCTACCTCGGTAGGTTGGCTTGATGGAGCCATAACAACTCTGTCAAGGGTGGCCTGAAGCTCCCCCTCTGCTGCCAGGCACTGCTCAGAGCAGCCAATTCCCTCAGCAATACTCTGTGCACCAGTAGTAGCGATAGAGGGATGAGATACTGATGTGTCCCTCTGTAAGTCAGAAGTCCCTGTATGCACAGTTAGCCAACCTGCAAGGAGCCAGGCAATTCCTTGCTTGCCCAAGTTCAGTGTGGGGAAAATCCCCAAGGTAATGGCAGTGGGAAAGCCTGAAAGTGTTGAATTGAGCTGGAAATGACAAAAACAAACAAACAAACAAAAAAAAAAACCCACCAAATCCAACCAAACAAACAAACAGAACCAACCAAAAATCCCACAACCTTATACTTCATTAAAAAAATATTTATTTCATTAATAATTGTTATTTAAATTCATTTAAATACTCCATTCATTTAAAATATACAGCAGCAGATCTGACTCAGTAAATTTAAAGTTTTAAAGATAAATTCAATTACTGGACTCAAACAGGTAGGTACCGTTTTAGCTCAGCCTTTTATACAAAATGTGTGCTTTACACATTTCTTCACACATAGGAGGAAAAAAAGCTTGCTCTGCCTATGTGCCCACTACTTGTGTGAGTAATTCCTTGCAGTGCAATAAAGGCGGTTGTAAAGGCTCCTTGCATCATTAAAGACTCATAGGACTGGGTCCATCTTTTGTTACACATGTTGAGACTGAGATCACTGTAACAAGGAACTTTTAAAACTTTTAAAATACCAAGAAACAAGTATTTCATCTTAGATTTCACCCCTGATGTTCATAATTGCTGGTTAACTAATAGTTCCCTCCAAAGAGAGTCCACAATGCAGAAGTATATTTTCAGACATTCAAGAGCCTGTCAACGTGACACCCAGTCTTCCAGGCAAATTCATTAGGCCAGAATTAAATACTTACTTTTGAGGAAAATATAGGAAGAGAAACTTCATCCTTTGTCAACCATACTTTTGTTAACCTAGACTTTGCCAGATTTGGAGCATGTTAAAACTGGTGCTTTCCTCAGCCATTGAGGCACCAAGAATGCATGCTCATTGTTAATAAGTAGTTTCCGCTTGCATGTGACAAAACAGCTAGCTGGCTAGTCAGCCTCAGTCAGTGTCTATTTATGGCAAAATGTCAAAAAAGAATGTCCTGCATTTGTGGCTCAACAATAATGAACATGGCTAAATCTGAAAATTAACAAAGGAAAGTGAACAGCTTTTTAAATTCTGAAGAACATTAGATTCTGGTGTCCTTTTTGTTCCAATTGTTTTGGCTTAACCCTGTGAAAAGACCACCTGTTGGGCTGCCATTTTGGGTTTGTATTAAATGCAGTGATTGCATGAAAGACCACTTTCCAAAATAACCTAGTATTATTATTCACTTATTTTATAGTAAATCTGCATTCAAAACCGGCAGGAAAGTATAAGGCTTTTTTTCTAAGTGAAATTTAAAGCTGTAAGTTCTCTATAAATGCACTTTCTGCAGATGCATGATTTTATAGTGACAATCATGATACTTTAAAAGGATCTCAATTAAATCTTTGATGCAGCAATAGGCTTCTGTATAACAGAAAACTAACCTTTTGAAGTAATAAATATAAGAGGAATGAGAGATTAAGTTACACAGGACTGAGGATCTGTGATGATTAAATTAGCAAGAACTACTTGTAAACAGCATAACTAAAATATTTGTTTTGCTTCTGGCATGAACTTGAGATTTTTAGTGACGCCAATTATTTTTAATGTCTATAACAATGTTCCTGTAATTTACTTTTGCTCAGAAGACCACATTGACTTGTGCTAAAATCTTAGTGAATTTTGAGAAAGTTTACCATTAACCATTATAAATACTTTATTTAAAAATATGAAAGCTGCATTATTTTTTTAAAGTTTTTGTTTGATTGTTAGTTTTTAATGAAAGTTATTATATGCAGTTAAGTGATGATTTATTTAAATAATAAAATCAGAGTAAATGCTACCCAAATTAAAGAAAACAAACAAACAAGGAAACAACAACATAACCTCATTTATCTTTTAAAAACGTCAAATAATCCAACCATTAGATTTTAATTTCAGACACATGAATCCATTCACACATTTTAATTTCTTTTAATATAATGCTTAAAAACTTCCACCTGATTCTAATAAATATGCCCATTAATGTACAAATGTAAATAACAAGTATTTTCCATGAGTGTTAAAGAACTTTTTTGCCCAAAGCTAATAATGCTTGAATTAGAAAGGAACAACAATGGTTTCCAAAATATGTTTTCTTTTTATATATTCATGAAGAATTCTGAAATTATCTACATAATCTTCAATATTTTACCTTAATTTTTCTGAAATATAGATGTCTGCATAAGCCTATTGACACATGAATGTTATTTAACAGGACGAGCAATGAGCCTTCTGTGTGTGTCTGTGTATCAGAATATACACTCTCGCCTTCTGGTATGCAACATGCAATTCCAAAAACTTTATATGAATTTTGACTGGGAAAGAACTTCAGGATCAAAACTGGGTTACACAGTACATTTGAGTGATAATAAAAAGGGAAATCTGCATAAATAATTGGTCATTTCCAGCCCCCTTCACCAGCGTCAGTCACAGAAGTTAAAGCTAAAGCTCAGGCATTAAATCTCTGAGGTTTTGCACGTTTTTCATCCTCGGAAAAGTCAATGCAGTATATTGGAAAAAATATTTCTAAATGTATTGTCATACCTGTGAGAAGTTATTTTCTAGAAAGCCCTGTATATTTTATGCCAGCAGAAATGTAGTTTAATGTTTCTTCGCTACCACTACCTTCAAAAGTTAAAATGTGACTTTAAATACATTGCTATAGGCTAAAGTGGCTCTTATGAAACAATAGTTTTGTTGGTCAAACAAAACTTCTGGCCAAGCAGATTTTTTTACACGGGAACTATTTCCTATGTGAGAAAAGTATGAGTTTATGTGACTATTGGATTCAGAGGGGGAAAAGGTAAAATGCAAGAGTGTACAGCGTACAAGTATAAATTAATGTCTGGCTTTATTGTTCACTGCAACATAAAGAGCATGTACTACACACAGCTATTTTGCCAGGGAATTATGGATACTGAGGCTAGCAAGCAAAAATGACTTATGTCTGAATAAAAATATGTATCTTTGGGAGAGACACAATGTGTTTGGAACCCTGAGGGTTAATGAGAGGTAAGCTGGTGAAGGGGGAGATGAGATAAGGGAAATAACAGAAGCTGAATAGATGAAAGAAGTGATTCAGTGGGAAGCATTGTTGATCACAGCTAGGTGTCAGAAACAAACTAGAGAAATGGGAACTGCTTTAACATTGGCAGGAAAATAATAATAATAAAAAAAAGAACTTATGCCACATACTAAAAAAGAAAAAGAAAATAAGAAATAATAAAAGGCTTTCAGGCTTTCTTTGGACACGTCAATGAAAAATAATGCAAGCAAGCAGGAAAGAAAGCACTGAAATGGAATCCTCTCTAAAGGTATCTTGGGGAGAGGGACTTATTGTCCCATCCTTTTCACATTGAGAATTTAATTTTGCATTCTCTTTGTCTGTCTTGAGATACACTTGCAGTTATTCTACGCCGGTTACTTTTTTTTCTTTTTGTCCACTTAGGTAGGCTACACTAGTGGAGAGACAGTTAGAATGGAAGAAATCTAAGCATGAATTAAAACAGCCAGGTGTCCTTTGCCAGTGTGGGTTTTGCCTGAAGTTGGAATTGTACTCAAAGGCAGAGAGGGATTCTTATTCGCGAGTCCTACAGGGAACTGCAGTTTACTTACAGTCCCCTCATTTTCTGCTCCTGCTTATAACATCTGTTTTTACAGAGAAATTATTTCTGGAGCATCCAGATTTCAGTACGTTTATGGTATGCGGGATGCATGCACAGCTCATTGAACTTTATCACCTCTTTACCCATATTTCACTTTAGGCAACTTGCAAATAAGGTGCAACCTTATATTTTCACTCTTGAAAGAACTGCACCGAGGTGTTATTAACAGAACATTTGAAAACCCCCAAATGGCATTTGCTTTTTAGTGCCAGGGACATTCCAGTTCCTACCTACGTCTTATGTTTACGCCCATCCCCCATGAATTCCTAAGACAGTTTCTCTTATATTAAGCTTCCTTCTGGTGCCCATAGCAACACCATCTAGTACTGAAATGTTCCTGCAGGATTTGCAGGAGTCCTTTCAAAACAAGATGCTGATTCTGCAGTTATTGCACACCCGGCTACTTGTATCAGACACACAGTCTGAGTCCTCATTTCTCAGTGAAAGGCAATTCAGCTGGCCACTGGCTGTCCTCACCACCCTTACTGACAACGCATATTTCATACGTTCTGCTTGTTTGGGTATTTTCTTGACAATAGCAATAACTTATTTATTTTTCATAGTTGTCTTAACTATGCAAAAAAAAAAATAAATCACATAGGGTAGAGGGGTTATGATTTTAACACGATTCTGTTTTCTTTTTTTTTTTTTTTCTTTTTCCATTTCTCCATCTGTAAATACATTGACATGCAAATGGGCCTCTGCCCTCTGCTGCATGGCTCAGGAGCCTCTTCCTGTTCTTGTGGGCAATAGTGTGTGGGGACAAAAAAGTATGTCAGGTTAAAAACCAGACAGGATATGTTCAGGGGATGCCCGGTGCTGCAGGAACCTCTCTGGCACAAGCTTGCGCACTGCGAAGCTGGGTCACTTGGGAAGCCTGGTAGGGCTCAGAGCCTTCATGGGTAGGGCCCATGACTTTGCCACAGGCCCTTTTGTGCACTGGGGTTGAGTAGGCTCAAAAATAAGTAGCTACATTCCCAGAAGAAGTATCTCTCAGGTCCACGAGGTGCTGCCACCCTGGTTCCTGTACCCCTAATGGCAGGAGAGGCCTTCAAGCCTTCCCCACCTTGCTCCTCCCTGGGGGCCACTGTCCTGTCTGCAGCAAGCAGGGAACTGCCCCGGCCCCACAGCCCTCCGCAGGGCAGCCCTGCCTCCAGTGGGATGCTCTCTCCCGGGGATGCTCCCTCTCCTTGGCTGTGGGAGCTGAGCTGCCTCCAGGCCTCTCTCCTGTGCCAGGGCAGTGGAGAAGACTTGGGGCTTCTCCCAAAGCAAGCTCTGAGCCTCTCAGCCTTCACTCCAGATCCATGGGCTGAAGAGGAAAAAGGCTGTTCCCAAGCGCCTAAGCCCTGCCTATTTTCAGTACCGGTAGTTTATGCGATTTTGGCCAAAAAAAAAGAGTACTGTTTGACAATACGTACTTTGTTCATTCATTGTGAACACGACATATCATTTAAATTCTGTGTTGTGCCATGCTTCATGCTAGGAAATGTACCCTAGGATATTTTTACAGCTATAAAAGTTCAGTAAATGGAGACTTCCCTGCAGGACTCAGCTATTAAATCTTTGCTGGAAAGTGGGAGCCACGTCCATTAAAAAAATAATATTCTGGTGAGACTAATCACATCTTTGCGCTACTAAAGTATGCTTGAATTCAGATGTTAATCACATAAATATTTGGCAGTTATACGTTGTGTAGAACAAATGCTGTGATTTGACAGAGTTAAGTAACCCCTTATCTCTGGTGTTATCTCAAGGGCATGGAAATATTTGGGACATAGGTGAAGAGTGAACCCAGAACGTTTGCCAGGTTAAGGCAAGAAGAATCCCTTCCCTTTCCATTATTTAGCAAGAGAATAATTCACTCAGTCACAGCAGACTGAGGTGGGGACTGGGCCAGCAGCACCCCCAGGAGGAGCTAGACATAAAACAGACAGACATTTGGGGCCTCCGTGCAGAAAAACTGCAAAGTATGGAAAGATATCACACAGCCCCATTGGTTGAGAGATGCCTCAGGCCTGGGAAAGGGGTCAAAACAAGCTTTCTCAAAACAAGCTTTGAGAAAAGGGAAAGGTGGTAGACAAGGCAGCCTCCTGCTCGCCAGCTGTAGCAGAGACCTTCCAGAGTCGTCCCTCTGGCACAGGACAGGAGCTGTACAAGCAGCATGCAAGAGGCAGCACCAACATTTTTCTTCCTTGCAGCCTTCACATAGGTAGTGCAAAAAGTATAATCCCAAATAACTCTAATAAACTAAGTTTAATTCCAAGTTTACAGCTTATTTAAAGAAAGAAAAATTTATTTATATGTCAAGCACCACCTTCACTTTGCAATGAGCTATGAATGACTTCTAAAATTACTATTGGACAGTCTTATTTTTATCTGATGTCATTCTTCCTATCCATTGTTTCTTCACCAATTCCTGACAATTAACTCCTTATCTGGTCATTGCTATTCCTTTTCAATCAAAATTGAGGTTCCAGGAATTTTCCTTTTTTTCAGGGATGGAAAACTGCTTATCATATCTAGTCCACAAGACAGTTTTATCCATCCTCCTGGGAACACTGCTTGCTCAGAGGAAAGCAAAACTTGAGGTATTTGCATGTGTGTTGCAGGAAAGAAGGGTTGCCAGGGGGAGGTAGAGAGGAATTTGCAGCCCAGCTTGAATCTGGCAGCATGTCTTTGATCATTTGAGATGCTGCATTAATATTTCTGTATTGGAGGGGCTCAGAATACCAGTTTAGAGTTGGAAGTGGCACCCAAATATACCGAATTTGGTGATCCCTCCTGGCACAGACAGGACTTGGTATAGGGGGCTTGAAGTGTGAGAGATGGAAAAATATGGGCCAATGCATTTGGTTAAGAGCATAAAAGATAGGAAAAAAAAAAAAGTGTTATTACAATTGATTTACACTGATTCTCAGGTTTTCATCCCATTTTGTTTGTTTGTTTGGGTTTTGTACTCTCCTTTATATCTTATTATTAGGCAGTATTTCTTTCATGCAAAGGAATTCCAATGTTACACAAATCTTCAAGGAGAAAAAAAATACATTTTTGTTGTTATGGGTCTTACGTAGAAACTGCAATCTGAAAGAGTTGTTTATCCTCCATTTGTTAAGAAATCATTTCTTGTGAAGATGCATTAATCCTGCAAAGTTAAGAGTAAGATTCTGCAGTTAAGATTCTGTGATTTACTATTTAGATTTCAGAAAGGTCTAAATTGTGGGGCATGATTCATCACTTTTAATTGTGGTTTAAGCTTGTGTAAAGCTGTTGCTTCTGAGTTATTTTAAATTAGTGTAAAAAGTTTTCAAGACACATACTTCCTCTTTCTGATGTTTTAGAGAGTCCCTGGCAAAATTTACAATGGAATTTTTCTCAACATAATCCATAATGATAATAATAAATCACTTCCAAAGTTGTTTGTGTTCACGTGTGTGCAATGCACAACTTATTAAAAAGAAAGGAGAAAAAAATGCAAGAAATACTTGGAGAGCAAAACTGCATAACTCAGGGTTGTCAAGATTGCTCTCTATTTTAAATTTTGTCTTAGTTCTTAACCTAGATTAATAGTCAGTGTTTCTTGCAATGGGGATCCTAGAACACCTTTTGAAAAGCTGTTTTGCTACTTGTCAGTGCTACTGAGGGAAAACCTGGGCTTTTGTCCAGCTATCGTTCTCTTTAAAAAATTCTTGGTTGCCAGTCTTTATCAATATTTACCAAGTCAAGAAATGCTATTCTTTATCTGAACAGTCTGTATAGTTGTATCCAGTTATAACCCATGCTTTTATTATCAATTTGCTGTGCTGAAATAACAGAGATTCTTTTCTTAAAATGATGAAAAATCAGAATTGTTGATCGCGTAAGTGTTTGGATTTTCTTTTTGTAGTAGTTTTGTTTAATAAGAGAGGTAACAATCAGGTATGTGACATACAAATTTTGAGAATGAAGCCTAGTTAATTTAATATGAGCGATGAGTTTCATATTCTGAAACTATAAACGCTACACAGATTAATTGTTTATAATCCCATTTAACTAAAGCTCCCCATTTCATCCTTCTAACCTTTCCTCATAAACAAATCTTTCCAACTTCTCAGTCATGTTTTCTATCCTCCCTGGAATTCCTCTCTCTATTTGTCTACATATTTTGAGTATAAAGAGGGGCTCAGGGTGAATGCAGGAATCGGGAAGCAACTCCGTCAGCATTGTGCTAAATCCGTAATTAAAAAGGGTTAAAGTTAATATATTTAAGCTACAACAGCGAATCCACTTGATCACACATGACAACAGAAGTATTTATAATTATAACAATTGTCTTACCTCTCAAATGGTCAGACTTAGAGTGTATAATCTGTACAGACTTGTTTTCTATAATGAAGATATTAAGGGCATTTCCAAGACACTGCAAATTTCACCTGATTTGGGGAAAGAGAATTATTTTTAAAGGGTTTCAAAAGTCTTATGTCCTGAGGATTTGGGTCGGCAAATAACAAGCTCTCTATTCTCTGCCTTCACTTTAACACTGAGCCTTCTGGCTCGGTACAGCAGGACCGGCGGTGAGTTTCCTTACGTGGTAGCCTCTGCATGCAGGCACAGAGCACTCAGGACGATGCTCAGCAGCAGCGGCAGCTGCAAATAACATTTGCAAAACATTTTTGTGCACTTTTACTGAAATGCTTAAATAACAGAGTGGAGATGAAGGAAACCCACGCGTTTATTCCAGTGAGCATTACTGACTGCAAACAGAGTTTTCTTCTGTAAATTTTATTATTTGTATATCCACATAACTATGCTGGAAAAACAGCTGCATACAGAAAATCCAAAGCTGTTGACTGCACGGGTGCAGTGTTAAACTCTGAGCCATCACAGATTACAATTAGACAACCATAATCTGTTTTTTTATTATTATTATTTTATTATCTTTCTGACCTAATAACCAAAGGTGAATATAATTTTGGTGTAGGCACAGTTTAAAGTCAAGAACACAATCTGTGCCACTTGTTTATTAACAGGAAGCATAGCCCACATTCTGACTAAAATCTGTTTTTTTGACAACTCTTCTGCAAAACTGCTACTTGTTTTGCCACTGATGGACATGAATGTGGTTCCTAGGACAGCCCTGTGCAGTGGGACCTTGACAGGCCAATGACACTTCCATCCTCACAGAAGATCTCTGATCTGAAGAACTTCCAGTGGGCACAAGTTCTTAACACCTCATGTTATCAGACTGGCAGACTCAGCATTCAAAAAGTTTGTGTTTTTTGTTGTTGTTGTTGTTGTTTTTTACCTTTCCAGCCATTGATGTTATGGAATTAATCCAAACCAGCTAACTTGTGAAAATAAATTGTATTCTTTGCAAAGATTAATTTAATGGTATGAAGCACATATGCATGTGTACCTTACCCCCCCACACACCTGCACAAGTACACACACACATTTACATGAGTAGATTAACTGCATCTAAAAATCAATTACTTATCTGTATGCACACGTGTTATTAAGATTTATGAAGACTATGCATAGATTTAACTACAGGTTCTACTTACATTCCTAAAAATTTAAATCAAAATATAGCCCTGATGCTCTTCACCCCAGCGCTATTTACCTACACACCATGAGCATGTGATGTTCATTTTTATATGGTATATACAGATGTTGGGGGGAAGATGTATACAGATACATACATCTATGTATCTGTATATGACCATCATGCATTATTTATAAAAGGAGTTTATTGCATATACAAACAATAATTATTATAAACATGCAATTATATATCCATATTTGTGTATATAGAGAGATTTTTTTGTCCTTAATGGAAAACTTGAACTGCCAGCAGCCATGTCAGAACTCAGATGGTTAACATTCACTTCTTGCTGTTTTATTGCATATTACTGTGCGCTCCTGAGCAGCAGGAGCAGATTCAGGCAATTACAATCAAGTCAGGGCACACGCCGTGGCTGAGCAACACGATCATGATGAGGATACTGATGAGGCACTTATCGAAAACCCCACATCATCCACACTCATCAGCCACAACATGTCACCCCAAATGAGGCATCAGCTGCCTTCAAATGGCTCATTGCACACTGTTTACAGCTTTCTTTGGACCCACTTTTGATTTTGCGGTCAGGACTTAGTTCAAACAGCAGCTGACTGGCACTGGCAAGCCTCAGGTTTCGGCATTGCCGCCTTCCTGGGAGTCAGGAGTGTTTTGATACGGGGCCTGACCGGCGGAGAGAAGAGATCCTGGCTCGGTCCCCCCAGAAACTGGCCCTCGGAGGCAGGGTGCAAGCTGCTGCACAAGTGGCTGCAGCTCAGAAACTTGGCCAGGGGGGCACTGGGGAAGAAGGAAAGGGAAAGCAAACAAACAAATAGTCCCACAGCACTTGCTGATATTTTTGATTTCTTGCCTCCAAGGGCAGCCTTAACAAGCAGCTGACAACAGGAATTTGGGCAGAAACACCGTAGACCAGATCCCTGTTCTTCCTGGGGCAAAAGGGTCCTTAAAACTGGGGCAAAACTCACAGATTCTGGATACAAAAACTTATTTGCACTAAGCAGGGCAGAAAACTTTTCCTGAGCTGCAAAACGTATTGGTATTCAGGAGGACCTTTATTTCTTTCTGATTTATTTAGTTATGCAAAAAGCAACCAAACTAAAAAACAAAACAAAACAACAACAACAAAAAAAAGAGCCAAGAAGGGAGGGTGAGGGGTGTCAGCCTCACTACAGTGTGCCCAGGCAGACTCCAAGACAAAAAACAACTCCAAAACAGAGAAATGGCGAGCAGCTTCCCCCAGCCCCACTGATAGGTACCCTGAAGAGGGGCTTGGAGACTCGCTGAAGTAAGCAAGGCCACATCCAGACCCTTGCTGAAATGAAACTCCAAAGCAGAGCTCAGTTACTGATGGGTTGCACTTCCCCGGGCTGAGCAAACGTGTAGAGCTTCCTCCTGCCACCACCGCCTGTGAGCAGGCATTGCCACAGTGTGGATTAAAACTCATTTGTTTTGACAAATAGAGACTTCCTGATGAGGAAGTGCTACGTCATGGAGTCCCCGATGCTCTGCCAAAAGGAGGTGAAAGGACCTTGGGGTGCACAGACATCTGGTCCTTGAACCTCATCGTTTTGCTAGTGAAAATGATCGGTTGTTGTCAGTCCAGCCTATGTGAGAGGGTGAAAAAAACACATCTATTTTCTTTTGCCATTCTTCTTCCCTTGTCTTGTAGTATCTTATGAAATTAATGTATTAATTTATGACAGTATCAAATACCAGAATTCCCAGATGATTGGCTTCCATGGTAATTATACTACTTTACAAACAGACAAACTTCTGAACTGAAAGCAGAAGTTATTCACCCAGTCTTATGTGGCCAGCTCAGCCAAGGAAGTAAATCTTCACTCCCTTTTCAACACTCCCTTTTCTGATAGCTCAATTAAGGTGTAGGATTATATGTATACATATATATATATATATAGTTACCTTCACGGTTACTGTCTGCAGTCTGCACTGTCTGCCTCAGTGGTTCTCAATGCTAGATTGCAGCACGCTCACTCTGTATGCCAAACTGTAACAGCATATTGCATCACGGAAACATTTAAAGCAAAAACAGCAGATCTGTGCAGGTTTTCCTACCTTGGTACATATATCTGATTTTTTTTCCCCCTTGCTGCTTTTATTTCTAACTTGTGTTGCAAAATGTTTTTCCTGTAAGGGACGGGTCTTTCCTGTTCCTTACTTTAATAAGGGTTTTATTTAACATTAAATAGAGGAAAAATATTTTCAAAAAAGGCCAAATATACAGTCCAAAGAGAGAAAGAAATTAATTTGTGCAATCCGTTTACCATTCTTACTAAATCCTTTTTTTCTTTCCCAGGGCTAGCAAACACTCTATACAATTCCTAAACTAATTAATTTCCTCAGAATAGCTTAAACTTGTTAAGGACTCCTATCATACTGTCTTCTCTGTGGTACTCAGCGATATAAGCAGAGGGGGGAGGTAAGGAGTGTGCATGCATTAGGATGGAACAGCATAAAAATCCCTGAAAACTGCTTGGGCAAAACAAAATTGAGCTCCTCATGCACAGCGCTGCAAAGACACTAAACTCTGTGTGAATGATGCTAGATAGGAACTGAAGCACCAGTGGTAAAACATCCTAATTACAAACCTGCGGCGCAAACAGAATAATGGACAGAGCAGCAGTCCTGGTAGCTGCGTAAAAAGGAGTGGAAGTTTGCATTTTTGTGTCTCTATCTTGAATTGAAGTGTGTGCATGCGTGCGTGCGTGCGTGTGTGTGTAAAGAACTGTTTTTGGGTCATCATCTTACGCTCTTTGTGATGCACATTCTAATTTAGGCAAAAGGGATGCATCTTTCAAATGCAGATCATGTTTGCATTAGAAGAGCAATGAGAACACTTGTCACTTTCAGAACATTTATGTGCTAGAAGTACTGTTAGCAGAAGAGCAGTTTAGATAAATTCAAGACTTTTTTTTGCTGATCACAAACATTAAGCTTCACACCTGAAACCCTCAACCCCCCGCTGTGCTCTAATCCTAGCACCATTCACCCTTAGAGACTCAAAGTGCTGTGCCACTGCTCTCAAACATTTGATTGCCCTTACTTTGAATGCCACCACCTGCAAAAATGCCTTTTTATTCCCTTTGAGCCTCTTGAGAAGGAAGTAAAAATGATAATTCATGACAAACATTAATTAATTGTTTACAAGATGATCTTTTCTTTTTCTAACTTCTGTTCAGCAGACATGTTGAGCTGCAAGACTCCACGCTTGATGCCAGAGCTTGTCAAGAGGTCTGCATTGTTGTTTATCACTCAGGCATAGGATAGACTGCAGGTCATTGTTTCTTCAGTTCAAGTAGCACTGTCTAGCTCTTGTTTGAAGAATGGAAGCGACATGCATGAGTTCTCGCGTATAAAAGAACTACCGGTTCTAAGAAGGAACAGGGATTTAGCTTCTAATGCAGAGTAAATAAACATTTTTCACCATCTCTTTCTCCATGTGATTTCTGAAAGGTCAAGAGGTGCCATTACAGTATTTTAAAAGCTTCAAATTATGTTTAAATAACGTATCACTAAACTCGGAGAAATCTTATCAGAATTTAAGAACCTATTGTCGTTGTTTTAGTTCTTGAATTCGTCACCAGAGGAAGACGTGTTTTGAAAGGAATGCACTATTGTTGGGAGGGCTGAGATTCACTCGAGGCTGGGACCCAGGCTCTCCCACCAGCTAAAGGAAAAAATTGGCCTGACAACGCAGACTTGATTTAATTGAGTCTTTAAATTCAAGAATCAATTCCACTAGGGATGTTATGCCATGCTAGTGTCTGACCTGTGTATCCTGATGACAGGCTAAAAGAGAACAAGATCACCAAATTTAAAACAATGAGGATGAAACATTGCAACTTGGGCAGCAACATTTATCTCCCCAAAATTACACTTAGGCAGCTAAAGATAAACACACATGTTCACAGAGAAAATGAGGTGCCACAGCCCTGCTGAAATCATTAGAAACCATGGTGAACAGCACCCTTACAAATCAGACCACATTTTATCTACACATCCATGCATGTAGGCTGGCATGTTTGGTCATGTCACCCCACTCCTCTTGCAACAAAACCAGTCTAAGAACTTTAAAATACATCAAAAGTCCAGCAAAAATGTAAAGAGAGTGAAAGGTCTTACTTGTAGGAAGCATATAGTGATACCGCTTCATGGAGAACTCAGGCTTCCACATTCCAAATTAGGAGCCCTTAGATCACGGCTGCAAGGCTAAAAATCAATGCTATATTTTCTGAGTTAATACTAAGGGTTGCACTTAACAGACATGGAGACTAATAAGGTATGCAGAAGGAGTAAAAGCAGTGCACAAAAAATTCAGGCCTTCGTCTTGGCAATGATCCAGCACAATGATGTTTCAACCAGATTTGAAAAAAAAAAAATAAAAAAATCAATAACATCTGTGGTATAATGGTTAATTAAAGAAGCTCTTCAGCAGAGCTCAAGATGAGAGGCTCGGCCTGAAATTCAGACAGCTGAAGCTTGATTATCAGGAAAGAATGCTTTTTTAGCTATGAGTGGATAGGCCAAAAGCTGCAATGTGTGGAAATGGGGAAAAAATTGCTTTTATTTTAACTTTCTTTAAGTAATCAATACATGGTTTTCACCTGCATTAGGAGCTGTCTGTAGCAAAAGCCTGTTTCTATATATGTAGAGAAATATAAACCACTGCCTTTGGAATGTATAGATTTTAAAACAGCAGTAAAGATAAGCATGTTGGCTGCCTACCCTTAATTCACAAATTCTCCACCTGCCAGCTCCTCTAACTGAGCTTTACATACAACACCCATCCCATGGCAGATCCCTCAAGTATTGTTCTCCTCTTATTTAGTTTAATTTTTAAGATCTCAGCCTTTCCAGATTAAGCCTGAAACAACTGAATCAAAGATTGAATATGAAAGCATAATACCTCTAGTAACCATACAATTCTACTGTTGACCTCTACATCTTTTTGTCCTGTTCTTTCTGCTCTTTTATTTATCACCACAGTCTAAAATGTATATGCACAAATTTACAGGCAGAACGGACTATTCTAATCCCTTGCACGACGCAGGACAGGTCTGCAGCTGGTGATTCCTCTGTGTGTTTCTATATCCCAGGGATGGGCAGGAAGACATATAATAATATAATAATAAAATAATAATAACAAATGGATCCTGATTTAGAGGTTTCATATGAGAGAAAATCAACTCCAGCAAGTTGTTCTGAAAGTTAATTAGCATCACCATAAAACTGCCTTACTTTCAGTCTGAATTTTTCTGCCTACATCTGCAAAGTTCAAGAGCCCTGGGCTATCAGAAATCATCTATCTCTCTGTAGGAATTACAAACCATGGTCTCCTCTGCATCTTCTTCTGGATAAACTAAAAGAGATGGTACTTCTGTACTTTCTGTAGAAAGTAGAAGTTCTGTAGACACTCTTTCTTACTGCAGACAGATTTCTCAGACTTTTTCTTGTAACTCTTTTCTGAACCTATTTCACCATGTCAGGATCCTTTTCAAGGTCAGAGAGATGAACACAATCTCTTCTTCCAGTAGCAATCTCATTAATGCTTAGTATTAGGGATCTGGCTTCTGTTTAGTTTTTTCTTTTTTTTTCCATTGATCCATCCAAAAACGTCTCAAGCCCCACACCAACAGCTCAATCGTTTTTAGCCCCAATTATTCCAACCCTTTTTTCTGAAACTACTTTCCAAAATGCTTGCTCCCTCCTCAAAAATAAGAGCAATATTCCTTCTTCCAGAAAATGAAAATACCTTCTATTTGTCTGTGGTATAACATATCTTTTTAGAAAGAGCACATCTCTACAGATATAACCATTCTTTCATTCTGCAAAGCTAAGTGAAAAGTCTCCCAAATATTACAACTGTCAGGAAACGCATTTTCCATTTTCCAGGAGATTCCATAATGAAATTCAAACAGACAGCAATTTTTATTTATTTATTTTTTTAAATTAGCCATCAAATCATGTTTCAGCCACAGCAATGATTTTCACTAGGTAAAAGTGATTTATTTAAATGATTTGAACATTCAATTTTTTATTTTAAAATTAATACTGCTTCAGTTTACATATTGCTTCTTAAAAAGCACATAGAAATTCAGTATGAAAAACATGTTCCAAAATGTTAGAACAAGTTGTGTCAACACTATCCCAGTGTTTTCTTTCTTTTTCCTAAGTACAGTCTCTTGAAAACATTAGTTTTTGCAGACTTTAGGGAAAAAACACTGCTCATTGAAAAAGATTATAATAAATGAGTTTAACTCATATGAAATCAATGAGTTTAATGAAAATCTAAACAGGCAAGTCTTTCTCTTTAAACTGTAATCTACGTAGTAGCAGTAGAACTAAAAGTTGAAGTTTTGTGAGCTCAGAGTTTTCAGGGCAGGGCTTCCAAAAGCAATCAGGGTTGATTTACTTACGTTTCCATTTAAATCAATGTTAGCTTTACGGCTGTCTTCAAAGGCAGCAGACTTAAGTCAAGTGAGAGTCAAAGTAAAATTCTCCCCCCTCCAACTTTCTGTCAAAATTCTTCAGATTGCTCCAGAGTTCAAGTGGAATTTTCCTAAGCATGTACCCAGTGCAAAGATCTTTTATGTCGTCAGCGCTGAAGAAATAAAAACATCAGCAAGTACATATGTGGAAATATAACTGCATTCACAGTCACTATCAAAGGAGATAGATATCATTAAGAAATATCTGCACCTGATGTACTCCACGTCAGAATATGTCTATCATTCCAAACATATATTAACATGCATTTTTTTCCTCTGAATTAAATTGCTCAGTTTTTGTGTGTGTGTGACATTCAAGAAACAAATAACTGTTTTTTCTACTGGGGGAAGAAAACTTCCCCACCCCTCAGATCTGCATTGCAAAGCATCTGGTTGGCTGTTCTCTGCCACAGTTATAAGCTCCTGCAGGCACTGGACCATATCCAGCTGTCCTATCTTACACAAGGTGAGAAGAGAACTGGTGATGCCTCAATGCTCCTCACAGCACCTATAAGAGCCAAACACTCCATTAATAAAATATTTCTGCCTGTAAACCTCCTCACGTGAATTGACAGCTCTCCACACTACAGTAGCCCCCAGTGAGATCCCCTACAAGGGCAGTCGGGATAGCCAGAGTCTGCCAAGCAAAGACACACTGAAATGGTGTCACTTCTAAACCCAGCTTTAATAATGATCTGGCATTGCTCTAGGACTATCAGATCCTTCCTCCCATATTCTCATTTAGGTAATCAAGTAGTTCATTATTGTTTGGCAAGTGTCACGCATACTCATTTTTCACAGGAGAATTCCTTCCAAAGCAGACAAGTGCCTTCAGCCCGAGCAGTAGTGGCTGTAAGGGCTGCAGGGGCAGGCAATGGGCTTAGGACTGGGCTGAGGATCTGGGGCAGTCACAGGCTGCTCATGTCAATAATGCTCTCAAGATCACCTGGAGGGCCAGGAGCCAGAACACCCAGCTGAGAAGCTGGGGTGGTATGAGGATTTTATGTCATCCACACAGAATGACCTGTGTCAAGAGATGACCTTGAATGTCCTTGACCTTAGCAGACTCTCTAACAGGGCCCCAACACCAGTCCAACTTTCTTCTTTCTCTCACAGGGTGTCAGTGGATACAGGCATGGCTTTGCTTCTCTGAGTACCCAGGCAGCCCCATCTGTCTGGCATGTTATTAGGAACTTCCATGAAACTTTGAGTCCTGTGAACCTCTTTCCTGTCATTTCTTCCAACCCACATCTATGTCTATCCCAAAACTTAATCATAGGTAAAGTTTGCACATCTTTGCTCTTACTTTTCTCCTTTTCCCTAAACCTTGTTCCCTCAGAAGCTGCAGATTTCTGAAATCCATTGGACATGCAGTTGCTGTGGGTAGGTTGTGCAGAACCTTGGACAGGCAACCGATGCCTACCTTAGTGGGTTTGCCCTGTTGGTTTAATTACAGGACTGATGTGATTTGGATCTGGGCACAGCACAAGGTTAAACATATGCAGACATCTCACAGCATGCCTGAAAAGCCAGCTTTAGCAACCAGCCTATAACCATGCTTCAAAATCTGCTGCTTTGCAATGTCCAGGAAAGCACAGGGAACTTGAACTGCAGCTAACCCTGACTCCTGTAATTCTTTTGGGCAACTGAGATCCACCAGTAGTTAACAGAATGCTCTTGATCCTACAAAACTTAAAAAGACCGATGGTCTCCTTTATGTATGTCTGCAATAATGTTTCTGGGGTAGATACTGAGCTCATGAAAGTTACTTAAGTGCTGGCTTTAACGTATCTATTCTTAAGTGTTTCTGTGGTTTGTTTCATTCCTGGCTATCCTAGAAGTTGGTATATAATGCGCAGTAGCAATCGTTGAAACATATAGAAAACATGCACCCTACAAAGGAGATCACCATAGTATTTCACACATGGTAGCCCACAAAAGAGGCTCCAAAGTTATCTTTAAGTTGCTGCAGGATTGATGGGGTGATGTAGAAATGTGAAGTTCTGTATTTAACAATTAACCTCTCTGAGACCAAAGAGTCAACCAAAATGTGCATTGCAGTGGTTGTCCCTGGCCGGCAGACAGCGTAGGTTCTCCTCTGCTTGTCTTGATCTGAGCAAAGATAGGTTTATGTTTTCACTTGAATCTTAAAGGCAGAATAGAGGCCATGATAGATGTTTACATCAAAAGATGGCTTGGGATGATCATGATATTCCACTGTGTTACTAATTTTGATGTTTTTCTTCTATATATTCAGGGCAAGTGTGCCAAGGTAACATTTCTGATTTGAGTTAATGACAGAGGCAGATTTCAGAACTTCATTTTGCAGTTCAGCCTCCGAACCCTAACCAGTAAAGCAAAATTCAGAGCTAGATACTCCCACAGTGCTTCAAATTGAGATATGCACACTTCTAGAAAGTCTGAAACAACACAGCAGCTGGCAAAATCAAGAATTAATACCCAAACTGCATTCCAAACGAGCTCTTGCTCAACAGCCTCTCCTGAAGAACTAAGAGCCACATGCCTCACTGATAAAAGATACCTCATTGCAGTCTGTTGTTTCTGTACCTCTGCTTTGAATTCTGCAAGTTTTCATGCTTCAGTGTTTTGTAGAACTTAAGGAAAAGGAAAAGGAAAAGGAAAAGGAAAAGGAAAAGGAAAAGGAAAAGGAAAAGGAAAAGGAAAAGGAAAAGGAAAAGGAAAAGGAAAAGGAAAAGGAAAAGGAAAAGGAAAAGGAAAAAGAAAAAGAAAAAGAAAAAGAAAAAGAAAAAGAAAAAGAAAAAGAAAAAGAAAAAGAAAAAGAAAAAGAAAAAGAAAAAGAAAAAGAAAAAGAAAAAGAAAAAGAAAAAGAAAAAGAAAAAGAAAAAGAAAAAGAAAAAGAAAAAAAAGAAAAAGAAAAAGAAAAAGAAAAAGAAAAAGTATGCAAAAGATTAAATAAAGTCATGGCTTTAGAAAGATGATAGAGTTAAGTAGGATCTGTGTGGTTCAGAAAAAACAGTGAGGTAACAAATATCTTTATACAAATGAATCCAAAGAGCAGTTTCATTGTAGGGAATGAGCTGCTTTTAATTTTTCCTGAACTGATTCATCTGTGCCCTGATTCATACACCCAGACTGATGATGTCACCCCCACTGCAGAAGAAACATGGAGCAAGAGGCAGACCTCCGTTATATTTGCAGAAATCTGGAGCAAGTCCACTGACTTCTGGCAGTTACTCTGGGTTTACAATGAAATAAACGAGAGCAGAATCTAGCCCATGAAACCATAAACTCAGCTGTTATCAGGCTGAGTCTCAGAATTCACTATTAATATCTGCACTGAGAGCTATTCTGATTACAATTGCAAAATAATATTTTATATCCACTTTTACTATCTTATTCAAATACAGGAAATGAGTCAATCTTCAGAAAACAGAAAGACCAGTCAAAAGAATTGGGGAGTTGTATAATTCAGCATCCAACTTTGAAGTGAAGAGAAGGAAAACTAATTCCTGCAAATAGTCTGCAAGTGGGACTGTTAACGCATTGCTAAAGGTCATATGGAAAGACTCAGTGCAATGGTTTCAGCCTTTCTCGTAACAGCACACACAGTCATGTGGATGCACCACTTAAGTGAATGCACAATGAGTACAAACACTGCTGAACAAAAAACAACCACCAAGACCTTCCCGCAACTAACAATAACTCACTGTAAAGTAACTTGGAATTCTCTGGGTGAAAAAAAAGCAAGGCCAGTACCTGCAATTCACATCACTGAAGCATTTCTATCTGATGCTAGATATTATACACGCTCTTAAAATTGGGATCTTCAAGTATATGTTTTGTACAATTCCTGCTTAAAGATGCAATTTACTGTAAAATACAATTAAACCACACTCACTTGCTTTTCACTGTAAACAAAGTGTTAAAAATAGAAACCAAACCACTTGGACCCTGGTGTGAGGGCTCAAGCTGTCTCTGCTCTCAGAGCTCAGACTCTGTTTTCCTTTCATGGAGTATTACAAACGTGTCTCAAAGAAGAGCCAGCAGATACTTCTACTTTCATCCCCTGATTTTCATTCAGAAACACATGCCTTCTAATGGTTCTTAAAAATCCACTTAATATTTACACGTGCTAACTCTCACTGGTGTGGCTTTCACTGTAGTAGTGAAGCCACAGAATTAGAAACGGGCTTGAGTGCAGGTTGTACAACTCTGCCTAGGAATTTGTATATGAACTTGGGTGCCAGTTTGATACATTCTGGTCATGACATCCAAGGAACAGTTTTAACCTACCTGAGATACTCTTCTAACCCAAGGGAACAGCATGGTGCTGCAACAGGGAAGGGTCACGCTGGATGTCAGGAAAAAGTTCTTCACTAAGAGGGTGGTCAGGCACTGGGACAGGCTCCCCAGGGCAACGGTCACAGCACAGAGCCTGCTGGAATTCAAGAAGTATTTGAACAATGCTCTTAGACATAGGGTCTGATTTTGGGGTGGTTCTGTGTGGACCCAGGAGTTGGACTCAGTGATCCTTGCGGGTCCCTTCCAACTCAGGATATTCTAGGCACTGTAAGCACACCAGGACAGCCACAGCTGCAGGAAGAAGGGATAACAGAGCCAGGAAAGTCTAAGAAATCATCAGGAAATAACCTTCATGAGCTCCTAGACAAGGATCCGGGAGCTGTGAGAAGGAGCTCTTGCTTTGTGTCTGCATTTGGAAATTGCCACTGCAGGGAAAAGAGCAGGATGGCATAGCAGATAAGTTGCCATTTTGTTTACCCCCAAATACTGTCCTGGAGATTGCCTTTGAGACATTTCAAGTTAAATGTCTTCCATAATGGATAAGAACATTATTTATATCATATATTTCCACATATTTTAAGGTACCTTCATAGAATACTCTAATAGGACACACTTCAGAGAAGTCTTTTGCAGAAGAAAAAATGTGAATTACATACTTGACTGATTCTTCCTAAACAGCAATGGTGCTGCTACTGCGATATGGGTGCCTAGGTCATTTCTCCCGTAGCTCCCTTAAGCATTTTACATTTAACAAGAAGACATAAAAATAACTGATAAATCAAATTGGCAGAAATGATCAGCAATGTGCATTGAGCACCTCCGGTGGGTAACATAAAAGCATCTGGCATGTTAATTTTTTTAAGTGACTTGAAACTCCACTTCAGTTATTGAAGTCTGTTTTATTTCAATGAACCCAGGTTACCAAGGTCATGTTAACTACAGGGCTACTGGAATCTGAAGTCATTTTATTGTGAATGAGACATCAGTCTTCTTTTCTCTCTCTCTCTCTCTCTCTCTCTTTTCTTTGCATGTTCTTGCTGAAACTGTTTTGGGCATTTTTAACCTCACAGACAGTAAAAGCAGGCTATGCTTTCCTGCTTTAGGGATGGAGAGAAGGCCCAGCTACTACTTGACTCAGGAGCACATGGGCAGGAAGATGCAGATGGCTTTGTCTGGAAGCTAGGTAGAAGCTGAGGACTATCAGCACATCTCAGCAAGTGCATTACCCCAGTCTTCAGAAGACTGAAGGTTAGTCTACATGGAGGAACTCAGGAAAGTTAACTTGAATTGACTAATTCAAGCAGTTGAATTAATTGAGCAGTAATTGCGCAGTTAAAGTAAATGCATTAAACTATATGAAACCCCTCCCTGCATTTATGTTTCGGTCTTAAAGAAGCATTGTCTCCTTTTTTTTTTTTCATTTAAATTTGATTGTCTAATTGATTCTTCCTAAAAACCTCCCCTGCCTTATTCACTTCAGCCCTTAGTCTCCTTTGTTTATTAATGCATTTGTTCTTGTGTAACCACATCAAGGCAATGGCACAAAAAATCCTTCTAGAACAATATAGGAATATAAGTACTTTGAAATGTATATATGTTTGGCTAAACTAACTGTTAGTTTGTAATAGAATTTAATAGTGCATTGATAAACTATTGAATAAAAACTCTTTGTGTTGCAGATGAATTAAGAAAAATACCCGCATGGGTTTGCCCCAACACAGTGTTTTGCAAGTGACAGTGCTATCTGGTCCTGGGGCAGGGGGTTACATTCACACAGCAGCTCATCCGTCTGTGTGTGCAAGTGATCAGTGCAGCATGTGTTCACCCATGCAGCTGGAGGGGTTCAGCTTGTTTGCAGCAAACAACGTGATGTGTTGTGCACATGTGCTCACAGGACTGCTCAGCTCCCTGAGTTTCCTGCCCTTCATCTGTTTATGCCACAGCCTTATTGTCAAAGACTTTTTGTTTGTTTGTTTGTTTTGTTTCTTACTGGGGTCAGTAGCAAGGTGAAAGAATTGGATCTCTGCTTTAATAAAATTCACGAGTCTTTGTTTAAGCGCGTCCAATATACTTGTTTCTTCCCTTTGAACATGAATGATATCTCTTCCAATGTTAATTAACAGTTCACAAGTGGATAAGCTAAATAGCCATTTAGAACTATGGAAATGTAATTGCTCCACCATCTGGTCAGCTGTAATATTTTATAATGACTATATGAAGAAACAATGTTGTTTTCTTTTATTGCCGGTGTAAACCACCATGATGTTTCCTGAGTGCCATTGTGTAGATCTGGATTCTGCCCCAACGTCATCCTTGAACTTGAAGACCAGCTTCTTGGGCATCATGGTTGATGGTCAGGTAAAGTATCATTTTTATTTCTTCTAATTTATTCTGAAGTTAGCACTTACAGATGCTTTGGTTTAGCTTTGACCATTGTTAAGCTAGCATGAACGCTGAACCTGGAGCTGTAATGTGCTTTAATTCCTTCTTATGCAATTGTGATTACTGCACAGTACACGGAATTGAAGTAAAGGAGATATCATTCCAAGACCAATGGGATATCCTTTGTATATACACTGCCACTTCAAAGGGAAGGAAAAAAAAAGTCATTACCATAACAATGTGCAGTTCATGTATCACAACTATAATAGAACCCTAGTAACTTGCTGGCTACTGAGACTTGGAAATTTAAATGTAATAACACAGTTTTGCTGCAAATGTCAGGTGGCAGAGGCCATTTCTTAGGTGCTATTGTAGAAAGGATCTCACTGCATTGCAAATGTATTTATTCTTTTTGAAAGGAAGGACAATGATGTGAAAAACAGGAAAATGATCTCTAGAAATTGATTTTTTTCTTTTAAGTTGTGGATTGGAAAATATGTAGATCTTTTTATAAGAATGTAAATGCTTAGATACAGCTTTGGCAGATTTAAAACTTTGATGAGGTATCAAATAAAGACAAACTGTGAAGAGAGAGCATATACTGAAATCCCTATGGACAAAAGTCCTGTGAAAATCAGTAGGAATTTTACCACTGACTTGAAAGAAATCCAGACTTCATCCATTACTGGAAAGACCATAGGAGTCTTCATCAATGAGAACCCAGCTTGTTATAAGGGACAAAGAATGGACAGCTCAGCCCTACAAGTTGGAATTAAGACTGAAGAAACAATGGTGACTCTTTCTTTGCAGTCACAGTAGGCAATATCAGTAAAATCTGTTCATGATGTTTTCTTGGAAGGGTTCCTCCCATATTTGCCTTCTGTTCCTTTCAGTTCTGCTGGGGGATGGTGCAGGGGACATGGATGTGTGATGAAGCAGGGTAGGGGCACTGCTGTAAGGCTGGTGCTGATGCAGCTTTGGCTGAAGCTCCAGCTGAGGAGGATGGCAGGGACTCAGATCCTTGCTCTACCTTGAGCATCATCATTTCAATCTGGTTGAAACTAGCCAGTGGGCTCAGAAGTTGTGAGACAGAAACACGAGGGATGGAGGAGAGAATGGATCACTGGAAAATATTGAAAACAATGAATCAAAGTCCTTAGATTATTTTATTCCTACCTTACCCATAGCAGTTTTTCACAGTAATCAAGGAACCGAAATACTGCCAACAATCAATTACTTATAGGCCATGGGATAGTTGTCAGGCAACCCTGAACAAGGCAGAGAGAAGGCAGATACTGTGCATAATTACCTGCAGTAACTAGAATGCCCACACAACCCCAGTACCCACAGAGAACTCAAATCTGTGAGCAACCTACCAGTGAGACATGGATGTGAAATGCACAAGTTGGCAAAGAATTTCCTCACACGAAGAGACAAGATATTGTGCATTGTGATGATTTGTTTAGAAATCTTCTTCCCTTACTGACAAACCCTTACATCTTACATGGTGAGAAGTAACTCAGAGAAAATACCCAGCTTGGAGGCTGGAGCTATGAACTTACCTGCCAACCACTTTCTTTCAATGTTTGCACAGTAGTGTAGAGAGGATTTTGCCCAGGGAATACAGGACTCATTTTCTTGCCCATATGAGGAAAGAATTAGAAACTTCAGGATGTTTTGTTTTGTTTTGTTTTGTTTTTTTGTCTGCACTGACAAAAATACCAGATTTTGTTAAAAGGCTATGAAACCTGAGACTCCCATGAAACACAACCCTGAGCAAACAACTGGAAGCGATGCAAAACAGGCCCATGGTTATCTAGGCTCCTAATGTCTGCGGCTATGTTAGCATTTGGGTTTGGAAGAGCACTGAGGTTTCACAGCAAATCCCCCAGACATCTCCACTTACCGTGTGTTGGTTCAGACCCCAGGATGGTCTTGGTGTGCACTAACTGGATTCCCTCCCTTATCACATTTACGGCTACTCAGAGCCACCTGACGCCAGCGGAGCTTGGATCCGGCTGCCCCCTTTTCAGACTTACCGGCAGGATCTTTTTTCTTTCTGGAGCAGTGCGGTCCTATAGCACAGCTGGGATCAGTTCCAAGGCTGTGCACTAGAGGGCAATTACACTGATCCATGCGCGCTGGCTCATTATAATAATATCCTTGCAGTAGTGCAGAATACGTCGATGCAGATTTCCTCAATTACCTGCAGGATTCTGATGACTACAAATCATTCACTGCAGGCTAGCAAATGGCACTTTTTAGCTGTCTCCATTGTATAAGATAGCTTTGCATTTTGAAAATTACCTGAATATCTTATTTTTATCCACCTAGGAGATGAGTCTCCTTAAATAATCCTATTTTCCACTGATATCCATTTAGATATTATTTCTTTACTCATCTTTTTTAACTTCAGTTTAAGAATGCAGCACCAGTGATTATATGTCTCTATAGTCAGGTATTGGAAAACAATTCAGAGTTCAAATTGCTCTTTCGTTACATTAGATTTTATTTAAGGTTGTGTTTCTTTTGGAGGGAAATATTCTCAGTTTTGCACCAAGTAAAAATACATGTCCTGTAAAAGTCTGATTTAAAACTCTCGAGCTCAGTGTATTTACTTTCTTAGTTCAATAAAAATGAGGTAAACCACTTTTCTTGTTCCAAGATACCAATTAACTTTTATTCTCTACAAAAACAAGTTTTGTCTTTTTGTATAAGACAGTGACTTTCTACTACTTAGAAGGAGTTTGTGTCACCTGTTTTCCAGTGACATTGTGTCTCACTCTTCCCTAGGACTTATTAGCTCTGGTAGCTTGTGTGCAGGAGTGATGGGAGTATTTTTAATTGTCACAAGGAGAAACTTATGTGAAGAATCTTACAAGAAGAGAGAAGCAAAAGGGGGTGACAAATCTTGGTGAGACCTTTGCAAAAAACTGTCTGAGAACAATTTTTCATGTGAATTACTGGAGATCTGGAAGGTAAATGATAACTTCTGGAGGTGAATGATGAGACGATTGTTAATGGCAGAAAAAGAGCAGTAATGCAGTCTTCCGAGATTTGGCCAAGCAGAAGTCACATGAACTTTCAATGAGATAATGAGGGATGAAGATAGACTAGAAGGATCTTGGATGAAATAAGAGGGTAGGAAGAAATTTGGGGGCAGTTATTATTTAAATAAAACATAGTAGTTTCTGAAACAACCAAGATCTGTTATAGAATCATCGGATCCATTATTCTCTCTTTAAAAAAAAAAAAAAAAAAATAGGAAGACTTAAAACTGCAGGTCACCACACATAAACATTGTGGGAATTAGATCTAGAGCACAGAAATAACAGCTTCTGGACAAAGTCCTCACTTAAAATACCCATTTTCACCTGAAGATATGAACTAGACCTTCCATTATTCAAGGCCCTGAGGACTTGATGAACTCTTCTTATCAGCAGCTGGCCAAGCTTGGAGACCCACACCATGGCCCCAAGGACCACAGCATGACCCTTGGTACTTGAGCAGATTCTTTCTGTGGTGCACTGCTGACTTGACACTGCTGAAGGAAGTGACAGAACGATAGGACTGTGTTCTTCTCTTGCTTCCCAGTTCCCCACAGCCCGAGCTCACCTCTGCAAGCCCAACAAGACTCCTCCTGGCAGCTTATTCCTCTGGGTGTCAGAGGAACCACTCTTGTTGCTGGCACCAGACTACCTGTCACAGCAGTTTAAAGAAGAACGTGCAGCTTGCATATTCTTGTCCACGGAGAAGCAGCACCTGTGTCCTTTGATGATATTCTGTCAGCCAGGCATTATTCTTCTTCCCGCTTCGACTTAAAAGAAATGAAAAACATAGAGACTGTTTCAAATTCCCAGCCTGACATTTCTACTGTTGCATTTCTACCTCTTCTCAGATTCAGGCATGGATTGCTTGCAGCATTCCTTGTGCTATTTAAGAATATTGGTTTATCTTTCACCTAGAAAGCTTATTCAATGAACCTGTAGAGCATTTGTTCTGGACACAGTAACCCAAAACTTTGAAAACTGAGATAGGCTGCTTATTTGCAAATGCAGTTGTTCGTTCATCTTTAGCATTCTTTTTCTTGTGCATTTAGTGACATGAACCACTTTTCTGCTAGCCCTTGATAACAGAGACCTTTCGGCTGTTTACAAGAACAAGTTCCTTAAGTAAGAACAGCTTAGGTTTTACATCAGCCAGACTGTCTAGATCAGGCTGTAAGAGGCATAAAACTTTATTTATGGGTATATTTAGTTAGTAGATAGATGCTTAATGGAAAGAAAAGTGAGGAGCATTGGACGTCGAATAGAAGATGGGTGAGCAGGCCAGGAAAGGTAGAAGATGCAAGAGGGGGAGAAAAAAAAAAAAAACAACGAAAAAAAAAACTCTGAAAATTCAATGAGGGACTCAAACAGCTATCAACGGATGGAAGGGGACTCTTTGAATATCTCAAAGACTGATACCTCTGCAAATACTTCTGCCAGCTGCAGTTTGGTGAGTTGTCTTCGCTGTTTGTTCATGGAAAAGGAGTGGGGCAGAGGACAGTGCAAAAGAAAAAAAAATTGTCTCTAGGTCATCATACTGTCAGTAGGAGATGGGTATGGAGGGGGCAGAGCAGGGAGAAGAAAGGTGTTTGCAGCACTCTGTGTAGGTCTGAGTGCAGACCATTCCCTTGTTGAAAGTGCACTAGATCATAAAAATAGCCCCAAGCACCCCATGGTGAAGAGTAGTACTTTAGGTCATTCCTGAAGTTTACTGGAGTAAGACTAATTATGGATTGGAAATTCAAACATCAGAAGTCCAAAACAATGCAACTCAGATCAGAATATGGCTACTATGTGGAAAGGAGAAAAATAAAAAGCAGTGAGGACTTATTCAACTGAAAAAATCAATATACTGTGTAAATATTTCAACTTGGTTCCGCTAATATACTAAACAATCTTCTATTTCTGACTTAAATACAAGTTTCTTCTTGCATTCAGATTTTTTTGACTATTACCGTGATTTTTAAATACCAGGAGAAAATAAGTAAAAAAGAAATGAGGTGATTGAACCCCACAAGCAACCAGAGCAATTTAAATGTTATACTATGCTAAGAACTACAGTCCTTCCTTTAAAAAAAAAAAAAAGAAAAAAAAAAAAGATAGCAATCATTTACAAGGGGAAAATAGTGATATAGTTTTAATAGAAACAGTATTATATGTGAAAACATGGCCACACAACATTTCCATTAACTGGAACAGAATGCCATATGGAGTTTTGTTCTTATATTCATTAAGGCCTTTATTTAACCTAGCACATACATATACTGCAAATAATAATGTATACAACTTGGCACTAATTTATTCCTCTGTCTCTTGTATTCATTACACTATTTTTTCCTCACTGATATCAAAACCTACGGTGAAACCTATCAGGGAAAGAATTTTTGTGCAGATACTTTAGTAAAACGTTCTTATTAGTAATACCCTAACTTGTTACTAATACTTCTGATAAACATAAAGAAAGGTTATTTTTTACAGACTTTTTTACTTTTATACATTTACACGGGGAGAACTTAGTGCTCAGTAAAATCAGACAAGATCAAGTACCATGTTTCGAACATCTTGCATTTACAACATATTGAAGAGAAAGCGAATATTTCCACTACATTGAAGTAATGGGAAGACCAGGTCAGGGTTTTACCCAAAATGTTTTTCCAAAGAAGGTGAAAACTAGCAGTAAAAATGTTCCCTGCTTTCAACCATAAAGACAGAAGGATCAAAGAAAAGAGGATAAGGTTAAAAATAACATCTGTACGGCCCACAAACTAAATTATTATTTTACTTTAGGTTTCAGTTAGGATAACAAAGAGGAAGCTGGGAACAAAAGCAGCTTGGCTAATGGGAAAAGTATATAGAAATGGTTAGAATAGATTTTTCCATCTTAGGTGTAAGAAGAATTCAAAGAACTCAATGTGCTCCAGGAAGGTACACTAGATAACCTTCATCCCAGACTACTGAAAGGACTGACACAAGAAATTGTGAGCCCTATAGAAAGGAGTAAAAATAAAAATCTATCAACTCAGGCTGATATTATCTGACTGAAAAGAGCAAACATAGCACCTGTATTTAAAACAGCAAAAAATGTCCTGGACTAATACAGACCAGCAGTATCCTGACCTCAGTAGTGTATAAAGCTTCCTGGCACAATTTAAAGGAAGAAAATGCCATATTTCAATACATATAAATGATACACAGAATTTCTGTGCTATGGAGCATCCCCTTAGGTTGTGTACGTGCGTGAGCAATAAAAGGACTTGTTTATTTGAAATAAGCAGCCAGCTCAGATCCAGAAGAGAGACTTTTGGAGTAAATATCCTCTTTAGGTCCTTCAGGGGATGCTCTTTCCCCATTCCTTATTCCTGTGTCTCCCTCATGTTCTGACCCTGTCTTGCAGTATTGATGTCTACTACCCTGGCCCTTATTCTGCTGTCTTCTGTCGTGTCCTGTCCTTTCCTGTCTTGTCCTCTCTTCTCCTCTCCTCACAACTTTTTGTTTAGAAATCCATTTGATACTGTACTTTCACATATATAATCCACATGTTACTTGATGGGTTTGGGTTACCTGGGCACCTACCTTTTGAATACAATAATTTTAAAGGTTGATGGTTGTCTAATATATGGGTTCTACCCATGGGAAAAAAAAACGATTAAATATATGAAGGTTAAATAGGTTTGAAAGTGCAACACTGGGTTTTCTTTATCAAAAATAGGTTATGCTTTTTTATTAAGACTTTTCATCTGTATAAACTAGAAGTGGTATATCTAAGGTTCTACAAAAAACTTTGATGTGGCAGAGATGCTGTAACAATTCCAAATTGGAATTCTCCAAACTGGAGAAGAAGACCCCAAGGCGGGTATTCTTCTCCAGTCTGCCCATCTCCTGAACAGGCACGTTTACAATTCTCTTGCAGAGTTAAATTTCTGGAGACAGCCGTATTTTAAAGAAAATGGCCTGCCACGAAGGTATATTAGCCTGTTCAAGGTGTGTCACAAGGCACTCACAGGCAGGTGAAGAGTTTGCTGCCCCACTTCTAGCAGAAAAAAACACCCTATCCTATGACATATCTTCTTTCTGTGTCTCCCTTCATGGATGCTTCAAGGTAGTTAATTGGGAGGAGAGCCAGAAGTAGAGCAAGGAAGAACATGGTCTTCTGTGGGGAAGAAAAAAATAAATAAATAGGGGAAATAAGGTCTTTTAATGTTTAACATCAGGACAAACAGGAGAAGGCCAGGGGTGGCAATGACAGGCCTGGTATAAGAGAAGAGGAGACAGATCCAAAGGCTACAGTGTGCTAGGGCAAGGATGTTAGTGTGCAAACCACGGTAAGAGTCCCAGCCTTGTTCTAGATTAATCTATTCTCTATCCTTACTCACCAGCATAGCTATGGCTTACCTGAGCTAGTCTTCAACATAGCCCCTATTCACTTAACCTTCAATTTCCACACTTTCTGTCTTATTTTGATGGTTTCTGCTAAGCTTTACCATTATCATTCAGGTCTATTCCATCTAATCTCTCCAATACCTCATCTAATTTAACATAAATGGTACCCAGTAAACAACCTAAGCTCACTTTCTAATTTGCCTTTGTCTCTCCTCATAGCTCCAATACCCCAAACTCCCAGGCGAGTGTGGTGGGGGTTGACACTTTTATGTTGAGAGAGAAGTTCATTTCTGGTTTGGGAATGTTACTTCCAAATAGCCTGAGCTCAACTAAGCATTTGGCATTTTTGGTAGGATGGTGGGTTTTAGATGGCTGAACAAAGGAAGTGGCCAGCATCAGTACCTGAGTGAAATGCAGACATCTCAGAGGGCAAAAGGGAAGGAGTTCTGTATGTGGAAATAAATAAATAAATAAAAGCATATGGGGTTAAAAATCTTTATGCATCCATGTCTATCTGACTGTTGAACTTAGATGTGAAAATGGTGCTAAGAATCTGATGGGCAAGTGAGAGAGCAGAATTTAGTGGGAGAGTGGCAGACCAGATGTAAGCAGCCTAAAATCTCTTATAGTGCCAACATAAAGAGATGACCACTGCATATGAGGTGCTGTTTGGTTTTGCTGTAGCTTGGCTATCATTGGTTTGTTGAGTTGTTGTGCACGCCCCATCCTTGGCGCCCACCCATCTCCCCATCCTGTGTGTTGGAGACTCAGTGATAAGTGCTGATGGCTGTGCCAGGCAAGGATTTACACCTACTGTGAACATCCCCAGCTTTCTCTTTGCAATGGCCAAAGGCTCCTTTACATAACCAGTCAAGTTCAAAGTGCTTCAAGCAAGCACAAGGGTTTGCCCAAGCATTTTTTTCAGATAGTGGTTTTAATTGTGCATTTAAGCAATTAATTCCACATGATAACTAAAGCTGGCCACAGGATATACTTAGGAGCCAGCAAGGGCATGAAAGAAGGCAGGAGTGGGCATAGAGGCAATTTTTGGATTAGGCATGGAGCAGTATGGAAAAGACTGGCAGCACAACTATCGCATGCCATTGTTAGGTAAACACAAAGAAATGGCCAGGGATTTGTGCCCACTGCTGTTTCCAAATTGCTGAAACACCTCCTGGCTATCCCCAGATACCTCACAGTTTTTAAACAGCAGTTTCCCTCCTCTATTCCCCTCCCTAAAATGTATAGATTATTCTCAACAGTAGAAATCACGGATGCATTTTCCTGCAATAGCAGCGGAAATTCCCTTCCCCCTTTCCTATAAAGAAAATACCAGAACTTCTAACATACAATTGGGAGCTTATAATAGGAGGCTGTTAGCACAAAGCTAAATTTGGGGTATTTCAGAGAAGAAGTACAGTGTTATGTCTGTTGCTTGATTTGTGGCACAGGTACGGTTGCAGTTCAAGTTTGTCTTGGTCTGGAGCAAAGGTCTGTACAAAAGGCTGCGATATATTTTACAGGGGATACAAATAAACACAAGTGGTTGGTTTAAAAACAACAAGCCATCACTTCTAATCAATGTTTGACACATGTCCAGCTTTCTGGAATTAAAGGGAAAGGTGAGGTCAGTTATTCGCTGCACAATCTGGCCATATTTATTTGCATCCGTGTGTTTGAAAATCCAAGTTTACATTTTTAAAGCTAAATAAAGTTGCCTTGTGACACTCATATTGTATCTATTACATATTTCACTTCAAAACCTCATCTCTCCTAAAGCCTCTTCAGTGTGCTTGAAGTAGCAGAGCAAAAGAAAAGGAATTTTCAATTTAACGAGAGCGCTGACATTCTGTTACACAATTCGATCTCGTCTATTTACCTGCTCTTAAAAAACACAAGACACTAAACAAAAATGCTGAATGCATCCAGTCTGCAGTGCCATAGGTGTCTGAATGCATCCGTAGCTTCCCTCTCACTCATCAGTGTAATTGTTGTCATGTTATTCCATTTTTTGATTAGTCTGGGCCGCCGAGCTCCAAGCTTTTTCTGGCCAAACGTTCTTCTGCTGGTTGTCATGGTGACTGCATTGTTAGCGGGGAGAAAGGCTCTGTTGTCTGCCATTGTTCTGTTGTGCTTTAGGTAATGCACGAGGCATCACAAGTGAAGTGGATGGACCTTTTTTGCTCGGCAGCATTGCCGAGTATTGAAAATCTCCCATAAAAAAGGAGCAAATAGGCCCTGACCAAAGAAATAACCAAGTTCCTTTTTAAAAGAAAGTGCGCGTTGTTGTAAAGAGGTAAAACAGCGCTAACGATTAACTGAATAATCTAAGAAAATGCTATAGAAATTATATTTATTACAAGAACAATTGCCAGGATTTGAATGTTACTATACAAAACTAACCATTTTGCAATTTAGCTTGAATATAGTTTTTAATGACACGGTTTTAGCATCGCTTATTTCTCTCCATTTTACAGTGTCATTTGAACCTGATTCTATTTAGCTTAAAACACTGCACTTTAAGAGGTGAATGTAATAATTTGTTGTCAGAAATTTCATCCACAAATGCCTCCCTTTTTGAGCAAACTACCACAATTAGTTTATTACTTTGTGTATCACTGTCAGATTGGGCTCTTTCCCCAACCCCCCCCCCCCCCCCCAATAAATGAGTATTTGCTCCACTATTAATCTGAAAAAAAATAAAATAAAATAAAACATCAGGCACTATTCACAGTTTTGACTTTGACGTTCAGACAATTGCTTTAAGAGATACCTCAGACCAGAAAAACATTAGAGGGGAAACCCTAAGAAAGTTTGTCAAAGGCGCCTTTGCTTATTTAAATGGATCATGGGGCAAAATATTTGCTTTAAATTGTGATTAATTAACACCCAACAGCAATTTACAGTTTCAAGATCGAAGATAAAGCCAAGGTAAATCACAACTGCCTCTAAAAGTCACTAGTACATGGTTCAAGTACCTGTGATTTTCAGCCTATATTCAGATTCACCTGCTAACACCATTAGGGGAAAGCAGCAGGGCACCAGCATTTCCCTCCTGTCACTCCAGGGGAAAAAACACCTTCCAGCAGAACCTGTCACTGGATGTCACCAAAGTTCCATGGATTTGCAGACAAAACAGCACTAATTTATCAATAAAACTCAAGAGTCTTCAAGCGAGCAGGCAGAAATGCCTGTTGCAGGTAGCCCCGCATAACTGTAAAACAGTTGGGGTACACCCACTGTCTGTTGAGCATCTACTGGGGTTCACCCCAGCTACGATGCAGCTCAGTGATGTGTCTTTGAATGGGCTGGTGTCCCACAGGCATGGAGTCAGGTGAGATTTCGGCTGCTGCCACAGGCTTTGCCTATTCTGAAAAACTGCACTAAGGGGCTGAAGTAGGGCTGTGACACCTGTTAACATATTTTTTCCTATTCACTTCTGTAAAATGAGACTGACATTTGACCTTTTCTTCCTTTTTTTTTTTCTTTACTATTTTTTTCCCCCCACAATTCTTGGTCTGGATTGTTCCTGGAGCCCAGCAGGGCTGGGACTGTCCCATACCCCCTGTGTCTCCTGCACTGGGGACTGCTGGTGGCACACACTGAGTGCCTGAAAGAAGCCTTTGCCTCTCAGGTTCTCAGCACCTCCACTTGTCAGACTGGGAGTCTAAAATGAAAAATGATCCAGTAAAAATAGGAGAAACTGATTTTCTTGCAGGGGAAACAATATGAGCACATAACCCACAGAGTATCTCTTTAACTAATGCCAAAATAGTTTAGGTGAAAATGGAAAAAAAAAAAAAAGCCATAAATATGAAACTTTTAAGTATCTATTATGCAGAACAGAAAAGTGGTTTGTCCTTTGGGGGGGAAAAAGAAGATTGTCCCATCATGGTGCCCATGCACTTTTAAAGCCTAAGAGTGGGGATTTCAAAAATAATGAAGTGACACAGGCACCTGCGTCACAATGACTTCCCACGGATATTATGTATCCCCCAAATCCTTGTTATTTCTAACATTTTTATCCCTGGAAATTACTTTTAAAAACTGAAGAAATGGGCAGTCTTCATAGAAATTGTCACCAGATGCAAATGCTGATATGATTCTCTACTTCAAGCTCCTCTCAGGCCCCACTGGCCTTTCACAAGCTCAAGCAGCAGTGGCTGCATCCAGGCCACTTTCTGCAGCAGGCGCAGGTCTGGCCGCAGCTGGACCCCTTCCTTCCTGCTCGCCCCTGCCCTGGGCACAGCCAGGTGCTCAGGCACCTCTGAGGCTGGAGGACAAGTCAGCATACAACATGCTTGTAGACATGCAAGCAGATTGTTTGCTTGCACAGCAGAAGCAGGTCTGCACGCAGCCTTACATCAGCTAATGCCAGCCTCATCTACAGCAGAGGTGTAATTGCTACTGAATTCCTAATTCTCTTTTAATTCTATGAAATTGCTATACAGACCTGTTCATTTTACCCTTATAAAATTCAGGAGGGCTTTTCCATAAGGGATAGCTTCAGAAACATTAAAATAGGACAATTGCTGGTTTTTGGAGAGCTCTATTGCAAGTGTATTGCCTTCTCAGCTGGAAAGGATGATTACTGATGTCTGAAAAAGGTACTTACAGCTTAGTACACAGTAAACATGTATTCTGTTTTTCTTTTGCTCTGTTAAACAATATAATACATAGCAAAAAATCTACAGAAATAGCAATCAAAACAGACACACTTTAAGAAGAATCCCAATGCTTCTTAATTTGTACTTCATTCCTCCCATCAGCATTTCCACTGGCATTCATCACTGAATATTCATTCCTGCTTCTGGCTCCGGGCTGAGCATGGCAGCAGACACCAGAGTCACATAGGTATTGCCATCGAGGGGGTGACAAGACGTCCTCCATCCCCCAGCCCTTCCCTGGTTTGGGATTGCCGGGCTCCCCACCAGACCCCTTTCCCCTGCCTGATGCGCTGAGAGCTCCCCCTCCTGTTGCAGTCAACGTTAACCGCAGTCGGCAGATTAATATTATTACCTTATTTTAATTAATTCCTCTCCTCGACTCCAAAAAGCACATCTGGTGCTTTTCAGAGCCAGACAAAGCTTCTTTCCTCCCATCCTCTCCTGAACATCAATTAATAACTTGGCAACAAAGAGAAAATAAGAGTTTGTTCTGCATACCTAACAGTCAGAAGTGAGAGAGAGAGAGAAAAGGACTTGCTCTAGACAGGGATCAAGGAAAATGACAACTGCTAAATCTTCCGTGTTACTGCACCTCAGCAGGGCTTATTAGGACAAGCCAGAGCAACACAACTACTGTGTCTAGGCTGTTTTCAGGCCAAGGTTGTCTCACATCTGTTTAACTTGAAGTGCAAAGAGAAGCGATGCTGAACTGTTTACAGCTGTCCAAGTAGGGGGCTCAGAAGGCAATTACAGCCCTTGCTACCAACGTTTCCTCCCACAAGCCCACACTTCAACTTCCAAATGAGAGCGACTCCACTCCTAGAATTCGAAAAGCTCTCTCCTAATACAACTAGAAAAAAACACAGCTTCTTGATCCCCCAGTCTGTCCTACGAACGTAACACGGTAACCAGCGGGGATGAAGATGATGAGGATGAAGACCACTCAACAGTTCTCATGAACAGATGGAGCTCTCTCTGTTTGACTAGAAAGATGAAAATCAAGTTCAAAGGAGACTTCATTCACAAAAAAAAATAAAATAAAAAATAAAAAAATAAAAAAATCACTAAGGACACAAATTTGTTACAATCAGTTGGAAACTAAAAAACGTATATTATTTTTCAGGTTTCTTGCAGACCTTAGGACTGCAGAGCAAGACTCTGCTTTCATAGGTGTCACTGAAGCTCACTAAGTCAAAAAGCAATGTGAGATAAGACTTGAAGAACTAGAGAACTAGTTTTCAGAAAGGGAACTGGTGCCACATTGTTTTGTTTTTGTCTACAGGCAACTTGATGACATCAGTTCTTCAGTTCTTATTGGAAAGATAGGCTTTGAAGTTACTGTCAAAACTGACTTTCTTCATTCAGACTTGACATTATTGCAAACTCCAAAATTCAGGTTTTTGTGTCGCTTGGGAGCTTGACTTTCCCTTTGTCTCAACATTGGAACAGCTGTCTTCCTTTCTGTCTCCATTTTATTTTATTTACCTTTTTTTTTCCTTTTAGCCATTTTATTTTTAAACTGAAATTGCAAAAGAGTGATCCACACTGTTTGTGTTTTTTGTTTTGAGCTACAACTCCAAACAAAAACTCTTCTTAGGAACCCAAGTTTTCAATACCCAAATACCTTGTGGTATTTCTAGATGGTGTTAGATGCATAAACAATTATATTTAAAAAATCAAAACAGACATTAGAATGGGATGAAAAAATGTGCTTATGCGTATTTTATATCAAACACAAACAAATTTTACATCAGAAGGAAAAATTCCTCACAGATGATAGATTTTAATAGATAGGATGTAAATTTCATTACAACTAAACTAGATCCAGAAAAATCAGGAAAGACAACAACAACAAAAAACAATAGCTAGCTGCTGATGAACACGGAATTAAAAATAAATAAATAAATAAATAAGAAGAAGAAATTAATTAAGATGTACCAAAACATGAGCTACAGCAAACTACACGTATGTCCACTGTTAAAACTTGCTTGAAAACTGTTATTCTACTTTTATTATAGACCTGCATGTCACAGAACAATATAGGGACCGGAGCGGTGTTAGCTAATCTGCCATAATCCTTTCAGCTCTTTGAAAGAACAACAAGCGGTTGATAAGCAGGGTCAGGCTAGGTCAGGATTTCGATGGGAGACATCTAAGGAATGCCTAGGTGCTTCAGGAAGGGGATGTGACTGATTTAGCAAGCTGGCCATATCAGCAAGCTTGCTCTCTACTCCACTTTGGTAATGAGCAAACGGAGCAGACCATGTGCTGCTGAAGGGGTAACCTTTTGGGGGAGATATAATAACAGAAATCCCGATTGAGGCATTATATTACCCTTTCACCTGGCAGTAGCCTCAACTAACACCAGCTCAGATACGTGTGTTTTGTTGGCTGGCTGACTGGACAGACAATTTCCCACATCCAGTCCTAAAATTTGTAGAGTGTTTTCAGGTGCTGTTAGACCAGAACATAAGCCATGTTGTCAACCTGTTGTCTTAATTCACTTCACTCCTACACACTTTGGATGTGTGGAAAACATATTTCTGTAAAACACTTATGAACTGCAGGAATACCAGCTGCACCCATTCCAGTTATTGCCTGCATCAAGTCTAGTGTTGGTTTTAACTGATAACATAATCAAAAAATAAATTAAAAATGGATGCTATGTCATACCAGTATTTTTATTTCATCCACACAAAGTTCTCATCTGAAACACAAAAATGAATGAGGTAAAATTGTTTTAGAAGTATGTACCTTGCATTTCTGAATTGCCATGCATTCTGTGCTGGCAAAAAACAACCACCCTCCAAGAAATATTTCATTGAAAAGTCAGTATCTGTGGGTTACTGAAAGAAACATAGCCGTTTCAATGAAAAGAGTAAAAGCCTCTCTCTCAGCACTCATTTCATGCTTTTTTCTTTCCACTGAGCATATTTTAAGAACTAATCAGCCTTATAAAAGGTACCACCGTTAATCTACTGTTTGTCTTCGTCTTCACTGCAGCTGCTTAGTAGATAGAGAGCAAACAAAACCAGAATTAAGGTCATTCCATTTAAATCCTTCAAAGTGGAAGACAAGGACTAAATTATTGCTGAGAATTACATGAAAGAAAAGCCCAGGATAAGATAACTAATGTTTATTATTTGCCAGACCTATAGTGGCACTGCATTTACATATTTGTGAAGGGATTACATGAACATTTTCTGAGATTAATTGGTAGCATGGGGAAATTCTCTGATATACTGTCCTCACAACTTTAAAGTATGCTCCTCTGCTCTCAAAGATACATATGCAGCACATGTCTAGAAAGAAATAACCCAAACCTACCAGTTACCATCAGCTGTTACGCATGAAGTGTAATGACTTTTATTTTCATATAAATAAAATATAAAGGAGACTACACCAACATTGCAGTTCATCATACAGCACAGGTTTGAATCACACAGGATCATTGTAAAGACCTTAATGGATGATTTTGCTTTCCTTCACTAGACACCGTAAACCTGTATTTTCACATCTTTGAGGCAGAAGGAGCAATAGCACAAAACATCTCTTTTATGCTAATAACAGGAAATCATTTCACAGTAGTCAAATCTGAGTAGAAAATGAGTGGTCAAATAAGTAGAAAATCTTTTGACCATCAAGAATCCACAAGCTTTTCCTTCAAATTAGGAAATATTCCCTGGGAGCTACTCTATAAATAATACATGGTGGGTTTTAGTGTAATCTTCAGTGTGAGAACACGCTTGCTTTAGAGCCAACAGTAATACCACTTCAAGGAGGAAATGCTGTGTGAAGAGAGGATCTTGCAGCTCTCTCCCACTTTAAAATCAAGTGCATTGGCTCCACCGTGCCTTCAGCCCCCAGGAGCCTGATGGCTACAAGCCCTGGGTCAGCGGCACGGCCCCGGCCCCTAGCGCGTCATGGAGGCATGGCCTGTCAGGCTGCCGTGTGCTGGCCTAGGCCTCCCGCACACAGCCTTGCCGACACTGGCGCCGGGCAGCACTTAGAGGCGGGTGTGAAGTATTCACAAAAGAAACAACAGGAACAGTACATCCTGGTGGGGTTATCATGCTTGCCCATGCGCGTTTCAAATAGGTGATGGCAAGCTGTCAGAGTTCTGGTCTGGACTGGGTGCACTGCAGGCTCCAGTGAGAGACGTCACCACTTCAGCTAATGGTTTTGATATGCAATAAGTCCCAAACACCCAACTGTCCTTGTTTTGACTGGGATAGAGTTAATTTTCCTCCTAGTAGCTGGTATGGTGCAGTATTTTGGGTTTAGGATGTGAATGCTGATGACACAGGATGGTTTAGTTGTTGCAGAGCAGTGCTCGCTCAGAGCCAAGGACTTCCCAGCCTCTCACAGGTACCACCCTGCCAGCAGGCAGGCTGGGGGTGCACCAGGAGCTGGGAGGGGACAGAGCCATCACAGCTGACAGACTGGCCACGAGGATGTCCCATACCTTATGGCCTCGTGATGAGCAATAAAACTGGGGGAGCTGGCTGGGCTGCAGGTGTTTGGGAACTGCCTGGGCATCGGTCAGTGGGTGGTGAACATTGCATCATGCATCACTTGTGTTGTATTTTATCATTATTATTAGTAGTAGAAGGAGAAGAAGTAACTCCTTTCCTTTTGCCCTATTAAACTGTCTTTGTGTCAACACGTTTTTTACCTTTTTTTCCAAATTCTTTCCCTCATCTAACAGGTGTCAGGGGGAGAAAACAGCTGCATGGTGCTTAGCTGCCTGCTGGGTTAAACCACATCAACCACCTTGAACTTGCAAATGGCCTCGGAATAGCCTTCCTTTTACTATCCCTGCCTTCCTCTCTACAATACAGACATGACACTTTTTTGTCTATCCGATCTCATTTGATCTCCCCAGCCTCCCTGCACAGCCTGATTTCACCCATCTAAGAGGGGGCCTCAGCAACAGACATCTAATCACAGCTATTTCTTCTCAGTTTTGATGGGTGACAACTGCCTGGCAGAAGGTGGACATGGAGCAGGGATATGATCCTCTCAGAGCTGGGAACACCCAGCCACCAGGTCTCCCAGAATTTGTGGACCATGTGCACTATCCTGCTGGTTTTTGAGGGACTGGCAGGGCTTGGGGTGGAGAGACTTGCATTGGCCCCTCAGATAGCTTGGAAGCGCACAGAGTCATCATCAGGTACATCCTTTCTTCTAAAAGAATCACCTGAGTGTGATTCATTTTGTGTGGTTCTCCTGGACTTATCAGTAAGCAGATGAACTGCAACAAAAGATAAACAATAGTGGGCTCATAGCTCTTTTAGGTGTAATGAATCACTGGTACCTGTGGAATTTCTTGGAATATCCTCATGTAGAAGATTCAGGGTGGAACAAGAACAAAATCTTTTTTTTCTCTCTCTTTTTAAAATTAATGCAAAATAGAAAACATTGCTTTATGTTTTACTTTTCTCTGTGGAATACACCTGTCTGTATTCAAAAACCTAAACTATATCTGTGGTCATCTTACAAAACACTCCTTGGTTATCTTTATTTCGGACATAAACAGCCTTTGTGTCTTACCTAGGTTGTAAAGCAGAGGACTTTCACTAAGAAAATGACAGCTGTATACAAACAGCTGTTAGGTGTAATAATATTGAAGATAACAGTCATTACTGGAGCCACTGAAGAAACACATAAAAATTCTAAAACTGTCACAGGTGGCATCTGCAAATAATGTCACTTGCATTTGTACAGCTCTGAAACATATTTTGAAACACTTACACAAAGATGCTGCTAACATAATCCACCACAGAAATGTTCCAAGGATGACAGGACTATACAAGTAACAGCTAGAAATATGTATTAACAGGAAAATATTTTCCATTATGTGCATTTACAAATGTCAAAAAAAAAAAAAAAAGAGAGAGCTAAATGCCGAAAGCAGTGAATATTGAAAACCTAACTTTAGCTTAGGATTTAGCACCTTCTGTATCTGAAAAAGCAAGGACAGATATGCAGTATTTTCTTGTATGGACATAAAGCCAGAAATCATTTCCTCCTCATTTCCATTTGTTCCGAGAGATGCTGCTACTGTCTTGTTTATTGTTATAATCATTTCCAATCATGGCATTTGCGTGCCTTTTCAAATACTAAAATAATGAGAAGATCCAGAGCTCCAGGCTCTTCCTCTGCCTACAGCTGCTATAAGGGGCCAAAAAGGAGACAAGCCAGAGATCAAAAAAAGTTCTACTAGACAGAAGCACAACCCAAGAAACACAGCATTGATTCTAGCCTTAATTTGTTGGAAAGCATTAATCAATAAACAAGTCATCAACAGATGCATGTGATCTAATGCACTACATGCATTTCTGCCAGCAAGGCACATGGGCTATGCTAGCAACTGCTGGTTCGCATAGGCTTGAAATTTAATTCTTAAATGGTGGTGTAATGAGGAAGCCTGGAGTATATGGCATTAACAGTGAAACTGGAAAATAGGTGTAACACAACAGCTAGCTAAGTAGTTTGATGACATTTTCAAAAATAATTATAAGGCAACAAAATCATAAATGGCCTTATGTATCAATCATAAAACACACCTTAATATTTTTCTGTATTTTCTTTTTTATCCCAACTATTTGCTCTGCTTAGGAAAAGGACTGTACACAGGCTATGACTATAGTTAGGGAACTAAAAAGTTATTTATTTTTAAATGTTAGACTTCTGAAAGGAAGTTTCATAGGATTGCATTAAATAATTTATCTAACATAAAGAAGGCATTATACTTGCATCATGTAAATATTGACTGACTTAGCTAATGAGTGGCTGTGTATAAACAGCCTCCTTTTTTATTTCAACTGGAGTCTAGTGCAGACAGCTTTGTATATTTTACAGTCTCTTGTACCTGAGCCAACAATTGATAGTGCAGGAGATCAAAGCCTTGATATAGAGATGCCAAGCAATTTGTGTATAAATGTGCTTCTTAAAAAGCGATAAGAGCACAAAAGATGTTTTAAGATACTTTCACCACAATTTAAATGGTAAATAGCTAATTACTCTGATGAGCTGTGTTGAAGTTTTACCTGACGCTAAAAATGTAACAACAGAATAAAAGTGCAAAAAATGGTTTCTATTTTTTCTACAGGTTTTGTAAATGAGAAAATATTTTAAGTTAAAAAGCAGCCATGCCTTATTCTGTTCTCAACAGGAATATTTCATTTAACTCCATAATTATTTCTTCAGATTTTATGTAGAACAGTCTTGTCTGCATAATTTAACTATGATATTTAAAGAAATGAGTAAGAAAAAATGCCTTCAATGGCCATAAGATACTCAAAAGTAATGTCAGTTCAATTACTGTCATTATTAACACTTTAAAGTCACTATTGACACACTGAGTGATAACATTCAGTTCAAGACTCCAGCCTCTTCCTGGCTTCTCTAATAGTTGCACTGCCTAATTTAAAAACTGGCTGAGCATGCTATGCCTCCATAAATCACTGTGTAAAGAAAGGTCATTTGAATGTATAAAAGCTGTAAGATGTATTTTACAACTAGCTTGCCAGGACTCCAGTTCTGACCTGTAGAGCTATGGGAAGTATTGCACCACGATGTGTTCAATAATTTTAAAATCTATGGGTTATGCTTTGATTCCTATGTATGACTTGAAGGGTTAGATTGTGGGCACAAGTATTTTCTACTCCTATAACAAAGTACTTGGCTTCTTCACTTTTTATTATGCCATAAAAGACAACAAGTCAGAAGTACAAATGTAACACTCACTACTGCTCTTAGAAACAAACGTTATAACCCTTTCTCTTGACTTGTTTTCTCACACTGTATCAACAAAATTGGCTAGAACAAAAGGGAAAGGTGAATAGCAGCTGAACAACAGATGCTTGTTTACTGCTGCATAGTACCAGGAGGCACGCAGGATAGAGAGGAACAGTGAAAGAAAGGCTTCTCTCCATGCAGAAGTATATTTGAAAACATAAAAAGTAGCATTTTCCTCTAATTCTGCTCTTTTACAAATGAAGCAAGGAAACAGACTACACAACCAGCAATGGAGTGCAGGATAGAATTGTCTGAATGAGTTCTGCAATGATTTATATATATATATATATATATAATCAATATGCTCCATCTTGTGTTGCTAACTATTCTTGCATTATAAGATCAGGCTGGGTGTAGGAGCAGGCAGAGTGTAAGGGTCAGCCTGCACATGCAGTGCTATCAGCAGGAGCGAGGAGCACTGGCGGAAGGAAGGAAGGAGAGTCAGAGGCATGGGAGAGCAAGTCCAAGCTCTGCCTGTGTGTGTGTGCACTCCAGCTTTAATCCAGATATCTCAAGCAATGAAAGCAGTGTAAATAGGCACTCGAACAACCAGACTACATCCCAAAGCCCAGAGACCTAAGCAGCAATTTGTGCTCCTGTCTCCTGCTACCATCAAGTGTTTGACACCACTGCAGACATATGTTCTGGGGCAGCAGCTTCCCAGGTGTACGCAGGGAGTTAGAACACTGCACCCACTGCTCTCCCTTGGCTCACACCTCTTCACTTCAAACAGACTTCGAGGAAAATCTGCACATAACCTTTCCTTCAGATGACCTATCCCCACGCTTGGCTTATTTTACGTGGGTGTCATGACACAGGTAGAGGAAAATCATTGCAATATTTCCCCCCCATTTACTTTAATTGAAAACATTGCAGTAAACAGAAACAAATTTCACATGGTTACAAATCCCTTTAATGTATATCTACAAATAGCTGTGCTCACATTTGTGCTGCATAAAAAATAAACCTCATTACTCATAAAGCTAACAGTATGGCAGAACTGGAGTTTTGCTGCCAGCTGAATCCTGGTGAGGAAACCTGTGACTGCCAGACAGAAAGTGCTGTAAAAGTCAGGCACAGCCCTGTACACATCTGCTTTCCATCCCTCACCAAGGAAAGCCCCAATGCAAAGGGGGAAGGGTGGCATACAACAGTGTGGGTACCATGAGGGGGATGTGGGATGCTTTCTGCCGCCAGGGGCTGCATCCACATTTACAGGAAAGGTTTCATGCAGCTCAAAGCAACATGCAGCCTCCAGCTCTGACACAGCAAGAGCAAACCTTACACTGAGTACAGAACCAAGCAGAGGTTTTGTTCTTCCCTGCACAGTCCCAGAGGAGACCTTACCCCTCACATCCCCTATCCCTCTGCCTCTGCGTGGCTCTAGGAAAGTGAGTGGTGCTGGCTGCCCCGGGAGAGATGCACACAATTCTCGAGAGCACAACCCCACACTCAGATACACAAATTCTCTCCTGCTCTTGTCAGGTGAGGATTGTTTTGTTGTTGTTATTTTATATTGCCTATTTCTTTGTTCCCTTTGGAAGCCTTCCATATCTTGGGGAGAGTTGGAATGTCCTTTGTTCCTCTTGAAGAGGAAAGAAGACCCAGTAGGTTCAAAGTGATGACAGTTACACAAAAACCATCAATCTATTAATGTCTCTGATGCAGGGTATATTCAGTCCTTTGCCTCTGCAGTGCCTACACACTCAGATGCATTTAGAACCACCCCCAGCAAAATAATAGTGAATACTGGATGCAGGTCAAACATTTCTTACTGGATTTTCTAGTCAAACTGAAGAGTATTGGACATGAGACCTGGGGCTTAAATAAAAGATTTGCATTCACCCAATTCAAGGGTTACCTGGAGGCTAAATTCAGAGAGGATGTGTGGCATTAAAAGGATGGAAAATACATCCGAGAGCAGAAGGCCAAATATGTTGTCTCTATTTAGTTAATTAAAAAGGATAGGTACTAAGGGGCACCTTCATCACAGCCGACAAGCGTCTGTGTAAGAAACAAAAATGTAATAAATTCTGCAGCCTGACACAGAAAGGTATAAACTTCTGCTGCTGAGGTTGAACCAAGGTAAATTCAAGCTTGCAATGAGGTGTGGCACTTTTCTGATGACTCTAGTTAATCACTGGAACACTTTGCTGAGGATAGTGGTGGTTCTTTGGGAATTATAACAGTAAGTTTAACTGTGCTCCCTTGGGAACATGCTCAGCTTCCAGCCAGGTGTCACCCAGAGGAGCCCACACCAGCTCTGCATTTTGCAGGCAAGATTTTACCTTGTAGATCCTGCTCCAACAGCCTGGCCCTTCCCCTCCACCAACCTGCTTTTCTCTCAGCACTTTATAGCAGGGCACAGGAGCATGGTGCAGCTGGGCACACATTGTCCCCCCTCACTGACTGTTTCCCTGATTACACACCAGGAGCGTGTGGAGACACATGTCTCCAGCCGAGTGTACCTCCTCTGTGGGAAAGAAAACCTAAAAGAAGCTGCACCTCTAAAACCCTTTCTCTAGCATCATGCCATGTGGCAAATACAGTCATGCAAATAATTTGCAAAATATCACAAGTGATCATATATCATGCTGAATACTAACTATCAGCATGAATCTGATACCTCCACTCCATGTTCATTTGCACTTAAAAAAATGCTGGTGCTTGGTAAAGAATTTTATATTTTTTTAGAAACTACTCAAAATTAATTTTTCCTAACATTGTTTTCCCATTGTCATTTTTTGATTATGCATGAATACACCAATTTTTTTTTTTACCCCTTCCCATGAAATATTGTTACCTAGAAGAAGCCAAGATTTCCATTCACCATTGACATGCCCCCAATGTCGAGTACCTTTCCCATTTACAGTAATGATGTTGATAAACACACTATACTTAAAGAATATATTCTTTATGTGTCTAAAGTTTATGAGATTTTTTTCTTAGCTGCTCTAGCATCTTAGAAGCTCACGATGCTCTCTCATTATTCTCCAAAGCTTTGCTGACAAGTCTTGGAAATTTTTCAGAGTCAATTTTTTTGTTTCTTTCTCTTTAAGATTATCACAGCTGTTTCAGGCAGGTTCCCAAGCAAAATGTTCCTTCCATCCTTTGTCTTCCCATTTATCAGTATCTAATTTTCTGGTTTTGGTCCTGGGAAATCATAAGTGCATGCAGAGGCTGAAATCATTTAAAGTCATTTCTCCATCTTAAAGGTACCTGGCTTTGATTTTTTTTTTTTTAATCTAATAGATCTCTAGATAGAGAGATAGATTCATAGCTTTGGGATGTATTTTTTTTTTTTAAACCTCGTTCCCCTGCCTTTAAGTCAGAGTAGCTAAACTTAAGAATTACAGAGCAGTAGTTAATCACAGATATGTTCTTTTTGAGCACTCTTCAGACTACAGAAAGTATTTAAAGCTTCCTTAGATGATGAAGTGTGCTGCCTGGTCTGGGTCTTTTCTTTGCCTCTGCTGTTGAAGGGACACATGAACACTGTCTCTACTGCAAGTGTGACCCATACCCCAAGTCCCTCCCACGCCCTGGGCTAACCACCCTGCAGCCACCCTTGCTTGCTCATGGACCCTCTCTGCAGCAAACCACCCACATCTTTATGAGTAGAAATCCAGGCAACAGTCATGGCATGCGTAGCTCCATGATCCATGCCCCACACAGACCAACCTGGGGCTGTTCCTGGCACGAGGCAGGCAGAGGCAGCCAGCCCACACAGGAGACGTCTGCAAGCACCTCTGTGCTCCTGACTGACAGGCCAGGGGATGTCCCTGGGGCAGCTCAGAGACATGGGGCAGTGGTGTCCTTGAATGGTCTTTCACAGCCAAAAAAGATACATCTATAATACTTGAAAGTCTGCTCTTTCGCTGTTAAAAAGACTGAAATGACTTATTATTTGCAGACAATTACAGTTTATGCAGATTGAACACCAGAACATATTTCTGCTAGGATTTTATCATCTGACACTTTTCTACGTCTGTAGATTTGATGATGTGTTTCTGTTACACTGGCTTTGAAATTGTTGCTCCTCTTCATTACACAGGTAGTAATTTACATTCCCTACTAAGTCTAATGGGGAGTCTCCCATTCCTTTTAGTAGAGATGGATAAGACTTCAAGTTGTCTTTGTTTTTTTTGGGTAGTAAATCAAATTTTCCCCCAATTATTCCTCCACATAAAGATGTTATTACTTCTTAACAAAAAATAATAATGTATAATAATAATAATAAAAAAAACACAACACAACAACCCCTAAGCCTTATCATCAATTTAATAATAACAATAGGAGCAATAGGGATTTCTAACTAAAATGCCCACTTTCAGATTAGATTCCACTGAGTGGACATACTTGCACTTCTTTTTTTTAATATTATAGTCATCTCCTATTTCTTGCCAGAATGCCATAACAAATTTTCGTGTTTTTCACAGTCTTAATAGTTTTAATTTAAATATGCATGTTGTTCCCCACAAAAATGATGGTGTGTCATACTAGACCACATTAGATCCCACACTATTCTGTAACACTAGATCCATAGCTCAATTCTTTAATTGATTTATCGTTTAGACATTCTGCAAGAAATCTCCCAAAATGCTAAAGAGATAGTAAGAGCAAAACAGTATTCAGTGGCAGACAAGTAGATCAGATCTTAAGGTCACATATTGTAAGCACTGCTATTGCATACTTTCGCGCTAAGGGGAGAGAAGCTGCACCGGTGACACAAAGAGACAGCAGAAATGAAATCACCAGCCTGCTCATCCACCCTGTCATAGCCAACTAGCTGGCTATAAACCACCATGAGACTCTCCACAGAGTTACTTTAAAAATATCTGGAAGATATTTTTTCAGAGTATTACTCTTGCTACCTATAAGTTCAATATTTGAAGCTTACATATTCTTCAAGTTTATTCAAGCATTAGTTATATTCTTAATTATGCTTCATGGAAAGGAGAGAAGTCAAACCTCTCTTTCATCATCCAGCTTCAGGCTGCAGATATCATGAGTAAGAAGAAAATAAAATAGATGGCTCATTCTGTGGCACCTTCAGTTAGTACATCTAATAAGTATTATCAATCCAGCACCAAAGAGGGAATATAAAAAGGAGATTAAAACACACCCCTTTAAAAATTAATAATACTAAATTAACACTGAAGATTTGCAAAAGGTAAATTTCCATGTTATTATGACACTCTATGAATTGTCAGTAGTTGTAGCAGTTGGAATACTTACATAATTCCATAGGAAATAAATGTCACTTTTCTAATTTTCTGGGAAAAAAAATGAGAAAGAAATAATCAAAAATCATTAGAAAATTCAAAGTAAGCACTGACATTAATTTTAAATTTTCTAACCACAGTGAAAGATATTCTGCTTTTGCCATGTAAAGCTTAGAATCAAAATACAATGGTTATACATTTTTAAATAAATATTTTCAAAGAAAATGCTAAAAATATCTGTAATATCTCTTTTCTATATTTACATGTCCAATTCAACCCTAGATAACCACTAAAACAAATTCCGATTGCAATCCAGTTACAATGCACACCAAGCACAAAAGCCTTCTAATGATCTTTGATTAGTTCTTTATTAAATTCATCAAGGGAGCAAAGAAAATTTAATAATCTTCACCATTTGTCATCTTTCTGATTACAGTTTTGATTAGAACTTTCAGCTTTTATTTTCTTCTTTCTAGTCATTCCTATTACTGTAATACTGCTCCTTTCCTCTAGTTTAAGAGAGAGTGTAAATGAAACAAATTTGTAATTCCAGCTCTGTATTTAACTAGGTGTGCTCATGCCCTAAAAAAAGCTAGCTAAGAATATTAGATCTTAAAAACGCAAAATAACACAGTGGAATGTTCCAAATTCCTATCATAAAAAATTCCAGAATCCCAGGTAAATAACATCCTACTTAACTAGTTAGATACCTTAAAATTTCCTATGTATAGATTTCTGTCAAATAATAATAATTTAAATAAAAAACAAAACAAAAAAAAACAGCACTTGAAGGGGAATTTACATTTTTAAAGAAACATTAGTAATTTTATTTGACTACTTTAATATTCAGTGTTATGGTTCCCTTATTTAATACAAACAATTAAAAAGATACTTCACTGTGCATTACTGATATCCTTATTTTAAGAAACAGGGAAGAAACAAATTAAAATAATTCAAATAGCTAAAACAGTTTTCACAATACCATAAACTGTATTGTTCAAAAATATGTGTATTTCAGTCTCTGTTACAAATGTCTAATTTTTTTCATTCCTAATGCAAAACATGAACTGTCACCATGACTATTCACTGGGAAGAGCTAAGGCAATTGCTGCTTTTTTTCTTCACAAGGATTACTGAGAAGAAGAGGAAAAAAAAAAAAAACCTGCAGCAGCAAGTGCTGTCATCTGTGTGCAAAGGACACGTTAAAGAGTCACTGGACCAAGGCTGAAGTCAGGAAGCCCATCTTTAGCAGACAAATATCCCTAGAGCTGTCCTCACTCATCCTTCCACGCTCCCCAGCCCATGGAACCTGTACGTCGTGTTACAGAACCGAATGCTTCAGCAGAAACAGCAAGCTTGTGCCATCTCCCATCCATCGTTCCCTCCCACCCGTGTTGTTCATGCATGTCAGAAACCTGTGCTTGAGCTCCCTCAGGCAGAGAACAGAGCCCAGTCCATGCTGGGACTTGTCACGTCACATTATTTTTTGAGAATTCTGAGAAATGAGAGAGGGAAAAGGACTCCAGGCTTGTTCCCAGGTTGTTGCACACAGAGCTTGTGCACCTGACATCTTCTCCTGGCTGTTACTGGTCTCCAGAATAGCATCCTCCACAGTCACCCCCATAGTACCATGTGCTGATTTGCAGTTCAGGGAATGTGCCTTCAGTTACATTTTGCATTGCCTAGAGAAATGTGCTTCAGAGTTGCCTCAGGACCATGACCTTAAGGCTCACCACAACTAGACCTGGAGCACCAGTCACCTTGACATTCCTGCTAACACAAGCAAATGCAACTACTTACTTGTAAACTCCAAAATAGACAGCACAAAGATTCGTAAAAAATGCAGGGGGAAACAAGGTAGTTAGCAATGCACTTAGTCCACTTTTCCTGAGATTGTATTTAAATATATGTGAAATCCTGGACTTACAAAAAATATTGGTTTGTCTTTTTGTTTGGGGCATTTTTTCCTGGGTTTCAAGATCGTTTTAATGCTATGTCATTACAGTAACTGCTCTATGAAAACAAAATGCTTATTGTGATGTTTATAATATGCCCTATTGCAGTTCCCCTGAATGCTAAGCTCTGTATTTTTCAGATCTTTGCATTTCCGAGTACATAAATGAGCACTTTCCATACCTAATTGGAGCCCTTTTTCTTCCTCACGGGCTGTCTACAGTCTCTTAAATGCTTCAAACAATTATGTGATGTCTCAAAAGCAAGACATTTTATTGGATCTTTCTCTCATGTGCAGTGATGTATTTGTCATGTGGTAGCAACCATTTCTTTATATTATTTTTGCCTTAATAGCAGAAGTAAGGGAAGAAATGAGAAGAAGGAATAGAAATAGCAAAAACATTTAATGTTGTTCACAGTATAATCTAACCATTTCTTTGGTGCAGAAGATTCATGATGTGGCATTGCCACTAGATAGTATAGGCTGCATTTTTAAAAAGAAACTTTAGGTTTCATCAAATAAATCATCTTCAGTATGGAGAGCTTGCAGAGAGGCAGAAATGGCAAAATCTGCAGTGGAGCTGACAACGTCATTGAGAAGAAGTCAAAGTTTTACACCTCCTAACTGCTCTTTATTAGAAAATGATTTCTTAAATCTAAAATAGGTTTTTGAAATGATGATGAGATTAATCAACTTGTTAGCAGAGAAAGTATTGAAATAACTTCACGGTTGGCATAGCTAGTTGTCAGAGCAGCTCTCCCTTTCATAGGCACTTGTTATAACAGGCAGGGGGCTAACCCTCTCAGACATGGAGCTAATCAGTCCTTGAAAGTCACTTCATCCAGTGGAGTGGAATAATGTACTCTATCGTCAGCTGTCCACCTCTACCATTTGGAGCGACGGTATTTAGATTGACCATTTTTGCCTCATCAGCTTCCATTTTAAAGAATTTTTTTTTTCCGGTGGTATCTTTTATCAGAACATCAGGTTAAATGTATTGTATTATACTAGCCTCTTGATATCTGGCATTGTTAAGACCAGTCAGTGATATATATTGTAAGATAAAAAAAATGCAGCCTTGGAAAGGCTCTTCTTTAAGCCTGATTAACTTCTCATTTAAAAAAAAAAAAGAAGTCTGGACAAGAACTAAGATCACAATTAATGGCAAAGAACAATACTCCTAGTAAAGTGTTAATATAATCAAACTTCTAAGCTGTGGGATTCATTTAATATTGCAGAGCAGATGCCAGCAGCTTTCTGCTCACCCATGCCTACCCACACAGACATCCTTCGTCTCATTTTTCAATATTTGTTCCTACCATCACAACTAGCCATTTTCCTGGTCTGTAAGAATTTGTACTTTTCCTGACTCCGGGCTGGGACTAATTGAACATGAATAGATTCTCTGGCCCCAAACAAGATCGCTGAACTTGGAGAAGACAAAAGCTGACAGACGAGAACGACATAATAAACTTTCCTATGCTCATGTCTTTTCCTCCCTTTCACTCAGCAATATCAACAAATAAAATTACCACAAGGAAAGGTGTTTTATAAATGAGGTACCCCCTCTCCTTGGGAAATACCCCAGATTTCTATTTCTTGAATAGCATATAAACCAATCTTTTGGGAGCTTTGGTACTAGGTGTTACCAAGCCCTTTTAAGTAGCTTCAGAATTTAAGCAATCCTCACTCAAAAATACCAGTTTTCTTTAATAATCTTTCAGACTTTCCATGAATGTATTGAATACAGTGAAATGTGTATTAACAAGTGGAAATTGCCGTTCGTAAATTGTTCTTCTAGCTGAACTTTCCTGAATGTTTCATTACTCAATTAACCATGATTTAAATTAATCAGAAAATCCAGGAAATGAATAAAAGTAGGACTAGACTAAACAGTGTTGACAATTTGATTATGTTATACACAGAATTCATCTATTCACTGAAATCCTCTTAGTGTGATAACTCCACTCTTCTGATTACAATTACTTCATTTATGTGGTGAATGTGTTTTACTCATGTTCTAATACCCACTATTATTTTAAGCGACCCTTTTTTCCTGTCTGGAGGAGGCTGGTATCAAGAAGGGAATACACATCTTTTCAAATTTGTTCACCTAAATACAGGAATAAAAGAAGCGCCCACATATATTCCTCTTTTAATGCAGCAACAGCAAACAAGTGGCTGCCTTGAAACCATCTCCTAGCCACGTGTACCTTTCTTACATATCCATACAGCTATGATGTGTCTGCTAGATGGCCATAGTCCAGCGCTGGGCTCCCAATGTCTCTAGCTGTCTTCTTCTTTCTTCCAGTGACTCCAGTTATGTACAAAAGATTATGAAAATCAATTTCACATAAAAGATTGTCATTTAAAAGTCAATAAGAAAAAAAGGTTGCGTGGGCTTAAGAAAGAACATCACTGCCTGTGATCTGAGATGAGTGTGGGTCTTGCTGTCAAACAGAGAAGTGTATTCATGCCAACAGGAAGCTTTCAAGAAGATGACTGTTTGCACTGTTTGGGCCTGTCATAGTGTTAAAAACAAAACAAACAAACAAACAAAAACCTTGTTCAATTCGCTTTATCTTTTGTCAATGTTTCTGCTCTTGTTCTTAATCATAGCACATAATATATTTATTTCCTGACCAAACATTTGAAGCAGAAAGCAAGTTAATCCAAAAGCAAGAGCAATTTAATATGTACATTTTTCAGTTTTGATTTAAAAAGGTTTTCTTGTTTATCTGGAAAATTTTGGTCTGGTATTAAAAAACAGGGAACTTTAAGAAAATTAATATTTCTTATAAAAGCAGAAACTTTCCAAAGACTATTTGTAACTGAAGCCAATTCTTCCACTGAAAATCTTTTTGTATATAGATTTCAGAGCAGTCCTACTCATAAAGTAGATGTTCCATGATTCTGCTGAGACACTGAAATTTGTCACTACATCGCTCCTGGCAATTTCACATGCAATTTTCAAGGGAGAGGCAGGTTGTGTTAATAACTCTTCATCCCTCAACTCTGTCTTCTGCAGTGATCCATATTTTGCTCTTTTCCAAGTTGTGACCTTCAAAAAACAGCTATCACAAGCAAGCTTGTTTCCCCTGCACTTTGATTTGTCCTATGAGGGTCTACACATCTAGTGGAAAATTTCTGCCAAGTCACAAAAAGTTAATTGCAAGGAGAATTGCTGCAACTAGGCAAGACTGCACGTGAGAACAACCTACCACCTACCTTTCCGTTTACTTTAAAAAAAATAATCAAACTGTTCCTCCATTCTCTGTAGAGAACCAAAGGCCCAGTAACTTGACCTCACTTTCCACTTCTGCTGTACTTACCCGCAGAAGAGGACAGCATGAAATGAGGTCTCCCAAGGACAAGCCAAGAGCTCAGAACCCACCAGCAGTAAACCTGTTCACCTGCAACAGCTCAAATCATTTTGAAGAATGATGGAAGCAGGACAAATTAAAGCATAAATGAAATGCAGCTGTAGTCTATCACCTGTACTAAATAGCCTTTTGCACAGTGCTGTTTTACTATTTCTCCTTGACATTCTCTGGCTCTACTCCACTCAATAGTGAAGCTATATCTAAGCCATCAGTAGACAATATTTTCATTTGCATGACGCCTGTGAGACTGGGAGAGGGAGGAATAGAAAGAAGGATCAAGAGCTCTGTTGCTTGTCTGTTGAGCTTGAGCTGGCAATTAGACATTCACAGCATATGTAACATACCCAACAGCAGCTACAGCACAAAGGTCTGTCAGAGCTTCCTATAGTGCTTAGTCTTCTGCTCTCTTGGACAGGTAACCACAGTGAAACATCATTACACTACACTGATAGCTTTGGGACTACATAAGGGTAATGATGTGTTCTAAGTTAGGACTTTGCCAATAAATATTATTTTTACCCAGATGTTTATATTCTTGAATTTTATAATAGATTAGAAATAATTTTCATGGAACAGAACACAAAATTAACTTAAGCAAAAAGAGTAACTAGCATTTAACATAAGTTACTGGGTAACAATCGGCTTACTTAAACATACCTTAACAAATCAGAATTATGAAAATAAATTACTTTAAATAGTTATTTCAGAACCTTCACACCACAAATCACAATAGTGAAAAAGACAGATAATGAAATATGCCATGTGATCACAAATTTATTTAGATACAGTTTATATTCTTCTTTGTTAATGGTTATGTTACGATCTTGCCAGATTTTCTTCTTTTTGTCATGACTCTTAAGACTGCTGCTGTTCCTCATTAGTGTATGCATTTTCCCCACAAGAATAATCTCACTAAATCAAGTTAGTACTTCTGTCTACAAGACTGTAAGCAACCATTCATTGAATCACATATTTTACGTTTACATGAAAGAACAAAATTGATGTTTAACAATTTTAAGAGAATAACTAGTGCTTCAAAGGAGAACAGGGGACCTTTCTGCAAATCTACTGTAAGACTTGCCTAAAAGTATTTTAAATTCAATATCTTAAGATTTTCTGCCTATCACCTGACATCTTACTCTATAAAAGCCAGTTGAAATTGTTAATTGAAATAAATTCTAACAGCATCTGAAAGAAAATTGAAGGCATTACATATAACTTACATTAACAGTTAAAATAAATTTAACGTTGTTTGCAGGAAAATATAGTTATCTTTTTCAAAATCCACATAGGCATCCTGAAACTGTGTTCTTGAAGAAGAAACATAAGCCAGTACCCACCGACTGCACTACACTACCGTGCTCTTCTGTAATTCCTTCAGTATCTCCAGTTAACAGACACTCTTCCCTCGTCTTCTTTGCTTATGACTATCTAATCTCTCCAGCATCCTCTTCTATGATTCCCCATTCAAAATCTAAGAGCACTGTATATTAAATCCTAGTACAATTATGGGCAGCTACATGTCATATTATCTACTAAGATATGTTCTTAGTACTGAAGTTGGTGAAATTTGGCTATTACTATTTCCCTGCTAACATTACAGTGCAATTGGAGCAATGTTTCTGAAAGACCAGTTCAGTACATTAGCTCTCAAATATGAAAAAATACACTTTCATCATTGAAATTATTCACTTAAAGCAGTACTTCAACAAAACATTGTCCACACTGACCTTGCAATTATATCGCATCTCATGTGTACTGATTTACATACTGTATGCTTTTCCACCTGTAATTGAGGCTATTAAACAGAATGCAGAGGCTGTGCTCCACCCTCTGTATCTAGCAGATTACAGAGAAGGTGTAAACTCAACAAAACACACATTGGTGAAGCTGCTGCTGAAGTTAGGCTACAAGTGCTCACCTCGGCTGAGGGTAACACCCCTGCCTGGAGGTGTAGCTCAGCCCCTTTGTTACCAGAAACGCTGCCATTCCCAGGGTGGTTCATAAGCAGCAATTAGTAAAAGTCATCCTGGGATAAATTAATCTGAAAAACAGAGATGTCACAATTCTGATTTTTAGAATTAAATTAGAGTTTGAGTTTTAGATTCGATTCGATTTTTTTCCAGTAATTTAATACTGCTGTTTGAATTACTCCTTAGAAAAAACGGCATTTCTCTCCTTTGAATGAGGCACTTATAAACATTGAATTTTAAATAACTGATAATCACTTGGATTTAAATAATCATTTGACCACAGATTCATGAAACTTTTCAGGATTTGGAAATTAATGTGTCAGGTTTTCCTGGCTACTGAAAATACCAACAAATCAAAATCACCACTTTCATTCATGTGAAAATGTCTCTAAATCATATTTTTTTACAATACTGTAGGGTTTGTACACTGTTTGTCTCTGGTTATTAATGTAGTATGAGCTAAGAATGCTGATGATCTAATTCACTTTTAAGAATGTGGAAAATGTCTAAATTGGAAATGTTCCTAGAGGCCCAGGATAAAGAATAATAAAAGGAGAGAAATCTTGAGACCCTAATTTGGAATAGTATTTTATATTGTTCTTGCAATATAAAGTAATTATGGAATCAACTATTAGAAGATTCTGAATTAGAGTCTGGATGGCACCAAAAATCACTGTCATGAAGGATGGGATAGGACATTTGCATGTGAAAGGATTGCGAACAGTATCTATAAAGAATTGTGAAATTACTACCATATTTATTATTATAATTTTGTATCATCACAGTCTCATTTCAGTATGACCTGTAAGAATAGATTAAATTAATGTCATTTTCTCTTCTTGTTAACATCTTTATCACAAGAGCAAGCTGTCACAATTTTAGTGTCTAAAATAGTCTGTGAATTACAGAGGGCAGGAGCTGGACTATTTCCCCCATTCTGTGCTTTGGTTAGCTAACCTCTCCCGGTTCACTCTTCCTTCTCAACCACACAGGGTGACAATCAGCATAAAAGCTCTTTATATCCTGCTGGATGTATATCCTGGTAGAAAAGAAGACAGTCTTCAATGTTTTAAACCTCAAGGTGAGTTATAAATGTAGAAAACCAGAGCTGGATGAACAAAAGAGAGCAGAGGAAGAAAAGCTCTGAATGGAGACATAGATCAGAACGCATCTTACTAGACAAAGCAAGAATATACGTATTTATTTTAATGAACACGCATGTGTACACATACCCAGAGTTAAAATATACACTGTCAAATTAATTACTTTTATATGTGCAAACACTGAGTCCCCCAAAATGGTGGTTTTCTATAAAAAGTATTTGGGAAATGAAAAAGACCAAGACTGTTACATGAAAATAAATTGGCCTTGGAAATGTTGTCTTCTTCCCTAACTGAACTATGAAAAAACAGAGATTGGTCGGTTTTGTCTTGCTTTTCCCTGTCGACCTCCCCATTTCCTTTTTCTTCATCAATTTCAAATAAAAGAGCAGGAAAGTAAAGACAAAACATCACCAAGGAATTTCCCAAGTGAAATTCTGAGAAATTTCCTTGATTATTTTCAAATAAATACGATATCTTTCCTTTGGATACCTGCCAAACCAAGGCTTCAGGACTTTTAAACTAGTTTGTCCCTCTCTCAAGGATTGTTTTCCTGGTTTTAAGATACTACTCAGTAAGTGCAGATATTTCTGTATGATGTTGCTTCATGTATGATTCAGCACTGTTAATTATTGTCTGAATTTTTATAGTCCATTTGTATCTATAGAAATGTGTGTGTCTCAGGTAGAAGTTATGTGAGATCTCATTATTTTTTAGGAAAGTGAGAAGTGGCCAAAGGAAGTAAAGAGGCTAGTTTGGGTTATCAAGTAGAAGAACACTGCAGAACCCTGTTGCATTATGAATAAGTATTACATCCGTTTGAATATACTCTGAGATCATATTGTTCACCAGGTAGTATATAAAAACCATTGACAATCAAATAAAGCAGCTATGTTCTTTTCTCTAATAACAAAAGTTCTGTTTTGAACCTACTACTCACTTTTCCTGCATTGGCCCTTAGCCGTCTCTTAGGATCTGCTAATGCGACAATATCCAGCTACAGAATGGATTGACAACATAAAGCAGTATCCACAACTTCTGTGAAACAGAAACAGACTGTTTTTAAAATCAGGATTCTGATTTTTCCACAACCTTGGTTTTCCAATTAGAGCTGCCCATTCTGGACATTTAGATATTAGCCTAATGGATATCGTCTCCTATCTTCCCTTCAGCCAGCTGAGCTCTGCCCTCTGCTGCTCCAGGACATACTCCTTCCAGCACAGCAAGGGGTCTGCATGCTCACCTGCATCCCACACAAGCAAAGGGATGTAGCAGGTTTTGCAACGAAAGCTACAATTCCAGCAACAATTATAATGTCAGCACAGAAGTTACGTGTTCCACGTAAAATAGTCAAGGAAGAGAAAAATGATGTTCCAGTTGTACTTCATGTGACCCCACAAAATACTTGTGCACAGGCATAACTGCTGAAAGCTGTGGCGGAGCTGGCATCAGGATGCCTTTGCCAGTGGGCATCCTGTGCTGTGGTGTTTGTGGAACTGGGGACACGAAGGAAGCAGCAGAATGAGCTCTGCCGCTCTGTTTAAAGCTGCATGACGCCCACGGCTTTTGAAAGACCACTTGTCTATTCCCTTTAGTTTTACCCATTCCATTTGCCTGACAATCAGCAGTGAGGTGAAACTAATGGCTTAAACAAGCAGACAAATGGTTCTAACTGCTGATTTAGGAGGTTTAGTGCCTTTTCACCTAAACATGGTCTTCATTGTTTACAATTCAGAGGTGCTGCCCGTCTGATCATTCCCCATCCTCTACCTGTCAAGCTGTATGGCTTAAAAAGAATACCACAACCTAATACCAAGATAGCAGCTAACAACAAAGCTGACTGAACTGGGGCTAAGGTGAAGAATTACTTTTGGGTAGCCTGCTGTTCCAGCTCAGCAGCAAATAAAACAGTTTGCAGCTTTGGATGCAGAGCTGTATTATTTACATGCATAATTCAAAATGGTTCATCTTAAAGAAAAGTGAAAACAAACCCTTGTAGAGTTCCAAAATAATCTTTAACTTCTTTTTGGATTTGTTGACAGCTTATTGTATTATTATTTTTTTTGTGTGTGTGTCTAAGTGTATCCAAGGGGCATTGCTGCCTACTATTTTCCAGAAGGATTAGGACAATAAGACATAATTTGACATAGGTCATGTTGTTGTCAACTGATGGCTTTTCAGCATTGTATATTTATATATTACTAATTCCAGTTTCCATTGTATGTAAAGGATGATTACTTATTTAATGAAGAGACTTCACTGGAACAGAGTTTTGTCACAAGATAATGGTCTCATGCTGTTAACTAAATGGGAAAGCATTTACTGTAAAATGTATACACTCCAATTTAAAAGATTAGCTTGTATGAAGAGAAGAATGGGATGTGAGCAAGGGTAAGAGAATATATTATGAGAAAAATAGTATCTACTTGTCTGTAATAACAAACATGGTAACACAAAAAGAGAGACAACTTTGTTGTGTCTTTATCCTCACAATAAGTACATGTCAATAACTGATTATATCAGTGCAAGCTATAGACTTTGGTAGGGAAAAAATACTGGTAATGATGATTGCTACAGAACTGCAGGATTCAACCTTTCTGTCACTGGAGACTGGGTAAATAAAACAAAAAGGTATTTTCTCCAAGACTCCATGCCTCTCAGCTTAGGCATCCTTCAGCCTTAAGTACATGTTTTGTTGTGCATTCAGCACGTGTTCAGCGTGATTCCGACTCCTCTTTAAGTTCTTCCATTTCTATTACCAATATAAATTAATTTGCATATAGGCACCTCCTAATATTCCTGAATGTGATGTTAATATAGAGCTATAAACCCAAAGTGTTAATCAGGACTAGTGAGACAAAAGATTTCCCTAAGGGGAAATTGTCAGTTACATAATCAGAATACATTAAAATCTAGTAGACGGCATGTTTTTAATAAAAAAAGAGCAAAATGAAGGGCTGAATTTATAGATAGCAGACAAAGCTCCCTTAAAAATAAGCCTATTAATGCTTTCTGCAAGGTCAGATCAAGGGTGATGAAATGAGAATTGACCAAACACGAGAGCAATTCCCAGCTAAATAAAAAGCCAGATATTCTTTTCTTCACTGACAACAGAAAATGAACATAGAGACAAGAAGGGTTGATCACCGATGCCAAAAATGTACTTTCCATTCTCCGAGCTTTCTAAAGTCTCTTCTTTTATCCATTTTCTATTTTTCATCATATTGCCATTCTCCCTTTTTTGTCAATGACCTTTCTTCAGTCCAACTCAGCTTCTGTCTAATGACCTGAAGAGGCCTTCTTCACAGGCTGGAAAGCTTTAGATTTAAGATCCCCCTCCTTCATTAGAGTGAAAAGTGAACAGCCTCTATGTGCTGGGTGTTAATGAATGTGAAGAAAGATTTTTTTTGTATGTGTTTTACACATTATGTTCTTGACTCCTTGAGGTGCTACAATAAATTGCTGCGCTTCATTTACAAGGAGTGATAACAGAAGCAAAATGAGGATCTGGCGGCAAATTACTTCTCAGTTCACCCTGGGTCAGGCTGCTGGGGCTAATGAGAAGAGGTGCTCTAATTTTAAACTCCTCCTCGACCAAGCTATTCTTGCATTAATGTTCACTGCTATAAATTGTAAAGTCAAATGAAGGAGCACTGCTGAAAATTAACCAGTATTTTTATCCGCTGAGTACCCAATAGAACATATTTTGGCTTCTAAGCCTGGTGGTTATCAAAGGCAGCGCGGCTATACCAGCCGCTCCTTTCTCTCCGCAGAAAGATGCTCCCCGCGTGCACGTACGCACGACTATTTCTGCCTTTTCTTTAAACAAGAGGAGGAAATGGTGCAGGTTTCCAACAAGATTATAATTTAACTGAAAGAAGAAGGTGTTTAAAGCCAGCTTTCTGTGTCTCTTTAACAGGACACTGCACACAGACATTAAAAGTCGTGCAGAATTACTCTATCCATTTAATGCTGCTGCATGTTTAATGAATTGTAATTGTGTATATGGAAAGACCCTGTAAATCACTGACCCATTTAGGTCTATGAGCACTTTGTTGCTATAAGCCCAAAGCAGGATTTGAGTAGTTAATGAGAAACTAATGCAGCACCTGCTTCTCTCATGAAACATCTTCCTACGCCTATATTTTGCCAATTTAACAAAATCAAATACAATGCAAATACAAAAAGAAAGAAGAAAAAAAGAAGAAAAAAAAAGAAGAAGAAAAAAAAAGAAACAGACAAAAGCCAAAACAAAACCATAGCCCAGAATTCATACTAGGGTATTTATGCTTCTTTGAAGGACGTGGTTCCAGATTCTCATCACTGGATTTTTTTATTGATAACTTGGCACTGACTGAAACGACATTAATATATTTAAAGCGTATATCAGTGACATGGCATTCATTTGTTGTGTGATGCGTCTGTCCTGGTACATTCTTCCATGAAATTGCTACATAACATACAAATTAACCACACTACCCTACTCTAATCATTGTAATCAGTTATGTTTTCATGTGTACATTACTAATATATAAGGTTGTTGTAGTTCTTGTGTGTGGTTTAATTGCTTGTTTTTGCATATCTTGTGTGATTGATGATGTTCTAGAAATCTTTTCCCCGAAAGGAGACTTTCTAAATTACTTTGTTTAGATGCTAATGATTGTATTTCATTAGTGGCCCTCTCATCCAGAATCATCTTTAAATGAATGAATATGCCATAATTAAAAATCTGAATTATGAATTACTTTGAAAGGAGACAACATTGTCCCGATTTCCCACTGCGACTCAGTGTTATTTCAATTATGTAAATATGTTTAATCATTCCCCTTTTGTTTTTCTAATTATTTAATATTAATGTTGCTTTACCCCTTTATTGCTACAAGAAGGGATATGGCATCTTAAATGAGAGTACTTAGACAAGTGATACACAGATGACTAGATTCAAGCAGACATTTACCAGAATGCATAACCCATTTCAAAAACAAACATGCTATTAACATTCATACTAATATAGCAACACTAGCAGTAATTGCACTTCATGCATGTTTTGTCTTTATAAACCTAATGTATTCACAATGTACAATCTCCAATCAATTTCCTTATCATCAAACTTCAAATCCATTTGTACAACTTTAAATTCACTTGCAGTGCAGATTTTAAGCAGGGAGATTTCTCTGCCCACAGGCTGCACTTTTTCAACAGTTCAAAAAAACAGATAGAAATTATAAAGCAACTGGACATTAAGATCTCATTATCTTACCATTACAGCCAGTGCCGTTTCATAGGACCAGCAAGCAAATACTTTCCCATGAGTCTGAGCAATACAAGAGAATTAATGCTCCTGAAAGTTCATGCAGAATATAGCACTTTTACTGAAATTCTCAAAATCAAAGGTCTGTGAAATTAATATCTGTAAAACTATCAGTGTCATAAAACCACATAAGGAGGATTCTATACAACTGCAAATGGAACTTAACTATAAAATATTTCTACTTCATGCAAATTTTTAGTTTCTAACTAAATGCAATTATAATCTATAATGCAATAATTTTTCAATTATTTCATCCTGAAATGGTAGAACTCCATTATCTCACTCCTGAGCAACAGTAACAACATAAGATTAAAACATTATTTAAAATATCTTTCTATGTAAATTATCTGAAACACAACCATAGAAGACAAGAAGAAATGTGTTTTATTCCCACACTCTTTCAAGACCACTGCAGCCCTGTGAAAAAAGTCAGAAACTGTTAGTGGAAGCTAATGCATTTGTTTCAGTTCTTATCAGCATCAGACATAAAATGTATTTAATATGAAAAAAAAAAAAATTGACTCATAAGTTTTACATTTTACCTACTACCAGGGTCAGAAAGCATAATGAAATATGCACAAGAGTTATCAGCAAAAACATCCTGCTATTTCCAATTTGAGTTTATTACTCTCTGCTTTGCAGTCTTTGTTGAGTGAATACTTCCAATTAACATTGCTGCTCTTTCAGTCTCTGAATTGCACTTGGATGATTAAATACAAATGAAGAAAAAATTGCTAACACTACATGTTAGTTTTGATTTGTTCTCAAATGAAAATTTTCATAGGCAAAAGAGAGAGTGGTCATTTTCCACGGACTTGTCTGTATTGGTGTAACTACAGTGGTGGGCTTTATTCAACATGTTGCCCTTGCCATCTGGATGGAGGTCCTGCCTGCAAGCAGATGGGTGCATTTTGCCAAATGCATTCACACTTCTGGACAGTTCAGTTCAGCAAGTTCTGTCAGGGCATGTATTTTTGTGTAAAATTATTTTTTGTCAGTAACTTCTTTCACAGTGTTTTTTACTGACACTGATATTTTCCATCAAAAAATGACACAAGGAATCTGCTGCAATTTTAATTGATACTTTTTTTTTTTTTTTTTTTTTGTAAACTACCAATTGCTCTTGCTAGTTTAGAAAAACTAAGGGAAGCAACCCCTGAGCATTTCTGTTTATCATTTCCAGTGAACTGTTTTTTTCTAGGGACACACATTGTTTGGGAGAAGATACTTTCCAAAACAACTTCAAAAAAAGTCAGAGAAAATAGAAGAAACAGATACCTAAACTTCAGTGGTCTGGTATGTTAAGCACAAATAAGGCAAAGAGTGAAGAAGATTAGCCTTGCAGCCTCCATTTTACACATTAAATTTTTCACACGACAGTTTAATTACAAAAATTAGGAATGGTAATTGCTACATATAAATGTAAAGTGTCTCTCTTGGCCCAGCACAGGGGTGAAAAAAACGGCCAAATCCCCAGCCCTAATGCCACTCTCTGTTCTCAGGATTCTTGAGTATGCAAATAGTTTTTCCACTTAAGATCTCACAGACAAATCTGGTCAAATCAAATTACCCAAACATTTTGCACTAATCAGAGAGAGAAAGAGATGATAAGGCAGATAAAATCAATGAATGTAGACATTTTGAACAAAAGCCTGCCATTTTACAAAGAAGATTATCTTGTACTCTATTTCTCCAGTTATATAGGTAGGAGAAACTTATTTTCATATTATAAGATAATGTGAGATGAAATGCCAGATAAAACCTGGCTTCACTGACGCAAATGACAAGATTTTCATTGACGTGAATGAAGTCATTTTGTTCCACAGAATTTACTGTGTCATTTTTTCAGTTTTCTTTTTTTTTAATAAAAATACCAACCAACCTTTTTAGCAAAGTTATTATTTAACATTCAGTATTATCTGCACAGTCCACACGCAGCCTGTTCACACAGAATTTATCACCTCAAAAAAAAAAAAAATCAGCTATAGTATCACTTGTAATTCATTTTTCTTTTATTAATTCCATGGATAAAACATTCCTCTTTTCTTTAAATTTTAATTAATATGGGCATATGCATGTAATTACTACATGGAATATTACTGTGGGAAATATTAAACATGATTGATCCTCAAATAAAATTAAAAGGTACATGAAATCTTGCTCTTGGGATAAATGCTTATAATCTTATCACATGGATGTCCCCAAAAGCACCACCTGTTATTCTGTTAAAACTATCGTTGCCCAATATTTACAGCCAGATTTGTAGCAGAAGTCAGACTCTGATGCAAAACTCAGGCAACCAGGCTCCAAAATTTTGTGCCAGGCTCCAAAATCACAGATAAAAACAATCCCTGCTCAGCAGCTGATACTGAGAGTACCTAGCCAATCTGGGGGCTCCTGGCACAACCAAAAACCTTGCTGAATATCACAGTTGCTCTGCACATCTTGACCACCACTGCTCCACATGGGAGGGTGCCAAGCACCCATCTCTACCCACCTGAGTCAGAGCTGTAGGAACGATGGTGACGTGATGCTCTGGTTCACACAGCACAAACCGCTGCCTACCATGCAGTGACAGGACCAGGCTGAAAAGAAGTGGTGTCCAACACCAGTATGATGGCTGGGTGGTCAGAGCACCAAAGCCCCTGGGGTCAGGAAGAACGAGCGCACAGCATCCACCCTAAAAATGCAGCTATCTGGGCTGACTTCACAGGGAGGCAGTGAGACAAAGAGGCAAGGCCTCTCCTCCTGCTGAAGTTAGAAGGGACTCAACAAGGTGTCCTAGCCCATCTCCCACCTCCAGGCAGTTTCAACAAAATTTCATGCAGTTTGTCTGGCCAAAGCTCTCCTGTCAATGCTGTCTGTGCAGTTGCACGTTTACTTGCAGAACAGCTCCATTCTCTCCTGGGTGTCCATCTTCAATCAGAAATAGATGTTACTGGGCATCCCAAACACTTTGCCTCCATTCCCAGGATGCTGACATAATTTCTGAAGTGCACAGAATCACTTTGAGTAGTTTCATGAGTGCTGCCCTAAGATGAGAACAATGACACGGTTTCCAGTTATCTGGATGAGACTAAGAAACCTTTGCAACATGTCTTGGCTGAGGATGAATATTCATATTATGACTAACAATAGAAATAATTAAAATGTTATAAATAAAACTGGTTGTTACAAAAGTAAGGAAGACAAAATGGTAAGACGATCAACTAATAAGATTAACCCAGTATGGAGAAGCTGAAAAAGCAGGTAAATCACTAGCAATTATTGTTCTGGTTACCCTTCAGCCTTTTGGGTTTATGCAGAGACTATCACTGACCCACCTGAAGAAAGGCATTCTTGTGATGCAATGGATAAACCTAGTTTGACTCTTAGTTGTAAATGGATTTTTCTCGGATCAAAATTCTTAGGGTAACCATGAGAAATAAATGAGTAAACCCTAGTTCATCCTAGAACAAGCAAATCACTCAGACCATAAGGAGTGACTGGCAGTGCCATTAGTGAAAAGTATCACTGCTAGCACAGCCCCCTTTACAGCAAGCAGCATAAAAACTGAACTTCATCACAAAGGCTCTTTTCACCTCAATCTGAAATAGGAACTTAACATTAACAGGCATACAAGAGGTTTTAATAGAATCAGTTTTTAATTGCTTATAGCTTTTTCATCAGCTGTTGAGGATGTTAAACCCATCAAAACAACAAAATCTTTAACCTGAACAGCACAAAAGATCTAATTTAACTCCACCTGCCTCCCCAGAGCAAGTGCTTACATCACCGGGATCGTCCTTGCAATATTTGGAAACATGGCACTTAAAGAAGCAGCATCAGAAAGAGCTCCTGTCTTCATTTTAAAGAATGGAGCAGGAAGAAGCACTTCATTAACTAAAGCCATTGGTAGGGAGAAGATCTGGGCACAGTGATGCCCATCTGGGCACTGGGAAGTGGAGAAAAGAAAATCTCACCTACGCTGATGAAGCTCCTGCCAGCCTGGTGCAGCTGAGATGTGTGGGTACAGCTTTATTATTGAGTTTAGATGGGTGAATGTCAAAACAAATAATTATTACACATCTATTTTGCCAGATTTGCCAGTTCAGAGCAAAAGAAATACCTGCTACGGTTGCCTGCCACTTTCATAGGCAGAAGAATGCCAGGCAGACAACCAGCATGAATCCTGGTCTTCCAGTTCAACAGCTGAACTGAAAAACAAGGGCAAAACAGTTTTTAAAAGCTTGCATTTTTTAACCTATTTAAAAAATAAATAAAAAAATAAAAAACAACTTTCAGGCTCAGCAAAATAAAATATCAAAAGAATTCCAACTTCTCCAAATTCTCTTTAACCAAACTTATCACCCAAACTTATCAACCCAAACTTATCTTGTGGGAATGTGGATTGCTTAAAATTCTGGATCTGAAGAAGAAACAAATCTCAACACATTTTTTATATATTTTTGAGAAAGAGCAACTAAGTTATAAAATTAGATATCCAAAGACACAACACATGAGAATGCAATTTTATTTTAATCTTTTGGGCCATTCAATGTTTTTAAACGAATTTCTAGAAATATATCAATTTAAAAATCTAAAATCCATTTCAAAATGAGATAACAATTTCATTCTCAGAAAATGCTGGAGTATTTCAGCTTCGCTCCCCCTCCCCCTCCTTTTTCTTTTTTGGTCCAATATATTAATCAAACTTGATCTTATTCACTTATGTTTTTAGCATTTTTGTTCTGTCTCCTGCACAAAATGCCTTCTTGAGTAATTCTAGTGATCCATTAGAAGCTAATAAAAAAGACAGTTGTGTGCATGATAGGGAAAAGGAGGCGTTCCCAGAACCAAAAGAGAACATACAAGATGCATTGGGAAGACCAGAGGTGGGGATCATTAGAATTTAAGCACTTTGCAACATGAAATGTCAATCCATAAGGAAGAGATGAGATTTGTTTTTTTTCCAAATCCAGGACAACTTGCTAAATGATTATTTTTCTCCAGAATTGAAACTCTAGAAAATATTGTACTTGAAATGCCAAAAATTTTGAAAGTTCTAACTGAAGGAAATATTACTACAGTCTTTAAATTCCATTACAAATGCCTTAAAAGTAGTTCCTAGTGCCTCAGCTCAACTTAAATTGCTTTGCACACATTGCTGTCCAGGAAAGAGACCTTGCAAGTCAGCCTTTCTTTTCTCACGGGGAGTAGAGAGAGAACAGGAGGAGTGTGTGCACTGAAAGTCTTGCAACGCACAGGGAGAAAAACTGAAGAGAGATGCAGTCCTCCTGCAAGCCGATGCAATAGAGAGATAGTGGGGACCTGAACTTTGACTCCTGAAGGTAATTCACTGCCATGGAAATAGCAGTATATTTTAATAGCTTTATATTTTTTGAGTCAACATGAAAGAGAAAATTGCACCTAGGGTCAAACCAACTCCACTTAAACCTTTCAGTTAAATTAAAAACATTCACAAAGGGATTTCTAATGAAAATATTTCTGTGTAGAAGCTGTGTTTTCCGGTAGTAGATCATCCCAATGGAAAATACATACCTATCTACATCTATTTATTGTATTGTTTTCTCTCCTAGTTGTAAAAGACAATGTTTAGGATTTGCTGAATTGTTTCCATTAGGTGGAGAAGCTTGTGATTCCAGTCAGATATTTCTTCACTACAACTCTTTTTATATACAAAGAATGTACATATCCCTCTGCTTCTCTGAACACAATAGGAACAGACAAGAAGTAGTTCGCCTGGGCACGTTTTCAAGCTTGCATTTTCAAACAGCAGTCTACTCTAAAGAAGCTCAGTCTTGGCTTCTTCTCAGGGCCATGGTACCAATGCAATGCTGCTCTGAGTGCTCCTGCCTCTCCTTCTGCAGGCCTTGCCTCTCTGCTTCTGCACTGTCAAACAACGGTAAGTTCCCCTTAGCCCCCTGCAAAAATACCACCTCATTCTTTCAAATATAGAGGGTTGTTTGTTTGTTTGGTTGGTTGTTTTGATGATATTTAACATTTTGGACAGAGGCATCTCTTACTTTATTGTGTAAAGGATCTTGACTGCACTTCCTGGTCAGTTAAATTTAAGAGACCCAGCGTGCCATATAGCTTCAGCTTGGCAGTGATGGCCAACAATAAGCTTGCTAGGAACCATCCCCTTCAATGCTACAAACCTGTTCAATGCCCAGGTAGAATACGGAATAGAGACTCCTTGTAGAACACACCTCTGATTTATCCCCATTGAATTAACAATACGTACTTTTTCCTCCGACCAAATATCCTCTTCAATGACATTTCGTCTTCTAGTAACACCCACACCAAAGTGAATAAATCTAAAAAGAGGCATTTTTCAAGGTACAGAAATCAGGAAGTTTTACCTCTGCTTTTAGGAAATTATAACAGGAAAAGACAGTCAGACAAGGAAAGGCATACAAAGTAAGCAACACAATAGAATTCTTTTGCAAAGCTTGAGGAAGAGGTCAATCCGCAACAATAACTGGTGATGTTGTACTGCCCAGTTTTGGTCAGTAGGTGTTTTGGTGAAAAGACGCCCTGGCAGAGTGAAAGTAGGAAGAGGAAGCATGTAGTCACAAGAACTCCCAGCACCTCTCTGGGATAGAACGGAGAAGATAATAGCCAGTCTGTCAAGCTAGATGAGATGTTGAAGCTGCTGCAAAAAAAGGAGCTCATTTGATAAACAGTCTCAAATTGTCTTCTCTTGTCCTTCGTATTTCTTTCCACGCCTGTAGATTCCATGTGCTTTACCTCTTATCTTAATAGAATGAAGTTAAATGACTTTTTAAACAAACCATGTGAAAAGCTGGAGATGTGTAGCACTGCTGTTATAAAAATACATGAGAAAACTCCCACAAACTATTTGGCTAAAACATTTGCCTGAAACACCAGCAATGTTATGTAAATACTGATTATGATTAAATGCCTAATTAATTATTATTATTACTTGTATTACATCCATATTTGAACACTAATTAGGAACACTATTCTACTGAGTTCAGTGCTGTACAAATATGTCAGGGGACAGACACCATTTCCACAGAGAGCCTGCAAATAGCAAATGAAAAGTAGAAAGGGAAAGAACCTGAGAAAGTGACTTACCCAAGGGCACTTAGCAAGTCATTGTCAGAATTCAGGGAAAAGAAAAAAATAAAAGCGAGTCTTACTGCTCTGGCTATCAGACCACACTTTCCCTATTCAAATCACGAAACATGTAAGCCTGTACGGCTCTGTTAACCCACGAACAATTATTCCTTATTTTTCTCCTTTTGCATATCCATATTTGGTTTGGAAGTCAGCTGAACCATTTGAAATGGCTCAGGTATGCTGGGAGGTACAAAAATTCTTTCCATACCACAACATAAACTGAAAGTTTAGCTCTTTCCATGCCACATATATTTCACCTGTGACAGTACAGCATATATATTTATAAACCAAAATCATACAAAACCCCAGAGGTCAAATTAAGGACCCAAAAAGTCATTGAAAAAAATAATCAGGGGATGAGATGACCAATGATACCTCAAGCAGAAGAGAGTACCCTTGTATTGATACCTGGAGGAAGATAAAAACGTGCTCTCACTAAAGGAGGTTCCTAGATCCAAGGAGGCACTTATCCTGCCATAAAATTGGGCTGTGGCTCAGAACAAAGAGCAAGACCAGCTAGCCCCAAAAACAGACTAAGCAACAAACAGCGAGGACAAAGAGGTGCCTTGCCGGCTTACTAGTGGAGAGATGCAACAATACAAGATAAAACCTCCAAAACAAGTTATTTTTATGTGGTTCTGCTTCAATTTGCGGACCCAGAGAGCTGCTCTCAAGCTGTGGAGACTCGGCCAGTGGGACCAGCTGGGAGGATGTGCTGGTGCCACAACTCCCAGGAGATCAGCACACAGCAGCGGCAGCCAGAACAAAGCGCACTGTGGCCATTTGGCAGCATTTCCACTCATTTCTTGCTTTGTAGTGGAAAAGGACAGACACCTTAGTTGCAACAAGTAGAGAAATCCTTGACAGAGACTGGGGGGGGGGGGGGGAAGATTCACTGAAATACTAAGATGAGAAAAAAAAAAGCAACACAGTTAACTGCTCTTTCTCTGGAGCATTCTTCAATTTCAGCAGAAGAGAAAAAATATTTTAATTATGTACTTTTGGACAAATACAGAAAATTCCAGTTTGCAAATGTTGGTACTGTGACTCATTGTCACTCACCACTGGGACTGAAGCTTGCTGGCCTCAGTTTGGTGGTTTCCCTTCTGGCTGAAATGTCCATCGCTGCCATCCTTGATAACGTGTACCCTACAGAAGTGTGACAGCCAGGGGAGTCCAGCTCAGAGAGAAAATTAGATAATCAAACCACATTTTGCATACTTTCCACATGTTCAGGTTTTCCAAAGAAATCTCAACATCTTTAAGGAAAGCACATAAAAGAATAGGAAAAAAATATATTATTGATTCTCTGATGTGGCACTGAAGAACTATTTCATGCAAAAATTTTCAACCAGCATGCAAAGAATATTTATTTACACTCATTGTGTTATTCACACTGGTTTATATTTGCACCTGATGGCAGAATTCAAAGACCTGCCTCTGCAATGGTGTTTTAAGATACTTCAGATATAAAAATGAACCCCCTAAGAAAGAGAACCCCTTTCTTCCATTCCCTCCCCTCCCGGCACACCTGGCTACTCCAATCTATGATGTTCACCTCAGAAATCTTTTTACAGAAAGACCATGTGATAACTTGCAATCAAACCCAACTCCTGCTTTATTGCACAGTTACAGCCAAGCTGTACTCAGGACCAGATCAAGGGATAAGAAAAAGGTAATTTTCTGTCACCCTTGTTATCCATCCACATCTCTCACACAGTAAAGAGCAAGGAGCTAATTCAGTCCTCAGGACAATTCAGAGAAGTTTTTTCTGAATTATTTATCTGCAGTGAGCCTCAGAAGGTTGCTCCATCAACAGCGGGTAAGCAAAGCAGAGCCGGAGTCTGAGCTCACCTCTCCCCACCACAACATGCCAGACACAAAAGGAAGTGGTGAGGAATGCCAAGACCAGGCAAGGTATCCACAGGAGGGACAACAAACTTTATATAGTCCTGCAGAAAGGGTCAAAGGTGTCCCTGGGCATCCCAGAAGTTCAAGCTCCTGCTTTTTTCTGTAGTAGGCTGTACCACTGCAATGGTATCTTGAAGATAAGCAGCAGCACTTAACTATTTCTGCAAGGAAAACAGGTACCTGCAGGTCCTGCTACTACTGACATTTTCTGTGCAACTAGAGGTGCCCCCAAACCTTTTCATGGTGCTACTGTATTTCCTCCTTGCTGTCCCTGGTAATGGCACATTCTCCTGCTTATTCATGATTCCAGCTAACAGTGGAAGCTTCCTACAAGATCCCAGAAAGAATGAGAGGACAATGCCAGAAAGACAGAGCAGCCACTAGCACATGCTAAAGAGCTCCAAAGTCCAGCAGTGCTGCAGGTCCCAGCGCATGCCACGGCTATCAAAACACAGCAATCTGGAGGTTGGGCTGATTGCCTGAACAGCTAGAAGAGAGCTCAAATCCGAAGAAAGCTGTAATTCAAACACCTTGCAGACATTTTGGTCATCCCACACACTTTATGCCTACTAATGACTCCAGAAGCAGGGAGGTTCTCTGCTGAATCTGTGGTGGTCTGTTTGAGTCCTGAGATAAATACATTGGCCACGGTCCACGTGACAAATCTGGGAAGGAGCAGCTGAGCAGGCAGCAAACAAGATACAGCTCCCTCTCAAACATGCAGGTTCATCAGACAGGTACACAGCTCTGCAAAGATAAACACATTAGCTGCTTTTCTGGCAAAGGGCGAACACCAATTCATCAGCACCAACTGGCTAATCGGGAACTGAATTAACAGATCCAACAAGATTTCGGTTCACCCATGCTGCCTGGAGTATATTGGCTGTGAAAAGAGATGGACACACATGCTATTCGTGAAGGTGTACATTACACCCACTTAGCCTTGCTGCCCACCCCTTCATTTGCCACCAGCTCTCTGGAGATGTTGGACCTGCTGGAACTGCTTCTAACATAGTCATAGTTTAAATCATGTAAATTCCAGGGAAATTTATCATTTAGTTCATTTTCTAAATTTCAGTACTGTATACTAACCAAACCTTAATTCATCAGAAATATTCCACGTACGCCAAATAGTAGAGACAAGCATTCTAGATATGTTTTTAGGTAATCACTTTCCTTTATCACAATCTAAGACTTTGCAAGCATTATTTCATTTTTATTGTGTCTGAAGCTCTCATTCTCCATGTTGGTTTGATCCTTTTTGCCGAGCCTATTCAGCTGCAGAAAGCCTTGGTCTGCTTTCCAGTTCAGGTTCCCGTCTGCCACTTCTAATCCTCATTTTCATTCTTGCCAGTTAGTCATCTGATCTCTTTGATCCTTTGTAGCAAGCCTTGAACTCTGTTTTTATTCAGATTAGCATCCAGTGTCAAGAAGTACTGTTTTCTTTTCCCTGTGGTTTTGCAGCCTTTAGCTCGTTTAAGCTTGTTTTCTTCTTCCCAAGTTTTCAATTGCATTTTCCATGGTCTCAGGCCATATTTCTGAGCTACACACAGCACTTGTGACAACAGCAATCAGCCTCTGCTGGCACAATTGCAAGTGATGAACACCTTCCATTTCTTCTGTCTTTTCCAGCTCCAAGGTGTAGCTAAGGCAATACAGAGGCAGCCGTGCACAGGTATATATTGCTCTCCCTCATGGAGAGAGCTGCCACAAGTGCTCGTTGGGCTCTCACAGCACATATGCCTGTGCTCCTTGGAGATGCTTGGGACAATGGGGTCTTTTCAGGGCTGATGTTAACTGGGATGCACCCTGAGGGTCTCTGTTGTCTCACAGCAAGTTCCTGAAAATCCTTCAAAACTCATGTGAGCAGAGAACACCAAGCAGTGGGGAATGATGTATGTGCATACAAGAGAGGGGTCTAGCCTGGCTGCAATATTTGAAATCACCACCACAGGATAAATGTGCCTTCTCCATGTGTGTACCAGAATAGATCCCACCACAGACAACTGACAAGCACAATTCATCCGGCCCACACGAGACGGGATGGTGCTTGGTTCTAGCACAGGTCATCTGGCTGAAGATGCTGGTGGAGAGTAAGATCTCTTCCTTGGTACACAGCAATGATTATGAACCTTCAACAGCCAGCATGATTGTCTGTTACCGCCCCAATGGGATCCAACAGAATTTTTCTTGGTGTTCCTTTCCACAAAGAAGGAAGAAAGCTTCTTAACTGAAACTAGTGAAAACAAGTAATTGATTGGGGTTGATGTGGCATGGGCTTTTGAAGTGGCCCAACTGCCACAAGGACCAGTGTTAGCTGCTGATTCCCTGCAGAGGACACTGTTGGACAAGATGTTAAATCCTCTATCTGGATGCATCTATGTCCTTAATAGATTTATCAGTAATGATCAGTAAGTGATGCTAGGATTAGTACCAAGTTTCCCTTTGCATCCACCACGTAGGACTGTATTCTGTATCTCCATGTAAGGGAGCAAGGAAAGGATGTGGAATCTTTAGTTTTAGAGTGATGTAACGTTCTTAGTCTTCTTTTTGAAGGATTACATGTAGATTTTTGAAATTAAGTTTATTTTCCACCATTCTCTCATATCACTGCACTTCAGTGTTACGAGACTGGGTATTGATCCGACATTGTCAGCACAGCAGATCTTAGCATTACATTAAAAATATTGAGATGACTAGTGTTAAGGACCTTAAGCCAAGTATACCCACATTTTTGCATTTTCAGACAGAAGACGAACATGCTGAACACTTCTATGGGACCTGGCTTTCTTCAGGTAGGACAGGCCATGCCTATACGTGAATCCCAAACATTTAGAATTTGGCTTAGAAGCTGCCATGGGTGCCAAACAATGAATCTTGGTGGACAGGCCTCAAAGACAGATACAACCTTTTTTAAAAAGTATCAACTTCAAAGGATGGGTTGAGCAGTCATTGGATTGCATCTTAAAACACCCGGAGAAGAGACATTAATTCTGTGTTCTTTATAGCCTCACACAGAGGCAAAAAAGTCAGGGATTACATACACATTCCCAAAAGGCCCTGATATTCAGAAGTTTTTGGTTTCTCATGCACAACGCATACGTGTGCCGTTAGATCCACATTGGTAAGTACTCACTGAAGACAATACATTATTCAGAAAGAAAATATGGTCAAAAAACAATTCACACCAGACACTCCAGAATCTATGCCAAGATATTCTATGCCACATACATTCTGATTTAAAACATCGTTGACAAATTTTAAGGACTACTGTTCCCTTAAGCACAGCTGATGAATTAAAGGTCAAGGAATCATTGTGAGTCCTTCAGAATGGTCGTGTTCTTCAGAAGGATGAATCACTGTCTGTCTAATAAACTCCAGCACTTCTCCTCCAGACTCTTCTTGCTCCATAGACCTGGGAAAGGCTGGGGCATTGGTACTGACTTACCTCTTTGCTCTGATGTTCTGACCAGCAATGCAAGCTCTGACTCATTATAAAGCTTTCACAACACACCCAAAACATCTCAGGTATAAACCATTATTGGGAAAGAGAGAGTGTGGATTTTTTTTTTTTTTTATAACTGTGTTAAGTTTTCTTAGGGAAGGTGATCTTCTTATCTCTTCATCTATCTGTCAGGCATTAACTGCTTCCCTGTTGTGGCAGTTTTCTTTTCCTAAACCTCTTTCTCTTATGAATACATTTTATGCATTTCTCACCTGTATAGATCTACTGGACCATTTGTTGCCATGGTTTCCTTAAATGTTTCCGTATCTGTCCTCTCCGATTTTCCACAATAAAAAATTCAAAACTTTTGTTAGACAGAATTTTAATTACTGACATAAGTCCACATAAGTAAACCAGAAACCTGTACCTTTAACACTACAATATTCCTATTTTATGTTTTGATTTAGCAATTTTCTAAGATTTAACAGAAAACAATCTTCTGTCTCCTAAAGCACTACTTCATTGCAACTCATAAACATCATGAAATAAGACACAAAGAGCAATGCTCACAAACATAAAAAAAAAAGTTTCACCTAATTCTAAAAATTGGGTTTTTTTAAAAGCACTTTTAATATCTTCCAGACTCCTACACTATCTTCACCTCCACTAAGACCTCCATACTGCTTAATAAAGGGTGGTGAAGTGCCTTGTCCAGATAACTTGTGCCTAAAAATGTATGGAAGAATTCAGTGAGATTCATAGATGAGACTAATCAGGAAAAAAAACAATAATAATAAAAAAAGAGTCTATGTTGCTTTTCTTCCATCTACTCGCATCATAAGCAAGTTTCACTGCTGCTGGCTACAGGACCAGCAGGAATATCCACATCCACTCGAGTTTCTCTATAATTTGAATGCACACATATTTATGTGTACGTATTAGCCATGCTAGTAGCCCCTTCTTTCATTCTGAACACAGAACAGCCATCCCATCTTTAAACAAATAAATAAACCGACCAACTACCAAATTTATTTGGCTCACATTATAACCTAAAGTTGCGTATGATGATTTTAAAAGGTAGAGAATGAATACAAAATATTGTATTTTCAGCAATAATATCCTGGGCAGAAAAACGCACCAATATATAATAACATCTTACTTTTTACAGTGAGTAAAAGAAACTTTTTTTTTTTTTTTTATTTTTGTTTAAACCTAATAAAACAAGAAGCTCTGCATGACCACCGTGAATAAGTGTGTGTGCCCAGGTGCCACCTTCACAACTACCGTACCCTTCTGAACGTGGCTTGCAACCTCCTTTTTCTATGGACGTTTCTCATTTATGAATCATCAGCGCTCTTTGGCTAATTTACACGCTTTTTCTGATTTTCAGCCCCCCCCCGTCAGCTCGCTCCTACTCCGCACCGAGAAGTATCCCGGAACTTTGCAACGAAAAGATGGCACTGATCTCAAAACGGGGGGCAGGCCGCGGAGGCCGCTCGAAAGCGAAGCTCCGCTGGGGAGCTGGAAGGGAAACTCCGCGGCCTAGGCCCCGGCCCCTGCCCCTGCCCCTGCCCCTGCCCCGGCCTCGGCCCCGGTCCCGGCGGCGGGCGGTGTGCCTTGGGCAAGGGCGCCACCCGGCGGCCCGGCCCGGCCCGGCCCCGCGGCCCGCGATGGCGGGCAGGCCCCGGAGGCCCTGGCGGGAGCAGCGCCTGCCCCTGCCGGCGGAGGAGCGGGACAGGAGAGGGCTGTTCCCGCAGCTGTAACGGCGGGCGGGGGCCGGGCGAGCCCCTTGACTGCCGGGGAGCAGAGCAGGGGCCACCGCGGCGACCCTCCTGCCCGTGAGGAGCGGCCGGGGAAGGGTCCCGCCGGGGAATGAAGGGGTCTCGGGGCCGGCCGCTCGGTCCCCTCCGTCGTGGGGAACGTGAAGGCCCACGCCGCGCAGGAATTTGCTCGGAGAGCCCCCTCAGTGCCTCCGTGCCTGAGTCCTCGTCTCTGGACTGTTTATGCTCTCCTGTAGTGAAAACGGAGGTGCTATCCTCTGTATTCAGCAGACTCCGGTTTCGACACATCTGTTTTTCACCCCTTTAGCTTCTGCTCACGAGTTTTCCCCTTTCACCTACACCAAAAAAAAAAAAAAAACAAACAAACAAAAAACAGCCCCTGCCCCAAACAGCCTTTATACGCATGCAAAACTGCTGTGGTTTTGGCAAGTCGGAATCTGGGGTAATTTTCATCTCTCTCCTTCAGAACTGCTACATCTGAATTTTAACACTACTTGTCTCGACAGAAATTGGTATGCTGGTAGAAGAATAAATCTCAATAGCCGCACAAGAAGAATTTGTATTCATTCAATCTCACGTTGAGGACTTCGCTTTGTACAATAGGACTTTACAATATGTCAGGTTTTGCATTTCTGACCTTTGTTGTTTAAACTGACGAGCAATACCCACCTTTTGTTTTTAGTCTCTATCGCTAAAAAGTTAACAATTTCCTACAACATAAAATGAAGCACAGTGAAAAGAGTAAGAACTCCAAGTGAAAAATACTTCAAAAAATCTTGAAAAATCATACCTACTCTTGTTTGTAATGTGAGAAATTATTACAAGTATGTTCACTATGAGGACTATTGATAGATGACTCACAATTTAGCTAAATTCAATAAACCACATACTGTGCCTGTCCCAGTAGGTGACTCATGCATTTTGTATTTCAAGTATCAAATGTTTGCCAAAAACAGTATTTAAAAAAGTAGGAAAATTGTTCAAAAGGGCTTGTGAATAGGTTGGGACTACCCACAGGCAGCTCTTACTTGTGTTCTGACCACTTACGTGGGATTTCACGGCACTACGGCAGTATTCTGTGAGAAGGAATGCTTAGCCACAGCAGCCCCACCTTACACACTTCATAGGCTTTTTTCTTCACATATATTGTACCTTCTTTAAATACACACACATTAGTATTTAATGTGATACTTTCTAACAGTTGTGTTTTAAAGAGAAAAACCTGCAGGGTAAACATTTTCCCCACAGAGTTACTGCTCCGTAATTTTATACACATTTCCTAATTTTCCTAGCACCGTGCTTCGCCCTTCTAAAATCGATTGTAAAACAGTAAAATAAAACAGCGGTCTCAAAAGAACTATTCAGCTGATCCCTGAATACTGTATAGTAGTATTTTAAACCAAACAAATCAACGTAGAAGTGGCAGAATTGCACCCAGAAGAAGGAAGTTTCAGTCGTGGTGTTGATGCCTTTTCACCATTTCAGCAGCCAGCAGGGTGGCGAAAGAGGATACTACATGCCGGTGACTCACTAACCGGGTTAGCTTAGATTTTAGGCACTTTTCCAAAATCATTCATATAGACCTCAGAGTACATCTGCGTCTTATTTTTAATTTTGTGCAGGAGTTGCCTGGCCCCACAATATCATGCACTGCATATGCACAACATCCTTGTGCCATAAACTCCTTTTTGAGGGCAGACTGTCATGTGGCCACACCGGCGCATGAGGAGGCACAGTCTTTTCACCAGGGCGAGGGAACTGTATGTGTTTACAGCGAGTGTGACTTAAGGCGTCTGTATTCTGGGTGACTTGGTCACTTGCTGAACAGGTGAAATATTGGGTGAAATATTTTTAAATGCCCAGCCACTCCTTTAATTGGTGTCAAACACTGCAGGTTCCTGTCCTCAAAGCAAAAAGAGGTTAATGCTGACTTCGAGAACAGGGCTAGGAGGGCTACTAAGTTCCTGTCATTGTGAGGGTGAATGGCACCCTGTTCCCAGAATAATGCCCTGTTCTCCAATAGTCCTGGTCATTGACAATAGGATTAGACAGCATAAATCCAGGGGAACTATCACCACCTACATTTTAACAGGGTGTGGGGGGAATCTTGTTTTTTTAAGGTATCCTGCCAAAAGTCATACAGACTCATTCCATATTCACTTGGAAAAAAATAGGTAACAGTCTTTCATTACTGATCTTCTCTGCATCTTTTTTCTCATTATTCCTCTGGCACTTTCCCTGCTGAGCTGGCTCTTGCTCTGACTTAACTGAGTCCCTTCTGATCCCTGGAAGAAGCCGATACAGTGTCATCTGAAAATAAATGAACTCAAAGTTCATGTTGACTAGGGATATATTAAGATGATGGAGTCACAACTTTCATATATGCAGAAATGGTAAGACTAGGCATAGTATTAAGCTCTGTACTTTAATTTTATTCATTTAAAACCAAGCATGAAGCATGTTTTATTCATTGTTTTGTCAACCACTTCACATTTTCACCCTGTTTCTCTTGTAAAAACTATCAAAAGATCTCCTGTGCAAAAGTATTGCAGGAAAACATTTGATCTATTTTAGTTTAATTTAATGAAATTTGTCATCCAGAAAACAGGTAAGAGAGGCAGCATCAGTATGCCCAGACAATTCTCCAAAGGCCTTTAGCAATTGCTTTTTAAGAGGATCATTAGCTTCCTGCCTATGAAATTACCAAAACTGATGTCTTTGTATTGACATGGGTACAAGTTATGCTATTTGAAGGAGATATTAAATTTTAAGCTGACAAAGGATACATACTTTGATAGTAATACCAATTTGTCCAATTGTCCCACAATGGGAGTGAATGCATGCACACTATGGAAAATCTTAAACTGCATACGAAGATTATTTTTTGAAGACTAAAGCATTTATACACATGGGAAATCTTATTAGTTGTCAAATGATGACAGTTGTAATATTAACATTATTAACAAGGGATGAGAGTATTGTTTTACAATCCATGCATCATGCTAGAAATGTTATTTAACATCAGAGACTCAATATTTATCAAGAGCATTTGGTTTAATAATATCCAGTATAACGGTACTCCACAGTTTCCATTAGTTTGATTGAATGTTATATCTGTCTAAGCAAACCAAGCATTAGGCGCTTCAGTGAAAGTCACTTGTAATAGAGAAAAATATAATGCATGAATATTTCATTAGTAGATGAATACCCATCAAAACTTTCCTTGAAATGCTTGAAAGTACCTCCTGAATGTTTGCCAGTTATTTCATAAAACAGAGATGGTTGTAATGCTGCTGTTGAAACAGGAAAAATCTATTAGATCATTTAACATACTAAAACAATTATGGTATAATTATAAGGAACATAATTATATGTTCTTGATGTCTTTAATTGTGCAAGCCTTACTAATTAACATTAGAAATTCAATCAAAACAAATTATGCTTTAAAATTTAAGGATGAACTTAAAGAGAAAGATGGCATTTCCCAAGTCAAACAATTACAACTTTGAATTTCACCTGATAGTAGGCAAACTATTGATGTGCCTGTTGCAGACTCCTATCGTTCCGTCTCCTGAATGTATTTATTCAGTGTATTTGGAGATACATATATACTCAAGTGACTTACCCTTATTTAAAGCTGTAATGTCAGTTTTGCCTAAGCTAAAATCCGACAGAGGTTCTTGTAGCCTTTGCATTAAACTTTAAAGGAAGAGATGCATACTGTGCCCTCTGCATTTGGGTGTTTTCTGCACAGCCCTGCCTTGTGCATAGACCTGACGCTGTCGGAGTCAGGCCTCAGCTCTGTTCCTGGTTTACTCTTTGCTTCCCTCTGTTACTTCTCACCTCTCAGGACCATGGATTATTTGTAGGAAAAACACAGCACTGTTTTGGGGAAAAAAGAAGGGTTGGTCAGATGCATTTGCATACATAGTGTTCTTTTTTAAAACATCTTTTCTGCATAACAGAAACTAGCCTAATTACTTCAATTCTGTTGTCATCTCCAGTTTTCTGTTAGGAAGGTATTTCAAGCTGATTCCAGTAAAACCAGTGGCTGTTTTTGTGGTGCTTTTTTTTGGTTTTTTGTTTGTTTGTTTTCAAAAAAAACCGATATGTTCTACATCAGAAATACATCTTCATGTCTGGTTAAGTTACTGTTGTGCTTTGCAGGAAGATTGGATCAGTTTCCTGTAGCCCCCCATCCCTACGTGGTGGGCACAAGTTCTTTAAAACATGTACAATTCAAATATTATTGAAAGCCTTTACTTTTTTTTTTCTACTAGGACTGGACCTAACAAGAACACTTTAGATGCATTTCTCTCTCTGTCATTTACAGTTTCAGAAAGGCACCGCCAGTCATAAGAATGGCAAAACTGGAAAGCTGGGCGGACTTAGCTTCTCTCTTAAAAACAAAGCAGCATATAAACACCCACTTTCTGTATTTTTGCTTTCTTCTCATTTTCTTTGATTAACCAGAACAGAACTGTCGTAAAATGAAGATTGTGGCCATTTTCCACTGTCCTTTTCTCTTAAGCAGGTACACACATTCAAAGATCTGAGTACAAAACTTGCTGAGCATTGAGTGCACCAGTCAGTTCTCTTCGGAGGCCAGTGCTATTTTAGAAACCATCAGATATTCCAGGCATCCTAGGGCAGGCAGATAGGACTGTAGGAGGTGCCTGCACCTGCTGGCATGGCCCTTCAGCACCTCCTCTAGGACTACATGACTCCTAAGTTAACTGAAGCCCACCATATCTTTCCAGGTACAATCTGCCTAGCTCTAGCTGAAGGTAGCTCCATTTTGGTTAGCTCAATTCCGTGTTTTTGGCTGGCTAAGCACTTTGGAGTGAAAACTTCAAAGTAAAAAAAAAAAAAAAAAAGCCTAGAATAGGCTTTATAACATGGTTATAAACTGATTTATGACCTAATTTTATAACCTAATTTATAACATGGTTATAACCTAATTATTTTAGGTTCATCTTCAAAATAGTGTTGAGCTTTCAAGAGCCTTCACTGATAATTAAAACAGCTATTACTTTAGATCCAAGTATATTCCTAGAAAGGATTGACTTCCCAGATCACATCAACCACAACAGTGATCAGTGCCAGAGAAAACTGGTGAATATTTTTCATGGAATAATTGCATCAGAGTATTTGAATTGTCAGAAGAAAATTCAGACAACTAGACAACTCAGCATAATTTGAGTGATCAATACCTCCTTAGAGTGTCTCTCATTCTATCAGATGTTGAATGGGTGTAGTGGGTTTACGTGGCAAGGTTTTGGTAGCAGGGGACCATAGGGGTGGCTTCTGTGAGAAGAATCTAGAAGCTGCCCCATGTTTGGTAAGGGCCCCACCGCTGACCAGAGCTGAGCCAATAAGTGATGTTGTTTGCGCCTCTGTGAGAGCATATTTAAGACAGGGAAAGAAAAAAAAATGCTGCGCCACACAGCAGCTGGGACAGTGAGAAGTGTGAGAAACAGCCTTGCAGGCGCCAAGGTCAGTGAAGAAGGAGGGGGAGAGGTGCTCCAGGCGTTGGAGCAGAAGTCCCCTGCGGCCTGTGGTGAGGACAACGGTGAAGCAGGTTGTCCCCCTGCAGCCCATGGAGTACCACGGTGCAGCAGGGTTCCACGCTGCAGCCCGTGGAGGAGACCACGGTGGAGCAGGTGGACCCGCACCGACAGAGACTGCGGCCTGCGGAAGACCCCTGCCGGAGCAGATTCCGGGCCGGACCTGTAGCCCGTGGAGAGGAGACCACGCAGGAGCAGGTGACCTGGCAGGAGCTGCTGCCCGTGGGGGATCCAGATTGGAGCAGTTCGCTCCTGAGGGATGGACCCGGTGGTACGGACCCATATCTGGAGCAGTTCTTGAAGAGCTGCTGCCTGTGGGCAGCCCACGCCGGATCAGTTCAGCAAGGACTGCATCCCGTGGGAGGGACCCACAGCACAGGGGACGAGAGTGACCAAGAAGGAGCGGCGGCAAAGAAGCACTATAGACTGACCATAACCCCCATTCCCCCGTTCCCCTGCACCGCTCGGGGGGAGGAGGTGGAAGAGGGTGGATGGGGGGGAAGGTGCTTTTGGTTTCTTTCCTTTGTTTCTCACTTCTCTAGCTTGTTAGTAATAGGTAATAAATCTCACTATCTCCCTACGCTGAGTCTGTTTTGCCCGTCATGATAATTACTGTGCGATCTCCTCGTCCTTATCTCAACCCTTGAGCCCTTTTCATCGTATTTTCTCCCCGTTCTTCTTCGAGGAGGGGACGTGAGAGAGCGGTTGTGGTGGAGCTCGGCTGCCCACCTGAGTAAAACCACCACAGTGGGTATAATGGAATATGCTGAGAAATGACAGAAAATTGGCTGATTACCACAGAAACAAATTTGCCAAGGACTCCACATACCTGACAGCTTTTTATTTCAGGTGCTGAACAATCATTTCATGGAACCAAAAATGATGGGCTGTCATGATCCTCCATATAAGCTCATGAAACATAGCAATGTAATGCCTTCAGTGATATATGATAAAATATCACTGGTGTGGTAAGACTGTTTGGAATGTTTTTATCCCTTCAGTACTCAATGTTTTTTGGTGTGGCAGGAGTATGGAGAACCATTTGTTCCTTTAGATGCTTTCCCTAATATTTTCACTGCTGCACTGCACTGCATTACCGTACCCTACCATACCCTACCATACTGTACCGTACCCTACCGTACCGTACCGTAACCTACCCTACCGTACCCTACCCTACCCTACCCTACCCTATCCTTCCCTACCTAACACTTCCTTCTGTAATTTGGTAGGCTTAACTTTTAAAAACAATTTCTATACATATTTTATCTCAACATAGTCATCAGTGCAATAATGTAGGTTTCTGTTCATTTGGATTAGATCGTAAATATGTTAATAAAAACTGTCAATAAAGTTTAGTGTTTTTTTCTTCCTTTAGTGGTGGTTATAATAACATATTTTCAAAAGCCTAGTATCTTCTTTCTTCTGTTAAAGAAAGAATAGTCAAAATGCCTCTGTGGCATTGGCATGCGTTTTGCTGGTGTTTTGAATGGTAGCACACAGAGATAGATAGATAAATAAATAAATAAATAGTAATAAATAATAATAATAATAATAATATCTACATCCATTTCACTTCGAAACAAATGATTACAGAGCAGCTGATTACAATTGGAGAGAAGATGTAGAAAGGCAAAATGCCAGTAGTAGCAATTGGAGTGAATTAACTGGGGTGCTCAGACATGCTCTCAAGAAATGGATTGACTCACAGAAGGAGTTTTAGTGGTGTGAAAACTTGCATCACGTTTCTTCAGCATACAGAAAAGCAATCTACCTGATTTTCCTGGAAGTAGCAAAGCAATCAGATATTTTAGCAGTCTATTGCCTGCTAAGAGATGGGGAACTATGGAAAGCACAGAAATGGGAGGAAAAATATTCAGAAGCATCTTTAACATCCACCAATACATTATCAATAAAAATACTTATTTCTGGGCATTTTTGTCTTAGAATTGAAATTTTCCTTCAATTTAAGTGATTTTTCCAAAATAGTTTTTGAAGAAAACGCACCCCTAATTCTTAATGAGATTATTAATAAGAAAGGGAAAATTAGGAACTCAGAATGTTTCTCTTATTTTTCATTGCTCATGCAAATCTGGCTGTACCTTTGTCCTTAGATACAAGGGTATCAATGTCTTGTTAAAGTAATGCACCACAGCAGAAGAAAATAATCTTCTTTAACATATTTCATCCAGTGATCTGGGGGAAAACAACAACAGCAACAACAACAACAACAGTAGATTCCCTCCAGGATAAGTTTATTTCATTCACAAATTGTCTTACTTGCTAAGTAGCTTTTCATCAATGATATCTATTCACAAAAATTAGCGATGTGAAAAATAACAAGAACATAATTTGCTATACTAAAATAGAGCATTTACCCTGTAACTGTCATTCAGATCAGACAACAAAAGGAAAGACACACTAAATTAATCAAGAAAACACAGTATCGTAACTTTATGACCAAGATCACCAACTTGGAAAATCGGTTGTTAAATACTCACAGCAGTTAATTCTCAGAGTTTGAGAGGAAGCTAGTGCTGCCTTGAAACAAGGGCAAAGTCATTACCCATTGGACTTAAACAAATGGCATGGAAGCCTTCCAGAGTAATTATATTTTCTTATGTATTCACTTATGAACTGTAGCTGAAGGTGCATTATAAAACTGTAAAGAGGTGGAAAATAGTAATAGAACCAAAGGCCAAAAACTGAACTGTTCAAGCTGGAAGGTGCAAGTAGTGTTGAAACTTGACTGCCATCAGATACGGTAACCTGGCCCTAAAGGGAGAATAAGAGCACGAAATCCATGGGCTCTGTTATTCCATAACACCGTTTTTTTTGATTCTTCCTCAAAAGGAAAAAACAAACAAACAAACAAAAAATTGATATTTCAGGTTTGTTTTCATGGTTTCTTAGGCAAAAACAGGTTTCAAAACAACACTTGCAATTAAGTGAATTCTGATGTGCCCACCTGGAGGACATCCCAGTTCCCACCAGTAACGCAGTCCTTACTTCTGTAATTAACTAGAACAAGAAGCTGAAGCACTAGCACTGTTTGCTTTGCTAACAAAAACACTAGTGCTCCCTTTGCCTCGCTTATTTTGGCTCTTGTTTCTTGCATTTAATCCTTTCATCCTCTCTACCTCTTCTGCAGTTTTCTGGCACCTTCTGCAGTTTTTCCTCTTGCCTTGTGTGCAGTCTCTGAAATAGAAACATGGGCTCTACAATGACACCGAGAAACCTCCATGGGCCTCTTGACTCCGCAGCAACTTCAAACCACAGGATTCCTGCTTGAAGGGTCTTTTGAAGGCTGCTGGATGGGGTGTGTGTGTGGTTTTTTTGACACAGTGCAAAGCAGTTTGTATTTCCTTTTTCCATCTGCTATACAGGTGTTAATATTTTTTTATTTATCTTGATGAACAGCAAATTTGTAAACAGTTTGGAGAGGCTGGAAGGAAATAAGTATAATCAGAACAGTGGCATTCATCTGGGGCTGGATCCTAGCAAATGCTGACTTTCTTAGTTCACTTTGACTACTGAAAGCTGACAGCACTCAGCACATTAGACTAGTAAGCCATAAATGTTATTTTTGCACCAAGTCTTGTGATATGAATGTCGCTCCTACTTACTCCAGGAATGTAAAGCTGTTTCAGTGAGTGCTTTGTCCTCATAATCTTTCTGCTTGGAAATGAAATCATGCATGTTAAGCAAATCCCATCTTGTATATAGATATTATTGTAGGGATAGAAGACTGCAAAAGTCCTGGAAAGATTTGTAAAACCTTTAAAAGACATTCACTTTGATGTTATATATCCAGTATGAACAAATTTGCAAAGATCTCAGTAAATTAATTCTGCACAAGGTATAGCCACACAAAAAGGAAAAATAAAATGAAATAAAGAGACTATTAATAAGAAGCTTTGTTCTTTTAAATCTCAATTATCCATCTGGGAATCCAAATAAGTAATCAGAAAATTTTGTTAAAATGGGTCAGACTTTTAATATCAAAAATGTCACCTGAAGAAACTGAAGAATGAAAATTATTAGATGTTCTGCAAATACTTTAGAAGAATGAGTGTGTTTGAAAGATTATTGGCACACGGTACATGACCAAAAATAGAAGCCAAAAGCAAAAATAAAAATAATGATTAAAACAAAAAAGTTAAATAATTTATAATGAATTCTGTGGCAAATTCAAATTTGTTTTGGCATGTTAGATAGATGTTAGAAGTGTTAGCCTGAATTCTCTTTTTTATACCATAAAACTTTATGGAACCTGAACTGATCTTGGTCCAGCATCTGCAGGCTTTTTGGTATGGGGTTTTGAATATCATTTATCTGTCACGTAGGTAAGATCCTTTTGAGCTAAAGTCCAAAGAAAAGCAATCTCATTTCATCAGTGCCAGGAAACTTAAAGTTCATGAAGTTCAGCTGGTGCAGGATCTATAAAGTCTATCATTAGCTCCCATGGAGCTGACAAGCCTGATGAATAGAGCTTTAAGTGATCAGTCTTATTTATTCCTTATCATTATTGCAAACAAACAAACAAAACAAAACAAAAAAAGACCAAATGAAAAGAGAAATTCTACATAAAATTGAGCAGATGGTACTTCAGGCCTAGTTTTATTTTTAGCCAAATGGAGAATACATGATAGTTTGCTATTAGACAAAAAATGTTTTCAGTTCCTAGACAAAATGGTCTCACCCTTTGCAGAAAGACAGGTAATTCTCTGAAACATAGTATATTCCAGTAGTTTCACTTTTTTTCCTGTTTTATATCTCAAATCTTCTTTGCTTAAGTGAAAATGGGGCAACCTTTCACTAGAAGCAGGTTCTTTAGCAGTCAGTGTCCACATCAGTGTTTAATCTCCTTCTGAAAACAATTATTTCATAAAATAGTTTCCAAGGAGCAGGGTCTCAAAACTGCATTGGGTGCCCTGTAAGCCTTCCCAAAATGTAGTGCCATTCGTCTGAACAAAAAATATTTTTGTTGTTTTTTCTGAGTTTCCTCTCTGATGTTTAAAACTCCTCACAACTCTCTCTCTCCTCGGTAGGACTTGCTCATGCAGATCAACCTTGGCCTCAGAGAGGAACCCCCCAGAACAAAATCCCCATCAAACGCTTGAGCCTTTCTGCACCGAGGACATTGTAGAAAGGCAAGCACCCAGTTTTGTCCTTCGCTGTTCTGCAGACATAAATCTTTTCTCCTACAATAAAATTGTGCTGATAGATGTCAAGGTCCATCTTCAAGCACAGTGAAACAAATATTTTCCTGAGGGCAGAAAGTAAAAATTCACCCTTCGGTAACAGCTTACAGTAATTTTGCTGTTTTGCATAGCATAACTATTTTGTGGGGCATTTAGTCAGTTATTGTGGTACTGATAGCCTTCTTTAAAAAAAGACCACCCCTCAGCTGCTTGGTAGTGTGCTCTCAGCTAGGATGCTCTGAAAGGTCTTTGCATCAGTCCTCTGCAAATACAGAAGCATAGGATTCCCTTAAACCCTTGCTGAAGGTGGTTTACGCTGATCCATTTCACTGTGCATTGCAACACCAACATAATCAGTTACCATTTCCCAACTAGCAGGCCGACAGAGCTGGACATGTTAACATAAGAGTCTGAATGTGCCCTAAGAGTGCCAATGTGTCGGTTCAATCAGCTGATGTCAGCGTGCTGCTAAGAATCATATTTATTCATTCATTATATCCTGAGTTGCACGTAACGCAATTAAAATTCCATTACAGAGAACACAGAAAAAGTAAATTTTTTAAATCTTCATTGTGGTGATTAGAAATTTAACAGAGAATAAGTATTGTTGATTCCAGAAGTCTTTTTTTCCCTCGGAAAACAGCCTTAAGGTAGTGGAGGTCACATTTTAGATCTAAAATATGGAGATAATGAGACTCGTCTCTTTTGTACAGCGCTTTAAAATCTCCTGATGAAAAGTGCTATATAAGAACTCGATATTATTTTGATTAATGCTCATAATCACCATCTCGTCAGTACTTTTTCCCCTTCTGACCTTGTAGTTTCCATGTAGTAAAAGGCACTTACCTCACTGCTTGATCAAGCTCTTAAGACAGCTCAGGCAGCAGGTTTATGCCTCCTTTCCAGGAGGTGGATTCAAGAATCTACCTAGGTGGCTTGATAAAAGGAATGGGATGCTCTGAGGGGAAAAGAAATTAAAAAAAAAAAAAAAAAAACACACCACAAATTCTTGTTTATCCCCCCAAAGATTTTCATCTCCCAACTCTCAGACTTTTTTCTCCTTGGGTCACCGTCTCTTTGCAAAGGACATTCATGAAAATCATCTTAAGTGATTTTTTTTGAGAGGGGATACATTAAGGGTAGTATTTTAGCAATGCGGATACCTATCTTTTCAGCAGCGCTCATTCCACTACAGCAATTTCAGGTTTTGGGGCAAAGACTGCATATCTCTCCACAGGATTTTGGCCAGCTGGTACCTGAGTTATTCTACACAAACAGATGAGATGCAGCCCCATCAGATATACGATTTAGAAAGTACTGTAGAAGAGAAGTTGTGTAAATTAAACCTTTTTTTTCCTTCAAGAAATGGATATCCAGAGTTGGGGGGGGGGGGGGGGGGGGGTGGGGAGGAGGTAAAGTAGGGACTAATCTATTGTTGCAGATTAACCAAATATTGTTCTATGAACTTATTTCATTTATGTCGCAATGTTTGTTTCTATGTTTCTAGGTACCATTTCTCCTTACAAAATAGAATAGATCAGAATGTATTGAATAAACACTTGATGACACTGTAAATAGTATAGTTGAGCAAGGCCAATTTGATAAAAGAAAGCGAGATTCATTAATTTTAACTTTCTGTTAGTTCATGCCTTGCTACTACAAGTAGCATGTGTTTGCATTCGAGGTAATGTGACTGACTTGTGAATGCCAGTTTCCTAAGTTCAGGCAGAAAGGAATTTATTACATATTTTGAATGAGCAGAGGTCAATATTTCCAAGCTAGAATGTAGGCACTGTTCTAGCAGACTCCCTACCCGAGATACTGATGCACAGATCATGCAGTTGTGTCCAAAACTGTAAAAAACAAACAAACAAACAAAAAAAACCAACATGGAAACAAAGAGGGAAGAACAGATAATCACCAGAGAAATAAAAATATTTTTTCTGTTATAATCAAAATTTTCTTTCTGAAAAACTAAAATTAATTTTCTAAGATACTGAAACTAGATGGTATTTTAGGCATTAACAAGCACATGATCTACATTTTTCATAAAACTATAACAATCTACACGGATTTTAAACAGTGCACTAGAATCTGCAAAGCAATCCCTGGCACTGCTTGAAGTTTAATCAAGGATAACACAGATATTACTGGAAGAATTGTAGGGAAATGGGAGAAATGACCACGGTGGTTAAAGTTTTGTATCTAAAAGAGAAATACCCAAACTAAGACAGGAATTAAAAAACCTCTAATTAGCAGTAGTCACTGAACTATTGCTTGGGAAAGAGGCAAGGAGTTTATGAAAAATCTTAAATGAATAAATATATTTTCATTCTAAACAAACAAACAAACAAACAAAAAACAAACAAAAAAAAAAACACTCCCTTGTAGTAAATATTTAAACATATGTGTGGGACATTGTAGAGGAACTGTCAATAATGCCACCAGAGTTTGGTCTTTGGAAAATTTCAGCATTCAACACATTTCATAAGCCCAATATTCACATTAAAACATTTTCATTTTCTTGGCAGCCACAGGTAGGTGATCAACCCTTTTCCATGCAAAATCAGCCTTTCTGCACACAGACTCGGATGTCTCTCCCAAATAGCCTTGGATCATATTATTTTTGAATTTCTTTGTACATTTCCCTCTTTGCTGTGCTGAATTAGTTGTGTTTATTTTTACCTCACTGCCAGCTGCACAGATACCACTAGCTGTGAGACAAAAACCTTCACAGCTGGAAACAAACTAAAATAGTCACTGGGATGATGCCACAGAAACACAGCATCAATTAACAACGGGAGCAGCTGTTGTAGCAAGCAAGGGCCTTCCTGCGTGTGGTGGTTTGCTCCCTTGTTGTTTTGCATCAGATGACACCACTCCCGAGCAGGAGGCAGTCATTGTACACGTGCTGCACCACACTCATTCCAGCACAGAGGGCCAAAACCTTTGGAGGCACTCACAGGTGAAATAAGATCTATTTTGAGTCAGGTAAGTAGTTCACATGGTTTTTTGCTGGACCAAATATTCCTGAGCAGCTTTCCCTCTGAGGAGTAAAGCATGGTGAGCCCTTAGTTACCCAATAGCTGCCCTGGTTTTGGGTGGCCCAGATTTGTGGGAGTTCTCCATCATCTCAGTTATGGTGTTCCAAGGATGGTCTGTTCTACAGAGACCTCAAAAGCCACTAATGGTACTCTAAAGGAGTGTGGTACCTACATATGCTCATCTTTCAAACTGTAGCAAGGATAGGGGCTGAGCCTTCTGCTACTGCCCCATGCTTTCAGGGAGAGAGACACAAGGAGGAAAAGACATAAAGAGGGAGTGGATGAGGGGAAGAGAAAGAGAAGGAGGGAGAAAAAGGGGGGCAGAAGGGAGAGAAGAGAGAAAAGATAAAGGAGAAATAAGAGAAAAGGTCTCATTAAACTCAGGTTGTAAATTACAGGCCAGATAATAAGCCTGTTTCATTAAATTAGTGTTGTTAAACCAAATACAATTAGCCTCCCTGCATTTTGTGCGTATGCAGGTTCAGATCCTAAGTAGGTTGTTCCGTCAGGAATCCAAGATACCGTCACGCATCAATCTACAATAATCCTGCTGTGGATCACGAACAGAATTACTTGAAATATCTTAACTTCCCCCAGCAGGTCTTTCTAAATGAGAAAACATATAGAACTATTGTGTACAAGGCATCTGGAGGGAACCATGAAATGAAATGCAATGAAATAAGCTTCTCAGGGACAAGCTACAGCTTGGAAACATGTAGAGATTTCAGTGCCGCAGTGCTTTGTAGGTGGGATTTTGGTGGACAAGTGAATGAGGCACATCCACTTAAATCTCTCAAACTCTTCTGCCTCCCATTTCTCAATATGCAAAATTAAGCATAAAAAATTATACAGGATTTCAGTATGTCTTTAAGAAACACAGAGTATAGAAAAATTAAGGAAATATTCAGCCATGTTTGTTGTGAATACTTTGAAATATCAGGATCACAAAATACAACACCATTATGAGGTGAGGTTTTTTATCTTTGAGTTTAATTCAGGGCATTTAATTCATAACACGGTCATCTGTACAGAATTAAGCCTCAAATTAATGGAGGTTTAATAGTTTTAAATGATTCTTTAAAGGAAATGAGCAATGAAGACACAAATCTTTCAGAGGTGAATCACCAGGGAGATACAAAGTGAGGCATTTAATCTCAGATCACAGTGAGACAGTTCCCCAAGAGAACCAGTTACATCTCTCAAAAAGAGCCAAATAACATGACATATATATATGTGTGTGTGGTGTTTTTGTTTTTTGTTTTTTTCCTTAGAAAGCATTCCTGCAGCCTCCAACAAATGCCCATGCCAGACTTGGAGAAGTGCATTTTCCATTCCTGTTTGGCTCCTCCAATGTTTTAAAGCCCTGGCAAAAACATTAATTACCTCACCATAACTGTTTCACAGACCATAATTTGGATTTCAACATTGATCAAAGAGAAGACTGGACAAAGCCTAAAATGGCAGAATTTATCTTCTTAACTTCCTAAAAGTAGTCCGGGAAACTCAGTCATAATTTGCTTAGGTTCTCAATGGTTAAACCTTCAAGATGAAGGTTCCTCTAAACCTGTAAAAAAAAGTGTCCTAGGTACTGAAAGATACCATGTTTTTGCTGAACCACCTGCGTACTGATTTCCTGTCTAAGACTGCCTGAGGTACTCAAGCCTCTTTCTCTGCAGAGCCCAGTATGGTGGCAATGCCTTCGTTTCTGGGCATTGCTCCCAGCACCAGGCTGCTCAATAAAGAGCAGCCATCATCATCCTCTCATTTTAGAGGAAGAGTGATGCGACATCCTCAGATCAGGACGGGGTTTCATTGAGTCAGGCTGTCCAGCTGAAGCAAGAAGGCATGTCTGTCACCGTGTCCTTGGCATTTGGTACCAGCTGGGGTAGGTGTCCTGGCATCAATGCGTTGGTTGCTGTGAACTTTTGGCCCTCATGCATGATGGGCTGAAATCAGACTGTAGCCCAGTGACAATCTCTGATGATAAGCAAATAGCAGAAGAGCATCAGAGACCAAATCAAGCTTTTATCTGTCAGGGTGATCACATTTGGGTTGTGATGAAGGCATGTCAGTGCAGCAGGGCAGGAGCACCACTGCCAGTGCTGCTTGCACTGTGCATGGTCTGTGAGTGAACTTAGGGCCTCTGTTCCCTGGGCTGTCAGTGCAGGGCCTTTCACAAACACTAAATTCACATAAAAGTGCTGTAAAGTTTTATTAGGGAAAAAAACACCCTCTAAACAGTTGGCTCAATTCTCCACTGAAGGGAACCTTTCTGCTTGAGCAGTCAAAAGCACTCACGGCCAGACAAAAGTACATTGGAAGAGTTTAACAGAAACTGGCACTGAACTAAACAGTAATTTCCACACGCCAAGTGTCACTAGTTCCTAGCTTTTATTATAAGTCAGGTGTGCCCATGTATTTTCAAAACTGAAAACAACAGTCACTGAGTTATGCCTGAGTTCATGATCAACTCTCACACAGACCAGACTAAGCCAATTCTTTATATAGCACCATATATTATGTGAAATGGCTCTCAAGAGCTTAGCAAATTAAACTAAGCGTTGTTACATTGCTCCAAATGCTCTCAGCATGGTTCTTTTCTTTTTTTCCAGAGAAATAACATGGGATTTTAACTATTATAGCTTGAGACAAAATGAGAAGAACAGCACTTACTCTTTTCTTCTCCATATTTTCTATTACCATAGAACAGATAATGCATCAGCAAAATGCCATGAGAAACATTTCCAAAGACACATAAGTGCCTCTGGAGCCTTAGCCTGTTGGGTTTTAATGGTTAATTCCACAAATGTAATCAGGGCCTAAACACATACAAAGACAGATAGATAGACAGACAAACAGACGGATAGGTAGATAAAGGCACTTAAGAGCCTAAGAATCTAATCTGAACTGATTTTCTGCTGAAAATCCCAGACAAAGAGTACCACAATAAAGTGAACTTCCTATGCACCTTTGATGAATCAAAATAAAGAGCTTAAATGCACTTTCACACTATGTATCATTAAGAAGTTGCCTCCATGAGTTCGATTCAAGAGGAGAATCTAGGCATCTTAATATCACTATAGGCACCCAAATCACAATTTCAGATCCTCAGAGCTTCCTCAAGTTTCCACAGGTGAAATCTCCCAGGAGACCAAGTTCTGCACTAGGAATGAGCAGAAGTGCTCGGGTCCTGAAAGCACTTGGCAATGCAGTGTCTGTCCCGCACCTCGACCAACCAACATTCCCAAACAAGTCTTTCTACCACCTGCCTGATCTTCAAGAGCTGACATGTTAGATGTACCTCAAGCACGTCTAATCTTGGGCAAATCGCAGCCAGGTGGAGAAGCCACCCATTCCTTACTCATCCCAGTCGCTAGTAGAAGTATTTCTGTGGGATGCAGGATCAAATTCCCCTTGAACTCTTCTCCATGTGGGTGTCTTCACTATCAAACTGCAGGTTGTCAAAACTGTTGTTTTGTAGAAGGAAACCTCACACTTCATACACACTGATGGATTTACAGGGTCGCAGAGAAGGGGATCACTCTCTCTCCAAGCTGACTTTGGCGGAGATGTGAGAGGAAATTCAGTAAGGGACACGGCAGAATACTCAGCTGACAGTATGAAATGTGTACTCATGTCCCCAGTACTCCTCAGTATTTCTTCCCGTGGGCAATTTGTGTCTCTCTCAACTGTCCCCTGCTCTCTCAGATCACTGAGTGTGCAATCAGAGATATGAATTCAGTGTGTGGCAAGACCCCTGGAAGTTGAATGCTGCCTTGCAGAGCCTCTTTCGTCACCCCAAGCTGAGCTGTTTAAGGACCTCTCTAGTTTTAGAGCACCTAACAGCCATTTATTTGATTTTCAGTTAATTGATTCAATTTATCACTTTCAATAAATGGGGCTCACATGTCCACATAACTTTAGAGACACAGCTGATTTTGAAACTGTGGATTAGGGTCCTATATCATTAAGATACCTTATGAAATGTTATCAAATATGATATTCCTCAATATTTGCAAAAGACTAAAGCAGCTAGAGATAAAAAAAAAAAAAAAGGTCCTCATTAAAATGCTGTGAGAGATCACTCTGCTCCTACACCAAAAACTGTAAAATAGATTATATAACATAAAGACAAACTATAATTAGATGAAGTGAGACTAAAAAATTGCAGGTTTGTGTTCCCCCTAATATTAATTCTCTGCCAAAGCACTTCATTAAATCTCAGTTACAGGTCAGAGTTGCACCATGAAATAGTAGGATATCTTAAATAATTATGTAGTAAGCACGGGTCTATATTGCCTCACTTCACTTCATGAGAAAAGTAAATGTGATTTTGTGAGGCAAAAATTCCATATCCACGAGACATTTATAGATCAGGAGAAGGAAATACATTTGGTTGAAGGATCCCCCGGTGTTCTTCCTCCATAAAGTATTTTCTCAGGTTACCTATGAAATCAGTGAAGCAGTGGCACAGCTGTTACTAAAACATGCAGCTAAAAAATTTAAAATGAAGGAAAACGCACCCTTTGTTTCTTCACAGCCTAGATTAAAAACATTCGATAATTCTTTTGTGTTTTCAGTAATTTGACCAGGAAAAATCAGTTTAGCAGTGTAAAGTAATGGGGAAGCAGGGAATATGTGAGTCTGTAAGGCCAAGTGCTGTACCTAATTCTTCCCCAGTGCATGGGAACAGTTAATGCAGAGGAAGTGCAGTCATACCATGCAATATACTCCTTCACTATAAGGAAGACTAAGATACTGGGCCCAAACCTGTGCTCTTAACAGAGCAAAGCTTCCCAAGTCAGGGGCATTTTTGGTTTCCTCTTTGGCCTGTTTGAGTCTGCGTTGAGTTCCACCTGTCTTGGCAAGACATCTTCTTCCACAGCAGTCAGAGCAAGAACTGATTTTTTCAAAGTGCAAAGTTTGTTGTTTTTTTTCCATTAAACAGTTCTAAAGTTCAAACCGCACTATCATATGGAATTAATAACAATGCTTTTTCAAATTTAGTTTAGTAAAATTAAATTGGTGATATTATTTAGAGATGGTTTCATTCGTCCTTTCTGCTATTGAGTGCTCAGACTGGATAATTGGCTACCTTATACATGCATAGTCGTAAGTGAAGCTTAAAACGTGGTCCTTTACCCTAAGAATAATTTGGAGGAAAAAGCATCCTAGACAGATGTCTACTCCATGGTTTATAAGAGTATGTGATACCATCCGCACTTTTCACAGCTAAACCCTTGAAAACTGGGAGATTGACAAAGGGACCCAAACGTGAAGAGCATTCATTAAAAGATGTAAATAGCTAAGATCCGTGCTGTTTTGTTTCAATCTTCTTTATCCTGTTGAAAACAGGAAAGCCTCCTGTCATGCAGGCTCAGGGATTTTCAGGGCCCAATAAAGGTTAGTGACATTTTCAATTCATGTTTGTTTTCATTCTTCTAATCATGAACCCTGTGTCAGCCTGAGAAACCAGCTGAGCTTAATCCATAACCTTTTACAAGTGAAACATTAACTCACAGCATGTTCTGTTGTCTTTTTAAAGCAATACAAAAGCAAAGGGAGAAAAAAAAAAAAAAAAGAGCCACAATATACATGATAAAACATAGCAGCAGCCAAATGTGAAGGTTACTTGAAAGCAGTTACACTTGTGGAAAACAGCATATTTTTTAGGTCATTAAATTCATCCTGTTCAGATGTCATAACCACTGTTTATTTCACAGGAGGATTCAGGACTGTCAGCATCAGAAGGTGGTAGGCAAAAATGTAGAAATAACCGTTGAAACACACGGCAGGAATTTTATCCCACGTCTTCATATATTACACAAATATTCTGATGCATTTTCATAACATCATTTTTGATTGGTAATAAACATGGAGATAAATATTTGACTAGTTTCTCCTCTTTCCTTCTACAGTTTAACTGCTCCCACTGGTTTCCCCTCCAAGTTTCATTCAGCTGTGCGGACGGTGCTTTAGGTTTTTATGGCGATACAGTGTGACTGTCTGGATTTTATACAAGGCAGACTGCTAGCCACATATGGCAACCCTCCTGCCCCGCAGAGAGTGTGCAATGACGCACACGGAGCAAACCTAGAGGGAAGAACAGCTCTGACTACAAAGCACACATACCCAAGGAAGGATAATTATTTCTCAAGCCTGTAAAAACCATTATGGAGAAATCTTGACCTCCCATATCTCTGTTGGATAACAAATACAATCACACATGTATTAAGGAGGGTCTCAAGTTACAAACTTTTACTACCAAGAACAAGAAACCATGTTAGTTCTTAGAGAAAAATAAAGAAACAGCTATCAGGAACTATACGAAAACAAAACAGTGAGGCAGAAATTAAAGGGTGTCTGATTTCATGGAAACGAACATACTGAGGATGACAACGGAAACCTCAAAAAAAATGCAGAATAGTGTTTGAATTAATGTACATGCTGCAGTGTTCCTGTGAAAAACAAAATGGGGATTAATGCAAAACCTAAACACTGGCTTGATGAAGTATGACTCAAATATCTGAGGTTTTAAGGAGCACAAGCATGAGCTTACTCATCATTAAAGAAGGCACATATACAAGTGACCCAGCATTGGAAATGCTTCAGCCAGTTTTCCCTGATTAGACTTTAGAGAACACAATGAGAGGTGAAATGAAAAACTTCACTGTTTAACTACAAAATTTCACTACAACTGTGTACTCTCTAGTGCCTAGTGGGGGCTAAGCACAGGTTGCATTATTTTCCTGAGAGATGGCATTCATGGAATTATTTTCCTTACCTGACCTCCTATTTATCTAGCACCTTTGGGATCTCTATTTCTATGTGATTGGGTTAGAAAAATAGGCTAAATGTTATGCAGGAGAGGGAAGGAGAAAAAGGGAGAGAAGACATAACTAAGAGGTAGGAGGACAGAAGTATACACAAACGCATGCAGTAAAATGGTGTAAGGGCTATTTCCTTAGAAAACCAGGCTGAAAATATCCAGAGTGAGCTAGAGAAAGCTGATATAGGGAACCAAAAAAAAAGGAAGGCTGAACTGTCTGAGGTGTTGCTCCACTGATTTTGCACCAAGACATGATGCTGTTTCCCTACCCAGACTGGCTGTCCATGACATTTTGACAGTGGTTCTGAGCCTGCTGGCCAGCACTGCTTTGAGATCTCCTTGTCTACCTCAAGCCCATGAAAAGTTAAGAAGCTGAAGCTAAGACTAATGGAGAGAGCAAAATATTACATTACCTGCTGCATGTTGCTCTCTTGTGCAGCAAAAGCTTTGGCATGGAGCGCAGGACCCACTGCCTGCAAGCAGGTCAGCAGGGACAGAAGTCATGGTATCTGCAAAATGCTTTTCCCTCTGATTTGTCAGCTAGGGTTACTGGTTTTACTGGAAATCACACTGCCACAGCCCAGCCTTGCCTTCTGAAGTAGAGCACAGGGAGAGACCAGAGCTCCAAGTCTTATTTAATTCTCTAGCCTGCTCCTGGGGCAACATAGCTACTTAGCCAGGGCAGAGTGTAGCATTACAATCAAGCTCAGAATGAATAAAAGGGGCTCGGGAGGATTAAAAAGGCTTTTATGGCTAGGGAAGTAAATACTAAAGAGAAAGAAAGTCCATTAACAGATGAGGGGATGAAATTAATGGCAACTCAAAAATGGGTGAGAAAATAGCCTTGCTAAATGAAAAGTAGAAGGAACAATAAGGAGCTATAAGGTCCACTGAAAATAACCATTGGTTATCACATCTAAGACTCCATGTTAAATATTTCATTTATCCTCATGTATTAAGAGAATTAGCTAACAAATTTATTCAATCACTGCTTACTATAACTTCGGTAAGTACATCTACATATTCATGCATGACTTGTACTGATGTCACACCGGAGTTTCCAGGTGCTTTCTTAGATGGTATCTTTGTGGCCTTGCCAGTCTACCCATCATCTATGTGATCTTTAAGTTGGCTAGCCTCCCCTATGTTATTCCACCACTAGTGCTCCTGAAATTGCTTTCCTGATTTTTTTTCTATCCATATACAACTGTAAGTAAGATTGTCAGCCTGTTTTTCTTCTTTATAGAAATACTTTATCTATAAATAAATAGAAATATTGTATCTTTACTACTTATGTCAGTGTATGTTCTTGTTGAATCTTTGCATCTTAAGCATGTGAGGTGGAAAGTCAAGTGTCAAATGCTTTCTAAATAATATATAAACTGTGCAATTAGTAGGCGATTGTGGTTTTTAGGTGATGTGGTTTCAGCACTGTAGATGAATTATTTGTCACCCTTCTCAGACTCAAGCTTTCTGTAGGTTGCTGATATTTCTAGTTTTTGCTTCCTTTTTAGGATGCTGATATTTCTAGTTTTTGCTTCCTTTGATCCTGTATTATAAGGAGATTAATTTTACTTGGAAGTGGTATCAATGAGAGAACTTTTATGTCCACTTTCTCTGATACAAATAGAAAAATTCCATTCATCCAGTTGTATGGTCAGTTACTAAACATTCATACACAATTGCAGATTTTCTACAAGATCAATATGGCAGCTGCCAGTCAAATTTTGCAATTCTGCTGAGGCATCATCTTCCTGTAGTGATTTCCCAAGCTGCATTTTCAGATTAGCATGCGACACATCCCTAGTAAAACTGATGGCCCTGATGTTTTTCTGTGTTTCTGCCATCCCATATTGTGAGTAGGTCTTTTAAATGGCATCTAGTCATTCCACACAGATGTTCAATTGCAGTAGTTTCTAAAGAAAAGAAGGAAAAAAGGGAAAAAGAAAAAAGAAAAAAAGAAGAAAAAAAAAAACAGAAATATAAAGAAAAAAAAATGAAGAGGAAAAAAGAAAAGCCCCGACACCTGGGCAAATTTACATGGACTGCTCAAGCCACGGTTTCTCACCTACCACATCTCTGCTGTCACTGAGAGGTGTGCCAGAGCGAGCAATAGTGGTGTATCTGTACTACGTGATGTTCACTGCCTCACCCTCTCAGAAGGCTTCCTCTATTTGCCAAATCCAAATTACACTAATTCAAAAATCCCTCCATACCTGTCCCCTGGGAGCACAACCACATGTTTCGGGCTGTGCTTCAGGCAGGACCTGAGCCCAAAGTCATGAGGCGCTCTCACTAGTCAGCACGAGGTGGGGGTCGGAGCCAATGGGTATCCTTGATCTTTAGCATACCATTTATTTCATTACATCTAATTTGGTTGATATTATCAACATTATTACACTGATAGTTGTTTCAACTCAGACTAATTTAATTGATAGAATTCTCTGTCCTTGCTATTATATGAGACAATTAGCTCTCATTAGTTCACATTTCACTCATTTTCCACTGACTGATTGCACTACAGACTGATACTTGCTAATATCAATATGTAATGCAATCAGTCAGAGGAAGTGTTGGTACAGTATCTCTAAAAACTATCACACTTATCATTCTGATTGTCTTCGAAGTACCAATATTTTCCTATAACTTAATGGTTTCATAATGTAATATTTTGTATTAATAACAATCTCTTTAAGGTCACACAGTTAATCACATATGGATTAAACAGCAGTTAACTAATGAGGACAGCAACTTATTAATAAATTGCAGATGATACATTTCCGTTACTCAGTGTAACCTTTAAAGAGCAGAGCTAAGACTGAGGGCTGACTTAAAGACTTTTTGCCTCCCTTTTCCTATTTCTTCTTGAGTTTTTTTTTCCTGAATTCTAAGCTTTTTTTGTAAGCTATTGTCACAGTCCTGCTGTAACCATATGGGGAGCTTTAGCAAAGCAAGAACATGCAGCTGATGCTTTGATAGAAAAGGTGAAGAGGTTACTTGAATTGTACTACTGTTAATTTGTCCTTTAAGCACCTACAGCGGGGAGTCTATAATGGTAAGAACTGAAGCACAGAGATTTGTCTATCAGATTATTACGTCAGAAATGCTAAAGATTCAAAGGAAAGAAAAGGGCAAAAGGCTTTTTGTATCCAATTTAATATAATCCACTGAGCTTTCACTGAGGCCCATCTGTAAATGCACCAGCAGTTTACTCAGAAAATTGCATGCCTAAATTTCTCTTCTTAAACATTTGTATACCCTACTCACTGGCATGAATTTGTAGTTGTGTTTATAAACAATAAACTTGCAGTCCTTACATTTTTATGAAGCATGAAATCCCTCAACATGCCAATATAGTACAGATCATTCTGTGAAAAATAATAGTCAAACACTCTCCAATGTGCTATTTGTTAAATCTCAGCTATTCAATAGCAAACACATTTAATCACCTCTACAGTTAGTCTGAAACAGGCTCATAATCTTTAGAAGGAAACAACCGATGTGGGAAATATAAAAAAGCATAAAATACATGGTTTGCAGTTTAGGACTTTAAAAATTCCCAACAATCATATTTTAAAGAGTAAATCCAAATTAGTCTTAAAGAGTAAATCCAAATTAGTCTTGCTATGCTAAATTTGATGCTGAATAATGACAGAGGACATTTAAATACCATAGTTACTGTAATAATCCCTGTTTGAATCATGGCTTCCATGAACTGGGCTAAGCCTTCAGACAGAAACTAATTGCTACAAACACTAATTTTCAAATCCCTTTTGTTTCCTATTGCAGGCACCTCTGGATGCAGAAGGTACCCAATTAGTAGAATTCATGGTTCTGATTGTGCATTGTGGGGCTAGTATAAACACTGCTGATTACTATTCCACTGTAATGGTTGATTTTTATTTATTTTTTTTTCTGATTGCTTAATAGGGCCATCTATTCTGCATCAGGCACTGGCAAGGCTGCTGGTGAAATCAGTTAGGTCACTTTTTCTGGTCATAGTAGCAGGAGGAGCCTTGTGATGGTAACAGATGACTAAAGGCGTAATTATAGGCTATTTAACCACATCTGTTTCCCCACTTAACATTGTTTGCTCAAGTTAGATGTAGTTAAATAAATCAAAAGGAAAATAATGGTGAAGACACTAAAAAATTACTATTACATGGGTAAAACTCTAGGGTTTGTTATAATTACAGAAAACAGAGTTTACAGTGATTTTTAAAAGGCACTAATTTATATTAGAGAGTTTCTATACACATACACTCTGGCTGGTTGCTGCTGATTTTATAGCCTATGTTATTTAAATACCTATTTGTACAGAAAAATTAGTTGAAACTAGAAAAAAAATGAAGATAACTATTATGTATTCAATTTAGCTCTATGTTCTTATCCAGTATAATAATTATATGTCACATTTAGTAACTCTTTTAACAGTTTTGTAATTAAGAACAAATCCAAAAATCTTTCTGTGTTTCTCCAGCCATCCAGGGATACTGTTTTTATCCTTTATTTTTTTTACAGGTATATCCCTTGTTATCATCCCTTAATATATTACTACTTCATAATCAAATATAGCACATAAGTACATTGAGTGTTATAGAAGTCCTTGTTGCACACAGACATATAGCCAAACCACCCAGCGCAGCAGGTACAGACATATCCATATGCCTAGCCAACATCAGCACATGCTTTAAATGTCCACTGCAATACTTTTTTTTTTTTTTTTTGTGCAGGAAAAATGTAGTCAAAATATGCACTAAATTATGTCAGATAAAGGGACATACTGGTGTGTTTTTTTGGTTGTTTTTGCTGTTGTTGTTGTTGTGGGTTTGGGTTGGTTGGTTTTAAACTAAGGAACTGAAGAATTAGAGCAAATATTGAACTTCTTTATGACAGCTGCCACCAGCAGGCAGATTTTTAGAGCTGTCCCTGAGAAAACTACTGTACTTGTCTACACCTTCCACCAGGGTAAAACCCACTGAAAAAACTGAAGTCTTTCTGATGAAGGCATGTGTCCTTACATGTTCAGGCTATGAGTTCTAGTGTGAGACCATCATATGCTTTAAAATAACACGGCTTGACTCAGGGCAGTGGAGTTCCACACTCTTAAGTCTGATATGTCTATAGCCCTATTTTTATTTTTTCAATTTAGTTTTGTTTGTTTGTTTGTTTTTGGCAGACCATTGGAAAGAGCTTGGGACCTTGTAGGGGAACTAGTTTGGTTTTTCAGGGTTCCAAGTGCTCAGGGCTGCATTGGAAAATCATTCTGCCTAGATACGTTGGATTGGAAAGCTGTAGCTCTGTGTCCCCTAACATTTCTGACCATTAGAGGGGGAAAAAATAATAAAAATAAATAAAAAAAAAAACAGGAAACAAACTGTTCTAAAAGTAAAAATGTATTTGCAGAAAGATGGGTTAAATAACCGGTACAATCTTAATTTCAAAGGTGTGGTGGAAAACAGTGTCCTTTCAAAACTAAATGTTCCAGGGTCGAATACAACAGGGGTGTGACGGGAGCTTTCATCAGATGTCAGTGTCAGGACAGGCAGAACCTGCCAACTAAATTAAATCTGTAGGAGCTATTGTTGACACAGGAGGTTCCTATTGTGTGAAATTATCAGGTGACAATTTTTGCTTGGTAACAAGTAGTTGTGACAATGCACATCCCTACTGTGCGTGTGCACTTGTACACATATGCTCACCTATGCATATATATCACTTAAGGTCAGATGTATGATTATGGAGGATTGAGAAATTCACTATTCTGCATGCTGTAAAAGCATCTGTACTTCAATTACACTGCTTGTTCCTGGGATTAGACTCCTCATTTTCATGAGACTCTCACTCAAGCAACGCATTCAAGACTGACCTTATTCATACTTCATCTATTTCCACACTCTGCACAAAGAAAATGAGGCCACCGTTCCTCTTATCATTACAGCCCCATTTCATGATTTTGTTTTCCTCTAAACTAATACAGCATCTTCCCTTCTAGCACATCTTCCTCTCAGCTCTCCCCTCTGTGTGCTGCCCAAATTCAAACAGCTAAGACAGAGTTCCTCCTGTGCCTCCCTCTGACACTTCATTAAAATTTAAAATCCTGCTCTCAATTTGAAGGCCATATAACAGCTCTTCTCCAGGTTCTCCTGTGCTATTCAGTCATATCTCTTACTACAGCTCTTGCAAAAAAATATGATTTATTCTTTGACCATTTCTAGTGAGCTGTGACTAAACAGAACTCCACGGAACCATTTGCCCTCTGTAACTACACACACTGGAGTCATGTTCCCACTGTCACAACTTCCCATCTGAGCCAAAACAAAACATTTCGGAAAAAAAGATATGTGATACAAATACCTAAGCTATCTATACTATCAACTGAATTTCTTAACAATTTCAGTACAGTCCTTGAGGTGCCTTGTGGACAACCAACTCTCAAACACTTCCCACCCTATCTCAGTACTAGTAAGAGGGCATGCTCAGGCTCCTGTGTTTCAAGCAGCTGTCACTACCATGTGCTGGAGGCCTTCTCTGGGTCTAAAATTAAAATTAAAATTAAAATTAAGATAAGATAAGATAAAATAAAATAATAAAATAAAATAAAATAAAATAAAATAAAATAAAATAAAATAAAATAAAATAAAATAAATAAAATAAATAAAATAAAATAAATAAAATAAAATAAAATAAAATAAAATAAAATAAAGCAGATCCTTCCTACCCCTCCATCTCACTAGTCAGTTTTGGGGACAATGCTTCTTCTCCATCTGGAGTACAGCAACTCTACAGCACCCTGGCACAGAGACATGTAACACTACATTCATGCATGGACAGTGGCTCAGTGAATTCCAAGAGGTGCACGTGCATTTATCGGGCAGTGGGAAAAGAGAGTACAGCCATAAACATGATCTAGTACAATTTATATACAGCCAAATTTCATGGCAAAGTCACAGCCAAAGAGGTCTACAGCTTCTGTCTCCCATTACCACCAGGTTCAGGCTGAATCCACTGCTGCTGTAGTGGTAAAGTACCATAATTTAATCAGAGATAAGCACAGTAGGAGTTCTGAGCTGCCACTATTTTAAATATGATTTTGTACACTGTTTTCCCTGGGTAATTAGGTTGAGAACCATCAGGAGCACCTAATACCTATCTGAGGCTGCACAGTGCTGCCAACAGCTTGACTCCCTGCCCACAGCAGTGCAGTTCATCACCAAGCAATAGACTTAGAGATGATAAGGGACAATAGAGATGAGGTACATCATCTCTTGGTTAGCTGCAATATTTTCTAATAAAGCTATTTCAGGGAAGTTAGAGCTAGCACATATCTTTTTCAAACTTACATGAACAAAGGTATAATTACTTTGCAAAAGAGCCCAATTTTCTGTTGCAATGATGAGGAACACCTCTGTGAGTTGACCTGTATTTCTGGCAAACACAACAGTTCAACAGATTTGCATAAGTTAATGTTTACTTGTCTATATAAAATATTCTAAGCCCATTCTCTTAGACTCGTTAATCCTTCACTGTTATTCAAACATTACTTTCTTTCCATTTAACTTATTTTTGAAATTATTGTTACAAATTACATCTTAATGTTTTTAAATAAATGCTCACCTAGTTTGCTAAACTGGTAGTGGAGACAGAAAAGTGTGACCTCAGTCAATGAGCTTGAAGGTAATACCCTGCAGAAAGCATACAGAAGTTGTATATATATACACTATAATCATGTGTGTAATCACAAACCTCCATTTTTTGTAGGAATTTACTGCTTTCATAGCAGAGATGGTAGAGAACACAGAAAGTGCTGGTGGTCAGCTGCAGCAGCTGAAATTTGGAGCATGATCATTCTCAGTTGTAATGGTGGCAAGCTCTGACAAAGCAGAAGGACAGAGAGCATGGTAAACTGTTGTCACTTGTTACAAAGGAAATTTTTTTTTACTTTTTTTTTTCACTTGGAAGGAGAACTAGCCCATAATTTTCATTGTCAGTGTTATGTGACTGTCCTAGACTTCAGCGAGATGCTGTTAACCAAACATGTTAACAATATCACATCAGAACTATCTGTAAGGCTCTTACAGAGCCTTAACTCTTAAAAGGACAGTTCTTACAGAAGAACTTTTAAGTGGCCATATAGCATCAGTCCAAAGGTTCGTCTAATACAGCATCCCGTAGCCAGAAGCAGATGCCCATGAAAGAGCACAAGAATGGGAAAAAAATATATGATGCATTTTCTTAATACTCTCCCAGGCTTACTGCATCCTTCTTTTGCCCAGCCCTGTTGGTAATTTGTTTTTGTTTTTTTTTTTGAAGATTTAAGGATTTTACATTTCTTAAACACATTTGTTTTCACACCCCTGTGCTGAGGAGCAGGAATATACAATACTACCCCTACTGCTGTTTAATGTTGTTTCATTTAATTTGTCTTGTGCAGAGTTAATATGTGTTTAGGTGAGTCACTTTTGCCATCATACTCAGCCATCAAGCTGAAGTTTCCATTCTTCTTCTAGAAAGGCTGTTCTTATGAGCATTTTCTGATAGTACCACTCCTACAAATGCAGAATAGTATGGCAAATTTACTTGGATAGCAAACATCAAGTAGGTAGAACTCAACCATAATGTACAAGCAGTAGAGATTATTATACAAAATTAATAAAGGCACAGAAATGTTTCATGTGGTTCCCACTTATATATCCTTATCTTATTAAGCATTTTAGATTTGAATACTCAAAAATGGTTAATAAAATATATAAAAAAATATCAACTATTTAAAAATATTGGGCTTCATACTTGGGTTAAGTAAATTTCAGGAAACAGTTATTTAAAAAGTTATTAGAGAGCAGACAGAGACTGAATCTTGTTTTAAATCAAAGGATGCAATATTATTCACCTAAGTTGCAATTTCAAACTTTGTATTTTAAGAGAGAAGAGCCTGAAGCTTTGTTCCTTTCTTGTGTAATAAGTTATTTAAATCTATTGAAATAGATACCTCGCTATGCCAAGTAGTGTTACCAAGCAATCAAAATCTGGAAGCACACAAGTGTCATTGAGGACAAAACATATAGATCACGTATTCTGAAAAGTATGTTACCCTTTTGTGTCAAAAATATTATCCAGCAACTTTGTTCCAACTGGATGCCTACCAAAAAAACAAGACAAGTTGAAAATCAGTGGAGTTAAACCCCTTGGAGAGATGTAATACTGTGAGTATAATTGAAATGTTAATAATTATGCTCATGCTGATAATTACCAAGAATAGTTTGGTATAGTAGTTACAGAGCTCACCTTTCACCCTGGGTCTTGGATTTGATTTCTACCTGGGACTGTATGAAAAGAGTTCAATTATCTCCATCTCCCTTTTAGTGGATGGATTTTCCACCCCATTCACACTTCAGAAATAAACAAGAATAAAAATGGAGAGGGACAGAAAGAACATTTTACGGCCCCTAATTAGCTAATTAGTGTGAAGTTGTTTTTGTTTTTTTTTTTTTTTAATTTAATTTGACAGGAAATGTAATACAGTTTAGACCATTTGGGAAAGACACAAAATGACTGAAAAAATGCAAGCTGAGAACAAAGCTCTACTGAAGACCTTCCTCTACAGTTTATTTTCATATTTTGAGTATAACGTACAAAAATTACAGTGGTCTCGTAATGTAAAGATAATACACTTTGTTGCTGCGCAACAGCCTTATAGCTGCATACCCAACCTTATCAACATGACACAAACACTTTAGCTCAACACTTATTTCTATTCAAGCTAATGCATAATAAGAAAAGGAATTAAATTACAGCTTATGCACAGGATTAACAGCAGAAGTTTGAACAAATACATCAAACCTACTCAATGTTTTGATGCTGGATTTTAACCAGCCCAATTACATCCATCTACATATAGCTGAAACAAACTGTGAGAATACATAGCTATCTATGCTATCTCTAACTTGAGGGTTTCAAAGGTTGTATGAAGTTCTGCCCACTTTGGAGTGCATCTCTTAGAACTGAAAACACAATGATAGTATAAGCAGGTCAGCACCTGATGCCCCAGTGCAGATCTACAAGACACTATGCAGTCAGGAATTAAGGAAACTGAAAGGTGTCTTATCATACCAAGTGAAATCTCAGAGAGTTCTGCTGTGCTACGCAAAGATTAAGGCCAACATTTACAAACAGTCATTGCTTATGAGATACTGTAATTAGTCTCCACCAGTTACTTACTATTTACTATGGTAAATGCTGGCTTAATCTGTGAATTGTACAAGTTTAAAAAAAAAAAAAAAAGACAACAAACAAACAACAACAACAACAAAACAACCAACCAACAAAATATAGTGGACACAAGCTGCATTCCTCAAGTATGTTAAGAACAAACCAAATGGGCTTTTACTCTGTTCTTATTTGGAAACAAAACCATCATTATCTGTACTCTTCTTTCTAAAGCATTGTAGATACCAAGATAAAATAGGAAATGAAATAAGATCCAGGCATCATGAAGGAAATATATATTAGAAAATGTATACTCTAGTAACTAAATACCACAACACAGGAAACTACAGCCTACGCCTGGAAATGAATAGGAATTTCCCCTTGGGTTTCAGTAGCATTCAAAAGGAATTTGAAATCAAGTAGGCTAGGGAGAACAACACGAGAGGATTCAGCTTAGCTTAGAACTGAAATATATGTGCCTTTGCAGCGCAGTGGACTTTGAAAAATTCAGTGTAATGGGATAAAATCCACACAGGTAGAAGGAAAGGGAGCACAGCCCTCTCATACCAGAAAGTGCTCCAGTTACTGACAGGGCACACTACACGTTGCTCCAGTTCTGTTCTGCTTTCCCTGGCTTTTATTTGAAAATGCTTTGATTTCAAGTCAAATGGCAGGTACTGTGTCATTATACTTGTTTTGTCCCTTTTCTTTCAGCAAGGTAGAGAAGTATAAGGGAAACAGGAGGGAACTAGGGCTATTGCAGTTCAAGCACAAGGCCAAAAATTTGTGAAATCAAGCTGCGCTTGCTCTGTGAAGCACCTTAAGTGCTTTATTCCTCATACATGGCAGAGCCAACTTAAAGCTATTTTCTCTAATAAAGTGCTTCATGAGTCTTTATTTCTCTCTGTGCTAAGACGACACCATCCACAATTGCAAAATTAGCCACAAGAGGATATTTATTAAGCCATACTAAAGTTTGCTCTCACAGTGCTAGCAGGGTACCTTGTGGATGAGCTATACTTCCATTTGGTAAACATGCAAATTGTCCTACATTTGTCACATCTGCAGCTTTAAATGCTACAATTACAGCATATGAAATGCTCTGGGCATCACACAAAAGCCTCAGCAGGGATTTGAGAGCGGCAGCCCACCACACGCCCCACTGCTAGCACCGATGGCACTGCACCCTGGCATATCTCACTTAGACTGTCTCAAGCCATCGGTAAATATGTAATAAGACCTCGTGTCAGAGTGCATGCCATGATGCGTGGTGCTTATCTGCACAAACTCTGCAAGAAGCAGTGTGCTCGGTGTGTCAGAGCTGTCCGTCTTACTATAGCAGCAAACAGGATGCTGACAGGAGGGATGGCCCAAAGCCCAGCAAGGAATCCTGCCCTAAGTCTCACAGGAAAGGACAATATACATGACCTGAAACAGAGGAGAGCATTGGAAAGGCCTTGCCATGCATATTTCCTTTATCTGTGAGAGGTGTCATACACAAGTGCACAACGCTTCAGCATTGTGCAGTGCCACGGTTTGTTCTCTGGCTGTATATCACCTGTGGTGTTGCCACTCACTAAAATAGATAAATAAATAATTAAAAAATCCACAACCATCAACCAGAGTGTTACGGACATGGTTACCTATCAATTAAAATGTATTGTGAAATTTTTGAAGTGGTAAAAAGGCATAAACCTACAGGGAATGCAAGAGTCACTGGAAGGAATAGGGCAGGGAAGAAGAAACCCCCCGGCTTAATATAATCAAAGGCTTTGATATTAAATGTACAGGTGCTGCACTGCACCCACAGAGTTTCAAAACAGTGAATATAAGGTTTTTCTTCCCTGGGTTTTAAAACAGGAAAAATACTAAAACCCAAGTGAAAATGGGAAAATAGAGAATCCATTAAAGATATTCTCACAGTAGGGCACAATAGGCTTTCTATTTAGCAGCTCACAGCTAAAGCGTTTGCAAACCGTACAGTTATCAAGAAAATGATAGATGAAGGAATTTAAAATAGTAATTTCAAATAGGTATTTCTTTGGCCTTGCTCTACTTTATTTCACAAGAGGAGTTTACCTACAAAATGTTTAGACATCAAAGAATTCTGGCCTTGAAACTCCTCTCACACCTGCTTTATGCTTGTACCTCTTATGTCCATGATTTCTTTCAAAATATAAATAATTCTACTTCTTTATGTATAGCTTGACTTATTTGTGTCCCCAAATCCTCTGATTTCTAAAGAACGGAGATTGGTGCTATTGGTCATTCCATATGCACTCTGTTTTTTCCCCGTATTAAATGTCCTTCTTTTTGAATTAGAATTTCAGTACATGTGAGGACCTAAAGGAAATGCAGCATTTCAAGTGCGGATGCATTAATGCTGTGTGTCTTGCAGACACTGTTACTTTGAGTTTGTGCACTGCCTCACAATACATTCCACCACAAGCAGCCTGGCCTTCACTCTGTAATTTCATATCCATTTATATATCTCCATATATTTGTATTATTAAAACTCTACCCGTTCCTAAAGTTGCTGATATCTGAAGAGCTAATCCTCAGTTTGTATCCAACCTGTTTATCTGCTTTCATGTGCCATATATATGACTTTACACTTGCTGGTATTTAACATTATGTCAGATGCAATTTTTCACAGTCATGTACTTTGCAAGCTTCCCTTTTTTTCCCCTGATTTTGCCCAGTGAATGTGCAAATCTCTTGGTAATACTTCTGTTTTCTTTGCACTTAGTTTGCTGTTTCTGGATTAGCACGTTTTCTCATGTGTGCAGGCAACTCCAACATGAAATTTGTTGCCTATTGCACACTTACACAGGGCTGCCAAAGGTCTCGGACAGGTCACTTGCTCTGGGACCTGGCAATACAAGAGACAGGTGCCTGGGGCACTGGTATTCCTCACACCTTTTCTCCCACTTCTCCCAGCCTATTTTGACAGTTTCCAGGTTCTGCCAGTCGATTTCCTTATTGGAAAATGGAAAACATTGTGAAGAGGCTGCAGGCAGGCAAATACTTTGTTTGATCAGAGAAAAGCAGTCTTTGATATATGGTTATCGTTCGTGGATTTCACATGTTTACGGAAACATTTGCACACACACATACATACTAGCAATATGATTTATGCAAGTTAACTCCTCTGTCTCCTCTTTTCTTTCAAGTGCACATTTTATACGGTATTTTCTACAGGCATGAACTGGTAATCAGACACCAGCTAAGCCAGGGCTTGTCACCATATCTGGCAGTGCTTCCCTCTGCCTGCCCTCCGCCAGCACCCAGCGCCGCAGCACGCGGGTGCCAGCCAAGGAAGGCAGATTCCCAAGCATCGCGCTGCTCTCGCTGGGGCTCCTCTGCTTCACATCACCGCCCAGCTGCAGCACAGCACAGACCTGTTCTGCCTAGGACCAAACCAGCTGCATCGGGTACCACTCCTACTCAAAGCAGAAAGCCTCCTTGTATATGGTAACTTTTCTTTTTCTTCTTCTTCCAACTGTGTGCTTTTATGCTCTCTGCGAAATGACAAAAACTTCCAAGGCATTCCCTCGTCAAACAAATGCCAGTTTCTTCCACCTTGATCAGCCTTTTCCTTGTGTGTAGATTATGGTTCACGTTAAAATTGAACAGCAATACCTTATGACATTCACAGCACTGTGTGCCAAAAGGAAAAGAAATTTACCTTAACCTGTCCTTTATCATTCTGTGCAGACTCCATGCTGGTTCGTTGGATGTTTTGGATTCTCTGACTGATTTCCTTTGGAAAATCACTGACCGTGATTTTTTAGACACCTGTTATTTTTCACTGTATCTTTGTAAATAAGTGGGCCTTTTTTACACTAAAATATGCTAGCTTGGTTAAAGAGCTTTTTTTCCCATTTTTCCACAAATACTGTTCTGTTGAAAATGGAGTCCTAGGGCACTGGTTCTCTGCTTGTCTTTGTAAATTGACTATGCTTTTTGTTGTTGATGTTGTTGCATGCCCTCCCTCTTCCCTCTGTCTTCTTCATATTTCTATGGCTAGAAGACAAAACTGAGCTGGTTATTGAGACTGTATCATTTATTTGTGTTCTTTAAGCAGGCTGCAGCAGAGCCAGAAGATAATGGGCACCTCATTTATTCAGGCTTTGAATGATCATATTTAATTCCCAGTGACAGCTGTCTTCACTGCATTAGCATTGCAAATCAGCTCTGTTTTGTAATGGCCTTCTATTGAACATGATTCAATTATGTGTGGTCCATAGTGAGGCAGGATACGGTCTTAGTATCTATAGCAATATTTCTGCAAGCTGCTGCTCTTTACACTGCTCACATTTAAGCTGTCTGTTTACCACAATGCTTTCCTTGAACTACACTGAACTCTCTTCATTTTGCAGCTAAATAAAGAAGAATGAATATAATTCGTAAAAGCAGTTATCTGGTCAGACATATTACATACCCCATCTTCTTTACACATGCCCGGAATCAGGAAACACTTGTTAAAATAATTGTTATTATACTTAAATCATTTATATTACAAAAGTCATTAAAGTGGATTTAAATGATTATAGTGTTAAATGGTACTAAGTACTAAAGCTCAAAGCTGGTTTGAAGAAAGATTATAATAATATTCCAAACAAGTAAATTTTCTTTTAATGTCAGAGCTTCCCAGGAAAAGGGCAGCAAGGCTTAACACCTATAAAGTAAGCTAAAAAACACAAAATTTTGAAAACACAATTTCAAAAGGTTTGAAAAGTCCTATCTAATTTACTGTGAAATGGCTAAATCCTGTGCACCATAAATTCCAGTCCTTCTGCATCTGGGGCTGACGTGCAGATTACTTTTCAGACTAAGCTGCTGAGGGTCTGGATCACATCACAGTAGCTTAATAGGTCTGTCTACTTGGTATAATATAAAAAACCTTTCTAAATTCTGATTCCACTTGTAAGGCAAGTCCTCCTATTGTGTCAGGCAGCCTCAAAAAGACAAGCTTCCTCTGTACAGATCCTGCAAAAACATGCTTATGTCGGTGCAAGGCAAAGCACAAACCTTACCCTCTTCTTCAGGATTTCCACTCCTGTGATCTGTAAAATATTCCACGCTTGCAGAAATCTCATTATACACAACGCCACTGTCCCCAGCCTCAGGGCTCTTCTAGCACCCGTCATCTTACTGATGAAGTGCACGTACGGCAGAAATATCTTACTTGTTCCACACACTAGAGTGCTGGACCATCATTCCAAAGTATCTTGTCAAACAATGCAAGGGAAGGTTTGTTAGTCATACACTACTTGGAATTGTTTAAAGATCCCCTCTAGCTAACAGTGATAGAGCAGTTACGGTGTACCTCCTGCGGGACCCCTGGTCTGAGGCTGGACCTGGGCTGGAAGGTCACAGACACTCTTGTAAGATGCCATTCCCTCAAATGCTGCTGCACTGGACACTGCTGTGCATTTACAACTTTCTTCCAACATGATGACCTCCAGATAAAGAGGCACTCTTCCGTCACAAAAGTAACACTTCAGCTCCTCTGCTTATGCACTGCCTCCCTGAGAGAGAAAAATGACATAGAGGTGTAGAAGCAAATATGCAACTCATTTTGACTGTTGAGAACCCAGAAGAGAAGAAAACTTAAGAGGACTGCTGTGTATTTTAAGTTTTGATCTTAAATTCCTTTTCTATTTTTTCCCTACAGAACAGCCCATCAGAAACGTCTGCTAACTTCCAAGTCTGAACAAGAGGGCAGCTCAGCAAGGAACAACTTGTATGGGTATTTCTAACCTTTTCCTCAAGCCTGACTCTCTTGAGAACACAATCTGAAACTGATATCTGTCTTTTCTGACCATTTTCTGATCCATTTTTTTCTTTTTTAAACCTGCATTCACACCTTTCCCTCTCCACTGTTCCCTATGACATATTCAATTTTCTTTTCTGCCAAGATTCTGGACACTGCCATTTCTTGATTATGTTCTTAACTTAGTTTATGAGGTTATACTACATTTTGGAAAACATAGAACTTATATGAAAATAATGACCACTTCATCACTCGTATAGGTGATACACATTTTTTAAAATAAGACCCATCTGTTTTTAATGGCTGTTTATTTTACATACCTCAAGTTGTACATTCACCTACCTGGGAAACACACTGAATTTACAGAAGCAGTAACTTTAGCAGGGTCTCAGGCCCCAGTCCTCAGAAGTATTTATGGATCCAGTGCCCATCAGCTTAGGTGCTAGATGAAAAATTCAGCTATATATTTTAAAGAAAGGAGGTGCCAATATTTCAAAAATTAATGTTAAATTGTATTTAAAATCTACTCTGCTCAGACCTCCAGAAAAGGAAGATCTCTTTTTTTTTCTTTTCTTCTAATTTGCTTGAACCTTTCTGCTGATTAAAAGCAGTCTACAAAAGGAATGAAATACTTGATAATGGAATAAACCAGTCTCCATCACATTAAGAGTTGCATTCTCTACACTCTTCACAGACAATCAGAGATTTTAAAAAAAAAATGTTAAAAGGGAGTTGTTCAGTTCTCTTTCATATCATTTCCCTTACTTTCTGTAATAACACCTGTAAAGGTTTAAAGTAAAATTAGATTTCTTAACAGAAACTAATTTTACCAGGGATAAAACTTTCCTTGTGGACGAGTAATGGAACCAGGAAAAAGAGCAAAAAGAAAGCCTGCACCACAAGCTCTACAGGGAAGAACAGAGCAAAAGAGTTTGGCAAATAGATTAGAGGAGAAACAAGATCTTAACTGTACCTTTTAATTTCTTTCTTCCACTGAAAAATAAATGAAGGAAATATTTATTCCATTAAATGTGAATATCCAGGATTTCCAGTAGTAAACAATTCCACTATGGCACACATTAAGAACACTTGTACATACTAGAGTATCTTCCTTTTTCATCATAGTCTTTCACCTCAGAAGCATTGCACTGTGACTGAAACGGAAAAACAAGTACAACGTCTACACTGTGGCAGAGGCTGGTTGCACTCCTGGTGGAGTATAGTCTCATGCTTTGGCAGCCAGTCCCAAGGCCCATGCTATCTGACACTGCTAGATTGCTCTCAGGTTCATATTTTTAGATGCTGATCTTCATAAAAATATTTTTTGCCTAAGGAAGAAAGGTCTGTGTAACCATAGTATCTCTCTCTCATCTATTTTTCCCCTCCTGTAATCATTATTAACCCAAATCCCTAAGGTATTAGAAGTCCTAAAGCTGCAGAAACCAACCAATATCACCTTTTGTATATGCTTTGCTATTATGTAAGATTGGTCATGTTTACAGTCAATTACAGAGGAAAAAAAATAAAAGGAAATTTCTTTCTATATTGCTTTATGTAATGGATACTAATGAAAACTTCCTCCACCTGTCGTATAATTTGGTGCAATTAATGCAATTTGTTCTGGTAATTGTAAAAAGGTCAGGACCAGAGTTCATGAAATATGAATCACATCCCATTTCAATATTTATCATCCTGTGCTATCCAAAGATACCATTAATATACAAATAACTTCATTGAGAAACAATAAAGATTTCTAGAAAAAAAATAAACCTGTTAGAGAAGCAAGAAAATGGAAAGTAAATCCCATAACACCCTCTCATTCTTCAACTGAACGCAGACATTCTTTAGCATTCACCCACCATAGGCCATCATCTTGTAGCCAGCCTTCCAAAATAACTGCTGATCAACTGATTTGTTGTAGTACTTTGAAGTTTGTGCTGTTGTGTCTGCCCCAGATGTGTTCCAAGTACAAAGGCAATTAATGCAAATAGATCAATGAGGGAAATAAAGCTAACAGTCATCTTGATCTCACATGACTGTGCTAATGCTGCCCCATGTATTAGTCCTAGTTAAGAAGAATATTAATTAATTAATAGATAAAAAATATTAAAAGATAATTATTAAGGTTGTGTCTGCCTAGACCTTTAAGTAGATGAAGAAGCTTGTGTTTGTGGGCTAAATAGAAGTGGGTGTCTTGCAGATAAGATGATAGGTAGGTTGTCAAAAGCCTTAAGAATGAATCCACAGCTTAGGTTTGGTGACGCTAAGTGGACTTTTGTAAAGCAAAGGAAGTAAAGGTAAGGGAAACATAGGAAGAAAGATTCTTGCAGCAATATGAAGAATTGTAAGAAGAACAAAATTAAAACAAAAGACAAAAAAGTTATAGTAACTGAGGCACAAGATAATGCCAACTTCTGCTAGCTGGAAGGAAATACAGAAATGTATTTTAAATATTTGAGATTTGAAATGTTGCAGTGAGAACACATCCCTCTTGGACGTATAAGAGATTTGGTCCAAGATTTTTGTTTGGACAAAATAATCAAATATGCTTTAATAAAGTATATTGCACTGAAACATCAACACTTTAAAAGGCATAATATTATCAATGCCAGTTACTGAGAGCAACAGAGGTGCTATGGGTAAGCTGGAAATAAATGGCTAGTTTTTAAATCAAAAAAGATGTGTTTGGTTTCTTAGATATACAAATCATAGAAGCTTGTTGGTATTTGTTTGGTTGGTTTGGTTTTCTGTTTTGTTTTGTTCTTTTACCAAGAGAAACCACTGTTAAGTAATAAAGTGTAGAGAACAATATTTTATAAAATGAGTTTCTAATAGAGGAATGCAGGTAAACAGTGACAGTTTACATGAGTTAAAAAAACAAGCAGTCAACAATTGCTGATGTAAGAATAGGCAAGTGTTTGTTTATTATTTCCCAATTTCCCCTCTCATTGAGTAATTTAAATGGGAAATGTTTAATATGGGGAATATTGGCTAGTAAACTTGAAGCATACTCCAGTAATCTATAAATAAATGAATTATGTTAAATTATCACAGGTATTAATAAGCCTTCTAAAATCCGTATTCTCTACAAATATATATTTAATTTGATCTTGACTGATCTTCATACAGAGTATTCCCTAAATAACAACTAGGAGCAAAGCCATGTAAAAGATTATAAAATTCTTTCTTCAAAGATAAAAAGGACGCTAGCATTTCCTGGTTTCCCATTCTGTTTTATACACACTTTTTTTTTTTGGTGGAATGCAATTTATTTTCTCTTACATTCCTTTCTTCCATACAGATTCTCTGTACTTGATATATGGTAATTGACGATCACCGTTTTTAAAAGGCCTTTAAGGGCACTATAGGTAGAAAAAAGAGAAGCCAATTCCCTGAGTTCTCTGTGGACAAAGAAGTCAGGTTAGCAAGCTTCTGTTACAAAGGAAGCTCTCCAGCAATTTCAAACGTCTGGTTCAAATTAACAGTTGTCAACTAAATCAAGGAGACTGAAGCTGAGAAGTTAAGCAAGATAAACATGTGAAATTGCTCATGAAGAGCTGAAGCCAATCAAATAACCATTTTATCAAATTCCAGTACAGTTAAATGAATTAAGTATGGTATTATTAATATGGTGAAATGGTCCCCTCACTTTCTAAGACTCTGGTTGTCATTCTCGTGAATGCCATGGCCACTTGGAGCTCAGCAGCAATGCTGGAGATGAAACTCAGAGGTTACTGCTCTGAAAGCAAAGCCCTGAGCTCCACAGCTGGTGAAAAATCTGTACTAACTTGGAGCCCAACAGAACATATGACAAAAATAGGGTTGATTACTTTAAACATTCAAAGATTTTTGAAAGATAATTTATCTTGATTTTAAGATGTCAGGTAATGTGTATCACACCACTTAATCTTCACTGTTAAAAATGATCATTTCAAATTTGTTGGCATTGATTCCATGTCTTTTTCTACAGGCTGTCTTCTATCTGTATCTGTTTCTACCACTTTCTTCTGTCAAATGATCACTCTAGAACACTGTTTCTTAATCTGATCACCATACAGGCAAAACTATTACAAAAAACACTTGGCAACAGACAACTGCATTTGCAGTAGACAACTGCATAGTTACACATGCCCATACTCACAAGCGAAAAAAAAAAAACAACAAACAAACAAAAAAACTAGAATATACTATAATACATTTTTTTAATAAAAACTATTTTGATACTGCCATACACCAAACCACTCTGAAATAAATCAATTATCTTTGGGTTTTTAAAGGTTGGAAACACAATAGAGTACAACTAAGGCATCTAAAACTTAATGACAGTTTACAAGTGTCATGCTTGGTGCAGTTCCGTGCACTGTAATATTGTTCAGTACCACATGAAATCAATAGTTGAGTAAGGAATGCTCCAGATTTTATCTTCAGGAAAAGTCCTCCTTCTTATATAATAGTGCCTTAATACTGGGGTTGGATGTGAAAGGTTGCAAAATATGGGAGATATGTTGGCATGGCTTTATCCAAGACATTCATGCTTTAAATATATTATGACATGCAAGATTAGCTGTATAAACAGCACACATCATGTCTGTTCAGCGTGTTATGGTATTTTAGGATTACTAAAATTGTATACATACGCCCACAAAACCTCTATCAATATAACTATCCTTTCACTTCTCTTCATCAAAAACAAAACAGTTATTTCTGAGCTGGTAGAACAAATGAGTTAAAAAATCAGTGATGTCTTCATCATGAATATTTGTCCATATCAGAATGGAGGCTCCTGGAACAATTACTACGTATCTAGGCAGCAGCACTATAAGTGAATGTGAATTAGCATCACTACAGATTATTCCAATAGTTCCTATTCATCACAAACAACAACAGCTTCAGGAAAACATAGCACTAACACATGCGACCAGACAGGGAATATAACTGAAAGCACATTTTCAAATCAAGAAAGAAGTCTAAAGACTATCAAAAATACTAGTATATAATGAAACCCACAAGACAGTGTTCAAAATTAGAATATTCAATTGAATTCCTTAATAATTTCTGAGAACTGCAGCAGAAAAGCTCTTATATGTGCAATACAAAAGGTTATAAGCAGACAATCCATTCAGACAGTGACCTTGCCAGCCAGTACTGGGGGATAAATAAATAAATAAAACAGTACCATTCCGTGTCACATTCTCCAACACCCTTATTGCTCTACCTCCCAATAGAAATGTCATGCAAATAATAGAGGATAATCCATGTTAAGTTGTGGTCCATACATGAAAAGGTTTTGGAAAACATAATTAGTGTTAACATGAAAAATGTTTTGCACGTTATCTCCACAGTTTTTATTCTAGCAAATGAAAACGAAATAAGCCTGGTCTCTCCCATCCTCCCTCCAGTTATTAGTTATTATGAGTACAACTACATGCAAGTAGTACAACAGCTCTAGATCCTGCATTTATACAAAATTGCTGAACTAGGTTTTACAAATAAACACAAGGAACAAACATGTTGTTTAATATGTTCATTTCGGATTAATCTTTTTTAAAAAGTCAGTCAACTCTGTTTATTTGACAATAATTCTAATAGCAGAACCTATGTTGCCAAGAAAAAGTGAACAAATATTTTCAGAGATTACAATCTGCATACACTTAATGCCATTATCACTTTATCAGTATCATATGCCTGGGGAGGAAGAGGAACCATTATTCACACTTTACTTAAATTAGACTCACCTCACTGGGCTGGTATTTGGCAATCCAGAAAGCAACCTCATTTCTAGAGTCCACAACAAATTTGCAGAGGTAACAGTCAGTAAGAAGATGGATTTATTTTAAAAACTTTTATACCTATATATATATATATAGGTATATATAGGCATACATACCAGTCCCAAATAGTATTATCTACTTTACATACAAAATCATTTAAAATATAGCCAGACTTTACTATCTGCATTTTAACAGTATGAAGAAACAAAGCCTTAGAAGTTTTACTTAAAAATGCAGAATAACAGCAGGAACTGAATCCTATTCTTTTCACCTAATACTTTCTCTCCACTAGCCCATAGACATCAAACCTACACTGATATTGGGTCATCCAAACCACACTCTACAAATTTTCCACTTTGAGTATTCCTACTCTGGCCAAAATGCAGATCCCATATCTATTCTGGTTTCATTGAACTGTCATTCCAGGAGTTTAAGAAGTGAGTTCAGAATATTTCTGCAAATAACTACTTGGTTCAACGAGCTGCAAACATATCAGATGTAATCAAAAAGCAATTGGCAGTGACCACATGCATCAAGCATGCCAGAGTGGATGAGAACTTAAAAGCTAAGATCAAGAGAGTAATTTGGAAATCTAATCCTCACTGATACCTGCATCCAATTTGCATCTCAATTTTTGCCACAAATTCCTCAAAGCACCTAAAATTGGCCACTAAAGCATGTGCAACAGCACCTGAGCCCTACTCAGGGACAAAGTGACAGGGTCCTTGGAGTCTAAGTCCCAAGAGCCAGAATGCTGATATGGTCCTCAAGACTGTGCTGTCTTAAGCTACAGTCTTATGACCTGAAAGGACTATTCAGCCCTTTGCTGTTGTACAATATAGCCAATGCTGGATGCACCTCTACACAGTGGCGTTCCCAGGTCCAGCACCAGAACTACTACTCATACAGCTGGAGCCCTCCTGGACAACTCTTGGAGCCGTGCAGAGCATGGGTGTTTCACATGAAGCTGGGGCTGAGTTTAACATAGCCAAACACCTTACGTTGGAAGCAAGTGATAGCACAAGTCCCAGCTCCCTTAGGAAGTGATAGCACAAGTCCCAGCTCCCTTAGGAAGCTGCACGAGTATCTGGGTGCCCATCAGACAGGGCCGTTCATTCTTAAGCTTTCAAAAATCCAGGCAGTACAGTAGTACCTGTCTATAAATTTTAAATATATAACAGAACACTTGATTCTAGACTGTTCATCTCAACATTTCAGTGGCTGATGTCAATATTAACAGCCAATCTTTCCTTTTTCTGTCATTATTCCCATCTCACAAGTACTAAGGGTATGATTCTGCCTCCAATATTTAGGGCTTTTTTTGCACAATACTCTCAACTCATTCAGCCTTGCAGTCAAAAGAATCTAATTTTCTCTACCCAGAAAGGGGGGAGGAATACCCCTCTAACACTTTGCAGACCTTCCACATGCTGATTCCAGAGTTACGTTTTTGTTCATATTGGGCCTTGACAGAGAAAGGATTATTGTCGCATTAGCTCTGCAGACCTGTGAAGACACCCGCTTTCTCTGACCACACTGTTTTCTGTTCCCACAGAAACCACATATTTAGTGGGGGCAGCCCTTGAAATGAATGGAAGTCTCAGCATTCATACAGTAATAAAGGACTACAACCACCTGGATTACTGTTCTTCTGGTGCTATTTTATAAATACAAAGATATTGAAAATACTGAACCATTCCTTCCTTCCCTGTTTTTGCTTTACTAAAACAAGACTGTAGATAAACTGAATTAACATCTTTTGCTAGATCATGTAGGTACATCTCTCATTTGCCCTTCACCCACACTGTACTTACTGTTTTGAGTCTCAGTCTATGTGTTCTGTTTCATTCCTTATTCAAAGTAACATTTAAAATATTTGTATATTCTTAGATATATGATAAATGCATAAAAGGAACGTTTGATTGAAGGTTTTGATTGGAAGTTACACCAAATTTAATCATGCAACCCCAATGAAAACCTGGTTAGCTTTTATGCTAAGAATAGGCCAGCAGAAAGGATAGCAGAATCAGAGCTTACATATTTAGTATTGAATAAACCCTATTTTCTATGCTGTTTTCCATAAAAACAGACATGCTAGATCAAACTAAAAGATTTTTCTCAGCCAGTGGCCAGAAGCTGATGTTTAGAAAAAAGAACATATGAAAGAGGGAAAGTAGAGTGCTAGTTGCCAGCTATTCCTGTTTAAAATCATCGACCTCTTATTTAATAGCTTTTCATGGTCTTTCCTTTATAGGACTGTTTAATCACTTTGGAACTTTTTTGTAATTTTGGCATCCCATGAAATTGAATTTCAAAATGTAATATTCTTAAGCAGAAAAGGTCTTTCTTATGTTTGTTTTAAACCTGCTGCCTAATAGTTTTCTTGGGTACCCCACAGTGAGTAATCACTCCCTATTCAGTTTCTTTGTGTCATTCATAATTTTATATTCCTCTATCACACCCACCTTTTGTTGTCTCTTTCCAGGATGAAGAGTACGAGTACAATTCTGATACAGAAGCTGCCCCATACCTCCAACCTTCCCCTCTGCTATTCTGCCCTTTCTGGGTCTACATATCCTCCAGCAGTTCCACAAAGCATTCACTGTGTGGCAGTCTCATCAATATATGCAGGGACATAATCAAGCTTTCTGTTTTTTTTTTTTTATTGTTATTATTCTTTTCCTAATACTTCCGAATATTGTTTGTCCCTTGATAGCTGCTGAGAATTGGGATGATGTTTTTAGGGAATTAATCAGAATAGCTCCAAGATCTTCTTTGCTAATTTTGAATCCACCACTGTGAGCTTCATAATTGCAATTGTTTTTTTCCTCAGGAGTATTGCTTTGCATTAATTTCTCACCCAATCATTCAATGCAGTAAAATCCTTCTGCAGCTCTTTACAGAAAGTTTTGGCTATCTTGAGAAATTTTATATCAGTCAAAAATTGTTTCCTAATCTCCACCCTTTTTTTAGAGATGTTAAGATGTTGAATAGTTAAGAATGTTAAGATGTTGAATAGCAGACAGCTCCATTCATTCCCCTACTAAACCTTTTGGAAAATGACCACCTGTCATATTCTTTTTTATTCCCCTTTTCTTTAACATATTACTAATTCAGAAAGAAACTTATATCCACTTATACCCAAAATGGTTATTTTTTATTAATTGTTGTTAAGAAAACTATTAAATATCCAAGTATGTAATGCCAAGTTTTGCTGATTTTTCCCCATTATTACACAATAAAACACTGTCACATACTTGTTCTGGTCTTTTTTTTAAATTTTAGCTAATCTGCTCACTAGAGAATTGAGATACACTAATGAATTTCAGTCTCACACTCTTCAGTTAAGGTTCTTTCAAAAAGATTTTTTCTTTAGTTTAAATCTTTCTTGAGTGGTGCTTTGGTACTTTGTCAGAACTACAGTCAGCCTTCCTCCTTTTGTATTTTAAATTCTGTAATTAGTTGTGTCAATGCTTTTAGCAAGTCAATGTTCAACAACATTTGGGGCTTGTTTCATAACAGTTAAAAATTAATTTTCTATGTTCTCATTTTCTCTATGTTTCTTTTTCTAGGGTTTTCTATGTTCTCATTTGGACAGAAGTTCCAAAATGGAAGTTTTTGCTAATACTTTTAATAGTCTTCTGAAAGCATTTTACCCTTTGAAACACCTCTTTTAACTTCTTTTGAGAAATGTTCATCTGTATGCACTTTCCTGTTTGAAGCTATATTATGATGGGAAGATGGGCATGGAGTTCTTTCTTTCTGCCTTCAGTGATATTGAATTTGAGAAGGCTGTGACCAGTATTGCAGAGCAGATTATCGTTATGATTTTACAGCAGAATTTCAAGAAATAAATAAACTTTATTTTCATTACAAATGTCTAATCATTCATTGCTGGATTAAAATAACTGCCTTAGGAATACACTCACAGGTGTTTGCACTGCATGGCATATAGTTAACATAAAAAATCTGATTTAAATTACTGCCACTAAGTGAGAAACTGGGATAAAATATATGTTGGCCTGGGTTATTTGTGAAATATTATATTATTATGATTACCTTCATCTATTATGTGGACCTTTTCGTTGTTGTTTTAAAATTGATTTAGTTCATTGACCTGACTAAGCCTGCCTTTTTCATGGAAGTGTAGAACCTTTCACCTGGGATAAAGATTAGATACTGCATTTCATCATTCAACAGGAATACATAAAATCTATTTATATTGCAAGGAAAATAGATCCTTTTAATCATTTCAGCAATCCCTATTTTGCAGATTATTCAAATTAAGAAAAAAAAAAAAAAGGAAATAATCCATTGATATTTACATCACTAAGGACGAAAAATAAAATAAATAAATAAATAAATAAAGATAATTGCAGGTTTCTAGTTAAGTAAATATCTTAAAAGAAATTCTTATTAAAACAAGAATTTCTGCATGTTGCTATTGACATGAGTGCCCTCAGAAAATATTTCAAATTTATCTGCAATTTGTTTTCATTCTTTGCATATACTGTGAAAAATACAGTACATTTTTTTTCAGAAACGCCTTTGAATTCCCATTTTTAAGCACATTAAAAGGCAAAATAACTGAAAATGAATTACTAACTTAATTTTTCTTCTGTGTGACATTAATTGTCATATTGGTCTGTCCACAATGATATTCAATGAAAGTTTATTTTTGGTTGATGATTACAAATTTTTATTTATTTTCAATGCTAGACAGTATCGATCTTCTCTTCATTTTACCAGTGACTGTGGCAGACTACAAGGTATTTGAAAACACTGACCCATGCATGAGCACAACAAAATTCAGCTTTTGTAGTCAGTGCAGAACAAAGGCTACAGGTGAAAACCAATTCAAAATCAGTGTTTTGCTTGTTTGTTTTTTAAATAAAAGAAGGTCAGAGGTTAAGAAATATCTATTTTATATAAATACTGACTAGTATTTTTTGACATTTTAAATTACAGAGTTGTTGCAACAATAGTCAATGTCAGCAAATGACTCAGATCTGCACAAACAGAAAGAATCAGTTGTCTTCAGATCACCTGGACCGCAACTAAATTGGCCCAAACATATACAGATAATTCTTTATAATTTCTTTTCTACCTGTTTTGCCACCTACAGCATTTTTTCCCCAGTTCAGTGAGATTCCCCAAAATAAGAACAGAATGGAGACAAGCCATGTTCATTTTACCCAGAGATAAAGTCACTCAGGCTGCCCCCTCAACAGTGAGTGAAAAATAGTTAGTGGGTGGGAGAAGATCTTCACGTTAATAAAAATGTGCTGAATGTTAAAAAATAAAACAAAGAAACAAACATGAGCAGTAAAGCTAATTTTGAACAGAAGTTAGGGGCTCTGTAGCAACAATTTTCAGAATTGTCTCAAATTTAAAGGATAGGAGCTGAATAATGACAGCCCCACAGACAAGAGGAATTTCCCAATTTGTAATTACATGGATTGCAACCAAAATCACCCTTTTATGCACTCCAAACAGGAAAAGCAATATTTTTCTACCAAATACACTTTATATATAATAAGATACGGCACACAAATACCTCATGCAAGAATTCTAAAGAAATCAAATTTAGACAATTTAGAGTATAGGCAAGTATAGATAAATCTATGCACACACAACATTGAAAATCATTTAAACTACATATAAACTACATAACAAATTGCAACAAACTTCTAATAAAAATATTTTCTTTTTACCCTGCTCTTTTCAAAATTAATACATTTTTCTCCTTTCCTCTATATCTGTGTATATTGCCTTGTTTCTCCTTTTTCTGTTAATGTTAGATTTTCTCCCTCTTCCTCCATTTCCATGTGTATTCTTTTACTCACCTACCTGACTTCCCTCTTCTTTCTCTCCCCTCTTTATTTATTGCCCTGTATCTAAATAGCTGGGTGGGACATAGACTCTGCCTAAGCCAATCTCAGCGACTTTATACCCACTGCTTAGAGAGGGTACTCAGGGTATAAATGACTTTTTCCCTGGTACCTCAGTGTCCCTTGTATCAAGGCACAGTCTTGTCAAGGTATGGCCTGAAAATAATGAGGATGGAAATCCTTTTGGCTTAGGGATCTCCATGTCTGTTTGTGGTTTAGAAAAAACAGTAGGTATTTTACTGTACTTTTTATTTTTAATCTGTTTTTGCATTTGTTTTGTTCAACAGCATGTTATTTTAAAAATAAAATAAAATAATGAAATGAAATAAAATAATAAAATAAAATAAAATTAAATTAAAATAAAATAAAATAAAATAAAATAAAATAATAAAAAATAAAAAATAAAATAAATAAATGTGTGTGTCTTTTTTCTCACAGTGATGTTTCTTGTCCCCTCCTCCCATCTCTGCCGTGCATAACAGAGCTGCTTGTCATGCACAAAGCGGGGCCACAAAGGAAGAGTGCAATCCTGCATACTCTTTACAATTTCACCACTGAACTTTGCCTGCGGTTTCATGTTATTCATGGAGCAATTTATAAAAAGATGTCTTTTGATGAATATGAAGCCATATTATCTTCCGTGAAATGCTCAAAAACACGATCCTCGGAGTACTTAGCACAAATACCAACTCACGTTCCAGTTGAGATAGAAGCCAGACAAGTTTTCCAGGTATCAGACAATCACCTGCATGTCTTTTCTTGCCAACACCATAATGTTTTCAAGGACAACACTCAGTATTCTCCTATGTAAATAACTCACAGTACAGTCAATGGGATGTGTAGCTGAAAAGCTCTGGAGAGATGTTACCTAGCTATAAAACACTACAATGAAAGTTTTTGTTGCTGAATATACACCTGTTCACAGAAACTAATAGGTATTTGCTGCATTTTATGAAATGTAAATATATTTAAGCTTCAATTATATTAAAATCTATTGATGAGGAGAGAAGGTTCTTTTAACAGAGTGCTAGGAAGACATTCATGAAGCCTTCTCTATCATACTTTGCCAACGCTTTTACCAAGAGGTTCTTGCAAAGAGCTTCTGCCTTAGCTTGCTCCAAATCCTATATCCCAGATGTACATGAGCTTGAGATTCTGACGATTTTTTATGTTTAGCCCAACTTTTAGGCAAAAATGCTTCTTTTAACCAAGAAGGTGAAAAATATCCCTGAATCAAGAAACACATTAAAACTTATCTTCCCCCACCCCAGCCCCCGAAATTAATAGAATAATACAGTTTCCAATTTACCTAATTTTAAATAAAATTAAAAATATATGTATAATAATAAATGAAATTCCTGTAAGCAAGAGATTTTCTCTTCAGAAATATTTTGATGAATAATAAAAATAACAATGAATTCTGCTGGGAATCACTTCATTGTGAAATTGCCATTCAATATTAAATCAAGCCACTCAATACATCCATAAAATAGAATCATTGGCCCATTAATTTGTTGATAGAATTGTTACCTTCATAAACATCACAGTTATAACTGCTTATAAAGCAAATGCCATAACAAGATTGGTCATTAGACAATTAGGAGATGTGTGGCTACCCTTGTGGAACACATTTCCTCCTCTTTTATGCATATTTCTTCATTGAAGTATTAGGTTGCCACGGATTTCTTTTCAATAGCACGTGTGTTTTTGTGACCAGTCAAGTTCTCTCTTCATTCTTCTCTGCGCATTTATCCGGTCTGTTTACACTATAATCTTGTTGCAATTAGGAATTAAGGCAATGCCAAGCAACACATGGCCTTTATTATTTATAGAGCAGTAAATAAAGTTTTATAAATTGCTTATATAATCAAAGTAAGTTTCTTTTTAGAGCTCTTATGTTGTCAAAAGAGAGGTTACTTTTAATTTTCCATATATTGATAGAATGGTTTTTTTGCAGTTATATTGGAATGGTTCCACTAAAGAACTGTCTTCCAGACACAGCAGAAAATAAACCAGCCATGTGTGCTGTTGCAATATTCATATTTGACACATTCCATATCATGCTTCATTGGAAGCTTCATTCACTAAATATGATGTCAAATGTGCTCTATTTGCAAAGCTGAGTTGCAGTATTTTTGGCTACTCTGCTGTTTGCTAGGGCATGTTTTCTGTGTAGGGACTCTTCAAGTGAAGTCATGTGCAATGACAAGGAAGCCATAAGCACTCTCTGTTCAGATGCAGGCTGACACAAAAGAAAAGGCACACCATGCTTCCTACAAACACTTCAGAGCCTCTAGTTCTGGACTTTGTTTGATATATAGAACAAAAATTATTAGACCTTGAAAGCAAAAGCTACACATGGAATGTGGCAACACAATTTCTAATACACTAATAAATTGTTTATGAAAAAATGTTGAATTTCTTTAGAGCATTGTTACCTGTAGGCAAGAAGGTTAGATGGCTATGTGCTTATTGTATCAAAGTGGGCAAGAAAGGCTCTAGGGAGACCGTACTGAGGTCTTTCAATATATAAAAAGAGTTTATCAGAAAGATGGACAGAGACTTTTTTACCGGGGCCTGTAGTGATAGCACATGGGGCAACAGTTTTAAACTGAAAAAGTTTAGATTTGTATTGGATATAAGGAAGAAATTTTATATGATGAGGGTGATGAGGCACTGGCACAAGTTGCCCAGGGAAGTGTGGATGCCCCGTCCCTGGAGGTGTTCAAGGCAAGGCTGGATGGGGCTTTGAGCAACCTGATAGCAGATCTCCCTGCCAGAGGAGGGGAGGGAGGTTGGACTAGATGGTCTTTAAGGTCCCTCCAACCCATACCGTTTTATGAGTCTATGATCTCGAAGTCAAGCTGGAGGCAGGAACAAAGTTGCCCTGGTCATGAGTGACACAGCACATAAAGTCCAGCTTCCCAAGGAATTGGGCAGCTATAAGCCAGTCTCCACATATGATGTGAAGAGAAGGCTCAGATCCTGGTGAGTGTGGAATAAGACAAAGGTGTATTCTATACCACCCTATGAGGGCCTTCAATAGCAGTCTATTGAAAACTGGATAGCAATCTATCGACTAAGAAGCACTACTGGAATGTACACAACTGGTTTGTTCTGTGGCAGTGAGGAATAATTTGATGAACATTAACAATTTCTCCCACTAATTGGTTGCAAAAACAATCTGTGTAGAAATTGCTAGGATAAGGAAGAACCAGTTAGATCTCCTCAATGCTTACAGTTAATTAGGTTCACCTTTTTCTAGTGTTCAGGTACACAGACAGGGGGACCAGAGCAGGGACCATTCTCAGTGCAAGAGAACTTATGTTGACAGACAAGCCAGAAAAAAGGAAATATATATCCTCTGTAACAAATCATGAAAAAGGCACAGAAACTTTAGGTGTAGCTGTAATGGAACAACAGAAGATCAACACAAAAACATTCTCATTATCCCTGAAGAAAAAACAAAGAATGCACAGATCACTTTTAATGTCTGCCTGACTTTAAATGTCTGCCTAATTCAGACTTCTGCCTGAAACAAAAATAAATTTTGACAGCATAGACAAAACAGGATCATTTTGACAGAGCATGGAAATACCTTTGGGGGGAACTTAAAAAAAAAAGTAATAAAATGTAATATGGCAGGCATGGCAAGGAGGGATAAAATAACTACAATCTTGCTCAAAGTGGCAAAGAGAATCTGGGATGGCAGCCCTGTGTCTGAGCATACCAGTCACCTGAAGGACTGGGAAAAAGGAACCACTATGAAACTGTATTACAAATGGTATTAAAACAGCCTTAACAACTGGCATGCAATCATATTGCTAACTATTCATGGCAAATATACCACACAGTTTTTCTGATCAGAATGCTAGCAAATGCAAATTTTAATTCCCTACCCCTACCCTGTCAGTGATATTTTGCCTTTCGACTTACCCTCGCCTTGCAGAGTAATAGTTGTCACAAAAGAATCTCGTTGAACAAAGCTGGATGGGTGGTATCTCTCCTCTTTTAGAAAAAACTTCAGTAGTGTAGTTGAAGGGCATATGTGTAGACAATGGCGAGATGTTCCTTTAGATAAAACAACTTCCTGAAGTATTGTCAAAATAGATATGTCCTCAGATGTCCATACCAGGACAAATTTATTGGCTGAATATTTCCTAAATGATTAAATACAGATATATTCTTTTCCATTTGAGCTTGCCTTACAATAAACCTCTTTCACCAAACCAGACTTCTGCAGAGAGACAGAGAAATTAATTTTGCTCATGTTATCTATTTCCTGCAAACATTGACAGATGAACCAAAAACTTACTCAGTGACTGGAGTCACTAAATGTTAAAACTTTAGGAGAAAAAAATCGATGAGATTTCAGAAAAGGTCTCTGTTTCAAGACAGTTGACTAATGCATTTATCTAAGCAGTACACTCATTGTTCTGATTACATTTTTAATGTAACAACTTAAGTCAGCAACGAGAACCGTGCCTCTCAAAACCTCACCTGAAGAGCTTAACCCCATTGCTCATCACCCCTAAGCAACAAGGCTTCAGTAATAACTTTGGTGCTCCTGTGTCAAGGGCTGTGAAGGAGCCACAAGCCTTCCCTAGAGAAAGGCTTTCAGTGCCGATGTATGTGACATACTGTGAAACTATTGGGCAGAACAAAGCAGGTGGAGGACTCGGAGCAGTGACAATGACCAGCAGCTATGCAGCAGCACAAATGCAAAAGTGGACACATCTGGCCAAAGTAATGAGCTCTCGCAAAAAAAAAAAAAAAAAAAAAGCATTATTTTGGCAAGCCCAAGAACAATTCACAACACATTTAAAGAGTAAAAGCTAAAAAATTGATGAAAGCATTTATCACAATTGTCTGGGATGAGATCTCTACTTGCTATCTCTCAAAGTGCAGGAAAGTGACTGGACTGGGATGGGGGGAGGAGAAAATTAAAAAAAAAAAAAGGAAGAGTAGCAATTAATTTGTTTTTCTAAAGTTGAAGAGCAATACTCTTCTACATACTTTCTTCATACTTATACAGCTCAATGGGCACAAAGATGCAGCTCAGGGCAACGAAGCTGGTGAGGGGTCTGGAGAACAAGTCTTACGAGGAGTGGCTGAGGGAGCTGGGATTGTTCAGCCTGGAAAAGAGGAGGCTCGGGGTGACCTTATCGCTCTCTACAGTTACCTTAAAGGAGGCTGTAGCGAGGTGGGGGTTGGTCTATTCTCGCACGTGTCTGGTAACAGGACGAGGGGGAATGGGCTAAAGTTGCACCAGGAGAGGTTTAGGTTGGATATTAGGAAGAACTTTACTGAAAGGGTTGTTAGGCATTGGAATGGGCTGCCTAGGGAAGTGGTTGAGTCACCATCCCTGGAGGTCTTTAAAAGACGTTTAGATGTTGAACTTAGTGATATGGTTTAGTGGAGGACTTGTTAGTGTTAGGTCAGAGGTTGGACTAGGTGATCTTGGAGGTCTCTTCCAACCTAGATGATTCTGTGATTCTGTGATTCAAAGTGTATCCCCAGGGTTAACAAAACTAATGATCTGAAGGAAGGGAGTTTCACAGCTTTTAAGCCAAGCTATAGGACATATAGACAATTTTTTATAACACCACTACTGATTCACATTGCTTCCCACGTAACATTAACTCAGTGAAAACTTGAGAGCATAATTGGCAGTCATTTATCATGTTATCGTTTCAAATGGAATAAATCCAAGTGCAGATATACACATCAAATGATTCCAATGAGTAAATGAAATAAATTTATGATAGATAAATACAGTGCTTTATGAGTAATACTTTTTTTAAGGCAAGAGTATTTTGTAAGACAATATTTTACTAAAGGAGACCAGGGACAGTTTTACTACAAAGCCAGGGAAAGATCTTGTAGCCTCCCCTGGCTTTTAGTCTTAATTCAAATGCAGTAACAAATAACATGCATTTTTAAAAAGAACCCTTCAAACTATGCTGCTGTCCTTCTGCCTTGCAGTTAATTCATTAATTAAAACACTTCCACTAAAAATACTAACTGGCTGAAAGTGGAGTAGGATACAGAGAAAAATGAAATTGAGCTTCACTTCTATTATAATCTCTATACAGCTAAAAGAAAATATGAATTTATTGAGGGTGAAAATTTTTCTTTCTCTAATGGACAATTTCCATTTTAATTTTTTTTAAATTCAAGTATAGACTAGAAAATGGGTGGTGTTTTACCAACATTATATTTTCATTATGTTAATTCAGATAGTAAGCATCCACTGTTTTTCAGATCAGACAGATAGTTAAGATGATTGCTTCTTTTATGTATATATACACATTTTAAGAAATTGCATGCTGTCTGCTTCTGCTATTGATTTCTATCCCCTTTTTCAGCTGATAAATGCAAAAAGTGTCTATCTGCTTGGTGACCTTCCCAATATATAAATGCATACTTTCAGCAAAGGCATGCCCTTTCCCAACATTTTTTTTTTTTTTTAGTTTGCATTTAACAAAATAACTGCAAATGTCAGGTATTAGAAGGGTTGAAACAACCTTTTCTATTTTGTTGTCTTTAGAACCCCATCTTTTATTCATGACTTCTCTCTTGGTGCTGGAAGGGAGGCTGTGTTGCTATAGCAATGCCCTGCATATCCTTGTGGATAGCTTACAGTTTCACTTTTTTTAAACAACAAAGAGCCATTGATACTACATGTTGCCAAAGGTTATAAAAGTTGAATTCTAAAATGGAAATATTTCTTCTATAAGACTGCATAGTATATATGCCATGCAAATTCAAAGATTCAAGTAAACATACAGCCCTTTTGTGAATACAGACGAACCTGGGATAATACTGTTTGGTGTCAATATATTATGCAGAAGAAAAGTATTTAAAATATACTCCTTGTTATCTCCTGTTTTCAAGATATAAATGTTCAGATATGTACAACATACTCTTACAGCTTTCTGACCTATGCTAGAAAAAAAAACCTTTCTACATTTTAACAGTTCTGGATAATAAAATACAATCTTGTATTCCAATTATGATTTAATGGTAAATACACTCCCAATGTCAGGGAACAGTCACCTTATAGGAGCTTCCTTGCCCACAATGGATATTAAATATAGTTGAGTGTCCTTCAAGACTTCTCAAGTATGGTTTTTGTTCCTACCCTAATTGATTTCTCTTCTGTCATATTTGAGTCCCACAGATAGATGTTTACATAGTACGAATTCAATAACAGTTCAACAAGTTAAATCAAATAACGAGTTAGATGGAAAAAATTAGGGTTACAGTCATAAAAAAGAAAGGTATACTGGTGATTCAGCAGGCAGCACCCAATGACTCAGAACAGATCAAAGAGGATTACAGGGGCAAAGCATCTCCTGTTGCTTCTACAGATGAGTAAATCAGAGAGAAAATCCAGACTTTTCCACCCGCAAAATGCAAGACAGATGACAGAACAAATGCCTCTCTCCCTGAGCATACTGAAGGTCTTTACTCCTTTCTCCTACTATACTTACCAGAGAACCAAAGCAACTTCAGTAGGGGTTTCAATGAAGTGTGCATTCATGTGCAATCCTTTTGGGATCACTGACTGGTAGCAACATGGTCCAGGTTCAGTTGCCAGATCACTAAAGTACTCAAAATGAGCCTTTCTGTAGAAATCTGGCACACAAAGGCCACCACTTGACACCTGACAGCAGTGCCACACCAAGCATCTCCTGCACCTCGCGCCCACCCCAGTCCTCCCTCAGGCCTGTCCCGACGCAGCCGTCTGCTGGGGCCATGCAGGAGTCCATCTCACAAAAACAGCAATCACAGAATCATAGACGGCTTGGGTTGGAAGGGACCTTAAAGACCATCTCATTCCAACCCCTCTGCCCTGGACAGGAACATCACCCACCAGACCAGGTTGCCCAGGGCCTCATCCAGCCTGGCCTTGAACACCTCCAGGGATGAGGCATCCACAGCTTCTCTGGGCAACCTGGTCCAGTGCCTCACCACCCTCTGAGTGAAGGACTTCTTCCTAATATCTAATCTAAATCTCCCCTCTTTTAGTTTAAAACCATTCCCCCTTGTTCTATCATTATCTGGCTTAGCAAAAAGTTGCTCTCCATCTTTTTTATAAGCACCATTTATGTACTGAAAAGCTGCAATAAGGTGTCCCCAAAGCCCTTCCTTCTTTAGGCTGAACATCCCCAGCTCTCTGCTTCCACTCACAGAACACAGAAGTCTGCTGTAAGCCCTTGGGTTGGTTGTCAAACCTCACTAGATTTACTAATTCACAGACAGTTGCTAACACAGTAACGGGCAGAGTGCAACTGACGGAACAAGGAAATATTCATCAAATATCATCCTGACTGGACCATGTGGGTACTTGACAGTAAAACTTCACCATCAAGCAGAGACTGGGACAGGCAGGTTTAAACAAACTGTTTAAGTGGAAGAGAAGGAAAAGGAAAAACATATATAAACAACCCCAAAACCCACCACCCTGGCAGAGTACCTAGCATTTGTCCTGATGCCATCTCCTCCAGGCAAGAAACTGCTGAGGCAAACACGTGTCATCTCCTCTCTCCCTGACCTCCACCACTTGCCCCCTGACAGAAGTCAGTTAGCTGCCTTTCTCTGCAGAAAGAGCTCCCCAGGCTTTCCCCCGGCCAGCCCAGACAACCATTCTCCCCAGGTCATTGCCAGCTGCTCTGATTTTGGTTTTGCCATCAGTGCTGGGACCAAGTCTGCTGGTACCCCTCTGCCACACCACCTCCCAGGAAAGCAGTGACATACCAGCCCCACCTGGGCCCCTGACCCAAAGGGAAGGCCCCACTCCAAGTGGTCCCTTGGCCTTGCAAACAGCTCCTTGAATCTTTGGCTCCTCACCTTTTTTTTTTTTTTCTCCCCAACTCTCAAACTGCAGAATTTAATTAGGGTGGCTCCCTCATCCCAGGAAACAGCTAGGCTCCTTGAGCTTCTCCCAACATTTTACAACTTTATTTATTTTACAACTCAGAAATGCCCTTAAAAAGCTGCTCAGTAAATAAATAAACAAACAAACAAAACTTTAAAAAGCTGCTCAGAGAGGGACAGGTTGCATTGCCCTGGCCTACTGGCCCATTTCAGCCACCACTTCCCAAAAGAGGCTCTCAGAGGAACAGGGGAGCTCTGGATTTAGAGTTCCCAGAAAAGTACTTGTCTTTGTCCTTCTTGACACCCACAGTCAAGCATACAAGGAAATATTATAAACAAAAGACTAGAGTGAAAATAAAGCATGCCACAGCATCAACTCACATTCTGTAAATTACCACAGAACATTTTGTAAAAAAAAAAAAAGAAGTTTTCTTTTTGTATGTGATGACAGTGAAAGCTTGCTAGAAACTCCTTGCTGGACATCTACAAGGCTGCTGTGTTTGAGCCTGTCCCTTACCAAAAACAGTCCATAGAAAGCCTGTACTCCATGTCTTCATACACATTTAGACATTTGTGAACATGATGCTGCTCACTTGTAACAACATCAATGTTGTTAACACCAAGGGCAATTTTATGAGTAGTGGAGAATGAAAAATTGTTTTGCTGATACATTTTTAGTAAATAATATGTCAGTGCTACAATACCAACTTTGAATATTAAAGTAGTCATAGGATTGTCTCTGAAGTCACTGTTTCTTACAGCAAATAAAACTCAGGGAAAAGTCAAATGGTTTAGATGAAAATATGTCATGCTCTCATCATGATAGAGAAGGCAGCCAAACCCATTTAAAATAAAGCTTGAGGTCTGATATGATGCATTCAATACCAAGTACAATTAATAGGCTGTACACAGGCAGCTGCCCCAGACTACCATGTGCAGCTTTTAACAACTTGCACCTTCCAAACCTGGGCCTAGAAGCAAAGCCATCATCATTAGCTGGAGCCAAGCTGGAACCCAGACTGGCCAGGACGGAAAGATCTTGCAGAGACCATACTTAGGTGTCTGAAACTTTTATACTCATTTCCTGTGTCTCTACCTACTGCCTGTTAAAAATAGTATTTGTGAGTTGCACAAAGCATCAAACAGCAGTTCGAGGTGATTGACTGGGAAATTTTGTGGGTTTGCTTGCAAAGTAGAAGAAAATAAAGCATTCAGAAGAATTTGTGGCACATATTTAGTGCTTGAAAAGTTGTTAATTCAGTAAGAAATTAATTTGTTGTCATCCTACTTTAACCAGAATTACTACTTCTAGTTTACTTTCATTTTCCACTTAACCTGGCATTACAAATGCCTATCCAAGAAAGCTACCCACCTCCCACTGCTGAACCACCTGCAGTTCCTACTACTGTCTTTTGCTCCCAAGTTCTCAGCTGCCCATCCCTCTTCCCTAGCCCTATTTCCCTGCTTCTGACCCCTTATACATCTTTCTTCTGCTCTCTGATGGGTTCTACAAACATCTTCTTTACTGTATGTGTGCTCTTGCAACTCTAAATCCCACTCTCAACATGCTCTTGCAGATGAAGTCTTGGGTTATGACCACAGGTCCAAAAACTGCTCTTGGATAGTTTTATACCCCAGATCACTGCTGAGCAACAAATGTATAAGGGCTTTATTTCTATCATGCTAGTCCCCAGTTGGCTGCTGTGTTTAAACGTATGGTTTTATGTTGCAAATTCTAAGTAAACCTACATGCATTGGACCTCCCTCCAAAACCCAACAACAAAGATCCACGTTTACTGTCAGATAGATACTACTGGAAGATGGAGCTGAAGTTAACAGTACGCAGAAAAGTCTTGTGGTAAAACCATTAAAGGATTGAATTGTAATCATTCATAAAATCAGGTTTTATAAATCCTTGGAAAATCAGGATGAAAATTACACTTCATATAAATCCAAATATATCAAGGTATTTGGGATATCATTATATGCCTTTTTTTCCCCATATTCAAGGGCCTTATGTACTGGCCTGGAATGACACAAACTAATAATCATGAGATTGTGATTAGGCAAATCTGGCTGTTGAGGCCAAGCTCAGAGTCCTGCAGCTGTTCCATGGAGCTATATTGAAGCTTAGAGCTTTTGCTTAGTCTTTAAAGTATTTGTCCTTAAAAGTCTGATAATAGCTGTCATAGCAGACCATGAATTTCCACGATTGTCAAAGTTTTGAGGGCTCTCAGATTGGGGATTTTTGTGCTTGTATGCCTAGATGAAGTCCACATTTAAAGCACACTTCATTTTTTATGCTTTTTTGCCCTCACAACAGGAGGGCTATTCTTATGGTCATTCAGAACAAAATAAAAGACGGAGAACTGTGTACATGACCCAATTTTTAATTATTTTCAATTTAATTTTGTCATACTGATATGTTTTCTTTTTTAATAAAATAGTAACTGAGTCCATCACATTTTCTGAAGAAAATCACTGCAGCTTTCATATATTAATGCTCAGTGCAGTACCGCATATTAAATGGTTATGCTGAAGATATATATTCTATACAATTTCTTCTGTGTTTCATATCAAAATGGTAGGACAGATAATTCTAGGCAGCAGCACTCAAAATCTGAGCTGTATTTGCAAATACCTTAATACATTAGTGTATCAGGCAGCTTCTAGCGTACAAGTGATAAACCTTGTAAAGAATTTAGAGGGTACAGTGATGTATTAAAATCAATGTGAAAGATGACTTAGAAGAACTTATTATGGACCAGAAGCACAAAATCGGGTATCCAGGAAGGCAGGGAGGAGGATGTCACAGTTGTTTAAAAGAGAATGACTTCTCTATTGAAATGACGGATTTAGAGATTCTGAAGAATAAGTATCAGGATTTGGGGCACTCCTGACAGATGGGTTACCAACTAGTAGAAGGGCTGAGTATTATGCAGAGGCTATCTAAGCTAGTGGCATTAATAGCCTCTCTCTATAACTGTTAGTTAACATGGTTCATTGTCTCTTTGCCTTGATTATGTATTGCAAATAAACCTCTTCAACGTTGCTTGAGCTTGTAGAAATGAACATTAAAATTAAATGGTCTTATTCAATCATGTGGCAACGTTTGCCCAAATTAGAAGTTGTTTTCTCGACCTCTGAATGTTTAATAAAATGATAAGCAAAGTATTATTATCTTTTGTTTGTTCAGAATGACTGTCCCATATCTCTCTCATCTTTCCCACTTTCTGACAACAATTAATAAGCAGTGTGCCCTTTACAAGCTTACGAAAGCAATCTAACATTCAAAGGAAATGCACAGCATCCCTCTGCACCTAGAAATGATTAATCCAAAATTTTATTTTCCATTTTCTTTATATACATACATATATATGTATTTTAGAACACACTGTAGTTACTAGTAAGACTAAGCACACATTTCATTCAGTATCAATTTGAAAAATTAAACATATATTTCTATACCTAACCTATCACTTGGTACTCACACATACTTTTAAATGTGTGCATGTTGTGGATTAAAGCCAACATTTTAATAGATTCCAGAAACATGAAAAAGAGACAGTGGTCGACAGACAGACTCCAACACTGTGCTTCAACACTGACTAGGCCAATCACGGGCAGGATTCAGCCTCTGTCTATCCAATTCAGAGAACAACTTTCAAACTAAGGTCTACCTTTCTCACAAAAAGAGTCCCCTAAAGGAGTCCTCAGAGAACCCAACAGATGCATTCCGCTGTCATTCCAGCCGCAGACACTGTGTTTCATATAAAAAAATAAAATAAAAATAGTATCTAAAAACAAGAACTTAAAAACGGGTGTACCAGAACAGTGACGTAACTGCTAATCTTTCTCCTTTTATGTTCAATAGGTATTTAGAATATTTGTAACATACACAAAAATCAGTTTTAAGCAGGATAGATTTTTACTCTAAAACACACATTTTTGGCCTGCTTGTTAAAGCCTTCTACTGGGACACAGACGACTTGGGTTGCAACCTCTTTCCCAAATCAAACAACAAGGAGATCTGAATGTAGGTTTATACATTCTTCTTGGGAGTCTTGGTTACTGACTGCAAACAGATTAGGGGGCTTTCTCGTTGCTGTTTCTGTGAATGCTACATATCACCTTGAAATTTGTATTAAGCCAAAAACAATTCATCAAATTGCACTCAAATTTGCAAAGCTTTTCCTTTCTCTTGAAACTTTCTCAGTGGGGGAGGAGGGGGGCAGGAGGGAGAAAAACAAAACAAAACAAAACCTCAACCATAGTAACTATAATATTGGGCATAAAAATTCTCAGTCAAAAATAAGAGGGTATGCAGATGTGATAATTTTCAGGTTTGAGAACCATACTTAATACTCAAAAAAGAGTAGAAACATCTACTAGCTACAGAAAGGATGCTGTTTAATACTACTTTATAGCTTTACCTTAAAACATATTGAAGGATAAAAGGGAATTCTGTTCTTTAGTCTCCTGGTCTCGTTTTCAGTTATATCACACATAGTTGTTAAAGACAGTTGTTAAGGAAAAAAAAAATCTGACTTAAATTAGTCCCCAGATTCTCCTTTATTCCTTGCACGATTCTCAGTTACTGGTAAGACCATGGAATAAAATATATGTGGGAATGCCATAGATGCATTCGATTCTAATTGGGTTTATGGGCACTTGTCTGGAGTGTCAAGCAGATAAGCTGCCCCTCTGGGAGTCCAGTAATGGGTGCACAAGAGATCCCATAACGTCCAGTACAGAAAACTCCTGACAAGAAGTTAAAAATGAGCATCCTTTCTAAATGACTGCTTTTGCACAAGTCAGGACCCTATACAGTAATGGAAACAACATGGAAAGAAGCAGGGGAAAATGACCAGAATCATTTTTGATCAAGGTAATTTTATCAAATTTTATACCAGAGGGTAATCACAGGAGATAAGAGTATTTGAATAAGTATAATAGAAGAATTAAACTGATAATTCTGAGCACACATAAAACATAAAATTGTTTGTGAAGTCACAAGATTTTAAGTAACATAGTACTATAACCAGTATATAAAAATAAATGCAAAGTATTATTGTACGATGGCTACAGAAATCAAACCAAGTTATCTGAAGACTTAGAAACAGAAGCAATTATTTTTCTAAGGAGATGTGTAAATTGATGTGGCGACTGCATTAAGACACAGGAGGTGGTAGCGTGCTGCCCTCCAGAGACTGGATTGATTGCTTCTGTTACCACTTTCTTATTTTTACTATTAGCAGCAAAATGTTATGTCCTTGCTTTGCCCTATGCCCAAACAACTCTGAACAAGTTAGTTTTGTGGCACTATAGACTTCACTAGCCACTTTAGGAAAATTAATAATTTTATTTTCTGCTACAGCTGAAATCCGATTCTAAGTGCAATAAGTAGGTGCAGTTCCTTATGCTTTTCGTTTTTGGGCATCTGAAGTTTCTAATTTGTCCACAGTCATCAAAACAAATTTGAATATTTATTATTTATTCACACAGAATCACATATCCCCACATACAGTTTCTTTGTGTTTACATTTAAGAAAATAAAACAATAGATGATTGCATCTTACTTCATCTGACCTGCTTAGCAGCCATCACAAATGTACCAAGGTAAGTCTTCTAGCTCATTCTTCCACAACCTTTCTAGCTGCCTGAGTTCTTGTTTGGATTTGATATACAAAATCATGGAAGATTGTGTAATGTGGGAAATAAAGTGTTATCTTCAAAAAAATAGGCCTAGGAAGCCAGAACTCAAATATTCACAGCTGGTTTGCTGGCTGTCTTGCCTGTCACTCTACATATATTTATTTTTTCATTAAACCTCTCTAATCTTCTCAGAGGAAATCAGTCTCAGGTATCTCCTCCTTTCTGGTCCTCTGCCTTACCTGGTTGCCTCTCTTCCTTTATTTTGGTCTGTTTTTCTCCTCATCTTTTTAACCAAACTGAGTATTCGCAAAGGACTACTTTCTGCTTCATATCTTTTCTTTGTAAAATTCTCTCTTTGTATTGTCTACTTCAACTCTATGTTTTACAAACCTGAAACCATAGTCTGCATTTAAAATTAATGAAAGTGTGGAGTTGAATTGCCCACAGAATTTTTCAACTAATTCTTTCTGCTTTAACATCCTCCTCCCCCACCTCTACATCCACATGCTTTCTGTTTTCTCTATGAGGTCTCTAAGGCTAAGTCTGCCTTGTCTTGATTTTGGTTTAAAACAAAAAAAAAAAAAAAAAAAGAAGAAAAAGAAAGAAAGAAAGAAAATCAGCACAAAAATAAACAGAAACCCTGGTAGAGAGTATTTGCTGTATGGTATTATAATGTCAAGGAAAGAAAATGACTCATTTCTCTTCTGTCCTTCATCTTCAATCAAAATGCAAATTTGTTATTTACAACAAGCTGAGAGCTTGTCATACTGTCCTCTGTATTTTGAAGACAGAAGAAGCGATCTAGAAAAGGAAGGCTTAGATTTGTGGGAGATTGATTACAAGGCAAGTATACATCTTCTGGGTACATACAGTTCAGTCCCAGCAGATTTCCCCTGAAGCAGGTGGGAAATGAGGTGCAGGAAATATAAGATGAAGTTGCACGTAAGTGGTTAACCCTAGATGCAGGGACATTTAGCACCTGTACAATTTTTGAGTGATATTTTCACAAGGTTGAAGGTAAAGAACCACACAGGTAAATAGAAAAGGCATGTCCCCATCAGTTCATCAAATTAGAAAAGTCAGTACTTGAGCTCACAACATATATTTGGGGTTCAGACCGCTTCTCACAGCACTACTGTTAATCTGCATGAAGAAACATAATCTCTTGCCCGAAGGACTCCAGGGAGAGCACACAAAGATGCAAGGACAGGGGTAGTCTTGCATGCTGTCATTATTCAAAACCAACCAAGGGCTTTCAAGCCACTGATCTGAATCAGACCATTTTAGCTTTAGCCCAGTAAAGAGCTCATACAGAGCCAGCTCCCCCTGGCCTTTTTTCCTTAACCCTAAGAAGAGAAGATCTCACTACCTGGTGTCTGACTGGCTTAACAGAGTAGTTTTAATGATCACAACCAAGAGCTGTTCATGTCATCAGGTATAAGTTAGAACCAAAACAAAAAATGGAGACAAATATTTTGGATTCACTGGCAAACCTCAGTGAAAATCCTCTTTCAACAGGACACAATTGTAATGTGGCACATATTTGTTATTTAGGAGTGACACGCACAGCATCTGCCACTTCCCATTTCAACCTCGCTGATTTGTAGGCAATGTTTGAAAAGGATCGCTCCCTTTATCAAAAACCATACGCACAAACCAATGGCAGAAGTTTAATTCAGCACTTCAGTCATGACTAGCCACCACTTCTCAGGTATAAACATACAAATACATATATGCTATACATGTCTAAACATGACTGATACACAGTAGGATTATATGCATGCGTCCGAGCAACCTGCAGTGGTGACTACCCCGACCACAGGCCACCCCAGCACCAGCCAGGCCCTGCGTGGGCCGGGTCCGGGGCCAGGGCCTGGCAGGCTGGCACACAGGGGTTAGGGACAGGTTTGCTGCCACAGGCCAGGGCCAGGGCTGTGCAGGCTATCACATGTGGGGGCACAGTGGCCAGGGCCAGGGCCTGGCAGGCTGTCGCAGGCCTGCATGCAGGTGAGGGTAGCCCAGGCCTGCGGGAAGGGCACTCTCATGGCAGTAGGTGTCCCCTTTTCAGCTCAGTAATCAAATCGGTTTGACTGGTCGATGTCTGCCTTTGTCCAGCGCTGACCTACATGTTCTGCCGAAGGACATCTTTGTCTCACTTTTCTTTGGTCACCGAGTTCATGGACCTCAATAGGCTACGGCTCGCAGTCCATTAACAAGGGTTCTCAGCGCGGCCCGGGCCACCCAGGAGTCCCGGTGCATGTTCTCACTGAATGGCTTCACTGGTGGCCCATTCAAATGCGCTAATGTCGGAAAAAAAGGGTTGAATGGAGGAGCCAATGTACACCATTGCTCAGGCAAAGTGACTGCAGCCTCCAACAAAGCCTCCCCTGTGGCGATGTTAAGCAGAGTTATCAATAGTGCTAAGGCAGAGCAAGAACTAATGCTCCAATCATGTCATCAACAGGTGGCACAGATGCAGCCACTTCAATGCAGAAATCACAGGGCAACATTTCCTGGTAATTCTATCCTCTTTCCAGTGCTAACGTACAGAAAAATGCGCAGATGTCATGTGGCTTTCTTGTAGTGTGTCAGACCCCCTTGAACTGCGCTCCAAAGGACTTTTTTGTTTCCAGTTTCTTTTACTATTCACACCAACTGTAGGCAATGTTAAAGTCTCATTTTGCGTAAAGCAGAAGACTTGGTTTTAAGGTACACATAAATAATTTTCTGTAGTTTTCCCTTAGCTGCATGAATGGGCACTGCAACCAAGAAAGAGAACCATTTCAATATGCACAATACTGGACACATTCTTATACCATTTCATTAATTCTTTAAGGAGCACACTAAGTTATTTCAATTTATTTTAAATCAAATTATCGTTGAATTCACATCAACTACGAACACAATTATCTTTTCTTTTCAGTTCAGTACTATGTCCACCTCCAAGATTTTGGGGGAAAATAGGGCACAGTAAAAACGGGCCTCACAACAATTCTGAATGCAACATCTATACAATGTGAATTTGAAAAACATATTTGAGGCGAAGAACTCCCACAGTTTCTGGCTCTAATTAACTCATCGTTTTTGCAATGGATTTCCATTGCTGTGCTCATAGTAGGTGGTAAATGTGCAGCAGAAGGGTAGTAACCATCTCCACAAATGTTACTTCAGAGGAAGATGGACACCCTCCTCTGTTAGGCCTGAAGACTTGCATTAATTTTCAAACTATTAATATGAGACAGAAGGGGAGGAAAAGAACACTATGGAAAATTCCCTGCCAGGGGAAATCCCAGCACTCCAGAAGGCTGAGATAGGACTCCTTCCAAAAGTGATTCCCACAGTCATCAATCTTTCAGGACAAGCCCCAGGTCATGGATGGAGACCCCTCACAAGAAAGCTTTCGTGAACTCTGTAACTAACCTGAAACCAAGAACCACAGCTGGAATAGGTCCCACAAAGAAACAGAAGAAACTGCACCAATGTTCTAGGTCTTTATGCTACAGGTTAAATGGAATTCCCAGATGATTTTAGGAAGCAAATTGAGCCCCATGCTACAAAGGTGAGAGGAAAAATTCCCTTTGGTTTCTAGCAGTCAAACCTGGGGAAGAAAAAAAAAAAAAGAAAACAAAAGAGAAAACACAAACAAACAAACTGAAAAACAACAAAAAAAATCTTACTCAGACTTGGGCTATTGTTTGAATATCCTGCTTACCAGCAGGGAACAACTTCTTTAGATAGACAGGAGAGAAATTGTGGGCCAGAAGCATGAACTAGGCAATAGTCAGTGCACAAGTGACAGGTTTAACATTCCTCCAGTTCAATGAACAGAATATCGGTTTAACATTCCTCCAGTTCAATGCAAAGAATATCCACTTTAATGACAAATAGAATTGATAAAAAGAGATAAGATTTTCATGGCCATCAGGTAGGTGTACTGTCAGAAGGGGTTAGTTTTTTCCTAGCTGCTCTAAATTCTTATAAATCCATTAAAGTGTATACAGAATACTGAACCAAGATTTCAGTTTATTTGTTTGTTCAGTTGTCTGGATGTGATCTGCACTGTTTATTGATAGCTACTTTAGTCATACATAATTTAGCTATTCCAAATTCAGGCTGATAATATATATATATATATATATATATAAACACCTAGTAATACAGAGTGGTAACATTTTCATATAATCATTAAATCAACCTGGCTCTGAAATATGTGATTATTCATTAAAAACAATAGAATGCCTGTACTGAAAAGAGAGCTTTTGCTTTAAACTCTACAAAACCCTAGAGAAACAACTGTAAGACAGAAATGAGCCCTTTATAGATACCTACCCATTACAGCATATTTTCCATGGCCCTTTCCATGAGAGTTTATGGAATAGTGAATCACCAAACACGTTAGCCTTCTTTCTCTGAGTTTTTGAAAGATGGAAGTAAAAGCAAAAGGATATCCTGATAAAATAAATGTTTTCCCTATTTCTTTGCAAATTGTTACAAATTGTTTTCAGCTTCACATCCAGCATACAAAATTTCCAGCATATTTCACAGAAATTTTGTCCAAAAAGGGGTCTAACCTGCAGAATTCAGGAACCCTTTAAATCCTGTATTTATCTTCAGTCTGTGCTTTGTAGTAATTTTCATTATAAATGGAACTGAACAGAGATTTTATATTTAAAAAAAAAAATACTTTTTTTCATATTTTCACCTTAAATGCGACTAAACTTTTTTTTTATTTCAAGTTAATTTGCCCCAAGCAAAACTGCTTTTAGTTAGCACAGAATCACCTGTTTTTCATTATTTTCCTCTTCTTTTATTCTGTACGCTTATGACCTTAAAGGGTTAGCAGATCCCTGCGGACCTTTAAACTGTGAAGTGGGAAAGAAACTCCTGCTGCTTTGCATGACTTAGTCTTTACTGCCTTTATAAACATGAACACAAAATGAAGGGCCAAAACACAGACTGCAGTAATTTCGCGGCTAGCCTTCTCCTTCCACGTCTGAAATTCTCCATGTCTAAAAGCAGCACCTCTGCGCTGCTGCCCTGCACAGCTGACAAGAGTCAGCGATCTGGTGCCTGTCCCAGGGGAGTGACCACAGGCTGTGGCTCCCAGACGGAAGCATAACAACTTTTGTTCTTAAAGGACAGGCCAAAGTGTTTTATATACTCATATTTATACTCAGAATGTAATAAATAAAAAAATCTTCCTATAAGTATCAGTAGCTCTTGCTTGTTTTTCTACAACGTTAGGATTTACAATGCTGACTATTCTTCCTTCCTATTTCATCCAGGTGTTCTCACTAGGTTTTCTAGTCACAGGAGATACAATGAGGACTGGAGGTTCATACATGTAAGGCCTCATCCCTACAAGCATACTTAATATACCTTCCTGCTTACAGTCAGAGAAGTAATTCATTTGACTAAAGCAGCCTTTGGCTAAAACAAATCTTTAATATGCTTTTTGATGTTATACATACGTGGATGGAGGATCCAAATATAACACAGGATCATTTTCTGAAATACTACTTAGTACCTTGAAGAGATGGGACAATAAAAGACCAAGATTAGAATATCTGTATTTTAAACTTTAAAGCTGGCTTAAAAAATTGCTCCATTTCCAATGGGAAGTGGCAGTTTCAGTTCTCCACACTGTAATACTTAGCACTGTGTAAGGAAAAGTTTTGTGCCTTACAAATTCTTTAGTAGGCACCATTTCATATCTAGGTATTTAGGTAATGGTAAGAAATGTTGGTATTTCAGGATAGAGTAGCCAATGGAAGTATTTGGCTCCAGCTGCTCTGTCCTGCACAAGTTAAAGATGGGAGTGAACAGCAGCTCTCTCACTGGTGCTAGAAGACAGAAAGCACTGCCAGTTTTCCTTAGGTCAGTAAACCAGCCAGGCAAGGTGAGAGCCCTTCTCTTTTGTTATAATCCACCAAGTGTTCGTATAAAACCAGAGAGCGTGAGAACCTCACAGGGATCAAAATTTGGAACAGCATCTGATAGCAGAGATCTTCAGCTATACCTGCAGAGGAGCCCTCCCCACCTCCTCTCTCCCGCTCCCATGCAGGGACTATAAAAATATCCACCACAGGGCAGGCAGGCAGAGAGATAGTATAGGGAAGGAAACACTGTGGCTGTGACCTGCTTTTTGAAGTATGTTTCTCTTTCTTCTTGTCCCCCTTTATTCTAGTGCATTCTGCAACTTCTGTGCTATCTTCCCCTCCAGTGTGTAAGATTTCCTCAATCATCTCTTTCTGCGGTGCTCAGGAGGGCTGAGGGAGCTGTGAGGACCTCCTTTTCTGCCTTCCATCCACCCCACACACAAACACGTTCCCACCTTTTTCTCTTCACGGAGTGCAGCAGCAGCGTGTGCTTTTAAAAAGCAAGAACTTGAACCAACCCCCACCGGCTTTTTTTTTTTTTTTGCCCTAGCAACTTGAGAACACAGAGCAGAGAAAGGAAGAACAGGAGCTTGAATATGTGCCAAAATACTGAGATACTGCCATGAAATCATAAAAATGCAGGGCTGAAATAGACTTCAAGAGGTCATCTAAAGCAGCAGGGTGCATTAAAGAAGAAACCTCTCTATTCGCAATACTGATGTTAATACTACCAGTCCACCTCAGCGACTTCTTATCAGAGTATTTAGCTGCCACTCACTCTTTTTTTTTGAATCATGCATAATTTCTGTCTGTTGTTCTGCCAAGTATCGCACCAACTTACATCTGAGGATGCAGCAAGCACTAGCTCCAGATAACCCTCTCCTCCTGGGCTGTGTTCTCACATGGTTTGCAGACACTGTTGTTCAAGGAACTTCTTCCTGTGAGTTCCTTTCAGAAAAGGACAGATGCATTAAAGGGTAGTTATTCTTACTAAACCCATTGAAATTGCATTTGTGACATCAAAATGGATTTTTTTTCAGGCAGTGCACTGGACTGGTGAGAAAACAGTTTTTCAACAGCAAATGAGAGTGAAAATTAATAGGAGACTAAGGCAAAAGAAAGACCACTGGTTTTGTTCACCCAGCTCACACTGCTTGGATTTGGAAGAGCACACTTTGACCTTCCCCGGACTCATTACTGCTTTCTGTTTGACTGTTTAGGACGTTAGTCATCCTCATAGAAATATGCAGAAAAAAAAAAAGTTCTGCAGAGAAAACAAAAAACGTGTATGTTTTGCATCTGTTATAGCAGAAGGATTATGTGATATTTCCTTTCCTATGAATATATGAAATTGCCACAGATTGCTGTGCTAAGCTACAAACTACCAATGTAATTACCAATACACATATGTGGATTTGCACAATGATTCATTAGTCCACTGCACCTAGCGCTGGGAAGGGCACTTAGCAGAACGTGTGGCCCTCTCTGTAACAGATGATGAGCAAATTTCAGACATGCCATAGTAAGGCAGCAAAGAGAAGGAAAGAAATGGGATGAGAACAGGTGCGGTAAGGGATAAAGCTATGAATTCAGACAGAGGCAAACATGGCAGGATGATCTAAGGTCAAAGGCTCTACTGAGTCTGTTTCCAATTCACTCAGACTCTCTTTGGGGTGCTGGATAAAAATACTTCCTTGCAATTCTGCAGCTGGTCCTGTGCAAAGCTGGGGGAGGTGTGGGAAGAGGAGTGTGCGTCTTCATTTTCTCCCTCAGGGATCTCAGTGGGACCAGTTCTAGAGCACCTCAAGACTTAATTTTTGCTTCATCTGCCTACGATACAGGGAAAATAATGCTTCCCTTTCACCACCGTTCTTCCTTTAATCTATGAATGTATGTGCACTTTCAAATTCTAGTAAGAAGTAACATACATGCATTGAACAGTGCATACTAAGTTCTTATGGCCTTGCATTCTCTGCATCAAAGAATAAAGCAGATTGCCAAAAGGCTCTCCAAAGCTGTGCATTGACTTTAGTGCCAAGACAGCAACAGCTGGGATGGGTCATGTGTGCCTATGGTTTGCTCCACCTCTCCAATCTCAGAATCCATCAACATTAACACTTTCAAGATGCAAAAATATCCAAAGAGAAATTAGAAGAGCAGTTAAAAGATGCATTGTTCAATCCTAAATACTGTGTGTCAACATAGGGATTTTGTACTTCTCTGAGTAATTTCTCTCCTCTATCATAGTCTCCACTTTGCTGATATACAAAACCAAAACAGATTACTACTAGCAAGATAAAAAGTTCTTCTAAACAAGCTGTTTTTCATTAAGATAGATTAATGCTTTTTTTTTTTTTTTTCCTGGAGGGAGAGGCCAATAGGGTGGAAATAGCAGTATAAAGTCAAACAAACAAGACAGAGTATTTTGCAAGTTATATGGCATTCCTCCATTTTTATAGCCCTGTAAAAAGGAATAAAGATTTTTTACATCAAAGGTATATATTGAGCTTGTATAGGAAGGAAAAGCAAGGGAGGGAGTATTGGACACATTAAACTGCCTTGACATAAGGAAAAAAAAAAAAAAGAAAAGAAATAAGGTAAATACGATACACCTAAACATCTCGTGCTAAGTTATATTGAAACGGCTTGTTTCATATGTGTTGGAAACAGCCCCATTCATAGCTTGAGCCTTTGCCTGTAGTTCTGGAGCTAGCTAAGGACTGCTACAACTGTGTTTGCCTTGGGTTACCAGTTTCACCCAGATCCAGGATTTATAAGCAAGGTGTTTACTGTATCATGAGCAGCCCATTACGACAGCACATTTAGCAGGGATGTCGCTGAGAACTGTGTGCTAGCAGCAGGTTCCTGTATGTTCACCACTGGCACCAGCCAGGCACTGCATTTTTCCACATCCATCCCAACATGCTGAGGTGACCAGAAACACCCCACTGCCAGGGTGACATATGCTCAGGTCACACACTCACATAGCCAGCAAAGCAGTCTGAGGGACGATGTGCCAACTTCTGCTACGGGGTAACCATGAAACATCCAAACTTACCTTCCTACAGACGAACACGTCCTGCACCAAGTAACTTGGCTTACAAAATAGGTTTGATAATAGTATATTAAACTATTCTATTGGGTAATTCCTGACAAAGTACTTCATTTCTTGAAATAAGACATGTAGTTTAGGGCTTCAGTTTATTGTATATTACTTAGGTGCACTGGACGTATCACAGTAGGTCTGCAGTCTCCCTTTGGAGAGACTGGTGTGTATTTCTATATACATACATGTTTAGGTATGTAAACAGACACAAATATACATGCAGAGGTGTACTGTAAGCTTAGTGTAAATCACGCTGCCATGTTAGACTTATGTTTCCCTTAATATATCTTTGCCATCACATTATTTTTGGCCACTCTTCAGCAGAAAAAACATGAATCTGAGTTTAGGAAGTATTTGGAAGCAGAAAATGCCTACTTAACTAAAAACACTTGAGGCGTTCTATTTTTGTAGTAGTTGGGTATAGCAGATTATCCTTATTCTACATTAGACCCACGGCTTTCCCAACAAACACAAAGAATTCCCTCTGTCCTGCAAAGAGTCATACTGCAGTATTTTTATTTTTTATTTTTGCCAGCTTAGCGCAAAACTCAAACTTTCCACAGTCTGAGTGGAAAAGAATCTTTGGAAACAGAACCTGGGTTTTCATGTAGTGATTGAAGCTGTTTCCCATAAAACTGTCTTAACAACCACATAAAACATTTCCAAATTCTTTTATGTGGTATATAGCCCATTACATAAACTAGAAGATTTTGGCTAAGTCTAAATGGTTAATGCCCACGCTTGTACATTTTAATCCTTATTATATCAGTGAGACTTGTTTTATATTGCAAATCTAATTAGAAGGAAGCCATTCATAAATAACAGTGTACATAAATCAGAATGGAATAATAAGGATGCTCAACATTTGTGTACTTTTTCTATAAGGTTTCTGGAACCCTTTCTTCTCACAACAATAGAAAACCTTGAATTTAATAGTTAACATAATTGGCATATATTCATTTTCTGTGCAAATTGGATGAGAAAAGTAGAAGCAAACATGACCCTGAAAACACAGAAATAAATTCTCTAAGTATGTCTTATAAAGGGACTTATGCTATAACAGGTTCTTCATTTTATTTCACCTTTCTAGCAGCTCAAAAATTTAAAAACAAAACCACCAAAAACCAAAAGAACACTTTCTAGTCAGATCCCTTATTCCATTCTCAGAGGAAAAAAGACACATCCACAAACAGGAGAAACCACAATTTTAGGTCTTTCCAGAAATCCCATAAAAAGGAACACAGTATGTTCCACCTGTTTAAAAATACTGTATTTTTATCCTCTGAAGACCTGTTTTTGAGCTGTGTTTTAATTAAACATCACAAGACCATCACACAACTATTAAAGGTACAAATAATCATTGCTGAACATGCCCAGTACTTGTGATTTCAGAGCAAACCCATCCTTTTCCATACTTTTAGATGTTCAGAAGATTTCAGCAGAGAATAAGTGATGACATTACTAAAAGTACAAGGATGCACTAATAGAAAATAGAAACAGAGCTGGGTTTTAAATGGATATCTTCTGTGTGATTCCCTCCAAGAAATTAATGAGTAACAGAGCAAGCACTTTGTCCTTATATGCACCAGTAGTTCTATGAAAACGAGAATCTCTTTCCTGCTGTCTTTTGAAGCAAACCGTGTGTTAAGCAATTCAGTTCTTTACTGGCCAAACCCTCCTTTCTTACAAGGAAATAAATAAATAAATAAATAAATAAATGAAGGTTATGAAAGTGCAATGGTAACAAAAAAAAAAATAATACTAAATTAAAAAAATAAAACACTACAACAACAAAAAAGCCAATTCACAATATGGTAATCCCACCTTTAGGATTTCTGGTGTTGAAATTTTTCTGGTCTGAAAAAGACCAAGTTGCTAACTGGTGTTTGTATGCTCTGACCTCGCAACAATGCAGCGCAGGAATAACTGAGTTCCATGAGCATTATTATGAAAAACAGGCGGAATATTACATCCAAACCACCCTGGGATTACAATGTGCTCTGTGCATTTCTAAAAGAATAAAACTGAAACAGACTTAAATTTACATTCCTGAGATGGGTTTCTGGGTTTTGTGCAAATCAGGTAAGAATTGTTTTGATGATCCATCCAATTAAAGTTTTTTCTCCTTAATAATACCATTTTTACATCTTCATTTTTTGTATGTCTAAGACCATATTTTCTTACATTAGCCAATTAACCAAGTGCTCATATACCCTCAAAATATGAGAAGTTTTTACACACTTTTATTCCAAAAATCACAGATTGTTTTTTCTGGATTACAGGATATCAGTGTTAGCAAATAAATGGCAGATAAATGCTTTTAAAAGTGAGTAGTCACCGCACATAAAGATTGAAAAATAATGTAAGCTGTTTTAAAAGGAAAATAATACAAGTGCTAGTGCACCAACCGCATTCATATTTTCTCTTTTAGCTCAATAATTTTGTTTATTTTAGAGAAGTTGCTGTGAAGCTTCCAGCATTCAGCAAAATGAAGGACCTTGCACAGAAATTCAGCTCCATTTACTAGACTCTTAAAAGCAAGTCCTTGTTATTTCCTCCAAAATCTTCACCCAAGGTCTGCCAGACTCGGATGCCTCAGGCTATCACCCGAAGTGCATTTCAGCAGGCACCAATCACCGACGAGTGCATTTCTCATTTCTCCCAGACATTTCTCTGCCAGCCCCAGCACTTGCAAGACCCAGCAGCAAACTGTGAAGAGAATTTGATTGAGGTGAATGACCAGGGAAGGAAACACCTGAGGAACCCTGCCAACCCCCAGATGCTGCATGCCTGACCCTGAACCCACAGAGAAGCCAACCTTGCCCACACTTCACAGCAAGGCACAGGGCTCCCGTTTTCTGTTTCTGTGTGTAAAAAATACTTGTGGTTTAAATCACAGACCACTGTGAAAAATATTTCTGTAGCTTTCCTAAGGTGATCTTATGCAAAACATTAACAGACAAATTCTATATTATGCAATGTCAACAGCAATTTCAACTGCTGCTGTAGCTCACATCTGTACCTACCAGCTTGAAAGGAACATCATCAGTGGCACGGTAGCCTTAGGAGTACAGAAGTTCTAAATATAGAAACTGAGAGAAGGTTGGTAATTCTCCATTTTCACTGAAAGACAAAAGCCTGATCCTTCAACAGATGCACACCCACACAAGCAGATCTGATACCTCTGCAACCCTCCTTCGGGTCAGTAAGGCCCTCCAGGAATGCAAACGTTCATCCACAGGTTTCTCAGGTACAAGAGTGGTCTGCCTGTTCTGACAGCACCTGATATGCACAGAGCTAAACCGACATTAACAGGCATCTGCACTACACAAAACAAAAGGTAAACAACTGGAACTGAATAGCAGGTCCTCAGAGTGGCTGGAATAGCACTCATCTTTTCTTTGTACACCTACAGTCTTTTAGGTCTTTCAAGCTCTTATGGGGTTTTCTCTAAAGAAAGCAATTCTGCTCATTTCTACTGCCAGCCACAAAGGATGTTCACAGGAGGAGGTGATGCCTTTTGGACAAGGACAAGGCCCCGCAGGTGGTGCAGTTGCTGGTATGGTGACGGCAATGGCCAGCTCCTCAGCACCCTGGCTGGAATTGCTGCTGCCATGAGCATGCTGCTGGTGCTCCTGGTGCACGTGGCAATCCCCCGTTAGTTGAACAAGCTGCAAAGCCCTAAATCCTCTTTATTTTTCTGTTTTCCTCAAGAATTCCTCACAGCATTTAAAAAAAGAAAAAAAAAGGAGAGGGAGGAGAGGGAGGAGAGGGAGGAGAGGGAGGAGAGGGAGGAGAGGGAGGAGAGGGAGGAGAGGGAGGAGAGGGAGGAGAGGGAGGAGAGGGAGGAGAGGGAGGAGAGGGAGGAGAGGGAGGAGAGGGAGGAGAGGGAGGAGAGGGAGGAGAGGGAGGAGAGGGAGGAGAGGGAGGAGAGGGAGGAGAGGGAGGAGAGGGAGGAGAGGGAGGAGAGGGAGGAGAGGGAGGAGAGGGAGGAGAGGGAGGAGAGGGAGGAGAGGGAGGAGAGGGAGGAGAGGGAGGAGAGGGAGGAGAGGGAGGAGAGGGAGGAGAATAATCCATGTATATTACACATATTTAAACTTGATGTACCAACTATAAAAATTAAATTCCCAAGCATGATAATATGCATAGAAAACTCCAAAATATGTCCGTAATACTCTTCTCATGATTGTTTCTGATCACTTCCTAGCAGTTTAGAAAAGAAACTGTGTACTGTGATAACTTTCAGGCTACAAATTACCAAGAACAAAAAAAATATGGACAGCAGGCAACAGTTTGAACATTTGGGATTACATTTACAATTAAGACATAAAGCACTATAAAAGTTATAAACAAAGATGTAAAGGAAATAAAACCCTATCCCTCATTGTATTTTGCTTGCTCACTGCTTTTGATACAAAATACACATAGGATGGGCTTCCCCTGCTTCCCCTGGTGACAGTGAGGGCCGGCTGAGAGCTGTTTGCGCAACACCCAGAGGTAGGAACATGGCTGCCTACCCACGCTGCAATTGCTCCTGCGAAGGGAAGGATGCCAATTTCCCCAAAGCTGGCAAAGCTGAAAGCGTTTCTAAGTGGATATCACCAAACACAGCTGCTAACAACAGTCTGGCTGGGTATGTTTCTAAAGTCAAAACTAGGGATAATGTCATTAGTCTGGTCTAAGGTATCAGGAGATAACCACTGTGGCAATGGACTCCTTCATAAAATAAAATATGAAGGAGTTAGGGTGAGTCTTCTGAAAAAAAAAAAAAAAAAAAACTTTCTTGTATTATAAAACACAATAATAAAGCAAACCACATCCTGAATCCTACATAGCCAGTAAAAACATTTTTATGCTATGCTATTCCAAACAATACTGGGCTATTTATATCCCATAAAAGCAGAAAAAGAAAAAAGAAAACAAAACACAGTGAGCATTACTTAAAATGAGAAACAGCTTTTTGTGAGTTGAGCATGAAATTTTTATCATAGAGCCCAATTCACATGAAGCCTGATTAAAAATGGTTCATTTGTAGGCATGTTGGAATTGGCTCACTACTACCTAATCATGAGGAATATTTATATGCATCTCAAACTATTTAAAAGGGAAACAATGGAAGAAAGACTTAAAAAAATAAATAAATAAAAATGTAAGCTTTCCCTTACTTTCTATTTAAAGATTTAAGTAATACTGCAGTTACACAAGTAGCAAGACCACACAATAAGAGAATGAAAGAACCTGAACAAATATGAGAATTTAGTATCTGTGTTTTGCAATTAATAATACATTTTATCACAGTATCTCATAAATTTTTCCACAGGTGCCGAGTTTCAGGCTGTTAAACACGGTACTGCACTATTGCTGTCTGCAGCACCTGCAAGCAGACTAAGCCGTGTACCTGCTCCTCTGGATCTTACCCACAAGAGACTTAGAATAATTGGTGGTAGAATGGTACCTTGAGCTCTTCCTCAGATGTTTGGGGAATGTATTCTGGCACTTTATCATCTCTCACATTTACCCATCATTTCACTTTGGTTAATGCTTTACGTCGTATTTCACGATATAACTCCTCTGTGCATCATGATGGAGCCAGCGAGAGAATTCCAGCTTATTTCACTTAAAGAACTGTGAAGCACTAAAATGTTCTATGGTCTTCCTTGGTATTTAAGAATATATATAAGATACTATATATCTCCCTGTAAAAGATTGAATTGATCTGATACTTTTATAATTTTGTCACATCTACTTTTTTGATGAAATTTGAAAACACAACTTTTCAGCCCCCACTCTTCTTAAAGAGCGTCTGTTATTTTTTCTGCAAATGGTGATTACGAAAAGATTTTCTCCTTTTGAATGCATTTGAAGGTTGCATTTGAATGTATTTGAAAGCCCTAGCAGTTGTCATGCAGCTTCATATCCACCATAGCAGTGCGCCAACTGCTTTGGCATCATATGTTTGCTGCTGAATAAATACCCTGGACTGAAATACTTTAGCTGTCTCCTCACACCAAGGCAATCAAGAGCTGAGTGGCAAACTGAAGGAGAACAATTTTTACAAGCATTTTGCCAAGATAAGAAAGGTTGGAAATTATTTGGTTGGTAAAATAAAGAGTGAATAATCGTCTCAGCCTTTAGAAAGGTGCAGATGGCTTAAGGGTCATGTAATGACTGGTGTAGTGCTAACCACAGAAAATTAGGAATTTGGTATTTTACAGACGCTAAACACACTCAGAGCATAACACAGGGCACGTTGTTAATCATTTAAGAGGATAAGTAAATGGTGACAATTTTGCATTATAGTGAGGTAAAACAAGATTTCCAGCAATAACACTGGATACAACGCTTGTGGTGATTTCCCCTTACCCGTGAGGTGTATTATCCTAAGGCACTGCAATCTCATAGCAGAGAGGGAAGCCAGTAACCACCAGATGATTCAGCACATGCAGCTGAAACAACTCAGGTGGAAGGGGTGGGGATTCTGCCAGCAAGAGTCACAGGACAGGCAGATATGTGTTACAATGCATTAAGGTAAGCATGCCAGTGCATCCACACAAGGAGGCAGAGCAACCAACGCATAACCAGCAAGAACGTAGCAGCTCAGAGGACTCAGACATCCAATAAGATTTTTTTTTCCTTGGTGTTTTAGTGCAATTCACAATTTTTCTAACTTTCTAAACTCTTTACTTCGCTTGTTTGTAATAACACTACAGATAGCACCTACTGCTTCCATTTGACATGAGAGACATTAGGGCAGTTTTTCATTAGGATCAGATGACTCCATTAGGGAAGGCTTTTGAGACAGGAGAAAAAAATGGCCCTAAGCAGTTTTTTCACAAAGCTAAGACACAATCCTCTTGTGGAAAAATTGGAAACAAAAAAAAAAAAAGAAAGAAAGAAAAAGAAAAAAAGACATTCAGAGAAATTCAAGCTCAAAATGCAACTCAACATGTCAAGAACAAACAAAACCGCTTATCAATAAGAGATATTAACAGCCAATTACTAGACATCCAAAAGCAGTTATTCTCTGGACAGATTGCACCCAAATATTTTCTTCAATTAAATTTTGAAAGTTTTGGGATAATATTCAGTGTGGGTAGTGTTTATATCTCTTAGTTCTAGAGAAGTGTCACTGATTTACTCCTTTTGTTTTTCTCTTAGATACAGTTGTGCATAACATAAAATATAATCCAAAGTGTTGGAATTTTTATAAACAGATATTTCATACCAGCGCAGACAGGACTTAAGTACCAGATTTACATGTTAAAATGTTTTTTGACAGGATTGAAAAAATAACATCTGATCCACTACAGCATTTTGTATCGTAAAAGATTTTTTAAACTATTGATAAAAGTGAAGAATCACAGAAGAATTTCAAATGGAAATAATTTAGTAGCTTAAGGCAAGACTCTAGACAAATGTTTATTAACTTTAAACACATACAAGTAAATAATATCAGTTAATTGAGTTTCACTTCAGTGTCTTCAAATGCATGTAAAGAAGAAAAAAAGACACTTTCATAATATTCCAAAATAAACCTGTTCCTTAATAATTAAGCAATGGTTTTACTAAAACACAAGTATACCTGCCCACATGGGTTTTTTGGGATCATCTCTAAACATCTTTGGCATTGCCTTCCCCTCATTTTTAAACATTTTTTGCAATTTTTGTTTTGGGGTGGCAGTGGTGATGTTACATTCTAAGTTGCAGCATCTTGATTGTAGAATACATTTATTTATTTAATCTAAAAACACTCCAAAAAACATTTAAAAACAACACATTTTCCCCACCATACACAACCAATTTCTTTGCTAGATTGGTCTACGTTGTAACTATGAAGAACTCCAGGTCACTTTGCCTGATAAAAATAAATAAATAAATAAATAAATCTTTGCCTTCTGAAATCTTAGCAGCGGCAGGTAGGCTAAAGCATGGAGGACAAATAGGTTTCAGCACACAACCCGAAAGAAGAAAACCGAAGGGAAAAAGTCAAAATATTTATCTAGGTTTTGTTTGTTTACTTAAAGATACTTGTATGATAGCGTTGGTTGCCTAGACTAATGGATGAGATGCTTTAGAAATCAGTTTAAATATAGGCCATCACAACAGGGCACACATACCCGACGATGAAACAACTGGTTGTTGGAGGAGTAAAAGGTAGGCAGGCAGACCTGAAATGAATTCCTGTCTCAGAGAATTCCAGGATTTTCCTTCCTCCTTTTTCCCCCCCTCTATTTCCCTTTTGGTCTCAAGTGCGCGGGTAGGGATGGGACAGACTTTGCCCTTGCGGCAGAGCTTGCTGTCTGTGTCCCCTTCTGAAGTGTCCTATGATTTGTTGAGACCTGGAGGTGCCAAGGACTACAACTAGGTATCGTAAAATAAAGGAAGGATCATAAGAAGGGATAAAATAAATTCATTTCATGTAGAGGCCTTGCAAACAGGTGGAGGCATACCGCATAAAGTGTTTCCAAGGTAAACAGTGCCTGGATGGGGTAGATTCTGTCATTTTAGCCACGTTTTGTAGTAAGTACCTGAACATGAAAGCAAACATTGATGTGAATACAGGGTTTCTTTTAATCTTCCTTCATTTGCTTCATTCTGACAAATAAAGATGACAGATCATATATTGACACATTCTACGTCTCTCTCTTTTTTCTTTTCTGTAGAACTGAAAGCTAACCAATTTTAGTGCTCCTCCTATGGCCACACTTTGAGCCATATGCTAAATAAAAGATCCTTCCATGGAAGCATGCGTCCTTAATTTACTGTTAGCAAATGTGGTCAACTTCAGAATTAAGCTAACAAAGAGCAGTAACGGTCATTGCTACCTTTCTGAACTTTAAACCATGACATCTTATGATAAAAAAAAAGAAAAAAAAAAGAAAAAAAAAACACAATTGAGAACTCAGGTGAAACTTTCAAAGTAAATAACATTTCATAAGAAACCTCAAAGTGCCCTCTTCTGGCAGCTGGTACTAACTGCTCGCTGACTCGAAATGCATGCTAAACCCACAGCACTTACTTGCTGATTTGATGGAAGATCTTTTGACACATTATCTGATACGAAATCGTCTTATATTCATTTGCCTTGCAGATGAACTAATCCAAAAATACCGATTTACAGCTCAAAATGTTAACATGACATTGTTACACGTCCCCAATGTTTTTAAGAGTCATCTTTTGAATGGTATGCAAAACTGATGTTATAAACAGCAAGCATAAACGTCACAGAGCAAGGATGTGAATCTCTTAATATACTCTTATAGAATAATAAGCATTGAAGTGATCTGTTATTTTAAAGTATATGAATATGAACTGTTTAATTTACGTCTGTTTTCCCCCCAAAAAATGTACTTAAAGTTTGTATCATAGTATCATCAGTATCACATAATATCAATGTTACTAATTTGCAGCAGTACTGATGAGAGACCTCAATGTATTACTTACTGATTAACACTCCTTTTTATAACTTCACCCTAGGAAACAAAATATTTTTGCTTTGAGTTAGCTGAGTGCCAAATATGCAGTAGACAAAAATCGTATTATAAAAATAATCCCAAATCCTGTTTATTTCTTGATGTTGCAATATAAAACACTCATTGTCCAACCTTTCCTAAGTACTTTTCAGTGTAAGAGTTTAAATATATTTCATTGTTTAATTACATATTTTGTTTCTATAGCAACTAGAAAACATCTAATCCGTTTCTATTGCTTCCTAAGCCTTTACAAAGCAATTTTCCTTCACGATACAGTAGCAAAAGATAATCCTTCTTTAGAGCTCTGTGTACTATCTGTTCTTTCTAAATATCCCTTAATTAGTATGCATTAGGATTAAAACCAATTGTAATAGTGCCACAACTAAAAGAAACCAAGTAAAAAAAACTAACAGGATCTTGACAGAAAATTCAAAACCTACCAGTAATTTGGGCATAAATTTACTGCCACCTGCAGGCTTAAAGAAAGAGCACAGGAGCAAGGATACCCCCACATCCGGGATCATAATGAAATTTCTGCCAATTGTTTCAGACATTTTTCTCATAGGAAAAAGAGGATCCACTCATGCACCCTGTTCAAGGAAATAATGCAGTTTATTTTTCCTTTGCATTGCCCTATTCCAGTTTGTTTCTATTCACGGAGACACGGTGCTTTCTATAATTCAAAGAGATTATTATTTTCAAAAACATAACACAGATTTTAAAAATATCTAGCAAATCAGATCTTATAATACAAATATTGTCAGTAATAAAAACACCTGAAAACAGTTTTAGCAGAATTTGGAGATTACTGACTTACTAAACGTCTGGAGTCCTTTACACTTCTATTCCTTCCTACACACAAGCCATTCTCAAAGAACATTCACACTTCCAAAGGTCAGAAATGCCAAATACAGTTTGCCTACTAAGCCTTTTTTGAACTCATTGTCATGGAGGACAATTCTTAATTACAAAAGCTTTTCTTCCTATCAGGAGTTGTCTGCCTGTGCCCAGGATAACTATGACTAAGTTACTCATTGCACCAATTTTTCAAGCAGAAATTTTTGTCACAAACTTCATTTTTTCCATTTATCCCTTCAATCTTTATTCTGCAATTGAAATTTCTTCCTTTCAACATTTCCTTCAGCACCACAACTTTGGGTCCTCTGCCAGCTGGTCAGTCTCTCAGCTCACTTCCAGCATTCAAAGTCTTTGTACAACATGCCTGGGAAAGTCAAATTTCTAGAAATGAGGTCTACAGGAGGCAGCATGCTGAAACAGCCACCAGCTCAGCACATCACCTTCTCGAACCACCGGACTGCAAAGGTGAACCCAGAAAAAAATCTTAAAGGTTCAAAGTCATACGTTTCACCAGGACCAGGTTTCCCATGCAGAGAAATAAAAACGCTAGTATCATTAGGCTGACATTTCTGGAAATATCAGGCTTAAGGAATACATGCTGTGTTTTTGATTAAATCGTAGACTGCAAATCCCATGCTGATTTCCTGCAACCGTATCACGCAGCTGAGCTACATGCACGCTGCAGAACCACCAAAGGATTTCCAGGCATCAGGCAGTTACCAGCAGTACCACCAGGTAGTACCCAGCACCCAGAGCATCCTGGCTGCAAGTCCCTGAGGTAAAAACATTGGCTACTTGGTCTTAATGTCAATGGCTGCTGTGCCCCTGGCCTAGAAGGGCCTGGTTTCTGAAGAACTTCCTTAGGAAGGATTAAGTGCCCTAAAAAAAGAGCTCAATCAGCCATTTTAAAGGGGTTTTTGGACAGAGTTGTCATAGGTATAAACTGAAGAAAACATGCCTCATTTAGCTAACACTAGGAACAGTGAGAACCTGCACACCCACCTGATGCAGGTAAAAGCACTGAAGATTTTGGCTACTGAAATGCACAATCTAATGACCATGTTTTCTCCGTACCACTTCTCCTTGCCCTCAAAAAACAGACAAAAAACACACCTCTTCCCACATTATCAATTGAAGGGGGAAAAAAAAAAAGGAAAGTAAAACAAAAAATGGAACAAATTGAACCTGTCGGTTGAAGACAGCATAGATTTTGAAACGGAGTGAAAATTTTGGTACTTTATCATCCCTTACCACTTGATGGGGTTGGTGAGCTGGCTATGCAGGCCTCGGCTTATAAATTTTTAACAAAATGTTCCACGAACTATAGCTGATTTTTAGTCTTAACACACACATAGTGAGATGTGCCAACATCTGAGTGTTTTTAGAAAGTTTAAGAGCTTGTTGTTACAAGATACCTAAGCTAAATTCCACAATATTCATGCATTAAATGTTTTCAGATTACATCAATAGCATTTCAGCTGAATATACTGGATATTTTGTTATGAGAAAGATGAACAGATCATCTTGCTCCATGTGATCGGCAAAAACAAACAGCATCTCCTCTGAAGCACAACTATATATACACGTGTATTTATATATATATATCTTTGTCTATACATATACAGAAAGATATTTTTGTCACAAAATGATCTATTTCCCTTTCACATAGTGTATGCCAAGAAATCAATAGTATGCTCAACATCTTTTTCCTTTTGGTGCTCTACTGATTTTAATCCTATTTGTAGTTTAAAACAATGCTACTGAGGCTTGAAATGTTTTATTGTAGCAGTGCAAAAGATAGAAAAGATGAACAAGTTGACAATGTCTGTCCTTGAGAAGATTTTAGTCCTTTAGACCCCTTATACTTCATGACAGTGAGCAAACCATTACCTGTCAAAATATAACAAAGATATATAGATATATATAGCTATATATATATATATAAAGATATATAGCACATATCAAATATGGTTTGCATAAGAATAGAACAATTATAAGTCATATTATAAAGAACAAAAACAATTATAAAAACCCTTCTCATTCCTTTCCTATCACATGCACAGAAGTGACCACGTGTAAGAAGGAAAGCCATAGCTCAGTTGCTAGGAATTGTAGTAATGGAATAGTGAGATTCCAGCTGTTTGATCACTAAGACATACTGCTATGCTTATTACCTGCCATGTTAATACAAATAACGTTTATTCTAAATAAAGAAACCACACTCACCATGTGTCAATCCAAGCTGCAACGTCTGTACAAAGCAAAGCAAAGCTCTGCGCCGCAAGAGATCAGATTAGAAACAGCTTTAGAAATAATCGATTGCAACTAGTGTGGTGCATAATACAGGGGAGAAAAGAGGAAAGAGGTGAACCACAGCCCCACTACACCCTAAATGCAAGTGGATTTAAGCTCTTTGGGAACCAAAACGTTTTTAACGGTGTTTAAATTTGATTTTATAAACAGTGCAGATTATTGCTTGCATAAAATATTACAGAAAAAAGTAAAACAAAAGATACACATCTATACATACTCTCAAATTTTGAGAGAAAATGCAAGTCAAAGGTCTTTAAAAAGATTTACACTTTCTGAAAACAACTTTTGATTTAGTATTTGTTACATGAGCAACGCCAACAAGACTAGAAAACCAAAAAGCAAAACAAAATACAAGATGTTCACTACCACCAATGATTTATTTATATACTAAGTTAAAAAATACGAATATTTTATTACAAAAAGATTATCAAACAACTGTATACATACAGTTCATATTGTTAAAAGCCAACGTCAATTGATACTTTATATACATTTGATTATTAATGTCATACACTTGTAGAAAACCATCACTCAGCAGAAACCGATTTGGCATTTGGAAAGTAGTTACTACCCTGCACTAAAAGAGACAACTAATATAGGAATAAACCATTTTTATGTTACAATAAAAATACTTATTTGCTGTGATCTTTTAAACCAAATGGATGCTTTCTTTCTCCAAGAAGAGTCATCATAAGTGGAGATTAAAGTGCATATAACCAACATATTAAAAATTCTTCAACGATCCCATCTAACATTCTAGATGTTCCAAGCACATCACAGTAACATTAAGGATTTAGGACCTTTCTCCATGGCTTAAACAATAAGATTCAAGGGAAATTCAGCTTTTAAAACTGCATTAAGTAATTCTGGTGTACGATAAGACAAAATAGGTTACAGAAATTTGGAAAATTGTGTTTGGTGAAAAAGTCAGTGTAAATTTGCCCACTTAAATGATTTCTGGAGAGATGTTTTCCTTTTGAAAAAAAATTCATAGTATTCCATAAAACATGGACCAAATAAGCAGAGCATGCAATAATATTTACATAATTGTCACAGCAGCCATCCTTTGTAGGCTGCATATAACAGGTTGGAGCAACACTGTCTACTTTATGCATAAATTTTGCTGGTAATCTGGGGGAGAAGAAAAAAATCACCAATAATTTGTTTACTATAGACTAGGGTCCTAAGCTAGAAAAATGCTCCTGAAAAATTGTAACTCAAAATATTGGCTTTGTCTCATTATAAGCAAGATAGTAAACCTTACAAAATATAACGCAGTTAGAACTAGCAGAGCTGTTGAGGGCAGATTTTAATAAATCGATCCACTTTGGATAAAAGAATGCTTATGCATGTTACAATCTATTTAAAAGCAACAGCTGAACAGGCTAAATTTACATCCACAAGAGAAGCATGACAATGTTCACTGAAAACAAAGTGAGTTGCTGGTAACTGTGGTTATCATTTTTATCACACGAACTGGTCAACTATGGATTTATTTTTTTTAATTTCATTTTACAAATATGACTATTAATGAGAAGTTCTGAGCCATTACATTTGAAGAGCGTACTTCATACCTTAGGCACTGGACCCAGTTTAGAGGTAAAACTGTCAACATGATTTAACGTCCTCAGGTTTCTGAAGGCCATCCATATGAAGTTTACATACAGCACTACAAATACACATCAGATACTGCTGTAAATTTATAAGGAATACAAAACACTATTAAATACAACTTTCATCCCATGGCACATCAAGCATGGCAATACCACTTGTTTCATTTCTGGTATCAATAGTCAGTTGTGGTTATGCTTTATTGAATATTTTCCTTTCTGTAGCTGAGAAATATATAGCTTGGACTTGCTTCCATCCGGTCTTTTGAACCAAACTTCATCATGGTTAATTGTTGTAATTATGGCACTATAGAAAACAAGGGAAGAAGGGTCAGGGAGAGAAAAAACACAAAAAATTTAGACATCTTAGAAGTAATTAAATAACCTCAAAACTGCAGCTGTATTTCTGTACTGTAAATGAAAGTACGCAGTAGGTGTAAACGCAAGCAGAATTCTTTAGTAACTGCACGTCTTCAATAAAGGTAGTTGATTTTCCAGCCAACTGTTTTCTTCTCCTGCTATACGAAAACCCTCACAGTATCTACAAATATTTTAACTGTTTAAATGAATAGTCACCTATAGTAAACAATAGACTACCCATAGTAAAAAACAGATCTGCTGGAAAACATCCAGAAAAAGGTTAAACAGTCTGAAACTCAAGACAGACAGGAGGAAAAGAAAAAAAAGCCCAATTTATTGAATTTAATTGAATCATTCTTACATGAACTTTGCTTTTATGCTTTTTGTGGTAAACCTTACTACAAATACTGAAAAAAAAAAACATTTTTTTCCAAATAGAATTGATGACAAAAATGGCTCAAAAACAGAGAGCAAAACAGTTAGTGGAAGAAAGATCCATCGCATACTGAGTGTAACAAAACACCCTGTGGGAAACTGTCAGCATTAACAGTTGCTGAAATCTTGAAAAGCTGGGGAAATTCCGCTGTATGCTAACATCAGCTTTTGGCCACTGTCAGACACAGGGCACTAGGAAGATTTTTTTTGACAGAGTACAACTGTTATGCTGTGCAGAACAACTTCAGAATTCTTTAAATTTCAGAAATAACATATAATTTACTAAAACACCTTTGTTTCAGCTCTGAAAAAAAAAACACCTTTGTTTCAGCGCTGGAAAAAAAAAATCTGCTCTCCCTCACCAGGGAATGAAAGAAACAGACAGTTTTACAGTAAACTACTGCTATATAAAGTCAAAGTCTCCCAATTCATGCTTATTTTCCTTGAGGAACAATATCTGTCTTACCTGGGTAGCAATGCTTATTTAATCAACACTCTGCTCTTAGACTGATTTATCCCATTCAGTGGAATTTAACATATACTTTTAACTATTTTTTAAAAATATACTTACACTACAGAATTGACAAATACGATCCATATAGAAAAAACACATTTAGATATCTTTAACAGTCGACCAAATTTGCACTGTCATATTTAGACTAGGGAGAAACTTAATTATGAGAAGGAACACTGTTTAAAAAAAAGTTCTATTTGGTTTATTTATGAGCAATCAATCAATCAACAGAAAAACAAAGCTTATCTTTAATAGTAGAAAATATTTTTCCATAATTAAGTATTTTTCAGCTGGCCAACAGACCAAATCCTCAAAGGAACAAAATCCCTGCTAAAAAAAAAAATAAATGCCGCACACTGCAATCCCAGGTATTCAGAAATGAGCAAGAGCTGAAATCCTCTAGTGAGATACCACCCTGACAAAACATCACATTACCTTCAGTGAAATTCAACCTTTACTCCTCTCTCAGAAGCCAAGGGCTCAAACTTCTTTGATAATGCCTGCCTTCCAATGTGAACTAATAAATGTTAGTAAGCTGGCACTATCTGCAAACAAGCCTTATTCTTCAATGCCATCATGTTATCTTTTGCTTTAACAGGACTGCACAGAGCGGTATAAAATTAATGATCTTTACCTTGTAGGACATTCATCTTTCTTATCGATGCATATCGTTTGTCCACGTCCATACCACTCTCCATCGTAATAGAGCCTTCCTTCTTCAGATCTAGCACTATGTAGATGTTTCTCTAATTTGACAGGTGCTGAAATGACCAATAAGAAGGGATTTAATATCAACTGGCAGAAGTCAGCAAAATTTATAAACACACTTTCAGTAAGTTATTTACATACAACACACAGTTTTTCCATTGTCAAAAGTAGCCATTTTCTAAATAATTAACTCCAAATGGATGAAAATTAGAAGATAACTTTTTATTTCCAGTCAGATAAAAGTTACATTTCCGTTTTCAGATAGAAGTTTTCTTCTCTCAGTGTATGAATTTTCACAAATGGAGTAATGCAATGTAGACAAGATTGCAAATGGAAGACTCTGAAACCTCTTCATCAATGCATTATCACAAAATGCACGTAAGTAATGCATCACTGAAGAAACATACCACCTACTTGTTTTCTCTCCCATTTCCTCATGTACTTGATTTTACCTAGCTTTTACCTAGCTTTAATGTGCTTCTCACCTCAGGCCAAATTATCGTTTACCACTCCTTTATCAGACCTCTATTTTTTCCAGAGTTGTAGCTTGCAGTGAACTTGAGCTGCTTTTAGAAAGCTCCCCTAAGGTTTCTCAGTTTTCTGCTTCATGTTTTGTAAACATTGGCATAGCTTACCAATATTTATTGGTATAATCCACTTTTAGAAGTCTAATTTTTTTGGATAATTTTCTACAATTTACCATCAATAAAATCATTAGTAGTCAAGCTACAATTATCAGCACCTGAGAGCAGAGAAAGGCAAAAAGCCACATCTGCCAGTTACCTCACCCCATCCTCCACCAGTATACCATGGCTAAGATAAACATGACCTGCCTAGATGCAGTTTGCATCACTGCACACAGCAAGTTCTGTCTTGTGAAACCAGACAATGTTTACTTACGTTCCGGCTTTACTCTGTGTGGCCCCAGTGTAGCCATTGCCTTGAAACACACACACAGAAAAAAGTTCGTCAGCAAACAGTCTTTTTTCTTAACTGTCAGCTTTAATTGTGTTGTGCAGTGTAGCTCAAGATACTTGCTTTTGCATGCAAAAACACAATCAGAACAAATCTGAAAAGTGTGTTGAACAGTGACTCAGTAACTGAAACAGGATTTGGGACGGAGGGGAGAACCACTTTTTAAATTAATTTTTATTTTATATAACTCAAATTTTCTAAATTAAATCCTCAAAACTGCTGTTATGTAATTCTATCAAAAATGCAAAGTTACATTAATTCTGATTCTGAAAAAGAAAGTGTCATCTGAAGCAGTTACTCTTCAGATTCATAAGCTATACTCACAAGCTCACACAGTAGCAAAGTAGGTTTAAAAAACATAAAACTAAGGTTTTTTTTTTTTAAATGATTTCAATAAAAGGCAAAATCCCCATCAGATTCTAGCTTTAAATCATGTTACACTACAACAAAGAAACTGAGGGAAAGCTATTTTGTGTCTATGCCTCTGATGTGATAGGTAGAGAAAACACTCAGACGGGCTTTCACATAGGAACCACATTTTACTTCTTGTTTAGGAAATATTTACAAGTATAAAGCCGTATGGAAATAGACTCAATGCCGTCTCCCAGCAAGCTTTTGAATTCTCATAAAGTAGTCTCCTACTCCATAAGCTAGAAAGCACTGATTTTTGCTAGCTTACTATGGGATATCTTCCAACTGCAGATGCAAGGCAAAGATAGCATTTGGTTACAGCAAGTTGTACTAACAATATGGTAAAGATCCTATATGACACTCTGTACCCAGAAGTTGGATTTATTTTTTTCCAAATATATTAACTGGTCAAATAAATTTATCTTCCTGTAAACCCTGATCCTCTTATAATCTGGGAAAAAAATAGTTATACTTTATACCAAAAAAATGTTGAAAAGCTGAAGAAGTCTTCATAAAATAAACAATTTACTATCAGAAAACATACTATATGACATATATTCAAATTTTGTTATTTAAAACAAAATCCTACCAAACTATCCTATCATAGTCTACACAGTTGGGTAGAAATTCTGAGAAATCTCATCTCTTTCACAGAAATTGTGGTCTACACATTTTAGAGTTAAGCTCTTCCACTCCCTTATCAGATTCCTCTGCATGATTTAGGTAGAGTCGGAGAAAGTAGCAATAACATAGCTCGAACAGAAGCATTAGCTGACCAATGAAGAAATGAAAATCTGCTTTAAGTCTTGATTGTATTCAAAACACATTTACATATTTTTAAGAGGCAAAAGGAACAGTCAAGAACCCACACAAAACCCAAAGGAAGCTACTGGCATTCAACTTTTCATCTTACCTTCCTTATTGTCGTCCAGTCTTCAAGAATATCAAGGTCTTGTAACATATAAACTATATAAGGGCGTGGAAAAGTTAAGGAATACTCTTTTAAACAGTGATAATAAAAACACCTGGAAGATTGTAGAAAGATATTAACACCTGTTCTGACAAGCTCTCACATAAAAAATACATACGTGAAGTGAAAGCTCAGTAATAATAAATGCATCTTTGAATTGTGCAACCCAGAATCATAGAATAGCTTGAGTTGTAGGAGACGCTAAAAACCATGACTGAAATTGCTGGGCTTTTAGGTCTAAAACTATGTTAATGTTTTCTGTTTGGAATGTATCTTAAAATGGCAAGGTATTTCAAAATCCACAGAATCAGATGCTGTTTATCTTGACCTCCTAAAGACAACGATGACTGAGAACTAAAGGAATGCACTTTCACACCCTGGCACTGAAATTTCCAAAAGCAGTTAAAACTAAAGAAGGCATTTGTAATCTGTATTGATTAACAGCACTAGGCTTTTAAGCACTAGTTAAAAAACATCTCCACTAAATTGCATGTATGACACATTCTAATGTCAGTTGTTATTAGTACATGTCACTCATCTGGGACGTGTTCTGATAAATCAACCATCCTGATGCAGTGTGTCTCAATTAGGACAGGTACAGAAAAAGAAACAATACAAATAATATAAAAACAGAAGCTAAATTTTAAAACATTTTAAAATAGAAAGTGACCATTCTGTCAAAGCCTTATTTCTTCATATATTATCCTCCCGGTTAGTCAGAAAACCATGTGAAAGTAACAGGATTCTTTTGCAGCACACCTTAGCAATAAAAATTGCGTTTATGCCACATAATGTCAGTATTTAGTAGACAATTTCTTTTACAGGCAGTCTCCATGATTCAGGCATCTTCTAAGCCATTACATCTCTATCCTGTAACGTGGGGTAGGGCCAGAAGGGAGATAGAACACTCAGTTTGCAAACACAATTCCTTCTTTCTCTTAAGAAGGATGATACTGTCTCCTAGGTCTTACACCCTAAGAAGTTTCAGCTGCACTGTATGCTCATCTACAGCTAAAAAGAAGTCATCAACACAAAATACTTAAATACTACACTGACTCTACAGGAATCCCAAGCACACAAAAAATTTTAAAAGTTAAAAATTCCAAGAACTGAGACAGTTAATCAAAGAAGGTTCTAAAGTCTATAGAATTGTTAAGGAGTAATAAATTGAGGTACAGATATCCCAATATGACAAGCAAAGTTATAAATCAGAAGTTACACCAGTCAAGTTATACCCTGTGAACATAACACCTAATTGTTTCTTCTTTCGCTTTGTAGCTAGCTGATCATCAGGCTGAATCCCCACTGCACTGAAGGTCAGCATTTTACCTCAATTTTCTTTTCACCAAATTAATCCTTTTAGTAAAATCAGAAGGTGGCTCCAGTTACAAGAAGTTATTACTTATTCATTCATGCCCAGAAGAGCTTTTAATCTCAGGGTAACCACCTTTCTATGTCTCTGCACAAGAAAAAAAGTCTCTTCCTAACTTGTAATAACTATCTACACCTTTCTGCTCTAAGCCTCTTCTCCCAAGTTCCTTGCTTTCCAGAAGAGCAGCTGGACTGAGCACACTTCAAGATACGTTCTTCATTATGTACAGGATATTCCTTAATATACAAGGTGCCTAATTCAGACCTCTGAAGTCCTTCCTTTCTAACCAGCCATATTGAAAAAATGATGGCAAATACTCACCAAATACCTGAAACATGAGACAAATTACTTCTATTTTCTGAAGTTAGAAAAGTCAAATATGAAACTAGTAGTTAGAGATTCTTAATTTCAATTTCAACTACGTTTCTCTAATCTGAATTAGAATAATATCTGCCATTCCAAAATCAATTTTGAGAATGCATTATCTCTTCAACTTCTTATCAATGACATATATAGTAAAAGTCCCTATGCGAAAGCTACCAGGAAGAACAGCAATTTCAGTAAAAGGATATCTGATACAACAACAGGTTTCTTTTTATCTGGACTAAATGGATCCTTTCTTTTCTTCCGGGACTGTAGCTCATCATTCCATAATTCTGAAAAGACATAATAAGAATATGTTATGAATCAGAAATGTGCACATCTGGCTTTTCTTACAGTAAAAAACACTGTCCAGAAATGAGAAATACGAAATTTTCTGGTGAGATGCTGTTTCTGAACAGAATGAAGATGTTGCATGATTATGCAGTCATAGATTAATATTCTCAAAACACACAAAAGATGCTGACAATTACTGGACTAAAGTTTGATTAAACCTTAAATTTAAGTTTAAACCCACCTCCCAAAGCCTACACTGTAGTTCTGAACAGCATTCTACCGGATAACCTGAAATTCACCAGAAATATTACGAGTACTGTCAACCAACTAATCAGCAGCTACAACATTAAAACAAACCAAACACTTTTAATTTCCATTCACCTGAGGTAATATCAATGCTATGCCTGTCTTCTTCAAGTCTTCTAATCTTCTCTTCTAATTCACTTTGTACAGTATCATACAACAGAAGCTTTTCACTCTAAAATCAAAAGAAATTAGGCATTTATACATGACTAAGTTCTATCACCTAAACATACATAAGAACTATTTAAAGGCTCAGTGGAAGGAAAGAACTGATTTGAGATAAAAAAAATTCAGAAGCAGTAAAGCATACAACGTATCCCCATATCCATTTCCTTACCACAAGATCCTGGTTTCTCAGAGACAGCACATCCATTGGCATAAGCACAAATACAGTTATCAAATATCAGAACCAAGAATAACTAAGTATATAAAGCACACAGCTAGATCTCCAGAATAGCTACTTGTATTTTGACACAAATACAGTATTTTCCTTTTGGGTAGCAAAGATTTATTCGCGATGAGTAACTGTAAAGTCTTAAGCTCTTCTCCAACTTTCTTTAAAGATCAAAAAAGCTAATGTTTTCATGGAAAGTCCTTTATTAACCCACCTCCAATATTAACAAGACTGTAGTCAATGATAGAGAAGTATCATCTACTATTACAGTATTTATAATTGCCTATTTTCAGAGAACTGAAAAATACCTACTCACAACAAAAATAACTTCTTATGCACACAAACTAATGGTCTACAAAGTTGTGAAAGCAAAACTGTGTACCTTAAAGCTAAGAGAAACACTTTAAAACTGCTTTAGAAAAGTATGCTAGTTCGTTCTTTCAAAATATAATTTCTGACCCAAATAGATTAACACAAACCTTTAACCTTTGTATATAAAAAGTGCTAAAAACACACCTAAGATAAATGGAAACACTTTGGTATGAACTTTCTACAGAATTTTGTAGTCTACCCTCTCTTCCATCTCTAAGCCTTTGACAATGAGAAAATCAACTTTGTAGTACAACTGCTCTCAATTATAATTCACCATATAGGACTGATGCCAAAGTTACACAGTACCTATACAGATGAGTTACCCTTTTAAAGGCAGCTTCTGAACACACTAAGCACACTAAAACAGTAACTTCAATTTAAGTTAAGTTCCAAGCTTCAAGACAATAAATGTACTGCATAAATCTGCACACTTCCTGAAAACACAAGTAGGAAATGCAGCCAACTATTACATTTTAAAGTTCACTTTCGCTGAGCAGCATCTCTAACAACTCTGGAAAACAGAGACTTGGACTTACAGAAAAAAAAAAAAAAAGGCAGCTTAAGCAGCACAAGTATGTAACTATTAGGTACCACATTGCAACCAGAAGTTGCGGTCCCTAGAGCCACGTCAGTGTATGTCTGCACCTCATCTGCTCCTGCCCACAGTACAGCACACCAACAGAAACTTACCTTAACCAGTGTTCAAGCTAGTATGCAGGTGTGAAGCAAAAGAGTTATAAAGAAAACAAGGACTCCTATTGCAATAGATGGCTGTCATGCTTAACATTCCCTTCAAGTCACAATGTACTTACACTCCAGAGACCTCCTTTCGTATATTTTTCAACCCCTTGTTACTAAAAATAAAAATATTCCCCACTGGAATTGAAAAGACAAAAGCTTTCTTATGTATACCTGAAAGGTCAGATGAGTGTTATTTGTTCTGAGACCGTTTTAAAATTAAATTGTGTTTGTGTTTAGACACCTGTTTTGCTGCAAGCACTTGGTGACAAATAAGGTGTGAAAAGCCGTTACAGGCAACAGAAGCTGAATGGCTGTGCTCTAGCGTAACAGTGATTTTACAAGCAGTTCTACTGACTTTGAAGAGCTTTCTCCCTGAGAGACCCTTACTGGATGGTGCACTTTTGAATTCTGAAGGTTTCACAGGAGAAGCACAGCAGCAAAACAAGCAAGAAGAACCACCTGAAAGAGGAATAATATATAGCCAAAGCAAATCATTCAGTTGTGGATGGAAAACCCTGCCAGTCTTACAGCATTCTGTCCAGCCTCAGAATTCACAGGAATGAAGAAAGTCAGTAATGAGTAGTCCTACATTATACCTTGAAGTAAACAAGAAAACAAGCAAAGAAGAAAACACTGTAATGGGGGGCTGAGGAGGACTATGATGCAAACCTCAGGATCTAAGCAGCTAGGCTAGAGGATCAGACATGCATGTACTTGAGTATTTGTACAACAGTATGCAGTATTTATATACTTAAATACAAGTGTTTATGCTCAAGGAGAGAAACGTATTTTTCCCGTAACTGCTTTTGAAATGACAACTCTTTCCACCAGCAGACCAAGATACTTTAAAAAGACTTAATAAGACTATTATTATTACAAAAGTGTAGTGTACCTTTTCTTAAAATTATGGTAGATAATTTAGCTACTGTTCTTAGCAATCATTTCATAAAAAAGGCTAAAAAAAATCTAATAAGAACTTGCTAATGAAAAATAAGATAACTTATTTTATATTTAAATCTAACCTAATATAAAGACAATTTTGATATGCTTTGAACAAACTTTAACGTGGGCTTAAATATCACAAAACAAATGCATTAAAATAACTGCAATAATAAAAGTACGCACTGAACATGACACAGTAAAGACAAATGAAATTAGCTATCAATATAGAATAGCTAGCCCAACCTCACAGTGCTGTCGAGAGGCTTGAATTTCACATTCATATTTGTTCTTCACAGATTCCAGACAAAGCTCTCTATAGATACCTGTAATCAAGCAAATTACAACAATATTAACTTTTTTTAGGTGACATCTGATTTCAAAGTTCTCTTTTAGGACTTCCTGCACATCCCAAAATAGGTACAAAAGGGAAAATATATTACTTTAGGCAATTACAGTGGCTAGCTCCTTTACAAAGTAAAAATAAGTACAAGTAATCTCTTAAATCTAAAGATCTGATGAAAAATAAATGCTATTTTCACTTTTTCCCTTATCAGTCAACAGATCATGCTAACCTTACAAAACAGGTCTATTTCATATTTCTGATCAAATTATCCTGGATATCCTTACTTTTCAAATACGGAAAGTACTTGATGGCCTCTTCTATTCTGAAATTAGTATTTTAAATAACAAGGGGAGGGGTGTTAAGCAGCTAGAAAACAGATTTTACAAATTAATATTTGGAATGAGGCTTGCTTTGCACAGCACAACACTAATAAATCACATCAATTAACAAGACTGTTCCATTCTTAGAAGCAGCCTTCTTGCAATACAAGGAGCACTGCTTCTGAGCATTAGGACTGTTTCTTACACCTACCAATTTATAATCATTGTTTAATTGCCTGAAATCAGCAGTGTGGGTATAAATGTTCCTAGAAGAAACAGAGATGTTTCATTGCCTTGCTGAAATAGTCAAGACTCATGTTTTGTGTGAAGTGCTTACTGCCTTAGAGAGCAGAGGAAAACAAGTTTCTTTTCTATTACATCCGTAGTTTTTGTTTTTTTCCCCCCCTTCCTCCCCTCCCTAAGGAACAAGTGGGTCCTTTGGACCTGCTGGAGCTCAAGTCCTGCTACTACCCACTTCTGTCAAGGCTGTGAAACAGCAAGGGCAAATAGACCCATTCTGCAGTTTCCGGTGTCCTATGGAACAACTCTGTGAATCTCATTAAGTAGAGGACAAAAGGAAAAAAAATAAATCTGATTTCTAGTCTCAACTTCAAGGAAACGCGTAGTCTTCTCCCTGGGCTCTTTTTACATTGGAACATGCATCTTCAGTGCTGCTGAAGACTCGAATCAGGAAAATCTTTAATATTCTCCCTATCCACACCCACCTACATGAAAGCACTGACAGAAAGTCACATTTAAAACTGAAAACCAACAGCTTGGGTTAAGGTTGTTTTCATGTCAAACTTTTGGGAAGTTCATCTGGGAATCTACCATTAAACACAAGAGGACTGCTTAGGATTAGTCAAGTAAAGTTGCGGTAAAGATCTTAAAACCCAGGAATTCCAGGTCATCATCTGAGGGAAAGCATTACGGAGATGATCAGGAGGGAGAGAAATGCAATAGACCAAAAGATTCCAATTTCATTTCACAGTCTGCAGTCAAAAGTACCAATGAAAACATACTATGTGCTACTAGTATTATAAAAAACATAGCAGGCTTGTCATTTTCCAGTTGGCTGACGTACTGCTTCCGCTGAATTTTTTAGAAAAGACATTGGCATAACTTCTCACAGCTGTCTGCCTTTTGTCTCTGACTGCCTGTTTCAGGTAACCCCTGGACAGCTGAATTACTCTTTTAGGAAGCTACAGAATGAAAAGACTTTACCATAAGGAAGACAAAGTTGTAGATGTCCCATAATAGCACTATTCCATATGACTATATGGTTGTATCCTAGAAGAAGATAAGACTTCTTGCCTGCTTCTTCTATGAGCATAAAAGCCCACCTAAACATTCACTAAAATGCAGTTCACATAAAAGCTGTTAAGGACAAGGATTTTCTTCCTTCCCCAGACTGGAACAAGAGGAGGGGAGCAAAGGACTGAAGAGACATAGACTAGAGGAGCAGAAAAAACATGATGTTCTAAGATGACAAGAATGAACTGGATGGCATCTACATACTTCTTCATTTCAACAATAACCCATGTGAGCAGATTTGATCCCAAATCTTCTGACTAATAAAAATGATTACTGTTTCTAATTCAATAATTTTACGCTCACTACACAAAGACAGCCAGACATTAAATGAAACCTAAATGAGCCATATTTTTAATGTAATGTTATCAGGCAATTTGTGGAAAGAAGCAAGCAACCTATTCATTTTGACTTGAAAAGTACTTTAAGTTTAAAACCATGCCATGGTGTTTCTAGCTTTAAAACACACTGCTTTAACAATTCTAAAGTTAAAAAAAAAAAAAAGATTTCCCTTAAAATTCATAGCAACATTATACTGTTGAAGCGGAAATATTTACTTTTTATGCCTACCTGCCACCTTGGTTCGGATTTGCATATTTTCTTGCAATGCTGCCAACGGTTCTAAATATTCAGGTGCTTTTCCAGCTATGACCTCTTGTAGTTTTGCATCCACTTGACTTAATCTTTCTTTGTAAAGTCTTAAAAAAATGAACATTAAAAAAATTAAAGCAAACAAATTAGAAGAAATATTTTTTAAAGACCTAATCTGCCTCTCTTTGTTAACATTATGGCACACCCACTGAAGCAAATTTAAGATTTGTTACCATTTGAATTTTCCATGCTTGTGTCATGGAAGGGAGGGAAGGAGAGACATTTTGTGGACAGAAAATCCCATCCACTTTGTTGTTCACACATCTGCTCTCATCCTACCACAAACCAAGGCAAAAGATAGGTAGGCTCTTATTGAAGCAACCCTCATTCCATCCCCTGTGAAAATCCACGTATCAAATACCATCAAAACGTCATGGGATAGCGTGTAACTGCCATCTTCCATTCCCACCAAAAGGAAATATTACGGTATTTTTATTTTACCTGATGTAGTATCAATTACAAGCCTTTCAATCACAATAAAACTCCACTCTTCATAACTAGTTAATTAAATATAATGTTAAAAGATAAAATCATCAACATAAACAGCTCATCCTGTTCTCATGTTTTTACTTTGCACTCCACAATCAAAAGTGGCAACACTGAGGCAAGCACATACAAACTTCCATGTATGTGCTAAGAACACATCAAACATTACCTTTTAACGCAGTCTCCTCTTCAGGACAGCAATGCTACCTTTTTACTTGTTTAGAGTGTATTGCTTAAGTAATGAATTAAACAGAAGAAAGTTCACACATACCAAAAAATCAAGACCTGCTTGAGAACTACTGGCTGTTCACTTGAAGCAACACCAGCCTGATTTTCATTTTATCTTGATGACAACTCAAATAGTTCAAGCATATGTACCTAACACAGCTATAGTTAAATAGTGATCACTCCCACTTATCTGCAAAATGATAATAGACTCAATCTGACCTGCAGCCAAATGACATAGCCTGCAGCTGATTATAGACCAATTTGGTGTTCTCAGTCCTTGATGAGCATGCTATGCACGCAGTCAATAACATCTAGCTACAGCAGAATAATCTAACAACAACATAAGCAGAGGTACATAGCGCACATGACTGGCTGCGTCACTAACATCAGATTACACAGCACCAACTTCCAGCTAAATCAGGCCTAGGTGCTGCAAGCACTTGGTATCACATAGCAGTTGATGAACTAAAACTGCTTACCCAGTAATTTCAAACAGTGATTTGCCTAAAATGGGTAACTGCTGTCAACAAGTGTAAACCCCACTTATAGGATCCAAATTTAGTTTCCCTATAAAACAATCACTTCATCTCTGCTGCTGGTTGAGGAACACCCTGTTGTTCAAGCATCTTTTTCTTCTTTCCCTATTTTATAAAGTTTGCTATTATTTATCTTAGATCTCCAGTAGAAAGAGCTATCACACAATATGAACACTCATCTGGAATGCAATGACAACTGATTCATTTTCAATTAGAATATGTATGCCCAAGAATAGACAAGGTTTCCTGAATGTTTCTTTTGCAGGTACCTGGTTAAGTTAATTGCCGAATTCCCATCAATTTAAACTGGAACAGATACATCTAGCCTACCTGGGCACATCTGAAAATAAATTTTATATACATACAGACGACTGGGTCTAACTCAAACGAGATTCTCTTCTGAATAACTGTGACTATTCAGTTCTTCTTTTCTACTTACTAGGTCTTTACTCTGAGTGATGCAGATATTATGGCCAACTACTGACAAAGAGCTAAGAAAGGTTTCATTTCCAGTATTGGTTTCTGGTTTGCAGTAGCCACAGGAAATTTTCATTAGTACTGGCTATAAAAACTGCTTTTATACCTTGCAAAAAAAAAAACTCATTTCTAGTGTAGCAAAGACAGTGCTTGGATCTGTTTATGCAAGTCACATATATATAAAAGGAGGACAAGGATCTTGATACATACCTCCAAAGATCACAATTCCTTGGTTTTGCTAAGCATCAATTCCTTGGTTTTGCTAAGCATCTAGATGCAATAGACCCATGTCAGCCCTATGTAGCAACACTTCAGAATCATTCTTACAACAAAGCAGAAATAAAATAAATATTTGTATACACACACAGAGTAAATACTCTCTCTCTCTATATATATATATATGTATGTGTGTGTGTATATAAAATATATGAAAACAAATATATTCTCTCATATAAGAGCCTGCAGAAAATAATTTGGAGCAACTGTCTGCAAATCATTTCAGAACTTCCAATCCTTATTCTTCTCCTAAAGTAGTATCCGCTTATTTGAAAAACAAGGAACACCAGCTGCACACAGTATTCTCATGGAACAAACCCTCAAACGAGGCACTTAAAATATTAAAATACTTACTGATCTTTGAGGTCTGTAAATTGCTTTTCAAGATTGGACATTTCATCTAAACACTCCATTCTTCTTCTTTCACAGTCCTCATCATCCATTTCTAAGAATAAGAAAAGGTAACACATTGTGAACAACATAAACAAATAAACTAGATTTTTTTTCTAGCAAATTTTCAACACATCTGAATTTTAGCCAAAAACAGATCAACCTCTATTATCTTACAGCAGGTTATAAGAAATCATTTGTCACATGAACTGCGAGGTTAAGAAACTTGGGTCTACCTCTACAAGAAACCCCATAAAGTGCAATTTTTCTTCCTCAAAGCAAGATTACATCATTGTAAGTCTTCAAGAGGCTAAATTTTGTAACTGATAATGCAAAGTACGTCTGAAGAAAATAAGAAACAGAACAATTAAACGTTTTATAGCACGTCAGATGAAAGGCAGCATTACCCATGAAGATTTATTTGCCATAACTGAAAATTCAAGTGCATCCTTGTGTTAGTATGAGCAAAAGCAATCTGCAGAAAGCAAGCACAGTCCAAATATTACATTTGTCATACATAATTCAAAGTTTAGTTTTAATAATATCAGTTAAAAAGAAAAATGTAACACTTGGTTTTGAAAACAGGTTTCATCCTTTACAATTGGGACAGTTGTTTAAGTCTCAATTACTCATGTAGAAATATCTGCAGCTCGTCATAAAGACCACTTAAAAACACTGTATTTGTAATGAAACAGGTCTTAACAGCAAAACCTGCAAAATCTAGAATTTTGAAGAAGTTTGATTTCATATGCTTTTATGGAACAAGAGTTATTAACATTAAATTCTTTCCAGAGCTTCTGAAGTGCTTTGAGAAGTTGAACTAAAAGTTTTAGTTTAGTTTCCTTTTGTTGAAGAAAGCATTATCTACCTTTTTCCTTGCTTTTGTGATGAATTAAATAAACTAAAAGTTGGGAAGGCTTTCCTCAAAACAGCATTTCTTGCTTCATTTCCCTGTACACAGGATCTCACCCTCTGCTCTTTTAGATTTACCAAAGCACAACTCAAGAGGATAAAAGGTACGGTATCTCAAAAGATGTATGTAACAAGTAGTAAAGCACATAATGGAAAACTGCTGAATTTTAGTGACGTGCAACCTTCTGCTGTACTTCAGCAAATATAAGGTAGAAAAAGGCAAGTTCAAAACCCTATTTCTGTCAAAGAGACGCATTTCCAAGGCATTAATGAAACCGGTGCTTCATTAACCACAGTTCTCCATAATAAAAAATTAAGTATCTAGGCTCGAAGCTACGAAATTCTTCACTCCTTCCTGCCCTTCCTCCATCAGCCCTGCCCATCTGAGCGTTTTAAAAAGAAGAGTGAAAAAAAGACTCTGCTAAGCCACATTCGGAAGACAGAGATATGCTGAAGCAGCTTTACAGCAGCAGCATCTCAAGGAAATTGCTCCTGTACAAGTGACTGATGATGAACAATCACAGGAAGAATGGAGAGCCACACCATCAGGAGCTGGGGCTGGACTGGTGCAAGCAGGCCCCAGTGTGAGAGCTGTCCTGAGGGGGCCATGCCCAGCTGAGGAGTTAAGAAAACTCCCAGTTGCTGATGGAGAGGCAAAGCAGGATGCTCTGCATCCGTTCTTCTAGACCACAAACAACTTCAAAAGCCTTTGCTTCTTCCTCACCCACGTCTTTACAGCAGACACCTTCAATTGCTTTATGCTGTCTCCTATACCAGCTTTAAAAAAAAAAAAGTCAGCGTTCCTCCTGATTGTTTTGCAAAAGAGCATGGCAAATTGCAAAGGTGATGGGATGAAAGGAGTACCTTCGGGCGTGCACATCACCTCCCTGACTCAGAGGAGCCAGTAGCTCGGATCTTCCACTTAAACCTCTTGAAGTACGAAGTTAAGTCCACGTACCTTTATACTGAAACCATCACAAGCTTTTCAGACTGAACACCACACTAGCCCTCTCTGCCTGGATGTGAAAACCAACAGGCAATGGAGCAGTACACGAGTCCAAATCAAAGCCTTATTGCAGTTCCTCACACTATAGTGAGTATGAGCAATAGAAGGCAGCCTTTACAAAGTTATAAAACGTGGGATAGCCTGAAGAGAGAAAATCTGAAGTCAGAACTTCAAAAATTGCTTGGCATGTTGAGAAGGGTGTGAGAAGAGAATATGAGGCTGCTAAAAGACACTTCCATTTTAAAGTATTAGTCTCATAAATAAGGCAGATCCCAGAACTCAGAATAAGATCGAAAGTCAGATTAAAGAACAAAGTTTTAGTTGGCTGTCCAATGCAACGCTTGAGCCAAAATTGACTGAGCAACTTTCATCTTGGCCAGATTTAAGGAATGTGCCAGTCACATTACTTGAAGTCTTGTCTGAAGCATTTGTGTGCTATAAAAATAAATTTGCATTAAAAATTGAAGGAACCTCCCCATGAATCCAGGCAGGAACAAGCCCTGGGATCCAGATGGCTTTCCCACTTGCTTCTCAAGCTCACATACACGTTTCAGACATTTCCAGGTACGGTTTTGTTTCTAAGTGTGTTTTGTAAATAATTCATTCAGAAGTTTTCCTTAAATTAACATGGATTTCATTGCTTGTGCATGCTTAAGGACTGCAAATAAAAAAATAATAATATTAGAACTGTGGCCCTTTCTGAGGATCAATGCAGACTGAAAGCAACTGCATCTTACATTTTTATCTTCTGCTGCAAGAAAACAAGCATGCATTGGGATGTGAGGGCACAGCTGATACTCCTGTAGATGTTGAAATAAAACACAGCTCTCTCCAGTCTCCCCTCAGCTAGGTCCACACTCAAAGATGTTTGACTTCCTGCCTAGAAGGCTATGTTCTACCTATAATACTGAATGGCAACTGATACACTAAGTCACTCTTCTGCTGTTTCACCTTTATTCTGCCAATTAACCTTTTTCAGATTTTCAGAGTCTTGAAATACCTTCAATTTCCCAATTACAGAACTTCTTCCCCACAGCATTAAACAATGCACAAATTGGGAAATATTTAGTATTAAAAAAGTAATTTTTGAGATTAAACCTCATGGCTTTTCTGTTGAAAATTTGTATTGCTAGAGACGGAATATTTCTCATTTTATATTAAAATACTTGCTAACAGGCCAAAACTGTTTCAACACTTCAAATTTCCCATAAAGTTCTGTATTGCAGAAAGCATTTGGGGCATTTTTAACACCATTGAAATCGCAGTCATTTGTTTCCTACTGCATTTGAGTAGTCCAACTCCCTAACTAGCACAGCCCAGTTTTAAGACACACAAAAAAAAGTACTTAAAATGTAACAGCACCTAAAATAGTCCTTTTTAATAAGCTATGGCCTATATAAAGTGCTCTACAAAAATGTTCAAATTCTCATCTGGGATGGCAAGCATAACTTGTGGCTTTTTTATTCATCCCTGATACGCTATTGTATACCCTGGTCAATAATTCAAAAAAACTAAATATGTATCATCAAAGGAAAAGGACAGAAACAGTGCCAGCTCTCAAGAGCATGTTATGCTGTTTCTAACCACATCTTCTGTATTCTCAGACAAATCTTGGGGGGGGGGGTGGGGGGAAACCACCGAATGCAAGTAAAGCATAGGACAAATTTCATGAAAAAAAATCTCTTCCTTCTAAATCTTTCTTTTTTCCCCTACTAATTTTAATTAAGACTTATTTCTTGCAGTGCTAATCATCTTGTATCTGTAGAAGCAATACGATTCCACGGAGTACATTCATATTTGTCAAGACCCCAAGACAAGCATGCAATTTCCTGTAATCATCACTTTTTAAGTGCTCCCTTAAAAGCATTTCTCTGCGGAATGCTACAGAAATTATCTGGAGGGTTTCTGGTATTGTTGTAAAGAAACACTCTCACACTACATTCACTTAAAACATAGCTCCTCCTTCTTCCTCCCAATCCCAAAAGAAACCAAGACCAGGAAAAGATAACAGAATCATTTGCCCTTGACAAAAATAAAATTAAATTAAACAAAAAATAAAAAAAATAAAGAAATCGACCAAAGTGTCTTTGTGGACGTGTAAACACCAAAGTTTGGTTTTAAAGTGTCAGCTGGTTAAAACTTCATATAGGAGTACAAGCAGGTTTTGAAAGAGAGCAAACTTTTTGAAGAGAACAAAAAAAGTCAGTGGCTGAAACTAACAGAGCCATTTTTCCTTTCACCAGAGCCAGGGAGCTGGAGGAGAGAAAGAGATAAGTTTACATCTGTCATACCAAGCTCCTTTCTCACATAGAAAATGAGTTATGTATTTTTTTTTTTTAGACATACTGATCGGCTAGAATAATAGATGAAGAAAAGGCACCCCCAGACAGCATCTAATTGTAATCTACATAAACTACATAATCTGTTGTAACACAAACTGGAAGACCCTAGACTTCCCGTGGGCTAAGTAAATTGGGGTAATTGTTGCAGTGCTGCTCCTGGACCTCAACAAAGAGCCCTTCACAACCCTGTCTCTCACCCCCATAATGCGCAATAAACTTGTGTATTCCTCCTCTACACTATTTTGTTTTCCCCTGAAAGATTTAACAAACTTCATTCAGCTGTGTATGTTAGAACTTTTTTGAAAAATAGTCACGTTTAGGCGGGAATAGTCATGTCTGTGTATTTTCCAAAATACAGAATTCGCTTTCTAGTCCATGTACAATAGCGATAATGAAAGAATTGAAACACACCTTCCTAAGTCGCATCTAAAAGGAGCGGAGCACGCTGCTGTGCAAACAGGGACAAACTAGACATGCTTTTCCAACTTAAAACTTGATTACCTCCAGCTGCTTGTCCTTGTATCCGCACTCAAGTTTGCCTTTCGTTGAGCATAATCACCAGCACATAGGGATGCTGCCCAGCTTAGTTTTCATCAAACCAACCCGTGACAATTAAAGCACAGTTTTCTGGCCCTGTTTTTCAATTCAATCACTTAATGTGATTAAGGAAAGACCAATCAGTCTTCCTCAGCAGCAGATCTGTAGCTGGATCAATACACTCTCGACCCATAACCGGAGCCCAACTGTTTATAAAAGTTGTGTGCACGTTCACGTGTCAGTACAGGAGAGCTTTGAAGAGAGTCTGATGACTGTGTGAGCTTACCACCCACGGGGTCAGTTTGCAGCCGTTTTGGAGAACACAAACCAAATTATTTTCTTATCAAGTTAAACCCAAAGCTTCATTTCAGGTTCTTGTCAAACGTACTCAGATGTCTACAGAGAACACAAGGGTTTGAAACAATGACTTGCTCTTCAAGCAGCTTCCAACCAAATGTGTTCAGCTGGGGATACATTACGTGAAACAAATCCCTACCTACTTTGGAGATGTATGGGCCTCAGTACCATCTACTCTGGACTACCCATCTCTATTCCTGCTTTGCCAAATCAGTTGTTAATGTAGGCACAAATAAAATCACTGTGTTTATGATCATTTTGCTGGCAGTGTAGTGGCATCCAGCAGTTCTATCCAAGCAGGCAGCCACGGATCAGCAGGCTAGAGCTGTAAAATGGGGTTCAGTCAGTGATATTTGACATCTCAGAGGCACAGGGGAATAAGGGAGAAGGGAGGGGGAAAAAAGACACACAGGAAGCTCTATATAAACTCTGGGCAGATTACCTGGACTTGGGGATTAGCCAAGGCCTCTACTGGGGGATCACCTCTGCTCCAGTGAGTATTAACTCAGATCAAGGGCACGACTGCTGTCTCCCAGCACAGCAGCCACACTTTCCCAGCACCAGCAGAGCCTTCACTCTACTTCTGCGGAGCCAGTGTGGCCGACCCTGTCCCTACCATGCCTCTGCGGCCTCCAGCAGCTCAGCAGCCTATGCACAGCCCAGACGGGAGCAAGTGCCACAGGTCAGCATGGCACAGCCAGGGCAGGGCTTTCCCTGAAACGAAGGGAGCGTGAACATAAAGATATACCGGGACATAACACCCAAGATCTTCTAACACCAAATAGTGACGAATTAGCCCGCGGGTTAGTAGTACACTGAGGGCTCCAACGCGCTCAGGTGGCTCAGTTACAGCAGCAGTGCCACTTCCCAGCTGCCTGACCTGCCCAGCTCACAGCGCCCTACCCCTCACGGGCCAGTGCTTGGGAGCGGTGCCGGGGCAGCAGCACCCTCGGAACGCCGCCAGGCTCCCAGTAGGTGGCAACTTCCCCCCGTGGGAGCCCCCAGGGGAGCACGGCGACCCCCGCTGCTGCCCGGAGCCGGCCCCTCCTCGCCGGCCCGGGGCGGGGCGGAAAGGCCGCGGGGCGGGGTCCCGGAGGGGCGGGCACCGGCGGCGCTGTGGGGGCCGGGGGGAGGCGGGAGGCCGCTGCCCGGCCCCGGGGCGAGGGGCGCGGGGGGGGGTGAGGCGGTGCCGGTACCTGAGCTGTCGCCCTCCTCGGACACGGAGGAGCTCTCGGTCTCCTCCTCCTCCGAGCTGCTCCCCTCGTTCTCCCCGTAGTCCACCTCCATCTCATCGTGGTTGTTCTCCTTCTTCTCCCGGGAGTGGACCGGCATCGCGCCGCCAACGCCGGGCCCCGGCCCCCGGCACGGCCCCTTCCCGCCGCCGCCGCTGCCGCCGCCGGCCCCGCCCCGCCGCCGCAGCCTACCCCGCCCGGCGCCCGCCGCGCCCCCTCATTGGCTGAGCCCTGCCAGCGGCCGGGCCAGCAGGTTCGGTGAGCCCGCGCGCGGGGCGTGCTGGGAGTTGTGGTCCTCCGGGAGCGGCGCGGCGGGGGCGGGACTCCGGGACAGGGCCTCCGCGCCGCTGCCTCCCCTCCCGGCCCCTGCCCCGGGGCCGTTGCAGCTTGCTCACGGGGCGAGGCGGTGTCAGAGCCTCTCTGCTGGGTGTCAGCTCGTTTACCCACTGCCTTTAGTAATGCTGTGCTGTGTGAGCTGCCCACTTGGCGAGGGAGCTGCTCAGCCTCACCTCACAGCACACGTCGACAGCCCCAAATCCCTGGTGGGTCATAGCCCACAGGCAAACAGGGGCAGTTTTGTTGTGGCCACGGGCAGGTGGCCCAGCTTAGCTTTGTTACGGGTCTGGTTATTTAAAATAAAAGGGGAGCAACAAGTGATGGAGTCCTCAGGTTCTCCTTGTTTAAAAGCAGCTTTCAGGAGCCCCAAATGTGACCAAGTGCTGGTTCGTAAAGTTTGAAAACTTAAAGGATGTTACCAAAGGGATTGTAAGCTGGTGTTCTTTCAAGCTAATGCGGCGAAAGTGCTTCAGTAGTGGTGTCAGATATTCAGAGAGCTGGAAGGAATTAGGAAAAGGCCTGAAGTGAGCTGGAAATGTCCCCAAAGAAAATGGATGAATTCCACAAACAGGGGTCCACAGGGATCTGCCAAAAAGAGAAACCAGAGGAAAAAAAGAAAAAAGGAAAAAAAAAAAGTTTAAGAATTGCAAATTCAAGGTTTGCATTTTGGACTAGTAAAATAAAGCTAGAAGTCTAAAGATATGGACAAAAATAAATAAATACTAAAACCAGCGGCAGGGAAAGGAATGGCAGGAAATCAGAAAACCTTTGGCCTCCTGGTTGTAATTTCCTATCCAAACAGTTGAAAGTAGGTCTAAGGGAGCTAAAAATAAGTTCCAGAAGGAAAACAAAGTTCCCATGCCACAGTGGAAATCAACAACTAGGATGGGGAATTGAGCCAGATTTTTTTTAAGGTTATGATATGTTTTTACATGTTTCTTCTATTCATTTTTTATCCTTTCAAGGCAAGAAGGAGCTACCCAGCTAAAGCAATACAACGTTTACAATACAACATTTACTGTCTAGAGTAAGAAAAAATGAACCAGTTGAAGTCAACCTCACTGCCTAAATGGAATGCTAGAAAAGCTAAGAGAACAGGCTAATTGCACAAGCTGTGTGTGGTGGCAGAGCAGTGTTGGCACATAATAACTTGTTTCCAGAAATATAGGTTCATCTGGTTAATGAACTTTATAAGCCCATAACATATAAAATGGCAACACCTGTCTGAATCAGCTATCTAAGGCCCAGATTCGTGCTAGATGGACAAGGAACGATGCAATTCTGGCTGGCTTAATAGAGGACATTCAAAGATTTGTGTTCTTGCCGTGTGAAGATACTATCTAGGAATCCACATTCAGCTACCAGAAGACCAGTCTATAGATCGGCCATCTTATCAAGGTAAGTGAAAGGAACCATTAGATGCCTGCAAAGCTATGATATGTTTCTGGACTAAGTTATGCCTACAACCAGAAGAAAAATAAAATAAAATAAAATAAAATAAAATAAAATAAAATAAAATAAAATAAAATAAAATAAAATAAAATAAAATAAAATAAAATAAAATAAACAGCCATAAAGAAGAAGATGATCCTCATCATCTTCAATAGCTCCACTCTGCATTTAATAGGGAAGTGGTGATTAACATCTGTGTCCTGGTTCCAGTTAGGACAGAGTTAATGTTCCCTCATAGTAGCTGGTAGGGTGCTATGTTTTGGATTAGGATGAGAAGAGCGCTGATAACATGCTGATGTTTTAATTGTTGCAGAGCAGTGTTTACACCAGGCCAAGGACTTTTCGGCTTCTCGCTCTGTCCTGCCAGCGAGCAGGCTGGGGGTGCAGCAGGAGCTGGGAGGGGACAGACCCGGGACAGCTGACCCAAACTGGCCAAAGGGGTATTCCATACCATCTGACGTCATGCTAAACAATATATAGGGGTGGCTGGCCGGGGTGGGGGGCCGGCTGCTCGGGAATAGGCTGGGCATCGGTCAGCGGGTGGTGAGCAATTGCATTGTGCATCACTTGTTTTCTTACACATTATTATTGTTAATACTATTACCATTATCACTATTATTATTATTATTGTTATTATTGTTTTCCTGTCTTAATAAACTGTCTTTATCTCAACTCACAGGCTTCACTTTTCCCGTTTCTCTCCCCCCATCCCAGAGAGGGAGGGGGGAGGGTGAGCGAACGGCTGTGTGGTGTTTAGCTGCCAGCCGGGTTAAACCACAACAATCTGGTATGTGGTATTTTTGAACAACTAGAAAAAGACATGGCCCAATAGCAGGCATAGTTGGCAATAATGTAAGTTTCAAAACTGACAATTCTGTTAAAAGCTGGTACTGAAAAAATTTGGATACAAGAAGAATAGTTGTAAATGAAACATTGGCCTGCACAGACCTTGACAGATGGTGAAATCTCTTTCCAGTATGGGAAACAGAGGGATGATTTCAGATCGGGAATGTGCTGTCTGTCTGTCTGTCTCTCCTTCTCTCACACACACACATGCACACACACGAAAAGCTTGAAAATGCAGGCATCAGCTTCATAGGACTTAATCTGGGCCAATCTTAAACCATTAATAGGAACCGGCTATTGAATAGCACCTGTGAAACACACAGAAAAGTGGAACCTCACACAAGCATGGTGGCTGTTAGACCAGGCATTTTCAGAAAAAGGCTGGGAAGCTGAGATCTAATTTTGTACCTAATTTGTTGAGTGGAGACAGTGACTGGAAATATGCATCACTCTAGAATCTGATAGCAGTTACCAGCTTTCTGATCGTCAAACTGATTGCCAGATTTCATTGTAAAGTAAATGGAGAATAATCTTACAACTTTCTACATGCATTACAAATCCTCTTTAGAGAGGTGGCTTGGTGAACACAAAAGAAAAATGGTTTTATGTGTCAGTTTTGCCTTCTCTCTGCCCCCTAGAGACTGAAACCACAATAGCTATACTTCAGAAGAAAGGCCAGAGTGTTTGAAACCTGCTTGAGACTAGCTTTCAAGTCAGATTTTCTGCATCTGAAACTGGAAAAAATCCCAGTTAGTTTGCTGAATATTTCTGACAAGAAGAAGACTGCAAAGAGAGAAGCCAAAGATGTAAATGAGAGTAAATAGTGATGCAGGTATGATGACACCCTCAGGGAGAAGCAAGGACAGAAAAGTTTCTTTTGTGTGCGATCCAATACATCATACTACATCTAAGTGAGTTTGAAATATCTTGGTAGGAGTTGTTCACCCAGTTCGGGGATGTAATTTGTCTTGTACTAACCACAAGATAGATTGGGGGGCACAAGAACACAGAAAAGACTATTTTCCCTTGCACGACAAGGTCTGCAGCAAGGTAAAGCAGCAGTATTCACAGTGTGCAAGCTACTAGCTGCATTGAAAAGCTATTGGAGCAAGTTCCTCCCTCAGCTCATGTGTTATCTAGGCAAGATATTCTGGTATATACTGCGAATGATCTAAAGTAAACTTAAAACTACTAATGAAAATAAACCCAAGGAGATATGATTTATTTCTAAAAGACCTTGCTTACTCCTGCAGGTGAGATATGAGGAGAGATTGGGGACAAAATATCTTCTTTGATAAAAAGGGAACAATTGGTGCAAAAATGGCTCTCCCCTTGAGGCTGGAGGACATGCAGAGCTTCTGCAGGGCTTCTCTCTTCTAGAAAGACTTTTTGTGGGTTCATCAGTATTGCAATACTGTTTCATAAGTTGGGAAAGGAAAAGAGAACATCTTAGTTGTTGAGAGAGAGAGTTTGAGCATTTTCAGTTTAAAAAAGGTTTCGTAACTGTGGCTATCAGTACATTCATATTTCAAAACCTCTGTCATATCAGATATGGGTGCTAGCACTTACATAAGAACTCAAACACTGTGACTTGGAGGTGACTTATTACAGCAAAATTCTAAACTCTCTAGCACCATTGGAGGGGAATTAGTAATGGTTACACCTGTTAAAAATAACTTTCACATGTTTGTAAGTTTCTGGTCATGGCAGGACATATATCCCTTCTGTTCTTTAAGAATGGCTGATGTCATTAATTAAGCTTTGTTTTTGTAATTTGTTAGGACTTCATTTTTTTTCCTCAATTGGACTCTCTCTTTGCTACTCTTGAAGGCGTTGTCTAATTTAGATTGAATTTTACATGAAAGCAGAAGCATTAAAAATACAGTTTCTGAAAGTTTTGAAAAACTGTAACTGAAACAAAAAGCCCCTATTAATGTCTCACAGAGGACACTGTAAGACTTCATTTTTACCTTTCCAAGAGTCAGCAGTGAGCTCACCAACCTGTATACACGTAGTTAAGTCTTAACTGCAGTTGGGCCTCTTGCCTGCCTCAAATAGGTGGGGAAGGACTAAGCAAAGGAAGGTTTATAGCTGTAGATGGAGGTGACTCATGGCATTCAGTGGCTAGGGTAGAAATTCAGAGGAAATCTGGCTTCATTAATCCTGTAGCTCATGGAAAAAATATTCAAGCTTGGGCTCTTTAGTGGATGAAAAGACTACAGCGTACAGACTTCATACCAGATGCCCACACAAAAGTGTTAATGCTGATATAGTACTTAGCAAGTAAAGTAATAAAGCAATAATTGGTTGCTCGGAACATATGCTCACAAAGAGCTCTTTTACTCAATTACAGAGGAATATAGCTTCCAGATTTTTATCTGTGAGATAAGGGGTTGTGTGAATGGGAAGCTGTGCTTATTTTGCAGATGAACAGGATTTTGTTGCTGGCATAGCTAGCTGTACCATTATTCTCATGCTAGAAATATCTTACAGGATCTTGATATTTGACTGCTTCGGTCAAAGTGGCCAACAACTCCAGTATCAATATGTTACACTAGAGTAAAGAGTTGTACAGAAGCCTGGTTTTGACGAGTCAAACCTGAATTATTTAGATTTGGGGGTCTTTTTCTCAAATTAAAGTTGCCAATCAAGTTAACTAAAAATTTGTTACGCAGGATGGTTCACTGTAGCACTGGCAAAAGCCATATACCCTGAGGATTACAGCACACCACCCTAAAGCACAGTATGCAACTTCAGTTAAACTTAATTGTGGAGGTGCCCTCATGGCTGGATGAAAATATTTGAAAAGTTCTTTAGAGTGGAAATGCAAAGAATTGGGTACAGTAATAATGACCTAGAATGTAGTACAACCTAACTCCTCCCTAACTAATTCTGGTCTTTTCTAACCTTGTCCTCCATGCATTATCAAAGTCATTGAAGTCACACGCTTCAAAGTCAGGCTTTTGCAAGACCATGGCCTTCTATAGAACATGCCCTTCCTGCCTGGTATGCTTTCAATGAGGACGTTCTCTACAGAAGCCATCATTAACTTGGTTAACACCACTCCCTCCCTCCTTTCATTTACTATTTTGTTGATGTCTTACTCTGTTCATTTATTATTTTTAACCTCTGTCTTAAGTTGAAGTCCTAAAAATAATCAGAAAAGCAAGTAAGTTCTTCAAAGTGTTTTTTAAAGGTTGTCAAAATACAAAAATACGCATAGAATTTGTAAGATCTAGAATACAAAGCACTTGATTTATAGTTGTCAAATCTTACAGAGGTAAAATGTACTGTTATGGAAAAACAAATAGTTGTAATAGTAGCTATTACATAACATCACTGATCCTCAAATCTTATTTAGAAAGGTGATAGAACCATGAAATGATTTGTGGCAGACCACATGGGCAGATGACACTGATTCCTTAAAGCCCTGCTGACTAAAACCCACTGCCCCACTGCTCATAATATTAACTATGATTGGCCATGCATTTAAAGATTTGGGTTATGTTATTTATGTATCATGGATAATCAAACTCTTGACAACTCCTATGATTTTATGACGTCTGAAATAGTTAAGTATTCCCTATAGTAAAAACTCTGGCTGTTGTAATCACTTATGGCTGAGGGAACTTGATTTCCTTGATAGAAATCCAGGCTGAGGGAACTTGATTTCCTTGATAGAAATCCAGGTACCAGGGACTATTAAAAAAAATAATAACTCAAGCAGAGCCACTAGAAATCATAAGTCTTAATCATTAGCAGAAGTTTATTGAAAAGTCCAAGAATTTGGCAGTACTAACAGAGGCCTCAGCAGCAAAGTTCCTGTGTCAGACAGCACATGTTTTTGGCTGCTGCCACAGGCCTCACTGGTGACTTGGACAAATTTGGCTTCTTGAGCCTGTTCCTTGCATTTCTCCCATTCTTGAGGAGCCATTTTGCCATTTATTGAGGACCAGCAAGGGCGTGAGCAGCCTAAAGAGCGCAGCACAGAGGCAAGGACGCCGCCACAGAGTATCACGCTGGTTGGACCACCTCTGTCACTTCACTCTTGATGTCAGCGCTGCCACCAGAGATGAGGCGACCATGGGCAGGAGCTGGGGTGAGGAGCTGCAGCACCTTGAGAGCTGGTGAGGCAAGAGGGGCTGTGAGGCAGATCGCTGCCTGCTGCTCAGCTGGGGCTTGACTGGAAGGCTTGGAGCCACTGCCTTGGCAACCGCGGTCCTGGCCTGCGTTTTCTGTCCACGTTCCCCGCAGGACTTCACAAAACCACACAGAACTGTAGGGCTCAGAAGGGACCTCGAGAGATCATCGGGTCCAACTTCCTTTACCTCGCTACATTTCAGTGCCTCTGTACCATCAGGAGCACCTGAAAAGCTGGTTAACTTTCTATTTTACATCTGAACGGCCACCAGCGGCTCCCGGCCCGCTCCCTGCCGCCGAGCTCAGCAGCACGCCGGGCCGCCGGGCCCCCTCCCCGGTCCCGGGGCAGGACGAGGCCCAGCCGGGCGCGGCTCCCCCCGCCTCAAGCCACCGGCCTCCGCCCGCCGCGCCTCCGGCGGTGACGTCACGGCGCCGTTGCCATAGGGACGGCCGGGGTCGCACCTGACGGCTGTCGTGAAGCAGCGGGAGGAGAGCGAGGGAAGGAGGAAGGAAGGGGGAGCCCAGGCCCGGCCCGGCCCGGCCCCCGCCGGGCCCCTCCAGCCCCGCCGCCCCGGAGGAGGAGGAGGCCGGAGGAGGCGGTGCCGCTGCTGCTGCTGCTGCTGCCGCCGCCGCCGCTGCTGCTGCCGTCGCTGCCGGCGGCTATGTAGGGGCCCCGGTGCGGGCGGATCCGGAGGCCGCTGCCCGCCTCTGGAGCGCGGCGCCGGGGCCGGGCCCGGCGGGATGTTCTCCAAGAAGCCGCACGGGGACGTGCGGAAATCCACGCAGAAGGTGCTGGACACCCGCAAGGACCCGCTCACCCGCCTCAAGCACCTGCGCGTCCTTATCGGTGGGTGAGGCGGTGGGGGGGGGGGGGGAGGCGGCGAGCGGGGTCCGGCCCGCGGCGCTGTGCGGCCGCCGCCCCCCGGCCCCGGCGGAGGAGGGAGCTGGAGGCCGGGGGCACCGGCGGGAGGGGGGCTCGGGGCCCGCAGGGACACCCCGACCGCAGCCCCAACCCCAAGCCTCGGGGCTGGGCCGGGCCGGGGGGCCCCAGGAACTCCACTCCCCGCTGCTGTGCCCAGGCACCAGCAGCCCCACCTTATCTGGGGGAGGAATTCATGGGGCAGCGGGGGACAGAAGTGAAAAACGGGTGGATTTCCCCACCAAAACGCTGTTGTGAAGTCAGTGAGTTTGAATAGAAGTGGTGAGCGAGCAGTAGTGGGGCGCCTGGCTCCCTAATCCGTTTTCCACCAGTACCTAAAGTAACAACGGTGTTCTCTCGAGTTGGAGCTACCAGGGTGAGTGCTCACCAGGACCCCAGTAGGTGGGCATCCATACAGCTATCCCAAAGACATCTCTGCTTCGCAAATTGGTCAAGAAGGGAGCATAAGCACTTAGATGCCACCGTAGTGCAGTGCGGACAGCTGTTTAACCTGACCAGCGAATTATATTGTGTGATTATATGCAGTAACATGCCTAATGGAAAAGGCAGAGTTAACCATTCCAAAATATCTGCTAGCTGGAGGTGTTTGTAGAGATCTAGGTCCTTGTCATCGAGCTGTCCTTGAAAAAAGCAGCTTCCTCTCGAGCATGTTTTGGGTCCTCAAGTTCAGTAACCGTATGGGTTGTTTCTGACAGTTTATTAATGTGTGAGCAGAGCAGGGTCAAGGGCAACTGCATTCCGTATTTAGAACAGAGTGTTGAATGGATTATTTTGGGTTCTGCCCACAGTCTGGGGGTATTTAAGTAGATTGTCCTCAGCCTGCAAAGCTGAATTCTTTCCTTTCAAAGGAAAACGGTTCTTGCTCTCTTTTTTCTTTTGTATTAGTGTTTGAAGAAACAGCTGTTCCCACATGGCAGCAACTGTTGCTGCATGACTTATTTCTGTAATGTAATTATGTCTTTTGAAATGGAGAATAGTTTTGTAGCGAGCTATCCCAGACACTTCGGTAGTCAGATATAGCCTCTTGCCTCACTCAGGATCTTAGAACTCGTCCTAGCTAGCTGCACTGAGCCAGTTGTGGCTTGTTTTATGTTGATTTATGTTTATTTTTAGCTCCTTAATCAGTTGAAGAAATTTAAGAGGAAAGATCATTATAAAGAAACTAAATACAGCTCTGAATTTAGTTTTCCTGGCTGTTGTGGGTTAACCCCAGTAGGCAGTACACTGGGTAAAGCATGCTGAATGTTTCCAGTTTGCTGTAGTCTTCAAAACATTATATTTGTCTGATTTTGATCTGGTTTGTTCTGGATTTGGTGTTTCTGTAACTTGTCTTCTATTTACAAGATTTTTCCTTCAGGTTTGTTAACAGTCAGGTGCATTTAGTGAGATGCAAGCTGTGAGCTCTGTGTCAAGCAAATGTTCTTATCTAATCTTGGGTTTCTGCTTACTGGCTTTAGGACAGACTAAATCTGCTGGGACATGTTTTCATGTGATGGCCATTCTCCTTTTTCCACCGCACATGCGTATTTCTTGGCTGTTTTAGCACAGCTCTCGCGTATGCTTTCTCTAAGTTTGGGAGAATACAATTCAGTGTATGACTGTGTGTAGGGAAAGGTGTGACACTGCTCTTCAGTTTGTCTGTCTTGTATCCATCTACAAACTTCTATTGTTATGCAGGCGTATCTTAGATCCACAAGGTACAAAAACAATGTGTTTTTTTTTTGTAAGGGGAGCAGAGGGATACTTCTCTAATTTGTAGTTGAGTGCAAGAGAAGTGTAGTGCAGATTATTTGAAGTCCATTTTCTTCTGTGATCACATCTTTGCTTTATTCCTTAAATTTCTCTCCTCCCTAAACAGGCCTTCAAAGTGTAAGCTCTATGCCTTTTCTTCTCCATTTGTTTCTTTGACTAGTCAGCACGACCAGATTAAAGAAAAGAAATGTGCCCACATGGGACAGACTGCTGCCTGAGATGGCTTTGGATGCAGACACCATCCTGCAGCTTGAGCAGCTTAGTGCTGCATTCTCCTGTTTATCTTTTTTCTTCAGTGACAACTTCCCCCCACCTCACACACACCCCAGCATAATAATCAGCATGTTTCCATGTGCTTCAGGGGAGCCAAGCGAGCTAGTGCCAGCAGGCTGTCTGGGGGAGAGGAATGGAATCTCTGTTTGGTATCTTCATTAATGAAAAATTGTATGTCTTGTTCATTGCTCTTAGCCTCTGTGTATCGGAGACTAAAAGACCGTCAAGAAGAGAATTCTCTGATGTTTTGCATGCAGAGAATGGGGATAAGTGTTTCTTGTTCATAAATGGCAAAGTGCATTGGACCAGAATTATTTTTTTTGCTCGGCATTTTAGTGTTCGGTTCAGTGACAATAAACTGAAACATGGCCTTAGATTCGTGGTTAAGACTTGCAAGGAAGAAAGGAGTGCTACTTCATCTTCCTTGTATTTTAGCAAGGCATCAAAAGCACTCGTTTTCCATTTAGACATTACGAAGATAATGAAATAGTCATGAATAGAGGCAGAGTGGTCAGGAATTTTAGACTGATTGTTATCTATTAGCCAAAGAAGACAGATACAAACCATTTCGTTACGGTGAAAGATGGACAGTTGAATCCCACAAAGCAGCAGTGCAAGTCAGACATTATCTAAAAATATTTAAGCTAGGATCATATGGTTGTTAGACAAGACCAGAAGAGAGTGAACAGTTTCAGAGAACATAATACGAAGCTAAGTGACTGGATAGCACAAAGGCAGGCAACGTTTATTTTTAACAAATTAAAAATAGTGCATATTAGATGGAATTACGTAAATGCCTTTTACAAGACAACTTAGAATCCCATGAGTTGTATCATTTCAAGAAAAAAAATCCTGTTGTTGACAGCTCAGTTTAATTTTAGTCAAAAATGCAAATTAGTCTGCCTAAAGTATACAGAAAACTTTGTCTTCATAAAACAGTAGTGAAGTTATCTGAAAATATCACTGCGGCATTACTAGTCTTGTTGCTGTAGTCAGTATAGAGAGGATTTAGAGATGAGAGTGGCCCAGATAAGAATAAAAGTTTAATGTAAAAAGAAATCTTTGGAATCCCTTTTTGGAGGGATAGAGAGTGAAAAATGTGGAAACGTACATGAAAAAGACTAGGAAGTAAAGCCTATTAAGAGCTACCGAATTTGAAGTTACAGTAGAAGATTTTGGCTTGGGGAGCTCCTGAGCGCTAGCCTGTCTACCTACCAGGTATGGGTAAAGTGGGGGGTAAATGTATTTGCCTAAAAAAAAAAAAAAAAAAAAAAAAAAAAAAAAAAAACCTCATGTAGAATCTGCTTTTTGCCACTTCAGTCCAGTATCCTGGTTCTCTGCTCTGGCTCAGTATGGCTTTTTTCATGGGATATTTATTCAGTCCGTTTCGTAATTAAGCAACCAAGGAAAATTCAGAGAAATTTAGGTGACCAATTCCTAATTATTTAAATTAGTTGTTAAAGTAAATACAATAAATAACCAATTTATGCATGTCACAGACATTAGGTTTCCTTATAGAGGTCAAAGCCTGGAGGAAACCTCCAAATAGTAATAAGTGCTGTTAATGCTAAGAACTGCCATGAAAAATTGGAAAGAGATTGAAGAAGTCATCCTGCGATTTATCAGTCTGTGAGCAAAGGTAATCTGCCTTTGTGTGTTGCCGCTGCAGTACCTTTCTTGAAACAGATGGAACTATCTTCTGTTGAGAGACTTGATGCTTTTAAGGTGGGTTAGTTTCTTCCTATAGAGAACTGATCATCCTCTTTATTTAATTAGTTCTGGGACGTGCCTTTGAAGCATACAGGCTGCTAGCACTGTCTCTGTCAGCATGTGACTTTTTTTAATCAAACTCTTCTCTCTGGTTCCTCTACACCGGGAAGGCTGTGGCAGTTGCGCTTACCCAGAGCTGCTTTGGTGGTAAGAGCGCAGGAGCATGGCGTGGGATTCTGCTGCCAACGGCGTGGAAGTGGCTCAGCCTTGTCAGCTAATGGCCATTTGGGGGATTGTTAAGAGGAAATAGCATGGAAATAATAGTGCCTTTTTCTTATCATCAGTGTTGCACTGCTTAATTGGACCTCAGCATCAAAGAGGTCCTTTTGCTGTGCATATGCACATAAACGCTAGTAACAACATAATTAAGATTCTCTGGTTTTAAAGTGATAGCTCTTAGAAGTTCATTCTAGTAATTCTTCAAGCATCAAGTCATGCTTGATTTGTCCTGTTGTTAAAGCTGTGCTTTGGGATCTCTGTAAATAATTACGGCAGCTAGGTATTTGACCCTTTCATACCGTCATACCTTAACAATATTGACGGCTTGTTTTTTTCTGGTTTTGGTACCAAACATGTTGCAGCTACGGCTGAATATGTGGTTTCAGTCCGAATTTTAAATACATGTATATAAAGAAAGCTAAAACCCTGATATCTTTAATGATTTCTGCATAGTCTTACTCTGTGCAAGCAAGACAAATTAACGTGCTCAGTTTAGGATTTACTTCTATGGCTGAATTCTTAAGGGAAATCCTTTGTTTTTCTACTTTTTGGTAGGGGAGGAGTTACAGGCCTGTAATCTGTCAATCCAGGGTAAAGCAAAAAGGAGTATTTTGTTTCTCAAAAATTATTTTATTTGTGTCTGATACCTTTAAAATACACTGTATCTCTGGAGCCATGGAGAGCATGGTTGTTAACGTTTAATGCTAAGAGAACAGAGTGTTTGAAGGGTGGATCTTCTTAGTTGTTACTTGGTTTTGGTGTTCCCAGCGGTTGGTTAGTGCTCGGCATCTCCTGTGAGTGATCTCTGAAAGGGAGAAGTCAAACTGTGCAGGACAGAATGAGACAGTCTATATTTGACATTGTCTGATATATTTCTCGATGTTAAACAATATACTTAGACAAAGATTGCATTTGTCTAAAGGGATTTTAATTTAAGAAATGTATCTCACTGGCAGCCAGCCCTAATGCTTCAGCTGGATGACATTCATTGGTGTTGCACATGGTCAACATCGTTCATTAGAGTATCGCTGATGTACTGTAAGAAACAAAAAATGTTTTACGGCTGTTCAGATGAAAGGCGGGTGGGGAGCTGCAGCAAACTGGCTGCCTGGAATTTCCTCTGGAGATAACTGTTCCAGAAGTTTCTGTGGATATGCAGCGCTGTATTATTTTTGGCATGAGTTGTGTGTATTTTTTTATTTCCCTCTCCTGGTGATTCTAACTGCGGAGGACATGTCACCGGCGGTATTCATGGATTTGGCTGCAGGCAAAGTACAGTTTAAGACATCAGAGTTGGTGTTCTGTCAGTCTTAAGCCTGAACCCTTTCTGATCTGTTTTAGCCAGGGGGAAGAAGTGCTTTGCTTTAGGATTTTGGCCAATGTTCCGCTTGACTTGCAGGCAGCAGCGCTGGCCAGTGCTGCTGGCTTGCAAGGACAAGGGCTGGAATCGGATCAAAGTCCCATTCCAGACAAAGGGACAGCTCTGACCTCTTGGATGCGAGGGAAAGGTCTGCGTGGGTTCAGCTTGTGGCAGTTTGCAATGGAAATAAGTATACTGCTGTGGAAGTGTTTGAAGTTACTCAGATAAAACCTACCTTCTGGAACACGCCTGAGTTGTCATGGAAGTATTTTTGTAAAGCTCACTGGTGTTGTAACTCCTCTGGAGTCTGCAGGCAACCTGAAACTATTAGGTTGGAGAGCTGTAAGCCGCGCTGCTCATTCCTATAGAGCACTGGTGTTGAAATTTGGCAACGCTTTGTACGTAGACCATGTTCATTAGTGCTGTTAATGTGCTTATTCATTCATGGGTTTTGCCTTGTACGTTTGTCTCTAGAAGGTGCTCATGATCTGGAGTTCAGACTTGTCCAACGCAAAATTGAAGTCCATTAAAAGATTTCTTTTAGTATGTTCTTTTTTCAGCACCCAAACCCTCAAGAATATTTTCTTTGACAAAATTACTTCCAAAAAATGGAATTGTCTGGCCAAATAGTTGTTGTTGCTACAATAAAGCTAAGGTGCAGCCCTTGTTTAATAGAAGTGCACTTGTAGTGCACTGATAGAGCAAACCAGGTTGTTTCCATCAGCTCTTCTTCGCTTTTTCAGTCTGTTAACTATGTCAGAGCCATCAGTTAGTTCCAGATGTTTTCTACTTAACCTTTTAAAATGACATATTTTGATATTCCAGAGACTGCTTATATGTAACTGAATCTCTGCACTGCTTTGCTATAAAGCAACAGTTAAATTTTCCACCTTGGGAGTTTGGAATAAGTTCTGCTGGATATTTTGCTTGTATGTTAACTGAATTTTAGGACACTTAGAAACTTCTTGCTTACTAAAGCCACCAATTTATTATGAGAATTGATACTGAAAACTCAGCCCGTAACAGGCCTCTGCTTTACAGAAATGGAATTAGAGATCTGGCTGTCTTCCAGGTCATTGCTTGTTGCAGTTGTCACTGGTGTTGTGTTTTTGGGTGAGGATGAGGGAAAGTGGCTTAAAGCCACCGAGTCTCTGAATGAGACAGGATAATACTTCTGTTATCTATCAAACTGTGGCAGCATGCAATATAAACACACTATTAAATTCCCTAACACTTAAAAGTCAAATGTGAAATGAACCACAACTTGGAATAATGGTAGACTGTTCTGTTAGCTGCTACAGTAAATTTCTGTGATGCTATATGTGAAGCTGGTGAATGTTAATGCTCTCTTTAGAAAAAGTTAGTGTATTTCTAAGATCTGTGTGTGTTTTTGTTGTTGTTGTTGTGGTTATTATAAGTTCACTAGGTTGATTGTTTACCGCTAAAGTTCTGTCCTGTGCAGAAAATTCAGGTTTACCTGCTTTATCTGTATAAGATTTTAATTTCACATGGAGGTGCAGTCATCTACATAGTATTCCCTTGCTTACTCAACTCATTCATAAATATGCAACAGATATTGCAGATTAGTTTATAATCATTTATAATGTAATATGTAGGAAACAAAATAGGGAAGGAGAGTTGTATTAAAGCTCACTGAGGTTGTCCTCCTGCGGAGGATTGGGGTGTTACATGTGTAAACATGAAAGTTTTCCAGAATTTTGCTGAGGTGAGCCTGTACAAGTTTAAATATACAGTAAAAGTCTCTGTTGCTTTTCGTGTTTTACATCTGACAAAACAGTGGTTTGTGGGGTTTGTTTTCTTACTCTTTTTTTTAAGCTCTCTGAGATGGTACTTGGACTTAGAATGCCGAAGTACTGAATTCTAAGTATACCATCCAGTTTGTATCCTTCTTCAAATGCTTGATATAAAGGATTTTTTATTAAAATTCTGAATTACTTCTGTGGATAAAAATTATTCCTCCTTAAAAAGGGAGATGCTGATAATTGAACCGTAATTAAAGCCTTTGAGTGAAAACACGTTTACTATTAGGCAGAGTTGTGTAGCAGAATTAAGCCTAGAACTGCTCTTCCTAAAATGGTCAGCCTCTCCAGGCACTGAGGTCTGCATAGCTTACTGAGGTACTTGAAAAGAATGTAACCTTTTGGAAAGTTTGAACAATTAACCTTCAAAAGAGTTGGCCGTTTGAAAATACATGAAACCAAGTTCCTGATGGAGCAGTTGGCCATTTGAAAATAGATGAAAGTAAGTTCCTAAAAGTACAGTTGCGTATAAGCATAGAAGCTGATAGGAGAGGTGGAGTTTTTTTATTATTTGGTTCTGATGTTTTGTTTTGATTTAGTCCTGTGCTACAGCTCTTGTCTATAAGATGGGGAATAGTACAACTTCCAAGTTTTAAGGGATTTAATGGAAACCTGAATTCTGGTTGATCTGATACTCAGTTGCTCTTGTGGTGAGGTTTGTACAGCTACCTTAGACGTTGTCTTCCATTTTTAGTTTGTTTCTCTGTATCGTGCAACAAAATAGAACTGAATTTGTAAACAGAATACAGTTTCTACAACTTCTGTAGGAAATGCTAATTTACTTGCTTAATGCTGGACCTGGAAAAAACAACTGCTGCTTTCATAAAAGCTTCGGGGGAGGAGAGAAGGACAGAGAAGTTGTATGGTGTCTCTTTGTGCTTAAATGTAACTTTCTCCCTTTATTAAAAAAAAAATTAAAAAGAACACAGTTAATGCAGAGATCAGATTTGTACCAATTTTTAGGTTACAGAAAAGTAGTAAGGAAAACTCATATCAAAACTCCATGTTTATTGCTATTGGGAAACATGAAGAAAATTAAGTTTTCTTGGCAAAACTTCCGTAAATGATGCTGGAAATTTGGATTTTATTGTATTGGAACTATTTTTTTGTACAGTTGAAGGTTCGGTTTTTATGTTCTTGGAGTACAGTAAAATATATTGCCCCATTTTTCCCTGTCCTGTTCTGGGATACTTTTTAAACTATTCTAAGTGGTGCCAGATCTATTTTTGAGTCCTTTTTCTTTTCCGTCTGGGCACGAGTACCAAGAACACAAGGAACACATTAGTTTGTGTCAGTTGCATGAAGCTGTGGTAAGAGGATACAAAGTTCTTTTGTTTAAAAAGAAATTGTAAGCTAGGGAGGCAAGCCTGTTTCTGTGTAATCCCACTACATGCAAAATGGCTACATCTCTCCTAGGAAGGCAGGAAAGTTACAGGAGCCAAAGCAGACAAGCAACTTCCTGCAAATTCCCAGTTCAAGGCTGTGTGAAAGGGGCATGCACGTGCTCCTTGTAGAGGAAATGGTTTTTACCTCTCTGCATAGCATTTGTGGTACTTCGAGGGAGCATAGAGAAGAGACAAATGGCTTTGGGTTGAAGAAAATGGTTTAAGGTGAGAGGATTGAAAAGCTGTACCTTTTGGTTGATCACAAGGATAAAGGTGAACTGAAAATTTTAGAAACACTTTCATTGGCGAAAATGATCAGATTTTAATGGAGCTATACACAACAGTGTATGGCTGGAAGTTGGGTAAATCCAAATGGTGAGCAAGGGATGCGTTTTTGGTAAAGTCATCAAGGAGAGCAGTAATCTTTGTGCCTGTTGCAGTCATGGGTTGTGCTGAGCACAGGGGCAGCAGTGAAATGGAACCATCTGCACAGGTGGCCACACAAGGTGACTTCCAGACCAAAATCTTCAAGGTCTGTGTCATTATTTCTGTGCTCTATCTGCTTGCTTTTTTTTTTTTCTTGCTGAGGTTCTTGGTCCAGCTGTGCCCAGGTCCCAAGTTTCTTGATCAGTAACTTAGAGAGCCACTAAGTGTGCTGTTTGATGGTGAGCAAAAGCTGTCCTTTACTCTAGGTGGCAAACGGTGCTCTTTCAGACCAACAAGCATGTTTTCCCTTCTTTAAAAGGAAAGCTAATTTTCAGCAGTAACAGAAAGTGTGCGTGTTATTTTCAGGTAATGAGAGGACAAAATTCCTATTCAAAAGTTCTATTTTTATTTCCTTGCATCCTGAAGCAATAGAACTTATTGCAAGCACCCAGTGGTTAACTGAATTCCATAAACTTCCTTTTGTTTATGCTATTGTGTGGGATCTTAGGAAGAAAAGAGTGAATTTCATTTGCTAGAAAAGCTTCAAAGTTAAGGACCTTTTGACTTGCATCCTACTCCTGAGCTGTGTCTGCTCTGGAGGTGTGCTTTCAGTGCTCACCAGGTGTCAGTGGTAACGCCATAGGTCAGCAGTGCTCCTCTGGCTCTTTTCTGAGGTGACTGACACCACATGGTATTAAATAGATAACTGGAAACTAAAACGGAGTGTCCTCTGAAATTCCTCCCAGAGCAGAGCTCTGAAAAGACACAGGGCTTTTCCACAGCGCCAATTATACATATGAAAGTGTTACTACAGTGATGGTGATGCAGATAATGAAGATTCACTGTTCATCTGGTTATCTAGGCAAGCCTTTAGTTTTTCCTAAAGAGTTTAGGAATTTCCAAAAATTAAGAACTGTTGTGATTAAGAACTTGCCCTGACCTCCTGCAAATCACGGGCCGCTTTGTTTAGAGTCAAAATGTTTTTTTGTTGTCCTGTAATATTGTAGACTCTAAACTATTAGCGGTTCAGCTGCTGATCTGTGAACAGCCTGCAAGTGGTCTGCAACACTGAAGGTTTGGTAATCCTGTAGATGGTCAGGAAGACACCTACCTACCTGGACTGCAAAGTTTAGTGCTAGCTAAGCCACCTTGCTTGAAGAGTTGATCTTAATTTTTAACATAGCACTATCTTCAAGAGCACTCTGGTTCCACCACGCTGACTGTGAAAGACAATGCAAGAAAGCCGGGATATTGCAGAAATTGAATGTGTATTAGAAAATTTTGTGGCAGGATTTGTGATAAAATTGAATTGGGGGTACTGTAAATACTGTTTAAAATATTTAAACAGCCTCCCTGTTCCTGTGTGCTTCCCTGCAATTCTTCTGCTAGTTTCTAGTTTTTCTAGTTTTTCACAGTTAAATATCAGAGCAGGGACTGTGTTTTGGTTCAGTGAATGTATTGGTATGAAAGCATTAGAACAGTGGGTTTAAAATTAATCTAGATAAATCATTGTGTATTTCTTTGAGGATTTCCACACAAGTGTTCATAAGTACAGTGCTAGTATTGGTGGAATTCTGGTTCATCACGGGGGTTTGCAGGTGTTACAGTCATGCAAGAAGATGCTGTTCCCTGTTTTGAAGTTTGCAAGGCACTTATGGCATGCCATATGGAATTTCATTTGGCTTCTGCTTAAAAGAATGAAAACTTCAAGGACTTCTTTAGCAATAATAATTACTTTTTTTGTTTTAAATATCTCCTATTATTACTATTGGATAAAAGTATATTGTGGGTGACTGAATATCTGAAGAAGAATGAAAATGATCTTCTGTTCTGTTTTTCAGACAATGCGGAATCAATTGATCTCAAACAGTTTTTTGACGTACATTTCTCACATATATATTATGTGTTCTTTGAAAACTTTGTGACTATTGAAGTAGGTCTTAAACAAAAAGGTGGGTATTTCAAATAGAACACTTTTTTATGTCTTTGCGCTTCTGTGATCACAAATTGCATTAGGTATGCAGAAATACATGTAAGCACTAACGTGGCAAATAAAGGCAGAGCAACTAAAGATGCATGCAGTGTGGATTGAGGAAGGAGAGTTTATTCTCTGCCTGTTTTTTCAGTTTTGCAAAAGGAAGATTATTAAGATATTAGGCTTTTGGTGGTCTGCAGAATTACAGAAAGCTTTGCTTCACAAGATAGTGTGTAACTTAATCTCTGCTAACTGCTGATGCTATAATAGAAAGTTATATAAACTGTACATGTTTTACATCATAACAAATCAAAATATACTTCTGCTTTGTATTTGCAGAAGGAATACAAAATAATTCTTAAAGTTTTAGAAATGAATGTCTTTGTTTTATATGTTTAAGGATCTCTTTCAGTGTTCCTTAAATCTTGTTTTGGTATTTTCTATTTATTTTTAATTGCATCTAGGTCACAAGTCTCAGAGAGAAGAATTAGATTCTATTCTTTTTATTTTTGAGGTAAGATAATTTGAATATTCCTGAGTTTTTGACTTTGAATTTAGTCCTGTTGAATAGTAACAGTATAGCTATCCTGCAGTCACCTAGAAACATGCTTTATGCTTAACTGCATTCCCTTTTCCTTTTGCTTAGTGTTGAATATATGTGGTTAATGTAAAAAGAAAAAGAATTTGACTTGCTCTGTTTCAGGAAGGTATCTTAACGGAAGAAACACGTTTTCTACATTTGTGGATGGTTCCCAAGTTTGTTTTTGTGGTGGTGTTCCCCTCCCACTCCCCATGTATCATACACTTTGAAATTCTTATAAAAGTGATCTCTGATTACTCTTAATCTTTGGTTTTTGATTGCATGTTATCCCTGAGTTTGTTCTCATAATAATTAGATTGCTGCTGCAGAGCTAGTTTTTATAGGTCCCTTTTATTCTTGGAGACATCTATGATCTGAAAATAACACTTCACAATATCCTTACCAAAAGCATAGCCTGACTTAATTAAAATGATTTAGATTCTAACTGAATAAAATCAGACCATTTCAGATCAGAGATCATAATTTAGAAATAACTTAATGTCATTTTTCTTTTCTATTTTGATTGAAGTTTTTGATCATGGAATCAGGATTTTTTAAGAATACTTCATTGAAAGCTGCTGAACGCTTATTACAATGTTGGACACAGATTCAAGAGGGTTTTTTTGTTTTGGTTTGTTTTTTTTTGTAATGTATGTTGGTGCTTAAAACTGTGGGGTTGGCTGTTAAAAGGAGAGTGAATCTGAAAAGAGCTAGTTTGTTTGTTCCCTGAATCCTGCATAAGGATCCAGGTCACGTGTATTAGGTGACCTGTGCTTTGGGAGTAATTGCACAGGCTTCTAGAAGGACAGGGCTAATAATCTGTTTGGGAAATCAGCTTGTTTACAAACTGTTAATGCCTTGGACATAAATATTGAAGTGCCTTTGTTACTGTTGTGTTTCCTACTATTTGAAAGATGGTATTGAATTGAAAGCTGCAGAGGTGTTAAGATTATTATTGCCCCACCTCTGCCCTTTTTTGTTTTGCTGGAGCTCTTTACCTCGCTGTTGAGAAGTCTGAAGCAAACGTTTGCCAGTGCCACAGAGACAAGTTCACAGCTGAACATGCTCGCTTAAGCCACTATAAAGGTGGAATTAGCCTAATAGAGCCTGTTGTGAACGGGGAAAGCTGAGACATTTGTCCCGTTCTGCTCCCAGTGCTGCAAGAAGTAATATCCAGCAGAGGCAGTGAAGCCAGATAAACCGCAGTAACATCTGAAGTCTACAGGACTTGCTAGATAGCCCAAAGGCTCTGACAGACTTCTTAACTTTAGGAAGAGAATTATCTTGAAAGGACAGTAATGCTTCCAAAGAAAGCAGTGCGGAAACTTTCTAAATTAACCCTTCAGCTTCTGATCCGTGGCCTTGGTGAGAGTGCTTCTTAGCCTTCTGTTTGTGGTATCTGCAACATAGGTCTGTGGGTTCCATTTTGTTGTTTTTTTTTTTTTTTGTAGAAAATTTTGCAACTCCTTCCAGAAAGGATTCATCAGAGATGGCAATTTCATAGCATTGGTAAGTTAATTTTCTTTTTTCCTTTTTTTAATTTTATTTTTTATTAGTAGCTGTTTCACACTACTTTTTTCTTAGTTCGCACTACTCTTTTCATAAACCTGTAAGTGCCCTAACAGGGATTAAAGTCTTGAAAGAGTAGCAAGGTAGGGAGGTGGGGAAAAAAAGAGGCAGGGTGTGTATGTGTGGAATGAAACAACAACAAAAATCAACAATGTAGTAAGATGCTCTTCTAGGTACAAATAAAGTTGGGCTGTTGAGAAAGAACATTAATAACTATAATGTTAGAGTTACCCATTTATCTTTAATGTATACCTCCCAAAAAGTTATTTGGGAAAGATGTTATGGGTTATAAGGAAGGTATGAAAGGTGGTCTTTTTTTTTCCTTCTGGCATTGAGAGAATTGCCTGAAGATAAAAAGTTCACCAAGATTAAACTGGAGATTGCCAAGGACTTGTTTAAAAGGTGTTATCAAGTCTGACCGAGAACTCTGACATCTTACTTGACAAAGAACAGCAACAAATTTTTCTTTTTTTCAGGGTTGATTTTAAAGAAGCTTCTTCATACTGGAAATTCATTAAAGGTATTTGAGAAAGTTATATACTAATTAATTTTGTCTAAAATGTTTAAAAACACTAGAATATAAGAGTGAATGTTTATGGTAAAATCACAGGAGTGTGGTCATGACTTGTGTGTCATGAAGTAATTACTTTTAATCATTATCTTTACTTCAGTAGAACTACTCACAGTAGTAATGTGCTTATACAGAGTAGCCAAGAATTTGTGCAAGTGGTTGAAGGATTTTGTACTACAGCAGAAATAAGCCTTTATCATTTGTTGTTGGGGCAAAGAAACTGTTTTTGGAGCTGAGATTGTCTTAAAAGTGGAAGATTATCTAGGTCAAAGAGACTAATAGGTAGTGTAATAACAGTTGACCATGAGACAAAAGTTGCCCATGTAGTTTTGGTATAGCAGCAAACAACTGTGCCACTTCTCTGTAAACCATCTGCAGGCTTGATTGGCGCTGAAATTTTCCAGCGTGAGAGTCAGGAGCGGACTGCTCTAGGACTCCATCACCTCCCTTGAAGGAGGAATGAAAAAGGGTAGAAGGAGTCCTCCTGCTGCTGCAAAAAAAAAAAAAAAGCTCACTATGCTGTTTTAATTCACAAACATGTTTAGAAATCTTATGATGTTATTTGGATTTTCTGAAAAATTCAGATGGCTTCTTGCACTACTGTATTCAAGCAAATGTCTAGATGCACGCTGGTTTTCTTCCTCTTCTTTCAGGGAAAGCCCTATGAAAGACTCTGGGACAAACAGCAGTGCCAAGATGCCGGGGTTGTCCTTGCATTTCATCAAGGACCTGCAGATGTTCTAGCTTGGCTCTGCTAGTGGCCATACTGTCTGTCTATGTTCATCTTTTCTACCCTTCCCTTTCTTCTCCTCCTTCCAGGACATGTCAAAGTGCTTTGGGCCAAGCTAACTTGTTCCATTTTCTTTTTTAAGATACGTCGAGAGGGTGTACGTCTCTTTCTACTGTGGCTGCAAGCACTTCAAAATAACTGCAGTAGAGAACAATTATGGATGTTTTCTTGCTTAATTCCTGGATTTTCATCACCACAATCTGAATATGGTCCCCGAACACTAGATAATCTTATTAACCCTCCTCTTAATGTTCAAGAAAGTAAGTAATTTGATAACATTACTCAGTTCTTCACATAATTCAATTCTCAGCACAGAGCAGGAAAGTTGAAGCAGTGTTTGTACTCAGGAAGATTATGGATCTATTAATGTGTTTCCTGATAGTTTGAGGTTTTATTGAATATTAACACTGTCCTTTTTTGTTGTTGCTGGCTTTTCTTAAACATATGGCAATGGTAGCTCAGCACATGGTGGGTGAAAATAAATTGACCAATTTCATTTATTTTTTTAAGAATTACAAGCAGATGTTGCATCTACTGAAAACTTGCATAGGCATGCTCTGCTTGTGCTGAACTGTTGCACTTGCTTTGGCTTTATTCTAGGGGGTTAGAAAAAAATAGTAGTTTCTGCTATGGCTTTCAAGACAATAATGAGTTGTTAAGGCAACTTGTAAAACCAAACAGTTGATCTTCCCACTGTGTCTGTGTATGACCAGGCAATTAAAGCTGCAATATTCTTATGGCTCAGAAGGCATTTTCAAAAAAAATTGCACCTTTTAAATTGCAGAAGATGAGGTCAAAAAGGTCTACGTCATTGGAAAGGCTTGAGCATTCTGAGATAACCTTGTTACACTTTTTTTTAATGCCAATATAATTGAGTGATCAATATTGAGTAATCAGTAGAGTAAGGATGATTTTTTTTTCTGTTACGATTTTTTTATAACAAATTTTCCTTTGTTCACTCTAGCAGTATCAGACACTTGTAGCTTTAGGGAAACTTGCTTCCTAACTCTACGTGTACCTGTTAGGATTTCAGGTTTATTGATGACTTGGAATTGGGTAGTCAAGTGCAAACTGTGCATTCACACAAATGCAAATAAGAAGCTAACCACTTTTTCTTCTGAGCAGAAGGTGCTGTTACTTTTTTCCCCATCTCTACCCAGTGCTTCAGAGCTGATGCAAGCATTGCTTATAGAAGCAAACAGTGTCTCCTTCATTGTTAATTAAATTTACTGAAGGAAAGCTGATGCTAGCTGCTGAATTTCAGCTCTGCAGAGAAAAGTTTGCTAGATTAAGTCCTGTTTTAGAGTTATCTTGTGTACGTATCTACAGCAGGAAAGGAGGAACAAATCTAAACAGGATGTAGGCAGCACAGAATTGCAGAGTACAAAGGGTGTAATGCAAATATGTAACTGCGGGATCAAGAATAAAATAAATACCTGTCTAGCTTCACTTTAGAGGCAAAGGAAGTATAAAGCTAAAACTTTATGCAAATTAACTGGTGAATTGCTAAATGAAGAAAATAATGAAAGATATAGAGGTTTGGCATTTGTAAAATACAAACATTACATTCCATTTTGGAATTTATGCAAATAATAAATTGATAACGCCTTTTGGAAAAATTGTGTTTTAACAGGTGGATTCCCAAGATGCATACGGAGAATGTATTTGTCTTCTGTATTTTTAGATATAAACCAACACAGAACTAATTTCTTACTTTAGTGAAATTTAGTAAGTTTGAGCTAGTATGTTTTGCCTGTAGGTGTCTGTACATTTCTACTTTCATTACTTGGTAGATATTTATGCATGGAAAGAAATGGTATAAATGTAGACCTGTTGTTTTTTTAATAGCTCAAGTGACTATAGAGGAAATCACTCCACTTGTTCCTCCGCAATCGGGAGATAAAGGACAAGAAGACTTAACAAGCTATTTCTTAGAAGCGCTTTTGAAATACATAGTAATTCAGGTATGTTCTATAGTTTTCAAACAAATAAATATGAAATAGCTAACATCTGTTTATTCATTACAAGGCGAATAATTCGCTATGAGCACTCCTTATATTGCAAGCACATATAAAGATAGTTTAACATCCCTCCCCATCCCACCAAGTCCTTCATAAAAAGCCCAGTCTCTTAGAAAATCCTCAGTTGTCTTGTGAACTGACCTTTCACCACCGGGTCCTGCATCAGATTGACGCATGGATTAAAAAACAGGCTTGTCAGTCATTGCAAGAAATGCAGATTCCAGCTCTCTTCCCATTTCTGTCTCCTCACCATGTTGTCTTCAACCAGTGAAAGGATCAACTAGGCCCTTCCTTATAGTGTAGGCTTCTTGATGGTCAGGGATTTTGTTTTTCAAACTAAGGGGAAACTGGTAACTGAAAGCACTGGATTTTTTTTGATAAGGGTTTTAACAAGTCTGAGCAAACTTTTGCTGGCCTCTTTCCTAGGCTTATACGCAGGCTAGCTGGCAAAACCAAATGGAAATAGGATGTCAGACTCAGTGATCTGTAAAACTGGGACAGACAGTGTATCTGTGCTCAGCATCATATTTTTCCTCCATCTCTTTCCAGAATTGATGTTGTTACATGAGATTATATGTACAGCTTCTCCATTCTCTAATGGAAACTCTTAGCTACTGAAAAGTTCTAGTTATTAGAAATACGTTGGGGTATGTTAAGAGTCTGGTACAGAGGTTATGGGTTTCTAGCAAGAGCTTGTGTCTCTTTCTGATCTACGAGGTATTTACTGCCCAGATCTCGTGAGGATTGAGCTGTGACTCTTGTAGCTATCTTAACTGTACTTTCTGGGGCTTTAGTTCTAGGAGACTTGTAAACCTAGGTGTAATACAGTATGCTACACAGAGTTTGGGGTTACTGGTACAGCTGTGCAAGTGAACCTTTTCAAAACAGAAGCAGTGGGAAGCAGTAAGTATTTGGAATGCTTCAGATCTGACAAAGCTATGCTTGAAAGTAACTGCACTGATGAGATTATACTTAGTGGCATTGCTTTGTGAAAACTAGGTAATAAGATCATACATGTCCCAAGCTACCTAGAAGGCAGATTATAGAACTAAACGGTGAACAGAAAATAAAGGCTTGAGTAAGTATCTAGTCCACAGCACGCAACTTGAGTGTCTCTTACTACCTCACACTGTCTTTCCCTTTGTACTTTAACACTTCTGTGATCTTTGTCAGTATTTCAGATGCTTAAGACAGGGCATGGCAGGAGCTCCTATCAAAAGCTGTTTGGCTAAGCTATTAGTATATAATTAATTTGCTGGCTAGTTAGCACACTGCTTCAAAGCCTGCTCTGCTGTTATGCTCAGCAAACTGCTTGGCTGTATGACAGTCTGTAGGTGTTCCAGGGCATTGACCTTCTCGGTCAGAATTACAAAGCAGAACCCAATGGGAGACCAATCTATAAGTTCCTCATGCTTTTAGAGGTTATGCTAAAGTGGCTGGACAGTGGCACAGATACTGTCAAAATAGAGTATAACATTTCATGACTTGATTTTATCTGTCTTCCTGTGTGAACTCACAGTACTGGAATAATATGCAGCCTCATGTAATTGCTTCCAGCATCTCCAGCATTGAATAGAGGCCATCATACTTGTGGTCTGTAGCTTAATGATGACTGTTAACTTCGACTAAAATTACCCCCTTACATTCTTGAAGAGAACTGTCCTTCCTCTAGTAAAGTGGTAGCATTACATCTAAATTTAGATGTTGTTCAGACAAGTGTCACAGAACTTATTCGCTGTGTGAATGCTGGAGTCTTCTGCTAAAGTTTTTTTAGAAGCACGGAAAATTTCAAGATGAATAGCTACCTTTTTGGTATTTAATACTGCTAAAAGGACTTCAGGTTACTAGTTCCTGTGTGTTAGTCACCTATTCTGTTGACTGTTTTGGGGTGTGTGTGTGTATGTATGTGTGTTCCATCCTAAAGGCTTATTGTCATGAAAATTTATCATTAATAAAACTGTGGACTTGGAGGAAGGAATAGGGTGTGTTTGGGGAAGGTGCTTTCCTGAAAACTTCCTTTAATTTATTTGTAGTAGACTGTACACAACTCTGCAGACAGATGCATTCTTCAGGACAAAAACAGAAACTGGATATTGAGTTTATTATTGAGAAGAACTTATGCTTTTCAGTAGGAAAACATTTTGTAATGAGGAGGGCTTAGCACTCATAATCCAAAAGCAGATCTGTATAATTCAACTTTAAAGTTGTACCTTCTAATTGCAATTGACAAATTGGATTGTTTCATATTGCCAAATGCAGAGATGAATCCAAATATCTATTATAACGAATACAAGGACAGTTGTTAGTCAAAATGTGTTAAAACAAATTGTCAAAACAGATGTTAAGAGTAGCATGGGTAATTGTCCTTTTCTTATGAATATTTTGAAATATTAAAACCAAACAATTAGTTTGACTTTACTTCCTGACTTACCTAATATGACCATAAAAACAGATGCATTTCTGTTGGTTTCAATATTTGATGTGTTTAAGTTCCTTTTAAAGGGAAACAGTCTTTGCTTCATTGAAATTTACCAGCTAATTTCTGTTTCTACCCTTTTAAAAAGTGTTTATTAAAATGATATTGTTCCATAGAAATAATGTATAAAGAAACAATTTCATCAGTCATCTTTCTCTTCTACTTCTAGATGTTTACTTTATCCAACAGTTGTTTTCTTCTTTTGCTTTTAAGGTTAAGAGTTTAGAATGGAAGAGCAAGGAAAACCAGGAAAAGGGATTTTCATTTTTATTCTCAAATTTTAAGAAATATTACTTGCCTTCTATTTTCCCAAACATCTGTAAGGAGACCAGCTTATATAACCCTATACTTGGTAAGTGTTAACACAGCTGATAAAATCATTACATTTTCTCTAATACAGAATATGGCAAAGCAGTTTTTTTGATTGAGTCACATTGCCTGTAAAGAATATTCTCCAAAAGTGCTCCTTATGAAAGAACATGTTATGGTTTCAGTTTTGTGGTTCTCAGTTCTCTATTTGTGGAAGCACCTGAACACTTCATTAGTTTGAGTCAATCTTACTGTATTAACCTGATTCAGGTAAATTAAATGTTGTAAAATGGTTCTTTAATGTGGTCTCTGTTGTTGATGCAAGTTATGCTCAGAAGAGCATTCTGTTGAGATAAGAGGTTTAGTGTGCTGTTCTTTGGGGGATGTTGGCTTTATCTGTACAGAATCAGTGTTTGGATCATACGATGCTTGCTCAAGTTTTCAGTCAGGGCAAAGTTGGTTACATTTTTGTATCAACTGTCTTTTGTCAAGAGCTTGCAGTAGGAGGAAGAAGCGAGGTTTTAACACCGTCTTTAAGCTGATCATGCTAAAATGCATCTTTCCATATAAAGACTGGAATTCTAGGTGTTTGCTAAGCAAACCTAACTAGAGTTTTGTTTAGAGGTTTTTAGCCCATTCTGAACTAGGATGTTGTTTGCATATCCTGATTTTGCTGTCTCACGTTTGCATGCACCCATGCACAAATTCTTGTAAGCCAACGGAGTTGAAGGCTCTCATTTGTGAAAACAATATCATCAACTCAGGCTTTCAGCTGCCATTTTGTTGCCTGAATAATATGGGTACCTTACTGTTCCTCTTGCATATTGATGCAGTGTCTCGTAAGGATTAATAGCAATCTCTCCGGCCACAATTCCAACTTCTAAAATCAAGTTGTCAGAAGCATGTTGAAAAGGTCTTTCTTTCTGCCAGTCCATGTACATGTATTTGGATTATGGCCTTCTGCAGAGATGAGTGTTTCAGAAACCTGGGATGGGTGTTTTCCTGGGAAAGACAAACAGTGGACTTTCTCATCTAAGGGAGAAGAAACAATATAAATCCAGTTCTACATAACTGTAGAAGAAAAGTCATGTGAAGATACTGAAGAGTTTCAGTGTTGAAATGGCTACAAGTAGAATGATAGCAATGCTGGGAAAGCAAATCTACTTCTGCTTGAAGTCCTGGAACAACATACGTGGAGCCAATTTCTTTCCGTGGAGGTCTTGATTGAATCTTCCACAGAAGTGCTACTGTAGTCCTTTCTTTCTGTGAACCATAAACAAGAACCTTCCACTGTTTTGAACAATGGAGAAGAAGAAGAAATGGGCTCAGATCTCCAAAACTACTGTCAGTACCTTAAACTGTGCAAAGTCAGAGGCAATTCTGAGGATCTGGGGGAAAAGAACAGTAATGAAGGCAACAGAAACATTGGTAAGTGGGATAGGATTTTCTCCTTTCTGAAATTCTTCTCTGGCATGCCTCTCCCCACCCAATTTGAAAACAATCCTGTATCTGCCTGTTATGAACAAAATTGATAGCTCTTTCAGGCAGAAAGCAGTGCAAACCTTGACACAGAGCATGCTGCTGAAAACCAAATTATTTTTATGCTACTCACCTAATATTTAATTTAGGAAAAGTCACAAGATACAAATTAAAACAGTAGTTTTACTAAGCAAGCATTAATACAGGGGCTTTGCTGGAGATGGTATATTGGGTGCAGATTTTTTTGTTGTTATTAAGGCAGCTTTACAGATACACATATCAGTTACAGTAATGGACATTCCAGTTACAGGAAGCTAACAGTATGCCTCCTCCAAATTCCTTCATGAATCTCACAAGCTTAGAAGAGCAGTACAGTACAGGAGTATGGATGTGTTTTGACTGTCTTTTAACATATATTTAGACTCAGTAATATGTCCTTTGGAAACTTTAGTAAGAGCTATGGTTACAATAGTTAGACTTCAGGGGAATTCTAACTTCCATCATTGTAATGTACATATCTGTTCCATTTCTAAGTCATTTAGAAGGGCTCCTTCATTTACAGGTAAACAAAAAAGTAGGCTGCCATATGGCTCTCTTAAGCTTGTTATTGACTTACAAAGTAAGCATGGTCAGAACTCAAGTGTCTGCTATTACAACTGTGTTTTTTTCTAGCTTTTTCATTTTCTGCCCTGTGTATGTGTTCCAAAACTTCTTGTCCTTTTGAACACAAGCTTACACAAAGTTCCCCGGGGGGCAGGACAGAATGGAAAAATGGAAGGTTGGGGGAAGGAAATATTTTTCTCTTGTGTTATTTGAGTCAATCTAGTAAACTTCTGTTTTACTTTGGTTTTAGGTCAGTGCCCTCACCTGGAGCCTTCACAGAAATGTGCAAATACAAGAAACAGTTGAAGGAAGATAGATTTGAGAAGCAGCTGCAGCACATAATCCAGTTGAGAGGAAATGTGTATAGAGAAGATGTTCTGAGAAGATACCATGAAACTACAGAAGGAGACAGTGTACCGCAAGGACATGTTTACTGCATGTCTCCTGGTTGTCCTTTTGAAAATACTGTCTAGGTGCTGTTGCTGCATAGCCAGTATTGCAGCCTTCACACTGTACTGAATGCTAATAGATACCAGAGAGAACTGATTTTTGCATCTTTTTTACTGCACTACCAGGCGATTCCTTTTTTTCACTTACTGTGCTGTTATATATGCTGCTATGTAAGATGTTAATTTTTTTAGTATTCTTCCTAAGCTGCTGTCTTCCACAGAATGAAAACAATGCACTGTCTTTTGTTTGTATTAAATAAAACATTTGTAAACAGTTTAAAAGTATTCTGTGCATTTGTAACTTAATTTTATGTGGTTGGTATGCAAGAGTCACGTAGTTTTTCTGCTTTTTTTCTCTAAAAATAATGTTTCCATTAGAAGCAGTTGATGTTATTTTAAAGTGTGTTCTGGAAACAGTCATCTGTTAGCAGCACCAGGATGAGATTGTCACTCCTTTCGTATGTGTGTGTTGAAATGACACTGAGATATACCAGCCTGGATATCCTCTATGCTGGTGCTAGCTGTTGTGATGTGCATGTGTAATGTTAACAGGGAAACCTTTACAGCATGATGGCAAGTAGCCTGTGTTCACTTCAGACACCTAGAAGTGTATATGCCTGTCAGAAGACAATCAGCTACTATCTAGGCAATTATTTCTTTGCTGCTGTCCAGATTTGTTCCTCTTGAATTATGACACCATAACCCAGCAGAAATTGTGCTGAATCCCTTTCAAACAAATGAACACAAAAAACTCAACTGTTGGCTTGGCATTAGGAAGATATAGTCGGGAAACAACTTTATATTATGCGGTGTGACTACTTTGCATCTTCTTTGATTTCAAGCGTAACTGTTTTTGAACTGCCTTCTGGCCTACTCAAAGATTGTAAAACCATGGAACATATCTCACTACTTAGCTGCATACCGTAGAAAAGTTGAGACAGTGCTGAAATACCGCTTTGCACAATCAGTCTCTCTTCATATCTGAACAGGACCATCATTTTCCTTGCCTTCTGTTTTGTGTTTTTGTTGTTTGCTTTTGTGAGGGAGGGGGAGGTTGCATGGTATCCCCAGATAAAAGTTGTGATACTGAAATGCCAGCAGTAGGGTATGTTCTGACTGCACACGTCATCTTCAGTCCTCGGACAGATTTTCATCAACTCCTTGTATTGGAGAAGATCTCATACTTGCCCTTCTGCACTGAAGAACCAGGAATAAAGTTGGCACACTGCTCCAGAGAAATGCCATGCATATCCAGGAGTCTTGTAGTCGCTTCAGATTGTTAATGATTTGTGTCACAGCACTGTTCTACACTCTGTGTAGGGCTGCAAAACCCAGAGATGGCTTTTGCAGTATTGAGGTAGCTGATACATGCCTGGAGTTTCACTGGGATGTTGATGCATGTCCTTGCAGAAATGTAGACTATGCACCATTTAAAAAAAAAAAAAAAAAATCAAACAACTGTTCTTCTTTCCCCACCCTGTGTTTTTGTAACACTTTTACTGCAGATGTCTTCCAAGTTGGGTTTTCAAGAACTGCCACTCTGTTTTTTTCTGTATCAGATTCAGGAATACCACTGGTACCATCAGCATCTTTGTCACTACAGGAGTAGAAAACCAGAAGGTGTACACTATTCTGAAGCATTGCATAGAACATGGGATGGAGAAAAGGGAATTGTAGATTTAGAAACCCCAAATGACCACAGTTCTTTCAGAGCTGGATTGTCATCCTACTGGGCATCGTTCGTTGTGTTTCTCGCAATCCAGGATGGGAGTTAGTGCTGTTAGAACTGTATTTTAGCTGAATCACATGAAGTTGTATGTGCTCTTGTTCTGGCAGCAAAGTCCACCAAAATTATCTGGTGCAAATGTGGCATTAGATGAAGCTGTGAGACTCAAGTGGCTTTGGAGAAGAATTTTTCACCGTCCTATTACTCATCTTTCACCTATTTCAGAGCCAGAAGAGGCTGTTTTTATTGCAGCTGCTTTTAAAATGCAGTTTGGAATTAAGGCTATCCCCTTATAGGCATGATTAGATGTTAGGATCTGTATTAGTAAACAACTGATGACCCTTATCTCTAACTACATGGCTTAACTGTGTGTTGCTGCAGACAGAGAGATTTCTAAGACTGCATTAGAAAATTTAATGCATTGCTTCTGAACCGCATCTGTTTTCCCACTAGGTTTGGTATTAGGATGTAAGTGATTTACAGGGTTCTTCAAAGTCTGTAAAGTTGGTATGAGTCACAGATAAGTTGTTGCTTAGTAACTTAGCTATAAACACTTATTAAAAAAATAAAAAAATTGACATTACCTTCATTCTATATGAAAATGTTTTTCTTGTATAGGCTGAATTCTAGTGTAGTTAGTAGTTATTTTCCTACTTAGAACTGCTTTGTAGTTTTCAGTGCACATGTGAAGTAGTTCGTTGTGCTATTGGATGAGTTTGCTGAAGTTTATCTTTAAATATTAAATGTAGTGCGTAGCTTAAAAAAGGCTTAAAACATTATAAGAATTTAAAAATGTTTTAACTTATTTTAGGGGAAAAAACTGCAAACAAGGCAATGAGGCTATACAAATCACTTTCCAAGGAAAATTAAAGGCTTTGTAATAGCAGAAACTTATTGCTGTCTGTTGGACTACAGATATAGTCTCTCTCTGGGAAGAAATTACAACCTTTTGAAGCTGTATAGCCTAGTCTTGGGATTACCTATATCATAGCCATTTAGGCACATCTTGGGGTGATGTGTGCAACAGCAAATATTAAAAAAAACAGAATCTCTGAATGTTCACCATGTATTCGTTATGGTTTTCAGATTTCTTACACGCATAGTTTTCTCTCTGCATGTATTTTAAAATGTTGCATTTCATTACAGATATACCACAGATGAGACCAAAGCCACACTATGTAATGGTTAAGAAAGATGCTGAAACCAATGAGGCAATATATTGCACAAAGGAACCTTTTATTAAGGCTCGTGTTATTGTCATTCGGTGGTTGGTGTCTTTCTGGCTTGAGCCAAAACCTCATGCAGGACCTCATATTCCTGGGATGGAAGGTGAAAATGTGCCAAAGAATATACAGGTAAAATCAAATATGCAAAGTTTTCTTCTTTTCATGTGTTTGTCTTAATTGTATTCTCAGCAGCATGTAATCCTCTGATAATTATAACTGATGAGGAATTGGAAAAAGGAATTTCTAAACAATTTTTCTGCATATGAATTCAGTTTAGAAGGATTTGCTGTACTTTAAAAAAATAAATCTGCTAAACATTTGGGTTTTAATCAAGTAGAGGTAAAAATCTTTGAAACGCACTGTATCTTGTCTTTTTTTGAATTCTTTGTACTGTTTTAAATTATTCTTGTATGCGATTTAAATTTTATGTTCACATTGTATTGCTAAAATTCGTTTTGGAACTTCTCTTTAATTTTTGTTTCAGAGAGCAGCTGCTAGCATGGCTTCAAGGGAAGACAGCAAAAATGACAGCACTGATAAGCAGGACAGAAATGCAGAGCCAGAACAATCTCATTCTAATACAAGTACTCTGACAGAGAGAGAACCAAGTTCTTCCAGCCTCTGCAGTATTGATGAAGAACATTTAACTGATATTGAAATTGTCCGCAAAGTCTTTTCTTCTAAAAGAAGTAATGTTAATTTTCTAACTGAGATTTTTCGACAGGTAAAGAACCTGCTTTAGAATGCAAGAATATTGACTATTATACTGTATACGATGTCAGAGTTTTTTCAAGTGTATTTGCTAACCAGAACATTATATGAGTATATGTTTTTGTCATCTTGCCTTTAAAATTAAAGCATTAGAAAATATTTCAGATTTTTTCCCTTTTAATCAGAATATCTCCAATTCCTGATTTCTCTAATTCTATTTATTTCCTAACCGGCTTTAGAGCGTTTAACTTGGACTTTACAGTTCCCTATAGACAGGAATGTTTGATCTTTTCATGCATCAACCCCATAGCTATTAGAGCTCATAACCAAATGTAAAAATAAACCTGCTGTAGGAGTCTGCAGCTGTTCAAGAGCTGTTTTAGGAGCAGTCAAATGCCCTTACCTTGACAGCATTCATCAGAAGAGTGAGACAGATGGCTACAGAAGGTAGCATTCTGCTTCTGACTTCACTGCAACCACAAGTGTTAGCTAAGTGTACTCAAAATAGTGTTTTTCAGATGTAAACTTTAATAAATAAATTGAAATTAAGAACATATGCCAGAATACTGAGTCTTTCCTATAATACAAAGATACTTAGCTTTGAGTTCAAAGCAGAAAAATGGAACTAAGTAGATTTTCTGTATGTCCCAGAGAATAGAACAAAAGGTGAAGAGCTTTTTCTGAATAAAATTAAAGAAAAATACGCTAACTTTCAGTTGAAGTGCAAGATGCTAATTGCTTTAAACAATATAAAACTAAACATGCAAAATCTCCAGTATTTCTGGATGAAAGGGTTATTTTTGAATGAGGTGAATGTCAGAAGCATATCCACTGAAACTTATCCATCAGAAGCTTAACCACATCCCATGTGTTGAAGAACTTGGACACGTTACTGAAGGAGATAGCAGAGTTACCAAATTTAGACTGCCACTCGGGTTGACAGAGCCCGAGGCATTGAATGTAGATTCAAAATTATTGATACATCTATTTACAACCCTTTCGTTTTTTTTTCTTCACACTTCATTTTAATGGGTTTCTTCTTTTTCTTCACACTTTTTAGCTTGATACTCAGATGACACATCCATTTCTGGAGAGAGAGCATATTGTTTGTGTCAAGTGGGCACTACTTAAAGGAGTCAGTGAGTTTTCAACATTCACACCGTGGGCTCCATAAAACAATGTGTTAATGTAGTTTATCTGTTCTTTTTTTCTTTTTTTCTTTTTTTTTAATACAGTTAGGTCATCATGGTCTTTGGTAAATGCATTTGTAGTTCGTTGAAACCTGACTAATGTTAAAAGTTCCTGATATCTGACTACTTGTTACCAGTACAGCAGGTACATAAAACCTCCTGAAGAGGGCAGAAATTGGCCGTCACACTGACTCAAATGCATTATTTTTAAAAATAATAATTTTGAAATCTTTTCAGGGAGTCAAGCTACTGTTTTGAATCTCATCTAGATAAAAATAAGATATGTGCCTACCTAGTAATGTATAACACTTAAATCAGTTCTAAATGACAAAATTTCAACTCCCCTCTTCCAAGTCCTCTGAATCAAAGGTGCTGTAGTAGAAACTTCTGCTCACTTGTTTTGCATGCTTTTGATGAGTGTTTGTGCTCTAATTTCAGCAGTTCTGGGCACTGAGTAGATCTGCCTGTACAGATTCTCATATCTGTCTCTTTGGCAGTGAAGTTTTCAATTTACTTTGTTGACAAGTTTTCTTGTTAAAACTTTTTCTCCATTGCCTGTGTGCACACTTTCAGATTTCAGATGAAGAAAGTGAGCTAACATTTAGGTTCAGGAGTAATTTACTCGTTCAGATCCTACAGCGGTTGTAAGGTTTTTTTTGTTTGTTTGTTTGTTTGTTCTCTTATGCCTTAGAACCTGGCCATTACAGAGCACTAGTTTAGTACTTATCTTGATGCTTCTTGACTTTATAAGTACACTTTGTACTTAAAACTGTTCAATTCTAATTACAGCTTGAAGCCACGTAGTTTAGTTCCAACTTGATATCAAGTAATGTAACTGGGCTTTTGTTTGTTTCTGTTTCTACTCCCAGGCATTTCTGTTGCCAATATGTGAAGCCGCTGCCATGAGGAAAGTGGTAAAGGTTTATCAGGAATGGATTCAGCAAGAAGATAAGCCCTTATTCATGAAAGAACCTGAAGAAATAATGCAGTGTACAGCTGTAGATTGTGATGAAAATGTTGTAGACCATAATTCATCAGAGAAGGCAAAAGAAAGAGAAGAGGTAAAATATTGTTGGTTACTCTTTGTGCATCTTTTACACAGTAGACAGAGGCAGAGACCAATTGGCCTTCTCAACAGACTATAAGTGGTTTAGTTGGGTGTTACAGCATGTTGAGGGGAATGAAACAAAGGTAATTAAACAGCGTATATATGTGCTACCGATTTGTTCCATTATCTGTAGATATTTATGTGGCTATTTAAATTTAAAGAAATCATATAGATTTATAAACTACTTCCAAGATATGGTTTATACAGTATGCCAACTTTCAGCTGTGTAAAAATTATATACAAATAAATGGGTAAGAAGAAATAGTAATTACTTTATCCAGATACTTTAAAATAATTGCTACAAACACCTTTAAACATGATGTTCTCTTTAAGATGTATCTGTCTGACATGTATTATCTATTACATCCTTTGTCCTTTAATGTAAAACAAAAACTACCTGTCAACAGATCAACGGGATTTTAAGAGCAAAATATTTTTCAGGAAAAAGGTATGAACTCCAGTCATGTTAGAAATTCAAACTGGGCAAGAAATGGCTGTTACCAAGACACTTTGCATAAACTGTCCGAAATTGATACTGAAGAGCAAAATGTACGAGCTGGAGTGCAGTCAGTATTGCAGGTATGGAATGAACTTGATATCTAATTTTCAGCCTAATAGTAAAGATCATGGTATCAGTACATGAAAGAGTAGAATATAGCATAATACTCTTGCAAAGGCATCCCATGCCCCTTCAAAGCATCTCCAAATTCTGTAAATTATTTTAGATATAATCAAAAGTATATCATTTGAGGTTCTTTGAAATGCATTTATGGTCATAGAAAATATGTGCATTTTATGTATAATATGTACACACAAACTTACATTGTGGTGTGTATATGACTGTAGCCTTCTATCCAAAAGAAAATTTATTCTAAACCAAACAGGTGTATATTTACTACTATTTACTACTCCATTGTGTGCACTTGAATTATGGGTTACCATCCCAATTAGAATTCAAAGTTTTTACTGTAGCTTGAATGATTTCCTATAATGCTGTACACTGCTAAATATAAAAATAAACTTTGTAACTGAAATGACTTTTTAATTCAAACTTTATAACAATTTAACCTTCATAATCTTTGCATACAATGACTGTGTAGAATATGTATGACGTGCTTCTAGGAAAGGAATGAAGAGTCTTTGTCCATTTGCAATGTATTTTTAAGGTTCAGTCGTCTGTGAATGTCTGGGAGATTCTTCATGTTGAAGTTTTTCTAGACAGAGGTTCATTTGACCAGCAAATATCTTCTTTAGCCAGAAACAGAATCAAGACATTCTGTCCCAGCACAGCGTCTGAATTTGAGAGGTTTCCGGACCTAGAACCACATTTGCCATTTGCTGTGAATGAAGAATCCAAGACTTCTATCTTAAGTTTTCTTCCCATTTAATTCTTGCATAGGCTTATTTCTAGGCCCTTCAAGGAGGGTAGGTTCATTAGCTAAAGCAAGTAACTTTTAAGTGCATACTAATAGTTTTTAATCATTAAACTCCAAAGCTCTCAGTAGAGGGAGATTACAAGTGTAGAACCAATGATTTCATGAACATGTGGATTAAGAAAGACAAATAAATTGGAGATCTAGAGCTGCCTGTGATTTAAGTATTTCCTAACCTCACATGAAAATGTAACAGCACTTTAGTAGTAGGTCCTGTAACTTCTGAAGGGTCCATGCCTGCTTTGGTTTCATTGTTTTCATTCTAAAAGCCCTAATTCACTGTCCACTGAAGTCAGTGGAAAACTTGCTAATATTTAATAACATTGAAATCATTCAGCCTTAAGAAGGCTTGTTCACCAGAGGATAGAGTCCAAATCCAGCCTGTCATAATACTCTTTACTAGATCTTTTTTTTTTTTTTTTTTAAATATTCAGTATGTTACCCTTTTTCATCCCAAGAACGTTATTACATTAAATGGTATTACATTAAAGAGCACTCCAGAGGACATAATTATTTTCTGTCCTCACAATAGATGGACTCGCCATTAATTATTGCCTTCTGTGAAAAATACATTCCCCAACCTTCATAATGTTTTAACCCAGATTAAAGACCAAAACTGAGAATAACTTATGTTAAGAACACAGTTATTTAAAGTCTAGTAGTGTATACATCTGTTTGTTTTTTGTTGTTGTTTTATGTTGCTTTTGTTTTTTTTCTTGTTGCTGCATAATGCTGACATAGTACAATATCATTCCACTGCACAAGGAGCAAAGGATAATCAATGGCACGAAGAATTGCTTTGACTATGTTTTTCATTCATTTCTGCATATTGTGAAAACAGTACCTTTCTGGATACAGGCTTACATGCTTGAATTCCCTTAACTCCATCATGTACTTTGGCGGGCTTCCTAACATAAATATCTAGGAAGTAGTACTTGTGACCATTCAAACTTGACAGCACGGTTAATCCTAGTAGCTTTTATAGTTTATATGCCTGGTATGTTGCACCTTGGAAGAGGACAGGTAAGTAGCATCCATAAGAAGATTTTCTGCAGCTTACAGAAACTTTTAAAACCTATTAAAAAATTCTGCTGCTTTCTTTCCATATAGAAGAATAACTTACATAAATTATGTAAATATACCTATGAGAAAAGTGAATTTGGTGGCTGTGGTTTTGGTTGTGAGCTACAAATAGCTTACAAGAACTCTTATTTGTCTTGTTTGATGAGAGTGTATTACATGTGTGGTAGTGGTAGATCTGTAGCAGTGGTGGGTACGGGCTTCCAATGAACACAGTTTTGCACTGTAAAAGGAACCAGAAAGCCAGTTCCTGAAGCCAGTGCCACTACACGTTACTTGGCTGCCATATTTTTTCCTGGAAATCTTGTCCTTTTTTCTCCCTTTGAACCATCCTGGGGTTCATCCTCACATGAGCTTGCTGGGTATTTGACATTTGTCAATTTTATGAAGATTTTGGTATGTGATTTCATAGAACCGAGGAGGTAGTCCATATCTGATTTGCAGCATCACATGGAGCTATTATAAAATACATGCATATTTGAATCGTACTGCTGGGTATGATGGCAACCACTTTGGAGAAGGTATCCTGTTTCCTATTTCTGGTAAGCCATGCTGATTGTGATGGGATGAATACTGTAGATTCCTAGAACGTAGTACACTCTTCATCATGCTGATGCACAAAGAGTGTACAAGGACTCTTTCAAGTAGTTTAGTGTGTGTTATACTAATCAGTTGCTCATTTACAGTGGAACTTCTGTGCTTAAAGAAGCAGTGGACTTCTTTACTGGAACATTTTTGTCCATCATACTAAATAAAATTGTGTAATTTTTTGTAGCATATATCTAGGAGAACAAAGATATACAAATAGGTTTTATAGATAATTTTTTTAATCTATTGGTTTTTCTGTAGCTTTATCATCAAATCAAGCTAACTTGTGTTTAAATACATACTTCTGAGTGTATGTGCAGCCCATTCTGTTAATCATGGGTGTTGTCTTTCCGTGTTACTATCAGCTAAACTGTTGAAAATATCAAAGTGCTTCAAACTCATTACATCCACTTTTTTTTTACTTACAGGTTTTTATTATAAATTCTTCAAACATATTCTTTCTTGAACCAGCAAATGAAATTAAAATTCTGCTGGATGAACACACTGATATGTGTAAACGCATTCTTAATATCTACCGCCACATGGTAGTCCAAGTGACTATGGACAAGAAGACTTGGTAAAATGCTAATGTTTTTGTCTTAGATTATTAGTTCACAAGATAAATGTGAGATGATGCTTGGTAGTAAACACAGTAGGATGGTATTGACTATGTGAATCTGTTCCTCTAAATCAGTAAATGCATGGGCTTTAAAATCACAACTTACCACAGGGGAAGTGGTGAGCTCCTCTGTTAATGCCGGTAATAAGCACTAGCTAGTTTGAGTCAGCTTAGCCCTCAATGAAAAAAGAAGTAAGCTAGAGTATACAGACTACTATCAAGGATCGACTGATGACATTTTTCCAGGACATTCTGCTCATGTGTCAAAGTGCTAAGTATGAAGCTTCACAGCCTTATTTAAAAACAAACAAAAATCCTCAGATAAGCCTGGATAATTGTTATAATGAGATCTGAGTTGTTCTTGATCTATAATTAACTCCAGCTTTAGACACTTCTTTACAATAGTCCATTTACTGCTTTAACTGTTTTGTCCTTTCCAGTGTTTAAGATTCATAGCAGGGACAAGGGACCCTCCTTCAAAGTCATCTGCATTATTTCCCCCTCTTCTTTAAATAGCTGTCTTTAATGAGGTAATATATTGCCACCATTCTCCATTGTAAGGAAGCAGCATCAAGGGGATTTCAGATGGCTGATTTATTCCATTTTAACTTGACATGCATTCAGTCTCTCACTGGGTAAATAGAGCTGGCATTACATGTCATTTAAAATTTGTTTGCTCATGTTAGGAAATAAGGAATCAGTTCAAGGCTAGCCACTGGGAAATTTGGGAGTAATAAAAGAAAACAGATCACACTAAATTAGTATTTTCTTCCCCAGTTTCTTGTCACTAAAGAAGTGGCTCTAGACTGTGATGACAAAGTTTCTGTGCCACACAAAAGAATTAATGAAGTTTGTTTATGATCATGTAACATTGCCAAAACTTGTCATTCATACAAAAAAAGTATAAACTCAGATCAGAAATATGACTAAACCTTTGTCCTGCAATTTCAGGCCATTGAAAGTGATGACCCTTGAACAACCTTGCACATGATGTTACAGGGCAATAGGGGTTCCTCACTGTGAAAGTCAAGTGTGGAAGGCATGGGAATAATTTGTTTTACAAGAAAAAAGTTAGTCTGTTTGCAGTGTGTTTGGGCAAATCAAGCTCAGTCATTGTCTTTAAAAGTATCTTGGTATATATAGAATTACAGTAAAATAGTAACTCTAAGTTTAATATTGTTTTGCAGGGAACAGATGCTACTTGTGCTGCTCAGGGTTACTGAATCTGTGCTGAAAATACCACCCCAAACTTTCTTGCAGTATCAAGGAAGAAAAAACTCCACCTTAGCAGGAAGACTTGCAGGACCTCTTTTCCAGGCAATTAAACATTAATTCACTTTAATTAATTCAGTTTGATTTTGACCAAGAGACTAGAAGCAACAGCTGCTGTTGACTGGTTTGTTCTAGGATCTGTAAAGTCCTCAGATTCTTTAGCAGGGTGAAAAAAAGATAGAAAAGATTTAAATGTGATGAGAACTAGGTGAGGACAGTGTTACAAAACTGTTCGACAAAATTTGTAATGTATGGAAAGATCTTACGCAAGTCAAACCAGTTGTTCCTCAAAGTCAGAAGCACATGTTAACATAATACTTGATTATTCATGGAAAGTCTGTGTACTGGCAAGGAAGTGAACATTAGGACTACACAAAAATGTTTGTGGCAGTTAGAAACTTCTTTTTAAGCAGTAATATTGAATGTTGTCATCTTTTGTTGGTAAGCCAACATTTCTCATTTTATTCTTTTAGACTCTTATAGTAGCTTGGATCAAAGCAAATCTAAATGTGTACATCTCTCGAGAACTTTGGGATGACTTGCTGTCTGTAATGTCATCACTGACGTATTGGGAAGAGCTGGCCACTGAGTGGTCATTGACAATGGAGACACTAACTAAAGTATTAGCTAGAAACCTCTATAGCCTGGACCTCAGTGACCTGCCATTGGATAAATTAAGTGAGCAGAAGCAGAAAAAACACAAAGGCAAAGGTAAGACAGCACTATATACGTATTTTAAGAGTTTGAGTGGAGCTAATGAGATGCTGAGTACAACGGAGTTTTTGTCCCGTCTTTTCAGAGTACCTAATTAGACATAACTGTCACCTGAAATAACCCAGTTTCTTTACAGTAAGGCTGTTTTTTAGAACCACTGTGAAATCCTACCATAAAGGTTCAGTCCTGCAAATAGGCACATACGGAATTTAATTCCTAAAGGTATGTAGAATTAAACCCAAAATTTTACACTACAGTGGGTTAAACCTTTCTATTTTTATCAAATAAAAGTTGAGTCCCAATCATAACATCTTGAAATTAATGAGGATTACATGTCTGGTAAAAATTAGGTAGCAAGTGCCTATTGCAAGCATAACTGGAACACGGATCCTGAAATACTATGAATGTTGATTAAAGATAAAATGTTAGGTGAACATAGTTTTGTTTGAGCAGTAACTCACTGCTAAACCGTGGTGAAGACTGGTTTTGTTAAAGTGACTTACTTTGACTAAGTGAAATGATACTAGTACCATGTGAACGGTACCAGTTTTTAAACTGATTCCGATATGATGCAGGACTCTGTAGCACTAAACATGGAGAGAGAGGGTGGCTACTTGTATTGTTATAGTTCTGATATTGTTGAGGCAGGAAATCTGTCCTCCTGTATAGAGTGCTGAATTGAGATTGTCAAAGCCTGGCTTCTGTTCCCAAATTAGAGACTGACTTCCTGCATGTCACCACAAGTCTTCGTTTAGTCTGCTGTATAATACGTGTATGTTCTTTAAAAAGGGCTTTGAGAGGCCGTACTGTATTTAAGATGAGTAATAAAGATGGAAAAAAGTGTAATTTTTAGTCTACTTTTTAATCTCTCTGTATTCTGATGGATGTGGTTCATCACACATCTCTGAGGGAGAACCAAACCTAAGGGAAGGAACTTACAACTTCCCTAGGGTTTGCCAGTGAGAAATAATCAATATTCAGTGTGCACATTCCTTTCCCAGTCTTAAAGAGGATATTCCTGTAGCCTGTATTTACCAATGATGTTTTCACATGCTTCCAAATTCCTCATCTTGGGCAGAGACATCCATACTTTCATTTTGTTCTTCTTCTACATGACAACTGAACAAACATACATTTTTCTTTCTGAGAGATTGCTCCAGACCATGCATTTTTGCTTTCCTGTTCTATACAGCTTCTTTTTCTTTGAAAAGATGGTTGTTGTTGTTTTTAAAAAATAAATAAAACTGATACTGGATAAGAATGTGTATAGTTATGTTGAATAGAGGTTTAAAAAATATTTTGATTCATCTGTATCACCCATACAGAGCCACATGAGAAGAGTTTATGTTAGCTTTCAGCAGTAGAATTCCAGAGCCTCCATTATTAAATGTGAGTTGAAGAGTTAACTCTAGTGGGTTTTGGAAGTAATAAATTCCATACAGATTATGTCCAATTTCTTTGGCTCTGCTGATTTGTTAATAATAATGAACATGCTCTATTAAGGCTCACTTTCCAAGAAGATGCCCTTTTAATGATCGTAACTGTTATAAAGTATAATTTGTGATCATGAGTCAGTTCAGTGTGGGTAAGGAAATATACTGCAAATATTCGTTAGTTCACTGGGCTTTTTTATGTACAGTTTCTTGAAAACTCCTCGTGAGCTTTATTGACTTTGATATAAATGTCAATTCTGAATTTGTTACATCTTTTCTTCTTATAGTATTTTTAGGGTGAATTTCCAAAAAGTCTTCTTCTTTGAGCCTAAATTCCCTTTTACTTGCTTTTGCATTTGATGATAAAATATTTTATCATTTTTACTTCATGTTCCTCAAGTGTCACAAAGTTATTTGGCAAACAACTGCAGTATTAATGGTATGTAATGTATGATTTTGTGTGTTTTGTCTAACAGGAACAGCAAAGGTTGAGATAGAGGTAAAATGTATATAGTTACACATTTTATTTGTCTACAGTCTTTGTAAAACCAGTTTTCTTGTGTTTTTGAACTTAATTGGTCAGAAAAGAAAATCACAATAGCTTAATAGCACCAGTGCTTCTGAAAAAAAAATTCAGTATCCCTCAGTTAATGCTAGCTGAGTGGATCTATAGAGATACTTAAATATAGTAACGTGCTGTTTAGCTTTTAAAATCATGCTAGCTTTGATAATTTATCCAACTTTAAATCTCTCTGAAAGAATACAACTGTCACTGTTTGGTGATACCAGCATAGTAGAGAATAAATTTACAATTCTATTTTTGTAGGAGTTGGGCATGAATTCCCCAAATCTTCTGTTGATAAGTCCTTTTCTAGAGGCTGGAGCCGTGATCAGCCTGGACAGGCACCAATGAGACAACGCAGTGCTACAACCACTGGATCTCCAGGAACAGAAAAGGCAAGAAGCATAGTACGGCAGAAAACAGTTGGTACGTATCTGTAAAAGCTGATTTAAGTGACATTTGAGAAAGGGGAAGGAATTCATAACTGACATTGTAGCTACATGGTTAACTTTTTTTTTTCCCCACAAAAGTATACTCTCTGCAGTAATTAGTTGAATATATAAATGTAAATGATGTAGTCTTACATGTTTTGAGGGTAGATGAATAGCTTGTTGTTACTACAATTACAGTTACTGCAAATGAGAGTAATGTAGTTAAGTATTGTGTAACTTTAAATGTTTGATCACATGCTTAAGATGCATTAGAAAAATAATACTGTTGTGTGTCTATGGAAAAGAAAAAAAAATTGAGTAATTTGATCAATGGTATGGATAGGTGGCTTTTTAAGTCTGTTTTCATAAATTATGCACACAATAGGTTGAGTATTTTCCAGCTGTGGAAAGAAAAGTGTGAGAATTATGTACATGTCTGCATAGTTCATAAAATGTGTTGTCTTTTACTATACCCTGAATCTTGCGTTAATGAGAGATTGGCGCAGCCGTGCAGTTCTCCATTTCTGAAGTGACCTATTTCTCAGTTTCATTACTTGCAGATACTCTTTCCTGTGTTAGAAATGACTGATGGTAGTCAATGGTTTAGATGGATTGCTCAAAAGAAGACTCATTTACATTTGTATGATTTGCATACCATATCTTAACATGAACTGGACTGTAAATTTCTTTATTTTGTTTTCTTATCTTGATGATCTCAGTGCTATCCATTATGTGAAGGAAGTTTAAGCGGATTTTACTTTTTCATTTAAAAGAAGAACCTTTTAAGGAGTATCTCATGCTTTTTCACTATCTCTGTAGTAGTAGTGGCTTCAGTCACGAAGTGTTCTTGCACTGATACTTTTTGGAAGCAGGTACAATCTGACGCAGTTTTAGAACGCAGGAATGGTAATCAAATATGTAATAGTGTTAACTTTTCAGAGATTAACATCTCTGTTAGCTTTCCAAAAATCTTCACATTTGTTTTTTGAAGTCACAAAGGTTATTTAGCAAAGAAAATTATTTGAATATTCTTCAATATTCTTAATAAATTTTGAAGATCTGTTTACGAGTAGCATCTGAAGCCTTCTGTTGGGGTGGGAGAGTTGTTTGTTCTGTAAGCACTACTATAAAAATGCTAATTTTGTGTATCCAAATGCTGCACAGCATTTTCTTTATCTCATGCTGACAGCTAGTTTGACTCAAAAGTTTTGCTTACGGATTGCAGATACTTTAAATGTAACTTCTGCTTCTCTTCAGATAGGCTGTGATTAACTGTTGCAGTATTTTTTCTTTAAGTCTTAGTTGTCTTAACAAGGTAAAGCTCATGTTAAAATTTCTCCCTCTCAAATTATTATTTCAGATGTCAAAAGGTTATACTGCTTGATCAATTTTTAATGGTTTTGTTTTGCTGTTATTTGAAAGATGGCTATTTATATGATGTTAGCCCTAAAATCACTGTTTATACTAATCAAGCTATATATTGACCTTGTTAGCAGCAAAATAATCTGATTTTAGTTTCACTATACTTCAGCTTCCTTCATTTGGTTCTTTTTTGCCTTATATTCAATATTAATGAGCCAGGTTTATATTACTGTAACCAGTTAAAATTTCATCTCTATTCATTTTATAGAACACCATCCATAGACAAGCATCTTAGCATTAGTAGGATAATTTTAAAAGATGAAAAGCCCCCAGAAAGTTTCCAGAGCCAGAATCCCAAACTCTTCAGTTCTTCATCAACATCTTTTTAAAAGATGTTGATGAAGCATCTCATCACGTTACAAAAGCATACATCTTAACTGTCAGCAAAGATTTGCTTGTTATTGTCTCAGGTCTTCTAAGAGAACTGTTCAGGTGGTTCCTGACCTGTGCCAGTTAAAATAGGGTCACATAACAAAAAAATGGTTTATAGTCATAATAAGTAAAATTTTCTGTATAACATTTTGCTAGTTTGTCTGCTTCAGTTAATTAATGCTGCAAGCAAAGCCTAGAATCGAGTCAGACCTCAGATGTGTTGCATGATATCTGATATGTAGTATATTTCCTTTGATTGTGAGTAATATACTCTTTATATCTGAGTAGGTAGGATGTGCATGTTGAATAAGTTATGGTAAGAAAAAGCTGGGGTTTCTTTTTCATCTGTTTTATGTTGTACACATTTTGTGTACATCTGCACACCTTTGTTTTTTGAGCCATCCTCATGCCAGCGCACGTCTATTGCTGCACTATTGTGTTTTAGTCAAATAAAAATCACAGCTTTCCTGATATGCAGTGTGTACATTTTTAGCCTGAACTTATGTAAAGTAATGTTTGGAAAAGGGCCTTTAAATGCATATGGGTTGAAAAATCTTTTGTACGGCTAGATATAGAATTTGTAGGCAGCAGATTCTCGTCCTATAAAAGTACCGGATCTGAAGGAATTTAGGGGTCTATTGTTCTGTGTTTTTTTTTCTATAGATAACAGCGCAAGGTTTTGAACTGACATATCTAGTCTACATTTTGTGTTAAGTCTGACTCTATTTAGACTACTTAATTGAACGTGACACATCTTATTGAAAATAATTATTCAGTGAGATCACATTTTCATTTTACAGCATCACAATGTTAATCTCGCTTTCAGTAATAATATCTTACATTTTTCCTTTGAAAGTTTCTCTAAAATTTCCGTCTTCCAAATTGTAAATGTGATTTTCTATTCCCTCTTTTTAGAATCAAAGTAAGATGGTGGAAGAAAATCAGTCAAATTACAAGGGACACTTATTTTTAATGATTTGTATTCAACATAGTATCCAATCTCAAAAGTTTGGTTTATTTACTCTGTAGCTTGACATTTTCTCTCTTGCCTGCAGTCATTTTAAAATGCATAATGATGAATGCAATGCATTTAACCATGACTATATTCTGAATTTTAATATTGCGTCTCTTAAAAAGAAGTTAAAGACCTGCATGTAGTTGTCTTTTTTTTTCTTAAGTTGGTTTCTGTCTTTTAAACTAAATTTAATTTAAAACAGAGGATGGCTTCAGTCTTACAACATCTGTCTTTCTGAATTGTTTTTTCAAACTGTTGTTAAGATTCCACCTAAGTTGTGCTGCATTCGTCAAATGTGTTTTCTGCTCTATGTACATAGACCTACCCAAGTTATCTTCATGTTGCTGTGTTAGAGACCATTCTTGAAGAAGATTTATAAGTGTGATGTGCTCAACGTTTCCTGTACTTCATTCTTTTCTTCTGAATCCCATATAGATTAGGAGCACTGAGATTCTAAGGGTACATTCCATGTTTTGAAAATATGTGTGTAGAAGTTCAAAGACTGCTTAAGTATCGTGCAAACGATATTTATGTAGGATGAACTGAAGTTTCCTTAAGAGAAGTTTATCAGCAACTATTTTAGCATAAGTTCTCAAATTTGCAACAATTCAAAAAGGAAACTGCTTGAAACCATGAATAGTATTTTTTGAAGAACTTGAGCTGTACTTTGAAATTGAATGCAATATCAGTTCTTGCTATGTCTTACTACGGCAATCGAAAACAAATGTCATAAATGTTCTCTTTAAATCTATTGGAAAAATTGCAGTTATAACCTTGATCCTGTTGCCACAATTCTTTTGTAAATTTTCTTTCTGTAGGGCTGTTTGCAGGATATGAGAAACAAAAAGGTGAATTAGGATCAGTTTAGAAAGATTTATCCAATATCCATTAAAATAGAGACCCTGTGGATAAGAATGTAACCCTTTGAGTTGACAAACCATTTCACTTCAGTCATTTCATTTTTAATGCAGAACTATACGATGTTGTATTGCATTTTTTTTCCACACAGAATTGCTTGTTTCCTTCTTACAATTTTGAATCTCTTTTGAAGAATCTTAAATTCAAGACTATAGGTCAAAATTCAGATGTACTTATTTAGGAGCAAACCAAAGTAAACTAGAAAAATGGAAATGTAGTGTAAGTTGTTTTTCTTCTGTTAAAAAATATAAATTTCAGAGTGCTTGTGGAGTGCTTTAATTTTGATTTTTCAACCCCTGATGCAATGGGAGAAAAAAAAAGTGTTAATTAGTTTCTTGGTTTTGAATGCAAAATCTCTGTAATAGTCATAATAAAAGCATTGTTGCTGCTTTACATAAAAGTTGAAAACTCAAAATGTCTTATCAGTGTCCACTGATTTTTTCTTTCTTACAGCTCTGCCAATATCTGCCGTGCTGAAATGTTTTAATTTTTAAATTTTCTTCCTTTTTATCTTTGTTTTCTCTGTTGCTGCTTTTTCTGTGACACAAGCCTTTCATTATAGTCACTCTTCTTTTTTCCTTCCCCACTTCTTTCTTTTCCTTTTTAAAGCCATGAGAAGCCGATCCATTGGTGAATGTGCTCTGCCATCGGCCTATATACGCAGTGCTAAAAGTGCTCCTGTTCTGATCCATACTTCCAAACCCTTCTTGCCTGATATTGTTCTCACTCCCCTTTCTGATGAGCTTTCAGGTAGTGCCACCTCTGCTAATTTCTGCACCCCCTTTATCACTTTTTTAAACCTTCTGCTTTCAAATTCTGCAAAATCATTAAATTTTTCAAAGTAAAAATACTTGGGGGATGGGATGGGGGGGAGAGGGGAAGAGATTAAGAATGAATATTTTGAATTATGTAATATCATGCTATTTCGCAATCCATTCTGGAACTGTTAGAAGTTAGTGCTGTGCCAATGTTTACTATCATAAAAATGAAAATTAGAGGAATCTCTTGCTTTCTGAATTTATTGGTAAGCATATGTGTGGCCAACCATGATAATGATATAATTTAGCTCCCATGAAAAAAGAATTCCTAAAGTATATGGTATCATATAGTATGCTTTACAGAATGCCTGTTTTTCATTAGTATATAAAACCATAAAGAGTTAAATACAGTTTTGGATTCTGAAGTGCTATGGTTTGGTTTCGTTTTCCAAATTATCCATCTTTACAGAGTTGTAGTTTTCTATAATATTATGTTTGACCCTGCAGGATGGTTGGCTAGAAGTTTTTTGGTAGTAGCTTTCTTTGGAGGATAGTCTTTGAGCAAGTAGATTAAACAATTAAGGTTTTCACAGTTTTTTAAAATGCACATATGAAATTTTACAGATAATGTTTTTTCTTGTACCCCAGCTATTAGATAGAAATTAGTAAATGCTGACAATCCTATTACGCCTTTGTCTCAATGAGTACAAAAGTGAAAGCACAGTGGGATATATACACACACACTCAAAACTGTGTACAAATAGAAGGATTTAAGGGCAGTAAATTTTTGTATGGAAGATATATTCCATTTTTTTCCCACTCTCTTCTTGCCTGCCTCTTGTTACCCAAGAAGTATCAAGAAATGTGTTTTGAAAGTTGTATTCTGTGCTGTATTGCCAGAATGTGTTTGTATTGACAGAACATATCTGTCTCCTAGCTGGTACTGAAAAGCTGTCTTTTCTTTCTGCCTTCAAGGAGAAAAAGGGGAGGTAAGGCTGGTTTAAGGAAAGTTGTGATTAGGTGAGATTACCCGGAACTATCAGTTTCAGTGTCTTCCTTACTGTAACATCCTAGGAACCAGGCGAGCATTTCTTCCAAGTATGTGCGCTGTCAGAGACACAGCCCTCTGTGGCACACTCGTGATGTAGTCAGTAAAAACTCTTTAGGATAGTGTCCCATTTTGACTGTATACCAGTGTGCAGGGGTGAGCCCTGGTTGCCAAGGAGGCTGTTCATTTGGATTTTAAAACATTTTATTTTCAGTGCTGATAATACAGTAGCAGTTTTTCATTACCTTAATTTCTTCTTCAGTCTACAAAAAGGAAATTTCTGTTGGCACAAGCACTACACAATTGTATGAAAATGTTTGTATACTTGTATGTGCTAGTCCTGCATACATGAGCACCTAATAAATAATACTGGATCAACATTGAAATAAATCTAGCTGAATTTATTTCAATGTGTGGAGCTGCTTGGCGTGCATTTGGAGTTCTCCATCCAGTAATTTTTAACATCCTAGAAAATCATAATCACTGCATGCATGCATAGTATGCAATCCTCAGGCTGGTTCTTTATATAAAATGAAGTTTATAAAACATACGAAAGATGCATATTGAGGGCTCAGGATGAGATCAGTTTATCATAAATATATATATTAATCTCATCTATAACCTTATCATGCATATTTTAGCTGCATCCTTTGGTCCTCAGTTGCTGCTTTCATGAAGACCAATTTCTTACAGCTGCAAAAAGAAATTCTTGAGGCTCTATAGGCACAATCCATGTTAATATCTGCCTAAGTCAATAAAGACTCTGAAATAGCAGTTGTAGCTAGAGAGCAATACCCATTTTATGGAATGTTAGTTTAATATAGTCAAATAATAAGTTGAACAAGAATGTTGTAGAGAAATTTGTTGCTGGTGAAAGCAGAAGAGAAAGGAAAGGGTTAATAAATCTTGCAGTATACAACAATTTTCAGTTTATGTTTATTTTCTGGAAGAGCTTGTATGTGTACTCTCTTTTTCAATATAGACTTCTCTATTTCCTGTCCAATAGCATCTTTACAGTTCAGTAAACTTTGAATCAGGTCAAGCTTCAATTTTCAAATTATAACTTCCCTTAAAAATTGAGCGTGGAAATTACCACTTTTCATCATATTCCAACACATTCAGTTAGTGCAGATGTATCCGATTCCTCCAGGATATATGCTCTGCTCAGAAGGAAAATATGACAATCCTTCTCCAGTTCTTTCTCAGAAAAGTGTGAGCACTTCAAAATGGGTGACATTTTTAAGGTGACTTCTGATTACCATAATTAAATACTATTGAAATAGTGTAGGGACCATGAAGTAATAATTTGAAATATTTTTAAATGAATTCAACATACTTTCTTCATTTTGGCAATAACACATTGGGATTCTAGGATGTACTGAGTTTACGTAAATGTACTACTGCAGTCCTGAAGATAAACTCTCTAGATAGAACAAGGTAAGTCTGTTTATTGTGGCAACTGTTACTCTTCATTGTTATTCTTGATTTTAAAAGCATATCTACAACTTCTTAAGCAGTATGTCTAAAAAATAAATCTGGGGAATAAATGATTCTATGAAAAAGGAACTAACAGAAAACTGACAAAGCTGTTTTTACCTTACTGTTCAAGTGCCTGTCCCATAAAAAGACAGCGAGGGATAGCTTGAATTTGTGCAATTAGTTGAAGAGACACTTAGCCTTGCCTGTTTCAGTGATTTTATAGTATGTAGTATTCCTGCAACATATCAAGAAATGTGATGAGGAATGTGAAGGTTCTGTATTTTGGTGGATGACGTGAAGTGGGTTGAAGATATTTCCGTACGTTTCCTAGGTGATCCCTGTTGGAACTGCAGCTTTCATTACAGTTAACTATGATTTGTGCTGATGGTAAAGTATTAGCTGTCTCAACAGAGACTAGGAATCACTAATTTAAATGGTCATAACAAATGTTCCTGTCTTTTCATAAGTAAAAGTGATTTTGCTCTAATGTTAGCTGTTGTATGGCTGCAGGATTTTTTCAGTAGCAGGGTTCCTTATTTGGTAATTCTTAGGACTCATTTTGAGTAAAACTGGAAGAAGATGGGGAGGTTAGCTTCCATTTAGCATTTAGTTTTGCATTTTGAAGATGAGAGACGTTTCACAAAACATCCTTTTAGGGGAAAAAAAAAGATATATTGTTAAATAATGTTACTTATAGTCATCTTTTCCCTACAGGGCCAGTTCTTCCATGTCATTTCAAAGCTTTTTTAAAAAAATAATTAAGTCTCAGGTATACGCTATATTACATATGCCATAATATTCATAACTGTGTACTATAGTTTCTGATATTTCAGCAACTTATATACATTCGCACAAGTTATGAAAAAGTAATAGTTTGCCACTTCAGTAGACAATTCTAATTTTCCAGAAAACTTGTATGTTCTCTTTGGAGTTGTGTATTTTTCTGAAGATGTAAATCCCATGAAGGGTACTACTGTTAAGCTAATTTATATTCAAGTTAACCATTTCTTCAAGCTAGTTGGTATAATATTGGCTGAATTATTGAACTTATTGGCACAGCCCTAGCTTTAACTGTATTTCCAATCGTTCCATGGTCTCACTGTTTGTTCTCATGCATGTTAACATTTAAAACCGTGTTCTGATGGTCTAACTCATTTATATTACATTCTGTACTGGATATTATGTGTGTTTGTTTTTAACACTCTAGTACTGGAAAAAGTATATTTATTGTACTTAAGTAAACAAGGCTCTGGACTTTCCTGGCTTTTTAAATCACATAATTAGGATGTAGCAGTAAATAAATATTATCTCTGTATGTAAATTCTAGTGTGTATTACATATACCTTTCTCCTGCAGACATTGATGATGCTCAAATTCTTCCACGTCCACCTCGAGTCAGACATTTTTCACAGAGTGAGGATGCTCCAAGTGAAGTTTTTGGTGCATTAAATGAGGAACAGCCACTGCCACGAAGTAGCAGCACCTCTGACATCCTGGAACCATTCGCAGTTGAACGAGCCAAAGGTGCAGTTCCTGTCATTGACAGTTCATCCCATCACGCTCCAAGCTTACAGAGTTCCACTGAGACCTCTTCAATGCATAGATCCACTGAAAGCCATATTACTGATACAAATAGCAGAGAGTCCTCCTTGGAAGTTGGGGATAGTATTTATGACCATCTTTGTCATTTAATAGGGCCGGTAGAATTTGCAAACACAACCTTTGAACAAAGCCAATATGTTGACCTTGAAGGTGAAGATGATCTTCTTTCCTCTCTGAGAGAATATCTTAAAGAAAAAGAAGAACTTTGCGGTAACTTTGAGATAGATAAATGTGAGGCTTCTGCTCACGAAGGTGATACATCAGTAAATAGGAATGATAGATTACCACTGGATGGATTAGAAAATAGTGATCAGACTGCTCAATGCACGAATAGCATCACTGTTACAGAAAGAGCTGATAACACAGAGCTGCACCTAGAACAAAACCAAAGTGGCTTTATAAGTAATATTGCACCTACTCAAGTAGACATTTTTGCAAGAAATGAAGCGCTCGATAAAGCCAGACAGTTAAATATTGATAAACAATATGAAAGCCTGTTTGATCATGGGTCAAGTAGTCCTAGCAGCAAAGAAGGGAAGAGATATCTGTACAGGCAAGCAGCCACTGAAGCTGATGTAGATTCAGCTGTGGAAGCAGCATTAGCTGAAAAGCATAGAAGTACCCAATTTAACGAAAAAATAACCAACTCACGTGTTATGCATGCAAAGAAAATTCTTCCTAAAGCACAAGTTAACCCTCAAATGCCTCACATCACAGTTACAAGCAAACTGTCACCAACTAAACGGAGTATATCTGAAACAGTAACTCATAGGGCCAAAATCATGAAAATAACAACTAAAAAAAGAAATAGTGTTCATGTAACTTTTAGACCATCTACAGAATCAGTTCAATTTTACAATCCTCTTGAGAACAAAGAGGCTGCTTGGAAAGCACGACTTCGTAAACTCAGTGGCTTCAGTAGTGGTGGTAGCGGTAGCAGCAACAGCGGTACCAGTACAAGCACCAGCTCATCAGCTGTCATGGAGCTGGTTAGACCCGGAATATATAGACCTCTAGATGCGATCAATGCTGCTTCAGTTGGTAGCAAGCAAATTAAGGAAACTCCAGAAACTCAAGCAGCCGTGCTGCAAAAAGAAGGTATTGCAGTTAATCAGTTCCATAATCGTAGTGCATTTAGATCGTCAGGTCAGGAGTCAGCGCAACAGCAGGGTTCCCTGGGTGGTGTTTATAAAACTGTTGTACATGCTCTTTCGAAGCCGAAGGCAAATGTTTCCCCACAGAGGCAGAACAGAGTGCCAGCAGAGGCTCCACTGAGGGATCTGTACAGTCATGTAATGGGCTATTTTGGAAGGAAAGCTGCAGGTGAGCACTAACAGTGTGCAGAGCGCAAAAGGAGAAAGGCAGCACCAGTTTGGCTTAATGCGACTGAAGCAAGCTCTGATAAGCAATCAAAAGGCTTTGGGATGATCACTGCTTTCCCTGTTTGGTTATGCATGCGCCTATAGCCAGCTGATTTTCTCCCAGCATAAGTTACTTTTACATACTTTAAATTACTAATTTCCCTTTTAAAGATATTTAGTTGAACCTCTTTGCTGCTGAAGACCATCATGTTAGGGAAGAGGAAGAGACAGTAAATGACCTGATAAAGGACAAAACCTTGAGAGTTTTGAATTTTCATCTACCATGCAGAGCCTCAAAATTCAGCCTACCAAATGATTGGCATGTGAACATGATATCAGAGTGTACTACTCCCCTGTAACTGTACTTTGTCAGAAGGACCTGGCTATCAACCAGCTAAGTTCAACTGACTACATTTCTGGTTCATTTAGTGTGTTTTCTTCCTCCTCCTCTTCCTCGGCCTCTCCTTTTCCTCCTCCAAAACAAAAAAGCCCCTCAAATTTATATTTGGAGGTCAGTTTAGATAACTTTTTTAAAAGTTGTAAACAGAAATCTGTTACTGGAATGATTTCGTTGTGACAGTTCTCTGTGAATAGTCATAAGGTTTTGTCTGAATCTTTTTCAAAACATTCTGTAGGCCTTTCTGTATGCATTCATCAAAATGGATACAGTTACATCTTGGCAACATCTTTCATTGCTTCTTTTTTCCTTGGAATCATTCATGGATGTTCATGAAAGTCTCATGATAGTCCTGCTAACTATGAGACCTCTCTGGACTGAGCAAAAAAGAAGGCTGTCGCTCTAATATCCATTGGCTTAGTTCATATCCTAAATAACCTTAAATGAACAATAAATTAACTTTCAGCAGTAATGTAGGTTTTCTTTTTTTCCCATTGTTATGCTAGCATGATTAACAGAGGTTCTGTAATGCATCCTGCATTGAGATGTTAATGCCACCTGAGGGCAGTCTGTGAAAGCATAGCACCATGACAAGTGGGAAGTAGTGTGATTGTCACATTTATCCAAAAAAAAAAACAACAACAACAACAAAAAAAAAACAACACAATTTGTTCTCAGTCATTTCTGTTTCTCTGCAGGATCTTTTCTGACAGAGATATCTAGGAAGCATATTTTATTTAAAATCTGTAACATCTAGCAGAGCCTCAACATGGAGCCATGAGGGGAAAATTCTTATAGAGAAAAAAAGAACTGAAAAAACATGAAAACTTTAAAGTCTAAGATCATGAAGTTAGGTCTAACAGCCACTGCTAAAAATTAAAAGGATAATTATGCCAAAAATATAAAACTGATCCTTGAGTGAACTTAATTAATTGTTCATCACCATTGACCATCCAGAGATTGAAGTTTCATTCCATATAGTAGCATGCTGTTTTATTACATAAGACTTTTATTTGCACTATTTATACTAAGTGTATACAGTGCCACATTGACATTTGTCATTATTTTATATCGCAATCTATTTTTTCCACTACATTGCTTTTCATTAAGAATGCAATGAAGAAGGAGTGCCTGTAGGAATAGTATACAATTGTTAGGATTTATTCCTTATTTTTTTGTGATATGGAGGAAGAATATGTGCTGTATCCTTAAAGCAAGCATTAACAACTTTAAGTAGTGCTTTCCTATAAGCTTTCTTGCTCTTAAAGGTTTTACTGGAAATTGACTAACACCTGCTTAGTGGGAAGAAGTTGTTTTACTAATTCCTACAGTAGAATCTGCTTAAAAAGAGGGAATTCTTAAAATGCATGTTTGGCAATTTTGATTTTTTTTTCTATTTATTAGCAGGGCTTCTTATTTGTTGCCTTTTGTTTTGAAATTACGTTGATTTGTTCTTTACTATATACAGTTATTCATTTGCTTTTAGCTAATAGAGAGGACATGAGTCAAAAGCTGCACCCTATTGATAGTGATATTGGCAGCAGCAATACAAATGTTCCTGACCTCATGGATGAATTTATAGCTGAGAGACTCCGCAGTGGTAGTGCACTGGTAAGCCTTTAAACTTCCTATATTTCAATATGTAAGTCTGCACGTTTGTGTGAACTAATAAATGACATTATTAAATCACTTTACTACATAGTAAGACGTTTATCTTACTCTGTTTTTTATGAATCAGAATTCAGAATATCACTAAATTATTCCTTGGCTTTAAATCATTTTGAAAAAGACTTGTGGTATTTTATGCATTTGTGTTTACATTTTTATTAAATTTTCATTGTTCAAACAAGGTAGAGATAACTGTCAGATGAATAGTCTCGTTGAATTAAATGGCTTTAATTGCACCTGCAAAGATCTTTGTACACAGGCAGTTCCAGGATAATAGTTTATATATAAACTTGCAAACCGCAGTGTAATACTGTATTTATGCAAATACTGGAGTACTGTAGTATGGTACTATTCTCTACAGTTTCAGCCAGTGCAAGACTACAAAACTACATTAACATATGTTTTTCCTTTATTTTTTTTCTACTTAAAAGTGTTGAATAATTTCTTGTAGTTTTCTGCTAACAGAACTTTTCATATGCTTTATTCCTATGCTTTTCCAGTAATGTCATGTTGTTTTGATTATCATCTATCATAATAAATTTCTATCAATTTTAAGTCAAGAATTTCTGGTTACGCTTGAATGCTTACCAAATAAGACAAGTGATTTGAAGAGATAAGTGTTTTATTAAGTAGCAAAGAAGGGGGAAATATTCAAAGAAATGATGCAAATGAAGAACAGCATGGGTGATAATTGAAATGTATTGTTTCAAAGCTGTTCCATTCTTTTTTCTACTTTTTTAAGTTTGTTTTTTTTTTTAAGGAAAAGAAGGTCATTCTAAGACAAGCTACTGTAGAAAGTTGGCAACAAGTATCTTAGTTGTTGCTAATAAGGGACAGAAGAAGATTCTTCAAGGTGATTGGAGAAATTAGTTTGTTTATCAGCATCTTTGAGTATGGAAAGAGAGGGCCTATAGAGTTTGTTCAAATGTATGCTTTTTTCTTTTTCTTTTTTTTTTGTATTGAAATTATGTTTATCAAACATTTTTTCATCTTGCGTTACAAGTTAAAAATGCTAACTTGCAGTTAATAATTTTTTACGTATTTCAAGTTGGTAAAACAGAAGTCATCAGAGCTGGCCACAGAAAAAGAAAGAAAGAGAAGGGGGTGTTGTTCATTTTCTCACATAGTTGGTCAAAAATTTTGATTGTTAATAGTTCAGGTGAGAGAGTTGGTACTTTCCTCAGGTAGCAAAAAATGGCCAAGGTAAGTTTGAGTAAGTGCTATGAAACTTGCCTGTCATTGATCTTGCAATCTAGCACACAAAAATGGATATTCTGTTTTAAAACAAAGTACCAAGTTATTAAGATTACTTTTAGATTATGGATCTATTGAACACTAAATCCTTATATTTTGTCAGACTTGTCATTCTGAGTAAATCTCTAATTAGTAGCAAGATGGTGATGGGAAAAGAAGTGACTAGACCTAATGTAAGTCACCTTCAGTCTCTTAGTTTACAATGTGTAAAGATTTCAAGCCATTTCGTAAAAGATCATAAATTTCTACATTTATCTTTGCTCCTTCTCAAACAAACAGTCCTACTTTCCACAGTCCTTTCCACTCCATGAAGAGTGGCTTAAAGAAAAGACTTGAGTAGAACAGCTTACTTTTACATGAGCAAATCTGTATGCGTTATTTCTTGTATATGCTTTTTTTGCCTTAAGTCAATACTAAGTTTTGGCTTAATCATAAGAAAATTAGATGTGGATTAGAAAATTCATTTGCTTGTGGTGTACATTAAATTTTTGCTTATAGCATCATAGTCTGTAAGCCAGAAAACACCATATTTCTTGAAATCCTTTTTCTGCTTGTGCCTGAAACAAAAGTTAACAAGTCTTGTTTAGTAATTTAGAATAATTTGGAGATAATGCACTTTACTATTTTTTTCTGAAGTCTTATATAAGTGCAGCTCATTTTAGTCTGAATCCGTGTCTTTTAAAATATGTTCCCAAACATCTGTTGTGCAAATAGAATTTATATGTATGAAATTGTGTGACTACCTAGGTTCTTCACTTTCTGCTGTCTGGGGTTTTAGGAAGTCTTGGCTATGTAAGATGATGACAATTTTTGGTTTAGGTATTTGTCAACTGTTTGTTATATACTGACATTTGCAAATGACATTTGCTTTTTCCATTGTATGTAAATAAGCCATCCAAGGTTGTAAACTACTTTGTCTCTTCAATGTTTAGAATGTGACAAGACGAGGAAGCAGTCCTGGCAGCCTGGAAGTTCCAAAAGACCTTCCTGATGTATTGAACAAACAGAACCAAATGCGTCCTATAGACGACCCAGGCGTGCCATCCGAATGGACATCGCCTGCTAGTGCAGGCAGCAGTGACCTCATCAGTTCAGATAGCCACTCTGACTCGTTCAGTGCTTTTCAGTATGATGGCCGCAAATTTGAAAGCAAGTATACTTTTTCAAAGTAGGAGCATTTTTGGTTGACTGCTTGTGAATTTCCTTTTCCGAGTTTTCTTTTTTAAGTTATATGCCAGCAGTCTTTTGTAAAAAGAGCTTATTTTGATTCCCCTCAGAAATTACTAGTAAGTTAATGGAGCAAGCAGGGTTCTTGAGAGAATCGTTTTTATAGTATATGAATAAAACAGCACTGAAACATTGCTGTACAAAAGCTAAACAGTGCTCAGAAGTTAGAAAGCAGTATTTATTGTCTTTTCTCTGGAGTGTATCTGCGTTTTATGCACAAAATGTAAAAATGAAAGACTGCTTACTTCAGAATTTATTTCAATTCTTTTGAAAAATTTAGGTAGAAGGTAAAGAAGGCCATCTGATATTATTACAGTGGTCTTTTTGTAGCTGTAGATTAATGGAGATACTAAATGTAATATCATAAAATTAGTATGCTATTGTAATAACTTAGTATGCTTTTCATTCATTTCATGCATCTGTTCCCACTCTTACTCATATGAAGGGGTTATTGTAGTTGCTTGGAATTATGTTTTCATGTATTACAAAAGGGAGAAATAACGTTTGTATGCCAGAAGTATTTATTGACAAAATTGCAATTTTTGTATATATAGTTGTTATGTAACTAAGTGATGTTATTTAACTACATTTGAGCATGATATTTTGTCTTAAGTGTTGAAAAAAACATTAGCCAGAATGCCATTTGCTGTAATATTTGTAGTTTGAAGTTAGTACTTTAATGAAAAACTTGGCTATTTCTTTCATTTTACAGATTTTGCATATAAACTTAATGTATGTTTCCATTATTTTTACTTTATTCTCATTTAGGTACACTTACAGCGACTAAGCAGAATACAGGACATGCAATAGGAGTGTCTTCTCCAGAAGTTCAGTCACAGTTTTGTGACAGAAATGAGAATGTCCATAATAGCCAATTACTTTCTGCTTTTACATCTTATGTAAATTGTGCAACAGTGTGTTGGAAGCATAGGAGATGTACATACAAGTTTTACATGGAAGATTTTGGAGGTGCTAGGCTTTTGTATTTTATATTAGTGGTATTTTTAAATTGTCAGTTAATACAACACTTTCCTCATACAGATTTCAGCTTTGGCACCGAGGCAGGGACACCAGCTTCCACTGATGTTGATGCAATTTCAGGACAACAACAGAGTGCCGAGGAGCAAGAAGTAGCCAGTCTAACTACACTCCACATAGATTCGGAAACAAGTAGTCTCAATCAGCAACCATTGTCTGCTGAAGCTGCAACTATTACTGGTAAAGTAGTTAAAAAAATAATCATTTTTTTTCAGAATTTCTCCACCCATCCTGAAGAATACAAGGTTCAGGTTCTGTGATGAATCTATATTCTGTATAAAACAATTCTTGGAATTCAGTTACTGTTTGATTGCAATAGAACACTAATGTGTGAAATAACAATTGGAAATATTTTCATTGACTTAGCTATATACATAATCCGTTTCTTGATGCTAAATGTGTTTTAAACCCTTCATGAGAAAATCTATGTAATTATCAGAGAGAAAATGTACCACAAAGTGTAAGCTAGATCTTACCAGTGTCCTTATATTACTGGTTGCCAAATAGCTAGTTTTGAGTAAGTTATTTTTTCTTGAAAGGCTTTGCAAGTGCTTTCAAACCAGTGCACAGAAGTCCTATGCAATTCTTTTGTTTACACCCATATTAACCTCTCTCCATATTGTCTGTTGTTAAACTTGGAACTTTCAATATGCAGAATATTATTGTAACATGTAAGATCAGCTTCCATTTGTGTAACTTAATTCTTTTTCTTTTAGGGTTTTCCCTGTTTTGTCATAAAAGTAAGCCTGTAATGAACCAAACCAGTGTTTCACAACCTCAGTCAAACTTGAGGCTCTGCCAATTTATTTTGCAACTATTTCTTGAGAAAGAGAGAGGATTAACAATTAGATTAACAGCTATCAAGTGATGCAGTTAACCCAAATTGAATGGGCTGCTTTCTGAAAGAGAGAATCTCCCTCTCTCAGAAGTATTTGGAAGAAAGGTCTCTCAACATATTTTATGAATGAGACTTGAAGACATCCATAGTCATTTTTATACTCCTTGTTCCATAACCGTTAAGCGCTACCATGCCTATCACAATCCTGGGAACAAGTACTGATTTGTCTGTGAAAGCTTACACCTACCTACAGTGTCCTGTTCTCTGTGACAAATCAAACTTCATTTTCAGAGATACTGAAAAGACCATCTTTCCTTGCAGCTATTTTCATATTGTGAAATTGCCTTTCTGCTGAAAAAGTATGATATTAGCTTTTTCAGTGTAGTTGTTTAGCTTGTGCAGCAGTGATCAGCTTGACTTTTATTCTCTTCACTTTTCTCTTTGCTGTGTGCTTGTTGAGAGTCCTCACAGAAAATGTTGTCTGTTTGTTTCTGTGTTAATGATTTCATTACTGTTTGGTGTTTTTGTCTAAGTTTGCACTATAATTGTTAAGATTGCAATTAATGACGGAGTTGTCCATTGAGAAAGTTCCGTGGCTGTCTTTTCTTGTTGTTTGGACCACTGTTTTAGAGAGGCAGCTTTTGTGTGTCATTTGTATCAGTTAAATGCAAGGTTTCCTGAGAGGAAGACTTGTGCACTTTTACCGTCTGTCTCTGTCTGACTGTTCCATGCCCCCAACAGTGTTGGAACCCATTGTCTAATTTCTGCTAAATTGACATATTAGAAGAAAACAGAAGGGGTTTTTTTTGAAATTTTATGAAAGATAGGCAGCTGTATAGTGAAAACCACATGTATGAAGAAGAGTCCTATGACAGGGAGACTGCAATGTGAATTCTCTTTATTAGATACCAGAAAATCCATGCAGAAACTCAACTTCAAAGCACACTCATAGGAAACCAGTTTTCAGTAGTTCTGCTGCTCAGAAACCTACTTGTTTCTAAACACGTTTGAGGGTTTGGGGAAAGAAAATTTCTTCTTCGCATATAGGCATTATTTCATATTCTTAGCAAATGACTGAGTTTAATATAGACTGCTGTTTACTAGTCTCGGAACAAGTTGAACCCATAGTATTCCCTGTCAAATTTGAATCCATGTATGCTGGGGTATCTTCTAGTACTTCTTAGATGACTCCAGTAGTTTAGTAATTTTTCCATAATTATGTCTGCCCATTATTTTCCATTATATGAAGGTCTGTTTCCCTTTCCCTCTCTTTTTGTCTCCCCACCCTATTGCTTTTTCTCTGGACCTATTTCAGTTGTCTTAGTGAGCAGAATGGAGAAGTAGGAAAAGGTTTCTTTGAACATCTTTAAATGTGTATTTTATATTATCTTGTGTGTATGTGGAAAACAAGTGATCAGTAATGAGTGGAGAATATAATTTAACTGTTGAGTTAAACAGTCATCTGTGTGTGAAGGAGTAGTGGAAAAGGAAAGGCACTACCACAGTTTATCATTTACAGAAATTAATGACATTCATATGTATGTCCCTCTCTCCTGCATAGAGGTGTTGATTTAAACATGGTAAAAGTTGCATTACCTTTGTCATATAAAACAGATAGAAATCTTTGCAGTTTAACAATTTAAGTTCATTTACCACAATTTCTGTTCTGATAACACTTCACATTTTCTATCAAGTTCCTTAAACAATGTAATTTTGTTCAGAAGAAAGTACATTTGACAGCCCAATAATTTGGGGAAAATACTCTTAAGAGCCTCATTTTTGATTTGCTATCCCTAAAGTCCAATTAAACTTGTTTAGCAGAAGATAGTGCAGAAGAAAAACACAAGTACCAGCTCCCTCCCCCTCTGTAGGTATCTCAGTAGAGATCAAGTAGTTGTCTAGAGAGGTTGCCCAGTGGTGATCACAGAAAGATGCCTTTGCAGCACTGCCAAACTTGTATTATTCTGTCTTAGAGGAAATAACATTCCTTGCACTATATAGAACATTCCTTCCATATGGATTTTCTAATCACCAGATAAACATCAAAGAATATCAGTTCCTGGTATGAGCTTTTATTTATAAATTAACTTGTATGCATCCATAAACCTGGAAAAATAGTTGTTCCAGCAAAATTTCTGTTTAAATAATTTGCTGGAGAGAAATTTAGATGAAGGAATGTAGAGAGAAATTTGACTGATTCAGAGCACTGAAAGTGCTGCAGAATAAACGCGTTTAAAATGTTTTGGACTTAAAATGGAACTCTGTTAATCCATTTGACTATCTGATTTTGATGTTCATCTCTCAGCTTTCCTGCATGTAATTTGTTGTCTTTTGGAGCACCATTCACAGGGAGATGTGCTTACAGTTTTTATAACTTTTCTTTTTTTTTTTTTGGACAGATTTGGTATACTAAAGTAGTTCAGTTTATTTTAATGCTATGTTTAGTCAACATTTCAGCTCAAGAAAATAGAAAAGGCTTTTAAGGTAACTGTTAAAAATTGCATTTGCAGGCTCTGAAAGTGCTTCTCCAATCCAATCTGCTCTTGGATCCCGATCACAGACACCCTCTCCTGCCACTCTTCATGCAGATCATATTGAGCAGAAGGATCTGCAGCTGGATGAGAAGCTCCACCACTCTGTTTTACAGACGCCAGATGACCTAGGCAGTATCTGGAATAGAAACTATAAACCTGTTTTTTTTTTTTCCTTTCCGATGCAATATAGTGAAGTAGCTAGTATCCCATTAGCTGTAGACAATCCTGTACAAGTCTATTTCATCTGCACTTTTACAAATATTTAATTGCAGTTATTTTCTTTAAAAGCAAACAAAACACTTTTTGTCTTGCATTTCATTGGAACTATTTGCAGTAGATTACTGGTCCACACATTAATAATTGTTCTTTTTGATATGTAGAGTTGTGCCAACTTGACCTGCTATGTGGTCCTCCCATGGACAGTTCTATCATTAATGTACAAGTAATAAGACACGATTTTTAAGTAGTGTTTTAATTTCTTCTTGGAATATCTGTTGTTTTCCCTTTATTGTTTATAGAATATATATATAAAATTACTTTAGTTATCAAATTCTAGAATATGTTTTGTAATGTAAATACAAAGTTCCCATTTCTCCCATATTTCATCTCATGGAAACAGAATAGTGTCTGATGCATATTTCAGGCCCTTTTCTTTTAAGTAGCCTACTGATGGACAGAAATGCCATCATTTTGCATTATACTTTGAAATCTACAACCCAGAAACCATTAGTGTCTCTACCACAGTGGTCCAGATCTTCAAAAGAAGAAGCTATGTGATAAGGCTGAATTCAGATTTCATTTTAATTTTGTATGCCTGTGGGAGCTGCAAGATTTTCAGAAGATCTCAGCAGGTTCTGGTGCTGAGGTGTTTTGAAAATAAGTGTGAGAGGGACAAGAGGAAAAATCTGGATACCTGCAGCTTTAAAACTGTGGCTCTTCAGCTGGTTTGGTGTGTTTGTGTAGCCACATCAAGAGCGAGCCATTGTAATCTATCATTTTTCTTTGTACGGATGAACTGAAATGAACAGACCTTCCACCTAAAAAGACTGTTCATTCATATAATGTGTAGAGATAATGTGTACTGATGTGTAGAGAGAACTGGTTGAGAGTAAGACTGCATGGTGCTAAGTACTGAATGTTGCCTCTCAGTCATACAAATTTACCACTTAAAGAACATTAGCCAGAGACAGCAGTTTACTCCCATCTTTCTCTTCAATTTGCAAGTAAAATACATGAATAGTAGATTCTAAGGAAAATCACCTTTCTGTTTTATTGGAAAAAAGTATAAAGTTGAAATGTAACTATGCTTGGAGGGAGGCAAGTGGAGTTCTGGAGATTCATTGACTCCAAAAAATTGAGAAACTTCTTATAAAAGTATTGGCCCTGTGAGGTCCATCAGATTAGTATTAGGGCTGCAGCAGTGACCTAGATTGTTACTTATGAAATGAACATAAGAAACAGATCAATTCTTTTAGAGAGTTTGAAAGTAGATTTATAGTTAAACATTTTTGAGATGGCTTAATGGGTAAGAAATATCTTGCTCTAAAAGCCTTTTTCCCTTTGGTTTTAAGAAAACTGTGTATGTAATAGTTATAGCAGAACTTCTCTTTCTCTGAAGAAGTAGGTCTCACTGTACTTTTTTCTTCCATTACAGAAACTAGTGAATTTCCCTCAGAATGTTGCAGTGTGATGGCTGGGGGAACACTTACAGGATGGCATGCAGATGTTGCTACTGTGATGTGGAGGCGGATGCTAGGAATTTTGGGGGATGTCAACAGCATCATGGATCCAGAAATTCATGCCCAGGTTTTTGATTACCTCTGTGAACTGTGGCAGAATCTGGCCAAGGTAAAAGAACTGAACATCTTCTCCAAGTTGATCTGATTGGTCAGGATTTTCAGAGGGAAAAAATATCACCTTATAGATTTCCCTTAAATGTTTTTATCTTCTTGTTTTGTTTTTGATTATTGCAGATAAGAGACAATCTTGGTATTTCAACAGATAATCTAACTTCACCATCTCCACCAGTTTTAATTCCACCACTAAGAATTCTAACACCTTGGCTGTTCAAGGTAAATTTGAGCACTGAGCAGTGAAACAGAAGCAAAAAATTGTGTAATGTGTGTAATTTACTTTTGTCTTCTATGAATAATAAACATTTTTCTAAAACTGTAGGCAACAATGCTGACTGATAAATACAAACAAGGCAAGCTACATGCTTATAAGCTCATTTGTAAGACAATGAAGCGAAGACAAGATGTATCTCCAAACAGGGATTTTTTAACTCATTTCTACAATATAATGCACTGTGGGCTTCTTCATGTTGATCAGGTAAGTTTAATTATGATATTCAAGTTAAAATAAATAGAACTAACAATTAAATTGTTTTGTTGGGAATACTGAATGGATTTTAGCTGAGTAATTTAACTTTGTCTTTAAAAATAGTTATGTGACTGATACTTTTTACAAGCTTTGATAACTGATTCTTGGTTGTAATCAGGAATGCTTTTTTTTGTAGTCCATTTCAAGCAAATAAGAGGGCAGAAAGGGTACTCTTTCTTTTTTTACTGATATTATGGTACAGATTGAAGCATACAAGAATGAAGGAAGTAGATCTCTCTAACGTCTGCTCTTCTTCTTACATGCTCCCTGATGTAACAGTTCAGCTAGTGGAAAAGTAAATTGTGCTCACTGTATGTCTGGAGTAGTTTATTTCTACAGCAAGTATAGGAACCAGTAAAATGAGACATACTAAGTATATTTAATCGAGGGAGTAGATCTTTATAAGATTTAATATGAAAAACTCTGAAAATACTGTATGGCTTAAACACTCTTTTTAGAGGCGTACATCAGAGGTGTGAAAAAGTTGTTTTTGTGACCTTTTTAGGTGAGCACTTGAAGGTATGGGGAGAACAAAAGTTCAAACATCCCTTTTTGGTTAGCTGGGCTAACCAGAACTACTTTAAAATTATTCCACAGACAGCTATAGATAGGACAGATCTCCTATCTCTGTCTTCTAACAACTACTTTACTCTACTTTTCTTACTGGATTGAAAATCTTCATATAACATATTGCCATCTGCTGAATACCATTATTATTGGAGAATTATGTGGAGAGGGGAAAGGGTTCCCTTTTTGCCTAATCTTGGGATGTTTTTTAATACTGATTATATTTTACACTTTTTCTAATACTTTGAAAGGGAATACATCGTGTACATTATTTTAAAAACTGCTTCATTAAGTCTACAATCACATAATATACCGTGTTGAATAACTATATACCAGGTATGTTATAAAACACTTTATTATAATTCTTTTATGGTTCCATAAAGGATATAGGTAAGAGCTTAATACCTTTCTAAAAGTTATAGTCAGGTGACACTTGTTGGAGGGGATTTAAGCATGCTGTTAAGAAGGTATGAGCAACTTGATGTAGTGGGTGGTATCCTTGCCTATGGCAGTGGGGTTGGAACTAGATGATCTCCAAGGTCCCTTCCTATCCAGCCATTCTATGATTCTATATAATAAGTGGTTATCTCACTATCTCTCCTCTGTAGATATTTAAATGAACTGTTAGTCATCTATCAAACTGTTTAAATGTAAATGGATATAAGATGGGACCTGGTGCCAAGCTGGTGCAGTAGTGTCCAAAGTTGAATCTATAAAGTTAATCTGTAAAGTATACCACAGCTTACTTGTATTAATATGAATATTCATAATGAATATATCTTTTTAGTGCTACACCTTCTTCAGTAATGAGAATTTAGAGTGTCATAATTGCTCCAATGAATTTGCATGCTTTTTTACTCTCAAGCTTCAGTAAATATCTGCCTTTTTTCATTCAATGTTTATCTTCTTGACATTCTTCTTTTCCTTTTTTCCTTCTTCCTCTTGCAAGGATATTGTCAATACAATCATCAAGCACTGCTCTCCTCAGTTCTTTTCACTTGGTTTGCCTGGTGCCACCATGCTTATTATGGATTTCATTGTGGCAGCAGGAAGAGTGGCAGCTTCTTCTTTTCTCAATGTAAGTGCTCATCAGATCATTCTCATTTATGGGCAAATAGGAAGGATATGAGAGAAAACTGAGCAATATTTTTCCTTGGCTAGGGGTTCGTTTGTCACCAGACGTCAGTGTAACAGTTAGCAAATACAGATACTGTCAGTGCTTCACTCTAGAACACTACACATGCAAGTCCTCTACAGAAAATGTAATGCAAAGAATGCAAAAATTACTGTTGAAACAGTAATTTGGGAGTCCTAGGATTTCTGACTGCTTTAAAATGTTTTAAAATACATGTCAATTTAGACTGTAACTTAATTTTAGAAGTATGTATATATGTGTATATAGATATATTTGTATACTGGATATGTATGCATATATACATTTCTATATCTAGTATATATATACAGTATATACAAGTATATCTATATACACACTGCAATGACTTTCATACTCTGGCTTAAGAACTCGTGTATCTGATAGTGTTGGCCTTTTCAGATGTCTCTCTGATATTGTTACCTAGGCATCTTCAGCCTTGTATGGTGATATTGATATGATTACCTAGGTTTTGTTGACCTTGCATGCCTGTGCTCTCTCAAAGGTCCACAGTACTCCCCTCCAGTTGTCAGCAACTTTTGGCTGTTTCTCAAATCATTCTCCCTTTAAATCACCTGTGAAATGTAGCTTCCCTTAAGACACTATCAAAGCTGACCTTCGTCGTCTTCTTATACCGTTATCTGTCACATCCAGCAGTCTCATGTCACATCCAGTATTTTTCCACATCCAGTTCAATTAGCTTAACCTAAGACCCAAGCCTAGTTAGCCGCTCAGTCATTTGTCTGTTGTCCTAACAATTCCTCCAGTTCCCTTTGGCCAGCTTGGAAAATGGGAACAGGGAGTGTGCATGAGTAGCAATCCATGGGGCTATGGTCTCAGTTTACTCAGCTTTGCAGAATTTGGAGAAGGAGAAAGGAGATAGCTGTGCTAGTCATTGTTCTTTATTAAGGCAGCTAGAAATGTCACCTTCCTGTGATTGCAGTAAGAATACTCCTCACATTTTTTTTTCTTTTAGGCACCAAGAGTTGAAGCACAAGTTCTTTTAGGATCTCTTGTCTGTTTTCCCAATTTATATCATGAACTACCAGCTCTTCACCCAAACATTCCGGACATTGCTGTGTCTCAGTTTACAGATGTTAAGGTAGGAAATTAAGTATATGTGGATAGTATTCAACCACCAAGTATATTTTTAATATGATGATGTTCCAGGAAATATTAACTACAATTTTAAGATTCTAAATTTTTTCACACGTCATTTCAAATAGATTATAAGGCTTAAGATTACAAAAAATCTTGTAAAACTTTATACTTCTAAACGTACTGATAGTTGAGTCAGAATTCTTCCTGACATTGTTCTTAAGGCACTGTAATCATTTCTTCTGCAGATACTTCCAAAGACTTCTTTAATTAATATAGTTTTGATTGGGAAGAATATGATTGTTTAATACCTACCTCAAAGTGACCAGTAGATACTTTGTGTAATATCCTTCATGGCTATTCACAGAAGCTAGCTTTAGGGAGATCATTTTTTTGTTTGTCTGTTTTGTTTGATTTTTTTTTCCCCCCCCCCCATGATACATTATGAAAATATGTTGGATGAACAGTTAATTAGCAGAAATTATGACAGTAACCTGTGGAATATTCTTGGGGTAGCACAATAATGAGCATTTGGGACAGATGAGAAGCTTGGAGTAGGAGCAAGCAAACAGTTTGTCTGACCATAAATCTAGGGACTCAGCTAAGCTACGTGCCTGTGTGCTATAATAAAATTCTAATTTCCTAAGATTTCATGTGACAGAGGAGTATTTTCATCTTTGTTTTAGGAGCTCATAATTAAAACTGTGTTAAGCTCAGCAAGAGAGGAACCGTCTGGTCCTGCACGGTAGGTCAGAAAACAAAAGTACAAAAAGAGCTTCTACATTAATAGCTATATATATATATATATATATATATATAAATATTGTTTTGAAGAAAATATATTGGAGACTGTAAAGTAAAACTTTGTATGTATTTTATTCATGTTTTTCTTCATCACTATCAAAACTGTCACCCACCATGTTAATTCAAACTTGTTTGTAAATAGAGATAATAAAACAAAAGACATTATGTGTCAGACCAGAGGTTGACAGTAGTCCTTTCTCTGACAGTGGATGATAGAAGAAGGTGTAAATATGAGTAAGAGCGTAAGCTTTATGCTCTCCCATGCTAACCTGTTTTTCAGCTCAGGAATTTTCTGCACTAGAAGGGGCACTTTTGAGTTTGATTAAGGCCAAGATTATTTATGAAGGAGGTATGGTTATCTTTTATTAGACCACATTATATGGAGAAACAGAAATAATCCAAGGTACTTGAGTTCTTCTTTACAGTACGGAAGTGAAGTAGATAACATTGAGCTATGCATTAAACTGGGAACAACTGCTGTGATGCTTGAAGCCTAAGCACATTCATCAAATAGAGAACTTCAAAGAAGATAGTTACCACTTTTCTTTACCATTTCTTAAATTACCTAGTGTTTTGCTCCTCCTTCCCAGTCCCCAGAGTTACAGGGTCCTGCATATGGGATTGGAGTGGGAATCTGTAATGCCTACCAAGGAAGAGCACACCTTTGTGCCTTGTGTATTTGGATAGTGTCCATATATGTGATCAATTAATAGATTTTTGCTGAAAAAAAAGCAAAATACGAGAAACACATGCCTGAAGAATGTTACAGAAAAAAATATTCATTGCACCTTAAACACCTTAAAATGTTTTGCTGGAAAACCAAGAGCAGTTTTTATTGGCCCATTTATCTGTTCTTCACTTGAGCTGGTAATATCTCCCAACACAAGAAAGGGAAGGGAAGGGAAGGGATGTCCTGAGATAATTTTAATTTAATTTTCATGTTCTTTTTTTTTTTAAAAAAAAAAAAAAAGAGCTCGAAAAGGATACACTCTCCATTCTGCTTTTGAAAAAGGTGTTTTAAATTCAGATGGTTCAGAACATTACTGCTTATTCTGTGGCAACTTCAGTTCTGGCAGTGTGGCTGGGAGGAGAAAAGCAACATTCTGCATGTCCTTATATCCTGTCTGACTGTGAGGGTTTGTATATAGGAACAGGAGGCACGTGTGCATGCCTGACCTTTCAGAATGCTGAGTGATCCTGCCCCCAAACTGCAGAGTTGGAGCACTGTATGTAATGGCATTAAACGAAGATTAAAAAGGAATAGATGTCCAGTGTCTCTTTGGGATATCTGTGCCCCTTTCCTTCTCCTGGAAGAGGGATGGGTATGTCTTCATTGTGGGGAGAATGATGTTTCCACAGCTCTTGAAGTCTGACAGCCTCACTCTTCAGGGGCAGTTTATCCACTGTCTCTTTGGGGAATCATCTCTCTGATACCATCTGCTTCACACAACAGTACAGAGTTCACCTGTGTTACAGTTTAGGTTACATTCAGGATATGCATTACAGTTCTGCCATGTCATCTCGGTGACTAGTCGAGACATAATTGTCTTTATAGTTTCCTAGCAGATAAGTTTCATGGAGCTTAGGTTCATAGCTTTGTATATCTCTAGCAAATCTGAGTGCTGTTATTGTTACCCGAGCTATGGGTCTATTCCTTATCTCTTCCACAGAGGCTCAGTGCCCTGCGTTACGTTGCATACTTGACCCAACTGAGCTTCAGGGGAGTCAGTTATCTGAAAATGCATTCTACTCTTAGATCTCCGTCTGTAAAGATTAATAACTGTGTTAATCAAATTCTTCTCCTACTCCTGACAGTCTGAAAAAGAAGCCTTAGGTTGATCACCTACGTGTTCATCTCTTCATCTTCTTGTGCTGTTAAGGCTGCGACTCTTCAGTCACAACATTGTAGGCACACAACTACACAGCTTTTCAGAGGCTACTCAAAATAACAATAGCTACCCTGGTGTTCTTGGTAGAAACCTCACAGACTCCTGGATATTTTGCAAATCAGTGTATGATCAGATGTAGAATGATTCTCAGTAGTCTGAAGAAAATTTTGAATTAGTAACATGGACTTAGAACTGCCTGCGCTTCTATATACTAAAGGTTTGTTTTCTGATTCAGCTTACACAAACTATGATTATTGTTGTATCCATGCTTTGCTCTTATTTTCTTTGGTTCAAAAAGTATTGAAACAACACGTGTTGTGGAAACAGCAGAAGCGTAGATTAGGAAGGGACCATGAGCATTTCCATAAGCTCCTCCTTTTCTGAGACAGAAGTGTATCTAAAACATTTCTGGTAGTAGTTTGCATAAAGCTTTCTGAAAATATTCTCAAAGAGGAAAATTACAAAAATCTTAGACTTCCAATATTTAACTTCTATGTTAGATAGTTTTTATTACTGGTATATAAGAGAATTGTTTACTGGAAATTAAACTCTCCAGTGCCTAACTATGTCAGAAGATTTCTTATCGTTTTCTTCCTTAATCGTGATTTAGAGTCAGTGAGCTCTTCAACTTTTCTTCCATATGTAATATTTCCCAAAAACCTTTCTCATTTTTGTCACTTTTCTTCTGAATTCCCTCATTCTTGTCTTTATTCTTAAATTGTATTATTCAAAATGGAGGCAGTGTTGCAATTGTGCTTTCAGCAACAGTGTACAAAGCAAGCATCTTATCTACACCCTCATTGTTGCACAGAATTCATTCCAAGATGTATTTTTGCAACCTATTAGCAATTTAACAATTCTTTGTAGATTTGAAATGTTTTTTGTACTACACATCTTCGTAGATATTTCTGTTTCTTTTTCTGTTCCAGCATATGATTTTCCCTTCCCAGGTCTAATGTTTTGCTGTTCCCATGACTAGCTTTCTTCTTGTTGATTTTTGGATTGCTCTCCAATTTTATACAGATGATTTTGGATTCTGAAGCTGTTTCCAGAATATTTGCAGCCTGCTTCAACTTGTTCACATCTTTAGTTTTATTTCTGTAGTCTTTATTTTATCACTCAAGTGACTAGTAAAAGTACTGACTACACTTGGGCCCACAGTAAGTTCCTTCATGGTTGGCTTTTGAAATGACCCATCAATTTGGTTTTATATCATTGGTAATTATTTGAGTGCAGCTCTTCAATCAGTTGCATGCCTCCTATGCTGCTGTGGTTTCCAGTAGGCTGACCTTTCTTTATATGCTTATAAAAATAGTCATGTGGGACTAATTACGTTTGCTGTTTACCCTTTTTCACTAAGCTAAGTAGCCTGTGAAAGGAAGATTATAGTTTGGTTTGACGTGATTTATTCTCAGTAAGTCAACTTTGTCTGTTTCTTACCACCATATTTTCTTTTTTTTTTCTTTTTCATTTTACTTGTAATTTTTTATCTCTTCATATCAAAATTGGATAGATTATAATTGTCCATATTTAACCTTTCTCTCTTTTCTTAAGATACACAAAGTATTTCCTTTCCAGTTCAAGCATTCGTTTCCAGTTCCATGGAACTGGTTCTCCTTTAGTTTTTTAAGATAATTACAAATGATTCAGAGATTGCTTAAGCCTAACATTTCTGAGCAACTTTCATACATGTCTGCTTCTTTGAGCCCAGCTATCTAAATATACTTTACAATTTCCTTCTATATCACTGTTTTAAAAGAAACAGTGATAAATGTTATTTTAAATATTTAATCAAAATATGTACAGTCTCTAGCATTCATTTACTCCTCTTCCATTCATCCTTGTTTATTGCCAGTCTAAAAAAATGTAAATATCTATGGACAAATAACTTTCCCCTCTCCCATCTGTGTCCCAGAAACTCTAAAGAAGTATGTACAAACTCTCACACTGGGGAGGAAGGATCTTCAACCATAGTTTTTCCTTCGGCTTAAGAAAATACTTTTAAAAAATAAAATATTAATTCAAAATATTAATTTAAGAAATTAAAATATTTAAAAGAAATAAGAAAATATTTTGAATCCATAAAGCATATAGTGATTCAGTGGTACTTAATTGCTTTTAGATTTTCCAGTTTGTCCTTTTTCCTTTCTTGTGTCTTGACAGGGGTAGGTGGGATTTCTTACTCATTTTTTTACAGTTAGAAATTACAGAATTTTAAGTATTTGTTTAGTTCTTTTAGTAATTAAAATATTTCTTAGGTTTTAGCAGGGCATGTCATGAATTATAAAAATTATGCATATTTTTGAAGCATGTTTTTCAACTCTTTATCCTCCACCACTGTTTTGCAGATGTGTTGCTCTTTGCAGTCTTGGTATTTGGATCTGTGAGGAGCTAGTTCATGAATCCCATCATCCTCAGATTAAGGAAGCATTGAATGTGATTTGTGTTTCTTTAAAGGTGAGAGACTAACACTTTTACAATGTACATTATCTTACAGATACATTGCCTGTTCAAAATCATGATGACATTTTAGCATCCTTACTTCACAGTCTCATTTACAGTTCTTACAAAAGCATGAATTCAGTTTAATCGGTGGATTTCTAAACTCTTAATATTACCTGTATTATAATTCACTCTTACTTAAGTTTGGAGGAAATGGTGTGCTGGAACATGAGATAGTGGATTCTGTTTAATGTATATCATTAGCCACTTCACTTTGACCTTTACCCATGGGAATATAATAGTCCATCACCCCATCTTCTCATAAATAATCCTTGCAATTCAAGTTTCAACAAAAACACTACTGGTTTTGTCTGACTTTGTCCAGCTATACCTCTTCCCACATCCTGTATCCAAGGTTCCATCAGGGCTTTCTGTATCTCTTTGTAACTAGCTGACTTCTTGCAAAACATCTAGGACTCTGTGGTGGGCTAAACTTTTCTAAGGGTCTAACTCCCAGCTGCTCACACATTCCCCCTCCTCAATAGGACAGGGGAAGAAAATAGGATGAAGAAGCTTGTGGATTGAGATTAAGACAGGGAGATTGCTTACCAGTTACTGTCATGCTCAAAACAGACTCAACGTGGGGTAAATTTGTTTAATTTATTGCCAGTTAAAATAATTTGTGTAGTGAGAAACAAAGATAAAAAAATTAAAACACCTTCCACTGCCTTCCCCTTTCCCCAGGTTCAACTTCACTCCTTCATTCCCAGCTCCTTTACCTCCACCTATTCCCCCCACACAGAGAAGATAGGGGATTACAGTCAGTCCATAACAGTTCCATAGTGCAGGTCCTTCCCCTGGTTGCAGTCCTTCAGGATAAATCTGCTCCAGCGTGGGCTCTGTATGGTCTGCAGTTCCTTCAGGAAATATCCAATGCTCCTGCGTAGTGTCATCCACAAGCTGCAATATGGATATCTACTCTGGTGTGGTCTTTCCCACAGGCTGCTCTGGTGCCTCAACCATCATCTCCCTTCCTTCTTTTCTGACCTTGCTGTTTGCACTGTTGTTTCTCTTTTTTTTTTTTTTTCCTTTTTTTTTTTCCCTCCTCCTTTCCGTCTGCCAGGGTGGCATTTTTGCCCTTTCTTAAGTATGTTTCCACAGAGGTGCCACACACTTGGCTGGTGGTGGGCTCCACCATGCCCTGGGGTGGGTCTGTTGTGGACCTGTCTGGGATCTGCTGTGTCTGGGCAGCCCCTAGCCTATTCTCACAGAGCCCCCCCCATAGCACCTCCACTACCAAAATATTGCCATGGGCACTCAGTATAGATCCCTATAAAGACACTGGAATGCAGAAGTGTCAGAGTCTTTCCTGCTCCAACATTTAGAGATCTTCTGTCTAGACTAGACATGGGTGCCCAGGGAAATCACATTCCCCACTAATTGGTATCCTGTGTTCCCCAACTCTGATGAACAGTACTGTTGAACCCTCCATGGTACAGTCTCCTGACCCATTACAAAACAGAAAAGCCAGGGCAGAGAGGAAACTGAGGAAACTGGAAGGGATCCCAGTTTTGTGAGCCATCTGCCATCATATGCGAAAGACCTGTCCCAAGCCAAGTTAATGCCTCGTGCTCTTTGGTTGACAGAGCAGAGCATCCAGTGTAAGAGGGGGACAGGGAAGAAAGTGGAAAGGTGACAAAAGCTGAGGGCAAGCAGAATTTTCCCAAAGGTTCTCATGCTTCTTGCTTACCTGTCCTCTTGTCCCCACCAACAAAATCCCATTAGTATCGCTTCTTGGGCCTTGCTAGATGTTTAGAGGGAGGTAGAGCACTTAAGCCGCATGCATGGAAGCACTGGAAGATGTTTGATTTCCTGTGGTAAAATACTTCTCTGTGCTCGTTACCAGACAGAATCATGTAGGACCTGTTAAAAAAATCTGAATCTGAAGAGAGGTCAAGAGTTTGCATCAAAGTTTCTGTGATTAAACTACGTATTGAAAGGGAATAATGAGAACTCTAATTTTGGTGGAACGTAGAGAGGAGCTGTTTTTATGGTTATTATAAAAATGAATTTCCAGGTTTTAACAAAGCATGTCAAAGGACAGGGAGATCACTTATCAATTGCTGTTGCAGGCAAAACAGGGAACTCTCAACTTGGGGAAATGAATTTGCTGCCAATTAAAATAAATATTTAATTACCAATTTGGTTAGTCAGGGGAAAAAAAAAAAGCCAAAAGCATTAAAATACATAGGTAAAACGCCTTTCCTACCCTGTTTCCCAAACTCAACTTCACTCCAAATTCTTCTCCTCCTCTTCCAAGTTATCACTGCAGGTTACAGTCAGTCCCATCAGCAAGACAACAAACAGCACAAGTTGAAGGGGTGTCTCTTTTCCTTCTCTCTCACCCTTTTCCCCTGCTCTAGTGCGTGCTCTCCAGAGGCTGCAGGGAATATCAGCCCTGGGACCAGCTGTGCATGACAAGGAGTAGCTCCTCACGTCTTCCCACAGTGGCCAACCATGCTGCCCCCTGCTACCAACACCTTGCCACCTAAACCCAATGCATTGGTTCTGAAAACAATTTGCAAGATAAAATTTTACAGTCTCTGGTAGTCACTGTGCCATTCTGCACAAACACCTTCACATTACATTATTGAAATCTGAATAATTTACTGGCTTGATATTAGCTGTTTTGTTTGAATCTGTTGAACATGGCTAGCATGCAGTGATTCTCACTTAGAAATGCAGCTTACTCACATACAGTTTGTTCATTGTGGTGCAATGCCTATAAAATGTTTCTGAATAGATTTGATGTTGTCTTTTGCAACTGACAAATTTTTGCTATTCTGAAACTAGTGTCACTGGATTTCAAGTCTAGTCTTGAGACTGTGTGTTGGTAGTAGTACATCAACAGCTTTCTTTCATCATCTCTGTTAAAAAGCTGGAGTTTTGGGGCTTTTTTGTTTGTCTTTTTGCTTAAACGAGTGGTTTTACTTTCCTACTTTTTTGAATTCCATTCCCTGTTAGTTCATATTTTATGGAATAATTAGAATATTAATAAAAACATTTTCTAGCATTTTGCAGACTTGCATGCATGTTCATCAACAGTATCTTCAAATTAAATATTTCCAAGTTTATTTTCAGAAGCTTTCTACATGCTTCTTGTTTACACCAAAACTCAATAAATACTCTTTCTGTATATATGTGTTGATAAAAATTGTGTGTACACCTGTTATACATAGCTTGTGCCAGATGTTGCTGACTATTCTTTTCAGCAAAGGGAATCTGAAAAATATCTTAGAAAATCAGCCGATGACATCCTGTGAAGCAGGATTTGAGTCTGCTTCTAAAAGGGATTGCTTCAGGGCTTTTAGTATTAGTCTCTAAATTGCAATTTCCCGTTTTGCAAAATCACATTCATGCTTTGCAGCTTTACTAATTTTCTCTTCCAGGGTTTTCCCCTCACTTTTTAATATCCCTTAACTAATTCATTTTATCAAGTTCCTGTGCAAATTTGGTATTAAGCCAATGACACTGTTATCATCTTACTTCTACAATTTATCAAATTTTTGAAATATATTTAATCCTGACATTCACAGTGTTTTCTCCTATTTTTCTTTGATGTGTTTATTAAACCAATTGTTTGTATCTCGTCTGTATTAAATATAAATTACTTCTTGAATGAGAAGACAAAGGTGTTTATATTTCTACTTTTATCCAGGGCATGCTGGCTTTTCTCCCGTTTTGAGCAGTGGTATAAACTCACAATAGAACTTAATCATGAAATGATTAAATATATATCATGGGACAACAAATTAATTTGTTACCTAAGCAATCTCTTCGTTTTGAAGTAGTCAGCTATTTGAACTCCAAGAATTTTCTCATTTTCAGGAGAAATGAATGGATAGAGATCTATAGTGCTAGTCCAACTTACTAATAATTACAATTGAGCAAAAAATATTAAATATAAATGTTAGCAACGATTATATGCTTATTTCTGAAATACAGAAGTTATTGTCAGAATTACAATTGAGCAGCTCATTCCAAATCTCACCACACTTCCCTCAGCAGTGTGGTGATAACTGCTGTAGCTATGTTAACCTCTGCTGACGTCTGAGCTCAGAAGATCCTAACCAGCCATCCAGACCTCTGCATCTCATGATTAAATTATACTCCTCTCAAAAGTGTTGCAGATACACCACAAAAATGTGTTGTACAGGCTTAGTTGAATGAGCACTAAAATAGTTTATTTGCAAGTTTGGACAATGTTAAACTACTTATGTAACATCCAGAAACTAATGGGTCCTTGCGAAGATTAAAAGTATATTAAGACTTACCCTTCTGAGAAAAACCCTGAGAGTAAGGTATCAAGCAAAGTGACATTGGAAGCTTCTCTTATTCCCATCAAGTAACTTAAAAAAATACATCCACAATTACACTACTAAATATAAAATAATATAAAAGTAGTAAATTCTTATGCTTTATTAAACATCTTTCTGAGATGGAGAATGGCTGGTGGATTGTTTGTTGAATTGCACAGCCACCTTTAGCCAGCTCTGAAGGCTCTTGGAAAGAAGTCAGAACAGAGCAGTGTGAATTCAAGGGGTTGAACTGTCCTGCTATGGAACATAAACCTGGTGCTGCTGCTTGGATTCAGGAAAAGTGTCCTTGCAGGACACACAGCTATTTGTCTGTTCAGAAGTTTCCTTGTATTCTTTTGAAACATGGTTGGTAGACTGTGCTGGGACAGATTTCTGAAGTAGATGAAGGGTTTGATCTGTTTGGGACAATCCCTGTATTGCTAAAAGCTTCATACCTGGTGCTCTTTCCATGCATAAGTCTTGAAAAATTCAGTGCACAAGATTTTAATTTTATTCATATTCATTATTTTATACCTTTCAGCCTTACGAAATGAGTCTCCAATGCATTGTTCCCTTTTTCTTTAAAGAAAAAAAATAAATATTTTCTCTCCAACCGGAGAACAGAAAGAGATTAAATAATTTGCATGGAACACCACTAGAAATCATTCACTTAATTCATTTTAGAGCCTAATGACCCTCTTTTTTAAAAAAACAAAAGAAAATGTTCAGTTTTTATGTAGTCAACAGCTGACTGTACAAAGTCTCTGAAAAGTCTCTGGGTGTTTCTCTCAGGCAATTTTTCTTAAATTCACTAATCTGGACATTCTGCGTGAAGATACTCTGGCTTGACCACCCATTCTGTCTTCTTCAGTGACTCTGGGGTTTTCTTGCACGCTTGTAAGGATATTTCCAGCAACCTGGATTTGATCTCAAGTTCTGTAATCAAATTGTTGCACTTTCAATTTTATTTAATTTTTTTTATTGCCTGTTGGGGTTGAACATTAGAATCTGCAGTCTGCTTACTGTGCTTGCATGATGTACCTTCACAGAATGGAGAGAGGCTGTTTTGTGAGGAATAAAAAGTAATGGTGTTCTTATCACAAGCTCTGGGAAGGCTTGCGGATGTAAGATGTCTGCACTGTTTTGGTTAAATAGCAGCAATAGTAGGGAACTGTGACCACTGAGAAAAAGGGAAAGGCAGAACAAGAATTAACTAGCCTGTCTACTTTCTGACTCCGTGGCTGTCTTATAAGAGCAAATCACAGTCTTTATTTATGCTTCTATGCATATTAAATAAAAAGTGTTAAAGCATGGTACTCCATACTTTTGCTTATCCTTGTACCTTTTTGTCTTCTTTTCAAGACCTTAAATGTAAAACATGATAGCTCTGCTTTGTAAGAAGCTTGCTCAGGGTAGAGTTTTCTTCCAGTGTATTTTTCACCCTCAAATTTTTGCCATTCAAAAATTTTATTCTGCAATCCTTAATGTTCCATTCAGGCTTTGCTGCCCAGGTGTTTCAGCTTTCTTAAAGCTTTTTTTTTTTTCCTATAGGTTTGTAAAATATACCCATCTCTGAAAGATTAATAGCACTGGACTGATTAAGAACACATTCTAAGAAGCCGAGAAAGTAGATCTAACTATTTTTACAACATAATTCTGACTTAGGAGGTAGGCACTTAGCCACATTGCAACACACACCTGTGATAGTTTCACTGCTAAGTGAGATAAAAACAAGTAATCTACCTTATTAGTCTTTTAAGAAAGGAGGAATTCTAAAGTCACTCATCAAAGAAATAGAATAGGATTTTTCCTGATTAAAGCATGGATTGCCTAAGTATTTTCTGTGTGATTTGCAATTCGTCAGAAGTATGATTTGGAATACTTGTTTTCAGCAAAGATACAGCATTTTTTTAAATTAAGAATGTATTTGAAATCCTTCCCTTCCCCATATGCTTGGGGCTATTACATGTAATTTATTCTATGAATTTTGTGCCATCTTCTGAAATCTGTAGTTTTGCTGTGCTAAAATAACCATTTTGAGTGTATCTTTAGCTCAGATTTGTAGGATTTTCATGTCTTAGATGAATGAGATTCACTTGTAAAATTGACTTCGTTATTTGATGCACCGCTTAGTGTTTGAAGGCAACTATAACACAGGAAGAAGCCTCAGTTACATGTCCTGTGTATTAACAATTCAGCGAAATATACCCCTGTCTCTTCTTTTTCTTTGTTTTCCCTCTTAGGAGTCTATGGCAGTGTGTACATCCACTCACAAGACTAGAGATTGTAGGCTAGATTGTATAAATTCATTCATGTCTGCCTCAACCCACACAGTTAACTTAACTTAAGCAGTTTAGGAACTGTTTAAACCAGGCTCTAGTGCAGCAACATTGTGCTACCTTTAAAAGACAACACAGAAAACAGGAGTTAAGTGTAGAAGTCAGGGTGCACGCAGTTCCACTCAGACAAGTGCTGTACGCAGCAGTCACTAACACAGAACAGTCAGTCTCGCTCTCGGTAGTACTGCATCTTGCATTTCAGGTACTTGGCTGTTCACATACCTTGGTTCTCAATAAAGGCCTCTGATAGCAAAATCAGATCCTTGTTTTTTTTCAGTGATGTGTTAACATTAATAATCATGCAGGTACTAAGAAATTAATTTGTTTGTTCTGGTTTCATGGTCCTATACTAACCAGTCTGACATTGAACTTGGAAGACTCCTCTCCCCTTTCCTTCGTTGTGTGCAGCTCACTAATTGTCTGTTCCAAACCTTTGATGTTAGCTGATAACATTTATTTGTGACTATCGTTCCTGTTATATTTTGTAAAATTTAATTGTTTTTTTTCCTGTAAATAGGTACATAAGGAGCTATATGTATAAACCTGTCATTGGAATTCCTGACCAGCTTACCAACTAGCATGCTATTACATGAAATCACATAATATCATTACTGTGCTGTGTTCTTTTCTAGTTTCCCAATAAAACAGTAGCCCAAGTTGCCTGCAGTATGCTGAACATGCTGATACATTATGTGCATAGACTTCAAGTGTATCAAGCTGATTCACCTTTAAGAATTATTCAAGTAAGTAATTTTTAATTTTTTTATTATTATTCTTTTAAATTTAACAGTAAAATGCATTTCACTAAAATTAAAATACCAGAATATTGGCAAGTATGTTTCACAAAATCAATATAAATATAATCTTAACAAACATTAACAGTATGGGTTCACATAACACTTGCTAACTCCAGTGTTAACATGTAAAATGACTATATAATGCTTTTTTTCTCCAGTACAACTTTGTCGTTATTTACATGAGCCATATTGTCAATTAAGTCTGTTATTTATATTAAATATGGGTGAATATGTATGTTTAAGTTTAGTGAGAAAATGATTACTTAAAATATGGATCTGCAATTCTATTCTGCATATCCATTGAAATTTGTCAGTATAAAGCAAATATATGTATATGTATGTATATATATGGAATACGCTTTAAATAACAAGGAGTTGGGCTATGGCCTCTGAGAGTCTTAACAACAGACCTCCCAGGTAACCAGAAAGGGAATTGTGTGGAAGTTTCTTAAGAGGTATAAGAAGTATTTCTCTGCCCCTGTGCAGTAATGTTATTGAGTCATAGGTGAAGGGAGAGTGTTTACAAATTCTAGTATTTCTAAGAAATAATGGAATTCAAATAGTCCCATACATCAGGCTCTTTACTGCACCCTACAAGTGTGTTGAATTAAGTTATCTTCCTGCCTAAATATTTGGAGTAGCTATGTAATTTCTTTGTCCCTAATGCACCTATGTCAGCCATGAATAACATTTTCCTTTAGTGTCTTGTTTGAAATTCAATTAGAAGGGTTTTATTTACAAAAAAAAAGTGGCCCTATCCTTTGTCTCAAAGTAACTTAAAAAGAATTTAACCATGAATCTAGCATTGCATCACATTTACCTGCTTAAAAATTCATTATATAAACTGAAATATTTTAATTATATTTGTAAAGAAACTATGCTGTATTTTCCCCAGATTCTGATAGCAACTATTACTCATCTGTTACCCAGTACAGAAGCTTCCTCATATGAACAGGACAAGAGGGTAAACATTTTCCATTCCTTTTTAATGTGTTAATATTACTGCAAAGGTGTGACAGAGTTTTGTTACAAAATTTAAGATGTGCCTTAAAGCAGGTATTCAGCTTTTAAAGTACAATACAGTATAGTCTTCCCAGACTTTCAGCAATATTCTCTGTGCAAGTGAATTTCTGAAGTTTTTGTAGGAAAATACGCATTTAAAATTAATTGAAATAGATTGCTTTCAGTAATTAGAAAATCTTATGTCTTTTTTCCTTATGCTAAGTGAACTTAGAAGTAATGTAGACTCTTCAAAATTGTCTTATAGTGAAAATATATTTTCAACTTGTAGGGAGTACATTTCAAAATACTTATGAGGTTATGGTTTTTTACTTTTTCCATTGTAAGTACATTTTTGAGCAAGATTGCATCTGTAATATTCAGATGAATTTGATTGTTGTCATCCTTCAAAACAGTTGCATCTTCTTATATTTTCAGGGCACCTGAGTCCCCTAGTTAAGACAGGCTCTTTCTTCAACCCTCTGATACTCACAGTAGTATTTGCTGTCTCCTGAAAGCTGTATCTTTTCTGAGTTATTTGGCTTTCCTCTTAGACTGGGGGACCAAGAGCTGTGGGACACAGTGGTCATTTAAATTTGGACACTTCAGTGCGGTTTTGCACTGGCAGCTCTGTTGTTCTGGAGCACCCATTCCAACGGGAGCTACAATTCATCCATTGGTCATTTTGGCCACCAGAGCCCCATTTCACCTCTCCTCTTTGCTTGTGACAAGTCAGTGGCTGTTGTAGGATACAGCAATATATCAGGCTAACCACCTCTCCAACTGAGGATGCTTCCCAAAAATGAAAAAGCTTCCCCATGACCTCTAGCTGATCATTTTATGTCAAATGCTGCATCAGAAATGGGTTTGCTTAGTTTGACAAACTTAGTCCTAATGCCTTTTCAAAAATTTGTTTAATAAAAAATACTTAGAGTCCTTCATTGTTAGGTTTATTTTATGGTGCTTCTGTGAGACGAAGTTGTAATATATTACGTGAAATGAGTAAGACGTTTTTACGTCTTTTATTAGTAAATTACTTAAGTGGATTTTCTTTGAAAGACTTTCATTTAACTTGGAAAATATTTTAGAAAATCTTAAGCTATTTGTCTGAATTGTTCATCTTCCACAGCTAAGTTTTAAAAATTAAAAATAATTATTTGAAGCCGGTAAGTTATTAATAATTTGGCGTGTGTGTTTGTCTTAATCTAATTATGTTCTACGGTCTTTACAAATATCCCCTAGAGGGAGTTGGTTCTTTTGCTGACTGAGGAGCCTACAATAGAGAAAGCAGTTCGATTTCTGTCAGATAATACCTGATGCTGCATAGCAATATTGACATGTTGTGAAGGAAATTCTGTATTATTTATAAAGCAGAAATGCAGCTGTGTAAGTTCAGTTTCGTGTAATCCTTCATTCACTTTACAGGGAGATTTATATTCCGAATGGTATGTCAGCCTTAATTTGTACGTGTGTAATCTGTCATTTTGTAAACAGCACCCTACAGACCAGTTTTGAAAAATCATGGGTGTTTTCTTAAGCACGGTAGCTACTCAGACTTACCATGATGATAAACTCTTGTATGGATGGTCTTTGTTCAATATCTCAGTAGCTAAAATTTTCACTCATGCTATAGCATTTTGAACATACAGCAGCTTTCAAACAAGTGTGACCTGCCATTTCTGTCTAAGGTTGACAGGTTCTCTAAACTGAGAAAAGAAAAGAAAACAGAGAAATGAAATACAGTGGTAACCGTGAAGTAACGAGTGCTGGTTTAACTGATTTATGATTGAAAGTGTTTGTTGCAGTTGGTGGTTTCCTTACTTCTGTGCCTGTTGGATTGGATAATGGCCTTGCCATTAAAGACCTTGCTGCAGCCTCTTCACTCTACAGGAGCAGAAAATGATAAGACTGAGAGATCTGTTCTTAATTGTATCTATAAGGTACATGTTTCTTTACTTGGTAAATGAGAATACCATTGGCAATAAGCAAAGTAAAAAGTGTTAATTTATAATTACTGTCTTTATGTACACAGAACAAAGATTTGTTCTGTTTGGGTATTTTTTAAGTGAATGGGATTAAAACCTCCAACAGCATAGACCTAGTGTATGTAATTAGGAGAGACAGGAGATCTACAAATAAAAGTGGCTTAATGATTTGTTGGAAAACGTGTTTCATGTTTCTATACTGTTAAATTCCACTTCAGTGTAGACACAATTTTAGTGGTTTTCTTTGCAGACCTGGGTTTGTTTCTGTAAATATTAAGCCTCTAAAATTTTCCCTCATTTTATCCTACCTACATGCTTCCAACAACTTCATTTGAGAACGTAAATAAAAATAAACTTAATTTCTTATAAAACTATCAAATAGCAATTTCAGTAATTAATGTAATGAAATGCTGGTTTTGTTCTAGGTTCTGCATGGATGTGTCTATGGTTCTCAGTGTTTTAGCAACCCCAAATATTTTCCTCTAAGTCTTTCTGATTTGGCATGTGTGGACTACGATCCTTTTATGCATTTAGAAAGCTTGAAGGAACCAGAACCACTGCATTCTCCAGACTCTGAGCGTTCTTCTAAACTTCAGCCAGTCACTGAAGGTTTGTGAAATTGCCTAAATACATTTTATTTCAAAAAGATTTTTATCTTGGTTTCCACTATTGAAGTGTTTGTCTAAAGCATAAGTTTTAAATTCTAACTAGACACTACGTAAGGACCATTAGTATGGAATTAGCTAACATAATTTTGAGCAATTACTGTTCAATTAACTGAAATATATATCTTCTGAACAGTGTGAAGATCAATTGGATACAGATTCTTCTGTGCTCTGTATCAACAAAAAGCGTTACGAATTGCAACGTGGATAAATGTTGCTTTTGAGTTTACTTTCCGTAAATTATTTTTTTCTTAATTTTACTCCTTTTTCTAAAAATATTTCAGATTTTGTTCTTATCTGAGATTGCAATATTATAAGCTTTTTTTTTTTAACATCATAATTTGTTGTTGATCTATTTACACTTTTAGAAGAGAAATTTTCTCTCATCTATTTGGAACCATAAGAGAACTGAGAATTAGCATTTTCTTCAGAACTCAAAAATAGAAATAAGAAACTAAGATACACTGTATAATATATATACTACTCTTCTGTATCTAGTAAATATCAGATGGCTACTTTGGGAAGAAAATTGAAAAAGATGAGATTAATACTGATACCAGAAACTCTGTGTAGTGCTATTCTCCTTCCATATTAAGTTGTTCCATTTAGGCTTCCTTAAAGGTATTAAGAACCAGATAAATGCAGAAGCTCTTTGTAGCAGCTGTGTGCTAACAGCAGGTGATTTTGTGGTCTGTAGTGACTACGTGCTGTTTTTTATGTAGAGAAAATGACTAATCATTGTGCCCTTGTCTAAGGCATGCTTCATCATCCTCAAGTACTTTTTTGGCCAAAGAATTCTAAACATAGAGCTGTCCCCTAATAAGCTCAGTATTGGATTGAACAAGTCTGATTTGAGAACTATTGGCAGGAGGAGCTGTAATTATTAAATTTACTGAAGAATGAAGCAAGGTACTATAGTTGGCTTTTTGTCAAATGGCTGTGGTCTTATTAGTAAAAAGTAATCATCTGCTGGGTCAGAATGAAAGAGGCTTCGAAGGATTCATTCTGTCCTAATTACAGTCTCACCTATACATATTATGTAAAGCTAATATTTAAAGCATTTGCCAAAATTAACTTCCACCGCATGCTCTATTACAGTGTAGTGAATTGTAGTAGCTTTTTATGCCTGGCATCTTTTGTATTCTGTAATAATCTGTAATTATGGGTTTGCAGCAAATGCTGTGTGGCTTGTTTAATCTGACAATCTGAAAAGACAACCCTGAATAGATTTCTCTTTAAATGAATGCAGTTGCACAAAGCCTTAGCATCGATATCTTCATTTTGCATTTCCCTACGTGATCCGTTCTTTTATGATTTCTTGTTAAATTTCTAAATAAAAGTAATTTCAGGTGTTCCTTTTCTCTCTCTCCAGATAAGTTAAGGAAGACCCGTATGTTTTTAAAGTTTCAGAACTCAGGAATTGTAAGTCAGGTTGTGAAATTTAATTGGCAAATGACAGCATTATAACGCAACCCTGGTCTTGCAACCTTGGCATTTCTAGCCTACATTGCCAGGCAGAGAACAAAATTGGCAGTTTTTAACTGATCACACAGCATCTCTGGCACTGTTGAAGGAATTGGACAAGTAAATTCAGTAGATAACGACCAGTCTAGGACTCAGTCAAGACAAGGGGGTCAGTTAGTGCAAGCTAGCAGTAGAGCAGTTCGCCAGCTTCTTATTTAGTAGAGTAGAAGTGCTGTCATATCTTTTTGAAGATTATGGAAACAGGTAGGACAGCAGTAGTAGGGAAATCAGGGAAGTTTTACAAAGGCAGGATGGGGATTGTTAGACTCTTTTCTTAGGTCTCAAGCAAAAGTGAAAGTACTGAAACAACAGTATTCTAAACAGGATGCTTTTTATCAGTTTAAGGGTTGTGATTCTCGTACCCTGTTACGCCTCCCATTGCTCAAGATCAGATCCATCACAAGTTTTATGGACACTTACCCCCAGTACAAATTGGTATGAGACCATGAAATTATAGGACTTTCAGTGGTACAGCTGTATAATGGGGGCAGGATCTATTCAGAGGTTGGAGCAAGCCCTCCAATAAACAGCTGCACAAAGATTTCTTAAATCCTCTGGAAACAGGCAATGGGGGGAGAGAAAAGGAATATTCCCATCTTTGTTTTGTTAACTTGCCAAATGCTGTCTCTTGCAAGGAAGGCATTAGGTAGAATTATCAGGGAAACTGTCTTTTCCTCCTTTCTATAGTTTTCCAATAAAGTAGTCAATTGCAGTAGAAGATGCACAAAGTATGATTTTGAAATTGTGTTAAGTATATCAAAGTGTTATATTTAGACCAGAAAGAACTTTCAGCAGCTAACAATAGACTTCAATAAGCAGCTTTTCTTGCATCATCTGAATTTGCAGACAGCAAGTGCTTTAATACATCTAAGGAATCACAGAGCATGTCTACCAGATGACCATATCCTCCAGCTAGTAGCAACAACAGCTTCCTCTAGCTACAGTACAGTCATTAAGTGCTGCCTATGCTGATTAGCTGCACCTAACTAGCCTAGAGTCAGTATCACACTGATACAGGCATACTTTCACCAAGAAGTACAGCATTATAGTGTCCAGTTTAGTTATATAGTGCCATGATCTGCTCACCTACTTCTGATCTTTTACCTGTCATTAAAGGACCATGAGCATATATGAGGGAGAATTAAAATGGAGCCTCTCATTTAAAAATTTTTAAAAATGTTTATATTAAATGATGTAAACATTTACGAAAAAGTAAAATTGTTTTCTGTAACACATGTATAAACAAGGAAGGTGGTTACATGAAAATATGTAGAGTTAAGCAAGTGCTATATATCTTCTAATATTAATAGATAGCAGAATCAGACCATTGAATAGAGTCTAGTTGGAAGGAAATAGCATATTACAGGAATCTCTTTGCAACTCTAGGCAAAACACTTTAAATCCTGTCCTTCATAGATCACATCTGTTAGAGGTAGATGTGATTGGAAAGGCAGTAGTTGCATTGCATAGACACAGTGGTGCATCAGTTATTGACTTCAAGTATTTTACCCTATATATGCCATTTCTTCAAACATTTTTAAACTGTTTTGTGTAGACTGATCATTTTTCCTAACATGTTTCAATTTCTGAAGAAAAGTTCTCCATGTGATGTAAATTTAGTCTTTGCTTTTCTTCAAAAATTAGAAAAATAAGGTACTTTCACTTTTTTTAAGGCTTTGCTGCTGTTTGCTTTTTTACTGAAAGGAGACAAAAAGTACACATTTTAAAAAACAAGCCTATACGTGGTGCATCCAGATTTGTGTTTTGTGACGGATATTCTAGAGAGGGGCTCTCTCTGTACCTGTAGCTTAAAATCAGAAAGGAGTAGGACTTCCATAAACTAATGTAAAATTTAGATATCTAAGCTAAGCTGAACTCTCTTAGGCTCCATCTAAAAGTAATGGAGGAAAAGAGTTTCCAGAGAATGATTCATCACATTTCTCCAGTTTGTGCTTCTAACTGAGATGAGTCACTCTGTACTGGTGCATCATTCTTTTGGATAGCTAAAAGGATGAGGAGAGTTTAATTCCACCCTCAGTCATTACTTTTTCCTTCTACTACATAACTGTAGTTGTTTAGAAGCGGTTCAACCAAAGTTGAAGTAAAGAGTTAACAACACATCCTAAGGAAATTCAGGAATCCTCCATTCATGCCACTGATACAAATTAGTGGTGATGGACTTTCATTCTTCCCACAAAAGTGGTAATTTCAGGAACTGAGAAAAATGTAACATGCTTCTAGCAAATTACCAAGTGATCACATACACATGCAAATTGCATTGCCCAAGTGAAAGACTGTACCACTGTAAAGAGAGCAGAGATGTGTTTCCTTAGGATTACCTGTTGGCAAAGCAGCCAGTTAGACTTCTTTAATGTGCAATAGCATGGCTTAGTTGGTAGAATCTGTAGTAAAGCTGTGATGGCTTGCATTATTGCATGTTTTGAGCTGCCCTTTCAAAACACAGTGCATGGTTTAGATATTCATTTTAAGAGTCGTAATATATTGAATATGCAGTTGTTCCTGGTTGAGGAGATGTGCTTCTAGGAACAAATTCCTAAATGTATCCTACATGTTACGAATTTAATTTAAAACTCTCATATTTTCCAAATGCATTATTGTTTGGTTTTTGATTTGTTTGTTTTGTTTCCTTTTTTAATGAGGGAAACCATCACCAAAATCTAATTTGCTATGTGGCAAAAATGTTTATAGAGACTGCTTTATTTTATTTCAACACAACAGGCTATGTCTTACAGTTTATTTTTTTGTATGCTTCTCTTAATAGTTCTGATTTAAGTTTTGTGTGACATTTTTGGATCAAGTGATCAACATTAACATATTCTGAGGAGATGCAGTGAGAAGTACTGTTCTCATGTTCTAATGGAGGCACTTAGAGTTTTATATTACAGCTCTTTTATTTTTTATTTAAATTCGATAATAATATTTTCATCGAAAGACTATGGTAGGGCTGGGAATGGACCTTCCAAATTTTAGTTTGATGTTCCACTCTTTGTCTTTTTGTATGTCTTTCTGTATGTCTTCAGGCTCCTAAAGCAGTATCTTTATGCATGTAGGCACAATACGTCTGTGCTATGGTTTGAGATCTTTAGGGTTTGACACAAAATAGCAATAGTAATAAGTTACATACTATTAAATCCCTCATTCTTTAGTTGTTTCAGCAGAAACACGCTGAAGAAAGTCTATTCAGTGAGACTTCAGGTAGCTGGGAAGCTCACATCTGTTCCTAGGAACCTGGCAAAAGCATTATCGTGCTTATCTGTGCAGTAACAAGTTGTAAACATTTGGCATAAATGTGCTGACAGAGGTGGCCAGCATCTGCACTGTCCAGGTGCTGCTTAGTACCACACAGATGAATTATTCTTCAAGCATCCAACTTGTTTTCTTTGTCTTGTATACATTTGCTTACAGTTCCTTCTTATGTTTCAGCAGATGGCACTATAACTTAATTTCCTCATATGCTATCAGTATCTGGGCATTTAATTCAGCTTCAGTGAATGTTTTTATGTTTCTTAATTTTTAAACTTCAAGAAGGCTTTTTGATTATTCAAGATAATAAAAAATAGTATATCTAATTTGTTTTTATCTGTTTTCAGGGACTTAATCAAAACATTTGAAATTTTCTGAGTTTTAGAATAATATAGAAATTAAGTGGATTTATTAACAGGATGAGATGTTTCCCTTTTGGCACTTCAGATCTAGTGCTCCCTAAAGGTATGGAAGAGCCAGATTCCCAAATGTCCCTTACATGCTTTACCCAAACTTTGGGAGAAAAAAAAAAAAAAGGAAATATATACTATTTGTTTACTTTTGCAGATGCAGAAAATATTCAGTGCTTTAGAAACTAATTAACTGTCACAACAGTCATTACGCATTACAAATTGGCCTTTATTTTTCCAGTTAAACCAATTGCAGTTTTTCTAGGAAAATAAATTTGGACCTTAAACTGCAAAAAGACATTAGTTTATTAAGCATTAGTTTTTTTTGTGTATTAATATTCAGTATAAAGGGAGATGAGCTAATTATTCTTACTTATCCAAGAGGTTACATTTTCTCAGTAAATACTGAGTGAATGAGAAATGAAAAATACTGAAAGAATGAAGAAGAAAGGTGTTTCAGGATATTTTAATTTGATAGATTTTAGGTAACAAAAAAATGGGAGGGAGCCAGGACAGCTGACACAGACTGGCAACAGGGATGTCCCATACCTTGTGGCCTCGTGCTGAGCAATAAAACTGGGGGAGTTGGCCGGGGGGGTGCTGCTGCTCTTAGGGGAGTGGCTGGGCATCTCTAGGCAGGTGGTGAGCAACTGCATCGTGCACCACTTGCTTTGTATATTCTTTTATCGTTATTATTATTATTATTACTATCCTTTCCTTTTCTGTCTTATCAAACTGTCTTGATCTCAACCTCTGAGTTTTTACCCTCTTTTTCAGATTCTCTCCTCCATCCCTCCACTCCTCATCCCTCCACTGTGGGGTGAGGGAGGGAGGGAGTGGTTGTGGGGTACTTTACTGCCTGCCGGGTTAAACCACAACACAAAGCCATATTGAAATACTGTTACGTTTCACAGCATGAATTTCATATAAGATGGGTACAATTTGCTTCTCTTTCTCTCTCCAAGTTTTTCCAGCTTGAAACTTTTTTAAATGCAGTTAGGGTGTGCGTGAGATATATTTATTTATTATTTTGCTAATGTTAGCTTTTGTTCAGTATAGACAGCCTGGTCTTTGATTTAGCACTTTAAAATCATCCAGTGTTATTCTCAACCTAACCCGCAGCTATATGCTCCCCTGGGAAATTAAGATGGATTAGAGGTTTTGTGCATCTATGTTCCTTTGTTTTTCACAGTGTAATGATGTGTATAAATACAAAAATCCATTGCAGTTGGGAATGGTCTTCTTACAACGTAATTATGATCTCTAGCTCATCAGCAATTTAAGATCTATTTTCACTAGAATAAGAATTGCTATTGTGTGTCTTAGAGAAACCACGCTGATTACCAAGGTATGGTAAGGAGCCTGTAAAATAATTAAGATGCTTCTTTAACTACGTTGAGATTTTTCATGCTGTTTATGTATGAAACCAATGTTTGTCAAAATGTGTATTTTCCATTACTGCATTGGCTGTATGCTAAGCTCGTGGTGCTCATCCTCTGTTTAAATCTCCTGAGGAAGAAGAGACCAAAAGAAATAAGTAAATCTCAGTGTTGTTTTCTGAACTCTTACTTTAAAACCCGTGTTCTTTCTCTCACAGTGAAAAGCCACATGCAACAAGGATTAATTTCTGTTGCTGCTCGTACTGTGATAACACATCTAGTCAACCACTTAGGCCACTATCCTATGAGCGGAGGTCCTGCTATGCTAACTAGCCAAGTGTGTGAAAACAATGACAATCCATACAGTGAAAGTCCTGAACTTTCTCCTGAACTTTTTGAGAACCCAAACCTTCAGTTCTTTGTGTTAAACAACACTTCCTTGGTGTCTTGCATACAAATCCAAGCAGAAGACGACATGCCTGGCGGAGGACTATCTGCTGGACTTGCATCTGCAAATTCAAATGTCAGAATTATAGTGCGTGATCTGTCTGGCAAATACTCGTGGGATTCGGCCATTTTGTATGGACCGTCGTCTTTGTGTGCATCATCACAACAGACGTCTTTTGCACTTTCACTGTCTCAACAAGACAAAACAGAAGATGCTCTTTCATCTTTTGAACACGTGGAGGATATAGCTTCAAGGGATGGAATTACACTCCAAGTAAAAAGGAAATTTAGAGACACTGTACCGACATGGGATACAATTAGGGATGAAGAAGATGCCCTTGATGAGCTCTTGCAGTATTTAGGTGTTACAAGCCCTGAATGCTTACAGAGAACTGGTGTCTCACTCAACATTCCTGCTCCTCAGCCAGTCTGCATCTCAGAGAAGCAGGAGAATGATGTCATTAATGCAATTCTGAAACAGCACACAGAAGAGAAAGAGTTTGTTGAAAAACATTTCAATGATTTAAATATGAGGGCTATGGAGCAGGACGAGCCAACCTCACAAAAGCCCCAGTCAGCATTTTACTACTGCAGGCTACTTCTAAGTATATTGGGAATGAATTCTTGGGATAAAAGGTAAAATGAAAAGACAGGACTCGGTGTTTAATAACTTTTTTTTTTTTTAAGGAATTGTGGTACTCTTACTGTGTAATAATGGTTGTTCATAGAATGGGTCAAGCCAAAAATACTCCTGGGCAGCCAACAAAAGCAGAGAGGGGTTGTGCAACTAAGGAGGAAATGGCAGTTTTCTTCTGCATTTCAGCCTGTCATTTATAGAGACAGAAAAGAGAAGCCTGTTGCTTTTATTGCTATTTATGTTCATAGTCTTGGAAGGAGAATTGGAGGAGTGATATTTTTTCTAATAATCCTTTCACCAGCTGTACTAAGGGGTACTAGCATAGGTAGACAAGACATCTTTTTGCTTTCTTTGCTTCCCTTGTACATTTGTGCAAAAATCATTACATTTCTATGCCAGAATGAGACTCTGAAAGTGTCATATTCTCAGCTATTGTGTTGCTGGACAGTTTCCTGCTGCTTTGCCTGCTAAGAGCATGCTTGCATGCAGCCTCAAAGCATTGCCTCCTTGTTAGCTAACTAGAAAGACGTGTCCCCTACTATTTATTTCGACGTTGGCAATGTTTGCGTATTGTTTAGAACAACAGGAGACGAGCCACGTTCAGTTATGAAAGTAAATATCTCTGTTTACATTATTGTTATTATTTGTGTTTAGGTGTATTTAGATGTATGTGCACGTACATGTGGATATGTACAAATATTAGCATCATAGAATTTAAGGGTCATTCTGAAAATTTCCTTTGCCATATCTGTCAAATTTTGTATTAGAGATACTGAAATATGTTCTTACTATGAGGGAAAATGAGTATTTTTAGAAAAAGAATAGCCCGTGTCACTGAGATACCACTGGAATCAAAATTTTTTTTACTTCAAAAATGTTGGTGTTATAACCCTTTAAAATTGTGCCTTTAGTTCCTCAAGGCAGTCTGTTTTTGAATAATACTACTGCTCTTAAATTCATTCCACTGTATTTTATGGGAAACATCTTAAGTGCAATTTTGTTAAAAATTAGAAGTGCCTTTCTGGCTGTAACATATTGTTTTGTTTTTTCCTTTAAATAGTTTACAGCTGGCTGGGTGACTACTGAGCTGTGTTCTGTTTTCTTCAGCAATTCAGAAGAGCAGAAGCTCAGTGTTTAATGCTCTAACTCCCTACAACAGTAGATTACGGGAGTGTCTTTTGTCACTAAGCACGTAATATTTTGGCCTAGTAAAGTGTGCAGCTTATATATGCATCAAAGGCAATTCTGTCCCTTCTTCTGTAGAGAGCAGATTGATTGCAGCTGGATCGAATAGGTGGACAGAAGCAAGTGGAAAGAAATAAAGGTTGTTTTCAGGGTTATAATGGATATAGAAGATTACCTGGAGTAAAAAATGGCTTGTACATTTTTTTAAAAGATACTTTAATCATTTTATGTAAGAAAGTACTGTTGAAAAAGCAAAAGCATTTGCTGGCTATTCTTGCTTGGACCTGGAAATGTTTTGTACAGTTCTTGTACTGTTCCGGTGTTACAGGTGAACAGGTAATAAAAAAAAAATTACAAATTTCTCTATTTAGAAGGAGCTTTCATCTCTTGAAGAAAAATGAGAAGTTACTTCGAGAACTCAGAAATTTGGATTCAAGACAATGGTAAATTCTTCTAATTGCTGCCCTACCTTATTTGTTTTATGTTTTATACTTAAATGGCTCTAGTTTGCATAGATGAGAGAATTGAACTGATTTTTAAATTTTTTTTTTTAAATTTTGTAAATTATTCATGTATACTGTAGTTATTGTTGTTATATTGAAGTTGCATTATTGTTACTTATAGAGTGAAATTCCACAGGTAGAATGTCATGAAATAGAGCAAATTTCAAAGTAACTTAAAATTATGAAAATCTGTATATGTAACATGGGATTATTTTAATTTTAAAATAACTTTTTAAAAAAATTAAAACATAGATATGTAAGTCTCCATGTATTTAGCTTCAGTTACTTGTTTAGCTGTTCTCCAATGCTCTTAGTATTTGAAGATGTGGAATTATAAGTGGAGTTGTAGCACTGAATTAACAAGTTTGAATTATTTCTGTATAAGTTAAAATAACATCCAGTGGAGGCTTTAGACTATATCCAGGAAAATCCAGTCTCTCAAGCCAAATGGTGGTAGTTTAGTGTATAAAACAGACTTTTAGTTTGGTGAGTTCTTTGCAAATGAGCACCAAACTAGCCTCTGAGGGCTTTCTCAGTACACTGATGAGGGCATTCAGGGATGGATATTAGAAGGAAATGTTATCTTTTTGCCCTTGTGGCACTGCAGTTAATTTCAGTGGTTAGGCAAGATGGGAACTCACTTAACATGGACTGTGAAAATTTTACAGGTAGAAGGGCTGCGGGAATTGTTTCGCTTCAGGGACAGTACTGAATGCATTCAAAGCATACCCTGGGAAATTGGTAGTTACTGCCTGGACTGATTTTGGGTAATCTATCACAGTTGAGTAATCAGCGAGCAAAGCATGTGAAACCACCTTCAGTTGCTCCAATGCCTGACTGCAAGCTGTGAACAAGAGATGTTGTAGTACTTAAAAATAATTCATCTGCTTAAGATGCATTTGCCACAGCATTCGCAAAGCCTTGTTGTTAATGGGCGGTGCAATGTAAATGCCTGTGTTACAGGGTTTGTTCATCTCAAAACCCCAGCTATTCCATTAGCAATTGGTAGTGCCAGCACCATCCTGCATCTTAAAAGTGATGGAGGGGGTTAAAAGCTGTTAATTTATCACCAAACTTTAGGCTCTAGAGAAGATCAGACTAGAAATGACAGAACGGGTATATGGAAATAGAGAAGATGGTCAAAAAAGTTGTTTAGTTGTACTTCTGCTGTCTTTTTCAATGTTATAAAAGTCGTGTTCTGTGTGTACTGTTTGCATATTTTGGTTTCGTATTAGCAAAGACTCTGTCATGCAGTGACCGTCCTGTGTTTTACAGCCGAGAGACTCACAAGATTGCAGTGTTTTATGTTGCTGAGGGACAAGAAGATAAACACTCCATTCTTACTAATACTGGGGGAAGTCAAGCCTATGAGGATTTTGTAGCTGGTCTTGGCTGGGAGGTATTTATTCAAAAGTTTTATCTTAAGTTTGTTTACAGAGAAAATTATAGATTCTTCTACATCTTACAATTTGTTGTTTCTTTAACATTACTTACAAGTACTGAAATAGACTGTTTTGCTAGCAGGATAAAGAAAAGAATTCTGGTTTTAATTTTACTAGTAATACTAGCTATTTATTTCTAAGCCCTTTCAATTTGGGAAAGTTCATGCAGGCAGAGATTGTTCAGTAATATGCAGTCCTGTACTTGTCTTTCATGGACTGATTAGGAAGCATCTTGATTGCCCTGTGAAGCCTGAAATCCACTGAAGTTTGAGCTTTGCTCAAATTTGTGAATCCCAGAAGTAGGAATGTGCATCATTACTCATGCTCCCTTCTTCCTGCCTCCCGCTGTAGGCGTGTATCTGTTCACACACTTCATTCTCTTCACGTGCTTCTTCTAGCAGTCAGAAGTACTGTGATACACCCCATATGGTGCTGCAACTCTTTGGTCACTAGTTTGGTATCGCTATGAGGATTTCCTTTCTTTGCATCCTTTCTTTCTTCAGAAGGTTAACTTCCTGAGACCTAGAATTGTCTCACAGAAGTGCAGGAATCACTTCTGGATGGCTGTAGGAGTAACTGCACTTTTTCTGGTCCTCTTTCAACTTTGTGTTCATCAAGAGTATGCACACGCATGTCCATCTCTTTTTCTTACCCCTTTGTTTCATAAGAGCACTATTAGATTAGCTGTGTGGATAAGGGCTCTGACTTTTCTGCAGGAACAGAAGAAGACTGCTAGAAGTCTGCCGACTGTCACGAGCATAGATGTTTATTTCCCACATTCCTGATTCTTCAGGAGAAAAAAAAAATCAGTTTGATGTCTTAAATATCCTTCTTTAGTGGGTTAATTCTCTTAGACTTTATTAGCAAGAGTAAAGATTTGCTTATTTGGATTAGTATTTCATGATGAGACATCAAATATGTTAACTTATTAACATTAAATTGCGGATCATTTAGTAGTATAAAAGCAAATATATCCAATGTGGGCAGAGATTAAATATATTCACGTCTGAGATACGGCTTTATTTAGGCACTGCTGTAAAAGTGAAATAGCACATTAAATATTATTTCAGTGTCAAACTATTTCCCATAGAACTAAGATTTACAAACATATTTATGAATTATCAGTTAGTTTTCCATGATGTTTTTTCATATTCTAAGAATGAAAATTTCTCTAGGAAAAGACGTAGGAGGTAACAAGACAAAATTGTCTGGCTGTCATGCAGGGTTTCTTCAGAGCTCAGGTGAGAGCTGATGTAGTATCACAGAATTTTTATAAAGTCAAAAAGCGTGTGTGATTCACTACTGCCAAGAGGTCAGGGAATAACGAAATAGATATTCATATACACATCCACTCCCTATTTCCAACGTCATCTTCCCAGAAACATCTGTGGTGATCGTGGAATATAGAATGCCACTGCACTGCAGTTGATTTCCAATCTAGTCAGCGAGTCTGGACACTATTAGATAAGCATAACTGTACTGACAGTGTTATGAAAAGTGACCTTCAATTTTTAAAATTCCGTTGAAAGAAAATTAAAAAAAAAAAAGTGTGTAAAGAATGTATTTATCGCTTGATTTTTTTTTTCCTAATGTCTCCTGGACTTTACTTGTAGGTGAATCTCACAAACCATTGTGGCTTTATGGGAGGACTGCAAAAAAACAAAAGCACTGGATTGACCACTCCATATTTTGCTACCTCGACAGTAGAAGTAATGTTTCATGTATCAACAAGAATGCCTTCTGATTCAGATGACTCTCTAACAAAAAAGGTAGGTGTTTATGATTAACAGGTTTTCTTTGGGGAATAAACCCAGTAAGAGTCATTCTAAAAAGGAAATCCAGTAACTTTCTATAAAAAAAAAATCATAAAACATTATACTAACTTTACATGCTGCTAGTTGGTATTTTACTGAAGGGGGGTAAAGCCATATAAATTATTCTCTAGGAGTGAATTTTGTCATCATTGCAAATGTTGGTGGGATCACATGAATAGTGGTGAAAAATGAAGGGAGGTAATTGTGTAGAAGAAAAAGCAGTACATCTGAATGGTATTTTAGATTTGAGACTATGCCAATTAATAAATATATGATGAGTACTTTCTAAGGTGACTTTTTATTCACTGGAGAGTCACGTGCTGTCTATTAACCTAATTTTTCCTTTTAAAAAAATTAAAATACTAATAATTTGACAATGTTTATCATATATAAGTTATTTTGGTTTAGAACAGGCACAAGTGTTCAACAGTGATAAGATCTCTCATAGCCACATTAAGAAAAGAATGGTTTTCTGTATCGGTATTTTTTCTTTAGAATTTAATAAATTCCACATTAGTGATAATAAGTTACGGCCTCCAACATGCGTCCTATTATAAATGAACAATTGGCTGTCATTAGACTGTCCCCTGTTCTAGGTACATACATCTTCAGATGTGCTAATCCATCCAGTAGACACGTTAATGAGCACTGGTTGAAGTGTAATATTGGAGGAACTGAAGCTGGTTGACCTCAGCATGGAGTTTAATACTTGTAATTAAATTAGACAGTAGACAGTTAGTAAAGAGAGAAATAGCCATGCCTCTGGCAAACTTCAATTATTAATGACTTTTTTGTTCTTTGTGTTCAACTTGAAGAAAAAATATTATTGTTGTTATTGTTATTATTATAGACTGACTATGAGTTTTAACATCTTGCTGTCGCATCTCAAATTATTTTTTTTAATTAAAAATATTTTTTCTTGTATGTCTATGGCGTTGGGCCCTTTCTGTTCTTTATTCCATGAAGTATAGCCAGATTAATACTCAGGTTATTAAATGATTCATAGAATTGGTTTATTAGAAAATATAATTAATTTTTGAACAAGATTGTTGCTATTGTTCTAGTATAGAACATATATATATTGCTACAATATATACTGCTAAGTTGACTGGCTTCTGAATTTTTTAAACAGAAAATTGATTTTATAATTATGCTTCTTATAATTTATAAGCTTATAATTATGCTTACAGTCCTTGCATATAATGTTTGAATTAGAGCATTAAAAAGTGTTGACAGGGGGAAAGATAGGTCATAATGAAAATTAATTAATTTTTCTTAAATAATTTGCAAATGCTGTAGGCTTCAGCAGAACACACAGGAAAGATCTCATGTCTGTTTCCAGGAGCACTCAGAATCTGCATAGAGCTGTTCTGCCAGACAAGGTTCAGTGCTGCTCCATGCCTCCTGTGATTTCAGTTGTGAAAGTGGTGTCAGCTGGACTTTTTTAACAACTCCAATTTGCCCCAAGCCTGTTTCTCTCCTCCTTCACCCACAATCTCACTTTACAGTAATTAAGAATATTTGAGGTCTGTATGGATATGTCAGGAGGGTATATATCAAAAGATTGGGATTGTATTTGTTGCCCACTGCTGATGGGCAGTTTAACTTTAATCAAGCTACTTTATTCTGCATGGCTTTCTTGCCTGTTCTTCTGCATGTGTTTTTTGTTCATTTATAGCCCAGTTTCCTAATGAACAAAGGCTTGTGAGTCTGCCTTTATGTCCTCCCCTAATTTTTTTTTGAACCGTTTCAATCAAATTTAGTAGAGACATATTGGAAAGGTATTAATTTCATGTGTGTTTAATGAAGATAGACTAAATAAAGCAGTAGGAGAGACTCTTTCCTACTCATCAGGTAAAGACTCTATGGGGAAACATTAGACATCAAGGAACCAGCACAAGAGAGAGATACTATGAGTGTCATCCCAAATTAGAGAAAATCATCATGTTTGCACCTTGGGTAAAAAACAGCAAGTCAGAGCCATAGGAAAACAGGTTTAATTCTTTTACTGTTTGTAGAACTGCTTGTGCTGCTTAGTCTGTGATCAGATCAGAAAAATACCTGTTTTTATGAGATGCACCATTTTATGAGGTGCTATCCAGCACAAGCTCACACCCAGTAGCGTGAACCTCAAAGTCATCTGAGTGCCATGCGTGCTAACACTTGTAATTGTTCTGAGTGCATGTACTGTTCATGACCTTCAGAGAAACTTGAGTTTTGAGTTTCTCTGCAGGTCTTTCATGTGCTTTCTTTCATTCAAAGAGAAAAACAAGCAAACTGCAGTTGTCGGCTTAGTACTGCTGCTGTTTTTTATATTGTAGATGTGCCTAGAGGTGCATGATAGGTTCATCTTATAAATGGAAATTAAATTAAATTAAAGCAAAACTTCTTCCTGCCAGTCCAGCCACGGCAAAATCAAGATTCTGCTGTTTCAGAGGCCAACCCAATTTTAAACTTATTTTCCATCAGTCTTAAAGAGCAGTAAATAAAACTTTTAAGTGTCTTGGATGCCTCTGAAACATTTGTTACTGAAGACATGAACAAGAGCAAGAAAAGACATGATTACAGGAAGAACAAATAAAAAACTTCTGGATATATAGAGGAACTTAACATTGAAAGTTAAGCATATCCAAAGAATGTATTTAATTTGTAAATACTACATTAAAGATTTAAGGTTGATAATATAACCCAGTTTGTTTTTCTCTAGAATTAAAAGTTAGAGTAAAAAGCATTTACAGTAGCCTGACAAGAACAAACTTGCAAAGAAAATGTCAGAATTAAATGAAACTGTGATAACTCAGTTCACAAAGTGAAAAAGCTCGTATCTGTCTCTACAGCTTATCACCTGTCTAGCTGCTTCTTCCTTAGATAACGGAGTGGAGGTGTTGTACATGAGCTTATACACAAGACATGTAAATAAGTAATAGTAATGTTACTAACAATTGGAGTACTAACTCATCTTGGACCTTGGGTGTATTACATCATTCTAGGTTATCTGTGAGGTTGTCCTAACCACCTAAAAGAATTATAACTCTGAGTATTCTGAGAGTTCATTCTGGTATTAACATGTATTCATTCTGGTATTAGCATGTATTGGGAAATTGAAGGTTTATAAATGTAAATTATTAGTACAATATTTCTTGAGTTATCATTAAGTACACGTATTGCTAAAAAAAAAAAACACAAAACAACAATAACAACACACAAAAGTCATCAACACACCATAGGTACTGAAATAAAGTTTTGTGAAAAATTCAACCAGAGGGTACATACGCTGTAGACAGCAGTGCTGCCTACATTTAATGGGCAAAACTATCTGCAGTGAGGCAGTACCTCAGATGTTTCTGCTACTTCTGTTCTTTTTATCATGAACACTTTCATTTTTGAAGAAGAAACAAAGTTTGGGCTAGCTGTTATAAGAAAATATAATAGCCTTTTTTCTCCCTCCTTTAGGTAAGCGAGTATTAGAAATTACAGTAATTTTGGCAAGAGTTCAAGGGTTAATGCAACAGATAAATAAAAGGAATTTTCTGTAAATTGAGCCCTGCATTATTTCACTTGTCTTGCCTTTCCAAACCTAACTCATTTAATTTTAAAAAGTAAATACTTAAATTCTTCCTGACAGTGTGCTTTGCTTTTACTATCGTTTATTACTTCAATTATGCTTGGTATCACTTAGAACAATCTGCCATTTGGAAATTTCAGTATAGCCTGCAGCTTAGTATTAAGTCTGGCTGCTATTGTAACATGTACAGCATATGACACTAATGTATCAAAATTAGATTTGATCATCCCTCCTGGTTATATTTATTTCACGTTTCTTTTGTATTCAGTTAACATAAATGTATTAGGAGAGCTGACACATGATGATGGCTATAGAGTAAGAATATTTTAAAGTATTTTGAGTTAAATTTGAAATTTCAGGTAACCTAACAGTCAGTCATTTTTATATATTTATTTTAATGGAGTAGAGTTTCAAAGCAAGCCTAAAAAAATCTGTTCATCTCTGACATCTCCTCAGGCTGTCTTCCCGTCAGCTCAGATTTAAAATTGGTAAAACAGGGCTCTTAATCTCTTTCTCATTGCCACCTTTCTGGATCACCATGGATAACATGACCATTGTGCCTGTCACTTGTGCCCATAACTGGAAATCATCTTTAATTTGGTCCACTTTTCTGGATTCTTACATTCAGTCTCTGCTTAAGACTCTGTTCTTTTTTCTGCAACGTTTCTTGCAATATAGCCTTTCCTTCTCCATACACGAAGCTAAAATTTATCCACTATATCCTAAACTGTTGTCTTGCTTGCTGAACCTTCCTTTCTCTGGGCTTGACACTTTGATCCTTTAAGAACACTGCTATAAAAGACATTTGCCTTTTTACAGATTCTTTACATTTGCCCATCTCTATTTTATGTATTCCCTTATATTTTGATAACAAACTCCTGAGAACAGTTAGACCCGCATTTATACAGTATTTAGTATTTTAGAATGTAAAGGTGTTTCAGCTATAGTGTATTACAAGTTACTTGAAGTCTAACATTACTTTAGTGATTTTTATTATTTATATTATTGCTGTGCCTTAAATCTCTAGTAAATACTTGCACTCTATTTTGCTTACTGTAATTTATGCACATACAAAAGTGTAAATTTAGGGAGACAAGGTCAGGAAGTGAGTTTGAAGATAATAATGCTTTACAGAACCAGTGGTGAGTTTTGAATAACCAGTGGCATAGATTTCACTCTCGGTACCTGTATATGCTGTGCACAACACATCTGATTCTGCTAGGTAACACTGGGACCACAACTCCTTAGGAAACCATGTTGCCGTCTATTCTTAGGAGTCAATGCACAGAGATGGTTGTAACTCAGTATCTTTGTACCACTTGTGTCCAGGACTTAGTAAATTCTGGATGCTTCCAATTCAGTGCAAAGACATAAAGAATCCAGATTAAAGTGGAAAGAGGTCAGACTCTGGCTCTTCTGTGGTGTAATAATTACAGTGAATGATGGATTCTCCTAATGTTTGCTGTGCTTGCAGGAGAGCTTTGTAGTGGAATACTGCTCAATTTCAGAGTCCTTCAAAAGGGAACTGAAAAATGAAGAAGAAAAACTGGAATTCTTCTTTCTAAAAAGTTAGTTCAAAAATCTAGCAGGCCTTGGAAAGCTTTTCAAAACGATTCCAGATATTGGATCTCGTCTATGAATCAAGCGTTTTGATCAGTCAAGTTACCAGCATTCAAACTTTTTTATAAGCGTTGCTTGCTGAACACGGTGAGGACATGAAAGAAGCAACAAGGAGCACTATGTTAGGATCAGAGTTTGTTCTGATCTACTCTAGAAAAACAAACAGAATGACTTCTCCAACGTTTATTTCTTCTCCAAACATAAAGATAAAATCAGCAACTTGTATCAGATCTTGTATACTTGTCTATTCTCTTGTCACCCTTTTGTCTCCTATGATGGAAACAAGGCATTGATCATAGTCTCAATTTTGGGTACAATACATCTTTTTACAAACCACCATATACAGTTTATACCATCAGCCACCTGCTTGCACCATCTGACTTTGACTCTCAGTGCATTGCCAAATGTTACGGAGATGCCATTCAACACTTTACTCAAACTGAGTCTTTGCCAAATCATTCTTGGTAGTAACCATAAGGTGAAGCACACCTGACAGGACTTGGAACTCAGTGGAATAATCCAGTTCATTTTCCTTTTCCTCAAAAGAAGTTTGTGAGTTTAGCCTGGACTGTATCCTCACACCTCCATGGGCTATAAAGCAGATTTTGAAATGGAGAGAAAAATCATTGATGGGGCTTCAGTACACTTGGCATACAATAATACATGCCCCTTGTCAGTAGTTCCTGTAAAATAACTGCACAATGCACTTTTATCACACTCCAAAATCTGTGGCAGTCTGATTTGAAAGTATACACCAGTAGTGATGCTCCATCTTAGAATCACAGAATCATTAAGGTTGGAAAAGACCTCCAACATTATCTGGTCCAACCATCACCCTACTACCAGTGTCACCCACTAAACCAGGTCCCTAAGCTGCAGATATCAGTAAGATATCAGATAAGATAAGTAAGATATCAGCTGCAGATATCAGTTAGCTGCAGGTATCAGTAAGAGGTACACAAGGGCAACCTTTGATAAATGAATCTCAGAGATGCCAAGAAGGTGTACTATCTAAACTCTGTATATGTTTCAGATTTTAAGGCCATTTATTTGGCATGTAGACTGTCTCTGTCCCTTGTTTCAAATCTAACGGTGTGAGTTATGTTGTCTTTGAGTCCAAAGATGGTAAGTAAAGGAGAGCTAATTCTAGTAAATAGTTCAATATTGCTGTACTAGGAGTGGTGCAGTGCAGTGATGGGTGTTCTGCTTTTTGGCAGCCAGTTCAATAGAGGTGCACCAGACAACCATGTCTCAATATAGGATCCTATATTGTACAGTCTTTTCGCATTCCACAAGATTTCATACTTGAACCTCTTACTTTCCCTTTGATAAGGCTCTCTAATCCTTCCTGAGCTTTTCACTTGCTTCTAAATGTGTGCCCATCAGTTCCACATGCCTTTCTGTCATTGTCATATTCCAACAGATAGCTTGGCTGTCACTTCACCTGGGAAGGCAGAAGCAGCTTAGGCCCTCATAACAGTTCCACAGTTAGTTGTCTTTTTACAACATACGTCACTGTTGACTGTCATCCAGAGTTTCTGCAGCTGCTGTTTGTGTTTCACATCAGTCATTCAGGTTGCTGCCTGGTTTTGTTCTAGTGTAGTCAAATAAAACTCAGCGTAGTGAATGTTGTTATAACCAGTTCTTCTCTGGGTCTGGGTTTACAGTTGGCACAAGAGCATCCCTAAGTGTTGTTCAAAATAACTCAGCCATCTACAAAAGAGGCAAGAATAGCTCACTTCAAAGGAACTGCAATCATTGTACATTAGATGTATGTACGGTCTGGTCCAAGCAACACAAATGACTTGTTGAGCATCACACAAGATGCGGGGCACTGATGCCATCTGTCCTTTGCCCAGTCCAATGCTGAAGAAAAAGCTTTTCTTGCAGAAATACTATGCAGGTTTTCAGGCTGATACAATTCAAAGCCAGCAGAGAAGAGCAGAGGCGGCTTTTTTTTTCTTTTTTTTCCTTCTTTGTTTGTTTTTGTAAAGGCTGCTGCTGACAACCAATATAAGTCTTCAGATAAGACGAAAGCAGCATTCCAGGAGGTTTCATAATATAAACAAGCAAATACTTGCAATGAAATTTCTCTGATGACTGTGTATATGTTTTGCTTTTATTTAAAGTGCAGTTGTATTTTGAAAATGAATACAGAAAATTGTTGCCTTTTTATACAAAATAACTTCTTGTAAGTGCTCAGATTAGTATCTGCATGTTACCTGTTAACAGCAGTTCACAGTGCTGTCCTTTGAATAACATCAATGCAATTGTTTGACAAACTAGAGTTGGCTAAAGCTGTGCAAACAAACTGAAAACTGTGGGTGAGGAAAATTGTCAGCTCTATCTGGTGATGCACAAGGAGGAAAAAATGAGATTCCAGCTTGAATTTTCACAAATGGCCTTTAGTGGAAGGAAACTTAATCTTTAATAATCTGAATGTATTTAATCAGCATACATAAAGCCTCTCTCCATGATGTTAACAGTTTTTTTTTTCTCAGATGGCAATGTTTTACCTGAAAGAGCATTTGGGGGCTTCAGTGCAGATAATTCCAAAGCATTCAGTATGTTCTTCAGTCGGGTTATGTGATTACAGCTGACGGTGCAGCACTGATTTTCAGCATCCCATTCAGCCATTCTGAGCAAGTTTTTTTGATTAATTTTTCAAGACCTGTTTTTGTTTACAGGGGGGTGGTTAGTTTTCCAAAGGTGTTACAGGTTTCTGTTTCATCTAGGGGTGTGCCAAATGAAGCATCTCATCTCCTTTAGAAGGCTTTTTGTTTGTGGTGGCCAGTTTGGAATTTGGCTAGAATGATGAGGTTAAAAGAGTGCTTAGATAGGTATCTTTTATACAGATGTTCATCCACATGCTTATAAAATTCATATAGAAATTAGTAGTTCACTGCCTGTGAATGAAGGCAATCTTGAAAGCATTTTAGCAAATCAGATTGAATCATTCAGCATTCTTGAGATAGTATCAACAAAATTTTAGTTTTTAGTAGTCTTATTGACATCTCTGTTAAATAGTCGTTGGCACCGATGTATAAAAATCTATAGCAAAAACCAGTACTGCAAACTAATACTGTGACTGAAAATGTAAGAGAGCTATAGTGTAATATGTTTACTTTATTCATCCTTCTTTATTTCTTTTTAGTGGGTTTGTCCTATTGAAAGATGAGCATTTAGTATAGCAGTATGACTACAAGATATATTTAAACTGACAGGCTTTTATCTCTGCTTTTTCAGCTAAGACATTTAGGAAACGATGAAGTACACATTGTCTGGTCAGAGCATACTCGGGATTATAGAAGAGGAATAATTCCAACAGAATTTGGTGATGTTCTTATAGTTATCTATCCCATGAAAAACCATATGTTCAGTATCCAGATCATGAAAAAGCCTGAGGTAAGAGTGGGGAGGTTTGTGTGTATTTCCTTCATATGTTTGTAATGAACTGAATTCTGTTCTGAATGGGAGCTTTTGGTGTAATAAATTGATTCAACGAGGTGATCTGTCTTTAACACTGACAATTGCAGTGGAGTGGTAGGAGGAAGGGGAAGAAATCAGTGAGAACAGTGCATGGTAAAATAAGCAACGTGAAACTGCAAATATCTGATCCTATCAAGTAAATCTGCTAACACTTTAAACTGCAAACAAAGCTGGAATATTCTGCATAATTATTTAAATTCTAAGATAAACTTTGAAATCTTCTTTGTCAAATTTGATATGTGACCGTGGGCATTGAATCATAGCCTGCTCCAGCTTTCTCCATCCATGACATATTCCCCTTTCTTCTTAAAGCCAGTTTTCACCTTCTCCTGGACTCCACGCAGGAATTTGGAGATTAATTCATCAAAGCAGGGATAATTCAACTCTAAAGCATATGAACACAGTCTTTCTAATGACTGTTCATTAAATGTCTGTGCCAGCTCTGTTCTTAAAACAGTGGTTTAGGGTAGTGAACACTCACTGAGTAAAAATAGTCCTAAATGTTTATACTACATAATTTCTGTTTCTGATGTCACTTGCCATGAATTTCTGTATTTCAAATTTTAAAATTCTTTCTAGAAGTACTAAAATTAATAAAAGAGATATGACAGATAGAGGTTCTCCTATCTCTCTCTGATGATAGGAATGAAATGATGCCTGGTACATGGTCTTGTTACTGCTGGGTTACTTACATTTTAATTACATTTTAATTAATAAGTATATTATTTTCCTTACTCTGTAGGTACAATGAGTTGTATTATGGAAGGGCTTGCAGGTTAAAGAGGAAAAAGGAAAAAGGAAGCTGCTCTTGCTTACTACTACCTACAATATTGTCATCTAGTCTTTCAACCTCATAAACATCATATGCATGACTATTCTTAGGATTTTGGCAGCAAGTGTTGAAAATAAGCTTTGATGAGACATAGTATTAAAATAGTTGCTTAATTTTCTTCAAATACTATGTTATCTATTACCAAGGATATCAAGCTGTTATATGGCTGTATATTTCCCCAAGAGAAAAGGTCTGTCATGGAGCACAATAACTGGTCTGATTGTCTAGCAATGAGGAGAAAAAAATTATATATTTGAGTGCTCTATTGTTAATGTTGATTGCTAATTGTTATAGCTTAGATCTTGCTTTATGTTGGATTTCTTAATTTTTTATTCAGGTTCCATTTTTTGGTCCACTCTTTGATGGTGCTATTGTGAATGGAAAAATTCTTCCTATTATGGTTCGCGCAACAGCTATAAATGCAAGCCGTGCATTGAAATCATTAATCCCATTATACCAAAACTTGTATCCTTTCACTCATATGGTTCCCAAGGCGTATACATTCCCTTGCAGTTCTACAGATATGATTTTCATGTTTTCTGTCATCTTTTATTTTTGTCAGATTAATTTAGGGAAAATAGTTTCAGTGTATTATGGTGTCATTGCCTTTAGGAAACTTAAACCCATAGAACAGCATTCAGATAAAGACCATTTTTAATTAAGCAAAGAATAGATTCAGCACTAAAAAGTTGTTCTTATAATATTTTATAACATGGAGTAAATTCTTAGCGCATTGTCTCAAGTAATTATTTTAATGACCATCTTCTGGGTAGACTTTCTAAAGCATCCACGTCATGGTGTTACTAATCTTTCTTTTCTTAAATATAAAGTATTTTTCCAGTATTAGTATGTCTTAGTTTTATTTTCTAGAAAACAATCTAGCATCCTAGAAGGATGCCAATGCTGTTTTCCTTCAAATTAGTTACTTTTTTTTGTCCTATAAATTTTGTTGTTCAGCTCAGAATGCATTTTTTTTTGTCAAAATGAAGTTAGTGCCTTTGTAAACATGTCAGAAAACTATCTCATTTTTTTGTTGGAACTGAATTGTAGTATTTTGAAAGGGCTGCTCTTGAGAGAATACCAACCAGAAATTAAGAAACATAAGGTAAGTCAATCACTTTGATGTCTCTCCTTCTTAAGATCGAGTTCTATTCTGTTATGTACGTGTTATTTAAATCAACAAGAACATACTATTTTTTGGTTTCATAAATTCAAAGGTAAGTTTAAATTTTGATCCAAAAGACATTCTGTACTTAATTTCCATCCAAGCTGTAGATATTTGTATTTGTCATGTGATAGATTGATACTAGAATACTCCATTCTGTTAAGGCTGACTGTTAATACTCATGTTTGTTCCCACTTTAAATATGATGAAGTGGATTTACAGATGAGTGATGGATGGTGTTTGATGTGATCACATTAAATGACGTTGGTGCCATTTCTGTACATGACGTTGATTCATTGTATTTTTATGTTCAGAAAGGTCCGATCTTTTTGTCATTACTCAAGTGGCTTAATCAAAGTATTTAAAATGTATTATCATCATTATACCACAAAAAGTGATGTCTTATAGCATTATATTGATGTATAGTGATGAGCAATTGGAAAACAATTTACTTTGAAATAGCAAACTTTTAGTAGGAAAAAAACCACAAACTTGTATGTTTCAACTTCTTTATAGAATATGGAAGTTGTAATAAATTCCTCAGTCAGAGCTTGCCAGTTCGATGTCTTGGAATTGGCCAGGTCCTAAGAGCTGTTTGTTGTATATTCACTTAAAGTTCAGTTCTCTAAACTGTACTTTCTATATGCATCAATTCACTCCACGTCATTGATGAAATAACGTTGCTTACATTAAAATGTTGATATGTCTCCCATAATATGGTTAGCATAATAACTATGAAAAGCATTACCTATATTTAATATTAGATAGTATTAGTTGGTAGGTTTTATGTCATCACTTAGTAAGCTTATGAAGCATCAGCTGATTGAGCACTGATTTTAAAGGCTTTATTAAATAGCCAGTGGAATTCTTTTTCCACCTGACTTAGAGTATCTTATACTCAGTGCTTTGTAGAGTACTTCAAAAACTAAAATGGAGGCATGAGGACTTCTTTAAAAGCTGTTTGCTTGGAGTGAGATTAGAAAAAACATCTAACTTCCCTGGACTGAGTTAGGCTATGGTAGGGTCAATTGCATCAGTAGGGAACAGAAAAATAAAATAAAATACATTCCAAAGTTTGGCCAAGTTCTCTGTGTTTTAAAAAACTCTTGATTAAAAAGTCGTGTCCTTGCTCTTGGTGTTCAACCCATCATCCTATTTGAGGTTGATAAAGAATTTCCTTTAGATAAGAACAGCAAAGACTGGTAGGAGTTTGCTGTAACATGGACATAGTCTAGGAATATTTGAAGAATATTTGAAAATTGAGTCCAGTTAATGTTCCTGCAGTAGAAAGGAATTGAAGATGTTGAGGATTGTCTTTAGTGTCTCCCACTCTTTTCCTCTGGCATATTTTAGCTCTGACAAAAGCCTTTCTCTACTAGCTTTTAAGTTTGTTGTGGAATGAAGGGGGCAGGGACAGAAGTATTTTACGGTCTGTGGTTAAATAGCATTTCTGGAGACCTCTCCAGACTTAATGTGTCTTGTGGAAGACAGGACTTTTTGAGCAAATAAAAGAAAGGGCTCAGAGTAATGAAAACAATACCTCTGAAGACAAGGAACAGAAAAAAAGGAACAGAAAAGCTGTTTTTCAGAAGGTGCACCAAAAGCAGCAATCCTTCAGAAAACTGAAGCTGATAATCAAGGCCTCCCACATGTCCAGGGCCATAATTGTGTCAGTGAAGGAGACTTCTCAACTGATCTGCTTGAAATTAGATTTTATTTATCTATTGAGTATATTTTAATACATTCAAGCAGTGATAATTTTTTAGGAACTTTGATGATGGAAGTGGAAATATAGTTTAATGTGGATCTTGAGGGAACAGGAATACTGAAGACTTCTGTTGAATACATAAAGAACAAATTTCAAGCCATACACTTCTGTATTTGCTCTCCTTTTACTAATGTAGTAGACCAACAAAATAGGTAATTAGAAAGCCAGTATCAGTGTTTGGATGGCTCTGTGCCTGCAATGTTGTGGTTCATTTCACTGTGCTGTGGAATACTTGGTGGACATTTTTTCACTCTGCATGGAGTTGATGATATGTAGGTCTGTGCTTTTGTATATTTGAGGAATATTTACAGTGTTGTGTTGCAGATCTTTGTGGTTAAAATGGGTCATGGTAAACTCTTGATTAAACTAGGTGTGTGCTGATTTGAAAGCATATGGCAACATGAAGAAAGTGGCACTGCATTTGGCCCTTCTCCTTCCAAGGAGAGAATTTATCCATCCTGAGTTAGTGCTTTTTCTAAATGCAGACCTGACTGAAAAAAATCAGCTGTCATTTGTAATCAGCAGGGATATTCAGTCCTCTTCATGTAACCTGATTGCAACTTTTTCCTTATTGAGCTAGTCTGTTAATCATGATGTAGCAATGAGTAGTACATGTGAATAGTATAATAATGGTTGCATGGATACAGGAAATTCTGCTCATCTCCCTTTTATAATCTGCTCCAACTTTGAGAATGTATTGTATGGTCTGAAGTATCTTTCTGAGATTGAAATACTCTGTCATTCACCTTCCTCTTTCTGATGTTATTTTGACACTCCTGATAGCAAACGTGGATAGCAAAACACTGAAGATTTGATTTTGTTAATGATCGTTAAAGGTTTCATCTGCTCTGTTTTCATTCTTTGCTCAGAATACTATAATAATGTTTCAGTATTGTAGTATTTTAAGATTAAAAATGTACTGTATTTATCAGCAGACATCAGACAGGCATGGCAGGTATCTTGCTTTAATTTGATGCTTGACATTTTCATTGCTGTAGCTTCTTGAAGAGAAAATTGCTATTTTAGATGGCATTACTATGTTGATTTGTGGAATTTTCTTTAGTTTCCCCTTGAAGGATTCTGGAGCTCCTCACTGTCTTTCAGTTGCCTTGCTTTCATGTAACAGTACCCCTTCACCAATAGGCGGCATATATGCATGCAGTAGCAGATGACGCACAAAATACTTGCGTTGTCTCACTACCGAAGCAGCAGTACCCCCTTCTCTACCTCATATATGTGTTGCTTGTCATTCCATTTGCCTTCGTACACATCTATCTCCTGAATACACTCCAGCTGCACGTATGCTAGGAAAGTTGGTAAGACTCACAGCAGAGTCTAGCAAGACTGCAGGTGTAATAAGGGTACTGAATGGTGAGAACAATTATTTTCACTATGACGTGGAATAAGCAGGCTGTTATTTAGAGGGTCATTAAATATTTTTTATTTACTGAATTGTATGGAAAGTCCTGGTAGGAATGGTTTTACTAATGGCTTCGATATCTGAGCAAGCACTTTGTTACATTCTGAATTCAGAAACTATTGTGTGTAGGAAATCTATCAAAACTAAATATTTTGAGCAATAGAAAGAGTGGTTTCATACAAAAGTTTACCTGAACTTCCTGAATAAATGACAGGTGTTAGATGCCAAAAGGTACACAAAGGTAACACTCCTTACTTGGCATAGTAGGCTTGTCCAATGATCCAAGTTGTTAAAATTATTTATATTATACAACAAGCCAGGAAAAAACCTAAAACCTTGTGAGAGTACAGTGTGAAACACTACTGTATTACTTTTTAGATATTTACACAATTTTTGGAGCATTATCAATTATTGCAAACTATCTGCACTTCAGATTGTCTGCAATTCAGACACCATGATGCTTTCTTTCTTATGTAATATTCCCCCCCAAAAGGATGCTACCTAATGTGTAGCTGCACACAAAGGAGTAAATCTTATTGAGCATCTTTTAAATCTGAAATTTATTGAAAGTTTAGAACATCTGGAACATAGATGACTTGTATCCATAATAATAGCATCATTTTCACTTCTTTATAATAATCTGCAAAGTATTTGACCTCATGCCAATAATTCTTCAACCAGTTGAATTTTTTTGTCTTATGTGGAGGAATGTAAATATTAAAAATATAATGCTGCTTTAATTATTCAATCTACAGAATGCAGAATGTTGTAGAATAAATCTTTATCTAAAGGATTTAGTAATTTTTGTTACCAAAACAGGAAAATTTACACCTCCTCATCTTTTTGACATTGTATTCCTAAACAGTTGGTACTTGATGCAGCTAGCGTTTTTAGACAGTTGTCTTCCAGAAATGGAAAACATAGACCCGATTTGGTATCTGACAAGACAGTCACTTCTTTACAAATAAAACAGTGTGTTTGACGGGATTCTTAAAAGTTTGACATATATTAAAAGCTCATAGCACAGAAGCTTTCTTGCTTGATGAGATATACTCAACTGCCCCTGTAAAGGGATTTATGTGAAATGTTAGTGTCTTTATTTGTTGTGTCTGCTTGGCTATCATCTGCCTCAAGATAGAATTTTGGACATTGGAAAACCTGTATTTTAAAAATTGTAGTGGTTCATGACATACAGTGAGCAAAGAGCAAGTTTACATTCTCTAGTCACAAATTAAGCACGTGTTTCATTTACATTTTCACATGAGGATTTGTGAAGATTTTGGAGATTTCTCTCTAATACAGAAACTTAGAAGTTAAAGCTAGAAAGCACTGACTTCAGCAATACCGGTTTCCCTTCCCTTCATTTGAATGAGCATGTGTAAGAAAAAAATGAATGCAATGATACTGCATCAGTGATAAATGTGTTTAAAATGGAAAAGGCATAAGAGGTGCTTAAGGAGCATTCCTTCTCTTTCCTAGATATACATCAATTCATTTTTCAGAATACCACTTAATCAATTTTGGTATCGGTGAAAGAAATAACACACGCTGTTATAATTGCTCTTCTAATATGTTCATTCTTACAATTTTTTTGAAATGCCATGTGCCAAGACTCTCATCAAACTTCACTGTATTTCTGGCAATACAGTTTTGATACATGACATTTAATAAGCTTTTAAAATACCTGTTATTGCTTCTTCTGTCATCATAGGTGAAAAGAAATAGACAATAAATATAATGCTTGATATACTTTTTAGATATTACTCTATATGCTTTACAACAAATAATTGAAAATTTCTAGATTTCAGTGAATATTTATCCCATCCTGAGTCATATCATTGTAGCCTTATCTGTTGTGAGCTCGAATAGGAGTCGCAGATGAATTCATTATATGACCCCTGCTGTTTCTTCCATGAGGAAATAGAGTTATTTCTAAAATCTACTTTACTGTTTAGTGATGGAAATTATTTTCCAAATACAAGCAGGAATCACAAGGTAGAGAATATGATGTTCAGTCTTTCCTAATCCTAGTTCTGCTGAAAACTCTTTTGATCTTTTAATAATTCATAATGTAGTTACTTATATGCCTGCTTACAACAGTTAAAAAAAAAAAAAAAAAAGTGAAGATTTCCCTGGCATTTATAAATATCGGATTGTTTTAATAGACTGTTCAGCTGTTTCAATTTCAAGGAATAGTGTAACAGTTTCTCTCAGTATTGTAAGACCTAAATATAAGAGGAAGGTTCTGCCTCTATACAGAGGCATACATACACGTGTGCATGTGTGTGTGTGACTAGTTATAGGTATGTAATGACAGTAATAGCTTTTTATATCATCTTTATGGAATTTTCTTCCTTGAACTAATACATCTAGTTAATGTATTTTTCCTTTGATGTCACAAGAATATTTGGACAATAAGGGACTGTTGTAAGAAAAATTCCAGAGGAAATACCAGGAGGATTTGGTTTCTTGTAAACCATGGATAGCTAAAGTACTCAGAATGGCAAACCACTAATGAAAAAAGCAAAATGAACAGTACTTAAATAACCACTGCATTTATGAATATTCATAATCAAGATTAGCACTTTAATATGTTATACTGAAAATTGGTGCTCTTCGAAATATCTTACTTAAAGGAGTTGTATACATGATGGCAATGGAATGTAATAGAACCATATAAAGTAACTTCTGTATGGATAATAAAATCACACTGAAATTTGCCCCATGAAAATAAAAGGCCAAATGAAAAAGCAGTGAAGATTCCAAAGCATAAATTGTGCTATTTATGTTCGTTAAGTATAGTTTGAATCCTGTCTTAGGGACATCTCACCTAACTATATATCTAATGTTGCTCAGTAAATGAGGCAAGTATTGATTGGCATATGCTGCTTAAATCGATCACCTTGACAGCCAGAATTACAGTAATCTGTCAGTATTAATGACTGTCTTTCAAGCTTTGATACCTCTCCTTCGCTTGTCTCGTCTTGCCTCACTTCTGTTTGAAGTGCATTTTCTTGCAACCCCTGGTTTTGTCAGGGTAGGTATTTTTGTAGTGTTTTTTCGTCCCCTGAGTCCAATTTATTGGCTTGATCATGCAATTAGAGTTAAAATGCAACACCAGGGAGCAAAAGTAGGCAGTGTTCTGAGTAACAATTGGACCTCAGGGGTAGCGCAAGCCTGTTCTCAGCCATCATTTATTAGTTACCTGTTGAAAGAATAGGATTGTTTTGCAATGAATAATTCCAAAGCATCACTTTAAATGCCTTTGATTTTAGCCACTAGAGACAAATGATTGAACCAACATTTGTGATAGGTTTTTAAACTCTCACCTTAGCGTTTGTCATATAGACACTACAAATAACTGCTGGAGAAATACTGCAGATGTGTGTACAAAGCTGCTGCTTTTCCTGCATTTTCATGTAGACATATACATCATTTCAGTTGCTTTTCTTTATTGTTGTTTTTCTTTTCTTTTGAAGAATGCGATTTTAATACTAGGAGTAACTTGAAATGGAAAGCTTGAAAGCATTGCTTCTGTATTATAGTGTAATATATTTTCATGTATATAGTCTATGAGGTTTTTTGGCAAAATGTACATGCTATACTTTTCTTTAACAGCAGTTCTGGATTGGTATCTCTTCAGGCAAACATATTTTCTTCAGTAATTTTCCTGCTTCTAATCCCAGAGAACCTGCCTTCTCTACCCCAATAGCTCTTCTGTCTATCGCTCTTATGGTCTGTCTGCAGATCTTAGGATGCTGGGAGCACCTCTTAAAGAGGTATAGTGTAAGCACTTGGATTTAAGGGTAATAACCTTGTCATTATCAGATACCATAATTTGTTTTTGAATTAGTCGTACAGTTTTATTTGTTAGTTATTCTTCCCTAATGAAATGCACGAGACTCTCTTGAAAGTGGTAAAAAAGCAAAATATCAAATAAGGCAAAACTGTTTGACCCTAGTAATACAATTTTCTTCTAATAACTACACTTATAAAGACCTTAGTGTGCTGTGCATAGAATCATACAGTGGCTTGGGTTGGAAGAGACTTAAAGAACATTTAGTTCCAGCCCCCGTACCATAGACAGGGATGCCACATATGTTGATGTAGATGGTTTGGGATGGGGCTCAAATCTTTTTGTATTGTTCAGAAAAAATAGAGGTTCTTCTACATCTACATTCTTTCATTAATTGACTTTACCCATCTGAAGGGAAGTCTACTGATTTCTGTATAAAATCTGGCCAGGCTTATTCAGGTGGCATTATGATTTAGAATAAAAGAATGTCAGTGGGCTACCATGAAAAGCAGTGAAGTGCTTTATCAGCCTACGAGAACTTGTGAATTGGGATCTGTCAGCACAGATTGCTTAGGGGAGGCAAGTTCCTCTTTGTTACTGCATCTTTTGAAGGTAGGAAATTTTTGGTATGTTGTAAGTTGAAAATTAGTAGAGCGATCACTCTTTCGTCAAAAAATGTGCTTTAAAGGTCTGTATATCCCTCTTCTAAACAAAAATGTGCACAGGAAAGAAGGCGGAGAGTCCTTAAACTGGAATGAAAAATATAAACTAGTTCAATCATATGCAGAGTGATTGCTTTGTACGTAACACAGAATGACAGGTTTTTTGTTAATACCTACTTAGCCTTATTAATTAATTAAACATTTTGGATAACAAAAGCCCATTGTTAAAATGTTAAGGCTCTTGCCCCTGTAAGGTGTTAAAATTCAAACATACAGATTTCTTTGATAGCTCTCAGTAGTCTGTGAATAAAAGGGAAGATTAAACAATTTTTTGTGTCATTTCTAGGGTTTAGAATAAGGTGGGGACTTTTGTTGTTGTTGTTGTTGTTTTAATTATTTAAGCCCTGTTTTTATGCTGTGAAAGAGAGCGTTGTTTGGTGTTGTTTTCTGGAATTGTTTTTTTGGAATTGTTTTCTGGTCATAAACTCCTAATAACAGATAAATGACTTGCAAATAACTTGGAAGTTTTGTATGCTAAAACACTAAAAGCTGTATTTATAAAAAGAGTTAAGTATATACCACTGATATGTATTGATTGTGTTATATAAATTGGTGGGAAATGTGGGATATTATTTGCAACAAGCAAAACTGACAAACACTAGTGTCTGTGAGATAGAGAGATGCTTTCAGATGATAATGACAAACTGTTTCTGCATCATTCTACATATGGTAATCAAGACTGCTTTCCAGTACCAACAGAAGAATTAAAAATGATACATGGCAAAAAAAAAAAAAAAAAAAAAAAAAAAAAGAGAGAATAGAAACAAGCCTATTGGTTGTCTTTGTTCTCCAAGTCTCCTACAAATCTGTATTTCAGTTATTGAACAAAGGGGTTTTATATAATACCTGTGAATATGCAAAAATATCTAGCTGGAATATGTAACAATATTCAGTAATTAAACAGGTCAAAATTATAGCCAAAAAAGAGTGTATGCATATAATTAATTTTGTATGTGCCACATATTTAGTAGAAAAACTGAATAACATGAAGCAAGGATTAAAAGTTAGTATTACGGTAATTGAAATTACCATATGGTGGTCTGAGGAACATGAGTCCTAATCATAGCCTGGCCAATCAAATTAATCACAAAATACTTTCTAGACAAGACGTTAGAAAAAAATAGTTTAATTGCTGATTAACTGCACCTGAATAGATCTGTGGGTCATAGATATATCTGTTTCCTTCTGAATGCTTCTTTTCCCAAACATAGAAGAATGCAGGCTATTAGAAAATCTTTTAATTTCTGCTTGCCAAACCATAGTTACCATCCATCTGTTCTTGCCAATTGTGGAAAAAGGTCAGTTTTCAGCAAAGCCATGCATTTCACAGAAGGTATGTGAAGTGAAATTTCACAGGGGACACGATGGATCCTGATTCTTAGTGATAAACCTTTGGGGCCAGCCGGGTTGGCATATGGTTCAGCATGATATGAAGGCTTGGGTTCCCTGGCTTCACTTCTTTGGCGTGGAACTGATAAAACCTGGCTCTTAAGTATTGTTTCAGTGGACACCAATCATGGGCAGCAGGAACTGCCCATTTAACTCTCTGTGGGAAGGAAGCCCAGACCCTGTTCACAATAGTACCATTGTAGTGCTGCAAACTGCTCTCAACAGCTTGACAGCACTAGGGAGGAGGGAGAAGGGGCTGCTTTACTAATTGCTCTTCAAAATAAAGGGAGAGGGGAGCAACTGAAAATATTTGTTTTCATCATTTGAATAAAAGATGCCTGTCTTCTAGTTCTGAAAATTATGGAAGACTTTGGTGCCATCCAAAGAGACTTATAATTAGCTTATCTTGTATCTGTACTCCAGCAGCCCAGGGTAAAGATTAAAACAACAACAACAACAACAACAACAAACATTCTCTTCAAGTATAAAAGAAAAAGGAAAGGCAGTTTTAAAGTTTATTTAAATGCAGATTGGAATTAACGACAAAATTTCTCATTTGAGAAGTTATCTTTGTTACTATGTAGTGTGGGATTGCAAATTGATTTGTCTGTGTATGTATTCTTTACTGGATTATATTTAATATTAATATAATTTTATATCTGTAATTTTGCAGTTTCTGGTGAAGTCTTTATGAAGAGCATTTTCTTAACTGTTTCTCTCCTCAGTAAGTACATCTATATCAGCAGAGATAGTATTTAAAATAGAAATTTAAACTTCTGAGTGTATGAAAACATGCAGCATTCAAGCCAATACTAGAAGCAAAGAGCCAGTTTTGCTTCCCTATTTTTACACGCATCAATCTTCATTTCTTGATTTTAAACCAATACAATGCTGAGTATCAGAGTGGGGATAAACCCCTCTCCCCAAATCTGGCATTTTTGTGAGGCTGCACTTTCCTCTGCCCTATACTATTCTACATTATTTGTGGGCTGACGTGATGATTGAAATGGCTGAACACCTCTCATTGGCACGTTTGGTGCAGCATCCTTAATAAACTTCAGCCCTTTGGCCAGTCGTATCTTTGCCTCTCCTGCTGCTTGCCTGCAATGCCACTGCCACGTCGGAGGTTTGGGAGCTGCTCTGTCTGCCTTGGGGAACCCAGTTCCAAGGAAGTCATGAGGCAGGGGTAGCTGTAATGGTCTGCAAAATAATTAACACACCTTAGAGTTTCATTGATTCCTGCCTGGGCAACATTAGTAAGACAAACCCTCCCTAGAAGGTGGAGTGGAAATTCTGCCTGCATAAGGGCTGCAGTGCTGTTCTGTTGCTGTTTTGCTTTCACCTCTCTAGCCTGTTACTAAAACATAGGCAAGTGGGATATTTGTAAATGCTGTCATTAGTCTTCTGGCTACACCACCAGTAAATTTAATGAGTAATCTGTTACGGTCTTGAGGTATTCTTCCTTCCTTTACTGTTAGTCATTTGACCTTACTCTCTTTCATGTTAAATGCGGTTCAGGCTTTGTAAAATACGTGCGCAACAAATGGTAGAGAAGCTGAGACTTTCTTCTATATGTTTGTGTTAATCTGCTCCTGCTATATTTCAAACAGATAATTCATTGAATGCCCATTCTTCCTCTTACCGCAGAGTAGATTATATTTAAGTCAAGATTAATGGATAGATTCTGATGTTAAAACCCAGTCTCTGAGCCTGTCATTCCCTAGAGGCATATAGTGCATTAGTTTAAGCCAATATGCTGCTTATCATAGATACTATGACACTGTCTTGAATGAGTTTACTGTACTTTGTTACTGCTTACTCTGGTAATAAAATCACTATATTGTGTTCCTGATAATTACAATATTAAATAGAAACTTAATTTGATTACTGCACATTTAGATACAGATAGGTCTTAAGTAATTGCCCACTGTAAAATTTCTGATACTCATTTTTTCTCTCATGAGGTGTATTCTGTTAGTGTCTAAGCTTACTACTTAGTTCAGTCACATTAGCTGAAAAAGTGATGAAAGAAAGATCTACAATGGGACTTTTTGGGTACGAGGCAATATCTTTTACCTTTAGTTTTCTCACTTGAACCTTGTTTTTTTTAAATGCTTCCGTAGGATGCTTTCATTTGCCAAAGGCCTTAAAATAAATTCCAGGTTATACAGAGTAGAAGAATTCAGTAAATACTGTTAATTCAGGATTTTTCCCCTTGCCTTTAAAATGGCTAGAAATCTGAACATCAGTGTTGTCATTTTTGTTGCATAAGCAGATGATGAGAATTAGAATCCATTCCATTTAGTAAGTGTAATCTCATAATATTTTGCTATGGTAGTCTTAAAATTATAACTTTTTTCTATAGCTGTTTTTTATATGCTTCAGGAGAATATTTATCCTAAAGATTTCTGTTAAGCACATTACACTTGCACTTTAATTCTACATATCTTTGTAAGTGCCTTTTCTAAAGACGCTTGGTGCAAAGTGGTTACATTTTTCGTTTCATAATTGAGTGTTTTAAGTGGTTAAGCATAGTCCAAATTTTATCTAATTCCAGCTTGTGTTAATGGTGCTACGCTCACACTGCCTTAGCACCTGTTATGGATTTTGAGTCATCTGGCAGCCCGTGGGACTTAGATAAAGAAGTACCAGGTGTCCTGCCTGTCTCTTAATTGAGACGCAATGTAAACAATATAGACTTGGCAATATGGTTATAGGAATGGATTAAAGCCCAGCTTTGTCTGCTCTGATGAATCACAGCTTTTTCTTCACAGAAGATGTTATAAACCACTAAAGAATTTAGTTAGCTGTAAGGTCTGATGGAACAACATAAAAATAAATGATATACCAAGGATGTTCCTAGAAGGACAGTACTGGGCTTTCCAATGAAAATTTAAGCATCAATTATCATTTCTTGTAATAATTTACCAATTTTGAAAGTGTTTACACTGTAAAAATGCAGATTCTCATATAAATTCAGATAAAGTCAATGCCTTTCAATGTGTAATGTGGCAGTAAACTAGGCAGAAGGCAGTATTATTGACTCAGAAGCACTTAGTGGCTGCAACTTTATCTAGCTTATACTTGCCTTGCAAAATTTTTAATCATTTAACTATAAGGTAGATACACTAGAATTAATCTCCTTTAGCTGTAAGATTAGTACTCTTTAAGAAAAAAAGCCTCTAAATGGCAAAAATGTGTTGTTATAATTTCCCAAAAACTTTAATTTATTAAAAATATATTGAACTTTTTAGTAGTGTAAAAAACAACAAGTACTTTTTGTTATGTTCATTTAAGGAATGATGCAAGTATATGCATTCAAAACAAATTTCAAAATCTGGAATGATGGGATTAATTTGTATGGATTTATCTATTGCATATTTCCTTATTTTTCATCATGAAGAAATTACACCTCAGAAATTGCCTCAGAAAGCCCTTTGGCAGTTACAGTTTTTCTGAAAAAGATTTTCATTATGGATGCTAGATACTGTACTCTGTTTGCTTAAATTCTATAGTCTGTTACTTGCTTTTAATAGTAATTTTGATTTTTGTATTGAGATATCTACGCTACTTAGTAGATTGTCATATATAATTCACCTTCACCTGTGTCAAGCATTGCAATTTTTTTTCCTGCTTTAACCTAAATAACTTGCATCAGATATGAGAATCATAAACTGAATTCTGCTTTATGAATCATCGGTGTCGAGGATAAACTCGTATATGTAGAAGCTGCTTTCATTTACAGCATATCTGTGTAAACAGTTGCACACAGCAAAATACTTATATGTAATTTTTGATACTGGCAGTATTTAAGGAACAGAAAAGAGTCCATGCCGACTTTGAGAGTTCTAGTTGACTTAACAGAAGTTGCAATTGGAAAAAAGAATCTCTTTATTTGTATACTGTGCAAGCTAGATGTGGAAATCACTGAAATGTAATAAGTAGGGAACACCATGATGCCACTTGTACAGAGTCACTTTTTGGAATAAAACAGAACTTTAACTATTCCTCTCAGTGTGGCCGGTTGATACTGATCACCCACCTACATCCAAAACGCAGCTAGTTGCAGGGCTTCCAACACTGGATCAATAGCAGCCCAACTTACATCCTGAATTCTAAGAGCAAACAAAGAGTACAAATAGCTGTGACTCAGTATGAGTTCAGCTGGTTTGACAACCACTGCACAATCTCTTCTTTCAAAGTGAGATTTCCCAGAAAAAACTTCCATTTCTGTGATGTCTGGATTTTGTCCTGTCTTCCTTTAAAAGTCAAATTTTGCTATGGCTAAGTTTTTCTTTCATCTCTAAAACTTTGGTCCTAACCTGTACTTGCTGTCTTTTTCTGGAGGCAATCCTCTTTTCACATTTTGATGTCAGGAATTGTAATTTACTAGGAAGAATCTGCCCGATAAAATTGGCATTTTCTTCATTCTAAGTACCTCAAATTGTAGCAATTTCAAATTGTAGCAATTAATTCTGTGGGTTTTGCACACCTTTTCAGGCCAGAGAGCAAGAAACTTGAAAACTTCTACCAATGTCTGCCATTTATTTTGCCTCGCTATTTCTATTTTTCCTTTGGTCTTGAATACCCTGGGAGCATTTTTTGACTGTTGACAATACTGCAGGTTTTTCCTAGCAAAGAAGTGAGCTTCTAAATCTGATGAGGGGGCAAATGTAAACAAAAGGATGCCATCTTATGTAGCTTTTGTTAAAATATTGTTGATCTCTTTCATATAAATAGTGTACATGCAATCAAAAAAAAAAAACAAAAAACGAACACTTACAGGTGTCCATTGACCCTACAAGCAAGTATCTCTGGGTGGAGGGTTTTCATTTTCCAGTTAAGGATGGAAGCAGTACTTTGGCTTCTGCTTGTCTAAATTATTTTCCAAATGCCTGGCTCACAAAGTCATACTCTCCACAATCATATCAATATATATTGACTTCTTAGATGATTTTGCTAACAGTTGGAACTGCCAGGGATGCAGCTGTACATGTATTTCTGACAATAGTTTGCAATTTAACCTGAAAAGGTCCATCTTGCTATTTAGAAATGCATTCTCTGGCTTTTTTCAAGAAGCCATTTCTAGGCAATCACCAAAAAAATCCTCTTTTTCCTAACATTGGAATCAAAGACTCTCAGATGCTACATACCGTCAGTATTGTGATCACATATGCCAATATGCAGTTACATTGTGAACCTACACACGTGTGCACATACATATAAGCAGCACAAGTAATTTATGACTAAAACTTTCATGGAGGTATTTGATATTTTGATTTGTGTTCAGTTTGTGTGAATGAGACAGACAGTGATGTAAAAAGAAAAAAAAAAAAGAGAAGCCCACATTTTTACTCCATTTCACAGGTCTTTGGAAATGACAGTCAATATTTTTGTTAAAATTCTTAATTATTTTCTTAAAAAAAAAAAAAAACACAAAACAACTTGTGCTTTTAGTCTACTGGCCTTGACCAGCCCACCAGTGAGAGTCTAGAAGTGGCTGTAGCACCTTTGGGCCTGCGGTTTGGAACTTCATAGTTGTAGGGTATTTCCTGAACTATAGTGACCTTGATGCATTTTAAATCATCCAGAAATGATCTTGTAGTCATCTATTAAACTGGAAGCTGTGGCATGACATTTTATTGTTTTATCTGAAATGGTAAATACTTTCTTTTGACTGCTGGGAAATTACAGATTTTCTGCTATTGGTGACTTTAGGTACTTCACAAATGCAGTTGTTTCAAATTCTTTGGAACGAATGACGTACTTACCTTTTAAAGAGATTTTTCAAGCTTTATAAATCCTTCCATAACCATTTGAACATATTAATAAATTGTGCCTTCAGCCCTTTTTAAACTTTCTGTCTTTGAATATGTTCCCCAGCATAATCTTTCCTTCCAGATGCTGCTTAGGAAATCCGTTGTGATAAAACATTGTCTGTATTTTTTTCACAGTCTTTAGAGTATTTCAGCATACAACTACTGACCAAGTCAGCCTAACACAAGTTCCTGCCAAAAGCCCTTAGAGATGCTTGAGTCTAAAGAGAGGTGCTAAGAATCTCCACACAGCGAATGCCCGGTGTAGGATACCTCTGACGTCCACAGGTATCTGCAGCTTCTGTTGCTACCCTTCCCTGGAAACCTGTCCACTTCAGCACACGCTAGAGCTGCCTAAGTTCTTTCTATATCCTGAACAGCCACACACCCGGTTCATACTTCTCTTTATCCCTTGAGTAGGAAGGCATTTCTTTACTCTTCTTGTCTGTAAAGCAGCAGTGCTAGGAGTTTTGAAAGTGTGCTCGCTGGATTAGAGCCCACACGAAAACAACGGGAGGCGACTCAGTTGCATCAGTCATCCAGGAAATGAGAACTGTTTCCAGCTCTGAGGCCACATCTACTGCCTCTTACAAGGGTGTTGCTCTGGCCATTGGGACTGAGGACTTTTTGTAATAAGGCACGCTCAGTTCACTGCTGAAATTGCTCTTCGTTCCGTGAAATATACTCTGCATCACAGGGAAAGTACATGCTCATCTGTAGAGACCAGTGGTTATGGTACTTCCCTGGGAGAGGAGAGTCCCTGGATTCCAGTCACTGCTCAGGAAGCCTTTGTTATCAGATGGTCTTGGGAGCAGACACTAGAATTTCTTCTCCAGTCCCTTTTAATGAGTCTAGCGTGTAGGTTACAGAATTGTGAAGCACCACATTCTTGATTAAAGTCATGGAAATTTTACTCCATGTTGAAACTGCTTTTTTTTTTCTTCATTTTTTTTCAGATTCAGGTTAATGAAATTTTGAGATTGTTATTCCCTGGATGATGATAACATACCAATCAGGAATCCAGTTTTCTTTAATTGATAAATACCGGATAGGTTATTTGCAAAACATATTATTTAATTCTAAAGCTTACAGGCAGACTTTTTCCTGATGTTACACATGTGTAAATAAGAATGGGAAGAAAACCAGTAGTTAGAATGAGACAGTAACTCTACAGAAATGGTTATGAGGAGATGGACAACATAAGGACTTTAAAGACGAAGACGGTAGAAGAGACTGGGCAATACAGGATCTTACGGAGCTTGCATGGTTCGAATTGCAGGAAAGGAAAATTGAAGACAAACTGAGAGATGTGGGTAATTAGCAAATATATTTCCTCATCAAATGGAAGGGTGGCAAATTCATGGATAAAAACAAGTGGATCTTTGAAGGAATTGTTTTGGATATGAAGGAAAAAGATGCTGGATGAAAAAGCACAGAGAAATATTTCACTTTTTTTATTGTGGCACACATATACCCTTCTCATAGACCAGAGTCTCTTTATGCTGGCATGCTGTACAGACAAGACAAATGTCGTTTGAAGTCAAAAAGCTAAATATAAAAATGAAGACAATAAATGAAGGCAGATACAAAATACAAGGAAATATGAAATAGCAGTGATCAGCATGAGTAGTTGCATGATCTACACACCAATAGATGATATACATCTTCCAAGATGTTTTCTTTGTTTCTTTTTAGATAAATGTAATAGCAAAGGGAGGAGGGTTAAAGGGTGTTTTTTTTGTGGACATTTAGGGAGACCTGGTGCTAGGCAAAGGAAGAAAGTACAGAAGTGCCTGTCTGAAAATGTTGTGTGAGTGAGAATGGTTGTGTTAACAGCAGGTGAGAGTAGTTTTGATCAAATGGACCAAATAGGTATCAACTGTAAAGTTAAAATAAGGAACGTGCATTTGCAGTAGGGAATGGCAGATTGATGGTGATATCTGAAGAGACTGCTTCATCTACGCAGGATGTTCAGAAAGTGGGCCGTAAGCTGTTCTGGGTAGATAAAAATTCATTTATTGAGGGGAAAAACGGGCATAGGGCAGCAACTGAGATGTGTGGTAGGACCCTAGACAAATTGTTCATGTAGGTGGCTAGAGAAAGTTCTAGCTTAGGTAATGCAAAAAGAATCTGAAGATTTAGGTGTATGCTGCCATAGGAATTTAATGAGACCTTAAGTTAAAAAAATAAATAAAAAAATGTAATACACTCAACATTGATGAAGAGCTATTAGGTGAGCTGTTGTTTCTCAGGCAGATTAAGCACAAGTAGTGATCTGACAGCCAGAATTTTGGTGCTTGTTCCCAAATGAGAATCAACAGGTCTAAAAAAGATCTCAAGTCTGTAGTAATGGAAAGTACAGTATTTTCAGTATCGTTAGAAATAATTGCAGATTGGAGAATAAGTAAAATGGATTGTAATGTAAATGAAATTTTAATTGCAGTGACTACATCCTGAATGACCTGTAAAGGTACGATTTCTGATTTTTCTGCTGTATTGATCGTATTTCTCATAACAATAACATCTGGAAAAGTATAATGAAGTCATTTCTTCAAATCTTTGCATTTTTTTTGTTTTGCTTTTTGTGGATTATACATCAGCAAGTTTTTAGCCAACAGATTTGGGTGGGTTCCTGTACAAATAACGTGTATCTTACCTTTTTATCCGTTCTCTTTTGTTCCAGTTAGCACCTTCTTTGGAAGCAGAAAGCTCACAGCATTGTTGGTTTATGTATTTAGTTACTCTCTGTGCCAGATTCTTTCCCCATTGGTTTGTCTGTGCATCCTTCCCATTCCATCTTAATTGCTGATGCCAGTGGCAACACCCACTCACAGTAAGCATACAGCTTGCATTGCCCTATTATTACTTGCCATTGAGTTTGTGTGTGCCACTCAATTTATAGGTGCTAATAACTCTTCCCTAGAGAGCAGCATTTTAAAGAAATAAATGTCCAGCCTATTAGAAGTAATGTAGAAATTAACTACCTTGGGATTATGGTCACTCTTGCTGATAGTTGCATTCAAATGCAGTGTGGAACTAGATTATCACAGCCACAAAAGCATGACAATATGGAGTTTAAAATACTAGCATGTTCTTAAAGTCTAAGTGAATAGAAGATAGAAGTAGCCAAATCTCAGCTACTCAGTTTCTAACAGAAGAGCTGTTCGGAGGAGGAGACTGTGTCCTTTCTTAGTGCAGAATGCTGCAAGCCTTGGACTTGGCTTTCGCCTCAGATTTGTGTTCCTTTTTAAGCGGGGTTCTGTTATTAACCCGGTGCAGATGGTTTTGTGGATTGCTAAGATGCGAAGTAACCTGGCTAGCTGAATTACTTTCCTCCAGGTGTGCTAAGTGTGCATTTGAATTCGTCTTCTAGAACTGATATAAGCATGTCCTCTCCATTGTGTAACAAAAACATCATTATCCTCCTCAGTCAGCATCTGTGTCAAGACTTCTCTATTTGGTTAGGAGATAGGCACATAGATTGGAGAATGGGAAAGTCCTTGTCACATTCAAAGTGGTAACTTTCCTTCATTTCTGCCTTATTTGTGTATAAGCTTTGGATGTAATAGGATAAACTAAAAGGTTTCCTTTAGAGACCTCTGAAAGTAGAACATTTTAAAAGCAGGTAGGTGTCTCCACCCTACTTTTTCATGAAACATTTTACCCATTCAAGCAGACTTTTAAAAACAGCTTGTTTTGATAGCAGTCTGTTCTCCTGTGGGCCTTCAGCCTTTGCTTCCTGGCAGCACCTTTGGTGCGAAAAGAGAGTGATCAATTGGGAGACTATCAGTGCCAGCATGCATAGAGTGATAAGTTAACACACCACTGGGAATTTCTAGGGCCCACCAAGATACTTCACTTCTAATGTGCTAACAAGCTCATTTTTCTACCTCTTGCCTCTTCAGTTATTTTTTTTCTCAGAAGAGCTTAGAAGTTGAGTGCATCAGGCATAATGAAAAGCTCTGTAGGAGGGAGAAGCAATAACCCCATTTTTCCCTTTTCAGCCAAATAGAAAATTAGTTTCTGGTAATACACAAAGGCCAGTATTTTTTGTGCAAGGGGCACTGCTGTGAATCAAAGGACTCTATTAACTGCAGAAAATTCAGCAGCTGTGAATCTCCCCCAATGAAAAAAGTGCTTTTCAACAAGTTGTGAGATACGTAGTATTATTTAGACTTCAACCATCAGTTTCATCCTCTACCACTTATACATAGCCTCTTAAAAACTGTGCTATATTACTCTCCTCTCTTAAGGCTCAATACTGTGTTTATCCCCCAACCTAAGAACCTCTACAATGGGAGATTTTTATATTTTCTCTTGTCCCCGTGCTTCTGTTATAGCTTCTCCAGATTGAGAATTCTGCTGGGTTTCAGATCTCTGAGGATCCAGAAGGAATTTGCAACACAAATTTTGGAGGGAAAATTGTTTCACAGTTTCACCATGTGAGCAAGTTGTGGTCTCAGGAAATACAACAAAGATGATGTTATTCACTATGAAGTTTTTTTCAGATAATATATTCTTTTTGCATTCCTTCATATTTAGATGTACTGCAATATCTATTGTAAATATTGTACAGAAAACAAGGACAGGAAGGTTTCGTAGGAAAAGTTCTGTAACATTTTAGGTATACTTTTAATAGCTAAGATGAAGGCTGTTGTTTCCAGCTGTAATTTAAGGCTGAGAATTGTACTGATTATCATAACTGAAAACAGTATACTTATTTATTTAAAATGTTAGCACTTGGTATTTAAAAAAATCGACACTTCTTATGCAGTTCTCATGTTTCAGTTGCTAAAAAGATGTGTGCAGGACGCAAGATACTGCTTCCCCTCCCACACCCCCAAAAAGAGCAGCAAACCTGAAGTCAGAACTTCAAGAAACTGATTCTGAATGCGTTTCTCCACAGCATGCTGTTTTGTTTTGTTTTTGTTTTGTTTTGTTTTTTGTTTGTTTTTCTGTTTTGGGGTTTTCGTTTTGTTCTGTGTTTTTGCTTTTCTAGGAAAAAAAAATAGGAAGTTGATCTTACTGTCTAAAAATAAAATATGGAAACAAAATGTGCACAAGCATAAATGCCAGGAAAAAATCCCAATCGTTTTATGGTTACATAAGATAAGTTGAGAAGGTCTCCCTCATTCAAAATACTGAGTCCAGCCAGAGGACTTGGAAAGTTGTGAGAGAAAAGGTTAACTGATTTCTCAGTTCAGGAACTATACGACATGAAGTCAGCATGGGAGTTTTTCTTGATAATTGTATGTTGCTGCCTGCTGCTCTACATTTTGACAGCCATTTCCATAGTTGCTTTCATGAACAGCAGAAATATTCTCTCTTTTTCTCGCTCACTCTGTGCTAACAGCACAATCAGGCCTGCTGGAACAAGCAGCCTGGAGAGGGTTCTTCAAAAGCAGCAACACTTCAAGATACTGGTCTCTTGTCAATAATATCAGAGAAGGAGAATGCAATGAAAAGGAAGAAGTACAGTATTTTACTGTCAGTGCCCTGCTGACACCCTGTTAGCCAGTATTTAAGGGTCCTGCAGATTCTTTACAAATATTCTTGCTTGTTTTAATGGCACAATGGATGAGGTGTTTTTCCCAATACTCAAATTTAGCTATGTATTTATCTTAACTGCGTGTGTGTTTAGGGATTACAGAAGGAGTTTGTTATTGAAAAGTGCAAAATAAATTATTGTGTTAATGTTCATCTGTTACATTTCGTGCTATACTCTTAAAAATTGTGAGATTTTTGTATTTAATTGTAACAAAACTGCAGCCAAATCGGTTAGTTTAAAGAGAATATTTACATTGCTGTTGGAAAAGATTTTCAGAAGGTATTGTATGAGACTTGAAAAAGAGATGGTTTAACCATAATGGTTCACATTGACCATGTGTGCCTTACAGTTCATATCACTACAGTGCATCAGATAATGTCAGAGTTATGTAAAGAGTTAAAGTGTGTACTGTCACTGAAATACACAATATGTATTTAACAAAAATAGGAACTCTGAAATACTTGGCATTGGTATTTAGCAGTTACAGTACATGATGTAAATTGTTCCTTAATTCTTGGCTAAACCAGTTATGAGGAGAGAGCACGATACCTGCAAACGATTGTCCAACATCACCTAGAACCTACAACTTTTGAGGATTTTGCTGCGCAGGTTTTCTGTCCAGCACCTTACCACCATTTGCCCTCGGACACAGGTAAGCAGTACAGTAAAGAACTGTTTTTATACAGTCTTACTTGAAATGCAGTATCCTTACTTATAAAGAATAAAAATTCAAACGTTTACATATCATTAAGAGTTACCATTAATCTGAAAGACTGTATGCACCTATTTTGAGAACTTGGGCAAAGTTGCCTTTAATTCCTTATTCTGTTGTCTGGCATCATGGGAAAATGTGTGGCATTAAATTTGGCAAGCTACTTGAACCTAGCAAGCAGATTCTATATTTTTACAATTAATTTTATTGCATTCTCCTGTATAAAATCTGAAAGTGCTGGTACTTCTTTATGTTGGCTAGTTCAAACAGATAAATTATTTAATGTAAGCACACTTTTCCTATAAGAAAGTTTTAAGCTCTCATTTTTAGAATGTAAAGTTTGAAACTAGAAGCCTGAGAGCCTTGCGATCACCGCTTTTGTTTCCAGGTTGTTAGTTGCAAAGTTGTTTTTAAGGTGATTTTTACTTTCCGCTAAAATACCTGGTTTATAAGAGGATACTGCATTTTCAGTTACTAATAAGAAAATCGGTAAGAAAATGAGTAACTCAAGGCCTTCCTGTTCTGAAATTCCTTGAACTCCTTATGATTATTTCATTTATTTTATTTCCCCTCTTTTAGATCATTAAATATCAGTTCTGTTTATCTGAAGGTAAGACAAAGTGTCCAAAAAAACCCTTTGTTCCTATTACTTTTACTAGAGCACTAAGCTTGTAACCAAATTGTATGCAAACTTTCCTTGTTGCTCTTGTTCACACTAAAAAGAATTTCACACTGATTGAGAAATGACCACTACATCTTCTTAAAGTTTTAGTCTTTTACTAACCTCAGGTCTGCATGAAGCACTAACACTGGTTCTGGGATTAAGGTAACTAATGGTAGAGACAGTTGTTGAATGAGTAACACTTTATTGTTTTGACCTTTGTTTCTCAGCATGAACAAGTAGTACTGGATGGCAGTGGTGTGTTTTGTACCCTGTACTGTCTTTCATTGATGTTGTAAGACATTCTGCAGTGATAACATAGGAGAGAAGGAGAAGAAGAATGTGTAACACTTGAAATTCTTTGTTCAGAAAACTTTATTTAATGTCAAATAAATCGAAGTGCTACTGTGGAAAAGCTGTAAATCTAAATAAAATAAATTTTGTAAGAATTAATTCGGTAAGTCATTATCTCAAAATTTGTTTCTTAATTGCAAAATTTTGCAGAAATCAATTTTAAAATTATGAAAGCATTCTGATTAGGACTGCAGAAAGAATGACTGAGAGATGTTGAAACACTGAGATAGCTTTGTGTGAAGGTATAAACTGTAAGTGGAAATGAGGCGCAGTTTTAAAGTGTAAGTGGATAGCTGTGCCAGTTCTAATCATCAAAACCAAAGGGAAACCAAATTAAAAGGCAGTGATTTAAAACTAATTAAATCAGTACAAAAATAGTAATTTAATTTAATGTATGAAAACGTTTGAATAGGAGAAATCCGTAACTAGAAACATTGGAAGCAATAAGCAGGGGTACCAATCCTTACCACTTTTCCTTCCTAATGCGCTCAGTAAGCATTCAGCATCAGACAGTTCCGTATCACTAGTATAGATCCTATATTCTAGTGCACTCTTATCAGTTCTGCCTGATCACTTCTGGAAATCTCATTCCAGGCTAAATCGTTCTCTGTTCATCTAGCTCCTTCTTCTGGGGTGAAGCAAAGCTGCTTTTCTCCCTTGCACCAAACTAGTACAGAACAGGGGCAAAATCCTATATTCCCTTAAAAATTGTCCAAGTCGTACTTACTTTCTCTAACTTGATCTAGAAAAAAGATTTTTACTGAAAAACTTGATTTTAGTCTTAAGCTTTCTCTCACAGGTACTAATTTTCTGCAGGAATCTCATTAATAGGAACTTGTGATCTATTTCACACTTGAGTGTATGCACGTGTGTTTACATACCACAAAATGTCACCTCCTACCCTAAGGGACGTCGTCTTCTGAACTTTGTGGAGTGTGGTGGAGCTGACCAACGCATCTGTGCCAGGAGCAGCCAGGATCTCCCTAGGCCGTAGATGCAGCTCACTGTGACCCAGCATCCAAGAGCCTATCCCCAGAGCTCCCTGACTGACTTTTAGTTGCAGCACAGGGAAGCCAGGAATGCTGTGGGAGTCCTTATTGCAACCTGGCCCCTCGGCGCTCCCAGACCTCAGGGCTGACCCACGCTGGGTCCAGGGCTCCAGGTGCTCTGATGCTCAGCTCCAGAACAGTGCCTGGAGTAGCACCAGACTTTCTGCCTCCAAGCTGACTCAGGAGAGCACAGACTGTAAAGCCTGAAGCAGGTGTAATTTAGTACTGCGGTCATCTGCCAAAACGGCTTCCCCAGGGCTGGTTAATGGGCAAACCGCTGGTGTCCAGTTCTCGTGAAGGCAGACCTGTGAGCAGGGTGCCTACAGATGGACCTGAACTTTGAAGGACCGTGATCCCAAGAAACAATCCACCTGATGTGCTACTAAAATACTTATTACCCCTATGTTACTAGGGTCCCTGCATCAGACAGCTGTATTGAAAGATAGGTACGGAGGTCTCACTTGTGCCAGGATTACGCATAGGATCGGTACTGGAATCCTGCCTGGGCATCTACACGCATTCATCACCTCCAAGATGACTCAAAACCTTGCAGGCTACCTCTCAGACATTTCTGGGTCATCCAAAAATCTGACCAGCTTCTAAAAATATGTTGCAATTACTTTTTTATATAATATTTTATTTATATCTGCTTTTTATGAAAAAAAAAAAGACCACAAGCAACTAGAAAATATTTCCTTATTTTAGACTTGATTGTTTAGTTGGATCATGATATTGAAGCTTATAGTTGTCAAATATGTTTAATTTTTATAAAATATTATATACAATTTCTTCTTCTAAGATATATATAGAAACTGCGAAGCTACTAAAGCCCATCAACAAGCACTGTATTTTATTTTTGTTGTTGGGACCCTATGGGCTGCTTTCAGCATGCCAAATTCTTCACTTGAACTATGACAGTCAGCATATAGAGGCTATGCCATTCGGTTACAAACTGTATTTTCTCAGATTGGTGTATTTTATGAAAGCTTCAGTCCTCAGCAAAAGCTGTTTCCTTCCTTAGAGTGGTTGCTGCTTGATACAAAGTAATTGTGGCTGCTGCTGTTTTATCTAGATATCTAGGTTGCCCTGTTAAAATACATGAAAAGTCCATCTTCCCAGGTTTAGGAACTTGACTAATGTAGTGGATATATGTTTTTTTTTTTTTTTTTTTTTTTTAATTAACCCTGCTTGATCACAGAATGTAATTCAGTAGCTGCTCTTTTCTTTTTTTTTTTTTTTTTTTTTTTTTTACTTTGTGCTGACTCTGGTAAGTAGAGTTAACTACAAAATAATATTTTCTGCTATACAGCTATTGAGTAAACCAGACTTCTGTGACACCAGAGTAGGCTGAGGAAACTGTCAATGACAAGCTCAATGATATTGAAGGGCTTATTGACCCCTCGATGCTAAGACTCTGAGTTTTAAATTGTACTGATGATTTGATTTTGTTTTTTCTGTCATCTTTTTTTTTTCCTCTCTTGTTACTAAAAATAGGACCTCAGTATAGTAAACCTTGTTAAAAAGGGTCATAGTATTTTACTTGTGATGCCAGCAGAAGACTATTTGATCCCAACAGTCGTTCCTACATTTTCAAGCCTGCGTTCAGACCAGTCCTGCTGCCCCACTCCCAAAGTCAGTGGGGATGCCAGCTTACAGAGAGAGAAGTGGAGGAATGTAGAGGTAGTGGTGTTTCAGCCTTGCACAAGAAAATCTCAAATTCCATGGCCTGCATCTTAACCTGATCTGCTGCTTGTGTGCTGTGTAACTTTGAACAGAGAATCTGTTCATCTTTTTGGCCCTCTGTTATCCCTTTGCATATTAGAATGATGGTGCCTAAGCACCACTGGTGACAAACAATGCTCCTGGTGGTGATGGTTGAACTTTGTGACCAGAAATGCAGTTAAAAACAGAAATGTTTTATGAAAGGCTGTATGTCTGGCAGGGCTGGGAAGAGTTTCTCATTATTCCTTCTCCAGTCCAAACTTAGTAAGAAATGCTTTCATTCCAGATCAGAGCAAACCCACAAAACTTAATGAAATTTTCCAAAAATTCCACATTGGACGACTGAAGCTGAAATGTTATGCATTTCTGAGCTGTTGCCCATGCGTTGACCACTTGGGTCGTAGTAAGCTGCGGATCCTCAGCACTTCAAAGTGATAAATCCAGTGAGGACTGCTGGAGACCCAAACAGATCAACTTTGTTCATTTCCACTGAAAAGCAAGGAATATGATTGTCCAATAAAAAAACATTCCATGCATACGTACAAGGTGATGAAATTAAAGCAGCATGTGCAATTTTAATCCTGACATTTCCTAGTTTTTGAATGTTTGACTTGACAGTTTTATTGTCTTGTAACAACACTTTCTTGCGTAAGTACTTTCGTTTTTGTTTTGTTTAAGGCATAGGGCAGAAGAGAAATTCCTTACTACTGATTAACTACCGTATGATTCGTAAGCAAAGTTGTAGCCTCTAGATCCACCACCAACTTCTGCAAACTGAAGTAGTGCAATAATGAGCTGTCTTACCTCTGCCTGAAGCTCTCCTAGAGGAAAGACTGGAAATTTTGCCAGTGGGTTTCACAGCTATTTGATGACACAGAGGAATAGGTTTATCTAGTAGGTTAAAGCCAGGTTCTGAAGAGCGTTCTTTATTTAGGACAAGGGGGAATGGTTTTAGACTAGAAGAGGGTAGATCTAGATTAGATATTCAGAAGAAATTCTTTACTCAGCAGGTGGTGAGGCACTGGCACAGGTTGCCCAGAGAGGCTGTGGATGCCCCATCCCTGGAAATGTTCAAGGCCAGGCTGGATGGGGCTTTGGGCAGCCTGGTCTGGTGGGAGGTGTCCTGCCCATGGCAGGGGGGCTGGACCCAGGAGATCTTTACAGTCCCTTCCAACGCAAACCATTCTGTAATTTATCGGACACTGGCTTTTCTGCTCATTCTCCATAAACCACTTCTTGCTGTACATCTTCCTCATGTCTGGCTCTTAGTTCTTTCTCTCCTACCCAGTTCTAGCCTCTCAGGTCTTTAGGTCACTCGCCGCCCTCCTCAGCTTCTTGTCTTGCTTGGCAGCTGCTTCTGCAGTCTTCCTTCTCTGCCTGTGCTTCTTGCAACCTTTCATCTTTTCCCAAAATTATTGAATTAATGCCTTGACTCAAGCAAGGTTCTGCTGAGCATAACTGATAGCTTGGCCAGCTTTGGACTGGTATTTGTATGAGTGGCGAAGGGCAGAAGCTGTACAAAAATGATGGCCCTCTTCCCCGGAGGCCACGTGGGAGGCTGAAGTATATTAAAAAGCCATCAAAATGCATTAACATAGACAAGTGATATTTTCCTGTGCCCTCATTCTCAGAAATGGCACTCAGGATAATGTTGTTCCAGACAACTGGTGTGATAAAGCCAGAAGTCTTAACAGGTAGCGTATCAGCACCCCATCAGACTTCTAGCCGGTGAAATTTCCACCTCTTTGAAAGTCAGAATTGTTGAGTGAGGTGAGTTGTGCAAAGGGGTGTGTTATGGTACGCCTGGGTCCCTCCACCTCAGTTCACTTCTAACCCAGTCTGTGTAGTTAGGGTACTGTTTTACATTTAAATAGCTCATTTCTGAGACAAATAGCCAACATACTATCTTTAGAAGATCCTAAAAGCTTCAAATAGAATAGGAAAATGTCCCATTTCAACTTTGCTGAACAACTTTGTTGTTCACAACAGAAACAGCTTTACGTTATGGTCCTAAACTATCATAGCTGATCAAATTGCTTCATGCTAGCCTGGTCAGTTGTCAAGCCTAAGAGAAGGAAAAAAATGGATCACTTTCTGACATTTTTTCAAATTCTTAAAAATGCTAACACGTTCATTTCGTTTATTTGAATTGAACTTTCTTGTTCCAGGACAATTGGCAATAAAGCTTTCTTACTTAACCCTATTTTTTTAGTTTGGATAACTAAACATTTCACTGCATAAAGATATAAAGATACAGCATTCTACACTGAAGATTTTAAACTGAAGGGGAAACAAAACTTGCAAAATTTATATAATCACATATGATATCCACGTGTGTGTATGTGCGTACGTATATATATATAGATACATATATCTAAAATCTAAAGAAATTGAGTTATTAATCAGCCTGTTGATTGCTGCCAGACTAAATATATTTTAAGTGCCATTATTCTTCACTCTTCTGGTGTGATATGTTCAGATGTGAAAATCACTTTACATGACTTCTGTTCTTCAATAACTCTACATCAGTTTTTTTAAAATGGGATTAGATGTGAATCTGTGCTTTCTGATGTCTGTCTGCATAAATTATATGCAAAATTTAAAGATATGATTGGAATAATGCCTTAATTAAAATAGTGGGGGTTTTAAGGTTTTCTTTATCCAGCACTTGATAAAATTTCGCAGTATGGTTTTAGTCTTTGACTCAAACTAACAAGCTTAAACACAATGTTTTTTTCTTTACGTGATTTCAGCAGTCTCGTGTTGAGACTGGCTATAATTGTAGCATATGTAAAAATGTGAAACAGCTGGGGAGCAGAAGCCATATATCAAATTGCCATTTGTTTTTCCTTCTTGATTGTGTCTATGTGTGTGACTATTGAAATGTTTTCACAGACTTTAAGAAAGCGTTTCAGGCAATGTTTAGGATGTATCTCAGTTATAAATAAGGTTGCTGGATCTGGATAATGTCATAGAATTCTTTTCTTTCTCTCTCCTTTTTTTTTCTTGTAATGCTTAGTTGGTAAGTATGACGCTGGATTTCAGAGCTGTTGCTTCATTGCACATAACTAACTCATCATTCTCTTTAACCTTAGCATGAGCAGCAATTACATAATGAAATTCAAAATTCTGTTTTCTGTGCTCATCTGTTAATACCCTTCAATCTTTGCGGTTCGTGTCTCATGTCTCACACCTGTTATCTTTTATCTTCTCTCCTCCCCCTTCCTCACTTCTTTCCACTTCTCCTTCCTCATCACTTCTTCATTCTCAACAAAGAAAGAAATGCTGTGATATTTCTTCTCCTTCCAAAACCTCCACTAGAAAGCATTGGCCACATCAAGGTAAAGGGCAAAGGCTTGAAACGGAAGGTCTTTCACGCTAGCTGTGAATGGTATGCTGTGCAAAACAACAACGGTTATTTTCTATTCTCTATCTTCCACCATTTGAAATGCTTTAATTCCTTGTAAAATTAGAACAAGATAGAATTTCAGAAAATGAGACTGCATGTTTCCCTGCTTGCCTTTTTTTATAAGGCACAGTGAGTCAGGCATTATCATGCTTTTCCAGATTGTTTGGCAATGAAGTACCTAGTTCATGAACAGAATTACTGTCACCAGCTGGGGAACAAATAACAGCCCTTTTTCCTCCCTGTCACTTCAATGGCTCATGTCGGTTTGAAAAAGACAGAAAGTATTGGGCCGTCCCTCTGGAGCAGGCAGATGACGGACCGGGCGAGGAGGACATCCAGGTCGCTAAATCCTTTAGGTTTATGACAGTGTTTTAAATGAACTCTTAGACTTCTTACCTGATGACCTGGGATTTTATTTTAGAGGAGTCTTTCAAATGAAATGTGCTCGGTTTTGAATGTTTTTTGTGCCCATTATATATGAAATGTTAACTGAGGGAGAGAGGTCTCCAGTTCTGATTATTGCATTATTATTTTAAAGTATTACCAGTAATAGTGTGATGTGAAAGAAATAGCAAGTGATATTCTGGCTTACCAAAGTCAGCAGGGGTTTTCCCATTGACTTCTGCAGGACTAAGCTTCTGCCCGTAATTCATACAGCTCAAAAGTGATTAGTGGCAACTGAGGTAATTGGGTTCAATCAGCCTGCCGGTCTCTGCAAACGGCCAATTAAAATGCAGTTTGGTTTTGTGCGTGCGAGTGCATAGTGTTAAAGTTCTGCACCCAGGAAGGAGAACGTAATTTAGATTGCACGTTCCCTCCTCTCCCTTCTGGACCTCTGTGGAGGCTGACTGGAGGCAGAGGGTCCCACCGGGCTGTTAGTAAGGGAAGGGCTCGCGCAGCGAGGACTCAGGGCCCACTGCGGAGTTGGGTGCTGGGTGACAAACGCCATGCCGTTATCTCAAATTCATCTTGTTCCTTTTACAAAGAAATTGGGATGCGTAGTGCATCCGCTTAGTACGATCTGTTCAAGCTTCTGCCTTGTGGGCCCTGTAGGAATTGGCCTTTTGAAGCACTGACTAAAGCCTAGATGGGAGGAGATATGTTGCTCTCCCAGTTCACCCCAATTCACTCCACCTTTTCAGCTGCATTCCCAGAACTCCCTTCATGCGCAGTGAGCCGTTAACCTTCATGTTCTCATTATAGACGGGATTCTTCTGGGTGATGGCATGAATAATCACTCCCCATCCCCGCCAGGGAACTGGAGGGGTCGGTTCTCCTGGCTAGCAGGATGACGCTGCCCACCTCAGTGCTGTTTCAATTGCCGAGGGTTCTCTGCAGTCTTGCAGCTCAGTGGTTTCTGGCATCATCTTTTCTCTAGAGATGATTTTGTGGCAGTCGCTAGCTCCATGTGCGGTGCAATCACCCACAGCTGGTAAAGGGCTAGTATATGCTGTGGGCTTGACAACAGCACTGAAATTCCTACCTGCCCCTTGTGTGTATAGATTCCTGCGCTGCGCACGTGGAAGGCGGCACTGACGGGTTTGGTTCTTGCTGTCCTCTGCAGGCTTCTGCCCAGAGACTCAGCCGGGAGAAACTCCAGCAGCAGCAACAGCACAGGTGGATGGAACAGACTTAGCCTCTCCAATGTCTCCTCGGACTAGCAAGAGCCGAATGTCCATGAAACTGCGCCGCTCCTCTGGCTCGGCCAACAAGTCCTAATGTTGAGATGCCTGCAGCTTTCTAGTAACCAGCCGTCAGCAACCCTTCCTACGACTCGCAGCTTTCAGCTGAAGGATAACGTCTCTAGCGCATGTGTGCCCCGTTCCCTGCATACCCTTTTTCTGTATGTTTATTTTAAACAGTGACACTGGAATTTTACTTTACTATTTTAGCTTTTGGTTGTTTTTGTTTGTTTTTTTAATCAAACTCCAGGCTGCCTTTTTTTTTTTTTTCTCCCCCTCCTTTTTTTTTTTTTTTCCCAGTGCAGTTTGTCCTCTGCACCTTTTACCTTCCTGGATGATTATGATATCTTACCAGTAGTCATTTTTAACTCTGGTTGATCTTGAGTGACATATGGAATTGGAGACTGCAGTTTGATTACACTATATTTATTGTGCCCCACTGCAATTTTCTCTGTAACAAAGAAAGAAATGTGTACAATTTGAAAATGAATGTACAATTTTAAATTGAAGTTGCATTTGTAAAGTCTTTGTCAGATGTCACAATGTTAATGCACAGGCTGTGTACAGACTATTTATGTTAAGAATAAAATACTTAAACAGCCTTTCAAGCATTACAGTGTCCAAACAAAATAACTTGCCAGTAGCACCAACTCTTTCTTCACAAAGCAATGTATCATTTCTTAACTGTGCAGGTGGTGCCATAATCTATGCCAGAAAAAAAAAAGAAGGAAAAAAAGAAAAAAAAAAGGAAAAAGAAAAAAAATCACTGTGCTGAAATTCTACTTATGCTTGGCTTCCAAATATTTTTATAATGTTTGCTTTTGGAAGTGTTATCAATAGTAAATGCCATTGAGTCTCATGTTTTTTAGCCTTTATCACCGGGCTGCTGGGTCTAGATGTATATTATTGTTTCTTACGTTAAAAAAAAAAAAAGCACTTTCCTGATACAAATTCATTGCTCTGATGCTGTGTACTGAGGAAGAAAAGGGAACATGCTCCAAGAGGCTGACCTGCAATGCTGATGATTCCAACCCTGTAAGTGCAGGTTAGTACACGCATTCCACCCATCCAGAGATATTTTCCTACAGCAGATGAAATGCTCACATTTTGAGTCTGGCAAACAACAAGATGCTGTTAACAAAATGTAGCATGACATCCATACTAACTGCATGTGTAAATATATCATATGATATGGGCAACAATAAAAATATAAATTATGTATTGTCATTCATGTAGTATCTACAAATTTGTAATGGTTGAAGAGAAAACATGCTATTTAATAATACAATAAAATTATTCTTACCACCTTCTGTATATTGGTCATTCACCTCAGTGATTAGATTCCTACTGCAATTTGTAAAAGAAAAGCAAATTACACGTGGAGCAGTTAAGTGCGATACACGGCTTAGTTTTCATTCATATTAAAAGCTTGGTGTGTCAACTAGTTCTTGGGAGATCTCCCCATCCGCTGCAAGGACACCGTATCGGACACTTGTCCCCAGCTCTGGTAAATGCCATCTGTAGCCCTGTTTCTTTGACTGTACGAGCAGAGACGGGAGGGTAATGATTTAAAAAAGCACAGTGACCTTCTCCATGGGAGAACTCGGTGAATGGCATAAACGGGCACTGCTATCTGCGCCTCGGTTACCGGGGAATGATTGAAAAACGCCCTACTTAAGATGACATGCTTTATTTCTGGTGGGGCAGAATAGCGACCTGCAAGTTTAGCCTCCGCCAGGCAGCAAACATTGGCAGCTGCAGGTTATACCGCACTAATTCATATTTTCTAGGTCCTGCAACGAACACCAGAAAGTCGGTGGAGCACGTTTGAAATAAAACGCTATCGCTTGCTTTCGGCCTTCGGGCATGATGTACGCGAGCCTTTTGTTGGGTGTAACGAAATCTAAAACTAGAGAAATAGCTGCATTAGAGGATGCTAATGAAAAGATAGCAATATTCTGCGTGCTCTAACAAAGGCTGGGGCTGGGATCAGTTTGTTTCTTCGGGAACCACCAAGCGACCCACTTTTCCCCTGCTGAATTCAAGAAAGGCGTTAGCTTCGTTTTAAATCATTTATTGAATTCGCTCGTCCTTTTTGGCCTCACCCGCTGTCACATTCGGAAACGAGCACTCCCGCGTGAAAATAAATAAACAGACGACCAAATAAATAAGGCCTGAAAGGTCCGTAGCTGGCAAGGTGCACAGAATTGCAAAGCGCTGGGCCGGGCTGCCGCTGAAGCCGGGGGAAAACGCAGAGGGCGGCTTGGCCGGGCTGGGGAGCGGCGCCCCGGGGTACCCCCGGCCGCGGGGCACCCCCCGAGGGGCCGGGGCCGCCCGCAGGGCCCCCAGAAACACGCGTGGGAAGCGGGGGCGCGCACCTAGCTGGGGCAGGGCGCCTCGCCTTCGGTAAGGGGACAGCACGACCGGGTTCCCGCACGTTTCGCTAGCTATTACAGGGCTGACACCGACTTAGCAAGAACATTTACCTTCGCGACTATTTTAGCACAGAGTACGGCAAACGAAACACTGCACGAGAACCTAAATGTTCGAGCTTGGGGTGGGGGGGAAGGCTATGAAAACAAGGTAACTAGGTCAGGCGCCTTTTCTCACGAAAAATAATAATAATAATAATTCCTCTCTTTAAATATCCTATGTACAGCTGGACTTCAGCGGGCACCCGCCGCCCCCCAGCGCCCCGGGGCAGCCCGGAGGGGACGGGGCGGAGGGCACAGGGGGGTCCGCAGGCGGCTTCGTCTCGGTGGCCGTGTGCGCACCCAGCGCGACTTTCCATAGGAATTACAGCGTGGACGGGACTCGCTCGGCGCTCGCCCGGGCCGTCGGGCGACGGGGTCCCATCGGGGGCGGCCGCGGGGGCTAGCAGCCCGGCCGGACGGGCACCTGGAGCAGCAGGACCTGCCTGCCCTCGGGCGGGTGGCACTTGGTGGCGTGCCGCGCCAGCCCCGGCGCGCTGAAGAAGGTGGCGGGGCAGTGCTTGCAGGGGAAGCCCTGCCGCTCGCCGCCCCCCGCCGCCGCCGCCCCGCCGCCCTCGGGCTGCCCGGCGGCTGGAGGCGGCGGCGGCGGCGGCAGCAGCAGCTCCTCCCGCACGGCGTGCCACAGCCGGTGCTTGTCCCTGATGTCCGCCGAGGGGAAGCGGGCGCCGCAGAGGTGGCAGGCGAAGGCGAGCTGCCCGCGCTCCGGCGGCCCGAAGGCGGCTGGCCGCGCCGCGCCGTGGGTGCCCAGGTGCTTGCGGAGGTAGGCCTGCCGTCGGAAGCGCTTCTGGCAGCAGGGGCAGGCGAACGCCTCCCCGACGGGGCCGGGGCCGGGGGCGCCGGGGGCAGGGGCCGGGGCTCCGCCGGCGCTGTCCGCGCCGCCGCGGTGCTGACGGGGAAGCGGCGGCGGAGGCGGCGGGGGAGCGGCGGCGGGGCCGCGGGGCCGCCGCTCGGGGCTGTTCTCCTTGCCCGGCGGGGCGGCGGCGGCGGCGGCGGAGCCGTCGGCGCTGGGGCCGGGCCGCGGCTTGTGCCAGCGGCGGTGCGAGGCCAGGTTGGCGGGGCAGCTGAAGATCTTGTGGCACTCGGGGCAGCGGTACTCGACGCGCACTATGCGGGAGCAGCGGTGCTGGGCCAGCGCCAGCGGGTCGGCGTAGTGCTCCTTGCACAGCTGGCAGATGAACTCGCCCAGCGGCGTGCGCCCCCCCGACGGCGGCGGCCCCGGCCCCGGCCGCCCCTCGGGGCCCTCCTCCTTGATGCGCAGCCCCAGCACGGGCGAGGTGGTCACCTCGTCGGCGAAGCTCAGCTTCCGCGTGGCCTTCGCCTTCTTGCCGGGCGCCTTGGCCCTCGACGGCCGCTTCAGCGCCGGGCTCGGCGGCGGCGGCGGCTGCGGGGCGGGCGGCGGCGGGGCGGGCAGCGGCGTGCGGGGCTGCAGCAGCAGCTTCTCGGCCGGCGGGAAGGAGGCGGCCAGCGGGAAGGACTCGGCGGACGCCGGGGAGCTGAGGCACCGCTCGAAGAACGCCGCCCGCGGCCCCGCCGCGCTGCACGGCCCCGCCGCCCCCCAGGCGCCCGCTCCCTCCGCCGGGGCTCGCAGCGGGCCCCCGCCGCCGGGGCTCCACGTCGCCGCGGGGGGCGCGGGGCAGGCGGCGGCGGCGGCGCCCTCCTCTTCCTCGCCCTCCTCCTCCTCCTCCGCCCCTTGCCGGGCGGCGGGGCTTCCCCCGGCGGCGGCGGGCAGCGGCGGCGACGGCGGCGGGTCCCGGTCCCGCTCCCGAGGGCGCGCCCGGTAGGAGCCGCCGGGGCGCCGGCTGCGCTTGACGAGGAAGCCGCGCGGCATGGCGGGGCCGGGAGGGCTGCGGGAGCGCGGCGCGCAGGGCCCGCCCGGCCTTTATACCCCCGGCGCCCGCTCCCGCCCGGGCGCCCTCCTCCCTCCGGCGCCGGCGGCCAATGAGGGGCTGGGGCCGGCGCTGGCGGCCGCGGGGGAGGAGGCGGCGGCAGTGCCCCGCCGGGCCCCCGCCGGCATCGCCCCGTCGGGGCTGGTGCGGGGCCGGGAGGGGAGGCGGAGCCGGAGGGAGCGGGGCCGCTTCTGCCGCTCGGGCCTGAGCTGCGCGGCCGAGCACCGACGGCCGGGGCGTGCTCGCGGCCGCCCGTGCACCGACGGAGCGGGCTCCAGGCGGAACGGGGCGCTGCCCCAGCGGCTGAGGCCCGCCTGAGCGCCCCGCTTACCCCCCGCGGCAGGTCCGTGAGCGTGCTTTGCCTCGCTCTCCTCTCACGTTTCCCTCCGTTTTCACCGCTGCGCTGAATTTTAGATGAGGTTACAGACTGCGAGCCAGAGGTTGCCCCTCGTTACTACAAACCATTTTAATTGGGACCGATGAGCCGTGCTGCAGCACAGCTAGATCGCTCCCCGGACGGACCGCATGATTTTTTCCTAATGCCCGGTTGACCTTTGTAACTGGGACTTCCCAACTACATTTCTCACTGAATTACTGTATCCCTGCTTACAGAGCCACTGTGTTACGCTCTTCCTCCAAGCAAAACGTAAATAGGTCTTTCAATTTGCAAAGCCATGTTCCTTCCTTTCAGTGTTCCTTTTGCCTTGGTCACACTGCAGAAGGCTGTGGTTGGAAAGCCCAGCTCAGCTCCTGTCCTAAGGGGTGAGGAACCTCAAAGTGCCTTTTCCTACCTGGGAGCACCACACGCCGGCTGGGCAGCAGGTGCATGGAGAGCATTTGCTGGGACCTCGGCCATTTTCCAGCACTTTGAGCTGCAGGCTGGAGCTGTGCCAGGGAGCTCCCCCAGGCCCTCAGCAGCCAGGCCAGATGCGGCCCAGGGGCCGAGGGGCACTTCAGAGCCTCCCCTCCCAAAGCACTGCTCCAGCCCCAGCCCCTCACCGCCCCCTGCTCCTTGCCCCAGCGTGGCAGGTGGCCAAACCCCCCACGCTCTTGTAGGCCCTCGGTGTGACTCTGTTGCACTACTGGTTTGTGAGGTGGGGCCAGAAGTGAAGAACCCAGCATCCCATCGATGGGCTCACTGCAGCACATGCCACCTCCTGGGAGTCTTGTACAAAGACACTGGCAAAACTGTTTTGGGATTCATGCCTGGGTTTGTTTCAATAAACTTAATGTTTTCCCTACCCTGCCCCTTCTCCCAGTTCCTTGACTCCCATTTAGTGTTTTACTTCAGCGTATTTTGCATCACCCCACCACAAGCGAATTTGGTCCTGCTGACCCTGGTTACACGAGACTCTGTGAGCTTCTAGGCTTTCTGAATTGTCACGTGGCTTTATACTTTTGCCTTCAGCTTTTATTCCTTCCAAAATTTTCAGAATTAAGACATTCCAATGATTTATAAGGATATTTAACAATTTTGCACATGCACGCACACACAAATCCTGGGGGAATTTGCAGGATTTTTTCCACCGACATTAAATTCCACTGGTCCCATCACACTGCTGAGAGAGCGACGTTCAGCCCACCTGAACATCATACATGAGGGAAATTCATGTAAGGTGAAGGCTTTCCTAAGCAAGCAGCTGAATGCTGTCAGGAGAAGTGGCAGGTTTCCTGGCCATACACCGTGTTCTCTGGAGTCTGATAGAACTAGGTTAGACCTCATCAAATGTATTGGCTGCTTACATAAGAGTCATCCTCAGATGACCTTGGATTAGCCAAAGGGTTAATCCCACAGTTAATAGGAAATCAAACTTCTAGCAGAAAGATGTGATGGCTAATGAGCAGAAAGGACACAGGCACTCCTGGGGAGCTGGCAGGGCTGAGAGCGCGAGGAAGTGGTTCCCTCTCTTAAATCTTCGCCTCCTCAGACCCCAGCCCTCCTTCCTGGCCTGGTCAAATAAATGCAGGTGTTTAGGAAGCAGGGGGAAGCCAGATGCTGCTGCTCTTCCTCCCCTTGGCAGGGGCTTCCCCTTCTGTGTGGATGCGCTTTCACGCCTGCTCACAACTTCCCTGACCAAACAGGGCCGTATTCGGGCCTTACCGGGATTCAGAAGCCAGGTTCAGCGATGGCCAAAGCAACCTCCTGAGGACCTTCTAGATATTTCCCCTGCCGAAAGCCCTCGCTAAGCAGAGAGGTCTCAGCATGTTCTGCAGGAAGCAGTGAAACAGAAACAGCCAAATTATGGCGGCGAGTTCCAGTGCACGGTGCCGGCGCCTCGTGCCTGAGGCAGCTGAGGCGATGCCACCTGTGGTGCCAGCGCCCACAGGCCGCCCAGCAGCCCGGCCGTGAGGTGGGCACCGCTCGGCCACCCGACCAAACCCAAACCCGCCAGGCTCTGGCACCTCGCCTCACGGCCTGTGGTGGGCTGGGGGCCTGTGTTGGTGCCAGGGACAAACAAATTGTCACTGAGTGAGCGGGCAGCTGCGTTTGGTGTTTCCTCAGGCATAAACAGAGAGAGGAATGTATGGCAGCCCTGCTGGCTGGGAGGGAGAAGGTCCTGGTGAGGGCTGGTTCTCAGAGAAAAGGCTAAAAACTCTTCTGGGGGCAGAAGGAGGGAGAAGTGCCTTCAGCCACTTAATAAGAGAAAAAAATAACCACAGCTTTAAAAAATAAAAGTTAAAAATAAAATAGAAAAAGACTATAAGCAAACGATTAAAGGACATTTTTCTCCTTCATGTGTCCCCTGCCCACCACAAAAAAAAAAGTTGTTGTGGTCAAGTTTTTTATATTTTCAAATTTCAAACAAAGTTGACTTTTGAATCTTCCCTCGACATCTGGTTTGTAATTGGAGGAGCAGTAAACAGAAGGGAGGCAGGAGCCACCTCAGAAGACTGCCCTTGGTAGAGGCCGCCATGACGGCACAGCCTGAGGAGCAGTCCCAGCCCGGGGCTTGAGCAGTCCCACAAACGAAATGCAGGCTGCTGCTGGGGGAGAGCCACCAAAGCCTCCCCCTGCAAGGAGGCTGCCGCTTACCCTGCTGCAGTCAGGGTTTGGTGCTGGTGACAGACATGGAAGGAGATCTCTGCATTGCGAGGCTCCGTGTTGTCTAATATACCTGGCCTCGCTGGTACGTTAATTGGGGTTTGTTTTACCTGAGGACAATAAGCCTCAGGGGGGAAATTATGCTAACAGCGGCTGTTTTCTTTATTGCTCAAACATTAACAAAGAGGTTTCCATAATAGAAGGTATGAAACAATTTGTTCTGTGAGGGTACTTGGACTGGAGGCATTTTAAGGGGTTTTAGGACACTATGAAAGCATTCATCCTTCTTTCTCTTCCGTAACTGACGTCACACCATCGATATCACCGCACTGCCGTCACTGAGCTGATGCAGGAGGACAGTGATGCTCTCCATCCACGAGCCTCGATGGGACCATTATGACTTTTGTTATTTCATTACTGATTTCAGCTGGTGTCCCACAGGCTGAAGCCATCTGCCATTACAATTGTGCTTGTAATGGAGTTATTTATTGATCTCACAAAGTCATAAATAGGAAGCTTGGGCTTCCTTCGGCATGAGCTACTCAGCAGTCTTTTTCCTACAAACATCATTATATGTTGTAATTCACTGAAAAAGATACTCCTTTTCATGGAAAGGCCACAGTTATTAATTATATGAATAGCAGTAGCGGCTTTCAGTGAGCCCGAGTCCCAGCTGCGCTACGTGCAGATGTATGTGCAGATAGGTAGGCGGCTCTGCATGTGAAGAGCACAACAGCTCTAGAGACAAACAGAGAGCAGGAGTACAAGAGGGATGAGGCTCGTGAGTTGTGCCTGTCCTGCACATACCTCTTGGTAAGAAACACTTCCAGGTGCAGGCAGCACACCCAGGGAGACTTCCACAGGGAGTCAGTGCAGGGAGCCAAGCCCTCAGGAAAATATTTACCTGGTTGGTTTTTTTTGTTTGTTTGTTTGTTTGTTTTTTCCCCCCAGAATTTTGTCATGCTCATGGTCCAACACCAGCTTTCTCCATCAAATTTTGCTGGCATGGAGGGGGTACAAACAATTCCTATGGCTGGTGCCAAATACTTGGCTTGCTGTGCCCTGTCTACTTCTCCTTCTGTTTTATCAGGTTCCACCAAACTCTCAGATCCCCCTCTTGCCTGAGCTGCAGGTAACTCCTGATGGAAAAAATGTTATTGAAGCTTTGCTTTCCTATATGGAGGAATTGCAGGAACTGTTGAGGAATAAGGTGCAGTTCCCTCCTGGCCACTGCAAAGCAGATGGCAACATAGGAGCCATGAGCAGGAGCACCAGCAGTTACAAAGGGGCAGGTGGGGCACCTAAGGGAGAGAGAAGGAAAAGTGGTGGTAGGGGATGGAGAAGGAGAGAAAACCAACACAGAAAGCTGACCAGAAAAACACCATAAAGAAACAAGTAGGAAAACTGCATTACGTGGAAATAAAACACATCTGTGTTGGGTGCCTGCATTTCACAAAAGCAGCAAGGAGGGCAACAGCTCTCACAAGGAAATGACTCACGCAATTCATCTCAGTGCATGAAATCTGAAGAAAAAGGGGAAAGAAAATGGATTGCTGGCCCAGAGACCTGGCTGCTCCTCTTAGGAAGCTCACCTCCAGCCTCTGAGGTCAGCCAACTTGCTGGTCCCAAAAACAAGAGCTGGCAAACTCACTTCTGCACACAGGTGAGGCTGCGGTACTGGAGTGTGGTGGGTGCATCAGGTGGGAGGCTGTGCCCCTCTGGGTGATGAGCAGCATGGGAAAGTCCCTGGGGGCGAGGACAAAATGAGCTCCCAGATGGGGAGTCAGAAAAGGGGAAATGTGACAGCATATAGGAATGCAGACGACAAGGGTGGCCAGCACCGGGTACTTGGGGGTGTCTCCAGCAGGGAGCGTGGCGGAGAGCAGCAAAAATCAGAAATCATTGCCTTTCTCAAACCATTATATTGTCTTGAAAATATTTTTGCAGTTAGGAATTTGCCATGTTTACTCCAAAGTCAGACAAAACACAGGGGATTTGAAAACAGCATCAGGGGCTAAGGACTGCAAACATCAGCGATGACTAGCAGTTGCCATACGAGATTCTCCAAATGCATCTGTTTTGCTTCTTCCATGACATTTGATTAAAGTCTCGCTACCCTGACTATTAATTAAAGTGTTTGGAGGCGAGGCCCAAATTTCACTTCCCCTCCCAAGTTCACCAGCTCCATACTCCTCCTCCTCCAAATATGTTTTTGCTATAAATTACTGGCACTGTTTCTGTTGATAGTCAACATAATCAAACATTTGTAAGCATGCTGTCTCTTCAATCTGTTCAGTTGATGCACTTTACCTGATCTTTCATTAAAGTAATCAAAACACTTGCTGTGCCGCATCTAATGAATGTTGCATGTATGATTAAGTACTTTCATTCATATTACAAGTTTGATTTAATGTAATCTGCCTTTCAGACAGCCATTAGCCTAGCTCCTGCGTGAATTCGATTAATTGGCTGAATTCTTCCAGATGTCCATTAAGTATTACAGGAATTTCTATGTAAAAACAGCAGGGACTGTCTAGCAGAGAACCAAACAATGATATGTTATATTGCTGCCATGACTTACAAAAAGCTGGATTCATTTTCATTAATAAAACATCTGTACTCCTGCACAGCTATGCATCAAGATGCATTTATTTTATATGTTTATTTCTCTTATGACTATAAATAGACAGTTAAACAGAAGCACGGTATGTTCAGTTGGAAGATACACAAACAGAAATGTATTAGAAATGAAAATATGAATAAGGAATAGCTGAATTAATCCTTCAGATAAGCATCAGGCGTTGTAACAAACAAGGGAGCGACTCCTATAGCTGCGTGATATTTCTTCCCACAAAGGCATTTTTCTTTAGACAGCTACGAATCCACCAAACAGCCAGCTCTTGAGTTGAAAAGTCCTGTGCCTGTTCTATGTTACAAGGCACATCATCACACCTTTAGGCGGGAGCAAAAACACAGTTGAGCGTTTTTCGATGGTATGGGGTAAAGAGAAAAGCTGCCATTGAAATAAACAATTCTGATAAAGTTTTTCTTCTTAATACTTAAAACTGGAATTTTCTTCTTTTGTTTTTAACACAGTTGCAGTCTGGAAAGGAATCACTTTTTCCTAAAAAGCAAAGTCAGTTTGGATTTTGGTGTGCCATACCGAGCTCGTGCAGGGAATGATGGTGTTTGAGAGGGTGAGGAGGATGCCTCAGCATGCAGATGGAGTTCTCAACTTTCTACCGAACATCCTAGCTCCAGGAGCACCTTTCAAAGCACTCTGTGGGACCTGTGGACCTCCTTGCCCCTTTCATTCCCTCTCCCCCTCACCAAATACCCTTCTCTCCCTCACGCAAAGGCAGGAACCCCAGCAAGCGGCCTGGGGAAGCCTTGCAGGAGCTTGACACTGCCCCTCTAAGGTGCTGACCCCAGTGCAGCTCCATTTTCCAAACATGCCATCAAACATCTCCTCGAAGGCAGGGAGCTACCAGGACACAACCGTGCTTTATTTCTCCCTGTTGTCCCAGTCAGCAGAAGCTGGTACAAGCCAGTTCCTTTCCAAAGGCTGCTTTAAAGATGCTCAACTTACAGGAGACAGCTGAAGTAATATCGCTTAGCAAAATTCAGACCGTACAGCAAGAGGAATCTGAATTTGCTGAACTGCAACTCCTGTTTTCTTCCAATAGCTCACACAGTCGCGATGCTAGCTGATAGCTTTCTTTATTTACACATTGTCTCTTGGTTCCACTTCTTTCTCCATTTCTTGCTTTTGTTGCTGTGTTCTCTACTATCCCCCTATAGCAAATGTACACAAAAAACTCCTGACAGCCGTGCACACTTTTACAATTCAATGCTCTCTCTGTTCTGCTATGAAAAATACTTTAAGACAAATTTTCTACAATAGTTGTGCTGTGAGAACTTGGTCCAGGACCCAGGCAATTTAATACAAGTATGGGCCTATAAGTTTCAGCAATCACACCAAAATCTCTTCAGTAACCCACTGCAACATCCTCACGCAAATGACAGGGGAACACAAAGCACCTGTGTGTGAGTGATGCCACTGGTCTTCATTACAGAGGCCTTTTGTCGGCGATGGAAACGGCGGTGGCAGAGCAGGTCGCTGAGCGGGGGACCACAGCGGTGCAGGGGGAAAGAAGAGGACGCACACTCTCCTCTGCAAGCCGCAGCAGCGTTGGGAGAAGCAGTTCCCCGCTCTGAAACGCATCAGAAATCTGGCTCCTTGCACAACCAGAAGCAGCTCTTATACTGCTGCACACAGCAAAATCCTGTAAATATCATTTATAGGTGACCAATTTCAAAATGTAATGTAGCAAAGCAAACTGAGCCTTGGCTAATTTACAGAGCCGTATGTTTTTCAAGGCGAATGCGGACAAGTCACATCTTCTTTTGAAGCCCGAGAGACTGAAAAATTAAATCAGTAGGCTTTGTTATTGATGTTTTTCTAATACAAATGTTTTGAAATCCCTGCCTTTCATGTGTCTCTTACAAATAAGCAGAAATGTGTGATGAATCATCTCAGCTTTTAATTCCTTTAATAGATTCTTATCTCACCCACTAACGTCTAAACAATTTTTGTTTCTGTAACAATCCCTTCCTCAGTGGTAAATATTGCTCTCAGACAACATCTTGTTGTTTGGAGGTTCATTATGTTCATTCTGTGGCTAAGACTCATTATACTCAGTTATTTATTTAAAAGAACAAAATGACAGCAAATGCCTGCATTTATCATGTTTCCCTTTACACATTTATAAAATATATTTCAGCAGGAAGGCCCAGCCACTCTCACAGTTTTGAGCAAGCAGCTGGCCTTCCTTCATAACCATCACTCCCCGATAAAGAAATACTTAAAGGCTATGGTGCAGCCTCACCTCGCTCGCTAAGTGAAACTCCACTGATGCTAATGGGAGATTTGGCAAAGACAGGAAAATAATTTGTGAACTATTTCATTTTTTTTTTTCAATTACAAAATAAAAACTTTGGGAATCGTTGCCGAGGAAGAAGCAAATGAAAACGCCACTGTAAGACACAGAGAAATGGTGTATGTGGAACCAGTCCAATAAATAATTTGGATACCTGAGGATAGGTTTGAAACTCCCTGCACAAAGTGTCACCAACCTACCACTGAAGAGTTTGGACTCTGTCACTCAAAAAAAGTTCTTTTATTTTTCCACAGAAAAGTCACCAGCCTTTACACTAATAGCTCACCAATAAAACTTATATAGAGCGGCTTCTGCTCATGTTATTCTTATAAAGTCCTACCACCCCATCTCCTAAATGAAACCCCAAGTCCCACAGTGGCACCCAATTCTGTTCCCACCAGACTACCTCTGGTCCCCAAAAGAGAGGGTCTAACTGGTTCAGTCATAGCAAAAAGTTATCAAGATGCCTATGTAGGTTTTAATCAGCCTAATTAGAAAAAGAGAGAGCAGCTTGGCTGCAGCGAGCTGTAAAATACATTTTTAAATAGGCCACTGGTACAATGGAGGCAAGATGAAAAACAAGAGAGGAGGGCAAAGGTTTCGCTGTGTGGCCATTCTGGGAACTGCCTGAAAAACAAGAACAAGGCTATTCAGAGCAGAAATGTTAAGGAAAAAAAAATCTAAACTGAGTGTAAAAGATAGGAAATAGAAATATGACAAAGTATCATACAAAGCAGAGGTCAAAAAGACATCAGTAATTAATGGTGAAAAGATAAAGAAGCAAGCACTTAATTTAAAAGAAGTAGTAGAAGAAGGCATAATGGTTCTGCAATCGGGAAAAAAAGGATTTTGCAGAAGTAAATGAAAATGAGTAAGATTGCAATAGGGGAAAAATGGATAATTGAAGAAGTAGAAGAACTGTAAATTGCTGCAGAAATTCACCTGGAACATAAATCAGTTGTTTAGGACTGAAGGCGAAAAACATTTCTGAATGGATCAATTTTTTCTAAGGGACCTTTAGGCACACACCACCAATTTTGCTCTGATATTGTTCCACATCCAGTTTTTGTGCATGGAAAATACAGGTGAAAATGTCTACTGAGTTTGGAAGTTTAAAGATTACTGTCTGAAATGCAGACCAATGTATTTTACTTTTGTCTTATCGTCAGATGCCTACTGGAAGGGAATGGGTTGGAAGCACAAGCCCAGAAAAATGGGAAGTACCAGATGTTTAAAACCAGCAGATACAACACCATTAACATCTTCCCAAATTTTCTGCTTGTTTCGTTTTCTGAGCTTCAGTGCCAGATAGGAAAAAATAGATAATGCAGAGGGTAAAACAGCAGGGGACAGCCTACGCCAGTACAGCCTCAATTACCGTCCTGAGCTGGAACAAAAGCAAATCTTAAGGGAAAAAAAAATAAAATAAAAAGACCCAGGGAAGGTATGGCTTCCCCACAGCCTCTGATGCAGGAGACTGTCACACCACCTCCACCAGAAAAGGACATGGAAGAGCAAATGATTTACCTTACAGTTGCTCCTTGAATTGTTTCTGTTTATTTCCCAGTTAAGCCCCTTTTACTTTCCTCCAGGATCTGAGTAAGAAGACTCGCTTGCCCAAATAAATAAACAAACTGATTGTGTTAAACAGGTCAGACTTATCAGAGCAATCACACTTAACCTAACGCTTTCTTGGTTGAGCCCCCTGATGCTGGCTGGGTGGCTTGAGGAGGATGCTCGGGTCCTGCAGGATGGCAGAGCCCTGCGCAGCGGCTCACAGAGCAGCAGAAAATTTATCTGCTCTTCAGAAGCTGCTGCACCGGAGGTTTGATGTATTATGCAGTAATGCACAAGCCCTTACACCAGACAGTGACCGTTCCAGTCTTATCAGAAGGATTAATAACCACATCAGCCCAGTATTGCAGAGCCAGCTCAGAGACTGTAATTCCCAGGGGCTGGACCGCAAGCTGAACTTTTACATGGCAATGTAACGTGCGGTGCTGCGGGCTGTAAAGTACAGTGAGCCTCTTCCGGGAGGAGGCTGGTAACAGATTCACCTGGTATGGCTGTGGAGCTCAGGCAGCAAAGGAAGATATACGTGGTATGTGCTCTGTGTGAAGGGAACCTGTTTTAGCTGAAAAGATGCAGTGCTTTCCCTCCAATACTGTTTTTCAGTAGCACACTAGTGTGTGGATCTAGGAGCAAAACTGAGACATTTATTCCCTGCCATCTTCAGAAAACAAGCAAAAGAAATCTTAACAGCTGTAAGGGTTGAGTGAGGCATAAAGCCCTTAAACACCATAAGTCACACCCAGGAGCATCCCCCTCTGGATGCTGATCCTTAATCCCCAAGCGTCCAGAGCTCTCGGAGGCTTAATCTCTTTCAACAATGGGATGAGCTGGGGGCCGTGTCCTTCCAGCATTTGCCCAACACCCCAGCACACATGTCTTTCAGGAGGACAAGACCAATTAATATGTCCTGAATTCACATTTTTACAGCCATTCATTTTACACCCATGTCTCTCTCACTGGTGGGAAAACCTGAATTACGGAAGCCATCCTCAGCCCACCAGCACCGCAGGGAGGCAGCTCCCCAGCCAGCTCAGCTCCACAGGAAACACTCCTGCACCCGTGTCCTGGATCCTGGCCCCTTGCCCCGACACACAGTGTGCCTTCTCGTGGCAACCTCCCTGCCAACCTGCCAAGTATGTGCTTTATATCCTCTCGAAACTTGAGTGGGAGCCCATGAGAGGCTTCTTGAGTTGGAAGCTGTTGCTTGAGGAAGAGTAACAGAAGACTGATATCTCTTGGGAAAAGAGAGCCAAGGGATGCCAGCACGTGCTAGGGGTGCATGCCTACTTAACCTTACATTGTGCTGGCAAATGGTTTAAATCTGTCCTTTACTGGCCTCTTAATGTGCCATTCATCTGTTGTAGATCACTTAAGAGTGATCTCCACCATGGAGCTCCACGGTTGTCCTCCATCTCTGCAGGGCTGCAATAAGTCATATTTAATTGTGTCAGTATTAATACTGCATCCAGTAGAATGAAGTTTGCTTTGAAGCAAAACTGTTTTCTGGTGAAGTTCTTGGTTCCTCTGAAAGAGAGAAGCAAGCCTGACAACAGCTTTCCTCACTTTAATTACTGTAAGTGTTTTCTTCGTGCCAGCAATCTCCCATGGATGCAACAATCAATTCTCAGGACAAGGACAGATGAACAGCTAACACATCTGAACTGAAAGGAGCGGAGAAAAGAGAGATGAAATTGAGAAAAAAGCTTACAATGAAAATGAGCCCAACCTTTGGTTGTCAGTTGATACCCTTGCCTCTTCCTTTTCCCATCAGCTCTGTTTTGTCTTTCTTCTCTCATGTGCCCAAGTAGCTGCTTCATCTGAAAACTGGCAGATTCACGGAGCTCCCTTGGCTCTGCTTCAGCAGCACTTGTCTCCAGCTGCAAAGCGCTTCTTTTATTTTGCTGGGGAAACATTCCAGCATTATTAACTGAGTGTTTTTCAATGTAAGCTTTAACCTCACAAGACTTTTCTAAGTCAACAGCAGCAATGCTGGCACATGAGGACCATCCCTTAAGCTCTTATTTGGAAGGGCAGGGCTGTAACAAAAAAGTGAGGAAGAAATGTAACAACACACAAAAGAGACTGAAAATTATTAAAACCTGTCCTTAACAGCTAGAACTGGACACTTACTGATATCCTTCAAGTGGACCTCAGAGTGGACTTTGGACCTTGGCAGCTCTAAAGAGGTGCCTAGTTCTTCATTCAAGGACTTCAGTGCACTTAAAGTTGAGGGAAAATCAATACTGGATATTTTGGATATCCACAAAATGAAATATGGGTATTTTTGTGGAGAAAAATGGGGAAGAGAATCAGCTTGCACAAGATAACCAGAGGGACAGACCTGGAGCCAGAACGGAGGCTTATTCAGTACCAGACCTGCACAGCACCTGCAGAGTCACTAGTTCCCAAGGCAGGCATTGCTGGCTTCCAACTCAGCCCCCATCTCTTCAGGACAACTCATGGAGCCGCTCATGGGGCAGAGAGGGAGAGAAAAAGGGAAGAATTGGCCCCATCTCAGCATCAGGGGGCTGGGAGTGCACTTAGAACTTGCTAAAATCCAGGGTCTGGCTTAAAAGATGCACAGAGTAGAAATGCACTAGGGCACAGCCAACAGGACATGGACAGAGTTATACAGAGGTCAGGATAGAATCACATCCAGTAAATGAAAACAAAGATCAACACACACTGTGTCTCTTTACAATTTTAAAATGTTGTTGAAGAAAAAGAAACTCAATAGAAAACAGATATTATTTGTGCCACACACGTCCCCCATCAAAAAAAAAAAAAGGGGGGGGGAACATAGGCTGTCAATCAGCATTTTTCAGATTTAGATTTTTTGAGGGGGTACAGCAAGCCAAAATGCAAACAGACACAAATTTCCGTTTGGCTAGCAATCCAGTTTTATGTCCCATAATACCTTCCATCAGCCTTAAAGTCAAAAAATTGCCAATAAAATAAGAGCTGCTGGGATTGCTAGGAAGAATTTTGTGACAGGCAACTTCCTGTTAATAGCCCCTTATACACAATGTTGTGGAAGAGAAAGAGGTGAAAAAACACTGCTATAAGCAATATGGCCATTTAATCCGTAACATGGGAATGTATTTCTGCTCTTTTTCCCTCCCTAGATTCATTTTATGTTCCCATCAGAAGGTTAATTGTGTTAACAGGAGTTACGGCCACAGGGGAAAGATGTGATTGAATACTGAGTGCAGTTTTAGCTGATAACCTCCGAGTGAGTGAAAGGGCACAAAAAGGGGCTGATCTCCTCTAAAGGGGTTGTCAGTCATTCAGGAAAAACGCAGCTGTGGGAGAAACAGCCTTATCTCCCCGGACACGAAGAAGAGAAGCTATCAAAATAATCTCAAACCTGCACTCATCCCAGGCTGTATGACTGTGCCTCTGGATCTGACAGCCGAGTTAAATACGAATGACTGGCTTTTTTTGTGTGCGTGAACAAACAGACCCTGACTTTACGCACATTCTTGAAGACTGATTACATTGCATGAAAATGTTTAATTAACAACAATAGGCCCCAAATAATTATATTTCTAAAAAGCTGGCATGAAATCTTGTCATCTTTAACGTGACAGCACAACTCCTGTTTGCTGAACTGAGGACATCACTGCACTCTGAGATTTTAGTTAAACAAGCAGTGAAGTCTTTCCCATAGATTTAAACTTAATCAAAAATGCATGAAAAACAAGGACTTCCCTCTCCACTGATCATTTCGGTGCATGTCTGAACTCATTGTGTAAAATTACATAGGATTTTTGGTAAGTAGATTGAAGAAGAAGGGTTTATAAAAAAAAAAAAAAAAAGGAAAAAAAAAAAGGTTAAGTATTTCCATAAGCTGCTGTTGATGAGAGTAAGTATTTGTGGAACTGACTGCACCCACAGAGACAGGACAAAAGACCAGAGCATATGTCCGTGCTAAAATACAGGTGGTGAAGTTTGCAGCTGGTTTGTCTTATAGGTGCACCGCAGGCTCCAGAAACATAAGACCTTCTCCTCCATGCACGCCCAGAGAACCTTAGAAATACCTGCTGTTACCAGCTGCATCACAGCTATCCTTCCCTACCTTGAAAGTGGGTGGGATGCTAACCCTCCGAAACCTGGCAGCCCCTTCCCGTTCAGTGAAGATCCTTTTCTCAGTTAAAGAGATGAAAATGCATATATATGTGACCAGTTAGACCCAGAATATACCAATTCAGTCTTGGGAAAGAAAAAAAAAAACCAACAACAACAAAAAAAAAAACAGCTGAAAAAGAAATATTTAGACTTTTACTTAAAATTGCCCAAATGTAAACCTATCTGCCTTTTTCCCCCAAAGCTTCCAAGTGCAAAAAGTTCTGTAATATTAACATCAACAGTACAACTTGAACAAAACAACTAAAATGCTTATTGACTTGGTAGCAGGGAAAGCCAGTTTGAAATATTTGATCCTAACACCAGCTAAGCAAGTATGTGTAAAGTGTAAAGCCTGCACTTGTTGATTTCTGAGATAAAAATCAATAAAACTGTCCATAACCTATAACTCTTTGGTTTACCTCTCCATAGAGATCAAAAAAGAGTAATTAGATTTCTGCCTGACTAGCAGGGGTAGAAAACTGTTTCATTTTGGATCAAAACCTTCCCAGTGGATTACACCTTCTAGCCACTGCCTATCAACACTTAACAATTGCTTCTGTATTTGACTTTGACAGAACTACCAGAATGTTACTATCTAATTTTCAGTGTAGTTGATACAGGGTTTTGAAGCTTTATTCTAGTGTCAGATTTTAAAATTAATTCTTCCGACTTCATATTTTACATTTTTACTCTGCTTGGTGTTTTGTAACATCCAGTCTTTCTAATGCTATAAATAATTAAAAAACAAAACAACAACACCCATCCAACCTCTACTTTACAACAGGCAAAAAACCTTAATCTATTATTGATGATCCAGCCTTTGGATTCAGATATAATTCTAAACAAGCAGTTGTCTGCCTTGGATTGTCTCTACATTTCATATTCAAATGAGGTTGATGCTGTTGCATATATTTTCATCTGATGACATTTTAATATCACCAGATGCTATTGCCTGCATAGGAGATAACTGCTTCAAATACAGCCTCCTTCCCCTTCTAAGCATAGCAATATTGAGGGGCAGGCAGAAAACAGGTCATGTTTTAAAATAACAGCTCTATAACATTTGCTACTATCACTGTTCTCTCACATTTCAACAGTCCTGGAGTCTTTCTGTAATAATGGCTTTTTAAAGAGAAATGTCACTCTGCATTTTGATCTTCCTTAACTCAGCACCTTTTTGAACAGTCTGAGAGCATGAAATATCAAATAACAAAAAGCACTCGCAACAACTTCACATGCTAGATAGAGATTAATCTATTGGAAAATATGTGACAGCCTAAGTTCAAGTTCCATGTAATGAGCTGTGTTGATGGACAGATGCAATAAATTCCTGTCCTGATACGGAGGACTTTGTCAGATGAAGTCCAGATCACAGACAGACACCCCCAGCCTCCAGCGCCTCCTGCTATACTCCGAGTGAGCGTGTGGGGGCATTTTGCACTTACTTGCTCACAGGATTAACAAACATTTCCATTCTCACAGCTCTGAGCATTAAAAACAAACAAACAAAAATAAACAAACAAAAACCTAACCTCATTTTTAAAAAGAACTAAAACTTGCAGTATTTGAACCTGGACACGTTGTATATCTGTGCAAATGCTTGAATTACGTAAGCTTTAAGCTTACTCTAAGTGTATGCTTTTTGATTGAAACTCCTCGTGAGCTGGATCATCTTTCACTGCCTGTTGGACAGGTTAAAGCACCCTAATCTCTAAAAAGTACTGTATTGCTATTGGTTACCGCTCTGGCTGCTGATGGGGAAACCATCCCAGGACACCTCTCTCCTCTGTAAAGGGAATTGAGAAGGATAGTGAAGGCGGCTGGCTAGTCCAGGAGAACCTGCAGCTTTCCAAGGCTGCCAAACCCTGGGCCTGGGTATGTCCCAAGGCCTTTCTGTTTTGGATGGTGAAATTCTCCCTTGCTTGATCTCAGCAGTCCACAAAAGCGAATGTCCCATTTGAGTTCATCAGAGGAGAGCATAAGGCAGAAAGCCCCAGGCTTGAGACCATGAATCTACCTTGCATGACAGCTTGACATGGTGCTGCGCAAGCTCACATTGAGAAGGAAAGCTATTTTTCTCTCTCTGAAAGGTGTACTAGCTAGGGCACAGAGACATGCCCACAGCTATTTACTCCTTCTGCACTTCAGCTCATTCACATGGCCCCAGCTTAGGCAGAGGTTTTGTCACTACACTCTGCAGTGTGGGATTAGTACCACCAGCACATCTCCAGCATCTCCAATTAGGGGTCTGTTTCCACTATGAAACTTTTGGGTGCCTTCTCCATGCCATGCCTGAAATGGAGACAAATGTCAGCACTCACTCCGAGACAGAAGCAAGGCTGTGTCCTGTGGTTGCTGATAATTGTGCTCAGCACATCCAGAATAATGTTACCAAGCAGCACTGAAATGCTCTGCTTTTGTAAACTCATATACAAGATGGTACAATTTGCCCTACTTCCCCACTTTCTTTGTGCTGGCACATCTGCTCCTCAAATCCAGGCAGCATTTTCATTGCAAAGTCCAAGCACCACAGTGGCTGCCGTACATGCGGAAGCCCTCGTTTATATACCTGAGCAGTGGATCCTAGCAGCTTCATACAGGGATGTGATTGCTTGTGAAATGTGGCAGTAAATATTGTAAGCCTAAATACACATTATTGAGAGCCATTTTTCTAACCTCAGGACCATCAAATCATTTCTTTACGCTATGCTACATTTTAAATCAGATTCAATTCTGTCTGTGGTTTTATTCTGCCCCTAGTGAAACATCTCTTTATCCGATCTTTATCTTTTATCAGTTTCCATTAAATCCTGCCCAGATGCATTAGCATTAAAGCAGAGACAGTAAAGATTTTCTGTGTTATAACCACTGAAGAGTTACATTGGTAGAAACAACTTTACGTGCAGTTCCACAGCACAATTTCCAAGTGGCAAAGCTGGTTCAAGATAGTACCACACTTCTTTGATGAAATTACTGGTTCCACCTATGGGGTTCATAAAGGTACATAGAGAAATGTGCCCTAAATCTCACCAGTTAAAAATGACATAGGTTTTCAAAAATACATATTTTTAAAGAGTTACTGCATTGCCTTAAGTAGTAGTTGTATTGTCATAACTGCTCAGGTGGTTAAACTAAATCAGGAATTCTTCAGCTCTGTTCACCACTCAAGATATCATAATACTAAGCGAATTTGCATTTTGCTGAGGCAAATGTGCCAGAGGGGTCCATTCCTGAACTGCACCCAAAAAAGAAGTCTTGATTCTGACCTTTCAGAGGACATCAAAGAGACAGCAGAGGTTGAGGGAAAGGCATCTGAGGGAACACAGCTTAGCAAAGTGCCTACCCTCATGCCTAATTTGAAGCTGCAGCTTACACGCTTTACTGAATTGGGACTAGTGACTTAATTGTGAAGTTATCTGTATTTTGTCCTATGTTAGGTACAATAATTTTATTAGGTAACCTTAGCAACTAGGGAGGACAGTTAAATTATAAGTGACACCCTGTTAGCATGAAGCCATTGTTCACCTGACATCTCAAGAAAGGTGTTTGGGCACTTCACGTTCCCTCCCCTGATTCTGATTTTTCTGGTGAGAGAAGTGTTCTATCTCCATCACTACCCCCATTCCTCCCCTGCCTTGTTCTTTCTGTTCTGTGAAGGAGGAAGCTTTCTGTCTTTATTAAAGTCACACCAGTCAAGAAGTACTCCCTTGACATGTAACAGGCTGAAACACAACAGATTTTGAAGAGCTGGCAATTGCACATTGTTCTATGGTGCTCCATTCTCTCAGTTCTCCTTTTGGAGAGCAGGTGATTGTGTGAAAGATACATACAGTTCCTTTCCCGCGTGCACGTGTGGCTCTACGACTGTCTGTGTGCCTCAGCCTCACAGGCATAGGAATTGCACACAACCTATTTCCAGGCAGGCAGTGTTCTTAGACCTTTCTCTATAGATGCCAATTAGAAGATTAGCGTCTTTTCTCTTCCCCTCTTTGCTATTAAATAGTCACACAAAAGCTGAGCTGACAAATTGCTCTCTCTATGGTGTGGGACAAAGACAGACAATAGATCAACATCATTTACTATACTCAAATCCTATTAATCACAGATTAATGAGAACATGTCTAGGGGGGGAGAAATTACCAGAATGTAGGCATATTGGCTTGTTACTCATGTAACATCTGCTGTAGCTTTACCTTTAGAGTCATGTCATCTTTTATCACATTGAAATAATGTTTGCTCCAGAAACATAATTAAGATAATGGGTCCTTCCTTTAACAATCACTGAGGTACAGTAGGATTATATTTCTTAGCCATTTGTTTTTTTTAAATCTCTCTTAACTACTTCCTGAATATTTCTATCAGTCTTTATGTGATTAATGAAAATGTATTTATAAGCATTAATAGAAACTTATTATCTTTATTCTTATTAATCATAGTTTTATTCGTTATCTCTCTCCTCTAACAAATTACACAAAGTAAAACTAGATTTTAGCTTTTAGTTTTTAAGCTCTTTCTCTTTTAGGAGTAACTATTAATAATTTTTCATCAATTCAAATTACAACAGTGTTCAACGTTACATTCATTTTGATAAACGTGCACGTTTCTAACCTTCTCCTTAAAGTACTTGCAGAGTTGAATTGCTTGTCAGTCTGTTCCCCCATTTTCTTTTCAGCTGCTGTCATTGGCAGGGAATATTGTTCAGATCGGCAGCCCAGCAGGCGCATTGTCTCAGTGCATTTAACCACCTACCCTTTCTCGAATCGTCTTTTTCCTCCATTTGCCTTTTAGACCTGAAATTCGAAGTCCTGGGTTTAAGTAACCAGTGTTCTTCGTGACACTTCCTAACGCCGTTATCCTCAACACGGGGGAAGCTCTGCCACGGCTAAATAGCAAAGCAATTACGGCCATAATCAGCCGGCAATAACGGGGGGCTGCCGCCCGCACCCATGACGGTGTCTCCCAGCAATTCACTGCCCCTTGCCCTCAGGGCCGCGCTCCAGCACCGCGGGCCCGGACAGCTCCGCGGGCCTCGGGGCTGCCGAGGGCGGGCCCGGCGGAGCCCCCTCAGCTCTCGCCGCCCCCTTCAGGGCCCAGCCCGGCTGAGGCCGCCGGAGAATGCCCCCCCCCCCCACACACACACACGTCGTAGCCCCGTCTCGAAGGACCTCGGTGCCTTGTAGATCTGCACCCAGGGAGTGATCCTGCTGCCAGTTTCCCCTAGCGCGCAACACTTCGGGCTTGGGATTCGCAGACCTGCACCCTCCTGTCAGGGTAGCTATGTCAGCCGCCAGTCTGGAAAACCAAGGGAGGGATTATGCCTTCCTGTAAAGTACAATCGTGTTTCACATCCTCATACAACCACTGAGCTTACTCACCCATGCCACAGGAAAACCAGGCTCAATGCTTGTATCTGTGCAAGGGGAGCCCAACCTTCCCCCTTCTAAAAGAGTGTCCCCTCTCCGCCTGACGGCAGAGTTAGCTGTACCGGGGCAGTCTCCACTCCCCCTGCAGAAATGAGGTCGATGTGCTTCAACTACTCAAACATTCACAGAGAAGGGGGGGAGAGGGAGATCAACCCTCTTGCTTGGTGGCTAAGACAACCAGAGGAAAATCTAGCCATCTGTCCCAATCCCCTCTCCAAGAATGGCTCATACTTCTTTATCCAATAGTTGGTGTATTTAGTACATAATAGCAGGGCTTCCCACAATACAATTTTGCCCGGACCACAGTGAGTCTAACATGAAATCGCATATTTCTTAGCCACCTCTGAGGAAGTTCAGCACAGTGGCCTGGTTCCCCACCCTCGGGTGACGGATGGAGCTGGTGCACTGCATCTTTTTCACCAGGCCTCAGTGAGATTACCTTGTGGATCAGAGTGAACTGGGAAGTCTTTCTTTTTAGCCCTTGACTTGGGCAGTTCACTGGAGATATACACATAGATCTGAACTCTCACAATCAGAAGGCCTGCTGCTATCTCACCTACATCCCATGTGACTGATCTAATCAACTGCTGGATATAAAACCAGTGATAAGACAGTCAGAGCTCTTCGTGTCTGGGAAAAACAACAACAACAACCCTCAAAAAAACAACATTGATTCTACTGGTGTTAGTTGTGAAAACTGGCCCAAGGATTTCAGCATACTCAGAGCATGTGGTGGCAAATTGACCCTTCAGAAGGAAATGAGGAAAGACCTGCTGAGGCCACAGGCTTTGACAGGGGAAAGGTGAGACATACCAGCTGCTGTGCCCTGAGAAAACTGACATCCTTCAAGGTAGGGACAGAAGGAAATCTTCAGGTATGTGGGACCTCAGGTATGTCCAAAACAGAGGCACATTCAAAATGGGGAGACTTTGGGTAGCATCTGTAAAAAGTGGTCTTGAGAATTAGATTTTTATGTAGGACCCTCATTTCTGCCTAAATTCTGCATCCTTTTGTGGCTTTGGTCTGTAAAATGGGGGTATGCAGCCTTTCCAAGTGACTGTGAGGATAAAAGTATTCATGGTTTTGAGGTAATGGTGCTAAAACTCTGGTAAATGGGGAGCCAGAGATAGATGAGGGCTGCCTACTCACACCGTGCTTCCTTTCTCAATAACTAATAGCATGTCTAGGCTTTGATGTTGATGGGTAGGCAGAAGAGTGGTCTTGATTAAAAGCATTAATTTACCTCTCTGAGATAACAGATTCATATACACAGGTCTAAATCAGGAGTAACTCCATCAAAATAAACAGCCCTCAGGTAAAACGGGTGTAAAAGAGAAGAGAGCCAGGCAGCATCTAGCAGATATATGACAAGGTAAATGGGTGAACACAAGGAAAGTGAATTATTGTTATTATATGTGCACGTTACATTCAGTGCCATTAAAAACTAATGCTACAAAGAAAATACCTTTCAAGCTTTCAAAGTATAGGCAATAGCGGCTGCCAAGAACTCATCAAAATCTGTGAATGTTTCCTTTGTATGTGTTGCCTTCATTGCAGCATTGATGTAAATCGGGAGCACCTTCATTGGCATAAATCTGACAGGAGAAAAAAATCAGGTCTGTTAACTCTAAGGAAATTAACTGAGACCCATTGACTCAAGAAAACCTTTAGAAAATTTGAATTGCATCTTAAATGAACATTTAATTTCATAATTTGTCACCTTAGATAATAATGTTAAGAGATCTATGCCGGTACAAACCACTGCGTTAATTACAGTAAAAGCCATCAAATTAAATTAAATTTCTGGAATCAATAGCATTTCTACAAGTACCATCCCTAATGACAGCCATACCTTTCATTAGGAGTTTTATTAATGCATGTGTTATATCTGTCACCTTCTTCAGTTGTGAGCAAATTCGCTATATGTTAATTCACACCAGATAACAATCGTTTTTCTTGTACTTACCTTCTAAACCTGCTGATAAGATATGTCAACACCTATACGTTTTTTGTTGTTGTTTTATTTGTGGATTTTGTTTAAGTTTTGGTCTTTTTATTTTAAATTTGCTGCTAAATGACAGTTTCCAGGGATTTTAATTGTAATAATGGACAATAATAATGAAGAGTAAAAACTTTACTCTCTTTGCTGCAGTTCCCGTGAATGTGGAGTAATTACCCCAGTAATGAAATCTAAGCACATAAACTTTTATAAGTTTGTCTTCTCACTTCAAGGGGAAAGTATTCTCATGCTTCCACACAGACAAACCATGGCAATATTCATACAGTTATTTACACACACTCTCCAAATAATCTGCTTACATTAAGTTTAGACCTAATACTCTAGAAAATTCAGCATCACACCAGCCTTCCTGTTTATCAAGTGTTTTCACGCTGTGTATCACAGTCAAAGCATCACCTCCTTCAATAGACACTCTCATGACAAACTGCCAGGACACTATGAAGATTGCTGTGAGTGCATAACACCTTATGCTAATTTCCAGCATGTTTAATCTCTGCAGTCTTACCTCCTTCTACCAACCATATCATCAGCAAACTTTTCCAAAGCAACATAACCTTAATTACATTTTAACTTCATCACAGAGAGAAGTGATATATTCATTTACTGTTGGGAGGCAATTTTCAGGTTGAGCTGTGGGTGGTTTTCTTTTTTCATGGTGACTATTTTTTTTCAGACAGGGCACAACTATAACAAAGTATTAGGAAAATATGTTCTTTTCCTTAGCTCTTAGTCATTCTTTAGTGGACTATAAAACTGATTTAAAAAAAAAAAAAGCCACCACCAACAACAAAAAAACACTTTTCATGTGACAACAACTGACTGTGTGAACATAAGGTTAAGGTGTCCCTCCTCTTGTCAGCAAATTTTAGCCACTTAAAAGACAGCTGTCTAATTTAAATCAGCTGGTTAAACACCTTCCACACATGAACGGCCTTTTTGGTCCCTCTGTGTCAGAGCTGGGACACAGGCAACTTGACCTAGGTATGATGAACCCACCCGTAACCTCCATGTTTTGTTCCACATCATGGGTGTCAGAAAGGAACCTCCACTTAGTTTTACTGCAGACCAAGAAGCCAGTAGGGGCACATACAGCATTTAGCATTAGTAACCCATACCCAAACCCAAAACCCAGGCCAACAACAAGGAGTGTCACAGACTCCCTAAGCAGAACACAGGGAGATGGAGAATGCTGACAAGTGTGACCCTGAAAAATAATGAAAAAAAATATTATATTTGAGGCAGGAATTATTAAGAAAAAATGGAAGTTTTGCCAGACTCAAACAAGGAACTGAAAGCATTATGAAAGATGACAAGAACAAAGAATCTTCTTGACCTGTGAAAATTTTGAATTTAAGGGATCAGAATTCACTTTCAGGTGCCAGAAGCTCCCAGAACATCTGCCCAACAGGCTGGGGAGACTCAGGGCATATGGACTACCTATCTTCACTTAACTTCACAGCACTGCACACCACAAATAATGCTTGTCCGTGAGAGGTCTGATTGTCTCTGTATCACCTGCTGTCTGCTCAGCTGCACCCTGTCCAGATTCACCAGGAGGTCAACGTGACATGTATAAGCACATTCACAATGAAAGAATGATTACAACAAAGCGTTCAGTTTTGCTAGGAAGCCCTTGAGACAGCAAGTGGAGCTGTCAGCCACCTGCAACTTTAGCTGACATGAGGTGTTGTGGGGAGGAGAACTCAACATATCAACAAATAAGGCATCAGGTCCTCTCAGTTAGCACCCAGAAACACGGAGCAGTCTATGCCCTCTTTCAAAGAAGGTGGTTTCACCCAAGACATCCAGCGTGGCACTGAAGTGCTCTCAGGGCAGGCTCTCGTGGCACTTAGCAGCCTTCCCTGGTGCTCACCAGCAGCTCCTCTTCTTGCCTATGAGCTCCTGCGTCACTGCAGGCAGGAGGAGGTAGAACTCTACAGGCTACCCTCTCCTTCACCCTGTGCGTCTCATTCAATTTGAGTGACCCCTGCTTTGTGATCTGAATGAGGGAAGGACCTTATCGAAAAAATAGTGTTACTGTGTAGAACAAGTCTATCTCCTAGTGCACACAGGAGGGCACCAGATAGGATTGTAACTTGTGGAAGATTCTCAAATATCAGTGCAAGACACTTGTTTTGACATTTTCTTCCCTCTACATGCTTAACATTGCAACCTTAATGGTGTTGTTCTAATTTTTGTTACTTTATTATCTGATTAATTTTTAGTTTTCTGATACAGCTAGACTCATTGCCAAAGACTTGTTCACAAAAGCCTTGGGATTTGGTGACACACTCCCAGCAAGGCAGCACAAAAAGGCCTGTTCAGCTTTATCTGTCCTAAAAATATCCAGTTGGCTCACTTAAGGCCCATCTGGCCTACTAACTCCTACAGTGGCCAAAAGCAGATGCTTGGGGAAATGTATAGAAACAGGAAAGCATAAAGTGATACTTCCTTTTAATGTATTCCCAACAGCCAGCAATGTTTGGCTCAGGCAATTCCTGAGTGATGTCTTTAGATCTAATAGGTTTAATAGATAGGCTTCTTCATCCATTCACTTCTGACATTCAGCATCCTCAAGAGACAGGGGATGTCTCTTGAGACTACAGGAGATGTATAAGGAATGGGAGCTGGGGAGAGGGGTATCAAGGGCTTCGGACCAGGCTCCAGCTTGGTCTCCCATGAAATAGTCACTGGGTAACCATGACCAGGGACTGGATCTGAGGATCCTAGGAGACCTTGGGTCTGACTGGGGACTGAGGGATTGGAATTTGAGGAGCTGAAGTCCTTTGCAACATGAAACTGCATCTTTCATAGACTTTGGGCCAGGGTGAGACAGCACGCAAGTGGTGGTTCTCATTGTCACAGTTTTGAACTAAAGCAGCTGAACTCTGCCCAAGTCCTGCCATTACACCCCTCTTACAGCTGGATGCACACCTGCAAGACGTTCTGGCATCCCTGTTGCTGGTGCTTTGCTTCAGCAAAAATTAATTAAAAGCATTTAAAGCTGTTCCAACAAGACAATGTAGTAGCAATAATATTTAAAAGATACAACTTCAACGAGCCCACATTAGTCAATATTATTTATGTTAACATTTTTAACATATTATTATAAACTCTTATACTAGTAACATTGTAAATACCCACAATAGCTTTTTAATCTTAAGAGAAATAATCAGAAAAATCACCTGCTTTCCCTACCAGATGTAAAAGAACAAAACATTTCCTTTTCTCATCAGGATACTCAAGAAATCTTTTCAAATATTCATCTGCCAAAATCAGTGAACTATGCCACACACTCTCCCCCAGTCTGTTGACTTTCTGAAGGAGGAGATGGAGGTCAAGGACGATGCTATGATAGGTGCTTAGGTAGCTTTATTAGAAGAGCTTTAGATAATCTTTGCAAAAAGCCATATTAATGATGTTGCATATATAGATGTAAGCCAAAAAGATGGCTTGCAATCCAGAAGCCAGTGCTGTATGTGGTTCAGGGAGCTGAATCTGGACCAAAACAAGGATAAGAGTATGGCTTTTCAACGACTTCTAGTAGCTGCTTGTGAAGGGACTGAGAAAGGGAGATGGCAGGTTAGCAGGAAAGTACATGGAGAAGAGAGGTAAAGTGCAATGCAGGAGAATCTAAGCAAGATTGCCAGTATGAAGCTTCCAAGGTGGTCAAATGTGAAATGTGGATCAGCAACAGGTGGCTTTCCCTTAACCTCTGCCCTACACAAAATCAGGTTTATCTCAGCAGGAGCTGTGTAGTTAGGCTGAGCATGGGGAGAGGGGTTTATACTAAAACACAGTGATGTGGTGGCATAGGTGGCACAGGTCTAATGTAACCAGAACTGGAAGCTGAGGTCTGGAGGTCTTGCAGCTCACTCCTTTGATTTCGTTAATGTTGGGCAGGTTACAAAAACTTGCACCAGGCTTTTTAGCGTTCACAATTGATAGTAAACAGCAGGCGTGTAATGTCACCTGCCCAGAGTAACTTAAACTTGCTCAGAAAGCTGGGCAGAGGACAAAGTGTCCTTGGGTAGGACACCGTGCAGGCAAGGTGGACCCCCTTTTTGACTCAAGCCATCATGTTACAGCACTGAGCTCTTGGCATTAAGGAGCTTTGCAGTGCACTCATGGATGGCATTTATGTCAGATCTAAGAGCAGCTGGAGGATTCACCAACCCACTTCCAACTGCCTTGAGACATGGGATGTTTCTCAACCAGTGGGGAAAATCCCCTGGCCTAGGACATCTGCAGAAAGCTCAAAGGCCCTGTAATAGGCTGTGGAGAAGGAACTTATTAGGCTTATCTTTGGTTTTTATTTGTGAAGAGTTTCTTGTCTGCACAAGGTATTTTACCTCAGTCCTGATACGTTAAATCTTTCTTCCTTGGAGATTTAAAATATATTTGTTTTCACCATTTCTCCTCAGTCTCTATCTGTTGCTTGCAATACTAGAATAACACAGAGACTAAAACAGCCTGACGTGGACTTCCCCTAGAGATGTGTCAGGTGGTCAGGAACAACCTCGACGTTTCAGCATCCTAACTCAGCAAAATACAGATTCCTGGAAATAGGTATTTCAGCCGTGCCAAGAATGCTGCACCAAGCAATGCTGTTATCGATCCAGACCACACAATGAATGATAACTTCATGTATACAAGGACAGATCAAGTGTACTTCATAAAGCATTCCTTGAGAGTCTAATGAAGCACAGAGTGAGATTTTTGCCGTAAACCCACCGTGGTTCGCCTGGAGGCACGCTGCCACCTCCTTGGATCGCTCACTGAAGCAAAGATCAGTTTTGCGAGCTCTGAAAGTCACCCCCCCAGCCTCTCCTGCAGATCACGGCCAGCTTGCAGGTTTCGCTGCGCTTTTCTGCAGGGCTCAGGCACCACTAGAGGGAAACACAGCACCACCCTCGGCAGCTGCCGCGGAGGCCGAGGGCCGGTGGAAGGCCGAGGAGAAGCCAGGCTCTTCCCCAGGGGCTGTCCTGCCCTGGGACACCCTTCTGCTGGGCACTGCACGGGAACTGGGGCCGCGGGGGGGTAAATGCCACAAAGGGTGGCAGGGGAGGAACCCAGTCCCACTGAAACGGAGGAACTGCCCTTGAGAAGTTGGCGGGCTCACGGGGTTGAGGGCCTCCTGACAGGAAGCATGCTGATATTTCTGTATGGATAACATGAAGGGCATCAGGGGGAAGCTGCCTCTGGTTGGTAGTTAAATTGACATGAAGAGCTGCTCCCTGGTCTGAGAAAGAGGGGCAGGAGGTTTGTTCTCTCTTCATCACACTCTCTCTGAAGGAAGCACCTGGAGGCTGAGAGGCCCCAGGCACGGCGCTCACAGGGACACAAGTCCTCCACGGCATCTCCCCAGAGGCAGCGGCTCCAACCAGCCCAGTGCTGCGTCCAGGCAGTGAGTGAGGGCTCATCACCAGCCTGCCAGGGTGAGAGCAGTGACCCTTCTCCACTTCAAAGGTGCTGGATTCACCACTTTCCAGCATGGAAGCAAGGGGTTCAGCAGTTTTCCTAAAAGACTCATGTTTCAAACTTTGCTTTGGCTTGGCAGGGAGAGGTGAATGCATTCAGCTTATAAAAAGACAGTGCTGTTCCAAACAGCTCCTGGATTGGTTTGTTGCTGACAAGAATGCTATCAAAGGACAGATCAGTGACACAAAGGTTGACAAGAATGATCATTATCGTCATCATTCTTCTCACATACTCTTACCTTGTATAATAGACGTTTCCTCCCTAGACTTGGCCTTTAAAGAAAATTATGTCCAGTTCTCACCATGTTGTTTTCCATATCCTTGAATGATCTAGAAAAGGGAGTGAAGAGCCAAGTAGCAAAGACCACAGCTGATACAGAATTAGCCATAACAGATAAAACTGTGACTGAGAAGAATAGCAGAAATGTATTCTCTGCTACGTCATGTTATGAAACCCTATTTATGCATGAACAATCGTGGGCTTTAAATGAACTGTTTTTATTATAAGGATATAAAACTACTAGAGAATGTCCAAAGGAGGCTACAAAGATAGTGAAGGGTCTAGAGGGGAAGCGAGGAGGAGCAGCTGAGGTCCCTTGGTTTGCTCAGCCCAGAGCAGAGCAGGTTGAGGGGAGGCCTCATGGCGGCCTGCAGCTCCCTCACGAGGGGAGCGGAGGGGCAGGCGCTGAGCTCTGCTCTCTGGGGACAGTGACAGGACCCGAGGGAACGGCATGGAGCTGGGGCAGGGGAGGGTCAGGCTGGGTGTTAGGGAAAGGTTCTGCACCCAGAGGGTGGTCAGGCACTGGGACAGGCTCCCCAGGGCAGTGGTCACAGAACCATGCCTGTCAGAGTTCAGGAAGCATTTGAACAACGCTCTCAGACATAAGGTCAGATTTTGGGGTGGTCTTGTGAGGAGCCCGTGAAAAGCTCCCGTATGAGAAGAAACTCAACAGGTTAGAAGTAGACTATCTGAGGTTTGGAAAGTAGACAGCAGAGGGTGGTGACAGCTCAGTCTCATCACTGGTGGCCTAAGAAGATGTAGAAGGAGTCTCATTCCCTGTTTCACATAACAGAAGTATTCCTTTTTCTCTATTAAACTATGACCTAATAGTTTTAAAACAAACACCAGGAAGTCGTGGTGGAATTTTGTTTTCATTGTATGTTTAATTAAATCTTATTGTCACAGGATATTGTGGAGACCAAAGATGTGGAGAAGCCCACCAAGGGATTAGATACATTCACTGCAGCTAAATCCACAAGTAGCTACTAAAGATAGGTGCACAGGAAGCTCCTAAAGCTCTGAAAGCTGGATGCACAGTCCAGGAGCTGGACTATTACATAGTTATCTGCTGCTTCTTTTTCTTCTGTAGGTATCTTCAGATGGATAGTGTCAGAGATAGGGTGCTGAACCATGTGGATTGGCATGCTATAGCCAAGTTGGAAAGCTGGATCACCACAAGATTTTTCTGAAGTTCATATGGAATTTAGGATGTAGCTGGGAACTGACTTTCCACCTAGAAAGTGTCATACCTGGGATACAGCAATGAATAACTCAGGAGCAGCTTCCCTGCACAACTGCGAGCCAGAGTTTCACTTGCTGGTCTGGAAATGAAGCAGGCGGTAAAAGTGATTAGCAGTGGAAAGACACTAGACAGCTGTAATCATCTAAATGCCTTCCTATTAACCATGTGAGAAACTAAATCCTCACAATCACATTCGTTAGTAAATGCTAATGACAAACTGACTGCATGAAGTTTCATTTGATTAGGTATAAGAATCCTACCCCAATATAATTACGTTACACAGAATGACCTAAAAAAATAAAACCAGCCTGCCTTGGAGAGCAAATGACTGTTAATAGTAAGAAACAAGCAGAGAAGCCCTGTCCTTGCAGTACAAGGGCTGCTCCTGCTGCCGAGCAGCTTGACTGCACCCACACGCAACCAACAGCCCGTGGCGAATGGCGCAGAGTGTTCAGGCTCCCTCAGCCGATGGTAAAATGCCACCACGCTGCCTGGGGCAGCTCCTGCCTCGCTGCGGGACCTGCCGCTGTGACCCATCCTGGCACAGCCCCAAGGATGCAGCGGATGCTGAGTGTGAGAAGGATTGAGCCAGTCCGGCTGCAGCACATCGTGATGATTCACTGTGTATTAGCCTCATTCAGAAAACTCTGAAATGTCACAGTGAGAGCAGATAGCGGGCAGCAGGAGAAATTTGCCTTGTTGATGGCTGTGCTGTTTCTCACCCCAGGGGAACAACATGGTTCGACGGATGGGGCATCGGCATGAAACATGTGAGCACAGTCTGGCTGCCACTGACTTCAGAGGTGCTGGGTTTTTGCCATCCCTGGCACCCCACGTTGTGAAAGTGCGTCACCAGTCTCTGTGCTAGATGTGCTCACTCTTTCCTGCATTTGCAAAGCAGCGTGAGAGCTAAACATAAGAATTCATAGAGAAATGTGAAAATAACACAGCAGACATCAGTTTTCTGAGCAGGCTGCTTTGTTCATAACTTGACTGATCCTATTCTTGAAATATTGCTGAAAAAGATGTTTTCCTGAAATCATCTCCACAGAGCACGCACTGTTGTTAACTAAGAAATAGCTCTGCTCATGGTCTCATGCATTCACATTCAATAGCCATAGCATCTTCCTGCCCTGCTCACAAATGAAAGTGGCACAGACTCAGCACCCCAAGTGGTGCAGATTCAGGCTCCTCATGCTGGTGAGCAAGAAGAGGTAGGGCTGCTTACCCCACACACCAGCTGAACACAGTGGGGAAGGAGCTCACTGTGCCCTTGGGGGAAGGCTGAGAGCAATCCTAGCTCCAAGCTGAAGCCCACTGAATCTGTAACATCCATCATTTCTAGATACCCAGGTCTGGAGGTGACAAGTGCTATGGCAGTGTCTCTGAACAACAAAATAATCACGTGTATCGTGGTCCATTCATAGCATGAAGTACTTCAGAACAAAAAAGCAGCATACATCCTGATCCTAGGTATGACAGTGATGAGGACATGAGGAAAGTGAAAGCCTGAGCCAGAGGTTTTGGGAGGGGGTCAGACCACAGGAAATCCTTCAGACAGGGAGGCAGAAAAGAAAACATAGCCTCTCCAGGGAGGTTATGTCACATTTCTTTGAGGGCACAAGTCCCTCCTCAGCCAATGAAAGCTGCAGCCAAAGGGCCCCTGGGGATCGTGTCACCACTCCCTTTCTGCTCCCCAGCCCGACTGGTGGCCGCTGTGCACTGCCAGCTGAGGGACATCGTGTGCACGGAGGCCTCCCAAGCACCTGGCTGCCCTGCAGCCCCTCCTGCACCCACCCTGCAGATGAATTCTTTATACGTAATCAAATAAACAGGAAGGTTATTAGATTTGAATTAGCATTCACTAACACAATTGATTGTGTGGATTTTGTCATCTAAATGGTCAATGGTAGGACATTTGGATAATTATTACTGTTTAGTGATATTTCTTCAGCTAATTGTTTTTATTGAATGACTCACTTCGATGATGCAGCTGAAATTAGTGAGCAGCTGGGCTCCAGAGCACAGACTTTTATATGCCCAATCCACCTCCTAGAGGCTCCATCCTTCCTGTGAGACAGCACATGTGGTCCCTCTGGATGCTCCTTAGGAAAGGAACCATTTGGGAACTATTTCTGCCTCTGCCAATGCATGCCATGGGATGATCTCTTACAGTAGCTCAGCCCGTCAGGGTTAAATCAAACTGAGCTGAACTTAGCTAATAAACTCAGCCAAGGTGGGTTTTTTCCAAACTCCACTTGAGTGGGCGCCACCTGTGAGGGTAGCAGTGCAACAGCCCCAGGAGCCAAGATGTTTCCTCTTCCACCCTCTAAAACACACCCACCCTCACCCCCGGGAGCAAAGCCCTGCTGGAGCTGCCCTCCTGCCCCCTTCTCCACAGAGGGCTCAGAGCAGGCTTTGCCCACCTGTAGGTGTCTGGAAAAGCCTGGGTGAGCGGCGTGCTGCACCAGCAGAATGAGCACACCCGTGCCTGTGACCAACAGCTTCCTCTGGGTACGAGGTCTCCCCGGACCACTTCTGGGCCCCACAAATCGGTGGCATCACAGCAGTGTTTACCAGAGTCCTCCGTACAGGGCAGCTGAGGAAAGATGCTAAGGTACGCAGGAGTGAGAGTAGGTCTCACGGTCACGCTGTGCCGGAAACTGTGTTTTTGGGTCATCTGGCTTGTTTTTAATTCTGCTGTACATTGTCATTTGAGATCAACTGATGGGACCATGCAGGCTGGATCCACCCACCCTTAACCAGGGAGGAGACAGGGAGCAACCAACCCAGTGCCTCTTCCCAGGTGCGTGCATAACCCCGTGCTGCTCCTGCACAGCCGGCAGAGCAGGGGAGCTGGGGAAACACCCATGGCCCAGAGATCAGGGAGCTTAGGCTCGAGCTGCTCCCCGGTCCCACAGCACTGGTGGCTGTGAGGTGACAGCAACATGACAGGCACACTGCTGTCCTGCAAGGGGTCACACTCCTGGAAGCCCTGGTGGATGTGGATATTTTGTGGTGTCTTCTCCCTCCCAGGAGCGCGGGGTGAAGAGCTGCCAGCTGGGGAGGGTGCAGCAGGGGCTGCGATGAGCGCGGCGGGATGCAGACTGTGGGAGGCAGGGGAGGCAGCCGAGGGAGGGGTTTGTGCCTGTGCACGCAAATAGCAGCAGCATAAATAATGTGACTGTCAAACGCTTGTTTCAGAGAGGGACTAATAAAACTTTGCACAGCTCGGGGGGAAAACACACCCTTCCCTCCCACTTCCCTCACTGGCTTTCCCACAAACACATTTCAGAGCCTCCATGAATCTCCCCATCTGAAGCATAAAACCAAAGCAGTGGCCCTAAGACTGCGTTGCCAGAGGTCAGGGTTTTCCTAAACACATTATCTGTGTTTCCTGCTCAGAAATGTCCCGGAAGAATTCAAGGACTACTTTTTCCCCACTTGTTCCCGGACATTGAGGGAAGGCAGGCACCGTGTGTCATCGGGGCTATGCTGCGCGCCTCCGGACGTCACCACACCGCCCATGCACAAACCGTCTGGCCAAGAAGGAGCTTATCCCAGAGACATTTCTGCCTGGGGAACACCGCAGCCCTAATTCTGTAAGCATCACCCACTAAGTCTGAAGAAATCAGAGCCCTGAAGGACATAGCACTGAGTGAGAAGTCATCCCAGGAACGGATGCAACCTTGGAGGGAGAGAGAGAGACACTTAAACTCCATCCAGCTGAAAAATCTGTGTGGTGTCTCCATCTGCTCCCGCTTCCTCTGGAGCCCCGGTTATGGCTCTCCAGCCCAGCACTGTGGCAATCTGTTCCCCTTTCCTGCATCGCCCGGTGCAGCTGGGGGACCCCAGCACCAGCAGGCACGGGCACGCCCTGACGTGGATGTGCAGCGTATCTCTCTGCTGTCCCTTGGAGCTCTTCTCCCCATTTGCTCTCCTTAGCTCAGCTACCGTAGGTGCTGCAGCCCTGCTCTCGTCAGCAGCCTTTTGTGAACTCAGAGGAAGGATGGGCTGGGGCAGGACATCGTGCCAGAAACACAGCTAGCCCTTGGCAGCACTGCCTGTGCTCCCTGCGGTCACAGCCGGAGCTCCAGGTCTGAGCACGGCCCAGAACTCATCCAGAACAAAACAAGGGTCAAACCTGAGAGCTTTCCCAAGAGCAGCACCGTCAGGAACACGTCACACCGAGATGCTTGAGGCAAAGCCCCCATGGTGCCGGTTCGGCAGCTGCTGGCACTGACGGGAGTTTCAGACTCGGGTGCTTTATGGGGGGCAGAGGCAGGGGCTGGGGCTGCCCAAAGGCTGCCTGCCTTCGGAGAAGGTGTGCGCAGGAGGAACCAACCTCAGGACCTCTGCTCGCAGTCCCAGGGCTTTTTGAGGAAGTACCCAGCCCAAAGTTCATTTTCTGTGGTTCTTTTTTTTTTTTTCTTTTTCTTTTTTTTTCCCCCTCAGGGTTATGCTCTTAGTATTCTGTCTAGTATTTCCTGCTTCCTTCCCCCTCGGCTCCTCAGCTATCTCACAGACACAGTTACAGCACTCAGTGCATTAGCCCCTGCGTTTGCCACATCCGTCCCCAGGGAAATCCCTGGGCCCACACACAGTTCAGCTGCTAATTCAGGCTCGCTGTGTGCCTGTCTTCTGCGGAGGGCTCCAGCTGCTTCAGCTACTTCCATATAAGCAGCATGTTGGCTTTTTAAACTCACCCAGGCTGAAGAGCAGCCTTTGCACCCACCAACTTTAGGCATCAGTGCTGCACAGAGCAACCCAGACCCGCTATGGCTTGGCTCAGAGGCTGCCCACGTGCAGCCTCTCTTCGGACAGCCCAGCTTTGTCCAGTTCAGGTCTTCAGTTTGTTCAAAATATCATCTCGTACCACACGAAAATTTGCACCTAGAGCCAGTCTCAACCTTCTGGATCCCTAATCCAAAGAGAAAGGAGATGAGCTCCTTCCTTAGCACATCCCTGCTTGCTGCTTCAAATCCCCCTGTGCCTGACAAAGGTCTTGGTCTTGAAATCCCGTGGGGCCACTTGTCTGCATGGTCCCGTGGTGCTTCTTTCCCCACCTTTGCAGGATTCCTACTTGCTGGGAAAAAGCAGAGAACGTCACATTATCAAATGTCACAGCTGCCTGCAGGGGAAAGTCCCTTCGTAATTGTCAGTATGCTCCCAGTTCATATTTTCCCTGTCAGGTGCTTCCACTCTGTTTGCAGCCGAAGAAGGGGCTGTACTGATGGGCAGCACTGGTATTTGTGTAGCTGAAGGGGAAGTTGTACAACAAGCCCAAGAGACCTGTCTCTGCTTCCCTGCTCTTCCCCCACCCCACATCTCTCCTGTCCTGCATGACAGCGAGCTTTGCTGCAGCCGGCAGCAAGCATCTGCTCAAGGCATAAGCACTGCAAGCAGCATGCTTTAACAAAACTTCCACGGGAGAAATGAAAGGAAAGCACCTAGGAAAACTTGCCCTCCAAGTGGTAGCAGATTTCAAACTAAGTGACCTATATTTACCTTTAAGGCATAACAATAAAAGCAGTGTAAATTTATATGGTACATCTCATCCCTAAGGATCTCTAGATATACAAGCAACGGATATATAAACAGCCCCACGGTTCACACAGAGAAATGCAGATCTTCCCAGGGATGCAACACGTCGATTTAAGAGAGGACAGAAATAAGCTGCAGTCTAAAAATAAAACCAGAGACTAGCGTGGTCAGTTGGAAATCTGTGTAACATAATGTCCCTGCTAGGCTCTGGCCTGGACACCCTGCTGAGCTCCCTTTCTGTACCATGGAACAGCCACAGGATGTTAAATGCCTAGTCTGGACCTTGGCCTCACACGCTGAAAAAGTACCTCCCGTGTTGTTTCCTTGGATATTGTATAAGCCTGAATAAGCCGGGGAAATGTTTCCTACTGCACCCACTGCTGGACTTTTCAGAGCACCTGGCAGTCCCTTGACAGCCTCTGATCAAACGTGTGAGGAGGCTGGTAAACAGCCCGCAGGGCACGGGCAGCACTGCGAGCCACATCCAGGCTGACAAAAATAACCTTTGTTTAACTTTCCCCTTGTGTCCTTTCAAATTAGTAACAGTCAAATTATTATTAGAAAGTGGGAGGGAAATGTGTTCCCCTCGTTTAGCGCTGGACTAGGCGTCTGGACCTGAAAGCAGCCTGGTCCTTATCTCGGCAGCAGCTGTAGATGGGCGGCTGAGATATGCTGGTTTGAACTGCAAAACGTCGTCAGAACGTCAGTGTTTTCTAGCAAGTGCTTCCTAGCTTCCAGTGCATAGCGAAGTCCTTAATCCCCTGGAGAAATAAAAGGGAGTCCTATTCCAAAGAGCACACAGATTAGCCGGGAGATATCTGCACGTGCACTGGCACATGCAGGCTTACTGCTCTGCTTTGCTTTGCTTTTGGCTCTAGCAGCCTTGGCCAAGATCCTGCCGAATGTTGTGAACTGCCCTTCCTGTCATGTTTACTGCTAGACGTGCACAGCCCCTGAGATCAAATGGGAGGAAACAGTTAATAGATATCTGCAGCAGCAATCACAGAAGGACGAAGTTGAGGGACAAACTCTGGTAAATCAACAGCACCACAGTGACAGCACTAGACAGGTCTCATGATTAGTGTGGCAATCAGGAAATTACAGTTTAATGTGTTTGCTTGAGGAAGCAGCACGAGAATCTTTCATGTACTTTAAGAACTGATTAAAACCCTACTGCCCCTTTTCAGTATTCAGGCACGCAAGGCTGCTTCTCAGAGCCCCACCAGCTGCTTGCTGCAAGCTAGAATAAAACCAAACATACCATTCCTGCAGGCCAGCAGCTCTGCAAATTGGGTTTTCAAGGTACATAGAGCAGTGGGCATTTTTGCAAAATCCAGTCCCTGGGTATCAAAACTACCTCCCGTGGTCCCAGCCTTTTGCATCGGTACAACGCCGTTTAGGTAGCCCCTTTTTTTGGGGAATGGCCTCAGTACTGTGCTGTCCGTGTAACAAGGAGCCAGACCCATTTGCAGAGCATCTCCCATGGATCTTCACTAAGCTTCTTCAGGCAGCGGAGACTCCTAACGTAGTCACAAATAAGAAAACGCAGAGACCCTTGATCTCTAGCTGATGAGTACGAAAAGCACTCAGAGCAGAGGTTCTAAACCATAACATGCAAGAGGACAAAAAGGCATTCAGGTCAGCACAAACTACGGCAGCGTTCATGAAGTTTGCTCCTGCTTCAGCGTGGCTAGATGTGATCCGTGTGCTGCTGGTGCTGACCCTGACCCTAGCCCTGTCCCTGGGTCGGGATGGCTGCTCCGTCCCCAGGGGCACGTCACACGTGGGCAAAGGGCTGCCTAGCAAATCTGAGCAAGCACACAACTGAAAGGGGAAAACCAAACATTGAAAAGGTGAGTTTGTTTCTTTCTGTTATATTCGTTCATGCTTGTGGACTGTATGGCAAATTGTACAGAGTAATGGCTAGAATGAGTTAATTTTCAGGAAAGGACGGTACCTCAGTAGCATAAAAGCAGCACCGGTGACCTTCAACATAGCTAAGAAACCTTTGTTTTATATTATCTCCTGCAAGCTTAAGCTATCCCTCTAAGCAAATATTGTAAAACACTATTGTTAGCTGAGAGGAGTTCCCAAGAAGACAGCAGCTTTATTTGTTTTAATAAGAGTCCTGCTTGCCCATGCATCCGCTGGCTGTCTGCTACTGTACAGAGGGATTAGAGTTAGGGCAGAGCCGGTTCTTGAGCTGTGCTTTTGGCTGCCTCTTAGCCTCAGCACCGGCTCACGTCTGGGGCCTTTCGTCAGTGAGACTGTCAAAGCTACTATTACCACCGGGGACGTCATTTTTCTTTGTACAATGAAAAACAACAGAGACGTCAGTAAATGTGAAGCACTGATGTGCACCCACTCCCACCCAAAGCTCAGCTCCTGCTGCCAGGGCACGGCCAAGCACCCGGGCACCGCGGCCCCGTGCAGCAGAGGCTGGTGCTGCATCTGCCGGGGCAGGAAGTGGGCTGATCTTTCCATCCAGAAATCATTTTCCATCTCCTTTCCGCCACCTACAACTGGCTGAAGCACCGCAGCGTTCAGATGTACACAAAATGAGAGCATCTCAGCTCGCGTGCCTCCAAAAAGAGGTTTCTGCTGGCAAACACTTTCCAAAAATAGCCCCGAGGTTGCCTGTGACAGCAGCTGGAAGTCACTCGCAGAGGCAAAGAACTTGTTTTGCTGAACTCGGTTTCCAGCCATCGCAACGAGGACGGGAAGTTTGCAAGTTTAATTTCTGCGTGGCTCTGGCGAAGCCCCACCGGGAGGCAGCTCGGTTCTTGCTGGGCTCGGTGCCCCTGCTACTCGGATCAGGAGCTTGCTTTCCAGCTCCCCTCCTTGCTTTTGCACAGAGGCAGGTGGGAGGAGAATCATTTGTTAATTAAATTTCCCCTGCCAATTTACATTAAAAAGGGGAAACTCTTTCAAGAAGCTCACAAAACTTTCATAACCCTTAACCTATAAAAGAAAGAGCTGCACGGCTTTTCTAAACCTGCCCAAAAGCACCACCGGGTTGTCCCAGGCCCAGAGATGAATAATGAAAAAAAGCCCAGGAATGGTACGGCTGGGCTGAAAATCAGAAACATCTGTTTACGGAAAGCCAGGCGTCTTCCCTCTCCTCTGGCTCCCCCTTTCATCTTCGGATTTTCTCACAAGTCCTTTTTTTCAAAGGGACACCATCCCATGGGAAAATGGCAAAAGCCAAAAAACTCTCAGACACTGTTAGTCAGCGAGGCCAGCAAGAGTTGCAAGAGAAGAAAAATTCTTAATGGGAATCCCCCACATCTGAGAAGCGGCAGCAAAATTCACCAGGGAAAAATTCAGCATCGTCAACCTCACAGGCGTCTTTTATCCATGTGGGAGCCCGCGTCTATCCTGTTCTCCCTACGCACGGATGGGAGGACATCGGTAATGAGGAGCAGGGAGTAACTAAAATGGATGCAGAGAGTAAGGGTACTGGGAGAAGGTACCGCTTCTCGGGAAACAAAGTTCCTGTGTGTACGGTCTGAGGGGTTCTGTTTAGCCTTTGACACGGCCTGGACGTACAGAGTGGAGCAGGGATCCTCCCGCCTGCTCCTAATCCCGTGAGCAATTCCACCGCAGAGGTGTGAGGTCCCTCAGGTGCTGTGTGGTACCCGCACACCTGCAGGCTCCGCAATGTGTAACACCAGCCGTGCGCAGCATCTGAGTCTCTCCAAAGCCTGGCACCCCCCAGTAAGTAAATAATTAGCATCACGGTGACCCGATCCAGGCTTTGGGACACGGGGTGCAGAAGCGGCCCCACGCCGCAGCCCAAGCTCCCCTCCTGCGTCCCCCAAAGCCCCGTTTGGCCTCCGGGGGAGGGCCGAGGAGCCGGGGGGCTGCCTGCAGCGGGCAGCGGGCCCCGCGGGGAAGCCCCCGGGGCGGCCGGGCGGCGGCGTCCCCCCGCGGGGCTCCGAGTACTTCCCCGCCGCGGGCAGGGCAGGGCCGGGCAGGGAGGGCGCAGGGAATTCCGCCCTGCCGGGCCGCGCCGCGCCGAGCCGGGCCGGCCCCCTTCCCTCCCTCCCTCCCTCCCCACCCCGTCGCCGCCCCTGGCGCCGAGCAGGACCGGACTCGCCCGGCGAGGCCTTGAGAGGCTGGAAATTCCCGCGGCGGCGGCTCCTCCCCCGCAGAAATCCCCTCCGCCGCCGTGTATATGCGGCGCGCCGCCGCCGCCGCCGCTCACTCGCGGATGCCCGCCCGGTCGGCAGCGCCAGCCCCGCTCCGCGCCCCGCTCCCGGCCCCGCTCCCGGCCCCGCCAGCCGCCCTCGGAGCCGCGGCGCCCCGCCGCCCTCAGAGCCCCGCCGCCATGATCAGCGCCCGCCTCGCCGCCGAGCCGCCCGCCGCGGAGGGCTGCGAGCCGCCCCGCAAGGAGCGGGCGGCCGGGCTGCTGCCGCCCGACGACCGCCACGACAGCGGGCTGGACTCCATGAAGGAGGAGGAGTACCGGCAGCTGGTGCGGGAGCTGGAGGACATCCGCCTGCAGCCCCGCGAGCCGCCCGCCCGCCCGCACGGCTGGGCGCAGCAGCTCACCGAGGACGGGGACACGTAAGTCGGGGCCGGGGCCGCGGGGAGGCCGGGGCCGGGACGGGAACGGGGCCGGGGCCGCCGTCGGGGAGGCGCCGGGCGGGGAGCGGAGCGCGGAAAGTCCCTGGAGCGGCGCCAGGGAGAGGCGGCTCCCGCTGCCGTCGGAAAGCCCCGGCCGCCGAAAGCCCCGGCTTTCGAAACCCGCACATGACTGAGGCCGTGGCCCGGGCACCTCGTCACCCGTGTTCCCGCCGGGGGGACTGGGGCTTTCGCGTAGCTCGGCTAATTTTTCTTTTGTTCTCTCTTTTTTTTTTTTTTTTTTGGATGCAGTTTTCTCCACTTGGCGATTATCCACGAAGAAAAAGCCCTCAGCCTGGAGGTGATCCGGCAGACCAGCGGGGACCGTGCCTTCCTGAATTTCCAGAACAACCTCAGCCAGGTACTTTCACCTCGGCACCCCGGGGCCCGGATCAACCCCCACCGCCCCCACAAAAGCCCTGTGGGGAATTCCCAAGGAAAAATCGCTTTTTTAATTCAGTGGATATTAAATCAAAGCCTCCGTTCAGGAAAGCACCCGAATGACTCCGACCGGTGTTGGTGCAACACTTTGCCTCCCCGGCAGCGGCCTCTTACTTACCGCCCCCATTTTTCAAATATGATGCAATGGGTTGCACCCCTCCTCGCTGGGATGTTAATGATACCCTTCTTACGGATTGCATGTCTGGTATCTGGAGAGCCCCGAGTTCATTGCTTCCAGACTAACGAGCAGCTCTGCACTATGTCAGGAAGCGTAACGAACTGACTTTGTGGGGTGTGTTTTCAGCTGGGCAGAAATCCCCAAGCGACTGCAGGGTTTGTGTGTTCAGGCACTGCTGCCACGTCCGCTGTGTAACTTACAGGTTTCTCTTTTCTCTTTTGCCTGCAGACTCCCCTTCACCTGGCAGTGATCACTGATCAGCCCGAAATCGCTGAGCACCTCCTGAAAGCTGGATGTGACCTGGACATCAGGGACTTCCGAGGAAACACCCCGCTCCATATCGCCTGCCAGCAGGGCTCCCTCAGAAGCGTCAGCGTCCTCACGCAGTACTGCCAGCCCCACCACCTCCTCGCCGTCCTGCAGGCAACCAACTACAACGGTACGCACATGCTGCCATACGCACACCTCAGTACACGGCGCTGCAGACGGGGCTGCTGACCTCTGCAGAGCTGGAGAAGCAGCGTTGTTTCCATTTTAATGCTGAGGAGGCCCCAGAACAATGCAGTGTCTGACTTCCTTAAAATGTCACGGGCTGCATCTCGTAGGCCTCCTCACTGTTGATCATTGGCTCTCATGGCTTTGAATTTTGCATTTTTAATGAGTGCTTTTGCAGTACTCATTACAGTTATATTTTATATTTTTGCACGTTCCTCTTTTTTGTTGTTGTTGTTGTTACAATAAGCCACAGTTAAACACTGGAATAAAGCCTCTTAAGAAATCTTTCCAAATCCAACCCTATTATCCATACTTGATGGAAGTTGGAAAGCTCTTCTGGAAAATACCCCTTTGTTCTGGATGAATTGCAAACTTAAATATCATCCTATCCTATCATCTTGACTGAATTATTAACTGAATTATAGGGCGTTACGTTAGACTTACTCAAATTTTACCTTCATTTGTGTCTTACAGGACATACGTGTCTCCATTTGGCTTCTATTCAAGGATATCTGGCTGTTGTCGAGTACCTGCTGTCCTTGGGAGCAGATGTAAATGCTCAGGTATGTAACTTATACCATGAATTTAACTGAACAGGGCTGTGTAGTCACAAGATTCAACAGGTCTGACGGCAGCAAGCCCAGCTCTCCTAACGTGCAATACCTTGTGTTATTTCCAAACAGGAGCCATGCAATGGCAGAACGGCGCTGCACTTGGCCGTGGACCTGCAGAATTCAGAGCTGGTGTCACTTCTGGTGAAGCACGGGGCAGACGTGAACAAAGTGACCTACCAGGGCTACTCCCCTTATCAGCTCACGTGGGGAAGAGACAACTCCAGCATACAGGAACAGCTGAAGCAGCTGACCACAGCTGATCTGCAGATGTTGCCCGAAAGCGAGGACGAGGAGAGCAGTGAATCGGAGCCTGAGTTCACAGAGGATGAAGTAAGTGGCCATTTGCACCTTTACGAGAGATGGGTCAGATCCTGCCCTTTGTGGTTTGGCTGGTGCCGCTCTGATGACCTCTTACCTATATAACTTGTGGGGATAAATAGCTGCTAAAGCAAGGTTACACTGCCAACTGTCAGAAAGGTGGCAAGTTGGGGCAGGGATATAAATAGAATAAGCTTAAGAATAAAATACAAACAATACACTGGGGAATGGAGGTTAACTTCACACGATGCGCTCCTCTGAGCGTCGTTCTGTTCCTGACACCTACAGAACCTTGTGAGATAAAATTTAAGTTAATTGGTGGTTTTTGCCTCCCCAGCATTTGTTTTTCTGACATTATTAGTGCTGTGGAAGAGCAAACGTAACCATTTCAGTGTAGAAATTATAGGCACCACTGAAGTCAGGGCACACAGCATTTGGCTGTTTTCCCAGAGTAGATAGGATACTCCCAGTAGGAGTTTTGCATTAACAGCATTCTGTGTTTTTCTTCCAGCTTATGTACGACGACTGCTGTATTGGAGGACGACAGCTGGCATTTTAAAGCAGAGGTTTCTGTGAAAAGTGACTGTGTACATATGTATAGAAAAAGGACTGACTTTCTTCATTTAAAAAGGAAGTCTAAATGCAGAGGAGAAGACTGTACTGAAATACTACAGTGCCCAGCCAGGAGCACGAAATGGTAACAAGAGCAGTTGGTTCCATGTTCTGACCTGTATTTAAGTAACAGGAGTGTAACATCGTTAGAGATCTGTGATTACGCACACCACCTGATAAAGAGCTGTGTATCTCGTCGTCTCAGCCAGCTGAAGATAACAGACTACTACACATCCAGCGTGCTGCTGACAGAAATGCATTCGAGAGCTACCTTGTGACGCGGAGTACCATGAGGGATGTTGTCCCCTCGAGGCAGGATGGGCTCATACAAATGCCCCATGTGCTGGAGGCTGTTTGTTGGGCTGGTGTAAGGCTGATGGCACTCCCTTGCCTCGCTGACTGACCCCAGGTGCTCTCGGGGTGCTGGGCAGCAGGCAGAGGAGTTAGAGAGGAGATGTGGCCTCCTAGCTGTTACGAGAAAGGTAGCAATGATGTTAACTGTGGGCATTGGAAACAGTGCGTTTCACACCGTGTGTGTCATAATTGCTACACTTTTTAGCAATTGTATAGAATGTAAATACTGTACATTTCTGTTTATAATTATTTTGGTACATGTGAGATATGTATTTATTAAAAAAGTCAGATTACTGTACCTGGCCTGTGAAGCAATTTGTTGTCCCTTTCATTGTCCTGAGCTGCGTGGGCCCCACACGGTTAGCTTTCTCAGAAGTACTTGAAATATAGTAGACCTTCAAGGTCAGAGGCTCAGGGGTTTTAGGGGGTTTACTGCAGTAGGAGTAAGACATCTAAGCAGCTTTCAGCTCTCAGCCCTTCTGCAGCTAATTTTAGCAGCACACGTAGGTGTAGTTTCCTGTGCCCGTTGTCGCAGGCGGGTAGGGGGCTGGGATTCCCCCTCTGTCACACAAGTGCCAGACCGCCCAGGCCAGGCGGAGACTTCAAGACCATCTCTGGTGATAACCGCCCGCCCTGGTGGCACCTTTTGTTCCGTCTCCGGTGGCTGCGGGCACAGGAGGGATGCAGAACGTGGCTTGAAACTTGGCTGCTCTTGTATTGACTTGCTGAGGGAGGTTTGCAGAGCAGCCCCGTGCCTGCCCTCCCTCTCATTTATCACAGCCCAGCTCCGGTTTGAACTCGGACACCTTCAGACTTTCCAGCGGGGATTTCCACAGGAAGAGGGAGCGCATGCCCGGGAAGGAGTGCTGCTGCTTCCCCCCGCTGAAATTCAGGCAGAGGCCTCCCCCTCCTCCCCACTGCAGGAGCTGCAGCCATCCCCGCACAGTCTGCAGCAGTGCAGCCAGGGGCCTTAACGCCTTCCAGTTTTTCCTCCGCGTTTTCTCCAGGAACTAACACAGAATCATGTAGTTCAAATTCCCATCTGCGTCTGATCGCCCTTCAGCAGCCTGTTGCAGAGCAGGGCTGATTTTAGCCGCAGACACTAGACCATTAAGCAATCACATAGAGATTTGGTTGAGAGAAATGGGGCCATTCCCAGCTTTGTGTGCCACACTCCTCCCACACCGCGACCCCGAGATTGGGATGGGGTGCGGCAGAGCTGCTGACGCAGGACCGAGCTCTGCCAGCTCCGCTGGCCAGGGGACTCCTGTGCTGCTGGCAGCCGGCCACCCTCAAGAGGCGGCAAGGGCTCCAGGTTGCACAGGACGCCCATCCCCTTTCCCATCTCCCTCTTTGTGGGGGTTTCTGACACACAACCTGCACGAAGGGCTGTTTGGTATGAGGAAGAGCACTGCATCTGGCTGGGCACTTCCTAATTTGCATGGGAGCCAAAGGCCCTTGTGGAAGTGACTACACAGAAATTGCTATCCTGAGTCATTTGTATTTCCCTTCCACTCTCATTTCATTAGAATTGGCCAGGTGTACACACTGAAACTTCCTTCTTGCAGAAAGGGCCATGCCCAAATTTCAAGCCTGCAATGTTTTCCAGGATTGGGGCTGGGTAAAAATCTGCCAAACCTTCTTGGGCTTTGAGCCTCACCCTGCACTCGTGCAGATTTAGCAGCCACTAAATCTGAGCTGGGGGTGGAGGGGATGGGGGTTTACCTACCTGCTGCAGGGTATTTCACCAGCAAAGAATCCCAGTTGGCTTCGAGCCTTTCTTGACTAAATACCATGTTGCAATGGCTGAAAATAAAAAAGACAATGGTTCCCTCAAGTAGCTGCACCTCTTGTTTCCCACTGACAAAACGTGGGCTTGAAATGCTGTCAGGGCCCTTTGGAGGCATTTACCACCTGTAGATATCAGTGTTCTGGAAGTGCTCAGGTACGTGGCTGGACCTGGTATACAAATATTTAAATAGATACCATCTGAATACAAATATTTTTTACTGAAAAGCCGGAGGGAGGGAGGGAAGTGTAGTTATCAGGAGTACCAGGCTGGCTGAGTACTTTTGGAGGCAGTGGTACATTCCCTGCTGCCCATTGCAACATTTAGGCAAACAATATATTAGGTAGGTGCTGTTATAATGTTGTAAGAATTCTGTAATGACTTAATAAATTAAGCAAATGCTTTACTGTACAAGGAAGTTTTGCAGCTAAACAAATCATTGCCAAGGTACTGCATGTTGGTTATGCTACTGTTTGCCTTCCTCAGTCATGCAAAATTAACAAAGTACCAAAAATGCAGGAACCACAGTTAAAGCAAGTAGGACAGTGATTAATGTGAGAATTTGTGTTTGTTCACAAAATAGGTTTGGGCATGTTGTGTGTTTGTGGCCACTCCACAGTGTACATTGCTAGCACGGATTTATTCAGTGCAGCGTTTTGCCTTTTCACTTGATGCAACTTGATCACGCTGTAACACAAAAGTGAAGCCTGTCCACTATATGTCACTCACACACCCACCCCCAAAAAAGCAAGTTCTGACACATGTCCTTAACCAATCCATATCTGCACTGTTTCTGTCTTTTCCAGACCTATGCCTTTAGAAAGATCTTCTGAGACTGGTTTTGGTGATAACCTTCTGCCTTTATGCTTGCTCCCTGGCATTCTGGTAGACATGTCCCATTAGAAGGACTGGGAGAAAAAGCTCCTTGGGTATTCATTCTGCCAGCATCGCTTTTTTTTCTTATTCTGCCACTACGGCTGCTATTAGCAGAGCAACTCAACCTGTTCTTGCTTGTCTGCTCCCTCCTGCCAGTGCTTCTCCACGTTGGCCCAGGGTTCAAAATTCTCTTCCAGCACCTGTCCTGGGTTGCTCAGCAAGCTTTAAAGAGTTCCAGAACAGCTTTGCTGCCACAGATCAGGGTCTTACGGAAAAGCATACAAGGATGGCCACATTTTAGCAATACTGAGCATACTCTCCTAACTTCAGCAACTTGTGGTTTAATGACTGACCGAGGTCAAGGTGGCCTCCTTCATAAGAAATGGCTCTCGATGGGGTTTTATTCCACAGACGTTGTTAACTGCTTCTGAGGTGACTGCACACCTCAGACATTGGCAGCACCCTGTGGGAGGGACTGTCTCAGTCCACCGATAAATGGCATGAGGAAGCACATCTCTTCATTTCATTTGGCCACCAGGTAACTTCTCTTGAAATGCCCCTGACTACAGACCCATCCTCACAGCATGTTCTGCCTCCTGTTTATCCTGTGGTATCAAAACATAACTCTGTCTCTCCGTGAAGGCCAGTGCAGCTTCTGCCGCTTTCACACCACTGACACTGACTTCCTGGAGCTGCTGCTGGCTTCGCACCACAGGATCCCTCATCCCTGCTGTCCCTCAGAGCAAGGACGGGCACAAAGCAGCACACTTCTCTGTTTCCTTATAAATTCTCCCAGTATATATTTTTTTCTAATGTAGTCACATCTACTGTTATTAGCAGGCTCAGTTCTTTCCATCAGCCTCCCTTCCCAGCACCTTGGTTCTCTCTTCCCCAGCAGCAGGATCCACCTTTTTCTGTTCTTTTCTCCCTTTCAGGCTGAGCATTTCCCTCAGGTCCCTCCTCTTCTCCTCCTGCACCAGCTTCCCCATGAGCTTATTCACTCATCCACATTTATGACATTGCCCTGCATGAGCTTGCATTTTTGTTTCCAGCCTTTCCCCTCACCCATTCTTGTAAAGCAATTCGATAATCCCTCAGGGATATTCCCATACTTCCTTATATTGCACACACAGAGCTGAACTATCTATTTCCTCCCACACCTTCTTCTTCCTCCTCATACTCTCTCTCACCACCGAGTACTTTGGGACCCTTCTCCTTAGTTCATTGCAGGATGTGCAAAGGTGAGGGTGCCTCGCCTCAGCAGGGCGAGGTGGCCATGGGCTTGGGCTGCTGTCTGCACAAGGGGCCTACACGGGGGCTGTAACTCTTGCTCTCCTCCTCCTTCAGCCCGTTGGCATTAGGAAGTGGCTCCCCGCTGACACTTTGGCGTTTTACACAGGGGACATAGCACAGAAGCGCTATCGGACAGACAGGGCCGAGGCCCGGCGTTCAGCAACCACTCGCCCACATGCAGGCCGTGGGCGCGGCCGCCTGCCTGCCCCAGCAGGACTCCGTGCACCAAAAGGCAGCGAGGCCTCCAGCACCTCTGATCTGTTTTAAAAGCTGCTGCTGGCTTTGCCCCACAGCTTCAGTTCAATCTCTGGGGCAGTGGCTGTGTGGGCTCTCCCCATCTCCAGCAGGAGCCAGTCACAGCTGTGGCACCTTGGGGCAGCTCTCTGAAGCCCACACATCAAAGCCAAAAGGCTCTGTTTAAACGCTGACACATTTATCAGGCCACAGTATACAAAACCAAAGTCCAGAGGGCTTGAAACAGAAACACCCCCCGCCCTGGAGATCCGGCTTCCTTTCCTCCCCCTCACTCTGGCACTCAGCTCTTCCCAAGGCCATCTCCTTGTCCGGTTTTCCAAACAGGACTTTCTAGCCTGGATCAGAATAAAGCTGGGGATTTCCCTGCTCAATCCTTTCCGCAATGTGACTGCTTTAGAGCCATCACAAGCAGCTCCAATGGGCTCTGTCACCTTTCCCAGCAGTGGCCATGCAGCCTCGGACCTACCCACCACTGGCCACGGCTTGGTGGAGGCTTCACCAACTGGCTGGGCCAACTGGGTCCTCACACCAACCCCACCTCCTGTCCCCCAGGCCCGCAGCAGACCCAGTCCTCCAGGTCGAAGTCCCAGGGGCACAGATGCCAGCAAGATTTGTGGGTACGCCTGGAGAGGCAAGGGGAACACTTCCAGGGCTGGATGTTGGAGGACAGCATCCAGATTCGGATGGCTTAACCCCCTTACTAACATTTAAATGTAGAGGGCTTCCTGCGCTGCTCCTCAACCTGCCTCTTCCTGGCCCTTGCCAATGCCTGGGTGCTCTAGAGAGTTTATGCAAACTAATTTAAATTGCCCATTTTTTGAGCTTAGTTTGCTTTTGGATGGGTGTCTTGCTTGGAAGGTGCAGGCCTCTTTTAATTTAAATCCTTTTTAAAATCTCAGTTTTAGCTAGCTGAGATTAATTTCCTGCATGTCTTTCAAGAGACACCCTAAAGAGAAGCTTGTCATCCCTCCAACCAGAAGCAAAATGCAAAGTGTAACGTGAAGCTAAATGAGCGAATACGTGCAAAGTGCTGCAAGACCGTCAAACAGAAAGAGCCTTAAAATGCAAACATTTTTAACACAAACGCACCCAGCAAAGTGCACATGGCTGCAATTACAGTGCAAGCCTTAACTCAGTTAATTATTACCCCAGGATTTCAGTAGCTCGGAGGAGGGTGTTTCACAAAGAGGTAGGGAAGAGTTCTGTGAGTGCTGCTGCTGCACTTCACAACCCTGTTTGTCTGCACCTGGGACTGCCCAGGTGTTGAGCAACAGGCAGCCCACGGCGAGAAGCACCGAGCAGCTTTCAACAAGGGGCTGTGCTAGCAGAGCTGAGCTGCCTCCTTCCCCTCTGCATGGGGAAAGGACACGCGATTTCCAAGCCAGAGCTCTAAGTACATGTTGAACCGAGAAGGACTGAACGTCAGTAATGATAGCTGCCTGGCCTGTGTGGTACACAGAGTGAAACCGCCCTCTTATTTCAGTTTTTCTAAGTGGATGGGTTTCCACTCCAGCCTGCGTCAGGGCTGTTGCTTCTGGGTTCAATATAAAATGCCGATTTGACTACTCATCGCGGCCTCTCTGAGAAGCTTTGCCCCAGCAAACAAGCAAACAAATAAATAAAACCTCCCTTAAGCTGCATGAAGACTACTTACTCTGGGCTGTGCCGAGCTGAGTTTGGGGAAAACCCTCCAGAAGAGGGAGATTCACACCACCCACTCGCCCCCAAATAGACTTGACCTCCACCTCCTGTCTCACAGCCTATGAAATTTCCCGAGCTGTAGCAGAACATCCCACATCCTCCATACGCCTGCCTGCCCGAGACCTGTCCATGCTCCCATCCTTGCAGGCCTGACCCACAGCAGCAGCAAGCTGAAACACCTGGCACCGAGATGCTGGGATATCCGACCGTAAAGAAGTCCCACTCGCACCCTGATTCACTTGCTGAGGTGATTGTTTTTCATATGGAAATGCCTTAAGGATTTATCACTGTATCATCTCTGGATCTGCTCCTGCTTAAGAGATGTGGACAGCATCACAAATGGCCAGGACTTCGGGCCAGCGTCACCTTCAGCCACCGCGTGCCTGGACGCAAAGCCTGTTTCCCTTCTCTGGGAAAAGAGGCTGACCTCCAACACGCACAGCGTATCCACTTCCCTTCGCGAACCATTCCTGTTTCTGAAGGACTTGTGAAGCCAGGAACTGATAAATCTTCATTTCCCTTTTCAGAAAAGTCTTGACAAAGTGGGATGAGGAAACCGCTGGGGTTATTTTGCAGTCGGCTTCTTTCGGTGCTTGCTTCCTTCCTTCCAAGCAGTGTCCAAGGAGGTCTTCCAAGATGAGGTGCTCTGGGAAGCCCGTTCCTAAAAATAGCTGTGTTGAGGGGCAGGAGAAAAGAGGAAAGAGCTGCAACCACGCACTGCACAATAACAGAGAAGAGCACGTCAGTCAGTGTGCAGCAGCAGTGTGGCATAAGTAGCACTGAACACATTTTTTCACAAGCATTAAGGAGTAAAGAATGTGTAGCCCCACCTGTATCTCAGCATCCTGTGAATGAATGCCAATTTCACCAAATGTTCTGCTCAATTTAATAAAAAGTTGAATAATTCAAAATTGCCATTTTTAATTTTTTTTTTCCCAAAGGGAATTTTTTTTTGTTTTAGCTAGAAAAAATACATTGTTTAAAACTTTTGTGTGATTAAAATAATATCGAGAACTTCCAAGCTGAAACAGAGTACTCAGTAGACTCAGAAAACAAGCCTTTATTTCATTTTTTCTTAGTCTTTGGAAACTTCAGATGTTTCTTTTGTCACTCATCCAAAACAATTTTTCTCCCAAGCTTTCAAGACTGTGACACGACATAATTTCCTCTCCCCCTCTTCTCTTGACTCATGTGAACTGGGCATACCTCTCTGACCTGGGGCGTGCTGCGTCATCCGTGAAAAGTCAACCCCAAAATTTGCATCCAATAGTAGTCTATACAATAGCTATTAAACACCTCGGGCTTGTTTAGGGGCAAGTTTTCAGGCAGCCTTGCAATCGGTGGCCTTCAGTCAGGTCTTCTCTGCCGCCTCTTGCAGTCACAGGCACTCACCCACCTCACCCACGTAGATCCCGTTTCCTGTATCCACTGACTGTATCTTTTGGCTGCTCCGGATACATCAAACATTAGGAGAAAGCTGAGCTCACAGGAGGAGATATTTTCCAAAATAGATCCTGAGGGCTTTTTTCTGTGGTGAAACTCTTGAGGTGGTAAAGCAATCACGAGCATGCAGCTTCTCACAGGTTAACGGGTGATGATTTGGGCACCTCATGACAAGTGTCCTGGTGTGGAAGATTTTACCCGTGACTTACACCATGTCTCCACGCTGATTCAACTGAAGGCATGAAGCCAATGCACATGACCCAGGGAGTGTTAGGTATTTCCCATGCAGATGCTCTCATTTAGCAGCAAAGCTGAATGAAAGGAGCTCAGTGTGTCCTCTTCCTGCAGGCAAGTCCCCTGCATTGCAGGCAAGTTTGTCATGGAACATCACCATACAAGGCTTCTTAGCATCACCTTAAGAAAAAAAATTATCTCTACAGCTTCACTAACTTTACATCTGGACCCTTGGCTGCTGTCAGCAGAAACTGCATATTCCTCGGAACCACAGTACAAAGAAAAATGGTTAAATTTATTAACCATTTTGCTTAATGTCATATGAAATATCACCTTCATTGCCAATCCCCAGAGCACCTGAGGTCTATCTCTGAGGACAGCTAAAACTAGCAAGGAAACCCTTTGGGAGCAGCCTCCCCGCAGGCAGAGATGACCCTGGCCCAGTGCGGATGTGAAGAATGATGCAGCACTGCTGGGATCCATCAGTAAAAGGGACTTTCAAGGGTGAACTAAAAACCAAGCACGCCCTAACGATAGGGCAGACTTTTCCATCACGTTTCCTCAGCACTCAGCCGAAGGGCAGTGCTGTGATGCATGCAGAGCGCTTGCTGTTTGGTCCTGCTGGCTGCTTGCTCCATGGCGTGGGGAGCCGTGACGTGGTGCTCCCCGCTTCATGCCCGTGGTGGGAGCAGGAGGCCGCCCCGTTCCTGCAGCATGCTGTGTGCCCCGAGCCCTGTTCCGTGAGCTGTGGGGGACATGCTTCAGGAAACCACGGAAGGAAATCAAAGATGAGATAGGTGAGATGGGTGAAGTGTGCAGAGCACGGTCCTGCTCAGCCCAACTGCTCCATCACCAGCATGTGCGAATCCAGAGCTCGGGGGCAGAACTCACCAAAAGCACATATATAAACAGGCACGACAATCAGAAGAAAGAGAGCTTCAAAATGAGGGCAAGTACTGCACAAGGGGAGAGGCGCCATGCGCCCACAAGCCCCACTGAAGCGAGCGGGAGCTCAGCGCCTCTCGCACCGAGCCTTCGGGAGCTCTTCAGACAGGAAAGCGCGAGCTGGCTCCAAGTGAGGTTGCTGCTTTGCATGGGATTTCACTTTACCTCGTTTTACAAAGCAGTGGTAAGAAAAAGAGGCAGTGATGGTAAATGCAAATATCTGCAGTACATCAAGGCCTCAGCACGGAAAACATTTTGAAGCTGCTCAGCTCTGCAGCACCTGAGCGTACAGATAAAAGAGCTGCATGGCTGCGACGTGATTGACATGGGCCTTGACTGCTCTTCTGGCTGGGAAGGGTGCTGAAAAGTCCCTTTATCCTGTCAACATTAATAGGGATTTTTTTGGCTCCTACTCAAACATGATCGAAATAGGTACCGAAGATCTGCTCTTAAAAGTGAGAGCTTGACACGCACAGCTGCCTTTGGCATTACAAGAAATGAAGAAGAAAGAGGAAATGATTTGAGCTGCGTGCACACAGCACGAGCTGCATCAAACAGCAGATAGGAAGATTCTTCCAAGACGCAGTGCTGCAGCCACATTGGCACCTTCTCCCTCTTACTGCTGGCAGCTAATTATTTCTTGCATAGCTGTAGTCCTGCACCTAATGCACTTGCTCCTGCACAAATCCAGAGCGTCTCCCCATTGCTAACTGGCAACCTGTTCGGCTCTGTGTGCCTGCACAGCACTGCAGAGATCTCGAGTGCAATACCAGATGTGCTGCTGGCACGGCGTTGCAGTCCCCAGGAGGGGCCCCCTGCTCCCACCGCCCTCCGCGAGCTGTGTGCTCCCGGCATCTGCCAACTGGGGCTGCAGATGTCCCGGGAGAAAACCCCTCTGCAAGCAGCCAGCACGGAGCAGACTGATTAATACCAAAGGAATGAGGGAGAGGGAAAGAAATATTTTTGCTAGCAAACAGCCAGCAATTTAAATTAAGAATTGCAGTAATACCAGCGAGCCCGACTGAGCGTGGTATTAGCTTCTCAAAATACTTGCAGCGCGACCAATACTACAGGTCTGAAGCAGGGAAAACTGAGGCACGGGTAGTTGATGGTTTATCTTACCCCTTCTGCAGCACAGGAGGGCTCAGCCTGCTCCCTGATGGCACCTAGGGCAGGGGGAAAGTGAAACATCACTCCTTCAAAGCACCTTTCAGTAGTGGCACAGGCTGGCAAGTGCTCAGAGAGCAAAGCCCCTGCCACCTGCGTGGCTCTGCTGCTCCTCGCCTGGGCAGGCTGCGCGCCCCTCGGGGCAGCCAGAGCCAGCCGGGCACGAACTCCTGCTGCAGGGAATGAAGTCAGAGCCCGCAGCGGGCCCGTGGCCTGCAGGATCACCGTCCCAGCTTCAGGCTGCAAGCTCCCCGGGGCACAGGCTGCTTTTAAATACATGTTTGTGGAGGTGCCTGGAGACTGTGTGCTACCAGTCCACTCCGGTGCAAAGCCACAAGGATACAAACTGGTAAAACCAGCACCAACAGAGTTAAATCCATTGGTGCTTTCAGCTGCACACACTTCGATGTCTGCTGTGACGGCCAAGCTTCAGGCTGTCTCCTCTGCACAGGGCCTCCCTCAGGTGCTTTAGGCACAACCAAATGAGCGGATTTCCATCGGAGATGTGCAATAAGGTGAAGTAAAAGGCTGTGGACTCCAGGGACAGGTGCAAGGTGGAAATTCAGCAGGATTTCTGGCTGGGCTGGGACCATGCGTTCCAGCAGGTTTCACCTTTGCTCAGCCTGCCTTGCAGAGGCAGTCTTTGCAAATGCAGTTCTTGAAGCTTTAACACGCATAACTTTCAAAAGTTTCACGCGATTCAGAAAAAAATTTATAGGATCAGATTTTCCTATGGCCCCTCAAGTCATTTTATTAATCACTGGGACCATTCTCAAACGTCTTTCAACATTGAGAAATTCCACTTAATCACAACCTGCCCTGCTACCACCCTTCTCAGCATCAGATGGAGAAAGAAATGATGCAGCGAGGACCTTAGTCACACTAACAGCGCTTCAAGGCTGAGCTGGGGAATGGGACGTGAATCATCTTTGCCTTTTGTTTCTTTTAAGGGAAATAGAGAAGACTGCTGCTGTGAGAATAAAGTGCATAAAGCAGTGGCGGGGGCTTCCTGCTTCCTTCCCAGCTTGGGTCCCTGCTCCTTCCCTGCACTCAGCTGTGTGGACTGAAATACCCAGCACTACTTAAAGCTATTCCCTGGGGATTTGTTCACCACATCTCAGCGAGCGCAGCGCCATGCAGAGCTGTTTTCCAGGACTGGCTGGTGGAGTGAACCGAGGGATAGTACCCAAACAAGCCCATTCCTCTTACCTGCTTCAGTCTCACTCAGCCCGGAGACTTTTCTGTGCATACGGAGGTACAAGGCCAGTAGGATGTGGTGTAAGGAGCAAACAGACCAGCCTGTCAGAGAGGTGTGAGCATGGCAATGACAGGCATTAAAGCCGCTCACTTATAAAAGCTTGCTGAAATCCACTGGGCACTTTTGGAGCCCGGGATACAGAGCAAGGCACTGCCTGAGCAAGCAAAGGGAAATGCCAAGGCCAGAGCTGCCCCTTCAGCCTCACACAGACCTACACAGAAGGGAGCAGAGGGCAATCATGATCACCCTTGGTGCAGCCCTGCCGCAAAGAAAAATCCAGCAGTTGTTTTCTAGACGTGCTTTCAGCAAGGACTCTGCTAAAGAGCTGCGAGCTCAGCTCTGCTACTGCTCCCTCCTCCTCTTCGACCTGCTCCTGCCCTACTACTACACGTGAAGATCTTTCAGGGCACTGAGGCCACGGTGTCTGCAGTGGCTTCCTGCCAAAGCAACAGGAAGCTGCAGACATCGCATCTGCACCCAGCAGCTGGGCACGCCACAGCGCCTGCCTCTGCGAGCTACCCGAAAGAGCGAGGGCCAGGCAGTAAGCTCGGGCTTCTCCGTGGCAGGGCAAAGCCATGCGACTTGCTGCAAGCAAGCTGGGACACTGCTTGCTGCAAGCAAACAGCTCGTCGCATCTCTTCCCTAGGGAGAAACCCCAGCGGGCTGCCTGGGCAGGCAGGGGTTGCCGTGTTTCTGTTTGGGATTTCCTGGCCCGAAATACACGTGCCCGCGCTGCGGAGCCATGCACGCAGTGAGCTCGACAGGTTGTGCGCGCGTCGGGTTTCCTGCACGCCGGGCGGCCGTCTGCGCAGCGCGGCCAGATTTCGGCAGCCCTTGCGCAACCGGGAGCCCAGGATTTCCAAACACTCGGCTGCCGACGAGTCACAGCTGCAGCTTTGTCAGGACTGCCTGGAGTCAGACAGCCCAAGTCCTTGGCTTCAGCACCAACAAAATTTCCAAGGGTGGAAATTGCTTGGCCAGGCAGGGCCCGGGCACATGGTACCTGCTGTGTGCCCTCCTCCAGGGCCCAGGCCAGGGGATCCAGCCCCTGTTGGTCCCTTCCACATGCTGGCAAGCTGCTGGCCTTCCTGGCTGACCCGAGCACTGTTTTAGACAGAAAGGTGCCATTAGTTTAACAGCCAGGTCTGCAAACAGAGTAGCTTGTTATTAATTTAGGTATGGCTCGCTTTTCTGTTGTCTCGAGTTCGCAGCCAGCTGGACTCAAATGACATGTAAAGCTGGGGATCTCCCCACACCCCAACCTCTCTATCACTGAACAAAGCCACCTCCCTAAACTGCAGGCCTTCAACCTAATTACAGAGCCCGGCAGCACGCCTGTACGGACACACTCCTGCCATCACACACTCCAGGGATCACAGATCCAGGCTGCAGACCTGTCTGCAGGAGCCAGCTTCAAGGGTTTTCTTATTTTGACCCCAATACTCACTCTCTGTCTCCCAGCCACTCATCCCACCACCACTGCGGAGCTATCTGGCAGCCGTGCCCTGGTCACAGAGCAGGCTTAGGAGCTCACTTAGCTCTCAACTTAAATCTCTTGTTTTGAGATTTATCAGCCTAAAAGGGATAAACAAGTCAGTTCCTAGAAGCTTTGCTGCCGGAGCTGGCAAACTCCACTGGCCATCAGAGACAACTGTGCAGGAAGGTGGTGCCAGAGGTTACACGAGCAGGGAAGCCCCCAGCAGGAGATTTTGCAACAACATCCTGAGCATCCAGGACGGGGATGGCGGCTTCCAAGGTCGCTCCTCTCCATCAGCCTGAGCACGTCTCCCTGGCAGGCTCCGCAGAAGCTGCACGCTCTTGCCGAGTGTTTGTGCAATGCTGGAATCAAAGCTGTGCTTAAGGCAATCTGAGCTCATGTTTGCTGATACTTATACGGGGGCCTCGTCCTCGGAGTTGAGCAAACCTATAATTTATGCTGGGGATGATTGGCTTTGGGAGCACGCTGAGCCACGGGGGGAGCCGGTCACGTTGCTCACAGCTCTGCAATTTATTTGCTACCCAGACTATTTCAGGCTGTGTCAGGGTTACATGAAGAAAACAGCTCGTTGAGCAACAGGCTGAGTTTAACACTTAATAAGGATACTGCAGTCACCATCCCAGAGGTCCTTCCAACCTGGTGCTGTCTTCAGCCATGACCAATGCTGGAAACATCAGGGTATAACCTCACCGTCACTTGGGCTCCTGGCCAAGTAATAGCACAGTAGCACAGACCTATGCAAGGAGATGTTTCTGCCCACACGGGAGACGATCTGAGCCACTCTGCAGCAGCAGGACTATTAACAGCCCAGTAACGAGATCCCGGCTGGAGCTGTGCTTCTGAAAGGCCACAGAAATACAGGAGCTATTCAGTCCCGGCCTCAGGAAAGACCGCTTGTTCTCCAGTAGCATAGCGGAAGTCAGCACTTGGGCACAGATCCCAGAAGAGATTTCAAATCCTAAATCAGGATGCTGGTAGGCTGTAAAAGCCTATATCCGAGCCTGGAAAGCTGGCACTCAGCAACTCCCTACATCCTGCAGCACGTCGTATGCACTAGCTGGCTTCTCAGCTCAGCTGACAAGTGGCTCCTCTTGGCACAGGGCTGGCTGGCTGTTTTCTGGACCTTTTGGAGGAGGACAGGTCTTGCTGCACACCCAGCTTTGCTGGTGGAAGAGGCAAGGGCCCCAGTCTGGCTGGCCAATGTGGTACCCACCTTTCAGCCCCCCGAGGGCTGGCAGAGAGCCCTGCACAAGCTTTCCCCTGGTTCAGCTCAGACAGAACCAGTCTGGGTTGCTTAGGTAAGTCGAACTGCGCAGCGTAACCTGTATAATTTTGCCTGAAACTCACACTGGGAACTGCACTCTAATCACTCCACCAGCCACCTGGGGGGAGCAGTCTCTGGTGGGAAGGATGGGTGAGAGGCGGGAGGCTGGAAACCTCCTCCAGCACCAGAGCTGGGACCAGAGGAAGGAAGGTCCCCATGGCCCAATGCACACAGAAAACCCCTCCCGAGGACCCACCAAACCACCAGGGTAGGCAGCAGCATCCCTTCCCAGAAGGGACGGAGGGGTGAAGTTTCTGCAGGTTCTTTAGTAAAAGATGGAGAGGGCCCTAAAGGTTTATCAGGAGACTGAGGAGGAAAAGCCAGTAGGACTGTCTGTGAGTGTGTGGGAGCACTGAGCAGATCGCAGGTAGGAGGGGGCCCCTCCATGGAGCAGCCAAGGCTGCGAGGGCATCCAGGGGAATGAAAAGCTGGGAGGCTGAAGAGAAACCAGCGGGCCCCACAGTTTGCCAGGCAGACAAAATGTGCATGGCTGAGCATGTGCTGTATTGAAATAGAGGAAATTTGCAAAGGGAGAGGAGTCCCAGGGCTCTCAGTGTAGCACCACGCCAGCCAGCAGCGTCAGCCTCCGGCCCCCACAGCCTCCCAGGCCACCACGCTTCAGGCAGGGGAGGAGAAGAGCAGCACCTGTGTCCTGCACAAAGGCACTTGTTCCCTCTGCTCACGTAGGATGGCTCACCTTGAAAACCAGCCTGGCACCAGGTGAAGAGGCGCTGAGCCCAAGCAACACCAGCCAGGCAGGCGGACGCCTTTCCCAGCCCGGCACGAGGCTGGCTAGGCCGAGGCGGGACCACGGAGAGGCAGCCAACTGCTCGACGGCAGCACAATCGGCTAAGCCATTGCTCTCACACTGGGAAATTCCAGGTTTCTTCCAGAAACAAAATGTTCCTTTTGCAGCCTAGTTTTGGTGGGGCTCCTGTCAACGCCCAGTCTGTATAAACAACACCAGGGCTGGAAGTAAAGGTATCAGCTCAGTGGTATGCACAGGGCTCCTGAGGGAATGTTTGCAGAGCTTCTCGTGCTAATTGTGGTGTGACAGACATCCTCCGTTGCCCCAGTGATGTTCTCAGGTAAATCTGATGCACATCTGTGATGTGAGCAGCACGTGCCATCGCATGTGCCGGTCCTCTGCGGGATGGCATTGCCCAAAGCACCTGTTGACAGATAGGTGTCCTGGTGACTCGGCTCTCATGACGTGCTGCCACTCATCGAGGAGGGGTTTGCTACTTCCAGCCTAACTAGCACGGCCAGCAGTGCATGTACTTGAGGTGACCTTTCTTCTCTGCTTCATCGATGCATCGTGTTGGCAATGCCCTTCCTTCTTCCCTTGCCTTAGGAGGCAGATAACTACCAAGCGTATCCACCTTGAAGCAAGACTTGCTGTAGTGGATGAAGTGCTGCACTGAGCACTTCCACCACAGAAGGGAACCAGGAGAGGAAAGGTCCAAAGTCTGACGTGGAAGATGTACCTCTGGAGGACCAAAAAGCAGATGCCAGTGCAGAACTGGCTTGGGGCAGACAAAAACCCCAGTTTGGCTAGTAGCTGTCTGACATTAAGCACAGCATCTGTGAGAACCCAGGGAAACTTCTTAGCGAGGGACAGGCTGGGGGCAGGACTGGAGAAGCTCACAGAAGCCTTTGGCAACATGCAGTGGCAGCTGGAACAGATCTGGGCAGAGATATACAGATGAAAACATTGCCTTCAATTGCTATTCTCAAAACAAAATTACCTCTGGATCAAACCGATGTAATTTCTAGCTGGATGTGCTGGATTTCAGAGCAAATGGGCGTGTCATGCAGATGCTCTCCTTTTGGTGTTTTAGCTCAGAAACCAGAGGGTTTCCTGTGGTAACTTGCTGAGACAAACTCCTCAGCTTTGGAAAGAAGACATTTTTCCATGCCCCCCAGGGCAGCCTCCTGATGGGACACGCTGGGAAGAAGGAAGGGCTTCCTGGGGGGCTCAGGAGCGGTGAGGATTGGCTTCCTGTCCTTACCCTTTTTTCTTTCCCCCTGTCTGGCTGCTGCCGAGGTGGAGGAGAGGCTGCTGCAGCGGTTCCCATGGAAGGCTGTGGCTGGTGGAGCTGTGCCAGCGCCGGCGACTAGCCACCGATTTGGCTTTGACTGTGGTTTTCTGGGGAATCACCCCAATGAAAGCAAACAAAGCACACACCTGACGACTCCTATTAAATATATCTCACTTCCTGAAGGTAGCAGGCAGCCAGAGTCCTCCACTGCTCTGAAGTTGGCTGCTCGGTGCAGCCAGATCTAGGAGCAAGTGCCCCAGCTGCAGCAGGGCTGCTTTGTGCCTGCAAAGGACTGCTGAGGCCGGAGAGCTTCGGGGGGTTTTTGCAGTGCTGGTTCATGCATATGCTGATCATGCAATGCTGCTTTCTGTCTCACCAGGCCAACCTCCTTTACCGTCACACTAAGCAGCTGATTGCATTTCACTATTAATAGTTACTTAAAAAAAAAAAAAAGTTCCTTGTGCCATTTTCTGGTTAATACCCATCTCCCTAGGATTCTTCTCCTACTTTCATAGTGATTCAGGTGGAAAACACTGCTATGGCACGATTTCCACTGAATATGCAGATTCACAGGGTCACACGCTGATCAGAAGTTCGGTGGCAATCAGTTTGTACTGTCTGTCCTTATTTTAACAGTGAGAAGAAAAGCTGGTCCCTCCAGCTGGAGCACTGCCAGCCCCAGCTGGTGGGCCAGGAAAAGGCTGCTGCATGCAAGCAGCCTCAGCACCAAGTGTTGTAGATGCGACACACTGGCAAAGAGTGTTGGCACTACGGTGACTCGCTGTACTGACCACTCACTTACATTCAGGGCAACAGAGCATTCTCCTTTCTCAAAAATGTATTCCCCATTGCAGCCCTGTTTATGCTCCCCTGAAGCCCCCTTGCAGCACACTGCTGCCCCAAAGCACTGCAGAAGCAGGATTTTGGGTCCTTGAGACGATGTCCCCCAAGCCACCTGTGTCACTTTGGGTCTCCCACACTCCTGCTGATCATTGGACCTGAGGAGGAAAATTCTTGAGGACGTTTCCAGCAAGCCTGCAGAACTGGCGTGGAAAACAAACTCATCTAAAAGTCAATTTTTTTAGATGGAAAAAATAAAAAGGATGGAAACCAAGCCCACAGTAACTGCAGGATGGACATGCCATAATGCTTATGTGGAAAACAAGGCACATCCCTCCTATTTTTCAGCCAGTTTTGCCCTGCAGCTAAACACAGCAAGAGACCTACACAGGGACAGAATGTCTTCCCAGGACTTCTTTTTCCTCTCTCTCTTTTTTTTTTTTTTTTCCTCCCATGCCTTTTTGTTTGTCCTCTTTTTAATCTTTTTTTTTTCCCCTCCCCTCTCTTTGGTCTTACGCGACAACATCTGCTTTTGCAAGGAACGCATTGCTCCGGCCTCAGCACTGCCTGTTTCAGCTTACTCAGCTTCTCCTCTGGGGGATTTCTAGCGGAAGGCCACCGGCACCGCAGCTAACGCAGCTCCTCCAGCAGCCAGTAAATAATCCCTGTCCTCCAGAAGAGGAGCACACGCACCTCACCAGCGCGAGCTATTTCACACCGTCTGCGTTCCTACCTTGTCCTCTCGTCCCACTGATGGCACTGGGAGGAGAACCGTGACTTGTGGTTGGACCTGTTCATAGCCCCTAATCCTCCAGGCCCTAGAGGTGACCAATCGGGCTTTTAGGATTTGAAGGGATTTTCGCAAGATTACTCTTTGTGAAAAACATATTGCTATCAAGGTTAAAAAGTCCATTAGTGCCAGCTCTACAGTGCCTGCTCTTCTCCATTTGCACACTTATGTGAGTCTGTTTCCCCTTGCTCCTTATCTGCTTAAAACCAGGAACATATTGGCCAAAAATAAATTTAAAAAAAAAAATAAAGAAAAAGAAAAGAAGTTTGTGGTTTATAAGAACTATCTACTGCTGGAGGCGCTGTCAATTCTCTTGACAGGATGGCTGAGGGAAAAAAGGAGGATCCCTCGCTCCTTGCCATACCAAAAATGTCTCCCGTGCATGTGAGTCTGCAGAAATTGTCATGAATGGAGCAGCAGCCACCACGCGGTCTCACGGGGATCCTGGCATGGTCTCAGTTTTTTTGAGACAGACGCAGAGGACACTGGTTGTGTAATGACAAAACCGCTGCATTTTAGGAAGAAGAAAAGAAGAAGGAAACCGTGCAAGACAGGAATTTCCCAGACTGCTACGCTATCTTCATACAAGGTACTTTTGAATGGAGGAGAAGTCTGGGAACTGGGAAACCAGGAGGGGGTTTTGGTACCTTCACTTCTTGTCGAGCCCGTAACTCAGATTCCAGCTGAGGCCATGACAGAGTTTTCCCACCTCAGGCCGTGCACAGCAAGAACCTGGCAGGCTCGTGCAAAAGGTGCCAGATACTGGAAGCTGAGAGAGGTGCACACAGTGCATGAATGCCTGCCTGCCTCATTTGCCTGGGGACCTGCTGGCACCAGAAAATGCTGCTGGCAGGCCCGAGGCCTCCCCAGCAGCATCACCTTCAGCCGTCCTTTGCAGCACCTCCCTGCCCTCTGCTCTGCGGGGCAGCTGGGGCTGGATCCAGCCACTGCAGCAGGGGGAGCACCCCACTACCTCTTGTTTGTTTGTTTTAAACAAAGCTTTCTGAAGAGTCAGCAGTTGGACTTAACGACCTTAGGGGTCTTTTCCAACCTAAATGATTCCGTGAATCCATGACCGCCCCCCCAGTTTACGCACTCATCTTGGATGCAGCACGTAGCTCAGCAGGGGATTTTGCTGTGAAGCTGGGATCTGCCCTGCAGCGTTTGAAACACAATTTGGTGTGACCCGCAGCTTCCAGGTGGGAAGATGTCACTGCCCATCTGGCCAGGAGGGATAAAAGCAGAGACCAACCACCCCAGTCTTATCAGAGGAAAACCATTATTTGCTGCTTGCCAAAACCAGAAACAAAGCAAACACCACGCTTCCCCAGCTGCCACGGTCACGATAACCCTCTGCAGCGAGCAGATACAGCTTGGCTTCCCTGGGGGAGCTTCAAAGGTGCTGGCGTAGAAAATCCTCTTGGGGGGTTGGGACTCAGGAAAGGCCGTGCACATTCACATATCTCCTTCCTTTACAGGATCTGCAGCCAAGTTCCCTGCTGCGCTGGTTTCGTGTTGGCCATGGTGTTTGCTGTGGTGCTGCCGCGCAGTCACCGCGCGTGGGAATTCCCTGCAGGGTGCGGCCCTGCCGGCGGGTGCGGTGCGGGCACCGCTGGGCCCAGGGGTTGCTGCTGCTGCTGTCGGGGTGGGCCTGTGGGGCCTTTCAGGGCGGGGAGCTGCCTCGGAAATTTTCTGCTGTTTATGGTTTAGCAGAGGAGCAATTAGCTGCTGAGCGTGTCGAATGTGGAGGGGACGGGACGGGGACAAGCACTGAGCTGACAAGTTTCTAACAGCCTCTATCCCAGTGTTTCGTAACTTACTTTCTGCAGAGCTGCTTGCCGTTTTTGCATCAAAAAGAGCGAACACTGATCTGTTCTCCTAGACTGAAAAAACCTGCCCAGGACCTGGGCATAAGGTTCTAAAGACACCTGAAAACAAGACCAGCTTATAGAAGTCTGTCCATTTGCAAGGCAGCTCTCTGTTCTAAAAAATGGTTGGAATAATCCAAATTACAGTCAACAACAGGAGGGCAAGAGGAAGTGTGATGCTGTTCCTTTCAGCTCAGGGCTCCTGCAAGGCTGCTGGCGGCGCGGTGCCACCGCGGGCCATGAGCCAGCCCCAGTGCCCGGCCGAGCCGCCTGCTGCAGGGCGCTGACAGCCTGCCATGCCTGCTGCCATCGCCACCGAAACCGCACCGGCAGGAACCACGCCAGGATATTTTTTGATCAACGTTTCTAAAGCACAGGCCCAGCTGAAACGAGCCAGGCAGGTTCTCCTGCAGCTATATTTAATCTGTTCCAAATCCTGCACAAGGCTCGCGAGAGCAGCGGTGGCGCACAGCTGGCTTCCTTTCAGCCCAGTATCCCCACATGACCTCGGTTACTGCGGGCAGCACGCTCTTCTTTCCCACCTCTAAAATCAACGGATGTGCAAAACTGACTGCCAAGCCTTGTTCATAGATACTGCGAACGCTCAGTTGTGGTAAACGCGTATCTTTTCACATAGATGCATTTAAAACAACAACAAACCAGACCTTCACTCAGCAAATCCGAGGCAGAACAGGATGGGGGAGCAGGCAAGAACACAGCAGCCAGCACGGCCAACCTGTCCCAGCAGCTCCTCAGTATTTGCTAAGAGCTCAGGGAGGGAGCTCGAGCCTTCCAGCAGCTGGAAAGAACCCGGGGAGTAACCGCAGATCCTAAATCCAGCCCTCACAACCATCTGTTTCGGGGAAAACAGAAACAAGCACGTGCACCGGGAGTTTCACACGCTGTGCTGATTCAGCCCGCTTTGCAGGTACCTCACCTCAGTCACAGCAATGTGGGCTGGAGGGCCGTGCTTTTACCACTCCTGGAGTGTGCCACAAGCTAGTGACGCGGGTGAAGTTGGCTGAGAGCAATCGTTTATTATTCTCCTAGGGAACTAAAAAAAAAAAATACCCACACAGCATAGCCATGGCAACCCGCAGCATGCTGCATGCCCGTCTAACAAGAGACGTGCGGGCTTTTCACTCTGACAGGGTGACGGCACAGCAGCCTGTGTTACATGGGCTCCCACCTGCCCTGCTTCCACAAGACCTTGCCCCCTTCCCTGATCGCACAGATGCCATTGCTGCACGAGGGATGGTGTGGGACCTGCAGCGACCAAATGCTGGCGTTTCTGACTTGGATGTGGTAAAGATGCTGTGAACCCGCACCTTCGCCTGCTCGTGCTGAGAGCTGAACCTAGACAGATTCTTTTTTTTTTTATTGTGAGCCTAGAAGCTGAAACAAACCCTTTGCCCACCCTGCTCTTACAGCACTCTTCTCACTTAGGCACTGCTAGCCCTCCCCACTCACAGAATCACAGAATCGTCTAGGTTGGAAGAGACCTCCAAGATCACCTAGTCCAACCTCTGACCTAACACTAACAAGTCCTTCACTCCCCGCAGATCTGGGTTACAGCACGTATCAAAACCATACGCAGCAATTCTGGTCACAAAGCACAAGTGTCCACGCATTGTGACTTTGTGTTTTGAATTGCTACCAGAGCGGGACAGCAGCATATACTCATTAGTACCTACATCTGCAATAAGGACTGTAGTTTGGTTCTGAAAATGTGCTTCATCAGCAGTGGGAGTTTCTCAGTCCTTCTGCTAAGTGTATTGCACATGTTTTTATTTATCAATAGGCATAGCATCAAAAAACATAAAAATTCACTTTACTCTCTTTTTCTCTACTGGTAACTAAATCCCCCTCTTACAGCTGAAGGGCAGAGACATCTTTGCTACTTCTTTCTTGTATAATAGACTGCTTGTACCACTACTTTTATTTTTTTGTTTAAATCTTCCTTTTCCGGACCACCTTACACCCTTTATCATATCAACAAAGTGGATGCCACGACATTCACAGCATCTGTGGACTGTGTTTTTTTGTTTGTTTGTTTTCCTACAGCCAGGCTTATTTTGTAGTCCATCTCTACTCTTGCCTTTGAATTTATGGACCATTGCTCCACATCAAGCAGCTGTCCCCCACTCAACTACCTACACAGGTGCACAGGTCTGTTTCCTGTGCCAGAGAGAGAAAGGTGTAGGTGTCCATGGAAAGTGCTCAAGGAGAAAAAAGTTTAAGAAACTTAAGTATTTCCTGATAAGCGCTACTGTCGCCCAAAGGATACAACTATTATTGTACATACAGCGCTAATTTTATAATTTTTTATACTGCATTTACCTGGTTTGTTACTAGGTAAGAGAGGTAGGTAATGGAAACTTCTGGAGATAAGAACAGGGACTATTGTCACAATAGTCTAACGGGTATTTAACAAACATTTCGCGTGGCAGACACCCAGGCAGGGCAGAGCAACCTGGAACCGCAGACCGAAAAATCCAGCAGAGGAGGTTCAGGCGCACTGCCCACTACCTCGCTGCAAACCTCCCTGGCTGTCACTGAAAATGCTTCTTTTCCTCCCGTACCTTCTGCTGACAGCCTTGAAGCTGACCCTCCAGCTTTCTCACAGGCACATCCTGTCACCTTCAGATACCAGAGGCTACGCTGAAGGCAGCAGGCAACTAAGCTACCCTGGTAGCCTATTTTCAAGGTTCACCACATCCTTAGGGTGAGAAACGTTTTTCTCTCAGCCAGGCATTTCCAAATACTGCTAGCTGAAACTAGGCTAGCATTAACTGTAACTAAATTCCTTCACAATGCCCAAAAGGTATGCACAGGCACAGGACACAGTTGGAAATGTGCACAACAGAAATGTCGTCTGTTCCACTCGTGCTAAAAAACACTCCAGGGCAGCTGTTCCCTTGGCATCCAACTTGCTGTAGGTTTTCTCAGCACCTCGTTGGAAGCCCCACCTGCCTCGAGGCCCTAAGGCTGCGCTGACCTGAGAGGCCCTCTCCTTGGCTGGCCATGCCAGGCTTCTCTTGGATCCCAGAAAGGAGGCCTCAACAGATCCAGAGAATCGATATCCCTCCCCTTCCCAAGGAAAATATTTGCTGATGAGGATTTCGACTACCCCCCTTACCAGATGCACCACTAGTTTAACCGGGCCCTGCTCGTGGTTCCTGTCCTGCACTGCCCCCTACGCTGGTATTACTGCTGCGGGCCCAGGATCAAAGCTCAGCTGGGAGCCCCACATCTCTGAATGGATTTTTTAATTAATTTATTTTTAAACATAAACCTGCCTCTGAATCACGTTCCCTGGTAGCCCTGGAAGTTGCTGGGCCATGCAACAGGTGTAGGAGGGGAGGAACTGGGGAGAAGGTACTGAACAGCACCATGCCCAGAGAAGCCTCCTTCAGCCTGGTACCTGCCTACTGAGGGGGCAGTCCTGATGCTGCTCGAGGTAAGACTTGTGTCACCTGCTCGCAGATGCACGTTCTACCCCAGTGGACCAAGTGCCATTATATAGGTTTAAGCCAAAGAGCAGCTGGGGGCACGATGGGCTACAGATTCTTCTGTTCCTTCCCTCTGGTGATGTAGGTTGTCCTTTCCGCGGGGGCTTAAATCAGAGACTGTGATCCCATTTCCCTGTCCCTTCCTTTGCTCCAGTTTTCCTGCTACTTTGATCCTACAGGGCTGATCCAGGCCACTAATCCAGCAGAGAGCTGGACAAAACCAAAACACTTCTCCATCAGTTTAGCAAACAGAACGGCTCATTGTAAATTTAAGCGAGCACCAGTGCTGGCTGAAAGAAGAAGATAGAGGTACCTGGGATCAAAACAGGGAGGAGGGCAAGACAAACCACAAACATCACAGAAGAATCACTTGTCACAAAGAAATTCCCATTGCTGATTACACAATCCCAGCCTGCACACATTCACACCATGTTTTCTCACAGAAACCCTAAATATGCAGGCAATTCCTCAGCCTGTGTGAGAACTATGTGCATCCTTAGCCTTTAAACAGGAGGCTTTAAATTCTCAAGCCCATTCACAACTACCAAGTTTGACAAACTTGACAGAGGTTTGCTTTATAGGAATCCTGTGAAGAACTGAATACCTTACGTTCAACAACAGTCTATGCCAGTGCCTTTCACAGAAGGTGGTTTTCTGGGAGAGGGAAACAGACGTAACTTGTCGGAGAAATTTTACAGTTTGGCTTGGGTGTCTTAATCTGCACTGCATACTATGCTGCTAAAGCCTTAGGTCGAAAACTTTACTCCCGAGGTTTCCGGTTTGATAAACATTATGTCAGCTAAGAAAAGATGAGTTGCATAGCAAGGACTTGTAGTGAATGTAGTGACTGAACAGTCAACTACAGTTGACATGAAGAAAAATATTAACCCGAAACTGGAAGCATACACTTCATTGTCGACTACTCAATTCTGCCAGATTTGGTTAGCTGGATTTTGACTTAGTGATATTGCTGAGTATTTATTCACCGGGTTAACAGTCATACACTACAGTTCCCATATTGAGCATTGCAGCACAGAATTTTCATAGATTGTGGTGACACAGGAAAGAATAATACTAAAGAAAAAGTTCCTATGCTAAGTATGCTAAGAAAAACTTGAACAGCAGCTGTCAACAAAGATTTCAGTCAAAGATTTTAAAAATGCAAGTATACCTATACAGATATTGAGCAGGAGAAAATGATTTATTTTTTAAAACGTGATAATCGTAAGAAACAAAATCCAGACACCAGTTTCTTTAGGCAGCCATGCATAAGCACGTGACTATCCTTGTTTTACTTTGAGCATGAGACTTAAGCTTACTGTTCCAACTGATCCTGAACTACAGGATGTCTCACATTGTTTCCAAATAGTTTGGGTTACAGCAAAACAAGAGGACAGAACAACTCGTTACCAGCAAGAACTGGCTGGAACACGCTATGACAATTATGAACTTCCCATATGAAAAAAAACACAACCTGATTACAAAATGAAAAACAGCGTGCCTTACCATTATCACCCCCACTAGTGTAGGGCTTTTCTTAAAAGAAAACAAGAGTACTCTCATGGATACGCTTCAAAAACTTGATCACATGAGCCAACAAGTTTTGAAGAATTCAAAATAGCAGGCTTTGCTTTGTGTCAAGTGAAAAATGGAAAGCTTTTTTTTTTTTTTCTTCAGCTCAGCAAGCTATAGATCTAGTTCTTTCATGTTACTTCCAGCAACATACATTGAACCAAATTATTTCTTCTTTGGTACTTTTGGTCAAGTTTAATGAGGAACAGAACAGAAAAGGTAGAAGACAATACAGTGTATTATTTCACGTTGCCAAAATTACTGTTTATGTATCCACATGTATGCACACCCCATGAATTCCCAAACTATCTCAAGCCCGGTATCTCTTGCGATATGCTCTACTGAAGCCAGAATTGTTAGGATCATACCACGCATACCCAAATTTCTCTCCAAGTGCCAGGCCTGGACCAGCAGGTGACACCAGGTACAGTTCAACACCGCTCATGGCTGATGCACTTTGGCTGCAGATGCTATCTGCTCCAGGGTGTGAGGAATGTGATACACGCGTATCTGTAACACATGGGGTTTTCCCCATTAGGTCAGGTATCTATCTACCTTTTGTGTAGCCTTCTTACCTTAAGCAATAAAAAGCTTTGACTGAAAAAGGAAAATCCCCATCATTATGTAAGTGAGAATTGTGAATTTTCATTACAGGACAAGACACCAGGAAAAATAGTATTTCACTTGCTGTAATTTTAACTTTGCTTATAAAAAGAGGATGGAACATTTCCAGTGAATATACTGTAGGCAGCCTACTTCGTCATCTCTGAAAACAAGGTGTGATGTTCTGCATGCAAAAGCATAAGGTATGAGCAAACACTGCTATCAGAAAAAACATGCAAGTTACACAATCACATATAAGCCCCCAAAAGTTTAGAATTAAAGGCATTGTAGGGAGCTTTAATACTCTATGCAAATGTGCTCTATCTAGTCATATGGTTCTCTGATTGTCATATTCCTTTTAATCAGCTTTGTTTGTGAAGTCATTAGTGAAGTTTTTATACATAAGCAAAGCCGATTAAGTACACAGTGTGAGTGGAATATATTTTATGGCAAAGTAAATGATGATTTCAGTATACTCAACATTCCAGGTTGTTTTACATGTGTATTATTACGAAGAAAGGTTCAGGGAAGTTTCTGAAACTCATCCGTCACTCGGAAAGATACAAACCTTTCCAAATGTGCCACTAGCCTACGTTTAGCCAACCGTTATACATAATGCACAATTCTCAGATAACCAACACCCTCCTCCCCCCACCCCCACCCCCCCCAAAAAAAAAGCAAGGATGGCTTCTGACATGATGGAAGCTGAAATTTAGAGATGCCCTTGGAAATTCTGGAAATGTTGCAAAGTCAGCAATTCACACTACTTTGGAGGCATAAGAAAAACATGTGCGTATCAGAATTTCCTCAACTCAGTTATACAGTTAGCATTATCTTTTATTAAAACCAAACACTGAATTGTATCTCCTTTACTACATTGAACTTGAAAAATTCACATTTAAGGGGCTTAAAGTGTAAAGTAAAGCAAAAAATATTAAGCAATCCCAGTTCCTGATAACTTACTAGGCCTTCCCCAAAGGTCCTGGAAACTGAAGAGAATTTTGGAGTCATGAAAGCCAGCATACAAATAGCATGACAAAAGAATTGAAGAGCTAAGTCATATTAGCTTGGCATTCTTCCAGGAAGATTCTCACATCTACCCAACAGCTAAAAGTATCTGGTAGTCTTCACTTTCTCCTCAGTATCTCCTTCCTTGCAACTTTATCACCTCCCTTTTTGCTGTGGAGACTGAAACCTCTTAAATTCCAGCAAAACAAAAAAGCAGTTTCCTTTACCTTGACTCAAGTTTTTGCAATCTGATCTTTCCTCCTAACTTGGAACCTTTAAATGCACAAGTGGAATTACTCCCCAGAGACATTCTTGCTGATGGGCTTTGTCTGTTGGCTCCATCACTGATTGCTTTTGGCACTGCCCAAAGCCTCAGACCAGGCAGGTGACAACTCCCAACAGAGACCGCATATAGAACCTGTTTCCCTAAGCGTTAGCTTCAGAGTTGTTTGATTGTAGCTGACATGTTAAGCATAACATTCCTCCCCACTCCCCAGATAAATCTGTTGAATGCACTGGGAATCACAGCTCAGTTTTGTTTTTTTTTTTCTTCAGCTTTTGTCCTACTTCCTCATAGAAACTGGAGCAAATCCTGAGGTTTGAAATCAACATCTTCTTAATTTTCCCACGGATAAAACAGTACTGTTATAAGCCTTTAAATATTTGGGCAAAAGAATACATGGAAATGTAAGATTTATCTCAAGAGACACACACCACAACCTGATATGAAACTTTACAATAGGAGTCATATAGCTCAGATGAAAAATACAGAACCAAGTATAAAATTGCTCATAAAATACAACTAACAGATATAATAATCACAGAAACATTCAAAGTCATCCAGCATTTTGATGAGAACTTCACTGAACTGAAAGTTAAGAAAAATACTTTAGAAGACAACAAGTATTTCAAAAACCTCTGTTTTATTTGTACAGAGTAAAATACATCATACAGTGAACATTGTTTTAATTCCATAATCTAAATCCGTTAATAAGTGTTTTCTTTTCACCAAATATCCTGGTGAGAAGCACAGACAACAGAAATGGGAAAGCTAATTAGTCTCTCTCTGCCAGAGCTACAAGGTGCACATCAATCTCTGCTTCTGTAAGGATCCTGAAAGAACAAAAAGAAATCCTAAATAGCTTCAATGATTCTTCCCCTTAAACTCCAACCTAGTATCTACACAAATCAGTATTACACATTGCATCTTTCAAACTTTAACGCCCTGCTACCTGGGCCACAAAACAACATTTAAAATATTCTTAGAAAATAAAGGAGGAATCAAAGGCACAGAGAGCAAAGAGGTAGCAAATGGCAGAAAAAGAACAGGTAATTCTTTGTGAGTAATATATTATTAGCAAGCTGGCACCTTGTTTAAAAGAATGGGTATGGTAATTAGTACAATTAATTACTCCAAGGAAGACACAGGCTTCTACAGCCTTCTAGTTCTGCATGTCACCTGTCCTTTTTGAAAAGGACATAAGACAGGTACATGAAGTTTGGCAGAAAGCTAGCACTAGATCCTTGAGCAGCGAAAGAAAAGGGTTAATGTAGCTCTTGTATGCTTTTTCAAAAACTCTGTGCTATTCTGTTGTCCTGAACATCCACTACCAAACGCAAAATCACCCAACATCACCATGTCAACTTAATACACATTAGGAAGCATTCGAAAGTCTGCACTTGTAGGACCCAAAAGTTTGAAGTCTCTCTCCAATCCCCACCTACTAAGTAGTTAGACTAAAGCAGCAGAGGACTTTTTCCTTTATTTATTTTAATAAAAAAGAAAACCAAAACACAATGAAAAACTAAGGCAGAATTAACTGAACTTCTCTGCAACAAGTCTGACTCAGCCAAATTTTAAGTAACATATACCTAGAAGGTCCTGCTGCATTAACTAAAAGACCCCCAAAGTTTTTTTTTTCCCATTCTTTCATGTCTAATTCCACAGCTGTACACTGTGTTGTGGGAAGGCTGTTCAGCACATTGTATCTGATGTGAGATATAGCCCGCAGCAGGAAGATTTCCAGGTATTGTCTGTGTAACCATGCCGCACACAGCAGGCTGCACTCAGATACAGACAATAGCAGAGGCAGAGGGGAGGGGAGGAAATGGCAGGTCTCGCTTTCGCAGTAGGCTGGAACACACTGTACTTGGAAAGTAAAAGTTCAGCGAGTTCTGAATCAGCACAGTGGTTTTAAACCAAAATCTTTTAATCTTGTCAAATTTAAATAATTATTTCAAATCATACAAATGCATAACCTATTAACTACATACTAGAGCTCCTAAACACTATGATGAGATGAGCAAGAGTCATTTCCCATTTAGAAAAGGATAAAAAATATTAAAGGACTTTCAGAATGAACCCTAATATAAAACAGACTTTACTGAGTTAGCTGTCATGACTGCAACTTGAAAGTGAACTCCAGATACTAGTATAAACAAAACTGCTTAATCTTTTAAGCATGAAAGAAACATCTAGAACACACAAACACGTTTTAACCATGTAAAAAAACACACTTTTACAAACACAACACTTTTCTCCACTGGATCCCCTAACCAGGTCAAAAATTTAAAACCATGTTAAGATTAATTTCAATTTCTGACATTTCTCTTTCTGAATTTATTATCACACAGCAAGTTAAAACTAATCACACATAACCAGAGAAATACACCATGTTTTATTAACACTGATCACTTACCTGAACTTAGGATTTTCCACTGTGACTACACCAACTTCTATTTCTGAAGGCTTGAAATCAATGGATAGTACAGTAGACAGGCATGTTATTGCTGTCTGAAAGATGACCCAAAAAAATGTCATTAAACAGCACTTAAGCATTGTTTAGTAGACCTAGCATTAACAACTATCCTCTCTTCTAGTTTTATTTCCTTCCGCCTCAAAACCTTAGCTGTGAAGCTTCAAATAGTTTTCCTTTGTTACAAAATACATTTCCTCTCACCTTCTCTCTCTAGTAAACTCAATCTACAAAAATCAAATTTTCTTAGCAGGAAAAAAAAAAAAAGACAAAACCAAAACCTTTTATCAGGTGAAGACTAAAACCCCAGGTCCCAAGGACAAACATGTTTCCTAAGTGGCAAACAAGACAGACGTCATCATTACAATCCAGGATTACTCAAAGCATGTCACCTGCGTAGCTTCCATTTCGGCTTTTCTTCTGCTAACTAAAATTACACTGGCTGTTTTTAGAAATTGCGTTTAATTACAACTTAACTTGCTTTTTTTTTTGGTCTTAATCATCACCTGTTTTAAAAGGTGTTCTTTGCATCCTCACTCATACTTTGCAGTCAAGTCATAATAATGCTGAAGATGTATCCCTAAAATGATGATTGAGCACAAAAACGAGTTCTGCAAAACAGCTATTTAGCCAGATGCTTACCAAATCAGTTATTCTGACATCCTGGCATTTAATTCTTATCAGTATTGCTTTAGGAAGCATAGAACACCAGACAAGACTTTCCTAAAGTTTATTTCCAGTATGCTGACAATACACCGATTCTGCAGTAATTGTACGAGACTATGTAGACATCTTATCAGAAGACTGCATGGAAGCCAACACCACAACTTATCCATGGAGAATTACCTTTAAAGCACTGCAAGCTTTTTAAAAAAAGTTGTGTGAACATTCTGATGATGAAGAACATCTCAACAGTATAATCAAGCAGTATCAGAAAAATACATTTAATTTTAAGATTATTTAACCAGGGTAAAATAGGGTCTCTGACAGAATTTCAAATACATTCAACTTCAGTCTGCTGCAAGTATGTATCCTCTCAGGATCTTTTATTTAAAAAAAAATATATTAAGAAATCAGTATATTACACCTTTTGGACAGACATTTTAAACTGGTGTGTTTATACTGAAGAACTTTCCATTTAAATGGTCCTTTCACAGTAATGTAGACTTCAGAAGCTGGAGCTCTGAATTTGCATAGCATTTGCATATATGTTAATCCAATAGTCTGTTTCATCTTACAGTGGGGTCAATTGCTTAGGTTATTATACTTCATTTCCACTGATCTTGTGATGCAAGAAACCTAACATTATGGGAGATGAACAAGACCAGGCAGGAGAAACAGGTGCGCCATGGAAGAGGTCTGTTTAGACAGGTCTCTACAGTGTAAGTGAAAAAGTAAGGGTTATTATACAGTTCATTAATCTGTTGTATAAATAGGGTATGTTTTTATAATGGGCCTTGAACAACAGTTTTCACAACAGGCACAGCAATTGTATTTACTGAACTGACAGATAGGTACTAGCCCCCATCTCGTTTGAAACGCTTTTTAACATGAGGATTGTTTTAACAGCCACTAAAAAAAAACACAACACTTATATGCCCAGAATCCTATGGATTCCACTGCAGCTAATACAACGCAGAAAAGGCAGACCAGATGACTCTAAACACTTGCCAAATACCTTCAAAGATTTTCTGGTTGGAATAGCTATTATTGCTCTGGCAGCAATACAGAGCTGTAACAAAACAGGAAACGTGTAACTGCCCTCCCCTGTATCAGAAACCTGCATAGACGATAATCATTAAAAATACTTTGATAAACCTTTATTACCCTCCACCAGCCTACCTCTACTGTTTGTTCGTATGTCCAATCAAATTTCTTCTTTACTTTCTTTTCAAGAAAACTGGTCGACTCTGTCTGCTTAACTCCTGCAGCAGTGGCCTTGAATCCACAATAGTAACCCGCTGGATCACACTTGTACACCTGAGGGCCATGTTCTTCATCAATACCAATCAAAATCATACCTTGAAGGGAAAATTTGTTAATAATTATTTTTTTCTGATTTTCTCAGTTCCATTGAACTGAAGACCACTAAAGATACTCTTCTCCTAAGAGACATGTGCATGCTGCAGTTCATTTTTAGAAACCAGTCCAATACCTAGACCTGTGACTCTTTTATCTCTAATTCACCATTTCTTACCAGTGTCTCGTACCAGGCACGCAGCTCATTTTAGAGCAGACTAGATTTCTGTCACCCCCAAGAAAGTTGCTTGTTAAACATAGCAATGTTCTGGCCAGACTCGATAGTAAAGAACCACAAAGTCAGGAAATACAAGTTTAATCCTGACACAAGGCTCACCCAGCCACAATTCACATCCTGTGTATTATGTGACAGTGACACTTCGAAAGCATAAACAGACATTCGGTTAAGATGTCTTTTACCAGAAAGCATCTTTACAATACGCTGAAGTGAAATATTAAAATAGCAAATTTGAGTTCTTGACTATAATCTTGACAATCACTGCATTACATCTAGACATAAACTGGTCAAATCCCTGAAGTGCAGCTATATGCAGCTACACTTTTACATTTACAGTTCTATAGTCTCAGTATGCATATTAAAAATAACTGAAAAATAACAATTGCAAAAAAAAAAAAGCATCTTATTACTTTTAGCTTTATACTTGTGCAACTTTTAAATAGCAGTTATAGCTGTCAGCTTCTGAACAGCTACTGCTGCAACAAAAAAGTTTCGTCTTTTTAAAAAACAAAGTTAGGAAAAACACATTTTTCTTCTTGCATTGAAAAAAGTTCACTTTCCAGCAGTATCAGGGCATGGAAAATGCCAAGCAACAAAAGAAATGGTCGTTCCCGAACATTACAAGCATACAAGCCTACAAAAATTGCCCCATCATGGAAACTGTGGTGCAACCCTGAATGTTAATTCTTTTGTAAGAAGTGCTAGTGCCTAGTACGATTACCAGAAGTGATTCATCACTTCTGAAAATATTTTCATTAAAAAAGAAAACCAATGACACAAAAAGAAATCTAGGCAGAACGTCTAACGAACGAGCAATTGAGGAAACATTAAGTCTGTTACCCCAGTTCCCAGGCAGTCTAACGATACGGTTATACATTACTCATGACCAAGTATAAGGAAAAAAAAGAAGTCAGAACCAAACTCAGACTACAAGGACAACCAAGTATATGCAGACAAATTTACACACTTTTTTTTTTTTTTAATTAAGCTGGGTTTGCTATTATATAGCCAGATTGGTGCAGAAATCTTTGCAAGTGAAATCTTAAGTGCGTCTTCCCTACTTTACAGAGGTAACGGTAAAGTTAAAAGCACCAATTTAGCTTACTTTTAGACAATATACAAAACTTAGATTAAAAAAAAAAAGTTGAACATCTTCTCAATCTGCATTCTTCATGTGTCTGTGATATTTACCCAGACGCAGACACTGGTAAAAAGAGCATCTTTCATTCACAGCCATCACCGTGCAAACAGATTAGGCTCATAAAACTAAGGTGAAATAGCAACATGATTTAAAGCAGTTAAATCATTTAATTAAATCCAAATGCTAAGTCAATGGTAAAATCATGGCTCCAGTTCAAGACTTCCAACACTACTCTCTCACCTGCCTCTTCACCCCTCTTACTCCTTTGGTTACATTCATATCATTTTGCACAATTTAAAAATGGGTAATTGCTTATACTTGAAGTTGCAAGCTTAGACATGAAACAGAGAAGATTTCATACACTATACTTACAGCAACCGAGAGGTCTCATTTCAGCATTTTGCGTATAGACCTGAGAAATATCTGCAATCCGCTTACACAGCATGTCCACAGGGATGTCATAGCCATACTTGTACTTCCAGTTAGCAGCCTCATAGCGGGCTCTCTGCACCTGGGATCTGCTGTCAGCTAGAGGGAAAGAGCTAATTATTAATTTCACTGAATGCATACCACATTTAATCCTAGCGTTGGCTGAGAATGCAAATTCTATGCCCAACTCTAAGTTTTAAAAAATACATCAGATCTAGACAAGTTCTCTAAGACCAGACTGACTGTAACAAGTTTCCTAGAGCACAGGTTCAGTTTTATGCAATACACCGTTGGCCAACCAAATAAAACAAACACAGGCATTCCAGATACTTAAAAAGATAGTGAATGAAATACCTGTCATTCCTGTCATCACACAGCCAATATTTTCAGTAATGCTGAATAAATGAGTCACTGTGTTGGAATCCAGTAACTTGTCCTATAGAGGAAGAAGAAACAATCTGCTATCATAGATATGATATGCTATCAAAGACTGGTTTGGGTTGGAAGGCACCTTAAAGACCATCTAGTTCCACCACCCACCTTCTGTGGGCTGGGCACCTCCCACCAGGCCAGGCTGCCCAAAGCCCATCCAGCCTGGCCTTGAACACCTCCAGGGATGGGGCATCCACAGCTTCTCTGGGCAACCTGCTCCAGTGCTTCACCACCCTAGCTAAGAATTTCTTCCTTATATCTAATCTAAATCTAGCCCCTTTTAGTTTAAGGCTGTTACCCTTGTCCTGTTGCTACACACCCCGGTAAAGCGCCTCTCCCCATCTTTTTATAGGTCCCTTTTAAGTATTGGAAGGCTGCAGTAAGGCCTTTGAGCACAATAAAGATAGACTGGTAGCTACAGAAGAGCCCAAAAGAATCAACAGCTAAAACTTGTCCTTTTGGGTTCTCCGCTACTTACTGCTGTACACACGCAAAGGAACAAATAGGATAATGAGGAAGATAAAAACTGCAGTATCTGGAAAACGCTGACAACTAAAGCATGACCAACACAAAGGCCTCTTCCCTCTGAAGAAACTTTGAGGGCAAGGCATATGAACACTGGAGTTCCTCTTGCATGCTGCCCTTCGAATGCAAGCGTTCCTCCCCTGCGTCAACAGTACATCACCACTGTGCTGAAACACCCATGTGAAAGCTGCTGTTGTGCTACTGGTATTATGTTTACTTAGTGGGAATTAAGGAAGAGAAATCAGAAAACTGACTTTGGACAGCTCAACCCTTACGAGCCACAACACTGTAGATATACCAAGGTACACTAGAGCCTAGCCTGTAGTTTTGCTTTATCCCTTCAACAGCTGCAGAGAAAATCACAGTACGTGGAGATGAAATGCACAACTGAGCACTGAACAGAGCTAAAACTCACAGTAAGCAGAGTGACAAGAAATTCAGTTCAAACATCTATTTGTGTCAATGCTGATACGTGTAACATTAATTTAATATTTAATGTTATATTTATATAAAGAGCAGACTTACAGGTACTTTCTTCTGTGTTACGATTACTGCAGAATCTTTCCCACGGACAGCTACGGATGTAAGTCCGCCCTGGTTTATGGCCTTAAAAGCATATTCTAGAAAAATATGTAAGAATTATTAAAAAACACTATTAGATATATTAGTACAAGCAACTCTGAGACCCTTCCCCCACAGAAATCTCACCAAGTTCTGGCCTTTTTAATTCTAGGCACTTCTGCACCACTTTGTCTTTAAGCTCTTTAGCACAAAGCACAAGACTTTCTGATGCAAGTTACGCCGGTCTTTCTTCACAGAACTGCTCTTACTGCTTCCTTCAAATATTTCTAATAATTGGCCTTTTTGTTCAATTAGAGCACTTAACAGAATTTGTTCTACACTTGGCCAACACAGGCCAACATTAACCTACAGGAACTGTAATCCTTACATAAAATTTTTACCATGGAAGAATCTAGTATTTCAAGTATTATTACCATTGTAAGGTCGTAATTTTCTTTTAGAGACTTTAATGAATACAGGTGAGAATTGAAATAACAGGCAAGGCAGAGAAGCTGAGTTTCTAGTTCATCATCACATTTTGTGTCTCGATGCTCAAATGCTTCAATGCTTTTATTTGCTTTTTAAAAAATCTATCCACGTGCTTACTAAAGCGCATTAATCAGACAATGATGAAGATTTACTAGATATGTTCCAAGAAATAAACTTCCCTTCATTAATGATTTCAAAAGCCTCAAGAGCCTTTAAAAACCTTTATCTGGCAATACGTGATAAACATTCAGAACTTTCTAATATCTGGTCAGGAAAAGCAAGTTTCAGGCACTAGTTAGATGCAGATCAATTTTTTTGTTAGCTACGTGAATGAGGCTGGAACCCAGAACCCATTGCTACCACTGTTGTCAAAAAAAACACAGTAGGGGCAAGAAATAAAGTTGTTTCAAAAGCTGCGTTCAAATTTGTGGGAGAAACTGCACAACAGGAGAGGAATCACCTGAAAATGAAAAAACGTATCTTGCAAAAAGCCGACATTTGATACCCTGAGTCGGCACTGTGGAAGGGGTAACTGTCACGTACTGAGAGTGCTGCATTTATTGCTCTCAGACTTCCCAGCATTTACTGGTTACCTAACCATACTGTAAGGAGCATTCCCCTTTTCTCTCCACTAGATGCACCACCTTGCTCACCCCTTCCACCTGCCTTCCCAAGGCATACCCGTGCTAGCCTGCAGCGAAGCACGGAGCCCTGACACACAGCTTGCGCCGCCCGAGCACTGCCCGCAGAGCGCCCATGTTTGAAGCCCCAGGCCAGGGGCGTGCGGCGCTTGCTTATTTGTGTGTCTAAACACCTGAAGGGCGGGCGCAAGGAGGACAGAGCCAGGCTCTTTTCAGTGGTGCCCAGTGCCAGGACAAGAGGCAACGGGCACAAACTGGAACACCAGAGGTCCCGTCTAACCATGAGACAGCACTTCTGGACGTGGTCCTGGGCACCCTGCCCGAGCTGTCCCCCCTTGTCTGTTCCTATTGCTACCTGCGATGCTGTGCTCAAAGAGACAAACCAAAAGGTGAAGTGGCTGTTCCAGTGTAGCAAGTCCAAATAAATATTGCTGCTGGCAATGAAGCCTGTTTTCTGCTATTCGAGTGTATCATCAGAAATTCCACCCTTTCCTTCACCTCCCAGAAGTCCCCTAGGAAGAAACATCAATTCTGATAACGGGAACTAACAGATGGCAAGACAACACTGATTCTCTGAAGGCTTTTAATCACAGCAACAAGAAATTCATATGAAGTAACTGCTATTTTTTATTTTGAGAACACTTTGAAGGCACATAAGCTTTTTGTGCTTCAGAAGACAGATGTAAGGCAAAGCGCTGGCATTTCAGGCCAGTATCACTACATCGGAAATCTCTGTTCAGGTAAAAACTTCTGGGGAAGATAAAACAAAACAAATTTTGAGACAGCCTTAAAGCACAAGATGCGTCCATACTCAATAGCACCTAAATAGTCTGTATCTAGCACACAGACAAGGATGTATAGAATTCATAAAGAAAGAAAGATTCACACATTTGACCACAAGCACACGTGTTTTCTGCCCATGCCGTGGCTAGGTGCTAGCCAACAGAGACTCACGCGGCACCATGCCCAAGTTATCAGCGTGGCTGCAGGCAGAGCGAGCTCACGCTTACCTGAAGGTAAGTATGCACACCTAAGTACTTTCCTCCTTATATTCCCCTAACAGATGGGTACTCAAAACACCTTCGGACTGTGTGCAGAAGGTCTCAAATAGGCATGTAGAAACTTGCTTCTCAGACATGGGCAAAAGATATGGAAGTGCTGCACTCTTCTCATATATTATCTTAATGGTGAATAACAGTCGATGCATATATGCAGGGGGCAGAAAATGCAGGCTCAATTCCCTCGTTGCTACAGGACGCTAGTAGCACTGCAGCAGAGGAGCCAGAAAGGCAATGCAGGCCAACCAGCATGTTTTAATGGCAACAGAAGGCTGTACTTCACGTCTCTTCCATCATGCCCCCACTGACATCCTGTGCAAGGAAACATTCTTACTACCTGCATGTATAAGGCTTACCAGCATGCTGTATCCAAGCCTTATGGAAACTACAGGTACTAAGAAGGCACCTGTATGTAGGCAGCTAGTGACTTTCTGCTGATGCATGGCCACCCAAACACGGACATGCTTGTAGGCGTGCCTTGCTGCAAGGGCCGTCCAAGACTGCGCTGCCTGCCCAGAAGCCTGCTCCATGCATCCCTTCTTCCTGAACAAAGCTTAAAGGCAGACACAGAAGAAAGCGCTGGCTGCTGCTGACAATCCGTGCAGCCTGGTCCCAGCAGCCTCCTTTCCCGGGGAGCAGATGGCCGTACCGACACCGCACGCAGACGGTGAGGCCCCTGCAGCCGGGGCAGAGCCCCCAAGCCCCGGGGGATGATGGCAGCAGGACGATGCGGCCAAACCACTTCGTGGGGCCCAGCTGCGGGGCTCCCTGGGCCGCACCGTGGGTGAACTCTGCCAGCCTGCCAGGCGGCCGCATTGTTACCGAGGGCCCTGCAGAAGCGCACCACGAGGCCCCCCGCACCCCCCGGCGCCCCGCACCACCCCCGGCCGAACCCCTCGCCCCCCCCCCCGTCCCTCGTCCCCCTCACGGCCACCGCGGCCGCCTCCCCCCCAGGCGGTGACGGCGGGGCCTGCCCCGGCCAGGCCCGTGACGGGGCAGTTCCGGGGACGGGCGGGCCGCGGGCACGCACCGACTTGGTAGAGGCGGCCCTCGGGCGAGAAGATGGTGATGTGCCGGTCGAAGCCGGCGCTGGAGCCGCGGGACATGGCGGGCGGGGGGCGCGGGGGCGCGCAGCGTGCAGGGCCCCGCCGCTACCGGACGGGCGGCCGACGGAGCGCTTCCGGGTTACGCGCTCGGCGCACGCGCGCCCCGCCGCGCTCCACGCGTGCCCGCCCGCCGCCGCGCGTGCCCGCGCCGCTCGGCCGCGCGCCTCCGGCGAGCATGCGCAGCGCGGCGGGAGCCTCACGGGGCCGGCCCGGCGGGAAACCCCCGCCTGTGGGTGAGGCGCGCGGGCGCCGCGCCCTCAGCGCCTCGGAGTTCCCCGGCTCTGTGTGGGAAGGGCTGTTTTTACTTTATTATTTTCCCTCAGAGCTCACTAAAAAAGCTGGGAAAGCTGTGTTTTGATGTCCAAGCCTCCATTTGAAAATATAATTGCACGAACTTTCCTGTTGAAATAGCAGCTTGCAGGTGCACGTCGTGTGTGCCACGCACCGAAAGTCTGCTTTAATTATTTCCACGTGGTTTTCCTTGCTTGTTAATACAATGCGAGAATAAAACGCCTCACCACATATTAAAAGAGACAGATTTTGTCCCCCTCATTAGGGAGAGGCCCCGTGGGCGGACACGAGATGTTTAAAGCTCTGATGCAAAAGTCCCCAGCCCGGTGCCCTGTCTCCAGCTGTGGCCAAAAGCGGCCCAAGGAGAAGCTATGAAGGCTGCAGAGAGCCTTTCATGATGCATTCCGTGAATGCTCTCCCTGTCTCCAGCCGTCTGGAGGGACTTCCCAGGGCAGAGAGAGCGTCTAGTTATTTAATAACCCCTGCTGGATTTCTCTTTCATGAACTTGCTGCTCTCCTCTTGAACTCATGTGAACCTCTCGCATCCACAACATGCCATGGCAAAGGGTTGCTCAGCATAGTGATGCGTTGCGTGGTTTCATCTGAAACTTCACCTTTCGTATGAACCTTCTATTTGCCAGCACCATTTGATGCTACTTTTGTACTGGGAGAGACAGCAAGCACTCCATCCCCATGCACTCCCTCCGCAACACTCAGGATTCTTACAACCTGCTTCCCTTAAGACCTCTCCTTCCCCGTGCTAAGGATGCCTGGCTTCCCATTCCTACCACACATGAAGCTGTTCCATACTATAATGCTAGAATTTAATGTCACATTCTTTGTGTTTATTCTCAATGAGAAAAAAAGGGATGGAGAAATGGAAAGAATTCAGCCCAATTGCCAAAAAAGTAACCAAGTGAGAAAATCCATTACTTTTAAGTGTTTGGAATCAGAGACTCAATATTTGAGTTAGACCCAAGACTAAGATTAAACAGTTAACACCATGGACATGACAGGGCGGAAGTCATACTACTCTCAGGATACAGTTTCTAGAAGCTTTCTCCATCTATATAACAATTGCATCAGCTTCTAAGTGATGGTTTTGTTTCAGAAGAGTAATCAAATATTTTTGGTGTAATATTCATCAATTCTTACCAACCATATTAAAGTCTGTGATGCAAGATTCTGAGAAACACTATTCTCACATCTTTTTAACATAATAAACAGTAAATGGGCAATCCTGGAGATGAAACTATTCACAAAACAACTACAGCAAAGGCTGAATCAGTCCACTCTTCCTCAAGTCTGTCTTCCCAGCGTGTCTCCGTCCCCATGGCACGTGGCAGGCCAAGTTAAGTGTTATTCTGTCTGACTCTTCTTACTCAGCATGCTTGCAAAGGGCACCAGAGCCACTTGCCATGGTTACGGTGGCACTGACTCCTGTGACGTTCGGAGGACTTACCTGAACTTGCCTTCCTGGCTTTCAATGTGGACCCATCAATCTGATAAACTAATGCAAGGAAGACACTAAAAATCCTTGGTTTTTCACTGTACAACAGTACTAATAAGTACTAGATGTCAAGTAAATCTGGTAGGTGTCAGTAGATTTGCTGGCAGAGTACTTTGGGTTATCTCTCAGGCTGCCAATAAAACATCTCAGAATTCCTTTTATATATCCAGACACTGGGGGCATGAAATTGAAAATGCCTGTAGTTAGGTCACTTGTCCTCATTCATTCCAGAGAGGAGGCTGTTCATCCCTTATAAGGAGCTACAACAAAGTGCATTAGCAGCAAACATAATTAAAAATGAAATCATAAGAATTCTCACACTAATCCTGCGACAGCTTCCTGTTGCAAATTTCCAGATTGTGTTCCCTCTGGCTGGTTTGTTCAGTATCTGCTCTGAGATAACTTACTGCTTTAATAGTTGCTGGCATCAGTACTGTATTATTGTATTATTTCAGCTAATTCTAATACTCACATATTGGGAAAAAAATAAATAAAGTTTTGAGGTTTTCAACCAATTTCTTACATTCTCTCAAATTTTTTCATATGCAATAACTAAACCCAGTTACTTATTATGGCACTCCATTTACATGGGATAACTGTAAGCCTCCCTGCCTTCTGACACGTTAGGCAGCATACTAAATTACACAACTAGTAGGATACTCTTCTGGTTGACTGGTTTTAAGTAACTGGCGCATTCCCCAAGGTGAACATGGTCCCAGTCAAAATGATCTGCCCAGCTCTACAACTGCAATGGCACCGTGGGCTTCAGGATAAATTCCCTGCATGGGGGAATTCATTTGTATGGGGAATAACCTCAGTGACACCCCACCTAATAATGTTTCACAGGCTCTCAAAAGCTGTCAAATGATTCAATAAACTCCTACACCAAAACACATTCTGAAGCATGCAACTCCATGCTCCCTTTCATCCTGCCAGTGATTAACAAACTCTTTCCATCCCCTGCAGTACAAATAAAAAGGAAGAAAAGAGCACTGAAAAAGTAACCGCCTCGTAGCTTGACCATGAATTAAAATTGTTGCAGAACCTCCACATGATAGACAGCAACACGAAAAGCACACATACTAGCATTCACTACTAACTACTCACACTAAGACTGTGTATTCAGGAAGTGTTATTATTTAGAAAGTATTACAGTATCTCTCTAAGAATAGTTTTTGAGATGAAACCTGGGCGATTAAGGACATGTCTGGTTTCAGTCAAAAGGAAGCGCAGGATGCAGTTATTCCAGTTAGATGTTGGTATTATGCGTGTCTGTTAATGACCAGGGTGAGATAAAATACAAACCTCAGTGAATGTGTCTCACAACATTTATAGCATTTGCATTCAGCTGACTTAGCTCTGAATTGCTTAGGACTGCAAGACAACCAAAGCTAGCATCAAACTGGGACCGTAACAACACTCACCCAGATCAGCTTCTGCTGTCGTGGAACTACATCAGAGGGTAACCCTCACACAGAGCAATGCTCACTAATGAAGCAGTCCTGTGCAGGAGCAGACACTTGCTTTAACAATGCAGTATTTGCATTTTCAAGGAGATGTGGCAGTTGCTGCACTTGGAGAATTGTAAAGACAATCTTCTGACAAATCAGAAGTAAATCAGTTTGAGGAGCAAGAGAAGACCCAATCTCTCTGCATTCCCGGAGGACTCCAGAAAGCAGATGACCTACCAGAGCTGGCACATTCTGCCAGAACAGGGGGTTGTCATGAATGCTACCAGCAACATGATGAATTTAAAACCAAGGTTCTAGGTTAGCTTAAGAGGTATCCATCTCCTCTACATTTTCTGCACATTACTTGAAGGACATGACTACGTGCAAAACAAACCTGCTGCTTTACAAACGGACAGCAGGAGCACAACAAGTGTCAGGACAGCTCCCTGTTGTGAAAAAAATAGCAGGGAACATGCTTGAATGCTAAGAGTCATGAGGGAGCTTGTCACCAAACAGCAAAAACTCGGAACTGCAAGTAATATGCAAAGAGATCTGCATGATTCAGCTCAGTTTCAAGCAGAGGACTTCTTAGTGTGTGAGATAAATTTGACAAAATGTGATCCTTTAGCTGAGATTAATGTATTTCCATGTTTTTGGGGGAGAGAGGTGTGCATAAAAGTGGTAAATGGAATAAACACATTTACTATAGAAACACAGATAACAACTTAGAACACAATCACTGTAATAGATACTACTTTTCTTGCTCTGGGAGAGGTTTCATTAAAATCTCTGTACAAAATTTAATTGTTGTATTATTGAATTGCTAGTTTTTGCCAATTTTTGTTTAGAAAAAAACAAGTATTTCCATAAGCAAATTATTCCAGTGATATAAAATCCTGTCAGAAGCAGCAAATTTAAGACTGAAAGAACCAGACAATATTCCACTGGTTATTTTTTCATTCTTACAGACAAAAACTTAATATATGTTGCTACAACAAATCTTTCACATTCTAAATAATCAAATTAATTCTAATTAATGTGAGGAAGTATTAAAGAGCTATGAGTGCCTGATGAATAGTAAACATGCTATTTGGCCCATTTACCTCTATTTATTGGACAGTGTGCAATACTGTTGCGTGGTCAGCATGCCAATTTTGAAGGCGCTCTGGAAGTCTTGCTGATTTTTTTAAAGTTCATGAATTTCAGTTGTTGTGGTTTAACCCGGCTGGCAGCTAAACACCACACAGCCGTTCGCTCACCCTCCCCCCTCCCTCTCTGGGATGGGGGGAGAGAAACGGGAAAGTGAAGCCTGTGAGTTGAGATAAAGACGGTTTATTAAGACAGGAAAATAATAATAACAATAATAATAATAATAGTGATAATGGTAATAGTATTAACAATAATAATGTGTAAGAAAACAAGTGATGCACAATGCAATTGCTCACCACCCGCTGACCGATGCCCAGCCTATTCCCGAGCAGCCGGCCCCCCCACCCCGGCCAGCCACCCCTATATATTGTTTAGCATGACGTCAGATGGTATGGAATACCCCTTTGGCCAGTTTGGGTCAGCTGTCCTGGGTCTGTCCCCTCCCAGCTCCTGCTGCACCCCCAGCCTGCTCGCTGGCAGGACAGAGCAAGAAGCCGAAAAGTCCTTGGCCTGGTGTAAACACTGCTCTGCAACAATTAAAACATCAGCATGTTATCAGCGCTCTTCTCATCCTAATCCAAAACATAGCACCCTACCAGCTACTATGAGCTACTTAACTCTGTCCTAACTGGAACCAGGACAGATATCCACCCCTTATTCCATACCATTTATGTCATGCTCAGGTTACACTCTGTCCAATACATTCTAATTAATCACCATTTTCATCTATGATATATAGCAATCATGGTAGTGATGACATACATTATTATATAATAATTAACATACTACAATTCAACTCATGGGCTATTCTCACCCAGTATCAAATCCCCTTGAGGTACACACCGGACCTCCCCATTCTTTTGCATTACCCACCAAGTGCATCCAGGTCCCTGAGCAAAAGCAATTCCACGAATAGGTTTGCCTTTTCCTGAGGCAGGAGTAGCCCAGACTGTTTTACCCAGCATGTTTCTTACGTGCACTACAGGAACTTTATCCCCTTCTACAGTGCGTAACAGGTTTGATTGGGCAGGTCCAGCTCGGTTGGCAGATCCCCTGGTATTGACTAACCAGGTGGCCTTTGCCAAATGTGTATCCCAATTTTTGAATGTCCCAGCACCCATTGCTTTCAGTGTAGTCTTCAACAGTCCATTGTATCGTTCAACTTTTCCAGAGGCTGGTGCATGATAGGGGATGTGATACACCCACTCAATACCATGTTCTTTGGCCCAAGTGTCTATAAGGTTGTTTCGGAAATGAGTCCCGTTGTCTGACTCAATTCTCTCTGGGGTGCCATGTCGCCATAAGACTTGCTTTTCAAGGCCCAGGATAGTGTTCCGGGCGGTGGCATGGGGCACAGGATATGTTTCCAGCCATCCGGTGGTTGCTTCCACCATTGTAAGTACGTGGCGCTTGCCGTTGCGGGTTTGAGGGAGTGTGATGTAATCAATCTGCCAGGCCTCTCCATATTTATATTTCAGCCATCGTCCTCCATACCAAAGAGGTTTTGACCGTTTGGCTTGCTTGATTGCAGCACATGTTTCACAGTCATGAATAACCTGTGCTATAGTGTCCATGGTCAGGTCCACCCCTCGATCACGAGCCCATCTGTAGGTTGCATCTCTACCTTGATGGCCTGAGGTGTCATGGGCCCATCGGGCTATAAATAATTCACCTTTATGTTGCCAGTCCAGGTCCACCTGAGCCACTTCAATCTTAGCAGCCTGATCCACCTGCTGGTTGTTTTGGTGTTCTTCAGTAGCCCGATTCTTGGGCACATGAGCATCTACATGGCGTACCTTTACAACCAGGTTCTCTACCCGGGCAGCAATATCTTGCCACAATGCCGCAGCCCAGATGGGCTTGCCCCTGCGCTGCCAGTTGTTCTGCTTCCATTGCTGTAACCACCCCCACAGGGCATTTGCTACCATCCATGAATCAGTATAGAGATAGAGAACTGGCCACTTTTCTCGTTCAGCAATATCTAAAGCCAGCTGAATGGCTTTTACTTCTGCAAACTGACTCGATTCACCTTCTCCCTCAGCAGCTTCTGCAACTCGTCGTGTAGGACTCCATACAGCAGCTTTCCATCTCCGATGCTTTCCCACAATACGACAGGACCCGTCAGTGAACAAGGCATATTTCTTCTCATTTTCCGGTAGCTTGTTGTACAGGGGGGCTTCTTCAGCACGAACCACCTCCTCCTCTGGTGATATCCCAAAGTATTTGCCTTCTGGCCAGTCCATAATCACCTCCAAGATTCCTGGGCGACTGGGGTTTCCTATTCGAGCCCGCTGAGTAATCAGTGCAACCCACTTGCTCCATGTAGCATCAGTTGCATGATGCGTAGAGGGGACCCTTCCTTTGAACATCCAGCCTAGTACCGGCAGTCGGGGTGCCAGGAGGAGCTGCGCTTCAGTACCGACCACTTCCGAAGCAGATCGAACTCCTTCATATGCTGCCAATATCTCCTTTTCAGTTGGAGTATAGCGGGCTTCAGATCCTCTGTATCCCCGACTCCAAAACCCCAGGGGTCGACCTCGAGTTTCCCCAGGTTCTTTCTGCCAGAGGCTCCAGGTGGGACCATTCTCTCCGGCTGCGGTGTAGAGCACATTCTTTACATCTGGTCCTGTTCGGACTGGCCCGAGGGCTACTGCATGAACTATTTCCTGCTTAATTTGTTCAAAGGCTTGTCGTTGCTCAGGGCCCCATTCAAAAGCATTCTTCTTACGGGTTACTTGGTAGAGCGGGTTTACAATCAGACTGTAATTTGGAATATGCATTCTCCAAAACCCCACGACACCTAGGAAAGTTTGTGTTTCTTTTTTGCTAGTTGGTGGAGACATAGCTGTTATTTTGTTGATCACATCCATTGGGATTTGACGGCGTCCATCTTGCCATTTTATTCCTAAAAACTGGATCTCTCGTGCAGGTCCTTTAACTTTATTCTGTTTTATGGCAAAACCGGCCTTCAGAAGGATTTGGACTATTTTCTTCCCTTTCTCGAAAACTTCTTCTGCAGTGTCACCCCACACAATGATGTCATCGATGTACTGCAGGTGTTCAGGAGCTTCCCCCTGCTCCAGCGCAGACTGGATCAGTCCATGGCAAATGGTAGGGCTGTGTTTCCACCCCTGGGGCAGCCGATTCCAAGTATATTGGACTCCCCTCCAAGTGAAAGCAAACTGTGGCCTGCACTGTGCTGCTAGAGGGATGGAGAAAAATGCATTAGCGATATCAATTGTGGCATACCACTTGGCTGCCTTTGATTCCAGTTCATACTGGAGTTCTAGCATGTCCGGCACTGCAGCACTCAGTGGTGGCGTGACTTCGTTCAGGCCACGATAGTCCACTGTTAGTCTCCACTCACCATTAGACTTTCGCACTGGCCATATGGGACTATTAAAAGGTGAATGAGTCTTGCTGATCACTCCTTGGCTCTCCAGTTGACGAATTAGCTTATGGATGGGACTCAGGGAGTCTCGGTTGGTGCGATATTGCCGCCGGTGCACAGTTGTGGTAGCGATCGGCACTTGCTGTTCTTCAACCCTCAGCAACCCCACAACAGAAGGGTCCTCTGAGAGACCAGGCAAGGTAGACAACTGTTTAATGTCCTCTGTCTCCAAAGCAGCTATGCCAAAAGCCCAGCGGAACCCTTTTGGGTCCTTGAAATATCCTCTTCTAAGATAGTCTATGCCAAGGATGCACGGAGCATCTGGGCCAGTCACAATACGGTGCTTTTGCCACTCATTACCGGTTAGACTCACTTCAGCCTCCAATACAGTTAACTGCTGGGATCCCCCCGTCACACCATAAATACAGATGGGCTCTGGCCCTTTATAGCTTGATGGCATTAGAGTACATTGTGCACCGGTGTCTACCAAAGCCTTATACTTCTGTGCGTCTGACGTGCCAGGCCATCGAATCCACACAGTCCAATAAACTCGATTGTCCCTTTCCTCCCCCTGGCTGGAGGCAGGGCCCCTCTAGTCCTGGTCAGAATCTTCATTTCTGTGTTTAAAGGACTGCCTGCTGGAAGTTGGAGCAGCAAACCTTTCAGAGAACTCCTTTTTCCCAATTGTTTTCCTTTGCAATTCACGTACCCGTGCCTCTAGGGTCGCAGTAGATTTTCCATCCCATTTTCTCATGTCCTCTCCATGGTCACGTAGGTAAAACCACAGGGTGGCGCGGTGTGTGTGCCCACCATATTGTCTTCCTTGCATAGATGAACGTTTACCCCTAATAGCTGAGACACTGGTTTGTACAGGTGGGGAGAAAAATAAACTCTCTTTAAGTTGGTGGATCTCTTCAGAAAGTTTCTCCAAGGTATTCTCTTTTAGCTGGTGGACACTAGTTCGTTCAGGTGAAGGGGAAGATAATCTTTCTTCAAGTTGGTGGATCTTTTCAGAAAGTTTCTCCAAAGCATTCTCTTTTAGCTGGTGGACACTGGTTCGTTCAGGTGGAGGGGAAGATAAATTCTCTTTAAGTTGGTGGACCTCTTCAGAGAGTTTCTCCACAGCTGAGACACAGGCCTTTAGGGAAGAGGAGAGATTTCCTTCGTACTGCCGGAGTATTTTAGTCACTTCATTCACTGTGGGATTCTCCTCCGTTTTCCAGGCTAGTATTGCCAATGAGCTGGCATATGATGATGGGGCACTCCGTACAAACTTCCGCCACATGGGTGGTGTACACTGGACTGCATCTGGATCTGTGGATGTTTGTGCGTCATCTAGGTCCTTATAAATTACTTCCCGTACGGCCAATTCCCTCAGGTACTGAATTCCCTTCTCCATGGTGGTCCATTTGCTTGGTAAACATACAAGTTCTTCCTTGAAGAGATACCTTTCCTTCACAGCTGACAGGAGACGCCTCCAGAGGCTGCGAGATTGTGCTCCATCTCCAATTGCTTTGTCAATGCATGCGTCCCTAGCAAGGGATCCCAGCCGCCTGGCTTCCTTGCCCTCCAATTCCACATAATTGGCTCCCGTGTCCCAGCACCGGAGCAGCCAGGTGACAAGCTGCTCGCCTATACAGCGACCAAAATCTTTTCGCACATCTCGTAGCTCACGCTGGTATAGAGTCCGGGTAATTACTGTTGATTTTCCGACATCCTCATCCTCATCTTCAGTCTCCTGCACCTTTGATGGCTGGTATGGAGTCCGGGTAGTTACTGTTGATTTTTCGCCATCCTCATCCTCATCTTCAGTCTCCTGCACCTTTGATGGCCCAGCCTCGTCTTCACTTCGCCCAGACTTAGCAGAAGACTGTCTGCGTTTTAAACGACCTGAGCCTCTATACCATTTTTTCACCTTGTCTACAGGGGCAACTTGCACTGCTACAGCTCGTTTCTCTGACCCAGCCACAGGGTCTGCCACAGGGGTTGGAATACCCTCTGCGGGGTCAACTTGCACTGCTACAGCTCGTTTCTCTGACCCAGACACAGGGTCTGCCACAGGGCTTGGAATACACTCTGCGGGGTCAACTTGCACTGCTACAGCTCGTTTCTCTGACCCAGACACAGGGTCTGCCACAGGGGTTGGGATACCCTCTGCGGGGTCAACTTGCACTGCTACAGCTCGTTTCTCTGACCCAGCCGCAGGAGTGGGAGCAGCTGCACGAGCTGGGGCAGCTGCAGGAGCTGGGGCAGCTGCAGGAGCTGGAGCGGCTGCAGGGGCTGGAGCTGGAGCGGCTGCAGGAGCTGGAGCTGGAGCGGCTGCAGGAGCCGGAACGGCTGCAGGAGCTGGAGCTGAAGCAGCTGCAGGAGCTGGAGCGGCTGCAGGAGCTGGAGCTGGAGTAGCTGCAGGAGCTGGAGCTGGAGCGGCTGCAGGAGCTGGAGCGGCTGCAGGAGCTGGAACTGGAACGGCTGCAGGAGCTGGAGCTGGAGTAGCTGCAGGAGCTGGAGCGGCTGCAGGAGCTGGAGCTGGAGTAGCTGCAGGAGCTGGAACTGGAGCGGCTGCAGGAGCTGGAGCTGGAGCTGGAGCGGCTGCAGGAGCTGGAGCTGGAGTAGCTGCAGGAGCTGGAACTGGAGCGGCTGCAGGAGCTGGAGCTGGAGCTGGAACGGCTGCAGGAGCTGGAGCTGGAGTAGCTGCAGGAGCTGGAACTGGAGCGGCTGCAGGAGCTGGAGCGGCTGCAGGAGCTGGAGCTGGAGTAGCTGCAGGAGCTGGAACTGGAGCGGCTGCAGGAGCTGCAGCTGGAGTAGCTGCAGGAGCTGGAACTGGAGCGGCTGCAGGAGCTAGGTTGCTAATAACATCAATTGCAGCTCGATAGGCACAAGCCAGACCCCAGCACGCTACAGTGATTTGTGTCACTTTGGAACTGCCAGAGTCATGACACCTTTTTTTCAAGCATTCTGCCAGCTTTTTAGGATTTTGCAGTTGTTCAGGGGTGAATGTCCAAAACACTGGAGGTGACCACTGCTCTAGAAACCTGCCCATATCCTCCCACACTCCCTGCCACTCGCAACTATCCCGCCTCAAGACAGATCTCCGGATGAGATTCCTAAGTAGTTGTTTAACCCTCCACAAAATCTGAAGCGCATTCAGGAGACATAACAACAAGAGCAGGCTGGTCTGAGTATCCCAAGGATATTCAACATCTCGGAGAACCACCGTAACTAACTCGGGGGATAAGAGGGTGGTGGTGAAGGAGAAAGGGAGAGTGAACAGGTAGGGAAACATGTCTTCCCCTGTCCCCTTCACAGATTGGCTCCCTAACGAAAACAGGCAATAGGTGTAATTGCTAATAGTTTCCGAGATATGGGTTCCAAAGTATAGAGTCGACGTCAGTGCTGAGTACAAATACCAGGTTAAAGTCGTGACCAGATATTTCATCATTTCATAAGCCATTGTTACACCGCACAGTACCATAACAATCTTAAACCAGGGCCCGGAAAGGATAAACAGTGCAACAGGGAGCACATACAGAAAGTAACGCACCATAAAACTCAATTTGGAATACAGGTACAGCAGACTGGAGATTAAGGCAATCAACATCGTGACTAGCAACTATTAAGCAGGTCCAATACTTATACCAATTTTAGTTTAACACACTCTGGTCAGATTTGTCGATATCTCAACCCTTCGGGCCCCACGTTGGGCGCCAAAAAGACTGTTGTGGTTTAACCCGGCTGGCAGCTAAACACCACACAGCCGTTCGCTCACCCTCCCCCCTCCCTCTCTGGGATGGGGGGAGAGAAACGGGAAAGTGAAGCCTGTGAGTTGAGATAAAGACGGTTTATTAAGACAGGAAAATAATAATAACAATAATAATAATAATAGTGATAATGGTAATAGTATTAACAATAATAATGTGTAAGAAAACAAGTGATGCACAATGCAATTGCTCACCACCCGCTGACCGATGCCCAGCCTATTCCCGAGCAGCCGGCCCCCCCACCCCGGCCAGCCACCCCTATATATTGTTTAGCATGACGTCAGATGGTATGGAATACCCCTTTGGCCAGTTTGGGTCAGCTGTCCTGGGTCTGTCCCCTCCCAGCTCCTGCTGCACCCCCAGCCTGCTCGCTGGCAGGACAGAGCAAGAAGCCGAAAAGTCCTTGGCCTGGTGTAAACACTGCTCTGCAACAATTAAAACATCAGCATGTTATCAGCGCTCTTCTCATCCTAATCCAAAACATAGCACCCTACCAGCTACTATGAGCTACTTAACTCTGTCCTAACTGGAACCAGGACATCAGTGTAGATGAAAAGCTTGAGCAAAAGCAGGTAAATAAAAAACCAAAAACACACAACCTGAAATTCCAGGAGGGAAAAACAAGTTTTAATTCAAAATCACATTGAGGCTACAGAAATTGCCAGTAAAGATGGAAATCGTGGACCTAATTTACCCCTGCTGGACCCCCACTGATATTAACAGATTTACTTCAAGAATGATTTTGACAAAATGCAGTTAATGAATTTTCTTTAGTTACATGCCTCACGCATTAATCCCCTAATTGTACTGCTGTTCTAGGTGTATTCTGTTCTCTTAGTTGGCAGCAGGGATTTAAAAAAAAAAAAAGAAATTTCAGCTTGTGCAATTACACTCTTCTGTACTTCCGATGAAGGCAGAGCCATTTTCTTGGCACTCGATATGAATATTTTTCCTCATAAGCGTCTTTATAGGGGATATGCCATGTATCCCCTGTAGTCTGTACCACACAGTCATAACTGAAAGCAGGCTGTAGGATAAAAAAGAATAAAAACTTTTTTTTAGACTTCACATGATATGCTACTAAAATACTGTTTATAGCTAGTTACAACATTTTCCTTAGAAATCTCCACGGATTCATCTCTTTAACAACTCTCATTTATTTCCCCACAACAAACAAATTACAAATTTTAGCATTGAAGGAAAAACTAAAACATCTTTTAGTATTTTGTGGTCTAGGGGTCATTATAAATGGTTCAAAAAATCTGTCTTCGATCTCCACCAGATAATAATGACTTGAACATAATGCACTGAATTTGCAGAAAAGGCAAAGTTTTTCTGTTCAGTTAAATGAAATCATATGGGAATTAGCTTAGGGTGTGGAGTTTACCAGCTTGAACTGATAGAGTACATTAATGGCATCCTGTGTTTGTTCTCCCACATTTCTTTGCAGAAATGATTTGCTCTGTGCCAAGGAGGATATAAGAAAAGGGGTTCTCAATAGCACTTTCGAGAGCAGCCAGTCAGACAAATATAAACTATTCTTCTGGTTTACCGTGTTACAGATATAATAACTCAGCACATGTAACTCAAATAGAGAAGATTACTGGTTTGCAATTATGGCTCTCAGAACACGTTATAACTGTGTATGTATAGTCTTGGAAGTCTACAACTGGGAACGTGCGATACACAAAACCTGCATGTGAATTAAGATGTGAAAATTACTAGCCCTGCTACAACAAAAGAAAGAAACAAAGTGCAGCTAAAGCTGTGTTACTCAGGTAACCCTGCATCCAATTTTTTTGCTTCCATAGAAAGATATGTATATGGCAGCACCGAATGAAAGGCTGTCAGTCTTACATGCTTATAAGCCTGTATCTCTGCAGTCTGATTGAAGTGATGAACATTAATTTACAGTTTTAACTTGAGCAGCAAGGAAATGAATCTGCGTATGTGCAGTATTCCTTTAAGCCAGCAATAACAACAAAGAGAGATCAGACAGCAAGAAACTGCAGGATATGGAATGGCACGTGATGAATTTTTCCCTAGAAAAATCTTAGAACAGCTGCACTCTTGTTAATATACTTTTCATGTCTCATGAGGACTTTTGTCTCCTAAACAAAAGCAGTACAGCATTCTGCTATAAGATGATATTATGCTTGGTATGCTGTGATTTCAGTAGCTAAATATCGACTACAAACATGACTATTCTGGGCTCTCTTTCATGAAACTTTACAGATATGTTAGGATAATATTACAGTGAATACTGAAATGCCTGTATTTTCCAAGGGCTGCTTCTTTAACATTAACAAGTCTGTGCCATGCCTTATGAATATAGTGAATTTTCAGTAAAAATGGAAGTTTTGAGCCAAATTCACCTCTTATATTCCAACAAAAATCTTTTTGCCTACTGAGTTTGAAATTATATATATTTAACAAACATGCTTTGTGTGCTTTCTGAACGTAGAAGAAAACTTACCAAAAATTTCATAGGATTTCCTCCTACAGAAGGAAGAAGGACTATTTGGTGTCCACGCTGCCACTTACGGAACAGATGACGCGTCAGACTGTCGGAAAGACAGGCTTTGTGATCCCGGAGGAAGTCTCTCGTAACGAACTTGCAGTGTTTGCCGGATCGAAGAGTGGCATATAACAAGAAGGCATCATCTTCAGAACTTAACAAAACAAATGGAAAAGAGAGACATCATTCACAAGGCAGTAATTGTCTGCAGGAAATGAATCAAATGCTGATCTGAGATTTATTCATCAGCATCACTGAAAATTCCCACCGCTACTCAAGGTCCATGATAAAATAAGTAACTTCTGCTTGCCACGAGGCATCAGAAGCCAGAGAGTACAATAAAAATTGCATGCTACACAAAGCACTCTTCCCTCTCATCACTGTCTGGTAATACAATGATATCATCTTTTGCTATAAAACTTAACAGTACAGTGCTGTTGTGGAACAGAACTACTGAAACTGGTAAGGGTAGCCCCAAAACTTTGTTGGAATACAAACAATAATCACCCGTCAACAGCACAAATCTGTGAGTCTTTATCACATGGGTGAATGAATTTCCAAAAAGGCCTGATGATTATTTGCAAAAATGTACTCAATATTAGCTGCTATTAAACTGAAATAGTTTTAGGGAAAAACCTCTAAAAATACATTTATAATGGGCAGGAGTTACCGCATGGCTTAAGAAGGTTCTGAAGCAGAACTTTGCTTGAAACCACTTACTGGTTGCTATGGGTTACTCTAATAGTTAGTGATGAGACTTGAGATTAGTGAGGCTCTCCTCTCCATCCTGTGGTTACTGTGTCCCCTTTGTTGGTGCTCAGATAGTAGAAAAGAAAGCAATGTGATTCAACAGCAAAGAGAAGAGCAAGAACTAGACAGGTGATGCAGGAGAATAGGTATGAAAGAAGGAGACAGAAGAGACTTGGACTGGCTGTTGGGACAAGGAACGTGTTCAGAAGATCTGGGAACTGAGATCACGGGAGAAGTGGCAGAGACAGGCAAATGATCAACAGTGCCCAAATCAGATGGAGACTAGGTGGAGCTGGCACCGAAGGAAGAATGAGACTCATTATATGAGGAAAATCATTATATGAGGAAAGCAGGGCAAGGAGAGGGACACTGGGGTGGAGGCAGAGACAAGTAAATAATTTACAGCCTTGGACAAGCTTGAGTGGACAGGAGCAGACAGTCTGTTTCCACTCTCAGAAATATTCTGCCGCAGGAGCAACAGAGAACTCCATGCTCCAGACTCTCCACATTCCTCTGCTACCAAGCACCACTGGGCAGGCACAAACCTCACCTCCCCCTATGCAGGGTTACACAGCAGACCACAACAGTTTAGTGATGCTATCAGGTATGCTATAAGTTCAGGCCACTGTGATCTTTGGCAGTGCTTTGAACAATTATAAATCATAGCAAACCATACCGATGTCAGCACAGTTCTAAGTGATGAAATTTTACATAATGCATCTTTTAATATGTATAGTTTTTTTGAAGCGAGTACAGCAAGGGATATGCTTTTTTTTTTACATACAAAACTGGAGATACTAGTAACAGTACTAAAACCTATAGCTGTTAATACTGATTTAAAAGGCACATAAATCAGCTGTTGATCTCTGTTAGGTATAGCCTCTTTCTTCAACTTACATATTTTCAGCAAAGAAGAAGTCTGCCTTATTCTGCATCTCCTTCATAATCTCTCTTTTCCAGTTTGAAGAGTTGACCAGCATGTGTTTGCGGCCCAGCACAAGCAAGCGGGCATTGTTTTTTGCCAGGCAGTTGACAGCCTCAAATAGCTGCAGAAAACAAAAGCAAAACCAACAATTTCCTTAGCTGTAGAACAAGAATGGCAGGAAACACTTTCATATCCGCATGTCAGGTAGAGGGACTTCTCGCATACCCTCGTTTCCTACCGTTCTTACCTGCAACACACGTTAGGTAGATAAGTAACTTGAGTCCATAATAACAAAGGAAAAAAAAAAAAAAGATTGCAGGAAGCTGGTCTCAAAACACAGAAAATGCATTGCTATTTTCAGCCTTTCCAACTCTTGCAGTTTAGCAAGTCTTGCAGTTTGATATGCCTGAATTCAGTAAGAGATTTCAGAAATCCAGAGCTAGCTGAGGGACCTGAATCACTCTGGGATTCAAGTAATATTTTGCCCTGGGAATGATTCAGCAGAGAAGCCTTTGCTGGTATTGGAGAGGAGGACTGAGCCCTCACCATGCAGCCGTCCCAGCCCCACCTGTTGTCGAAATTACAGAACTACATTTGATCTGGGCTGTCCTGTGGGGAAGCAGCAAGCTACAGTAAAAGGAAATTCATGACCTCAGGAATAAGGGTTTGTGAAAGCCACATCCAGGCCAGCCTCCCACTTACGAACCAACATCCTGAGGTGACAAATTCACTGCGATGCTGGCATCTCTTCAGAGGGACTTTTCGCCTGCCTCTGAGCTGTGCCAGTTCAGCAATACGTGCTGCTCTGGACGGGCATCGGGGCCACGACTGCTGCCTTGGCTTTCCCTCCCTGCTTCACCCAGAGGTGAAGGCACAGACTCTGATGTTCAGCCTGCAGATCGGCACCGCGGGCTGGTCACAAAGCAATGCCGTTTGAATACTGCCCAGAAAGAGGAAAACTCTTTCTTAAGACTGAAGCATCGTGTTTGAAGGCTAAGGACTGTATGCTCAACCTCCAGGGAAAGGTGCTTCCTAATGTGCAACTCTGTTTGCTGCCACTATTTGTATTTGTACAATCTCCTGATTTTACTCTAATCCCTCTTCATAGATTTTCTAGTTACTTCCCTCTTCCCTGTTATCTCTTCTCCCTGCTATACCTCCAACTATCTTTCTCTTTCTCTTGTTCTTCCCTCTCCTTTTATGATCATTACAATTATTTGTTATCATCAGCATTTGTTCCAGGATATAGAAAGATTTTTTTCTTGTAACCCTAGAGTACAACTTTACAATGCATTTGGTTTGACCTACCTGGAAGTAGGAGTGGAAGGGGTGCTCCCACTCATTTCTGTCTCAAGCTGCACATTCCCACCACTTCCGTGGCACGGGATCTAACAATGTCCCAGCCACCTGTGAGCTCACCGATCCAACAAGAGATTTTTTTATTTTTTGCAGGACTGAGCTTGCAGCCACACAACTGAAAGACCTGATGCAAGGAGAAATGATGGGAAGACATCACTGGAGGTAGTGAGGCCAGCAAGTGTGTGAGCGCCCCTTTTGGCAGAGGACCTGCAGTCAGCTCAGACTAAGTGTGCCATGTATCTGGCAGTCATATGGACTTTCGCCTCCTAGATTTTATTAGGATATGTGGTTCTCTAGTATGAAGGGCTTCTGGGAAAAAAAATGAGATGTGGGTATAAATTAGCTACAGTTTTGCAATGGACAAACTCAAAACAGGCTTAAATCTTAATAAAGTTAACTGGACTTGCCTTAAAAAAAAACAGAATCTCCTGCCTGTATAACAGCGTGTTGTCCCTCCTCTAGTTGCCACAAAGATTAAACTTTACTTACACAAATAAAACATAGAAGATATAAATTGTTTTTGATTTCACAAGATACAAATAATTTTGTTCTGCACACCCCCTTGCCTGATACAACTTTACGAAGCAGCATTTTATCTCATTTTAGGCTTGGGCACTTAACAAGGGTGGTCTACAGAGAGTCACAGAACTGATGTGGGGGGTTTCCCTGAGTGTGTCTACTCCCACGCCTGGCTGCTTCTCAAGAAAGGAAAACATGAGACACACAATAATAACACTTGCTTTAGTCATAGAGGAAAATCAACATAGTACTGTTAACAAAAAAGCAGAAGTAGTGATATCTCCCTTAAAAAGAAAGAGTATTTTATTAATCTCATATTTCCAAAAGTTAGGGAAAAGTTACTGTTTTCTGCCACTACATAATGCATATTTGCTATAGGCAACAGCTGATATGTTGAGCTCTATGGGCAACAGCTCTGTGCTGAGGCACCCTTTGAATGTTCCCACACTAGTTAGGCAGCAAACCTCAGATGTTCAGCTGGATAATCTGTTCAAAAGGCAGTGTGTGGAAAACATTTAAAAATGTGCAGCACACACATTCCCCACGTTATTCATTTTCTCAAGAATGAGGATTACAAAATTAGTGAAAGAATGACCTTTTATAAATGTCTATCTATAACAGATATTATAATAGCATATATAATAGTAATACCTATTATTATTACTATTTACAATTATCTTTCAAATTTGGTCAGCAGAGCACATAAAAAACTCATTTTCTCTGAAAACTAGAATTGTAAACTGCCATTTTGCAGGGAAGAGAAAATAAGCATGGTTAGGCTGACTCCTTCAATTCACGTGGCTAGATGCGGCTGAGCCAGAGAAGCACCAAGAAGCTGTGAACTGCTGCTGTGCTGCACACATCACTGCCACGCAACAAGGTACTGGAAGTACTTCTGGATTATACAAATAGCTATCACTGCATTGAGTCTTACCCTCTTTTCCTGACAGGGCACATCAGGGTCCATGCTTCTTTCTGAACCAGATACATTTTAATCAACTGTTTGTGGAGATCACTAGATCCTTCCCCACGAAATTCATGCTCATTAGAACCTGCAGAATAGGATCTGTTTGCAAGCCCTTTCAATTATCAGCTACATTTAAATAATCACTGTGCTGTCCCAGTCTTCGTTTAATGAGATCTGTCTCAAGCTTCTCCTAAACATCTCACTGACAACGTAAACAATTTTGTGTTCACAGCAGGTTAGTAAACTGGACTTGGATGGAACCAAGGTGCAGCCACAAGGAAGTATGAAACTGCACACAGATCAGTGCAAGAGTGCAGACCACTGCTCACACATGTGTGTTATCTCCCAACGTGGATCTTTGAAGCATTTTGCTATTAATTAATTTTTAAAGGAAAAGCATAGAATGGATGCATGTGTACCGTGTGCATGCCCTGATTCTTATTTCTGCACCCTAAGCTCTGGATCAGTGGAAGAACAGCACGCTCGTACAGCACCCTGGCTGAGTGCATACATTTATCTTTCCTTGGGACAGTCCCAGAGATAAAGGCATGCAGCTATTTCCCCACAAGTAAATGAATATTTGTTTTGTATCTGAAGCAATGCGATTTCATGGAATTTCCCCTCCACCACCACACTCCTGCCCTCATAGCGCAATGCACCTTTTGTTTTTTTTAATTTTCAGTTGTGCTGATACCATCTATTCGTGGGGCCATGCTGCGCTCACACTCAAGGGCAGGAACTTCTGGATCAGAGGAACCAGAGAGCACAAACCCCACAGCAACCTGCTGGGGTTCAGCCACGTTATACGATCCCACATTACAAAAGCCTAAGCTTTGCCAACGTGAAATAGAGCAACTGAAAACGCTGTAGCTGGTAATTTTATATTTTAAAAATCAGCAAGTTATACCTTGAAAGAATCACTTTTCAGGTGAAGATTAACTATTAACAGATTCTCACTGGAAGGGAATGCTTCAATACTAATTCCTGGGAATAGTTCTGCAACAATCCACATGCACAATTCTGCACAACTGAACAAGGATAAAAGAAGGGAGTTAAGTTGAGGGGGCAGACAGTCCTTGTCACATTGCAAAACATATCCTCATTCTTTCAGCTGTACAACAGCCTTATGAAGTAAATGTATACTTGAATCTCCCTTTTACACAAGTGCATGATGTAATTTAATAATAAAAACAAGGAAGACGGGTGAATTACTCCACCTCGTACAAGGAACTATGAGCAGAGCAGGTATGGATTTCCTACAGCCAGTCATCCACTCTGATCGCTAGATCACCCAGCGCCACGCGTCCCTTTTCCAAAGGTTAGCTTTCTGTAAGACAACCTTTCTCCTTGGACACTGCCAGTGTTTTCCCATTTGTCAGATGGGAAATCCCTAAATGCTGTGCTCAGAGGCACACCCTTTGGCCCTCAGCAAAAGGTGGTGGCTCACCTGCATCCAGCTATAGCAGGAAGAAGTACTCAACCAAAAAGTTTAAATCAGTTTAAATTTGTTGTTAATAAATCATGTTAGACATTTTCTGAACATTTGGTTTTACTAGTTGCCATTTAAAAGCAGAACACACCGATGGTCTGGTATCTGCTAATAACAGCAACAAACTGCTGAGTGTTATTGCTATTTATTTTCACCTGCTGTCAGTGTTGCTTCCCACCCAGTCCTGGGGCTGTGCAAGTGCAGAGGAAACCTAAAACCACCCTGCTGACCACAGGTGCTGAGCTGGCCTGAGCACACCATCAAGCAGGGCTGAGCAGGAGCGCTCTCACCAGGGTTATGCAAGGGAACACTTCCCACCATCAATACATTTATTTGACTTCGATTGATCATTTTTAGTTCCCTTTTTACGTATCGCAGACAAAGAAGCTCAAAAAACCTGTGCACTTAAGTGGCACATGGGAGAGCAAGCCGTGCCGGGACACGGGAGGTATTCCCCCACCACGACGAGTTAGGCAGGGAAGGCAGGGTGCTGCCTCCCAGAAATTTAACAACCAAACAAACCTAATCTGTCACTTTTCCAGTGAGCCCAGTCATTTCGCTGAAGCAGATTCAACACCATTATCAAAGCAACAAACATAATGGAAGTTGCTTCTTATATTCCTTACATTATTACTGATGGCATAGGGTAAATTAGTCTCAAAGTCCTCAGTGTAAATTAGTCTCAAAGTCCTCTTCACTCAAATGCAGCGGCTGCATACACGTTTATTGGTTTCCTGCAGATTCCCTTCCCCTGAATAGAATAGAAGGGGGCAGCTACTTAGAAGAGAAAGCGGTAATGGATTAATAAATAACGGCCAGAAGCTCGAGCAGCCTGGTTTACAGTACTGCTCAAGACAGCCAGTAGCTAACTCTTGGGAATTATCCTCTACAGTACTGAGGGTTTCTGTAGTGCTGCAGTTACAATGTTGTCAGGAATATTTGTATGCCGCGATACAGCAGGACTGTGCAGATTGATGCAACACACACATCATCATGCAAAACTCTACCAATGACTCCACTTTACACATCATGACAGCAATCACGCAATGTTTAACATGTTTTTACCTGTCTATGTTGACTCCACACCTAGAATTGCCACATCCTCTCTTGAGCACACACACACACATATGCCTTAACTTCCACGACTCATTAGAATTTGCAGTTCACTTTTATGTGCCAGCTTTTGCTCTCGACTTCACAGCGAACTCTAGTAACCAAAGGCAGAGTATGGATTGAACAGAAAAACTAAAGCACAGAAGCAAAGATATCCAAGTTGATTTCACATAGATCGAGGACGGTACAGCAGCCTCAGTCTGCCCAGAGGAGATGATGCCCAAATACAGCTCTGCTGTTTGCAGAGAAATTGGTATTCAGAGGCATCCAAGGGATGCTTCTGCAGCCAAGTGCAACCTGACTGTGTACCAAGACCCTTGGCGTTTCAGCACATGCTGGTGTTCCCATTGACAGCAAGTGCATCCTGACTCATGCATCTTCTTGATTCCCAAGTAGCGTGGAGAGTAAAGCAGAGTTATAAGGAGTGACCTTAAACGGGTTCAACTTAGGCACAGAAGCAATAGCATGTTTTATATTTTCCTGTATTCACGGTATCCTGGGTATTATCCCAGTAAGAGAGATACCTTTAATTGCTACTGTACTTGACTTCAACTGAAGGTGGAACCTGCTCAACATAATCTCTCAAACAGTCCTGAATGCAGAAGTAGTATGTTCGTAATTAAGACTCTGGTATTAAATTCTGCTGTATTATAGACTACAGGTAAATTTTCCAATTCCAAACAATCTTGAAGAGACACCTCTACAAAACAAACTTCTGTAAATTACCTTTACGTTTTGGAAAACTGTTGCAGATTTCTTCTATGCAACGTGAAGTCAGGGATAGGTCCCCATCCTTCCTAGCAGAGATGCAAGTAAAAAAAAGGGTTCTGAAATAGATATTTTCTAATATATAATCTAATTACAGCCATATCTTGCTATTATACCCAAAAGGCACGATGAGTAGTCATTGGATGAATAGCACACCAGTATTTTCTACATGAATTAAAAGAATCAAATGGGATGCATGCAGGGACCAAAGACATGCATATATACAAATTATTCAAATCACTTTATTTGTATGTGTGACATGAAGGATAGGGAGGCAGGTGCAGGACCATCAGCTGGAAGAAACACCAGATTTTTGGAGTCTGTTTTTTCAGAACGGATTACTGCTTTGAAGATCTCCAGCCCTTCTCAGACCTTACACCTCACAAATCTTTTAGAGTCACCATTCTTGAACACACTTATGTTACTCTTTTTGAATGGTGTTATTTTCAAGATCATAGAATCCTAGAATCATCAAGGTTGGCAAAGACCTCCAAGATCACCCAGTCCAACCATCCCCCTACCACCAATGTCACCCACTAAACCATGTCCCTAAGCACCAGGCCCAACCTTTCCTTAAACACCCCCAGGGGCGGTGACTCCACCACCTCCCTGGGCAACCCCTTCCAGTGCCTGACTGCTCTTTCTGAGAAGAAATGTCTCCTCATTTCCAAGCTAAACCTTCCCTGGCACAACCTGAGGCCATTTCCCTCTAGTCCTATCACTGGTTACCTGTGAGAAGAGGCCGACCCCCAGCTCCCCACACCTTCCTTTCAGGTAGCTGCGGAGAGCAATAAGGTCTCCCCTGAGCATCCTCTTCTCCAGACTAAACAACCCCAGTTCCCTCATGATCTTCAGATGAGTAAAGGTCAACCATGGCTAAATAAAAGAGAAATGGGTAATGATAATGGTTAGCAAAGCATGTTATTAAATGAACAATGCCAAGAACTTTGAAATGATGGCTAAAGAAGTGATGTGGAGCTGGAGAACTGCTGATTTTCACAGTATTAATTTGTAAAAGAGAAAAACAGCTTCGTTCTTTGACTCTTACAACAATTCAAGAAATATGTGGACACAAACATTCCCTAGTTGCATAACTGAATCTTTGAAAGTTGAGTTTTGAAAGTCACTGCAGTGCCAGTTAAGTTTCTCAATCTACAAAAAAATCTGTTATGCAGCAACAGGTTTAGAATCGCATGGAGACAAAGAAACAGTAATTTTTTGTTAACCATCTACAACAGCATTTTTTTTCCCCAATCACTTAAAAAATATACCATTGATTTAAACATGCAAACTGACCCACTGATGTTGGCTCAGTAATTATGAAGTAGGCATAAAGATCATGAGAAAGTGTGAGTTTGAAATCCAAAGTAGCATTTTTGAAAATGCAACAACTAAAACTGGGAAATGTTCATATTCACAAGGAAAATTTAGTAACACATTCATTTTCTGCTTTTGTCACAAGTGTAGCAACGTTAAAACTTCTTTAAGACTTCAGGAATTCAGAAACACACAACCCACATCAGCAGTCACAATCAATAATCTGAAATCCCCTCCTAGGCTGTTTACCTAAGTGATCTCAGACGCTGCACCTCTCTACCACAGCCTGCATCTTGTACTACCCAAAGCACGTTGAAAAAAGGAGAGAGCATGGGTGAGAACTACAAAACTAGGCCATCTCACATGGCTCCTCTTGTTTTGGCTCCACGGTCTCTACTTGGCTGCACAACTTTGAGGGGCAAAAAGCTTAGCCACGTGGCTCCCAATGCTATCTTCCCATCTACCTGATTTCCTGACACTGTGTTTGTGGTGAAGAACATGGGGACTTCTGCTGGGAGGGAAGCAGGGGGGAGCAGAGTTGCTCTCTCTATAAGCAATCAAATTCAGCTATATACACATCAGAGGTTTATTCTTACGGACAGTTACATTTTTAATATGATAATAGATGTTAATCTGAGACAAAACTGGGCAATAAAAAGATGTAGGTATGATACAAAACATGGCTTATAAGCTTGGTTCATCTATTCTAAATGTGAACAGTTTTAGACTTCCTTTGTTCTCCCTGAAAATTACACCCTGAGGTACTCCCATAGAAAGTAAGATCAAGCACCTGTGTCACTCAAGACTTTTCAGGAATGAAAGCATGATTTGTTGGAATGCAATTCTTTAAATATTAAGGATAAAAAGTCTCACTTGCATATGTTAAAGCTTTAAAACATACTCTTGCCCAAGAGATTAATTCTCCAGAAATAATGACAAGTTTACAATATTATAATTAATAATTCCTGGATTCTTCCTGTCCTAGATAACTCCTTCCTCAGAGTTAAGTATCAATACCATAAATTAAATAGATAATTTTTTTCCTCAAACTGCAACTAAAAAAAAAGGAAATTCTAATGATATAAGAATGACAGATTTTAATCACCTTGTTCTTTTCATAAGGTTTATTATGAAATCCAGAAAGTTAATTTACACAAGTAGATCTGCTAAATCATGGCACAACACCCCTTCCAAATTTCAATAAATTCTGTTTGGAAGACTGTCTCTTAATCCTCTTCTCAAGCCATGTTACTTAGGTTATGGCTCGAGACATTAAAGAAAGAAATACACCTAGATTTCCAGTTGTTGAATGACTGAAACTAGTAACTGATATTCTGGATCAAAACTTAAGTTCGTGCAAACCCATAACCTATCTCTTAAAAAACTAGTATCAAATGATTCCATTACCCTTATTTTAATCCTTTAACCTCACCTGTCTTCTCTATTTTTAATATGTATCTGATTTGTTGCATACTTTCATCTCTCCTCTTACTCATCTCCTTTCTTGCGACAAAGAAAAAAATACTAAGATCTTCACAAAACTCATGGGGCATCTTACATGGATTTTTTTTTAATCCAGACTTCTCCTGAGAACTCACTATTTTGTATCAAAACCTGAGGATTTGCAAAGTATGAAAGATTTATCAGTATCAACCCTTGACACCCAGGAAATGAGCTAGGTGATTCTCTCTATCAGTGATTATACAACAGGAGGAAAATAAGCATATAAAAGTTCAAAGGACACAAAGTCTTGCCTATGTGTTTCCACATCTCAGTACTATCCTTTATTCTCATTCTTAAATTCTTCCTGCTTGTGCTGCTGTTTCTTCAACAGTACCTTCTTACTGTTCACTACACATAGTTTTATTGCACTAAGTACTGCATATACATCACCATTATTCTCATGAGCAAGTAAGTTATATAAAAATGAAAAGGTATAAGGTTTTACTTATTTTTGTATAGGCTACAGAAATGAAACTTCATCTATCAGTGATATAGACTGTAAATGGAAAAATTGTCCCAGCTGAAGTCTCAACTTCAGGGGTCAGCCAGCTTTCACTGGAAATCCAGTCTGACATTACACTGGTATTTTTGCATTTCTACTATTTCTATAGCAGTTATATACGAAAAACTTATACAGAAAACTATCATTTCTCATTTTAGAAAGAATGTAAAAAGCTAGCTATTAGAAAGGAATATTTGTGAACTATATGCAGCTGTGCCAGTCTTTGATCTTGACAGGTTGAGTCAGAAGCTATGTTTAAGCACTGAAAATCCAAAATGTGAGCAGGACCTCTGAGTGTTAGTGGCAATGGCGGTGGGTCGTTATGAAAATGAAAACACAAAATCAACTGATCTTTTCCACAGATAGGAAATAACTTAGTGCAGGACTGAAATCAGCTTTGTAAGATTGAAACTGACAGTTTAAAAGATACCAATGTTGTAGCTCTCACCACTGTCCCATGCAGATGTCTGAACAGCGTCACTGACCTAGTCTGATGCTGTGTTTTCCCCCTCTCCCATCTGTGGTTCAAAAAGTCCCAGACGGTACTTTTATTCTTTGAGGAAAGGTGCTGCACCAGCTGGGGAGATCAATGTTACGGCAGGCACAGGCTTGATGCTGCTCAAGACACAGTAAACCTGTGCTTCTGCAGTGACAACCTACCTTTTGATAAACTAGAGACTTACAGAAAAACATTAAAATATAGGCTATTTCTGTGCTTACAGGTAAACAGGCTTATGGTCCAGGTAGGATGGCACGATAACCAACGAAACTCATCCATAAATCAACTGCTTGCAATCAAAAAAAAAAACAGAATTAGACTACAGTATGAAGCAAATATTTATGACACAATTTTCACACAATTTTTGTTCTGTTTCTTATTCCTACTATTTTGCAGTTGCCTGCTACGGATTACTATTTAGAGCTAAAGAGGATACCTCCAAAAACAGTTGCTCCAATAAGAGCCATTTTCCAGTCCTTATCACAAATAAATACATTAACCAACACTACTCAAGTCTGGTGATTTCTCTTTGAAAGATGAAAAAATTGTTGAATATGTCAAAGAACATATGAAATGTTTTTCTTCAGCAGGACAAAAATTAGCAGAAATAAACTAAAGCACAAAGTTCTAAGGTGAAGGGGCAGCAATAAGGCCCGAGCCAGGCCTACCTACCCTGCACGCATACCTAGGACAAGGGATTTCAGCAGAGAGGGACTAAGGCAGGAATCTGCTTAATACTGGTATAAGCATAATTGGTATTTACCAGAAAACTTAGGGGGCTTTAATATTTCAGCATTATTCTTCTTGACACAGTTATTAACTCGGATTGTACAACACTGGAGACTCATGCTATTTTACTGCTAATATCGCTGCTGCCAACATCTGGGCCTGGAGATCCTTGGCAGTGAAGGTCTGAAAGCCCCTCACAATGGCTATGATCCACAAGATCTAATTTACTTTAATGCTTTTAATATAAGTTTATCAGTAACAGTCTGCAGTACTCAGTATCTAAACACTGGCCAGGTCAGTGTTTATCTTAAGTATTTTTCTTTAATTCAGGAGATAAGATAGAGTATCTGACAAACAGATAATATTGTCAGCTCTCACAAATTAATTATAGATGATATTTGGCATTTGTCTGAAAGCTCCACCTCATGGGAACAAAGGGTTATATGAAAATCTTTGTCAACTTTGTCATTTTTTGCCCTTGCAGTCAGAGAAATAAGCTTGTGAATATGCTCACCACAAAGGCTCAGATAATAGAAGCCAAATAAGAACATCCCACTCCCTGTTTCATAAAAGGATCTACCTTTTTAAGCGAATTTCATTCCGGGGACTCAGCATTATGGTTTCCAGCTGTCTGTATGTGACTACACCAGCCAGCCATTTGAGGAATTCTGCTGCATCTTTCCCTCCTTCGCCCATTTCCGTGGAAAGAACACACACACCCACAAACACCCCCTACAGCACCCAGGTCCAAACATCTGTGCTCAAGTGTAAGGGACAGCTGTAGTTTCAAAAGTATTTTGTATACAGACAATAAGCCAAATGTATCAGGTAATTCAATGTTAAAACTGTTTCATATTAGTGGTTATGATAGCTAGGCTGGCAGAGTGATGGGGCTTGTGGAAATGAGAGTGAGTGGGGCAAGAAAAAAAATTTCTATTCTTTAGCATTAGTATTTCTGAAAGCCCATTTGGGGATGCCCATTCAGTGGAAAGACAGAACTCTTTACTCTGCAAGACATGAAAATATGAAGTATGACATATGTATCACTGAGAAGTGAAGATGTCAAAACCTCCACGTCTTTTATTTTAAACCACTTCCTTTAACTGTTGAGTCTTAGGGCCAGCATGCATAAATGGATTTAGACAGTCAATACAAACCTTTACAGGGATATCACATGTAAACACAAATGGATTTAGATGCCGAAAGCAGTGTAGCAAAATTAACATTAGACAAGCCCAGGATGATGACTCTTAGTAAGGATCAGGGTAAATCAACATCATTAAGACTGTCTGGTTCTGCTCTGTGACTACCCTCTTGCATCTCTCTTACTGCCACTTTATATATTTATTCAAATATGTACCAACTTAGGACTGCAGTGGAAGAAAATTCCTATCAATCGATCAATCAATCAATCAGGTAGTAGTATAGGTAATACTAGCACTTAATGAATACCCATCTTCCATTTATAGAAACATAAACTGTAATTGAATGTAGAAGCTCAAATTCCAATGAACCACAAATCTAATACGCACCATCATACTACTATTTTTTTTTTCCATTGCAAAGCGTAAGCAATACCTAGTTTACCCCAACATCACATAATTAGGAATAAACAAGGAGAGAAGGCATTAGCAAAGAGGATTCTTCCACACAAGTACACCACCTAAATCAGGAATAACTCCATTGAACCAGTGGAACTGAACTGGCTTTTAACTTCTGTTAGAGAGCTTATGCCACACAATGTGCACAACTTGCTCAAGGAGCCGTGTCAACATGAATCCTGGAAAGTTCATGATTCAAAAAGATTAAAAATATCACAAACGGAAGAAATATTATTGCCAACTCACTGTCTCTTTTTATAATGACCATAAAAGTGAGCAGATAAATACACAAATGCAGGAAAATGATAAGGACAGATACAAGCATAACTAGTATTTCCTTATTTATGTTGAAGGTATATTGGTTTCATCACAAACTTGACAGATGCACGGGTCCACTTGTAACACTCACTACAGGAAAAATTGTTCAAGGATAGGACAACATAGCAGTGGGAAATAATATAAATGATTTGGAAAAATTAAACAGAAGCCAGTAAGTATCAGTTAATACTGATAAAATTGGTTGGAAAATAGAGTATATTATGTTTAATAACTTTGAAAACATCTTTAGCTTCTGACTCACCTGACTCATTATAACTTGAATGCATGTTTCCAGATAGAACTGTGAAAAGAACTGTTCAGATTATTAAAGAATTATCCAGTGAATAACAGATCAGGAGAAAACAGCATCACAAGTTAGTATCTCTGTGCAGAAAGGAAAAACCAGTAGATACTTGTAAATATTAGTATGAAATATGTAAATGATTGGAAATAGAGAAATTCCTAAGAAGAGGTAGGTTTCCTAAAAATATGTGGCAGGTCAGTAAGTACGATGCCAAAGACTAAGTATTTAAAGTGATTTACATAGTAGTTTTGGGGATCATATTCAGGGAAAAATATTTATAGAATAGAAAATACGGATTTTTATTTGATGGATACACATAAAAAGGAGAAGTCTATGAAGCATCTAAATGATGCTTCATAGGGGTATTTCTTCATCAAATGGTTTTCAAAGTCTAATTTTTAAGACCTTGAGGTAGGTGTCTTTCTCGGAGGTCAGCTAGTGAAGAATTCTATTGATGTACAGGGCCACAGAACCATGGCTACTAATAAGTAAATACACATACACAGTTTAAGCTTCTAGTTCATTCTCTATCATTTAGAAAAATGCACATTGGAAGATCTAAAACATTGTAAAACCATGTAAGCAGCATGAAATATCATGCTAAGAAGCAAATATGGAAAGTGTTTGAAGAGCTTCTGCAAGTACCAAAGAATATTCTGTTGCTTTACACAAAGAAATAGGGATGACCTTATACACAGGACTGACCTCCGCAGCATTAAGCCATTGACTTGCTAACACTATCACTACATGCCCATGAGGAGAACCAGCAGGTAAGAGGCTCATTTTCAGGAGATCCTGCAACTCAGGGATGATTTTGGAGTTTATTTCAGCTTGGGACTTTTCTCCTAGAAGCAGTCTCCAGAAATCGCCATTCTTCAGAGTTCATTCTATATGATAAAAGAAGAACCCATGCAGATTAACACTGCCTGTGTTAGAAATTAGCCTCTGGTAATTTTTTTAATGAAAATTTGAATAGCAATAGCAAAGGTAGCCGTAGCTTTTTTATTATGTTCCTGGTCCTGGTATTCTTACCACATCACTACTGCTCCTCACATGACACCTAGCAACAAAATCATTTACGACTCCCAGCATGTGTGATAATACCTTAGTTATGTTTTGTATGAATAAATCAGGTCTGATTAGAACCATTAATAGACACACTTGCAAGGCTTCCAGGTATTTCACGTTTTATACTATTCTAGACTATGTTTTGATTGCATTGGTGTTGGTGAATTAGATGGAAGATGCCAAAACACTGTTCCCTTCTCCTGCTATCTCTGTTTAACCACATATTTAACCACAGCAGAGGTGTACCACAAATGATCCACAGAAGATTGCAATGGTTTGCTGTAGTGTCACAGACTCCAACTGCCTTTCTGAGGTGCAATTAATTTTGAATTTTATTTAAAATTTTATATTAATCTCTTACAATTAAGTAAGAAAAGATATTAGGAATTTTCATTCTATGAGATACAAGAATTTACTTTAAAAATTGTGAAAAATTCACAAAAAGCTTTGGCCTGTTACACTACCTACAAGAAATCTGCAAGACCTGAATACTTCAAACAGAGTTGCTCACAGTCAAACAAGACCAGCAATTATATAGTGAAGTGCTGCTCTTCCCAGTCCCATTTGAGGAGCTTACTCCTTAGCCCAAGAGTAGCCCTTATTTTCATCGTATGCACTCAGGTACAGTAAATACCCTATCAAGAAAGGAACACAGTTAAAAATAAGAAAGATACAAAAATCCATGACACCTAACTTGTAGAACTGTATACAATTTTTTATTTCAGATGATTTATAAAGAGTATGTGCTACCTATTCTAGATGGCCCGAAAAATGACAAGTTAGCTGGAAAGTGCAAATGGGTAATACCCACCATTTCTCAGCATATAAAGTAGAGGCCATCATAAAAAATTATCAGACAGAAGGTTTGAAATAAACAGAAGCACAGACTTTATCATATCTTTTGTAATTGTAGAACTCATTGCCACAGGATGCTTTGAAAACCAGAAGTATTTGGGGAAAGTAATTAAATAAGTTTATCACAGAAAATTCTACCAGTGGCAATTAAATCCGTTATTCAGGAGGCAGTTTTTTCAAGCAGTAAAAAAATAAATAGATCTGGGAGACTATAACAACAGGAATCATCCCTCCAAACTTGGTAGAATTTGAAGAGTGAGAGCCTCTTGCCTATCACCTCTGCATCTGATGTACAAAATCAGTACTAGAAAAAGGTATGTTTTTCACAGTAAATGTTTGATGCAGGAAGTCATCTGTAATGGGAATGGTATTTTGGATAAGGATTAAGTGTTCTTACAATTTTTCAGTCTGAAATACGAATTCTTATGAACTGTTTTTAAACAAGCATACTGCCAGTGCAATCATGTTTGCAGTATGGAATCTTATCTGATGAAGTTGTTCTTGTAGATTCAAATAGGACTTCGTAAACTATTTTCTTGTACCAGACAACATGAAGCAATCAGTTTACAGAGAGATTTAGATTAAAATCTATAGAGAATTCTACTCAATTTTTCTAGAATATTAAAAAAATAATAATAATAATTTAACTCTGGTTTTAAATTTCACTGCAGTTACAATCATTTTATAACTTCAATTTTATATATATTTAACTACCTGTATAAACCTCTGTCCCTATATACCTCTTTCACTCTAGCTCTACAAGTAGAATTCAACTAGAGAAAAAGCAATAAATGCAGCTTGATGGCTTGCTGAATCATTAATCAGCATGTCAATATACTGAGATCCCTAGAAATAACCCACTGGGCAAGAAAATCTAGGTTTTCATAACTTCATAAATACATCCAAACAGAATTTAAGCTTCTGCTTCGTTGCACCTTTTCTCCCTGAGATAACACAGCTTCTAAACATGTGTACTTTCCTACTTCTACTAAAAATAGAATATCATCTATAAAAGCCAAGTGTGAATCAAAAATTTATTGCTTTTCAATGTACATAAATCCAGATGTACATAAATGAATCCAATCATTGTTCTAAGGATTTTATCTACATTACCTTTAAGGCGACATACAGAGAAACAGCATTTCTCAGGCTCAAAGCAAATATTTATTCTTGCATAGAATTGGCCTATAATAAACCAACCACCACGTTTTCTGGCTTGCATCCCTATGTTCATATCACTATTCAGTAGGAGTTTCCACACAAAGATCACTTCCAAAGAAGCAGTTCCGTTCCCTAAAGACCAGGTTTCAGATCTGGAAGCACAGCATACCTCTTATTGCCATATGATAACATTTCCATAATTAGATGAATCAGTTGGGCTGCCCGAAGAAAGTTCACCTTTTGGTTTCTAAGGGAGAAGCGAAAACAGCATGACTCAAACTCACCCAGTTCGGAAGATACCCTCATTTGACTTCGTCACCCAGAGTTTATAGGGACTTCTCCGCAACACAACAAACAACCTGTTGCTACAACTACAAAGTTCACCTGAACATGAATCATCAGGGCACGTTCATTCTGCTCTGTCGAATTTCAAGCTCATATACCTGGTGATGTACAAGCATTATTATTATGAAAGATATTATGCAATTTCCCTTATAAAAAAAGGAGTGCTTGGGTGCTCCTGTACTTATCTTAACATTCGATTTGCTCCTATTGCCAAATACAAAGGCAGAAATGATAAATACCAGACAGGAACCACAACAGTTCACTACGTTAATCACAAGTTTTTTATTATTATTATTAAAAAAAAAAAAAAGAAGCCTTATAGCCAGAGGCCAACAATAGTAAGGGGAGGCACCACCAGAAAGTATTGGACTTGGGCAGAAAACGACAGGGAGAGGTTATCAAAATGCCTGATAGTCAGATTTCTTAACCTGCTCAGTTTCTGCTGCTTTATTCTTCTCACCAGGAAATGCAAAATCAGATTGGGTAACTCTAAAATGAAAGTGGAAGCATACATGCCTACTACTTGAAGGAGCATTTCTAGAATCTCTGACACTTGTGTCAAATACGCCTTCAACTATCCTATATGTGTGAAGCTGAATACATTAAATGCTCCTTTATTTCTCTTTTAGCCACAAATGGAAATTATCCGACTGTTCTGAAGAACTTCAAGGAGAAAAGATTGACTCTTGAGGCCTTTCCTCTAAGTCTGAAGCAAACGTCCCTTCACCTCTTTTTCCCCTTCACGTCTCCTGAGGAGCGTAACAGCCTTGCTCTTCTTCTTGATCTAGTGGACAAAAATTTACGAACTGGACCTATCCTATTCAGCATGGCACAAATATGAGGGGGGATAAATTTCAGCTTATCAGTCCCTTACATGTGACTTCAGGGAAGAGATTCACTCAGTCCACCTGCTGAGATATTCAAGGACCCTCAGAAATTAACAGAGGAGAGATGAATGCAATGCTGAGTGTGACAGTCACATACCTCTAACACTAAAAATAAGTGCAGTTGCAAGAGTACCTGTTAGTACATGAGCTTCTTTCTATACTAAGACAGGGTCTGAATGTCAGGAGAGGTATCCTGTGGCTAAACCAAGTGATGATCACGTTACACACACTGTAGGTGATTTTCAATGCATCCATCAAAGATCTTCAGCCTTATGATTCGAGCAATACTCAAAGGAAATGAAAGCACAGTTCTAAAGACTGCAACAGATGTTGCAAAGACAGAAATTTCTCCAACATTGAGTAACAGGGCAATGTTTAGTTATCATGGAAATGTAAACTTGGACTATCATCAGAAGACAGAAAATAGAAAGATGGAAAAGGCTGGGAGCAAATAGACAGACACGTCTGACGGCTTTGCTGAGTGGTAGGACAAGAGTTGGTAGGAGGAAGAATTGATGAACTGTCACAGTATGACAAATAAGACCTCTGTTGGATGTATTGATTCTGAACAGAGAATGACTCATGGATCTACTCAATTTTCGCTTCATTTAAAGACAGTAAAGTACTTGAACAAATCACAGATGCTGCCAAATGAGTCAAAGAAGAAAGAACATTCTTTTCCATGCATGACTTGATTTGGGGCAAATTTATTAATAAATGCTTGTTTTGCAGGAGATCTCATACAGTAGAGCTCAAGTTTTGTATCAAGTATCAGTGTCTCACTAACTGTGCAGTTGATCTCATATACATGTAGTATGGCTAAGAACAGACTTGAAGACTGGGAAAAATCACCACATGAAAACCCGAGTAATTAGTTTTTTGTCAACTATATATATGTATGTATGTGCAGGTATTACTTTCTGGTTTTTTTTAGCCTAAAAGTATTTTTTACTAAGTCAAGACATTGGAGAAAAAGTTTTCTTTATTGTTTCCCCCAAACACCATAAGCTCCAATACATTTTTTTTTCTTTTTTAATGACAGAGGATTTATTGGTGCAGGAGACCTCAAAAAAAAACAAAATTATACTTCAAAATTGATTTGGGTTACTAATCCAAGAGAATGATGGGTTATTGTGGCTGGTCCTCCCCCCTCATCCCCTCGTTTTTCAATTTCTTCATTTGAAGAGCTATTCCCTTTGTCTTGATATTTGGAGAAAGAATCTTGACACTGGGAATAAAGGTCATATCAAAAAATGGTTCCAAGCTGAATTTACAATGAATAATACTTCAAAGTTCTTCAATTCTGTGGTCGCTGTTAGGCTTTCTTTCAAAAATGTAATAAGACCAGTCATCATTTCCTTGTAGACTACTATCCTACATCATGTTCTTCTCCCCTGTCCTGATGAAAGTCTTCTCACTGTCAGCTTTCCCTTCAAAGCTGCAACTTCTCTCTATCCTCTTCAATACTACTAAAGCAGTCACGGAGTCCAGGAATATCTAGCACATAAACACTAGAACAGGTAAAATTATAGTATTAGTTTTAAACTCTGAATTTCCTTGATAAAAATTTGAAAAATATTTAATATGAAAAAAAGCAGCAATAACCTGTTTTTGCTATGCTACTTGTTACCACACAGTTCACGCAAACAGCCCTTCGGAGGGTTGTTTACTCAGAGAGCAACCTCCATTCAACAAGTTTGCCGTTTTTCACCTGGAAGAAAGAGGAAATATCTACCAGGCGTGCCCTATCCCCTCTGCCCGTCTCAGCACCCCAGCTACAGCAACCCCAGCCTGCCCTTTTGTGCAGGAAGGCAGCTTTGGTGGCTCAGCTGGCAGGGGCTGACGGCTGCTGCAGGCAGAAGGAGGTGAGGCAGGGGCGGCTGCCAACTGCTGCCACCGGGCCGGGATGGGAGGGGAACTGCAAGGCTCTGGCTTCGTCAGCTGTTGTACAGGCCCACTACAATTTGCATGGGAATTATATGAACTTGTGTAGTCCAGTTATAGAAATGCTGATTAAGTTTGGAAGTAACCACTTTGAACTTTCCGCCAAGAGCGAAAACTATTTCTTTGTACAGTATCTGCCTTAACGAATTCAGTCTGGGAGCATTTTACCAATCTTTTAGATGTCTGAGTTTAATACAGAGATTAGGGAGTGAAAAGTTAGGGCTGAGCTGGCCCCAACTGCTGAACTGTTTGAAGAAGGGAATTGTGAGTTTGCTTTGATCTGTCCCAACACACATTTGAGATATATATACTCAGCTATGTCTAAGACCAGCTGGGTACAGCTATGAAAGGAGCTGGCTGCATACCTCATTTACAATAGAGCAATCTCAATGTATATTTAAAATAGTGAAGTCCTCCCTAAATCATGCTTGCTGTCCATGCTCCCCTGCCCATCTCGCTGTCACCCCTGCCCTGGCCCTTACAATCTAGGGGTAGCTGGGAAGAGCTCAGAGTTCCTTCACTCCTCTCCCACATCCCAAGAGGGATGCTTCAGAGCCTCGTTATCCTGCCTGCACTTAGATTCCCCTTGCTTCCAAGGAATACTTCTACTGAAAACAGTGATAAACAGGAAAAAATGCATTTGAGAGTTATGTAACAGTTTGTGTTTAAGAAGACAACCGGACGGCCAGCGCGTGGAAATTCCCTCTCTTGACCTTTACAAGGTGAAAGGCAGGAACACTACAGGGAGTTGGGGCAGCAGGGAACAGGGAGTTCCAAATGTCATTGTGTAGCTGCAGACTGATGTAATTAGATACACCTGGAGGAAAGGATTAACTCCAAGTCACGACACAGCCAGAATGAACTTTGCTTAGTCAAACTGCAAGGATAGCTCAGTTTATAAACTACCAGCTTTGCAGTACAAACTGTGACTGACTCATCAAGGCAAATACACATCAGGTACAGTCTTAAATAGGAACAGAATGTAATGCCCAAAAAAGACGTATGACAACTATTTTACACTTTATGGGAGTCTGTTTCTATTGTTCAGATTATATAGCAAAAATAACTTCCATTCCATGGTATCTTTTAATTAGGAATTAATTATATCTAATTTAAAATGACACAGTAACTTGCAAAGCGTCAAAAAGAGGTACTTGCTAATAACCAGTGCTGCAGCTTTACAGCGACTGCCTTCAAAAGAGATGATCTCACCACTCCCTAGCCCTCAAAAATGCTTGTTCCCATCCTCATGCTACCTCCTCTTTTGTCAGTAATTGATGCAGCCGCTTGGTGATTTGTACCAGGAAACAGCTCTAGTTTAAAATCAACCTGGCAAAAAAGTGGATTGTAATTACAAAGTGACTGTGTCATATAATAGAGAAATTACCACAGAATATTCCTGTAAATCTGCCAAGTCAATAAGATTCATGATGATCTGCTAAGTAAGTGCTGGCTGTGAAGACTAAAGGTGCCTGGGGCTACTGGAAGTCACATATCTAGTTTTCCAGAATGTCAGAATACTTTGGGGATTACACAAGTAAAAGTCATTCCTTTAACTTCTGCTGTTTTTCCTTTTCTTCTCATCCCATAAGGTACTTGTGCCTTGCCCCTACACCCAGCCACTTTCCAAGACGCCTAGAGAATGCCTAGAGGGAATTACAAATATTAAGCTGTTTGAAAAAGAAAGTACTATTTTATCAATGTTTTATTATATTTTTGTTAAATGTAAATAAAAATGAGACTGCATTAAAATTGCCACAAATCTTATGCCATCTCCTACGTTTAACTATGACTTTTATTCTGCTATTTACTCTAAATTGTATAAGAGGTGGTCCAACAAGCTAACAATTTGCAGCTTTTGACACAGGTTCTTGGAAATATACTCTAATATTATTATTTCTCAAGAAAAGCAGACTAGGTCACTGAAGAATCACAACACGCCCCTCTTCTAAATTGGCCAGCCATACTATCCTAGCCAGCCACCCTGACCTCAGCAGCCTTCACTGTTAGCTTTCTCTATCCTTCAGACTCTGCCTCCAGCTTCTCTGGCATTTATTTCTCCTCTTTGTCCTCTCAGTTCTGCATTTTGTGCCCCGGACCTGCCACTTCCCATTCAGCTGCCTCTGCCGCAGGGACAGCGGCCTCCGGAGAGGAAGCGCTTTGTGGCAGAATTAGACCTCAAAGCTCAGCCTACAGCTTGCAGAGGTCAGCAGTCACAGATGGGGGCTACTCCCCCAGCACCAATACTGATCAGGAACGCTACACCAGCAGAGATTCCTGTGGCCTTCCCTGCCATCATCTGGAGGAAACGTTTGGAGACAGAAGAAAGGGTTGCTCTGTTTTGCATTGCTGTTTCTGTTTCCTTTTATTTTGTTCAGCTGTGTCTTGAAAAAAATAAATAAACCAGAATACATGCTTCTTATCCAAAGCACCTAAAATAAGAATAAAGGCACAATCCTTTCCTGATATGCTACAGTGCAAGAATTCAGGCTCACAAAGAAAGAAAACACTCCTAATTAGCATCCTACATGCTCTCACATTCAAACTGTGCCACAGTTCAAGTGGGTAAGTGCAATGTTCCACATTTAAGTGGATAAAACAGTATACTCATCAGTTAATAGAATAATCATGTATAAAGACATCTACCATTAAAAAACAAAGTATCTCAATGAATACAGGGGCTCAATAGAAGAAAAAAGTATCCAGTCGTTCATATGTCTAGAAGAGTATTTCTTCAGGATGGTTGGAGCAGCGAAGAAGCTGTTTTGTCACTTAGAGCATGAATATACACTTCCTATAAAAAAATACATTCTATCCAGCCAGTAAATATCTAGAGATGAAAGGCATAGAAAAACTAATGGGCATTTTCATCCTATCTCTTGTAATGACTTCACACTCTCAAAAACAGGACTGAGCTAACAGGAGCATCAAAAGACTACTTGGCAGAAACTCCAATGATTAACATTTCGGGTGCATGGCAAGATGCAGTAATAATTAACAGCACCATAGCTTGCAGAACAAGTAAATTTTAGTTAAGAGAATCTTTCTCAGGAGGTAAGATGGGATGAGCCCAAGTTAGTGTTCTGTCATGCAGGAAGAAAAAGCAGACAATCTGTAAATACCTAGGACTCATGAAAGATCCAACCTGCATCTATATGGAATCATCTAAATGGAAGCTGATGCTGCCATACTGTCCTTCTGGAGCTGCTCAGCAACATAGATCCTAAAATCCTTCCAGTGAACAAGGCAGAATCTAAAAAGGAATTCAAAGGCAGCTTATGCTGCTCAACATGCTAATATCTCCTAGTAAGATTTCTGACCAGAGATCAGAAGTAATTATCCCGCAAAACCAGGCTTGCTCTTTGCTCCATTGCCTCCAACATTTAGTGAACATTCAAGACCCCAATCAGAGCTCCCACACTGGGACAGGCATGTACTGATGCAGGACATCAACAAAACAACACTTCGTTTCTCTTCTCCCTTTGGCAGCATAAATCTGTCTTCATAGGTCTTAAAACATTGTGCCACTGCATGCTGCCTGGGATTCTTCTCAGATAATCAACACTTCCTCCATGATCCCATGCAAACAACTTGTGAACTTCCTTTTCTACTTTCATTCTAAGGAAAGTACCCTCTTCGTGAGCCAGCATCTCATGAAGCTTCATTGCAGCTCTTAAACATCTTTCAGCAGGTTTATCTCAGCTCCTTAGCTCAGCTGCTTTTATCTCCATATATAAAAGGATATCCTGCCTCTTCAGAATAGTTTTGAAGTAGTTCTAAGAACAAAAATGTATTTCTTGTAATTACTAGAAGTAAATTACTTCCTTTTTTTATCAAACTCATTTATAACTTAGTTTTAATTTCAAGAGCTTGAAAGTTTAAAGACTTGCTTTGGAAGACATGTGGGGAGCTACTTTGTTATTCCTAATTTAAAACAAATATTTCATTGGAACTACAACAACAACAAAACATTAAGCCATTTCTTAAGAAAATGCCAAAAAGGAGTGCCAAGAATTCTCAAAGATTGAGAAAGGTACTCTCAAAGGTATTAGCAAAAAAAAAAAAAAAAAGATTCTCAAAGGTATTGGCAAAGAAGCTGGATTATTCTTCTAAAAATCACCAAGTGGAAAGAACTGAAGCCAGTCTGAGTTGCCCTTGTAAGAACAGAACTCAAATGCTTAAGACAATAGCAAGTGAAATAAAGTTTAAACTTATAAAGGATGCAGTCTGAACTAGGGGGTTATTTCAAGAGAAAGATTTACCAGCATAAGTGCATTAGACTATATCTTCTGTACAGTAGGTTTATTCTGTTCCCCATTGTTAAGAAAACAGAGAAACACACAACATATGTCCTAGTAAAGTTACTATCAATAACTTATCTCTAACTATGAGCATTGCGTACAAGGGAAATTTATGTATCATTTTATATGACTAATACAGTTAAGTGTGTAAGAACCACCATCTCTCCACTGATTATTTTCATTTGTGAAGTCTAGATAAGTCTTTGGACTGACTGTAACATGCTACAAAAATGTTTGACCAATTTCTCAAGAGGGTAAGTAATAATGAGTCACTAATTGTTCCACCATCAGCCTAGGCATACACAAAACTCTTAATTAATATTTAACCAGCACTTACATTTTCACACTGCAACTTTCTGGGTTTTATGTGGGAAACATTGAGTCCATCAATAACAATATCAAACGGAAGTCGATTTTCCACAAATGTTTGAAAGGCTTCAAATTCCTGAAATAAAGAAAGAAAGAAATTGAAAGGGTAGGGGGAAGAATATGTTTAGTTTAACACAAAGTTTTCATTCAGTTTTTATTAAAAACAAACAAAACAAAACACTAAATCTCTCATTTTCTCCTTTGTTGGTTATAATTCACATCTTGTATATTTGCTAAAACAAACATATGCACAAAATTGTACCTTCTCTAGCCATAAATGTTACAGTGGATGCTTTCAACATAATTTTAAGTTACATTAGTACTGAAAACCAAAACTTTGCAGTCATCTAGATTTTAAAAAATTATAAACCAAACCAAACATTTTTGTAAAGATACATGTCTATACTCATTGTTATGGAACAGCTGTGGAACGAAGCAATACTGCTGGAGTATGACACTATCGCTAGTATTTCCAATATGAAAGCATCATGCTTAGTTTCTCTGTAAGAATTCTGAAATCCTTGAATGCCAGTCTTTGGATAATAGGATCTATGTTTAAATAAACATTCATTTACAAACACAGCCCTCTGCTTGTGAGAAATGCACAGCCTTAAGCCCAGCAAAACAATGAATTTCTTACTAGGTCAGAAACATAATGCAGTGATTGAGCAAACAAAGAGCATCCATCCATTTTTTTCCTAACAGAAGGAAAACCACAATTGCTTTAGCCCTGAGAGCCCAAAGGAGAACAGAATACAAAGTCTTAATCAAGGCTTTGGGAATTCCTATTTTGATTTTTGAGTAAAGGTTTAGTGTTTTCAGCAGATGCTTGCATTAGACTTCTACTTCCTGCTGATATTGTGCCAAGTGGTGTGCAGTGACCTTGTTTCATAATAGACCCTTCTACTAACAGGTACAACTTATTTATCAGGTAGTGGAGGTTTCACAGCCCCAGGCTCTCAGTGACACAACAATCGCAAATTTCATCCCTTGGGCTCAAAATTCCAGAACCACTCTTCTAATCTTACTTTCTCACATTTATCCATATAGCAATACGTAAAACTAAAGAATTACAAGCCCCACACCCCACACCAAACCAAAAACCTTTATAGCATATACAACTCTTCCTCAGAGAAAGAAATGAAATAATTTATTTGTTTAGAAGATATATTGCTGTCAGGCAGTACCAAATGATAACCAACTTTAACAAATTTAGTCAGGATACTTACAAATTACACTAGAACAAGGGTTACTTGTATGCAGAGTATAAACAAACCAAGCAAGATAAGAGTGCATCATTCAGGTGTTAAAATTTCAGTCACTAGCAGAGGCAGTGGGGACGAGAGAAGCAACTGCAGAAAACAACGAGGATTCCTGGCTGCCAGGCTCATTGGACTCCCCTGTGGTTCATCATCAGGTGAGCCATCGCTGTAACACTGGGCGGCTAGCTGAAAGGAGCGGAAGGCAAGAAAGAGGAAAACACATGCATGCAGAATGAAGGTAAAATAGGAAAGTTTTGAGGCAAAAATGAGTAAGAATGGAAAAGACAAAATAAAGTGAAAGATGCAAACACATGGTGCACACTCCAACAGAGGCTATTTTCCCAATGCCAACATTGTTTGACGCAGCTCTGACTACAGTCAGGTACACATTTCTAGAAAACATGGCATACGTATAGCCTTGTCTTCAAGGGCTCAGTGCAATACAGAACAAACGTTTTGTGAAGAATCCTTAAAGAGGTATTTTATTTCAAGTGCCAATAGTTACGGAGCAGTTCCTTGAGGGGATGAGAGCTCCTTGAGTGCTCTGCTGAGGAAACACTGCAGCACCCAAGCAGGGTGGGCAGCAGAGGAGGCAGGCAGGGGGTGCTCCCCTCAGCACTTTGCTCTTTGCTCTGCTCCTTCTCCTCTCCCAGCAGGAGCTGCCAGCAGGGGCCTGCTAAGCGGGACAGGCTCAGTGCCTCTCAGCAGCCAGCTCCTGGCTCTCTCTGGTTTACTTTCGGAGCAGGGGAGAAGCTGCACCCCTTACAGTGCTCCCTCGCCCCCCCACCTTGCCCTGCCATCTCCTCCTGGCCACGTGTCCGGCCCCAGCCCCAGCCGAGGCCTGTCAGCGTGTCCCGGCGGGCTCCCAGCTCTGCGCGGCTCTTCTGCCTCACTACCAGGAAACGCCGCAATACAGCAGGGAGAGAAAGAGAAAACACTCCCAGTACCAGTAAACGATGCGATTCTGGAGGAAGAGAAGGCTTGCTGCCACAGGAGACTGTTTTCCACACAGGGGGAGATGAGGAGTTAATGGCCATTTGTCTTTTGCACTTACTCTGCTAGGTTTAATTTATGTCATCAAATTCAGAAGACTCCTCAGTGAGAAGCCTTAGAGAGATTAAAAATCCCCAAGGATCTCTTCATTTTCTCCTCTCCACCCACGTTTCCCCAGCAACACACAAGATTGCTCCTTTCCTTTTCCAGAAAAACAAAACAAAGCAAGAAAAAAAACAACACAACACACCTGAAAGAACCATAGAAGATCCAGGTCTCCTTCCCTGAGAGAGAGCTTTTGAGTTGTCAAATTTACCATCCTCTCCAGACACAGGGAAGGAAAAGGGCAAACCCTGGGAGTAAGCAGCAGGCTATGCCATCCAGGTGCAGTACAAAGAGTTATCCATTCATACACACTGACTTACACGAGAGGAGAGAACGTATACAGTCTGAAGGATGCTAATCTTTCAAAGATCAGGATTTGTCTGTATTTTATCCAAATCTTACAGCTACGGTAATAAAGAGATGATTCATCTAGAGTTCTTTAAAGATACTCCCCTCACTAGCCATCTGGAAAAATAAATTGAAAATCTTCCTTATAAAGAGGAATTAAGCAGAGCACAGCTGCAGCCAGGATACAACTGATCAGGAGAAGCCAGACCCCAAAATCACCCATGCGGTACAACAGTGATGTGAAGGTTGATTTAGGCAAAAGGAATCCAAACAGGATTCCCCTTCCAAACTGAGGACGCGTTGCCTGATCTAAATGCACCAGTGTGTTTGCCTGACAGGGAGATAATGGGTACAGGAAACCAAAAAGGAACATTTAGATGAAAACTTCCTGCTGAACACAACAGGGAGCACTTCTGATGAACCCTTACAAGATGCCAACAAGTAGCGAGACATCTCTCTTTACACACAAGAGCACTCAAACAAACACAGCAAACACTACAGCAATTGCTAACTTGTTCCAACTGGGTTTGCCTCAAAACGATGCTGAGGAGAAGTTTCTCTTAATGCAAAGGAGCTACAGAAAAGTGCTGCAACAAACTGTGCAGCAATTCTGCTGCGTTTGCTGCCAGGTGTTGCGCAGGAGCCTGTGTGCCTGATGAACGTGCCTCGCTGCAGCAGGAACATGGGCAGCCTGCAGAAAGGAGGTTGCTGTGGTACCCTGCGTGCAAAACAAAAGGGAATTGGGAAAAAAAAAAAAAAAAAGCCTGATTTCATTCATTGCCTCGCTGGGAAAATAGGGAAATGCCAGCTACGCAATCATTAGAAGTGATTCACAGCCACTTTTACTAAGAGATCTTATGTTTGCAAATGGACACCACACTGACTAAATCGATTTATTACTAAGAGCCAGCCATAACAAACCCATTATGGAATTTATCCTGACATAAAGAAGTGAAGACATTTAAACTATTTTTTTGTTTAACCACTAGCATGTGGGTAGCTGAAGTCTATTCATATCTCAGCCAAAGCACGAAACGATTGCACATTTTTTTGGTACTCAACACCAGCTGGATGTCTCACGCTGTATTTCACCATCCTTTTTTACTGGTTTGTACTGGTGCTGCCACAGAAAGAGATGTTTCTACCTTCTTCCTTCTCTTAGCCATTCATTCCTAGCCTAACCCCACCTCTACCTATTCAAACATATCTGTTGGCACAACAAGGAAGGCTGGAACGGAACAGACTTCAGCCTGCACCAGTTGCCCTGGTCAGGTCAGAGCACAGAAGTCTGTACTGGCACAACGTGCAGAAAGCACACAGTCTAGGAATGAGGCTGGGAGCAGGTGAGACTCCTGGGGTCAGCGGGTAGTGCTGACTGTGCTAACTCCCAGGATTGTGAAACTACAGAATTTTGTGAGAGTTTTGGTGATCTCTCAACCTGAGGTATTGGAGTGAAAGTTTAAGATCACTGAAAGGTTAGATCATAGCATTTTTTCTGCACAAATCTAAATAGGAAATGTACTGGAAACTAGAAATAGAAATCATGGTCTTTCTCAAATTCTTCAACAATCCAAAATGTCCCCTAATCTAAATGCCAAAAAACAAAGTACAAAATGCATACAAAGGAGGTACATGAGCAAATCCATAGAGGACTTTAAATACAAGAAAGGCCATTATGCTCATGCAAACACATGGAATTTGGGAAGAAAAGAAAAAAAAACTACCAACAGCTATTAAAATCACTGGAAAAGCAGCTGCTTGTCACTCCTTCCAAACAATAGAATCTGTGCTCACTCATCAGAAAGGGTGGAGACACGACAAGTTGATTATGAAGTACAAAGCTATAGTTACCAATATATATATTTTACAGAAGCATTCACCATATTCTAAGGTTTGTACAACAGAAAAAGCAGTGCTTCCCCTCTCCATATTGAATGGCAATATACTCAAGTGCAAGGAAAGAGTAAACTCGAATTAACAGAATATGATATTGCACTTAAATATCACACAGCCCTACCCTAAGAATCAAACAGTGTGTTTTTCAACACTGAAAGCAGCTTTTAGGGAACTGAAAACATTCACTTTTTAGCAGTTTCATACAACGTAAAGCGATGGGGGCTGCTTTGTTTTTGGCAGTGTTTCCTGATATCAGAAGAAAAACACAGGAATGAGCATTAGTGTGTGAGAAATAAAATTCAGCTGTCAAACTGAAATCCAGCCAATTTCTTTTAAGGCGCCTTGTGTTGCAACTACTGGAGCCCTCTTAAGTCTGTTTGTTGCTGTGCCTGAAGGGTTTAAATATTTCCCCCACAGTTTCAAAGCCTGGAAATCCCCTTCAAACCCGTATAAGCAGGAAGGCTTTTCTCAGTATTGTGTATGGTAACACTATGTACTCTGGATTGCATACGATTTGTTTGCCCTCTATTATTATGCCTGCAGAGTTAACAAACAATGCAAGAGTCTCCAACCGCTGTGTCGCTGTGTCCGTAACCTCCAGAGATACTGTCACAAACAAGAAGGACCTGGGGTGGGAGGCAGAGAGCAGGCACGCTGGCAGCCCAGCAGCGCTGTTGCAGGACTTGGTGCTGGCTGATGTGGGTCCGTCACACCAACAGTGCAGAACTCAGGCCTCAGCAACCCAGGCAGTGCACTTCTGAGATGTCCTTCCTGAGCACACTTAACATGGAGGAAGGAACGAGAAGTTTGTGATGCTGCCCTCAGTGGAAAAATGCCCTCATCTTTGCACTGCTGCCTTTGGAGATGAACTTGAATGCCTAATAACACTGTAACTGGCATTAAAGACAGACAGTGGAACAAAAAAGCCATGCAGTGTGAACTGCACCAAAAAAAAAAAAAAGAGCATCCAAGTACACAAGGCAGACTAGCACTTACTTAGTGCTAGTCCATAATCTCCATGTGGAAAGATGTCTCATGAAAATCAGAGAGCCAAATATACCTCCCTGCTGCCTTCTCCGTTATGCTGGTACAAATGCTTGAAGTGAATCTAAGCAAGGAACAGATTTAGCTGAAAAACCACCCAAGAGAAAATAAAACCTGATTTTGTCATCTAGGCTTGTCCATACTCAGAATATTTCCACTCAGAATATCTCCACTCAGAACTGGAGAACTGAATGGCACCAAATGTTCTAACCCTATTTTAATATTTCTGGAAACAATCCAGAGAATTATAAACCAGAATCTGTGCATTGTAGCAGGATTGGTCAGATTATGGAAAACTGTATAAAACCACTGGAACACCATGATCTGGAGGAGTTTCATGTGCACATCTTTTGCAAAAGACATCTCAAAAAATTATTTCCATGTGTCAATGTAGGTAAAAGAGAACCACATGACATTAATCATATTTTCAAAAAAAAACTGACATAACTTCATAAAAAGCTACTAAACCACTGAACAAGCCATAGCATTTTCGAAAAGAGAACAAAGGGTCATGCTAAAAAATTAGCATCTTCTTTCAAAGTTCTATACTAATTCCCATATGTACATGAAATATTTTACAGACATTGATGAAAGAGAATGGCACAGAAGAAGCCAGACCAATGATGAATACAAAACCAAATTAAATTTAACATCAAAAAGATGAAACAATGCATACTATGGAAAAAAGTATACTTACATTTTACAGATTTCTGGAGGAACTGTATCTACTTATAGGATCATCATGTGTAATGAAAACATCCACTCACATTGCTGCTGTTCTAAAACAAACCTTACCAAATCTTAAGAGATAAGGCATTTGATAGATAACATGAAATTATTATAACTTGTTAAGCCATTCTAGTTACCATAAATTACAACGAAGCCCTGTGTTAGAAATTCCATAGGTCTCTGCAGCATCAGAAAAATCTGGGTTTGACCACAGCTAGAGACCAGCTCCTTGACTTAAAAGCAAGCATTTTTGGTGACGGACCAAAGGATGAAATGGTAAAGGACCATTTGATTATGCCCAAGTTCAAAGAGGTAACATTTCAAAGTGTGTATAAGAACATGAGCTCATACTAATTTTACTTTAGAAGGATTATCAAAGAACTTAGCAATATTCAAAGGCAGAGAACACTGTCTGAAGAAGTCTTAAGATCCTAATTAGTGGAATGAACGAGCTGCAACTACCAGACTGTGTATCCAAGGGGTTTCCAATAAAATAATCTCCTTGAAAATAAACTACTCAGATTAAGTCAGATTAGTTTAACTCTTAGGTGAAAATTTACTATTCTGACTTCACATTTATGGCGCCTGTCTGCCTCTGTGATCAGCTAATGAACAGGAAAAAAAAAAGGAATATTTTATCAAGGTATGACATTCTAAAACCTTGGTGAATCTTTTTATTTCTTCTATTTCTCTCTATTTCTTTTTGTATGTTCTAGCTAATGCAAGGAAGATACAGATCTAGAAAATCATTGCATCAGCAAAGCAAGCGTATTTTAACCAAGGAAATGGCATTCAAAAAGATTAGAAGATTAGAAACAGATTTTTCTTACTTGATTGCCCTAACTGGAGTATTGAGTATGCTAGGAGAATTTCCAAATACAGAGGTGACAAAGGAGCAGTTTGAAAAGACTGGGTGGTACAACAGAACAGGTTTAGACAATGGATTGAAAGAAAGGAACATTATTTTCTTCTTATCTTCTTGGTGGCCTAATTTTGGAGCACAATGAGCTGATGGCATAGTAGACAGTGACCTCAATAAAATCTCAATTCATTCCTTGTTAAATGAATCAAGAAGAGGAAGACTGGACCACCCCAGAAGATCCGACCCAACCCCAACAAAGATTCTCTAACACTGAGGTAATCAAGGGGAAGAAATACATGCTAAATTTATTTCTTGCTACTGAGGAAGCAGCTTAGTCTTTTTATTCTCTGCCAAAATAATCTCCGTGCTTCTCTTTGCTTCCATTATCAGGAGCCTCTGGGGTAAGAGAAGATGCAAGAGAAGCCTTAGAAAAATTCCAGCAGCCTTTGTATCTCATCACCCATTTCCCTGCACAGTCTTCCCTCTTCCCCTCCTCTTCCTTCCTTCCAGAAGTTCTCTCCTTTCTAGCAGATCATATCACAAGAGTGTAACATTCTCTTTGAATTAAATGGAGGCAGTAAGACAGAAAGTATGCAGGATAAGTTAGTGCTCTCAGCCTGTCTGGGCGATCTAGTACTGACATTATCCCAACATCCACCATAAACCATTACCCACCTTTATTCTACGCTTACTAAGATTCAGTACAAGCTTCAGTAGTGGATCGAGCTCTGAAGCTAGTCTTCCTTCTAACCCCCAAACTAACCTAACCAAAACACTGCAACCGAAAGAAACCCACAGCTAATCCTGAGCCCCTCAAATCTCCCCTGTTCCTGTGGCATGTTACAAGACCTAGCAACAAACCTGGCTTGAGGCAATACGGGATTCTGCCGTACTGACTACTAACCTCATCCCAATTGAGTCCAGTGGCCCATATGTAGCAGAGAAAAAATAATTAAAAAAAGTTCAGCCCTGTCTACAAATGTTGTGTCTTATCTTTGTAGGTTTTCCTAGATCTATGACAGGACTCTTCAAGATCCAGGAGTCAGCAGGGCTAGTAGTGGTGTATTTAATTCTAATTGCAATGCTAACCCTATTCTTATCTAAGGACCATATTCAACCCATAACTAAAAATTAGCCACAAGGCAGTAACGGACTTGATCATCACTGTGTTATTCTGCAACACCTGTAAAATCATCTGTAGAATAAAAAATGTTCAGCACTGGTTGTCCTATAATGAAATAAGTCAGTTTTTTGATTCCTGTTGTTGCTGACTGTCATAACACATTTGTTCCTACCAATGTCACTTCTGTTCTAATGCTGTGACCAAACCAGAGCCGTACTGAGCGAGCACTTCAAGTATTTTAACTCCCAAATATCAGCTCTTGCCTTAGTCTTGTCCATAGCCCAACACCAGCACGCACCCAAAAGGCTACCAGTAGGCTCTTCATCTCCACTGCTATTAGCTTTCATTCGATCCTAATGAACTTCTAAGATTCTATCAATAACTCAAGTTCTCCAGTGCCTGCTGTCCAAAACAGTAACCCCCAAACAACAGACTTCCAGGACTTTTGAGATTCAGCCATACCAAGTTCTTCCATCCTCGCTATCCTGAAACCCCATCCTACCTACAACCCAAAAGAACCACAAGAAGTGTCCCTGTCTAAAAAAGCCCCATCCCAGTGCAAGGTGCAGCGTTCACCAACAGGCCACATTTTTGTACTCCTACTGTACATAAAAAACTTAACTGGGACTTTGAACCCTGTGATGCAGTATGGCACACACCTAGGAGGGAAGGGGGACACATGAAGCCACAGGAGAAATTCCACCCAGCCTTCTCCTTCCTTCTTCTCCTCACAAAGTCCTTTTGCTCGCTGGCACTGACAGGAAGAAGGTAACATATGGGAGCATGGGTAGAGGAGGTAAATGGCCCACACAGCCTGGGTGGAGCACACACTGTGCACTGTGAAGAACTAGATGATCTTGCTAGAAGCTGAGACTGCGTCAGACAGTTTTGGAGTACATACATTTTTTGGAATTAGTGAACTACACCATTTAGAACAGAACTCACATACAGCACAAAGGGCTTTGAGGCAAATTGTGCAGTTGGGACATGTCCACATGAAAGGAGAACCAAAGCACTGTAGGAAAGCCATCAATCTAAAAGCTGACAGAGCGCTTTATTTTCCATGCTCCTCGGAAACAGCAAAGCCTCATTCAACTGCAAAAATAACAGCAATATGAATGGGTCACTTCCTCTTCTCCCTCCAGTCTCTTATACTGTAGAAGGATTTGTAAAACCCCTTTACACAATTAGCCCAGACCTAGTGCGGGGACTTTACATGCCCACAAACCCATCTCTTCCTGCCTTCCTGCCAGCACACACACACACATCTGGCATGTGCTTCCTTCCTCCTGCACAGCAGCCCTTACCAGGGGCATGAAGTAGCTGTGAAGGGAATGAAATGGCTGCGCTTGTGTATTTGAGAGAAACAGCTGAGAGCAGCTGAGCATGAAAGTCTTCACAGCAAAAGATGCTGCTGCGTCTCAGGATACTGATTTTATCATCTCAGGCTCAATAGCAGAGCTCCCAATTAAATGCAGCCAGAGTAAACAGGCATCCAGCTGAAAGCATCACCCAGACACTGGTACAAATGTGACAGTCCTGTTACGACTGTGTTCTTCCTGGATCAGCTGCAAGGTTGCAGCTCGCTACATCTGACCAGCATCTGACATCCTTATTACACAACTTTTGGTAGTTATGAACAAAAATCTGAATTGATGGCTATTTTTAATGTGTCATAGGTATTTTCTCATCACGGATGACCATACATAGTCCAAGTAAGCCATCTTTTCAAAATATTTGAAAAGTATCGTACGCTGCCATTCTTATGTGTAATCCTAAATTGTTTGATTTTCTTTTCTAAAAGTATCTAAAGCCAAAAATCTCATTATTTTTTTAAACACAGCACAACAGACTACTGTTGGAGGATCCTCAATAAACCATACCTCTGCTCCTCACTTGCTACTCTGACTGCACGTATGCTTCAGTGAGAGTAAATTACAAAAAAAAGGCAATGACACTGCTGTAAGACAGCAGACTATTCCTTAGTGAAGAAAAAGGAAAATTCCAAATGCATTACAAATGCAATTTAAAGCATTATTGGAACAAAACTTTTTTAGAGCTCAAAACAACTCAAACTGTTTCCCTGATTAATCATTTTGTTGCAAGAAGCACTGATGCATTGAGGAAAATTAGTTAAATGAAAACAGGGAATAGAAAGTCAAAATACTTTCTATTGCAGCTACTAGAAAAACGTGACTGCCTGGAAAATGCAAAACCCCCTCTCTCATTTATTTGCCTACATCATGACTTCAGCCTCCTCACCTAGCTTCCTCTCTGGAAAACCCTGGCTGCAGGAGAAGTCGCAGAGTCTGGCATAGCAAAACTGGGCAGGATATTTTCTCCGTCACGTCTGCTTTCACAGAACAAAGGCAACAAAAAGTCCCAAAGTTATTTCTGGAAACCTCCAACACATCACAACGCTGCTTGGCCTCTGCCACACCTCCACGCTCAGCTCTCAGAGCGGGAGCGGACTCGGAGCCATGCAGCCAGCAGCGAGCACACCGAGCTTACCCCCTCCCAGCCTCCTGCTGCCCACCTGGACCAAGGCCGACACGCAACTGCCCTAGAGAGGCAAATGACAGAAATGCAGCTACCGCACAAATTAGCAAAATCTATGGGCATCAAAACTTAACACGGATTCTTTGTTTCATTAGACTGCATTCACTAGATCGATCAGGTGCGTTTCCACTATTGCTCAACTGGGGCGTGAATGACCCATTACAGAATTCCCTAGTTGAGCTCCCCCCCCCAGATGGTGCTGCTAATCTAGCCCTGTACACTTCACACATTTGAAATTTTCAGGACAGCAGTCACCACACAGAATGTGAATGAAGCTTCATGGACTAGACAGTTAACTGTTTCAGGCACTGAATTTTTGCTGTTGCTTTCTTTAATAAACCTACCTCAACTATAATTTTCCCAAAGGTGTTTGGAGAACGAGTAAAGTTAGTTCTACAGCATGCAATAAAACGCTTCCTTTTGTTTATCTTGTAATATTACAGAACACCAGTACCCACTGAATACTTAAAATTATTGCTATATTTTTAAGGATAATTTCACTCCCCTCCACAGCCAGATCTGCCAAAAGTCCTGAACTAAGGAGAGTATCTGTGTAGAAATTAGATATCTGAACAACAGGCTTCATACACTACAAGCACCCTGACATTAACTGTTTCAGATTTCTTTCACCGTTATACATGTGCAAGGGCTGTGTCTGCAGAAAGCCTTAAACACAAACCTGGCATCCTCTCCCATATTTTCAGAACTGGCACAGAACAGAGGTGCCAGCTGCTGCAAAATGACATCAATACTTACCGAGGTAAAGCAAAACCACCCCAAGATGTGGTGTGGGCTCCACCTAGTGGAGCTCAGCTTCATTCAGTATCACTATTGCTGGATCTCCACACAAAACGAGTAGGAAGCAGAACTGCAATATATAATATAGCCTATGGGAATTACTCCCTCTTGTATGTATACAACATCCTTAGAAGAGCTTGACGCTCCTGATGTATACTCTAATTATAAATATGAAAGTGCATGTTTAAAATCAAGCGGTAATTGGTTGGTCGGTTGTAAAATCTGAGTAAACAAAATGAAAAGTGGATCTTTATTGTTTCTGGCAAACAGCCACCAAACTGAAAAATCAAGTATTCGGCACATAAACACAAGCTTCATATATGATACTGAACTTATCAAGGACTTCTACTTTTTTTGCAAGCTCAAAATGCTATATCTTACTTTGTTCTAGTTACTAAACTTTATTCCATACTTAAAATGTATCTTTTGAAGGATTAGAAGATTTCCACAGCTTTTCATTTTTTATTTAAAAACATATTTTTTCCAAGTTTCCTTTACATTTTAATTATTTCAGTATCCATTAATGACTGGTTGAAAATGTAAGAACAAAAACAATGCTAAAGAGATCAAGGTTTAGACACGTTTTATCAACAGAACTGAATACATATACATATATAGAGAGGATACTTCAAGTAAGTATCTAATGATTTATTAATGTTTAAAGCAAAGAAAAAATAAGATTTGTAGTGTTTTCAAAGAAATTTAATATTAATTATATATCACCCTCCTAGCCAACGAGCCTGACAGCATGCAAGACCTACCTGTGGACTTGTCTTTCTGAAAGTGTCAGTTCCATGTATCACATCTCTTATTATTCTTTCACTGAGATTATTATACTCCTCTTTGCTGAGCTCACTATCCTCCAGCTGATGGCTGCAAACTGGGCACTGTCCACTGTATCAATAGTGAAACAAGAAGATAAAAACAAAAGACTTTTAAATAAGAACTGCCTTAAATTTTATTAATTTGTCTGAGTATGAGCACATTTGGGGTTGGACCCGATGATCTCTTGAGGTCCCTTCCAACCCCTACAATTCTGTGATTCTTTCCAACAAATCCAACAGAGTAAAATTATGTGAAAATTAGTTGTACTCTTTCTGGGATGCATCCAAAACTCTGAAGTCACTCTAAATATTTTATGGGCTTCCATTGGATCAGGATCAAAGAGTGAACTCTAGAGACATTTGAGGATTTAGGACTAAAATTCTGCAGGATCGTGTAAAAAAGCTGTGGCCGCTTCTAGATTTTTGTACAATCTTCCAGAACTATGCTGTTAGAAAGAGAATAATCTTTTTAAAAATCTAGCCTTTTTTCAGTTGTTGCATGTCCCACAGCCACAGCCTCTGCCCCAACACACATTCTGAAGAAAATCAAAGTGCCATTACTTCCAAGTACTGTTTGTTCATTCTTTTGACTCTTTCACAGTTGTCCCTCCCTTTAGCCCCTCCAAATTAAGCCTGTACAGCAAGACAATGCAAAACTCCGTACCCAGGTCAGAAATGTGTGAGTCATGCACCATTGCCACGAACCTCTGGGCCTACCACAAAGCTATCAGTAAGGTGTGGGTAGCAGTGGAGGACTGAGACAAAACAACATGTGTCTCAGTGCTTCAGTTGTGAACTGCATGAACTCTTTTTTTCCCCTAAAAAGCTTGTTTGAACTTTCACAGATAAGCTTTCTAAAGACAAATGAATGAGCTAAAAATATACATAGACTTCGTGGTATATATACTTCATGACGTGCATCAGTGAGCGTGGGTTAAAACTGGAAATGTTTCCAAGCTTAACTCTTTAATAACTATGTGAAAAAGGAAAAAAAAAAAAAAGGGTCAGAAAGGACATTAAAGAGAGCTAAGACACAAATGACTGTGAATTTCTGTAGCGTATGTTAAAGTTCTTAAGCACTTCTTCAAAGAGTATCAGACATGAGATCCACCTTGCCTCTTCATCACCAGACTGGAGATTCCAGCCACGGTACCAATAAAATAAGCAGAATCCAATGGTTTGTTCAACAGGCAATAAATTAAATAACACTTAGTCGGAACGGGTCTTTGATAATTCCTGGCTGCCAAACAATGAATTTTCCCTGCTCGCTCCCACTTAGGCTGCTCTTATATGCAGGATATGTTGTTGATACTTCATTTTCTCTTTTCTATCATGCCCTGTTTAGAAGCTTATATTCACACAGCTGGACATACTTTGAAGTGAAGAAATAAACATTCTCCTCTAAATCCAACACAATAACTTATTATCACAAGCACAATCTCAGAACTGAATCAAAGGCTTTGAGCTTCAAGTGTTAATACGGAACAAGTTGTTCTCCTCTGACTTTCTCCACAAAGATATCCTGGAGATACCAAGGGTAAGCCACTGTAATTTTCTAAACCATGGCAATCAGAAATGTGAAATTCTGCCAAAAACTGATGTCTGGTACACATTAATGCCTAGACCAATACCTAAAAACAAACCAAGAGTGCATTAATTGCATAGCTGACCTCACTGACCATTTTATGATTTCATGCCGAGAAATTCCCAGACAGAAAGCTTTCACCTCTGTAAGATATGTACCTGTCCTTACAACTCATTGACTGTTAAACCTCTTTTTTTGAGGGACAGAGCTAGAGTATCACGGCACCTATGCAAAACATGAAATCAGACGTGATAATTGGCTCAAAAAAAAAAATCAAGCTTTCTATAGCTGATCTTGGAAAACCAACACTTTTGTAACTTTGCAGAGGGTTCAAGCTTCTGACTATGACTACCACAGATCAAAGAAACTAGAAGCTCAGAGAAAGAAGAAAATATCCCGGCTATAAGCATATTAGATATAACTGCCAGTATTTATAAAAAAAATCAGGACAACCTATAAACGAGCCTACTGAATTTTCAAGCTCAGCTTAGGAAATAATAGTTCCTTTGGACACCAGTTACACTGAGTGCAGAGATGAGTCTAGTAACAATAGCCACATGCGTTTCAGATATACCTTAAAAGGGCTTTGTCCTTTATGCTAAGGACAAAAAACAAAACAAAACAAAACAAAAAAACTTTATTACAACCTAAGGATTCTTTCTGGCAAAAGCAGTTTAATTTAAACACAACAAAACTCACGTATTCTTTTTCTTTTCTTGAAACCATTTTAACTTTATTTGAATACTTATCCAGGCAGGTTACATGAAAGCTGTTTACTTCAAAATAAGAAGTATTCATATAGTTATCACGAAATAACTGCTACATAGCACCTTGCCATTGCTGCATTCACAGATTCGTAACCCACGATAGCATGTGAGGTGATCGAAGTCCCTTTAAGTCTGTAACAGCTTATACAGTAAGAAAGCAAGTTTCTGCAACTTTTGAATTTTAAAACTGTTTAGAGTTTTAAAGAGGCTGAAAAGGTTGTCTAGACTGTGTTGATTTATCATAATACAGTACAGTAACACACACATTCGTACGTAATAATAACCCATTACGTTACAGTGAACAACCCCTACACTTAGGGCAGGAGTTTCACCATTCTCTCACGGGCTTCAAAAGCAGCAGTCTCTGTGTGCGCTTTTGCTTACGAGTAGCAGTGCATTATTAGGAACCACCACTTAGCGTACTACTGTGAATCACCAAAATAGCCTAATCTATTGGAAACATTCTTATAATTCATACATTTGCAGTTTCCAAATTGCTACAAAACCACAGAATTAGGTTCCAAATAGAATGGTACCCTTACAATAGGAATTTACAGACATTAAGAAAACTGTGCTGTAATATAAATGTGCATCCAAGTTACCCCTCTGGAAAACCAACCTAAGAATCATTTATTGTGTCTTCACTCAAATCAGGTGGGAAGGGAGAACCCTTGCATCTGTACAAATTACTGCAAGGTACGAATAGCAACAGAGAGCTTTTAAGGTGACATCAATCTACATCCCAAAGCCCCTCTACTAAATATCCTGTTAAACCACAGTATTGTAAAGCCAACCAAAAAGTTAGTCTTTAATTCCTAAACATCAAACAAATAAGACATGCTGTAAAATAGCATTTTTTTTAACTTATTTTTCTCTGTGTTTTTGTTTGTTTTTGAGTGTTGTTTTTTTTTTTTTGTCTCAGCTATGCTCAGCATAGCTCTTTTTCAACTCTACCTCTTGGGTCTTCTTTCATGCACAAGAATGAGTTGGAAATTGGAGTCTGGGAAGTCATACATACACAATGAAAATTCATATTCTCAAGGATTAAAATATTTTCGTATACAAAGATATAGAAAAAGAAAATTTATAGCTATGAGAGAAAAGCTCAAGATTTATCAAAGGACAACAGCTCACTTTTAAATAAAATGTTGCATTTACCTGTTGGTGATGTTGGTCAGGTGTCCTCTCCAGTTCTCTCCCGGTATACTAACATGTACATAGGGAAAGATAAATGACAGTATTAGATCCTTATTTAACAATACCTAAATTACAGATAAAGAACAATTCTATTTTGGTCAACGTTTAGAAATAAAATAGACCAATCAGCCCTGCAAAGAAATTGTACGAAGATTCATATGTAATTTAGCAATGTCTAAAAATATTATGTAATGAATCAGCATCTAATAACATGCAGAGAACGAACACCAAACTCTCCAGTTTACTTCGTCACCAAATATTAAGAACTGTATAAATAACCAGATTGCACAGACAGTTTCAAGCTGCTGCCTTACACATTCGTAAAGCACTTCCGAAATCAAGATGGGAAAGCAGGACTCAAGAATTCTGTGCATGTCATCCTGACAGATTCAGAAAGATACTCCACAAGTAATGTTGCTTATCCCATAATCCTGCATTGAGGCTTTCTCACCACATCATCATCACCCCCACCACTAGAGGTGCCACAACACTCACGTGAAGTCCTTTTTGCCCACAAGATCCAAAACAGAATAATACACACAACAACATGAAATGGCAGACTTCTCTCCCTTTGTCACTGCGTTTATTATCTTAGGCTGCACAATTACACATGCCATGGGCTTTGGGATAGTCATCCCATTTCTCCCCTCCTTTCCTATTGCACACAATGATACACAGAGGTTCTTTAATGTTTTTTGCTGATGATGCTTGTTTGTTTTACAAAGACAATAGGCAACCAAAAATACTGTGACTCTTTGTTGTATACTCAGATCTCTGTATTGGATCTGGCTTTACTCACTAGTAAAAGCCAGCGCTAACCTGCTCTTCAGAAAAACAACATTTAAAAGAACACCTATTCAGTTACACTCACAGACCTCACTTCTGTGCGTACTCTACTGTCAGTTTCCTCTGTCAGCAAAAGTTACTTCCCAATCTGCATTGTTTTCACGAGGCTAAGGGTGCTAGAAGTTGGCAGATTCTATTTCTGTTTGGGAACTGTGTCAAGTGCTTATTCATTTTCAGCCATCAGCATAAACAATATGTTAAGGGATCTTATTAGATTTGATGCGTGGAATAATCAGAATCCCACCTTCATGAGCTGGAGCTTGCTATTGGAACATTATTTACCTTTCAAACCACAGCTTTATACTCCGCATAAGTGTTTTGTGAGGATATATTTGGTTCTCTCTGAAATATAAGAGGATACCAAACAGCTCTTTTTGTAATTCAGGATCTTTCGTACCCCTGCTGTAGTCAAAAAAGGCCTGCAGGACATCCAGTGTTGGCACCAAATCTTTAGCCAACATTTCACGGTACAGTTCGCATGCGAGGGTCATTTCTTGGTGACGGCAGGCTGCTTTGATACAGGACTCATAGTTCGCTCGTGAAGGAATCATAGCCATTTTTATTTCTTCCAAAATAGTCAATGCCTTTCTCCATTGATCTGAATTACTCAGCCCCCTGACAATAACATTGTAAGCCCCACTTTCTAAAATTTTAAATCTGATTTTCAATATATCATACACGTCACAGATTTCTGAAGTCTTCCCTTGTTGGGCACACAATGCCAGATACTTGACCAACAGGTTATACCCAATGTCACCGTTACTTTTTGCCACGTGAGTCAGCAAGGACTTAGCCACGTCAATGGGGCTGTTGTACCTGATCATATTGTTAAACATCACTTCTTCAAATATTTCTGGTGACGGAAAGCTTTCCCTCAGTCTATTCCATTCCTCAGCCTGTAAAGGTTTTTCTGGAGGCTGTACCTTGGCAAACTTATGCCTTAATGAAATGTGACTTATTCGTTTCTTGGGAGCTCCTGCAGAGGAAGAGAGGCGGAGTTTCTCTTCAGGTATTTGTTTAGTTTCCTCATCCCATCCTTTTTCTTCTTCGTAAACAACTTCAGACCTTTTCTTGGTAGGAAAGGCATCAGCTCCTTTGGGATCCACGGGTAAAGCAGTGCTGGAAGATGTCACGAAACTGAAACAGCTAACTTTTTCCCTACTGGGGATGCCGAAAGAGACAGCAAACAGTTGTTGACATCTCGAAACAGGCCAGAACATACGGCATTTCCACAGCAAAGCCTGCAAACCCTGCTGACTAGTTTGAGAAAAGAGTGCCATCACAAGAAGTTATCTCACTATCAGCTCACGGTGTTGAGAGAAGCTGTAATATGGAAACCAGCTTGCATGGGAAAGTTTATCATAAAGGTCTGAGGGCCGTCACGCTGCATAAGCTGCAGTTTCAAAATGTGTGTTCTGTGAGTCGTTTACAATTATTATGGAAACAAAAAAAGGTAAAATGTCTTCAAAAAAAAAAGACAATTACTCAGACTACGAGAACATTCATCCAAACGAGTGCCCTTCTGTCTAGAGATGACGCTTTGCAGGTTCGCGGCGCAGCATTTCTCTGACAGCTGCCGTACAGAGGAGGTACCGCTGCATGCAGCCAGGCCAAGGGCGCAGCGTTTCTTCCTCCTGCCTTCACGCAGGCCAGTTCGGGAGGTTCCCTACAAACAAGCACAGCCCGCACCGTCACGCCCTGCTCCGCACCACTCACACCGCCACCTTCACGGCTCGCTGTACCCCGACACCTCCAGGCCAGGAACCGCCCCGGGGGCCCTCGGGCAGTCCCGGCACGGCCCCCCCGCCCCCCGCCCGGTGCCAAGCCCCGCCTGCTCGCCCCCAGCCCCCCCCACGCCTCGCTGCCACAAAGCGGGGGCCCGCAAGCGACGCGGGCTGAACTACAACTCCCAGAGTGCCACGCGGCACGGCGGCGGCGCGCTGCCTAATGGGAAATGTAGTCTCTCTCCCCCCCTTTGCCCCGCCTCACCGCGCCAGAGCGTTCAGGAGCGCGGCAGCTACGCGCGCTGCGCTCTCACCCTGCGGGGCTCTCTCACCTCGCTCGGTGCGCGGCGGCCGTGGGCGCCTCGGTGCCGCGGGGGGCTCGCTGCGGGCCCGCTGCCCGCCCGCGGCGTGGAGCAGAGGCGGCCGCGCGGCGGACAGGGCGCTCACCGCCCCTCTCACCCGGAAGTGCTACTGGGCGCGCCCGCCGGGCTCACAGCCAATCACATCTCGGGGGGGGGGGGCGTGCGTTATAAGTCCTGCACGCCTCTAGCGGCTCCTTCCGCCATGCCAGTTGAGGGCGCGGCGCCCGGAGCGCCCGGAGAGCCCGGAGCGCCCGGCGCGTCGGGTGGGTGCAGGGCGCATGCGCGGCGCCGCTCTGCGGGGCCATGGACTGGGCGCGGAGCCTGCGGGGCCGCCTGGCTGCCCGCCGCCTCGGTGAGTGCGCGGGGGGGGGGGGGGGGCTGGCTCGTCTTCCTCCTCCTCCTCCCCTCCTCCTCCTCCTCCTCCTTCTTCTTCTCCTTCTGGAAGCCCTCAGCCGGGGCCTGCCTCCCCACTGAGTCTGTTATTGATGCAGTAGGTGTGTGCTCCGTTCCTTTCCGCGTAGTGACTGCCCCACCGCTCCGTGCGGCTGTGTAAGCGGCGGTGTTGGTTCCTCTTCGCGAGTCCTGCGGCGTGCCAGAGCTCTAGAGTCCAACGTGGAAACTGTTTTCTGTGTTAAGCAGCCAAAAGGAGCGAGCAGGAGCTGAAGGATGAAGAGATGGAGCTGTTCACCAAGTACTACGTGGAATGGAAGGGCGGGAGGAAAGGAGGCAACCCGTCATACACCAACATCCCGCGCTTCTACTACAGGGTAGGTGGGGCGGCCAGGTGAGCAAGAGGCTGTGTCGTCCCATAAAAGATGCTTGTGCTTATTCAAAGGGGCGTTTCAGCCTCAGAAGCTGAAGTATCTTGAGATCTGAAAGATGTGGATCTTCTATCTCTGTATGCATACAAATTTCAGCAGTTCGAAATAATTACCAAGCATCTCATGAAAGGACATGAAATAGCTTGGTACTCAGGCAGTAGGCTTGGGGGTTTCCTAAAGGTAACAAGTCCTGCTTCTCTTTCAGAGATACTTCCCTTTTAACTAAGTTTTGGCATACAGGTGTTACAAATAAGTACCTTCTTGTTTGTATTCAGACACTGTAGGCTGCTACTTTGTGAAAAGGATGGGTCCTTAGTCTTAAAAACTACAGATAAGGCTCTTGCTTGCATCTGCCAGAAATGCTTGGTCAGGCAACTTACCTGTGGCATACATCAGATAGCTTTGGGGGACTATGAGAACAAAAGTTTGACACCTTGATAGCGCTGGCATTTATCAGCTTGACAGTTCACTGCTGTCTAGTCTTGTATCGTCCCATATTCCTTAGGATCATGGGTTTCTGCCAACAAAGTTCTCATGTACTTATGTTTCAGTTGATGACTACACATGCAAACATAAGTTCTGATAGTGATAGTATAGTTTTTTGTGTAAATGTTGGTAGAATTTTCATACAAAGCATTCTTCCGTATTTTGCTGACCAAAACATGTCTCATAGACACGTATGCTTTTGAGAGTCAGGCCTATCATGAAACAGAAAGTGCTGCTCTCTCCTGACTAAAAAAACACTAGTAAATGTCTTGTGTAGCCCTTCTATCTTAAAACAGTGGGAAAATGCTTCTAAGGTGGGTTACCAGGTATGTGATAGGTCTCCCTGTCTCTCATGTCAACATCCTGCTTTAAATAAGTATTTCAGTAATGAAATAGTTTGAGACAGTATGCAAATGTAAAGTACACCTGTAGAATAAGCAGGTACCACACAGCATTCTGGTCAGTAGTATGATATTTTCGGTTGAGTAAACAGCTTTATCTGAGGGTGTGAGTCAGGGTTACCTAGGAATACTTGCTAGCTGTGTAATTTTTGAATGGTATTACTGTACAGAAAATTAAAACATCACTGTACAGAAAATTAAAACATCACAATGCTTTTAGCTGCCAGCTGAAGATGAAGTCTTGCTTCAGAAATTAAGAGAAGAATCTAGAGCTGTCTTTCTGCAAAGAAAAAGCAGAGAACTTTTGGATAATGAAGAGCTGCAGGTAAGAAAATATTTTCTGTACATCTTGTAATGACTTTTGACAAACTTCCTTTCTCTGCACAATTTGAGCATCTGCTGTCACCCCGCAGAATCTTGTGTGGCTGGTAAGGTGCTTTGTATTTGGGCATGTTGGCTTATTGTGAAGTCCTAGATAAAACCAAAGTGCTGAATAGACTTTGGCTGATAAGGTTAAGTGTAAGACTTCCTCTTGATGTACATGAGGATTAAATCAATGGCTTCTAGTTTTCCAGCACATTCCGTCAATTTCCTAGTGGGCCCAGAAGCAGTAAGTATTTGGGTATCCCTGAGAGAAAGTCCAAAGAGAGCTGAGTGTACTGCAGTGCAAATACAAAAGGATGTGACCCTGGAAATCCTAGTGGTGTGTGTGTAATGCCAGTTTAGAGCAGTGGAAGTACTGCTTGCTTGCTTTCCTGGCTGAAGTGATGTGTACTAATTAACTGAGATAGCCTTGCAGTAAAAATGCATTTTTGCTGCATTTCTTAGATGCTTTGTCTTATGCGCATTGATGTATACAGGGTGATATTTACTTAACCAAATATATAAATTCCTTTCAAGAATCTCTGGTTTCTACTGGACAAACATCAGACATCACCAATGATAGGGGAAGAAGCAATGATCAATTATGAGAACTTCTTGAAAGTTGGTGAAAAAGCTGGACCTAAATGCAAGTAAGGCTTTCTTCTCTTGTATATGCTTACTGTGGCCAAGTTTAAATGGTGCTGTAACTTTTAACTGCTCAAATAAACAGAGACAGTTTAATGGTGACAGAAATCACATTCATGAAGTTATTGCTGAACATGATGCTTTACATCCTTGCAAAGGTGTATTGCCTGCATCTCTGCAGCCTCTTGATAGAGGTGTTTGCCAAAGAGGATACTGTGTTCTTTTGAAGAAATTCTCATTGTTGTAAGTATTTTTATGATGTTACTACTTGGAGGGGAAATCATGTCTAGCAATACTGCTTAGCATTCTGTAATATTTTTTGATGGAACCTTTCCTACCAAATATTCTGTGTATGTCATGAAATTAATACTGCTTCTTTATGCTCCTGTGGGAGACTGCTGTCACGCACAGCTATGTTGTGCGTGTAGCTTTGTGATTGAGTTTTAGGCAGAAGCAGATTAGTTGTCAGTACTGGCAGTTCCTTTTATTATGCATGTGTTATTGCAGAAGGTTGGGAGCTACCAAATATATTGCACTGAAGAGAAATTAGGTTGGAGAAAAACTCTTTAAATGCTCACATTGAAGAGTTTCACGTGTATGAGCAGTAAATGCTGCTGCTTTTTGAGCTTACTATTGTTACTTGGGAGGTTCCCAACTAAGTGTGTACTTGCTATGGATACATTCTACACTTGTTGGGTGTAGCAGAGCAAATTAACGTATTTGAAGACACAGAACATGTTCTGTGTTGTTAAAACAGTCTTTAAAGTGTCTGAGTTTTGGGTATGGAATAGCATCTATCAGTACAGTGTAATTAGATGCACAGATGTAGTTTTGTTTGTGTTTTACAGGCAGTTCTTCACAGCCAAGATCTTTGCTAAATTACTCCATAACGATCCTTATGGGAGGATATCGATCATGCAGTTTTTCAATTATGTCATGCGAAAAGGTTAGTTGTTTCCAATCGTTTGAGAAGTTGTTTTGTTTTCAAGGCTATTTTAACCTTTATTAATTACTTGCTGTTCTCCTCAAAAGCAGTGAGATCTATCCCTTGATTGCTAATGCTGTCGTCATGGAGGTTTGAGGGGTTTTTGTTACCTTGAGGTGAGAGTTCACTATACCTCTGAAGTCCATCAGCCAGCAAGATCGCTGATCTGTTTATTGTATATGTTATCAATCTAATTTCCTTTATTCAGGCAGTATTGTGAAGAATAAAACAATCAACTTTTGTGGCCAGTGTGATGTTAACCTCTGGGATGGGACTGTCCAGCAGATAGCTTTGTTTACCAGCTGTTTTCCCTTCTACAGAGCGTTATCTGTCTTCTGACTGTGCTTGTCCAATATGTAAATGTGTTCTTGTCCATGTCAATATAGCCTTACTATATTGTCAGCTATTTTTGATTATAAGTAGCCTTTGGAGCTGAAAATATAAAATCCATATTATATGTATTTAGTCTGTATTGGATCTTGTTAACAAGATGAGACTGGGTAGCAGAAAGGAAAGGTTGCCTCATTGCCTTGTCCTGTGTGCTTTCTGGGGTCTGGTAGAGCCTTCAGGAGGGGAGAATGGCGTTGTTCTCTGACCAGCTCAGCTTGTTTAACTTAATTCTTGAGGTGCAAAGGATGAGAAATGTGTTAAGCAGGAAATCTGGTAAGCAGAAGTGCAAAGTATGCAAGAAGGGAGTGGTGCATCTGTTGACAGCAAATGGCAGACACAAAAGCTACAGGATAGAAAGACTTTCTGTGAAGTCTGTGGAAATCATGTGCTTTTCAAAAAAGCCTACTGGGAAAGACAGAACAGAGATACACAGCTCTCTATTTCAGTTGTTTCATGGAAGTTTTGCCATAAACACACAAGACTTAATACCTGCCTCCCACTGTGTAAAACAAAACAAAAAAGAAACAAAACCACCACCAACAAAATACACGCACTTAGACACAGGCAGCTTTCTGGCTTTCAGTGTGTCCCACCTCAATATGATTGCATTGTCAGTCCCTGTCCAACACAAGTCCCATTGCAGTGTTTGCCCCTCTTGGGACAGTTCCACAAAGATCCTTGGTTCTGCTTGCTTTCAGCACAGAACTTCTCCAACAAAATCGGTCCAGTAGCATGTCTGTGCAGTAGCTGAGATCATTCTGCTGTCTGTTGGACAGCATTTCTTATGAGCTTTAAAGACTAGACTAGGTTTTGAATTTAAATCTTTTCTTCCCTTTTTTTTTAGGAGCTTTCAGTTAATACTGTAGACTAGAATTAGTTGTTTCCATCTGTGCTTACTGGTAAGGTTCCTCAGGCATGGCAGTGAAAAGATGGGGTGGGGGAAGCAACAGATGAGGGGAGTTACCCCACAGCTGCCTTGGAGCAGTGCAGTCCCACGTCCCACCTGGTTTTGACAGAGGCCATGCAGCTGAGCTGTCCGTCGCTAGAGTGGTGCTGCAGCAGGGAAGAGGCCAGAACATCCTAAAAATCAGCTTATACTGCTCTGACTCGGATGCCTCATGGTATTCTCTAAGCAACTGAGCTTTGGGGTGTTTTTTTTTTTTTTTTAATATGCTTGTGAAGGTTTTAGGAATAGCTGTGGGCATTCGTGTACTTGTCCCAAACATGTAGCGTTCTGTTTTTGTCCTTCCTGCCTCCACTTGGAGGATTTCCTACTGTCCATGGATTACAGCCTCTCTTCCTATTCCATAGTGATCTGTGCAGCCCTTCTGGAAAGGTCTGAGAGACAAGCAAAGTTAATAACTGAATAATAGAGAAGCATTTCCTAAAGCACTGTCTAACTCCAGAAACAGTCGTCCTTCAGGAAAAACAGTGGTTGAATTTGTTGGCTTTGCTGCACAAGTCAAGCACGGTAAAAGCGTCTTGAATCACTTCAGGGTGTATGATGCACTTACCTGTAAACTTCAGCCAGCCATAAAATGGCCTCACCAGACAGCCTCTGGCATCTTTGAGTGATGCGTGGTCCACCTTGACAAGCACTTAACCCTGAAGAGAAGAATGTTGGTATGAAGTACCAACGTTCTTCAATAACAACATGCTTCATAAGGGGAGCTTTTAAACTGTTTCTTCATAAAATGAAAGTTAGATTTAGCACAGAGTATGTGAGTAAGTTTTCTCTTGTCTGATCTGTACTCCATCTCTATTACCATGTTTTAAGAATGGCAGGGCGACTGGAAAATGCAGTTCAAGTTGTGACCATAAAGGTTTCCTGACTTAACTCTTGCAGCTCTGGATATCCCTGCCATCAAGCACGTTGTCCTGTAATTTATCTGATTAATGCACCTTCTCATTTCAAAAACAGATGCTTGTGCTATTTTAATTCTACTGTTGTACTGTAACTCAGAAGTGAGGTTGCTACAGCTGGGCGTAGCTGCAGCGCCTCACGCTGCCCAAGGGGCTGTAGCAATCTAACAAGCAATCTGTGTACCACATTGTACAGCGGTTTTTAATGCTGTACAAGTAGTTCAGTGAGAGAGAACAAATCCGTCTGATTCAACATACCAGATAAAATGTGGTACTTGCCCAGCCATTACTCACAGCTGGTTATTACAGGGCAGTCTTGGTTGCAGCACACCACATATCACTAGTGACTCTTATCAGTTTGGAGACTGAACCAGGGTTTCTCAGCAGGGTTGGTACCTACCTGCTTAAATCTCTGAAAAACAGGAAATAGAGGTTGTTAATATCTAACAGTTCTGCCTGAATAACTTCAAATTTCGGTGAGGCCTCAAAAAATACTCTCCAGGTTTTTACACTATAATTCTGTTTTCTGTTTTGCAGTGTGGCTTCATCAGACAAGAATTGGTCTCAGTTTATATGACGTGGCAGGACAGGGTTACCTCAGAGAATCGGTAAGTACATTCTTGGTTAACTTAATGTCTGTCTTCACTCACGTGATAGAACATTGAAACAACATAATCTAGATTTGGGGAGGGCACACTTATACAGATCAATATTTATCTTAACACTAGAAATTCAGTGGTGAGAGGGCTGCCAGCCTTTTTAACTTACAGGTAATTCTCTGAAGAAGAGACTAGCTCTTTACTAGCTCTGTTAGGATATAGTAGAAATCACAAAACTATGGCTAGAGTGGGCTTCAGTGAAATTAATCTCCTAACAGAAGTTAATATTATAAAATAAAAAGGTTCTAGTTACTGCCCTCCTTCAAAAAGATATATTAAAGAATGTTCAGCAATAGGGTAATCCAGTTGGGAGTTACACGTTGGTATTTGAAAAAGGTGCAGTTGGAATGCATTTATATTTACATGTGAAAATCATCTAATTTTTAACCTTCTGCTTTATTTGCAGACCATTTCAGTCATTGCACCACATGTACATGTTACGCATCTGACCTAGGATTTCTTGTACACTGATACTAGCTCTTTTGCCTGCATTTATGTTCTTTCCTGCATTGTTGCTGGGTTGTATTTTTAATTAAGTGTATGTGACAGTTAGGGTGGAGCGTAGCAAACAACTATGCTTTAAACAATAGTAGTGTTTAAAGCTTCTGTATGTATGCTCTTTTCTTTCTTAATTTTGCAGGATTTAGAAAACTATATTTTGGAACTCATCCCTACTTTGCCACAGCTGGATGGCTTAGAAAAATCTTTTTACTCCTTTTATGTCTGCACAGCAGTTAGAAAGTTCTTCTTCTTTCTGGATCCTCTCAGAACAGGTAGGTCTGTGTTTCTCAAATTCTAAATATGTGGGAATATTTTCACTTCTAAAATGTTTCTACCGAAGCTACTTGTGCCTTCAAAATAATATATAGTTATATTTGTAAGGTCCTATTCAGCAGTACTGTATTTGAACGTTAATCTCCCCTGAAGACCATGAGGCTTTCCATGGGTTGGGTAGTTGACTTGCACTGCTAGTGAGTTGTACTGAGGTATCCATCAGCTGAGGTAGTACGGAGTTACCGAAATTAACAGATAACACATTGTTTCATCATAATATGTCATTAGCAGTAGCTACTTTTATAAGAGTTTAAAATGTGTAGAAAACACAGTAACTAACAGGTAATTATGAACTGTGGGGCAGAACATCCACAGGACTGAGGAAATGCTCAAGAATGCTTCATGTGATTCACTTCTCTTGTGTTTAAACTTGAGCGCACCATATAAGCTCCCTAGAAGAGGTTTGCAGTTATGGCTGCTAATTCTCTTGTTACAGCTGTAGCTTACTCAGACAAGAATTTGATATTTTTTTTCCCCCCTATCCTTGAATTAAGTCACAAACTATGCATTTTCGAGATTTTGCTGTGCCACTTGAAGATGTCAGAGTTGTGTGGGCAGTACCCTCTAGCAGAGGTGATAACAAGCATGTAGATAGGGTGTATGTGAAGCTACAGCGTCGTTCTGCACAGCTATTTGTGTAGCGTCTGCCCACTGGTAAAAGCTTCATCAGCAGAAGTTTTTGTCAGGTGTGTAGTTTCTGAAAATGTAAAAATCACATTGCTTCAGGGACACTTTTTCTAGTAAACATTTTAAGCATATGCTTTCTTTTTATCTTTTTTCTTATTTTACCCTTTGAGTTGAATATTTATATTTTTATCTAGTTTTCTGGCTTTCAGAGTTGCAACCTAACTCCTCTTCTACCAATATCAGACTAGTTTTGTTCCATCATTTGAAAAGCTACTTTTATTTTATCATTTAAATGACTGCATTATCCGTGATGTAAGAATTTGTATTTTTTTGTACTTTAAAAAAAAAAAAGGCTTTTTTTGTGCTGAGAACCAGGTAAATGAGAACAGCTAAATGGATGTGTTGGCTAGGTGACTGTTAAAATGCATTTTCTTTTTCTTGCTGCAGGGAAGATAAAGATACAGGATATCTTAGCTTGCAGCTTCCTGGATGACTTACTGGAGGTAAAGATCTATTAATATATACTATTGTATTTTAGTTTACTATTTCTGAATTCTAACTTTATATTTCACTTAGTTAAGGGATGAAGAACTCTCTAAAGAAAGTCAGGAAACAAATTGGTTTTCTGCTCCTTCTGCGTTAAGAGTTTATGGTAGGTTCCTTTTATATGTGAACACTTCTTTTTCTCCACCTTGTATGATTTAGGAAAAATAACACTAGGAATTTGATTATTTTTTTCTCTTTAAATCCTTCTGATAACTTGTCTTTTCAACTCCTTTAGCTGTCTTTTCAGTATATCCTCCTGACTTTACAGTTTCTGTTCTCTAATGTTGCTCTTTACCTCAGTTTTATCCTGTCATTTTCTGTTCCCTCTGGCATAAGGTACAAGATTCCTCTGTAACCTTCTCTTTTGACAGTTCTGCTCATACTTTTATCACCTTTAGATCTTTTTTGTTTACAGCAGATCTGTTTAAAATGTTCTTGTCAGTCTTTTACACCTTTGTATAAACAGCCTTTACTTTTGAGCTGTTAACTTATAGTGGAACTGTTCAGTGCCTTGTTATGGGAGTTCTGATGGCCCAGCTTGTGCCCCCCACATGCTGTGCTTATTTGTGTTGCTCTGTGAATATTATTGTGGATCTAGCAGATTCCCACTTAACTACATTAATTTTATGATGAAAATTAAATTAGCATTAAACACACTAGATTTTCTTTCTCTATTGAAACAGTTTGGTGATATAGCAATAATATATTTTGTCCTGTCTCCTCCCTAGGGCAGTACTTAAACCTTGATAAAGATCACAATGGCATGCTCAGCAAAGAAGAACTGTCCCGATATGGAACAGGGACTCTGACCAACATATTTTTGGATCGTGTTTTTCAGGAATGCTTAACTTATGATGGAGAAATGGTAATTGCATATTTATACTCTGTTCACAAGACAAAAGCTTTTTCTTATTGATGAGGAAAATGTCTCAAAAGCAGTATCTTAAAAAAAAAAAAAGCTTGGGATGAAGCAACTTTTATTTGTCATTGTTCACAGAAATGACAGTGCAGCAGATTAGAAAATTAATTTTCTAACATCAGGATGATTGCAATGTGGTTGGAAAATGAGTTGTTTGCTTTGAAAAGTAGTGGTGTTAGGAAATCCAGATAACCTAGGATAGAACTTCTCTTCCACTTGTAGATTCAGTAATGCAAAGTGCATGTTGAAAAAATGTATACATATAGCCATGCTTCTCAATTATGTTTCATTATTTAAAGAGAGACACATTTCATACTATTGCAAGTTGCCTTCATGATGAAGTGTTCAGGTTAGCTAATAGTGTTGGTTCTTGTTGTTATAGGCTTTATATATCTGTGAAACATGTGAAGTCTAACTAAATTACAGTTAAAACAAAACCTGAGCCCTATGTTTATTTTGAAAGCTTGAGTTAATGCGTTGCTACTTATAATGTCTGCATTCAGACGACTTAGAATCCATAGAATCACAGAGGTTATGGAGAGAGATCCTCTTAGTTGCCTCCGGTTTGCTGGACTTGCTCCAGTAGGCCCATATCTGACTTGTACTTGGGAGTCCAGAAGAGGTTAGCCAGCACTCAGGTGTGGGCATATATATATGAGTGCAGCGAAGGCAGCTGACAACAGCACTGTCTTGTGGTCAGCTTTGTGCCCATGAGGACTCCCAGCTCCCGTGCAAAGCTGCTTTCCTCTAGTTAGCCCACAGGCTGTACTGGGGCATGGGGTTTTCCCTCCCTAGATGCAGGATTTTGCATTCCCTCTGTTGAATTCAATGAGATTCTCATTTCTCCAGCTTGAGGTCCTTCTGATTGGAAGCAGAACCCGCTGGTGTTTAAGGTGGACATGGTTATTACATTCACAGAACTGTAGGATTTTGGCCCTTGGCTGTCACAACTGTATGTTAATCAGAAAAGCAAGAATCAGTACTAGTGGAAAACGTAAGAAAAGTGAAGAAATGTACAAATCTTTGCTTGCTAATGCTTTAACTACATGGTTTGCCGGACTACCTACTCTGGTCTAAGAATTGTGTACTTTAATTGGCCATATAGTTTACTCTTGGATAACAGTGGGATTACTACTACTGGATATTTCTAATTTATGCTTATGACAACTTATTACGGCTTTTTTAACTGGTTAGGTATGCTCAGCAGCCTAAAGATGTAATGAGCATTGTTTAAAAGTGTATATGGAGCTTGTTTAATTTGGATTTATGCTTGGAATCCTATTTTGCATCTAAAATGGCAGAATCTCCTATCCTCAGCAGTCACTAGAAACTAACTTTTCTGTTCGCATTGCTGGTAGCAGCCATTTTCTATTTCATGTCGTCCTTTTCAGAAAATAGACTGATCCCCTACAATGAAAGAGCTGCCAATTATAATGTTCCTGCTTGCAAAATCAATTTAGAAAGAAGACTGTAATAAACGTGATTGTGTCTACTTTTAGGACTATAAAACCTACCTGGACTTTGTACTTGCATTAGAAAACAGAAAGGAGCCTGCAGCTCTGCAATATATTTTCAAACTGCTTGATATAGAGAACAAAGGATACCTGAATGTCTTTTCGCTTAATTATTTCTTTAGGGTAAGTCTCTTTATACAGGTAGGCCATTTTCTGTGTTTATGGTGTTATAGCCTGTGTGCTTCTGCATGCAGATCTGCAGGGAATCACTTTGAATTACCAATACCCACTGGGAGGCTAGTAACTACTTGTAAGAAGATTTAAAACATTTTTTTAAAAAATTGCAAAACTTGGAAAGAATTCAAAAGGTATTTCAACATTTTATCTGCAGTTGAAATTAACTGTTTTGATTTCATTTAGGAAAAATATTTTCTATTGATTTCAAAAAAAGGTCCTTAAAATTGCCTAATTATTACCTGTTAAAATCTCTTTTGATGGTTCTAGTTGGTTATTGCTCATGCTTTTAATTTCCACTGTAATCCTAAAATACAATACAAAAAATAAAAATACTGAAATGGTGGCCTGTACAGCTGTGGGATTTTTCATCCAGGGTACCCCTCGCAAAAAGCTTTTCACATATTTAATACTCTGTATTTTTATCTTTTTTCCCCAAATAGGTCTGAAATATTTTTTTTTGAGTTGATGTTAAACTTAACCTAAGACTGTAAAGTATCCCTTTGAATTATGGCTTTGGGGGTGGGGTTCTTTTTCTGGTTTGTGGTGTTCTTTTGCTAATTGATACCTTGGGTGTCTTGGGAAGGGAAATGTCAGAGTAAAGTAGTATTTCTGTTGTCCGTAGGTTCCCAGCTTGGGACTACATTTTTGCTGTGGTTGGTTTCGGTTGAGTTGAGAGCATGATGCTTTTTGTTCATGTTCAAGGCCTTCTTTTGGTGATATTTATTCAGACACAGGAACAAATGCTTCAGTTTTCTGTATGTGGGTCATCATCTTAAAACTTTAAAAATAAATGTTGTCATACTTCTCCCTGTGCTCAAAGTATGAGGACCAAGGTACATCAGTCAACTCGTTAAGTGTTCAGGCCTACTTAAAGGCATAGTCTTATACCCACCTTCTTTCTTCATGTTCGGATGGAGGCTTATTGCAATAAACTTTGGTAGGGACTATAACCATATCATTTCATAAACAAAAAAACAAACCAAAAAAAAAAAGGGACTTCTTATCTTGAAGACCTTTCTTAGAATGGAAAGGTTGTTTGTTTGTTTGTTTGCTTTTTAAAAAAATCTTTTTTTATACCACATTTTGGAATCAGAGTAATTTAGGGTGGAAAAGAACTTGTGGGATCGCCTGCTCAGGGCAGGGCTGGCTTCATAGTGAGGTTAAGCTGTTCCAGGCCTTGTTCAGGCAAATTTGGGGTATTTCCAAGGACGGAGACTCTGTAGCCCCTTTGGGCACTGTGTTCCAGTGCTTGATGACCTTGCTGAGAATATCTTCTCCCCCAGTCCTTTCCCCTGTCTTGGTCTAACCAGAATGTCCCTTGCTGCAGTTAATGTCCATTCCTTTCGTCCTTGCGCTGTGCATCTCCAAGAGGAGCATGGCTGTGTCATCTCTCTAACCACCTGCTAGGTTGCTGAACTAGCATGTAGGTTTGTACCACCAACTTCGACTTTCTGCTCTCCAGGCTAATAAATCATCTTATCAAGCCTCGCTTCCCATCTGTGCTTGCTTTGGCTACCTGAGCATCCCGATGGCCCTCTGGTGGGCTCGCAGTGGTTTGTCAATGTCTGTCACAGACTGGAGAGCCCAAGGCTGCATCTGGACCATAGTGATACAGCTGTCCTGGCAGGGCTGTGCGGCTTGTGCTAGTGAAGCAAATGGTTTTGTTCACAGTCATCATTTGCAGGCAGAGGTTTGGTGATGCAGCTCCTAAATAGCCTTGCATTAACAGAGCTAATAGTAGCAAATACTCTCTTACTCCAGGTCAGAAATGCCTACTTAAAGCATGAAGCAGGAGAATCCTTCCATGCACAAATGCTCAAATAGAAAAATGCACCACCTCCTTCACATTATTATTTGATCAGTCATAATACAAGTTCCATTTTCAAAGCAATTGCAAGTCAGTAGCCACGCTGCTTTGTCTGTCTGCTGATCGGTCTTTCCCCTTTTCTATTTCCCTAGTCTGTATTCCACATTTTCTAGGACAACGGAACCTTCTGGTTTGATTGTATTCCTGTCTTGAGCGGTGAATGGTAATATTCAAGTGTCTGCATGTCCTGTTTGCAGAACGTTCAAATGCTGGTCGTAATGATCCTGGGTTCTTGTTACGCTGACTAAGAGCTGTGGACCTAGAGATGTGTATTATTGATTGTCGTAACTCACCGCTGCCTTACTTGGGGAAGAGAAATGACTGCAAGCTGTGCTGTTAATGCTTTGTCACAAGGCAATACAGCTTAAGATGCAGAAGCACTTAAAGTTTCCTACAGCATCAGTGTAACACTGGACTACTTTTTTTGACTTCTGTTTTTTAGGCTATTCAGGAACAAATGAAAATCCACGGACAAGAACCAGTTTCTTTTCAGGATGTGAAGGTTAGTTTTCCTGAATAGAGAACTACATAAAATATCTGAATAAAGATTTTATAACTTGCTTAATATTTAGTTTCTAGGTTGATGCATATTTGCTTGCAGAGTAGTACAGGTGAATTTGACTTGTTATAGGTTTGAAGATGTCTTTCTGTTCAGCAGTTGCTTTGTAAGCTGTTCTAGTAGTTTCCATATTTAATAGATGCATTGGCTGTTAATATGTACTGCTCTGCCTTAAAGATATTTTATATAGCCATTTCATAATTCAGGATCATCCCTCTGGGGTGGGGTGTGGAGTTGACTAAAACCAACTATCAGTAAAATTTGCCTCATTGCTGCCTACTAACACCTAGCAGTTTTAGCACTAAAAGTACAAAAGCTTCTATAAAACTTAACTTACACAAATGAACTGAGTTTCATGTTGCTACTTAGAGCCCAAAGCCTCCCCAGAAAAGCAAGTTCTTATTTGAGCTCTGTGAGCTGAGCACACTGGTCCTATCTGTAGCTGCTATTATGTTTTGTATCTTAAATGGTTAGAGACTTGAAGTCTTGTTTTGTAAACTGGTGAGGATGGCACTAGTTATCCAAAGATCATTCTGTATGTGGTATAAAGTCACCATTATTCTACTCATTAATGTGTGGGGGCTTTTTTCCCCCAATTTTGGCTTTTTTTTTTTCCACAGGATGAAATCTTTGATATGGTAAAGCCTAAGGATCCTTACAAAATCTCCCTTCAGGATTTAATCAATAGCAGTCAAGGAGACACTGTTACCAGCATTCTAATTGATCTGAATGGGTTCTGGACGTACGAGAATAGAGAGGTCCTTGTGGCAAGTGATAATGACAGCACTGCTGATGTTGATGATACGTGACTTTGAACAGGAGTAGACTGTATCCATTGAGATATCTCTAACTGAAGCATTCATTAACTGTTGGAAGCTGGAAACATCCATTACTTGAATCGATGCCTCTTCCATTTTACTCCTCCCCACCTTATTCCCCCTCAAGCATATAATATAAAATGTGGTACAGAGGAATTGCAGAACTAATTCCTGAAAACAAACCAGCCCAAGTCTTATTTAAGAGGTAGCTGTGGTCTGGTGTGTATGCGTTGTTTTTTTAAATAAATATTTGTGGACTTTATCCTTAAACACAAAGCCTTTTTTATTATTTGAACATTCTAATATGGAATGTGAATTTATCCTGAAAGCAAGAACGAGTTTCTTGGGTATCCTCAGCACCACCCTGTATCCACACAGCCATCCGGGGCCTCCCACAGCATTCCTTGTGGCTTCACGTAATGACAGCACTGTTATGCATCCTGCTGTAAAGGCAAAGGTCTTCAGCAAGACCTGAACAGCTTAGGTATTTTTCTTGATTTATATGTCTAGCTTTGTCTGGCAGAAAGGGGAACTATTCAATCACTTCAACGTTTATTCGCTTGCTTGCTTCTGAAGAGATTCCTGGACAGAAATGGAACCACCCTAGCTGTAGGTCTGGTTAAAGCTAATCCAAATACCTGTATAAAGGCTTTCACTAACTTAAATTACATAAAATAGTTGCATAGGAGGTTAACTTAACTACAGCTGTAGCTCAGCTATGCAATTAAAGAATAAGTGTTTTACTGATTTAATGAATTTATGTCAATGTTCCAACTTTCAGATAAAATTAGAAAGGCTGCAGGCCAGAAATAGTTGTAGTCCTACACTATTTATTAGGTTGGGTAGTGCTGAACACGTCAAGTACTTTAACAAGTACTGCATAAGGTTGTAAGGAAGGGGTGGTGGTGGTGTATCTTGAATTTCAGTGCCTGGATATTCCACTAGGATGTGTGTGACTCAAGAAGAATGCAAAGCGAACAAGGATGTATTCCTGTGTGTAGGTGTAAGGTTTTAAAGACCCTGCAGTTTCAAAGGAAAACCCATAGCCAATTTTAAGTTCAAAAATCATATTAAATATAAAATAACCCATTAATGCATTTACAGAAAAATTAAACCATTATGAAAGTAATCACTTTCATACAGTTTGCAAAAAAACTGACGGGAAGGATTAAGTTAAGGCACAGTGAGTAATACAGCATTTTATACAAAGAAGTTTAACCCCGAGGCAGTGAGAGCATTTCTGATGCAACAGATAGTTGGGGAAAAAAGAAAATACAACTGACATTTTCTCTGCAGAAAAGCAAAGCATCCTTCAGCTCTACAGTTCCTACTCTTGAGCTAGGGGCTGCTTTTATCTTTGCTATAGTACAAGAACTCCCAACACGATCTTTTTCTCTGTATTCCCCACACGATGAACCATACTCTCCCTTGCAGATGTTCAGGGCTATGGAATGATTTTACACAGCTGTCAGCACCCTCTGCATTACAATTCAAAAAGGCAAAGAACAGAGCATCAAAACAGATCAAATAGAGCAGATGACTGGATCTTCCTCAGAAGGTTTGCTGTAGTGCTGGAATGCTAGGGGCAGATGAGAAGATAAAGACTTTGTGTTGTATGGGACGCTATTTCAGGCGGAGAGCTGTTTGAAATACATAACTGAGCTCTGCAAACTAATAGCTGAGCTTCCTGGCCTGTGTTGCTCCAGGAGTTTCCTCAGTTAGCTGGTAGTGGGACCAAGGCCCTGCAAGTGTGATGATACCCAACATAAACTTTCTCTGAAGCCTCTTCAGGTTTATTTTTAGAAGTCTCAAGGACAAAAACAACAATCCCTACGGTAACTAGTACAGGTCTTCTGCTCATTTATCTACAAAACTTTCTGCATAGACAGTGCCTGGGATATGGTTGGTTGTCTGCCTGCCAGACTGATACCTGACTGTCCCAAAGCAAACCATTCACCTTCTACAAGGTAGAAGTAGGATCACAGTCACTGCACTGAAATTCTTTTAATTGAATGGTATTTGGGGCTGGTTAAAAACTGGAGCTACCTGCAAAAAGGAGTATTGTTTCACTATTGGAACAAACGTTTTTCATGTTAAAAAAAAGAAGTCATAAGCCTGGTTTTCTGATCTCCAGTTACATATATATTCTGCACTACAGGGGAAAAGACACCTGCAGTGGCCCATTCCTTATTCATAATTAAACATTAACCTTAAACAGGCTATTTGTTTAACCAAGTACACTCACTCAGCTAACCTACGTTAAAAATAAAGTTTTTGTAGTTAGAGACTGGTACCATACACGATATCCAGTAATTGATTATAATTTAGCAAGACTTCAGTTTACATCCCAGGCTAATTCAGAGCAGGTAAAGAATCTGTATTAATTCTTGGATTTGGAGTGACAGCATCTTACACTGATGCTAATTCTGTACTTTGCTACAGCACCATACAGCACAGCTGAGCACTGTTAGCCCCCAAGAGTGCTTGTACTAGTTCATAAATACTTAAGGGTGTTTACAGCCTCCTTTAGAGTTAAAAAAAGAAAAGGAAAGTGTTCCATTAGGCCCTTAAATGTAATTAACGTTAAATCTAACCTCTCTTGTGTTAATAACAGAAAAAAGATACATGCACACAATAGTGACAATAAATAGGGGAATTCAGAAGTGATTATAATGACTTGTGAGTTACAGGACATTGATTCCTATTAATCTATTCATAGAGAGCCAAGTCGCAAACAACGTGCAGATCAGAAATAGGTGTTCACAAGGAGGAACAGCACTGCATCTGCAATCCACTGTGCCAGACAGCAATTTAAAGGAAAGACATTTTTACTTGCTTTACACAGAAATTCAATTTTAGACCAAATGTTTGTAGTGCAATTTTCATTTTAACTGAAGTGCCAATTTGGCAGAATGCCTCAGCCTTTATTAGGCAGACAGACTGAAGAGACATCACCTAGCTCTCTCCTGATCAATAAGAATGCTGTAAGTTGTATTACACTGACTAAGTATAATCCTATTTTTCCTCCTTATAGCCAGATCGTGACACCTGACACTTCCTATTTCCTACATTATACAGAGCTTTATACTTAGGTAGGGACAGGAACTACATCTTGTTTATTTTCCACAACAGAGTGGCAATCTCCCTCATTTTCAAAGTTTAAATTCACAAATGAAGTACATGTTGTTGATTCAGGCTGGTCTGTCTGGACAGGAGCTTCAGCTTGTGCCTTGTTCTGCTGCTCCTGATGCTGTCTTTCTGCTTCTTCTGATAACTTGTTTTCTTGTTCCTCCTCTTCCTCCTGAAAATACGTAACCAGATTCGTAAGTTACTGTTTACTTGAAATAAACACCACTTACCTTCTGTAACAACATACCAGTTCTATTACAAGAAAAGAAAGAAAATTTATTCTGCTACAAAACAGTCACTAGTTTATCATAAGATTGGGTGTTTTGTTGTTTTTTCTCCTCCATAACGGGAATTCTGGAAATAGCCCATAACGTTCTGAAATAGGTGAAGGATTAAAGTGTGTTACATAAACACAGAAAAAATGACATATATCTAGGTAAGCAGTTTTTAGTCAAAAGTAGCAGTGATAGGTCCACCTTCTATAAAGCATTTTCAACCCTTAATAATTAAAAGCTATTAAAAAAGAAGTATCAAAACTTTAAATGTTTCACATTTCTTCCAAATGAAATTTATTAATTTTTGTATTTTTTTTTTTTTGCATAAAATACTGGCTATCATAAGTTATGGTTCAGAACAAATGGTAATATAATGTTCAATTTACCCTTGGCACTTTCTATCACACGAAATGGGACAAGTTTCAGAGTTTCAAAGTACACTCAGTTTAAGTGAGTAATGTAAGGCAGCTGCCTCTTTAGGAACTGCTCCTTCCAGCTTTCTCACAGTCTTGACTTTAAAATGCACTGTAGAAGAGAAGCAAGGAGAGCAGTGCTCAGGACCCAACAGATAAGCTGGTGAGAAAATGCTAATGGATAAACAAGCATAAATCAAGCATCAAATGAAAACTAAAGGCGAACTAAAAGAGAGATTCTAAAATTTAACTTCATTTTAGCAAGTAATGCACAAATACAAATTTTATTTTTGAAAATGCCAGGGAAGATAAGTAGGGAGAAAAAAATGTAAGAACCCTATTTCACACACATACCTCTTTCTTCATTCTGTAATACTCATCAATAGCATATTGGTATTTTGGTGTGCTTATCCCCAAAACAGATGCAATCTTTTCCCCAAGGAAGTCACACACTGAAAATAAAGAGAAGTTTACAAATGATTAGTATCTAGAAGAAAGTTCTTGAACACAGTTCTGCTTTAAAAATTGTCATCTTTCCTGAACGGTTTTCCATAGTTCACTCAAAAGACAAAAATAAATCTGCTATGCTAATCTACTTATATATAGTTATTATTAGCTAAATATATTAATAATTGTTCCTTAAGACAGAGAATGAACAAAAAAGGAACATGGAAATCAACAAAAAAAAACTTGATAATGGTAGTGTTTGCATTCTACCAGTTCTATCTTTGTACCCAGGCTTGTTTTGCTAGGGCATCAGTTAAAGTACAAGCTTTTAATTGAACTTTAACTGAAAATTAAGGCTAGATAAAAATACACGGCTACCAACTGTACTGGCAATTCAGTCTAATGATACCAAGCGACTAAAGTTATTTATTGATAGATGTATATTTTAAGCCAGTATCAGTTTTAACAATGATCTGTGTTGCATACTGATGGATTAATTAAATTTTTAGGTGTCAGCTGTCTCATTTTTCAAGCTAGAGGCTACATGCAGTTCTCCTTCGCTAAAACAGGTAGTGCAGCAGAAGGATGGAATAGGTGGGCTTAGGTCAGTCAGTCTCTCTACCGTGATGAGAGCTAAAGAACTGATCCTTGAATAAAAGCAAGCAAGAAACCAAATATATTGCACTTCAAATTAAAAATTTGCCCTGAGGATGTGAATGAGTTAGTCATCTTCAGTGAAAACAGAAGTCAGAAACTGATTGGCTCCATGAGTATTCAGTCATTTTACAGGCATCCTTACAGACAGAGCTCTTGCAAAAGACCAGTTCAAATGACAAAGTTCAATGACACTGAAGTGAGATGGAAATATGTAGCAATCTTCAAATTCTTAACAACTTCTGAAAAAAAGGAAAGCAATATCTACCATTGTGTATGAAGAAAAGATATGCAATGAATAGGATTACACTGTACATTAAGGTGCTTCTAAAAACAATAAAAATCAATAGGATAGACTGTCAGGATAGTTTCAACTGAGGCTGTACCATCACGGAAATCCCACAAATATTTGTCAATATATAACACACATACTTTACAATTTGGGAGGAACACAGATTATGACAAGCACTCTAAGCAAAATTTTATGAGGTCCACAGGTCAATGAAAATTCTGTGTAGTGAGTTTAAGACTCTTGACAATAGCCCTATTTTTGTTTATTTTGCAACTTCAGCAGACTGTTGTAAAGCACAAGACTAGGTGTGCTTTTAAGATACTTTCCAGTTTAAGTCTTCATAAAAAATCAATTTAGTTAGGCCAAACGGCATTCTTTTCAGATAAAATCACTCCAAATGGTTATATAAGAGAAGCTGAAATAAATCCCTTGCCAACATCACCATCACTCCGTATGGAGAAAAAGAGAAAAATTGAAGTGTTCACCAAAAGGATTTTTCTGTTCATTCAACAGTTGTTGATTAAAAATAAATTAATAAATAAAATTAGTGCTAAAGACAAGAGATTATATCTGCACAGAAAAAAAAATAAAACCACAGTCTTATTCATTCTTTTGAAAAACGGACTGGTAGATCACAAAGATGATTTACAGCCGATCAAAGTGACTCAATATCCCTTCACGGCTTTACGTGAGAATTAAATAAAGCAATACCTGATAAGGTTGACGTGGCAACTCTTAGCATATGAAACCACAAGTAGGGTCCCCATGTGAGCGTTGTCTGTAACAACAAAACTAGTATCAGTATGTACAGCTGTAAGTTCATGGTACATAATAATACACGTGAAAGCTCAGACAGAGAAGAAAGATCTGTGACACTGCCTGTTTGCCAGCTACCACAGTATTTTTCCTTTAAAGTAAGTCTAGGTAGGACATACATAAAGGAAAGTGTCACCATAAGATAGAAAGATGACCACTGTTATATCTGGGAACATTCATTTCACTGTTTTTTGTTTCCTACCCCCGGACTTGGGAAACAGCAAGCATCCAGCTCAATCCCAAGATAATTCTTGTAACTATAAAGGCCTTTTCATAACCTGAATTCTGTCAGACCAGAGAAGTGGATTAACCAAGTATTTCCTGATTATAATGAGAGAACTATGAGAGACAGTTTAAAAAATAAACAAGCAAAACAACACTTCAAAATGGTCATAATGAAGAAGCTGCTTCCATGTATTTAAATACAGATATGAATTATCATTTGGAACTGTACCTGACGAACAAAACTAGGAACAGTGAGGGAGGGAGTCACCGGTGGCCCTGTGAGGGAGCAGCGGACGGGGCTGATTAGTAAAGGGCCTAGGACGATGTGAAGGGAAGGGAACACCAAATCAACAAACCAGGGCTTCAGCTGTCACCTCAAGCATTTGCACGCAGGCAAGGAAGTGCTTTCAAGGCACCATTCTGGAGGGGAAAAAAAAAAAAAAAAAAAAGGAAAAAGGAAACACCCCTCCTGTGAAATCAACACGCTGGGGTGCCTGTCTGAAGTGCCTGGGCACGAAGGCACACATCATGGGGAGTAACCACAAGGAGCTGGAGATCTGCCTGCAACTGCAGGGCTAGGGCCTTGCTGGGATCACAGAGACACGGTGTGATGGTCTCGTGACAGGAGCGCTGCAATAGATGGAGACAGGCTCATCGAGAAGGACAGGCTGGGAAGCAGATGATGGGGAGCCGCCATTTGTGTGAGCAGCTGCAGTGCATGGAGCTCTGCCGGGAGATGGATAAGGAGCCAGCTGAGAGCTTATGGGTAAGGATTAAAGAACTGATTATGGGTGCCATCCTCATGTGTCTGCTATAGGGCACCTGACCAGAAAGAACACGTGGATGAGGCCTTCTACAGACAGCTAGGAGCAGCCTCACATTTGCAGGCCCTGCACCTCATGGGGACTTCAACCCCCCCGATACCTGCTGGAGGAACACCATAGCTGGTACCTTGAGAGAACTGATGACAACTTCTTGACACAAGTGACAGAGGAGCCAACAAGTAGAGGTGCTCTACTGGACCTCATACTCACAAAGGATGAAGAACTCACTGGGGTTGTGAAGGCTCTAGGCAGTGTCAGCTGCAATGACTATGAGGTGGTAGAGTTCAGGATCCTGAGAGGAGGGACCAGAGCAAACACCAAATCACAACCCTGGGCTTCAGGAGAGCAGACTTTGACCTCTTAGGGATCTGCTTGGAAAAGTTCCCTGGGCAAAGGCCCTAGAGGGAAGAGGGGCCCAGGAATGCTGGATGATAATCAGAGATCATCTCCTCCAAGCTCATGAGCAATCCATCCCAAAAAGTACGAAGTCAGGCAAAAATGCCAGCAGGCCTGTGTGGATGAATGAGGAGCTCCTGTCCAAACTCAGTCATAGAAAGGGACTACACAGAGGTGGAAGCAGGGACAGATAATGTCGGAAGAATATAAAGCAGCCTGAGCATGAGGGGACACGATTAGGAAAGCCAAAGTGCATCTGGACTTAAAGGGCAAGAAGAAGGGCTTCTGTAAGTTCCTCAGCAGCAAAAGGAAGTTGTGGGGCCACTGCTGAATGGGACAAGGGCTCTGGAGACATAGGACACGGAAAAGGCTGCGGTAGTGAAAGCCATCTTCACCTCAGTGTTTGCTAGTAAGACTGGTCTTCAGAAATCTAGAGGACTGAGGGAAGGTGTAGCATAAGGAAAAGCATGGAGGAGGATCAGCTTACAGAATACTCAAGCTAACTGGACATATGTGAATTCAGGAGCCCTGATGGGATGCACCACTGCTAAGATGATAAAGGGACTGGAGCATCTCCCACATGAGGGAAGGATAAGAGAGCTGGGGCTGTTTAGCCTTGAGAAGAGAAAGCTCAGGGGAAATCTCATCAATGTGTACAATCTGTCAAGCCAGAAACTCAAGCTGGGCAGGCAGAAAAAAGCCAGATGCTATATATTTTTGGCAGTGGGTATGGAAAATATCCTGCCAAGGTAAAAGTGTAAGCAAAACCAGCTGCTATCCTGCTTACACAAAAGCACCTCCAGCTTGTTGATTACGTACTCAGTTGGCAGACGGGCTAACGACAATCATTTCTCAGTTTGTTCAGTTGAAGAAGTCAAGAAAAGTGCTGGAAAAGCTTGTTGCCACAGGTGCAAATAATGGCATTGACAAGCCTCTGTACAATCCTTCATAACAAGGTGACAAGGTTAAAAAGCATTCACACAGTGCACAGGACAAACAAAGGCCTGCTGTGCAGCAGTAAGCAAGAAGCTACAAGAGTCCCCTTAACATTTAAAGATAAAAAGAGAAGCTGAGCTTCAACGTGACAGAAGTAAATCAGACACAGAATATTCTAACGTACTATTGTAGTACCACAAACATAAAATTTGAGACTCTGCAGGCACAGAGATGCTTTCTATTTCCTCTATTTTCCCACTATAATTAAAGAACAGCTTGGTATGTTAGAAGTACTTCTAAGTTCAACTTTGTAGAAACCTCTGCTTTCTGACAACGTGTCTCTAGCCCAACCAGACAATTCTTCACTCATGTCTTCCTTTGATTTTGTGATGTCCAGTGTTGCTTTGCTGGTCCTGATAATTTAAAAAAGGAGCATTCTTTCAAGCATCTCAAAAGACAATATAAAACCAAGAGAAGCTACTTTATGAAAATTAAGCAGTAAAAATTAAATGTTTTGTAGAGTAAACCACTAAGAACAAGCAGGAACATGGGAACACATCTGGGAGAAATAACCCTCTTTTTTTTTTCCCTTCAAGATAAGTTTGGGTAGCACCTCAGAGACCTAAGCAAGAATGGCAAATATGAGGCGAGAAGAGGTACTGGAGAGACAAGAACCCTGTGGAACGTTATGGGTGATATGAAGTGAAGTGTTATGCAAAAGGTCAGTACAAACTAATCCTCTGTGATGTAGCTTTAATGCATTGAATGACACTGGAAAATGGCACCAAAATCAGGTCTTATTAATGGTTGGTAAGAACCACATGCCCTGATGCTGTGCATCAATCTCCTTCAGCCAGAGGAATGGCTTCAATCAAAACAAAGACACAGTAGTACTGTACTTCTTGAATGGAATATAGGACACCAGTGTATTAGGAGGCAATAGTATTTCTCCTAGCATCATTCTACTCTAAGTATATGTTTCTGCAATGCTTAACTATACTGTTCTGCTATCATGAGTTCATTTTGCTGTTTAAAAGAGAAAACATAATGCTTGCTACACTCAGCTTTTAAAGTACAAAACATCTTAATGTACAGTTCTAATCTGACACTCAGCCATAATATGACCTGTCCAAATCTACCTCCAGAAGGTGTTGGTGTACTGCAATTTAAGTAGGACTAACATAATGAATTCAACCATTGATAAAACCAAGAGGGCTATTATTCAGTAACAACATGATACTGTTTCCTAGTATGGGGCTGCTGAAGGGAAAAGACACGCTCAGCAGAGTGTGTACCATATAAACAATCCACATCTATATTTATTTTTGCCAGATTTCAGTCCCTAGTAACATTTGAACTTTCCAAATAATTTATTTTTTTGTTTTGTTTTTGTTTGTTTGTTTGTTGGCAGAGAAAATGGCAAAAGGAGGTAAAGAATCATTTCCCATTTTAAGAAAAAATAAATTATGTTTTTGAGAGTTAAATACCACCAAATAGATATTTTCTTTCATTGTTTCCTGTGTCAAGACTCATTTTAAATGAGTTAAATTAATGACTGGTCATTGCTATAATAGGTCCTTCAGTGTGTACGCACCAGGTAGAACTGTGGCAACTAACAGAAGCCAGTGAAAACAAAATTCAGGAACACATACTCCCTCCTTCATCAAAAAAGCTTCTATGATATTATGAACAGCTATTATTAAGTCATTAACTATTTTTCTCCCTCATTACAGAATTTTTAAAATAAAATTAAGAGTTTGAGAGTCCTCAACAGCATAAAAACAATGCTTTTTTGCTGCCTGAAGTTAAGCTCCTTTTAACTACAGGATATCACGATAATCTTCCTGTAAGAACGTGTTTCAGTCTTTCCAAGCACTGAAGGTTAACAAAATTACATCTGTTTTGGAGCTCTGTCACAGAAATGTTCTCAGGATGAATTCTAAGGTTAAAATCAACAGTTATACGTTGCTTATAGATGCCCTGCAAAGGCTTAGACTCCACGTTCTGCTTACTCATGCAACCAAGACTCCATAGCAAGCGGCACTCCAGGGATAAACAGAAAGATTACCTTCTAGAACAGCTTAGAGAAATTTAATTTCTTCTTCTAATTAAAACAAAACAAAAAAGAACTTATAAAGCAAGGTTTTGGTGGACAGAAGCAAAAGATTTTAAAGTGTAAGCATCTAAATTTTTTGATAGAAGATTCGGTTAAAGCATTTACAATCATCAAAGAGGCAAAGGAGAACACTAATAATACCAAATGCTATTATCTACAAACAACAACAACCACAGAAAAATTTAGTAAGCATGCCCTGTGTTCTGGATTCAACTCACTCTTAAAAAAAACAAAACACACCACAACAAAAGGACACTCCAGTCCAAAAATGTAAATGACCTAACAATGACCTACAGAAGTGCTGGAATCGTTGTTTCAAAGCAAAGCCTAAGACTCAGTACTTCATGAGAATTTGTTTAGTTACGAGTGACACCAGTCCATCACAGTGAGTTCTCTAGTTGTCATATTACCAGAATATACATATGCTACTTTGCTTAGCAAGAAAGACATTGTCATCATCTGCTTAACTCTAAAGCGTAATTAAACCAAGGTAGTTACTGCAGAAGTTTCTTTACAATATGTCAAAACATTTGTTTCCCTTAAACTCAATTCAGAACCTGCTTGTATGCCAATACCAGCTGAGCTTTGAATTTTCATGATGTAAAGTTTCTATTCAAAACATTAATGTGCTTTTTCTAAAAATAAATTGGACCAGAAACAGCTATTATTTGCAACGTACTTTTTTGTATCCCAACTGAGATAACAAGTTTTAGACATGCTGGTCCCAGCAAACTGACTATTTAATTGCTTTTATAGAAATCCTACGATAAAAACATTTTTAAGGCAGCTGTTGGCTAAAACATCAAAGCTCAGCTTGGACTAACATTTCTTCAATTCACTGGCTCAGTTGGGATACATGAAGCATACAGCAGATAAGCTAAACTTCACTTAATGGCAACCCTTGGTCTAATCAAGTTTATTCTGTCAAGGTAAAAAGCAATGCATAATAAGGCATACTGTGCTCCACAATAAAACGTTCAGCCTTGGAAGGTCCTTTTATTAAAAAATGTAATAAAAATTAAATATTTCATAAACTATAGAAGTGGAATAAAGCAATCTTAACTGTGCCATACAATATACTTCCAGGTATTCAGAATAAAATCCATATTAGGAAAGCAGGAGAATGATCGCACAGAATTCCTGGCTCTTGTGAATATTTGCAGGTTTTTTAGTTAAGTGTCCATTTGTACAGCAGTGTGTACTCCTCTGGCCTCACAACACATACAGTCCCCTGAGCCTTCCATCATGGTGAAACTGTTCTACTGAGGGGAAATGACAGAGAAATTATACTGGTCTGGTCATCTGCTAATTATAGTTGGAAAAAACAAATCTCTTTGTACACATCCACGGATATCTGACACAACCTGCACAGCGGGGAACAGATCTGACTCCGAAGATACCTGAATGTTGAGCAAGTTTCATAGTTCTTGCACTTCTTTGAACAGAACCTCAAAGACAAAAAGAAAACAAACAAACAAAAAACCCACCCAGCAAGATAGCTTAACATCTATTCATTGTTGACAAGTTTAGTACATTTATTTTCAATAATGATACTTTAAATCATGTATAAAGCTCATATGCATTTCTATACTGATACACCTGCTCTCAGGCTAACGTTACTTTTCCTTGTACACAAGAACAACCTAATAAGAAAGAGACGGCAGTGCCACCAGGCCATCAAGATTAAATGCAACAACTTTACTCAGGAGCCCCAGTCCCAGCTTTCTACAGTCTCATTGCAGCTCAGTCCTCAAACTACTACTTTTTCTTCAAGGTAAATTAATTTTACAGAGGGGGGAAAAAAACTGATTGACAGTCCTTCCCAAAGCAAGCTCCTCGTGGCCACACCACTTTCTCAGAAAGTAACAGGCAGGAAGTCAAACTCCACTGCAATCCCCCCAAGAAATCCCAGCTCTCCTGGAAGGATGCACACGTAAATAAACTTCGAGCCTAGCAGTGCAGTAAATAGTGAGCTTCATACACGACATTTCTTAAGCACCGATTCCCAGACTCTGGTGCATGAGTCATTTCGACAGCAATGCTTACGTGAGGTAGGAAGCAGCACCAGTTTCTGTGCATGCCAAGGCTCTTATCAAAGTGTGGGAACAAGCAACTCTAAACAGGCATTTGCCTCCAGTGTGCAATCAGGCAGGACTGGCTGCTGCACAAAGCAGTAACTCCCAGCCACTTCACTGTACTCAGCACACAGGGAAGGATCCAGCCAATTTCAGGGGCTCCACCTCTAACTTCAGTACAAGCAAAGAAGGCAAGGGAGGGCCAGGAAGGGAGTCCTGCAGGCAGGCAGGGAACAGGACCGCAGACCCAGCTCATGGAGGACAGAATTGTAGGAGGGTAGAGAAAAGAGGTAGTTGGAACACCAGTTTGTGGGGCTGTCATAAAAGAAACATGAGACTGGGGGTGTGGAAAGATGAAGAGATGGATGTGTATCTTCTCCGAGACTGACTGCCAGAAGGCACGGAGCTGCCTCCTCCAGTGCGCTGCTGCTGGGGTTGCACATCTCTGGGCTACAAAACACATTGTCAGATACTCCAACAGAATACAACAGGTGATATACTTCATTTTACCTCTAAGTGTAGATACCAAATCATTGACAAAAGGGAAATGTTTTTGTTTTTAGTAGCCATAAAATGTACTATTAGAGACAGCTTTAATTGTCCTAACTTCACTCGGATTCGGACCAACACATGGAGATGTCATTCAGCTTGAACAAATCTTAACAGTTTAAAACACAGAAGGACTTCACATACATGGACCAGGCAGATCCCTTAAAACCTGTTTTTGATATATCATGAAGTTTTCCTATACTTCTTCAAATCATCCGTTTCTTTCCTTTGTACACTCCTTTAATTGCTGGTATGCTAACACTAAATTACAAGCTCAACTCTCCACTGCCAACAAAGATAAGAAAAAATGCCCTCCCAACTGATTTTTTCAAATGACAGTGTGAATAAAAGAGACACTGAGCAAATATTATCAAAGGGGGAAATTCTGGAGAGGACAGATTAAAACTGTGAAGAAATTAAACCCATTTCTAATTAGTAGGGCTATTTCAGTGAGGGAGAGCTGCAGGACAAAACTTCTCAGAATACTTCTCTGAGATTTCTCAGTGCCTAGAGGCAATTGAATTTACTGAATCTTTAATGCACCAAATCACATTTGTGACATAAAAATTAAAGGATAAAATGCAGGTAATTATACAATAAACCAGAAGCAGCAATTTATCAACCAAAATACCTACAGGATCTACAGGAGGCAACAGGTCTTTCTTCTCTTGTTCATCTTCCTCTTCATCTGTGCTGTATTCTTCCATTGTTTCTCCACTTGCAAAATGAATAACCCTTCTGGGAACTTTCTTCTTCTTCCCTATGACACCCAGCTCCACATTCTCAAAGCCTCTATCTCCATTTGCAAGTTGCTATAATGAAGAAAAAAATCGTTATCTCAAGTACACTTCCGTGCAATAAGCTGCAAAACTGTAAGAGTTCCCCCTTAAAAAACTTCATGAGGTATTTAAAGAATTTTAGGTTGTTTACCACATTCAATGGATCTATCTAAGAGCTTGGCTGTAGATAAAAGATAGGACTGAAACATTATTCTTTGCAGATACATAAAAAATTATCTATTCACTAGAAACAACAAAAAGATAAGTGCCTTCATTTCAGCACAGACAGGTGGTTTTAAAAAATGGCTATTCTGAAAGAACACTGTTATATAAGAGTTCCTTAGCAGAACACTTTAAACAACTTGATGAGCACATAAGTGTTAATATTTAAACGTACTGTTGGTTTCTGAATTAGTGTCTACTGAAGATAATTGAGTAACTCAGAGGCTATAGCCACCTCTTTGCAAGTTTAGACAGAAACCTCTAGTTCTAAAGAAAACCAAGTGAAGGATAACTAAGCCGCCAGGCTCAAGCTTTAGAAAGATGCCTCAAGGAATCTGCCTCTCTGGGCTTTCATCAGCAATCATCATCAGTACAAGGGACCGTGCAAAAAGAAGAACACTTAATTTGGCGTGTAAGGGCAAAAAGAAAAGCACAATGTCTAGTTTTGTTCTTCGAGCTGCTGAATACTACAATGCCATCTTCGAGCCACAAGCATTAGAAAAAATATACTCCTAGTTCAAAGGCCAATCAATAATTCTTTAGGCTAGTAACTCCCACAGACAGAGAATTTTAGTAAGGTTTTGTATTGTATCTATCAAAATAGAGTCTATATCTTGGTAGAGCTTTTACATACTACTACAACAAATGCAAAAACTGTTTTGAAAACACGTCTGTCACACGGAGAAGGACACGGAAGACAGGAAATGTTAGCCACACATTTTTAATGTACTGTGAAGGTTTTTAAAAATGCATGAGTTCATGTAATTTAAAAGCACGGCATAAGAAACTTGTGGAAGGAAATGTGTGTAGGCACACACAGAATTAAGGCTGCATAAAACGGACACGTTCCAATTTTTGACTTCTTGTTTATGCAACCCTAGCAGTCTTCACAGATCAAAAATCAAAATTACTACTAAATTACGTATTTTTATCACACAGTTGTAAGATAACCCTTAATCATTATGGGCACAGTATCGCCCTTCCTGACGCTTGTGCTGCATTACATAAATTAGCCTTGCAACACAGAAAGGCTCAGTTAGCTGGTATGGTATACATTAGGCATGGTATAGCGGGGCAGGCGAAGGGAGATGAGAGCAGAACTGCTGCCTTCATTCCAGGCAATAGATTTTTCTCATGCCCACAGAGCAGAGGGAGGGAATATAAAGATCACGTGCCAAGCCCGACGATGTGGAGAGGGAGCACACACATTCATCATCCTTCCTAGCCCTCGTACAGCCGCTTCAGAAAACTGCAAGTCATTTCAGCTTCCTGGAGTGTTTCTTAGCTACCGTGGCACATTGTGTGTGTTCTCCTAGAGGAGCAGAGCAGAATGAAGTGACAAGTTTTCCAAAGTATAATCCAGCTGAAACAGCCTCATGTTTTCATGCAGGAACACAAAACTGACTGTGCTGGGCCTAGTGCATTCTCTCTGCTGAGTTTCAGTCTTGGAAACACAGCAGTGGCAGAACAACAAAGCTACAAAAATATGAATGCTGAAAAAAGCAAAACAGCCTAAGTACAGGGAGCATCCCTTGCTGCCACTGGAAAAGCAGAGACCACTTACTGCAAGTCAGCTCTGTCTTTTTTGGAGCATAAAGCACCACAGAATCGTCTCTTAGCAAAATTTCACACTCTTTTATTGGCATAGTATGGTGATTTCATTGTTCATGTTTAGTCACAGTACTGAGGAGCACTATTTCTTGTGACACAGCATCACAAATATTATTGTAATTAATAATCACGAGCAGAATAAACCCTCGCCTACAAGCTCCTCTAAAGGCACAGTCTTCTGCTGATTTTGATTCATTTAACTCAAATACTTCAAACATGTTTTAACTTAGAAAAATACTGTAGTTAATATTTAAAGTTTAAAAAGCGGGCTTTAATTCCCTGGTTGTGGAAACTGTACACTTTTCAACCCATCCCACACTCCACTTACACTACCTACGGTGAGAAGCTCAGCACAGCTGGCACCGGTACAAAGTTTCAGACAAATGCAGCAGTTCAAGACAATAAGGATTCATCAAGGAACAATGAATCCAGTTTCCCTTGGTAATCTGGTTCACAGTCCTAAATTATTAAATAAAATAAAACACGTCAGCTCTTGCTTTGGTTATTATACGTCCAACAAACCCGGATGCTTGTTTTACTCATCACAGCAGCATTTGTTCTTTTTAATTTTTATACACACAGCACCAATAAAAGCCAACTCTCCAGCTGCAAGCAGAAAGTCCAGCATCAGTAAATTTGATTCATCTTTCCAACACAGTCTACCCAAAAACATGGCAATGCAGATCTATTCCCTAAGTATCATCCAGGTTCACTTTACAGCCAAACAGTACGTTATTTTCTGCTTGAGGCTTTCTTTTTGAGTGCGATCTTTCTTTTCCAGTACACGAGGTCATTACATAGACTGTCCTTCAACTACACAGCTCTGCTCAGGTTGCCATCTCATTTTTTTCCACAAGCCTATCCCCTTCCAACACATTATATAGGTCTTGAAAGGCTCAGCAGCTGACATAACCTCACACTATACAAGTATTTACTGTGGCTTCTACGCTGTCAGCTTTGTGTCAACACGAGGGCCAGTTACCTTTGTGCTTTCTGCCACACTAGCTCACGCTGTGAAGGTACTCCGTGAACACTTTAAAGCTACTTCCCTTTCCTTTCAAATGCCCTCTTGGAATTTTTCTTCGCTTTATGACTTCCCCATAAACCTGGCCTGTCAGAAAGTCACATCCAGAGCTGCTGTTCCTCGTTAACCATCTTTTCACCTCCTCGCGTACCTCACCCTTTGGCCAGAAACACACCGAGAGCAGGGAACATTGTGGCGCTGTTGGTACAATATCCAGCACAATGGAATTTAAGTCCACAATCAAAATGCCAAAACAAATAAGCTACAATTAAGGATGAGGTGTGCCAGGACACCTGCAGCTAGTGGGGCTCGACACAACTAACACAAGGCACTGCAATAACCTCAAGTCTTGTCGAAGGAAAGCAACCAGCAATAAGGAGAAGAAACTACTCACTTTGTCACCTTCTAATCTGTCAGAACCCGGTGCCATATACAAGAGCTTTTGTTCCAAAATGCCAAAGCCTGTGACATCCGCTCTCCCTCAGAAAGACGAGTAATTCGGTTTGCACAGATCTACCGATCTGACAGCGCCAGTTACTCGAAGGCTGCTAATACCTATTGAGAAGTATTTCTACCCCTGCTATCTTGCCTGCCTTACCGGTTTCGTTTTGTATTACTTTTTTGGGGGGGGGGGGGGGAGCTAGGTATTTTTTTGGTTGGTGTTTTTTCTTTTGGATTGTTTTTTTGGCATACTGCTTGACTTTCTAACATTGTGTTTTAATTGAAATTAAAAAGCAAGGGTATTTTGGAAGCAGATGACAAAATAGGAGAGTCGGGAGAGAACTGTAAGAAACCCCGGGCGCCGCAAGCACCAGCACAAGGAGCTCGGGCGCAGCACACGCAGGCATTGGGGATAAAGCCCCCAGCAGGGGACACACGGAGCCGGCCAGGGGGAAGTGTCTCGGAGCCTGCCAGGCCCTCTCCGGCACGCCTGCCAACTTGACCGCGCCGCCCGGGAGCGGAGACCTGTCTTAATGCAATATTTATCAGGCCCGTTTGTAAGAGGCGTTGTTTGACAGGTGAAACACAAGACACCGAGCCGCGTGCCCGCCCTGCAGGCTGTAAGCACAGCTCACTGGAAGGGCACGCTTCCTTCCTCCCTTCCTCCTCCTCCTCCCCCCGCACCCCGGATCCCCGTCTCCTGCCCACCCAGCCCCGGCCCTGCCCGCCGGGCTCGGGGCACGCAACGCCCCGCAAATGGCCGCCCTCCCCGCCGAGCTCCGGCCTCCCCGGCCCCGCTCCTCACCGGCTCGGGCTCCATGGCGCAGGCGGCGGCCGCGGGGCCGGCGGCGGGGGCGCAGTACAGGGTGATGGCGGACAGCCCCTGCTCCATCTCCCTCCCGCCCGCCGAGGCGCCGGGGGAGGGCGGCAGCGGGCCCGCCGCGGCCCAGGGAGGCGAGCAGCCGGGCGGCGCCGCCCGTCACACCGCCCGCCGGGGCGGGGCAGGCACCGAGGGCAGGCCGCCGGGGCCTGCCGGGCCGCCCTGCTCCACGGTGGCCCTCGGGGATCCGAGGGGAGCGCCGTGGCACCGCGGAGAGGGGAAGGGAGCTCGCTGTAACGCGCCTCTCATCGTCCCGGAGAAAGAAATGCAGAGCGAGGGCGTCCCGGCCCCTGGGGTTTGAGTCAGTGCAAATAACGCGTATTCCCAGCAGGCAGGGAGAAGCGTTTCGTGTCAGGTAACTGGGTTGCTCTGAGCCGGGAGCTGACCGCCCTCAGCCTCCCAGCGCTGTGCTGAGCGCCCACAGGCAGCCGCCTGCCCGGCCCTCATTGCCTGGCCAGAGCTGAGCGAGGCGAAAGGCACAGACACTGCCAACAAGCAGAGAAGCCAGCTGGAGGAGGAGGTATTTGAAGCATCCTTTTTGCAGAACCGAGGAGTGAATCATGTTTTAAAGGTAGGAGTCAGTGGCTGTAACACACAATTATTTACGTGATGGTAAGAGCCAACCTTCAACCCTGTGTCACTCACTATGGCTTCCCAAAATTACGGGCTGTGGCACAGACAGACTCTTAACCATTCTTTAGTCATATCGAAGCATTATCCAGATTGTGAGGCAAATTAAGGTCCCACTGAGCACAAATGTACCAGATTTACAATTATACTCGCACAAGGCAGAAAAGTTCCCCTTACAGAAGTGACTTACAAATGGGATGTGTGATCAAAATGTTTGATGATGAACGCCTGAATGAACAGAGTACTATTTCGTACAATACAGGACCAAGCATCTACTTTGTATATAGAAATAATGAGGTATTACTTAAAATTGCAAAGAAACAAATTAGCATAAGGGCAAGTAAATACCTCTTATCCTTACACCTGAATTCTGTTTATTAAGAACTGATTGAAATATGTTAGCAGTTCTTAGAATGGCATTAAATCAACCAACTTGCTGTCCTTTGCCTCTATGGTTATAATAGCAGCTGTGCAGTAAAACTTTCACCTCCCAGAACAATTTGCATTTGCAAATTAGACTTTAATAGTTGTCAATAGTAGAAGTCCTAAAGAAAGGTAAAGACTAGTATCAGTAAATAAATAACACAGAGTTCTGACAAAACCATACCTGTGCCTTTTCATGGCTGTTTTTGTGTGCTAATAGAGTTAATTGTCCAGATATTATCACACAGCTATATATTGACCATCAAAACTGTTTCCTCTCTTAGTAGGCTACTCAGGCAGAGAGGCTTAAGAATTGCTGCTATGAACTACATGCATCCTTTTCAATAGCTGTGATGAAAGGTCATTGATGTTTGAACTACCAGGGTAGTTCCTTCTCTTCCTTGTCTGGAGTGAAGGAGTGAAAAATTCCATCAGACCTGTTGTTCCAGCCCATTCGGTAGGACTTTCCATCAAGAGGCAGCAAACCAAGAAAGCATGCACCAACAATACATGAATGATTGTTCCACAGCTGGTAAAGGTCTTCCACTTTTACAGAACAGCAAAAATCATCAGGACTTACAAAGTTTTATATCCATCATCTTTCAAAAACAATAAACACACATCAGGTACCTATTTCTACATCAGGTTGCACTAATGAACACACACATATCAGAATTTATTAACATAGTGTAACCTTAATGTACTGTACGCTTAAATACTGTAAGAGGGCGACTGCAGGATATCACTGATTTTAAAACATGGATGTACTTGTAGAACAGAAGCTCGAGGAGACAAGCTTATTTTGTACACTGCTCTTTTGTCCCTTGGCTCCTCCTCGTGGCCTTCCCCAGGCACTACAGTTACCTGATTTCCTAAACCCTTCATCATCTCCTCTCAAATTCTCAACCTAGATTTAGCCATGTGCCCAGACAACAAAACAGCTAACTAGTCCAAGCAGCACCAACTGGTTTCGTGAAGACAGACACAGAAAGACAAACCTCAGTCTTCTATTTATTCCCAATGAAACTTGCTTCAACTTTTCAGGCTTCATGTATACCAGACAGAACTTTTCTGTGATGGACAAGCACAAGAAGTCTAAATAATGCAAGAAGATAGTCCAGGGAGTTGTTACTTTCTAGCCTTGTTTTACATAGACCTCTCTTGACTTGATGTAATTAAGTCTTCAGTTTAGAGCCCCAGATTGAAAGAATGTACTGAACATGATAGCTTCTATTCTCTGGCAACAGCTCAGATTTTCTTCTACACATTGTACTCTGGAGGATCTACAAACAAAGTTATTTCCCCACACTCCTTAAAAATGTTTTTCTCCTATAAATCTATGAGAGGGTTTTATAGACCCTTCTGTACAGTTGAACTTTCCACTTAAGCACCTCTAGCATGAGCCTATACCCACTTTTTCTTTAAAGACACCAATTCAAATCTTTAGGCAATTATCCCTATTTGGTCTCTTCCTGTACGGCAGCAGTAGTAGTTTGGATATTCTAAAGACTAAAATTAAACACATGCAATGGATTGAAAATAGGACAAGTTAATTGTTGATAACTTGACAGTCCAACTAAGCCTGTACAGGAACAGTGCTTCACTGTTCCTCCTCAATATGCCTATTCTTCTCACGTTTGATTTCCATCAACAGCATTCAACTTAACTTCACTATCCCCTACCGTGTTGCAAACCAAGATTTATATTCTGCTTTCTAATGCAGCTGCATGGTTTTGTATCTTGTATTCACTTCAATTGCTCAAGAACTGAAAATACTTTAAAAAAGTAGTTTTCGTAAACGTGTGCCACTTGTATAGCTGAGGACAGCTCCTGCACAAGCTCATGATATGCAAGTATTCATTCTTTTGTTTGATTTTCATTGAAAATAATAGAATCCAATGTAACCAATTCTTTTACAGATTAACTATATGCATAAAATGCAGTATTGTAGTGAAAAGCATACCTAAAGATTTTTCAGTATCCTATTTAGAATACATGTACCATTACTAGTGCAGAAAATAGACATTATAAACTAAGTTACAGCATGGCTTATGTTTTATGTAGGTAATTATGCTCTTGTGCTAATAAGTTGTTCACTATCAGCTGTTAGCGGTCACCTTTTCAAACAAATGGCTGCCACTAACAGATGGACATACTTTGATTACCATATCTAATTTTTATGTCATCTAGGCAACACAAATGGGTGTCTATTTACAATCCAAGCACTCAGCATACTTAAATCCATAATACACTCCCTTTCCTTAAAGTAACAGTGAACGATCTCACCATATTTGCTAAACTGTGCATCAGATTTTAAGGTTTATCTGGCTTACACTTCTCAAGTGTACCTGTAGATTCCACCCATTTCAGACCTACACTGTGGACTGAGGTAGTACAAGAGATGACAAAGGAAATTAAGATCAGGTAATAGTTGAGTTGGGGCAATATGGTCTGTCAGATACAACTATCTATGGCTATTTGAATTTCAATACCAGCACAAGAGTTTTATTTACTATATATTACAAACTATTTTGATAACAGAAGAGCTGCTTAATTGGCAGTCCAGTACGCAGATTTTCAAGCTGTCACATATACTGAAGATTTCTACATACATGTTTTAATTTCCTTCATTGTTTATGTAAAGGCAAAGACTGATAAGACTTCTGGAGAACAGTTTTTGTACAAAACTGACACCTTCAAAAATCTGAGCAGCAGCACCTCTACATTTTAGATGTTGCATTACAGTTATGTTACTGCTATAACTGTTTTGCTATAACTGTTTGGCATAGATAATTAGAAATGATTCAAATTAAGGAAGTCTCATTACATACTGATAAAGGATCATTATGAAGAATTGGAAGAAATAGTCCATTCCTGTGTTCATAATCGCTTAATTTTATTTTACAGTATATTTGTGACATTTTATGTTACTATAACCAAAGATCAGGGTTGTTTACAAATATAATGGCTGCCATTTAATGTAAACAATTAAAAAGTGTCTCTACATATTAAAATTTTACATCATGATTTTATTAAATTGAATTACTCTTTGTGCCATCAGGTATTAGTGGAGAGGAACTACTTTAAGCAAAAATAGTTTTCAGAAGTTAGATGTAGAAACTGAGAAGCCTGAATAAGATTTTAAAAGACCACTCCCCCATCACTGTAAAAAGGAAGAAAGTAATCCTTTCACTGAAGTCGCAACTAATAGTCAACCAAGTCCATTTTTATTAAGGCTTCTTTACATATTATTGAATCCCATCATGCCTTTCATATTCCCAGCAGCACCTTGTTGAAATTGTCTCATCATTGACTGCAATCCTGCCATGCCACCTGAAGAAAATAAGTGAGAAGATGCATGCGTTAATTAGTTTTGAAGGACAGCTATCTTGCTTCTAAAGTACGTGTGGTGTAAGGAGACCATCTCTGTAATATACAAACAAAAGCCCAATACTCAGCCAAGCTTAAATGGCTATCAAAATATGGACAACCGAGGAAGTAATTACATAAAGCTTAAAGTAGGTTTTAAGATGACCTTTGCATCAAGATCTAGACAAAGGAAAAAAAATTGAAGAAATCATCATTATCAGTTAAAAAGATTCCAGTATGGGAATCTTTAGTAAAAGCTTTCGTAAAAGCTGTTCTTGTCAAAATTACTTATTTAAGGCAAAGCTTGGAAGGGGATGGAAGTTCAGGAATAGATTTGCTTCACAACAGACATGCTTGAAGTCACTGTACTATTTCCTCAGATGTTACTCCAATCGCTCATTTTGAGAGCTGAATCCAGATGAGTCCCCTTCCTAAATTCTGTAATATTTCAAATAGATTACTGTAACAGGTAATCACCTAGTGAAGCTGTCAAATGCCAATACATACCCATATGATGAAGGACTCTTGGATCCATCATCTTTGCCATCTGTTGGTTCAGCTTGGCCAGCTGAGATGGGTTTACATTCTTTGACATATCACCGCCTTCAAGAAAATGGAAGAAAAAGTGGATTAAAATACAAGGCTAAAAAAAACCAATTTTACGTAATTTTATATTCAAATCCATTCAAGTCAATGATCAAAAATTACTACATCAACTACTTTGAGTAATTAAGGATCAACAGTCCCTGTCCCGCCCACATAACAGACTACAGTGTCAGTATTGTGGTAGTGATGAACTCTACCTCGATAAAGCCAAAAATACAGCAGTTTTCACTCCCAATTTACACATTAACACCACGAAGAACAGTATGGCTCTCACCAGTTAAATCAAAGAGCTTGCAAGCATCATGAAAATGAGTGACCTACAACTCAGTCCTCCTCTCCCACCACACCTCTCTCACCTTTCCCTTCTCCCAGCACCTAATCTACATTATGAGCTTCCTCTGTGTTCACATATCAAGTGACCTTCGCACTGAGTTAATAAGTGTTTTACTTTCTTTTACCTTTGAAGAGCCCTTTGATACCTCCCATCTTTTTCACCATCTGTGCAAATTTAGTGTATTGGGTCAAAAGCTCCTGGACATCTCTGGTAGAAACACCTGAACCTCTTGCTACTCTTTGGATTCTTCCTGGCTGCTTACTGAATACTTTGGCACCATCTGTACTGTCAAGTTCTGCAATTACAGCAGAGGAAGGAAAAAAACATTGTTAAAAGTAATGAAAACAAGTGCGCGCTCTGGATTAAAACTAAATTATCAGCACAAAAAAATAGCTATAGAAGTGTCAATGCAGAATTGTACAGAAATAATTGAGACAGAATATTCAAAGGAATAGCACAGGCCATTCCCGTGTCAATCAGAGTGATAGAAAAAATTGTCAGAATAAATTATGCTCTCAGCATACCTGGTGTAAGCCAGGCTAATAGGTTTAGCTCAAGGGTGAGAGCATACCTCTCCTGTAAGAGTTCTGGGTGGTTTAGAAACAGCACACCCTGAATTCCAGAGACTAGGCTATATCACTAAGTAAACTTGAGGGTGGAAGAAAGGTATGAAGAAATATGATAATGACAGATCAAAAACAAATCCAACTTTTTCATTTGCACATGTAGCATTAATAAATTTTAGAAGCACAACTACACTACAAAAAACAAAAACGCATTAATTATCAATGGAATGCTTTGAAATTCCATCTGCTCTACACAAGAGAGCAGCAACAAGAAGTTGTCAGTATATCTCTAAGTATTGGGACTTATTCAGAAAGTTTAAAGGCACAGGGATAAGTAACTGTTTATAAGACTGATAAATGCTCTCTTCCCTTTTCTGTCATGTTAGATGCTACCTTAGGTCCAACTTGTTTCCAAAAGAGATCTCTGTAAATAGGCTTGTTCAACAACTGAGAAGTGAAATACTGGTTGAAGTTTGTTTTACCTTGGTCATTCATACTGTCCATTATAGTCATCAATTTCTTTAGCCTTGCCATTGATTCTTGTTCATTGCCTTTACTCATGAAGTCAGTTCCAAAACCAGGGATCATACCCTAGTTTTAAAATGCAAAACAAAAGCTGTGTCAGAACAAGCAAATCTAACTTTAAGTAAGCAGCCAGAAATACAGACAGCAAGTTTGAGTTCAGCACGTATGTATCGCAGTGGACCTTTTCTAAAAATATAAAGCACAGACTCTAGCACCAGTTTCACTGAAAAGTTTTTAAGCTCACAGCAGAAATTTGCCAGATATAAATGAAAATCTGATGAAGAAAAATGATTTTTGGGATAACTAACCAAGATCTGACTGAATGGTCCCATTTTCATGATGTTTTGGAATTGTTCATACATATCTCTTAATGTAAACTGACCTGAAATACAACAAAAAGAGAAGATTAGCAAAGGTCACACTAACATCTAGGTGTTACTTTCTCAACTATTTACCCTGTGAAAATAAAGAGCAATACTATACTGCATAAAAACAGATAAGTAAACATCGTCTCTACCGTTAATACAGCTAGGCACACAAGATGGCACACACTCAAGAGTTTTAAGCTGCTTAATCAGCAGTTACAGCACTACCTGTCACTTGATGAAAAACATGACTATTTACTTGCTTGACGCATTTATTAGAGTAAGAACAACCATTCTGCAATGTGCACTTGAAACAAATTACTTGTCTCTACACAGACCGCAAATTAATGCAGTGGTCTGCATCTTGGAGGGAACCTGCCGTGATTAGTTCATGGTAATACATCTGCTATTCAGGGAACAACTTACCATGTTTGAGCTTTTCTATGAGTGCTTCATTATCATCCAGCTTTAACTCATTTACTTTATCTATCAATCCTTCAATATCACCCATACCTGGAAAACAAAACCAGCTCTGAAGTTAGCATTAAAAAAATACACTTTAACTTTCTATTATCAGGTTCAAAGTGTCTTATAAGTACAGTTGCATGTCATACATACCAAGAAGTTTGCTGATGAAAGGCTGCGTTTTGAAGGGTTCAAAGTCGTCTATGTGTTCACCAGTTCCAATAAAAATAATAGGACTCTTTGTAGCAGCAACTCTGCAGTGAAATATATGTATATATATATTATGGAATATGGAATATATTATGTCTCAGACATCATCAGCACAACACAACGAACACATCAACTCAATCTCCCAAGTATCTTTTTTACTCCCAAAAATTATTAATGCAGAAACATCCAACATCCATTTAGGAGGGGTAGCTGGGAATAGCTGACAACATTTCTTTAATTAGTACTTTGTAAAATACAAACTGTTTCTTCCACACTCTGCTTTGACAAATCACCAATAGATACATAAGTTGCATTTTCTTTGCCAATTTTCAGAAACTTGAGAGGATAGAAAAAAATAAATTGTGCCCATTCTACCCTAATGTAGGGAGGTCAGATGACACAGGTGTTGATTAATTTTTCTTCAGGGTTCCTCCTACAGACAACAATCTCATTTTCAACACAGGAAAAAAACTTAGACATGAGAAAAATCAAAACCTTTTCAGGAATCAGTCACTGACACTAGCTTTAATCGAACTCTGCTTCCAGTCTACAGAAAGTACAGAATGGCACAGCAGACAACATATACGAGTACATGACAGCTGGAACTCGCTTTTGGTATTTTCATTTTGCTCTTAAATTTAGTGTTCCATTACTGTGCTATAAATAACAGCAAAATACATATGGCAGTTTAGGAATTCTAACACTTAAGATCCAAGTCAGACACATCTCGGCTCCATACAAAGCTGTATCACTCAAAAACAGTTGGAGATTAATCTAACTTAGAAGATAATATGGCATGTTCTAGTCAACAAAGGATGTCAAGATACAGCACAGCACATAAGCCCAAGAAGATGGAGTTCAGAAAAGCATAACTGCAGACTCATCTTTTTACCAAGTTGCTGGACACTGAAAATTCAGAAACTTCATTTGCATCACAGCTTTAAGGCCATTAGATAGGACTAGCTAAATTTTTTTTCCCTTTTGGAAAAATTATGGGTATTAAATGAGAAGGAAAATTTTTCAGGTAAGCCTTATCTATTAAGCTCAAATTTGTACTTTGCATCTGACATGCAAGATGCAACAATTGTTTTTTGCTGTTCTCAGAAGACAGAAGTCTGATGTGTGACAATACACACTACTGCATTGGAAGTACATCGTAATACCCAATTCTGATTCCCACTGAATGTCAAAAGGTCCACTGAAATTAGGATAAAAATCTAACTGTTACTACTGAAATTTCTAGATTTCTTGTAATGTGACAGTGACACTTTCACAAGACAGGTTTCTGTGAGACACTAACATTTCATGGTTGTACACCCACGGCCAGACCTTGGACACCCTGTTGTATCGCCATACTTACGCACTAAGAGCGCCGCCTCCTTTCGCATGTCCATCAAGCTTAGTAACAATAACGGAAGCTACATCTACTTTGTCTTTGAAAGCTTTAGCTTGAGCTTCACAAGCTTGGCCAATGGAAGCATCCATCACATAAACAATGTTATCCGGTTGCTAAGAGGAAAAGAAGAGAAATTTGTTTCCTGCTTTCTTGGACTGTGTTGATGCGTTATGTTCAGTAGCAGAACTCACTGTAACACTGTTCTATGAGCAGTATTGTCTAAGGACCATTTGAAACCCTTATGCTGTGCTACTATTTGTGAAAATCTTATCTACAACACAGTATATTAAACTTTATTAGCTTTACAGTTTTTATTTATGTTTTGAATGATTTTAGCTAGTACCTGAGCCAGTAAGCTAAATAGCATCTATAAGCAATGAACATCTTCCATTTGGTTTTACGTTAAGAGCTTTATGATGTCCATTTCTCTGAAAACAAGTTACCGTTAACAGGAGTTGTGTGGGAACTGTCACATTGTTATGCGAGATCACAGAATCAAAAACTAGCCAAACTTTTTAAAACTCACACGAGAAACACCAGCTTCATTTACATACCCAAGCTGATGAACATTCTCCAATCATCTTTTTTGTTTCAGAGCAAACATTCATAACAACCACAGAAATATAGTACACAGCTACAGAAAAGAACCAGTGTGGTCTGATTTTATCTAGTTTCTTAATGCAAAGACCTCAAAAGGGAAAGTTAAAGCAGTAAAACTGCAATCTAGTTATATGCAAGCACCCCTGAATTACAGATCCAAGAATTAAAACTGACACAAAGCGATCAAGCACTGATCATCCAGTCCTAGTTTATTCATATCAGTTTGTAATTCCTAACACATTCTAGGTGTTAAAAATGCTGACACATTCCAGAAGACAGAAAACCACACAGAACATTGGGAGATGAGCAATGATTTGTACTCAAATTATTCTAACAAATGTCAATGTGTTTCTTGAAACTACTCACAATGGCATTAGCAACTTGTAACATCTCTTCAAACAAGGAGTCTTCCTGTTTGTGACGTCCACTGGTATCAACGATGATTATTTCAAAGTTTTCATTCTTAAATTTCTCAACACCTTCTGAGGCAATAATTACAGGATCCATTTCTGTGTAACTGATCACAAAAGTAAACATCAACATGTATGCAATTCCTTATCCTTAAGCTAATTAAGGATTTTATTACTTGACTGTGAACTTATTAAATCTACCTAGATTTCAAGATGGACTTCCTTTATATCAAGCCAAAACTGATTCAGATTATGCCTCCCTAAGCCATTTACCCTTGAAGTCCGGTGAACTGAAGCACAAAGGACTGTCTCACCTGCTGAAGATCGTGCTAGATTCTGCTAGCCTTTCTCGGAAGGAAGTTGTAACTAGGCACCTAGACAGCGCACCTCCAGCAAAGCTGGAGCTCATACGGAAGTTTAATAAAAACTATATTAGTTCTACTGCTGCCACTACCTGACAAAAATTAAGGGCCAAAAAAATCACCTTTTGATCTGTAAAGATGCTAAGTGGATTATTTCCTGAAAACCTCAATCTGTCTGGTAAAGCCCTGTAAACTTGCAAGCTGAGAGAACATTTAGGGGGATTATCTCCAGATGCCTGATCTCTTCTTACACTCACTCTACCTGCTACTACTGACAGACAGAATATACTGAGCTAGACAGGTATTTCATCTCATGAGAGAAAATATTTTAATAGCCTATTAGTTAGGCAACACTGAATGGGACTTTGTGGGAGATGTTCAGTAAGGAACAATATCTCGTTATAATTGAGCTGTTCTTCAAACAGATTCTGAAAGATACTTACCTCCCATAAAAGGGAATTCTTGCTTTTGTGGCGTTCTGCTTTAACTGGTCAAAAGCACCTGTAAGACAAGTATGGTCAGGGGGCTATTTAAAAAAAGCAAAACTCAGAGAAAGAACCATATCGTTAGAAGCTGTTTATATTACCTGCTCTGTATGTGTCTGCACATATTAAACACGTCTTCCAACCTTTCCTCTGGTAGAAGTATGCTAACTGTTAAAAGAAATCCAAACAAGTAGTTACACCAAAATCCCACTAGAAAGCATGGCACTATGTACCAGCTTGAAGTACATACTGAGGACACAAAATCAAGCCAGCTTTCCTATAACCGAGACCACCTAGTAGCACTGTGCAAGTATCAACTTGTTAGCATGTTAGAAAAGTATGTTATATAAATGATTAACATGGTTAGATGAAAATAGTTGATTTCAGTTTCCTGAGCTAGGAATGGCTACAAATAGCCTCTGTTCCCGTTTTGTTAACTCCTAGATTCTGCAGATGGGATTAGCTTTCAGAAAGTACCCAAAGCTGTACTGCAACGTGAGCATTTGTTTCTTCACTTCCAGAGGAACAAAGATATTTCATTGCAGGGACGTGTTTTAAAGCAATGGATGGAAGCCTTACTGCCTTGTAACACTTGTAAGCTTCACTAGTACAACATACATTCACAGAACATTTGATTCACCCAAAGACAGACTTCCAAAATACAGTTTGTCTACATAAACACTAGGAAAGTCTTATGAAATCAGAGCAGTGATATATTCAGTACAGCTTATGTCTGAATCTCACAGAGAGCAGGTGACCAAAAAAAGAAAAGAAAATACACAAACATACATCAGTAGTCTTCTTCCATAGTATGATTTTTTCCTTCCCCAAAACCATTGTAAATAGGTTAAGTTATAACTGCTCTGAATTGTGCCTTTTTTTTTTTCTTTGAGGATAAAAATCTAAATTTCCTCAATAAACTCAGGGCTGGAACAGATTTCACAGCACCCATTCATGCTCAGCTGAGACACCTAATACAGAGGCCAATTTCTACTTGTTCCCCTAAGTAGGTAATAGAATGAGATAGGTTCTACTCAGAGTACATCTTAAATCCAGGAAGTACAGAATGGAAAGAATCTGTGATCCACATACAAAATTCCTTCATTAAGAGTGTAGTTTTTGAAAAAAATCTTGAAGGAAGTCCTGAAACCATAAATAGTCTCAAAAGAATATTATTTTGAACATTCATCTCATCATAGAATCCCCTCAGCAGAAGTATTTCTACAATGCAATCAGTCAGTACTTTCCTAGCGATAAAAGCAGCATGGGTCACAAGCAAGCCCTACGTAACGTGTCCAACCACACCCTCCTTCCCAAGCAAAGCAAAACAACACAACACAAACAGGTTCCGTGCAAGTTACCTTTGAACAGGTTGTTGTTTTACCGCTTCCTTGCAAGCCAACAAACATGATAATGTTCTGTTTTCCTTTGGTAGGTGTCCATGCTTTGACTCCAGGATCTACAAGCTATAGAACAAAGTATACTGTGTGTTGCAGATCTGAATTTCAGAAGCACAGAACAGTTAGTGTCACATTCCATGGAGAAAGACAATTTTTTGTATATCTGGGTCTTAATTTGGCTTAGACGCTTACTGGTTTACAAGAACAGCCACAGCCCACGCAAGAAATCTGTAGTATATGGTGTTATACCTAACCATTCTGTGACCGTCACAGTGCTTCTTTCTAAGGCCAAGCACTAAAGTCAGGGTGGCCTGCATATATGGCACAAATACTACGATCAGCACAGAAACATGACCTCCACCCCACCATCACTGCACTAGATGGACCTCTTCTGACGAGAGCCCAACACTACAGAAGACTTTTTTGGGTTAGTGCCTCACTTCTCAGTGAGTAGAAGGTGCATACATTCCAGGGAGATATCATGTGGGTGAGCACAGACTACAGAAGAACAAAACGCTACACCGTTAACTGGCGAGAGGACAGAATACTGGTATCCTGGTATCCGGGCAGTGACTTGACCAAGCAGGCAGGTTAGAATTTGCAGTAGAGAAACTGCCTGGTTGTTACTTATACTTTTTAAAGTAGCTTTAACAAATCTTCATTAAGGTAGCAAAGGCTTGTTTCTGGGACAACCAAATACAGTAGTCCACAAGTTTGTAGGCCATTACCCTTCCTTCGTCTTCACATTTCAATTGAAAAGTAAGCATAGCTGAACTTGAAGGTTACATTGAGGTTAGTCAGAGAGATGCCTTGAAAGTAAAGTTCTGATCAGAAAAAATACTGTTTGCATAGTAAATAGCATTAGAGCAGAAAACATGACAACCCAGATACGCAGAACCCCTCTTGGGACCACGTGGTAACCTTAAAGCTTAGCTTGCTACTGTAGTGCTCGCACAACCCAGGCTGTACAAGAAAAGTGATGTAATAGGGAATTTTGAAGTCCTACTTTAACAAGTTCCTTAAAGACAGCGTGCTGAATCATTTTCCTTTTGTTAAGGCCAGATGCCATCTCTTCAAGATCAATTGCAGACCTGAGTTGAAGAAAACAGTTTTAGTACAACCAAAGCCATGAAATATTAGTATAACTTAAAGCATCCTAATATAACTTAAAGCAACCTAATAATAGTGAAGTCTCTGTAGCTGGAGCGGCACTCTGATATTTGCTTTGAGTTTTCAGTTAGCGCACATTCAAGAAGTGACATACATTAGAGACATTGCTTCTGTATGCAGGATAAAAACATGTTTCTGGAATACTTGTCTTTCAGACTCGCATATACTTGAGTTACACATCTGAAAATAGCCAAGGTAACAGTCCTGGTCACATGCACGGATCTATTTATATCCGGCACAAAACATATGAAGATGAGGTGTCTAGGCAGCAACAAAGAGCTTGTTTACTCTTCCACTGAACTGACATCAGTTTTTCAAAACAAGCGTACAACAGCAAAGGCTGGCTGAACTTGAGGAAGATTTCTTTTGATAGAGCTGGCAGGACATTTATTTTAAACTAAGTATTTCTGTAAAGTGAAAACAGGGGCTTACAGGTGAACTGGGTATGTCTAAGAAAACCATAAGCAAGTTGGAAGTTGCTCTTCTGTAACCTCAAGTTACAACTTTTACAAACATTAGGAGTTAAATTTGTTTCGATTATTTGACTTACTTGACATTTTCTCTTAGTTGCTTCACAAGTTTAATATTAACATCAGCTTCCAGTAGTGCTGTACATACTTCTTTTAACATAGCATTTAAAACCTTTGGAGTATAAAAGAGAAATGGTTTTACAATCCACAGCATTGACTAGCCCAGGATTAGTTTCAAATAAGAATGTGAAAGTGTATTTATGATCTAGTAAAGGCTTTTATGAATTAAATGCATGTGGTACCATTATTATATCAAGTGCCACATCAGGTCTGCACATTTGTTCATTTGCAAATCAAATTTAAATCTGAAAGAGAATGGAGGCTCCTGAACTTGTAATATTCAAACTACAAAGTAATGCAGAATGCTTCCTATTGCATTAAGGAGGATGGCAGCTTGTATGGTAGCAATACTTCCTAAACTTCCCTACAGCTACTCCTCAAAAACAACTGCAACAGAAAGCCACAAAAGAATTTAACGCAATCTTGACAAACAAAGTATTCCCCCAATACAAGGTGGTCACACTATCAACATTTTCAGCAGAAACTGGTATGTTGCTCTGTGGCATGGCTTTGAGGCAAACAGGTGCCTCTGAAACCCAGATTAGTTGTTTTAAGACTTGTCACTTTGAAAAGTCTGTAACAGAAAGGTTTTTTTTTGAAAGTAACACCTGAGTAGGTGGCCTCATTTGCACAGCTTGAGCTCTTGCAGCGGAAAAATCTGCATTGCTGAATAAATGAATTGGGCTATATTTGACTCAGTTAAAGTTCTGTTGTCTCCTAGCTTAAGACTTGTTAAAACTTTTCCCCCGTGCACAAGTTCTAGAACTATGCCAACTCTACAACCCTTGATAAGCTTTCTTTGTAGCTTAAGCCACAAACCATATCTTCCCACCTGAAAAGTTTCTAGCAATTTATTTACTCCTTGGCAGTTCCGAACCATCACATCTGTTAGTTTTCAATCTTGCTTTTCAGTCTTTGTACCAGAACACACTTATTTATCATTTCATGTTTTGATTTTTTTTTTTTTTAAATACAAACTCTACCAAGTCAAGCAGCTTCCAGAACCACACACACTGGCTAGAATAGAAAGGCAGTAACCACAACAATCCTCACATTTCAGAGGGCAGGATTTACATTGAAAGCTATTTCTCCTTCCACGCTCCAACTTCTAGCAACCTAATACACGTCCACAGCGTAGCTGAACACAAAAGTTGCAACACTGTACAGTCTCACACCATACATCCCAACCAAACGTAGGTGCAAATTGCCTCCTTCAGCGTTCTCCTCCTCAGAACACCACTGTCCAGGAGTACAGCCACCAAGCTCTGTGACCCTGTGACCATGGGACCCACAACCTCTGAGGCCTAAACGTAGCTCTGCGTTTTCGCCATACTATCAGGGGTTATAAACCTCTAGCTAGAAATGTTACTTGAAAGAAAAAAAAGAGCCCAGGGATTACATTGACCCACTTCAAGCCTCTCATCAGCCTTATCTATTAGAACTTCGCTTTCTAGACGTTACAGAGGCATCGCATAGGTGTATTACAAACCTCTTCATTGATGATGGTAGCATTGCTCAGTGAGCGCAATGCTGAGGTTATTTTTCTTCCGAGATCTGCTAGAACCATTTTGGCGGCTTCAGGTAGAACTTCAGAGAGAAGAACCTGAAGAGGGGAAAAACAAAAACAAAAACAAAAAACCACACAATTAAAAAATAATTTAAAAAACAAGTTGAAGCTATGCCTTCCCCAATGAATTATTCCAGTAAATATTAGGTTAAGAAATCAGCTTTGCACTCCAGAAAGCAGGCAAGTTTCACTTTGCCAAGTTATTTTTGGCAAATACTGGGCTGAAGTTAATTTCGGGCTATCCTGATGGCCTACTTAAAAACAGAAGCTCCCTCCTGCAACTAGGAGGCATTTCACTCGCTGGTGTGCCTGTGCGTCAAATTCACCAGGTCAAACACTGCTCAGGCAGACTTCCACACACCTTCCCGTTACACAGCCGCCCGCCCAGGCCCAGGCCCGCTGGCGGGCCGGCGGCAGGCTCAGCACCCCCGACCTGCCGGGCCGAAGGGCAGCCTCCCTCCCGGCGCCGCCCCGCTTCACCCGGCCGCCGGCCCCGGCCCCGGCGCAGCTAACCAACCGCTCGCTGCGAGGCACACCCGTCCCCGCAGCCCCCCGGACCCCTTCCAGCGGCCCCGCACCGGAGCGCGGCACGCAGCGAGGCCGGCCCGGGGCGGTGTCCGCGGGCACTCACCGGGCCGGGCCGGGCCGGGCCGGGCCTGGCGGCGCTGCGCAGGCTCCGCGCTCCGGCAGCGGCGGGCGCTCCCCGCCGACCGGCGAAACGTCACCACTCGCCCTCACCCCCGGCGCGCTTCCGCCGCCGGGGCACCCGCCAGCCGCCGCGTTAAGGTCGTGCCACGCAACGGCGTGCCCGCGCCCCGAGAAATCCCGCGGGACTGCGCCGCTCCACCTTAAGAGCAGAGGGACACGCAGCGCGCCCGGCAGGGGAGGGGCCGGGGAAGGGCGGCCCCGGACGCGCGTAGCAGGGCTTCATGGCCGGCCTCTGCGCATGCGCGGCAGCGGGGTGTGGGGGGATGCGTGAGGCGCAGCGCCCCCCGGCGGTGGCTCTGTGGTACTGCGGGTGCCGAGGCTGAGGGGGGGGTTAGGTGGTGGTGGCTGTAGTGAGTGTGTGTGAGCGTATACGTGTGTGTAATTGTGCGTGTGTGCGTGTGTGTGCGCTTATATATGTGCACGTGTGTGTGCCGGGGGGGTGTGTGTGTCCCCGCACCTGTCTGCGCGTGGTACTGGTGCGTCCCCTCCTCTGCAGACCTGGGTGCAGCGCCTGCTTACTGTAAATAAACGTGTAAATACACATAAATACAGTGGCTTTCTGCCATCCTGCACGTTCCGATTTAAAAGTGTGGCTGAATTTCACATGCAGTCGCACTGCTTCATGAACTGCACATGCGAGCCCGTGTCAGCGAGGAAAGGTGCACGTGCTGTTACACCCGCTCCGAGGCCGTCACCCTGCCTCACCTCTGCCAGGAGCAGTCCTCAGCCAGCAGTACAGTTTATGTACACAGTCAAAACGACGTATTTTTGTCAGTTAATAACTTTTTAATTTTTGTTTTTATGCCGACTTCCAAAAATCCTCACAGACGGGTAGTTTCTGTGAAAGACAAATATGATATACTCCTACTTTTCCTCAGATTATGATCTTTCAATTGCTTTTATTTACTTATTTATTTTAACGATCTAGGTCTGTGCCTAGTCTTTCAGTGAAAGGAGATTTATATTTTTGCTTCACATCTACTCTTTGTAATGAAGATACAAACGAAGGTGTAGGTCGGGTTCTAAATTTTGAACTGTGTCATACCCGATACATCTGAGTAATCTTCATCCTTCAGTTTTTGCATGTGCTGATTTCTGTTGCCTCACTATGTACGTCATCTTGAAACTAACATAATGTATTGTCTGGTCGCCATTCAATGGCTTTTTAGCTCCAATGCTGCAGATCAGAGCACAGCGTAGACAGGATGTGTATGATCTGATAATATTAATAATAACTATATGTTACCTTTCTCTTGTTCAGAAAACAAAATCATTCATATTTAACGTACTGTCTGAATGCCATTAATTTATTTTCTGAGAAATGAAATTACACTTTGGGCATCTGCATTTTCAGCATTTCCTTACAGCTTGTGATTGTATTTTGCCAAGATTGAAACTATAGGCAACCTACGCGTGTCATTTGGGACATGTTGGACTTAGACTAATTTTACTTCCCAGATTGCCAGGTTTGTGGAGAAATTTAGAGCCTATAAAATTTGGTCTCATGCTACTGCCTGTAGAAACTACCAGTTTCTGCATCTATTGATTATGGTGTTTAAGCAAAATGATTAACATTTGCGCAAGGTAGCGCTGTAGTCATTAGGACTGGTCGGACAGAGGACTGTGAGGCACTGAGGTTTCTGAGTTACGGCACTGAGTTAACATATCCCTGTACCACAGGGAAATAAAAGCCCAGTCTTTGGCAACAGAGGTGGAGGAAAGAAACAAGCCTATAAGGAAAAAAAGAAAAAGAAAAAAAAAAGGGGGGATAGAGGAATAGCATTCTGAATGAAGAGAACAGTGAAAGTAAACAAGGATGGGATTTATGGAAACAAAAATGGCACCCTCACAAAGTTGTTTTTCTGTGGTGTGTGGGTTTTTCCCCCCCTCCTACTGCCATCCTATTCCCGTTTCTGTCAAGATGTTGAGCTTATAGTTTTACTTCCAGCTGAGGAAGACTGGGCAAGATTCCAGTGTTAGTTATAGGCAGGATTTTTCCCTCTCAAACAGTGTACATGCAGCCTTACAGTAAAGCCGTAGAAGTGGTTGCCCTTTAGGATTTGTGTTATTACAAAATCAGCCGTATTTATTCATTTTAACTTAACTGATGTTTTCTGATTGATTCATGTGCTAAGTGCATGGATTGAAATCAAAACTTTTCCATGGAAGAGCCAAATTACTTTTTAATAAAAGAAGTTATCCATAGTAAAGACACATATGTACATGGGGCTAAGAGAACATTGTACAGGCTCTCACTCTAATGGTTTCTGACTAATCTTTTTCAGTAATTATGGGAACGTAAGCGTGTGTAAGATCCTATTCATTTTCTTTGTCCCAGCAGAGAACAAAATAACTAGTCATACTTTTTTTTTTTTTTGGTCTCACAAATTTTAGAAATTCCAAATCTTTACGTATGATGGAAGAAGACGTTACTGTTCGAAGGCAGCTGCTTAGCAACGCTGCTTCGCTGTTTCGCAATCAGCCAGCTCTTCCCACACACTGCAGTGAAACGTACGTCATTTCACGGTGACTTGCATTCCAGCTTTTCTTTTGAGTTACTCTTAGATCTCAAAGAAAATGAAACAATAAGAGTTGGAAAGAATAACAGGAACCTTTGGTCTCTTAACTGAACTTTTTTTTTATAATAGGATGATTAATGCTTTAATATCCTTCTGCAATAACCATGTTCCAGAAGTTCTGGCTAAGAAAACTTGGGTGAAGCCCAAAAGCTAATTCAAACCACTTGGGGAAACCCCCCTGAAGATCCCACTCGGTTGGGTCCCAGCATTTGATGTATAGCTTCCATATAAATGTGTGCATGCACATTTTTCCTAACGCTCTTCCATTGCCCAAACTCTTAAGAATTTTCAATAGCAGGAGAGGTTGCATTTGGGTAAGAATGGGTGCTGGAGAAGACGGGCGATGTGAGCAGAGTTGGTTAGGCTCTGATCAGGCTTCCGTATCTCTACATTAACGGAAGTATGGGAATCAGAGGAAGTAGCTCCAGGAATACTAATTTCAAGACTGAAGTGACCAAACCACTCTGCCTACTGGCAACTACTGAGCATCCTTGCTGTACTTGGAGCCTTAATGCAGATTACAAAAGCCTGTCTCTTGATTCATGTCAGTGAGTGCAGATAAGGTGATAAAAAGACCCTTTATGATTTTTCATGTACTGTCATGGGGTCTAAGATATATTTTTTAAAAGTATTTTTTTCAGCAGGGCTAGTACAGACTAATACTAGCTTCTTTTTTTTTTTTTTCTCCTCAGTTGTATAACAGTAAAATAAAACAATCTTATAAGCTTTTCCATTTTATACATTTCATTAGAAACATTTAAATTTGAAGCTAAGATTTCAAAGTGATTTTCTAGGTTGAAACGCCAATTGCTCATAGAGTGATGTGTTATTCAAAACAGTCATTGAATAATAAACCCTCACAAATCCTCTAAGTTAAAGATAAGCAACATATAATTAAGTATTTTTTTTTCTCTTGTGGATTCACTTGTAAACCAGCTTGTTAAGAGACTGAATTTAGTCCTGTGACTCGGAAGTTGAGGTCAGTCAGTGCCGTAAGCTCAGGCTTTTAACAGGTGGTGAATGAGGGGTGTCTGACAAAATTAACTTCACCAGACCATGGTAGACATGCTCCTTTAGTACAGTGGTCTGCATATGGAGAAGAAACTTCTCATCACGCTCTCAGGAACAGACCGAGTTTGTCCAGCTTACATTATGTACTTTATGACTTGGGCTTTGCTGTGTTCCAGACAGGCCAGGTAAAACTAGCAGATGGTGATTTTCACAAGACAAGAATAGGACGTAGTATAAAATAAGAAAATAACCTGACTTTCTTACAGGGAATGGTCTTTAATGTTTCTTTTCAGTACTGTTGTCGCTGCAGGTGGAATGAGGCTCTTTAGAAGGATAGAAGCATGGGTTTCTGCGATGTAACAAGTATAGGCGTAGGCGTTTTTTGTGTGTGAAAAAGCAATTTAGTACAAGGCTTAATACCCAAATGGGTAGAATCTATCCAAGTAGAATATCATTGCAAAAGAGATCAAAATAGTGTTGCAAAGCCACATTAACAGGAATGTAGTTTATTAAAATGATGCCATACCAAAAATCTTTTTCACTACTTGGTAAACCTGTCATGTGATGAATCACCAGTTTTAGGAAGTGGCGTTAATTTTCTTTGTTACTCTCAGTTGGGACAACTGATACTGCTGCGGGAAAGAAATCTCAAGAATACCAAGTACTTCTAAGTTGTTAGTCACTGAAACTTAATAATGGTGGTGAAAACCAATGATTGTAAAATAGGCGTGTGAGTTAACTAGCTTAAAATTTAACTTTGAAGTTTCTTTCAATTTATGAATGAAGGGAACTAATAAAATAATCTCTGGTTATATTTATGTTGGGAAAAAAAAAAAAAAGTTGTTTTCTTTCTACCAATGGCTAGTTATGCTTAGGGGTAGAAAAGGTATTTGGAGTTCCTGAAGAACCTGGTATACTGAGGTCACAGATTGGTTCTGAAATTGTTGGTCAAAATTGGAGCTAGTAATGTTTTAGGGATGTGGGACTTCTTCTTTGACCTGCTTGACCAGTATCCTTAAAGCACACTGAATGGTTAAATTAACTCTGTATCAAGTAACATAGATGTTAGTGTTTGCTTTTTGCTCCTGTGAGCCTGAATATACATCTCAAAAACCACACGGTGCTGGCTGATACTGCAAAATCCTCACCTTTCCACATGACATGTTATCTTCTGTTGTCATTCAGAAATAGTAGATTGTTTGTCTTCTGCCACGCATTTCACAGTGCCAGGATGCTTAGATGTTGGATAGCAGTTCTTTCTATCCCGTGTCAGGCTTTGTGATGTTTTCCTAGCTTGTGTTATATTTGCTGTAGAAAGACTGAGCAGCACCAGGGTGTTAATTAGGTTTTTGCAATGTGTTGATCAAATGTTAGAAATGCACGTTGAGTAGATCCAGTGGAACCGGTTTTTGAAGTAAAATACAAACACTAATGCTCTCAGACTTCCTCCATAAACAAATGATTGTGATTCATCTCGCAGCATTTCATGAACTGTGCAGTTCTTTCCTGGTTAGTTGTCTGCTCTCTGAATGCAGGGTTCGTCTTGCACACTCTGCATTTCAGATATATATAACAGGCACTAAAACGATAGCAAAAAATAGTTTTCTATTTTTGTTTCTTCTTTGAAGATCCTTGTAAGGTGATACTGAGATTCTCAAGAGCGAACAATTTGTTAAACACCAGGGTGGAGTTGGTAAAACTGCAGCAGTCTGAGGCAGAAATACAGATTTTCATATTTGGCACCTGCGTTCTGTACTTGATGGCAATCTATAAATATTTACATACTGCAAAAGTAAATGAGTTATTGCGGGAGCTGCTGCTGTTTCTTGCTTTGACAGGAACGAGGTGACTCTCGGGGTGTGAGTTTAGTCAGGGGCTAACCACGCAAGTGCAGAGCGCTCCTCGTGCGGCGTCTGCTGGAGCTGCCATTTTGTCATCTCGGGAGGAGCGTGCTCAGACCTCCTCTTTTTTTGTTGCTGAATGCCTGTGCTTACAAAACTAATTGATAGTTGGTAAGGAGCGCTTCCTTTGGCCATTCGTTTTTCAGAAGTTTTTCATTTGAGCTGCTTAGGTGTTTTAAGGAGATTTAGGTTAGGACCCATTTCATACAGAGCATCCACAAGAGCTTTTGTACGGCATCATTTGTTTCCTACGAGGAGCTCAGAGGGCCCCGTACGAGACGTTCAGTGTTGCGACAAGCATTGTACGGATGGGAGTCACGGCAGGGGAGGGATATTCCAGGATCTGAGGAAGGTGGGTGTGCGGCCTGTCTCCCACCGTGGTGGGGCTGCGATATTGCACACAGCCTGCAGGGCTGCCCACCGCTGCCCCTGGCCAGGAAATGTGGCTGGAGCCCCACGGGAGCAGGTCCTACCCACCGAGCGAGCTGCAGTTCTGCCTTTGCAGTGGGATGTGGCGGGCCCGGTGGTCTACGAACACTTCCTGAGTTTCGTTAAACTCTCTGTATGAATTTGATACTCTTAGCAGGCAGTATAACAGCTGGATGAGCTCTCTTGCATAGTAATAGTATTGTTTTAAGGCATGTGCCAGATGTAGGGGCTCATTGCCCACAGCCACCAGCCCGTACAGCTGCTAATATCAGCTTTCTACTCGCTTGTTCTGTCTGTGTCGTGATTTTTCCTCTTCTTGCTTCCTCAGATGCTTTCCACCTCCGCAGACTCTGGTTCCTTTGCACTCTAAAGGTCTGTCGCAGTGCTGCTGATGGTCCCATTCCCACATTAATTATTGAGGTTTCCCCAGGCCTGATATTGTCAGACTTAGGCAGCAGTTTGTCCTCCTTCCCATAACCTCTGGGTTTACTTTTGTGCTACATCACATCCACAGAAGCCTTCCCTGAGCCGATCAGAAAAGTCACTGTCTTCGCTGCTTCTGGGCTGGTCCTAAGGAATCTGCAGGTTGTGGGGTGGACTCTGAGGGTAATGGGGATGGGTGCTTAGTAGAGGTTTTGAATTAGCATACTGACAAGCTGGAGCTGCTGCTTTGCACCTGTTGTGCTGTTCGTGCTGCTGCATTTGCAGCTGCCTCCTCTATCCCGCCCTGTTCCTCGATGCAAAGTTTGCATCTTTTGGGGAGCTGAGGTCCTGGAGAACCTATCTGTGAACTGTTTCAAACAGCAAATTGTCGTCCAGTCGTGTAACAGCTAATAGGGAGTGTACCGTGCCCGTCAGGGCTTTGGGGTGTTACCGCTGGACATTTTAAACTGATAAACTAAACACATTTTAAGGGAATAAAGCTCATTTACAATTTCTGGTGCTTACTACGGGGGATTTAGGGTTATCTCTTTTTGTCAGTCTGGGAATGTGTTGGAATCACCATTTACGCTTGTACCCTGTAAGAAGAGTGTTTTGCACTGATGAATGATGGTTTCTTCAATCACACTGTTCTGACTGAAGTGCTTAAGCAAACAGCATTTCAGAAGCATTTCGTAGTTAAAAGTGTAGCTGGTCTCTGATTCCTACTGCCTTAAATTTTCTCCCTGTTTCTAGCATTGCTTGTGCTTCACAACAAAGATTGAGTGTACTAGCATAGGCAGAACTGTGGCATGTTTGATAGATTAATTTTGAATCTGCTTGCTATCAAGCATACTCATCCTAATGCTCCCGCCTGGGACAGCAACGCTGACAAACCCAAACTTCTTTATTAACGCTTATAAAAGCTGTCAGATCTCCTTTTGGTGAGCAATACATGTATATGTAAAAACCACACTCTGCCTAACGTAGTGGCATTCTGAACGGAGCCAGAAGCAAACCAGGAGGGGTGGGGAACAGAGGACAAACGTGTTAAAGACTCAAGATGGGGCGAATGTGATTTTCAGGATTAGTTTTGTGGTCGCTTTTTGTTTCATGCTTTTTGTTTCTTTTACACGTATGTAGTTGTGACCTGAGACGTACCTTTGTTCAGAACCAACTCGGTGCCCTCAGAGCGATGAGATGTCCAGGCAAAAGGAATTTCATCTAGTTCATCTAGTCCTTCTTTTAAGGGAAATTTAACTGGAGAGGAATAGAGCACAGGCGTACAGACGATCTCAAGCCGAATGTCAGTTAGGAACATCATGCTCTGGGAAGAGGGCTAGCGTGAAACTGGTGTATGTAAGCAGGATGTTGTCTGCAAGGTGTGAGAAGTCTGGTTGATGCAAATAAACCTTCAGCTGGAGTAATGGGCCTAGTTCTGAATACCGCAGGATGGGAGAGTCCAGAGGATCTGGGAAGTGATGAGAATGATCAGACTCCTAGAAAGAATGCAAGAAAGAGCTGAATAAGTGGATCTTGTTTCTTCTAGAAAAGGGAAGGCTTAAAGGGACATGAGGAGACTTCGAAGAAATAAAAAAGCTGTTATATACAGGAGAGGAACAAATTTCTCTACTTCCAGTTGCGAGCAGGACAGAGAGTACTAGGTTTAAATTGTCACAGAGAAATTTAGATCAGTTACTAAGAAAAGTATTTCTTTCTAATGGTAGGTGTAGTCAAGCACTGAAACAGATTGATAAAGGAGGTTGTAGAGTTTCCAGCATTAACAATCTCTTTTTTTTAAATAATAGTCTGGAAGAAGTAGTGGCACTCAGAATTGATTCTGCCTTGGAAAAAGCAGCATTGGTAACTCCCCAAGGTTCCTTCCAGGTCTTTTTTCTAGATGTCTAAATCAAAAAATCAAAATTAAAAAAAAAAAAGTTGAAGTAATGCAGGGATATCATGGAAAATATAGAAATAATTTAGTGTGGCTTTGCAAAAATTTACTGCTTTACATCCCTTCTTATTTTCTTTCACATTTGAAATATTTTGATAGTTTCAGTCACATAAAATGTATCGTAAGTTGAACTGTTGAACTGTGCATTATCCCTGATTTTTTTTGTAACCGCTTTATTAGAAAGATGGTATGTATAAAAAGAAACTTTTATTTATAAAAACAAACAAAAACACAAAAAACTATGCACATTCAGGCAACTGTGAGTTTTGTAATTTCTCCAATAGTTCAAAAACATCTTTGATGTTTTTATATCTTAAGCTGAAACAGTATCACTTTGGTGGCAGCCCAGACCATCATATGTGAGTTATAAGTTTATAAATATGAAAATAATTTGAGTTTTCAAAAAAGCGCTACGTTTATTTTAAGTGGCAAAGTTATTACAATCTAAATCTGTCATTGGCTGGGAAAACCAACAAAGGCTGAAAAATGCATTTCAAATAAAAACCCTATCCATCTGGTATTGTTTATGTCTTGCAACTATATTGTACTGGTCATCACTTAGTCCACGTGATCTACATATGATTGTTCAGAGTTTTGTGTTTGTTTTGATTTATTGGTGACTTTGATGAGCTTGTGGTAACGAATAATGAAGTTGTGCTCAAAAATATCACTGAAGATTTGCAGAATTTACCTCATTTACCCACTGAGGCAATGTTTAATTTGGAACATATAGCTATGCAGAAAGTAAGTTAATTGTTACGGTCTCCTTTTGCTGAACCACATCATTTATTTGGGGGCTGTGCTGATTTCAGTTTTACTAGTAGCTCATGGTAGAGACTGAGCGCTGGACTGAGATATGGGAAATCTCAGTTTGGTTCTCGGGTCTGTTGCTGTGTGACTGTGTGACCCCAGGAAAGCTGCTTCATACTGCTTCGTAAGTTATTTGGCACAGCTTTCATCCTGTGTGGTGTGGTACCTGTCACGGTGATTCCTTAATGCTAGCTCCATAATAGACTCTAACAGCCCCCTGAAAGAACACAGAATTACAGGACCAGTGCTTTGCTGTTGCTGTAATGTGGGCAGCCCAGAAATGATTTTCAGTTCTTTTCAGATTCTGATGGCTCAGAAAGAGGTGGGCTGTGAGTCCCGTGGGAGGGGAGAGCACCTCTTCTACTTGAGCTGGCAGTATAGCTGGGAAGTTAACACATTTCCCCAAAAAAGTGGTGTGTGGCTCTTAAGAGGAAAAAGTGGATTGGCCACATGCAGCAAGCCTAGGAGAGGGAGGAAGGAGGAGTAGGAGGATAAAGAATTATACCCCTTGAAAGGATGAGAAGGCGAGCATCCCAACTGGCGTCCTTTTGACTGAAAATTATACTTGTGTTAATCAGGGGTATTTCTAGATGGAGGCATAAAGCATGAAGATGAAAATACTCAGACAGTTGAAGTTAAGAAGCAAAATCACCCTTTCTTAATATACGTTCTCCTCATTAAAATGGAAGAGAAAAAGTTTCCATTACCCTGTACCTTCCCTGTAGCCAAACAATTCTAAGGAGACAAAAATTACACTAGCTCTCCTACTCAGCTATCAAAGCCTGCAGCTTTCTTTCCTTTGTCATCTTCCACCTACTGGTTATTTCAGTGGAATCTGATGATCCAGGTCACATGCGGGATTTTGTCTTGTAACTTCTGAATAGGGAAGCACTTGGGTCTCAGGGATTTGGGGAAAGGTAGAATGGTGGGGTGATTGCCTGTGTAACAGCGTAAAAGACTTTGGTTTAGATGTCTTTTTTAGATTTTGTTCTTTTTCTCAGATACATCAGCATCCACTGCCCGTGGTTCATGTTGATGCATTCCTTTATGATGATGATTATCGTTGATTCATTGTGTGAGGAGGAGAGAATGAATAGAAATTACTGCACAGAGTGTGGCTCACACAAGAGTGCATCTTTAGGTAAGTGCTCTTTTGGGAACATGAGAAACAAATTCTGTTCAGCTAAACTGGTTTGCGCAATGACTCAGCTGGACAGCACAGCATCCAGCTGATGGAGGACTTCATGCACACTGGTGCAATACACAGCCAGAATTATTGCCATTAACCAATGGAAGGAGATTCCTGCACAAGTAATTCAAAGTAATTTGCAGTGTATGAATGACCCTAGTTGCCCACAAAAACTGGGCAGGGAAGAGGTACAGCTAGGTACAACTGAAAAGGAAGATGGAAGAAGAAAACCATTTCTACTGTGCAGTAACCTCAGTCTCCTCTTGCAGGTTGAAAGGCAGTAGAAAGCACCATCTGTCATAAAGCTCATGTGTGGTGTGGTACAGATCACTGCTGTCACCAGCACAGCACAGGCATTGAAGAAGGAATAGTTTATAAGGAGAACATTCTGTTCCTTGAAACCTTGGAGTTAAATTTTAAGCTATTAATATGTCTGCCCATAAAAAGGTTTGTATGAATCGTATTGAGCTTTAGGTACCATGTTTTCTTTTTTACTTAAATGACTCCAAGTTAATGTATTTGATTTTCTTTAAAGTGTATCACTGTGCAGAAAAAGGGAATTTAGTTTCATGAAGGATTTCAAAATTCTCCATGTAAGGGAATGAGTCCCCAGGCTCAGGACAGTCTCCTTGGCAGGCTACATCAGATCTGCAAACCCTGGTTTTCCAGGGTCCCCACACTAGTTCAGGCAGGAAAGCAGACAGGTTTTCAGTGATGGCAACTCTTCAGATTAATGTTTAATTGGTTAATAACAAACTAGTTAGCACTGCCCATCCAACACCTTTGTTCTCTTCTTATTTCCCAGAGTTTATTTCGCATTCCTTTTCTCTCATGAAACTGAAGTTTCTTTATCAGCGTGTACTGCCTGACCTGACAGGAAAGGTAGTGGTTGACATTGGCTCCAGGCTTGGTGCAGAGCTATTTGTGGTAACTTCCAGCACAGGAATTTGTATTTTATTACTGTGACAATCATTTTCCCTCTTCTCTGACTGCCTACTCTCGCTACTCGATCTTGGACAGGTCATTCCTAATGGCATCTCTGGTTTGACTGTCTGAATAGAGTATGGTGCTGCCTAGTAGTGATTTTAGTTCTTGCTCTTTCCTCACAAAAGGGAATACAAATGATCTTGCTTACAGAGAGGAGAAGTCTGTTGTCCAACACGGCAGCATATTGCTCTCACACATGCTGCTCTTTTGCTAATTCCTGCTCTGTCTCTCCTTCATAAGTAAGTTTGTCCCGTATGTCTTGACCATGTCTATATATAGATTAGTTATGTCAAATTCCTTTATGAAGCTGACAAACTGTTAAATTACACAAAGGAAGACTTTGATATGAATTTGTCTCCAAAAACATATTGTCCTGCTCTGTGTTTTAAAATGCACATAAAATACTTCATCGAGAAACTTGAGTGCAATTTTGATTGCTTTTGGCATGGCTGGTGCAACATATGGCCAACAGCAATGCAAAACACACATTACAACTTTGTTACAAAAGTCAATGGCTGTTTAGGGCTCAGTCTTGGAAACACTGGAGCATGTAATTTTACTCATCTGAATAATCTAATTTTGGGACTACTCAGATGAGAAAAGTTACTCCAATTTGTAAATATTTGCAGCATTGGGTCCTTAAATGGTAACACTTTTGTTAGCTATTGAATTTGTTTTGAAGCTCTTAAATGCTTGTATTGTTAGAGTAGAAGATAGTCTCAAGATAAAGCAGGAAAAACGTTTCGTAAAGAGTTCTACTTTTTGTCATGTTCTTGGCTTGTGTTGGAGAAATGGTGACTTTACCTTCACAGGCTGCGTTTCTGCTGAACTGAGTGGGTTCAGAAAATGTTAATTAGATTGCAGTCCATAGGTAGCTCAAACAGTCTGTATCTTTAGCTTTGTTTGTTTGCCTCTCCCATTGTTAGCAATAATGCTAATGTGTAATAATGGTGTTCAGTGGAGACAATGGCAGATAAAAGTTAAAGCAATATCTCTAGTAGGGCCCTATATGCTCAAGCATTTGGTGGTTGTTTGGTTGTTGTTGTTTGCAGGAAGGTTGCTTGTTTCTTAAAAAAAAAACAAAAAACAACAACAAAAAAACACATCTCCAACAGCTTTCTAAAATCTCAGTCCAAAACTGATCCACTGAAGTATTTTGGGCTTATTATTGAGAGATAATATTTCTTTTTTTTATAGGCAACGCTATGAAGCACCTGAAAATGGTAGTAATACACTTCTTAGAGGTGCTGACAAAGACTGTCCAAAAATATCCCATTATATTATGGGTACATTGCCCTCCATTTTCACTCACATTGACTGTGTGTATGTCTTAGGGTTTTTTGTTTGTTTGCTTGTTTTGTTTTGTTTTCCCTTGCTATTTTTTTCTTCAATTTTCACTAGAAACAAAAATGTACAGTCTTTTCCTTTCACACTATTTTTATAATTTGTTTTTTACTGCTTTTTTCCTTCCAGGGCCTCTTTCCATCTGTTTTGCAATTGAAGTAAAGTCAGAGCTTTACTTTTCTTTTTATTTTGACCTGTTATGTTGGGTTTCTTTAAAAATTCACAAGATATAAGGGGAAATTGACAAAATAGGGGCTTAGCTTTGAAAAATACATCGCATCCATATTAAGACGTATCTCAGCATCCTTTTCTAAAATACTTTCTTAATCTTAACCTTTGTTTTATATTTTCGATTTTGACTGAAATATTTGAAGTTGTTCTAAAGGCATCAGTTACTAAATTTCCATTTCCTAACACAGGGTTATCTTTATAGCTCAGCATCCCAACTCTATGGAGTAGAAATGCAGACTTTTGACAGTTGCAAGAAATGACAGTTATAAAATACCAGCTTATTGACAGAATAAAGGTAACTAAATAATATGGTTCAGTGCATTTTTAACCACTGTGCAGTAGGTATCCTGTTTATGAGAGAGACTGGTAAATCAGCATTCTGAGAAGTTGTTTCTGCCTCTGCTTGTTTTGGTCTTAAACAAAGGCTTTGTATTGGAAAATAAATTCTCAAAGCAGTAAGGAGAAAGGAAATTACCAAAATACGATAATGTGTGTCAAATTGCTTAGCCTTTTTCTGGAATGAACTTACCTGCTGGCTCATGCAAAACAGATACATCTTAGCTGTTTCTCCAGTGAACTAATGACAGGATTGCCACTAACTTCCTTGGAACTGAGCATGTAAAGAGTTTCTGTCTTGAATAACAAAACTAAATATCTCTGTGTTTCATTAACACTAGCAGAAAAATGTTTGTAGGATTTGCAAATTTGGATCTAAGAACACATAAAGGACTTTTGGCTATTGGTATTTGTTTTCTTGGAATGCCAGTGCATGTGTACCTTCCACAAACAATATGGGTTTCAAATAATAGGAGATCATATGGGAACTGTTTCCATACTCCTGTTGTGGAAATAACTACTACCACTTTAATGAGAAAAATGTTTTGTATTTGGGCATACCAGTTGTTTTGTTACCAGCAAAAACTGGTGAAAAGGGTATGCTGAGTGAAATAGTGGTTTTAATCCTGTGTTATATGCGTATGCTCTTGAGTGGAGTCACACAAACTGCTGGGTGCAGTAGTGCATTTGAAATTAAAGTAACCAATTTTAAACTGTAAAGAAATAATAAACATACATAAATATAACACAAGGTAAGCAGTATCATCGGGTTACCCAGTTCAGTCCCAGGCTGCCAGTTTATCCATAACCTTCACTTTTTGCGTATTCTTTGTGTTCATTTGTGTAGCACCATATTGTGATGAGACTGAAGGTGCAGTTAAGAACTTTGTCAAGTTACTTCAGTGGAACTGGAGATGTATATACATGCTTTTTGGCCTTGTATATTCTTTGTTATACGACTTTGTTTTTCCTTCACACCTTGTAATTCTGCTGAAGTATTCATTTCAGAGCATAAAGATAAGAAGATATTACATTTTCAAAGCAATGCCTGAGGACTTTGCTGCTTGCATCTCATTAGATGCTAATTTAGTCATGTGACTTCTGTTATCACACTGCTTTTAATATCTCATTAGATTATTTTTTACCCCCAAAATGAATCCTCTCTAGAGATACCTACTAGCTTAAAAAATAGTCAGAATCCAGATGCTGATAATAATTTATGACACAAATACAGAAAAAACTTTGAAAAGTCCTTTCTTAAGTAACCATTGAATTTTTGTTAGAATGTGTTCCCAAAGGACAGCAAGGTGTAATCTTAGTCAAGATTTGGTTTGTTAAAGTACATTGAAAGTTGCTCAGCATCTTTTGCCGTTGTAGCAAATGTTTAGATGCTGTGCAGAAAATAAAAGAGTTCAACAGATTTAAAATCAGTTGCTGCCCGCTCTGTTGTGCCAGCACATAGCCAAGCAGATCAGGGAATTGGTCCAGCTGAAAGGGAACCCTGCAAAAAAACTGTTTCAGCTGGAGCTGTATCTGAGTCTGGCTCATGGTGCAGCCACTCATGTGGTCCAACATTCCTGCGTAGGAACAAGGATGTGTTTAGGGAGAAGGGGCTGCTGAAATCAGTTTAATCAGCACAGTCACCTGCTCTGTAAATGCAGTCTTATTTTAATTCAAAGTTTAAGTGTTTTTGAAGTAAAGGAGGTAACAACACATGTTCAAAATTTCCTAGTAGTTTGTTTTTCTGAATTGAGGCTTAAAACACGAGGACTACCATTAGTAGGGCATTAAGAAATTTCAGTACTAATATAACTTCTTGTGCTGTGTATATATATAACCTTTTCCTCCTTCAGGTTGTCATTTTAAAGATCCCTTTGTGAATAGTCCGTCAGTCACTTGTGTTTGGATTAAATGGCTGCTGCTCAGGTGTTTTGTACATAAATTTAGTGGTTTTGTTTTTTCCTCCCCTTGAAAAAAAGGTAAAGTAAAATGTCTCCTTAGCCTTGAAAATTGTGATCTGAACCCTGCTTACAGCCTAGGTGCACTAAAAATCATGGAGTAATGCAGGTTCTGATAAGTGAGCTCCGACAGGTCTTGCTGAAGCATGTTTTCTCCCTCGCTGTCTGTCCTGCCCCACTGCAGGAAGCAGTTGCCCATGTAGCAGGGCAGTAGTCAAGCCTTTATCTATAATACCTCTACCACCTCAGTTCATAGTCTGTCTTTTTTATCGGCAGTTAGCAGTGGCTTATGCAGAGGACATGAGTTCACAACTAGAACCTACCCTCTTTAGGACTGCTGGTGGTGACATCGACCGGAGTGATCCGTCTTGTTTCTCTGCTGCCTAGATGTTCCAGCTTCTTTTTAGAATCACAGAATCATTAAGGTTGGAAAAGACCCCCAAGATCATCTGGTCATCCTGCAGTTTATAGTGCACTGTTTTAAGATAAATGATGACAATTTTTAATTGTATTAAAAAGCTCTAAGTATAGTGAACTTACTGTTATAGTGAACTAGTGAATTCAGATGTCCACACACTAGAGGTGAAAGTAGCCATTTGACCAGTCATTCTGACTACTAAACTGTCCATATTTCTCAACGAAGTACAGCCTTCAAACACTAGCCTGCCAGTTCTGGATAAGGTACGATAATACATTTGGTTCCGTTCTGCTCACTACAGGCAGTTGTGACTAACTTGGCATGGTGATGCATTTAAGGAAAGAGAGCTTTTTTTTTTTTTTTCTGAGTTGGAGCACTCTTCCAGAACCCATGGAACATGGAATATAGCTCACAGAGATTAAATGCTGTGATGCTGATTTTCTTCTGAACAGTAGAACCTTGTTTCTGCTATTACTGATATTGAAATATTTGGCTATCATTGCAATTGCTATAATGCACTCTGATAGCATCAGCTGGGATCATAAACTGTGACACTTAGTCATCACTTCGCCCTCTGGAACCCCTACCAGTTGCAGGGGTGGTAGCATCTGTTTCTCTGGTCAATCAGAATAGCATGCTTTGCATGTGCTTTGTGAAGAGGGATGTATATTTTACCCTCCCAACAAGTACTTGTATATTGTTAAGTGGGCAAAATGTTTTTCAACAGGTAAATGTTTTATCTTCTATACAAGCACTCAGCTTTCCTGTCAGAATCAAAGATTCCCTTTTATATCTTCCAACACTGGAAGGAATTCTCAAAATGTGAAACATTAAATCCATCATGTTAGTATATTCTCTGCACAGCCTAGTAATAGGTCACACAGGAAAGACTGGAATTTGTATTTTCTCTACACTGTCAACATACATAGATGCACTTCCAAAACATTTTGTGGAATGCAAGCAATATGCAGATTAGCATTCTTTCCTTTATCCCCTCAAAAAAAGATGTTCCGATTTATGTTTCTCCTCAGATTTAGGATGTGATGTATTTCTCCATGTTTAAGAGGAAATCAAACACATCTTGTCAGAGTGTTAATGAGCATTCATATTCTCCTGTTGCTATAATCTCACCTGTTTGAAAATGAAATGATGTGCTAATATCCTTTTTGGTAGGTGAAAGTAAATGAAATCAAGCCAGCTCCTATGCTGTCTGGGGAGGCAGTTGTTTGGGAAGGTAAAGTACTTGCTGTCCTCCAGTGCCGGTCAGCATTTTGCCTTTCCAGCATTCCCAGTCCCAATATTGGTAATGAGAATTTAGTTGTCAAACCTACATCTGTATTGTCTTTTCTAGCTATGATCCTTTAGTAAGCCACTGAGCCTGTGAAGAGCCTGTTAGTATCCTCAAAAAACCTTTAGCTAGCTTAACTCCTTCACTATAATCAATAAGTACTTGTGGTGTTACATAGATAAATGAAAAGTATCAGCCATCACATACATCATCTCCTCCTTTATGGCACGTGCTGTACTAGGGCAAAAGTTGGATACAGCTTATTTCATTTAATGTAATGAATCAAGTATTTTAATTAGAGAAAAGATGTCTATTTAATTTTTTTAAAGTTTATTCTGGTTATTTACTTCAGTTTTTATCTACTGTTAACTCAGTGAAATACCCCTTTTTGTGACAAGTCCAAAATGGTGGTAGCAGGTGCTGTATTATGTTGACAGGCTTCATGTCTACTTAAAGGCTTTATTTGTCTCTTAAATTAATTTATGCCTTGTGAAATTTTTCTCCTTCAGGTGGTTCATGCAGACATCTGTACTCAGGCTTCACTTCTTCAGTAGGCTGATGTTTGTTGTTGTAATGAATAATGTCTTTGAATATTTTCTCGACAGACTGGAACAGGCCAGGTAAGCTATGTGTCCAAACAAGTAATCTATTTCTTTGGCAATGTGTGTGTAACCTTGTGAATTATGGAAAACCTTAAGGTTGTGCTTTTTGAAGTCACATACATAAATTACATAAGGAAATTGTTTCAAACTGCCTTTACTCCATTGGTTTTTTTTAAGCGCTGTTGTTTTTTATTAAACCCACTAAATACTGCTCTTTTGTTTACCCAAATCTTGCCCTGGATCCTTGCACTGATCTGTTAAAATAGTACCTTGCTGTTAAAGGGTCTGAAATTACTCTATCAGCATAAAGCTTAATCTTCAGAAAGAAGACAGGTCACTCTGCCTTGTGGATGTCAGAGCATTAATACGGATGCACTGCAAAACATAATGATATTTCTATTGTATCTTCATAAGGATGTGGCAGCAAACAAATGCATGGTTAAGGTTCTTTGTCTTTCAGGTACTAGACACTCACAGATGAGCTTTTGTTAATCTAGCAGTGTCTATTTAAAACATTAATAACTTTACCTGACAAAGTTACTCTTCTTTTAGTATGGGCAGTAAAAAGGAAAGCATGTCTGTGTCTCTGCCAGCCCAGCCAACAGTGTGACATTGCTAGCAGTTTAAGGCTTGTTCTACTGCCCTTGACACCAAGCAGTAACGTCAGCCACAGAGACAGAATGGGTAGGTGAAGGGTAGTGGGTGGTTCAGATTGCCAGCAGATTTGTTTCCAGGCACATGACCAAGAATTCATCTGATTCTTCAAGAACTCAGGTGTAGTGGCTTAATGTTGCACTGGTACCATGAAGACAAATGACATTTGAAGAATGCTGGAAATTAAATTCTTTTTAGTCTAAATTGCTGTGCTATGAGAAATGATCTGACTTGCAAAATCAGGAAAAAAAGGAACGCTGGGGGCTATATTTAGATACTGCTATTGCTAATGTCTTAAGAGACTTTTGTCACGACTGCGAAGTATGTAAAGAGCTGCTTAATAAAACAGTGTGTGAGGGGACTGGATTTTCTTCAAAAGTTTAAAGGGACCAAGTGTTGATGTTTAATTGTAGTCCAAAGTGAAGGTACACAAGTACAAAATGACATGCATGTATGTATCAGAGTGAAAAAGTTACAAAAACTAACATTATAAGACCATATATTCCCTCTGTATTTAATACAAAGCTTGATTTTATTCCTGCAAAGTTATTTGCTGAGATGTGAACAGTGGCCAAAGGCATGTACAGCAAGTCTTTAAGCTTAGACTACTTCCGATGCTTGAACTGTAGAAGTGTTAGATTTGTTGTATATCAAATGTGTTTCTTTTCCTCAGAACTGATGACCTACTGTTAAATGTATTTCAGAGCTTGGGAGTTTATTGCTTGTAATGTAAAGAAAAGAGGGTCCTTATTAGTGACGGTTCCAAACCTTGAAGATTTGCTCTCAAAGCTTCGGGTAAGTTCCCTCAGTCAGTTTTATCCAACACATTTTGTCACTTTCTATGGAAAAGCAGTTCTGTGCTGGAGGTTAGCTGCTTGCCAGCATTGCCGTCAGAAAGGGTATGTAATTTAGTGCACAGATTTAAAACCTGTAGGATTCTGGAATTTATTTCCAGGTTGACCACCAATGATCTTCTGTACTTTGATTGTTCCTACCCATTAAATGGAAAACCCAGTTTATATCAATAGGCTCCGTGAATCATTGTATTATTAACAAGACTTTAATTGTGAGGTTATAAAAAAACAACGATGACAAAACATTATTGAAGCCATATTATGTGAGTAAGTTTTGTGATGATTGTATTCGTTAATTCCAGGTATAGGAGTAGACCCTCAGAAGTACAGATGTATTTATAAACTTCTAGTTAGAAGCAAAAAATTGTTTTCTCTATTTACCTCTGCATTTGCACATTGCCTTAAAACATGACAAACTGTTTTGCTAAGCCAGTGAGAGAAAATAATATATTAAAGAAGGGATTCCTGAAGATATCACGTCTTCTGACCTGCTGTCAGCATTGAAAATTATACACAATATTGCCGGTATGAGCTGTTAGGAGAACAGATTAGGGAGAGGTGTAGTCTCCCAACTAGCCAAGTGATTATGATTGGATCAGAAACATTACTTTATATTGCAGTTGGAAACAAACAGAATGACAACACAGCTTTAAATGATGCTGAACTTCCTATGCTATCACTGCTGTTCTCTGAGTAGTAACCATTTCCGAGGGACCAACCTCTGCCCTGCGTCCATTCTGCCATAGGTTATCGGTAGATTGCAGTTGTTATGTGTATGATGCCTATACAAATTATGCGGGCTGGCTTTACTTAGGAAACAAAACACTGATAATACATGACAAGGTTACTTATAAAGTGGCTTGCTGGCCACAATAGTCTGCTTTATAGACATGCAATCACTTGTTGCCTGTGTGCTGATGGATGAAATAGATCCTCAGCCCTAGGAGCAGCAGGGGTGTCATTTGACCTTTTGTTGGAGCAGACAGTAGTTACACAACAGATGAGAAGCCCTTTGTACTCTTACTATAATATTCCCTGGGTGTAAAACAAGAAAGTACCTGTGATTGTTCCATGGTACAGTTAGCTACTCCTTCACTACTTATGTCAAAATGATCCCTGAAATCAGGATGCTTGAGGCTTATACAAATGCATACAGAGAAGCAGTTGTAGCATACCAGCAAAATACCTACATTACCAGCTGAGATGATTTTAAAAAGTTATCTGTATTCTCTCCTATTCAAGTTAAATATTATTTCCAGAAATGAGTTTATCACTGCTGCCTAATTTGGAATGACTAATCTCTCTTATTATGTCTTGCTTTCTTAATGTTGTATTGGCCTTGAAAATCCTGTTATGTTTCTCAGAATTGTGTTAATTTAAGGATCTGTTTTCATTGTTTCAGACGGATATACAATTTAGCCAATGGGTAGTAGAGGTGCAGCTAAACTATGATGTAAATGTGGAAAAGGATATTGACAAAGAAGCACTTGAACAAATATATCTATACAGTATTCTCTAGTACCTGGAAAAACTTACTAATAACCTTGTAATGTCATATATTTTGAGTCTAAAATGAATCCTGATTGATGTGTGTGAACAAATCAGGTCAAAATTGTTATTGTTATTAATTTGAGTGGTATCTGTGGTTTGTAATGAGAGAGTCTTCTGAAACAGGATTTCTTCTGGAGGCATTGTGCCTCAGAAGAATATATTGGCTTTTAACTAGGAGATACAGTTTATTTTTGGTAGAAATATTAGAAAGTGACTATAGACTGATGCCAAAAGAATTTTTGTTCACTAGCATTGTGTACTGCTAATGTTTGTTGAATATATCAAATCTAAGAATAGCAAATCATTATTAATATGATTGATAGCATTGCATTCAACATAGTTACTTAAAAGCTGCAGTACGTTAAGTTTTTCTGTTTTGTTTCGGCATAGGCCATTTCCCCATATTATCTGTAGTGTTCCTTCTATGGAATTTGTAGGTTTTCTTTCCCTGGTCTGCCTGCTAACCCAAGCATTTACTGGCATTAGTTAAGAGAAGCAAGTCTATCTGTTTAGTTAGTCATCCTTAAGGTGGCTATTAATGTAAAACACTGAAAGACACCTAGGAGGCATTGAGAATTAATACCACAAGTCCGGGACTGCAGAGCTCTGTTCCATGTCCTGCAGTTCTTCTGGGGATTATAGGAAGTATAATAAGCTTCAGCTTATTTTCAGTTTAAGAAGCTGAAAATTCTGAACAGGTGTCACGGCTTAGCGGAGGCTTGGTGGTGGCGTAAAACATTGGAAATTCGTAACAGAGCCTCCTCAGAGAGAAAAGATCCACATACGCCCACCACATTTATATTTAGATTTTACGTTCTAAGGATGTGAAGCTTTTAGTCAGCTGAAGAATGTTTCAGTTTTTAGCAAACATTGGCAACCAAGTGCAGAAATATTAACTTCAGGAGTTTTTGGACTAAGTGCATTGTGAATTCAGAAGTATTGTTAGCATCTAAAAGTTTGCTACACAGCTTATGTCTAGTGCAAATGGGAAAACTTTAAATTGGATTTCAGTCTTCAAATGATTTACAGGTCAGAAAACTTTATAATATATCCTGTAAGCAAAACAGAACAGTGGCCATTAGGCACACAGTAACACAGTAAGTAAATGATACCAGATAACGGACAGTGAGTATTAAGAAATTATATTTTTAGTGGTTTATTTGACATGGAGGAGGAGATTTTAACTTGAGCGATACTGAATCACTGCCCCAAAACTCCATTGCATCTATTCTTCATGCATTTAAGAGTGAAGAGGCTTTGCTTAACATGTTTATTTTATTAAAGTACAGAAACTAAACTGATGATTACTTAATTGCCAACTTATTTGCCACAAATGCCCCTAGAAAGAGAACCTAGAAGAGACTAAGCAGCAGGGTGGAGGTAATGCAAGGCTAATAAATCTAGCAAGCAAGGAGAGAATAACAAATGGGAAAAGAAATGCATGTGCAATTCAGAATGAGGAAATAAGCACTATAGTAATCAGTACAGTACAGTGGAAGCTGTGACTGAATTTAGAGCGTATAAATAGGCTACTATAAAAGGAAAACTGGCTGGGACTTTAAAACCTACTGTATAACCCTACAACCACATGAGGAGAAAACACCATATTGGAAAGTTTCTTACTTGTTTCAGAGGTCCTGCAAGACCTGTCCCCTATCAATTGGACTTTTGGTTCACAATCCTAGCTATAATCTGTGCCCTGCACCTTGTTTTGGTAATACGGGAACTATAGCTTTCATTGCAGTTGTTTCCCCTCTTCATGCTGAGTCTTCAAATACTTTTTTGGGTGTTGATCTCAGATTAAAAAAATTTCAATAGACTCGAGCAGATCACCAGCATATTTAATGACATCTGTATCCTCTGACTCTGGAAATAGCATGCACGCATCTGGAGCTCAGATGCAACAGAGGGTGCAATAGGGAAGCTCCCCATGTCTTTTTTAGACATCAGGAGAAAGTCAGAGGTGAGTTGAAGTTGTTGAAATGTCTGTCTTCCTCTGTTGCCCTTAACAGGTCCTTGATTTAAAACCACACATCCACGTGTTTGCAGAGAAAGGGTAGTGGTAATTCGGTTTGGTTTGGTTCCCTGTCCCTTCAGACATTTCTTCTTATCTTGGCTTCATAGGGCCGAAGCTCATAGGGCTGTTCTTAAGGGTGTTATGCTAGACGAGCATGACAAGCATGACAAGCTAGAAACAACTACTGTGTGAAAGAAGGTGTTAATTGAATTTGTCCCTTTTCCAACTTGTTATCTGTCTCCTTTTGGTCCTGTCATAGATTCCCTTACACCCGAGAAGCAAAAGTAAGATATGAGGAGGTTTGCAAAACCCTGTGTGATAAGTGGGAAAATCTGTCCTCCCTGTGTACACCTGGGCAACCTGGGTCATCAGGGGAAATTTTCCTAAGAATGCCTGCATTGCCTCGGCTCTGCTTTTGCTTGTTTGGCTCTAGGAAGCTGCCAGGCATACATCCAGCGTGCCGAGTCCCTGTTCTGGGTTCTGCTATTGTTGTACTGCATGCTGCTTGAGAGACAATTGAACTTTTCTCTGCCTCAGTGTCTACAGTGAAAATGGGAATAACAAATCCAAAATCAAAGCAAGGTTGTGAATTAACTGAATATCAACTGCTTTGAGATTGTCATATAAAATGTGCTACACAGCCAGGGTGTTCTTTGTAAACCGACCTGATTTAGAAGAGCTGGAAAGCAAAGCAAAACATCAAGTACTTCTCTCAGATAACTTTCTGACCCTTTTCTTTACAAGACAACATTGAAAAGGAAGCCCAGATTAACCACACCACAGTGCTGAAAATACATCAATAGTTCTTTCCTAGTGCCCTCATCCTTCGCACTCTTCTTGCTGTTAGCTGGCTGCTGGCATCAGGAAGAGGGGAAGTGAGAGAAACAAACCCCCACTGGTATCCAGATTTTTGGGTTTGTGCACAGGGCAGTTGGGTGACAGCTACCACAGATGGCACTGTGGCTGTTGCAAGCTGCCGGCCCAGAAACTGCTTGCTGCTGTGAACAGCTCTTAAGCTACGTGGCGGTGTGCTACATCTTCCCGCAAAAGACAGCGTTGTGTATGACCTGATGGCGCAGCTAACCCCAGCTGTGACGCCAAAACCCTGTGGGTCATGAGCAACTCATAAATCATGGAAATTCATGTTTGTAGGGCTGAATTAGGACAAAGTAATCAGAGGGAGCTGTGCATCTGCAGTGCTTCTTGTAATCACCAGGAGTTTCTGGCACACACTGAGAGCAGCTCCACTCTTCCGTAGCAGCATAACTCTCCATGTAGTGCTCTGGCTTCTGCAGGACAAGCTATCTGAAGTTTAAATCCATTGAGAACTACTTCAGTAAACCAAAGAAGGTGTTTGGGACCCACTGTAACAGGGCAAAAACCGTCAAGGTGTAAGAATGATAAAACAACTTTGCAGACAGAAAACATTGCAAAATTTTTGCTTGTCATGATGTCTTTTTAAAGAAAAACCTCAAAAGTCTGCTGTGGACAGCCTAGCTGTCAAAGGTGAGCTGTTTTCCATGTATGCTTCTTCCCAATGTGTGGTATTGGAAGGGGTATTGGATGGGATAACTTGACAGTGGGACAAGCATGAAAAAAGTCCAGCTCCTAAATTCCTCTGCATCTGTTCTCTCCTTTTCTCTTTCTTCAGTTTCTTCTGTCTCTTGTCTCTTTCCAGCTGTCTTTTCCCCCAGGCTCCTGGAGGAGAGCAGCCGGAGGCAAGCAGAAGTGCTACCCGAGTGTGGCATTGCCTGCCTCTTGTCTCTGTCACTGGAAGACAGTAACAGCACTCTTAGCCAGTCACTTTAGCTGAGCAGCTTCTCCAGGCCAGTGCGGCCTGGAATAATGGTGGAAGCTTTTCTAAAGGACTGCTTCACACTCTCCAGGAATTCCCATCAGGGCCTCCAAAGAAATGGTCAGACCCAGCCCCATCCCACTTCGGAGGTACCATGGCAGACCCAGGCTCTGGCTCCCCGCCTCGGAAATGTGGGAGCTCAGCACAGACAATGCTGCGGCTCGTTGCCAGCATTTTAACAAACGGTCTCTCAAAATTCACCCTTGGGCTGTGACAAACCCTCTGCAGTAGAGGGGCACGTATTTGTAGAAATAAGTGGAGAAGGAGGGCAATGCTGTTTGGCCAACTAATGCACGTTAAATTTCTGCAAATGTCAGTACATCCACTCGTTTGAGAACAGACTCGTGGCACAGTGTTTTGGGGAAGAGAGAGAGATGGAACATCATGCTTAAATATATATATATTAAATTCCTGCAACTCAGTGCAGCTTACAGTATTTAAAAAATATATATATAAAAAAATAAATAAATGTTTGTGTGACCCTAGAGATGAGTCTGTTCTGACAGGAATGAAGAAGCAATTTGCTGAAGGCTTGGAGTTCATCATCTCAGGAGTCCCTTGGGGCTTGTAATGTAGGAATCCCCTACATTAGCATATGTTGGAGTCATTCCCCACTTACCTCAGGATTGCCAACAAATAGATCTTAAACACCCAAGCACAGAAGTTGCCTACTTGCTGCAAGTCTTTTCTAGCATTTTGCATTCCCCCCACTCTCCTCTGCGTGACCTGCACAACATCCCAGCCTCTCCTGCAGCTGTGGTAGTTCTGTACCCACAGGCCGTATCTCATGAATTGTTTTCATTCGTTCCTCTTGGGAGGTCCCTCTCCCTCCACCTTTTGTGACAGAAAGAACAGGAAAACATTTTTCATTTGCCATCGCGGGATGCAGCAGAGTCCTCCTGGGCTCTACCTCATCTGCCCTCTTTTTGTGTGAAAATGGTTGTGAGGGCTCTGCTTCTCCACTACCTGCCCCAAACCCCACAGAGGGCCCGGGGGACACGTGGGAGAGAGGGAAGGCTCTGCTTCTGTCCTCCAGTGTTTCTGCTTTGCTTTGCTTCCCCAGGTTTGCTGGAGCATGGAAAGCAGCTAACCAAAACTGTCAGCCTGGGCTAGAAATAGCAAGAAGAGGGAAAGTCAGCAGGAGATATCGTGCCAAAATCTGGAGCAAACTGTTCTACCAGAGTTTATAGCAGCCCCAGACCAGGCTCTGATTGTTTGCAGCATTGTGTGCATGTGTATTGTGTATGTGTGTGTGTGAACTTATATATATATATATATACAAACAAAATGAGACTCTGCTTATCCTCAAGAGTCTACTATGTACATGGACAAAGGTAGAAGAAAGGAAATATTATTTCCTATCTTACAGATGGGGCATTGAATTATGTGTCGTTATTGTGATCGTGTACATGAGGTAATTGCACGCACATGGTCTGTAGTATTGGTGAATGCACTTTTGTGGTCAATGCGTTAATTGACTTATAACTGTAAGCATGAAAATATGCACATCGCCATTAAAAGAAATAGTCTCTATTTTAAAATGACATTAAAAAGATAAATAGTCCCCAATGGAGGGAGGAGGGGAGAGGAACATCACTGACAGCTTCCTGGCAAAGCATTTAAAACAGTAGAAAACAGATAACAAGCTGATACATGGATAAACCTAGCAAGGATATTGGTATAATGAAAAGAAGAATTTGGGTGGAGCTGCCTGCTTCACTTTCAGCTGCTCGAATAAAGAAGTAAAGAAAAAAATAACAATTTTAGTAGTTAGTTAAATGGAAAGCTATAAAAACAGGAGGCTGAGCAGCTTAGAAATCAAATGAAACGAAGGGTGCTTGCCCACTAACAAGGCCTAGGTGTTGGGGAGCACTATTCTATACAAGAGATAGTGGGTGCCTGTGTATTTTCTTTCAGTCCTGCTTAAGGTGTGCAAGCGGAAGATGTGCATGAACTGGTAAATTCTCTTGGTAATTCTGAAAGCATTTTGAGTGGTCAGTACATTCCAGTTAGGAACTGTGACAAGTAGGGAATATGATTACTTGAACTTAGCAGCACAGTCTGCTATGTATGCGTAGTCAGGGTATCTGTATCAGAAGTCTGCGCTGGCAATAGTAACCTCACAGGAGCGTCTTGGACCTCCTCACTGATCCTTTCGCACTTGGGCATTGTAGAAAAGCTGGACCAATGACTGGTAGCTCGTTGTCGGCTCTTTTCCTGCCGGGGCAGTCACCCAGAAGGTCATCAGCAAAAATCCAAAGCAGCACCAGGCAATGACTGGGTCATAGGAAGAATTCAGGGATTTTATAATCACAGATACGGCACATGTAAGTACAACATATGGTGTTGCAATACTGCGAGTCTGTAATTCTGAGGCACTTACTGGAATTACCAAGGAGCTCCACCGCCTAGTTAAATCTGCCTTTCATAGACTGACTCCCTCTATTTCAGTGTCATAAAGGTGTCAGCCAAAATTTCTGAAGCTGCACTAAGATTTGCTATGGGAGAGAAGACTCCAAACTATGTACAGCTTTTGGCCCTCTCTCAGGAAGGGGCTGATTGTGGAGTAGAGTGCATGTTGTTGGGCTTTTTTAAATTTTTTAATGACTCATGTGTTGGACTTTATTCCTGTTTGTCTTTCAATGCCAAACAAAAATTGCTATTTAGGTCAAACTGCTGTTTTGGTACTAATGGAAGCAGACATCGGTTTTGTCTACGGATTTCACAGCTATGCATTTTTCAGAGTGAAATTCCCTCTTTAGGCTGCTACTGACATTCAGTCGTGCAGGTGTTACACTGACTTTCAGTGCTACCTCTGCCGTGTTACTCGTGGGTGCACGGCCGTGGGTTTCAGCCGGAGAGCTGCCTTTCAGATGTAGTTCCTTTTTTGCTCATGCAACTTTGGGGGATGGTCATCTCCTCTTCCCAGTTCCTACTTCCAGGCCGCCTCCTGCTGCCGCTGCACTGTCCTGGCTCCTTGCTGTTACTTTCTCAGCTCTTCTACCCCATGGCACGATCCTGCATCCTCCTGGCCCATGCCCAGCTGTGGCTGGCCCTGCTGTGTGGGGCTGTTTCCCAGCCTCGGCTCCCCTGGCTCCTGCTTTCTGCTACCTGCTGAGCACCTGCAGAGATTTTTAGCTCACGTTGTCCTCCATGCCTCACCTTTGATGCTGGTGAGCCTCTGCAGGAGGCACACTGCCTGCCTCCCTGGAACCAGAGCCTCGGAGGCCTGCGCAGGAGCTGGAGGCCTGCGTGCCCCATTGCCAGAGGAAGGCTGGCACCGGCACAGAGGTTGCTCCAGGCCGCCCATCCCTTCTTGGTGGGTAACCGCGTGAGCTGAAGCATCTCTGTGCATCATGAAGCCTGTTCAATTTGTGTTTCCTTTCAAAGACCCACCATGAACCATCAGAAGGTGCTGAGCAAGGAAACTGTTAGATAAAAGTAGAGGGGAGTGAGCTGGTTCAATGCCTGCTGGTGTAACTCCATGCCTGTAAGAAGACTCCAGTGAATTTCCTTCAGTTCTTATCAGCTGAATATGTGGCTCCCCACCCCCAACTCAGGGCACTGAGATGTCTAAAGATGGATCTTTAAGCCTACTTATGCACAGATATTCAGATCCTGAGCTACAGCCAAAGGTGTGGGCTGAGGGAGGAAAAAAATAATAAAGTCTTTAAACTACCTTTGAAGTTCTCCCGTACCTGTATTATTTTGTTTGCTGTGGTGAAAAAAATACTTTAACTTGCAGAATAGCTAAATATGAACTAGTTAGCAGTTATTCCAGGGTCTCTGCTACCCACTAAAGCCAAAGAAAGCCCAAAACACCTTTTATGGCTATTTTCTTCCTTCCCATCCTCCTCAGGCTTTCCTGTAGGTGAGAGGAACCTTAAAATGACGTGCTTAGTCTGAGAGCGCTTTGCACTCAGCAACAGCGCAATTGAGGGTAGCATGAGAATTTGTATTTACTCAAATAGATGACAGGACAATTTCTGTGAAATTTTCCAGTCCCTTTCAGATTGATCCTCTTTCACAGTACATATATGACACAATCCAACACTGTGTTCCTTTGTCTTGAGCCACTGTGGTCTGCCTTTCTTGTTCTTCATCTTTTGTCTTTGCGTTTGTTTTTATTTTGTTTTGTTTTCTGGTCAACTATTTTGCTCAAATTGAGTATTCGGAACAGTTGATGCCACCCTGAAAGCTCGCTGGTAATAGAAGGATGTTCTTACATGTTTTCTTATTTTTTCCTCTTACCACTCATCGGTTCGAGTTGATATTCATGCTCTGAATTAACAGAAGTTAGTTGCAGCACCCATATTTCATCATAACTGTACATATGGCTCAGCTCTCACAAACAACAGGGATGAGTTTTTATTTAGTAACTAAAAGGGGGTATTTCACTGAGACTCATAAGCAGACCATTCGACTCAGAGCTACCAGCCTTTTAGTGGTATGGATTGGTTTTGGTTTATGGTCCTGTAACTACAGTCCTATGGTGTCCAGACTTGGGCTTATTCCTTTGTCCTTTCTGTATGTGGCTGCGAGGGCATGAAGGGAGTGGAAAGGACACAGAGCTGGTCACACACTAGTTATGTCCCTGTGCATGCCTTAGTGGTAGGGAAGGATGCTGGCACAGAGCAGAGCAGGCAAGCATCCTGGATGCGTGGATGACATCCGTGCTCTCAACCTCAACTAAACCCAGCCCACAAGGCTCACCTCACTGCTGTGATCACAGCTCAGGAGAAACAACGTGTGAACTTCTCAGCATCACCAGAGCAGCCAACGCCGGTGTTTGACTGGTGGGGAAAGCAGCCATGCCACTGCTCAGAGCCTCTCCTACAACTTCATGATGACCTGTTCAGCTTGGCCTTTCTCCTTATGTTGCTTTCAGTCCTGAGGAGCCCAGCCCTGTGCCTTCCTCTCCCCGGCCTTGTGGAGCCATCCCACCTCTCCCAGCCATGCTATCACTGTCACTCTTCCCGCAAGGTTTTCAGAAGAGCACGTGAATCCCATTACCCCTCGCTTTGTCAGGAGGAGTTGGAGTACAGAGGTCAACAGACTGGAATCGCTTTCTGCCCAGACTGGTTCACCTGGATATGCCTGGCAGCTCCGCTGTGCCACTGGATCCCCGCCAGCTCCTGGGAGCTGGGAGAGGGGCAAGGTGAGAGGGAAAAGCAGGAGAAAGAGGCAGCAGCAAGACTTGCTCTGAAAAAAAAAAAATGGGGAAAAACTGCTGCAGGCAAGCTGGCTGGTGTGGGCTGTGGTTTCTGCTCCTGTCGCAAGGAGCAGGGCAATTCACAGCTGGTGGGCGGCCTGCCTGTACTCTGCAGTGCAGTTTTAAGGCCCTCGGAGTCCCATAAGGAGGGAGAGGTGGCATAGGGGGACGAGGGGACCAGAGCTGGTTGGCAGCAGTAGGGCTCTGATAATGGAGGACTTCAGAGCCTGGCAGCACCCACTGCAGAAGCAGCACAGGATGGTTGCTAACACTCCTCCTGCTGCTCTTTCCAGTTCATCCTTCCGCTGTAGTGCTCACAGCCCATCACCTGTTACTTGTTCTTTTTCACAAAAACGTGTTCTTTCTGGGATGATCAGCAAGAAGGCCTCCTTCCCCCTCCCCACCCTCACATGCTCTCGCCTGGCACTTGCAGTTTCTCTCTCAGAGAGGCCTGGGCTCAGCCCATCCCTAAAGCCTTTATTTTCAAAAGTCATATTTATGACCACATCTAAATTAGATACAGATTGCTTAATTTGCATAGGTGCCAGACACAGAGGTGCACAAAACTTGGCAAGTAGGCCCAGACGTGGAGGGGGGTGTTGCAAGTGGGAGTGGATGGGACCCATGTTTGTCTCCCTGTAGGGATTGCTGTTGGCAGGGCAAAACAGGGTTACTGCAACCCCAAAACCTTCCAGGGACAGCCACAGATCAAAGCTGTGAAAAGGCTTTTAAAGCTATTCTGCTTGCTGCATGCACCGCATCAGTGCTCTCTTGTGCTTTGCTTTAAGCAAAATTTTCTCAGTGGTCACATCATTATGCGTGTGAACAAGTTGCCTGAATGAAGATTCTGGTAAGATGTATGGGACATCACAGTTGGACTCGGTCAGATTTAGCAGCAACAGGCTTTGTGTCGCCCACTTCTCACCTCCTCCACCTCCCCGCTGGATCCAGGTCTCTGCCTCTACACCAGTGGTGGCCGGAGCGGAGGCTTGGTGTCTCCTGGTCCCCAGACCAGACTCCATGGTGGAGCCACCCTTAACCTCATCTCATCTCATCGCATCTCATCTCATCGCATCTCATCTCATCTCATCTCATCTTCATCTTCATCTTCATCTTCATCTTCATCTTCATCTTCATCTTCATCTGTTCCTGGTGCCCCTGCTGATGGGACAGGTGGCACTGGAAGACAGCAGCGTAGCATTAAATTGTTAAAGATTGCTGCTGTTTAAGCCAACAGAGCCCATCTGTCAGAGACCTTAAAATGCTTTCAGCCCTCAGTGGAGGTTTCCATTCAGAAATCAAGTGGCCTTAGTTTGATGCTTAGGATCTGCTTATAATGAACCAAAAACTCTGCCAAATTCCCTCAGCTAAAGGTAGTTTAGCTAAAGTTCGGCTAAAGGGTAGTTTAAACTGCCCTCGGTTCGGCAGTTTAATGCACCAACCCAGCCACCTTGCTGTGGTGAACACACCAGGTACCACACCTCCTATCTTCCAGTTCACAGCACAGTGCTTTATCATAAGCCAGTAATAAAAACAGGCCTGTGTTATGACAGCTAGGTGTAAATGATGAGGATGTCCCTCACAAATGTGTGAATACTGCTCTGCTACATGGCAAAAGAGACAGTAAACTTCTATGACTGAGGTATCTTAGACATTTTTCAGCAAAGGAGACATTCAGAAGGGGAGTGCTATCAGAGCTCTGCAGGCACTTTGCTCCTGAATGAGAGCCTTTATGTAGGCTTTAAGATGTCTTGAATTGTTCATGTTGTCTTCATGCCTTCAGCTGATTCATTTTAAGTTTTTTAAGTGGTGGCATGACAGAATTTTGCCAAAAAGCCGATGGAAATTTTGCCTGTAGGCCCAGGACAACTCTGAGAAATTATTGTGAAGACACCTGTTAATGACGAAGTTACTTACATCCTCTTTGTTTTCATCACTTCTCTTTGTTAAGCAGAGGGCACATCGGAAATTCTGCTGTCTGAGGATGACAGCAGACTGGGGATGTGGTTATTTGCCTCCACGTAGCCTCCACAGTCTCAGCACTCCCTCTCAGCAGCTGAGTGGGATGGCTAGAAAATAGGGAGGATGTGGTTTCTGAATTCTGAATCATGACAGTTTTCCCCCAATACTCTTATCTGTAGTAATTAAAAAATTCCAGACTAGTAATTAGACCGTAGCTGGTCTCTGGCTCTGTGGGCCTTGACACTAGCTTCTTAAATTTCAGGACTACACAGAGTAATCAAATTAAGTTTTTTTTTTTTTTAATTAACAGTTACACTAAACTGATACTAAATTGAGAGCCAAGCTGAGTAACAGCCTTTTAAAAGTCATTCTGCTACTTTCATTCCTCTTCTCATTTCTTCCCCGAGGAGCTGCAAGTACCTCACTAATTCTTTTTGTAAAACCTTACAGCAGTCAGATACAGGCTTCACACTAGAAAGCGGTTTTGTGAGTGAAGATATCCCAGCAACCTGACCTGGGCTGTTCCAACCTGCCTTAGCAAGGGGGGATGGATTAGATGGCCTTCAGAGAGCCCTTCCAGTCCAGTCATCATAATATCTATGGGAACATGATGATCAAAAAGTGATGGGTGTCTCTTTTTCCAAGGATTTATTTTCCAATGTGTGTAGTAAAACAAGCAAAGAAACACACATACGAACAAACAAAACAACATCAAAAAAAAAAAACAACAAATAATTCAAACAAAAAAATCCTTAGGAGCCTTAGGAGGCTTCCAGACCATCAGTCTATAAGAACATCTGAGCTCTGTTTTAGACAGCAGGAATATGATTAATATTTCTTCTGAGATCAGGCTGGAGTGCATGGAAGGGAACTCATTGGTCGTAGTTTGTTGGCTTTTACCTGATTCCTACCTGTCCAGGGGTTGCAGCTGGTACAGGGTGTAGTTGGATCTCTTCTGTCCTATGCCCTGGTCCTCGGATGAATAACACAGCGAGCAATGAGCACCTGGTCCTGTGGACCCTGTGCGCTTCCTCTCGGGGATCTCTCAGCAGACTTGAGCTCTGTCTGGTGGTAGGATTATCTTGGTTCCCGATCAAGGCCAAACAATGATGCATTGTAACCCACAGATATTTCCTATGAGAAATTGTGCTTGCAGCCTGAGGTTCTGCTGCGCTAAGCACTAAATCCAGCAGCGTGTACAGATCAGATATTGCACTAATATCTAATCCTGTGTGTAGCTGGACACCAAGCTCAAATTCATTCATACACGTAAGCTTCACTTAATTTAATGATGACCCCGTCCCATGTTTTCTCACATTAAAGATTAGCTGACGTGTCTGAACTGGTAGTTACTGCAATATTAATCATTTTCCTGGCTACTGCTCAGCTTGTCCCTGAAATTCATTTTCAGGCTTTAGAGCACTTTTACCCTGAAAGCTGAGCAAAACTAAAATGCAACCATCTCAAATTCTGTCACAACAAATCTTTAACTGCCTACATCTCATGGAAAAATCTGACAGATGCCTTATTTAGAAGTGCTTTAGTTTAGGTATGTCAATCTATTTTGTTCCCTTAATACATTTTTTCTGTGAAGACAGGGTTGTGGTTTAGGATTTAATCTTCTGTGTATTCCTGACTTCAGTCATAATCTCTGTCCACATCACAGTTAGCTGGGACATCATCTTCACAGTATACACTAGATTTAAAGGTGATCTTTGTATCTTGCCTTTCTCTGTAACAGCCTAAAAGCTAAGCAGAAAAGTACTAAAAAGAGCCTGCCTTTATTTCGCTTGTGTGTTGTACACAAACTTTTCTCATCCTTTCTAAATTACACTTAGTTTGAATCAATCTTGTGGTATTGATTCTAGGAATACGGTTATGTTTTGTGCAATACATTTAATAGCAAAAAGGATCTGGGTGCATGTATTTATGAAAAATAGAATGATTCTTTTACACAATCTGTATAACATTAGAAATTCAGTCAAGAGGCAGTATGGGTTACAAAATTGCACCCGCTTTTCAATTCTCTGTTCTCCCCAGAAAAGATGATAGTGACCCTGCAGTTGTCTCTCCCAGTGCAGGACAGCACACGGATGTGAAGCAGTGGGCAGAAACAACCCGTGACTTTCCATGAGTGGTTGGAAAGCTGACTAAAGAAACCAATGAAAGATGCACTGTGACAACACACAGAGGAAAAAGCTAGCAGCTCGTACTGAAAGTTATATATTCACTACCAGAAAGGGGATTTAAATTCAACGTCAGCAGCCCATCATCTGCCCCTGATGAACTGGTGGAGGCCATGGTACGTTGGCTTTAAGGAGGTTGTAACCAAGGTACTAAAAACAAAGGAACCCCAAATAAGCAGAGCCACCCCTTCCCCATGGAGTTAACTTATTGCCGCAGGCCCCGTGACGCAGAGGAGTCGCGGTTGCGCTCAGCAGCAGCCTCTGGGCCGCCCCCCGGCCCTGGCCTGCAAAGGCAGCTGGCCGCAGGGCAGAGGCCTGTGCCAGGGTGCCCCGTGGCTTGGCTGAGCACCACCTTCGTGAACCCTTCCGGAGTTACCCACTCGGGCTTGAGGGTTCACCTACGTGCCATTTGGGGGGATCGTTTTCCCTGCAGATCAGTCAGAGGTAGCCAGATGGATACAAGGCACGGTAACTGAGCACCTTCAGCCTCGTGTCGCTACATCTGCTCTAACAGGGGGTGAAGCAGTTTCATTGATGTTTGTAAGTCAAAAACATTACAAAAATGTTTAAAGTATCCCTGAGTGCTAACTGATGACTAAGCTTTATTCCAACAGCTGGTTGGAATAGTGTTAATAGTATTAGCGTCGGTACTGAATTATTCAGATTATTCTAAGGAATGTTCTAAAGAATAATCTGCATTAGATTTAAATATATTTCAAAATAAATAGATAAATATATTTTAAATATTATATTTAAAAATAATTTCACATGTTCTTCAATTTATTTTAATTGCGTTTCATTTTGTCTTCCACTCCGTTGTCAATGTGTGGCTCCTTTACAATAATGAAAACTAAACCTTTCAAAATACTTCTATCCAAAGTGATTTCTTAGAAGTCTTAGCTTGCATAAACCACTTCAGCCCACTCAGTATCACAGGTGGGGGCTGATTTGCCCAGCCAGGGTCAAGAGGCCGATTTAGACCGTTGCACTTGAGGTTTTGGTTAGCACTTTTTGCCACCAAGAAATGCTCTAAGAATTAAAGCATGACAGAAAACTCCCTCAAATCACATTTTTAAAAGCATTCTCAAAGAGTGACTATCTTAGTAGGCATTATTGTCACCAGAAAGCCTCTGTTAATCTCACAAAGCATCTGCAATGAATAATCTTCCCCTCCCCCGTTCTTATTTGCTGCCAGAAACAGCTTATAAATGCTTACTTGAAATCTCTGCCAAAATTTTCTTTTAGGCACACTGATGTAAATAGAGAATATTTCCACTGATTTTGGTAGAATTTGTCCAGATTTACATGGGTGCGAATGAAACCTGAATTTCTCCTGGGTCTTTCTCTTCAGCTGCCAATCGCTGCCTGGGTGAGCAGCGGCGCTGCCGCCTCTGCTGTCAGTGCAAGGCAAGTGCTCGAGCCCTGCTTGTCCGTCACTTGACAAATTATTATAAACAGATTTGAACAAATATTTCTTTACAAAACGAACTGGTCAGCAGGCTCTAGGCTCTATTCTCCTGATGCATTTTACAGGAAATAATATCAAGTTAGCTATTATGAAACTACCCCCTCCTCACACACACATAATTGCTTCCAGCTTGCTGATTATTACCCTTTCCTTAACTGATAGAGTGAGAAGAGAAGTAAAAATATCTCCATACAGTGGGCCAAATCCTCATCTGGTATAAATCGACATAGCTCCATCAAAGTCAATAAAACCATGTTGATTTACACCAGTTGAGGAGCTGATGCACTATAATTTTTTACTTGCTTTTAAAAATAAAACCTTATGTGATTGTGTAACCAACATTGCAACAGAAACCAGCATTTTCTTTTGTGAAGTCAAACATGTGCCCTCCCTTTGACTTTCAAACATTTTCACTTAGATAGCCCTTCTACAGCTTTTTTTTTTCTTTTTCCCCTTACCTTCTGGCACAATGCTCCTACTGCCCTTTTACTGGACCAGCATCATGACAGAGGTACAAGTTGCGCTGAATGAGAATCAGACACAAAATAGTATTTTCACAGAGTAATGAGGATAAGGAATGACATTCTGCCACTATTCTTTCATACAGAAGAGAGAAAAGAGCTAAGCAAAGCAAAAGATAATACAGTTATTTCTCTACCAACTTTCTCTCTAGTCCCCACAATACTTTCCAGTTAGCTAACATATATTAGCAGTACTGAGCAATTAGTAATTCCTATCCAGGAATGACAGTATTGTAAACTGTTATTATAGATTAAGTTCCTTTAGTCATCTTTAAAATAATACAAGCAGACTTGTTATTTATTACAAGGTTTACTAAAGCTGATAGAAACTGTGTGCTCTGCCTGGACAAAGTGAGATTTCAAAACTCTTTCTTCAGTCTTCACTAAGGGCTGTCAAACACATGGTGGATCTTTTGGGAACACTCTTTGTCTCTTGTTCTGATCAAGACTATAAAGAGATGTTCTATGGCAAATCTTTTACATCCATTGCAGCAATTCTACGCATTTCCATGTCATCTTTCTCAAATCCCTTAATTTTTTTATTGGTTGCTTTGTTTGATTTGTATATTCAGAAATTCATTATAATTTTGATAACATCCTGAAAAATCTGAACATATTTATTGTTAATGTTGACGCAGTTTTGCATTGGTTCAGCAAAGGCTTTTAATGTTAAGAAAACATTTATTTATTAATCCTTGTTAATTAGCAGCAGTTAATAGCATGCTGGTAGTTCTATTAAACTTAATGGTGATGTTTCTTTGTAGGATCGTAGCCTGTAATTTTCAACAGCTTTCCTGAGTACTGTAACAGATTAAGGTGTAGTAAAAAATTGCAAAAGCATACATTTCCAAATGATTTCATGCAAAATCTGGGCAAGATTAAGCTCACTTTAAAATATACATTTCATTGCTTTGAATAACATCTTGAAAATCATTCAATGATGTCTGGCATTCAGTTGCAAAGGTTGAATTAGAATTTAGTTGCATGTTCTGGTCCCTTTTTTAATATACAAATGTTAATTCACAGGTCAGTCTGAGCTGCATTCAGATTGGCTGTAAAGCTTTCTGTAGAAAGACCTGAAAATTTCCTTATGGAAGGTACCACTGCCCTATTATTTTGATTTGGAAAAGATGTCACAGATTGCTTATCTCTATTAACCTGTGAAACCTGTGCTTTTGGGGTCCCGCTTTTACTGTAACCTTTATCTTGTAATGAGGATTTGCCACCTGGTTCAATGAATGACTGAGATGTTGACGCAGAGAAATCCAATTCAGATCCTTCATTAGCCATCTGTTTCCATGGTGAGATATGACTTGAAAACACAATCTAGTCCCTGGAGAAAACAGTGGTTCCCCAAGCACCCTATAAGCACATATTTATAGGCAGGCACTCTCCAGATCTGCACAGAGGAAATTAAAATAAAACACACACAAACTGGCAAACACTTTCCAGTCAGTCGGGACTGAAAGAGTGGCCCTGTCTGTAAAGAAAGACAATGGCAGATCTTGCCAAATAGCTCTGTCACACGTAGGGTAGGACAGCCTTGCATAACTTGGGCAAGAAGTATCAAGTCCTGCTGGGGACAAACAAAAGTTATTTGAAATGTCAGGTCCTGTCCTCCCTGGTACTGATGGGGACTAACAAGACTTTCCAAATTGAAGCCGCACGAAGAGACAAGGAATCAAGCAGAGTTTTACTTCCCTAGAAAGTGCAGTCATTTACAGGGCAGCAGTTGAGGCTTGCTGACTCTCAGGAGGAGATCTCTGGGTCTGCGGGAGGCTTGCTTTCAAGCTGCCAGTTTAATAACCCAGAGCAGTCAACAGGCAGCACTCTACAAAGCTGACCCCGTTTCCTACATGACAGCAAGAACAACAGTCATATGGCAATGTCCACACTTGTGAGGCTTGAGCTTTTCCTGGAAAAGTCACAAATTGCTCTTTGAGGAAGTCATGTCAGCCACTAGCAAGATGAATGATTTTGATGCCGCGTCCCCACAAACCATTTGCTACTGGGTTGGAGACTGGAGACCCAGACAGTGCAGTGCCCCATTTTGGGGAACTTGGCTTCAGCTTTAACTGCTGAAAGCTCACTGAAGCAGGGTATTTCCAATGAAATGCTTCAAGCTCAGTGCTCGTTTCAGCAGAAAAAGCAAATCTAACCAGTTCCAACCCAAGGTTCGTTCTTCCAAGCATAAATCATACATGGAATAGGCACAGAAGACTTGGGTATTTGGGTAATGTCTCAGACATGTCTCCTTTTTTATCTATAGCAAAACTTATTTTATTCCAAAGTATGGCAACAAAGATTGAAAAAAAAAAAAAAGGCATGTTTAAGGCACTGTCTTGCCTTAAACATGCTGAAGCTCTGTGGCATCTTTAGACTGGATTCTTGGCTTTGTAGACTAGAGAAACCTGAAAGTATACTGGATGTGAAGTCAAAACAGCTTGTTACCCAACTTGCTTTCTTCCACAGAGTACTGAAATATTAAGAACACAGGCAAATAATGCTTAGATACAAATCCCTTTGTTTGTGTGGGGTTGCATTTGTTTGTCTGAAGCCAAGCTGGGCGGTAGTTTTGCATTCTGTATCTTCGCGGTGAATTGTGCGGTTCAGAAATTTGAATAAGATAAGATCACAAACAAGTAAAAACATGTGTAGGCTGAAAAATCAATATGTTTCAAAATAACCGTTGAGAAACAAATTATTCCTGTGTTAATGTAGTGAAAACTATGTCTAGGGATTCTGCTATTGCTGATAGTGCTACTAACATCTGAAGCAGTATTATAAAGAATCGGAGCTGCCTTCATAGTTAAGATGTTAATCAGGCCATCACCTAGAAATAAAGCACTCAAAAGGCTGACAGTGGTAAACTGCAATATTAGGGATTTTTTAATCTTCCCATTTTCTGCATAATAATTAGATCTTAACAACTACAGTTCTTTTAAATCACCCATGCTGAGGTCTGCTCTTTCCGTTTACCCTGACATTTTCTAATGTTTTAGCTGAATTATTCAGAATAGCTCCTCCCTTGTTATGATGTTCCTATTTTTCAATTCAGGACTCAACGTCATTGTCACTGAAGGATGGCAGAATTCCTGCTAACTTAATCACATTCAGACCTATACCATGCCTAACATCAGAAAGCCATTAATAACTAGCTTATACCAACCAAAGTCTGCTTTGTCTGTGATGACACATCTTAAAAATAGTTTCCTCTGAATGAAATCTACATTTCTGTACTGAATTATTACTTGCTGGGAATCACTCTTTCAGTAACCCTTACACTTTGCTCAAACAAAACACTCATTGCCCTTGAGAACACCTGAATAAGCCATAGCTAATATGATACAATTCAGAATAATTAAAGACAATAACTGAAAACTGTAGGCTACCAGCAATGTAAAGACTTCTTTTGCCATCAGAATCTTCTTTTAGCCCGTACTTCACTTAGGGCATTTAGGAATGCTACGGGATCTGAACACTCGACTTTGCAGAAATAATCCTAAGAATCCACAGTCTCTGTGTCTGGTATATAATTCACTGGGACAGAATTAAACATTTCCTGTTTATATTTCTCGCTATATGCTGAAGTCTACTGAGTGCTGACTTTGTCTACAAGCAAGCCATGGATGTACTAAACATCTGGGTATTTATAATACAGAATTCCCCAAATTCCCATCACCTCAGCAGATGATTGTTTTTTTAAGAAGATACATACGAAATAAAAGTCTCATCTTCTCTACAGGTATGCCTTTGGTCAACAGCATTCTTTAGAGAAATGCTGTGTTGGCAGGAAAAGGGACAGACTGCTGGGTTCTGAGGCTGTGGGAGGATTGTGGTCGTTATAACCGGGCAGCTAGGATTACAGCAAAAAAACCCTATGGGTGTTAATTCTGTCCTTCAATATGGCCAGAGCGACTCAAGGAACTTGTCAAGGCACACCATGTAGAGACTTATCTTTCAATTATGCATTTTAGATAATACTTTTAAACATGCTTGGCTTGCTTTTATCGAAGCTTTCCAGTCAGAAAATATAGTTCCACATAAAAATATAGTTCCACTTTTATGTGGAACAAACAAACAAACAAGAGGGAAAAAACAGAAATCAGCAGAAGCTTCCCAGTGGGAATCATACCAACAGTGCTTAAGATGGAATTTGGACTAGAGGAACTACGAGCATGTCAGAAGCTCCCAATCCAGCTTCTTTGTTTTTTATGACAAGGGCAAGAAGTGCTGATTAAGGCAGCTATGCAACTTCTAAAAGGAAAATCCTCACACAATGTGTTAAATGGCAGAGGAAAGAGAAGAAATAAATAAATAAAAGGAATGACCTACTTTTTAACCTATTTAACGAGTGTAAATATTTTCATCTACATGCCCCGAAGTTCCAAAGTTATTACCTTGGACATTCTTAAACAGCTGTGAAACGACTTCTTACTTGCCAACTACAATACAACTTTGAATATTCAATGACCACAGCCACTCTAGAAGACATGCAAGTTGACAGCTACAAATACATGTTAAAGGGATGTTTATAACTGAATGATTAAGAGCAGACATTGGAAGGGGTGGCAGCAAAGGTAAGGTCAGAGGCAGTAAGCAGGACTGGGGCATACAGAAACGGCTTGTCTGAAGGAAGGTAACAGCTTCTTGTGGTAGTGCTGGGAGCCTTACACATGAACCATTGGGAGCCACTGTCATTTCCAAGGGAGTGGAGCTTTCTAGCTTGGAGAAGCCAGAATGAGACTTTAAGTCTGGTCGAATTTGTCAATTTTTGCTAGAATGTGGCCTGGTCCTATTCTGGGAAGACTCATGGTGTTGTGACTTGATCCTATTACTTACAGGTCAGCAAGTCCTAAATCTGTCTTTCCAGTGCATTGCCAGCTCTTAGCTCCATATCATGGATCCGTCTGGAGCAGAGGTACTGAACAGTGCTGCTTGTTTAGATCCTAGAACGGGTGTCCCAGACCTTCTGAGCTCCTAGTGGTCCTCCAGTTCCCTCTTGCTCCTCTACCCCAAGCCAGGATATGCTGTAGCATCTCCCTGTTTGCTGGGGCAGCAAGCCACAAGAATGTACCCCGGGGTAAGAGAAGACACTCCTGGGGAGAGGCTGAGTAATAGAGGTGGGAGGAAATGGCTTTGAAAGGGAGAAAGAGGCCAACACTTGGAAGAGCAGGAATCTCATTTCAGGGACTTCCTGTCCAAGCTATCGAAAGGTCGGTCCTGTTGTAACAAATCTTTTTTCCACCCCAGGGTAACACCATTCAGCATGCCTTCAATACTTGTGTTGGAGCTTCTTAGACAATCCATTAAAATCCATTGTACATTAGACTACCAAACTGATGGCTAGAAACCACACGTGAGAGCTGCATTCAAAACAAAAATAAAAATACAACGTGGCATTAACAAAACCCAAATGGAATTCAGACAATAATACAGATGTGGTATTTATTTTTCCCACAAAATTTAATGTGGGCCTTTCTTGAAACATATCATAATATGCATTACTTGTTATGAATAAGAAAACCACTTATGACAGAGTATTCGATGGCATCTGCTATTACAAGATACTTAAAAGCATTCTTAAATCCTATAAATAATCGCAATGAACTGTGACTTCTTTCTCCCTTGAAAAGTTTTTTAACATCAGAGCAAGCTAACTTTTGATGTGCATTACTACTGTAAAACTGGATATGACAGGCCAACACTGAGCTGTGTTCATGAATAAGAATGCACTTCAAAGTAATACTAACAATTTATTTTTCATAATAATCTATATTATTCTGGAAGAGAAATTCTAGGAAATAAATGTGTTCAAAGATGTAAAAAAAAAAAAAAAAGAAAAAACAAACTGAAAAGGAACTTGTTAACAGAAACGTTATAAATCTTACATGGAATATCTTGTAGAAACATGTCTTTTAAAATTGGGTTGTGAAAAACAAGGTGAAATTCACCTTGTACAGTTAATATTTGCATACCACTTACTTCCCTTGCAGACTGTCAGAATAGGGACCCAGCTGAATCATTTGGTACATAATCTTTTTCTTATCTTTTCATGAGACAAAGTTCACAGAAAGTGATAAGGAGATGGAGCAAATCAGGAGGTGAGTTCTGAAATGATGAAAATAGTACTTTCAAACAGGAATCTGCGTTGCCTTTTTAATTTTTTGGCTGTCATGTTTTCATCATTTTCACCATCACTGCCTGACTGTTCAAAATATGGTGCTGATGAAAATCCTTCTTTGAAACAGGGTTTCATGCACCTGCAGGAACAGAGGACATGATAATCACTTACGCCAGTGAAGCAGCTTTATACCAGCTGAAATCAGCATCTCTTTCAGATGTCCTTGTTCTGTTCCCTTCTCAGGTAAACCTGGAAGAGAATAGCCCACATCTGGGGAACCTTCCCTACCACTTCATTTTCCTAAGCAAAGCCTGTAAGTTTATGGTGTCTCTAGATAAGTTTTTTTTTGTGTGTTACCTAGAATACTTCAAGTGATTATGAACCTATCTCTGCAATGTTCAGGCTGCTTACTGTACTGGCAACCAAGCTAATTTAGTTTGAGGGTGCAATGTTCCTTTTTCCTTGTAACTGGCATTACCTATCTCTTAGATGCACATTGAGAGTTCCTCCCACTAAACATCTGATTGTCATAAAAGGGGAAAAAAAGCGTTTTCTTCCTGGCTTAGAAGTTATTATTTGAGTCTTTGAGTTAGGGCGTCTATCAGGAGGACAAAGGGATAATACTGGCTCTGTCCCTTCCTCTATAGTCCTTGTAAATAAACAGACAGTAAGCAATTTCTTTTGCCCAAATCCCATGGTTGGCCCTTAGGTCCATTCAATGCCCCAAAGGGCTCTTTCTCTTTTCTTTCTTGTTCCTTCTCACACAGTGTAATACCCAGTCAGCCCCAGGATTTGTAGCTAGTTGTAAAAGGGCAAAGGTTTTACATGACTCTAGGCAACAGGAACACAAAAACAAAATTTCCGTCCCTTTGCTCTAGGCAACTACTAGACAGAGGGTTGTTTTTTTGTTCTGTTTTGTTTTGGCTTTTTTGTTTTGTTTTGTTTTGACTCCTGCAGGCAGTGCCTTTACTCTTAATTCATTCACATCAACCTGGGAAAATCACACGTACTGCCAAGACTACTTCTTGCTCAGGCCTTCCTATTCAACCCATTGCCTTGCATAGTTGTTGTTTCAATGTTTCCAGAGCTCTCAGTGTACAAAGACACATATCCCAGGGCACCCTTCACTTCGCCTGAGAGAAGAGTCAGTAGGGCAGCAGGCTGTATAGATCAAGTATATGACTGTCAACAGATTAAAACCTTTTGATGTTGATGATGAACAGTTTTCAGCATGGTGAAATGTTGACTCTCTTTTATTGCTGTACAAATTCTCATTATTTTCTCACCAGACAGAAGCTTGAGAGCATGTTTGTATAAAGCAAGCAACAGGAATTCTAAAACGGTACCTGGGTTCATTCAGTTGAGACCAAGGAAAAGCAAACATGTCTTAATCCTATCTGTTGACATTAAAAAATAATAGTTTCTTACTGCTGAGTCTATCCTTCTATCTCCACAGATGTCATTAAAAGAAAAAAGAAAGAAAGAAATGGTGATGGTGAACATTTTAAGTATCCTGGGGTTTGTTTTGTTGTTTGAAGAATTAATCCGTGACTCCTAGCCCAGGGGGAGTGCTCCCCAGGCAGAGAATCACAGCAGAACAGGTACATGCAGCCCATGCCATTTGTTTCTTTGCATGTGTTCTGGGAGTCAGAGTTCAGAAATAGTGAAGTGTAGGTTGTCTCAATGGGTCTGTGCCCTGCAGAGGTGTTCCTGGAGATGTGAAAATATTTATGGTTAGGGCAGTTAAGCTGGCTCCAGAGCTGTTTTGAACTATTGGAGTAGTGCCAAGGTCTGGCTCAACTGATAGATTTTGTTTTCGGGTTGCATAAGCATAAGTAACCTGCAAGACTCGAATATTTTTTAGTACAATGGTAAGTTCAGATAGGGTTACTTAAATAGCAACTATAATAGGACTCATGTAAGCATTTTTCACTTTACCCTAATTGCCCTCCCTAGAAGCTACATCCTTACATGTAGGCCTTTGGGTCTGCCCTTACAGCTGCTCAAGTGTTTTGACATATCGAACACTACCAAATGTTTAAAAATCCTGCTAAGGCTGCGTGTGTGTGTATTCACCTTCTCTTTTAGAAAAACTGTAATCATACTCATCCCTGATGTTCACATCAGGCCGCCAACCTTAGCCTGTATTATTTTTTTAGGACAAAATCATCAGGTTTTATAATGAACTAGAGTAATTTTAATATGATTGAACTTATGGGTGTAACATTCCCTCCTTCTGGATACTTTGCCTTCTTATTGTTCACCATACCTTTGTATTTTTTTAAAAGTTCAAGCAGACAAATGAGCTTTTCTTCTCACAGACTTTTTGCATAGGCTTTGGAACATGCTTTTATGAGGGGAAAATATGTATGTCTTGAAATACATGGCTGTTGACTTTCACCATCTGAAATGAATAAATAAATTAAATTTGAGTGTAAAGAAAATAGCATGCTAAGTCAGGTGATAGGGCTGGATTTTTAGCTTGACTGCTACTATAGGAGGAAAGCATATTATGTCACATATTTCAGATACTTCAAGGCAAATCTCCCGGTGGTGGAACAAGCATATACTTACTTATAGCAGTCATCTGATACAGAATTAGGCTGAGTTCCTGTGTTGCCAAACTGGCACTCCAGACAAAAGGAACTTAATTCCAAATAATGCTAAAACTAGTCTACGCACAAAGCTTGCTCTGCCTCATCTAGATCACTTTTTACACCTACTTAACTAAACACACTTAAAACCCCGTGTTAATGTGCTAATATGATGTTTACACCTGGTTTCTCAGTATGTCCACATGACGGTTCACACCACAGCAGCTAAACTGATGCCAAAATAACTCTGGTTAAACTAGTTCATGGCCTTGTCTACGTGCATGGCTCACCATATATCTAAGATTAGGGTTTAGAAGACTGTGTTTGGAAAAAAAATCAGAAATGTTCCCTCCTGCATTCCCAAATGATGGGAAACAATTTACAGGAGCTTTTATTATTCCACAAATACTTATGAAGTGATAGTTCAAAAAATAGAAGGGACAGGTTGAATTTTTCAAAGGACTGTCTCGTACACCGGGTCTCGTACACCACAGCAGTACGAAAGGCTTTCTGTGTATGTTAATTCCGGTTTAACCGAAGGCACAAGCTCCCAACTCGGAGCAGCACCGTGCTGTCCAGCCCCCTTGGAGGGGCTAACGGCCTGCCTCCCGGCAGAAGGACCCCTTATTTCCGAGAGGCTTCACAGGCACCGGGCACGGCACGAGAGGGAGCGCGGCGGGGGATCCCGCTGAGGGCGCCCCGCAGCCCCCGGCCGCCATTTGGCGAGCGGCGCCGGCCTCGCGGCCGCGCTGGGGGCGGCCTCTTCCCGCTTCCCGCTGCCGCGCAGCCCCGGGAGGCAGGTCCGGGCCGGCGGCGGGGCATTTCTCCGAAGCGCTTCCTCCCGCCGACGCTCGCCTCCTCGGCCTGCGCGGGTTAAGCTTTAACCAGCCGCCTTATCTTAAATAAACCGCGCGGACACGCTGCCAACCGGCCGCAGCGAGCAGCCGGCGGGGGGCTTAATCCAGCACGGGCCGCTGCGGGTTTCTCTCCACCCACCGACCCAGCCACCCGCACGGCAGGACGGCGGTGCCGGCAGGGGGGCACGGGGGGCGGCCCGCGGAAGGCACCGCGCCGCCATCCCCGCCCGGCGCTGCTGCCGCCAGGGGGAGCCCCGGCCGGGCCGCCCGGAGCGGCGTGCTGTGCCGTGCCGTGCTGTGGGCCCCGGCCCTGGGGCCGTCCGGCCCGGCCCCCGGCCCTGCTGAGGCGGGAGGGAGCCTGACGTGGGGCGTTGGGCTGGTGTGCCCCGGGCTGGCGGCTTGAGGGAACCGGGGTCCCGTCGGTCCTGGGCACGCGTGTCCCTGTCCCCGGCCGAGGCAGGGGGAGAAAATGTCCGTCCATGCCTTGCCGAGGTGGGGAGCCGCCCGCGTGTAGGCACCGAGGCGGTACCTCAGTTATGAAAATCCCGCTGCTTTATAAGTGCCTCCGAGCTGCTTAATACCCGTCGCAACCGCTGAGACAAAGCGTGTAATTCCTGAAGGTCTCTGCCTCCCAAAGCCCACAGTTAGCACCACTGACACCCGCAGAGCTCATCCACGCCTGGGTTGGTGTCGCCTGCCCAGCGCCGAGACACAGCCGGGCTGTGGCGAGGAAAAGTGCTCGGGAGTTATTTACTCCTTTGTGTTGTTGACCGGGTTTCGCTAGCTGGAAGAGCACTACTTCTGTTCGCTTTTGAAAAGTAGTTAAAAAATTTAAAGCTTTTCATAGCAACGTTTTATGTGAACATTAAAAGGATTTCATATTTGTTGGCTTCAGAAATCAGTTTTAATCGCAGACGGTTGTGGAACTCATTGAGAATTTCGCCATTTACACAAAACTGAGCTTTGTTTCCTGGCATACCTTTTCCAATCCTCCTGATTTTTACGACAAATTGTCCTCCTGCCAGAAGATTCTTTAATACTGTGTGAATGAAGTATTATTTGTGGAAAGAAAAAAAAAAAAAGAAGTGTTTTATTTCAACTTATGTCAGCTGTTAAGCATTTTTATCCAAGCATATGTACATGCAATATGCACAAGTACTAGATAATGCTGAGGTTGTAACTCCTTTTGCTGCTAAATTCTCAGTTGCACAACAGGCAAGAAATTGAGAATTGAGGTCATGCATATGCCTTGCATGGTTAAAAACCCATCAAGGAAGCAGGAAATTCTCTCACTAAACTTTAGCTTTGTCACAGATGCACCACACACCCACTCACACCAAAAATCAAGGTAGTTGAGGGCAGTAATGAGAAGGGATAGGCGTTTATAAACTGATCTGATTGGTAGAAACATCTTTGGCATAATCTGATATTTTGAATTTTCATGAGGTCTGGCATCTAAACTGCTACCCGCCTGTTCCAGTGCTCTATCCATCAAAATTCGCAGTACGAGAAAAGCTTTCTCCTTGATACTGGCTTTAGTGGGGACACTTGCCTAGATAAGAAAGAAGCACCTTGCAACACTTTCTCCTTTTTCTCATTATTAATTGTGTTTCGGTCAGATAAGTAAGTGGTGCTACCTGTAACTTAAAGGTTTTTTAAGGGGGGGGAGTGGGGAGTCCAACCAATTGCATCCATTAGGGACCAGGCAGAGCTGTAGGTGACCTGTTGGTTCTCCTTAAAGGAGGCTTGTAGTTAAAAGTCACTTTCTGTTTCCTGGGGGACAAGGGGATTGTTGTTATGCCTGTTTAAACTTTAATGTCCTTGTCTGTAAACCTTTTTATTTATTTATTTATTAATGTTCAATTTTTGATGACATTTTGTAATTGTGATAACTAGGGTGCAAACTTTAAAAAGTATTTTGGACTGAAATATTTATCTCAATTCAACCTTAAACATGGGTACATTTAGAGATGCATAAACTGCATCACTAGAAGGTGTCCCTATAGAACAACAAACTGTACAGGTAGAAGCATTTTTACAACACTGTATTGTGTCTGCACTGTGGGTTTCTACTGAATTAGGTCTCAACTACTATAACTTCCATGTCTGAACCTGGTTTTAAGATTGTGAAGTCCCGTCTTTGCTTTTTGTTTAGGAGCTCCCTAGATGACTCGAAATTGCTACTGAAATAACTTTCAATGCCTAATGCATAAACTACTGAATCTTTAGCAATTTCCTATCAATTGTTGCACTAAATTGGTACTAATAATGAAAAGGTTTAAACTTTATTCCTTGCTCTGAAAGCTTAGCAGTACAATAACAGCAATACAGTAACAATCCTAGTAACTTGCCAGCTGTTCTAAGTCTTCCAAAGCCAGCAAGACCAAAGCATGCGCTGGATTTACCACTTTTTTTTTTTTCCACATGATTTATATAAAATAAACATATTTTCAAGTGCCTGAATTTTAAGAAATGTAGAAATTCCATCAGTATCTCAACTCCTCTTGTGCTTGAGGCCGAAACAGGGGCATCATGTGGCAGTGGTGTACATCTAATACACTCCTGACCCCAGATCTGTGGGAGGAGGGAAGGTCATCATGGAGGCCGTGCCGAAGGAGCTCTCCTTCCAGAGGATCTCCTTTGCGGATAGTGTTCCCCTAAGGAATATATTTTGTGGCTGTGACATAGCACAGTGACCTCCCCTGCAGCATTAGGACTCGGCACACCAGGCCTGGATGACTCTGCCAGCACCCTGCTAACACAAGCAGTTATGGAAAAACAGAGAGGTTCCAGCAGTGTCCTGCAAAAGCATGAAGTAAAAATTGCCAGTTATTTTGTACCCAGGACGGGGCACTGCTTTAGTCCTGCCCTCATCCACCTGGGCTGAAATGGTGCCCAGGGCCTGTGCCCAGGGCCTGTGCCCAGGACTAGCCCATGTGAGGCCATGTAGGGAGACATCCAGGGTCCCCCTCTAGACAGGATGAGACTCAAGCAGCTACTGGCTTCTTCCACTCCACTCTTATTTGGCATCTGCCATCAAGATAGTGCCTACGTAGTCAGTCTCTGTGCCTCAGCCCTCCAGAAGCCCTCTGTGAGAGATGAGTAGCAAGACAGAGGAAAATAAGATGTAGGCCAAAGCAGCCCTGTATGAAACGGGTAAGTCAGAATACTAGTCATAGTCACGAGTCATTACATTTGTCAAATGAGTGGCTCAATGGAAACCCAACATGGTGTGTATTTGAGCAGAATTTTATGCTTCTGATTGGCTCATCACTGTAATCCTGGACTAAATGACCCAGAACAGCTACTGGGCCAACTTCTCTTCACGTGCTACTAGGCAGCACCTACACTGCATGGGATCTCTTTCAATAAGCAAACAAATTTGTCCAATCTCAGTGTTACTGAAAAGAAAAAAAAATGTTGGGACTGCAGTCATAGCAAAACCATAAAGTAAAGCAACATCCTTGAAATTATGGATTCTGCTCATCAACTGGGCAGAGATGTGTTGAATATAATTAATTAAAATAAAGTCAATGTGAACTTAGTAAGTCGTAGGTTAGTATTATGCAGTGCTTGAGTTCTTAATCTTAAATTTGGCTGCATGAATATCTTCTTGATTAAGGTCCAGGTTTCAAACAGGTTGATGCAAGGTATTTCAATCTATTCTAAAATGCCATACGTCACTGTAGTAGTGACAATGTGCATATATGGCAAAAGATAGCAAATTCAGCCATCTTTCATTCAGAATCATTCATCAGTCATCAATTATTCTAAATATTGGTTAGCAATGAGAAATTCAGCATATTTTAGTGTGAGAAAATTACAGTAGTGTCAATACTCTGTATCCTGTGCATTACAACTGTAACTAAGAAAATGTAGTACCAATCCTCTCAAGAGTTTAAGCTCATTTCAGAGACACTATTAGGAAATGAATACTGATTTCACAACATCATTTTATCATTTTGTAATCAGGTCAGAGGCCAATCATACACGGTCGTTGCTGCAAAGCAGATGAGGTCAGAGTTCCACCCCACTAGTATAAGGTTATCAGCCTAAATACCTTTAATAGCCCTTTCTGAGAAGTAAAAAAATAGGATATGAATAAAGGAATGTATCCCCTCACTTCTGGAGCTGCAAGGGAATTAAGCAGGCAATATCCACTAAAAGCAGTGAGAGCTATATGTCTAAATCCTACTAAGCTGTGAAAAAATGAAAATAACACGGAATGACTTTCTGTAGAACAATTCTGGTAAGAAACACCTCATTGCTCCCAGAGGGCTGTGGTGAGAGATGGGCCCTGGTGTATATTACGGTATCAAAACTTGGCAACTGGCAGAGCAGACTCTGGTCATGACTTATTGCCCTCTATTCTGTTATATTAAGTGTGATGTCTGTGTTAAGACTATTATGGAACTAAAAAAAAAAAAAAGTGACTATACCAAAAAGTCACTGACCATAGGGATTGATTCTTTATCTCCTCCTTTGTGTCTCACATTGAACACAAACAGTAGCTGCAGAATAAGGAACCTGCTCTCCTTGTGATTACAGAACTGCTTTAAAAGTTTGTTGAAATGCAACTGAGCTAGAATGAAAGAAAAATGAGATCTGTTGTAAAGAATTATCTGCGTATCTCTTCCTTTTTTGACTGAAATATGTTATTTATAAGCGAGTAAGTTATTAAAAACTGAGCATAGTTCCTTACAGCCAGCAAAAGACAATAGACCAAATGTTACTGTTACACACAGCTGGAGTGTATTGATAAAACCAGCACATTGTCTTTCCTCACATAGTTTAAAGTCTAAATAAAGATATATGATCAAAAGAGTAAATGCTCAGCAAGGTTGTGGAGAAAGGGCAAAAGGTGAAAAAAGCTGTATCAGTACGTTGTAAAACGCACAATCAGATAAATAAGGTGTTATTGCTGGGTGCATTAAGCTTTAAAAAAAGTGATCTATGGTTTGCTTGTGTTATGGAAAGGAAAGATTTCCAAAACTGCATTTGGAAAGAAAAAGGGTGCTGCTATCCCAAGAAAATCTATTCAGTGCATTAAAACTGAGATGATCTCAAGTATATGTTATAGTTTTCTTCTTTTTTATACACTTGTCAATGCAGAAAAATATAGAGATTGTTGATGTTATAACTGTTGTTTGACTGAACAACTCACTAGTAATATATTACTTCAACAAATATATTCATTTTTCAAGTTTATCTTTTCAACCACGTTTTTTTACAAAAAATAGAGTTGAGAACCTAGAGTCTCTTTCGAAGTCCAGTGAAATTCTATATGAAGAAGTGAGTCCAATTAATTTTTATTTTTTCTGGCTTCAGCCAAAACCTGAAAGAACAAAGTGGCAACTTTTGGGAAGAAGATGAACAAAAAAAGATGAACAAAATGAATCAAAACTATAAGTGATGTGCTAAAAAATTCCAAACTAAATTATTACAAAGCAAGTGGCTAAACAGACTCTGAGGATAAAACTCTCTGAGTTGTGTGATACTACAGGTAAAACAGGTTGGGTCAAAGTTTTATTTTTGCATGGTTCCAAGTATATGATTTGGCTAAATATTAGTTACTCTAATATAAAGTCAGGTGTCATTTTAGAGTGGCAAGACTATACTAAAATAATTCCATGTATTGCACTTGTTCCAGAATAACAAGAGTCACATATGGAACTATTTGGTAACGGTTGATGGGAACAGGTATTTTGGAGTATCTCTGTGTAAATCAGTTCTTGGTAGCTTAAGGACAGGAAGAAATAGAATAGGACGAGGAGAAAAACAAATCTCTGATATAGCAAATGAAAAGAAATAAAAAACTAGCAAAATTGTGGGGAGCTTTGAAGGACCAGCTGAGGGATTTGCCAGCACTGTCCCTAGGAAATTGTCCTACTGCTGTAAAGCATGGAGACCAAGTGTTTTGTAAGATTTTATCTTCCCAGTACAACTATTTTTAAAGTTCTATGAATGAGAACTGCAACCTCAGTCACTGGCAAAGGAACTCCATCTAGTATAGCTGTTAGTGTACAACAACATCTTTTAAAAACAAACCAACTTATTTTTTTGCCCTTCTGTGGTAAAATCCACATCAACAACCCTGTTCTTGTGTCTTGAATCAAAACTATACTTTCAGTGATGTCCTAAAAAAAATCCAACCCAAATCAGTACAAAAATTGAATACAGTGTAAAAACACAAGAAATATTCTCATGAAAGGAACATTTTTCAGATTTCTCAGAATTAATTTCCACTGAAATCTCAATGTCCCCTTAGTAGATGTTATCCTGTGTTGTAAAAAATTATCTTAGTTCCTTCTGACCTTACTGGGAGCAGAATCAGAGTCTGAATTAGTGGTTTTTAAAGAACAGAGCTGGATTCAGAGGTGAAAACTGAACTGTTCCTCTGTATCCTAAGAATATCAAACCCTAGCGCAGCCCTATTACTTAGTGAGGATCTGTTCAGTGGAAAAATCACTGAGGGAATAATGAGGGGGGAAGAACAAGAGAGGGAGGAAAAGATGAGAAGAAAAGAGAAAGAGGGCAAGAGAGAGCAAAAAGGAAAAGGGGATTTGCTTTTGATGTCACAGTTCTATCAACTCATGCATTTTTCATGGACACCAACTAATTCTGAAATAATGCTGTGCTGACAATCCGCACACACACACACACACACACACAGCCAAGCTCCCAAATATCATGATACTGGCTTAGAAAGGATGAGATTCACAAAAATTATAAACTCAAGACTTTTATTTCCCTAGTAATTTGTGAACCTTTTGAGATCACATATTCAGGCTCTTCTCTCAAACTTGAGATTTAGAAATGTAATTATTTGTAGGGGAAGCTGAGGCTCCAATTTAATCACATCTGCTGAAGAGCCAGAGCTTAAAACAAAGCTAAGTGTTGCAAAATCTCACTGTAATCATAAGAGTTGCCAACACTAAATGTCATAACCGTGGCAAACTGTACGGTTTTGATGCAAACCTAAAATTTATGAAATGTTGGAGGCATTAAAAGTGCATTAACTGAAGTTGCACTCGTGCCCTTTGGTAGAAATTAATTAAAAACTGAAAGTGAAGCCAACTGGCAAATGAAAATAAGTTGGTAGGACTCAGAGGTAACCTGTTTTGCAGTTCAACCTTCAGATTTTGTAAACTGAACTAGAAGGGAGCACTGGCATTTCTCGGTGCTTTTGATTAAGACCTGATCACTTTTTAAACAAAGTAATTCACGAATTCGAGTGTAAACATTCTTCTAGGTTTTAGTCATCCGGGCTGCCGCAGCGCTGCTCGTTGCTTTTACTTGCAGTGCTAATGAAAAACAACCTATGCACAGGTGCAGGAAACAGCACAGGATCTTTATTTGCCCGAACAGAATTTCAGGTCGTAAACTTGTATCTTTGTGTCAGCCTTCAGATACCAGTCACCTAAGTCGTCCTGTGGGGTTTTTACAATTGTGCAGTACGTTTTCATGTACGCTCTGGACCTTGCACTGTTGAACTGCGATGGATGGGGACCTCCTTCTGTGTTTTTATGTCTTTAAGCCGGCTGGCACTTAAGAGAACACAATTAGATTAGCATCCCACTCTTAATCACCCACGGCACGGTGAGCGCGCCGGGGTAAGAAATAATAAAAGCGGTGAAAAATTAGTTCACTGGCAGAACAATATCCTGACGCTGGCGATTAACCGGAGGGGGGGAGGCAAGGCAGCGGCGGGCAGGGCCCCATCTGACACGTTCGCAACCTGGCCGAGGGCAAAACCCTGCCCTCGCCGCCCCGGGCCGGCCGGCGGGGAGCCGCTGGCGGGGCGCTCCCGGGGGCCGGGCCGGGCTCGGGGGAGCCCCTCGGTATCCGCAGCCCGGCCCGGCGGCGGGGGCAGCGGGCTCCGGTGCCCGGTTGCCGGTGCCCGGGGTGCCGCCGCCTCAGCGCAGCCCGGCCGGCCGGGCCTCCTCCCCCCCCCGCTCGGCGCGCCGCAGATCGCAGGCTGATAATTCGAAAATGGAGGATGAGCCCTCTCAGCCATTAATTAATAATGTAGCTCGCTGTCTTCCTGTGTGACACACGCTGGAAGGCACCGAGCGGCCAATAAAGATGTAGGGGAGAGAAGTGGAAGGCTCCTCCCCGCCGCTCTTCCTGATTGAGGGCTCGGAGAAGTAGATCAAAAACTTCCCGGGAGCTGGGGCCGGGGGGGGGGCAGCGAGAAGGGACGAGCGGAGGGCGCCGCGTTTCGCACCCCGGGGCGGCTCGGGGCAGCACCAGGTAGGCGGCAGGGGGGGAGCGGAGCCCCGAGCCCCCCGCGGCGGCGGGGCCGGAGGGCGGGGAGCCCCCCGAGCCGTGCCGAGCCGTGCCGGGGGGGGGGCGGGCGAGGACCCCGCTAGGGCAGCGGGCCGGCAGGAAGCGAAGGAGGGCGATAAGCGGTCGCTGCGGGCAGGAGGAGGAGGAGTGGAAGTTGGCGTCCGGGCCGGCGTGCGCGGCTCAGAGGCGGGGAAGGGGTGACCCGGGGGCGGCGGGGGGGCGGCGGAGACAAAGCGCGGCGGCGGCGGCCGGGGCCGGGGTATCCCCGCGCCGAGCACGTTGTGTGCGGCCGGGGCCGGGGCCGCGGCCGGGGCGGGGTGGGCCGGGGGGGCGCCGCCCCCGCCCGGCGTTCGGCGTCATGGCCCCATTGTGAGGCTGCGGGAGGAGGCGGGGGAGGAAGGAGCCGCCGTTCGCTCCCCGCGCAGTCCCAGGCAGGCAGCGGCGTGTCAGGCACACAAAAGGCTGCCGCCGCCGCGCCGCCCGAGCCCGCCGTGCCGTGCCGCCGCGCTCCGCCGCTCCTTCCCCGGCCCCCCCGGGGGGAGGGACACGCCGGGCCCGCTCCCTCCTCCCCGGGCCGGGGGCGCCGCCGCCCGCCCGCACTCACTGCCCGCCTTCCCTCCGTGTTTTTTTTTTCCCTCCGGTTCGAAGCGGGTCCCGGGGCAGGAAGGAGACGACGGAGCGGGGCGATGCCGCTGCTGCACCGCAAGCCCTTCGTGAGGGAGAAGCCCCCCGCCGACCTGCGGCCGGACGAGCGCGTTTTCCACTGCAGGGTCACCAACGAGATCTTCAGGGACTACGAGTAAGCCGCGGCCCCTTTTCCCCGGACCCCCCCCCCGCGCCCTTCCGCCGGCGGCGCGAGGCAGGAGCGGTTGGAGCCCCCAACGGCTGACACCTGGGCGGGGAGGCGGGGGGAGGCGGCCGGGGGATTCCCCGGCAGCGCCGCGGGGAGCCCGGCGGGGCGGAGGGGAGGTGGCGGCGGTGCCGGTGGTGGCGGCGGGGGGGGGGGGGGCTGGCGCCGAGCCCGTGCCCCGCCGAGGGGTGGGGGGAGAGGGCGGATCTCCCGGCCTGGGCAGGGGGAATCCCTGCCCGCCTTCCCCTCCTGGCGGGGGGATCCCGCCGGCCCCCTCCTCCTCCCGCTGCCGCCGCCGCCGCCGCGGGGCAGGGGGCGCCGGCTCCTGCACACCCCCGCGAGGAAGTGAAAGTTGCGGCCGCGGGAGGCGGCGGGCGGTGCGAGCCCCGGCCCCTGCCCCTGCCCCGCCGCATGTCGCTAGGCCGGGACGCGCCGCCAACGGCCGCCGGGCCGGGCCCGGGCTGCACAACGGCGGCGGCCGCCCCGGCGTGCGGGGCCCTTGGGCACCATTGTTGTGGGAGCGCCCGGCCCGGCTCGGCTCGGCCCGGCTCCCGGCCGGCCCCTGGCCGCCGCGCTTAACTCCTTGTTCCCGGCGGCCTCTCCCGGGCCGGGGTGTCAGAGCCGCCGCCGCCGCGCCGCCCATGGCCGCGCTCGCCCCGCCCTCCGCCGGCCGCGGGCCCGGGAGCCGTTGCCCGGCCCGGCTGGAAATGGCTCGGCCGCCCCGGGAGGGCCGCGGGGCGCTGCACCTGTCCGCGGCTCCCCGCGCCGGGCCGGGCCGGGCGTCCTCACAGCGCGGGGAGCGCCCGGGGCTGGAAACTGGCCCCGGAGAGGCGAGCGGCGCGGCCGAGAGGGACACCTGTCCCCGCCGCCGGTCAGGCTGCCCTGTCCCGTCACGGCCCTCCTTTTTTTTTTTTTTTTTTTTTTTTTTCCCGTCGGTGAAAAGACCGATGGAAATTGTGAAAGCGTCGTTAACGCGGCGCGGTGGAGAAAAGGCATGGGTAGTCCCTAAGTTAGTGTCACGTACTTGAGTGCTTGCAAGAACAATGGACGGAAAGTACTTAGACGGTTTTCTAAAGCTGCTGCATGCGTGTCTCCGGACCCTACAGCCTCATCCAGCGCCGTCCCCACCTACAAAAGGCCCCCAAATCCAAGCTCATTTGATATATATAATAAAAAATAAAAAAAGACGTGTAGACTAACGAGATCGTATCTGAAATACTTTTCATTTGCAGCATATGAAATGAGAGCACACCTAGATCTTTTTCATGTTTAGGCTTGTTTTTCCGACTCAAATACACTTCACCTAATAAAATCTTGAAGAAGTTGGATTAGGTAACTCCGGAGGGTAATGCCTCGCTGTTTCCTGGGCAATGCGCTATGTGTGTGGGGGGAGAGGGGCGTTGAATATTTCGTTGGGAATTTTCTGCCGAGTGTTTTCATTATAGGGCGTGTGAGAAGGTAACAAGCGAGAGCTGACAGCCTCGTGTTTCTGTAGGAATTAAGTCCCCCTCCCCCAGCTGCTAATATTTTGAAAGCTGCTTTTCTGGTTTCAATTATTATTATCACGTAATCAGATGACTCTTGTGTTTGTTGACACCTCTGAAATGTGCTTCAGGTATATATAGTTTAGAGTAAATTTTAGCATGAAAGGTATCTTTCTTAAAACAGGCTTATTTACGCTGCGAGGATGTTGCCATTAAGAAAAAGCATGAAAGACCAAATTCCCTATGTAACCCAAGTTCATGAATTAAGGGATGAATTTAGACTTGTGTTCACACAGGCTATCCCTAGAAATGTCAGTGGGTGGTTAGCTCAGAGGTCAGGGCTAGAATATGGTATTTGGGAAAATACCGTTGCCTTTCCTGCAGAAACTTCATTCCTGCTCATTTTTTTCTCTTTCACTTTTATATTTTTCCTGGTCTTTGGTGCTTTTCTACCTTGGATAGAATTGGTGGTTTGATTGACAAGCTTAGTATTTTTTTACGTGGCTTGTTCTTCTGGCACAACTGTATTTGTTTACACCACAAACAACCCGCAATAATCTAATCTGCTGAAGAACATTGGGTCACCTTTTGGCAAGTTTTACAGATGCTGATCTGTCCTCCCGGTTGCAACTCTTCCTACTTGCAAAGCGATGCTTCAAATAGTTACTGTCCTCTGAGAGCACTTCCCTTTCCTTTGTCTAAACAAGGGCAGTGAGGCTAATGATAGGGAGGGCCCACTTTTAAAAAAATTGTATTCTTTTATGAAGGAAAACTGTTGTCCAAATCAGTCCTCTCTGCATCTACTTTTGCCATAACTGGATTTTTTTTGAAGGGGGAATTTAAAAATTGCAGAGTCTGACTAGATCAAACAGGCTATATCGATACGCATGGTAACCTGAATTCACCCCCACGTCCTCAAATATATATGTACGCTTTTAATTACTACAAACTGCTACCACTTAAGCTGTTAATTTTTAAGAGTACAAATTTAGAACATTGAAAAGCTTCTTTCATGCTCACAGCAGCACTAGTAGAGAAGAGTACGAATTACACATTGTATTCTTCTCTCCATAAGAACTCATACTAATGCAAGGAGAATTTGGCAAGACTAGTGTTTTGTAAAGTGACTTTCCTGTTAAGAATGCATTTCCTTTCTGATCTGAAATAATACTATCACATAATTTTGTAATCCCTTTAAAAGGGGGCACAGTGAGGTGGCAAAGTTCAGTTGTGTTTATGAGGAGCAGAGGGAACCGGTGTTTTTAATGCTTAATTGTCGTCCTGATTGGGGGGTGGATCTGGGGATAGATCAACAAAAGAGTGTCTCGAGCTGGAAGAGTAGTAGATGGAAAAGCAAGTAAGGGGGTGCAAAATAAAACAGTGGGATGTAGTTGCCAGTCTTCTTCACATTGTCTAGGAAACTATGGGAAGTGTTGCTCATGAAGACAGTCTGATTTATTTTTCCCCATTTAAGAGGCCATTGATTTAAAGAGAGGATTTCATAGAGCTAAGAAAGTAGAGTAGTAGAGAGACAGTGGAAGGTGTGTTTCTCATTCTAAAACATAGGGACTTGGTGGGTGGAAGGAGTTGTGTATCTTAAAAACCTACTAAAAAGTTATTTATAGATTGACCTGTGGGATTATAAGTTAAAGTTAGAAAGAGTCTCTTCTAAAGGCTTTTTAAAGTACCCTTAGTTTAATTAGGTGGACTTTTCTATTTTGTTGAAGATAAGCCCATAAATTGGAAATAGGTTTCTTGATGTGTAATTAATCTGTAAACCTTAAGGAGTAAGTGTCTTTTTCTTAGATTTTAGTTTGTACGTTACTTTGTAGTATGTACTGTTGGCCACTTCTGGGAACAGGTAGAGTACATGAACGCTCCTGTTTGCCATGGACTGGATGGCAAAGTTTGTTTGCTGTGAATATCCTGATAGCCTATGTAGATTACATATCCCATAGCCTATGTAGATTATATGTTACACTTTGTTAAGGGCTTCAGGATTAAAAATTATGTCTACATATTAGCCATTAAATAGAATTCTTTGCTTTTCTCTCTTAGATCTCGCATAACAAAACTTTCTCCTTTTTTACATTCTCCAGCATATAGTTCTTCTCTTTAAACAAGATCAAGCCCTCCCCTAACTTGTTTTTAATATATGCTAAAAAAAATGAATGAAAGTAACTGGCTTGAGACAAGCACGTGCTTGAAATGCTAAAAATACAGTAGAACTTAGAGTCGGTGGCAATACTTGGTTAGTTCAGGCACAAGCCGTCTCTTGCTGCTCGGCTTGATTGATTTCTTTATTTTTATATCCATTGCAAGTGCAGTCAGCAGAGAAACTGCAAGTAATCTATCTCCAGAATTATTTTCTTCTACTAAGGAACTGCCTCCTTTCAAATACTTACTGAACAGCGGCACTAAACTGCTCAATGATTTGCTGATCAGTTTGCAGTTTAGCTTACCTTGCATGGCAAACAAACTCTATAACATACAGGTAAAGATGCCCAGCTGAGAAGTCAGCATTAATTACTCGATGGCCTGCAGCTGGGTGCAACATGGGCACCTCTGGCCTGGTGGGGCCGTGTGGGTGAGCTTCGAGCGCTTGCACGAGCCCTCACGTCTCGTGAGAACCATGTTGTAGGGAGCTGCATGGGTCTCGAAACAGCGAGAAAGCCCCACAGGCTGTAATCCCTAGATAAGGACATCGATAAGGCTTTAGGTATGACGTGGCAGCAGATGCACTTGGTTTTGTGAATTTGAATTGAGTGTGGAATATGATCAAGTGTATGGCTGCTCTTTCCGGGAGGAGAAAGTACAGCGCTGCTGCTGCTGGGCTGTTGTTTTGGTAGCTGCTGTGTGCGCGCTCTGGAAATCTTCTAGTGATAACCGAAACGTACCACAGAGACAGGGAAAGGAGGAGTGCTACAAATAAAATCTGCTGCCGTGCTGTTGTGATTTCTTTTTTTTCTTCCTCACTCTCAAACCGAGTTAAAGTGAGATCATTAAAACATTGCAATAAAACTGTGTTAACAGACTAAGCCACAGATGGTTTTGATGTGCTCTGTGTAATGACTAGCTACAGACAAATAATGCCTTCAAAACTGAAAGCAAATTTTTTTTGGTACAATTTTTTCTTCCCTGTGACTTTACAGGGGAAAAATCCACATAAAACAAAAGAGGAAATGAGCTGCAATGAAACTAGATACACAAAGCATTGTATGCAAATGGAAAAACGTTTTCCTCAAATATGTTTCAGTTCAAGTAATCTTAGAATTTTGTGTTTGAGGTAATCATGAGTAAAGAGACTTCAGAGGGTGTTTTTTGTGTGTGTGTGTGGATTTTTTTTAAAGAAGTTCAATGTTGCTGCTTTAAATAGCCCGAGTGCCCAGTGTCCCCTCGCAGAGAGCAGCACCAGCCCTTAAAGGCACCGTCAGCCTCTGTCTCTCCCTGCCTCTGTGTGCATGTTCTCTTTTCCTCGGTAATTTTTGAAAACTGCGTGCTGATGAGTTTTTGAATAAGTCTTAGATAGCTTTCGTGCTTCCTGGCTAAAGGTAATTACTGAGAACCTCTTTGGTGAGTGAGAAACAAATGTATATAGAGAGACAGTGGTACGAAGATTTGAGTAAATATATAACTTCATCCACTGAGGTCAGCCAGGCTACTTCAAATTATTTTCAGTCTCATACAGAAGTAGTGAAATGCAGGGCAGAAACAGACCTGGAGGAATTGTGTGGTGTTTATTCTGTTACCTTTTCTTAAAAATCTGTCAATTCCTCCTTATCTAACTTGTTTTTTAAATGTTTAAGTAACTGTTCTGTGCTTTACTGATACTCGTTTGTTTATTTTCTGCTAATACCTGTTTGGATTCAATATGGTTGACAGCAAAAAGGCAATATTCTGGCCTATCCACAGACAGACTGACTGACAGCCAGCCGTTCTTCATGTATTGAAGAACAATCCATCTCCTTCTCTCTCTCCTTTGTTCTCCGTTTCTTGTTTAGAGTAGGCAAATTGAAATTATTCATTATTACAGGTGTCGTCAGATGTATGAGTTAGACACAAATGATATAAAAATTCTGTAACTTTGTAGTTGTTAGATATTATTCATATAATGTGTATTTCCTCTTCCGTCCTAATTCCCTTCTTGTCACAGCTGATGTTCTTCCTAAAGCATCTTTCTCTCACTCAGAGGCTCGCACAGACAGGATTATCTGAGCCAGGACCCTCTGTTGTCCTTAATCTGGAATTTCCATTTTCAAAATGTTATTGTTGCGTCTGTCCAGCTGCAGTGAATATCATCATCAATGTAATTGGTGCACGTTTGTCAGCTTGAGTTTGCAGGGAGCCTGCAATAAACTTGAAGTGTGAACTGTACAGCTCTTTAACCATGTTAGGAGAAATGATTTGAGCAGTTCCATCCCTATAAAAACGGCAACGCTGCACTCTAGCTTTTCTTAAAGAAATGAAACTTCAGTGTAAGGGTCTCAAGTAGCATGCAACACTCTGTAGGTATTGTGTGTCTGCCTTGAAACAGCTATGTTAAACTGGTACAAGGCAAAAAAAAAAAAAAAAACACCAAATTTGTCGTGTTGCATACCTACAAATACTAGTCTGGTAAGAGTTGGAAAAGAAGGAAAATAAATGTCTGAACTGGGGCACACTGAAATGTTCTCTGCTGTCAGATCACTGATCCATAGTATGTGATACGTATTAACGTGGTTTTGAGAGTAGCTACCTTATCTATATCATCTAGAAAGTGTTTTAAAAAATCACTGTTTCTGATAGCTGTCAAAAATTGACAGCTATTGACTAATGAAAGCCCTGCTTTCTTGATCCCAGTGTAATAACCAGTAAGTAAGCAATAACAATGCTGTAATTTTAGCATTAATTGGAAATACAGGGAAGGAAGAGAATAAATATTTGCAGATGGAACAAGGGAGGAGAAGAATCCGTATGAAAAAAATAGTTCGGTGCTTTTTCTAAGAGCAGTACAAACAGTGAAGGAATAAAAACTATTTAGAGAAGTACTTGACATTAATTTTTTTTTTACCTCTCCATCTTTTCATTTGTGAGCTAGGGCACTCCAAATCTGAAACTTACTCAAGTTTCAACATGTTTCTGTGATCCTAAGGTTGTTCTGTGTTTATACAACTTTAGACCCTCCTCCTGCAAATATGTGAGGAAATACAGGGGATGCAATGAGGATATGACACATTAAACTCAGTGTGATTATTCTTGTGCATAAGGCTACTTCATGTGAATGTGTGTGTTTACAGCACTTGTAGGTCTTGATGCTCTCTGACTGTAGTCTGTAGTGAGAGGAGACCTTGGTTTTACAGTAACAATTTACCAAGCCTTGGCTTAAGAAGTGATAAATAACCTTCGGTTGTGTCTGCAACCTGTATAGGAGTAGAGCTATTTTTGAACTTCAAGCTCGTAAGAGAAAGTTGCTGCTGTATTAATTGTGACCATACTGAACGTGATGTTAGAATGTAATTATTTTCTTTCTCTCCCCCCTATCCCCCTTCTTTTCAGTGACTTTTTTGAACGCACCATACTGTGTAACAGCCTCGTATGGAGCTGTGCTGTCACAGGTAAACCAGGACTCACATATCAGGAAGCACTGGAGTCAGAGAAGAAAGCCAGACATAATCTACAGAGTTTTCCAGAGGCACTCATCATTCCAGTTCTCTACTTGGCCACCCTTACGCATCGCTCACGACTTCATGAGATCTGTGATGAAATCTTTGCTTATGTCAAGGATCGGTATTTTGTTGGTGAAATGGTGGAAGTAGTTAGAAATAATGGTGCAAGGTAAGTGTGTGTGTGTGTATTTAAATATATGTATCTGTGTTTCTTTTGGGTTGGTGTGCACCCTTTTGTGTATGCGTACTTTTGAGCCAAAAACCAGGAAAATAAACTTCATCAAACACAACAGAAACCAGGTGTGATACTTAAGCTAGCAATACTGTTACTGCTCCTAACTGCTTTAATTAAGAGTAGGATTGTATTGCCAGGCTTGGTTTCTCATTCCTTAGCTTAGAAGTAGCTGTGGAGGCAGGAGGGTTCTCTCAGGTCTTGACGCAGCAGTCTTTCAGTCCCAGTGGTGGATTTGCAAACGAATGGCAGTCTCTCGGCTCATCTGTGCAAAAAAGGTGGGCTGCTCCTAGAATGAGATCTAATTAGGAACTAGGGGAAGCTATGAGTTAGAATTCATATGGAAGCTTTGATGGAATCATCCAGATACAATTAATCAAGTGGTGTATTGCGTACCCAGAGTGGCTAAACTATAGAAAGCTTAAAGAATTGATTAGAGTTTGGGTTTTTTGATTTCTAGGTGGTAACTAAAATTGTAAGTATATTCTCTGAAAAGTTAGGAATTAACTGTAAAATGTTTGTAATAGGAGATTATCTGCAATTCTGCTTCCCTCATGGTTAATGCTATACATACACTGATTTGTATATATTGTAAGCATTTTTATTGTTATCTTAAACTGATAAAATTTGGAAGAATATTGAGCTTTAGATGCTTTTTCATATCATTAGTACATATGCTCTGTAGTATAAGTAAGTTGTCTTACAACGCCTAGCTAGCCTGAGTCTTTCTTTAAGCAACTTCTGGGAGAGGGTTAGACAAGGTCTTTGTTTTGTCTAATGAGTCTGCAGTTTCATGTAACTGAGATATAAAGTGGAAAGACTTAAACGTGCTTAACTTGGAAATACCTGCAGAATGTGCATTAAAGCCTTTGTGGGTTCACCTGTTCTTGTTTGGCCAGGAGGAAGGTGCCAGTTTACAGTGCAGAACAGACGGGGTGCAACCTGGGCAATATGGGCTCATAATAACCTTGTATGTATTGGGTGGTAGGGTGGGCTGATTCAGTGTGGTCATCGGAGAATATCTCTGTTCTGTATGGGTTTTCTTAGTGGCTGATCCAGATCTTATTAAAGGCAAATTTTGTACTGCATCGGAAGGAGAAATCTGTTTGCGTTGCAGGAGATAATTTGTAAGGAAATCTGTATGGGTACGTACTTGACACGGGATGGGACTTAATATAAAAGCTTTCCATCTCTTCCCTGTTGTATTCCTTTCAACCCGTAAAGTCTCAGTCTGCAAAGCCTAGACAAGAACAGCTTTGGTAGAGTTGTTGCTTCCAGTATAGAAAACCTAAATCCAAAGTCTGTTTCTGTCTTTCTCATTTTGTGCTTGTCTAGCGGATAGACGTATGTCACCCTTAGCATTGTACTAATCTTGCTTTGTGAATAAGATTTTATTTTACCAGGAACCTGAATATTAAGAAATGTAAGTGTAGTTCAGCTGTTGGTTTTCAATAGCTTAATGCAATGCCTTTGTTTCCGGTCTTTGAAGATAGTGTCAATTTCCAAACTATTAACAAAAAGAATACTTCAGAATATCAAACTTATTTTCCCAAGAACAACTTTCTCATCTTTAATTGCTATTCTAAACTCTTAGCTAAAATACTTACTACTGTGTATCTTTGCTTTTTAAAGCTTACATGAAAAGTAGGCTTATGTGCCATAAATACACATCTTTCTTGTTTATTCATCTTACGAAATTCAGAATCTGTTTCACTTTTCCTTGCGCACCATCATGAATCATGTTTTAAGTTTGTCCTAACAAAATGGCTTCTACTTACCATCTGGGCTGAATTCTGTTCAGATAAAGCTGTGATATCAGTCTATCTCATGAAGGTAGAGCTATCTTTTTTTCTATCAGCCCTTACTTCAGTCTTCTTGGTTATTCAAAATTGTGTAGATACACATATCTAACAACTGTGTGTTTATGTTCTAGTTTCACAGAGCAATTTATTAATAAGGTCTAAGCTAAATTTCTTCAGCCTTTGGCGTAGGCTAGATAATCATTCAAAATACTGGAGGTTCAGATAAAATCTACTTCCATCAAAAACTAACCTGCTAGAAATTGTATGCTTTAAACTGCATGAGCATGAAGTGTCTGTTGAAATGAAGCATGAAAAATTCTCCGTAGCTGACTGTATGCCGCTGATATTCTAGCTAAATGTATAGCAGGGAGCTAGGAGGTCTTTAATACTAACTTCAGGAAACAGTGCAAATAACATGGTACTGCAGAGGGATTTTTATGCTTGGAGATAAATAATTAAAGAATATAAGGTGGGAGGAGGTGAGACGTAGTTATTCTTCTGCCCAGTTAGCAGTTGACTTTGACCTGTATTTTGAAGGACTGTGTTGGGGTTTAAGTATACCAACTCATTACTTGTAAATAGCGCTGCTGTTCAACAAAGCGATTGGTGTCTTTGTCCTGACTAGCTACGGTTTCGTGGTCTTTTCTTGCAAAAATGGTCACAGTCCATCTACAGTAAAGTGGCATCAGACCAACAGAGCTGGGCAGATCATGAGAACTCATTTTCATAGTGTTGTTGTAAACTGTTTCACTGCATTTAGGTATGAATCTTTCTACACGGAGATTGTTTATTATCTGAGCTCCATGCATCATTTAACATGAAACTAATACCACGATGCTTGTGTAACCAAGGGTAAATAAAGGCTGCTCAAGGAATTTAAGTATTAATATTTTATAATTCCTAACTTTGCACGTGTAATATTCTTGTAGGATGGATGACTTTGATATGGTTTTCTAGATGTTGAACAAAATTAATGGACAGGAACCCAAAGATGAGAAGAGTTAGTGTTTTGGCTTAATGTACATATTTTTTGAGTACAAGAAGCAGTCTATAGGACAGTAAGTAATGGACAGGTGATCTGGAAGGGTAAGAAGACAGGTGCTTTGTCGAGAAGGTAGGCAGAAGACAACTTCTGAGACTTGTGGTTCTTGTATTCTACCTGTGTGTTATGGTTGTTACAGAATCTTGTGCCCCAGTGACATTACTGGTCCCTTTCAGGCTCTTACAGTTTCTAGCCTTCTGTTGCACTGCTCCGTTTTGAATTTGGCTGCTTCTGCCTTGTTGCTGAGGTCTGGTAGGAGGAACTTGGAGAGTTTGCTAGATATTTTGTCCTTCCTGTTATTTTGGTATGCCTGGTGCCTTAACAGTCGTTATCGACCAGAACAAGAAATTGCAGAGAGAGCCCCGAGTCCTATGGTGTGGCTTGGTCAGGCAGTCAGTGTAAGTGAGGTATGCAACTTGGTAATCTAGTAGAAGCAACAAGGAGGTAATTCTCCTTGCTCTTTAACTCTTTAAATGATGATGTATGGATTAAAAATGGCTGGTGTGTGTCTGTATGTATGTATGTGTTCAGCTTTTCTGGCGAAACGTGGGCTGACTTTCCTCCAAAGTGGCAGCTGTGCCCTGCTTTAAAAAGGAGGTACTCAGATTCAAAGGTAAAGAACTGTAAGAGTTGTGTAACGTTTTCCTAGTACTCCTTTCCTAAAATACTTTTTTTTGAAATATCAGTCAGAAAACATCATATAATATAGACAGAAAATTTCAAATTAGGTGCAAATTTTTTGAGTTGCCAACGCATTGAAAACAGCTGTCACTAAGTACTGTTAACTTAGAATGTCAAATTACTGTTTATGGAAAGCATTTTATAGAATAATTTCCATGTCATTATCAATATTTTATTGAGAGGGGAGGGTAACAGTAATATTTCATGTTAACCATTGTCCCTTCAGATTTAAAATAAGCAGTTTAGCTTATTATTATTATTATTATTTAGTGTTTTAGCTCACACTATTGAAGCAGAAGGATAAACGTTGATCATGTCACTGGAATTGCCTCCTATTGCACATCAGAACTGGAGCTTAAGACCCATATGTACTAGTCTGTCTTTTCTGTTTTTCCACAGAAAATGGCATATCTTGCAGCAATCTGTTCATTTGTTGTTGTCTTAGTACCATGTTGTATTATTAGTGCTTAAAATTTGTTAAAGTGATTTACAGTATTTTAGAATCTGGAGTCAGTTTCTGTGGTATGGGAAAGCCTACCTGAAATAACATCAGTGAATGCCTTAGTAGACAGAATAGCAACCAAATAAAACCTACAGTTCTGTGATTCTCTCAGCTGTAGGACCTGTTTTTTTCTGCTTGAGGTCAGCAGTGTTTTTTAATTTGTCAGGGGAAAAACTAGATTTAAAGCATGTGTAAACAACCAGATGTGATTTATCATCAGTGTTCTGAGATTTAATGGTATTAAAAGAAATAATGGCTTTCTTTATTAGGGTAAACAAGTGAGCAGTGTGATAATTAGTTAACTAATCTGTAAGTTTGCAGTCTGGCTGGAGCAGTAAAGAGATCTGAGATTTGAGGTTGGACTACTTTACTAACTCTTTGATTACCCCCCCCCCCCCCCCCCCCCCCCCCCCCCCCCCCCCCCCCCCCCCCCCCCAAAAAAAAAAAGCTTAGGGGATGATGCGCTCCCGTCCCTGCTGGGGTTGAGGGACAACCAGTTGTCATCCAGCAGTTAGTATGGAACCTAATTAAAAAGTTGAGTACCTGCAGACTGAAATAGGTTGCTTAGAGGTAGTGAATAAGAAGGAAAAAAAAATCATGTAGAATGTGAAAGATATAAAAAGGGAATGCATTTTTTCACTTAATGTGACAACTAGATGACACCGCTGCAGAAGAATACTTGCTTGGTGTCTGTAAGGAAGCCATACCAGAATGCTTTAAGAGATTGTAGTATTTGTAAAATGAACACAATTTACAGAACTAGTAGATAGATGTTCTCTGTTAGAAAGATTGCTACATCTGAGGTATAGGCTGATATACCGTCTCTGCTCTGAATGATCTGGTATTGGCCGCTGCTAAGCTACAGGAAATGTAGATAATCATGGAACAACCTTGTCTGCAGTGAAACTTTTTAAAGTCATTGATTGTTTGGCTAGTGTCCTAATGCTTTGGGCCTGTTCATCATGGATTAACCACTGCGTTCGGACAATTAAAAACTTGCATACTGTTTTCTTCTCTGTAAGTCTTAACTGGGATCTACGGTAGCATGCTTCCACCATTACTATGCCTAGTTGATATGGGGTTAGCATGGTAGAAGGTGATTATAACTAACTTTTGAACTTTTTCATTTGACCTGACAACTGGCAATTATACATGGTTATGCATGTAATTGACTGCTGAGAGCTAGGACAAGTTGGTAAGCCCACCGAGAAGTAAAAGGCAAAGTGCCTTCCAAAGCCTTCAGGTTGTAATGAGTTACCTGAATTTAATTCAATTGCTAGTCCACTGATATATTTTCTACTTTGATATATAGTTTTCAAAGCTGGCTGGATGCAGAGGCACTGGAGTTAATGTCTGTAGAATTAGAAAGTTATAGTGCATTTTTGTATTGGAAAGATTTAAGAAACTTCTGCATACAAAAAGTTTCCTGCTCAATTAAAAAAGCTGAATTTGAGTTCCAGTAGCAAAGTTAATGCGAAGATTATGAAATAGCATATTTGACAGTACTGGAGAGCAGCTTACTTATTCATAAAGCAAATATAGTTTGCATACTTCTAGCATTGCCATTTAAGGATCACTCAACTTCTGGACTGGAAAAATCATGTTTAAGGAATTCACTTTCTGATGCCCTTAAGTCCTTTGGCATATAAATATCTTTGTATTTGTTGACTAATAAATATATTTGTAGTTGACTAATGGAATCTGAGATGATGATATGTGGGAGAGAACCTGCAACTCATTTCTTACAAGTTATCAAAAGGGTGTTAAAACTACTTTTGCTGCCAGTTTGTCAGCTCTCATTTCTGCACACACTCCCTACTAATATAACTGTATAATTTTAAGGTATAGGTTTTGGTTGTTTTCTCACTTTTATTTTTTAATCAGTGCAATACTGTGAAGCAAATGTTGGGCAGGCAAAGTGGTTTTGCTGTATTGGAAAAAATGCTTTTATAATTCTGTTATTTGAAACACTAGCTGTACTTTCATTTAGGGGTATGTTTTTAAAAAGTGAATTTCCTTTTGCTCCTGACTTATTAATTGTTGTTTTCTTTATGTTAAACGTAGGCATCAAAGTATTCCCCCCCCAGTTTGAAACAGAGCTCTGCATCCAAGAAATAAATGTCCTGTATTCAAAGGGATTTTTTGTCCATTTATTGTAACACATTCAAGAGGCACCTTTATTACTCACCTAGGCCTTCAAGAGTGGTCTTGATTTTTGACTTGAAATGCGGACATACCAGAGTGTCAGACCCTTATTTGTAAGACAGCAACATGTAGTATCAAACAGATCAAAAGCTGTTGTGCAGAACACTTGGTGGGCAGTAAGAAATGGTCTGTCTCCTATCGATCTTGTAACTGCAAACTTGGTTTCACATAAAGGTCTACTAAGCATTTGGGAAGAACTTTCAGTAAGTGAAGCTGCATATAGCTGCAGGGTCAAGGTTTAAGCTTGACATCCTGTGATGTCTGTTACTGGCCGGCTACCTAGGGGAATGCAGCTTTTCTTTCTCCTCTTCAAATTGTGTTCTTCCACTGCTTCAGCAGAGTTGAGTGGAAATACCTGCTTGTTCCTGAAATAATAATGGCTTGTGTACATGCCTTTGAGTTCAGAAAAAACTCTGATTCTCATCAGATCCTTCAGTGAGCCACTGGAAGTAGCTGATGAAACACACTTACCCAGCTCTTCATGTTGGATTAGGTTTATTTTTGGTCAGTTAAGTGAATTCAATTTAATGGCAATTAATAAATTATACTGAATGCCAGAGCTACAGAAAGCAAGCACCACGGTAAACATGTGGCTGAAAGGTGTAATGGCACGGGAAAATTCCCCTCTTCTGGCATTGTCAAAGTGTTAAGTCATCTCTGCATTTCCTGGAGCAGTAGTCAGAGGCTGAAGATGTAATTTGGTTTTGTATACCTTCGGTCAGCCACATCCTTACCATTCTTCTGGGAATGACAAGGTTCAGTCCTACCTTAAGGTTTTCTGCTAGTTGTGTCAAGTTGCTCTTCAAAATACATCCCAGAATCATTCTTCAGAGAGACTGATGGAGTTTTGCTTCTGGAGTAACCATGCCTTGCGCCACAGGCTCCAGTAGGTATCTCTTGCCTGTTGTGCCTCCATAGGCACCAAACGTCTGTCTCAGTGTCAGAACAATATGACTACAGAGGTGTTCATATGGAATTCAAAAAATAAAATACAGTTTTGTAGCTGTACAGCTTTAAGTGCACATCATGGAGCAGATCCTCCTGGAAACTATGCTGAGGCATATGGAAAATAAGGAAGTGATTGGTGACAGCCAACGTGACTTCACTAAGGGTGAGTCGTGTGTGACAAATTCAGGGGCCTTCTGTGATGGGGTTACAACATTGGTGGGTGAGGGAAAAGCAACTGATGTCATCTACCTGGCCTTGTCAAATACTTTGCACACTGTCTTGCATGACATACGCCTCTCCAATGTAGAGAGAAGTGGATTTGACAGATGGACCACTCAGTGGATAAGGAATTGGTTGGATGGTTGCACTCAGAGTTGCAGTCAACAGCTCAATCTCCACGTGGACACCAGTGATGAGTGGCATTCCTCAAGGGTTGGTGTTGTGACTTTGTCGGCTGTATGGGCAGTGGGATCAAGTGTACCTTTAGCAAGTCTGCTGCGAACACCAAGCTGTGTGGTGCAGCTGACACGCTGGAGGGATGGGATACCATCCAGAGGGACCTTGAGAGCTAGGCGTGGGTGAGTCTCATGAGTTTCATCAAGACCAGGCAAAAGGCTCTGCACATGGATCAGGGCAATCCCAAGCACAAATAAAGGCTGAGCAGAGAATAGATTGAGAACAGCCCTGAGGAGAAGGACCTCAGGTTGGTTGATGAGTTGGTTGATGGTTCTATGAAGCATATGCTTAAAATTAATTTGTTTTGCAGCAAGTTCTTGTTACCTCTGTATGTAGATAGATTATGTTTTACAGCATGGAAGTGTTGAATACTGTATTCTTTTGAGGTCTCTAGAACTCTTAGATTGTTAGGGTCTGTTATGTTCTACTTGTGCAGCTCACCAGCCTTACCTGAAATTCACGGAAATCAATAGATATTTTTTATTCTCAGAGACAGATGTGTGTTGGTATTTAAAAACAAAAAATAATAATAAAAAAACCATTAGTGATCTGTCTTCTAGCTTTTTATTTAAAACTGTTGGGCTCCTGTGTTGTTTCTTCTTTTCTTCCTTTAAAAAAATAAATCATCTAGGCCAAGCATTTATTGGAACCTTTCCTCTTTCCTGTAACATCTATTTGACCTATCTAAAGAGACCTCAGCTTGTTTTCTGAGACTAGCAAAAACTAAAGCTGTGAGCATGAAGGCCATCTTTGGGACCTGTATGCTGTTGTTGATATCAGCCTGTAGTGCAGAAAGAGAATGCAGAACTGTTTGAGTGTAGAGTAGTTGTTTTCTAGATCCTTCTGGTTTAGATTTTGTCTGTCATTCTCTGAGCTAGACTTGTTGGGACTCTTGTGTAAAAGTTCATGATGGCTTTATTCTCATTTTATCTGTTCATACTCTGAATACATTTGGGATTCACTTAGTGTGACAGTAAGTTTTTTACAGTATTTATTGTTATTTTGAAGAAAGTGCTACTTGACTGAGTGGTGTGTGTATATACAAAAAAAAAAATTAATGCTGCTGTCTTTCTAGGATGAGGTTCCCAGTTCTTAATTTGGCAATACTCTTTAATTCCCATAATCTTTCCCTTGACTTGAATAAGATTCTTTTTTCAAATACATTGGAGCAAGCAACTGAAGGCTGATCTAAAGATTGTTATGTGGCAACAAGTGAGTTGAAACTGGACATGTTAAAAAATAGGTTGGGAAGTTGCAAAAAGGTTTTTACTCTGAATAATTCAAGGTACTGAAGTAAGCTATTTTAGAAATTCATAAGAAGCTCTTAAAATTACATCTTATTAATTGATTAATCTGATGAATTACAATCTGATCAATCAATGGTCTCATAAAGTGCTTGTCTGTGATGGCAGGTAGCTGGATTTGAGACCAACTTGTAATGTCGCTGTGGCTAGAATTAGAGCTTATCATCATGTAACTTTTAGAAACAGGCGTACTGAACATAAGTAAACTGCACTGTTTCTGGTGGTTTTTTTTCCTGTGTGTGTTCTCCTGCAAGAGGAGATCTAATCTGATCTGTTTGACTTTGACGTAAGCTCTCTAAAGATCTTAAGGTATCCTTTTTAGAAAGTATTTAAGTTAGTGTACTTCACCTGGATGTCTTGCTTCAGCTTTCAACTCTGCTCTTCTATATGCATTATGATATAAAATAAGAAGTGTTATAAATGAACTCTAGGAATGTTTCACGTTCTTGAAGCAGCAGACCTTCATTCCCATTATAAGTGGAGTGTCTTTGTCCAGGGAATTTAGCTGCAACTAGCCATGAATTGACTGTAACAAGGTTAAAATAAGTCTTCATTCGTAGATTGTTTCTTTAGTGCTGGATGGAATGGTTGCTTTGCTTTCTTTACTGTCTATCATTAGCCATTAAATTTCATTGGATTATGCTTTTATTGAGTTGGGTACTGTGTTTCATTTGATTCCTTTCCCCAAAGATTTTAGGTAATGATTTGAATGAAGGTATAGAGGAAGCAGGGTCACTTGCTTTCTGTGTTAGCTTATTCCATTAGTATTCTCCCTGCTTAATAATAACAATAAAAAGCAGCTGTTTGGGGTATTTTACTACTTACTGAATCAAGCATATAGAATGTATAATTTCTTTATTCAGAGAAGATGTGATCCCCTGTAAATTACAGGGCTGTTTGATGGATAAACAGGTGAATTAAGTGTTGGTAAAATACTCTCTGACTAAATATTCAAATCTCCTTTGTCCAGGAGGATTGATTCGTGTATGTGTGTTTCAGACTCTTTGTCCTTTCATGGCACTGGGTAGTGTAGGTTGTGATTAAGCTTTCATGTGGCTGTTTTTACTGTGATTGCAAATTCAGTGTATATGCGCTCCCTCTAGTGGTGTTTAAATAGTAAACAATTTAGAAAAATGGACAAGTGCAAGTAGCCTTAAACATTGATGCATTTGATTGTTTTTCCATTAGGAAGTCATTAAGTGTTTTAAAATTGTACTGAACTCTCTAGGAAGAATATTTCCTAACATGAAAGAAATAGTTTTACTAATAAGTTTTTTTTTTAATCTGGTAAATTTTTTTTTGTTTTTAAAAAACAGCCAGATATACATTCTGCCATCCATTCAACTCCATATTATTCAGTATGAATTGGTGGAAGGGGGTTGTCATATTCTAAATATTGGAAAAACAAGATACTGTAATGAACAGGGTATTTGACGTAATTGGCTTTTCTTTTAGGAGTGAGGCAGTGTTTGGTGATGGGCCAGACCTTAAGCCCCCTTAGACCTGAACTTACGTTGTGAACAGCCACTAGGATCTGTCTGTGCTACGTAGTCGGGTGCACTTGGTTCTTGGTTCTTTATGCGGAGCCTGTTTAGATTTGCACAGTTAATTAACTTGAGCTCTGCTCATCAGGAAAATGTGTCTTCCAGACCAAAACCAGCTAGCTTTGGAAATGGGGCCAGCTGCATTTAAATGGCAGAGTGCCTGGGGTTAATAAGTCTGATGGACTCAGGCTGACTGTACACGAAGACAACTCTGGTGTCCCCATGGATAATTAAACATATTGTTGTCTCAACTCTAGGAATACATAAGGATGTTAATAGATTTTATTTATTTGATGACATACCCTTCTGGAGCATCTTGGAGCTCTCCCTCTGTTGGACAGAGGTTTGGGGAGAACACCTGCAGGCACTAACTGCTTTACTGGTCCTTGCTAAATTAACAAGTGAATGTGACTTAGGGTACTTTAATGTTTTCAACTTTTCTCCTTCTGCCCATATGTATTTTTTTCTCTGTGTGCAGGTTTTTGGACAGTGCTATTCACTTTCAGAAAGAAGTGCTGGTTTGAAGAAATATTTTAATAATTTCACATTTTTTCCTTTTTGCAAGTGCGTAGTTCAGTTTAGATAGAAGGGCCCTTAGAATTTGTAAGTTGCAGACTTTTTTTCTTTTAGTTTAGCTTTTTTTTTTTTCATATTTAGGCATGATGCCAAGCTAATTCAAGTCCTGTGCTTCATGTGTTCTTTCTTATTCATTTCAAGGGGTAGTGTTTGGTGCCTAGAAGAAGAGAATCATTGTTTTCTTCCTCCCCGACCTTTTGAGCTTTTAGTGGTAGTATATGACAGCATCCATTGACTGCAATGGTTAATTTTCATGAAGCAGACAGGGCTTTAGGAGATTAAACTAAAAAATATGAACCACGGAACTCCAGGAAAGGGTGAAAGTGGTTAAGAATCAGCTATGGTAGTTATCCAGCATTAAGTGTCGATTAATTATACTTTTTGATATATTGTTAATTCTGTCTTTTTTTTTTATAACTAACATTCAGGATGGCAAAGGGATAGACTTGTTTTGTCAATTGTGTGCATGCCAGATGGAGCCTTAATATGTGTCAGCAGATAAATGGGCCATTATTAAGATTAGATGCATAATGATCATTTCATCCTTGTTTATTTAGGTCATCAACAACGGTAGATCATGATCTCTTACAAGTAAAAACATTTTGCTATTTAAAAAGTCTTTTGCTTTTCTTTAATTGTTACAAAAATAAATGTAAAAGACCGGTGGTGTCTGGTTGTAAAGTAACACGTTAACTTTTAATGTATTTTTTCAAACTTGATTTAAGCTTCATTTTGGCGCTAAGTTTACTCAATTCTGCCAATGACTTGAAATTTTGTACTGGTTAGTGAAGGTGGCAGCTGTGTAAGCAGATGAGTTTATTCGTTTGTTAGATGGAACTCATGAAATGAATATTTTACCTAGTATTTCAGTGCAAGACTCTTAAGCATTTATTCAGTAGATAATATAATGTTCAGTTACAGGTGTAGTCTTAAAATAACAGCTGCTGTAACTTTCAACTTCCTCCGTTAGTGAAAGATTTCGGCAGTACTAAATGTCCGTGTTTTTATTTCAGGTTGCAGTGCAAGATTTTGGAAGTCATTGCTCCAGCGCATCACAACGGCATGGCGAACGGCCATGTCAGCAGTGCTGACGGGGACACCATTGTCATCAGCGACAGTGATGATTCAGAAATGCATGATAGTTCTGCACAAAATGGGTAAATGATACTTTTACAGTAAAAAGCATGAGGGTTGGGTGGAAATGAGATTAAAGCAGATGTGGCAGGGTCTGATTGAAACAAATTGCTCCATTTGTATGGATTGTGAGTATTCAGACAGCTTGCAAGTGACAAGCTGAACATTCGCAGGTGCCTTACGCTGTCATGCCAGTTGTGCCATGTATAATTAGCCAGGGAGCTGTGTATTATGAGAAATTGAGTACCTACAGAATAATTGTTGTTAATCAGTTTGGAATGATAGTGTTTTTGTTGAAAGATGGTGGAAGAGCCATGTATGCCTGTCACTGGTCCTCTCTGTGGTACAGAACCTGCGCTGCTATATTCTGAAAAATGTGGTTATATTCTGCAGTTCTACAGTGCGGTACTACTTAGCATGATGTATTACTTTATCTGTAAATATTCCATAATGGGACTCAAAATTGAGATTGCCTTAGAGGACGTGATTTTTTTATAACTGTGAAAAGTCTTTTCGTAGTAGTCATGTGTTTGTCCAAAATATAAAAGTCTATAAAGCTTTCTTCTTTTTTTTCCTGTGTGTGTAAATATTGTACCATAGTATTTCATTGATTTGATTATAATTTTAGGTGCAATGAAAAAGCATGCATCTTGTATCAAGGAATTGTGTATATGCTGCAGTAGCTTAGTAACATTGACTAAGAGAGCTTCTGGCCTCTATGATGGGAGTGTTAAAACTGGAATATCCCTTTACCGACCAGTAACTGAGTTCATGTCCAGCTGATCATAGCACTTTGAGAGGAAAGATTTCTGGGCTTCGCAAGCACAATATTGATGAAAGAGGAGTGTTTGAAAGCGGCCCCAGTCTTGTATCTAGCAATACACAGGTTTCACCCAAACTGTTACAGACTTTGAGATACCACATGGATGCAGAAGTTAATCTGCTATTGATTGCTGCATTAAGACTTCCATGGCCTGACATGCCTTGAATAACTAAGGTGTAACTCCTCACTTGGCTAAGAAAGTAGTGTGGGATAACTTTTTAATTTATATATATTTTTAATTCTCTCCTGTCATTTGAAGGCATTGTTCAAGTTGTTTATGAAGAGGTCCTACGTCTTTGAGAAAATTAACGCATTTTCTCTTCCACAAGGCATATGACATTTGAAAGGAGGTTGTTGGAATATTGCAGGCATGCACAGAGCTGACTGCAGGACTGATCACTTTATTGCTGTCATTTTAATGTGTGCGGAGCTGTCAGTAAGGCAGTCTTATGCTCTCAGTCTTTGGTTTTCCCCACCTGATTACTTATTTTGGCAATGCAGAGAAGGGAGGAAAAAACAATTTTTCTCTTAGCAAGAGACATTGTGAGAATACATATTTGAGGCACTGTTCTGTGCCATATCTTTTTTCTTAAAAAAAAAAAGTATGCTATGAGTTTAAAGTGTAAGCATCTTACAGCTTTAAAATGCCTACTGAAAAGTTTTGAGCTAGTATTTTAATAACAAATGTATTAGCATTTTGATTAGTTTCTGGGTATATGCAACTTAGAAAATAGGTTTTGCAGGTTTGGCAAATAATATCTGAAAGTAGAGCCTTGTTGTCGGATTTTGTATATTAGCATCTGACCCTTACTGATGATGTGGTTTAGCAGATCTAATCCTTGCGAGGCTGTATCTTGTTGTTTGAGGGGAATCTTGGATGTGGAGAATATGGATGCTATTAGCCTTGGGACCAATGTCCGTTCGATGTACTCGGACTGTGGTTCAGCCTCCGTTTGCAGACAAATCCCCAGGTTTTGAGAGCCACCTTCCATGCAAAGCTGCAGTGCTTCCAAACAATGGTGCAGCAGATGCTGGGTGTATTTGGGAGGGGGGGAGGGGAGCACAGCACAGCACAGATTGATGGGCCATCTGCAAATATTTTTCCTAAAGAATCTGTAAGGCTAGAGAATCTTAACTGAAAATAGATGTCATTAGAGATCCCAACCTTTCTCTGACCCGACTCGCGTTTGCTTGGGGCAGAAATAGTCAAGTATTCGGGGGGAGAAATGGGGGAACTTCCTGGTGGCTTTTTTTTGTGTTCTGCAGTAAAAGCTTAGGTTGTGTGGGGAGAAAGAGGCCAGAACAGTCTCACTCTTGTACTTAGAAAAACAGGCTGCCTTGCAAGGCCTGAGTTACAAAGCAAAAGGTAGCAGTCCTCTTAGCTCTTAAATTGTTGATGCTATGGCCTGGAATCCTCTGATACAAAGGAGAATAGTGGTGGTGATACAATAGCCGTGTTCATACCTCAAACTGCTAGACTTCTGTCACAGTGTGCTAATGGTAAGGCTGAACTCTTGCTTTCCTGTCAGCAGCAGACAGGAGATCGAGGGGCTTGTGCTGGTGATTATATACAATATCAGCCGCACTTAATTCATGGTGTTCCCTCTGGAAGGACTATGGGTAATGTGAACCATCAACAACATCAGAAATATTAGAAGAAGAAAATCTTACTGGCTTGCCAGCTAGTTTGTGGCAGTGAATTTGGTTGTTTATTCAATCTGAAGTGGTTGTATCATCCTTATTTTGGGGAATGGTTAATTGTTTTCCCAAATTTGGGAATGTAAACAGAGGTAACTGAGTTTTTTGGAAATAATGCCAGTGGAACCTCACCATTCTGATTTTTTTTCTTTTATGATCTTCATCCTAGTTTTCTGCCTTTATTTGGGGAAAAAAAATATGAAAAGAATATGTTAAAAGGTATAGTTATGGCTTGTCAATAAAGCTATACAGTATCTTCAGTAGCATTAATCTTGTTTCATCTTCAATTCTTATTTTCTTTCTCTCATTTGTTCTTTCATCCTGAATCTAATAATAGTGATGGTAGGTCTAAGTCTACCACCTACTGTAAGGAAAAACTGAAGTACTGGCTCTAAGGCAGCTTAAAGCCTTCACCAAAATGTTCAAAGTCAGGATTTTGTTTCTAACTGCAGTTGTCTTGTCCCCAGAGTGGTATAACCAGTGTGTTGCTACCAATCTTCAAGTGGCTGGTTTTGCATGTTGAAGGTTTTGTCAGATTCCAGAAAATAGAGTTCCAAATAGAACAAACTGTGTCATATAGCTGGCATTCTCCAAGTGAGTTTTTTGCATTACCAAATGCTCTTTTAGTCAAAGAGAAGAAGAAACTCCCCTACCTTGTTTCCAAAAGGACGACAGCATTTGTTTTAGATGCGTTCCTGATCCTCTAAGCCTTAGTATTTTCCCTTGCAATTTTTGTAGTTCCATGAGTACTGCAGCATATAGGTAGCTCCAGCCAGACTCAGACTGGATATCAAGATGGTCACGTCCTGGACTGAATATGTTTTAGTCTGTCTCAGTAGTTTTGTGGTAATGGCTACCTTAAGGTTATGCTGTCTGAATATAATACAGCAGGGTCAAGTGGTCACGATGCCAAAACAATCAAAGGATTGATATGATTTGTATCTGCCAGTGGTTCAAAATAACCTCTGAGAAGTATGAAGAGATGGGTTTGACATCCTGAAGAGCAAAATTGATCATCCCAACAAATCATCTGTACAGTCCACAAAATTTTCTCTTTCCTATTTCTGGCAGTTCTACTGACTTTGATTTAAAACAAGTAGCAGAAAAGTTGGCAGGAGTGAACAGGTCCAGTTTCGTACCAATGGTCTCTGTTAAATCTGGGTATTCTGAAGTGGTCTTCTGTGTATGTGTACAAATACATATAACATGTAGAATAAAAATGAATATTTTGTGATTGTAACTAACTTAACTTTTCTTTAACATTTTGTAGGAAGAAGAAAGCCATAATTGATCCTTCTTTGTTCAAATACAAAGTCCAGCCTATTAAAAAAGAACTGTATGAATCTGTTATTGTTAAAGCATCTCAGCTGAGGTAAAAATTAGTATATGAAAGTTAAAATGGTTCTCTACAACAACTATGTGAGTTGTATCACTGAGAAGACGTTTTTGATGTAAAATGGCATTCTATGATAATACATTAGAATTATTAATTAGAGACACTGGAACAAACTACTGTGTTTCACGAGATTTCTGTGTTAAGGGTTCCAAGCTTTACTAGTTTTAATGCATAAACCAATTCTTTTCAAATCTGTGCTTTCACTGGCATAAGGATGAGACCCGCTATTGCTAATGTTACCTGTCCCTACTGGTGTGACTGAAGGAGGTGAAAAAGTTTGAGAATTCTATTGTGTAACATTTATTAAATATTGGCATTGTGAAATCTTTTTGTGTTACAATGATACTGGTTTGAAGTGTTGAAGGTGGCATTATCAGACTGTTTTACTATTATAAAATAGAAAGCTGTAAAGACCTTTTAAAAATAACATAACTTTTTGTTGAACTTTGTTGGAAACAAAAGTGTTACGTTTTTTTAAGAATAGATTGTGCATTAAAACTCTGTAATCTGGATGCTCTGAAAAAAATATCAGGGATTTCAAGTAATTTTATTCCGGCGTAAATCAGGATTATTTTTTTCATAAATTATTCCTGTGTAATGGGCAAGTCACTTGATGTAATTAGTCCTTGTTCAGGTATCATCTATATTCTTCTGTGCGCTTAAGCACTTGCTGAACTTTATGGTAACAGGGTACTTCCAGCCAGATGGTTTCTATAAACTCAGCAACTCCTGGTTGGTTTTCTCTTTTCTATGAAGTAGTACAGATTCCCTGACATTCCAGGAAGCATTTAGAGTGCCCACTTTCCCTGTAGAGGGGAGTTATACAGTTTGACCAAACTGAGAATTCACCTCTCACATTTGCTGGCTTGAGACTTTTGTGCCTTACCTTGTCATTTGTGAGTTGTGAATACTGCATTTGTGCTCTTTTTTTCTTAATCTTTGTTTTGTACTCTCATCTAAGGCAATGGGATTTTCCTTTTATTTTGATATTATAAATGCCACTGATTGTATGGAATGTTTGTAGAGGGTCTAATGAGGTTGAATAGGCTGTGGAAGTGTGTGTATGTGTAAGACGGAGGACATACTAGGATTTTCAAAACAGAAATTATGGATGCATATTTGTACTTAAATATGCATAAATAGTAAGGGTGTAGTTTATAATGAAGAAAATGGCGAAAAGCTTAATGATGTGATCAGTTACATCAGTTCTTGCACATGTTGTCAGCTTCATTTAAACAATGATTGCACTGTTAGTTGATAATATTAACTCTATTTCCTAAAACAGCCGGAGGAAACATCTCTTTTCTCGTGATAGACTTAAACTTTTTCTGAAACAACACTGTGAACCACATGATGGAGTCATTAAAACTAAGGTAAATAAGATGGAATGACTTATGCGATAGAATATTGACCTTAATCTTTTGTCCTTTCTTGCACTTCTCTACGTGTTACTCAGTTTTTAAACTACATTGAATTTAACCTATTATAAGTATAATACATTGTTAGTATTTTTCCAAAATGAAGAATACTGTATTTTTTTCTAGAAATGGGTTTTTGTTAACTTTTGCTTGTAAACAAGATGGTAGTTTCCTGTACACCAGGCAGAAGTTAGTTCTCTAAGATCTTCATTAATTGCCAGTTTAGAAAAGATCCTGAATAAAAATGGCAGCTCTTACCTACGTTAAAAAAAAATATAAAAAAATTAAATAATGTATTTTTTTTACTTAGTCTGTTTACATTCATCAAGGTATGCAGCTAGTATTTCTGAGTCACGTAAAACTAACCGTTTCAGTTTTGACACAGTACGATAATATTATTCTGTTGTGATGCTTTTATCTTTGGAAATATTTTATTGTAGACTGAACTAAGTCTCAAATTAGGTCAAATTCTGTTTTTCAAATGTGTGCTTGTTACATTATTATCCTCTTGATGGATTAACTCTACATTTATACTATTGCAGGGTTTTATTTCTTATGCTAAGATAACCACTTGTGAATCTAGTTACTTTTACAGTCCTTCTGAATGAATGATTCATTAATTATATTTATGAAAAGGTAACAATCTCACAGTGAATATCTGTTTTCATCTCTCTTACTAAGGCAACATCAATTGCAAAATATAATCTAGCAGAACAACATTTCTCTTACTTCTTTCCTGATGATCCACCCACATTTATCTTCAGTCCTGCAAGCAGACGGCGAGGGAGACCTCCAAAGAGGGCGTCCATTAGTCATGTAAGTAATACCACAAAATTTTAAACTTCAGATCAAGACAAATCAGTGTAGACTTCAGTTTTTCCATTTTCTTTGTGAACTTTCAGAACAGTTGGAATTCAAGATTGACACTGTTTTTTTTTGAGGATAAATTGGGAAATATTGCGTAATTGTTATTGAAGTAGCTTGCTTTGTATTTAACCTTGTGAGAGAGATCAAACTTTGTATTTATCTTCTCATTCTTGTCATGCTTACTTCTGCAATCCCACCAATAAATTAGCTTTTCAGTGTGTTGTGAAGGCATATGGAGTACCTGTCCCTTCTGGGAATGATTAATAAATTATCTGCTAAAAAACAGAATTCATACTCTCAGATACAGGCAACTGACGAAATTGTAATTAAACACATCAAAGCTTAATGCTCTAATCTTTTTATTTAAAAAGAAAGATGGATGAAAGTTTTCTTTTTCCATTACAAGACAGGATCTCTGAATAGTCGGTGTATTTGAGAAATGGTTACAGTTTTGTTTTAGAGAGTAGATGGAAAAAATGGGAATATTTGTTGTAGGCCATTTCACTGTATATGTTATGTTCTTTCTTCCCACTCCCCCCTCCCAACCCTCTATCAGGAGGACAATATTCCAGCTAAACAAAATCCCCAAGGAAACAAAAATAAAGTAACAAAGGAAAAGACGAGATTCCAAAGGCAAAAAGAAGATATGCAAGCCATGGGTAAGTTGAGGTTTAGTCTTGTGACTGGTAGAACCTGTTCTTGCAGGTCTGAGAGCTGGCCATAATTAGAGTATTTCTGGATTGCACCTTTCAAGGGGAGAAAGTAATAAGAATGTACTGCCGCAGTTATATTGCAAGGGGTACCTCAGTGGTTAGAATTGTTCCCTGAGTCTATTTATTTGACTAAACTGTGGAAGGGGATGAGGCTTGCAGTCCAGCTATGTTGGTCTCTATCTTAGAGAAGTAAGGAGCAAAATAAAGTTTTGCAGAAGTTTATACATATCTTCAGAATCCAGATTTTATCTGCTGAATATGTATCAAAGCACAGGCTTTTAACGCAAACTGATACGTGATTTGAGGAAGATCTGTAAATAGAAAAACTACCAACACTGTTCTAATTCAAAGAGCACAAATCACTTTAGAAGTATTTCTTGGCTTAATTTTGATGTGTTTCTGATCTATTTAAATTTGGTTTCAAATGCAATAAGAGGACGCACATAGCTGTTCTGTGGGTTTAACTAGGTAAACTGGCATGTCTTCTTGTGGAGACATGGTAAAGAACGTCTCCTTGCCCAAACAAAGAGATGGTCTTTTGAATTATAAGCACAATTTTCCTTCATAAGGCTTTCATCTGTGGACAGTCCAGTGAACTTGTGGTTTGTCTTTTATTTCCACTGCCATACAATGTTTTAATATGGAAGGGACCTCGGGAAATTATGTAGTCCAATATTTGCTTTTAACTGGACTAACTGCAAAACTGCATGTGGCTGATCAGGGCCTTTCCTGCTGAGGAGATGAAGATGCTAGGGTTTAAGGGGTTCTGCAGTCTTTTGTTCACATCTTTGCACAACTGGCATTTATTTTTTATGTGCTGAAGCTGACCGCATGGAAGAAGGTCATAATGGAACGCCATCAAGGCTGCTTCCTTTCTTGCGTGGCACTCACTACAGCTTCTGGAAGGCTAGTTAAGATGTGCTTTGTCTTAATTTTACATTTATCTGATTGCATGCTAGAACCCAAAGCTCTTAGAACATATGGTTTCAAACAATGAAAGAGCAACCAGTCTTGTAATAAGTTGCCTGGCACGGAGATCTAAATGTACTCTTAATGTTTTCTGCCACCTGGCTAAAAAGCTCTTGAGCAGGTTGATATTCAAACTTGGTAAAAAGCTTTTTGATCTTTGCTGGGGACACAAAATAATGAAGGAATCAAATGGAAAAAAAAATCTTAAAAACCATGTTGTCACACTTGTGTGTGTTCATTTTCAGCTTACTGTTGTCCCATGACTCTAAACTATTCTTTTTAAGAACTGCATCTTTTCTTGTTGAAACAGGTATAACATTATACCAGTTTCTTGAAAAGTATGATCCCGTTTGTAAAATAAGCTTAAACATACACTTTCAAATGCACTGTTAATGTAACTGAATATTAAGCTAAACATTTTTACCTGTAAATAATACTTAATTGGAATGGTAATTAGTAAGATTCATGAAGTCTTAAAAAAAAGTCTCAAAAAGAGCTGCTTATAGCACTTTACTAATGTGAAAAGGTGTAGCAAAATACCAAGTACCTTGGAAAATCAACCTTCTTATGTAGAAGACTGCAGGGAATGAGCATCATTGCTTTTATTTTCTGGGTGAGAGTCACTACTGTTAGGTCCCACACCTTGCTGTAAAAACGATCTAGCCTATTTTCAGAATTTCACAGGAAAACTGAATTGGAAACTTTTCTGGTGTTACACTCTTTGCGTTAAAGTAAGAATCTTTTTTCTCATTTTCTTCACTTGTGATTCTAGCCATCTTGCTTATTCAATTAAAATGGTAAGCCTGCTGATGCCTTTTTATTTGTTAGCCTGTGGCAGTTTACAGATATTGTCTGTCCACAGAAAGTGGAAGTATGTGTCCTGCTGTTTTCCTGCAGACAGCTACAAGAAAATCTGGATCTCCTCAGGCAATAACATTTATTAACAACTGAAGTTCAGCTTAAGCTGTGTAACAGAAGTAAAACTGGCACAAAAAACACTCAAGTACTAACTAGATTTGAAATGTATTGACTTTTCAGTAATAACTCTATTAAATATTTAAAAACCACTTTAAAGTGTTTTATTATCACAAGTATTTCATGGTTATATGTCATTCCTACTTATGACATGGTTTTATTAAGCAGACATTATTAAATACACTGCTGTAATTATACGCAGTTGGAATCTGCTATCATCTTTGTTTTTTGATAGAAAAAAATAAGTAATAAACATCTGTATACTCATTAAGAACAGAGAAGGTTGACTTTATTACAGTGATGACAACCTTGTAAAACATGTATAATACTTAAGCCCTGAAATTCTGATTCTCTAAAGAACTTTCAAGTGATTGAATTTCTGGTTGCATAGAAACAATTCAAAACCATATCTTTTTCATGTAGTAATTATAAAAAGATCAGTCTATTTAAGCACAGCTAAATAAAATTAACACTTTGTAAATAACTTTTCTTTCCTGCATAGCTTTTGAAAAAGCTAGATTAAAACGAGAGAAGGCAAATGCTATAGAAGCCAGGAAAAGAGAGAAAGAAGATAAGGAGAAAAAGAGAGAGGAATTAAAGAAGATTGTCGAAGAAGAAAGGATGAAGAAGAAAGAAGAGAAAGAGAGACTCAAAATCGAAAAGGAAAAAGTAATGCATTTGCAGTATATGTTTCATATAGGAACAGCATAATGGCTTTCTAACTTGTTTCTTAGTTGCTATCTGCTTCTAGTTATTTTCCATTAACTGTTTTTGAGTTCCTAGAAATGCAGCTTTAGAAGAATGGATATTTGTAAGACATACCAGGGAACTGCATTTCTAGATAAACTTTTTTGTGAACTAATGTTACAAACTAGGGAAAGTTACTTTGTACATACTTCAGAAATATTTTGATTTTTTTCAATTTTGCATGATAGTGTTTGATTTGATGGCTGTCTTCAGTTTAGAGACACCATACTGTGTCAGATTCACAGCATATTAGACGTGGATTTCCTCGTGGTTTCTCTTTGGATTGAAATTGCTAAATAAGTTTCTGTCACTTTAAATGTGAATAAATTGTTTTTGCCACTACATTCTGCCACAGTCACATCAGTATATATTTTGATGGTCTTTTTTGGCAACATTCGTGAATGCTCTTATTTTAGATGTTCTTTTTCCTTCAGTTGGCCTCCTTTTAATATCAAACAAATGAAAAAAGTTTAACAAAGCATTACTGAAGCTCACTTTAAAACATTTTGTTATCTTATACAAAATAAGTGAATAGATTATTTCATTCTAATGAAATACGGTTTGATTTTACTTTTCAGTGTGATTGAAACAGTAAATGGCGTAGTTCTAGAAATTGTAGTAGGGCGATCCAACTGTATGTTAATACAATTCTGACTTTTTTCAGGAAAGAGAAAAGCTGCGTGAAGAAAAAAGAAGATATGTGGAATACCTTAAACAGTGGAGTAAGCCTAGAGAGGATATGGAATGTGATGATCTTAAGGTATGATTGAATTTGGAATACCTCAAACTCGTACCTCTTAGGGTCTGCAAGCCGGATTCTTTTATACAGAGGTAGATATGGTTATCAGCAGTGGTCATATGTTTCCCAATGGTGATGCTACAAGGACGGTGTGTACCTGCGTTTTCACACTCCAGAAAAACTTAATAGGCTGTTCTTAGTCTTATTATGGAACAGATATATTCCTAATATTTTTTTTGTTTAAATTTATGCAACATGAGTTCACCTAAAGTAAGCCTGAGTTACTTAAAGACTTATGTAATGAAGAAACTACATTTTTGGATGGAAAAGAAAAAGGATGTTAGTTCATTACTACCTGTAGTACACTCTTGATTTAAACTCTAGAGATATGCTTGCTTAATGAATCTTTCTGGATAATACTGGAAACCTATAGAAAGTAAAAAGAATTTACCTCCCAAAGGTAATCTTCTAAACAAGAGTAATGTGGTTCTACATAACAGAAGATTGTCTGCTATTATACGTTTACATACACTTTGTATGATAAATTTTGGCAGGAGATAGCAAAAGGAGGCAAAATTGTCAAAAACACAAGGATGAGTTTGAGATATGTAGGGAAAGATGATAGAAGCAAAGAGGACAAGTAATAGTAGAAAAGTAGTAAATTAATTGAAATGATAGCATGTGTTGGGAAGAACATATGAATATATGAAACGTATTGAATATGTTTGAGTTGTAATAGGCCTTTGAAGAGGAGTGAAAACTTAGCTAGTGTATAGAAAAAGAAGAAACTGAAAAAAAGTGAAGGAGTTTGTCATAATGAGAGGAAGCTGTGCAAAACAGTGCTGCTGTTTCAAGTGAAAACTGAGAAGAATATAAAGATGAGCCTGGCTGAGGGAGCAATAAGACAGTTCTATCCACAGACTGCTTCTCAAAAAATACCCTTCTCAGGAGATAGATGAAATGCTTGGTGTGTTCTTCTGAAAGCGTAATATCAAGTATTGTTCTCATTCATATTCGTGAACTACTACTTTTGTGGAAGGAAGTCATGCTTTCTGGAAAGTGTTTCTCTCTGTCTACTGAGAACCATTATGTGAAGACAAACCTTGAAAAGTTGCATCAAGATAGTAATTTGAAGGTCAAAGAGTTAGACACTGTCTGTGAGTTCTTGGTAGTGTCTGTTAAGTGGTCCTGTTACATGCTTTTATCAGCTCCCTTTGAAATGTCTTCAGGTATCATAACTGCCTTACCGATGCAAAAAGACGAATACCAGAACATGCAGTCATTGGGCATGACCTTGCGTATCCTAGTATTAGATGGGTGTGTTTTATATGTATGTGTTGGGTTTTTGTTAGCTTGTCTTTGCAGGCAGTGATGAGTAGCTTTTTCAGAATATGTTTATTTTTGCTTGTCTGGACAATTCCATAAAACTTTAAAGTCAAACTCGTATGGAATATTACACGTTTAAAGGAAATATCTCTATACACACTGTTTTAACTTGTGGATTTGAGTTCCTTTAAACAATGACAAAAAAATTACTTGTTTGTGAAGTTAAATAACTTACGTATCTACAAAAGATTTATGTCCAAGTTGCATGCTGTTCTGTTTTTTGTTACAAATGTTACACAGATGTTACCATGGTAAGAGGTTGTCTTGCAGAACTATTTCCAGTAAAACGTAAGCAAACAAAAAAAAAAAAAGTCCAACAGATATATTCCTTAAAATCACAGACTGTTTTTAATCACCTGTATTCTGCAGGAACCAGATACAATATTAAGTTGTTCCTTTTGGATTGCAGGAGCTTCCTGTTCCGATGCCAGTGAAGACAAGACTTCCTCCTGAGATCTTTGGTGATGCTCTGATGGTTTTGGAGTTTTTATATGCTTTTGGTGAACTTTTTGATCTTCAAGATGAATTTCCTGAAGGAGTGACTTTAGGCAAGTTGTCATTTATGTGGCCAAGTGCCCCAATTCTGTGGTGTCCTTTCTCCTACTGACTGTTTTAGGTGCACCCTTATACCACTACTACAAAGCTGTTCATGCAGCTTTGATAAAGCAGTGCTTATACATGCGTATCAATCAGTTTTTCTCCTTACAGTCAATTTCTGCAGTGTTTATAAAAAGAAAATTAATTTCAATTAGAAGCTGTTAATCTACTCATTATAAATGTCTCCTGGTACTTCATTCTTGCAGTTGTATATTAAGAAAATAACCTTGTTCGGTCAGCACTTTTTCTGACAGCATCGCCTTAGGAATATTTGCAGTGAATTATGGAAAAGTAGCTTAATTGTCATACCTGAAGGAAAGATAAAAAAATGTTTACATTCTTCAGTACGTAATTGTTTTCCAGCTTTGTGGCAAAAGTGACGCTTCTTAAACTTTATTCACAGAAGTTTTAGAGGAAGCTCTTGTAGGAAATGACACTGAAGGCCCACTATGTGAATTGCTGTTTTTCTTCCTGACTGCCATCTTTCAGGCAATGGCCGAAGAGGAGGAAGAAGTGGCCAAAGATCAAATAGCTGATGCTGAGACCAAAGGTCAGATCCTTAATTTTACTGCTGAAAAAATGAAATTTCACTTGAATTAACTTTAAACTGCATGATTTGTGTCATTTCCTTGTTTAACCTCATCTTATTATGCATGGATATTGTATATAAATGGTCTTGTTTTTTCACTTATCTGAAATTAAAGATTTGAACTGGGCATGGAGGGTGGGGGCTGGGGAAAATACAGAAAAAGCAAGCTCATTATTACTTCAGTTGTGTCCAGCAAAGCATAATAAGCATTTAACAGCACTGCTTACGCTTTGGAGGTGAAGGAAACTTGTGTTCACCTTTGTCCTCCTGCTGTTCCTCCTTCAGCACTGCTAGATGTTTCTCCTGAGGGTCAGGAAAAAGAGTCATTTACCTAAATCTTTTCAAAGGTCTTTACCTAGGAAAAAAATGTCTGTGTCTAATTATTTGTGCTGGGAAGTTTTTCATGTATAATGGAGATCTCAATATCCATCATCCTTCAAGACATCCAAGTGTAAAGTTACAGTGATGAAGTACCGGGTTTGTAGATTTCCAGTGTCACTCTGTCTTTAGGCTTCATGGTAAGGCTGAAAGTTGCACACGTTTTTACAGGAATTCAGTATACTATAAACATTAATCAGAAGGAAGCACAGAATTTATTCCAAATGTATGTAGTAAACAACATTATGTCTGCATCCTTAAGCTGTTTCTGTATTGTGTTGGGCCAGGTCAGTGATTCAGCCAGTAGTCTGTGAATGCTCTAAGGTTCATTCTGCAGAGTGTTGTACTCTATTGATGCTACCCAGGGTGCTTTCCAAGGGTTTGTCAATAATACAGACTTATTCTTCTGATTATGCCCTTGCAAGGTGCTTCTCCCTTGCTTGTTTTAGTTCAGCTATTTAAAGCCTTGCTGTGGATCGGGGAACTGATCCTAACTCTTCGTTACGCTCATCCTATCTATCAAACATATCAAAGATGACTGTCTATCAAACAATGTGTTAATATGGTTGAGGAGGTAGAAGGAAGCACCAGAATGGGACCCTGGAAAATATTCAATATGTTACTGCTGCATGTACCTTCTGTGTTTTGAATCTAAGGTCTCAGGCTTTTCACAATTCGTTTGTTTCATGCAGTGCTTGGTGGAAAGGGATGACAGCTATTGCCACACTGCTGTTGTCCAGTAGGTCTTGTGTTCATGGACTGTCAAACTTGGTGTATAGTTAAAAAAAAAAATAAATAAAAAAAATAAGAGAAGCTCTAAAAAAAAGACAAGATCCTTCCTGCTAGTCTTATGTCATTAGAGTTAGGTGGGAATATACGAACATTTCGTGTTTGATTTGATGATTCCTTTAATTCCTCCCTTGAAAACTGTGCAATACTTTTGTACTTATGTCCAATCTATAAAATACCTTTATGTAAGACATGGATGCTGTATTCAAGAAGAGCTCTTGTTATTTGGGTGAAGTTACAGATTAAATGCAGAGTTAAGAATTTTGCACTACAACTGCTAAATTCAATAGTAATTACATAAATTTCTTTTAAATACTATACTGGGAGCACAAGTTGGGCAATCTAAGCAAAAAGATTCAATTATGAGGTAATCGTAGAATAGTTGATTAAATTCCATATTGTTCACAGGAATGAGTAGAAGAAAATCCAATATAACTTGTTTGATTTTACTACATGGGGCTGGCAATTGCAAAAACATGCAGTGTCATTTTTAGTTTGACAGAGTTGTGGGCAGGGCACTCTATCTTCTACTGTTACTTTAAACCTTGGAACTTGCATTTTTTGTAATTCTTGTTTAGAAGCTTCTTTCATGTAAAAGAATAAGATGTTTTCGCCTCTGTAGTTCTGGCTAACCAAACTGTTAGTAGTCAGCATGAATGTTTGCTCACTTAAGTTCTGTGCAGGCAGTGCTTCCATGACAGAAAATATGATGGGTGCAGGATTTGGGTGTATAGTACCTTCTAAAACGGTGTTGTAAGGTGGGTAAGGTGGAAGGGAGAAATGGAGAGATTCATCTTGCGATGTCTTGGTAACAGGTTTCAAACAACATTAATCATCATTCAAGACTCAGTTGTGGACTTGCTTTTTATGTGGTCTTAGTTTGGATTTGTGGCTCTTTGGTCAATTGGTGACTTAGGTCCAAATCATTAAGTAGTTACTGAATAAAGTGAAATTGTTGAAACAGCATATAACGCTGAAAACAAATCTGCCAGCCCTCTGGAGAAATACCTGTAAGTGCAAAGGAAATTTCTGTCTAAAAGACAGGAATTTTGCTGTTTCTGCTTTCTAGTTCCCCTGCTTTCCTTGTTGGTTTGCTAATATGTGATGCTACTTATTAACTGCAGCTGCTTCTTTTGGTGAAATGTTGTTTGTTTTTAAAGTCTTGGTAATCATATTTGTGCGGAACAGTGAGGTTATCTATAAGTTGCATATTAAAAATATACAGTGAATGGTGATAACCAGCATCAAAATGTCTAATTGGCTTGGATGGTCTTTCTTAAAACTTAAGTAAGTAACAGTTCATTTGAAGGAACAAAATGGAGGTGTTTGCATCTTGCTTTTTTTTGCTTTCAAGTGTGTTTCCTGCTTCATTTCTTCATTGCCTTTTATATTGCCATTGTGCATGTCTCGTGCATTGTGGTTGCTTTAGCAGCTTACATATATACTACTGGGAGAATAGTGTGTAGCATGTGGTGCATGTCCTTAGTTATTAGTTGGGTTTTTAGTTGCGTTTAAAGATACGTTACTTCTAATTTGGATGTTGAATTGATTTTTGAATATATTTATGCTTTTGTAAATATCGGGCCTCTTTTCGCTTTGTCTGCAACTTTAAAAAATGGCTTGCTTTCCTCCCTTCCACAGTACAAGTTTTAACTTGCCCTAGAATAAAGTGTTTATTTCCTTAAAGATTTAACAGAGGCTTTGGATGAAGATGCAGACCCCACAAAATCTGCACTGTCTGCAGTTGCAACTTTGGCAGCTGCATGGCCCCAGTTACATCAGGGTATGTGTGGGTTTCACTTCTTGTTTTGTTACTGTTCTTGTTTTACTCTGTATTTTAAAGCACATTTTTATTTTTGTATACATTTAAATGTCTATGTAAAATAACTGTTCATTCTTCTCAACTATAGGCTGCAATTTGAAAAACTTGGATCTTGATAGCTGCACTCTTTCTGAGATTCTCAGACTTCACATTCTAGCATCAGGTGCCGATGTAACATCAGCCAATGCAAAATACCGCTACCAGAAACGAGGAGGGTTTGATGCTACTGATGATGCTTGTATGGAGCTGCGATTAAGTAATCCTGGTCTCTTGAAGAAACTTTCAAGTACCTCAGTGTATGACTTGTTGCCAGGTAAGACAAAATGTTAGGGATGATTAGACTGCTTGTCAAGTGATCAGCTTTTTTTGTAACTTCAGATCAACAGTGGTCAAAGTTAACTAAGTAATAGAATATTTTAGGTCTGAAGGGATCTCTGGGGGTCACGTAGGTCTCACCAGATCAGCCGATCGCATAGATAGCATCTCATTATGTCTGAGAACCTTTTTATAATCCTATAAAAAGGTTAGTTTTATTTGTCATAAGGGGCTCTATGTGATAGAAGCATCTGAGCGTTTGATTCAAACCCCTGTTTTTTGTTGCCATTCTATTTTGGGTTTTGTTTATTTGTGAATGGAGAAAAATGATTATCTACTGTTCCTTTTATCTCTAGTTGTAAAGCAATATTGCATTTTAGTTCTTTTCCATGCTATTGGAGTTGATAAAAGTTAAGACTTACATTTCTGAGCAAAGATGGTATTTTTGCCATTTCAAGAAAAGCCTCTTTGCAAGTGCAGCTATTATACTACAAGAGTTTGACTTCTGACTACTCACTTCTTTGAGGGAGCGTTTTTATATACTTCTGTCTGAAGTGTATAGGAGTAAGGATTATTTATCAGTTTCATAATGAAATGTAAACATTGGTCTGAATTTTATTAGGAGAAAAGATGAAGATCCTTCACGCCCTCTGTGGGAAACTTCTGACTCTTGTCTCCACGAGAGATTTCATTGAGGACTCTGTTGATGTATTACGACAGGCAAAACAGGAGTTCAGAGAATTAAAGGCAGAACAGCATCGCAAAGAACGAGAGGCAGCAGCAGCAAGGTAGAACTGGGATACAGGAATCTAAACCTTGTTGACACAAATTAGACTAATCTTCAGTTGCAAAAGGCATATAAAAAAACTGTTTGTATTCTCTACTGGTTTCTTGAGACCCTAGAGAGCAGTGAAATTTCATTGTGCTTAGGATTGTGCTTTTCCAATTTACTGTTATTTTTAGATGATATTATAAAGGAAAAAGATGTAGCCAGATCAGATACTAGATTGATCGCAACTGATTTTCTGTTTTTATACTATTAGGATACGTAAGAGGAAAGAAGAAAGGTTAAAAGAACAAGAGTTAAAAATGAAAGAGAAACAAGAAAAGCTGAAGGAAGAAGAGCAAAAAAATCCTGCCACAGAAGTATCTGTTGGGTATGATAATGTGGTATTACTGCGATAAATTGTGATATAGCACTTTTCAGTCACATGCCCAGATCTTGCCTGTGTAGTTTTACTGACTTGTTCATATATAAAATTATATTTTCATTAAAGTATATAGCCCTTAGTGTTTTTTCTTCCTGGTGTTTTAGAATTACTTTATGAAAGCAATATTATTTTAAAAATTATTTTTCATTATATGTAAAATTTTGTTGAAAGCTTGACAACCTTACCTACTGATAAGAGGAACTTGCAAAATCTCATCAGTATTTTTTGCACTACTTGTCTTACTCGCTTCATATCTACGAATATCCTCATAATAAACCATTCTCGTTTGTTTTTTTAATTTGAAGAATTGGTCCACTGAACTAAATAATACTGACCTTGCATAACTGTTTATAAATCAAATTTAGTAGCATTTAAAAAATGCTGTGCTATCCCAGGTGATTTCCATAAAAATAGTTTTTGTTTCTGTTATTAAAACTGCGTGATTTCAGAAGGTAAGATTCATGTGTATGCAACTGTCTTGATTCCAGGAAAAAAAGTGTATACGTAAAACTGTATCCTTACCTGCTTGAGGGAGGTAGTTAGCTAAATAAATCTGCTTGCAAGAGGTGAGCATGGGCTAAAGACAGATCTGTGCTATGTTTCTGAAGCTATAATTGGTGTGTGTTTATGTGTAAAATGTTATCCTGTAATGGTTGCATGTAGTTTTGTTGGTTTTGGATTATATTTGTTAGATTAGGGAGAAAAATGTGTAATAAACACTTTATAAAGTGATATATATTTTGATGAGGGAATCTGTATATTTTTAATGACTAACGATAAAATATAATGTGGCGTAGTAGAAGTATCTTAGGAAAACATGAAACAGGGTCTGATTACAGTAATGCTCTTTAAATGAAAGAGTGAATACTGAAGAGCTGTTTTTAGTCTTTAATATGGAACTTCCCAGTTTCAGTTCAGTGAGTTTCTTTCGGTGTTTAATATATTTTATGACTGTTCATTTCTTTAAAGAAAGCATGCAGTGTTATAGATCTGCGACAAGCTTAAGTACTTCTGAGAGGAAAATACTGTTTGTGTTAAAGATGCCATGTTATATCATGTATTCTTTTCATTCCATTCAGCTTTTAATATGTGGTTGCTCAGCCTGTCACCTTTTTTTTAATTGCCTCAGGGAGGAGGAACGGGAAGACCTTGATACTAGTACAGAGAGCAAGGAAACTGAACGTAAAGAGCAAGATGTAGACACAGTGACAGAAGATGAAGAAGAGCTGGGACCAAACAAAAAAGGAAGAAGAGGTAATACGTGTGCACATGTGTGTTTGTGTGAATGCATGCACACAACTGGGCAGTTCTTGTTTAAACTTTCAGTAAACATCAGTCTTCATAACTTTTTAAAAAAGATCATGATCATAGTGGGCTATTAAGTGAGTTTAGCTGGCCTGACGTAGATCTAGCTGCCAGCTCAGCTGTATGTTCTTTTCCTCTCCTGCATCTTGTCTTGTATACTTGCCTGACAGACAATTACAGTTACAAGTAATGTACCTCAGTGACTTTGAAAGAATCTCATCTGATAAGATACGATGTGTTTTTTATTCTTTTTGTTAGAAATCTTCAAAAACAACATGTTTCTAAAAGAAAATGTTACATTGAGTGGTTGTATTTAGTTTGCTTTTGTTAATGAAGCAGTATGCCTTTTGTATAAGAATGAAATCAGACTTATTCCCAGGCTTCCTAAGCAGTATGTTAATAGAAGCTCTGGTACAGTAATTGCCATAGCCTAATGCTTGTAACTAGACATAGGTTTCATCAGAGGAAGATGAATTGTTGATGACTTCTGTTTTTGCTTGAGGTTTTCTGGGAATTTAAGTTCATTATTTTGAGTATAGTAAATAAAGTCCAAAACAGAGTGAATTCAATTGCTAGAGTTTTACTTTATTGTGATAAGACAGTTTTATGACATTCTTTTAAGTTCTTAGAGTTTTTTTATAATACTAAAAATCTCAATCTTGGTAAATGAGAGAAAGTACAGTAAAGATGGCTTCCTTTTTTTATTGGGAAAGTGGGTTAATCACTTATTTTTCTTTAATAAAGCTGGAGTTGTTTCCTGACTAAGCCGATAGTTCTTGACAGTGTAAGTTTAGATAGTTGTGAAGGGAGATAAATTAAACCAACCCTTATTATTTCTTTAGCTAAAATAAATCTAAGCATGCTGCTACCACTCTTTTTTCCTTTAACTTTTAGGAAGGAGAGGGCAAAACGGATATAAAGAATTTACAAGACAAGAAGAGACTTCTGAAAAGAGTGAACCACTTACTGCTGAAGATGAAGAAGCTTTAAAGCAGGAGCAACAAAAGAAAGAGAAGGAACTACTAGAAAAGATTCAGAATGCAACAGCCTGCACAAATATTACCCCCTTAGGTCGTGACCGTATGTACCGACGCTACTGGATTTTCCCCTCTGTTCCTGGATTGTTTATAGAAGAAGACTATTCTGGTCTCACAGAAGACATGTTGTTGCCTCGAACCTCTTCCTTTCAGAATAGTGTACAGTCTTGCACAAATGAACCTCAGGTATTCAGTAAAACTGGAGAGTCTTTGAAATCCTCTGAATCTACCTCCAATATTGACCAAGATTCACACACCAGTGTTGTTGTAGAGGTGCCAAGGCCAGTATATAAACCAAACCGTTGGTGCTTTTACAGTTCTCGGGAACAACTGGACCAACTTCTGGAGGCTCTCAATTCCCGAGGACATAGGGAGAGTGCCTTAAAAGAAACTCTTTTACAGGAGAAAAATAGAATATACGAACAACTAAGCAGTTTTCCTGTGGAAAAATTCCATATTCCAGGTAAAGGAAAGGTTCCTGACTTTAATTTGCTTCCGCAGTTGTAATTCGTCTATTTTATACTAGAAACCTCTTAACTCTCATCTAATTATAATTAATTCCTAAGAATAATTCTTATTTCTTAAGTGTTATTTTGCTCCATGGAAAATATGGTGTGTTTTTGTTTTGGTTTGTTTTTTACTAATTGAGAATTAATTTTGTGATACTTTATGCTTAAAAAAAACAGGCAATATTTTCGTCATGAGGAAGCAATTTGAGCTTTGGGAAAAGATTACTGGGGGATAGAGATAAATACCTGTTAAAGGTTAAGTCATAGATTGATCATTTGATGTCCTTGTTTCCATTGTGGTGAGAGTCAAGGTGTGACACTGGAGAAGGAAACTTCACAAAGGGAGGCGATTTATTGTCACATTGATTTTTGAGTAGGTGGGACACACTCTTTCATAGCAATGCATGAAATTATTCAAAGGCCTTTGCTGGACTGGGTATTGTGAACAAGGGAAAGATAGCATTATTGCAGGGTCATACTAAAACATTTGAGGAGGAAAAAAACTAGCTGTGTTGGTTGTTGTGTGGCTTAACGTTAATGCTGTGGATTCTGTGGGCTGTTTTTTTTTCTCCCTCTCTCCTTTGGCAAATACTTATTACAAGAGGAGGAGGCATATGCAGAACAGTAATTCTTACGGGTTTCAATGAGTAGAATGTAAAACCATGCTAAAGTTAGGACTGTGTGTCGTCCCCCCCCTCGTTTCCTCTTGGCCAAGTATTTTTCCATTTATTGCCCCAAAGCATTGACTCCAATTGCTGATAAAATCCTGTATATGTAAGCTTGCACCTGGGTTATTTGTAGAATGGTGATGGGTAGAGGATGTTACCAAAAGTAAACTCCTGAGGGTAATGTTCAAGAAACGTCACTTTGTTTTGTACTGTAACACAAAAATCTTCACAATAGTTTTGTAATCTCTACATGGGCAAGGGAGAACTATTTACAGCAGAACTGAATTCTGTTTTTGCTGGATTGTACATGCCACTGACGCTTTGGGTACAGGTACTAATAAATCCATAACTGACCTACCCTTCTTCTGGTGAAAGCTAGCACAGCACAGAGTTTCTGCATAGTAATTAAGCTTTATTTAGAGGTGTTACAGCTATTTTCCTGGGTTTTGGTGCGAAAATCTGACTTTATGCTATGCCCATGTATGTGTGTGTGTTTGGGGGAGTTTTCCTTATTTTCCTAGTTGAAGATCCTTTATATACATTTCTGTGTGTTGCTCTGTCCTGAGGCAACTTGATTTCCACAATCACAAATTTTTCTTCTCTGTTGATGCTAGAATTTTAGAATAGCATTAACTTAATGTATATGTTTTTGAACTTCAAATTGTAGTAAAACAAGAAAATTAAAATGCAGTGGCCCAATACCAATGCTTCCTGTTTAATGTGATAAGAAAAGATAAGCAGATGTAGCTTTCCTTTAAAGGGAGCTTTACTACAATGGAATTGAGCTGCTGCCTTAGTTCCTGCACTCACATGATTTGCAGATTCAAGTAACTGAGAACTATTCTGCAATTCTCTAGACTACCATTCTTCTTTTTTCCACTTCCCACTCACAAGAACAAGAAAAGAAAAAGCATGAAAGAAAATGGATGCTGGAATTACTTTTCCATATCAATTATTTTCAAGCCAATTGCAGCTGTATTAGTTCTGCTCAAGAAAAGACATTTCTCTTCTGATTTTTCCCTTAAACCAAAAAGGATGTTTCCCACATCCAGACATCAGTGTGCTAGTATCCATTTTCAGAATATTTGCATAATTACGTTCAGTTACAGGGAATTATTTCTGCACTTGAGTGTCTTAGAAACTTGTCCTGTACTTCCTCAACAGCAGCTCTAAGGTAACTTTTGATTAAATACCTCTGAGCTCTTGCATGTTTTCCTCATCACTACATTTGGAGGATTTAAGGTAAATTGTGTGAAGAGATGTTTGCCACCTATGCAGATTTACAAACAGTAATTTAAGATGTATGCATACTTTGAGCTCTTTCCTGTGGCTTCTGAACTGTTGCATAAATGTTTGGTTCCCCACTGAAGAGGTCTTTTCATTTGACATTACATCATCAGCTGTTTGGCTCTTCCTTTTTTCGTAACACATCTTGTTGGCTTGTTCCTTTTTTTAGCTCCACTTTCCTCTAATTAGAGGGCACAGTTAGTCTAGTGCATTCCTGTGGCATCTTATCTGTTTGGTTTCAAAGTAATTTTTTAAAAAGGGACTATACCTTGTTCTGTTGGTTTCTGTAACTTGACAATTGCACATGCATGTTTTAAATGTTACGATAAAGATCCATGCACAAAGGAAAAGTGAGTTCTGCTTGTCCTGCAAAGTAAGGATAGTGCAATACAAAAAATACCAGAAGTGTGACTTTATTCTTTGTCTTGTGATTTTTCCTCTTGCGTTCATAGCAGAGTTGTTGATAAACATGCATGGCAGATAAAAGTAGTAGATAAATGCAAAACAATGTCTTTTAAATTGATAAGAATTTCTTATCCTGTGTGTTGGGATGCATAGATAGACATAGATGCTAGTCTTCAGGTCTTCTCTTAAAAGGATACTCTGCTTGGCTGGATCAGATGCTTTAGTTGGCATGGAGATGTTGGTATTGACAACCCTTGCTATAGGAAGGGAGTTCTGAACCGTTGTTTAGATTTTTCTGCCGTGTACAACCTATTGCTCCCTCCACTGCCAGCTATTAGAAGGAGCAAAGTTCGCTAACGGTTATTTGGTATTATTACAGACAAACCTCAAAGTGACATTAGACCTCCTTCAGGACGTGGAAGGATGCAGAATGCCCATGATGCATCCCACATCTCTGCAGAAAAGCAGCTTGAACTGAGACTTAGAGACTTCCTTTTGGACATTGAAGACAGGATCTACCAGGGAACACTGGGGGCTATTAAGGTATTTGTGAACTGTAGAGCACCTAGGAGCACAGTGGTGCCGTCAAGTCTGTAACCTAAATGAGAACTCTTGCATGCTGTGGGTTTCACTGACACTGTAATATAATTAAGCGTAGACAGTAATTGGCACTAGAAGTTTGTGGCCTTTGATTCTTCAGAAACTTAAAATTTGTATGTTTGCTTCAGGTTATAGACAGACAGTCTTGGAGAGCAGCCTTAGAACATGGGCGGTATGAATTCTTAAATGATGAAAACAAAGAAAATGGTATAATTAAAGCTGTGAATGAAGAATCTGAAGAAATGGAAACTGATGATCAAGATAAATTTATTGTGAAAGACCGGTAAGAACTGCCATTTAAATAATGACTCTTCTCTGTGAGTTCTGTAACAGTACTCTGGTTTTCCACCTTCAAACCGTTTTTACTCTTAATTTCTATGAGTTGATATTTTTGAAACGATAAGTTTTAAGTTTTGAGTTGTAAAATGTGATATTTTAGCGTTGGTTTATATCTTGTAAATGGCACAGTTCTATCACCAAATAAAACAAAGACAGCTGCAGGCCAGCTTGACAAGTGCTACCATTCAGATACTGTGCTGCCCAAAGTGAATGTCCTTTTTAGAATGAAATCACACGTGCCAAATTTAAAAATCACTTAAAATGCAGGGAAGAAATATTCTGGAAAATGAGAACCACCAGAATAAAAACTTTGTGGAAAGAGTAGGAGTGTTTAAAAGGAACGGTGGTAATAGTCATGTATTATGTACCTCTCTGTGAGTCACGGTAAGAACCATCAGTGCAACAGGCCGTGGTGTGCATTAGCCTTTGGTGCTGTGGCAAAAATGCAATACAACCTTAAAATTTAATAATGATGATCCTTTTATAGATCACACTGCAGCCTAGTTTAAAAAAAAAAAAAAAAAAGGATGAAACCTCAAATCATCGTTGGAACTACAAAAGCGTTTTCTTTTTTTTCTAAACAAACTTTTGAGAGAAATGGGAGACTTTCACCAAATCAGCGTTTGTAAATCAAACCATAGTGACTAAGGTTTTTCTGTGAAAACTTGTAAATATTTAATTCTCAGAGGTTGCATACTTGTCAGAAATAAACGTATACCTTAATTTACTTAATACATATAAACTTGTGTCTTGAAAGGATGTAAATGTTAAAATATTGCAGGGAAAAAAGATTCACTGGAAGCAATTCTTGTACTAATGTACTGTTTGCTTATGTATTCTGTGAGGTTTTCTGCAATTAAATTTTTATTTTATGAAGGCAGTATTCTTGGATAGACTCTTGAATCCTATATTGAGTGTGGGAATTTAGTTTTTAAGCTTCTGTTTTTTCTCCTTTTATTGCAGTTTGCATAAGTATTTTTCTGTCAGATTCTCCTTTGAATCTGAGTTCTCCAGTTCTATGCAAAACACATAGGGTCATCTCCATTACATGAATGACACAATCTATAGATATTTGCTTCCTGAGAACTGTAACATAGAAATATCCCACTGTTTTCATTTATCAAGAAGCTAAAATTTGACTGTCTCCAGTTACCACTTGCTTCTATTGGTGGCTCTCAGTTCAGTGGCAGAAGCTTGTTGCTTCATTTTTAGCGCTTGATACAGACTCCATCAAAGTTTCTGAATTGTTGCCACTCTAATATTAAAGTCTTGAATATTAAAACAGACTATGGGATTCTGCAGTCATACGACAGATTCTTTTTGATGCTGGGCTTTTTATCCACCCAGAGTAAGTGACATCTCATTAAGACTGTGGGGTTTGACTAGTGAAATGTAAATAAGCATGCAGCTTTTTTTTTCTGTCTGCTTTCAGGCTCTCTGAATGTGTGACTGCAAAATATAATGAACAGCTTTTAAGTGTGAAAAAAGAAGAGGGACAACCAAAAGCATTGCACATTCACCAGAATAAAGCACAATCCAGACGGTGTTAATTAGTTATTTTTTGATAAACCCCAAGTAGAAATTGAATTTTATTTCATTAGTTTGAGTTGCTCTCCTACACTATACTTATTCTTGTGGTTGAGAAGATTAACTGCACTTTGAAATGATTACTTAGCTGCCTTCTTTGACCAAAGACTGTTTTATTGCAAATCTACCTTAATTCTTGGTTGAGAATTTAAAAGAAAATAAATGAAAAATAAAATGTTTAAACTTAAACACCCACAGCACATCCCTTTCAAGTCAGCTTGTTTTGTTTTATTCAGCACAGTTGCTGAGGCCAGGATCTTGGGTGCCTTATATTCTGAGGCTCAAGCTCCTAATATTAATCCTTAGGAGAAACCATATACTTGAAATACTGGCTTAGTTTATTTTCGTCTTTATCATTGAAATTATGTAGTTTGCTCATTTGTTTATACTAAACTTTTGAAGAGATACTTTATAATGAAAAGATTGGAAATATTTTTAAGTGACTTGCTATGTATGTAAACATGATATTTTTTATTGCTGTGGGATTTTTTCTTTTTAACTTACAGGAAGAGTTAGTATTTTAGAAAAGCTCTTAGAAGATGAGAATATAAATTAAGACTTTTCAATGTAACATTCTAAAATTATTTTGGGGTTTTATTTCATTTATTTTTATTGGAAGAATTATTAAAACTGCTCTTTATAGGAATCTCTCATTTTCTGGTGGAATTATCTGGTGGAATCTTCTGAAAATCTTAACTTTAGCAAAATCAAGCATCCATGTTTCCTGAAATTTAGATATCTTTGTTTACCTAAGGATGATTTATCTCAATTAACTGGACTAATTAGCAAACTTGAGAACTGGGATGACTAATCACACCTGAGCAGTATCTGTTCATGTCTGTATTCTATGCATATAAATTAAGTGGGGGGGAAAAAAAAACCTCCTGTGAATACAGATGCATGCAGATATCCATGGTGTTGAATTCAAAATATGTTAAAATGTGCTTAATATGCTTTTATTTTAGACTTGTCGGATTAAAAACCGAAGCTCCAAGTGCTGCATCAACAAGTACAAGTACTCCTCAGCCAGTTAATAATGTGGTCCACCACTTGGCATCTGCACTGCTCCAGATAGAACAAGGAATCGAGCGAAGGTTTCTCAAAGCACCTCTTGGTAAGCTTTCAGGTTTGAAACTGCGTGTCTCCAGTTTTGTGTCGGATTTCTTTAGTCTTCGCTTCTTTTGTGAGACTAAATGTTTTAGAGAGAGAGGTTGGGGAAAAGAGAAAACAGCTAACCTATTGCTAGGTACCATTGTTTAAAAAAAAATCAACACACATTAGATCATGAGGAGATATTCGTAGTTCAGGATGTGCAGAAAGAAAAATATGTTTTAAAAAAAAGGAACAAAAATTAGAGTAAAATATGTTGTTACTTAAATACATACCTATTGAACTTGGATCACTTCAGTGATCTTGTTTACATGGTCTCACAGTTACACTGATGCACTGGGAGATAAGCTGTACCTTTAGGCAGCAGAGAGGGAGCTTTCTGGGTGAATAGTCCGTAATTCAGTACTGCTGTTGAAGGTAATATATCACGGAACTGTACTATGAGTTTTGCATGTTTTTAGGTTGTAAAATTTACACTCCTTTTTATACCATTTCTGTGAAAACAATATAGTCCTGGTTTATCTGGATCACCTGTTTAGCAATAACAGAATATTTACAATAAAATGTAGTAATGATTTACATCGCAAACTTTCCAGTCCTTAGTTTTTATTTTATGCTGTAAAACTTGGAAATAAAGGGTTGCAGAAGAATTAAAGCACGCTTACAGCTTGACTTTAGCACACATTCCTTCCTTGAATCCCTCTGACGTACTCTAGTGGCGAGAGACAGAATCCAAAGCACATACTGTGGCTCTGTTTTCTGGTGATTAATCACTCAAGTCCCTTACCTGGGTCCTTTTGCAGTTCAGTACTGGAGGTTTGCTTGAAGATTTGTATCCTTTCTGAGGCAGTTGTCCCAGCAAGCTTCCCATCCTCCCCTCACATTGAGGAGCTGTGCTTTGTGCCCCAGCTGGACTGGCTCTCATTGTAGTGGGAGTGTAGCAGGGTTACCAGTGCAGTGCATAACGTGAATATTCCAGAGCATGAGCCGTTATTACACATGGTATTCTCCCTCTGCTAATGATTGCATACAAAATCTGTCGGCTTCAGCAGTTTTTGTTGCAGCAGTTCAAGACGTTCATACGATGAAACCTGCATTTTCACTTCACATTATTGCTCCATGGCACAGTCGACCTAAAACTTTCTGCATCTCTGCTGCCCCTACATGGAGTCTGTCTTAATATCACTTGCCACTGAAGATGAGTTTGAGCTAGACTCACGCCAGACAATCTGACAAACAGGCAGGCGTCCCTTCTGCAAGCTTTTTTTTATTGGTGCAGTTACCTCTAGAAGAAGAAGATGCAGCACGTGATTGAGATGAAAGGGTAAAGCATAGGAGTAGCTAAAACCACAGCTGTTTAAAAGTTTTACTGGGTTAAGTGTTTGGTCAATTCAAATGTCTTCTCTTTCTAAGCCAGGCATGGTGTAGTTTATTTTCTGCCCTATGACCGGACTTACACTGTGCATGTGGTACAGTTAATTGACAGCACATCTAGCATTTGTCATGTTCATTCTGCGTGTGCTGTTTGTCAATACATTGTGCAGCATAAGCCTCCATTTCCAAACTGTCTCTGAGTATTTTGGCAACAGCATTTTGCTGACAGTTGCAAGCTTACTGTGTTCACTTAAGTTTACTTTAAGTGCAAGTCTGCACTTAAGGGAAAAATGGCTATTAGGAGGTTATAGATCTGACATCTTGAGTTAGATGAAAAGGGCTAAAAGAGAAGTGTCCCTACAAAAAAACTTACAATACTTTAATCCTCATTCATTGTTTTTTCAGTAGTTTTTTCCCAACTCTGCCATAGTCTAATGATGGTTCATGGTTTTTGTCTGACCTTTTGGTGACGATGCAGTTTCTTGTTTGTTTTTAACTCAGTAATCCTCTTTTCCTTTAGAGGCTGTATACTGTGTGACAGAAAAAGTATATAGGGAAAACAATCTTATATGGTCTACATGTCTCAAATCTCCTCTTTATTTATTTTACCATACTGCCTGGGGATTTCTTCTGCTTTGAGATTACTGTAATGTATAGGGTAACCTACATAGTTCAGGGAGTGGGAAGGGATCCCGGGCTCTGTGCTGGCTTACTGCCATACCTGCCGTACCCATTAAGCTGCAGTGTCAGGTTCCCTTTTCTTTGTTCTACCTTTGGTGCCAAGCGTCTGATATTTTTGGTTGCATAATAGCCTGCTCTTACCAGGAGATGAGTCTGAATGAACACAAGATCTGAGGAGATACGGCTTTGAACAGCTCTGTAGTAAAGAAGGCCTAAAACACACGCCTATTTGTTGCTGAATTTTCTGACTTCTAGGCAGTTAGTTAGGTGAAGGGTGCTCTGATCTGGGAGCTTTTGGACGTGACCAGAAGGCAAAACTGCAGAGTTGAGGAAACCTGTGTACTAGAGAGGCCTCTGGCAAATGTAGGTACTCCAGAGGTCAAGCAGCAGATGTGGATGCAGCCCTTTCTGGATATAGCCCTTCAATGTTTCAGATTTGTTTAAAACAAACAAAACAACAAAAAGAAAATATTATAAAATTTGCAGTCTTCTATTCAGCTTAAACTCTCTATGTGGAACTAATGACTTTGTATGTCACCAAAGCAAATGCTGTTTCTTAGCATGCAACTTGCTTGTGTGTAACAGGCAAAGCTCTCTCTTCTCCTAGATAAGGTGATGTTAGGTGTGTTACTAAACATCCTAATAAAAAGTGGATACAGCTGCTTACTCTGGGACTGACTCTGTCACAGAACTGTGATACCTTCTTTCATTGACCACGCTAGGAAATAGCCAAGATAACTACGAGGACAGAAGTTAGTTTTTAGTTGGTAACCACATGGTTTGTGGGCTTCTTATTGTCTTGCTCTTACTTGGATTATTGTCTGTACACTCAGTTTTTCTAACAGTTTTTTAATAGTTATTCCAGCTACTTACTGAAACTTTCCCCTAGAGAAAATGCCTGTATAACTGTTTTTAATATTAAACCTGAGAAACCCATCTTTTTTTAGATGACTTAATTACCACTGAAGTAAGAACATGCCAAGTCTGCAAGAGATCTGTTTTGGTAGCAGGATAGGGGAGCACGTTTGATAAAATGAGTACTATTGCATTTCTGCTTTAAACCAACCTAAACCTTACTTTGTCTCTGTTATTTCAGTTGTTCCCGTCGCTGTAGCATTTCCTTTCCCCCATCCCCCCTGCCCCTTTTCACAGTGTGCTCTGTTCCCATTAGGGATTGGAGCCATACTTAACAATTTTTAGTTTTCACTCTATTTACAGCTTGTAGTACTAAAGACAGCGTAGTGAAATTCACTGCAGTCACTGGCAAGTTTATCCCGGTGGCCTCCAGGGTGCAGAGCAGACAAAGGGACCCAGCACAGTAATAAAAGGACCAGCTGCTCCTCTTTGCTCCTTTTTTGTTCTAAGGCTCTATCAGGCTGCCAAGAGCCTTGCTGGTGATTTTGATAAGTTTAGAGTTGAGGTGCGTACAAAATATTAAAGTTGAAGAGCAAGCAAAGGCTGACACAGAAGATAGTAAAGCTAAAGGAGATCTAGAAACCCCAGAAACAGCACCCTCTGCCTTGCAGAACTGCTAGGTGACTGATAACCTTCTGTTGTTTGGTGATAAAATTTAACAGTACCTGACTCGAATTGTAATGTAAGCATTTCTTTATTATGAATTGTGTTTTTAGAAATCCTTTCATTACGAATCAGCCATGAAAACTTTTATTTTCTTCCTTCAGTCCAAAGTAATGTTTGAGGAGAATCTCAAAAAGGGGGGGGGTAAGGGTACAGCTTGCAGTACGCATTTTTTCCTGCAAAATTCTGAATTGAAACATGTAATAAAAGCATTACTACTTTTAGTCCTAAAACTTAAGCTGTTTGATGGAAACTGAAGTGTTAGTTAAAAAAAAAAAAAAAAGAAAGAAATACAAACAATCCTTGTTGTGGATTTTGCTTTTTTTAGTATAAATTGCTTTTTCTTACATTACAAAATATTTTGTAGTGGAGAAGCAAGTCTCACCATTCCTATTACATAGATGTGAAAACTGAGGTTTAAAATGATGTGACTTGGTCACCCTGGTGTCCATTGAGGCAGCCAAGAAAAAATACTTGCTTTCTGCACTAGTGCAGGACTCCAGTCAATAAGCATCTTTCAGGTACAGTCATATACAGTGTGGATTTTTGCCATGCAGTTGTGGGACAAAAAAAAAAAAAGAAAAAAAAAAATACATCTTTCTTGCTGCTTTTTGCTCATCTATGTTCCATTCCTTTTTTCCTAGACTCAGATTATTTTTGTTTCCTCTGCTCTCAAAGTTGTTTTGCTTTCTGTTTATAATTAGACCTCCTCATGATAAAGTGTCATCTTCCAGCAGTGATTTGTTTGTTTATTCTTCAGAAAAGGCAGTCAAAGAAGGTACCTTGCATGTGGATCATATAAAGGTCTACTCTCCCAAGAAGAGACAGAGTAATTTCATTCTGATATTCAGGAAGGTTCCTTCACACAACTATCATAACTAGGTCATTTCATGTGGACAGACAAGCTAGTTTTCTTAGTCCTTGAGGGCTGTGACCATGAAGCAGGTATATTTTTGCGGTGTTAGGATGTTCATGGCAGCACAGACCAGACATGTTTGCTGGAAGAAAAACCTTTGTTCAGTAAGGTCCTTCTATAGCCATTCGTACCAGAGATAGACATAAAGGTAAGGGAGGGTCAATGTAAGAAGCTTTTGGTCTAAGCCTTTTGCTCGTAGTGGAGTCAGAGTGAATCCTGGGCTATGCATTCACTCCACGCACAGCATTCTTTACCCTTCCCTGCATACCTTCTTCTATATGCATGCGTGGTAACAACTGTTCTAGTTACATTTTTAGATTATGCAAATATGGATTATAAAAATTAATTTGAAAATATCCCCCACACTTCAAAAACATATTTGAAATAACTGTATGAATTTAACGTTAGGTAATGCAGAAGATAATAAAAGAAGCCATAGGGGGGATAAAAAGAGGAAGAGAGTGGAAGACAAGACTAGTCAGAGAGATGGTAAATTTTAAATGTTTACTTGTATTGCTAAGAATTAGAGAGCACTTAATTTTTTTAATTTTTTTCACTTTAATTCTGTAGCCAGTTCCTTACGCTGAAGGAATTGCAGTATAAATGCTTAAAAGGTTTAAACTTTATTGGAAGTAAAACAAGTACGGCTCAAAGATTTAAAATAAAAAAGATCTGCACCCAGAGATAAAGAATTGTATTTTCTTTTTATCACTTTGGGACAGAAATCTGCATGTTCACATAATCCTTCCCCCCCCTTCTTTTTAATGCCTTTTTTTTTTTGAAACTTCGCAGCATTGTGCAACTGCATATCCTTTCTAGAAATACTAAGGTGGAAAACCCTTCCCTGAACTCAATTAGCTATTGATAGATGAGTGCATAGATCTGTCAAACAACTTCATTTGCATTGTAGCAAGGCTTGGAGGGCTTAGCTGGCAGAGGGGTATCCCACTGAGCCATGTAGAGCTGCTCAGACACAAAGGAAGAGGCCATTTTTCCCTCCGAGTTAACAAGATAAATGACAAAAATGAGGGATGGAAGAAAAAAGTGTTACTTGTATTTCCCAAATTGGGAGTTGAAACAGCAAGTGTCACTTGGCACATTTTCTTTCAGTGCTAGGGCATGTTTAAGCAGGTAGTGGTCAGTGACTTCCTTCTGTATTGCAACTGCAGTTTTGTACCGCACGTATTTGTTGCGTTGTGTGGCGAGCTCCATTGGTGAACCATCTAGGGTACAAATAGTTGCCAGTAAAAATAAAGGTAATAATGCTCAAGCTGCCATTGTCAGCAAAAGAAATGCTTGCTAAACTATATACACAGATAAGATGAATCATCTTTGCCGGAGTTACAGCAGTCATCTGTGGCAGAACTGAGAACTGAATTGGGTTTCAAGTTCTAGTATAGTGTCCTGACAAGTTGTCATTTTCTTCTTACTGAGTTTTAAATAATACACTGAGAGCTGTACTGCAGCACTGCGAAGTGGAGCTTGTGCACTATATGTAGTGAGACTGAACTTGAGGAAGGAAACTTTAAGGACAAAGTAACAGAAATGATGAGAAATACAGATTTATTTGTATTTGCAGTTCAGGAGTGGCTAAATTTTATTTAGGGAGCCGTGCTGCCTGTTTATCCTCTGCCTTTGTTCATTGTTTCTCCTGTGCTGCTTGCTGCTAATGCAAATGTGTGCAAGATTAGGCAAATCCTGGCAGACAGTAGATGAGAAGGCAGAAGGGCCTTGCTAGGAGAGCAATTAGTCTCATTTTTGTTCTTTCATTTTATCTGTTGTTAGATGTTTTTCTCTTCCTGTTTTTGAGGAGAAATCACTTGGCAGACAGCAGGATTGCAGGCCGTTCCTGTGCCCACTGTGACTAGTAGAGCAGGCAAGGTAGCATTTTATACTTGGGTGCGTCATTAATCAGCTAGAGATCACACAGTAATACTGGAATATCACTTTTAGAAGGGACATCTTTGGACACTTCTATTATTAAATCTTATTTAAGGTACTGCTATATTTTTCTTAAACCTTCTTGCTTTAAAATGCAAGAAATAGCTTTCAGCACTCAAATTTCCTTTCTACTTAGCAGCAGCATTGCAGGGTGTAACTTACACCTTCTCATTTCTTTAGCTCCTCAAACAGCCCATTTGCTTCTGCAATTCCCAGCTGCACATTCCAGTTCTGTACCACCCCTTTCGCTATTCTGCATGAGTATTTGTGTGACCACTTCAGTAGCCTGGACTTCAAAATGAAACCTGTTTGAAAAAATGATATGACTTCTCGCCCCCATTTATCTCTAACCTGAAGAGGATCCCAGGTCTTACTTGTTTTGCTACTAGGTGTGTGCCACAGCTTCCCGTGTGCTATATTGCTTATAAAATATCAAGAAAAGAGGTATTTTTCTATCAGATCAGTCACCCAGTCTGGATGAGCACATTGACGTGCAAATTCCTGTGAAGGCAGAGTGCAGGATAGGAATAAAGGTACAGAAGCACGGGGAGAGTGCTGCAAAACAGTCTGCTAACTACACCAGGACAGGACAAGGGAAGGTGTGAGAGCCCTTTGAGCTGGGTGGTTGGTGGTGGTTTGTGGTGTGTGGATTTTTTTTCCCCCTCAATAAAGTCTCTGTTCAATGTCAAGCAGTTTATTTAGGTGAAAACATTGTGAAAAGGTGTGATTTTGATCTTAGAAATTATACAGAAAGTCTTGAAGTTGAAGCAAATCATTAGGTTTTCAGGTTGACAACTGAGTAAGAATTTTCTGTCTTATGAATGTGCAAGTTTGCAGCTGAATTGATAGTGAAAGATAAAATCTTACAGCTTCAGCAGCTGGAAAACTAATAAGGAAATACTCGAGTGCTGAAAAGATAAGACAAAGATTATTATCCCAGTTTGCTATTGCATCTGTTTAAAATACCAAGCCTTATTTCATCGTCTGGAGCAACCTATATGTTTGAAAAAGAAGTTTGATCCTGTTTTTTTGTTTTCTTCTTCTCTCATGGCAGATGCCAGTGATGGTGGACGATCCTATAAAACAGTTTTGGATCGCTGGAGAGAGTCACTTCTTTCTTCTACCAGCTTGTCCCAAGTCTTCCTTCATCTCTCTACGTTGGATCGAAGTGTCATCTGGTCCAAGTCCATCCTCAATGCTCGCTGTAAAGTGTGTCGAAAGAAAGGTGATGCGGAAAGCATGGTGCTGTGTGATGGCTGTGATCGAGGCTATCATACTTACTGTATCAGGCCCAAGCTTAAGGTATCTGAGGAAAAATACCTTCCTTTTCGCATAAAATTTGAGTAGTTCTTACAGCTAAGTGTCTTACTAATGCTTGCTTCCCCCCCCCCTTTTCCTTCTGTTTGTAGGTCATTCCTGAAGGAGACTGGTTTTGTCCAGAGTGCCGACCAAAGCAGCGCTCTAGACGCCTGTCCTCCAGACAGAGACCATCTGTGGAAAGTGATGAGGAGACTGCTGAACGAATAGAAGAAGGGGAGGAAGATGCAAACTATGATGAAGTGAGACAAAGTGAAGAAGAGGATTATGAAGAAGAGCAAGAGGAAGATGATGAATCTCAAGAGGATGAAGAGATGAGGTAAGCAGGCACCCATTAAAGTGGTTTTCTACTGAAATATCGTGATTATTAGGTGGAGTAATTGTTTGTGTAAGCACGTGTCTTGAAAATCCAGTGAGGGGGTGGGGTGGAGGGAAGCTTGTTATGAATTTGGCACTTACTAATGGGGTTTAAAATTAACAAAAGTTAGCTCCACTGGACTTGGAGTCACTTTTCAGAATGAAAATTCCACCATCAGGTGTGTGGGTGAGGGATGGCCATCAGGGTTGGGGTTCTGTACAACCATTGCTTGAATGTACAGTGGAGAGAACTTCAAACGGTAAAGATTTTCCAGAGAAAACATGGAGTTGTTTTCATCCAATTTTGAATTTTGGCGTACTAGGTGCATGCACACAGTAAGTGTTAGAAAAGTAGGGAAGGCAAGATCATTCATCCGAGCCTGTGTCACATTGGAAGGACTGAGGACTTCTGCAATAGCAGACTTAAGAAAAGGAGAAGGGGAAAAAAAAAAGGCATAAATAATCCAATGTGATAATTTCAGGAAAGTGATGGATTTGATACAGAGCAGGAGTATAAACTTGCTCAAGGAAACTTCTAATTTGAGAGTGCTTTTTGTCTGTTCAGTACAATCGTTTGAATTGACTGAAGCAAAGCTATATCTAGCTTCAAAAATTGAGATTCAGTAGTAGGACAGAAGTTGCATCTTCTTGATAGGTAAACTTGTCTCTGGGATCTTTCTGTAATGGCAGGAGAAGCTTGAATTTATAAAAGTTATAAACTTTGACTAGAGTGTAACATTTATATTTAGCTGTTTAGAACCGTGATTTATTTCTGTAGCTGACAGTGTTCAAAAATCACGGTAGCTAGAACTGCTGTGAGAACTAAGTAGGCAATTTCAAGAAACTGATAGATGGTGCTCCAGGTAACACATCTGCATTGCACAAGCTGCCACGGTGATCAGAATTCTGAGCATTTCCTTAAAGTATGTGCTGCACATAATATTTGATTAAAAGAATTCAGAGCAGCATTTAAGAGACTGGTGGTTAAATGAATGCATCAGCGAAAGTCTCTTGCCTGCCAGCCTTGAATGTTTGTTTTTTTTTTTTTTAAATACTGAATTAGAAAACTAAGGGGAATAGAATATGAGGATAAATCTAATTATTCACTTTTTGTAGCCCATCAAAGCAAGGAAGACCACAGGTCAAGTTTCCATTAAAAATGAGAGCAGCCAAACTCAACAATCCTTTCTCAAGTCGGAACAGCCACCGTCAGGCAAGATACGCTTCTCGGAGTCAGCAGAATACACCTAAGCAAACTGGATCTTCATCTAGAGTTACCAGGAGGGGTCTAAGAAAGGTAAAATCGGCCCCTCCATCAGTGACGAAGCCTTCTTTACGACTTAGTAGTCGGACCACTCGTCAGAGCCAAAGTTCATTGCAAACAGATGTATTTGTGGAATTGCTCAGTCCTCGAAGACGACGAAGAGGAAGAAAGAGTGCTGATAACACACTGGAAAATAGTCCTTCCAATTCTGTCGGATTTAGAATTGTTGATACTGCAGACTCAAATGAACGGGTTAGAAAGTATCCAGTTGCTGCCTCAAAGCTTTCTCTTCCTGTTAGCGAACCCAAGAGAAGAGGCAGGAAACGACAATCCACAGGTTAGAGAAATCTGTTTATCTGGAATGAAAAAGTTCACTTGCTTGTTAAAATATCTGTGTGGTAGAGCAAAGACTAGAATTAGTGAGAAATGGTGGCTGAAAGCATTTTTGCCATTTCCAGTAAAACATTCCCATTTTTTTTACAGTGATGGGAGGGAACCTTAAAGACATTTCAGTCATCTAAAGAATACGTGATTTACCATATCTATGTTGGAATTTTCATATTTGCATGCAGTATGGAACAGTCACTAATAAGGAGATAGAAAATATATGTGCCTTAAACCATGCAGATGTTTACTTATAGCTTTTAGAGTTTTCTTTTATTAAAGAGTTAAACAGGTGAAGAACACAGATGTAGGCAAGGTAGCATTTTATGGAGCAAAGGAGACATTTAGTGGTTAATAACAAACTGTAGTCTTGTTAATTACTGAGGCCAAACTGCATGAGTTGTGGCCTTAAACTATGGCATTAGTAGTTTTAATACCTCAGGTATCCAAAAGCAGGAGCTGTTAACTTTATTATGAGCAGTTGAACCAGAAACTGCTACTGGACACTAAAGTAGATTTTTTTCCCAATTAAAACAGTAACACGGAATTGAAATCAATATATGATACTGTGCTAGACAGAAGTCTAAGGATTAAAATATCTGCTTATCTTTTAATTTCTCTCCAGGTTTTTGTAGCTTAAAATTTGACTTTTTTTCTCTCTTCTCCTAGTGTAATGTAGCTGTTCTTGGAATCTACCCCTGCTGGCTGTGAGTAGGGTGTAGGATGAGACAGCCAAGCAAAAAGAAAAATCTGTGTCTTACCTCCAGCTCACAAGATACAGGGGCTCAAAGGGCAGGAACTGAAAACTCTGCTTGACATTGCATCTTCTAACCATCTGTACCCCGTACTATCTGTTTTTCGTTTGTTTTCTTTTAGAATAGGATAATGGTGTTTCACTTTCATTTGATCTTTTACATGTCAGGCTTTTATTTTCATCTGGTGGGATGTTTTTGTTTTTTTCCTCCCCAGAATCATCTCCTCAAACCTCATTGAACAGGAGAAGTTCAGGACGTCAAGGGGGAGTTCATGAACTCTCAGCTTTTGAACAACTTGTAGTGGAACTGGTACGACATGATGACAGCTGGCCTTTCATGAAACTGGTTTCCAAAATCCAGGTAACTGATAGAACTGCGGAGGGAATGATAACATTAGAGAATCCTGTTTGTTGTCAGTAAAACTTGGACTTTATAGTACTACCCAACAGGAGAATACAGTGGGATTTGGGAGAATTCTTACACTTCAGCTCAAATATTTGGTGCCAGAACTAGGTTTTCCAAATGACGTGGTGTTACGCAAATTTTAAATATGCTTGGCATCAAGTGTGTATAACTGAAATGCTTTGATATGGAAAAAAAACAGAGCAGTGGACTGATAAAGATAAGTGTGTGGTTATTAATTAGTTCAATTGATCTTCAATTTATGCAAGAGTATTTTCAGAACAGATCTGCAATAAAATAACAAGGTAAGAACAGCTTCATTCTGATGTTAATTGTGATGCAGTAATAAGGTGACTTCTTAGCTGAGTTCTTAATTTAATTTTCTCCTGATGTAGATTATAAAACACTTGATGGTAAAATAGGTATCCTTAGTACTGCTTTAGAGACTTTTTTCAGTAAAAGTTCCCAAAGCATGTCTGGTTTTCTGCAGGCTGCCCTAGCTTGTCAGTTGTAAGACATTGCTGGATTTATTCTGCAGTAACAAAGTGCCAGTCTTCTTCAGTCCCTCTGGAGCAACTCTGGCAACTCTGCACAGACAGCAGTAATAGTCGTCTTGCAGGAGTCAGAGCTCAGTGTTTAAGTGCTTTTTTAAAATTAGCAGTGGTAAGTGGTAAATGAAGAGGAGGAGGAGAGGAGTTTTGAATGAATGATTTCAGGATGAGCATCTGGCTACTATAGTAGTGGAATTGCTTTGGGAAGCTTAAGTCTGGTGAATGCAAGGAAGCTTCTTAAGGAGGATGGATGGAAAACTCAGCTTAATTCAGATCCTGAGAATAAACTATGAGAGTTCATTGCATTCAGGTTTGCACAAATAAATCACTGAAGGATAGTCTGTACAGTTCAGAAAGAAAAATCCATACCTGAGTGTCCCAAATTTTCTTCATTATGCCAGAAAAAGAAAATTACTTTTTTTTAGTGCTTATGTAAGCAGCACTTTGAAAGTGAAAAAAATGAAGAATTTGATCTAATGCTGTTTCTCTGCTAATTCTTCTAGGTTCATTTGCAGGTTGTATTTGATACAGTAAAGTTTCAGGCAATAATAAAGAACTTGGTTTTAGAGCACGTGTAATGGTGCACGGGGATATTTCTTATAAGAAAGCAATATTTAGAGCAGATTGTGCTTTTTAAAAGTTGCACTTTTTCTCTCGCTCTGTGGGTGAGAAGAAAGCACCCATACCTCAGTGCTTAGTTGGACCTCAAAACCTGTCATCCAAGTGATCAGTACCCTTAAGGGTTAAGCAGTCTCTTTTCTCCTCTAACATTTATCACACAAACGCTGTTCTGAGTGGCACTGTCTCTGGTACTTGCACGCTGCATCCTGCTTGCTACAGAAAGTTCACTACCGTCCTTTCAACATAACTAAATGGAATTTCAAGGAACACTGCTAAAACGTGAACAGCAGTGGAGTAAAAATGTCCATTACTCGTTATTAAGGAGCCTTTAATATTAACGTTACAGGAAAATGAAACATTTTTAAATCTTGGAAAACTTTTGCTCTCAACAGATCACAGTAGCTGTAACACCCTAATGCTTATCTGCTCATATAATTTTATTTCCTGCAGTCGTTCACAGGGCATTTAGGATTAGATTTATTTGTTAAGTTGCTGGTTGATGTTTGCCGTGGTCTGCTACTTCAATGATGTACAAAAATGGAAAAGCAATACCTGCAAACTGACACTCAGCTCAGGAAATGTAGGTTGTTGCTTGGGACTCCTCTGTTTGTTCAAAAACAAAACCAAAATGCTTTCTGCTAATGCAGGACTTCCTTTTTTTACCTAAGTAGAATTTTAAGCTTCTGTTGGTTTTTGTATGAATAAAATTCTTCTTTTTTTAAAGGTACCAGACTACTATGATATCATCAAAAAACCTATTGCCTTAAATATAATCCGTGAAAAGGTGAATAAATGTGAATACAAGCTTGCATGTAAGTATCAATAAAAGTAACAAACCCTCTTGTCTCTTTAAAATAAATTATCCTAAAATAGAGCTGTGTTGGCATCTGAAGTCATGTTTTTTTTGAAATAACATGATTCATTTTCAACAAATCTTATTTAAAAATGCTTTTTACTACCAAAGTACATGATGTATGGATAGATAAGAAATGAGCATGTGAAATAATCCAGGTAATTTCTCAAGCCTTTGATGTCAGTGTGCGATACTGATTAAATACTTAGAAAAGTTTGAGTTGTTCCTTGTTCTGTATTCTCTCTATTGATTATCAGAGGAATTTAAGAATGTTTACGTGGCTCTTCACTAACACATGGTAATATACTTGATGCATATGTAAAAATAGGGTGGCAACTCTGCACTCATTCAGCGGTGTCATGCTCCTTTATTATACCGCCATTTGATGACATGAGACACCCTAAGTTCACTTATTTACTTTTTATTTACTAGCGGAGTTCATTGAAGACATTGAGCTGATGTTTTCAAACTGCTTTGAATACAACCCTCGTAACACAAGTGAAGCAAAAGCTGGAACTAGACTTCAGGCTTTCTTCCACATTCAGGCTCAAAAGCTTGGACTTCCTATCACATCTGGTAATGTGGACCATGCCGCTCCCGTGGCAAAGAAGTCACGAATCTAACCTCTGCCTTCCAAAGGATTTTTTGAGGGAATCTGTTAAATTCATTAAAATGAAATGTTAAATCATGCAGTCATCATACCTGTATAAAGCAATAACAACTGTTTAACCACCTTGAAGTGTGGCCTGCACTATATTCTCAATGTAATATTAAGCACTCAGGAGAACGTAGGAAAGATTACCTTTGCTACAGTTTTATTCAGTGTCTAATAATTTTGATAGATGTACTGGGTACAGTACTGGTTTACAGAGGTTTTGTACATTTTTAATACATTCATGTGTCCAAATATCTTCCAGAAATGCATTGTTTTTTCCTGCACCAAATGACTTGTTTCATCCTCTAGATTTTGTAGGAGCTGTGGTATTGAGGGCTTTATCAACTCAGATAAAATCTTCTGCTGTAGCACAGTTGAAGAAACTGTGCATGTTTAAAACTTGTTTGAGCATATCTTCTCAACACTACACATGAATGAGTACAATTGCATATCTTTTAAGTACTGTACCAGTGCTGGCTGGAGGTATTCAGTCTGAGTTTATTAAGTAGATATTTATTTAGCATTCAAAGTAATTTGTGAATTTGTTTTGTATTTATAAAATTTGTACTGGGGATTAAAAACAAAAAAAAAAGAGTTCCATAACTTTTTTAATTTCCTGTGTTTTTTGTTTATTCCCCTCTAACTTCTTGATGATCAATCAATAAATATCTTCCCCTCTACTTGGCAGTTCTAGCAATGAGTAAATTTACAGGACTGTATTATAAGTTTCTATGTACAACTTTCGAAGTGTACAAATAAAATGACACATTTTTCAAAGTATGTTGAGCTTCTGACATCTACTTTTTGATTACACTGCTCTGCCACCTTCCCCATTCATTTACTAGGACATGTTGATGGAGAGAATACAGCAGAACTTGGTTTCGGCACAAGTACCACAAAGTACCCTGACCAGCATTTTCAGGAGCTGCGGCCACTGTGCTGTCCGGTCTTTGACCAATGCAAGTGTTTGGTGTGTAAGGAGTGATGCAAGAAGTGTGTGTATAAATTGTTCTATAAGTATGGTTCTTTAATTAGGATCTTTATTCTGTCAGTGTAAAATCTCACCGCTCTTGGCTGACCAGCAGCTTCTGTAAAGCATCCTTACTATTCTTGGCAGTGGTCTCTTATCAGGTTGTTTGCTTTCAGGTCTGTACCTCCATTGCAGGGAGTATGCCGTAGTCTGAGGAAACAGCGTAGAGCACAAGTCTGGGGGTGAAGAGGGCAGGAAAAACTGAAAGATGAGGTTTGCTGCTTCAGCAACTTTTGTCTCCATACGTCTGTGCTAGCTTATATTGCATCCTCATGAAGACTTGTATACACTACCGACCTGCACAATTACTTGCTGTGTAACTGTGGATTTTCTATGCCTGTATTGCTTACCTTGCCTTAGAGATGGCAAGAGCAGGCATTCCCTTGAGCCTGGGGAACAGTTGGTGATAGGAGACTGACCAGTTTGAAGTTTAAAAGGGGGGGGGGGGGGGGGGAATCTTAAGAATGAGAATAGCAGGTTTATTGTTTAAAGATTCATGTTAATGCTTCAGAGTTTGTACACGAGCTGCTCCTTGTATGTAGCTGACATCTCTCTTGTGTCCAGACCATAGACATGTTTCTTGTTCCATAAAGGGTTTTTTGACCTTCAGACCACAAAGAATGCCAAATACTGTAAGGAAGTGAGTAGCAGAAAGGTCCTTTGCATGGTGTGCAGGTTGAACGTGATATCCATGCATCTGTCGAGTCCCAAGAGGCTGTGAACATACTGACAGGCAGGTTGCACAAACAGTTGTGCAAGTTCTTGCCCACATGAATGCTTCCCATTGACTTGAATGTGAGTACTTGGGGGGGAGGCACAGTGAACTGGCCAAGTCCATCTGTGGCAGATGCAATTGAAATTGTTACTGTCCTCAACCTACTCCCAGCTGTTCATTCCTATCACTTTTTCTCCGAGGTTGTTTCCTTCAATAGCTTCCCCTCAGCAACCCAAGTATAATTTTGAGTTTGGGTGGAGCAGATGGGAACTGTTCAACCCAAATCTCTCTCAGCTTGTGCCTGGGTTGTTTGTATGTTTGTGCCAAAGTTACCAATTTATCATTAAGTTTGCATGCCTAAGGCTTTAGTTAAACTTGCTGAGGGTGGGATATGGAGAGGTGCACATTTTGTTCAACTTTCCTGCAAAACAAACCCATGTCTTACTGTAAGCACGCTTTTCTCAGGCTGCCATCCAATGCCCTTACTACTAGGGGAAGGGATATGCACTATCTGTAGGAGGAGTAAACTGGGTATGTTCAACTGTTTCATCTCTGGTTCAGAGGTCTTGACTAATGGGGCTTTACCAGGCTCTTCAAGAACACAGGCAGTAGGCTTCCATGAGCTCCAAGTCTGGCGTCTGCTCTCAAAAATAAAATTTTGACAAAATTCTTAGTGGAAGTCTTTTCCTTCTCGGTAGCTCCAGTATATTGTAGCCCAGCAGGCATCCAAAGACTAACAGCAGCTGGTTTTTCTCCTGTGCAAATTCTGTCGCTTTACTTCTCTTGCCCCTTTTATTCATGATAGAGCTGGGACTTAATGAGTTTTAACCGCCTTAGACAGTTTCTTCTGATGCTTTTTGTATGTGATGATTCTCTCATACCAGCAGGGCTAATTCCTGTGGAGGAATTGGGCTCCAGCCCACAGTACTGTCTCTTTCCAGGAAATCTGCATTTCAACAGCGTGCTCTGCTCCTGGCCACCACAGGTGGTCAGGGATTCAGGAGACAAATCTCTCCTGTGGCTGCTACTGTTGGAAACTGCCCTTCCTCCCCAGGCAGCTCTGGGTTAGAAGGAGAAGACTTGTTCCTGGAGTCCTGTCTTGAAATGCTGAGCACAATGCGGTGTGGTGGCTGCGGACAAGCTTACGCTAGCTGCTTGCACCGTGGCGTGAGTTAGCAGCAGCGTAGCAAGGCTGTTGTGCCAGGTCCCTTCACCTGCGCCAGCCAGCGGGTGATCTCCTCGGCGGGTGCATCTCGTGTCAGGTTTGCCTGTGGACGGCTGAGCTCCTGGAAACCTCCAGCGACACTGGAAAGGTGGAGCTGCCCCGATCAGGCAGGCCAGGCCCCGTAACAGGCCTGGGGCAGCACCTTCCGCTCCGACAGGCTTGGGCTGGGGCCACCACGTCCCACAGCCACTGATGGGTGGCGGTTGTGCAGGGGGAGAAAAAAGTATTTTGAGAGCACGTAATTGTTAGTACTGAAGTTAGGGAAAAGGGACTTAGCCTAATTGTAGTGAATACAGGCACTTAGAAACCACTAGGTGGCAGCTGAAAAGCAGGGAGGGCCTGCACGTGTAGGCAGAGGGAGGCAGGGACTGCCCTGAAGAGTTGACTTGATGCCGGAAGCTACAGCCATGCCCGGCACCCTGCCCCCTATAAAGCTGTGGTGGTCCAAAAGTGGAGATTGTGCTGCGGATGTGAGCAGTGAGCAGGTCTGGGACACCGAACCAAGATGGAGGCCTGCCCAAGGTAATGCTGCTGCTGGTCATCTGGTGACTCAGGAGGTCACCCGGCTTTATGACTTCTGAAATGTTGATGTAACTACTGAATTAACCCTTAGCCTACGAGTCTTGTATGTTCCACATTTCATCTGTTCGTATTCAACTAAATAATACCTGACTAACTCTGGTCATGTTGCCTAGTGTATACTGCTATCGTAACTGATTGCAACACTTCCAGCTAATGCTTCTGGAGGCTCCCAAGGGCTATTTCTGCTGTGCAAAAGCCTTCTCACTCTGAAAACGGCCTGTATCCAGATAGATGCAGAAACTTTTTTGTACGGTGTGTGGCTAGGTTGCTGTAACTCCAGGAGCTCTTTCCCCAGCACACCTAAACTGTCCTGGTCTTCAGAGCTGCAGGTTCCTGGTCTTGCCCTCCAGAGGGGCTCCTTGTGCTTCGCTCAGCAAGCCACAAAGCGCTGTGCTGACACTTCTCAGCCTGCTACCAGCAGGCCGGTTGATGCCTTCTTCCTCCTCCCCTTCATCAGCAACCTGTTTCCCTTAATCTGTTAAGGCAAATGTTATTTTAATTATTTTAAAACAGTGCTATCTTAAAACTTAGCCCTTATGTGTGCAGTTGTGCGTATGTTCAGCACAAGACCTCAGTAACAACACCTCTTGGACGATCTCCAGTTGCTAATAAAGCGTCCCATTTTGGGGCACTCAGGTTTGAAGATGTTTGGATTAAGTCAAATGCAAAAGGTGAACCGATTTGTGTGGCAAACCACAGAAATTATAAGGACAGGTAAGTAAAGCCATCACCTTGATTCCTATCTGCTTTCAAATAAGGATAATGAAGTAGCACCACCCCTAAAACATGTCCACGTATTGCAGAATCTGGGAACAACATACATATTTTTAAATTATGTGGATATATGTGTATACTTGTTTTAAAAGCATTTATTTTTTTTAATTGCTGTAAGCCAGCTACGTACGCTAGTTACCATTCACGAACATTGTGCTTTTGTGCCTTTCAAGGTTACATCCATATGTGGGATATGTGTGGTGAAGCTGGGACTTACTGAAGGCAGCAGCCCCTGCCCAGGACTGCAGGGACATCATGGGGCTGTAGCTGCATTTAAGCTTTTTATTTATTTTTTTTAAATAATCAGACCAATCTGATCTGCTGGGGTTGAAGCACTTTTGTCTTGGACATGTACGTGCTGACAGATAATCACAGCTGCATTCTGGCAAATGGACGCTTTTTCCAAACCAATGCTTTTTGGTACTTGGAGAACATCACAGAATCACTGAGTAGCTGAGGTTGGAAGGGACCTCTGAAGATCACCCAGTCCAATCCCCCTGCTGAGCAGGATCACCTAGGACACATTGTGCAGGATGGCATCCAGGTGGGTTTTGAATATCTCCAGAGAAGGAGACTCCATACCTCTCTGGACAACAAAGTGCTAAGCAGCAATGTAAACTACACCCAAAATGCTTTCAGGGGCAGAAGTCCACGAACTGCATATATTTACCAAAAAGTATCCGATGCTGACTTTGGGCTTGTTTCTCTGCCACAACATATCATTCTAGCTTTCTAGTGCTTCTTTTCTGGAAAATTGCTGAAACTGTATTATTATTTAGGTGTATTATTTAGGATGTATTATTTATATTAACTGTATTATTATTATTTAGGTACTAGCAGCACGTTTAATTGCCCGGTGGTCCCAGTACATGGTGCTGGTATTTTGGCACTGGGTACAGCCCATACCATGAGAGGGAGCTGGAAATAGGGTGTTGGAGGTATCATTTCCCTTGTGACTTGCAGCAAAGTTGTCTTGATATTCACACAAACGAACTTTAGTTTTGTTGGTTTGTTATTCTTTGTTTATCAGTTCATTTAGGCTTTATATAACCATTCCCGAGATGGAGTCCCATAAGAGCACATACAATAATCAATGTGCCTTTCTACTCTTCTTGTCTAGGTAACCTTACAGATCAAATTAGTCTGGAGAGGAAAGGACTTGTAAGAGACCGGTTGTACTGTGGCTTGGCTCCTGTGACACGCCAGAAATGCGATCCAGGATGCTGAAACATCTTGGTTTGGATCATGGCTTTGAATGTGCTGCTGGGCAGCGTGCAGCTTTGCCTGTGGGATCAGGAATTCACAGTTCCCTTTTGCTGCCTAGATCCCACCATCAGTCACATGCTGGGCTTGGCGGTGCTGGCACCCCCGAGCATCCCGCTGTCCCTGGAGGACACTCGCAGTGACCGACAGGTCCCGTGATCCAGCAGCAGTTATAAATACTTCTCTGCCCCAGCCATCCTAAAGCCCATTCTCAACCACCAGCACGTGATCTCAACTCATGTATTTAGCATGTTAGGCTTAGCTAATGCTCTATTTTTAGATTGCTCTCTGAAAAACAAAAGCTTCCTGGTTTTCAAATGCAAATAGACTGCTTTTAAGCAGCATACTTTGTGAGGGGCTTGCAGTGCTTGGGACAGACACATGAGTAGGTTTAGCTTGTGCATCTTTTGTTTCCATACCTTGTCCATCTTTTTTTTTTCCATATTTATCCATCTTTTTTTTTTTTTTTCCATTGTTTGTCCATCTTTGTCTCCAAGAGGTTTCTAAGAAGCAGTCCATGGGTTCAGCCTTCACCACACAGAATTTCCTTACATCTGGAGGCAATGCTGCAAGCCGACTTCTAGGTCCTTCTGGAGAAAATTTCAACAATTCAAAACTTCAAAAGCAAAAGTGTCTGTCCTCCTTTTTGGCTGACCTTTGTGACTTCCAATCTAAACAGGCCATGCGAATTAATCTCCCCTGTCTTGGCACTTTGGTGATGGTTCCTCATCTCCTGGACAGGATTTGATCCTTTCCTGGTGAATAATTTTGTGTTGCAAAGATGCCTCCTTAAATCAGACCTACGGTGTCCTGGAAGTGCTACTGATGAGGGTTAGGAGCAGACCCTTTTCCAAGGGCCTTATTCCAAGGCGATGACCTAACCGCCGCAGGAAGGGAAGCACGCAGAGATGAGGTGTCTTCCTGGCAGTAGTATAACTGGTCAGTAGCAGAATGAGGCCAAGGCTGCAAGACTTGGGATTAGTGCCTGTCCTCTGTGTGCAGGCTGCTTTGCACTTGTCCAGCCACTGGGAACAGGATCCCGTGTCCCGCCTGCAGCCCCTGTGGTCTCTGGGGTCCAGTGTTTTGGATTCATCTTTAAAGAGGAGAACAAAGCTGAATCACTGTGTTCCTTATGCCGGGCAGCTCAAACATCTTGAAGGTTTGCATGCCTCTATTCAGAAGGGAAAAAGATTCCTCAAATCGTTGCAGCCTCGTCCTGGAGCTGCACCAGGTTAAAGTGCGTAATGTGCTGAGCTGCCTGACCGCATCCCAGCTGTTGGCGGCCCCCTCCTGAGAACCAGGCTGGAGCGGTTCAGGAAACTACCATGTCCTCTCCTCCACCAAGAGGAGTCACTGCTCTGTCGCTGAACGAAGAAACCTGAACGAGATGAAACTCCTGTTAGGAAAGCTGTAGATGTGGATTTTTATTTTGGTGATGCAACTGGCTGCTTCTTTGTATGAGCTCTGCTACATTTACATACCAAATTCTGTGCACTACACGTGAGCAACGAAGCATTTGTTGAGCCACAGTAGTAACAGTAAGAAAACAGAACTTTTTTTTTTTTTTTTTTAAATTTCTGGTCTGATTTTTAAGGAAAAAAAAATCTGCTTCTGTGCTGTGGCAAATCCACAGCTATCCTGGTGTAAGAGGCAGGAGGATTTGATTTCCTGAACTTGGAGAGAGAAACAGGGCTTCGAGACTGGCAGTGTAAGGGCTATTGCTGAGTTTGTGTAAGACAGGAGGAGGAGACGTGGCACCTGCTGAACGTTGATGAGGCGTGTGCTTAGCAAAAGGAGCTTAGAGTGGCAGGAGACACCTGGCTCGAGCAAGGCGTACAACGGAGGGCTGCTGAACAGCTACTGTTGTAACAACTTTCTTCAGGTGGCAAAGGCAGGGGAATTTTAGCCACCAACCTGAAGAAGTTAGCGAAGGGTGAAATTGCTATTGAAGAAGCACCGCCTGGGACCGTCGCATTGATTACATCCCCGCTAAGCCTTAGGCATCCCAGTTTTATAGCTCCGCTGGAAATTCCTGACAGAAAGCAGCAGAACTATTAATGGCATCTCCTCTGGGCTCCTCGTGTGCGTGTCCTTGAATTGTGACAGGAAGGGCTGCTGGGTTCCTCTGCAGCCGTGAGTGGATGCTGTGGGCCGGGGGCCGTGCTTAAACAGCAGATCCCAGGCACGGCTTCCTGCCCCGTGCACTTCTCTGGGCAGCGATACCTCCGCTGCCGGCACGAGCCGGGAGAGCAATGTGCTTCAGAGCAGAAGCGGTGTTCTTCAGCCAAAAACAAGCTGGCAGTACCAGAAAACAGTTTGTTTTTCTCCTCCTACAGTTTTCACAGCTGGCACGCTTTTAGTTTGAGAGATTTGCACTTTTTAGGTGCCTGTGCCACGAGCTCACCGTGTAGGAAGAAGCTGTGTGTGTGAAAGAAGAGCACAAAAGGAATGGGTTATCCAGACGAGGTTTTCCAGCTGGCTGGCACATCTTGCACATCGTGCCATTGCTTCTTGGCTGCTTGGAGAAAAATCCTGGACTTTTATTTGATCAGAACAATTAAATAATGAAATCTATATTTTGTGTTGCATTACAGCCTATTCTTGCAAAGCAGGCTGGCAGCTTTTCTCTAACCCGCTTACGAGTGCACAGGTCAGAGCCACACACCTGGTTTTCCAAAGGTCACGTTGGCTCCCCTCCTGCCATTTCGCTGCAACAAACATTATTCTGTGAAGCACAGCAGCTACCGCGCCGTCCAGAAAATGATGCTGCTTTTCACATTTCCTCTCTTTAGGCAGGATTTAGCACATCCTAGATTTAGACACATCCGTGTCTGCTGCATAGCCGGGGCTCTGCTTCACTGCGCATCCAGATACATGGCTCTAGCACGTGGGTGGCTGGAGGTAACAACCTGCACCAAACTCCTCAGCCCTGCTGTTGTCGGAGGATGCTTATTGAGAAGGAAAGTCTGGCTTTGCTGCTTGTGTGAAACAGAGGTTTCAAGAAGATGATTGCTGTGAATGTCCTGCATTTCCTCCCCTGGGGGAAGGACGCTCTGGGGCGTACAGCGTGGCACGGGACCCAGGCCTCCCTGCCCTGTGCCGGAGCTTGCCGCAGGCTTCCTGTGTGACCTCGGGCACCCAGGGAGGGGAGGCTGCATTAATAATCCTCATAACAAGCTTTGAGGCATTGGAACAAAAATGCTACAAGTGAAAAAAAAAACAATCTATACCATGGAAACGAAAGTTTTCTGAGAAAAAAAGATGGTAACAGTGTCTGGGCTGAGTAACTGATACGCAGCCAGTGGCTGATCTTACAAAGCCTTCTTTACCTGGGGTTATGCTGTACATTTATCTCAGCTGTGAGCAAGAGGCAGCAGGAGGAGAGATGCGGGAAGAAATTGCTCCTGGGGAAAACGCTATTTGCAGGCCACAAGGGGATTTACGGAGGTTTCAGGGTACACGACAGTGACTCCTCCTAGTGCTGTAAATGTGTAAACCTTTGTGACCACAGAACACATGCTAATTACCTGAGTCATTTTTTTATCTTCTGTGTTCATTAATAGCACCGAGCAAAATTTCCCTCCATGTCAGACTTTCAGAGACCTTTTTTTTTGATTCTGTTTACCCAGAGACACGGGGAATTCCCCGCTGCCCCGAGCAGCGAGCTGCTGCCTCCCTGAGCGTCTGCTGCGTCCTCTGTGGGTGGCTGCCAGGGCCCCAAAATGGGACCCTCTGTCCCCCAGCCCTGCACACGGTGCTGAGCCCGAGTGCCTGCGGAGCCCTGCGGTGACCCCAGTCCCGCGGCTGGACGGGGTGCTCCCACCAGCAGAAGTCACCTGCCATGAATTGCCAGCTTGCCTTGGAGGAAATCCGGCGGCCCCGAGGCTCCCGGTCCGCAGCCCACAGCTCTAAGGACTCAGTGCACATGGGGCTGTAAATCTCACTAACTCACAGCAAAACCATGCTGGCGTCTTCCAATTACAGCCAAGGAAATGTAGTGTGCTGAATAATTTTTCAAAAGAAAGGCGTCTGCAATGTAGGGAAAGACACAAAATCTGAGTGTTGGCCTTTTGCTGGGTTTTTCTGTAATCTTCACTTTTATTACAAGAACTTAGATTTTATTCTGCATTCTTTGTTCTCCCACTGAAAATAGGGAATTGTTGGAGGGAAACTGGACGTTTTCCAGAGGTATGCAGGAGAGCAAAGGAAAAAAAGAAGGGCCGTGGGCAACAGAACTCACAAAATGCAGTTTCCTATGGATTTCTCTCTTGACTGACTGATTTTTCTAACTGAACAGTTAAGACTTTGTTACTTCAGCGTACACCTACGCAAGTTCCTCTGCTTTCCCTTTGCAGGCCCTGCCTGAAGGTAATTCAGTGACACCCCAAAAGATCTGACGTCTCACAGCAGAACTCAACAGGTGTCTGAGGTGAACCTGTAGTTGCACAGCCCCGCTTTCTTGTAACTCAAATGAATTATTTTATGAAGCTTAATTACTTAATTAAGGAGCTTAATTACTTTTGTGACCTCTATCCTTCTGCCAGGTTTAACTCAAATAAGCTAACAAGTTAAAAAGTTCTCAGGCCAGGGACCTGCCCAGGTGAGGGAGGGGATGCCCACAGAGGCCAGGTGCTGGCCTTGCTGCCGCAGGAAATCAGGCTGAAATAAAAATGCTCAGTTTAGAGGTGCTGACAGAAGAGCAGAGAGGATGTAGAGGATGTGAAAGCAATGGGCTGTGCTTTAAGAGAGCCTGAATGCACAAGGCAACTTAGTTCATTATGATCACTCGATGCTAATGAGCATCCAGGAGCTGAATCCAAATGAATGCTGTACCGTGAGTCACTGCTTCCATCCACAGAGGGAGAGGGGAGACTTGGAGGGGCTCCTCAGGGGCACGTGCTCAGCACAGGGTGTCATTCACAAAGCTTTTAGTGCTGCTGCTGGCCTCTCTGAATCACAGGGCTATTTCGGTGGTGCCCGGTGGGATGCAGGTCGCGTGGCACAAGGGTAACGAAACTTGGTGCTTCCTGAGTGCCGCCAGATGCAGGGGTGGGGAACCAGATGAGCGGCAGCTTTGTCTGACTGCTCCAGCAACACATTTTGCTTGGTCGTTATTGCTCTTGGCTGGATATTGGCCATTTCTGTGGCCTCCAAGGTCACCACTGGGCTCTATCACAAGTTCCTTGTCTGATGGCTGCCATCACAGGGAGTCCCTCATTCTGCTGAAAATGAGAAGGCCCTGTCTGTTTACCTCCAAGCTGAGAAATGCTCTCTGGTTCTGGTAAACTCATTTATTTCTCAGCAATTTCTGTAAAGTCATAAAATACCCCTTATCCAATCCTTGCTTTTTCAGAACTCTGCTGGCTGCCAGGTACTGGTCAGGGATCTGTAGCCAGAGCCCGTGTGGCTGGATGCTGCAGGTATGCACCTCGGGAGCTGCCGAGGCCCCAGGACAAGCAGCTGAGACGGCTGCAGGCGGCTTGGTGCTGGTTGTCTGGTGAGGCTGCACCTCCCGGGATGGAGGAGTGCCTGCTTTGAACCTGGGCTCGTATGACGGAACAGCTGAGGAGTTCTGGTTTGGTCTGGCCAGGTTTGGGTGTCTCGGGACTGATGTATAAACCTCTCCCACATCATCCATAACCCACACCCTGTTACGGGGAGGCTGGGGGTTCCAGCAAGATCGCAGCTGAGTCAACCAACGTAATTGCCTACAAATCCTTAATGATGCTGATTAGGTGCTGGAGCGGGTCTCGTGCCTTTTGGTACGTGAAGGCTGCAACAGAAGCGTTTTCCTAAGCCAACAGAAGCGGTAACTCCAAACCAGGTGGGTTCACAGTGCTTGCCGAAGGCTTTAACGGGGTCTGGGTTCAGCTGAGGTTTGCAGGAGCTGGCAGCAACACCTTGGTGCTGAGGGGAGACCTGGCAGGTGAGGGGGCAGCTGAAATGCTGAGGTTTCCAGAGCAACCCTTTTGGCCAGGCTCAATGCTGGCCTCACCTCCCCACTTGCAGCTCGGCTGGGTCAGGAGGAGCAGAAGACCTTTCTCTGCTGGGCTGCAGCCCCTGCTGCAGACCTTTCCGTCCCGAGCAGTACTTCAGTGCCACTTCTGCTGGGGAGTGGAGCAGCTTGCTTCATCTCCCCTGATATCAGATGGAGAAGGGCTGGGTTTCCAGGAGGATCACAGCTGAATCACCCGACAAAACCGGCTTGCAGCTCCCAGGCACTGTTGCTCTGCTGTTGCTTTTCCCTTCCCCTTTGCCATCTTCAGGCAGGAGCTGGTGCTGGAAGCACAGAGCGTGGCTTGTTTGGAGGACCGCAAGGGGCAGGCGATGAGGTGCTGAGCAGCCAGGCCACCTCACCCCGCTCCATGCCAGCAAAACGAAGGCCAAAAAAAAAAAAAAAGAAAAAACTGCAGTCCTTCCAGTCAGGCCTGGTCTCTCCGGGTGTTTCTTAGCCCCAGCGGCCTCCTCTTTGGGCAGCAAAGCCCCAGAAAAGCCCACAACCCTTTGCCGCACGACCTTGACACCCCCAAAGCACAAAGCGCCGTGGGCATCTGAGCGCAGGAAGCGCAGGACCTGAAGGGGGTGGCGTGTGCGAGCGGTGCCAGCCCCCCGCAGCTTCCCCCAAGGGTGCTGAGCTGCGAGGGCACCACCTCACGCCCCGTGAGCGCCAGGAGTGTGACTCAGCCCTGACGCAGAAGGCAGCTGCAGCGCGTCCAGGCAAACCCTCCCGGCCCCGGGGCTGGCACTGACCGTGCTGAAACGGAGCCGGGGCAGGGCTCCTGGCCGCCAGCGGCGGGGCAGTGCCGGGGGCTGAAGCAGGACGCGCTCCTTGTCAGCTCAGCGAGCCGGGACAGGAAGGCTTTACACAGAAAAGAGCGGGTTTCTGGCCTCCGCTGCTGGTAATGCTTTGCTCAGGCCCTGGGGCTGTTGACTCAGGAGGGAGGCGCAAGGCCAGGACAAGCCAGGATGCTTTCACCACGCTGCTGTCAGCCAGGACATCTGCTCCAGCCAAATGTCTCCGCCATCTGCGCGCACGGAAGCTCCCACTTGTGCTCACGTCAGGGAAACACCGAGCCCGACCCAAAACCGGAGCGGTTTTCCATCCCAGCGCTGCCGCGTGCGAGCCTGGCCCTCCCAGCCGGCACCTGGCTCGCGCCGCGGGACAGGACCGAGCTGAAAGCCAGCCGGGGCTTCGCTGCCGCAAGAAAGGTCGCAGAGAGACAGGTTTTATGCTAAACTTCTTTAACCATCGTCATTACAACCATGTAAAACACAGCATTGAATACTATGTACAGTCTGTTGGGATCAGAGTAGAAAGGAATGATTGACTTTTTTTTTTCTCCCCCCCAAAAAAACTTCCTTACAAAAAAAAAAAAAAAAACAGAAAAAAAAAGCACAGACATAAAAATAGTTTTTCAGTAATAATTATAATACATTAGGAGGAGTCACGGAGGAGGAAGCGTTCCACGCTGTAAACAAGAATAGCAATTCAAATAAAAGCCGATGGTCGCAGGGCTAGCAAAGTGCACGCAGGAGACCCCCCCCCCGGCCTCCAGCTGCCCGTGGAAGGACGGGGCCCGTGCCCAGCCCTGGTGCTGCTGCTCAAAGTGCTCAGTTAGGGAACAAAACGCAGCCCCCGGGGCTTGGCCTGGCCGCCAGGCGGTGGCAGCCACCCCGGGGCTGGCAGGGCACGGAGCTGGGAGCCCTTTCCTGAGTTTGCTCGCAGTCCCACTGGCTTCGCTATGGGCTTGAGGCTGGTTTGGGAGCCGGGGGCAGGGGCAAAGCGTTGCCGCTGCTGCTGAGCTCTTTCTGGCTGCCTGAGGAGGAACTGGAGAGAAAAGGAGGGGGCCTTGTAAAACAGCGCCCTTTTAGGAGCAGCGGGTGCCCTAAGACAGGTCACAGCAGGGAGCAGACCTGCCACATCTGCAACGAGAGGCAGAGAAGCTGCTAAGCTGCCCGCCTGCTGAAGGTGCTCCTCAGACAGGGGCTGCAGGCTGGGGAAGAGCTGCCTCGGTGGTGGCAGGGTCAAGTGAGCCAGGCTGAACCCAGCAGGGGACGTTGTGGGGACGGCCGCTGCTTGCCCCCTACCCCAACCTGCCTTCCTGCTGCAGGGGGCACCGGTGGGAGCAGCGAGCCTGGCCCAAAGGTCCCCGAACCCCGCTGGTGGCTGCCCCCGGCTTGGGGATGTCTGGAGAGCCTGCTGCACGGCTCTGTTACAGCCGGGGGGCTCGGAGGGCAGGGAAACCCCAGTGCTTGGTAGCTTGTGCAGCGGTGCCGCGCAGCGCCAGCTCCCTAAAATCAGCTTTTCAACGTGAATACTGCAAAAGGTCGCAGACGTGCACCGGGGCGCGCACACCGACGGGCGAGGGCTGTCAGAAACGAGGGGCCCAGGCCTTACCTGCACATAAGCGCACCTCTGCGTGCTCTGAGGACAGAAAGCAAGCTGGGGCAGCCCTCGGCTGCTTCTCCTTGCTTTCCTTGGGGCTGCAGAGGCCAGCGGGGTACGGCTCCTAGCAAAAGGCAGCGGGTTCCTGCCCTGAAATACTGCCCAGGTATTGTAACACACAACTGGGTTTCACGGCTGCACAGTTACTGAAGAACATACTCTAACTTAAAACCAGTTTGAGCACCTTTACCCTAAAAATGACCTGTGGTGTCTCAAAAATCCCAACACGGAGCATTCGCACAGCACTTCTCTTCAAAGCGCCTCCCAAACATCAACTGACGAGCTAACCCCTCTCCCAGCACCCCCGCAAGGTAGCTCCAGGCTCATCCTGCCCCCCCCAGAGGGAGGGCAGGCGGGTTTGGAGACTCAGCCAAGGCAGAAGATGGGGTCCCCGACAGAGCAGGGGGTTCCGGAGGAGTTGTGGGCGCTGTGGCCTGGCTGACCACATCCACAGCCGGGGAGCACCTGCTCCTACCTGCTAGCACAAACACGCGCGCGCACACATACACAAAAACCTGATCACCGCCCCCAGAGGCATTCAGGGGGTGTTTTCTGCTGGGCTTCCAGGCAGGCTTTGGCTCAGGCTACGTTCCTGAAGCAGCCTAAAGGATGAAAACCAGTCTGCGAGGTCTGCTGAGACTTCGAGGGAGCTCGTGCCCGGGTTTGCAGGCCAGCGGTCCCACCTGCTGTCCAAAAGGTGGCATCTGCGGCCACCGCCTTAGGAAAGCAGCAAAAAATACAGCACGTTTGGACTCGAGTTCACTGCCTGCTGCCTTCCTCAAGCCTCCTCCTTGCCTGGAGGGGTGAGGCAGCTGCTGAGGGCTGCAAACACGAGTTTGGCCCCGTTCCTTTGTAGGGTGCGTGCCCACAGCCCCCTGGGCTGGGAAGAGCTGCTGGGAAAGAGGAGCTGGAGGCGAGGATCGGCTTGGATCCCGAGTGGTCACGGGGAAGGGGAGGAGATGGACAGGCCACCAGGACTTCCCCCGTGTGAAGAGCAAGTGGGAACTCTGGAGCATCATCTCCCCCCCTCCGTGCCCAGGTTTTCCTTCCTCAGGCAGCAGTTTCTGGCTAGGCTAAACCAGAAGGGCTGACCCAAGGTTTCTGGGCGACGTGCTCGCCTGTCCTAACTTCTACAGCATTTCCACCCTGAAACTTCACCTGCTCAGAGCAGCAGCAGGCTTCAGCTCGGGCGCTGGGACTAGCTACCAGCGCACACCTCGCCAGGTTCAGCAGGGCAGCAGCCGCCCCTCTGCCCCTTCAGCTGGTTTGAGGCAGCGAGCCTGCTCGCTGCCCCGCGCCCACGAGGGAAAGGCCACTCAGCAGCCTCCCAGCACGCCCGGCTCGACCCTCCCCGCTGTCCTTGCCCCCTCGAGAACTTGAACCAGAACGGCCCTGCCTGGCACCCGCTGCGGGGGCGCTGCTCGGAGCCCCCCCAGGCCCAGGGGCTCACCTGCCCCGGCTGCCAACGCCTCCCCTCCAGGAGAACATCGGCAGGGGGAGGCGGGAAGGGCCCCTCGCCAGGAGCGGCGGGGAATTGCATAGACTGCTGAGCAGGCGTGCCGCGGCCCCGTCCCGGGGGCTGCTGCCTCCCGCGGGTCTGGAAAAAGAAATGAAGGTCTATTGCTACAGGAATAGAAACGCCGTTGGCCAGACGGATGGGGCAGTTGGGAGGAAAGCCTCTCTTGCTAAATATTTCGGACTCCGCTGCTTTGTGTCCACAGACCCACCACTAGAGCTCAGGAGACAGGCAGGAGAGCAACAAAGCCCACGAGTTCACCTCCCTGCGCGTCCCGGGGCTTGGCAAGTTCCGTCGAGCGACCCGATATTAAAGCACTTCTGTCCATAGGAAAGAAACCACGGGTGCAAACCAAGACGGAGTTTGGTGGCGGCTCCTGGAGCTCCGGCTGCCCCGGGCTCTCGTACCGAAGCACGGCTCCACGGGCGATGCCGAGGGCATCGCGGGACCAGTGCCGCTCCAGCCCCTCTCCCTCACCTCCCCGCGCACCCCGCTAAAACGTCACCGATTTGGGGAGCTTTGTGGGGGGAGGAGAGGCTGAGCCGAAGCTGTTCTCGGAGAGGGATTTGGCAACCTGCAGGGATAATTTTGGTTTGGGGCTGAGGGGCGGCCGCGGCGCTTTCAGTGCATTGAATGGTTTCTGGGCGCCCTCCTGGGCAGCCGCTGCCGCCGGGGCGGAGGCGGCAGGAGGCAGCTGGGAGGTGGCAGCCAGGGGCCGGCCGGCCTCGGGCAAGGGCAGCGCCACCTGCTTTCTGTTCAACAAGTCTTGCTCCGTGGCGTGGGCCACGTGCAGGGGAGTGGTGGTTTTTACGACGGCGTAGGGGCTGTTCCCCTCTGTTCCCCGCTGGAAGGGGCGCCCCGGGGTCTCCGCCAAGAGGGGCACGCTGCCGCCCGGCTGCCTGTGCGGGGGGCGCGCGGCCGAGCCCAGTCCTTCCGCTGCGCCCGCGCCCTGCTGCAGGCTGGCGAGCTCGCCCGTGGACGCGGACTTGGGTACCGAGCTCCTCGAGTCTGTCTGGGTCAGCAGCACTGCTCCGCACTGCTCAGCCTTGGGGAAGTCCTCGTGCTGAGCCGGCAGAGGAGGAGGGAGGGCATCCACTGCCTCCTCTTCCTCCCCGCGCGGGGAAGACGCCTGCTCCACCTCTGGCAGACCACGCGCAGCAGGATCCGGCCGCCTCAGTGAGCTGTCTGTGTTGGAAAGCTGCTCGGGTGCCAAAGCCTCCCCGGCTGGCGCAGTCCCGGATGAGGCGCTGGGGTCGTGCAGCGAGTCCACGGAGCCGTGCGGGGAGGGAGCAGGGCTGGGCGACTCGCGCTGGGGCAGAGGCTGCGGGCCTCCAGGCCGTGCCGGTGAGGCAGCTCTGCTCGTGCGGCCGGCGGCGAGCAGCACGGGGCTCTCCTCGTGCTCCCCCCGAGGTCTCCGGGGGTTGCCGTGCGAGGCAGGCTCTCCGCTCACCGCAGCGGCCTCCTGGCCGGTGGGGAAAGCCGGAGCCTCGCCTCTTGGCGGAGGAGGCTGCTGCTGCACGGCCTCGGGAACCTCCACCTCGCCATCGCACCGGGGGGGATGCAAGCGTCCGTCGGCCGCTTCGGTGGCGTCGCTGCCCAGCTGCTCGGGAGTCCTGGCGGCCACTGCGGTGCCGGTGGCTGTCCCTCCTGGAGGCCCTCTGTGGGGTGGAGGCTGCGTGGCGTCCCTGTCCGGAGGCCGCTCGCCCAGCAGCCCGTTCTGGCCGTTGGCCGCCGCGTTGGCCTTCACGGCCACCGGGTTGAGGGAGAGCTCCAGGCCCAGGGGTTTGCGTGGGAACTCCTCGGGCTTCGCTGCGTTGGAGGGAAGGGAGACAGGGGAAAGAATAAATGACGTAAAAGAGGGATTAAAATAAAAGTTGGAATCAAATACGTATATTAACATTAAATGAGAAATATTAAAAATAAAGCAATAAATAAAAATGGAAAAGCAATAAAAAGTTAGAAATAAAATAGTCAAACTGAAAAATAAACATTAAATAAATAGAGCGCCCCCCCAGCAGCGTCCCGCTCTGCCCCCATCATTCCCAAGGCCCCGTTTCCCCCCGCTAACAGCGGCACCAGGAGGAGCACGCAGCGGGACCAGGGCTAAGGAGAAGGCAGTGGCTGAGCCGAGCTGCTGGCCACCCCTCTCTTGAGGGTCGCAGCCCCCGGAGGCCACGGGGAGATGGCAGCAAGGGGTCGGGGGGCTGGGGGCTCTGCCCACCTGGCGGGGGGAGGTCAAACTTCATCTTGCGCAGCTCGCTCATCGACACCTGCAGCTGCTCGATGACAGCATCGTCCTCATACTGCAGCGAAGCGGCAATTTTCTCCTGCAGAAACTCCCGCAGGTCTTCCAGCGTCATCTTCAGCAAGCGCTCTGGGGAAGGGCACAAAACCCAGCTGGGTGAGAGCAGTGGCACACCCCGGGGCTCTGTTTCGGGAAGCAGAACAAGCTGCTGTGCTCTGGTTTGTCTGGGTCAGACGTGAAACCCTTCGAGCCAGGGGTTGTGCTGCCCTTTCTGTGCTGGGGTCTGAAGGTGCTGGCCCCTCTCCTGCTGCTGCTCAGGGCTGGGTGTGCTGCCCCTCCTCTTACCCGCCTTCCTGGCGGTGAGAACAGCACAACGCAGGGGCTGGTAGGTGATGGGGGAGGCCAGGACACAAGCTTGGGGCCGTTTCTAGAAGTTCTCACCAATGCCTCTAGGAGGAGGAAAAGCTCCACGAGACAGGCCCAGACCCAAGAGCTGCCTCCACCCATGCCCGCAGGCAGCGCTGCCGACCCGACCCACGCTGTCTTTGCAAACCAACTCGATGCTTTCAGATTTATTTCGGGGCAGTATGTTCTTAATTCAACGGAAGGAAGGGCAGGGTGGCTGTCTGCAGAAGCAGACTGTCTGCAGTCTGACTGCCTGTCTGCAGGCCCACAAGTGCCCAGTTCGCAGTATCAGCATCTCTCTGTCCCAGTTTTAGGATCTCACAACCTCTCAGGGCTGCAAAGCAAGGCCTGGTGGTAGGTGGGAGCAGTTTCTGACTTTCTAGAGAAGCTCATCAGCTCACCTCGAAGTCCAAAAGGTATCGACAGAAATGTCGCTACCTTGACATTATGTATGAAAACCAGGTTTTGGTCATTTTAGAAGCATATCACCCTTCTTTTGACAACTCGATTCCACAATAAACAAGCAGTAGCTAAGCTCAGGGTGCCTGCTTGCTTCCAGAATTAGTTTTGACAGTTGTAAAGGACAGCAAGCTCAGGACCACGCGTTAAAATCTGCTTTCTTTTGGGTGCTCCATGCCCACGCAGACTGGTGACAAAAGTTCAGGGTGAGCCACCTCCAGCAGCCTTCGCCTCGGTTTTGCTGTCAAAACTCAAGCTTTCTGAAGGTGGCGACTGCGCAGGAAGACGCTCCAGCTGGAGACAAAAAACTGCCTTTGGATGGCAGCACTGGCTTGGGCTAACCTGAGCTGAGCACCAAACCCTGTTCCCGGGCTGGCGGCTACGTGGCAGCTCATCCCCGTGCTGCCCACGGGGCTCGCCGCCTCCCCACCGCGCCGGGCACTTACTTTTGTGCAGCTTGAGAATGGTGTAGGCCATGGCCGTCAGCACCCGCTCTCCTTCCAGGATGTAGATGTCCCAGAGCCGCAAGGTGAGGGTGAAGGGCGTCTGTTCCAAACACAAACAAACCCAGCCCGTTAGCACCAAGGCAGCAGCACTCGGCTGCGGGATTGCAATGCAGAGGTTAGCGGCACGGCTACGTCCCCTCGCACCAAAACATGCACCCCGGTGAGGTATCTGGAACTCGTCTATAATACAAAAACGTATTTTATCATCTAAGGTTTTGGTTTAAAGTTAAACTTCCTGGCTTTTGATGGTTGGACTTGGTGACCTGGAAGGTCTTTCCTAACCTTGGTGATTCTGTGATTCTAAGAAACTCAGGTGGCTGCATTTTGTACAGCTTTCAGTGACAAGGAAGGCAGTGCACGTCCACGCCTGAGATCAATCCCAAGAAGAGACTGCCCTCTGTTTTATAGGAGACAGGGAAGCAGAAAATTGAGACTGCGGATGCACAGATGTACTAAGTATTAGCCAGCCTCCATCTCATGCTCACGTATGCCAGCACAAGGCTGCCCCTAAAAATAAGGTAGTTTTGGCTTGGGCTTGCCAAATTAGCCTTGGACAAATCAGGGTAATTTTCTCATGCTTTCATATGTCTCCAGTGCACAGCCTGCTCATTCGTGTGCAACTGCTGCAGCGCAATTTGTTCGGGTTTGTGCCTCGAGCTCTTCTTCTCCATACACGTTTCCAGAGCCAAAGTGAGGCTAATTGCCTCTGCACGGCCACAGCAGTGCCAGTGGGCAGGAGAAGCAGCTCTCCGAGCTGTGGGGCTCCCAGCACTGCTGCAGGACCAGCTCCCAGCTGCTATTTGCAGCGGGGCTGTCGGAGTTTGCTTGTCATCCACCATGAATGACAGGCAGTTATTCTTAGCTTCTCCCTTGTTGAATTTCCTGCCTTCTGAGAGCATGCATAACATCCCACCTTATATATTATTAAAACCATCTTAAAATTATGATACTTCCTCCCAATTCACTAGTAGAAAAACCAAGCGGGTTCAGCGTGCGAGCAGGTGGCAGAGAAGGACACAGCCCACGGGGTCCTCACCCGGTCAATGAAACACTGCAGGAACCACTTGGTCGTGTAAATCCCCGTTGTCATCTGCTCCTTGTCCTAGGACGAGACAACAAACAGAGACCCGTGTTTCAGCAGGCAGGCTGTGGGCAGCTCGAGCGATTTGCGGGGCTTACTGGGGGTGGGTTGGGTGATTTATTGACACTGGGGTCTGGGTGCAGGTTCTGGCTGTGGCTTGTCAGGCTTCTTGCCTCTCACACAAAGGCCCCTGCTTTAAATGCCAGCACTGAAGCCCCGCTCCGGTTCTTTATTCACTGAGTAAAGTCTGCAGCCAGGCTTCAGCCATGGGGAGGGACGTCTAAGAGAAGCTTTTCTGGCCTAATCTCCACCCCAGGGATTTACAAAAACCTCACAGGAACCAAACCCATGAGATTACCAGTTGTGTTTCCATAGCAATTCCCAGCCCAGCCTCTCAGAGCACCACAGAAACGAGGAAGCCCAGGCATCCCACCGGCAAATCCGCACCTGCACGGCCAAGCCATTGCTCGCTCCCCGCTGCCCCCACCTAGTAACTCCACTTCCCCGGCAGCTACACCTTCTGCCAGGGCAGAGGCACTGGAGAGGGAGCCGTGCCTCTTGCCAAGTGTTAAAAAACCCAAATCAGCTGCAGACAGCTGTTCATTAGGGGGAAATGCTTTCTAGGACTGCTACAGAGCACACAGGCAAATCACCGGCATGGACACCCCAGGCAAGCAAATAGTTGTCCCACCTGACAGGGAGCACACTGCGCTCTCCAGCCAGGAAACCACCACTACTGGCACCTACTGACCACCGGAGTCTCTTAATGAAGGCATTTTTGTGCTTGCTGGCTAGGATTTGAGTTACTCCCGTTCTCCCCCCTACCCCCAGTGGCTATAATGAAGTGAAAACCTGTCCTGGCTCTGTGTCCTCGACACGGCCAAGGCTGGCTCGTAGCACTAAGCAGGAGCTGTTTCAGACGATGGCAATATAAACGGCTTTTCCTGGAGCCCTGCCACCGAGCCCCCTGGGAGCATAAGAAGCCTTCAGCAGTCTGGCCACTGAATACCGAATGTCTAAAGCAAATGCAAAGGGGGAGGAGAGGGGGGAAAAAAGGGAGCAGGTGTTGCAAAACAGTCACCGAGCCATTGGACTGCAGTCGATGCATCCTGCAGACACCCCTCCATCCACCAGATGGGCTCGTGCCAGCTGCTGGAGAAACACAACTGGACACGGCGAGCCACGGAAACACGCAGCACATCTCATGCTGCTCCAGAATCGGGAGGGATTCTCCTGCCTTTCAAGCAGCAAAGCAGGGCAGGGAAGCGTTAAATGAAAGCACTCGGGGCTAATAATTATTCAAGTAAAACTCCAGACATTCCAGCACGGCACTTTGGGCTTCGCAGCCGGTCTAGTAAGGCGGTGTGGCCTCACTGCTGTACGCCACGGCTCCTTCTGCTGCAGTCTCTAAGCCCTCCTGCCTGGCTCTGCTCAGGAAGCCTTCCAATTTTAGCAGTCCCTGCACTAATGATAAACAGCAAGCAAACGACAGCCACTCCCCTGAGCAAGATTCATGGGAAAAACAACTTAATAAACACTTGCCTCTGTGTGGCTGAAGCAGCCATACAGTTAGAAATACGCTTAGTTGTGCATGTATTTGGCAGAACGTTACACTAATTGCTTTGGCATTAAAATGCAACATTAGTATGGGAAGACTGATAACAAAGAGATACCATGTGCTTCTTCAGTTTTGGGAACAGTTTGCTTAAAATCTGCTCATGATGAGCTTGAAATCTCTGCAGCTTCGGGAACCCGGGAATGAAAAAACCTACAGGAGAAAAGACAAGAGAGGAAAAAATTAGAAGAGCTCTGGGAGAGAGCGGTCACAGGGGCAGCCTGGTTTTGCACATTCCCTGCGTGTCCGTACCAGTGTAGGTACAACACAAGCTTGCAATCTGGAAGGAGATGCACTTGACAAGCCCCCGGTGCACGCCTTATCAAACCTCCAGCAGGCTATCTAGCCCTGAGATCCCAGGATCACAGATAAAGCAGTGCTTTAGTAGAGAGCATAAAAGCATGGCCAGACCCGGAGCAGGCTCTGTCGGGGCTCCTTCACAGAAGCCATCCAGAGTTATCAAACCATAAGGGCTAGCCCTCCGCTTCTAAAATAATCCTCTCTGCACAGATGACTTCTAACCACAAGTAAGATCAAAGGAACTTTCATGTGGTTGAAGAAAAATAATACAGCCCATTTGGTGGAATTGCATCTTCATAAAAACGTAAGGGCACGTAGCTCATGGCGTACAAAAACCAGCATTATGTGGTGCTCTTGGATGTACTTCTGTTAGGCTTTTTAAAAACTTGTAAGCTTAAATTAATGGATTGCCAAGGGCAAGGCACTTTGGAGGGAAGATATCACCACTGCAACAGCGTTAATTACTGAGTATTAGAGGCCGGTACCGATAAACCACATTCTTTGATGAACCTGTCTGCCTGGAGTGGAGTTCAGCTCTGTACTCTGTTCATGACGGCATGTAATTAAGCTTTACCTGCTTTAAAACGAGTACCTAAGGAGAAGCAAGGCTCTCCTGACCAAATTAAACAGTGGCCTCCAGCCTCCTCTCAGCAAGCCTCCACAGGGAGTGTTGCTGCCTGCATCCCTCTCATCCTTACCATGCATTGCGTGCTTCTGGTTGGTCAGCAGCTGTGCCAGTGCCCAAAATGCATCCTCTTCGTTCAAGTACATCAGCAGGATGGCTGCGATCTGACTCATCCCTTGGCAGTAGCTCACCTCCTGCAAGAGCCAAAGGGGCACACGTGCTCGCACGCCACTTGTGGTTCTCCATGCAACCCCGTCAGATCCCAGTGATTTTGTTGCTGGCAAAAAGGTGCACACGAGGAGGACCCAGGGGATGGGGCAGCACAGATCCTGGTCCCCTCCGGACCCGTGCTGTTGATGCTGCTATGCCAGGATGGCTGGGAGCAGCTCAGGCTGCCTGTGCCTCCCAGTCCTATTTCAAGGTCTGTCCCATTTCCAGGTCTTTACTGTTTATTCTCAAGTTTACAGTTCCCATATGTCTACAGAGTCTGCCATATGGTCTACAGCGTCCCACCTGCAAGGCTTTAAAATCTCCAGGCGCCTCCACACGATGGTTAAAACCAGCACGCAAAGCACTTCTCCCTCTTTCTCCCAGCCTAAGTCAAGAGCCAAGCTCTGACCCAGGCCTTTGAAAAGCCTTTTGGGTTTGCGTCATCTGCTGAACAGCACCTTCCGAATGTTTATGCAAGATTCTAACGATGCCAAAGAGCCAAAGCTGGGGGGTAAGTTAGCAGGCAGCTGCTTCTGCAGTGGACTGGACCCAGCCCACCCCACTGCCACCAGCCTCACCAACACCTACTGGTGATGAAAAGAAATGGGCTCGAGCAGCCACAAGCCAGCCCCTTAGTGGTGCCCACAGCTATTCTGGGAATACGGGAGGGGATGCCCAACAGCACGTGGCTCCAATGCTACCTGGGACTCCTTCAGCCATGGAAGCACTTAAGTAGTTAAAAATTAAATCAATCTGGTAAGCCTTTATCCAGTCAGCAGCACAAGGGAAGGCAGGGTCTTTGTTCCTTTGACTGCCACCCTGAGTCACCTGTGCCTCCTGGGGTAGCTGTGACCCCCTGTGGATGGAGGCAGTGCATTCAGCAGCTAATTTAGGACTGTTCTGCCTACTGCTAAAAGTGACTGGTTTGCTGTCACAAACCAGCATTTTCAACAAGGATGCTATTCAGCATATGACAAGTCAGGAACATGATGGGCAGACAAGCCCTCTGCCAGGAGAGCAGTCTTGTGGAAAGCCAAAGAGTAATTCCTTGTTTTGTGCTGGCACTTGCTCAAACCAAATCTATGAGGCGTCGTTTTACCGGGTGAAAAAACAAACAAGGGAATGAAACTGCTGGGTGAAGAAACCTGCGCTTATTCAGCCTGCGAGCCTTGCAGCAGTCTGTACAAACCAGCAGTAGGACTCCAGCTGGGATTGCCTCTGCCTGACATATACACACCTGCCAGATCTATATATACACGTATCAGGACAGTGCTTTTCACTTTAACTGGACTAACTTACTACTTACGGTGTTATAAACAGAGTATGCCGACAAGACGTGGAACAGAGCCTGTTGCCTGGGGAGAAAGAAGAAGGACACTAAAATGAACTGCCCACACAAACAGTGCTCAACACACCCGTTCATCAAGTTTGGAGTGGCGGTGGTGGCTTTTTAGTCGTCTGGAGGCCTCTGAGGCAGCAAGTGTTTTAATCCCAGGGGGAATGCTGTCACCTTTTTATTAGTAGTTTTTTCCTTTCTCCCTTCCCTCCTTGCTAAGGGAGTCACCAATGAATAGGTATGCAGCGCAGACCTCCTTGCATACCACGTGTCTGCCTAGGTCAGCCACGTGTGGCTCACCCAAGTGACGAAGCCATTTTTCCAAACCTCTCCAAACTCATGCACTGCAGAGGCCGTGTACACTGCGTCCTGCTCCGTACGGACCCACCCCACCACCCCAAACCAGGCCTTCTGCAACTCCAGCCCAAGCATATCTGGGGGCTGAGGCACCACAACAGGCCCCAGAAATGGTGCTGAACATGGTTCAGCAGGGACCTGCCCGAAAAGAGAGACTCAGCAGCTGAACTCAACGCCTGCGGCCCAAGCCTCACCTTGTGCCTGTGGTTTTTGGGGCAGGCAGAGGTGGTTCCGCTCTCCTGTGAGCTGCTCCCAGCCCCAGGGCTGGAGGCCATCCTGGCCAGCTCTCAACCCAGCCCCAATGCAGCCAACTTACCAATACCCGTAGAGGTGTTTGAAGCCTCAAAAGCGGTACTCACTTCACTCCGTAGCGATCCCGAAACATGATGTGGTTTCGGAAGGTGCGGTTAACGTCCAGATCTATCTGCTTGATTTCCGAGGACAAGCTCTTTGCTTGTTCTTTCATTTGCTGGAAGGGAGAGGGGCAGACGAGAAGAAGGGGTCAGACCTTGTGTAAGCCTACCACCTCCTGCCGGGCAGGAGAAGAAACATCTGCCCACAGCAGAAGCGGCAGCCCGTGAGGTGCAGAGGGGCCGCAGAGCAGTCCGGACAGCGAGCGGTGATCTGCAGGCTGGGGGTGAAGGGACGAGGAGCAGCAACCACAACAGGCCACAAGCTCGCCTCCCCACCAAGGCAGAGACGAGGTGGCCGAGCACGACGTGTGTCTGCACAGAGGGATGAGGGCCAGCACGTCTCGCCCGTCCCAAGTGACCCCCGAAGCACGGAGCTGGCACACCCCGCTCACCACACGGCCTGCAGCGCTCCCACCGCCGAGGCCTGTGGTGAACGCACCGCAATCGACACCCCCGCTGCCACAGCAACTAGGCCCAAACCTGCCCTCGCTCATCTTCAGACACACACAAGGAGCTTTCAGAGTTGAAAACCTTTACGATTAAATTCCACTGGGAAATTAAATTTACTGGGATTACTGGCGCCCAGCCTGGCGCTCTCTCTCAGGGCTATCCCGAAGCACCAAGAGCTCTGTCGGCGCTGAAGGCGCACACCTGTAGCCAGCATATGGACACATGCGTGCCCACAGCACCAAGTCCCTGAGCTCTTCAGAGGCTTGCTCATAATGAAGTCCAAACTGCTAAGGCTTTGGTTCGTCTGGGAAGTGATCCCTACTTCCCCTGCAGAAGAGAATCCCATTGGGTTGTAAGGAGTTTGTACTGAATCCCAGAAAAGCAGTTCTGGGGTATTGCCTTGCACTGGAACAATTGTAAGGAACTGGCAGAGTACAGAACAGGAGCTAAACTCAAAACTGAGGATCCCTGCATTCCCCCATGCCAGCTTATCATTTAAAGCAGTGTCACCTGGAGAAAGGACTGAAGCCCACTAAAAAAAAAAAAAAAAAGGAAATTTGTACCAAAGTGAGGCCCACCCGAACCAACTGTACATTCAGGAGTCCCAAGATTGGACAAATGGAACATAAGGAAAAATTTCTTTACCGTGAGGGTGGTCAAAACACTGGAACAGGCTTCCTGGCAAGGCGGTTGATGCCCCGTGCCTGTCAGTGTCAAAGAAGCATTTGGATAACACCCTCATCGTTATGCTCTAACTTTTGGCTAGCCCTGATGTGGTCAGGCAGTTTGACTCCATGATCTCTGAAGGTCTCTTCCAGCTGAACTACTCTGCTCTGCGATGCTCCACGGATAATGCCACCACAGGTCCCCTCACAGCCCTGCGTTTTGCCCCGAGCGGGCAGGCAAGGAGCATTTTGGTACTGCTAAGCAAGCCTTTAGGTACTGCTTGTGATCACACCCTCCTTCTTCAACATCCCCAGGGTTAGCTGCATGAAAACAATACATTTTGTGACTGTTTTCAGGCAGCCTGAGATCCCCCAGCAGGGTAGGGGCACGGGAGATGAGCAGCAAGCCCAGGGTCAGATCCCCTCCTCATGAGAGCAGGGGACTGAAGGTAACAGAGCTGCAGGGACACTTCATCACCCACTCAGAAGCTCCTTTGGATGCTTCCCAGCCTGCCACAAGGGGCCTGCAGGTTGCTGCTCACCTCCCGAGGTGGCCACACCAATGCTGGGAGCACCACAGCTCGTTAGCGGCTGGAGGCCAGGCACAGATGATGCTCACAGCAGCTAATAGTAGGAAATTTAAGTCCGACCTTGAAAGCAACTGTATATGGAGGGATTATTTTGAATTATTGCCTGAACAAGACAAAGCAGGATAAGAAACGTGACAAGAGAATGACGATCTGATAAATGCTATCATTTCCCTGCTTTAAATCCTGTGCTCTCTGCATCTCTCCTTGACAGGGTGCGCACCCTGCACCACTTGAGTTCAGAGTTCCCTGCTGAAGGCCCTCGTTTTCCCCACTAAAACAGCACAGAAGTCTCTCAAAGCCTGAAAAGAAAAAACAAAGCAAAACAAAAAAACAACACTCTTATTTTGACATTCTCTTCTTCAAGCCTCCCCAAACTTGGCTTGAAAAAGCAACACACCTGCCTGGGAAAGTGAGTGTGTGCCGAGCCGCACGTGTGTGTGAGCAGAGCTTCTTGGGCACAGCTGCCAAACGCAAAACCCAGCTATGCTGAGAGGACCCCAATGAAGAGACGGAGAGCAAGGCACCCATAGCTCAGAGGGCAGCTCCTTGGCCAGCTGCTTCCTAAAATGTTGCTAGGTAGGAGGGAGAGGGAACCACCTGGTTTTACTGGACAGGGTGCTGGTGATCCTCCCCAGAGCCACCTGCAGCCAGCAGGACCCTGCTCTCCCCCAGCAATGGGTCTGCCCCAAGGGGCAGCAGATGCTTCGAGGCCACTGGGATTTTCTTGTGCCCCAGCTCATCCCCAGGGAGATACGGCAGCCTTGGGGCCAGCCCCTACAGGACAAGGGGCTGAGGCTGACTCTTGGTTCCTTCTGAAAGCAAAATCTCTCTTCCAGGAGGTGCCCCTGACCTTCTTCTGGAGCAAATTAATGGAGAGCTAATTACTGGCGGCAGGTGGCACCAAAGAGAAGGAGGATTAAGATGAGCTTTTGGGGGGCTGAGTCCAGCAAAGCCTATTAACCCTGAAGCTCCTGCTTATGGCAGACCCCCCTCTCTGGAGCACAGATGAATACTCCTCGTGACTTTCATTTGTTTGCTTTGCTTCCCTGCCTGCACGGCACAGCTTCCCAGGAGGAAGCATGATAAGAACTTGCATGCTGGGAGAGCTTCATTATCCCTGCTTAGTGCAGCGATCCCAGCCCCTGCTCCCTGAGCCCCCTCATGTGACTCCATCCCAGCAGCACTTTGCTATTAACATCCACACTTGACTAGCTATGACGAGCATTAGCATCACCCTGCTTAACAAACAGACGTTTTAGAAATGCCCGCAACCTGCTAGAAGTGGCACTTAACCTCCTGCCTCCAAAAAGCAGCCACCTCCGCGACAGCCTGCTCCTCGCCCCGCACGTGGCTCCATCACACTCTGCTCGCTGTCACAAGAAACTCTGCTGCTTGACCGCCCGGCTGGTGGTGCTGGTGGTGGTGCAGATGCGAGCAGCCAGCCAGCAGGGTGCTGCGCGGGCTGTTAGGGGTGTGCTGAGATGTGCTCGGTGTGTGCACGGCCCCCCAGGCAGCCTGCTTGGCCTCTGAGCTACGCTAATGCAAGCTAAATCGTGAAACAGGTTAGGGAAAGAAGCTAGGCAGCGTAAAGCAGCCTAGATATTTGGAGTAAAAAATAATTAAAAAAAAAGTACAGCAAGCAATACTTGAATTGCTGTTCAACACACGCCACAGAAATTGTTTGATACCAAGAAATCCATAGAAAAGTCTGCAGCATGAAGAGCTCTGGTAGGAAGCAGTGCAAGTAGGACTTTGCTCCTATCTGCAGAGGAAACAATGGAAATTGATTTTTAATAGAAACTTTCAAGATAGCACTCCTATAATGACGTCTGAAGATAAAAGACGACACACACCAGCTGCTTCAATCGAGGCTGTTTCAGCTCTTCCTATGCACTTCCAGCTGCACATCTAAGTCGTAAACTGCTCAAAAATCCCCCACGGGCTTTAAGATCTGCTCTTGCTCCGCTGTAATTGGCTTTCTTGACTACTGCCCCTTCGCAGGCTGGTTCAAGGCTTCTGACCTTGCTGAAAGCTTCACAATGCCACAAGTGAAGTTTTAAAGCACACAGAGGGGTCCGGGGCACCCGCATCTGGCACCCGCCTGCTTCAAGGTGCTTGTGGCCACTCCGCATCCCTCCTTTTAGCTCGGGGAACCACCACGAGCAGCACCTTCGCTTTCTGTCCCCTCTCATTCCCTGAAGATGCAGTAACTTCTACAGCACCTTCGCTAGCCGCTTCCAACAGAAGACGTGGAAGCAGCACGCTGAGGAAAGCAGCTGGCCAACAGACCCCTGCCTGACATACGCACGGATAAAGAGTTTATCCCCCTGTTGTTCTCAGCCCTCGCTAATTTGAAGCCTTCCCTTTCCAGAGGTCTCAGCAGGCCGCTGCAGGGACTCAGCCCCGCCACCACTGCACACCACCTCACTGCCTGTGGGTGAGGACGCGGGGGCTGGGCTCCCCCCGTCCCGAAAAGGTTCCTGCTGGGAATCCTCGCACCCCTCCCACCCATCACAGATGGAGATACCCACGTCCTCCATGAATCCCAACCTGCTCCCGTTGCCCATGCCGGAGCCGTACCTCGTACTTTCCTTCGTTCTCCTTCTTCATCTTCTCGACATCCAGCAGGAGTGACCAGACCTGGCCTCGCACCTGGAGCGGGATGCCCTTGTACACTCGCCGACACATCTGCCAGGAGGAAAACACATGCAACGTTAGCGTGCTGCAGCTTCCTGGCACGGCGAGGCTGAGGAGCGGAGCAGCCTTTGGTCTGAGCTGGCATGGCTCTCACCCTGAGCGAGGTAACACCGTGTGTGCTATCCCTGGAGCAAGGATGGGGATCAGGGATGAACATCTGAGCGTCCCCCTCCTGCCTCCGTGTGCGCCTTTCATGATTTCACAGATGCCTCTTCCCTTTTTCTTGTCGTAAGGCCCCCCTCTCTGAATAGACCATTAAATTTCAATGGGAAGCAGAAAAAAAGAGCTTTTGTTCCATCTCTGACTTCTCCCATTAAAAGAACACTTTAAAAAAAAAAAAAGCGCCTTACATCTGAATGTTTTCCACGCGTTCATTCATCCCACCCTTGAAATGCCTTGCAGCTGCACTGCAAAGCCAACTACAGCACTCCTCCCGGCTCCTGGGGACACGGGGGGTGCTGAAGGATGCACTGCATGTGCCCAGGTTCCAGCCACAGGGGCTCACGTTAGGATATGATGATTTCCTTGGGGCTGGGGGACCCCATAGGACCAGGCGTGCTCACGCAGGCGGAGCACAGCAGGTCCACGTCCCACCAAGCGATCAGTTCACGCTGCCTGGTTTAAACCTATCCGACCTCCTCCAAAATCCCTCTTCTTTTTCCAGGAGGCTGGTGCAAAAGAAGGGCTGGGACACAAGGGAAAGCATCGAGGTGGGCAACGTCAGCAGCAGGCTTTCTGGTCGTGGTCCTGCAGCTCTGCCTTCCCACCCTCTGCTGCTGCCACCTTTCCTTCCTGGTGCGCAATCAGCTTTTTCTCTTCTCACCTGAATTTTTAGCACAGGCCTGGGCACAAGGTTAAAGACTCGCAGCTCTACTCTGTCGCTGCCTGCACTGTGGCACGATGCTCACTGCGTTAGGGGCTGTGCAAAGCACAGCAGGGACGGCTCTTGGCCAGAAGAGCTGGTGTGGGATGAGTCAGGAGGGCTCAGATAGACACAGGCTAGGGGACAGGCAAAGAAATAACCCTATCCTAGTCACACTAAAGAAGGATGTAAACATAAAAATGTAATAAAGGCAAAAATTTAGGACAGCAAGCCTCGAAGCTTTGCCAGACACCTCTGTCCCCATGGCTCCAGCTCACATTTGGGTTGAGTTACCTGGGAGTGATTAAATCAGCATGAAAGATGCTGAGGACGCAAACGAATGTGGTTAGAGGGAGTGCTCCAAAGCTGCACTGGTAAGAAGCACACCAAGCCCGGCTCCTGCAAGCCTTCGTGACTTTGTGAAGAACAAGATGACGAAGAACAAGATGAGATGGGATCAAGGAAACAGAGTACATACCCATTCAGTTAAAATCATCCCACGATTTATTTATTTTTATTTATTTCCGAAGCGTTAGGAGAGATCAGCTGACAGTTGCCAAGGTAGAGCAAGATGCTCGGCTTGTGGGAAGAAAATTATTTTGTTTTGCATTCTCTGAACTGTTATTGTTGTACTGTAACGAGCGCAGCCCTCACTGGCATGTAGCAACTGTCTCTACTGATTTTCTCTGCATGCGAGTGCAGCAGAAACAAGGGAGTTACAAAACATGCTGCGATCGAACCAAACCGAAATGGCTCTCTGCTATTTATCCGAGGGCCTTCCTCCTCCCCCCGCCTCCAAAAGTGCAAGTGATAAAACCTCAGTGCCGTGAGTCACGTGGAATAAAAATGAGCAATTTTCCTTCTTCGGGAGACTTGAAGGAAAAGAGGGAAGTTATCATCAAAAGAGGCAATTGTGCGGGGAAGGAAGCGCAGGTGATGGGAACCCCGCTCCATGGGAAAAATGAAGAACCCTCAAGGTCACCATCTCTTGGCTCTAATAAACTGCTCGGTGCTTGCAGCTGGGGAAGGAGGGCCAGGACCACGACCCAAGCAGACAAGCTGCAGCTCAGCAGGAGGAGCAAACACCTTCACGCTTTACAGCTGGAGATGCTGGTGGCTGAAGCCCTTACAAAGGGCTGGGGTGGGAGGGCAGCTTTAAAAACAGAACATGCCCATTTCAGCCCGCTTTCAAATGTTGGTGTGTGTCACTTAGCTTCCCAGCCACGTGCACAGCCCACCAGGAAGGGACTGCAGGAGTAATACCCAAATTTGGGGCAGGCATGGCTAGTTCACTTTCAAGCCTCTCAGTATACTCTGCACGTCTCCAACAGCCTGCAGCAGGGGGCAGCCCCCTTTCTCATTTCCTTCAGGGTGGGCACGTACATTTACTACAACAGCCACCTTTGGGAAAGAGGAAAATGCTGCCTGCCTTCGCTTACTTCAGCATAACGAGGAAGGAAGCCAGAAGTCCTTGTGAGGAAAGCCTACAGAGAAGTGAGGGCCAGCTGAGAAGTCCTCCCTTAGGAAGTGTCTCGGCTTCCCCTTGCTGCCAGGGCAGATGGAGCTGCTGGGAAAAGGAAGGTGAGAGCCTGAACCCCCCAAACAGCTGAAAATATATAATACTACAGGGAAACATTATTCATTTTTAGCAACAGTCCTCTGGCAAACCCCAGAGGTGGAGCCTTCCACCACCCCGGTGGACATGTGGCAAGGACGATGCAGATGTGATGGCCACGGCAGAGAGGCTTGCTCAATAGCGCAAGCCTTGTTCTCCCCTGGGATATTCCTGCTGGCAGCACTGCAGCGGGGGCAAAACCTGACTCGGACTGCCCCTGCCCTGCCAAACGTCACCAGGCTGGCCCCAGCGGGAGCAGACAGCTCCCTCCCGGGGGTCTGTGCCCGTCCCTACAGAGCCCTGATTCATCCCAAACCGCCCTGCCAGCACGCACTGGATTGAGCGCCCAGCAGCCCAGTGACCTTTAGCAGAGACGAGGCCACGCCTGCATGCAGAGAGAGGCTTTGTCTAAAAACCTGACATCTTTGGCCAAAGCCATCCCTCTCCAAAGGTCCTGTTCCCCACAGCCAGCAGCAGCGAGCAGCCTGCAAACGGTGCAGACAGAGGCCACGTCCTCTGCGCAGCTCTCAGTCCCACGGGACTGATGCTTCTGGCTGAAATCCCGTTACTCCGGAGCTACAAAGAGCAAGTCACCCTGCTGTCGGAGCGCACTCAGCACAGCCTTTTTCCCCCTAAACTGTGCTGCCTTAACTGCGCATGCTTACGTAGCACTATCAGGGCATTTCCTAGAATCCTAAACCCGGTCATATGGGTTAAAAGAGCAGGGAAGGGGACACACACCACCCGGTGCTGCACCCTGAGTTAGACGATTTAATACTTTTTCACAGGTTTGGCATACATCAGCTCTGCAGGACCACGTGCTCTTTGCACAGACTTGTGTATTTTCTCATCGTTTCCTTTGTGGAAGCCAGAAGACGGCACGTAGAGCCAGGGAAAGGCACCGTGACATCAGCCTGACATTCATGCTAGGAACAGCACCGGTGTCACCTGTGTTCTGCTGAAATGAAATCACACTGCTATACAGCATGTCTGGGACAGCTCCGCAGACAGATCTGACAGGGTGAGAAGCACCAGGAGCCCCAGGGCATCGCTTTAATTACGGCAATCCGATTTGTTGCTCGTCTCCAAACAGGTTATACCAGGAATGATTTTAGGTGTAGCCGTGCCACGCTGGGCCAGGCAATACACCAGGGCTTCTTCTGCCTTGGTCCCTAGCATCTGCGGCAGCCGCAACAGGCAGCCAGTGGCCAGCAGCACACAGGGACACGCTGCTCAGGGAGCAAAACAGAGCACAGCCGGGCGTGCAGCCTTCCCCAGCCTGCCAGCCACTGCTGAACCAATGCCCCCCGGGCTGGGGGACACGGTACATGCCTGGGGAGGGCACGGCCTTCCTGGTAGGGTGTCAGAGATGGGGGGAAGACAGTTCCACCACGGCCCTTCTCTCCTCTCCAGGAGAAAGCCTGCGGGTCCTCTTGGGGCAGCTTTTGGTCCACACGTGAGAAGTTCAGCAGCTCACACCCTTCCCAGCTGCACAGCACACGTTTCACAACAGGCAAGCCGAGGCAACGACCTGAGTCCCACGCAAGTGCTGAGAGATGCTGCAAAACACACCCGACTGCACAAGGAGCCCAGGGCCCCTCCGCACAGGCTCTATCAAAACGAAGATCAAATATAAGGCTCCTGGCTTCAGCAAGAGGTTTTTTCCCTAAGACGACAGCCAAGCCTTTATTAAAATAGCAGGCAGACGGCGTCTTGTGACACTTGGGCTTCTGTCACGGCAGTGAAGTGCTGAAAACAACCGTGAAGAGGAGCAGCCATGCAGCCGACAGGCTGACTGCTCAGGGAAGGAACAAACCCAACCCGCTGCACACTGCAAAAATCAGACCGAGAGCTCATCGTGTCTCCTTAGCTAGGAAAAAACGCAAGTGGTTGAAGGGCATCACTGCGCTCCCAGCAGCAGGTTTTCCTTTCTTTGCTGTCCTTCCAAGTCCATTTGTGAGCTGCAGCCAGCCATCAGCTCATGGCAACGTGCATCTCCAAGCAGCTTCTCTGCTCCCACGGAGCACGGGGTGGTACAGCGTCTCTCCTTTAAGAAAAAAGGATGCAAACAGCATAGCGGTCCACACAAAGGACGGACGGGGATGGAAAGACATCCAGGTGAAGGATGCAACCTGCTTTTTTTTTTTTGAAAGCACTTCTTGTTGTGCCTCCTAGGGTCTTGCTCCCTGCCACTCGGCACTGAGCACCGGGCTGTGTGGCAGCTTGACGCACTCCCTGGTGGCTACCAGCAGCAGCACAGGCCGGCCTGTGAGCAGTGCCACCGGGCTGCCAGGACCATCAGGACCGAGTCAAAGCTCCTTTATGCTCCCTCCGTCCGCTGAGGGGGCTGACGCCGACTGCCAGGGCAGCCAGGCTCGAGTCCTCCAGGGGACAATGCCTCTTCTGTGTCCAGGAGTCACGAACCATTTAGGGGCTGGTATAAATAATAACGTCATTTATTCCATGACAAGAGCTCTGCGGTTTTCTGACACAAAGACCCGCAAGAGGCCTGCTGGTAGATGGCTGGTCAGGCACCTCGCGAGCCAGAAACCAAAAGCCAAGAAGCAGCTGGGCGGTGAAAATCCTGCTCGGCTCCTGGGGCCTCCTCTGGGGCTGTACATGGGGCCCCCGTCCCTCGGGACACCCCAAAGGGTGCCATACAGCCAGCAGAGCCCACCACAAGCTGCTGGGCCCCCAGGCTGTAAGGGTTGCTGATGCTGCTGGGAAGCATCCATCTACGTGAGCCCAAAGGACTTGGCATGCCTCTTTCCAAGGCTGGCCCCTGGGGAGCACGAGGCTCCGAAATCCCACGCAGAAAAGCAGCACGTCCACCTTGCCCAAAGCGCACAGCAGGCACAGTGCTCCTGTCCGTGCCCAGCAAGGGTCTGAAGTCTGCCATTAGGTTAAAGAGGTTTCTGCTTTAAGTCTGCTTTACCAACGCGTGGATTACACAGAACATGAGGATTACATGGAATATCAGCTGCACCGTACCCCTCACGCCTCCCTTGCGATTCCCAGGCGCTGGAGACACAAACAGCCTGGGGCACGAGGCACCCCCTGCTCTCGCAGGCAGGGCACGCGAACGTTTCTGCTGTGCTCCTGCTTGCATAGGTAAGCTAAGTGCAAACACGCAGGCGGCTTTTAGGAAACCATTTTTAATAACAGTCTCGTCAGAACAAGACATTCCCTCTACCAGTAAAGCAGCAAGCTCAAGGAAAGACTGAACATTTTAAAGACTAATGGGTAGAACTAGGCAATATTTTCCAGTGATCTCTGGTTTCTCCCTCAACTTTTTGAAAGCCTGATTCAAAGGTTGCACCACCACATCCCGCCTCGCACGTGCTCTTTTCCACCTCACCTTGTCACTGTTTCTGTATTTGCCCCATTTCTTCAGCATCTTCAGCCACTTGTCCACGCGTTCGATTTCCTGCTGTTTTTGCTGGTGTAAGGGGGAAGAAGACAAAACAAATGTAAGAAAAAAACCTCTGAATATACTTTCTGAAAGAATAAAACTTCATTCTCTTTAGTTTGAAATTTCTAACAGCTGAACTTTGCATTCAGCTACACGTAAACACCTCTTGCTGGGGCCAGGAATAATCCAGAGGTGTTTGCAGGAGCTGGCAATTTCAACCCCCAGTCATTAAAAATGCAGTGTATAAACAAGGAGAGACACCGGCTTAGCAGACAGAAAGCATTTCCAGGAGGAGCAGCCCTTGACAACAAAATCCTTCCAGGTTCAGCGAGCCTCAGACCATTCTGCATCACCTCTGCCAGAAGGCAGGTGGACATGAGACGCTTTAGTCCCAGCTAGCAGGATCCCAGTGGAGAAGCCAAACATCCATAAACCAGGCCCCAAACCGGTCCCTCCGAGGCAAAGTATTTTATTAGATGAACCGAAGCAAAGAGCTGTTACTTGCCACAAAAGCCCACACAGACATCTCCACTTTCCAGGTGAGCTTTAACCTCCTGCAGCTGTGGCACGGTACACAGGGAGGCTTGGCTCTATCTCAGAATAAAATGTCTTTTTTTTCTGCAAACAGCCTCGTGTCCCTGCAGGAGGGCATGCTGCCAGGTCGGGGCAGAGGAGGATGGAGCAGGGTTACCCACAACCACTGCTGTCTTCCCCTGTGCCTTCAGTCCCCTTCTTAAGCTGCAGCCATTCAGCGCCATGCTGCAGCCCAATCGAGGGAAGCTTTTCCCAGGAGGAAAAAATGTGCAAAATGCGCTTTAAAACGTGAGGTTTCACTGCAGCGTGGAGGAAGAGAGGTGCCTGACACTACAAATGGAAGCTCCAACAAGCGGTCCCGGAGCTGCAGCATGCAGAGTCCCCACCTCCGCTTGTTGCGCTCTCACTTGCACATTTGTTTCCCTAAAAACAAGCTTATAAGGATCTGAGAACCGCATCAGCAAAGCCGACAGCTCTCACCTTCTCCTCCAAGGCGGTGCGGGTCGGCAGCTCCTGCTCGCTGGAAAAGCAAGGGATGACAAAGTTAGCCTGGGCGTGAGCAGGGTGAGGAGCACCGGGTGCTGCGGGTCCCTCTGCAGGGAGCCACGCACCAGAGCCACGCAGCTCCAGGACTTCGTGCCCGTCCTACAGCTGCCCCTCTGGGCCACAGCCTGCCCGAGGCACCAGCCAAAACCCCGTGGGAGCTGCTGGGGGGATATCAAGCACAGATATTGCTGGAAACCCTGTGCACATTTGGGCATCCATTAAAAAAAACAGGGGAATTCTGAACAGCAAGTGCTTTGAATCCCCCCTGCTGCAGACAGGACACCCACTATTCTTACTTCTGTTGTAAATCTGAAAGAAACAGCTCTTTAAACGTTCTCCCCAGCCAAAAGGCGTGCATTTAATTCCTTCGTGCCCTGCTTAGGGCAAGGATTTTCTAAGGGAAGGAAGAATGATCAGATATCTCTTCCCTTCCTACACAGCCCTGCATCAGCAGGGGCAAACGCAGGAGGATCTCCTTCAAACAAATGCCACAGGCCTCCAAGGAGGTGCACGAGCACCAGCCTGCAGCTTCTGACACCACGTGATGGGAAACCCCTCTTCCCCAAAGAAGACAACAAGCAAAAGGACATCCTGAACCCCCCCCCCCCCCTTTAAAAAAAAACAACAAAACAAACACCTTTCCTACCAAGTGGTTATCTCAAAACTCTTTTTTTTTTTTTTTGGTCATGAAGGTCACCGTGAGCATTTTGAGGCAGTTTTGGAGGGCTCTGAACGTTGCCTTGCAGCAGATTCAAAGCAGCGTGTTTCCAGCGTGGCTGAGGGAGGAGGTGCCCCCAGCCTCTCCTCCAGCATCTGGGGCTGACGGAGCCAAGCCACAGAGCAGCCTAGAGCCAGGATGCTGGCCCCGCCACGCTGTGCAGAGGGCACCCCGCACGAGCACGCGCTGGGGAAGGACAGGAGAGGAGAGCAGGACTTACTGCAGGAACCCAAACCGGTCGGTAACTTTATACAGCGTGAAATCGGCATCTTCCCACGGGTCGATCTCGGCTCCCTCCTGCCTGCCCTGGAAGCAGAAGGGATGCCCGTGAGCCACCCCCAGCAGTGGGAACACCCCAGTGCCCGCACCCCGCTCCCCCCCAGCCCCCACGTGAGCACAGAGCAACAGGCCTGGAGACTAAAACCTGCTCTAAAGAGAGAAACACAACGCAAGCAGGACAAAAATCTGCACCATCCAGCTTTGGGGGGGGCGTCTCTGCTCCAGGCGGCACTGGAATCCTAGGACCTTTCAAACTATGGCCTGAGCCAAAGGATAGGATCCACAAGAAAGTCTGGGGACAACGTGAGAGGGGATGTGCGGGCAGGGAGAGACGGGTTATGGTGGAGATGCTTTGGAGCATCTCTGCTTGACCACCTGATTAAATAGTTGCAGCCTTAGCGTGCTGGGGGAAAGCACGAGCTTGGTACCTTCTCATACTTGGCAACGATCTCCGCTTTTTCCTGGGTTATTAAAGTGTCTATATCTTTCTTCATGTCAGAAGCTGTAAGGCAGAGAAAAAAAAAGAGAGAAGGAGATAAGTAAATGTGTACACAGCATGGGAAATATTTTAGGCAAGTGCTAATAGGAAAAAGCTTTGCTGACAACTTTAGCTTCCAGCCTTATCCCAAAGCTAAAATTAGGCTGAGATTGAAAAGCCTCCATACAAAGCATGTGTGGAGCTCGCATGCACCCAGCATGACTGCCAGCTCCTCGCTCTGCATGGGGAACAACTGAATTTGAGCAAGTGGGAGCTTTGTCTGCAAAGCAGGCTGGAGGATGAGACGCTGCGCCTTTGTTCTAGGCACACACATGCCTGTAGGAAAGACACCAAGCTTTTAAAACGGAGACGAGGAAACCAGCCGTGCTTACCGCAGAGCCCCTGCGCCACGCGGTTGCACGCCAGCTGCACCGCTGAGCATTTACGGGACGAGAGCAAAACGCCCAACTCTTGCCCTCAGCTCTGGGTGTGAAGCCATCAGAGCTGTAGGGACATCCGAAGGCTGACTCAACGTCAAAGACAACGCTAAGAGGAGAAATGTTTGCCCGTTGAAGTGCGCACGCGATTAAATGGCCTCTGGACAGTCAGCATCCACACGCATCCCTACGAGAAGGGCAACGGGGCAGCGAGGTGACCACAGAGCCCCCAGCTGCTTTGTGATCCACGTGGGGCTCAGTCGTCAATCGCAAACGCCTCCTCGTACAGACCCACGGGAGCACCCTCCCTGCCGAACAAAGCTGAGCCCGGAGGAGAAAGCAAGGAGGCTGCGAGAGCGGAGAGCAGCTCCACCACGTCCTCCTCCTCCTGTGAGAGCTTGGGAGCTGCCCCGCGCAGCGCGTGCTGCCGTGCACGGCCCAGCCAAGACGGCCACGTCACCTCCCCAGGCTGGCAAGGTGCCGGAGCGCTGCAAGCAACGCCACCCACACCTTCGGGCTCCAGGAGCCACCCTGTCCCCGGGCAGGGAGGAGGCAGTGGGGACACCCCCAGCCCACGGGGGACACCCCCAGCCCCCATTCCCAACCACTTTGTAACCGGGCAGACTCCAGCCAGCCCCGGCGTTTTCCATCTGCTGGTACCTTTCCCTTGCTCCCCTTCCCGCAGCGCTCAGTTCTTATTATTATTTTTTCCAAGCGCTCCCCACGCTTCTGCCGCGAATTATGAACCCTACTCGCAGCGGGCAGGACGAGCTCTGGGAAGTCACGTCGCGTTATCCCCCGCGCGGCCACGTCTCCGCAGGTCCCAGATGGGAAGGTTGCATTTCAAGAGGGAGGGAACACAGCTCTAACGGGGTTTTCCAAATGGCTTAGAGTTTGGAAGTTTCTGACAGCTTATGAGGACAAAACCTCTTAGAATAGTTCGTTAGAAAGTCAGGCTGCTTTTGCCTGCTCCGAGGAGATTTTGCCTGCTGTCAAAAGATTCGGCAGGGCCGGGAAAAAACTGTTAAGAGCCACCGCAACCATAAACTATTTTCCCCACTGCCACACAATGAATCATCCAGTGATTTACCCAGAACATCTGAAAGCTGAGCGGCTTTAATAACACAGTCCAGAGATTTCTTGCAGGGCTTGAAGCACGGAGTATATGTGGGACCCATTATGGGAAAACACAGCACACAGTGAATCCTAACCGGCTGCAGGGTCAGAAGAAAAGCCCTACCCACCTTGTTTTCACTTAAGTGATCAGTTAAAAATGTCCTTTTCTGTTTGCCCACGTTAATTTGAGGACACCCACAGACCAATAGACAGCACTGAGACCGACGAGCAATGTTTGAATCAGCCACTCGATGTCAGAACCGCTACAGGTAAGCGGGAAAGCAAGCAGGAAGGATTGCTGCTTTCTGAAAAGAAGACACCAGCTCGCATCCACAACCCCAAAGCAAATCCCGCTTGCTCACTCTGAGCTGTCGCTGCAAACGAGTGGGAACCCGGAGCTGCCCTGACCTCCCCCGAGGAAGCACCTCGGTCCCCTCTCTGGGGGTAGGATGCATGTTGGCTGAGGCTCTTTAAAGAGCAAACTCTTTCAATCCGCAGCAGGAAGGGAATTTCCCCGTTATTCACTCCCCAGCCAGAACACAGCAAGGACAAATACATTAAACCGCATGTTGTTCTACTTTTCCGAGCCATGGATCTTACTTAAAATGCTCCCCTGGCTTTTGCTTAACACATGCTAACTGTGGCTTCATTTTTTCACGATGCAAGGTCTGAGTGACAGTCTCACCGTGTCCTCTAACATATCTTTATCTTCTCCTTCCTGTGGCTTTCTTCTGAGAAGTTTAAATCAGAGGCAAATGCTTTCCTGACCCCACTCCCTCCTTACATCATTTTCCGATTGTTATGAGGCCGAAGAAATGACACCCTTTAGGTGCTGCTAAAAATACAAACCTTCCGCAGGCCGGAGGGAAAAATAAAACTGTGTGTCAAATTAAACGTGCAAGGTGTTTACGAAGTGGAAATTATTCTGTCTCTAACCTCATGCTGTAATAGAATAACCAGAGGAAGAGCTACTTGGTGACAATGGAGGGTTCCCACAGCAGAAGAAAGCAGCAAGACCACATTTCTTTTGTCTTCAGCCTACGTGAAAGCCTCCCAGCAGCCAGAAGCCCCAGACTAATGCAAAGTAGCCCGTTTTGCATCTCCTGCCTGGAACACGCGTGCTGGTTCTCTTTCTGCTGCTCGTCGACCCAAATTTAGAAGACAACTCAAAAGCAGACGAGATGGTTGATGGCAATGGGACAAGGCGGAGCTGTGCTCGCTTTCGCTCGTCTGCCCATTCGTGCAGCCAGCACAGGGGGTGCTGGTGGACAAGGCCAGCTGCCACCCCCCAAAATCCCCATGGAAGAGCCAGCAGCGACTGCTTAGTTTGAATGAAACCAGAACAAACAGAAAATGCCCTCACATCACAGAAATGGCACCGGGGTAAGAGCGGGCTGCCTGGCTCCGAACCCCAACCAACAACATGGGTTCAATTAGCTAAAGCCCGTACTTACCTCGCTTCTCCACTCACATACACCAGGCTTAGGACTTCCTTTTTTCCCCTAGATACACAACTCCAATGGCTTCCTCCAGCTGCCCAATTTTCTCCTGTGTGCACTGTATTTTCCCTTTTTTTTTTTTTTTTGGTGACAATCCCCCATTGTGAAGCAGCCACGAAAAGGAACGAAAAGGCATTAACCATTAGGGTAGTAGATGATTTTGCTATGATACAAGCAACAGAAAGCCTCAAGCCATGGAATTTAACTAACAAACAGAGTTCCCAAGTAGTTTCTTTTAAAAATAATGAGTAGAAGAAAAAACCCACAGTCTGCCATCTCCCACAAAATTTGCAGCTCCCAGTTTATGATTTAAGGGATGAAGAACTAACCCCAGTAACAGCAAGCAAAAAAGATGCTCCGTGAAAACGCGCGTTATTGCCAACCCACACTGAATACCTACCTAGCCATGAGCAAATGCAAACTCTTCACAAAACATTGAAGTTTTCCCTAGATGAGAACAACTTTCCTGATATTAATTCACCGTGTGGATTTCAAGTGTTGGCAGCAGCACGAAGGTGTCTGCACCAAAAACACGTGACTGTGTGCAAACACTATTACCTTTAAGTCAAGCTTACTCCCTAAGAAGCCACAGATATCTTTTTTTTTGTCCCATAAAATCATTATCATACGTAACAGTAAATACTTAGGGAAAGTGGAGTATCTAAATCTATGCTCTGCATTTAAACTAGTCGTTGAACTTCCATGGTGCTGCAGTAAGGCAGCACCAAACAAACTGGTCTAAGGGAAGGTGCCTCACAAGAAATTCACTTCAGCCACGGTTCAGGATTTGACGCCTCCGAGACCTTCTCGCAGAACAGTTTTGCTGTTGGGACCTGCCAGAAAGCAACTCCTAGCCTTTGAACGGAGAAGCTGCAGTGATGTTGTGCCAATCCAGTATTTTTCACACCAAGTGAGCTTGAAGCAAGCAGCACTTCACCCTGGACCTACCGTTTCCAGCAGCAGTGTGAGAGCAGGCACTGCCCCGTGTTTCCTGCGTGAGCTGAACCCTGGTGTCAAACCTCCCTCCTCGGGCGCTGCTGAGCTCTTGCTCTTCAGCCTCCCAGCAGCCAAACCCCTCCTGAGCCACAGCTGCTGACTTTCCAGTTTTCTCTTGGCCTTCTTACAGGGAAAATACAGGCTTTTTACACATGTGCTGATTTTATACTGTCATGCTGCACCAGTGCAGGCTGTGCTCACTGTTGCCTTCGCTCTTTTGCTGGACAGTAGGTCAGTTATAACCTGGCATAAGGGCTTTCGAGGGAAAATGCCAGTAAATCTCCTTTTCAGTAAGCATAGCATCACGTTCTCAACCTTAGACCAGACTTGGGGATATTCTGCAAAGCAATTTTTCAATATTTTATCCTGCAGAGAAGCAGCCACTCAGCACACTCGAGATTACAGCCTCTGTGTTTTGGTTTCTTCTGTCTGCGCTGTGCCCACCAGTTCCAGCAAATTAAAAGGCAAGCACGACACAGGCACGCAGCCAAATTGCAAAATCCCAAGTTCCCTCCCCAAGCTGAGCCATCCCAGCTGCCTGCACCCCTCATCTCCCCAGGGCAAAGCGCACAGAACCTGCACGCTTGCTGCAGCAGCGCACTTCTGTGCTGCCCAGCTGCACCCGAGCCCCTGAGAATGGGGATTTTAAGGCTGGCTGCCCCTCTGAGCAGCAAGTCATTGATAACTATTGCCCTGAAGAGGAAATGAGTTTGGGCTAAGGTGTGTTGGAGCCCTGAATGCGCCCAAATAACTAGTAGAGACTGCTATAAGGGAAAAAAGGAGTAGTAAATAAAGCAAGTTTTGACACACTGTACTTAAATAATGCACTAGCTTGCATCAGACTGAAGCTACTGTGGAATAAAGTCACCAAGGTACGTACTGACGACCACATCCACCACCATCGAAACTAAGCACGTCTCTGTTCCTGTTTCGCCTTCTATTTTAAAAGCACGTTTTAGCATATTTTACAACCTTTAGCTGCCTACGGTACGAGCCAGTCCCTGCGATTTTCCTGCGGGGAACGTGCCTAAAGGAGCTGAGCTCGAGCCGTTTGTCCCAGGACACCTGCCAGAGCTGAGCCCCCAGTGTCCCCAGGAGGCAGTGCCCCAGGGCACAGCAGCCGCAGCTCGAGCAGCGGTGCTGGCTCTCACATGCCCTGCGGCGTGCAGCCCTGCAGAGCCGCCCCACAGCCCCGTGGAGGAGCAGCTCAGGAAGAAACAGGCTACAGAGCGCTAAAAATCCCCCGGTAGGGTTTATTCGAGTGCACAGACAGGCACCTCGGTGTGCTTCAGAGCACTCGCAGCCAGCTGTAGGCGCCAAGCAGCAGGAGACGACAGCTCTCCCCGGCTGGGGTGGCACGGCACGCTCCGGCCTGCACCCCGAGCTCCTTGCGCGGCAGGACCCGGGTCCTTCTGCTCAACAACTGCGCCGTGCCCTCGGGTGGGGGCGGGTGTTGAGCTGTAGGACCTCCGCTCGCAGCCGTCTAGTGGTTTCGCTAGAAATCCTAGGAGGGAGATTTCAACCCAAACAAACCTTCCCTGTCCCCTCCTGACGATGGCTTTAGGCAGCCTCAGCCCCTGGCTTTGATACTCGCCCAAAAAGTGGCACTCGGCTACAGACGGGCTACAGGAAAGGAAATCAGACTTGCACTGACAGAGTGAATAACGGCTTCAGGAACAAAATTACTACCAGGCAGAATGAACCAATATCCAGCAGATCCTGTTTGCATGTTTATTTCCTTGACTACGACAAACCCAAGAGCACGCAGACATGCTTTTTTGTGTTTTAAATAGCATAAGGAGCACTAAGCCAGCTGAATTGCAGGGTTAATGTTTCAACTGTCTTGAGGGTCCATGGAAATGACTGCCTCCAGATCCCTTTCTGCGTGGCAGACATGTTACAGCAAGCTCATACCAGTTCCTGTCCCAATAAGCTTGCACCGTATCTGAATCATGGAATCATAATGGTTGGAAAAGACCTCCAAGGTCACCTGGTCCAACCGTCCCCCTACCACCAATGTCACCCACTAAACCACGTCCCCAAGCACCAGGCCCAACCTTTCCTTGAACACCCCCAGAGACGGTGACTCCACCACCTCCCTAGGCAACCCGGCCCAATGCCTGACTGCTCTTTCTGAGAAGAAATGTCGCCCCGTTTCCAAACTGAACCTCCCCTGGTGCAACTTGAGGCTGTTCCCTCTAGTCCTATCAGTGAAATAGCTCCACATGCTGAACAACAGAGAAAGTTACAGCCATCCCTATACAAACACATCCACCTCCTTCAGCAGATGCACTTGTAGCAGCCAAGTGAGCCTCTGCAACAAGCTGCTTGATGCAACTAGCAGTGTCCCAAGAAGCCCAGCTGGAGAACACCCAGGATTACGACAGAACAGACTGGCCGGCACAGGTCTCAATTTCTTGGCACAGGCACCCGCAGCACACAAGTGCTCTTGGAGCGATCCCTGGAGTCAGAAAGGAGCGTGGAAATGCGACCCGGTGCCCAGCAGCACGCCCTTACCTGAGCGTGGTATCAGGTGCCGAGATGCATCCGTTCAGCCGGAGTTGCGCTCTCCCCTTCGGGCATCTAACCGGCCGCGAGCCTTCCTCGCCCCGAGCCAACGTCTCCGCCACAGGGCGCGACGAATCCCGGCCGTCCCGCAGCACCAGCCGCACGCCCGTTCCCTCGGCCTGGCTCACGCCACCCGGTCACTGCAGCTCTGTCCTCGGCAGCCCCGCGGTGCCGTAGCTCAGCGCCAGCAGCCGGGAGAAGAGGCACGCCGGGAAGCTCTCCGCACGCGGGCTCGCTCTTCCCACGGAGTCACTGCGAAGGAAGCAAGGAGTCGGTGAGCTTTCTGTCCCTGGCACACCTCAGAGCCCGTGACGCTTTTGCACCAGCGGACACGCTACCCGAGGCTCAGCAAGCAGAGGATGCTCTGTGCCCTATCCCAGGGCTGGAGAGCTGGGGCTGGCTGAGCTACTTCCCAGCACTTTCAGCTTCTACCCAACACATCCAACCAGCTAAAAGCAATTCAAAGAACAGAGCCCAACGTGGAGCTGTTGTTGTGACAGCCTCCAGAACTGGTATTCCTTCCGAATTTTAGCAGCGACAAAGGAAAAAAAAAAAAAAAAGAGACATGAAGGCTGTCAGCCTGCGCTCTGCGCCGTGTAGGCACGTGCACATTTCGCACGTGACTTTGAGGACTGCTCACATCCCATAGCTTTGGATGCAGAAGCCGAGCGGCGTTTCGGTTGGTGACAGGCCTTCCCAGAACAAAGCCGACGTGCTGCAGCGGATCAGCCTAAGGAGTCCTGCGGCCACAGCTCCAACATCGCCTCTGCTGCACCAGGATGGTCTGCAACGACTGCTGGAGGCAGCGTTTTATCAAGGCAGCCAGAGACAAAGCACTAATTTTTAGCAGAAGGAGGTAAAAAAAAAAGGGGGGGGATTTTCCCCTCTTAAACAAATTTTTAATTCTCACCTTAAGCAACCCACGGAAGTAATGCGCTAGTTGCACAAGTGTGAAATGAGACTTGGCTCCGAAGTGTCACGCTGCTGTTAGAAACAAGGGGGGAAGCGTGCGCGCATGCCCGCCAGAGGAAGCACGGCTCACTTCCACCTCGAGAACCTGCTTCGGCAACACGGCCTCACCCAACCTCACTCGGGAGCACTCCTGATGCACTTTCCCTCCCGTTCCTGTGCCGTCACCCCCCAGCACAGTGCCTCAGAGCCCCCCGGGGCAGACGACTTCCCACGTGTTCCTTGCTGAGGTGGACACCATTAGTTAGCGCTGAGTAACCCGTAACACAGACTATGGTACGTATACGTTGCCCTTGAGTAACCTATAACGTGGCTGGCACACATTGCAATGCAAATTGCTCACATTTTCCTCTGTCCCCCCAGTTTACATCGGGGTTGCAAAGCACAATGGAAAGCTGTGGGCACGACGAGGATAATACTTTTCGGCAAGTATCGCCAGACTACGGCAACGCGGTGAAACGCAAACGCATCAGCCAAGCCTTTTCCTTACAGAAATACTTAAACGTGAGGCTGCGTTGCCACGCTATCCACCCCCCCCCCCCCCCCCCCCCCCCCCGAGGCTAACACCGTGCGTGGCAGTAAGTGCAACCTCAGCCTCCTCCCCACGCTCCCAGCACTTACATCTCGCTCTCATTTTTAGGCAAATGTGCCGCGGCGTGCCTTGGGGCTCAGGTGGAGGCTTTCCGACCAAGGGCTGAGGCAGGAGGAGAGAAGCAGGGAGGAGAAAGAGGGCCGGTAAGGAGACGGGCTCTGACAGCGGCTCCTCCCTGCTCACACTACAGCAGAGCAGCTTCGGTGCTTCTGCAAAGAACAACCGCCGCAATGCCAAAAGCCACAGCTTTAGATGTGAGCTGAAGCCCTCGAGCAGAACTGTGGGTCTGCAAACAATTCTTCGGCAGCTTCTATTTTTAGACCTCACAGGGAATAAAAAAATTTTAAAACTACAAAAAACATCTAGACATTTGTTTTAGGCTCTTTCTGCTAGGAACTCATTTTCTGCAGACGACAATAAATGAAGATGAATGAATTTTTTTTTTTTTGTTAAGCTTCACTATTGAAATGATTTCTACTTGACCTCACTAAAAAAAAAAAAAGAGAAGTAAACTGGGAAGTGCAAAAGTCCACATGCTGTTTTGGGAACTGAAGACTTATTTTCTCTCTACTCCGCGTTCCCCCCCCTTCCTCCATTCCAGTGTCTATAAAAAAGCGAGAAAGCCAGAAAAAAAAAAAAAAAAAACTCTTTTGGATGATGCACGGTGCTGGAAAGGAACAGTATAAACACAGAGTTCAAGAACTGACTTCTTCTGGTTGCTTAAGACTGGAAGAGCAGCTTACATTTCTTTAACAGCAAGCCACAGGAAGACACGGCGATGATCGTTCTCCACTCCAGCGTGGAGCAGGCAGGACAAATCCAAGCGCTCCTTCCAAGCACGGAAGCGTGGCTGGACCTCAGCATCCAGCAAGGCAAACTCCAAAGGGGGATTCAGCACCCGGATAAAACGACCTGGAAGCAGCCACACTGCAAGCGCTGAGCGAGAACCCAGGCTGAGCGGCGAGACAACGCTTCCACCCCGCTGAACAGGGGAATAACGGCCCTCGGACGCTCTGGGAAGGATCTGCCAGACCGCAGGCTCTCCTCCCGGCAAGCCCTCCTCGCGGCACACTGTACTTTATTCTTTTCGACCCGCACAGCAACACCACGGGACACGCTGCTCTTCCTTTCACCATTCCCACGGCGATTTTTGCCTCCAAGACGCGCAGGGCAACTTTGGGTGGGCTAAAAGCTTTTGCTGCATCTCCTTTTTTCTTTTTCAAGTCTTTTCTGCTTTTAGGCTCGGTTGCCACTGCCAGCTCCAGGCTACCGACACGTAACAAGCATCTGATGCGAAGGGACAAGGGCCCGCGTCCTGGCCGACGGTTCAGATTTCCCCCTTGGCACCACGAGAGCTGTAGAGGGTCCTTAGTGAAGGATATGGGAACAAGCAGGACACAGAAGCCAGCGACCGCGCTGCCAGCAGCCTGTGCTCTCCTTGGCACAGAGGGACCGCGCCGTTTTAAAACGCAAACAAGGAAATAACAAACGTCCCATTATGTAAAGGCACTGGGACAACCAACGAGATAAATAGGTAGGAAGTGAAAAATCCACTAACAATGAGGTACAGCTTGCCTCTGGAAAACTCACCCAAAATAGGCGCTGAGGCTGATGGTTCCTAAGCTGCAGTTATCTAAACTCAGTTAAAGAGAGACTGTACTGACTGTGCGGGTCTCCCACCGCTTGCCGAAGCCCCTGGCTGCACTCCGTTTTTAGAAGTGGCTCGAGCTGTTACAATGACCCAGACCAATGCCTGTGCTCCTAGGAAAAAAAGTATTTTAAATGAGGTTCTGCCGGTACTGCCCTCATTTCTTCGAGCAGTGTAATGGGTTTAAGCAGAAGGCACAGCCTCCGAACCCGTCTGTACGCGGCAGCCCGTGCGAGGACGCTCCCTGACCACTATGCTGGCAGTTCCTTGGACTTCCACCACCTTCAGAGAGCATCTCCAGATGCTAAAGCAGTAACTGTTGTTAACTTTTCTACTACCGAAGCCCCAAGCAATCACATCAAGTAACAGAAAACTTCAGGGAAACAAGAAGTGTCTGATCCAGCACTGGAAAGGCACTGAGAAAATGTCTCCCCAAGCTCTGCGATCTTTTACGACTTTGCAGTACAGCATTAGGACACACAGCATTTTAAGGAGCATTAAAGCAATCTTTTCTTAATTACAACATAACCTTTCCCTTCCTTTCTGTTGATAATTCCTAAAATTACCCGAACTGAACGCTCGCAGGAATTTCTGCTATTTTGTGCAAAAGCACCATTTTATATAAACAAGAAAACGTAATGGTCGTGTTCCCTTGGAGGAAAGCGTTCACACAAGAAGCCTCCCCTCTTCCCTTTGTGGAAAACATGTTTATAAAATCCAACTGGAGGGGCAGACGCACGGCACATGCAGTACTAGCAGCAGCCTTGAGCTTACGAAACAGCAAGGATCGGGTAGGACACGCTGTTAAAGGCAGCTCACCAGCTTAGGAGTCGATGTAAAAATAAAGCCAGTTGTTTTTTTTTAAATGGTGTTGAAATCAACATCTGGGTAATTTGGTCAGGGCTCCAAGATACTGCTTACGATTCACAAGGCGTTTGGCTGTTACCACTTTACCATGGTTGACACGGAGCGCAGGGCTGATGCTAAAAATGGATCCGCTGAGCCTGCGCGACGAGGGGCGGCCACGCGACTCTCCAGCCATGGCAAAGGAAAGGGTGCTGATGTTCACGAGTCAAAAACGTTACTGCAATATTAGTTAAATGCAACAAAACGGTGCTCGGGGGAGCGATGAGCAGGCAGCCAGGTGGGCTGCTAAGCGTGGAAGAGGATGCAAACTCCGGCCGTAACCAAAACCCCGCTGCATGCACCGCAGGGCTCCAGCCCCAGGCGATCAACAGCAGCTGAACCATCGCGCCCAAAACCAGGGTCTGAGCCCACGGCACCAAGCACAGCCCCATCGCTGCGGTGGGGTGCCACTGCTCCCCAGGGACTTCCTAATTATTTCCTAACTAGCATTTAATCATCCTTGAAGGGCTCAGCAAAGGTGGTTCACACCGTGCTGCTGCAGAGAGGCTGCGCTCTGGGTCTGCAGAGCGATGACAGTGCTGCCCCGAGGCAGTGATAAGGGGACACTTGTTGGGGACAGGGACTTGATGGGGATGCTTCCTGGGGACAGGGACAACTGCAAGAGCCAGGGACTGACAGCACTCTGCTGGTCCAGGACATGTGGGAGCACTCAGAGTGCTTGCCAGGGGACACCGAGCAGCACTGGAGACTCATATGGGATCGTACCAGCATGTCCAAGCACTCCTTACAAGGATAAAATGCCAGAAACCTTACATCCTTCCAACCCTACACCTCTCAGTTGGACTCGAGGATCTCTGTAGATCCCCTCCAACCAAGCTATTCCATATTCTACATTTCTTTACCAATTCATGGCACACACGACCTAGTCACGACACAAGCCCCCACCACCCCTACCTCTCCTCGCAGGCCATCCCAACCCAGCACGAACCAGCAGCTCAGGTTCGCCAGCCCGGCTTCTTCCCCATGCTTGGTTTTGAAACCTCCTGTGATGATGACGGCAGCGGGACGGGGCAGTAATTTGTCTCAGTTTCTGGGGAAAGAGCCCTACCCCATGAGCTCAGCGCCTGGCCACGCGCCCAGCAGGAGAGGGGCCGAGGGCAGCCCGTGGGCAGGCATCCATGGGCAGAGCCGTCGGGAAGCGCCGGGAATTTCGCCAGCACCTCGCCCAAGTTCCACAGCACCTGGGGATGCAGCCGTTTCCAATACGAGTAACAACACAAGCGGGATAAAAGCAAGGGAGAGGGGACCAGAGCAAACTTCATCTTTTAATAACAGTGTTTGAGATGGGTTGTGCCAGCGAGAGCTGGAGCTTGCATGGCACAGGTGACAACACGCACAGAAAAACCGTGCTGCAAGGCTGCTCCCCTGGTCGCTTCTGGCAATTTAGCTACACGGCCTTTCTGTTAGAGAAAGTTTAAAAATCTGGCCCATGGAAAACATGCAGGAATCCATAAACTGTGAGACAGCAGCAGGGCCCCTGCCCTGACAGCGTGAAGGAAGCGCAAGAAGCTCCCACCACTGGCTAGGGCAAGATTGGCCTGAAGTTGCGTTTTGTTTGCTTTTGTCCCGAACTGCAGTGTTTTTGTGCAGGTGGTGTTCTCCCCTGGAAGCAAATGAAAACAAATCAGGCATCGCCTGGGGTTTCAAAAGGACAGCGAAAAGCAAACGCAGTCCGACTTCTCTGAAGGCATGTTCAGCTAAGAAAAAAGAGTTAGGATTTGAACTTGTAAAAGCATTTTTAAAATAAGTGCACCTAACGTTCACCCGGGAGAAGCAACACTTAGACACTTCACTTAAAGCACGTCCATTAATTTGGTTAATTGCTACGAAGAAACAGGATGATGATTTTCCACTGGAGTTTGGGAAACGGGCATCCTTATACTCCAAGATCTGAATGTGGGAGAGCTGAACGCATCCTGCCTGAAGAGCAGCTGGACTTGGCACTCTACAAGATCGCTCCGAAAATGCGGTTTGTCAAGAAACATGCACCTGAGAACAGTGAGGGGGTGTTTTGATAAGGAAAGGAGCAAAGAAATGGCGTTTATTCTTTCCTGAGGTGAAGAGTGGGGCCAATACAAGGAGTAAGATTCGCACTGGAGTTAGAACATGACTGCAGGCCCCGAAATAACACTTCAGAATAGAAAACCACAGAGATTTTGCATGTTATTTTTAACAAACATCAAGTCACTAGCAGGAAGAACTTTTCCAGAGAGCAAATGGGAGCCTGTTTGCTTGTCAACACCACTGTCAGCCTAGCAGAGGAGCCTGCATTGGAGCATGCACAGCCCCTAAAGCACAGCCACTGCAGCCTTGTCCTGGCTAAGCACAGGACAAGAGGAGCTCATCTGCCTGGTCCCAGCACCTTGACACCACGGCTACTCCCCAGCAGCAGAAAGTCAAGCTAAAACTCCTCGACTCTACAAAACAGCTGTCGATAAGCCAGAGCAGCCTTCATTTTTCCTGTACCAATGTCAGTCTTTGCTCACATCAGGATCAAGGAAGGAAGTGCTCCAATAAAGGTGTTAAACATCGGTTTCTTGTCGCCGTTTCATGCACAAACTTTCCCAATTCTTTGATCTCTACAAGATCAACGTTCACTATTGCAGGCTGCTTTGCACCACTGCCCATTTGTAGCAGTTGTGAGTGCCACGGGCTCACCCATCCCCATGCGTGCCGGGACTTGGATTCTCACCGCAAGTCCCTGGTCGCAGACCTCCCTGCCACTCAGTCCAGGAGCAGAAATATCCCAAACTCCACCTGGCAGGGCACACGAGCACCAGGGCCAGCACACGCCAGCCTAGCAGCACTGCAGGGACCTCAGCCCAGAACCACAGGGCTGCAGGAAGCTGCGCGGCGGCGTTCAGGCTTCGCACCTCCTGCCTCCATCCCACAGAGCATCCCAAAGCTAGTGCTCCACCCCGGCAGCCCCAGGAACCACTTTGCAGAGCACCATAAGTGCAGGCACCTGTGGCAGCACAGCAGTGCAGGTAGCAGTGCGTTACTCAGCGCTGTGATGAAAGCCACAGCACTTGTGCAACGCACAGGACAAGCTTTTCTACTGCTAGCCTGCAAAGCAGCCGTGAGAGATGCTTGCGTTTCAAACAACCGAAGGCAAACACACCGCTTCAGCTGAGGTTCTCTCTATTTCTGCTCTTTTTCCTTCGGCACCTGCTTCTGACAGATGCTCGGCTGCAGCTGAACACAAGCGGCGCCTTTCCCAGGTGCTGCTCCAAGCATCTTTTCCTTACAGACATTACCCCCTGGATCCTGATCTGTGATCCACTGCGCTCAATCTCTTTTGCAGCACCGAAGCCTGTGATGCACTAAAGCTATGACACATTTCTCCCACTTCCTTCCATTGACAGAAAACAAAAGCACACACTGTTGCTCAACACAATCGCAAAATATTTGCTTTTCTAGATTGTTTCTCCCCTCCCTCCTCGTTCTGGGAGGGCTGTCGGTAGAATCACAGCCTGAACTCCCTCCCAGCTAACAGCAGCCGCGGGGGATTTGGGACCGAGGCGGCTCTCAGCTGGTACAGCCCGCGCTGCCTGCCCGTCCCACCGGGACCACACGTACCACCAGGACCCAAACCCTCGGACCTGCTGCAAGAGACCGTTTCCAGACAATATTCTGCCCACTCAAGTTTCAAGCACCAGCAGTTTCTCTGTTCTTTACCATGCGCTGTGCTTCCTTCCTGCCAGACCCCGTATCACCATACCTCACCCCAAAACCACCAGGATGAAGCCTCCACTGCTGCCGCTGGTCTTTTACTCAGCAACCATACAAATGCACTAAGCCCACAGTGATGCTGCCAGTGAGCGATTCAGAATTAAACATGGGTGTCACATGAAAACTTAGGCCCTGGTGCCAAGCTTACAGCTCCGAAAAAAGCACTGAATGCATTAACACGCACAGTCACTTTTTATTTTTAATATATTTTTTTTAAGCAACCAGAGTATCATGTTTAAGGTCCCAAAACCGAGAAGGGCAACAAAAGTCTGAGTGTTACTTAGGACACAAAATACTCGGCTATCACTGCCCAAGCTAACACCTTGCAAAGTCTTCAGCGATACCTGCCCATAGTGCTGTCGCCCCAGCGAGCTGCAGAAAGCGCGCTCAGCGTGTTGGGGAGCAGCTGCTTAGGTTTTTTTCCTGACTCAAGGCTGGACCAATGGCCGAGTGCAGTCTCAATACCTTCACGATGCTCTGCTGCCATTTCTAGCAGCTCTAAGCCCAGCTTCACGCACGCTTGTGGTCATTAAAAACGCACCACAGCATGAAAGCGCTTGTTGCGGACAAAAAAAACAAGTCTTGGCTCGGGGAACGGTTTCTTAATTTAATTTACTGCCCATTAGCAGAAAATCCTCACTGATTTGGGTGCTGAGAAAATATAAACAATTAACCACTTAAACACCATTCTCATCCCTTCCCCAGGCTCAGCCTAAGCCAGACACAGCTCCAGCCCCACTGCTAGGTGCTGCAGCCAGGAGGGACCCCGACCCAAACCTGTGCGAGACAGCGCCATGACCGTCCCGTCCCCCAAAGACGGGATGCCAGCACAGAAAGCGAGCCTGACACATTGACCTGAACCATTCGGCTGCACGGGGAAGGATGGAGCAATCTATAGCAGTCAGCTATAGACCAAACTGTTGCACAGACACCTGAAATTTAGACTGTCATTCATTACACCCCGCTTCCTCTAGGATTCTTACACCACAGCATCTGTCAGCATGCCGCTCCTCTGCCCAGTACCTTTTACACTTCTTGTCCAAATTCAGCTTTTTGAGAGAGGCCGAGACCTCACAAATCACAGCCTAAACTGCTTTTAAGAAGCAGGCGATGGCAATCTTACAAGTGTTGCAGCCAACCCTCTGCCTTGGGAAAGGTCCCTTGAGTGCATCCAAGATGCACCCTATTCTAAAACCGTACCCTCTTCGACACCAACAATCTATCACCGGACACACACACACCTACCAGAAATAGGCTGCTACACCCTCTTCTCCCCCCAGCAACACGTCTTTGGCTGAAAAAAGCTACTGCAATTACAAATACTTACAAGAAAATGTTATAAAAGGGTATTGAGAGAAGGTCATAACAGAACAACTTGAATAGCTGCAGCTAAAAATACCCAATCCCCACACCCATTCTACAGAGCAAATATTATCAGATGTTACTTCCCAATGTTAAAAACATGCTTGTTTCTTCGTTAATTAAGGTGGCATTGTGAACGCTGGATTTTCTTACCAGGGAACACAACAAAGGTACCTTAGGAAAAAAACTTTTTTTGCTGCCTCCAAGATCTCATTTTCTAGGCAATCCAATGCTAAGACGCTATCTAAATCTGGCACCTGTAAATCTGTATTTTCACACAACCACGGGATGGCTGAGGTGGGAAGGGAGCTCTGGGCCCACCTGGTCCCAGCCCCACTCCAGCCATTTCCCGTAGAATCATCGGGTTGCAGAAAACCTCCAAGATCACCTGGTCCAACCGTCCCCCCACCACCAATGTCACCCACTAAACCACATCCCCAAGCACCAGGCCCAACCTTTCCTTGAACACCCCCAGGGACGGTGGCTCCACCGCCTCCCTGGGCAACCCGTCCCAATGCCTGACTGCTCTTTCTGAGAAGAAATGTCTCCCCGTTTCCAACCTGAATTTCCCCTGGTGCAACTTGAGGCCATTCCCTCTTGTCCTCTCCCTGGTTATCTGTGAGAAGAGGCCTCTCTCTCGTACTGGAGGGCAGAGACCCGGGAGCCCAGAATTTTCTACTAACATGACCTCATGTTGTAAAATAACTTTCTAAAGACAGCAGAGCATTCTAGCCATCCATACCGAGGTGCAGAACGCTTGTGCCGTGCAGATTTATTTTTATTATTGTTTTTATAGCTCAGGGTATCGAGTTGGAGAAGATGGGAGGAAGATCACGTTGACAAGCAGAGCAGCAGCGGTGCAGAGCAGGCACGGGCACACACGGGTTTGGAATTGGCCTCTCTCCTCTGACCAAGAGCCTGGGTCCGACAGGGCACTGGGAAACCTTCGTTATGGACAGACTCAACTGGTGGCTCAGCCCCAAATATCCCCAGCCCTAAGGTGGTCACTGAGGTTTAGGGGACACCGAGAGCCACACCGCGCTCCTCTCTGTGAGCGTTACCCCAGAAAGGCGTGGGTCGTGCCATGCCCATCAGGTGCAGCGTGTACACGGTTCACGCGGTGACAGGCATTTGTTAACAAATACTGCACGTGGCCTTCTGCAACTGTTCGTCAGCTCCGCTCGTTTCACAGGAACCCTACGGTGCTATGTCTCGGATACACTGCCTGAATAACAAACAGATTTTTCTGACACTTTAAAGAATATTTTTAACACAAAAAGTGTCAGCCTTATCCCTTCAGAGCCGAGCAGTCCTGGCTGACAGCTTTATCGTACCCCACACACAGAAACCCCAGGGGCTTCAAGCACACCCCATCTGCACCCCAAAGGCCCTTTTGAAAAGGCATCTAAGCATCGATGCCAGAGCTGCTCAAAAGGCAGCACACACCGAAAAGCACCACCTGCCATAGCAGAACAGACCAGGGCAGGTAATAAAGACTATGCTTAGTCCTTACAAAAAAAAAACAGAACAAAAAAGGAACTATGTAAACCTCAGGTTTGCAAAACTACCAGGGCAAGTAGAATAATTGTGATGCCGGCTAAGTGCATCACAACTGGGGGTTCTGTACCATTCCAACACTGAAATGGTCTCTGACTTGAAGAAATACCCGGGAATTCCTGCAGGCAGGTAAGGAGAAGCCTGTGCTACCATACAGCAATACTGAAACAAAGCCAGCACGCAAAAGGATGCTTTTTCATCCAAAGATGTAAACGAAGCCCAGTGGTAACCTCTGCCTGCAGGCTTTGTTTAGGTCACATTCTTACCTGTGAACATAGCAGGTGCTGCGCAGAGGAAGGATGGAAAAGTAGCTTAAAAAGTAGGCACATGGAGGAAAGAAGCCACTAGTTTTGCAGAAGGATGAGAAACAAGTGATGGCAGAAAAAAACAGTAGTAATCCTATGCTAACCCTAACCCTTCACAAATATAGGTCTTGCCCCCCATTTCAAAACTCTCGTTACAATGCCAAAAAAATAAAGCTAAAAATCTGCCACCTTTGGCGTCCAACCTTGCCTGTTCCCTCTGCCCCAAGCCACACGGCACACCCACGAGATGTTCACACCTGCCTTCAAGCTGACACGTGGGTTTGCCTGCCCGCTGCCATGTTTCCAGACTAGCAGCTTGTTTCCCTGCTTCCTCACAGCCCTTTGGGAGACGCATCCGTAAACCTGCCCTTTTTGCCTCAAGGCCAGCAAGGAGACACTCAGGAGCAGAGCCTGGGTGGCTGCTGCCCGGAGCAGCACAAGAACACATTAAAGGACTAACCTGAAAAGCGGTGAGCAGTACAACCATGGCTATGGTTTCACGGCCTTTAAAAGCTTCCTTCAGGAGATGTACCAGCCAGAGACTGGGGTGAGATGAGAGTGACCCACACCACCTGCTGCAGGACCTCTCGGTACTCTCTTTGGGAGATGGGGACCTCTGTTCTGGCACAGGATCCCGCTCCCAGGCCACCCAGCAGGTCCATGGAGACGTCCTCGCAAGCACACAGCTCCACGGCCGCTACCTCTTCCTCTGCGCACGCAGCCCGGACAAACTTGGAGAACTTGCCCACATGATGTCATCACTGGGCTGGCGTCTAAATAAAGGAAGCTTTTTATAGAATTTCCCACTGACAGACTTAATCCGGTAAGCCCCGATAGCCAAGGCTTCATCGAGCGGAAGGAAGGAAAAGGGAAAAACAATAACCGCCCCATCTTTGGGGCCAGGGCAGGTGGGTGGCGCCTCGGGAAAGAAACCAAAACAAACCCAGATTTACTTCCCAATACCTGCGTGTGGGAGAAGAGGCACAGGTATGGGTATATTAAGGGAGCTCTCTGTGGACGCAGCCTGTCAAAAAAGCAGCTTGGCCTAGTCCTGCACTGGCGTAGGAAAGAGAATGATGAAGATGAAGAAGAAGAGAAAAAAACTAAGTTTAAAGTTTAAAGATAGGGGATAAAGCATACTTTCACGTCAGAGAGGTATTCCAGCTTCACATTCATGTGGCAGTTACTGTGCTTCCTAAAAAGCAAACTTTTATTTTTTCTGCTCATTCAGAAGGCCCTCTGCTGCAAATACTTCAGTTTCACGTCACCAGCAAGCAGCACTTTCTGGAAGCTCTCAAAAAATACTAACGAAAGCAAAACCAGCCAGCAGTTCAGGCGAGTTCACGCAAGCGTGCGTGCCTTCCTCTTCTTCGTAACTCTCCATCGCCCCGGCAGCGCTGCGGAGCAGTTCCCCTTCCTCCCTCCGCTCCTCACCGCATCTTCGGCCGGGCATCCACACCAGGAGCAGTTGTGATAGCCAAGTGACTCATGCTGCAGCAATGTGGGTGGGAACGGCTCCCATGCCCAGCTCCTAAGGACACAGCCTTTTATGGTGTTTTTAGAGTGGAAGTCGTGGCGGTTCGTAGCACTTTGCTTTTTGTCTCGCACCAGCCTCCGAGAGCAGAGCTCACGCTCCCCGTGCTCCAGGACCAAAATGAGGAGCCCGCGCATGTTACGAGTGAGCCAACAGCGGCCTCCATGGACTTCTCCGCCTGCAGGATCTTCTAACGGTCCTGCAGGACCATCGGAGGCTGTCACCTGCTCCACGTGGCAGCACCGCGGCTCCATCAGCAGGCTCTCGCCACGCGGCCCCACCGAGCACCAGACCAGGCGTCAGAGCAGCACAAGGACGCAAGTTATTCTGCGGATGCCTTAATTGCCGCAGCCCAATTTTTAACGATTCGTTCCCTGCGTCCCCAGAGCTATGCCAGCCTCTGCCAATGCACTAATGACCTCTTCTGCATCTCCGGTGACAAGCCACCGGACAAGAGGAAGCACACGCTGTGCCTACCCTCGATGGACTGCCAGCATACGAGAAGCAGATGGGACTGCCAGCAGCTGCCAAAGGCAACCAAATCCCATCTGTCCTTCCCTCAGGGCGAGCCGTAACTGAGGATTGAGGATCGCAGCTCTCCCTGCTTAGCCAGCAAGTGGGAAATTAACTCCTTAGCCTTTGGGAGAAGCACCGTGGCAGAAGTGCTGCCCTCCAGGCCCAGGGACCACAGCACGCCCAACTTGAACCTGGCAAGGTAACAAAGCCAGCTCAGCTGTGCTATTTCAAAGCTGGCGGTCACAGATTAAAAGAACATCCCAAAACATTACCCCGCATGGCTTGAAACAGGATTCTAGCTGTAAACGTGCAGCAGGTCACTTTACAGGACAGCTCTCTGCTCTCCTTTTCACATGAAGCACTACCTGCTCTAGAAGTGAAGGGCATGAAAGTTTCTGCCTCTTCACGCATCCCCAATCACAGCTCCCATGAGCAGCAGATTTTAGTCCTTTCACAGCTGTTAAATTCAAGAAGAAACTAAATTATAACCTTTGCATGCACAAAAGCTCTAGAAGAAAAGCCATCAGGACTCCAGTCGTCAGCCCTCCTGATGCAAAGCACTGACATTAAAAACCTCTTTTCCCTCCTTAAATCCCAGGGAGCTCTGGAAGCAGTCAGCTTACCAGTCGGAGCAGATGAATTGCAGGCCGCCCCGCAGCCAGATTTCACCGCGGGCATTGCGGTGGGAAGATGCAGGGGAACGCTGCTCCGGAGCGAGGTCGCGGGTACGCCAGACAAAGCGGAGGGGAAGTCTGGGGGAGGTACGCTCCAGCGAGCGCTACACAGCCAGCTACGTACCTTGGAGGCCGGCCAGGAAGGCAAAGCCTCTAAACAGCAGCAGAACTCGCAACAAACCCCTCCAGCCTTAAACGCGAGTTAAAAGAGCCTCGGCTGATTTGGCGCGGCGCCCTCGGCACGGCGCCCCGCGGCATTTGCCAACCGCGGCGCTAAGAAGTGCCCCGGCGCCAGGCTTTGGGGGCCGGCGCGCAGCACGCCCTCGCCCACGCGAGCGGTTCCCCTGAGATCCTCCGAACCCGAGCACGTTTCTGCCCCTCGCTGCCCAAATCCGGGAGGCATTTTTTGAACTTGCACGTGGCCGGCGGACGCTGCCATTCGTAACGCTTCACGCTAGGGATGATTTCTCCTCCCGTAACTGAGCGAGCCATCTCGCAGCTGCTGCTTTTAACCCCTCCGAGGGGACAGACACAGCTCCCCAGATGGACCCAGGCAGAGGCGTTCCCCCCCCCCCCCCCCCTTCGAGCAGATGAAATACACTTCCAAGTTTAGGGAGTCTTCCTGCTGTTAGGTAATGGGTAAAGATTGCAGAATTAAATTTCAAAAAAAACGATCACGTGAAAGGCTCCATCCTGTTCAAAGGAACACAATGAATTTCCTGTAGCCTTCGGTGGCTCCACATAAAAGCAAAGCCTTGCCACAAGGATCGCATCGTGCCCAATTACCACCCCGTCGTACTTCTGAGCCCCGCAGAGCCAGCTCAGGCACAGCAAAGCAAAATGAACTGTCGTGCCTCATTTCTCATGAAACTACTAACCGCTCCCAGCAGCGGCTGTGTAAGGGGTAAGGCAAGCTACTCGACTTTCATTACCCTTTATTTGGGCAGCCATTATCAAATTTGATTCTAAGAAATAAAATCAGTAAGAAGAAACGCAGAACAGCGGTTAAGGAAACAACAAGCCAAAAGCTCTCACAGACAGAAAACGGGTACATCGCAGACCGGTCTCAGGTTCAGGTCTCCCACAGCAGGCAGATGTCTCCCCATTAACCCTTTTGCTCTCCAGAAGGCATCCCTGCCCTTTACAGCCCCGGGAAGGGCAGGGCAAAGAGAAAAGCACCCGTTGGCCCCGCCACGCTTGACAGGTGCCGCTGTGACATGGGCGCGCTGGCAGACCCCAAAGGCCCCTGCCCCACAGCCCTGCTGTGCACTACAGCTGCTTTTAACATCATTTTGATACTCTCACCCACAAACGAGCAACCTTTCCCAGCCAGCGGGTTTCTTTGCGAACCTAAAAGCCTCAGACACCGATTTCTATAGAGCAAAACCCTTTCTTAATGCAGACACCGGGCTAGGGGACACAGAGCAACCTTGGCTTTGACGCCTCAGGGCTTTCTGCTAGTTGCATCTCAAAAAGAAGCAAATTCAGCCTCCTGTTCCTTGCAGCATGCTCCTGGACCCCCCCGGCAGCCTTCCTCCCCCTCCAAAACTCCTCTGAACAGGCTGCGAGGCAGACGTGCCACTCCAGAGGGACCGCAAGAGCCCAGGCAGGGGCTTACCACGGCGGCTGGCTGGAAGACGCAGCCCTGGCTCCACTGAAATTAAGTGGAATGTTGTTAACGAACATACAATGAAACTCAGAGTTTGAGTGGTCTGCACAACAGGGAGAGAAAAGAGCGTTTGCTCAACAGGCTGAGATTCTCTGAAACTCCCAGCCTGGCTCCTCAGGAGTTTCTATGTTTATTTTTTCCCTTCTCTCTCACAAATCTGCAGACAGGTTCAGGCGCACAGCACCACCTGTACCAGGCACTTCTCAAACCAAGCCGCATCGTTAGGAAGGAGCGTGCTGTAACGACCACAGGAATCTGTGCAAGGGAGGAAAAAAAAAGAAAATCCAATGAAGTGCCTCCTTCACCGGATCGGCAGATGGAGCGTTCCTCCTGGCAGAACCAAAATCGTTTAAGAGATGCAAACGAGAGCCTTCCAGCAGGAGATGCAGGCAGCAGCCCCCGAGGCAACCTTCAGAGCCCTGTAAGATGGGAACGAAGTTCTTCGCCAGCATCTCTGCTACATGAGGAGTGAGGCACAACTGGTGCTTCGAGCAAGCACCGCAGGGTGCGGGGAAAAAGCATAAAGAAGTGTCCTGCCATGGGCAGGCTGAACAGGTTGTTCCCTCCATCGTGCCTTTTTGGCCTCACAGCCTTTGCCTGGCACCATGCAGCCTCCTCAGCCAGTGCTGGCAGTAATGGCCTCTGTCATTAATTACCAAGTGCCACTTGGCAATTAATCCCAGGAGCTCGCACACCGAGCGAGCCCAGGCGGACTTACCTCATCCAGAGCCACCAGCAGGCGGATCCGCTCGGCTGGAGCCGCTCCGCAAATCATCCGGCGACTGGAAGCTTTCAAAACCTTGCAAAATAAATAAAACAAACCTCGGCGGGGCAGGTTCCCCCCGACAAGTAAATTTTCCCCTCCCGCAGAACGCAGCACGGGGAGAGGCGGCGTGAGTCAACCCGCTTTGGCAGCACGTCTAGCCAGGAAGGGCAGGACGCGTCGCCACGCCGGCACACCGGGAACACCCTCCAGACCGCGCTGTTTACCCTGCAGAAGCCAATGCAGGCCCGATACAAAGCCTGCGAGTACATTTTAGCCTCGGAAGTCATCCGAAACAGGTCCCCTCTCCCCTCCCACTCCATCAATCCAACCCAAATTGGGTCAGCTCCGAACAATAAATGAATGACATTCATTTAAGCCTCTGATGCAGTGCTGACATAATCCACGTCCTTTCATTCTCCTTTGCACTGCAAGTGCTAAAGATGCTTTTGTACAACCCCTGAAGTGCTCCATTTAAAAACCATGGTAACTAGGGCATTGCCTTCAGCTGCTCTTGAAAAAAAGCCATTCCCCTTTCCCCTCATCAGACTCTTGGAAGGCTTGGGGGCAGACAGAAAAGCATTGCCCGATTCAGACTGCTCGACCACGGTGGCCGGAGTTGGGTTGCAGTTGGGCATCACTCACAAAGCGACGGGGGTGAGGGGTGAGCTCGGCCCCCCAGAAAGCTTGGGGACACTCGTCTCTGCGGCGTGACAACGTGCAGGTGGAGACAGAACTCCTCCTGCGTCCTGCAGCCGAGAAACACCCAAAAGTCCCACTCTGAGCCACCACACGTTTGACAGCCCAGCTGCAGCATTAGATAGGCAAATAATCCGACTTGCTCCGAAAGCTGCAGTGCTGCTAGACAAACTCTGCCCTTCTTTTAGCAAATTGTTCCATTCCAGTATTTTAGCGCGACAAGCACCTAAGCAGCGCTGTTATCTTTACGCTGCAGTAAAAGTTGAAGGGGTTTTGGTGGGGTTTTTCTTGCTAGCCACAGCTCTGAGGTGTTAAAAATGCTTCTGCGCTTCAGAATTTGGAAGTTTGTCTGCTGGCACCGTTGTCCTCCTTTCTGAGATGGAAACATTCAGACGTGTGGGCACAGAGATCAGATGGAAAGAACAGGGCCACTAAAAAAGGCCATTAAATGGGAAAAACCTAAGTGAAGAGGCCCTCTCAGAAAAGGGACGTTTGTCTAAGATGGAAGGCCCACTGTTTGTTTTTCTTTAAAGAGAAAAACATTCATAGCTCTGCGTTCATTAAAGAACTCACACGCACCAGCAACAGAAAGCCTAACAGCTTAAACATGACCTAAGCGCTGCACTCCCCCTTGTATGACATTTTAACAGACTTTTTTCCAAATTCCACTACATACTGCGATGGAGCCACATTCCAAGATTTTAAAGGTTTTAAAAATAGAAGGTCTTTAATCCCAACGTCTGCAAAAATACCCTGGAAAAAAAAAAAAAAAAGAGAAGCATGAAAAACAAAGTCTATCCTGTTAGGTAGGCTGCGCCACAAACGATGCCCAAAAAGACGCTTTGTGCTTGTCTGTAGGAAGCTGAGCCAGACTCAGCCTGGTGCGACGCAGCACTGTTGCAGAGGACGCGAGGCACGCTCCTGTTTACACACGGTGTGTTTTGAGTACCTGCAAATTGATTTGGAGTCAGAATTTACGTCCGGTTGATGGAGATGCAAGCTCATTAGAAGACAGGCAGGTTAATGCCTGGCCTTCAAGAAAACCTTTGCAAATGGAGAAATTGAGGCACGTAATACTCAGCTGATTCCCCACGTGATCAGATGAAATGAAGTCTCACCTTCTGAGCAGAGACATCACAGAATCATAGAGTAGAAAGGCTCGGGTTGGAAGGGACCTTAAAGATCATCTAATTCCAACCCCGCTGCCATAGGCAGGATGCTGCCCACCAGACCAGGCTGCCCAAAGCCCCATCCAGCCTGGCCTTGAACACCTCCAGGGCTGGGGCAGCCACAGCTTCTCTGGGCAGCCTGTGCCAGCGCCTCACCACCCTTACAGTGAAGAATTTCCTCCTGACATCTAACCTAAATCTACCTTCTTTCATTTAAGACTAAAACATTGCTGAACACTGGAGCTTCCAGCAACCGCAGAGCATTAGGCAACAGATCAGCCGTGCCACAAAGGTCACTGCACTAACCTGTGAGCCCAAATACAGCGGCTGACAGCCCCACTGTACGCTTGTGCCATCGCAGCCTAACATCCAAAGCTGGTTACTGGTGCAGGCGAGTTTCCTGCAGGATGCTCGCTGCGGCCAGCCTGGCGTTTCCGTGACATCGCTGCTCCATCCAGCTTTTACACGGGCAGGAAAGCAAGGCATGGCTCCAGCAGAGGAGGGAAGGGCTGAGCATTTCAACTCCCAGTACCTGACCAGAGCAACTGCTGGGTTCTGGGTTTTTCCACTTCAGAGTAAATATATTTCTTCTGGCTAACAAAACATCATTTTTCTTAAGACAGACTGTTGTGGTCAGAGAAGGGAAAAGGGTGAACTAAGGACAAGCTGATCAGTTAACTCTGAATTCCCTGGCTCCGCTGCTCCTGCCACCATCCAGCGTTCATTTGCAGTAGAAGAAAATGTACAGAGGAAAACAAAACGATTTGGGAAATTCTCACAACGCAGTCTGCTTCACAACAGCCTGTTAGAGGGACTGCAGTTACTTTCATGGAAAATTTGTTTATGAAAGAGCTACGCACTTTGAAGGCCAAATGCAGAAGTTCAAGTAAACCCCACGGTGATCCTAAAGTGTTAACCATGCAGCTTGAGGTGACCGCGCTGAACACGCAGCATTCAGGGCTGGTTAGGAACCTGTTGCCAAAGGAAATAAACCTCTTCAACGTAGACGTCTGCAGTTCCTTATACTGAGTGAGGAAAGATAATGCAGGCTTAGAGACACCAAAGCGCCACTGGACAGGACTGCACAGCCTGGCAGCTGTGCAAGGGCCTGCAGAACCAGGCACCGGCACCCTCCCATCCTGGGAGAAAGGCAAAGACCAAAGGTGTTCAGAGTTTGAATTATGGCGCTCTTCTCTAAATACATGGGAATAATGTTAGAAAGGGTCTTGCAATTCTGTAAGCAACAGAGGAAAGGAGCTAGCATCACAAGGGGCTTGCCACTGCAACAGATACTTTGTGTTGCTTTTATAGTCTCAAGAAAAAACCAACAATAAAGCACTTTCCTTCAGGTGAACCTTACAGAAGAAGGCTCAAAAAAAATGAAAAAGCTCCTGCCCCTGAAATCAGCCTAGCAGATCTCTACTCTGTTAGGGTTTTGAATGCAGAACTTTATGACAGGAGTGCCCAGGCTGCTCAGACTTGCCATCGGTAGCCATCACTAACCCCCAGCACATCTCTTCAGCCTGACCACGAGGAGCACGTGGAGAAGCCCCAGCTCGCCCCCCAGCTCTCCCCCTGCACACAGGGAAGCCAGGAAGAGTTTGCTCACAGGCAAGTTTACGAACGTTTCGGCAACTGCCTCCTCCTTCGAGCAAGCTGCCCAAAAGCTTCCCCAAAGCTGGGCCCCCTGCCACGTTCCCCGGCTGCCCTCGCTAATGAGATCTCTGTTTGTAAACACGCGCTGTGACAGACACTCTCTGGCAAGCAGGTCTGCACCACGCTCAGCACAACTGCAGATGCTCGCTGCTCCCAACCTGCGAGGAGACTCCTCCGTCGCCGCACCCAGCGTCTGCCTCCAGCACCGAGCCTGCGTGCACGCTGCTGCTGACAAGCACTGCAGGTACCACTCCCCTTTCTTTTTTTTCCATGGGTCAAATGCCTTTTTTAATCAAGTCTTCACAGCTGGCTCTGAATACCGCCGGGAGCACGGCCTGCTCCAAGATCAGACACATCAGGCTTCTGATTTTGGAGGTCTGGTGGGTAATTTTCTTTAAAACCTAACACCTGTGATCTTTGGTCCATGCTCTCCACGCCTCCCTGAAGGGGGTGGACAGGGCTGTGGCAAACCTCAACCTGAACAGCAAAGTTGTGGCTTTGCGTTGGCACAAGGTTCTTCAAAGAACACGAAAGGAGAAAGAAAGCTCCCTCCATTTGGCGCAGGAGATGGAGAAGTCTGGAGTGACCTTGGTTCAACACACGCCTCCGCAGCAGGAAGCTCTGCTGTGGCACAGGGGTAGGAACAGCAACCAAATTCACGAGAGGACGGGGCGTCCTCTAGCTGTTTACCGAGGCTTTGATGCTACTTGATACCTTGAAATCAAAGCTCGGGCCTTCCCAAGACCACGTGTGCAGCAGCCCCAGAGGTCTGTGGCTCAGGACGTCTTCCCCGTAGTAGCCCCTGTTGCAAGGAGTGATGCTGCAATGCCCTGTGCCTGTCCTCAGAAGAGAAAACCACCCAGACACGCTGCAGTGCTCGATCCAGGTGGGAGAGGAGGAAGATGCAGATGTTGGAAGATGGGCCGCAGCGAGACAGGAGGGGGAACGGATCTGCGAGCCAAGTGGAGAAGACAGAAGACGCCACTAACCCCTACTCGTGCCCAACCTTTTGGCTGCTCCCGGGCTCCCCAGCGGTACTATTTCACTGGGGGAGCTCACCAAGAGTAGCTGCACATCTTCAGCCAGAGGCTTACCACCTCACAGCTGAGAGGCCACCAAAGCTGCCTCCCCAAAGACTTAAAGACACACAAAAAGCCAGCAGTGCAAGGATAAGTGAAGAAAATGCTGGCTAACAGCAATCCTTTAATTCTACTTAGCAGAGCACTGGGAGCAGAGCTCACAGCAGCCTGCTTTGCTGGTTATTCCTGGAGTAACATCCCCTTACTTCACCTGGTTCTGGTCTCAGGTAAGGCACAAATCCTGCACGTGCAGTGAATAAAGGAAACTGAGGACATGTTATTTAGCTTTTCCACCGCTTGCTGTGCTCTGTACCAAGAAGCCCTCTGACAGGAGTTGTAGATGTACATCTAGCTGCTGAAAACACAGAGCGCTTCTCTGCTAGCGACCGAGATGTCTCAAACTGTCTGGTTTTAGCAAGGAGCTCTCAAAAATAAACCACAAGGGCTATCACAAAAACAGGTTAGGCTTTCAACTTCGCAAGACGAGCATAAAACCACCGGAAATACAACCTGCCCCGTCACCCAAAATGCCAGTAAACTTCCCTAGACACATACACCACCTCTGTATTTTGCAGACACGGACATTTCGCTCACCTATCCAGCACTCTCATCCCTAGACAATGATTTATCAACTCAAATAATGCTTGGTTGGCTTCCCCCCGCCCTTTGTCTTGTCACTGATAAAGCCCCTTCTCACAGTACTACGGTAACTGTGCATCTTATTGCTTAAATCATCTCAGCTTCAACCGGAGGCCCTTCCGTGTGACACCAGAGCTGTTTTCCAGCATTTCTGTTTCTAGCACCAGTCCACAGAAAACAAGGAATGGGGAGAGCTTACAAGATGTCATTGGAAAGAGAAACCAAGGCACAGGGGAAACCAGTCACCCAGTTCCTTCTCTAAGCATCTCCAATCCTCCCAGCAAGGATCAGCACTGGGAAAACACACGGCTTGGCACAGAAGTGGAGATTCGAGCCTACTCCCTCTGCCAGTTACATCAAGCGAGAGCTCTCATTATCCACAGAAACTGGTACAACTTTCCCTTTGCCTCCGAAGTCAACATTAAATAATGCTCAATATGCACGGAACAGGAACCTGTGGACAGGCAAAGAAAATCTTTGCTGAGGAAAGACCAGAAAACCCCCCAGAACCGTCCTCCCCACGCACCACAGTAAATAATTACGCTGCCAGAAAGTGCAGTGTTTATTGCAGAGGATGACAGCTCTCCGGGCTTACCTTCCCCCTCTGACAGCCCACAGGAATCCCATACATCAATTCACTTGAGTGCATTATTATTTCCATCAAGCGACCCCGAGAAGAAGACTCTTACATTGGGACCTCTGAGTTGGGTTTTGGGTGCAACTGATTTTTAAGTCAGCTCTGGCAATTTGAAGAAATGGGGCTGGTTATTTTAATATCGCACCTTTTGGAAAACCCAAGCAAGTTCGCGTGCAGCTTCCAGTACTTCTAACCAAGGGATTAAGTGGTGAGAGCAGCCAACTTCTGTCCTCCTCTAGATGAACCACAGAGATCACACCGCTAGCAAGCATCACTCTCACTTCATTTCTAGCTGCAAAGACAGAGCAAAGGGCACGCAGCTACAGAACGGAAAGACTGATGAACTGCCTAACGCTCCAGCGAGAGAGTAAATGCAAGATGTGCAAGAAAAATGTCTGCTGAGTAATAGATACGGGGTCATGTGGGCATGTTTCCAAATTCCTGCTCTTTAGTATATGTGTTCAACAACTCTTCTGGCAAGAAAGTCAATACGATGAAGCACAGACCATTTTTTTCAACCAAGTCTGCAATTAACCTATTTTCTCTGCAATTAAGAGGTCAGTTCCAACCCCCCTCCAAAGCCTTTGCCTAAAAGCAGACTCCAGAGCAGCACAGTCAAGGCAAACAGTCTGTCATCACGAAATACTCAGCCGTGGGCATCATAAAAAAAGCCACCCTATGTGCTGAGGCACGCAGCTGAAGAGCCTGCAGGAGCCACTGGTTTCATGCAAAGCATGTTAGGAATGAAGAAGGATTGTTCACCCCTCGGTGAAAGACGGTCAGATGGCATATTATAAAAGTCCAACAAAAGGAGGAAATGCTTCTTCCGTGTGACACACGCTTGGGCTGGGGCACATTCTGCTGCTTCCAACAAGTTACAGAAACTGCCCAAAAAGTAACACGCAAACGGCGGGCGAACAGGGCCATCTGTCGCTGCTAAAGCCCCGACCCTCCTCGGCTCTTCCTCCTTCCCTGAGGATCCACTTTGGGTGTGCCTGGGCCAACGCTGGGCGAGGTGGACCTGGCTGGAGCCAGCGTGGGAGATCTTCCATGCTTGGGTGACCACACACTGCTATTACGGTGCCAGTGGAGAGAGCTTAGGGCTCCAGCCCTTTGTCCTGGCGTGTTAGGAGACCACCTCTGCAAGAGGAGCAGGCAAGAAGGGATCACAGACGCTGCTAACTTCCACCTGCTCTTCCTCGGGCAGCAGATCTGAGGGGAAATGCTGTCTGCTCCGGTGCAGAGCCCCAAGCAGTGAGGGGCAGCAAGTCCCGTCTTCTCCGCAGCGTGTCACTCAAACACACGCTGCAAGCGTGCAAACGGGTGAGAACGAGCCCAGCAACCCTTCAAAGGCAGCTCAGACTCCCAGCGATCCCCAGCGAGTCGTACAAGATCTACCCAGCATCCACAAGCACCCTGCTCACTGACAGCCCGTTCAGAAGCTCCCAGCCCAAGGAGCCTCGAGCTTCACAAAGGAAATCTGAGCGTAGGAGGCACCTCCAGACAGCCCCGACACATCGACCACTGCAATCAGACACTGCGACATGCTTACAAAGCTCTTGGGCCACCAGCTAGGACAAATTTCCAGGAAGGCACGCCAGGATCACCTCCAAACCACAGCTTTTCCCCGATCAACACTTACCAAAACCATTAGTGGGTGGACGATGCTGGAAGGCCATAAAAACTGACACACACACAGGGAAAAGGAAGACAGCTCTGGGTCATGCTGCTGAAGAAAGCTTTTTTAAGCCGTTTATTCCTGCACTCACCCTCTAGCACTGAAGCACCAAGACCTTGATGCTGGTTCCAAGCTGTTCCTCCGTTTGACCAAGCAAGCACCCGAGGTGAGTGCCAGTGAGCCTGCCAGGACGGCTGCTGGTGAGTTTTTCCTTCAGCACAAAACCTCTCCTCACTCCATCAAACCGGGAGCAGATGCAGCACCAGTAATAAGGAGCAGAGAGATCAGAGATCCTTCTCCCTGCGGCAACCAGCCATCCAGAACAAAACATCAGCAACAAAAGCTCTTTTCAGGTGGTGGGATCTCTTCTTCTGGCACATTTATCCACTTCTCCAGAGAGGTAATCACCAGGGATTTGTCCTCCAGACCTCGGCTGCTTTGCCAAGGCACTTTGCCTGCCTTCTGCCTCAATGTCAGAAGTGTGCACGCAGAAAAGGAAGCACTGGCTCGTTGCTGTAGCTACTTTGCAACCGTGCTGACCAACTCTTCCTGTTTCTCTGCAGTCACCCTACGCTTCCCACCCCCGGTGACTGCTTCAAGCATCCGGACGTGCTGTGAGCGGCCAGGGACTCTCCCACCAGGTTACTCGTTCCAGCACTTCCAAATACAAGGAGGCAAGACTTGTCAGGTGTTAAAATGATAGCTGACTAAAACGTTATGAGGGTAAAAATACGGATGCTCTCACCAGTTGCTCGTTAAGTAAAAGGCTCTGAACTGAGGGGTGCGGACAGGACAGCCAGGAAAAAGCCTCGGTCGGGCATCTCTCACTCCACGGAGAGGCAAGGATTAAGTGGCACAGCACAAACCTCTGGGGCTGGCGGGGACGCTTTTGGGGCAAAACCCTTTGCAGCTGCAGCACTTGTGTGGGGAGACAGGCACACGGGGCACAGCAGGTACCAGCAGCACCTTCTCTCCAGCACATCTGCTTTCTCAGGGAAGGCAGCACCACCTCCCCTGCACACTTCCAAAACAACCAACCAACCCTTTCTCCCCATACCCAACATAGCCAAACAGTCCCAAGCTTGGCAAAACCATAAAGCAGTTCCCCTCAAGTCCTGTCTGACGGCAGAGGCGAGGAAGAGCCAGGCTGCAGTGCCGGGAAGGCCTGCACCCGGCGCTGCCAGAAAGGCGCGCACAGAGCCGTGTTACGCTTCAGGGCAGACAAATCCCTCCACTCACAACATAAAACCAGCACATCCTATCAACAGGGCCTGTTCATTCACGGTCCCCGAGCTGTGAGGAAATGAGAGCTGACAGCAGCATCAATACAAGCAGTCTGTCCTCTCTGTTCACAAGACTTACACGCCAGCCACACAGCCCGCTGGCATTTCCTACCTGCTCTTTACATCTGGCACCCAGCCTCTTGTCACGCAGCTAAAACACTTACTCTCATGTCTTCTCCCACCTCATACTAGCTTGAGGCAGCAAGAAGAGCAAACAGGCCTCCTCCTCTGGTGTTAGTTCTGGGTTACAGATGCTGGTATACAAACTATATACTACATAAAAAAAAATTTAAATTTTAACATTCACTAACTTTATTCGGCACCCGAAACAGTGGTGGAGGTGAAGGCTGGGACCAGGTTCCCTTCCTCCCTGCTGTACTTCTCATTGCACCGAAACTGAGCTGGGGAACAGAACTGAAGCTGCCCTGGAGAGGTTTCATCTACACGGGGCAAGAGCTGAGGTTTGCCTTCCTGCATCCCAGCTCAGCATCCTCTTCGTCATCCCCCAGCCTGCTTTCGCCTAGGATTACACCACAGGAACGTCTGCATCAACTCTCAGATGGCTGTGCAGACTACAAAACTCCTGCCATCTCAAAATTGCACCTTTCTGGCCAAAGCAGCAAACCTTTGGAGATCTCTGATGAGTTGTTTTTTCCTCCCTCAACTCTATCGGTTCATCTGAATAGCAAGCACTTCCTTTGTTAGTTTTGGTTTCTGTTTTGTTCGGAGGTTATTTCTGTCTGCTTACTTTTTTTTTTGAGTTGCTCTTCATGAAAAGAGCCCAGCTCCAGGCTGGGGTGTAACCTGTGCGTTAGGACGGCTGGCAGACTGCTCTTCATCTACTACTAACAGTTGCTTTTTTCCCCTTCAATTCCAGGCAAACAGCTCGGCCTCTAGGGAAGAGACAGCAACTTTGCACATCTCAAGTCAAGCAGAGTGTTTAAGTGCAGAGTCTGCAAAACACACACCTGCGAGGCGCACAGACCCAGCCGGTGCCCTCCAACATCTGCTCTGCAGCCTGGGGACCAGCTCACTGAGCCGAGAAGGCCGGCAGCTCCTTGCCTCTCCTCTGCAGCAGGTAACCCAAAAAATCCTCTCGGAAGCTGAAGCTCAGATCCATCTCACTGCTATTTCAATTCTGACAAAAATAAAGCTGAAAGAACAAAGCAGACATGCGGTTGTAGGCACGGTGTTTGGACTGAGATAAACCTCCATCCAACTTACGGCATGGATTGCATTTGCCTTAAATCTCTTTTAGCCAGCCTGTGTTTGGATGTCTATTGAGCACTACCCACAATGCAACCTCATCCTTCATCAGCCTTGAGGACTGATGAAAACGCGGACACCAGCCTTAATTCTGGCCTTGAACTGACACAATGACCAGCCACAGCCATGCCGTGCGTGTGACCGTGCCCAGCTTCACCATTCCACAAGGAAAACTCGAGGAGCCCTCGCAGGCTCCAGGTCCTACTCGTAAAACGACACTCAGCTGCGTGCAGAGTATGTTTCAGATTAGGCTTTGTTTTCTTTTAATACTGTCAACTCTCATCTTTGAGGCCAGATCAAGAGATTGCTTTGCAATATTTTGCATTAATCTATTTTGATAAAACGCGGCAGTTATTTTTGTTTTGTTTTCTCCCCCGGTCTCAGAGGAATCTCCTTTGCAACACTCACAACTAAAGAATTAACGTCCGTTGGTCAAAAACAGAACTAGGCAGTCTGGCCAGCTGCACGCTTTGAAGATCTTTTGTGGTTTTATAAGGCAGAACTAAGATAAATCAAGAAAATAATTGTTAGTTTCATAAATTGTAATTCTAGATTTTGAAGGCAAACATGCAACTGAAATTAATCAGAAGACTTGCATTTGATAGTCACATTTCCCAGCTAAAAAGAAGGAGATGGCCCAACTTGAAGATCAATAAAACTCGAAACAAGCATGAGCACAGTGATTTTTCAAGGTTAGTCCCACAGTTAGGACAGCCCTTCGTTAGATATATGAACAGTTCTGAATAATGGGAATAGTTATGTCATCCAAGCACGCAGGTAAAGATTCAAACTACACATTCTGCAGGTTGCTCGTACCATAGCAATACACAAAGTGCAAAAAAGGAGGAAGAGACACTGTCACTCAGAAATAACCTTAAGTATTCAGAGAGCTGTCAATTAAAAGCCTTTCCAAAAAATTACAATTACCAGTTGACCTAATTCTAACCAGGTTTTGCAAGGAGCAGCACCTTCACCTTCCTACGTTATACCTTTGCTTTTTTAGGCAAATATGACTACACCTAACTGTGTGACACGGTCAGGTCCTTTGTTAAAGGGACCTTCATTTAATCTACATATAAAGCTTTCTGAGATGTGAACGTCGGTATTTTTGGCTGGTATCTGAGAAAAACCAAAGAAACAGCTGCTTAGAGCAGAGAAGCAAGGTTAAGTAAGGACAGAAAATGCACCTCTTCCTATGGAAATAAGTCATTACCATGCTTAGAGTATTACTCCAGTTCAACATAAGCAAGCACCACATCATTCTGAAGAAAAATAATTAACACTGCTCCACACCTATCACCAAGCCTCTCAGAGGGCCTGACACAACCAAGTATCATTTGAAAGTGGTCAAGGGCTGAGAAAAGAGGATTCAGCCTCCTGGGCTCTGAGCATGTAAACTACAGCTGCCCTTCCGCAAAGCCTAGCCAAGGAAAAGCATCTCCAAAGGAAACCAGAAAGGTTTTAATTGCAATTAAAAGCACTCAGGTTTGAAGTTTTAAACACACAAACTCAGAAAAAAATACTCTGAGATACGTTCATCTCATGTAGTTTCTGTAATGGCATTTTCATTACAGTGTGAAGGGTAGGTAGAAACTAATCAATTCAACATGCATTTGGCCTCCAGTTGCTTAATCAAAACATTTCTCTATGACCATTTAAGTAGTTAGATCACATGCAACCTGTTTTGACTAGAAGATGCGCCACTGGTTTCCCACATGTGGATTTTACTACAAAATTCTGGTGATTTTATTCCGAAGTACTGGAAAAAAACAAAAAACTAATTCAAAGGATAAATGAGAACAGTGACTTTAAAAGAGGTTAGTAACCACTACATGCCCCCCCCTGCTCCACACACCCTTTTAATGCCTTTTTTATTTTTCCTATCTGAATGGGAAAGGAAACCTACAACAATAAAATATTTCACGTCTTTGTGAGGAACAGCACTATGAGGGCCATCTCACAGCAATATATCACCTAAACAAAAGAAGGGGAAAAAAAAACGCCAACCAACTCCTCCTTCACTGAAAAGAAACCACATTACTGGCCCTTCAGTGCCTGCAGGAAAAACACTGTAAAAGCACTCACGTGCCCAGCTCTGTGCTCTGGCATGCTGCAAAGAAAGATGAATTAAGGGGTCCCAAACCACCAGCGACCCCAGCAAGCACCGCTCTCCTGCACAGCGCTGGCTGCAGCCATGGGCAGATCTGCTTCCAATTCGAACCAGAAGTGTAAAGATACATTCCTGTACACAGGGAGCCCCAGCTCCAAGAGCACCCGTCCCAGTGCCAGATGCTTCAGCCAACGCCATGCATGCACACAGTAGCCAACGAGCGCGTCATCCGTCGGAGCACATCCACCATGGCTCAGCTGCAGGCTGCCCTACGGGACTGCAGAGCTCGAGCCCACAAAGTGGTGGAGTCCCCGTCCCTGGAGGTGTTTTGGGGAGACATGCGGACACGGCAGTCAGGGATGTGGTTCAGTGATGGGACTCCATAGGTTAGGCTGACGGCTGGACTTGTGACCTTGAAGGCCTTTCCCAACCTAGATGATTCCATGATTCTGAACAGTTAATGCTCAGGGAACCTGGCTCCTGAACATCAGGTCACAAGCTGCAAGCACTGCAAGGTCGCCGTCGTCTCCCAGTGGCTGAGGAGCCGCCAGTGACTTGCTGTACTGGGTGAGTGGCTCGCGGCCCGTCCTTGAGCCCTTGGCTCACTGGGGTCCTCCCACCGCAGGATCAGCAGATGCCTAGCACCCAACCAGCAAGACCAACATCCACAGGCAGACAAGGAACAAGTCAGACACATCCCAGGAGACGCCACTTCTATGCCCCAAATACCACCTACCTGGGCTGCCATAACCCAAAGCCTTTCACCAGTATTCAGTCCTCAAAGTGGAGGGAGGAACCAGCCACCCAGAAAAACAAGTAATGCCCACTTGTTGGCTAAAAGATGCTTACTTCCAAGAAATATCAGTGGGGAAAGCTGTTATTGCTGCTTGAATTAGGGGAGCAAACCCCTAAGCCTTTGCACAGCCAGGAGACCACGTTCCAAACAAACCATGGGAGATCTGCAGATGGACATCGTGCTGACACAGGGCCCAGCTTCTGAGATCAAAGTGGGTAGAAGAGATCAACATCCTCAGTGCCAAGCGATATCAGGCCTAGTAAACGAATATGCATACAAATCCTAATAATACCCTGTTATTTCTGGCGAGAATTGCAGGGGGGAGAAATAGTTGTTGGGCTGGAAGAGGAGGAACGGATGCTGTTTAGAAACCTGGAGCAGAGTTCATTACATTGTCAGAAACCTCAAGTTTCAACAGAAGTAAATTCCATCAAGCCTATGAAGTCCTCCTCAAAGCTGAACTTAGCATGATCTTAAAGAAAACTGTCCAGAAAAACAAACAAAAAGCCCACAAGAATCATGCTTTCAGAAACTCAAACATGAGCGCTACAAAACAGTTTTCCTGCCTGGAGCTCCAAATACAAGATGTGCTGTAAGAGGAAGAGTTGCTCCCACGTTTCTGCAAAGTGACTTCAAGGACTCCAAAAGCATTTAGGAAACTGCTTTGGTCAAAAATCAAAAAAAGCTCATAAAGTTAGAAGACAATGTGAACAATGCTGAGCTATTCAGGCAAAAATGAAAGCTGCTGTCGGGAGGGAAGGGGAAATGCCCACCACAATAGCTTTGGGAAACACTGCCCAAAACCCTCAGGAAAGAAAGAAAAATGAAAACACACTTTCAGAAATCCAGGATGGCCAGCGCTTAGAAACAACACAAAGGAACTGCAGCAGACGCATGCTAGGACTAAAGACCAAAAAAAGAAAGTCACTGAGTTGGAGTCACCTATTCCAGCTGCCACACGCCTGCTGTTTGCCCGTTTTCATTTTTTTCAAGCCCTTTCTGCAAGGCTGGAGCTGTTTTTGCAACAGCTGGGGGAGAATTTCAACCCAGGGCAGGCTGCTGCTGCCTCCTGCGTGCTGCTGCTTGTGCAAGAGCAGGGCGTAGGGCTCAGCATCACCCAGCGTCTCGTTACTCAACCCTGCCAGGAGCCTCTGCTGTCGCAGCCGCCTCCTGTTTTTAGGTACCCACGTGAGGTTTTATTCACTGCGCTCCCCGTCCCCCAAGCTCCTTCTAAAGTGAAGGCGAGGAGATGGGAAGGCACCTCCGTGGGATAAACACGGGGCTGAGGAGGGGAAGAGCAGCCCAACATCTCGCCTTCCCATTCCCTACAGAAACACCGTGCCTGCTGCTTCTTCTGCAGGTGCCTCGTTAAAAAACCCCATCGCAGGAGGCAGACAGCAAGGGCTTCCTTCGAGCCATGGCTTAACAAGCAGCAAATAACCTCGGCAGATTTACATGCAGCCTGCTAAATGGCAGGTCCCGAAGCAGCACCTAGTCCCACTTCCACGCAAAGCACAGCTAGCCAGGCCTGAGGAACAGCTATCCCAGAAAAAAATAAAATAAAAATCAATCAATATGGACACTTGAGGGACGAGTCAGTACACATGGAAGTACTGCCACCTCCTTGCACTGACTGGCATCCCTGCTAGAATAACTACAGGCTACCCCAGGCACTGTTGTAGGGATTTTGCAGGGCTAGGTAACAACCAGTTCTGCTAGAAACCCCCACCCAAAGCCTTTTTGTCTCCACATTGCTGCTTCCACCAGCTTCCTCAGCCTTGTCTGCCTGCAGCTGGGCAGCACAGAGCAGGGACCTCCCTCAGCCGCTCACAGGGACCTGGAGAGAGAAGCCCAGCCACAGTCACAACTTCCCTCTGGCTCTCCTCAGTGTCTAAAAAGCCAGGAGAAATGCAACACCAAAGCTCCTGTGAGGCCAGAAAACTGGAGTCGACACCGACTGCGCCATCCGCAGCATCCTGGATCCCAACACGGGATCCAAGCAAGCAGCTGTAACTTCAGCTTTAACTCACCAGCACACCAAACCCAAGTCCTCCAGCAATGCTATCGCTCTCCTTCCCTTGCCTTCAGCTACGATAAGTCTTTCTGTATCTCAAAGGCCTAAAAGTATTTCTTATTCTTTAACAATCCAGCAATTCCTTTGAGAGCTGCTTAGGATGGAAAAAAAAAAAAAAAAAGCTTATCAGATGAGACCAGCAGGACTCTGAAGCAGAGCAGTGGCATTTGTCTAGAAGAAGTGGCACCACTCAGACGTTATCAAGCAAGGAGCAAAACAGAGCCAACCCAAGTCTTAATGAAAGCTGTGTTTTTTATCTGAGGAAAACAAAACTTGACTAAATTGAGACTCAGCCAAAGAGGAAAAAAGCAACACAGTCCCTTATGAACTGATAAAACATCAGATAGCCTGTTGCATTTCTAGCTTAGAGAAGAAAAGAGGAAAAACAGAATATCCTTATTGTTCAGCTTCTCTCTACTTCTGGGACACGGTTTTTGGCCGGAAGCCTGGTTTGCACCTGAGGGTAATGCAAAAAGGAACATAAAAACCCCAACCTGAATGACAACTGAAGAGCAGCCATCTGCGGGGGTGTTTCTCTTTCCAAACCAAACTTGGAATGAAAAGGGTTTTCCAAAGACTCAGCCAAGGAAAGAGAAGCTTCAGAAAGAGCCTTGGTGGGATCCGACTGGAGAGCACGCTTCGTGCAAGTATCAGGGCAAAGGCATCATTCCCCTTACCCACTCCCAGCAGCACTCCTAGATGTCCATTCGCTGTTAACTTCATTTTCTTTTTTTTTTTTTTTAATGCAGCAAAAGCTGCTGGAAAGCATGCTTTGTTTGGAAACTGAATGTGCAGAAGAGACTTGGCTAGTGCCATGCCTTTCACCCCAGGTCACCGAAACGCTGCCCATAAGACGGTCACCGTTACCACCTTCCTCGCATCCCATTTTACAGCTGTCAACCACCATGGGGCAAGTAAATATACAGCAGAGCAGAGGAGAACCTGAGTCACCTCGTCGGAAAAGCAGCAATTTAGGCAGCCACCAAACTGCCTTCAGGGAGGGCTACACGAGGTCTTTGCATGTGAAAGCAAATTCAAACAGCCTTAAATTTGTGCTGTCATGGTTACAGCGGGCCGGGTAACCACAAACTGCTGAGTGCCCACGAAACAGACCTGCATGTCACAACTGCTCATCTGCTCTGAACGAAGGTCTTGAAAGCGGTGATCTGAACCTTGTGAGAACGTCCTTCGCTGGCAGTAACCCAGATACAGCCTCCCCACCGCTGCAACCACACCTGCAGGCCTCGATCTCAAAGTTTAGCCATGTACACAGCCACTCCTTGCGTGCCAGACGACGTGCGGCTAAAGGCTTCCACCCCAACAGAGCTCTCAAGCTGCTCAATACCCAGAAAATTTGGGGAAAAATAAATAATTCAGGCTACAGCAGATTGAGTCTTGACCATCCTCCAGTGCTCACAGCTCCATGCTCCCAGGAGGATCAGGAAATTCCCCTTCTGCTGGCTGCGAGAGGACCGTTTGACCCAAAAGAGACAAAGAGGTTTTACTTTCTGAAGTGAAACCCTGCACTTGCCCCTGTCCCCGGGCACATCCTCCACAGGCAGGGAGCTCACAGCCTCCTTTGGTACTCTGTTGGAGCCCGGGACTACCTGCTTGAGGAGATGTGCCAGGAACCAAACTACTTACTAAGACGACATCGTGATGTGGAATTAAGCCGTGCAACTCCTTGCCATGAGGTGTTTGCTCCGCTCGCAGTTTTATGGGGTTTCAGAAGCAACAGGACGGGCTGGGGAAGAACCCCCAGCCACGGGCACGGTGCACAGGCACACACACTGCCTCGGGGTGTTGGCAGACCACAGTTTTCTGCAAGCTCCACAATCTCTCTCTCCTTGTCCTTCTAAGAAACAGGCTGCGAGAGACAGGTAATACAGCAAAAAAAGCAATGTCACCAGCAGCGTAATTCTTCCAGCTAAGCCCAACCATCAAGTCCTTGTAGGAGAAGGTGAGGATCAAACCACCAGCCTGAAAAAGGCAGATGAAGATGGACAGGGGCTTTTTTGTTGTTGTTGTTTGGTTGTTTTTTGCTACTACTGTGCAGAATGAGGCAGCTCAGCCTTTATCCAGCTCTTTAGAGTAGCTCCGCTACCGTTGCTGGAGGCAGGGCACTGCTTTAGACGCAATCAGTTTCAGGTGTACCCTTGGTTCAACCCGGTACGGCTGTCTTCGCACTATCTAAAGCAGCAGATTAAAAGACATGCCCACATACTTCCAGCACAGCACAACAACATCAGCAGGAATTCACTGATAGGAGAAATATTTTCCTAATGGAGTACTCAAAGCTGGAGGTGGACACCTCCTCCAAGCGCTCAACCGCTGGAGCGAAACCTGCTGGGCTTTCTCCCAGGGCTCAAAAGAAGAGCTGACCCAGGGATGCCCCGAGATTCCTGTTCATTTCGTAACAAGCCGCTGTAAAAGGAAATTGAGCTGAATATTCACGTGCTTAAGGCCATTTAAAGTAGAGACTTACTCTCCTAATGTGTAAGGGTTCTTCCAGCCTTCTGAGGGCAAGAGACAGGAAAAGAGATGCCTTTCAGGGAGAAAGCAGTAATGAGAAAGGAGTTCCCCCTGAACTAATTAGCAGTACAAGGCAAAAAAACTAACAAACTTTCCCTAAGGAAAGGCTTCAAAATAATTAAACCTACATACCCAAAGCTCATTGCAGTCTACTAGGTCTACTGCTGTATTAGTTCTGTAATTGCTGCAGCTTTTCCAGAGCTCATGCAATGCAGAAAAAACACTCCCTAGGACCATTTTTATTTAACTCAGTATATTGGTTAACCACAGGAACGAACTGACGAAGGAAACCTACATCCAGGAGGGCTCCCAGGCATTGGGGGCACGGGGCAAGGCACCACGGCGATACAGGGACCCGAACGGGGACACACGTGTCCCTCCTCATCAGGCACCGCCTTCTGCACCCCGTGCCAACAGGGAATGTTGAGAATATGTTTGGAGGGAACTAGGCGAAACTGAGCAGCTAAAACAACCCTGATTTGCCAACTGATACAGATGGTTTTCAACAGGAAGATAACATGTCTTAGGAAAAGAGAAGCCCTCCCAGGGAGAAGAGGGTCGCTTCGGCGCTTAATTTTTCCCAGTCTTCTCAGGAGGCTCGGCAGGAAAAGAAACAGAGCCCCCACCGCATAAATCCTTTTATCTGGTGAGGCTAGATTAATTCCCCAGAGAAGATTACTGCTCTAGGCAGTTAATGGGTGCTCTTACCTCAGTTCTCCTGGTGCTCTTCTCCCAGTGACTGAAAGAGAACTGAGAAGTTTCGTCCCCAATTCCTTTGCGAAGACGCAGCTCCACGCAGGCCATGCTGCTCAGCAGAGCAGAGAAGCAGCAGAGCACACCCCCTCAGACTGAACACAGAATACAAATAACGTCCTAGTGCTGTTTCCCCTCTTTCTTCTGTTTTCTAAACATTCAGAAGAAAATCGACACTCCGACATCTCTCCCCACGTTCTTAATGGAACTGTAACAAGCCTGCTGTGCGATTGTCTGCAAGAGGCTCTGGAAAATCCAGAAGGACAAAGCAAACCACAGGGGTTAACCTGCAGGGCAGCTACTTCAGTAGAAGCAGCAGCAAACAAATTTCTAGACACACACGTGGAGCTAAGTCTCATTTGTCAGAGGGGCAAGCATCAAAGGCTCTGAACACAGCCATCCGCCTCCTGTGCCGTGCTGGGGGAGCTCGTGCTTGTGGCGTTGCAGCTAACAGTAACAACGGTGACCCCATAAAAGGGGCGGTGGAAACGTCAGGGAAGATGGAAGAACAAGCAAGCAGATCACCTCCGAAGGGCAGTTCTTTGCGTGACAAGCCGGTTCAAGACCCAGAATGGTTATGGGCAGTTGGTCAAGCCAAGGAGGCACGCGAAGGCAGTTTGTCCTGGGGCAGCCGCTGGGGAAGAGGGGACAGACAGCTGCAGCAGCGCCCTGGGGAACCCCACACACCACTCCGTTCATTCCGGTGCCCGACAGGGGTACTGAAATCCGGGGGTGATGAAGCTTGTAGCATCCCTGTATCCACCCCTTACCTGCCCAGCTCCCAGCAATTTAATTACCCGATGCAGCAAGTGCGACGTTGTTCTCAGCTGTGATTAACCACCCTTCTGCTCTCACAACAGCATCTCAAGCCGTGTTTCCAAATCAGCATTTAGCTTTTTTTATCTAATACATTTCCTCTCTCCCCCTCTCCCTCCCTTCCCCCATCCCGTGGATTTGGTGAAATTGCTTCTTCTGCAAATGCTGAACTTTTGCCAATTAGACAGGGAAAGCCTTGGCTAAAAATAAACCCAATTGCAGCAGAAAATAGACCCCTTTGCAGTAAAATAGTGGATTATACATGCAAGCAGACCTGACAGGAGAACACAGACTCCAGATTTGCATGAGAATCTCATCAAGCTCAACAGATAGCATCTGCAACTACATTAACTTGCCCCATCTTGAGAAAAAAAAGGAAAAAAAAAAAACAGGAAAAAAAAGAGAGAGGTGAGACTGAAGGAGGGGTAGGGTTGAGGGCACTGGGGTAAATCAAGTTTCCATCTGTTTTGCCCGCATTTCAGGCCCTTTGCACACGCACACACCCCAGCACATCTGTGTCTGACATGCAAAGAACAAAACTCCCCTTTGAAGAAGCCACAGGAGCTCCCTGAAAACACAGTTCTCCCACTCAAGAGTACCGAGCCTCCCAAGACCCAGCTCCTCCAGCGGGCTGGGCACTCAGAAAAGGACGGCAGGACGAGAAGGGCTCCAGCCAACGCCTGCCTGCGCTCCCTGAGAACCCAGCTGCTCTTTGTCCGCAGGAAAGGAAAAGGATGACAAACTGTTCCCTACAAGGCCGCTACAGGAGGCAAAACCCCATTGCAGGAAATCCACTGCAATGTTTCAGGCATGGAAGAAAACAACTTGTGCTTTTGCCACCTGACTCACCAGCAGTCCGGGGCACTGATTCAGCACCGCTCCCCTCCGAGGCGGACACACCTCAGGAGACCAGCAAACGGGGACCATGCTTACCTTCGCTGTTCCCCTTTTCGTTACGTTCCTGCCTTTAAATAGAGGTCTTCTGAGCTAGCACATAACCTTAAGAAACAGAAAGCACGCCTGGAAGGCTAGCACGAGAAGCCTAACTGCCTCCGCCATCAGCTCAGAAGGAGAAAGCACGTTGTCTTCTTGCACAGGGTGATAAATCCCAGTAAATACCCGGGATAAGGTAGGAACAGCTCCGCCCTAACTCCTACTCCTCCAGTGTATTTGCTGCACCACCCAGACAATCCCAGCTGAACCAGGTTTTCAGGAAAGATTGGTTCCCCTAATTAATCCACTTGCCTTTTTAGGGAGCAAGAAAGCTTCATGCAGCGAATTAAGGATTATGTCCTCCTACGACCGAAAGGGTGGCTTCAGGCTGGCCAAGTGCAATGCTATTTTCAGAAGGGATCTGTCAGGGATGGACATTTGGAAAAGAAGCTTTTTGTTTGTTTTGTTTCAACTTCATGAGCGTTTGCGGTAAGCTGAAGCTCAGTGTGCCAGGCCAATCTCTCCACGTTCACCAACGCACCTACAGCAGCATCCACCTACCTCTGACCTCCCCTGAGTGACCACAAACGGCAAAATATTCCACTTCAATCCCCACGGCTGCACACATGCCTCCGGCCAGCTGGGAACACAATTGCAGTCACTAAAAAAGCAGCCCTAACAGTAATGCAGTAATTGAAATCGAGGAGCACGCGGACCTGCTGGTAGCATAGCGAGGGGTGATTACCGAAAGCATCTTGGCAACTCAAACCAACTCCAGCAACCCACTTTCATTGCCAAACAGTTTCAGAGAGCACAGATGAGATTTTTCAGCTGAGCACTGATGCCTTAAAGCAATAAACACGCTGAACAACTCAAGCAAGAAGATGCACTGGGCAGCACCAGGCACAACTCCACTACTTCCGATAGCAATCGGCGGCTGAGCCGAGCAATAATTATCCAGGGAAGAATAAGCTGCTACAGGCTGCAAGTAGAGACACATTAAGAAAACAGCAGTGGACTTGCTCATGTATCAAGGCAAAAGCAGCAATCTGGGGTCCCACTGAGGACGGTGTGTGCATGCACACCGTAGGGGAGCGAACAGAGAAGGGCAGCGCAGCAGCAGCACACACGCGGGAGCTCCCAGAGCGTGGCCAGCTGCCCCGCTGGGATGGGACACGGGCTGGCCCCGTGGCAGGCAGGGGGAAGGAGATGGGTTTCGTATTCAAACACCTCATACGGTGAAGCTCAGACAATCAGGTGAGGATTTTTTTTTTCCTGAAAGCGAACCCCAGCTCACAGCCTCCTCGTGTTTGATGATGACACGATGCACCGCGCAACATGTGTGGGAGCAAAGACGGTCCAAGCTCTGGCAAAAAACGCAGCTCCTCCTGCTCGAAGCACACTCCTGGCCCCACCTGAAGCACTGCTTCCCCACAGATGAAGGCCAGGAGAAGCAGGAGGAGGTCTCTACTCTGGACTGAGGGCTGGATACAGCCTCCCACCCCGCAGCATCCCGCAGGCCGCCCACTCAGCAGTGACAGCACGTTTTCCAACCCTCTTCCCATAAGGCTGTCGGCTAAGCTAAACGAAGACCTTACCTTCTGCACGTGTGTTTTCACATCTGCACAGAAAAAAGTACTCACTGCACGGCGTGACGTACCTGCTCAGAGCGTCAGCTTCCCAGAAGGCTCCGACAGCGAGCCAGAGCACAAACCCCATTGGCGTACGGGAACCGGCAAATCCTGCAAGCGTCAGAGAGAATGTTAATTAGTGACATTAATAAGACATGGCTGGTGAAAGGAAAGGAAGCCAAGCCTACCTTAGGAGAGACTGAAGGATGCTAGATCTCTGCACGGAACATACTCCTGCCTAGTCCTTGCCCACAGCTGAGCTACCAGACACAAGATTTTAATGGACTTACCCAAAATCACAGAAGGAAGCCAAGAAAAAAGGCAAGACTATCTGTCCCAAAACAAAGCTGGTCACCCAGCAAAGCTTCCTCAGCAGTCAATGCAGTGAAGTTAACGTCTAAGCAGGAGAGCAAACAATAGGCTGATAAACTGCATGAGTGGTCACCTGCTAAGCTCTCCTATCCCTTTGTGACGCTGACGAAGATCTGCACTACAGCTCTTCTGCAATTCCTTCTACTTCCTAAAGCAGGTGAATCACATCTGACATCAGAGCCACGCTGCTTGTTTCACTATTATTTATTCAACATGACGGTTTCATCATGTAAATGGTTTGCTATTTCCTCCCAATCACTTTACACAGCCTCTGTAGGTGAGTCACACCAAAAGATAACTCGCAGCACGGAGCACAGGCAGTGACAGAAATCTGCTCCACCAGCTGTGGAAACACCCAGCTGGAGGTATTCAAAGTCCCCGCTGCATGCTGATGAAGAGACATCAAAAAGAGAGGTCTTCCTGGAAACGTTTCTAAGCAGCCATAAGGAGACCTTTGCCTGGCCACACATCTAAAGCGGAGGTCGCCATGTAGGGTAACAGAAGTCAAACGCAGGATGGTTTTACTCTTCCTGTTCTGTTCGCAGAACGGCTTGGGGACAGCAACGAGCAGAGTCGCTGAACAACCATCCTTCAGCACGTTTTAACTGAGAGGGGATTTGACAATGGGGAAGGTAAGGAAACAGGCACGGCAAAGCCCCACAGGGACAGCGAGGGTGGGACAACTTCTCTGAGCAGCTCTTCAGTCAAAGCACCAAAACAGCAAGGGGGACTTACCAAGGTTTTAACAAAAAGGATTTCACGTATTTCCAGCCAAACGGAGGACCTTGTTATAAAACGCAAGAAAACTTACTCATGCAGTGCATAGGTCTACCTTGGACTGAGAAAAAGAGACTTATTTGTTTTCCCTACTGCATTCCCTCTGTGCATGACTCATGGACCTCAGCCTTTGCCAACCAATATTTAAAAAAAAAAAAAAAAGAGAAAAATCATAATCCATTAACCCTTCCCCCATTTTTTCCTTTCTCCTTTCCCATTACAGAAGGACTGAAGTCATTTCTAAGGATGCAAACAATGCTGAAGACCACAAGACCACAGCACGGACGTCGGACGCAAGCCTCAAGCACAAATTTTCCATCGCTGTTTATAATGCTCTCCCTGTTGCTTTACATTACTGCTCTAACCAGAACACGAGTTATTTACTCATGTTATGTACCTCCAGGAGGATCTTTGTTGTTTTTCTTTTGAAGTCACTAACTGAACACTGTTCTGCAGTGGAACATAAAATCTCTACAAAGACAGAAATAACACAACACAAATCCAACCTGGCCAATAATCTTCAGTGACAGCTTATTTATGCAGTACAGAAACACAATTTCCCCCCAGCAAGGAAATTCCTGCCTTAGCTTCACATGGCTTACATCTGAAAGGAACTGCAGGAGCTTTGTAGGGCTTCATCCGTGTCAGCATCAACCCGCTCCTGCACCGGGGCCCAGCCTGCTGCTTGGGAAGCAGCAGAGCTCCCGTGGATAAAACCATTGCTCCCTGCTTCCTCCTCCGGCTCCTCTCCTCTAACAACTTTCCTGATACGATTGCTGCTACTGGACAATGTTACAGAAACATGACTGCAAAGTTCAAACTCATCTCCCACCAGTACTGCTGAGCAAGGCAAACAGAGATGCTTGTAGCTTCTCTAAGTGCTGCTGACTGCTGGATTTAATAAAACCCATATGCAGGTGGCCTGGCCTGCCTCCCCAAAGCAACCACAACTCTCAGACAAAGCATTTTGTCCCACAACAGCCAGATACACTGGAAACACAGCTTGGTGCCAAGGATTCAACCGCGTGCTCTCTGTTCCCGAGCTCCCCTCTCAGCAAAGCCTCGCAGGGTCCAGCAGCGCCGTTCCCCAAGGGCTGCTCTCCTCCAGATACAACTATGTTGTGGGCAACAAAGTTGGGAAGCACAGGGGTAGAGGACTGAGCAATGCTGGGTGACTTACAAAGGGAAAGGGTAAGGGTTGAAGGGTGCAAGCAAAGCAATGGGGCAGAGAACCAGCATGGCTCTGCACAGTGGGAAGGACGGCAACAGCCCCGCACTATTTGGCTGGCCTGGGTGATCTCAACCGACCTTGGAGAAGGTCTTTTCCAACCTAGATGATTCAATGATAAGTAACAAGAGAGGCAGCACTGGTCGAGAGTAGGCAAGGAACTGCGAGGGGACGCAGAGGCTGCAAGGGGTCTGCCAGTCCCCAGGGCTGACCCTGCAGCTTTGCTATCACCCCTGTCAGGAGCAGATACACCAACCATAAATACACACCACTTTTAAGTCTAAATAGGGGTGCAAGGTGTTTCCTGTCAACACTGAGAAATCATCAAGTTTTGTTTAAGAGGCTTATGGTAATTTTCTTCCCCTCTCCTGCAGCCTGTTGGTGATGATCCTGCCATACCAGCATCTTCAAGCTCAAGCACACAGCTCTGGCCCCCTGCAGGCAACAACAAGGTTTAATTTCTGTGTGGTTGTCAACAGGAATGATGCTTGGTCCCCTCGATACAAGCAGATAGGACTAACTCCTCGCGTATGACTAGCACACCAAAAGAGCTATCAAAAATACGCAGGCTCCCCAGCCTGCAGACCTTGCAAAGTCATTGTCAAGGCAGTAACGTACAAGCAACGAGCACCTAAGATGACAGCTTTTCAGCCTGAGACAGGTCATATAAATGTTTATAACAAGTTGGGCAGGAAAATAAACCTACCCCTAGGCCTACGGCCAGAGGAGAAGAGGATGGCAGGATCTGGCCTGCTCCCTCCCAGAGAGGCATCAGGCCCAGGTCTGCAGTGTATTTAAACAGAGAAATACTCAGCTTGATACATTCAGAAAAAAAATGTTTTATTTAAAAGCTGAGCTCAAAGTCTTCCCAGAGGGATACCTCCCCTGGGTTAATTGGGAAGCTGAACGTTTTCAGCTGTTACTCTGCACGTACACGAAGCTGTCTGTCAGCAGTGCACCTCAAAGGGCTCTGCCAACTTCAAAGCCTCTCAGAAATGTTAACACACACTGCAGCCCTTACCCATCCTTTGCAGGGAGGGAAACTGAGGCAGACAGAGCACAAGCAAGTTAACAATGAAATCACCACCCAATTTTCCAGCCGGATGCTCCACCGGAGCCACATAGTTGCCCTCAGCAAAGTGGTGCTCATTCCCTCTGACACTGCCCTATCCCACAGGGCCTCCAACTCTTCTAGACCAGCCTTGTCCCTCTCCCAAAGTCTCACAGAATTATCAGCTACCATCAAATGTGTTTTTTTTTTCCCCCACAGCTCTGATAAATCTGAAAAAGCAGGCCTTTCCTCATACGCAGCGACTGCCTGTGGTGTAGTCCCTGCGGAGACAGGAGGGCCCAGCGCTCGTGTTTCGCCTCATGCCTCTGGGGTGCAATTAACTCATCAACTTAGCTGATCCCAAACTATCTTTTGCTGCCAAAAAAGACAGTCCTGCCTTCTCCCTCCTCCCACTTCTACATGTCCCAGTCATCTCCTCCACGCTTGCGGTAGCGACCACGGCTCGTTTGATCCAACTGGAAGCCATCCCAGAAAGAAGAAAATAAGAGGGGAAGGAGCCTGACTTCTGGCAGGAGCACAGCTTGCGATCAGCTAAGCTGATGGGAAGCATGGCCTCAGAAAGATGGCCCTGTGGTACAGCTGGAAGCCTAGGTGGGTCCTTCAAGCCAGGATGCAGCACTAGGAAGAAGCAACCCCTCTTGGTTTGTCTCTGCTCAGGGTTAAGTCACTCAAAACCACTTTAACAGCTCCATTCCCTTCTGACCGTGCCCAGATGCTCACTTTTCTGAAGACCCATCCAAAACAGCCTGGTGACGTGCTACCTGAGGTCTGCAAATCGGGCTGATGTGTCCTAACAGCCACAAACTATAGCTATGTAAGCCTTGTGGCTTAACAAAGAACAGCCGGACATTTTCTTTAAGATATTTTTTTGTTGTTGCTGTTTTTGTTTTGATGTGCTTTGCCATAGCTGAAGGGTGTTCTCAAAAGGGTTTTTTTTGAGGGGAAATGAGCAAGGCCAGGCGTATGCAAACGACCTAGCAAAAGTTCATAAGGAAAGCAGGCAGCAGGATGCTGAAAATAAACCTGTGCAGCCTTTCTCAACACCGAAGTACAAATCCACCTGGACATTTCTAGCCTGCCACAGCTCTAGGTACCAGGCTTGTCCCCAGGTCCCCTTGCCCCCAGCCCTCTTTGCAAGGGCCACTGCTTGGACCATAGCTCTGAGGTTTAGAGTCCGAAAGCAGGTGACTTCACCTCAAAAAACAGCGAGAGCACAGTCAGCACAGAAGGGGTAAAAGCCACGAAGCGTGAAGTGAGCCAATACATCTCTAGACCCAGAAATGGCAACGCACCCAGAGATGCCATCTAAACACAACCACCGATCTCAGCAACAGTCCCACCTAGCTCCCCGCACCCCTAGACCTCAAAGACAGAGGAGGCAGAGTTCACGTCTCTTTTTTGGGTGCTTGGGTTTTGTTTTTTTTTCAAGTTTATGCAGCATTAGTCACACAAGCTCCTGACAGAGCCACCTTGAGGACTTGCAGGCCTTGCTTCTGAACCACGAGTGATCTCCTCCGCACTCTCACACCAAAACCACTAACACTGCCAGCACCAACAGAAAAGCACAGCTAAAACCCTTACATTCAAGCCTCACCCTTCACAGAAATACCCAGTGTTGCTCCGCCACGTTTTTTTTTCTGCCCCTGTAAAAAGCATAAGGCTACTCAAATGTAGCTTCCACAGCATTAAAATCAGTTTAACAGCTAAGCATCTCTAACCACCCTGTTCTCAGATCCCCTGATAACTGTCACCATGCACACCCCAGAAATATCCCAAAGCATCCTTAAGAAAACAGTGAGTTTTATTTTATTTATATATACAAAGCTCAAGCATAGATCTTATCTCAACTTAAAAAAAAAAAAAGACGAAACCCAACTGATTAATTCAGGCCAGTTTTAACACAGCAGGACTTTCAAAGTCAGTTGCAACTAGCTGAAACCACAGCCCTCACGAGGCTAGGCAGGACACTTGTTATGTTTTTGCTGGGGACCTTTCCACTGCCTGCACACAGCCTCCTGGCAGCAAAGGTTGGGCACACCTCGGCTCCTCACCTTTCGGGAAGAGGCAGCAGCTGCCCTGCCAGAAGGGACGGCCAGCACCTCCTGCCCCGTCTCCCAGACCTCTCTGTCCATCACACCTCGCCAGCCACCCCTGTGCTGGATGCAACACCCTGGCAGCAAAATAAATATGCTTATCTCAACAGCTCCCTGCTACTTCACTGAATTAAATGGGCTCGGCGATGGGTCTAACGCCCATAGGAGCTGGCTGCTGCAAGGAGCAGGACCAGAGTCTGATAAGCAGCAGGACGATCCCTCCCTGCTGGCAGCTGCAGGTGTTTTATCATAAAACTGCAGCAAGAAGCTCCCCAGTTCGAACATTTCATGGAAGCCAGGCAGCGGATGGTACCCTCAGCTCATGACCCGCACAGTCCGCTGTGCAATTTATGCCATCAGCTAGAGGCAATCAAAAAGAAGATGCCATTAGGCTCTTTTAGCTCAACCTCTAGATGTCAAGAGCAAACGGAGCGGGTTTGGAGTCTCCAGGAGGCCAAGCGATACCACTGCCAGCACTGGTTCTTAGGGAGGGGTGTGATGGTGTGGGTCTTCAGAGGTGACTTAACAGAGGATCACAGCCAGGAAGAACCACCGAGCAAAGCAATGCTTTGCAGAGCAGCTTTAAGCTACAGGATTCCCCGTGAAAACCATGAGGCGAGTCAGGGAGCCAAGAAAATACTGACGCTTTGAAACAAATTTGGTAACTTTACCCAGTTAGCACTGTAATCAGCACAAATAAACACACGCAACACTTGTGACCTACTTATAACTTTATCACCCAGAGGAAATACACTTATTACATCCTCCCTGGTAAGTCACCCCCATTCAGGCAACGATGCTCTCATGGCCGGTTTTGACTCATGAAACTGAGGGGGGAGGGAAGACAGTAAGAACAAGACATCACAGACTACGACAACAGTTTCTGATAGAATTACAGAGCCATTTGGGATGGAAGGGACCTTAAAGTCCATCTAATTCCAACCCCCCTTGGGCAAGATGGGCAACTTGCGATCGGTGCAACTTTGGTCCCCTCCACTCAAAGCAGGTATCGGCGCTTCTACGATGAGTAGTGAAGAAAGCAGGGAAGGAGACTCTTGGAAAGCTTACTTCGGGAAAGGAAAATCACGCGACTAAATTAAAACGTGATCCGGACGGGTGAAACTTTGGAAGACTGACGGCTTGTACCTGAGCCCCCGATGGCCCGTCAGCACTGGGACGTCATGGTGATGGTACGAGGGTTTCCTCCATGCAGACGGCTTAGCAGCTGGCAAAAGGCGTGCAAAGCATGCCCTGAGCAACTCGCTGAGAGCAGGGAATGCTGCTGCTGGGGGGAAAATTGGGCAGGAGATTTACGAACTGGTGCGGGGCGGCGAGACTCGATGAGGTCCCGCTGCTTTCCACCACGTAAAGCTGAACGGTTAAACAGTGCTGGCTCCTGCGCCTGATTTCCAGGATCCAAGCCACATGGAGAGCTAAAAATACCCCAATTAACCATTCCTTTCCAACGCGGGACTTGCTGACGGTGCCGCCGGGGTGTTATACGACTGCGGACAGGAAGATGCGGTCTGCAGAAAAAGCCAACTGGGAAAACACTTGGCCAGGAGAGCAATCTCTGAAGTCAAGGGTGGGCCATACGGCCAAAAAACCTTGGAGGAGCTTTGCTAGCAGCTCCTGCAGTTGTGGTGGGTAGTGCTGGTGCACGTGGAAGCTTTTAACCCAGTTTCACACACGGTATCACTTTTGTGCTGTTTGCTCGGCACGGATTAAACACAGCGAGCTTGTTCTAGACACATCCCCTACAAGCCAGCTCCCGGAGCAGCTGGTGGGCCAGCCCTGTGTCATCCTGCACGGCAGGAGTTAAAGCAGGAAACTTCCATTTGCGGCACAACCTATTACAAGCAGACTGCTAGGCTCCGAAAGGGAGCACGGCTCCAGAGCTAAGGATTTCTCCGCAGGCAGATTTAGTTGCGATTTTTTTTTACCGCCCAGTCTTTACGCTGACACCAATAGCTTAAATATCAGCTGTGGGCAAGACGGGGGCACGTTACCGACAGCAGCACGCCCTCCGGTGTGCCTGAGCACAGGGTTTACCCTGGGCTTGCATTATCGGCTGGGCAGCGGGCTGCTGCTGCTGGAATTACCAGGCGGGCTGCCTCAGGCTCCGCTCCCGGCGAGGCGATGGGATGGGATGGCAGCCGTCCAGCCCCCATCTGCACGCCCTGCCCCGCTTCTCCATCCTCCGGCAGGCGAGCCCGAGCCGTGACAAGAGCTGGGGAACAAAGGGAGCAAACACGAACCGTCCAGGGCAATCAATATCTTTCTAGGAACACCCAGGCCTCGTGCCAGCTCTCTTCCAATCCCATTTAGCTCTCCTGCAGCAGAGGATGAAGCCACGCGTAGGCACGGCGTGGGTAATAAAGCAAGGGAAGAGCGGCTAATTGGCAGGGCTGGAGCTCAAACGCTTGGTGCCGGGGCTGCCAGAGCAAACCCGTGGCCAAGGAGCGCACCTTGCCGTCAGAGCAAGCACCTGAGCCCCAGCACCTATTCAAAAAACGCCGTGTAAAACAGAGAGCACTCCTTCCAGGGCACCTCGACGCAGCAAGTCTACAGCAAAACCCCACAGCGTGTATTACAGCTTCAGCATCCCTGAGGACTGTGCTGTGCACTAAGGTGATGTAGATTTGTTGGTTTTTTTTTCCCCCCCTGCCACCTGCAAAGAGACTTTTCTGTCCTTTGCAGGGAGAGAATGCAAGGGGAAAATGGAGATTCACCAGCACTTGAACAATTTTTGCCTGCATCAGTGCTACCAAGCGGCGGATTCTCGACCCCGTGGAAACCCAGCTGAGCCTCAACTCCTGCCTGATCCCCAGCTACGGAAACCCAATGCTCAGCAGTGCCAAAGCAAGTAAAAGAAAGCAAGGGGAGAGCTCATTTGCAGGGTATAGACGTGCCCTTGCAACAGCTTGGGCAGTGGGAGCTGGACTACTCCCTCCTGGAATTAAAAAGCAGGAGAGGAAAGCGCAGGAATTACTCCAGTGTGACCATGAAGGACTGAACAGGCTTCGAGTTTCAAAGTCAATCCCAACACACGCTCTCTCCAGCGCAATTTTAATCCTACAAAAAGCCAAAAGGTTTTGCTGGGAGAACTGATCCCGCCGAACAACCCCGTCGTTAAACCACACGAGCAGCAAACGAGGGAAAGACCACGGACGGGGCGGACGCAGCAAGGCTGAGGCAGTCCTGTTGCACCTCGCACCTGTGCTCTGCCACATGCAAAGCGGGAAGGCAGCCTGCCCCGGGATGGGAAAAACATGTAACGCCACGGAGGCGAAACCTCACATCTGAGAGCATCTACCCCAAACGCAGCCGAAATATTCCTCCGGCCCTGCAGAGCCAGACGGAAGCCTCGCAGAACCCCGCAGGTGTGATGCTGAAGGTATCGAGGGCAGGTGAGGTTTGCCAGCAGGAAATGCTGTCAGGCATCTCCTCGTTTCTGTGCATCACAAAAAGAAAAAGCCTGAGGAGAAAAACTTGGAGTTCCTGAAGCTCAGGGGGATGCAGAAGAGAGGAGGGCACCGAAGAAAGAAACGATACAATGCTCTTCAAGCTGGTAAGCAGGGCAGTAGCTCACCTGGGAGAAGCACTTGGGATTTTAAAATAGCGAAAAAAGGTACAGAGCTGTCAGAAACATGCTCCAAGGTAAGAAGTCGTGCTGCTGGGGGTGTGGAAGCCTGCTTGGTCGGTCACTGCTGCTTGGGATTTTTGGAAGATAAATGTGTCTTGGGGAACATGTTCACCAGTCTTCCCTCAGCTGCACAAAACAAGAACGGAGCCCACAACCACGACAACAAAAAACCAAAGCCAAGAGAACGTCTGAAGAGCTGAGACCATGCTGCTCAGGCCCTTTAATGGAAGATGCAGTGTTAGAAGAGAGGAGTAAATTTACACTTTCAAGGAGTTTAGAGAAAATAACATTCAGACAAGCTACTGAGAAAGCTCTGCAAGAGGCAAAGCCCACTGACAGACGACGACCTGTCCAGGAAAAGAAATAAATACCAAAAGAGCATTTCTCGATCGTGACGCCGTTGGTACAGGGCAGCGTTTCACCAGAACCTCACGAGGGTAGCTCAGAAAAGGTACCCGGGAACAAGACGCCTTGCGCATCGCAGGAAGAGCAGGTCTTCGTTACTGCTCCGTTCTGGCCGCCTTCTTCACGAGGAGCGAAATTGGGGAGGAAGAGAAGCGGCAGAGGTCGACGCCACCATGCCGGAGGGTCCCGACGCACTCGCCCATTTGGCCACTTTTTTCCCCAAAAAGCGCCCCCCCCTTTTCCTAGCGCCCCACATCCGTCCCCAGCGCGGGGCACCGCGTCCCGGCCGCATCCGCTGCGGTCCCCCCGCCCCGAGCACCCCGTCCCGCCATCGGGCAGGGCCTCTCGTCGCGCTTCGCTTTTCGGGGGGCTGCCGCTTTTTGGGGGGCACCTCGGCGACCAAGCTGCACGCAGCGAGCCTCCCCGGTGACCCCCGCCACCCGCACGGACCGACCCCAGCGCTCCCCCCGGCCGCAGCCCGGGCACCGCAGCCCGGTGGGGACCCCAAAATCCCCCCGGGACCCCAAAAATCCCCCTGCACGACCCGAGGACCGGAGGCGAGACCCCCCCGGGCACCGACGGGGGGATCCCGGGGGGATGATCCCCTACGAGCCCTGCACGACCCCGGGCACCGCCTCGCCTCGGGGACCCCCCGCACCCCCAAACCCCCCCGGTGCCCCGGGACCCCTCCGCACCCCCAAACCCCCCCGGTGCCCCGGGAGCCCCCCGAGGCCCCCAGACCCTCCCGGTGCCCCGGGCGCCCCCAGCGCCCCCCCCCCGGTGCTCCCCCTCCTGCCCCCTCCCCGGTCCCGCCGCTCCTTACCGGGCGCGCGCTCCCGGTCCCGCCACTGGCGCGCGCGCGCGCGCCCCGGCCCCTCGGCCCCGCCCCGCCGCGCCAAGCCCCGCCCCCTCCCCCTCACGCGGCTCGCGCAAGGCCCCGCCCCGTCTCCGCGCGCGGGGCGCGATGGGAGCTGTAGTTCTGCGGAGGGAGGGGAGAGTATCGCGAGAAGAGAATAGAGGGGGCGCAGCAAGGCGGTGGAGCAAGCGGGGGAATTAGCTCAAATGGTAGAGCGCTCGCTTAGCATGCGAGAGGTAGCGGGATCGATGCCCGCATTCTCCACTACGATTTTTTCCTTCCTTCTTTCCCTCCATGTTATATCGGGCAGCGAGATATCCCGAGAGGTCGGCCCTTGTCATGTGCAAACGCTTTTTGCCGTTAAAACCATCTTTAATCCGCACACGCCCTCTTAAAAGGAGATCCTCCCAGCATGGCTGCCTGACCCGCCTCAGGGCTTCAATGGTGTTCCTATCCAAGTCGAAAGCAGAGCTGGGAACCGGAGGTGTGAAGCAGTTCGGCACGGCTCCTCCAGTTACGTGCCTGGGGAAAGGGCCTTTTGGCCACGTTTCAGCGGCCCAGGGTGGCTTCCAGCTTTCAGACAGCCCGCAGCCCCCGGCTGCACCAAAGGTCTTCCTTCAGAGCTCTGTGGAGGCGGTGCTGGGGTTAATTAAAATCTGCCTCAGAACTGGAGGCGTTTGGGGCCCTGGGGGTGGGTGGTGGGGAGGAGATGTGGCTTGGAGCCCACGCTCTTAAATCGCAGGGTCCTCGTGGCACGTTCGTCAGGTCCCCGAGAAGGCCCTGAGGCACTGTGGAAAGCGTCAGTGGGCATCTTGCGGACTGGCCCAATTCTTCAACAGCATTCTTCACCTAAACCGTTCATACAGAAAGAGCAAGAAGACTCAACCACACCACACCTCCTTTTAAAAAGAACAAACCTGGGCAATTTTTTCCTGTCAGAATAAATCTGACACCCAGACGTTTTGCAGAGCTGCACTACACGGCTAGGTTCACGCATACCTAGAGCAGCGCCATACCCCGGTCTCAACAGTACTGTTTTACATTATAGCTCCTGCAGGTTGTAACCCTGTCTTTGAAAATCCTGACCCCACTACCCTTCATTTTAAGCAGCAAGGCCACGTAAATAGGACAATACCTAGTAAAATGGGATTTGCTGCGATAGCACAAAGAACTGGATCGAAGGGAAGATGCAGCGCCTTTTACAAAGGGATTATTTGGCACAAATTTCCATGAATTCTCAGCAGAGAGAAACTTCTCCACCGCCAGAGGCAACCTACCAGCCCTTTCCAGAAAATGGCAATGGTAGCACGCAGGCTGAAGTCTGAAAAACAGATGAACGTATGGAGGTTGTTGTTTTTTTTTAACTTGAAAAAGTTTGTTCTCATCTTTTAAGGCTGATTTATACTCAGGCTTTGGAGCCCCAGACAAACTCATGAAATAACCAGCTGTCACTACCACAGCCTTCAAAGCTCGTACAAATGATTCAAATATTCATATGCAGCGGGATTTAATGGGAAAGTGAAATCCGTTGCAGTCTCCTATTTCATCAGCTGCCACGCAGCCGACATGAGGAGACTGCGTCACGAAGCACAGTTGTGTTTCTGGCCTGGTGCTCTCATTTTCCCCGCTAGCTGTTGGTAGCTCAGCTTGGTGACCGCAGGCACCCAAATCCGCTCAGCCTGAGGCTGCACCGCCCTCTGCAGACGGGCAGGGCACAATCTGGCATCTTCATCGGAATATTTCCTCGGGCTGTAGTTTTTCTGCACGCTCCTCCTTGCCCAGCATGGGCTAGTGGTGACCCCAGTAGACACAGGGACAATATATTGCACATATACTCACAGAATTATTTAATTATAACGATTCCCATCCCCGCGCCCAAAATAAAGCCAGCATGAAACAAAGAGATCGGCTTTTCTTTTACCAGAACAAGATGACCACATCAGAGCAGCTAAAAATTCCTCCTAATGGATTTCTTGTGGGAATCTCTAACGAGCTGTCACGGTGCAGATCAACCATATGTGTGCACACATGCGAGCTGGGGGGGGGGAGTTGCCTGCATTTGCCGAGGAGCCCAGGGCTTGCTTGGCCACCTCGTGGCTCCCAGCCACTTGCTTGCCAGTGGCATCTGTTTGTTGACCTCCCTTTTTTGTGTTTTGCTCCTGCGGCATCAGCTAAGCCACGGTGTCAGATTCTCCACCCTGACTCCACAGATGCTGGGGCTGCTTTCGCTTCCAAGAGCTGCATCAGCCTGCTGTCTCTAGAGGAACGACACGAGTTTTGCATTTCCTCCCCAACAAAGCCCTGCTTCACAAGCTCAAGGATCAAATGGCTTCCAGGCAGAAGGAAGGACAGTGGGACCGAGCGTGGAAGTGCCAATGGATTGAGCAGGAATTAAAGCAGGGCTCCGAGGGCAACAAATGGAGCTGTGCATGTTCTTACAGCTCGCTGTTATGACCACCACCACTGAATTTACGTAATGAGTTTGCTGGTAGGCCTCACACAGCCAAGCTTGCAAAAGATCTGTCACTAGCCTGAAAATTTTAATGTCTTTAATTGCAATTAAGTGCTTGCACAAGGGCATCGTGAGAGCACGGAGGACAGAATGGCAAAGAGCTAGAGGGAGAAAAGACAAAGCTTTTGGCTTATGCTAATGAGTTTAATTCTGAGATAATTTAAGCATCCTTCTAGATTGCTTGCTCTAGGGTTATGTGCATATGTTAATTTTAAAATGAAATAAATGCAGAGACACATCTCGACTTCCCCAGGCCACGGGACACAAGGCTCCCTGGTACATTAGGAGGTACAGATGGGAGGCAATCCCCTCCCCAAAAATGGGGGCAAACTTGAGTGACCTCGCAGAGGACGTAAAGGAGAAGGAAAAACAGGCAGAGACCTGAAAGAAGGTATCTCACTCACTGGGACTCCGCTGTTGCAGAGGAAAGACATGCACACGCCTTTCTCGTTGGTGTTTTCTGTCGATCTTCTCAGCCCAGTTGCACACCGTTTCCCCTGGACTTGCGTGTATTTGTGAGTAGGACAGCCTGGCCCTGCTTGCTGGGGAAAGGGCGATAGATTTTTCCCGAGATGCCTCTGGTTGTCCCTGCAGTGAGGGCAGCCAAGGGGACAAAGGGGAGGTAGAAGCCGATAACATCTTGGCCTGGCTGCCTGGACTGTAAATCCTTTTTTTTTACCATCACAGACCAGTGTGGAGCAGGTGCTTTGTCCAGGGTGGGAGGTCTGCTGAAAGTCCAGTGACACAAAACACTCTGAAACCTCTAAACCAGCGAGCGCTGAGGAGGTACAGGCAGGAACAGCAGTGACCTGCTTTTGGAGAAAGGCTGAAGGTGTAGAACCTGGTGGGGTGCTGCAACCTCTCGGCAGTGCTCGTCGTCTTCTTGCACTTTGTGGTCTTCCGAGCGAGAGCAGAAGTCATCGCTCACCACCTGCAGCATCCCTCCCGTCCTCCTGTCCAGGAGCATCTGGTGAGCACCGAGGCCAGACACTAGTGCCATGCTCAAACCATGCTGCCGGGGCTTTGGTGGGTTTGGGGTTTGGCCTGGGGGGCATAGGAGTGCTCCAGCAACCCCTTTTTGTGGGTGACCTGTTCTTTCGTGGGAGGGAAGGGGAAGCAGTGCACCCTCTGGTGTTTGGCTCTCTTCTGGGCGCTATGGAAGGAGAGTTTTAGCTCTTCAGGCTTCTGGTGGTCGGTTCCCACCTCCCCTGGGAGAAGGGTTGTAAAGGCAGCTGGGGGGAGAACAGCTAGCACAGGCTGAGACCCCTTTCAGGGCAGCACCCCCTGAGACCTTTGAAGACAAAGGGTCCTCCAGCGTGGACACACTCAGACCTGGAGACTGGGCCGTGAAGGCAAAAAGCCGAGAAACGACCCCAAAGCGGGGACGCAGCCTCGCTGCGCTGTTATCCCTCTCAGGCGAGGCCGTCCTGGCTGCGACACCCACCGTGCAGCTGCTCTCCTCGCCCCTAAAGGAAGCCGATGACCCAAACTCACACGGCCAGGTGTGAAGCCCGGCTCTCGGCGCAGATGGCAGGACCGAGCAGCCCCCGATGCAGCCCCCCCGCAGGGAACAAAAGCCGCCTCACAGCCCCTGCTGCTCTTTTGGAGGGAAGAATGGAGCCTGCCTTCTGCCTCCGCCTCGCTTGTGGGCTCGTGAAACATTAATTAATCTCCGTGCCGGTGAGGGGGCGAGCCTGCGGGGCTTTGGGAGGAGGAGGTAGAGGTCTGAGGGCCGGGATCCTGCTTGCTGTGGGTGCTGGGACCAGCCAGGAATTGGTTTTAGGGGGGGGCAGCACCGGCGTCGTTCCCTGCGGGGCCTTGCAGGCTGTTGGGGAGCACGCAGCACGGGCGGGAGCAGGATGCTGGGTGCTCCCGGGAGGAAAAACGCCGTCAGAGCCCCACCGTGCCCTTCTCCCTCTAGCAGGCGGCGTGTGTACAACAGCAGAGGTTGCGTAGTAACTGCAGCAGGAAGGCGTCAGCTCTGCCCGCCGCGCTCCCGCAGAGAGCCCAGCGGAGCGAGGTACGTGTCGGCCGCGCGAACGGGCCCTAAAACTCCCCAAACTTCCCCTTTCCCTTAGCAAAAAGGGGGAACCGCGGGATTTTGGGGCCACGCGTGGCGGACGCTGCTTTGTCGTGAGCGGCCGGTTGGGATTATCCGGAGAACTGAAGGGGAGCGGGGTGTTTGCTGCCAGAAGAAACCGGGGGAGATGCTGAGATTTGGGTTGGGGCACGAGGGGAGGCGGCGTAGAAACCTCTCAGCACCTCACCGCCTTCCTCTGGAGGCCTGCGTGAGCTTATACCCGGGGCTAAAAGCGTTGGGAAACAATAGCGAGGCCGGGAGCAGCCGGAGGAGGAAGCGAGCCGGGGGATGGCGAACGCCTCCCGGCCCCGCTCCGCGCTGGGTGGGATGCGCGGGAGAAGCCCACCGGTACCGGGCTGGGTGCGTGCGGCTGCGGGGGGGAGGCAGCAGGACTCCGGCCTCCGTGCCTCCACCCCTGGGGCTCGGGGTAGAGGCCTTCGTGCTGCCCCCCAGCACGTCCTGCTACGGGAGGGAGTAGGGGAGAAAACAGGGCCAGGGCGGGTGGGAGGGCACCCCACAGGGCTCCCCGTGGCAGCTGGGCAGCCCGCGGAGGGACGGGTATTTTTGGGTGTCCCCCGTTTGAACGGCCCCAAAGGAGGCAAGGGGGCAGCCCAAAGTGGGACGGCACTTTGTGGGGTCCTCTCGTCCCTTTTGGGACGCCACTTTTGGCCACTTTTGGTCCTCTCGTCCCTTTTGGGACGCCACTTTTGATAACTTTTGGTCCTCTTGTCCCTTTTTGTGCCTCCCCTCGCTGCGGGGTTGTGCTCCTGTGGGCTCTGGCAGGGAAAAAGAGGGAAAAGGAGGGGGAAGAGAGGGAAGAGAGATGGAAAAAGTGGTAAGAAATAGGGAGGGGGGGGAGAAGGGGGAAGAAGGAGAAATAGGGATGGGGAAAGAATGGAGGGGGAAGGAAAAGGAGGGCAGGGGAAGGAATGGGGGAGGAATAAAGGAAATAGGGGAAGGGGGGGGAGAGGGGAGGGAGGGAGGGAAAATGGCGGGGGGGGCCGCGAGGGGCGGGGCGGGGCCACGAGGGAGGGGCGGGGCCGGGAGGGGCGAGCCGGGAGGGGGCGTGGCAAAGCGCCCGGGGGGCGGGGCGAGGCGGAAGGGGGCGGGGTTATCCGGAAAGGGGGCGTGGCCTGCAGGGAAGGGGGCGGGGCCACCCCGAGGGGGCGGGGCGGGGCGGGGCGGGGCGGAGCGGGCCGGGCGCAGCGGGCGGGCGGCGGCGGTGAGGGCCGGGGGGGGCCCGGAAAGCCCCGGACAGTAACAACAATAGCCGCAGGAACACGGCGCGGGGCGCGCTGGCTAACATACCATAAGGTAAAATAATAATAATAATGGTCCGGGAGGGAGCTCGGGGGGCGTTTGGTAAAACACCTACAAAACGGTAATTGTAACTGGGGGGGGAGCTCGGGGCGCGTCTGCTGACATAGCTGTAAAAGCCGCCTGCCTAGCCACCTGGACGAGCGCCGCTCCTGAGCGCCGGGCTCGGGGCAGGCGGTGCCGGGCTCGGGCAGGCGGTGCCGGGCTCGGGCAGGCGGTGCCGGGCTCGGGCAGGCGGTGCCGCACATCGGCGCTGCCTCGTTGGCTTTCTTTTAGCTGCCCCATTCCGATGCGATCACTCAGCGCGTTGGGTTTGGGTGTTTTTTAAGCGGCTGCGCCGTGCTCTGAGTCACGTTAGCAGGGCTGGGATGCCCGAAGCGCGCTTTGTCACCCGGCTGCGGGGCTGCGGGCTCGGGTCCTTGCCCAGCTGCTGGCCTCGCAGCATCCCCGTGCGGGTTTATCGCAGCGGCCGGGGTACTTCTGAAGCACGGTTTGGGTGCGAAGCAAGGAAGAGTCCCTCTCGGCAGGCTCTCCGTGCTTAGACTTGCCCACCCAGAGTGCCCCTGCAAAGCCTGGGTACCGAACCTTGTGAAGCTGGGCTGCTCCAACGCTGCTGCTCGCAGCAAGCTGCAAAAAGCACGGCCTGTCCACTTTGCATGGTCCGACCTGCATCGGGGCTGCGGGTGGGTTTGAAGAGGGTTGCTGTGCTTGCTTCTCGGTCAGTGGCAAAAATAACAGCTTGATTTTCCGTTTTCAGATCCTAGCTCAGCTTCCAAAATGGACCTTGACATCCAGTGTGAGGAGATGGACCCGTCTCGATGGGCTGAGCTTCTGTCTACCATGAAATCCTGCAAAAGCATCAGGTAGTCCCTAGCTGCATTCCGTCTCCTCTGAGTAAGAGTTGTGTTTCTCTGCTGTGAGGAGAGGTACAAGGCACAATGCATTTCAGAAGCAAGACTGAGCTGTAGTATCGTTGACCCATGACTTAAAAGTGGCCCGGGAACAGAGATGATTCTACGTATTTTTGCCCAGAAAGTTGATAAAAAGATAAAAATGCTCTTGCAAGGATTTGTTTTGTCTAGAGGGGAGCGTCCCTTGGTGTGAACTAATGCTGCCCTTGTACTACAGCATGCACACTCACCCAGGTAATGTCTTGAGTGGTTATCCACACATTTGACCACTGTTTTGGTAATTCTTGACAGTCAGATCCCTCAGGTGAGGGAAGGCAAATGTCCTTCATGGTCATTAAGTTGCATGCACACTGCCAAGTGACTGTTCCTTGGTTGCCATGCATGAGCCCCGTGCAAACACCTCCTAATTCTGCAGACAGTCTCCAAAAGTACCCTCCTACAGTGCTGAGCAAGCCGCTGTGGGGGAACCGTGTTCCCCAGTGCAAGCAGGGGAATGGGATGAGGCTGTTCAGAAGCTTTGCTTCTGCAGTCTTCCCCACAGACCGTGCCTGGGACTGTGAGGTTCTTTGCAATGCCTTCCTTACACCGTGCCTCTTCCATCTCACCCCCTGCCCGTCCTGCTCCGTCCCCGGCTCCCAGTCCGTTCCCTGACTCTCCACGCCGTTCAGCTCTCTCCTCAACTGAGTGGCAGCGAATAAAACCCTGCCTTCAGTGCAAGAGGCCGCTGTCATGCTGCAGCCTTGCTTCCTGCTGAGATTGGCCGTGAGGGCTGCATGACTCACCCATAGGAGGCCAGATCCCCGAGGGGCTGGGAAGCCTGGCTGCGGGCCCGGCTGGGCTAGTCTTGGGGCAGAACCAGCCCGGCAGCCCGCAAGCTGGCCTCTGGCTAAACGTGGCTTCAGACATGGGTAGTTTGTCGCTAGCGAAGACCAGATGAAGGTGCATCGTCCTCCGGCTGCAGCCCTGCCGAGGGGAGCAAGACGTGTGTCTGTGCCGCGTGGAGGAGGCCTGGGGCTTGGGAAGCTGCCGTCAGCCCCTCGTGTGCCACAGCCTTGCAGGCAGAGCGTGTCTTCTGCCCTGTAGAAGCAGAGGTCTGGGCCACGTGTTACACAACGAGCCACACGCATCCTTCTGGAGGTGTCCCAGGGACCAAGGAGGTGTAGGTTGGCCGTTTTGCTTTCCTGGGGAGCGCTCCAGCCAGGGAGGCCCTGAGGACTAACGGACCCCACCTCTCCTTCTCTTTCAGGCTGGATGACTGCAATCTCTCCAGCAGTAACTGTAAGGACCTCTCCTCTATCATCAATACGAACCCGTCCCTCACCGAGCTGAAGCTGAACAACAACGAGCTGGGAGATGCAGGCATCGAGTACCTGTGCAAAGGGCTGCTGACGCCCAGCTGTAGCCTGCAGAAGTTATGGTAAAGCCACGCTGATTGCCTCGCTCGGATGGGCTTGCAGAGTGCTGTAGGTGAAGTCACAAGGCAAACTAGTATGTGGTCGTAGGACCAGAGCTGTGCTGGTGCATCTCAGCTGTTACCTAGGTCAGATGATTGGAATACTGCAGGATTTTTTACTTAGCTAGCATATTTGCTGTAAGACTCCAGGTTATCAATCTGTCTTCCAGCACAAAGGGAAGGACAGGTAGAGTTTTCCCAGCCAAGCTAAGGGTTTACGGAGACCTTCTTTAGAGTATGTGCCTTTAGGACATAACTGACATTCTCAGAAATGTATTTTTTGGAGTACTTTTCTGCCAGTTATCAGCACGGGGTTTAGCAGTCCCATCCAGTTTGCTTGCTTCTTTCTCTGGGAACCAAGCAAAAGGGTGTTCCTCTGAGCGTTGGTGTTCCTTGGCATTTCACGAGCTGTCAGTCTTTCTGCACCCTACCGAATTGGCTCTGCCACCAGCCCTGTCTTCTCAGTTGGGCAGAGGCTAGATGTGGGGCTCGGCTCAAGCCAGCAGTTTTTGCAGAGGCACCAGCAGCCTATTGTGGCATTAAAAGACTTCCCCTAGCAAGCCCTGCAGCCCAACCACGCTGCAGGAGTGGTTGTTGCCTTTGCTCTTTAGTGACCCTCAGCAAGGTGCTACCTTCTCTGTCCAGGAGCTCTTCTGCAGAGAACTGGAGTTTGCCAGCTCCTGAGGTGCATCTGGTGTCTTCCTGACGCTGCCTCGTACAAATTGTTTACTTTTTAGACCAGATAGGCCTGCTTCAAAGTCAGCGTGCCCCCTGCAGCGAGGAGTCATTGGTAAATAAAGGGAGAGTAGGCTGAAGCTACTCAAGCGGCAGTTCTCAGGTGGGCTTCCAAGTGTAACTGTGCTACACTGTACTGGGAGACTGACTCCAGATATTTTTCAGAGAGCTTTTGACCTGAGCTCCAAGCTCTCCAGGGCCCCAAGAAATAGCATGGATTAGGTTGTATCAGTTCTGTAGAAACATGATTGTTTATTTTTGGGGTTCTGGTAAGGTGTCTTAGGGAAAAAGAGCAACCAAATCCAAGCCAAACTTAGCACCACTATGCACAACACTTCTCCATTACGAGGGTGTCGTGTCCAATAGCTCAAAACACCCTGTAGAAATAACAGCCTGGTTCCTATACAGCTTCTGAGCACTGAAGGATAAGCTTCATAGATCCTTCTTGAAGCTTACAGTAAAACTTCTGAATGATATATCCAGGGATTTAAGCCAAGTTAGACAAGATTGTTACTTTTAGCTACTCTGGATGACATTTCCAGGGGAACAAGAAATTGTAAGATGTGCTTTCTCTCAGGGATTAACCTTATCGTTATTAAAACACTGCTATAAAGCAGCTGTGGTACTGCTTAATGTAGGGTGGGTCCTTCTTCTGCTAGAGATGCTACTTGAGCAATTAGACCAAAGGGAACCTAGGAGCTCATGTTCATGTTACAGATACAATATTAGCTGGTACAATATTTTGGCAGACCTTAAAATAACAGTAGTTACCTGGACGTACTGCTTTCGAGAGAGCTACACCCTGGTGGTGCCACGGTGTCCTTCCTGTGCCCAAACCCCAGCAGCTGCACTTCTCCCAGAAGAGCCCTGGGGTAATACTGGGGATGCATTTCTCTCACCTGAGCTGCCTCTCTCCTTTAGGCTGCAGAACTGCAACCTGACGAGCGCCAGCTGTGAGACTCTCCGCTCTGTCCTCAGCGCGCAGCCGTCGCTGACAGAGCTGCACGTGGGTGACAACAAGCTGGGAACTGCTGGAGTGAAGGTGCTGTGCCAAGGGCTGATGAACCCCAACTGTAAGCTGCAGAAGCTGCAGTAAGTAGTCCCTGGGCGTTGTGGTCATCAGACAGTTCGCATACGTCTTGCACCTGAGACAAACAGGAGTTTTGTTGCCAGCTGTGGATTTCTTCCTGCTTTATCTGAACGTGGTCATGCTTATTCATGGGGGAGGGTCCTGAGGGTTTGTCAGAGCTGGGTGCCTGTTCCCGTAGGCCTTATTCAGCTCATTTGGCAGCGTCCTGTTAATGCAGGATGCCTCTGACTCCCAGGGGAAGGCTGATTCTGCTGCAGCTGGTCCGTGCTTTACATCTGAGCTGGACCCAGGTCTCTTTGCAGTCTCCAGCCCCTCTTGGGAAGGCTTGGTGGTGAGGCTGCGTGATGTGCTGCAATTCAAAGCTGAGGCAGCCTGTGTGTTGCTTCAGTGGGGGACTAGTCTTGCTTGGTTTCCCTGCAGTGTAAGTTTAAGAAATAACATGCTGTGAAGAACTGCTGGCTGCAGTTTGCTTGTGGTCCTCTCTCCTTCATGTATTGCCTAGTCTCAGCTCGTGGACCCGACTGGCACATTTTCTGCCTTGATGTGTCTGTTGGTAGCAGGACGTGGTGGAGACACTTGTTTTTGCCTGGGTTTCTTTTCTCCTTGCAGGCTGGAGTATTGTGAACTCACGGCTGATATTGTGGAAGCTCTCAATGCTGCTCTGCAAACCAAGCCCACCCTGAAGGAGCTCAGCCTGAGCAACAACACGCTGGGAGATACAGCTGTAAAGCAGCTGTGCCAGGGGCTGGTGGAGGCAAGCTGCAACTTAGAGTTACTACAGTAAGGAAGAGCTGGTCATCCCTAGCTGCAAATAACCCTGCTGCTATTCCTACCGTGCGCAAAAGAAGGAAAAACTGTTGTCAAGAATGCTTGAAATTTAGACCAGCTTTTTGCAGGCTCAGATTTCTAGAACTGTGGAAACTGAAGGCACATCTGTGTGTTTGTGTGTTTTTGTGTTTTTTTTTTTTAACTATCATGTGATTCGAAGTTCACTCCCGTGTCTATTGGTGTGGTGTGAACATGTACCCCAGGTTAAATTTGCAATTACAGGTAGTATCTGCGAGTGGCAGAGCAACAGACTTCAGAGACTCTAGTTCTTACCCCTGAGTTACCAGCTGGCTGAGCATATTTATTCAGACCCAGATTTTCTTCAAGAAAGAGATGTTGAATTTGTCCTCTTGTTGGTACAGCCCCAGTAAGGGTTCAGGGTAGAAGCACGATTTGTTTTAACTTGCCCATGTGCTTCAGCACAGCCAGGCTGGAGGAGCACGCAGCTGCTAAGTCACTGCTACGTAGATCTAGGGAGCCAGGTCCAGCTGTGCAGAGGCTTCAGGGCTCTGCAGCAGCCAGCAGTCCCTTTTCCTTCATTCTCTGTGTCCCAGTTTGGTTTGTGGCTGCTGGGGACTCACAGTGTCATACGTCCAAAAGTTCCTCTTCAAAAAGACAGTCGATATAAGGGTGAATGTCCAAACTGGGAGTGGAGGATCGTACCTAATGCAGCAGGTTTGGAGCAGCAATTCAAACTGTGCTTTTTTTTTTTTTTCCTGCAGCCTGGAAAACTGCGGAATAACCAGCGATAGTTGTCGGGACATCAGCGCGGTGCTGAGCAACAAGTCGTCGCTGATAGATCTGTCTGTGGGGGATAACAAGATCGGGGACTCCGGCCTGGCTCTGCTGTGCCAAGGACTGCTGCATCCAAACTGCAAAATCCAGAAGCTGTGGTAAGGGTAGAGAGGGTTTGCTTAAATCTCTCTTGCGGCCTCTGAGCTATCTAGGTTCTACTGTTGGTCTGCTCCAAAGCGGAAAGCTTCTCAGTTACACCCGCTAGTGAAACAAGGATGTCTCTACTGCAAGTTAGTTGCTTCACAAAACCCGGTGGAGGACACCATGAAGGGGTAAGGCTGCACTGAAATCACTTAGACCAAACTCTGGGGAGAGGGTGAATGAGAATTTGTGATGACAGTGTCTTTTCCTCCTCTTGAGATGTCTGTCTACCAGAAACGAGTGTTCATACTCCTTTTCTGTTACAAACAGAATGTTCAGTGCAAAGGGTGGAAAGTAAAGAGAAAGCTCCGTGGTACGATACATGGACGAGTTTGGTAAAGGACTGAAGAAAACGAAATGCTGTAACCAGAAGTTCAGAATAGTAACAGAGAACTGTGTTTTCTAATCTAAGTAATTTTTTGGGGGAAATAATATTTGGTTCTTCCCTGCAGGTTATGGGACTGCGATCTCACAAGCGCTAGCTGTAAAGACCTCTCCAGAGTCCTCAGTACAAAAGAGACCCTCCTGGAGGTCAGTCTGATAGACAATAACCTGAGAGACTCAGGAATGGAGATGCTGTGTCAGGCGCTCAAGGATCCCAAAGCTAACCTCCAGGAGCTATGGTAAGCTGCTGTGAGGCTTCACATACCCACTACTTTTTTGGAGACCTAACTAAAGAGGGATGTAGGTGAAATAATACAAAATAAATCCTCAGTTGTGATGGTTCCACAAATGATGAGTATAATTGCTTATTGGAAGGACTGGATAAAAGTCAGCACCAGAACCTGTGGTGCCAACTTTACAATCTAAATCTAACCAGAGAAGGTTTGGATGACAAAACCATTCTCAGCATTCTCACTGCTGACAGCATTACATTACATGACAGGTTGGGGTGCTCTGCTATTGCATGGCCTGGAGGGGAAAACTGGTCTTTCACACAGAACTGTAACAGGCAGCTCTTCAAGTTTTCTACGTCGCAAGTTCAGCTCCTACCCCTCAGTGGAGTTCTTGCCCTACCCCCGTGGCATGGGAATTGGTGAAGTGCCCCAGGAGTGCATGGTGGAGCTGAGAGAGCAGCATGCTTCTCTGAACAGGAGTCTGTTTCTGTGCTTCTATGGGCAGCTGTCTGTCCTAGATACATACTCTGAGACAAACAACCCAAATATAAATGGTGGGAGAAGTGCTGCTCTGAAAGGATTGGCAGACAAGGGGGTTGAGAGAAGTTCAGTGATTGTGGGAAGGCTTCACTTCCTCTTTCCTCACTCTGCAGGCTCCTCTGAACCAAACGTGAAGTGAACAGTGCTTGGTGCTCTCTAGATCCCTGGAGTTCTCATATCATTTTTCCTTTGCAGGATTAGAGAATGCGGGCTCACAACTGCATGCTGCAAGGCAGTCAGCTCTGTTCTCAGCGTGAACAAACACTTGAAAGTGCTGCACATTGGCGAGAACAAGCTGGGAGATGCAGGTGTTGAACTCCTGTGTGAAGGGCTGCTGCACCCCAACTGCAACATCCACTCCCTATGGTAAGGGGAACCCTCACAAGTCATCTCCTCTCTTGCTGTGTTACCCTTCCAAGAACAGCATACAGAGAGGGATAGCACTACATTTTTTTTTTTTTGCTTGGGGGCCAAAATTCCCACTCTGCTGTGCTCTCTCCTCTCCCTTCAGGCTGGGCAACTGCGATCTCACCGCAGCCTGCTGTGCCACGCTCGCCACCCTCATGGTTGCCAAGCCGTGCCTTACGGAGCTGGACCTGAGCTACAACACTCTGGAGGATGAAGGCGTGAGGAAGCTCTGCGAAGCCGTGAGGAATCCCAACTGCAAGCTGCAGCAGTTGATGTGAGTGATGTTTCTGGTCTTGCTTGCGTTCCCCTGGCAGACAGCAAGCTCCAGCCAAGGGAACCAGTCCTCCTGGTGACCCTAGGGGGAGCGAAACACCATCTGCTTGTTGCAAAGCCCTCCCTGACCCGTCCGAGTGGTGTGACCATAATGGCTTAATCCGCTTTGGTCTCTGAGGCCTGAGGAAGAGGAGATGGTGGTGCTATGGTGGGAAGAGCATGGTCCGGTGCTCTAAGACCCATTACTGGCTGTTGGGGCGGACTGCCCAACCTAGATGGGGCCCTTTCTGTTACGTGGTCTTCTCATAACAGCAATTTGTGTGTCTTCCTGCTCTCTCTTACCTCAATGGGAGGATGCTTGCTAAACCAGCTTGCCTTTTTGTTTTGGTGCAGTTTGTATGACATTTTCTGGAGTTCTGAAGTGGATGATGAACTAAGAGCCCTGGAAGAGTCCAAGCCTGAAGTGAAGATCATTTCATGAGTGGTGACTGCCTACAGAGCAAAGTCAAAGCAGTGTCCTCTTCTTAATCTGAACTTTTCGTACATAAAGCTAATTAATTTAATATAGAATGTGCTTTTACCAAAAAACACTTGTGGGTTCCCTGAGTGGGGTGTCCAGGTAGCTGATAAGCCTTCCGTGCAGCGCTGAGGCTCATGAAAGCGTTGTACATTTTCACTGCAGCATCGTTATCCTTGAAGTAAACAATTACTGGGCATCTGCTAGAAGCGGGTCTGTACCCTTTAGGAGCTCTTTAATCCTGTAATCCCTCCTAACGCATTAGTCGGGCTCTAAAAGAGAGCTCCTTCCCAAAGCAAGGGAAGAACTACCTACTGTATTATTACTGGGTGGTGCCTTTGCCAGGTCTCTGGAGAAAGCTCTCCAAAACAACAACAACAAAACAACCAAGCCACACAACAAATGTGGTTTTTAACCTCAAAGTCAGCTCTCCACTGCCTTTCTGTAGAGGAGTTGTTGGAAAAGCAGTGATGACCAGGCTACTAGAGGAAAAAGAAACGAGTGGCTGTTCAGCTGCTTAACTTCAGGAATTAGCATCCCTTGAAAAGTGATTTTTCCCACAAACAAAAGATGCTGTACATTTCTGCTGGTATGGGAAAAGATTAAATGGTTTGATACGTTTGCTCTGGCAAGAGTGGTTTTACAGGCATTTTATTAAAATCTGTTTGCAAATAATTAAATGCTTCGTTTTTCTACTTATAAAAAGAAAAATAAGATACAACCCATAGCTTGAATCTGTATATTTCTTCTTTAACGCCAATCCATCACTCTGAACTACTCTACTACTAATAATTTGTTTCTTGTTTGCTTTTGGTTACGTTCCTAGCTGAAGCCTGTCACGAGACCTTAGTCAAGCCCCTAGGAAGGCTGCAAGCCTAGAAAACATTTCCTTTGTTTCAGAGGTTACTGACTGGGGCTACTTGTCCAGTTGGAGCTTTAATAAACCTTCTTGCAAGGGAAAACAAATCTGATGCGCACTTAAAATGCTACAATGCAACGGAAGAAAGAATGTAGCTTAAAAAATGCAGGTGAGAAGCCTGGTGTTGCCTGGGGCTAACCCTGCAGAAAGCATGCAAAAAAAAAAATAATCCTGTTTGCTCACATCTCTCTCCATGCAGCAATTGCTTAGTGTGGCGAGCAATTTGAAGATGCCTTGTGATGCTCACGTATTTATCTTGTAGAGGCTGTAACTGGCTTTTCTTGGGCTGAGCTAAATCATTGATCTGAGCATGGTTCCAACAAAGGAGAGCATTTGCCTGAGCAGAGTTCCTCCACGCTTCCCTTGATGCTGCCCAAAATGCTAAAAACTTCCCTTTTTCTAGAATTAATTGGTTTCCATCAAGGGCAGAAGCAGTTCTTGTGTTTAGAAGCCTACCCATTCTGAGGAACTCTTAGACGGGTTTTTTGCATCCGTGGTCCCTTGCATATTTGGCACATGTGGGCTCGTTTCAAATGTGGGAAGAAGCAGAGAGGGTAGACCCAAAGAGGGGCTGCAAGAGACAGTGCACGCATGAGGGAAGCAACAAAAATTAGGCACAAGGCTGGGCTGAGACATTGCTCCAAAAAGAAAATAAAAAAAATAAATAGAAGTGGGTTTTTGAGAGCACATGATGTTGTGGCCTAAAGGGTGCCTGCTGGTCCTGGGATGCCAGGGTTCTTTGTCAGGGTGAACCGTTGGACCTTGGGTACCCTTTTACCAGCAGCTTGCAAATACTGGCTTTCTCTTTTATTACATTATAAAGCTTAATAATAAAATTACACAGCCAAAATAGAAGATTGAGAAATCCAGGTATAACTTTCAGATCATGGCAGACAGCTCAATGCCATTGCAAATTTTGTGCAGCCCAGGGTTATAACACAAACAGCGGGCTAATTTACACATAAGCTGCCGTGCACCATCTCTTTGCACTGCATGTAACCCCAAAGCACGTTTCCAAACACTGACATCTTGACACCTTAAGCAAACCCTTTTAAAGAACCATGGCTCCTGAGATCAAATAGATTCGGGAGCAGAGAACTCGAGTCTAGAGCTCTTATATTCTTTCACAGGTTTGTATTTTAGATCTCAGTAGTGGCAACAGCTGTTTAGTTTGTGTTAAAATGTTGGGTTTCTGCTAGTAGTTTAGGACACTGCAACAACCTTATTTTTTCGCTCATTGCATCATATGATCTAAAGCGGGGAGGTCACGGTGTTCCAGCTACGTTGCCAGAAGCAGTTAAGCGAACATTATTGGCCTCACAGGCAGGTTATACCCCAGCTAAACCTGCTGCTTGCTTTGGAAGAGTGTCGTTTTACTGCTGTCCTGGCAACCCAGGCTGCGGGAGCTTTTGGGGAAGGGGATGGAGCACAACAGGGCCCCAGGTACTCCCTCTGAACAACACGGATGCTAACAGCAATTTCAACTCTCCAGAGCTTCTCCTCTACTAAAATAATTTGAAAGGGAGTTTTATGTCTTGCCCGAATCCTCTTTTTGCACAGAAAAAAAAAATATATATATATTTCTGTTATCTTTTCCCACAGGGGGCAATACAGAACCAGAACAGCCCCTCTTTGCACCCCACAAGCCACTTGTGCAAACCCTCTGGTGCTGCTGGCTTTCTCCTGCCTCGCCGGGGGCCATCACACCCCAAGAACCAAAAGGTGTTGGGACAGACCTTCTGCGAAGCCAGCTTTCCCCACCCTAACTTCTTTACATGATATGCATTGTTTTTGCCTTGTTTCACACTTCATTTAGACGCTTAGCTGAGACCCTAATTACGCTTTGCAGATGATGCAAAGGGTGCAGAAGCACTCCCCAGGCCACGCTGTAATTGGCTAGGAAGAATTGCCTGCCTGCCGTCACTTCGAGGTGTGCCGTGGCTAACTGAGCTCCTCGTAGCTGGGGTTGATGCCTCAGCTCATCTCTAATGTGCAGCAACCACAACTCAAGGAGCGAGGCTGCGCTCGGGGATCACTAGAATAGAAAGCACCAAAGAGTTTACTCCTCAGCTCCTCCCACAACAAGGAGAAAGGGCTACCTTGTTCAGCCCTTGCAGCAGGGGGGAGATGCTGCTGTCTTCACAGCAGACTCCCAGGGGATCCATTCCCCCCTTCCCTGCCACAGCTTGCAAAGCAAATCTAAAGTAGACATGCTGCAAGCAAGGATGCAGCCACATCTCCTAACTGCAGGGATCAAAGATAGCTGTAATCCCAGCGGGGTTTACAGCTGTAATCCCAACGGGGTGGGCTAGTGGCTGCTAACAAATGCTTTGGGGGACGAAATCTGGCTGGGTTTGGGTGACTTGATGGAGAGAGAGCAGAGTTCCTGACTGGAAAGACCGAAAAAGACTGATCCAAGCCCTCAAGTCCAGATGGGACAAGGAATGAGAACCAGGTGAGGGAGGAAGGAAAGCCCTGGAGGATGCTGTTCTACCTCCTTCCTCGTCTTCCTCCTCAATTCTTGGCCCTCTAATTGCCACGTAACTTGGCACCTCCCTCTTAATCCTGAAGGAGAAAACCCTTCCTACCTTTCAGGTGTCTATGGATCTAGCTCCAGTAGTGTGTGCAAAGACTTCCCATCCAGCTGCATCCTGGTATCCAGCTGCAACAGCCCCGACATCCACAGGACAGACTTGGGCCAAAAAAAAAAATTAAAAAAAAAATCCTATTGCTTTGGGTAAAGGAAGAAGAGTTAAAAAACAACTGCACAGCAAAAGCAGATGAAGAGCATGTATTCTTATTCCACTCACCTATTCCATGTTTTCTGGGAGCTTGCATTCACATGTGACTCGGGATTACTGGCCAGCATTTGCCATGGTTTTATGATTTCGCCAAGAGCAGCAGAGGGTTACAAAAGCTCCCCTCCCAGAGCCCAGAAGCTCAGCCTTTCCCCTTCACGCCCTGCTTAGGACCTGCCAGGGAGCTGCAGGGTTTCTCAGCACGGAGCACCTCCTGCAGTGACCCTCACAGCCAGATTTGCCAAGCGGGCACCCAAAACCCCATCCCTCTGCAGCTCTTGTGGAGTTAACCGAGCGGCGGCCTTGCCATCGCATTGTTCCACACGTACGCCCTGTTCCGAACCGGCTTCGTCAATATTGGCTCCCGTCTTGCTGAGCAGGGTGGGACCTTGTTTTTCTAGAATAACAAACCGATCTTGCTGTGTGCTGGTGGCGTGCAGGCTCTCAGAGGGCTCCCAGAGACCCGCTTTTAAGCCGTTTCTGAAGGTATGAGTTTTGTTTAAGTCACCCAGTGTTGAGTTAGACACCTGGGAGGAGCTGGGGATGGGATCCTCTTCTTTGTGTGGGGAGAACCTGGCCTGCTGGAGGCTGCCATCCACATGACAAGGAACGAGTGACAGCCAGATTTACATGAGGGGGACATGGGACAGGGCGATGGACGTGCCACGCCGGGCCTGTCCTGCCCCATCTGTGTGATGGCAGAGCGGCCGTGCACATTTTTGGGGTTGGCCTAACTCACCCAGCAGTGCTGGGGCAGCTCGCAGCAGACCTAGAAAGGTGAAGCTGATTTGGAGCAAGTTCCAGGAGTCCTAGGCTGAGTGTGATGGTTCAGGAGACATTCAGCCTCGCTGCTTTTACTTAAATAGCTGCTTTCCTGCCACGTAATTCAGATGCAGGTTCTTAAAAATAAGAAACCTCTCAGGTGAATGACAGCCAGCCACAAGCTTTAAGGTCTCTGGGTCTGCAGTGCAGAATCAGGACTAATGGATATATGCAATTGTTTGCCTGTTAAACTACAGGTTCTTTTACCTTCATGCTATGCTCTTCCTGAAGGTTATACTATAGGTGAATTCCTCTGGATGCCGTAGAACTGCTCTTCAGCCTGCCTGTGATTCTTTGAGCATTTTTATGGCACAACAACTTGTTGCAGATTAGCAGTGAGTTAAATTTCTCAGCCAGTTTTAAAGGCTCCCCTTAGTCCATTTTTTTTTTTCAGGGAAGTGTTTATTTAGACTGAGATTTAGCTCTCACCCACACAAGGATGTCTCTGCCAGTCACTTCCCGTTCATTTCTACTGCTTCATCTCCAGTGGAGGTGGATGGGGTACGTTATACAGAGCATATACCCCAGCAGCTGCACATGGTCCTGCAACAAAGGTACAGATAACACAGTCAGTGATGAGAAATCATAGAAGAAAATAGCTGGTATGAACAGCAACATCTTCTGAGGTGAAGAAATCACGCACATTTAGGGATTCTGTGCAGGAAGTTTCACTAAACTGATTCCTGCTTTCAAGCTTGCTTTGGGCTGCGTAAACCAGCAGTAATTTCTTGGAACAGACCTCGTCTGAAGCTGGGCTCTGTTTCTTGGCTGCTCTTGTTTGCTAGAGTTGGGTGAAATGTTTGCTCCCTGCAAAGATTAGTGTCCTAATCTCATCTTAAGTAATCATGAAAAAAAAAGAAAGAAAAAAAGAAAAAACCACCACCACCACGTGCTGTTCCTAACCAGAGCTCTATTGTGAATGGGTGTAAAGGCCTAGGGGGAGGGAGCACTCATGCCTGCTCCTCTCCAGATGGATTCAACCTTCTCCTGAGAAGGATGATAATGCTCTTAAAGGATATTTACCCTAAGAGGACTGGTTACTTAGGCTAAGCAGGATGAAAGGCTATGGCGAGCCATAGCCTAATGGACCACTGCCATCTTTTCTCTTGGAGCAAAGGGACAGAGATGGAAGTCCAAACTAAGCTTCTTCTTCTTCCTAGGACTGTCAGGTTACTTCTAGGGACAGATGACAAACTCTCCAGATCCCTTTCTTCAAATTTCCAAACAGAGACCTTCCCTCGGCTCCCATTACAGGGACTTAGCATGTTCTCATGCGCTCTCCCCAAGCATCTTCTTGCCAGGCACTGTCAGAAGGCAATAAGCAGAAGGGACAGTAACTGAATCCTAGGGTCACAGAGTGTTTTGGGTTGGAAGGGACCTTAAAGGTCATCTAATTCCGACCCCCCCACACCAGGCTGCCCAAAGCCCATCCAACCTGGCCTTGAGCACCTCCAAGGATGGGGCAGCCACAGCTTCTCTGGGCAACCTGTGTCAGTCCCTCACCACCCTCTGAGTAAGAATGTCTTCCTTATAGCTAATCTAAAACTACCTTCTTTCAGTCTAAAGCCGTTTCCCCTTGTCCTATCACTCCACTCCCTGATAAGTGTCTCTCTCCAACGGTAGGAGGCAGCAGTGGTATATGGAGGGCAAGGAAGCAGGCTGAAAAGAAGCCTGCAGGGAAATCGCAGGTGTGGCACATTTCCAGCAGTCTTTCATCTTGGAAGACTGTGAGCTGCTTTGTCAATTGCTCTGGCCAAAAGCAGTGAAATCCAGCAGAAGCCTGCCTGTGTGGCAATGATGAGTACAGATCCGTGATGATGCAGCAGTGATCCAGCGAGCACAAACACACGTAAATAATATTGCATGGCCGGCAACATGACTGATTAATTCTGTGTGTATGGGCCTAAGCTGCAGTTTATATATGGCTTGAATACAGACCTTTTCCTTCCCAGCCTGCATCCTGCTTGGGTCGTACAACACGGCGAGGCAGTGCTAGCAATGCTGACCCCTTTCTTCTTTCTCTCTCTCTCAGAGGAACAAGGCATGACAGAGGACAGCTCCATCACGCTCACCTTGCACAGCTTACAGCTGCCCTTTTCCAACACCTGGAAGTACGGGATCTTGGCAATAGCCATCCTCTTGCTCCTGGTGGCCCTGACCATCTTAGTTTGCCAGGTGTGTCAACTCCAGAAACGCCACAGGGCTAGAAAAAGTAAGTATTGGGCAACAGTGCTCAGCAGCCACCATGGGCCTGTTTCTGCTACCTTTTCCTCTCAAAAAGCAACTTCCATCCTGGACCAGATGCAGGAGCTGAGCATGGCTTCGCTAACAGCTATGTCCTCAGTTTTTATGCTTCCAACTGCAAGCATTTCTGTCACAGTCACTGTGCCACGCACCATGCCCAAGGTGCCCTGACCCGAGGCAGGCAAGGGACCAGGTCCCTCTTGCCGACATGACGTGGAGCTGGGGCAGGCCACCTCTCCTGGCTGTTGCCTGTAAGGAGACAAATGGGGCACACGTTTCAGGACCCCACAAGCATACCCTGCAAATACAGTTGTTGTAGCCTTGCTCTGCCAGGAAACCAGCTGCTTCTTCACCAGGCCAGAAATGTATGCACGGCTTCTCCTGTCCCTCCAAGCCCATCTGTTATCGCAGGCCCCAGGTGATGCCAGGTTCACCAGCTCTTCCTCGCTCTCATTCCAGCTCTCCTCGGCCTCCTGTCTCCCAGCCTCAGCAATCCCTCTCTGCTTGGATGGCTTTTACAAAAGAAAAATTATAAAAAATCCAATCCTCCCCTTCCTTTCCCAGCTGCACGGTGTCACAAGCCATGTTACTGAGTGTGGCCCACCCCCCTTCTCTTGTCTGGGAGCATCAGGCCAAGTGCCATCTGAGCACAGCTTGCTCGACGTCTCCAAGCTGCATTTTTATTGTAAGCATGTTGCAAGGCTGTCCCCAAAAGTCTAAAATACAGGTCGTTCACACCAGGAGGTCGGTGCCAGCACTCACGCGATGATAGCATTAGCATGGTACTCTTCAGCAGGTCCCACTAACAAGGCCTTGCTGGTGACAACGTGGTCCCTGAGGGAGGAGAGGTCAAGACAGGCTGTAGGATCCGTTGTCCTTCTACCTGTACCCAGCTTTTGGGGTACCCCATCTAAAGGCCCTGATTTCCAGAGATGGGATTTTTTAAACTCTGGTCTCCCTAAAGACTTTCAGAAACTCCCAAATAAAAATCCCATCCTCAGACTTTCAGCCTCCAAACATCACCATCTCCAAGCTGGACATCACTTACTTGGCTTTTCTTTATTCCCACAGAGAAGAAATACCACAGTGAAGACAGGGTGAGGATAAAGACAGAGAATGGCTTTTGGGGGAAGAAGATGCCACCTCTCCTGCTTGACACCTCTAAGGCGAGCAATGCAGATTTCAAGGCAAGTACGTTGATGCTAGGGCAAGGTCAAGAGCCATCATTGTTGGCAGAAACCCCACAGAGTCGAGAGGTGGGCTGACTGACAGCCTCTCAACTCTGCTAGAAAACAAGATGCAAAACCCTGTGGCAAGAAAACGTATAAAGAGAGAATGTCTCCAGCTGAAAGGAACGGAGGAAGAAAAATACTGCTCTTTCACTTAAATAACAACTCTTCATGTGGGGTGCCAGGGCCAGACCTGTGTCAGGGCCATTAGCCCACTTACCCCTGTTTCCCAGGCAGGACCAGACAGTCCCGGAGATACACAGGAGGAAAGGGGGGGAGCAAAAGAAGCAAAGCACTGACACACGAGGACCCCAGTGAGGTTGTTTTATGGGTACTGCAGTCTGCCCACAGCCCCCGTGCACTCAGGCCATGTGTGTCATCGTCCCTCAGCCTCCCAGCGGGTACTGGGAGTGCCCTGGGTGAGTTTTGGGTGACAAATTCAGATTTAGACATCTCCTAAGTAGGGCTGCTAGGAGATGCTCCAGCTCTGCAGGCTGCAAGCAAGACGTAGGAGGTAGGTGTCGCAGTGTGCAGCAGGGACCTTTGCAGCTACTTCAGGTGTTTTTGGGGCAGTCGCAGAGCTCATGGAGTCTGTCACTGAGGGAAGTGAAGAAACCCGCAAGTGCCATTTCTGGGGAAACTGGTGAAAAACCTCACTCGATCAGAAGTTTCACTTCTCCTTGCTTCTCCTTCATCCAGAATTTATCCGGTTTTCTTGAAGAAGCAATCGCGGGCCTTTCCCATCCCCTCTCCCTCCCCCACAACCCGCTTTCTTCCCCACTTCCAGCCTGTGCCTCTGTTATGGGAGGGATGTGGTTTCCAATAAAACGAATTCCTCAAGTTCCTGCTGACCTCCCCGCAGCTGGCCAGGCCTCGCTGCAGAGCAGGAAGCGGAGCAGAAGTGAGGCGGGCGCAGACGGCTCTGCAGCCAGCCGAGAGCCTGCTCAGCAACAGCCCCAAAATACCATCAGCAGCTGCTGAGTACAAAATGGCTATCGCAGGGCTGCAGCTGCTCGTCTCTCACTGGAGAAAAAAGCATGGCGAGAAGGGAAAAATGCTAAAAGAGTGGCCATCCTGCACAGCCAGGCGGCTGCACTGATGCCCGTGCTCTCGCTGGTGCAGCGTGGCTGTTGGGCTCCACCATGCAGGGTGCTCAGCGTCACATCAAAGGCGCTCATTTGCAGAGAAAATGAAAGCAAAGAACACTTTGAAGCTGCCGGGGATGCCCCAGAGAGGCCCCCGTGGCACAGAGCCCAGCAGAGGATGTTTGCAGAGCAGTACCTGGGGGGAGCGGGAGCTCGAATGCAGGTCCCGAGAGCAGCAAAGCTTCTTCAACCTCTTTCTTCCCGTGGTCTGAACCAGCCCATGAGGCTGTGCTATGCCAGGGAGCTGGCCTGTCAGGCGCTGGCATGACTGCACGAGCAAAAGCACTAGGTATCAGCACACCTTCTGTGCCTACTGTTGTAGGAAAAAGAAGAAAATTCAACACCAACACACTTTAAAAGACCCATCTCTCTCTCTTCCTCTTGTCCTCGTTTTCCTTAGATGACGGAGTTACAAGCAGGGCCGGACGAGCCACATTTCTGCCCCTCCTGCAGCACCTCCGAAGACCCGAGCAATGATGGGGGACCCCTGCCCAGCTCCCGGGGCAAACTGAAGTTCTCTCTCCTCTACCGCAGAGAGCGATGTGAGCTGCTCGTGAGCGGCCTGGAGGCATGGGGGCTGCCAGGCCGTGGGCATACCGGGTCTGCTGTCCGGGCCCGACTGCTGCAGGAGGTCCCGTCCCGCATCCCCGGGCTCCAGTGCGTGGTCCAGGAGTGGAGAAGCCGGGTGGTGAAGAGCTGCAGCAGGCCGGCCTTCGGGGACCATTTTGTCTGCTCCCTGCGGGACGCCGAGGTGGAGAAGAGCACTCTGAAGCTGGAGGTGGGCTGGGGCGCTAGCTCTGGTAGCAGGCATAGAGCATTGCCTTGACCGCTGGCCTCTTGAGGTGTCTCCATCTCTTATCCCTCAGAGGAACAAAAAAAGGGGTTGGTAACTCTCCAGACTCATTCACCAGGTCCTCTTGGACTACAGCCAGCTGAGATGTTGGCTCTTTGGCGACGGAAATAGGACCAAGGTCACCAATGTCATGTGGCACTGACAGACAGAAGGGTCAGAAAGCCTGGAGACCCTAAACACTTTGGCTTTCAAAGGGGTGCCTGACTGGTTTCTTGGACATTTTAAGGCTGTAGGGATGGTTTGATTTCCCTGAAATCTGTATTTGCTTGTATTCTCTTGTCCTTTGTCACAGCCATTCCCTGTAGAAATCCCCTGGGATGCATGGTCCTGCAGTAGGGTATGGCATAGAGGCTGGGGCCTGGGGTAAACGCGTGGCTGCCCCCTGAGCTGAGGGATATCCCCCAGTGCTGGCAGGGCAGAGGTAGCTGGTGGGGATAACATGGTGAGCAGATGCAGCCTGAAACCTCTTCTACCTAACTCTTTCTTACTGTGGTTTGACAGCTTCGGACTTGCCTCACTTAGAGCCAGTTCAGGTCTGCCTCGATAACGCTGCAGTGTAGCCATGAATGCCCAGGGATTTTAAATGTGCCTTGGCAACAGATAGCTGTGAGACACCCTATACACTGGGGTGTACCTGAAATGCATGCTGAGGGGACAGCAGCAAAGCCATCGCCAGTGAAATCCACAGCAGACAGGACATCTCCCAGCCAGTCCCACTGTTCTCTCCACAAGCCAGCAGTCAGACACGAGCCAGCAGTGAGCTGGGGCAGGAAGATGAAGTCTTTGTGCTTTCTTCCTTTTTCCACTTTATTCCATGGAGCCCAGGAGTTCAGCTGGAGGCAGAGGGAAGTGGATCACCCCAAAATCTGGAGTCTCACAAGCAGCAGAGAAAAGACAAACCAGAGCTGGGACAAGCTCACAGGTCTGGAGGTGTTGGCTTGAGGTGCAACCAGCCAGCAATTTCCGTTTCAAAAGACATCAGTGGGCTAGACAGACTGTAGGTCTGAATGTGAACGGTGATCCCCACGTGTTGCTGCAGATCTCATGTTCCCTGACTAATGTCCAGACTCACATTACTTCAAAGCCCCTCTGATTTGGCCATTACATTTTCCTGTCTCAGTTTTGTTTACTCCTCATTCAGTTTTTGAGTGCCACTTTCACAAGCAAAAGCACTTGGCGGGTTTATCAAAGGAAACCACCGCAGCAAAGCAACAGCTTGACTTGGCTGCAGCGGAAGGGCAGGAGCACAGCACAAAGAGGAGAGCTGGGCTGTGCAGGCAGAGCAAGAGGTGGAAGGAGAGACGGAGGTGGAGCTGCAAGAGACCTCAGGGGAGCAAGACTGCTAGCTGCTGAAGTGGTTTCACGCTGCTCCCTTCCAGACCCTGGCAGATTCATGCACTGACATTGAGCTATAGGCTCCGAGTGTGACAAAGCGACAGCAGTAAATCTGTTCCCCATCAGGCAGCAGTTTTAACTGATTTCATTTGAAAACTAAAACACACCTGCATAAAATGTGTGCGCAAAGCCATGGCCACACACTGTGACCGTGCTCCCAAGAGGGAAGCAAGCAGTGAAGCCTGGGAGCTCAGAGCAGAGCTGGGAAACGGCTGCATGCCGGAGAGCAAACTGCTGGGGAACAGCTGCGGAGGGCAGGCACAAATCAGTACTGAAGCCACATGTGAGCACATGCAGAAAAGGTCCCGAGCTGGCCCGGAGCAAGTGTGGGCAGCTGTCAGAAGACACGCTCTTGTGCAAGGGGATTCCAGCAACCACCCGGCCAGCTGGGAGGGAGCAAATCTTGCACAGAGCGAGGGCAGGATTCAGCAAGGCCAGAGGAGCCAGGCCATTAGCAGAGGTGGAAACATTGCTTCGCATGGTACTACTGCATCTGAATGGATGCATCTTCTGCATCTTCTTGCCATGGGCATCTTTTGCTATCAGGACAGCCTGGCTCCCAAAACCTGGTGCCCACCAGTGAGAATGGAGACGTGGAAATGGGCAGATCCCTTGAAGGAGGTGTGGGCCACGTGGATGTTGTGGCACAGCTCCGTCCCACACCTCACCCGTTGGACATGCCTTTTTCCTCTCTCCCACAGGTTCAACGGTTTGACAAATACTCCAGAAACGCTGCGCTGGGGGAAGTCAGGGTTGCCCTGAGGGAGCTGAAGGCTTCCCGAAGCCTGGCTGTGTGTGCAGAGCTGCAGAAGACCACAAAGGTAATTAATGACTAACACATGGCCTTACCCAGTGTGCCCACACAGTGCCAGGGAGCTGCACGTCAGTACAGCCACCCGTTAGTTTTATTAATGGAAAATCCCATCCCTGCATCCCTGGGATCCATCTGTGGGATGCAGGTGGTAACAGACCCCTTCTGCTCCCAGCACTCTGCTCAGGTAGGCTCTGCAGGAAGGCTGGGGGCGTGGAGTTTCAAATTGCCTCTTAAAGGTGAGATCTCCAGGGAAGGATTGAGCCGTATTGATGACCAGGCTTATGTTGCAGCACCTTTTCCCTTCTCCACCCACAGAGACAAGAGGCTCTGCATTACGCTGGCGGCCATTTGGTTTGTTTAGAGACTGATGGTCCAAAAGGAAAACACGTGATGTGTTCCAATAAAGAATTAATAATGGTTTTTAAATGATAGCTGTGTATTTTAAATGGTTGCTAACAACAGCAGTGCATAATGTAACAGAGAAAAAGTGGCATCCCAAGTCCAGCAACTGGAACAATTAACTGTGTAAGAAACATTGATTTATTGCTTATACACGGGAACTTGGTGCAAAATGTGAGCAACATGAATTTAGTTGCAGTCCTGCTTCTCACAGCACCCCAAAATGTCACAGTCTGCAGCCTCTAGCGTTTCCCGTGGCCCTCTGGAAAAAAAACACTGTGGTACCATAAGAATTAGTACTTTAGCATCATAAAATCAGCACAGATGTGGTCCATACAGTAGTACCTCATCTCTCACTGCCCCTAGGAACAAGAGAGAGCTGAAAGCCTCTTTCCTATAGCCCAGAGCAGCTTGTTTAACTCTGCTAAGTGATGGTTAGGGTACTGATGCTCCGTGATGCTCGCTAACAAACCAGTCTGGGTTTGGTGAGCCTGAAGACTCAGAATTGCACCTAGGTAATCCAGCTGAAGGAGAGCAGGAGCTCTCTTGTTCCTCACCAGGAGAAAGAGAAACTGCTACACCGAACAAATAAAGAACCGATGCTGGCAATTGCTGAAAGTTAACAAACTAAAAGTCAGTCTCAATAAAATGCTGAAAATCAGGGTATGGCCAGAATGCTGCGGTGGTCCTGCAGCCTCGGTTGATGGGCCACTAAGAGCACCCTGGTGAGCTGCAGAAAGTTTGGTGTGTGGTCCCGGTGGCAGCAGATTGTTGCACTGGCTGCTCACTGCATGCCCTTCTGCCCTCCACAGGACATCGTGGGAGAAGTGCTCGTGTCCCTGAAGTGCCTTCCCATCTCTCAGAGGATAGAGGTCGGGCTGCTCAAGGCGAAGACGACCCCCCCTCGCAGCACTGCAGGTAAGAGTAAGGGTTTTATATCCGCTGTTGGCTGGGCTTGTTGCTCCTCTCTGTTCTGCTGCCCGCTACCTTTATCTCACCCACACAGAGGAGCGTGGGGGTGTTGGAGAAGCAGGTCCCTTTCATGCCCATCACACCCAAGCCTTGGCAGAAAAGTGCTGCTGAATCAGCCCCCAAGGCCCATCACACTAATGAAACACCCAGCTACTTCTTTCGGGCAGCGCCTTTCATCCTCTTCCCTCCATCACAAGACTTGAATTCCCTTTCTCTGCTCTGCAGAAACCCAAAAACCGGATTTCATTACAGTGCTGTTGCCCTCAGTATGGAGCCAATTTGCTTTTCCTCTTGAGGATGCCCTGGGGTGAAGGAAGTGCAGAGGTACTACGTTGCTCCTCGGGGCTGTAACCAGAGCACTGCTATCATCCTTCCATCTCCACAATGAGATGACACCTGAGAGCAGCCTTAGAGATGCTCTGCATTGTAGATAAGCTGTAAACAGCTCCTTGCCCCGAAAAGGCTGAGGTAGAGCCACCTTTTTTTCCTATAACCCAACATTTGATTCAGGCAACCAGCCCGACTCAGCCACACTTCAGATTTTGGCCCCTTGTCTTATGTGGATTTCTCTCCTGCACCAAGCAGTGAGTTGGAGGAAGACCAGGAAGCCGTTTTCCCTCTGTAGCTCTCAGCACATGAACAGCATGAAGGCAAGTAGCTCTTTGCTTTGCCTCACTTTGTGTCCTGCTCTCCCTCTTCGCTGTATTCCCAAGGTAACCCCTTGGGACTGAGAGATGCACAGGAGACTTTGATATCCCCGGGCTGCTGTCTCCTGGGCTGAACTGTTCCCACAGCCTGGGCTGAACTCTTCCCACGGCCTTACATGCTCAGAAGATCTCTTTTCTGAACCTCTAAAGCCACACTTTTCCATTTCACTAATTAAATGCAGTTAAAGCAATTGCAAAGGCTCCTATCTGTTGTTTCATTCCGAGCTTTGCTGCAGGTGTTGGGTTTAGCATAAGCATTTGTAGGACTAATAAAAGTAAGCTTTCCTCCATCGTCCTGTTCCTACTGACTTCAGAGCTTGTTACACAACTGCAGAACTACTCAGAGGTGGTCCTTGTCAATCGTGCTCTGCCTTCGCAGGATGGGGAGGATCACATAGGTCCTACTAGCTACCTACCTATTAAGATGCGATTGCCTTGGCCAAGTGGTCTGATTTCCAGCATTGCTGAAGCCAACCGAGACAGAGACAGATGCTGCAGTGCTCCCAGGCACCTCTCTTTCCCTTTCTCTTTCCCTCTCAGATGTATATGCGAGGATCGATGTTTCCTGCAGGCGCCACAGACAGAAGCACCAGAAATCCAGGCCGCGGGCCCACACACCGCTCATCATTTTCAACGAGACTTTTCTGTTCCACATGCCTGAGCCTCCAGCGTGGGACTGCACCGTGCTTGTCTCCATTTACCAAGTGGGCTCTGACCCCAGGCACCTCATCGGACAGGCCGCAGTGGGGAAGAGCAGAGCGAGGGAAGCGTCCGACCACTGGGACCTCGTGAAAAAGTCCATCCAGCAGCCCGTAGCTAAGTGGCACCCTCTCCTCGTTTAGAGGAGCACCGGTTCCTCATGCTGAAGCTGGCCAAGTTGTCTTTCACGAAGACAAACAAGCAATGCTCACGGCAGGCATAGCTAAAAGATGGGTCAGAGCCTGGAACTGTTGATAAGACAGAAGTAATGATCTCTTCCTTGTTTGGCTCCCTCCCACTCCGTGCTGCTGCTCCTGGCAGGGAGAAGGTTCTTCATCTCTGCTGGTCCCGTATCATATTTAATATAGCAGCAGGGTTTTAGCAGCACCTTGGGCTGGAGAAGGTTTGCGCCTATGGAAGGAAATAATGCCTGCCCTGAGGTGCTCACTGCTTTGGGTAGACAAGAGGAAAAAGGGGATGGGGAGGAAGAGTCACAGCTTAACATTCCACCTGTCTCCCTGTCCTGGTCTGATAAGAAGAGACCCATTTGTCATTTCCTACACTCCTAGCATGTCCTTCTGACTGATCTCCCAGGCTTTCAAGGTGGCACATTCCCTCACATGGATGGCAGCAGCCATCCTCCCTGCCTGCCTGCAGGCAGGTGTGGGCTGGAGCTCCAGCTTTCCCTTTCTTACGTTTTTTTCTTAGCAACAGTCCTCAAAAATCCTACCTCTGCTCCAGTCACAAGACACGTAAGATGTCACCTTATGAGAAAGCTGTTAAATGTGTTTTTGCACACAGTGTGACCAAAAAAAATAATGGTAATTTAGGTCACAACGGCTTACGTGGTGTGGGAAGCAAGTGAAATGAGGCCAGCAGAAAAGGAGAGGAGGATGTGCTGGTGCTGATGTCCTGCAGCCACCAACCCTTGCACAGCTCCTCTCGTGTTTGTTTGCCCTGAAAGGTTGCAGCACAGACCTTTAGTTGTGCTGCCCTTGCAAGCAATTACTGAGCGCACGTGGCCAGCAGGTCTGACCGGCCCAAGCGGCTACAAATTGAGGAAGAAAAAGGTGGCTTATAAATAAAGAGATACTACTTCCATATGAATATATACATTATACAAATACAGACGTACAGGCGTGGATACAGGTGAGCAAATAGCTCTGCAAATCCTGCCAGAAAAACATCACCAGAGCAAAGCACTGTCAAACAGCAGAGCCATATCGTTCACTTACTTTCCCCATCTCAAGGCCAACCTGCAACAAATAAATCAGCCTCTAGCTCACAGGTGAACACACCGCTTAGGAGACTGTCAGTGCAATGAGTCAGTGTGTTTATACTGTTAAACTATTAAGATAATTTTAATCCTTGAACTGTCAAAGCTTCTATAATTAGCCTCCAGCAACTTCAGATTTGGAGCTATTAAAATGAATTGGAGATTTATTTCTGTGCAATTGCTCATCCTGGCTGTTGGCAATTTGACTGGTTTGGGTGTGCCTGTGTTAGCAGGACTCTGAGCGTTAACCACAGGCTTGGGTCCTTGCACAGCTTCTCCAGCCTACCCATGGAAATTACAGACATCACAGCGTTCTTGGGATCGGAGCAGAATTCCCTGCTGAACTGAAAGGAGAAGTGTTCATGACGCACAAGTTCCTGAGGAGGGACAGTCCCACAAAACACGAAGTGACGGCGAACATCCCAAAAGCAGCACTGATACAGACAATAGCAGCACAAAGCGCCAGGGATTTCACTTACTTGCATTTCTTCTGAATTCGAAGAGAGATCTTAATTACTTGGAAATACTCCTTTTTTTTTCTTTTCTTTTTTTTTTTTTCCAGTCTTTTTGCTTCCTTGGTAAGAAATTTCCCTCTGACAGAGTAAATACTACAATATGTGCAAGTAGCTGTGTGTTGGAAAGAGTGTAACCTGAGCATGACATAAATGGTATGGAATAAGGGGTGGATATCTGTCCTGGTTCCAGTTAGGACAGAGTTAATTTTCCCTCATAGTAGCTGGTAGGGTGCTATGTTTTGGATTAGGATGAGAAGAGCGCTGATAACATGCTGATGTTTTAATTGCTGCAGAGCAGTGCTTACACCAGGCCAAGGACTTTTCAGCTTCTCGCTCTGTCCTGCCAGCGAGCAGGCTAGGGGTGCAGCAGGAGCTGGGAGGGGACAGACCCAGGACAGCTGACCCAAACTGGCCAAAGGGGTATTCCATACCATCTGACGTCATGCTAAACAATATATAGGGGTGGCTGGCCGGGGTGGGGGGGCCGGCTGCTCGGGGATAGGCTGGGCATCGGTCAGCGGGTGGTGAGCAATTGCATTGTGCATCACTTGTTTTCTTACACATTATTATTATTAATACTATTATCATTATCACTATTATTATTATTGTTATTATTATATTCCTGTCTTAATAAACTGTCTTTATCTCAGCTCACCGGCTTCACTTTCCCGTTTCTCTCCCCCATCCCAGAGAGGGAGGGGGGAGGGTAAGCGGACGGCTGTGTGGTGTTCAGCTGCCAGCCGGGTTAAACCACCACAGCCCTTTTATGGCCCTGCACCCCAAGTGGTTAATGTGCCTGAGCAGGGCTTCAGACAACATCACGCTGATGCTTCCCAAAGTCCCACCAAGCACAGGGCAGCCAGTGGGACACGCAGTGTCCTCACAACCCCTGTGCCTGTGGGGAACAGTGCCCCACCAGCCTGTACAAGCTCCCGGGGACCTTAGCTGTATTTAAAAAATGAGTTATTGGGCAGGACACCTCGCAGAAATGAGCAGTGCCTCCCGTGTGGGCAGGATGCTCACACGCTGCAAGGCTGGGAACGCTGGCAGGGCATGTCCTGCCTGGCAGAGCATCGTGCAGGGAGCTGACACAGATCTGCGGAGGCGGCCAGGCACAATAAATACCTCGGGAGGGAAGGCCAAGGACACCTGCACCTGCTTGTCGGAGTTTGAGGGAAAATAATTGAGAGCACAACATCTGCTGTTTCCTCTCCGCTGCTCTCAGGGCATCGTTACCAGGGTGACGAAGAATTAAGCGCTCCCGTTGCCAAAGCAGTCGGAAGTGCCTGTGCTGGCCGCTGCCTGTCCTGTCCCCTTGGTCTCATGGTCCTCGGGGACAGCAGCCCCCAGCACCTTTGGGGTTTGTCCCCACGGGCACCATGCACAGCCCCGCGAGCTCTCCCTGGCACGTGTTTGGGACGCGGCGGCTGGGGAGGGAGCATCTTTCTCCTTGAGAGAGTGCCGTGACCCTGCGCCCGAGGTGGGGCTGCTGGGAACTAAAAATAATATCAGCTGCTCATGGATTTGCCCATGGAGAACAGCCGCCAGCCAGGCAAAGTCATTTTGGGGGTTGGAAGCCTTGCACTTTGGTGCAGGGGCTAACGGCAATGCATTTGGTCCACCTTGCTCCGGCACCGCGTACAGGACAAGCACAAGCCTTCACTCAGGGGTCTGAGCACCCACCAGCATTAAACTGGGCACCTCCACGAGCCCTTTGTTTCTGTGTGGCACTGGGTGCCCAGCTGCCGAGCCCCTCTGGGATCTGGCTTTTGCTTGGGGTGCTTGCTTGGCTCTCAGGCTCGTTTCGGGCTCTTCCCTTCCCCACTGACGCAGGGGAAAGCCTTCCCCCGTGCCTCTGGCACCCCTCCAGCCGGGACTGTGCCAGGCTTTCTGGCTCTGGGCTCCCTGCATGGAGCACAGAGAGTTCAAGCAACAAACACAGAGCATCCTCTGGCCGGGGAGCAGCGGAACCGGAGCGGAATTCCTGAATTCAGCAAACGCGATCCGTGTCTGGCTGCTGTCACGACGCGGATGCGGCAGGAAAAAGAACGCTGCAAACAAGGTGCATGTGTGGGGGCTGAGGCAGGGGGAGGAAGAGGTGCAAGCAAAAGGAGGAAATGTTACATGGGGCCAAATGAGACTCTAGGGAGAGGCTCCTTCAGGTACAAGTGATTCAGCCAAGTGCAGCCTTAAATTTGTTCTTTGATGAGAGGCAAAGACGTTGCTTCACTCAGCCTGTAGCCCTAGGAGAAACTCTGAGCCTTGGAAATGAACCCTCCTGTTGCCCTCTCCTGCAGCCAGTTCTGCTCCTACAGGGATGGTCTGGCAACCGAACACAATTTGCTTTAACTCTTTTCAGAGCAATGAATAAAATTTGGGCTGCCAAACCTCGTAATTCAATTTTAAGCACCCAGCACAGAGACAAAAGATGTCTGAAGGCTTAGTGATGTCTTTTTAACACTCGAGGTAATTCCTAGTACATAAAGGGGGGGGGGGCTCTTATCTTATCTCCAGGGGACGATAACCCCAGCTTCAGAGCAGAGCACCGGCTGGGGACAGCCTCTCGCGGAGGATTGCCGTGGTCCCCGGACAATCGCAGCACTATGAGTCAAAAATAGCAGCTCCGTCCTCGCCATGGCAACCCTGCGGACACTGAATTCAGCAGATTTTGTGAATGGAATGACAACCAAGTTTCTCACTCATGGGACAGGTCTCCCTGGGGTACCTTGCACTTTTTCTGCACACACTGCTGGACACAGGGACCCCGCTGGATTCATTTCTTCCCCCAGCAGCTCAGCAAACCAAATGCATTTTGAATTTCTCTTATTCCAGCCCCAAAGAAGTCTGCAAATCCATCCACAAGCCTTATCTCCAAGGGCAGCAATCTGATTTTTTTTTTTTTTTTTTAGCTCAGCAAGACTGACAGCTGGAAAAATACATTTAAGTGAGCATTAACAGGTATCGATAAGGAGAGTCCTGGAAAGGATCCAGCTGGTGTGGGCTGCAGCATGCCCTGTGTGTACACAAGGTTCCTGCTACACCAGCAGCTGCAGGATGGTGGCCAGGACGGGGACGTAAAGCAGAGATAGGTGGCCACATGGGTGGGGGAGCTGCTGAAGCAAGATGTTGATGGCTTAGGGAAAGTTGGGATTATGAACCAGCCAAAGAGAGCCCATGGAAGTTTGCTGCCTGCCCTAATACTTGTGTGGGGTGCAGCGATTCTGTGTTTGCACTGCCTTACTGCAGTACAGCAGCCACCCGGAGCCTGGGCAGCTGAAAGTTGACAAGGAGACAGAGCAATGTCATTGCTTCTGGATTTCCCCTTCTGAAAAACCCTCCCCTGGAAACCCCCTCCAGGAAAAGGAGGCTTCTTTCCATCCCTGGTTTGAGAACGGTGCTTCAAGATCAGCCCTAATGTCACCCCCTAATGTCACAAAGCCTGCCAGTGGAACCCACCTCCCTTTGCAATATTTCCTAAAAATCAGGTCCTTTCTCCTACCACCACAGCTCCATTTTTAAAACAAGGACAAAGGCTTATCCATCCCCCCCTAGCAGGCACGAAATGGGACAACATGCTCCCCAGGTGACATCATGGAAACAGAGCTCTGGATATCGTTTTCCTGAAGCACTTGGATAATGGAGAAATGTTTCACGGGCCCTCCCATGCCTAAGGAGTTTCTAAAACGCAAATTGAAATAAAACCCGGCTGACCAGATGCCAGATTCAGACTATCCAGTAGCCTGCACATGTCCTCATGGATTGTGAAACCCCCTTTTGTAAAATAGGTTCTGCTCTTCAGAAACACCCGGTGCTTGCCATGGCCCAGCTGGAAGTCGCTGCTCGGGGGCTGAGCGTGCTACATCTGCCCAAGACCCCTCTCTGAGGCTCAGCTCAGCCCTGTCTGCAACACGTTTCCCCCCGCTGCTCCGGGGACTGGTGATGGGGATTCTGCTTAAACTTGTTTCCAGAGAAAATGCAAGCCCCAGCGGCGCCCACGTCTCGCTGCCAGCTGTGTAAAGACCTTTGCTTGCAGTAACGTTTTTAGAAATCTATATACGCCTCTGCTGCCCCAGACTGCTTGTTGCCCAGGTCAGGTAATTGTTGCACTTTGTTTACTTAAGATTAGGCTCTTTCATCTGGGTATCCAGATGGGGAAAGGTTAACTTTTTCTCTTTTCTTTTCTTTTCTTTTCTTTTCTTTTCTTTTCTTTTCTTTTCTTTTCTTTTCTTTTCTTTTCTTTTCTTTTCTTTTCTTTTCTTTTCTTTTCTTTTCTTTTCTTTTCTTTTCTTTTCTTTTCTTTTTCTCTTCTCTTCTCTTCTCTTCTCTTCTCTTCTCTTTTCTTTTCTTTTCTTTTCTTTTCTTTTCTTTTCTTTTCTTTTCTTTTCTTTTCTTTTCTTTTCTTTTCTTTTCTTTTCTTTTCTTTTCTTTTCTTTTCTTTTCTTTTCTTTTCTTTTCTTTTCTTTTCTTTTCTTTTCTCTTTTTTCTTTTCTTCTTTCTTTTCTTTTTCTTTCTTTCTTTCCCTTTTATTTCTTTTTTTTTTTTTTTTTTTTTTTTTTAAGGCTTCCTGCACAGGTGCTGATGTTTTGGAGACAGCTCTAGTCCCTCTGGCCAGTCTGGTTCCCTCCAGAGACCTGCATGGCACAAACCTGTTCTTAACGCAGCCGCTTCCCCAAGATATACAAAAGATGGTGGGATTTTGAGAAAACACCCTCAGCAAGCAGTCTGCAGACACCTTGTTCTCACCCATGGGAAGAGAACTGATCCCTTCCCTAAGTGAGAGAGAGAAAGAGTTGTAGATTTGGGTCAAAACCCACATTAAACGCGTGCCCGCAGGCGCCTTCCAGAGAGTGCCCTTGACATCTGGTTTTAAACATATGTTAGCAAGCAACCCCATGCCTCCAAGCAAAGTCACGGTTCCCAGAAGAACGTCTTAATCATTAACCACAAAATACGTTATTTCCCTGCAATTTAGAAAGCACAGCTTGAGATCGAGATAACAGCAAAAGCCACCAGGACAGGCACACAGGCCCAGTAGCGCTCGAGGAGCGGGGAGAGGTTGCAGAGGGCCTGGATTTGGGCCTGAAGTGGGACACGAGAGGTTCCCTCGAAACCCCAGGCAGCACGGCTGTGCTGTGCGGGTGCTGGAGCCCTGGCACAGGCTGCCCAGAGGCTGTGGGGGCTCCTCCTTGGGGAGCTCCAAAAGCCACCTGGACGTGGGCCTGGGCACCCTGCTCTGGGTGGCCCTGCTGGAGCGGGGCCGGGACCAGGTGGGCCCAGAGCTCCCTTCCCACCTCAGCCATCCCGTGGTTGTGTCTGCAATGAGTCCAGGACAGGACTCTGACTGTACACATCCCCTATGGACTTGTTTTGGTCTCTACTACCTGAAAAAAATAAAGGTTTCTCACACAAACGCCTCTTACTAGCCCAAATGTTTTAACCAAAAGCATCCAGACATTGCTGAGCAGGTCTCCAGTTCAGGGAGGCCTTCAGATCTGCCTGTGCTCACTATGTGAAGGTTTTACACACAGGAGGAAGGGTTCAAGTCAGCGAAAGGTATCACAAAATGAATCATTTAAAACGAGTAACTGGTACCCACAAAGGTGTTAATCAAGATGTCCTCAAGCTAGTTTGTTTCTTTTTCTGTATATTCACATGTTCAGATGGCCTCCTGCAAGTACAGACTGGATACTTTTTGTTAAACAAAGGGACCCAAAACTCTCCTGCGGCCCTGGAAGGCAGGGCTTTGTTTGGTTTTCTGAAGGCTGAGGACAAAGGAGCCAGTGAGGGCTGCAAACAGAGGTCATGCTGTTGGTTTTCCTTGCAAGGGCACCGACCTGGGGGCAGATCCTCTCCTGTGGTCAGCCCAGCATCTTTATCAGCTGCCCCACAACCAGCCTGCCCTGCAGCCGCTCACTCTCACTGCACGCACAGCATTTGCTTCCAAGTACTGAAGCTGAAACCAAGTTGCTCCAAAGGACGGGCAGGGCCCAGATCACACAGACATGGAGTTCCCAGGGTCTCCAGCAGCAGGCGAGGAAATCTGGCACCGAAGAAAAGCAAAGCAAAGCGCTCTGCTTTCTCCCCTCTGTTTGCAGAGCTCATGCCGTCCTTTGCCTGCATCTTAATGCAGAATTCAGATAGCTTTCTGCTGGAAATCCGAGGCAGGGCAGAACGGCAGCCCAGTAACTAGTCAGCGCCTGCTGTCTTCATGGCAACCCTGCCGTAATAAACCACTAAACCAGCAGCCGTGAGCCGTGTCCAAACCCAAACCCATATGGCACGAGCCCACAGCCACTTTTGCTTCACATGAACACATATAACGACAATCTAAGCACTCTGTTTTTACCATTTTACCTTTTTCAATCTAAGTGGGTGGCAGCAAGGCACATCCATAGTACGTCTCTTTGCCCCCCAAAGGACCTTTTTTTTTTTAATTTAGTGCTTTTCCAAAGCTAAAGGATCAGATATGAGAAGGGCTATCACAAGGTAATTAAATCTGAAGAGGAAAAAAGAGCCAAGTAAACACTTGTAAAAGTAAGTAGTTGCAACATGAAGCCATAAAGCACACGGAAAATATGGCTACATCAAGCAAAAGGGCAGAGATCAGCATACATTCTTCGGATCTGTATTAGAGGGAGGTGAAGGTCAAGCCAAGGAAAGCTATTGTTTTAGCTGGGGCATGAGGAGAGAGCTCTACCGAAAGCCCTCCTCTTCCGAGTGACATCCTCTTCTTCTGCACCGGGGTTAGAAATTCTGCACAAAGGGCAACTGGCCTTCGTGTGAGCTGCCTCCAGTTCTTTAGGGAGGACACAGCAAGAGCCACTGAAATCCCTTCCAGTGACCCCAAAGAAGCTGGAACTGCAGGCAGAGGTTAAGCCCAAAGTTCCCCTGAGGAAGGAGTGGGCTAAGCAGAGCCAGGACAGGCAAAGCTCTGTTGCAATTTCTGGGACAAAAAGTGTAAATAAGCTGTCGACCTGCTGACCTCCAGCTACCACAAGGGGACAAACCAAGCAGTAACACTTAGCTCCACTAGATCCCGAGTCCGGCTCCCTCAGGACCAGATCTGGTGAGCACCAGTTAAAGCTATTAAAATTATTTCTTTCTTCATCATGCACTGGAAGGATATCAAGCTGCACAGGGTGGTTGCTCTCCAGGCTCCGGTGACTCACTGGAGATGGGCTTTTAAAGCTTCCTACGCTTCCTGCCCTCTGTCTCTGTAACTTCACACGTGTATCTTGAGCCCAGCATATCACCACATGTATTTCTGAGAGGTCGGCAAGCTTGTACTTGCAGAGCATTCAGCTTTTCCAGAGATAAAATATTAGCTGCTTTCCAAAATAAAGCTAGTTTGATGTGTATTTATACCCACGTTACCAGGTTTATGCTGTTCTGCCACTGAAAGGATCTATAATGCACAAGTACACTGGAGTTAAAGTTACTCTTAGAGCAAAATATGCAGTGTGAACAGAAAGTGATTACTGCATGTATTTGGTCAAATCCACGCCAAGATTTCTGCAAACCTCCAGCAGCAAGTGAAAGTGAGAAGCCTGGTTTGGGTGTCGGAAGTCAGTGAGGATCTGGTGTCCCCATCCGTGGGGCATTCCTGTCTGGAGGATCTTTGCTTGAGATCCCCACTCCAGCCTCCTGGGCTCCTTTGAAACCACCCCACTTTGTTGCCAGCCCTTGCGTGGTGCAAAGCTCGAGGCACAAAATTAGGAGCATCGCTCTCACCCTTCCAAGAAGGAAATCCTGTTTCCTAGCACTTTCATAAAGGAAAAGGCTGAGGCATCCCAAGACAAAGACCGGCACTTGTTAAGAAGAGTTTTGGGACACCTGGGAGGCCACAAAGCAGCCCGGCAAAGGCAGAAGCATGGGCCAGCTCCCTGGAAGCTCCATGCTGCAGGACGCGCTTTGCCCACCCAGGTGGGGAGCCAAGAGGTATTGGAAAGGCACGGCATTCCCCTGCCACCCACACAGGCACGCACCAGCCATGGGTGAGGTTTAGGGTCGAACCAGTGACTTGTGCCACCGGGGCATTTGTGCAAACGCTATTTACAGCGTCTCGTTTCACCCTTTTTTCTGTTCCCTTCCTCTTTTTGGGGTTATTTTTACTTTTATGGGAAGTGAGAACACAAATTCTGACACAAACAACAGTTTCAGATCTAACCTCATTGGACCTCGTGTCCACAGAAACTGCTGCTTGGGTATGACGACTCATTTTTCTTTTTTTGACTTTTTGATGAAATTGAATGTTAGAAATTACCATAACCATGTGATCCACATGCTCCTCAGGAAATAAACTTGTACATTTATAGGTGTACAAATTCCTACTTATATAAATAATTTATAAAAGCCTGCATATTTATAAAAAAAGTGAGGAGAGGAGAGGAGAGGAGAGGAGAGGAGAGGAGAGGGGAGGGGAGGGGAGGGGAGGGGGGGAGGGGAGGGGAGGGGAGGGGAGGGGAGGGGAGGGGAGGGGAGGGGAGGGGAAAGGGGAGGAAATTAAGATGTAATGGAAATAAATTCATCTTACTTTCAGTTGTTTACACTATCAAACTGGAATGAAAAACATCTCAAAGTGAATTTCAAAAACCTTGAGTCTTGGGTCTTCACCCAAAGCATAATTTAATGCAAATAAATGATTTATTTTATTTCTGAAGAGAAACCAGTATTTTTCCAAATTACTCTACGAAAGGATTTATGAAATAACCATTTTCCTTTACAGTTGTAGTCTTCTAATTAGACTTTCTTTGTAAGGTGACTTTTTAAACCCTTCAGAACTGAGACATTACACACAATCCTCTATAATCTCTTCCTGGGGAAATTATTGTATTATTTAATACTCTTTGTCTCGGGTAATTACAGCAGGCTTCCTTCCGCCTTTCTATTTGTTGTTCTCTTTATTTACATCTGCAATAGGCTTATATGGCCATGGTCTATACTGACTTCCAGTTCACACAGTTCAACGCGGTGCAGTGAGATGTAGCTATTTAAACGAAAAGAACACGGGCAAATTTTGGGTTGCAATGCCCTTTCCTTTGGTGTATGTAGACAAGACAAATCTTGCACGGTTGTTTCCTGACAAGCTGCAGGAGGATGTGTAATGGCCGGGGGAAAAACCCAATGCAGAGGAAAGTCTGAGAGTTTCCAGATGGCAAACACCAGAGCAGAGTTCAGCAAATTTTTGAGATTATTGCAGGTGGAGCAATGACGTCAAAATGTTTGATTCTCTGCCCAATCGGAGGTTAAGTGTGCTACTTGAAGGTAGGAGATGCTCTCTCCAAGCAAGGGCACAGGCAATTGGTAACGTTTTGACCCTTTACAAGGCTGTGCCTTCTGACTCTGCTCTCTTCTGGACTTGGTGGGAACAGGCAGTTTCTCACGGATGCCATCACAGGCTGCCAGGACTCCTGAGCTCTGCTGGGCACCATTTAAAATCTGCTATGGTGCCACCTTAGACAATTGCCAAATCTGACTTTACAGCACCTTGAAAGCTGTAGGCTTCTAAAATTAGGAAAGATGGCTGATTCCTGGGTCATATTTTATTTTATAATAAGGGAATTATGAATAAAAATAACATTCTTTTTGGTGTGGCAGCAAAAACGGCATTTGCAAGGCTTTCTGAGCCAGCAGAGTGGGCTGGACCTTAACTGCTGCGTGCTATTTATTCCCAGCTCTGCCACAGACGGTCTGTGACCTGTAAAAAATCACACCACCTCTGCTTACCCTTCTGCCTTTTCTAGTACCATTCCTCAGACGAGCACTTCAGTCCCATGCTAGGCTGAGGCTCAAACCAATTCCCTGTCAAGCTTTCTCCTAAGGCAGTGTTGATGCAAGTCAGACCAGGCTGCATTCCGAGTGCATTGGCTGACCCCTGCTTAATGAAAACGGCAGATACAAATCATACGTGTCTCCGTTTGCACATTATAACACAATCACACTTAACCCCGAGTCAGTAGGAGCTCTGCATACTTTGAAAATGAAAGCCATAAACAGTGAATTTCACATCAGGAAAAAACAAATGGACTGCTTGCCAGTGATCAGCTTTGTTGCCTGGGTACCAAGTACAGTAGCTCCTTTTTGCTCCCTGCCAAGGCCCTGTAAGTGCATGCTGTATTTTATTTCAGTCCAGAACCATTATGGCTATTTATTCATCTCCGGTGAAAGCTCCATTTGCTGTTTCACGTTGACATAGGCAGGCAGGCATCAGAGATGATCCTGCCTGCATGCAGAGGGAGCCTGGCCAAAGCTGCCTCAAGGATCTTTCAGGGAGGATTTGAATTGTTAAAAGCCTTATTCTTTGTAAGACACAGCAAACTGTGCTTCTCCCCCCCTACCTGCTTTTTTTTGCAAGTTACAGAAACAATACAGGGCTGTGCTGCGCTGCCTGGCAGCTGCTGTCAGCTCCCAGCACCAGCTGTATCTCACTCCTATAGCTGAATTGTGGTGGAGAAACAGCAGCAGGTCAGTTGCATTCTGGCTGCCAGACTTGTGATTTTACTGTTCCTAAAAAGCTGTGATAGTCTACTGCGGATGTGGCCTGCAGAGAAGGAAAACTAGTATCTTGAGGCATCAGCAGATCCAGTCGCTGTGATTTAACACAGCAACCCAGCTTAACGCAAGAGAAAGCACAATCCTTCCTGACAGCAGCACATCTGATTGAGACATGCACACACAAAGGGAGGGAGTGACGTTTTCAGATAACTGCTTTTCAGAAAGCAGTTTCAAAGAGGAATGCCAAACAGTTGTGTTAAGTTTTTGTGCTAGCATCTTCAATGCTGGGGAATGGGGATTTGCCAGTGTAGCTTATACTAAAAGCCTCACTTCCATCAGTTAACAGCAGGTCCTTTCTCTTGTGTCCAGACTTGCAAGGTGATGTGGACACTAAGAAAAGAATTTGAGTAGTGAGATGTAAAGTTAAAACAGGAAAAAAAACTCAAGTACAAGTTTTCTCTGCAAATCATATGGAAGAAGGATTAATCAGTTTTACATTGCCTGAGATTAACTGTAACTATTTTGAAGTTAAAGAAATAGAATCATTATAACCACATTTATGCCAAGCCCTATGAATATGGCTTCACAAAACAGTACCCCATTACAGAAGTGTTGATACATATAACTAACTGCTTGGCTAGTTTAGAAGTGAGCTTAAACCACTGTTACAAGATTGACCCAAATTAAGAGACCATAGGAAAAAACAGGAACTGTAGTAGTCTTATATGTTCAAGAGAAGAAAGATTAAATGATCTATCCTTAGGAGGCAATCTACAGAAAACTACAGAAAATACAGAAAAACTGCACTTGGAAGAAGAGCCTAAGCAGTGGTTTCTGCTCACTAGTTTTGAGTTACCTGTGTCCTCACTCAAGCCTACCACACACCAGCTGGAAAGAACCTCCCCCCTTTAAAACACTCATTTAAAAGAGGCACAAGACAGCATGTTTTGTCTTTTTTGTCTTCAGGGCCTCCTCCCCTAGAAGGAATACAGCTCTTTTATGAATAAATATTTTAGGAATAAATACAGCCCTTTTCAACTAGCTGCATAACATCATTCTGAATTGTTACCATCCCTTCCATTACCCCCTGCCCTTCCCACTGGATTTACTGTATGCAAAAGCATATGTTAAATGCCTTCAGGAGCCTTGATAAATTACCCAGATAGTCATACTACAAATACTTCATGTGGTATGTCAGTAAAACAATACACGCTCACAGCTTTCACCTTGTTTTTTAGCCTGGTTAACAGGACAGTGTTCAAACTGACCCATTAGCCACTTAGTGTAGTTAATAAGACAGGAAAGCACTGAAACCTAAACCTCTTCTCACCTCTAAAGCTCAGTTTAAAGTGTATAGGTTTAGTCTACCTTTCATCATTTGCTGTAACTGCCTTCCTTCCTCATTCTTTCTATTAGTAATCAGTAATACAATAAATGCTAAAGATGCATTTACATTAGAGCATTTAAGTAGATATCCCACAGCACTAAGCCTGAAGTTTAACTTAGTCTGCCTTTAAGGTATTCAAGAAAGTACTTCCAAGCGCAGATTATTGCTAGAAACAGCAAGTGGTTTATCCTGGAGATACAATGAAGACTTAAGAGTATCAACTATGATGTTTTTAAGTGCTTTATATTTATTATAAAGTATTAATAGTTGTATATGCAAAATGATTCTCTATACTAGAGAATAAAATGACAGCTTTTACAAGTTATGCTATACAGTACATGAAATGCTGCACATTTTCTTCAACTGCTTGGAACAGTATTTGCTATACAAATGAAAAAGGGTAGACTTAAAAGTTTATTATTTATAATACAGTGTTAGAAAGCACAAACAAATAACGTTCAAAATAAACGAGTTCCCCCAAAAATCTAAAGAAATCTTTAGATGACATGTACACAGATTATACTCAAGTTTCAATATACACATTATTGTTCCCCACAAGATGCTCCACTTTACTGGATTGCTGGAACATGAAAATTGGAGGTACAAGGAAAAGCACCTCCCAAGCCACGTAAGCATTGGATGGACAGAACAGCAATTTCCTGAAGTGTTCTCCGCAGTCTTTGGCTCTACTGTTCCTTATAGCCATGTACTGTGGCAACAAGTCAAGAAGAGAGATGGGCTCCAATTACAAGTATTGTCAACATCAATCCAGTTGTCTGGGGAGTAGCTAGAGTAATTCAAGGCACTCTTCCCAGTGCTGCCAGCCCACAGAACCCCCTGTGCAGGACGCAGCATTTTAAGAGACAACCAGGCCGGGCTAAAGCATGTTCTCGAAGGATATGGAATGAACAGTTCAAGACAAACTCCTTCAGAATGTCCAGTTCAAAGTTCATTCATACTTCACAGGCACACCAGCTTAAGAGAAACATTCATGTCTATGTAGATAACACCTTAAAGCATACCGCTTCAGTGTGTTTAGTTGTTTTATGGTTAAAGTGGTGTAACATATCAGCAGCTTTGAAGATAGTGTTCACGGGGCATGTTGAATCTAATCTCACAGTAAGATTTGAAGCCTACTTCACAGTATAACAGTTGTCTCCTTTGCTTTTCCTTCTCATTAAGAGGCAGTGTCTACAATGCATCATCACAGCTGTTCTGATTACAACAGTCACCCTAATTTCAGCACACCCCTAGAAAACATACTCATAGTAACACTGTTTGCTCTAATGCACATGGTATTGACACAACTGTAAGCTTCTCCCACAATATAAAATACCTTCTAGATTAAAAGGATTTAAAGATATTGCACTGTTGTATTTTTACTTTTGCCTCCCCACCTCATTCCATGTATTTATGAAACTGTAAACAAGTCATTTCTATACAGTCTTCAGTATTGTACACCTGCCTTCCAAGGAACTGGAATTCAGTGACACCTTCGTTACAGATACAGTAGCCTAAGCACAGTGAAAGTTCTGTCCAGCTGCCCTCTTCATACAGTAACCAACAGGCCACTCCTCTCACATTCACACCTTCAGCTTCTTCTTCTGATCAAAGTATGCATCAAATCTGGATAATGCATATTCCTGGGGAAATAAGGAGCATTCATATAGTGAACAGTTCTGTTTCTTTATTTGGTATGGGAAAACTGAAGATATCATCTGTGTTACTTTAATCCATCATCTCAAGTAATTAGATCTATTTGAGAGAGATACTCTCCAAAGGTGCTCTCACCTCTAGAATTTCCTCCAGTCTTATTTCAACTCTAACACTGTTAGCTGCTGCCAGAACATCAGAAAATAGAAATTTTAAAAGGACAGGATTTCACTAAGAAGAATGGCTTCTGCAACAGTTCCCATAGGATTTTCTACATACCTGAAAGTTGTATCACTTTACAGTACACTAGGCATGTTGTACCATGAATTGCTGATTCGTAAGCAGAAGCTGCTCCCTGCCATTGATACTGTTGCACAACAGATATGAACCTGTTACACATGCACTTGGATAGTGTTCACTTTACTAATTCACAGTTACTGCATGGTAGCTTCCCTCTTGCATGGGACCTCTTACTGCAGAAGAATCACTGCACTGCAAGGCAGTCACTCCACTGCAGCATCTGCCACATAAGGCTAGTCCATGTAACAATGGGAATAATTTCTGAAATCTATAGAATCTTAAGTGTTATCATGCTAAGGAAAAAACACTAACTAGTAACATTGATTTAAGATTTTTTTTTACTCCACTTAGAAGTTTGGTTGTGTTGAAAAGCCATTTCGTTTACTCTGATGTATCACAGATTCCTTAGAGCATACATTTTTAATTAAACTTTAATCATAAAGATCTTACCAGGTAACCAAATTCAATGGATGAGATCTTTGCTTGTATAATAGACCACAGACCCCAGAAGAAGTGTGATGCAAGGGCAAACCTGAAATGACAAGACTGTATTTACCAAGATACCCAGCTAAGTCACAACACCTTACTTCAATATCCTGTTACAAATAATTCCATTATTTTCCCCACTAAGTAATACTTTATTTACTCCACCAAATGCATGTCACATGTCTAAGACTTGCAATTGACAGATTTTTCTTTACCATATAGAAATAGTTTAAAGTCTCTCTTGGCTGATGTTTCTCCACCCAATGAGGTATACATGCAGGCAGCATGAAAGTTTCAAGACAGAGCTGAGAATGGTAAGTTACCTGTTAACTTCTATCAACACTTCCTCTTCTAGCTTGAATTTCTCTTCATTGCTCAGATTTTCAAAGCCATCATGGAATGCAGACAGGTAACTGGAAATAAAATGAAGCTAGAAAGCAAGTAATCAAAAAGTTACAAATTTGTCTCAAGACATATTTGCTCCTTACAGAACTTAGCAGGCCTTTTAGTGTGTTATTTACATTTTCCAAACATTGACACTGTTGAAGTTAGTTTTAAGATTACTGGCAATTCCAGTAGTTGCATGGAAGTTTGGTTTACCAAAGGCTTATTATTAAGACAACTGACATTTTGTTACTGCCAGCTTGTTTCAGTGCTGTACTCCACAACTACAGGATTTTTTTTTTGTGGTGCATACCTACATGGCAAATCATAAATATTCTATCCTGAATGGCTGCTTGTAATGAAGTTTGTAAGGTTTTAAAGCAAAGAGTCAGGATTGTATCAAGTATTATACATGAGGAAGTCATGGAAGAAAGGGTTTGTGAAAAAGCAAGTCCAAACCAGAATCGGAGGGTTAAGATCTGAAAACTCGGGACTCTGGCTTATTACTTATTTTAATGTTCCTACCTGTTGCTTCTTTGAAGGATATTTCAGAACACTAGCTTTGAAGAATGGATACTTCTCATATGTGTAATCATACATCCATTCACAGAAGTGATTTCCAATGTCAAAACCTCTGAAAAAGAGAGATAGCCTTTATTTACACACTAGTCATCTGTTCTTGCTTCAGCAAGCCTAAAATCAAGTTTAATAGCACAAGGCTACTTAGTAGAACTTGCTGCAGCTTTTGCTAAAGGAGATAGAGATGAAATGCACCTTTTTTGCAAGTTATTAAAATCAATTAGTAAAGATGGGCAGTTATAAATCAGAACTCTACCAGCTACATGAAAATACTAGACTTCACTACCAAGTTTTATATCAATGCAGTCAGTTAAAATACCCAAGTACGCATTGCTTCTTAGAGCTAAGTCAGATGCATCTAACATCAGCATTCTTGCAGGCAAGGAGATCATACTGATCAAGCTACTTAACACATCCTACTTTTACATTTTGGCATTCAGAGTTCTATTTATGTTTCAACTCTGCTAACATTTAATGATCCCAACAACTCCACATGCTTAAGTCATCCATAAACACATGACTGAGATAAAGCATTTTGGGTAACAAAAAAATCCTAGGATTACTGTTAGTATTGTTTGCACAGATGAGAAAACCATTTGAAAGAACTGCACAAAGTAGGGAAAGCTTTGCTTTTCTACATATATTAGGTACACACAATGCACTACTCTCATCTTGCCACTAGAAAAGTTTTGATGGGCAGACAATAAGTTATTTGCATGTAAACAGGCCCTCTAGTCCAACAAGCTCCAGCAACTGCAACCATGCTGTTTCTGCAAGGCCTACACCAAAAGCCATCAGGACCAAAGCTGTTTTGACTGGTTACATCTCTTGTCCACCACTAAGATCAGAACACAACTCATTAGAATTGAGATAATGAGCAGTGCAGCACTTGCTCTCACTGTGTCTTTTATAAGGCAATACACCTCCTTGCTGAACAGAAAAGACTAAAATGGGTTACCGGTAATTATAGCTGCTGTATTCAAAGTCAATGAGCATCAGCTTTTGTTTTTCTGAATTCTCTCTGCCTTCCAGAAGCAAGACATTACCTAAAAATGGTAAGATAATATTAAGCAAGATAGTGTGAAGACGTACAGCATATTCAATGAAGTCATATGGAAATTACAGAAAAGCAACACTAAGAACCATTGTTCAGATGATCCCAGTTATCCTTTACACCCACACAGATGAGTAAAGGGAATAGCCAAGTTGCACTACATATCAGCTCACTGGAAGTTGAGATAAATACTATAAACCTTGTGAAGCTGAAAGCAAGAAGGTTTTCTTCTGTACAGGCAGGGAAGTAGATTTGTTTCCCCAAGGGTCCTGCTTCTCCAATACAGTGTTTAGCTTGCAGCTAAATCAGGTGATGCCATCAGCCTTGGCAGCTCTCACTGAATTGCTTCTTTCCAATGCTTGAGGTCTAAATTATGCAGCACCTCTCAGATGTGCACAGCGCTATCACTGATCACACAACACTTGGGACAGGAATTGCTTTTCATCAGCCTGAAAGCCATGGACTTGATTACTTTGCTGCTCTGTGTGGCACAACAGGTACCAACTGAAAAGCTCAGCCTTCTCCTGTATAACATGGTTTAACCATCCTTTCAATTCACTGCCACAACAACTCATCTAAAAGTCATCAAGACTGCCTGTGCCAAGTGATAACTTTTTACTACCAGTAAATCAATTTATACTCATTCTATTTCTCCAACAGTTTGCCCCCTACCCATATGTACACCTGTCTTCCATGCCAAATTCCCTTGCCCTACCTTTGCACCAACAGAAAAAGCACAGTATTTTTCCCTGTGCCTTCGAATACTTGCCTTATGCCCTGGAAATTTAGCTTGCAAAGCTCACCTCAGCCCTGTCATGCTCAACTCCTCTGGTACTGCACCTTGCCATACCAGCAGTGAGAGCCTGAACTCCACCACTACTGAGCTGGCTCTTCAGAACTAAGACCAGCAGCTTCCCCCACACCGCCACCTCATGCTACCTATCCCTCAGGACAATCCTTTTCCAGGCCCATTCCCCAGCCTTAGCTATCAAGGCTGGGACCCACAAGAACATGACAGCCCCACATATGGTCCTAGTACAGCATCCTTCCAGCTCAGCCCAGCTTACCCTCCATACAGGGTAAAGGAAGTCCAGACAGCATACCCAGCACCTTGAGCCCTGCCTCCTTTTTCCTCACCCCCTTGGAGAACTGGTTCAGAAAATTTATTATTCCCTCCATGACTCCCAGAGAAAGTACTGAAAACAGGATTTTTCTGCTTCTTATCAGGAAGAAATTGACAACTGCTGACAATCTTCCCACATCTCCATTTTCACCATTCACTGTACTTTTTCAGTATTCTTCTTTCAAAAGGGCTACAGGATATCCTAACCTACTCCTATTTCAGACCACTAAGAAAGGTACGGTCTTGATAGGAATCACCCAAGGCTCCCAGCATCAGCTGACCTGTACTAACAGAGCATGTGTAAGTACAGGTCACACGCTTGGTTTAACACAGTTATGACACTATAACCGGCCTCGGAGGGCTGTTGAAGTCAAAGCGTTTTGCCTTGCCACTGCTGCCAGGGCAGTACCGGGATAATGGGACTACCTCTCAGAGAGCAAACAAATGATCAGAAAAAGGCTGAACAATGCATCATTGATCACAGTCATGAAGCATTAGGAGCTTACCTTCCTGACAGTCATTGTGGCAAAACACAACTGGTGATGGAGTGGCTTCAAGCATAGCTCTGGAAAACAGCAATAGAGAATCTAGTAAGCAACAAATCCCTACCTTCAGTTCTTCCAGGTACAGGATGGGTTTTGCTGTGAGAATTTGAAGTGCTATTCATTTCTATCAAGACTATTTTCTCAATTATGAGCACAAGATCAGGACTGAAGTTGGACACTGATCAGCAAGTGATTATCAATTTGTAGTAACATTAGACTCAAGCTGGTCACAATCATAAAATCTCCAACTCCTCAAGTGAAATTAATATAGGGTATTATGCTGTTCAACATGTTAGAGCAAATATACACATTTGTAACAAAACTGTGTTAAGTGGAAGATAGTAGATAAGCTTACCTCAGATTTTTCATTTCCTGGGGTAGATTGTAACTGAGGAGTTTGTTCAGTTTTCTAGTTTTGGATTCTCTGGTAAATTTAATCCTCAGCACTTGATTTAGATACCTGTTAAAAATAAAGAAAACAGTACAGTGCTTATGTCAATAAACACACGTCTTCCATACTACGGTGAGATTTAAACTAAAAAATCAAGAAAGTTTAAAAGAGTGACTGAAGAAAATGCCCCTCCACCCCAAAGTTATTTTAAATTCCGCAGGTAACTACAGAACATTTTTTGGGTACTCTGCTTACAAGAAATCATCCCGTTTCTTGTAGTTTAAAGTATCGTATAACTTACTTTTCCATTGTCCCAAAAAGCCACTTCGGTTCTTTATTAAATGGCATTTTCATGCCATGAAATCTAGCCATCTTCTCAGCTATTTCAGCGGATATGTCAGGTAAGCTTAGTTCTTCAGTACTTAGTTTCCTGCTCTGTAGTAAAATAAAGTATTCTTAAAACACAGTTGAGAAATACAAGTACTAGCATGAGACAGTACTCAAGCAATACACTTTCTTCCATCCCAAATGAACTTTCATAGTTGCTGCCTTTGGAAAAGCTAAGTTAACTAGCCTACCTTACTTATGACTTAGTCAATTTTTCTCCTAGATCAAGACCTGGGGAATATCAAATCTCACACCAAGAATATCCTCAAAGCAGATTGAGCAGAAGTATTTAAGAGCATCAAAAGTATCTGCTCTTGCTGCTGTTAAAGGAAAGTGTTACTCTATAGCTTCCAATGCTATGTTTGGTATCTAACAGGCTTTTTATCTTCATTTATGAGTCTCTGCTACAGCTGAAGAGGTTTTAGATATCTCTCCCTGGCAAGAGCTATAATTGGGCTCTCCAACACCCAGTATAACTGTATCAAATTACAGCCAGCAATTACTACAGACTGCCAAGTATTCCATTCCCACATCCCTGCTTTTCCAGGCAGTCCAGAGACCTTCTTGTCACAACCAATTAAAACAACTACCAGCCCACTAAATAATCATGAACAGGACTTACGGGAATAAATTCCTCCAGTCGCCCTTGTGGAAAGATTCCATAGAGCTTTGGACCAAGAGCTCTCTCTGCAAGAATGGCAAACATAACACTTTCCAAAACCATGGCTTCTGCCCCCTTCATTAAAAAATGAAAAAAGAAACAAAACATTAGCTGGTGCTTCCACAAAAAAGAATTTAGGTGTATGCTATAGCTAAACTACTTCAGAGTAAGAAATTTTAGGGTTAGCTTCAAGAGGAGGACTTGGCATTTTACTAACTCAAGTTTCCTGACTAATAACAACTGGTAATTAACATGGCAGCAATACAAATGTCTTACTTTCAAGTTTAAAACTGGGGAGGAAATAAGCATGACTTAGATACCAATGCATAGGCCAGGTCAAAGGAAGACTACGCAAAAAGCAAACTACTCTCTCCTCCCTAACCTGTGGGAACTCCGCAAATTTATTTCCTGAAGCAGCTTATCCTACTGAAGCACATCACAGAAACTGTAAATATTATTCTTAGCGATTTTAACAGACTTTGGAGCACTGCCTTACAAAAGGACATTTTAATTATGCAAGTGAATTAAGTGAGTGACTGAACTAACCAGTTCTTCATTCAGAAGAATGAATTAGGATTTGTGCCTGTTAAGCACATTTTTTTTTTATTAAAGGGAGATAATTTAAACTCCTGCTAAGGAGAGGGTGGGTGGGTGTGGATAAGCATTATTCCTTCACTATCTTCAAACATGCCTCAATCTTAAAGAACTTTTCCTTACATCAATAAACTCATTCTGTAGCAATCACAGGCCAGACAGCTTTTTTATACAAAGGCTTTAAAATTAATAGAAATTGTCTCAAAAATACAGTTCAAACCACTGAAGTACAGCTTTCTTGACAGGTAAGATTAGTTCTAAGTAAACAGAAGCTGCAAAATAATAAATCAATGCATCTAGCCATTATATCAACAGGAATCCATCTGTACTTAAATCCTAGAGGTTTGCTCATTCTTCCCACATTTGTGCAGCTTGCCTCAAAATCTGACCCACAATTCTTACAAGCATAAGCAGTAAGAGCACAACACAAGGAAAGCTCTCAAGTATTTTGGACTACAGAGCATTTTGCATTACTATCTTCACTGCAGTCTCAGACAGTAAATAACTCAAGTTCCACTCCCAAGCGAACTTTGGGCAGTTCCATTGCTTTTTTTTTTAAATTACTGTCCCCTACCTTGTTATTCTGGTATCTTACCAAGAAAGTCTAGCATTTCATTACAAAGTACTGGCAAGACATTCTGAAGTTTTAACTCTAATAAAAAGTGAAAAGGCCATCAAGAATATCAACTGAGAGTTTAGGATGCCTTGCATATGAATGCATTACATCCATGTCTTCCACGGCTTTTCCATCTCATCTCCTCGACAAAGAACGCATGCACCGAAGTGTACTTTTAATCATTTCACATGCACTCACCACTATACCTGTGAACTTTTCAGTTCACTTCTGAAACCCAACACCAAAGACCAAAAAGCAAATCAGATATAGGTTACTAAATGCCTACTCCAGTGCCAACGGACACTAAACTTGTGTTACTGGTACAGCATCAGGGCATTTTAAAAATCTGAGTACAGCAATCCTGTTGGCTGTGTCTGCTAAGACATTAGTTCCTTGTTTCCACATCTTACCAGAAGAATTCATGCTTGGATAACAACAAGTGCCAAAGAAAAGGAATAACCCGACATATGACCAAATTTCTCAATTTTTCTTCATCTCTGAGAATATCCTATGAGTTCCTATCACTGTGATCCACTTTCTGCGGGAGTAATTTTTTTTTGCCCCGATTTCAAACTTAAATATTCCTTGAACCCACCTAGTTTGACAATTTAGCCCAAAGAAAGTTCAAAGAAAATTTATGATTCATTAACAAAAAGCTCTAGAATGGTTTATAATCCTAGTGTTTTTCTCTAGTCCTTTACCTACAGAGTGAAACTTGAAGTCACGTTTTAATAGCAGAGCTTAGAGGGGCCATGTTTTTCACAAGCCATGTGCCTGTTCTTTATTAAGACATCCCTTAATACATCAGGAATGACAACCAGAAAGGGTGACATTTCCATTTACTTACAGTTCACTTCTGGGTTACTTCTGCCATGTGTCTGCCTAATCCTGTCATGTAAAACACTTCAGAATTTAGAACAGTAAAATAATCCAAAACTATGTGCTTGCAAGTTTGTAAGCTTCTGTTTCAGCAGTAAGAATGACAGCCTCTCTCCATGAACAATCTGCTTCAGGATAGAAGTATAGGCAAATACTACCTGGACCTCTACTCCACACACTAATGACAAATACAGGTATGGAAATAAACAGCTCTCTCCAGAGGATGCCATTAACTCCTCTGATCAAATCTCACTGCAATTTTCACCTAGACTCAAGAAAAGTGTCAAGTGCCTCCTGAAAACAATTAAATTCACCAATCCAACAGTGAAGTTCCAGCACTATGGAGCTCCTAGCAGAAAACAATAGTCTACCAGCACTGATCACATCTTAGAATCACTATTTTCAGGCAACAAATGAAGACGGTTCTGAAGTTCAAAGCCTTGCTTCCTGTACTGCAAAACATCTGTGAGTTGCTTGCACTAGGGTGGGGTTTGTTTTCTTTTACAAGTTCAGGAACATTTTTATTGGATTTTGCTGGTGGTGGGTTGTAAAAAAAAAATCACCTCCATAACTAAAAATTCAAAGCTTCAGAAGCAGTCACTCATGAACAACTTTAAAACCAGTTTAAGCTGAGTTGAGTTCCATTCACTAGAAAATAAATGCTTGAGCTGTTTTCAGATGGTATTCCCAGAAGGTAAAAAATATGAAGACAAAAAAGCAGCACTTATCAAACTCGAATAAGATGTACTTCTCCCTCATCACTATCAAAACCATTACAGAACTGAGAAGTGACAGTACATAACAAGAAAAGCATCTGGCTAACATGCCAAAATATTTCTTTGGAGAAATTTCATCAGGGTAGAAATCTAAGCTACCAAATTCTGTTCAGACAATTATGAAATATTACACTCAGACATTATGCTGGATGAGCAGAAATGGTTCCAAATACAAGACAACTGAAGTCTGCAGAGTGCAGATGATCCAAGCACAATGCTAATCAAAACCACTTCGTGTTCAAAATGAAGTTCTCTCCAGCTCCTTATCACTTTCCTCAGAAGAGCTAAGTGATTTATTATAAAGTATGGGTTAGGAGAAGCAGAGTACCAGTATTCCTCTACCACAGAAAGAGCCTACTACCCAAACCAGCAGTACTGGTACAAGGGTTGGAACTGGTAAGAAGCCATTTAGTGTTGAAATCGGGATGTTTTGTGCAAATGTGGAATGTTTAAATATTTCTAAGCTATGCACAGATACATTGTGTCACTTCTGTGAGCAAATAGATTTGTTTTCTTCATTACTCTCTATGGTTTCTAGAAATCCAGCCCAGACACCAGGCAGAGTAACTACTGGTTCAGAATAAGCAGACTCGTAACATTTCTCTACTATTTATAAAATTCTGTCAAGTAAGCAAATTTAATTACTTACTTGCAAGTCATTTTCCTTCTGAGACTGTACAGACTCTCCTTTATTACAGGACCTCTATGAATGAGAAAAAACAAACACAATGAGAAGATGAAATTTAACATGATTAACCTGCAACCACCAGAACAAAGGGAGTAGAAGTGCCAGCTACAGTTAACTAGATATCTCAACATTGTCTTGATCTGTGACAACTACAACACTAGTATCCATCTGATCTCTGACCACAATACTATTTCACCAATTCCAAAACCTTTCAAAAGGATGTGCCACTGAGACCAAGCCACTCCTGTAAATAGCCCAGGAGCTGGGTTTCAGCTTTTTTTGTTGTTGCTTCCCAGTATTTCAGAACTGGAGTTCAATGTATAAGAAGCTTAGAGGAATGTTTTTAATTAAGAGAAAATTAAGTCCCTCTGAATGACATCTAGGATGACATTCTTCTTGCAGCTAAAGCACTTGTGATAAGTTACATAGATTACATAAAAGCTTTAGAAGGACTATTAGTAAAGTCATGTTTTGAGGCTTGCAAAGCACTTGCAGCTACCTTATTTTCCAAAATTTCATGGCTCGATTTCTTTATTGTAGACTGTCCAGGCTACACATGCATGGACCACTATGCACTGGCTGTGCAAATCCTGGATTTTTCTTCAAATGAAATGACCACGTAAGCTAAAGATATAGCAGTAAGCACTGCAGTATACAAGCAAAACTTTAACCAATTCCATGTATAATGAATTGTGTTAGGCTTGGTAAGTCATTACAAGGCAGTTTTATAGTTATTAGAACATACCCTCAGTACCCAAACCTTCAGTGGCACATGCTTTCAATGGAGCTGCACATTTAAAATTCAAGATGCAATAAAAAACCTTGTCCTTTAAAGGTCTGAAGGTAAGAAGAAGAGAAAGCAAGTATTTGCTTAGATTTAGCGACAGTTTGTGGCTGCTACTTATGTTGCAATTCCACCGTTGACTGTTTAAACCAGACTAGGTTCAGAGGCCCATAAAGGTAGCCTGCATCTCCACCATCTGAATAAAAGCATTTCATTGCCAGAACCGGGTGCATACCTTTCTGTTCCAACCTTCTAACATGTCCAAAACAAGGGTGGAAGTAGGAACTTAACAGAATACAGTTAAGCAACACCAGCTGCCTTAAGTACAGTACAACAAGCTAATGATTGACACAAGCTATGCAGTTACAGTACTTCAGAAGCTATAGAAGAAGTATAGTTAACATGAAACGATGGTCTTTCAGCAAGTACTTCCCATTCCACTAGGATAAGCTTAAAACGAGACAGTAGAACTACTAGTAGTTTATATTCCTTTCAGGGAAATTAATAAAGTCAAAACATTCACTAAAGCTAAACGTGTAGCTACACAGTAATATTAAAGTAATTTACAGAGGGCTTCTCTGAACAAGCATGTCCTACATCAATACCACTATTGCATCTTACAGATTTTTCTTGAACAGTCAGAAAGTTACTCACCATCCAGGAGTCTTTCCTGATTAATGGTGCTCTCAGAATGGGTCAGTTCATCAGAAGGTAAGCAGATTAGGCTTTTCCCTAGAACCTGAACTGGCATCCGCTCTACAGAAGTCATACTGTGTAAAGAGCTAGCCAGTTCTAAGAGTCCACCTCGAATTAGCGTTGGAGATATCTTAATGGCACCTACCGTGCCATTAGAAAGAGACAGTTACGGATGTGCACCGCAGAGTCATCAGAAAAGGAGACTTCTGCAGCATCCCTTCCTCTTTTCTGTTCCCTCAGCATAGAGCATTATTGTCAAGAGGAGAATGAATACCAAGTCATTTGTAAATAACTTGAAAACGTGAATGGGAGCTTGGAGAGGATCAGTCTTCAGAAGTGGCCATGTACTCAGCCTAGAATTAGGAAAGCCTCCAGTACATGTTGTCAATGAAAACAAAATAAAGCAGGTAGCAATTTTATGTAACAGGAGTTTTAAGAATTAAACTCAAACTTTTCATACCATGACATTTTTCATCTACATTTCTAGCTTGTGTTCTTGGCTTAAACTCCAACAGCATACTAACTGAAAAATCTGGGAGCTATTTACATCTACAGCAATAAGGACATTTTATTTACCCAAGTAAGAGAACGATTAAATAACTCCAGAAGGTTTTTAATCATTCCCTCTAAACAGAAATATCATCTAGGACGGGGCATGCTGTCTACATCTTTAGGAGCAAACTATTTAAAACAGTTGTTCAGTGTTTTTGTTGCTGCGAGAAGGCTTATTCTCAAAGCGCAATAAGAAATCTCACTACGATTTTAGTAACTGAGGACAATTAGTAATTGAGGACAACTAGATACACAACAACATCAGAAGTTTAGAGTCTCTACTTTATAATTCACTGATCACGTACGTTGATTTTAAGGAAGCACAATTCAGCTATGAGACTGAAGTCCTAGAAGGGGAGACACTCCACAGTACCTGATCTCTGACTAGAAAAAGGTGACCAGACAGTGCTTACACATCTGGCAGTTTGAGAGAAAATGGAGTTCTTCCAGCATTTTCTCCTTAATTTTATTATTCCCACATTTATTTCTCTTGTAGCTAGATCAACTCTACATAAAAACACAAACGGTGCTTGACAGAAGAATTCTGTACAAAGGAGGGAGGAACTTTCACCTTTTTCTAAAATAACTGTTGGCTCTGCCTGCAAATTTAATTCTTAGGTTTTAACTCCACTTTTTTTGAATATACTCAGCTGTATTTGTGTTCAAGTAGGTCTACATCAAGGTAGTGCGCTATTTTCAAATCCCAAGGAATTACAACACCAAAAGGAACTGCTTGAGAAGTTACAGAAGCAACCTATGCAGGGGAAGCTTTTTTAATTTTAGAAACTAGTGGAATACATTTATTTGAACAGGGTGGGAATGCAAACAGTTTTAGATTCAACAATACCTGTTTCTTCTCCTGAAGACCTGCCCTTGATCACTGATGGGAACTAGCTTGCTAAACTCCTAGAGCATGAAATATTCACAGTTCAAGTCCTACTAAAGCCACAAAGACATCTCTAATCCTCTTCACTTCAAGTTACCATTCTCTTATGAGGGAGCAGAGGAAAGGAAGGGGCAGTATTTTGGTATTTTGTTATTGCACTAAACATTCAGATGCACAGACAGTAGCTGGTGCTACGTAAGCCTTATTTTTAAACAAATGAAATCCAGTACTAAAGAAAATGAAAGCTGTAGAGAACGCTCCAACTTCAGAGATCTCATACTATACCGTGAATCGTGTCTGTCACCTGGAAACCAGAGTGCTCTAGGCACGATCGCATGGGCAAGCCTGCAGCAGAGAACACATGCATATACAACTAAAGTGGTACATTACCCCCAGAATACCCTTAACTCCACCCAACACAAATATATCCCCGTAAGAGGTGCTTGGTTTCTTTCAAGCCGTCTGCCAGTGCCAGGGATTTGTAGTTACTCCATGCTACAAACAGACATGGACACCAACAACCACAGAAGACGTTGATAATTACAGTTACACAGCAGTCTGCATTTTATTTAGTTAAAAAAATAAAAGGCAGCAAGGCAGGTATGGAAAAAGATCTACCACAGAACAGTGGCAACCATTTATACTTACTCTGTGTCTGCTCACAGAGAAGTTGAGAGACCAGAGATGAAAATTAGGTATACTGGTTTGGTTTTCCTCATTTATATACAAGATTTTGGTTTGGCTATTGCAAAGTAACAGAGCCCCAGTGAATCGGAGTTCAAGGTTCTTTTGACATGTGTAAAAGAATGGGAATCAATTCCCATTTTACCTTTTGATAGGTGAACTTTGAAGAAATTCACCTTAATTTGGGCTTTTCTGTTGTTGACACTAGCACATGTTGAAATCCTATTGGCATTTCTAAGACTTGGGAATTTTTGGTTGTTCTGAATTTAAGTAGAACCACTGCAGTGATCTGTATGAAATCCAATCTTGAAGTCTGGACATTAAATAGCACTGTTGGAGAACCTTTTGGTCAGTTGTTTTAACTGAACATAGCCAACAGTTATGACATTTTGCAATGAGGAAGTTTTACTTTCAGTGCTCCCCTTTCAATTTAGCTACTAAGCCGGAGCAAGAATAAAAGAAGCAGAGTAAGACATTTCCCTTTTTCCAATGTATGACATATCTGCATTGTGCCTCAAACATTTGAGTTTTAATGTGGTTAGTACTTTAACCTGTCACAAGCACAAATTCTTCTCTTAAAAAAAAAGTTCTGCTCAAGGATATACTCAAGAGAAGTCCTTGATTTTTAAACATCCATGCCAGTGCGACCATTCATAGTAATGGCCAAGTCAGGTCAGTTCATGTCCCCCCAGCTCCCCCCCAAAACATTCATGCACACAAAAAATTGGCTTAAACAAATCAGCTATGACAGAGGAAGGCACAGAGCCTTCCCTGTGTGGCAGCTTTAGCCAACTGGCATGGTTTATATTGGATGAGTTTCATGTACTGACATTTGTGTCTTCCAAGATTCATAATAAGCAAACTGGGGCTATTTTCAAACTGCAAAGAAAGGTTCTTTTAAAGGGTGGCTTGAAGAAAATTGTGGATTATTCACTCTTAAGTTAGTATCAGGTATCTATTTTTCACCTCTATGCTATTCAATGTTTGTTAAACTCATCAGCTGTACCTGTACCAATTTGGTATGGATTGCTACAGATCTATAGTATTTACAGTAAGGAATAAGAGCTGGTATCACTGTTTTGCACTCCAATTTCAACAGGAAATAAAATGGACAAGAGTTAAAGCATGCTACAAAGGCTCAAACAAACAAGTGGTAACTACTAATACTCAGTGGCAGTTAAAGTTAAGTCATTGAGAATGAAGTCTCAATTTTAATACTAAAGTCTCAAAACTCAACTTGCTAAGTAGTGTCCCTTAATTTCTACAGGGCTTTAAGCTTATGTGACATTAGTAAAAAAATTATCAAATCACTCCCTTACAACAACAGGCTTGTCATAAGATTCTGCTTAAGCCACCTTGAAATTCATAAGAATCCTAAGTGAGGCTTTCAAAATACCCCAATAAAACAGTTTGCTTATATTTTAATTTGCACTTAAGGTATAGGGGCTGGAAGAGACAAATGTTTGTTGACAAAAATTGTGAACCTCAATGCAATCTGAAAGTTTTACCTTGGGACTTTCTCTGCTTACTTAACCTTTAGTGAACTGCACCAACAAGAGCAGTCATTTCACTGCCACTATGGAAATAAAGGAAGTTAGACATCTCAAAAGATCCTTCAACACCAAGAGTAGAAAGGTTAGAAAGTTATGAACACACTTTCAATTTTCAAACCGAATTAGTTCTCTGATTTTAGAGACCAAAATTTTGTTTTGATTTCTTCAGTGAATAGGGGCACAGAAAAGACAAGTTAAGAAAAACCCTGAAGGAAGAAAAGGGCAACTGAACTCTGAAATCTACATTTCCTCTAAAAAAGGGGAAAAAAGGAGTAAGGCTACATTTCTTCACAGCTCTTGGGCAACACAAGTTCTATCACTATGTAAGTTTTACAGCCCATGATCCTACTGAAGCCTTCTACATATCAAGTCAGCATTGCATTAAAGCCATTAATAATTATGAAAAAAATCTTATCAACCCTAGTGACTTCAAAAGGTTTCCCAAAGTTTTTTTTTCCCCCCACTTTGCTTTTGGTTTCTCTTAAGCCAAAGGACAGACTATTTAAGCTGGAGCTAATGAACTTCTACACACTTCTCTTGTCTAGCAGTTTAACATTCTCAACACACATACGGTGTTGTAGCCAAGGGTTCCTTGTTATTTCAAGCCGCTAGAATCTCTTACATATTTCTGGTAGTTTGCTACCATGGGAAAGTTAATATCTCACATTACATTATAAAAGACTACTTTAAAGCCAGTTAAGTGACAATATCAGTGATATTTTTTGATAGTAAGCTTGATCAAGACAGCAGATGCAGGAAGAATGGGCTGAAATTTCAAGAACAATCTCCTGCAGATATTGGATCAGTTACTCAAAGCAAATAACTGATAAAGCAAGTAACTTTGATAAATACTGAGTATTGGAAAATATCACAAATTAATAGATAATGAAACCAGACCCTCTAAGTCGAATTGACATCATCCAAATGTAATTTTACAAAGCTGCAATTTTTCATAAGGTTAAACACTTATGATTTATTACAGAAGAATCAAATGGCTAGCAGAGATGGGTAAGAGAAGATCTGCTGTATAGTCCTTCAGTAATAGTCTGTAAGGTTTAAAAGAGACCACCTTTACAAAATTGTCTTGATTTTAAACCTTACAATTTGAAACAGATTTGCCACCCACTTCTCCTAAGGCTTGACAAATTTCAATGCTATTTCCATTTTGCTATTTTTACTGATCAGATAAAAGAAAAGTAACAGTAGAAGACTTTGGTAAACATCTTGTTAAGTTTCTACACCAACTACAGGGCACATCACACACTTAGGAAAGTACTTTGGAATGAGATAGCTATATATTGATGTTTGTGCTTGATTTTTATTCTAACACTACAGATTAAGTTTTCCAGTACCAGTTACCCATGTCTCTAAGAAAATGCTTGAACATTGTATCAGTTAAGTTTGACAAAAACTTCAATCCCAGATTTGTAAGCACTACCAAGATTAAAATTAAGCGGTTTAGTCTCTTGCAATCTCGCTAGTTATGCCAGAGTCCTACAATACTGTACAGAAGCAGATTTTAATAACTTTTCTGAAACACCACAGTCCAAACTTAACACCACGAACAAAACATTACTGATCAAACGGACAGCAAATGAGCCTTCAGCTGATACACGCCAGTCAGGATCTGTGTAGAAAGGAGTGTAAGTTCTAGGCAATAACAAACTATAAAGAGAACTGCCTTAAGCTAACAATCTACCCCACTGCCACTAAAACATTCCCAAATGGATAAAGCAGCACACTTGCAGTGTGTCACAGATGAAGATCTCCAAACATAGCACAATTAAGCTACAGAAGCCCTCCCACTCCCAAAGCACTCTATGTACTCACCATCTGCAGGATTGCACCGTATAAGCGCAGGAGAACTTTCCGTGGTTCATCTGCAACTGTCTCAATGGTATCAGGTAGAGAGCACTGAAACAGCATGTTGCTGAGGCCACCTCTGCACAGAGAAGGGTGATTAGTGATTATTACCTAATTTGGATGAGCACTTCTGGAGACATACTAACATACCTATCACTACACAACAGATCTACTCACGAGAAACAGTTTTCCAAGACTGCCAGTAACCCGTAAGATTTCAGGAAAAAGATGGGCAGCCTCATGCTTCCTAACACACAGCTCACAGTAATCCAAATTATGGCTTGAGCTATGAACAAACTGAAGTAAAACACATTACACAGCTAAGATGTAGACTTCTGTTAGTGTAAATATTTTCAAGACTTCTAACTGGAGTCTTGTCAGAAATACTTTGTTGCACAAATGATCGAGATGACAGCAGGAGTTTCACATCACACAGTACAAAACCAAGTGTAAATTAAGAGCTGGTATCACTGAGCTGCCAGCTACAAGAATTAGCTACAAAGCTGACTATCTGTGGTACTGATGCAAGTCATACTATGCTATCACTCCAACTCATTTTAAGAGTAGAATTAAGTTTTAAATTTAAAACAATTCTTTATTTTAAAGAAATCGCTCCTGTATTTAAGACTAAAATCACCCAAACTTATCAGGTAGGACACAAACTGGGGAGATCTGTGCTTCAGTCATTCAGGGGTTACACAAGTACGCTGGCTTTTCATATCATCGGGGAAAAAGTGACAGCATCTTTGTGTGCTATGGGTTTATCAAAAAAGATAAATACTACATTAGGGGTGAATTCTCTTGGTTTCTTGCAGTCACATTACGGACATGGATCTACTCAATCAGCTTTTTTTTTTTACTACGCTGTCTAGTTGCATCACCTTCATTTTTCTTAATATGTTCACAAATACACTTTCTGCAGCAGATTTTTTCTACTTCCTTTTACAGTAGAGAAAGACATACCAGAACTTCTGGTTTACTTGCAGAACAGAAATGCAAATCAGCTCTACTGAAACACTTGTATCGTTAAAGAGACACCCTTCAAAAACAGATACAATCCAAACACAGAGGCTAACAGTAAAGGGATAAGGAAGCACAGATTTAAAAGCCAGGTAAAGCAGCATGCTACAAGTGATATTTATCCCCAACCTGATACTCATCTTAACACTTTTAAGTGATTTTCTGGATTCTCTTACAATCTCATTGTGGAAGTAGTGAAGACTTCTAGGGGAAGGCTACCAAAAAAGTGGCTGACATGTAGGTACTTACTGGGAGGTGACACACAGAAGGGCTGACTTACAGACCCAAAGCCAATGACTAAGAAGGAAAAAAAAATCAAGAGAACAGGGTAAAACAGCAGCTGCACAATATGCTCAAGAAACCAGGCAGAAGAGAACCAGGTGGCTTGGCAGGCATTCAAAAACAGATGTTTTGAGAAGTAACATGGAGTAACTTTGAGCCGTGAAGGTGAACAGGTAGAAAAACCAGACAGATGGAAAGGATATCAAATGAAGAGCAAAACCTCACTCTCAGAGGGGATCAGAACTCTGGTTAGTTATACCGGCTACACTTCGGGGTCCACTGGAACTGTCATAAGACAGGTTTTGAAAATCCTTTTCCACCTTTTCTAAGTCCATACAGAAAAAAATCATGTTTAAGTAGGAGGGAAATACATTGGAACTGACATCATAAAAAAAACACTGGGCTAGAGCTAAACAAACACTGTATGAACACTTAAGTTACTTGAACATGCTCTGCCTGCATTAGAAGTTACCTCTAATTACAGGAAGGTAATAAAAGGTATGCTTCTCCTAAAAAGTACTCAGCAGCTTAACAAGGTCAAAAGACCCTTAGACAGATAAGCTACTAGTTAGTCTACTACCAATTAATGAAGGATAAGCAATTCCAAGAGGGTCACCTTTTTTCAAGACTATTCATAAACTCCCCAAATAATCACAGCCACAGCAATCAGTTGTACTTATGTTTGCATTCTGATTAGGCATGGATTTCTTCGCTCTGAAACAAAGAATATGGACCTCCTCATCCTATGATATCATGTATTTAACTGGCATTCATAAACATGATTTGTACTAACACAGTCAAAACAGCAGTAGTCACTGGAGAATGCACACTGCTCAACTGTTGTGAAACCAGAATCTGCAAACCAACGTGACTGTGTTCTCCTTAGATGAAAGCGGTGAAAAGGCTTTTGCGAAAATAAATGCAACTGCCAATTCCCATGATCTAACACATTCTTTAAGTTCTGCCCATCCTCTCTTCCTCCCAGTCAGAAGATACCAAGCGATTTCTCAAGAAGTATTTTAGAGGGGAAGTTTCCAAGAAACACAGGAATAACTGTGCTAAAACCTAAGGCTTTAGAAATTAAGTACTGGAGTCAGCAGTACAGACTACTAAGGATGAAAAACAGAATCAAGCAAATTAGATTCCAGAAATAACAGTGTAGTCATTTCTGTAGCCTAGGAACGCTGCCTAGGAACAGTGTCACTTCTTCTCAAGATTCGCTCCCTTTAACAACTTACTACATCATTAGCATTGTCAAGTGAGCAAAAGTACTTTACAAGTAGACTTTCATTACTGACTCTTAAGGAGTTAATCATGCTCACATGTATATCTGAGATCTTCACCAACAGTTTTATACTTCCTTTTATCATCACTAACCAGGGGGGTATTTGCATGTATTTCACGAATCAACAGAAGGATAGACGTTAGGATAATTAGGAAAGCCATATATTTAGAAGCATAAGTGATCAGAAAAGCAAACTCAGTGAGTCAAGGTGAATAATGGACAAGTGTGTACTTTAAAACCACAGATGTTTGATCAGGTGGGATGACTGAGCATCGAGACACCACACACGGCCTGTAAGTGAAACCCTGAACTAGCAGCGGCTGGACGAGCATACAGGGCAGCCACACAAAGAGACGATGCAATTCCGCAAGAAAAAAGGCGAGGATCCTCCACACATCACTCAGGGCTTCCACAACACCCCCACCTCACACCCGTGGGCTGCCAAAACCCAGTCTCCTACAGGCTGTCAGCGCGCTGAGTCACCAGCAGCGCTTGGTACGGCCAGAGATGCTCCCCACCTCCGACACGCGGCATCCAGCCGCTGATTTCTGCGGCTCTGGGCATCCTCAGAGGCTCTTCTCGCCCGGGGGAGCCCGGCTGGGGGCACACAGCGGCTCCCCATCCACCCCCCCCCCCAGATGGCGGCGGAGGATGCAGCGAGGCTGGGGCTTTCCAAGTGTCCGCACCCTCCCCCGCGGCGCGATGGAAGCGGCCGGACCCCAGCGCTCCCTGCCCTCCTCGGACCCCACCATTACCCGCCGCGGGGGGGGGGAGCGCACCACAAGCACAGGGAAATAGCGTGGGGGGGGTTGAGGGGCGTGCCCGCAGCGCCCGGGGGAGCGCGGCGTGGGGCGCGGAGAGGCGAATTTAGGGAAATTGAATGAAAATAAAGCAAAAAGGCGGCCCCGGCACTGACCTGATGGGGTCGATGCGCAGCTGCTCCTCCCGCAGCCCCCGCCAGGCGCCGGGCAGGAACTCCTTGCACCACAGATAGGCCCTGCGCCGTGTGCGGGGGTCGAGCGGCGGCTCCTCCTCGCGGGCCGGCGGGGGCAGCAGGGAGGAAGGCGGCGGGACGGGCTCCTTCCCCTCGGGCTCGGCGTGAGGGAGAGCCGAAGGGGGCTGCCCACCCCCACCGGCGGGGAGACCACCACCGCCCCCGCCGCCGGCAGAACCGGGGCTGCAGCCGAGGAGGAGCCCGAGCGGGGACGGGTCGGCGTCGCCGTTACAGAATTTGGTCTTCATGGTGCTAGCGCGGGGAAAGGGCGGTGAGGCGGCCGTTAGGGCGATATGCGGACGGGCGCGGCGGTGCTCTCCCTGCTCCCCCCCGCCTCACACCTCCAGTGCCAGCCGCGAATGAGCCGCGCGGCCGCTTCCAGCCCCCTTTTATAGGCGGCGCGGCGTGAGGCCCCGCCCACCTCGCGCTTTTTCTCTGCGTTCTGATTGGCTGAAAGGGGGAGAAGGGGGTGCGCGCCTTCTCTAGGCTTCCGGACGGCCAACCTTACTGGGGGGGGGAAAGGGGAACATTGATTGGTCGTTGTCATGGTGATGGGCGAGCCCACCTCAGGGTGTGTGGGGGGTGCAGAGCAAGGTGACTCGCCCCTCCCACCGCCCCCCTCCCCACTCAATGGTCGCGGCCCCGGCCGCCTCAGGGAGGGGTAAAAAAATCCCCCGGAGGGCCGGGGGAGCTGCGGGGAAATAAATTGGCGTCACGTGCGGCTCTTTTGGGCTGTTCCTTGGCTAATCGTGGCCGTGGGGAGCCCCGCTTCCCTGGGGGTGGAACGGTGCCCTGTGTGATGTGTGAAAACCTCTCGTCGTATAGCTGTGAAGCAATAAATCACCTTTAAACCTCGAGCTGCTTCTGCGTTTCCTTGATTTTTCTTTTCCCCTCTTGGTTATTCTCCCTCCCTTGATGGCCTTCTGCTGTACGGAAGAGGAGCTTGCGGGCTCTTCTAATAACAATTGCCGTTATTTTGTAGGTGGTTGGTGAAACGGGATTTTGGGGTTGTGGGGGAGGCTGTGGCATGCTCCTTCCCTCATCCCTCCCCGAACTATTTCTCATTTTGTCTCCGTGCGTCACTGTGGCACTCCAATGCTGGAAAGCCCCCAAATAGCCCAGGGTTTGGGTTTGTTTTGAGAAGTGGCAGGGCAGCTCCAGAACTGGCTTCATAACTGCTTTACGCTTGCAAAGTGGCTTCAGCACTGCTGACGCTGCCACGGCTGAGGCATACCAGGCCCTAGTTTACAGGAAGAGTGAGGTATGGGTCAGGGATGCCAAACTGGAACAGAAGATTCCTTTTTCTTCCTTTTATGCCTGAGCTTTTCATGTGGAAATAAAATCCCTTAATCAGAGCATGGCTTAGGGTGCTGGAGAGGGAAGATGCAGTGGCTGCTGGACATGGCAACTTAGGGCTGTGGGGAAACCCCTTCTTTTGCAGGCCCCTGTTGAAGTAGCTGAAGACTCTTTGAATAGTTAAATATCAAAAAACAAAACCAAAAACCAGTTCTACAGATGGAAAGCTCATTCTGCAACAACAACCAGTGATTTCTGCACATGCAGGAAGAAGCAGAAAATAAGAGAAAATTTTGCCTTTCAAACTGTCCTTTCTGTTTCCACATGCTTGACCTTCACACTACTTTCTTGCAGCATTGGTAACAGGACTTTTATGTTTGTTTTCTTTCTAATTAGAATTATTTGACTGATTTTTTTCTAGATTGCTTTTAAGGTGGAAAGAGAAGGCAGAAAAGTCAGAGAGTGAAATGGCTTGCTTTTCCTCAGTAGAGATTATTCTATCCACTTTAACTAAGAAAACTCCAGCTTGTTGATATTGGCCATTTCATTGACATTTGTTCTTACCAAGGCATGAGCTTTGCTTTAATACTCAAATAATCTCTTTCAAAGCCTCAGAGAACTTGGAAGAAGATACAAAAATCATGGCTCTGTTTGTTTTATATCCTTCTGATTACAACACACCTTTTCGTAATGTCAGTAACATAGGCTCCAGTCCTGTAATGACTTCCCTTTTGATACGTATTCTGGATCTGTATGAAGTCTACGCACATATTTCCTAAAGGAAACAGCTAAAGCCATTTGTTTTGCTCAGTACATCATTTATTATTTTAACACGGTATTAGTATCTCATTGTGATTTCTTGTTGTATGTACAAAAAGGGTGTAGCTCACTTGAAAATCGTTCAGAATGTTTTACAACAAACACAGTCTATCTTGTGGAGAGCCACACGTGTGTACGGTGCAATAAAGGCAAAGAACAAACCAGCAGAGGAACACGTGATAGGAATAGAGGTGAGTGATAATAAGGGCTTGCAGGCTTAGTTCATATAAAGGCAAATCAATATGTTACTTCTAAAAAACGTCTTTCTTTCATTACTCCCAGAAAGTAAATGTTGGTTAGGTAATTCACTAAATCATTGGTTAGGTTTCACAAAACATGAAATGCATCCCCCACAACATAACTAACTTTCTGCTCTTACCCAAGCTCTCTCCTCGTTGGGCTTAAGGCATGCAGGAGAATCAACGTATGAGAAATTCGCACTGCTGTTCTTCGTGCAGTATATTTTAAATGGATGAAAAGAGAAAGGTTCTCATTCCAGAGCTACTAAAGTGGTGCTTTCCATAAGTTTTAAGTCTGCATTCAAATAAAACAATCAGAAAAAATAAATAAAACAAACATCTTCCTTCTACTGGGATACCTTTGTTTTTTTTTCTGCTCCTAAGGAAAAATCTCTTAAGTAATGCATATAGTCAAATTCAACAAAATTAAGGCTTCTGCTAACATCAGAATATACTGAAAACTAAAAGGCATCAGAAAAAAAAATATCGAAGAAGGGAATTAAGTACTGAATTATGAGCTCAAACACTCCAAGACTGAAAATACTAGAATCAGACTTGAGAAACCTGATTATGTTCTCAGCAGCAACTGATCCCTCTTCCCTGTTTCCATTTCTTGTGTGCTAGAAGCACCTTGTTGTTAAGTAACAATGCACTATCCTACCCACTGGATTAGTCAATCGACCTGCCATCTTCTTAAGTAATGGAAAAAGGCAAATGCATCTTCATGTTCCTGATGTCAGATTTTATACCATAGCAACCAAGCTGCATTAGCACACTATTTTTGGAGATAGCAAACACAGGTTCTGTATTTATGTTCAATTTTCAATTCCATCTAATAGGTTAATCTACAGTAGCATCTAATAGATGAGGCTTATTAAGAGAATAACTCTTCAGCTGCCTGCATCCTCTGGATAACCTACCTTGTCCTGTGAAGGAAGTAATGCTGAGATAAGTAGAGTTAGGGCACAGACAAAACATGAGCGACTAATTATGCTGTAAGGAACGATCTGAACTAAGGTTCCCTGGGGCGCAAAGAGACTCGAGAGTTTGTATGACCTTGGCTATCAGCATGAAGAGACAAAAAACTTCTTGTCACAGAAGCCTCCTTTTCCCCAGACAGGAGCTCAATTCTTTTTTCACTGTAACTTACTTTTTCCTCAACCTCCATACCATGACCACATAATCTATTCTTTCAATAGCTGAACAGAATGCAGTGGTCAGTGAGTCTACTATGTCCTGTGAAGTACTGGAGACGCTTCTTCACCAAGTCTGGATGGAAATTTCTGCTTTTCACCATTATGAATGCAGTCAGTCAAATATTCAGTCACGAGAGAGCATGTCTTCTTTCTCTCTATTACAGCATAACACGAAACATTTGTCTTTATTAATTTGTGTGATATACTAAAGCTTTGAAGTTTTTTTTTGTCTTTTTTTCTCCCCCCCCCCCCCCCCCCCCCCCCCAGTTTTCTGTAATACTTGTATATCTTCAGCAAAGGGAATTGCAGTTGGATTGACGCATGATTTTATTCACCCCAATTGCATTAGTGTGGTAGAAATTGCTTATTGCTCACAAAAGAGCTAAGTCTAGAATTCTGACTCATTGCTGCTCTATTTTCTTTCACAAGTCTTTCTCATTATTATACAGAGAAGCAGCAGATTTTACTGGCAAGATCAAATGCCAGCTAAGCCCAGAACTGCCACATGACACGGAGAATGACACTTGTGCAGAAGGATGCGGATACTTATATCAGCTGAAAAGCTCGCAGACGTCTTAGCAGTTGTCAATAAACATTCTTCACGTACCAGGAGCAGGTTGCTACTGAGATTGTGAGTCCCATTTCTGAAACTAGGCTGAGGCCGGAGACTTTGGCACGGGAGCTGTGCAGTCGTTGCGAGTGTGGGTGAGAGTTCAAGGCTGTCCCTGCATCCCTCTGCCTGTCAGCTCACCTCCTTAGGAGGGGAGCATTTTGCCGTGGCCTAATTCTGTGTTCAAATTGCACTTGGAGCAGAGAGCCTGCTTCAGTGGCATGAAGCTGCAACAGGGGAGGTTCGGGCTCGGTTTTCGGAAAATGTTCTTGACTGAGAGGGTGGTTGGCACTGGAACAGGCTCCCCAGCGAAGTGGTCATGGCACCGAGCCTGACGGAGTTCAAGAAGTGTTTGGACAACGCTCTCAGACATATGGTTTGATTTTTGGGTGGTCCTGTGTGGAGCCGGGAGTTGGACTCGATGATCCTTGTGGGTCCCTTCCAACTCGGGATATTCTGTGATTCTATGCTTTCATTTTTCAGCTCCTTGGTTCTATGTCTGGTAAGAGCCTTGCTGAATTTTAAACAGATATTAAGGGTGATGTTTCTTATTCCTTGCATCAATAGTCAAAAAGTGCTACTCTGAAAGCCAGGGATTAGGAGGGTTTGAAGTTGCATCAGCCACCTAGGCAAGATGCAGCTGCAAGAAAGAGGCTGCACTGCTGTCCTGGCTTCATCTTCCTCGGTGATAGGAAAGGTACTGGGGTCATGGAGGACAGACAACATCCCTCTAGGTCCAGCAACAATACTACATGGAAAAATAGACAATGAACAACCCAGGCAGAACAGAGTATTCCATCCAAAGCCCTCTTTGCTCATTCCTTATCAGGGGAATTTGCAACAACATCTATGCTTTGACCCTTAGAGAGAATTTTGGGACTAAATTTGAGATGATCCATAAAGACGGGTTGTTTTATTTTCCTTCTGTGTTTGCTTAGCTTCCAGCACAAAATGCAAGCCAAAACCAAGTTGCAACATAGGACTTGAAGTGTAACTGCTAGAGCATGTACGGGCCAAAGATGGGGTTTATCCTAGGAACTGGCTTGGTATGTATGCCTCCCACGACTGTAAGGGAAGTGTTACAGCAGAAAGCAGCCCTACCAGAAAGATAATATGCTCATTCATTTGCTATGTTGGTCTAAGATAACTACAGAGACCTAGAGCTTGTACGGTGCCAGGTACTCCAAGCAGCATGCTGAGATAACATTACCTGGCTCAGGTTCCAGAGAATGACTTTTCCTGGTGTCAGACTGAGCACACTTTTATTATATTAGAAGTTACTTAATTTGTACCAACTTTATCTCATTGAATAACCCAGCTGAGGAACTCAGGACCTCAAAGGTTTCAAAAATCCAGTAGGAATTAGCTAAATGTTCTCTTCTGTTAAAAACCCCAGCTTTGAAACTCCTGCTTGTGCAGGGCACGGCGTGCAGTAACAGCTTCAGCCCGCAGAACAATGCACCATCAGCCGAGTTTCGCTTCTAACAGGCCCAGTTTAGTAATCTCTCCCATGAATCCAGGCACTTCAACATCTGTTTTACTTTTGGACGAGTGTCAAACTTCTACAAACCTACCTCAGCCTCCCCCCAAACCCCAGCGAGTTGAAGAGTGCAGCCTTTGCCAAAGGAGATGCATGGAGCAGCCTCCCCTCCTGGCCTGGGGACTGCGCAGAAATCCCCTCGCAGGGGAATCCTCCCAGCCTATGCTCAAAGAAGAAAACAGTTGCTATAGTAACTGGGTCCCTACCTGCGTTGAACTGGCTCCCTCCTCCTTCTTCATCCTCTCTGGGTTTATCAGGCCAGGTTCTGGGGGCCGGAGGAGAGGCCCGCAGAGCGCCGGAGGCACGGGGGCACCATCCTGCGCATCCCACGCCCTGCTGGCGGTGACGCTGCTGCCGTGCCCTGTAACCACCCAGCCTGCAGAGGAACAGCCTCTTTTCTTCCCTTCTTGCCTCGTGGGATCACTTGCGCATCCTTCATGGTCTCACTGGGATGGATGTCAGCCCCACTGCTGAAACGGAAACTGGATGCAGTCTCTGTTCTGCAACAGCGCCTTTTTGCAACTCTTCCTGTGGTTAAAAATGACTGTACTAATCACTGAAAACACTCAAAAGGTTCTAAACAGCACAGAATTGTTTTCCCAATATGCCTGCTCTAGTCAGACCTCGGACTAACAGACTAATGATTTATAATGCATTACAAATCCCATGTCCGGGAGCCAAAGAAACCTGCTCTAAGAACGTGCCAGTGCCACCTCCAGCCATCCCAAGCGTGTGACTGCACTCACTGGGACATGTTCCCCTGGCACAAGTGGCCTCGCGTGAGGCCGATGTGATGTGACCGGGGAGAAAAAAAAGGTTAGATGCTCTGAGCCTAGATGGCCGTAAGGAACCCAAGAGCCTTCACCGGACACTTCCATGGACAGAGTAGGTGCAATGCCAATTAAAGGAGTTCCTGATCATGTTCAGGTTCATGTTCATGTTGCTGTCATTAACACGATATTGAATGATCTATATTTAAGTACCATGCAATAAAAAGATCCCAGAGCACGCTCACATCAGTACAGTGCTGTACTCATGAACAACAGCCAGCAGTAAACTAAAAATGTGCGTGCATTTCTAAAAAATTTCAAAACCTATCTTTTACCCAGACAATGAGGTAGGTCACAGACTAATCTTAAAACGGCTTGGACTTCTAAGTGGTCATTTTTTCCTCCCTTTCGCTCATTATGCAACAAAGTGCTATGCTAAGTATGCATAGCAATGGACTAATACCAAGTTGAAATAACTGATTTGTGATGGAACTTGTAACTCCAGTACTGCTGGTTATTCAAGCATGCTGCAGTTTTTTCCTGTATTAGGTTTTAAAACAGGTGGATTCCAGATATGGACGCCGGGCGCTACGGTTTTGACTTGGGCGCTGTTTATATTTAAGTAACTATAATGACATAGCTGTTATGGCATCCTTGCATAGTTTATCGTTTAAGCCAAAGAATGGTTTCTGGTTGACTGTCTCCTCGTGGGCTGTCAAACCTCTGCCATTCATCATGCGTACAGCTGGGGCAAGGAGGTAGCAGAGTGAAGTTTCTGAATCTTCTGGGAGCCAAGTCTGCAGATGGGGCTCCACCAGAGGCAAGGTACAGGATCTAGCTTTAGCAATCCATGTCGCTCAGATGCATTTATTCCTTTCCAGTGATAACAACTAGCAACCCGAGGTTAAAGAAAGGTCATCAAGTCAGAAAACGTTTCCAAATATGCAACAGTAGGATTACTCAGGGAGCCACCTGCCATAGAAGTGATCACCAGACTTCAAGCATACACGTTTGAAGAAATACGGGTAAATACAGGAGTATCAGCAGAGCAAAGACATTAAAACATTTCAGAGTGCTGCCTGTGTTCCTCCTGAGAGACTGACTGACTTCAAGTGCGCTAGACTGAAACCTAGAAAATAATAGGTCTTGGCTGTTTTACACAGACACTGAGGATTTCTTAGCTTCTCTGAAGAGTGTTAACTCGTTTCCATTTGGAAAGGGAAATACATACCCCTAAATTTCCTGTGCTGATTTATTAATAAAAAAAAATCACTTTTTTTTAAGGGTAACTTTATACATAGCCAAAGTGATTTTGTGATACACCTCAACTTTGCCTCAGTTCTAAGCTCGCTCTTCTGTTTTACTGGAATCATATCACACACTACAGAGTTTTGGCTGTGGCATTTTGTAATTAACTAATATAACCCTGCTTTTTTTCCATCTTGACTCGGGGGAATAACACAATTACACGTGACAACAAGAAAATTGTCATCAAGTAATTAAGCCTAATTAGGATCCCCCTGAAAACAAACCAAAACCCACTGTTGGTTTAACTGGAGCATGTGGTACTCCGTTACAGGCATTTGAGAGTTTTAGGAATTGAACACAATGTCATATCAGGAATTTCCCCTCTCCACTCTGATGATAATTTGCACCAACTGAATTTACAAACCTGGCTTGTTATGTATTAACCAGTCATCTGGGAATCCTATTGAGTAACAGAGCAGTTGTTGCGACACCAGGACTCCCATATAAATCATGCCCCACTCTTAAGCAAATATTGGTTCGCATGAGAGATATGACTGCAGTTTAAGAGGTTACAGGTGCCGGCTGAACTGCTTTAGAGAGAACCGCTCCCTCCATTTGAGATCCGCATCAAAGTCATCACTTTAGTTGGAGTTCAGAGGAACAGAGCCTTGCCCTTCACTTTTGATATCAACACTCTATATCAGAATCTAGTTTTGATGCTCTAAAATGAAACATGTCATACCCTGTATAAGCTCTAAGTTATTTAGTTATTTATACTCCATATAGATGCAACTTGTGGAAGGAGGGGAGTGAGAGAAGTTATTTTTAGGGGGCACTGAAAACAGGGGGAGACAGGAACCTGTATTTTTTTTTTCCATCATACAGATGTTGTAACAACTGCTACCCAAAAAATACAGAGAAAGGAATTTGAGGTGAAAGAAATATATGATGATAAAATGGAAAAATATCTTCCACGCTTTGGAAAATAGGAGTCCCTCGTCAGTCAGAGGAAGACTCAATGGAAAAGAAGTGCCCCATCCCATTTGTTTTCACACTAACACAAGATTTTGTGAGCCACAGCCACACTGGCAATCTGCTCCTCTGTTGCGATACAGGTATCTCTATCACTTAGCCTTGAATCCCAATCGTTCTTCTGAGTAGGAGGAATACATCTCCTTTTGGATGCATTTCACAGTTACGTATCTGAACCAGAATGAGTTTCCCAAAGTCTCCTGGGCACTTACGTCTCAGCAAGTCCTAAGCCAGCAACCTAGAGACAAGAGCACATATGCTCCCTTCCAACCCGTACAAATAAGTGGATTGTGAATAATACAAGCCAGCTGCTCTAAATTTCCAATTCATGTGAATATTTGCTTGTAAGAGTAGCTCTGTAATTGCTATATTCACTAAGCAAATTATTCAGAAAAAGAAATATACATCTATGCATTGTCTTAGCTTTCAGAATGTTTTCTTAACAAAACTACTTGTAAAAGAAATGGTTGGAATCAAAGCTTAGGTCATCATACCACCTGAGACATTATGTAAATCATAAAATTCAGGAAATAAATACCTCAAGGAGGGAACCTTCTGGCCCTTAGTTGTTATTCTTATCCAATACCATCTAGTCACTAAATTCAGAGTAATTAGCCCAAGAAAATATTCTCCAGTAAAAATTTGACTATGGTATGCTTTTCACAATTCCATAGCACATGCAGAAAATTGCTGTTCTTCAAACAGTGTCTCCACACAGACTCTGCTCGCCACGTGCACATCCCACACAAGCACAACAGAGCAGTTTTGGCCTGCAGTATCTGCTGGGGTTGACACCATCACGACCTCCCTGTACCCCGTGGGATGAAGGACAGAATGAATTCAGTTATCCCTCCATTCTTTCTAATTGCCCATAGCTGTAAGACAAAATCCTCCCTTATATCATTCTCCAGAACATTGTGCAATGTTAAATCCTTTCCTTACGTCTGTAGTTAGCTAGCGTACCACTCTAAATTGTGCAAGAAATTCTCTTGTCCGCTGCTTGACGAACTAGTTAAGGAGCTTTATGCTATTGCAGTCTAGCTGCTGTGACTAAAACAAAGTCCTCTTGGTTCCCAGCTGGTTGCTAGCCACGAGTTTTTGACCTCTCAAGCGACTTTCAGGGATCTCCGCTTTGCACCTCACCAAAGCGTGGCATCCCTCACAGCGCTCATCAGATAACGCACACAGAGATGTGCTGCCACATCTGGGCAGGAGGACGAGATCGGCCACGATAAGTTGTTCCTCTCCATGTATATTCCTGCGGGATCTGCACCCCAGCTGCCCAGGACAGCTTGTGCTGCCCTTCATGGAAAGAGCCCCGCTGTGGCACCGAACAGCGGCACGGGGAACTGGAGCTGTGCAGTACCCAGACGAATGAAAGCCACATCAGACATGCTGAACTGACCAGTTCGGGAACTAAATTCCAGCATTGCTGCTCTGTACCAGCTGCACACCTTCCCTGCTCAGTAAAAAAGATCCCTTCAGACACTTTGCGGCTCTCGGGGCAATGCTGGAGCAGAGAAAGTATTTCAGCAAGGGCTGGTCAATTGTTGTGTAATTCCGTCTCAGCACCTCTCTTGTGCTGAGTTCAGGGAAAGGGAGAAATTTTGTACTGTTGTCACCACAGTTAAAATATTTAGAGGATTTTCTCTCTGAGGATGAGAGCTTCTGTGCAAGGATGTACCCGAGTTAGCACCTGTGTGTTCTGGGCATGCTTGAGATGGAAAAGGAGCAAAATATATTTCTTATCTCAGCAATTGGCGCTGCTAAGAGAAATAGTTCTAGCTCATCAGTCATGCAATCAAACACTTGCAATTACAGGCCTCCACAGTAACAGAGAAAAACCCAGCTGAATTCAGACTCCAAGCACAACATCTGTTAGAGCAGTGTCATCCTGAGGTTTTCGGAGGACTGTCTGAAAGAGATCACAAATGAGAATAAGCCCTTCCAAGCACGAGTAATTAATTTGTCTTAGCCCTGTATGATAGATTTTGCCACACATTGTTTTGCAAGGGGTTTTGAAGCCAAGCGAGCAGCTAGTGGACAAGAAATCTCCCCGGGCCCATTTAAGCCTTTGTAAGAGCTTTCCTCCTTTCACGCGTGCCTGCCAAAGCTATGACTCGTGCTGAAGAGGCTGTGGTTCAAGAACGGAGAACTGGCTTGTCTTGTGACATTCCCCTCCACCTGAGGAGGTCGAGGACCTGACACCGAGCCGCTTACCGTGTCAACAGGCGAGCAGAGCCAGGACTCTCCTTCCTGCTGTTGGCCCATTTGGCTCGGGACTTTGTGTATTTGTCCTTAGGGGACACCAGTGTCCCCGTACCTGCCTGCCAGCTATCAGCCCCTGGCACAGCCCCAGCGGTCCCAGTGCACCCGGGAAGTGAGAGGCAGAGGTTCAGCGGTGACAGCCCCAGCTGGGTCAGGCCATTCTGGCACTCGTGCATGACCGTGATGTCTGCGTGGCCTGGGTGACGCCGCCAACGCTGCCAGCGCTGCCGTTCGGAAGCGCTCCTCGTGGCCGCATGGCTCCCGGCCACAGCCAGGGGCTGCTCAGTTAAAGTTCAAACCCCGGCCAGAGTCACAGGGACGGCTCCTGCTCCCTCCCTGCCCTGAATTAGAACGACCTCAGAACAAACAGAGTGATCTCAAAAAAACAAAAATAGAAGTGCTATTCAAACACCACCTGCCTTCCTAGAAAATCCAATTGCCATCCTTTTCACCTACCGGGAAGCCCCACGAGGGCTTTCTGTCGGCACCCTAAGGCCTTGCTGTCCAGCAAGCTAGCCCTGAAATGGGGGACTTGCTGCCTAGGGTGTTTTCTCCTCTATATTGAATTCTGCAGCGATCACTCTCTGTTTTTCCCCATTCAAAACATCCATCTCCGTGTAACCTCAGTAGAGTTACAACCTTAACAGGACTTTCTTGTTCTTGGTAGATTGTTCATTTACAGTCTTCCTGTGCCCCTTATCTTCCTCTCACGGTGAAAAACAACTCGGGCCCCAAGACCTCCTGAGGTTTGTGTGAGGCTTTATTACGCCATGGGTGGGATTTCACCACAGACATCTGCCTCTCAGCGCGGCTCAGGCTCTGTGTACGGTCAACAGCATCAAGGGCAAGGCTCACATCTTCCTGAAAATTCTTCAGACAAGCACCAATTTCTTTTGTTTGGCTATTAAAGGAAGCCAGACGGGGCAGCTTGGGTACACATCCACTTTGTAGATGCCTGAAATGAAGATGAATACCATCCCAAGTGACTCCGAATTCTGCCTGAATCAATATTTACCTCTTGACTGTTTCCCCACAAACGAAGCTGAGCCATGCACCCTCAGCATGCCAGGAGCATGTTCGTTTTTCCAGTAGGAGGGCCAGGCCTGCTCTTGCCCCACAGCCTTTGCAGCAAGGTCTCTTTCCTAAAAGTGATGCCATAAATGAATGAGATTAGATCCACCTAAATTCAGTATAGTCCTCTACATCTTGGGAGAGACAGCCTCTTATTTCCTTGAAGAACATCTGCACTGCAGAAAAGTTCCCACATGATGATCACTACCCACATTTTCCCAGTTCTGGCCCTTACAGGGGCTTTTTGGTCAGCCATGAGTCCTTTCCCTTCCTTGATTTGAAACTTGGCAACTTGTCTGCGATAGGGGTAACCTAAGGATCCCCTTGAAAAGGCACAAGACTGATGAACACACAGAGGAAGAAGGAAGACAAGGGAGCAACTGATAGAGGCAGATCCAGGCAGCTCTAAAAAACCTACTGTGCCTTAATAGCAAAAGCAAGACAGGAGGGAAGGAACGTGTTATGGGTTTGCACGAGGAGGGCAGGAGGCTGTCAGCCTGCTGGGAAGAGGGCAAGAGGCTTGTTCTGAGGTGGTGGCCAAGCTTAGGTAGCCCAGGTCGTCTGGGGCAGGATGGAGGTCTCTGTGTCCCCTCGTCTACTCAGGAAAGATCTGGAGAGGTGTCAGTGCGTCGGCACAAAGATTCAGCACACGTGCTGCAGCAGTAGAAGAGGTGATCCTTTCTGTTCTAGCTTGGCTGTTGCTGTTGGCTGCTAACCAGTAAAAACAAAGGTTTCCTGTTGTTATTACCACGTTTGAGGGATCAGTGTGAAGGACAACCCTGCCACCAGGCAGAGTAACACAGTTGAGAATCTAATAGCTCTCTCCTATCCTTTTCTTTTCAACTGTGTTAAAATGATAACACTCACCTTATCTGCAGACTAACAATAGCTCCACAGCGGCACAGGAAAGTTAAACAAGCCTTAAGTCAAGGGTGTGTAGCCATCACCCCCAAGCACTGACTGATGCTACAGACCACATACTCTTCTAGGGGAAAAAATGCAAAAGGAAGAGGTTTTGAGGTGGATCTAAAACTACAGTCACAGAGTCCAATGTGTGCCCACCTACAAAGATCTCCCCCAGGTACGGAGTAGAGGCTATCAAAATCAGAGACTTTCTTTAAATCAGGATGTAGCCACGTCAACAGCAGATAATGTTCTAATGTTCTAATGTGGGTCATGAAAAACAAATATAGTTTAAAAAAAAAAAGGGCAAACCAAAACAACAACGACAACAAAACCTGACATCAAGCCAGTCATTGATAGGCAGACACCACAAGGTGACTGAACTAATGTGTCCCCAGGGACTGTACTGCTACAGTGCAGTGCAATAACTCAACTGCATCACGTGAAGCAGAGCAGGATCCCTGCGCATCTGGAAAGTTTTTGTGCTACGAGTTACTGCAGTCCTGGTCAATACACTTTCCACAGAGCACACAGCACTCTTATGATTATCCTCCCATGCTACACCAATTTAATTAAAATATTACAGACTCCTGGGCAGGGCTTTGTTTGTTCCAAGCTGTATTTTTTCATGTGCTTAGCTTTTCTTTCAGTAAGGTGTGTTCTCCCACACCCACCCTCTGGCCTTGAGAAGGCCAGTCCCTTAAGAAACCACTCCACGCTCTGTTTGTTTTAGTAATTCTTACCCAAGGTCTTTATCTCAGAATCCTGTTTGTGCAGCTTTGGACAAGATTCAGCACTCGCTGGGGAGGGTGAGCGAGGGGGGAAGGATTTCTTAGTGCCTTTAGTATTTAATATGTTATCTTCCCTGGGACTGTTAAGTAGATGATTTACAAGCTTGTTGGCCCTGAGATGGTGTGAATCTCTGCCCCTTACAGTAGGAGTAAACACAGCTCGACACAGCAGCTATGGGAGCGGTATGGGGAACTGCAGATTTTGGAGCACGCGCAAGGCACCCAGGAAACCTGAGACGAAAACACTGCAGTGACTATCCCACTGCAAATCCTCTCACCTGCTTCTGGCAGGTCTGTTCATGACGGGAACAAACCAAAAACCACCTCCAAATCCTCCTGCAGTTAGCTGCACCTGCAAATTCACAGCTTGTGGCGCTAGTCCAGGTAGCAAATTTGCTAATTAGAGTAATGGATCTGAGAACCGGCCAGCGTTAACAACACACACGTGGCTGAATGAGAGCCACTGGCCAAGGCCAGGCTGCTGTAGCCCAAGCTGTATTTGGGGCTGTGTGAGCTTAGCAACACAGTGCAGGAATGCCTGGAATGCTTCGGCCAGCAGGTACTCAGGAGATCCCACTCTAGGAAATGTCTGCGCTGCTCATAGAAATAGTCCTCCTGCCCCTGGCCTCCCGGAGACTGCAGCGGCGGCCTCCCTCTTCTCCCCTCCAAGCTCCACACAAAGAAAAACCTCTCCAGCTCGGCTTAACCTCAGCTCCCCTTTCCGAGGCAAAAATCATCATGGGAAGTAGAAATTCCACAAGTCAGCAACGTCCTGGTGCCTTTCCAAACATGCTCAGGGGCTGGGTAGGGCCTTGGAAGGCAAGCTTGTTTTTAGAGGATGGTCTCCTCCACAGCAGTGAGTCCAAATATCTGCAGTCCATCAATTTAACAGCTTCCAACAGCTGGAAAAATGCTGCTGATCTGCCTGTTTGAGATAGGTGGAGCTACCACAGTTTTAGAGAAGACCAGTTCTGCCTTTGCAATAACCTTCCCTCATCATAACCTGTCCTCATCTTCCTCCACCTCCCCAACACTGAAATACCTTGGAGACACCAGAAAAGTGCTCAGTCAATTTGTCAGATCTTTTGAATTTTCTGGCTCTGCAAAGCAATGCCTGGTAAAAGAGGGTTGTCCCTACCACATAACCACCAGCCCTGCGCTCACCACCAGGAAGAGCAGGAACACCAGGAGCTTGCACTGCCATGTCTAGGGCTGTTCTTGGGAAGAGAGACACAAAATGCGGAGCCCTTCTCTCTGCCATGTCCTAAAGATGCATATTTTCACAGGAAACACTCCCTTGCAAGTGTCGCAAACTGTTTTAAGGGTGAATCACCTCTGCCTATCAACTTATTTCCTATCGCTCCTGGACAGATAACGTGACTGGCAAGAGATGTCTTCTACTCTTTTATAATTGGCTAAGAAACTTCACTTCTGCAAGGGAAGGCTGTGAATCACTGTAGCTGGCACTGAAAATGACATGAAGTGCAGACGTGTCAAGCTGGAGATAGACAGAAGCAGAGCTAGTTGCCAACTGAGCAGTGTAAGCCTCTTGTGTTAAGGAATACACTAGCAGGGACAAACGAGCCAAGCGAAAGACTGGCTATTCCAAAACACACCACAGTCACTGCATGCAAGCAGAGGTCTCCTAAGTAAGGTGTATGTCTTATATATAGGCAGGATAAGCAGAATTTTCTGAAAGAAGAATTAAAGCAAGCTCCAACATTGCTTGCACAGTGGTAGGCACAGCTCATTGAGTAGCTGAATAGAAAATATTCATTCAACACATAAATAGGAGAGGAAGAAAGGAAAAAATCCACTTAACACAAGTCTCTTCTGTGTTCAAAGGAGAGAAACAGATTCCTCCAAGGTTCATCCCCTTCATCTTCATCACCAACCTCTAGTAATGCCAGAGGGGGCAGCTCAACCCATCCTGGGTGCGCAGAGCACAGAAAGACTGAATAGGATGCCTCCGTTTTGGTATGATGAGACCCATCCGAAGACAAGTTGCTTCTGCTCAATGTTCAGGAGGAAAGGGGCTCTGGCAAAGGACTTAGACCAAGGATCTTTAAGAGACAAAGCTCCAGCCCTCAGCCGAGGAGCCTGTGCCCTGAAGTTGCAGCCCCAGCAGCGGCAAGAGGTGGGCTGCTGCTTCCAACTGGAGCGCCGAGGACTGCAGCTTACGCAGCTATAGCAGCATATCTAAGTGATAAGGGCTGGCTGCCGTTGAAGAAATCACACAAGGAAAGGGGAGCACCCAAGAGAAGCGATGGGCAGCTCTAGCACTTTGTATTCAGGAAATGTCCACTCCTGTAAACAGCTTTTAAGGACTCAAGGAGAAGAGGTAAGGAAGGGGGAAATAAATGAGATTCAAAACAAAAGCAGGTTGAAAGGCAGGAGATCTGCCTGATGAGAGCTGTTTGGTTGTGATTACACACTGCTACCCTACATCCTTTGATCCTCCAGCACTGCCATGCAGTAGTCCAGTTGCTTCCCTATTTCTTCTCTCCCCGTCTCCTGTTCTCTACTTAACTCCTGCAGTTTTTCTTCCAGGGTCTCAGCTGAGATTGGTAAGGTGACCCCACTCACCCAAAGCACACGCAGCTTATTACTATCAGCACACACCTTGGTGCTTACTGATCCCTTTGTGCCTTCCCTTCCTATTTTGTATCCTCTTCGGACACCATTTAATTCTTGCCTTTCCTTCCCTGGCCCTCTTTCCTGTGCTATTTCCCCAAATATCCCAAGGATCCTACATCAGTACAAAAGAACAAACTCACTCCTCTCGTGCAACTCACCCTAGCAAAGGGAAAGCTCTAAGCATCCCTTGCTGACCCCTACATCTCAGTCATCCACTTACTATTTTAGAAGCAGCCAATGCCACGGAGTAGTACGGAACCCAAGCCCAGCACGTCTCTACAATAATTCAGTTTATTATTTAGCAGATAAGGCCAACGTTTTTCTTTTGTGCTCACAGCTTGTGTAAAACCGTGATAATTCACAGCCAAGTTCTGTCAGAGCCCGCGGTGATTGGTAACTCCTGGGCACCAGCTCTTCAGCCCTTGTGGGACAGGGCCTTGCTCCACCAGAGGGTCTCTTTCCATAGACCAGGATCTAGTGGGCCTTTGTACAGCAAGAGGCCAGAGATGGAAATGATTTGGATTAACAGAAGCTTTCCTATCAACTTCCAAGGCTTGAAGTAATCACAAAAGCTCAGCAAAGAGGGTATAAAAAGTAAGGGGGTAGTCCTCCACAACTGAGTGAAAATGAGCGTTTTAATAAGGTAAAAGCAATCTGTGCCAAAACTCACAAACAAACAAAAAAACAACCCACATCATCTAGAGTGCCAGGTTTTTAAGCCTTATTTTAAGCACTCCCTCTTATGCAAAGTAAGTGAGCACAAAAGCAGGAGCATCTGCCAAAGCTGTTAAGCCTGGAGGACCGTCTGTTCTGAATGAGAACAGGCCCTCACCGAGGTCACTCAGGTCCAACCAAGCCTCCTGATCTTGCTTTTAAGAAGCACCTGGCCAAAGGCAGCCCCAAAGTTGCAGAACCTGGCTGGAGTTCGTGCCAGCTGTCATGCAGACCAGGGCAGGCTGAGAGCTGCAACCACTTCCACACGGGACATGTCCTGCAGAAAGGCACGAAGGCAGAACTGCAGGACACCGATTTCACTTGGTCCCACCATCGCCTGGAACTTCAAAGCAGATGAGAAATGTCACCTGCTCGGATCCGCTGCCCTGCTTGCATGGAGAGCGACCCAAAGCTTCAGGGGAGGGGTAAATGTGCCATGCCTTGGCTTGCACAGAGAGGAATTGCCTTTAAATTGTTACTGCTCCGCCAGCTGTAAAAACTGAGATTTCTATTTCTGCCCAACAGTTCTCCAAACAAAGGCATTATATTGACAAGTTTAATTCAAATCCACATGCCGGGGAACTGCAAAATTGCTCGCTCTGTCTGAAGTAGTAGCTTTTGGAAAAGTTGGCAATCCCAGAGAAACGGTGAACTTCTCAGAAATCTGGGGGAGAAGACAGAAAACTCCTTTTACTCATAGATTTCTGCTTTCCACTACATACTGCATGTGTTTACCTGCTTCACTGCATGAGAAAGTGGCTGCACAGGTGCCTGGAAATCGCAGTGCAAGGTCCCTCCTCCTCAATACAGTTTAGTCCCTTCATCTTTTCAAGGCCTTTCCTCTCCTATTGCATTTCCATCTCCTGGGCCACCACTGCCTATTTTTCCTCTCCTGCCAAGGTCACTCAGCTTCGTACTTGCCCCAGAGCCTTCAAAGCTAGATGCTGGAGCAATGTTTCTGCTATACCTCAAGGCAGAAATGTTGCTGCCCTTCTGCTCTGTGTGAAGGCACACACTGCGGGTACCGGCACGAAGAAGTGATCCTCTTTCACTGACCATGATCTGGCTGTTGTTATTTGCAGCTTTCTCCCTGCATGCCAGGTTTAGCACCTTAAAGCACCACCCCACGCCCTTCTGGATGCACGTTGTGCTCTCAGGGCAGGGGTGACGCAGGGCATCCTCTCAGCGCCCCGAAAGGAGGACGACAGCCCAGGATTTACAGAGCCCGAGGGGACAATTTGCTGGAGCGTACAATGTTGGCCTGGAGCTGCTGCTGAGCTACTGCTGGAGGTCAAGGACAAATCTGGTTTATGTGGCAGCAGTTATACCAGCTGGTAATATAAAAATAAATAAATAAATAAATAAAGCTGCCCTTGGGCTGCTTTCTCTGTCCCCTAGTGCAACTGAAAGCTTCTTTCAACTCCAGCCCTGCAGAGCAGGCAGTCAGTAGGGAAGAGCCCTCCAGACAAACTCCCTCCTGTCCCTAACAGCACTTCCAACATCCCTAAACCAGGTTCCTCTACAAAAGGAGAGGATCACAACCCACCTGAGGCCTCATCCTAAATGTCAGCTGAACTTAGCTTCTTGCAACAGCTTATCCTGTTTGGTGGTTTTTCCTCTTTGTTTGAATAGGCCCCCAGAGTCAAGCAAAAAAGCTGGTTGGAAGGCCATTTGAGAAGAACTTGAGGCATGACAGCGAAGCAGCACAAAGCACTAAATGAAACATCCACGAGCTAGAGAGGCACTGAGATGGAGCCCGAGAGGCTTGCCAATGTCAACAAACAAAACCTGCTGCACACCCAGCCCTAGGAGGAAGCAGGAATTCCTTGCCCAGAGAAGAAACTCCTGGAGATAAGCTCCGTGAGAGCATTGGCCCTAGGAAGATACCTGCCAACGGGGCTATGGTGAGGTGGCAAAATGGGTTCCTCTGAGCTGAGCTGGCACGTGCGGTTATCTCAGAGCATTTACAGCTTGCAGCCCAGGCAGGCAGGGTACTTATATCAAAGTTCAAGCCATCCGTGTTTTGGTGGACATGTCATTTCACAGTCCTTCTGTGATCCTTCAAGCCCGGGGAGGTCCAGAGTCTAAGGTCAGGCCCTCATAAATGGGAATTTACTCATGCTCAGCTGACTCCGATGTTGCCCTTTGAATGGACACATCAACAACAGGGGCTGAGCTGCCTCACCCACTTCCACCTCCCCTCCTTTTCTGATGCCTTTTTGTCAATGCAAACTGGAGGATGACAACTCAGACCTGCTGTCGTGAACTTTGGCTGCAGTGTGAGCTGTTTGCCTTGACCACCGGGCAGTATCGCCCACCGGGCTCCAAAACCAACATGAACTACACGATCTGATGGGCTTAGATAACATCCGCTAACAGCAGGCAGGGCAACACCGGAGAAGTAAACCATCCAACGACTCTGCCTTGTGAATTACAACACCGTGCAGGGGTAATACACTACCCTACCCAAAAAAAAAGGCACACACAGTTTCGCAACTGAAATCGCAAAAAAGCATGGGCCTAGATGTGTTTAAATCAGAGTGCTTTCTGTACCAGGGGCTGCTCAGAACACAACATTTCTGCAAGCACTGGATTATGCCTACTTGTATGAGCCTAAAAGAAACTATGCACTCCCGTGTTTTCCCCTCTTCCTGGCTATGTCTCCAGCAAAGTCATCTCCTCACACTGCTGCTGGCACTGCTGCCCTGCCCTGTCCTCCTCATCCCATCCTTCAGAATTTTGCCCATTGGAAAATTTCCCTGAATGGGAAATTTCCACTCTTGGAAAATTTCCCGGAGTGGTTCAGCTGACAGTAGCATTAAAAGTCACAGCGTGTGCCTGCAGATGTCTTTGTATCAAACATTCAGAGATGTAACAGCAGAGATTTAATTGCCACAACCGTGCTCTTAAATGACTGCTGCTATCTCGGGCTATGCCCTTGCCAGAGACGACGCGATGCAGACCTCACTCCCCCAACAACTGCAGAAGTCCAAGTCCGTGCTGAAAAATCCACTGCTCGAGTTTTTTCCCTTCATTTCAGGGTCACTCCCCCCCACACACACACCAAAAAAACCCTCAACTCTTAAATCTTTCTCCCGGCACACCGAGATAAGGAGTAATGCTCTCCTGAGTGCCAGTCACTGGGAAGACGCCGGCTGTTGGAGCAGATACCTTGCTCTGTCCTCCTCGCCTCGTCCTTGAGAACTCTGCCCATTATTCCTTGGAAAACTTCCCAGAGCAGTTCAGCTTACAGCAGCACTGAGAACCTCAGCATGTGTCAGGAGATGTTTTTGTATCAGATGTACCGGGATATAATGTGGCAGATGCTTAATTATCACAAGGTTTTTGCTCTCTTGTATCCTCTGTTGCTTATTACTCGGGGAAAGAATGAAAGAAAGAACAAAAGAGCCAGCAAGAAGCCACAAACCCTTCCTTAAGTAGTAACCAGGCTACCGTTTTTTGGAACTTTTCCTGATGCAACAAAAGACAGCATAAAGACAGGAACTTTGGCGGTGGCGGTTTTGAACTCCACAACCCCTCGCTTTCCCCTGGTTTTCTATGCGTGCGTTACTGGAAATGCAATCGACTGCTGGGCAAACAGTCAGGCTCCAGATAGGTATTTGAGAAGTAGCAAGCCTCCGGGAGCTGCTGTTGCTAGTATCGAAGGGAGATTTTCACCGAAGCAGCTCCAAATTCCCGAGTGAAGTGACGTCCTGTTCTGTCCATCACGGCCACCGCAGTGACTGCAGGAGCTGCCCCCGAGCAGCCCCGCTCCCAGGGGAGAGGGGAGCAGGGAAGCGGCACTGGGATGGGGATGGCTTCAGCTGGGGGAGCAGTGGCACAGAAACGGGCACTGGGTCGGGGGCTGGAGGCCCCCTTGGGGTGCATGCTTGTTGGAAAGGCAGTTTGGAGCAGGAAGGAGGCGAAGGCAGCCGGTGCATGTGCTGCCAGCACAGCAGCCTCAAATGGCTGTCACAGACCAAGGCACGAGAGTGGCATGAGCAAGGCCAGAAGGTGACGGAAGAGCAGCTGAAGATGAGGAGGGCGACGAAAGGAGGCATCCGAAACATCCCAGCAAAGGCCTTTCAGCTAGAGCTGCAACAAGCTGATTCATCCCCCAGCCGTCGCTTGCGTGGCCTGCTCCCTCTCCTGGGGAAAATGGGCAGAAAAAAGCTCAGCACAAGTGCTCACAAGCACTCCTCAGAGTGAATGCCGGGGTGAAAATGCCTCTTTTCTGGGAAGAGGACAGAGATCAGCAGTTCCAGGCATCAGCGGCTTGATATTTGTAGCCACAAAAATAAATGTGAGCATCTGTGAGCGAGGAGAAGGAAGAATCTTGAAACATACTCTTGTGGTGAGAAATACTCACCGCCTACCTACCCTTTACTCCTTTGGGATTCCAAGGACAAGTTAAAATCTTGGCAGCGAAGCTGTCTCAGAAGATCTTGCAGTAAGATTAGAACCATCTGGCCCAGCATGGGCCAGTAAATGTTACTGGCAGCCACCAGTAAGTGTCCACATCATGCAGCAGTGGTCTGACTGGGACAGAGGGAGAGGTGAAGGGCTCTGCTGAGCTTAACAGTGCATGGGCATAAACCCTACCGGGTGGTACTGGTGCCAAACCAGTGCTCCTTTAGCCTCTTCCTTCTCAATCCCAGTTGAAGAACTTTGCTGTAGGAAACGTATGACAATTACACACAATTAAAACCGAGAGGACAACTCACTCAGTTTTACAGCGGGAAAAAGGGGGACGGGTTTGACTGTGAGAAGGAAGAAATGGCAGGGCTGTGAAAAACAAACAAACAAACAAAAAAACACAACTAAGGCTTGTCATATTTCTGGAATTTGACCAAAGTCATTCACCTTGCTTATGTGCACAGCCTGTGCCAGCTTTTTCATCCTGGGGACGCAAGGAGGGGAAAAAAAAAAAAAGAAAAAAAAAAGTCTTGCTTGATTTTTACTGGTCTATGAGAGTCATCAAGTGATATCACACTGGGCAACCATGCAGTCAGAAAATGTCACAAGGCCTACAGCTGTTCCCTACTGGCTTTACAGCTGCTTTCTGGAGCCAAAACTCCTCCTTCTTACCCCGTTTTGCAGCCATGCCTGCTGGCTGCTGAGAAGCCCTACCATAACGGTTGGGTCTGCAAAAGGCAGCTCAGCTTTGGGGAAAATTCACTTTGCCTAAACACATTCCTACTGAATGCTGCTGCATCTGTGTGCCAACGTAAAAGGGGCGTAAGACTCACTTTTTACAGATATTCTAGATTTGAATAGAGGGAAAAAAAAAAAAAAAAAAAAAGAAAAAAAAGTTACTATTACCCACCCTATGGCTTCTACAAGCTATAAAAGAAGCCTTTAATTATTTTAGTTTTCATTCTAGCAATAGGACTGTTCTAACAATAGGAGTTATGCCTACGTAATTCAAGACTCATAATACATACAGAAAACTTTGCAGGATAAGAAGTCCTTGTCCTGAGGAGCCATAGTTTTATTAGGCTGGTGACAGGCAGTATCATCCCTGTCATACAGACAGAGCACAGATCAGGAGCCAGACTTCAAATTCTTTGGTGATGTGTAAGGCAAGCCCAACGAAGGACACACAGGAACAGGAGAAGTAATAAATATAAGGTGGAGGAGTTCAAGACTATAAAAGATGATACCTATTGCAGCCTTCCTGACCGAGGCCAGCAAGCGTTGTGATTGCCAGGCAACGTCAGGTGATGCTTGAACCTGGACAGAAGGTGGTGCATGGGTATCCAGCCGTTTCCTCTGCACTACAAGCAGGATTTAGGAGACCAGAGTCCGTCACTGCTATGCCATGCACCCTTAGGGAGGACAGTTTGCATTTCTGTGCCCTGGGGCCTCCAGCTGGACGACTGGCACCTGCTCTCCTTCAGAGATCACTGTGATATGTGGTAGGTTCCTGCTGCGTTGTTCTTGGTATTTCTTGATCCACACAAATTCAGGAGCAAAAGTAACAGCCCTGAGACTTAACTCTGTGGCCTTTGTGAGAGTAACAAGCCTGGAGAGCCAGAACAAAGAGCAAGGGTCACGTAGGCCAGCCTGAAGGAAGGCCAGGTAGTGCTGGCTGCGTCTTCACAATTTGTATTCCTCCAAAGCTTTCGTTCAGATTTCATATAAACAAATCTCCTAATCGCTTTGGATAATCAATCCCTTGCAGTGTGGGAGAGAACATGAAGCAAACCAAGGATGAGAGATCAGCCTTCCAGAAAGAGATGCTGACAGGACAGCCAGGCTCTTCCCACTGCTGACAGCGCTGCGAGGAGGTACAGCCCCCGGGCAAACAGCGATTTAAGAGCACATATAGCAGCAGAAAGGGGCAGCAGCCAGCTTGTTCTCACTTGATTCTGGGAGGTGTAAGACCAGCCAGCAGCCCTTCCCCCCCAGGAATGCATGCAGCATTCCTGAAGCAAGTGTTAATGCTGGATCTCGACCAAGCAAGGATTCCTATAGACTTAGTGGACGAGAGGAGGGCGTTACGTTGCTTGCTTCTTTCCCCGCTCACCCTGCACATCCCCTCATCTGAGGATCTGTGGCACAGGGGCTACTGGCTGGAGGGGAGGCACAGCAACACACAGAGCTTGGCAGGAATTATTGTGACTCATGAAAACAGCAGAAACCCAAGAGAGGGGCATGAATAAGGCTAGGCAGGGCTAAAGGGGAAGCCACCTCCTGGTGGAACGCAAACGGATTCGAGTTAGCAAGAGCACAATTGCTTTCAGCATCCAGTTAGCTCCGGATCCCCCTTGCCAAGCACTGCTCTGTAACCTGCATCCTTCCCTCCCTGCAGATAGCTGCTGGCCTGCTTGCCTTCTGCCCCGGGTGTCGTTCAGGTGCACCCTTGGCATAGCACAGGAAAAGCAATAGGCGGCCACGCGGCTCGTAGCAAACCCATACCAGCTGGGAAAGGGAGCTGGGCTGAGAGATCCTTCTCTCGGAGGGCGAGTGCCACCTTGTGCTGGGAGCGGAAACACCGCAGGGATGAAAACTCGTCCGTCAGTGCAGAGCTGGGCGAGAAGCGGGGCAAAGCCGCGTTAGGAGCTCTGGCTTTCCGAGATCTCTCCTGCTGGTGCCAGCCGGCACCCCCCTCAGCCCAACACAGCCCTGCTGCAGGTGGCCTGTGCTTTTGGAAGGGACAGCAGCGAGCAGCTCGCTCCGGATGTGCCCTGACCCCAAACGCCAGCACGGTCCTACCCACACGAGCCAGGCCTCGGACGTAACCGTGCATGGACTACGGAAGGCTCTGTCCTCAGGGCGGACATCCTGGGACAAACACAGCGTGGCGTCAGGAAACAAGGTTGTGCTCACTGTTATCGACTTCCACGCTGGAGCCTGGTTTGCAACACGTAAGCCTCTAGGTAATACCGATGTGGAAGCCAAAAGCTTTTTAGGCAGCAATTTCCAAATGTAAAACACTGCTATGGTGGCTGTCCTGAACCAGCACGTGCCTGGACATGCCTGGCTGAGAGCTTTACCATAGTCATGGAAAGGTTTAGTTTGTTTAAAAACAGGAGGTTGTTACTGTGTGAAAACACAAGCTCCCTATGGATACAGAGACTGTATTGTTTTGAGTTTTATTTGCTTTATTTTATATTTTTAAACAAGCTTGAGAAGGAAAAATGCAACTTCTTGTAAATATTTCTATGGCAAAGGACGAATTCCTTTGCAAACACCTTGGAAACGAGCAGGGCACGAGTATCCTGTTCATGAAAACTGTGCACAAACAAAATCCAGCAATTCAGGATTAAAACACCACGTGGACAATACTGTGTTCCCCCAGAGCAAAAGCAGTAAAATGATAACATTTGGAATTTGGTTATATTCAGCAGAAAGCTGGATGTGCCACAGAAATGCAACTAAAGCATATGGCTGTCACCTCAAAGGGTCCTATGAAGTTTAATTCCAAAGCCATGTGTCCAAGCAAGTCCTCCTGTCTCCAGCAAGACCAGGGATGCATATAAAGTTATCCTCTACGCACATACCCAGAAAGCTGACTCAAACTAAGAGCTGGATGGATCATTTTCCCCATTACTAATTAACCCCTGTGACTCTGTGGGCAGGGGGAGTACCTCCCAGCTTTTTGACAGACTGTATCGTCACATCCCGAGGGAGGAGCACCACCAAAGCTGGATTTTGCCTTCCGTTTCCCTCCCCCAGATCCCTGCCTCCTTTGGTAGTTGCAGCATACAAGCCCTGGCACAGCGGGATGGATCATTTATGCTGTCACACAGTTCAGCAGCTGAGGTGGCAAAGAGATGTCCATGCTGGCACTAATGCCAGAGTCACTGTTGATTGCTCCAGCAGTGCCGGTATGTGACCGAGAGACGTGACCCCACTGCATCTGCACAGGGACGGAGGCAGGTCTGAGTCTGACTGCGGCAATAGGCCTGGAGGTGATGCTGAACTGTCCACATCAGCAGGAGGACAAAGAACAACACTCACTGGGAGCATCCTTCAAGGTTCTGGCTGACTGCTAGCTCTGGAGTCCTAGACCCAAGCTGATAGATGTTCAGAGATTGAGAAAAAAATAATAAATACCAAAAAACTCTTCCTTCCCTCTATGGATGCGCCATTTCTAGTACAGCAGCTGCATCTTGCACGCCCATCAGCTGCACAGGACTGAAGCATGACATTGGAAAAGCCCTTAAAAAAAGAGGAAAAAAAAAAAGGAGTAAACCAGCACAAACTGGTGCTGTTCACACCTGACTCTCTATGTATCTGCTGAAAATAACTGGAATAAACAAAACACACTAACATGGTTAGTTTCACCAGAAATTACATTTGCCATCCTCTGCTGGAAACTAAAAGTAGACATACCGAGAGCTTCGGGCTTTTTTAGTTGAAAAATATTAATCCTGAGAAGATTTTCATTCAATTACATGGCGTGTTCCCCAAGCTGGAATTGTTCCCTGTTGGTCATCGCTGACAGATGCATCATCCCTGATACTAAATGCCTGCCTCACAATTCCCAGCTTCATCCTACAGAAGAGGTCTCACCCTAGACTTGATCATACACATGCAGCTGGTAGTATGACCAGCGCGGATTTGGGAGGGAACTGAAACTGTTTCTCCCACTTGATTTACAATATTCAATTTCAATATAAAAGGTAACAGGAAGCTGAGAGAAGACAGGGGAAAAAACATACTGCCTCAAAAATATGCCTTCCTACTCCTCAACGGAAGAATACAAAGATATTTTTTTATTTCAAAATATTTTTAAATGAAAGCATGTAGAAAAGGCATCTACAGATACTTAACTCTAACATTAAAAAAATATATATCTTGTGATATTTGGCTATCAACAGATACAAAACTTTGAAAAAATAAAACCAAATGATCATTACGGTCCCTTCGAACCCAAGCTATTCTAGGATTCTATGATTTTCATTCTCTACTTTAGTTCTACCAGTTTCCAAGCAATACTGTTGTAAAAGGTTGCAGCCGACATAGTAATTGGAGCAGAAAAACCCTGTAAATCTAATTATAGAACTGACTTCTGATGGGCATCGTAAAGCATCAGTGGAAAAATCCATGTTTTGTTGGCCCATTGGTAGTTCCACACCAACTCACCACCAAAACCACGAGTCTTTGCCTGTTGAGTCAAACCAATTCCAGAGCAACCTAGGTTAACTGGTACCATCCACACCTGTTTCAGAGCAGACATCCCTGTACCTACAGCAGGCAGGCCTCCAACATCACCTCTCAAGCTGCTCTTGGCTATTCTGCTCACATTTTACGTACGGATGAAGTGAAATTAGTTAAATCACATGCAGCTGCCTAGTTCAGAGGAGAAGCTGCAGATTTCCTTTCCCCGTGGAGAGAAGGAATAGCGTTGAAACAACCACCTGTGCTTTGCAATTGTCAAAACATTTCATGGGATCAGCGTAAACACGGTATTACGACTAGAACAGAAGTCACATGGGAGCAAAAAGGAGCAGCTGTAACAGGCAATAAAGAGCAGTTACGTACTTAGCATTACGGCCATGAAATGATGCTAAAGAAAACATAACCGTGATAGCTTGTGAAATCAGGAGTTCAGAAAAGGGCAACGGATTATGTGAGGCTATAGGTTTCTTTGTGACCCAGCCCAAAGAAGAGGATTTAGTAAAACGCATACCGGAGAAGATAAGGCAAGCTTAAGCAACTTTGCTGTTTGTTTTCAGTAAGTCTTACTCCACGCAGATCCCCAACCTTCAAACCAGACCAGCATGGGGAACATAGGAATTATGTTCCTGAGTTTATTTTAAAGAGCATGCACTAGCAGCTCTAAGCAAAACTGACCAAACAAACCAAAAAGGGCAGGCAAAAGCAGACCTGGATCCATGCTTTGGGGAGCCCTTTGGATGTATTTATCACATACTGGCAGGTAAGGTAACTGAAAAAAAAACAGTGACCTGTGAGCAACACTGAATGACAGTAACCTCCAAGAAACAAATACCCGAGCGCTCAAAGCAGACACAGACACACCCCATTGCCAGCAAATACGCTAGGGAAAAAAAAGCTTTGCAACCCCCCCAGTAACAGGACTTTCATAAAAGTCTTGCAGAAAATCCATAACAATTTTATGAGAAACAATTTTTGAAGTCCAAACCCTGCTTGCAGGGAGCTGCAGCTACAGATGAGGTAGAGAAGAAGATGCTTGATTAGCTCACTCATTTCAGACAACGTGACAAGAGCATTTGACAACTGCAAGCTTCTGCTGCTTGCAGAAACCAGAAGGCTGCTTCTTTGCACAAGCAACTTTCCAGAAATTCCCTGATGTCCAGGGCAACTTTCCTGAACATCTGAAATGGTGAGGGCTTGATTCCTATTAGGCTATTTCTAGCCAAATCGTTCTGAAATGACTATGAAATTATAATACTTATAAAATTATGAATTATGAATTTTACATGCTAAAGAGATACGGGAAAGAATAACCATCTGCTTTTGCCTTACCGTTGCTCTCTACTGACTCTCCACGCCAAAGACACAAGCCAGCCAAGTTACACAGCTATCCTTCCTACCACCAATGTCCAAAAGCTCTTGCTAAACCTGCCCTCATCTATAAGGGCCCTCGGTACGCACCACTTGTGCAAGGATGCTTGTAAAGCAGCAGCCGACCCTCTGTCTCCGTGGTGCTCGGAGCATTTCTTTAGCCTCACAGCCTGTTACACCTGACAGCATAGAACAGCCCACACTGAAATACGAGGTAGTAGGAACACCTATCCCAGGGAAGTTTTCTACTTGTAATGGAAGTAGAATGGAAGAAAGAATAATTACGGAGCCAAGTAGGGGAAACGGAGGGCTGGTGTCCCTGCGCACACTACACTGAGCATCATGTTGGGCACATCCCATCCTCCGCTCATACAGCCACGTGGATTTTCACCCAGTGAAAACATGAGTGAGGGCTTTGGGAGAGTTGTATTTGTCATTAACTGTTTGCTGGTAAATTTCCTACCACAAGGGAGTTCTTTAATAATTCTTCAATTCTCTTCTCCTTGTAATCTACTTTTTCAGTGACTCATTTTCACACGATGCACTCCAACTAGAAAGCCCACACGACAATACCCCACGGCTGACTCAGGACTCAGAAACGTCAGCATACTTACCCATGCCTTTTGCATACAGCCCTCCATCAACCATGTCTGACAAACAACATACAGGCCTTTATATACATATATATACACACACACACACTGTGCATGAGACACAGCTGGCCTTTAACAAAGACTGGACATTGTGAAAATGAAGTTACGAGTATTATGTTTAATTCTACACTTAATTCTCTGCTCAGAATACAGACGTGAGGGTCAGAGCTGGCCAGACCCCTCTGCTCAGCTCATACGGAAATCTACTCACACGTTACTCAGTGCTTTCAAACCTGGGTAGGACAGTTGTCACGTAACTCAATTTCTTGCTCCTCTGGGCAGAGAGGGTTGGACTTGACGTGAAAATACTATGCAATTAACAGGGGATTAAACTAATACAATAGCACATGGTTTTTGATGTGACTTCTGTTTCTACACCCTTCGATACAAGAACTCTAAACCTTAACCCATGGTTGAGTAAGAACACAAATACCAAACCGCTACACAGTTATGACAACTATGAAATACGGTAACTTTAAAGAGTTTCCATGAAACAGGTCTGCAAATTAGCTGATTTATACATAAGAACAGGTTCATTGTGCCCACAAGTGGTAAGTTTTCCTAACGTTCTTTTATTTAAAAAAAAAAAAAAAAGAGGAGCCAAACATTGCCCTGATGCTCTTCATTGTTATAAAGTAGACTCTGAAGTATCAAGTGAACTACATAAAAGCAAAGAACTCCAACTGATGCAGAGTTTAAAACTAGGTTTACAAGTTCCTATTTTATTGGCATGGATGTATTTCTAAACTTAAAAACCCTTCTGGCAAGTTATCTCAATTTCTTATGACAAAATTTCTCACAACACACAAATATTTACAACATATACATATTTTTTCAGTCTTTTACAACTGGTTCTTAAAAGACAAACATTTTATAGGTTACCACAGAACAAAAGCTGTGACTTAGTTGTTTTTAATTTCATAAAACTATCATAAGTTAAAGTGAATAGATTTTCTTTAAATTCCTTGTAGCATTTTACAAGTGCAACAGAAAAAATATGAAGAACCAATTCAGGATAGCTGCAGTTCATTGGATAAATGTTGCCCGTTGTAATCACATTATTTCACAGCAAATTCTTGAAAAAATAAGCACCAATCATTCTTGCAAAGAACAATTTTATCTAAAAGTATTGAAAAGTGTTAAATACAAGGTGTTTAATTTACATAACAAGCAATAAATACACCATATCCAAACTTTTATTCTGCATACTGCTACCCTTGTACATATAATGTACTAAAAAGTCAGCAAATTGTCAACACCTTTTAATTTTTTTTTCTTTTTCTTTAAAGAAATCAATTTGACTTCCAACCAACGGTTTGCTACTATAACAAAGGCCACAAACAGTACGTCTGGGACAGCATACAGTGTTAAAACTGACAAACTCCGAGGGGAAAAAAAACATCTAGCAAATAAATTGAAAAGCTGTAGTTCATTGCTGGTGATATTAACATATACTAGAAAACCTTAAATATGCTGCTACTATGATTTTTTTTTTAATCGTTTAGTCAAATATTGTAAGAGCAAACTAATGCTCTTACAGATCAAAAATAATTGTGTAGCCACACTGTATTCTCATTGTCCTGCATGGAAAAGATTTGATGCAATTTCATAACTTTGCTTGAGCCTTTATTTTACAACAGAGCATTACCTCTTACTCTAACTTAGAATTGCACATAAGAAGGCTATTAAAAAGTACAATAAAAATCTGCACAAATCAGACTTAAGAAGAGTCAGTATGCTGTACACTTTCTACAATATTATGTTGATAGGTGAATAAACAATAAAGAAGTGCTGCCACTAAGTCTTTCAGAAAGTTCTTCAGTTGAGGAATAATCAAATGGAATTTTTATTTTTATCTTTTTTTTTAATTTTTAAATTTTTATTTTTTAAAAATGACATCCAGGTCAGTTTAAGACCTATAAGCTTATGCATTGAGCCTTAAAGACTGATCTTCTCTCCTCCTGGAAGAAATATCAATATCTATTGAATCCTTGCCAACAATGAGCCTTAATCTCTTTGCTGGAGGAAGAGGAATAAAGTCATCAAATTCATCATCATAATCATCTTCCTCTTCATCATCTTCTTCTGATGAAGATTCATCTGCTGTTTCCTCCTCATACTGAGCATAATCATCTACTTCCATTCTCGACTCCAAAAGGGAGAGAGTTTCACTACAACACACACCATTTTCATGAAGGTCCTCAGGGTACGTCCCTCGGTTTTCTTCCTCTCGTTTTAGCTGTATTTTTAATTTTGTTGAACTATTGCCTGATCCTGAGTTAAACCCATTATTTAGCTTTGCTACATATAAATTATTATCTTTTTCATGGTCTTTACTTAATTTGATGCTTATTTTTGAAGAATTCATTCCATCATTTTCTTGGTCATTTGCCTTGCTACTGCTATCGTGGCGTCTACGAAGAGTCAGTTTAGGGATCCCAGAGCTATTTTCAAGGATTAGTTGTGCATCATACCTTGTGATTCGTCTTTTCTTTTTACTTTTTGCAGTTCTAAAGCTGTCCTTCGCTTTAAAATTGTCAGATGTTACAACAGAGCAGCCACCAGATCCAGGGACACAGTCTTTATAGCTAACAGGTGTCTCTACCACATTATTCCTATCTCCGTGTTCTGAATGAGAACTGATCAAATCTGGTACTTCATCAGTCACAGGTGTGTTGTGCGTACTATCAGTTTCATCTGTTTTTGCAGGTGGTTTTGCCAGTTTTCCTTGTCGAGACTTCTTTTTTGACATGCCTGCATCGTTTTTCTGGCACCTAACCTCCCCTTTATGCGATGCTCCATGAGCCAGGTCATTTTCATTCGTCACATGAGACTGCTGCTCTAAAATGTCCGATCGCGTTCCAGTCAAGTTATTCTTATAGCTATCCAATGTATTTGGTTCAAGCTTTATGTCAGAGGTCTCCTTCAAATTCATCCTTGTTCTCATTGACCTCCTTGTTATGTATGTGCAGGGTGGTATATCACCATGCTCATGAGCACCTTTCACAGAATTCAGTTTATACTCCCTTGCTGCATGCCTTGTTAAGCATCCACTAGAGACTGCAACTTTGACTGGTCCCTCTAATTCTTTATCTTTTTTAATGGGCAAGTTTTTATATAAAACTACTTTAGGCTCTTTGAGAACTAAATTTCCCATTTCGAGCTTTCTAGAAGCGTTCTTCTGCTCTGGCCTTTTGCACTGATTCCTCAGCTTAATCTTCGAAAGTAAAGGCTTTGCAGGCTTTTTCAGTCTCTTTGGTACCCTGGAATTATTTAGATGAGTTAGTTTAGATGAGGTAGAATTTGATGATGCTGGAATTCTTGATATAGACTGTCTGGTTAATGTTCTATTTTTGCCGTTCTTTTTTACACCAATTGAAGATTTTCTGTTAGCTGCAAAAGAAAAGGGTGTTAATGACACTGATTTAACCCGAGGTTCCCACTCCCCAAACACTGTAGTTATTTTATTTATTTTTAATCAAAACTTTAACTAGCTAAGGCTTTAACAATCACTTTAATCAGAATCTGTCAAACGGACTATAGAGTATGCAGTAAGGAGACAAACTGACTAACGTGTAACTCAGACACTAGAAGATTGTCAAAAAAGTCAAAAGTACTTCTAAATTCCAGGTACACTTCCCTTACTACCTCTAATACACAAAGTTTGGTTTTTTTTTTTTGTTTGTTCTTTGTTTTGTTTTTATTCAATTTCTTCTTCTACTGAATTTTCCACAAATTGATCCTGCATGATCCTCAGCATTTACTGAGTATTATTCCAGCAAAAACTGAGGATCAGCAAGCTCTTGTTTTAACCCCAGGATTTTTTCTTTTTGGGGGATAAAACCAAAACTTAACTACTGTAATGGTTTCATTTTCAAATATCCAGTTGTCTGTCACCTGTCACTTACAGTGATAAGCAACAGAGAACAGCCTGCCCAAGCAAAGCCGCAATTCCAAAGCTTTATAACTAGAGATCATATAACTAGGAAAAGGTTGTGGGTTTTTTTTTGTCTTGTTTTTCAGTTTCACAGCAGCAAATAGGAGACAGATCGAACCAAAATATTTTAAGTGACTCAAAACCTGTTAATTAAGTCAAAGTTGAAATTATTTATATCTTGCCTACATTCTGTGGGGAAAAAATGACACTCGCTACTTGATGAAGAGAAGTCTCTCAAGAGCATCAGAAACAAAAATCCCCTCCAATTTCTTCTGAGATTATTAACTGTACACTGTCACTTCAGAACAGGTATTTGAACTATCAGTCCTGGATTCCGAAATGGAATAGGTGCTCAGTTTAAAACACCTCTAAAGGAAGTGGCTATTTTGCTTGATAATCTCTACTACGACTATTTATATAAAAACTGTTTTCCTACGGAATGTAGATACCTCAAGCTCCGTGAGTTTTCCTTCCTAAACAATAGTACTGCATGTGATTATTTACCATATTTCTAAAGTATGTAACTTACCAACAGAGCTCTTTAGCTGACAAATTTAGAAATATGTCACTAGCTATTAGCTACTGGTATACATAAAAAACGAAAATGAGAACATACAAACAAAACAAGAATGTACTACCTTTCATCACAGAAAGGCTTAAGGAAAACTGTTAAATTGCTATATAAATTACCTTTGGATTCCTGAATCAATTACAGTTCTAAAGACCAGTATTTGAGATGCATCTCAACATTAAGACAGCAATTCCATCGCAGTGAAAGTTTTTCATTTTTTTATGAAACCTTTAGTCCTGCACTCCAAGTTTTCCCCATACTTACTTGCATTAGCTTTTTCCTGAGTGGTATCTGCATCAGTGTTAGAGCTGACAGACTGGCTGTCTGAATTTTTGCTGCTGTCACCCAACTTTTTGAGTCTATTCAATCGTTTATCTGTTTCTCTCAGTCCATATTTACTATTAATCACAGGAGTAGGTGCTGGCAATCCCACTCTTGATTTAAAAGCACCAGTTCCGCGTCTGTAAAGAAAAGGATGACAATATATTAATAGCTACTAATATAAACTTACATCTTTGTTTCATATTTTAGTCAATCTTGTTATATATGGATAAACAATATCAAGAACCATTGAATTTATTAGGATTTGTGGGCTGTTTTAATAAAATATCTACATAGGTATCTCATTTCAGCAAGATGTTCAGAAATACCTTCCCTTTATTTATTGGAAGAAGAAAGAAGCTAATTTGCAATTTTTCTTTTTGTCTATTTTAGTATGTTTTCATAATGAAGTTATACAGGTGAAAATGAAATACAGTAGTTCAAAACACTACTTGAAATCAACTGAGGTAACAGTTTAAATGGATTATTTTTCTTACTCACAGCAGCCTAATTAAAAAAATGCCAGCTCCAGTTACAACGCTTGTTACTGCATCAGCAAGAGTTATAAAGTGCACAAAACTGAGTAAGATTATCTCATATTTCTGTTTACTTTTGGAACTGACATACTTTTAGTCTTTATTTACCACAGAAACATCTGAGTAAACTTGAAACTTTTTTTTTTTTAAATTAATCACATTAAAGGGTGGAGATTAAGAATTCCATCACTTGCATTTCAACCACTACTACCAGGTTCACTTTGGTACTCTGTCATCCAGTAAGCTTGCACTTTGTAGAATTATCGAAGACAACTTCAGTTTGGATTCCAGTGTGCTGCACTGGAAGAAAATCCACAAAGCGTAACAAAAAGTACGCAAGAAAGAGAGTGGAGAGGATCTCAAGCGCCACAGGGTTAAATATTATTACGCATATACAGTAATTGTTCTCAAATTAACTGGTATTTCTTTGATATGGAACATTTTTTCAGTATTATTTTGAATTCCACAAATTACAGGCAGCTAAAATAAGATACTAGGCTGAACTCAGCACAAGCAGCAGTCGCTTCAGATCAATGCCATAAATAACCACAACTGCCTTCTGACACATCTTCGGTGCCCAGTTACCCCAGTTAGACATCATGAACAGCATGCTCGCTCACCTAACAGTGTGAATGCACATTTTCTTGGTGATGGTTTTTGGAGGCTTGAAAGTATTTGTACAGTGCTAACCTTCCCTCAGCTCCCAGGCATATCCCCCAGGCTCTTACAAGCCTAGCATTTTAACATTACAAAATTAACAGTCTTCGCAGAATAGTCAAAATTTCATCACTTAAAAATCATTTTTCCTGGTGTTCAATGAGATGACTGACTGCATTACACATCTCCTTTTTCATAACAAAGTCATCTATTAGGTTGGCTTGTCTGTGCTGTTAAAGACTCATTTTGCCTTGCTCAGCTTCCCTAAACTCAAACTTCCCATATTTGACTTCTGTAACACAATTTTGTGACTGAAAAGTAGATTCTTGAAATGAGAATTACCAAAGTCTTAGCTTTAAACTACAACATTTTCATGGACTTAAAATCCAAAGATGACAAGTTTGAGAAAATATTCTGACATATGATCTTGGTCTGTCCTGCAAGTAAGCATGTCCATATTACATCAAAAGCAACAATCAAAGAAACTTGAGCAAAAAGAAAAAGACATCTCTCTCCAAGCAGCAAGGAAAAATATTCATGGTACCCATTTATTCAATACTTAACAGCTCCCAGGACTGAAGTACTTTTTTACTAATAACTTTAGATAAACCTTGAAACCATAGCCTTCACTTGGAATGACCTACCAACACCATATGACCTTGGAGGCCCACAGCAGCAGGTTTTCCCTTGAATTGCAAGAATTGTTAGTGACCAAAGTAGCTAGTAAAAATGAAGGTTGGTTATGAAACTATTTACATGTGTATGCATTAAGCTATTTCTCAATATGATTAATATTTTGTCCTTCATAGGTTTCTTCTCCCTACAATTAGCTCAAACTAACATAATTGTTATGGGTTCTGCATAGTTGCTCTTGGAACCAGGCGAGGCTGGCACAAATCGTGTCGAACCATCATGCTCAAGGTAAGAAGTTGTTTCGCCATGGCAGGAAACAACTATGAAATTCTTTCAACTGATTTTGTGAAGAAGCTAGGTTGCGATAACCTGGGTAAAAAACAAATAGAAACAAGTTTGCTGTTATGGTGCAATGGACAGACACAGGCAAGTACTGTTCAAACTTGCAGACCTTTAATAAATACTTCAACTATGAAGTTCTAGTAATATAAGGTGAAAACTACTTTGCCTATTTCCATCAGAACGGGACTTCAGATTAACAGAGAAATTTGCCTTCTCTAATGGAAAAAAAAAGCTGCCATTAGGAGTCAGATGCTAATGAGCTCATAGCAACTACTACTGCTTTTCCTTCCAATTCTACCTTATTCAGAAAAAATATTTTAAAGAATCTAGACTACTTTTTGTCATTTTGGCTATTCTTACGACAGAAAACTAAAAGAAGAACAGAATGCAGAAGTTATCAGGAAACAAGATAATCCAGTAACAATTAAAAAAAATCATTCTGATGAATAATTAGGAGGCAATAATAATGTATCAAAAATTTGAGTACTCATAACCAGGTGCCTTCAGTTTCACAAAATATATCATGAATATGCCCAGTTCCATTGGAAACTTATTTATAACACATACCTTTCACAGGTGTAACATTCGCAGTATTCATTATTTTCTCCAAAAAAGCCATCTCCGTAGTAACAAGAGATTTCTTCTCCAGGCTCAATATCTCTTAGAGCTTTCACACATGCTGTATCTCGTCCAGTTGACACAAACTTGGGAAGAAGATGACAGAAAGGGGAGGAAAAAATATAAATAAAAGAAAGGCTAGTCATTAAGGTTGAACAGTATATAAGTAAGAAAACAAGAAGTAAAACAGCTGGGGAGGAAAAGGTGCAGGGACAAAGAAAAAAAAGTGTGGGGTGCTTTATTTATTTACTTTTAATGTCTCGCTTACCTTACAGTTAGGTCTGCAATCTGAAAAAGGTCCAAAAGATAAAGTCAATTAACTGTTGATAAGACCTGAAACATGAATAGTTGTAGATATCTAAAGTAAGGATTCACTCTGACTTCAGTAACTCTAGAATCTCAACTAAATACTGGGAGTCATATTAGTATTGCATAAAGGTATGTATCAGGAGATATTCACTTCGATATCATTTGGTTCCTGAGCTCTTCTGCTACCTATAAGTTTCCAAATTCCCTCATTTTTAAGGTAACAGGATTTATCGTAAATCCTACCCACTTTTCCTTCAGCATACAAATGCAACAGAATAAGCAAAGGGTCTGTGTAAAAATGTAAAGGAGGCACAAGGAGTTCACCTAAGAAATACGTTACAGCTGACTACATTCACAAACTTTGCTACAGCAAGACATCAGAGTAGACCCCAATGCGCTCCACTAATTCAGCTGCCAGTTCCAAAACCTCTGTGAAGGATGAAGGCACCACTTTCCAGAGCCTCCTTTGACTTTCCCAGTTCATAGCTAATTAGCTGTGGTTTGGTGAACTCCCAACAGAGTTTTGTCCTACGCTACTCCAGTATAACAGATTCAGACACTTTCTCTGAAGTCCCGTGTCATTTATCTCACATACAGTAACACCCCTGAAGAGAATTGCTTGTGTCATTTAAATACAGTTCCTATATTTGTTACTCACCATGATTGATAAATGCAGCAGGACCGAGCCACAGTTGTGCACAGTTTTTCCGTGTGGAATACATTACACTGAAGTCATTCTCACCATGTCTCAGCAGCATGTTTTCTTCCATTTCTGATAGTTCGGCAATACACCCAACGAGTAATTCTATTTTATCATTCCGTTTCCTTTATTGTAAGAAGTAGTAAAAGTAAGCATACCAAAAATTACCAAGTATAATAGCATGGCATTTCTTCACAAAAACAAAAGCTGTCAATAATTAGGGTAAGTACGCTTTTTCATCTATATGAAATAAATGTTGTTTTGCTACTATACAGTACCAAGTACATCACTTCTGACAGACATTACCATCATTGTTTCTATGGTCTCCTGAAGAAACAAGCAAGAGACTGAGAGAGTTGATTACTTCATCTACTACAGTTGTTAAAACTAAAATGATTTCTTTTTAATTTTTACTTATTCTCTCAAGCCAAGCATTTTAAGTGCAAAATTATCCTTTTATAGAGACTGCTCAACACTCCTTACTAGCATTATGTCTGAACAGTAGTTTTCAAACTACTGACTGTTTTCCAACTGTTTTGAAGCATGACTTTTGTTTGTCTCTCTTAAATGGTCAGGCAAGATTTTGAGCACAAGAAGTTGATTCATTTTCAACACACCTAAATATACAAAGCTTCCACCTCTAAGAATCAGGTAAGGGAGAATTAAAAACAAAATCACACACAAAAAAAAAACCCAACCCCCCCAAAAAAACGATTATACCATGACTGTGGAACTTCCAGCTATAATCGTGATATAGAAACTGGCCTCAGCCGTCTTGAAGCTTGCTCTCCCACACGTTGAGGCCCCAGTCCCACAATAACAGCATGGTTATTTGGTATGCTGCCAGTGTAAAACCTAGCCACTCAATCCTACCCAGCACAGGACAGCATATCATCATCTGAAAGGGTTGTTAGGCATTGGAATAGGCTGCCCAGGGAAGTGGTTGAGTCACCATCCCTGGATGTCTTTAAAAGACGTTTAGATGTAGAGCTTATTGATATGGTTTAGTGGAGGACTTGTTAGTGTTAGGTCAGAGGTTGGACTAGGTGATCTTGGAGGTCTCTTCCAACCTAGATGATTCTGTGATCTCAGATGTGCTGTTATGAGCATGTAGAGACATACAGTAAAGCAAACAGAAATGTCTGGGGGAGGGAGGAGGTGAAGAAAGGGAAAATTAATTTTAAAATCTGGATTAATTTGGCTATCTTGTAGTGCTGCTGCTGACACGTCTACCTTGAAACTCAAATGGGAAAAAATGAGAAGGGAAAAATACGTTGGGGTTCCAGCTTTGTGCTTCCAAGAGAGATTTACCTTGCACAATCAAAATATGTAAATAACATCCCTCAGTTTCACAATGGTAGAAAACTCATCCCCCCCCGCAATTACCTGTTTTATAACAAATGTGACATCATCCAAGTCTTGACATGGGTTTGTTTCTCATAGCAAACCAATGACTAATGATTTGAAGAAAATAATTTTCTGACAGAAAACAACATAGCCATAGAGTTTTCAGTATACAAGTTTGTTAAGTCCAGATATACGAGGGAATACCTCTCAAATGCACGTACCATGTTAACTAGTCAAAGAAAAATTCCCAAATTTGATTTATAAGTAGAAATAATAAATAACTGGCAGCAACAGAATGCAACAGTAAGCTGTATTACTTACCATTCTTTTGTTGCAACTATTTTGGCTCCATTTTGCTCAGAAGAATACCGATTACAAGGCAGTATCTCAAACCCACTGTCAGTTGCAAACATCCGTAAATAAATAAATACCTGTGATGAAAGAAAAAAAAAATACTATTCTGTTAAAAGCAAAACAAAATCAGCAAGAAAAGCTTTATATAAAATAACGTAAGACAAAAAATACATTGCAAAGGAATGTTTCGTGCTGAAATGCATATATTTCTGTTTTTAAATTTTAACTATACACATTATGTTAACCTTATTTCTTCAAAGTGACTTGCAAGAATCCTCACATGGATAACGTGACCATCCAAAAAATTTAAAGCAGCTAAAGATGCCTTGAATGGAATGAAATTGGCCCAGCTAATGAAAATGGATAATTTCTTCTTTAAGTCACTGAGTACTTGAGTTCAAGAATTCTTCTCGGGTCTTTAAGAACCACTCAGACCTAACAATCTTATCAAGTCCAATTTTATTCTTTCCAGTTCCGAAAGAGATTACTTCCATGAGAAGTCTAGCTACTGAATTCAGGGATTGCTGGATCAGTTCAAGTTTTCAAGTTGTTCCTTTTGGTGGCTTTAGTTAAAAATGAAGTTTTATTACTCAAAACATTTTTAGAAGGCAGCATTTGCTGACTACTTTATTCTATACTACTACATTTGATTCATTTTAGACTAGGAAAAGGCCAATTCCTTTTGGATGTCTGTGCAAACAATATACTCTTTCTTGAAGGAGCTCTTTTTTTTAAAAAGAAGTAAAACAACATTACAATTTCTTTGCAAATTTGTGTGTCAATGACCTTTGTGCTATACATGAAATTCATTTCGGGGTGTTAGAAGTGGAGGAAGCGGAATGATGTTCCCATGTAAAAGCCCTATACCCAAAACAGCTGAGGTATATTGCGGTACCTTGGCTTCTCCCTTTTCCTTCATCTTTGACTCACAATTTGACTTACAGTAGCTGTACATTAGAACAAAACCCAAAATCCATAACGAAAACAAACAAACAAAAAACCCAAACCAACAGAGTAACAGCAAAAAAGTCCCCAAAACTCTTTTCTCCCATCACTAGGACTTCTCTCTTCTGCTTAGGACTTCAGCCAACAGCCGAAGAAGCAACTTTGTTTTTCTTTCTACATGTCTATTAAATAAAAGGCAATGAAAAGTTAGCCTTCCCCCAAACCCCCTTCTCAAGTTCTCTGGGTTTTGAAAAACAAAGGAAGTTAATGTTAAAAAGCAATCAAACAAGTAATATATAACAGAACAGCAAATAACTTCCGTTTACTACTGCTACAATCCTAAGAAACTTGTACATTTTCTTAGCCTTTCAACCATCTGAAAAAGCACATTAATTACAAATACACCTACATGTTCCTTGAACAACCTTTCCTGCATTTTGTTCTTGTTAAGAAAATAGTGCCGGGCCCAGTCACCTGACGTCAAGGACTTGAAGGCTTTTTCTAAGTGCTCATCTTTCTTAAAACGTTCAATCACCTCTTTTAGTTCTTCTTGCCTTCCTTTTATAGGTCGAAATCTGAAATAAAGAATAAAGCTATTCCAGTCCACTGTTATTCATTCGCAGTTCTTCCTCACAGTAACTCACAGCACACAGATCTTTTGCTAGCCAGATGAACGCATAAAGAAATCAACTCCTAGCATAAAGAAATTGACCATTATGCAATCAAATCACAGCCCGTCATTTCCTGAGGTAAGGAGAAAGGTAAGGTAAAGCCAAGCATACTGCCCGGAACTTTGAAGCCCTCTATTCTGCTGAGAGGCACATTTTATTTATAAAACAAATCGCTGATAAGTAACATTTCAATATTTTCAACACCTCTCACTTGGAAAAAAAAAAACAGCTAAAGAACTAGTACAGTAAAAGTGTCATTGGCTAGGAGATTTAGGACAATCTACTATCACTAAAAACATTTGTACAAGAAAATGCAGAAAATTAATTGGATGCTGTAAGTTTCCTAATAAAGGGATTTATGCACATTTCTGGCTTTTGTAGTTGGGCTGGGAGATAGATGCGTCATTTAAAATTTAAGCTCTTTACAACCTCACATGTTACACTTAGTTTTTTTAAATAGCGAACAAACAATTAGATGATGCAACTGACTAGTCCGAGTCAGAAGAAAAAAACTCAAAATAGAAAATAGACAACTATTTTCATGAAGGATTCCAAATCAGCTCTTGCCCTACCAAACAAACTTATTACTTGCATTCATAGAAAATACACCCATTAGTGACCTCACAAAAAAGTTTTGATAATAAGTAACACACAGCATAGGTAACAAACTCTAAGAATGATCTTCCACATATCCATACAGTTTTATTTTTTTTTCCCCCAAAATATACTGGCTACAGAAAATTTGCATAGCTAAAAATCACTGGTAGACAAAAATCCGGAAATAAACCCCTGTATATTAGCAGAGAATTCTGTCTTCTTCCCAAAGCTTGAGGTTTAATACAAACTGACCTTCAAATTTTCAACAGAATAAAATGATTACAGAAAAAACAATGCCTTATGTCAACGCAAGAAGGAGCGGCACCATTTCTGAGCTACAAAACCATCAAGAGAAAGTAGAATACTGAGATTATGCCAAACCTTTACAAATTATCTTTAAGCATATATCCATGTGTAGCTTTGGGGCAGAGGGAGGGTGTGGAGTTGTGTGCTTTTAATCGGACGGCACACCCTAGGGGAGACCTAAGAAAGACAGAAAATTCCTAGGACCACAAGAAACGATTTTCTGTAGCTCCTTCTACAGCTCACACAGCATATGACAGAAGAGTTAAACAAGTTAACGTTATGGATTTAATCAAAAGCTGTTAAGACCTATTATTTGCTTCTTGAAGTGTATACTAGCTTCCTTATCTTTAGTGGGGATTTACCATACTGATTTTACTTCCTCTTACTTACCAAATGAAGCCTGGATTTGATGACAGAAGCAAAAAATGGGAAACACATTCTTTAGTTGTTTAAGTTTGTGGAAGGAACTTCATCAGCTCCCTGACTGATAACCTTAAGTGCTGCAGATCCCAGTTTTAGTTTAATTAGAAATAGCTAATAATGGAGGGGATTCATTCGGAAGAAAAATGCTGTATTCATGCTCCTGATACAATAAAGAAAGGCCTAACAGTGTTATCACTTCTAGGGGCAGTGCAGGTTAATCAGCTTTCCATGCTTTTACACAGAACCATCTTCTCTGCAGTCTCCATCTGAAAAAGCTTCCTTGTAATATAACGACTCTGCAATTCTTTAGATCTTTTTGAATATTGCAAAAATTATCAGCATAACCCTGAGAGCTTTCAGAGCAGAAGATACAGTAAGTAGTTCTGAGAAGACTTCAAGTAAGTATTCTTCTGGCTGGAATCAGAGCTAACAAGATTACAGTATTTCTGTTAAGAAACAGATGATGTGCTTCTAAAACATACCCACTTAAAAATGAAGTAAATATTATGCCAAAGTTTCAAATTAAGTTCTTTAATTAAAAAAAACAACAGACTTATCCCCTCTCCCTCAAAACAAACTGCCTAACAAGCTGATGAGACCTTATTGTGGAAGAAAATTCCCTTCAGATGACATGCTTGGCATTCTGATCTGTAATACAAAGTCCTCCTCAACTCCCAGTCAGATACCAGCTGGAGACAACCTCCCAGTTCGCCTAAAAATACAAAGGAGCTCTCCCAGGTTTGATAGTCCTAACTCACAAAGCATCCTCAGGTATCACAGGAATTCAAAATGAGATCACCTGAACTGAAGCTGACTAGTTTCAGAAGATGACACTCCTTTTCAGTTGGAATCATTAACACCTCTCAAAACACAGACCCTCTGTACTGTAGCACAAGTACAGAGCACATCGCCACGCAAAAACCTGACGGGTCAGCAGTTTGTTTACACCTGTAACTACAAACGTTACAGGAGGAAAAGGAATAGGATTTGGTGCTAAAAACTGGTCTTCAGCCATTCTTTCTGGGCTAAATGCATGACTGCCCTCTCCTTTTCATTTTTTGTGTTGAAATTGATCTCTTTTTTCCCTAGAAGAACGATCTGCAGGAACAAAGACAGATGGAAAAACCATCACATTCAATACTGCATTAGCATTTGAAAGATGTTTTGTGCTGATAGACACAGTAATACATTAAGCAGCATTTTGGTTCATGCTGGCTAAAGGAAGTAGCATCTTAACTCCCAGGAAGAAAAAAAAAAGCAGGGCAGATGCAAAGCTTAAACAGTGTCAACACACCTACAGAAAAAGAATCCACACCCTATGTTTTCTAGCAATAAGAAGCACATCTTATAGCCCCAAGGTGGCTCTCCTATTCCCCTTCTTCCATAACATATTGTTCTCAGAGACTGACTAGACACCTAGACTGAACTAGCTACCTTAGTTAGCTCAGAACCAGGCACCAGGCACCAATCTTGCATACCTCTACGGATCACATTCAGCACGTTTCTGCAGGTTTTCTTTTTTTTTTTTTTTAAAAGGCATTCCACACCACTAGAATTCCTTTACTAGTCCAGCTGTAACTCATGCAATATCATTCCTGGCAAGCAGAAACAGTATATCCCCAAGCCTTAAAAAGAACAAAAAGAAGGCTGGAAAATGGTGAAGGGATAGCAAACAAACTGAACCATTAAAAGGTCAGATAACGTTAGTGTGTATGTCAGGCATTTGAAATCTGAAACAGGAACTGGGTCTTTCACAGTACATGACTCATTAGCCAAGGGTTCAAAAATCTTAGCAAGGATCTCCTGCAGCGTATCTATCAAAATGTTTTACTGAGATTACTTACATGGCAAAGAGACAAAGAAAAAGAAAAAAAGGTGTTCAACCAAGCAACAGATGTGTCCAAAAGTACGTGGAAAGAGACTGGAAACCAGCAACATGACATAGAGCATCTCACTTCAAGGGTTCCCAAAACTCAGTGAAACAGAATGACACTTTGCACCTTGAGGTAGTGAGTTTTTCACAGCTCACCAGCACACTTAACTGCACTGAAAGCATCAAGTCTGAGCTAATCCAGAACACTGCGAGGCTGATTCCACACAAAAGCCTCGGTACTTTCAAGTGGCTATCGCCATATAGACTGGGACAGGTACCTGCCGATCTGAGACACTATGGAAGCCAACGTGCCAAGAAAGCCTAAAAGCTTTATCTTCCTTAAGAACGCAAGGGCCTGCTGTATTTAATAGAGACACTTCACTTCTCCAAGGAGCATTATGAAATAGCAGTTTATTCATTAGTCTTTCCCAGCACTACCTACCAGGAAGCCAACTAGTTACGAGAAGCTATCTGAAGCGCTACAATTTTGGTGTTAGAGGGCTTCCTCATTCACACATGACATTAACAATCTATTTATCTACTGGAAGCATCTACATGACTGTTTACCAACACCACGAAGAGGTCCTGAAGAGACAGTGCAGCTAAACGCATACAAAAACATGCCTAAAAAGGCTTTTGTGTGTCAGTAAAATGGGAGAGTACTTCGAAGAGAAATAGAGAGATAGAAAGAGCACACAAAAAAACAAACAACAACCCTGAACCCCCCCCCCCCCCCCCAAAACAAAACACCCCTGTCTCTGAACAGAGAGCCAACTGAAGTCTGAATTACGCTGATCCGAACTTCTGGTTTGCTCCCATGAATTGTGTATTTATAAGATTCCATCGTGGAAACCGGACAAGATGCTCTGCTATTTGAACCTGATCACAGGCACTGACTCCTTGAGCTATCCTACGAACAGCTTCAGGGACCAAGTCTCTCAGAACATGGATGGAGTCTGCTGCAAAACAGTCTGGCTGTTAGAAGTAAGCTAGGAATGACAAACTCAGCTATCACAGTATCCTGACAAGCTGCAGAATAGAAAACTTTTTAAACTTCCCTAGGAAATATTTATTTTTCTCTAGTCAACAAGATCAAAAAAAAAATAACCTTAGGCTACTGCAATTTTCAAACCAGCTAGAGGATGATCTTATCCCAGTTAAGGGCCAAACTGAGGTTGTCTCAACAAGCAAGATGTAGGAAAATGGCTTGGTGACGCAAAGCTCTTTCTCTCTCTCAAGTTTCTCTTACCTCGGGAATACTTAAAGAATCTTGAAACTCCAAGGTATAAAGCCAAAGGTCAGTGAGATGCTTGCCTATAAAGGAAGTTAAAGGAGAGGTTCTGGTAAGTTCAGAAGCACAGTACCTTGCTCAGTCACTGAGAGCAGTGAGTTTGAACAAAAAGGGTAACAGACCCTGAGAGGGTTCCGGAACAGAACCCCGTGTAATGCGTGCATCTGACAGCACCAGTGCATGACAAAGAATTTTACTGCTAGGCCTAACTCTGAAATTCTGACTGGGAACACCAAGAAGAGTGAATTTATCAAAACATAGCATCCCACTGGCCTCTCAACTACAAGCCCTTGATAGGTATTTTACTTTAGTGGCTGTAGAAAGACAGCAAATTACTGTTTATCTAATTCCAGAGATTCAGCACAAAAGCTAGCATTGCAAGGCTGTTAAACATTTCAAGACAGTATAACAAGAGCTGAAAAGCATCTATTTATAATCAAAGTGGAAACAGTTTATTTAGTTAACATTCCCCCCCCCCCAATCGTTCCATGTTTAATCTCCAGTGCTGTTATCAGAAAAAAAATTCCCATATTCTTTAAAGGCCAAAGTTCAAGATCACATTTTTTAATGATAAAGTAATCTGCTTTACTTAAAATTTCTTGAACTGAAAACATACACATACCACTGTGGTCAAAGCCCAAATACAGCCTAAAGAGAAGTAACAAAAATTCTAGCAGCCACAAAAATCCATTCTTCTTAATATAGTTGTCAAGTAAATGCATTTTTCAATAAATGCTGGGGACAGAACGCAGCAGGGAGAGCCCGCATCCCTTCATTCTTACTCTGCCACTTCACACCGCAAATTTAACTTAACAGTCAGCATGACTACTGTGTGTAAGCCTCTCCATCCTTTGGAAATAAAATACTTTTTAATGCAGTGCAGCTAAAGGTGCAACTAGAAAAAACGTGCAAGAGTAGCTTTGTTTTGTTTTTTAGATCCAAAGCGTTCAGCAGCAGCAGCATAGCAGCTAATTCCAACGTGTCACTGTCTTTGGAAAAGGCAAGAGAGGAGGAAGAGAACCAGGAGCAAGTTAGACAACTTTACTGAATTCAGTAAAGTACAAAATAAAAATAGGGAAAGACGGATTTTACACCCAAGTCAATATCATTTTTGACAGTAAGTACACAGACAATGGTGTCTGAAGAACGTACAAACTTCAGACTGAAAAAGCGTATCACTGCATAAAGGAGCCGTGTGCCTCTAATGCAACATCTCCACAGTGCCACAACGCCGAAAATGAACTACAAATGGCCGTGCCACCTCCCTCAGCAGGTGCCAAATAACTTTTTCTACCTCTAAACTCCCTTCAGTCAAGATGACTCTTGACTCCTTTAATTATTAGTTTGCAGTAAGCTGAAGAGCAGAGAAGAGGTTCAGCACAGACCCGTGGATGCAAGCAATGTGGATCTGCTCTGCCCTTTTTGCCTTTATTGCCACAGGGACCCCAAGGGGCAGGGTGGCACACCCTGTCAAGCTCAGGAATGACTGACTGCTTACACTGCACTCTTGGTAGAAAGCAGCTTCCAATACACCATCCCCAAACACGCTTTTTCACGTTTGCTCTGGAAAACGATCGTTCTTAAAGCTTGCTCCTTCATCAGACAAAACCACCAGTTTGTAACTTCACTCAAAGCAGCAGCACGGAGCTCAGAAACACCCCTAACTTCTCCTGAAACAGACTGTGATGGGTTTGACTTCCTCAATTGCCAGGAAACTTAAAAGCCATTGGAACTGCTTTCAGTCATCCCCAGCACGATGCTGAAGTTTGAGGGAACCAGGAAACAACAGGGACAGGTAACAGCAGCAGTACGATCAAGAGACTTGCTTAAGACTGAAATACTGACACTAGGCAATATATTAAAAGGTGGATTAGCAATTGAGGCACGCAGCTTCGGGACCCAGCCTCAGCCTGGGGAAAAGCAACTGAGTATACGAATTGGTAAGATAAGCAGCAAGTCACTTTTTACAAATGTCAGTTTTAATCCCCAGTGTTTGACAACCTTCAAACCAGGAAATAATAGTTTGCAAAACAACGAATGGGTTTTGTTTTTACAAACAGAACACGCATACAAACCATGTTAACGATACACACAGGATAGCCTTTGTCTGCTTTAACAGGAGTTGTACAAGAAGCGACAAAACCTCCTGGAATATCTACATTTGACAAGATAATATTTACTAACACTTTTTTTTTTTTGATTAACTACTAACCTGCTCTTTTGCTGAGGTATGAGCTACCAATGTTAGGAAGATGACCAGACAGCCTGTAAGGAGGGCCAGAAGCTCTAGAAACAAATCTGCTTTTCTCTTGGAAATCCAAGATGATGAAAAAAAAATAAAAGTAACTTTTGGGTAAAGCCTCTAAAGACATTTCCAGATACCTTTTATGTGGTCTTTCAAATCCTCGGTGACAAGAAAAGATTTCAGCAAAACACTGGACAAATTCATGTGAGGATCTGACCTAAGTCTTTTGAGAACTAGCTTTCAGCTCTTCCAGACATTACTGACTTGACAGCTTACAAAGCTAACAGCACAATTCCCAAGACGGAATTGGGGACCTTCATTTTATTGCCTCGAGGGAAAAAAAAAACAAAAATGCAGTCAGGTTCTCGTCACCACTCTACTACTGCTTCAGTATAAAGAAGATGGTAAACCAGGAGAAAAGAGTTTCCAGTAATCATCCAGATATTTTACTAGAATTGTATATGTTTCTTCTCTGACCAATATACTCTTGGCAAAACCAGAGAACTTTACAAACTCAATATTCAGGTACTGATATTTTGCAGTTGGTCTAGACTTTTCATACTCTCTTCCCCCAACCTCCCCTCAGAGTTACATGGCAACAATCTCCAGAGTTGCAGAAAGACTACAACTTATTAGACAGAACGAAGATAATCCAAGATATGTAGCTACAATAAGCAGAAGTCATCGCTGCACCAAATGGCAAACAAAAACTATGCTGATACCTTTATTTTAATTCTTTACATTGATAGAAACCCTCTCAACTGGACATTAAGAAAGCGTCAAAAAGATGAGTTTCTGATAGAAGTTCTAAGCCTCACCTAAGTATTTCCCACAGTGCTCCAAGATTATTAACTACTGGCCTTGAAGACTGCCTGTAACTGTTCTCCAAGTCTGAGAAAGGAAGAAATACACGGTGATAGCCTTTGTGTAGTCTTTTCTTTCAAATTAATAATTCAAAAAGTATTTTATGCGTTGAAAACATCTGCAGAAACAATAATATTTAAGAAAGCAGCTTCTCCAACTATTGAACAATACAGAAGTCCCTTTTTTAGCAAAAAGCAAAAGAACGAGCTACTTCTGTAAAGTTTTAGACTACCACTCATGTAAAGACAAACAAAAATGGGGCTTTGAGCATATGTGTTTAGCTCAATTAACTGCTGGAAACAAAGATATTACGACAACTGAGCATCTACCAAGTGTGGACATTTATTGTGACCAACAGCATGGACAGAGCAGGGAGACTGCCAGGATTCCTCTTAAAGATGAATGTTGCACACTCCATGGAAAAAGAAAAATCTCTCCGGAGCAAGTCTCTGCAGTTACTAGGACCACATTACTGCAATTTCATGCACAACTTGCAAGGTCAGTTTACACCAGCGACCATTTATGTTACGTGGGAACACCAATTAATCTAGCATTCATTTGTCAAATGATCACCTTGTTAAATACACACAAAATCTACTTAACTGATACTCTGGTTATGCACAGGTTCTTTAAAAACATCCACAGCAACAGTTTTGAGGGTTGAGAAGCCTGCTTCTCATGATGTGCTGCCTGGAAACCCCAGCTCAGACCAAAGTTTTCCCATTTATTTGTACAGTTAGAAGCATACAGTTCCCATCCTTAGATACTTACTTATATACAGCTTCTTCATTAAGCTGCCAATACAGATCTTTTTACGCAAACAGAAGCTTAACAGGTATCTACAGACCACACTTCTAATGGGTGGTATGTCTGCAGACCAGGAAGAAGCATGCAACAACTAAACTACAGGTCCACACTGAATTTAGGCAGGAGTATTCATACACGTGTGTAACAGTGCAAAAGCATGTGCAATTCTGGTACACAGGCTCCAAGTGTGCATGTTAACTTATCTTACATATACAGACATATCTGAGCAGCATTTCTTCAGCACGGATCTGCAACACCTTGAGAACAAGTGGCGCCAACACTGGAGTGCTCAAGAAGTAAATCTTGAGATGCTGGACAAGTAAAAAAAATAACAAACAAAAACCTAGCCCATGAAATAAACAGAAAATATACTCCCCAAACAATAACTCTCACCTTTGAAATATTATTTCAAATGACTAAAGGTTTAAAACCTAGGATTAGTTAGCTGTTTAAGCTAGAAAGCAGTGTCTGTTAACATTCTGTTCCACAGCAGAAGCTGTCATTAAGGCTGATAGGAAGACCTACACCGCTACAGAGCTCTAAGTTCCAGTCTCAAAGGCAGCACCATTTCCAAGGCTGAAGCCACTCACAAATTATCATTTCTCAGACTTTTGTAAACATGCAGGAAATTCCAGTTATCATCTTAATGGATGTAATCAGAGGACCATTTCTCTTCTAGGAAAATAAAGACGAGTTACCTAGTATTCATTTTGTGTGTCTGAAAACCTAAATAGGGATCAAGAACCAAGCTAGTTGCTAGGTCATCGTTTTCACACAGTTCCTTGGCAGACATTCCAGAGGAAGGCACATAACGACTTTGACCCTCAAATCCTGAAGCACCGCTACCTGCAAACAAGAAAGCATAAGGCAGATGTCATTTATAGAACCTTCTAAAACTCAGCTACATGGGGGTGGGTGGGTGAGGTTACTGCAGGTTGCAGGTTAAAAAGCAAAATAAAACAGAAACAACAACAAAAACCACCCTGAGGATAATAGAATTTCTGAAGAAGCAGGAGCACAGTTAAATTTCTCACTCTTGCTTTTGCTGGTTAATATAGCTGACAGCAAACAGACTTTTTTAGAATACATTTTATGGGTGTCTTTTATTTTGGTTTCCTGCTCTCTCCACCTCCCCAAATGCAAGCATCTCTCCAGAATACGCAATCCAATCATATCCAGCTCCATTCAGGTCTATAGATGTGACAAAGCCATGAAAGTTTGAACTGGATTCTCCTAAAACCTGAATCAAGGGTTTACTCCAATTTTATATTTTATTCTTCACCCCAAGTCAACAGCAAAAAATAAAAATCCATGTTCCTTAAAACAGTTTCATAACTATTATTGATACATGTAACTTCACTGAAAACAGGGTTTACTTCTACATGCAAATTCACTAAGAGTTGGGCTCGTAACTCAAATGGGATCTTATCTACTTCCAATCACACTAGGTCTCAGCTAGTGCCCATCATGTATGTAAATTAATTTTGAACTGGTTATGTGCAAAATACAATTACTCTCACTTAACTTTTAAACTGATCTGAAGAGATTCATATTCCTGAAATTAGTTACTACATCCAACACATACACACCTAATTAATACTTCTGATGAGAGCTGCATGCTGAATGCCCACCTCCTTTGTGAATTAAAATCTGACAGAAGCCAGACTTGCAAATTGAAAGGTGAGCCACAAAGAACAATAAACTGCACAAATATGTACGTACATCTATTTGATCTTCTCTCAACTCCATTTTTGCCAGTCTTCGGATTCTCCTTTCCTGCATGCTGCAATTTGGTCTGATTCTGTGCATGGTCATTAGACGACTTGCTTCCACTTCTCCTGCCATTCACCACCATGTTCTTGGATTCTCCCAGCCACTTCATTCCCCCAGACAGCCTGACCCAGTTGCATTTAGTCTCTTTTCAAAAGGCTCAGAGAAGTGGATGAATAATTTCAGTTCCAATTCCTACTGGAAGAAAAAGACAAACATAATTAGAACTTACCGGGAGATCTGTTTCCAGGACACGACTTTTAACACCAACAAAAAAAGATGGTGAGCTCTATTTGCATTAGGAAGAATGAAAAGTGGTTGATCAGCACCAGTCTGGGGAACTGTCACAAATACAGACACCCACGGGTGAACTACTGTCCTACAACTTACTACCACATCTGGAAGCAAAGGCAGAATCCTAAAGCTGATAAATTAAAGACTACATCTATACAGAGAGAGACACACACCCTCTACGTAATTATACAGACACACACAAATACACAACTATGTGACTCCAAAAATGTCACATACAAAGTATCTGACTCCAAAATGTCACTTTTACATATACTCCCAATTAAGATTAGATTTCCTAATCAATATAATGTAACCTGTTTTGAACTCTACAGCTACGAACGACATTATACAAACACCCCCTAAAAAGTAATGAAGATGACAGCGAGATATTAAAAAACACAAAAAGCTGACAGCATTTTTGGAACGGAGGCGGGGGAAAGATGTTACAACCTCCTTTAAGAATTAGAGTTCAAAAAACCCTGAAGTGATGATCTAGAGGACCTGGGCAGCTATTTTAGTTACTGGTCCAGGTAACAAAACCAACCACCCAACCACCAGCTGACACACCACAACACATTTGGCTCAAGGGGCCAGCAACACGTAGGGTCCCAAGTGGAGCACTAAATGGACAGCATAGGAACAGCCAGCACAGCACATGCTAGTTTTTGCCTGCAGTCTGAATACCTTCTGTGTAAGTAATTACCATACAAGAAAGCTACTAATGCTTTTGTACACGGCTGTGTCTATAACTGTCCACAACTTGCAGGAAAAAAAGGTCTTACGATGATCTGCACAATTTTACAATTGCATTTATGCATTTGATCATTTACTTGGTTTACAGTCATTCTCCTCTTTGCAGTTTTGGCACAAAGAAACAAATTGTGCCTTTTTTATTATTAACAAAACTCCGACAGCACTAGTGCTCAAGCTGTCTATGCTCAGCACATGTTATCAGGGAACAACCCCACTTAAATCCAGCGGAAGAAATTCGTGAGAAACTACCAGAGGTTTTGAAATAACGTCTCCTGTAGGAGCTCTGCTTTTAATCAGCCAAGGCTGGCAAAATGCTGGACTTCTGTTGGGCACCTATGTGTTCAAGCTTGAAAGCCACAGAAATATTTACGGCCAGATCGTAAGTACCTAAAAGTTACTTACAAAGATTCAGAAACCTGAGCCATTAGACAGTGGAGACAAGCGACTTAACAGCTGCATGGCCTCAAACATCTTACTGAAGCTACCTCCCGGAGGTTTACAGGTTTTAGGAGCTTTCACAACTTGTCACAGAAGAACAGGAAGATTATTGACCAAGTGCAACGGGAGTAGACCGAGGACAAAGCAGCTGAGCTACTGCCTCAATGTAGAGACAAAAATGAGAGGACTTCAGTGGACAAGGAATTCTCTTGCTGCCAGTGACAGCAGGGATTGGCTTTTACCTGAAGATAAATATATATACACACAGATATGTTAACAAGGAAAATAAAAGGGAAACTTGGTGCCACCCGAACTTCTTCTGGAATACAGCTGCTCTGGGAAGATCTACATGATAAAATAACCCTTACCTTTCACTCTCTCTGCTCCTCAATCCATTTATTGAACAGGTCTGTATATGCCCATTAAATCCTGCTGCTCCATGTCAGTAGCCATGGTAATAAAGAGCATTAAACCAAACTACTGAAGACTTCTATCAAATTCAGCCTCAGTCTTTGTCACCAGGAGCGAACCGTGGCGTGGCGGAGTGCTGCAGCTAAGGAGCTGCAGGCAAACCAAGGGCAGCACGAAGCCACCTGCAGACAGATACTGGCACGAGGCAGTAGCTAACTGACAGCTAACAAGTACGAGAGCTGCACCCGAGCTGGGAAAAAAAAAGTGGCTGCTGCATGGAGAAGGAAGCCCACTTCTGAAGATGATGCGAGGCTTTGGGAGGGCGGCTGCTATCTGCAGCGAGATGCTTCTGTCTAAACACGAGATGGCAAAGGGAAGTACGACAGCAGAGGTAAGAAGGACCACGGCCACAGAAGAACACTCACACCATGGTAAGCATTAGGAAAAATAAATATTTGCTTGCGCTGCAGAATATATTTACAGAGATGACACCAAATTCTCCCCTGCAGCAAAACCAGCAAGTAACTCAGTGAAGCCCAACAAAAACCCTCGCGAAAACCCATTCTTCACTTGAGCCTAGCAGCCTGGCGAGCAAGGAAACTTCTGTCTGTGTCGACTGTTGCCTCTTATTTTCTAGCACTGGCCAATGAAGAACTTTGGGAATGCCCGTGTGCTTCTGCTGCCCCTGCCCCCCTTCTACGGACGCACAAATGCCACTTTCAAGAGATGGCACCAACAGAGAGGGCTCCTTCACAGCGAGCATCACAGCTCCTCATGCCCAGAGATAACCTAGCGCGAGACGCCCCACTGATCACCGCTGGGTGACCCTCTAGCACAGCCCCAGATGTGACTTGCTTGCCCTGTCAGTCTCACACCTACTGACAGTCCCTTTAGAGATGAAGGGAGAAGAGGGAGAGACGAAATCCACCTCCCTACTCAAGCAAGCGGCTCTGCCTGGAACCCACTTCCACCTCCACACTCCTATGGAGCCCTGGGGAAAGGCTCTGCCACCGAACGTCTCACCCCACGCACAGATCACTTCCCACGCGGATTTATCCACGCTTTTATGGCCACCAGCACAACCCCGGCTTCCAAGCGATGGAAACGTCCCTGCTGTTTTAACCCTTTACCACTCGTACTGCTACTCTTTGTAACTCTACTGCTTTTTTATACTCCTACCACTGTAGTTTTCCTATTTCCTCAAGCTTCGAAATGCAGCTCAGCTGTGCCTCTCACGGAGCAATTCAGTGCTTCACTAAAACTGGGCTTGCAAAAAACTCACTTTCCTTTACCTGGTGTTCAATCTCTTGAACTTATTGACACATTTTCTGAGCATTAGTTTGTTTCTGCACCATCGGGAAGCACCTGAAGCACACTCACACTGCCACTGCTTAGCAGGCCCTCCCAAAGGCAGCCGCAGCCACAAGTGTTTCTGAGGCTGATTGAAGAGAACCCTTCTGACTTTTACTGCATATGAAAAGGCTTCGTACAGTAGAAAATGTAGTAAGACTCCATGCATTTGAGTAAAGCAGTTCTGTGACTGTTAAAATAGACTTCAAAGGCTGGCTGATCCTCCCAAGCTCTGGGCTCCGCTCTGTGAAATCTATCAAGTCAATAACGTCTTGTTGGGAGGGAAAAGAGAAAAAAAAAAAACAAACAGCTGCACAAACTCAACCAATCAATAAACCCTAAACCATACAAACATATATATCAGTAACCCTAAGAAATTCAGCTACCATTCACTTTAGTCTTCCATAATGCAGCTTTTACATATAAATCCTTATTATTTAAAGGACAGGGACAGCTTTGAGCAGAAACGGGGGATTTGGTCCACCAGGTTCCCAAACAGGCAGGGTCATCCTCCCCTCCAGTGCACAGGCAGGCAGAGTAAGCTCTGATATCTAACCCAGTCACTTTTTTAATTTCATTACAGCTGCAAAAAATCTTCCTCAAGAAGACAGCAGCTGAAGTACGTGCAGGCTGCAAACAAAAAGGCCCACTGACCACATCTCCTGCTTCTCCGGACAAATCAGTGATGGCAAGAAAGGGATGTTCCCTTGCTGGGAGCTCTAAAAGAGGAGTAATTGGGAATTTGGGAGGCAAAGCTAAAGCACTCAGTCAGTTTCTCTGTGGGATCACCAGGCTGCAGATGGCTTCACTGCGACCGCCTCACCTGGGCAACAAAAGATGAGCACTACTAAAATGCAGTCAAGTTTGGGGGATATGACAGAAAGCCGCTGAGCCAAAGCTGAGCTGAATAAAAACTTGCATAGCTTCAAGCCGCTCTTACAGCTTTCCTACACCTTATTTCTGTTACTACTTCTGAGAGGCCAGAAGCATTCTGTGCCTCCCTTTCTGCTTCAGGCTCACAAAAGGCAGAGCGTCACTTCAAATGGGAGCGCAGGGCCATGCGTGACACTACAAACTGCTGTTAAGGGTAGTAAACCAAAGCAAAACTGGCCACCGAGCACAGGTCTCTGCAACCACAGAAGGCCACAAAAAAAAAAAAAGCAGAGATTTGGTTTATGTCCTGCAAATCTCTGGAGCCCAAGCTGTATCTTACAGAAAGCTCAGGTGGTCCCAAAGCACCTCAGGGATTCAGGAGCTGAGGCTGCAGTTCCTCAGCAGTGTCACGAGCACCCAGGCAGGGGCTTCTGCAACCCCACCGCTGAAGATGCTGCCTTTGACCACCTGATTTCACACCCATTTTAGACTTTGCTTGGACCTGTTCAGCAAATGTCCCTGTCCATGTCCCTGTCATGGACCTGTTCAGCAAATTAAAACACAAGAAAAACATCTGCTTTTCCCGTAGTATTTCAACTAGTTACTTCTCAGAACTGGCTCAGGGCAGCACTGGACAAAGGTCAGAAACGGCACTGGAGGCTCCAGGACCATGGTAAAACTCACTCAGGACAACTCAAACTCTTGGAGAGCTGCAGCCCCGGGGTGCAGGTTTGTGACAGGACACGGATTCAAAACTGACCCCAAACTGTGCTCCAGTCCCTCCCTAATAGCTCTGTCTACACATTCCCACCTTCTCCTGTGCCTGTTCTTTCGCAGCCACAAGATTTTCACCTACCAGTTTGGAAACTACCCCAGTTACAACGCGGGCGCAGAAGGAACAGCGTGCCAGTATAAAGGAGTGGCAGAGAGGGAATGAACGGACAGCAGGGCTTGAGCAGCTCCTGCTCCTTCTCCCCCCTCACCTCCTCCGCCACGGTGCCCTTTCGGGGTGAACCTGAGTGAAGCTCACTCTGCAGCGAGCCAACACCAAGCACCCTGAAGGGCTCCAGCTCGTTAACCCAGCAGGCAGGCGCAGGTCGTTTCTGCTGGCTTAATGAGCCGAACACATTCAGCCAAGGCCGCAGTGGGCACGAGCTGGCTGCCACGAGTAGCACTGCAGCTCAGCGAGCACTTCACAGCAGCCTAACGCCAACGGCTGCCCTGCCTGTGCCCACTCGCAAGCCCCCTCCTCCTTTGGGACGATACAACAGCTGAGCGGGGACCGGCAAAGCCCGAACTCCAACAGCGAGCTGCTCACGGGACAGGACGGCGTGGGGAGGCAGGGAGACGCGCTCTGGGAAGCGGTCAGGAGCATGTCAGCTTGTTCTGCTCCCGGATGCTTCTCTGAGCTGCCCGAGCCCAGCGTTGGATTCGCTGCTCAGCCCGGGAGCACCCTACCTGCCGCCCGCTGCCTTCACCAGGGCAGCTGCCTGCTGCGCTAGGGCCGCCGCCGCTCCCCGCGAGGAGGAGGCTGGGAGCTGTAGTCCTGCCGCCGGGCAGCGCGACCGGAGCCAAGCGGAGCTGCAGGAGTCGCGCTGGTGCTGTCAGCAGGTGCACACGGGCACCTCAGCCGCACGTCCACCGAACAGGCGGCACTAACGCGGGGCTTTAAGCAAGTCTTATCTCCCAGCTTGCCCGCTCAGCCGGGCGTAACGCGGAGCTGGTTTGTGTGTTTCTGCCGGGCTCCAGAAACACAACAGCACAAAGGTAAACAAAAAAAAATAATCCTATTTTTCGATCAAGCGAGCCTAATGTGCTTACTTAATCTCAGCGAAATCTTTCTGAGTTCCTCACACGGTGCTACTTCGATTCGTTAAGCCTTCTTTTATACAAAGCCAAAGTTCATTTTAAATGAAAGCAGGAAAGGATGCTTCCATAGCTAGAGCGACAGGACTCCAGAGAAGGGACGTGGCTTCGTATCAATTGTTTATTCTGTAACAAGCGTTACCCTCGCTGATTAAAGGCTCCCACCGTTTTGGGGTTCCCAGAGTTACACGCTCTCACCAGCCTGCCAGCTCCTACGTGCTGTCCCGTGCTGAATTTCCCCCCAACACCAACCGCACCGAGTCACACGCCTAAAATCCTCCTATTGTCTGCGACACGGCCGCGCAGGGACCCTGCCCTCACTTTTCCAGCGAGTAACGACGGCTCCAAAACCCCCGACTCCACGCCGGGTGGCGGCACGGACGGCTCGGGAAGCGGCAGGGCCGGTCCCCAAACGTCCCCCCCCGGCCTGGAGGGCTGCCCGGCGAGGCGGCAGCAGGCCGGGGAGGGCCGCGGGCTGCGCCGCTCCCCGGCCCCCTGCTGCCCCCTAGGGCCCGCCGCCGGGCCCCGCCGCCCCTCGGCCCCCGGGGACACGGCCCCGCCTGCGGCCGCCCCTCGGCCCCGGCCGCCCGGCCCCAGCCCCTCGGCCGCTGCACGGCCCCGCAGCGCGACCCGAGGCCCCCCGTAACCCCGCGCAGCCCCGAGCCCAAACCGCCTCGATAACCCCACAGACCCCCTAACCCCACACTCACCTCCTTAACCCCACACACCCCTAACCCCAAACCTCCCCCTCAACCCCACTACTCCCCTCCTAGCCCCCCATTAACCCCCCTCCTTAACCCCACAGCCCCCCTAACCCCACAGACCCCTCCTTAAACCCACAGCCCCCCTTTTAACCCCTCCCCTTAACCCCAGTCCCCCATTAACCCCCCCAACCCCACGCCCCCACATCTAACCCCAACCCCCCCTTAACCCTAAACCCCCCTAACCCCACACCCCCCCTTAACCCTACAGCCACCCCCCTCACTCCCACACCCCTCCCTTACCCCCCCACCCCCTAAACCCCGCAGCTCCCCCCTCACCCACCACCCCCCCTTCACCCCACAGCCCCTCCTCGCCCCACAGCCCCCCTTAAACCCAGAGCATCCCCGCAACCCCACAGCCCCCCCCGGCCCAGCCCCCTGCTCGCAGGGCCTCGGGGGTCGCCGGCCGCCATCTCGCCCCCTCCTCACACACGCCCCCCCCCCCCCCCTCCAGTCACTCACCTCCCGGCCGCCCACCGCGCTGGGGTGCCCCCGCCGCCGGTGCTGCCCCAGCCTCCGCCGGGGGGAAAAAATGAATCATCAAAAGGGAAAAGAGCGAGGGGGGGGGGAGGAAAAAAAAAAAAAAAAAAGAGGAAGGTGGGGGAGAAAAGAGGAGAGCCGGGGAGAAACGAGAAGGAGGAGGAGGAAAAAAATCAGGAGGAGAAAAAAAAAAAAAAAGCGGCGATAATGGTAAAAAAAATAATTCCGAGTGGGGGGAGGAAAAAAATGGCGGATTAAAATCCAAGATGGCGGCGCCGAGGGGCGAGCGATGCAGGGGGGAGGCGATGGCAGGAGCCGCCGCGAGATCCTTCCGCCGGCCCCCGCGAAAAAGAGTCCCCCGGGCTCCCTCACGGAGCCCCCGCGGGGCGGCGGCGAGACCGGGCCGCCGCCGCTCCCCTCTCCTGTCGCTTCTCTTTCTCTCCGCGGGGAGCCCTCTCTCCGCCGCTCCAGCGGTCGAGACGAGCCGCGGCGCTGCGAAGTTTTTCTTCTTCTTCTTTCCGCCGCGCAACCCGCGACCTCCTCGCCCCGGCCGGGGAGACGCCGCCTGCCCGTGTGGTGCCGGCGGCGGAGGGACACCGCGGCCGCCTTGCGCCTCGCGGAAGGATACAGCGCTCGAAATAAACCTCCCCTTCTCTCAACCTGCGCCGCCTCTTCCTCCTCCTCCTCTTTCTCCTCCTCTCCCTCACGCCGCGATCCAGCGAGCCCCCGGAGGAGGCTCGGCGCGGCCCGCAGCCCCCATGGCGGCGCCGTGCAGGCAGCGCAGGGATTTCGAGGGGGGGGGGGGGGGGGGTAGGAAACGAGGTCTGGGGCGGCCCGGCCGTGCGAGGAAAGAAGTCCCGGCGGCGCGATCCCTCCGCGCGGGCTGCCCTTTAAATGCGAGGCGTCCCCTCAGCGTGGGGTTGGGTCGCTCAGAGCGGGGGCCGGGTGGGGACTGGTCAGAGGGGTGCGCGCCCCGTGTGGCTGAACGCTTCTTCCCCAGCCCCGAGGGCTCGGAGGAGGCTGTACGGGGGACAATCCGCCCTGTCCCGCTTGAGGCAGCCCCTTCAGGGAGCACCGGGCACCTGCTTCTCTCTTCCGCGTCCTCGCAGGGCCATTTAAAAATGGCCCCGGCGGGGAGGCGGCGGCCGCCGGGCTGCTGAGGGGGCCGGGGGCGGTGTGGGGGCGCCCCCTGGAAGGAACAAAAGGCGCTTTTTGCGCAGGTAAAAACTGCAGGGAGGACACCTCAGGACCTCCTGCGAGCAGGAAACGTGTCTCTGTTCGGTGCTCAATTAAATGTATTCAGGGGGAAACGTGTTACTGCCAACCATTGTCCCCTTGCAGGAGGTGGAGAACTCAGATGTTTTCTACTCGAAGTTGAGAAGTTTTATTACGTCCTTAAAATACTAAGTTGTCTTGTGTGTTCCTTGATACACAATATGATACACCCCTTGCGGTTCTTGTTCTCCAATATGTTTTATTTTTTTTAAGTTTACCAGAAGCCTTTTAGGCTGAGTTCACTGTAAGGTACCATCAGCGTTTGTGGAAAAGGAACAGGTTCACCACACAGCGACTTTCCTCTCCACAGCTATTTGCCAGGGATATCAATTCCTCAGTTGTCTTCTGGTATTATCCTTAGTAGGAAGCTAAAGGTTTTAAATAAAATGTAATTTCACATTGAACTGGGGTTAATTCTGCTTTAATTACCCAAGCAATACGGTATCTGGAAATGGCATGTATTCCAACAAAACAAATTTTAAGTACATTGATTTTACTGTAGTAACAAGAAATGACTTCTGAAGCTGAGACTTAGGCTGAGTCGCTAAACTAGATTAGCACAGACTTTTACACCTGAATTATAAATCCCTGGAAGATTTACTTCAGGCCTGAATTGGCTGTTAATAGGGCCACAAGCAGTGACACCGATTATATTAGTAACAACGTTTGAATATTGTTTTATAGACGCATCAGCTTGTTCGGTGCGTTTACGGGAATGACTACAGTCATCTCCCAAGTTCAGATATTGCCAGAATGGAAGATGCCAGCTTCGGTCCTGGTGGCAACAAGGGTTTGCCATAGCTCCAGCAGTGGGTGTAGCTGAAGCAAGGTGCACAAAAAAACTTATTTACTATGGACTCCAGCTGGTGATCTGACAACAAAGCCCTGGCTGAGTGTGAAAGGGTGCTTTTTCAGAATACATTTATCTAAAACTTATTTCTTCTGCTCCCTAGGTAACAATTATAAAAGTTAAAGAAAAAAAAAAAGACACTTTTCCTTTACTTTTTTTTTTTTTTAATTTTTCGTACTTTATAGCATTTTCCCACTGTAGTTCTTTCATTCTATAACACAAAATACTGGCTTTGAAATAAGGAAGTCAGGTGGCCAAAGCCTGAGAGCATACCATACTAAGTTTACTATGTTAAACAATTTTGACTGCGACTATTTCTTCTGAAAAACTGTAGATATGCGGTGACTAACTCCAAATAAATGTAATTTCAGAAATTTATTCTGAAAAACCCATCAATAGTTTCAGTGTTGATTTCACTTCCTAAATTAATGCTACCATAACAGGCTTAATCCTCACCAGAATGTGAAGGAACTCAAATCTAAAACTTGTATTGTTTTCTTACTAATTATCAAAGGACTGTGACAATGGCATTATTTTTTGCAGGAGTAAAAATTTCTTTCAGTCACGTTACTCAATATTTCAGTCACATGGCGATTTTGTGACTTCTGCTCGATAATTTTCTCCTGATAACAGAGGACTGAAAGACTTAGAGCATATGCCAGGCAACAGATGAGTTTATTTCAGTGTGCATTGGCAAGAATCAGTATTTTTTATTTCCCAAAGTAGTATTCCTAAATTGTTACTGTTATAAAATTTAAAAGGAACTGCATTTGCTCTTTGCTGATTTTGTAGATCGCCTCACTTTGGGAATAGTAGCTTTTGCATTTTCAACATCCCATAGGCACTATGGCGCTGTGCTCCTAATGTAGCAAAAAATTCGAAAGCATCCAGTTTTTACTGAAATTTTGTAGTTATTAAAATCTTTATGTGATGAAGAGTTTCGTAAAACTACATCTTTCGGGCAATGAAACTCAAACTTTGGATTCGAGGTATGCGTGGAGGCTGCTGTGTTGCAATTTCTTGGGGCGTCGCAGAGGTCCAAACCTCGCTCCACAGCTGCAGTTTCTGAGTCAGGACTTCAGTCCTTCCCTCTCCATGAAGAACAGCAACTGCAACAAAACCTTTCCAGTGCTATAAAGCCAAAATCAGCTGCTGCTGAAAAACATACAGCTCTTAATCAGCTTCTGCTGAAGAAGACTGTAGCAGTGGGTAATTTTGAGGAGCACAAACATATAATCCCAATTGAAAAGTCCATTTACCACTTTACAGTTTAACTCAGCCACATAGGCTTTTTTTTTTTTTTTTTTCTTTTCCCTTACTTTTCTTCTGCGGTACTTTTGCACAGCCCCAGTGTAGGCGTTTTTGGAAACGGGCATCTGGGAGCGTTTATGTGCCAATAACAGAGCCAGGTTGTCCTATGTGTTCTGGCTCCTTAGCAGGCCTGCCGGGCTGAAAGTCTTAGAGCACTGCAAGGAGTATCTGGGAGCAGAGCATGCTGAATATTAAATAACCAACAGCGTTAAACTTCTGAGCCAGCACTGAAGTCTCTGTTACCCTGACGTGCCCCAAGCTGTCTCCCATGGGTAGTTTGACCCCACCTTCTCCATTACTCTGAAGGTCTCAGTTTCACCACCCAGAAGCGCTCCTCTATATCGTATGTGCGCTACGCTGAAATCTCAGAGTTTGCCAAAGCATTGACAGTAACCTTCCCTTTTAAAAATAAAACCATGTCTTGTAAGTGCTGTATGTCCTGTTGCAATTTTAAACTGGGTATACTGTACCCAGATCCATATGGTCAATTCTGCTGGTTTTAAGGGCACAGCAATGACACCCAGGGAAGCAGAGGCACGAGGAAATAGAAAGAAATACAAAGAAGGAGCCGAAGTAACTAGGCAGGTGTAATGAGCTTGATCTTTCATTTTAGGTAATATTTTATCTGCTGTTTGCAGCAAGCGGATGTCCTATAGCTGCTATTTTTACTGTTTGGAAGGGATGATGTTGTACAAAGGGTAACAGGCTTCAAACTGCAGACACCACAGCAAGCAGCGGATGGGCACTTTTGTATCGGCATGGGCGCGCTAAGAATGTGCTCCTTTTATACGCCGAGCAAGTAAGTATCTTCCTGTGACATCTTTAAGAGGATCAGTCCCGTCCACTGACATCCGTGCAGGAGTGTGGCCTTAAATACTAGTCACTGTGCCTCCCCAAACTCTGAGCGGTGTCACAACGCAGTTTTTACCGATGATTACAAACCCGAAGTTAAACATCATGAATGTAAGAACCGAATACAATTAAAGACCTTTTCTATCAGAACCTTATTAATTTATCCAAAATGTACATATTCTCGGTAACAGATGGTCAATAATAGATGATAGATGGCCTCCTCTGGGTAAATTAGTGGCTGTAATTCACTTGAGGGCTTCTGCTGATGTCATAAGCTGCCAGAGTGCAGCCTGAGTGATTTATTAACAGCTGCAGAAATCCTAGAGTGAATTACATCCTTGTATTCACTTTGGGTCTGCAGATTGTTATTTATAAAATACAGAGGTTTGTGTTTCTTAGTTATTATAGGGATTTTTTATATGACTGTAATACAGAGGCACGGTGCAGAAATGACTAGTGTGAAAGCTCAGCTCCCTGCCTGCAGTAAAGGCAGGCAGATTTTCTCTGCTAATGCATATCGACACCAACCCTTTCCTTTATTTTTTAAAATAAGCTAATCAACACTTGCAGATTTTTACATGAGTCCTGTTTTTTTGATTGTTTGTTTTGTTTCGTTTTCTCCATCATCGTTCCAACCATCAAATATGAATAAGGTCAGTATCTTCTCTTCCAGCAACCTCAGTGTTGTAGTCACTCTCTTCACATTGAGCTACGTCCAAAACAAAAACGTCCAAAACAAAAAAGATAGAAAAGGGGTCGATGCTGAACAGGAATAAGTGCTATCTAATAGTAACTGGATGTTTAGGAAGAAGGCAACAGATCCAGAAGGCTAGAAAAGGCACCTGGAAACCAAAATCCCTCGTGTACAGGGAAGAGATTGTCCTTTCTCCTAACACTATCCCTGTTTAGAGAGAAACCCCTTTCTTTCTTCCATAAAATTCCTGCACGGTAAAAGAGTTTTTATCTTACATGCCATCCCACCTTAACATCCAAGACTCATTTTTAGGCGATCTCTTGAGTTCTCAGTGCGATGATACATACTTCCCCGTCAGATTTATCTCATCTTTCTAAAATGTGAACATATGCAAGCAAATTAACTACTATTCATTTCCATACCCTTCTTCCTTCCCACCGAGATGGGAGTGGATGTTACAAAATCCTGTTTCTCAAGCAAGGGATACATTTCCAACAAGTAATGTAAGTTCTGGAAGGAAGGGGAAAAGGGAAATGAGAGTAAATGATGAAGAGTTGCATGGCAGGAAGGAGCAGTCGGAATTCATTTGCCAATAACTCTGTGTATTATTTTTGCTGAAGATGTAGAATTTCTTGACAAAACTTCCAGTGAGTGTTTAGATGCTAGCTAGATGCCAGTGAAAATCCTTCCAGCCTTCTCTCTTTGAGATGGTATTTGTTTGGTGATGGTTAGATCTTACTGGCCATTTGGAGAGGGCTGCGTTTATTGTCGTCACCAAGAAATGCTGCTTTGCTGTGAAACAAATCCTCCTTCACTCCTGCTTTCCTTCACCAACATCTGCCTGCATTAAGTGACCTGTCTCGAAGAGGTACAAATAGATGGTATTTGTACAGAAAGCAAAGGTTAGAATTTGAAGAAAAACAGGCTCCAGAAATTGCTTGTTGCCTTCAGGCAAAGCCCTTTGAAGTCGTTATGAGTTCACTAATTTCAGCAAGCCCATTATTGCCATTACAGTGTTATGGACAAAACCCGATCACGCTGGGATCCCACTATGTTAGATGTTATACAAATGCACAGAAGGGTATCAAGAAACAGGAAAAATGTTTTTTTTTTTTTTTTTTTTTTCCTGCTTTCTGGAATGAGTTGTCCTTTGGATGCTTTTAGAATTGCTTTTGGATTTGTAGTAGCATATATCCAAAAGCTTGGCTCTCCTTTCTTACCATTTTAATGTTTGGGAACCATACCTAGGGCACATGGACAGCTGGACCACAGTCTGTCCATGATTTGCAACTTCCAGGTCAGTTCTGGAACAGGCTCCTTCATTTCCTCTCAAATTTAATCTAAATCCATTTCTTTCCTTTTTCTTTTCAAATTGAGGTTAGTTTTTTGCTTTTGTTTGTTTGTTTTTGCTTGTTTCTACATGTCTACTTGTTAACTTTGGACTCAGTTTATATGAAGGGTGCAGGGAAAAAAACCACAACAAAGCAAAACACAAGAGCTTGTCAAGTAACAAATTTAAGTTGCATTGATCTCAGGTATTTGTATTTTCATGCTTGAGGAGGAAGATTTCTATTGTCACCCCATAGCTCTATTGTCATTCAGAGATTCGTTATATTGGGAGGGATTTTTCATTTTCTTTTGTTGTACAGAAAGGGAAGGCTACCAGTCCTATGCTATGCTTCGGCACCTTTCTCTGATCTCCATTTTATAGCTGGGCTTTTCCTCCCTATACAGACTGGCAAATCACTGCAAGTTTGTGGGGTTGCAAGGAGTGATGACGTACATTATTTCTCCCCGTCCCTGTGTTACTTCTGTAAGTTCTGAGACAATTCCTTTTAAAAAGCGGCAAGACGCCAAGTGCTCTCAGTCCCTCAATCACTCTAAATTGCAAAATAGAGGTGGTTACATATCTTATCCTGAATGGCTACTGAAAGAAACATGTACTGTTTATTACTTAGAGATCCATGGCAGGTAGCAGTGAGCCAGGTTTGGCAGTGCAGTCTCTTTGGATCATCCAGACTGCACCTGTAGGAAGATAGGGTGGAGTTTCATGTATCCGCATCAGATTTCTAACCCCCAAATCACGGTATTTGCAGTTCTGTCACTGGACAGAGCCTCCAGCTTTGTGAACAGCAAAGGGAAGCTTAGTGTCAAGTGGTAGGGCAAGGACAAACCCTTTTTCACCTCGCAAGCTTTGTTACTATGAAATACGGTCTTACTTATTTATTTATCTTTAAAGTAAAGGATGGTGGCAAATTTCTGATGGTACTGCTCTGATTGCAATCGAGCATGCTGATCAAGGCATTATTTGCCTGTATATGTTGCTTGTATGAATTATCTCACAGATGAAAAACATTTTTAAAAGGATTCGGAGGTCAGACTCTTTATTTCATAGTTTTGTTTGCAGGTTTTGATGCACTGACCCTGTTCTGCTCATTATTTGACCGCAGAATCTAATGACATTTTTTTTCCTAGTCACTGCTTTTGGTTATATTGGAGAGAGATGTGGATATTCATATTTCTCCTTCTCCTCCCAGCGTCAGGTGAGCCTTTGGTTTTCTCCTGATGGAGGATAGTTCTCAGGTGCACTCTTTAATCCAAGGGCCGCTCACTTCTGTTATGCTCCATCACTACTGAAGAATTACTTCCCGGGGAGCACTGGATCCACATGAGAATCACGTATCCCTTCTGACATAAACCACACAGGCACTTTAGCAAGAGTGAATCCCCTGAGAAAGCATTAAATCAAGCATGATGTTCTGTTTTCCCTGTGGAAACCTCAAGCTTCAGCTATTGTTTCCAGAGAGGCTGCTTTACCCAGGAATGATTCAGTGAGGAGAAAAATCTCCGTGTGTGCAATTTTCACTTCGTGTCATAGGGCTAGCATGAGAATTTCTCATCTCCCTGTAAAAAGATTAAAAATTAGAAAAAATAGAGCATCTCTATCAAGTGACAAACAATAAGTTGTGTGCAACTCTGCTGCATTCTCATCAAGCAAAATGGAGTTTGTCGTGTTCGTGGCTTGCTCAGAAAGGGGAAAGGTTGTCTTCCATTACCTGAGTACACATTTCGGAAAAATGCCAGAGGTTAGTTAGGGGGTGGGGGAAGGATAAGAAGTTAAACAAATTCTGTCCTTGGCTGCTTCATTCATCTGCTGTTGGGGAGGATAAGAAGTAAGAGCTAAAGCAAGTTTGGACTAGACTTATCAACACCTGTAACAAGGGAAAACTGCTGGGGATTTAACAGAGGCAACTAATGAACCTCTATTTTACTTGCATCTCTCTTAAAATGGAGGCTAGTATCTTTTGGAGGCAGCTTTGGGAGCAGATTGGAAGGAAGACAGAAAAAAATGCTTTTTAAAAGACAGACAAATTTTGTTAGGCATTTGGATACAGTACCAGCTACCAGTTATGTGGTCAAAAACACTTCTAAGATTTATACCAGCTGTGGTGTTTCTCTGGTAATGCAGCTCTCCAGGTACAAAGTAGCTTCCTTGCTGTATCACCCTTGCAGCTCTGCAGAGGGGAGCGTCACACCATGCTACGGGAGACGGGGGCCCTGTTTTAGAGCACTTCTCATCTCCAGGAGAGGTTCTCGAAGGTCCAAGGCAAATTCACGCCATAGAGATGGAGTTCTCTGAAACTCTCCCGTCTGTTTTCCCAATCGCCAGCTATTTAAGCTTAGGCTGACTGAGTTAGGCTGTTGATCTGCTCTTTCTGCAGTTATAGACCACTGTAAGTGGTCACAAAGCAGGCACTAGCTGCTCCAGATGCTTTTGAAACTGTTGGTCTGAAGGTCAAGTTAGCCAGTTTGGTTGTCTAACAGTGGGTTCTGCTAGAGTCTTTGGGGTAGATAAGTCAGGCTTTGGTTACTCTGAATGGAAAGAAAAATAGATCCTTTGTCTATGGTTTTGAGGTTTTACAGTCACTCGGTGTGCCTGTTATAGGCATGGATATCTCAGAGGAATGGGATTACGGCTTTGATAACATCCTGTCCTTAAACATGATAGGAAGTCTCACTGGACTCCAAAGAGCAATGCAATAAATCTGCCTCGGTTATTATTACTTCAGGAGTTGTCAGCATTGACCTGCTTCCTTGTGAATGTGAAACGCATTGAAATACGTTCTGTCTTCCTGCTCGCTCTCTGTGGAGCTTTTCACAGGTCTAGCACAATACAAACCCGAATCTGCTCCGGGAGTGTGACTGGAAATGGTCTTTTCACACTTTTTGAAGCTCTGTCTGGAGCTGAAGTTCGGAAGAAAGCATCTGGCTACTGTCACGGGTGTATGTGGAGGTGGCTTGGTGGCTCTGTCCTAAGCTGTGAAAAGACTGTTTGTTATTCACTGAGGTTGGATGGAAAGGAAGAGGTGGAAATTGTTTCACAGAATTTTGGCTGTATCCATTTTGTTTGTTTGTTTTTGTTAATTTTTGTTTTTAGTACAGGCAAGTGAGAAATTACCAAAACATCTGGATCGGGCTTTTCCTTGGCAGGAAGTTTTTTGGCTTGATTTTCTTTTTTTCTTCCGCACCCCCCCCCCCCCCCCCCCCCCCCCCCCCCATTATGGGCTGCATCCTGATGACTTTGGCCTTTCTGTGAAGCTGCAAAGTGGCAGAGAGAGGTAAGAGGAGTGATTACAAACTGAACTCGGTGAGCATGAAAGGAAAGGACTGGGATGACAGATTCCTCCACGCAGTTCTAGTTTTGCACAGGAAACCTTTCACTAATCTCCTGGCTCTGTCTGTTAGTTCATTATCTCTCTTTTTTATGCCTACCCACGAGTTAACGACATCTACCACTGAGGATTGCTACGTGATTTAAGAGTGTCTAAAAAGTGGCCCCTGTGCACAGATACTGCTCTAATAAAGTGTTGACTAAGAAGCAGCCTATGCTCGAGGACTGAGCATGGATCTGGCTCACATGATTCGGGGCTCTGAGTCTATAGCTGAAGGCCAGCCACTTGCATGCCAAAAGCCATTTGCTTTGAAGAACTCCAAGATGCCTCTGAGGGGAGGTGGAGAGGAGCAGAGAAACTTCTTCAGTGATGCACCAGGATAAACAAGAAGTTTCCATCCATGTTCTGGGTTAATGAGAATATGGATGAAGTGATCAGAGTAGATGCTTGCACAAATGCTTATATACAGAAGACAAATAAATCTAGCTTCTCCTTTCTATGCTTTGCTGTCCTTCCTCATTCCTGTTAAATGAAAGCAAGAGAACATAAGACAATAGGGGAAATATTCCTTGACATTTCTGAATATTTGATGAGAAGCCCCTTTTTCTTTTCAGGAGATCCTGGCTCTTCTAGTCTGTGGTTTATCACATGCGGAGGAACTTCGTAGTTCTGCTTTCAGAAGTGCATTGTACCATCCTGTTAGAAAGCTGCTTCTCCAACATCTGTCTGCCAACAGGAAAGGTCAAAATGGCCTGCGCTGCATCTTGCACACCATGACTTTTCCTTCTGAGGGAGTCAGAGCTGAGTTTGTCAATGTGTCCTTCTTCACATCCTCATTAACCCGGAAAAAATTAACTACCTGCTGGCTACCAGGCAGCTAAAAAATGCTTAGTCCTGAGAAAAGACTACTAGGTTGGCATCACAGTTTGTGAATTTTTAGGGAAAGCAGATGGCAGTGGGAAGGCCTTTGTTTCATTGAGGACCCTGCGGGTAAGAGCAATGCCTTCTTAAATGTCTATCAGCCTTACTTAGCCTAACTATGCCTAATTAAGGCTGATAGACTCTGCCAGGGCTCATGTGTCCACAGCAGAATTCCAGGCTCGAGATCGGCCATTAGGGACTTCCTTGAGGTCCTGTGCATAAAGGGAACTGTGTGCAAGCCCCAGTCACCAAAGATGTTATTGGATCTGCAGTGTTGTGCTAAATGCAAAGGGATTAGTGTACACTGACAGAAACCTGCAAAGGTTTACGGGTTAAAGGTTTACAGCTGCCTCGAGAAATAACAGAATGAGTTCTTGCTTCACTTTGAAACAGCTTCCATGCTGAAATTGGGAAGCAAAAAAGGATAATCATTAACTTTCCAGTCCAACTTTACTCCTGATACGGTGTTCTCCACAAGAAAGCAGAAGTACCTGGTATTTAACAGCAATCTCTCTAAAGAACTGCATGACTGAAAGCCAAACTTGTTCTTTATTATAGCTCCCTGATAAGCCTGGGCCTTCTTTCCATTTTGATGGAGTATCATAAATCTGCTTTAATTATTATAATTATTTTTGTAGAAACATGTAATGTCTGATATAGGTACACTCTTGGCTTCTGCCTTCCTTTTTTGTTCAGAACATATAGATACATGTAACAGATCAAGGATTTCAGTTACAATACAGATGCTTTAAAAAATAGTTTAAAGCCTACTTAAAGTGATATTTGGGCTGCAAATGCAGCTTAATGCTAAATACCAAAATTCTAGCTCACAAGATCCTACCCAGCATCACCTCCTTTGATATATAGTTCCTGGTCTCCCAGGCCTATTGCACCCCATAATAACAGCTAACCTGTTCTCTAGGCCTTTCTTCCCTTCATCCAGTACGCATTAGGAGGAGCAGGCAGGGCTAGTAGGACAGGGTTGGCCAGTCTCACCCATCCTTGCCCCAAAGAGGCCACTTCATGCTGATGCCCTCTCTTTCCAGTCATTGGCTTGCCAGAGCTGTATGGCCCATCAGGTTGGGTGTCACCAGGAAGGCTGTTGCATCTTCAAACCAAAGCTTTTTGTGTAGATTTCAGGTGATAATTTCTGTATTCCCATAGGAATGCAGATTTTTTTTTCTTTTTCTTTTTTTTCCGTTCTTTTTCCAGTTGCTTTGTGTTGGGGTTGAAACTTTAGCCAGCAAGAACATGGGACAAGCAATCAGCAGTGGTCTAGTCGCAGTCCCTGTAAGCTCTTCAAAGACAAAAGGCCCCTCCTGACTGGGAAGTATTTGGTCAAGAAGCAATCCATTTGTTACATATACTAGGCACAAAACAGAAGAAAAAAAAAGAAGAAGAAAAAAAAAAGAATGAACCTCTCTTGGCTGCACATTTTTTTCCTCATATGTTTGTGTGCTGAAGGCCGAAAAATGTGTTTGATTGAAGCACGAGTAAGTGGTATCTGCAGAACTAGCAGAGGTGACTCTTGGTGTAATTTTCAGTAGGGTTTTGTAACAAGTATGCAAGTGCTGTACTCTTGAGCTGTTCTGTTAGAGCATGTTCTAGCCCATATCCCACTCTGTTATGCCAGGGATTGGAAACTCCACAGGGCTTAAGCCAGTAATTTGGTGATTCATGATATCAGACAGATAATATACAGCAGAGGTTTTGTAAAATCCTTGCTGTCTTTGTCTAGGTATACATCTATCTGTTCCTTGATGTGAAAATTGTTGTCGTATTTCGTGGGTAGGATGATTTGATTTTTATCTGGGCTTTCAGTTTCTTTGGAAGGAAAAGGTTTTCTGAAGTGGAATTTTGTGGAGGGAATTTTGACCAGTCACCTATTAATGGACTGTGTGTGTCCCAGTAACACCTTGTGGTGAGACAGTAGGTACACAGGGCAGAGCGACAGTGCCCTTTTCTTTTCTTTTGGGCAGCACAGTGTCCAGCTTGTTTTCAAATGGGCTTATTGGATCCTTGTTTGCTCTCTAGCTGTTTGCAATCTTATTTGTAATTCTCCTTTTAATCCTCCTCTTTTAGGAGAAAATTACGAAGAAAGGCGATTCGTCCCTCACAATACCTGACCCCTCCGACCCTCTGTAACTGGCCTGATTTGTGTACCCTGTACAAAGTAGGGTGACTGTATTAGTTTTGTGGCTGCCTGTTGGCACTACTGATCCTTTCAGGTCTTCTCTCTGTTTATCTTGACCATCAGTCTGCTGATATGTGTGGACATCGTATCGGGGACATGCGTGCTCTTTAATGGCCTTATTCATATATTTTTGGCAAAAGACACTAGTATGCTTTGCTTATATGTTTTGACTCCACCACCTTCCTCTACCGTCTCAAAATGAATTGAGAATTTTAAGTTTTCCTGTCAGTCCCTCCCCTGTGCTGGAGTCATTTGAAGGTGATGGTGAAGCCATGCAGGCCGTATATCTCTTGTTTTGGTTTGTTTGGTTACTTTTGCTGTGTCAGGGCCTGGATGCAGACAAGGTGGCCATAGCTGACAAATGATACTGACTCTTCAGACAGATCCTCTTCAGTCACAGGGTGAGTGTCGGAGGAATGTTGGAGTTTTCTTGAAATGGAATTTCTGATGAAATTTTTGTCCTCCATTGTGTTGGCACAACCCAAATTCATTGAGTTTCACTTCATATTTTGAGAATATACTTTCCAAACCCTTAAAAATGGTGATGCCTATATGCACATGTTTACCAAGGCTTCCCAACCCTCTGAACAGTGGGGCCTTGGTAAAAGCTACCTTCTGTAGAAAGGTGGTTCTTTAATACATCCAAAAATGTATTCTGTAACTAACTGCTCAAAGCTCGCTAATATTTAGCAGGAACATCCTGTTATCCACCACAAGCTATGAACTTAGAAAAGAGAGAAATAAATAGAAACCAGAGGCTACCTGAATATTTCACCTTCTGAATACCAATCCTTTCTCACTGTCCCAAATTCTCTCTTGCCTATAGCAGAACAACATGACCATCTCGATTGCCTTCTACGTTTTTATAAATATAAACATTTATCAGGATATTTTAATAAGCTGTTAGTAAAATGCTCTTCCTGATTTCTTGCAGGCTCATTTGGAAATAAGCTTACCATTAAACCTTCTAGCAGGGATTTGAAAGGAAATTTAATGATGTTTTTGCTTCAGAGCTTATGAAAGAAAAAATTCTTTGTGAGGGAGGGAAAAGGGAAAGGGAAGTTGAACTTTTGAAATCAATCCCCTGCATTAAGGAAGACCAGTTAGTTCATGAATAAAACTTGTTAAAAACAAAGTTTCTAAGTAAGGGAAAAAGCAGAACTGTAATTCAGCGCTACCATTCAAGGAAGCTCTTGAGGCCAACATCAGCAAAGCTTTTGGTTCACTACCACAGCCTAGGCAGAGCTGCACTGTTGTAAAAGGACTGAGGCAGAAGAACGTTACGATTTACCTCCTTTATGATTGCTAATTATGTATGCACACAATAACCAGTTCTGAGTCACTGTGGCAGTTTCTGGGGGGGATGCTGCTGCACAGGCAGGGCATTACCCTCATCTTTATCTAAACCCATGAAAATCCCTCACTGCAAAGTATTCACATGGAGGAGCTGCTGATGTCACTTTCAGAGGGAAGGACAAGTATTAGGACATTGATCTCACAGCTTCAAGGCCAGGTTTTTGGCCTTTTCTCCCCTTGTATGCCATTCAGTTAGTGTTTTTTAAAAGCTTCATCCTAGCCATACATATTTACCGAAAGCCACACATCAAAATCAATAACTTCTCTTTACAATTTGTTTGATGCGTTACGGTACTGGAGAGAATTTCCAGTGGGAACATTGGGAAATTGGAGATTAGTTCACAAGTAAATACCTGAGTTCTGGCTCCAGAAGGGTATCCTAGTTTAATAAGCGTAACTTCATCATTTTCCTTTTATATATCGTAGATGAATGAGGATAGTCTTCCTTGTGATTCAGAGAAATCTGACTGGTATTTTTTTCTTTCTCTCAGTGGCAGCTTCTGGATTGTTAACACAGTTGGGGAAAATCCTTGTCTAATCAGGCTACAGAAGACCAAATGCATCCTCCATCTTGGTCCCCTGGGTCATACAGAGCTCTTTGCTGCATTGTTCCTCCTGATGCTTAATCTAACCTGCTATGGAAGAGAAGCTGCTCTAATTGTGTTTGCTTGCTATACAAATTTGTGTGACAAACAGATTTTGCTATACCTTTCTTTATGCTAGAAATCTTAACAAAACACTTTCTCAACTAATGGCTTTTTCTCCCCCCAAAATTTGGGTCCAGCTGCTCATTTAACAAATAACGGTGTTGCTCTTTTCTTTTAGCACACTCTAATAAACCAAGAGTAAATTACTGGCTGACCTACTTACTGGGATTGCTTAAATAAGCCTCAATATGGCAGTATAATTTGATGCCTTAAAATACAGGGCATACAAGTTGCAAGTTAAAAGAAGAAATATTGAATGTTAATGAAAACACAATTGGGTAATATAATTGCCTGAGGGATATTATGTTTCATATCTAATGTTCCCCTCCCTTTCCCCCCCGCCCCCCTTCATCTGCAGCATTTCGTTCTCCCATCTGGTAGATGAACTAATTCCTGGATCTCTGAATGAACTTGGCAAAATCCTGGTGATTTGTAGCTCAAATGAGAAGTTTACAAAAAAGATAGTTGTGTTTTCCATCTTTAATAGGTAGCATGTTTTAAAGGAAGGGCCAAATGCGTGGTTGCATTATTCCATTTTTCGCTTTGTGCATTCCTCTGGTCCTGACACTGGGCACCACTGACAAGAGCCTGGCTCCAACCTCTTTGCACACTCCCTTCAGGTATTTATAGACATATTCTACCTAATAGAATATATATTTATTTATTTATATTTATTTTGCTTTTATGTATTGTAACTGAATGAGAATAGTCTTCCTTGTGATTCAGAGAAATCTGACTGGTATTTTCAGTGGCAGCTTCTGGATTGTTAACACGGTTGAGGAGAATCCTTGTCTAATCAGGCTACACAAGACCAAATGCATCCTCCGTCTTGGTCCTCCGGGTCATACAGAGCTCTTCACTGCATTTAAGTTATATATATCTGTATGCGTGGGTGTGTGTGTATATATATTTATAAATGTATAGAAAATACCAAATAGGCAAATTCTACCTAATAAGAATTTTCTATTACTGCTTTCTAGTAATAAGTGATATATGAGAGAGAGATGCTATCCTGTCAAAATTCTCTGTTGATTTTTCTTTCCAGTTGCTACCTTCTTCCTGTTATATTGATTTGAGTCCCCTTATTATAAAACATAAGCATGTAGTGCACTCTACTGTTTACCTACCTAAATAGTTATCAAATAACCCTAAGCTTCGCATACACATACTTAGAGTTCAGTTCAAATCTTGACAAGAACAACTCTCTTTTTCATTATTTTTGTGTAGGTACACCAAGCTCCAAGTGGTCTCTAACTGACAGACCTTCAAGGCCGTTTTGTTCTTCATAACTCATCGTGTTTTATAATAGATTTTGTCCTGAAGCTCCCGAGCATGGCTGAACTTCAGAAATATTAAGCAGAAATCCTGCTCATCGCTATGAATATATTACTTCATCACAAATCCATGAGTAACTAGAGTGCTAATGTCCACTTAGTTGCTTAAGCACCTTTTGGGATTTGGGCAGAGGTGTACCCTCCACAGAAGACTTCCAGAGAATGTTTGGTTCCTGGTAAACTAAACAACATTGGAACTTCAGCTCTGTAGAAGCCTTTCCTCATACTCACCATCTTTTCTTAAACGAGGACCATTTATTCCACAGCTAGGAATTCTTTCTACCTGGGTGTGTTGGATTTCTGAACTAACAAGTACTAGTCATCTGAAAAAAAAATCAATACCTGGTCCAACAAGGTTCACTTTGCCAGATGAAGGGTGCTATTGAATGAGAAAGACCTAGGCAGGTAATGGAGAAAAAAAATGATATCAGATTGGAGTGGTTAGAAAAATGTTTCAACTCTGCATTAGCAACTTGCAACAAAGAACTGACAGCATCTGGATTAAATTGAAATGTTTGGTCACTTCAGTGGCTGTGTAGCAAGACTCAAAATTGTCCAGTGTCAGCTAGAACTCAGCTTCTGACTCTAACCATGAGTCACGTTTGCATTCAAACAAGACAGTGAGAATAAAGAAATAGATAAAGAAGATTTTAGCTATAATACAGAGGCTTGATAACCGTCTGGCATTAGTTGAAAAACTCAAAGAGAAAAGTTGTGGAGCCAGGTTCGTTCACAGGATTTCTTTATGGAAAAATTAGAATACAGCTTCTCTTGCTTAATTTTAGGACCTTTGTACTGCTGTAATGTTGTCTAGGAGACTGTTGAATTATCTCATGAAGAAAGTGATGAAAGCTTTATGAGTCATATAAGACTGGACTGATAAAGCACTAGAAAATATTACAGAAGAAATTGGGTATTGGCCCTAAATGGGAAAGGACTATGTGGATTCAGTAATCTTTAATTTTGATAGTGGGGACTAGGAGTAAAGAGGAAAGGAGAAACAAGTAAAATGCATATGATGCCACTCAGCTGCATTTCTCCATCTGTTCTCAGGATCACAAGTGCTTAGTTAGCATTACTGGCATAAGCTTACTCTAACACCTAGCTCCTTGTTCAGAGATAGGAACTAGAACAGAGTTGTTAAATATAAGTGCCAAAACTATGCAAAAATCAGAGGGAAGATTAAAATCCAAACCTCCTTTGCCTTAACAAACACTTCCTGCCTGCTCTTTACATCTTTTTTTTTTTTTTTCCCTAGAATACTGATCACAGCAAGGTCTTTTTTAGATGTCTTTTTGGTAGACATTACTAAATCTGGTGAGGTTTTTGCATTCTTCCTCTTAGGGTTTGTCTTCTGGGGAGCCTCCATGGAGATACTTGAACTAACTGCAAACTAAAAGGTGTAAAATAGCCTTCATGAATCTTCATACTGTTTGTGCTAAGTGGTTTTCAGGATCTGAGCTAGCCAGTTTAATACTCCATGCTGTGACGACATCTGAAGCCTGCAGGTCTTCAGCCTCCATTTTACTTTAAGTGAGTTTTTTCCTGTGGCATGGCTGATTTGAGCTGAGTTGTTCCCAGCTTTTCTGTGCTCCATGGAGAAGGTGTGTTACTGATTTTATTATTACTCATTATGAAGTTCTGGATAGACACAGTAAAAGTCTTTCTCTGCATGCCTTTTTTTATGCAGCAGGGTGTCTGTAAATGAACAGATGTGCCAAATAAGAAGTATTTCTTCAGTCCTGGAAGAGGGGTTGAAAGAAAGGTGGAGGAGGAGAAGATTTTCTCAGAAGTTGCAGGAACAGGGTTTCTCACAACCCTTGCATAGTCCACTGAATGGATTCCTTCTTAATTTCCATACCAGAGGTCAACAGGTGGAAGATCACGTCTCTCAGTGGGAAAACCTGCTCTGAGGCACTCCTTCCAAGTGGTTTGAAAGGGTGTGGTTGCATGTGCAAGTCCCAGCAAGTGCAAATTGCACTTCTCTGCTTGACTGGGCACCCTTTTGAAGTCTCGAGGAGTAAGGCAATGCCCTATATGAAAGGAAGAAGGTGTAGAATGCTGTGATTTAGAGCTTCTTCAGGTTGGTGGACAAGATAAATTAATGCACTGAGAGGGAATTCAGGAGAAGGAATGCAAGGGAAAAACAAATGCAACTTAAATAGTCAAGAGACTACGGTTCCGTGTTTAGACTGGAAACTTGTATGGATGTCCCACAGGCACACTCTCATGGGCTCCAATGATGTTTCTCATCATGTAATATTAGATTATCTCCAGGACACTTTAAGGGATTTAAACTTGTACTTTGTCAATCTTTCGTTTTTCATTAGAGCAGTGGTGTCCTAGGCTTCATATATAAATTGTGATAAGGCAATTTTTCTTTCAAGACACTTGTTTTGTACTTGAAAGAGAAGATAGCTTCATTTGCTACACCACAAAGGATTGTTCTGCTTTCAAGTGTGTGCCTTGACAAAGAAAAAATAAAGCATGGTCTGTGAAGGAATTCCTCCTACAAGGCGGGTGTAGTGGCCCATAAAAAATGCATGTACTGTGAAGAAATGTCCATTGCCACACGGACCTAGGGGTATAATTATAGCTGAAGTCAATGGCTGCGTAAGGCAGGACATCTGAAAAAGGAATATCTCCCAGGTAATCAGAGGAATGTGGCTCAAGGAAGCTGTACAAAACAGAACCTCATTTTGTCCAACAGATGAAGCTCTAAACATTTTAGAGCTTCTGGAAAAGGATGATAGTCTCTCTGGCAAGGGCTCTTGGCTGTTCAGAAGGGGTAGGCAGGGCAGGTGAGGTGGGGGTGTTGTACAGTGTGTAAGGGAGAGATTAGACTGTACATCCCTTGTCATTAGGGATGTTGCAGTAGAGGGCCTCTGGGTGAGCATTAAGGGAACAGATAGCAAAGTAAATGTTGTCATGGGTGTCTATTATTGACCACCCACTCAGAATAATAGCATAGATGAGCTGTTCTACAGGCAATTAGGGGAAATCTCTGCATCAGTTGCTTTCATCCTTAAAAGAGATTTCAAATTCCCAGACATGAGCTGGGAGTATCATACTGTTGTGACAAACAAGTCCAGGAAATTCTTCAAGCACATTGAAGATAAATTCCTGTCACAAGTACTGAGGGAACCAACTAGGGAAGGTGCCCTCCTGGATCTGTTATTCGAGAATATAAAAGGCCTTGTGGGAGAGGGGATGGTAGGTGGCTGCCTTGGCCTCAGTGATCATAAAATATTTGAGCTGAAATTTTTGGTATAATGAGAAAAAATGCCAGCATAGTCACCACCCTGGCTTTTAAGAGAACAAACTTCAAGCTACTCAGGGAGCTAGTTAGCAGTGTCCCTTGGGAATTGGCTCTAGAGGGTCAGGGGTCATGAGAGCTGGTAACTTTTCAAGAATCACCTTTTAAAAGTCCAGGAGCAGACAAGCCTGTTGTGCCGCTAGTCAAGAAAGTGGAACAGAAGACTGGCTTGGCTGAAGAGGGAACTCCTGGCGGTAGGGCAGAAAAAGAAAATATGTGGTCTGTGGAAACAAAGTCAGGCTTCACAGAGAGAGTACAGCACTGCAGTTTGTATCTGCAGGGAGAAAACAAGAAAGCCAAAGCTGAACTTGAGTTGACATAGGCCAGTGTGGTGTCAGACAACAAAAAAAGGCTTTTAAAAAATATGTCAACAACAAGAGGAGGTCTAAGAAAAACATTGGACTGATACTTGCTGAAGAAGGTCACCTAACGAGCAAGAATGAGGAAAAGGCAGATGTATTTAATATATTTTTTGCCTTGTTTTCTAATATTGATGATAGATCTTGAGCCGCCTAGTACTCTGAGAAAAGCTAGGAAGAAGATTATCCTGGGTGCTCTTGAAAGGCATTTAAAGAACAAAGCTATCATCAGGCATAGTCAACGTGGAATCATGAAGGGAAGGTCCTGCCTTAGTAATTTGATTTCCTTCTATGATAAGGTCACCCTCTCGGTGGATGAAGGGAAGGCAGTGGATGTAATCTTTCTGGATTTTAGCGAGGCCTTTTATACCATTCCTCACATCACCCTTCTGGACAAATTATTCACCTGTGTGATAAACAGGTTCATGCTATGCTGGGTGATGAACCAGCGCAAAGGTAGAGCTCAAAGGGTTGAAGTGAAAGGTGCTGTTGCCTCCCTGGAGGGAAGAGAGGCCTTGCAGAGGGATCTACATAGATTGGACCATTGGACAAAGAGAAATGGCATGAAATTCAACATAGGTAAGTGCTGGTTGCTGCTGCACGTGAGATGAAGCAATGCCGGACAATGAAGGAAAAGAAGAGTGTTTGGTATTTAAAACCAAAAGAAGTAGGAGGGCAACCCCCAGGGGCCAGAGATGTTGCATATGGGACTTGGCTATTTCAGTCTTCAAAAGGACACAATCAGTTTAAAATCTTGTCAGTTTGTGATTTTTTAATCCTCTCCAAAAATCCTTGCTACAGTAGTGTATCTGTTCATACCTTTTAACTTTTTATCTCCCGTGTTGTCATTTCCGATGAGTAGAGAAGTGGTCTGCTGAGAAAATGGAAGCATCTGGACATCAAGCATTATTAAATACACAGTGTAACTAAAATTGGGCAATTTCCACTTGTTTTCAGTGCTGCTGCTATTCATTTGAGACCATATACTTGGCTGAGCTTGGAAATCTGTTTGCTGTGGGCTGCCCAAGCTCCAGGCTCCTGTTCTGAATGGCCAAGAGTCTTTCTGTCTAAACAAAATGCTGGAGAGAAACAGGGAGTGGAGAGACTAGTTCCAGAGAGCTGCAGAGTTGGGCAAGTCTGATCCTTACTCCTTACGTGATTAGGGCACGCTTCTTCCTCCAGCTATCAGGGATCAGGGCAGTACCAGCCTCTGCCGAGGTAGGATGCAGTTGCGTGCAACAGTGCAACAGGTCAGGCAGCTGGCAGGATGCTGTATGAAAAACAGCATTGCTTTATTTGAACTGACCATTGCTTTAGTTGAACTGACAGCATCTGAAGCTATAAGGGCCAGGAAGCGTTTCTTTTCAGCTGGCCTGCTGATGCCTAGAACTTGGATAGGAGATGCTTCAGCTAGATTACAGAGGCAGGATAGAAAAGGTCGTTCTTTCTCACACCACCTACTTGCTAATTTTACTTTTTTCCCCATGCCTTCTCAGCTTTCTGTTCTGTTACACTGAGACCTCTGCTATTTTCATATAGAAAAAGTGAAAACCTGTGCAATCTTTGTTCTGTATCACTTACAGAGAGACAGAATTGGCAGGGAAGTAGAGGTTAAATATTTGCACTGCCTTGCTTTCCACTTTTTCAGGGATCAGCATACATGTGCACAAGTATTTGAAATTCAAAGCTGGATGTCCAGTATTCAAGATTCATACCGTAATTTAATTGTGCCTCATCCAGACAGATTATATACAATGATATGATGCATGAAATGGCAAACAGAAGCATTCTGTGGGGACTGTGAGTTAGCAGCAGCAATAATACCAAAACACTGTCAGGAATGTTTAATTTGTAGGCCTCACATAAACCCAAGGTTTCTGACCTACATGAAGCAAGGCATTGCTACGCTTTAACTGAAGTAACTGGAGAAATCTGACATGCTAACCTTCCTTTTGGACCCCTGGTGCCCCAACTTGAGGAATTCTGTGCTGAGCTTTCCAGTTCATACATATTCATACTGTTTATTGAATGAGACAACAGCCTGGCTATTCATTCTTCTGCTTGCTGATGGGTTTGGTGTTGTTGCCATGGTCTGTTAAGCAAAAAAATAAAAATAAAAAAAAATGTAATTTTTACTTTCCTTCTACATCAGTCTCTTGGAAGTTGTCTTCACACGTTAGAGTTGTCTTAGGTATCATCGGTATCCTGAGTTGGGTAATCTCTGTATGTTACTATTATTACAGTACAGCCCAGAGAAAAACTCTGGGTTAGGATGCCATAGTAGTAGGAACCGTATGCACACATTAACCACTCCTCTTGCAAGTTGCTCTTGTGAGATGCAACACATAAAATATTACAAGAAAATAGGAACATTATTAAGTCACTTGTCCTAAAGTGCCTTACAGCTATCAACAAAGGCAGAACCAGAGCCCAGCTCCCTGTCCCAGGTCCTAGCTCATTGGACTGGGAGGCCACTGGATGCCAGTGAACCACCAGTGAACCACCAGTGGTCATCCCACAGGTATGTCTGGGCTTGTGGATTTGAGTTAGCTGCCAATTATGGTGGGGGAAATGGATAAGGAGAATGTTTAGTAGTGATGATGTGATTCAGCAGCAGAGGGAAATTCCCTGTGTCCCCTCCCAGCCTCGGGAACTCCAACAAAGAGAGTAGAGAGAGACCCTGTCCCATCCTAGAAAACAACAACAACAAAATCAAATAAAAAACAACCCAACAAACCTTGCTGACTCAGATTCAGCCTATGATTTGTTTGCGAATAAATAAACTGAGGTGTGGAAGTTAGCTACTGGGGTTCTGTTCCTCGTCTTGGTGTCTTGGATGGTTTTAGCTTCTTTAATCTGGGAAGACCTTAGTAAAGGAAGAAGAGGTAGTTCCTTTGTTTATGCTCAGTTTGCATCAGTCTGCAGCTACTGGTTTGAAAAGCAGCCATTCCCTGAGCATCCCACCTACAGAGCAAGTGCTCAGAAAGAGCAAATAAGTGCAGGCTGGGGCAGGGAGGCGTGAGCAGTGGCTTGCACTTTACACTGACATTTCTTCAACCACTCAGGAAAGAGTTAAAACAGATCTTTTCATCTCCCAAGGTAGTCCCTTGCAATTAGGAAGGATTTCCTGTCCCCTATGAAGGAAAATGTGTGGTGGCTGAGGGTGGCCACAAGCTCGCAGCACCATGCTCAGCACAGCCCCTATTCAGCAGGACCGATGAGCTAGTGTGAGCTGCAGCCAGCATCGGCAAGACAAAGGCAGAGATGGTGGAAATGGGAACTAACCCAGAGAATTAAGGGAACCAAGCAGCTGAAAGGAAAACCCGGCTGATGTTTCTGTGCAGTGCAGTCACCTCCACTGCTTGTGATCTGCTTCATTGAAGAATGCCAGGGCAGGGCAAGAGGTGAGGATGGGATAAGCAGATCCCCCTCCTGTACGTCCCTGCTCAGTCACAGTATGCCCTGCTGCTGTGTTACGTGTGTGTTAATGAATCTTCCCGTGCCCCTTGGAAACGCTTTGCAGAGAGCTGTGAAATGGATGGAAGGAGTTAATGGCTGCCAGCGCAGCCTCTGCCTCCTCCCCGCTCTGCTCTCCTCTCCTCCGCTCCCAGGTTGTTACTTCAGTGCAGGGCTCGGGCTGAGCTGCCGATGGAGGAACTTCCTTATTGCACCGCCTGGGTGCAAACACCAGCGTGTCCAAAACTCGGACGATTCATCTTTTTTTTTTTTTTTTTTTTTAATAAAAATGAAGGGAAGGGAAGGGAAGGGAAGGGAAGGGAAGGGAAGGGAAGGGAAGGGAAGGGAAGGGAAGGGAAGGGAAGGGAAGGGAAGGGAAGGGAAGGGAAGGGAAGGGAAGGGAAGGGAAGGGAAGGGAAGGGAAGGGAAGGGAAGGGAAGGGAAGGGAAGGGAAGGGAAGGGAAGAGAAGAGAAGAGAAGAGAAGAGAAGAGAAGAGAAGAGAAGAGAAGAGAAGAGAAGAGAAGAGAAGAGAAGAGAAGAGAAGAGAAGAGAAGAGAAGAGAAGAGAAAAAATGAAAAAGAAGAAAAAGAGAAAAGTAAAAGTACCTTACGGGTTTGGCACAGGACTTTGAGGTTTGGCAAGGAAATATTCCTGGAGTTAAAAAGGTGTTTTTTGCCATCCCTGCAAAAACCCTGCCCAGTTTGGCTGAATTATAAGCCCATGAAAGTTACTATTCCTGCATGTGCAGTAGAACTTGTTAGTGGCCCCGCTCTGTTGCTGCGTGAATACTCTGCCCTCGCTGGATTATATTCGCACACCCCACTGAACCCTTAACATCCTTCCACAGTCTGGAAACTGAAAATACGGTCATTCGGTTTTGAACAGCACTAATTTGGTTTCAGAGCTCTGTCATGAGCATTTCCAGAAGAGGACCTCCATTTCCTGCCTGTGCATTGACTCGCTTACTTCTCCCTCAGTGCACCAGGTTCCAGGTCCAGGGTAATGTGTCAGGGAGATTCATCACGTCGTTATTTGATGGTAAAATCAACACCCAGTGATAGGGAAGGCAGTGTCAGACTGCAGGAAGATCTGGCAGCAGAGTTTCTCACCAAGCTATTCAGGATTATAACAAAGATTTGGGACTCTTCACAAAGGGTGGAGCTCTCCCCAAATTAGAGAGAGAATTTTCTGAGGAGCCAGCATGGGCTCCAGCAAGGACGAAGCACTGCAGCAAAGCTCTCTACTTCCCAAGAGCAAAGATATACCCCTACGTAAAGAGCTATATGTGCAGGAAGAAAACAAAATCATTTTTTCCCTTAAAAAAAACCAAACATGATAAACCCTGTACAACAGATACAAAAGCACCTGCCTGATAGGAAGACACTTTGCTGCACATACTACTTGAGAAGAAGATGGGAGAAAGCTTAGCGTGTGGTGGACATTAGTCATTTCACTTAATGCGGTGCTGGAGGCACTCAGATACATCACCAACCAAACAAAGCTAGGAACTTAAGTAGAATTATACTACATGTAATATATAAAACGTTACACAATTTGGCATTCAGTGAATTTTAGCAATCACTATCCTGGCATAGATAGTAAAGAACTGAGAGCTTTGGTTTCTACTAAGCAACAGAGTTATATAGAAAATGTCAGCAAAATCTTGTGCTTGGCTTACACTCTGTCATTATAAGGTGTCATTATAGGACACTAGGCCTAGCATTAGGAAGGGGGAGAAAGAACCTTAGACCCCACAGACAACCACTTCTTTGACTTCCTTCATCACAGTGAATTGTCCATCCATCTAGTGACATTTGTGGTGGTGGTTTTATTATTGTTTGTTCATTTGGTTGGTTGGTTGTTTTTTTCAGAGTCCTTTAGCTCTGTAGGCTTTATTTGATAATGCACTCATCCTCTGCATTGCTAATGATTTGCTTTTATTTTTCTTTGGGATTCAGGTCTCAACTCTCTGTGGTAAAACCTCAGCCATTGCTTTTTCAAAAGCATTTCCCCATGACACCGTGTGCTTCTGCTTTTACGTGCATTCCTAAGCAATAGCCACCAGCGCCATCAGCTCTGCCATGAAGATGCCATCCTGCTTTCCAACACCTTTTTTATAAGCTCTTCTGCTTGCAAGAGCTCAGTGTGATTGTTCCCATGGGGCGAAGGCAGAAAGGCAGTGTCAGAAGCTCAAAACAGAAGGGTTCACCATTATTGCCTGGCCCCATTCTTCCTGTTTAACAGGGGATACCTATCTGACCTGAGTATTTCTGGGTTCTGACATTAGCTATTTCCTGACAAAAAGGAGGAGTGGTATAGCATAAAGTAAGAAGCCAGTATGGAAATCTGGATATTGCAAGCATCCATCATACCAGTGTACACATTATTAGCTATCCTCACTTTGTGCAGACTCATCCATTCATCTGGTCTAAGTGGTAACTCTTCACTCTCTTGAAGGGTGTAAGGAAGATCTTTCTGTACATTTTTGCATCTAGGGTGTTCTGTGTCTGGAACTCTATAGGTTCCACAACGACTGAGCATGCGCAGGGCTGACTGCACTACTCTTGTCATGTAATGAAGGCGCCTCCTTGACACTTGGCCCTGTTCAGATGATAAGGTCTGAGTTGTTATTTTAAGATTTGAGCTGGAAAAGCATGATTGTTATATGATAGAAATGATGGACATGATGGACACTTGCAATATCCAAAATTCCATAGAAAATGGCCTCTTTGTTGACAAAACCAAAGCTTTTAATAACATCACTTACATTCTTATGGCTAGCAAAAAACTTGTCTAACACTGTTTAGACTTGGCTTGTGAAAAACTCATGCTGGCCTCTTGCTCTTTCCAAGGACCTTGACTTAGCATGATCCAAAGCTTTAGCCTTCTTTACAGAAGCAAAATAAAATAATTTTTATTAATCCTGGTGAAAATGAGCCCTGCAGGAAAGCTGTCTGGGGGTGCTAATACAAAATTCAGATTCCATTATAGTGCCTTTTGTGAAGACATGCTCTTAGTAAGGACAGTTTTCCTGCAGGGCTCATTTTCACCAGGAGACATAAGCAGTGATCCCTGCCGAGCTGACAGGTCACTGAATCTGTGTGGAAGTCTAAGGCAGGCTCAGAATTTCACTCAGACCCTTCACTTAGCCTTAAAAAGTTTGGACTGGAAGCCATGGATCGACTCTGTCCCTTCAGATTGTTAACAGATGAGTCACAAACTCATTTCCCCTAGCCCAGCAAGCTGCCAAAACTGTCTCACGGGTAGCAGGTGACAACCTGAATCATAACATCTGCTGGCCACAGGATATGAATTTCCACCAGGCAAGTGGGAAACCAAGGTGAAAAAAGAGATTGGCATTGCTTGACCCTGTTTTACTCTAAAGCGAGAGGAGGGCAGCATTGACAAGAGGAAATCAGGATGTGCTTTGGGCTCTATCAGTGACCTCCACCGTATAACTAGGTACGTGTATCTTGTCCTCTTCCTCCCTCCTGAAATTCTGTTATTGTCAGTGGTTGAGTTTTCCTTGGTTAACAAAGCCTGTTTTAATTATTATTATTGTTTCTCCAAAACTAAGTTACTTCTGGAAGGACTACAGCATATTCAGTTCTCTGGTCACCTCGTCCCACTTTTATGGATTGTCTTGCTGGCTGAGGAAAGGAGGTTGGGGACTGGGGGATTTTCACTTTATTTTTCTGCAGAGCTGTTAAATTTCTTAATGACATTCTTAAACTAAGACCTGATTCGATTTGCACACGGTATCTAAGCAAAAGGCATTTGGGTCACTTCCAAATATTAAGTCTGTAAATTTTTACCTCTGAGCACAGTGATGTGGAGGGGAAGGGAGAGAATGAAGCCGAGGCAGCTGCCCTGTTGCTTTTGTCGGTGTCTTCATTTGGACAATCACCACAAACGTCCTGAATTCTTTGCTGTGAGCTCTGAATGAGAAGTAACATGTGTTTGTATGCCTGGCAGCCTATTCCTGGTTTAGGAGAAAGGAAACTGTGCCAGAGGTGTCTTAAGCCACACAGCAGGTCAGTGCAAAAGTCCAGCTGTCTAGTTTCCCAACGCGATGCTTTCCTGATACCAGGGCGATTAGTAATCCTGCTGAAAGTGAGCCCTGAAGGAAAGCTGTCTGGGGGTGCTAACACAGCACCGTGAGATCTGGTGTCCAGAAACACCCTGATATTAGAGTAGCCCCAGGGTCTAACGTGAGCCCGTAGTGGATGTTGCACATCCGCTTCTGACTCATGTGCGTGAAGAGTCTGGGTCTGCAAACTTGCCTCTATAAAAGTGCTGCAGTGGTTTTAATAACCCAGCATCAACAAATACCTACAAACTAGGCAGGGGAGACTATTTCTTTTAGATACAGCTCACATCTCTATTTTCCACTGCATATTAGAAAGGGAAGATGCCCCTTTATCTTAGCTCAGAAGGAAGTTATTATTGTAAGATAAGTCTGAAGATCAAAGTAGCTATATAAATGAGAGGGCATGGCTCACCGCCTTTGCATTTGTCTGTGTGCACACACGTGTATGTACATATGCAGGGTTTACGTTTACATCTTATTTGCTGATCTAGAAGCTCTTTGCAAACTGGAAGTGCTCCCCCTGTATTTCCACATGCTTATACACCAGCGTTATTTGCACTCTCAGTGTTAGACATGTGTTTGTAAGTGTGGAGATGGAACTGTCAGAGGAGGTGAGCTAGCAAGGAGAAGAAGCCACCATCTGGAGCAGGACCGATCACATCCCATCACCTTCTCCACTGGCAGCAGCGACGTGGGACCTCCGGGTACACCACATTGTCTAGCTCAGCTCAGCTAAATGACTGCCTTCAGTATTGCTTAACTCGGTGGTGTTTAGGTCGAAACCACACCACAGAAAGTGAATTTCAGAGGGAATGGAAACGCGAGCTGAGCCCCCAGAGCAGCCCGTTGCCACAGAACCCCTCCGGCCCCCCAGCAGCTGAGCTTCCCACAAGCGAGCACCCGAGCCGACCCTCCCGAGGTTACAGGATGCTGTATGACGAGATCAGAGCCAGCAGCGGTAGCATGGCTGCAGGCCAGGAACAAGGCTAGTTCTTCAGGTCTGAGCTTTGTTGACTCTGGCATGGATTTTTCCATGATGGGTGTCTGGATGCTAGTATGCTGAAGGAGAGGCAGAGCTGGTTTGACAGATCCCTGCTTGTGTTACAGTGAAATTCCTGTAGCAGCGAACATTTTCAGCCATGTGGAAATCTTCTGATGTTGTGAGCTGTGTTCAGAATGGTAGCAATTCTTCCACAAGCATGTGGATAAAGACTTTAAGCAGAGGGAAGGATGGCTCTGGATGTAGCTTCTGTGCATGAGATCCACACACACTTGTTTCAATAAGACGAACTGGTCGAGCACAATATTGCACAGGCCAGCCCAGACAGTCAGTCCAAAAAGGTAGGATTGAGGTCATTTAATAGCAGCAGTTTCTCACACTGTGAACACGTCAGCTTAGAACTCAGTTATCAAATATTGCTGAAAGATGCAGATGCATAAGGTTATATTTGGTTATACAGCAATCTGGATCTGCACAAGGAAAGCAGAATTAAGGTGGCATATATATTATGAGCTTTCAAATGTTATTCCATTACTGCAAATCCTGAATGTCACATTAATTTGGATTACTGTACTTTAAATAATTCATTCAGAAGAGAGAGTAAAAAAAAAATAAAAATCTTAAAGCCTTTCAGATTCAGCTTAGAATTAAGCTTTTGGAGTAAAATTTTGGGTGAATCCAAGCAAAACTTCCAAATTTTTCGGGACTTCCACCTGATGTCACCCTGCTCAAGCCACTTCCAAAAGCTTCTGAAAGTTAACAGGTTCCAGAGAAGCTAGTGAAGCTGTGGGTTTGCCCCGAAACCTGAAACTTCAAGAAATGCAGATGTTTGCTACAAATGCTCTGCAGAGATCCAGTTGTGGCATGCGGGCAGGCTTCCAGAAGGGTTCAGTTCAGTGTGCCTCACAGCAAGCCAGGCTGAAAAATGTCAAACAAAAGGGCACAGGGACAGTGTATGGTGACAGCCTACATCTAGGAAAGAAGGGAGTTTAAAAAAATCTTTTTCCATGCACAGTTTTCACTCATAATGATGGATTTATCTTGAAACCCGTCTTGCTCATCAAGAAAACAGCAGCACAGAGTGTGAAGGAACTGGAAAGAAAGGTAATGTTAAAAGATGATACTGAGCCTGTGCAGCCTTGAGAACCAAGGGACACACAAAGACACAGTAAAGGAAAAGTGTCAAATGGAAATTAAAAGCTGTCGGTACAATTAAACTTGAGGAGTAGATAAGACTGCTCAACAGTGCAGACCCAGAAGGTGAGATAAGGACATTGCACTCCGTGGAAGTGCCAGGGGGCAAGGCAGAGCATTTTGTGGAAAGTTTGGAAGTGTCAGAGGATCATGTATCCTCATTAAAAAAGAAAAAAAAAAAGTGATTGCAAGTTAAGGATGATGAAAAGGATTGCTCAGTGCTGTACCAGTTAGGAAAGAGTTAACAAAATGAAAATCGATGGAAGGCAGAAAAATGGAAAGTAGATGACAATACCAGTGAAGTAGCAATCAGCACAAATGGTGGGAGAAATATGTAGACATCGTTCATGAAAGACCTAAGCCACTCTGTTAAAACATTTACAGAATGCAGGAAAATGTGCACAGAGTGAGGAAAGGGATTCCTCATGTGATGAGGAGGGGACTTTAGAGGACTGTAATATAAATTACAAATATAAATATAATAAAACACAGCAAACTGAAAAGTATTTTCCAATTAATAGTTGCAATCTGATTTACCCTGTAGGGATCAGGGAAGGAGCACACAGAGGGCTCCATGTTACCTCAAACCAAAAACCCACTGACAAACAAACACCCAAAAATGAATGAAAGGGGATGCTTTTAATTGTCCATAAAAATAAAATCCATTCTGAGGTGGCATGAGCCAAATTATTAAGTAAATTGACTGCAGTGGCAGGATTTTAACAGATCTCCTTGAACAGAAAGTGCTCCAAGATCCACACTTTGAGAGCACCCTTTGGCAGATACTGCATTCTTAAATTGCCTTTTTGAGTATATTCAGCATGGTTCTTCTGGCAACAGGAAGATGAGCCTGGGTGCTATGTCTAGAAGAGAAGCTCTTCCCCTAGGCTACCTGATTTGTCAGGCACGACCTGCCCTTAGTGAAGCTATGTGGGCTGTTACCAACCCCTCCCCTATTTTCTCTGGGCCTTAGTAGAGTTTCCAGGAGGATCTGCTCCATCATCTTGCCAGGCACAATGGTGAGGGTATTCCTTTTTATCTGAGTGCATGCTCAGGACAAGGAAAAAGAAAACTGATTCAGAAGCTGAAAATAATTTGCTGAATTATTTTTTGTTATTAGTTCTGAAACTCAACAATCTGTTGCTAGTATGGACTTACCTAAAAAAAAGTTGTGTGACACAGCAGATCAGTAAGACTGGCTGAAAATCCCTTGGGAACTGACTGTAACATGCCTACTGTTGTATTCAAGCAACCTGAAGGCTTATGGCACTTTATCTGTTACAGGTTGCTATCTTTATGGGCTTTTAAGTAATAAAGGAAACCTAAAAGGGGTTCTAACAGGTGGCATGATTTGATACAAAACAGCATTTCTTAATCTGTTGTCAATGAGACATTGGGAGGTGGGCTGCAAAGCACTTTCAAGTTATTTTCTTCAAAACCTACACACACATATTCCCACAAGTTCAAATAAGGAAAATTAGCTAAAATTTAGCAGCATCCTACAATATATCTCAAGAGCCTGTTTATTTCAAAAGAAGGTATTGTGCCTTTAATAGCCCATTCAACTATTTTTGTAACAGTGACACCCACGGTACTTAAATTGACTTTGTTTTGATATGACTTGACACAATGACAAAAAACAATGACATATGAACACAATGGCAAGTGCTTGTCCCAGGTACCTCAAGTATTGTGTCATACATGTGAGGGGTGGGTGGGAAATCCTATTCAAGGGGGGAAGTTCCTTATGCTGACAGGTCAGAGTGGGATTAGAAATCTAGCAAGCACTGGCTGCTTGCAAGAGAAGACTGGAGAGGTACAGGACAGATTTCAGGTTTTGAATACTATAGAGAAGAATATATATATGTATATATATTAGTTTATTTTATGCCTAATTTCCGTTTCTAGTTAAAACTTCATCTGGAGATCAGTCTTGATTGTCAAGCAAATAGCATTCATTTAATTTCAACATCAAGACGTTGCAGGTTGGGCATTGTGAAATACAGCACTATTGGCTTTAAAGGAGCCTGGCCAGATGCATTTGGCTCTCTGCGCTGAATTTATCCTCATTGTTTTGTGCTCTGCCTGGTAAGTCGCCCCAAGGAGCATTTGTGTGATGAGAGATTTCCTGTCTAGGGTTTTACCTTTGTAACGCTTGTGTTCTCTGTCTACTTGCCCAATGTGGCAACAGCAGAGCAAGCTGTAGAAAGAGAGTGCATCAGAAGGAGGAGTTGAGGTCCTCAGACTTGTGACTGAGTTGCTGAGTGATTTTTTGGCTCTGTCTTGATAGCTTGTGAAGTAGAATAACCGCAGGACGAAGTTAACACACTTTCTGGTTTTCAGAGGAGCTAGGTGGTGAGATTTGATTCACTAGTACTAGTAAAGCTTGGTGAGACCTTTGCATAAAAAGAATTGCAGAAACGATAGCAATGTGGCCATTAATTGAAGAACAGTAAATATTTTGCACTTCTGCAGTGTTCATGAAAAACAAACAAACAAAAACAAAAAAACGCAGGGGGCTTCTTTAGTAAACAAAAGAACCTAATTTTTTTCAGGCATCATTAACAAAGATTAAAATGTAAAGCCTCAGCAATGTAAATGCAGGGGTTTTGCATTGCTGTGATAATTAAATTGCTGCAGGGAATGGGTTGCAAGTTCCTAAATTAGGATTCTCCAGTTCTAGCTCAGGTTGGATCAAAGAGATCCATAACTCAGCTCCATCATGTGTCTTCATCTGCCTGCTCTGTATATCCCTGTGTGCCTCTAGGATAAAATCTACCTCCATTTCGGCCAAAGCTTGGAGCCACTCAGCTCTGTTCATTAGGAGCTCCAGAGGTAGCTCATTTCTCTGTCTAAGGACCAAAGAAGCCACAAAGAAAAGTTGCAGAAGATTTGGGGAGCAGGAATCCGCAGTGGACACAAGGAGCATTTTGTTTAGTGGTTTGCTAAAGAAAAATAAATAAATAAATAAATAAATAAATAAATAAATAAAGCTGGCTTGAGAGATGCCTGGGTGGAGTTGCAAGTCCTTCCTGGGCTGGAGCCAGTGGCTGGTTACATCCCCAGCACACCCTTCCTCTTTCCGCTGGTGCCAGGGGGAGATGAGGGTGCTGCCAGGGAAGAAGAGAGCAGCCCATTGTAGGGTGCACCTGCAGGGAGCTCCCCCCCAAAAGTTCACACCCGCGCTTGGCTTTGATGGATTTAGGGACCCTACTGAATGCATAGTTTGCTTCTGCCAGAGCAGAGTTCTAGCCACTGTGTCAGGAAGATGAATTTTCTTCTTGCTAAGGTGAGGGTTCCCTGTGCCTTTGCCTGGAGCAGCTGGGGCTGGCTGGGGTGGCAGGGAGACTGAGGCCAGCCAGATCAGGGCTAGGGGAGGTGCTGTGTGCTTACCCTCTTAAACTGACAATCCTACAACCCCTGTTTGAACAGGCACGCTCTAGAAATAGCCATGCCATTATCTATCTCATGCATCACCTAAAAGCCAGGCAGACTTGACAGCAAATGGGACCAAGCCGTAAATGAACTTGCACTGCGTGACTTCATAGGTCAACAGGACAGGGAGGGGAGAAAAGGGGGAGGAGAAAGAAAACAACTTAGAGCTTCGTTTCAGGCCCATTTCTCTCTCTCCAGCAGTCAGACAGGTTCCTGCTTAAATCAGGCAACTCCATTTCTCATTCTGAATGAATCACTGCAATTCTGAGACAGAAATATTAAAGGAACTGTCTGTCTGTCTTCTGCTCTCCTACACCTTTGCCATTCTCTGCCACCCAAATCATTATGACAGCTCATCTGTGGCTAATAATTGGCATTTGCCTTTTGCAGGACTAAGGATAAAGAAACTGCCTCTGTAGGAAGCGGTGTGACACATTCCCTCTTCCGACGGGAGCATCCCCTAGAATAAGGTGAGAAGATGGATTAATGATTTCTGGGTACTTATTTCTAAGGACGCAGGAAGCAAAGTGCTATACACTGCTTTACATTTGAGAAAACTACGGCAGAGCAAGCCATCACTCCACTCTCCCAGAGCACTTCCTCCCAAAGGAAGGGAGGGATGGGACATATACATTAAATCGTCAATAATTGTTCTCAACCTTTCTTGCAATTTTACAGGGACATCCCTTTCTACAAAGTGGGTAACTGTACTCCAAACTATTGACCCAAGCCTTCACTGGCATGTTTTGTGGCACGCAGCAAGCAGCATGCCCAAATGGGCAGCTCAAGACATACTCTGACTGTAGAGGAGGTCACAGTGTTGGCCATGGTGCTCGCTTCCAGTTTCATGGCAGGAAAGACTGGGTTAATATTGGGAAGAAATTCCCTGGGGCATCTCTGGGTAATCTGCCCATGTCAAAAGCAGGCAGGTCTGTCAGAAAACACAGAAAATGGGCATGACGGAAGACACAGAAAATGGGCATGTCATCCTAGGCTGACACCTGCAGCATTTTCTTAAAAGAAAGTGGGTTTTATTCTAGTTTTCCCCTTCTTGTTCTGTCCCAGACTCTCTGTTTAAGCACACATACTACAGGCCTCTCTTGAACTTGCAGGCATGCAGAGCTGTTTCTGCCCTTTCTAAGCTCCTCTGGCATAAAACAGTGGGAGGGGAGGAGACAGGATGAACTTTCACGCAGCATCCATATCGTATTTGCTCTGTCATGTCACAGGCAACGTATGTTTTATGAATTACAGAAACAACCTCTGTGATCATAGCATGCCCTCTGCTTTTTTCTAGCCTAAATGAAGCCCACCAAGTGTACAGAAGGGTATGATGGGCTTGCCTGTGAAAACTGGGGATGGTGCTTCTTGTAAACCCAAGCAGCATCTTCTGTTCTTATGTTCCTTCTCATTCAGTGCTGAACAAACTGATATTTGAAGAAAGCACTGCCCTGCTTTTAGGATGGGATGTAGAACATGAATAATGGCTCTTTGTGGCCACTGAAGATCTGTAATACTGGAGGAGAAAGAGCACCCATTGCTACTGTCTTGTATCAATGGCTCGAGGGCTATTCTGATGGGGGATGAACCTACTACTTGCGTTAGGCTTAGTGGAGGCAAATCCTCCATTCATTTTCAGGAACAGGGAACAACCTAGCTGCTGAAATGCAGCCACACGTGGGTAAGTGCACACTTGCTATCTAGTAGAAGCTCCTCTGAAAACTTATTCTGAAAACCAGTGAGCATGTCATAGGTTTCAAAACCACCGGGACTTGTTCTGTCACCTGATCTGACTTAGAAGCGTGCCAGGAAGGAGGCAGGTACCAGATTTTGCAAATGTAGGGTAGAGATGTCTCTTCCCAAAGGCCCTCAGGAGCAGTGGCCACCAGAGGAGACCTCCTGCTCGCTGCCGTGCTGCCGCCCAGGGACAGCTCTCAGCAGCCTGGCAGAGGGGGGCAGGCTCCTGGGCACAGAAGTGGCTCTGGCCATGCCCTGGGTCAGCATCCAGAAGTATCTGGAGAGACAGGGGCTTGTGGCAAAGTCCCCTCACAGAGGCAATGTTCCCATACCAACCTCCTTCAGAAAACTGACATTAATGCTTGACAAATTCAGGACATTATTACTCCTCATTTTTCAACAGCTGGGAGGCAGAAAAGTTTTTTTTTTTTTTTTTTTTAAATGCTTTCAGTTTAAAAAAAAGGAAGATTGAAAAGGGAAATCCATTTTTTTTAACCAGCTCTAGGAGTATAAATGGTGACGATGACCTGCTGACAGCCCAGCTGTAAATAACGGCGACAGTATTTGTTAGCAAGGTCATGTTTACCGAGACTTAAAATTAGTTAGCAGACTTATCTCACAAAGTTGTTAAAGCCTATGACATCTTTCGGGGAACGGAGAAGTCCTATTTTTAGCATTTCCTCTTTCTAAAACTTACTTCCTTTTTGGGGAGCTTTGTTCTTCCTTGCCAGGGTGGTGCTGATTTCCTCCCTGCTTTCTTACCCCCTTACTCCTAACTTCCCCTCCCCTAGCAGCACGGCACTCTGTTTTGGTGTGACGTCCCCTCATCCAAATTTGGTGTCACATTCCGGCACCCTAATGGGCTAATGTGCTGCCGCCGAAAATAAATGCTGCAGTGTCCTCTCCCAAATGCGTATGGACTCAGCTGGGTCTCCAGGACTTTTTATAGCCCTTCAGCTCAGTCCTATCTTTGGTAGCATCAGCATTTCCATAGCAACCAACTGTGATGTCAAAGTAACATGTTTTTTGGTGAGAACAGCAGGAAGCGGCGAACCCTTCATAAGCAAAGATCCAATTTTCATGCAAATGTCTCTCAAAATGTCTGCCAACCGCTGTTTATGCTCCTAATTCTAATTACCTCACTGTTACCTCGCTGTCCCCCATCTGTCATGCCCACCTGGTGTCCCCTCTTCAGTTAGGTAACGCAGTGTGCGCTTCCTTAGGGGAATATCTGAGCACTGGGGAGGAGAAAAGTGCACTCCATTCAAAGCAGAGGAAGCAGTAATAGGAATGGAAGAGATGTAGCAGTAGCATGTTAAAATATAACAACACTTTTTTTTTTTTTTTTTTGTAAACCAGAACTGGTGTAATTGGCCAATATCAGCTATTTCCAGCCTCTTACAGTTGTAGATATTTTTTTCCAGTGGATGCGTAGATTGCAAGTGATGCGAATTGAGCCTCCTGACACGTGGTTTCTGGTGGTACTTTTCAGGACCTCTTATAAGCAGGATCTCAGGGCTCTGCAGCCCATAGCTGAAGAATCATAGGTTCATATACTATACTGACAACTCGTAAGGGAAAGAAGCAAAGAAATGAGCTTTTAAGTTGCAAAGGCTACATGCTAACTGGATCTTAAATAAACCCTCAAGACCATGGATTCTGCCTTGCCCTTGTCAAGCTGCAGTGCTGCCCCTGTGCATGTCCTCTAACCCAGAAGACAGCAGTGAGCGGTGGGGGTTTCCACTTGGAATAGCATCTGTCCATCTTTACTGCAGCACTGCATATTCTTTGGACCAAAACACTCACGTGATGGAGACTGCCTCATGGTGTTAAGGATTAACCCTGTAATTTGCAACAAGTTTGATTTGTAGGAGAGAGTTCTCTCACCACCAAGGGTGGGAAAAACAACATATTGTAACTTAATGCTGAAAAGACTAGAATTTATCTACTCAGAGCTCTCCTAAGCGTTACCTGCTCTGTTGGACTGATTCTGTTTTTAGGGTCCTTGCTTCATAGGGTGACTGCAGTCTAAAAAGCAAGGTGTGCTGCAGGCTAGAGGATATGTTTGGAGATGTGAGGCCTGGAGCTGGGAGGGATGCAGGAAAGCAGTTGCAGGTCAGGACTGCAATGAGTTCTCCAGCCTGCCTGTCAAGAGAGAACACGAGCAGAGGGCTGGGAGTGCTGAAAATCAAGGGAGAGGGTAGATTCAAACACGGAGCAGCTTTTATTCAAGGAAAATTCCCTTGCATGCAAGTGAAGTAAAGAAGTGTCTCTTCTTTATCCACAGCGGTGAATGGGCTTTAGCCAATTCTAACCTGGGCAACAGAGAGTCAATCTACTCCTCCCTGCCCAGCCTGAATCAACAAAGAAATGAGTTTTCCTCCTCTTTAATTACTGGTACGTCACTGGCTCAATGGCAACTGAAAATGCACTGTGGTTTCTCTGGCTCCTAATTTTTTATAAGCATATATATACAAAACAGTGCTGAGAGGGGAAAATGAATTACTTACTCCATGGCCCTACAGAGAAAGCAAGATCACACAAATTCTCCATCTGTATTTACTACAGGGGAAGACACAAGCGGGACTCTTACTCATCTAGAAATTGGCTCACAGACTGGCTTCTCCCCAAGGTTGTAAAGTGCAGCAATGGTGGAGGAAATAAAAGCACAAAGCCAGGCCTACATGCAGAAAAGAGGGCTCTGCCAGGCACTGGCTGCTGCCCTACATCCTTCAGTGCCATGTTGTGACAGTGGGGAGGACAGAAAATGTTAGAAATACTAATAGAAATAGACAATAAAGGATGGCATAAACTTTGCAAGCTAGTTTTTAAATTTAATGGCAAACTGATTGTTATTCCAAGAAACTTTGTATGGGTTCTACTTTTTAGTTGCAATGTGTGCTATCTTTCATTTTTATCAAAAGAACTTTTTTAAATCCATTGAGAAAATATGTATTTCTGTGACCTGAGAGGTCACACACATATTCCTTCATGCATTTGATCAGTGTTTTAAACACCTGTACCACAGACGCATTCTAAAAAAAAACATTTCAAGCCGTACATAGAAGTAAGGCCCATTAGCACTAGACATACTGCCTCATCATTGTAAGGGAGGCCAAAATAATGCTACATGCTGATGAATTGGTGTAACCAAATCCCTTAGTTGCTAATCTGGGACCATATATGCCAAACCAATTAGTTCTCCATCCAATCTTGAACACACATCTCCATGCAAAAGCAGTGGACAGTTAGAAGAAGAGGCCCAAGAAATTAGAGCATGAGATGTCAGGACTTCAGCGGACCAAATCTGGGAGTCAGCTGCATTTCTAGTTAAAATCTGTCACAACTGCTATGCCCTAGACTGGAGGCCAGGAACTTCATGGTCCTGAATACATGTTGTTTTCTCCAGCTGAGTCACTTCAGGCTGTTGTGCAATCCCCCCAGGGAAATGATGGATGGAACATGCATTCCTTCTCTTCCTAGTCAGGGTAGGAGGACCACAGCACTCTGGGACGATGGGTAGGGGAAAAGGCACCCTCAACCCCCTATCTTGTGCTTCTGGGATGTCACCTGCAAAGGAACCTTTCGGTATTCCCAAAGATAGCCATATGCAGGTCTTTCCCTTGGCAGAAAACCTCCACGGACTCCAAAGAGGGTTATTGACTATTGCCTGGCCAGAGAGCCTTCACAGAGGCCTGTGTCAGCCTAATCTCAGATTATGGCACTCAGACACAGTGCCATGCTCTATTTCTAATCCTGAAAATTTTCTGATTTTTTTTTTTTTTAAAGCCAGGTTTTCATTATCTTTAGCTCCTCCTAATGGTAAACATGGAATTTCTGGATTTCAGTTTTTATCACTACTAGATCTGTGCAGCACCGTTGACCTGTGAGATGCAGAAGATCCTGTACCTCTGGAAAGAGGTTGCCAAAAGGTGGACAAAACCTCACACCTCAAAATGATGGGCCACTTTGGAAAGTTTGGTTTTGTTCTCTTTTTGGGGAAGGGAGATAATTTCCAAGGTAGCAGGTAATACAATAAATTGCTTTGAGATCTTCGGGTAGATGATGCTGGAACCATGAAAGCTTTCAGGCTGGAGTAGGGGTTAAGACTTTATAAATTCTCTTTTGGATAATGAAACCATTAATTAACTGGAACCACCTTTGTTTAGGCTGAAAACCAAATAGCTCCTATTGAAGCTTTGGGATTGCTCTAATGCCAGGACTCACTGTACCACAGCATCTCTCTTTAGAGCAGAAGAAATCAACTCAGAGAAGAGTTTTATCCCAAGCCCCTTAATACAGTTTGGTACTGCCATCCTAGAGACACCCTAGTTAAGCTCTGACAGGAGTCAGCTGTTCCTCCAGCACACTGAGTACTGCCTATAATGCTTCATAGAAGCTAATAACACAAAGGAGACCAGCTCAGACAACCAGTGCCTCCTCAGGGAAGGCAGCTAGGTAACTCCCCAAGGAGTTTAGAAAAGGAAACGTCTGTCAGCACTCAAGCAGCCAGCGTCAAACCCCAAAAGTCTTGCTCTCAGACTGTCCAGACCTTCTTCATGTGCAACACCAGCAAGATTAGGCAAATCAGTACTCTGGAAACCCTTATTTCTGCCTCTCTCTAGGTTTGGTATTTCAGTGCTGGCAAGAATATTAGAAAGCATTTTTCCTTTTTATTGCCAGCACATTTAGGTCTATGAACTATCTGCAGAAACTGGTCTTTAATAACCCCTCTACACTTTACCCTTCCAGTTGAAACCTTTGAATGAAATAATGACAATATTCTGCATCTCTGTGCAGCAATGGGGAAAAGCTGTGGAAGTGACCCAGGGCTACGCAAAACCACATTCTTCTACTTTTTGTACTGTGATTTTTGCAACTGCTCTGCAATGTCATATTCTGCATTAAAGAGTTTTCTTTTTAACAGTGTTAGCAATTGCCCAAGGGCTAGACATTATCTTCAGAGCATTAACTCATGTTCTGGTTCACATACCATGCCAAAAATGGGGGGAAAAATAATCTGCTTATTTGAAATCCTTGATAAAAAATGTTGAGATTCTAAATGGCTAAACTTCACAGCAGATTCTCCATGACAAGCACCAGCTGTACTTCACCAGATTTACCTAGTGGTAAGGTGTACTACGGGATTGTGCCATGACCTGCATGGCTGGTGGTTTTGTGACCGGCCACTGGAAAGTTAACTTATGTATATATGTACAGTAGTATTTCAGATCTAACTTAGGCTTTTGTTTTTAAGGTATTATTTCTTTCCTTGCAGATAATGAAAACAATCCAGTCCCCCGGTGTTTATACAGATACTGGAATTTAATTAATTTACTCAGCTATCAAATTTTTATTCATCTATTCATCTAGCAAAACTGATAACAGCCATAGGATTTGTTGGTTGTACTAGATAAGGGCTCGAAGCAAAGTTTCAGTCCTGAATCTTGGAAGTCTGGACAGAAAAAGGGAGGAAAAAAGACGAGTTTGGAAACTGGCACTACCTCTGCATATATATCCTAGCCTATGAAAAGAGAAAGGATATGTTTAGCCCTGTTGGCAGCAGAAAGGCAAGCTGTAGAGATATTGCCCTCTGCCCGTACCCGTTTCCAGATGCCAGGGTGATGCAAGGAGCTGAGACACCCAGTGAGACTGGTGCTTCCAGTGAGGTGGGAGAAAAGCATTTTCCCCGTGATCAGAATGCTTAATGTTCAGAGACTGGTCCTCACCACCCCACAAGATGTCTGTGTACAGGCCATGGGGAGACATTCCCTGCTTCCTTCCAGCTTTATAATCCCATGGGCCCATCAATAAACCGAAGCTGCAGCACAGGACAAGGAAGCTGTTGTGGTGACACCTGGCCACTGTGAACACTGTCCCAAAAGACAGTGTTGCTTCAGGGGGAAGACAATATTGCTTCAGCCCCAAACAGAAATCACGAGTACAGTCCAAAAACAGCACTAAGTACCCCCAAACACTGGCACAGACAATTCAGCATGGGACGCTAAAAGCAAGCCAACATGGGGTGTCCTGCTTACACATCACACGACAGGAGGAGGGAATTCTGCTGCGCTGTGGCAGGATGGCAGGAAAGCAAAGAAACCGCTGAAGACCAGGTAAGGCGACCTTAAAGCCCATCTAATTGCAACCCCCTGACATGGGCAGGGACACCTCCCACCAGAATAGGCTTCCTCTAGCCCCATCCAGCCTGGCCTTGGGCACCTCCAGGCATGGGGCCTCCACAGCTTCTCTGGGCGGCCTGTGCCAGGGCTTCACCACCCTCTGAGTGAAGGATTTCTTCCTTGTATCTAATCTAAACCTACTTCTCTTTCAATTTAAAGCCATTCCCCCTTGTCCTGTCACCACACCCCCTGACAAAGAGTCCCTCCCCAGCTCTCCTGCAGCTGCCTTTAGGCCTGGGCAGGCCGCTGTGAGGGCTCCCCGGGGCCTTCTTGCGCTGGGGGCACAGGAAGAACACGGATGCTTGGTGTCCCCAAAGCATATTTATAGGAATCATAACAGAGATTTTCATGGAAAAGTCAATATAAGACTGTCTTTGTGCATAGCCTTAATGAGAACAGACTTATTATTGCATCGATCACTGGTGTCTTCCAGGGACAGCTTAAACTTTTCTTAGCTTTGACCACAAATTGCTTCAGTGCAGGATTTTCTACAGGAAAAAAAAAAAGGCAGTGCATTTCTTCTAAAAACCTCGACATGCCAACACTGGAAAGAATGAAGTCAGAACTAAACTGAAGGGGTCACTGCGCCATCCTCTGTAGCGGGGAGGGCAGTGGCACCCCACAGGGCCCCAAGCCCCCACCCCGTGAGCTCCATGCACTTACAGGGAAAGTGAGAGCCTTGATTTCAAGCTTGGGGATGGCCAGGCTTAGAGAGCATCTGCAAGGCAGCTTAAAAACAACTGCCACTGAGAATTGTCCCTGTTAGCAATCTCTCCAGGTCGTAAAGTGGCAGCTGTAATTAAGGAGGAGCCTTGTTCAGAGCACGTCTGTCTTTCACAGGTGCCAGTTTTGCACCTCTCCACCTTTTACGTTTATTTCGGGGCCGCACAAGCCAGTGTGGCTTGTCGTTGTTTGCTAAGCAGGATTGTTTTGCTTCCCACAGGAAATACCAGATGTCGCAAATTCTCTTTTATTGCTAAAGGGATGTCTCTGCTTGGGGGATGTCTGACACAGAAGGGCAGCCCTCTGTCTCCCTTTCTCTCTGATGAGCATTCTGCTCGGGGTGCCAGGCCTGGCATCACTGAGATGGCCTTCCCCGATCCTGTTGTTACGTTGCAAAGCCTTTCAGACTTTGGACTGAGCAGCTCCAGTCAGCAGATTGTGAATGACTCAAATGCTCTTCATCAGCAGATGTTGAACCTCCCCATTTCACTTTCCAGGAAGGGGGAAGAGATTGATTTATTCACTTTGCCGGGGTGGCAGAGGACAGAAGCGAACTCTAAAAAGGAACAACATATTCTCTGACATTTTTCAAATCCTGAGGCTTAATGCATGCAATCTGCCCTTCCAGGATTTCAGTCCTCTCATGAGTGATATTTTAATTTGCATCCAATTACAATTAGAGTGTGCACCATTTAACTTTCTAAGGGAACTCTGACAAGCTGATATGCAAGATGCTCCTCACAGTTTAGTGACAAACTGGTTGCAGAAAGCTATTGCAACTGTGTGTGCACGTGTTTTTGGATCACTGCTTCTCAGAGAGGCCAAACTGCTCGTCTTTGTCGTATGTTCCGTGCTGCAAACTGGCGAGGGAGATTCTTCTGCTCAAGGAGTGACAGAAGGGAGAAGGAGAAAGGGAGAAGTCTATCGTCGGGAAGAAACGTCATGCAAATGCCCCACACTGCTGTGCTGAAGTCCTGAGTGAAGGCTTGGTTTTATTGCTCACATTCACTTTTATTACAAGAGCAATTAGAGATATCAAAACTTTTGTTGGACATGGTGCAAACGAAATAAATTGCCCATCCCCACTCCTCACATTACTGATAATCTAACAACAATAAGCTAACCTGAAGCCTCTAAGTGGCTGGGAATTTATCACCCTAGGAAGATGCAGATCACCGATCACCTTCCCCTTGCAGGCTCAAGCCTTTAACAACCACTTTGTGGCTATATCTGCTGGACCTTTTCCTGCTCTGAAGGCTGGCAATTGGTTTCACCACCTTGGTTTTTGTATCACAGAACCTGCAAACTGCTTTTATCACCAGACAGCGCTTCCTGGAGCAGGAGAGCAGGCTGAGGAAAAGAGGAAAGAAGAAGTCTCCCCCATTTTTGCACACAGTGCTGCCTCAAGCAGTGGGCTCTGTGGCTGTATACCTGTTTTTTGTGTTCCCCAGCAGAAACTCCCAATAAATATGCACTGTGTGACTTGTCTTGCAAGGGAGCAGTGACAACTCCAGTCATGCAGAAGTAGGACTGGACTTTTCTGCTCCTCCTTGTTCCAACAAAACAGTAACATCCCAGTCCCCTACACAGTGACTGCTTTTTCCTTTGAAAACTAGGGGAAACCAAATGTCTAAGCCATGATCCAGGGGCTCAGATCTGCAGAGCGACTTGCACTCATGGCCACTGTTAGTAAGAGAGAGCTGCAGTTGGATGGTTCCTGCAAAGTTAAACAAAGCCCTGATCTGTCTACAACAAAATTCCCATTAAAAATCCTGATTTGTAGGATTTTATGCTTCTATGAATAAAGCTAAAATGCAGGCTATTGCCTAAATGTATATTCAGCAGAGGTCTCTGGTATGGCTGTGAGTTTTTTGTCCCCGGGACACTTGACACTACTTGAAAAATAGGAGAGGAGCATGCAGACACCTGGGGATGGGGTTACACTGCTATGCTCTGCTCCTGCTGGTCTTCTGTCTTGGTCACCAGCTGGGGAGATGGCCTTAAAGCCCTCGTGACATTTATCCTCAGTGCTGGTACTTGCATTTCATTAGGGAAGGCCAAATCATGTTCTCAAAGACACATGGACAGGATAGAAGAAAGCTGAATCTGATGATGCAGGTACAGAGCCTTTTGGAGATCCTTTGCTCTCCCCCTTTAACAAAGGCAATGTGCTCCTTTCGGTGATGAGGAAGGCTTAAATGGGATGACTAAAGAAGGCCTGAAATCTTCTCTGCCTTTGAAAAGAGAAATTAACTATTTTTTCCTCAGATTGTTTTTCTAATTACAGATAAAGCCAAGTGCCACCTGGCTTTTCCTCTAAAGTAGTGCAGAAGTAGGTGAGCTAATGCCATTACATTACAGGCATCAACAACAGAACTCATTTGAAACAGACCAGTAAGGAAAGGCACCTGCTTAAAACCACGTTTTCTTTTGTCAACACTTAATCAATTCAGACTTTAGACAAAAAGCTGGGAGAAAAGACTCTGAAAGTTTTGAGTGCACCTGATGCTTAGTTTTACCTTCCTCTGGCAGATCTACAAATAAAGGCAGGGGGAAAGGGCTATTTCTTGCTGCCCCCAGAAAGAAGCACCACAAAGACAATGAACTTAAGATTCTCTCTGGCTTCCTCTCTGCAGAAAGGGTGCCATCCGTTCATGTTTTTCTTTCGGTAATGAGCCGGTGTCTCAGCCAGCTCAAATCTAACTAGATAAAACTCAGGACTGATGAAATCAGAGCTTCTTCAGACAAACCCTTCAGGGAGCTTCATGGCTTTGCTATTGTTCTCAGTCTTCTCATGGTTATGAGTTAAATCCTCTTGATATTGATGCTGTTACCCACAGCAACTTTGCAGCTGGGCTGCCAGCCCTTTGTTTTGGCAGTCCGGAGCATTCAGGATGGAGGTTTATGAGGCACTTCCCTTGTTTCCAGCCTGTTTCCAGCCCCAGGTTTCTCAAGAAGGTGAGGGGATTTTCTGTCAGCTGGGAAGAAGCTGTCTGGGTTGGGAACAGTCTCATCTCTGTGTCACACAGCACACCCCTTGCACTGTGAGGCCACGCATCTTTTTCTGCCGCGATTTAAGTTGGGATGACAGAGGTGCAGGAGGTCTGTCAGGGTGACTCTCTGTGATTCCACTTGGCCTCCTGTTTGCCCTCCGGCTCCAGAGCCACTTTCCTGGCCTGGTCCTGTTCAGAGGCCACATCAGCAGCTCCCCACTTGGCACTTCCATAACGCGTATTTCACCTGAGAAAGAGATGAGAGCATGGGCGATGTCCTAGTGAAAGAGGCATTCTTCTGCTGGAAGCAGTCACCTCTCTGAAGTGGTTCACACTGAACATTTCAGTCCCTCCCTCTTACAGGCTCAGATTTACTTGCAAGGCCCTTTAGGTCTCATTTTCTCAGAAGCCGTAAGCTCTCATGGCATAGAGAGCACCTCTGCAGTTCCTACCTACATCCTAGCCCCCCTGTCTTGCCTTTAGACCCTGGAATTTATGATGCTAAGCTGATCAAAATTTCTGAAGAGTTCACAAGCCGCTTTTGCTGCACTTGTGGCTCTGTGTAACATTGGTTACTTTGCCATTTTGTTTGGGTGCTGCAAATGGAGCACTTACTAAGCGAGCCCTCCACAAAGCCTTGCAAGGGGTCACACTGCAGCGTGGTGGAGCCAGACCAGAACCCAGAGCCCAGCAGTCCTGCCCCAGAGAAGGGGCAGGGAAACTTTTCTCTTCTTGCATAGCAGTTCCCCCCACCCACTGGTCTCTAACCAGGGACTAAAGCTGGAGTCTTGCAGAGATTACAAATAGGGAACTATTTGCAGTGAGAGCACAGGCAACCTCTGATAAGCTGACGTTTCCTGACCAAGCAATGCTTTGCCAAGCAGTTCCCTCCCCTGAGCTCTTTCTGTGCTTCTGTTTGCTGTGCCAACTGCTAGAAAATACTGTGTGATGGCATCATTATTTGCATGTTATTATTCTGCTTTTAATTTAAAGCAGCAGAGAATCTGAGGCAGATCTGCTGAGCTGGAGCCTGGAAAGAAACCACAGGGAAAAGTGTCTGTTTGCTGCAGTGCAAACGGCATAGCATCGATCCTGGCCTGTTATGGGACTGACCCCAGTCCTGTGTGGACTGCTTCCAATCATGTCTGTCTGTCTTCTCCTGCTAATCCATTAATATAAAGAGCAGAAAGGAAATTTAAACCATCCTAATCACTTTTCACTGGGCCACAGCTCTGCCTCTGTCCATGCACATGCTTTGTCATTGCTAGCAGGTGATCATTGCTTATATAGAAAGAATTAAGAGTGGCTGGCTCTTTTCTCGTAACATTTTCCCCAAGGTAAGTGGTGCAGCAAAGTACATGGAGTAAAAGGCAAAGTCTCCTGCAGCACTTAAGCTCAATTACATTGCCGCAGTCTCAATGTGCAGTCGTGTGCCACTGAGGAATGACCAATACATGGCAAAGAATACAGGTCTAACCCTCCTGTCCTTAATGTTTTGTGAACTGGGGCTTTGAGCCTTGTGCAACACAAAGTCCTGCATCTGCAAGGGTGTGGGGATGGGGCTTTGCGTGCAAACAGCAAGCACTGGGCCCCCTGGGGGGCTGAGCACAGCACACCTGGTAACTTTCAGGTAGGGTGCAAGGAAAGGATGGGGATCTGGGCCTGGGAGCATCCCCCTCTGTGGAGCCTTTTCTTCTGTCTGCAGCCGCTTGCTCCTCCCTGAGGAGCATTTATCTGCTCTATATCCATCCATGCCCCTCAGTCTGCAGAGCCTTTTCTGCTCTGATTAACCCAAGACTGCCCCTTGTATCTGACACTCAGCTGTGTGGTGCCTTCTGATGGTCTTCAGGTGGAAAGGCCTTGGCTTTTCCAAACGCTCCTGACCCTGTTCAGGAAGGTAAATACAGAGTTCAGCATTCCAAAACGCTTCAGCTGGGATATCAGTTAGCAGGAGCCCTTTTTTAGAAACACAGACCAGAATAAGGTGGGTTTTAAGCTTTTGATTATACTGGAAATGTGACAAGAAGGTTAGCAGGAATCTGCCAGACTGGGCCGGCCCTAATGCTACCAATCTGAAAGAAGGCAGACAAGTTTCTCCTGTGTTTTCAGCACCCAGTCCTTTGTGCAGCTTGGCAGCTCCTACTCAACCTTGCCTATTTCACAGAGCACACATGATCTGATGAAGTGAAAGGGAGCTTTACCCTGCTAGTGCAGCAGCTGTTGTACTCTCAACCAGGGACAAAGCATGGGCAAGGTATGGGGAGATTTCGATGCTGTATGGGGAGCTGTGGCACCTGGGTATGGGGCAGCTTTTTATTGCTACCCAGGAAAGGAGGACACAAGAAAACAGAGTTCTTGCAAAATCTTGAAACACTGATAAGTTCCTGTACTCCACAGAGGCAATAAAAGGAAATTAAGAAGAAATCATGACAGACAAATGATGAAAAGCTATGGCAGGACTTAAACCTAGAAGAAGAAGATACCTGGAGGAAATTTCACCATTGGTTCCCTGGGTATATGTGAGCAGCAGGAGACAGAAACGGTGGGGAAGCTTCATTCCTGAGAAGAAGATCTGGGCCACTCAGTGAACATTTCATCTGAGGGTGAGGACATCCACGCAGGTGACTGCTACTGGCACTAGAAAAGCATGAGCAGAGGCCCAGGACAGGAAGCAGAAGACTAACAGCAGCTCCTCTATTGCTAAGCAAAACCAAAAATTACCTGTAACCGAAACGACACAGTGAGGAGAAAGTGAAAGCGGCAAAGTGGACAGGTAGGTAAGAAAGAGCAGGAGGCCTGCTTCACAGTGTGCAAAGTCTGTGAGGATGGAGGGGAGGATGAGGCAATGAAATTGTTGTGGAACTGGAGATTGCTCCTGGGCACGGAGGTCTGAGTTGCATAGGCTGCCAGTCTGAGGGAAGCACTGGTGAAGCTAAAGGTGTTAGCGGAAACAGCCCCAAGCTGGGCTGCTGCAGCAGCTCAGTTGTGCACAGCAGGTAGTCCTGACAAAATTAGAGGATCCAAGTCCCATCCGCAGTTTACAGGGAGCTTCTGATGGTGAAAGAGCATCTGTGGATGCTGTTAACACCTGAACTCAAAAAAAAAAAAAAAAAAAAAAAAAGAGTCTGCTGCCCCTGGTAAACACTGTTTATATATAACAAATGTGTTTTTATCCTCCTGCCTGGTTGAATGAAGCATTTGTGAAGAGTCCCTAACTAATCCAGAACTAACGTGGCCCCCTAGTCCTTCTCCTATAGAGCATCTCATGCCAGACTGAAGGACCAAATCTTGCTGTAGATTGAGCTGTGGGGCTCTTCTCCTCCTCACAGGCCTGCTGCCCTCATGAACCACCCTGGCTTTGCTCACGTCCTGTGCTTTATGGTGTGAGTCTGACAGTCATGGTTGCTTTACAGCCTTGTGTCCACTCCAAGAAAGCTTTGCAGCATGCCAGAAGCATCCAGCTCCAGCAGAGCTATGAGAGGACACAGAAACTACTCCTCTGGTATTTGCTTCTAACACCTCCGTCACAGCTGGTTGTAAGTCCCAGGTGAACAGGCTGTAGCACCTTCACCAGCAAGGCACAGTCCCAAAGCACCTGAGCTGGATGAGCGTGCAGGGATGGTAACAGCCACAGGTCCCATTGACAGTCTGGCCAACACTCAGCTAAAGTAAGGCAGCTAGTCAGGTCCAGGGTCAAGCCAGGAAAGCCAAACAACTGAGGAAGAGATGCGAGAGCAGTTTTGCCTATGACATATATCAGGCCAGGAGAGAATGGTCAGAGATGAACTTCAGTGGAGGCTCTTGGGCCCACAGGCAGAGGTTGTGGGGGTCCCAGGCGAGGCTGGTTACATTAATTAAGGTCCATGGATGTCCTCAGGGCCCTGACACAGAGCTGCAAATGAACAGATGTAAAGGGCATGAATGATTCTTGGGCACAGTGACAGCCTCTGTGTCATCTTGCTCCTTCTGTGTCTTGCAGTGGGCAACCACAGACACCTAAAGAAGAGCATGAGAACAGAGCATGCCTGGAGTCCAAATTCTCAGCGTTTTCACAGTCTCCAAGAACGTATGGTTTAGGGACTATCTGAGCAAAGTATGGCATCTGTGTCCTGGTGGCTTTGTCTGCCTTGAACCTGTCTGGTCTTTCCTGTCCAGCATCCCCCACGTCCTGTGGTGGGCAGTTCTTCAACCTCACTACCCATCCTGTGAAAAGCCACCTCCTCCTGAATGTTTTAAATCTGCCACCTCTTATCTTCATTTGAGCTTCCTGAGCTTTTGTATCAGAGGAGGCAGTGGTTAGTTATCTCCGCTAATTTCTTCCATGCCATCTTGAGCCACTTATATCTTGTCCACAGGCGTAGGGTGGCTGCAGGCTGCAGGCCGTGTGCTCTCATCACTGCAGTCAGTTAACATGCAGTGCTTTGGTAGTAGGCTCTGTGCCCTCTTTCTTCCTTTGAAACAACTGATTTGGGTAATTTGATGGCACAGAGAAAAAGAGATGGAGGTACCCAGGCAAACATTTATCTTTAGTCTTGCAAATGCTAGACTCTTTCGGAAAAAAAAAAAAAAAAAAAGCAAAAAAAAAGCTACCAGCACTGTGAAAACATGGCATTTTTTGCTTTATCCCTGGCTGGCTGGTTGCCGGGCCATCTAGGCAGATCAAATCCCATCACATCTCATTGCTTGCTTTGACCTGATGCTGAAAAACACAGTTTTTCTGTCCATGTTCTTACCTGCTACCTATCTCCTGAGCCAGCCTGTGGAAATTCAGTTTGAGACAGGGGCTGATACGCAGCTCTGCTTTTCTCTCCTCTACACAGATGGCTATTTCTTAATATTTTATTTATTATTTATTTATTTAAGTCAGGGCTTTTGGAAAGCAACCCCTACTCTCCTCAAAATGCTGCTTGAGAGCTTGTGGAGATACAAACGCCGTGGTCTCTGTTTTACATGCCGCTGGAGTAGGCTGCACCTCTCTGCCTTCTCTCTGCCTGTTTGTTCTTTAAATTTTACTCTTCAACTCTTAATGTGGCCCTGGAAATAATTCGTTCAGACAGCTAGTCCCCAGCAGCTTAGAGGATACTACTGCCTGCACAAGAGCAGCTGGACCCCCCTCTGCATGCCTGCAAGGCTAAAATGTGATTATTTCATTGGAGAAGATGGGAAAGGAGAGACCCACGGTGGCTGTCCAGACTCAGTGCAGAACAGCTTAACCCCTGCACCACTGCATCTCCTCTGCTGTTCTGAGAACCTGGCCAGAGTGTGTGCAGCTCGGGACCGATGCAGGTGCTGCCTGGATGGCATCACTTCTGTAAGAATGGTTGCTAGGAGGGAAAGATGTAAGTAATACCAAGACTGTGGCAGATACCATGAAAGGTGGTACCAAGGGACAAGGAAAAATGCAGCATCAAAAGGATGTAGCACCTGCAGTTATCTAAGAGAGGGAGCATAGAAGAGCTGTGACAGGAGCTCCGCAGGGTGAGGGATGCTAGAGAAGCTGGGAGATGCACTTCCCATCCTAGGGGCAGTAATTCCAGGGCCGTGTATCCTTTCTGAAACAGCTATATTGCAGTCACACTTTTTTTTTCTTTTTTTTTTTCCCCACCTGGAGTTATCCTTTGCTTTCAGAGGTAGGAATATCACTGCTGCTAGAGCAGAAAACATATAGATCCCAGGTAGGTACAACAGGCAAGGGAAAAGCCCCACATATGGTGCAGGGTATTGAGCACAGGCCACAGAAACTGTCCCTTGAAAATGGCCCCTGCATCCTTCAGTCCTCCCCAGAGCTCTGCCTGGTCATGAATCTTCTGCCAGGCCCTGCCTTGGGGAGTGAGAAGGTCCTCAGGGACTGAGCGAAATTTGCTCTTGTGCCATTGCAGACTGTTTCCTATTCACTCCCCTGGCTTGGCTGTCTGCTTGGCCACCAGGAGCCCAAGCCACTTGAAGTAGCTCCCCTGTCTGACCCCATCCTTGCCTCCCCCACACTCCCACCCCTTCCATCCCTACCCTCCAGCTGTGTTTGTAAGTGCAAGTGCAGACTCCAAGAGTGGTCTGTGATGGTCTGCACGGAGACTCAGGGACTGCTTGTAGTGTTTTCCCTTTCCAGATTGCTCCAGCTCCTGCTACCAAACACTCCCATTTGCTCCTGTTCACCAGCAGGCGAGTGGAACCAGCATGTGGCGAGGTCAGTAGCTCTTCGGTGTATCCCAAATAAGAAAAAGCAGTTTCCACCTCATAACTGCAAATGAGGGCTTTCTGCCCCTCTGTGCATCTCCTCCCGCTCTGGCAGCCAGCGCTGCTCCTCCCTGTGCCTGTATCCTGACACGGAGTGCAGGCTGGGCACAGCCACGTCGCTGCAGGACGGGAGAGGAGGCACTGCAGATATCTCAGCAGCCTGTGCTCCTCCTCCCCCTGCCCGTAAGGCTGCTAAGCAGCATCAGCACGAGGGAGCTTTGAGCTGAGCTGTCACAACAAGAGCAAAAGCAGCAGAGGGAAAGATGCGTGGGGGACATCGTGCCCTGCAGCGTGGGACCCAGCGGAGAGCAAGCGGTGACCCAACCCACCAGGAGGCTCCCAGAGCAGAGCCCTCCACGCTGTGAGCGTTTTATGTAATCCCCCTGGGATGGTGTTGGTATATTGTGGAGGGGGGAAGAAAGCAAACCTCAGGAGGAAAAACATTTCCTTGTGGTAACACCACAATAAAGGAAGGGGGAGATGGAGGTAGTGCTCTTGCCTGCCCGCTCCTTTCCAAAGGGAAGGTTCAGCATCTCTCGCTCAGCTTTCTCTGCTGTCCACTTTATCCAGCATCCACTGCTCTTGATGGAAGCTGTTCAATAAGCTTTGGATTGGACCCATGTCAGCAGGAATCTGCAAAAGCTGACAGATGAGGTGGGAAATGCCAGCAAATCGGTGGTGCCCTCTCCTGCCTGCCCCATCATTCATTATTGGTTTGAAGCCAAGTCTTTTCTGCTTTTATAGATTTATTTTTTTTTCCAAATACCCTTTTGTATCTCCTCAAGTCCTACCCCAGAAAAGGAAAACTTAGAGCATCCTCCCAGAGACCTCTTCTCTCGCAGCAGTTTGCAAGCCACCGCACTTACATAAGAGTTGGCACTTTTCCCCTTCTGCCTCCCATTTCCTTCTAACACTCTTTAAAATCTTGCAGACTCGTTTATTTTCTCTCACGTGATCCTGGCAGAGACTTCCCTGCTCTCTATTTGGCTGAGCTCTGAGTGGACCCTGCACTCACCTGTCCTGCACCAGCACTCCTGATGGTGCCAGGCGGACTTCTTCTGTCTGCAGTGCAACCCAATTTAACCATATTTGCAGCTGCCTGGTATGCTTGGCTGTACAAAACCACATCGCTGTGCAGTGGGAGACATTTGATTCACATATTACTCAGCTGTAGGGCTTGTAATTCCACCAGTGGGGTCTTGCAGCAATGAATCAGTCTCTGACACAGAGGGACACCTGGCCTGCAAACTTAAGAGTAAGATGTGAATTCGTCAGGTTCAGGTATTTATATGCATATGTATGTATATATAAACCAGCTAGGATTTTAGTTATTAGTTTCCAGCAAGTGGTCACATTTAAAAGGAAAAGAAGACATTTTGCCACTGATTGTAGTAATTATAAAATGAGAGAGTGATGCAGGTTTAGAGGTCCTGGTTGTTTTCTAGGAGGCAGAGAGCTAACTCTCCCTCTCATGTACGAATACAGAACAGTCTGCAGTGAAAAAAACCACACGTTACTCTGCATATTATTCACCCATGAGGTACCTTTGTTTATGTAGAGATTTCCAGCAGTAAGTTGCCCTTCATAATCCCAGCAGCTAATGGTGCAGCTGAAGCTTTGTCGAAGGTTGTCTTTTACTGTGGTTATTTCCATCAGAGAAAAAAAAAAAAAAAAACTGCTTAAGGAGGAGTGTGATTACCTGTGACACAGCACTAAGATGGATGGCTCCAGGAGCAACCGATTACACCTGAGAAAACTCTGCAGGCTTGAGATCATGCGAAATATGGGAATCTCTGACCTCGTGTGTTTTGTACATTTTTCTGTCAGCTGATGCTAAATCCACATTAGTGAAGAGCAAAGAGGAAAGAGGCTGGCTGGCGAAGGTCAGGACTCCCACTGATCTGGCTGTGCCCTTGCCTGCGAGTTTGACAGTGTTGTTGGAGCCCTTTGAGCCCTTCTGTTTCCCTTTGGCAGCCGCTGCGGTCCAGCCCTGAGGAAGAGACCTTGCTAGCTGAGCTGGAACACGGTCGTATTGTAATGCTGCTGACTCAGCTAGTTTACAAGGGTCAGCTTTGAACCCAACCTACCTGCTAATTTTTCCTTCGATGTCTGGGGAGTCGGAGCATGGGGACAGACCATCTGTCACACCCGAATCAGAAGACATACTTTAAAAGTTTGCTTGGAAATTAAAATCTTTGTAGGCTAGGGGTCAAACCTCGGACTCTCTTACACTTGAGTAACCCCATATGGATTGGCATTGGCAGCAACCAGCAACCTCTAGGGCACGCAGACATGCTGCATTACACATCTGAAATGCATGGCCATGCATGAAGATTGCCAGAGTCAGGCAGAAACAGCTGCAAAAAGCAGCACCAGGTTTTGATGGAATACTTGCTGACTCCCACTGGAGGAGAAATAACACCCATGGGGAGGGTTCAGGTGACCTAGCTTTCTATGGTTAAATGATCGCTTCTCCTGCCAGCTTTTGGCAAAAAAAGAAAAGCTTTTTGGTCTCAGCAAAGCAAGGCCGCAAAACCTAGGCCCCAGGGGCACCTGCAGGGATTTCACATGCTGGGATGAAGTGATCCCTGCGACCGACAGAGGCATTGGGACAGAAGATGCATGGGGGGATAAATGATTCCTGACAGCACACCAGAACTTGTCCACCACTTGGATGTGGGGCTTCTAGACCTGCTCTTACACTGCAAGTCCAGGAACTGTCAAGCTGGGGGGCGGTTCCCAAGAGACATTTGTGTGCCGATTTTTTTTTCTAATAGAGGTCTTGGATGTCCACAAGGGGGTTAATTAGGGATCAAATCAGTGTTCTGCACAACCTACAATAGTTGCTGGATGCAGAGAGCAATATAAGTCTTAGCTCAGCTGTGACTTGATTGTGAAGGACTGCTGCTTTTTGTGGTGGTGGTAGGAAAATGTGGCTGGGGGGAGGTGTTTTACCAGCCAGGTGAGAGCCTGGCTGGAGATTTCAATAAGCCTTAGAGGTCTGGAAGGGGCTGGGGGATGTGATGATGTTCATACCAAGGGTAGCTTCCCTAAGGGGCTGCTGAAGCGTGGGGAGCAGTGTCTGGCTGCACTGCCTGGAGGTACAGTGGGGCTCAATCTAGCCTGAATTTGTTGCTTTTTGTTTAGGCCTGTGGAAGGGCTTCTGTGTCTTTTTACTTCCCTTTCAGATGTGTTCATTTGCCTAATGCTGTGTCTTCCAACTGGCCTTGGATTGATCAATGCTAAGCAGTATGAAATACTGAGGTTTTTTTCCCCCTAAAATGTAGCTCTCTGCTGGTTACTGTGGGTTACAGGATACAACCTGACTTGTTCTTAGACTTTTTTTTCTCTACCCTTAAGGATCATAAATCTGTATTACTGCTAGTGGGTGACAGCTGAGATATCTAAAGACTTTTTGATTAAGGAGCTGGAAACCCACACCCCCAAAGCCCAACTGCATGACTGCAAAATAGTGGAGTTGACAATGCTGCAGATGAGTCAGGCCCAAAGCAGCTGGGTTAATTTCCAAATGCTCCTCTCCTGCAATTCCTCCTCCTTTATATCTAAGGCTCCTGGCTGCCTTGATGAGGGTGATTTTGATTAATGGTGGAGAGTAGTATGAGAAGACAAAATCAGTGCTGAACCCTAGAGGTATAAAGAAACAAATGCTGTTTTCCCCTGAGGTTTTTATTTATTCCAGCAGTGTTGTGATGGTGGAAGAAAAGCTAGGGTAGGAGGGCTGGTTCTGGTGACTCCTGGAGCAACAGGCATCCCTAGTGGGATCTGGTCAGGCAGCCTCTTACCTTCTTTTTCTGTGAAGAGGGGAAGGTTTGACTCAGGGTGCGGGTTTTCTTCTTTTTTTTCTTTTTTCAACAGATCTGTATCTCCAAGTTGGCTTCTGTGGTCTTCAACAAGAGGTAACTCCAATGAAGCTTTTAAAATTCTACCATTTTGTGGGGATTCCCTTTTGTCGCATAATGGTTATATGTTTTGTGCCTCCTCTTTCTCAGTGTGGGGCACTGAAATCATTCTTCCTTATCGACTCAGCTCATAGGAGTGTTAGAGAATAAGAGCTTTGTGTCCCCCAGGTCCCATGTGTACTGGAGGGTAGGACTATAAACCTAACTTCACGAGGAAGTCAGAGCAGCAAATATATAGTTGAGGATTAAAAGGGAGTGCTTGGAATGGGAACGTCTTCTGTGTGAGCCTGCTCTGACGGGGAGGTGCAAGCTGCTTGGAGAGGCCTGGTGGACAGTGCTCATGCCCCAGTAACTTATCTAAATGAAGGAAATCCTATGAGATGAAATGATGCCCTGACTAGCTCATTCTCCCATCCTCTATTCACATTGTTTGAATGTGTTTCAGTGCTGGTAGAGGAAGAGAAGCAGTAAAATAGCTTGTCAGTGTGGACAAAACGACAATGCTCCTTTCCCTTCAGAAGATCAGACCATCTCCTTGCCTGTAGGTCTAGCCTAGGAGTTTCCTTTCCCTTATCCCCCGATGTACTGAACAAAGCCCTTCGACCTTCACCAATGCAACTGTGCTCTGCCCTGCTGCACCTCCCTGCCAGGAGCTGGTTCAGCCAGCCACAGCTCCGTTTGTACCCTGCTGATATTCTTGCACAGACAGTGCTGCTGTTTCTCTCAGTTTCCCCAAAACCATGCTGGGAGTCAGTGATCCCAAGGCCTTCTTCTCTCAGGGCTCTGCCACCTGCGTTGAGAATGCAGCCCACCTCCAGTCCCGGGAATAAATGGTATGTGCATGTGATCCCTCTATAGGGAGTATATCACCTGCAGCATGCATGCAGGCAAAACTGAGATACGTGAAAAGCAACGTTACCAGTATGTCTAGGGGAGCAAGCTCCAATGGCACGCGTTCACCTCCACATTCAGACAGGTAACCCTCAGAGAATGCAGTGACATACAGCTCAAATGAAACTTAATGTGAACCAAAAAGAAAAAAGAGCAGCTCGGCTACACAAATCATTGGCAAAATGAAACCAGTTTGAAAGCCCAGCTGGGAAATTATGGCCAATAACAATTTTAATTCTCGTGTGATGAGTAACGTCTCCTGGCACCTAGCAAGCACTTGACATCAAGCTAGCAGAAGTCAGAAAGGACACTAAATAATGCCATGTTCTGCCGTGACGTCAGCGGGTGATAATTCTGGAGCCTACAAGTAGGCATCAGTTCCCAAGAAGACTAAAGATAATAACTCACCCTTTCTGGTACTCCATGGGTGGGCGACTGGGGAGCTGGTCTTGGCAGCAGGGGATGCTGCCCAGTCATGCAGTGTGACTGAAATCCCCAGGTAGTGAGAATTGTACAGTCAACTGAGTGGAGACTTATTTAGGAATCAGACAGTTTAGGTTTATCTGGCCATCCATGGCAACAGACTGTTTTTGTTGGCTAATGGGCTCTACAACCCTTTTACAACATTTACCTTTGTTACCAAATGTGCTAATCAGCTGAACTTCAAGTCTCCAACCGAAAAGAGGATCTTGCTGTGAAAATTCTCTCTCTTGGTAATTTTATGGTAGAGGTGAGATGGTGGGAAGTTGGGAGAAGTACAGAGAAGAGAGATGAGGCACAGTGACGTGGCTCCAACATGCTTTAATTGAGCTGTGCTCATGCGTTGTGTCTGTGCTGAGTGCCTGTTTTCTGACAGCCAGGCATGTCTGAGGTATCTCAAACTGGCAGCTGAAGTCTCTGATCCCTTTTGAAATGCTTGGCATGAAAGGTGAGTGGGAGATGATAAAAAGATGTCTGTAGCAGCTTTGGGAACCAAACTCGGATCTGCTGAGTCTTGAGTTGGCGTGGTGGGCACAAATTATACCATTTGGCTGATTTCTGGAAATATTACAGGATTTACTGTGGCTGCTGTATAGACAAGCCCATCCATGGGCCTGAGAAGGCCACAGACAATTCCAAAAACCTCGCACACAGGCAGTTATGCTCACACACAACATGGAGCAGAGCTACTTGATTGAATTTGACTCTTAGTCCAGGTCCTGTGGATTGCTGAGGGTGTTGTGTGATAGATATTTGTATCTACTGCATCCTTTTCTCATGGTATAAAATTACACCCAAATGCAGCATTACGCCATTTCAGCACTGCTGGGGCTGCAAGAAGCCTGGCATGCTAAAGGTACACTAAGGAAAACAGTGGCTAGACTAGAGGTTGTGGGAATTTCACCACTGGGTTTCCATCGCTCTGCCCTTCCCACTGCTTTCAGGGTGAAGGTAGCTTGATAAGGAAAAAAGGAAAGACCCCCAGTGTCAGAACTGTATCATATCAGATTTACACCCAGAACTGATGGCTCCCAGTGGTGCTGCTTTCAAAAGATCAGCCTTCAGCAGCTGGTTGAGATTTTGAACTGAGATCATCTCTGAATCACACCTGCTGCTCCTGCAGACTTGCAAAGGAAGGTGTGTCATGGTAGTAAGCACAAGACCTGAGCAATACCTTTCTTTGTGGAAGATACTCAGTGAGCAAAGTCTTTTTTTCCTGTCTCTAAAAGAGACTCTTGCCCTTTCAAAAGGAAGGCTGCAACGGCTGCAACCCATGGTTGTGATCCATGAATACAGTTCTCTGAAATGTACTTATTTCTCTGAAGGGTGTTAGCCCTCTCTTGCAGGAACTCCAGATTTCATTTCTCCTTCTACTCTCTAGTTTATTAAACCAGAAATCATATGTTACTCCAGGGAAGTTAAAAACTACTAAAAATGGTTAGTGATCTATTAAAAACCCAAGAGTTTTATCTAGCATTTTTGGTAATTGTGCAAACTTTGTGGAGTATTCTAACTTGCTTGGTCTGCTTAAGGTTTGATGTGGCTTGAGTGATGTACTGAAAAAAAACAATTGCTGCACTTACTCATTAATGAGTGGAGGGCTGTATATCTCATTCATTCTGCTAATATGCCAGCATAGACGCATTTTTTTCAGTGCATTACGTTGTTACTCAACGCATTGTGCAACCATTTGGGCTTTAGAAGGACTGCACCCAGTACCTTATTAATTCAAATAGCATGGTGCCAGCCTTGGATCAAGGGGAACTAAGGACCTCATGCAGTTTCAGTGGTTTGTTCGCATTGTTTTCTGTGCCAACAGCTGTGAACATTCTGTATGGACAAAATTAGTGATGTAATTTGCACTGTTTGGGTTTTTTCTGATGATCAAAAGATCAGAGAATAAGTGGCATTTGTCCATGTTGCTTCATACTGATAGAGGAAAGAAGCCTGCAAGTATATTTGTTTTCTTAAGGGGTTTTCTTTCCTGATGTGATTATGCATTTTTTTCTGTGCTTTTGCAATATCAGAGATGTCAGGTCCTCTCTTATTTCTCACTGTTGATGGAATACTTGGAAAGTACCGAAGAGGAGACTAATATACAGATATGACTCAAGTCTCTAAATGTGATTGCCAGTTGCCAGTCCTGAATAATTCCCAGGTTTCTCTTCCTGTGCTCTCCCTATAGACGTCTCTAGGATATACAGACCTTTGATATGAGCCCCCAAGCCAGCAGCACCACCTGCTCCCACCTTACCTGCTGCTCTTTCTCTTGGCATGAAATGCCTGGCTAAAGTTACTGGCCCCAAGGACCTAACAGCTGCTGAACTGGATTATTATCCACAAGGAGAGAAGGTAGAGAACTACAGAGACTAGTCACTTACGTGTATTTTTTCCCTTCAACTGGGGAAAAGTCATGAGGTTAAAAGGCAAGAAAACTGTTGTTTAAATTGTTGTGTTTGTGTCCTGTCTCTTCATCTCTTTGAGGTAATCAATCTACACAGCTTCTGCCAGCCCAAAGCTAGTTCTTAGTAGCTGATGAAAAGAGTTTTTCCTCTATGCCAACAGAGAATACAGCTCTCTACAGCTGGTTAACATCCTTTATAAAACACGAATAGAACACACTGTAGCATTCCATTATAGATCTTGGCAGTACTGTACATGAATGACAAAATCATATCCGTTATCACATATTAATCTATCTCAAAGTTGTATTAGCTGTTTTTGCTATGTCTTTTGCAAGGCTCTTTGTGTTCAGCTTGTGTTTTATCACATCCATCACATCCCTGTCCAAGACGTATCCTGTGCCTTTCTCTCCTCCACTTCAAACCACCTCTTGTCAGCGTGGGACAAAACCCTATATTTCTTAGTGTTTGTCCTTCCACGTGATTGTATTGGAAAGCTTTTGGATTGAATATGCCCATGGCCAAGTAATCCAGCCCATGCCATATGACTGATGGTTGTAGATACTCCCCTGTAGCCTGTAAGGGGTAGAAGCACCTGGGAGTATTGTACTGCTCTTGGGCACAATTGTTGGATATTATAGTGAGATTATTATTATTAGCCTCCTTTACTCTCCTCCCTATCCTCTTTCTGCTTCCTAAAAACAGATTTAATTTGAGCACCACAATGTTCCCATGGACCTGGTGTAAGAATATTTATTAGGCAACCATTCAACAGCTTCTGCTTAAACTCTTCTTTCCCCTCCCTTCCTCATACCTGAACTCTTAATTCTCACTTCAGTAGTTTCCCTCTCTCCTCTACCAAATACCCTTTGAGTAAGACAATGTCATTTCTGAAGAGTGAGCCTGTACTACAGAAGCTTCCAAGCTTCTGATTTAGAACATAAAGATTACAAAAGGGGTCTGCCTGGAGCCCCGGAGAGGAAGGTTTAGCTGTGGTAGAGATCAGTGGGCTCCAAAGCGTGGTGAGCATACCTAGAGGTATGCAAGATGATCCACTGGAGTGCAGGAAGAAAACGTTAGAACTTCAGTAGTACATGTATATAATTTATAAACAGATAAATATACTCATACTGGGGAGTGCACACTCTTTTTTTTTTTTTTTTTTTTTTATACTGATAGGGCTATGCAATCAAAAAAGATTGGAAATGACTGGTCTATATTACCACAGCATGCCTCCCCTTCCAGGAGGGTTTTGCCTACAGGGTTTTATCTCCATGCTGCTAGTCCAAGGAGCCATAGGACCACCAATTTCAAGTGTACTTTAAACCTGGATATGAACAGAAAGAGCACAGAGACAGGAAGGCCCCACATAAATAAAGATACGACCAGAGAGAGACCTCTGATGGTCTGGTTTATGCATATATGCAAGCTAGAAGCTATTATTTGGCCTGCGGACAAGCAAAACTCCAGGGGCTGGCATGAGTTTGCCAAGCATTTGTTGCTTTCTGTTTCGAAGGGGGTCCTATGATGTCCTCAACACAGAGGCTGGCAGATGGTGCTCTCTCATATAGTGAGTGTGTATTTAGGACTGCTTTCCAGTATAAGAACATACATTTTAGTGCCTTTTAGAAAGCAACACTGAGTCTGCATATAAAAGGCAACGGATATTTTGTCCTATTAATATGGATACTTGTATACTTTATAGTTTGCTGTTGTGTTAGACAGTACTTCGACATTCACTTTCAGTCTGTCATCTTAAAGAAAATAAAGCATGTGAAGCCAAAGAAGGCAAATATTTGTCCAGTGATGATTTAGGGACATGGATACATTTCTGTATGTATTTTTAGGGAGTCTTTTTTTTTTTTTTTTTCCCTTAATGCTGTCTAGATGTGTGGTTACAGGTTGGGAGAATAAGGTAGCAGGTGTGGTGTGCTGGTCTTCTACAGCCAAAAGCATTTTTTTGCTGTATCTGGCATGTCTGGACAATGGTTTGAACATCTGAGCACCTTCTTCAGACTGTGAGGAGCTTCATAAGCCGTGCACAACCCATTACTGCCACCCACACTGATGCGTGTTGGAAACGTGCAACGGTTTGTGGGGCAATGAGCAGGGCTCCCCTGTCCCCTCCTTCCCATCAGACACAGAGCCTCATGTTTGCAAGGAGCTGCTTTGCCATGTGGGCTATTGCCACTCTGGCAAGGCCCCCACGGTGTCCCCTGAGATGTGGGGACGTTGCCGCTGAGCCTGACACAGGTGAGCAGTGCTGGCTCCCAGGCTGTGGGGTCATGGCAGAGGGGTGCATGTCCCCAAGACCCTCGCTGGCCAGGGTGGGCTCTGCGGAGCTCTGAAGGGGCAGTGCTGTGGCTGGGAGCCACAGATGAGGCCCTTAGATGGGGGGATTCGGAAAATCAACCGTGATGTTCCGGCAAAAAAGCCGGAACAACCTGAAATGTTAACCTGAGCGTGACTGTCTGCTACCTACAAAATACAGGTGGGGCCCTGCTGTGAAGCCTGCCTCGATGGCTGGGAAGCAGGGCAGCAGTGAAGTTGTCCAGCAGGCGCTGAGAAGTTCTCCGTTCTCTGTACTTTCTTCCTGCATCCAGCACCTCTTCCTGCCTCTGTGTGCTTAGGTTTCTCTGTCTCTGTATTGCCATCTACCGGTGAGATTGCCAAGAGACCACTGAAGATGACCCGTGAGGACCACACCAACCCCTGGTGACCTGCCTGAAGGTCCCTGCCTACTGGCCGAGGTGGCAACAGGCCTCTCCTTGCAGATGCCCTGAGGGGACAGTCAAGGCAGCAGAGGCCATGGGCAAACAGTGAAGTCTCTGTGGTGGCTAGCTAGTCACTAGTCAAGCGGCTAGCTGGGAGGGATCTGAGGTGGCCTGCTGTAGCCGTCCTAGTGTGAAAGCCCCGGAGCACAGCCACCGAGCGGTGAGTCCAGCTGGCCGATGGCACTGAGGGCTGCTGGAAGGATGGGGTGAGCCTGGAGCAGCAGCTCGGTGCCACCTCGTCTGTCACTCGTGCAAAGGGCCACAAGGGGTGTGTGTGTGTGTGTGTACAGGGGTGTGTGAGGGAGGCTCAGGCCCAGCGTGGAGCACATAGGGCACTGCAGCTTTTCTGCATGGTGGCAGGCCATGTTCTCCATCGGCAGATGCTACTGCGAAGGCAAACGCCCCTCAGTCAGCTGCTGAGCATGCTTGTGGTGTGTGAGGTGGCTCGTGTGTGACTGAACACTGTTGTTCTGCTTCTGGGATGGGGCTGAGTGTAAAAGAGAAGACCAAAGAAAGCCCGAAGTGGTCTGGGTGAATGTTGATGTCGGGGCTTTACGGATTGAGTTCAACTCTGTCCCCCCCTTAAGTTTTATTCTGCAGTAAGGGCATTGCTGTCGTCAAAGTGGCATGAGGGCTGGCGTCTATCAAAGACATTAATTTTGGCTGACATGAATGCAATAGGTTAAAAAAACAGTTTAAAATAGGCTTTAATAGGTTAAAAAAAAGGTGGATGGAAGAAACTTTAACCCTTCTGTTTCCTTACAGGCTCGTGGAAGGGGAGTAAGTCCCTTAGCCACTTTCGGATGTGTAAATGCCTTTGTCTAGCCTGCTTTCCTGCCAGTCTGGCTCTCAAAGGGTGTTCAGGAAACCTCCTTCCACCCCCCCCCCCCACTCCTTCTCTGAGCCTTTTGGCAGTCCTGGGATTTCCTGGGTGGAGGCTGGGAAACCAACAGTGCCTTGGCAGGCCAGAGAGGAAAGTCTATTAGGGCACCTAGCATGGCCCTCTGTAATTGCTTCCTCCTGCTGCCCTTTCCCCTGCCAGCCCCGGGGTAGTTTCTGAATCTCTCCTTGACTGGGATATATCCCCCACGTGCCAGGGGGAAATCCATAATCAGCTCAGTTAATGTTAAACAGATTGTTATTTGGGAAAGTAATCACCAGAAAGTATGTTACTGGTTAACTGCCCTCTCTTGCACTGGCTCTACGCGATCTCAGGAGAAGGAGAATAATGGCACTGTGCAATGCTGTTCTCCATCTTCTGCTGACACTGCATTGCCCCCCATTTAAAAAGAGGCAAACATTCATGCTGTTGCTTTGTCATTAGAGCAGCTACCCTAGTCTTCCTCTGGTACTTCCACTGTTTAGAATGCACACGATTTGTTTGAGTTGATTTTTCTTTAAAAACACACACAAACAAGTACTGACTCTGATGGCTTGTTAATATAGTGTCTCTTTCAACCTGGGAAAGCCTCAGAGCTTGTCTGAATTCAGTCAAAAGGTTTATATTAAAATAAATCACTTTTTTTTTTTTAGCACAACAAACCAAACACATTTATGCTCCACACAGAGTTAATTTGTACAAATTTCTGTCCACCTCATGTTTTAATATAAAAGCTATAAACCCTGGGGTGGAAAGATGCTGGGAAGAATGGTGTTTTGCAAAAATGCCACTAGACACAAGGCTGAGAGCAGCACTGCCAGGCATTGCTGTAATAACTTTTGTTTTTTGGGTTATGTAAGTAGCTACAGTCTTCATTCTGTGCCTAAGGCCAGTCTGCTGATGGTTCAATGGAGGCTACTGTTAAGGCAGTGTGCAGAAAGAAAACAATTCAAAATTCATCAGCAAATGCATTGTCTGCACACACTTAGACTGGAAAAAGCAAAAACTCTACAGCATTGTTTACAGAGCATTCAGTCAGCCCCAGCTTCAGCAGCACATAATCTTCAGGTGTTCTTGGCATGGGATCAAGGTCCTGTTTTGTGGTGTGAGGATGAGGGAGGGCAAGCAGGTCTGAAGCAGGAAACAGCTTCCCTTGAATACATTGCACTCAAAATCAGCTGTGGTGCAGTGTGCTGTTTGACCGGGGAGGCAGCATTTAAGCTAGATTCCTTATCGTGACTGACCTCTTCAAGCAGGATAAACCCAGCTTTCAGCACAAAAGATACAGGCTTAAAAACCAAGTTATAATTTTTAAGAATTCTTTAATCCCACCAAGCCAAAACTCCTCCCCAACATGGCTCTAAGCAAAGATGAGATTTGGTGACTACTCTCATCACTCATTTTTCTTCTGACTGGAGGTTACTTGTTCTCTGCCACCCCCCTTAGCAACCCACTTTTTGGGTGTTTGGATTTTTGCTTATGTTGCTCTTCCAGTCTCCCTTTCTGAAAGGATTGCCTCTTGTTCCCCCAAAACACCCTTTGCATCAGCCTGGGCTGTCCTTCAACACAGGAAGCAGCTAGTGCAAAGCATTGTGGCATAACTCAGAAATCCTTATGGATGAGCTAAACAGCAGAGCAGAAACCAGGTCAACAGGAGTTCTCAAGAAAATTTAGCTATACCTCCAACATCTCTCTTCTGATCTGTTTCTCTCCCAACCCTTCTACTTCAGTGTATGGCCATACCAATATCAGAAAGAGAGGTGTGCTTAAAATCCTCGTGCAGACGAGGCAGGTTGTATTGGTCAGTTAAAGCACGTTTTGCTTTCCTTTAGGGAAAATTTATCAGTTAACATATTGAGAATATGTCCTTTCTCCTTCTCCCCTGCTATCAGTGAGGACAAAGCCTGTCTGCTTTGGGATGGAGTCTTAGGAGTGAGGACCAGCTCTTCTTCTGTGTGCATGGTACCCATCACAAGCATTCCACAGCTGTTCACCAAGAAGATGACAAAGCAGAAGAGGAAAACATCACATGCGCCCCCTTTGTGGTGATGTTGGAGTCACTGTGCCGTAAGAAATCCAAACGCTGAAACAACCAAGAAGGTCATATTTGAACCCTTGGGAATATGAATCAAATTATAGTGCAAGCTCCAGTTCCAGTTCTGGTTTGAGTGTGTGTGTGTGTGTGTATATATATATATACATATATTCCTTCCAACTCAGGCTATTCTGTTTCTATGATATATCCATATATATGATGCATGACAGCACTACTACCTACTGGAGTGTATACCATGCCACACCAATGGTGTGTAGCTGCCGACTGCAGTGCAGGATGAGCTGCAGCAGTGCTGCCACCCAGTCCTTGTACAGCATGACGCCCACCATGGGTGAACGATGCATTTGTACTCACCTAAGAGACTTTCCAGGTTGCTGTGCGGTAGCAGGGTAAGGTGACAGGACTGTCACTAGAAACTTCTGCCTTGTGCCATAGCCCAGAGGCTGTGCTGGACCAGCCAACCACCAAGTTAAAGGTCTGGTCACATCATGGGCTCCCTGAGCCTCATGTTAACAGTTTGCAGGCACCCTCATTCTGCCCTACTTCTTGCGTGGTCCATGGCAATCTTCAGCCCAGGTTCCCTCTGCCCTTGGCCCATATTTTCTCTTCAACTCTATGAAGGGTGATGAGCCTAGTAAGGATCTGCAAGCAGAGGCAATTCTAGCCAGTAATGAGAAAGCTAGTTAAGCATAGAAGCTTACAGCAAATTGTGCCATGGTATCAGGTATGATACTTGTCTGATAATGCACTGCTAGACTTATCTTCCATGCTGCTGCTTAGCTGTGAGGGTTAATGTGTTTTGACTTGTGCTTCAGGGATTCCTATGGCTTCAGAGAGGCAGGATCTCTGGCAGAGCATGACATCCATTTTTCATGATGAAGCTGCGGTAACATGATGCCAGTGGGACAACTCTGTATGTGTCTGAAGAGAACTGGAGCATCCTGATGGGTTGTGAGTAATGTTATATCTGTAGTTGTAATGTTCAGTGGATGCACAGAACCAATCCTTTTTAGCTGTTTGCACATATTTAATTCATTATAGTAACTCAAAATGCAACCACTTTGATGCTCTGTCCCTGTGACCAATTCTTTAATTGGGTTAACATTGCTACAAACATGGTATTACATGAGAATCTTGGCTTTAAAATAAGTTTATCAAGAGCACTTTGAATTTTAAGTATGAAATTTGACTTTTAGGTGACTACTGTCAGTGGATGGAATACCCCGTACTCTGATATGGGGAGTTTAGCTCACTGAAATTGAGATTTGCTTATCTGCATTTCCACTTCTAGGGACATGTATTCTGCATTTCCTTGCATACACCAAATCCATTTTAAAATGATAGTCAAGATCCTTATGCAGTGTCTTGATTGAAGAAGCTAGAGGGTTCAGAAAAGACTCATAATTGCAAGATCTGCCAAGACTCACGATTCGGTGGGACTGAATTCAGAGATGTGCAAAATGCAAGACCAAAAAGGAACTGTGGCCAAATTCCTTCAAAACTGTCATGCCAAAATGAGCTGTTGTACAGTTGGCTGCAGGCATTAGTCTTGATGGAGAACAAGGGCTCTCCTTCCCCAACTAAAATGGCCTTTGTGTCAGCCCAGGGTTCCTCACTAGAAAAATTCACACTCCTCCAAGAGTGGGCTGCCTCAGTTCTTTGGTGCAATAGGGCATATTCCAACATTGAAATTTTGGAGAGAGTGTAATTCTCAAGGAATGAGTTTACTTATCATTTAATTGATTTTAATAAAATAGCTCCAAAGAACCAGCATGGGCTTTTTTTTTTTTCCACAATGTAATTTTTATTAGTAATTTATTCAGCCTAGCAGATGCCAACATGCAAACTATGCAAAGAGCAAATCTCTTCCTCCAAGTGTAAATATTTACTGATCATAGTCAATGGTATTTAGTACTCTGCAAACATATTGTCAACGGTTCTATCCAGACTCTTCCCTAATTGCAGCTTGAGAGTTGGCAGAGGCATGTCCTCTGTGAAAAGATGGCTACAGGAAGGGAAGAAATAAAAAAAGGAAAGGAAAAAAAAAACGATAGCAGGCTAAATAGGTTCTTGACTTAATTTGATTGGAGTTATACCAGAGGTGAATATGGCCCAGAACAAGTTAAACTCTGGTGCAGGAGCCACACAGAGAGTTGGAAGGATGATCCTTGTGCCTCTAGAGGGACTACTCTCCCCCAGCAGACCATAAGCTTGTCTTGGCACTGCTCTAAAAGGGACTTTACAGTGTAGGGTAGGCAGGTTCAACCTTCCACCTGTTTGAAGAGATGTAGGTCCACTCCTTCTTAGATGTAGAAAGAGATGAAGGACTATTCTTTGCATTGCCTCAACTGGCTAAGTTTATTTGAGCAGTCCAAAAGAGCAAATATTTGCTATCCCAACCACCATCTGTTCTGGAAAGGAGACTATTTTTTAAACACAGACCTGCCTTTTGTTCTCTAGCTGTCAGCACAAAACCCTGCATGGGTTAATGTCTGGAACAGAGCTCGACTGTACTGGAGCCACTTGTGCTTGAACTAATATCCTAAAATCTCCTTTACTGCACCTCCAGCCCAATCCCCTTTGATGCCATTTCATTACATCCCATAATCTCTACTCTCTCAACAACCTCAAATAAATACAAACCAACTGAAAGATAAACAGTGGCTTAGACCTCATTTATATTCTATGAAAACCTCCTATTGCCTGCATGTCTTAGCACCCCAGCTTTTCACATGAGGCGTGTAAAGTTGCAAAGATCTTTAAACACCTTTCAAAACGATGTCCTCTGGGGGCCTGAACAGCAGATGTTCCCCGTGCATCACAGGGAGAGAGGTGAACAGGGCACGTTTATGATATCACGTTCTCTTTGTTTAGGTGATCACGGCTTTACTTTAGTACCTTTATTTTCCCATTCTGCATCTGGGCTTCTCCGTGTGCATTTTCATTTATTTTTTTTTCTCCTGAGACTGCTTAAGAAATGTGCTTGTTCCCCACCATACCAACCCAAGGGGTGTGAGCCCTCCTGCTTCATATTATTTGCTCCATCTTTGCACTTGATCCTGTCAGATTTCCTTTTTCTACAGCACACAGTCCTTCCCCCATTTTCAACCGTCTCTTCTAATTCTCCTGGATAGCAGAGGTTCTTCCTCCCTTTCTCCTTCTCTGGAAAGGAGGGGAGGGAGCATTTCAGTAGATGTCAGTATCTTACATGAAAGATGGAATGATACATCTACACAACAGATGCAGGCAGACACGCTTTGAGTCCTTAATGTGGAGCTCTGTCTGGCTCTGCATTTTGTCTACTTTTAATTATCTGATGGACTAGGGTATAAATTCCTCCTCCTCATTGCTCATTTCTAAAAGCAAATTTCTGTGTTCTAAAATTACATCAGCATGTGTGAATGATTTCAGCATCGCTTTCATCTATGGCCAGATTAGCAGTAGCAGCTCAGATCCTACTTGAGGTAGCAAAAGCTCCTGTTTCACCTGTTCAATGTCACAAACACTATATAAAGCATCTCACAATACGGGCTATGCCTGTACGCACAATGTTGTCACCTGCACTTTTTTTTTTTTTTAAGACTCTTCTCTGGGCCATCTGGAAATAACCCAAACGTGCTGAATGTGTACTTGATCTAAAATGGGCGCTTACAGCTTAAAGGAAGTTCTGCTCCTTCTGTCGTTTTGTGGAGCTGGCTGCATGTTGCAGAATGCTGCTCCGGCACACCTATTTAATATGTATCTGTACGTACTGGTACACACTGCAGTGTGTAAATGCTTCAAAGTTCCACTGCTGCTAGGGTTTCCCCTGATAACACACCAAAGCAGCTGCAGACTGGCGTTGTGCAAACCTTTGGCGTTGACAGAAACACTAAAAACGGCAAAATAACCATTTATTATTGCAGGATGTGTGTTACTGAGATGTGGGTAACAAGGAGCTGTTAGCCTGAGCATGTTTCTATCTAGTTTTTCCTTTCGGAGACAGTTGTGAGTCTTACACAACCAGCCCAGCCGCCCTTCCTTTACTCAACACAAAGCCTCCTGTAATGTTTGCTTGCAGAAAACGTGGGGGAGGCGTATTGGTAATGAATTTAGAACACCGAAAGATGCTTCTGCAGCCGCCCCCCAGCTTGCAGCAGGGGTTTTCACACTGGAAGAAAATTGCCCCTTTGGCTGCAACTCCTCAGCCAAGAGCGGGCCAGGGTACAAGCCTGACCTCCACAAAACAGGCACGCCTTAACGTGTGGTGCGCATCTGGGGGTAATTTACACGTGCTGAGAGGAAAGGGGCGTCTGTGGCCCTGCCCGGTGCGCAAATAGGAGCCGGGCAGGAGGAGAAACGACGCTCACGCAGAGGGCGGAGGGACACGACCACGCTCCTCCAGGCCCCTCCGCCCTCCACTGGGCACAGCCCCCGCGCAACGCTATTTCCGCCCTCCCCTCGCCGTTTCCGGGGTGACAGGAGAGAAGGGGGGCGTGGCTGGGGGCGTGGCCGAGGCGGGAGGAGGCGGGGCGATCTGCGGGCGGGCCAATGGGGAGCGGCGATGGGCGGGAGGGGCGGGGCGAGGCGGCGGCACGTGGCGGGGCGCGGCGCCGCCCGGTTCCGCTCCTGCCCCGCGGGGGTCGCGCCGGTACCGGGCGTGCGGCCGCCGCCTGCGCCCCGCTCAGCGCCGCGGTAAGCGCCCCGCTGCGGGCTGACAGTGCCGGGGGGGGGGGCGGTAGGCTCGGTGCGGGCACGGGGGAGCGGAGCGGGGCCCGGCGGGGCACCGGGAGGGGGCGGGCAGCCGTACCGGGAGGGCTCCGCCGGGTCGTCCCCTCCCCCAGCTCCCGGTTGCCCCCGGTCCTGGTTCCCCACTCCTCTCCCTTCCCCCGTCTCCTTCCCTTCCCGGTCTCGGTTCCCCTCTCCTATCTTCCTCCCCGGTCCCGGCTCTTCCTCCCCAGCCCTTGTCTCGGTCCCGGTCCCGGTCCCGTTCCCAGCTGCGGAGGGTAACGGGGAGCACCCGGTGCCGCTGCATGCCCCATACCGGGAGGTGACCAGCCCCCCGTGATCCTCAGGAGACCTGTTTTTTTTTTTGGGGGGGTGGGGTGGGTTGGGGATGTTCTGAAAAGCCCCCCCCGGTGCCCGCGGGGTGCCCGGTGGGCGTCGTGGCAGGGGGTCTGTCGTGGGGCTGGGGTCTGAAGTTGTGCAGCGGAGAAACCGTGGGGTGGGAGGAGCGCCGTGTGGGTAGCGCGTGTTCAATAACCCTGACTGCACCCCAGAGCTACCGGCGGCGTTCCGTGCAGCTCCTTTTATTTCCCTATGGACCCCTTCAAAGACGCGGGGTCTGCGGCACTTCCTGGCGGTGTCACAGGCACGCACAAAAAGTCTGGTGTCTGAATAAGCGATGGAGGCTGCATGAAATGCAGATTGCCTTTGTAAGTGGCTTTCCGCTTCACGTGGAGGAATGAAATGTTTTTCATCCTGTGCCCCATCGTTTACCCCAAGTAAATGTTTTCAGTAGGTTTAACTGTACCCTGGGCGATGTTAGCACACTGCCATGAGACAGTAAGAAGAACAAATCCTGTTCTTTGACCGGGCTCTTAAAGACAGTATCCTCTGGGGATGTCCTGTTCCAGTGGTTCTTGCCCTGGTGGGTTTAGTGAATCCCTTAACTCGCCTCTCTGCTGCCTCCAAACTTTGTCTTGTAGGACTGGCAAAGAAAAATCCCGTGTCAGGATCCTATTGAGTACGGTGCCTTGGCATCCCGTGTGTTAGCTGAATGAATCCCTGCCGGGCTTGGTCATGCGACAGCACTCCTGCTTCCCGATAAAGTGAGTTAACCGACTGCTTGCCTAAGGAGCCACCATGGGAACGCTGACCCTCCCTGCCTGGAGCTAATCCGCGGCCTTGCTGATCGAAGTGAACTCCCTGATACTGAGTATTTGGTGCCCTTTAGGCCTCTGAGGGTTTGTGGCTGATCAGTAGCTTTGAAAACTGGGCTCTAAGATGCATGTTGATGTTTCTCTCTCTCAAAAGTGCATGTATTTCTGTATTAATCTTACTTACCTATCATAATGATCCACTACTGTATGTGTTAATGCAGTCCATTACATGGCAATGGGTAATTTAGAAAGGATCTGTCCATTTTTATTATCTTTATAATGGGTTAATGCACTTGCTGTGCGTGTTTGCTGCTTGGTTCTAGTTTAAATACTTTATATGCTTGTATATGCACATATCCTTTTTTGTACTTCCTTGGGGAAAAGTTTGGACTACGGGCCTCTTAACGTGTAGCTGCAGACATCTTTATTTTTTTGTTTTAGCTGTAAATTCCCTGCTGGGTTTATAAAATCATCTGCCAGAAAACAGGCCTTGCATCTGGCTATCTGCTATTGAAATTCTAATTGGAGCCTCTGTGCAACCTGCAGCCCCAGCCTCCTAAACGGAGTCTCCTGGTGCAGACTTATCAGAGGCGATGGAAATAATTTGCAAGCGAAATTTCAAGCTTCAGTGATGAAAAATGCCCATGCTGAAGGCCTGATAATGTGCTTAAAGGCTCTGGCTGCATACCCTGGATTACAGGGTAGGTGCTTGTTTAAATGTGGTAGCTGACTTATCAGGGTATATGACTGACTAAATTTTCAAGGGACAACGTTGCAGGGATATTAAAGAGCGGAGACGTTTGTTTTAAGCAGTGCGTGCTGGAAACATCCAAAACTTTGCCTGAAGAAACTGCGCAGAATTGATTTGCATCAAGTTTCTTGTCTTGCTGTGTTTTTTTTTAAAGGCTTGGGTAAAACTTTTCTCCGTGAGGCTTTTAGTGCACGCTTCCGCTGACAGCTGCCTGTGCTCTGATGCATAGCATTAACCTAGCATGTGTTCTGGGTAGCGTTATCTGTGCTTGAACCACAGTTTTATAAATCGAAAGCACCATAAAGCAGGTCCAGCCGGAGTTTATGCCAGCATGCTGAAGTGAAAAATGATGAGGAAGCAGGAGGAATGAACTTGTTACTCAGCTGTGCACCCACAAACCAGAGGAGCGGGTGCGTTGTTTTTGCTGCTTCATCTTGGTTGGTGTGTGTGCTCTAGGCGTGGAGTGGTGCTGTACTGTTCAGAGCGGTTGCATCAATGGGTGGGTGTCTTGCACGTGTTTCTTTCCCGGTCCCAATCTCCATATGGAGATCTTTGACATTGCCTGCGTGGGTGTGGGGAACAGCCATGCTCAAATCCTTCTGCTCTGACCTGTTTCTGGCTTGGAGGCCTGCTCTTGGAGCTGGACCCCACACGTAAGCATGTTCAGACACTGCTCGTGTCTGGTTTAATTTATCCTTCCCCTTTAATTGGTACTTTACATTTGATACACGCTCCTAATAGCAAGAACAATTATGCAATAGGAAAGCTGAAGGAAAAAGCAGACGATTCACCAATGCTTGCGTGCAGATCCTCAGCTGCAGTGAATTGTTACAGCTGCCTTGCAGAGCAGTGGCAATCCACACCAGCTGACTGTTTGTCCTTTGAAGTGCTTAAATCAAGATCAGATGCCTTTCTGAAAGATGTTCATGGTATTAACACGTAGCTGGTGCAAAGTTCATTTGTGTGGTAGGTGAGATAGCTCCCCTCTGCAGGGGAACTACTGGATGAAATTCTATGGCTTATGCTGCACAGGAAGCTGAACTGGGGGATCTTTGTGGCTTTTATTTTCTTTCCCTCCTACCCTTAAGATCTGTGACTCTCTAAACCACAAAAATGGAGTCAAGGGGAGGTAATTCTGTTGGAGAAATCTGACTCAGTACTGTGTGGGTAGTGTGTGGGGGCAAATGTTGATGTTCGTGTCTTCTAGCCAGGCTGCCAGGACTGAGCAGCCAGTGTGCTTTGTCTTCTGGTGCTGAGATGGGACACTGACTCACCAGCTGAAGGACTGGGAGAGCATTGTACTTCTGCTAGATGCTTTCTGATGCTGTGTGCTCTTAGCTTAGTGAGGTTGCTTCCCTTCCTGGCTTCCAGCCTGTCCTCAAGGTGTAACCCTTTGTTATACCTGTACTGTCAACGTTACCCAGTAAACTTGGATTTCGAATTACTCCCAAAGAGCTGTTGACCTTGTTGACTGGGAGGCCAAGAAGTCCTCTGAAATAAACTGCTGTATTCCTTGAGCCTGTTTTGGACTGCATGCAGTCTGCAAGCATTCATTCCTTCTCTGTGAATTCGACTCGGAAAAATTCATGGAGCTTGTGAATCTGCTGAGCTTGACAGCTGGGGTGTAAGGATGTTGCTGGAGCTGCAGGGACAGTAGTGATGCTGAAAATGAATGCAGGCAGAAGCTTAAGTGTGCTTTGGAAGTGTCATTCACGGTTCCTCTAGCTCTTGCTGCTGGCAATCCAAGAAGGTTGTCACAGAGGTAAGGCCCCAGGGTGCCTGCAGTAGGTTGTCGTTTCCTGGATTGGGAGCTGTCTCCTTGCAGCGTGGTGCAGGGTCCCCATCTTGCAGGGATGTGAGGGTTTCAGGGTGACTTTTTCTTTGATTTATGAAGTTATGGCCTCAGGTCTTGGCTGTGTCATCAGCGTGCCTTTCACTAGCCAGAACGTGGCTTCCCGGTGAAACGCTGAGATTTCAGGTTTCTGAATCTCAGCTCCCAGCCCCTTTGGTGCTGTTGTTTGGTGGCACGGTGGGCTGGGTTAGAACAAAATAACCGCCTTCAAAACACTTGTCTCTTCTTTTCCTTCTTTCCATTACTGTGTGTTCCTGTGAACAGTTAATCCAGGCTCTACCAACACGAGCAAGCGACAAGAACTGTGGAAGTAAGTGGGTTTTACAGCTCAGTGAAACCACCCGCTTGCCTCGCTGGTGTGGAGAGAGGGGTGAACGCTTAGCTGCTTGTGCTGTCTGGGTTCCTTGCTGCTTCAGGTCTGTAGGCTTATTTGTGGAAACCCTGCGTGTAGCTGATGGCTCTGCTGTGTCGTTACCCTGATTATCACTGAAGTGAGGTTTCCTCCAGTCAGTTTCGAATGTCAGTCAGCGTAGGTGCCAACACTTCTGGCAGTCTTCCACTACCTCTGTTTTTTCTCTGCTGTTGTGGGCTTTGCCTCCAGGATCAGATCTTGAATTCCAGCGCTGAGGAGCGGGGGTGTCGCTGTGGTGACACTGAGCTGCTGCGTGTCATCAGACGGGACGGGGCTGGAACAGGCTCCTGTGGCACAGCTCCGGCCGCCTCTGCAGGGACTGCGTTGCTGTGGTGGGAGAGCTCGTCTCACTTCGCATAATGTGCTGTCCCTGCGACAAAAGACAGACCGAGCCCGGATTTTCCATCATGTCCTTTCCTACAAGTTCAAGTGATAACTTGCCAACTGTTTGGAAAGCACATTGGGGCACTTGTTACCTTTTCTTGTAGGAAAAGGTGGTATGAAGGAAGGAGCTGAGGGCCGAGCACAAGCAGTGTGGATTTTGAGCTCAGTCCTCGTGCTGAAGAGCTCAGCAAGTCAGGTCACTTCATCTTTTCAGCAAAATCCTTCCTTCGTTCCCTAGCCATATGGATAGGCCTGTGTCTGCTTTAACTTCTTTGAGATCAGGGCTATTTCTTTGTGCATGCAGGCAGAGTTGGGCAGAAAGGGGCTGTAGGCCTCGCTGAGTCCTTTAGGTAGATTGCTGTGTAGTATGAAGCACAACCACAAACGTTTGCCTAGCTGGGTAGGTGGAAGATGCATCCTTGTACCAGTGGAAAGGAGGAAATGGAGGAAAAGATCATTGGGATTGCCTTCCCTAAGCGCCAATGGAATTGGTGCTCAGCCTGGACAACTGCGTTATGCAGTAGTTCAGCAAAACACTTGAGCATGCACTTCAGACAGAGGAGGAGGTGCAAGGGTTTTAAGTTTGCTTTTTTTTAAAAAAAAAGTAGGGAGAAAAACAATTTGGTGAAATGGATGAATATTCTCGTTGAATTTTGCACGTGTATTTGTGCTGGGTTTATGTTTATTGAGCTTGGGGAGAATTTGCACCACTTTAACTAAATCTGTGTTTAAATCCACTTAAGTAAAATTCCCAATACAACTTGTACATGGAGACCAGGCTGAAATCTCATTAATTTTAATAGGATTAAGCATGTTCTTTTGGTGAGTCGTCTTCTCTATCTTTCTTTGTCGGGCTTCTCTGTATTAAAAAGCAGGATAAACCTCTCTGCTCATCCATCTCTGTGCAAATGCTTTGACAGTCTCAGGAATATGGCTCTGGTTGCATACAGTAATTCTTCATACATTTTTTTTTCTGCGCTTTCAGCTGTAGTCCTTCTGTATCCAGGCTTTTATTGGATTTTGCTACCCCTAAAGGCCCCAAAACTTCTGACAGCAAGTCATAGTTAAGTGTTCGCCTGGTAAGTTTCTACCCTTAAAATGATTTTTTTTTCACGCCATCTGGAATGGGTGTGAAACAAGTCCATCAGGAGAGGGAGAATTGGTTGAAGTTAGCAGGAACTGTGTGTGTCCAGATGAGCGAGGACAAAATTTGTACCTATTTGTGAACTGGGAATATGCTGAAGAACAGGGAATAAAAGGACCTAATGCTATGAATGCAAACAGGTTGAAGGGAAATACAGGGGATCTATTTAAAATCAAGTAAGCCATTAATTGGAAAGGAGACTGTGTAAGGCATTTGTGCTATCTGTGTACTCTTCCTTTCCTCATTTCTCAATGTACATTTTCCTCTGAATCTAACTCTTGACTATTTTTTATCTGTATAAGTATGTAAAGAACATTATGAGAACACTCCCTTTCCCTCTCTTCAGAATAGACAAACTCTGCAGCAGGTACTTCTACTCGTTCCTGGAATGCCCTTAATGACACTTGGTATGTATACACTCTCATATGAAAAGTAGACCCAGGCACTAAGGTGGATGTGAAGAGACTGGATTGATTTGCGTTTCCAGCTCTGACCACTTCCTCCTATAGCTATAGGATCTACAGAAGGCTGTTGTCTTCTCATGCCTCCTGTTCCGCCCAGTGAGATAAGGGAGGCTTGGTCTCTCTTACCTCCACTGCGCTCTTTTGAACTGATGCCCTGTTGCATTACGGCCTGCTATGCGTTACAAAGGTTAAGCTGCTGTATGTGTGTCAGCAAAGCTGACATCATCAGCTTATCCTTTTGCTGGAAGAGTTAAACACCTTCCCCCTCCGACAGAAGTTACACTGGCAGGAGCATTTGCACTTCAGTTCCTATATCTAATCAAAAAGGAGAGCGTGTTGGAAAATGTCATGGAATAAACTTTTTTTTTCCCCCCAAACAACAAACAGGAGATTTACTTACTCAGCAAGTTAAGGATGGGAGTGTCTGATGGTCGAGAAGCATCTAGTGATAAGGTCAAATTCCCAGTGTCAGAGCAAAGAGCATCCCCATTTACTTCCTAAATCTTTACAAAAGGTCTTCTGGATGCTAGTCTAATTGTTAATGAACAGAAGGTGTTGCTGTAAACTTTTTAATGCTTTTCTCAGCTGTGCTGATCCAGGGTTTTTCCTTCTGAGACTAATTTTCTCTAAGGTTATGTCCTCTTGTTTCTAAAACTGTCCCAACTGATCTACAAAAATGATGTTGTCACTAGGATTTCACAGTAATTTATGTGAATCTTCATGAGTGTTTCTGTCACTCTTGGACCTGAAGAGGCTTTGATAAAAGAACTCTCTTACCCCATAAATAGTGAGCAGGCCAAGAGCCCTTGGAGCATTTCTGCAGGGCAGCTGGTTGCATGACAGGATCTCCTCTTGCGTAGGGATGCCTCTCAGGTTAAGCTTGCTGTATCCCTTATTCCTTGCTAGATTCCTTACCACAACAGATCCTTGGTAAGTGATTAATAGCTTGCTAAACTTTGCAGGCTTCACTAAGATTATATCTTTGTGCACATCTAATCCTTAGACATAAACCATTGAACAAGCCTGGGGCTAGGAGTGGATACAGCCACATGGAGGCTCCTTACCTCTTAATCGAGTGCATTTTGCGGTCTTGAATCTTAAGTCACTGTCTTATTTACAAGTAAGCTTTGCAACGTATCAGTAAATACATTGCTGCTTCTCTTATATGAGTGAGGTGTATAGTTTCTTCCACAACACCATCCTCAGAAGGAATATCTGAATGAAAGAATTTTAGAATAAAATAGAAAACGCTTGGCAGGGGAGAGATTGTTTTTCCTCTGCCTTGCAGCTGCAGGTTTTCGATACACCAAGCTGTTCTTTCTGTGTTGTGTGTTCTACGCTTGGTCTCTGACCCCTCTGAAACTGGAAACAGATGTAATGCAAACTGTGGAGTGGGCAAGTAAGTGGTCCTCTGGGAGCTGACTGAGAACTGCAAATCCTTGTGCTAAACGAGCTCTTAGCTTATTGCATGTCTTGGGGCAAATCCATTTATTTACAGAGCAGTACTGAAATCAGCAGAGGTTCCTTCTGCATTTGAAGTATGTGCTCCAAGATTGTGATTCATGAGGTATATCTCACAGTGCACTCAAGCATTCACATTTACAGTTGCTGCTGCTCAACATACAGTGAGTGCCATCCAGTGAACATACTTCATATGTCCAATGGCAATGATTCATCTTTGTAAAGGATATCTGGATGAAGGAGAGAATTTGTGAAACAAAAATCATGCACAAATTTATTTTAGTAATTTATTAGACATGTAAGAGATGGTGCAGGAGACCACAGGTGGTTTTAATGTGCCTGTGTGTGTACTTTACCTCTGTTGCCACCCTGATAGCAAGGTTGAGGTGAAGAAACTAAGTGAACAAAGATGTTAGAACTGAGTGTAAACAGTTTGCTTTCTATCTTGGCAAACTAATGTACAAATCATGTTGTTAGACACAAATAAAAGATATTAGCAAGAATGCTATCAGGAAACTTGACTGTTTCCACCAGTGTACTTCTGCCCCTGTAAATGGCTTTTGTTACAGTAGCTTGGAAAGAGTTTGTAATGCCAGCTTAAAGCTAACAGTTTTATTTCTTTATACAGTTCCAGTAAAACGCTGCATGCCCCTGACCTGTCGTTAGTACATCTGCTTTGCTCCTGCTGAAGACATCAGTGGCTGAAGTCCTGTGTACAGGTGAGCGCTTGCAAAAAGGTCCCGTGTTCACTTCTGATTTTTGCCCTGCAGAGGTGCAGTGCAGGCTCTGTTGTTAATGACTTGGTTCACTTTTTCTCTTGTCTCCAGGAAGGTTATTGCTAGAGGGAAATGGAGGAAGTGTGCAGCAGCTCTAAGAATCAAAGACTAAATGGTGGGCATGCAGTTGAAGTGGTTACAGTTTCTTTAATGTTACAGGCATTAGTATGTGGAAAGAGTTTCCTGTCTTTGCCTATCAGTGCTAGAGGATTTGGTAAGCAAGATTTGAAACCTAATTCTTTCTGAGATGACTGTCATATGAACAAAAAATAAGGTGTGAACATCTAATCCTCACTGTAGGGTTCTTTTTCTGCTACATTATCTGCTTGGGCAGATTTACCTGACAATACAATTCCAGGCAATTGAAATCTAAGTGCACTCCTGTAAAGTGGCTTGGATGCTGCAGAAACTGAGTGCTGAGAAAGAAGCTTGATTTTTTTTTTTTTTTTTTTGTGGAGAAGCTGGTGGAGATGATCACTTCTTTCTAGGGCAGAGGAAACCTTTAATTTCTCCACACTTGTGAAGATCCTTGCACTGAAAGCTAAAAGTACTGGTTACTTGACTATTCAGTGACATACCAGCTCTCAGGAATACGAGTTGTTATAATAGCTTTGTTAAATCCTCCCATGGATGCTTGCATACTTAACTCTAGATGCAGCTGGCAGGGCTGGTGGTGTTTCCCTGCCCTGCTGTAGCTTTTATGTGTCTCTGGCATCATTACTCTGAATTAGGACCCTGAATGTGGGGTGGAGCCTCTTCTGATGGAGAACCCCTGTTCTCGTGGTGCTTTTTGAAGTCTTCATGGTTACTGACATTAGGATAATTTATGTACTTCCTGCAAATGATAAGGGGTCTGATATAACAGTGTCATTTATCTCCTAAATGGCCAGAATAAATATCGCCTGAATTGTTTTTTTCATTCCTGCACTGCAGGTGAATCAATTTCTTGAAGGCAAATTTAACTCCCTCAGGGTGTAGTTAAATAGCATTTTGGTGTGCTGTTTGCCCATTACAGAAAGGGAACTGTGGTTTGAGAGGAAGGGAGGCCGTGTCTGACCCAGATGGTTTGCGATAACTTCACGTGGCACTTGAGTGGTGTTTGCCTGAGCAGGGCCTGGCGCAGGGGGTAGAGGACAGGAGGAAGAGACGAGAGTTTCACAAGATGGCTTTGTCATCAAGCTTAGAGATGAGTTTTCAGGTTAGTTCATGCTTTGGCTAAATGTACCACTTATGCAAATATTTTGTTGTTGATGGCTAAGGGTCATTGCTCTCTTTAGGTGCAGGCTAGCCATGCTACGCAACAGGACATGCAACTTGGTCACAGCTTCTGGTTTCAAAGAGGTTTCTCAGTGTCCCAGTTTGAATCTTGTCCAGTCCTTTCTGCATTGAAAGAAAATTCACCTTTTTTAGTACCTTGACAGGTTTTTGTAGGGTTTGATCCTTGTTGAGATTTGATGTTAAGATTTGCTCTGTTGGTTCATTTCACGTAAGCCTAAAGACAGGATTCTGTGTGAAATGCCAAAGTACATCTTTTAAAGAAGTTAAGTGTCAGAGCTCAGTCTAGCTTGTTGTAGTATAGTTTGAGTTAGTTCTGCATGCTGGGCACGGGGCTGACTTCTGTTTGTTCAAACATTAACTTTGGAATGACAGAGGAGAGCTGCAAGAGCCTGAGGGCTGTTGCCCCACAGGCAGTGGAAGCGTTCACTCTGTTTCTTGTTTGTTTATGCTTGGAAGTTTGAGATTCACGCTGCTGAAGCCTGATGCCCTCCAGTTGCTGACAAAGGTGGGAGGTTGGTATTGGTTGTGACCTTCCTTCATAGTGCCTTGGTCCAACAATATTTTAAGGCTCAGGGAACCAACCTTCTCTGCCTTTTTGCCTTCTGGTGGTGAGGATTGGCATTACCAGGAACAAGCTGGGAGTTTGCTTTCAGCTTCTTACTAAGACAGCCACAGCCTTCCACAAAGGGCCATTTTCCCTCAAATACTGAGAAGAGATGAGGGTTCTGCAATGAACTGACCCACAGCAGAGAGGGAACCTGAAAAGAAGACTGCTGGCCCTCTGACCCATGTGTTTGCTTAAAAGATGCCTCCAGAGCTTTCTCTGATCTTCTCTGCAAACTTCAAGGTTTCTGGATGATTTAAGAAGCAAACAAGAAGCTTCAAACGTGTAGACAGTTACCTTTGTCTTGGGATATATAATATCTTAAAAGAATAGTGATAGGTTTTTGAAGCAATTCCGTACCAGATTGGGAAGAAAGCCTAAAGTAACTTGCTTGTGAGAGTGAGTGAAAGCATCCCTCTCACCCTGCAGGCTAAAAATTCTGACAATTGGGAAGGGCTTATCTTTTCATGGCTGTAGCTCTTCCTTCTGCCAGGGCATATGTTATCACTCTGAGGTTCCTGTCCTTCTGTATGGATGACTTTGTTGTTTATGGGGCAGATCTTGGTTTACCACAAATCACATTGTACTGAGTCAAGGAAATCTGAGCTGGTGCCAATTCACTTTGTGCGCTTGGCTCTCAACCTGCCCAGTTTACGGGTGTGATTCAGGGCTGCTTCATGCCTAGCTAAACAGCCTTTAGCAGGAGCAAGAGTTGCCAAGAGGGCAAGGTTGGGTTTGTGGGTGGAGGCCCCAGCAGCCAGCTGATGTCCATCCTGTGTGGTGGACTTGTCTGATGTGTAGTTCTGAGGATCCTAAACTTGCTTTGAGGGAGGAGGCTGAAAAAGTGTTGTTCCCTGGTGTTGGCTGCCTGCGTCCCCACTCATCAGCATTTACAGCCTCTTCTCATTCCAGATTTGCAAAGACTCTAGCAGCAAACTGGATTTGGAGCAAAAGGTGGTGTTTGGTCAGCAGGAAGTACATGTTAATTCAAGTGTGAATTGCTTCATTCTTGACATGCCTTTTGTTTTGTTTGATTTCATTAAGTCACAGCCTGTTCCACTTGTTGATTCCTGACCTTTGGGGAATTACAGATGGGATCAGACTGGTTTGTATTGGATTAGGATAGAGCTAAATTCTTCAAAAAAACACTGTTCAGTGTATTGAAGAGAGTGGTAAGAGTTAGTACTTGTAGTGTGGCTTTCACAGACTTGTCCTTATCCTCGTTTTTGTTGTCCATGCTTGGACAGCCTCCCCCAGGGCAGTCTCTTGACTCAGATAATTAGTGTATGCTGACCTCATTTTTGGACCATGGTGGGCTATTCTTGTTATTCTTTTTGGCATTTCTAGTCCAGTGTTCCCTTCATTACATGATAAGAATATTGTTGGCATAAAATCAATAGCCAGGAGTTTCTAATGGGTTCAGTCTGTGCTGCTGCTCTTAGGACGCAACTGGAGAAGTAAGACTAACTGCTTGCTTTTGTTTTGAGCCAAGGTGTTCTAAGTTGAGAGAGGACTTCTGGCTTTGTTTTTCAAAGTAGAAATCTCTAATCAGTGAAAGGCAAAGTACCACTCAAAGGGATGTTATTCTAACAGGCATGCAATAATGTTGAAAATCTGTTTGAAATCTGTGTTCAGGTACGTATCATATCTCAGCCTGCTAGGTCTGTCTGTGTTTGGAAATGAAGAGAGAAAGTAACAGCCAGTGGCAGTCTTCAGGAGTCCATAGGATAAGGATAGAAACGTGTAACATATTGAAATACTTAGCAGAGCTACACAAAAGTCTGTGTGGGTTCCTTTAGGAAAAAGATCCCATCAGTTTGAGACATATCTCTTCCAGCTGTGTTTTGCAATTGCAATTTTTCTGCTGTAAAATGTAAATTGATAAAAAGCATCTGTGTTGATGAAATCCATTTGAACTGTGTTTGTCTTGGTGTTTCTTCTTATGAAGATCAGACCCTCTTCTCTGCCTCTACGAAGGAGGAGGAAAAAAAAGGAAATGGACATTCTCTAAAGCTGCAGAGTTCTACTCGGTTGAGGCAAAATTTCTAAGTAATGGTAGTATCTTATTTGATCAAATAGAGTAGGTGGGAGGATAAAGCAGACCTGGTATTCAGGTCACGCTGTGAAATGGTTTTGGGGTCCTTGTTAGCAGCATCATAGGCAGATCTTCTATATCAAGCTCAGAAGGGTTCAGAAAAACTTACTGCTGCGTGTGCAGCCCCTTTTCTATAAATGAAATACACTTTGTACAAAGACAGTTGTATGGGGAAGGCTTTGAGGAGCTCAAGCCAAGGCTATTTTACTTAATTGATCAGTGTCAGGAATCAAAACTTAAATAGATTCCTCTGAAACTGCAAAGAGGGAATGTGGAATGAGGTGAGTGAGCACATCAGTTGCCACGTAGGAGACAAGTGACCCAAGAGCAGAGAACCTGCAGAGCAGCTGTGGGTGCCCTGCTCCCAGCCTGTGTAGCCAGCTGAGTGGTGCTGAGCTGGGCTGGTACTTCTACAGGTGCTGCCTGGACAGCCACAGAAATCAGTGAGTAAGGAGAAGGAAGGATGTATTTATCACCTGTATGTTCAGATGACTGCTAGGTTTAAGTTTAGGTTGGTGTATGGCTTACAGAAGATTTGTTGGCTAGGAACCTCCCACAGGGAAGGCCAGCAAGGATTAGGAGAGCTGCTATTGAATTTGATTCTCCCATTGTTTAGAAAAATAGATGCGGCTAATCTTCTGCACCCACCATGCCTGGTGATTTCCACATCTTTTAAGCTGTCAAAATCAGAAAGCAGTGAGGCCTGTGGCCAGCCACCCTTATTTGTTATTGCTATGAATGTCTTCCTGGCTTGGAGATTTTGAGACGAATCCTCATGATTTGTGTCAGCATATATACGGTGAAAAGCTCCCCTGTGTCAGACTGGTTTGTGATAATCTGGAATGTGTGATAATGTGTTTTTGCTGCATCTCACCTGGCAGCCCTTCCATATAAAGCTACCTTTGTCTTTTAACTAGAGTTTTACAGTTTAAAAAGACGACTCCTACATTATAGGGGTTTTTGAGTTGTTTTGCTTTCAATAATAACTTACAGTGGAGGCAGGATTTTTGAATTAAATCTTTTAACTCTCCATATTTTAGGATTTGTGCAGAGATCCTGCATCCTTAGAGAAAAGAGAGGTCCAAAAATGCTCTCCTTAAACCCAATTCTTTCAGCGTTGAGCAAAAGTTCCCCTTCAGTCATTGTACTGGGATCACTCTGACCATTGCCATGCTGTCTGAATGTCTCTTTCTGAGCTCTCCATGGTGTTGCCTTATGCCTTTGTAATGTAGGGTGCCATCACTTCTGAGCATGGTCCTGCTCAAAACCATGCACAGTCTTAAATTGCTGAGCAAATCTGCAGACCCGTGTGTTCTAAGCAGAGGTGTTCTCTGTTTCTAAATGCCTAAAATTAGCATTATAGCTACCTGAACCTACAGAAGAGCATAATGATTTCTCAAAAATATCTGAAGTGAAAGATGACGTTGAAGTTATTAGCTTCAGTGAAATTTAACCTGACCTGTATTGCTAGCAAATTGCTGACTTGTAAAAATTCTGCAGGGCCAGGAGGTAGGCGAGTGACCAGACATTTAACACATTTGTGGTTTTATTTGTTCGAAAAGTAACACCTGGTTAATTGTACCTTCAGGCTGAAATCCCTTCTTAAGTCCCTCTTAACTCTGGACTTGGGAGTTTCAAATTTAATAACACCTCAGACCAGTTCTGAGTGTACGTGCTGTGTTTTAACATGGGAGGGCTGCTTCTGGCTTCCAATGCCATCTATCAGGAAGCACGAAGCACTTGTACTGCAAAGTAAATGCTTCTCTAGGTACTTAGAGCCCAAAAACATGAGCCTGCCTCCTACCCACGTAGAAGGGTATTTGGTCTGTATTAGCTTGGTGGCTATGGAGTTCTGGGGTGATTTCTTTTTGGGTGGTGTTGAAAGCTGTTTAATTTGAAACACGTGGTAGCAGATGCCCTGTGTACAACCTCATGTTCCAATGAGACAGCAGTATTTGCTATCTTTTTTGGGTACGGATTATACTAGGGAAGGTTGCGGTTTTGCCATAGCACACATTTTTATTCCTTGGAAGAATTTGTGTTGACAGATTTATTGTCCAGATCCAGCTATATGCAGTTAGCATTTGGCAGTTCATTTTTCTTTATATTAAAATGGGATTGTTTCAGATATTCCAAAACAAGCCATATTTTCACAAATGAAACAGCTGTCCAGTCACTTTTCACAGGAAAAGTCCTGCAGAGTAGTAGTTCTCACCATCTGAAATGCAGAACTTGGCAGTGAACATGGGTGAGGAAGGATGATGGGTGGTGGTAGATGGGGAAATTCCTGGTTTTAGGCTTTAACATTTGTTTTGTCAGAGGTAACCTGTGATGGGCATAAAGTCTTAACAGTGCCAGTGTGGGCTTTTCTCATTAGTTAGGTAAGAACTGTGTGAGCTGCCCCGTGCTCAGAGGAAGAAGTGGGGAGTGCAGGTGAGGAACTGAGGCAGAGAAAGACAGAGGCAGTCAGCGATGTAGGAGATGAGTCAAGCTGATAACATTCAAAACAAAACTAACCAAAAAAGAACAACCACAAAAACCACCGGGGCTCTATCTGCCCAAGATTGTGAATCAGTAGCGCTGCCTCGCTTCCATGGGAAGCTGGAAGTGGAGAAGGAACCTGAGCTCTGGTTTTGTCAGCTGTCAGACGTGGGCTGTAACCACCAAAACTTCCTTCCCCTCTGCGTTGTTTGTGGGGGAAAGGTTGTTTGTGGGGCGAGTCGCTGAAAGTCTCGAACCTCAAGAATATAGCCCTTTATCTGTGTGAATGAGGTCTGCCATTCAGACTCTCTGATTAATCTGCCTGTTGCATGGAAATGGCTTTCCATTCCTTGTGGAGCATGGTAGCTGCTGACCTTGCACAGATGCTTCTCCCTGTTGCTGCTCCCCGTGAGCTCTGCAGAGCACAGCCTGTGGTGTACAACATCGTTTGTCAGCGTGGAGCCTGAAGGGCTTTATACTTGGGAAACTTTCACATGTCAGCCAAGTCCCAGTTTAATCACAGAGCTCCTCAGCAAACCTTGGAGTTCCACCCCTCTCAGAGAGTCTTTAAAATGTTTGTTTTAATTATGTAGAACATTTTGGAAGTCTCATTAAACATTTGGCCATTTACAAGCAAAAGAATAGATTTTCTTGCATAAGTGGCAGCTGGACAAATACTGTAGCAGCTGCAAACTTCTTTTAAAGATCACCATTTCCACGCCAGTCTTCAGAGGTTGCAGCAGCTCAAGTAGCCTTGTCAGAGGCTGTCTGCTCAGTAGCTATGGTTTATCCCTTGCTTTCTAGCTTAACATCCATCTAAGTTGGTCAGACGTGAATCTGGAAGGAGGTGTTGGTGACGCTGAACAAGGATGCTCTGTTCTTTTGAGTTTGTAGTTTGCAACTCTTGGCATCTTCGGGCTCATTCCCTGGAGCTTGTGAATGTTACTGCAAACGCTGCAGTTGCATTTGCTGTGGGCTGTGTGCCATACAGGCTGGTGGGGGATTCAGCCATAGATGGGGACTAAAATGACTAAAATAAGATGGGGACTGAATGAGGGGGCTCATATTTAGGGGCAGAGAGGATGTATAATCTTGTGACTGCTTAATCAAATTGTTTTCACTTAGTGGTTTGTCCTTGAGAGTCAATATGGTGGAGTCTTTGTGGACTCAGGCAAAAAAAAAAAAAGTATGTATCGTACAAAGCCATTTTAGTGGACATGTATAGGGAGAAACGTTGGAAGAGCAGCAGCAGACCCTACTGATGTCTAATGCTATCCTACCAGCTGCAGTAAGGGAGTGCCTGCTAATGTGGAAGGATGTGCCAGCTCTTCTGTAATACGTAGCCAGCTGTGTGCTGTTATGCTCTGAAGAAGCTGTGTAATAGGAGGAGGAATATAAATGACATTCTTCCGGGCGTGAGCTGGCAATGTTTGCTCTTTGCATCGTATTTCAGAGGACGTGTAACTTGTGTCCTGGTGTTGCAGCATCAACATCAAGCATCAGGAGCGTGCTCCTCTTTGTGGGAGGGTCTGGTTCCCTCTGAGGTGCAGGGAGATGTTTGCCTACCAACCTTTTTGCCGAAATTACTTCTTGGAACAAAAAGATTCAATTTTAGGTAAGCCTTGTAGAAAACGAGCGGTGTGCTACTAGAAATCTTGTGAGCCGCTCAGGGTAGTGAAGAGTGCTTGGCGCACCAGCAGAAGCCTTGCATGTTCTTCTGGGCTCATGTCAGTGCCAGGTGTTGATCAGATTCAGCTTGTTGGTCCCCAGCCTAGCCTGGCCTATGTATCCATGACTGATTTTTAGACACAATTTTCTTCAAAACTCCCTCAGAGTGTAGAATTTTGCCTGTCCCACCTCAATCACCCTCCCAGTGGAGCGCTTTGTTAATACTGGAGAAATGATGGGGGCATGGAGAGTCTGTCCTGGAGCAGCGAGCAGACCTTTGACCACTGCAGCCTTTTCTGAGGAAGTGGGGAGCTTCACATGTCTTGTGAAGTACAGTTAGAGGAACTGTGCCCAGAGCAGGGATCCCCTCCACAGTCATCAGTGATGCATTTGCTGCCCTGTAACCCATAACACTGTCTGCTTCACAACCTCTGGTCAGCTCTGTGTGTGTTTATGGCAAGTGACGTTTTGTAGAAACACCTTTTGTAATCTGTCATTAACTTTCCCTGGAGACTAAAGGAACTTGATGGCTTTAAAGCTGCTGTTCAGAGCATGATGTGACTTCATCTGGCCATGCTCTGCTGACCACGGGTGGTGACTCAACAGGAGATGCAGGGGAGAACATTTTAACAGAGGCTTTGAACCCACAGTTCAAGCTGTATTTACTTGCTCTGGGGCGGGTTCTTTGCATAATGTAGTTAAATCATTCTCAAACGATCTAAAGGGCCAGCTATTTTTTCTCTAGCACAGTAACGAAGCGTTGTTGTTCCTGCACATTCTCAACCTGCTTTGGGGCTGTTATAATTCATGCGTGACAGACACTGTTACAGATAGAAATCATGACCAAAGTGAAGTTTTGTTGCAGGGATAAGTAAGTAGCTTCCTGCCATTATTCTCATCCCTTTTTCTTGCCTTACTGATGCAAATGCGATTCAGAAATCAGCCTCATGTACTTTGTTGCTGCCCCTTCTGTCTCCAAACCTGTACGTGTGTGCCATTTCAGAGAGAAACTTGGAAAGCCAAATGCTCCTGAAGATTGCAGCACAGATTCTTTTGCCTCCTGTGTTCTGGCCTCAATTCACAAAACGAGATGTGCTTGTCTTTCCTTAGCAAAGCCTGGTTTAATTCTGTTTTCCAAAGAGTGAAATATAGCACTTGTTTTGAGAGCTGATGGCACATGAAATATTTAGCAGCAATTGCAAGTTGAAACCAGGCCTTATGTCTTTTCAATTTAATGGGAGAAATAGCACCGTTATTTATGGTATGTATTCCACCCTTGTCTTCCCTGCTTTGTTGTTACCCTGAGGACCTCACGGTCCTGTGCTGTGTCCTCATGTTATTTCCCTGAAGGACAAGGAGTCTTGTTCAGTTGCTTTTGGCTCTGGCCCAGCCTGAGGGAGCATGAACTGCACAGATATCTTTCTGGCAGTGAAAAGAGACCACGGTACTGGCAGTTCAGTGTGCTGGGTGCTGTGGCCTTTCTCTGGATTCCTCTGTAGCAAGTCCATACTGTACGCTGCCTGCTCTGTGCCTTCCTACCCAGAAGGATGCTAAATCTCAAGGTTTCCTTTCCACCTTCCGTCAGAAACAGGTAGAGATGCTCCAAGGGAATGGAAAATGACTTCTTTGCAGCTCTCTGACCTCATTTCATGTTATTGTGAGTTTTGGAGCAGTGGCTGCTGACTCTTTGACAGCTCGAGGGAGCACGAGCCCTAAATGACTTGCTTTGTTTGCGTACTTTACACCTCTGATTTCTAACAGGCCCTCTCCCTTGTCCCATGTTTTTCTCTGTCTCTGCCTCTCTCCTTTTGTCATGCTGGGCTCCACCTGTGTCCAGTCACTGCATGCACCTTGCAGCTGCTTAACCAGGAGCATCTGAGGCTGGGATGGCACGGAGACAAAGGGTTTATATTCCAAGGCTTTGCTCTGCTCTTGCAACATCACCCCCAATCAAGTAGATGTTGTTTGAAACAATACTTTGATTTTTTTTTTTCCGCATTCCTTGGCTTCAACTACAGGGAAATCAGCAAGAAGGGAGGAACACTTCTGAAACCCAGCAGGCAGTGCCTTCTGGTTGTGTGTGTACATTGCAAAGTCATCAGTCATTCAGTTGTTGACTCAAAGCTATTCTGGTTTTCCAGCGTGCTTGTTCCCCGCTGAGTTATAGCCACAGATGGTAGAAGTAAACTTTGCACTTCTCAGTGTAGTCTTTTCTCAGATTTTATTCACTCATCGGCTTTTGTGGTTTGGTTTGACTTTTAATTTCCTTGGAGATGCTTTACATATGGAAAAGGTAGTGCTCAGTGTGAATTTTGCTCTGATTTCTCAAAATTGCTTCCAATAGGAATGCTAGTGTTCATCTCTTCCTTCATGTTGTCTCTGACTATACCAGAGAACGTTTTCATCTGGGGAGCAGCATGACCTGGAGGGGAAGCTTCAGCTGGTACTTCTCTGGGATGTAGCTGTGTGGGGTGAATGTTCCGTGGAGTTTGTAGGAGTACAAATGGAGCCATATGGGACTGGTTAGAAGTGTGAGGGGAGGGGGGAAGTCAGGCCTATTGTTCGTAATTATAAAAGGCAGTGGTTATGTTGGGAAAAATGATCTGTAAGTAATTGTGATTCCTGCTATGGATGTATGAGATTGTGCAAAGGTAAAAGAGGCAAAAACACCCCCAACAACATGCTGGCTGGAGGGTCTGATATTTGATACAGCATCCCAAGTGTCATCTGGACTGCATTTAAGGTATGACTATGTCTGATTATCCCCTCGCTGGCATCAGGGCGTCATTTAGAAAACAGCACTGTCCTCAAAGAGGATTACGGTTGTGGTACTGGTACTCACTTCAGCAACTTAAGCACTTCAATTAGAAGGTGCCTTACCTGTAGCTTTCTTTTGAGAGCTTGTTGTGTCAAGGTGTTGACTTGGATGCCACCTCTTCCAGAGGTCATTCAGACCTGAATGAAGTTCAGCATGGATCATGGTGATGGGAGAGTGCTAGTAAGCCATGCTCATTGCAGCAGAGAGCTCACAGCATGAGATTTTGGTGGGTAAGGTAGATCACCACAGGGCCTGGGGTGGCTTTGCACTTGCTTTGCTGCAGCCCGAGCTGTTGAACCCCTCACTTGAGCGAGCACAGGGTGTGCTTTTGCCAAGCACTGGGTGCAGCACTTAGGGGGACAGCTGTGTTGCCTGAGGTCAGAGATGCATTGTGTGTCTTTGAAAGTCTGCGTGATGGTTTCTTATTGTTCTCTGTATGTTTTGAGAGCCCCAAGCATGGTCCAAATCAAGTTCTTCTGCAGTTGAGACCATCTGTGGTAGATCACCCTTGTGAACCAAACCCTCTGCACCACTCATCAAGAGCTGAGAGCTTTGGGCTGCTGCTCATTAGCTTTGGGTCTTGCAGAGCAGGGAGCATTCAGCTTAATGCTCATGTTTCTGTAACGAGCATCACTTGGCCCCTGAGGAGACTGTGCTTGCTGAGAGGGAATGGGGAACTGCACTGAAGGCAGGTGTTTCTGATGCCTGAGCTTGGTCTGTCCTCTGTTACTGGTGCTGGCCTAATCCAGAAAGGCTCCCAGGTGCTTTGGAAGGGGTGAGAGGCACTTACTGGGATTTTGCTCGCTGGAGCTGTTGCAGTTACATGGGACTGAAGTCAGCTGGGGCTGGCTGGCAGGGGCTTCTGGCCTGGTAATGTGGTTGGGGACGCAAGATGCTTCTGTGTGGGGGGACAGTTATCTGTGCTGACAAAACAGCTTCTAGACCTCGTGTGATTAATGCACGATTGTCCAAGTGTATGAGTTCCTGGGTCAAGGCTGGGAGTCATGCAGTGTTAACTGTGAAATGCTGCTATATCTGCATTTTGGAAATGTAATGGGAGATTTATTCTTTTGGGATTGCTTACTGTGATTACAAAAGTAATGCTAAGTGATATATCTATAATAACGAGAGAGCTCTCTGTATTTGTATTAGTTGCTATTCCATTTTTTATATAAAAAAGTAAATGCATACATTTATTGCACAGTCAGTTCATTCCTGTTGACACTTCAGGCTATAAAATTTCTTGTAAGTGTTCTTACCTTGAGAAGTTTACTGCAGACATAAACAGAACTCTCTTTAAAATGTAAAACTTACCATTTAAGATCTATATTTTTTTCCTGTGGGCCAGGTACTGCTTGCTGAATCTCTGCCTGTGAACTTAACAAAAAACCCTGCGGTTGTTTCTGCCTAGCGTTGACAAATAGTGCTCTGAGTATCTTGATAAAGTACCTACAGTGTCTGCGAGGGAACCTCAGATTGCCTGCTTCAAGTTGAAGGATTCAGAGTTTACAGCAACCTTTTTCTGGCTGTCAGCTATAGAGATCTGTTTGCTCTAGGAAAACGTCTCTTGCAGGCAGAGTATTTTACATCTTCCCTTTTTCCTTACTGTCAACTGGAGCTTTCTATGGTTAAACTATGTGGAAGTGCCTTGCAATTCAGAGCAGCAGGGTGAGTATTGAAGTTACATTGGTGGAGTAACACAAATTGTTTCCCCTTTCAGATTCCCAGACTCAGACTTCTGAAAATGTGGAACTGCTTTCCCAAACTGCAGACATCAGCATGCTGTGGTGCGGGGCGCTGCAGTTGTGCATTGCACAGGGCTTCTCTCCTGTGTTGATTCTGTTTCAACTCCTTCTAGCTCACCCTTGGAAAAGCCAGGGAGCCCTTGGCTGAGCTGGGACCGGCTGTAAAGCCAGTGCATTCCCTGGCAGGCAGGACTAGATGGGGCTGGTGAGCTGCCTTTCCCCACCAAGCTTCTCAAAAATATTTCCAGCTGCCAGCTGGGACGACCGAGGCCTGAACTTCTGTCTGGAGTGAGAAACCCACTCACACAAAGCAGCTGTGCTGCTGTGTGCCTTTATTCCAAGGAGAGAGCCACGGAGCAGTGTGTGAGCTTAGTGCAAATCCTCCGCCATCCGTTCCTTTGGGGCTCCCCCTGTTCTCTGCTATAGAGATCTTCCATCTATTTTCAACAAACAAAATAGCAGTTTTTTCACTAGGAGAAACAGAAGGCAGACAAGAAGAGGGTTTGGGGGAGCAAGTGGAGCTTCCTGGGGGAAGTCGTAGGGTGCCTAGGGATGCTGAATTTGATGCACTGCAACTTTCTATCAAGTTTTGTCCCTATCTTTGACCTTTTGATAGTCTGGTGCAGACCTGTATGTTGTGTATGTGTCCTTTGTGAAATCTGGGGGAGCTGTTTACACTTCAGCTTTTTCCAGGCAGGGGAGTTTTGAGTCGAAATGTCTGCTACCGTGTTCAGGTCTTCAGAAAGTAGAGTAAGGAGAAAACTTGGAAACAAAAGTTCCATCGAGAAAAGTTTCATTGGGGTATCAAGATGTCGCAATCTGGGTGTAAGAGTAAATATTATCTTGGAGGCATTTTTTCCACAATAAAGATTAACTCAAATTCTTAAATTCACAAGCATAGCTGGGAGTAGGGTTCAGAGCTCAAGGCAAACCTTGCAGGAATGGCTAAGTCAGGACTGTAGCCTGCTCCCGATGACCATTGGATATTTTTCACTATGCTATTTATACCGTTCACGCGTGCTGCTCATTCCCTGAGCTGTGAACTGTGAGCGTCTTCACATGCAGAAGTCATGTAGACCTCTGAGATGTCAGGCATAGTTAAATCTCACCACTCTTTGGAGGCCATGACATTTGTCTTGATAACTGCAGGATGAGAGCTAAAGCTTGCTTCAGCAGTGAGGAAGAGTTGCCCTTAAAAACTACCTAGGGAAGAGGCCGATGTTTAATCTGGTTCAGGCTGGATTGTTTGGAAGTACCTGTTCATACAAAACTTAAAGAAAATGTTGGAAACGATAGGGTAAATCTAGATAGAAGCTGGTGATCTGCTCTGAAGTCAATAGGAGTTCCTCCAGTGACTGCCAGGGTGAGAGCTCATCCACGGAGACAGAAGTCTCTTGTGTGCATTGGGAGTGAAGAAGAGGCTTTGCCTATTTATTGTTTTATGTGGGGAAATGGAAGCTTACTGTGGGTGTGGATCTTCTTCACTAACAGCTGATGTCTGTGTAGCACCTTGGAAGATGTGAATTATTGGCTCTTGCTTGTTTTGAATCAACATTTTTGACAATCAGCAGGAAAATTGAAGCAGGAATGAACCAAACCTGATTCTTGGTTTTGACTGACTTGGTGTAAAGGCAGGGTGTCCTGGGTATAGTCCAGGACTTCCTATATTGTCTTTATCATCATCATCATTATTATATAGATGACTATAGTATCAGTGTCCTCAAGCTGGTCAAAACGTTTCTGCTGAGCCTGGGAACAACACAAAGGGTTCCAGGATGAGCCAAAAGGCATCATGTCTGTGTTGCTGTGGGCTTTGAGTTCGGCTTTGTGCCCACCGACTGTCTGACAGCAGTCAGGTAAACTCCTCCAGCTGAAGTCAGAGCAAGAGGCAGCAGAGCTCTTCCTGTTCTTGATGCTGATCTTGACTGCAAATGATAAATTTCACATTTTTCTTTGCCTTGCAACGTTAGGGAAAATAAAGGAATAAAGTAAGTATAACCCACCGCTTGCAGCTTTTGTGTTGAGTTGTTTTCTGTTGGTGTCTGAGAAAAGGAGAGCAAAGTACTGTTTCCAAAGAAAGACACTGAATTTGGGAATAGGTTTTCTTGTTTGTCTCTGCTTCATTATCAGTATGTTAATCCTGGTAGTGATACTTGCCTGTCTTACGCACATTTTATTGTCGTTCTTACTGATAGGAGTGTATTTAGTAAAACACTTCAAGTGTAGCCTTTTGATATAAATCGATCACTTTCTTTTCTTTGTAGGTATGTTGCAGTGGATCTGAAGGTGATACAAGAAAGCATTCTACTGTGCTACAGGCTCCTGGAAAGGGAAGCCTCCCAGCAAGGCAACCCTGAAGATGTGGACTGCCATTGTATTCTTCCTGCTGATTTCCTTCTGTATATGTGAAAACAGATTTCCTGTCCTGAAAGGAAGAGGAGTCCATGTAGTGCAAATAAACAGGCTGACAACTGAAAAGCAATGCAGGCAGGCTTGTAAAGGCTCAGCTGCTTCAGGTGAGGTTCTCATCCTTCAGTGGGAATTCCAGCTGGTTTTTCTCTTTATTAAAGGTCTCTTCTGCTCCCCTGACAACTATTTATCTTAGCTCCAGTTGTTTACAGGCATTTACAATTATGGCTTCTGTGTGCAGTCCTGTGGTGCTAAATAATTTCTGACAGCTTTGGTTAAATTGAATCCAGAGCAACCATTTCCCAGGGCCTTTCTAGCTTCTGTAAGAAACAGCATTCATGTGCTCTTGGTGTGAGCTGGTAGCGTGCAAATGGTGTTAGGTCACTTGAGTTGAAGGATGATTATTCCATGCTGCCAGATGTTTGCAAGTGAACAATGCTATAGTAGACAGCTGCACTGGAGTGAGTAGCCTTGTGTGTGTTTTATCCACCTCAGAAGAAACTGGTTGTTAATTATCCTGCAACCAAGCGCAGCATTAATACCAGGGGATATGAGAGCGTTCTGGTGTCTACCTCTGAGATGTCTTTAAAAAGCATTAAACTTCTAAGTGAGTCTTTGAGAGGTGTCCTTATTAAGGACCTTAACTTATCTAGCCACATGCCAAAGCTTGTAGCATTTAAAAAAAATCAGTGATGCTGTGGTTGAGATGAGATGTTAGATGAATATCTGACAGGTTGATAGGAACATCATAAGGACTTTTCTTTTGATGCTTAGAGCTTAGCTATTTTATACACGAGTTTGCTCTATCCCTTCACAGTGGAAAGAAAGCAGCTTTGCAAACTTTTTTTTTTTGTTATTGTTTAGGAGATAAAATATGGGTGGGTTTGTTTCCAAGGCACCAGAGCTTCAGAGCTCCACAGAGAGCTGACACAAAGACACTGTGCTGATACTTGGGGTCTGTAACACTACATGTTTGTCTCTTCCACCAGAGAATCTCTAAATGCTATGGATGTGTCATCTTAACTTCACAAGATCTTTATAAGGGTAGAGAAGGTGCTACAGCTGCCTCTTCCAGAGGAGGGAGCTGAGGAACATCAGGAATTCAGTCTGTCATCAGGGTTCGGAATGGAGACTGAGCGCGTACTTTGCCCTGTTGCTGACTTCAGCCACTTTTTTGTACTCATCCCCTTGTTCCTTACTGGTATGGTGTTTCATAATGAACAAGTCCTGTTGTGTGTTAGCTGTGTTGGGCAGAGGGGGCTGAGGTTGTAAAATTAGGTGACCTGGTCCATCATTGAGAAGCCATGCAAAAATAACTCCCATAGCATGTACTGCCCTTATCAAGTTTTATATTCTGTATGAAACCCACTGAAGCAATTTCATTCCTCTTTCTTACTTGGTGGCCAGTCTCTTGCTTTATCTCTTGTTATCAGGGAGAAAGAAAAGATACAAACTCTTGGCATAAGTGTGTAATCAGGTGCAGAGAGATCATCTGGAGACAAAGACCTGACATGTCTTTTTTTTTTTTTATGATTTAGCTTAAGGTTTTAAGATCAACTTTACTGCTCTTCTACTCCTGCCTTTCTGGAATGCCTTTTTTTGGTGCTTCTTTTTTTGCCATTTCATTACAGATGTGAGTCCAGAGGCTATTGAATATTGCAATAATTACACCTACATAACTGTAAGTAAAGGAGCAGTGGTTGTGATTTCAAAGGTATTAGTTTTAAGTTGCAGGACAAGGTTGCATGAAGAGACATCTTCATAACTACGTTGCTTAGAGAAGTGGAAAGATTACATTCCTAGCTGATCAGTCTCTCTTCTGTAGTTTGAATTTATAAGAGGAGAAGAGCCCTTGCTGATACAACTTCTCTAACTTAGGGAAATAGTGTAAATGTCACAAAGAACCACTTTTGTGTGTTAACATCTCAGGTGTGTCCTGCAGAAAGGAGGGGGCTGGCTGGAAAATTCTCCAGGGCTGATAGCAGGGGTAGTAACTTAACCTCCGTATGTTTTCTAACATAATGGGTTCAAGCCTTCAGATGCTGCTAGGGAAAGTGTTACAAGATGGAGAAAGTGCCCATCTCAGCAAGAATATGTCAGTTGAGGATTCCCAGATTCATGATGAGCAAGGTAAGCACATGCTGGGGAGTCAGATAAGTTTGTGCTCTTCCCTTTGCATCCCCATACATATTCTAGAGCCCTCCCAAGATGCTTCTGTGGTGGTTGGTACAGGTCTGGATATCTCGTCCTTCTGAACAGGCTGGTTCAGAGCAGAGCCACCTGGTCATAATTCTGGGCAGTCTTGCATGCTCTGGGGAAAATAAAGGGAAAATATGAGATGTCTGCAAGAACAAATATTCCTGCTTCTGCTATACATGTGCATACCTGGCTTCTACTTGCATTTGGGGATCTGAGTTTTCTTTCCAGTAACAGCAGGTTAGAAATGAAATAATCCACTTCTGCACGGCAAGACCTTGATGTCTGTTGCCTACATGCTTTCCTTTCAAAATGTGTATGACCAGCATTTGTTGTATCCCCCCAGTTTCTGTCTTTTTCTGCTGTGTCTTAATTAGATATGAGCAAAGAGGAGTGGCAGGGCAGCAAGTGTCTTGCAGTGGGAACAGCAGCCAGGGCCCTGGTCTGTAACTCCAGCTCTCATCAAAGGGAGCACTCATCAGTCCAGTTCTATGGAAACATTCAGTTCTTCTGGGATGCAGTTGGGTGCAGTTCTGATGGCAGCAGAAATCAGGCTGCTGAAAATGTTGACCCTGTCAGTCTTTTCCTGACCTGACTTACTAGATATGTAGCTAATACAAGGTATGCTGCTGGCTTTTTTTATTTTACCCAAGAAATGAGAACTGACACTATTTACAGTAGTAGACCGTCTGTGATCCTCTGCTAGCATGGTTCTCAAGCCAGGAACAGGAGGTGGGATTAGGAATCAGAGCACGTTCAAACATGGTTTCCTGTCTGAGGAGGGGACTTGAGTATAGCCTCCTCTGTGTGCCTGTTGAAGCTCTTAATTTTATTGCTTTTTAAGTACCAATTTTCAAGTGTTTGAATGGTTTCAGTGACTTTCTTAACATTTTATTTGTTAAGTGAGTAAAATGCCACTTCGCTAGTTTCTTTAGGGCTGTCAAAACAGACTACAGTTGTTGGTACAGGGATTTCTCCGAGTTCATAAATTTTCCACAAGCTCTTTTAATAACTGTGGTAATGTAAATGTTTTATTGTAAAAGTTCAAGCTTCTCACAGCCTTAATCCTCAGTGAGGGTAATTCCCTTTGTAGATAAGAGCTTTAAATATAGCCATGTGTACCACATCTGTCTGTTCTTTGCCCTTTCCTACGCTTCTAATAAAACACAGGAATAAACTTCTACTACTGCCATACACTTAAGTTCTCTGATCTACTGATGGGTGGTCAGTTGGGTACACATCTGCTTCATCCCAAACCGAGAGCTATCTTCTCCTGTTGATTCTTGTTACAGCACACATTTCCCAGTCCTAGAAATGCATTGCACACAAGGTAACAAGTTAGAAAGGATGACAGGAGTGGGAGTTCCTTCTGTGATGACTTACATGAGCTTATTTAACTTTGTGTTGGGATTTGACATACTGAAAGGCAATTTCTTTGATGGCTCCCCTGGCCAGTGGTATTATTTGTCAGCAGATGAGGAGTAAATTTGTGTAACTTCAAGCACTGAGATGAGAACTGTGTCTTATGGAGACATATGAGAGATGTCACCCATCTACCATGGGTGACAGTTATTATCTCATTTGCAACTCACTTTTTCTTCCTCGTTAAGACATCTAGGTGAATGCTAGCATATAAATGGGGTCTGTCCAAACTCAAAGGCACATCTTGTTATTGTCTGGGTGATCAAATTATTGTTAGACGTTGGCTCCAGGGGACAAGCAGGTTGGTAGGCTGCAGCTGCTATATATTAACTTCAGTGACTTTTCAGTTATTTTGACTAAGGCTGAGTCAGGTTCCTTTTACACCGTACCTTCCAGATATTAGTTGGTTTTTAATTCTTCATTTACAGCCATGAAGCAATATGTTCAGTTATGCTGTGTGTAATGATCCATTTTCTTACTTTATCTGAAAGTGTGTTCTTTGGTCAGGCAAGGTTTTGAGGAGCCTGACTAAGGTAACGTCTGTTCTGGCCTATTGGATTTTAGGGGTTCTGTGTTGTAAGTGGCTAATAGTCCTGATACCTGCCTTCTCTGTTTTTAGGTAACCATCACTGCAATTGGTCTGTCCCCTACCAGAATCGCTGCATCCTCTTGCAGTGTCACCAGCTAAGTGTGTGCCAAAATGCTGGAGAGCAAGAAATCAAAGATCTGCTTGGAGGTAATGCTATGCTTCAAACTCTTGCTAAATCCAGGATCTGATCTGTTTGCCTTAAATTTAAATCTTGACTGGCTTTCAGATGAAGGGCGATGGGTTATGAAATACCTGCAGGATGATTCTGTAACTGAAAAAAATGTTTTACTAACTGATCTGGTACTTAAACAGCTAACAGTTTTACGAACAGCTCTGGTACTTAAATGTGCATACTATGTCTTTGGGTAACTTTTATTGGCCTCTCCATGTGAAAGGCATGATTCATTCAGCCCATGTGCACTCCACATTCTGTCCTTAGGAAAATAAAGGCATAACAGATGTATTTATTATTTTTTAAGAGAAAGGAAAAATGTCTTGGCATTGTATTTTCTGAGATTGCCAGGATTTTTGAGCCAGAGGCAGAAGGCTGCTTATATAATCAGAGCAGTCTTAGTAGCAGTTGCTCATGGTCACTTCTGAGTGCTAGGGTCTTCAATTTTAATTGACTAATTAACAAAACAGAGCTTGCTCATAATCAAGGAGTTGATCTTTTAAAGTATGTTTCAAGAGTATGCCATACACAGGCTTAAAAAAAATTGTTCATTGTTCTTTTGCATTGGCAAAAGTTTCTCTGCAACATAGCAACCAGACCTGTGATAAGCAGGTGAGATTTATGTCACAATAAATCTAGATGACTAGTTGTGAAGGAGGTTCTCCTGAGGTACGAAGGTATATGTGGAAATTGTCAGTTTTGAGAGGTGAAAATTAGTAATCTAAGCATGAAGGGCTTATTGAGAATGTGTAGCCTGATGAAAACATAACGCTGCTTCTTCAGAGCTGGTGTTCATGGCGCTGCTCCTTTTGTGAATGTTTGTGTTGTAGCTCTGTACTTCATTACCCTCCTTTCATGGAATTAATTCCCTGGTTGGGCAAATGCCAGAGGTCTGTGGCAGGGGGAAAAAAAAAAAAAGTAACCCAAAGGGATTGTATGCAATAAAGGCAGGGGTCTGGGTTTTCATGTTGTTGCTGACTTTGGGACTGATTCAGTCCAGTTGTACTGCATGTACTTCAGAATACACATTCTGGTTTGCACGTGGGAGTGTGAGGTCAGATTTTGGGCTTCAGAGTTTTATTCTTACAACTGTTTTTTTTTTTTTTTAAGAAATCATGTTTGGGGAAAGGGAAACAGTCCAGTTTCACCACCAAAGCTATCCACAGAAAACGAAGAGGATGGTGAATGCACAGATTGAACAATACAACAGAGAGAACCTATTTTCCTCCACCACTCAGGCTCACAAGATTTACTTGAGGCAGTTGGCTGCAAATTCAGGTTATCCTGAAGCACCAAACACAGGAAAAACTGCAAGCAGTGTTAGCAGCACCACCACCACAACTGTCAGTGCTACCACAGTTGTAACGATGGCTGGTACAAGTGCAACTGTCCCCAGTGCAGCTAATGAAAAAACTGCCAAAGCCTCGAATGCTTCAGGAGTGCTCCTTTCTACTGCCATGTCATCCACTGTCCCTTCTCCCACTATTACCAGTGACACTGCTTCCACTTCCAGGAGTATCACCAAGCTCCTGACCACCGCTGAAAAACTAGGAAATGATAGCTTTGGCTCAGTATCAGCCCCCTCTTCTGCTCCCATCACTGCCACTACTGGAGCAGATATTCAAATGAATCACACTGAGCAGTTTAGCACAGCCACCAACACGACCAGCGCTCCCCACTCCAGTAGCCTCACTACTGCTGGAGCTGGCCCGAAGACAATGAACACAACATCAACCATGCTCACCCAACAGGGTGCAGTGACATCTTCCACTGCTCTTATTCGTGTTGCTACGTTCAGCCCCTCGGTGAGTCCGCATTCTGTGAATTCAGCGCTCCCCGTGTTGCCAGAAACAAGTAGAGCTCCAACATCCTCAAGTGAATCAACCTCTTCTCAGGGTTCTACAAGAGGTGCCGTGGATTTAACTAGTGGTCCTACAGCACAAGCTACAACTGGGCATGGAATAAAGTCAGTATCTCTCGCTCCTTCAGTTAAACGTACAACCACCACTCCAGCAAATGCACCTGGAACAACAACTTTGAACATTGCAAAGACTCGGGACACGAACAATGAGTATCTTCTCATTGCTGCTGAGCCTCTGACTCAGTACTTAGTGGATAAAAGTTCGCTTCTTGCAGTGCTTTTATTTGGTACGGTTTTTTTCATAACTGTCATAGTCCTTTTCCTTATGCAGGCGTATGAAAGTTACAAAAAGAAGGATTATACGCAAGTGGATTACCTGATCAATGGAATGTATGTGGACTCAGAGATGTGAAAGGGTAGGGATAAAGCAATGGGCAGAAGAGATGGAAGGGAGATTAAAGGCCTACCTGGCTTGTTTTTTCTTTCCCATTTGCCTATAACAGAAACTGAAAGTGCTTCCAAATTTAATTCTGGTGCAATTTAGGAGAAATGCCATGTACTGTATTAAGAAAAATATATATTTTTTATTCAACTGCAACAGGTTGCTGTAAAAAATAGTCATTTTTAAAACCTTTCCATAATGTGCTATAGCTTTGATCATTATTTTTCATTGTAAATTACCTATCAAGGGGTAAGCCATCATCCTCTGAAAATGATGTGGCACTTTTTCAACTGTTTACATTACAAATTCATCATGTTTCATTAGTTTCATGTGTGTTTCTTTCTGAAAACAAAACAGAGGATGCTCTCACCTTTTACAAAATACTCTGAAATCACTTGATGAGAAGTATGAAGTATTGCCACAGTGGGGAACTTTTAATCTAATGTGTTATATTTCGGTACGCTTCTAGCTTGTAAAAAGAGGTCTGTTTACAAGACATTGTAAACACTGTTTACTGCTAATCCAAGATACCTTTTTCACTAGGGAGCAGATTACTGTGCATCTTCACTTACATGATCTTATTTTTGTATTCACTCAATAAATGGAGCCCTGAAAGGGCATATCTTGTTGCATTTCTGTTTTCATTCCTGTTCTCATCAGCTTAGAAGCAGACAAGTGGCCTTTTGGGGCTTGTGCCAATGAGATCTATTTGAGTAGTCCGAGTACAGGGTTTTAGACGACTGCAGTGGAGGTATGAATGTGTCACAGAAGATGCTGGTTGTCTTTCAGGGTATGGCTTCTGTTCCTTCAGAGGATTATGCTACCAGTCTCCCAGTTATGCAGAGACACTCACCTTAGTGTGATGATTAACTTTCATGCATAGAGCATCAGGCTCTTCTCTTGCATTCAGGACTAGCACAGAGCGTTTGGTAATTTGGAACTCTTATTGTACATGCACACACAGAGCTGACCTCTGAAGATCTGCAGTTGAGAGGGAGTAGAAAACAATTTGTTTTTTTATATATATATATATAAATAGTATTCTTCAGCAAATAATGCATTTTGAGCAGAGTGTATATACTAGCAGCAAAATGCTGGATCAAGGTGCATTGTATTTCTTTAACTAGATTGTCTTGTATCTCACTTCAAATTAGTTGGCTTCTCTTTGATCCTGCTTGCATGTAATCTTGAGGCTGATAATAGGCAAACCTCAGAATTTGAGCTGTTGGGTTTTGGTTATTTATCCAAATTCTTTGCATGTTTAGGATTTGAATGGAGTCTGTAGCCTGGAAAAGGGTACCATGACTTGTTCATCATGAAGCTGAAAGTGCTATGAAAACAGCTCCAAATAGCACTGGCAGCAGCAGAGGCAAGGGGTGGTTGGAAGAAAGGAGGTGGAAGGTAGTTTCCTGAGCCTTTTCTGTTATAAAAGGCTTCTTAACACTGCTGTGGGTTTGGGGACAACATTACAGCAAATAGAGTATCTTGAGGAAAGATATTTACAACCTGCCTGTCTGTGTCTGACTGCATTTTACCATTTTACAGTGCTTTTGCGTAGACAGCATCTGCATTCCAGTAAGTTACAGCATCTCTCCAAGCAAAAAGATAGTGTGGTTTTGGGAGCCATCCTCATCGGAAGGCTTGTTGTGTAAACCACAATTCACACGGTTTCCTCGAGAAAGAGTTTGAGGGGCTGACTTTTTTGTTGTATTTTAAGGTTATTTTTAATCAGTGCCTCTCCTCTAAAGAATGGAACTGAACCCTAATTTTCTCAATCTTCCCAAAGCTGCCCATGTGCAGCATCTGATGCAGTAAAGCGCTGGGAACATCCCTCAGCATGCTTGCATCCTGTCGAGGTGCTTGGGCCTTTCAGCATGCTGCTCTGAGCTATTAGCAGACATCAGACAGATGCTCCACAACTGCCAAGTCCAAAGACTGATCTTTAGGTCGGGATCTCAGGTTTCACCTTTAATTGCATGACTTAAGCAGGTGAGTCACTAACCACAGAGCTAAGCTTGTGGTCTGCGCTGTGCTCCAGATACTGAGATAAGAGCTGTCTCAGCTCCCTGCTGTCTCCCAGGTAGGGAGTTGGGTGTTACCTTGGATTCAGTTCTCTACTTTTTCTCCTCATTTGGGCTTCTCAAATAGAGCCATGCATTGAGGTAGGCTGAATCCAGGCAGTAGTGCCTTCTGTTTTAATTTCTCACAGTGTAAGTGAATTCTCCTTAAGAAGTGCCTTCCTGCATAAGGAGCTGCTGTTGCAGCTATTATCTAGTGCTCTGTAGTAATCTTTTTTTTTTTTTTAATGTCCTGAGCCATTTCCACCAGGGCAAACTGATCATCAGGCTTGTAAGAAACAGGATTTTTTTGAATGAACCTTGCACCAACTGGCCTTATTTCTTTTGGTCTCTGTGGATTTCTTCATAAAGGAAGACCAAAAGTTGGACGCTGGATTCTGTGGAGTGGAGCAGAAGCTTGTAAAGTTGCATTAGTTTTTTGTTCTCCTCTTTAGAGAAATATTAGTAAAGAGATATTAGAGCCCTGTACTGATTTATCTGAGAGAGCTGGAAAGGAGAGGAAGGGGCCATTACTTTAGACTCTGAAAACAGTTTTCTAAAAACAGACTTTCTAGGGTTTGTTTATTAAAAAACAAACAAACAAAAAAACCCTTCAGGGATAATTTAAGTATATATAATATAATTATGAGAGTTGGAATTGGGTTACAAGTGTATTTACAATAGTCCTAGGGAGTTTCTCATGGATGGAATGAGAATGTTACAACTGCATCATAGCTAAAAGAAACCGCTACCATAAAAATCTTTGTGGCTTCTTAACAGGTTCTTACAGGAAGGTAAGTACTCATCAGAAGCTTATTGCAGTTCCCACAGCCCTGTGTGTGTTTACATCTCAGTCTTCTCTTCAGATACTGACACAGCTTGTCTTTTTTGTTCTTATTTGAGTTACGGCACTTCCAGCTGTGAATTAATGTCTCAGCAGAAACTGAGGTTTTTAGCGTAAGTTTGAGTGCTAGATCATGTCTTGCCTCAGTGCAGTTTTGTAACAAGGTAGAGATCACCATATGTACCATAATGATTCTCCAAGTGTGGTGCCAGCTGGAGAAAGGGCAACTAGGTTTTTCTTTGCATCCCAAGGGTTTTGTGAGACATGCTCAGTTTATGCATTAAAAATACTAGGTTGCAGCCTGGCCTCCAAAAGTCAAGGTGTATTTTCTCGTTTGTATATTGAGACCAATTTTAAAGATCTGGCAGCTTTGCTCGTTCTGTAATGCTTTTGCATTTAGCTACTCAACAGGAGGGCAATGGGACTGTAGAAGTTGGGCTGCCCATGCTGTCTTCCCAAGGGCTCTGCTCTAGACGTGGCTTGATGTGCAGGTCAGAAAGAATTAGAGCTTCTTCCCTGCTGTCTCTTTTTAGGTTGGAGGCCACCAGCAGCAAACAGTTGCTTGGTAATTTCTACCTCAAACTTTTTGTTTCTGTGTGGGTGAAAGCCTGCCTCCCAGCATGGCTTTGCTTGTTTTGGTTTTGAGTCTGCAAATGGTGGCAAGAACAATTCCATTTTCTTGGTACAGTGCTGCAGTAAGAAGCTAGTACACTAAACAAGGAAATATAATGCCTTTTGAAAGTTTGCTTGCTGAATTCATGGTATAACAATAGACGGGGTCCTACCAAGTTATCTAGAAGACATCTGCCAAGGCACTGCCAAAAACAACAGTGCTGCTGTGAAGCATACTATATCTGATCCACATTTGGTTTCAACCTGTTGCATGGCCTCTTTCTTAATGAAACACAGGAATATCCTGGAATTAAATTTAGGTTTGATTAATTCTAAATGCCATCTCCCTGTTACTTAATTGCCTGTATTAGAAGTATGATGCTCTAGACAGCGGAGAATAAAGGAAATAATGGAATACTGAAACATGGAAAAATAGGAATGAAGAACTCATAGACTGAAAACGTGTGTTTGTAATACACCATGTGGTGTCCAGAGTTGGGGAGCATAAGCAGAACTCTCATGCATTATCTTTAAAACAGCTAACATAGGTAGTCGGAAGACACATGGGGAGCTCTGGAAACAGAGGTATCTGTGGAATTGGTTTCTCTGGATTTGTCTGGTGGTTGCGAGTTTCTGGCATCAAAGAAAGAAACCTGAGCCAGCCCTGCCCTACTGAAGCATTTCTAAGGACTTTTTCCACTGTGGGTTCTCTGGTATGCAGTAAAGAAAAGTTCATATTACAGCATCTCCCTTGACCAAGGCAACTCTACTTGTCTCCTTTCCACAGCCTCTAAGTCTCATGAAACTTCATTATCTTTGTTGCACTTGACTGAAATTGGCCCGTGGGTTCAAAAGCAAATACTTTCATATTGCACAAAATAAAGGCTTGTAAGTTCATGCTTTTCTAGAAAAAAAGCAGGCTCAGCAACAGGAAAACCTAGAGCTAGAATGATTCCTATCTGCTAGAAGGCCTAGGTCGTTCGGGGTTAGGACTCTGCTTTGACATTTTGGCAAAGCTGGTGTTTGCTCTACAGCATTTTGGGCTGTTTTCCTTGTGGTTTCATGTCTTCGGCCCCGACAAACCTAATCTATAACCACTCTTACGCTGTTCAGCTTAATTGTCCAGCCTGTGTCAAAACGTCATAGTCCAGCTGTGGTTCAAGAATGTGTAGCAGGCCATTATCCTTCACTGCATTCATATTTCTTAAAATCTTGTCTTTCTGTGCTGTTTTTAGGTTTGATCGTGTTGAGAGCACTCCTGCTTTGGCTGAGACGTGCCAGCAGGCTGTGCTGCGGTGCAGCTCTTCTGGAGCTCGCCTGTTCAGCCTCCCTCTGGCAGGGAAACCCCAAAGGTCTGGGAAAAAAAAAGTCTCTACTTGATCTTGGACTTCCTGGTTAGCCTTGGGTGATGCTCAGCTTGTGCCTTGGCTGGAATCATGTTTGAATTATGAAGTAGGTTTGAAGGAGAAATCCTTTGCTCGTGCACAGAACTTGCCCAACATCCTGCTGCTCTCAAAAAAAAAAAAAAAAAAAAAAACAAAACTATTTGGACAGGAGTGTGCAGTCTGTTTGAAAAAGCAAACAAATAACTTGTCTTCGTGTAAAGTGGATAAGTGGATAAATGTTTTAACCCCTTCAAGCTGAGACAAGTGAAACCAATTATGCTAGTTTGAGGGTCATGGACTTGGGTAAGTGGTTCCTCTTCTTTAGTGGAAGCAGATGAAATTGCAAAATCCAAGCTTGTGAGTGTAAACACTGTTAAATATTCCAGCATAACTCCTGTAAGACTAAGGAATAGAGAAGAAAGGGGGAGAGACTGAGTCAGCCTGAAAAGGCTCATGTTTAGAGGTCATGCTCACATTCATGGCTGGGTGGGAAGAAAAAGAAAGTCAAGATTTAACCAAATTTCTAGTGTAGGATCCTAGGATATCCCGAGTTGGAAGGGACCCACAAGGATCATCGAGTCCACCTCCAGGCACCACACAAGTCTACCCAAAAATTCAGACCATGTGACTAATTGCACAGTCCAAACACTTCTTCAACTCTGACAGGCCTGGTGCCATGACTACGTCCCTGGGGAGCCTGTTCCAGGGTGCGACAACCCTCTCAGTGAAAAACCTCTTCCTTATGTCTAGCTTGAACCTTCCCTGTCGCAGCTTGACACCATTCCTCTGGGTCCTATCGCTGGTCACTAAAGAGAACAGATCGGCACCTGCCCCTCCACTCCACCTCGTGAGGAAGCTGTAGACCGTGATGAGGTCTCCCCTCAGCCTTGTCTTTTCCAGGCTGAACAGGCCAAGTACCTCAGCCGCTCCTCATACATCTTCCCCTCTAGGCCCTTCACCATCTTCGTCGCCCTCCTCTGGACACTCTCCAACAGTTTAATGTCCTTTTTGTACTGTGGTGGCCAGAACTGCACACAGTACTCAAGGTGAGGCCACACCAGCGCAGAGTAGAGCGGGACAATCCCTTCCCTCGACCGACTAGCGGTGCTGTGCTTAATGCACCCCAGGATACGGTTGGCCCTCCTGGCTGCCAGGGCACACTGCTGGCTCATATTCAACTTGCTATCAACTACAACTCCCAGATCCCTCTCTGCAGGGCTGCTCTCCAGCGTCTCATCGCTGAGTCTGTACATCGCTGAGCCAGGGTTGCCCCGTCCCAGGTGCAGGACCCAGCACTTGCTCTTGTTAAACTTCATGCGGTTGGTGATTGCCCAGCTCTCCAATCTGTCCAGATCTCTCTGCAAGGCCTTTCCACCCTCAACAGAGTCAACAACTCCTCCAAGTTTAGTGTCATCAGCAAATTTGCTCAAAACACCTTCTAGTCCTACATCCAAATTATTTATAAAAACATTGAAGAGGACTGGCCCTAAAATGGAGCCTTGGGGGACCCCAATAGCGACTGTCCGCCAGCCTGATATGGCCACATTTACCACAACCCTTTGAGCCCTGCCCATCAGCCAATTGCTCACCCATTGTATGATGTTTTTGTTTAGCTGTATGCTGGACATTTTGTTCAGTAGAATCCTATGGGAAACTGTGTCAAAAGCTTTACTGAAATCCAAAAAGATCGCATCAGCTGGTTTCCCTTGATCGACTAGATGGGCAATCTTATCATAAAAGGAAATCAAGTTAGGCAAACAGGACCTACCCCTCGTGAACCCATGTTGGCTGGGACCAATGACTGCATTGTCCCCCAGGTGCGCTTCAATAACTTCAAGGATAATCTTCTCCATAATTTTACCAGGCACTGACGTGAGACTGACAGGCCTGTAATTGCCAGGGTCTTCTTTCTTGCCCTTCTTGAAAATTTGCCAGCTTCCAGTCTACTGGGACTTCTCCAGATTCCCAAGACCGTTGAAAAATAATTGAGAGAAGTCCCGCGATGATGTCAGCGATTTCTCTAAGCACTCTGCGATGAATCCCATCCGGACCCAAGGACTTGTATGGATCCAGGTGGAGCAGCAAATCCCGCACATGTTCAGGGTCGGTTGGGAGTTTATCATTCCATCACAGTCCTCCAGCTCAGGGCACCTGGGGTCCCGAAGCCCATCATCAGCGTTGAAGACAGAGGCAAAGAAGGCATTAAACGTCTCTGCTTTGCCTATGTCCTTGTCTGTGAGGTGACCTTCCCCATCAAGTAACGGACCTCTGTTTTCTTTGGTCCTCCTTTTTCTGTTCACATATTAAAAAAAAAAAAAAAGCTTTTTATTGTCTCCCACAGACCTGGCCAGCTTCAACTCTAATTGGGCTTTGGCCGCATGAATTTTCTCCCTACAAACGTGAACAGCATCCCTCTATTCCTTCCACGTTGCCTGACCCTGCTTCCAGCAGCCGTATAATTTCTGCCTAAGTTTCAGCAGAAGATCCCTGGTCAGCCAGGCCGGCCTTCTGCACCACCTGCTTGACTTCCGATATTTTGGAATTGCCTGATCCTGTACTTTTAGGAGGCAGTGCTTAAAGACTGACCAGCACTGATGGACGTCAACGCCTTCAAAAGCAGTTTCCCAGGGGACCTTGCTTACTAGTTCCCTGAGCAGCCTGAAGTCTGCTCTCCCCATATCCAGGGCTGAAGTTTTGGTGGAAGTTTTCCTTCTGTCACCAAAAATTTTAAAGTCAACCGCTTCATGGTCACTATGACCAAGATGGCTGCCAATTACCACGTTCCCCACAAGACCCTCTCTGTTCTCCAGCGACTGATCTAGGAGGGCACCTTTGGTGGCTCCCTTAGTGCCTGCACCAAGAGGTTATCATCGAGGTGCTTTAGGAACCTCCTGGACCTGCTCGTGTTGGCCGTGTGGTAATTCCAGCTGACGTTTGGCAAGTTAAAGTCCCCCATAAGGACAGGGGCAGTTGATCTCAAGGTATCTCTTAGTTCCTCAAAGAATAATTCTCACAGGTGGTCATGCAGGTTCCTGTAGTCCAACACAGCCTTGGAAATTTCTGCAAAATATTTGCACCTTCCTTTCTGTTTCTGAAAGTGGAGAGATTCTGTAGGAGAGAGCAATTAGGTCCCTGAGCAGTCTGTGACATGCAGTGAGCATCCCTTTTTGAAGGAAATGGTGAGCCTCATTAACACAGCCTCCATGCCACTCCTAGATCACACGCAGCCCTGGGGTCTGTTTGTAGCCAAACATAAAGCTTTTTCAAAAGATGAGCTCATCAGTTTAAAACCACATGCATGTGAACCAAAGCAGGCAGGGAAGCAGTGGCTGAAAGGGATGGAGGGCTCCACATGGGCAGCACATGCACATTGCTTGCACTGGGACAACCCATGTGTTTTTCCAGCCATAAGCCTCAGCTCTGCCATCAGCATGTGTGGGGCTGAGCAGAGTGTCCTTTTCTTTGAGTGTTTGCAGTTTTGTTAACCAGCAGGGAATTCTGGAAAATGTCAGGCTCTTAGTGAGAGCTGTCAGACTGTAATCATCTCCCAAGGGAAGGAGCAGCAACCCCATGGGAGTTCAAAACCATGAAGGCTAATGTGGCACAGGAAAAATCCTAAGGATGAATGGGATGATTTAGTAACTCTTTTGCAAAGAGACAGCGAGCGACGAAGAAATCAGATTAGCTGGAGAGAACTGTGTGCATGTTAAAGGAAAAAAAAAGACGACCAGGCATTCCCATGAAGAATAGTATTTTCTTAACTGTATGGGGCTATTAGCCTTCATACTTCAGGGTATACAAGATTGCTGGTCAGATGAAAGAGAAACACACCTCTGCATGCATTTGTACAGAACTGTCTGCAGAGGAAATTAATTCCCAGAACTGAAGCATTCTGTGAGGTACCTGATGTTAGTGCTGAAGAGATGTTGCTCCCTGGCTGACTTGAGTTGCTAGCTGTAAATAGTGGGCTTTGCTTTGTTCCATGTAGCAGGGTCATAGAGCCCATTTCTGGCCACAGGACTGTGTAAAGGTTCGCTTCATCAAATTGTCCTTTTCCTAGCTCAGCTTTAAGGCTCTTTCTGATTCCTTCTCACTACAGACAGAGCACCGCAGCTGCAAGGTGGGACTGCCTCATCCCCTCACTAGGTTGTGTGGATACCCTATGGCTGTTCCTTCCTACCCCACAGCATGTGCTGCGTTCACATGTGCACGTGTTGGTCTAGGAATTGTCATCCCACAACAGCTTTGACGTGTATATGCTTCACCTGTTGCCAACACAGACCTCTTGTTTTATATTATATATATATAAAAAAAAAAAAAAAAAGAAAAAACACCATGTGTGAGATGTCTCTTCCACATCTCTGAATCTGTTTGGCTCAAGTCCTTCATGTCTTGCCATTTCCTGCCCAAACTGACCAGCAAGGTGCCACAGGAGGGGGTAATCCTTATTCTGAGCTTTTATTACACCCGCAAACCCCTTTACTACTGCTAATTAAAACTAAAGAGTGCTTATCAAAGGATATACCTATATATCATATACCTTTTTTTGGGGCTGCCTTGTGCTGTTTGTTTTCTCAGTGGGTTTCCTGGTCATTCCAGTGAGCTGAAGAGGTCGTAATACAGATGAGACTAATAATAAACTTGCACTAAAAGCAGCTGCATTGTAGAGCTTTAAACCTAAAAGAAAAGCAGGCAGGGACAGTTTTAACCACAAAGTTCTCTTTAATTGAAACCTGGGCTGGAACTGACCTGCCTGCCTTGTGATACTGTGTGGGTTGGGTGGGGATTCAGTCTGCATTGTTAACCTACCCCTGTAATATTTACATAGACCATTTTAGCCTCTGACAACATGAAAATTATTTCCGTGTAACCTTTGGCTTAGGCCACCCACAGGCCTGGGAGAGAGGAGGTCGTAGGAGCATGGGCATCATTGGTTCCTCAGGGTTATCACACTCCAGAGAGGTAAAACAATCCCTGTGCAGGAGACAGGACTAGCTCCGGGGAAGAGGGCTTTCAAATCATCTCACCTTTTTCTTTTCTTTTCTTTTCTTTTCTTTTCTTTTCTTTTCTTTTCTTTTCTTTTCTTTTCTTTTCTTTTCTTTTCTTTTCTTTTCTTTTCTTTTCTTTTCTTTTCTTTTCTTTTCTTTTCTTTTCTTTTCTTTTCTTTTCTTTTCTTTTCTTTTCTCTTTTCTTCTCTTCTCTTCTCTTCTCTTCTCTTCTCTTCTCTTCTCTTCTCTTCTCTTCTCTTCTCTTCTCTTCTCTTCTCTTCTCTTCTCTTCTCTTCTCTTCTCTTCTCTTCTCTTCTCTTCTCTTCTCTTCTCTTCTCTTCTCTTCTCTTCTCTTCTCTTCTCTTCTCTTCTCTTCTCTTCTCTTCTCTTCTCTTCTCTTCTCTTCTCTTCTCTTCTCTTCTCTTCTCTTCTCTTCTTCCCTTCTTCCCTTCCCTTCCCTTCCCTTCCCTCCCTTCCCTTCCCTTCCCTTCCCTTCCCTTCCCTTCCCTTCCCTTCCCCCTTCCCCCTTCCCTTCCCTTCCCTTCCCTTCCCTTCCCTTCCCTTCCCTTCCCTTCCCTTCCCTTCCCTTCCCTTCCCTTCCCTTCCCTTCCCTTCCCTTCCCTTCCCTTCCCTTCCCTTCCCTTCCCTTCCCTTCCCTTCCCTTCCCTTCCCCCTTCCCTTCCCTTCCCTTCCCTTCCCTTCCCTTCCCTTCCCTTCCCTTCCCTTCCCTTCCCTTCCCTTCCCTTCCCTTCCCTTCCCTTCCCCCTTCCCCTCCCCTCCCCTCCCCCTCCCCTCCCCTCCCCTCCCCTCCCCCTCCCCCTCCCCCTCCCCCTCCCCCTCCCCCTCCCCCTCCCCCTCCCCCTCCCCCTCCCCCCTCCTTCTCCTTCTCCTTCTCCTTCTCCCTTTGCAGTGTTGCTGAAGGCTTCTTTCCAGTACAGATTCCCCTCATTGTGTGTTTTTCTCTTCTCTAAGGAGGCTTCAGAAGAGACTTTTGCCTTAGAGCGGAGCCTCTTACAGCCAGCTTTGCACAGCACTGGCAGGGCTGGGGAAGGACTGTGGGACAGGCAGAGCAGACTGTGCAGCAAATTGAGGCTGAGGTGGCTAGCCAGGTCACTGGGAGTCCATTAGTCTGAGACTATGTAGATGTGCCACAGCACCACCTATTCCTGAGCCAGCTGAACTTAAGGAAAAATGGGTGTCTTGAGAGGAAGTCCATGCTAATGAGGACTCTGGGCTGATACTGTGTTACTGGGGCCGGACAACCACTTCTTCCCTGTGTGGCCAGTGATTCAAAGCTCGTGGGGCCTTAACTGCGGCCTGCCCTCAGTGTCGCTCTCTGAGTAAGCTGCCTGTGCAAGCAGCTGAAGTGGAAGGTTGGTTTGGTGTCAGGAGAGGGTTTCTCTTGTTGGCTCAGAAGAGAAAGGGCTAGGAGAACTGAAAATGGGCCGAGGGGGCTGTTGCTGGCTTTTGTGACAGGTGGCAGCTCAGCAGGCAGAGAAAAGCTCTTCTCGCTCCGGGTCTTGCAGCTGCGTTCGCCAGAGTCAATGAATGGTCAAAAGTGGGACTGCTCTGCAGGCTGCAGTAAAAATAGAGAGCAGGAGGTAAAGGAGATGGGTCCCTCAGATTTCTTACTGAGCTCCGTGTCCATTATACTTTGCACTCAAAGGAAGAGCGCTTTTTGCAGACAACCTGGCTGGAGCTGGGTGGCAAGAAAACGACAAAGCCTGGCAGAACGTTGTGGTGAGGGGGCGTGCATCTATAGGGGCACAATACACCAGTGCCATTGCCCAAGATGAGGGATATTCCTTCATCTTCTTCTTAGAGCATTTATACAGCCACGTAGCTCATCTGATCTGAGGGTATGGAGGCATAAGCAGAGAGTATGGGCTGATCGAGATCACCAGGTACTCCTCTTGCCTGTGAGACTGCTTGGAGGCAATGAGCCTAGGCAGCTGGAAAAGCAGAGCAGTGGGATGGGTGGGAGCAGGGCTGCACCTTATTCATCCCAGCTGCAGTGCAGGGTGATCAAGTGCTCTGGTGAGACTGATGGATCACTTGCCAGGATGTGGTGCATGGCATTGCAGCAAGATTTAGGTGTGCCTGAAAATGCCACCAGTGAGCTGTGTCTCGTGATACAGTCACAGAGGGAACGCAGGCCACTTGAAGCCAGAGGAGCTCACCCCATTGGCTTGGTCAGATTGGAGCCAGGGCCAGAGAGTCACTTGTCCTCTGCAGCCTTCTAACAGATTGTGTTAGTGGCACTGCTGGCTTCCTGTAGGGCAGGTGCCTGGAAATGTGTGACAAGTGACAGCCTTGCTGCCCGTGCTCCAGGACACCTTACCAGTGGGATCCATTTTCCATCCTCTTTTGGCTGCCTCCCAAAGGTCAAAGGTACTTTTATTAAGATCTTGGGACAGAAAAACAAGAGATGCTTCCTCAGTATTACACTGTCCAGGATAACTGACACAGGAACAACTGTGGATCTACCACAAAGCATTTAGCCTTCAAGTGCATAAGAATGAGAGAAGTTGACCAAACCTCTTCTATACAACGTGACTTTTGTTAGTTGATCTTTGATTGCATTTAAATATTTTAGCCATGCTCCCTGCATTGGGCTGGAGGCTTACATATATTGAGATGCTGCTGCCCATGGGTTGAAAAGATTGTGACTGGTACAGAGCAGACAGATTTGAGGTAGAAAGAGAATGCACAGAGAGAAATGGCAACTAACTTAAAGATGTAAAGCACGATAGTGGTGAAATCCAGAGAAGTGGCTGGGCCTCTGGTTTCCGGATTATTTCTCCCCCCATCCTCCCCTCACAATATGGCTTCTGCTGTTTTTGTACAAGGAGAACGATCTGCAGCAGGGAGGGGAAAGAACAGAAGCTGCCGTGCTCTAGAGGCAGCATTAGTCCTGCTTCGAAGCTTTCCACAAGGCATCAGCTCACCATCAAAGATGTCAGCTCCAAATAAAACTGTTCCAGGACATTTCCTCAGTGTGCTGCTCCGCAGCAGGCTGCGTTGGCTGTGACACTGAACAGACCACTCAGAGTGGTTTGGAAGAGCAACAAGCTGGCTGCCAGGAAACACGCCTTCGTTTTGTGGCAGGCCAGGAGAAAATGTGCACAGGGCTGCAGTTGTTTTGCATTTAAGAAACACTGGCTATTTTGAATCACGGGAGAGGGAATGCAGCACCGAGGCTCAGCGTGCCTTGAATGGACAGAGCAGAGATGGTCTTCTGAGCAGAAAGTCTCAGAACATGCACATTTTCATAAAAATCAATGTTTAGCTTGGTTTGGGGTGTGAGTAGCCAGGGCAAGAAAAAGGACCTTTTGTTGTCTGATATCGACTCTTGTTCTGCTGGCTGGATGATAAGAAACTTGTGCTGATCTTGCGGCTTCATGCCACAACAGCAGTGTCACCTGTAGATCCAATTTTAGGTGTCACTTCATCAGGCATTTGTTCTCCGGGGGTTACTGCATCCTCTGTTGTACTCTGTGCAAAATTAACAGCATGGCTTGTTTGGGGTAGGAGGGTATTGCTTGTTTTTTACTGTTTCAACCCAAAAAATCTTTAAAATTAATTGGAGTTGGTTCATTTCCTGGATGTGCATTACAGCTGAGCTGGCCCCAGGGGGATCATTAGCACTAAGTGAGGAGCATGGTAGCCGAAGTGAGCAGCCTGAATCAGAGCACTGACCTCTCCCATCAAATTGTGTCCTGGAAGTGGGGTCCAAGGAGAGGCACTTGGTGCTCCCTTGCTCCTCTCCTGTTTTCTCTGTCACTCTGAAGTCATTGCTCAGAAGTGCTTTGGCCCTCTGAGCTCTCTGTGGGGAAGGCTAAATATTGCTCTACCCTATTACTGCCTTTTCCTGTTCCTGGTTTGGGATGATCCAACAACCACCTCGATAATTTCCCTACAGAGGTTCGCAATACCTCACTCCTCTCAGACCCAGTCGCTCCGTGACCAGGTGAAACCCATCCGAGCGGACAGATATCCGTTGTGGAGCTGAAGAAAGGAACCTCACCTTGACAGCTCTGCAAACCTGGGGGTGAGCTGTACCTCCTTCTCCCAGGAATAGGCTGTTCTTTCCCACCATCTTTCTCTCGTCTGACGTTGGATGCAACCTTTCCTTTAAACTGCCTTCCTTTGCCCTGAAGAACAGGCTCTGCAAAAGTCTTTTCTAGCACTGAAGTGTCATGACCTCCATCACCATTACTGCTATTGAGAGATTAATGCCTGAGAGACTCATCCCTGGATTTGTTCCTGGATTTTAAGTAGCGGATCCTGGGTAGGTTAGCTCAGTAGGCACATTGATGTGTTTCAGCTATTTTGAGATGTGTTTTCACTGGAAAACTAACAAGTGCATGGCTGAGCCAACTTTAAAAGTTCTCTCCTCTTGCTGAAGAACAGGATTGCTCAAGATGAGTTGACAGAAAATTTATTTTAACATTTAAATGATGGCAGCAGTTGTATTTTTCCCTGCCTATTCACTGCCTTAAAACTGAAAAACATCTGAACCAAACTTTCCAAAAATATTAGGCAGAAACCAGAAGGGCAGAATTCCAGCTGAAAAGGTTAAAGTTTAATGAAGTTGCCTACAACTGAAAAAAGCCACTTGAGAACAGAAATGATTAGGTGGCCTTAAAGAGTTGTTCATACATGCTTCTCTTCTAATACATGCTAACAGCCATAAAGGTAACAGATGTCCAAGGAGCATTTTATAGGTACTTCAGGTACCTAAAAAGTTTCCAGGAGTCTGTCATGTAGACAGGTCTTAACAGTATATGGCAGCATTGCACAACAGCTCTTCAGAAGTGGAGAAAACTGGTTCCCAGTGAAAACTGAAGTTCCCTTCAAGTATGGAAAGGGAACTATAATTACTCCAGCTGGATTGGGGCATGGCCAGCAGGCTTCTAAAATTTTGCCTGCTGCAAACTGCATCAAAAATGGTCAGTTCTGTCACTTTTCATCTGACACAGAAATGGAGCTTCCGAGAGCAAAGCTTTGCCTCCCACTGGCACTGGATGAAGATACAGAGCTCGGGCCGGGAAGGGAATCATCTAGTGAAATGCAAATGCCACCTCTGGCAGCACCAGGTATTTTATTGGCAGCTGTTTATTCAAGTGTTGACTCAGCCTAGTTTTTGAGATCTGACAAGATCAAGAGCCCTAAAGGGCTATGGCCGTGGGCATTAATAAAGTAATCGTGTTAAGAGATAATTAAGTTGCATTTATTAAATTCCTAATTAAGAAGCAAACTGTGAGTTTGTTAGGTAAGGAATGCTCAGTTGGAATTATTCACTTTCCACACCCTTGCAAAAGGCTAAAATGGGGAAAAAATGAAAAAATCCCCCACCTTCTGAAAAATAAATTATATTTTAGGTGTGGTGCCTATGGAGGAAGCAAAGACTCGAGCCTCTGCCCCCCCGAGATATGCTGATTAGCACAGGGAGGGGTGGGGGCTTTGTTTCCAGAGTTTTACCCTCATCCTCCTGGGGAGGATTGCACAGTGTGAGCGGGTGGTACCGCAGCAGTAGCTCTGCATAGGTGCTGCTCCTTGTGAACAAGAGTAATGCAAACCCTAATGTGAAAAGAGATATCTTTTGCTTTCTTAGGCAGTTTGGGCTAAACTCAGCTCCACTGTGAACCCGTAGCCTCCTCAAGTCTTCACAAAGACCATAACCAGCTCTCAACTGCAGGATGTATGCTCTGGCCAGACAGAAAGGGTGTGGAGGAATGAGATGTTTTGCTACCTGTGTTTTACAGAGGGGGGAAAAACAGGACCTAAGAGTCTAAGCTAAGTCTAGCTTGAGATCTTCTTGGCAGAATCCCAAACAGATCAATCTTTCTCCCTTTAAAGTGAGGGGAAAAAGTGCTGAATTGGTACTTCCGTGCCTGGGAAGATGGGAATGCAGAGCAAAAAAATCTGCTGGCATTATCTTGGGTATTTTGTTTGTTTGTTTGCTTGGCTCTGCAGACGAGGAGGATGGGAAGAGGGCTCCTCCAGCGCACGGCAACCTTTCACAGAGCTGGCGAGGGCGCGGTGATGCTGGCGGCTTTGGCCACACCTAGGGGAGTGGATGGCATGTAGCGTTTGGCCTGAGGCTCTGGGGCAGGCTTCTAGGTGGAGCCTAATAATCTTCCCCTGCTGTTCCTCCGAGCTACCGACAGCAGCCCTGGAAGCTGTGCTTTGGTTGATAATTTGTCTCCCGAACTGTGCTGCTTGCCTGAAAACTCTTGTGGAGCCTATCATTAAGATAAATGTTTTTTTTCTACAGGATTTCCTTTCCCTCTCTGCTTTGTATTCATGTCTTGCAAGAGACATATCCACAGCTGTAGACAGCTTGTGTATTTGGACAGATCATAGACATCTCTGATACTCATTTTCTGTTCCTGGTTTGGTTTAAACTCCTCTGTTCTCTAGATGGGAGATTCCTCCCCAGTCTGCCTCGTGCCCACACACATCCTAACGGCCTTGCTTTTCACACATCCCCTTGGTGAAATGCTGCCTGCAGACAGAGATCTGGCAGGAGGCCGCAGAAGCCATCCCACAGGCTGAGTGCACGTCCCTTGATCCCCAGCCTTTCATCACAGCCAAGGGCACGCTGAAGCGTTTGTTCTGCGAGCACTGCGGTCAAGATGACAGAAAGACTGAGTTAGTGGAAAGGTTAAAAGCCTGGGGCACCGGCTGATGTCCAGGTTCTGCTGCTGCTAAACTGTGTCTCCACTGGGCAGTGGATCTCAGTCCAAGCTGTTCCAGCACCTGGCCTGGCTGTAAGCAGTTGTTTCTTTTGGTGGTCCTGAGAAGCAAGGGGAGTCAGGAATACAAGAATTCCAGATCCCATGAGGATTATTTTCCTTTCATGCACACACTATGGCAGGAGATAACATTCAGGACTAGCACGAATCAAAATCATGACTGAAGAATAGATGTGGTAGGTGTGTATGTACGCAACGATAAGTGGTTTGTGAAGAGTTTGTACTCTTATTTTGTCTCCTCAGTCTTTCCTGGAGCATCTGTCTTTGGCTCTCACTCTGCTATAGGTTCCTTAGTCTGTAACAGAACCTATATAGCATTAGTGACATCTTCAGCCAGAGCCAAGTCTGCTCCTCGCTGTCCTGAGTCCAAAAAAAAACAGACAGAACATTGCACTCACAGACATCCTTCAGCCACAGAACAGATATCAGGTAAGCACCAGACAATGTTAGTCTAGATTCATGTGCAGAGCCTCTTTTAAGAAAGACTGAGGACACAGAACATGGAATTAAGAGGCTGAGTGCACGACACTGTTCCTGAAAGGCTCTTGGTGGGGGTAGGGGGGCAGCAGCAGCCACGTGGCACCAGGTGTTACCCATGGAGAGTGACACCTTGCAGGTAACAAGCAGAGCTGGATTGTGCCTTAAAGCCATTCGCTTCAAATCACTTCAGGTGTTAGTGTCATTACAAGCTGGATGAATGTTGACAAGGAGGACATCTCCTTTTGACTTCTCCCGTTTTTGCTGTGCAAGTAGCAGGACCAACATTCAAGCAGTGTTTTCTCAAATACAGTGTCTGGGTCCCATTAGTACCCCTAGTGCTTATTTTCGTTTCAATCAGGCAGGAAAGCAATTAGCACAGAGGTGAGATCTCTGATAAGATCAATCCCTTTTCTGGCAGCTGTTCACAGTCTGAAATCATTGTGAGGATATGAAGTGCCTACAAAATGATCCATAAGTCTTGCCTCTCCTGTTGATCTAGGTCCATAGTTTGGTAGGAAGGGATGATCTTGTGTAGTGTGCAGGGTTGTCTTTGCCACACTATGAACACTAGCCAAAACTGAAGCCTCCCTTCATATGCACATATATTTTACTAACCTGAATTTGCACTGGCAGAGGTTGAGGGATGCTTGTCACTTATGTGATTGCACAGTCACAAACACTTACTCACTTCTACATACTAATTTTTTTTTTTTTTTTTATTTCTTTCTATTAGGTTTGCTTTCTCTGTGGGAACTCTGATTTACAGCGATACTCTTTCTGGTTATTCAGATTCCTTTTCTCTACCCTCCTCCTGTTGCCTCTTTCATAGCCTAAGCCAAAATATTTGTCTACCACAAGCGATCAATGCCAGATTTGTTGTATGGGCAGGACTAACACAGTAAAGGATAACAAAACAGAGAAAATTGATGCTTTACTAAAAATAGACCTGCTGCAGAAGGTAGAAACTAGTTCCTCATGTCAAAGCTAAAGGATAATTAATTGAACAATTGGGATGAATTTGGAAAATGGTTCTTGGTGAACCACATCCTTCCCGTGCTCAATGAGCAGGCAGTGTGTGTGCTCTGAGGGGGCAGGATGATACAATTAAGTGAGTGTAGCAGTGGTGAGAGGGGCTGTGTTTACAGCTGTCGTGACTAAAGCTGCCTATCATTTTGTTTTTATTGCAAGAGGTTAGAGCATTATTGCCAAAGGCATGTGGGCAGTTCTTGAGATCTTCCTTTCTGAATGAGGAGGGATCGATGTGGAGCTCGGTCTCACGTGGTGACTTGGCAGAGGGAAGGGGACATGACAAGGTTTCTGGGCCTGGCATGCCTTGAGTCTGCCCCAAACAAATTTCCTTGCCTGCTCTCTACTGTACTTTACCTGTCATGCCCACAGACTGTCACTTGCAAAGGGCTCAGGCAATGCCAAGCTTTCATTTTAGCAGGGGGGAATCCATGCTTTAGGATAACGAACGCTACTGGTCTGGCCCAGTGCTGTTGGAAGTTATTTAGACTTAATTCTGTATTCTGCACACTGGATCAAGGCCTGCAGCTTAATGCAGCTATACTACTGGATCTACTGAAGATCACTCTGTAGTTTCATCTGTTGTCCTCTAACCCATGGTCTGCGTGCCATCTGACTCAAATCTCCCAAATGGAGGATTTTTCACCATTTTGCTACAACAGATTAGAGCAGCTGATTCCTGAGGCAGCACCTGCTGTTTAATTATAGTTAATAGATTGTTAGCTATAAGCACCACAGTTGCCAGCCTGGGAAAGAAAACTGTGCCAGAAACAAGCTGTTCATGATGCTGGGGAACTGGAGGCTGTTAGAGGACATGAGGCATGTCTGGGTGAGTCTGTTGCACTTCTCTTTGAAGAACAAAGTATTTGAGTAAGTGGGAAATGACCTAAAATGTCCTGCAACTGGACAGGTGCCATGCTACTTTTGGTGACAGTCTGCACCATTAATAAGGTCACAGATATAATGGGATGCCTCTGTGAAAAGCAGGCCCAGCCACAAGTACTGTGCCCCCTGTAATCAGTCAGAAGCTCAGCAACGTCAAGCTGAAGGGGCAGAGGAAGGAAGAGCCCCGAGAAGCACTGAGATGAGCGTGTTAGGCCTTGTTGACTGTGTAACACAAGCCTGTATGAGATGTCTTCTAGAAAATCATTTAGCTTTGATTCAAGAATGGCCAGTGGGGGAGAATCTGCAACTCTTTAAAGCTAGATTACAAGGTTAGTAAAGGTCCACGTTAAAAAGGTGTGCTATGTTTCTAGTCAGGATTTCAGTATGAGGCCACTTGAGCTTATTATGTTTGTGTCAGTGGTAAGAGAAGGCCCTCTTATGAAACACAGGTGTATCTAGACTGTTGTCAAGTCATCTCTTAATCTTCTATTCAGCAGGCTAAAGGAAAGATACGGCCCACTGAAACCAGTGGGTGAACCACTCATCACCTGAATCAGTTATTTCCTAGTCATCAGTGACGACAAATTAGGCAGAGGTCTTTCTGCCTCAATAGTAAAGCACCTATAAATCTAATGAAAGACCTGAGTAGGTAGAAGAGAGGAACACAGACTGGTGCTCTTTCTGAGGATGAGACCAGCAAAGCTCAGCTGTGACAGTGTCCTGGCTTCTGTTTTGCCAAGCAGCATGATGTGGGCTGGCCAGCTGGTGCTATGCATAGCTGTGACTGGCTGCAAGGCATTATTTCCTGTCTGGTGGGCATGAAACGGGGAAGCTGCAGGGTTTTGAATTGTGGAGGTGTGACAGTGAACGTGGGATGTAAAGAAAAGAAACTCTCTTTCCCTGGAAAGAGGGTTGCTTCCATTCTGCGTTTTTTCAGAGCTACTTATCTTCAGATGTAGCTTTCCCTCCACTTTTGCTACTGAGCCTTTCTAAAATAGGCTATAATGTTTGTTTTGGATATTCTTGCAAGGCTTTAGAAATACCCAGAGAGGTATTAGAAATACTCAGAGGTTGTCCTCTGGGGGAAACTCTGACTCCCCTTGTGTATTGCCTGGTCCCCACTTTCCACTCTTTTGTCTTCACTAGTTTTGTTCTTGGCATCTTGAATCCTTGGGTGTCCTAGACACGCAGGCAGGAAAAAACTTAGTAAACAAATGCAGTTCTTCCTTTGTACAAAGGCAGCATTAGGCATATCTAGGCCATCCCGTATAGAATATCTAGTAATTTTGATGAATTGTCTAAATCTGTTCCTGGATCCTACATGAAGATGATTCCACAGTCTAAGTGAAGTTGTCTACAATAATGCTTAACTAACATTACAGTTACGAAATTTTATTGCACTGATTAACTGAAATTTTGCTTATAATAAATTCAGAATTTCATTTTTTTTCAGGTGGAGAAAACTTAAACCATATTCTTTAATTTCAGTTTTTTATGTGTTTAAGATATTTTGCCGTATATTCCTCAAGTCTTTCCTGTGTGAGGAAAAACAAGTATGTTCTTTCTAATTTCTTGTTGTTGATTGTAATTCCTAAACCATCAATGTTACTCATTTTCCTTTAACTAGCTTGCATTTTGGGTAAGCGTGAGGCCTAGAAGAGATTAAAACTCTGCTAAGGTAGAGATGAAATCTGCAATGGTAGAAAAATACCCTAAAAGCAAGTCATACAGGACAGTTCAGTGCACTATAAGATGTCTCATGCTACTCAGTAATGAATAGGGAAAACGTTAAGGATCCTACTATACTTAATCCATATGTCTGTCTCTGCATTCAGCAATCAGTGGTTTAAAAACTTCCTGAACTGGAGGTTGCATCTGCATCATCATGTTTAATAGGCCCTGATGGGCTAATTGGTTGAAAAAGAAGTTAGACAAATTTTATGGTTAATCTTCAAAGCATCTGGTGACACTGAGTTCCTCAATTTACGTGCTATCCACACAAAAAACATATTTCCCACAGCTTGTCTCAGATGTGTTTGCCTGGCAATTTAACCACTGCTCCCTCCCTCCCCGTTAGCTCTTGCATCGTGAGAAATAGCGAATGTTCTCCATGTCCTCCTTATCACTTATGTTTGCACAGACCCGTGGCATGCTTCTTTTCTAGTACCAAATGTGTACTGCTCCTGTAGTCCTAGAATAAGATTGACCTTTTCTAGACAAATTATAACAATTGGTTTGCACTCTGGGCTCCTGTTCAGTCTGTGGTTTGGTCCAAGTCCTGATCCTTTCCTTCAGGGAAGTTAGTCCCCTTTTTGAATAGGTGGATTTTTTTATTCTTTCTCACCTGTATCGTAGGGCTTCACACTTTTCTTTGCATCATGAAAGACACAGTTCAGTAGACACTTATCCTGCAGGTAGGGATCACTGGAATCAGTACTGTGTGTCTTCACCGAGGGCACCAAAACTCTGTATCACAAGATATGTTTAACCAACAGTTTGCTTTGTAGTTCTCTACTTCTACATTTATTTATTTATTTATTTATTTTCAGGAACAAAAAACAGAAGCTTGTCTTCATGAAGCTAGCTAAATTTAATCAATTGATTAGTGCTAGGGAATAAGAGTGCTTCTGGAAGGTTAGGTGGCATCTGGGGATTTGATTGCCTGAACTTTGAGAATTCAGGATTATTGTTTCTGCCAGAGTAGTCTGAGAACCTTTCATCCACTTTGATTGCTGTTTCCACAACAGAAAGTAATAATTAAATGCTCAGCCCCAGTCAAACTAGTCTGCCAGTTCTCGCATCATATGTGGTATTTCACCTGAACAGTTCCATCCAGCTAAACAAATGGGGTGATCACTTAAGGGTCAAATTTTTCACCTTAAAGCTTAAGGAGAAGTGCTGGGAGATGTGATCCCTAAAGGCAAATACAAATCTAATTTTATATATTTTCATTGGAAATTCATGATTTCTTGAAGTCTTAGGGAGGCCGTAATGTTGAAAATTGAGTTAAGTTGCATATGATTCGCTTAAATCCCTGTTTGCTGCCAGGAGCCAGTGCCTTGGAGCTTGAGCTGCTGTTTGGAGAGCTGGATGTTAACCTGCCGCCTTCTGCCAACCTCGGGCTCGGTGTCACAGTGCTGCACCGAGCCACCAGAGGGAGATGGAGGGTAAATTTCTCGGAGGACCTGGGTTTGGCTCTCCAGCGTCTCTGCAACCTTTCCAGGTGCTGCTGTACCCTGAGGATGGCCACCGTTGACCAGAAAGGCACAGGTTTTGCTGCAGGTATTGCATGTGTGCACGCCTGTATGTGCTGGGTAAGGTTATAAAGCTGGATGAGCTAAAATTACTGCAGTTACAAAAGGTATCCAGCACAGGCTATTGCCATCTCTTACCTCTCTTCCTAATGTGGCCTGATTTAATGGCATTGACTGTGATTAAATAACCTTTGGTGCTTTGTAGAAGTGAATTCTTGCAGCTGAAAAAAGCTGCATAGCAGTCATTCAGAGAAGCAAAACAGCTTCTTCTTTCCCCTTTTCCTTCCTGTAAATGGTGTGTGTGTTTTATCACTTGCTCTTACATGCATACTTCTAAAATATCGATTTCAAAAGCTGGAAAGCGGCTGTCTCAGCTCTGTCCCAAATGTTGTAAGGATGGCTCTGCAGGGTTTTAGTGGGACCAAAGTGACCTGCAGGTTTAACTGTTATGGGCTGCTCTGGAGGATGGAAGTGCCAGCATTCTGTACAGGACACTTCATAGACAGTGGTTGGAACAACATGACATATATTTTATGGGATTTTACAAGGTTTTGAAAAGGAGGTTTCTCACTGGGTAGTTCATGAGGGTAATGAAAAAATCACAAGGTCTGCTGTGATTACAGTTTGGAGCAACCAAACCTTTGTCATTTATAGAAGTTGTGACTATTCCTTGCCCCGTTCTATAACTTTCCTGCAGAGAAGTGTCCTGCATGCTCTCTTTAAAATAAAGCAGCAGCTGCTCCTGCCTTTCTGCAATGCCACAAATCTCCTGCTGAAACGGGGTGAGATGCTGCAGTTTCCTGCACAAATTAACCACAGACTTCAGCTGCTGAAGTAATTGCCTGTGGGAAGGGGACAGCATGTAATTTGAGAAAGGATTTTTGCCTTCCCTACTGTGTGTAGTAGAAACCTGCTTGGTACATATGCCTGGTGCTGGGAAATCAGGAGGGCTGGGGAATATGGCTGCACCTGTACTCTGTAAATGTGTCCACATCATCCTTATGCAGGCTTGCTCATTTGTCACTTCTTTCACCTCGGTCATATCTGGAGGGTGCTGCAGTACTAAACCTTTATTCTGAGCTCTTTGTAGTCCCTCAACATTCTGTTTCAGTAATATTACATGTCTGGTTTAATTGAAATAAATGCTATATTTATAAAAATAATGAAAGGGCTTTGTTCCTCCTCCTCATACTACTTATTCTACATATCTGACCTCAGGAAAGTTACTGGGAATCTTCTGTAGAGCACAGCTGGGTGCTGGTGATGATATAAGTAGGGAGATGTGAAAAACATACAGTGGCCCTACCTCTATATTAAGGGTAATATAATTATGTGTAACACAGGAAATCACAGGCCAAATGTTGACCACTGTATCCTATGTAGATTTTGCTGAGATTGGCTTTGATTGTCAGCTGGTGGCCAGAAACGAGCTCTGACTCAGTTGTTCTCTAAGGCCACCCACCTGGTGGTTCAGAGGCACTGGAGTAGGCAGATTGCTTGTGGCTTCAGCAAATGCTCCAGCCAGAGGTCAAGTGAGCAGGAGATGGCATTTCCCTGCCCATGCAAAATGGGTTGTCCTGATCCCATCTTATTGGTAGATTTGGTTTAGCTCAGAAATGAGCTGGCTCCATGCGCTGTGGTATTAAAACTTCATATATAGTTATGCACACCCTCATATCGGAGAAGTCTAAGTATCAGATTTTGATGTTAGTCATGAAAATCAGTTGGGAGGGATAGGTAGGAGGAAGTATTCACAAACTATTACTCCGGGGACTTCTGCTAACAGGCTCAGCAACCCACTGCACTGAATTGGCTGAGAACCCCTGTGGGAGGTGAACTTTGAGGTGCTTGCAGATGGGGCTGGGGTGGCCTTACCTGCTCAAAATATGGCTGTGAGTACAAGTTCTAGCAAGTCCCATGGACACTGGTATTTGCTGCTATGGCCTCTAGGTACTCCGGTGAGAATGACCTTTGTGGGATACAGGAGTGATTTGCTGATCATCAGGAGTAAGGAGGGTGTGGCAGGGGAGGGATTGTTCCATACACAATCTCTCATATGCTTTCTCTGACTCCTGTAAACCACAGAAATCCCAACAGGCTTCTGTCTGGAGGGAGAAAGAGGCAAGGTAAACCTTCAGTCTGACCTATACAGCGGTCCTTATGATGTACTTGGATGGAGAGACAGAGTCAGTGAATCCCTAGAGAGGAAAAGGCAAAGGCCTAGCTGATGCCTCTGAAAAGAGATGTGGTGGTAGGCTTTTTTTTCCTCCTTTGACCCAAATCACTGAAGCCATTTTCAAAGCAGACCAGAAAGGATGGGGTTCCTTACACACCTTCAGGCTTGTTTAGTCACAGATGAGGCCCTTGTGTCTAAGCCACCAGTTTCTGTGCATTGAATCTGCATTGCCTACAGAGGTGACAATAGAACTAACATTTCCTTTGTGACATGACCTTTAAAGTAAGGGGAAGAAATGTCAGCCTTTTTGTAGTCTTTCCGGCTTAGCAGGTGAGATGGACAGGACCGCCAAATTTTGCTGTAGGTGGAGCAAAAGGAGAAATCCTGGAGGCCTGCTTCTATTTGTGTGCTCATCTTCTCCAGGAACGCAGTTGGTCTAGCATGCTGCCCATGCAGCAATGCTGCTGGGCTGAGAAGGAGAGCAAGGTAGGGGTTAAAATGCAGGAAAACTTGTTCTTTGGCTGTCAGGCTGACAGAAAGCTTGTCTTTCTAAGCCACAAGAATTCCACTGTTAAGGAAGTTAGTACCTGAAGCTAGCTTGCAGGAGAGCAAGCCTTGAGATAGTCTTAGTACATCCTAGTTATTAAAGTAGTGTCCTCAGTAAAGAAAGGTTTTGTGGGAGAAGAGCCTTCCTTTTGACCCTCCTTTGCTTGGCCTTGTTTTCACATTCTCCCTCAGTTCTTTTTATAATGTTATAACAAATTTTGATAACTTATGTTGCTGGCCTGGAGCTCAGAAAACTGGAGAAAAAATTGTCAGGAAAGAAAGTATAGTGCCAGTGCTTCCCCCTGCCTGGTCACCGCTCCTTTTCCCTAGCTCTAGCTGCCGGTAGCTCAGGTTGCTCTTGAAATAGAGATTGCTGGGTAGAAGGAGAATTGAGCAGCAAAAAGGCAGGCAGGACCTCAGCATTGCAGGAACTAATATTTTCTGGGAAGGAAAAAAAAAAAGAAATCCCTAAGCAGCTCTGAAAGTCACCACATTACAAGAGGGTGCATTGAAATGTGCTGCTGGTGCCTGAAATCACTCAGTATGTCTTGGCTATGTCAATGGCTTGCACATGGTTGTTTTTTTTCCTTTGAGTAGCAAAAATTGCAGATGATAGATTTTTGGGGTTGGTAGAGTGTTTCAAATCAATTTGTGTTGTCCCAGGTTCCTCAGAGTGCAGTCCTCCAAAATGAATTAAATTGTTTTTGTGCCAGCAAAGGCCGTGTCACGACTTGACTTTCATAGCCAAACTGGAGGGGTAAAATTCTCGCCAGCCTTCTGTTCAGTAGGTACGCAGCACTTTCTTCTGTACTGAAACCTAAACGCAATCACCCAGACTTCTCCAGTTTGCAAAACTGGACCTGAAATAACACATGCCCAGACCTTCTCTCCGAATTTTGCCATAATAGTTTCTGTCAGAAAATTGGATTAGAAGTGAAACAGAGGAGAGCTGTTCATCACCTGCCTGTTTTAATCAGGATTCTACCTGGTGAGAAGTTGTAGTGAGGTTCAGTCAGATTCTTGTTGCTCTGCAGTGATTTTCCTATCTCTACTTCAAACCACCCTCTGTGGTGTTTTTTTTAGAGAAGGAAGAATGTACTGCTCTGCTCCACAGAAGCTACTTATAGCAATGTTCATGGTGCTGGAGGGATGTCAGCTTTCCTAAGCTGTGGGGCAGGGGGTAAGCAGGGATTCAAGATAAGAATAGCACATGAAATCTTAAATTTGACAGGCCTGTCAGAGAGGAAATTACAGCTTGGAGGAGGAAAAGTGGTTGTCTTTTTGAATTTTCTGTAGTAAATATAAAGTCTGGGGGTTTTGGCGGTGAGGAGGCAGTTCCACCAGGAATGTGTAAGGCTTTGTTTGGGACATGCCTGCCACAGCTGTTTTCCATTATAAGAGAGCAAGAGGAGGACTTGGTGACAAGGAACACTCTATGCTGTGGTAGAGCTGGTGTAAAAGGCAGGCTAAAGGTTAGAGGCTGGAAGATGCTGGAAATCGCTTAGACAGCCCAGGTGGTACTTGAATGAGCTTGGCATAGGGTTGCCCTTTCCTCCCCTTCTCCACTGAAACAATAAATTGCTGACCTCACCTGGCAGTAACTGCAGTGCAGTTTCCAGCTGTGCCAGGGGCCGGACTGTTGTCTCTTTATGGTCTGTGTTTAAGAATATTTTGCTTGCTTTTTAAATTATATTTTAAATTCTGTTCTCAGGCCAGCTTGAACGCGTACTGTGGAAGAAATAGTGGTATTTATGGCTGCTATGCTGAGTTTCTGCAAAGATTTACGCCACAGGGAGTGGAGGGCAGAAGGGGGGATGAGAGGTGTGGAGAAGAGCTTTGTAGCTCCGATCTAGAAATGTGCCGGTGCACATACATGCACTATCACAGGCTGTTCAAAGGTCAAGAGTTGTTCTGGCCTCGTCTTTGAGGCAATTCAGTGTGTCACCCCAGTGTTGGAACAAAGCTGTCCAGAAACATTGAGACACCCCTTACCAGCCGGTTGTGCAGAAGAGTCCTACGCAGGGGACAGAAGCTCCGTTTGTCACCACCTGTGTGGCTGCTTCTCTGGAGATCAGCCTGTGGTTGTGCCACCTTCTGTGAGCCATCCTCTCCTCAGCAGACTTGGGCTGACTTAGTCTGTTGGCCAGACCTTCCCCAAGGGAAGAGGAGATGCTTCCAAATAGTGTGAGCGTTAGTGAAGTGGGGCCAGGTATTCCGGTGCTGTGAACACCCAGCAACTAGGCCTGAGTTTCTGAAGTGCCACCCTCGGGCCCAGTCTTTCTGTCCTTAGCACCATGAGATGTTTAAGAAATCCAGCCTTTTATTTCAATGCTTATATGATTGCCAGTCTACATACCTGGCCTTGCATTGTGTGTGTGTAAGATATCGGGATATTTCACTTTACTCATCCTGGTTGCCCTCCTATTTTAAGGGAGGGAGGTGAATGAATTTTTGCTTGTCCTTTAAGTAAGACTCAGCACTGATGATGTCCCACCTTACAGGAATACCAACTTACTAATGAGTTTGGTCTTTGAATTCAGGGCTGTTTGTTTCCCACCTATTCCAGCCTGGGTTGTGCCCAGAATTTTTAAACTCTTTCAGAGTCCTTTCGGATTCTTTCTTAAAGAGCAAATAAATGAGAGTTCATCTCATTTATGAGGGAAATAAGAATGTTAGAACCAAAAGCTGGCCTGTTCCCTGTGGACATGTTATTGTGATAACGGGCAGCTGATGACTAACCCAGGGCAGTGCCAGAAAGCCAGCATGATGACCACCACTCCTACCAGGGCTCTGGTGTTGGCTTCTTACAGTGATATCACGGTGCTAGGAGCTCAGGCCAGGGACAGTCATGGAGCCAAAGAAAATATTTAAGCAAGGGCTGATGAGCACAGACTGCGTCTCTAACGTCATGTGTTTCTTGGAAATTTGAGTGCTAATGGCTTAAGCTTTTTCACTTCTGCTATAACAACAAAGTCAACAGCTCAGACAACCTCCTTCCCTCAATCTTTTCCCCTATCTCTTCTCCTCCAACTTATTTTTTATTTTTTTATTTTTCCTCATGGGCCATGAATAATGATTATTAATCACTTAGAAGGCTTGAAAATAGCAGGGAGGTATGGAAACAAGGATTCAACCTCTCCCATCCAGATAGCATGGGCTGGAACACAGAGAAAGCAACGGGCTTTGTGTCCTTGCTCCTGGCGAAGTCAGGACAAAGATGATATGCTGGTCAAGTTGCCCAAGGAGAGGGTATCAATAAGGCATCGATGAATTTCGGAAGGATAGGCTGATTGTTATTTCTCTGTCTTTGTTCTTTTTGGCCCCTCAGACAGGTTACAGAACTAGAACAGGTCTGGCTCCTGCTTCCCAGTCAGCTGAAATTCCACGGGATGTGGCTTCTCTGCTTTTCCTCTCCAGTCCTCCAGAGATGAGACTTTCATACTCCAAATACAACCACTTCAGAGAGGAGGCACAGGCAGACTTCCCCACACCCATTCTCTCCAAACAAGCAATGTGAGTGCTCCCCCTTTGACCAAGTAGCAATACAAAGTGCATTCCACAGCTTCTTGCTGAAATTCACTGCCATAGGTTTAGCTACCACTTGCCTTCTTTTAATTGCAATTATTCAAAGACATAGCTTTTAGTTCAAGTAGGAGGAGTTCTGGTATTTTATACTAAGTAGAGTCATGGTCAGATTTTAGCCTGCAGTTTTTGGAGGCTTGAAAGACCTTTTTTTTTTTTTTTTCCAAAGCCAAGCTGCTTAATAACCTGTTGCAGCCTATACTTACTAATGGTCTCAGACACAGAGCTATTGCCCCTGTATAGATTTCTTTTTCTTTCCGCTGGCATGCCTTCTTGAGGTTAGTCTTTTAGTCTTGGCAGATAAAGTGCGAGCTCCTTGTTTGCAAGTAGCTGCTTTATACTTTCCACTTTGGCTTTTTATTGCCCAGTTGCTAAGGGGCCTTTATTCCTGTTGTGTTTTCCCTTTATTTTCCATTTGGTTTCGGGTAGTTTCAGAATTTATAGTGTCTTCTCACAATAATAACAGATGTCAGCATGGCTTGTCTTATGTCATCGACTGTGTAGACCAAAACAGGATTGACCACCGTTGAACTGGGCTTCTGCATATGAGCTGGCAGTGCATCCTAAAAGTCCTTTGGGACTTGAAGGTAAAGATGTGATTTTAACGTGAAGAATCTCTTGCTTTCCTCACTGATGAATTGATGGAAGCTGGTGTAGGTGTCATGTAGTGTTCTTTACCTATGGACTTGAAAACATTTCAGAGGAAAGCAGGATTCTTCCCCCTTTTATAGGTGGTTAAAGCAAAGCACACGGTAAAGGTATTCATCAGATCAGATGGTGAACTTGAGAATACAACCCAGCACCTCAGACCATGCCCTCTTCATTAGGTGATGTTGCCTCTATTTTCATTCCATTGCTGTCCAAATCTGACTGCTGGTGTCAGGAGACACAGGGAAAAGTGTGTGCAGTGGCTGGATAGGCATCTTGTTATCCCATGAAACCACAGAGCAGCATCAGCCCTTTGCAGTGTGGCAGAGCCCTTCCTAATGCTGTGACTTCTCTTTTTAATGATGTCTGAGATTACTAAAGTAAAGCAGCTCAACAGCTTTATCTACTTCTTTTCTCTTTTTTTTTTTTCCCTTCTTGGTGAGTATTCAATTTTTTTTCAGCCTGGGAAAGAGAGAAGCTAGTCAATTTGTACTTCTGTTCATTAGCACTGGTTTACCCCTTTGTGCTACTGGGCATCCTAGTAAACTAATGTAATTCTTTTGTAAGGAATTGTTAAAATCAGGGTGAAAAAGGGACCGCAAGAGGTCATCTGGCCCATGTCCCGGCCTCAGGAGAGAACTGACTGTGTGCAATAAATCTGAGAAGTGTTTGTCTTACTGGATTGCTTAAAACCTCTGGCAGGGCTGATTCCTCACTCTCCATTAGCATCTATTCCAGCTAACCTTATTATAATAATATTTTTCCTCACTTCTAACCCGGACCTCCCTTGCTGTGATTTGAGCTTCTTGACCTGTTTACCAAGGGCGTAGATTTTTTTCTTTTCTCTTTACAGAAGCTAATACTCTTCTCACTTTTCTCAGTCCTCTTTCCTATAGACCAGCCAATCCTGATGACTATTGCAGCTACTGATGCCATTTTCCAATGAATATCACAGCTACCCTGTAGCATTTTTATCCAACCCATATTTTTCTGGTTAGTTTTTGAGGTCATGTGAAACAGTGCTAAAGCCCGTAGCAGAGTTAAAGTATGTGGTTTCCTGTGCTTGTCATCTGTCTGTATCATAAAAAGAAATTTAAACACGCTTCAAGTGATTCGTTTGTGACAGATGTGTGCTGGATGTTACTTATCTGATGATTTACCTGGTGGGTGCTTCCAAATGGTTTGTCTGTGTTTGGTTTCTGTTGGAATTGAAGTTGAACTAAGCAAGTCATGCTTCTGAGTCCTCTCTTTCCCTTTTCAAATATGAATACTGTCTTTGCATTCAAAATGTGTGGATGACTCTTCTGTCTTCCAGAAACTTTCCAGTCCTGCACAAGCTGTCAGAGATCACCTGTGATGGCTCTGAAGGTTCTCCTAAATTTCCTAGTATTAATATCATCCAACTAAAAACGATGTATCAAGTCTATTCTGTTCTTCCTGAATTCTATCCTGAGGTTTTCCCATATATTTCTATTAATTATGTCAACTGCCTGATCTATAGTGGTTTTTAATAGATACTGAAGCAAAAAATCATTATGCCTGCTTCATGACATCCAACAAGAGACTTCATTGCCTTGTAGTAAATAAATTCCTCACTGGTTTTCCTTTCTCTGTTATTCTAACAAGGCAAGCTTTGTCATCTTTCTTCTCCATGCTAGTTGTATTTCCCTTTCTGCCATGGCCTCCCTGATTATCTCTGTATACCTGTACTGTTGTTTTATATCTACAGGCTTCTTCTCTGTGGGGAGGGCTGCTGAAGAAGTCATGATTTGGTCTCTTTGTCCATGCAACTTCTACACTAGGGCAGTTTGTGTCTTAGGTACCCTTTCTTTAAGGATTGGAGACTCGTATGAGCTTCTTTCCCATGGGATCTGTCCTCTGAACTCTGTTCATTTAATTCCATGTTCCTTGCAACAGCTTAATCTGTTTTTCTCACTCTTTCTTAAGGCTCCGAGGCTTTATTGCTTGGTCACTCTCAACCAGCTTGCTTTCCTGCTTTGCTGTTTCAGTGTGTTTCAACAAATAGGGAGGACTTCAATCCTCTGTGTGGTTTCTCAAGATCTTGCATCCACAGTGTTTCTCCTCACGTATGGCTGAGGAACTTGTGGAACAGCCCATGCTCTGCGATATTCCTGTCTCTCTAGTCCCTTACTTCCCCTGGAAATTAAAAGTATTTTTATAATGAAAATTGCCATATTTCAGTTTGGCTGGAGTTTTATAACTTGATTTCTAAACAGTTTTCTTATGGCCTGAATTTATACCAGGTGTAAATTACACCTCTGTCAGGTTTTGTTCTTGATTTACCAGCCACATTGAGGAATTTAGATGCTTGCTTTACAAAATCCCTTAGGGAACACAGCAGCAAGGAAAACCCAGAAATGCTGGAGAGGTGAAAATCAGTAAATCAGAGCTAACTTTAAGACTGGCCTGTTTCTGCAGTGAAGTCAAACAGTAAACTGAAGATAGAGCTGGTGGAAATTTCTTGTAAAGACACCATTTTTTTCTCTGGAGTGAAGAAGTCCAAGATGTTAACACTATCATGTCCTGCTCTTTGGCAGAGTGCTCTGATGTGTTGACTTAAGCAATTGTTCTGATCTCATAGACATCCAAGTAATGAAACCCTAATACTTAACACTTCTGTTTCCTAAGCTGAATGTCATAAGTTCTTTGTTTTAATTGATGATGTTTTGCTGATACTTCATTAGTACAAGTATTAGCTTTCAAATAAATTATTGTGCAGAAGTTCTGAACTCCTGAATGGTGCCTCAGCACCACATTCCTGTGCCTCTGTATGTGGTGGACTGTATCAAAATGCACGTCTGTTATGTATTTGTACGGTGCAAATATTGTTTGTTTAATGCATGATCTCAGCATCAGAGAAATATCGGTGAACGTGAGCAGTGAAGAGTCCAGAATCATTAATGATTTAAAAAACAAAAAAAAAAAAACAGCACCACCCTGCTTTCCAACAGTGAAAGGTGCTACAAAAATCGTAGGTATTAGTTGGACTACCCGGAGCTGCGGTGTGGCTGGTGATGCTCACCAATGCTGCCATCTACAGGAAGTTATTCACCATTGCCGACCTTCAGGCACGTTTCACGCTGTTGAACCACCACAGAAATAACTTCATTTTTCTGTACAGAGTTTCAGTCAACTGACTTGCCACATAGCAAACTCAGTGTAGGCATATTATAGGTTCTTATATTTACAAAGGGCTAAGAGGATGATGTTCAAGAGAATACTAAATGTAGGAAATTTGCATGTGTATGTATTGATGCCTGCATAAATCTTATAGAAATATTATAGGAAATCAGGACTCTTCTCACATTTACACCTGTCTGCAGCTTTTCCTTTACACGTCACCTTCCTTTTCCTCCCTTACCTTCCACCTCCTTTCTTTGGCAGCCAACAGGAGCACTTGGTGCGATCCCAGCAAGAACCACTCCAAGTGCTGTCAGCAGGCAGCTAGCACGTAGAGTTCACGTAACATTGCATTTGGGACCAGTTTCAACATCCACCATTTTAATATCTAAATAGTCATGGCACTGAGCCATATCGTGGGGCCTTTCCCACTGCATACAAGAAAGATTCGCATCTTGCCAGGACAAAGCAAGTCTTGCCTGGCATCTTAACCGCCCACAAAAATTAGTCAGACAGTAACTAGTCGAGCATGGCTTCACTCCTGCTTACAACACTTTTTATCTTAAGCAGCTTTGAAAAGTCAAAGAGTTTTCTTTTTATGTGCTGAAAATGTCAAAGAAATGACCTTTGTGACCTTAGCTGTAACTTAGTTAAGGGAGCATCTTACCAGCAGTTTGTTCTGATACTATTTCTACATCTTCTAATCCTACACTACTTGACTTGGTGATGCTTTTAATGATTGGAGGTGAGTTTTGTCTTTTAAGGTGTGAATGAATATGACAGGCATGTACTAGTGCTAACAGATCATGGTGTTTTGCAATGTTTCCTCTCTACACCCAAGTGCTTGCTGAAAGGGTAATCACACTACAAATGTAGCACATTCTGTGGCCTGTCACACACATTGTAGCAGCTTATTTTTATAGTATTATTTTATAATATTTATAGTATTATTTTAGATGTGAGTATCAACCACAGTTGTTTGGGGGTAAAATGAGGCAGGGCTTGGCTGTTGTATGAATAAATGCTATGGCTCTGAAGACAGATGGATGCCAGATTTACCTCTTCTCCTACGAGAACTGTGGGCTATTCAGCAGCTCAAGTATGACTGCGTGGAACTTCAGTTTGCAACCACTGACTGTAATCTGCCAGCTGTAGCAAACCTATGGTGCATAGAGAAAAGAAGGCAAATACACCAACCTAAGTTTGCAGTGAATTGAATATTGTGGTGAAAAGCCAGTTACCATGGGTGGGCAGATGGGAGATGTGGAGTGATCATTTATAGACATCAATTACTGCATAATGCTTTTCTTCAAACAATGAGATTAGCGGGGCTTCAGGATCCTTCAGAAGAACCTTTCCTTGCTCTGCTTGGTACAAGACTCCTGTGTAGTGCAGAGATGCTTGGAGCAGTGTAGAAGCATGTAAAGATGCCACGCTAAATCACAACACTTCTCTCTGACCCTTTTAGGGTCTGTTCTTACATTCTCACTATCTCAAGCCCAGCTCTTTCCAGTCAATGCTGCATTTGGCGAAGGCATCTCAGGTTACCCTTTATCTTATGTCATGACTAGAGCTAAGACACTCCTTGAAAAGTTCCCGTGTGAATATAGCACTGGAGTGAGACCGAAGAAACCTGCTGCTGGCTGTTGTAGTAAGGCCTCAGGTGCTACCTTGTGTTAATGGCTGTGCAAACTTAATGTTTTAGGTCCCTGCAAGCACTAGAAAAAGGGAGATGCTTAGCTATATGAATGGACCTACTTGGTTGGTTATGCGGATGCAGCATAGGCTACATTTAATGACCTTGCAGTCTGGATCAGGCAGAACATATTATGTTCAACCTCTTACCTGAATTTCTTAAAAAAAAAAAAAAGTTTCATTTGGGGATTTTCATAGTGCTACTTCAATTCTTATTTCTGTGCTGACTTCTTTAATTTTTGCTGTCACTTTAGATTTCCACTGAAATATTGGAGTTGCTTGTAAAAAAAAAAAAAAAAAAGTCTTCCACAAGGAATATAGGGCAAAAAATTGCAGCTGACTTTCTGTGTCTCTCCAGGCAGAATCATTCTCCTTTCACAGTTCCCTTATTTTCTGCTAAAGGGATAATATTTCCTCACTTTGATACAGAACTTTGGTGACCAATAATGAGATGTAAAGTGCAGCTCAAATAGTTTTACAACTGGCTTTGCAAAGGTAGCTGACATGGAAGTTCTAAACAGCAACTCTTGCTTGTACAGCGCAGAGAAATGTGATGACTGCTGGTCTGGTAGCTGTAGCAGGGAGTTTAGTTGTGACCAGAAAAGTATTCAGAGTCCAAGAATCACCACCAAAAAAACCCACTGAACTATTTTTATGTTTTCATAACTTTTTATGGTGACATGTTTCTCCTCCTCAGGCAGTGTCAGCCCCTCTGTTCCTGAGGCTGCTGGCCAGCAGGAGGCTTTGGGAACAGGCTCTTTACCCTTGCCATCTCACTAACACAGTACGACCTTAACTATTGTTTCAATTAATACTACCAGGATGCCTTTCATACATTTTTCAGTATTAGTGTTCCTCTTGCAAACCTGTCAGCCATCTCTCCTTAAGCTCACTCCTTCCAGGAAGTCTCTATCCCATAGCACTCTGATGTCTTGACTCGCAATGTCTCTAGATTTTCCTGTATTTACATTATTGGCATGTGTGTTCTCTTTGTCTCTTTTGGAGTAAAGCTCTTGGCAGATGGGCCCTGAGTACTGTAGAATATCTCAAGCACTGGCAAATGCTTAAAGATTGCTATTCTCAGGCTCCTTCCTTCTGTAGTCCCATCTAGATTACTTACAACACTTCTCTTCCTTAAAATATAACTATTTGACAAAATTGACTTTTTTTTTTTTTTTCCCAAGCTCCCAGCCCTGTTTAGCTGCCGTAACCTCACTGGGGTCACAACAATGGAAATGGCTGCACTAGGAATGTCAGGGTTGTAATTCCATGCATGGCACTGGAGCCCTGCCTGGGAAGGAAAGTTCTCCAGTTTATACATGTATAATGCACAATGTTCTACAGTTGTATCTATAACGCACACACGCTCTTTCACTTGGCTGCCTAGGCCCCAAAAGAGTAGCTTTTTTTGATATTTAACCGTAATGCTTTCCTGACCAACCTAAACCTTTTAACCTTTTTCAGTGCTTGAACCCTTATAGCTTTCCCAATAAGCATAACAAGTCATGTATAGAAAACTTAACATAACAAAGTTTGGCTTGCTTTTTGTTGTTAGTTTCATAAGTGTCTTAAAAGAATACAAATCAGAGGCTGAAAGATCACTGGCTTAAACTTAAGTCACACATTTTTATGTCTGTATGACAGATTCTTGCTGGCTTAACTGTTCAGTTCATGTTATAGTTTATCTGGGAAGGGGGAAGAAATAATAAACTGGCCATGTTTAAAAAAAAAAGTTGGGTTGATGAGATATTTTGGGGAGTATTTGCTCTGAACAAGATCTGCCTCTACTACTGTGCAATGCCAGGGAAACTGCATGATGTAAACAAATGTGTACATCTGATGGTCTTTTTTTCTAGGGATTAGGAAGTAATAATGATAATGCTCTTTTACCATGTCAGGCAGCTTAATTAGTGGCAGTGCAGCTTTTTAGTTCTAAACGTCCAATGACTTTTTTCAAAGCAGTGCCTAAAAGTCCTGTGCAACCTCAGACCTGGCTTGGACTGTGATGGTATCTGCAGGGAATGATGGTCTGAACTGGCAAGACAGATAAAGGAAGAGGAAAAAATTTACCATGTGGGCAGAATATGAGCAACTGATGTTGTGGGAGCCACCGAGTGGTGCCTATAGAGTCTGATGGATGGATGTGAAGACAAAGCCCAGGTTTTCTGAAGCATGTCATCGTGAGTCCATAACCACACCCAACCCTTGCAAAGATTTCTTCAGATGTCTTCTCAGTAGGTGTAATCTTAACTACTGTTGTATACATGCTATCCTCCTTGCATCTAGTTTTTGGAGGAGATGAGGGAACCTGCATCTAGATGATATTTTCCTCAGTCATTTCTTACTTATTCTAGATTACCTATACACATTTTCTCTTGTGATAAAGGGTGAGAAGGACTAAGAGTATCTACATAATTTTAGTTTGTGGCTGCTTTCTGTCCAAAAGGTGGGTGAGGAAGTATGAAGAAGTGTATTTGAGACACTGGAAAAGGAAAGTGATTCTGTTTTATGGTCTTAGAAGTAGTGAAGGAAAATGTCATCTTATTATTATTTTCTGTTCACTTTGCATTCTTTTTGCAAAACCACAGAATATCCTCAACAGATTTGGATCTAGTGACTTTGTATTCAATAAACAGTGCTGCCCCAGAGGAATAAAGATGCATGTCTTGGTACTGATATTCATCATAAAATAAACCTGTGTGTCATTTATAAGGCAGTAAATTTACTTTAGGGGCTTCTGCAGTTGTCATTAAGTGTTTAGCTCTACAGGAGCTCAGACAGCTCTGGCAGCTGGGAGAGAAGGATGCTGTAAACTAGGGTAGGAGGGAGAAATCCAGGAGGAGTAAATACATAGAAAGCATTTAAAGCAATTCAGTCAAGCCAAGTTTTCCAGCTGTGGTGGGATGGCTAGGCTACCCCGAAGGACATCCCTCAGAGTTCACATACAGCTGGGCTCTTTGTTTTCCCTTCTATGCCTCTGCACTTCCCTCCTTTCTCCGTCAGGGATGACCACAATGGCAGAATGCAAGAACTGGCCTGCTTGCAACTTCGAGGGGGAGTGCCGGGCTTGCAGCCTGCATTCCTCCTCTTCCTTCTTCCTATAGCCAGGCCCCAAACCTGCTGCAGCTTCCTTTACACTATGTGGACAGAATGAAAGGAAAACTATTCCCCCTGCCCCTTTCATGAACGGAGAAACTGACGAAATGCTAGACTGTGACTTACCCAGGGGGTTACTCAATGCCTTGTTTCACCTAGGTTTTCTTGGCTCTGTTCTTGGAGTCCTACTTGAGTACTGTGCGCATGCAACCTTCTCTGAAAGGAGTGCCTCTTCTGTTAAGGAAAAGAAAAAAAAAGTGTAACACCATGTTGTTGCTATCCCAATAAGGTATTTTTAACCTGTTTTTCACTTCCTCACAAATGTATGTGTCTGATATTTCAGGAATGTCACAGCTTTGCTCTCCCTGGTTTTGCTGGAGGAATTCTTGCAGGGCTGGCAAAAAGGTGGGAGGTAGCTTTCTCAGCACACAGGTCAGACTTCCTTTTGGAGTTGTCCAAATTTAATTTTCTCCCCAAACCCCAACAACATATTAGCTGAGGTTAAAATGGCATCTTCCAGGTTGGAGGAATACTTCATTCCTCCTGACTGCTACTAGATTTGCCAGCACTTTAGGTAACAATATCTTTTAGCAGAAGTGTTATTGTCAAAGCCCCCCAAAAAGCATTCTGGTAAGACTTGTTTTTTCCCCTAGTTGCTTACCTCTATAGCCTGGTCTCTCTCCCCTTTGCTTTAGCTTTAAGTCTGCCACCCAATCTGTTAATTGAGGTAGGCTGATTCAGGAAGGAAAGGGGGTACCAAGCGAGAATACTCTCTAAAAAGAAACGTTAATTTTATTCAAACATCTTATTCCAGCTCCGTGCTACTGTGAAGAATGAACTTCCACATGGCATGAAACTCTGCAGTTTATGTCTGTGAATAGTCCTCTAGTGTTGCTGCGTGGCTCCAATTGGTCACCGATGGATCTTTCTAGTCTACACAGTTCTTATGGCAGGTACCTTCCTCTGGAAAACATGTTTTCTGTTGAAATCTCTGTCTAAATCCAGTCAGTGCCATCTTTATCTCTTTTAGCCTCTACTTTTCTATAACATGTTTCTGCCCCTTTCATGTTGGTAATGCGTTTATATGAACAGGGAGCACATTTAACAGGGAAAAAGCAACAAAACATTGTTGCTGAAAAGTGCCTTTCTTTGAGAAGTACGGTAGATGAGAAGTGTTTTCAGAAAATATTTTGGTGAGAAGAAAAAGCTAAATTCCCCCTCACAGAAGCAGGCACCCACCTTTTTTCCTGGAGACAGGTAAAGGAGTGCACATCTGCGCACTGAACTTCTACATCAGTTGCAGAAACGTTTCTTTATAAACATGGGGCAAACAACTTTTCCTGACCCTTCCTGTGTCCCCCTTGCAACCTCCTGGCTGGTTTTAGAGTAAGTGTTCCAGAAAGAACAGGGAAAGAGGAAGGAGGGAAGGAAGGGAAGAAGGGAGGAAAAGAAGGAAGAAGTAAAGAAGAAAAGAGAGAAGAAGGAAAGAAAACACCCCTAACTCCCCCACCACCAGACTCAAAGAAAGAACCGCCCCAACAGCCCCCCAGAGCCAGGACTCCACCCGCATCCACGGGCTCGGGGCCTGGGCCGCTCCCCCCGGCGTGGGGCGGCCGGGCTCGGGGCTCCTCCCCGGCTGCGAGCAGGAGGAGGCGGAGGAGGAGAAGGAGGAGGAGGAGGGTCGTCTCCAGCGCCTCCTCCCTTGCCCGCCTCCCTCCCCGCCGAGCGCAGCGCCCCGAGCATGGAGCCTGCCTGAGACGCTCCGGCGGCTGCTGCTGCGGCACAACATGGAGGCGGCGCCGCCGCCGCTCCTGCTGCTGCTGCTGCGCCTCCTGGCCGCCTCCCTGCTTCGCTGCCAGCCCGGCCCGGCCGAGGGTGAGTTCTCCTGGGCGCCACGGGGCCCGTGGGGGCGGCGGTGGGGGGGAGCCTCAGCCCCTTTTGTTGTAGGACTTCGCCAAACTTATCCACCCCCCCCCCTTCCCTCCCGGGATGTGGACGGGATGGGGTGAATGGGGTGAGAGGGGGTTTTGGTGGGGGGTACGTGGACGGGATTTGGGGTGAGAGGGGTTTTGGTGTGGGGGTGCTTGTGCCACGGGTTGCTATTCCTGCTCCTAACCCCTCTTTGCTCCCCCTAAAGGCACGTGTGTGGTGGGGAGGGGGGGGGGTTTCTTTCTGCACCCCCTCGGGACACGTCCTTGGGGTCCGAGGGTATTTTCCCTCCGGGGCAGAGGGGGGGAACTATGGTGAACTCGTAGGGTTGCAAAAAAAAAAAAAAAAAAACAAAAAAAAACCCACAGAAGTCGTGCCCCCAGAAAAACCCCAACCTACCCTGCGCCGTGCTTCTTCCGCGGTCCCAGCCGCGGATTTCTGCGGGGTTTGGGGAAGCTGGTGTCGGGTGTCGCTCCCAGGCGGAATCAAACCTCTTGGCACGGCTGCCAAAGGGGGTGGGAGGAGGGCGAGGGCCCCCCCGCAGCCCCCCCGGCTCCGTTTGTCAGGCTGTGGGCGGGCTGGGGGGCTGCCACGCGTGGGCCCCGGCTCCGCCGAGCCCGGTTTGCTTCCCCGTTCCGACCCAGCTTGCTGACCTGGGCACCCAGGTTGCTGGTACCTTGCTCTTTGCAGTGATCCACAACACTGTTTTGAAGTAAAAGTGCTCCCACTTAAAAAATAAAATAAAATAAAATAAACGAAGGCTGCCTTCTGTCAGCAACATTCTTGGGGAAGGGTCTGGGGGTTGTTCCTCTCCTCTCCTTTTTCTCGCTGCTTCAGTCCCGCATTCGTAACATCCTCCGCTGGGAGACTTCTGGCTTCTTGCTGCTGCATCTGGCCCGCCTGGATCCGTCAGCTCCCTTGGATCCATCACCTGAGCGCTTTAGCAAGCTGAAGCCTAATTGTTGCAATTTCCTAGGCAGTTTAGAAAACTCGGCAGCGCGGCCAAGGCTGGCAGAACATCACCTCAGGGCCTTTTTTATGAGGCCACCCACCTTTAGAAACCATCTGTAATTATTAGAACTGTCATTTAGAACAGGAGAACTGACCGTTTTCTGCTGGCATCGTTGCTCGCTGTTTTTAGTTGGAACTGTATGCAGGTGTATGCTGTGCCTTGCTTATTCTGCCATAATTATAGGAAAGAGATGTCCTTTGCATCTCAGACGGAACCTTCTTTATCTATACATATCGCCCTGGTCTTTTAAAAATGTTTCAGAAAACCTGAAGTGTGACTTGTTCCATTCTGAGTATTTCTGTTTGTGTGAAGATGTTCAAGTTCCTACTCGAGTGAATTCAGCTATGTAGCTTTAGGAAGAGGGGAAAAAAAAATAACTTTTAGGGAGTCTTAAATGGAGAGAGAACAGGCTGATAGTGCTCCTTGAGGGTTTCCACCCATTTACTTGTCGGTGTTACGGACTCTAATCGAAAGGAGTATTTTAAAAAGGAGATAAGTTTGCTTTTGGAACTCTTAAGGAAGAAATGTAATGCAGTTCACAGTAAGACTAAGAAATACGTTGTAACTTGAAGGTTGGATTTGATTCACCTCGTATTAGAGCCAGTGATTCTTTTAATATAGTATATATTCTGTATCAACAATCACGTTCCTGAAAAATGTGTGGAAAAACTCCTCTACAAATGTGCTGGTTTTTAGTAATTAGCTGAAGAGTCTTGGTTATAAATCTTAGTGACATTGCTTTTGTTCTGAGTACTTAGTAGGAAGGTATGTGATTCTTTGTTAGGTTGGTCTAGATGGTGCTTTTAAGGACAGCTCATCTGTCCTTTTGGAAAGAGCATGAATGTACTATGAGGGGCTCCCCACGTTTTCAGTTGAGTAGTCTTGGTTATCAGTATGTTCTGTATTTGTAGACTGCAAAATGTCAGAGAGGTGTAATATGTACTGTATTTTCACCTTCCAGACATGTTCATAAAGCTGTGATTCCTCCAAGTTTGAAGAATTACAGCGTGTTTTTCATGCATGTGAGACAGACCAGCTGTAAACAATCTGAAGAGGCTCGTGCTTTCTGTTTCCATTCCTGAGAATCGAAGCAGATGCCTGACTTTAACGGACTTTTACCTCTTGAAATTATTTTGATGTGCTTATATTACAAATATGTAAATAGATCTCTGCAAGGTGGGGGATGTGTTGGAACTTCTCTAGTGTTAAAGCTTCTGCTAAGTTTAGCGTGTTATAATAGATTCTGAATGCTTTGGCCATGAAATAATTTTTGCTGTGGAGTAATGTCCTTGCTCTGTATGTGGTCGTGTCAGGAGTGGTTTTATTTATGTGGCTTGAAATAGTGATAGTCAAGATGTGTGTTATAATGGACTCTGTTTTCACCGAGGTGAGATAAAATGATCATTGCATTTATTGCTTCCTTGAAGGGGGGTTCATTTGCCTGTTGAAGTATTCAGGAACAGGATAACTATAGCAATTACATGTTTGTTGTTTTTCATTTTTTCTGAAAATATTTTAAGTTCTGAATGCTTAATACTGTATAGCAGATGTTTTATGTGTGGCTCTCGAAACCTAAAAGCATTTGAAATAATTCTTGCTAAGAAGTTATCTTAAGCAAAAATTGCTCTTAAACTCACAGGAACTTGGTTAGCTGTTGTTTGTGGTATACTAGAATGCTTGACAAAATTGTGAGACTATATCATAATTTTCTTTAATGGAATGATTATTTGCCTAACATTAAGAAAAGCAAGATAAGGAAAGCTGAACAGAGAAATGTGTGGGTGATTTACAAAAGTTTGAAACCAGGGATGCAGTGTGAAATAAAAAGTGCAGTTGAGCACAGCACTAAGATGGCTTTTAATTCATAGTGCTTTTCTTGAGATAAGCTGAAAGTAATGAAACTTATCACTCTGCTTAAACACAGAACACAGCAAGATAGAACATGTGCTACTTTTATGACGAGGGAATGTGCTACGTAGGAGTCCCTACAACTTCAGAACTGTTTCAGTCAGCCTGTCGCTGGTTTCGGTAGCTATTTTCCTAGTAGCTACTACTAGCATGGTGTGAGGGTTTGTCACAAATTATGGTCGTCAATCCGCTGAACTAGTGAAGAAATGCTGGAACTTCAGACTAACTATGAAATTTAAGTTCATGTTTTCAGAGCGCTGCTGCTTCTCTGTCCAGACACAAAGGTTTCACTCTCTTTTTGGTATGGTGTTTGAATTCATTCGTTAGTTCTGGATGCTTTAAATTTACTCTTGTGGTAGATGTTTACATAATACATATATCAGTTTGACACACAAGGTTAATACTGTAGAAGAGTGAATGTATTTCATCAAAATTTGGCCAGTAATGTAAAGTTGAAAGCAGTTGTCCTCTTTTTGTCAAAGCATAAACAATAATGATAAATCATTCTTCATGATGTTCAGAAATAGCCTTAATGGCAACAGTTCAATTTGTTTAGTTTCATATTAGGTCTGTATTTTTTGTGAACATAGTGTATTGTACGAAAGCAACCTGCCTTGTTGAGGTTGAGAACAATGACTAGGTTTAAATCTATTGTTAGAAAGAAGCTGCGCATTGTAGGTAACTTTTTTCTAAGAAACGCTCTTATTTTTCCCCTTAAATATTTAGCCTAAGAGCTTTTAAACATCCAAAATATTTGACTTTTTTTCAGTACAGAATTTCTTCTGCGAGTTGGTATGGCTGAGAAAAAACACAGTATTAAGAATACTTGAAGGAAATTGTTGTTATTTTTTTGCTTGGGATCTCTGTGAATAGGTATACTCGAATAGGTATCAACCTGATCCTTGAGAGATGAGTGGCAGTGGAATAAGTATCCTCCAAATTTATGGCATAGGCGAGCAGCAGTGCAATTCTACTAAGCACAGTAGAGTTGGCGTTTTGTTTAGAAATTTGAGGCAAGTGGATTGTTTTCCTTTTTCGTTACTTTTTCTGTCAGAATGTGCCCAGCAACACTGCGAGTTCACTTAGGGCATGACCAAGTAATGAGAATATAGGCTGGGGACACTGGCTGGTCAAAGCCCCATGCTGTTGGACACTTGGGACGTTGTGAAGAAGTCAGAGATGTGCCATCTGACAGTGCACATCTGGGACTTCTGAACTAGAAAAACACTTCTGGAGAGCCCTATGCTCATTAAGTTAGGCCGTGGAATGTATCCTAATAGAGTTAAAGGATATTTTGAGCAGTATTTGAGATTGTGGGAGATCAAACTGTTGTTGGTGAGAGGAAGAGAGAAAAGTGGAAGTATGCCCCAGAGGGTATCGTTCAGTACAGTTTTTCGTTAGGAGTTTATGGGCCAACAATTCTTTTGGTTCCTTCTCTCTCTTGGAAAAAAATAGGATGTGGAACTCACCAATGTTTCATCTCTGCGGTTTTTGCTTACTAAAGAATAGATGGAAACTATCTGTCAAGCCACAAACTTCCACTGAGATGTTCCAAGGAGTTTAAGGAATGGGTGATGTATTGGTAAGGGTGCTGAGGGTCCATGTAATAAACAGGATTTTTAATTTAGCTGTTGATTGCTTCGCTCTTACTTGACTTGTGCTTTACCTGCCAGCACAGGCAGATGTAAGGCTGTTGTTTTATATTAATTGTAAATCCATGGGTGACTCTTGCAAGGACAGAAATAAATTCAGACGTTAGGATTTAATTGGTTAGTTTGTTGTGGATAATAAAATGGTTAAAGCAACCAAAACGACTTTTAAACAAACAAATAACTTCTGTGATTGTGCTGCATTAAATTAGCTGAAAGGGGACAGTCTTATATTCAGGCAGGCCTGTTGGGAATAAGAATATATCAAACAATATTTAAAAATATATCATCAGCTACAGGTATTGTTTCATTTCTCACAGGTCAGTGTGCTGACAGCAGATGCAATAGCAAGTTCCCACTGCAGTTGTGAATGGTCTGAGACCATCAAATATTTGTATATGTATTTTAAAGTGCCCCTGCTTAATAATGTAGTTGTTGAATACCATTTGGCACTTTGGGTTTCTGAAGTGCATTAGATAATTCTGAATATTCTGCTAGCATAGCATCTATTATTTATTTTTAATACATAAGGAAATTGAGCTTCCCCAGTGTAATTAATTTGGGGGTTCTGTCCTTTCGTTCATAGAGGACCACCACTGGCCTGAGTTTTGTCTGAGGCAGCTGACTCATGGATTATGTAGCTACATTAGGCTCAGTATTTAATATCTTTTTTTATGGTGATCTCAGAGGTTCTCTGCTGCCCTTTCTTTAGGTTGTCATGAGTTTATGTTGACATTAATTTCAGTGTTGTTGCATTGAATCTGATTCATTAATCTAAACATTTTTTTTTGCAAGTGACTTACTACATACGATAATAAAGGTGTTAAATTAGCCTTGAGGGACTCTAGATACTCAGTCTGCAAGAATAGGTTCGATCTGAAGTAGGAGGTGGCTGCAAGTGAAGACAGAAGCTTGGCCTCTTCTTTCTGTGATGTTTGAGGTGTTTTTTTTTTTCGTTATAATTTAAAAAAAAAAAAAGCCAGAGTGTGAAGGAAACACTGTCTACATAGTGTTTCCAAACCTCTTGGCTGAGGAAGATCGGCTGATTGAGTGGACCTGCTGAGTTAGTTTCTTGTTTTTTGTGTTTGGGGACCAGATAACATCTACAAAATCATGCTGTAGTGATGCTCATTTTCTTTTCTACTCTTCTGTGCTGTTTTAACTAAACCAAAGAGAAAAGGAGTAGAGAATGTGAGAAAATTTGATGGTACAATGCTGCTATAACTTATGAACTTTTGAGATGTCATTTTAGAACTTTGACAGGATGTTGTATTGAGAGTTTGTCTTCAGTCCTGTGCTCCAGGTTTTGAATTGGGCACAAGTTATGCTGAACGGCAGGAATCCACTTAAATCCTTATCAATAACTTCAACGTACCTTCTGTGCAGATTTCAGTTTCACTTGGATTCGATTCATGAATACTTTGTCCAGCACTTGTACTTCTATTGGTTTTCATTTTGCATGAACGCATTCTTTCTGGTTGTTGTTGTTGTTTGTTTGTTCCAAATTAAAACTCTCCTAGCTGGAATTCAGAGGGTAGAAAAATGTTCAGAAGACCAGAAATGTAATTCGAAGTTAATTTTTATGCAAAATTTCATGCTATAGAGTATGGCTGTCAAGAAGGTTGTTTCCTGCAATATCGTTGTAAATTGAAAAATGTAACCCTAAGCTTGACAGGTGTACTTGTCTTTATATGAATTAAAAACAAAAAAAACCAACATGAGTGCCTAACTGACAATGTATCTTGTGGATCAGCTGAACAAAATGTCTTTGTGATAACTTGTATTGCTTCAAATTATCCAGTGCATAGGATATCCTGACCTTAAACTTCTGTGCCAGTGTACTCCACTGCATGCCCCACTTCTGCCAGGCTGTTTTCTCTAAGTGGTTCTTAAAGATGTGGGTTTGACCTTGCTGTGAGAGAAAAAGTGAAAAAAGTGAACTTTCTGTGACAGCGGTGTTCTGCAGTACCACATTTTTATGTTGTTGTGTGCTGCTGGAGGAAGGAGCTGGGCTGCGCGTGCTGTGGGTGTTTTGCAGGTTTCCTTCCCTGGCGCATCTCTGTGAGCTTTTTTCCTTTCCGGAGTAGCTGGCATATGCCACCTAAAGCTTAATTTCTTTGTAGCGTGTTACATTTCTTTTTAGACTTCTTTATTTGTATTTGTTTTTCCTTTCATTATAAAGGAATTTAAAAAGCAAGAGTTTGGCTTTTGGATAACAAGCTGTCTAATGATGGTGAATAATTCAGAAGGAATGGAACGTTATGAGATTTATTACCTGATGTGTAACTATAGGGGATGTCTGCATAATATACTTAAGCTAAAAGTGCTAAGACAGACCATTAATACAAAAGCCAGAATGCTGTTTCTTGAACTTTTTAAAAGAGCAGAATTTAAATTAAAAAAAAAGAATCCTTTGTTTTATAGACGGTGTCACCTTTGACCGCTGAATCATAAATTACCCAGTGTAATACGTTGCGACTGATATGCATTAATTGTGCAAATTTTGCCTTGGTTTAAAGTTGCTTTGGAGGCTTTCTTTCATACGTAACTTCAGTTATTTCAGGTAAAGTGTGGCCTATTTATGAGTTTGAACCCATTTAAGGAAGGTCACTCGGGCCACAGAATTACCTGTTTTCTCTATCACACTTCAGTGTCATTTTAGTCATTGAAAATTTTCTGATTCTGGATCAGTTGAGAAGTTCAGATTAGAGCTGCCTTCCTACCTCAATGAATTTTGACGTAGTTTCTCATATAAATAGTGTTTTTTTCTTTAGATTTTTCTTGTTGCTTCCTCTACTTGAGCATTGGAAGCTTGAAGTATGTGTTTAAACTTTTTTTTTTTAGGGGAAAATGCATTAACAGCAGAAAACGGTACTGGTAACTTACCTGGATGTGTGTTTTGCAAAATCTATGAAAGCAAATTAAACTGCTGTGTTAGAGTTCACATTCCCAAGTCAGAGCCAAGAGGATGGAAATGCACGTGGGCAGCGTTTTCCACATACAGGGTCTACACAGCTGTGGATGGTTTGGAAAAAAAAAAAAAAAAAAAAAAACACTATACATTTTCTGAGTCTTCAATAGTCGAGTGAAAGAAATCTGTACTATGGAGAATTTTTGTCTGTCTGGGTTTTCACAGCTTGTTTTTACTATCTGGGTAAAGCTAAGACTTACTTATCCATGCTGTCAAACTCAGTTTGCAGGTGTTCAAGTGCTAGAAAGTATATACTCAGAAACAGTTCAACATCTGGACTGATTTAGGCAAACTGCATGGTGAGATTTAGGTAGGGTGTGGCTATTGCAGGCAAAACCATAGTGAAGTCTCAATAAATCGAACTTGGATCACTTGCAAGTCTTTCCGTTTTGCCTTTCTCAAAACCTGCGTGAACCTAGATATTCATCTCATCAAAACTTTCTTTATAACCCCCTTCTACTCCACCCCAAACCACAAAGCCCCACTACACTAGATGGCAGCTCTGACTTGGGAACTTGTGTACAGAAGGAGAGTGTTTTCTATGATGCCATTAAAAGCTGTGTTTTTCAATTGCAAAAGTCAGATATGGGACTATGAGAAGAAACAGTGCATGCCATAAGGAGACAGGAAATATTCCTGGAGATTTTTTTTTTTTGAACAGAGTAAATCAAACTCTAAGGGAGATGAAAATTTTGGTCAATATTGTAGCTAATGACGTGACTGGGAGAAACGCACACAAAACAGCAAAAAGTTAAGTGAGCATTGGATAATATTTGCAATAAATACACCACTGTCGGGAGGTATTACGGAAGAGTTGCAGACGAACAACTGCAAGAGTGAGCTCTGTAGCTTGCCTGTAGAACTAAGGCGTACCATTTGGACTTTGAATTGTGTGCTCTCAGGAGAAGGACCTGGAGGTGTTGGTTAATGAGAGAAGCTCAATGTGAGGCAGCAAGGTGCACTTGCAGCTCAGAAAGCCTCCCGTACCCTGGGCTGCACCAAAAGCAGCGTGGGCATCAGGGTGAGGGAGGGAATTCTCCTCCTTTCCTCTGCTCTCGTGAAACCCCATCTGGAGCCCTGCGTTCAGCTCTGGGGCCTCTGATATAAGAAGGACATGGATGTATTAGACTGAGTCCAGAGGAGGGCCGTGAGGATGATCAGAGGGTTGGAGAAGTAGAAGGCTGGCTGTGAAGAGAGGCCGAGGGAGCTGGGGTTGTTCAGCGTGGAGGAGAGAAGGCCCCGAGGAGACCTCACAGCAGCCTGCCAGTGCCTAAAGGGGGCTGCAAGAGAGCTGGGGAGGGACTCTTTGTCAGGGGGTGTGGTGATAGGACAAGGGGTAGTGGTTTTAAATGGACAGGGGGTGGGTTTAGATAAGCTATAAGGAAGCAATTCTTCACTCAGAGGGTGGTGAGGCCCTTGCGCAGGCTGCCCAGAAGAAGCTGTGGGTGCCCCATTCCTGGAGGTGTTCAAGGCCAGGTGTCTGTTAGTGGCCAGAGACGTGATATACATTGTGATTAATTCTCTCAAGTGTTTTTCATGTCTCTGTTCATTTCCACTGGTCACTACCGTCACATCTGACTGCAAGCAAAAATGAAATGCTCAGCTCTGAAGACTTTTACTTTAAAGGGCAGGGAGTTGGCCATGAAGTTATTGTCGCTACTTCAGAACTTCCCTTCTGCTGTCATAGCAGTAGAAGCCAACACGTTTGCTGGGGGTGAGGGGTGGTAATCCTTCTACTTGAAGGAATCCCAAATGGTTGTGACAAAACGCATATGTTGCATGCCTGCTAACACAGAGGTCATTCTGTTGTTTGCAGATTTCAGTGCTTTAAAGAGCATTCAAGACATTTGTGGAAAGTGAACACGTTTTGCTTGAGCCAGAGGACTGGAAAATGCTTGGATTTTGTTTACTGACTGGTAGTTACTCAGAGTTGAAATGTGCTACCAGATAACTTAATTCCCCAGAGCAGAGACAGATTTGCTCATAGTTCACAGAAGTGCTGACATAGGCAGAAGACATCTCTTACAAGGTCCTGGTGAGCTTATGCTGAAGAACGTACGTGGGGAAGCGTGAGATGTTTGAGAGGGGAATGCATTCCCTGTATGTATGTGTGTGTGAGTGTGTATACAATATGTATGTTTTTATGTGCTTAAATACTTGATTAACCAGTTTCTCCTGCTCTGTTTTTTTTCCTCCATTCTAATGTTTGTGTTATTCAATAACCTTCCATTTCTAAGGGGAAAAAAATGCTTTTTTGTGTAGACTTCAACTCCATGTCTTTATACGGGATTTTAAGGAGGAAAGTTTCACAGTTGCTAGGCGTTGCGCTGGAATTCAGTACACCTGGGTTTCTTCTTGGTATTGTTACTGAAGCATGCCCTTAAGTCTGTGAACTTCAGCTTTTCATCTTAGAAAAGGTGAAAGCGATATGTAAATGATCTCTCTGAATGCATCTTGGAGTGCTTTACACGAGAAGCAACTCGGAGTAATCTTTTGCTATACCAATGCGTTTTAAATAACGTTCTAGTAATAAACCTGCTCTATTTGACTGTGTTGTATTAGTCTCTCAGTAAATGGTGTTTCATTAGAAGAAAATGAAGCTGCAAACTAGCAGAACAATAGGGAAAGTGTCCCTGAAAAGGTAGGAAGATGTGTTTTATTAAGCAGAATTGTATACCTGATCAATTTCGTGCAGCTAAATCTTTGATCTTGCATAACCAACACTTTCTAAACCTTTTTCAGTCTTTATTTTATAATTTTTACATGGTGTACCTTTCTCCTGTGTTGGTAGTGTTTCTTCTTAACTTGTAAGCTCTTCTAGGCAGGGATCTTTTGTGTAACTTTTCATTTTACCTGCTTGCTTTCTGCTTTTTTTCCCACTGTCTGAAGAACCACGATTGCTAAAGGCTGTAATGTGTGTAGGTGTGTAATTAAAAACAGTGGTCAAGAGAGCTCTTGGAAACTTGTTGGGTTACTTCTCTAAGTAGGATGATGAGACAGCATCATTGAATGGAAGAAAAACAAAACAAAAAACCACCACCCTCTTTTTTCTGCCAGCTTGAGGAGACTGCTTGCTGTCCCCTTAGCATGTGGTTCTGCTAACATTGTCTGCCCATGGTAGAATTGGTAAAAATGGAGAAGCTGCAACTTATGTTTGAGGATTGCTGTTTGGCATTCAGCCTTGTGCACAGTGGAGAGAAGATGAGTAGGTAGAAGTACTTTACGTTTGTGACCTCTGTTCCAAATCGTCTCTCAACTTGCACGGTCCAAATTAAGGTCTTCATTGTTATCTGCAAAAGATTTAAGTGATCTAGGATTCATTTACCTTGGCGATTATCACCTCAACACATCCAGCCCTTCTCCATACTGCTATAATAATTACAGCTCATGGAAAATAACTCTGGCTGCTGCTCCCCAGGGTGTGGAACTCCTGGCATCTGGAGATAGAGCACATCTGGCGCTGGTCCTCAGAGGCACAACTCAGTCGGCCAGAGCTTCAGAGCTTATTGCATGTGGGGAGTGATGCAAGTGACATGTTTTCTCTGAACAATGGCTATGGGATCTTTGTAAGCATTGGCCTCTCGCCTGGTTATCCTGATTTTTTTTTTTTCCTGAGGAAGTCTGTGTGCAGTGAGGGAGGATGTGGAGCGCTGTTAAGTTCTTGATACAGCCAGCTCAGTACCTGCAGCCATACTCACTCCTTGGGACTGTAGTTCTTACATATGCGGAAACTGTGTGTAAAGGCTGCTGGGCCCATCCAGAAGGCAGCTGGTAGATCTTGGTAAAGATTCTGGTGTGCGTTTGTGTTTTTCTGATTCTGAGGGTTTTGCGGGGTCAATGTTGTAGGGACATGGAGTTTTCTTTTTAAAGTCGCATACTGTAGTGCACGACTTTGAGGAATGTTCTTGGGACCTGTTTGTATGGATTAAGAGGCTTTTGTAGGGTAACAAAATGTACTTCATTTGAGATGGAATATGCACTCAAAATTTAACAGCTGTTGCAGAATAAATTCCCCAGTAATGCTTTTATTTTAGAATGGTTTCCATACAAAGCTCTGTTAATAAATACTTTATTGTAATTCTTTCTTAGCATTAGCCTTGGAGCTTGTTTCTGCCTACAGGAATTGGGGCTGTATAACAGGTTCATCTATTGAATCTGAGCATCTTCTGGTCACATCATGATATAAACTGATTCATTAGCATGGTTGTCTATAACATAACACCTGTCCATATGATTTCTGACAGCCTGTTAAGACCCTCTTGTCTATGAATGCTAGTTTGTGAGGGAGGATGCCTTCTATGTATCTCTTCTCTTAACACAATGCTAAGAGCCTGCGAGAACATCTTTGGGGCTATGCAGCAAGAGAAGAGCATCTGGACCTGTTTTGCTGAGGTTTGACACTTCTTTGTCATTGCTAGGGGTAGATGGGAGGACTATTTGAGTGGACAGCAGAAAAACTGATACTTTGCTTTGGAGTCCATGGTGTAGGACAGATACAGTCGAAGCAGTGAACTAGTATGTGGCATGCATTTGTTCTACTTGCAAGCTTTGCTGTTCTTTAATTGCTGCTGAATTCTCCAGATGTTTCTCTTTACTACAGTTCCCCAGCTATTAATTGGGAAGAAGCTGCTTTAGACTTTCTTTCCTATGCTCATTTTGACACTAGCAGCAGTTCCTTTTTTTTTGTTATAAATAAAATCTTGGTCTGTGTTGGAAACCAAAAGGACTTCAGGTCTCTCTTCCCTGCTGGGTGACTGTCATTGCAGTTGCAAACCACTGTGTTGACAGAACCTCATCATGGACTCAGTAAAACTTGAACGATTGAGAGGTTGTGTACCGGTGCTTAGGAAATGCCTTTGTGTGCTTTACGGAAACTTGGACATCACCAGGCACGTGGAGAGGCTGCAGAGAAAAATACAACTTGACAGCTGCCGTGCTTAGGATTACACCTGTATACAATGCTTTGTCCTGTATAACTTGTCAGCTGCTTCATTGTGAGGCAGAAGTAATGTGTTGGATTCTCCAAGAATATACTTATTTTGTCTGGCAAGGTGAATTTTGAGAACTTTTTTTTAACTGGAGTCTCAGTATGCAAGTATAGCGCATTCAGTCTGAGTGGGAGATGGGAAGCATTACGTGCACACACTTAAGACTGTAAAAAGAAGCTTTAGCACTAGTTTGTTATTATAAAATCTGAACTAATGTTGGCTGCTTATGAAAAAGAATGGAGTTCGCAGGATTATTTTCCTATTTGAACATCAGCAGGACACAAAACCGATTACTGTGAATATTTGAGCAAGTCATGTTTGCTTAGTGAGCTTGGCAACGTTTCTGTCATTGAAAGTTTAATTTTTTATCCAAGTTCGATTTCAAAACTTTGGCCTCAATCAGGAAGGTGAGGTGGCTGGGAAAAAATATTTTTATTTTTACTTCTATTTTTGGTGTGGATGATGTCAATCGTATATATGGCCAGAAGCGAGTGTTTTATTATCTTTGTTGAGAAAGACTTTTTGAAACGAGTAACGGCAATTTAAATCCAGTCATAAATATTGCTTGTTCCTAAGAGGATGATTGTTCTGGAACATTTACAAATAGGTCAGCCTCCAGCAGATAGTATTCTGTGCCGGTCTTTCTCCCAGGTTCTGCTGAGCATATGCCAAACGTATGATCAGACTCTCTGCAAGATGCTACAGATCTTCCAACTTCGATTCCACTTGTTGCACTGGCTTCAGCGATGCATTGCTAAAGCAGTAAAGTTTCCAAAACACTTCTCAGTGTCTGAAACGGCATGAACGTTCTAGTCCTGACAGTGGGAAATTCATGTTAAAAACCTGATCTTAAAGCAAGAATCTGTGAAACTTGTCTATTAGCAACTTCAAAGGCCATCTTTCTGTACAGTTGTAAAATTGGCACCAACAAAAAAGGCTGTGTTTAAATTGTACGCAGAACTTTACATGCAAACCCCAAATAGCACAGAATTTGGATTATCTGCAACTTATAGTTTAGATATTTTTTCCATCTTCCCTGATATTTAAATTGAATTCAACAAGTGCTTCTCTTGTTGCTTCCTAAATACAGTAGTTTTGTTTGTTTGTTTATTTTAATAAACAATTGAATCAATATTTAGGCATAGATTACTGCAAATGGGGTTGCAACAGTGTCATGCCACTCAGTGGACTAATTTGAAATGTTCTAGACCCTACTGGGAACATTTTCTTAACTAGCTGTGTTGCTTTAAGTCCGAATGAAAAGGAATTTGGTTGCAAAATCTGGCATAATTTAGGAAGAGGCTGTTTCTAAAGGAGCATTTCGTCCAGTGGTTCTAGTTTAAGCAGCTCCCAGTTTCCATACCGTGACCCATGCAGGGACAGTACAAAAAAGTGTGGTCGCATGGCAAATCAGATTTAGAGGACTGGTTGGGCTGAAAGTAACCTCCTGTTACAAGCATTACCTGCTGGTGTGTGGGGTGTTTTTTCCTTGCTGGATTTTTTTTTTTTCTTTCTTCCCCTCCTCCTTCTTTCTCCAGTCAAATCATTTTCCTGTACTGGTTCACAGAAACATGGTAGCATAACATACAGCTTATGATAGCTGGGGAGCTACTGGGTGAAAAGTAGCCACAAAGATATCTAGGTATATTTGTTCTAGTTTTGGCTGGGATAGTTAGCTGCATTCATAGTAGCTGGTGTGGTGCTCTGTTTTGATGAAAATGATGGTGATAACACGCTGATGTTGCTGAGCAGTTTTTACGTGGGCTCGAGGGCTCTTCTGCTTCTCTTCCGCCCTGCCCGTTGGGGAGGCTGGGGGGGCACGGGAGAAGCTGGGAGGGGACAGGGCCAGCACAGCTGACCCGAACTGCCAGAGGGGTGTTCCATGCCATATGGCATCATGCTCATCCATAAAACTGGGGGGTGAGGAAGGAGGGGATGTTTGGAGTGATGGCATTTGTCTTCCCAAGCAACTGTTAGGCACAAGGAGCCCTGCTTTCCTGGAAGTGGCTGAACATCTGCTGCCGGTGGGAAGCAGTGAGTGAATTCCTGATTTTGCTTTGCTTGCATGTGGAGCTTTAGCTTTACCTAGTCATCTCCCTTTTTCTCAGCCCAGTTTTCTTCTACCCTTCGGATTCTTCCACACATCTCACCGTGGAGTGAGTGGGCGGCTGTGTGGTGCTGAGCTGCCTGCCGGTGTTAAACTGCAATAATACTGAATGTCTCCAGACTGCAGGTGCTTCTTTCAGCCACCCAGCCTCTCCCCGATTGACTTCATTTCTTCAGTAATAGTGTGCTGTCTGACGAAGTCCCTGTAAACTAATGCAGAACACAGGTTTTAGGGAGAGTGGAGCGTGTATCTATTTGTATGCACATAGCAAAATTAGAGTATAGAAGTGTTCTACACCTTGGTTTACAGTTTGCTCTAAAGCTGCAGTTGTACAGCTGTGATGTGTTATGTTAGTGGTGTTGCTGTCCTGTCTGTGTTGATGGCTTTAAATTGCCAGAGGGTAGATTTAGGTAGGTTACATTCTTCAGTGAAATTCTTCACTCCTGTGGTGGTGAGGCACTGGCACAGGCTGCCCAGAGAAGCTGTGGATGCTCCATCCTCGGAACAGTAAGGTCAGGAACAACATCTGTATGTGGAAGGGAAACCTTAGCTTAGAAATGACCTATGCCAGCTTTGCCAACATCCCTTGGCATCCTTTTGAAATCAGTTTCTGAGAAGTGGAAGGTGGTAGCCTGTATGTAACTCGCCTACCTGATGGGGGAATAAGAGGTGCTGCATTTGCATTGTCAGAGTTCGGGTGGTTGCAAAGCAAAAGCAATCCTTGTACTGCAAGTGCAGTCATGGAGCCATCCATCAGATGTAGTGTTAACAAATACCTGCATACCTGAGAGAGGGGCTGCTTTATGATACTGGGTAAAACATGATTTAAATCAATTTTTCTGTAGTCTAATAAAAATTGTGATAGTGCAAGATCAAGGATTTGATGGGTCTAACTTATTCAGCTTTGAAGGAAGGGTAATGCCACATGTTTCCATGCAATTCAGATGTTATGCAGCCTATGATGTTTTGTTCTCTGTTCTTTTTTTTTTTTAAATCTAAACTCAATGTGTTATTTTTGCAAGTCTTTAATTGTTTGTTCTGCACCTCATTAGCAACAAGAATAGCATCTTGGAGAATCTTCTAAGGAACACAGAAACGGAGCATGTGTTTGCATTTATAGTGTGATGTTATAGAGGGTTAATTGTATGGATTAACTGTTATGCAGGAGCAGATAGACGTTCTCTTCTTTGATGTTGTGTTGTTCTGTGGTGTGCTTGGACAATTACTGCATGAGACGAAATTTCTAGTTTGAAGGCTTCAACTTAAGTAGCCTTAAGAAATGTTTGGTGTCATTTGATGTCAAGTCTTACAACCATATGAAGTGTATACGCACACATACATTTATATATATAAAGATAGGCACTCCAGGGTTTCATAAAGGAGGCAACATAATGCTGTAATCAGTGGAGCACATGCTTTTGAGAGATTTTAGATACCCTAACTGCCTCCAAGTAAAACATAAGATGTTTTTCACGTGTTGAGAACGGAGAGGAAATAAAATGCATCTTCTTGCTTCAGTGCTTTGTGGTGCAATTATTAAGAAGAGGAGGTGGCCCGATGGTAATGACTTAGAGTTACTGGTTCCTCAGTGACTCGTAGAAAACGAGTTGGTAGGTCTGAATCTCATTCCTGCTGAATCAGTAGGTGTTTCTCACAATGCTGCTGTATGGTACAAGTAGTAGTGTCAGCAAAGGGAGCAACAACAAACAACAACAAAAAACACAAACACCCAACCTGAATTGTCCTTGAAGGTGATTTACTTGTCACCTAGCTAAGGTCTGTTAACAGCAAGGTTGGCCTGTATTGCACATGGTATTTACTAGAAGACTGACGTAAACAGGGAATTCGGTGTTTCAAGTTCACTTAGTAAAGGAGAAAGAAATCTTCATTTCTTTTTAAATCTTCATTGATTTATTTTTGCACTAGATGAGCTTGATAAGGGAATTATTCCTTTTCAGTTTGTACTGCTTTTGCTCTTCGTGTAATGTTGCAATGCTTTCTGCCAGTAGAAAGTGAAGGTTGCCCTAACTCCGAGCAAGTATTTGGTTACAGATCGAGGTGCCTAAGTTTAGTATAGAAGCGAAGGACTTCTGTCAGCTCTGCTTCAAGTTTGTGCTTGTTTGTGTGGGCTGGGATTTTTTTATTTGCTTTTTTGTTTTTGTTCTCAGGAGAAAGCTGAGTTTCATAAAAAGCAAGTGCTTCTGTGGTCTAGTTTACATCTAATTTTTGGGGAAGGTAGGTTTTTCCTTTAGTTTAGCCTTCTCTCTGACAATGCTGCAGAGGCTGAGTGAGTGCAGACAGAGCGTTCAATTTTCTTGCAATTCACTAATGAATTTTAAGGTGTCTTTTGTGCTGTTGTTTTTTTAAAAATTATTCACATAAAGCTTACGTTTGGGTCAAAATACTTTTTAAAGAAGTTTTCCCCCTTTAGTATGTAGGAAGAACAGCCCTTCTCCTCTGTATGTAAATGTGTGGGTTAAACTGGGTTCGTAAGACCCCATTGTTTTTTAGGAGGGTAGGTGTTTGCTTCTGTATTTGGTCATTGTAGGTCATACCTGGAGGGAGTTACTTAAATGTAGTCATTTCTTGCGTATATTTATGTTTATTAACAATCCACTGCAGGGGATTCTTTAGAAAAGGTAAAATGCAGTTGTTAAATGGTAATGATGTCCTAGTGTCTGGCATGATGCCTGTGCCACACGTGTCACATTTTTGGATTGGAAGTGTGATTTTTGGGCTGTGGGCCCATAGCTTTTTGTATTAAGTGGCATGCAGTGTGTTTTATGTTTAAAAAAAAAAAAAAGTATACTGCGGAGCGCAGAATCCATGGTATTGCAACTCCAAAACAGTCTGCAACAACTGGAAATGGAAGAAGTTTCCTGGTTCGGCTCCTGAATCATAGCAGTGTGTTTTTTTTTTTTCTTTTTCTAAGCTATAGCACGTAGTTGGGAATGTTTGCAGAATGGTGCTTGGTGGTTGTTTGTAAAAGTAGTGGATGTTTCCCAGACACAAAGGGAGCTTGCTTCCTGCTCTGAAAGGCACGCAGTCCAAAGTCGTGTCTGCGGTGCTGAAACAGGTGTAGTTGTTACGCCGGGAGAGCAATACTGCTGTAAAAATCCAGATAGAGGGAGTCAATGCGGCTCCATGTAGCTGATGAAATCTCAGGTGAGGAGTGTCACTGGCTTTTTACTTGATGTAAAAGTTTCCTTTTCTCTGCTGGCATTTTAAAATTGAAATAGCGTCTTACTCAATGCGTCTTACTCAGAGCATATTAACTCCCTGTCAGTGTAATAATTACATCTTTAGCAAGGAGGGCACAGCCAAATAGTGAAAATGAAGGGGAGAGGAAAGGGATACAGTGCACAAAACAGTATAATCAGATCACTGACAGCAACACATTGTTTGAGTTGGCTTTGTTTTAGTATAAACAAACGCATTTTGCTCTGCCCTCCATGCTGCTGCTTCCTTGTGTAATGCTCATAGGCTTGCACCCTTCCTTCTGCAGAAATAAGGGGTAGTTAGAGCATTAAATGAAATAATAAAAAACAAATAAGCTTCCCCCCCCCCCCCCCCCCGCGATGTGTTTTGTCACCTGTGTTCTTTGAGCAGATTCAGAATTTGTATACTTAAATTATTTGTGGTGGAAACTGTGTTCCTGTTCCTCTCCCTGTCATTCCAGCAGTGTGCTGCTTGTATCTTTGGTCTTCTGATTTTGCAGATGAGCCAGCTGTCTTTTGATTCCCAAAATGGCGGCCTGTATCTTCATTTTTCTTTGATCTGACACTGGCTTTTTTTTATTTTTTCCCCCTCTATTCGAAACAACTGACTGTAGCATAGCCCCAGAGTTTTCTTTTGCACTTAAATTTGCTGAAATTGGAGAGGAGAGAGATGGAAAAATCTTCAGTCGCATTTCTCCGGATGTTTTGTACATCAGGAGTCCAGTCCATTATTTGCAGTACACCTTGTCTAGACTGCCAGAGGGATGGGAGAAGGGATTGGGGGGGGGGGTATTTGCTTACTCTGTCTGGAATGAAACCCTGGTTATAGCGTAGTGCTCCACTTGGCACATCTGGGTTCCCATCTCGGCTCCGCCACAGCCTGAAATGTGTAGCCACGGGTAAGACCCCTAATCCCAGTCTTCTGTGGGCTTCCTTTCTTTGTCTTGTGTGTCTAGATGGCAAGTTCTTCAGGTGTGAGTCTTTCACAATGTGTGTGCGTCGTATCTTGAGGGTGACAATCTCAGTTCTGGCTTCTAGGTGTTACTCTAAAGAATGGTGTAAGGCTTGTGCTTTTTTTCCCCTTGCATAGTTACTTTGAAGGGAACGTATTGAATTCCTTCTCACTTTGGACCTCTTCTGTGATGAACTGAAAACTTTTTAGGCATTCATTTCCTTTCTTGTTTGGGAAAGGCAGATATGTGTTGGGTTAAAACAATAATTAGGCTGGGCTGTTTATACAGGTGGGGAAGCATGTGGGCAGAAGAAGAAAACTTCTCAGAGTGAACTAGGAAGAAAAGAATATGTTTTTTTCCCTTCAACCTGCTGCTGAGGTTGAAATGCACAAGACCTTTCTAGTTGCTTTCTAGTACCTCTCCAGCTTGCTGTTAGGACAACTTTGTGTTTCTGCAATAGGAGAGTATCTGACAACCTTGTGGCAGCTGCTCCTCTTTGTGCAATGAAGGTATTTAATTTATTCTGGCAATAGTATGCCATTGAGACTCAGATGCAAATTTTAAAAGGTAAAAAAGCATAACTTAAAAAAAGTCAAAGATGAATTGTAATTTGTAGCTCTACATGAAAATATTTTATAATCTTCTTTTTGTGTATGTGTGGGTGGCTACGTCTGTGTTTGGACATCAGACTTCCATTATGCATTGCTGTTCAGACACTTCAGAACAAATGCTTTAACCTCTCTCCTGACCCTGTTATACAGGTAGGCTGGTTAAATGAAAATTTTGCTTACTGCTTATTCAGATCATGTTTGTGTTGACCTGTTCTGATGTGGAATTTAAGAAATGAATGGCTTCAACCCGAAATGAGTAGTGGTGTTTATGTGCCTTTGCTATGAAAAGTCCGCCCCGTTAACCTCTCTGTGCAAAGTGGTAAATTGTGCATGGATTCCTTATAGGACTGTATTAGACTCAGAGAGCTGCATTAGGAATGGATGTTTTTGGGGTCACGGTACTGGGTAAGCCACCTGGCAGATTGTAATTTGTTTTCTATTTTACCAGACCACCTCCTGCAACCACTGTTTAAATATTGCCCCTCTTTGCATTGCTTCTAAGAAACAGTTTCATACTTTGATTAAGGATTCAAGTACAAACTTGCGTTTTGCCTAACACAATAGGGCGCTAGTTTAAATTCCATAGCGGTGTTTACCATTTTCAAACCACACTGGAGCTATCTGTCAGCTGACTCAAGACAGTTTTCTTTGTGAGAATTAATATGGCACTGTGCTTGTGACCACAAAAACTGGAAAAAGCCTGTCCATTGAGATTTCTGGTATTTTCTGATTTTAGAATAAGCAGAAGTGGCATCGAAATAGTCTCTTACGTGGTACTGCAGCTGGGCTTTGCCAAAATGGTAAGTGCAAAGGCAGTGCTTAAAAATACGGATGGGGGATGTGGCAGGAGGAAACCATACTTGGATGTTTCACATCCTATGATGCGGAGTACATGGCAATAATTCATTTCACTGCTGTTATTTTAAATGTACTAGGCATGGATTCCCCCACCCCCAGTGTTATGCTCAGTGCAAACTGAAAATTTGTCCTATTGATGCATAAACTGGTGTGGAAAAAATGCAGACGAAGGGGTTACTTCCGTGAACACCTAAACAGTAGGTTTGTGTTAAATGATATAGGGGAAAAAACGAACAGACCTGTAGTGTCTCCTTTTAGATTCTGGATGCCAAATGTTTGTGAAGGGAGCAAGGCCCATTTCTGTTGTTTTTGCAGTTTATTTTATTCCTTCTTGGTTTGGCAGACAACTGTCTAGCCAATAATAGTAGATTATGCAGTGATGACGGTTCCAAAATCTTAATGGATAAAATAGTGGTTCTACATCATTTGGAAAATTTGGCTTTCAAATTTTCTTCAGGACTTCAACAAATACAGGCTTGACAAAGGTATGCTTGTTTCTAATCTGAATTGTTTCCAATTCCTAGTTCCAGATGTTATATTAACTCCAAAGGGTGCACATCTTAAAAAAAAAAAAAAAAAAAAAGCTGAAAAGAGACTTCTTGCTTCTGTCTGCACTAAATATATGATATTGCTAAAACTACGAAGAATTAGCATATGCTAGATTTGACTAGTGGCAAATGTCATTCATTGGAACAAACGTATAGTTGAGTCAGATAAAATGTCACTCATTGGAATAAATGTATAGTTGAGTCAGATATAAAGGTCTCAAATGTAGGTTCTACAATAAGATTTATTTTTATTCTGTTACAAATCTTCCCAAATAAAACCGTTTGTTAAGTGGAACCTGCCCCATGATGCTGTGCTTTAGGAAGTGTGAAGCAGGGAGAAGTTTCTAGTGACTAGTTGTGGACAGCACTTCTGTGCCAGTCGTATGGCTGTCTTCCAGGCAAATATTCAGTGTTTTGGTTTTGTGTTAGCTGCTTAGGAAGGAGAGCAAAAAGAAGGTGAAGTGGAAAGGATTATTTAAGATAATGAAATCTGTAATATTGTACTTGAATTTGTATCAGTGATAATACTTAATTTACAACCTCTGATGTAGCACATAACTATCACAATCTACGCTCAGCTCTGTAAATCATTCCTTGCTGGGGATGCTTCTGCTTTAGCCAAGATCATTGATTAAACTAAATTCGGTCCTTATGGCTCCTTCGTTTCTCTGTAAGGCCAGTGTTTGTCCTGCTGCAGCAACACGAAGGAATATTTTTTCTACTGTCTTCTATATTATTCTATAAATCTAAGTGTTGCTCAGTCTGGTGGAGTCAAACACATGACATTTTGAAAACGTGTTTTTTTTTTCTCAAGCATCTGGTCAAAAAGAGTGGTTTCCCTGGAAGAGAAGGCATGTTCAAAATTTCACTAACTCTTCTCCCACTTTCTGTCAGAAGTTTGCCAAGGGTCTGGAAAAAAATAAATCTGAGCTTATTTTGGAGTTAAAATGTCCATAGTATGTTACAAACTGAGTGGAAAAATGTTTCCAAGATCTGTAGGGATTCCAGTGCTTCTTCAATTAAAAAAGGCATCAATTCTAGTAATTTCCATCATTTGGGTGGGATTAACAATTTCTGTTACTGCCTCAAGTTTCTCCTTCTTCAGAGTCAGTGCTTATACATCCATTTATCTTACTACAGCTGCAAGAACGTATAGAATAATTTTAGGACTGTAAAGATTATTGCTTGTGATGTTGCTAATCATTAGTAGAGGTCTGAAAGCTGCCTTGCAAATAAAATGGGGAAGAAAGGGGAGGACCTATCCATTGGGTTGCTTCAGGTTTTGCATTGGCAAATCTGGTAAGTGTAAAAATACTGCAAAAAAGACTTAGTACCAAGCTGAAGTTTGGCGGCATGTCTCTGTTGGACAGAAGAGCTTGAGTGGTGTTTTCTCCATGCAGTTATTTTCCTTTTCAATTGGAGTGGCTTGCTGATAATTCCGCTGTATCACAAATCAGTGAGGATCAGGCTTGAGTCTAGACTGGAAAATTGGTTAAAAAAAAAAATTCTTTCCAGTATGTCAGTGCCCAAAGGGTCTCTAAGAGAGGGCAATGAAGTTAAGTACAAATGCCAGCCTGGCTGAAGAAGCGTGAAATAGTTCTGTGCTGTTTGTCCCTCCAAAATGTTGAATTTCAGGACATTTACAGGAAAACCAGTTGTAATTCCCATGCCTCCAGCATAAAGTTGGCTCTCTAAATTTGGACTGTGTAGGTAATATTCAAGAGAAGGCAGATTGTATCAGTCTCCTTGTACTTATTTTTATAGGCCGGTAGGCTGTGTGTGGAGGAAGGGAAATGCGTTTAGGAATTCAGCCCCAGAATATCTCCTTGGCTTTCTTGGAAAAGATTTTGAGTCTAGATGATGATTTGAAACTGAAGAAAATCCGCGAGAGAGTGGAAGTGTGGGATCTTGGACTCTTAAAAGATGAGTTACGTAGGAGCCATTTAACGGTTTTGTTCTGTGTTGTTTTGCTTTTTTCTGTTTTTCTTTACAGCTAACTAATTACTTCTCTGCCTAATGATGTGGCTATTAACTGGTCCATTCTTCAGTGTCTGAATTCTGGTGCTTGTAGCCTCGTGCCTGCAGTATGATACGTAGTTGGGGCTAAAGCCCAAACACAAGTGGTGTGAGAAGGCTGAAGTGGGCAGGTGGCACCGAGACTGGAAACCAGTTTTTGTCGGTATAATGGGCAGGAGAGGAAACTAGAGGTCCCAGGACTTTTTGGGTGAGCCCTGGGCTGATGCCTTTCTTCTGTGTTTTCTCTCGTGTCCTGGCAAAACAGGCAGGTTTTTCTGCAGGCACAACCAGGAGCTCATCTCTGAGATTGCAGGGGGGACCTCCCTGTGGGTGTTGTTTTCTTCAACGCACAGGTTCAAAGGTAAAGCTGCCTTTACCATACAGTGTTTCTAAGCGGATAGTCCCAGAAAGGAGACTAAAAACAACAACAAAAAAAAAGCATCGATGCCAGCCTCTGGTTGAACTTCCTTGTGTGTTCCTGCCTGTCCCCAGCTGCTGGCTGCTCCCCAGCCTCTCTGCTGCCTTGCAGATGTTTTGATGCCCCAAGAGCTGCCAGCATGACTGCACACGCCGTTGCTTTCCTTGGGAGGATTCTGCCAAAAGGATCCAGGTTTGAAAAGGCGAGCCCAAAAAAGTGTGCTACGGCAGCTCCTTCGCCCGGCTGAGCTGCAGCCGGAGCACAAATGGAAAAATGCAACAAATGGAAAAACGTTTTACTGTTGCAGTAGGTTTTTAAGAAATGCTCTCAGTGCTGCTGCAGTAGAGATGCAAATGGATTTACATTGAAGGGCCACAGACCTGGCCTTGAAGCAAATGTGCATGCCATCAGCAACTTTTTTTTATGCCTGTGTCTTCTTGGTGACTTGCAGAGTGACCGACCTCAGAATATGGTCCTGAGACTTCTCAACTGCATTTCTCACTGAGGTAGGGTCACCATGGGCTTGTATGAGAGGCACTGTGAAGGAATACTCTTCTTCCCACAGTGAAAGTAACTTGTGTTTTGGAGCCAGGGTTACACGTTTGCATCTCTTGCTCCTACAAAAGGCGTAGCAGAGACCGTGGTTTGGTGTAGCCGAAGGAAGCGAGATGCCAGTGCAGTGCTCTGTGATGTGTCTGGAGCGGTTCGCTCCTCGCATTTTGAGACAGCAGCTGGTGCGGGAGGCCTGTGACAGCCCTCATTGTGTCACACTGTTCTTAATTTAACATAGAGGGGATTTGGAGGCTAGCTGCAGCTGGCTGTGATGGGGGTCAATGGATAGTCCTTGCATATGCGATGGGTTTCCTTCTCCTATCCGATTCCTTCGTTTGGGCGCAGTGGCAGACTCGAGCAAACCGGTGCTTTTAAAAACCAGGGCTGCCTGGAGTTTGCTACTTTGCCCTTGAAGCTGATGTCGATTCCTCCAGTGCGCAGGTAATTCTGCGAGTCTGCATTTGGGAGCACAGGACCTTGGGGTCTGGATACTACGATCCCTTGAAGACTGAGAAACTCCAGGGCAAAACTGGAAGGGAGCCAGCTTCAGAGCAGCTTAAAACAAAAATGCTGATCGGCAGTAAAACAAACCAACCAACCCAAATGCAACATGTCCACAATGAATTAGGTGAACTGCAGCAGGGGGACTCGAGAGGTATTTTTTTTTTAATGATAGGTTGCAATCAGGTGTGTGTTGGTTTTTAAGCTAATGCAGTTCCATCATTATTTTTCAGGGTGTCAGACATTCTTCCAGACAGCAATCGTTACCTTAACTGATACGTTAGACCTGTACGTTACTGTTGTCCAGTTGTTCAGAAAGACTGGGAAAGGTTTTTCAGCTTCCTTGTGGAAGGTCTGGAATTTACTGTCTGCATTTAGAGTGGGATTTTCTGTGGAGCCAGGGAGCTTTGGCCTTCATTGCTGAAATTTGATGGCAATTCTGTTTAAACTCCCTTTGAATTCAGTACAAATCCAAATCTCTAACCATCACCAACCCAAAAAGTGGACTGTTGAGCTGAGCATGCTCAACTTAATAGTCTTAAAAATGCGTAGTAGTTTTCAAAGCTTGCTGTTGGTTCTCATGTGGAGGAAGAATGTCCTAATCCCAAATAGACAACATATTTACATTGAAGCTGTCACATGCATTGTGGTTATTGAGTAGCAAAGTCCTATTATCCTATCACAAAAAGCTTATATAATGGTTACTTCTTCAGAAGTACTGTGCTTAAAAACTGACAAACTGTTGTGAACAGCATACTTTTGCTTTTGGTATGTTGAAACTGGAAAATCCTATGGATGTTTTAACCTCTGTAAAATGCTCAGATGGAGAATCTGAGGTCAGGAAGAGGTGGAGGTTCAGACTGCAGAGAGATGATCTGTTTAGCATTAGCTAGTCAGGATTGCATGAGACTGCAGTCCTCACAACTGTTTGGCTGAGCACCAGCTCTGCATTACATAGAGAGCGATTGCCAAGAGCCGGGAGTTTTGCAATAATGTTTAGAAATTTCCTCTATTTAACAAAACAGAGCAGAGGAAAATTGCTCTATACTCCAGTGAATTGTATTCTCCTCTAAATAAAATGGTTAAAGTGGTTGAGAGTCTTATCTAATGAGTATCTGAGCAACTTCATATATGTGTCCCCAAATCTCTGCTGATATTCTGGTTTTTGTTCAGTTATCTAGCACATCCCTAAACACGTTTTGCGTGCTGCTTGGTGGTCCGGGCCCTGTTGGCTGCTCACATGGGCTTGGCTGTCCTCCTTCCCAGCTGCTGAACTGTGTTAAGAGATGATGAAATATGCTGTTCCATGTAACCAATTTCAGTATTTGCTGCAGGGATATTAAGGACAGTCTGAGAGCTATTGCCTTGTGCACCAGGAGGGGAGTTCATGTGGCATGCTTAATGGGTGGTCTGTGGGAAAAGAAAGAAAAGCTTGAAGAACCCTCCATAAAAATGTCTGTAGGAAGGTGGTCTGAAAGACACACGGAGAGCTTGTTTCCAGCCTCTGCAGAGATGGAAGTGTGCTAGGTTATGCGTGCTGAATCCAGTCATTTGCCTGTTCTGGTGTGTGAAGGTTTTTACTTGGAGTAGGCGATGTAATTAGGAGTGAGACAAAACAGTGAGTAAGTTCAGAGTGTGCTGTTGGGGAGTTTTGAAACATTTTAGTGCCATCCCAGAGAATCCCAACAAATCCTAGGTTACAAATAAGGAGAAAAAAAAAAAAAAGAAAATTAAAAGGCAGCTTTTCTGGATTTCTTCAGAGAAATCCTTTCACGTCTTCCATCCAGGTGCTATAAACCAATTCAGGCCAGTTGAGATGAAATTGAATATAACGTTTTATTGTAAATAATAATGTTAACAGTGACAAACGGTAGGCTGCCAAAATCAACACTGAACTAAATCTCTTCTTCCTCAGACACTGTTATTATTGGGGGGGAAGAATCCTATGAAATATAATGAGATCTTAAAAAATAAGCTTGCTTATTTTATTTAAGAGCTAAATGGCAGTTTATGTTAATATTTTATCATATTTTAACATTAGTATTCAATAAAAGGTACTAGATGCATCTGCTCTGGGAGGCTGACAGGATCGTGACTATGATGTTACTGGGAGAGGTGTGTGGTTTTTGGTGGCGGTGTTTATTGTATGTCTTGCGTTTCAAGACACAGATGAAACTCCTTTGCTGGGGTAAGATTTAATTGAACAAAAAACTTCAGGGGGATGGCTATCCAACTGCTATTTAAAATCACCTTTTGCAATGAATTCTACAGCTTCTGTAGCATGTTCCAGTGTCTTCAGTGCATGTGTTGCTCTGTACCCCATCCACATCGACAAAAAACCTGAAGCCTGCCCAGATCTAATTTCTTCAGTGCGCCTTTTCTCCAGGGTCTAAGGATAAATGATCTTGATCCTCTTGTAAAAGCTTTTACTGGTCGGACTGTTATTTTACTCCTCTCTTTCTCCATGACCACCTTAACACACCTCCTAAACAAGGAGAACAAATCCTTTAATTCTTTCACTTCATGTGTTTTCTGAACCCAGTTACAACTTATTTTTTACGCTTTGCTGTGGGCCCTTTCCAACTTGCTGCTGCTAAACTAGATGTTCTCTAAACTTACAGCTAATTTACACGAACCCTCCTTCCAACATATGTGTAACTAAAGCTTCTTTGCTTCTTGTAGGTACATTGGTGGCTGAGCAGCCTCTCTTAGTCTAGCCTGATGGCAAATAGATGACTGAGCTCCTGGTTGTCTTCTAATACTTAACAATGATACTCAATATAATACTTAGCATATATAAATAAAACTGGCATCAAATAGGTTTGTATTTCAGGATACAAGTGTGGATAGGATTACTTTGCACTGATTTATGCCTAGTGTAACCATGTAAACAACTTAAAGTATAGGTTTTTAAAGAGTAAAATTTACGAAAATTGCCTGACATCTGCTACACACTCTGGGCATAAATGTGGGATATTCTTAGTGGTTTAAAATAACACCTCAGTCTCCCCAGAATTTCAGACCTCAATTCCACCCAAAATTAGATAAATTGCAAATGAATCCTCCTTCCATGATAACCAGAACGCTTAATTTCACATTTTAGAGGGGGAAATTACCATCAAATGGATTTGGAGTGTTAGATGGAGTGGAGAGTGGGAGGTGTGGAGTGAGTGAAAATGGAGTGGAGGGTCAGAGGAACGGGGTGGAATGTGGGAGAAGGAATTTATTTTCCTCTCAAAGGTGGGACTTTAAACCAGCCATCACCAAATAGCTGTGTCTTTACAGCTCCTCAACCCCCATGCTCACTGCCTGATTAATTAATTTATTACAAATGGAGCAAAGAATAGGCTGCTGAAGCAAGGTGGTGTATGTGGGAGGAGAAGTGGTGAACCTTGGTTTTGGGTCAGGTCTGCGAACTGCTACCACCTACCTCTAGGTTGCAGCAAGAATATTCTTTAATTCAGTAATTACACTGGGAATTCACCTTATCTAGAATAATGGGTTTTGAGGATGAAAGTCATAGCCTTCTATTCTTTGGAGGACTGTATCTGGCAAGTTTAAACTCGGGCTGGATATGCGCAGTTAGTACAAGATCAACATTTAATCTCTCTTTTTGAAGTTGGTGATCAATGGATTTCAGATTCTCTGCAGCAGCAGCTGCCAGTAAAAAGGACTGGGGTCCAGAGCTTAGGGTTTTTAAGAAAGATTTTTTTTTTCTGCTGAATATATAGCAGTTGTGTTAAAAAAGAAAGGAAATCTGTGTTTGTGGGATTTGTGCGTGCCATTGTCTTCTTGCATAGTGAGTTGTCAGAATTTTATTTTTAGTTGTGCTTGATTTTTGGAGATGGGTCTGGCAAAACTCTTGATTCCCATACTTTCTCTTCCAAGCCTGAATCTCTTTCCTTTTTACCTTCTTTCCTGGGTCTTGATGGGTCTTGTAGCATCTGTGTGTTCTGGCATGTGAGCTTCCTGCTGCCACCAGCTGCTGGCTCACCCCCTGAGCTAAGCCAAGAAAAATGGGACTAACACCCAAAAGGGTGACAGCATGTGGAAGAACTTCCTTCTCTGGATGTTTAAAAGCAGCCTTATGCTTTGTATCAAAGGCCTAGTCTCCTTATGTTCCGAAAGTGTTAGAGCTGAACGAGGAAAGGGATCACACTGTGCTGTTGATCTGGTTTCTCTGTTGAATTTCAGGCTGGTGGGACTGTACTTAACCGAGCTGTTTCTGTGCAGCAGCTATTTTTGAGCACAGAAAGCTGGTGCACGCTGGCCCCATATCCCGCCTTAGAGTTTTCATAAGACTGTAACACACTTGGGTGCAAAAGTTTTGACATGTTTGTTTTTACCATCTTGTGTGCCTGTGGCATCGGGTGTGGGGGTTGTTTTTGTTCCATGGTAATGAGTGTTTTTGTGGTTTGGGACATGGACTGCTGCAAGAATTAGATGCTATTCTCTCTGTCCAGCAGCACAGACAGCTTAACCACGGAGGTCTCCGATGCATTTGTCCTGTTAAGAATTGCTATAATATTTAAAATTTCAGCTGTTGCACATACTGTTATTTTGGATAGCTGGTTTAGGTTGTATGCTTATTAAAATGAGATCTTCATTCTGTGTTGTGAACCAGGCTCCCGTGATCCTCGGTCGTGTCTGTTAAAAGTGCAGCCAAACCTTTCTGTGACCTTTAGCCTAGTTAGCTGTGTTAAGATTTGTTAAGTAAGGCTTTTTTCCTGGGCTATACATAGGATTTATGTGTCTTCCAGTGCTTTCGAGAGTAAGAATCATGCGTGTGTCCAGTGGTGTCACGCCTTCAGCTTTCAGGGGATGCGGACAAACTGTGGGCACGTAAACAACTGTGAGCCAGTAATATAAATATCTCTGCCTAAAACCTGATAGCTCAGCTCATCTTAGTAGGGCTACTACAGCTTCACAACTGACCAGCAACTGGTAACATGCTGTCTTGGTACTACTTAATGTCATCTTGGTCTTAGTATGTCAATGAGTTGAGCAGTGTCTGACTTTTGCAGAACTACTGCTGAAACCAAGCGCGAAGGCTGTTCCTGAAGATCGTGTAGTCATCTAAGTGCAATTGGCAGTCGTTTGTCCCACACCACTTCTGCTGGGGCTAGCGGAGCGCTTCGTAAGCTTTAAGTGCTATAACTGGGACTGGAGAAGTTAAACCCCAAATGAAGGTTAATGACTGAATTCAGAAGCAGGTTGGGGAACAGGAGGCACATACTGGCCTGCTCTGCTAGAAGGCAGTTGATTATAGCTGGCAGATGGCATCAACAGAAGATTTGCCCAAGAGCATTCAGAAGATCTAGAGCAAAGCTGGAAACCGAACCCAAGCAGGCTGATCAGGACTGTTTTCTCCAGCTAACAGACCAATGAGAAGCTGCATTTTCGCACTCTTGTGCAATAAGCTTCTGTGTAGACAGCTCCTTCATAAACTCAAGGGTGTGTTTTCCAATAAGCAGAAAACCACTGGAAAATGGTGTTTTAAAAATGTAGTGTCTTTCTAGAATAAAGTGATGTTCTTCAGGCACTGCATAATCCAGATTAGGCTGTAGAACTACTACAGATCTGTACCTAAACTGCAGTAGTTTTTACCTGTTTAGAGTTCATTTGTTACTTTGTGGGATTTCACGTTCTTTTTTTTCTTTGTCAAGGGATTGTGATCTCCAACTATGTACAGAGGTTGTAAATGTTGCCTATTATGGAAAAATATGAACTGTTCTAATTTTACTGAAGAAAATACAGCTTTTTTTTTTAGTAGCTACATTAAAATGTTGTCGTTTCAATTGGGTGGTAATAGGCTGCATATAAACAGTTTGTCCTCCACATTCATCATTCATCCTCTTAGTGTTTATTCTTCTCTCTTTTCAAAATAGAAGCTGGTTTTCCTTTTCCAGCATTTTGTAATTGTCTGGAGTGTTGCTGATCAAAACAGAACATAGAAACAAGTGTTCCTTTGAGTGTCTTTTAACTTGCTACCCATGAAATAACTTCTCAAGCAAGGGATGCTGCATCTCGTTGTCTAACAGATAAGCTCATTTGAAGGTAAGCAGTAATTAAAATTGCTGCTAGTTTTTTGGGTCTGCTTCATATGCCCTCACCTCTAGCTCGTCTTAGTAAAAAGGGTCAGAGGTTTCAGAGGAGTTTGGAGTAGGATGCATCATGAGCTTGACCACAGATGGATTTTGAATATCAGCCCACAGTGACAGTATTTACAAATCAGTTGCTTTCACTCAGATTTCTGTAGAAACACATTGACTGTTTGACATAATAAACATGACTGAGTTTATGGCATGAAGATGGAGCAGATAGTGGTAAGAGCAGAAATTGTTATTAACCGTATTTCCAGTTTGCCTTTTTAAGAGCTGTGCAGTTAAATGCACCAAAGACGAAGTGTTCTTGGAAGCTTCAAGCCCAGCTCAGGATTTGAGTGTGAGACTTGGATGGTTTGTAAGGAGATTGATCTTCACGTTTTTGGAAATGAACCTTCCATTCTACATACAGATGGGATTAAAAATAAACAAATTAGTACTATGTGTTGATGGCATGATATTGAATCTCTGGTTGTTTTGACGATGGCACAGAAAATCAAGTTGTTTTATTTTTCATCAATCGCGTTTGTTTTGTTTTTCTGAGCTTTCTGTGTTTTCTCATTCTAATGCCTTTAAAAAATAAATGGTTATAATCACATAGAGGCAGAATGTATTGTTTGAATTGCTAAACTGTTGAATTTAGTAATTCTATGAAACTAAATGCCATGAAGCAGTTGCCAGCGTATTAGAAGTCTGAGCTGAGGTATAAGGCAATTTTTTCTCCCTCTCCCATATGTCTTAAAGCCCATCTTTGTTGGTTGCAAATGACTACAGCGATATTGCTATAGGTCATGTTAACTGACTGCTGACTAGTGGCCTTTCCCCTTCACGCCCCAGACGCCCCTGGGTTGTACACTTTACAATTCAGTGAATTGTTCACAAGTGTGAACTGATTCTTCTTTGGTCGGGTTGAAGTCTGAAAAGGCAGGTATGTTAGGCTACCAAGAGGAGTGCATCTCTTAGCTGAGAAAGTCTAATGCTACTTATAAAGGCTGCTGTTTTACCTATCTTTCTAGAAAAGCATCTGCTTTCATGAGTGTCCCTTTCAGATTTACTCTTTACTTACTGGGAAAGTTGGAAGTTTGCAAAATTTTGTGAACTTTTCTTTGGACACCACGGAGTTTGTATTTACTTGAAAAGCTGCAGAGTTGGCAGAACTAACCTTGCCACGGCGTTAAGAGTTTGGACCTAATGTGGTAAGTGCCAGGCCATCGAAACGGAGCATTTAATCTCTCTTCTGACTCTTGTGTTATTTGCAAAGTTGGGAGAGCCTGTGTTTCTTCAGCAGCATTCCGAGCAGGAATCAGTGTTGAGAACCAGCTTGTTGTTTTGATTCCTGTTTTTTTCCCCTTTCTTCTCCATGCCAGCAGGGCTCTAAAAGTGCTCTGCGGTGATTTTTATAGAACATGGTCTGCATAAAACATGCTAGTGGGGAGGAGCAGAGAAGTGAATATGATTTTTAAAATCAGAGTTGCACCAAATCCTTTTTTTTTGTTTTCCAGAGGAAATTGAATAGTCATTTGTTTTTTAAAAGGGATGAACTCTGGACATCTTTCAATAATCAATCGGTTTACATCTATGTACAAATGCACTGAAATTTTAACACAACTGCAAGCAGGGCAGTATGATTTCCCTGCTGGGTGTTCGTAGCAAAAACAATGCAGCTGTACTTCAATCAGGACAACTCTGAAGCACAGAAGTGACAGTGAACACAGCGGTTAATGTGTTATCTGTATGCTGTTGCCCTACTGTGTGCATCAGTGGGGAAGAAATCTCTTGAAAGGGATGGGGAACTGGGATAATATTGATACTGATTGGATTAGACGTTGTTCATGTCTGATCTTTAGTTAAGAAGCTGTTGAGTTCCTCTGATGTTGATTGGAGTTGATATTTCAGGCTCCTTTTTCCTTTGTAGCAGTATTAATGATGGCTTCAGTGTGGAAATGTCTAGTTGAAAATCTGTCTATTCATATTCCGTAAAACATTTTGGGGACTATATATATATTTAATTTTGTACATAGACCTTTTATGGCTTTAATCTTAGGCTGGATATGGGACAGGTTTGGTGAAGCAATATGCATAACTGAAAAATCCTGTCCCAAAGAACTTGTGACTTAAACAGAGCCCGCTATCATCAAACTTTCCAAGTGTTCAGATGGTTTGGTACAGTGCCACTTAAAATAGACATAGTTATGGGGAAACAATGAGTTGCAGAGAAGAAAACAAGCACTTTGCATTCTAGATGTTTTTTTCTTCTGTTTTCTATAACTAACCTGTTGGGCTTTCGTGATATTGCTAGTGCTTTTAAAGATGACAGGGGAGGACGTGGCAAGTTAGGAAATGAGATGGAAGTGATACTGGGACTTCATTACTTAATAAATAATTCTCTTCAAGCTTTATCAACTTTTCTGAGTTATAAATGTTGTAGAAGAAAAATGTTTTATGTTCAGTGAAGCATTCACGATAACAATTGTCTGTCTGTGTGCTGTCCGAGATCCCCCCAAAACCTGCAGCTGAATTAAATTTTCCTTATTACTTTCATCAGTATAGACTTCCTCTAAAAAAAAAATAAAAATACAGCCATCTCTTTCCTGACTCGGGAAAAAAGGCAGCGCAGAATGTTAATAAAAAGGCTGAGTTTTTAAGCATGTTTTTAATTTCATCTGAAGTTGAGTTGTAGACTCTGACGGAGCCCTTAGCCTGCAGATAAATACATAAAGTGTTTTTCTGGACGTACTTTGCTTTGGCCCATGAAGTTCCAGGTGCTCTCCAGTGCGCATGTAGTTGGAGCCAGAGGTCAGGAGCAAAGCAGTAGCATGGGATCAGGCTGCCAGCATAGCAGACCTGCAACTCAGAACTTGTATAAACTGTCGTCCTTTCAAAGGATTGGAGGAACCGAGTGTGAAAGACATTATCAAGAGCTGACTTTGATATATCATATACAGTAATGTGAATTTGAAACTGGAGGTATTTATATCACAGGCCTGAAGTAATAGACGAAATAACGTTATCTGTCGTTGCTGCTCTGTTCTGTGTGTTGTTCCTTGAGATGAGTGGCAAGTTTATGGACCTCTGCTGGTTGTGCGTTGGAAGCAAAAGTGTCAAGTGAAATACTGAAGCTAGAAGTCAACAGCTGATCAGCATAGACCTCCGCCAGCTGTTGTTTGAGATAGAAGAAGTGGAAGAAGGGATGGGGAGAGTACTGGGTTTGAAGGTGGCCAACTGTAGGGGCAAATGAAAATAGTTCTTCATTCGATGACAGAAGATCACTACCAGACTTTGTCAGTCTTAGGAGAAGCTGAGGGAGCTCCATTACTTCCAGAAGTTAATGACTTTTTCTGGAACGTTGGTGTTCTCCTAACCTGCCAGTAGTATTTGCAGCCGTGACAGGTATGGTAGCACCATTGTACTTGGTTGCTGTCTCCTGAGCCATATCTGAAGATAAGTAATTTTCTAGTTTACTGCTGGATGAAGAAGAAAGACTGTACTCTTAGGGGAGAGATGAAGTAGTTAGTTTGGCCATCAGTCTGACTGGCGTGGCTGGGAAAGCATGTTCTGCAATACGTCTATTTAACGTCCTCTTCTGGAAGGAGCAGTGGGGCTGAATCATGCCTTTGGTCCCATTTGTAGTGGGTCCTTCAGAGGACACTTATGCTTTCCCTTTCCTGGAGCTTTGTAACCTGGCTTTTTAGAATTTGTCCTAAACCTTAGTTTACGGATTGACTGAAGGTACCTGTGCATGTGGGCTGGAGTATTCATGATTACACTGGAGGGTGTGAGTACAATAGCAAAGAGTTTTTTGTTTGTTTTTCTGAACTGGCAAGGTATTTCCTGTGTTAATATTGGCATCTTGTCTATGTTAGTCTCAGTTGAATGCTCTTTTACCTCAACCCACTTGCTAACGTGTAAGAATGAGTTCTAGGTGAGTTTGGACTAAACTACTGAAGGGCCTCAGTCCAAACCCTTCGGCTGTGTGAAGGACTCTATTGTAGATAAGGAATCAGGCCCACTTATCTCTGTCTTTTCTTTTACTCCTTTGTCTGACAAATAGAGGCAATAAGTTATGGGCAGTGTGCATTTTTCTCTCACGTGAAACTTCTGTGTTCCTTTTTGCTGTATTGCCTGCCCTGATGATCTGGGAAAATACGTCTTCCTTTGCTGTAGTCATACTCAGCACTTGAACATCTGTAGATGCTGCTAATGCTAATATGTTTTTGTTTTTTTTCTTCTGTAGCATCTCCCTTCCTGCTTTTTGCCAACCGTCGGGACGTTCGACTCGTGGATGCTGGAGGCACGAAGCTGGAGTCCACTGTGGTGGTCAGTGGTTTAGAGGATGCTGCTGCGGTTGACTTCCAGTATTCGCAAGGCATCGTTTTCTGGACAGATGTGAGTGAAGAAGCCATCAAGCAAACTTACATTAACCAAACTGGCAATGTGGTGCAGAATGTCATCATTTCTGGTCTGGTTTCCCCGGATGGCCTGGCATGTGATTGGATTGGGAAAAAACTTTACTGGACAGACTCAGAAACCAATAGGATAGAAGTAGCTAATCTCAATGGAACATCTAGAAAAGTCCTCTTCTGGCAAGACCTTGATCAGCCCAGGGCAATAGCTTTGGATCCGGCTCATGGGTAAATATTAATTTGACTTAAATGCTTAAATAGCTACGGTCGTGATTTATGTTGGGTTTTCATTTCTGAAAGAGAAACATGGTCTTTTGTTTCAGTTTACATTTTCCCAAGGTATTTTTCTCAAGATCCATAACTGAACATATGTTTAAACTTTAATATTTTGTGGCCAGAAATGAGAGTCCTGGGCCAAAAAGAAAAATACAGCTGTTCTTAGGTGCCAAGTCAAATACTCGATCAGTATGATTGCCTAACTTATTCCATAGTGCTTCTGAAACGTAATTAATTTTTCCAGCCTTTTTTATTACTATTCCCTCAGTTATCTTGTCTGGTAAGTTCCTTATTTGATATATGATATCTGATGTGTCCAGTCAGCAAGGTGTATAAATCTGTGTGAGTCAAAACAAATTCTTTCTTGCTGTGCTCTGGTAAACACAACCAGGATATTTTTAAGTGGTGACTTCAATGGTTATGTTTGTGCTGGCAAGTGAAAGAACCCAGGTGAAATCAGGGGCTCTTAATGCTTTAAGATGACCAGGTTAGGCAGTAAAAAGAGAACAGGCTGAATTTGTTGCAATGACCAGTCAGGTGCTTGTAGTACTCTTGAAAATACTTGTCTCTGTATGGTTCATCCGTCCCTCCCTCTTCAATAACCTCCAGCCCTGCACATGCACTATTTGCTGTCCCCGTGCACAGACAGTACCGATGTTCACTTTGTGCCCTGTATTCATTGCAGTGATAATTGAAGGGGTCCCTGCCCCTTGTGGAAATCATACTGTCAACAATGATGAACTGTGGATAAGGGGAGCAGCAAGGAAGTATTATGCTCACAAGCAAAGCTAGTTGCTGTTTTTAGTTTGCTACCCTTTTTTACAACTTTTTCTGAGAGTATTTATCTTCTTCTTCTGTATGGTATATGCCTTTAGGTTTCTCATCTTTAAGACGATCTGACATCAGCTGACAATTTCATTGAGTCTAGCCTCGTTGTAAAGGGATGTTGAGTTAATGCAAGGTCTTAGCATAAACCACAGAAAAAGTAATTTTATTGCTTATTGGTAAAATGGAACTGACTGCTCTGGGAGACCAGCAGTCTCTGGAGAAATGATCTTCTTCAGGTGTGTGAGAAGTGAATACTGAAACAGAGCAATGAAAGAGGGCAGCTTGGGATTGCTGTGTCAGCAACTGCCATATGCTACAGACTGAAGCTTTGAAAAGTTATTTTTGCAGAGATCTCAGCATAAGGCTTTTCAGATGAATGGGAGGTGTTATGGGTACATTTATGATACATATACGAAGGACACAAAAGTACTAAATGAAACTGTGTGCACCCAAAGAAACAAAATCCTTAGTTTTGTTGACATACCAAGCGCCAGAGCTGCCTGTGTTCTCCAGATAAATGATAGAAGGGGAAGTAATAATTGATAAGAAGGAAAGTGGAGAGACTGTTTTGGACCACAGGACTTTCAGGAGAGACTTTGTCCTCTTAATGCTGACTTCACTTCTGCTACTGATGCCTTCAGGTGAAAGGAAGGAGAGAATTTACCTGCAGGGGTCAAGAAGTTCAGTAAAATATTGATTAAAAAAACTTCAAAACCTGAAATCTGTAAAATTCTTCCCCTAGCAAGTTGTTGTATGCAAGTATTTTAAGTAAAGTAGCAGGAATCCTATCTCTATCCTTACAGTAACTCATCTATGCTTAATTAAGTGTACACTAACTTTAAATGAGTTCAGTAGTATAATTTAAAGAGAGAATATGATGTTAAATTCAGTGTTTCGTAATGAAGTAGATCAGAAATAGTGGAATGGCACTGTCCAGCAATACTAATGCCAGGCTGACATCTCATAACTGGATCCAGTTCCTCACCTTTTGACTGTTTTCTTTAGCGTAGCCTACATGTTGGTCATGGAAATGCATTTTATGTCTTATTAGGTGCTTTCTGACTTTTTTGAAAAACTGATGGGTTTAATTGGGGATTTCTGGTAACATTCCTCCTATATTATGGGAAATGCAAAATTATTCTTTTAATAGAAACTGGATTAAAACAACTGGGAGAGAAAGTGTGGCTGGTACAGTCAAATGGAGAGCTTTTACAAAAATCACTGGTATTGTGTGAAGCTGTAGTGTTCTGCAGATCTAATCCTTGGTTGTGTTTGGAAGGAGGAGGAGGCACAGGCGTGGTTTATTTTGCATGACTTTGAAAGACAGATCTCAGTGGCAATACTCTGTTCAGAACAGATGTGCAGCATTTCTTAAGCATACACAAAATTGACCGAGTCTAACAATAGAGGACTTTGTTTCACACTAGCTTCCTGTTGCCTGGGAGTTGTACTGTGTCCAGTTTACAGCTCAATATTTTGTGGTTATGAGACACATTCCAAGATTAAGAATACAGTGCCAGCTTACAAGGAAGTTATCTGGCATTAGCTGCCTGGTATGTGCTAGGCATCATGCCTTGGGTTTGCCTTTCTATGGGTCCTGTGGTAGCCTTCTCTTTCCTTCCTGGAGGACTTCTCCACTTCTAATTGTCTTGCATTTACTCCTCCAGAGAAAGTACGCAAACATGAACAATCACTGTGGAATGGGCTAATATAAGGAACAAAATTTATTTGCCAAAATGGTAGGTGTCTGCAGGTGTACTGGTCACCTTGCAACATTTTGGTTTTGATTATCGTAATTACTTGAGGTGAGGAGAGAATGATAGTTCTGATTTTTACACAGATAATTTTTTTCACTTGCTGGTGTGGCTTTGCTGAGCATTAGTTCAGTCTGTAGGTTTTTTTTTTTCCGTTGGGAGCAGCAGCGTTAAATGAAACGCTTCCATTGGATTTTAACTTGTGGCAGATATTTCTAATGTTTAGTCTGATTTAAGTATTAATCCAGTGCAACAAAGCAAAGTAAATTAAACTCTAAGCATTCTGTGAAAATTAAGATACATATATTCTTTATAATTAACCGATTCATCCCCATTAAGGTTTATTAAAATCAGCCTCCATAGAGCTGCTGTTCTGGTTAAAAGTGACAAAATTCAGTATTGCTTAATTGCATGAGAATCCTATTGAATTAAAAGCAGATTTGTCCAAATAACTATGTCTGTTAGTTTAATGCAGTGACCTTAAGTCAACAAATCACATACGTGGCATGACAAATTTGAATTTAATCTGATTTTACAACCAATTTCATGTGGTAGATCTGAAATATTTTATAGGTGTAGACATGACATTTGACTTAGGCACAGCAGGCTCTGGGTTGGAGCTCCTCTAGAAACAGTTGTTCCTTATTGACCAGTATTTTCTGGGGTAGGAAAGTGGGTTTGTCAAGTATGTTATCATATATCTATATGTTAACAGAATTTCTGTCATTAGAATTTATTTGTAATGATGAAATGTGTCCTTGTGCAGATAGGGGACACCGTTACTTCCCTTGTAGCTTCAGTGAGGCTGTTCTGCAGAGACGAATGGAAGACCCAGTTTCATGATTGGGAGTTTACATTGGAATACTGTGCCCAGTTTGGTATTTGCATAATATATATATTTTTTTCCATTTTGAATGCAATTCAAGACATAGACTAATTTGAGAGAATAGAGGAGAACGTACTGAATATACAGTAATCCTGAAAATGTAGCCTCTGAGGAAAGATCAAATGGTTTCATGTTGTTTGTAGAGAAGGAGGTGACAGAAGGGATGGAGAGGAACATGAGATTTGAAATACATAGGTTTTGACAGATGATTAGCAAAGTTGTTCTTAAAACCTTTAGTGTTTAGTGTTAGAGACTCTATGACCTCTCTGGGCTATCTTTTCCAGGTCTTTAAGTAGCCTTACCATGAGAAAGCTTTCTTAATAACAAGCCTAAATCCTCTTCACTCTTTTCTAGTTGTTTTTTAAGCTCAGTACTTTCAGTCTGGTCTACTGTGGGCTTATGGAGCATTCAACACTAAAGGCTTTAATAAGAGTTATTTTGATCATCTCTCAGGAATGTTGGAGGTGTAATTGACCATGGTGTAGGGTGTGGAGATGGACTAGCTGACTTCTAGAGGTTATTTTTAAAGCCTATTTTTCTGTGTTTTCCAGCTGAAATTCAAAAATTTGAAAATATGAATGTGATTTTTTTTAATGTTTTGGCAGGACTGCTAAATAGTCACTTGGTTGTTTTTGACATAATGACATTTATAAAGAGAGCATCATCATTTCCACACCAAACTGGCATTCCTTCTTTAAAGGTAATGCTTGTCTAAAGCTTTCTATATTATGGCAGTGGAATTTGACTGAATACTCTGAAAGTTCAATTATGTTCTTCGTAAAGGATTTGTTACCTGGAGTAGGCAATATTACCTGGAAAGAATTTCAAATAGGGCAGCAGTACAAATCGTAGTATAACGTGAAGGAGAGGCCCTTGTCATCCACCACATAGCCTCAAACAGTTATTCAGAGCACTTCTGGAAATTCTTTCTTTTAAGGCAAGCAATGAGAGACTATTTTAGATCATCTGTGTGTCTTCACTCTTCACAGCACCAGTGACAAATCTTCATTTGTACAGGATTTTCTTATGCCCCGATCGTGATTAACATGCAGCTATTTAACATGTAAGATGGCATTCTTTCCTGGGCACCTTGAAGCCTTCTTGCTGGAGCCATCTCTCATTGACTAACGAGGTGTATTTTGTCACTAAAGGAAGATAAGGATGGGGTGACTAAATGCGACAACTGTGGGATTTAAAAAATCTTTTTAGAAAGAAAAACTATCAAGATTAGAAAATTAATCAGTTGGGAGTCTGAAATGAGGAGCCTTAGGCAAACTTAACTGGTAATCCAGCGTCTCCTCAGTGTCACAGCATGACCTATAGTTGTGAATTATGTAAGAGCAGCCCTCTTTATAACAGTGCTTAAGTAAACTTTTAGTGGTGTTTACTGCTAATTCACCAGGACTGTGGTCCCACGCAGCAGTGTATTGTGTTTAAAGTTAAGCAGATGTGCTGTGTGTATGTATGTATATATATATATATATATATATATATATATGTGCTGTAGCGGGCAGGTTTTTGAACATTTTAATTTAAATTATTGGGTATGGTGAAATGTGTTTTGAGTGTATCTTCTGATCTTATCTCCTTTGGAATAGTTGAGAGGAGGGGGATTACTATTACACACTTGTGACAATTGAAAATACCGGAGAGGGAAATCTTCAAACACTGTATGGGCAAAGAGTGTGTTTTATACTCACTTTTACTTTCACTTGTGGCCACCTTGTTAAAATACAGAAGATGCTCTGATTTAGAGTAAAACATTATTATTGCTGCGTTGAACGCTACAGATTAGTTTATATCCTGTGCTTCTATACAGTAATTAACTTAAGTATAAAAATATTTTGAAGCTTTTGGTTAATTGTTTAAAATGTTGTAATGAGAATGAATGTATGAGTAGCACAGTTGTTTTCTTAAAATGTAAAAAAGGTACTCAAACGTAAAATTGGTTACGAGTCGCATCCAGTCTCTTGGTATGGCTGTAATTTCTGGGAGTTGGAAAGCTTTTGATATGTTATGTGGCCAAATAGCTGCAAATGTCTCATGCATGAGAAACCTGACGTTCTTGTGGGAAGTGTTATTTACTCTAATTTTCAAATGGGTGCCCTTGATGGTGACAGCCTCTATATAAATGTTTCATCATTCTCTTTTTTGGTTGTTTTTCCCCTTTTTCCTGCTCATAGGTATAAAGGGCACAAATTGTTCAAAGACCATTTGCTTCATTTGAGAGCAGAGCTGCCTGTTCAGGAAAGGCAGGAGGAAGCATTTTTCTTTCTTTCCCTTTTTTTTTCTTTCCCTTTTACAGCTGAGATTGTACAGGGGAGAGGTGGAAATGTGTACATTTCCTTAATAACCCCATTGAGCTCTCTGCCCCATTAGCACTCTTTTTCAGTACAAGTTCTGTGATTCCTCATATCCTGGAAAAAGAGTGGAAGTGACTGAGAAGAAGCTGAGACTTCTTTGCCCTGTACACGTTCAGCCTTCTTAAGTAGTTGGGAAATGATGGTATTCTGATCTTTATGATTTCTACACCATTTCTTAGGGAGCAGGAGGAGGTCGATATCATATAGCAAGAGGATGGCTTTGGTTGTCTCGGTGCTGGTGTTTGAGGTGACCCAGGGACGTGGTCTTCATTTTGCTATTGGCCCTGAGCCCAAAGAGATGGTGGAAGCTGAAATTTCCTTTGATTAGAAGTCTTGATGGATACTGGTTTTTAAAATGCACAGAGGATTGTTCTGTTCATTGTGAGTGGGTGACTTTGGTTTAACTCAAAACATGTTTTTATTTTTTTCATGTAAAATTAAGCAATGATATAAGCTGAAGTACGACTTTTTTCACGTAACCAGTTGAATGTGAACTTTAACAGGTTTATGTTTGTTTAATTGTGTTTGAAATTACAATCTTGCAAACGAACAGGCCTTGACAAATCATTGATGGTCAATTGAGTGTCCTGTTTTCCCAAGTTTTGAGTTAACCTGCATCAGGATGCTGAAATAGATCAAATCCATTGGCTTGAGTCAAGCATTCAAGGGCGATTGTGTGAGATCTGTGGGTAAGAGAGCAAACATGTCCCTTGCAGGACTGAATTGCTGCTGTTCACTATGTTTGTTGGATCCCTGCCCTCTGTTAAGTCAGTACAACGTGTAGGTATCATTTCTTGGACTGTCCTGACACACTGTAATCCAGTGTTCCTGTAATCCAGTGTTCCTTATGGTCACAAAGATGATTTAGGATTGGAGCATATGCCATAGAAGGAGAAGCCAATTGAGCTGAGACTGTTTAGCCTGGAAAAGAGAAGGCTCAGGGGGATCTTACCAAAGTGTATAAATACCTTGATGAAGGGGAGTAAAGAGGATGGAGCCAAACTTGCATCAGTGCTATCCAGTGAAAGAACTAGAGGCAAGGAGCACAAACAGAAATAAGTTCCACTTACAAAAGAAAAAAAATCTTTTCTAGTTCGAGGGTGGTGAAACACTGGAACAGGTCGTACAGAGGGGCTGTACAGCTTCCATCCTTGGAGGTGCTCAGAACCCACCTGAATGAGGTCCTGGCTGACCTGCCTTGGTTGACCCCACTTGGAGCGGTGGGATTGGAGTAGGTGATCTCAAGAGGTCCCTTCCAACCCGAACAATTCAATGTATCTGTGAAAAAGGTGCCATTCTGGGGTAGGGCTCCTGACCTCCCAAAGTCCTTTCCCTACCTTCTTTTCTGAGACTTCCCTGACTAACCTAGAGTGGAGGTAGGTTGCTGAGTTGTTTGTGGGGTGCTGTCAATATGAAATGATTTCTTTAAATATTTTGCGTCTTCATTCCTCCTCAGAAATGTCTGGGAAGAAAATGTTACCTTGCATTCTCCCTTTTGCCTTCTTTACCTCATTTTCTGGCCAGGAGGAGCAGTTATAAGGGCTCATTTTAGCTTCTTATAGTGGCTTTCCTGTTTTCTGTATAGTTTTTTTTTTTTTTGGCATATGAATATGGTAGGTATTCTTTTAGAGGGGTAAGTGCTTTACCTCCCCCCCCCCCCCCCCCCCCAAAGGAAACCCTAGCAGTGCAATTTCTTTTTCTTGTTTCAGAGGGTTTTGCAGTAATACTGAGTTCCAAATGGAGAATTCTCTTCCTAACCCTGCTGAGCAGTGCAGCCTATCAGCTGATAAGCCACTGTTTCCTCTTCATTCTCAGCTGCCAAATAGCATCCTATATACATTAAAAGTATTTTAGGGAATATTAAAAGAATAAACCTTTCACAATGAAAGACATTGTAGGGAACCTGTAGTGGAGAGAGGTGGTTCTCGGGCTTGTTTTCTTTTTGTTTTTTTATAAATATGCACTTTAGAATGGATATGGTGTGATTAGTTGTAATTATTACCTGCTGTAGCATATTCTTGGGCTGGAGCAGGAAGATCTTTTATTTATATATATATTTATATATATATATTTATATAAATATAAATGAAGATGATCCAGGTTGAAAAAAGGAGGCAACTTGAGTAAGTGTCTTGCAACTTCTTGCTATGCAAGACAGCCATTCTTTTTCCTTCTCTAGACGATTGGCGCTATTTCATGTAGCAGTTGAGTTTTTGGAGCTTAAGCAGTTGGATGGGTAAGTTTTGAAGGAAGTAAGTTTTGAAAGTGCAGGATTCTGAACTTCATGGCAATTTCCTGTGAACTCCTGTTTCATGCCTTGGGCTTGTATAAGTTGGAGAACTTTGAAATTGGAGAAGTCTGTGCTGATTTACATTGTCTGTATGACTGGCCCGTTTTGTGTAAGCAGGTTATGTAAGATTTGGCAACCGCATTGCATTTGGGGAGGTGGAAAAAGTGTTCAGCCAGTGTGGCTTCTTTTTATTATGACCACGGTACCTTCCAGCTCGGATGGCTGATCAGCTGCTCTTTGAGGGCATAGCTGTGATTTGTAATCTCTTCAAAAACGATGACAACAGAGATGAAGCAGCAGGAAATAAGAAATGACCTGCAGCTTTACAACTGAGGGGAAATACGGTCCTCATCCTGTTTTTGCTTCTGCACCTGGAATTTTAAAATGAGTTAAGCTGGCAACATTAAGGCCACTGGGGTGCAGTTCACCAATTTTATAATCAGTTTATTTTGCAAGGTGGCTTTCAGTCCCGGTCTTTTGATATTACTGAAGCACCATTTAAGCCCTGATTCAGTGTGGTAATCAAGTATGTGCCAAAATCCAGTGACTTGTTGGCTGTTAAATTTCTGGCTGATATGAATTTCTTTCCCCACAACCCTGCACTCTTTGTTTTTGAAAGTTTGGGGTTAAAGGCTAAAACCCAGCAAAGGAGAAGTAGTAAATGACAATTAAGATTCCCCAAAGAACTGAAGAAAGGAACCAGAGAATTTGTCCCAGGGTTGATTCTCTGGTGCTCCTTGGTTTTTCTTTTTGAGAGTAACAATTTGTGATAGTTGCATAGCAGTGAGTTTTCCTCACAATGGCTCTTTTATTAGCTCTTCAGGAATTCATGTTTTGTTTTGCTTTCATAGCCTCACTGTTGTTACGCTTTTATTTACCTGTTGTAATCCGGGGGGATACAAAACTCCTGGGGTGCTAAATCTTAGCCCTAAAAACAAAATCTATTGAATTTGTGCTAAAATACAAGATAGCAGTTTTGATATTTTTAGCTTCCCCCAGTTGTTATGGTGTGCCCTAACCCAGGGATATTTAAAACTGTGCAACTTACACTTAACCAACCAACCAAAAGAAAAAAAAAAGTTTGCAGTGCTGCTCAAGCTAAGTTTGTGTCATTCTTTCCACAATAATCGTGGATTTTTTCCAGGATTTATAACTTGTCCAGAAACTGTCTGTCTTCAGCTGAATCTCAGTGTAACTTGTCTCAGCCAGGATACTGTTGGTGTTTAATTTGGTCCAAACTAGCTTTGTCACTCTTGCAAAACAGAGTGGAAAAAAAAAAAAAGGAAAGTTTGACACTGCATTCTTGAAAATCCCCCACAGGCATGCATTTAAAACATGACATTTCATGGCCTTATTAATGTCTCGTGTCAAATGCTGCGTTGTGCCTTGTGTTGACCAAAAAAAGTCAAAACAGCCTGGATGCTATGGTGTGGAAGGGGGTTGAAGCGGGCTGCCCTAGCTAGTGACTGCCCATTTGCTAAGGTAGCTGAGAATGTTTTCTTGTAGGGTCCTCATGTCAGAAGCAGATATGGGGACCAGGGAAGGAAGGAACTGCTTCGTTTGGCAGCGGCATGGTTTTAAATAGGCTTACACAGACCAGAGATTCCCCCTCCCTGCTGCAGGAGCAGTTCAGCTGTTCTTATAATGATGTCTAAACTCCCAGTTCAGTCTTGACGTGTTAAGAGACCCCCAAAATGGTGTTTCAGTTCTGTTACTTTGGTTTTAGACGTTTGAATGGCAGCAGCATCGATGAGGATTGAGCTTGGCTCCTGCTGATGAGCTAAAAAGTAGGGATGTAGTTCTTCTTTGGCAATTTATGTGTGAAGTTGAAAGTGCCGGTTATACCCAGCAGTCTCTGCGTGGTCACGTATGTGCCTCGTGGGAAAGCACATATCAGCTATGAAACAGGGCAACAGGTTCAGGGGGCAGAGGGGGAGAGTTACTGGAGCTCAAGCTCCAAAAATATAGTAGAAAAGCCATGGGGGCCCTTTGGCTTACCGACTTTTCTTCATCTGAATGCGTTGAGCTTCAGGGCAGGCCGCAAGCCTTATTTAAGAAAAGAGAATTGAGAAGAGGGAGTTTGCTCCAGGGTAATGTTTTGCGTAGGTAGGATATTTTTCATCCTTTTTATTCTAGCCTGCTTTTAATTGGACTTGGGTAGTTTTGTCTCTTTGTTTTGCTTTAAGTAACTATTGCAGGATTTCTGATTCAGGTCTGAGCTACTTTTTAGTCTGTATTTATGCGTTCAAGTATATAAATGAGTGTGGCATTATCATAACCATATTAAATAGCCTAACATCGCCTTTTGATAGCCAGGGTTTTCTTCATTCAGCAATCAGGTTTTTGACTGCTCTGAACTGATTCTTCACTTTGTAGTGAATTCAGAGATGCTACAAATCTGTGAGCTAGGGAGGATGTAGGAGAGAGGAAATTCTGTTTTGTGGTTTGAAATTTCAAGTGGGAATTCCAATTCAGGAATTCTGGATAACCTTTTTTTTCTAGGAGCAAGAACTGTTGATGCTGGGACAGCTGTACGGGGACTTGTCTCTGTCTCCCTCCTCCTTGTTCATTTTCTTTCCTGTAGAGAGGTCTCAGGGTGTCCTTTGAATACTTAAAGCTAGCATGGGTGAGCCAAATCAGAGAACTGATTTGACTGAAAAATGACTCGACCAAAAATGGCCGGATCAGTTCCTCAGTCTGATTCACCAGCTGGTTGTATACACGGTTTCTTTTATGTCTGCCCTTCTCTGGCTTCAGTTGTTTGTCAATAGCTGCCTCACCACACAGTTTGAACTGCCACAAATTACAGCCTGACCTGTTAAGGAAAACCAAAATGAGTAGCAATTTACATTCATACGTTGGTTTGTGAGCTGTGGCAGCTCAGCTCCTGCTTCTGCTTCTTCGGGAGCAGCTGGCCTGGCCTGGCTGGGGGAGCTCAGACATTTTGGGAAGGCGCTTGGGGACAGGGATCCAGTGCAGCCATCCTGAGGTGAGCCGTCTCAGCTCATGAATCAGAAGCCTGAGGCCTCATTTGTATGGAAATTTTACTAGTTCAGCTGGCAATTTTTTTTTACCCTCCCACACTCAAGAATGTATGTTTATTGTGATACGAGTTGTTTCTTTCTCTGTTTGAGCTCCTGGTGGCAGGACTTAGCTTTAATGTCACGTAGTTAGTGCGAATACCCAGCTGTTACCTGTCCAGTGCTGCTGTTGATATAGCACAAAGAACCTGGCGTGTTGGGGAGTCCGGTGCATGGACACTTAACTGTGTTTGAGAGCTCTCTCAGGTTGAAGGTTTGCTGGCACAGACAATGCCAGAAATATCTGTATCGGCACTGGGAAAGCAGTCAGTTTTTCTGAGTGGCCTGAGGTAGCAATGTGTAGGGTTAGCTGTGTTGTGTTTGCACCCCTGGCGTGCCTAATTTGCAATTTGGATATCTGTCTCTGGGTAATACTGGCTGGAAACCGACTGTCCTCTCCTAGTCAGAAAGCATCTCTTCTAACTGCACAGTCTCAGCTCACCCAGGCACTGGAATTTGCTGATTTCTCATCTTCTCGGTGTACCAACTTTAAAAAGGAAGTACAGCGATGGTCATTTTGGAAATTGCCGGTTTGGGTAGTAATCAGTTGTTTCTGAATGTGATTTAGGATATCAAGTTGTAATAATTGGACATGCAACTTGTAATAACTGGGCATACATTGGTTGTACGTGCTTGTGACAATCAGGTGGTGCCCAACATTTGAAATATGATGGCAATACGTTAAGCAGGGGCAATGCTTTTGAGACCTGCTCTAATGAAAGACTTGTTTTTTGTGCTCTCTGGAATGGTGATTTGAAATGGTGAGTGCTAATATATTTTGGGGTTATGTATTTGTGCATATACACGGCTTTAAGGTGCAACACAAAATAAGCAAAATCAAAACAAAACACTTTAGAACTCTATAAAAGCCACTATTCCTTCTGTTGCTGAAGCTAACAAACATGTATTGTCATATATTTTCTCCTTTCTTTTTTAGATACATGTATTGGACTGACTGGGGGGAAACACCCAGAATAGAACGGGCAGGAATGGACAGCAGCACACGAAAAATAATTGTTGATTCAGATATCTATTGGCCAAATGGACTCACAATTGATCTTGATGAGCAGAAACTTTACTGGGCTGATGCAAAATTGAGTTTCATTCACAGAGCGAATCTGGATGGTTCCTTTAGGTAAGTTTCCTTTAGTCTGTAATATGGTGTGAATTATTCCTCATCTTCTGCATTTGTTTTGCACTGAAACTTTTTTCAGTAATCTAGAATAATGTAAATGCCTTATTGTTAATTTTAACCTCAATTGTTGATAGCCTTGCAAAAATAAAACACCTGCATGCCATAAAACTGACTTTAAAATTTAGAGTATTTATATCATTATTTTACTCTAGATAGTTTCTAGCCTTCTTGTACAGCATTTTTTTAAGGCTTGTACTTATCTTTAGAATAATTGGAAATGCTCTTCTGTGGCTTCAGGAAATCTAACATTTAACCAATGCTTATAGGGATTTTACAGGATTTTACTGTATTTTTTACAGCGGTGTAATATATGTTGAGACACCTGTCCTTGGCCCTGTCCAAAGATGTACTTTGTGACATGCCTATAAAGTAACCAAATTCAGCTTATTTCAGGTTGTGAGCAAATGTCATTTTCCTAAGGCTTGATACAAAGCACAGTATACAAGTTTTGTTTGGAGGGCTTCTTTACAATGGTCCCTGTTGATTTTTGGCAGAGAAATGACCCTTTAGACAGGCCAGATTTGGGCACTTGAGTTTGTACCTGAATCTCTGTGAAGTGTTCAATGGGCACGTTGCGTTGGCTCTGAAGGGCAGCTGCCATCTGCCCGTGAAATGTCCTGCTGAGGATGCAGTTCTCTGCGTTTTGGTCCAGCTTTGGTCTTCAGGTAGTCTTAAGAAACAACCTGTTGAATAGGCAGTAGTATACTGAATGCCACGCTGCAATTGATTTCTGCACAATTAGTAGAATTACGTTTGATTTGGTTGCGTGAGGCACACAGAATTATACCTTCTTAAGTGTAGCCTACCCAATTCTTTGGATCCTAGATTTTCACATGAAGACTTAAGCATGTGCTGGGGTTGCGTGGATAGCAAGCTCACAGTGCAGAAGTCTTTCTGCTGATATTCTTTTTAAAAGCAGCAAATTATGACACTACATTATCACTTTACTGTAAGAATACTGTAAATGAGTTGTCGTATCCTGAAACACAACTTCAGATGCTGAGATTTTGTTAATCATTCTAAAAAAGTTTACTTTGAGGAAATAGAGAGGGATGTTGGGTTATGGCATAGTGCTCTGCCAAATTGTGCATTGTCAGCAGGTTGCTATCCCGACGTGTCAGCAGCACCTTAAGGCAAACTGGAAATTGCAGTGACCTTTATATAATGCACATAAACTCTGTATTTTAAAACATATAAAATTTATTTGTTATGAAATCATTGAGTATTGATCAAAATTCGGAGTTTTATGTCTGTCTATATAATATGCCTCCCCCCTCCAAATAACACTGCATTTTTTCATGGTGTTTTTCATTTCTTTTTGCAGAGGTGCATTCTGTGCCTGATTTTCACACTCATAAAAGAGGCATAACAATATTGACATCCTTTATAAAACGCTCTAAGTTCTATTGAGAGTACTATGTAAGAGCTAGATAATGGTGGCATTGTAGTCAGTGACAAGTACTAAGTGACAGTCAGAAGTATAGACAAGGGAAAAGGCCTTTACAGAAGCGGAGTGGAAGCTCAAAGGCTTGATACAGGTTCATAGAAAGAAAATACTGTCTCAAAATTCTAAATCTAAGAGTTTGCATGCAATGTAAATACGTTTCTCTAGTTTGGGGCTAGGTGGCAGAGTGTAAGATTTCCCGTCGCAGTCTCAGATTTCTGCCAGTTCTCTTACATGTGCAAATTTAATAAACGTTACTTCTAAGTTTGAGTGAAAACTTAGAGTTGGAATTGGTCGGTCAAATGTATTTTGCTTATGTTAAGGTAGAGAGAGACCACCTGAAAGAGAAACAGCTTTTGAATACATTAATCCTAGCAATCAGTCCAAATTATTCTGTGATAAATTGGTGCATTACACTCCCTCCCCCCTCACGTGCAGTTTTGTATCATAAAGGAATCGGTATTTTAGGAAAAATTAATATATGTGCTATTTTGCATTAAAAAAAAAAGTTTAGCTCACTGATGCACACTCTTATTTTACTATCAGCTGCTGGAGAGCTGATGTCACACTGGATGTCAGGACACTCCTCTGCAGGATGTGTTCTGTGAAATTCCTTGTCTCTAACTGCATGTGGGCTTCAGGCATTATTTAGTATAATAGCTTAAATGTCATTTAGCTGTGTATGTTTTAGATTGTAACTATGACAAAATTTCCTTCTTAAAATGTTATGCCTATTAATAAATCCAATGAACATTGATCTTAATTTTCTTTTTCAACACTCATAGAAAAAGTGAAATCTTTGAAGTTTCAAATGCTTCTTCTCCTCTCATCCCAGAATTGCTTCAGAATTCAAATAAAAAGGAAATGTACCCTCTGCATGGTGGATTAATGCTACTGGATCAATCTGCCTGTTACATTAGCAAGATTCAGTTTCCAAGCATGTCAGCTGGAACTTTTTCAAGGGATGTAATTACGGGAGAGGGGGAGACTTGATATTTAAGAATGATGGAAATAGGTACACTATATAGTGGAAAACAGCTGCTACAATACTAGAATACAAGTCCAGTCACTACTGTTACTAGTTTAAAAAAAAAAAAAAAAAAGAAAGCAACAGCAAAGGTGAGAGTGGACATGGAAAGTGAAATCAGTATTTCTATTTGTTCTGCAGTATTTCATGGTGAGAGAAGTGATAATTTGAAGTCCAGAAATGTTAGAGCAGTTTTAGTTTTATATCTGGAACAGGAAGAATAATATTGTTTTTCCCCATTGTCTGCTTTATACATGTATATGAAAGTATTTGTTTGCATTTGCCAATCTGTTTTAAACCTGTCCGTTATGCTCAAGATGTCTGAATACATATGAAGAATTCTAGGGCTATGTTTTATTCCGTCTCAAGAAACTGCAAACGGTAGCTATGCTGATAAAAACGAAACAATCCTTTCCTTCCCAAGCATTAGATGTTTTTATTATTATCATTAATCTCATCTACGGAAACAATTCAAATCTGAATATAGGTGTAAGAAAAATGCATTCCTTGCTTTCCTTCAGGGTGATGCTGAGACTTAAGGTTTCTCCAAGTTTTATGCTGAATAAATTGGAATACTGGTTTGCTACGTCAGAGCACTGGTTTAGAAGGCATGTGAATGCCTTTTTGTTTGTACACAAAATGCATGAAACTTGTGAAAACTGAGTTTGTGTTATTTTGACTGAGGAGTTGTCAAGTGTGTTTACACTGAGTGAATGCCTCTGAGACTGAATCTAAATTACAAAAATTTATTGCGATATGTATAAACTTGGGGATCCTGTGAGTTCAGAAAACATGTTGGTAGTGTCATGTGTTTGGTGAAAATGTGAAAATGCATGCATCCACAGAAGCAAAGGAGTGTGGTTGAATGAGGAGGGTGTGCTGAAAAACATCTGAAGTGTTTCTGATTTATTTTCATCACAAGTATTTAGTCTTAGACAAAGTATAGCTGACAGGAGACAAACAGTTTACTGCTTTTAGGGAGAGAACACTCAAAAATAACACATCAAAAACCCCGCAAAGTGTCTAGTATTTGAGGTGACCCCAGAAAAACTCGGTGAGAAATAAGGTATCCAGGAAGGACGTGTTTAATTGAGAGGAGAGATGGGAGGGAAGAAGAGAGGTAATAAGTTGGCAGAAATCTCTTACTGGGTTTGAACCTTCTAGGGAGGAAAGAAGATGCTCTCTGGGCTTTGCACCTCTTTGGGCTTTGGGAGCTACTGAGCTAGGTATTTCATGTGGCTGTGAGATGGCATGAGCTGCTGCGGTGGTAAGGAAGCTGGTTCCCGAAGTAGGCAAGGTATTTTTCCAGATGCTCTCAGGTCGTTTTCTAGGGCAAGCCTTCGCTCTACATTTCAAAAGGGATACCGAAAACCTTTTTTTTCTGCTGTTGGGCAAGTTAGGAGGGGTAATTTATAGAGACTCTTAGGTCATTTTTTCATTTTCCTACTATAAGGAAGGACTGGGTGCAGCCGATGATCCAAAATTTGGAAATCCTGGGTAAAGAAATCGTATATTACAAATGGAGACCAATAGATAAATAAAAAATAATGTGTTAATTGGAGGAGCGCACTCCAGACCTGTGTTTCCTCCAAAAGGCAATTGTATTTGGATGTTTGCACAGCCCTGGTAAGGAACTTTGGTGTGGCCTTTCAGAGGTCAGTGTACAGCTGGATTAGATACCGTGTTGCTATGAAACAAAGTGTATTTGTTTCCTCATTGCTATGAAGGAGCAAAGTCTAAATTTTCATTCCTGCATTTTTGCATAGCTAACTGTGTATTTGGGAGGTGCTTGCCATCACGCTGTATGGGCATGCTGACGTGATGTGACTCGTGGCTGCTAAAACTACTTTTTTTCTTTAATTTGCAACTTTCGAGGTTAATTGTTAAGTTTGTCCTACGGTGGCTGCTGCTAACAGTGATTTATTTGAAAGCATTTTCAAATTGATGTGTGAAGAAAACTAATTTTCAAGTTATAAAGACTGGGGGAAAAAAAAAGGAAAAAAGAATCTGTACCATGAGTGCTTTTAACATGCAGTAGAGGAGGATATATGTAAAACAATTTGTAAAGATATGCAAATGAATGTGTTGGTTATGCGTCTGCTTGGCTTAAGTTCCTCTAGATTACTGTAAAAACTTACTGTACGTTTCACTGTGATTGTTGCTTTCATCACCAGATGATTCTCTTGGTCCAGTGTTTTTATTAAAAGATGACAGTTCCTATATGAGTTGTTAAGAGAGCCAGATTTTTTTTTTTCCCAATGGCACCTGCTGAAAGCAATGCATACTAATCCTTGCCCTTTCTTTTATCTAGGCAAAAGGTTGTTGAAGGTAGTCTTACTCATCCGTTTGCACTGACGTTGTCTGGGGACACTTTGTATTGGACGGACTGGCAGACACGCTCCATTCATGCCTGCAACAAACGGACAGGAGAGAAAAGGAGAGAAATATTATCTGCCCTGTATTCGCCAATGGACATCCAGGTCTTAAGTCCTGACCGGCAGCCTTACTGTATGTTTTACTTTTCCCTGAAGCTTTTTGCATTACTTTAATTTGTTTGTCAGGAATAACATTAATCATAAAAATGGTCAATGTGGAAAGTTTTAGTGTTTTAGAAAACTTTTGGGGAGTTTGGTCTCTAAAGGCGTAAGTACCCGAGTCCTTTACATCTCTTTGAAAAGTTCAAGTAGGTAGGATCTCCTTCATCATCCCAGTTGGTAACAAAATCCCAAATCCAGGGCAGTACTTCAGTGACATATTTTGATTTGGATAGCTCAATGAAAGTGATAAAGACTTGCCTCACAACTTTTTAAATACCATGATTTTAAAGACAAATGAAAAAGTGCATATCATGGCATTTTAAAAAAAATTATAAGTACAATTACCATAAAATATGTAATGTTCATTTTGTACTTATAAGGGTAATTTTTGAAGTCCACACCTGACCTTGCTTATCTTCAATATGTAACAAATAGTTTGTGAATGTTTTCAGTATGAATGGCATTTAGTCCTGAGCTTGTATAAGAAACATGTATGCCTGTAATTTTTTTTCCTTTGTGTGTGGTCCTTCAAAGAAAGTTGAGTGTAGAGAATGGAGTATTGAAACAGCCTATGTGTATTTTGTATGTGAGTGATTTCATGTAGAGATCAGTCTATTTTTTTTAGTAGGAATGTGGAAATGTGATTTTAAAACGAGTGGAAATGTATGTAATTCACTAGCTGTGGGAAGAACCATCTCTTGCCTAGAGGAGATACTCTTGCCGTTTGGATTGGCTTCTTTGTTTATGCCAACTATAACGTTAGCTTCCCTGAAGATAGCATCTATTTTCCTAGTAAAGTTTATAGGATGTCAGTAAACAGGCTTGAAAGTAAGCAAAAGGAGTTTGAAGATCATCTTGGTGATGGAACGTGCAAATTTTCATTGAGGTTGTCAGGTATGAGTAGCACCCTGGTTTATATCACTGCTCCAGATAAGAGTTTGTCTATACTGAATTCTTGTCATTGCTTTTAGCTAAGGTTATGTCCCAGCCTTGGGTCACAGTATTTCTGGGTCAGTCACAAGAAAATATGATGCACAGGGAAGCAGCATCTGCTGAAAATAGCTCAAATGCTGTTGACTTCATTAAGATCTGGCTCAAATTCTTCTCCATCTTCTTTCTCACTGCCTGTCAGTGGAAATACCACAAATCAAATTAGCTGAATTGTTTTTATTTTTAGAATAAAGTAGTTCAGAAGCTTATTCAAACTGTGATTGAATTTTGGAGAGGTCTTGCACAGCTTGCAAGATTTTTTTAAAATGTGGCAATGTTGTCTATATTTATGGTTACAGTTTTGTCTGTTGCAGTTGTTACTTGCTCCAGGTAAATGAGATAGGTGTGTGCAGTTGCACTCCCATCCTTACCCCCCACCCTCCTTATTTTTATCTATTTATTTATTTTACATTTTCAAAATAGCTGGGAGGCTCAGAGAAAAGAGTAACTGTAATCTTTTTAGTATTTGAGCTTTTCCTAATGTTGATGAAATATGCAAGGGACGTAACATGTTCCCTTCATGCATTTCCTGGAGATTCAGGGATATGTCTTGCTGAAAAAGCTCTACAGCAGAGAAAGGTATTTCCTAAATGTAGCAGCACTGTAATGTACAAGCTATTCCAAGCCCCAATTTTCTTTTTCATGGTGCTTAGCAGACCCACCGTTTGGCAAAGGAACTAGTGTCCGTGGTTCTTAGCTGTATTGAGCTTGAGAAACATTGAAAGAACTGCACAGTGAGAATGTGCAGAGCTGTCAGCTCTTGTGAAATTGGCTTTGCATGAGTCTCAAATTAAATACCCTCAGAAAGAAGTTTTTGGGGAGGTGGGGAATCAAATACTTTATTTTATGGCTCCTCTGTCTGTTAAAACTAAACTTGTGCCAGTCATTTGTGATCTATAATTTCTTCCTCAGAGAGGGTTGGAATAGCTTTAGGGGTTATAGAAAAAAGGAAAATAAAATGTATTGATTGTTTGCTTGGTTTCTTGAAGTTCACACTCCATGCGAAGAAAACAATGGTGGTTGCTCCCATCTGTGCCTGCTATCTCCCAGAGACCCGTTCTACAGTTGTGCTTGTCCCACTGGTGTGCAGCTAGAAGATGATGGCAGGACATGCAAATCAGGTAAGAGCCTGGCTTTTCTGCAGTAGCAGCCTTGGCTTGGCTTGGGTTTGCTGCTTAAAAGTTGAATCGTGAAGAAGTGGATTGACAACTGTGTGACATGCTGAAATTTACCTGTTGCTCTGAAACTGCTGAGTTTTTGTCCTAATTGCAGAAACTTTGCACCTGGATCTCTGAGTGATCAGAAATTTTGTGCCTTTTGACTGTGTCACCAATTCACTCTAGAGAGGAAGAGGCACGCAGAGGCTCTTGTGGAAGTGATTTATTAGAATTAACCTACTCTAGGACCTCTTTCCATCTGGACTGAGGACCGCGGACAGAGAGGTTTGCTCCCTCCTGTTCATTGGCTTGTAGCTACTGATGCATAGTGGTGGCCAGGCTGTTGCCTTCCAGTTGCATCTCAAAGAACAATGTGCTTGAGATACCTTCTGTACACTGAAATGCCAAAAACGTTCAAGGCACAGTCCATGCGCCCATGTACTATTTCAGAGATAAACCTGTGTGTTGGCTCTGATTCGATTAATTTCATAATGAAATAGTCCGAACAGAAAAATGCAAAGTTAAGGTTTAAACTAAAATAAACTGAAAATACCATATTTCTGATGCTGAAGATGATTAATCCCTCTCTCTTTGGGCTGTTCTTTGTGAAGGGATATATGAGGAAATTACGCAGGGAACTTTTTCTTGCTGAATCTAGTTTGTGATTTTGGACATTAATTTTAAAGTCAGCCAAGGTTTTGTGCAAAGCAGCTTATAAAGTTTGCTGATTGAGATAATGTAGGTAGAGAAAATACTGTTCTAGGTGCCTATTCCCTGTCACTGAAAAATAGATGAGTCTTTTGTACTACCATAAAAAAAAAAGCTGTTCAAAGAACTAAGAGCTAGAGTATATGCTTTAAATGAAGCGTATAACTAGATGCATATTCATATTGATAAGTTGAGTGAGACAGGTGGTATACTTGGAAAACTTGGCTTTACTGTTGATGAGGAAGCTTCTTGTACAAATTCATCTTACAAAAACGGGATTAACACTGATATGGCCATAGAGATGCTAGGAGGCAAGGTTTAAGACAATGTTCTGATTACAGACTGAAAGACACTCTATTGCCCGTCTCTGCTGCGTTTTCATGAGGCTAGTCAAAGTGTATAGTCGCTTTCTGATGCGCCTTGATTCCTCTGAGTACTAAAACAAGCATAATAGACTCCTTTCATTTGTGAACTTGAAGCAGAATTTGAACACTGAACCTCCAAGGTTTAAGGGCCAGCTTTATTAGCTCATCCTGCTGCAATTGAAAGGCTTATAAGGTAGTTCTTGCAGCTGCTGAAAGACCTTTCTCTTTCCTTCTTCCAGCTTTGGAAAGTTTCCCTTTCACAGCCTTTAAAAAACATTGCTGAATACGCAGGACAACCTTTTTAGACGTTCATATTGACCTTATGTTTCTGGCAGTGGGAATGAAGGTCAGCCTGCTTTTGGTGTTTTGGCGGATAGCACAAGCAGGAGTGACTGCTTTTACTGTGCTTTCACCTTTCCATTGTCAGGGCAGACAATCTGTCAAGGGTGTTCTGTCAAAGGAGGGCAAAAAAGTGGGATGGGAACAGGAAATCTGGTTTTGCATAAGAATGTGGCCTTTTGGTTCAGTTTTATGGATTATTTCTTTCCCAAGCTCCACATCTTTTGTTGTCCTGTCTGCCTTATGCCAACATCCATGTGCTTCTCTTTCCACTCTTATTAATTAACTCCTTGGTTGCAAGGAACTGACTTTTTGTTCTCTGCACGAGTCCTTTGTAGTAAAGCTGTATCAGGAACTACTGATGCAACAGGGTTGACCACCTCTCCATTTTGTTCCCTATTAGCTAGAGCACTAAGTCACTTAGGCATATCGAGTTCGTTGACATTAGGCTTTTAAGGCAATTGTAAAAATGGTGCTGGGGATTTGTCTGCAAGAGGAAAAAGCATTTTGTTTCAAAATTTGTCTGTATGGGGAGTTCACTGGTACAAACATAGCTATGTAGTGTTACTGTATAGCTCTGTCAGAAAGTATTCTTGTGCAAAAAAGCCCTGAGATTCTTAAGCAATTTCAGCTTTCTTGGATACTGCAGAATATACACATATAGTTCTCATATTCAAATATTCTGTATAGCTCACTGCAGAGTAGAAGTGTTGAATGGTAATGGGCCTAAGTAATTAAGAAAATATGAATTCAAGAACAGACAGTGCCACTATTTATTTTGCTGTGGGTTGTCTTTATACATTGGAACTTCAGAAGTCTGGATTTTTAGCCTTTTTCTAAACATATAAATGTTGATATGCTGAAGCTATTACTAACTGTATCTGTATTAAATGAATAATTCATTATTCTGCAGTCTTAGCTTTCAGTGTTAATTCATTTCTGCTTTCTCTCTGCTGAAGAGTTATTCTGCATAAATTAAAAAAGTTGTACAGTAGATATACGTCACTAATAATGTTAAATATATGGACAGATTGGCAACTGGTATCAAGTACAAGGTCTTCTCTGGGAACATGTACTTGTTCTGTGTAGGTAGATGCTTTGTGTCGCTTCCCTCCAGACACATGATGTTAGTCTGTTTTGCTCTGTTGGTGTGTGATGTTTTCTTTGCTCGTTGATAACATGGACTAGTACTTCCAAGAAGACTGCTTGTGTAGAGCCATTCTCAGTGCAAGAACAGGTTTTATATCTGTAAAGGACAAAAAGCCAAAACTAACAGCTTAGCATGAAAACAAAGCACCTGTTGCATGCACTTTAAATCAGTTGATTTCTCCTCTGTCCACACCCTTACCTGGATTTGGTAGCAAAAGATGAGTGCAATATTTGAAAAGCATTAATAAGGTCGTTCTGGTGTCTGTAGTGGCAGTCTTGTTGACTGGTGTCTTTGATCGCTGAAGGTACAGGCAAGGTGAACGCTCCTCTAGCTTTTGTAGAGTTGGGTAAGGAGGTTGCAACCACATGCAGCTCATTATCTCAACAAAGTTGTTCCCTTAAGCAGTTCTGTGAACACTCAGAGAAGTGATCTTTCAAGCCAAGATCTTCAAAATTACGTATGAATTTGTGTTGGACCACTACTGGAAGGGAGGACAAGGAGGCTTATGACCTGAGATACTGAAAACAAACCGACCTGTTTGTCTATATAAAAGTATTGCCAGTTGCTGGGAACAAGATTTAAACGGTATGGGACAAAGTAGTAATTGGTGTTTTGTTTTTAACTTTCAATTTTTAACTGTTCAGTAGAACAGCAGCTTGTAACAAATAGAACTTGGGGCATCTTTGCTGCTGTTCTGGTTTCGAAATGCTGTTAATTTATCTCATTACAGTTTGTAATGAGATACTACAATTTGTACCACTTGATGTGAATGGAGCCATGATCTTTCCATCTTGCTCTACATCATCCCAGTCTCTCATAAAATACCAGTATGCATTATTCCAAGATTGAGCCCATTTCTGCAAACTGTGTTCAGCAGCTTGTTTCTCTTATGTTTCTGGAAAATGTGTAATTTCTTTCTGCAGTATTCAGTGTTACTAGCATACAGCCACTGCTGCCGGCCTTCTAAAAGAATGTTTAAAACCTCATCTTTTTTATTAGAAGTGGATATGTTTCCCAATAAGTGGCTACCCCTATTCTTAAATCCCCTCCGTGTTGCATTCCCAAAGGATCTTACTCTCATTGTGCATCATTTTGTGATATCATGGTACTAAGTCAACTGCATATTAAGTAAAATTTATTAGAGTTTTAAAACCAATCATCTGATACCACAAAACATTTTGAGTAAAAGCTCAAAATTTAGTCCCTACCTCACCCTCCAAAATTTTTAATAATTTGGATCTATGACTATAAAGAATTGAAGTGAGTAGAAGAAACTAGGACTTCAGTAATGCTTTTTTTATTGCATATATTTTAAACTCAGTAGAGGTGCTCAGAGGTACCTAAGCTCAGAATTAGTCTAGGATCCATGCAGTTTCTGGAAGCTGCATACTCCAAAGTTCTAAAAGCAATATTCAGTTTTTTATTTTTGTTTCTCAATAAATGTGTAATGCTTTGTTGCAGAATTGTAAATTGTTGTAAAATATTTCAGTAAAAATTACATATTTTTACTTTATGCATTGCATAACTTCATTTTGCAAATTTACTTGGCCTGTGCATCGTTGTCTTTTGATCCATTTTAATTGTTCTGGTTTTGGCTGGGATGGAGTTAATTTTCTTCACAGCAGCCCATACAGTGGTATGTTTTGGATTTATGACCAAAACTGTGTTGATAACACACCTACGCTTTAGTCATTGCTGGGCTGTGCTTACCCACCCTCCAGGCCCTTTCTGTTTCTCACGCTGCCCCACCAGCCTGAGGCTGCGCAAGAATTTGGGAGACGACACCACCAGGACCGCTGACCCAAACAGACCAAAGGGCTATTCCACACCACATGGTGTCATGCTCAGCAAAAAAACTGTGGAAAAGGAGGAGGAAGGGGGTAGCATTTGGAGTTATGACATCTTTCTTCCCATTTAACTTTTGCACAATGGTGAGTGTCTGATAGGTGCTTTCCATGGAAAAATGCTGTTATTTTGTTGTTTACACATTGCTCTTTTTTTCTCTTCTGCGGTATTTTAGTTGTTTTTCTCTTCTCAGGTGCTTTTTATATTTTTACATATGAACATATAAGGTTTTTATAAGACCCTTTTAAGGTTTAATTTCTCTTCTTAAGCTAGAGATGCTTTCAGGGTGAAATTACCAGTTCAGTAAAGTACATTGAGGTGTAATTTGTCCATTTTGTGATGCGGATGGAAACCTGGCCCTGCCAAGCTCAGTGGAAGGCTCCCATTAGTTTCCTTGGGACAAGGGATAGCATCCAAGAACCTCTGGATATTTTGTGATGCTCTTTAATAACCCCAAAGTGTTTGATATTTTATTTTTTAATTTTCTTAAATGGAATGGAGGAGGATAAGCCTTATTGTGTCAGAGGAGATTGGATTATAAGGTAGATATGACTGTTTCGGGGGAAAAAATACAAATGGTGTGTGCAATAAATGCTCAAGTGCAGAAACTTTTAGTGTTTATATGAATGTGAGTGGGACGTATGGCATGTTCACCTCAACTCAACAGAGAACCATTTCTGCAGGAGAAAGCAACTGTTATTTGCTTGAAAGGGGGAAAGCTTGGGCTTTTGAATCAATCTCATATGGTGGTAGGAGCTGTAGGGTTTATGCTGGGAAGACAGGACAGCTGTAGTTTCTCAAATGAACTATGGAAAAAAACATTTTCATAATTGGGGAAGAAGGCAGCAGCTTTAGGTGTTTGAATATTCATCTCCACTTTTTTTATCCTTGTTTCTGTTGTTGAGGCAGTTGATCAGGGTTGGGCAATATTCCCAAATGTGGTATTTCTCTTTGCCCTTCTTCATAATGCAAAACAGCAGTGTTCTTGGAACCTGCTGGCTCATACTGCAGGATTATGCTATTTTTTATGCAGGAAATAGGATAGTATTGAAGGAAGAAATGTTAAGGCATTTCTTTCTCATCTCCTCTGTGTTTCTTGGTACACATCATATATTTTAAAAAAATTGGTGTCTACAGTTCTTTCACTGAGCAATCATCAGCTTATTTGAGCAACTGAGCTTCCAAGCAGGACAAGCAGGAGGATGAATACCTCCATTGTAAAGTCTTTCTTCCAATGCAATTTAACCCTTGTGACTACCAGAGGAGAAGATCCCTTTGTTCACACATCTTCCTAAAGAGAAACAGTATGGACTAATCCAGACTTTCTGATTAAATATGTCAGCTGGTAATTAACGATGAACAGCCTCTTGGTCAAAGGGAGCAGTTAAGGAGTCGATTGTTATTTGGGATAATTGCTGTAAATCAGCTCCCTCAAGTTCCTGAGAAGGCTTCTCCTGGAATCGTGTGAATAACACACAGTAACTGGCAGGAGGCTTCTGGTACTTGGAAGATGCTGGAAGATAAATCTTGCAGATTGGTAGATAAACTCTGATTATATTCTGGTATTGATGAAGAGCTGTATTGGGAAGGAGCGTTCACGTACATATGTGTTTGTTGGGGGAAAATAAACAATAGAAAACCTATTTTCTACAAAAAAAGTTTGTGGAGAACAGTATTGAAGGGATGCCTGCATGCCTGTCTCCTCCCCTTGCCCTCTCTGTGATTGAAATGCAACTGTGGAAAAACAAGATCTTCTCATTGCAAAATGCTTTGACTTCATAGGTGTCTTTTGTCCTGTGCCTGGTGTCTGGTTACCATGGGGAGATCTTCAGAAGTTCTGGAGGACTTTTTCTTGTTCCCCATCTTGCATCCACTGTGATCCCAGTGGTGTTTCACGTTTCCTTCGCCTACCAAGGAGTAGCTGACCCCCTGTGTTCCCTTTGTTAGGCTGAGTTGGGGCCACCTTCAAGCTCACTGTGATGCGTTTTTTCCGTCTCTGAGTGAGGGATTTGTGTAATTGGTGTCACCCTAAATGTCTGCAGCCACTTCAGTTCTGTACTCTTAGTTGTTTTATGTCTGTGTCCCACCACCACAGCAGATCTAGTCAAAGGATCCATGGGTGTTGTGCACCACCAGGTGAGAGGGAGAGAGTTTGGATAATAAAGCAAGCGTGCAAGTAGCGTGCAGTGGCATTCCTGCAAGGTGGAGAATTAACCAAATTCCAGGCATGAAAACGAGATGCAGTAGGTTGAAAGAGAAAATAGCACTTCACTACCTACATCCAGACCCCATATTGGCCATGATGTATAATACAGGAACACACCCCATTGACTCTTTAGCACTAAAACAGTGGGACAGAAGGTTATTTACTATGTTAGAAATACCATACGTGAAACTCCATTTCACTGAGATGCCTTTGCAATTAACCAGGAAGGATTGTAAAAGCTGTCCAGCAATGGGTATCGGATGATCTAGGAAATCTGGAGGCTACTCTGCAAATAAGAAATCAATGAGTGAGCCATCCGTTTTGATATGAGCTCCATAACTTATTTCTCCTAGGGTTCCTCCATGTTCTTTGTTGCCAAGGATGATGGGTCTTCCCTTCAGTTTTAGGAAACTTTAGCTTCTGCGTGCATCAGAAACACAATAGTGGAAAATCTGTCCATTTATGTGCTAGTCGTGAACCCTGTCTGCATCTATTAAGTAAAGCAATGTAGTTACCCCCCCTTCTGTTTCTACTCTATTTCATAAAAATTTCATGATTATTTTTTCATTCATTTGTAGCTGTTGTTTGTTTTGAATCTGTTTTTCCCCTTGCTTTTGTCAGTATGTTATAGTATGATTTCATTTGATCTGCATGAAAAGATTACATTGCTTTCTATTCATAGCATCTTTTATCCTCCTAAATGGGGAGTACTTTGTGTAGCAAAGAAATGAAACAGCCTCTTATGGTAATGGCCGTGTTTAAAATTTCATTGGATAGAAGCCATGAGAAACACGCTGTAAGGAACAAACCTGGAGGGAGTGTGGAGCATTCTGGAAGATCTGCCACATCTTCTAGCTCTGTTTTCAGTGAGTTTACTGGATTTTACCGGATTAATGAATGAAACTCTCCTTTCGGTCTTTGACATGTTTCGGATTGATGACCACTTTGAAAGACTCTGAAATGCAGTCTAGTTCAGAGCTGGTAACTAATTCATTTTGTGTGTGTGTGGATGTGTGTATAGAAGAGAAAGCAGCACTTCCCCTTCTCAGCAATGCTGAGTCTCTAGCTAGGCTTAGTTTTTATGCTGCAGTAGAGCCACACCTTGTGTCTGCAGTGAAAAGGTTTGTGTGTAAACTTTATCTTGCATTCTCCATGGGCTAAGTACATGAACGTGGAAAGTTACCAAGTCTCAGTGCTAAGTTGTTAAGCTGTTCTAGCTTGGCTGCATCTTCATACTGTGACCAAGCTCTGTTTTACTGCATCAAAGTAGCAACAATAAGGTTGAGATTTGCAAACCCCAATTTACAGTTGTTTATAACTTTTTCCGTGATGTTTACCTTCTGACAGATGATGATGATGTTAGCGCAGAATTGATTTTTTTTTTTGTGGCTCCATCTTACTTGAAACATAATAATTAACACTTAAACTTCAAAGCATTACACAGCTATCATCCTCAGAGGGGGCCCATGGGACATGAAGTATTTATTCCTATTTGTGTTAAGGAGGAAAACAGTGCAGAGAAACTAATGTATATGAGGTCTCTTGGTGAGTTGGAATCATTTGTGATTGGAATGCACAGGAGCAGGAATGCAGTAAAACTATTGTGTGTTTCTGTTCAGTATTTCAAAAAAGTGGTAATTATGTATCTTGCTGGGTTTTAATGGATTTTTGATGGCATGTATTTGAAGGTGTCACCACCAAAACTCTGTTTAACAGAAACTAGTTAAGTGGCTGAGACCCTTTAAAAGTTAGTGATTTCGTAGTCTGAGCCAGAAGGGTTGTATGTCTCCAGGAGAGACTAGGTGCTTTAAAACTTTAAAACCATGCTTTGCAAGGAAATACCAGAATCCAAAGACTGTACTTTTTTTTTTTAGCAATGGAAATTTCTGGCACACATTTTTTTTCCCCATCGTATTTCCTATAGCTTGCAATGGACTGTTGTTAATAATTCCGTGTAAAGAGGTGTTAATTTTTTGGTAATAAAAAGTAGAAGCCAAGGCTGATATCTGTAAGATAACATTCTTTCTTTAAGGCACACATAGTACAGACAGTCAAACCTTAGGGTAAGTGTTAAGACTTATTAATTGTTCAAATGCTTTTTGGATGAAGTGTCTGTACAAGGGCAAGTTCTTTTCTTGGAACTGAGACAGACACACAATGGTGTTGATCTTTGATTCAGGTTACTACCAGTGCAGTTATGACTGTTGCTTTATTTTGAAAAGTTCTCATAAGAGTTGGCTACTCCTCTGTTGGTAGTAACTTCACAGAGCTTTGTGCTCACAAATATAATATGTATGTATTATGTATGTACAAACTGTAGATGTTTCACAGAACCTAGGTCCTAAATTAGAATAGGGTGTTAACTGTGTCTTCTCTGTTGCAACAGCTTTCTCTGGAAGAAACATTGCTTTATGTCTTAGTCAGCTGTTTTGTGCTAATGATTTTATCAGATGTAAAGTTTAATTAATACTCTGAGTTTTTTGTTGTTGTTTTTTGTTGTAATCCACCCCCCCCCCTCCAGTAGTCATATGAATGTGTCATAACCCTGCCTGAAATTGTAGATCTTTTCTGGTTTACGCAAAGTAACTATTGGAAGTCTAGAAGTCTGCTGCTGAGATAATGGAAGGAGCACTGGACACCAGCTTTTCACTATAGCATGCAGGCAGATATGATGTAATTTGTGAGTTACGTGAGTGCTCTGGTATTTCCTTTCGTTGTCATAAGTGTTAGTTTTCCTTATGCCTACTTACCTTTCAATTCAAATTCTGTCTAAATGTGGGCACTCAAAACATTTTTTTCAAGTAAACCTTTCTTAATTCTATTTTGTTGGTTGCTTACTCTCACTGCATGCAATGCTCAGTTATAAACTAGTAAACCTGATGTGTGCTGCATGCTTCCCCTGGTCCACAGTATCAAGTAGGAGGAGAGCACATTCCCTGCTTTTCCCAACCCAGAGCCATCACCACTGCAATGTGAAGCAGTGGTCTCTTACTCTCAAACTGGTATGTAAATAAAGAAATGAACTGGGATACACAGTAGTGTTCTTGTTTCAACTGGCTCAAAATGTACACACACAGGAAAAAAAAAAAAAAGAAAACAACAACAAGAAGAGAATGTAAAAAGAATTTCCATTTATTTCTAGATGTTACCAAAGTTTGTTTCAACTCCTGTAAATATTTTTACATTCTGCAGGAGCTGAATAACAAAAGTGGGGTTTGATACCAGATTTAAACATCTCATAATTTCATGACATCATTCTTCCTGTGGTGTGAAGACTGGCTAATGCTAAACACTTGTGCAAGATGTAACTGTTTTGAATATTGGCAAGATTATTAAACAGTATGGCAACATTTCCTATTTTCATCCACTCTATACAGAATAATGAAGTTTTCTCCCACCCCCTTATTTCAAACAGCCTGTAAAAGAGTTGCCTGCAGTCAAAGTACTTCTAATGGACTGTTTTCAAAAAGAGCTCACTGCTTTGTTCCACAAAGAACTAAAAGCTTTACAATTATTATGGTTTATTTGATTTTCCACGTAAATACAGAGATTTCGAAAGTTGCCTTTAAATAGACTGTGTATGTGCATATGCATGCACATGTGTACGCAGAACTGGGGGAAGAGTCCCACAATGGAGCATTGTTCTAGCCTGATTAGCAGACAGACAAATGGGAAAGGAATAGCATGGTGTTTTCTGGCATAGATTAGCAGAAGCAACCACTGCAGTCTACATTTGTTTAGATTGGACGAATAAATTGGAGCATTTGTTACTGTATTATAGATGTCTTGTCACTTGTCAAATGTGAAGTGGGCCAAGGGAAGAATAAAAAAGGCTCTTGTCAAGCTGATGAGATGGCCCGTTTCACTGCTGTCAGCTCTGATTGCAGATAATTTTGCAAATTGAATACAGCTGCCATTTTCAGCACTGAAGCACAAATTTTTAATAGCAAGTGCACAAAACAACAAAATCAAAGCAAACACTATACCTAGCATGGGTATTAAAAATAATAGATTAGTGGGTATGGGAGGGACAGAGTCACATGTACAAACAAGAATATGTCTTAACGTGTTTCTGTAGGATTTCTTGATGGCAAAGAGAGAATATAGTCTTCAGGAAGGTAGAATAACTGCCTTGAACAGTATTATTTTTTCTGTTCTGTTTGTTTTTTAAATTGAGATATTGTTAGCATTGGTTCTGCATGTTAAGCAGAACAGTTCATGGGTATTTATGGATGTTACACTGTCTGAAAAGTTCTATGGAAGGTCTGCAGAAAGCTTTTGGCGAATAAAAAAAACAATGCTAGAGTAAATTAAACAGTTAAAAGTTTAAACCAGTGGGAAAAATAAAGCAGTTTGTAGTTGTAGGTCTTTTAAAATGCTTTCCAAATGGAAACTTCAGAGAGACCTCATTTCTTCTGTTTTTCTATCTGCATGGAGGACTTCTGCTGTGATACGGTAGTACTAGGAATGGTTTGCATTCTACCCCCATGATCCCCAAAGGAAAAAAAAAAAATGTTTTTCATTGTGTAGTGTTATATGTGACAGTGTTCTAATAGTAATTCTGCTGGGAATCTCTTAATCAGTGGTTACATAAGTGCGGTGAGAGAGGTTCGTGAAAATCAATTTAATTAAATAAATGCTGTAGCACTCTAGTACTAGCGCACTGTAACGTATTAGACAGGTTCTGGGGTTTCTAATATTACAGCAGACAAGTCACAGCATAACACTTCCATAGCTTTCAAAACATTCCTACCAACATTAATAATCAAAATGCCTACATGATACAGATAAAACTAATGAGGCAGACGAGCGTGTTTGTCCAGGTTTTTAGGGAGAACTAGCGCCGGTGCTGAGATAAGTTCTCATCTCTTAGAGCTGTGCAGAGCCCACTGCCAATTTTCTCTCTTCTACCAGGAATTTATTAAGAGAGGCAAATATGGTTATAACAAAAACTGTATCTTTTGGACCGCACTGCAATAAAGGCCGGGATTTTTGCACCTGTAGAAACCCGCCCACAATAAGGATATTTTAGCAACTTTTAAAAGTAGCTGGAGGAGGAGAGAATGTAATGAGAGGTGCTGTGTTAACATTTTCTTTGGTCACATGGATTGTAATGGCTAAGGATGTAGATACACGTCTGTCATGAGGTCTTGTTGTGTAATAATTTGACTTCATTTTAAGCAGCTGCATCTCTCCAATAGAAACTGCTAAGCAGCCAGAACTTTAAATCAGTCAAGTAGCTCATTCCTCTTATTATTTCTTTTTCCCATAAGTCTTGGTTAGAGGCATGTTAAAAATCAGAAGAATTTTCCAAGAAGCATTCTGTTCAACTACCAATAAGCTGTCCCAGTTGTCAACTGGAATGAAGGATTTTTTTTTCTGGTCAGCTGGGTCAACAGGGGAAAAAAACAACCTAATCCTTAAATCTTGGGCTGCAAAGTTGTATCCTACATGTTCATTTTAGCTGTGTATGCCCATGGGGCAGAACTGAGTTTGGGAATATTCCTCCAGTAGTGCTTGCCTGCAGAAAAAGCCTGAATGGCTGAGTACATTAGAAACAGGGTTGTTTGTTCCCTGTGCAATGAGGTTGTAGTCATCATGCAATTGCTGATTCAAGGGGTAGTAGTTGCTGCCCTGTGCCTTCTCTCCCTGGTCAAAATATTATTTTGTATGCAAGCAAACGTGTGATCATACGCACAGGTGTACATAGGACAGAGGTAGATGAGATAAAGTTGAGCCTGGTTATTGCTGCTGTGAGGAACTTAAGACTGTTTTGGTTTCATTTGTGGATTTTAGGGGAATATTAACAGCCTGTTGTCTAGCCAGTGCGTGTAGGTATAATTTGGGCCTTTAACTTTGATCTGCTAGTTCCTTCCTCTGGTATGTTCAACCCTGACCTTGTTCACCATGAACCAAGGTGAAGATGCAATCATTCGTGTGAAGACGTGAAACACATGCATGTGATTTTTATCTGTCTGTTCCCATGAAACGATGCTTATAATGTTGGTAGTCCTGGAAATGTGTGTAATATTGGTAATTGCTGTGTTATCAGTTGCTACGCATATGTTTGATGCTATTCTGCTTCACACTACACATACTTAATATTAAAGATTATGACTGCAGACATTCATAGCCACTTCACCTCCTAAACTTTTATTATATTAAACAGAGTGCTGTGGGTGGCTGAACAGCTGCAGTGCTGCTCACTTTTTGACCCAGTTGAGCTAAAACAGTTTATTCTTACTCTTCTGGTTTTGTGGAACATTTTGATGACCAAGCACATCCCCTTTCCACATTGAGTGTTAGGGCTTGAATTTTTACTGAAAATCTCAAGTTTAGAGCAAGTTATTTTGACTCCCTAAAGTGAAATATTTCAGAAACATAGAAGCAAGACATAAGACTTTGTTACAGGAGCTATGTGTTTCTGCTGTAGCTTGCTGCCTGACCTCTGCAGTTGCAGATTAGGGTCTGCAGATGCTGCCTGTAATGATGCCTTTTTTTTTTTTTTTTTACCTTGGCTGTTGAAGTATAATTTTAGTTTACATTAAAAAATGAAATATTTTGTGTGTGTTTCAATGTGGTAAGAAACAGGACCTTTGGGAACTTTTTCCTGTAAAGAAACTATGAAACTATGTGATGGTGGACAATCTGTGCTATTTCAGGTAACGTGCAGGATTTGAGTGACCTGGGTTCTTTTTCATTTCTGCGCTCGCCAAGCTGACATGCTCTGGACAAGCAGCATGTTTTCTTCCTTACTCTGTTGGGTCTGGTGACGCTGCAAGTTCTTTGGAGATGGTACTGTCAGAAAAATCTGCGTTTTTAATACTTAGCACAGTGGGACCAATTACCAAGTACTTCGAACGTAATTTTAACACCCACAATTTAATGAAACAAAAGAGATCTAAAAGCCTTTCTGTTTGAACAGGCTCCATAAAAATGTCCTTTTTAACCGCATTAATCAGCTTTGAACACAACCCTTGGATTCAACAATATTATTTTGAAGGTCCTTCCTTTCTGTTTAAAGTGGATCCTCATAATAATGTTTGAAATAAGCATAGGTTTTTGGTGCTTGTTTTCTAATCCAGAAACATCAGCATAGCCCATGACTGTTTCTGGGGAAATCCTTGAAGTAGAGAGAAAAAAGTATCTCGGGCTATGAACTTCTTTTGTTCCCAGACAGCTTTTTAAAGTAGTTTAACAACTACGGTTCTTATGCTTGTTTAAAAAAGAAAACTGCCTTGCATTTGATATATTCAGAAGTAGGTAGAGTAGATAGGGTAGTTAACAGCGTCGCCTTTCATTCCTGCTCTCTGCCATTATATGTAGTTAATCAGTCAAAGATCATTTAGCTAAGAAGCATTGCAGAAGAGAAGGTGTAAGCTGTATATTTTTATTTCTGTCCACCATGGTCTTTTTTTACCAAAAAAAAGCAGTTGATTTTTTTTTTTTCACTGTTCGGAAAGGAAACCGATGTTTCTGACCATGATATAAAATACCAAATAATGTTTTAGGTATTCCACTATTCTTCTCTTTCTAGGAATCTTATAAAGCTTTTGAAAATTAATAATTTTCTTTGCAGTGCCTTCTTACAGTTGCTGGTAAAAGTTGTTCCCTTAACAGAAAGGAAACTTGAAGGAAAAAACAAATAGAAAACCTGATGCTGTGTTTACCTAAGGGAGCAATGGAGGAAAGAAGCCTTACAATTTGTCTGGTCACCGGGGGCTGTTTCCTTCTCAGCTTGGACTGCAAGTTACTAGTTTTGATATGTTCAGAGAAGTAATCAGAACTTTCAAGCACAACCAAAAACTGTTCCTGAAAACTGTTTTAATTTTGCCACCTTTGAAGCTGGAAAATCTTAAGGAAATTTGATGGCAGATTGCTCTCTTGCTTTGCTATCAAGAATGTATGGGTTCTCACTCCTCCCATTTCTCCACCTGTTCTTAGGCTCTGAGTTACTGTTGCTTTCCTTCTGCCTGGCCTTCCTTCAAAGTCAACTTGTGCAAATGATGTTGTAGTTATCAAACCTTGTCAGACAGCATTGACTGGAAGAAACATACATGTTGGCGGCCCTCCCCATGCCAGCACAAGCATTCGTGGAGCTCTGCAGTGAACTGGGCTGGTTAAAAACCTCAGACTTCTTTCTGCTGAGTTAGTTTTTGTTTAGATCAGCTCTTTTTAGAACAGTTTGCAACACACAGCCTTGCTGCCTGTTGTGCTTGCACCTGTGAAGGACTGATAGAGGAGTGAGGACAAGCAGCTGATGGCAAGGAGAAGGGCATTGCCACTTCATTCAGGAGCTGTGGTGGCTTAAGGTAGCTCAAAGTGTGCATCGATTTATGTCCATGCAGTATAGCAAAATAGCTTGGGTGTGTTCAGACGCTTTTTTTTCCTAGATCCTTCCTTGTGTTTTTATCATATCCTTGCAACCTAAGCGCTGTTTCTTTTCAGCACTTCTGAGATACTATTTGGAGATTATACTCTGATTTCCAAACCCAACAGCAGAGAGCTGTACTTCAGGAGCAGATGGTTAATATAGTGAATATAGCAGATAGTGAATATGAATTTGGTTTTGAAGTGCAATAGACTAAATTTCCGAGTCTCAAACTCCATACATATGCCTAGGTGCGATTTTCTCCTAGAAGACTGTTATGAGGATTTGAATTTCTGGTTTTGTTAGTGGTCTCAAAAAAGTGTGTCCCATGTTGGCAGCTGGTGTTTTCTGGTCTGGGTGAAATGAAACAAGTGACTTTGTTTTGCTTTCCAGTTTTGGAGTGTGGCTAAAAACTCCATGTCAGTTTTGAAACTACATGCCACCGACTTAGTAACCAAGTAGGGAAAAGACTATACTTGCTCTTTATGTGCTGAAGCACGTGGGTGAATGTGGGCAAAATGTCTGAAGTAGCTGGATGTTTTTCTGTGTCTTGGGTTTGTTCTGATAAAAGAAGTCGCCAGAAAGACAATGCTGAATATTCCACTTGTCTTTGAAGCGTGCTCCAGGTTTTTGGCTGGCACCCTTTCCACCATCAATGAAACTTTGCAATGGGGAGGTGGAGTAGGGTACAGAGAGAACTGCCCTGTTGCCTTAGAGTTAGTTTTGTATCAGCTTTCACCAAATAAGAAATACTTGCTATACCTGTGACTTGTTCTTATTAGTTTGTCTAGAGCAAATCACTACTGTAATTTTTTTGACATACTGAAGTCTTCTGTTAGCGCTGTCATTTATTATGTAGTGCTTGTGTGTTGAAAAACATGTCTAATGCAGTGATACAACTAGTGGGAAGTTCGGCTGACCTGGGGAATTCTATATAACATGATGAAATATTTGGACATACCCCATCAATTTTTCTTTGGTTCACCCTAATGAAAGGAATGGCATTGTTCTGCATGCAGCCTGGCTGATCTACACTTTCGTAACTTTTTTTTTCCTATTACTTCTTTCCTGATAGTGGAAAAAATAGTTGCATAAAACTTCCTTTATGTAATCAATGTTTAAAAAAAAATACATATCCCAATCTTTTTTACTTGGAGGAGTGGTAGAGAGAGAGACAGGTGGTATTTGATGCCAGCAGTGTTTTCAAGGCTGGCTTTATGATTGTTGATTTGTAATCTTTGTTAAATGTGCGTTCCTACCAACTCTATTTTACCACTAGAGACAAGGTTGCTAGTGCTGTGCAGTCCTTACTTTTTCATAGAGAATGTGGTAAGTTGTGATACTGGTTGGAAGCTGGAGCTTGGTGTTTTCAAGCTGCACATTTGCATTGGTCAGGATGTATTGGATCTGGTTGTTGGTGTGCTCCTTGGGAATTCCACCTGCATTTGGTTTTTTAGTTGGCTAATGGAGGCTGCTGATTTAAAGCAAATCTGTTGTCCTCGGTTATCTACGTGCATGGATGCCCTTATTCTAGACTGAGGGTGCTATGTTCCATGTTAGTGTGGGAGGCTAGGAGAAAGATACTGTCATTGTGAATTAAGAGTGCCAGCACAAGTATTCAGTTGAGAAGAACTGTTTAGGAATAACTCCCTATTCAGACAAGGCTTTATTTCAATGAAAGGACTGTACTGTATTAAAGTGTTCATATTGATAACAGAAGAACTCTGTTACGGGGGTATTGAAGAAGAAAAGGATACCATGAATGGTTTTCTCCCCAGGTGCTGAAGAAGTCTTGCTGCTTGCTAGAAGGACAGACTTGAGAAGGATTTCCTTGGACATGCCAGATTTCACTGACATTATTCTGCAGATAGACAATATCAGACATGCAATAGCCATAGACTACGATCCTGTGGAAGGCTACATCTACTGGACTGATGATGATGTCCGGGCAATTCGTCGGGCGTACCTTGATGGTTCTGGAGCACAGACTCTGGTAACCTCAGAAATCAACCATCCAGATGGTATTGCTGTGGACTGGGTGGCAAGGAACCTGTACTGGACTGACACTGGAACAGACCGCATTGAAGTGACCCGGTTGAATGGGACATCAAGAAAGATCCTTATCTCAGAAAACCTAGATGAACCTAGAGCAATTGTGCTCAATCCTGTAATGGGGTAAGTTTTATTTTCGTTGGTAGCCCTGTGGTAGGTCTTTGGGTCCAGCTTGTGGTTTCATAAAACCACAAAGTCTGCAGGTTACAAGATGATTATTTGTCAAATGTTGCTTTTGTCTTGAAAATAACTTGTGTTTCCATAAAAGGTGACTGCAGTGTCCTTCGAGTCTATATGTTGCATGTTCAGTTGGATTTTTTTATCTGCGTCTTCAGTATTATAACTATTAAAGAATTGGGCCACTGCACATTTTCAGTAGTTTCATTGAGTTAACTGAGGTTAATTTAGTTATTGCTGATGACAAAATGACAGAGTGGTTGAAGTGGGAAAGAACCTCTGGAGTCATCTGGTCCAACCACTGCAGGGCCATCTAGAGCTGGTTGCTGAGGTCCATGTACAGGCATCTTTTTGAAGATCTGCAAGGAGGGAGACTCCACAGGCTTTCTGGGCAGAGAGGATACTGTTGAAGTCAGTTGGTTTGTTTGTTGCATTTTGGAAAGCAGAAAGCTAGGATATTTTGTCAAAAGCAGAACAGATCTTGATGCTTTTCGGCTGGAATGTTATGTGCGTTGACTGTTTCTGCCCTTTTCTTTACAGCTACATGTATTGGACAGACTGGGGTGAGAGTCCAAAGATAGAGTGTGCTTATTTGGATGGCTCAGAGAGGAGAGTTCTGGTGAACACGTCCTTAGGTTGGCCTAATGGCTTGGCACTGGATCTTGAAGAGGACAAACTTTACTGGGGAGATGCAAAAACAGATAAAATTGAGGTGAGTAACAGAGCTGTCTTGTTTACATTCTTAGAAAACGTGTTGTTGTTATGTGCAGCTTTATGTCTTGGATATATTTATCCATTTGGGGGGGGGGGGTCTTTTGTTTCATTAATATTTACAATAAATTTATCAAAACAGTACATTAGAGAAGAAAGGAAGTATGTTCATATGCTGTACTGGTTCCAAAAACTTTCGCATCAACTGCTATGCCAAGGGATATGCAATCAGAAACTTCTGTATTGCTGGAAGTATAATCTAATTGCTTGAAATCTCAGGTTTGATCTGAAGCTTTTGAAACAAATTGGAACACTCGGGTACAACCTCTTTCAGTAATGTTTTGCATTTTCTGTGGTGCTTGGAACTAGTGTCTGAAATTGCTGCATGCAAAAGACTTGATGCAAGGTTTGTGTATGGGAAAAAGTGGATGTGGAGGCCCTAGAGAGCCATATTTCAGGACCTTAATGATTACGTGGTGTCCAGATGCATGGGAGAAAAGTTGTTTTCAATGTACCACGACGCTTAAAAGTACCTTCTGCCTGCCTTGAAAACAATGTAGGCATTCTGTCATACAATCTGGGGAGGGGAAATCCCCTTCATGATGTTGTATAAGCGTTTATGGGAAATATTAAATATTTCTTAGTTATTGAAAGAACTTCTGATAAGAGTATGGCATGACTTCCTTTTTGTTCCCCTTTCATTGGGAAGAAATTTTTTTAAATGCAAAAAATCCATCCTGTCTACCTGTTTTCAAACTCCTTTATTTTTTTTATTTTTAATCAACCTGCTTTGGACACTTTGTATGCTAGACAAAGCTGGAAAAATTATCTGCTTACTTGTTACATGTGTTTCCAGCAGTAAGATTGTGAGGTGTCTCTGGAGATTCATTGCTTTAAATTTAAGATATGATCAAAGCAGACATCTGGTATTGGTGTAGTCATGGATGTTGACAATTGCACAAGTAAGGCCTGAGATGTTCTCATAAAGGAGATGCCTTTTTTTCCCCTCAATTGTTTTTGCCTCAGTATCCCATGATTAAACCTTAGTCTGAAAGAATAATTGTGAAGTGTGCTACCACAGAAATGAAACAGCTTTTAGGTACAGCAAAAAAGTACAGCAGCAGAGTCCTGAAGTAATTTCACTGAGAACGTGATAAATAACTGAAAGATGTTAAATCAGGTTCTGGGGCCAGGCTATTTGGGCTCTGAAGTCGTGTCTACAAGATTCTGAAGTTTCATTGAATTATTAACAGTTGACTGTTAACTGTGGCATTTTAGGCCCAATACCAGTGAGATTTGGTGGCTTTTCCACCCCCAGCTCCCAGGAAATTCCAGCCTGAGAAGATATTGCTATCTTGTTTGTGCAGCTCACCAGTGTTTTCTCTTGCAGCCTGCAACTTCCAGCTCCTGATGCATATTGAGCCAACTTGACATCTTACCTAGCAAGCATAGAAATACTGTTTGGCCTAGGACAATTGTTTCTGTAGGAGCACCAAACAGTTTAGAAGAGAGCTGGCAGTAAGGCATTTAATAAGGCATTAGTGACAGAAATACCAATTTCAGGCCGATAGGTGTAGCTTTGCACTATTTCTCTATGGCAAGCAGAAAAGGCATTGATGTTAGTTAGCTAAGCAGGATGCTGCAGAGATGATTGGGAAGAGAGGAAGTTTTCCAAGAGAAAACAGAAAAATATGGATACAGCCAGGTGTTGTGAGGAGGTCTGAAACATTTGATATAGATGCTGTTGTGTTTCCCATCACTTTCAGTGCTTGGTTTCTTAATAAAATAGTTGTTTAGCAAGGTCACCTTATTGCTGGTGAACTTCCTAAACTTTTCTTTAGCTCACATTTCTGAGAAGGAAGGAAAAACTGGATTTTGAACCTCAACCTAAAGTTGTTATAGTAGGCTATAATTAATTCAAAGGCTTGGTTGACAGCATAAGACATGACCTGAGGTCAGACAAATTTGAAAAGTATTATTCTATTATCATTAAATGATGAGATTTGTCATACTGACAAACGTTCATTTTTAACGTCTTGTTCTAATGCTCTGGGCATCTGGTGGAAACAGGTTCCTTGAGCTATCTCTGGTACGTCGTTGTTGTGAAGCAGTTGTTTATCTTCCACAAAGATGTCAGAAAAGCAGTTTGAAAATTAAAGGTGCTAAATAATTAGCTCTGAGTATTTTAATTTCAAAAGGGAATTCTCCAGGGAATTTGAAATGGCTTCAAAGTAAGATGAGGTAACCAAGCTAATTGAAATCAATTCATAAACAGAATTGCCAAACCAGAATGGGATGAAGAAGGGGCTAAAACTATTGCTTTAGAGAGATATTTTCCCTATAATGTAAGTTTTCTTCCTATAATGTAAGCTAGTTTGTTGAGGTTGTGTTTTGACTATACTATATATTTATAAAAAAGAAACAGTTCATTTTTGTAACAGTACTTAGTAGAAGCAGTATAGAAATTTCACCCTTGTTCTGTGAAGTCGATTGAGTTTTCATGTTACTTGAGGGAATAGTATATGCAGCATTTTCGGATAAATAAATTTTGGGGCCTTTAGTAATGTCCGTACTCTCTAAAGTTTTTGCCCTCTGGAAGAAGTGAATCAAGACTGTCTGCTGGCTTCAGAAATATAACTTTGCTGTCTCGCGGTGTCTTGATGTACTGGGCTTGATGACTAGTAGAGGTGTCGTCGCGTTCCTTACCTCTCAGGCTGTAGGAAAGAACATTCTAGATTCCACCTTTTGTAGCTGGAACTGTACTAGTGCAATTGATCTCCCTGGTTTAAGCAGTCTGTTCAGTCTGTCTTACTTCATTTTAAGACAGTAAAGCCAATGGTACTGTTTGATTTGGCATCTAAGTTTAGGAAAGTTGGAGAAGCCCAAGTAAGGGCTTTTTATTCTCTCAGTTTTTCTTTTGCTTATTATACTTTTAGTGGTTCTCTTCTGTTTTCAAAAACAGAGAGAAGAGGGTATTTTACTTGGTCTCAGAAACAGAAGGTATTTTTTACATGAAGTGGATTACAACATCTCTAGATATTTTGATTGCTGTATATCATACAACCCAGTTATAGTTGTTAGTATGAAGATTTAAATACTTTTATCTCTTATGTCCCTACCAATGAGTTCTTAGGTTAAAACAGGTATAAATATTCCTGCTTTAAATCACCCCGCCCCCCAACACTTTTTCTCTTTATGCTTGGTGTTTACTTTTGCTAGTTAGCATGAACAGACTCCTGACATTTACAAATCCCTAAATAGGCCCATTTAGGACGGGATGGGGAAAAATATCATGGATGTTGTCTGGAGTTCGGAACAGTGCTGTGAAGGGCCCTGTTGTGGTCCACTGTGCAGCTGCATGAGTTAAAAAGGCGCTGGCATGCCATCAGTAGAAATGAATGTTAAATGTCTATTGCAGAACGTCCATTAGAAAACAAATTTTCACTTTCCATTTTGGAACACATGCCAGACATTTGTATTCTGCTCACTTGGGAAAGAACTGCATGACTTAACTGGTTATTGACACAGCTTAGGTGTTGGCTGATTTCAGACTGGTCTCCAGTAGAGCTTTTTATTAATACTTCTCTGCAAGATCAAAAAATTGCAGTAGGGATATATTTCAGAATAGAAACATTTATCTAATGGATTGTATTTCGTATCTCTTGTTTATCTTGTTCTATTTGCAGCCTTATAATTGTTTCCTGAAACATTTCTCTGTTTGAGAGCTTCCTTCAATACCCTAGGTTTGCCTAGTAAGCCATATTTCATGCTGCTCTGCTAGCCAAAGTACATGTGAAGTCTTGTGTATGGTATATGAGGTGGGACGTTTCCACTTAGTGTTGAAGTTATTCTTCACTTTAACATGAACACATTCTTCTCATGCATGTGTTCTTTTGCCAAGAGGATGCTATATAGATGGCTTGCCAGCACAGCTGGTGTCTTGGTGATTTCTTCTGTGTGTCTGTGTATGTCTGTTGCACCCACAGTTTGTCAAAAACAAAGCCTAGCTTAGCTGCAACTTGAGGATGTGTTTAATATTTTCTACTATTGTTGACCTAGCTGAGTATTAAGATTTTTTTTTCTTTTCACTGTTGAGGATGTAAAACTATTTAAAAGCGTAGTGCTGGCTAAACTTTCCTCTAACCCTTTAGTTGTGTCCCAGCTGACTGTGTAGAAATTGCAAAATGGAATTAAACTGAAAACATTATCTCTACTACTATGCAGAGTATAGTTGCAATTAAAGTCTGTCTGGGTGGTGGAAAAATGAGTATTAAGCCTTATGCCTGATAATGAAAAAAGTGCGCTATTAAAAAACTGTACACTTTTCTGTAGGTTTCTGAAGAGCTGCTTGTAGAATAGAATTGCTTTCATCCTATGCTATGTATTCAACTGCTTTCCATTCAGGAAAAAAAAAAAAAAAGCAGGAGTGAATTTAGCTTGTATATATTTGTGTATCTCTCTGCTTGGTATTCTTTTTGCTAGACCTCAGGTTTGAAATGTACTGTGAATGTCTGGTGTGTTTGTGGCTTTTTTTACCAATTATTATTTTATTTTTTTCTCTTTTGTTTAGTTGGTTTTAGGTTTTGGTTGTGTTTTTTTGGTGTTTTTTGGTTGTTTTTTGGAGGTGTATTTGGTTGGTTTTGATCTGGAATTTTTTAACATGTTTTCACATTGCTTTTGAGTGCACTCTTTGAAAAACAGAAAAGGAATACTGCAGAGCTGCTGAAGGTACCAAGCAGGGTCCTGTACCAGGAGAGTATGTTCTTATTCGCGTGCCTGAAACTTCACATGGTGCAAACAGCAGTTACTCTTTCCTGACGGAGACCTTCCCATCTGCAGCATTCAGCTGCAACACAAAGGGCCCAGTCACTTCGCAAGCGGTTCGTATCCTGAAGAAACCATTTGGCAAGGCTTGTCAAACTTTGCGTGACAGCAGCCTGTGAGGCTTTCACTGCAAATTTGGCACCCCGTGGTAACATTGTTCCCAGCTTTTTAAATTTCTGCTTAGTTTGGCAGAGGCGACGGCAAGGAAAAATATATAGCAAATTTTGAGTCAGGTCTGTTGAAATCATGTGTTTGTCCACACAGCTTCAGCTATGAGTAAGGGGCATGGAGTAATCCAAGAGAATTTGGGATTTTACTGACAGAGAAAAGGTACTTTCCAGGAACAAACAATAGATTAACAAGGATTACCGAGTTCCAGCAGGGAGAGAAGCAAAGACCCAATGGCATCCACGTGTAGAATTTCCTAATTCTCCTTAAAAAACAATTTTGTGGTTAGCCAGGTTTCCCTTGTATTATTTCTTCAGTATTTGCTTAAAGTGCCTAAGGTGTAATTGCATAACGAGCAATTACTGAATTCTCAGGTGCCTGTTATTATGTATGCATTTTACTTAAGTTTGTGCAGTATTCTTGGAATAAGCGTTATGCAGACTACCCCTTCTGGCAACTTCCCTTTGTCCTCCTGCTTTCCTATCTCCCCCTCGACAAATGTCCTTTGTTTATCTTTGTGGAAGACGTATAATTATATATACAGTGATTCTTTGCAATTTTATAGGATGTTCAAGCTAAAGTGTAAGCATCAAATGACAATTCTGGAACTCACCAAAAAATTTCCAAGATTCATTTACATGGGCTGTCCTTGAAATTCAAGGAAGCAATTTTATAAGTAGATTGTTGTTAACCTACTGCATAATAGGGTAAAATGTCATTTGGAACAGTTTGCTACTTAAATTGGAGTAGTGTTTGCACAAGTGAATTGTAGAGAGGTAGAAAAATTAACAATCTAATTTAAAGCTGCTTTTTTCTAGACAAGTCGGAGTATACTTCACATACTACACTGTTTTCCACGCATTTGAGTAAAAAAAAAAAAAAAAGGCAATATTAATTGAGTTTTAACTGATACATTTTAATGTGTTTGTTTCTTTGCTCTGGCGTATAGTCCATATAGTGTAATAAACTCATTGGGAGATACTGTGTATTAATTTACTGAAATAAGAATGTCTCTTGGAAAGAACAGCTATTTTGAATTTACCTCCACATGCTAATTAGACATAAAAATAAAAATATATAAATCTGGTTCCGGTAGACACCGAGTTCAACGAGAGTCAGCAGTGTGCCCTTGCCACTAAGAAGGCTGATGTTCTTGGCTGCATTACACGAAGTATTGCCATCAGGTCAAGGGAGGTGATCCTTCCCTGCTGCTCAGCACTGGTGAGGCCACATCTGGAACTGTGTCCAGTTCTGGGCTCCCCAGTACAAGAGAGGCTGAAGAGAGTCACACGTAGGGTCACTAAGGTGATGAAGGGGCTGGAGCATCTCTCCTTTGAGGAGAGGCTGAGAGCTGGGCTTGGTCAGCCTGGAGAAGAGGAGGTTCAGAGGGTTTCTTATTGATGTCTGTAAATACTACCTGAGGGGAGGGTGCAGAAAAGACAGAACCGGGCCCAGAGGCAGCGGGCCTGAAGTGGGACACAAGAGGTTCCCTCGAAACCCCAGGCAGCACGGCTGTGCCGTGTGGGTGCTGGAGCCCTGGCACAGGCTGCCCAGAGGCTGTGGGGGCTCCTCCTTGGGGAGCTCCAAAAGCCACCTGGACATGGGCCTGGGCACCCTGCTCTGGGTGGCCCTGCTGGAGCGGGGGGGACACCAGATGACTCCAGAGCTCCCTTCCCATCCTGTGATTCTGTAAAGTAAACAATCCCCACACTGCGTATTAGTATGAATGCATGAGAACGGAGAAGTAAAATGGATGTGGAAATAAGGAGCACAGGTTCTTTTTGATCTAAAGAACAGATATCATTCCGAGTAGACAGCTGCAGGAATAAAATTGCTTAAATTGATAATACAGCGAGTGGCCTTCATTTCAGTGAATTTAAAACTTTTAATGACGCTTGATTTGATTTAGAGCTGTGGCTGAGAAACATCAGCTAAATGTAGTTGTTAGGAATGAAGTATAAATTGATGTGCTTACAGTTTTGTCCCTAACCTGAAATACAACTTTCCTATACTTTTCTTTCTTGATCCTTTTTTGTGTTGTATCCGTTCTAGATGCAAGTGCTACATATCTAAGCCAGATTAGATGTTAATCGTGAAGAGCATATATTGGAATCAGCCTAGCAAACCCGTATACTTTCCTAGTCTTTGTATTGGTCTATTCAGCAGTATATTCCTGTAGCCTGGGCTGGCTCTTTCAATGCTGTTCTTAGTGCCACTTCAAATTTTTCTTTTTCAAATTACTACTTTTCTGTCTGGGGTCAAACTGTGTTGAGGCAGTGAGGTGTATAAACCTCTCTCCATTTGTGGCCATTGGATATTTGTTGGTGTTGTATGTTTGTGTGTAGTTGGTGGTCATCAAATACTGCTACGTTTTCGTTAGTTTGAAATGGCTTTTAGGCTCCTTTATTGCTATGTGTTTTGCTTGAGGAGCAAGCAAGCATGAATGCTGTTGCCAATGATTTTTTGTTTTACTTGGAGGGAGCAACTCAGTTCTAGGCAGCAAACATTTTTGTGTGAGCACAGCAGTATCCAAAGAATGGGTGTATAATTATCTTTGAAGGTTCTGAAGGGGAATAATCGGTAGTAGTGAACTTGGGAACAATTTTTCTTGCCAGTAGCCAGGTAGTCATTGTAGAGTGGATAGGAGGAGTCATTTGAGGGCAGGACTTTCTTAAAATACTGTTACAAGTTTATGTCAGTTCTTGGACTTTGTGAAGACTGACAAATTAGTTGTGCTTGCTTTTCTCAGAGGGATGTTGCTGGAATGGAACACAAGTTTTCTGGGAGGGATGAAATCTGTATCTTTGACTTCAGTGCTTTAGCGATGACAACTATAAATATACATTTTGAGAGTTGCATAAAGAACAAAACGGATAGTAATTCTACAAAATGACAGCCTAACAAGGCTTCTTCAGTGAAAAGGCGGTGTGCATCTTTAGGAAGAAACAAGAAATCCAGCAGCAAGGGGGACAGAGGGTCTTCTATTCCTTCCTCTTCAGGGTTCCCCAGTCTCTCATCTGCCTATTTGCCTATTTTCAGCTTGCACCATCAGATTTATCACCAGATTTGGAGTAAAGTATAAACACCTCGGTTTAGACTGACAAGGATGTTGGTGGAGTCTCAACTTCCTCTGCTAAAAAATGTTGATTTTTTTGCTTAGATATATTTGCAATGCTCTTTCTTAACTAGTTTGCTACCATAGAAATGGTGTTGCAATTGTTTGAACTTTCTGCACACCAGCCTGTAGTTTGGAACAGAGACTGCTGAGATGAAACGCACTGTAATGTTCAGCAGGTCAGACCTCCGAATAGTTTCAGATCCTAATACTTTCTTATGAATTTAAACTCTCTGGCTGTGTTAATTCTTTCTAAGACAGACTCTGGTTCAGGATTTCCTGGTGTGAGACTGCCTCTTTCTGGAGTACAGAAACATAGTCAGCCTCTACCTGCTTTAAGAGCATACAGCCTTGTGACTCTGTTTTTCTAATTACAAGACTAAGTTGTCTGTGTTTTGCTTGCTGCTTGATTAGGAATTTCCGTGTATTATTTTATACTTTGCACTACACGGTCCTTGTTTTCTTTTAAGGGGACTGTTACCAAGTGTGGCGGCTGCTAAGCAAATGAGATCCACGTTCACAAAGTGAGAGGCTTTAGCTGAGCTGAGTGCAAGCACTGCACCTTTCTACTCTAAACTACGTAATAAGGAAGCGCTCACAGAGCAGAGAAATTTATTTGCCAAATAAAAGAAGACATACTTATCAACATGCATGCAATCCTCTCCCCTTTTAATGAGTCAACTACCAGGTGAACTTGTATCTGAGCCCCGAGTGTAGGAAAGGTATGACAGTGTTGAGTGGGAAACTGTTTCAAGAGTTTGCAGCCAGTGTTTTATATAAGGAACACATCTAAAGTTTGGCCAATTCCACCTGTGTTCAGGACTGCTCTCGGAGAAGCATATGTTTTAAGTATATTATTTTTCCATTCTTCAGCAGTCTTGAGTAAAACCTTTCTTGCCATTCTGGGTGGGATGGGGAGGTTTCTTTGCAGGTGGATGATGATCTAGCCTCTATTATTCTTGTCCTCATCACGTTCTGACTGAAGTGCAGCGGCCCAGTAGACTGGGATGTGGAAGCTTCAGTACTTGAGGGAAATGTCCTGGACCAGTGTCTTATCAGTAGCCTGTGGTGCTGTGAGCATGTTCATAGTTCTTTAATCTGAAACTTCCCAGAAAACCTCAAATCTGTTTCAAGACCCTAGTTCTTTTTATGGGCCCAGTATAATAAGAAAGCAGTTTACACATCTGGGGTGAAGACTGCTGTCTGAGATCCATTTGAGCATAAATGGATTTTCCACAATAAAAGCAAATCTCTTCTGTAGTAAAGATCTTTTTTTCTTAAAGGTTATGCTGAGATAGTGGCTTAACCTCCCCTCTTCCCCCCTTTTCCTAATTTCCTGGAACTAAAAAAAAACATCAAAAAGTTCAGTGCTGTCTGTTCCAAGTGCAAAGTTCTTATTAGCTGACCTTGCTTTCACCACTGTAAATAACCAGAAATGTTAATCTGTAAAGGAGTAAAGCAAAACCAGCTTTGCAGCGAATCCCTATTCTGTGGAAGCAGTCACAGCAAGGACTTCTTTTCCCAAGTAATAGATCCAGGAGATGATGTGGCCTGTGTTAGTCACACCACCTAATGCGCGAATAGAGGACTATCAAATAATGATTTGATTGAATGAGGAGCCTCTATAGAATGTTCTTGATCAGGGATTCTCCCAAACTTTTATATGCCAAGCTTGACGTCTTACGCATTAGCCTCAAAGTGAAAATCCACAAATGCTGGCAGCTGCCAGTTTAAATACTCCTCTGAGTCTTTCCGTGGTGGAATCCATACCACTATGAAGTTATTTTCCTCTACAACCATTTATAATTTATCAGGGTTTCTGTACAGTCATAAAAACCTCTAAATCTTGTCAATTTTCCAGGGACTGTATTTCGTACTACTTTTTGTAAATGGACAACTTAAAAACTTAGCAGCTGACAGACAGCTTCTAAATTTGGTCTTTGCAGAGTCCTTAGGAATTACTTCTGTATGTGCAGCTTTTGCTATATTTATCAAGAGGAAATCCTGAGGATGTATTAAGCTACAAAGTTGAAGAATTATTTGAGTTTTACATGCTTGAGGCTCTCCTTTCTCATTGAAGAATTATTTTAGGCTATCTGATATCAAATCACTCTTTTCCGCTTTGCTAGGGAGAGAATTCTGCTTTGCTTCCCTTGCTGGGATCACCTTTCTGTATTTAAAAGATTTCGTATTTAGCTGTACGAAGGCTTCTATACCTATGAAGTGCTGTAATGGCTCCACTTTTAGGAGAGCCTAATGCATTTTTGGGCACAGAATAAGTAAGTATATTATTCCAGACGCTGAGGAAAAGGTGGGTTCTATGTTACATGTAAATTTGATTCCCTTTATCAGACAAGCACGTAGGATGCATAAAGTTTTTAACTGTCACCTGTTTGCCAGTAGCTCTGAGGAATTTTCTGTAGTACTCTTCTCCATTTTGCTTTTGCTTTTTTCACAGTCTCTCTTCCAAGAATAACAGAGAGCATTTCCATACAGCTCACCTCTGGCCTAGGAGGAAGACCAGGAGCAGCTGCCCAGGAGTTGTGACCCTATGAATATTTTCTTATCACAGGGTCGAGAGACATTTGTTTCTGTCTTTGTGTATAACTGTGTCAATATGCACAGTGCGCTCTATCAGATTATCAGGTTTGTCACCATGGTCTGGGCACTAACTTTTCACTGGGAAGAAGTCTTTCCCAGCTATTATTTTTCTGTTGCTGTTTTGGAAGGAAAGTATTGAATATAGTTGACCTTTCAGTGCCTGGAACTCTACTTCTGCTATGTAATCCTTTGAAACCACTGGGGAGGACACCGCACCCTTTTGGTGTTTATTGACATTAGGTGTCAGGTTTTCAAATGAAGAATACAGAGTGAAGTGCCACGAACACAAAATTTAGCATTCTTCCTGTTTTGTTTTTTTTTTTTTTTTTTTTTTTTTTACAAATTCAGCTTAATGATAGTATTTCACAGTACTATACAGGAGAGAGAATATTGCAAAGCACAAGCTGGACTGTCTTTAGCTCCTCTAATGTTGCATACTAGTGATTGCCCTGCTCTGCCTCATTTTCTGTGATACAAGGCTGAGGGATCTTGCTCCTTCTGCTGAAATATTTCTCCAAAGCCTCTCACTCTCACACCTCCATTCATCTCAGCTAGTTAGACTCTTTTTTCTGTTCAGTTTAATTTTTTCCTTTTTTTTCTTCCCATAAGTTTCATGGTAATTTGCCACTAAACCTCCTCTCCTTCCGTTGTATTACATCAGTGAGCCCACAGTGCAGCTGCTGGGAGGGCAGAAGGTACCAAATCTGCCCATCACTGAATTTCTGGAACCTTACATTGTAAAACGTGCAAACCTGGTTACTGTTAGAATTAGAAGCAGGAGCCCTGTCATCATGGGCTGCCCTGATGCGGAACAGGGATTCCTGTGTTTCTAAGGAATGCAATGCTAAAAATAGGGGTGAAGGACTTTGTTTTTCGTGCCACATCTTATTAATGAAATTTTGAAAGTTTTCAGCACCATTTTTAGACTCCTATGTTCTGGCCCTAATAAGAAAGAAATCTAATGGACATACATGATGGCCACCGCCAGCCTACCCTAGGACTCCCAAGGTTGCCTGCAACGGTGGGAAATTTTTCTTATAAATGTCTGTAGTGTAGATGAGACCAAAGGTTTTTGTGTCTATTTAGCCTTTCTAAAAATTCTTCAGTGTGCTGATGGGATAGCAGTCACTCAAAGGAAGACTTCCTTTGCTGGCTTGATTGACCAGAGTCATTCTGTGGGAAAGGAAGCTAACTTATTCTAAACTGAAGGTGACCCTTGCCTTTTTGTGAGCAATAAAGACATAATAGAAGCCCAGTTAGGGTTCAGTGGAACCCCCACAGCCATCTGCACACTTCATTGGCAGAAGTGGCTTTCACTTGAACTTGCATTTGACAAGTGTTTTCTGTCTCTTTCTCATTCAGAAGGGTCCTTCAAAGCCAAGTAATTGAAATGCTCTCACCCCTCGCTCCTTTTCCTCCTTCCCCCAGACTCCCTTAAATTGCAGCATGCTGGTATTCAGCGTTAATGAGTAAAAATGCATGCGCCTCCAAAGCTCGCACGTTTTTTCCTTCCCATAGGGAAGTTTGTGAAAAACTCTCTTTTCCACACCCTCTAGCACCAGCCTCATAAAGGAAAAAAAAGCTGAAAAAGTGTTTCTGTTGCCTGTTGCCATTCCTGTTTCTCTCTCTCCCCCTCCCCCTCTTTTTTTTCTTCATAGTGCTGGACTTTTGAAATGAAACACAAATCAGGTCTCCGGAATAAAAGGTTGTGAGTATGCCTTGTGGCATTTGGAATGAGACTATTCACTGCCTGAATAACTATAAATAGAAAGCTAGGAGCTGTGTATTTCTCAGTTCAGACTCCCTGCAAAGAAGCGCCCTTCCCAGTAAAGGGTGACTTTTGAAAGAAACCTTGTTCCTCGCGCTGAATTGAATTGCTCCAGGAATTCTTCTTCGTGCAGCTCGCATAAAAGGCGTTAATCTCTAATTTATTTCTCCTTTTAAAGGCAGTGTTCTCTGCACTAAATGTATATTCTCAGCCATGTAGCCAGAGATGCCTGTCTTGTCTGTGCAGAGTTTGGTGTAGGGTTCTGAGCGCAGAACAAACATTGTTCTCCGCGTTTTGCTCCTGAAAGCTTTCCTTTGGCTCCCTTCCAGCCGTCGGCTCCTTTTTATCTGGCATTCATTCTTCAGTAAGAAGGCTAAATTAGTGGCACTCAGGTTTTTAGGGTTTGAGGAACAGAATGGGAATTGTGATTGATTTTTTTATAATAAAAGATTTGATTCTCCCAACAGGCTTCTGATGTTACCGACATAAGAACCCCGATAGCTTACTGTTGCATTTCTGCAGACAATTTGTTTGGCTGATTTGGTTGTTAGAAATGCTCGCAAATCTCCTGTGTTGTGCAGTTATGCAAATTTAGGACAATCATTTTTCTTCTTGCTCCCCTTTTCAGAAGTACTGTAGTATTGAAGGAAGAAGCATAGTGGACAGGAAGAAAATGTTCGACAGGTTTGTGAGTTGGCAGTGCTAAATATCCTAGCACTCAAGAAGTTGTCATGGCTTATTTTTCCCCCCCTTCTTTTTTCCCTTTTTTCTACTTTACCCCCCCTCCTTTCTCTTCCCTCCCCTTTTCCCTCCTAACACACTGGTGTTTTGTGCAGTGTTATTTTGAAAGCTGCTTCTAATTTTCTCCTCAGACCTTTTGTTTCACTTTTTTTTTCTGCCATCTGAAAGCTAGCAAGGGTAGCCTTCTTCATAGAACCTTTTTTTCCCCTGATCAGAATTTTTCATAGAATGGATCCATGTATTCCTTGCATTGCTGCTTCCATTCCTGCTGGATTCCTAGTTGTGTTGTGGTTTTGGGTTTGTTTTTTCTTACCTCTTTTTCCTTTAACAAAGGAATTAAAAGTTTGGCAAACACCCACCTTCGTTTCTTAAAGTTTGGTCTCTGTGTGATTTGTAGTGCTTTTTTCAGTAGTGCTAATACAAAAATGAGAGCAATGGTGAACAAGTGAAAAATAAGGTGGCTGTTTGTGTATGGGGTTTCTACTAAAAGGGAAAAACAAGCAGAAAAATAAGTATGCTCTTCAGTGAGCTTAGGAAAGCAGATTATAAGGAGTATCCAAGGAGTAAGGAAAGAAGAGATTCTAGAATATATAATATCTTTGTATTTTTGTAAATTATTTCCTTATTGACTCACAGTCCATGTGACTATAATAGGATTTTTCATAGCTGGACACATGAATGATAAACTTTGTAGACAAATATATTCAAGGTGGATACTTCCTTCTCTTGATCCTGACCATTGGAACATCTTGATTATCCCTGTCATTTTACACTTTGTCTGTGCTCTGTTTTCTGTCTGGAGTGCCATCTGTTTTCCTCGTCACCTTTTATTGAGGTGACTTCCTTCACCTAAGACGGGCCCCTGCCGTCCTTTAAGGCTGCTTTTGTCGATGACACCTACCATCCGTTCATAGCTAGGAATCGTGGCAGGAAAATTTTACATCTTAACTCCTTGTATGATGTGCTTTTTCTGTGATTTTTATCTGCCTTGTAATTTGAAGTAACTTTGCTTCATGGATGTGTTTTACCTTTATAAATATACTTGAGCAGAGATCTTAGTTTAAAAATCAAACAATTGCTTAGGTTATATTTTGCCACTTATTCATTTGAGTTGCCTTTGAGTTCTTTGCCTGACTTATGGTCACTTCCTAGGTAAAAATAAATACTAAAAATGCAATTTTTCTTAGATCAAATATTGCATTGGCTTATTTTTAATTATGTTGCATGCTATTTCAATTTAAAATTTTGGACCATGTGTTTTTTTTGACTTACTGTATACACATAATATATTTAATAATTACGTATATGTAATGTTGAAAAGTACAACATTAAGATTTTTAAAATGGCTGGTAAGCACAGAGTGCCCCTTTCTTCTGCCTATGTGTCTGGTTTTATTACTTGTTAAAACACGAAGTACGTTTGGCAAATTTACAACAAGAATAAACTTGCTGAAAATGGCATCATTAGAACCCAGGTAGTTGCTTGTAACATAAACCTCCTTTCTGTCATATGCATTCTTGATATTTTAGTCTTATTTAGGATGCCTGAAAACCCCATTGCTCTCACTGAGCAGGTAAAGCATGGGAGAGTCCCTCAGCTTTAGCAACCAACAGCATGAAAGCTTTGCACTTGGAGAGAAGGTAAGTGAAGTTTCTCTAGGAAAACAAATCTGGGTTTTGTTTCCCTCTCCTGGGGTTCTTTCTTATCAAGCTGGTTAAAGGGACATGGCTGTAGACCAGCTGCACTTTTATCATCTTCTGTTCCTATTGTGAGTCCTAATTTAGCCCCAGGCAGTGAGCACAAACCTATGTGAGGAAAGTCCCTTATTTCATGAAAACATCTCAGAATTGGATCTTCAATTCACCGGATTATCAGCAAGACTTAAACATTTGTTATCTTATCTTTGAGACGATCTTAAAACATCTTGAGAGCAGAGCTGAACACAGCCATTTTTGTCGTCATAGCTTCCTAGTGTTAATCTGAACGACCGAATGCATACAGATCACTTTAGAATAGCAGCATCTTCTAGGCATGATTTTTGTTGGTATAAACTGTGGTTTAACCACTGTGGGCTTATTCCATCTGGTCCTCTCACTGAAAGGCAAGTGTACAGTTCAACATGCATAGCAGAGCTTATTTTCCAATCTGAATGCATTGTAAAATGTCTGCAACGAAAGATCTGGTTTTGTTCCCTTATTCAGATAGCAATGGAGACTTTGACAAATTGTGCTCATAGGTTTTACAAATTGTACCTGGATACTCAATCTTCTAATCTTTACCTCCTCAAGTTCCTTTCTGTTCTGGTCATGTTGAGGTTTTCCTAAGCTAGAAGCAACGGATGTTTAAATCTCATCCAAATTCTGTGCTGTCATACATACTGCTGACAGACTTGCAGTTTGAACTTCAGCTGTCAGGGGAATGGTACAAGGCTTAGAACAGTAACAGCTATGGAATTGCCTTTTCCAGTGATGTAAGATAATAAAAATGTTGGTTTTGCTTTAATAGTGTTTCTACTGGGTACGTCTGTGTGTTCTTTTTTATTTCTTTGCTTTACTTTTCTTCAGTCTAACCTCACAGGGTAGCATTATTATCAACTCTCATGGCTCAGAGCTTCAGCTGTATGCCTGTAGGAGTCAGAGGATTTCGGTCTCTCACGTCTATCTGAAAAGACGTATTCAGTTTGACTGCACCTGGAGGCAAGACATTGAATGAGATCTGTGGTCTGAGATGATGCAGAAAATCCATTTTTAATATGTACTTGGTGTGCCTTATTTGCATGTGCAGTCATAAGGATAACTTGATCCGAGCTTAGGAAGGAATATTCTCTAGGTGGTTGAGAACTTGCTGGTAATAGTATAACTATCCATGTCTTTTGTCAGAGCAAGGCCCCTTCCTGAACTTAGATAGATAGCATATGTTTAAAACAAGTCAAGATACTTGAAAAAGAAGCTACAACCAGTTTGAATGTAGAGTTGCTACTACCTGCCTGTAGCAACGTGAAGCAGGACCTGGACAGAAGGCAGAGAAGTAAGTGTCTCTGTTAAAGTGTAAGTTAAATATTTGTCATGAGCATTAAAAAGAGAAATCCTTGGTTTTATTTGCACAAAAATAATATCAACTTAAGAAAAATTTTTGACACTCAACTTGTCACTACCTGTGACAGCTTGTGTATAAATCATTTCAGTTGGAAAATCTCATGCTAGTGAGTTTATACTTATAAAGGAGGTTACTTCTGAAGATGCTGCCATGCTTTGGAGGTACCGTTTTTGCTAGTGCCAGACTAACGCAATAGATGTTAGTTGTCCTGCTGAACTCCCACTCCAAAATGGCAAGGCTCAGCCTAAGATGTGATACTACTTGAGTGATTCTGAAATGTTAGGCACCAGAAGAATGAACAATTAATGCTAGGCTACAGGAGGAATCTGGGAGCATCAGATGTCAGAACCAGGATTGTCTGAAGAACCTTCTGGAGTAGTAATTACATAACTCCTGTTTTCACTCTTAACAGCTGGCTGCATTCTGATGGCCCAGCAGAGATTTAATAGTCCTGTCTTGTTTTTGTCCCTGATATCTTCGTATTGAGACATGTATCTGCCTAGTAGGTAGTATTCTGTATTTTGCAGTGACTTTTCAAGAGCATCCTGTGAGGCAGTGAAACATAAGTAGTTTCCTTTTAGAAAGATGAATCCTCCCTGCCCCCTGCTTCTACAAAGGTGAAGAGCTCTGTAGGTAGGGAGCATCATTACCCTTCATGTTACAGATGATTAAATTGACACCTGTTTCAGTTTAAGTGAATTGCCTGGAGGCGGTTAGGTCTGGGACTCAGGCCAGGTCCAAGAGTTTAGCTGGTTAGGAGTGTGAAAAATGTCATGCCCTTCAGCCTAATGCTAGAGCTCAGAAGGGTGTTTGCTTGCAGTGCTTGTGTCATTCAGAGAGTACCAGCACTCCTCCTGTTGGTGTGAGATGTTTCTCTGCTACTAGGTGTTTCGGGCCGAGTAGTACTGGTGAAATCTTCTAGCACAAAGTAGTTCCCCAGGTGACAAAAATAGGTGGTACTTCCACTGACTTACCCAATGCAAGGTTTTGCAGCATTTCACTGTCATGCGCCCCTGCAGTAGAGTATTTTGCAGCTTAATGAAGGCTTACTAATTTAATGTTTTAGAATGCTATGTAAATGCAAATTTAGCAATGCAAAGAAATGAGGAGAAGCAAGGCATCTTTGAGTGCCACAGCTTCTCCTTTGGCCTGCTCTTTCTTATCTGTGGTTTGTCTAGTTTTAATGTTCTGTTCTGTCTTTGGCAGTTTGCAGTCATGGCATTATGGAATATGAGGCTGGAGCATTTGTTATGGTGCTTATGTGGGACCACCTTTTGTTGTGAGCCTAACACCCTAGCAAGAGTTCTGCCTTGCCTATCACCTGGTTATTTCTGCTATTGAGACAATCTTCCAAGGAAGAAGAATCCCGTTTGTTCCACAGAACTAGCACACTTTATGCCACCTTTGTGTAGTCAAGAGCTTCTCATCTGTGTTTTTTTTTCTTCTTCTGAGAAAGGAAGGATCTACAAGACAACTAGCCTTTTTCCTCCACTTTCATAGTCAACAGTAACCTGTTGCTTGTGCTGCATTGTATGGAAATCAATGCTAGCTGCTGCTGGCCAACTGTAAGAACCAAGTAAAGGTTGCATCAGTTTATCCCCATTATCTGTTTCCTAATTTTTCAAAGTTGGAACTTCTAATTCTAATACCGTACCTGATTGCACAGGGCAGATTTGTAAATGCAAAGTTAAAGTTGTTTTTTTGTTTGCGACTATCCCAGCTTCCTCAGATCTTTTTGAAGGAATTGAAAACACATAGCAAATAATTCTTGAATGAGGAAAGATTGCCAGTGAGGACTGGGAGGGGGGAGACGGTCTGAGATCAAAGATAATTTGTTGCTACAGACTGACAGTAAAATGTAAATCATTTGGTTTTGGAGTAACAGACTAAGTTCTTAAATGTGTCAGATCATTCCAGTCTCTGAAATGGAATGGGATACCTTATGCTATGAACAAATGCTGGAATAGTTAAGACAATTGATTTTTCTCCAAATTAAGCTGTAGTGGAGCTTCAAATGAACGTGTTTTGTTTTTCATTTTTTTTCCATGCTGTAACGAAAGATTGTAGGAAACGCATAGGCACTGAGAAGAGGTTTTACACATCTATATACCGTTAATCTTATTTGAGAAGTCATGGCAGTCTGGTGAAGTTCCCAGTGACTGGAAGAGGGGAAAACATAATCCCCATTTTGAAAAAGGGAAAAAAGGAATACCCAGGGAACTACAGGCCAGTCAGTCTCACCTCTGTGCCCAGCATGATCGTAGAGCAGATCCTCCTGGAAACTCTGCTAAGGCACATGGAAAATAAGGAGGTGGTTGGTGACGGCCAACATGGCTTCACTAATGGCAGATAGTGCCTGACAAATCAGGTGGCCTTCTACAAGGGGTTTACAGCATTGCTGGATAGGCAAAAAGCGATTGACATCATCTACCTGGAGTTGCGCAAAGCATCTCATGCTGTCCCCCATGATATCCTTGTCTCTAAATTGGAGAGACTTGGACCTGATGGAGGGACCACTCCATGGGCAAGGAATTGGCTCAATGGTTGTGCTGGGGTTGTTCAGCCCGGAGAAGAGAAGGCTCCAGGGAAATCTCATTGTAGCCTTCCAGTGCCTAAAGGGGGGCTAGAGGAAAGCTGAGGACGGACTCTTTGTCAGGGAGTGTGGTAATAGGAGAAGGGGAGATGGTTTTACACTAAAAGAGGGTAGATGTTTAGATTAGATACTAATATGGATGAAATTCTTTACTATGAGGGTGGTGAGGCACTGACACAGGTTGCCCAGAAGAAGCTGTGGATGCACCATTCCTGGAGGCATTCATTGCCAGGTTGGATGGGGCTTTGGGCAATCTGATGTAGTGGGAGGTGTCCCTGCCCATGGCAGGGGGTTGGAATTAGATCCTTTGAGCGTCTAATAGTAGTTTACTATGTAACAGCTTCATAGCCCAGGTGTTTCCAAAATTTGAAATATTTTTCATGTGGAAATGATCAATTCTTTTTTAAAAGTAATTGGGCTTGGGCGTACTGAACAAATTCACCACCGGCAGTGGTTGAGTAAATGATTTTTATTTTTTTAACTCCCAATGAGCATAAAACTAACAAATATAAACAGTGTGACCCAGATCAGGAAACAGCCTTATCCCTAACACAAACAAACAAACAACCCTTCCCTCTACCCAGAGAAACCTCTCAGATGATAAACCATCAAATCCAACTATGCACCCAAATTTAAACAGGAAACTAATATTTTTGTAGTCTTAGTGGCTGCCTCCTTCCATATCCTCAGGCTCAAACTGAAAAGCATATGTTTCTAATACATGTGTGGAACAGTTGTTACTTCTTTTATGTCAATTCAGTAATTTAGAGTAGAAAATCAATTACTTTGGTTTGTGATTCTGTTTAGGTTATCCTCTCTTGTTTTCAGGCTTACTGAGTAAAAACTTGGGGGAAAGGTTTAAGAACTTTTATCCAGAACTGAGGATCTGGAGTTTCCTGTACCTTATATACCAATCCTTGAAGTAGCCAAAATCAGACAGTGCTGGAGTGAGACAGCCTCTTAATGATAAGGTGATAAGAGGAGCAGTGCCATCTCCCAGGTGAACCATCAAACTGGTCTTGGGTGAGCTAGATTCCTCTCCTGAGTTGGGCACTGCAGATATTGTAATTTTTCAAGATCCTCATGTTAAAAGTGTTTAAATGAGGCCAAGAGAAGTTTGTGAAAATAAAATAACAAAAATTGCTGCAGCACTCAAAAAATGACAACTAGAAGGCAAAACTCACTTTGGGTAGACAGATTAACTTTCCAGGCTTCCATACAGTTAAGACCTGGTATTCAGGTTTTAATTTACATGGAACTGAGCTCATCCAGAAATGTCATTTAATGACTTTTTTATTGTTATTTTTAAACGGTCATCTCCATCTTGGGTACTAAGTACCTGATGTTGGAGATTGGCAATGAGATGTCATTTTCCTGTTTCATACAGTTGGATTTGCATTCTTGATTCTGGCATAAATGCATATTTTCAAGATAATTATAATTTGTCAATAATAATTTGTAAGTGGACTTTGAACTTCTGAAGGGAGAAAAAAAATAGTGTTGTAGTTTGTGGACTTGGTGTTTCTCTCTCGTTACTATCTGTGCACAAAGCTTTGCAGCGCTGGGAAGTCAGAGGAGTGACAAGAGCCATATGTACACCCCCAGTTAAATTTTTTGTGTTCCTTTTAAACATTTCTTCAGCCAAAACCTTCCCTTCAAATTTGTTCTTCCTGGCCTGTCATGCACTGCCTGTTGGGGATGTGAGAAATATGGATACTTATTTCTGGGGCTTTTCGTGTTTTTCAAAATGTGGGGGTGACTGTGTCAGTCTGGAGGCAGCAGTGCATCTTGTGACTCTACTGGCTGCAGCTGCCTGACCTGCAGCACTGTGTGTAGTTTTTTGACTCAGTTTCCCTGCTTGCAGCACTGAGATAACTGGTAGCTTTTGGTATGAAGTGCTTGAATCTGAGGATGGAAAGAATGGTGAAAGAGGCTAAGCACTCTAGCTTGAGTGGAAAACTGACCTCTAGCTGTACTCCCCCTTCAAAGTATATGTTGTGTTTGGTTGATAGTGGAAATCTAATCCTTTGGGAATTACAAATTCCTATAATGGCTCTGATATGTATAAATAAAAACGTATTCCTTGTTACAAACAACTTCAAAGCAATCGCAATATGGATTAAAATACACAGCCCCCATCCTCCGTACTTATATCCAGCAATGTGAAGTTCAAATGAAGCCATTGGCAGTATCTCCAAATATTTGGCAAAAGCAACCACACTTGTGTAGCTACAGGCAATGAAAGTCCCTACTACAAAAAGGAAGGGGGGGAGAGGGGGAGTAGCCTGCATTGATCTAATTAGTCAATGAGGCACAAAGTATGTAAAATCTCATTATATATCACCAGGAAAATTTGGCTTGAGAAGTAAAGAATATGTAACTGGTTTGTCTATGGGTGGGTTATTCATGTCTTTGAATCTTCCAACAGGAAACAGGATTTCTGAAAACATTAAAAACACACACACGTCCTGCTGGACACACACATACATACATGTGTATGCATATACACATGCACACATACATGTCACCAGGTCCCGAAACTCTCAGCCCTTACTCAGGGTAGGCTTTCATGAGATAGCTCCTGATAGGGACAAAGTGAAAGTTTTTTTTGTTTCCTAATGAAGTCTGAATTTGGCTAATGCCAGTCACAGCCCAAAAACACAGTGTGTGGCTGTTACAGTATTACTAAACCCAGACGATGGGTTTGTCCCATTGCCCCAGGCAGTACAGCTCATGCATGAAACAGCTCTTCTCCCTGATGAAGATTTGCTAAAAAATGGGGACTTAAATTGACTTCTTATAACTTGCCTTTTGCCCTTTTCTTTCAAGCCTTTCAGGGATTCATGTTACATTTTTTAAATTTCTCTAAAACCAAGAACACTTGAAACATTTATATTAGAATTTAAGCCAAGATTCCTACCCAATCAGTTTGTCTCAGGAGCTGAAGATTTAAGTACAATGCCAAATATGTTACACCCCCCCCCCCCCCCCCCAAAAAAAAAAAAAAAGGAAAAAAAAAAACCACACCACCCACCAAGCCCTGAAGCTAAACAGACAAAACAAAAGGGGAGAGGGAGAGACAGAGGCAATGAAACGAAGAGACTAGCTCAGTCTTGCAGGTAGCCAGTGGCAGGTAAAGGAAGAACTCTTCCCAGCCTAGCATTGGAAGGAGGGAACGAGGGATAGGATTTGGAGAAAGTGCTGAGTGTTACCAGTGCAGGTACAATTAGTGATTTAGTTCTTGTTTGCAGGGTTCTTTGATAAATATTTAGTATTGGCTATGCTCCAACCAGTCTGTTTTGACCATCCCCCTTTCCTTTTTTTTTTCCACACTGGCAAGATCATTTGTTTAGTCTTGCTCTCAAAGAGGTTGTTCCCATTCTTTGATTTAGATGTTAAAATTTGTTTTGACCTTGTCAGGTTCTCCTTCATCAAAACAAAGTGAGGGTCATTCTTGTTCCTTGTTTGCTTTCTACTAAATACGGAGAATTTGAATTTATTTTACATGCTTCCTCTTTTGATGTCCATTTCTACCTACCCCACTTCAATAAACAAACATCATTCTGGAGCTTGCATTCCAGGAGATCAGGATTTCTCTTCCCTCTTTGATAAATGAAGACAAACTGTCCCCAGCTAATAGGTAGGTACAGCACTGATCGTTTCTGTAATCTGTTAAAAGATCTGAAGGGATATTAATGGTCTTAGCAGCCCTGAATGCAGACATCCTTGAAATAAAACAGGGAGTTCCGTGTGTTTGGAATGAATTTCATACCAACTTATGGAATAATTCTTAGGGAATTATAAACATTATCAGTTCCCTGCTACGTGAAACCTACATCCCTACCTACTGAATGCTCAGTCCTCTGTTTTGAGCAAACAAGAGCCTTCTGACATTACAAAGTATGTACAACCTCTGTGTTACACTGATAAAGCCACCTTTGATTCACAAGGATGCATATATCTTTCCTATCAGGTCAATGAACTATTTTCATAGAAGCAGTCCTTCTTTGTGCTATTTTACAGCTCATTCTTCAGGAGATGGCAGCTTCTGAAAGGCAGGTCCTTTAGGTCTGCTGCTCCCTGAACCAGACAGAACTGCAGCTGCTAAGCATATGGCAGCCTGCGTCTTCCCCTTCTCTGCCCCAGACAGAATGGTGGATTTATTTTTGTTAGACATCTTTGCCTCAATCACGCTAGTTCTGGTTTGCTTCCCTCCCTTGAACTCTGCTGGGACACAAGTTCTCCATCCAGCTCCTCCTTTCACTCTGGTTGAGGAGGTGATGTGGATCCTGGTCATATCAGAAGCGACTCGGTGAAGAGGAGAAAGATCTTGTGACTTTCAGAAGTCAACGTGAGCATAGTTGGATCCTAAAGTTCTGCCTGGACTCCGCTGGCTAAACTGACAAACAAACAGAAATCACAGGAAGCACATACCTGCTGTCTCCTCTCAGAGACTGGAAACTAGCCAGATCCCATCTTGTGCTATTCCTGAGCAAAGTCTTGTGTGTTTTTTTTTAATTGGTTGGAAACATAAGTGCTGAGGTGCTAGTAGGCCAAGTCCTGTTCTCACCCCTTCCATCAGAGTGGTTCTGAAAAGCGTTTATCAATAATGGTAATGGGTGCTTTACGTATATATATATGTGTATATATATACACATGTGTATATATAAAACTTGCTACAACTTACCATGTTAGAACAGAATCTGTAAAACAACAAAACCATGCTGCTAAGTGTTTAAATTTGAGCCTCCATCTGTGAAAAGAAAAAATACATGCATGTGTGCCACTGACATTGGCACCAAATTACCCAGATAATCACCCAAGTGTCTGCTCACGCACATAAATGTGACTAATTATTTGCTTCTGAACACACAGGTGTTCCTCATTCCAAAACTTGGATGAGTAGAGTTGAATATCACAGTTGAAATTTCTCATGCTCTTTTATAGAGTACAAGTCTGTTAGGTGGTCTTTGGCCTGCAGCTCCCTATTGACATTGTTTCATCAGTGGTGGTGAGGCACTAGGATGCCTCAGCAGAATCTGTTGCATCAGATAAATTTACTTGCTGGAAGGCTACGGGGTATAAGTTTCTCCTTTCTTAAGAAGGAAATCTTATGTTGATGTTTATCACAGTTGGAGCTCACATCACAGATTAATTATTGATACTTGTTTTCTCTCTATAAATGGTGCTAAGTAGAAATACATTAAGAGGTAGCTAGCTGTAGGTTTTTTCTTCCCACAGATAATGGGTGCCTTAAAAATTGTATTTAATCCTTCTGTGTTTAGAGATGTCTTTTTATTTTTTTTCTCTTTCTCATCCCCAGAGAGCCTTCTGAAGGGTTTGTCTGATAGGAGAATGCCTTCAAGGCCACTTCATTGCCATTAAGAATGTATGGCTTTGTTTTTACAGCTATTTGTTTTTGTCACTATTTCAGTGTGTTTTACAAGAGAGTTGTAAACCACTTCTGGTGAGTGGTGTATAGAAGTGAAACCTTTGCAGGTAATTATAATTGAAAAAGAAACAGATGTGCGGGTGGACATCCATGGATCTAGGTTTTTGATGAGGTCAGTCTGATCCCAGAAAATGTTGTATCCTTTCATTCTGTGCCTTCCAATGAATGGTACAGCAACCTTAAAGCTAGAAGTGCTATATGAGGTATTAGCTCAGAAGTATAGCTGGATCTAATGCAGGAATGCTGAGGCCGTTTTGGAACAAAGATAGGGTGCCTCACAAGTGTTGAGGCCCTGCACATTGAGCCTAAGTTTAAATCTAACTTTAGAAAACAAGTTGAATATTTGCGTCCGTGAAAACTGTAACCTTGTCTCCGTGCAGGTCTGCAAATTTGGTGGAGGTTGTACTGGGGGAAAAAAAATGTTGTCAATTACTGAGTTCATTAAATGAGCGATTACTTTTATGTGGGGTTGGCAGAGATCTCTGGTAAACCAGGGGCTCCATTAATGTACTTCAGCTGGTACTGGGAGTCTTCTACCTACAGCCCCACAGGAGGGAAGTTTCCTGAGAGGTGGAAGTCGGCCAACATTCTCTGGATCTGGATTTGACCCTTGAGTGAGATGCTGGAGGGAATGATTTATACACGTGGAGTATGAATGCAGCACAGTGTCTCATTTTGAATAGCTTGTGTGCTTTTTGTAGCAGACTTCTTAAATGAAAAGGCAGAAGGTAGCTAAAACAGACTGTCTAGCCTTTTTATGAGCTGCTTTGTTTTAATGTTTTAAAACTGGCTAAAGGAATGAGCAGAATATTAGCTGTGGTATGTTTAGGAAGACTGTGTCTTGACTAAACAGTCAGAAGAGCTTGGATGCTTACTGGGTAAAGCTTACAAAGAGAACGTGGCAAGTTAACCTAAAATTCAGATGCTCTCTCTCTGTTTTTAATATGTCTGTTCCCTTATAAAAATAGACCTTTTTCATGGGAAAAGCACACTTGCGTTGTCCATAAATGTAGGGATAGATGAGGTGTGTCAACCTGCAAAGAGTTGGGGAAATGAGTCTTGCAGTGCAGTGAACAGTGCACTGGGAGTTGGTGAAACTGTGGTCTTGGGTTAGGCACATTCCACCCCCGTAATAAAATAGTGTATTTTTTTATAATTTGGATTACAGAGCACCTGAGTCACTTGCTTTCTTTAACCACAAGCTCTAGGAAATACAGACTTAGAGTATGCAAGTTCTTTCCTGAATTTAACATTAAATAAATGCTAAGAGGCTAGTAGTGACATATCTGAGAAATATTTAACTGTTGGTCTCTTATCTTTCAAAAGCTTAATCTGATACCCAGTGTCTCAAACTAGGATTACAAGAGCCTTCTGAGCCCCCACAATACCCAGTAAGAGACAATTCTTTTTCTCTTCGGTACCAGTCAGTCAAGAGGTGTTGTTTCTTTTCATCACAAGGGCAAAATTACTTTTAGTTCAGGATGTCCTTGGCATGAGGTATCCTGATAGTTTGGCATGTGGCACACAGATTTGCCTGCTATGTCAACAATTCCTCAAATATTTCTAATGTGATAGGTGAACTTTTGAATTGAATGGAATCACACAGATGTGACAAAAAGGAAGTCTGATGAAATATGTGATAATACTGCACAGGTACTTCGTCTGCTACTATTAAATGGTTCATCAACTGTGTGAAGAGCAGCGATACTGTGAAAGGAAATAAAATTTCAAGAGCAAGTCTGTCATCTATTACAGTATTATTACTTAAAAATATTCCTACAAGCCCTATCTTTCTAGGTGTAGCTTCTGGCTACATATGTACATATACACCTTTGGAACAGTTATAACCCCGGAGATGGCAAAACGAAATGGGAATTTTATATAGTTAAGAGTACGTATGTTTTTAAAAAATGCCTGGAAATATATCTGAAATATAAGGATTTTGACTTCTACTGTATGAAACTAGGTTTTAAAGGACTACTTTGGATTTAGAAGGAGAAACTTAGAAGTTCTGTAACAAATTACCAAGGTGCAGATTAGATTCCACACACACCCCCCCCCCCCCCCGGGACTGAAGCTTCTTGTTTTATAATGGTTCCCAGTCTCCATCAAAACTGATGGATTGACTGCAGTCCATTCTGTACGTGCTGGAGACCACAACATGGAGGATTTTACAGGGTACAAGGTAGAGTGCAAATAACGGAGATGGGAAATGCTCATCTCTAATCTCTATGCGTTTTTTTTTTTGAAACCATTTATAACCCTTTTTGTGGTACAAACACTGAATGAATGTCTGAACACAAATTAATTTCAGCTAAGGGATCACAATATTGGTAGAAGGGTTTCACCAAACTGTAGAATATGTTGGGCTTTAGACACATTACCACATTGTACGTAAAGTGAGAGTGACAGTGTTGACATTAAAACAGAAAAGACATCAATGAAGATGTAGTATTATATTTGCTTCCAGTTCTACGTGACTGATCTGTCTAAGGGTAATCAAGGAAAATGTATTTATATGGTGTAATGCGCATTACACCCCAAAAAGAAACTGGTGGTCATTATATAAAGTTCTTTACTATAATTGTGTCATTTTAAGCATTTGACAATATCCAGATATTTTGCAAGGCTAGAACTGGAATGCACTTTAATCACACAGGCCACCTGATAGCATACATCCTAGGTCAGACAAGAGCGTTTCTGATGTGTCACCCAGAGTCTAGACCTTCAAAACTGGTGGGAAAAAATTTCTAAGAGCGTTTTGCTTCAGGTCACCATAGAGACAAGAGCCTTCAAACCAGATTTACACCAAAGCTTTGAGACTGGTTTAAGTCAACACTGTAGCTGAAAGAGAACAGGAGAAGGAATTAGAATCACAGAATCACAGAATATCCCGAGTTGGAAGGGACCCATAAGGATTGTCAAGTCCAACTCCTGGTAACACACAGGTCTACCCAAAATTTTAGACCATGTGACTAAGTGCACAGTCCAATCGCTTCTTAAATTCAGACAGGCTTGGTGCAGTGACTACTTCACTGGGGAGCCTGTTCCAGTGTGCGACCACCCTCTTGGTGAAGTACCTCTTCCTGATGTCTAGCCTAATTTTACCCTGAATCAAATCCTTGATCTAGTTGACTGAACAGCCACAGAAATGCATGTAATGGCATAGAAGGACATGAGAATGAGCTGCAAAGGCTGGTGTGTAGGGAGAGGGTCTTGGACCATCCTTTCCAGTAGCTGTGTCAGTTTAATCTGATCATGAAATGACAGTGCTGTTGCATCATAAAACTCTAGCCTCAGCTTATGTGAATCTGTTGAGAGAAATAAGCATCCTAAACCCTTACCTCTGGCTTGAGTTTTCCAAAGTTTGTGCAGCCAAGTGTTCACCTGAGAAAAAGAAAGACCTAGCCCTTCTCATGGGTACCCGCCAAACTCTGCTGGCTTTTGTAGCTCTTAATTCAGAGCCACAAGCGAAGGGAGAATCAGGCTGAATAACTTTTTCCTAGGAAGTATATCAAAAAGTTTCATACTAGTAGCAGTGAGAGCCAGGAGAACCAGTTTCATGCCTTCACATAGCTCTGAAAGAAAGAAGAAAAGGGATTTGGAAATCTAACACACATTTCTAGGGGTACTCTCTTGAGAGGAAATACTATTGGAATTACTATGCTTCTACTTTTCTTGGCTGGAAGATAGTAACGTTTCTTTTCCTTTTCCACAAAAAATATTCTAAGCAAACATTCTATGATTATTTAACAGTTTTCAAAGAAGCAGCTTCTAAATTCGTTTTCCTGTAGAATTTGATTTTTTCCTAACGTTAGTTATGTGATTCCTAAATGGACTTATGTGAACATCTTGCATTGTAACATTGACGTCTTTCATTGCCAGAAGTCTTCAGGATATCAGGTTAAATAGAGAAATTGACATGAACACCATTACAGAGGAGTCCTCTCTCTACCACCACCTCCAGAGCCCATTTTATATGTTGTTACAATACTCTGCCAGGCTCCATCAATCCTCAATGAATCTATGAAATAGGAGAGTGTAGGTAATTTCTGAGCTGAGAATAGGCTTCTCTTTAATTCATTGTTTAAAAAAATTGGGAAGAAAAAAAATGTTTGTATTGCTTTCATTCTCTCTACTGAAATGAACTGTTGCTTTTTTCTGAAACCTTAATTTGGGCAAGGCTGACGTTGCTAGATTAGAAGAAAATAAAGAAGAAGTGAATAGTTCTGTGTTCCTTGAGCAAGATTAGGAGTAATCTAGCCCTACTCATAGGATGACTTAAATTACAGTGTCCATCTCCCTGAAACAAATCAATGTTTTAAAATTCTAGGAACTAGCCTTGGAGTTAAGTTAGCTGGGGATCTCGATGAAATATTAGTAAGGGCTGTCATTTCCAATTAAAGCTAAATCCCTAGTAGCATGTGTGTTAATGGATTAGGCCAGTGAAGGAGACTGAGTTTAAAATGGCCTTATGGTTTATTGCTGTTACAGTTTACAGTTTTTAAATGTGTGAAATTTGACTATTTTAACAAGGTTAAAATAATTGTGTGCAATGTGTGTTGAATAAATTAGCTTTAGGATTAAATTAAATGAGCATGTTTTGTTTGCAAAATTAAGTATTCATAGCTCAAATCTGTGTTCAGAAGTAAGCATTGTTAGGTGATTGCTCGTTGTTTTTTTTTGTTTGTTTGAAACTAAATGCTTATTTCAGGTATTTTATGCAGAGTTTTAGATTTTTTTATTTTTTTTGTAAGCAACTTTCCAATGATTTCTTTAATCTTCTTTTTTGTTGTTGTTGCTGTCAGAAATTCCAGCAGGTTTAAATAAAGCTTAAACATGTGTTTCTGATTAATTTGTAAGCTTTCTGTAGGGATACTTGGAAGTAGACCAGTAATATGACTGCAAATATTTTTGTTTAATTTAGAATGCATGCTTTATTGCTGCTTTAAAACAAACAAACAAACAAAACCAGCAGTGTTACGCCATGTACAAACAAGTGCTGAGGTGAGGTTATGCCTTTATGGTATGTTAGCAGATAGAGTTGCATTCAGGGTGAATGCTGTAGTCACTGCTATACGTGCATATAATATTTGGCAGAATTTTTTTTTAAAAATTCTGTTTTGTATTATTGAGTTCAGGTCTTTAATATTCCACGGTATTTGCATTTGTCTCCAGTTTACCCTTCCTTTTCACCTCCTTATTTGTCTATCTGTTACAAGCATTATGAACCAGAAGTGCCACATCCAGTCTAGATGTGAACTCAGCCTACCTCTACTAAGAGAAACAGCTTTGGCTTTGCATTAATTAGTTACAACTCTGTGTCTTCTTCTACTTGAGTTGAGCTGTTTGAAAGAGGCATTAATAAGATCCTGGCAAAGAGGCGGGTGCAGCTGATACCTCCTGTGATCCCCCTCACACTAAACAACTGAAGAGTTAAAGTGTGTATCTGAGAGCATTTACCAAACCCTTCTTGAGTGCTAACAGGCTTGTGGCCATGACCACTTCCCTGGGGAGCCTGTTCCTGTCCCTGACCACAATCCCAGCAAAGAACCTTTTCCTAATAACCAATTTGACCCTCCCATGATGCAGCTTCATGCTCTACCCTCAGGTTCTATCACTAGAGAGAAGAGGTCAGCGCTTGTGTTTTTACTCCCCCTTTTTGGGGAAGCTGTAGGATGCCATGAGGTCACCCCTCTACCATGTGTATTCTAAGCTGAACAAACCAAGTGACCTCAGCCACTCCTCGTAAGTCATGCCCTCTAGTCCTTTCACCATTTTGTTGCTCTCCTTTAGACATGTTCTAATATTGTTAGATTCTTCTTATGATGTGGAGCCCCAGACTGCACATCGTACTTGAGGTGAGGCAACACCAGTGCTCAACATGGTGAGACAGTCACTTCTTTTGACCTGTTAACTGGGCTCTGCTTGATGCACTCCCAGGATGTGGGCGCTAGGGCATCTTGCAGGCTCATATTGATTTCACCATCAACCAAAATCCACAGATTCCTAACTTATATCTCCATCCAGGATTACACTGTCCGAGCAGCAGAACCGTGCACCTCAACAGTGTTTGCGAAGTTGAGGGGAATATAGGGCAGACAGAAATCTTGGCTTGTAAGCAGGTGGAATCTTTGAGTTGTCTGCAAGTTCAGGGTGAAAAAACAGTGCTCTTTTCCTCCTGTCATCAGGTTGCTCACTTTTCACATACAGTAGATTGAAGATAAGTGTGGAGTCCTGAATTTTATTGCAGGAGAGAATCATCAGTGGGCAGATTAGAGGTGCGAGGAGGTGTTTGGTCAGTTTTTTATTGCTTGGCTTTGCAAATATGCCCTGTGGGTCACTCGTTTACATGCAAAGTTTTAGCTGATTGTATTTTATCCCTTTTATCTGAGATCGAGTGTGTTCAAATGCTGCTGGATTCACATTCAGTATGAGCTTTTTGGACATCTGCTAGAATAACGGGAGTTTAAGTTTATGATTTGTTTATAAAGACTATCAGCGCTCTCAGCTACAGCTATCAACTCTAATCCACAGTTCTTCAATTCTTTAATATATTTATTATTTAAAATTAATTGTAGGATATATTATGTATAAAATCACTCCTACTCACTGAATGAACAAACTCCTCTTGTTACCCAGTGAGGCATGCTATAAAGAGGCATTTTTCCCATTAGTCCTATATTACATCTGTGAAGATGGTGTTTCCCAAGTAAGTTCTTTGCATTAGTGCCTGCAGGCAGTCACCTGCCCTCCCTATCTGACATTGTGTTTCTGCCCCGTTCGGTGTGGAAAGTACACTGTTTCTGTAGCCATGATTTTCCAAAGATGTACTGTGTGTGCCTCAGACTATGAGGTGTCCTCCCACCTTTGAGATTTTTACTGGTACTGTTCTTTATCTACTGTCTTTAAATGTGGTGTTTGAATTTAGGAAGCTGATCTCTCTTGCCAAGTAATATGGGGCTGAGTTGAATTAAAAATGACACGGATGAACCACAAGGGCCTGTTTTGTGGAACTCAAGAATGTAAACGAAGGGGATGTGAGCGGTGTTTGCTGCTGTCCCCAAAGGTGACAACGCTGGATGATCAGAATGGGAAATGCTTTTGAATGCTTGAACTTTGTTGGCAGCTAGATCTTTGGACAGTGTTGTCAACACAGTCTTTGACTTAGTTTTAAAACCTGACTGATGGATGGGTCTCACAATTGGAGGCAGTTTTCAGGACAGGCTTCTTTCTGATACGTGGAGTTTGCCTGAGCCTAAGTGTCAAAGCATTGATCACCTCCTCCTCAAAAAGATAATGGGATCTTGCCTGTTTTGAGAGAGGGGTTGAAAGACTAGTGCTCAAGCTAAATAAACCGCAGGTGACAAAGCTTCCATCAGCTCCAGTATCTCTGTTTTTGCTGGGTAGACATGTTGATTGCTCCTGTGGAAAAGTTTTGGGCCTGTAGGTAACTGGATTCTAGCGATCTACCACACAAAAAGACCAGGACATAGCTCATTTAAACGAAACAAAAAAAACTCCTAGAGGGAAAGAGGGAGGATTAATAAAACTTGTCAATTGCATGTGACTGAAAAATACATGAGGAGGGCTGTTACAGATGGCATAAGTTTAGTGTTATGCACTTCACTTTGCTTGTCTGTACCAACATGGATTTTTGAAGAGAGTTTGCCATTACTGCCATGCTTTAGCTTGAGGAGGATTGTAAAAGGGCCTGTGAGGCAAGGCTGTCAAAAAGAGTAATGACATTTGGTAATCCTACTTGGGATTCTCTTCCCTGAACATCTCAAAGTGTTTTTTGTGTCGTGAGTAAAGATACGACACGTGTGGACATAGAGAAGTATCTTTTCCTGCTATATCCTCAGTGAGCTAAAATGGCATAGTCTGTAGTGAGAAATGATGACTTTTCTCTTGGAGAAAAGAATCTATACGTAAAGGATGGTATTGTGTCACTACTTCTATTTGCTGATATCTAAGCATCTGATAGTTCAGAAAATAATAATAAAAATGTATTTCTACATCAAAACTTGCCTGAAATGAGAATGACTGGAAAGAAGAGCCACAGTAGGATGTATAGGATTTATCCATTAAACATAATGACAATTAAAAACTTACTGAATTTTATTTATGATGGAGCTTTTACCAGGTCATCTAAGTATTGTAAAGGTGGACTGAAATTATTGACAACAGTGAGGAGTGCTTTCTAAATTTCCAAGACTCAGTAGAGTGCGCCAACAGATTGCAGAGTGGTTCAAATTATTTTTTTTGTGTGTGTGTGCAGATGTGGAAAATGGCCAGATATATCTGTCATCCAACTGTTCCCCCAACCTTTTCTTGATACTGTTCTGGTACTGTTTGTTTTAATTCTATTTTATTTTCTGTTTGCCAGTGTCTGCCAACACATGCCTGGCATTAAACCCCTTCAGAATGAAAAAGGAGGAGTCAACTTTTATCCTGAAGCATTGATGAAAGGTGGTTTTATTTCAGCTGTTGGAAATGTTAACGAATGGCTTAAACTCAGCTGAATATAGACTGCTCACAGCTGCTTTACTCTTCTTTTTTTGGGGTAGGCTTTTTGACCCTCTGGAGTTTTCTGCTTCTCTCCATTTTTCTTTGTCTTTTTCTTTCCCTGTTGACTGCCACCCACATAGTTGCTCCTTCGGGTTCTTTCTCCAGCCAAGGAAAACTGGGCATGATTCCCTTGAGGGGATGATTCCCCTCTTCTGGGGTCTTCTGAGGAGAATTGATAGAAGCCATTCAAGGAGCTTTCCTTTCCCACAGGCTAACATCATGCTCTGGATAAAAAGACATGGACCTGCAAGTCTACCAACCTAATAGTATGGCAATCATGTCATCAGTGCCAACCTACTATGTCTGCTTACTGCTCATGTTAGTGATTTAGCTTAAACCAAGAATTAGTTTCCATTTCTCTCAGCTTTGTCTGTAGCAATTGAAAAAATTTTGTTTTCTCTTAATGAATTAAATAGAGGAGCAAGGTGTCTTGAACTTTTTTTTTCTGTCAAAAGACATTCTATATATGATCTCTTCTCTCAGGTGACCAGTGATAGGATCCAAGGAAATGGTTTGAAGCTGTGACAGGGGTGGTTCAGGCTGGATATCAGAAAAAGGTTCTTCACTGAGAGGGTGGTCAGGCACTGGGACAGGCTCTCCAGGGCAGTGGTCACAGCACTGAGCCTGCCAGAGTTCAAGAAGCATTTGGATGATGCTCTCAGACACGTAGTCTGATTTTTTAGGTGGTTCTCTGGGGACCCAGGAGTTGGACTCAATGATCCGTGTGGGTCCCTTCAAACTTAGGATATTCTATGATTCTATATGTGCTGAATAGCTGTTGTTTTTCACAGATGTACCTGAAATATAACTTGACTACATGAATCACACCGATGCATAGAATTTAATTGCATTGTTTACTTTAATCTTCTTCAAAGAGCCAAGAGCTTTTGAGTGTTATATTTGGAAATATTCGTTAAATCATTTTGCATATCGTGCAGCAGCATCCAAAAAAGGAAAAGAAAAAGCACACCTTATCACCTTATCATGTTTTTTGTGTAATTCAGTTCATTAGAGTGTTTGATGTTGATTTCATTTTGCCCACAACAGATTTTGGCTGAGCTTGTCAGTGCCTAATTAAGAGATTGTCATTGAAGTCTAAAGACTAATCAGGGGCTTTTAGTGCATGCCTCTGTTCAAGGGGACCTTTTGGTGTTTCGTATGGAAAGCACAGCAGATTTAGTGTTGTATTTGTCCTTTGACCCAAGTCGAGATAAATTTATCAGTTATAGGAAGAGGATGAAAACCCTGAGTAGAAAAAAGCCTGTTCTGTTTCTACCTTCAAGGTGTTTTGAGGAAAAGTTCTGTATAATGAGGGAAAAAGAAAAGCTATTTCACAAAATAATCCAACTGTTACCTACGAATGGGATTAAAAGTCCAGGGTACCTTTTTCCTGCTCTGTCTTATAAACCTTTGTTTCTTTCTGTTAGTGCTTGTGCAGTTAAACATTGAATCATTTCAAGATGTTGACTGCCTTAAAGCCCTCCCAAGAAATACGGTTTGTTTTCACAGATCATCTCTCTGAGCAGTTTCAACATGCAAGTAATACCAGTGCAAGAAAGGGAATTGTAACGCAGCTGCCTCATCTGCACTGAAGCTGTAATTCTTTGACACGTATTGCTTTGAATATACCTAACATCATACATTCCGTATGAGGCTGTCCTTAGGTAATTAAACTTGGAAAGTACTTCTTAGTGCATTGTTAGATTTCTGTTAATAACATTATTTTTGCACTAAAATCTGTGTGCACTGTTACAGCTTCCCTTTGGCTGCAGCTGGCAAGCTGCACGCAACTTTAGACATTAAATGATGGGATAATAGGGTATTTTATCAGCTGTGCAGTTTTAGTGAAAGGAGTTGTGTTTCTGGTCATACTGTGAAACCTGTTTACAGGTGTGTTTTTTTTTTTCCTGCATCCTCAAGGTTTAGGTTAATGTTCTAGAGTAGAGGTGAATCTCAGGGAAGATAAATGACAGCAAAATCCAAAAGACAAAACGTGTCTGTACCTTTACCGAACTGCACGTGACAGCTTACTGTGTTCAAGCTTTGCCCTGGTTGCTACTGCAAGATAGTCTAATTAGCACTTAGTTATCACTTCCTGCCTATTGCCGTGGATTAGCTACCACCAGGAAGGCTCAGCACACAAAAACCTAGAGCTGCCCTTCTGCATCCAAGGGAAACCTGCTTGGGTTCATAGGCGTTCTGCTGCCTTGATGGGGAGGGAGGGGTGTTCGAGACAGAGAAGGAAAGACAGGGGAACACTTACTCTATCTCCTTCTTAGCCAAAATAGAAGCCATTAAACACCTGTTTTTTTTTTTCTTTTTGTCTGGTTCAACGTTCCCTCTATGCTTGATCAGTCATATAATTTAGGAATCCTTCTTTACTCGGACAGGAAGGGACTAGATTGCCTAACAGGCTTTTCACTTAGTAATTTCAGTGGAGATTGTGTTTTTTGACAACATGCACAGGTGTGCGTGGATATAAATAATGTATGTTTCTGCATCTTTGGATCCAGTCTTAGCCCTCGTGTATTTTAGTCAACAGGTATAGTATTTGAACTGTACATTTACTGCCCAGATCTGTAAAACTAGTTTGAAATGTGCTAGTTTGATCCTCATCCTGCTGATGCAGTGTTGTATTTGTATGGGAAATGTGTCTTGTTCACTGAAGGTTCCACCAGTTTGTCTCTGGCACCTGAGTATGTGTGATGAACTTTTGAACCTGCAGTACTGCCTGTGGGATTGATACTGTTTTAAGTAAGTGAGCATTTGGGGTTTGCCTGGACATGATGTAATGAGATAATTGCAGAACCATTTGGCTTTTAACCGCAGACAAACTTTTTTTTTAATGTGCTCTATTTAGCTTAACGAAATAAAAATACAGTAATCTTAAGTCTCTGCTACTTCATCAAATAGTAGGTTGGTTGACACAAAACTCCCCCAAATCTTGCTTTGAAGGAATGTCAGTGTTATTTTTAATTGTCCCCAGCAGGAGGCTTTTTGACTGGAAGGAATCCCTGGATTTATCCCCTTCTCACAGTTCCCACGTGGCTGGGAAATTTCTCTCTCCTTGCAAACAGTGCTTTTGCACAACTTCTCCAATTTTTAGTTAATTAAAAAGGTTTAAGGAAGAAAAGTCTGTATTTTCTTTTGCAGAGAGAATAAAAAAAGGAGAAAGGTGTTCTGATTTCTTAAAGCACCTTTCTGCTGCCGATTCCTTGACTGTGCAGAGATTTCTGTATCACGACTTTGTAACATTGCAAAGAATAAATATTTTCTTGTTCTGCTTTCACACTTGCTGTCTCTCCCAGAAGTTTATGTTGTAGCTTGTGTTCAAATTCACATAAGCTGTTAGTCTTGAAGATCTTAAGAAGTTTTTTTAATCTGCATTTGAAGATACCTGCACTATAGTAATGCAAGATAGACTATGTTGTAGTGATGCTTTTTGTTTGTATTATGCAAATAAATATAGGGTGCAGCAAATGACTGCATACCCTTGCTGTTGGGCTGGTAGTAGCTGGAAAATCTAGGTTGTTCCATGTGTGCTAACATTTCTTTCAGATAACATTCATACAGTAGAATTGCTGACAATATTACTTGCATTTCTCTGAAGTGGGAATGTGCCCAAATTAACTGTGTAATCAAAGAGAGATACACACTGCTTTCCTGAATTTACCAAGTATTACACAACTAACTGTAATAGAAACATCAGGTTTCGAACTGGGGGTTTCTTTTATTATTATTTTTATTTGGATATCTACCACAGGTGTGCATGCAGATATTAAAAATACGAATTTAATAAGATGTGATTGTCATTAGTCACATAAAAAATAAAGTGTGCTCCCTCTGTCTACCATGTATGGATAGAGTCTTACAATGCACTGTTTTTATGGTTTCTGTATGAAATCGGGTTAAAACTGTTGATTTTGACTGCCCATTGGATTGTTAAGCATTTAATGGATTAATGTTACATAGCATTTAAATTATGGATGTTTTTAACAAGAAATAAATATCAGTTAACAATTTACAAGTCGGGGGATACGGTGTTGAAATGACCATACTTGTCTTTAAACCAAAAGAAAATAAAAGCATTGTATAGTGAAGACAACTTAATTTCCTACAAGGTACAGGTTTAATATCTTGATTCTAAATAAAGAAATAATAAATGAATGATAGCAAAGAGATTATTTAAATTTCTACCTCAATCACAGGCAATGCATAGCCTAGATTAAAGCACAGGTTGTCCACCTGTGAGGTGTTTCTAGCAGCAAGTAGAAGATTGGATTGCATAGGAAAAGAGAAGTTATAGTATTTTGATTTAAATATGTTACTGGACTTGATGCTGTCCATAGTGAAAATTTTCAAATAGCACTTATTTATTCCTTTTTTCTCATGTGTCCCACAGGTCATAAATGTTGATGGAACAATGAGGAAAACCCTCCTAGAAGATAAACTTCCACATATATTTGGGTTCACGCTTCTAGGAGATTACATCTACTGGACTGACTGGCAGAGACGAAGCATTGAAAGAGTTCACAAGATAAGGGCTAGCAGAGACATTATTATTGATCAGCTGCCGGACTTAATGGGCCTTAAAGCAACAAGTGTTGCCAAAGTGTTTGGTAAGCCTGGGCTGGCTGGATCCAATGGTGAATGGCTCTTCTAGAATTCCCTGTTGACAACCCATAGAGTTAACGTATTTTGAAGATTTGTGATTACATTGCACTTCCTCTCAGCCTTCCCCTTCACACTGTCTCCGTAATACACTAATATCTGTTTTGTTTTTGTTGTTTTGTTTTTAAGGAACTAATCCATGTGCAGAGAACAATGGAGGCTGCAGTCATCTATGTTTCTTTACACCCCAGGAGACCAGGTGTGCCTGTCCCATTGGCCTTGAGCTGCTGAGTGACATGAAGACTTGCATCATTCCTGAAGCCTTCTTAGTTTTCACAAGCAGAGCAGCCATTCATAGGATTTCCCTTGAAACCAATAATAATGATGTTGCTATTCCTCTTACTGGAGTCAAGGAGGCATCTGCTCTGGATTTTGATGTCTCTGATAACAGAATCTATTGGACTGATGTTAGTTTGAAGGTATTACTGACATGTGAATTCCCTGAATATAATGCCACAGAGCAGTTCCTTTGATCTAACAAAGGTCTCTGTTACATGATCTATCCTGCAGTTGCTAGTGTTGTCATTGAATTGCATCCAAGGAGACTCTTGGAGTTGAAGACAGTTGCATTGTTGAATGCACAGTTGGGTGACAGGCATGTTCCTGCTTCAAATAAAAATCCAAAGTGGTGTTTGCTCATACTGAGTGCTGAAGTCTCAGATGCTGCATGGGCTGCATCCGTATATGTCCCTATTCTAGAAATACCATTTTTGTGTCACGTAGTAGAGTAATTCAAGCACCAAGCTTGGCAACCCCCCAGGCTTTCTACCCCCTTACAGATTTGACTTGGAAAACAATCTTATTTAATATTAACAATTGGCAAGAGAGCTTTGTATTGGTTGTTGTTAGCCTATGACTCCAGCTTGTCACAGAGCGGGTCAGGGAACTGGTCTAGTCCTCTCCATGCCGTGTTAATTGCCCCCTGCCAGCCCCCACCTCTGTGTCATTGTGTTCCCCAACAGTTTGAAATTTCAGTTTGATGTGTTCTGGTTCATATCCAGGTGCATGCTGAAGTGAACATTGTGGTGTTCATCAGTGTTACTTAACTTCTTGAAGCTAATTAAGTAACGGTAGAAAATGACACAGTCACTTCACTGGAGCTGAATTCCTCTGTTTAGCCTTTTAATGTTTTTTTCCAAGAGCAGTTGAAGTTTCCTTGCCAAAGTGCCTAAGCCATAATAGGAAAAAACTCACCTGTAGTGATGGCAGGGCTAGTGCAATTTTCATAGCCTCTCTGGGAAGAGTAATGAGGGTTGTGCTTCAGCATTAACAGTGCTGCTTGTAGTGTGGATACCTTCCTAGGAACAGTGCCAGCGTAACAAATTAGTGTGCTGCAGACACGGTTACTAAATAAATCTCATGCAAGCATGTGGAGAGCTGGGGCTACAGTTGTCTTAACCATTTGTAGTGGAAAATACATTACTTGAGCTGCGTCAGGTCCCACTCTTACTGTGCAGAACTGGACAACATTTTACATGTCTGTGGCCTCCTGAATTATCCAGGAATACTGTGTTTTCACATACGTATCAGCATAGATTTCAGCATGCCTGGGCTTTCCTTCCCTCTGTCCCCCAACTTTCTGCAGTTTGGCAGTAGGCAGTGTAACTTCAGAGCCCTCTTCCTGTTTCCATAGACAGCTCCCCTTGATGACCACTGCGTCCCTAAAAATATAGCACATGAATTCTGGTTTTGACATTTACCTTTAAAAATATAAAACATCTCTTATTCACACATGTTCATTTATCAAACGATTAATAAATTAATACCTGAAATTTTAGCAGGCAGTTAGGAATAAATGTAAAATGTTGAGTGTTAACGTGATAACAAGGCAGGGTAATTGTACATTGGTCCTGGATGTTCCCAAAGGTTTATTTGGGCATTGTTCATTGGTAGGAGGAGCTTATTTATATGTACTCAGTCCTTACCCTATGGCTTGTTTAGCTGACTGTATATAACCAAAATGTAGATGAGAGCGATTAACTTGCTCAAGGTGACTGATCATGAGAGAAAAATAAATTCAGGTTTTGTTGAATTGTGATGCATTCCTGAGAATTAAAACATTAGAGAGAATTAAATACTTTTAAAAAAATAAATACTTTTATATGCAAATGGCAGAGAGGAAGACGGGTCAAGGAAGAATCTGCAGATGTACAGTGCTTTCTGAAAGTCACGTCCTCTTAAGATGCTTTGAACTGGTCATCAGAAACTGTACTGTTAACTTTTCTGAATATTCAGGTCTTTTTATCCTGTGAATTCCTATGTAGTTTTCTTTTAAACAGACATTTATTTTGAAAGTGTAATATTGACTGATTGTTGTTTTTACTACTAACCTCTTTTTGTATGCCAAACTTCATAATAACTACTTATTTTGTTTGAGTATCCATAAATACTGAAATATTTTTACACAACTGTTTTCCAGACCATAAGCCGAGCTTTCATGAACGGGAGCTCTGTTGAACACGTGATTGAATTTGGGCTAGATTATCCTGAGGGAATGGCTGTAGACTGGATGGGAAAGAACTTGTACTGGGCAGATACTGGAACCAACCGAATTGAAGTAGCCCGCCTGGATGGACAGTATAGGCAGGTCCTTGTGTGGAAGGACTTGGACAACCCACGGTCTTTGGCTCTTGATCCTACCAAAGGGTAAGGGATAGTGTTGGTTTTCTAAGTTTTATGTGCTCATACTCTTACATGACAAGATACTTGGCAGTTTATATAGCTTCATTTCTTCAGGGTCTTTGAAAACACAAGGTTTTGTAAGCTCCACAACCTTATGGGTTTCAATGAAAGTTTGGGAGTTGTTGATCATGTTTTTCTGTCTATGTTTAAAAAAGGGATGCTCTAATATATACTAATTAACTGCCCATAATCACATGGGTTATTCCAAATTTAAAAAAAAAAAAGAAAAAAAGAAAACTTGAAAGCAATGAAATGAAAAATCAAAACATAGAGCCGAACTCAAATCTCACCTAGCTGTAATCTTTCTTTCTGTTCTGCTTCTCGTTTCAGGTACATGTACTGGACAGAATGGGGAGGTAAACCTAGGATTGTTCGAGCATATATGGATGGAACAAACAGCATCACTTTGGTGGATAAAGTGGGTCGTGCCAATGACCTCACTATTGATTATGCAGACCAAAGGCTATATTGGACTGACTTAGACACCAGCATGATCGAATCGTCAAATATGCTAGGTATTCTGGCTTTAAATTACATTGGCGTTACTCCATCCAGTACAGAAATATGCACTGGCCACAGTAAAACAATTGAGTAGATTTTTAGAGTGTTTTAATTAAATTCTTGAAATGATTGTCTCCAAACTAACCCTGATTTTTTTTTGAATGGTGATTCCATAAGATTCCATAATGAACTGTTAAATCACTTATCTTTTTCTCTAAAATGTTGAGTCTGTTAAATATATTAGACTTAAAGCATGTATGTTACTAATTTGTCGTAAGTAGTAACTTGAAAGATCGAAATAATATGATTTATATTAAATCTGCATGTATGTTTTCCTTGTGAGAGTAACCAGAGAGTTAAATGCTTGAGGAGATGATAATGATAATAATAATAATAATGAAAGCTTCCTAAATTAATAACCATGTGGTAGTTTTAATAACAATAGTGAAATATAATCCCATTTTAACCTTGTTTCTCTGTATTGTCATGAAATTATGTGCACTTTACGAAATTAGAGATATGACCTCTGAGAAAATGAACACAGCTAACAGGTTCATTATAAACTAGCTTTGACTTTTCAGTCTTGACACTGATTTTCTGTCAAACTATTACCCAGGTCTCTCTTCCCAGCTTCAGACTAATTTTGTTAGTTCAAAATCCAAACCAAGGTACTGCTTGGCATTCCATCAGAGATGGAATCCAGAAGCTTGTGACCTGACATCACATGTCCCATTTCCAAAGAGAGGCCTTTGTTAGATGGGAATTAACTAACACCTCTGGGATTCCAATATAAAAAGCAGGGTTTGTGTGGCAAAACATACAATATTTAAGCAAACTCATACAGGATTGTTGCAGCAGTGCTCTGGCTGATGACACACACAGTTTCCCTGCAACTCACTTACTTTTATTTTTAAATCTTCTGTGAAAAGCTACCATTACAAAGACTTTTTTTAAGGTGTTATTGTCTGTGCGTATCTTCAGAGTATGGAGAACCTACTACTAGGTTTTATATGCTTTTATTTGAAGATCTTATGCTATAGTTGAGAGAGGAAAAAAAAAAGAAACCTGGAAAAATCTGTTAATGGAGAAAAGGCTTTCTCACATGTTCTGAATGAACATAAAAAAAAATGAGTTGTATCAGCATTTTGACTTAACCTTTGCACCTTCTTATGCTTCTGTACACATATACAGAGCTGCAGGACTTCAGTTTTAGCCGATGACCTAAATGAGTTGAAGTAATTGTTTTGATAGCTTCTTAGTAGGCCACTGTGTATGTCCAAGAAAAAGAAGCATTAGAAAGACTCACATACTATTCTGGTGATGTGACTGTATGTCAGTTTCAGCTTATGTATGCTCTCTATCTACAGTAAAAAAAAAAAAAAAAGTTTATTCACAAGTTGGCATTAGAGCAGGATGTTTAGGAAAAGGATGTTCTGAAAAGCCATAACAAAAATGGATTAAATCTCTGGAAAACAAAGCCATACAGTTTTGGATTCCAAGGCTAGCAATGATTTTGCATCACTTGTATTCGTTGTTCTGGGATAAGTACTGCTGAATGGATGTTGCTAGTTAGAAATTGCATGAAGGTTTTTTTCTTTATCTAGAGTTGTGGGTGGATTTTTTTTTTTTGCTTTTTGTTTGTGTATTTTCATATACTGCATGATCTATCAAAGCTAAGCTGCTGCATTATACTTCGAGAAACAAAATAGCCAGAGGCAAATTTGGATTAGAAACTGATTGTGGTATTGAGAAGAAACACAATATTCAAATCATCTGTGGTAAATTAAGCTAGTTCTAAAGCTGAAACTATGGTTAACATTAATTTGTGGTGAGAAAGTAGGAGAGGAGGACTGCTGAAGCTAACAACATTGTATGCTTGTCCTTTAAGTTAGATTGTAGGGTAGGCTTCTAGCAAGTGGGCTTAATGGTTAAGGAAATGTTATTAGACTAGAACTTGACTTGCATTTTGCACTGCTGGCCTCCTGGCTAGGATGGATCTGCATGACAGCTGGCGCTAGAAGCATCTACCGTACCAGCAATAAATAATGTACTCTCAAGTGGATGATTGAATGCTGTCCCAGCTTATTCTTGTCCATTATAAATGTTACCCAGCAGGCCAAAATCACTGTTTTGGGAGATTTTTCTCCATCTACTGCCTAGTAAAATTCAGGTAGTTTACTTGCTTCCCTTAAAAGAACCTCTACCCTGAATTCATCACTGTAGACCAGGATTGGTCTAAGTCCCTGAGAGTGTTCAGGATATCTGTGTGCCCTTAACTTGGACACTTGAGATGCCTAAAAGTAGTTGGGAAGTTTGCCTCTATACTTAGTTCTAGTATTTTATAGAAAAAAATGGCTTAATGGGTTTTTAGTTTTTTTGTTTGTTTTCCATTCCTTCTCCAGTGTTGGCTGAATGAGAGAGGGTGAAAGGTAAACTGAGGCGGGGAAAAAAGGTCATGTTCTGTAAAATACAGCATTGAATATTTGTTTGAGGCAGGGAGAGATGATGCTGATGAAGGCTACATCTTCACTTGATATAAAGTGGCAGAGATTCAGGGAGTTTTGTGCTTGAAAATGTTTTGGAGGCTGATTTATAGGAAGACCTTACTTTAGTAGTGAATCTCTGGCAGAGGCCATCTAATGCTCTCGAGGTGTTAAATCTGTTTTGAATGTTGCTAACTGAACCACTGAGTGTGAGAGTACTGGGATTTCTGCCAAACAAATGGTTTCCAAATCCTTTGGGGTATCTTTGGGGTACGTTGAATTGCACTGCAAATAATTTGTTTCTTGAGTGAAACACTGTAATTTCTTATCGCTCGTTCTCTTTGAATCCCAAGTTTGCTATATGTTGCTGTTGTACATATTATTTTATTATTATTATTGGCCTAAGTCTTGGAGCTGATAACATTCTTGAATATGTCTTCCAGTATTTATTTGGGATGTTAAGTGTAAGACATAGAGCAATATTTATTTAAATGGCAACACATTGGCACAGTTTCAGATTGCTCTATAGGCAAGAAGTTATCAGGATAACGTTTTTGAGTGCTAGTGTTTAGGTTACTTCTTCAGCAGGTACTGTTTCATAATGAATCCCCTGATGCGACTGGTGAATTGAGGTTTTATTTTAAAAGGGGAAGGAAAAACTTTTTCTTAATGTCCATCACACTCTGTTTCATGACTTGGAAATTGTGTTTTAGTTGATTATCTTTATTTTTGCAGGACAAGAACGAGAAATCATAGCAGATGATCTACCTCATCCATTCGGATTAACCCAATACAGTGACTACATCTACTGGACAGACTGGAATCTTCACAGCATAGAAAGAGCAGACAAGACCAGTGGGAAGAACCGGACACTTATTCAGGGCCATCTGGATTTTGTGATGGATATATTGGTCTTTCATTCTTCACGTCAGGATGGCTTGAATGATTGTGTGCAAAATAATGGCCATTGCGGTCACTTGTGCCTTGCCATACCAAATGGATTTAGGTGCGGCTGTGCTGCTCACTATACATTGGATCCCAACAGCAGGAACTGTAGTTGTAAGCCTTTTTGTTTGCTAGTATATTCCTCATTGCTTGTGGATGTCATGTGCTTGTGATTCCTTTCAATACAGGAAAGTGTTGTGGGTTAATGCTGGTAGGTAGCTAAAAACCACCCAGCTACTCTTACTAACCCCTGAGGACAAGAGTCAGAAGGATAAAATGGAGAAAACTTTTGGGGTGAGATGAAGACAGTTTAATAGCTCAAAAAAAAAAAAGCTGTGCAAAGCAAAGTAAGGAATTCATTCACTACTTCCCATTGGCAGGCAGATGGTTAACCATTTACAAGAAAACAGGGCTCATCATGTGTAATAGTTAAATGGGAAGACAGATGTCATAATTCCAAATGCCACCCTCTTCCTCCTCCTTTCCCCCAGTTTTATTGCTGAGCATGACACCATGTGGTGTGGAATAGCCCTTTGGTCTGTTTGGGTCAGCGGTCCTGGTGGTGTGCACTCCCAAATTCTTGTGCAGCCCCAGGCTGGTGGGGCAGCGTGAGAAGCAGAAAGGGCCTGGAGGCTGGGTAAGCACAGCTCAGTAATGACTAAAACATAAATGTGTTTCAGTCATAAATCCAGAATATACCACTGTATGGGCTGCTGTGAAGAAAATTAAGTCCATCACAGCCAAAACCAGGACAATCTGTGCCCCTTACATCATACATTTTATGTCATGCTTGGGTCCAACAATATCCAATACATCTCCATTAACCACCATCTTCTGTTCTGTCCTATAATTTTCATACATAGATATTACTCCCTGAGTCTACAGGCTTCCCACGTAAAGATGTCCATAAAATGTCCAGTTAGTTCATTTAGCCCATGACTTGGGTTCTGTGTGTTAAGGTGGTCACTCAGGACAGGAGAAAGTGTTGTGTGGAGTTCTTGGACGTCAAAACCAGATCATCTCAGGTCACTGCTGCATTTGCGCTGCTTCTTTGAGGCTTGTTTGAGTGGTTCCTGCTATAATAGTTCCTGTAACATGCAACTCAAATCGTGAGTTGCAACCATTTAAAGGTATATATAATCTCCATCCCTGGTCTGTTTGGACCAGGGTATAGGGCTTAACATTGCAATGTACTCCTGCCCTTGCCCCTTTTCTGGCATGGATTTATGCATGGGTAGAGGTGGAGCTGTTCCTGTATGGTCTTGTTCATGGGCTGCAATCCCTTGAGGGGCACATTTCCTGCATCATTGTCTTATCCACAGCCACTTTGAGGTGATCTAGGATGGCCTTATCCATGGCCACAGATGCTTTGAGGTATACCTGCACCAGTGTGGGCTTACCTATGTCCACAAAAGCTTTGGGGTGCACCTGCCTCACTCGTGGATTTATCCATGGGTCACAGTCCCTCTGACTCAAATTCACCCTGGAATTCCAGCCTGTCCAGTACAGCAGCACGGGAACAGCAGCAGTTTCCTGGCTGCCTGTCAGCCCAGGCGCATGGCTGCTGCTGTTATCAAAATGTTCCCAAGCACAGCAAAGTAAGATGATAAGGACTGCAGCAAACAGCAAAAGCAAAAAGCAACTCACTACCAAGCACTCCAATACACAGTAAGCAAGCAAGTCCTGTGGCAAGCACAGCAGCCTGCCAATTAGCAGCTAAACAGCTATAAGAACTAAAAAATTCAGTCTAGGATACTCCACTCAAATTTATCTCAAACCCTTCAAGCCCCCTTGTTGGGTACCAGAAAGGACTGTTGTGGGTTAATCCCAGTAAGCAGTTAAGCACCCTGCAGCTGCTTGCTCATTCCCCATTATGGGATGGGGAAGAGAATGGAAGGGTAAGGGTGAGAAAACTCTTTGGTTGAAATGAAGACAGTTTAACAGGCAAAGCAAAAGCAGTTCATGCAAGCTATTCCAGCCTAAACCAGTATGAAAGGGAAGGGGTAGTACAAATCCATTTCAAAGGTTCTGGCTTTAAAGGTAATCTGAAATATGAGGACAGAATGTGGAGTTTTATGTTCATTTTTGTGACACGGATTAGGGATGAAGATTTGTATTTAAAGTCTTAGAAATAAGAGCACTGTCAAGTCTGGTCCTACTTGTTTTGCTGAAAGTGCTTTCCAGGTGATTCAAGTGTGTGATTGAAGCTTTCCCAGTCTTTAACTAAGTGTATAGGTGGGTGGAAGAGAAATTCTTTTCGTCTTAAATGTTGTTGAAGTCAACAAAGAGAGCACCCAAAAAACAGCTTTCTTTTTAGTCTGAAGAGCAGCACGCACATGCACTTGGAGTTTGTGGAAGTTTATGCGTAGTTATGTAAGTTTAACTAGGTAAAAGGATAATGTAGGAAAACCTGTGCAACTTTGTATTTCTCAATATTGCTGGTGTTACTTATACTCTTTTTTGACTTGTTTCAGCCCCTACCAGTTTCCTGTTGTTTAGTCAGAAGTCTGCAATCAGCCGAATGATACCAGATGATCAGCAAAGTCCAGATATCATCCTGCCTATGCATGGTCTAAGGAACGTGAAGGCTATTGATTATGATCCCTTAGATAAATTGATCTACTGGGTAGATGGACGTCAGAATATTATAAAAAGAGCTAAAGATGATGGCACTCAGGCAAGTTTACATGGTGTATATACTTTTTTTGGGGGGGGGGGGGGGGGTGTGTCTGTCTTTGCACTTTATGCTTGACTTTCCCCTCCTGTCCCCTGCACCAGGGAATCATCAGTTTAAACTTTACTCTTGCTAGCACTTATTCATGTATGTTCTGTTTATATGTAAAGATTACTGAAGGTTTGTTGCTTTTTTTTTTTAGGATTGTGATTTTAAGTTATACACAAAGTGTAATAGTCTATGTATATCATATGTACCTGAAACAATGAGCCTTAGAATCCTAAAATCATTAGGGTTGGAAAAGACCTCCAAGATGATCTGGTCCAACTGTCCCCCTACCACTATCACCCCCTAAACCATGCCCTAAGCACCATGTCCAAGTTCCCTTTAACACCCCCAGGGACGGTGACTCCACCACCTCCCTGGGCAACTCGTTCCAATGCTTGACTGCTCTTTCTGAGAAGAAATTCCTCCTAATTTCCAACCTGACTGTGAACCCTTAAACTGTGATATTAAGCTAAGGGTGGGCAATGAAGTAAGGCAGGCTCACTATCTCTGAATTATACTAGAGACAGAAATTGTATTCTAAAATCAATATTGTGCATGACAGTTGTGTGATCATATTGTCATCATTGTAAAGCTGTCACAAAATGAAAACTCACACAGCTATCCAAGCTGTAGTTAAAACCCTTATTGAATGTAAAGCTGACTGTTGTGTCAGATAGGGGTAGACTTATGCGCATACACAATTGTTTTACTGAATTAGGTGCATAAATGTTTTTCTTTGCTAGTTATTCATACAACAGTGGAAAGAAATGTGCTGTTCTTCTGGGCAGTGTTATGCATTAATATTGCTTAACTCCCAGGACAGAATAACAGATTCTTTAAAAGCTGTAGTTCGAATAAGAATACAAAAGGAAATGGAGAATGGGTGAGGTATATTTTCTTAGCTTTGGGCAGTCATATCTAAACAATGTAATGTGTTTTCAGTGGAACTGAGTTGGTCTTTTCATGTGCCTGGGGAATCAGTGATCTTACAGTGCCCTTTAAAGAAAAAGATGGTTTAATTTTTTGGCAATTTCTTTTAAGATTGGAAGAGGTATCTTAGGATAAGCAGCTAGCTGGGTTGTGGATGAATTTTCAAGGAGTGTTTCTTTTGCTCTTTTGGATTGTGCTAGGTGCTAATTGTTGCAGTCTAGCTTCTCTTTGGTACTCGCTAGGTGCAAATTGCAATGGAGATTTGTCTGCTCTGTGTTTTCCACTACCTTGGCCGCACAGCTTTGAAGATGCAGATCCCCTGCAAATTTTGACTTTCCAATTTTCACTAACTATTTTTACTGAATTTTGCTAACTCTTGTTTTTTTTGCAAACAATGCACGTGACATACTTGGGTAACGTTATCGTTGATTTCCAGATAAGAATTATTTCTTTATATTTCTGGGCACACTGACAAGAAAAGATAGGGATAAAGATTTAAATAAAAAGAAAACATTACATCACTCTGTAGAACTTGGTGGCTTAAAACCAAATTATGGAAATATATTGTAACTTTCTCAAGTAATTCTGTTTTGAGTAATTCATTTCGCTTAAGTTGAGTGTGGAATAGTGTATTCATCTTTCTTGACCCATACAACCTTTTTTGCTGCTGTTTTTGTTTTTGGATTGAGAGTACCATATCAGGATACTTTAAAGAAGACACCGCTTTCCCGTGACCACTCTGATGTGACCAAAACCAGTCACCTTTGAAAACTACTTTGATGCAGGGAGTCCTGCCAGTGGTATTAGTATCCCAATGGCATTGGGATTAGCAGTACACTAGTGGAGCCTCTGTAATGTCAAACTGAAAGGTTATTTTCCTTTTGGGACTTCTTATATGCTCCAGTACTCTTGAGTGGCTGAGGGAGCTGGAGTTATTTAGCCTGGAGGAAAGGAGGCTCAGGGGAGACCTTACTGTGTTCTACAATTACCTTACAGATTTTATGTAGATATTTTCCCTCTAATCTACAGTTTGAATCAAATGTATTTTGTTGCATTTGTTGTACTTGCTTCCTTGTGGTTTTAGGTATTTCTGGACATTTCACATAAATAAACCGTGCTTTTTGTGCAATCAGAGTTCATACAGAACAGTTATTAGAAGTCATTCCCTATATGTTGTCTTGCAGCCTTTTACTGTCATGAGTGCTCCAAACCAAAGCCAGAATCCCGAGAAGCAGCCACATGACCTCAGCATTGATATATACAGCCATACCTTATACTGGACCTGTGAGGCCACAAATTCAGTCAATGTCCACAGACTGAACGGCGAGTCAATTGGGATGGTGCTGCGAGGAGATCACGACAAGCCCAGAGCCATTGTGGTGAATGCAGAGCGAGGGTGAGATTCCTTTCTGTTCTTCACACAGAGCACATCTGGGATATGTCAGCTGTGTGCAGATCTTGTGATGCATCTGTGTATTTTAAAAATGAGAAATTTTGCGTATTTAATCACTCAGGTTATAGGTGATTGATAGCTTGATTCTGGGTTTTAAAGGTATCCAACTTTCTCTTCCTGTTCTTTCCTTTTCTGCCTCCTCTGGTGTGCCAACTTAGATGTTCACACAGCTGTGTGGTAGGTTACAGTGGGAAACTAAGCCGGGTGGGGAAAGCACAACAAAACACAACAAAACAACCTTATTCTGTTCACTGTGTGAGTGCACAGGCAACAACCTCACCACTAAATCCAGAAAAAACAGGAACTGCTATAAACTGTGTTTATAGCAGCTGATGATCCACCTCATAAATGTTCAATTATCATAAAACAAATGTTTCTAGAAAAAAAAGGGATCTTTCATATGGTATAACTACTCCTGCTAATGTAATAGTATAAAGGTTGACAAAAAAATCAAAATAACCTTACATTCTAGACATTTTAAAGTCAATTCTGTCTTGATGTGTATCTCAAAAAATGCTGAAATGAATTAAGACAGTGTTGTGGTTTAACCCGGCTGGCAGCTAAACACCACACAGCCGTTCGCTCACCCTCCCCCCTCCCTCTCTGGGATGGGGGAGAGAAACGGGAAAGTGAAGCCGGTGAGTTGAGATAAAGACAGTTTATTAAGACAGGAATATAAGGAATATAATAATAACAATAATAATAATAATAGTGATAATGATAATAGTATTAACAATAATAATGTGTAAGAAAACAAGTGATGCACAATGCAATTGCTCACCACCCGCTGACCGATGCCCAGCCTATTCCCGAGCAGCCGGCCCCCCCACCCCGGCCAGCCACCCCTATATATTGTTTAGCATGACGTCAGATGGTATGGAATATCCCTTTGGCCAGTTTGGATCAGCTGTCCTGGGTCTGTCCCCTCCCAGCTCCTGCTGCACCCCCAGCCTGCTCGCTGGCAGACAGAGCAAGAAGCTGAAAAGTCCTTGGCCTGGTGTTAAACACTGCTCTGCAACAATTAAAACATCAGCATGTTATCAGCGCTCTTCTCATCCTAATCCAAAACATAGCACCCTACCAGCTACTATGAGCTACTTAACTCTGTCCTAACTGGAACCAGGACAGACAGGTAAAGGTAGTGCAGTGACTTCCCACAGGAAGAAAATTTGTAGTTTTGCTGTAAAGCAGTTCTGTTTAGATTCAGCAGACCACATCTCCACTTCAGGTGGCTGGTAACTTTATACTTAGAGGTCAAAGATGGCCCTTTTGCTGTTCTTTCTAATAAGTTAGATGCTTAAACCCCAGTTTACTCTTAGGTGGCTTTGATATGTGTTTGGCAGATGTTGGATGACAATATTCCATAACTGTGTGGATACAATAGTACTCAGAGACCCTATGTGGAACATTTGTGGGACTGTTACATTGTACAGTGCTCACTGCACGGGTCAAAAGCTGCTGTGGGAACAGGGGGATTAGAGAAAAGATTCTAATCTGATTGGGACTAACTCACTTGGACATAGTTTGTATTTATAAAAGCTTTCCTGCATTCTCCGTTAAAATGGGAGTTTGGGTTTGTTGATCACTAAAACACTTGACTTTTCAAGTCAGATTTTAAAATGAATTAAAGATAAACCTGCTTTTAAATTAAAAGAAGTGAAAATGGGAGAAAGACAATGTAGAAGAACACTGTGACTACCTGGGAGGGCTGAATCAGTGATCTGTTCACTGTCCTGCCTAGTTCCAGAAATCCTTCCCTCCAGCTCTCCCTTGGCTTGCTTGTTCTCACTGCTGCATCTCCTTGTTTATGCCATCAGGAAAGCCTGTGCAGCAGTGAATCTGCCCAAGTTATTTATTACTGAAGAAATGGTAGATTTTTCCCTGAGGGAGTTCTCAGTTCACCATGTGGATGCGCAAACCATTTTTTAATTATGCAGGGGAGAGCAGAAACTGCTCCTGTTTGCAGCTGAGCTGGCTTAGGCAGAGATAAAGTGTTCGTGGAACTATGTCATAAGGAACACAACATTCTCGGTTGTTCTTTCTTCTGTGATCTTTGTTCCTCTTAAGTTTAGTAGGAACTTATACTTGCTGAGAAGAAAGGAACCCCAGAAAGGAGGTAATTGTGTTGGTTTTTTTTGTTTGTTTGTTTTTTTGTCAGAAAGAAGGTGAGGAGAGCTTTACCCAAGGACAATTGCAGAAAGTTTTCTGTACTAGCCTCTTACAATCCCTACCTCCACTGCAGGAATATTGCAGGGCAGCAGTGCTGAATGCTGAAGCAGTGCTGATGCTGAACCATAAAAGGCCTGGTGTATTCAGGAGAAATGCAGTTACTTTTAGGCTGTCTCAATATGCCGTTTAGCAAATGTTGGAGCTTCTGCAGCAGCGTAGATCTGGATCTTTGCAGTTGGGAGCAATAGTCACCAGTCATCCCTGTGTAAACCATCCCCACTTACAACTGAGAACCTGTGTGCAAAGGTGAGCTGCTTCCCTTGACTTCTGAAGCTTTTAGTTAATCAGCTGGTGGCTTTGTTCTCAGGTATATGTACTTCACCAACATGCAAGAGCGAGCTCCCAAGATTGAGCGTGCAGCCCTCGATGGCACAGAGAGAGAAGTGCTTTTTACCACTGGGTTGATCCGCCCCGTAGCGCTGGTGATTGACAACAAACTTGGAAAGCTTTTCTGGGTGGATGCAGATCTGAAGCGCATCGAAAGCTGTGACTTGTCAGGTATGTGGTATGCAGTTAAACATTTGGAGCAGCGTGTGTGATGTATAGGACATCATTCCCTCTTTGATACTGACCCCAGTAACTTCTTCCACAGTTGCCAGTTCTGTGCAGGCAGGCACAGCTAACAATTGTTGGTGGGCTTCTGTCTTTGATGTGATTGGAATAAATGTGTCTGTAATGACTGCCACCCTCCAAGAGGGACGTTTGATTTTTGATACGTTCTGAAAGCAACTCTTGGAAGATCAGATTTAAATAGGTGTTGCCAGTCATGGCACCACTAAATCACTCCTGCTTTTTATTTTCTTGTGGCTTGAAAAGTTTGCGTGACTCTTCAATATTTTTTTTCTCTGGAGGTTACAGCCTACTAAATCAAGGTAACTAGAAGAACAAATGGAAGGGGTAGCAACTTTTTTCTAAGAAGGATGATAAGGCAGCTCACCTGGAACACCAGTGTTGTAAAACAGTGAAGGGATGTCAATTCATTGCACTTTCTCCATATTAGTAAAATAAGGCATTACTCCACATCTATAGCAGTAGCACCACAGGCTTCTTATAGAGCACTGTTCATCACTGAATTCTTAAAGCAGTTGGCAGTGCTGAAAAATGGAGAAATGTGCAGTATAGCACAGAGTCTATAGCACAAGACACAATGTCTGTGTCTTGTCACTTGTGATTCATTCTCTCTTCCTTTGTGTGAAGAAATTAAACTCCTAAAGGAAGTACAGAGAGAAGTGAATGAGTGTCAGGGAGTAGAAGCTGGGTTGTTCTAGTGATTGGCAGCTGCCATAAAAAGCTGAGCCTCCAATTTTTGGTGGACTTTCTCTTAATCACATGTAGTCACATCCCTTCCCTTGTGAGGCAATGAACTAAAATAGGTGAAAATTGTTCCATTTTTTTACAAGAATGGGAGGGAGAGAAGAGGTACCAAGGAAGACTGAGAGGAAGTTTGATGGCCTTGGAGAGGGGAAATGCACCTGTGAGAAGTTAATGAGCTGAGGAGAGGGCCAGTAACTGGTGCTGCTATAGATTAAAAAGATGACCCCCACGTAACAGAAAGCCATATTACTTAATGAAACCGTAGCATGCAGTGGACCTAGCTGTGGCTTTTACATGTATGTACATAAGCATGCCTTTTTTCACCTTGGATTTAACATGCATGCAAGGCTGAATCACAGCTAGCAGGCAAGGAGGATCACAGGAGGTGGGTGTTTCTTGCTGGAGATGAGCTGAGTCCTTGCATGGTACAGCATAAAAGGCAGAAGCAGTCTGTACATTACTGTTTTAGATCTAAGTCTTGAATAAATAAGACCAAACAAAAGGACTTTGGTAAAGTGATATATGAGTAAATTAGCAGCTAGGCCATCACACTCTGGTAGTTTGTATCGTGGTTGTAATTTCCTTTGTATGTGGTATACATTCCTCCTTTTGGTGACGTAGAAACTCCATATAAGCATGAGTTTGAATCCTGGATCTGTATTTTAATCCATTTATTTATTTACAGAGAAAACTAAGCTTTCTCTGGTTAATATTGAAACAAAGCTTTTAATGCACATTTATTTGATGGGGTCACAACTGAAGAATCAAACCCTAAAGGCAAGATAAAGGGGAGGAAAGCTACAGGACTAAAGGAAAGCAATAACTGGAAGCCATGTATCATGTAGCCAGAGAACTGTGGTTGTGTTTGATCCAGCTAAAGCTCACTGTAATTTGATCCATCAAGCTGTTTTGTAGTTGTTGGGTTTTTTTAGAAGTTAACATTTTTATTTTCAAGTATTTTGTATATTTTGCAGTCTTATATCACAACTTCAGAAAAAAAATGACAGCCAAAGTTATGTTGGGTTGAATTAGTTCCTCTAAAAAGTAATTCTTGAGCTGTCACTTTTAAATGGTCATATACTAGAAATCCTTTTGCTAGCATAAATTGAGGCTGCTGAAAAAAATGGACCCAAGTTGTATGTAGTGTCCTTCCTGCCAATTAGACAGTTCCAAACAATCTTATTCCCTCACAGACTTGAGGAGATTACATGTTTCTGGAGGTTTCTGAAGCTTTCCCTACACCCGGATAGTTAATAGCAGCCTGCTAAATGCTCGGGTGACCAATGTTCAACTTATTAACTTAACTTTCAGAGAGGGATGAAAGAACTACAAACCTGTCCATAGAGCGAACACTTTTATTTGTGAAGTTGTTGGATTTTTCAGCTGGAGCTATTGATGCTTTTCAGACATTCATAAAACATCTGCAAATGACTTGGCTGCCATATCAGTCAATTAAAAAGTAGCATTTTATATTATTGTTGAAGTGACTGGAAAAATCTATAAAAATGCTTTAATTTCAAATAGACTTCAAATACAGCAATTGGTGTCCTTCCACCTTAATGTTATTTACATTTAAGTATTAATTTCAATCTTGAAAAGACTACACATCTGTTTCATTTTGGTAACTAAAGTACTTAATTACTACGGAAATTCAACACTTTACTTGTAACATGTTTTCTTTACCATTTGTTAAGTACATCTGCTGAAAATATCTTTCTGTTCACTCTGTTTTTCATTATATTCAATCTTCTAAACAACAATGTAATGGTGTCATCCAGGGCTATCTGTGCTCTTTGCCTCTCCTTTTAGAATTACTATTTGGACTGTCATTTACTTAAGACCAAATCCAGCATAATTCAGCATAAATCAATCACCATCTCCAGAGCTATCTCCAGAGCTTCCCAAATCACCAATGTTCAGCTTTTTATAGAGGAGGGAGGAAAAAGATGATGCTTGAAGGTATATCCCAAAAACCATTAAATGTAGCCTGTTTGGGAGGCTGTTCAAAGAGGCTAGGGTTGTAGCAGGACTGCTAGCTTGCGAGTGTCACCAGACACCTCGTGTCTTCACAGTTTTAGGATGGCCCCAGGATGTCAGCTTGCCTTTTATTTCTAAATGGATGTGACCAACTTAGCACTTAAAAAACATGAAAACTAAAGGAGGTTTTCATCATATCAATTTGTAAATGAGGCTTTCCCATTCTTGATGTCTTTTAAATACAGCTGAAACTTGTGCTTTTTCAAAGTTTTGACAAAAGAACAGTTATCGTTGATGGTCCAACATTGCTGAAGTTTGTAGGGACTAAGGGTGCTCATAGACTGCAGAGCAAATGAACAAAGTGCCCTGTGTTTTCTTCACTGTATACCTTCTTTTGTCAAAATGTTATTTTCACAGTATTCCTAATTTTTAAGATCTGTACATTTAGGAGAAGACAAAGGACATGCCAGGAATTGCATTGCTTGAGAGTAGCACTAAGGGTCTGATTTAGTGAAACCCGTGCAAGTGCATCTGTTCTGTTCTACGTATGTCCTTACAAGAGGAAAATCTAGGGGAAGCGTGTACAATAATAGATGCATCAGATTACAACCAGGACTGTGCTATCATACACACTTCCTGAGTGTTCCTTCTGAAAATGAAACAAAACAGGTGTCTTGGTCATTGGTTTGAAAGCAAAATACATTCAGGGATAAAGAACTAAAACCCTAACTGCAAGTACAAGAATATATGACCTCTCTTTATTCTGTTTTCTTAATTTCATTTGGTTTATGCTGGGCAGTGTTCATCATGGCAGTCAGGCAAGAGTTGTGGGCAGTAAGTTTATGTGCAAAATTAATAGAATCTGTAATTGAAATAAATGTCATATTCTTATGCTTGGCTGAGCTCCACGTAATTTATGCAGCAAAATAGTTGAATCTAGTGCTCATTAGCATTTTTATTATGTATCCAGATTCAATAATCTCATTTTGAGTAGATATTTAAAACTTCCATTTTTTAAAAATGCAAGCAGGCATAAGACCTTTATTCCAAAATGAAACATCAGATCAGAGGTAGCACCAAGTTATAATTCTGTTTTGTATTCTTAATTTTTGAAATCAAATATGTCTGGTATACACTAAAAATGTTTTCTGTGAATTAATAGAATAATCTGGGACCTCTTGTTCACCCTAGGCAAGCATAACAAAAGCAACAATTAAATGCCACTAACTGTAGTGCAGCACATGATAGAAGACTGCAAGCAATTAAAATTAAAAGCAGTCAAAATTCATTTTTGTTTAACCTGATTTTTACACCTTGATTGAGACTTACTTTGTAGAGCAGTAAATCTGAACATTTGATGATGATCCTGTTTAAAAGCATCTCGAGTTACATTTCACTGTTGCTAAACATGGAACTTGGGTTTTCTGCTTGGTTACTAAAGAAAGAAAGAAATTGAAGAAAGAAGTATGCTTGTTGGAATATAAGGTGTTTTGGTTTTTTTTGTGTTCATTATCTCTGAGGATGTGATATAGCATATGACAGCATTTGAGTGCTCGATTCCTGTTTTGCATGATTACTGTGTGTTGTGTTTTATGAGAGGAATGGCAGTAAAGCTAATTACTTCTATTTCACTCTTGCTTGTACATTCCAACAAAGTTTACTGCTAGGTGTGTGAATGTATTGTTTAAAAAAAAAAAAAAAGTCCCAAGAGAGGAGGCCCCCCAAAACCCAGTGGGGTAGGGGGGAGAATTGCAAAAAGCAAGAACTCATAGGTTGAAATAAGGACATTTTAATAAGAACGAAAAAGGGAAAGCAAAATGATTAAAAATAATAAAAATAAACAAAACAAGCGATGCACAATGCGATTGCTTACTGCCTGCTGAATGATGCCCAGCCAGTCCCCAAGCAACGGCAGCCCCAGTTTGATGGTTGAGCATGATGCACATGGTATGGAATATCCCTTTGGCCAGTTTGGGTCAGCGGTGCTGGTTCCGTCCCCTTCCAGCTCCCTGTGCACCCCAGCCTCCTCCCTGGCAGGGCAGCATGAGAAGCCAAGAAGTCTCTGACTTAGTGTAAGCACTGCTCTGCAACAACTAAAACATGGGTGTGTAATCAACATATTTTCATCCTAAATCCAAAACATTCCAGCTACTATGAAGAAAATTAACTCTATACCAGCCAAAACCATAACAGAACTGCTCACAGTTATTTATAACAGAGCATGCCAATGTGAGGCTCTTCATGGCTGGCTGACGAGCCAAGGTACCCAAGGATGAGCTGTGCTTCATATTGGATCTGCTTGCCCGTGTAATAATTTGTTGCACTTACCTGAAATGAAACTGAAGGAGTACTGCCATGGTCTGCCAAGACAAATGGAGCCGTTAACTTAAGAGCTCCTTCTAAAATGAATGTACTGGAGCTGGTTTTAGAAAGCCCCAAAATTGTCAGAGCATATTTCAAAATGTAGTGTTTTTTTCTTTGTTTTTTTTTTGTTTGTTTGTTTGATTTGGTTTGGTTGGTTTGGTTTTGTTGTTGTTGAAATGAGTTAAACGTTGTTTCTACTGATCTCAGGTGCTAACCGCGTGACCCTGGAGGACTCCAACATCCTTCAGCCGATGGGACTGACGGTGCTGGGGAATCACCTGTACTGGATTGATCGTCAGCAGCAGATGATTGAGAGAGTGGAGAAAACTAATGGGTACAAAAGGACTAGAATTCAAGGCCGAATCGCTCACCTAACAGGCATTCATGCTGTGGAAGAACTCGATATGGAGGAATTCTGTGAGTTTGTTTAAATATCTCTCTGTGACTCTTGGCCACTGTCTCTCAAATTCCTCATCCAGCTGCGTGTTTAAATAATATTGCCCTGTGGGCTTTAAGTTAAGACATGGAGCGCTTTCAACTTGGAGGGCTGGGACTCTAGAATAGAAAGATAAACAAGTTTCTCACTCTTGTCCTGAGGAGTCCTCCTGTTCAGCTAGACTGCAATTTCACAACACCTTAGTTAGCTGCTTTGTACAAGCTCACATGATACTGAATTCACTCTAAAAGCTGATTGGAATTATGGTTTTTATTTTTTTCTACATATATATAAGTACAACCAAGTAACAGAGTTCAGAAAAACTTTAAAAAGAAAGGAGAGGATAGTACTTGCCTTTTCTTGAGGCATTTCAGACCCATTTGTAAAACGTTTGACTCAGCACAACTGATAACATAAAAGCCTCCAGTAAGGGAGGGGGAATTGGCAGGAAGCTCCTAAAATGAATTTCAGTGGATGTGGAATTTCTCTCCTATCAGAGGTGGAGCTGATCCCTTCTGAAAGGGGCCGCTGATGGTTGGACCTTATTTTTCTGGCCTGGTGCCTCAGTTCCAGTGCCCTGAGGGAGAGTGTAGAATCCCCTTGAAGCAGTCGCTCCTCAGGGTGGCAACCTGCAGCTCCTCCTGCTTTCACCAGGCCTGCTGAGAATATAAAAGCACAAGGTGGGGGAAACAGAAAGCCTCTTTAGACTTTGTGACCTGTGATCAGTTGAACTTGTATGGTGACCCTGGATTAATCTGTAAAGGGTACCTGGGGGACATTTGTGTTTTAAAAAAAAAAAAAAAAGAACTTTATATCAATGTGTTTTTTAAAATGTCTATTTTTTTATGGCAAGAGTAGTATTTATTCAGAGATGCACTGAAGCGAATCACTTTTTACATCTGAACTCTATCCAATATAGGTGACTTCTGTTACAAGGGAGTAAAAATACATGTGCATGTGTGCATGCCCACACAAGTATATGTGTGCACTTTTTCTGCTAGCAGAAAACCTGCTAACCTGTGCCTCACACAGTAATGTTTCCATCACTGTGTTAAATTGATGAATTTTTTAAGGGTGAAAGCAGACCACTGAGAAGCCTGAACAGATGGAAGACAACTTTGGCACAGAAATAATGATATTTATACCATTTTTTCCCTGTGGAAATTCTTGGTCCTCACTAGTAGTAAAGAATGCATTGTTCGGTGGCATCACGAGTAACAGAGGCTCCTGCTCCACAGATCACTCCAGCAGATGCTCGGCACACTTAGGACATGAGATAAGCAGGCAGGAGGCTGGTTCTGTTCTCACTCAGCTGGGCTGGGGTCTTCAGACAGTGACTTCACCTCTCTGTGCCTGTTTCTCATCCAACTAATGTTAATTTAGTTTGATTGCATTAGAAGCTCTTGGGTACTCGGTGCTTTTGAATAACTGATTTGGGAACACAGCCATGTGTCTTCTGGCAAGTGTGTGTTCTCACTGCAGTTTTGTGAGTAACAGGGAAGTGGTGAGGGCTTGTTGGGGGGAACAGGAGCTGAGTGGTAGGGCTGGATATTAAGAGGTCTCTGAAATTAGAGGAGAATTCCTGAGGGTTTTGGGGAGGCTGGCATTCTGAAGTAATATATGTTAATTCTTGATGCCTGACTACCTTAGAAGTACAGATGGGGTATGTAGGTACATCTTAAATGTGACCTTCTCAAATCTGCTTTCTCACTTCTCTTCACCTGAGCTCCCAAATTCATTTTAGAAGTCCTTTAAAGGTTTCCATATCACTCTGTCTGGGAGAAATGTAGTCCTCGTGTAGTAGTAAATCAGCTTTTGAGCACAGACCTGAAAAATCCTGCAATTATCTTCCTATGAATTTTAGTGAAATGTTATTTACTAAAAACAGAAGTGCTTTATGAGTGGTTTTGTGAGCTTGCCTTAGCTAGTAGTTAGGATTTTTTTTAATACTGTCTAATATTCCTTTCTGTATGTTTCTGCAGCTGCACATCCATGCTCCCGTGACAATGGTGGATGTTCGCACATCTGCATTGCCAAAGGGGATGGGACTCCAAGATGTTCATGTCCAGAGCACCTTGTGCTTCTACAGAATCTCTTAACTTGTGGAGGTGAGTTATGTAAACTTCTTAGCAGAACTGTTAAACTTTAAAAGTAAAAAATAATAATAATAAAAAAAAAAGATGGGGTTTGAGGAGGTGTAATCTTAGAACCATCAGAAAATTGGTCTTGACTATGTCACAAGCTGATGCACTGATAGGTCTTGAGAACTCTCTTTCTGGAATAAGATATTTTAAAAAATAACTAAATGAATGAAGTCAGAGTGACCAAAATCAGTTGGTAACTGATGCAAGAAACTTGTCCACCAGGATATTTGTGACTTTTATGTGCTATAAAATTATATGGATTTTCTGCAGGAGGTTGCACTCGAATCCAGAATGTGAATTTACAGTGTTTTCTTAGACGTGATATGTCGCATTATGTCTTAAATGTGACCTTTGATTTTCTGCTAGCTTTTTTCTGCTTAAGTTTTTGGACGTGTGACTTTTCATTGCGTGCAGAATACTTGTGTTAGACCTTAAAATAGTTGCATCTTCCACTGAGATTTTCTTATGGTTGTATGATGTGACAGCTTTGTGCTATAAACAACTGCTTATAACATGATGTTGAATCAACCGACGATAACCTAGTAGCAGAAACTGTGCATGTGATTCCCACACCACTACAGTCTTTCAAATGAATTTGGCCTGATAACATGAAACACTGTCCTGTCTAGTTAATGAGAGAGAGGCAAAAAACTCAGTTGTAATCCTTTTTAATTAAGGTAGCTCTTGTCTTTCCATGTGGTAGACTTTCCCTTTAGACTTTGATCTCCCGGTCCCAGGATTTTTGAAAATTGTTACCTTACTCTTGTAGAGAGTAAATAGGGAAAAATTATTTATTTAAAATGGGGAAAAAATATTTATTTTTTGGGTGGTATCCCGTGTTTAATCATCTGTCTCTTTTGGTTGTCTTGGCTTTTTTATGTACTCATTTTGCTGTGGATTTCATTCTTCTGGCTGAGCTCTGATCTCCCGTGGGACAGTCCTTTCTATTATAAACTGTTTTCTTTCCCATGACCACAACATGCTATGTGGTTTCAGAGTAGTGGCAGTTACATCTGCAGGAGGGAAAATAAAACAATCTACTTATATTTGTTGCTGTGCTTTTTTTAAAAAACAAAAAACATGGCCTATGGGAGATTATATCCCACTACTTTATCTCCTATAAATGTAAAAATTAAGGGGCCTTCCTTTCAGTCTCTGGTTTTCGTTTGTTTGTTTGTTTGTTTTTATTCTAATCCTTCTGTAAGCCTGCAATGGCTTTTTGATCTATCTGGTCTGCAGTAGTAGCAGCCCATAGCAAGTGTTTCCAAACAGATTTGTAGCTATTTTGACTGGAGAATATTTGTCCATGTACCCTCGTGAACACTCCTGTCAAGCTTTTAAACGCAAGCTTGTGCCTGCCAAATGAAGCCATAATGCAGCAAATCATAGAATCATATGTGGCTCTTGATTCAGACAGAACTAGTAATCTGGCTGTTGAATTATCCGAACAGAATGTTCCTATCAAAATTAATTCAAGAACTACCTTGATGTGTATATATGGGATCTTTATCTTACCTACAGCTGCCAGGTCACTGGTTGTATTTGCAGTCCTCAGTATTGCTACACCAAATAATCATAACGCAGAAACTTGGAAATCATAAGGTTTTGAAAAAATCAAGCACATTTGGATTTTTACTTGCATTTGTGTTTTTCAAGCTCTTGATTATACTTCGTCTCATTCTTGAACATTTCTCCTTAATGAAGGAGGATAGCAGCACTTCAAAAATAGCTTGCATTTTTACAGAAGAACTTCAGTGAAGGCATAAGCATGGTTTTCTCCATCTGTGGAAGAAGTCCATCTCATTTTACACTGTCAAAAGAGCTAAAATTGAATGCACACATGTGCTTTGTTTTCTCTTTCTCCAGAACCTCCAACTTGTTCCCCAGACCAATTTACCTGTGCAACTGGAGAAATCGACTGTATCCCAATGGCATGGCGATGTGATGGATTTCCAGAGTGCGATGACCAGAGTGATGAAGATAGTTGCCCCATATGCTCTGCATCCCAGTTCCAGTGTGAGAAAGGACAATGTATTGATGCACATCTGCGGTGTAATGGAGAAATTGACTGCCAAGATAAATCTGATGAAGTGGATTGTGATAGTAAGATTCATTTTCCTTACCTCTTGGCTCTAACATAAGCACCTATTTGGGATTCTAACTATTCCTGATGTACATTTATGATTTTTAGTTTCAAATGGGGAAAAAAAGCGTTACCCATAAGCCTAGCTAAGCTATCAAATGATTCTGTTTTCCTCTATACAATGAACCTTCCAGGGGTGCTGGTTACTGGCTCTCATAAGAACTCTCTTTACTGATCATTCAATATGCTTTAACATCACAGAGATTCCAAAGTTAATTAACACGTCCTTTTTACTGAAATGGAGGCTTCTGTATATAGATAAGAAGTTTAACAGTTAGCCGAGTAAGAGTTGATAGGGTGCCATAAGATAGCATAGAGTATATAAGGTTTGATAATATATTGAGTTACTACATTTTTTAAATGGCAGATGATCAGTTACACTTTGTTAATTATTGTAAAAGATCCTTGCTGATTTATTCCCAGTTTTGCCCCAACGGGACCAAATTGACAAAGGATGTGGTGTTACTTGGATCAGAATTTTATTTTAGTCCCACTGAGTAGGATGTGTAAGAAGAAGGAGGAATCAGAGAAATTCAGACTTGCATTTTACCTACTGCAGCAAAGCAGGTGTTCTGGTGCCTCCCTGTTTGTATTTGTGGCTTGACATATCTCACGTTTTGGTTTTCTTAAGGTGCTGCCATGCAAGAAATGATTAATCTTTTCTTTCTGTGCAGCACTTTGTCTGCCCAATCAGTTCCGATGTGCCAGTGGCCAGTGCATCCTCCTGAAGCAACAGTGTGACTCCTTTCCAGATTGCATCGATGGATCTGATGAGCTCATTTGTGGTGAGATGTCTTTGCTTCAGATTCAAGAGCTCTGTTTTCAGGCGTAATACCTTGCAACCATATGCAGAGCCTCAGGCTCTGCGTAGGAATATTCCTTCAGGGAAACCCAGTGAGTCTTTCCAACTCCTGTTGGAAATTTCAGACTGAACACGTTTCTTTTCATTCTCCAGTGTCTTTCATTTACCTGACAGCCCTCACCCAGTTCCCTGGATATTGTAAAGCCACTTTTTTTGTTGTGCGTGTGTGTGCACATGCGCTTGGCAAACTTTTGTGCTGCCAAGTTAATGCAGCTGTTTCCTGTTTGCACATTGGATCCAGTCCTACAATTAGGTCTTAACTGATCTAAATGAGTCTTTTTGCAGACATAAGACTGTCTCTTCTGGACACTTTGTGACACAGCGCATTCTGTGGTTTCGTGCTTGACAGAGGGAAAGAGGTCAAGTAGATAATAAAAATGATTGCTACTTTCAGGATAAGGATCTTGCATTTAAAAAAAGCTAGAATTGAGAATTTTGTGCATTAAATTAGCTAATTTGGGAATGTTTTAATTTTGTTTTCGCTTTTTTTCTGGTATCATATCTGAACTAATCTGCCTATTTAAAGGTTACGTCCTCAGCTGACATAAAAGCTGCTACGCACTAATAAGTAAAACAGAAATGAATTCTTGTTGAGCTGTTAAAAGTTTGATAGATCTTTGTATTTCCTTTATCTTCCTTCTCAAATTTCAGTTCTTTTGCATTTCTTTCAACTGAAAGGCAAGAATTTGGGAATAATTTGGAATGTGTTGCCCATAGTCAATGGGAGATAAGGTATAAAACTCATCTCAAATACTGCAGCACTTTTTATTATGTAACACTAGGCTGTATATGAGGAAAAGAAATAAAAAGTAGAAAGTATTAAAGATATTTTGAGTTGTGCTTTTCCTCCAGTTTTTAAGGTTCCTTTTAGAAAACAAGTTACTTAGTGACATTTTAGGAAGGAAAAGTATTCTGTTTAAGGGATATTTTAGGTAGGAAGAGATCCATCGTAGCTTTCCCCACCAGTGAGGACTCTTTTTTTTTTTTTTTTTTAATGGTATTGCTAGTCCAAATGACTTTTGGGAGACCAGATTCCTCTATGGATAAGGAATTAATGTTTATGAGTGTCCTATATCTTTAACAGATTTTGAAGGTGGGGAGTAAAGAAAACTCTGTGGGCTGTTATTGTATCAAGATGATAAGGAATCCTGTTACAAGAAGAATTGCTAGACAGAAAGGAGAGTAGCTTGCTATGACTTCTTTAAGTACATGGAGGGTAAGGAAAGGCATGGTGTCTTGTGTGTTAAATCAGAATAGATAAAGTTATGCCTGAGTTTGGTGCAGAGACTTTCAAAGACACTGTGTGAATGACTGGGAGCTGACTGATGTGCTGCACATGCTCCAGGACAGCATCGTATGTACTGCCATGTTTAATAACCTCCTTGTTTTTTCCTTCTCTTTCCAGAAAAAACAAAGCCAGCCTCAGATGAACCACAACCCCACAGCAGTGCCATCGGTCCTGTCATCGGGATAATACTGTCCCTATTTGTCATGGGAGGAATGTACTTTGTTTGCCAGCGAGTGGTGTGTCAGCGCTATGCTGGGCCCAATAGCCCCTTTCCACATGAGTATGTCAGTGGAACCCCTCACGTCCCTCTTAATTTTATTGCTCCAGGAAGTTCTCAGCATGGCACTTTTACTGGTAAGAACCCTAATGAGTATCATTACATTGTCTGGATATATTTTTTTTACAGGTTTTGCAGGTTAAGAGTCCTAGAGGCAGGGATTTCAAAGAGCAGAAATGGTGTTGTTGATCTGCTCTGTGGTTTTGGTGTAAATCTGTGATTTGGATGAGATTTGCAAGAACTACTAGATGCAGTTCACTAGGGACCTAGAAAATCATAGATTTTCAAATACATTTTTTTCCCTAGACTGCATGTACACATTTATCTAAAAAGATAGAAACTATAAAAATATTTTGACTGTGAAAACATCCCCTTTAACTTTCTGGTGTATGTAATGGAGTCTGCGTTTTGCATAATACTTCTTACTTGAGGCCTGCAAAACACTATGAAGAGTAGTGAACCATGCACAGTATTGGAAACTTAAGAATGCTTTGTGCCATTCAAGGTCTCAGTGAGAGCTCTGTTCTGTTCTTTGTGACTTGTACTCCGATGTCCTTGTTTCTGTCCTGTACATTCAAAGGTCTTCACACAGCTTTCCCCTGTGTGCTCAGGGTGGATAAGTTCTTTCGCAGTGGAAAGAAACAGAGAAAAGAAGTGAAGAAGCTTAGGCTAATGTAATACATAAAAGCAGGGGCTAAACATCCCTCCCCAAAGTTAAAACAACAAATGTGGAAGAACATAAGCAGTCTGGGTGTGGTTTTGCAGTCTGGCTGCTCAGTGCCTGAAATGTAATGAAAACATCCCCTCTGGTTTAGTCCATCTCTGAGATAAATTTCCTGTTTGTTTTGGACAAAGTATTTATATTCTCTCTGTGTCTCAGTCCTCCATCTGTAAAACAGCAAAACTTCTCTACCTTGAAAAGTAATCAAAACACCAATCCAGAGACTTGTATGCAGATATTAAGATGAGATTGAAGGACTTAAAAAGGCTGGGATATTCAGCTAATAGATAACAGCCCAGAGTAAACCCTTAAGTGATGTATTTTGGATGATTTTGCAAATGTAAAATATACTGTTCATAGAGGAAATAATAAATTCCTAGCTGAGAAGTAATATTTCTTATTCAGAAAGCTGTAAAGTAAATGGTCACCTGTAAACCTACCAGACAGTGTCAGAATGCAAGAAATCCATATTTCAGAGTGCTTAGTCTGTTTTTCCTGTCAGCTGAAAATCAGATAAATGATAAACTGAAAAATGACCAGTGAAAAGATGTGTCATTTCTTCATATAAACAAGATTTTGAGATGTGCTAACTGTTGGTTTCGTCTAGCCATGATTTTGAAGACAACCAGATACTCTTTCTTGCTTTTTAATGACTGTGCTCAGCTGTTCCTGTTTAAACTATGCTTTTATGGTTATTAAGAGGTTTTGTGGTAGGAAATAAAATTTGAGGATGAAATCATTGCAGGTGAAATCTTTGCAGTGGTGTTCTGAATTGGACTTCGTATAAAAGCTTTTTTAATTAAAGAAAGTATTAGTGGTTTTTAATCTGTAGCACTGTGGGTGCTGATCTAAGCTGTCGTTCTGATCCCTGTTCATATTTGTTGGGTTTATTTCCTAATCCTGCTGCCATAGATTTTTCTCTGTATTGTTGCGACAAATTACAACAGCTGAAAAATCTTACCATTGATGTTAATTCTAAAGAGAAGACATAATTTATTAATAGCATGGCATTTCAAAAAAGCTAAGTGGCCATAAATGATGCTCACAAACGGTCACTCTGCTTGTAATGTATATGTCCCAAGTCTCAAAAATTTCTGAAAACTTCCAAACTAAACTCTTTCATTAGCACTGGATATTCTGACAGGAAGAAGCTGAAAATCCATTGCCTGATTTAAGTGCATCACGGAATTAAACAGATTGGAGGATGTTTTCTTCCCCTTTTCCTGTCACTCAGATTTCCTTCGTTTTTCTTCTGTTGATTTTCAGTTTAAGCAGTTATTATTTTTTTTCAGTAAGAATAATTATTTTTTGCTCTTGTTCATGAATTTGCAGTTGAATTTCTTTGGATGGAAATGAAAAAAAATGAAAACTTTGTAGGTCTCTACCTTGTTTCTCTTGGGCAATGTATAATGTTTTGTTTTTTTTTTGTTTTGATTGTTTTTTGCGAATGCATGAGTTTGTTTAATTGGAAAATTTCTTAATTAACGATTTTGTGGAAAGTTTGGATCAACTGTTCTAGAGATTCCTTCCTCAGCAGACGGTGATAGTTGTTTGTGAGGAGTTCGCTGCTGCAGAGACACAATAGGTGATCTGAGGATGAGATGTTTTCTTTACATAATATAAAACTGAAAATATGTTGTTCCTTGTGATCCTGAAGTTTTTATATAAAAGATCATTCCAAAAGTGACAACCGAGTTGCATGGGTTTGCCAAGCTGTGGACTTGTTTTCTGTTTTGCATCGGTAGATGAAGTTGTGGTTTACCTAACCTTGCTTTTGTCTCTGTTTCACTGCAGGCATCTCTTGTGGAAAGTCTATGATTAGCTCCATGAGCCTCATGGGAGGAAGCAGTGGTGCCCCCTTGTATGACAGAAATCACGTTACTGGAGCTTCTTCTAGTAGCTCATCCAGCACTAAAGCCACTTTCTACCCTCAGGTGTGTCTTGAAAATATAGATGTGAATTAGATCCACTTCTCAAGAAAACGAAGATGAAAATTTTTGCTACTACATAGGAAGTTAATAACAGTTGTTCTTGGGTGGTACTGTTTATGAAAAATACAGGCCGAGTCCAACACCTGCTCAACTTCACAAAAGAGTTTTGTTGTATTTCACCAAGGTTACACAATGCTATATGATGTCTAAAACGTTTTGTTATTAGAGTGATACTCAGTTGGGTTGTTCCTGGGCACTTCTGTTCTTCTGTCTTGACTCCCTTGGAGATATCTTTGCACCTCTTTTGCTCTGTGTGAACTCTGATGTCAGTGGCCCAATGACATTTTGTGCTGTATAATACAGCAGGCACACATGGAATGAAAAGACAAGGAGTAGAATGAAAATGCATAAGAAATAAGCTCAGCGTGCTCTTTACCTGAAGTGTTGATTATTGATTCAAAGAACCAAGTGTTCACACTGGGAGAAAATCCTGGTACTAGAAGAGGTGGTTATATTAGTGTTTTTTTAGCTATAACTTAACCTGTTTCTGGCTTTTAACTGTTGGAAGTGACAGAATTTTAGTCCCCAAATCAATTTCTTGAGTTCAAAGATGTACAGTATGAATGGAAAAGAAGCTCTAAGAATATATAGGAGAGATCAAAGTTTACTCATTGCCAGTATTTGGTCATATGACATTTTCCTTAGTGCTTTTGAGCAGGAAATTCATTCACTTTTGTTTGCACAAGCTTGTAATATTAATCTTCTAGCTACTGAGGTGGTTTTTCATTAGTGTTTAATTGGGAGCCTACATGTTGTGTGGGTGTATGTGCCTTTGTGTTTACATGTAAACTGTTATATTACATATGGACATTTTGATTGATAGTGTTTTGCCTAGTGACAAGCATGTTCTCTCCCCTTTAAGAAGGGTAAAGATGGAGGAGAGACGACTGTGAGCTTATTAATTGAAAAGGTAAAATTGGTTAGACTTATTTTCTACATTACCTTCTCACTGAAGCCAAGCTAGTCATGGCTAGCAGATACTGGAATTCAGCGGGCCTCCTAATTTAGTTTGTCTCATGCTTCACCAGCATCTCTGAAACTTCCTGAACAATTTCATGCTAGTACATGGTTGTTGTGTCAGTGCCACACTAAAAAGGATGAATAGAAAAAATGTAGGTGGATTTATTTAAAAGAAAAAATCTTAAATCTTGAAAGACAAAAGTAGCCCAAAAGCTGATCCCGGCTCTGCCATTATATAGTATCTACATTTGTCCCAGACTCTTCCATTAGGCTGCTGGCCTAAACTAACCTGGTTGCTACTGGGAATTCTTCTTCCATCCTTTCAGTTCAGGGCTTTGTGAGCCAGGACTTTCAGGGACAATATCAGCCTTTTGTTTAGGAAAGGTGGGGTGCCAGATTCTTATACAGAGGCTGTTGTGAGGGCTTTGCTACTGCTGATCCAAATGTTTTGGTCAGTTCTACCTGGTAACTAATTACCTAGCTTCACATTAACAACAAAAACAAGTGGTCTGAGCATCTAGATGTTTTGGCTTCCCCTTACTGCCCAATATTTGTTTAATACACCTTAGTAGCACTGATGGATAGTCTGATACAGACTAGGGAAGAATTGGCAATTATGCCAGTTTATATATCTGAGAACCTGGCCACAGGCATCCTGGCTGACACTTTTTGCTGTATTTTATTTGAATGTGGAGTGGTGTTGATGCAGGTCAGGATAGATCAAGAGGATTCAGAAGTAGAGTTCTGGAAGAGATTCTTGGGGCAATTAGTTATCATCCCCCACAGCTGGCAATGTGTGGTATTCAAGCTTGTCTGCCTTCACATGAAGTCTGGATGCAGGGCTTGACATTATTAGTCACATTATCAGTATTATTGTGGGTGCTGATGAGCTCAGCTCAATGGCCAGGAGTCATTTTGATAGACACCGCACAGTGAAGACCTAAAGGATGATCTCTACTTCAATGATCTTACAGTATTACTATGAGAGAAGGACAGAGGCTGAGGAAGGATGCTGTCACAGTTACTGTGGCAGGCTGTAGCTCAGCAGAATGCCCTAGAGAGGCTGCTCAGAAGATGCTCACAACAGTAGCAAGGCCTTGCCATCAGCAGCGATGCAATGGTTTTCTGCATTGGAAGGGATGAAGCACTCTCCGTAGTTTTAGGCCACTGTCCTGCTGGTCATGTCACAGGTTCTGCTTCCTGCTAGAGGGGTAAGAACCCTAAAGGGGTTATATTTATCCTGAATCATAACAAGCTGTTGATAACCCTTAATCTATGAAAACAATCATGTACATGCACATACAGGCTAGGGCAGGCTGTAACTATTTCTTAGCTCCTAGGCTCTTTGCATTGTGAACTGTGCCAAACTGGGCCTCCTGACCCTGCTATTGTATGGTGGTAAGTTTAAGACCTGGGGGTGGAACAGACTTTATTTCCTATTAGCATTTGCTGAGGATGATGTCAGTCCTTACGTCCAAGGAACTGCACTGACATTCAGAAAAATTGGGTCCAGTTTCCAGCTTTACGTCAGCCTTCCAGCAGCACAATGAGCGTAGCAAGGAAGGAAATTCCCTTTACCACGAGAACACACAAGACCTGCAGTGTACCTAAGCCCAGAGTAATCTCTCACAGTGAACTTAGGTGACCTTTAAAAAAAAATGCATTAATCTACCCAAACAGCAAGGAGAGGAAAGTAAAATAAGGTAGAGTGACCTGTTGAAGACATGAGTAGTATTTTCAAAATAAATAGAGTTGTATAATGAACTCAAACTTACATATTGCTTTTTATTTTTCCTAGATCTTGAACCCACCTCCGTCCCCGGCTACTGATCGCTCCCTGTATAATGCAGAGATGTTTTATTCCTCAAACATTCCTTCAACCACGAGATCTTACAGGTACAGCTCAGATAAAAAGACCTGATAAATTTTCGTTGACCTGTCCTTTAGTTTTGGATCTTAAGCAAAATGTTCTTGTTTGTACATTGTTGGGTTTTTTTTGAACAAGGTAAAAATGCCACCTTTCCCTCTGCTCATAAATGACCATTCAAATTGAGATTATGCCAGCTGTGACCTTAAACAATGGATTCGCATCTTTTTTTGACATAACAGGGTTTAACACCTTTCAACACAGTGTTGCTGATTAAGAATAAAACATGTGCAATGTATATATTGCTTAGTTATGGTGCCTTAGCATCCTGTGTAGAGAATTCTGGTGTTTTCTGTTAAAACTCTGGTGGTTTGACCTATTTGTTAGTGACTGGACTAAATGGTCACGGTGGTCTTCTCTGGCTGTCCAGATCTATAGATCCATCTGGTCAGGGACTGTCATAATGCTCTGCTGGCTGTGGGTGACTGTGCCATTCAAATTTAGCACAGTTCAAGTACTTCTTGTTGGTTTCTATCAAAGCCAGAGTTATGTGCATACAGGATGAATAAAGAGCTCTCTTGACTGGGAACACAAATTCTTTTTCAATCTCTGTTTTCCTTTTCCCCAAACTACAACTAATGCCTGTGCATTTTCTTTGCAGGCCTTACCTTATACGAGGGATAGCTCCACCCACAACCCCATGCAGCACAGATGTGTGTGACAGTGACTATACTACCAGCCGATGGAAGGCCAACAAATACTATATAGATTTAAATTCAGACTCAGACCCTTATCCCCCTCCACCCACACCTCGCAGCCAGTATATGTCGGCAGAAGAAAGTTGCCCTCCGTCTCCTGCCACAGAACGAAGCTATTTTCACCTCTACCCCCCTCCACCCTCTCCTTGTACAGACTCCTCATGACCTCAACAGAAGGAACTTTTCCTGTAAATATTTTTAAATATGAACAGATTTAAAATATATATTTTATGATTTAAAGTTAAATAGGGGTGGGAATTTTTTTTTAAAATGTGAATAAAAATGGGTGGGAGGGATGGGGCTGTGAAAATTGTACAGAGGAAGAATATTTATAAAATTGATTTTTTTAACTTAATTTCCATTCTTTTGTGCCATATTTGCCTTTTGAAATCATGGAACTGACTTAATCTCCAAAGGACTGGGGGGTGGGTGGGGGATGTTGAGCTTTTTTGGATTTTGTCACCTTTTTATACGCAAAATGTGTGTAATTATTTTTACTAATGTGAAAAAAGAAAGTTAAGTGGCTTGTGGGAGGAGAACACTAAAGAAAGACTAATACTCTTGGAGAAGACATGCTTAAATAGAATTGTTTGTCAGTATCTCATCCTTTCTCCACCACTGGGACAAAACGTGCAAAGAGTACCACTGTCAGATGCTCCTATTTCAAGTGAGCTGAATGCTTCCGAGCAGAACTTGTATATGGAGACTTGGATTTTGAACCTCGCTCTCCATTTGCTCAGCACTGAACTAAAAGAACCCTTCTTTTAGCCAAACCTTCCAGCTTAATTATGCCCCCAGTTGTGTCCTAACTCATGCCAACAGTGCATGTTGCCAGTTCTGGAACTGATTCTAGCTAGAAATATATCCAGCCCCAAAAAGCTTATTTTAGCTCCAGTCAGTTCCCCACTTTGAATGCGTGGTAGTAGAAGCAGTTATACTGACCTGTCACAGAGATCAAGGGGCTCTTGACATAGCTTTTCAGCAGAGAGAAATGCCTGATGAGCTGCAGCTTTGCTCAGACTCGCCATTTTAATGGTGATGAAACCAAGCTCCTTCATCCTTTTCTAGCAGCCACTTCATTGTGAGGCTTTGGTGACTTGTGTGAGAAGGAGCTGTGATAGTCAGCTGCTTCTCAAAAACCAGCGGTACTTCAGTTTTTACCCGAAAGTCCAGTAATTCACTGTGCTGCATCTCTGAGGTGTTTACCTGTGTTGAACTGATCAAAGAATTGCTTCGTCTTTGATGTTCGTTTCACAAAGTGGGATGATATGGTGACCTGTGTTCATTTAAATGAGAAAGCTGTTGCTTATTAATCTGTGTTTGTAGAAAACGTTACCTGCCTAGCTCAAAAACAAAACGCCTGCCATTTGAACAATTTAGTCATGTCATCAAAATTTTCCACCAAATTAGTTCAGGTTTAGAAACATAAAAAGCACAGGAATTAGAGAAGACATACTTCTGATTCTCTTAAAATAATAATAATAAAACAACAAACTCCTGTATCCTCAGGACACCACGATCATTGAAGTGCTCATGCTTCCAGCTCCTACCAAAAAACCCCTTTGTGAATGGGGGGCTAGAATCCGTGCCTTTTACAATATCGGAGATTTTTTTCTGCTTTGATTCTTCTCTTGCTGTAACAACAAGGATTGGGTATTGCATGTCACTCACAAATCCAGCTCTGATGATGATAAAATCCAGCTCTGATGATGACAATGTGAGTGCCTACCTGGACATCTGAGGGAAGATCTGAATATGCAGACCTGCACCTGTTTCTGCAGCTGCTGAATAATAGATGTGTTAGGTCTTTGACAGCCTTAATATTGTTGGCAATGACGAAAAATTTTTCTTTTTTGAATTTAATTCATATTTGGTTTGGGGTCTTAGGAGCTGGGACCACAGTGTTCTGATCCAGTTTGTGTTTCCAGATTTGTTAGTGCAGATCTGTCTTCCAACCTACATTGCTCAAGGATAATATTTGTGCTGGCACCGGTGTATTACTGAAACTTTTTAAGTAGCTTTTATTACCTTCACGGCTAAACTTTCACTTCTGAGATTCACGTTTGGCACAAAGATGATGCCCACCATTTTCTTTGTGGAGAAAAATACAGAATTGGAGAATACAGCATTGGAGTTCGGAGTTTAAGAATGGATTATCTTCTCCTATCCCCTGTCAACATTAGTAACTATAGCATGCCAGGAGAGACAAGGTCATAGATTGTTACTCTTAGGATGACTTGGCAGATCTCTGAAAATGTGTCAATGATTTGGTAAAACAAAAGAGCGCTTTCATGTGATCGTGTTTCAGTGAACTAAATCATGACTTTAGATTCACAGATATTTTATGTATCACATCAATCATATGAAGGAATACTTGTCCTGTGTTAGAGCAGTTGGTCTAATTTCACATCATCTGTAGTTTTGTGCATAACCATTTGCCACTTACAGTGAATGCATTAACTGTTTCATGTTACAGTCCTAGCTTAGAACCACATCATATTAATTTTCCTGTGTTCTTGTGATGACACTGGATGAAAAATTACCTTTTTTTTTTTAATTAAACCACTGGTCATTTTAAAGAGCCACAACTGTAGCAATCCTAACCACTTCATCTTGTATCCTAGTACAAAGTTTGGAGTTGAATCCTTGAAAATTAGCAGTTGTGCTGAGAGTTAAACTGTCTTAAGGGTCAAATTCTTTTGGACCTTAGGTATTCAGTAGGAAGCAATCACTTTCTGAATGGAATGAACTAAGCATGAATGAATTAAGTCTCTTATTTCAGTTGGACGTTCAGATTCTCTTGCTGCTGATATTTGCTGAGAAATTACTTCATCTGAGGGACTTGAGGTTTTGTGATCAGAATCTAAGTTCCACTCTGCTCCATACTATTGATTAAAAGCCTTTCTAAAAAGAACTTGTATGCAAATTTAGCATCAAAACATTTAAATACTAAAATATTACTTTTGATTGCTGTAGGGTATCTACTATAAAAGGATTAATGCACTCCTGGTGTCAGAAAATATATTTTTGAATGAGAGGAGCTGCTTCTCCCCAGAACTATCTCCCAACGAGTTTTTAGTGAAGCGTGGTTTCTATCCTGTGAGCTTTCTGGCTAAAACTTCGAAAACAGATGCTAGTTTCTTCTAGATCAGGACGAGGGAAAGAGTTGCATGGAATTACTGAATGCATATGATGAATTGTAGCATTTCGGGGCTAAACAGGAAGTAAGTGGGGAAGCGCTGTCTAATTGAGGTTTAAGCATAATTCTACTACTGCAAAAATGTAGTCTGAGAAAGCAGGCTGAAATATCCCAGGAGTTCTGCCCTGAGAATCTGCAGGGGGATGCATGCGACTAGACTAGCTGTGTGAATTGTGAGTACTTGTATCAGTTTATTCAAATGTTTTCCAAGCCCATTATGACTACATATCACCACTTAAAGCAGCTCAGGATGTAATATAGAACAGCGTCTGGATGGCAGCTAGTGATAGGCAAATGATCGGGTTGATTCTGTGTCACGTTGAAAGGACAGATGTCCTAGCAGCTGATTTGCCTTCCAGTGCAGTCATAAAAGCTGCTACTAGGGACATCTTCTCTTTGTCTTTGTCCTGTTTGCAGAACAGATGTAGCAGCAGTGTGAAGCTGTAAGGCAAATAAGCAGACTTAAAATTAAATCATGGTCTTCAGTACTGAAGTATCCTTTAATTTCAAGCAAAGGATTTGTGTAAATTATGGATGGACTTCAGCTGGACTGATCAACAGACACCGCACCCTGAAATTTACAGTGGGTGTCATTGATTCGTTCACCACTGCTGGATGATTTTGAGGAAACTTTGTTAGCATTGCCTAGTTGTTTTAGTGTTTCAATTTGCCTGCTTGGACAGATTGCCAAAGAGCAGTCAAGCTAAGATTAAGTCTGTATGTACAACAAACTGTTTTCTTCAGAGTAATGTCAGAGTACAAAATGTCCCAAAAAATGAAGTTGTGCCATTATCATCATGATCTAAAGAGGAAAGGTGAAATAATCGAAAAATTTCTTCTTTTCAATAATGGGTTTGACTTTTTGGTAATAAAGTTTGATCACTCTGGTTTGCAAAGAGTGCAAGCACTCCCTTAAAGTTCTGATTCTTCTCAATGTAACAACAAAATGGTCTCTCTCTCTTCAACATGTCCCACACAGCTGGGATAGGCTTTTTGGAGATCTGCAGGTCCAAGCCCATTTACCCTGGACCTATATTTAGTCTGATATTTAGAAGGTCATACGCTAGATATAAGACTCATATTCTTCCATTTTTATGGGGGTCAACTAGTCATAGTTGGATTCTGGGGCTTTTGAAACTCTTTAAGTGTCTGGGCACAGCAATGAACAAGGATTTGGAGGCAGCAGCACTCAGTAGGGGCTTGTCATGATGGGCTGATGTCAATCCCACGAACATTTCTCCATTGGCCATAGGGTAGATCCCTTTACTAGAGAGAACTCTATTGCTGCCCTTCATTAGAGCCTGTGGAGCATGTTGTAGTACTTTATGAGTGTGGTCAGTCAGACTTCACAAAAGTTGTATCTTGTTTGCTTCAAGCATTATCAGAAGCAGATCTTTTCTGATGTCAGTCATTTTGTTGGGGTATGTGTTCAGTCACTCCAAATGAGTAGTTGTGCTTATAATTGTACTACAAGTGATATCCATTAATGTCAGGAAATGAAAACAGAAGGCAGGCATGTTCCCAATAATTAATAACACACAAGAGTGCCTGGCATGGCGCCCTGAGTTAGAAATAACATGTTTGTTGCTACAGTGCTGAGGGACATTTTATAAACTTCGTTATTTGGACTGAGCCTTAGACAAGGCACAGTCAAAGATGACAGTCGTTTGCAGATCACATATTCAGTTATTTCCATGCTCAGTTATGAGTGCATTATAAATGTTGAGTGCAGTCCTCACCAGAAGTTTGACTTCTCTGTAAAAGACTCAGGGAAGGCTGTGTCCTAAATGCTGAAAGTGCCTGCTGGTTCTGTTACTCTTCCATTATGCGTTGCAACGTTTTCTTTTCATCATTAAATGTAAAAAGCCCTTTCTTCATTTATGAGGAGTTTAGATAAACACCTCAAGATATTTATGAAATGTTAAAAGAAATAGTCTTATACATAGGTATTTTCAGTGCTGTCACGTCTGCTAGCTCTCCCTCCAGAAAACAATTTACAAAAGTTTTTTTTTTTTTTGTAAAGGGGATCTTTTATTTACTACATTTACTTTGCAGTTGGCCAACTATGCTGTGGGTCTCTTCACATAAAATCATAACCCCTGGGCAAGGGGTTGGGAGTGGGGGAAAGGAAAAGTTGATTTTAAATGAGCCTACTGATAGGAATGATGGAAACCAGTCTGATACAAACGGCTCCTGCATTCCACAACAAAATTCCTCGTGTGCCACATGCTGACCATGCTCCCAGCTGCCCGAGGCAGCAAGTCAGCCTACCTTGGCTGTTTGCAGCACAACCCACAGCCCTCATTGCAGCTCACCTCAGGAGTCGGGGGCTTGGTTCTCTCCAGAATCCTGGTGGCTAAAAGACCGCAATCCCCATTCCTAAACGGGACGTTTTATATTCACAAAATACATGCAGAGGACATGACTTGAAGGAGTTATCAGAGGAGAAAAGCGACTTTTGACAGCCACAGTGACAGCCCAATTCACCAGCATTCACGTCTTTGAAAAGCAAGTACTCCCACTGATGCCCGTTTCTCTAAGAAAAGAGTAATGCTGCTCTTGTGACAGCATTCCCAGGGTAGCTCCGTTTGACAAAGGGAGTAATGTTCCAGTTTGGTTTGTACAGAGATCCTGCAGCGTGTAAATAAGTATGGAAGAGTTTTAGTTGCAACTACAGCTGCAATAGTTGTAAATGGAATTAATCAGCCTAAAGAGATAAAAACAAAAGCTGTTGAAAACAGGAGGACTGCTTTGCTGTTGGATGTGACATTTGGAGGGCATCATAAAGAAAAACTCTAACCCAGACTGCTTTCTTACTTATCTAATTGTATTGTAATTGCTGCTATTGTAAATGTACATGAATATACAAAGACTACCAAGAATTTTTATGATAAACCCACACAATCTTTTTTATATTTATATTAAAATGTGTATTCTGCAAAAAGCCTAATAATTACAGATTTATGTGTATCATTTTGTAGAATTTGTTACTACAAAGGACAAGCAAACCCAATACTTAAGTGCCTTGTGTATTTTAAACAGCTCAGACATTGACTGGGGAAAGAAGTAAAGCCTTAAATCACGAATGTCCCCAGAATCATACGTTGATTATACTCCCCTGGTTCTAACACAGCATCATGTTACTGCTAGGGTTCTCCTCAGTTAAAATACATACAGCCTCAAGTGGAAGTGAAAGCTGACAACTTTTGATTTTTTTTTGAGCGTATTTATCTTAAGTTTGTACTAGATCAGAATTTGTCTCAAATGCATTATTTCAAGTGGACTTTTATATATTCGTATCTGTTTCAACAGCAATCTTGACACCTGTTAAGTACATAACATTAAAAAGAAATGCTAACAAGTGATACTTATGTATTTGGGGATTAAATTGACATTATTTTCAGATTGTCACTGCAGTACTGTTCATTAAAGCCATTTATTGTGTTACAGCAAGTCTTTACCAATTGTTTTTCCAAATATGGCCTTCCAGCATACAAATGAACCTAGTGGTAAAGTCTTAAGAAAAATTTCTTTTGAGGCTTTCCTCACTTAAGACAATTACACATCAACAATTTTCTGGTCATGAAACTGCAATGTTTCTTTATGTTAACAAAACTGAAGTCTTGTTTGAAGTAACTGATATTTTGTATAAATATATGTAAGGATAACAGATTCTGCATTTGTACTATAGATTTTGTGGATTTTGTTTTATAATAAATACTTTTAAAAGATTCAATTAGCAGCTCTTTTTATGAACAATGATGTTTCATCATCTACAGTAGAGACAACTAACCAGTGTATCACAATTGTTTTAGATACTGTTTGGTAAGGATAGTGTTGCTCTGTCCTTGTTTTCATTTTAAAATATATAGAGCAAGGAGGTGAAGAGGTTGATTGGAAAATTGATTGTCTTTAAGATTACAATTGTTAGCACACTATAGAGTCTACCACAACATTGTCGGCATCGTTACCTTGTAAAAAAAGTCGCACTTCATAGCAATAACCTCTGTGGTTTTGCTAGACTGGATGAGATCTGTATTTTTTTTTTCTTTTTTAACGTATTTTTTTCAGGCAGGTGCAGTTAAAATGAAAGCCAAACTGAACAGAAGCCCACTTCTCCTTGATAATAAACTTACTTAGAGGATCAGACCTAGAGACTCAGGAGTTAGCGTTGGGTTGAAAAAGACTGAGTAATATGTGCTCTTGGGAGCCCGCTGTCGTGACATGGGCATTGTGAGAAATAGTGTTCACTGGAAATGCTTAGAATCGCTCAGACCATCTGCATCAGACCCCAGAACTGCTTTTCAGAGCTCAGGCACTGTCAAATGACCAACAGGTGTAGGGACAAAAGTTCCACGGTCTTAAAACAGAGAGGATTGTATTTCCTTGCCGTAACCTCAGTGAGACATGACTGCAGCTAAGGTTGGGGAAAGAAACTTGAAGAGGCATAGGCTGACTTTCCACCTTGTTCATAAAACTATGGAGAGGGCTGCTGACAAAGAGACAGCATCTTCTCTTCCAGTTTTGCTAAAGGGTTACCTCTGGCTGAAGAAGGTAAGTAGCAGTCATTTTAAAAGGAATTCTCACTTCTTTTCTATGTTCTGCATCATTTAAAGTAGTTTCAAATGCTTTGAATTACTTCTTTTGAAAACGGATTAGTGATTTGTTTGGTTGGTTTTTGGTTATTAATTGGAGTAGCATTTTCTCTCTCATATTATAGCAACCGCTTTTGTTTTTAGGAATCTGTCTAATTATATACTTCTTAATATTTAAAACTAGACAGGATTATTATGTGGTATTTTCTCTGCATGGGGGGATACTCTGTAGCATGCAATGTAAGAGATCAGACAATTCATAATTCTCTCCTACATGAATGAACAAAAACCCAGAAACACTTTATACTTGTATTATCTTCCAAAACTCAGGAACTTAGGTGTCTACAAAGACTGAAATCTTCAGCATTACCAGCATTTCTCTCATACAAGTGAAGTAGTTTAGCTACTATCAACTTAAATTCTATATAATGTTTGACCTATTGCCTCATAGGTCCTTTTTCTGTCTATAAAACAAGTTTCTGTCTGTGATGTTTACATAAACGTAAGTGAAACTCAGTGCGTCTGCTAATCTTTGACAAAGTAAAGCTGAGTTATCATCATTAAGTGTCTGTTTTTCCACAGGTCTCAGTGCATCTGTGATTTCACAGAAAGACTGAGGATTTATAAGAATAAGCAGTTCTGTTAGTTCGTAACTGTGGAGTGACAGAGAATTGACTGTGAAACAAAGATTAGGTAGAAGACATAAATCAAAAAGGATAAGGAAATACTCCAGGTATCCATGAGACAGGTTCCTCAAAGACACGTCAGGTACGTCAACAGGCTAGAGAGAGCAGTCAATCCCCCCAAATATGCAAAGAACATCCATCGGAGATCAAAGCCTGCAGTTATGGCAGAATTGTTCTGCTAACACAGACATAACTTATCCCATTTCACAGACATATCCTATCACAAGGTAATAGTTCTAACAACAAATGACGTATCTGTAAAGCTGTATGTATCTGCGTGTCAGCAATACTTGGAGCTGCAGAGAAATTTAAAATTAGAATCTGTATTTGGATTTCAAAAATCTCTAGCATCGTAGTGTCTGAAACTCATACTTGGAGACAAAAGGTTTTTTTTTTTTTTTAAGTACCTTAAGGCTGGGGAGGAGATAAAGCATGCGCAGGAAAGAACAGTGATATGTATATATTAACAAAATCATGTTACAGGCATCTAAAGTACAAAGCCAGTCTAGGCCAGAAACCCATAACCAACCACCCATGGACCAAATGTGATAGCTCAGCAGGTGTGCCATGTACAGGCACACAAAGGCTCAATGTTTTGCTCAAGATGGGGTAAAAGGAAGATCCAGGAACAGAATACAATTTTCAGGGTCCTGATGCAGAACCCAGATTATTTCCCCTTTTGCTTTAAGGCTGCATCAGCCTTGTTAAAAGGACCATTGGGCATACAGGCAGATTGATACAGGAAGATAGCTTTACAATTGTTCCTACCACAGCTGACTCTTGAATCCTACAATAAGCCTTCATTGCAGTAATACTACATATATGTGTATATATATTTTTTGGTATGTGTGTGCACTGAAGAAAACAGCATCTCTGCTAAGCAACTTTGTCTGTGTAGCTATAGCAGCAATTTATTTGGTGCCTGATCCAGTAACTATGAGGGGGAATCTCATCCAACGTGATGAAGAATGGGAGAGGTTGACAACGCCCCTGACTATAGCTCATCAGTGGGTGAGATTAATCATTAAAGGAGCCAGCTCTTGTCAATTTGACATGTGCTTTTCTCCCAGCTTTATTATGCTTTGGTATGCTTATACTTAATTTTTTTTGCATTTCATTTAGTACACTCATGTTTGGATTGTTTGCATGTTGCTTAGGATGCTTATGCTTAAATCATTTACATTTTGCTTAGATATAGATGTTTGTGTAGTTAAGGCTCACTGCTACAATAGAATTGCTGCTACTTGGCACTCAGTTCATTGCCACTTTGTTGTCTAGTATCCAAAGAACCCTGTTGTGCTGTGACATTTTTGGCATACTGGGAAGGATAGCAGGCACAAAATGACTAACGATAAATGGAATGCCTTGGAGGAGATGTCTGAAGGGGTGTTGGAAGGGACTGTCCTGTAGTCAGGACTGGACCTGATCAAATTGCTCTGACCCTGCTAATGTTTGGGAACAATCTGTGGGCTGACATTAATGCCAGAAAAATAAATTAGGCAAAGAAAAAGGAAGGTCTGATCAAACTTCTATGTTGCTGTTGGAGGGTGTCTGAGAATGATAAAGATGATTTATAAAGAAAAATTGAACAATTAGAATCTGAGTTCCAGGTTTAATGAAACAATATCAGAACAGGAAAATGGATGTGAAAAATCTCATGACCACTATACAATTTGGGGGAGATCAGATTGAAAATCGTATCATTGAAAAATCCTCAAAAGAAGGATGAACAACCCCAATCCTCCATTTTAGTGGCAGATCTGGAAGGTGGGGATGGGAATATTTGGTCATCCAGTGACAATGAGGGGGGTTCTACTGGCAAGTAGGTAGTCTGGTATCCAAAGAACCGTGTTGTCCTGTGACCCTTATGTTTCACTATCATGAGACCGGTTTGGCTTTTTAGAACTAAGTTAATCACTCATACATTTTCTTCTTTGGAGGTAAACACAGAAGGTTTGCAAATCCAGAGATGAGAATCGGGAAAATGCAAATACCCAGGAGGATCAAAGGATCTTATACAAAAACAAACAAACAAATGCTGTCCTTATATCCCTTATTTGCAGACATCTGCATGGTGCCAGGGCAAGGGCATGGGGATGATTTAGCATTTCAGGGAGAAGAGACACAGTAAAGTGAATCCTCAACATGTCTTTCCTCCTATCCTTGTCATCAACCACAGCATAAGTGCAGGCATTTTGGGCTGCTTTTGTTTACAGACTGTGATGTTTGACAGCAGCTGGGAATAATTTCTCCCATGTAGACTGTTTTGCTTGTCTCTAACAGGAAGTATGCAAGCACCTGACCTGCCTGTAGAAAACATGGTCCTTTGGCCTGGAGCGGCCTGTGTTTGGCTCTTCATTTCTAACAGAAAGGCATTAGTTTACCCAATGATGTGACTCCTGCCTACTGCTTGGTGTTTAAACAGTTCTGACAACTGATTCTTTGGTGTTGCTGAAAACAGCGTCTATCTATATTTATCTATGTTTATATATATACACATGGACTTCCCTGTCCCTCACTTCTGTGCTGTCCTTTTTTTGAGAACACATATAGAGAATCATAGAATGGTTTGGGTTGGATGGGACCTTAAAGATCATCTAATTCCAACCCCCTGCCATGGGCAGGGACACCTCCCACCAGCCCAGGTTGCTCCAAGCCCCATCCAGCCTGGCCTTGTGCATTTCCAGGCATGGAGCTTCCACAGCCTCTGTGGGCAGCCTGGGCCAGGGCCTTACCACCCTCTGAGTGAAGACTTTCATCCTAATATCTAATCTAAACCTACCTGCCTTTTAGTTTAAAAGCATTACTGATTGTCCTGTCACCACACCCCCTGACAAAGAGTCCCTCCCCAGCTTTCCTGCAGCCCCCTTTAGGCACTGGCAGGCTGCTGCAAGGTCTCCCCAGGGCCTTCTCTTCTCCAGGCTGAACAACCCCAGCTCCCTCAGCCTGTCTTCATAGGAGAGGTGCTCCAGCCCTTTGATCATCTTCATGGCCCTCCTCTGGACTTGTTCTAATATGTCCATATCTCTACATGTATTTTCTTTCTCTCTATTTGTAACTGCTACATATGCTTAGATGTGAATGTTTGATTATCTAAAAATTAACTCTTCTTGACCCTTCCCCATTGAAATCAACCCCCACACATACAACCAAGCCAAGCCAGATTCCCAGAAAGAAAATATACATTTGCTACCTTGTTGTTCAGTTCTGTACTGTCCCTTTTTTGAGCTTTGTTCTTTGCCACAGGCTTAAATGGCTGTGATGAACCTTGTGTCCTTTTGAAGGCTTCAGACATGAGACAGATTAGGCTTAAGCTACACTGGTATGATGCTGTGGGGAAGCATAGGCTGGTGCAGGACCTAGAAGACCTGGAAAAAGCCAGACTCTGGGCTGGGAGCTTGCAAATAGCCTGTCCAGGTAAGGCCTGCTCTAAACTGTGCTGTTCATCATGAGGTTGCATAAACCCAGAATGTATTTCAATAAGAATGAGATCAATTTTCTGGAGATGCTTTTGCCTCTCCTGTCTGGGAGGATGGCCTTTGTTCTTCTCATTAATTAAATAATTTTGGTCCTCTTCTGGCATAGAAAATCAGAAGCATTAAATGTCCATAATCTCAGACCCTGCATATGAGTGATGTGAGAAAGCAGTGTCTAACTCATTACTCAAATGAGAAAACATAAGTAATTACAGCCCAGTGTCCACTCCTAGCTCCTCTTGTTATTGCTTTCTGTACATTGTGTGGGCTCTCGCCATCACACCTCAACAAAGGTCTAGAAAATATCAGCTGTGGCAACCCCCAATTGCAAAATAGATATATTCTCACTCCATCCCATGGGCAGGTGCTGAGGTATCCGAGCATCTTCACTTGGCTGCTGCAAGGGAAAATGTTACCCTTCCCCTCCAGATGGACCAGCATTAATGAGACATAGAAGAGCTGCCCGTCTAGAATTTAACTTTTTAGTGGCAGATTGAGTTTATGATGGAAAATTAGTGAGAGAGCATCTTAATGCATTAGTTCTTTGCCCCTCCCTGTGCTCCTTCCCTTGTCCCCACCCCTCTTCCACCACTGAGACAGAGTACTTACATTTCTTATCCAAACATGCCACCTACTGTTGGCATGGGAAGCATGGTATAGTCAGTAAAGGCAGTGCATACATTAACCAAACTAGATGCAATGCTTATTTGCATTGCAAAACCAAGCGAAGGACCTGGGTATCACAGGTTAGTCTGCTCTCTGCCGTCGTGGAAGAATCATACCATGTAAATGCCATGGAGTAGCAAGGCCCAAACCTCGACAAACTTACAGCCTACCATGATGTTATTCAGAGCTGGAGCACTTAACAGACACTGCCTGAACAATCCCTTTTCAGCCTCCTGCTGAGTTTCTAACAGAGCAGGGGTGGAGTCAGTGGAGGTAGGAAAAAAATGGTGTTCGAATGGTACTGGAAGTGCAAAGCAACACTCAGTGGCTGCTTAGTAAGAGTAGTGTTAGCGAAGAAGGACTAGAGGAAATGGTTTCATAAGAATGAAATAATCATCTCTAACTTTTTTTTACTGACCAGAGTAGCGTTTAGATGAGTGTATACTGGAGAGAAAGTGTTAAACCTCCTAGAGAAGAAGAGACGTGTTTAGAAGCAATGCAGAAACTAATCCTTCCTGCCCACCCCACTCCCCCACGTGGCTGAAAGTGAATCAGACTTGCCTTTGCTTCTCCCTCCTCTCAGTTTCCTAATAGCTGGATGAGAAAAGGGAAGAGGGGATTCCTCAGAGGCAGTTGAGGGAGAAAGCTGTCTCCTACCATTGGAAATCCATGCCCAGGAGGAAGGTGGATGGTCCTTGAGGTTGGAGGAGGATAGCAGGAGCATCAGAGTTTAAGCAGGAAGTTAAAGCATGTAAGGTTAATTTGGGGGGGGGATGAATAAGTGGGGTGAGGTGAACAAAAAAGGAACGAGTTAGAGGGAGAGGCTAACAAGAAGCTTGATGATCTGTCCTAGGCAGACTTTTCTGTCCCTTTCTGTAACATAATTTTACATTAAGGCCTCTTTTATTTAAGTCCAAGTCATCTTTTTTCTCCATATTTTGGAGAGTCAGTTGTTCTGCAGCTATGTTAAGTCTGAGTACTGGGGACTTGAGGAAAATGAAGGCAGACAAAAACAATGATTAAAAACCCTATCCGTGATCTTTCTGTAGTTTGGCTCAATGTGTTTTCAGTATGTTAGACTGACAATTCAATTACAGGACAGTTACTGCAATTGAAAAACTTACATAGACAGTACTCTTATTTTCCTGTGATTATTTTAAGGTTACTCTTATTTTCTATTTTCTCACCTTCTCGACTGGGGCACAGCTGTTTTGTATTGGTGGTTTTCACTCAGCCTTGTTCAGTGTGTTTTCCCATTCATGCAAAGTTACGCTTCTTGACACTTACTATGAATTTACTGAAAGATATGTGACCTCAATGGGAAGTCTAATGGAGACTAGTTTTTGTGTGTGCATGTAGATGGGATCTTTCCAGGTTTAAACTGTGGTAATACCTATTAGAGTAGCAATAACATCAGTGAGGTTAAGAACTAGAAGCTCATTGTGCAAATTCCCCATATTAATTTTTTGAAGACAGACTCTTGTGGGAAACACCCGAAGTATCTTAATATGAATGAATGACAGATAAATCTTATTCCATATCTTCCTGTATTTTGTTTTGTTTCAAGCCAGGTTATGTGCCTAAGCTTTTGGCTGCATTTTTTTTCTATTTTGCCCTTGAAAGGCATACCTCGTGGATCATGCTATCAATTTTGTTTATGTTGTTTAAACAAGTCTATTATGAGTTAGCCAGTCTGCTTTACCTAGAACTTGAGTACTATTCCTTGTGTCTTTTAGAAGTGAGCCCATAACTGATATCAGCAGAACATATATATATATATATATATGTGTGGACTCGTTGCATATGTTTAGAGACACTACTCCAGTTACGGCATCCTTATTATCGTGTACTTTGCTAAAACAGTGTGGGGACTGGTTATCACTTCAGTGCAGCGTTAGAAATGGTTCTTCTTGGCAGGCCAGCAAATAGATTTATTCTCTTCATTGGAAATGCTGCAATTGTTGGAATATTGTACCTAGGGAGCTTATATGGTGAACTGCAGCCCAGTGATACCTCTGCAGAGGTTTGTTGTGATGTTATAAAATGGTATTAGAAGGTTGAGGATGAACTCTAAAATAGCACACAGGCTTCTAAAAGATGTCAGTCTGACAAGTCCTGCCTAAAATGCTGTGTTGTGCTTGAGATATCCAGCAGAACTGACCCCATATCTAACGATGTGTTAATGTACATGCTTCATAATCAGTGACTTTTCTGTAAGCTGTCCCAACTCCTGCCTTTGTACTATAAATCCAGGAACTAAGTGACCTTGCATTTAAACTCCCAGACGAGACTGGTATGTTCGGCATGCTCTGAACACACCTAACTCCTCCTGCCTGGGCATAGTCGGACTCAGGCCAACACTGACTCTGAAAACGCTGGGCTGATGTCGTAGGTCTGCTGCAGCCTGAGAAGACTTAAAAATAAGTGTTGAGAGTGTATCTTCATGACCAGAGTTGCATGTGTGGGGGGTGTGTATGTGCACATATCTGTGCATGTGGGGGGAGTGTGTGTGTGTATGTAAATATATATGTACAGAAATACAAATTTACAAGCTGACTTCCTTACAGTTATTTAGCCTCAGCAGAAACTAAATGCTGTGCACAAATATCTATGTTTATGTATTGTCTCTTGTAATATAAATACTTGTGTATAACATTTCACTCCTGCTGAAGCTAAGATTTACTTAGCTCCCCCCCCCCCCCTATTTTTTTATTTTTCTTTTTTGGAGATGTGGTGGTGTTAGTTACACTGCATATGAACACTCAGGACTTTAATTCTCTGTTATTCTATCCGAAGCTGAATTCTGTAAAAGAGTGTTTTGAAGTTGGCAATCACAGCTTTTTTTAAAAAGTGGTGACGTGTATGGCTTGTCAAGAGAACCTTTTTGATGACAAAAATTGATCCTCCTCCAAATGGCAGATGCTTACTCTTTTTCATAAAAGCTATGAGGAGTTCCAAAATATTCCGTGTGTTTGTTAGGGATATTTCTACCACAGCTCCTTACATGGCCTTACATTTCCAATTTTCTTCTCTTGCTGTATTCATCCTGAATCTTTTATGAAGTTTCAGCTGTCAGCCATGGCCACAGCAGCTAAACTGCCTTAGGTACATCCAAATAAAATGCAGTGCGCATTTAAACTTAAGCAAAATAGTTTCTTCTACAAAAATAAGGTTTGTTTTGTTTTTCCAGAATACTTGGAATATACCAAAATTCATTTTTATTCAATGGTATTAGTTGCTCTAGAATTCATGAATTCATACTTAGAATGGGAAAGGTACCTCTGTATGAATGCTATTAACTTCAACATTGAACTCAAAGATTTAAAGTACTTTTAAAGTTTTGCTCTAAGTCTGTCCCCAGTAGTGACAAAGTGTTCATTAAAAAATAATGGCAAACCTCCCGTAAACTTAGGAATGAGTTTAACATCAATGGGGCACATAGATTAAAATGTTAGAAAATAAAATATACTTAAGCACTTAAATATATTGAATAACATCTTTAAGTGGACCCTATATTGTACAATACAGCCTAAATTTAGGAACGTGTACTAAATAATACTGTTTTTTTCACATTTTCAAGTTCTGTTCTTAGTCTTGCTTTCAATCCCCGTTTTAGCAGTCACCTCACTCAGCTAACAAGATACTCTGTGCAACTGAATGTGTGGCATTTTAACCTGGAGTCCTGTTCAAAATGCATTGACATGCCCCGTTACATGGAAAGATGGCATAGATACACTATGTTACTGTGTGTGACAACTGTCTAATTCATGGTACAGCAAAAGCTGATTTTTTTTAGGAAATGATAAGTAGAGTCCTGTATTCATATAGTTATAAGGAGGGCATTGTTTACAAAACCGGAACTCCCGTCCCTTGCACCAGGAACTTGCCATAAATCTCGTCACAAACATGGAGACGGGTGCAAACTCCATTGTAGGCAGTGTCACAGTCATTATATTTTTATCATCTGTGGCAAACAGCTGTTGGTGGTTCTTCAGAACACTTGGAAGATTTATTGCTTGGTCCCTTAAGAAACTGGGCAGAGATTAAATAATGACTTTCTTTACTAGCTGTTAATCTTGGGCCAGGCAGCTACTTCAATGTGAACGTTGTTTTCACCCCATGGCAAAGAGAGTTTTCGTTTTCACTATCTCAGTATTGCTGCAGTGTTCTGAGAACTGAAACCTGCTTCTTGAAAACTGTCAGTTTCTTTTTGGTGTTCTCCCCCAGAGCTTGAGTTTTTCCTGCACCAAGTGATATGATTTCAGAGATGCTTCATTCCACAAAGAGTTTGACGACTGTTAATAGCCTTATCTTTTGATTGAGAATCCAATCAATGAAAAATAGGTGTTTTGTCCAATAGATTGAAAGTGTGTACGTGTGTTACAGTGAATAAAATATCATTCACCTGTTGAGCTGTATGCTAGTGCAGCTTATCGAAGTTCAATTCTGGAAGGCAGAAATACTTTGCGAAGGACAGAGTTGTGGTGTTTGATTTTGTAACTGTACAAGCAGCAAGCTGTACTTGTGGAACTGGAAGAACATGCTCTGTGCACAGTTAGTAATTATTTTCTAATTTTTAATTTTTTTGAAAATTAATGCGTGCAACTGTGTGAATCATAGAACTATTAGGATTGGAAAAGACCTCCAAGGTCATCTGGTCCAACAGTCCCCCAGCCACCAATATTATTAAGGAATAGACTAAATTGCTACAACTGGGTGCTTAAATAATTTAATGTAACCACAGAGTTGATATAATATAGTCAGGAGCAGTTTATGCTTCTTCATCCTTTCTAATTATAGTTTTCTGATGCAGAGTGACCGCTGGCAGTAATGAAAAATATCTGAAATACTACTGCATTTGATTATGATTTAAGTCAGACAAATACCTGTGTACAGAAGCTAGGAAGAAAATAGCACATTCCTATGCAGTGTAGTAAAGCTGGAATGATTTAACCTCAGCACTATTATCTAAGTTGGTTTTGAATTTCTGTCCAAGATATAAAAAGGCTCTAAATCTCATTAACAATTATTAAAAAGATTAGTGGTCTACAGTGACAGAACTGTGCTAACCATGATATCTGTTTCAGGCTTCATACCTATGCCTCTTATGCGCAACCTTTCTAGGTACTCATCTTTTAACCTTTTCTCCAATCATGCTTGCTTTTTGTGCAATCACTACAAGAGTTGCCATACTTGCTATGATTTCTTTTTAAATGGGGTGTGCATGCAGTTTGAAGTGCATTTGAGCTACTGTTCTTTTGCTGTGTCTTTAAGATGCTATATAAACGGAAAAGGCCAAGTAGTAAAGACATGTTCTATTATTACCCCTCAGCTCTAATTCCATCTCAGTTGTTGCTTTAAAAAACTGAAATCAGTATAATGTGATAGGATATTTGTGGTGCTAATGGTTCCAAATTTGAAGGGACTATACATGCATATGCATAGAAATGCATATATAATTATTACAAGTTTTTTTTCCAAAAAATTGCCATCCTGTTTTAGTTCAGTCATCAATATCATATATTCTTCTCTTTTTGCTGAAGAATATTATTGTTCTTAACAATCTGTTGTAATACTGTTATCAACAATATATGTTACTACAGCTACTGTCAAAATTTGTATGCTTATTACATCCTAGAGCAGGCCATATATCTAGAAAGGACATAATGATTGAATATACCAGGATGATTAAGGAAAAATTGGAACTGTAGATTTGTAAGGGAAATTTAACACTTGCTCACACTGTCTGAAAGCCTAAACGTGCCAAGAAGTGGAATGTAAATTATTTCTGGAATTCAGAAATAAGGAAACCATACAGTGGAAACTCCTGCAAATGTCAACACTTGAGTCATTTGCAGCTAAAATTAAGGAAACAAAAAGTATATTTCAGAAAGCAAGCATGTTTGCATAAAAAAACAGAGGCAATAAAAAGAAGTGTGTCTCTGCATTCAAATTAATTGGCCAATATCTTTCAATCAATGTCAGTATTCTTGATATGAAAAAAACAATATGTATATGACCGATTAAGTACAGTTTTATATTGACTTTTGTTTAATGTTACATTTATTTGTGGTTTTTTTTTCAATAGCTTGAATTAACTTTTGACGTAAGAAGGAACTAGCACTAGTGTCTATAAAACTGTTGTGTACATAAGCAGCTTCGTTTGTAAAAAGGGTACATTTACTAAGTAGGTAAGTAGAGGTGAAGTGGCAAGTCTTGTCTAAGAAATGAAACTTGTAAAAGAAGGCTACCAAGGTACATGCTAATTACATAAAGCCTCACTGCAAAGGAAGAGACAGGAATAAGCTGTCAAGCACTCAGATTGAGAGGACTGGTTGGTGGCCTCAAGCACATGTGTTTATTACGGGGCAAATAGGGGCATTTATTTCACAAGTCCAGTCTTGCCAGAAAGTGCTAAATATTGCTGCGTCTTTTTCTTCCTACATAATGAATTTTTTTTTGATAACCACAAAGAGGAGTTCAGCACTTTTTCGTCAAAGAGTGAAATCTAGAAATGAGCAGAAGTCATGGTGCTAACAGCAGGCACAGAATCAGATCCTACTTTATGTAAGATGCTGGTTATGTGTTAGGACTACGTTCATGTGCTTTTGATTATACATGCAGCATAGGAAAAGGCAGAAATGGAGGAAGGAATCAGAAGCGAGAAAGTGGATATGACCGAGAGTACGTGTTTGCTTAGTAATGTATGTGCACAGCAGTTACATATTCAAAAGTACTGGCACTGCTGCTAATATGCTTTTTTTTCCAAAGATGGGGAAATGAACTCTTGATAACATATACCTGCAACATCCTCCCACAGCACCCCTCCCCCCCAAAAAAAGGCCCACAACCTTTTCAATGATTTTTGAAAATGAATTACTAAATAAACATACTTTCTGTAGACTGTTTATCTTACTCTGTGACCTCTCAAGCCAGCCCATTTCTACTCGTGATCAACTATTTCCTACTTTTTTGAGCATAGAAAGGAAAGGTTAATTATTACTTGCGTAGTCCTCTTTCATCCTGCGCATGACTTCTGAATGTCTCTCCTGCATAACCAATACTTCATGGCAGTGGTTTTTTTTGTGTGTGTGTATGTTGTTTGTTTTTTTTTTTATGAGAAAATCCAGTCAGACTGCATGCCTGTGCTGCAGACATTACAATGCTGTATGCTGCATTGCTGAAGAGAAGTCTTGATGAAAGGAATACCTATCAAAAATCATTTGTGAAATAAGACTGTCCTAATTATTATATTACCTTGTTAGGGTGCTTGTATACCTCACCGCATTCATAGAAAGGCTGTGGGAATTGCATAAATTGAAATGGCCGAGGCAGAATATTTAAAGAGTGTTAGATTGCCTGGATTCTTGCAATTTGTGGTTCTTCATGTGCAAGTGGCAGTGCGTCCCTCTCAAACCTTCCTTCAGAAAGAATACTGTCTAGAGACTAGTCACACATTCTTAAAGCCTTTGAGTGCAACGTGGTGTGGAATGGTGTAGGTCCAATGAACTTTACTGTTTTACTCCAGTTGAGATTTCAGTCCCACACCTCCATCGGTGAGGAGCTTGTGTTCGATTCCTGCAGTACAGAAACTTGCAGAACACATTTGCCTGGGCGGGATTTTCTTTTCAGCACCATGGGCAGGGCCCAAAGCCGGGAATGCGGAACAAAACCAACCAGAATATTCAAATCATTAGGAATAAAAGAAAAAAAAATAATGCCATTGATATGGTGCTGGCTGTACTTCCCATGGATGATCAGTACTGTATGGTCAGATAGATCTGCCAGGCACAAATCTGCTTGATTTTTGCTCCCTCCTCTTGATAGTCGACAGTACGTCTCTCCTGTAAATCAGAGCTGCCAGCAAGTAAGGTGAATTGCAGCAGCATTCATGACCTCTTTATCTGAAGGGAAAGATGGTATTGATTTTTCAGGACTATAAAGAGGCCCAAAGGGAACTACACTAGCGGTCTTTTCACTGGTGTTTTGTTTAGTTTCTTCCTTAGCACCACAAGTCAGGAGTTCAAATGTTTATCCTAGGAAATCTGTTCCAAGTTTGAGAACACAGTGAGCATAAGAAACTCAAAGTTGAATCTGAAGGTGTAGTTCAGCTTCAGGAAGTGAATAAAGAATATGAAGCATATGCATGCCTGTGTGTTCTTTCTGCTTCAGAGTTGCAGGTATAATAATGGTCTTCTTAACTCAGCTTGCTCCACAAATTGGTTTTTAATCACTCCGCAGGAAATTTTATACAATAAAATGTAGTATCTTATGGAAAAGACAGGCTGTACTTATCTATAAAATCTCTGAATGAGTTTATTTTATCCTCTTATATTAATATTCTTCTGAATTTCACTCATTTCACTTCACACACTTACAAAGTTACAAGCATTAAGCTTGGGAAACTAAGTGTGGTCAGGTTGGACCAGGTGTGCAAAGTAGACAAGAGACACTGCTGTCCAGTCCCTGTTGCATTTCTGGATTTCTTCTTGATTGGCAATTTTGCCAATGACAAATTGCTTTGGACAGATCTCTATAGCCTTTTGGCATCATTGGCTGTTAAGATGTGATCCTTTCCATAGAATATGGCTGCTTTCATCTTTCCTAAATCTTACATCTGATTAATGTTCATTGTCTGTTTTTCTTCATTTGGATTATGTCTTTAGCCAGTTTTCTTGATAAACTAGCAGGAAAATTAGTGGTCTATGTAACATGTTGCTGCTTCATTGTCAGCCTCCTGAGAGTAGGATGCTGCATCTTCGATGATAACCTCTGCTGTGGTCTTGGCAGAGTGCAGGCCTTTTTTCTTGAAGTAAACAATGCTTTTCTGCTTTATGCTTGGGAGTAGTGTCTTGGGAACAGCGTTCTTCATTATCATTGTTCTACTGCTTCTTCCACTGCTTAAACACACATACATTTCCATTCGTATTTCATTCATGTTCAAATCACTCTTAATTTTTCTTTTACATGTCCTTACAGTCTTCCCCCAAATCGTGTCATGAATTCTAAAAGTTTTTTAAAGGCTGTCATGGGCCATTGCATTTATCTGTCATCTTGGTCAGTTTTTTTTGCAGTCATAACTAGCGTTGACTGAATGGACATTTCTGTTTTGGTCAGGCTGCAGAATTCATCTGTGACTCATACATTGTTGTTAATGTTGGCTGTCCATGGCCAGCAGAGGCAAAAAGCTATGTGAATAAATGCGGTGTCACAAATGCAAGAGCAAGTCTGAGGAATTTGCTAAGCTTTTATGATACCTTTCAGGACAGAGCCATCATTTAAGCATCTCAGGAGTATTCAACAGGAGATACTGTCGTTCATGGTGAGCAAGTCAGGCACATAATAAGATTTTTCTAAAGCTCAGTGCTTTTCTCTTGCCCATTTTAAATACATTGTTTAGTGCATTTCTTGTCCTGGTGCTGTTACATGGTGAATTAGTATTTCTGTGTCAAATGCATGACAAGGGATAAAATACACTTCTCTCTACTAGCCTGCTGTGTGCTACACTGAGCTGAATTTATTCTGTCTTAAATTTCTTTAAGAAAACAATCTTTAAAGACAAATACTGTGGTTTTAGAACTGACTATCAGAACATTAGTAGATCTCACCATTATCTAGCTCATTGCCTTTTAATGGTGTAACCCATACTCACTGGCAGTTAATAATATATAACATATACACTTAGCAAGGGAAAAAATGGTGTAGAAGAAGACAAGCAGCCATAGCTATTCAGTCCATTCAGTGTTCTTACAAGCAGTTCACGTATCATAGCTGGAATGTTACATGGCAACTTTTTTGTCACTTTTGGGAATGTAGCCCATCCTGACTCTTCTTTTCCTTCTCTACTTTTTCTAGTTTTAAGATATGCTTTTTGGGATGGACTGATTAGAATGATCATTCTATTAACATTTTGACTGTCACTGGTCACTTAGATGATATTTTCCTGATATTTGTCATGTTGGTTTTCTGATCTTTTTCTTGAGAGGTGATAACTAATATTGTGCCTGCATGTGCACAGGCATCCACGCACACACAGAAGATAGGAAGACAGTATGGGCAAACTGGAATTCTTTTGTTGCATGCATTGCTTTACACAAGTAGTCACTGATTTTTATCTGTCATTTTTTCCTTCTCAATGTTGCAGGATAATTCTTCAGTTCTCTTTCAGTTTATTTTTGTCTATCCTAGATAATCTGGGATTTTAACAAACTGTGTACCTTCACAATTCTCTCTTAAAGCTTGATGAAACCCATCATTTATTTCTGTCCATTGTGAAATTTCCTACAGTTTATATAAATCTCATAAGAAGGTTGCTAATCCAGGAGAGAACAGGCTCTTCTATGTGAGCTTGAGCTTGTCCATGTAAGAGCTTTTATTGAATTTTAGCAGCTTTATACTTGAGCTTCTTTAGAACATTTAAGGAATGCCATCTAGCCTTGGCAGTTTGTTACATTTGGTATTAATGGCTTTACTAATCCTATAGGTGTTGAATTATTTACATTAAAGCGTTATTACAGCATCTCGTATCTCCATTCCTACCTACAGTGGACAAGTCCCCATATAGAGCTCATTGGCATTACAAACACAGCTCTATATTTGGTAGTCAGATACCTAACACTGCAGCTCTGCCAGTCTCTGCCTTATTGAAAATATTGTTCCTAGCTGATGTTCATGTGCCAAAAAAAAAAAAAAAATCAAACCAAACCACCCTGCTTCCTGAAATCTAGAGAAAAAATAAATTAATAGCATTGAAAATGTGCTACATAGTAGAATTTTTTAATCTACCCAGACAAAAAAAAAAAAGTTGTCTGTGAAAAGACATGTTGCTGATATAGATAAAAATGACTCTGCCTCAAAACTATTTCTGTTTTAGTAGCTGAAAAATTGACATCTCATGAGGATGAGCCATAAACCTGAAACAGAATGAGGATACTTTGTCAAATTCCTGAAGCAGGTATATAGCATATACATAGAGGTATAGGCTTCTAGGTATTATAGATCTATCTGCCTTTTCTTATACTGCATGACTTACATTATAAAAGAACATATGCAAACTAAATAGTGGTAGATCTGGGCAGGTACAGCAAGATCAGGCTGTGTCTCCGGAAATATGTCTGCAACTAGCAATGTTCAGGATCATTTGAATGTCTTCACTAGGTTTTCCCTGGAATCAAGAGAAAAGTTCCTGAGAAATCCAACTTCAGTGCTGTGTGCTTCATGGTATTATATAGTGCTGACCAGACTATTTTTTTTTTTCTTTCCTCACGCTCTCACTTTTTTCTTGTTTTGTTTAATTTTTGTTATTGCTCTTTTGCAATTTTTGGCTCATATTTTTAGTGATGTTTGTATTTCAGGCAGGTCCAGACATGAATTATCTGTGAGATTTTGTGAGAAGATGAATGGTAGCAAAGACAACTTTGTAGGAACTAAAATCCAGTGCATTTTCCTGTCCAATGACAATACTTAGACAATCATTATTCTGACATATCTGTCTTGTTCTTTGATTTGTATTAAATACAAATACATGTTTACAGATTGTATAAAAAGTTAGAAACTGAAATCTTTTTGTTCATTTTCACTATGTATCACGATCTGTCTTTTGTCGTCTTCCCTTCCAGCTAATCAAATAAGAAAGCTTCTTCCTAAGACTCATGTAGACTGTGCATACCTAACTTGCGTACACTCAGTGACTCAGTAATACACACTAATCTTCTGTTCTCATCAGTCTACTTTTATAGTTTTTAATTTCACTTTGTAAAATGGGAGTTACCAGGTTGTATGGTAGTTTCTCAGGATTCACACAAAGAGGATACACCTTCTTAGTCAATTAGAAAGCTTACAATAAAGGTAAATGCCATAAGTTAAGCATCAATTACTTCCATGTTCACTTTGTTTACCAGCTTGTTATAGCTTGATTTATATAGCAGGATTCAAGATAATATAGAGGATTATACAAATATTGTTTAACTTTGGAAAACCAAATTCTCTTAGTTCAAAATTACTGTCTGCACTGTTCATGCCGATCTTGTTTATGCATCCTGTCTTGGGATGAGATGAACCACCCTTTCCAAATTCATTGAATTCCCCTGTAATGACAATGAAAGTGAAGAGTTTAGGAGAATAAAGAATTGAGAACAGATGTTTTTTTTTTGACATATCTAGATTCCCACAAATTTCTTGGAGAAAAAAAAAGGGGAAAAGTTTACATCAAAATGCACGACATTACCAGATTTTTTTTTCACATGACAGAAGTATGATATACATGTTGTTTTATTAAAATAGTCTTCAAGAGCTCATGTTCATGTGTCTTAGTTTTTCTGTTTCCATGGCATCCAAAGTTACCTTGAACGCTTTGTTCAAGGTAACTGTCAAATCTGCCTTAAGGTCTGACTGTTTTTTATCATTTGTTCTTGTTTTAAACAACTTCTGAATGATGGGTAAGTACAGAAGAATGTTCTGCTGTTGTCAGACAATGCTAGCGCTTGGATTCAATACCTGAAGAGTAAAAGTCTGATTGCATTCTTAGTTTGTAGACAATTATGTTCAGTCTGGTCTAAGATTCTGGAAAAAAAAAAAGATCCTTTTTGAAACCTGTGGCTCTCTGAGCTGGTAAAGAGATGTTTATATGGCAAGGTTTTGGTAGTGGAGACAACTACCCACAACAGACCCACCACAAGCCGCAGCTGAGCCCGTCAGTGAATTTGGTGGTACCTGTGTGAAAATATATTTCAGAAAGAGTAAAATGTTATGCAGTGATGTGTGTGAGAGAGAAGTGAGGAGAAAATGTATGAGAAACAATACTGCAGACCCCGAGACCAGAGAAGACAGAAAGGGAGGAGGTACTCCAGGTGCTGAGCAGACACTCCTCTGCAGCTCATGGAGATGACCATGGTGGAGCAACCTGTGGAGAAGACCACCTCAGAGCAGATATCCGCACTGCAGCAGCCCATCGAGAACCCCATACCTGAGCAAGTGGCTATGTTCTGAAGGAAACTGCAGCCCGTGGGAAGTAACCATGCTGGAGCAGGCTCCTGACAAGAACTGTGACCTGTGGAGAGGAGGCCACGCTTGAGCAGGTTTTGCTCGAGCCTGTGGAAGTTCCGCACTGGAGCAGGTTGCAAAGGAATGCTGCTTCTGGGAAGGACCTGTGCTGAAGCAGGGGAAAACTGTGAGGAGGAAGGACTGTCGGAGAGGAGCTGACCACCATTCCTCATTCTCCAACCCACCTATGCTGCTCAGGGTTAGGGAGGAGGTAGAAAAGTCAGGAATGAAGGAAGGAAATTGAGCCTGGAAAGAAGGTGGGTGGTGTGGGAAGTTGTTTTTAGTTTCTGTCTTCGTTTCTCACCATCCTACTCTTACTTTTTAATTCGCAATAAATATATATATTTTTTTGTCAAGTCTGTTTTGCCTATGACAGTAATTCGTGTCTTTATTACTGTGTCTTTCTTTTAAACCCACGAGCTTTTTCATACTATTTCCTCCCCTTGCCCCTCTAAAGAGGGGGAGTGAGAGAGCTGCTGGGTGGGTGTCTGGTAGCCAGCCAGGATTATCCCACCACATCCAGAAAAATGAAGAAGATTTTTATCTAATTGTAGGTTTGCTCGACTACAGCAAAGCTTAAAGTGATATTGATGAGGTACTATTCTGAACTTTGCTCTGTCTTGGAAAAGTACACAAAAGATATTATCATCTATCTTCTGGACCTGCTTTTGATTTAGCATTTTTATTAAGCTATTTGCTTACAGCAAACATCTCTTACTGAGTTGTTATGAAATACTTTTCGCTGTAATGCTTCTAACATACGGAAACATTGCCAAAAATAACTGTTTTACAAACTGGGCAGAGAAAGCTGATTTTGATTTATTTACATTCAGTTTGTTATTTGCACATTCTCTTACACATATCACAGTGCATCAACAACAGTCTGCTGTGGTGTATTCGAATAAGTCTTACTGTTTAGGTCAAGATACAAATTTAAGTATTTTTGTTTAATCTTTCTCTTTGCATAAACTCAGAAACATCTTTGTAAATGATATTAAACAATCTGATCCATACCAAAGTTGCTATTCCCAGGACGTGACCAGTATTTTATACCAAATGTTTGGATAAACTGAGGCCAAAACCCTCTTCCCTCTACTCATGGGCAAGTCCCTCTACTTTCTGCCTTGTAGTTATCCTCACTCCTGCTTTCCTGGTCTTCAGAACAATGAAACTCTTACACATTCTGTGCAAAGCAGTTTCAAAAGTAGGAGGGAGCCTTAGAGCCCAGGGATATAGGTATTCTCACAGGAGATGTGAGTAGGTGTCCCCAGTACAGATTTAGGTACGTCATTCTTTTCTGAATGAGTACTCAGTTGAGCTGTAGGATGAAAGAAGGGTTCTCCTCTGACATTGCTTTGAAGAAATGGCTCTGTTCCTTGACACTCATGAAGCAGCTGTCACAAAACCACAGGAAGTGGGGAGGGAGCTCTGGGTCCATCTGGTCCCGGCCCCGCTCCAGCAGGGCCACCCAGAGCAGGGTGCCCAGGCCCACGTCCAGGTGGCTTTTGGAGATCTCCAAGGAGGAGCCCTCACAGCCTCTGGGCAGCCTGTGCCAGGGCTCCATCACCCACTCAGTAAAGAAATGTTGTGTTCATGAAGAAGCTCATGTCTATGAAGCTATTAGCCATGGTTGACAGGAACAAGCTAGAACTTAGACACTTTTTTTTTTTTTTTTTTGGCGGGGGTGAGGGGGGATTTGTCAGGCAGCAACTTGTTCAGGATGCTGGCAATGTAAATCTGATTTTGAGTCCATCCTCTAGATCGCCTAAGTACTTCTGTTGCTCCGTGTCTCTGTCTGGGTGTTTAATTCTGCAGCTGTAAATATTGGGACAGGAGTTTTGTGGAGACACATACTGTGATCCAATTTAAATTCTGCAAATGCATGCAAAATAAATACAAACAGGGCAAAATATTGTGGATGTCTGTGAAGGAAAATGTTAGGTTGCCTAACATCTCCTTCATTTGCTGCGTGGGAGGCAGCAGCTCGCAGTGTTCTTCAATGTATACCTGTATATTCACCATGTTTCCATGATACTGTACTCTGTTATTCACACTATTGCCTTTCTGATTATTCAAAAGTTAATTATAAAGTAACATTATTAAAAAATGTGCATGGCAGCTGGAAGACTTGGATATGAATCAGATATATTCTTGCATTTGACGTAGTTTTTCCCCTGACACGCAATAGAAGGTGCTATAAATTATGTAACTGCTTGCTTATATAACAGATGAAGTTAAAGTTTACTGTAGCTATGGCAAGTGTAGTATATTGTACCAGCTGGATTGTAATACGTGGTAGTGGGAGGAGGAAGACTACAAATTTTTAGCTGAAATGCAAGTTTCATGCAGGTGAACTCAAGTTTCCATAGCTTCCTGTGAAACCATCACCACAGTCATACCATGGCCTGTATATTTTTTGTATAGCTCAGGTATTTGATATTAAATTTTATCTGCTCACTTTGTTTCATGTTCAAGCTCCTAACATCTCCTTAATGCAAGTTGCAGACTCCATTCAGAGTATGCAGGTTTAGGTGCACATGCTTTGCATAGAACATTTCCCAGCTTCTTAGCAAGTTGCATTTTCAGGATGAAAAAAAAAACACACTTCTTAAGAGGATGGAAGGAAAAAAAAAATGCATATTTTGCTACCATTTTTCTTTCCAGTGTTTCCTAGATAGAGAATAAAAGGTTTGGAAAAATCCCACTCCACTGAGACAAAATTTGCCAGGGTGAAGGGAATGATGAGTGTGATTAGCTTTATGGCCTTTCTAAGTCATCCTTTCTTGGCACTGTGTCCAGTTCCCTATAGTAAATCCCACTCATGCTCAAGCAAAGGAGAACCATTCTAATATTTTTTGAATGCTCAGTTATTTTTCCATGTGTATTGCTATAGAAGCTGTCACGCTGAGACTTCTCCCAGACATACCTTTTTCTAGAAAGGAACTGTTAGCAGGAAAGTTTACTAGTTGAGGTTATTACTTACTACTTCTGCTCCTAGTCCCCAGTAATTGTGTCACACATTTATCCCAGTTTGTACCTAATTGGAAGAGAAGGAAAAGTTTTGCAACCTCTGTCTCAAATAGACTATGGGCTACTGACTAGAAGAAGGAAGTATTATGAGTGGAAAGTAGATGCTAATCTTAAAATTTCTATGCAAAGCCATTTAGGGAAGGGCATGTGAAAATATTATATTCCAGCTAGCATCAGTAGATACCTTGCACAATTATATTTGTTTGAATAAAAGGATGCCAAGAACCAAAGGCTTGCTCAAGGTCGCAGTGAGTAAATGAGTGGTAGTGCAGCAATTAGTCCAACCAGACATTAAATAGCCTAGGATAAAATTAAAAGAACTAATTACGTGATATGAGGTCACAGAAGGAAGCTAGGATCAGTCAAAGGTATGTGTTGTTTTGTAACATCTCCTTTGCTCTTTTGACATAGAAGTCTGACTGTTAGTTGAGTATCTTTAAGTGGGCATTCTGTGCTTTAAAGTTGTTTGTAAAAATTGTAACTAGTGATCTCCCCATTAGAATGTCTGAGAGGTTAGAAAGTTGATTACAGGCACGTTTTTGCCATTTATTTTTAATTATTTAGTAACATGCAAAAAAAAAAAATATCTACAGTGATTTTATAACAATTATACCTCCATATAAAGACAGGCCATTTCATGTTCATAATTCTAGGTTAATCTGTTGACAACATATATATCAAAATGAAATGCATCCTTCTGCTTCATCACTTTAACTCTCTTTTTCACCCACTATTCAGCATTCTGCTGCTTTTCTGTTTTCCTTTTGTCAAGGTGCACTATAGAGTACTTGCTGGTGCCTCGGTCAAGGAAGAACTGTGTTTGCTTGTCAGGCATCTCTTAATTCATACTCTGCCTGTATTTTGCTGTTTCAGGATGGCTGACAGGTAATTCGGATAAACCATCTCTGTGCTTGAGACAAATGGAGTACAGTGTATGTTGTGCAGTTGGATGGGCATGTGGAAGCCCTCGTGTGCTCTTGTAAATGCTGGCAAATGGGAGAGTGGCAGAACGAACTCCCGTGACTGCTCCTGCAGGGTAACCTCACTGATGGGACGATGCTTGGCAGCCTGGGATGGGCAGCAAGTCAGAAATGCAAAACCAAATACGGAACAAATTTCAGTGACCAGATGTAGTTGTAATGAACATAAACATGAGCCAGCAGTGAGTCCTTGCCTCTAAGAAGGCTAACAGGCTGCATTAGGCAGAGGCAGAGTATTGCTAGCAGGAAAAGGGACATGATCCTTCCCCTTTGCTTCAGCACTGGAGTTTTTTTTAAACTTTGATTTTGATTGTTGCCTGTTGCTATTGTTGCTATTGGGGCACTGGTGTTGGGGCTCCTAGTTCAGGCATATTGGGGAAGATCATGGAAACTTGCATTTCTATTCATGGACTTGAGGAACTTTTAAGAAACTATTTGTGTTGAGGCTCGGGAGTGGGACCTAAATATGAAAAGACCACTGCTCATAACTTGTTCTGGTGATGCCACTTGCATTAGTGGCTTTTGTCCAGGTAGGATTACTGTATGTTCTCAGTTGTTGTGTCCCTAATGGGAGAGAACTGGACTGCAATGCTGAATTATAAGAAATATCATTGGCATTAAAGGCAGGTGAACAGCTGGTACTGGAAAGAGGAAAGATGACTTCTGATTAAGATGACCAGAAGCAAGGAACAGCACAAAATTTTACAGACAGGTCAACTCAGCTGTGAGGCAATAAAATGTGGCTTAGCAGTAGAGAACCCAGATAAGCTTTAAGCAAAGATGCTACTGGTAGACCAGAGTTATCTCCGTTCTAAAATGGTTTGATTACTTTAGATTGTCAAACAATTTATAGTAAAATATGGATGCACTTTATCTGTGCATTACCAATAAGATTCATCTGGATTAAAATGCGTAAAGCAAGTTAGTTGATCATGACATAAAACAAGCTATGATTGTGTATCTCAAATATTGTTATTTCTGAGAGGCATATAAAGCAGCTGGTAGACAGGAGCGTTACCTTTCTGACAATAAGGAAACAGAGATGGTATAGTTTAGCTCACTTCCCAATGCTAGCAAAAGTATGGATGCTTATGAATTATGAAAATAAGGAGCTGTACTCAATTCTTAGATTGTCATAGCTGTGCTGGCCTAGGTACAAATTCTGTAAGAGTGGTCTCGGTTCAAAAAGCATTCCTTTATTCTCCAGGTTGGGATGTCACAATGAGCCACTGCTTCCTGTGTGTGTCAAAAGGAGGGGCAATGAGAAGTTGTTGTTCACGCTGAGAATAAAAGATTGGAGAAGGGAAGTAGTGTTGTTTTATCTGTATACTGTGTAGCCCAAAATGGGATCATGCCTCCTGTACAGACAGGTGAGAGTTCAAGCAGAGAAAATCAGTCACTAAAATCCAGTAGTGCTTGGCTCAGAGCAGCTCTTCAGGGAGTTTGACCTCTCCATACAACCCAAAGAAAAGTGCATCTGTCACCATGCACAGGAGGAAAAAAACACCAGCATATTGAATTGAAGGATGGTGCATCTTTAGGTGAAAGATGATTACCTTTCACAGTCGTAGCAAATAAATGAGGCAGGTTCCACATCAGGAATTTTCGTGGCAAAGAAACTTGAAAGGCAAATATGCAAGTTTGCAGTTTATACACCCAATTTAATGTAAAAAAGGTCAACTCTGCTGTGTATGTGGAGTTTCTGTTAAAGTTGCTAGACTGTATATGAATTTAGTCATTGAGACCTTTTTTTATCTGGGACAACATCAATTCCAGACAGGAGTTTATCTGGAAAAGAAAAGCTGAGAATAAAGTCCTTCAGGAATCTCCTAAGTACTTTTAGAAAACATTTCTGAATTGAGAACGTCGGTGGCATAAAAGAAAGAAAATTCCAAGACAGAGGATGCCTCTGAGGTGGCATAGGAAGTTAGACCGGCTAAAATAACCATCAAGGAGAAATCTCTATAGGGTTACTTCTTTTTTCTTTGAAAATTTTATTCTAACTGGCTATTGCTGCATTTATTTTTATTTTCCATGAGGGAAAATCAATTCTATGTTCTTCTAGTGATAGGCTCCCACAGGAGGGAAGGGTAGCTACTAAAATTCAGTTAGGCCTGTTAAGTGAATGATACCCTGTGTATGGGTGAGAGAAGTGCAAATCTGCATCCTCAGATAGGAAAAGCAGAATGCCTGAGATCTTTTGAGGGAAAACAGTAAGATGTTAGGCATGAGTCTAGGCTGTCTGTGTGTCAAAAATTGTAAATAAAAGGAAACAATAGCTAAAAACCATGCTTCCATGACAAAGGGGTGTTTCTACTTGACTTGAGAAGCCAAAAGGGATAAGTGAAGAGTTTCCTTGTGTTTTACAAAATATAGAAGTTCTACTTAGTTGTAATTTGAGCAATGAAAGTAAGGAACACTCTGAACAATTAAGAGGATTAGAGATTTCACGACACTGCAATGAGAAACTTATGACAAGAAAATTGAGCCTGGCGTGGGAGCTGTAAGAAGTAAACTTTTAGTGCTCTGAAGCAACTATGTTTAAAATTTCTGATGAAATAAATATATTGTACCTCAAGGAACCTGTGTTATGTCTTCTGAAGAGAGTTGCAGAAACGTCTCCCCTGAGGAATTTTTCAGAGCAAAGTACAGTGCATGTGAAATCTTTTATTTCTGAAGCAGCGTTCTGCACTGGTTCCTGCTTCTGTCTTCTGCTTTTTTCTTCTCCCAAGGATCCTCTACATCTTTCTCTGCACAAAGCAAAGCTGAGCCTATAGCTTTTTGTTGGATCTGACATGGGACAGTACACTGGATATTTATCCTTCGTGTAGAAGGTAAGCAAGAATGAACTGTTCAGGGGGATTCTGTCTGAAAACAAACATGAAATTTTATTCAGTATAGACTGTAATGTTTTCCCATTTTTCCTTTTTTTTTTTTTCCTAAAGCTTAATATTTTGTGAGGTACTTTGCCAATTTTTGATGGACTTACTGTTGCATTGCAGAAATGCTCAGTAGAGCATCTCTTGTACTGTGAATTTCTTTAACTTTTCTTTTTACCCATTTTAAATTATGTTTGGGGCACAATATGATGACATATGGGCTGTATATTGTTTTGGATGCATCCCAAAGCTCTAAAAATCCAACAAAAGTCCAACAATTGTCTGCAAAATAATTTTACCATGCATAGTGTGTCATAATTTTTAAGGGTTTTATAAAGGTGTATATATATATATATGATATATATATATATCATATATATATAAAGGGTTTAATATAAACCTTATAAACCTTATAAAGGTTTTTTTATAAAGGTATTATTTTTATTTATAAGGGTTACAGTTGTCTAATAGGAGCTTCAGAAGACATATTTCATATTTACGGAAATCATTCTATGTGATGGTGAAAAATGGAAGTCCTTTGGCTTTGAAGCTGTTGTTTAAGGATATCTCACTTTAAACTTCATTCAAGGGATTTCCTTTCTCCGCCACTCCAAAATTCACTGTTTGTTATAGGAGTTACTGAAGGTTAAACTTGGCGTGAGCATTAGAAGGATTTAAAAGCATAGCATCCTGTAGGAGAAAGAAATAGAGCAATAAAAAACTTAATGATTAATGAATCAATATTATGCCATTTCCTGTATACTAAATTCTTTCATTTACAGTGAAAAATACCTGTCTGTTTACTTCTTATCTTCTGTAAATATCACACCTATTTTTTTTACCCCTCCTCTTTCCTCCTCCCTTTGCATCTCCTCCCCTGTGATAGAATCAATTGCATCAGTGGATATTATATAAAGAAAAGTTTTCAGTGGAGTTCACAGTTCACCCACCTTAGCCGCCATGGGGCTAAGAATTGCCAGCCTCTTTATGCTCTGGCTGGCTCTTTCCAACACAAATGAAATAAGAAAAGGTAAGCTCTGGAAATGATATGGTGGTAGATCACTTCCTGGAAAAGAGAGAGGAGAGAATTAAAATATTACTGCAAAGGTAGAAGGAGGTAGTGTATTTAAATATCACAATGGAGTTTTAAGGTGTCTTGAATTTCTTTAACTTTCAAATACTAGGCTGCATGGCTCAGCCCAACATAGGTAGATACTGTTCTCTTCGGAGAGGTTGGAGCCTATATCTACAGCATTAATCTCTCATATGAAGTGCTTGGAAAATATTTTCAGTATTACTTTTCTTTCCATGTGTTGAGAGTTTCTTAGGCATTACAACTACTTGACAGAAAGAAATTACAGAATTTCGTTTGGTTCGTTGTTACACAATGAAGAAAGCATATGATCGTGCATTACATGGTTACTTTGGAACAACATAAATGCTTTCTTCAGAAGTGAGCATACTGACATTGGACAAAGCTCATTTTGTCATTCAGGACATGAATAATCCTTCTCTACAAACTCCAATTTACTCTATATGTTATCAACTTTAAAGTGTTGAAATTGAATGCTCGTACTGATAATTATTTTAGAGAAAGGTGATTAATTTTGTGCAGTGTTTGAGTTTGGGATATTGATCTTGGTTTGCTGTGTCTTGAGTTTAGCAATAGGAGGAAAGCGCTACCTTGCATTTTGGATCCTAGTTGTGAGCTGTGGGCAAATCTCTGTGTAGCCTTCATTTTGGGGAGAGAAGCATACCAGCTTGGTTAGTACCATCATGGCTGGATGCATCTGGTATGATCGATACCATCAAAGTACAGTAACTTTGAGGTCCCCATGGTAGTTCTGCTTTCTCAGATTAAACACTGCAAGAAAACCCTGTGGAGGTGAGTGGCAAGTGTGCTCTTGTCAAACTGCCCAAGTATGCTCAGCTTCTATGCTCACCTCTAATCTGCAGCATCTTGAGATTTACCATGGCTGGAAATGGAATAAATTTCAGAGCATCAGCTTTATATTTTTTCTTTTTCTTTTTCTTGGCTGCTACTGCCACAGTTATTCTCTACCCTATCTTCTGCAGAGCTCTCTGTGGTAATAGAAATCACTATTTCAGTTAGGAAAATGAATAATTCTTTAAAAACTCCTGCTATGCACAGATTTTACCTATTTGTCCTCCAGAATAGTAGTGGCACTTGCTTGACTTCTTAACTGTTTCCTTTCTAGTGCATGTTGCACCGGGGAAGGAAATAACTCTTAGAAATACTAAATACTACTAATATATCACTGTGATTCAGAATAAATTCATATATTTGGCGAAGCAACCTCTATTGTACTTATGCACCACTTGTACTTATTGTACTTATGACCACTTGTTAGTGGTCAGAGGGTTAAGTTTCCCCACCTCGCAGATTCCTTCACCTCAGTGAGGACTGCAATATATACCCAGGTCCCAGCAATATTTGTTAATGTCTTGTTTTTCATCAGATATTCACGTCTCTTCTGCTTAATAGGCAGATACTTGATTAGGCTTGAGATATGGAGTCACCATGCATTTAATTGCAAATGGCTTCTACTGTATACTGCAGCACTTGCCTTCTCTTGACTCTAGTTCCTTCATTTCACTTTTTTCCTGACTACTACTTTTTCATAACTTAACAGGAAGGACAAGAAATCATGGACACTATGTCTGCAGCACTTGGGGAAACAACCACTTCAAAACTTTTGATGGAGACATCTATCAATTTCCTGGCATTTGCGAGTATAATTTTGTTTCTGACTGCCAAGAGACTTACAAGGAGTTCTCTGTCCACATTCAGCGTGGTCTGAACAGCAATAACCACCCTGAGATCCAGTATATTCTATTAACAATCAAGGATTTCACGGTGTACCTCCAACCAAAACTGACTGTGGTGGATGGGCGGATGTAAGTACCTTTAGTGTAATACTGCTGGGAAGCTAAAAGCAAGATAAATTCTTTACACATCTGTCTGTATACCTCTTAAGTTAATAGCTAAAAACATTTCTATGAGCCAAAAAAGCCATTGAAAATCCAGCATAAAAGTTGCTTTGGGGAGGGGCTTTACTGTGATAAAAATCTGTTCAAAGATAGAAAATAGCGTTCTGTTCTCCAGGGATCATACCAGAATGCATAACAAAATAACATGAAGTTACACAAAATGCGTTCTTGCCCCAAACTGAAAAAGCCCCTCACCGTGTACTCAGGTCTTATAAAGAACTCCATGAAAAACATGTTTAGAAATCCTTTAAAAATTGTTTTTCTTGAACCAGGCCTCTTTTTATCTCAAGTATTGTTCATAAAACAATAGATCCTTTATGAACAGAGGCTTGTAGAACAGGTTTTTGCTGCATGCAGGATTTAGTTTTTGTAGAACTTAATTTCCCATATTGCTCTTTAAATGGGTATGATCCATTTCCATATACAATACCATTTCACACCACTGAAGTGAAACCTGCAAAGCAGATAAATCTATGAATTTGCCTTTTGGTGCCTGATCCACTGCTTAATTGAATGTTATAGTATTAGAAGAAATAGGAATATTCCACGCTGTGATATCTAAGAGGTGAAAAGCTGCCCAATGTTTTATAATCCTCTCTAAAAATATGATCAAGTAAGGCTTCATTGTGAAGGACAAACAATGCAGCCAGAAGTAGAAATAATGGCCTCTGAGTTCCTGCCTAGTATTTAGATGTGTGAGTCATATGGCCGTATTAAAAATACCTGAGGTAAACAGTTGGAAAGATCCCAGCGACAGGAGATAAGGAGATAAAATTCTCCCTGTCAAGACACTAGTTAAGTAGAGACATTCATAGACATATAAATCCTAATAGATAACAATTACCACTGGCAAGTCTGTAGAAAATGTACAGGTTATTTTGACTGGACTCCAGTGTACACTCCTTTTGTTTGAACAGACTCAGTCTTTTCAATTTTATAGGATGAGGCTGCTTGCCACAATCCCTTTATTGCCAGATGAATTTCAGCGGTGTGACTTGTTCCATAGTGCACCGTAAGACAGATATACACAAATAGGAGAGATGTCCCATGAATTGATTCCTTATCAGACAAAAACCTTCTATACCCAGCCTTGTGCAAAATATCCTATGTCACATTAACATGCATTACTGTCACCATTAATAAGCTTGGTTCTGCCAACTGAAAACTACTGGACTGACTACTGAAACTAACTACTGAATTTCTCTTAACATGCTTCCTTCTCTACACATTTTTCTAACAATTTGTTGTCAGTCCCCATACCTGCCTATGTTTTTTGAATTATCTCTTGAAGTGGAAAATCCATTCAAAAGAACATTCATTCTTTCTGAAATGGTTGCCAGAGTTTTTAAACAGAGAAACTTCTATTTATGCTGTTATTTCTTTGGTAAAAGTAAATGATTAGTGAGCATTTGAATATTCTCTATTAATACCACAATGATGTTGAAGAAATCTGGATTTTTTTTTGCCTGTTTTTTTTCTTTTTTAATTAAAGAACCTATGCTTTCGAGGAGCCTTTTGCCACTGAAGTTGCTTTACAACTTAAGGGCAATGAGTTTTCTTGTCAAGTGTCAGCGAAGGAGATTTTTATGCCTCATTAAAACCAGGCATCCTGTGCAGCTAGAATCAGATAGATAGAAATATCAAATATAGAATAGAATAAAATAGAATAGTTCAGTTGGAAGGGACCTTCAAAGGTCATCAAGTCCAACAGCTTGATCACTTCAGGGCTAACCAAAAATTAAAGCATAACATTAAGGCAGTATCCAAATGCCTCTTGAACACTGACAGGCCTGAGGCCATGGTTTCCCTAGAGGCTGATTTCTCCATTCATTAGGGTATTTGGCTTATCACAGATATTCACACCACCCTTTATGTTTCTGTACTAATTCAAAGTCTGTGATTTTTTTTCCTAGAGTCAAAACACCTTACTACAGCTCTGGTTTGCTTATTGAGAGCAGTGACATTTACACCAAGGTTTATGCCAAGTTAGGCCTGATTCTGATATGGAATCAGGAAGATGCACTGATGGTATGTATAATCAATTTCTTTTTATCTAGCATTTCCTGAGTTTAACAGACTACTATAGACTGAACAGAAGTAGAATTTGATGGACTGAACAGAGCTACAGTGTTAGGCTGACTCATCCAACTGGCTCTTAGTGTACCTTATTTTAAAAAGGTAAAGTTCCTTTCTCTGCAATGTGACAGAAGTAGTAGTATGGCATGCAGATGATCTTACTAGTCAAAAGAAAGGGAACGGGAGCTTTCTGAGAAATAGCTGAAGTTTTTACTGTAACACCCCACAGTCTGATCTGCATTTTCCTTTATTTGCCTTGTAAAGGACCGCTATCATCAATTTACCTAATTTCCAGCAAGACTTAAATTTTATGTATATAGGGAAAAAAAAATGTAATTCTTTTCTGTTTCCCCCTTTTCTTTCCATTACCTAGGTGGAGCTGGACAGCAAGTTTAGCAACCAGACCTGTGGTCTTTGCGGGGATTACAATGGAATTCCAATCTACAATGAGTTTATCAGTGGAGGTGAGTCATCATACCACACTGACAGTTATCCCAAAAGATAGGCTCATAAGCATTGTGTATAGGAGCATCACAAGAGAGCAAATTTTACCTCTGATATCTCTGTGTTTGTCTAAGAGTAAGCATTGTATTCCAGTGCTGCATTCCTAGTCTACGCCTGCTTTATTCCAGGTTCATCATCTTTTTCTCTTCTCTGCTGGTCTTCTTTTCTTGTTACCTGTTTAAATTTTTAAGTACACTTCAAACAGAGATAATTCAGAACAGAGATCCGCATTTGACAGACCTAGTTTGTATTATAGTAACTGCTTTTCTTAATCAGTAGAGTCACAGGAATCAGATGTTCCTTGTTGTCAATTTTTTGGTCTTAGCAAAACCTCTTGTTAATTTTTTCTCACAGTGGCAAGCTACAATGCAATTACATATGGGAATTTACAGAAGATCAGCAAACCCAATGACAAATGTGAAGACCCCGATGAAACTCTGGCTCTTCCAAGCTGTAATGAACATGTGAGTAATCCTACTTGTGACCTTTGGTTTCATAGGCACATGGAGACATCCTGGCACTATGGAGTGTTTGTGCACGAGGAGATGGGAAGATTTCAGCCATTCCAGGGCAAATGGTTTCTTCTTCCTTGCTTGAGTAATTGTTGCTGTTCAGGAGAATACAGTTTTTATGACCAGGAAAGGAAGTGTCTAGGAGGTCAGGTGCTTACAAATCTCTTAAATAATTTTACTCTTCCTCCTTAGCGTGATGAGTGTGAGAGGCTGCTGACCTCCTCTGCATTTGATGACTGTCAGTCACGCCTTAATTTGGAAATGTACATCCAAGCCTGCATGCAGGACAAGTGTGCATGTAATGGAAATGAGGACTCCTTCTGCCTCTGCAGCACCATCTCGGAGTATTCTCGTCAGTGTTCGCACGCAGGTGGCCGGCCGGGTGAATGGAGGACACAGTCCTTTTGCCGTAAGCAGCTATATCAATTTTACAAAAACAAATGTCTCATGAATGTAGCGCTGTGAAATATTTAAATTAATTTCTCCTTTACAAAGTTATAGCCATACACAATGAATTGCATACCAGTAGTGCAATAAACTAAATGCTATGGTTTTGCTGTTTTCTTCTTCTATTACCTTGATTATAAAGAAATCATTTTCAGCAAATAGAAATTCTGTTCCCCTTAAAAAGCTCAAGATCTGATACTGTAGGTGAGTGAGATAACTTGATTTATTCAAGACTGAAGGGAGAAAATAAAAAAGGCAGGGATAGCAATTCAGAAACAAACATTAAACATGCTTTGCAAAATGGAGGCTGTCTTGGGACACCACCAGCTTGAGGGGAGTGGGTCATATGATCTGTATTTTTTCGAGGAATGATGGACTTCTCACTCAAATAACTGATGGTGTCTTTCTCATTTTTTCAGCCAAGACCTGTCCTGGCAACATGATCTATAGAGAAAGTGGCTCACCCTGCATGGATACTTGCTCACACTTGGAGATCAGCAGCCTTTGTGAGGAGCACTACATGGATGGTTGTTTCTGTCCTGAAGGCAAGTGTATTTCTAGTTCCTGTATGCGCATGCATCTGTATTATTTTTACTTATCTTTGTATTAGAAAGCAAAACAAGAACAAAACTAGGAACTCTAGCAAAGGAGGTATAATTAAAATATTAAATGTCATCAAATTGTATCTTAAAATTATTATTGCAACTCATTATTTTGAGTTAAATTCTAGGACTTATTGTCAAATTTAGAAAAAAGATTACTATGACAGTATAGGTTGTATGCCAGAAGGTCTGAAAAGCTGAAGAGGTAAAATTTTGAGATTGTTATTTTATATTTTTATTAATCTTTTCATTTGTGTATAGTTGTGCAAATGGCTAGGCTAAGATTTTCAAAGCTGGATGAAAGTGTTTTCCATAGCTCTTAGATTACAAAAAATTAGAAACACTTTTCTTCAGTTTTGCTTACCTCAGCCTCTGTTTTCTGTGCCAAGTTGAGAATGTCCCCCCTCTCAGATTTTCTTCTTTGTGGAAATTGCTCATTTCAGAAGGAGCTGTAATGGTTTGTTTACTGTTGTGCTTTACAGGAACTGTGTATGATGATATTACTGAAAAAGGCTGCATACCTGTTAGCCAGTGCCACTGCAGACTCCATGGAAAGGGGTATTCCCCTGGAGAAACCATTACCAATGAATGTGAAGAATGGTAAGGATCATGGTTATACACCTTTTTTCAAATGATTGTATGTGGGTCTGTCCTTTTCAATATTCCACTTAGTTGTAAAATTCCTGAAAACATTCTGAACTTATGTATATGTTGACTGTCTATACGGCCAGTTTTCTGAAAAGTTGTCTTGTATCTATAGTTTATGAGAGGGGGAAATCTTAAGGAAATGGTCAAATAAACAGTTTTAAAACACCTGGGGATGTGTTGCCGTTTGCTAGCTATACAGATGCTTTCAGTGCTCTCAGCTGCTATAATACCAACATGCATCTCTGGATTATTTATTTCTCTATTTATAGCACCTGTGATTCAGGCAGATGGACATGCAAAGATTTACCCTGTCCAGGCACGTGTTCAGTGGAAGGAGGTTCCCATATCACTACCTTTGATGGGAAGAAATACACCTTCCATGGAGACTGTTACTATGTGTTGGCCAAGGTACTGTGTACTGTAAGGCTTTACTCTCATAGAGTAAAGGCAAGTAAGTGTTTGCGCACTTATGTAACAGCTGTAAATTTTTCTTTTATTCCACTTTTATGGGATTAGGGAAGAAGAAATGCTAAAAGAGTGACGATTTCAGGATGGGCTATAACAGCCCCATGGGAGGACTCGGGCCCTTGCTGCAATGGGTGGCTTACTTAGCAGACTACATATGCTGTCATTACCCAACGGAGTCCTTCATGTGTTAAAAAAAAAAAATCAAAGCAGCATGCTGACTACCTGGATAGGTATACTGCAAAAAATTGGCAGTTGTCAGGATTAAAATGTCTCAGCCAGATCTTTATAGCTGTTTCTGTGTTTGAGTGTCAAAACCAGCTAGGGAAAAGAGCTTGGCAGCTATTTCATTCATTTATCCCTAAAGTATCTAGTGCCTGTTTTTCCAGAGAATGACAAAGATCTTGTTGAACTAGAAACCATACCACTGTTGTTTTTTGTTGTTGTTGTTGTTTGTTTTTCTGAAAGTGTTCTCTTATGGAGATAGCTATAAAACCTCAGTTTTAGCACTAAGTTCTACAGCAATTGTTATTGTGACTGATGAGTTTAGTCATTGTTTTGGAAATCATCTTGTATGTGAGATGTTTGATTGGACATTTATTTCCCTGTCATTGTAGGGTACTGTAAATGATACTCATGCCCTCCTGGCAGAGCTGGCTCCCTGTGGCTCCACAGATGGGCAGACCTGTTTGAAGACTGTTGTGCTGTTAGTAGATGCCAAAAAAAATGTAAGTGTTGAGTGGGTTCTCCTGAATGTTTTGAAAATTAGCATATTTCCTATACTGTGGAGCAATAACCAACTCTTTTTGTTACTGCCATGAATTGTTGTAGGCAAGTGTAATTGAAACACTGAATAGCAAGACCAAACTTTGCTCATATTATACAGGCCCACTTCCACTTTAATTTTAAGACAGATTCTTCCTGTCCTAAATTTTAAGTTCTAGCCACGGTCTAAATGTGCAAAATGTTGGCTCTTCTCTCTCCCCTCATATAAAGTTATTTTTTATCAATTTGTGTTCCTCTTAGTACCTGGAACCTCATTGATCCTATTTGCTTTTGTACAGGTGGTGGTTTTCAAATCAGATGGCAGCGTGTTACTGAATGAGATGACAGTGAATGTGCCTCATGTATCAGGTAAGGGATACAGCCTTAAGTGTTGTCACACAGCTGACCTCTCATGTAGGAATGTATTTTTTCAGAGACAAAAGTTGGAGAGAGGCATGTGAAATATGTTCAAATGTTGAAAAAAGAACTGAATGTGTTCTGAATGATTTTGAGGTGAATGTGATTTGATCATTGTCACTGAAAATTTCATGGACAGATTCAATATGTATGCAGAGAATGACTAAAAAAAATGTCCCTTTCTTCATACAGCTTGAATATATTTTGGCATGTAACTTGGGAAGAGGAATTGTCAGGGCTTAAACTTAAAGTATATAATTAATTTACTTACAAAGCAGCGTTTAGCACTTTCAAAGTCTGGGTATGTGATGTTGGAATGTCCTAGCTCTCAGTCGTCGTAAGGCTCAGGCATGTGGACCCCACCCCACCACTTCCCCATGCCCTTTTGTCTGTGGAAAGAAAGCCTGGCACAAGATAACTGCCATATTTTATGGTCAACCAAGGCAGGAAAGAGAGATGTGCTATGTAGTGTCCTTTTATCTTCCTAGCTCACTTGAGACACCAAAATATTTTTATATAATCAGTGGACATAGACACTTCCAGAGACTGACTCAGATGACCTAATTTAGGACCCTAACTTCTGGTGGGATGTAATTATCAAACAGCAGCTGTGATGTCCTGGAGTAACTTCTGAAAGCAATGTAGAACTTCTCTTTATCACTCCCTTTCAGATATGCTCAGGCAGCACACTGACACAGTATGTGTTGCTTCTTATTTACCAGCCTATCTGCAGATGATAAAATACTTGCAAGGAAGTAATTCTTTATCTGAAAGGACAAGCATTCATGGGAGGAGACAGTTGTGAATGTTTATTTTAAAACAATTACAGTGTCTAGCTGAAGGTTTAGAGAAATAAAACTGTTCTAGGCAATAAAGTAGACCATCTAATAAATGGATTAAATAGATAAATAGAGCATATAATAATTGATTTGCTATAAGAAATTATGTATCAGGAAATAGGGAGCCCAGTTCCTCTACTATGCTGATTTTATACATAATTCTTCTGGGTTTTCTATAATGGCTTGATTATGTTATATTGTCCATGTAAAATATAAGAAAATCCAGAGCCTTTTTTTTCAAGTACCTTACGACTAAAACAACATTTAGAATTAAGTGGTTTTATTTTGTTAATATTATTGTGTGTGCAGTTTTTAAAATAGGGCAAAGCATTGTTATCCCACTGGATCAGGGCATAAGTTGATCGCTAGCTAAAAAACGACATTCTCTTGGATAGTATCGCGTGTTGCAGGGGCTTGTTATATATAGCATGTTATAGGGTTTATAATATTGCATATTATGCAGCTTTAATTTCCTTTCCAGAAGTATGCAGCAACAGCTTATGAGAGAATTTGACTGGAAGGACCACTGGTCTATATCTTTCCCATATTTTGCTCAGGAAAGAGTATCTAAGATTTTATTAGAAGCAGTATATAGCTGTGTATCTCTTGTAGAGACACATCCATTACTCAGTGCACACAGCAGTGCTGGGATAATATTTTCTCAAAAAATCTCTTCCTTTTCAGATTGCTCATCATAAATGAGTTTGTATTGAATCTGCCTTGCAGAAAATCTGAATTTGGTTCTGATCTTAGGGCCGAGTCATTTTAGGTAATTAACTCGTTAAGTTAGTAAGTCTATTGTGTCTAGCTGACCAATGATCTTTAGAGGAAAAAAAAATATTCTGATCCTGTTCTCTGGAGTTTTTATGACAAACAATATCTCAGAAGCTAATAAGAAATGTTTGTTTCAGCAACCGATGTATTTACTACACAGTTCATGTTTTGTTTTTCAGCCAGCTTCTCAGTTTTCAAGCCGTCTTCCTACTACCTCATTGTACGAACTTCTTTTGGGCTTCAGCTGCAGATCCAGTTGTTTCCAATCATGCAGCTGTTTGTGACTGTCGATCAATCAGTCCAAGAAAATCTTCAAGGTGAGTGTCCACTCAAATGGGAAGCAAAGCTATGCTGTTCCACAGCTGAAGAGTCATATATTCTTTACATGGGTGGTAAATCATAGAATTGTAGAATGGTTTGGGTTGAAAGGGGCCTTAAAAATCACTTAGTTGCAACCCCCCTGTGACAGGCAGGGACACCTCCCAATAGATCAGCTTGCCCAAAGCCCCATCCAGCCTGGCCTTAGACACCTGCAGGGATGGGGCATCCACAGCTTCTCTGGGCATCCTCTTCCAGTGCCTCACCACCCTCATAATGAAGAATTTCTTCCTAATATCCAGTCTGAATCTACTCTCTTTTAGTTTAAACCATTTTTGAGTTTAAAACTGCTACCCCTTGTCCTGTCATGCTATTTATTGAATTCAGAAGACTAAAGACAGAAACCAGAATACTAGAAAAGAATTGATTCAAGCAAACTAGAAATATGTTATTATTTCATATTGAATTTCACTTATCATTTCTGTGCCAGTGAATGAAAGTTTCTTAGAATATTCCTTATTTCTTTATTCAGTTTAATTTCAAACTATCCACCAAACCAGGCTCTTAGTAGACTTTGTGGTTTTAATTTCACCAAAAAGCATTTAAAAATACAGATTTTGGGGGTGATCTCCTGAGGCAGAGATATCTTTAAGAAGATTATTCTTCTCAGAGATTTAACATTTAAAACAGGGTTCCTAAATTTTGAGTACTTACAAGTATGCATTAATACTGAGGTAGAAGAATCAGCTGTATGAGTTTCTGTCTCCAGTGTTTGAGATTGGTTGTCCCTTTGACCTTTCAGAATGAGAATGAGTAATAATTAGGGAAAATGTTTCCTTTTTCAATAGGTCTTTGTGGAAATTTTAATGGAATGGAAGGTGATGACTTTAAAACAACCAGTGGATTGGTAGAAGCTACAGGATCTGCCTTTGCTAACACATGGAAAGCTCAGTCAATCTGTGCAGACCAGGCAGAGAGGCTGGAAGATCCCTGCAGTCTCAGCATTGAAAGTGGTAAGCACACTAATAAGTCGGATGGTTGCCTCCTGCCAGGAAGAGCAGCCTTTGCTGTGTATTACTGCAGCAGGCATGTAGGAGTTGCACTGTGATGTTCATCTGTTTTAGAGGACCGTTAAATTAATCATTCATTTCTGCAAGTATGAATACATAACAGCACTGATTTCACAACAAATTGGAATGAAAGTTTAAGGAGAGTTGGAGAGGAATCCTGAGCTGGAAGACAGGGAAGCAATGACATTAATTTATATTACCTGCAAAGGCATCGCATAATTCCTAGTATTATTTCTTATTATGTTCAACTTAGCTTTACGGTCCCCAAATGGAAAGGGCTGTCATGATTCTATGTAGAAAACTTGCAGCAGTAAGATTTTTGATTTTATGATTGTGTGTCTACTGCTAGATAACTGAATCATAGAACAGAAATACATCTGCAGTGACTGCGTGTAGTTTCTCCACTCCCCAGAGTGTTTATATTGTTGCATTGGATTTATTGATGTGACAGCACGAGGAAGATAAGTGAATGTAATGAATATGATTATGTAATGTCATTTTCCTCCTTTTTTTTTTTTTTCAGCAAATTATGCTGAGCATTGGTGTTCTTTGCTGAAAAACTCAGAGGGTCCTTTTGCAAGATGTCACTCAATCATTGATCCTTCAGAATACTATAAGGTATTGCAATCTTGCACTCTTTTTAGTAGCGCTTTATTTCAGGTGGATGGTACAGACATCGTTGCTCAAATGTTTTAGACATTACTGAATGGCTTGGCCGTAAGAGCTGGTGAAGTTTTTGTAGTGATTAACCGAGGCAGCATAGCTTGTATTCAAAGTATTTTCTATAACAAGATTCTCATGGTGTGCTCCTTTAGAAAAAGGTAACTTTATTCTTCTTTTTTATTTATGGTTTGTATTTAATGTACATTTTAGCGGATTGGATTTCTGAACTGGAAAGAAAATTCAACAGATGCAGGTATATACAGAAGTGTAAGTGAAGGTTATCTGAGCAAAAAAGAAGAAATTCCTAAGTCTTCACATATACTTGGAACTCAATCTGAGCTCAAATTTTGTGAAGATCTTCATTAATCTGGTTAATTTGCCATTATGATTTTTTGTAGTTGTGGATCTCTGGCTTTCTAAGTTGTAACCAAAAAAGAGTGGTATCAAAATCCTTTATGGAAGGTGTTGTTAGGAAGCTGGCTGCTTTTTAAAGATTCAAGAGGCTTTGCTTAGGTTAGGATAAGCATACAAACATTTTTATTCTGGATGAAATGAAGCAGCACTTTCAGTCTCTGAGCTTTGTCCATTCCTTCTATTGTTTGTAGATCATGGGAATTAATAAAAATGACATGAGAGAAAGGGTGCAGGATATTTAATAGCAACTGAGTTGGAATAGCTAATTGTTCGCCTATGGGCGTATTGACCCCTTCATTCCTTCTTCAGAGATGTAAATATGACACCTGCCTCTGCAAGGACAATGAAGAATGCTTGTGTGCTGCCCTGTCCTCTTACTCAAGAGCCTGTGCTTTCAAAGGGATCATACTGGGAGGCTGGAGACAAAGCATCTGCAGTAAGTAGTGGAACTGTAATCCCCATGAAATTAATTAGCCACCAGAAATGAGTAGGTTTTCTCTGAGTTTAGTTGTCAATGATCTTAATGTTAAGAGATGTGGAGTATTTTAGAAATGACTAATGGAATTAAAATAGACAATGCTTATAGTGTTAACTAATTTATGCTATGTTCTTTAGACCTCATTTGTTTATGACACACATTTCAAACTCAGAAGGCAGTATTTTTCACTTTCACCTTCTTTCCCCACTTTAAATAATGCTATTTCCATCTTTGACTAAGGGAGTCCCAGCCATCATGGCTTTTACGTTGTCTTTGCCTATCAGTGTCTTTGTTTATCATTGTCTATCCTTTTTAATCAACAGTACAGTATTGTTGGGAATAGGAGTTTGTTAAAACATGTTCTCTCCCTGGTTATCTGTATGTGAAACATATGGGTATGAAAGTACCAACTATTAGTAGCAGTTAAAATGAAATTTTCAACTGATAAACAAAGTTAGGCTTGCATTCTTATGAGTTATGATATTTTTCAGTTTAGTAAAATCTAAGGGAGTATTTTTACCATTACTTGCTGCACAGCCAAAGAAACCAAAATAGAAACATGAAGATTAAATTGTCTATCCTGCATTTGTTGTATATCAGTCTGCTATTTTCCTTCCAGCTGGTGAACTGTCTGCCTGCCCAGGAAATCAAATCTTCCTTTACAATCTTACAATGTGTCAGCAAACCTGTCGTTCCATTGCTGATGGTGAAAAGCACTGCTTGCAAGACTTTGCTCCTGTGGATGGCTGTGGCTGCCCAGATAATACATACTTGGATAACCAGGATACATGTGTGCCTGTTTCCAAATGCCCGTGTTATTACAAGGGGTCATACCTGGAACCAGGGGAATATGTCATAAAAGATGGAGAGCGTTGGTATGTTTTATTGTGGCTTCTCATTCATGGGGATAAAAGCCCTTTTTAAATTTAGTTATTAAGTGTAAGCCATTAGGCTACTAATGGTGCTTTGATGAACATTTATAATGTTTCACACTATCGTCATGCTGAGCAAAATATTGTCCTGTTGCAATGTAATTCTTTAATAAGTGAGAGGTACAGCTTTGTTTGGAGTTGTGAGTACCAGCCTTCACAAGTAATGAGCCCCTGAAGCTGCACTGTCATTAGGATTTTGTTAAACAAAGGGAAAAAATAAGGTAATAAAAGGCCAGCTATTATGTTTTGTTATTTTCTTTTCTGTCAGAAACTGATTGCTCATGTTTTCCATTGGAGGAAGGTCCCCTTGATAGGTATTTGGTATACCATAGGCTTTTGAAAGCAGTTTTCACAGGTCTAGTATTTTTTATCATGAACACTCTGACAACTGTTTGCTGCAAACATAAGTGCAAACTCTGAAATACTTCCTTCTCTCCCAAAGAGGACTGAACTGGGAGAAGAAGTGTACAGGCCAACAGATTTACAGCATATTACATGAATGGGCATGAAAATTTATTGTGTATGCTTTGATTTAAATGATCATTACTATCTCTTTACTGAGTTATTATGAAGCATAGTATTAAGGATTAATAGATTAACATTAATTCCTTAAAACATAATATTTCTGTGCATTATGACTAAAATCTCCACACACCGTTTCACCAAGTGAATATTCATAAGTGCACCTCAATAGAGTTTACCTTGGAATATTAGTAGAAATTATTCAGGATGTCTGTGATACATACTTTCTTCTTTATTTTAAAATCCTTAAATTTAAATTAAAGATACTGAAATTACATTTTTCTGAATTTGTCTTATTTCACTTCTTTCCTAGTGTTTGCCGAAATGCAAAGGTCCAGTGTACTTCAGTGTACATGAGAATGAAAAGTAAGTGGCATTCTATAAAGTAACAAAACCAAAAACAAACAATCCAAGCCTCCTAGCCCCACAATGTACTTTCAACTTGAATTCTCTATTTATTTTGCTTGTTGTTTTTTTCTTTTTCTGGAAAAGACTTACACATTTTCACTTTGTTCTGTCTTCACTGAGTCTCTTTTTTTCATAAGGATGGACATTCCTTGGGGTTTCTGTCTCAGTGACTACCACCCTTCACACGCACTTGTTTTGCCTTTTCTCAGTTAACCTAAACCAAAAATGTACCTTTCAGGTATAACAGAATGCCCTTCTAACAAAACCTACTTTGACTGCAACACCTCCCCGAACTGGTCTTCACAAACGCCTATACAACTTCGCTGTGGTACTCCTCAAACCGATCATGTATGTGCTTAATTTTTCTCCATGTCATCTTCTTTATTCTCTATTTTATAAATGACACAGTGCAACCTGTATTTCAGAGAAAGTAATTGTAACTAAAAATTTTTGTTTCCCTTTCTTATTTATCTTTCTTTATTTTTCCCCAATGATTTTAATCTGTTGCCAAAGTAATGGTGATTCTACTCTTGTTTAGCCTCTCAGTTTTGTTTTCACTAAGTGTTCTGTAGAGATGTACCTCCCAAGCAAATCCAATTCAGGTTCTCAGACAATCAAAAAAAAGAATGAAAAATGTTAGGAACCTAGAAAGAAAAACCTTAAAAAACAAATGAATGTGAGGCTTGTTTGTACCAGAGTGAAGTGAAGAAAAAAAGTGGAGAAAAATTTAATACTTTTTAATAAGGTAGCAATTTCTCCTTCTATTCCCTAGTACCAAGCAGAGTGTGTCTCAGGCTGTGTGTGTCCTGAAGGTTTGTTTGATGACGGCCGAGGGGGCTGCGTTAAGGAAGAAGACTGCCCATGTTTTCATAACAATGAGTGGTATAATCATGGACGGAGCATAGCAGTGGACTGCAATACCTGGTAAGTTATTATTCTGTGTTTTCTTCTAGAATATATTCCACGTGTTAAATTAAAAGTCATATCTAGGCTTAAGTACTATAGTAGCTATGATAGCTGCAAGTATATAGTCTTTATTTTCTGGCACGCTTTTTGCTGTCTGAGGAAACAAAGGTTGTACTGAAAATATTGGGGTAACTAGCTGCTTCTGTTTTCAGTAGGCATCTCTTATAGGGGAAGTGCACTCATTTTTTAGGCATAATTACTAACCGATCTAAAAAAAGTAGCTAGTCAGAGCTGAAAAACGTTATAAACTTAAAAACAGGCTAAACTATTGAAGCTGAGACTTAAGACACTCAGTAAAACCAAAGTGGGTATTATGAAATTGTATCAGGTAGCTGCTTGGTTTGTTCTGCAGTTTTCCAAAGAGCACACTGTTGGTGAGATCTGAAAAGTCAACTTTTCTGCTCTCTTCTAGTACCTGTCAGAAAGGAGTCTGGAGCTGCACTGAAACAGCGTGCTATGGGACTTGTATGATCTATGGCAGTGGCCACTATATCACATTTGATGGAAAATTCTATGACTTTGATGGGAGTTGTGAATACGTGGCTACTCAGGTAATGCTCATCTGCACTGAACTGGCATCTTGCAGTGCCTTCCAATTGCCTTGAAGATCTAATTTCCTTTTCGGTTTTGCCATTTCTTATTGGCTGTCATCACTATTCTTGAGATGTTTGCAGATTATGCCATGATAAATTCTGTATTTTTAGCACAGGCAAACTGTGTGAATGTTTTCTTTTGATACAGTGTACATAAATTGTATGTAAAAGGACTAGTTTATAGTGAGAGCTAACAGCTCATCATCATAATCTGAAATAAGTGAAAATCCTGAGTTTACAAAACAAAAATATTTTTATTTAAAGATAATTGCTTGTTTTGTTTCATTGCACAACTTGTTTCCCAGGTTCTGTCAAACATGAGACTCTGCATACTATATGTATGCCCAAACATATACACATACATTTCTGTATACATAAAATGTATTTGTTAGTGCATCTGTAAAAATATAGGTATGTAGGATCTTATATATGAAGCAGTAGGAACAATTTATACATTGTGGAGATTTAAGTGTTTGCAATTATTATTAGATTGAAATAAAAATTAAATATCCTACTCAATTTTCTTATGCTCATTTATTCCTTTTCCCATAGGATTATTGTGGTGACAAAAATTCTGTTGGCTCGTTCAGTATCATCACAGAGAACGTCCCTTGTGGAACTACAGGTGTCACCTGCTCAAAGGCTATTAAAATGTTTCTGGGGGTGAGTAGTGATATTCATGAGTGTATATCAATATTCAAGTATTTCAAAAAAAATAATGCTCTGAATATATACAGATACAAAGCCACATCTAGCCACTAAAGACAGCTATAATAAATAAAGGTTAGAGACCCTATTAAATGTGTGAAGGTATAGATTCTTAGGTACTGAAGTCTGTTCTAGTTATCTCAAGCAAAGGTGCTACACCACGTTCTGTCATCCTGGAAAGTCATCCAACAGACTTTGAGTTCTTAGTTTCAGACTAAGATGTACTGTCACAAATGTCTAATATTTCATCTCATCAGTAAAGTTTTATAAAGTTTTATAAAGTTTTATAATATTTCTCATCTTTTTAACTTTCAGAAAACTGAGCTGAAGTTGGAGAACAAAGATTATAAAGAAATTCAGCGAGATGTTGGTGATGATGTGTATTACTGGAACAAGACTGTAGGCCTCTACCTCGTTATTGAGGCTAGCAATGGTGTGATGCTTATCTGGGATAAGAAGACCACAGTTTTCATCAAGCTGACCCCTGATTACAAAGTTAGGATCTCTCTGTCTTTTTCTGAAATAGTAGTATGAATAGATGAGATAAGAAAACATGGATAATCTTTTATTCTGACTCTGAATTTAATCCTGTATCTTCTACACATGAATGATTAGCTTATGTTATTACTATCACAGCTTGCAGGGGTGCAAGGTTTCTTACAGTCCATTAACGTGCATCACAGAGGATGCATAGCATACGATTGCAATAAAGCTAAGTGTCTAAGACATTCAGAGTTTGCGAATGTTAAGAGACACTCATCCAGAGTATTTTAGGGGATGTTAATTGACTTTATATGAACTTGGAAACCTGCATAGAATCTCAGCTCCAAGTCAAAACCACACTCCCTGTGCAATGTCAGGAGATGGTTCAGATTTCTGAAAATCAGGGCGCTGAATTACAGAGTACTAACTTCACTGGGCTGAATGAGGAGGTGCAGGGTTAAGTAACAGGATCATAATTCTTCATGGGTCTGATATACCTTAGTATATATATCACTACCTAAATTTCACTGCTGTGGGTAGGTTGCTAATTTTTTTTCTTTCAAGAAAAATGAGTGCCTGGCTTTTTTGTTTCATGGATAAAGAAATGATGCTAAGTACATCAGATGCTTTTAATGAAAAAAATAGTTTTGAGCTGAATTCAGTTCTCTCAGGTTTACATTAATAATATTCATTCAACTGAATTACAATAAATTGAGAAGAATGGAAAATAAATTCATTCTTCTCAGCTGAAAGAAGCTTAGCCACTCTTCAGTGTTAGAAGTGGGATGAAGGGACGCAGGCATGGAGATACGGTGGATATAATTGGTTTTAAAAGAGGGAAGACTTGGCAGCTGAGTAGTTTGCTGAGTACACAGACAAATGAAAGTTTAATTTCTGTACAAATGAGTTGGAAGTAAAGGTGAAAATACATCATTTACAGGGAGAATCAATTGTCCTTTTTAATGTCAATGTTTTGTTCTTACTTTATGTGAGTCTGCTTCTCACTTCCATGGTATAGTTAAAAGCTGTGGGTATGTTCATTTCCTTTTCCAGGGCAAAGTGTGCGGTCTGTGTGGCAACTTTGATGACAAGTCTAACAATGATTTTACAACCAGGAGTGGGCTGCAGGAGACTAATGCTCTGACATTTGGGAATTCCTGGAAACAGTCTTCTGTGTGTCCAGATGTCACAGAAGAGGTTAAGCCCTGTGATTTGAAACCACATCGCAAGTCCTGGGCAGAGAAAGAATGCAGCCTCATCCTGGGTGATGTCTTCAAAATTTGTCACTCCAAGGTTTGTAGAGAGCAGTAAGTGATGGGATTGCACAGTGCATCTGTTACTGTAGGAACAGTGAGATATCAGAAATGAATGAAGAGAGTTAAGTAGACTGATGTTCAGCTAAGTCTTCAGTTCAGCTAGAGGTGTTAGCACAGTTCAACTAGCCTTAGCTTCTATATTGATCCCTTCAGGAGCTAAAATCCAATCCAGGTTTCTCCTCTTCTGGTCCCAGGCAAAAACATAGAAATGTGTGATGAGATAAACTCCAAATCTGGCAAACACAAAATTCTTTGCTTTGTATTTCCTGTTGAGTGCAGCCTTTTTGAGGTTGGTCACAACTTGGCTGGCAAAGCTTGCTGAAAAAAAAAAAAAAACAAAACACCAACTTCACTGGCATTAATCCAACTCATTATTGAGGGCAATAGAATGGAACTCAGAAGATGTGAGCACTGCAAAAGACTTTTATTTTTTTAATCCTAAGAATTTATGAAGGTGCTATATTACTTTAAGTCCATTTTTATACAAAATACATTAAGCAGTTTCTAGCCTATAATGTTTGGTAATTCTTAGAAACAGCCTCATTCCTGCCCAGCTCAGTTCCCAGATCTCAAGAGGTATCTCAAGCTTATTAGTTTGGATATGAACTGGGGTAACATTCCTTTCTCCAACAGGTGAACCCAACTCCTTTCTATGATGCTTGTGTTCATGATGCCTGCTCTTGTGACAGTGGTGGAGACTGCGATTGCTTCTGTTCTGCAGTTGCTGCATATGCTCAAGAATGTACCAAGGCTCAGGCCTGTGTTTTCTGGAGAACTCCTGATATATGTCGTGAGTAATAGCTAAACACAACCGTGTCTTTCTGTCTGCTGTCAGAAAGCCTATTAAATAAACTATGAATACTGTAATACTGTCCTCTGCAGGGTTGTGCTGGCTGTGCAGAGTGATTTATTTTCACAGCACATAAGGGAACAAATAGAACTAGTAAATTTGTGTATATCAATTATCTTTTATCTAGCCTAGCTTTTTTTTTTTTTTGGGGGGGGGGGGTGGGGGGAGGTGGGATAGTTTTAAGGCTAGGTGTCAAGTGATCCTTCCATTTTGCTTGATAATTGGTGAACTCCAAGTCCTGTTTCCTTTCTTCTTGTTCCTTTTTGCAAATAACTCAGAATTTGGTTTTAACAAAAGTACATAGAAGTACCCCTGTGTACATGAACTTAATCAGTATTGACTGTATTAAGCAGTGTCCACTAGCGGTGCTAATGCTCTTACCATTATGTGTAAAATAACATTTAAATTCATATTCCCCTCTCAAAAAAGTGCCAGAAATGTTAAATTTTTGAATTGTAAAAATTCATTCTGATTCAGAATTAAGACTAGTTTAGGTTTCCAAGTGTAAGAACTTGTAAATTTCAGTTAGCTCTTATTTCTAGGTTTATGAAAGCTCCTACCTCTGTCCATAGTCAACTAAGCTGAATTCCATTTAAGTTGTATTCATAATGTCTCATATGCTTGTTCATGGTCTGCTGGAGGTGACTGTCTATGTGATACGCCAAGTAGAACTGTTTTGAATATATACTGCAGGAGACTTTTGAAGCTTGCTAGTAGCTAGGGAAAAAAAAATCAGAACTTCACCCTTCATTTTAAATTTAAATAAATACAAATTCTTACTTTTTTGTGTGGTTTGAATCAAACATTTTCACCCTCAGCTTAAGTGTTTAATATCAAAATCTTATGCCTCAGAGTTTTGACCCCAAATTTTGAGGGTATCCTGTGTTTATGCGTAGTAGAAGAAAATCCAGGACCCATACCTTAAGAGAAATTTTGCTAGCTTAACTTGTAGATTCATTTAGCTTTTACCTTTAAACATATGGGCTGAGCTGCATTTTGGCAACTGTATTTTTAATCAACTTTCTTTTTTTTCTCATCAGCAATATTTTGTGACTACTATAACCCTCGTGACGTGTGTGAATGGCACTATGAGCCTTGTGGCAGTGATGTCATGACCTGCAGGATGATTAATAATGTCAGCACCAATTTTTCAGTACCATACCTGGAAGGTAATAAATTCCTTGCAATTTTGGTCTTCTATTTCATAAAACTTCATCCAAGTATGTTTAACAACTATGGATAAGTCACTCATCTTGACAAGATATTCCTAAATATGTTATGTTGAATTTGTGTCTCCAGTCACATGTAAATATTTCATGTAATGTAATTTATTATTTATTAACACCAGTGGATGTTAATTACAAAACTAAGTCTCTGCTTGGATAATATCCTGAAACATGTAAAATTATTACACCATTATTATTTTTAACAACATTCTAAGAACGTTTCAAGAAATGGAAAGCTTTTTACATGATAAAGAAGCAAGTTACTGATAGTTATTTTTTTTATTTTTTTAATCTTATCATTGCTTGATAACTATGATACAACTTGATAACTGTCAAGTTATATGCTTGATAACTGGAAAGGATTTCATGTTATGGAAACTGCAATGATCCAAAAATGTGAATGAGGTTACAAGTATTTTCTGTTTTACTGGATCATAAAGGAGGAGAAAACGGGCATCTTTTTGTCCAAACTGTCTTTTTGGTCTGAACTGGAAGCAGTTATCTCCAGTTTAGGTGTTGCAAAGAAATGCCCAGATTTTGGCTTTGTTATTTTACTCCTTGAACTGACGGTACAAAATTGAAAAAAGCAAAATCAAAAATAAAATATAAAAAGAAAATTGACCCTATAGTTTGGAATGGATTGTCTTAGATTACTAAAAGTAGGGCAGACTTATTTCTGTTAGAACATTTTTAGTACAGTGTTGCAGTGTGAAATAGTGTAAGGGGGTCTTTGTGTAACCATGACTTGAATTTTATGAGAGTTTATTTGGAAGCAGAACATAATTTTTAAAGTGTATTTACATGAGAAATGCAATGGGGATTGACAGATAATTAACCCCTTGCAGGTGGGGTTTGTGTCACTGGCTGAGAATACAAAAAAATGCAGATAAATGATCTGCTTGGGGTAGAGATGCCTGGTCTATTAAGGGCACATAAATAAGACCTAGTATTCCAATAAATGTAGTAAAAACCTGTTCATTATTGAATCCACTTCCATATTTTTCCCCAAAGTATTATTTGAGATAGTGATGACATTTTAATATCTGTAGAAAAATCAGTATGTTTCTTTGTCTTAAAATTACTAGCTACCCATAGAATATAAGGGTTTCTCTGATATTTTGAACTAGGAAAAAATACACTTCCCTGGTTTTCATGAGTAGACTCTTCTTTAGTTCTCCTCACCTTAGTATTATAAATGAAAATTGATTAAATTTTAAGTCTTTTGGAGAGTCTAATTGTCCAAGGATTCATTTGAATTGGGAATTTTTGATTTCATAGAATCATAGAATATCCTGAGTTGGAAGGGACCCACAAGGATCATCGAGTCCAACTCCTGGCACCACACAGGTCTACCCAAAAATTCAGACCATGTGACTAAGTGCACAGTCCAAACACTTCTTCAACTCCGACAGGCTTGATGCAGTGACTACTTCACTGAGGAGCCTGTTCCAGTGCACGATAACCCTCTCAGTGAAGAACCTCTTCCTGATATCTAGCCTGAACCTCCCCCTCACAGCTTGACACCATTCCCGCGGGTCCTATCACTGGTCACTAAAAAGAGTAGGTCGGCGCCTGCCCCTCCACTCCCCCTCATGAGGAAGCTGTAGACCGTGATGAGGTCTCCCCTCAGCCTCCTTTTTTTCCAGGCTGAACAGGCCAAGTGACCTCAGCCACTCCTCATACATCTTCCCCTCTAGGCCCTTCACCATCTTCGTAGCCCTCCTCTGGACACTCTCCAACAGTTTAATGTCCTTTTTGTACTGTGGTGCCCAGAACTGCACACAGTACTCGAGGTGAGGCCGCACCAGCGCAGAGTAGAGCGGGACAATCCCTTCCCTCGACCGACTAGCGGTGCTGTGCTTAATGCACCCCAGGATACGGTTGGCCCTCCTGGCTGCCAGGGCACACTGCTGGCTCATATTCAGCTTGCTGTCAACCACAACCCCCAGATCCCTCTCTGCGGGGCTGCTCTCCAGCGTCTCATCGCTGAGTCTGTACGTATAGCCAGGGTTGCCCCGTCCCAGGTGCAGGACCCAGCACTTGCTCTTGTTAAACTTCATGCGGTTGGTCATTGCCCAGCTCTCTGATCTGTCCAGATCTCTCTGCAAGGCCTTTCACTATGCCTGATTCAGCAAGAATCATTTACCTTCAGAAGATATCCTGTTACTGAATTAACTTTTTATACTTTTCTTCACCCTGTTTTCTGTGCTACTTGTCATCAACAGGTTGCTATCCCAGATGCCCTGAGAAGACACCCATTTATAATGAAGAGACAAAGGAATGTGTGACTTCAGATGAATGTTGGTGTTATGTCAATGGTAGTCCTGTTCGCCCTGGCGAAGAAATACCTACAGAAGAGAACTGTACAAAGTGGTGTGTAAAAATGCAAAAATATTTGCAATAATTCAGGAAATAATTTATGTATGCTGAGCACCTCATTTACTTTACTGGGCCTCAAGCATGTATTTTAATAAGCAGAGATACAACTTCACCTGAAGAAGTGATATATTCTAACATTTATCAATACAGGTCAGAGTAACAATGCCATTTATTCTAGATGAGACATAAACTTAAGAAATGCTGCACTTCCAATATATACAGATTCAAAATTTTTCATCCATAATTTTACAGACCCATAATAATACAGATTTCAAGTTGATAGTGTCTTTCCAATAGGTCTATTAGTAAAACAAACAAACAAACAAACAACCTTTAAATATACTCTTAGAAGTGCCATTAGTGATACAGTGACATGAAGCCTGGCTGTGTCTCTAGAACAACCTTTTGGTTTTCATGGCTCTTTGGGAAGAGAGGGGCTAGTTTGCCTTGCATTCTCATTTAAGACTAGGATTTCAAAGTTATTGTAATCTGAAATGAGCTGTACTAGCCCTGCAGGAGGTAGCTGAGTCTTAACTGCTCATTCCTAGAACCTTATTAATGGTAGAATTGCCATCTATGACTCCACGTGATGACCAGAGACAAAAAAATAAAAACCAAAAAAAAACCACCGATCTAGCTGAACATTTACCACTCAGAAGAATGTCTTTTATTACTTCCATATTGCAACTTTTAACATAAAGCTGTTTATGATAGCTTAAGATGTTGCACTTAAAGAATGCAAGTAATGACTTAGTTGGAATGAAATAATGATGGGCAATATTGGAAAATGTTATACGGAAAAATATCCAGTAGTATGAATGAAGACTAAGTAATAAATTTGTACACTTCTGAATTCTTGGTCTGCTAGCAGAGCTCCATAAAAGATATGTAACATTTTAATTTTTGAAATTTTTGCTTTTAGTGTCTGTGGCCCCTCAGGATCCATTGATTGTGCACCAATCCCAGGTAAATAATGTCTGTTTGTTTTTAGAAAAACAGGAAGAAAAAAATGCATAGAACTGCTATGTCTGTCTCTACAAAGGCTTTGTACTGATTTGGAATAATTCTTTCCAGTGCAAGTGAAAGTTGTGGCCAAAGAAATCTGGGCAACACTTTTGCTGAACCTTGCTGTTAGTACTTGTTGTTCAATCTTTTTCTCATGTCTGTGTATTCTTTCTTCCCATGCCCCATATCCAAACTAATGTATTTCACTACAAGAGTTTGCACTTTCAGACCATGTAGTATTATTAAAAAGTGTCAGATACTAAACCTAAGTTGCAGTTTCTCTCAATGTATTTTTAAGCCTGGTTTGTAAGTCTGTCCTTCCAAGTCACTTTATATAGGGCTTTGTTAGATATGTTTTAACATTGCTCTAAACGTAAAGATAAGTCAGTACATTAGATCTAACCTTTAGGTATAGCTATGAGATGAGTGTGCATGACACAGCATTTAAATGCTTATTTGTATCCTTGGCAGGTCCATAAATATTTTGCCTTTGTCTTCTGAAGCATTAGTAGAAAAATTGCATAAAAAAGCTCTTTCTTGCAGCATGTCCTTGTGTCATCAATGGAACAAGATATGAAGTGGGACAGTCTGTGGCAGTAATACCGGATGGCGACATATGCACAATATATATTTGTGCAGAAAATGGATCTGTAGTTCCTGGAGATGTTTTTCTTTGTCCATCAACTACTTCGACACTTACAACACCTTCGACACCTTCTTCAACTTCAACCATTATAACCAGCACTGGTACAACTACAATTACAACCATAGGTAAATCTTCAACAGAGATCCACATCTATAAATTACTTTCTTTAAGGAAAATATTTTAAAGATAGAATGTGCAAGTATCATACTTATCATAGTTGCTTACCATAGTTGACACAGCTAGAACAATACTTAAGAATAGTTTTATCACACTGCACTAAGAAAGATTTTTAACACTTTGAGTTGATTTACATTTTGTGGAAGAAATTGTGACTATAAATGTACAGGATTCCTTCCTTTCAGTATCCTGCTGAGATAATAGAAATTGTCTCAGTAGTCACAGCAAAAAATCGTAATTAGAATATTTAAAACTAGTATTATATGTTTTTCTAAAACTTGCAGATGATGAAGTATTTTTTTTTTTCTATTTCAGTTACAACTTCAGGAACTACAAGTAAGTTTTAAATAAAAAAAAATGTTACTATAAAATGTCAAAGGAACTTCTAAAGGATTAGTAAGTTGAAGATGACTACTACAGAAATACATTTTAAAAACATTTGGTTTTAAAACCAAAAAATATATGTTTTTAAAGACCTGACATTGTAAAAATGTGACAAGTATATTAAGAAGAAAGACCTTGAAAGCCTCCAGGTTGGTGGTTTTATTTTTATGCAAAGCTTCCTGTTGAAGAAACTGGTAACATTGAACCAGTTTTAGAATTCTTTTGTCTTGCAAAAATGACAAATTGCAATGCATCACTTCAGTCATTAATGGAGTAGAATACAAAGTGAACCTACTCAGAATTTCCTCTGTGAGCTCAGATGCTGAACCTCTGTCTTTTCTTGCAGCTCCATGCCTTGGATTTATCTGTGATTGGTCTCAGTGGTTTGATGTCAGTAAACCTGAAGAAGGTGGTGGTGACTATGAAACCTATTATGAAATAAATAAACATGGACATGAAATATGTGACCTTCCTGAAAACATTGAATGCAGGGCTAAAAATAAGCCTGATTTAAGCTTAGAGCAACTTGGCCAGAAAGTGGAGTGTAATGTTACATATGGACTCATCTGTAAAAATGAGGAGCAAGACACAAGTATCTGGCGTCTTTGCTATAATTATGAAATCAGAGTAAACTGTTGTGAGTGGCAGGAAATTTCTTGTGATACTCCAACTACAAGCCCAGTCACCATCAGAACAACAATACCCACAAGTACTACAACCCTGCCAACAAAATCAACTACCAGCCCACCAATAACCACTCCAGCCACCATAAGCCAAACCACGCCATCAGTTACCAGCCCAGTAACTTCGGCCTCCACAGGTATTTAGCAGACCAATACTCTCTTTTCTTGCCTTGCCATAGGATAAATAGCGGGTTGTCAGCTACTTAAGGCATGCCATCTCTGTGACAGATACTGAGCTGGCACGAAATCTTACTTTGCTGGTTTTGAGCTGTATCCTTCCACTGGAGAGAACATTCTCAGAAGGACCCATTGTGTGAGATTAGAATAGACCTTGATTTGGAGTACTATCCTTTTAAGCATTATCTGTGTGGGGCTGTGCAGAATTTCTTCCCCTTCTCCTGCTTTCTTTCTGTCAATACTGATACTTGACTGTGGTTGTAGGTCTAGGAAGGAAGGATTGCCTTGGAAGCCTTCACGGAATTTTATCACCCTGCCAGTTGTCACTTGCTGTGAGCTGTGGCCTTTGGCTATTGAGACTCACTAGTACTTCTCTGAACCTCTTACTCAGGCTGCTGTTGCACCACAGGGAGGTGACATGAAGTTCAGACAGGAACATATCCCTGTGCATACTTCCTTCCCTGACTACACCTTCCCCTCTTAGCTCTCACTGAGATATCTCTGAGATAGCGAGGTGTTCAGAGTGATAAGGCAAAGGTGGGAAGAACCACAAGGCCTTTCTCCTCCTCATGTCTTACTCACTGGGGGGTTTATTTCATCTAGTGAGAAGCTGACCAGAGCAACATCCCAACTGTCTTCACTAGTTAAGGGGTGTCTCAATCATGTCTGTGTACTGATTTGGCCCTAGTCTGCATTCTGGAGTCAGAAAGGAAAGACTAGTGATATAGACCTTTGTTGCAGTAAGACTGAGCTGACTACTGTAGGTTTGTGGCAAAGTCCTACCTTCTGTTCAGTAAATCTTCTGTCCCACCCATGCATCTGCTTTCATCTTTACCTACTGTCTCTGTCCCTGCTGTTTATAATTGTTCCTCTTGTTAATATCTCCCAGTACCAACCACTACTCCCACACCAACTCCATCAGAGTCTCCCACCAGTGCAACCACCAGCATGCCGCCCTTGAGCACCACCAGCACCCTGGGGACAACGACAACAGTTCCTGGCACATCAGTACCCACTCCAACTATTACAAGCATGGTCCCACCAACAATAAGAACTCAAACCCAGCCTCCTCCAACTACACTACCAAGTAATTCTCTGCTCTGTGTGTCACATGTTGCCTTAGTATGGGGGAAAAGGTCTATTGGCAACTTAACATATGTCTTCACTGTGGTGCTTTGAAGAAAGCTGTTGATGTAGATTTCAAAAAAAAAAAAAAAAAAAAAAACCACAAAAGGCTCCTGAGCTCTAGGGTACTAAGCTCTCCATTTAGAAGTAAGAGTGCACAACATATTTCTGCATCTCAGTTCCAATTCTTTGATTATCTTGAGCATAAGGATATTTTTTTCATGGTGCTTCTGCCCAGCTTAGGCAGCTACTGTGCTGATGAAATGTCTGGCTTTTGCTGCTATTGGGCTTCATACTTCAGCTGAAGAGGACATACACAGCAGGATGTGTGGTGTGCAATGGCAGGGGGGTTGTTTTTTGTGGCACTATCATTTCAACCACTGTTGGGGCATGGCTTTTCAGACTTTATTCCCTTAATTCTCCTGCATTGACTTTGTGGTTGTTGCTGCCACTCACCTGCAGTTCTAGCTCTAGGAAGGCAGGTTTTAACTGGTAGGTTTGGGGAAAGGCTTTAGACCATCACTAGACACTTGCTACAAACCAAGACTCTGGGCAGACAGATTCTGTCAGAGTTCCTATGACCATTCCTCACACTGCTGGGAACCAGCCTGACATTTTGGCAGCACTGTGTGTCCTATGCCTTCTCACTTTGTGGTCCTGTGTTTTGCCTTGAGATAAAACAGGCGCTGTGATAGGGAAGAGAAGGTGTGAGAGTTCTGACAGTCCCTGTTTGGTCCTGTTCTACTTAATGTTTTTCCCTTACGCCAGTTTCTTGCCATGAAAAGCCCCAAACAGCACCTTGCCCTTATTATGAGGGGAAGCAAATCTGGCTTGACAGTGCCTGTGTACTGATTTGCGGGGGGAGGGTGTAGGTGAGTGGCAATGACCAAGGTGCACCCTTGTGTGCAGTGGAGGACCATTGCACCGCTCATGAGTATGCTGTTTCTGTCCCTGCTGTTCCTAATGGTTCTTCTTTCTGATGTCTCCCAGTACTATATTGTGACTGCATATGGACAGACTGGTTCGACGTGAGTAAGCCAAACAATTCTGATGTAAACAGTGGGGACTACGAAACCTTTGAAAATATCAAGAAGTACAATACATCCTGGGAATGCCTAAAAGCTGAGAATATCTCATGCAGAGCAACGGACAAGCCGGACACATCCATTGAAGATTTAGGGCAGAAAGTGGAATGTAATGTTAACACAGGGCTCATCTGCAATAATAAAGATCAGGTAAACAGTGATACTAAATACTGCCATAATTACGAGATTAGAATTTGCTGCATCGAGGACCAGATCTGCATTCCAAGTACAGAATACAGCACTGGTACGCCAACAACAGTGTCCACAACAAGGAGCACTACTTCGACTACAACTCTGTGGACACCAACTCGCCCGCCGGTCTCAACGACAGGTCCCAGCAGTACCACCAGTGGCACAACGCCCTCCAGCAGCAGCACCCCGGGGACAACGCCTGTTACTCCTCCAACGACCACGTCCCCGACTACCCTGACTACTACCAGCGCATCCACGCCCACACCGACACACACCACCTCCCTGTCACCTCCGTCCTCAACAAGCGAAGGTAATTGTCTGGCCATGGGGACACGTGTTTCCTTGTGGGGGGAGAAATGAAGGTCTGTGAGCACCTCGACTTGTGTGCGCTTTCTGTGTGGGAGGAGGGCTGGCAGGAGTTATTGAGCCTTCCCGAAAAGCGCTGGTGCCCAGCGCTCGGCCTGAGGCTGGCTGTGTGGAGGTGAGGAGGGTGCAGGGGTCCTGGGCAGAAGCTCTGGTGTTTCCCAACACTGCAGTGCTCTGCGGAGGTTGTTCCAGCCTGGGGCCTCCGGCCGGCTTAGTCAGATAGGGATCGGAGTGGAAGTCTTGCGTTTGCTGCTGCGGGGCCTCATCCTTCAGCTGGAGGGAACGTCGTGAGCGGGAAGCGGTGTATGCGAGGGGAGGGGGGCTTATCTTTTGTGTCACTGTGTTTCCAGGCGCTGTTGGGACGTGGCTTTTGCCAACTTTCTTCCTTTTCTTGTGCTGCATTAGCCCTGTGCTCTTCTGGTGTATGCAGTGCTCCTCTCTCTCCTACACGTATCTTCACTTCTCACTGTACTTGCACAGAGGTAGCCAGTTCTGAGGCAGGCCTCAGTGTGTCCTCAAGAGTTTCTAACAGTGCAAACGAAAAGCATTTCTGGCATTGAGGCCCAGAGCGAGAACTAGCGTCCTCACGAGAGAAGGATGAAGCAGCATAGTGAGCCCGAGTTTCCTATCCCGCCATGGCAATATGTGGGGGAGTAGTTTCAAAAGGGCTGGCTGAGGTCTAGCGCAGATATTGCTCAGGCAGCTGCTCAGCTTCCGATGAGCCAAGTCCCGCAGAGCGGAAGGGCTTCTAGAGTGAACATGCCCCTTGATTTCACGCACAGGGAGCGGGGATCTGTCCATGGCTTACAGGGTGAGAGGGATAGGGAAGGAAGCAAAGAGGCGGCTGATGATCTCCGTGAATTGGGCTGGATTTGGGACTGCTGAGCTCTTCTGTGCAGTATAGAGTTTTTAGACTCCAGAGAGCTGTTGCATGCAGTGTTGGTCCCTGGGGAAGTGTTGGCATCTGTCTGCCGTGCAAGCTGTAGGAGATTTTGTCTGTGATCCCCATGTTCTTCTGCAAGAGCCACAAGGAGAGCTAGTTCTGCTTTATTCCTGTTGACATTTCCTCTGCTCAGGTTGATGGCGTTTCATGAGGTTGCTGGAAAGCCACGGAGGTTAATGCCAAGCGCCATTTGCCGGTTTGCAATAGAGCAGTGTGTTTTCTCAGGAACCACTCCCAATGGCACCACACCTGTTGAAACTGTGTCAACCACCACTCTCCCGCCAATATCAACGACAGGCCCCACTCACCCCAGTACCACAACTGTCCCTATATCGACCACCACTCTAGGTCCCTGCAGTACCACCAGTGGCACAATGTCCTCCATCACGAGCACCACATCGACAACTGTTTTTAGTGATACACAAATATCGACTCTGTTTTGATGCCTGTTTTTCCATTGAAGAGGGGCTTTTTTTCTTTTCCTACTCTCCCTTTTGGTGTTGTTTGGGTGCAACTTTTCTACTTTCTTCCCTTTCCTCTCTTGCATTTTCTCTGTGGCCTTTCCTGCCACTGAAGTGTAGGTGTGGCTGTGAGAAGGCAGATATTCTCTGGCAGGATTCTGCAGAAGGCTTCAGATGGCAGCCCACCTTTTGCTAGGGTTCAGACTCTGTGGCAGCCCTTACGTCCAATATATGCTGCTATGCCTGACCATTAGATCTGTCTAAACCTGTCTGAAGTGATTCTTTCCTTCCTCTTTCTAATTGTTTGCTTTTGTTGCTGTTCCCCATTAGAACCCTGCACACTCCCTCCAGAGGGCTGCACCTGGACTGACTGGATCGATGAGAGTTACCCACAATATGGCCCAAACGGTGGTGATGATGAGACCTTTGAGACGATTCAGATAAATAGGCCTCCATGGAACTGTGCAAAGGTTGAGAATATTTCATGCAGAGCAGAGAAATGGCCTGACATTCCCATTTCAGATTTAGGGCAAAAGGTGGAATGTAACGTTAACACAGGGCTCCTCTGTAAAAATGAGGATCAGAAGCCAGGAGGCATGATTCCAATGCCAGTCTGCGTCAATTATCAGATCAAAGTCTGCTGTGTTCCCGAACTACCTCCGTGGTGTACTACAACTACTACATCCACTACCACAACAACCATCCACTCCACAACCACAGAAGTAACCCATTCAAGCACAACGAGCACTCCTTTCACTACAACCACGACAACAACCACTCGCGCGACAGTCTCAACAACAGGTCCCAGCAGTACCACCAGTGGCACAACGCCCTCCAGCAGCAGCACCCCGGGGACAACGCCTGTTACTCCTCCAACGACCACGTCCCCGACTACCCTGACTACTACCAGCGCATCCACGCCCACACCGACACACACCACCTCCCTGTCACCTCCGTCCTCGACAAGCGAAGGTAATTGTCTGGCCATGGGGACACGTGTTTCCTTGTAGGGGGAGAAATGAAGGTCTGTGAGCACCTCGACTTGTGTGCGCTTTCTGTGTGGGAGGAGGGCTGGCAGGAGTTATTGAGCCTTCCTGAAAAGCGCTGGTGCCCAGCGCTCGGCCTGAGGCTTGCTGTGTGGAGGTGAGGAGGGTGCAGGGGTCCTGGGCAGAAGCTCTGGTGTTTCCCAATGCCGCAGGGCCCTGCGGAGGTTGTTCGAGCCTGGGGCCTCCGGCCGGCTTAGTCAGATAGGGATCGGAGTGGAAGTCTTGCGTTTGCTGCTGCGGGGCCTCATCCTTCAGCTGGAGAGAACGTCGTGAGCGGGAAGCGGTGTATGCGAGGGGAGGGGGGCTTGTCTTTTGTGTCACTGTGTTTCCAGGCGCTGTTGGGACGTGGCTTTTGCCAACTTTCTTCCCTTTTCTTGTGCTGCATTAGCCCTGTGCTCTTCTGGTGTATGCAGTGCTCCTCTCTCTCCTACGCGTATCTTCACGTCTCGCTGTACTAGCACAGAGGTAGCCGGTTCTGAGGCAGGCCTCAGTGTGTCCTCAACAGTTTCTAACAGTGCAAACGAAGAGCAGTTCTGGCATTGAGGCCCAGAGCGAGAAGTAGCGTGCTCACGAGAGAAGGATGAAGCAGCATAGTGAGCCCGAGTTTCCTATTCTGCCACGGCAATATGTGGGGGAGTAGTTTCAAAAGGGCTGGCTGAGGTCTAGCGCAGATATTGCTCAGGCAGCTACTCAGCTTCAGATGAGCCAAGTCTCGCAGAGGGGATGGGCTTCTAGAGTGAACATGCCCCGTGATTTCATGCACAGGGAGCGGGGATCTGTCCATGGCTTACAGGGTGAGAGCGATAGGGAAGGAAGCAAAGAGGTGGCTGATGATGTCCGTGAATTGGGCTGGATTTGGGACTGCTGAGCTCTTCTGTGCAGTATAGAGTTTTTAGACTCCAGAGAGCTGTTGCATGCAGCGTTGGTCCCTGCGGAAGTGTTGGCATCTGTCTGCCGTGCAAGCTGTAGGAGATTTTGTCTGTGATCCCCATGTTCTTCTGCAAGAGCCACGAGGAGAGCTAGTTCTGCTTTATTCCTGTCGGCACTTCCTCTGCTCAGGTTGATGGCGTTTCATGAGGTTGCTGGAAAGCCACGGAGGTTAATGCCAAGCGCCATTTGCCGGTTTGCAATAAAGCACTGTGTTTTCTCAGGAACCACTCCCCCCGGCACCACATCTGTTGAAACTGTGTCAACCACCACTCGCCCGCCAATATCGACGACAGGCCCCACTCCCCCCGGTACCACGACTGTCCCTGTGTCGACCACGACTCTCCCACCAATCTCAACGACAGGTCCCAGCAGTACCACCAGTGGCACGACGCCCTCCAGCAGCAGCACCCCGGGGACAACGCCTGTTACTCCTCCAACGACCACGTCCCCGACTACCCTGACTACTACCAGCGCATCCACGCCCACGCCGACACACACCACCTCCCTATCACCTCCGTCCTCGACAAGCGAAGGTAATTGTCTGGCCATGGGGACACGTGTTTCCTTGTAGGGGGAGAAATGAAGGTCTGTGAGCACCTCGACTTGTGTGCGCTTTCTGTGTGGGATGAGGGCTGGCAGGAGTTATTGAGCCTTCCCGAAAAGCGCTGGTGCCCAGCGCTCGGCCTGAGGCTGGCTGTGTGGAGGTGAGGAGGGAGCAGGGGTCCTGGGCAGAAGCTCTGGTGTTTCCCAACACTGCAGTGCTCTGTGGAGGTTGTTCCAGCGTGGGTCCTCCGGCCGGCTTAGTCAGATAGGGTTCGGAGTGGAAGTCTTGCGTTTGCTGCTGCGGGGCCTCATCCTTCAGCTGGAGGGAACGTCGTGAGCGGGAAGCGGTGTATGCGAGGGGAGGGGGGCTTGTCTTCTGTGTCACTGTGTTTCCAGGCGCTGTTGGGACGCAGCTTTTGCCAACTTTCTTCCTTTTCTTGTGCTGCATTAGCCCTGTGGATGGTTGTTCCAGCACAGAGGTGGGTGGCCGGCTTAGTCAGATAGGGATCGGAGTGGAAGTCTTGCGTTTGCTGCTGCGGGGCCTCATCCTTCAGCTGGAGTCGTGAGCGGGAAGCGGTGTATGCGAGGGGAGGGGGGCTTGTCTTTTGTGTCACTGTGTTTCCAGGCGCTGTTGGGATGTGGCTTTTGCCAACTTTCTTCCTTTTCTTGTGCTGCATTAGCCCTGTGCTCTTCTGGTGTATGCAGTGCTCCTCTCTCTCCTACGCGTATCTTCACGTCTCGCTGTACTAGCACAGAGGTAGCCGGTTCTGAGGCAGGCCTCAGTGTGTCCTCAACAGTTTCTAACAGTGCAAACGAAAAGCAGTTCTGGCATTGAGGCCCAGAGCGAGAACTAGCGTGCTCACGAGAGAAGGATGAAGCAGCATAGTGAGCCCGAGTTTCCTATCCCGCCATGGCAATACGTGGGGGAGTAGTTTCAAAAGGGCTGGCTGAGGTCTAGCGCAGATATTGCTCAGGCAGCTACTCAGCTTCCGATGAGCCAAGTCCTGCAGAGCGGAAGGGCTTCTAGAGTGAACATGCCCCTTGATTTCACGTGTAGGGAGCAGGCATCTGTCCATGGCTTACAGGGTGAGAGCGATAGGGAAGGAAGCAAAGAGGTGGCTGGTGATGTCCGTGAATTGGGCTGGATTTGGGACTGCTGAGCTCTTCTGTGCAGTATAGAGTTTTCAGACTCCAGAGAGCTGTTGCATGCAGCGTTGGTCCCTGGGGAAGTGTTGGCATCTGTCTGCCGTGCAAGCTGTAGGAGATTTTGTCTGTGATCCCCATGTTCTTCTGCAAGAGCCACGAGGAGAGCTAGTTCTGCTTTATTCCTGTCGGCACTTCCTCTGCTCAGGTTGATGGCGTTTCATGAGGTTGCTGGAAAGCTACGGAGGTTAATGCCAAGCGCCATTTGCTGGTTTGCAATAAAGCACTGTGTTTTCTCAGGAACCACTCCCCCCGGCACCACATCTGTTGAAACTGTGTCAACCACCACTCGCCCGCCAATATCGACGACAGGCCCCACTCCCCCCAGTACCACGACTGTCCCTGTGTCGACCACGACTCTCCCACCAATCTCAACGACAGGTCCCAGCAGTACCACCAGTGGCACGACGCCCTCCAGCAGCAGCACCCCGGGGACAACGCCTGTTACTCCTCCAACGACCACGTCCCCGACTACCCTGACTACTACCAGCGCATCCACGCCCACGCCGACACACACCACCTCCCTATCACCTCCGTCCTCGACAAGCGAAGGTAATTGTCTGGCCATGGGGACACGTGTTTCCTTGTGGGGGGAGAAATGAAGGTCTGTGAGCACCTCGACTTGTGTGCGCTTTCTGTGTGGGATGAGGGCTGGCAGGAGTTATTGAGCCTTCCCGAAAAGCGCTGGTGCCCAGCGCTCGGCCTGAGGCTGGCTGTGTGGAGGTGAGGAGGGAGCAGGGGTCCTGGGCAGAAGCTCTGGTGTTTCCCAACACTGCAGTGCTCTGTGGAGGTTGTTCCAGCGTGGGTCCTCCGGCCGGCTTAGTCAGATAGGGTTCGGAGTGGAAGTCTTGCGTTTGCTGCTGCGGGGCCTCATCCTTCAGCTGGAGGGAACGTCGTGAGCGGGAAGCGGTGTATGCGAGGGGAGGGGGGCTTGTCTTCTGTGTCACTGTGTTTCCAGGCGCTGTTGGGACGCAGCTTTTGCCAACTTTCTTCCTTTTCTTGTGCTGCATTAGCCCTGTGCTCTTCTGGTGTATGCAGTGCTCCTCTCTCTCCTACGCGTATCTTCACGTCTCGCTGTACTAGCACAGAGGTAGCCGGTTCTGAGGCAGGCCTCAGTGTGTCCTCAACAGTTTCTAACAGTGCAAACGAAAAGCAGTTCTGGCATTGAGGCCCAGAGCGAGAACTAGCGTGCTCACGAGAGAAGGATGAAGCAGCATAGTGAGCCCGAGTTTCCTATCCCGCCATGGCAATACGTGGGGGAGTAGTTTCAAAAGGGCTGGCTGAGGTCTAGCGCAGATATTGCTCAGGCAGCTACTCAGCTTCCGATGAGCCAAGTCCTGCAGAGCGGAAGGGCTTCTAGAGTGAACATGCCCCTTGATTTCACGTGTAGGGAGCAGGCATCTGTCCATGGCTTACAGGGTGAGAGCGATAGGGAAGGAAGCAAAGAGGTGGCTGGTGATGTCCGTGAATTGGGCTGGATTTGGGACTGCTGAGCTCTTCTGTGCAGTATAGAGTTTTCAGACTCCAGAGAGCTGTTGCATGCAGCGTTGGTCCCTGGGGAAGTGTTGGCATCTGTCTGCCGTGCAAGCTGTAGGAGATTTTGTCTGTGATCCCCATGTTCTTCTGCAAGAGCCACGAGGAGAGCTAGTTCTGCTTTATTCCTGTCGGCACTTCCTCTGCTCAGGTTGATGGCGTTTCATGAGGTTGCTGGAAAGCTACGGAGGTTAATGCCAAGCGCCATTTGCCGGTTTGCAATAAAGCACTGTGTTTTCTCAGGAACCACTCCCCCCGGCACCACATCTGTTGAAACTGTGTCAACCACCACTCGCCCGCCAATATCGACGACAGGCCCCACTCCCCCCAGTACCACGACTGTCCCTGTGTCGACCACGACTCTCCCACCAATCTCAACGACAGGTCCCAGCAGTACCACCAGTGGCACGACGCCCTCCAGCAGCAGCACCCCGGGGACAACGCCTGTTACTCCTCCAACGACCACGTCCCCGACTACCCTGACTACTACCAGCGCATCCACGCCCACGCCGACACACACCACCTCCCTGTCACCTCCGTCCTCGACAAGCGAAGGTAATTGTCTGGCCATGGGGAAGCGTGTTTCCTTGTGGGGGGAGAAATGAAGGTCTGTGAGCACCTCGACTTGTGTGCGCTTTCTGTGTGGGATGAGGGCTGGCAGGAGTTATTGAGCCTTCCCGAAAAGCGCTGGTGCCCAGCGCTCGGCCTGAGGCTGGCTGTGTGGAGGTGAGGAGGGAGCAGGGGTCCTGGGCAGAAGCTCTGGTGTTTCCCAACGCCGCAGGGCCCTGTGGAGGTTGTTCCAGCGTGGGACCTCCGGCCGGCTTAGTCAGATAGGGATCGGAGTGGAAGTCTTGCGTTTGCTGCTGCGGGGCCTCATCCTTCAGCTGGAGAGAACGTCGTGAGCGGGAAGCGGTGTATGCGAGGGGAGGGGGGCTTGTCTTCTGTGTCACTGTGTTTCCAGGTGCTGTTGGGACGCAGCTTTTGCCAACTTTCTTCCTTTTCTTGTGCTGCATTAGCCCTGTGCTCTTCTGGTGTATGCAGTGCTCCTCTCTCTCCTACGCGTATCTTCACGTCTCGCTGTACTAGCACAGAGGTAGCTGGTTCTGAGGCAGGCCTCAGTGTGTCCTCAACAGTTTCTAACAGTGCAAACGAAAAGCAGTTCTGGCATTGAGGCCCAGAGCGAGAACTAGCGTGCTCACGAGAGAAGGATGAAGCAGCATAGTGAGCCCGAGTTTCCTATCCCGCCATGGCAATACGTGGGGGAGTAGTTTCAAAAGGGCTGGCTGAGGTCTAGCGCAGATATTGCTCAAGCAGCTACTGAGGTTCAGATGAGCCAAGTCTCGCAGAGGGGATGGGCTTCTGGAGTGAACATGCCCCGTGATTTCACGCACAGGGAGCGGGGATCTGTCCATGGCTTACAGGGTGAGAGCGATAGGGAAGGAAGCAAAGAGGTGTCTGGTGATGTCCGTGAATTGGGCTGGATTTGGGACTGCTGAGCTCTTCTGTGCAATATAGAGTTTTCAGACTCCAGAGAGCTGTTGCATGCAGCGTTGGTCCCTGCGGAAGTGTTGGCATCTGTCTGCCGTGCAAGCTGTAGGAGATTTTGTCTGTGATCCCCATGTTCTTCTGCAAGTGCCACGAGGAGAGCTGGTTCTGCTTTATTCCTGTCGACACTTCCTCTGCTCAGGTTCATGGTGTTTCATGAGGTTGCTGGAAAGCCACGGAGGTTAATGCCAAGCGCCATTTGCCGGTTTGCAATAAAGCACTGTGTTTTCTCAGGAACCACTCCCCCCAGCACCACATCTGTTGAAACTGTGTCGACCACCACTCGCCCGCCAATATCGACGACAGGCCCCACTCCCCCCGGTACCACGACTGTCCCTGTGTCGACCACGACTCTCCCACCAATCTCAACGACAGGTCCCAGCAGTACCACCAGTGGCACGACGCCCTCCAGCAGCAGCACCCCGGGGACAACACCTGTTACTCCTCCAACGACCACGTCCCCGACTACCCTGACTACTAGCAGCGCATCCACGCCCACACCGACACACACCACCTCCCTGTCACCTCCGTCCTCGACAAGCGAAGGTAATTGTCTGGCCATGGGGACACGTGTTTCCTTGTGGGGGGAGAAATGAAGGTCTGTGAGCACCTCGACTTGTGTGCGCTTTCTGTGTGGGATGAGGGCTGGCAGGAGTTATTGAGCCTTCCCGAAAAGCGCTGGTGCCCAGCGCTCGGCCTGAGGCTGGCTGTGTGGAGGTGAGGAGGGTGCAGGGGTTCTGGGCAGAAGCTCTGGTGTTTCCCAACGCTGCAGTGCTCTGTGGAGGTTGTTCCAGCCTGGGGCCTCCGGCCGGCTTAGTCAGATAGGGATCGGAGTGGAAGTCTTGCGTTTGCTGCTGCGGGGCCTCATCCTTCAGCTGGAGAGAACGTCGTGAGCGGGAAGCGGTGTATGCGAGGGGAGGGGGGCTTGTCTTCTGTGTCACTGTGTTTCCAGGCGCTGTTGGGACGCAGCTTTTGCCAACTTTCTTCCTTTTCTTGTGCTGCATTAGCCCTGTGCTCTTCTGGTGTATGCAGTGCTCCTCTCTCTTCTACGCGTATCTTCACGTCTCGCTGTACTAGCACAGAGGTAGCCGGTTCTGAGGCAGGCCTCAGTGTGTCCTCAACAGTTTCTAACAGTGCAAACGAAAAGCAGTTCTGGCATTGAGGCCCAGAGCGAGAACTAGCGTGCTCACGAGAGAAGGATGAAGCAGCATAGTGAGCCCGAGTTTCCTATCCCGCCATGGCAATACGTGGGGGAGTAGTTTCAAAAGGGCTGGCTGAGGTCTAGCGCAGATATTGCTCAGGCAGCTACTCAGCTTCCGATGAGCCAAGTCCTGCAGAGCGGAAGGGCTTCTAGAGTGAACATGCCCCTTGATTTCACGTGTAGGGAGCAGGCATCTGTCCATGGCTTACAGGGTGAGAGCGATAGGGAAGGAAGCAAAGAGGTGGCTGGTGATGTCCGTGAATTGGGCTGGATTTGGGACTGCTGAGCTCTTCTGTGCAGTATAGAGTTTTCAGACTCCAGAGAGCTGTTGCATGCAGCGTTGGTCCCTGGGGAAGTGTTGGCATCTGTCTGCCGTGCAAGCTGTAGGAGATTTTGTCTGTGATCCCCATGTTCTTCTGCAAGAGCCACGAGGAGAGCTAGTTCTGCTTTATTCCTGTCGGCACTTCCTCTGCTCAGGTTGATGGCGTTTCATGAGGTTGCTGGAAAGCTACGGAGGTTAATGCCAAGCGCCATTTGCCGGTTTGCAATAAAGCACTGTGTTTTCTCAGGAACCACTCCCCCCGGCACCACATCTGTTGAAACTGTGTCAACCACCACTCGCCCGCCAATATCGACGACAGGCCCCACTCCCCCCAGTACCACGACTGTCCCTGTGTCGACCATGACTCTCCCACCAATCTCAACGACAGGTCCCAGCAGTACCACCAGTGGCACGACGCCCTCCAGCAGCAGCACCCCGGGGACAACGCCTGTTACTCCTCCAACGACCACGTCCCCGACTACCCTGACTACTACCAGCGCATCCACGCCCACGCCGACACACACCACCTCCCTGTCACCTCCGTCCTCGACAAGCGAAGGTAATTGTCTGGCCATGGGGAAGCGTGTTTCCTTGTGGGGGGAGAAATGAAGGTCTGTGAGCACCTCGACTTGTGTGCGCTTTCTGTGTGGGACGAGGGCTGGCAGGAGTTATTGAGCCTTCCCGAAAAGCGCTGGTGCCCAGCGCTCGGCCTGAGGCTGGCTGTGTGGAGGTGAGGAGGGAGCAGGGGTCCTGGGCAGAAGCTCTGGTGTTTCCCAACGCCGCAGGGCCCTGTGGAGGTTGTTCCAGCGTGGGACCTCCGGCCGGCTTAGTCAGATAGGGATCGGAGTGGAAGTCTTGCGTTTGCTGCTGCGGGGCCTCATCCTTCAGCTGGAGAGAACGTCGTGAGCGGGAAGCGGTGTATGCGAGGGGAGGGGGGCTTGTCTTCTGTGTCACTGTGTTTCCAGGTGCTGTTGGGACGCAGCTTTTGCCAACTTTCTTCCTTTTCTTGTGCTGCATTAGCCCTGTGCTCTTCTGGTGTATGCAGTGTTCCTCTCTCTCCTACGCGTATCTTCACGTCTCGCTGTACTAGCACAGAGGTAGCTGGTTCTGAGGCAGGCCTCAGTGTGTCCTCAACAGTTTCTAACAGTGCAAACGAAAAGCAGTTCTGGCATTGAGGCCCAGAGCGAGAACTAGCGTGCTCACGAGAGAAGGATGAAGCAGCATAGTGAGCCCGAGTTTCCTATCCCGCCATGGCAATACGTGGGGGAGTAGTTTCAAAAGGGCTGGCTGAGGTCTAGCGCAGATATTGCTCAAGCAGCTACTGAGGTTCAGATGAGCCAAGTCTCGCAGAGGGGATGGGCTTCTGGAGTGAACATGCCCCGTGATTTCACGCACAGGGAGCGGGGATCTGTCCATGGCTTACAGGGTGAGAGCGATAGGGAAGGAAGCAAAGAGGTGGCTGGTGATGTCCGTGAATTGGGCTGGATTTGGGACTGCTGAGCTCTTCTGTGCAATATAGAGTTTTCAGACTCCAGAGAGCTGTTGCATGCAGCGTTGGTCCCTGCGGAAGTGTTGGCATCTGTCTGCCGTGCAAGCTGTAGGAGATTTTGTCTGTGATCCCCATGTTCTTCTGCAAGTGCCACGAGGAGAGCTGGTTCTGCTTTATTCCTGTCGACACTTCCTCTGCTCAGGTTCATGGTGTTTCATGAGGTTGCTGGAAAGCCACGGAGGTTAATGCCAAGCGCCATTTGCCGGTTTGCAATAAAGCACTGTGTTTTCTCAGGAACCACTCCCCCCAGCACCACATCTGTTGAAACTGTGTCGACCACCACTCGCCCGCCAATATCGACGACAGGCCCCACTCCCCCCGGTACCACGACTGTCCCTGTGTCGACCACGACTCTCCCACCAATCTCAACGACAGGTCCCAGCAGTACCACCAGTGGCACGACGCCCTCCAGCAGCAGCACCCCGGGGACAACGCCTGTTACTCCTCCAACGACCACGTCCCCGACTACCCTGACTACTACCAGCGCATCCACGCCCACACCGACACACACCACCTCCCTGTCACCTCCGTCCTCGACAAGCGAAGGTAATTGTCTGGCCATGGGGACACGTGTTTCCTTGTGGGGGGAGAAATGAAGGTCTGTGAGCACCTCGACTTGTGTGCGCTTTCTGTGTGGGATGAGGGCTGGCAGGAGTTATTGAGCCTTCCCGAAAAGCGCTGGTGCCCAGCGCTCGGCCTGAGGCTGGCTGTGTGGAGGTGAGGAGGGTGCAGGGGTCCTGGGCAGAAGCTCTGGTGTTTCCCAACGCTGCAGTGCTCTGCGGAGGTTGTTCCAGCGTGGGACCTCCGACCGGCTTAGTCAGATACGGATCGGAGTGGAAGTCTTGCGTTTGCTTCTGCGGGGCCTCATCCTTCAGCTGGAGAGAACGTCATGAGCGGGAAGCGGTGTATGCGAGGGGAGGGGGGCTTATCTTTTGTGTCACTGTGTTTCCAGGCGCTGTTGGGACGCAGCTTTTGCCAACTTTCTTCCCTTTCTTGTGCTGCATTAGCCCTGTGCTCTTCTGGTGTATGCAGTGCTCCTCTCTCTCCTACGCGTATCTTCACGTCTTGCTGCACTAGCACAGAGGTAGCCAGTTCTGAGGCAGGCCTCAGTGTGTCCTCAACAGTTTCTAACAGTGCAAACGAAAAGCAGTTCTGGCATTGAGGCCCAGAGCGAGAACTAGCGTGCTCACGAGAGAAGGATGAAGCAGCATAGTGAGCCCGAGTTTCCTATCCCGCCATGGCAATACGTGGGGGAGTAGTTTCAAAAGGGCTGGCTGAGGTCTAGCGCAGATATTGCTCAAGCAGCTACTGAGGTTCAGATGAGCCAAGTCTCGCAGAGGGGATGGGCTTCTGGAGTGACCATGCCCCGTGATTTCACGCACAGGGATCGGGGATCTGTCCATGGCTTATAGGGTGAGAGCGATAGGGAAGGATGCAAAGAGGTGTCTGGTGATGTCCGTGAATTGGGCTGGATTTGGGACTGCTGAGCTCTTCTGTGCAGTATAGAGTTTTCAGACTCCAGAGAGCTGTTGCATGCAGCGTTGGTCCCTGCGGAAGTGTTGGCATCTGTCTGCTGTGCAAGCTGTAGGAGATTTTGTCTGTGATCCCCATGTTCTTCTGCAAGTGCCACGAGGAGAGCTGGTTTTGCTTTGTTCCTGTCGGCACTTCCTGTGCTCAGGTTGATGGCGTTTCATGAGGTTGCTGGAAAGCCACGGAGGTTAATGCCAAGCGCCATTTGCCGGTTTGCAATAAAGCACTGTGTTTTCTCAGGAACCACTCCCAATGGCACCACACCTGTTGAAACTGTGTCAACCACCACTCTCCCGCCAATATCAACGACAGGCCCCACTCACCCCAGTACCACAACTGTCCCTATATCGACCACCACTCTAGGTCCCTGCAGTACCACCAGTGGCACAATGTCCTCCATCACGAGCACCACATCGACAACTGTTTTTAGTGATACACAAATATCCACTCTGTTTTGATGCCTGTTTTTCCATTGAAGAGGGGCTTTTTTTCTTTTCCTACTCTCCCTTTTGGTGTTGTTTGGGTGCAACTTTTCTACTTTCTTCCCTTTCCTCTCTTGCATTTTCTCTGTGGCCTTTCCTGCCACTGAAGTGTAGGTGTGGCTGTGAGAAGGCAGATATTCTCTGGCAGGATTCTGCAGAAGGCTTCAGATGGCAGCCCACCTTTTGCTAGACTCTGTGTTCAGACTCTGTGGCAGCCCTTACGTCCAATATATGCTGCTATGCCTGACCATTAGATCTGTCTAAACCTGTCTGAAGTGATTCTTTCCTTCCTCTTTCTAATTGTATGCTTTTGTTGCTGTTCCCCATTAGAACCCTGCACACTCCCTCCAGAGGGCTGCACCTGGACTGACTGGATCGATGAGAGTTACCCACAATATGGCCCAAACGGTGGTGATGATGAGACCTTTGAGACGATTCAGATAAATAGGCCTCCATGGAACTGTGCGAAGGTTGAGAATATTTCATGCAGAGCAGAGAAATGGCCTGACATTCCCATTTCAGATTTAGGGCAAAAAGTGGAATGTAACGTTAACACAGGGCTCCTCTGTAAAAATGAGGATCAGAAGCCAGGAGGCATGATTCCAATGCCAGTCTGCGTCAATTATCAGATCAAAGTCTGCTGTGTTCCCGAACTACCTCCGTGGTGTACTACAACTACTACATCCACTACCACGACAACCATCCACTCCACAACCACAGAAGTAACCCATTCAAGCACAACGAGCACTCCTTTCACTACAACCACGACAACAACCACTCGCGCGACAGTCTCAACAACAGGTCCCAGCAGTACCACCAGTGGCACGACGCCCTCCAGCAGCAGCACCCCGGGGACAACGTCTGTTACTCCTCCAACGACCACGTCCCCGACTACCCTGACTACTACCAGCGCATCCACGCCCACGCCGACACACACCACCTCCCTGTCACCTCCGTCCTCGACAAGCGAAGGTAATTGTCTGGCCATGGGGACACGTGTTTCCTTGTGGGGGGAGAAATGAAGGTCTGTGAGCACCTCGACTTGTGTGTGCTTTCTTTGTGCGATGAGGGCTGGCAGGAGTTATTGAGCCTTCCCGAAAAGCGCTGGTGCCCAGCGCTCGGCCTGAGGCTGGCTGTGTGGAGGTGAGGAGGGTGCAGGGGTCCTGGGCAGAAGCTCTGGTGTTTCCCAACGCTGCAGTGCTCTGCGGAGGTTGTTCCAGCCTGGGGCATCCGGCCGGCTTAGTCAGATAGGGATCGGAGTGGAAGTCTTGCGTTTGCTTCTGCGGGGCCTCATCCTTCAGCTGGAGAGAACGTCGTGAGCGGGAAGCGGTGTATGCGAGGGGAGGGGGGCTTGTCTTCTGTGTCACTGTGTTTCCAGGCGCTGTTGGGACGCAGCTTTTGCCAACTTTCTTCCTTTTCTTGTGCTGCATTAGCCCTGTGCTCTTCTGGTGTATGCAGTGCTCCTCTCTCTCCTACGCGTATCTTCACGTCTCGCTGTACTAGCACAGAGGTAGCCGGTTCTGAGGCAGGCCTCAGTGTGTCCTCAACAGTTTCTAACAGTGCAAACGAAATCAGTTCTGGCATTGAGGCCCAGAGCGAGAACTAGCGTGCTCACGAGAGAAGGATGAAGCAGCATAGTGAGCCCGAGTTTCCTATCCCGCCATGGCAATACATGGGGGAGTAGTTTCAAAAGGGCTGGCTGAGGTCTAGCGCAGATATTGCTCAAGCAGCTACTGAGGTTCAGATGAGCCAAGTCTCGCAGAGGGGATGGGCTTCTGGAGTGACCATGCCTCGTGATTTCACGCACAGGGATCGGGGATCTGTCCATGGCTTACAGGGTGAGAGCGATAGGGAAGGAAGCAAAGAGGTGGCTGGTGATGTCCGTGAATTGGGCTGGATTTGGGACTGCTGAGCTCTTCTGTGCAGTATAGAGTTTTCAGACTCCAGAGAGCTGTTGCATGCAGCGTTGGTCCCTGCGGAAGTGTTGGCATCTGTCTGCCGTGCAAGCTGTAGGAGATTTTGTCTGTGATCCCCATGTTCTTCTGCAAGTGCCACGAGGAGAGCTGTTTCTGCTTTATTCCTGTCGACACTTCCTCTGCTCAGGTTGATGGCGTTTCATGAGGTTGCTGGAAAGCCACGGAGGTTAATGCCAAGCGCCATTTGCCGGTTTGCAATAAAGCACTGTGTTTTCTCAGGAACCACTCCCCCCGGCACCACATCTGTTGAAACTGTGTCGACCACCACTCGCCCGCCAATATCGACGACAGGCCCCACTCCCCCCGGTACCACGACTGTCCCTGTGTCGACCACGACTCTCCCACCAATCTCAACGACAGGTCCCAGCAGTACCACCAGTGGCACGACGCCCTCCAGCAGCAGCACCCCGGGGACAACGCCTGTTACTCCTCCAACGACCACGTCCCCGACTACCCTGACTACTACCAGCGCATCCACGCCCACACCGACACACACCACCTCCCTGTCACCTCCGTCCTCGACAAGCGAAGGTAATTGTCTGGCCATGGGGACACGTGTTTCCTTGTGGGGGGAGAAATGAAGGTCTGTGAGCACCTCGACTTGTGTGCGCTTTCTGTGTGGGACGAGGGCTGGCAGGAGTTATTGAGCCTTCCCGAAAAGCGCTGGTGCCCAGCGCTCGGCCTGAGGCTGGCTGTGTGGAGGTGAGGAGGGTGCAGGGGTCCTGGGCAGAAGCTCTGGTGTTTCCCAACGCTGCAGTGCTCTGTGGAGGTTGTTCCAGCCTGGGGCCTCCGGCCGGCTTAGTCAGATACGGATCGGAGTGGAAGTCTTGCGTTTGCTTCTGCGGGGCATCATCCTTCAGCTGGAGAGAACGTCGTGAGCGGGAAGCGGTGTATGCGAGGGGAGGGGGGCTTGTCTTCTGTGTCACTGTGTTTCCAGGCGCTGTTGGGATGCAGCTTTTGCCAACTTTCTTCCTTTTCTTGTGCTGCATTAGCCCTGTGCTCTTCTGGTGTATGCAGTGCTCCTCTCTCTCCTACGCGTATCTTCACGTCTCGCTGTACTAGCACAGAGGTAGCCGGTTCTGAGGCAGGCCTCAGTGTGTCCTCAACAGTTTCTAACAGTGCAAACGAAAAGCAGTTCTGGCATTGAGGCCCACAGCGAGAACTAGCGTGCTCACGAGAGAAGGATGAAGCAGCATTGTGAGCCCGAGTTTCCTATCCCGCCATGGCAATACGTGGGGGAGTAGTTTCAAAAGGGCTGGCTGAGGTCTAGCGCAGATATTGCTCAAGCAGCTACTGAGGTTCAGATGAGCCAAGTCTCGCAGAGGGGATGGGCTTCTGGAGTGACCATGCCCCGTGATTTCACGCACAGGGAGCGGGGATCTGTCCATGGCTTACAGGGTGAGAGCGATAGGGAAGGAAGCAAAGAGGTGGCTGGTGATGTCCGTGAATTGGGCTGGATTTGGGACTGCTGAGCTCTTCTGTGCAATATAGAGTTTTCAGACTCCAGAGAGCTGTTGCATGCAGCGTTGGTCCCTGCGGAAGTGTTGGCATCTGTCTGCTGTGCAAGCTGTAGGAGATTTTGTCTGTGATCCCCATGTTCTTCTGCAAGTGCCACGAGGAGAGCTGGTTCTGCTTTATTCCTGTCGACACTTCCTCTGCTCAGGTTGATGGCGTTTCATGAGGTTGCTGGAAAGCCACGGAGGTTAATGCCAAGCGCCATTTGCCGGTTTGCAGTAAAGCACTGTGTTTTCTCAGGAACCACTCCCCCCGGCACCACATCTGTTGAAACTGTGTCGACCACCACTCGCCCGCCAATATCGACGACAGGCCCCACTCCCCCCGGTACCACGACTGTCCCTGTGTCGACCACGACTCTCCCACCAATCTCAACGACAGGTCCCAGCAGTACCACCAGTGGCACGACGCCCTCCAGCAGCAGCACCCCGGGGACAACGCCTGTTACTCCTCCAACGACCACGTCCCCGACTACCCTGACTACTACCAGTGCATCCACGCCCACACCGACACACACCACCTCCCTGTCACCTCCGTCCTCGACAAGCGAAGGTAATTGTCTGGCCATGGGGACACGTGTTTCCTTGTGGGGTGAGAAATGAAGGTCTGTGAGCACCTCGATTTGTGTGCGCTTTCTGTGTGGGACGAGGGCTGGCAGGAGTTATTGAGCCTTCCCGAAAAGCGCTGGTGCCCAGCGCTCGGCCTGAGGCTGGCTGTGTGGAGGTGAGGAGGGTGCAGGTGTCCTGGGCAGAAGCTCTGGTGTTTCCCAACGCTGCAGTGCTCTGTGGAGGTTGTTCCAGCCTGGGGCCTCTGGCCGGCTTAGTCAGATAGGGATCGGAGTGGAAGTCTTGCGTTTGCTTCTGCGGGGCCTCATCCTTCAGCTGGAGAGAACGTCGTGAGCGGGAAGCGGTGTATGCGAGGGGAGGGGGGCTTGTCTTCTGTGTCACTGTGTTTCCAGGCGCTGTTGGGACGCAGCTTTTGCCAACTTTCTTCCTTTTCTTGTGCTGCATTAGCCCTGTGCTCTTCTGGTGTATGCAGTGCTCCTCTCTCTCCTATGCGTATCTTCACTTCTCGCTGTACTAGCACAGAGGTAGCCGGTTCTGAGGCAGGCCTCAGTGTGTCCTCAACAGTTTCTAACAGTGCAAACGAAATCAGTTCTGGCATTGAGGCCCAGAGCGAGAACTAGCGTGCTCACGAGAGAAGGATGAAGCAGCATAGTGAGCCCGAGTTTCCTATCCCGCCATGGCAATACGTGGGGGAGTAGTTTCAAAAGGGCTGGCTGAGGTCTAGCGCAGATATTGCTCAAGCAGCTACTGAGGTTCAGATGAGCCAAGTCTCGCAGAGGGGTGGGCTTCTGGAGTGACCATGCCCCGTGATTTCACGCACAGGGATCGGGGATCTGTCCATGGATTACAGGGTGAGAGCGATAGGGAAGGAAGCAAAGAGGTGTCTGGTGATGTCCGTGAATTGGGCTGGATTTGGGACTGCTGAGTTCTTCTGTGCAGTATAGAGTTTTCAGACTCCAGAGAGCTGTTGCATGCAGCGTTGGTCCCTGCGGAAGTGTTGGCATCTGTCTGCCGTGCAAGCTGTAGGAGATTTTGTCTGTGATCCCCATGTTCTTCTGCAAGTGCCACGAGGAGAGCTGGTTCTGCTTTATTCCTGTCGGCACTTCCTGTGCTCAGGTTGATGGCGTTTCATGAGGTTGCTGGAAAGCCACGGAGGTTAATGCCAAGCGCCATTTGCCGGTTTGCAATAAAGCACTGTGTTTTCTCAGGAACCACTCCCCCTGGCACCACATCTGTTGAAACTGTGTCGACCACCACTCGCCCGCCAATATCGACGACAGGCCCCACTCCCCCCGGTACCACGACTGTCCCTGTGTCGACCACGACTCTCCCACCAATCTCAACGACAGGTCCCAGCAGTACCACCAGTGGCACGACGCCCTCCAGCAGCAGCACCCCGGGGACAACGCCTGTTACTCCTCCAACGACCACGTCCCCGACTACCCTGACTACTACCAGCGCATCCACGCCCACACCGACACACACCACCTCCCTGTCACCTCCGTCCTCGACAAGCGAAGGTAATTGTCTGGCCATGGGGACACGTGTTTCCTTGTGGGGGGAGAAATGAAGGTCTGTGAGCACCTCGACTTGTGTGCGCTTTCTGTGTGGGATGAGGGCTGGCAGGAGTTATTGAGCCTTCCCGAAAAGCGCTGGTGCCCAGCGCTCGGCCTGAGGCTGGCTGTGTGGAGGTGAGGAGGGTGCAGGGGTCCCGGGCAGAAGCTCTGGTGTTTCCCAACGCTGCAGTGCTCTGTGGAGGTTGTTCCAGCCTGGGGCCTCCGGCCGGCTTAGTCAGATATGGATCGGAGTGGAAGTCTTGCGTTTGCTGCTGCGGGGCCTCATCCTTCAGCTGGATAGAACGTCGTGAGCGGGAAGCGGTGTATGCGAGGGGAGGGGGGCTTGTCTTCTGTGTCACTGTGTTTCCAGGCGCTGTTGGGACGCAGCTTTTGCCAACTTTCTTCCTTTTCTTGTGCTGCATTAGCCCTGTGCTCTTCTGGTGTATGCAGTGCTCCTCTCTCTCCTACGCGTATCTTCACGTCTCGCTGTACTAGCACAGAGGTAGCCGGTTCTGAGGCAGGCCTCAGTGTGTTCTCAACAGTTTCTAACAGTGCAAACGAAAAGCAGTTCTGGCATTGAGGCCCAGAGCGAGAACTAGCGTGCTCACGAGAGAAGGATGAAGCAGCATAGTGAGCCCGAGTTTCCTATCCCGCCATGGCAATACGTGGGGGAGTAGTTTCAAAAGGGCTGGCTGAGGTCTAGCGCAGATATTGCTCAAGCAGCTACTGAGGTTCAGATGAGCCAAGTCTTGCAGAGGGGATGGGCTTCTGGAGTGACCATGCCCCGTGATTTCACGCACAGGGATCGGGGATCTGTCCATGGCTTACAGGGTGAGAGCGATAGGGAAGGAAGCAAAGAGGTGGCTGGTGATGTCCGTGAATTGGGCTGGATTTGGGACTGCTGAGCTCTTCTGTGCAATATAGAGTTTTCAGACTCCAGAGAGCTGTTGCATGCAGCGTTGGTCCCTGGGGAAGTGTTGGCATCTGTCTGCTGTGCAAGCTGTAGGAGATTTTGTCTGTGATCCCCATGTTCTTCTGCAAGTGCCACGAGGAGAGCTGGTTCTGCTTTATTCCTGTCGGCACTTCCTGTGCTCAGGTTGATGGCGTTTCATGAGGTTGCTGGAAAGCCACGGAGGTTAATGCCAAGCGCCATTTGCCGGTTTGCAATAAAGCACTGTGTTTTCTCAGGAACCACTCCCCCCGGCACCACATCTGTTGAAACTGTGTCGACCACCACTCGCCCACCAATATCGACGACAGGCCCCACTCCCCCCGGTACCACGACTGTCCCTGTGTCGACCACGACTCTCCCACCAATCTCAACGACAGGTCCCAGCAGTACCACCAGTGGCACGACGCCCTCCAGCAGCAGCACCCCGGGGACAACGCCTGTTACTCCTCCAACGACCACGTCCCCGACTACCCTGACTACTACCAGCGCATCCACGCCCACGCCGACACACACCACCTCCCTGTCACCTCCGTCCTCGACAAGCGAAGGTAATTGTCTGGCCATGGGGACACGTGTTTCCTTGTGGGGGGAGAAATGAAGGTCTGTGAGCACCTCGACTTGTGTGCGCTTTCTGTGTGGGACGAGGGCTGGCAGGAGTTATTGAGCCTTCCCGAAAAAGCGCTGGTGCCCAGCGCTCGACCTGAGGCTGGCTGTGTGGAGGTGAGGAGGGTGCAGGTGTCCTGGGCAGAAGCTCTGGTGTTTCCCAACGCTGCAGTGCTCTGTGGAGGTTGTTCCAGCCTGGGGCCTCCGGCCGGCTTAGTCAGATACGGATCGGAGTGGAAGTCTTGCGTTTGCTGCTGCGGGGCATCATCCTTCAGCTGGAGAGAACGTCGTGAGCGGGAAGCGGTGTATGCGAGGGGAGGGGGGCTTGTCTTCTGTGTCACTGTGTTTCCAGGCGCTGTTGGGACGCAGCTTTTGCCAACTTTCTTCCTTTTCTTGTGCTGCATTAGCCCTGTGCTCTTCTGGTGTATGCAGTGCTCCTCTCTCTCCTACGCGTATCTTCACGTCTCGCTGTACTAGCACAGAGGTAGCCGGTTCTGAGGCAGGCCTCAGTGTGTCCTCAACAGTTTCTAACAGTGCAAACGAAAAGCAGTTCTGGCATTGAGGCCCACAGCGAGAACTAGCGTGCTCACGAGAGAAGGATGAAGCAGCATAGTGAGCCCGAGTTTCCTATCCCGCCATGGCAATACATGGGGGAGTAGTTTCAAAAGGGCTGGCTGAGGTCTAGCGCAGATATTGCTCAAGCAGCTACTGAGGTTCAGATGAGCCAAGTCTCGCAGAGGGGATGGGCTTCTGGAGTGAACATGCCCCGTGATTTCACGCACAGGGAGCGGGGATCTGTCCATGGCTTACAGGGTGAGAGCGATAGGGAAGGAAGCAAAGAGGTGTCTGGTGATGTCCGTGAATTGGGCTGGATTTGGGACTGCTGAGCTCTTCTGTGCAGTATAGAATTTTCAGACTCCAGAGAGCTGTTGCATGCAGCGTTGGTCCCTGCGGAAGTGTTGGCATCTGTCTGCCGTGCAAGCTGTAGGAGATTTTGTCTGTGATCCCCACGTTCTTCTGCAAGTGCCACGAGGAGAGCTGGTTCTGCTTTATTCCTGTCGGCACTTCCTGTGCTCAGGTTGATGGCGTTTCATGAGGTTGCTGGAAAGCCACGGAGGTTAATGCCAAGCGCCATTTGCCGGTTTGCAATAAAGCACTGTGTTTTCTCAGGAACCACTCCCCCCGGCACCACATCTGTTGAAACTGTGTCGACCACCACTCGCCCACCAATATCGACGACAGGCCCCACTCCCCCCGGTACCACGACTGTCCCTGTGTCGACCACGACTCTCCCACCAATCTCAACGACAGGTCCCAGCAGTACCACCAGTGGCACGACGCCCTCCAGCAGCAGCACCCCGGGGACAACGCCTGTTACTCCTCCAACGACCACGTCCCCGACTACCCTGACTACTACCAGCGCATCCACGCCCACGCCGACACACACCACCTCCCTGTCACCTCCGTCCTCGACAAGCGAAGGTAATTGTCTGGCCATGGGGACACGTGTTTCCTTGTGGGGGGAGAAATGAAGGTCTGTGAGCACCTCGACTTGTGTGCGCTTTCTGTGTGGGACGAGGGCTGGCAGGAGTTATTGAGCCTTCCCAAAAAGCGCTGGTGCCCAGCGCTCGACCTGAGGCTGGCTGTGTGGAGGTGAGGAGGGTGCAGGTGTCCTGGGCAGAAGCTCTGGTGTTTCCCAACGCTGCAGTGCTCTGTGGAGGTTGTTCCAGCCTGGGGCCTCCGGCCGGCTTAGTCAGATATGGATCGGAGTGGAAGTCTTGCGTTTGCTGCTGCGGGGCCTCATCCTTCAGCTGGATAGAACGTCGTGAGCGGGAAGCGGTGTATGCGAGGGGAGGGGGGCTTGTCTTCTGTGTCACTGTGTTTCCAGGCGCTGTTGGGACGCAGCTTTTGCCAACTTTCTTCCTTTTCTTGTGCTGCATTAGCCCTGTGCTCTTCTGGTGTATGCAGTGCTCCTCTCTCTCCTACGCGTATCTTCACGTCTCGCTGTACTAGCACAGAGGTAGCCGGTTCTGAGGCAGGCCTCAGTGTGTCCTCAACAGTTTCTAACAGTGCAAACGAAAAGCAGTTCTGGCATTGAGGCCCACAGCGAGAACTAGCGTGCTCACGAGAGAAGGATGAAGCAGCATAGTGAGCCCAAGTTTCCTATCCCGCCATGGCAATACGTGGGGGAGTAGTTTCAAAAGGGCTGGCTGAGGTCTAGCGCAGATATTGCTCAAGCAGCTACTGAGGTTCAGATGAGCCAAGTCTCGCAGAGGGGATGGGCTTCTGGAGTGACCATGCCCCGTGATTTCACGCACAGGGATCGGGGATCTGTCCATGGCTTACAGGGTGAGAGTGATAGGGAAGGAAGCAAAGAGGTGGCTGGTGATGTCCGTGAATTGGGCTGGATTTGGGACTGCTGAGCTCTTCTGTGCAATATAGAGTTTTCAGACTCCAGAGAGCTGTTGCATGCAGCGTTGGTCCCTGGGGAAGTGTTGGCATCTGTCTGCCGTGCAAGCTGTAGGAGATTTTGTCTGTGATCCCCATGTTCTTCTGCAAGTGCCACGAGGAGAGCTGGTTCTGCTTTATTCCTGTCGACACTTCCTCTGGTCAGGTTGATGGCGTTTCATGAGGTTGCTGGAAAGCCACGGAGGTTAATGCCAAGCGCCATTTGCCGGTTTGCAATAAAGCACTGTGTTTTCTCAGGAACCACTCCCCCCGGCACCACATCTGTTGAAACTGTGTCGACCACCACTCGCCCACCAATATCGACGACAGGCCCCACTCCCCCCGGTACCACGACTGTCCCTGTGTCGACCACGACTCTCCCACCAATCTCAACGACAGGTCCCAGCAGTACCACCAGTGGCACGACGCCCTCCAGCAGCAGCACCCCGGGGACAACGCCTGTTACTCCTCCAACGACCACGTCCCCGACTACCCTGACTACTACCAGCGCATCCACGCCCACGCCGACACACACCACCTCCCTGTCACCTCCGTCCTCGACAAGCGAAGGTAATTGTCTGGCCATGGGGACACGTGTTTCCTTGTGGGGGGAGAAATGAAGGTCTGTGAGCACCTCGACTTGTGTGCGCTTTCTGTGTGGGACGAGGGCTGGCAGGAGTTATTGAGCCTTCCCAAAAAGCGCTGGTGCCCAGCGCTCGACCTGAGGCTGGCTGTGTGGAGGTGAGGAGGGTGCAGGGGTCCTGGGCAGAAGCTCTGGTGTTTCCCAACGCTGCAGTGCTCTGTGGAGGTTGTTCCAGCCTGGGGCCTCCGGCCGGCTTAGTCAGATACGGATCGGAGTGGAAGTCTTGCGTTTGCTGCTGCGGGGCCTCATCCTTCAGCTGGATAGAACGTCGTGAGCGGGAAGCGGTGTATGCGAGGGGAGGGGGGCTTGTCTTCTGTGTCACTGTGTTTCCAGGCGCTGTTGGGACGCAGCTTTTGCCAACTTTCTTCCTTTTCTTGTGCTGCATTAGCCCTGTGCTCTTCTGGTGTATGCAGTGTTCCTCTCTCTCCTACGCGTATCTTCACGTCTCGCTGTACTAGCACAGAGGTAGCCGGTTCTGAGGCAGGCCTCAGTGTGTCCTCAACAGTTTCTAACAGTGCAAACGAAAAGCAGTTCTGGCATTGAGGCCCACAGCGAGAACTAGCGTGCTCACGAGAGAAGGATGAAGCAGCATAGTGAGCCCGAGTTTCCTATCCCGCCATGGCAATACGTGGGGGAGTAGTTTCAAAAGGGCTGGCTGAGGTCTAGCGCAGATATTGCTCAAGCAGCTACTGAGGTTCAGATGAGCCAAGTCTCGCAGAGGGGATGGGCTTCTGGAGTGAACATGCCCCGTGATTTCACGCACAGGGAGCGGGGATCTGTCCATGGCTTACAGGGTGAGAGCGATAGGGAAGGAAGCAAAGAGGTGTCTGGTGATGTCCGTGAATTGGGCTGGATTTGGGACTGCTGAGCTCTTCTGTGCAGTATAGAGTTTTCAGACTCCAGAGAGCTGTTGCATGCAGCGTTGGTCCCTGCGGAAGTGTTGGCATCTGTCTGCCGTGCAAGCTGTAGGAGATTTTGTCTGTGATCCCCACGTTCTTCTGCAAGTGCCACGAGGAGAGCTGGTTCTGCTTTATTCCTGTCGACACTTCCTCTGGTCAGGTTGATGGCGTTTCATGAGGTTGCTGGAAAGCCACGGAGGTTAATGCCAAGCGCCATTTGCCGGTTTGCAATAAAGCACTGTGTTTTCTCAGGAACCACTCCCCCCGGCACCACATCTGTTGAAACTGTGTCGACCACCACTCGCCCACCAATATCGACGACAGGCCCCACTCCCCCCGGTACCACGACTGTCCCTGTGTCGACCACGACTCTCCCACCAATCTCAACGACAGGTCCCAGCAGTACCACCAGTGGCACGACGCCCTCCAGCAGCAGCACCCCGGGGACAACGCCTGTTACTCCTCCAACGACCACGTCCCCGACTACCCTGACTACTACCAGCGCATCCACGCCCACACCGACACACACCACCTCCCTGTCACCTCCGTCCTCGACAAGCGAAGGTAATTGTCTGGCCATGGGGACACGTGTTTCCTTGTGGGGGGAGAAATGAAGGTCTGTGAGCACCTCGACTTGTGTGCGCTTTCTGTGTGGGACGAGGGCTGGCAGGAGTTATTGAGCCTTCCCGAAAAGCGCTGGTGCCCAGCGCTCGACCTGAGGCTGGCTGTGTGGAGGTGAGGAGGGTGCAGGGGTCCTGGGCAGAAGCTCTGGTGTTTCCCAACGCTGCAGTGCTCTGTGGAGGTTGTTCCAGCCTGGGGCCTCCGGCCGGCTTAGTCAGATACGGATCGGAGTGGAAGTCTTGCGTTTGCTGCTGCGGGGCCTCATCCTTCAGCTGGATAGAACGTCGTGAGCGGGAAGCGGTGTATGCGAGGGGAGGGGGGCTTGTCTTCTGTCTCACTGTGTTTCCAGGCGCTGTTGGGACGCAGCTTTTGCCAACTTTCTTCCTTTTCTTGTGCTGCATTAGCCCTGTGCTCTTCTGGTGTATGCAGTGCTCCTCTCTCTCCTACGCGTATCTTCACGTCTCGCTGTACTAGCACAGAGGTAGCCGGTTCTGAGGCAGGCCTCAGTGTGTCCTCAACAGTTTCTAACAGTGCAAACGAAAAGCAGTTCTGGCATTGAGGCCCACAGCGAGAACTAGCGTGCTCACGAGAGAAGGATGAAGCAGCATAGTGAGCCCGAGTTTCCTATCCCGCCATGGCAATACGTGGGGGAGTAGTTTCAAAAGGGCTGGCTGAGGTCTAGCGCAGATATTGCTCAAGCAGCTACTGAGGTTCAGATGAGCCAAGTCTCGCAGAGGGGATGGGCTTCTGGAGTGAACATGCCCCGTGATTTCACGCACAGGGAGCGGGGATCTGTCCATGGCTTACAGGGTGAGAGCGATAGGGAAGGAAGCAAAGAGGCGTCTGGTGATGTCCGTGAATTGGGCTGGATTTGGGACTGCTGAGCTCTTCTGTGCAGTATAGAGTTTTCAGACTCCAGAGAGCTGTTGCATGCAGCGTTGGTCCCTGCGGAAGTGTTGGCATCTGTCTGCCGTGCAAGCTGTAGGAGATTTTGTCTGTGATCCCCATGTTCTTATGTAAGTGCCACGAGGAGAGCTGGATCTGCTGTATTCCTGTCGACACTTCCTCTGCTCAGGTTGATGGCGTTTCATGAGGTTGCTGGAAAGCCACGGAGGTTAATGCCAAGCGCCATTTGCCGGTTTGCAATAAAGCACTGTGTTTTCTCAGGAACCACTCCCCCCGGCACCACATCTGTTGAAACTGTGTCGACCACCACTCGCCCGCCAATATCGACGACAGGCCCCACTCCCCCCGGTACCACGACTGTCCCTGTGTCGACCACGACTCTCCCACCAATCTCAACGACAGGTCCCAGCAGTACCACCAGTGGCACGACGCCCTCCAGCAGCAGCACCCCGGGGACAACGCCTGTTACTCCTCCAACGACCACGTCCCCGACTACCCTGACTACTACCAGCGCATCCACGCCCACACCGACACACACCACCTCCCTGTCACCTCCGTCCTCGACAAGCGAAGGTAATTGTCTGGCCATGGGGACACGTGTTTCCTTGTGGGGGGAGAAATGAAGGTCTGTGAGCACCTCGACTTGTGTGCACTTTCTGTGTGGGACGAGGGCTGGCAGGAGTTATTGAGCCTTCCCGAAAAGCGCTGGTGCCCAGCGCTCGACCTGAGGCTGGCTGTGTGGAGGTGAGGAGGGTGCAGGGGTCCTGGGCAGAAGCTCTGGTGTTTCCCAACGCTGCAGTGCTCTGTGGAGGTTGTTCCAGCCTGGGGCCTCCGGCCGGCTTAGTCAGATACGGATCGGAGTGGAAGTCTTGCGTTTGCTGCTGCGGGGCCTCATCCTTCAGCTGGATAGAACGTCGTGAGCGGGAAGCGGTGTATGCGAGGGGAGGGGGGCTTGTCTTTTGTGTCACTGTGTTTCCAGGCGCTGTTGGGATACGCAGCTTTTGCCAACTTTCTTCCTTTTCTTGTGCTGCATTAGCCCTGTGCTCTTCTGGTGTATGCAGTGCTCCTCTCTCTCCTACGCGTATCTTCACTTCTCGCTGTACTAGCACAGAGGTAGCCGGTTCTGAGGCAGGCCTCAGTGTGTCCTCAACAGTTTTCTAACAGTGCAAACGAAATCAGTTCTGGCATTGAGGCCCACAGCGAGAAGTAGCGTGCTCACGAGAGAAGGATGAAGCAGCATAGTGAGCCCGAGTTTCCTATCCCGCCATGGCAATACGTGGGGGAGTAGTTTCAAAAGGGCTGGCTGAGGTCTAGCGCAGATATTGCTCAAGCAGCTACTGAGGTTCAGATGAGCCAAGTCTCGCAGAGGGGATGGGCTTCTGGAGTGAACATGCCCCGTGATTTCACGCACAGGGAGCGGGGATCTGTCCATGGCTTACAGGGTGAGAGCGATAGGGAAGGAAGCAAAGAGGTGTCTGGTGATGTCCGTGAATTGGGCTGGATTTGGGACTGCTGAGCTCTTCTGTGCAGTATAGAGTTTTCAGACTCCAGAGAGCTGTTGCATGCAGCGTTGGTCCCTGCGGAAGTGTTGGCATCTGTCTGCCGTGCAAGCTGTAGGAGATTTTGTCTGTGATCCCCACGTTCTTCTGCAAGTGCCACGAGGAGAGCTGGTTCTGCTTTATTCCTGTCGACACTTCCTCTGGTCAGGTTGATGGCGTTTCATGAGGTTGCTGGAAAGCCACGGAGGTTAATGCCAAGCGCCATTTGCCGGTTTGCAATAAAGCACTGTGTTTTCTCAGGAACCACTCCCCCCGGCACCACATCTGTTGAAACTGTGTCGACCACCACTCGCCCACCAATATCGACGACAGGCCCCACTCCCCCCGGTACCACGACTGTCCCTGTGTCGACCACGACTCTCCCACCAATCTCAACGACAGGTCCCAGCAGTACCACCAGTGGCACGACGCCCTCCAGCAGCAGCACCCCGGGGACAACGCCTGTTACTCCTCCAACGACCACGTCCCCGACTACCCTGACTACTACCAGCGCATCCACGCCCACACCGACACACACCACCTCCCTGTCACCTCCGTCCTCGACAAGCGAAGGTAATTGTCTGGCCATGGGGACACGTGTTTCCTTGTGGGGGGAGAAATGAAGGTCTGTGAGCACCTCGACTTGTGTGCGCTTTCTGTGTGGGACGAGGGCTGGCAGGAGTTATTGAACCTTCCCGAAAAAGCGCTGGTGCCCAGCGCTCGACCTGAGGCTGGCTGTGTGGAGGTGAGGAGGGTGCAGGGGTCCTGGGCAGAAGCTCTGGTGTTTCCCAACGCTGCAGTGCTCTGTGGAGGTTGTTCCAGCCTGGGGCCTCCGGCCGGCTTAGTCAGATACGGATCGGAGTGGAAGTCTTGCGTTTGCTGCTGCGGGGCCTCATCCTTCAGCTGGATAGAACGTCGTGAGCGGGAAGCGGTGTATGCGAGGGGAGGGGGGCTTGTCTTCTGTGTCACTGTGTTTCCAGGCGCTGTTGGGACGCAGCTTTTGCCAACTTTCTTCCTTTTCTTGTGCTGCATTAGCCCTGTGCTCTTCTGGTGTATGCAGTGCTCCTCTCTCTCCTACGCGTATCTTCACGTCTCGCTGTACTAGCACAGAGGTAGCCGGTTCTGAGGCAGGCCTCAGTGTGTCCTCAACAGTTTTCTAACAGTGCAAACGAAAAGCAGTTCTGGCATTGAGGCCCACAGCGAGAACTAGCGTGCTCACGAGAGAAGGATGAAGCAGCATAGTGAGCCCGAGTTTCCTATCCCGCCATGGCAATACGTGGGGGAGTAGTTTCAAAAGGGCTGGCTGAGGTCTAGCGCAGATATTGCTCAAGCAGCTACTGAGGTTCAGATGAGCCAAGTCTCGCAGAGGGGATGGGCTTCTGGAGTGAACATGCCCCGTGATTTCACGCACAGGGAGCGGGGATCTGTCCATGGCTTACAGGGTGAGAGCGATAGGGAAGGAAGCAAAGAGGTGTCTGGTGATGTCCGTGAATTGGGCTGGATTTGGGACTGCTGAGCTCTTCTGTGCAGTATAGAGTTTTCAGACTCCAGAGAGCTGTTGCATGCAGCGTTGGTCCCTGCGGAAGTGTTGGCATCTGTCTGCCGTGCAAGCTGTAGGAGATTTTGTCTGTGATCCCCACGTTCTTCTGCAAGTGCCACGAGGAGAGCTGGTTCTGCTTTATTCCTGTCGACACTTCCTCTGGTCAGGTTGATGGCGTTTCATGAGGTTGCTGGAAAGCCACGGAGGTTAATGCCAAGCGCCATTTGCCGGTTTGCAATAAAGCACTGTGTTTTCTCAGGAACCACTCCCCCCGGCACCACATCTGTTGAAACTGTGTCGACCACCACTCGCCCGCCAATATCGACGACAGGCCCCACTCCCCCCGGTACCACGACTGTCCCTGTGTCGACCACGACTCTCCCACCAATCTCAACGACAGGTCCCAGCAGTACCACCAGTGGCACGACGCCCTCCAGCAGCAGCACCCCGGGGACAACGCCTGTTACTCCTCCAACGACCACGTCCCCGACTACCCTGACTACTACCAGCGCATCCACGCCCACACCGACACACACCACCTCCCTGTCACCTCCGTCCTCGACAAGCGAAGGTAATTGTCTGGCCATGGGGACACGTGTTTCCTTGTGGGGGGAGAAATGAAGGTCTGTGAGCACCTCGACTTGTGTGCGCTTTCTGTGTGGGACGAGGGCTGGCAGGAGTTATTGAGCCTTCCCAAAAAGCGCTGGTGCCCAGCGCTCGACCTGAGGCTGGCTGTGTGGAGGTGAGGAGGGTGCAGGGGTCCTGGGCAGAAGCTCTGGTGTTTCCCAACGCTGCAGTGCTCTGTGGAGGTTGTTCCAGCCTGGGGCCTCCGGCCGGCTTAGTCAGATACGGATCGGAGTGGAAGTCTTGCGTTTGCTGCTGCGGGGCCTCATCCTTCAGCTGGAGAGAACGTCGTGAGCGGGAAGCGGTGTATGCGAGGGGAGGGGGGCTTGTCTTCTGTCTCACTGTGTTTCCAGGCGCTGTTGGGACGCAGCTTTTGCCAACTTTCTTCCTTTTCTTGTGCTGCATTAGCCCTGTGCTCTTCTGGTGTATGCAGTGCTCCTCTCTCTCCTACGCGTATCTTCACGTCTCGCTGTACTAGCACAGAGGTAGCCGGTTCTGAGGCAGGCCTCAGTGTGTCCTCAACAGTTTCTAACAGTGCAAACGAAAAGCAGTTCTGGCATTGAGGCCCACAGCGAGAACTAGCGTGCTCACGAGAGAAGGATGAAGCAGCATAGTGAGCCCAAGTTTCCTATCCCGCCATGGCAATACGTGGGGGAGTAGTTTCAAAAGGGCTGGCTGAGGTCTAGCGCAGATATTGCTCAAGCAGCTACTGAGGTTCAGATGAGCCAAGTCTCGCAGAGGGGATGGGCTTCTGGAGTGAACATGCCCCGTGATTTCACGCACAGGGAGCGGGGATCTGTCCATGGCTTACAGGGTGAGAGCGATAGGGAAGGAAGCAAAGAGGTGTCTGGTGATGTCCGTGAATTGGGCTGGATTTGGGACTGCTGAGCTCTTCTGTGCAGTATAGAGTTTTCAGACTCCAGAGAGCTGTTGCATGCAGCGTTGGTCCCTGCGGAAGTGTTGGCATCTGTCTGCCGTGCAAGCTGTAGGAGATTTTGTCTGTGATCCCCACGTTCTTCTGCAAGTGCCACGAGGAGAGCTGGTTCTGCTTTATTCCTGTCGACACTTCCTCTGGTCAGGTTGATGGCGTTTCATGAGGTTGCTGGAAAGCCACGGAGGTTAATGCCAAGCGCCATTTGCCGGTTTGCAATAAAGCACTGTGTTTTCTCAGGAACCACTCCCCCCGGCACCACATCTGTTGAAACTGTGTCGACCACCACTCGCCCACCAATATCGACGACAGGCCCCACTCCCCCCGGTACCACGACTGTCCCTGTGTCGACCACGACTCTCCCACCAATCTCAACGACAGGTCCCAGCAGTACCACCAGTGGCACGACGCCCTCCAGCAGCAGCACCCCGGGGACAACGCCTGTTACTCCTCCAACGACCACGTCCCCGACTACCCTGACTACTACCAGCGCATCCACGCCCACACCGACACACACCACCTCCCTGTCACCTCCGTCCTCGACAAGCGAAGGTAATTGTCTGGCCATGGGGACACGTGTTTCCTTGTGGGGGGAGAAATGAAGGTCTGTGAGCACCTCGACTTGTGTGCGCTTTCTGTGTGGGACGAGGGCTGGCAGGAGTTATTGAACCTTCCCAAAAAGCGCTGGTGCCCAGCGCTCGACCTGAGGCTGGCTGTGTGGAGGTGAGGAGGGTGCAGGGGTCCTGGGCAGAAGCTCTGGTGTTTCCCAACGCTGCAGTGCTCTGTGGAGGTTGTTCCAGCCTGGGGCCTCCGGCCGGCTTAGTCAGATACGGATCGGAGTGGAAGTCTTGCGTTTGCTGCTGCGGGGCCTCATCCTTCAGCTGGATAGAACGTCGTGAGCGGGAAGCGGTGTATGCGAGGGGAGGGGGGCTTGTCTTCTGTGTCACTGTGTTTCCAGGCGCTGTTGGGACGCAGCTTTTGCCAACTTTCTTCCTTTTCTTGTGCTGCATTAGCCCTGTGCTCTTCTGGTGTATGCAGTGCTCCTCTCTCTCCTACGCGTATCTTCACGTCTCGCTGTACTAGCACAGAGGTAGCCGGTTCTGAGGCAGGCCTCAGTGTGTCCTCAACAGTTTCTAACAGTGCAAACGAAAAGCAGTTCTGGCATTGAGGCCCACAGCGAGAACTAGCGTGCTCACGAGAGAAGGATGAAGCAGCATAGTGAGCCCAAGTTTCCTATCCCGCCATGGCAATACGTGGGGGAGTAGTTTCAAAAGGGCTGGCTGAGGTCTAGCGCAGATATTGCTCAAGCAGCTACTGAGGTTCAGATGAGCCAAGTCTCGCAGAGGGGATGGGCTTCTGGAGTGAACATGCCCCGTGATTTCACGCACAGGGAGCGGGGATCTGTCCATGGCTTACAGGGTGAGAGCGATAGGGAAGGAAGCAAAGAGGTGTCTGGTGATGTCCGTGAATTGGGCTGGATTTGGGACTGCTGAGCTCTTCTGTGCAGTATAGAGTTTTCAGACTCCAGAGAGCTGTTGCATGCAGCGTTGGTCCCTGCGGAAGTGTTGGCATCTGTCTGCCGTGCAAGCTGTAGGAGATTTTGTCTGTGATCCCCATGTTCTTCTGCAAGTGCCACGAGGAGAGCTGGTTCTGCTTTATTCCTGTCGGCACTTCCTCTGCTCAGGTTGATGGCGTTTCATGAGGTTGCTGGAAAGCCACGGAGGTTAATGCCAAGCGCCATTTGCCGGTTTGCAATAAAGCACTGTGTTTTCTCAGGAACCACTCCCCCCGGCACCACATCTGTTGAAACTGTGTCGACCACCACTCGCCCGCCAATATCGACGACAGGCCCCACTCCCCCCGGTACCACGACTGTCCCTGTGTCGACCACGACTCTCCCACCAATCTCAACGACAGGTCCCAGCAGTACCACCAGTGGCACGACGCCCTCCAGCAGCAGCACCCCGGGGACAACGCCTGTTACTCCTCCAACGACCACGTCCCCGACTACCCTGACTACTACCAGCGCATCCACGCCCACACCGACACACACCACCTCCCTGTCACCTCCGTCCTCGACAAGCGAAGGTAATTGTCTGGCCATGGGGACACGTGTTTCCTTGTGGGGGGAGAAATGAAGGTCTGTGAGCACCTCGACTTGTGTGCGCTTTCTGTGTGGGACGAGGGCTGGCAGGAGTTATTGAGCCTTCCCAAAAAGCGCTGGTGCCCTGCGCTCGGCCTGAGGCTGGCTGTGTGGAGGTGAGGAGGGTGCAGGTGTCCTGGGCAGAAGCTCTGGTGTTTCCCAACGCTGCAGTGCTCTGTGGAGGTTGTTCCAGCCTGGGGCCTCCGGCAGGCTTAGTCAGATAGGGATCGGAGTGGAAGTCTTGCGTTTGCTGCTGCGGGGCCTCATCCTTCAGCTGGAGAGAACGTCGTGAGCGGGAAGCGGTGTATGCGAGGGCAGGGGGGCTTGTCTTCTGTGTCACTGTGTTTCCAGGCGCTGTTGGGACGCAGCTTTTGCCAACTTTCTTCCTTTTCTTGTGCTGCATTAGCCCTGTGCTCTTCTGGTGTATGCAGTGCTCCTCTCTCTCCTACGCGTATCTTCACGTCTCGCTGTACTAGCACAGAGGTAGCCGGTTCTGAGGCAGGCCTCAGTGTGCCCTCAACAGTTTCTAACAGTGCAAACGAAAAGCAGTTCTGGCATTGAGGCCCAGAGCGAGAACTAGCGTGCTCACGAGAGAAGGATAAAGCAGCATAGTGAGCCCGAGTTTCCTATCCCGCCATGGCAATACGTGGGGGAGTAGTTTCAAAAGGGCTGGCTGAGGTCTAGCGCAGATATTGCTCAAGCAGGTGCTCTGCTTTTGTGGGCCAAGTCTCGCATGGAGTCCCGCTCTGTGGTTCCAGGCATTCCAGGGCTTGCTACGGAGAGATTAGGAGGATGCAGGTGTTCTGAGCATAAGCTGTTGTGTTTCCTGTAGCCTCAGGGTTCTGCGGAGATTCTTGCAGCCTCGGTCTTTGAAATAGTTTTTTCTTCTTTTTTGGTATCTAAATTTCCTTTGCTTTTATTTCTATTCCATTTTTTAACTCTCTAGAATGTATAGGTTTTAATACCAAAAGTCGTGTTTCCATCTTTCTGTAAACCACTGTGTTTTCTCAGGAACTACTTCTCATGTTATTACTACTGTAACAGCATCAAGTAGCACTGAGGAAACTAGCACCGGGACTGGCTTTCCTTCGACATCATCGCCTACCATCCCTTTTAGCACGCCAACCTTGGGATCATCTTCCCCATTGTCAACTCCGTCTATCAGTACCTCACCTTCTTCTGTATCAACAACCCCATCAGAAGTCACTACTTCAGGAACAACTCCCACCAAATCTTTTACCACTACTTCAGGAACAACCTCTATTCCTTTTACCAATGTCACTTCAACCACCATTACCACATCTGCAATTGTTCCCCCTGGTTCAACTAGTACTTTTGGCACTACTCCAGCATCAAGTGCAGTCACTGTTCCCGGAAGTTCCACATACAGCACAGTTACTACACTCAGTACTTCAAGTTCAACTCCCAGTCCTGGCGCAAATTGTACCATTTCACCTAATGAAACATATGCGGTTAGTAGATTTCATTTTCTGATTTATATCATTGTTCTTTCAAAGGTGTCTAGGTACATAATTACAATGTTATTATCATAGTGTGTAAATATTCATCTGGATAGAAAATGAGGTATCTGTTCATTCTGTTGTGGTTTTTTTTTGGAGGGGGTACCAACATTACTTCCAATGAATTTTGTTTGTTTTTTTAACAAGTATACTGGTATTAGCTCTTCAACAATAGTTTTTAAAAGGCTTTCTTCATTCAAGGAGGTAGAGTACAGATCAATCTTTATCCTTATTGTAGAAAAGCTTTTCTGAGGAGGTAACTAAGGACTAAGTCTTGCTACACTTTCTTTTCTTATTTCTGGTTTTGAATATGTCCACGTTGTTTGCTGTGATTACAGTGCAACCACCCAACAAGAAAACATTGGATTGAACTAGTCAGTGTTTGGAATTATTCTGCAGTTATTTTTGGTCATAGTCTGATTTCAAGAGCTAACTGTGAAGATCACCACTTTCAAATGCTTATGAATTTTCACTCCAATTCTAAGTTTTTTGAAACCATCTAGTTTTGCTGGGATAAAAAGAATTAGTGGCTGCAAAATGGTCCAAGTTAGAAAAAATACTTAACACTCACAATGCATGCTTATAGTCGCCTTAGACATTACTCCCCAAATTGCTGGTGTTCATTGTAGCTTCAGCTGTTAATCTGTTCTAAGCATTCATGGAAGGTGATTGAGCATACTTGTCTTTAACTGTTGGAGGGAAGCCTAGGTATTGAAATTAGATAAGACATCATACTTTTAGACAACTGAAACTGCAAAAGGCAATTCTGCTTTTTGGTTACTGGCTTGATTCCTAATCAATGCCTTTCACTCAGCAGCTTTCAATAAAGCTAGGTTATCTTGCAGATCTTGATGGTGCTGAATGCTGCTCTTCCTTCCCAATTTCAGACTTCTGCTGGAAAAAAATCTGTCAATAAACATAAGGTGTTTTAAAACTCTGCAAAAAGTATTCCAGTATAAATGTTACCCATCTGACTCACTCTGACTGCTTCATAAGGCTTCTCTCTCTCTCGTTCTCTCTTTTTCCAAATACAGCCAGGTGAGTCATGGTGGCCGTGTAACTGCACTATGGCAGTATGTGTAGAAAACAATACAGTCCAGCTGTTTCCAGTCATCTGTGAGCCACCTCCTAAACCCACATGTGCCAATGGTCTTGCTCCTGTGCAAGTCCTTGATGACGATCAATGCTGTTGGCATTGGGAGTGTGATTGTAAGTATATATTTTATGAAATATTTTTTTCTCCTGTGTGAACAATACTAGTGTAAAGAACAGCAGTGTTTATCAAGGGCTAAGTGTTGTGCAAGATATGGCCCTCAGACTTCCAGTACTGGTCTCTTTTAGAGTGCTACATTGATCCTTTTTACTTAACGAGTGGTTTTTACTTAATTTGGTTGCCATTATTTCAACATCACTGTTCTGTTAGTAGAACAAATTGGTCTCCTATGGTAGAATTTAAATGTCCAGATGCTGACATCTACAGGCTAGAGGTCTGCATATAAGTTACTTGTTGAGGTGATCTGTAAAGGTACTTCTAGGGCACGATTAATCCTATTCTCAGTTGTTTTTCAGAAATGTCAGATATACTGTGCCCTGAAAGTCTGTTTTTTTGTTGTTGTTGTTGTTGTTTTGTTTTTCTATTATTGATGAGTTTTAGAAATGAGGTTATGCATTGGCAGATGCACTCTAAATATTTAAATGCTTAAAGTTAAATGAGGTGAATCCCACACCTACAGATATTTTTTTTTGTAGTTTGATCAGATTCTGTATGTTACCATAAGAAGCTAACCTAGCTTTATGTTTTTACAGGCTACTGCACTGGCTGGGGAGACCCACACTACATGACTTTTGATGGATTGTACTACAGCTATCAAGGGAATTGCACATATGTTCTTGTGGAAGAGATTAATAAAACAGTCGACAACTTTGGTGTCTACATTGATAACTACCATTGTGATGCACGGGATGTAGTCTCATGTCCACGAACGCTCATTGTGAGACATGAGACTCAGGAAGTGCGCATAGCAACAGTAAAACCAAATACCCTACAAGTAGAGGTATTGGAGAATATTACCTTTGATTTCTTGACTGAACTATTTATAAAGTATGAATCTGATAATTTTACATTGTTAGGAAAAAAATAAAAATAGAATCTGTGGATTATAAATTAGGACTGCAGGGAAGGACTGCTTTTCTGAATCTGAATACTGGAAAAATATTCTACAAATTCTTTTTTATCCCTTTTTTATAATAAATATTTGCAGTGTCTTATCTCTCCTAAATACATAAACATGGATGAATAGCTAAGAGTTAACGGTATAAAATAAATTAATTTACAGTTGACATTGATGTAAGAAAGAAAAAGAATGTTGAATGGGAGGATACAACATAAACTAGACATAGCAATTAAAGTACTGGCTTAAGCATTTAAGAAATGATCCTTACTATCTTAGATTGGTGTCACCTTTTTCATTTTTCAGAGGGGCTCCTGTGTGTTTATCTAATTGGTAAACATCATGTCCCAACTTTGGGAATTCAAAATTGGGTGACAACTGAATTTTTTTTAGGCTTTTGTGGGGTTGATTTGTTTGTGTGTTTGTTTTGAATGTTACTGTGTGGGAATATTACAAATTAGGTTGCAGCAAATGTGCCCTTGCCACTAAAAAGGTTAATGGTATCATGGACTGCATTAGGCAAAGCTCTCTCTTTGGAGCTATTCAAAAGCTGCTTGGACATGATTCTGGACAAGCAGGTGGCCCTGTCTGAGCTAGAGAGTTGGACCAGATGACTCCAGAGGTCTCTTCCAACATCGGCCATTCTGTGATTCTTGAAATTATTGAAAAAATCTGTGAAATTATAGAAAAATTCCAACTTATAGACTTCTTTTTTTTCTCTAAAGCAATTAAGTCAGTTGTTGCTGAGTAAAACTATCAGTGTTAATTTTATAGGTATATCAAGGAAAATCTTTAAATAAATAATACAGATTTTGGCTTAGTGCTTTCCTGCAATTTCCTTATAATTATTTCCTTAAAAATTCGCTGCAAACATGTTCCTTTTATTTTGGTGATTTTGATGGTTCCAAGAAGGATAAAACTTTGTGCACTCAGAATTTAGGAGAATTTTATATTGTACTTGTACAGGGTGTCCTCCATGCCACAGTCATTCTAACAAATCTATAGAGTGTTTGCTGGTCTAAACTCCAAACTGTAGTCTAGTTTATTAGTGGCTGATAGGCCTTTTCTTTGGCTTCAAGAAAGTAAGTTTGACTTTTCAGTAATGTAAAAGGAAAGACAGGGACAATTGTTATAAACTAAATGCACATTATTTGCCTTTACATTTGCATCTCCAATGCTAAGTAATGAACAGTTGATTGTTTTCTAAAATCAAATGAAATATGTGTCTCTTTTCTGTTTTATTTATCAGGTGACTGTAAACAAACAGACAGTGGCTTTGCCTTATAAAAAATTTGGAGTGAGCATCTATGAGTCAGGCATAAATCGTGTAGTGGAAATTCCTGAGCTTAAAATGAATGTGTCCTACAATGGCTTGTCCTTTTCTATCAGAATGCCCTACAGCCTGTTTGGCAACAACACTCAAGGACAGTGTGGTAAGTCTTGCTGTTATGGTTTTTATACTCTCAGAAAACCTCAAACAAGTAAATGACAGCAGTGCCAGAGAGATGAGTGGCATTTGATAACAAATCTGTGAGTGAATTCTTTCTCTCCCTACCCATTTTAGGTACTTGCAATAACAACACAGCAGATGACTGCAGGTTACCAAATGGAAACATTGCAGAAAACTGTGAAACCATGGCAGATCATTGGCAAGTTGTTGATCCCTCCAAACCACAATGCTCTCCAGGCCTAATTCCTACAAAATCACCTGGCACAACCACAGGACAGCCTTGCAAAGAATCTTCCATCTGCAAGCTTATTTTGGGAAGGTAGATATTCCAATAGTCCTCTGGTGCTTATAAGAATTTGATCTTTAAGTTAAGTGGCAATTCTGGGGTTCGTTTCTCAATACAAAATGTTTCTAACTGTTCTTCCATCTATTCTTCCATTTAGTGGCTACTTCCATCTAGCAGCTCTGTAGGTTTCTTCCATTTCTTTTGCTGTTTCTAGATGTCATTCTTTGCTGATACAGCTTACTCCCAACCGTCTGACTGCTACTTTAGCCTTTCTTGATGTTCTCACTTTCTTCTGTGCTTTCTGCTCTCATTGTCCTATGCTCTGGCCTTTTCCTATTCTTACTTAGCAGCAGAGACCAACTGAAGAAAGAGATCTTCATTTTTGGAACCTGGCCAGAATTAAAAATAGTTTGAATAAAATCTAGTTCGAAAAGTAGTCCCTGGCTACAGTTGATAATAATCATGTAGCTCCTGGACAGAAAATAGTGGTGCCTGGGTGTTTTGTAGATGAGGGGAGAATTCTTTAAAATATGTTGATAGGTTACAATCTAGTCGAGTGCTCTTAGTAGAAATCTCTCAGTAATAGTCCTTGTTCACACCTCCTCAAGTGTCACTGTTGCCACATTATAATATGCTAAGCACACTGGAGAATTCATGGTTTATTCAATAACTAATAACGATGCATGTTTCTATTTCTAGGGTGTTCGAGAAGTGCCATGCAGTTGTTAACCCTGATAGGTTCTATGCAGCCTGTGTTTTTGATAGTTGTGCACTTCCCAGCTTAGACCTGGAATGCTCAAGTCTGCAGATCTATGCTGCCATCTGCGCTGATCAAAATGTCTGCATTGACTGGAGAAGTCATACCAATGGTGTTTGCTGTAAGTATTTAGCTGTTTTATCATGGACTGTTAGGGAAGCTTGTATAACTATTTCAGCTATTTCAGTTTGAACCATGGGAAAAGCCTATGCTAGGGAGCATGGCAGGGAGCTGGACTAGATGATCTTCAGGGGTCCCTCCAACTCAAACCATTCTGTGATTCTATGATAACGTCCAAATGATGCCATATTGCTTTCTGAGCAATGAAGATACCAATAAATTACAATAGCTGCTTTCCTCAAGTAATTGTCAGGTAACATTTTTATAAATGGAAATGATAAATGAGTCTGCAAAAATATGCATCCAGTTACTGTATCAGAAACATCTGTATTAGTAGATTTTTTTATTTTTTTATTTTTAGCAGAGTCAACTGTGTATTTTACAGGCAGTAGCAGATCTTTCATGTATTTAGTGTAATCAGAAGAGGATGGGAGGATAGGAATACACTCCTCTTTGAGAACTTATACAAAAGAGACCCAAATTATGAAAAAGTTGTATTCAGGATATAGACTCCTGGCTTTATCTCCTTAAATTTAAAGTATGGTGCTGTACCTCTGGCTAAATAGTATAAAGTAATCCCACTCAGAGACATGAGTCTGGTAACTATTTAATCTCTATGCTTCTCAAGATTGTCAAAGATACATAGGAAAATGACTAGTGTTTAATTTCTTGGCATAAGGTCATGGGTTTTTTCTATGATATTTTTCCTGAGCTGTTCCTCTTTTTTATTTTCCTATTCCAGCTTATGAATGTCCCAAACATAAAGAATATAGAGCATGTGGTCCTAGTAAAGAGATAACCTGCAAATCAAGGTAAAGAGTTCCTTCACTGTTAGATCTCATATAACTGTTCAGTCATACCTAAAGGATAAGTGGATGAGAGAAGTCAAACAGCCTCCTGTCCTGTCTTTAGCTGACTATCCTATTTGTTACCACTGTTCTCTTGATCCTAAATCTGGGTGCCTGTACTTTTTATTTGGCTAAACCAAACATGAAAAAGCCCTGAATCGCAAGTCTGCAGGTTAATTGCCCTGTTATTTTCAATTAATGGTTATCCAGCTTAACCTTCCTCTGCATGCCTGTGACAGTAATGGTGTTCCTCTGAACATTTTGTCTCATACAGTCAGCAGAATGAAACTGCAGTTAAACAAGTGGAAGGCTGTTTCTGTCCTAATGGTACAATGCTGTATGACTCTGGTGTGGATGTCTGTGTAAACACTTGCGGTGAGTTTTACCACTTCAATTGGATGCATGTTGATTTCCTTTTTGTTATGTCCTTTTGATGCATACAACATAGATCTGACTATGCAGTATTCACACAACATATAGTGGAGATATCTACTGTTATATAAGTGGTAATGGAAATTTATTTTGATATTTTCACAGGCTGTGTTGGATTGGATATGATACCAAGAGAGGTACGTTTGCTTCTATATTTCAAGAAGAGGTTTGGGATGGGGAGAAAAAAATGTTCTCTGTTTTGTCATTTCCCAGCCTCTCATTCCTGCTTTTACTTCTGTTCTTTTTAATTGGTAACCATGCAGTCACTCACATTATTTTCTTTAATGACAGTTTGGGGAAAGGTTTACAGCAGACTGTCAGGACTGTATTTGCCTGGAAGGTGGAAGTGGCATTATATGTGAGCCTCACAAATGTCCCAGTCAAAATAAGCGGAGTTGTAATGGAAACGGCTTCTACGAGGTCAATGAAGTCAATCCTGAAGACTCCTGCTGCCCCATTGTCACCTGTAGTGAGTTTTTACTTTTGTTTCTAGCCTTTCTCTACCCTTTATGAACTGAAAAGAGAACGTAAACTAGTTTAGCACCAGAGACCTGCAATAGGGAGTCACAAAATAATATCATGCTTTTTAAAATCAGTTTGTCCAGTGTTAGGGAAAATGGGTTTTAATATTGCAGTGACTCAGCATAACAGAATTTATGATTCTGGGTTTCAGCATAACTGAATCTACAGTTCTTGAGTTCAGAATCCCATATTAAAGTAAAATGCAGATCATAGAATTCTGTGTGGCTGTAAGGTTTTCATTTTGCAGCAGTTGCCTACGATCTGGGACAGTAACAATTGTTCACTGTTTCTCTGCAAAAAAAATGTGGTACTTTTCTTATACTTGATTATTACATACCAGAAGTTTTATAAACTAGTGTAGGCCCCCCCCATCCAGTGCCTGGAGTCACTAGGAAAAATGTGTCCCTTTTCTGCAATTTTTTTTCTTTGGGCAGGATCTGGAATATTCCCTAGCAGTGGAAAGTCTATCTTAAGTGCTCAGGTGGGAGTCTGAGAGATGCCTCTTCCTAGCCGTGATTTAATATATTTTGTGTTTCTCTTTTTTTTTTTTTTTTTTTCAGAATGCAATACAAGCTTGTGCACAACTGAACCCCCCAAGTGTACACTGGGATTTGAAGTTTATTCTCATATTCCCAGTGATCAGTGCTGTCCTGTGTACGAGTGTGGTAAGTACTCTGGAAATATATTACAATGAATAACATTATATATTATATAATTATTACATAATTTAGTATCAGGCTTAATGAGACTGTATGTAATATTGAAAGAGCTAATAACCCAGTTGGATTGCATGAATTGGTTACTATTAACATTGGTTATTACTGCCATAGTTATGACAAACAGCTGCAAAATCATATAGAGCTCTGGTAGTTCAAGTGCAGCTTTCCTGGTTGTAAGTACCTGTAAGAAAAGCTACAGAACTAACTGAGATTGTGGTCTCAGTTTAACCTAGAAAAATGTCCCTGTTAGTGTGCCCAAAAGAAGATAGCTTTACAAAGTCCGTTTTATTCTTAGTAATTGAAACAGGCAACTTCTTGTAACTGTCAGGTGAACATTCTTGGCTATGAACTGGACTACGTATATTGGGCCAAATCTTCCTCCCTTTTTGCATGTGAAGTATTAGGTTTTTTTTACTTTATATAAGCCTTATCTGCTACTAGAAATGGAAAATAACCAATGTATTTGAACATAAGCATTGTGATTCATTGTGGAAGAAATGAGTGTGACTAGAGTGGGGTAAAGACCTTTTTTTCCCTGATGTAACCGCCTAACTCCTTCCTTGTTAACAGTTCCCAAGAGGGTTTGTGTACATCAGAATGCTGAGTTCTTGGTAAGTTCCTGTTTCAAAAGTCTTCTGAAAATGCTTGAAAGACCAATTAGCATACTTTAACTGAGGTGCTAGGAGGAGCTTTATCCAGTAGAAAGAATATTTTAGAAAATTTCAGATTCCTGTCAGGGATTTATCAGCTCAGCATAGTTTAAAAATTTTCTGAAAATGTTGCCATGTGTGAGAGACTGAAGAATTGTTTCTAAATGTCAGAACCGGAGAGGGATATGGTTTTAGAGTAAAGTGTGTATACATTTTTAAAAGTCAGTTCACACTTACGGTCAGCACTTTATTTCAGTTTTAAGACTCTGCTTTCAGAAATGAAAAGATTTGTAAAGAAGGGTTATTCTGAATGGACTTAGATTCCCAACAAGTTCTTTTGAGTCTAGTAATTGATTTATTGTATATGTTGACTTCTCTGCTTTTAATATCTGAGTTCATCATTGCTGTGTAGGACTTCAATGAAGACACATACTAAATTAAGTTCAATATTGATGATGTTGTCATAACCAGCTAGCTAAATACCTATCCAGTAGTGTTTATGATGGATTCCTATTCCATTGCTTCGTTTAAAGGCTTCTGGGAATTAAGAAATGTCTGTCACACATCATATCTCATTAATACATGAACCTTTGTTTCTTTAAATTTACAGCCTAATTCCTCAGTCTTTGTTGATAAGTGTCAGAATTGCTTCTGCACTAATGAAGTTAACATCAGCACTCAACTGAATGTCATCTCCTGTGAACACGTTCCATGTGACACATATTGTGAACCTGTAAGTGACACACTTAAACAAACAAACAAAACTAAAATACACACGTACATGAAAAATACTGTGACCAATTTGTTGCATAATTGAAGGATAGGGAGCAGAAATCCAGAATCCAGCTCTGGCTTGGAAACAGACTGTCCTTGAGCAGTCTACTGGATGTAGCTTGGCAATGTAGTGAACAGTATTCAGTTCGTGTTGGGAGGATTAGCTAACAAATTTCTGTAGAGCACTTAGTGGAATGATATTTAGCTATTAGGCATATTTATTATAGTGCTTTAATTGATTCCATCTATAGCCTACTTTTATTACTTGTGTTTTGTGGAGTCAGTGATATTCAGGCACAGAAAGGCAAAATTCTAGAGTAAACTTCTAAGCATAATCAATTCACAGGTTAGTGTGTTTTCACTTATTTCTCCTCAATGCATCTATCAGAGCTCTCACTTTTATTTCATTTTAATATCTAGGGATATGAACGGCAATCAGTGAAAGGTGAATGTTGTGGAAAATGTGTGCAGACTAAGTGTATTATACATGCATCACACAGTTCCAACCTCATATTGAGTGTAAGTATGTTCTACATCTTACATTTCTACCAAATCTGTAAACTTCCCCATTTCAGAGAGTGAACATCCCCTTGGCAGAGATAAGGCTTAGTGTAACTTTATATCTGAAAGGTCAGCAGCTCACCTAAAGGAAAGCTTACCTACCTTTTTTTTTTTTTTTTTTTTTTTTTTGTCCTGAAAGAAGGATTCACAAAATCAAATTTTCTGGAAGGCTTTTTCTGAAATGACAAGTCAGTAATACAATAGCAAAGGATTTCTTGTGATATCTAGAAGCTTGAGCTTTTCTATATTATTTAATTTCTGTGTACTGAAGAATGCTAGGAAAGCCTGCATATGAAACAACTTTATTGCCCCTATTTAGTTTTCCCTAGGCAAAATCCATTGGCATGAATGACTGTTAATATCGCTAATGTGCTCTAAATGCTTTAGAGGTTTATTTCTCTTCCAAGGGAAATCCCATGGACAACTGAAGATTCTCTCCACTTGTGGCATACTGCAATACACACAAAAATCAGTATTGAAAATGGCTGCTAACCTAAAAATAATTGAGTGGGAAACAATATGAAAGTCGTTGTCAGAAGACGAAAATTTCTGCCTGAGCTCCCTTCAGCTTTTCTTATTACATTTTGTATTTCACTTGCAGCCTGGAGAGTTTGTAAAAGATCCTTATGACAACTGCACCATTTATAGTTGTACAAGTCTCCACAACCAGCTTATCTCTTCCACATCTGAGATTACCTGTCCAGCATTCAATGCGGAGAGCTGCAAACCTGTAAGTTAATGTGGAAAACTCACCCTCTACTTAATGTATAAATTACTTCAGTTTAGTGCAGCCACCTAACTAGCAACAAAAGTCACATTAAATTTTGATGATTGTTCTCCAAATTTTCTCTGTCCCAAGGGCACAGGTTTTCACTGCATCCATGTACAAACCTACAGAGTGTATAAAATAAGATACCTGGCTTACAGTTTAAAGCTTGTTGCTAGCATCTCTCCGTCAGTAGCCAAAAAAAAAACTGGTCAGCTCTGAGATAAAAGTCCTTGCTGATTGCTTTGTGTGGGGTCCTGTCTGAAAAAGAGCCATGTTTTCTTGAATATCACAGCTGTTCAGACAGTAGGCTGCCAGTAACACCATGCACCATTCAAATATAGAAGTCTCTGATAAAATGTTTTTCTGGGACTGTTTTTGAGTTAGAAATGCATGATGATAACTGTAGATTTCCTTTAAATCATAACCTGTATTTCTATGGTCATCTGTAAATTGATAGATTTCAAGTCTGGTATAGACAATTCTGTTTATTCAGATGCTAGAGTTTTAGCTACTAATTTCCAGCCAGTGGAGAATTTCTCTCCTCAGTTATTTGCCTAAAAGCCTCTTTAATACAGGGAATGAAAATAATACTATTTTCCTGTCTTTTTTGTTCTTTTAGGGAACTATTACATTCTTACCTAACGGTTGTTGCAAAACCTGTAAGTATGTCAGCATACCTGAATCAACAAAACAGATAATTAATTTTCTTCTTATATTAGCCCATATCATGGAGGCTGATATGTTAGTATTTGAATAGATACTTTTGTCTTTATGTTTGTTATTCCAAGCATTCAGTGCCCAATCTCTCTGGGAAAGTTTAAACTGAAGCAGAAAGACCACTTAAGACAATTTTTCAGTGCACTAGCTAAGCCAAGTGCGCTGAACTGCAGGGAACTTATGGAGCTATTTCACTGAACGTATGCTCTGATCTTTCCCCTTAGGTATACCTCTGGATAGTCCCACACCGTGCTCTGTCCGTGAAAGGGAAGACTTTATTGTCTATAAGAACTGCCGTTCTGTGGAGAGGGTTGTCATGACTGAATGTGAAGGAACATGTGGAACTTTCTCACTGTAAGTAAACTGATTGGACAATGAGATTTGAATTCTGTCACTGACATTATTTGCATAAAAGGAACAATACATAGGTAGACTAGAGAATGCTAGACCTGAAACTATCAGCTCTCAAACTCATGGGCACAAAATCATGGACAACTGAAGAGCTGATTAATTTTAATGCAAAACAGAAAAGGGTATTGGATTGCATTGGGATTTATGCTATGATAAGGTTTGTTCATTCATTAAGAGATGGCTTGTCTGTCATTTTTGTCAGACCATCTTGGACAGAAGTCATCACAAGAGAACATGGATTATTTCTTGTAATGTGAATGAGCCCAGAGAGCAGCCAAACCTGATGTTCATAAGTCGAAAAGTGGTTCTCAAGAATTAACATATAAAATGAAATACACATCTGTCTTTTAAAGGAAGTTTCAAACATGAATGATTTTTATACAGTAACGAAGTGAGAAAACAAATGCCTTGTGGGTGGTGTTAGTAGCTATAAGAAAGTGGCTGGTGTGACACCTGGTATTAAGCTATTAAAACACATTAAAAATATATAATTCTAACTCCCCAAAGTAAATGTTATTTGCTGTCTATCACTGAGTATACCACAGGGCACCTTACATGAGATTAACCTCGTCTTTAGTTTAAGATTAAGCCCCAGTTAGCCAGAGGGATTATTAGTATTTTGAAATACCTCATGGTCTTAGTGTCCTGCTGTGGTTGCCTCTGTACACAAACATAAGAAAAAGATGGCTCTTGACACAATTTATAGGCTGATAATGACAGGTTCTGCAGGTTAGGAATGGTGTTTGGGAAGCTGATGAACACAAGGTTGCAAGGTTACCTTATTGTGAGATAGCAACAGAAGGAGCTGCTGGTTCATCTTCCTGTTAACTCTGGTTTGGAATACACACTGTGATTTATTTGATACAAGTGTAGCTCTTGTAGCCTGTTGTTTGATGTGATGCCATTGTAGATGGCATTGTAGCCACATATCTATATAGTTTTCTTACTCAGCTCAGGGCTGCATCTGCCTTTAATTGTTTGGTCTGGGGTATTTATCATCCATCATTCTTTGATCTGGTGTATTTAACATCCACCAGTGCTGGGATGGTGAGAGGAATACAAGGAAGCTGAGCTCCTAGAACTTACTGTGTTTTTTTAGTAGGATCTAGATTCAATTTTTTATTTTTTATTTAACCAGAAAATCTCAGCTAAATGGAATGAATTTTAAAAGCATATTGTTATAACCACTGCTCTGTCAGATGAACTTAGCAGTATTCATTAGCCTTAATATGGCTTTTTTACATATTATACTAAACTTCTCACAGAGTTCTATATCTAACTTCACTCTTTCCTATGTACACTGGCTTCTAGCACAAAGTAATGTTGCCTTTCTCCACCTTAACAGATACTCTATTGAGGCCAATTCTTTGGAGCACAGCTGTTCCTGCTGCAGGGAAGCAAAAACTAGCACGAGGGAAGTGGAACTGAAATGCCCGTCTGGGCGCTCGATTCAACATAAGTATGTATACGTGGAAAGCTGCAGCTGCCAGGACACTCATTGCAACATCCCACAGTCCAGTGAGCCTCTGAGCATAGAAGAAAATCACGAGAGCACTCCAACTGTATCGGAAGGGCCATCAGTTTAACAACAAAATGAATGCGAAGAAACCTAACTGCATTCAAAGGGACTCTGCACTGCTCTCATCTTCCTTGACTACTTTTAAACTTTGCTTTTCCCAGTTACTATATTCTATGCATTCTCTGACTATTTTTAACAGTACTCTATTTATTTGTGTACAAAAGTACAGTGAACTTTCTCCTAAGTGCATAGCCCTCTGGATTGTTTTATAATCAGCTTATTTTCTCTGAATGATTAAAAATGCATTTCAAACAACATGGGGTTTGTGCTTATTCATGTGCTATCTAGATGAGCCTGAACTTTAACAGAGAAGGATTTTTTTTTTCAAGTTATAGGAAGTGAGTTGATGTATTTCCCAAATACTTTGGGTATTTCTTTGTAGCTCCCAAAAAACTGAAATATTAGAAGGTTCCGTCTGGAGGAGCCAACATGTAAGGTGGGGCAAAAATTTATTCTGCCTGCCAGAGCAAAGCTGAAGGTGAATAATGCATCATAAAACGATTCAGATAACTCTGAGAAACTTTCATTCTAGTTCAGCACCAGTCTCATTTTAGTAGGGCTGCGTGTGAATTAGAACAGTCTCAGTTCATCACTGTTATGTCTTTTCACTAAGCAGTCCATCAGCTGTGAGGATATGAAGTTTATTCACATTGTTTGAACTCTGAGGGATGTATAGCTAGTGTATATATCCCTCAGATGTATGCTAGATGTATACCATATACATCTCATCTACATGTATGCTAGATGTATACCTATAGTAGGAGGTCTTCAAATTTCAAGCTTCACAAAAAAGATGTCCATATCTGAGCTAGTAGTCCTAGGTTTTTCTACAGGAAATGGAGTGCAATAGCCATTTTCAACATTCATTCAACTCATGCCAAAGGAGATTAGTTGAATTGCACTCCAAAGTGCCTGTTTATCTGATGTCACTGCAAAGGTAGTTGAAGGAGATTAGCTGAGAGATGGACAGCTCTCTTGAAGATACCTGAAGTACAATTAGAGTAACACACACCTGCTGCTGTATGCAGAAATTGTATTTGGCATTATTTTTGCTTCTGTTAATGAACAGTAATTGTCTTACCCTTCTGAGGCCTCTTCTTGCACCATCAATCTGAATGCAAGCATCTTAGGTACCTAAAGTTGTAGAATTGGTGTCACCGTTTGGTGCTGCTATGTGTTGCAGCTTAAAAGGCAGGGACCAGTAGGGATGTACAGAAAATGAAACATCAGAAATTTGGTGTCTTCAAAATACTACCTTTAGAGAGCTCATTTCTGTGGTGGGGGAAAGATAGCTGATCTATGAAGAAAATTTTAGCCGCTCTATGTAGCAAGTGCCAGCGCTATGGAAGCCTGGTTTCTATTTCAGTACAGGGTTCTAAGGATTTCTCTAGGTGCAATGTGAGATGTGACTGAGACTTTTCTCCTGGAGCATTTACCAGGTCAGTCTCTCTGGTGGTTTCTTTGTTGTGTAACAACCTCTGTGCTGACAACCCTACTTTTCTTTGAGTTGTTTTTAAAGACCGCTAGTTTTAAAATCTGTTGGTCATTAGCTGTCTTTAAGATTTTCATTTTTTGTGGTTAAATTTGGCTGGAATCACTTCTGGAAATGAGCAGATACATGGTGTGATCACTTTTGCCTTGTTTCCTATGAAAAGGATAAAAAATTCCAAGTCATTAGTGGCTTTTTGCTGCATGCTATATTTACACTGGAGACTAAAATGTCCCAGACTTCATTTTTTTCATTTCTGTTTTGTAATCTGCATGGGCTCTTTCCATCCCTCCTAGTGACAGGCAAACTACTTGAAAATACAAAAGTTAAAAGATCCTGTGTAGTTAGTAACGCTGCAAATTTTGGCTTTGCCACTACAGGGCAGTCTAAGGCTAAGAATGTAAAATTACTTCAGAGCCAAAAAAAAAAAAAAAAAAAAGCCATCTGCCTACAAAAGGGAATTTGTACTTTGCCAGGTAGAGTTTTACCTCTGAGAATAGTGAATGTTGCTATTTCCCCACAGATGCTTGTATGCTTTCAGTAAGCATTAAAAGAAATTATTTTGATGGGAGTCAACATGCATGCAAAGCATGGTGTTCCTTACAGTGCTCTGGATTATAGCAGCCCCTTCAGTTTTTCTGCTGGTCAGTGCTGTCAGTGCTGCCTATAAGCAAGTTGGTTCCCAACCAGGCACTGTCAGAGAATTCTTACTTACAAGTGCTTGGCAGTTCCAGGACAAACTGTACGTGTCAAACCTCCACCCTTTTCTGCACATTCAGTCACCTCAGAACTTTGCATACCTGTGTTTCCATTGGGACTGGGTGACAAAATTGAATTTTGAACAGTCTGAACTTTTTCTAGTGGATAAATCCTCAAATAGCCTCTCAGGGAAAAAATAAGTTTTATTTCTGTATCCTTTCAAAGAGAGCAGTAGTGGCAATGAGCAGCACTTTTGCTCTTTCCCACAATGTTCTTGAAAGCAAATGGAGACCTGTCCTGCCTGAGCCCATGGAGCATTTGGTTTCTTAAGCAGGAACTGTTGTGTCTGCAGGTTACAAGCGCGGTCTCATTTGGAAAACCCAGGAGAGTAACTGAGAAATCTCAGACAAGGCTATGTAAGCCCTTTCGGGGCTGCAGAAAAGATGGTGGAATCTTCTGATCCCATTGCTTTCCAGCCAAGACCTAAAGGGGTGCTGACAACTTCACAAAATGTATTGGTGCTGGATGAGAATGGGCTGTCCTCCAGGAATTTTGCAGTCCCCCAGGGCCCAGCAAGAAGGAAACAGTAGCAAGAGCTCCAGCAGAGTTCATCTGGGCGACAGGTTGGCTGGAACTCTGGCATGTCTCCATACCTGAGTCCCGTGTTCTCTTCCTAGACTTTCTGCCTGTATCCCAAGTACAGGCTGGAGCTACAATTTACCCGTAGCATTGCCTTGGTTGCTGGAGGCGTGAATTTTGAGTCCCTTCCTCAGATGGAGGCTCCTCCAAGGTGATCAGAAGCTTGAGCAAATCCTTTCCAGGCAGCTGTTGTCTTAAAACGTGCTCCTCACAGCATAGACCCAGCGCAGGAGACCACCGCTGAACGCTGGAGAAAACCTGAGTGGGTTGCCTACAGCTCAGAGAGGGTGCCATTGCCACACTAGTAAAGAGCACTGGGAACCTCCACTCCTCCTAAAAGAAAAGCTCATTGCCCATTTGCTTTGTAGACTGTTTGGGGCTGGGGTAGGGGGTTTACACAGAAGTATTCCCTGAGATGCACCCTGAGTCTTCCTTACAGTAGGTTACATGCTTCCCTAGAAGCATGGTAATTGCAGTGTGCACCTTGTTTGTGGAAGTGTATGGGTTTTGTTACCAGCTGTAGTCTTCCCCGAGGTATCCTGAATACCAGACAGTTTCTTTCTTACTATTTGGAGAGGTACTGGAAACTCGGTGCTGTTCATACGGCTCTACAGTAATACAGTAAGAACTTTCATCTGGATATAAAAATGAGTTCTCAGAAGATTTCCAGATAAAGTGAACACAGTTGCTTTATGAACCATTTTACTGGATGACTGTTTCAAGAACACCAAGGGCAAAAAGGCAAATGCTTGTTAGCAATATGGAAAAAATCACTACTGTTATCTGAGGTGAGGTGGATGGGATTCAGAAGGAGGGGGAGAAGCCCCATGCACACCAGGAACAACCTTCCACAAAAGAATACAAGATGGGGATTTCTGATCTGATAGGTATCCTGTTTAATGCTGTAATTCCATATTACAACATTATAATTTTTTGCTGTAGGAGAGGAAGGGCAAGATAGAATTTTCCATATGTTTACCGTTGGACTGTACTTTGCTAAACCACACTTCACTGAACTAAGCACATGCAACTCTGCACATAAGTCCCAATCAAAGGACTTCAGCAAAGGCAAAGCCCTGAGTAAATAATCATGTAGTTATGGTGTTTGTTGTACACTGTTTGAACTTGTGTAACAGAGCAAACCCAGATACTGTGAAAAGAGAGGAAGCAGAAATAGACTGAAAAACTCAAAAATCACAGGAAGAGAAATTATTGTGAACTTTATGTCTCACAAAAGCTAAAATTTATTTAAATAACTGTAGCTTTGATGTACAATTTCTTGTATTTCATCTCCCAGCAGCAGCTTTGGGTGGTGGGGGTATTTTAATGGAGAACAAGTTCTTCTAGTTAAGCAGCCCTCTTCTTCAGCCAAATTTCCTAAATTAACTCAGTCTTTTCAGGCTACTGTAAACCTCTGTGCTCTTAAGTGGCCACCTCACAGATTAACTTCCAACCAGGCTATATAAGCCATATTCCCATCACTAATGTAGAAAGTCATTATACGTTGGTTTTTGTTGTTGTTGGTGGTGGTGGGTTTTTTTTTTTTTCATTACCCTTTCAAAATCTTATGTGTTTAAACTGGACTTTTTTAATGGTTCAGTTTTTCAGCATTCATATGTAAATATGCTTGAATTCCTTTCACAAACTTGTCTCTAGAATGGTGAAAAACATCACATGTATCTTTTTTCCTTATTCCAAGACTTAAACTTTGAGAAAACTCACAAAACATATTAGAACTCATTATGTATTTTTGATATTGCTTCAGTGCAACAACTTCCATTTTGGAATGCACTTCTGTTGCAGGCTGATTTAAAGACAGAAAATACTGTGTGTCTCATTCTACTATGCTTTTGGCTAGCCTCTTCTCCAAATTTGACAAAGAACTGGGTTCTCCCAACTGCTACCAAGCTTCCTTAGTTCCAGGAAATCACAGATCTTCCAGTGTTAAGCAATTTCCCTTCAACACAAATGATTTCTGTAGGGTGCAGTTTAAGCTGAAGAAGGGTCTGTAGCCCTTAAAATGTTCTGTAAATTCTTTATGTAGTTCATGTATGCACATTTATATAAAACACTAGTAGACAACGGGTAGCTTTTAAGAATCATCCTGGAAATTTATTCCTGGTTATATTACATGATATGTTTGGCAGATAAAACCTCCTCATTTGCTTTGAAGGCTGAGAAGAAGGACATAAATGCTAGTCTTCACTTGAAGAAGAAGCAATACAGCCAAACCATACCAAAGCAGTTAATCTCCGCCTTTCTTTTGGCTTGTAGTAACTTTCAGTCATTGTGGAAATGGTTACTGCATGTATAACTTCATGTAATTTCAGAGTTATACAGACATCAGTACTAGGTATGCAGTGGCCTTTTTTGAACTGTCTTGTCATCCATGAAAGAATTAATTGCTTTTAAAGGGTGGGGGAGCTATGAAGCTCCAAGTCTTAAAAGCAGAATATTCATATCATTCCCCAAATGGGCCTGGGGTTCTCTTTGTTCTGCTACTCCATGTTTTCCATCAGGAAGGCTGTTAAAAAAAAATAATCTTTAAGGTAGAGAAAGACCAAGGGCCCAACCCCCTGAGGAGATGGCTTTCTGTGCAGGGAGTCTTTCTGAAGTGCCAGTAGGTCAATGAGACCTGTGTGCACAAACACCAATCAGCCGTGTCATTACTCCTGTATGCGGATTTTGAAAGATCTACATCTTCTTGAAAACACACACACAAAAAAAGAACAAGTGAACTGATTCCTTGCAAACGGGAGTAACTGATGCCTTTAATTAGTTCAGGAAAGGTCAAGGAACCCTATGGCAAGATGAGAGGTTAAGGAGCTTTATGTTTGTTCTAAGGTAAAAATGTAAGAAAACACCCAACCATCTCCTATCAAAATTAAAATATCAAAGGCATTCTTCATGTATTTTAATATACAATTAATGACAGAGACCCAGTCGCTGTTCTTCTGCCTGCTACAGATCACCTTATGCTGCCAGTCATTTCAAACTGTGTGGTGGATGCAAACTTGATGGACCAAACAAATCTTTGAAGTAAATTTCCTAAATTCAATGGGATTATACCAATAAAAACAATCCATGTTGAATTCTTCTGGCAATTAAGTGTGTAATACAGTGTTGTAACCATCAGTTACGTAAAATATTTTGCCAAATTAATTTCAGATGTTATCACGTGGATTATCAGTGCAAGAGGGCTTGATATCAATTCCTAAGTAATTGTTTTCCTAGCTAGCTTCACCTTCTTAATGAAGTAAACAGCATTTCTGTAGTTACTATCTAGGCAGTGCTGGTAAAACACAATTTCATTGTGCATACACATTGTAAGATATATTACTGTTACGTTTGCCTGAAATGAAGGGGAATATGAGAGGATTTCCACGCAGAACCGTACCGGCACTTGGATTCGGTATGGTAATTGGGTGTGAATGGTATTAATCCCCAAGATGCCCCCAGTTTGAGTGCCGCTTTACCAAGTTTGTATCAAAAAATATGGGATGTGAGTCACTGGTGTATTACGTTACCTTCATGATGGTTTATCTCCAGTGAGTCAGTGGCGATAAAGAAGTTGAGTTAATATTTACCAATTGTATTTACTAAAATCACATACCCTTTAATGGCAAATGATCCATGAAATGGGCTGTAAAGGGGCCAGGAGGAATTGTTCTTTTTGATAGTACAGCTGCAGCAGAGTGAAGGCCTCTTGAGCTAGAGGGCCCAATAAAGGGAAGAGTTATTAATCCTGGTGTGTCACTCTAGGGGCATTAATTATACCTTGCGTAGCTGTCATAGCAGTAATTCAGTAGTAATGGATCAATGTATTCACAAAGTACGTGTTGGACTGAATTTCCTTCAAAAAAAAAAAAAAAAAAAGCTGCCATATATGCCTTCTGAAACCCTCAGTGTTGCCACACTTGACTATAAAGACTTAATTTGAATGCAAATATCCTCCACCTGTCAGTAGCCCTGAAATCATTGCAGGGGATTGGGGTATCCAAAGATTTCCAAGGAGTGTAGCCCACATTCTCAGCAGAGAAGCCAGAAGCAGCAGCCCTGGTTAGTCACTAGCAGGATCTCTGCTCCCGGAGAGATAGGAAAGCAGCAGCAAAGGTGATGGAGCAGACAAGCAGAGGTAAGAAAATGGTGCAGAGCAGGAGGACTGGGTCTGCTGTGTCCCTCAGCAGCAAGAAAAGGGCTCACATCCTCTTAGCAGAGGCTTCCAGATGGCTGATGTTACTTTCTGTGCTGAATGGAGCAGAAATGAATGGTGATGCAATGAGTTATTTGTTTTATTCTGTCTGTCCCTTGGACACAATTCTAATGTGTGCTGTTAATGTTCCTCCTAGGACCATATGTGCTGATTGAGGCTTGCAGGGGGAAATCATGCTTTAGCTCATCCCTCCTGCACACTCTGGCATGCCCCTGAACCACGTGTAGGAGACAAGGGGCTGGGAGTTGTGATGGTAAGTCTCGACGTGTCCTTGTCATATAAGGACCACTCCAATCTGAATGCTATCTTTGGTGAGTATTTCATATGTTGTTCCTGTCCCTTTCATGGTACCCCTGGGGGATGAAGCAATTTTGTTCTAGGGTCAGGAATTAGATTGCTGGGTTCTTGTTCTTCTTTCTGCTCTCATATCTATGTGAATGAACTATACGCCTTGATTACCTGTGTGGGAATTGGAAAGGAAGAGGACAGCAATTATAAAAATAAAAAGGACCATATCTCAACAGAGTTCTGCCCTTGGATTTTGAAACTAGCCTTGATTTGAGCAAACTAACAGGTTTCAGCTTTCTACCATTAGCTTTAACAACACTCTCCTTTCTATGTCAGTGGCTGTGGGCTACTGCCCTATGTGATTTTCCTCCTTGGTTTCAAAACCCTTTGCCACACCTACAATTATCACTGTTCTGTGGTCTGAATGAGGAGGCTCCATCAATCAAAAGTTCAACCTGAAATTTACTATGGGAGTCTGCTGACTTTGAGGGTTACTATTGCACTGTGTAGGATTTCAGGTCATCCTGGTATCTACAAGGTCCTGTTGTCACAGTTTGGGTTATCTACTAGGTATTCTGCAGTCTTATGTTGTAACTGTGTGGGTGGAGAAGAGCGGGGAAATATGCATTGTGATTAAAAGGAAAAAAAAGCAGATATCTACTGCTTCCTGCACCAGTGCCGTACAGCCTGTCAGTTTGTACCCTAGCCAAAATGGCAGGGCTTCAAGAACAGACTTTACCTTCCAATAGTGCCCTGCCTCAAATGCGACTGACAATGGAATTAATGGGGCACAGGCAGTGGAAAAGGGGTAACGTGAACTCATGTTTCATGTGCTGCACAATGTTCTTGCTTGCTGGTGCGGGGTTTTCTTAAAGAGCAGCGGCAGCCACAAATCACCTGGCAGACATTTGTGCCTGCACCTCTGTAAGCCACTTAGAAAGTGGCTCAGAAACATTTAAGAGGAACAGCTGAAACAATCAGGGGGCCAGCTTTAGGATACTTAACTCTGCATATGCCAGGAAGCTTGGTAAAGCGGTGAGCAAGACACAGTCCTCAAGGCTGGTTCACTGTCTGCCAACCAGATAAAAGGGCACCTGTTTTCCCCAGCAAGTCCATGGACTACCTTGGCCTAAGGACTTGCAACAAGGATGAAACCTAAGTGCACTTCAAGCCATGTGCTCACTTTCTGCTGGGAATCATTCTGGTATTAATGTATTCCCGAAGGGGCATGGAGCAGCTGAATGTGTGGGAACAGCTGTTACGCATGTTTGCCTGATTTGCCCAGGCTGGGTGAGGGGCTTCCTCTTTGACAGAAATTATTTCCCCACAGCACGGACAAGTTGAAGGTCAGCTTGTGCCAAGACAGCAGGTAAATCTCTAAAGAAGACCCTAAAATAACCGACATCAAACACCTGTGACGGCATATCTAAGAACTGTCCTACAGAAGGACATAGGTCAGACCATGACTGAGCCCTCTGGATTTTTGATGGTTATGACTCTTTATAACCATGTTATGCTTGACCTTAAGATATTTTTTGCTTGGCCATTCGGAAAAAAACATCAAGCCAGCAGAGGCAACAAATGTTTCTCCTTGAGCTGGGGAACTGTGCTGATGTGCAAACCAGAGAAAAGCTGTACAAAGAGGGCAACGATTGCTTGTTACTAATCAGATGCTATGAAAATGAAAAGTGATTTTTGCCTAAAGAAAAGGCAACAGTGTAGGGAGGGAAATATATATTTTAAAGAAAGGGGCTAAGAAAATGACAGCTCTCCATCCCCACATGAAGAAGAGAAATAGATAATTGTCTTTTCCAAAAGACAGAACATTGTTGGGTGCTAAACATGAACAACTGAAAGGAAAATGAATGAAGCTCCACCTTTCAGGGACCCCGCCATCAATGTTTTGTTCTCATGCCAAATTCCTGGACTATAAAAATCTGCCTATAAGCCAAGAAAAACACACTTCCCTGGAAGGATTTTCAAGTTACCACTCCATGGCAAGATGGAAATTAAAAATGGGAGGTTGTTTTGGATCTTCTGCCTAATTTGGAGTTGTTGCAAGGGCAAAGAACCAGTTCAGATAGGTAAGAAAAAAAAAATCTAAGGTTATTTGCTTGCATATTGATCTCCATAGGTGACAACTAGAGTTATCAAATGAAAACATATATTCACAAGATATGCCAAAAACTAACATTTGCTTTTTCATCTTTAATTTAAGCCATTTCAGTGTTACTGTTGTTCTGTTGTTTTTTCCCACCACTGTGTAGTTTATCAATTGCTTTATGTCTTAAGCAACTCATGTTAAAAAGCAGAGTTTCTGCATGCAGTTTGCATCCAAAAAAAAAAAAGTTACCCCCCCCCTTTTTTTTTTTTTTACACATTTTGCATACATCTTTAATAGAAGTGTGTCAGCATAATGCCTGCTAAACTTGATTGACCAGTATGAAATACTGCATTAGAAGTAACCACACTTCTGTGGTCTCTTGCACCGTTACCTCCTGGTTTGGTTCTGAATGTCTTATACTTTTCCTAATCACTTAATATACAAACAATTGATATGACTGTTATTGCTGTACTAGAAATTCTAGAAATCCACTCCCAAGAAGAAACCAAACTTTCTAATTTTCCCTCATTATTGTGTAAAAATGTGCTAAATTACCCTATTCCACTTCAGCGCTGCAAACACCTATGTAAATTACAATCCTTTTAAACAGCTGTTTTTGTGAGAACTTTGTCACTTGAGTTTCTGTTGCATGTTTTTAACAAGATTAGATTTCTTTTCTGTGCTCCCCTGCTATTTCTTAGGTATGAATATCTCATAAGATTTTAGAGTTCACTGAGTATACTAATAACTGGTTTTGATTTGATCTATGAAGGAAGTTGCCATGTTGTTATTCATAAACGTGATGCATCAACAATGCAAACAAATCTGCTCATTTTTGCTTGCCATTCTTTCAGACGGGCCCAGAAGAGATTCCAAAATCATAATGTAGCAAGCATGTCTTATTTAATTCAAGGTGTAGCTTTCTTTTGATTTCATGTTGGCTTTATGCATCTCAGTGGTATGAAAACTACTTTCTAAAGTGATGTCTTAAATGCACTTAAAGTATCTAGCAACACTGTTGACAGAGGTACAACTCAGCTCCAAGGCACAAGTTTGTTTGAAATGAAAAACAAGTAGCCCTGGGCTGACTGCTGAAGCTGGTGGCGGCCTCAGCTGTGGCTGTCATTTTGCTGAAAAGCCTGGTGGCCTCTGGAAGGATCTCAAGAACAAAGCTCTTGTCTGTGTTAAGGGGTAGGAGTTCCAAGGCAGAAATAACATTTAGGCAGCCAGGATGTGATTGCCCTCATTTCGCTTTAGATATCTAGAATGTAGATTTATGTCTCCATCTAAGAAGGCACCTCTCAGCAACCTTTGTAGACAACAGAGAGAAACAGGCAGCCTTGCAGCAGGTTTCATCTCCCTCCTAGCTGGATATCTAAGATAGGGAAGCTAAGCTTCTTCTGCTTCTCACTGTTAACTTCAAAGGAGCCTGGGTTTGTCTGATCATATCGGAGGTTTCTCTGAAATGGACTTCTAAAGAAATTGAGATGAATCTCATTTCTACAAGCTGGTATCTTCCAGGGGGTTACATTTTTGCATTCAAAAATCTCTAATTTTTCAACAAAAACCTCATGAAAGACGACTCATTAACCTCCCTCTCTGAATCTTTCTTTAGTCCAGGTCTCTACTGTTGGTAGGAGCGAATGTGCCACCTGGGGCAATTTCCACTTTCATACGTTTGACCATGTTAAGTTCACTTTTCCTGGAACCTGCACGTACGTCTTTGCTTCTCACTGCAATGACAGCTACCAGGACTTCAACATCCAAATCAGGCGTAGTGGCAAAAATAGTCACCTTATCTACTTCACGGTCACCATTGATGGGGTGATCCTGGAGGTGAAGGAGACTGGCATCACAGTGAATGGAAACCAGTAAGTAATGACTGTATGGCTATTTTCTCGTGTTGTCAATTTATTGCTAGGTGTTAGCAATCAGTGGTCTGTCTAGAAAGGAGTCCTGCCATGTGGAGGTGCAAACAGCTGCGTACGATCTATTCATAGCATGTTGAAGAGGGTATTGTGAAGAGTCCATCCTGTAGTGGTGGAGATGGCAAGAAGCAAGTAAACTACAATTCCTAGGGTTCAACAGCAATGCTGCTAGAAAAGGCAATTTGTTTGGAACAAAACATAAGGTGTAGGTTTCCTTAATGTTGCTTGCATTTGGTGGGATTGAGGATAAAATCAACACTTTATAGAACAGATTTTGTAGTAACTCATTTTTTTTTCTCAAAACGTTATTTCTGTGACACTAACCTTAGTGCTGTTGCTACTCAGAAACAGATGGTCCTTTTAGAAGCAGTTTGCTGTTCCCAGATAGATTAGTCTAGAAATGACACTCCTTTGCAGATCACAGCTTGCCTTGGGGTCTTCTATGCAAAGGCCAGAATTTTCAAAGTCAAAATCCACACCTTTAATTCCAATCTGGAATAAACCTGAAAGCAAAGTGCAAGCAGAAAGTTAAAAATATTCCATGAATAAACAGTCAACGTGCAACAGTAATGAAAGCTGGGTGTATTCATAAGGGCAGCCTTCATGAGAAGTGTAGTGTCCTGCTCCCAGCATATAGGTATGAAGGGCTGAGGCAGGCTTTGTCTCTGGGAAGAACACTCACAGTTTTGTTGGAGAGAAAAATCACAAACATTATGGGCTGTCTTCTATTGATAGCCATCCAGAAACAGCCAAATACACAGTAACATCACCAGATGTATCTCCCAAATCAAAGGGACAAGAAATCTTCTGTCTTCAAACCATTTTCTGATTTATATATATGTGTGTGTATATATTTTATATTTTGTTTGTTTGTTTTGGGGGGGTGGTTAGGAAAGTGAATAATAATAGCCTTAGTTAAATCAAAAAGTAACATGGCTCTGAGTCACATCAGTACATTGGAAGCAGAACAGACCAAAATGCATTTGTGACTTCAAAATACCAAGGAAAATCCTGGAGAGATTATGATAACCTGTGGTATCCTCAAATGGGGAGCAATATCCCAGTATTGTGATCTTGTTCCTTATAACGCTTTGAATTAGGGCCTCAGTTCAAGTAGACAAGCAGTGCTGCATTGTTATAGGTAGACTGGCTAACTTGCTATTGACATGTTCATAACCAAAATACATTGTGTTGTGGATTAAGATTATTAGAATGTCACAGTGGACAAGGTGATAGACCTAAATTAATGCATTAATGAGGATGAAGGCTGACCTTGAAAAGAATATCTCCATGGCATATATGCCTCCTTTTGACTCTAGTTCTTCTTCTCTATATTTCTGAGAGGATTTTATTTATTTATTTTTCCAATGCTATCTGTTTTGTTCCCTCTAATTTCCAGGATCCCTGTGCCCTTCAGCTTGAAGAGCATCCTGATTGAGGACACCTGTGCTTACTTCCAAGTCACTTCCAAGCTGGGTCTGACACTCAAGTGGAACTGGGCTGACACTCTCCTAGTATGAACAGCCAGTTAGTTGTTTTTCTCTTGGTGAACCTCATCAATGATGAAAAGCAGAGCTGGATGCAGGCACAGTGTTGAATACTGAGGGGTGGCAGAGGGGGGGAGGTACCACTGTGCCCATAAACTGATGGGGACATACCACACTAGTTAATTGTTTCATGGGGCAGGGCAGTACAGCTGCAACACCCAGGCCTCCCCAAGCAATTTTACATGACAAAAGCTGCTACTGTTAACCCTGCAGATAGCATCTCTACAGTTATCTGCTTCCTGCATGGGTCACTGGCAGAAGTACAGCTAGTGCCCCCAGCTCTGACTTGTTTAGTTACCCTCTTTCTCAATTCACATCGCGTGTGGGAAACTAATCTGTGGGGTCAGTGCAGACCTTGGCCTCTCTCATTCCAGGGCATTGTTATGGGGAAGTTTCCCTCTGTACATTCACCCCAAAATACCTTCTGCAGTGGTAGTGTATTTACACTTTTGGGTGTGAGCATTTATCCTCCACAATCAGGACTGAGATTAAATAAATGGAAGTTGTATGTCATGTTTAGCAGGCCAAAGAGAGAAAGAGGGTAGAAGGTGAACACAGGGGGGGGGGGAAATATATCAGGAAGCAATCAAGTTGTAATTCAAATTCTGATTTAACGAAGTATTTGCTTCCCCCTCCCTCTGTACTAGTTAATACTTGAAGTATTACAGGCATCACCTGTAATCACCTGTGCAGCAGACACAGTTTTAGGGTGACATGCCTGTAGGAAAAGCACTGCCTTTTGTAAGTGGACCTGAGTCATGCCACTGTTACTCTCCAAGCAATTGGGAGTGATTAAGTGCAATAGTTCTATCTAGCAAGGCTGTAATGTGTTAACCTGGCTCTCTATTGCCTCTGTGTATGGGCAGAACAAGTTATGCTGGGCAGACCCACCCATAGCAATGCTATGAAGTTTTCCATTTAGCCTATGAGCTAGAAAAAAAAAATAATAGATACTGCTAAAAGCTGACCAGAAGCTGATTCTTCACATCTTCCAGCATCAGGGAACAGTTATCTGCCCAGTACTCTCTACTGGGAGACCCTGGTCCAAGGATTAGTCCAGTACTCAGAATACTGCAGTTAGCTATTTAATAGGTAGGAATGTCAATTGTTGGAAAATCATCATCTCATCTGAATTCAGTCTGTCTGCCAGTAGGTTTTGTGGTGGGTTTGTAACTGAAAAGGGGACTTCTAAAAACAGGTAATAAGCATTTCTGCCAGTGTGCTTTTTTTATAGTGAACCATCTGGTAACGTACTGATGATGGGGGGGGAAAAAGCCTTTAAACTCTAGGTTTCCTCTCTGCTTTTGTTTCTTAGCTGGACCTGGAAGAAACATATAAAGAGAAAATTTGTGGTCTCTGTGGGAACTATGATGGCAATAAGAAGAATGATTTGATTTTGGACGGTAGGCCATGAATGCAGTGTGTTCCACAGAGAACAGGAGTGTGTTAATATATGGCATGAAACTTGAATTTTGTTTCCTCTGAGCGGGGTTACAGTTTTCCTGACAGATGTCCTGAAATACCCCAACGTTTCTGTAGATGGGAGGTGCAACTTAAGAGGTTGTGGAATGATTTGGGATCCTCTGCTCTTTGCAAACTTGCAAGTCTCTCAAACCTCATCGACCCAGTTTAATTGCCCAGTTGTCATGTAGCAACGTTGTCATGTAGCAACATTGCCAGGTTTCCGACTGATAGTACCAAACTTTAAGGAACTTGTAGTCTCAAATGAGCCATGACTGCACTTTCTGTCCTTCCATTTTCATCATTTTACAGTTGGGTATCAAGTGTGATTAGTTTTGGCTCTGAAATGAAATGAAAGTGCCATGACTGACCCAGACAGGTTTCACTGAGCATCTTTACAGAAACTGCGGTGCCATCCACTGACACCTTCAGATATTACACTGGGCTGGAAACGCCAGCACAGCAAACAGATGAGACTACCGTCCTGCAGCAGGGTGTGTGAGCGGAGAGAAACCTGCATCCCAGGGTACTTAATGCAGGACTAAAGCCAAAATTGTAATACCATCAATTCATGTAATACCTAGACTTTTTAGGTCACCAGAAAAATACTGTCATCTACCTCACCCCTTCAGAAAGAACTGAGAGATTTGATTAAATATACCACTTGTAGTGGTAGATTTGGAGTTCATTGTCATACTTGATATTAAGCTTTTTGGGCACATCTTAGTCATGTTTCTGCCCTTTACTTCACAACCGCAATTGGTAAAACCTAGAGCCAGTTCAAAATTTTCTGAGGAAACTGTTTTCTGTTGCAAAGCGTTGCTCTAAGTAAAGCAAGGCTCTTCTTTTATGCTTCTGGTTCCACTGGAACCAATATCCACTGGAATCCAATATTTCTGGTTGAAATATTTATATTTCAAACTTCTGTTTGTCAGAAAAATTTCTCAGATCTAGGATCTATCTGGTAATGCCTTGGTCAAGTGTATCCCTATAACTAGTGTAATACATATATTGTGTGCCTCTCTTCCCATCTTGTCTAGCCTTTGAAAAGTAGTAAGTTCACAGATGATTAGGAGCATATGCACCTAAGGCTGCACTTCAGGCTGTGATAGTAGAATGAAAACTAAACTGTATGGCCATTACACATGCAAATACAGAATTCTGTAAGTCCAAATGCACCCATAACAAACTGAACTCTGAAAGTGATGACGTGCAATAGAAAGGTCAAGAATTTCATGTGATTATTACTGCCCAGACTGCCAGCAGTTCTTGATACAAGTGCGCCAAATGCCTGGTTCTAGCCCAGCAGATATTATGCCAGGCTGTTATTTTTTATATTATGAATGCTGTGGTTAAGCTGAGGCATTTGGTAAAGACCATGCTTTGGGCCTTACAGCCCCAAAATGAAGTGCATATTTATAGCAAAATAGCTGATCTAAAGGATTGCAGACAGTCACTCAGATGCACCTGGGGATTTTGCAGGATATCAAATGCACCCGAGGCAGTTTGGGAACTTTCACAAAGTTGAGGATCCATCTGAAAAGTGTGCTGATGTGAGTCCAGATGATCACACTGGAAGGCATCCTAGGAGGGAAGATGATAGATGCAGTAAATATGTAAGTATGTGTGGCTAAGGAGTATAAACCCTCCTGAACTACAGTCCTTGAGGGACTGTATGAAACAAAGGTTGTTTACAGAGCATGCAGTGAACTGATTTTGTCAGGAGTCCACCATGAATCTTGGCAAAATGTTATCTTATAGTTGAAGGAATATCCTATTTGTAATGTTAATGAAATAGATCATGGGAAAATATGCAATTTTATGATAGCTTCCAGTCCAAGAAAAAGAACCTCATAACAGAAAATTATACCTGTATGGCCTCTGGAGTTCAATGTGACCATGAACTTGTGTCATCAGAAATTAGGATGCACGTCCAAAAACCTGAAAGTTGGTAAAATGTCAATTATTGCTTTTTTTCTTCTTCCTCCTTTTTTTTTTTTTTTTTAGAAAAAAATGTGCAAGAAACTTCTCTCCCATTTTGGAAACTGCCCCAAAGTGGTTGCTTTTGATGATTATGTAGCTACCTGCACTGAGGATATGTGCAGCTGTATGGTTAATTCTTCTCACACTGATTTGGTTTCCAGCTGCATATGCAGCACTTTAAACCAATACTCTCGAGACTGTGTCCTCAGCAAGGGAGACCCAGGGAAATGGAGAACCAAAGAACTTTGCTGTAAGTAACTATTGCTCTGGAGATCTCTTTCAGGTTAGACATATATGTACAAACCCTGATCCCAGTAGAGCAAAGATAGGAGCTCTGTTAACTACAGTGAATTAGTCTGTAAAAGTACTTTTGACAGAAACATTGTTAATGGAAAAGCTTCTACAAATTTAACTTGATTTTGCTCCTTAATTAGAACTTATATTAGGATTTCTTACCCCTCCTCATTATGGCTATTTTTTTTCCCAGTTCTTTTTTGAATTTTACCACGCACAGTTAATTTATAACTAATCTTGTTTTAAATTTTGATGTCTAGTCCAAAGAAGTCACTGAGAAGTTTAACACATTTGTTCTTAAATGGTCCTCACTCAGTAGTTGCAGCTATTGGGCAGGAAATCACTATAAATTCGGGGGGAAGGCTACAGGTAGTTCTTCCAAACAGCTGTTGTGAATTGGGATAGAAGACTAATGCCAGATGACTGATGTTTGAGGCAAAAATAAGTTATTACAATATGATACATCCGGATAGAGAGTTCCCCAACCAAGATATGGGGGAAAGGAGGAAGGAGTTGGGCAGTGATGCAAAGATTTTAGAGCACTTATAACAGTAACATACCACATTTTCATTTGGTCTTGCAGATCAGGAATGCCCAAACAACATGGAGTACATGGAATGTGGAAATTCCTGTGCTGATACTTGTGCTGACCCAGAAAGAAGCAAGATTTGCAAAGCCCCATGTACAGATGGCTGTTTCTGTCCTCCTGGTAAGGCATCTACTTCTTCCAATTGGTCACGCACATCAAGGGACAAAGAGGAATATTGCTCCTTTTCAGTTAGTGGCAATTTTTTTCTTCATGATTTTACACTAAAAGCAGTGAACAAACTGTTTCTTCTAGCATAATTAAGCAACTTCCTTCTTGGAAGAGTCAGATCTCTAAAGATCCAAGATCATAACAATGGAGAAGGGGAGAGAAAGGATGTTTTCCTAAAGACTAGGCTGAAAAAAAGGTACAGATGTAGAAAAAGGAAAGAGGTTCTCCAGACAGTAGAAATGCAGCTGAGGATGTCTGGTGAGATACCTCCTTGTTACAAGTCTAGGTGTATATCTAGCCTATGGGATGATAGCTATGACTGTAGGTTAAGTCACATGTAAAATAAATGCATTGGCGGGTACATGCTTGAGCAATCTTGCACATGAAGAATTTGAGTTCTGATTTGTTAGATGCACTATTAGCAATGGATGAAAACCAGCTCATATGCTTATGGTCTGGCATTTGACAATCCTGCTCATGGTGTAGGATTACAGTGACATGCAGAGATACTCTTTTGTTTTTGTATTGCTGTGTTGCTTTTATTTGAGGTCTAGTAAAAAACGCTTCTCATCAATTAACACCTGAGAGGGCCTGGTGTGTTTTTTTCAGTAAAATATACCCCAATCGTTTACAGAAATGCTGAATCCTCCAGAGTTTTTTGCTTATTCTGATCTTCCTTCGTGGTGTTTCCCAGACTCACCTGAAGAATATTAACTAGCTAATATGTCTAAACAGGAACCATCCTTGATGACCTCGGTGGCAAAAAATGTGTCCCCAGAGACAGCTGCCCCTGTATGTTTCAAGGCAAAGTCTACCCATCTGGAGGGACTTACTTTACTCCTTGCCAAAACTGGTACTGTTGTGAACTTGATTGCACTAACAAGGAAGAGGCAATTATTGCAAAGCATTGATGACTTTCATTCTGTTCTTTTCTCCTTTTTGCTGTTCCTAATGTCTTAAGGAATTATGGCTTTAATACAAAAACTGGGGTCTGAATTGCAACAGCCTTCAGAAAAACTTTGAGGCAGCCCTCAGCCTCACATAGCTATCACCTTATCTTAGAATTGCCAGCAATTATTGAGCCCAAGTTACTATAATGCAGAAAAATAAGTTGCTTTGCTGGTTAGTTTAGAAGCATTGGCCACTAAAGTGGAGCAGAGGGTCATACCATGTTAATGAGTAATTTTCCAGCCATCTCTAGATCTATAAAGGGCTGTTCCAAGGCTTGGATCTCAAAAGTCCTGATCCTTGAGAATGATTTGATTTTGAGCAAAACTTGTAGTTTGAACCCATCTCTACTCTGCAATAGTGAAATGTGATAAGACCTTGGGTATGTTCTTTTCAAAAGAGATGTTTCTTACTCTGATATCTATCCTGTGAATGAACAATTCTATGTATTTTTGTGCTTCTGAAATACAGTACATTTTCTTAACCTTAGGAATAATCTTTTCTGTAGGGAGCAGTAGATTACACTGTGGCGCATGGTTGGATAGAGCGGATATTCTGCAAACCCCTTTGGATCAAGTATTTTCTATGTTGTCCTCAAATGCAGGAAATACTCTTCAGAACCTGCAGTTTTGAGGAAATGAACTTGATGGGATTTGGGTGATTCCCATATAGCCACATCCTTGCTTACTCTTCACAAAGCCCAAGCTGACATTGCCTGGCTGTTCTCCTGTTGTGTGCACAGCTCTAAGAACTAACACAGCTCATTAACTCAGGTCCTCCACAGTAAGCTGCTGAGAAGTCACATCAGCAACTTGCTGAATGGTTGCATCAATAACATAAAATGTTGCAAGATCCTGCTCAAAGAGATTCTTTATTTTAAAAAGTTAAGTAACCAATTCAGGCCCTAGAATATTTCTTTCTTGACCAACTCAGTGTCTCTGAGGGATTTAGTTTGAAGCCTAGTGCAGTTAACTCCAATCAATAGGCATTCAACTTTTATACTCTAAGGGCCTAGTATAGAATCTTCCTCCTGCTTGGATTTAATAAGCAGATGAATAACGAGCAGCTAGTAAGACAGAGAAAGAGGGTCCGATCTGATACAGATCTCAGTCTTTGCTCCTTTAAAGTATATTTATTCTAATTACTCCGTTTTTGGATTTTGTACAGTACTTGCAAAGGAGGCCACTGGAGCTGTATCTCTCTGCCTTGTTCTGGAAGTTGCAATATAGATGGAGGATTCCATATAACTACGTTTGATAATAAGAGGTTCAATTTTCATGGTAACTGCCATTATGTCTTAGCTAAGGTATGAACAATCTCCCATTTCACTCCTGAATCTCTAGACTAGCATGAAGCATTAAGCTGTGCTGGAGCTTGATATAACTTCATTTGATTAAATGACCTCAATCCAACAAAGCACTTCAACACATGCTTAACCTTAAATCACACAAATTTTTCCATTTGCAATGGACTGCAAGTCAACTGTGGTGTTAAGCGTCAAGCTTTTGCAACTTCAACACAGTTTTACATCTTTTTTTAGCGAATTCATTTGCTTATTCAATTTATTAGTGTAGATTAAAGCATTCTTCTGAAGCTTTCTTCATGTGTGACTGTCAAAAGTAAGTGGATGAGATGATTACTTCACAAAGATTGACTACCATGTGACTGCAAGTACATGATCTGCACAGGTTGATGGAAAAAAAAAAAGAGGGGAAAGGCAGTGATCATTCTTGGTTTTGGCAATGAAATAAAGCTGCAGTTAGAGATTATATGCACCACTTCTTTCATTATTACATTTTAGCCTTTCAGAGACACGTTTTTTCCCTTCCAGCTCCCTTCCTATAGCATGCTAACAATATCTGTACACCCCTTTCACCTCTTTTCAGAACACTGATGACACATTTGTGGTGATTGGAGAGATTGTTCAGTGTGGGACGTCAAAGACAATGACTTGCTTAAAGAATGTAATTGTCACACTAGGAAGAACTGTAAGTAACTTGCCTTAGCTAGTGACACATAATCTGTCACTTCTATTTAGGTTCAAAGATGGGGTTTCTCTAATACTGTGGACTCATTTGGATCAGTTGCAGTCCTGACACTGCAGGATTAATATCAGCAGATGATATAGTGCATGTGTTTATTAGTTTTGTTCTACAAGAGTTATTTACTTTCCACTCCTTTTGGATTCCATTTTTTCCATTTTCTTTAGAGGCAGATGGTTCAAAATTATCCTTGTTGGCTTTCCCTGTCTTTTCCGTGACTTTAAAGTTTTTCATTTCTTTATTTTTGATAGATGTAGGTTTCTGTAAGACCCTTGTATTTTTATAGCAGCTTTGAGTCCTGAGGTTTTCCCTAATGCAATGAGTGAAGTAGTAGAATTTCCCAAATGAAGGCCTGAGATTTCTCCTACTGAATATTATGCCATGATTCAAACTGAATTCAATGGGAACAGACTTAGAATAAGCCTGTGTATATTTAGGAGTGCATAAATAGTATCCCTAAGGCCTGGATTCATTATGTCTAAATGGTATCTAACTGGTGTAGTCCTAGCTGGGTTAGGAAACTCAGCATCTTAACCTCCTTCTATAGTTAGCAAAGGAAGATAGGGAACTTCAAAGGACAAGTCAGTCCACCTAATATATGAGGTGGCTTCTGGAGGTGCCTGTCTCTATCCATGGGAGGAGTCACGTCTATGTCTATGAGGGATAGAGCCATGTCTCTATGAGGAAGTTTGAGTCAGGTAGCTCTCATTTTGGATGTGTTACATTTCCAATGAGATAGATCTGAACCTACATGAAACTTCTTGAGTGCAATTCTCCAAAAGATAACTAACCTCTTAAGTAAGCAAGAGGACTTAGTCAAGGTTGTTGTCTATGGAGATGTTTTTTTGGTTTGTTACAGTGTACAGATTTATTCTGTGGCAGTGTATGGTATCCAGACACTGAGTTATATTGAACTCAAAGGTAATCATGTTCTGAAGACATAACTTGTTAATGTTTATGGAAGCTTGTGAGGTTGTGCTGTCTGTCTTGTGCCATATGCATTCATTACTATGGGCTTTTTGCTTTTTCCCCTGCAGACAATAAAAATATGTTCCTGTGGAAATATCTACATGAACAATTTCATTGTGAAGCTGCCAGTAAGGAAAGGTAAGTGTCCTTCTTCACATTGTTCTCAGACTAGCCTGCATCTATTTAAAGACAGATTCCTGCTCCTTTCTCTGAAGAGCCAGACCCTGCCCCTTGTCAGATCCCTTTGACCTAGGTGGATACAAGGTCTCGGAGTCCCTGGGGATTCCTGTGTGCACAGAATGCACTGGTAAAAGGGAATTCCTGTTTACTGAGCTTTGTAAAGATTTGCAGGTACATGCATACATTTTCATTTCTCTTTTTTTCCTCTTTAGATGGCATCACCATCTTCAGACCCTCTACATTTTTTATCAAAATCTTGAGCTCAATTGGAGTACAGATTCGAGTGCAAATGAAACCTGTGATGCAGCTCTCCATAACGGTTGATCATTCTTTTCAGAATCGCACATCTGGTAGGACATATCACATTCTTTCAGTTTGCTCTTAAATCAAGTTGTAGCTGCTTGTCTATCAGTTTAAGTAAATAAATTATTTCATTTTATATTGGCTTTGGTATGTTAGAACCCTTGATTAAATCTACAGCCTTCCTGGAACAAAGGATTGGCCAAAGCCTTCAATTTGCTGAAGAAAGTAAGATAAGCTCTGTGATATTCAGTGTGTGCAGATCTTTTAGACTCTATCTGTAAAAGCAGGCCATCATCAGAGACTTATGAGATGCAAGTTATGAACTTGGTTTTGTCACCTATCTTCCATTAGCATCACTTAAGCTTTTTGTGCTAATGCTTCCTATCTACGTATTGGGATAATATCCCATCTCTCCAATGCATTTTGTTTTGCTTTTGCCATTTCCTCTGATTATAAATCTTGGGGAAGAGAACTCTCCGTCTGACGGTGTTTAATGAAGCACATTTAAGCAGCCTCCAATCTCTGTGCTATCACTAAGTACTACTTGTAAGGCAGAAAATAATAATGGACTAAAGGCAGTAAGTATGCTGTCTGATTTGTGGGAACTTCAGGAAAATGAGCTACTTTCAGGCAAGCACCTTTATAGATCTAAGGGTATTTATCTTGAAGTCATTCTTTTTTCCAGTCGTGATTTCTTCTTTTTCTTCTTTTCTTCCCTGCCACCCACTCAAGGTCTTTGTGGCAATTTCAATAACATCCAGACTGATGATTTCAGAACGGCCACTGGAGCTGTGGAAGATTCAGCTTCTGCTTTTGGTAACTCTTGGAAAACTAGAGCCAGCTGTTTTGATGTTGAGGACAGCTTTGAAGATCCTTGTTCAAACAGTGTGGATAAAGGTAGCACGCTTTTCATCCCTGGACTATCAGTGCTAAACAATTTTCCCATGATGAATAACTGAAAAAGCTTTAGAAAGCTCGTAGACATCAAACACTACTGCCTTTGAGACTGTTATGAGAGAGAACACATTGTTTTTTGCAAGTCACTAAGGTGACAGCTTGTCTTTTTTTTTTAAAAAAAAAAAAAAGACACCTCTGGAGAAAGAGCCAACGCCTTCTCTGATGGCTTGAAAAGCACACACAACATCAATGAGAACAATTTAGGCTTAAGGCAGAGCATAATTGGTTGTCAATATCTGGGCCAGATCTTTATCCCATCTAGGTTGTTACAGCTGTGCTGAAGTCAATAGGAATAAGTTATCAAAACTACTGACTACAGTAGGCACTTCTGTACTAGGTGCCCTGTCCAGCTTCTCATTTTGACTAGGTTTGACTATATAGAAGATTTAGAGGGTAGTCTCCTAGGTATTACCATATATAATAAAAGCCCACTAAATATTATATGCTTTGTGTTATTGCTTGACTATATTTCATGAAGAACCATGAAAAAGCAATGAAAATGGGGATTTTTTTCTAATGTTCTGCAAATCCAGTCACAGTAACAGTGTTAGTACTTGGAAGGAGGAAACTTTTTTTTCTTTCAGGAAGATGACAGTTTACCCATCCAATTATGCTTATCACCATGTTTATGCCCACTATTTCCTTCCAGCATCATTTGAACGCTTCAGGACACTCTAGGTCTGTGTGATACCTGATAAGAATATTAATTCACATAGTGGTGTGGTTTAAGTGACTGTGGGTGCTATTTTTTTTTCCCCATTCAGAAAAATTTGCCCAACACTGGTGTGCTCTTCTGTCTAATACCAGCAGTGTGTTTGCTGCTTGCCATTCTGTTGTAGACCCTGCTGTGTACATCAAGGTAAGGCACTGGTCTAAATCAGGGGCTTATTCTTGTCCAGAGGCTGATCCTGCCACGAAGGAGGTCTGGTCTTCAGGAGTGAAATAAGTTTTAGTAACGCCGGTTTGGAAATAGATTCACTGATGTTGATGAGAAAAATAACAAAATGAGAGTTTGTGCAAGATATGGTGGGACTTTTTGCTTGCTGTTTGCTTGCTTGAAATATTAAGTGACTTGTTTTCAATGAGCATCCCTGCTGTCACTGACAGTTCCATTGCATGATCCAGAAGCAAAACGGGCAAAATAAGGTTTGCTGTTTTTGAAAACTGTTCAGTCTTTAAAAAGCTAAATCAGTGTTTCTGTCGGGAATCAAACTGAGAGGTTTCATACTCCATGGATTCCCTCTGATTTGCTTTTAAAGTCACATCTAGCGGGAGAACATACATTGTTTATAACCCATTTATTACTGAGGAGACATTTTGCTCTTTGTATTTAGAATGCATGAAGTACTCCACGAGTACTCCTGGTGTTCAGCTGTATAATGTTGTTGATGAAGTTGACTGAGCAAGCAAGTTACTGCATTTCTGTGAATAGTAAAGCAGGTTCTGCAAAAACTGCGGAAAATTCAAGTAGGGTCTGTATGAGATACAACTTACTGAGAAAATATTTGAGCCTGAAATTTTGCATGAAATTTAATGTGTTTCAGGTACCTTTAAAATTATGGCTTATCCTTTGTGCCACCCAAATTTTCCTTTAAAAATGTCTGCTTGAAAATTCATGTTAACTACATGTAAAATAGGAATTTAATTCACAATTGAAGAAAAATAATAACCTTCTTTTATTATTATTATTTAATTTTCTATGGATATGTTTGTTACTCCTGCTGATCTCAGGGCTTTAAACCATGATTAGTGGAAGCACTTTCCACAACACCAGCGGTGGCAGGACAAAGTGCCATCTGTGCAGTATGACCATATTGCTGTTAAGTGGCTGGCTGTATCTGGGTGCTGCCCAGACACCCAATTAAAAGAACTTGAGCTTTACATGCCCTTTGTCCCTATTAGTACTATTTCTTTAGACATCAATACATATGATTCACTGTTAAATCATCTTCTCTTATGCACCTGTCATTTCATAGGCTGCATCTTACCTGCACACTAGACAGGGACACAAACACCAGTCATCGCTGTGTAGTACTTTCAGTTCTGTATATTTTCAGATGCTGTTTTTTGACAAGTCCTAAACTGTACATCATCATGGGAGGCTGGTATAGACATTTGTCAGTGCTTTAATGAGCTATAGGTGCCATCATCACTCTTATTATTCATCTTTTATGAGTGCTAGACATACCATCATTGCAGTTACATGGCTGTAATGGATTTCCTATTTCTCCAATTTGCATAGCAATTCATTAGCATACATTTTCTTGTAGAGATGTTTCAAATTAAACTTCATTGGTAGTAATACTTTTCTGAAAATATATTGGTTGAATATTTTTTGGATTGCTGAATGTTTCTTTGTTCTGTGAGCTAGGCATGATTACACCTGTGCCCTTTTCTGTCCCCTAGAAATGCATGTATGACACCTGTAACGCTGAGAAGAGTGAAGTTGCACTGTGTAGTGTGCTCTCTACCTACTCCAGAGATTGTGCTGTGGCCGGCATGTCCCTGAAGGGGTGGAGACAGGGGATCTGTGGTAAGCATCCTATAACATCTTGGGTAGGGATCTGGGGAACAGCTTCAGGAGACTGCACTCTGTGGCAGCCCAGGGCTTTTGAGCTCAGTCAAGGTTGTAGATCTTTGAAAAACAGAATAAGCATATGCTCTATAAAAAACCTCTGCCTGCTAAAATCAGCTCGTGTCCGCTTCGTGAAGAGGCTCTTAGGAAGCATGCTCCTTGTGTGAATTCAGAGCACAAAGAAGAAGAGTGTAAGGTGTATTAACCAAATCACAACACATAGTTGCAGTTAACGTTAGTTTTTAATTTTTGGGCCTCCCTATGTATGTAAATTCTGAAAGATTTTCAACAGCTCTTCTCAGCCCTTCTGTCTCAGACATTGGTCATATACTGGGCATTATTCTCATTAATTGCATTTTTCCATGTTATAATAAAACAGTAATGACTTTTAATAAATTTATGTCACTGGTTTCTGAGAATGTTGAAGTGTTTAAAGGTATTTTCAGCTCAGGACCATTTAACAAATAAGTAAGTTTCTTGGAACATAAGTTTATATTTGGGTATATACATTGCCAGTAAATCCTGGATTAGGAGTCCACAAAAATGTGTATTTTTGGCACTACCAGAACTTATTATGAGATACTATCAGAGCTGAGAATAAATCTCCCGAATCTCAGATTCTGAATTTTACTTTGAAGTTTTTCCATTTTTCCATTAATGATCAGATAGTTCAAATGAGTTTTGCCTATTTCAACGTGAAAATAAATGTATGGGTTTTCTGAATAATAATATATCTGAACATAAAACATAACGAATGATTTTTATGCGACTTTGATACAGCTATGATCTATTCAATTACCTGACTTAGAAGCTAGCTGGAATTTTTAATAGAGACAACCCAAGTCATGCACTGCTTTGTAGAAGGCATTTAAGATCACAGTAAGAACAATTTAACAAACCTGTGCTGAAATAATTATAAGGGAACACAGTGTAGTCTACAGTGTATTATCCTAGAGTCACGCAAGTTTATGCACTAGACAGTCTCTATCTATTGAAAGCTTTGCTGTCAATATAGAATTACTGACATATTTCATGCCAAATCAAGACTGGTTTGCAGCATGGTTTAGTCTGAAATCTGTGGACTTATGACACAATATTGACATAAACAGTGCAGTAACCTTGGGGAAAAATGCTAATGGCTTAATCAGCACAATCATTTTTAGGCCATATGAAAGAAGAAATAATCTTTTGGGAACATGCCTGCGATAAGACTGAGGGTTGTGCTATTAATGAGTGAAAGAGTAAATGGGCCAGAACAGCCACTCGCAGTGTCTGTCCCCTTGCAGTGGTTTTAAAGGTTCTTTCATCTCCTGCAGCTGTGTCCAGATGTGCCACGCTGCAGGCAGCCTCCAAGGCAGGTTATATTGTAAAGCGGTGCTTACAGTACATACAACTCAGTGTAAGAAAAAGGAAATCCTGCTAGCTAACTGATGGCAGTCTGCATATACAACGATCTTTAGTGGAATCATAAACCATTAGTTGAATTACTAGTTAAGGGGGTCAATAGCCTCTTCTAAGTCATGGCACTGTTTTCCTGCTTCTCTGTGTGTGAGCTAGCTTTAAGCTATTTTTGGTATGCTCATGTGCTCTGCACTCATGCCTCCAGTTTTGATGTACATATAATCTAAGATTACCAATCTGTGACCATGGGTACTATAACGAAATAACCTTTTTCTTACCAGACCTCGCTTTACCAAAATTGACCTTTTTCCCCTCTGTGAATATAAAGAGAAGTAAACACATTATTATTTTAAAAAATAACTAATAATTGAAGCACCAATTCAGGTAAATCTTCTGGTATGTCAGGTGGACTGTGATATAAATTTGTATTGAAAATCTTTATTATTTTTCTTATTTGGCCTATTGTGACATAAATACCATTTGCTACATCCTCATCGCACCTCTATGAAGTAGGAAAATACGGCCTGCAGACCCTATTTTGCACATGGGATATCGTGTCTGCTCCAGCTGAGACCAGGAAACCAACTGTTTTTTGTTGGTGGAGGTGGTGGTGGTTTTCAATGTGTACACAAACCTAGCACGCTAACTAATCTAAGAAAGTGTACAATGGTCATGGACTGGAAAACCATACAGAGCTTTGTTTAAGCATGGAGCCTATTGCTGATATGGTGATAGCGTTGCTGCAAAGATGATTAGTGCAATTCCCCATAAGCAAACCCCCCCCCCCCTTCAGATGGTAACATGAGTTTTCCTCAAGACATCTGTGAGAATTCAAACCTGTTTTCTTTGGTGACATCAAATACTTAGCAGAGTTCCCTAGCACTGCCCACTTATTGTCAAAACTTAACCCTATAAAATGTTTTTCTTAAATGTATTTCTTAAATTATTCCCATCCAAAGAAATCATTAGTTAAGGAGAGAAGATCCATTTTTAACTACATGGGGAAGCGAGAAGTTACAGGTTTCAGTTCATGATATAAGATAGTATGGCAAATTTTACAAATGACAAAATTATACCGGTTCCCTTATTCAGTTAAGATACACCCTGTTGCGTATTTCAGTATCCAATCTGACCTAGTTCAGTTTTATGTGATCAGACTTCCCCCAGGCCACTGGTAGTCAAAGTCTGCTAGTTAGGAAAAAGTATATTTATGGCTGCCAACTTTCAGAATGCTGCATTAACAGTACGAATGATGATTGCACAGAGAAGGCCATACATCCATTTTATTTCTCTTGCAAAGATCCCTCTGAGGAGTGTCCTGAGACTATGGTTTATAACTATAGCGTGAAGTACTGTAACCAGTCTTGCCACTCACTGGATGAACCCGATCCGCTGTGTAAAGTTCAGATCGTTCCTATGGAGGGCTGCAGTTGCCCTGAAGGGACCTACCTCAATGACGAGGAGGAATGTGTCACTCCAGATGACTGTCCCTGCTACTACAAAGGCAAGATTGTTCAGCCTGGCAACTCCTTCCAAGAAGACAAACTGCTGTGGTAAGCTGCTCTGATGATGCAAAGGCCGAATACCTGGGGGGATGTCAGGGCTCACCAGGGAATTCCCTGCTCTAATCCCTGAATGGGGTCTTCTTACTGTAGCAATGACAAATTTCTGCTTGATCATACCAAAGCACATGTTCCCCTGTCAGGTAGTGCAGCCACAGTGAAGGTTAAGATCTTATGTTCCTGCTAGCAAACAAAAAGATGAAAACATGTAAATTAGTCATGTTTGCGATCTATCTCTATGCAAAGTTCATTGTGGTGTAAAAAAAAAAAAAAAAATCCGTATACAATGGGAGCAAGATAGGGGCTTTGAGATTGGAGTTTCTGGCTTTCAGACGAAAAAAGAGTCAAAACCACCCCCCAGCACATCCTGCAGACTAAAAAAATGAAAATGGCCAAGGGGAAAAAAATCAAAATCTTAGTTTGTAAACATGAAAGAGAGAATTTTGGGGAAAATACCCAAAATAATATAATTATCTTGCATCTCCAGTGCAAAACAACTGTCTTTTTCTCATTTTCAGGCAGCTGAGGGTAGCAATGCAAACAAATACCAGTGGAAGGCTGAATTTTGCCATGTATTTTTATTTTCAGATGTCTATGTGTTCACTCTCTTCCAACTCTCAGATTTTCCTCTGAGGATTCTAGACTGCTTTGTAAACACAGATTCATTTAGTAATTTAAGAGGTCTCTTCTTTAAGAAAGTATTAGTTTCATCACAGAGATAATAAAAATAAATAAAATAAGAATACAATAAATGCTTAGGAAAGACTTGATTTAGGGAAAACATGCAATAAAATAGTGGCAGATGAAGAAAGAGGATTTAATCGTTAGGTCTTAATCTTCCTTCTGGGGATGGCAGTTCATGTCTGTGAGCCTGATAGCTTTACCAAATATCCATTTTGATGGGAATTTGTTATTTGTGTGACTAGCAAAGCTTTGCAGAGGCTTTCTCTCTAGTGAGAGAGAAAAGTGCAAAGAGCTGATGTCTTTCGTTTTATGGAATCTCTTTAGCAAATGCATTCAAGGAAGATTAGACTGCATTGGAGAAACTGTCCTGGTAAAAGGTGAGATTTCATTAAATAATGGCTTTATGGTATCAGCTAGTACTTATAATGTTTTTCTGTGTATCTCTTGCTTTCTATATTTTGGTATTCTGCACATTTTTTGCCTTCTCTCTGTAATGTGTCAGTTATCAATAACAGTTGACTTTGTAAAAATGTCACCAGACTTGCTGAACTTTTCAAAAGATGAAGATATTTCCCAGAGCTTAGAGGTCATCTGCCTTCTCCTATCCTGCTGGTGGACAGAAGTAAAAGCTAATGGAAACTGTAAATGAGAGACACATGCTGCAACGTGTCTGAGCTCTGAAGTGCTCTGCTCTGTTGCATAGTGGTTGATGGCGTCCTTATCACTTTCACTAAATGACCTGTATAAAATGGTTTCTTCCCCCTATAGATTGCCCTGCTCCTATGTACTACTTCAACTGCAGCTCCGCGGGTCCTGGTGCAATTGGATCAGAGTGTCAGAAAAGTTGTAAGACGCAAGACATGCACTGTGTAAGGACTTCACCTCCTAGCAGGAGCGTGGGACGACATGATTGTGCATGTATGATTGTCCTTAACAAACGCTGATGCTATTCACAGACCAACCAGTTTACTGATAACGCAGCAGCTGTAGCTACCCACCTAGCTGTGACGCTTGCAGCTTGATTGTTACTAATTTACAACTGTATTTTGTTTTTTTTTTAAAACCCTATTTAAAAGTTTGGCATACAGTGCTAACACCTCTGTAGGCTCCCTGTACGTTCTGTGCATTACCATATTGCCTTGTATCATATCTTTATATACGCAGTATGTCACAGAATGCGTCTCTGGCTGCATGTGTCCTGATGGGCTGGTACTGGATGGCAGTGGAGGTTGTATTCCCAAAGACCAGTGCCCGTGTGTCCATGGAGGACACTTTTATAAACCCGGGGAAACGATCCAAGTTGACTGCAACACATGGTATGTTATACCAGGGAGTTTTGTTTTATAACAAAGGTTGTTAAAAATAGTCAGTGTATCTCATGGGGCAGAATGTGTTCTGAAGCCCTTTACTTCATCACTAGAGCCATCAGGCATCTAGTAAAAATAAAAAGGGAAACTTTTCCTCTCTGCATCACACTGCAGGAGCCTGTATTTGGGGAGAATAAGTACCAAATGTCAAAGAATTCCCATCGCCTTCCACAAACTGTTTCCACACCAGCTTTAGAAATCCCAGCCTTATTCAGGCTGGTTTGGGGCTGGTTATTGTGCAAGGAAGAACTGAGTCTATGTCTGTAGGACTCAGCTCAACCCCAGAAAAAGTATGAATTTAGGGGAGGGAGGAACTGCAGTGATCTTCTAGCAACTTGAAGCTCCAGTTGTTGCAATTCCTGGTGTAATGGTGCTCTAGTCTTCACAGGTGTTGCTGATCATGGTGGGTAAGATTCCTTGGATCCTTACCTGTTATTTAGCGAGGATGAGGTGGTGTAGTCCTGCCAGGTGGAGGCGCAGAAAACAACAGCCAGGGATCGTGGTTTGATCACCGCTGGTACAAGCAAATTTAGCATGTGAGGCCAAACCCTGATAAGCAGTTGTTGATATCACAGAGGCCATTACGAGGTTTTACTGCAATGAGGTCTTTGTTTTCTTAGGAGGACAGAACACATATGGGGGAGGAAAAATCAGAGAGTATCTGTGCCGAGGGAATAACTAGAATTTTCTGTCTAATGGTGTCCCTGAGCTGCAGTTTGCCAGGGTAGGATGGAGGATAATGCTGGTACATAACACCATAGTCAGGAGCAGAACTGGCCACGTGATACCTCATGGATTAATATTCAGATATGTTTGAAATATCTAGTTCTTCCTGAGCTTAGGTCCTAAATCCCCATTGTCTGCTGCCAGGCCTTAATGATTTAAGTGATATTTGAAGGGCAAAAAATAAAATCAAAATACAGAAAGTTCAAGTATGTCTTGGTAGAAAACACAAATTTTGTAATTAGCAATCCATTATATGGCATGGCCTCAGAGCACTGCAAAAGATTAACCTTTCAATTATTCTGCCCCTGTTTGGGGGTTAAGGAAAAAAAAAATGCTTCGTACAAAGATTGTGAACCTTATCTTATTCACCTCGCAGCACGTGTAACAAAAGGCAGTGGAACTGCACGGACAGTCCCTGCAAGGGAACCTGCACCGTGTACGGCAATGGGCACTACATGACCTTTGATGGGGAGAAGTTTGATTTCCTGGGAGACTGTGACTATATCCTAGCTCAGGTATCACGTTTTTCATTTTGCTACCCACAGCTTACCCTGTAGGGTTCAGTGTGAGTAATTAAAAGGCTACCCCATGCAAAACAGTCAATGCTGATGATCTGAGTTTAACCCCTCTCCTCTTCTACCCAGAGCAGACACAGTGAGATTTTCCATACAAAAGCAAAGCAATTAACCCTCAGACATGACACAAGAGGGCACTGTGTGATCCTAAATGATTAACTCCTGGGGTGGACTGGTGTAATTCCAGCGTCTGCGAAGGGAAGGGATTGGTACGGTGCTGAAAACTAAAAGTTTCTCTTGGTCATTCAAGAGTGACAGTTGTTTTTTGTGTCTTAAGCATGTAAAAGATACTGTATAGGCCTCAACTCAAGTGTAATTATTGTGTGTAATGAGACAGTACTGAACGAGACGCTTCATCTCCAAATTACAATTGGTTTTGCTAATACTTAAAAAAAAAAAAAAAAAGAAGATAGCTTTTTGGCTGTGCATGACTGGTGCTATGACAAGCTCGTTTTTTACTTAAGCTTTTCTCTGTGAAATTTCTTGTCAAGTATGAGCAGTTCAGCTACCACCACATTCTTCTAAAATGCCCAGAGGTTTGGTGAATGAACACGTGACAAAATATCAGAAATCAGGCTGATACAGTATTCATTTAGAGCTCCTGAAAATGTTTAAGACTGGACTAGTTACATAAAAAGCTCTGATAAAATATTATCTATTTTTCAAAGGACTTCTGCCCCAATAACATGGATGCTGGCACCTTCCGAATTGTAATTCAGAACAATGCCTGTGGGAAGTCACTCTCCATCTGCTCTCTAAAGATCACTCTGATTTTTGAGGTTTGTCTGGATTCAGTCACAGCTGAGGAGATGTAGTCTTGATTTTGCAGCAGTTGGTGTAATTTGTCCTTATATTCCAACTCAGTTGTTGCTAGAGGGTACCTATGGTAGTCAAACAGCCAGAAAGCAGAGAGAGACAGCCCAGCTAAGGTGTAGATAATTGGCATTGGACACTTCTGCAGACAAGTGGGCTGATACAGGGAGTTAACAGCACTCTGTGTGTGTGTGTGCACGCACCTGTGTTTCTGTGACATTAATGGTGGAAAATAAATTTTTTAGAGGAGGATGTTGCATATTTCTATGCCATGGTTCATGCACAGGGCAGATGTTAACTACGGAGGGAAGAGTTTCTTCCTTCCAGCTCAGGTTTAGCATTTCCCCAAAGCAAACACAAAAGAGCAAAGATGTTTCTCCTGGACTGGGGGGTGAGGGTAGGGTGAAACAAAGTGGTGTGACAAGGGGCATTCTAGCATGCCCAATTGACCATGCACTCAGGAGCTTCTGTGCCAGCAAAACAGATTTCATCTAGAATAAGGACAATTTATGTGGCCATGAAGTAAGACTTGTCATGCATGGGCAGATGTTTCCCATTGAACTCACTGGGTCTTGTCCATGGCTCATGTGTCTTGGAGTAGGCCAAGACATAGTGCAAGGACTATAGAAAAATGAGATGAAGGACAAGAGACAGAATACCAGTGCCGTTACACTAAGTTTTCTACTTGGTTTCCTTCTGTGCGATGTATTTGTTCCTTGCAGAGCAGTGAAATCAGGCTCTTGGAAGGAAGAATTCAGGAGATAGCCACTGATACAGGAGCTGAGAAGAATTATAAGGTGGATCTCAGAGGAGGCTATATTGTGATTGAAACGACTCAAGGGATGAACTTCATGTGGGACCAGAAGACTACAGTTGTTGTTCATGTGGCACCATCTTTCCAGGTATGTGCCTCACAGACTGAGAGTTATGATTTCCAGCTCAAACTCCTGCATCCAGAACTGAAGCCCCAGTTTGAAAAGCAGGGCTTGGAAAAGTGTTCAGTCCAGTGGAGCAGAAGCAGCAAGAGGGCCATGCTTTGTTTTATTTCACCATTCAGTTGGTATGGACTGCTCCAAAATACTTGGCGCTAGAAGTAAGGACAGGCTCTTTGCAGTACTGGAGGGTCTAAAAGAGCGATCTTGTCACTTGAAATCCAGCTTCTTCTAAGACATATTTTGATGGCTGTTTAGAAATTTGCAGCTATTTTTTCTTGGCTTGTTCTGTAGTTTTTCTGTCAGCTAGTGGGCTGCACTTAAAATAATGAAACCACTTACTGTGCCTATGCAAATTACTCAGGGAAAAGTCTGTGGCCTTTGTGGGGACTTTGATGGCCGCTCAAGGAACGACTTCACAACCAGAGGGCAGTCTGTGGAGATGAGCATCCAGGAGTTTGGAAACAGCTGGAAAATAACAAGCACCTGCTCAAATATAAACATGACGGACCTGTGTGCTGATCAGCCTTTCAAGTCTGTCCTGGGGCAGAAGCACTGCAGCATCATTAAGAGTAATGTCTTTGAAGCCTGCCACAGTAAGGTAATCCTGTTCTCTCATCCTTATTGGTTTCACACTTGGCACTTGTTGCTATTATACAGCATGTTTGTGCGCAAGTTGTTATTATTAAAGGCTATTACATGTCATTCTTGAGTACAAGGCCTACTTCTCTCAAAACCTCTCTTTACTGCTATGCCAGTTAAATCCTGTTGCACAGTACTGAGGAAACAGCAGTAACTTGTTTTGAGTAACCAAAGACAAAGGGGATAATAGTTGGCCACCAGAAATAAAAAGCTAGATATCTGTTTGTAAAATCTAGAGATAACTTAATACAGGGCTGTTTGTATGGGGATCCTTGGGAAAGTTTATTCAAATTATCTAAAGAAATGAATTATTTACTTTATTTTAGACACATTGAATTAATCTAAACAGGAACAGGACTACTAATTCTACTAACACTAACAGGACTACTAATTCGTAATGAGAATGTCTATGCAAAGACTTGGTGCATTTTAATAAGCCATTTAAAGAGCAAATTTGGCTTATTTTTCTTGGTTAGCTCATGTTGACACAGGTTAAAGCACCTATATAAATAAATAAAATAAATAAACCTAAATAAAGAGATGTGAAATTCAGTGGAAATAGGATTTCATTTTATAATCAGTCACTATCTGTCAATTAGAAAATGCACACACTATATGGATGTGCTAACCCAAATCAAGGTAGTTTAGTCCTGCAGAAATTACACTGGAAAGACACTTGGACGTAAATGCCAGCACACAAATAAGAATGAGAAGATTTAAGGTCCAAGTCTACCAGATAGATGAACATACAAAAACAACTCTTGCAAAATGTCCTAGCTCCTCCATGACAATCCCAGACTGTCACAAACAGTTCTGCCAAATAAACTGCCAGTGGGTGGCAGAAATTCAGAGCCCTTTCTCTCATTAAAACATGGTGCAGGAGGTACATCTGTGATAACAGATCTGTTGGTATTTTGATAGGTGAATCCAATACCGTATTATGAATCTTGTATTTCTGACTTCTGTGGCTGTGACAGTGTGGGAGACTGTGAGTGCTTTTGTACCTCAGTGGCTGCTTATTCGAGAAGCTGTAGCAAAGCTGGTGTCTGTATCGACTGGAGAACACCTGCCATTTGCCGTAAGTATTGCATTGAAAATGCACGCAGAAAAATGTTGTTCTATGTGTTCAGGCGCATGAGAAAGGAAGAAGAGCAGAATTCTGACATCTCTGCATGTCTGTGACTTAATAAGCTCTTGTTTGTGAGAATTAGAAAATGAACCCTTCCCAGCGTCTGAGACGTGGATGTTTCTTCTTTTTTCTGTTCCAGCTGTGTTCTGTGATTATTACAATCCACCTAACAAACACGAGTGGTTCTATAAACCCTGTGGAGCACCTTGTCTAAAGACCTGCAGGAACCCACATGGAAAATGTGGGAACTTGCTGTATAGTTTAGAAGGTAATTCTTGCTTGATCTTGATACAGTTGATATGAGTTGAAGATACAGTCTGATTTTAAATGCCTTAAGCATCAAGGTTGTTGTCTTACCTTCAAAGACTGCCTCTTTTGCCCTAGGAGCTCATTGACCACGTCTCTTCTGGGACTTATTTCCCATGCAATAGTACCATTCATAGCAGAATATGCCTGGGCAGAGATACAAGGTCATTCAGCTTAAATTTGCAAAGAGTAATTAATTACCTGTTGACAAACAGAGTTAATTACAACTTCCAGATGAAAGGGGAAAAGAGGACATGGAAAAATAATTGGCAAAACCGAGAACTTTCATACAGGATCATATTAATTTTTGGATCAAATCTGCATGTGATTGCCTCAGATTCAAGTAAAGCAGAACAAACTTGATTCATTTACTTTTAACTTTCCAGGCTGCTACCCGGAGTGTAGTCCTGACAAGCCATATTTTGATGAGGAAAACAGGGAGTGCGTCTCCCTCCCCAGCTGCACTTCATGGTAGGTCAGTCGATGGTAAGAGAGGTAATAATAGGATTAGAGAGGGCAAGGTAGGCAATGTGTGGTTTATGTTCATAGGAAATTATGGCAGTGACAACAATGGTTAAAACCTTAAGGAGCAGGCTTCTTTGTAAAAGTAAATACCATATGCTGACAGATACTATTCCACATATTCAAGACAATAAAACAACTCCTCTCCTCTTTATCTTCAGCAATCCTGAAGAGAAACTGTGTACCGAAGACTCTGAAGGTAACATTTGAATACCTTTCACTGAGTGATGATAAGACTTGAAACGACCAGACATCACATGTTGCTGCAGGCATGTTGCTAGCTAGTTCAATAGGTGGAGTCAGAGCAGTACAAATGTGTCAGTGTTTTATCACTTATCAAGGCAGTAATCCCAGTCGTATTCCCTGCCAAGAGGGAATGCTCCCATGCTCTAGGCTGGGTGAGGACAGCGCCAGTTCTGCTTTCAGCAGCCAGTAATTCCTCTATGCAAGCTGACTCCAAGAAGCACAGCAACAAGAAAAATCCAACTCACTTTAAATAAATGAGGTAGACTCTCAATGCAACTTCTTAAGTAGAAACTGAGAATGTTTTCCAGTCAGATAATTCACTTTTGCTTATATGAACTACAGAATGGTAAATCCAGAGTTTGATTTTCTTTTCATTTATATTTATATAATGAGTGTCTCTTGGTATGGTGGCATTTGCTCTTTTGTTGCCTCAGATTGCCTCTGTTGCTACAACGGGAAGACTTACGCCTTAAATGACACTATATACAGCCAAACAGATGAGGTCGGGTGTGGTAATGCTGTCTGTGGTCCTAACGGAGAGATCATCAAAACATTCATCCCTTGCAACACACCATCTGCACCAGCACAAGGTACTATTTTTACAAGGTTTGGTGGTGATTTTATCAAGTCTGTAATGGTAACAAGATTCCTCTGTCTCTGAAAAAGACTACTCCTACCTCCATGTCCATGCCAAGCACAGATTTAAGGCAGTTCATGTTTCAGGAAGGAGGGGCCAGAGCTTGTAGGTTTCATGGTGCGCACTAAAAGTGTAATTTTATAGCTGCTTACTGTCAGTGGGGTAAGGATAGAATAGAGGGTTTCAGCCATTTTTCAGTAGAGCTTATACGATATCTTTGGGCCTTCCACAATTAGTCTGGTGTGGTTAGTCTCAAAATTTCATAATTCATAAACCTTGTTTTTCTCCTTCTCATATTGTTCTTACTGTACTGGTTTCTACATTGGAGAAGCCAGTCTCAAGGGGATCACTGGAACAAGAAAATAAAACTACCTGGTGATTTATTCTCCTCACAAAAGAGAAGTTGCAGTTTGAAGGGGACATGTATAAACAGAAAATAGGAAGCAAAAAGATGAAAAGATGAAGTTGTGCCATGATTATAGCAAAAAAAAAAAAAAAAATTGGCTGAAAAAAAAGTGTATTATCCTGCAGTAGCAAATTATACAAAGTGAGGCAAGCAGAACTAAAAGCTATCTTCTCTACTCAAGTGAGTGGAAGAGTTAAAGACCTGATGGTGAGCCTGTGTGCTTCCTGTGTTTACATGTTTCATTCCAGGTGTTATGTGGTAATAGCTAAGAAAGAAAGGATTATTCAAAGCAGAGTATAGAGTGGCTTCATTAAATGACTGAATAATCTGTCTGTATTTAAACCAACAGATGCTTCACAACTAGACATTAAAAGACAAAACGGTGTGCCACTGGAAGTCACCTCTCCAAAGTCAGGTGAAGTCATACAGGATTAGGAAGTTCAATAAGACCTTAATTTGGAATCAAATTAAGAGACAGTGGAAGGGAGTTTTATTTTATTCTATATAAAAATACCAGATACACACACTTAGAAGAGCGTGTGTATTATTCTAGTAGCATATAGTGTGTGTATATGGGGGTTATAAGTATATAGAGAGGGTGTTTTTATTGTGTACCAGTACAGAATGTGATGGAGGTGGAAAATGATTTTGTTCTTCTAAACATAGAGAATGTAATAGACATCGTAGGGCTTGAATGTAGAGTAGCAAAGATCTGGTCATTAATAGACTTCCTTTCCTGCAGAACCACATATGCAACCTGTAACATCTGCACCACCATCATCAATGCTAACCACTCCCTGCTTCTGCACTGACAATGGACAATTGCTACAAATGGGTGAGAAACCAAGCAATTTCTTTTTTTCTGCACTGTTGATGTGAGAAGATGTTATGTTAGATAAATGTGCTCCAGCAAGTGCTGATTCTGTCTACTGCAATTACACATGGAATTGTTATGTCTTTGAAGTGTAACTAACACCTTAAAAATTACAGTTCTCACGTACCCTGTGACATTGTCCTGGTTTGGATATCCCTGGTGTAAGGAAGTTTAGAGCAGATGCTAACTTCATTGTACTCCAGCACAAACCCTGACTCACAAATCCCAAACATAGGTTTGTAATCCACATTCATATTCCAAAGATAGAGAAGGCTCTTTTTCATCTTAGTAGCTCCTGAACCATTTATCTCATGGTCTTTGTGAAGACCAGATATGCTTAGTGATATATGTGGTATTCTCTCCTCTTGGACTCATTTTCAATTCCCACAAGTGTACTCAATGAAGAATCTGCAGAAGAACTGCAGATTTGCCACCTGTGGCCCTCCCTCAGGCTTTGCCATTTGGATGAATTGAGCCCTGGTTCAGTTGTTAGATTCAAGCAGTTGCAGACAGTCACAGCTGAAGGTGGCCATCAGGTGCAGTCAGGCCCAGTTAAATGTAGGGCTGAGTATGTGATTGATCTGTGATGCATAGCCTTTAAGAGTTCACAGCAAACATTTACCACTTTCATAGGCAATTCAGTGCTGATTGTTGGGTTTTGGCCTTGCAGGAGAAAATATTTCTCTGCCAATGAATATATCGGGTCATTGTGCTTACTCTATTTGCAACGCGTCATGTCAGATTGAATTAATCTGGGCAGAGTGTAAAGTTGGTCAAACTGAGGCACTCAACATCTGTGATCCAGACTCTGAAGACTGTCCACTGACAGCTGCTCCCAGTGCAACAAGCCTAGTTCCCGTTACCACGTTGGCTCCTGTGAGCGATTGTCTTGGGCTTATTCCTCCTAGAAAGGTGAGAGACTGGAAAGAAGGTGTGGTTCTTTACAGTGTTGCCTCCAGCCAAGATTTGGCATTCTCCACATGCAGATTCCTCTGATGCTGGTCAGCACCGCTGCAGCTGGCCTGTAGTTGTGGCTGAACTAGGTGATTGAGAAATATAGCAGAAGCCCTCAAATAATTTAGGGAATAAATTGAAGATTATGCTGTTCAGTGAAAAATCTAACAGGCTGGAGGCAGGCAGAGCCACATGAGCTGAAGAAAGGCTAGGAAACCCCACCTGTCTGTGAACCGCCATCACAAGTGGTCAGGCCATTAATGCTGAGACCTGCACAAAATGTTGCAGAACAGAACAAAATGTCAAAGCTCTGTCGATTGCAATACTTTTCATATTATCTGACAGAGAAAGAGTAGATAGCAAATAACGCCATACCAAACAGGAACATGAATGGAGGGTGGTAGTTGTGCGTGGTTTTAAAACCTTTGTTATATTACTTTGCTGTGTTCCTCTCCTGCTCTCTTTCAATCTGCCAATAGTTTAACGAATCATGGAATTTTGGAAACTGCCAGATTGCCACTTGCCTGGGAGAAGGAAATAATATTAAACTGTCCAGTGTGACTTGCCCTCCTCAGCAACTGAAACTCTGTGTGAATGGTTTCCCATTCATGAAACACTATGATGAAACTGGCTGCTGTGAAGTCTTTGAGTGTCAGTGTAAGTACTGCGGCAGGTGAATTCCTGAAATTTGTTATGCTCAGCCCAGCCTCAAGCAAGATAAATCGGTGTGATCAACATCTGTATTACCTTTGTATTGATTCAGTAGGATGTAATGGAGCAGAATTCCCACCTAAAATGTTGGATATTAAGAGCAGATAAGAGTCCTTGCTAAGCTATGTTTTCTTCATCAAACTGGTCATTTCAGCTCTCATTGAAAGAGATTATAAAAGTTAAAATCAGCTTGAAGCTGAGAAGTCGAACTCGAAGTGTGCCACTCTGTCTTCCAGGTATTTGCAGCGGATGGGGAAATGAGCATTATGTGACTTTTGATGGAACATATTATCATTTTAAAGAAAACTGCACATACGTCCTTGTGCAGCTAATTCATCCCAACTCTCACAACTTCTGGATTCACATAGACAACTACTACTGTGGTGCCACTGATGGAGCAATTTGTTCAATGTCCCTCCTCATTTTTTATTCAAATTCTGTTGTTATTCTGACACAAGCAATGCAACATGGAAAAGAAACAAACTTGGTAAAGTATTTTGTTAAAATCACTCCTCATAACTATTTTGCTGTAGCTGTATTACTCTACTGTCAAATGCCCTGCCATGACAAAGGACGAAGCTCGTCACAAATGGCATGGGTAGGAAATGCAGTTACATTCCTAGCTCTATCTTTTTGCTTAGTGTCAGCAGAAAAAAAAAAGTATATTCTAAAAACTTGGAAAATTGTCACATAACTGAAGGATGTGTTTTTCTTCCTGATGGAAGTAGTCAAATATAAGTTAGAACATATTAAAAAGGAAGCACTGGGAACTGCCTAAATGATTGCCTTTGTCAGACTTCATTTGGTGCACCTGAGAGCTGAATTTGTGCTCTACTTGCCAGACACAAGCTATGTATCTTACTCAACAGAAAAATGTCCATAGAGACCTTTTGCTTCTCTTCTTTCTAGATTTTATTTAATGGCAAGAAAGTTTTTCCGGATATTTCCACGAATGGTGTCACGATAACCAGTTCTGGTCTTTACGTCATAGTTGAAATACCTGAATTAGAAGTTTATGTCTCCTACAGTCGACTTGCGTTTTACATAAAACTCCCTTTTGGAAAGTTTTATAACAATACCATGGGACTGTGTGGTGAGTGTGCTCATCAGCTGGCAGTAAAGAATGCAATACATTTTCCTCCTCCTTTCGTTTGTCCGCTTGTAAACATCTCTAAACTTTTGCAACTCCAGTGATTTTTTAAGTTTCACAACTTTTAACAAAATTGTCCCTAATTGGTGAAAAGGCACTGTCAGAAGATACAGCTTTGAGTTACCCCCTTTCATTCTGTCCACATTTGCTGGTGGATGGAGACAAGCTTTCTCTAAATCTCCCTCTTGATCATATGATCATACTTACTCACTATGGGAAGATACGGAATCTGGAGAGCCCTGTGTTAGAGAGAACCATCTCAGTTTCCTTAGCTGTCGTGAGAAATGCATTAGCCAAGACCTCAGCTCTGGTTTTCATGAGTAACTGGCAAACTATTTCTTCTAGCCTTCTCCTACAAAGTTCTTGTGAACTCATCCAGGACCATGTGTGTTACTTTCTCACAAGAAGAACTGCCTTCCAGGTATTGCTGTTTTACGTAAAAGCAGTTTTATCAGCATCAACTGTCCTTCAACTGTCACTTTGCTTTTATATTGCTACCAGGTACGTGCACCAACCAGAAGGTTGATGATGCTATGAAAAGGAATGGTGAGGTCATTGAGTCCTTCAAAGAGATGGCATTAGATTGGAAAGTCCCAGATCCTACCAACAGATACTGTAATTCAGGTGTCTCAGAACTGGCTGAGACTGGAAATCATCAGCATTGTGAGCCTTCTGATCTGTGTAAAATCATCTGGTAAGACAGCTCCCAAAAGAGACAAATGAGATAATTTTGTGCTTAACTGCAGGGCTTGGGTGACCTGCTTATGGGTCACAATGAAAATGTGAATTCTAGTGTACCCTGAAAAAGTGAGCAGTGAATTGACGTGTGAATGTTCCTGAGTTTTGCAGATCAAAATCAGTCCTCCCTTAATAGTGCCTGCTACTTGACACTGGCTCTGCTTGTCATTTCTGGAGAACTTAAGTTGGAACTAGCTATAATTCAGTATCTGAATGCTTTGGGGATGAATAGGAACAGAGTCAGAATATAGCCAGCGTGTGTGTCTGTTTTTAAAATAATTTTGTGGTTTAAAATAGGATTGTCAACAATGTTGACATTAAAATGTCAGTATATAGAACTACAGCTGTGAGCCGTGCAGGAGACTCTCCTTTGCAGGTCTCAGTCCGATGTAAAATTGCTTTGTTTCAAAGCATTGTAAAGAATGGGAGGTAAAGCTTCCTTAATTAAGCTGTGTGGGTGTATTGTCTATTGGGGCAACTTGTAGTTGTATCTTTACCTTGAGGCTCTCTCTGGGTGGGGATCGGTTTGGTTACACATGTAGGCGTATTGCTTATTGGAGCAATTTGTAGTTGTGTCTTAAGGCTTTCTCTGGGTGGGGATTGGCTCTGAGTTGAATTCTTCCTTGGAAGTAGCCCAAGGAAGCAAAATGCCATATCTGTTTCCTTGCTTTGAGAAGGAACCTGACCGAGTGCCACAGCGTGGTTCCCCCGCAGCCCTACTACGAGGCCTGCGTGGCCAGCGGGTGCTCGGACCAGCACCCCAGCACCGAGTGCCAGAGCATGCAGACGTACGCAGCCTTGTGTGGGCTCCACGGGGTCTGTGTGGACTGGAGGAGGCAGGCGAATGGGCAGTGTGGTAAGCCTGGGAAAGAGAAAGACCTTCTAGTGGTGAAGTAGCTCTGGTCTGTTCTTTCCTCACCCACACACCTGTTTCTGTCCCTCTGCATCGTCAGCCTTCAATCTTTCCTAAGCTGCTCTGGGCCTGAGAAATACAGGAACTAATCAAAAGAGTTGTAGTTCAGAAATGGTGCAAAACGAGTGGGAAACAGACCCGTGGTCTTTCCTGCAGAGGAGTGGGTTGGGACATTAGCCACGTTTCTCCCCTTTGTGTCAGCTGCAGCTCCGTCACTAGATGGCAATGCACAGCTTCTCTCTGCCTGCTTTATCCTGCTCGGGGGACCTGGGTAAACACTTGGTACTGGTGCAAGCACCTTGCCGAATCCATTAAACTCCTCTTGCTGAAGATGTGGGGACCCCTTGTTGGGCCGGAGCCTGGGCTGTGCTGTCCGTGGGGGCAGCCTGAGCTAGTGCATGCTGTATGTCCGTCGTGTGACGGAGGGTATGAGTAGGCCCAGGCTTTCTAACCAATGTTCTCTATTGCTCTATAGAGGCCAGCTGTGCTCGGGATCAGGTCTACAAGCCATGTGGAGAAGCAAAAAGAAACACTTGCTTCAGCAGGTGGGTTATGTCCTAAGGCAAAGGTCCAGCATTTGAAATGTGCCAAGAAAGGCTGGAAGTTGGCATTTCCTTGCGTATTAGGTGTCTGCTTCCCACAGGCACAATTCTGCCTCTCATTCATTTCTGTTTATATTCTTCTAATTGTGTAGAGAAATCATTACGGACATCCTCCACTCCCAAAATAACACACCGGTGTTTGTTGAGGGATGCTACTGCCCTGATGGAAAAACTCTGCTGAACGATCATGATGGCATTTGTGTTTCTGTCTGTGGTAAGAAATGTAAAAAGGAAATAGGGGAGACCTTCATACTGAACATTTCTAGCTAGGCTGGAAATGTTTCTGATTGACCGTTTCCCCCTACTTTCACACAAAAAACGGAACTTTTGAAAGAACAAAGCATATTTAGGAGGAGGATATTGAAATATTTTGGATACACAACTTGTGACTTTGCACTCTGGATCTTTCTTTTTGTGTCCATTTCTCAGGTGCCTTTTATTCCTGTACTCTCACTTCTGTTGTTTCCCCAGGTCAGTTATCACTAAAGGAATCTGTAATTTGTTTTATAGGTTGCACTGCACAAGATGGATCAGTGAAACAGGTAGGAAAAAGGAAAATGTTAACTTTATACTATAGCTGGGTGCTGTGACCTATGGTAAAAATGATTGCATGAGTTTCTTTGAATTCTAAGCTTAAATACTAGTGAACGGTGTTGACAGTGGGGAAGGAAAGAGCAGATTTTAGTAACTCCAGGACTTCATTAATAGAGATATGGAAATAAAATTAGCAGTTAGTGGGAAGCACTTTTCTGGAGAAGTAGCAAGTTTCCTGTTCTGGAAACATGTAAACCTACAAAGGAAGGTGGCAGGATTTTTTCTTCTCTGCCCTCTGGGATTTGAACTTTGATTTTTTCCAACATAATGAAATAGGACAATCTGGCCCTTTGCTGCTTTGTGGTAGGCATTCATTAATCTAATACTTCTAGATTTTGCTCTCTGAACAACTATTTCTTTTGTTTTCACAGCCTAGAGAAGCTTGGGAGCATGACTGTCAATACTGTGCTTGTGATGAAGTGACCTTGAATATCTCTTGCTTCCCCCGCCCTTGTGCTAAATCTCCACCTATCAATTGCACTAAAGAGGGCTTTGTACGCAAAATAAAACCACGTCTGGATGATCCATGCTGCACAGAGACAGTCTGTGGTATGTAGACGATTCACATGGCATCATGTGGCATCATTTGCCTCATGATGATCCTCAAGTGAAATTAAAAAAAAAAAAAATACACAACAGGTACCAGATTCAAATAAACACTAGATTAGTCATTTATTCTTGCTGTCAGAAGAGACCTCCTCTGGTTCAGCTTCTATTCTAAACTAGAGCCATGTTCCACTTGATATTTAAGTTGGAAAATGCCACATGAATCATTGGGACCACTAGGTAGTTCACAGGATCCTCTGGCTTTTGTCCCTTCTGAGATGCTGGGGTGATCCTTGCACATAGGTTCATCCAATATGGAAGGATGGACTTTCCTGTCTCTCTTAAGGCCTCATGTGTAGCTTCTGTATATATTTGTTTGCCCTCACCATTCAGTGTGCATCCTCCCAGTCCCAAATGCCTGCAACAGCACAGGACCTCCTCCTTAGTCTGCTCAGACCCTGGCCATTTCTAGTACCCATAGGAGGATGAAGGACGGGATCCTGGCAGTGGTAGGATGTTTTTCTCTTCCTCATCCCTTCGTGCTTCCATACATTGGGCTCCTTTGGGTGCCTTGAGGGAGCAGTGAGCACTGACAGGGTGCTGTAGCTTGCACCTTCCTACCTTTATGTCTCTGGCCCTCATCCACTGCTTCTTCCATTTTTTTTGTTTGTTTGTTTTGTTTTCATTCTCATTTGCTTTTACCCCAATTCTTTTTCTCTGTCATTTCCTTTTTTCTCTGAGGTGAGTATGTTTATGTGTTTAGTTTAGCAATGACATCTAGTGGGGGAAGAGAAAGAGGAACAAGGGCCAGAACTGCGTGCCCAGGGAAGACCTTTATAAAAGGGCAAGCTATGAGAAACTTTATTTGTACGTGTCCCAACCTCCAAAACTGTTTGGTTCAAGAATCATTTACGTCTTCCCTATTTCTTGGATGTTCAAACTTTGGTCTGCAAGAAAAAATGCTGGACAGGATGATTTGGCTTACTTTATCTCCATTGTCTATTGCAGAATGTGATATAAAAACCTGTGTTATCAACAAAACAGCATGTGACTTAGGTTTCCAACCCGTGGTAGCAATATCTGAGGATGGTTGTTGTCCTATTTTCTCCTGTAGTAAGTACCATGTTTCCTTAAGAAATTTTATTTATCCCTTCAACTATTTCAGTTTTTCTAAATGAGTCAATATCACAAGAAGTAGCCTCTCCCTTTCCTTCCCAGCCTTTAAAATTTTATGGAGGTGGAGTAAGTGGTGTAACTAATATTCAATGAGCTCCTGGGATGTAAGTTATTGATCGAATACTGCATTTCTATTACATTGAAGCCATACAAAAGTTCTGCTGTCAAACTATTTCTGGAATTGCACACCTGACCCAACTTCCCATTTTCTCAGTGACCAGCAAGGTGGTTAACAATAAAGAAAAGCTCAGCTAATTTCAAGCATGGGTAACTACATGAGGTACATTGTTTTTGCCATATGTAAGATACCAGGATATAGAATTACCCCACACTTCATGCACAACATCTGAGCAGATGTTAAATGTAGGCTTCAGAATAACAATTTAACAGCATGTTTTTCCCTCTTGTGCAGGCTATGAAGGCTAGCAAATAAACTCAGTTCTACTCTTTGTCTTCTCTAAATCACTGAAAATTTAGAGATGAGTACAGTAACTGGTTACATCATTCCTAGCACCTCCTTTTCATTTTATTTTTCTTACAGTACCAAAAGGTGTATGTGTTTCTGAAGGAGTTGAATTCAAGGTAGGTCTTCCAGACACTTCTTTCCACAGGTTGATGCAGCCTGAATCAGAATTGTCTGAACTTATTGTCAACACTTAAGAAAAAAGCAGAATTAAAGTGTACATTATTTTATTCCTGCCAGCAGTCTAATGTGTTGCTGGAAATATTAATGACTAGGTAATGCTAGAGACCAGTAGCTTGCTTACTAAATGAGATCTTACCTGTGTTTCAGAGTCTAGAAGTCAGAATTGTGACTGAATACAAATTTTAAAACTCATTGGATGTTGTAAGATTAATTACTAGGTCAAACTGAGGAAAAATTGAAGTTTGGAGTTTATAAGATAACATAACTCATGTCATGTCATCAATGCACTTGAATATGTCAACCTCATATTCATTTTGTGATACTGAGAAGTGTCAGGTCTGAAGTCAGATCTGGAGGTATTCATTTCAGGAAGTTCTGCCAAAAATAAATCCTGAGCATAATCATTCATGTTTGATAGTCCAGGGGACATATGTTTATTCTAGAACCCACCGATTTCTTGCTGTTACCTGTTTCCTCTCTGCTTTTCTTTATCTTTTCAGCCTGGGGCAGTGGTGCCTAAGAGCTCCTGCGAGGACTGTGTGTGCACAGATGAACAGGATGCTGTGACGCAAACCAACCGCATCCAGTGTGTTCCAGTGAAATGCCAAACCACCTGCCAGCAGGTCAGTGCCACGCACTCAGCCTCCCCCACCACAAACAATGGCTGTTGCAGGACGCATGGTAGAACCGTGGCAGTAAAACTGCTGCCTTGGTAAAAGATAGCAGGATATAATCTTCCGTTAGGTCCTCTTTAGGATGCTGGCCATTTTTGCTCTACCAATTTAACAGGTCACCCTTCGAGAGATGCCCTGAAGGGAAGTGATTACAAACCTGTTAGAGAGAAGTCTGACTGCTGAAAGATGATGTTTATGTTGTTCTGTTGGTGGTGTTTTCAGCTCCAAAATTAAGATTATAAGGAAACCGCACAGTTGTTTTGAGTTTCCAGGCACTGCTTGGTACTTGTGAGCTGAGAGTCTGTGCACAAACTGCTCAGTCTATTACTGAATGCAAGCAAAGAAAGGTTTCTGTTCCATTCTCACCCAGAAAAGGCTAGATCCACTACCAATCCTAAAAATCCCTAAAACCACTAACCTTTATCTTGAAGCAGGACAGATCCATAGAAAGACCGCTGGATACCTAAAACACAGGGAAGGAAATAATTGATGCACTATCTTCATGTGTCTGACAGTGACAGTTCTAGTGAATAACAGTATCAGACCAAGTGGCGGTAGTAGATTTTTAAGTAATCACCTGATGAATTAATTTATTTGTTCTAACTTGTGTGTTAGCACAAAGAAGAGCAGCAAATAGCAGGGTGTATATGGTAACTGAAGTGACCCAGAAGTAACTTCAATATGGGAAAGAAATCATCAGCTTTAATTGTCAGGCTTAAAGTGATTCCAACAGGTTTCTAACGGCAACAGAAATAAAACCAGAAGGTTGGCTCATTTCCACTGCCACCTCCAGTGTGGCTTTGATCTTACAGTGTTTCATGAACAGGACTGCAGGTAATATTGCTAAATGGTGACCTTATTCCCACAGGGTTTCCGCTACGTGGAACAGGAGGGTCAGTGCTGCAGCCAATGCCAGCAAGTGGCTTGTGTGGCAAATTTTCCGTTTGGCAATGTCACCATCGAGGTGAGTGCTCCTTTGTTCTGCATGGAAAGCTGAATTATCCAAAAGACCTCAACATCTTTTGAAATCAGTGTCATACATTTTGAAGCTGGGAAGACCCTTAGGAGGTCTTAAAATGTCTCTATTTCCAAAGTAAGTGTTAAGTTTTATATGGCTGCTCCTTGCTGTGTGCATCTTGCAGACTTGCAGACACTGCTGTGTTGAAAATTATGCATCTCTGGCAGGAATGGAAATCATGTCACCCTCTCTTCGTGACATGCAGCACAGGGAAAGAATTTGTAGGGGATGGTGACGTTGCAAAACACTGCTCTTGCAGAGATATGTGAGCTGGCTTCACATTACACTGCTCTGATACTGGAAGAAATGTCATTTATCTTGCCCTGGAAACACAAAGCTAAATAGTTTGAGCAAGCTGATATAGCTGTACTAACACTGGTTCTGAATTTGCTGGGGCAAAAATCGAAAGTGTTATAGCTGCTGCAGTGTAGTTCACCTTGGTAACACCCAGGTAATACACCACGTCTCCTCAGCATAGTGTTGTGTAGATGTGAACTGAACCTCAGGCTAGCTGTTTGCTTTTATTACAGCCTGCTATTGCTGTGAATAGTTAATGCTGCCATCTCACCCGGTGGCTATTTTCTTATGTGCTATTCTCTGGTAGCTCCTGAGCTCGGCATCTTTTCTATTTCATCCTTTTGTTCCTTGATAAATCTTGCAAGCTAGCTTCTTCTGTGCCAATATATAATTTTTATGCTTCCACTTAAAAGGTGGTTACCACAAAGATACTTTGCATTTATCCATTAACCTCTATTAGGAAGAGTATTTTCCTCTTTCATAGTTTTTACTTTTCTTCCATCTATTAAAAAACTTCAAAAGCTGTAGAAGAATTTTTTCTTTTGCATATAAGCAGCGCTACAGGCTGGGAGATGAGTGATTGGAAAGCTGCATGGCAGAGAAGGACTTGGGGGTATTGGTTGATAGTCGGCTGAATGTGAGCCAGCAGTGTGCTCAGGTGGCCAGGAAGGCCAACAGCATCCTGGCCTGTATAAGAAGCAGTGTGGCCAGCAGGTCTAGGGAAGTGATTGTGCCCCTGTACTTGGTTCTGGTGAGGCCGCACCTCGAGTACTGTGTTCAGTTTTGGGCCCCTCGCTACAAGAAGGACATGGAGGTACTTGAGCATGTCCAGAGAACGGCAACGAAGCTGGTGAGGGGTCTGGAGAACAAGTCTTACGAGGAGCGGCTGAGGGAGCTGGGCTTGTTCAGCCTGGAGAAGAGGAGGCTCAGGGGTGACCTTATCATGCTCCATAGGTACCTTTAAAGGAGGCTGTGGCGAGGTGGGGGTTGGTCTATTCTCCCACATGCCCGGCGATAGGACGAGGGGGAATGGGCTAAAGTTGCACCAGGGGAGGTTTAGGTTGGATATTAGGAAGAACTTCTTTACTGAAAGGGTTGTTAGGCATTGGAATGGGCTGCCCAGGGAAATGGTTCAGTCACCATCCCTGGAGGTCTTTAAAAGACATTTAGATGTAGAGCTTAGTGATATGGTTTAGTGGAGGACTTGTTAAGTGTTAGGTCAGAGGTTGGACTAGGTGATCTTGGAGGTCTCTTCCAACCTGTGAGATTCTATCCCACCTCTATTAACAGACCCATCTTCTGTACTTCGTAGTGTCTCTTAGCATTTCTGCTCCTACCTCTATACTCATTCTGCCACCAGGACATGGGTGAGCTCAGTAGATGTGAATTCCAGGATAATATGAACATCCCAGCCCCTCTGCCAGTTCATAGACTGTATTACTATTGCATTGTTCTATTTATATTGTTATATTATATTGCAATTTATTTTTTGTCGGTTTTTTTTAGGTTGGAAAAAGTTATAAAGCACCGTATGATAACTGTACTCAGTACATGTGCACTGAATCCGGGGGGCTGTTTTCCTTGACTAGTACAGTAAAGGTCTGCTTGCCATTTGAGGAATCAAACTGTGTCCCAGTAAGTATTTTAGCACCAGAAAAAAAAAAAGCTGTCTGAAATGAGCCCTGCCAGTGCTCTGGGAGGCTTCTATACTGTTTTGAATGAGTCATGTCAGTGTTTCTTGACCTTTCTGAGTTGGTCATCCTTGTGTGAAAGAAATGTGCTTTTTCAGCCCTGAATGGAATGTCCCATGGAGGTATAACAAAAGTTATACTTTCTAAGAAATCCACATATTTTACTTCTTGTGAAGTAAGACACTGGAACTTGAAATAGAGGAGCGCTGGGGCAATGGCACAGTGGGATTTTTCATTACTTAAGAAACACCAGTGTTACAAAATGCAATTGAACAAATGATGACTTAAAATGGACCTGTCGGGGAACCACTGAACATAGTCTCTTCTACTATGGGGTCCATCGCTAAGCAAGTAAGTGGTAGATGAATGAGCAACGGGGAGCATTAGTGACAGGCTTTTCAGTGACCAGTGGTTTCCAGTAGCTTCCAGAAAGGGCTTTGCAGGTTGTTCAATTCCAGGAGCATGTGTCATTGTCTGGTTTTGGAGTTGGCTTTTGTGCTGGCTTCAGCAGGATCTACATCACATCAGGCATACATTACAGAACATCCCCCCTGGCTTATGAGTGGATATAGTTGTAAGAATATTCAGTCCCTACTGGATATTTTTAAAGCTGTTTTGTATACAACTGGTACACAAACAAGTCTGAAGAGGAATTAGTGTGTTGGTTAGAGATGAGGGTATGTATCTGAACCCTCTGTGTTGCTACTAGTTGCTTAGCAATATACGTACTCTAGACTAGAGTATCTAAACTTCTCTGGTTCTTTGCTTTCTATATAGGGGACAGTTGACGTGACTTCAGACGGCTGTTGTAAGACATGTGAGTGTGTTAAATCATTGATTCCCTACTAAAATACTGCTAGGTTCTCCACTACTTGTAGCCCTTCTTCTGCATGCACCAAGAACTTCGACAGACCAGAAGGCTATGTTCATGTATCAGCACAGCAGTTTTGTACCTTACAGCCAAGGCTCAAAAATTGCTTTGTTCTTCCAAGGGGTACACTAAAAAATTTTTCTTCTTTCTGCATTTTTAAAAGACTGAAATACTGTTAGTTTGAACTATACTTCCAGGGAGAGAATTTGTAGGAATTATGTTCTGTATTTTTCCATTTGAAAGTTATATGGGAAAAAATTGGTTTTCTTCTATATCATCCACCCAGAAACTGTAGGTTGTTACAGTCACAAATGTTAACAAATACCATTCATAGCACTTAAGGTGTTTTTGTTGTTGTTTTTAATATATCCTTTTGGTCTTAGTTCAGCAGTACCTTTACATGAACTTATACATGTCTTCATTTGAGCCAGTCCCTGAACAGAAAAGTATCTAGACAAGTGGGGAGTTGTTTTTGCTGAATTAGTGCCTATTTGCACTCTCCTTATTTATTTATTACTTGTGTGTGGTGTGTGTGTATTTGTTTTGTTATGCATTTAAACTACAAGTGGTTTCAGTAAGATGATCTGCTCTTGGCTTCCCAGCAGGTGTCTTTCAAAACTTCTTTTGCTCCCCAGTCTGAAGAAGTGTAACAGAAATATTCTCCCACACAGGTGTTGACCTGCCACATAAATGCAAACGCAATGTGAAAGAGCAGTATATTGTTCACAACAACTGTAAGTCTGCTGCTCCGGTCCCAATGCCCTTCTGCGAAGGGACATGCAGTACCTATTCTGTGTAAGTAGGAAACCTCTCTGTCCTCACCTGTGTCTGGTCTTCCTGGGTTCTTGTTTAAAAGGATCTGATTGGGAAACTGGGTGTGAGAACAGCAGCAGTTGTCAATGTGATGAAATGCCTTTAGCGTGATGGGAATGCCTTATCTTAGGATAATAGGTCCCTCTGCAAAGAGACCATCTAAATGTATTAGCTTCCTGTCCTTGTGTGTATTTACGAACAGCTCTGGGGGTTGATGGAGTTTCTTCCTGCTCTTTGGTCTCTGCGTGAATTGTTCATTTCTGTGTTGTCAGAATGTCCTTAATCCAAAACCCACCAAATTTATTGGGATTTTCCTCACTGATCTCAGAGGATCTGGCCCTGCATAGGTAGTAGCATCCTGAGGAAAGACCATTATGAATAAGCAGAAAAACAAGTCGGAAATCTTGTTTTTTCTTCATTAGTTGTACCCCTATTTGGAGGAGCGAATACAGATCACATAGGGAAGAAAACAGGTGGTGGACTCATGTGCAAATCTCATTTCTATAGGTATTCCTTTGAGGCCAATGAAATGGAACACAAATGCATTTGCTGCCATGAAAAAAGGAGTCACACAGTGAAGGTGGATCTGGTTTGCTCTGAGCATAAGACAATCGAATTCACATATGTGCATGTAGATGAATGTGGATGTATGGAAACCAAATGCCCAAAGAGGAGAACATGAGACAAAGGAGACATTTCAGCTCCCATTTAACGCTTCCCTAGCAAGTGAGTAGTTTAGAAAGCAGCTGTGACTAACCTTGAAGTGACCATACTTCTCTCCTGTGCTTTTTTCCTTCTGGTATTATATGCAGTTATGGAAATTAGCTGAGGATTTTGCTCTAAATGTTTGTAGAATAAACTGCATTTCAAAGAGGACCTGTTCTCTTGTTTCAGTGATGCTGCTAAAGGGGCAAGGAGGTTAATTTCTTTAATCCCATATTGGTGTATAAACCAAGGTTATTACAAGGCACTCCAGAGACAGACGATGCCTTTCAAAAGTCCTTCCTGATGGAACTGTGCATTATAAAACCACAACTACGTGCTTCAGCTCATTTCCCTCAGAAGGGAAACAGCAATCGCTTCCACAGGTGTGGTTCAGTCAGAGAGGCAGGACTCAGCTCAGGGGCACCTTGTTCTTCTCCCCAGTGGTTCTGCACCTATTTCTGCTGACAATCTGGGTCACTGGAGCAAAGCAATGTGCTTTTCTCCTTCTGTGCTGTAAGCACTACAGCAGGAGTGTAAAAATGTGCCTTAAATGCATGCTAGAAAATGAACACATTCACACCCTTATAGTGAGTCTTTATCTCTGGTGGGTTTTGTAATTTACCAACATCAAACTTGGACCTGTGTGTCTCGTGATAGACTGATGTTCAGATCCACATCTTGTTACGTGACTGATTTATGTCACAAACAATTAACTCCCAGCTAGCATGTTCAATGGGACATAGTGTTTGTGACAGTATCTTAAGTGGACAGGGGTCAAAAAAGCTCAGCAATACCTTCAGAGTATGCAGGGAAGACAGATGTTTTTGCTGCTTGAACAACTTGGTCTTTTTGTGACCTGAATGAGAACTAAGGGCTGTGAGTGCAGTGTCCTACAACCTGCCAAGTAGAGACTTTGGGGAAATGTTTTAGAGGGAATACTTTTGAACTGACAGAGTAGCTATTAAGTGTGCTAACCTTTAGCTTTCCATTTTAAAATGCTGCAGCTATTGAGTTCCAAGTAGTCTCTCATTTAATTCTTTTTCATAATAAATCATTGTAGTTGATGTCAGGTTACTTACACGTGTACTGTTTCATTATGGTATTACTGATCTTAAAATTGCTCGAATACTTGACTTTGAATAGGCATAGGAGTTGAAAGATACACATTTTTCTTCACTCTTATCTGATAGGCCTATGCTTATTGGGTCATCACTGTGATGCAGTAGCACAGTCCCTATCATATTTCTGTGGAGCTCAGCTCATTTTAACATATCAGTTCTCCAGCCCCTTTCTGGAATAGTTTGTCTCAGCCTAGACTGGTGCGTAAGAGCCCTTGTGAAGGTATCAGTTTCTCAGCACTGGGTATTTTGAGATCCAGGATAGGCAGCTTAGACAGCTGAAGACAGAGGAGGTGAATATCATCCTTTGTTTTTATTTTATTTATTTAAAAATAATAAGAGAGACTGAGTGTTCCTAACAATTACAGTGGGAGTAAGCAGTTGCAATGGCAACAGTGAAGTGCAGAAATCTTTGGGAAACATGGGCAATAAAATTCAACAAGATGTTTGTGTTGCTGATGAATTACAGCTAACTCTCCCATTCCCAGCCTCTGCCCTGGTCACTGGACCAGTTTGCTTGATTATAAATGATAGGAATCCCCAAATAATTCAGATAACTGTCAGTGTAATGCAATTCCCGTGGAAGGCGTGCGTTGCAGTTGTTTGACATTGAGGCTCACGTACAAATTTCACATTAGCTCAGAAAATATTCTTACTGATACAAATCAAGTGCATGCCTGATTTTTGCAATGCAAAGAGCAGCAGCAAGAAAGAAGGACATTCGTTCCTTTCCTCCTTGCCTTTCCCTGAGGGGGAGGAAATCATTCTTGAGTGCTTTCGTCATCAGAAGAGTAAACAGGCTCTTAAGTAGTCAGATACAAACTCCAGTAAACCCTGCAAATCAATCATTCTCAATAGGATGGCTTAGCTAGAATACTAGTGGAAATCTTTTCTGTATCTGCTTTCTCATCAGGTGGGAGAAGGGCAATAAAACATGATCTAATCTTATGAGGTACACTTAAAAGTCCACTCTCCTGTGTTTTTACTGGTGATGAGACTTTATGTGGAATTTGAGAATGGAATTGATTTGAAGGTATACTTTTCTGTTCATTTTTGGCATGCATTTTGCTTTACAGGCAAGTGAAATTATTTTAGCTTAGAGCTGGAACCAACAGCTTATTGCCATCTACAGACGGCTGTTGATCACGTGAAACCCCACATTCCCCTTCTCCACTCCTGATTATGCCTGATTCTTCATTTACTCAGTCTGGTATCTAACCACCCTGTGCTGTACTATTTCCAGCTCCAGTGGCCAGGTGTTGAACTGAATGTGTTCATCTTCTGTTCATAGATGCAGAGTCCTAGTTAGATGAGATGCAGCCAGCAAGACAAAGTCGCTTTAATGCAAACTTTCAGCTTCCTCAGCTCATAGACAGCCAATGGGTCAAATACAATCAGTGGGTTGAATGTTGTTTTATCCCTGTGATCACTCAACTTGGGCATGATCCTGCTGGAGCTGCTGTGTGGTTGTTTCTAATGTGTGCATGCTCTAACACTCATCTGTAGCCCCAGGGCATCTCTTCCAGCTACTGACCAGTCTGAACATCAAACGCTTTCCTGGCATAACACAAGAAAAATCACTGGCATTGCTCCAAGTACTGTTTCTTCCCTTCCGTGTGAATTCTTTGCATCAGCATCCACTTTACTAGGGTAGCCCCAGGAGAACCAGCCTTCAGATGAGCCAGTCAGGCCGGGGCTCAACTGGTTTCAGCTTGTAGCCATTCTGTTCTTATCATGAGATGATGGTACTCCATATGCTGAGCAGTTCTGAGAAAACACACCAGGAAGAACTGCCCCATATTACTAAAATAAATATTTGCCAGAGATACTGCGCTGTGTCAGGTAAACAAGTCTGAAGACACATTATCATGTCACTGGTGTGCACTGAGCTGGGTTGCCACTACAACATGAGCTCTGAATACTTGCCTATTAGTTTATGGCTTGGAAAGCTCAATTCCCAATACTACTTTGACGTAGTTTGGCTAAATTTTTGTTGGGCTTTTGTTAATGATTATTGGTGTTTGCAAAGAGGAGAACTTTAGAAGTTTGCTCTGAATTTTTATTTGGGGAGAGAGACTGTCCTTTTGTCCTTTTCCACACTTTTTCTTAGAGTGGATCCCCTGGCTGTGGAATCAGACCTCTAGCTTTATCTGCAGTGTGCTGCACCGATATCAATCTATTCTGGTATCTACAATCTTGAGCTGAAAACAAAGTCTATGAACTGTACATGCCCTCTAATACAGAAGGGATTGTTTAAAAGAATGCAGCACCTATTTTGTTTCAGTGTGCTAGCTTAACAATTAGAATGAGAAAGTTGCAATGTGAAGGTGGAAAAACTTGTCTAAGTATCATTCGTGAAAGTTACATGATTAGTAATGAGCCAGAAAAGAAAATAATGTGACAAATAAGAGATTATCTTGCAGGTAAGGGGAAGACCAAGCATTGGGTGGTCTGAGAGCTGTGACTCTTCTACAGGTTTGTGTGCTCACATGCACGTTCTTGGCCTTGTTTATATTTCCTTTCTGATCCCAGATAAGGATAAGGGTAGGGCCCTGTTTCTTTTATGCAATTGTAACATTTCAGTTCATAAAACTTTTTGCATGAGTGTATAACACGTCATTTAAAAACCTGAAGGGGTATACTTGCTTCTGTCAGGCATCCCAAACATCCTTTACAAGAGAAAGTGTGACAATATGCCAAAGACACCAAGACAAAAGTATCGGTTGTGAAAATCTTTCTGGTTTTTACACTTCAAAGGATCTGATTATTCAATATCTTTAGGGCAACAATGGGTTTTAAGTCTCAGTTTACATTGTAGAAGGCCATTCTCACATCCATTTAATTCTTTGACAACACCAATTCCTATCTTAGGAAAGTAACACCACTGAGGGTGTGCCCAGGCAACTGGCTTAGTGTCAAAAGCAGGCCAAGGCTTGATCATGAAACTACAACGTTCTAATTTTTTACACACTTTATTTTTATCTAGATGTGAAGACCCACTTTTCATCAGTAGCCTCTAGGACAGTTTAATGATTTTTTTTTTTTAATTCAAAGGGAATCGGTCTGGTGGCTTCCTGTACATTTAGGTTGAGCTCTCTGTTTATGGATTATATTATTTCACTCAGCTTGCTTTCTGTGAAGGTGTGTTTTAAAAATATACTTCTTGTAGGAAAGGAAATTATTTAATTACTGATCCTCCTGAAAATAAAATCCAGTGAAGTCTCCCATTGATATGACTGGGTAGAAGAAAGATGGGGTAGCTATGCTTTAGTTCATCCCATCTACCTTCAGGCAAAATAAATATGAATCAAAACTGGGACTTGAAGCACTGTGAACTTTGTGTATATACTGAAAATAGATATGCACTTCACCTAAGAGCTCAACTGTCTTCTGGACTGATTCCTACCTAACCCTCTTGGATTCCTACCTAACTCTCTTGACTTCATAGGCAGACTAAGGTGTAAGTACAGACCTACCTTGTCCAAATTCTCTAAAGCAATGTAAGAAGTTGATCCCCAGTGCCAATTTTATATATTCCTAATGAGAAGTGCCAGAAATTTACCTCAAATTCTGCAACCCCTATGCCCTGCCTTGAACAGCTCAACCATCTTCAGGACTTTTAGTGAAAGATTCTTTCACCCTGATGTTTAACAAGAACGATGCTGAGACCAGCTTCATTATTTTCAGTATGTTCTTTGGGGTGGGCACCATCTCACTTACCTTTAACATTTGTAGTGCTTGCTTTTACTCCCTTTAAAAAAAAAAAAAAAAAAAGTGGTCCATATCATCTAACCTCATTCTCAGCCTTGTCAGAGAGAGAGTGACGTTTTGAAACACTACTCCAGTGTCTCTTAGCATTACTCCTGCAAATCAAAAAGAGCTTAAAATGGGGCTAACTTGACAGACAGGGAGTTTGCTTCTACTCCTGTGTTTTGTGTCAGTTAGATCCAGCTTAAATTTCTGAAGGTCAGTGAAGAAGTCCATCAACCCTCTTGTGTTCCAGCTCTGAAGCATTTTTTTTCCAAATCACTACCTTTCCCTACACTGCTGTTCTAAGACAGCCACAAGGCAAGTCCTTTGCCACACCTTTACAGCTTCTTGTCTTCCCTCCTCTGTGTATCCAGATATTTTTCTGTATTAACCTATTGATTTCCTGTAATATCCTATAAACCTGGCTAAAAAACAGAGTTTAATCTGACCCTCAGTGAGCATTGTTCTACAAACAAAAGGTTAGCCCAGTGCCATGTAGCCAGTAAATCATTGCTAACACTGCTGCTTTATGGTCTGAAATTATCTTTTCCCCTAGATCAGTTTCTCTCAAGGGCTGCAGCAGATACCTTTACTTCCCCAAGTACTCCAACTTACTTCTAGCTCTCCCAGTTCCAAGTTCCAATTTGTTTGCTTTTGATGATGTTCTCCAGCTTTTTCAGATTTTCAGATGCAATCATTTCAGGCTAAGGCACAGAATGTTTTTCTGGGTGTGTGGTATGTCCTATAAATCCAGTTTTCTTTGGCGTTACCCCAGGAAAATTTTCAGGAACTGCTACATTCATCACACCCTTCCTCAGTCAGTAAGTAGACTTGGCAATCCTTCAAAGAATTTCTGTAGTCTGCAACACTTGTTCTGTATGGTGAAGTGCCCATCTAAAGACCACTTACCGAGAACCAGATCAGCCCTGTGGTATCACTGTGGGTGTGTTCTTCTCCATTGCCAAATGAATGGGGTTGGACATTTTCCTGAAGACAGCTGTGCATTTCCAGTAACAAGTTGTTCATTGGGTGACATTTGTGCAGCCTGTGTTGTGCTGCTTAGACTAGCTTGTAATAATACACCTTTAAGCCTTCCTAAACTGAAAAGCAGTTTCAGGCACATTCTCACCCTTCATCTACACTTTCATAATTGGATAATTAGGTATTCAATTACTGGTCATACAAAGATTTCTGGCAGAAACAGGAGCTATGCCTATTAATTCACCTTTCCCTCCCTCAAGCTCAATGAGTGGAAAACAGCTGAAGAAAAAAATAAAAAGTAAAGTGTTTCCCAGAGGTCTCATATTTTGCTTTCAGAGCTCAAGAGAGTGCTCAACTTGTCCGATGTGTTTTTAATAATAACTAAGGAATTAAGTAGCTTGCAGTTGATGGTGATTTTTCACTTCAGAGTAAGACTCAGTGCAAGTACTTTCTTTGCATCATGGACATGAGTATCGTTGAATCACAGAATCTGAGAGCATTGTCCAAACACTTCTTGAACTCTGGCAGGCTCAGTGCCATGACCACTGTCCTGAGGAGCCTGTTCCGGTCCCTAACCACACTCTCATTGAAGAATCTTTTCCTGCTATCCAGCCTGAACCTCACCTGTTGCAGCTTTGTGCCATTCCCTTGAGTCCTGTCACTGGTTACCAGAGAGATCAGTGCTATTACCACTGTCTTAGATCAACCTAGCTGATATTTATCCTGGGATACCATGACACTTATGACAACAAAATAGTCTGTTCTCCAAAAATCCTAATGAAATAAGTCTATTTTATTTGATGAACAGTCCCACATCACTCTGTAACGTCTTTCTTGCTGCTAGATACTGGGGGGTTCCAAAATATAGTTACATTTCCCTGGTACCGAATCCCTTTGAATTCTCCAGTTTTTAATATCTCTGGACCTGATTCTCTTCCTAGCTTCTAGCATATAAATCTGGGATAATTCAGGAACATTTATATGTATATATAAAGCAGCATTTTTTAGAGGATTAAAAACAAACTACATTCTTAGTTTTTATTTCCCTTGTGAAATGTTCTACCTTGCACAAGAAAGATTCTCTTAACAAAATAATAACAAAGTTTTTAATTTCCACTAGAAAAGATGAATACTTTGTACATGGAACACTTTAAAAACTGCAAGCTCCAACTATTTGAACAAAATAGTCCGTCAATAATGCATGCAAAGGATTATTAGTAATTAAGAACTGTTTCTCCTTGTTCCTGCAGTCAAAACAACAGAGCGAACATTGAAATATGTAATCTTTGTTGCTAATGGATCCTGACTGGACTAGCAGGTCCTGCTTCATCTGCACAGCTTGCTTTGAAGGAAATACAAATTCATTATGTGTTCAGTCCACACTATAGATGGAAATGGTTCAGTACCGTCTTTTAGAGGGAAATATAAGCCTGTACCAGCAGAATCTCAGAATGAGGAAAGTCCTTTCTCTCTCTGAGCCTGTCATTTGGTATAAGCTGACGTGGAAAGCAGTGTTATGATGTGACAGAAACATGGTGTGACAAGATCCCCAGCCAGTTCACTGAAGTGGAATGTTTTTAAAGCAAAAAGGGCTCTCCCATGCCAAAAAAATACCAGATACTTCCAGTCTAGACCCACTAGAGTACAAAATAATAATTTGCAAGAGGGTGGCTCTCAGAAGAGGAACTGCAGAGCCATTGGGCCATGCTGATTTTCAAAGGTTGGACTAAATAGGTCCCCTTTCAGCTGTGTTGGTGAAGAGTGGGTCCTTTCCCCCAGGCCCCTGCTGTGGTTGCCAGGTCTCCTCAGGGTCCCTGGGAAGCCGCATTCTCGCCTTTCACCTCTGAAGTCTGGCTTTGGGTCGGCTCCTGGCTGCAGAAGGCCCCTGCTCCTCTTCTCCCTACCTGTACTCCCATTGCAGGCTCATCCCATATGTCTCACACCCACTCTAGCTCCGTTTGCCCGCCCAAATCTTCTCCCAGCTAAGCCTGTGCCATTACTGTCAGGGAAGGAATTATCTCCCCATCCTGGAGAGGGTCCGCTCCAGCCTGCAACAAGTATCCTTCACTACAGAGACATACTTTAGCAGAGTGTGCAACAAACAGAACCTATTTTCACCAAACCGAAAATCAGTAATGGTTACTTTGGAGGCTTTTATTTTGAATCAACACAAAGACTGGTGCTTGGCCTGGCAGTACTCTGCATCCCTGTTAGGCAGAGGAAACCATTTCAGTGCCTCTCACCATCCCCAAACCTCCCTTCTTGCTTTCTCTCCACACCAAGGCATGCCATTGTTTGCAGCTGATTAGCTTGCAGCTGGTGTCAGTCTTTTTGCAGAGTCACACCTCAGTCTTTTTTCCCACAAAACATTAGTAACCATGAGTTGTATTCATTTCTAGTATTAAAATTTTTAATGCACAATTGCATCACGGAAACATAGCCCCCTTGGCAATCCGTCTTTCTCCTTCAATGGCATTGTTACTCCTGAGCTCACCACTAGTCCTCAGCAAGGCATCTTGTTCGGTTGATTTTACACAAATCCTGGCACTGTGTCAGAAAACAACCTTGATCTGAACCATTTGCAGTATTTTTAAATGTGACAAACAGCCAAGGTGAAAAAAATTCCAGAAGTGATTTTTTAAAAACCTGTTTGACTTAGATTAGATTATTATATTGCTATATTCATAATATTATTTGTACTCTGGCTCTTAAATTGTACCAGGAGGATTGTTGGCATTCCAGAAATGAAACTTTGTAAATTGCCAGTTCATTCATTCTGGTATTCTCTCCTTTACAAAATCAAGAGGCCACATCTATAACAACACAATTAACAGAGCAAATTAAAAGCCATAAGTTTTTATTACACTTACAAGAAGTACCAAGATGCATTCTCATGTTTTGATAGAGGAACAGATAGAACTGCATCCATGGAAGTGAAATCTTAAGAAAAGATGATATAATTTGACCATGTGTCAGTCCCAAGTAAACATTTTTGTGATTTACTGGAAATTAATTTTCGATTTAAGGGAAACATGGAGGAAAAAAAATTTTTTTAAATCAGTCCTGAAGATAAAGCGCTTGAAGACCTTCCATTTCTTTTGATATCATAATATTTAGAGTGATGGGAATTTTATTTGCAATCATTATAGATACACTAAAATATTCTTAAATACTTTTTCATTCTTTTAGATATAATTTCTGTTTTCCTACTAGATTATATTTTTCCTTTTGCTTGCACCAGGGTCTAATGAAGTCACATTACTAATGGCATTCTCTCGATATATTTATGTAATTAGTTATGGAACATCTTATTGTGGATTACTTTGCATCAATTTTAGCATATCAAATTCATGCAGGGAGAAAATACTAAATACTGCTGATTGATTTTCCCTTAAGGTCCACTTGAAATGATGTTGTATTTTAATTGCAGATGTTACTGGTTGCACTTCTGTTTTTATTTAGGCCAACATAAGCCAGGAAAAAATTAATTCAAGTCAATAGAGATTTAGTGAGGCCAAAATAAAACAAAACAACTGTGTAAAGAGACATTTAGTCTTTTGTTTACAGTAAAGCATTAGATTCATCAGTGATATATCCATGTGACTGCATACCAATCCTCTTATTTTATGCATCCTATTTTTCTAGTTCTTGTAATTCCCACGTACAACCATAATCCTTATGACTGTAAATACAAATGTTTCTTGAGAACCAAAAACATCTGGTGCTGACAGAGCTTTTTTTAGGTAAAGGACATTGAGCCAATTTGCATATTTTGGTGCACACACCATCTACACCCAGAAAGTCAACATGAGGAGGGTGGAATAATCAACAGCTTTTGCAAAGGCGTTTGCTTTTCTTTTTCCTTTTTCTTAATCTGGAAATCAGATACAGTTTGTAAGCCATCGCAAGTTAAAGGATCAGAAACAATTTTTCTTAGGGAATGGCAAAGGCAAGAAATCTATAGGGCGTAAGGTGGAGATCAACACATTTTTGAGAGATTACCTACCATTCCTCCTGGATGCCAGAAGGGGATCTGATGACCTGAGAGTTTGCTTCCATTTCAAGGTTCTTAAAAAATTTCACTTGTAGACAAGAGTTTTAGTGGCCCAAGTCAAGAGGGCCATGTTGATGCTTTTAGTACACGTTAAAGTCTATCTTGCTTGTTTGAACAACATGTTCCTGACTGTTCTAGCCAGACAGCCAAGTTAAACTTCATCCTCTTGCCTTCAATATATGATTTGACATAAATCATGGCAGCAACGGCATGTCCAGGACCTTTGCCAAACTGAACATTTAACACAGCTTACGTCCTGAGTTAGCATTCCTTACCCAGCTCCTATTCTGGTTTTTTTTTTTTTTTTTTTTTTAGTACTAGCTTTACATTTTCTATTCTAATTGAAGCAACGTCACTGAGTGTCGCCTTATCTTATCTGTGACCCGTTCTTCACCAATAACCTGCAGATTTCAAGGCCTGAAGTTAAATCAAGTGACCTGGCCTTTTTTGCTGGGCCTGGCAAGAAGATGTGGAGGCTTGTAAGACTGTCTCCATTCCATGGTTCACGTGTTGTTTGAAATTCACTGTCATGAAATCAGAGGCTCTCTTGGGTGCTCGTACTGCAAAAAAAGGTGACTGTATCTCCTTCATCCTAGCTTGGCCTTGTTAATATTATTATTATTTTCAAGATAGTATAGCCTGTGTGACCAAATGTTACTCCAGGTGTATTCTAACATGCTTTGGGAGTTCCTAAAGGCAAACACTATTGAAGCAAACTGCTATGTGCCACTGATGGTGTTTTGCACTGGACAATGTTTGCTTTTCAAAACCTGCATTCAGTAGATAAAATAAGTCATTAAATTACTTTTCACATGTCTGCTGCAGCACAGCTAACCTCCTGCTTAACTGTTCAGGCAGACTTCAGCAAACACTGTACATGGGAGAGCTGAAAAGGGGCCCAAACATAATGGTACGGGTGAATTTGTTTCTGTGTTGGCAAAAACTTCTATTTCTTCCTAAATCAAGTATACCAGCACAATGGAATCACCCCAAAATACAGTATATTGTGTTGTTCTTAGGTTTTAACATGGGAGGCTGTGCCCTCATTGTTCTTTCCACTATGCCAGTAAGCAGTAGTGTTTACTGTACAATTTCCATGGGTTTGGCTTTTGTGCTCAGTTAATTATAAGGAAGCAGCTACAATTTAAGTCGTTGCATTTCTGAAAACAGGACAAAGTGCTACCAGACAAAACATTTATGTTCTCTAACAGAGCAAGTGCTTTTGAATGCCTTAAAAAAGCACTAGAGACTTAATTCTTCCTATCCATGTCCAGTCCTGAGTCTTCTTCACCATGTGCGAGTGAGCTCTATGTCAAAGGCGAACAAATTAGGAGTTTAATACATTTGCAATGTCAGTATACATAACAGAAGCTATCTGGGGAGCATCAGATGATCTTCATGGGACTGAAGTCCTGTTGCCTGTCACTCAAAACACATACAGTGAAAGATGACAAGGGCCAATGCTGCACAATGGTATTGATGCAAAAGAATTTTCGTGCGCTTATTGGGGTTGCTAATAGAGCAGTAATGAGACAAACCCAGGTTTGATAGATGTGGACAGCTCTTTTCCTGTGAGAATGACTCAGACCTAAGGAGGCAACTTCATTGCAGAGACAATGAAACTATGTCCTCTCTTTTGAACTGTACCTCAGTTTCACAATCTGGAAAAGTTCATGTACAACAGAATTCCTACGTGATGGGCTAAAACTAGCTGCCTCCATGTTTTCTCATGGTCATCTTACTAAAGATTCCTCATACCTCTAGAATAATTGAGTTTATTTTGACGGCCTACCACTGGTGAGTCTCTGCAGAGCCAAATGTTAGGATAACTGCAGAAGAGTTTGCCTGTAAGGTTGTTAGATATATTACATATCAACCAATATCCTGAATGGTTTGGCTATACAATAAAGTACCAATGTCTCTGGAAAAGCTGCTGCCTAGTGAGGTTCCTCTGTTTTTTTTTTCTTTCATTTGTATTCATCTTGTCCCTATCAATGGTTGCTTATAATTTTGAGAACATTTTATGTGTTGGGTCTCAATGTTTTGCTTTTTTTTTTTTCCTGACTGTGTTTAGCAGCAAATGAGCAAATGCTGTCTTGTTAAAAGATACATGTTTCTGATGGAAACTAGTATGGGAGTACTTCACTCATTTTACCTTTGTCTTAAATTAAAATGTAAATCCTGGAAAATAAACTGAGTAGTGAAACTGCACCTCCTGTTCTGCTTTCTAAACTTATACTGGTTGATTAGTGAACTTACTGAAGGCTTATCTTCTCACGGAAATGAATTTGGATTAAGGGTGTGTGCAAGAATTCAAATTGTGCTGCTTGTCAGTGATTGGCTTCCTGGGTGATTGCTCTTATCTGCAACTAAAGAGTGGTCTGTGGACAAAGCTAGTTCAGAATAGGACACTCTTTCCAGCTCCAGAAAACATTTTTCTGAATTACCTTAATCTATAAATCTATGCCTATTCTGTGCAAACAGGGTCACAAAAGGAATAAATGCAAGTTCTAGCACGAGATGCTCAAAAGAGGCAGGAAGGGATGGAGGACAAGGGCTGTGCTATTGGCCCTATAAAGCATTAAAAATGAACCCCCCAACTTTTCTATAAAGAGCTCCCACAAGAGTTGATAACAGTTGAAACAAAAGACACATATCTGCTGCTGCTAAGTCTCCGTATTCCTTCTGTGAATAATATTGCATCTCTGACAGGAGTAACAGTTCTTCCTTACTTGTTGGACATTACAGTATTTATGGCATTTTTTGTTAACAACCTGGATTCCTGGATATATTCCAGAATGCATGATTCCATTTTGTTTACCCATATTAGCCCTGTAGATTCAGTTTCTGTAACCAAAGCATTTGCTTCTTGTTGTTCTAAATGGCAAATGGCTGTGTTGTCAGTCTGTGGATTCACAGGCAGGGCATTCCTATGGTTTATACTGTTAGTACACCTAGTTGGTAAAGAAAGCTCATTATATCAACCTTGCACAAAATGATTTGGCCAACACCACCTTTCCCTCATTCTTTTAACTATTCAATATTTACCTAAGAAAGTGCCACAGGTTCTGTATACACATATCTCTATCACTCAGAGATGTTTCAGCAGCAATGGCAATGATGGGTCAGTCTCAATTTACAATAGCTAAGAAATGTCATATCTGGTGCAAAGGATTTCATTGTCCAGTTTCTAACTCCTCCAAAGCATCCTTCTTTAAAAACTTGAGCAGCAAGAGGAAGAGGAACCATTCATATTAAGTTTTTTTTGCAGAAACGTTTTACTTCTGAATTTAAAGAAAAACACAGCTATCCATATATTTTGGTTTCTGGTGTGACTGTCCCTGTGGACCTAAACATAACTAAGAGTTTTGCAAGCCTGTCCAAGTTTATTGAATCAAGAAAGCCAAAGATTATTTGTAAATTAATGAACGAGTTACTTAGCCCACAGCTGTGGGCTTAGAGCCCCCTGAATTAGATTTAAGACATTTATTTTTTCATCTACATACAGATGTAGAGATTTTTTTTAATTTATTTTTTATTTTTTTTTCCAATTGAGATGCCTAGTCTAAATCACCAAGACCTATAGTCTAATGGCATTAAGCAGCATGAGCTACTTAGGTTCTTTTTCCCAGGACTAACCTCAGATAGCTTTCTTGAGCAAAAAAAAGCATACACCTTCCTATTTCATTCAAGACTGGGCAATGAAGTCTTACCTCATGTTTTCTGCACACCCAAAGTGTCAACAATTATGGCTGAATGGAAGCATTGAAATAATAATATTGTTCAATGAGCAGTCTTTTTGCACCACTGAGTTTTGTCTTGTTTTTATGAAAATCAAAGAAAAACAAACTTAAAAGAAATGGCTCCAACACTGAAAATAAATGTGGCCTTCCCTTGGGAAGAATGCCTAAAACTACAGATTTCCTGCAGCTTTATTTTTGTGGAAAACATTTTATAAGCTTTATAGAGGAATGAGCAGAGGCATGTTTAACAATAAAAAAGGTATTGAAAATGCAATGATTTGGTAGGAAAGTTAACCTTCTTGTGTTTTAAAGAATGGTTTACAGGAAGAGCTGTGATGTTGGATATGTTTTCAGTTAAGATAGCATATGTACAGTACAATCAGTTTATTTCACATGAGCGTTAGGATTCTTGGTGAAGAAAGGCTCTATTATAAATGCAGCACACGATTATCATTATCAATATGTTAACAATAGTTACTGCAAAGGAAGTGAGCTATTTGTTCAAACAATATTACTTTATCATCAATTCCTATCTATGTACAATTTGAATGTGATTAAATCCAGTCCTCAATAATGGCAAAGTCCAACTGAATTTCATTTACAGTGCATTAAGCAGGAAAGGAAGATAATTTGGGAAGTGTGGGATGTTTGGATTTTGCTTACTTTGGCTAGAACCATTCCTGTATAATACATTCCTGGCTCTCCCTTTTTTTGCCGTTAACTTTTTTTTTTTTTTTTTCAGTGCTAGAAGACTGTGCTTACAAAATAGGGTTGCATACTGCTCCTGGTACATGTGAGCCAAGGGGAAAACCCTTTCTGTTCCATGTCCTACGGTCTTTTTAAAGGCAGTGATAACATTTTTCACTCCACTGCTCATGACAAATATTTTTAATTTACTGCAGGAAAAAAAAAAAAAAAGGTAGAACAGTGTTTTGCTTGTGTGTGTCTATCACAGAAGGGGATAGTCCCCGGCCTGATGCATTTGGGCCATACACTGAGCCCATTTGGCTCTAAGCTTCCCCAGGTAGATGGGGATTTTAAAGCTAGCTTTTTCCTTTGTCCCTCAATTACATGTCCTTGGCATGGCTCCACTCTCAGAAGAAGTGAAATAGTCGCAGTGCTGCTTTTTCATCACCACCCCCAGCGTCACCATCTGCTTTGCAGGATCTCCAGCCCAATGGGTGCTCTGAATTTATGGCAATCTGAGTCAGACGTTGCTAAGACTTGTCAACACATTTCCTCTTTAAACAGCACAAAAAGCGACATGGTGAGGGGGCGGAGGGAGCTTTGGTAGTGATATTTTGGAAGTCTGTATGCACTACCCATTCTCCTTTTCCTCACCAGCTGGGAGCACCCTATGAGAGCAATTCCTTTATCCCAACTGCCTCATGGGCAAATCGTGGGAGTGTCTGGGGTGGGTGGAAGGGAAGCAGCAGCTACAAGATGATCCCTATTATCCAAGAACCTCCTTCCAGACCATGGATTAGTTGCTGGTAGCCCCAGGTACAAGCAATACAAGCCATTGCCTAGAGTCCTGACCTTCGTCTAGTCCTGTAGGTAATTTCTACCCTTCATCAAAGTACATTAGGCCACCAACTTCACAGCATGCATCTGCACGGAGTCTTCCTCACCTCCCCTATCCCCCCACTCCTGCATTTTTGGTACTTTGTAGGTCCCCTAGTTAAGGGGCCTGTAGATAAGAAATTGCTGTGAAACAGCTGAAGTCTTTCAGCTTTTCAGAAAGTCAGACTCTCTCACCTCCAAATAAATCATATTTGACCTTACCTGTGTTTGTAGTCAGAAACAGGCTTCTGGACAACAATAATTTACTCCTTTCCTTTCTCTGTACCCTCTGGCACTCAGTATTGTCTAAGACTGCTACCACCCATCTGAAAATTTTAGTTCTGCTTTAGGAAAATTCCACTGCTCCAAACTCTAGCCATTTTTAGGAAAGTAAGTGAAAACTGGCTGCCATTACCTTTTAGTCGTCATGCAGTCTTGTTTTGGACCAGTCACTAACTGATAGTTCCCTATGCCTGGTCTCTTTCAAATCCAGCGTAGCTGCCACTCCTTTGCTAATTAGTGCAAGAAGCAGGAGTTAGTAGGAGGAGGTAAAGACAGGTCTAAGACAAAAATAAAACCAGTCCTGTTACATCTACAAAGAAATTTCTCAGTTCTTTAAAGGGTCACAACATGCAGTCCTGTTACCTCAAAGCACAGTACCAGGAAGTTGCTTTCCTTTTTTGCTGATACTGTATCAGAAGTATCAAGTGTTTGATGGACAATGCCTGACCTAATAATGAAAAATCCTTAGTTTGTCAACCTATTGCCTTTAAAGAGCCTAAAGCTTTCTATATTTCAGAAGAAAAGAAAAACAACAACAAAACATTTTTCCTTTAAAAAGTCATATTACTGTGCTTCTACCCCATACCCTCCTGATTGTGGTATGTTCGAGTCATGGAGGGCTGGCCGTAAGCAAATATCCTAGTGGATTTATTACGTCAAAGTCATGTTCTCTCCATTGTGTCTAATGCTAAAGGTATTGAGGAAATTCCGTTGGTAAAATCATTTTCCAGTCTCCCTGCATTCATTGCCAAGAACACCAGCAGCTTATAACCAGAGTTACTATTGGCCTGTAGTACTCCCCCCCCCCCCCCCCCCCCCCCCCCCCCCCCCCCTTCAAAGGAAAGCAAGGGCAAAAAGAACAGAGTTGCTGAAATATAATATAAAAGAGAAAAAAAGCTAAAAACAGCACTTGCTGGTCCTCAGTTGAAAAAGACTATGTGAAACCAGTGGAATGAAGTCCTAAAGTGAAACAGATACAAAAATATACTCCTTGAATAAAGATCTTGCTCTAGCTGGGACCTGTCTATCTTTGGTGTAAACAGGCCAGTTCAAGGATGTTCAAAACTATGCTGCAGGTAAAAGGCTCCTCAGGGTGCAGTGCCCTTCCCAACTCATTTCATATGGTTACACTTATATGATATGAGATCCTCCCAAATTACCAGTCTCCAGTGGCCATTCCTGTTGTTTGGGTCACTTTTATCTTTGCAGTAGAATAAGGAGTCTGGAATGAGCTAAATAATCTTCCTTTGCAACAGCTGGGATTTCTCTCTAGGAAAATTAAGGAGATTTACAACTCATAAAGCTGTAAGTGAGAGCAATTAGATTTGTGTTTACAACTCGCTATCTTCAGTTACTAAATAAGCAGAGGCCTTCTGTGTGTACATGCAGTTCCTTATGCCTAAGGACAGAACCCGTTCTCCCAAAACAAACTAGGATTTCAGGTGTTTTTCAAACCAGATTCTCAAACCAAAAGCAAACTTTGAAGATGTTCAAATTCTGCTCTGTGATTTTACATATATGGGACCCTTCCTTATTTCACAGCTGCCCTTAAAGAGAAAATAGAAGGACGGCATTTTTCTACACATTGCAGGCCTTAAAGCTCTTTTTGAATTGCCTCCCCCACCGTTTATCTTCATTCCTCTGCTCATTCTTTCCCATACCATGTGCTTGTGATGCAAACGCATGAACAGCACGTGGCCTCGCAGTCCATGCTCACAGCAGAGATGTTGTAGCTCCAAGTTTACTGCACTTACAGAGCTGGAAGAGTTAATGAAGAGTAAATGGCAACAAGCAACTTGAGAAGAGGGAGAGATGTTAAGAATTGAGGCATTGTGTTCTGAATTAATGGTTCGTACACAGAAAGGAAATTAAAAGCTTTTCCTGTTATAGGCAGTTGGGATTGGTACAGGGTCTGCTCATACTTAGAAAAAAATAAAAAAATAAAAAAAAATAGTAATGTACTCCAAACAACTTCAAGTAAGCTGAAACTTACCAAATTGTTTATTCTTTCTCCCAATATATCATATGGTTTAACACTTGTGATCAGAGCTGTGCTGTTCAACAACTGTGATCAGAGTTGCAGGGCTGCAAATGGTGCTGGAAATGTGCTGGATGGATATATGTAAGCCTTTTTCTTCTTGCTCTGCTAACAATGGAGAAGGACAGTAGGAGATGAAAGGGAAGAATATTTAGAAGTGTAACCAAAGCATCTTGTATTACACATTAAAAAAAAAATAAATAAATCTTAACAGTGAATCACTAAAAATATCTATCCATTGTATTAACATTGTGTTAAATTCCTCTTCTAAGAAAGATGTTATCAGGTTTGTCAAGACAGCATCATCTGTTATGAATAACTATCTTCAAAAATAAATTTATCTTTAGAAAAGAAAATTAGTGCAGCTGGAAGAAATTCCTCCAGGAACAGTGATACACAGACTCGCCAGTACCAAACAATACATGACAGTCTGTTTACCTACTTTTTGACCAGTAGATCTCATTTTTGGTCTTTTTTTTTTTTTTTTTTTTTCCTCTCCCACAGCATGCCTTGTCTTTTCTTAGATGATTGTTTCTTCCTAAGGTCACTAAGATGATTTCTAAAGACTTAAATTATTCATGAAGGTACTCAGCAGTTTGGCTCCATGGGAACAGTGGTATAAATTCATTTAATGAGAAAATACAACCTGCTGCTTGACCTACCCTGCATAATTGTAGGCTGGCATAAGACCAACTTCGGTCATGAATTTTGTGGAGCCTGATGTACAATACCACGTAGATCCTTGCTCCATCTGCTCCTAGGTTTACCTGAGACAGGTGCCTAAGAAGAAGAGCAGGAGCACAAGTTTGCTTGATGGAGATTAGGAAGGGACCATCCAAAAAAATGCATACTGGATCATAGCCATGTAAAACAGAAGAAAACATCTATTGTAAATAACTTTATAATGTTTAAGCTTGAAAGAAACTCCTAGCTTTCAGGTCTTAGGCAGTAGTTCACAGCTGCAGACCTCAAGGATTCCTCCCTAGTTCAATGTGACTTTACACGAATACAAATTTTCTGAGTGTCAGGAACACTTTGGGACCTACATGGAAGAATCCCATGGGTTAGAGCCCTAGAAGGATGGGGGATCCATGAGAATGTGTCAGCATTCAAGCATCACTTCCTCCAAGTTCAAGATCAATGTATCTCTATGAGTAAGAAGACAAGCAAAGGGGGCAGAAGATCTGCATGGATGAGCAAGGAGCTCCTGACAAAACTCAAACAGAATAAACACAGCAATAAACACAACAAATCCTGAGACAGGGCTTTTTGGAGATTACAGGCTCTCACTAAAGATTGGGAAAACAGCATAAACATTGGAGTTACTTCATGATCATGGAAATTTTCCATAACTTTGGGAAACTAGAGGTCAGTTGTGCTGTCAGCAAATATCAAGTTAAGTACTACTTTGACTTCTGACAGCAGTCACTAATTCCCATCTCTTTGTCCCACAAAGCCACACAATCACAGTGTCACCCTTGTCAAGCATATTCTTGTGATCAGTAACATTTCATGGACGCAAGCTCAAGCCAGCAGACGTGAGCTTCCAGGAAACACCGTATATCAGTATCTTGGGATGGTTTTATCTTCCTGAGTGTAGGAGTTCATTTAATACAAAACATTATATCTCAAGGGCAGAGAAGTCAATGGAAAGATCTTCATTGACTACAGCTGGGTTTGGATCCACCTGTCATCCTCATTTCACTGCCTCTGGCAATCTTGTTTATCAGCTGACACAAAGTGCTCTAAAATAGGGCTGTAGCTATGTGTAACACAGGGTGTCAGGAAGAAAGGCCTGTGCCAGGCAAGCAGGAAATCAAAGGGCCTTCTTCAGCAGCACAGTGCGAATAACTCAGCAGCAAAGTGGGCCACCCATTATGCTTCATATCACCGCATTTATTCTTATCAGCCTCTGCTAGTAAACAGTGGTAGCAGTAGTAAATACATAGGAACTTTCCTAAAATATGACTAAAACAAATTATAAAGAATATTTATTTTTGCAGTGTCAGGGCTCTCCACCTTTATTAGCATCAGTTCATCCAACTTACTTTTTTTCCATGAAGAAGTTTGCACTGTGATTTTTCTCTCTCAGCTCTCTCCCTTAATCCCATCTATCACAGCAAGCTTGCACTTACTGGAATCCTTTGTCAGTGTTATCAGGACACTGGGGATCTTCATACCATATTTCATGCTGCTTTATAAAGATGAAGTGTCACTTAATGAAGGCTAATCCTTTTCAAAGTACAGTTCCCAGCTACTGAGTTGCTGGATTTTTGGGCCTGCTTTTGACCTCTACCTGTCTACCAACCTTCAACAAAATTTATGAGTGACTTAGCAGGACCCAGGAAAATGAAACCATTCTTTATGGATTAGGTTTTCCTGTGAATTCTGGGATATAATTATATAGGGTATGGTTACTATTAGGCTCAGAGAACAATACTATTAACCCACGATCTTTATATGTTAGGATTTTGTTGTTTCTTCAGACAAATTCAGAACACTTCTTTCTTCAACTTTGTTTGTTTCTTAGATTAGAAAGACCCTGATTAAGTACAGCTTAAGCAAACATTCCTATATTTTTATATGATCATTATTTGTTACGCAAAACTAAATGTGCATTGATGAATGTTAATGACTTCCCTTTGGGGGTAGGGGAGGAGATTAAGTCATAGGTTAATAAAAGGGAATAGGCAGGTAAAATTTCCACAGTAATGAAACAATGTGTTTTATATTTGCATATCTGTACTCAGACCAGGAGATTCCCCTTTTTTGGACACTGTTACCCATTTAAACATAAACTTGTTCAAGTCTATGCTAAAAAGTCTGCTTTGGCTGGCTAAATGAAGCATAGCTGGGGTAACCCCAAGGGGATGATTTAGACTGTTCAATTTAGACCTAATCAGATGTTTGAACCAGCCAGGGACATGGAGGTTTAGTATGGTCAGCAGTACTACTTCTGGTCCCTTCATTATCCTATATATTTCCCCGATTCCTCATGAAGATGGACCCCTCCCATCCCCCATCCTGGTTTTGCGTAGGGATTGGAGAGGAACAAGGGAGAAATTACTGAACTGTAAGGACCAGGTTTTTCTTAGTGGTGAATGTCCCTGTATAGAATTATTTTCCTATGAGGTATCTCCTTAATTTTTAAGATCACAAATGTTCTGCCAATGGGGAGTACATCAATGTTCATCAGATGGACATTTAAGGCCAGGACTCTGTTTTGCAGCAGCAGATCAAGGTTGGAAATCCTACTGATACAAGCTTGAAGAGTCTAGGAGCATGAAGAGGAATATGGAGTTCACCATGGAATACTTCTTCCAGGAAGAAATCCTTGCCTATTCCTGCAGGAATTACTTCAGAGCAAGCAGGGCTGGAGATGAATAAGAGTAGGGAGAATGAGCAGCTGTTATACCAAAATCAATCAGGCACATGCTCTAGGAAAGGGGAAGTGAAGGAAACGTGATCAGTTGTAGGTTAGTGAGGTTACTTTGCCCCCAGGGAAACCTGCCCAGTAGCCTAAGTAGTTAAAACGTACAACATAGCATTTGCTTCATTGTGGCTACTTACGTGACAGCTCTCAGGGTAAAGGTACCATAAATCATACATTTTTTTGGTCAGGATACTTAAAAGTCTGGTATAAACAGGCTCCTGACAAAAATGTTACACCACTGGAATGGCCAGGAGTCATTTATTTTATATGTTTACAGCTTCTCTTCTCCATATTCAAAACAATCTGGTTTACAGCTAAATGTGAGTTATCAGGGGACTTTGAAAGCCAGTAATATCAATGGCTTAACAGTGACAGATTAGCTAGCTATAGAGAACTGAGGTGCTTATTTCTCAGGAAATCGTTATGCATTTCATTCCAAATGCTTTTCGAAATACTTATAATGAAACCATTAACCTAAGTTGCCCCTTACCCCAAACCAATCTCAGTTTGTCTTGGAGCTGTCAAAGCACCACTACAGAGCAGGACTAGCAAGTTCACAAAGTGTGCTGCAACGAGATGGGGAGGGTAGAACAGCAAAACCCTGATAACAGAGCAGAAATAAATAAATAAATAAATTACTCAAAGGATCTCTCCTTTTTGTTATCTAAAAGGCAGGATCTTGTTTTATTTTAAATTAAAGAGGATGTATCACTCCAAAAGTTAAAGTACTACAAAATCTGCTGGAGCAGTGCTACCCTAAGGCAGTGTGAAATGAATGGGTTAATTCTACATGTGAAATTCTTAATCCTGCAGATGCTAAAGAGTGCTGAATTTAACAAAATCTTAAAAGGTTAAATTTCAGTATGACTGGAGGTAGTCTGCAGATTTCATTCAGATATAGGAAAGTGGTGTTGATTTGGCTGAACTTGTGGTAGCTTACCTGATAATCAATCAATAAATAAAGATGACCTTAATTATGTCAGAAAAATACCACATTTGGAAAACTGCTAAGTGTCTGGGTATTTCCATTGGGCTTCTTGGACACCTGACAACCATGTAAGAAGTTCCTATGTTTCCAACAGGAATAGATTGTTATGTTAGAGCAAACAGAAAACTCAAGTAGAACTAATAAATAAGTTTCAGAGTCTATCTGATGGTAGCATAAGAAGATTACAAGTGGAAAAAAAAAAGATAAAGCATTTATAACAAGTTACATGCCTCAATAGTTCCTTATCAGGTTATGTGAATAGCAAAGATTAGACAAGTGCCATTTAAGAGTATAACAAAGTGTATATAAGAGAAGGATTTAGCAGTGTTGACACTTTCAGGAAACCAGAAGGTAGGCTTTCCTATATATCTTATTAAATCCCTTTTTTTAAAGCACTGTTTGCTTGTCATAAAAAGAAATCAGTAACAAAGCTGTCTGTGCAAAAAACTGTCCACACAGTCTTGGATAAAGAGGCATTATGTCTTAATCTGTCAGTGTTCCTTGACAAATGGACAGAACTCTTCTTCAGCAATTTGTCATTTGTCAACTAGTCCTGAGCCATGGAAGTTTATAAGTGACATAGCTGGTTAGTTCACTGATTGGATTTCAATGGTAAAACCAAACCAAGAGATATCCAACACCCACATTGGTTTAAAATGAGACTTTCAGCATGGTAAAAGGGAAAAAAGTTTTTTTCCCTCAGTTTTCAGTTTATTTGTTACAGTATTGCAGTTTAAGTTTATTTAAATGCCCTATATATAAACATACAACCATAAACATGTTTTTTCTTAATTTTAAATACAATCCACGTATTGTTTATACTGATATAATTTATTATTATAATATATTTTATGTCCCAAAACATAAAATGTAAGCAAAATTAATGTAAGTTAAAGCCACTAAAAGTTGTATTTTTACCTTGCTGAAACATTTTTTCCTGATTAAAAGTATCATTTTCTTTGTCACAGTCTTTCAAAATATTTCCTTTTTTTTTTTTTTTTTTTTTTACTTTCTAAGGGAAAAATCCTTCAATGACATTTTAATTAATATTTTACAGATTAACTCCAGTTCACAAGCTTTAAGACATTTTGCCTTTAGTATTCTGTATTTTCACAGTGGTTTGGGATGAAATGATAACATACTACTACTATGTGCAACATTTGCTCTAAACTCCTACTAGATTTTCTGAAATGGTAACTGCTAAAGTCCAGAAATGGATTATGATTTCTAATGGAAAAATAGTACTTTTTGCCTTAAAAATGCATTCATTTAACTTGACATGATACCTTTATCATTTATCCAACATTATTTGTAATTATGACTTATGTGATAGTCCTCCACAATATTCTGGTATGTCTGGACCTAATGCAGGGACATCAGAGAGAGCAGTAATGCTTAAAGCTATTCTGTAGCCATTCCTTGGTTAGGAGGAACCTGGTATGTGTGCATCATCTCTGAACATGTTTTCCAACAAGTACAAATCTTTAAAGCTAGTATTTGTATTGCACGTTGACTTGTTAAAATCCCTCTAATATGCATACAACTACATAGAAACAATTTAGCTCAGGTTTATCCTACACACGATGAAGAGAACTTAGTAATTTGTGAAGATCAATATAATCACTGAACAATTACTATAGGAATTAATATAGATTACCATGGAAAAAGTACCAACCAGAGAACAAGTCAGAGGATCTATGTCAAACCCTGCAGATGTCCACTGCACTTAATGGAAAGCCGAGATTTACATCCTCTCTTTATGACAGGCACCAGAGGACTTTGAGGCTTGTGAAATAGCGAGTGATGCCAAGCCTGGCTTTAAGCATATATTCTCCTTCACATGAGGAAATTTCATGCAACTATAACCTCTTCCGTCTTTTCCTGACAGACTTTTGATAGGTTTTCACTGTGCCCTGAATGATTTCTCTTTCGCTGTGTATAACAGCATTACTTGTGGCAAACTGACTAGTCTCTACAAAGCATGTGCTACATGTTCTTAGAAAAATATCAGATCCAGAAAGGAGTTTAATTAACCTCTGTGGTCAATCTGATAAGGCACAAACTTATTTGCAACAGTAACACTGGCTAAATACAGATGGTTAAGCTTGATGAGGACATGAGCAGTTAATATGTCCTTTAAGCTTTTACTTTCCTCTACATACCATTATGGCATTTGCCTTTTATGATATCTCCCCTGCTATGAAATTTTAGACAGATGCAAACTCCTGGGAGGCCTGTGGCATGCAGTTTAAATCTATGCATATTTCTACCCAAGGAATGAGAAATTATCTGATGCATTTCTCTGGCTTCATTTTGCTGTTTGTGTGATGATGCTTTCTTGCATGCATGTAATACTGGTGAATCACTTTGGTGATCCTTTTTGATGAAAGGAATCCCAGGTCCAGAGGCTAGGCTGAATGACCTGGGCAAGGAAGATGTGTCTTTGGTGGAAAAGAATCAGGTCAGGGAACACTTGAGCAGACTGGACATTCACAAGTACATGGGCTCTGATAGGATGCACCCACAAGTGCTGAGGGAACTGGCAGAGGTGATTGCAAGGCCACTCTCTATACTCTTTGCTTGATCATGGCAACTGGAAGAACTTCCCAAAGACTGGAGGAAAGCAAATACCACTCCTATATTCAAAAAGGGCAAGAAGGAGGGCCCAGGGAACTACAGACCAGTCAGCCTCACCTCTGTCCCTGGTAAGGTGATGGGACAGCTAATCCTGGAAACCATTTCCAGGCACGTGAAGAAGCAAATCATAAAGAGTAGTCAGCATGGCTTGACCATGGAGATGTCATACCTGACCAACCTGTTAAGTATCACCAGCAGAACAAAGGAGGTGATCCTTCCCCTCTGCTCAGCACTGGTGAGGATGTACCTGGAGTACTATGTCCAGTTCTGGGGCCCTCAGTACAAGACAAATCTGGACATACTGGGAAGAGTCCAGTAGAGGGCCACAAGATGATGGAGGGCTTGGAGCACCTCTCCTGTGAGAAGAAGCTGGGAGAGCTGGGCCTGGTCAGCCTGGAGAAGAGGCGGCTCAGGAGGATCTTATCAATGTCTATAAGAACCTGAAGGGAGAATGTAAAAAAGATAGAGCCAGCCTCTTGTCAGTGGTGCCCAGTGCCAGGACCAGAGGCAATGGGCACTAACTGTAACACAACAGTTTTCATCTGAACATAGGAAGCTCTTTTGTACTGTGCGGGTGCACAAGCATGGGCACAGGTTGTCCAGACAGCTTGTAGAGTCTCCCTCCTTGGAGATCTTCAAAAGCCACCTGGATGTGATCCTGGCCAGCCAGCTCTGCGTGGCCCTGCTGGACCAGAGGTTGTACCAGATGGATACAGAGGTACCTTCTTGTCTCAACCATTCTGTGATTCTGTGAGAGGTACTATCTAAATGTAAATTTTTTATTTTTAGGAATACTATTTTTAACTTTGTGTCAGCAATTATATGAACAGACATTTGAAAACCCTGACTAATTCCCTTTGAAAATCAAGACATAAGCCAGAACTGTCACATGCATAGTTTGAGCCTAGAATAAGAGGCATTCAGGGAGCGCAGGAGTTAAAAGCAAGAAATGCTGGAAAAGATTGGCAAAGTCTATAAGATTTCCCCACTATATACCTTCCCTTTTTGAGAGAGAGAGAAAAGAGAACAGAAAAGAAACTGGTTGTTTTCTTCATTAAAAGCCTATCATATTCAAAAGGGGTCTTGTAACTACCATCATCAGCTTTGACTACAGCTTTCTTTGTAACATGGCTTCCAGCAGTCCCAGTCCCTGTCAGACCTGGGAGCCTCTGCTGGCCAAATTCACTCATTTTGTGCCACTGAGAACAGTATGATACTGCATCTGCAACCTATTTGAAAAGATCTGTCTAACTTGCTCACAAAGAGTTCGGTCACTCTTGCTGTGTGCTTTAAAGGATGCATGCACCAATTTATATACACAGTACTAGAAGTGTTCTGTGTGTCAGAACTATTTGGTCTTATTTTGGAAGTAGATCGGAAGTTGGCTTCAATTCACATGCTTTCCACATTTGCCAAAGAATGAAGATCACTTAGAAGGTATCTGTGCTGATATTGTTGTACTGATAAGAGTTGGTTTGTTTTGCCTTCCACCAGCCACCTTCCTCCATTTACATGAGGTCCTGTATCCTGCACTGAACCCGTGCACACCATGTGCTTTTCTTGAGTCAGCACCAAGATTCCTGCCAAAGGTTTTATGGTGCCAAAGGGGCATCCTCTTGCCATGTGGTCTCCATCCCTGCGAGGAATGTCTCTGCAGGAACTTGCTTCTCCTCCATGTATCTCTCTACTCCATGCAGAATAAGAGAGATGGTATGCTGACAGGTCAGAAGCCAGGAACAAGGAATTATGCAATTCCTGTCCATCAGCTTTCTGCGTTAAGATCTGCACATGGGTGAACTCCCAACACTCTGCAGAGAGGGGCTAGCTGGCAAGTCAGCATCAGCGTCAGCCTGCTACGTGGAGGTGAACAGACCTCCCTCCATGGTCAGGCTGTTAGGGGTCAAGTAAAACATCTTCAGGTTGAGATGCAAGGCAGATATGGGCCCAAGGCTAGCATTAAGGACAATGTAACTTCTACAATACCTTTAGTGACATAGGAGAATTATGCAAAACTAGGTAAGAACAGATGAGGACAGATTCTTCACTGAGTATATTCTTTCACCTCACTGTTTGCAGTGGTTAAGCTTTAGGGAAAGCAGCAATTTATTGTCTTCCTCCAGAAAACCTTTTCCAAGTGATAATTTCTACAGGAAAAAAAAAAAAAAAAAAAAAAAGGACCAGAAACAGAATGAAAACTACTGGAATAAGTGTTTCTACTGTCCAACCTGCAGCATTTTCTACACTCCAAGTACATACACATGTCCAATAATGACACTATCTCACCTTAATTCAGGGCCTTTCATCCTTTAATGCTCAGCTTCACAAGTTTTTTTAAGAATGTTGTGTAGATTTGTGATTTCTATTTGTAGAAATGCAGAGCACAGAGGAAAAACTGCAGAGTAGAAGATAATAATAGCACTATGTTTAGTTGAAAATAGTTGGCAAGTTTCACAGACATAAAATTTACTCCAAACTGGAATCAGACCTCCATGAGATTAGTAACTTCTCCTTCACTGAATTTATGTGTAATCTTAAATTTTGATCTGTAAAATTGTTCTTTATGCAAAACATCATCTTCTAGTGATACGCATGATAGATGGGAACAATGTCCAACGCTGGGATAAAAGCTGAATGAGTCACTGAATCATTTATGTCACCTATTAAGGGTCTCTAAAAGGTGCTATTCAAATGAGCCAAGGGCCACTTCTGCCTTGTTTGCCCAGTATTTTTTTGTTGTTGTTGAATAGTCAAGATTCATGGTATTTTTAGCTCTACTGGAAAATCACCAACAATAACAAAAATAGCGAAGCAATTCTATGTGGCAAATTAGTTTGGAGTTCTGCTCTAAATTTTTGAAGTATTACTGGTACAGTATAAGTATATTTAGGAATGTAGAGATCATCTTGAAAATATCAAGTGTTATCCCACTATCTTCAGTGATTAAACTTCAGAGAGACCAAAAGAGAAAAGAGCAACATGCCCAATACTTCTGTCTGAAGACCTTTCACTAAATTCTGCTACTGGCACTCACTTTGACCAATATACACTGTCCTTTAATTTCTAGGGATATTTACTTATACCTTGCTGTTGGTTCTCTGTTTTTACCTGGACAGCAAGGTTCATGGAAATATTCACGTACCATAATCTAATCACAGATGAGATACTGTAAATGAGAGTTGCGTGACTGTACTAAAGTGGCTCAACAGGTTTTGGTTCATGTCTAGTACAGTTCTGAGTGCTTTTGATTTACAGTGACATCCCATCAGATTTCCATCCAGAAGGACAATTTAATATTAATTTGGAAATTTCTTACAGCAACCAGTTCATGGTTTGCTGCAGCAAATTCCTCCTATAATTGCCTTATTTATTTGTTAGTCACACACAGTAAGTAATGTTTTGAACAATTTGGAAAATCCTTTATATTTTTTTCTCTCACATCAAAGTAACGTGCCAGTGAACTAACTGAATGTGACCTTCTTTGCAGTTGTGTTGACCTGTTTTCACAATAAACTTTCAGTTGCCTACTTGTTGCTGGCCCAAACATGAGAGACTGAGCTTTACTTCCTCAAGTGGGACATGCTCTAAAAGCCAGTGACATTACTGTGCATATTTCCATTGACTTCGGTACATTGTTCATTCCTTGGCCATACAGCTATTTATTGATCAATGCTTTTAGCATATAACCAAACCAAAATGAGTTAGCAGGCAGTCCATCTACATCTATGCACAGACAACCTGCTAGCCATGCATCAGGAAGATGAAACATTTTTGCTGAAGTTCATGAATACTGCAGTATTATCTATATTAGAGGAAGTTCTCTTTGCTGTCAGTTTCAATCAACGCTTCTCAACATCTAACTGAAATCCAGCAGGCTGAAACAAGTTCAAGAAAGGCTGGTGCTGTGGAGAAAACACTGACATTTGTGTGAGAAAATGGAAATTTGAGCACCTTTGAAAATAATCTTAGAAATGTGATAAAGACCTTCCATGATCAGTAAAAGATACAAGCAGATAAAACTATGCCCACAAACACTGCTGAAGTGAAGGGTGGAACTAAACTTATGAAACTAATATTTTTTTACTGCAGACTATTAATCATGAAAAAGAGAAATAAATCATCATCAGAATAAACTAGATAATTGCATATAAATGTTCTCACTGTTTCTTTAACTGTGTTTTCAGGTAATTCGATTTTCTCAAAGTGTATGGGAAATAGTCAAAAGTGTAGTGAGATGGTACAATATTTGAGAAGGGCTAGCTGTACTGCATTCCTTTACACAACCTCTTTTCCATGAGTCCTGAGCCTGCAACTTTTATGATACAGTTCATCTGACCTTCTTTCAATATTGTTATGAATTATATTGCTTGAATAGTACTATAAAAGAGCCTGTTTCTGTCCAGTCACTACAAAGAGAAACAAAGACATCCTGTGCAACCATTGTAGACATCCAACAGGGGGCAAGATGAAGTCCACTTTTTTTTTTTTCTTTTGTCTAATCAATCACATTCTAGAAATAGCAGCCATATGTGTAAACTGTTATCCTTGTTGCAGATCTACTGGGAGGTGCTCCTGTACGTAGTCCCCTTTCATTCAATTTTGTTAACGTAAAAATATGCAATACAATGTAGTGAGGTTTGTTGTGGTTACAAAAGATAAGGATCTACACATCTACCCCCTGCCTTTTTTGAGGCAACTTTTACCTCATGGTTTTGTTTCTTCATGCATGGGTACAGTACCTGTACTCTCCTGGTACCATTGAGTCAATGGGGTAAATACTTTGTCAAAAGGAGAATCGCTGTATGTGACTTTGAGTGGCATGCACAGTCAGAGGAGCAAAAGGAACAATATCTCTCATCTGCACACATAGCTTAACGGATCACCAGGTCTGAATCTGACAGATACGGTTTGAAATAACACAGATCTATTTTTAAATGCCCTGTATTAAATAACTCTACTAGTAAATTTTTTTAGGAATATCTGAAAGTCTGTAATGCACATCATACATGCAAACATAGGAACTGAAACATGGACCACATGATGGTGTAGTGCAGAACAGATTTTTAAGAAAGATCAACCTTGGATTATGTGAAATATGTTCCCCCAATAAAAGATAAATATTATAAATACAACAAAAATCAAACCAGTGCCCATCTCAAGTGTTGAAAGGTGAGGGGAAAATACGTGCCAGATGGGTGATTACCCATGTGAAATAAGCTGCAACCTCTAGATAAGTGAAAATCCATTATTCGTAAGTATTTAAAATCATTTGCCTTTTTAATAGTACATTGGTTCATCTTACTTGTGGGCAAGCTCGTGTAGAGAAATATTCATCATTTCAATTAGGAAAAATGATTGGCCACCTTCTCAAAAGGCATGATTTTTTACTCCTGCACCAGTACAGCCCTTAGTGTGACCATGACTATAGCAGTATAGAGGTATAACACTCTATTGCAAGTGGTTCCCCATAGTGTAGAAATAAACTCTAGACATCACTCAAATTACATCCATGTTAGATATTTTATTCTGGTAAAAGTATATGACTTCTATGTGCAGACAAAGCAAGCCTGAAGAACAACAAATAACCAAAATATATTGTCCACTTGGAGGGATACAACTACAATTTAGTAAAGTCTATGAGGAGAAAAACATGTCCAGTGAGCTGTTTTTATTTTTACCAGGTCAGGTTTCATGCAGGTCTGCATGACTGGTGATTAGTTTGTGGCTTCTCTGATGGGTAACGAGGGTTGAGCTCACAGAATAAGGCAAGAAGAAAAGAGAGAGGTTTTATTCAATAGCCACATGGAAGCAGCAGGTCTTTATACTCACTTAAATGTACATTTGTCCGATAATCTGCTTTTCTGTTCCTCCTTCTGTTCCCAAGTTCCATACATCTGTGAAGTGAAGCACCGTAACCTGGGGTAGAAAAAGACCTTAAAGGTAGAGATGCAAAACTGCATTTAGCACAGCTGAATCTCCAGAAAGGCCCTGTGGTACTCGACAGTCCATGTTCTCTGACAGACCCCACAGCAGAGCCAAGAAGGAGTGACCTATACCGAGCAGTGACCTGTGGTGCTGATGCAGTTTTCTCAGCAGTCCTGCAGCCATCACATAGAACAGCAGGGGAGAGAAGACTACGGTGTCTGAGGAGTAATGAGGCAAGATAGCAATGAGAGGTTTGTTGCTGTACCTGGGCAAGGAGGGAGCCCAAGGTTTCTTCCCACGCTGACTCTTTATACACTCCTGGGCAATGAACTTCACACACCTATACAAAGAGTCCCTTCACTTGGAAGATCGCAATCACCCAGCAAGATTCCCCCTCCCCCCAGGATCAGTTGCCTTGCAGCACCAAGGAATGGTGTAAAAAGCTGGAGAGGGAAGGAAACCTTCGAAGGAGAGACTCCCCAGCAAAAGATGACAGCACAGCTAGGTCACATACTTGGCAGCACCTAACAGGTAGGTTCATCTGTTTCAAACAGTCCTTGTACACTGACTCTGTGTTGGAGCAAAACAAATCTCTCTAACGTGGCATTTCTCTCCTAGCATCCCCTTTAGTCCTGTGTGACACAGAAACAAAACAGGCCCAACTACAAGGACCAAAGACTGCACTCCTTTCAGCCCATCCTCAACTGCCTTCAGTCCCTTACTCATTTCAAAGATGTAAAAGGGTCCATGGGGAGCTGCAAGATGATACCACATTGTTTTCTGCCACCTGGGACTGTTCAAATAGCAAGGGAATTAGACATATTTGGGTTGTTTAAAAAAAAAAAAGTTACAATTTTAGCCTGCCAATGCTTCCTAGCTCTTTAGCATACAAAAAGAGCGATTAATCCTACGCATCCCATGACAGTTTTAGAGTAAAAACTTGCAACAATTTTTTGATGCTTTAAGAAGGGACACAGACGAAGAGCTCCTGGAGTTGACCTCGCTGAACAATCCCTTTCAAATGCGTAGTGGATATAAGCCTGTAAAATCTTGACTAGGTATTGCGGTCTTGCTATGCATTTTCCAGGAGCGATTGCCTCAGTATCTTACAACTTTCTGGGGAATGAGCTGCAATTGCTCTAACCTGATTTGCAGACTTTCAATGATCGGCTTTAGGAGAGAGGAGAAGGGGGGATCGGGAAAATGGTTTTAAAAGCCTGTTATCCTTATCTTGATTTGTGACTTTGAAGAATTTTAGCAAGACTCAAGGATGAAGATATGCAGAGGCACTGACCATATTGACTAAAGATGCGTTTACTGCTGGGGTGTTAGAGTACATTTAATACAAAATAAGGGATAGGCTTTTCTTGTCAATACATAACAACCTTTCTTCTAAGACATAAACAAATCCTTGTGTAATTGCTAAGTGATTTTTTTTTTTTTTTTTTAGAGCCATGAAAGCATTTTGAGCATTACAAGTGGCCACTTTTCTGACATTAAGAGTGCATCTCACCAAAAGTTGGTGGTCACTATTGAAACAGCAATCAAAGTTTTTCTTGGACTCCCATACAGCAATAAGTAAACAGAGGAAATGAGCACATGGACAGCATGGCTGTATTTCTTGAATGATCCAAGTCTAAAAATAACACCAAAAAAGGAGAACTGCAGGGAAAGGATCAGAATATAGACATTGAATGTGACCATACCAGGTCTACATTTTCTTCCAAGTATAGGTACGCTATACAATAACCTACAATAATACTGTTCACGTCTTTACTACTTTGCTGTCTTCACTTTTCAGCAAATATAACTAAACTATGAATATTTGCCTTCAGCTATCACCAAACACAAATATATTAAATTAGTATCTACTATATACCTAGTTACAGATATATATACAGATATTTATACATCTAAGCTCTACAAAAAAATAATTCAGCATCAGCCCAGTGATTTAGTGTGACCGTTAATGCTGATAGAGAAGAAAGAAGGGGTTTTAGACCAAACTGGATCAAAAGGGGAAAAAAAAAAAAAAAAGGAAAAGGTGGAAATTCAAAGAAAACTTTAATTCGTGAGATAGCATATAGTGTTTTCAAAATACTAGTATATTCCCAGGATGCCACAGTTACTCAGTTAAAATGATACTGGAGAGAGCTATTTTCACTTAGCAAATTTGGGTTCTTCAGCATGGGGCTTTGTTAAAAGTGAGGCTCCCCCAGCCAGTTCTCTGGCACAGATGGATCTTTCCAAAGGGTTTCAGGTTTACATGAAAACAATACACTATACTATTTCCTTTGAAAGGGAGCAGAGTTTGTTTATGTATTGGATTTCTTGATCATGAGCCTGTCAAAACACAGACTTAAGAGGTACTTGTTAAACGTTTAAAGTTATGCATTTTACCTGCACACACATGAAGACAGCAGTCATGAAAACCCACAAAAACATTTGTTAAAGTGCAAATTCATAACCAGAGTGTCGAGACATATTGGACATTAGGAATATCAGGAATACTCAACTTTAACAAAAATCAAAGATTTCTGACATGGAAAATGTGGAGTAAAAATTACAGAAGTAAATAAGTCTCTAAAACTATTCAAACTATTTAAATGCAAAGATACAGAAATACATGCATAGAATATTCAGTAATGACAGGTTAGTTAAAAAGCTATTAAAAAAAAAATCTATCATTTTCAGTATTTATTACAGTACATTAGGAACTATTTTAAACAATTCTAATAGTCTAGGAGCTTTTAGTAATAACATCATATCACAACAGTTTTTTTTCTCATACTCACAAAGATTTTTTCTTACGTGAAGCAAGAAGAGCAGATGTTGGAAAGAAGAGTTATTTGATTATTTAAAAAAAAATCTAATATGTTTTAAAGTACTTGCATTGGTTCTGTATTTTATACCCCTTATTTTATTGGTTAACGTTATAATTACATCACTTTTCTATTATCAATATCACTTGAAACTTTATGTCAAATACTAACTGTGTAAATGTTTTGAAAAATACTGCTTGACTTAAAAGGATATTTGGTGCTAAATACCTTTACTGCATAATTTATAAAGATTTCAGTCTTACCACATGAATGTACTACAAGATTAATTGCTCATATTTTTTTCCTTTAAAGGTAGCCATGTGACTGTCCTTATATTAAGGTAAACCATAATATACTTATTTTAGTCTCATGTTCAGTGTTCATACCCTCTTGTCTGTTCGAGCAATTATGCAGCCTTTAGCAAAACCACTCAAACACTAATTGGTTTCTATTTGCACAGTTCTATGGCCATTAGAGTTAAAAGCTTTAATATAGTGAATAAATACCTCTATATGACCAGCTGACTGCCATCTACCTTCACACACTGATGTATTGAAAAGCCTGATACAGGCTGCTAATTTCAGCACTCATTATGTATGTTCCATGTCACGTCAGATGATGTCCACAACAGTGACTTTGTTCTTTGTAGAATTGTGTTAGGACCTTCACTGGGGACACAGACCCTAAGTGGGCTCTCATGTCACATGAAAAACTGGTTTAGCCCTGATTTGGAAGGATGTGTGAGTATACAGTAACAGGGTATAAACACTGAGCAACCACATTGCATGAGGCTCTTTTCACTAGACTTTGAGGTTATTAAATTTGGGCATGTAAGATCACACAGACGCCTCAACTCACCTATCCTAGTCACCCCAAGGGAAAGGAATCATCTTCTAGAGGAGCCCATCTCTTTCTACAGACAAAGGAAGATCTGTATGAACCATAAGGCCAGAGTTCTATCTTCAGCACATTCAGGTTAGGTAAAAGGAATCCAACCTAACATGATGGCATGTATCCTTAGAGATTTTGTCTTATGCAAAAAATCTGGATACTTTTAGAAATCAGCTGCAGCAGTACAATCTAATTTACACTCTTTTAACATTGGTTTTGTGGTATGTCTGAATTTCATTGTTGGTGGAGTGACAGCAGAGTAGACATGCCTTCAGGAAATGGGATGTCAGTTTGTTCAGTGATTCATGCAAGGCATGGAGAGTGTAGAAGACTCGACAGTGAGTGTGCTGAATGTAAGCTGAGTACTACTGGGTGTACACCATTGAGTGCTGCATAAGTGTACTACCTATTTACTGATTTATATTGCACTTGTCAGCCAATATGAATAAATGAAAATAAAGCCATGGAAAAAAAAATACACAATACATAACAAAAATCATCATGGCTTAGGTTGTTTCTGATATTCTCTGATTGCTCATTAAAAAAGTACCTAGTTTATGTACAATAACAGTATTTTCTCTAGTAAGGTGTACATGTTTATAACTTCATATTTATGACAAGCATATCTTGTATATCTTCCAAGTATTTAGTATTCACTTCTTAATTTTTGAGTATTTATAAAATGGGCATGGATACATGGTACACTCCTGTTCCAATTTTAATTCCGACTCACTAAGTTGTATAGGAAAGACTCTTTATTATTGAATATCCCCTGTAGTGATCAGAAATTAATTCCTTTCTGTATGGACTCTAGAATATGAAAGGAGCAGGATTTGTTGTAAATTATGTGACAGACTACCACCCCATATGTATTTTTGTCAGGTGTTAATAATTCCTGCATTTTAACAGGACTGCTTGCATTCTTCCCATGAATCTAATGTTTGTAGACATTGTACCCATCCTTGAAATGCAGGACAGAAAGTGGTAATACAGAGATAAGGTGATGACTCTGAAGAAGAGATCTTTTCATGTGAGCAAGAGGGCTACATAAGAGGAATAGGAAAGGGAGAGAAATTTATCATGCTGTGATGGAGTACAGAAAGTATGCAGTATTGTTCAGCTGCCAGACTTTCTACATAGAGGCACCTGCCCCCATGATGAGGGACTGCAGCACAATTCAATTACTGCTGGCCCTTCAGCTCCAGAAAGAAGGAACAATTCACATTTCTGTCCTGAGAACTGCCTAAAAAATGCCATTCTGAAAGAAATAACAGTTAAAAAGGCAACACAAAACCTTGAAGGCATTGTTTCCCTTTCTTGGGTGCTATGTAGCAAGAATTAGAAACCATCCTTGTTTATCTGGTGTTTATCTCAAATCTGCGTGAACTACCAAACATAAAAAGAAGCTGTTTGTAAAGAACAAATATGTTTCCTTATCTACTTTTTCTTCAGGCCACTGATTCTTAAATGGCAAACAAAAATGGTTTTGTGGCTTTGAGACTTATCAGTCTACATCAGAAATGTTTATTTACAGCTACAAGCAGTTTCTCGAAGTTGAGTGTATCATATGGTAAATTCAGCCCTGTAAGTTAAGAGTCAGCACTTAAGCAAACTGATATAACACCACTTACGTGAACAGTAGCACATTTATGCTTTTGACCCAACATGTTTACTTACAGATGGAGCATTTCTCTCAATCTAGAGGTTTCATTACATTACAGTAGTAGAATTATTTCTGAGATCAACAAAGCTAACGCAGTCTAGCCCCAGGGTAAAATATCAAGGATCCCCTTGGTTCATCAGAGGTGCTCACCTGTTATGGTTTGAATCATTTTAGTGTTTTCACTGCCCAACCTCCTATGTCCGGAGTACAAAAGGATATGAGCAACTTTGTCTCCAGAGGAAAATAAGGGTCAGAAGACATGCAAAGATCGGGTTATCATTTTAAAAAGGTTTTAACAAAGGCTTTAACAAAGGCTTCTGCACAAAGACAAAACAGTCACAATTGTACACAGCCTGCTCTGTCTTCATCCTTCCTCACTCACCGCCATGAATTCCACCAGAAATACCAATCCCTGCCTCAAGCTTGCCACTCCCTATGCCTCTACTGCTCCTTTGGATAGTATTTTCCTTGATTTGGAGTATCAGCAAAGCTCCTTTACATAGCTCAGCTATGTCACAGCTACATCGACATCAGTGAAGAGTCATCAGGAAACATCACATCGACAGCAGTAAACAAAGCTCCCCAGCCCCCAGCCCCACACACCGTGGCTATCAGATCTCTCTGGCCAGTAGACAGCTACTGAAGATGGTGTAATACAAACCTTCCAGCTTCATTGCTTGAGGAGGGACAGGAATACATTCCTCTTACTGGTGAGCTGTTGCTTCACTGTCTGTTGTCAGGTTTCTCGCACTTTCGTTGGAAACCACTACTTAGCCAGCCATTGCCAAATGCAACTTACGGGATTTGCAGCTTTGGCTGCCAGAGTTAGTCTGACGCATTCCCTTGCAAAAGTGTCCCTGGTGTTTTCCTACTGTAAATGCATGGCAGCAATTCCAAGAAACCACAGAAGGTCTTCTTGGATTGCCAGCAGCTGAGAAGACTGTACTTGGGAGTTTGCTATAGCCCCTTCCTCATATTCCAAGGGGAAATGCTATTTTATAGCCCTGAGAGACGAAATGTGCAGAGAAGGAAGAAAGTCCTGGTAGGCCAGAGTGTGGGTAGGAGAGAAGAGCAGCAGAAGGCTGTATTCCTGTGAAGGAGGACATCTCTGTCTGTGAGCACTGAGGATGACTTCAGGTTTAGATTTTCGGGTTTCTTGTTCCTTAAGACACTAGTGGTTTTCTTTAACTCTCAACAATGTCTAATGTAGAAACCTGAATGACTAAAAGTATTCCCTTTCATAATCCATTCCCTTAAAACATACAAATCAAAGGCATACAAACTGAAATTAAAATAGTATGCAAATAGAAGCTTTACCTCTCCATATAGCTTACTATATACAGGTCCAAATCTATCCAGACAGAGAGAGAAAAAAAAATAAAAAATCAGGAGAAAGGAAAACTCTTAGCAGAAAAGCCAGCTTCTTTATATTTTCACGTTTTTGGATGTTCTGTAGAAAACCTTGCTCAGATTTTTCCTTTTCCCCTATACATACCTAAAAACCCAGCTCCCAACTTATCTTCCAGGATGTGCTAATATTCCCAAATTCCAACAGAAATGTGGTCTTTTTCCACATATCTGTAACTCAGTAATATTTTAACATACTTTTCTGTATGTCAGCACTGCTTTGGGAGCACATTTGACTGGAGAGATAGATGGCAGAGTTGCTCCCCTGCTTGTCTCAGCGTCACAGACTTTCTCTTTAGTCAGTTTGTGCAATTGCTAAGATGCATATAAAGATTCTGTATCTTTATCTCACATTTTTGATTGGAACTTACCTAAACAGTCTCAAAAATAAAAAAAACTAGAACCAGGAAAAGGAAAGAAGTACTTTCCTGTTATACATTTACTCCATCAGCAGCAAGTCCTTACAAAAACTCTCAGTGGGGAGTTAAACTTTGACATGGAGCATATCTCAATGAAATGTTTTAATGGACTGGATCCTCCACTAGCCAAAACTCAAAGTAAGTCTAGTAAAACTGAAAGAGCAAGGGTTGCTGACAACAATTGCAGATATGGCCTGTTATCCATAGTTCGGATGCCTGCTTCAAGGCATGCCTATTTTTTCTTGCCTTTTTGACAGAAAATGATGTAGATAAGTCAGATAAGCAGACAAGGATCTCCAAAATTCCCATGTACCAAACAATTTTATTTCACTGTAGCAGAAAAGAAGCAAAAAAAAAAAATTATTTCACTGTAGCAGAAAAGGGTAAACTGGATAAGAGTTACAGAGTTGCATCTGCCTAGGCAGGCTGGAGATCAAAAACCATTTTATATATATGTTTCATATATATATGTTTCTCGTGTTTACTTCTCTCATGTAATTTTTGCAATCTTCATCTGTTGAACATGTTTTCTGTTTGGTAACTTGTATGAAATGTTGCCTCCTTAGCTAAATATATAGATAAAATAGAAGATTGAGAGAAATGATATAAATGAGGTTATTATTTAATAAGTGAGTCACAGTTATATGAAATACAGGGGAATGAAGGCATCAGCTATGTATAAGTCAGTAAGATAAATAGAGTCATGGGCTTCATTATGCTAAGAAGAAAAACGTATTAGCCACCTTCCTCCTACCAGCAAAAGAAAGATGTTATTTGATATCGCATTGAAACTCACTTCACTATTAATTTTCCTATTTTTTGATAACCGGAAGGTCATTTTTCAGAAAGCCGGGCTTCTAACTTACCTTTCTCAATCCCATTTTCAGAAAAAAATTCCCCACAAAGACCATAGCCTAGAAAAAATAAGAAATAGGTAAAATGGATGCAAACATTTATTCTAAGTTTTTAGATTTATTCTAAGTCCACCTATTTTTGCCAAAGCTATGGTCCATTTTTATAAACATTTTAATGTTTTCTCTGAGAGACCCAAGCGAAATGAGCAGAAGGACCTTTGCCTCGCCCTATGAAACTATAAACCCTTCAGAATTTTGAAGCTGCTCTGGGAAATTGAAACACATGAATCATTTGCTTCTAGTTCTGCTCTCTTCAGTTTGGACCAGTTTTGAAACAGCTTCCTTATTTTTTTTTAATCTGCCTCTGAATTTGTCCCACTTGTTCTCAGTTACTTGGTCCCTGACACACTTTTCTCCTTCCCTGTGTTCTCAGAAAGCAGAAGGAACAACAAACCTTGTTCATTCCCCATTTGCCCCTTCCCAGCTGCTAATGCCACAGGCTGTTGATCTTTCAGACCATGTGCTCCACTACTGCACTAAAGTCAAGGGAGTTTTCATCATTATTCACCTCACTGAACCAGCAAACCTTTTTGTTGTGACTGATGGTCAGCCAGACATTTCCTTCTCAACTGCTGAAGGACTCACTGTGGTGGCATTTACAAATGCATAACTTCACAGAACCAGGAAGAGAATCTGAATTCCCATGCCACACAGGGTCTGTGGTAAAATTTACAGAGCTGGTAACACAAACAGCTCCCCCCTCCACCCATGCCCCCCCGTTCCTCCCCCAGGACATAGGCCATTAACTCAAGTGCTGAAATATGGTATGTCACATTGCTTGACGAATCCACCAGAAGGACTGACCCTCACATAGCACTTGGAGAAATCATTCATGAACAAATTTTCTTTCACCTTTGCTTGTAGATCGAAGAGAGGGGAGGAAAGGGGAAAATGTGGTTGTCACACCAGGAACAACACAAGCCAAAACACCGTCAAATGAAGAGCTAAAATTCCTCAGCCTGCTTCCCAGTTTCTCCAGGGTCTGTGAGAGGCATGTCTCTTTGCTGCCTTTTCCACTTGATTCTCCAACAGAAACACCAGAATCCTTCCCATTCCTCATCCAGCATTTGACTAAGATAGTAGCACCTGTCCACTCACACAAATTCAAACCCAATTTTCCAACACTCTGTAAAGTCATTCCTGTGCGCTATGAGGATGACAGAGCAGTCCCTGCATCCTGAAAGCTGTGGTCAGTATGACTGAACTCTCAGGTGGTTACACATGAAAGAGGTCTATTTCTTGTACAATGCTGAAGATTGGCAGGAAGTCACCTTTGGGACTGGGCTTTGACCATGCGATAAATCCAAAATACTGTCCAGAAGACGGCTATGTGTAATTTCAGCAAGGTAGTAAGACCCCTGCTTGCAGGGAGACAAAATGCAAAGCTTTTGTGTACAGCACTATGTTGGGCAGGTTTTTGATTGAATCATAGAACCTTTAAGGTTGGAAAAGACCTTCAAGATCATCTGGTCCAAGCATCACCCTACTACCAATGTCACCCAATAAACCATGTCCCTAAGCACCACATCCAACCTTTCCTTGAACACCCCCAGGGACGACGATTATTGTCACTTCCCTGGGCAACCCATTCCGTTTCGTTTGAGTGAATGCCACGGTAAATATATCCATGGACGCACCTGGAAAAAGCTTCCTGGGATACGATACCAGTAAAGGCAGCAGAACCTCAAGTTGGGATCCCTAAAGTCTTGTCTCTCTCACAATAACCTCCTACATACATTGCAACCTAAAGAGAAAGCTACAGAAGAACTAACTGAATACTGAGGAAACAAATTTGAAAATAAGAGTTAAGAATTTATATTTATGCCAAACAAAAGAAAAATTCAAATTTCAGGCTGAATTTATAAAGCAGAAATAGTGGTTTGATATAAATACCAAGAAGAAAGACCTAAAAGTAGGAAGGTGAGTGAAGGTCAAAGTCACAAACAAGCAAGACCATTATCCTGGTGTATACAGATGGCATATCAGAGCACAAGAGCTAGGTGAGACAAACAGGACAATCTCAGTCTGGGAGATAAGGAAGGATGGGGAAGAAAGGACAGGGGAGCTGAAGTGCCTTCATGACTCACAGCTGCTGAAAATAAGTGTTTACATAAGAAAGTACAGCTTTCAAACAAGGGCTAAAAGACAAGCTTATTCAATGCTTTCAGAATTGTATTGAATAATAAGTGATGAATCCATAGTGGATTCATTTCATTCCAGTGGAAAAAAAAAAAAAAAGAAAAAAAAAAAAGAGCCCAAAAAGTAGTTACACAGGCATCAGACTTAATAGGGTCTGGTTTCCTAGGGTTTTCTGTCTTCTTGGTCTCCTGAATCTTTAAGTGAGTTACACTAAATTGAATTTTAATTGAATCACACTTATATCATCCATCCAAGCTGTTATGGATGCACCAACTTGCAGTCAGTGTATACATCTTCCTAACCACCACAAAATGCACCCTTTAGGTTTTCAGGTGTGAGAAAATTAAATTGATTTCCAGCAGATAAACATTTTGATGTTAAACTCTTGTGTTGATTCTGCGTGCAATAAGGGATAACTTCACATTGAAGCTTCTCCTACAGTGGAATGTGTTTAACAGAGATTTCCTAATGGAGTTACTTTCTTTTATTTGGCTGACTACTTTCTCTACCCTTACAGAAATGTAGTGTCTTTGAGACACTAGCCATCTGCCAAGTTTGATTGAAATCAGCCAAAGTTCCAGAAAATGTTCTGGGGGACAGACAAACAAATATTCACATCAAGAAGCATATTATTACTGTATAAAACATTTTCCATAATGAAGAGGTCATTACTTAAAAAGGGAATCTCTTCTACTACCTCCTGATGATAAAGTTTGGAGTGATTCGACTGACCAGGAATGTTTCTTTTCTCTGACAATGCTTTGGCAATTGCCCTTAGTAAAGCAGAGCACTTGTCTTGGCATACTCAGTGCTGCTTCTGGAAGACAAGGTTTCTGCAGGCACAAGCTGGCTAGTATTCAGTAAGGTAAGAAAATAAAGTCATTTTTTGAATGTTCACAGGGTTTAACATTTCCATATCTGTCAAATAACTCCATGGGAAAAAATAAATAAAATAAAAGCACTTGTAGGAGGAACCAAGCTGCAGGACAAGAATGGTGTGTGCATAATTTATAAAGATCTCAAAAACTGTTGGGCTCCCATCCTCTAGTTTTGAATAAGCATTTTCCTTACTGCTTAATTCCAGAACCAACAAACATGGCCTCAGTTCTCTATTTTGAACATAAATGTACACTGCCCTCATCTGTTTGATAACAAGGTTCTGACCCGACTCTTCTCTGGTGTTTACTTCTTGCAAAATAGGAACTATTTATGTCCTGGGTGACCAGGTCTCCCATTTCCTTCCGGAGAGAGCCCACAGTTTCCCTAGTGTTCCTTTTAGCACTAACATACCTATAGAAGCCGTTTTTGTTGCCCTTGATGTCTCTGGCTAAATTTAATTCTAACAGGGCTTTAGCTTTCCTAACCTCATCCCTGTCTGCTCAGACAATGCCTCTGTATCCCTCACAAGCTATCTGTCCTTGCTTTCACCCTCTGTAGGCCTCCTTTTTCTACTTGAGTTGGGCCAGGATCTCCTTGTTCATCCATTCAGGTCTCCTGGTGTTTTTGCCCAACTTCCTCTTTGTTGGGACACATTGCTCCTGAGCTTGGAGGAGGTGATCCTTGAATATTAAGCAGCTTTCTTGGGCCCCTCTTCCCTCCAGGGCTTTGTCCCATCGTACTCTACTTAGCAGATCCCTGGAGGCCACAGTCTGCTCTCCCAAAGTACAGAGTAGCAAGCTTCCTGTTATGCCTCCTTGCTGTCCTTAGGATGCTAAACTGCACCATTTCATGGTCAGTGAAGCCAAGGCCACCCTTAAGATTCACATTCCTCACCAGTCCGTCCTTGCTGGTGAGAAGGAGGTCTAGCATAGGTCTAGTACAAGGTGGGAATGAGGTATAGCATCCTCGCTGGCTCCTCTATCACATGGAGAAGGAAGTTGTCATCGATGTATTCCAGGAACCTTCTGGATTGCCTATGCCCTGATGTGCTGTCCCTCCAACAGATCTTTTGTGCTGCTCTTCAGGTGTTCTCCTGCTGACTCTTGACCCAGAATCTCCATATCTAGATATGATATAATATAATCATGTAATTAATATAATCTCAAAGATGTCTGGTCATAACTTCATCGGACTGTCTCCTTGCCATATGTCCTTGCATCCTGGTACAAGTCTGGGTGGGGTCCATCATTACAGTACTTGTGCCTCAGATCTTATGTTGATATCCTGAGTTTGATTCCAGTTTCTGTTATGCTTCTGCTCAGTATTGGGTGGTACTCCCATCCAGCAGGGGTAATAAACCCCTTGTGAGCTATCTCATTAGCTTTTGATTACTGATCTGCATTTGCCCACTGTCTCAGAACATTTTTATTGTACATCGCCCCACCTATCCACATGCTGCCAGCACATTTTCTGGTTTATCAGCCCCCCAGGCTGCATTAGGAGAAGTGTTGCCAGCAGGGTAAGGGAGGTGATCCCTCCCCTCTACTCAGCACTGGTGAAGTGCATCTAGAGTGCTGTGTCCAACCCTGAGCTACCCCCTATGAGAGGCGTCCAGAGCCATTGGAGCAAGTCCAGCAAAAGGCCACAGAGGTGAGGCCACACAGTTGATTAAGGGACTGGAGCATCTCTCATATGAGAAGAGGCTGGAACTGCTCAGCCTCAGAAGAGAAGGCTCAGGGGGTGTCTTATCCATGTGTATAAGTATCTGAGGGTTTACCTTGTTGCTGCTTTTTATGTCCCAGGAAGTTTCTAAACTGTTTATTGTTGGGCATGACTGAGATATCCCAGGGGAATAATATGCCCTGTGCTTACAATATTCTCTTATAATCTGCTATTCACACTGTTATTCACACCTCGGTCTTCACTTCTGCCAGGAATGGCAAGAGTTTTTTTTTCATCCTATCCCTGCACAGTTCAGCTGTCCTTGTTTTTTTGCTCATTTTGTTTCATTTTGTTTTGCAGGCTATGGTAAATTTTCTTGTAAACCTGAACTCCATCCCTCCAGCAATCTTTTCCTCTAGTTGGGAATCTTCAGCATCTCCGGAGTTGTGCTTGCCATGCTGTGCTTAATTGTGGTGTAAAATGTATTGCTTTTCCTGGTTTCTGTCTGCATGTAACAAAATAGCATCTTGCTACAGGCTTGTTGTATTTGGAATTGCAATACCCAGAACCTCAGTGACTCCACTACTGCAGGCATGCTCATCTCTTTCTGCATCAAACTCACTTTTCTTCTGTTTTGGAGAAGATAATAGAAAGTCTTTCTTCATTTGCTCACCATTGCTACCTGACAGCACGAAGACCTACGGATTCTTTATACATTATTCCTTGGAGAAAGACAGTTCATTCTTTAGAGCATTTTTTATATATTTTACTGCTGAAAATGTTCTTAAGCTAAAACATTACCTATATCACTGTACAGGGGGACATGTTCCTTCAACTTTCGCAGTTAGACAAACAGCATACCATAACAAGTCACTGATGAAGCAAGGATTTCTAAAATAGGTCTGGGAGCCCATCTTGTCCTTCTCTAACACTGATCTACTTATACTGTAGTTTGCACCTGGCTGCATGCTGTCCAGAACCTGCAAAAACTCTTTTGGTACACTCTTCCTTTGAGGCCTGTTAGCAGTATCTGATTTTCCGCCTTCAGGCTCTCATATAAATTATTCTGAAGACAGCATAAACTTGTAAAATTATGAACTGTTCAAACATTTACTCAGATGTGATTGATGTATGAACACAGAATATTTAAAGATTATTGCATCATAGTTATAACTGTTACATGTCTGTAAACAACTGCTTTTCTGCTCAGGTGAGTCAACTAAGGCAGATTTTGTGCAAGAAGCTATACTAGTGTTGGATGTCTGCAGGTATCTTCCACCTAAACATTGATTCTTGGAACCACATCTGTGGTTCAGAAAATATGAAAATATGAAAAGGACCAGAGAGAAAAAAGAAAGCTCTGATTTGAACAAAGGACGTGACCTGATCCACACTTTCTCTAAGAAAGGACACAGGGACTTGGATTGAAATGGGGAGGTACTGGGAGGGGCTCAGCTGGACAAAGTCTTTGACTAAGAGGGGGGATGCTGTCTATTTGCTTATAAAATAGTTGAACAAGGTCGCTATCAGAGGAAAAACTCTCTAAACTGCATCTCAGCTGACCAAATAAAACCGCAGCCACCCTAAGAGCAAAAGCAAGCTCAGAAACAGATTTGAAACAGATGGGTTTGAACCTTAAAAAAAAAAAAAAAAAAAAAAAAAGAAAGAAGCAGTAGCATGGTGCTCTCTGTTTTGCCCACGTGTTTTCAGACAGGGTGGAGACTGGCTTATCCTGAGTCCCAGTGCTCCACCAATGGCATCCAGAGCTGCCTGGAGGTCTTGCTGCCATCACAAAACACTGCAGGTTACCAAGGAGCAAAACCTCTCTGCTATCTACACTAGTGCTATCAGAAGTTTTTCTTGTTTAAACTGAAACAGAAAAAAGGGACACATCTCTTTCCTACACAGGTGCTTTGTTAAGGGTCATGTTAGCAGAAGTTCAACACAGATCCAAAGATTAGACATCTGAAGGGGAGCAACAAAAGAAGGAAAACCAAACGATGAAGTAGACTACAAGGCATTTTCTCCACAGATGTTTCCACCCTTGGAAAAGGGAACATAAACCTTAATAGCATGTCTCACAATATGTATCAAATTTTCCATTACTTTCTGATAGTGGTGTGTGACGAGTTTCACATAGGGAAGGGTTTGGCCTTATTGTGAGAATAACCAATGGATTTTACAATCTACAGTTACTGAATCACATAAACAATGAAAACCTTACTTCCACTTCTGGATTTTGGATTTTTTTTTCTCATATTTTGTTCGAATTACTGACATTTCTGGTCAGATAATATAAAAACATGAATCTGTGTTCTTAAAACTCAATTTTCTGTGCTAGTTTTTTTTCTCCTTTTTTGACTTCTAAAAATAGAAAAGGCCTAAGGGTACTCAAGTGGAAAAAGAACCTCCAATGGAAAAAGAACCTTCTGATACCCAGTCTTTAGAAAACTGATCCCTATAAGCAGATGGGCTCCACCTTGCAGAAAAGTGAACAAATAAAGAACAAATTATCTTTGGGTGCAATAAGCATCTTTCATACGCAAGTTTGCCAAAGGTTGGATAATTCCACAAAGCTGCTCAACAAGAAGCCAGATGTGATTAGAAATGAAAGGTCCCACAACACCACCCTGAGTACTCAGCTCTTAATCAGGTTATCAGACAGCAGAGCTTTTCTTAATTGATGTAGCCTTTTATCAAATGAAGGTGTTATCTCCTTGGTGAGGTCATAAAATATGAGTCACACAGAGTCAATAGGATATCTAGCACAAAGGCGATGCTATGCATTATAGACTCTAAAGGTATTGTAGGTGCAGTTTACTTAAAAGTAACTGGTGAATGCTGTGGCCCTCTTCGCCCTTCATAAAAAGGTGTTTTAACCCCGTTTTAAACTATGGCTACTGTTCAGAGTAATTCTGCTAATCACAATTTGATATTGCTTCCTTGGCAAGGCAGTGTGACATTTTGAGACCATGGTCTAATTTCTAATAAGCAACTCTAGTTCTACTGATTTTCAACTGGTGCATAGCCTCAGCTGAGATTTTGATTTAGCTATGCTGAATTTGTTCTCTGAATACTGAGCTTTGTGTGGATAAGCTGGCAACAAACTCACCCAGTTTAGGTGAGGAAAAATGAATACTGTGAACAAAGTATATCACATTTTAACTGAAATTGTATCTCCGTAATTGCTACTGGTCAGCACTGGACTTATATTAGAGATCTGACTGAAGTAACATCTGCTTTTGTACCTGAATTCTTGTAGAACTTCTGGCAAGTCTTTTGCTTTGATTTACTACAGTTCTTAGGTGTCTAACTCTTTGGTGTTTTACTAGTGGGTTTTTGTTTGTTTGTTTGTTTGTTTGTTTTTATCTATTAATTAAAATGGAAGTTCACTTCTTTTCCTTATGAAGACACTGGGAAACTGAGTCCATTAACAAAACCAAGGCATTCAGCCAATAGTTACAAGGATCCTAGTAAAATCCACTCAAATATATAAGTAAATAAATAATCCACCTTGCATACTAGTGCTGTCATCTAGCTACTAATGCTTTAAGACAGAAAAAACAATGCACCTCTGAGCCTTAGTTCCATTGACTGTCATTTACCAACTTCTGACTGCTGCCTGGTACGGTGCAAACTATGCTGTAGTCCATTGGCTTCCTATTAGGGCAACTGCCTTCAACCTACAACATTGCCAACAGCCTCACAGAAAGGTAACTCTTTATATGGTCATGTGCAATGACCTAATTTCCACATTTCCAAGGTGGTGAATGGAACTTTGATTTGCTGGTATGTTACAAGAGTCAGTTACCAGATGCAAATTGAGAGCCAACTGCAACATGCAAATAATTTTATTTCTGAAACTATTTTTTAAACAAAAAACAAAATCCTTCAGTTGATTAAAACATCCTGTGTGTATATTAGAAATGTCTTGTTTCACTTTTAAGCCCTTTAAAATGCTTTTTAACATAAAATTATGCAAATATAGTAGTAAAAAAAAAAAAGAGAGAGAGAGAGAGAGAGAGGGAATTTGACAGCTCCACTGTCCTTATAATGCCACCTAAGGAAGGTTGCAAATCAATTCCATTTCATGATGTATGCATATGGAAAGAAGTTAATTGTATCACCAGTTAAGTACATCATACTAAAGACCAGTGCAGTAGTAAATTTAAAAGAAGGTTAGTTCACCTCGTTGGTGTAATTGAGATATAAACCAATGATATATTTTCCAAATAAGAATTGGATAATCTCACATTACGCAGGTTTATCCTGCGTAAAGAACTAATACTGAAATGCAAAGTCTTATTTTCCTTAGGCAACTCTGAGCCTTAATTCCATTGACTGTCATCTACCATCTCCTGACTACTACACGGTACAGTGAAACCTATGCCATAGTCCAATAGCTTCCTATTAGGGCAAATGTCTTCTTTCCACTACTTTGCCAACAGCCGCACAGAAAGGCAACTCTATATGGTCATATACAATAACCTAATTTCCAGGTTTCCAAGGCCACCCCATTGGTGCTCACATTTTTAATGATGTTCCTCCAACTGTATGCAGAAGATTACACTGCTAATCTTAAGAACTTGAGAGAGGTACTCAATCAGCAGATTACTATGATAGCATCTTTATGCCAGCAGGGAAGAAATGCTGGCATAAAGATGACAGGCAAGAAAGTTCTCTATTTTTAGAGAGTTTCAGGCAGATTTTGAGCTCATTGCTTGACTGGAAGTCACACAGCCTGGCTTAATAACCCTTGCAGTGGTAAATTAATACAGGTGATACTAAAATAAGACAAAAGCAAACAACCCATTCAATCCCTCTTTCACCTCCTCATTCCAGAGGTTTGAATTCTTCTCCCACTGTCAATGGGACAGAGGGACAAATGAGCCAAAGTGATCTAAGGCAATGCTGTGGTTGGCTTGGTTTCACAGCAGTAGCCATCAGGAAGTTCTAAGTTTGTTGTCTTCTCTCAAGTGGTCAGCTCCACAGCAACAGTGAATAGTCACAAAATTTGTCTCCAGAGCTGCAACTCAACCACCTGAGTTGGAAGAACAGGTGCTCTCTAAGGCCAATGGAGGCAAGCAAGCTCCTCCAGGGTAACATTTACAATACCAAACTCAGATTTCTGCTATTCTCCCCTAGAAGCAGCAGGAGTAGGATACAACTACATGAACACAAACACCCAGTGCCCTCTGCAAGGATGTCCTATTGCCTGTGGCTACTGCTGTACAAGGGTACAAGTTCCTTGTTGATGCCTCCCAGCCATCTTAGACTATTTGAAGGGTCACAAGGCCATATTCAGTGGCACTGCATTCAGGCAACTGAATCCTACTTCCAGGGTCTCAGGAAAGGTGTTTAAAATCAGGCTGTGGCTGGGAGTCTCCAGTGCTCCCACATGTAAAAAGATAATGAAGTGCCAAGAGAGAAAGCATTTGGTCTCAATTTCAAGTAACAACTCCCTTCTAATAAGCCAATTAATTTTCCAGAGTGATAACAGGTTGCATTTTCAGCCCTATTTGGAAAAGAAGACACAAGAACATACAAAATCACAAAGGAAAAATGTAACACAATGCATCACTTATATGAATCATTTATAACCATAAAATGGTGTGTCATCCATACTTATCCAGTATATTCTGACCCAGCATTGACAGAGCCCATGGAAAATTAGTGCTCCTGTTTTCAAGAGGTGTAGACAAAGGCAACCTATATTGACTTATTGTATTCTGAGCCCAAAGTATTTTTGGTTTGGCTCACAAGTATAGATAGTTAAATAGATATCTCAGGAGGTATTTTTATTTAATTTATTTGCCAAAGATTATAAAGGAACATTCTTGAAGAATGAAAAAGGCAATACCTTTTTTTCAGAATAGTAACATTTGATGACCTCCTAACATATTGCTAAGATCCATAATAAATATAAATTGTTGCTGCTTAATATTTATACTTTTATGGCACCTAGAGGGTGCAGCAAGAGGAAGAATCCTACCTTCTAACTTCTGTACAAGCTCCTAATACCTTCCAGTGAGTTTCCATGGGCTCTGAAATCCACTTTGACTTGGGCATTTATATCAGGGAAAAATGGCTTGGTGCTGACAATCTGCTGAGTTTGAATTCTCATGGTAAATACAAGTCCACTCCCTTTACACTGTGGGAAACCTCTTCTGTAATCCCTGACAGAACTTCAACAGTATCCATAGTCTATTGTAATCACCACATGAAAACATAAATAAATTAAATCTAAATCAATAAAATTAAAAAAAATGAAATTACAATTATTGATTGAAAGCAAGTTGACAAGTAATAGCTTTCCCTTCTCTTACACCAATAATATTCATTCTTTAAGCCTGATGTTTTCACATTAATATTACAGGGGAATAAGAAGAATTTGGAGTATCTTTTTCTGTTGTTTGGTGTAAATGAAAACCTAAAGTGTTAGGTTCATAGGAGATGTTATAGTGGTCTAACAAATTCAACATCCTGGTGCAAAATATCCCAAATCAGATAAGTAAAAAATAGTTCAACCACACTGTTTCTATTTAATTCTAAATAATTTTATAAAATTCTAAAATAATTTTGTCCCCAGAATGCTTATTTTCAACTTGCAGGTAAATTAAAGAAGAGAACTCAAGCTAAGAAACAAAAGAAGAAAGCTAATGTCTCAGTAGAGGAGAAGCTGTGTGTGACCTGGTATTTTGAAAACTGCTGCATTACTGAGTTGGCATGTTCTAACATATCTACAGCTACTAGAAAAATCCACTGGTATGTGTGCTGTAAAGCAAATTGAATCTCACAAAACCAATCTCATATGCTACCTTGTGTCTCATGCATTTAATGAAAACTACCCAACCTTTTACAAGTAAGGAAGCATATGTTTCATTACTAATGAATGCTATGTTTTTGCTCAGAGCAACAAGTTGCCATAAAAAATCTGTAGGATTTCATTTCCGTGTTGCTTCAAATATTTGCTCATACTTTGACCAAAGAGAAATGGGGATTTCCAGGTAGAGAGATACTTATTAATTTAAAGAAGACTGCTTTTAATGGCTCAGTGTGTTTGTTACCTGGACAAAATCCACCCTTGGCTTTGAAAAGTCCTTAACTGCAGTTCAGCCCCAAGACTAATAGGGCTCTGCGGGCAAACAAAAATTGGCCTGTGGGCAGTTTACCAGAGAAGTCAGTGCAGAAACAAAGAAACAAAGTTAATGCTGAAAAATTATTTTAAGTCTAATTTGTCCAAATCCCTGGTGCCGTGAATATGAGAAGTTAGATGTTAGTTAGGTCTTCATTCACAATAAACCTAATTGAGTTTCTACACCCTCATATTCACTCCCGAGACATGGTTTTGATCACTTGCTCACACTGCATGTATGCCAGTTTACTCCCAGACTCTTTTCAGAAACTAACTCCACCCAGGGTGAAACTTGGATTAGAGGGATACTTCCCTTTGGGAGTTTCCCTCCCAAGACGGAATGGAGGTGCCCATGTTAAGACCAGCTCTCTGTGCTCTACATGCTTCTTTAGCATTATCCAACTAGGACTTGAATCGTCAGATCTCCTAGTACCACGCCTGAGATTCACAGCTCAGCTGTTTGGCTCTCCTCTCATTGATTTGTGCATTTTAGACTGAGAAAGGCCCAAACCAAACAGAGAATTAATATGTCTTAGGGCCACAGAAACCTCACAAGGCGCCCAGAGGAAATCCAGGTCAAGAGCTTCCCAACATGAATATGGCCAGTCTGCTCCAGAGGAAACTAGCCTTGGCCACAGAGATTGTTTAGATGATGCCTTCAGCTGTGAAGGCGCAGCATGGCGTGTATGTCCACAGACTAATTTCACTCTCCTTTGTAATTATCACACAGCTAAAACCAGGCTTCTCACACATTGGATAAAGTATTTTCTAAAAGCAAATACTTTACTTTTTAAATAGTCATCTCTACAGTTCAATACATATATAAACAGATGCACAGACATAGACATTTGAAATTGTTTTATACTGAAGTCCAACATACTTCAATTCCTTCAAGCATGCTCAGAAAATATTCTTTTGTATATTTCAGATGATCAGATTTTTATTTCCTCCTTTGACTTCTTTTCTTTCCTTTCCCTATCTCCAAACCCTTCTTTCCCTCTTTAAGACAATTATAATAAGATGAGAGAGGTTCTTTTACTTACATTTCTTCTGTAATTTTGGGTTTATATCCCATTACCTTCTCGCTCTGTGTTGGAATAATGATGTGGCACAAAAGGATTTTCATTTTCCTTTTTGAAAGTTCTGATAAACTGTAGTGGCAAATGAAAGAAGAGATAAAGGAACAACCTCACATACAGCTCATTTTAGAATAACCTGTGGAAAAGGGATTAAAAGCTTTTTATAATGGAATTAAAGGTTAAAACTTTTCAGCAACTAATTTTTTTTGCTATTTTGGTAGAAAACTGGAACCAACTCTGAAAAATAAACCTCTTGAAGTTTTCATGAAAGAAAAGCAGCCCCTTTTTTACTTGCTCTGTGGGGCTGCTGCCCAAGAGATGGACATGTCAAGTTGCCATTCACAGACCTCTGCAAAACTGGCAGCAGTGGAGGCTAGACCTCAGCTATGGGACGTCTCCAGGCTGCCCACAAGTTGTGGCAGCCCTCATTTGGTGTCATGTGGCCATGCACATGAGTAGAATTGACTCCAGCCCTACTGTTCATGCCTTTACCCAAGCTGTGCAGCTCACCATTTGTTTGTGCAGGAGGAAGCATTCGGTGGTGTGGGCATTGCTTATTTCCTGCACAGCTGCTCCTCGTCTCTCCAAGGGAAAGGAGCCAAATTGAAACAGCCCTGATTGTGGACTGTGCCAACAGGATGCAAAAGGCCCACCTCCGGGGTCACATGTACTTTTTCTGCAGGGAACTGATGTACAGTCAGCTTTACCAGGAAGGAATATAGCTTGCCAATGGCCATGAGCACAGACATGCTGACCAACTGACCCCAGGGGCTCTGAGTGCTGCAAACAGCCATGTGGAATAGAGCCCTGTGGTCTCCCAAAAGATTTCCACCTCCCTGTTAACCCTGAGTGATTGGAGCTGTCTGCTGATGGGGATCCCCAGCGGCATCAACATAAAAATTCTTAGTGACTGCTTGGATAGAATCCCTACAGGCTTCACCTTACCACTTCAGAGTAAATAAAAATAAGTAAGAGTCCTATAATTGATTTTCTCAAGGCCTCTCTCTCTTGAACAAGTCTTTAAAAACAATGCTTTAATGAGATGATTTTATTTAGCTGCTTAGAAAAGAAAAAAGAAAAAAAAACACAAACAGGTGAAGCACTCGTCAAAGCTTTATCTTCTTTTTGTAACCACAAGTGTGTATTTTCTGTAATACATATTGTGTGTTGTCAGGAATATAGACTTTTAAAAACTGAACTGGACACTTGATTTGGGGCACAAATTAAACATCTGGAAAATGTTGACTATTCTGTCCAAGGTGTGGCCTTATCAACACATAGCTCTAACTATAACCATTTGGTCCTTTGAAGTGTACAGTTTAGATTCTTCCCTCTCAACACAGTTTTGCCTAACAGGTACTTTCTCTGATGCGTCCAAGTGAAGACTACTACTGATGGTACTTCGGCCTTGCTACCTAGAAAAGGCTGAATAGCCTGTGATATCCTTCTCTTTTACCATATCACTTGCCCAGTCAGACCATGCTGCAAGAGACACACTGTATGGCACACTCAAAACTGCTTGAGAAGCAATGGGAAGTAAAGGGATGGGGAGTTGGAAGGGAGAAAACACAGTTTTTTTATCTGCTCATCTAGCCATCAGGGCATCAGGTAAATACAATCATTTCCACAGAGTTTGGACGTCACCTGGACTTGTTCTTTGGCATCAGACTAGGAGGAAGCCAGATTTTCTTAACTTTGCATGGGTTGTTATTTAGTTATTAACTACTAAATCAGTAAATTGTTAGCATATCTGGGTCTGAATGCAGCAAGCTTGACTTGCTCATCCAGTTACTGATGTTGTGCATGCTTTGACATCAACTTCAGCAAGGAAGAGGATCTGAACCAGGAACTCCTATAAACAATTTTACTTTGAAATCAGATTAGCAAGTCTGAAATGCCAAGCGATAAGAGAAGACTTTCCTTCACAGACTTCCTTTAGCAGTCCTCAGCCAAGGGTATCAGGAGGACACAAGCCTTTGGGTGCAAACAGATAGAAATGCTGGTCCACCTTTCTCACAAAATGTACAGTTGTAGCTTATCCATGGCAAGTTATCGAACATAATTAGAGATGGATTAAACCCAGATTTACCTTTCTGATCAAAAAAAGAAAAAAAGTAAAAGGTGCTTGGAGGAAATGTTCACCCCAAATCTGTATGAAAAAAAGTTTGGGGGTGGAGGGTGGGTGGACAGCACAGGGTCTGAGGAAATCGACCTGTAATGTCTTTGTTTGCTGGTGCTGATGTTGAAGCTTTCCCTCTGTTGAATTTCTATGATACATCTCAGACTCAATATCCTTTTTTTCTGTTTGGACCTCTGGGTTAAAGAATCAGAGTGGAAGCAGAAAGTTATTATACGCAACTTAGGAAGCTGCAGGTATCCAATCTTCTCCCAGCTAAAGAGAGAATTATCCAGCTTAAGAATTTTTATCCATTTTCCATCTTTCCCTACAAACTTTGCCCTACATGTGTCTTTAGATAATTGTGATTACAAAAAGACTACTTGCTACATTCTTAAACTTCTCTCTATATAGAAAAAAAAAGATGTGATGATAGTCATTCCAAAATGTAGGATGTTTTTGGTATAGATATCATGTCAAAAACTCTAACAGCTATATAACTGGATGGATGATTTTCCAAAAAGTAGTTTACAGAAGGGATTTCACATGCATTCTGGTTTACATTGGTCTAAAAATACTTCTCACACCTAACTTACTTAATTTTACCCAAAATGGAATCAGACATTACATGCAGGATGTGAAAAACCTAGAGATCTAAAGACACGTAACAGCCTTCTAAATACAGCAACTGGATTTAAGGCTTCTTGGTCCTGCTGTATTAAGAATGGAGAGAGAACCCCCAGGAGGATATTTGGGCCACCTAAAATCTGACTGGAATGTGCAGTACACATTCAGGGCACCTGAAATTACCATTTCTGTAGTAAACATCATTACAAGAGCATTCAGAAGTAACTTCTGATGTTTGATTCAGGCAGCTCAGTGCTGTTCCTTTGACTCAATCAATTTTAATGTAAGAGGAAAAAAAAACTCATTACACTGCTGGAAATATGGAGCTAAGCCTTGTACGTTCACACACAAGCTCTAGTTAGGACACCGGTCTGTCATCAGTGTAGTGGGGCATTACCCACAAGTATGGTGTTTCTTCTGACAATATTTGTTCTAGTCTAGAAATAAATAAATTACCTGCATGTATATGTCTCTGCAAAGGTTTGCATGTTAAATTTGCTGTTATCAGATCACAGAGCGTGTAAGATAAATTTGACTACATTCACTTGAAAGATCTAATGCTCTTTTCTCACTCTGGTGATTTACCACAGACATATTGTAGGAACATCATCTCAGAGACATGGTCAAAAGACAAAAAATAGATCACATCAGGAAAAAAATATACTTCTTTTACTTTTGTAGATATAGTACATAATATGATAGTAAAAGGATATCCCATTGAATTCAATTTAAAGTAAAAAATGGTTTTCTTTGAGTAAATGATAATTCACTTAAAAAAAAAAAAAGGAAATTACTACAATGGATGTGAAAAGAAAAAAAAAACCAAGAAAAATGACTTTTTTTCCCATTTTCATAAAGATCTGAAAAGAGATGAAGAAGAATGTACTGAAGTTGTTTATTTGACACCCCTTACATGTCTTTGTTACATATCCAGTGGACAGGTGATTTTTACATCACATTTTCTACTCACTGTACAAATTTTCTTACAACAGTGGTTCCTACGTTAAAATGAACAGAGCTTTAAGGGAAAAGTATTGCAGAGGTGAACAGAGGATAACAAATTTTTCTTTCCTCTGTCCATATTTTTTCTTTAAAAATGTATGAATTTCTGTTTTCTAATATATTTTAAGCCAGGCAACTTGCTGCTTGGTATTTTCTCAACAAATGACAATTGTTTTATTTCCCTTTTCCTTGTAAGTCCCATCTTTCTTGTGTTCTTTTTAAATGAAAGTACTACTCTCTTTACGTTTCCATATATCACTGGCATTTGTATTGGCAAGATAGAGAACATGAGCTCTATCTTCTAATGCATTAGTGTATAGAAAGGAAGAGTAAATGAATTTGCTTTTGTTTTATTAGCTATTAAAAATGGTCTATCTGTTTTCTAAAGAACAGGTATTAGTAAAAGATGTTAGGCCTCTGTATGCTAACAAATATGCTATTAGGATATAAAGTATGCAGAGCCATAGTAACCTATTTTGGCACCTTTATTCTACATGTTGGGAGCATATACCACATCCTACAATTATCTATGAAGTGTCCATACTGCCATGGCTTAATATTTCTTCTAGTTTTGGCTGCTATTCTGATATGCAAATGAGCAAATAATCAGCTTATTCCCCCAAATCAGGTGCAATAACTATAGCTGGTAGTCAGCATCTTTTCAGAGTTCCAGAAAATCACACTAGCTGTGCCAAAATCCTCTGGCCATATTTTAGTAAATCAGCAACAACAACTGCTCAGTGGAGGGCCTGCATGCTTCAAGATTTTTTCTGCTTTTTCCTTTCCTGCTGCTGGTGATGCTGATATCCCTTCTTCCTGGCTATACACACAAAATCCAAAGAGCAGGCCCAGACAAGGAGCTGCTATGGGTGAGTTCCACAACCAGCAGGAATCCATCACCAGATATTGTCCCAGGCAACAGGCTAAAGTGTTGCCTCTGTTCCTCTGCAAGGTGAGTACAGAAACACAGCACAACCTGGCACCCTTGAAAAGGTAAAACTGTATTATCCAGTAGCTTTGAGTTTTGAATCTGAATTTTAGGGGAACTGCTGGCTGGAAGACTCAGGGACTTCAGACATAGTTAAATGGGAACGTGTTATATCTGTTAAGTTTTATGCATCTTTTCATTCCATGAAGCATTAACGAGGTGTAATTACTGTAAATTTCCAATGGTATGAAGTACTTGGAGATGCTCTGCTTCCTTCCAGAGATCTGCATATGATCCACCACCCATCCATACATGCACAGAACTAATAGGAGGACAAAGACCTTGGGCTGACATGGAGCAGGGACTGTTCTTTAAACCTACAATTGGTATAACTTTATTTCCAGAAGCCACTGAGACAAATAAGGATCCCAGATGGTTAATTGGTGACCTCTGACTTTATCTGTGTATAAAGGTGGATGTGAATTATTTCTTTATAAGCTGTTCTCATAAATAGTCTTTACTGTCAAATGTTATTATGACAGCTGACTGGTTACTGGTAAACAAAGTCATTGTGTCTGACAGAGCTGAATGCAGGATTCAAACTAAAGTTAGCTGTGCTAAGACTCTGTCAAGAGTTACTGTCACAAAAATTCCAGACTAGAAGGGGGAATGAAAAGTGTTGCCTGAAGATACCGTGATGTGATCTGGGGGCCAGGAAGGAAAACAGGGGAAGAAAGGTAGAGAGTAGATAAGCTTAGATACGTGACAGTTCTTGACTGTAACATTTGTAATGTACATTATATATTGAGAATTCTAAACATTGCTCTGTGTACATTATTGTGAAATATCTTTTTTTTTTCTTTCTAATGAGAAATATGCTTTCAAAGTGGACTCCACAAAAGAACACACAAATGTAATATGCAATACTTATGCCTAGTTTCCAGGAAGCAACTAGCTGAATAATAACCTCAGGTAGGTAAGAAATGTAGTTGATTGCTAGCAAAAGATCTGTAATTTTGCAAAATATGAAGATGTATACTTGTGAAGGGCAAAAAAATCATTTGGAGTTATACCACCCTGCTAATGCATTAATAATTCACTGAGATTTATAAATGAATCATAAAAACCTCCCTAAAACCAGAACTTTTGGTTCTTGGAGGTAAATGCTCAGTGGGGGCAGATGTTTTTCCTGCAGGGTATTCTCATTTTGCATGCAGTTTCATGAATTTCTCCTTTTATGAGTGTCTTATGCAATTCTGTGAGCCTGGCGGAACAGGCTGAGGCAGGGTGTTTCAGCATTTCGGTCTCGCACTTGCTCTTTCCAGAGAACAGTGTAGTGGCTGAGTAGATCAGCTGATTTCACACACATGTCCATTTTCATTGGCCCTGGATAAACATCTGTGGTAATTCTTTGCTAATATTTACTCAAAGAATTCTCTGTGTATATTCCAGGGAACAGCTGCACTATACCCTACTTCAATGCATTCTGGCATTTGCACTTATTTCCAAGACCGCTATCTGGTTTCCTGTACGCTATTACTTACGTGCCACCCACAGCCTACTTTGCTGTCTGTTGTTTTGCTCTTTGGTTGTGAGACTTTTGTGGCAGAGAGGAATCTTTTGTCTAATAATTACATGTCTAGCAGAGCAGACTTTTGTACTGAAATAGATAGATAGATAGATAGATAGATAGATAGATAGATAGATAGATAGATAGATAAAGACAGCAGTTCAGCTGCTTTCTATCTGCTCATCTCTTTGTACCTCCTTCCACAGCAAGGTACTCCAAGACTGGCTGTAGTGTACCTGGCTCCTTCCCCTCCTGTATTTCTCGATTCATCGTTCCTGTAGTGTGCCATCTTTCCTGAATTCCCAACACTTCACTTTTTCTAGACATATAATCTGAGCTATGTATTTTAAAGCAACAGACTGCCTGACATAAAATTGGAGAAAGCAAAGCCCAATCTGTAACCAGTGGTAAGAGAAAAGAGTGGGACCTAGATCCAAACTTGCTCAGGCTTTGAGAAGACGTAAATCAGTATTTCAGTGTTAATGTTCCAGGGTACATTCAATGTAATGTCCTGGGGGCGATTCAAATTAATTGTCACAATGTATGGCAGAGAACCCTACTTTAGCATCTCTTCTAAAGGCTAGCTGTAGGGGTTGTGTGCACCTCTGTTACAGTACTCCATGGACTAGACTCATAATTTAATTAAATCGGTAGAGCTAGATTTGAGTAAGTAGGGCTGGTTTACAATACTTAAGAATTCGTCTCCATAAATGGTAGCAGTTTTTGGTAACAGCACAGAAATTTTCTAGGCAAGTGCTTCCAGACAGTGGCTTCCTATGATATTTGATGTAAATATTAATTTAGAAACTATTTATGTCAAATTTCAGGGGTTTAGGGACAATTTATACCAGAACAGTATTACCAGATCGCAGGACTGTCACAGGTTTAGAGATACTCTCATTGGCTTAAATTTGCTTTTCATGGATAGACAGCAAGAAAAGTTCTGCCAGAATCCTGGTTTAGCCTTAAATATTTCAAAGGCCTAAGTATGAGACCAAAATGTAGAACAACCTTTGCCCTTGCTTAGGTGTCCAATGTGATCCCCAGTTTAGGAAGATCATATAAGAAATACATTTTTTTTATAGGCAGGTGTTGCATTCACTGAATTTGGGTTAAAGGAAATATTATAATTCTTTGAATAGTTTAACAATTGTCTGTATGCTGATATAATAATCATTCCCTGTTACAAAGTAGGCTAAATGTAAAACTAGTTCTATGTGCTTGTAAAACAAAGTCAATGGATTTATGTCCATTCACAACAAACCTGAACTGGCCAACAGTTACTTGGCCAGGTCTAACATGCAAGTTAAGCTGAACTGTACTTCAAGTCCTAGTTTGAATTGCTTTAGGGGTTTGGTTTTTTTGATATATATATATATTTTCCTTTAAAGGAGGCTTTTTCAGTCTTTCCAAATGACTTATCTAAGTTATAAATACCTTTATCTTATTTTTAAAGGCTACATGCTTACACAGTTATAAACCAAATTAAACATTGTCAGCAGGAGTTCCTCGAAGTCACTCTCTACAAATATTCAGCAGAGGCTGAAATGGTTCCAGAGACCCAAGCTTTTCAAAGGTTTCTGTCTCAAACAGCCTCTTGCCTTGCTATCTGCAGAGTGGTCAGATACCTCTGGAAGGCTGGTTACCAGGATATTAAATGAGATTACCAAATGTCACAGGAAACAGTTTTGCAAAGGAGCCAGAGGGCCTAAGGTGGCAGAAAAATCCAGTGTTGGCTAGTCCATGGCACTGCCTTCCTTGATTCAGCTAGCTAAGAGTCAAACAGAAGATGAAAACAGGAACTAAGAGCCCTGCAGATAAAACACTTCCATCCCTCGCATTCAAATGAAAAATAAGATGTGATAACTTCCTTTTCCCTAAAGTTTTGTGTTTTCCCTCCGTCTTGTTTGAGACAAAGGTGATTTTCTCCTCCTCCAGCAAGAGATCTGCATGACTGATACGCCTCCTGGCAGCCCTTCTTATTTGCTTCAGCCTCTGGGATACCAAAACTCTCCTTCCAAACTTTTGCACTGCTGGTTGCTATGTGCTGCAAGAGACTGAGGTGCCTCACTGCAAGCACTAACTACTCATCATCTCTATCCTTTAGTGTAGTGATGCAGCACTTTCAGGCAATTCATCTTTTGCCTTGGAAATCTCCACTGGGCTCCTCTATTTGCTTCTAGTTGGATTTTACTGGTGAATCCTGTTTCCCTCTCAAAACAGGAATAAACATGACTGTTTTATATAATCCCTAGATGGCATTATAATGTGGAAAGGAAAGCACCACTTTTCTCTGTTTTCCCAGTAATCAGTAATCCAAACTAGAATTTTTCCATGGTTAGGTGGGCATTATTTTCTGTACAAATGAAAAGCCATTTCCAAGCTGGGACCTTGAACAAATAGAGAGACTTAAACACAGAATCACAGAATCATCTAGGTTGGAAGAGACCTCCAAGATCACCTAGTCCAACCTCTGACTTAACACTAACAAGTCCTCCACTAAACCATATCACTAAGTTCTACATCTAAATGTCTTTTAAAGATCTCCAGGGATGGTGACTCAACCACTTCCCTGGGCAGCCTATTCCAATGCCTAACAACCCTTTCAGTAAAGAAGTTCTTCCTAATATCCAACCTAAACCTCCCCTGGTGCAACTTTAGCCCATTCCCCCTCGTCCTATCACCAGGCACGTGGGATACAAGTAGACAAAGACTCTATAATTCCTAAAGATGTTGGATAGAAATAGGCAACCTGGCAGCTGTACATTGAAACAAACAATTGTTGGAATAAGCACGTCTAGCCATGACTATCAATCATTAAGTTTATGAGAATGCAGAATTCCCTTTGTAAATGGTATTTGAAAATGAAATGCGTTATGGTGAGAAGTGTCAAAACCCTCCTCCCTCATTTTCCGAGCCTACTAACTAGAAAAATTACCTTTTTTGAATAGAAAGAGCATGTTCATCCAAACCACCCTCATCACCATTCTATTCACACAAGCTTCGCTCCTTGAATCCCTACTTCACTCACTGCCAGTACAGAAAAGCAGCTAAAGAGAGGCTCTGACTTTCCCCAGTTGTAAAGAGTCGTGATATCTCCATGTATCCCTGCTAGGAGACATACTCCACACTCATCAGCCAAACAGGTAGAAAATGGGTCTATGAACAAGGCTTGATTTGCACTGAATTTCACTGGGACGGCACAAGAGTATTTTCTGAATTTAAAGGATTACTTTCCCACATAATGAAAATGCATAATATTGTCAACAGGAACATGCACACTCCAGGTAGTCATGATTTCAAACAGCTCAGCTTCAGTCAGAAGTCTTGGGATACTTACACAGATGTCTGATATAATTAACTACAGGACCAATATATTCTATTGTTTCAACAGTAGATTTTACTGAAAACCAAGACAGAATAACCACACAACCTGATCGTCTTCTGATGAGAACATATCTTCCTTGGTCCCGCTCTTCCCCCTGGTTTCTAGGACTTAGGATTCCCGAGGACTAGTCTTCCTAGTAAAGATGGAGGAAAAGAAAGAATTCAGTACCTCAGCCTTTTCCATGTCCTGTGTAATAAAGTCATTCAGCAATAGGCCCACATTTTCCCTAGTCTTCCTTTTGTCACCAATATCTTAAAGAAGCCCTTCTTGTTGTCTTTTGCATTCCTGGCCAGATTCAATTCCATTTGGACTTTAGCTTTCCTAACTTCATCCCTGGATGCTTGAACAATGTCTCAATACCAGGTCTTACCCTGACTACTGTATTTTGATTCAAAATAGACTTAAATTTCCTGAGTGAAAGGTGTTGATCTGCAAGTGAATGTAATTACAAAGAGAATTACATGGGGCACATGCAGTGGCAAGACAGATTTCCATGGGCTCTGTTTATTTCCTTACCTTTGCTGCACCACTTCTTAGCTATCAACCAGAACATCTTTCAGGTGTGTTGCTCCACATTTAGTCAGCCAAGAAAGAAGTTCATAGTGATGTTCAAGATTTTTTTCCAAGTACCTGTGACAGAGACAATATCATTTGTCTTTCGTATCACATAAAAGAAGCCAAATGTAAATTGGCAAGTTCTGCATATACACTGGCTGACTCTTATATTCAGCCCAGTATATTTAACCTCCAGGAATAAATGATTCTTCTATTTGCATTAGATTTACTAGGAAATTCCTTCAAGTAAAACTTATTTAATTTAATTTAATTTTATTTTATTTTATTGTATTTTATTTTATTTTTATTTTTTTATTTTTTAATTTTATTTTGGCAATAATAGCAGAAACAAATGCATTTGACGTTGTAGTACTTCACACCAGTGAAATTTTAGCTGAAGAATTTCAGATTTGGAACCTGTATGTTTATGGGCTATATGGTTACTATTAAGAGGAGGTGTGGTATTTATTTGGGGTAAAATGAAGTGGGTGTTCTGTGCTTATTTTCTTCCAGAAAATTAGAAATTTCCTTTCAGCTTCTTGTCTACACAGCACAGCTTAAAATTAAACATACACTTTTGGATGGAAACCAACCAACAAATGGTATTCTTTGCTATTGTTACTGTTCTTCTAGATGATGGTTTGAATAGATGGGTCTTTGTTTTCACAGATACTTGGCTCAAAGTTATTTCTTTAGTGTTTTGGCACCACAGAGAACAACTTTTTGGCAGTACTGTGCATTCTCTATATCTGTTTACTTACTAAATATTTTCTTTTACGATACTGTCATGATAAGAATCTCCCCTTCACTCCAATGTAAAATGCTGATGTAGTCAAAGAGCAGATTTTCCACTAATAACTAACAGAATGGGAAATTGCTAAGACCGGAACTCTGTAAATTCATTATGTATTAAAATAATATGGAAAATTTATGAGTTACTAAGAATATATTAGTAATAAAGTATTACTAATAACACAACTATTAAATGTATCTGCAAATTTACATAGTTATATGTAAAGCCAGAATGCTTATCTTAGAAGTATAGAACTAATTTTCATTTTTGATATCAAATCATTATAGCTCTTTGTACAAACTTATAAATTAGTATCTGTTCTGGACATAGTTCCATTCAGTGTTTTCTTCATGATTTGGATAATGGTATTTCTTGATGATACCAACCTTGGACAGTAAACAGGTACACTGGTAAAAAAAAAAAAAAAAGAGAATTGGCATCAAAATTATCCAGATAAGCTGAAAAAATATCTAAAATTAAGACCAGATCATAAAAATTATTTGAACTGTTGATTTGTGGTTGGTGGAAGGAACGTAGGAAATTCAGAGGAAATAGGTACCAAAAAACAGCCAGGAAAGTGGCATACAGTTAGCTATAATTTACAGTTAGCATGTTAGTAAAACAGCATCATATTAAGTTCCATTCAGTTATTCCTTGTTTACCACTGAATAAATTTGAGACTCTTATGCTTCCAAAGCACTACCACACAATCTAATGGATGCAAGCTACCAGGAATTTATACTGCAGCTTCATCCTTGTTAGAAAAACTACCAAATTAGACTTCAACCTGTAACTACCAGTGGTTCTTACTATGATTACATTTCCTGCTGGCAACAGTAGAGTGTCCGAAATCACGATCAGACTTATGGTTATCCTCAAATAAAGCAGTCAAGGATATATTAATGAGACCCAGAGCGCTGGGGACATGAGGAGCAATTGCCAGTAGGCTGGATAACTGCATATATACATTATTAATTACAACTTGCAGGTTATGGTAGAGACACATGAACAAAAAGGCCTGTTCATAACACTTTCAGATCAGTTTGGCCCTCTCAATTGCATTTCCAGAAGGTGCTCTTTTAGCTCATCTTAACCAGTGCTGCGGTACCCTCAAGAAACAGTATGCCACACACAAATCTCTTTTGTGATCATGGCCAGAGCTTAAGATGCAACATTGCCAGTCTACAGGATACTTCCTTCCACTTTTCTTCACCTCTCCCCCAAAATTCCCATGAGGGGGACACCAGAAAATTCTCAGAACGCCTGCCAGGGCATATTCTGAGGCAGCACTTCCATCAAGTGTAGCTTATCCTTTGTGTTTTCAGGGACAAAGAGAAAAAGCAATGCAGAGGAGATCTTTATCTGGAGCTGTTTCTCCAAAACAGACTATCACACCATTTCTTCCCTGGTTTAAATCAGCATGTGTCAAGAAGGCTGCCAACAAAAGCATTGTTTCAGACTTCCAGCATTTCAACAAACACAGCTTTCACACTACAAAATGTGGCTTTGAGATCTAAGTGCCTTGTTTTCAGGTATGTCAAATTGAAGAGAAATTGAACTTGTGCACCCAGAGTGTGGGCACTTAAAATATTCATCAGTGCCATAAGCTCTAGCCTCCACCCTCTCTTAGCATTTAACCTGCCATCCTGGGTTATTAAATACTGAGCTTTGTTATGCATTGCCCTAGACAGTAGCTAGGGCTTGTTGTGTATTTAAGATTTTAATGGGATTTTTCCTGGCTAATCTTATATGTTGGAACTGTAAAGTGTAAAACAGTCATTGCTCTTTACATAAGGGAAGTGTCCTTAGACCAATATATTTACCTATTCATTTACAATTCTGGCTCTGACCAGGTTTCTCACATGTCTCTACCCTAACCCTTTATTTTCCAGGGTGTGAACCAGCACAGATATATTTTCAGTGCCTCTAATTTTTAAACTTCTAAGCAAGAAGCCAACTCTGCAAATCTGTTTTTATTTAACACACAACCACTCCCCTCCCACTAAAAAAAATAAAAAAATAAAATAAAATACAACCACCAACAAAAAATAAACAAACAGACAAAAAAAAACCACCTGTTGTAGTTAAGAAGTTAAAAAGACTCATTACAAGCCCATGGAATTTTCCCCTTGGTTCTCTCATAGAAAAGTAGACTGTCAAAGCAGATTGATATTACCAAGGTGGGTCATCTCCCAGGACCACTAGGTTTAATGGGTTGCACAAAAAAGACATAATCATTACTTCCAGTAGACTTTAGGGCAAGCTGAGCAAAGGTTTCACTTTTTGCTTTGAGAACAACATGGGAAGTTTTGTGAATATCTGCAAAGGAATTGTTCAGTGGATAAAGTTTAATTGAGTAGCAGATTTTATAGGTCAGACACAATGAAATCTGTTTCTACTACCTGACAATCTAGGGTATTTTAACATCGTTGTTCTGAAAGTGTACAGAATTTGCATTATGAACTCCTGTTAATATTTATAAGTTCAGATAATATCTGTGGTAGTGATCACAGAAAGAAAACACCTTGAATTTCCTCAGCTACTGTATAATCAGTGCAAATGCAATGAATTTATGTGAGCCATGACAAGCTGCTTCAAATCAGGATTCTAGCTTGATGTATGTACATAAATAGCATAGTCATTATCTATTGGATTAAGTGTTTTACAAATTGTAAGACAAAACACAAAATCATTTAAGTCTTTTGCCAACATGGTCAAAATACATCTGGTTACGTGCAACCAAAATGACTCCCAACACAGTGAGTGGCTTTTCTCCCTATTTTCACCTACAGGCACTATTTTGTCTTGATCTGACCTACCTTCACTTGGTGCAGGATAAAACTGGACTGAGGTCCTGGGAGCTGAAAAGTTCTGTGAAAAACAAGGCTGTCAAACCTATTTTAGCCAAATTTTGAGATCAGTCTTTGTCAAACTGCCTAAGTAGCACTCAGCTGGGCAACGCTTCATTTACTGATGTGTATATGCTTCCTCCCTTCAACTCTTCCCTTAGAAAAATAAGACTGTGTTTTGGAGACAATTCTCTGTCATCGGGAATCTCTGAGTCAAGAGAGGACAGTGGTCTAAATGATTTGCCCTAAATCAAATATAAACTGGTAATTTACATGAAAAACATACAGGATAAAAAGTGCATGAGAGTGTAGTCTGATTAAAGACGTCATCTGCTTCAACAAAAATGATCACAATGATCTCTGATTGCTTTAAATCTTTGAGTCTTGAAATGTATTAGAAGTAGTTTTGAATATCATTGGAAGAGCATGCAACTCACATGCTTCAGGTTTACTTCTGCGCAGTTCCACTGAGCTATGCTGAGCTACTTTGAAAGTACACCAGCACGGAAGACTTGAGTTTCCTGGAGTCTTGAATTCAATCCAAAAACTGTAAGAAAAGAAAGTGCTCCCCACCTGTTTGCATGAATGATTCAGAGAGAACAAATGAGCATACAAGGGAGTTCCAAAACTGCAGGATCCACACCATAAAAGCAAACTTACTTTTCCTGTTTCTCTTCGTGTTGGACAGAAAAAAGAATATGAAGATGGACAGCTTTCTGGATTGTGATTGTTTCAGAAAGCTTAAGAGCTCATTGTCTACTATGAAACATACAGCAATATTTTCTTTTTTTTTTTTTTATTCTGGGGATTGTAGGAGACTAACTTATTTTTTCTCACTCATAAAGACAGAAAATATGACTCCTCTTTTTCTCTATCAAAAATGTTATTGCGTTGATAAAGCTAATAACGGAAGACAACCCTTTGTGTCAATATTAATCTGTGATAAAATTTATAAAAGAATCTAATTCACTTTCAGTTTCCAAAAAAAGTCAGCCTTTTACTGAAGTCATTTCCGTGAATTCCTAATAAATTCCACTGTAGACAAGCTTTCTTCAGAACTCTTTGATACCCACTGCATAGAAACTATAAGGTATTGTCAGTTAAGATCTGAATTTGATTCATTATTGCATGTCTTATTCACTCTAATACAGCATTTTAAATTTGCACTATCCAGAAAGATTTCCAGAAGCATAGTAGCAACATTACTATTTTATTAAGATGGGGAATGATAATAGCGTTGAGCTTAGTTTGAGTCAACAATCAAAAAATTGCTTCCACAGAATTACTTTAAATTAGTCAGCAACAGAGCTCGGTGTTTTCACCATTAAGCAGCATCTACTGTTCTTTCAGTCATAAAATTGAAACATACAAAAATACTATATTGCAGTGAAGTTAAATACATTCTAGAACAAATTACAGTTGTTCTATCATATACCATACTGTAAGAAGAAGGAAAAAAAATACTGAGGGCACATGAACAACTGATAGAGGGATGTTTCCCTAAAGTTAGCTGTGGGGCAATATAAACATGAGATAAATGTGCTTTGTCATATCATACAAAAAGAATCATAGCTCTTCTGTTCTGTAGCTGTATAATGGCTCCACTCCACAAGCATGTATCAGAATGAACTACACACAGTCTTAAGATAACAATATAGGACAAAAGTATCAGGAAGATAAAATAGACAAAAAAAATTCCACATATTTCACTGTACCACAATGGCTACTGTATCAACAGACAGATGAGATATGGAAGAAAATCAAGTGTTTGAGAACCTGGAGTATAAAATGAAAAGGCAAATCTATCCTCTAGAAATTAAGTATTGTCTTATGAAAACTAGGTGAATTTGGCACTGTCCAGGGAATCTAGAAATATTGTTATTTTGATTTCTAGGGCAACTATAAAAAATTTGTAATTCACTCTTAATTTCCTAATCAGCAGCTCACCAGGCTCTTCAGCTCTGAAGTCTATGTGGGTTTTCTCAGTTCACTTTATTACCAGTAATACAGACTCTGCTTTCATTCAGTCAGAAATACTTTTAGCATCCAAAGGAGCTGCAGAGTTTGAAGATATACTCCGTCAAAACTAGACAATGGCTATAGTAATTACTACCAGCTTACACCATCATAATCCTATGAAGACTGCTTGACAGTCGAGCTGCCATTGATTAAGTTTGCCTGATTATGAGAATAGAAAAGAGCATAATCGTCTACTCATCCATAATTTTGGCAGGCATTTCAGGTCACAGGAAGCAATTTCACTCAGTGCTGTTCTGTTTTGCAAAAGATTAGTATGGAACACTACTTTCAGTTGCCTGCAGCAACAAATCAAAGCAGATAAGGATTTTCATAGTTTTCTGAACAATAAAACCAAAAAAAGACTATAAAAAAGGTCAGCAGACAATTCATCCACTGACGTATTTAATGTTCAATGCTGTACAAGTCTAGCTGCTCAAGTTTGACAGCATTTTTGTTTTATATCATACTTTGACATTCCAAAACGATAAGCATGCTGACAGCTTGCCTTAGCAAAATATGCACACCAATTAGTCACCTCCGTGATGCGTATTTTGCGAATATATCAAAAAACCACAGTCTATGATAAGTTACAACACAGAGCCCAGAGACATAAGGATTTCTCATGAGAAGTTTTCCTTAACTTACTCAGACTCACTGAGAAAGTATTGCCTATATGAATAATGGCTGCAGGCTATCTGAAGCCATAATGTGCCATCTTTGTGTGTACATGGTATTACACAACCTCCAATTACATGATCAGATCCCGCTGTTCTCTGCGGGGTTTCTATTTCACTTGGTGCACTGCATGCACCTGGTGTAGGGAGCGTGAACCCGGATTCAAGGATGGATGAGAGCATGTTGTGAGCGTGACTGTTGTCCACAGACCAATCTCTCATTGCCTGGAAATGTTGGCTGTTGAGGAACAAACGTGGCACGCAGATGTCGCCACACAGATTGACTCACTTTCTGATATACTGCAAAGATGTCATAGGGCTAGACACTCAGATATCTCTCACACCCCCAAGAAAAAATTAAAGTGAAGCCAACAAAATAAGCCAAACAAGCCTACAAATACGCTGCTAGCTCAATATTGTTACTGACGATCCAGTGACAAATAGCAACAAATGCAGTCTCGCTTTCTGAGATTTTCCTAACATCCTGCTGCCAAAATAACCTATTAGGGAGTAAAAGAAAGGAGGAATTGTTATGAGTGCAGGAGAGTAAGCATCTCACAGAAGGTATGAAATCTGAACAGTTCAAAGGAAGTGGGAAACCTTAGTATTTGGGGAAGCAGTTGTATAATTCTATGTATCAACATGGATTGTGCATATGTAAGTATATAGAATGGTAATGACATATGTATCTATATATCCACTTCCTACATAGTCTGTTCTTTCTAGCATTAGAAACATATTAGAGTGTCATTAAGCAGAATGATGTCCACCAAAGCATTCCAATGCGTAGACTTTTTTGAGGTTGTGTATCACTATTGTCCCCTTGAGGGTATAGTGCTACTCAGTTCAGCACTCGATTTCACCGACTTACTTTTGCACTAGTTATTCCATTTATTTCTCTTGAAATAGTTGTGCTATTTATTTCTCTATTTCTATTGAGTGTGCATACAGTAACAATTGCTTCTGAAGATTGATTTTTGACTTTTTGGACACAACGTTGCTTCATAACAGAGTCCAGCTTTCAGCAGGCTTTTGGCAGTGCTGCTACAAGCATATAGTCCTGCTTAGAAGTATCAGCTCAGATCCCAAGCATGATGCTGCAGTATCAGTGCCTCAGAGAAAGGCAAATTCTTTTAGCCACAACTTCATATCACTATTTTGTATTATAAATTTATCTTGGCTGATGTTAGCAGAAGGATGTCTGCAACATGCACCACTGCACAATGTAAATATGTCCTCAAATATGTGTGTGTACATGCATATTTCAATTTATCAATAGCAAACATCACTATGCACAGTTGTAGTGTCTGTGTTTACAAGTTATAAAGAGGATTAAGTGTTTATCCTCTTTATACACAGAGATATCCTGGATACATTCAGGTGACATAGCAACATTACTCTGGCACCTGCGTTCATACCCTCCATGGTGCAGGATGCATGTTATTTTTTTTTTCTACAGAATCTTCTCTTACTCAGTGCATTGCAGGATTTTTCTGGTAAAGAAGTAAGCTTAAGTACAAAAGGAAAATATTGCCCGTAAGATTTCCTGCTTTGTTTCTTTATTGCAGAATTTAAATTTGAAGCAACTGAGTGAGGGAAATGCTGAAAAGAGAAAGGACAACATCATCAAGCTGTTTGTGTACCATGAACTTCATTTGTGACACTGGCTAAAAGATTTGTATCAAATTATAATCACAATTTTTAACTGTGTATTCTTCATTTTCTTGATGATCAGCTGAATGAGCTGAGTGATCAGGATGAAATGCTGAATGTGTAGAAGTACTGAGCACTCACTTCAACTGTGCACCCAAACTTAGTAGTACAATCGGCCGGAATTTAGATGTATTTCTTCATTTGCTGTAATTTTGGTAATAATAATTTGTGAAGCAATCAGTTGCTACAGTGATAGCACTACAGAATCCTATTTGAGGAAACAATTTATTCTGTTAGCAGAGAAAGGTGTGAACAGAAACCAGTAAACAAGATTTGTTCCTGTACTGCATAAGTATAAACAAAGTACAGCATTGCTGTTCCTTAACCAGGAAGTGACAACTATAGAGATTCAACTGTGTGAGGGTCTTCTGGAAAAGTCATTTGCCATTACATAATGCACATTTTATCACAAAAATTAAGATTGGATCACAATTCACTTGCCCAACAGAGAACTGTACAAGCAATCTAAATTGTGGCATTTTCTGATTTTGAACAAGTGATTTTTGCAATCTCAGACCACAGCTACACAAGCTTCAAAAAACAATCTAAAGAGTGTCTTGGATCCTCTACCTTCCATGCTGTTGGACAGCTGGTAGGCAACACCAAAAATGCCTGCAAACAACCTACAAATAGCCTGTGAGAGATTTCCTGAGGTATCCAAATGGCTTGATACCATACTAACGTGCTAAATAACAGCCCTAACAGAATTCCTCAAGAATTTCCACAACTATTGTAAAAGACAATTGTTAAACTGCACTCTTGGCATCTGCATGGAAAACCTGCCATAAAAGACTGAATATGAACTCTCAACAGCATTGTGGATTCAAGGAACAAGCCAGGCCAATAAATGGGGCTTGGTTTTAGAACAGAAGCCCACAAAAGGAACTAAGTGCTTTGTCTCTGCAGAAAAGAAATAACGTATTTTTTTGGTCTTTGCCTTTTTTAAAAAAGCATTTCTGCATTTCATCACAACTATATTGAAAGCAAGAAACACAAGTGCTAAGCTGTTTGCCGTGGAGAAGCATAGAATGGAATTGGGATCATCAGGTCCAAAAGCCTGACCACTTCAGGGCTAACCAAAAGTTAAAGCATATCATTGAGGATGTCCAAATGCTTCTTGAACACTGACAAGCATGGGGCATCAAAGATCTCGCTAGGAAGCCTGTTCCAGTGTTTAGCCACCCTCTCAGTAAAGAAATTTTACCTAATATCCAGTCTGAAGGTCCCAAGCTCCTGAAAAACATCTCTTTCCCTTTTGGAAATAAAGGAAGATATTGGAAGAAGAAGAAAAGAGGAAGGGAAGAAAGCAAAGCAGCATCAACTGCAGGTAGAGCTGACGTGAAGAGCCAGTTGCCAGAAGCAGTCAGTCACTAGAAGGGTTATTCTATATATAAAAATCCTGGGACAACCTGAAATTAGGCACTGGACTTACAGAGAAGGTGTGAAGGAAGGCTGGGGCTAAAACAATACTATTCAACCTCTGAATGTTTTATTGCAGGAAAAACACCTCTACCAGTTACCAACAAGGTTACTCTGTGAACTTGTGGTAATGTCACATTACTGTGCTAACACTAACGTTATTGTCCACTTGACAGTCAACATCAGTCATGGCATTTCAGATCTTTCACAAGAAAAGTTTTGTTACTATAAGAGCGTGGGTATATTTGAAATACGATACTTAAAAATGCTGTCTTTTTACTAGCCTTGAATAGGAGGAATTTCCTAATACAGAACTGTAAGATTTTCTGTGGCTGAATTTCTTCCCAAAGGAAATCTGGTAAATAAAATGAGAGATACTCAGTGTGTTTTACTTTCTTGTTATGCTGGTGTAAACTAGTGTCTTAAGTTGCAGCTAGACAGCTTTCAATGCCTGATTTCACTTGTTCCACTTTGCTTGGGTTCTTCTAAATGACACTGCAACCTTTGAAATGGACAGATAATAGAAATAGAAACAGAAATAGAAATTATTCATATTATGCATTATCTATTTTACACTAAAGCACAGAGGCTGTAGTGAATATCAGAGTATTATGTGCTTGGTCCTTTAGAATGTGCACACCCAAAGACAGCAACTGTACTGAAAAGTTTGCAATGTTATATAGGAGAACTACTCATGTTAATGAAATGGGGTTTCAAATCTCAGCTATTAACATCCAATTTTCAATCCACTGAGTTTTATCTAAGCATTTGGAAGCAAATGAATGGATCAGTGACACCATGTTTTACTAAGATCTAGCAAAGGACACAAAAGAATTTTATCCCTATTGTAGTCTTTAACTATAGCTTTACTTTAGATAGACCATATCATATCATACTATAAAATATCTACTGCAACTGTTTGAAATGCAGTTCATCATCATATAATTAAGAGAATAAGACCTGAAAAGTTAATGTACAACTTTGGAGTAGAAACTGATCAGTAGCCTTACATTCCCTTGGATATTTTCTGATTAAAGCTTGTGCTCGAATCTGTGCAGATTAAAAAATCAGGGACAGTTGGAATCGTTCTTCAGCTGAATGCAAAGCCCCATGTCCCAGCACTGATTCTGGAGCAAGAACTCAACCTCAGCGCTGGGCTAATGGCCAGACAGAAAAGAGTCCAGCAGACAGATCATTGTTGATGATCTCTTGCATTTTAGAGCTAGCACAGAGGAAGTACCACAGTTTCTATCAATCACGAATGATTTCGTCCTTCCCTCTAAAATGAAGCTATTCCAATTTTAGGTATTCCAGCCTTCATATGTTTTATCAAAGGCAAAGAAATTAAGTAAATAAAAACTCTTCTTCCAGTCTGACCCCATATTTATAGAAAAATGCTGTCTCCTTTTCTTCAGCTCTTTGGACTAAGGCTCCTATAGTTTCCTCAAACTGATGAGATTTGCACTGGATAAGTGGACAAAAAGGTTCGTTGATATGTGGCTCAACAGCCAGGCTCAAAGTGTTGTGATCAGTGGCACAAAATCTACCAGATGACATGGCATTCTAGTTTTATAATAAAAGTGCATAGATTTAGATTAGATATTAGCAAGAAATCCCTTATGACCTGCATCTAACTATGAGTGAATCATTCCATCTGTTAGAATAAAAATGGAGACACTGATTTAAATCATTAGTGTACCACAAAGCTAGCCAAATTTGCTAGGAAATTTTATTTGCATTCAATAGAGAGGATGTATGAAAATAAGATACGATGGTCTCATTTTTTCTTTTGAAGAATCAGATTCAGAAATCCTAAGTAAGATGCATGAGTAACATCATTACTGTGGAATATTTGATCATACAGGATTAAAAAGAATGGATCTGAAAGTGCAAGCAACTCTTCTACTGAAATGTTCTTGTTCAACTGAATACTGCAGATGCAGAGTAGGGATATGATCCTGTGAAAAAGAAAGAGAAGCTGTCGTTGTCAGGATGTTTCATTTTTTCTGATAAAAAACAATAACATGCATCAATAAATTATCCTTAGCTATTAACACTTCTGCTTATGCAGTTGACTGTACACAGATTTGATCATAAACAATTATACAAATCTGGACATGTTGCCCCAAACCAATTAAAAAAATTCTCTTCTATGTTGCCTGTGTAGGTCTCTTGAGTGAATGGAGATGAAATAAAACTTAAAGAGGAAGAATTTCTATGAATAATTTGTAATACTACAAAATTAAATTATCATAAATATTTGGAAATTATTTTCACGTCTCATGTATTTTGATATATTTCATAATCATTTCTGAAAAGACTCAATACAAGGTAATGAGTTAACTTGGCAAAAGGATTAATCAATGAAGTAACCATTTAGGAGTGTAAGAATACTATGATCCATGACATATAAGAGATTTGAGACTTTCAACAAAAAAATGCAGACATATGGAACCACTTTTGATGGTGCCTTAAAGGTCAAAGGAGTTAAATTTAAGTGTAAACTTGTTTCAGCCTAATTTATGATGGCCATACAAAGGGAATCATCAGCAGTGACCAATCTGGGACCTTTGAGAGGTCACGGTACTTCCCTGACCGTGCAGGAAATGTTAACTTGTGTATTTGAAACCACAGCATAGCAACTGTTGATATGAATTGATTTTTCAGTGGTAAGCAATGTAATGATTCATAAGGCATATTTTCCTCTCACTAGCATGAAGTTGCATTACTTCATCAGAATCACTTAATAAACTTACGTGTGTTACCCAGCTGAGTTTACCTTACCTCTTTCATCATGACTTTACCTGCGCACCAGTTACCTCTGTTAACATTTTTCGTTTTCAGCTCTTCATCTTGGTACCTTGATAATAACCAAAATGGTCACATTTACCTTAATTTTGCACTGCGTATATTTCTTTACATACAACTATCTTGTAGTCACCTTCTTTTCCTCATTCAGATAATACTAATGTTAATTCTACGTTGATTTGTATGTCAGTAAAGTTGTCAGAGGTACGCACAACTGAAAGCAGACAACGCTTCTGATTTTATTTAGTTATTTTCAGAAAAATCATAGAAAATTGAGTTCACAGGAATCTAAAATGGCCATTTAGTCCATTCCCCTGCCTCAGGGCACTATCAGCTGCACTTACACCGTCCTCAGGCAGGTGTCTGTCTAACCTGTTCTTGAAAACCACCAGTGATGGAACTTCAACAGTGTTCTCAGGCAACCTATATAAGTACTTCACCATACCCGTAAAAAGATTTTCTTTGTCCTCATTGTCTAACCTAAAAGTCTTTCCTGGTTTTACATCTAATTACATCTTGTCCTGTTCTCAATGAATACGGAAATTATCTTAGTACTTACTGCTTTGCAAGAACTTTCAATTCATCCTTCTTCTGAAAGACTGTTTCCATACAGCCCAGGGTAAAACACTTTAAAAGTTTAATTCATTATAGCAATATATCTTTAAATTAATATTTTACCATGTTCACAAAACATCATTCACTCTCATTGCTCAAGATAATGAACATTCCAAAGGACATTCCTGTAAATTAAGTTTATATATACATATTAATTGTAGATAGAATCAGTTTTAGTCGTTGTGGTGAAACCATGTTCACTCAGAAGGGAAACTGCTGATCTAGCACTAAAATTGCACATATGAAAAGAAAGGAACCTTCAAGGAAGGGTCCATATTACCTTAGATGGCCTTTGATCTTTTCCATTTTCACAGGCAAAGTAGCCACATACACAGGTGCAAACTCATTAAAAATGTGTCAGATGGAGCTTCCTTTTTTGTGTTTGGTGTTTGTTTGTTTTTGTTTGTTTCTTTGTGTTTTTTTTTGTTTGTTTATTTGTTTTGAGAAGTTGCTATCTTTAACTATAAGGAGGAAACTAAAAACATGTGAAGCCATTCATTCCAAGGTCCCACTCACAAGTTACTCAAAAGTCCCTTAGATTATATTTATCCCGTAATATTAACAATTTTGGAGGACTAATTCTGAGCAAAAATTCTTCCTGCTCACCTCTTGACATTTCATCTTAAGGACTTGTAGAAAGAAGACTCCTCCTAGAGTGCAAATACCTTAGGAAAGTCAGAGCATCCTCTATTTACCTGTACACCTGCAAAGGAAAAGTAAAACGTCTGAAGCCCCACCTTTTAAGAACCTTGTGAAACAATCTGGGAACTGAGCCAAAACTTGCTCTCTCACTATATAAAACTCAGGAGCAGACAGGTATTTTCTCAGAGGCAGGTTGTTCGGTAGTTTCTACCGGACTTCCAGAAGATGGGCACAGGTAGTGGGACGCGAATACCACTATGGATATCAATACTAGCACTTGCCTTCATACAGATCAAAGGTAGGAGGATTTATTTGCTTGGCATTTTTACAGTTTCAAAGAATTTATTGCCTGCGTCAGAGTTTGAAACCTTTTTTCTCGGCTTTGTGGAGCTAATGAACCTTTTACCTTTATGCAAGATTTTATTTTCTGTTACAAATACTTTCTTTCCTAAGAAGAGGAAAATAATTATTTTCAAACTTCATAACCTACTTGATGCTCTTAATGTATTTTCTCCATTTGAAATCAGGAATAATTCTTATTTCTAACACTGTGCCTCAAGATTGGCATTTGGTTTTTGATGTCCACATTTGAAAGTACAGCATGTGTAAAAGCACAAGCCAAAAGTGGCAAAAATACATTTAAGAATGATCAAACTAGTGGAGTTGCATTATTAAAGATTTTTTTGTTTCGTTTTATCAGCTCATGATACACTAAGTATTTTGCCTGACAAATGTCAGACATCAGATTTTAAAAGTTAATTCGTCCTCACACATGAGATTCTACAAAAGCTTAGAGCACAGGCTTGTTTATTGAGGGAGTGAAAATAAATGGATCTGCCTTAAGCATTATAAAAGGACACTTAATTCTCACAGATGGGTAGAAAGGTTTTTGTTACTCATATTCCTCCTGTTTATTTCCCTTAAGGTTTAAGGTGACAGAAATATTAGTTTTTAGTGTGTTTTGATCTCAGATGCAGATCCATTTGAGTTATTTTTTCCTACTTCCAGATAATTCCACACTAACTTATGATAAAAAATAGTGCTAAGAGCAGTTCATCAGAAGGCTAGCTGTAGCATTATCATACCATGCAATGGAATGGTAATGGAATGGGAATCTGGGATGAATGTGGCACCAGGCATAGTGTTGAAGCCATATCACACATGAAAAAAGAAGCAAATAACTCTCTGAGAATAGATAGGAGAGGAACTCAGAAGCACCGAATGGTTCACATCTCCAGAAGGGGCACAATGTGTCCTTCCAAAGCCAGCTGCAGATGTCCAGCTGGTGCAAGAAGAAAGGGATTTATGGAGCTCCCTGCAGCACTAATTTCAGCATTAGCTCCTCTAGCGGTGCCACCCATGGACTGCCCTGTGGGACGCAGCAGACAGTCAGCCAGTCATCTGGGTTTTCTCCAGCTGGCATGGCCTCCCCTGCAACCCGCCCTGTATCTGATGAACTCTCAACAAGCAGTGCATTAAAAGCCCTCCTTGGCCCTGCAGATTTTGTGTGTATTCCTATTCTGAAGCTGAAGTGGAATGGACAGAAAAATGATTTCACCACTGGAAACAGAAAGTTTTGCTTTGGGGCAAAATCAGGAATGTATCTATTGGAAAGGCCTATTTCTTTCTGTGTGACTTGTGGGTTTATTTTTCTTCTGCTGTTTATTATAAAAAGTGCATGAAACCATAAAATAAAGAGTAACTTTGGTTTTCCATAAGAGAGGACAGAGATCACTCCTCTAGTTAAAAAAGGGGTTCTTCTGTCTAAAAAGTATATGAGAGCATCCAGGGGCTATTATGACAAAAACAGAATAAGGATATGCTCATATTCTCACTGGCACATTTTTAATGGCTTCCTTTCAATAATTTGTTAGCCTACTGAAAAAACAAATAGCTCAAGAAGTGGTATATGGCCATCATGGTTGCATGTAGCACAAGTTCTGATGTAAGTCTGACCTTCAGTATATGAACATAGCTTTGCCAATTTTTGATATACTGACTTTGCAAGTTTAAACAAATATAATGGAAAAAATGATGAAGGAACTCATACAAATTAAACATTTACATTTTCCTCTTCTACTCCTCTTTATACAGTTCAAGTCCGGGGCGAAGCACAACAATCACAATCAAACTATGATTCTCTATCCTTACTGCAGAGAAAAAACAGTAAGTAATTTTTTTCTGAGATGTTTCTAATATTTTGCCCCAAATTAAACTGATAAGGAAGAATATTCCTAGAACATCCATTCCTTTTACAAAATATATATATAAAGAGAGAGAGAAAATCTGTGTACGATACATCCAAGTCTCAGTGAGAAATTCCTCTGAGATCCAGCCCAGTAGATCTGGTCTACTGATGTGATACAGTTATCTAATCTTTAACTTCACGAAAGGTACATACCATCTATCTACAAGCGTATTTTCAGAAGGGAGTGTGTATACATACGTATCATCAAGATACCTGATAGTAGGTAATAAAACATACATTTTTTATTCTGTGTAAATATGATCACATCACGCACAAGTGAGAATAACAGAACTGTAACTACCTTAAACATTAGAATGATTAAGCACTAAATAATCATGTATAAAAAACAGTTTTATGACACATACTGTAACACACTAATAGTACACAGCAAAAAAAGTGTGGAAGGATAAAACGCCTACTGGTATATTACTGATGAAAGGCTAAAATAATTAATCATTTAGCCTGCAATGCAAACTGCAATTTGTGAAGTCACTAGCTGGCAATTAAAACAGTGGTACACCCAAACTGGAAGTATACCTCAAATTATTTAAGAAGTGTGCATTTAATTATTGGAACAGATTGTCAAGTAAGGTAGTATGTGTGTTTACACTTCAAATTCTTACATCAAGACTTAACCAAATTGTCTTCCTAAAACACGTATTTGTCTTATTGATATGTTTTGATCTAAATGGAGAAGTCAATGGCTGATATTCCACAGTCTACAGTTTGGAAGTCATTGAATGACATTTTGATACTTTCAATTTTGATACTTTCAAAGAAAAAAACTGCAGCAAGTCCTCAAACTCTCATGTAAAGAAAATACATAGCAGGTTTTCTAAGTATTCGCTCCCCTTCATAGCTGGATCTCAAGAGAAAACATTGGATTTGGACATAGAAAATTTAGGGCTGTAACCTACAAATAGAAGTCTTTCCACAAAAAGTACACGATTAAAGTTTTGCAGACTTTCAATGGCATTTTCTAAAAAAAAATCTGCTTGCAGTTGGTTGTGCAAAGTTGCATGACTCAGCACAGAGAAAGATACAAGCTTCAGGGAAAAAAAAGGAAAAAAGGAAAAAAAAAAAAGCTGTGGTTTCTTATCCTCTAAGATTCTTCTGTAACTTTCTAAGTGTACTGACGGGCAGAGGTTCGGACAAAGACATTAGCATTGTTTTTTCCCCACCTCTATTACAACACAGCAGTCTAAGGATTAGATTGCTACTTTTGAGTTCAGATCAGCAGGGCCTGCATCAGATGGGAGTCTTGAACAAATAATGGAAAAAAGAACTACAGCCAAAGAGGATGGTCTTTGGGATTTGGCTGTTAGTGGAAAGACACATGGAAAGACAGAACACAAAGCACTGTTTAAAATACATCAATAAATCCTTGTGGAAATTCTCCCCAGGGAGTAACTAGTACTATGAAATATTAATCACTAAAGAAACTAAGCAACCTCTAGCCACATTTTAGGACTTCTTATGAGATTAAACTTGATCGTTTTTCTCCTCATAGGTCTTCCACTGGGTACTAAATCCCATGGATTGACAATCATTCCACCTCTTCAAAACACACTGAAAGTTAAGGGTAAGTTCAACAAATGTCGTGGCTCAGATACGTATTTGTTGATCAAACAGGTAGAAAGAATATGGAGTGAACTGAACAGATTGGTAAATTGTGTTAGATACTTTAGCCTCATAAAATAAAAAATGAACAAGAAAAGTAGTCAGTTCATCAAATAATGATAATCTATATGTGGCTTGATGCTCAGCTTGTATATTGTTAATATGATGAGGCTGAAAAAAAAAAAAGCACATATGTAATACGTGGATAAATCATGCACACTATTTCCTGTAAAGAAAGGGAAATGATAATGTGCTCAAAACATTGATGAGATACCTTATCTAGGCAACTTAAGAGGAGGGTATCTATGACAAATTGCAGAAAATTCTTATGGCTCATTTTGAATCCACAGCTGGCAACCCCTCTCACAATGGCCGTGTGTGCAGCACATGGGGTAACTTCCACTTCAAGAACTTCGACGGGGACATCTTTTATTTCCCTGGGGTCTGCAATTACATCTTTGCATCCAACTGCAAATCTGCCTATGAGGATTTCAACATCCAGATTAGGCGTACAATGGTGGAAAATGCTACCATGATCACCCACGTCATCATGAAGCTGGAAGGAGCAGTGGTTGAACTGACCCGCACATCTGTCCTGGTCAATGGCCAACAGTATGTTCATATCTTCTGCTATGAACTGAAATTGCCATGACTGCCCTTGATCTCAGAAGGCTCTTTGAGCAAGCATCCGTTTCTTTCATCTCATCTCATATTGCTCCCACGCAGCTGTAGGACTCATGTCCTTCCTGAGGCACCAACAAAAATAAGAGGGCCTGACAGTGAGCTGTCATTTCTACAGATTATTCTTGTGTCCATTTTATTCAGATGAGCTATAACCCAGATGCTGCCCCCCTCTAGTATAAACATATATGTATAAACATATATGTATAAACATATATACAATCAAATGTATAAGTTGGATTTAGTCAAAGTGTTAGGCTTTTACACCCTTTAAGTTTCTACTTCCCATTAAATTTACCAGAACAGGAGCCCTGCGAGGAATTTCTGACTGCTCTTGTCCTTGCTCTGAAGACTGTGCAGTTAAGCACACTGCAACTGCAGCTTGCACCTGGGCTCATTTTAAACAAGCTAGTCTGGGAACTTCCTATCTATGTAGTAATGATAGCATTGATTTTGGCAAAGGGTGTGAAACTTGTCCAAAAGTTTGGGTAAATATTTGGACAGGTATGCCACAATGATATGTGTATTACAGCAGCTATATGTGGCAAGCTAGTAGAAAGGCTATCTGGAGTACATCTTTGTGAATGGCACTCATGCCACAGAAAGCACGAAGAGTATCTCTTTATTATCAAGAGCTTTAAGGAATAAATAGTAATATCCTGAAGCATACTGCCTGCAAAACAGAACTTCCCAGAACTTTTTTGAACAATATAACTGAAGACATGCCAACATTTTACCTACCAAAACACAACTAACAGAAATAGCCAAAAGGAACAGGGAAAGCAAGGCTGATCCAACAGGCTTTTCCAACACGGAAAACAAGGCTGATCCATTTGTGCACAAAGAAGCAATCGAAACAGCCAAAATGTTACAAATGTGTATAGTTTGCATTTAGTTATTGCACTGACTAATTTTCTCATCTTCGCATGTTGAAGAGTGCAAAAAAAGAATTCTCACTCAAATTCTCACTCAAAAAGAGTGAGAATGGGTATCAATGTGGATATTCTGTCCCTACCCCCACTGAATTCTAGTGATCTTTCCCCAGGGTTCAGATGCCCTACAACCATATGGGAGTCTTGGTAGAGAGAAGCAACAGCTATCTAAAAGTTTCTGCCAAGTTAGGACTGACCTTCCTTTGGAATGAAGAGGATGCCCTCCTGGTAAGAAAACATCCAAACCATGGCAGTTAGGCTGTATTTTGAAAATAGTCCATTGACATCTTTGCAATCTTAATCAGTCAGGCAGACATTAGTTACTTAGGGGTCTGTACTAGTTTTTAGTGTACTGGACTATATTCCAGTCTTCTCCTAGTTTTCCTTTATTATTTTTTTTTTCCAGTGAGTTCTGCTCAGAGTCAATATGCCCCCATATTATAAAGTCCCCACATCACAATGGACTAATCCCAGATTCCAGACCTGGCAATGCTCTGATGTTCACAGTCCCAGTGCTAGACTAAGACTAAGCTTTTCTTGGTGGTCATTGACCTTCCCAATGGTGCCTACCACACCTCACAGCCTGCACATCACACATATGTCAAACTTTGAGTACGTAAGGAATATCGGTGTAGGCTGTGTTTCTAACCACCAGGGCTGATGTTGCTGTGAACCTAAACTTGCTTTCCTCATTTCTTTTAGGTGGAACTAGATAAGAAATACACCAATCAAACTTGCGGACTGTGTGGGGACTTCAATGGAATTCCAACCAATAACGAGTTTATTTCACAGAGTAAGTAATAAAAAGCATTATTAAGTATTGGCACTTTGTTTTTCTTTGTTTTAGCCTTACAGAGTCACAGAGGTTGTGGGTTGTATTAACTGCAAAACCAGGGATACTTTTTTCAGTATATATTTTTATGACGTCAGTTTTAATACTTAAGTAACAGAGTCAGGGCTTTCGGATGCATTAGGCTGCTTCCATCACTGTTACATCTTTTAAAACCTGCCACATGTAACTGACTTCTTTTTTCAACAGTTAGTCTCCAGTCCTTTATATACCTGCTTCGTCTCCTTTTGTCTTTGCATATCTGCTTTTAATGGGTAGTGTCACAAAAGAAAATACCTCCATGCAGAAGCCAGTAAAGCAGTAAATATTATTCTAATACTTTGACTGTTTTGTACAGATACAAAACTGACTGCCGTTCAGTTTGGAAATAGGCAGAAGATAGATGGACCCACAGAGCAGTGTGATGACCCTATTCCTCCTGCTGTTCTGAAGAACTGCTCAAGTGAATTTGTAAGAATCTCTCTTTCAGAATTTGTTTTTCCAGTTCAGCATATATTATCCCTTTCTCTCTTTGGAGAATATCTGCCAGGATAGGAAAAAGTACAGCATGAATATAACCCAGCCATGGGTCTGGAAGGAAAATGTTTCCAAAACTATTTTTTTAATTCTTTGCTAAAGTGAAGGCTAAAAAATTATATGAATTCACATCTGATTATGGTTACTGCTGGACAGGTTTTTGGACCAGAAGGACCTTGTTTTACTACATGCCTTAAATGAAATAATCATTTTCACATTTTCTAAACACAATTGTTTTACTTTCACTGTTTTCCCTTCCAGGCTTCTATCTGTGAGACAGTATTAACCAGTGAAGCATTCACAAGCTGTAATGTACTTGTGGATGTTCAGGACTACATTGAAACTTGCATACAAGACTTATGCCACTGTGATACCTCTATGGCTGACTTCTGCATGTGCAACACCTTTGCTGAATACTCACGGCAGTGTGCTCATGCTGGTGGACAGCCTCTGAACTGGAGAACCTCAGAATTGTGCCGTAAGTATCTCTGGGAAAGCCTTTCAGTTATGTTCCCTACTTATATCTAGTAAACTTCAAATATGTGATTTTTTTTTTTCCCGAAGAAGACAGCCATTTAAAAGTGGATGTAATTTTCATGAAATTGGCTTTATTCTGAGCATATTCAAGACTTTTGGGATATTGCATTACTGAAGGTTTTCAGTATATTTCAGAAGATCTAAAATCTTGCACCTTCCACTTGGTTGCTCTCCGTTGTATCTTGACGGAAAACATCCTAGATAGTAAATACTGTTTTCTCAACATTTCAAAGGAAAAGTCAGCATTATACTACTCTTTCTACTTTCAGCCAAATCATGTCCCTTCAACATGCAACACCAGGAATGTGGCTCCCCCTGCTCTGATACCTGCAGCAACCCCGAAAGATCTGCACTTTGTGAAGATCATTGTACAGATGGTTGCATCTGTCCTCCAGGCAAGTTACTTTATACCCTTTTCTCATAGTCACAACCATCAAAACTTTCCTACTCTATCATTCTTGCCATATCATTGTTATTATCATAGCATCATAGTAATAACTATGCTTCTTCCTTGACATACATGCACTATTTATATCCAGGTTAATAAAAACACCCTTTCGAACATGTGCCTGACACATGTATGTAACGACTGAACTGCGTATAAGATACGTCACTACTAATGATAAGATGAAGTTTCCTGTTCTCAGCATCCATACTCCATAATAGAGAGTGTGTAACATTTAATTGCATTCTGCCCTGGTGTTAGCAAAGTTGTGTCTGGTTCCCCACATTACCACACCCTTCCATGTCCTATGTATCTAAACAACAAGGAGTAGAGAGATGACCAGGCAGTTTATAAAATCTAGTGTTTCACAGACTTACATCTGAGAACTGAGTATCAGTGCCAGATGAATGATACAAATATGTTTGCTTTGTGCATACTTATTTCTGTGGCTGAGAATTGTTGCTGTTGTGAGTGACAGTACGGTATGATCTTCTCCCATTGCAAATCTGCCCATCTTCCATGTTGTCTCACAGAATTCACCATCACTTGTTTATATAGTATCATTGACTCCTCTTAGATAATCCTCTGCCTTTGGACATATATACATGTACTGTGAAAACATGTCACCAGGCAGTCTTACAAAAGGTTCATCTATTCCATCTTGCTATCTAGTATTTTTAATCCTAATTGCAATCTAACGAAGCTCACAACAAAAAGGTATTTCCCTAGAAGTCCCTTTTGATCACCCGAAGATTTTAGATAGGCTTTAATGGAATATAATTCCTTCAATCCCTATGTGGCTGGCATCCTTCCTTAAAATAAGGAAGTGGCTTTCCATTTTCCATGTAACGCAGGAGAAATGCAAGATGCTTTAATGCATCTGACAGATATGTGTACAGAAGTAGGTTCTGCAGTGCACAAAATGAGTAACAGACTATTTCTTTCCCTAGGAATGGTATTTGATGACATTAATGGTGCTGGCTGTATTCCCCGTAAGGAATGTCACTGTACCTATGAAGGTGAAACTTATGCTCCTGGTACCTCCTTCTCATCTAAATGCAGATCATGGTAAAATATTCCCTTTCTCATATTTCTTTTTTAGGTGCATTACCTGGACATTTTGGAGACAGGGAAAAATGCCTAATTGCTCCTTAAAAATATACGAAGAACTATTTACTAACTGAACTTCTTTGATTATATTTTTTGGAAGATTTTTATATCTGTGTTTTCTCCTCACAAATAGAAAAAGAAATTTAAGTTAAGATATAAGTGTTCCAGTTTCAGGAATAATCACCTAAAGGAGACAATCAAATTCACATATTGGAGACTGAAAAGCCAGACAGAAATGTGAATTGCTGTGTTCATCCTTTGCAGCACTACAGCGTAACACTGGGGCAGTCGTGTAAATACTGGAGTCGAGGGCTATGATATTCAGGAACATGCTGCATCATGCAGACTGGGACATCATGTTTGAGAGGCGTGTTTGGCAGATATGATGTATATTTTTTCAATTTCACTATAATTACTTAAGTCTCACTGCATATGTATATGCAAATGCACCTATCTGTATGTTGATGAATGCAAAAACCACAAACTACTTTTCAAGAAACACATAACACATCTGAAGCTAAAGTCATGCTAATGGAGATGAGGGGCAATCCTTCATATGCAGCAGAATGGATACCTGATTCAAAAGGACTGGATTTTGTCCAGGGACTGGAAATCAAAAGCATTATATAAAAAATATCATCAATATAAATGTGACTTTTTGATACTTATTCTGAGATTTCAAAGAAATGTGGCTTCTTTGTAAGCATTCTTTTCCTTCAAGAGGAAAATTAAGGCATTAGCTGCCCTTATTGTCTCTTATTTCATTTATACTTGCACTACCCAAGGTTACAGAATGCCTTCTTCATTTCAGTACCTGTGCTGGAGGTGAATGGGCTTGCGTCACCCAGTCGTGTCCTGGAACTTGCAGTATTGAAGGAGGTTCCCACATCTCAACATTTGATGAAAAATATTATTCCTTCTTCGGAGACTGTAGCTATGTCCTAACCAAGGTAAAAAATCAGTCACATTCTTTGCTAAAGCAATATGCTAAAGGAAAATGCTTTTATTAAATATGTTTGATTTAAACTACTAGTAATCACATCAATTTTCTGAAATTTAAAGGAACAACATGGAGCCTTAAATAGATTCCAGCGGGCTTTCTGTTACTTTTATATTAAATAAATATATTATAGTATTCTCGTGTACTTTGATCAATGCTTAAGAATTGCACTGAGTTCCATGTTCAGGTTCCATGAAACAATGCTTCCCATTAATTTTTAAATGCAATATTCCCTGTCTGGTGCTCTGTAACTATTTCTTTCTGAAAAATGCTCATATCCTCCATTGGTACTGTTCTTTTTGTCACAGTTCGTATAGTTAAGTGGCTTATTTGATTAACAGTATACAGGTTGAAATTATTACACAGAATTCATGGGAGGAGATATTTCATTAAGATGATCAACCTTCCAAACAGTCTTTCCCAGTAAAAATATAAGACTTTAGAATTTAAAAGCAAAAGTTAGTAAGTCATACATGTATTCTAAAGCATCAAAAATTGATTAAAAAAATAATAAATCTACTGGACTTCTAAGATTAGTAGGGACTGAATTCTAAGTAGGTATGTCTAAAGTAATGACTACAAATTGCAAATTTCAGAATGCTATGTTTTTTTGCTGTTGATTTGTATCGGGTGAGCAATGTCAAAAAAAAAAAAAAAATCTCATAAAATCTTCATATTAAATAAAACCTGTTCTCAAAGAGCTCAGGCTGAATGTTACCAGGAAAGAGAACCATAAAAACTCAGAAATGAACTAGAATAAGGTAATTTAGAAATAAACTAGATTAAATCTATGATGATTTTCAATGAGAATCACAAGCTGGATCAACAATGGGTGCATACCTTTGGAGGTACAGGAAAACCTTAAACCTGGACAGAAAAGGTTTAAAAGCCCACAATTTTAACATTAAATTTCTACACGGCTGTAATTCTGCACTTCTGCTGTTCTCAATTTAGTCTTGTTAATGTCAAGAAAATGATAAGACAAGTTCAGATCCATAGCTTTCTTTCTGTTTCCCTGTAATGTTTTGTTCATTAGGCACACTTTGAATATAGCTCACAGAACACAGTCTGTGAAAAATCAGAATCAAGAGAAAAAATGCAGTTTGCCTTTATTCGGTAGCTCAATGAATGGTGATCTTAGCTCAATTTTCTCCTGTGAGAGGATATTTAAATGCATGTTTCCTACTTGTTAAAAGAATGTCCAAATGGCCAGGCTTTTTGATAATCTATTCGGTGCAGAAAAGATCGGAAGCAATTTTTTTCCTTTCCCAGGTAAACACCATAACCAATGAGCAAGAAAGACACACTTGCTTCTTCTCTAGCAGATTAAACCAGTACTACCTAAACATTCTGAAGTTTTAATGTTCGGTTTAACATGTCTAACTTGCCACTGAACGTCAGCAGTAATTGATAGCTTACACTGTGTGACGTACAAGAACATCAGATTACTTTGCTGACTAAATATGGATATGCAAGAAATGAGAAGAAAAGGAATAATCAACATTTTAAAAGACTCACTTTAATAAGAACACCATGTGAGTGTGATCCTTTCTAGTACAATAGACTTTTTTTGTTTTCTTCTTCTAGCTCTGTGACAGCAATGATTTCACTGTCCTGGGAGACATCCACAAATGTGGCCTGACTGACACTGAGACATGCCTCAAGGGTGTAGCCATCAGCCTAAGTGGAGGACAAACTGTAAGTAGCAAATGCAAATACCTAGCATTCTGGAGGGATGTTTACAAAACTTAAAAGGCAAGTTGTATGCAAATGACACATAACAGCACAGACAGGAAATCTGCACTGATTTTTATTTTATCTCATTTGAACATTAATCAAAGAAAAAAGAAAAGAATAAAGTAGGTATATTGGAAGTCAAGATCCTGACAGTTTTCTGTCATTTAGTTATCTTCAGGGTTTTATTTGTTTGGTGGTTGTTGTTCTTTCTTTCTTTCTTTCTTTCTTTCTTTCTTTCTTTCTTTCTTTCTTTCTTTCTTTCTTTCTTTCTTTCTTTTTGGGTGTGGGTGTGTGGGGGGGTGCAGTTAATGGACCTCTATAATAAAAATCACTGAAGTAGTAAGGGAATCAGAATATCACCAGACCCTGAGCCTTTCCTCCCCACACACCATTTTCCTTCCTCTATCTTTAATGATACTAGATATACAACATTTGGAAAGTATTTTACCTTTCCTAAGCATGTTTGATAATCATTCCCTCTTGTGGACAGAACATTGTGATCCAGCCTTCTGGCAGCGTATTTGTGAATATGATCTACACACAGCTGCCCTTCTCTGCAGGTAAGTTCCTTTGGAAGACTCCTCTGATGTTTGTCTTTGAATTTAAAATATTGTATTTCTTCATCTGCTGCCAAATTCTGCCTTTGCTTACACTACAGCAAACCCAAGGTACTCAGAGTATAGCCTCTCCTTTTTAAATAAAGAGGGTTTACCTAATCAACTCTGCTCTAATTTTAGCAAAATTATGGTCTGATTTTAGTAAGATCTGATCAAATGGAGATGCAGTTCAGACAAATAGTATCATTGGACACTTCCAGATCCAAATATTGCCATAAGAGTAGAAATAAAAATTCTGATTTGGAACAGGAATTCAATTTCCCAAGTTGTTTAGTTCTCCTGCATCCCCTGTGTCTCTTTGTATGATGTACATTCATCACTGGAGATTTTCTCTGCCACCAAACCTCAGATAACTGCTGCACCTGAACAGAAAGCATAAATGACAGAATAGTTGGAGGTTAGAGGCTACCACTAAATCATCCTAAAGAATTTTCATCAAGCAAAGGTGGTCTTTTAAATAGTCACAGAAGTGTATGTTTTTCCCCTTATTTCAAAACAGCTGATGGAAGGTGGAGTTTTTTACATTTTTTTTTAAGGTAAAGACAGTCCACTTTAGTGCTGGATTTGAAATCTTTATTGAGATATATATATATATAGTTCTTCAACAATTAGGATCACACACAGCTGTACAATCCTCCTATGTAATGAACAGTAGTTTCAATTGTTCATCTTAGATAAAATTATAACTCTTATGTTCATTGTCCCCAGCAAATGTCACCATCTTCAGACCATCATCATTCTTCATCGTTTTACAAACAACCTTTGGTCTTCAGCTACAGATCCAGCTTACCCCTCTCATGCAACTTTTTATAAACTTAGACCCATCACATAAAGGGCAGACCTGTGGTAAGTGATCTTACAACTGCCTTCATCTGTACACTTGATTCTGTAGGTTCAATCTGCTTCCATCTGACCCATCTGCTTCCTTCTAGGTCTCTGTGGAAATTTCAATGATGTCCAGACTGATGACTTCAAAACCACCAGTGGTGTAATAGAGGGTACTTCAGCTGCCTTTGGCAATACTTGGAAAACACGGGCTGATTGTCCTGATGCCAAAATCACCTTTGAGAACCCCTGTACCCTCAGCATAGAAAATGGTAAGCTCACTATATCGCAAACTCTTCTGTTCTCTTTTAAGATAGGAAGAAGAAATAAGCTGATCAGCCACAAATCATTTAGCCAAAATAACGGTGGACCCTTTGCAAATGCACACTATTTTCCTCAGTAGACACAAGAAATCTTCAATTAATAAATAATAACTAATACAATATTTTGGATCTTCAAAAATATTCCTTTGGCTAAAGAAAGCAAGTGTTGTTTCTGCAAGTTTACTTAAGGGGAACCAGAACCATTTAGCATAGAAGGAATACATTCCTTGAAAGCTCTGATTGTCATATAGGAAGAAAGCTGAGCTTAGCCCCACTGAAGGCTGGATGACCTCAGTGTGGTCTTTCCACTGTCAAAATACGAACCAGTCTTACAGTTCATGACTTCATAGCTGTCAGGCTGTTAAGAATTTCAAGCAATGAAATAATAGTTAAGATTTGAGCATCCACAATACATCTAAGGATGTATTAGTTTATTCCATGACAACTACCATGAATTGAGAGCATTCAGTTTATGAAGAATTCTTATTTCTGTGTAGACAAAGTGAAATACTGTTCAATTTCCAGGAAAAAAAAAAAAAAGAGCTGAATTCTATTAAGTTAAGCCTCTGCAATTTCCCCGTAGGAAGTATTGTTACACAAAACCAAGAATTTAGACAATGAAGTGCAATACAAATTTGTATATTTTAAATTCACAGACAAGTACGCTCAGCACTGGTGTGGACTGCTCTCTGATACCACGGGACCTTTTGCTGAATGTCACTCAACAGTGAATCCAGAAGTTTACCAGAAGGTACTTGGTTTTAACTTTTTCATGTTTGGAAGAATAAGACTTGGACTTCTGATTCTAACACCTGAGAGAACAACTTGCCAATCAGGTGGAGGTGCATTCATTACAATTCTTTTGAAGCCTGAAGCCCATTACACATCATAATACTTACTTCTTTTTAAAGGTATCTTTCTTTCCATTCAAAGGAGGATAAACTTACAGGCATTTTCCTGCTGCTAAATGCCTAACCTAGGAGCTTGGACAGTCTGGATTCCTTATTAGATCAAAGGAAGAAGCCTCCTTTCCTGAGATATAAGGAAAGCTTTAGTCAGGAGCTTAACTAGTACTTCGCATAGTTGCTCTCAGGAGGCATCTACTTTTGCATATATCCAAGGACAAGGCAATAAATGCATGCACAAAGCAGCAAAGAGATTGTGGGAAAAAAAATGTTCCAGGAATTCAAAATGATGAAGCTCTGGAACTTCTTGGGGATCTTGGATATCTGTAAGAGTATGTTTAACAAATCCTTTGGAATGGCCACATTATTGTGGCCTTACTTGGCACAGTAACAGATTAAGTGACTTCTTGTTTTCTTTGTTCCTCTGATGCAAAGCGCCCAAGCTTCAAATAAAAGTACTAAAAGTCAGGTGCAAATAACCTCTGCTTGTCCCACTAAGTAACCATGGCACTGTGGCTAGAAATTGGAAGTAGCTGGGAAAGCTACCACCACTTGCAAAAGTAAAGAACAACCAAAAGGCAAAATAAGTTTAAACTCTGGTCCTCTGATTACTATCTCTCCTTGAAAAGAATCTTTTCTGAAAGGACTCAAACTCTGGTCCTCTGATTACTATCTCTCCTTGAAAAGAATCTTTTCTGAAAGGACTCAAGGAAATCTTCAAATGAAAAATGAGCATATGCTTACTTACATATATGAACTTCACTTGCTTTTAGCTCTAATGAACATGACACTCTAAAAAGTATAAAGAGCCATGGCTCTGAAATGACAATCTGATGATCGTATGTCATCCTCTGTCCCTAGAACTGCATGTTTGACACATGTAACTGTGAGAACACTGAGGACTGCATGTGTGCTGCCCTCTCCAGCTACGTCAGAGCCTGTGCTGTGAAAGGAGTTCTCCTCAATGGATGGAGGAACAAAGTCTGCAGTAAGTTTTACATCCCCTTGCCTCTTGAAAATGATCATCCAGAAGGCTCCACAAATGAGCTTTCAGGATATACGGAATTCCCAGAGTAAATTGTGTTCAATTGTTTCTTAAGTATAGCATTCACTTTCAAGAATTTGGGGAGGAGAGGAATGCCATAAAAGCGAAGCAGTAAGCAGGGTGAAATATAAAAAATAGGCTTTCTTAGATTACTTGCTCAGAATTAGAAGAAGCAACATGGAATTCAATACTCTTGTAATAGCAATAAAATAACTAGAGTGTTTCTCAATTTACATTCACATAAAATATAAAAATACCAATGAAGAAAAAACACACGATTTAATAATATAACTGAGCTTTTTTCCTTTTTTTACCTGGACAAAATATTTGTATTTTTGATACATTTATAGGGGATACATTTATATATTTTGCTTTAACAGTAAAAAATAATCGCAGTATTCACACATCAGAAAAGCATGTCTATATACAATGCCACTTTTATCATATGTACTTTACCTCAAATATTGCATTTATGCCTACATTGATCCTTAAATTAACTACAAACATAACTCACCTTATTTTACTCTCTCAAGCGAAATACACCAACACGTGTCCGAAATCCCTGAAGTACACTTACAATATTGATTCCTGTCAACCCACTTGTCGCTCTCTGAGTGAGCCTGATGTCACATGCAACATCAAGTTTGTCCCAGTTGATGGCTGCACCTGCATAAATGGAACCTACATGGATGAAAGTGGCAAATGTGTGCCTGCTTCTAGCTGTCCTTGTTACTACAAAGGAATGCCTCTGTCTCCTGGGGAAGTCATTCATGATAATGGCATTGTCTGGTAAGTTTTGTGAACAAAAGAATGAGACTGGATATGGGCAATCATGAAACCATATATAGCTCTTGCAATCTATTCAAATCAAATGTATTTCTCTGCCCAATAATTTCAACACAGAAAACTAGAAATTCTTAAAAACTGTAAGGGCTATATATGTTTGGAAAATTGTACTTAGAAAGCAGTAGAACAAACCATACTGTGGTGAGTTAGCCTTGGCTAACAGCCAAACTCTCACCCACATACTCTATGCCAAACAATTTCACATCTATGACCATAAAAGACTTGTTTCACAGTGAAAGATACTACAAACTTGATAATCCTATTAGGATTAACATTATGAGTGGAATCTGGAATATTCTGAAGGAAAACTTTTAATCAGGCAAGTGGACAGAGCACACCTGTCCTTATATAGAACATAATCGTATATTGGTCTGCTCTAATGTAAAATAATTTTTAATAGTACAGGCTATTCTGACAAAGGGTATGTCTTCTCCATTTTATCACAGTTTTTTTCACTATTTCAAATTCACTAGGAAACAAGTTGAAACTTAACAAGAGAAGCAAACATAACTCCATTCTCTCTTTTATAGCACTTGCACCTATGGAAAGCTGAGCTGCATTGGAGAAAAACCACAGCCAGGTAACATACCACTTAAGATTTAATTCTCCTTTTCCATCTTCACCCTTTCCAGTTATCTCTTTTTGTCATAATGTTGCAAACTTTGCAAATCTGAAATCAAACAGGAAAATGAACAGATGATTTCTGTAATGACATTCCCTAACTGTAAAGAAGCACTTTTCACTTTCAAATGGCAGAAACAAATTATAATCTCCTGGATTACCAAGGGGAAAAGAACATTTGGTCACCTCACCAAATGCGAGGAGAAAAACAACCATATTTTACATTTTTTTATATAAAATAAAAGGACTAAAAGCCAGTCACCTCAAACATATAGAATAAAATAATATCTTTGTTTTCTTGTGTGGCTTTCTTTTTTGGGGAGGTTGTTTTTTGTTGAAAGAAGTGTTTCATAAAGCTAACTAAACAGTAGCTTCTATGAGCAGTCCAAGCAAAAGCATAAAAAAAAAAAAAGATGAGAAGATGACTGTGACTTCAAAACAACATGTTTCTCTTTCTTGTCAAATGCATTCTATTAAAGTTCATACATTTCACAAAGGATTTTTTTTTCCAGTTTTTAAAGAAACACAAAGATATAAATACATGGTTCATCTCACATTTCTCATGGCTTTTCTGTCTTCCAGTCTGTGCATCTCCCATGGTCTATGTTGACTGTGGCAATGCCACTGCAGGTGTGGCAGGAGCAGAGTGCCAGAAGAGCTGTCAGACTCTAGACATGGAGTGTGTAAGTACAGACTCTTTACATCCAGTTGAAAGCATATTTATCTAGATCACTTTTACACTTACCAGCTGTAGATGGACTCTTCCATCAGGGCAATGTTTCAAGTCTTGTTTTCTATGTGTTCCTTACAGTACAAAACCCACTGTGTCTCTGGCTGTGTATGTCCTCATAATTACGTATTAGATGGCAAAGGTGGTTGTATAGCTCCTGAAGAGTGTCCATGTGTTCACAACGGGGATTCCTACAGTCCAGGAGAATCAATCAGAGTTGGCTGTAACAACTGGTAAGAATTACAACTTGTAAATAATTTTGAAACATGATTTTCAAGCACCTGGAAGGGGATAGTTTAAGTCTAGGTGAATTACAGCTTATCACTCTAGCAGTATCAAGATTTATAGGAAAGAATCTTATCTACTTAGTACCTAAAAAGCAAGTTCCACCTGTTTTTGCAGTGGCACACAGCACAGAAATTGCATGTGATCGGAAGAGCAATGTGGTTTTAGATGCTGTCATATTTGTTACAGTCGATAAAGCTTTTTATCCTCTCAGGCCATCCCTACATTTCAATATATCCAACAAGATTTAGAAATGTGGAACATTCAAATTTTTTCTAACCCAAATTATTCATGGCATCAAGAAGTAACAGTCTTTGGGTAAATCCTAAAGACTCTGTCTATGTCTACGCTGTATTTCTGAGAATAAATAAACCTTATTTTTTCACTATGGGCTTAACACATCGAAATTAAAAAACATGAATGTGCATACAGAAATACATGTACAGGTATGTTATGTGCGTGTCTATTATTTTATTTTTTTTTTTACATTTAAAGTCCTTTTCGTCTTATACAGCACATGTAGAAACAGAAAGTGGCACTGCTCTGAGGAACCTTGCCTGGAAACCTGTTCAGTTTATGGAGATGGGCATTACATGACCTTTGATGGCAAACGCTTTGATTTTGAAGGAGACTGTGAATATGTTCTGATCCAGGTAACAGAGTCCTTCCCAGATTTTTGCACTGCCAAAGTACCTTGCATTTTACATATGAGCACAGAGCATCATTAACACTGAATATCATTCCCCTGTTTCAGAACTACTGTGGCAAAAAAGGCTTGGATCAGGGAACCTTCAGAGTCATCACTGAGAACATTCCATGTGGCACTACAGGAACCACCTGCTCTAAGTCTATTAAAGTTTTCCTGGGGGTAAGCGTGCTCTTCAGTAAGTTGTAATCCAAGCCTAACATGCTGGAAGGATGAAACAGGTTGTCCCAGATAGACTCCATCATAAAAGTGTCCTGCAGGACTGTAAAAATGTTACTACAGTTTCTTGGTCACTGCCAAACAATTCTGCTCTCTGCTAGGGAAAGCAAAGGAGGGAATTCTAAAGAGAAATAGATTAACATGGGTTTTTTGAATAGAGCCATTTTGATGATAATAGATTTATTATTTCAATAACAGTTACTGGTAATATATAAAAAACTGGAAACCAAAAGGTGACTTTTTGAATTGGTCTCTTTTTGTTTTTCTGTCCCAGAACTATGAACTGGTACTCAGCGATGGACGTTCTGATGTCATCCAGAGAACACCTGGAGGAGAAATGCCATTCCAAATCCGTTCCATGGGCATCTACCTGGTTGTTGACACTACTGTTGGCTTGATACTCATGTGGGACAAGAAAACCAGTATATTCATCAAACTTAGCCCCAGCTTTCAGGTACATTTTAAAATCCAAAACCTGAAGCCAACAATTTCTGATCCATATTCATGCTATCTCTCACAGGAAAAAAAGGAAATTTAGGCTGCAACTGGAACACTGAAAGAGCAGTGATTGCCTATTGTTATCCTTATAGTATTGACTTAGATTCTGTATACACATTTTTCCATAAATTATGTTATTCAACAATAGCATAACAGCAGCTATATCAATAATTCCTTCATGAAAAATCCTCACTGAAGAGGTACATTCAGGATTAGATAAAACTATCTCAATACTAAGCTATGATATTAAGAACAAAACCCACAGCTCTACTCTGCTTCTTTCCCTATCCTTCCTAACAAGTTAGGGGTACCTCTCTTCATAAAAGATGTTTTATGAGAATGTCCAAGGCTTTTGCAGAAGAAGCCCACATCATCTTAAATAAAATTCATCCTGAGGCATGTTACTCACAGATACTGAGAAACTGTACCTTACTGATCATTGATATTTTGTTTATCCCCATGCAGGGACATGTCTGTGGCCTTTGTGGAAACTATGATGGCAATGGAAACAATGACTTCACTACCCGCAGCCAGTCTGTGGTAGGAAATGTGCTGGAGTTTGCTAATAGCTGGAAAGTGTCTTCTACTTGCCCAAATGCCAATCAAACCAAGGATCCATGTACTGCAAACCCATACAGGAAATCCTGGGCACAGAAACAATGCAGCATCATTACCAGTGAAGTATTTGCAAAGTGTCACTCCCAGGTATGGTACAGCTTCAGTCTGAAATTCTCAAGACGGAGATTACATACATTTTTATGCAGAGTAGCTGAAAATGCACTAGGATTTGGACTATGTCACGCCTGATAAAGTGAAGTGAGACCAAGTTCCAGGGAGACTGCATAGAAAGGATTTTCACTTCAATTTCCTCAGCTCTTGCCGTAACCAGTGCAGTACAGAAATTCATAGGGTTTGTTTGTTTGTTTGTGCTATAGAAGGGACAATCACTGATAAATCTCAAGAAATGTTTAATTTTTAATGGCATCATTTTCTATTAATATCAATATCAGCCACCTGATATCTATGATTATGTGCTACCGTGTAGTAATGTAACAGTACTCTTTCTTCTAATGTCTTTAACATCAAGTAGTTCCTACAGTTATGATTTACTCCTAATAGCTGTATTCTACATATTTCTCTTGATTTTTCAAAATATTCTCACAATTTCTTCATTTCTTATCTTTCTCACACATATAGAGTTGCCAGTTTCAGGTATTTCCTCAGCATTTTTAGGACAGGAAATGCCTTTTCAAAGTGGGCAAGTGCAAGAAATCCAATTCAAAGGTTTTCTCCAACAGGTTGAACCAAATGAATATTATCAAGCATGTGTGGATGATGCATGTGCTTGCGACACTGGAGGAGACTGTGAATGTTTCTGTACAGCAGTAGCTGCCTATGCTCAAGCATGCAATGAGCTGGACATCTGCATTTCATGGAGAACCCCATCCATTTGTCGTAAGTCTCACTCCATGACTTTTTGAACGGGTCTAGAGAGAAAGAAAATAGAGAAAAAACAAACAAAAAAAAACAAGGAGGGAAAAGAAAGAAAGGAGGATTACATTGTATTTATAAGAGGCATTGCTTGAGTAAATCATTGGAAAATGATCATTACTTAAAAAGAAATCACGTGCTAGTAACTTTACTGGTGGTGTTATTAGTGTCTTATTTAATTGTCAGTCATAATAGAGAAGTGGCAAACTAAAGTATCATATTATACTCCTAGCTGTTTACATCAAATACACTATAAATAAATACTAGTGGATTTCAGCTAATATTTGTGATTTAATCAATTGTTTTTTCGTGCTTAATGTCTAAGTGTTTGATGCTTTATAGCATTATTGGTATCAAAATGTGGTAGTATAACAATAGTATTAAACAGTATTAAAAATAGTATTAAAAATAGTATTAAATGAGACGACATACTGTTCACCACTTACATGTTTATGTTGATGACATGGGATTTTTACCCAGGAAAATTATAGTAATGAAAGACCTTGGAGCAATAAAAATTAAAGGTCTTTTTCTGTCATTTCTCTTTCCTCTAGCTCTGTTCTGTGATTACTACAATCCACAAGGGGAATGTGAGTGGCACTACAAGCCATGTGGAGCCCCTTGTATGAAGACATGCAATAATCCAAGTGGGAAATGCCTTCATGAGTTGAGAGGTTTGGAAGGTAAACATAATTATATAATATAATTATAATCTCATATACATAATATATGAGATATAATATATTATTATATATATAATATATATATATAATAATATATATATATATAATATATATATATATATAATATATATATATTCACAGATTCACAGATTTCTCTAGGTTGGAAGAGACCTCAAGATCATCGAGTCCAACCTCCGACCTAACACTAAGTACTCCACTAAACCATATCCCTAAGCTCTACATCTAAACGTCTTTTAAAGACCTCCAGGGATGGTGACTCCACCACCTCCCTGGGCAGCCCGTTCCAATGCTTAATAACCCGTTCGGTAAAGAAGTACTTCCTAACATCCAACCTAAAACTCCCCTGTCGCAACTTTAGCCCATTCCCCCTCGTCCTGTCACTAGGCACGTGGGAGAATAGACCAACCCCCACCTCTCTACAGCCTCCTTTCGGGTAACTGTAGAGAGCGATGAGGTCGCCCCTGAGCCTCCTCTTCTCCAGGCTGAACAAGCCCAGCTCCCTCAGCCGCTCCTCGTAAGACTTGTTCTCCAGACCCCTCACCAGCTTGGTCGCCCTTCTCTGGACTCGCTCGAGCACGTCCATGTCCTTCCTGTAGCGAGGGGCCCAAAACTGAACACAGTACTCGAGGTGCGGCCTCACCAGAGCCGAGTACAGGGGCACAATCACTTCCCTCGACCTGCTGGCCACACTGCTTCTTATACAGGCCAGGATGCCGTTGGCCTTCTTGGCCACCTGAGCACACTGCTGGCTCATATTCAGCCGACTATCCACCAATACTCCCAGGTCCTTCTCGGCCAGGCAGCTTTCCAGCCACTCATCTCCCAGCCTGTAGCTCTGCTTGGGGTTGTTGCAGCCCAGGTGCAGGACCCGGCACTTGGCCTTGTTGAACTTCATGCAGTATAATATATATAATATATATAATATATATTATATATATATATATTATATATTATATATATATATAATATATATAATATATATTATATATATAATATATATAATATATTATATATATAATATATATAATATAATGATTATAATTATATAAAATTATTATTATTATAATATATATTATATTATATTATATTATATTATATTATATTATATCATATATAATATTATAATATATAATATATAATATTATAATATATAATATCTCATATAATATATGAGATATGATTATAATATAATTATATCTCATTCTATTTATAAAAAGATAAAATGGACTATGATGAACAAAATTTATATTGCTCAGTGTATGAAATGTTTATATTAGAAATTATGAGATTTTCTAATTAATGTCTAACTCCCTAATTAATCCCTAATTAACCCCTAATTAATCATGCACTTGTTTGAAGTGAAGATGAAGAAAAAATGCTTCAAAGCTTAATGTGTAATCAATGCAATAGCCGTAATGGGAGGATGAAATTCCACTTTCTATATTACTGGAATATATACTATATTACTGGGATAATTTCAAGAGATCAGATATTGACAGAGTATAGAGTTACTTCTGTTTGGGAAAGCCTAGTGTCAACACAACTCTTGTTTTTATTGCAGGCTGTTATCCACACTGTCCAAAGAATAAGCCCTATTTTGATGAAGAAACCATGACTTGTGTTTCTAATTGTGGTTGCTATGAAAATGGAAAACATTACAAGCCAGGAATGCAGATGCCTTCAACGCAGAATTGTCAATCATGGTAGGATTAGAAAAGATTTTTAAACGTTGAGTTGAAATTTGCATAACTTAATTCTTCACGCACTCAGTTATTTGTTTGCTAACCAGAACTAGGCCAGTCATAGGCTGCTGAGTAGTGTTTAATTTTCTTCTGTTCCCAGAAGCATAATGATGAAACATTTTATTGTAGAGAGATTAATTTACTACTTATTCTGAATTCTTACTGAAGTATTTGTAAATTATTATTATCATTATTAAGTAAAAACAAATTAAAATAATAATAGTTACAGCAATAATCTTAGCACTTATATTAAGATATGCCTAAATAATTATTTAGAAGTTAGTAGACAACTAATCTTCATTATTTTGAGCTTGTTTCTGTTATTCCAGTGGCACTTGCATATTTCCAAAAATCAGAAAGTATTCCTATAAATTCTGTAAGAACTGCTGAATATAGCTATACAGGTTGGGAAAGTCCTGCTAAGCCTTCTATCAAGAAGAACACAGTGCTATTTTTAACTAATATATTCACATTCATCATATCCTTTTTCCTCTTTTCCAGTGAATGCACAAACCATGGCAAAAAATGCAAATATGATGAACATGGTATGTTGACAAAGTTGTTTTCATCTTGGAAGGATACACTGAAAGCACTCTACTCTGTGTGTCAGATACCAAGGAATAACATCCTCTTTTGATTTACAGAATGTGTCTGCATTTATGAAGGACAGACATATAACTATAAGGACGTGATCTACAATACTACAGATGGCATAGGAGGGTGTATTGTTGCAATCTGTGGTCCCAATGGAACACTGCAAAGGGTTGTGTATGACTGTCCAATCTCAGCATCACCCACACCATTTCAATTCAGCACCACGCCACCTGCCACTACTTCCACAGGTACATACTTTATAGCCTCTAAGAGCTTATTCTATTCATTAGTGAGTAAAATATAGCTACAATATAACCACTAAATTTCATTTTTTATTGGCATTTGTTTTCAGTCAATATTTAGCAATCAAATTAATACAAACAAATAAATATAGAAAATAAAATAACTTCCAAAACAATAAAATGGAAGCCACTGCACACTGCTTTGATACTATTATTTCATTTGTTTTCATGGCAAACAATAAGGAAACAGTATGAGATTTATTATCTCTAATTGTAACTATTTCTATACCCGGAATAATCTTTACTGAGTGAATAGATGACTCATTATGTTTCCTATTAAATTACCAAATGATTACTTTGTCTAGAATTCCTGGTAGGGTACATGGTATGTGTAATTACAGTACTAAGTGGACTACTCAGATAATGGCATTGAGATATTGAAATTTTCATTCTAAGTTTCATGGTATTTTCTTTTACTCTTTCAGTTACATCATCACCAACAACATCAGTATGCGTTCATGAAGTCTGTCAGTGGTCAGAATGGTATGATGGAAGTCTACTAATACCTGGATTCGATGGTGGAGATTTTGAAACGTTTGATGATTTGAGAGCTAAAGGTTATGAAGTCTGTAGAGCTCCAAAGGCTGTTCAGTGCAGAGCAGAGAAATTTCCTAACATACCACTGAAAGACCTTGGCCAAAGAGTAGAATGCAGTACAACGTCTGGACTTATATGTTACAACAAAGATCAAATTTCAACAATGTGCTACAATTACGAAATCAGAATCTTATGTTGTGTTTTTGTACCATGCTCTTCCACACCTTTCATCACAACATCTTATGAGACTTCAACACCGACCACACATATCCCAATTCCAGAAATGACAACCACAACAGCAAGTACCAGTGTCACAACTTCAGCTACAAGCACAGAAAAAACAAGTCCAATTATCAGAACAAGTACTCCTTCAGAAACATCTCTGGAAACAACAAGTACTTCCACTGAGCCCATAACCAGTACAATGCCTTGCCAACCAAAGTGCAAATGGTCCCAATGGTATGATGTCCATTTCCCGACTTTGCAGAACAAAGGAGATTATGAAACTTACCATGACATTAGATCAGCTGGAAAAGCAATCTGCAGACATCCTGAAAAAATACAGTGCAGAGCAGAAAAATACCCACATAAATCCATTGAAGAAATTGGCCAGGTTGTTCATTGCAATGTATCATTTGGACTTATCTGCAGAAATGAGGATCAAAAAGGAGAACTGCATATATGTCTTAACTATCAGATAAAAGTACTCTGTTGTGATGACTACAGCCACTGTCTAACAACAAGAGTGACACCTACTCTATCAATAGAAACTTCTGCCAGTACACCATCAACAGTTCCTACAACTTCTGAAACTTCAACATTCACACCTTCAGTTACTAAAGAAATAACAACAACCACAACGGAAACGACGACACCAATCACCACAACTCCTTCAACAGCTCCTGGTTGCATAAAAGAGGAATGTGACTGGTCAATATGGTATGACGTTAGTTATCCAGAATCTGGATATAATGATGGAGATTTTGATACAGTTGAGAACATTATAAAACATGGATACAAAGTCTGTGCTAACAGAAAGGCTGTGGAATGCAGAGCAGTAAGGTTCCCTGACACACCGTATCCTCTTCTGGAGCAACACATTACATGCAACACTGAAGAAGGATTAACATGCTACAATAAAGACCAGCTACCACCAATTTGCTATAACTATGAAATAAGATTTAAATGCTGTAGAAACATAACAGTACCATGCAAAACAACTCAAACGCCATATTCAACCACACAAGAGTCAACAACGACATATTCTACAACTCTAACTACACAACACATGGAAATATCAACTACAGAAAAGCCACCAGAATTTCACACCAAACATCAAACAACCACTGCATCAACAATACCACCAGAAACAGAACATATTCATGGCAAAACTACATCAACACCAACAACACAAACACAAACAGAAAAAAAGACCACATATACCACATTACCAACCACGATCACGACCTCCACCTCCAGAGCGCCCACCTCCTCACAAACAACACCAATAAGCTCTACCAGCACCAGCACCTTCACGCCGACCCCTACGGTCATCCCCTCAACCACCACGACTTACCGCACAGAATCCACTACCATCTGTCAACCTGAACTGTGCTCCTGGACGGAATGGTTCGACGTTGACTTCCCCGCCTCGGGACCAAACCAGGGAGACTTCGAAACCTACCAGCACATCCGGGCTGCCGGGAAGGAAGTCTGTCACCAGCCCAAACAAATCCAGTGCCAGGCGGAGGACTACCCCGAGATTTCCATCGAAAACATCGGGCAGGTTGTACAGTGTGACGTCCACTTTGGACTGGTGTGCAAGAACGAAGACCAGCCCGGCCGATTCAAGATGTGCCTCAACTACAAGATCCGCGTCCTCTGCTGCATCCCTAACTCCATCTGCCCACCCACCACCTCACCTACCACCAGCCCCACCAGCACCATCATCCCAAGCACCGTCACATCACCCACCACGGTCACAACCTCCACCTCCACCAGCTACTCCACCACCACAGCGCCCACCTCCTCACAATCAACACCAATAAGCTCTACCAGCACCAGCACCTTCACGCCGACCCCTACTGTCATCCCCTCAACCAGCACCACTTACCGCACGGAAGCCACTACCACTTGTCAACCTGAACTGTGCTCCTGGACGGAATGGTTCGACGTTGACTTCCCCGCCTCGGGACCAAACCAGGGAGACTTCGAAACCTACCAGCACATCCGGGCTGCCGGGAAGGAAGTCTGTCACCAGCCCAAACAAATCCAGTGCCAGGCGGAGGACTACCCCGAGATTTCCATCGAAAACATCGGGCAGGTTGTACAGTGTGACGTCCACTTTGGACTGGTGTGCAAGAACGAAGACCAGCCCGGCCGATTCAAGATGTGCCTCAACTACAAGATCCGCGTCCTCTGCTGCATCCCTAACTCCAAATGCCCACCCACCACCTCACCTACCACCAGCCCCACCAGCACCATCATCCCAAGCACCGTCACATCACCCACCACGGTCACGACCTCCACCTCTACTAGCTACTCCACCTCCACAGCACCCACCTCCTCACAATCAACACCAATAAGCTCTACCAGCACCAGCACCTTCACGCCGACGCCTACTGTCATCCCCTCAACCAGCACCACTTACCGCACGGAAGCCACTACCACTTGTCAACCTGAACTGTGCTCCTGGACGGAATGGTTCGATGTTGACTTCCCCGCCTCGGGACCAAACCAGGGAGACTTCGAAACCTACCAGCACATCCGGGCTGCCGGGAAGGAAGTCTGTCACCAGCCCAAACAAATCCAGTGCCAGGCGGAGGACTACCCCGAGATTTCCATCGAAAACATCGGGCAGGTTGTACAGTGTGACGTCCACTTTGGACTGGTGTGCAAGAACGAAGACCAGCCCGGCCGATTCAAGATGTGCCTCAACTACAAGATCCGCGTCCTCTGCTGCATCCCTAACTCCAAATGCCCACCCACCACCTCACCTACCACCAGCCCCACCAGCACCATCATCCCAAGCACCGTCACATCACCCACCACGGTCACGACCTCCACCTCTACTAGCTACTCCACCTCCACAGCACCCACCTCCTCACAATCAACACCAATAAGCTCTACCAGCACCAGCACCTTCACGCCGACCCCTACTGTCATCCCCTCAACCAGCACCACTTACCGCACGGAAGCCACTACCACTTGTCAACCTGAACTGTGCTCCTGGACGGAATGGTTCGACGTTGACTTCCCCGCCTCGGGACCAAACCAGGGAGACTTCGAAACCTACCAGCACATCCGGGCTGCCGGGAAGGAAGTCTGTCACCAGCCCAAACAAATCCAGTGCCAGGCGGAGGACTACCCCGAGATTTCCATCGAAAACATCGGGCAGGTTGTACAGTGTGACGTCCACTTTGGACTGGTGTGCAAGAACGAAGACCAGCCCGGCCGATTCAAGATGTGCCTCAACTACAAGATCCGCGTCCTCTGCTGCATCCCTAACTCCAACTGCCCACCCACCACCTCACCTACCACCAGCCCCACCAGCACCATCATCCCAAGCACCGTCACATCACCCACCACGGTCACGACCTCCACCTCCACCAGCTACTCCACCACCACAGCGCCCACCTCCTCACAATCAACACCAATAAGCTCTACCAGCACCAGCACCTTCACGCCGACGCCTACTGTCATCCCCTCAACCACCACGACTTACCGCACGGAATCCACTACCATCTGTCAACCTGAACTGTGCACCTGGACGGAATGGTTCGACGTTGACTTCCCCGCCTCGGGACCAAACCAGGGAGACTTCGAAACCTACCAGCACATCCGGGCTGCCGGGAAGGAAGTCTGTCGCCAGCCCAAACAAATCCAGTGCCAGGCGGAGGACTACCCCGAGATTTCCATCGAAAACATCGGGCAGGTTGTACAGTGTGACGTCCACTTTGGACTGGTGTGCAAGAACGAAGACCAGCCCGGCCGATTCAAGATGTGCCTCAACTACAAGATCCGCGTCCTCTGCTGCATCCCTAACTCCAAATGCCCACCCACCACCTCACCTACCACCAGCCCCACCAGCACCATCATCCCAAGCACCGTCACATCACCCACCACGGTCACGACCTCCACCTCCACCAGCTACTCCACCACCACAGCGCCCACCTCCTCACAATCAACACCAATAAGCTCTACCAGCACCAGCACCTTCACGCCGACGCCTACTGTCATCCCCTCAACCACCACGACTTACCGCACGGAATCCACTACCATCTGTCAACCTGAACTGTGCACCTGGACGGAATGGTTCGACGTTGACTTCCCCGCCTCGGGACCAAACCAGGGAGACTTCGAAACCTACCAGCACATCCGGGCTGCCGGGAAGGAAGTCTGTCACCAGCCCAAACAAATCCAGTGCCAGGCGGAGGACTACCCCGAGATTTCCATCGAAAACATCGGGCAGGTTGTACAGTGTGACGTCCACTTTGGACTGGTGTGCAAGAACGAAGACCAGCCCGGCCGATTCAAGATGTGCCTCAACTACAAGATCCGCGTCCTCTGCTGCATCCCTAACTCCAAATGCCCACCCACCACCTCACCTACCACCAGCCCCACCAGCACCATCATCCCAAGCACCGTCACATCACCCACCACGGTCACGACCTCCACCTCTACTAGCTACTCCACCTCCACAGCACCCACCTCCTCACAATCAACACCAATAAGCTCTACCAGCACCAGCACCTTCACGCCGACCCCTACTGTCATCCCCTCAACCAGCACCACTTACCGCACGGAAGCCACTACCACTTGTCAACCTGAACTGTGCTCCTGGACGGAATGGTTCGACGTTGACTTCCCCGCCTCGGGACCAAACCAGGGAGACTTCGAAACCTACCAGCACATCCGGGCTGCCGGGAAGGAAGTCTGTCACCAGCCCAAACAAATCCAGTGCCAGGCGGAGGACTACCCCGAGATTTCCATCGAAAACATCGGGCAGGTTGTACAGTGTGACGTCCACTTTGGACTGGTGTGCAAGAACGAAGACCAGCCCGGCCGATTCAAGATGTGCCTCAACTACAAGATCCGCGTCCTCTGCTGCATCCCTAACTCCAAATGCCCACCCACCACCTCACCTACCACCAGCCCCACCAGCACCATCATCCCAAGCACCGTCACATCACCCACCACGGTCACGACCTCCACCTCCACCAGCTACTCCACCACCACAGCGCCCACCTCCTCACAATCAACACCAATAAGCTCTACCAGCACCAGCACCTTCACGCCGACGCCTACTGTCATCCCCTCAACCACCACGACTTACCGCACGGAATCCACTACCATCTGTCAACCTGAACTGTGCTCCTGGACGGAATGGTTCGACGTTGACTTCCCCGCCTCGGGACCAAACCAGGGAGACTTCGAAACCTACCAGCACATCCGGGCTGCCGGGAAGGAAGTCTGTCACCAGCCCAAACAAATCCAGTGCCAGGCGGAGGACTACCCCGAGATTTCCATCGAAAACATCGGGCAGGTTGTACAGTGTGACGTCCACTTTGGACTGGTGTGCAAGAACGAAGACCAGCCTGGCCGATTCAAGATGTGCCTCAACTACAAGATCCGCGTCCTCTGCTGCATCCCTAACTCCAAATGCCCACCCACCACCTCACCTACCACCAGCCCCACCAGCACCATCATCTCAAGCACCGTCACATCACCCACCACGGTCACGACCTCCACCTCTACTAGCTACTCCACCTCAACAGCGCCCACCTCCTCACAATCAACACCAATAAGCTCTACCAGCACCAGCACCTTCACGCCGACGCCTACTGTCATCCCCTCAACCACCAAGACTTACCGCACAGAATCCACTACCATCTGTCAACCTGAACTGTGCTCCTGGACGGAATGGTTCGACGTTGACTTCCCCGCCTCGGGACCAAACCAGGGAGACTTCGAAACCTACCAGCACATCCGGGCTGCCGGGAAGGAAGTCTGTCAACAGCCCAAACAAATCCAGTGCCAGGCGGAGGACTACCCCGAGATTTCCATCGAAAACATCGGGCAGGTTGTACAGTGTGACGTCCACTTTGGACTGGTGTGCAAGAACGAAGACCAGCCCGGCCGATTCAAGATGTGCCTCAACTACAAGATCCGCGTCCTCTGCTGCATCCCTAACTCCAAATGCCCACCCACCACCTCACCTACCACCAGCCCCACCAGCACCATCATCCCAAGCACCGTCACATCACCCACCACGGTCACAACCTCCACCTCCACCAGCTACTCCACCACCACAGCGCCCACCTCCTCACAATCAACACCAATAAGCTCTACCAGCACCAGCACCTTCACGCCGACGCCTACTGTCATCCCCTCAACCACCACGACTTACCGCACGGAATCCACTACCATCTGTCAACCTGAACTGTGCACCTGGACGGAATGGTTCGACGTTGACTTCCCCGCCTCGGGACCAAACCAGGGAGACTTCGAAACCTACCAGCACATCCGGGCTGCCGGGAAGGAAGTCTGTCACCAGCCCAAACAAATCCAGTGCCAGGCGGAGGACTACCCCGAGATTTCCATCGAAAACATCGGGCAGGTTGTACAGTGTGACGTCCACTTTGGACTGGTGTGCAAGAACGAAGACCAGCCCGGCCGATTCAAGATGTGCCTCAACTACAAGATCCGCGTCCTCTGCTGCATCCCTAACTCCAACTGCCCACCCACCACCTCACCTACCACCAGCCCCACCAGCACCATCATCCCAAGCACCATCACATCACCCACCACGGTCACGACCTCCACCTCCACCAGCTACTCCACCACCACAGCGCCCACCTCCTCACAATCAACACCAATAAGCTCTACCAGCACCAGCACCTTCACGCCGACGCCTACTGTCATCCCCTCAACCAGCACCACTTACCGCACGGAATCCACTACCATCTGTCAACCTGAACTGTGCTCCTGGACGGAATGGTTCGACGTTGACTTCCCCGCCTCGGGACCAAACCAGGGAGACTTCGAAACCTACCAGCACATCCGGGCTGCCGGGAAGGAAGTCTGTCACCAGCCCAAACAAATCCAGTGCCAGGCGGAGGACTACCCCGAGATTTCCATCGAAAACATCGGGCAGGTTGTACAGTGTGACGTCCACTTTGGACTGGTGTGCAAGAACGAAGACCAGCCCGGCCGATTCAAGATGTGCCTCAACTACAAGATCCGCGTCCTCTGCTGCATCCCTAACTCCAAATGCCCACCCACCACCTCACCTACCACCAGCCCCACCAGCACCATCATCCCAAGCACCGTCACATCACCCACCACGGTCACGACCTCCACCTCTACTAGCTACTCCACCACCACAGCACCCACCTCCTCACAATCAACACCAATAAGCTCTACCAGCACCAGCACCTTCACGCTGACACCTACTGTCATCCCCTCAACCAGCACCACTTACCGCACGGAATCCACTACCATCTGTCAACCTGAACTGTGCTCCTGGACGGAATGGTTCGACGTTGACTTCCCCGCCTCGGGACCAAACCAGGGAGACTTCAAAACCTACCAGCACATCCGGGCTGCCGGGAAGGAAGTCTGTCACCAGCCCAAACAAATCCAGTGCCAGGCGGAGGACTACCCCGAGATTTCCATCGAAAACATCGGGCAGGTTGTACAGTGTGACGTCCACTTTGGACTGGTGTGCAAGAACGAAGACCAGCCCGGCCGATTCAAGATGTGCCTCAACTACAAGATCCGCGTCCTCTGCTGCATCCCTAACTCCAACTGCCCACCCACCACCTCACCTACCACCAGCCCCACCAGCACCATCATCCCAAGCACCGTCACATCACCCACCACGGTCACGACCTCCACCTCTACTAGCTACTCCACCTCCACAGCACCCACCTCCTCACAATCAACACCAATAAGCTCTACCAGCACCAGCACCTTCACGCCGACGCCTACTGTCATCCCCTCAACCAGCACCACTTACCGCACGGAAGCCACTACCACCTGTCAACCTGAATTTTGCTCCTGGACGGAATGGTTCGACGTTGACTTCCCCGCCTCGGGACCAAACCAGGGAGACTTCGAAACCTACCAGCACATCCGGGCTGCCGGGAAGGAAGTCTGTCACCAGCCCAAACAAATCCAGTGCCAGGCGGAGGACTACCCCGAGATTTCCATCGAAAACATCGGGCAGGTTGTACAGTGTGACGTCCACTTTGGACTGGTGTGCAAGAACGAAGACCAGCCCGGCCGATTCAAGATGTGCCTCAACTACAAGATCCGCGTCCTCTGCTGCATCCCTAACTCCAAATGCCCACCCACCACCTCACCTACCACCAGCCCCACCAGCACCATCATCCCAAGCACCGTCACATCACCCACCACGGTCACAACCTCCACCTCCACCAGCTACTCCACCACCACAGCGCCCACCTCCTCACAATCAACACCAATAAGCTCTACCAGCACCAGCACCTTCACGCCGACGCCTACTGTCATCCCCTCAACCACCACGACTTACCGCACGGAATCCACTACCATCTGTCAACCTGAACTGTGCACCTGGACGGAATGGTTCGACGTTGACTTCCCCGCCTCGGGACCAAACCAGGGAGACTTCGAAACCTACCAGCACATCCGGGCTGCCGGGAAGGAAGTCTGTCACCAGCCCAAACAAATCCAGTGCCAGGCGGAGGACTACCCCGAGATTTCCATCGAAAACATCGGGCAGGTTGTACAGTGTGACGTCCACTTTGGACTGGTGTGCAAGAACGAAGACCAGCCCGGCCGATTCAAGATGTGCCTCAACTACAAGATCCGCGTCCTCTGCTGCATCCCTAACTCCAAATGCCCACCCACCACCTCACCTACCACCAGCCCCACCAGCACCATCATCCCAAGCACCGTCACATCACCCACCACGGTCACAACCTCCACCTCCACCAGCTACTCCACCACCACAGCGCCCACCTCCTCACAATCAACACCAATAAGCTCTACCAGCACCAGCACCTTCACGCCGACGCCTACTGTCATCCCCTCAACCACCACGACTTACCGCACGGAATCCACTACCATCTGTCAACCTGAACTGTGCACCTGGACGGAATGGTTCGACGTTGACTTCCCCGCCTCGGGACCAAACCAGGGAGACTTCGAAACCTACCAGCACATCCGGGCTGCCGGGAAGGAAGTCTGTCACCAGCCCAAACAAATCCAGTGCCAGGCGGAGGACTACCCCGAGATTTCCATCGAAAACATCGGGCAGGTTGTACAGTGTGACGTCCACTTTGGACTGGTGTGCAAGAATGAAGACCAGCCCGGCCGATTCAAGATGTGCCTCAACTACAAGATCCGCGTCCTCTGCTGCATCCCTAACTCCAAATGCCCACCCACCACCTCACCTACCACCAGCCCCACCAGCACCATCATCCCAAGCACCGTCACATCACCCACCACGGTCACGACCTCCACCTCTACTAGCTACTCCACCTCAACAGTGCCCACCTCCTCACAATCAACACCAATAAGCTCTACCAGCACCAGCACCTTCACGCCGACACCTACTGTCATCCCCTCAACCACCACGACTTACCGCACGGAATCCACTACCATCTGTCAACCTGAATTTTGCTCCTGGACGGAATGGTTCGATGTTGACTTCCCCGCCTCGGGACCAAACCAGGGAGACTTCGAAACCTACCAGCACATCCGGGCTGCCGGGAAGGAAGTCTGTCACCAGCCCAAACAAATCCAGTGCCAGGCGGAGGACTACCCCGAGATTTCCATCGAAAACATCGGGCAGGTTGTACAGTGTGACGTCCACTTTGGACTGGTGTGCAAGAACGAAGACCAGCCCGGCCGATTCAAGATGTGCCTCAACTACAAGATCCGCGTCCTCTGCTGCATCCCTAACTCCAAATGCCCACCCACCACCTCACCTACCACCAGCCCCACCAGCACCATCATCCCAAGCACCGTCACATCACCCACCACGGTCACGACCTCCACCTCTACTAGCTACTCCACCACCACAGCACCCACCTCCTCACAATCAACACCAATAAGCTCTACCAGCACCAGCACCTTCACGCCGACGCCTACGGTCATCCCCTCAACCAGCACCACTTACCGCACGGAATCTACTACCACTTGTCAACCTGAACTGTGCTCCTGGACGGAATGGTTCGACGTTGACTTCCCCGCCTCGGGACCAAACCAGGGAGACTTCGAAACCTACCAGCACATCCGGGCTGCCGGGAAGGAAGTCTGTCACCAGCCCAAACAAATCCAGTGCCAGGCGGAGGACTACCCCGAGATTTCCATCGAAAACATCGGGCAGGTTGTACAGTGTGACGTCCACTTTGGACTGGTGTGCAAGAACGAAGACCAGCCCGGTAAATTCAAGATGTGCCTCAACTACAAGATCCGTGTCCTCTGCTGCATCCCTAACTCCAACTGCCCACCCACCACCTCACCTACCACCAGCCCCACCAGCACCATCATCTCAAGCACCGTCACATCACCCACCACGGTCACGACCTCCACCTCTACTAGCTACTCCACCTCCACAGCACCCACCTCCTCACAATCAACACCAATAAGCTCTACCAGCACCAGCACCTTCACGCCGACGCCTACTGTCATCCCCTCAACCAGCACCACTTACCGCACGGAAGCCACTACCACCTGTCAACCTGAATTTTGCTCCTGGACGGAATGGTTCGACGTTGACTTCCCCGCCTCGGGACCAAACCAGGGAGACTTCGAAACCTACCAGCACATCCGGGCTGCCGGGAAGGAAGTCTGTCAACAGCCCAAACAAATCCAGTGTCAGGCGGAGGACTACCCCGAGATTTCCATCGAAAACATCGGGCAGGTTGTACAGTGTGACGTCCACTTTGGACTAGTGTGCAAGAACGAAGACCAGCCCGGTAAATTCAAGATGTGCCTCAACTACAAGATCCGCGTCCTCTGCTGCATCCCTAACTCCAACTGCCCACCCACCACCTCACCTACCACCAGCCCCACCAGCACCATCATCTCAAGCACCATCACATCACCCACCACGGTCACGACCTCCACCTCCACCAGCTACTCCACCTCCACAGCGCCCACCTCCTCACAATCAACACCAATAAGCTCTACCAGCACCAGCACCTTCACGACAACACCTACGGTCATCCCCTCAACCAGCACCACTTACCGCACGGAATCTACTACCACTTGTCAACCTGAACTGTGCTCCTGGACGGAATGGTTCGACGTTGACTTCCCCGCCTCGGGACCAAACCAGGGAGACTTCGAAACCTACCAGCACATCCGGGCTGCCGGGAAGGAAGTCTGTCACCAGCCCAAACAAATCCAGTGCCAGGCGGAGGACTACCCCGAGATTTCCATCGAAAACATCGGGCAGGTTGTACAGTGCGATGTCCACTTTGGACTGGTATGCAGGAATGAAGACCAGCCCGGTAAATTCAAGATGTGCTTCAACTACAAGATCCGCGTCCTCTGCTGCACCCCTAACTACTACTGCCCACAGTCCACCACGCCATCCCGTGCCCCTTCAACCATCTCTACGGCATCAGAAACCACCAGTTATACTACTTCTATTCCTACGTCTACACCATGTTTCTGCAAAATAGGAGATGACGTTTATTCACCTGGTAAATTTTCTCTTTTTTTTATTTTTTTTTTACGTATTTCCTTCATTTGTCACTATATTTTTCATTGTCTTTACGTTTTTCATTTTTTCATGTTCATATGTCTTTATGAAAGAAAAACAAGAAAAATGTCAACCATGATAGAAAGAGTAAACAGAGCAACATACACACAGTCGAACAGCTCAACACCATTAGAGCAATGCCCATTCCATTCCCCAGCAATAGAGGCCCCCTGGCCTACTCTTCCAGTTCTATTGTACAGCATGATGCCTTGTGGTGTCCACTCTCACCTTCTTTTACACCCCCAGTCTCTTCGTTGGCAGGGCAGCCTGAGTAGCTGCAAAGTCCTATAGTTGGTGTCAGCACTGCTCAGCCACAACTAAAACGTCAGTGTTTTGTCACCATTATTTTCATCCTAAATACAAAACACAGCACCATACCTGCTGCTATGAAAAATATTAACTCTGTCCCAGATGAAACCAGGACACCTGGAAATGTAATGCCTTGTTAAATTTTGATTTTTTATTATTTTCTGTCTCTTTCTGACTGCATTTTCTTTCTTTCTTCAGGTGATGTGATTTATAACAGAATGGACAGTGATGGATGTAGATTTTATGCCATTTGCAGTCAAGCATGTTCAGTTGAACGATACACCGGACCTTGTAATGTTACTACTCCTGTAACTACTACTTCCCCTCAGACACCTACTGTAACAACATCAGCTCCATACCCTCCTTCAGGTTGTGTTTCTAGTACTTACCCTCCCCTACAGGTATGTAGTTCCTGTGTTATATTATGATTGCTGAAATAACATTGGTGGTAGTTTGATACCACAAAAGAACTGTCAGCAGTCTTTAAAACTTACACATCCAGATTGTCAGAATAACTGTTGCTAGTGATGGACAATATACAACATAAAATTTTTATGTGCCTACTTTATATATATATATATTGCAAACTAAGAAAAATGTACTTTTTTTCTTATGATTTCAGTGATAGCAAAAAATGCTTTTCGATGCACTGCATTGCATAAGTAACAAACCTTCTTAGTGAAACAGAAGAGCAAATTTTCTTGTGTATTTTCCCTCTTGATTAAATGGAAAAATCTAATCTACCATGGAAATTTGTAACTGTTTCTGTTCTCCTATCCTCTTACCAGTACTTTTTTTTTTTTAATGGTGATTGTCTGTGCTGATAGTGAAGTACAGTATGCATATACATGTATACTTATCCAGTTCAAAGGATATCAGTTCCCTTAACTTAAAAAATATCTCACAAACTCTCAGAAGAGCTCCTAATGCAGAATGAATAGCTGGAATTAAGGCTTTACCTCCTTCTAGTATAAAAAAATTGAATTGTGCAGAACACTGTAAACCTTCTGCTGCCAGTGAAGATTTTCATTTCAGTTCTTGTTCCAGATTTGGAAAGCAAAGCAATTTCCGATTCTCCATACCGCGGTCAGAAGAATGAATACCTCTGGTCAACATCTTAAACCATTAGTACTACAAATTCAAAAGAAGGAACTTATATATTCATTTGCTTTCCAACAACACTGTCACTGGAAACGTTACACAATTGAACTACAAATATGAGTAAAATTCATACCTGTTTGCAAATTCCCGTGATAGCAATTGTTGTTTATTTTGCAGCCTGGCCAGAGATACAAATTATCCAACTGTACAGAAATCATCTGTGAGGGAGACAACAAAATAAAAGTAGTCCAAACAATCTGCCCACCTGTAAAGGAAATTAGCTGTGCAAACAAATATCCACCAATACTGGTACCTGATGAAAATCGCTGCTGTTACCACTACGAGTGTCAATGTAAGTATCAGTAGATTAAGGAATTACATTTTTGGAAATAAGCAAAACTTTGCACAGAATATATAGGGAGTTTGTTTTCCTAAGTTTGCTCTTGAAATTGTAGTATATTCACTTCATTGCCTAAATTCTTTCTTCTGCATTAACTTTCATGTTAATCCTCTAAATATTTTCTCTCCACCAGGTGTGTGCAGTGGATGGGGTGATCCTCATTATATTACTTTTGATGGAACCTACTACACTTTCCTTGAAAACTGCACTTATGTCCTGGTGAAACAGATTGTACCTAAATACGACAACTTCCGTGTTTACATTGACAATTATTACTGCGATTCAAAAGATGGACTTTCCTGTCCCAAATCAATTATTATTTTCTACAAATCTGCAGAAGTGGTGCTGACCCGTGAACTCATGAATGGTGTGATGACGAATGTGGTAAAATATTTTTTTTAATTATTTCTGTATTTTTGAAAAAGACAAATAAGGTCCATAGGCCTTACTGATTTTCATTTGAAATATAGCCTGTTAAGAGTATCAGATCACAGAGGTGACAAGGGCAGAAGAAATCATTAGTTTAAAAAATGATTATACTAATTTCTTCAAACTTAGTGTCACAAACAGCTTAGCACTACGCAGGTATGAATACATTACATGTGTATTTGCATGTATATAAATGACACTAGGAAACAGATTAATACAGCTGAAGACAGAAAGAATGCTTACACTGCTACTTGATCCATGTTTCCTAAAAACTAATGCACTGTGCCTTTCACTTATGTAAGCAAACACATTATGAATAAACACAAATGCAAATTGCAAGCATCATTCTTCTCTCATGGTCAGACTGGTATGTATCCCATAGTGGCTGGCTGACTAGGAATTGCTTTCTTTGCATGGAGAACTTCAGGCACCAAACAAAGCTATAACATGATTCCTTCTCTGATCCCTTGCTGGGAAGAGTGGTATAGCTGAAGAAGAGGGGAGACCAGGGGTGTCACTTCATTTTAAGATCCTAACTCAGTGTTGACAGCCAATGAAAACCAGAAGTCAGTCCCAGTGTTACACTGGTGGATTTATTAGGTGGTTAGAGAACAGAAAGAGGTGAGATGATTAGTTTGTCTTAATATGTACTCTCCCTCTTCTGAGCCAGGCAAACCTCTCCTTACTTACAACCAGAAAGTCAAGCTGAAATAATCAGTCCAGTGATTCCCAGTGAAAGAGAACAGTAACTGACTGTTCTAACTCTGACTTTATTTCAATTCAATTCAAAGAAAGTTGCAGAATAATTCCTGACAAAAAGTTATTAAATGAGTATGTCCACCTCTTATAAAACACAGACTACAAATGGAACAGGTTAGATTAAAGAATAAACATGATCACTAGGTAAAATTGGCAATGGGGACATTTGACTTCATTTTGAGTTCATACAACTCTTCCAATGCCACACAACATGTAGTATAGGGATGGTGTGATTTTGCAGCAAAGTTATTACACAATAACGGCAGGAATATTTCTGTAGCTAAAGAAAACTACCAGTCATTTTTTATATGAAGAATATTTACATGAAACAAAATTATGAAGGATACAAACAAAATACTTGAGTTTAGAATGCTGTACATTAGCACACAACCTGCACAAACACAGTACTTAGAAGTCACTTAGGTTATTTTGTCACAGTATATCAACTTAGCAATACAAGCTGAGAAATTAATGCGTTATATGTTGTTACTGAAATGCAAAAGGGATTGGATATGATGCGCAACAATACCGAGTTAAGCATGATTATGAAGATTATAAAATGCATTATTGAAAACAGACAGAAGCAGTGCTTATTGTGAAGTTGTGCTTTTTTTTTTTTAACTCTGCATTCAGATGTACTTCAACAAAAAGATTGTCCAACCAGGCTTTAAAAAGGATGGCATTTATTTCTCCACACTTGGCATCAATATGATTGTTGAAATACCAGAAATTGGTGCAACCATCACCTTTAGTGGGCTGATTTTCTCCGTGAAACTTCCGTACAGCAAATTTGGCAACAATACTGAAGGACAATGTGGTAAGATAGATATATTAATGGTATTTTCCCCATCCTCTGGTAGTTAATCTCACCCACTCTGCCTATGAAGGATCATGATAGACAGAAATATTTTGAATAGTAGTAAGATAGAATCAAGAACAGTTCTGGTCTTCGTCTTCTGTAAGACCAAACGTTTATTATTTCAGCAACCTGCTTTTTGATTTGGGATTTGGGTTTGGGGTTTGTTAACTAAATTAAAGCTCATATGATGTAAAGAAAGCAGTCCTTGTGAAGCAGGACACCTTACACATTTCATGAGCGCATCACATCTAAACTTGACACCAGCACAATAATGTGTGATGATGTAGATCATCATCATCACATATCACAGATGTGGTGTATGACGCTTATATAGCTTGTCTCTGATATCTTCCAGGAACATGTACAAATAACAAAGCAGATGAATGCCGCTTGCCAAGTGGTAAGATCATTTCTTCCTGTCCCCAAATGGCTCATCACTGGCTTGTTGGTAACAACACACCATGCCATGGAGTACCACCACCAACACTCATAACCACACCTCCACCAAGGCCTCAGTGTAAAGTTCCTGAACTCTGCAAGATTATCCTGAGCAAGTAAGAAAAAAAAAATGAATGAATTTGCTCTTTCCAGACAGAAATGTCTCAGTATCCTATAAAACGAGTAAGAAATGTAGCCCTACCATGTAATTATAGCTGAAAACCTCATCCTAATGTCAGGAAATATATAGTAAAGTGCCTCTGAAAAAAACCTCCTCTCCTTTTAGGACATGCACCCAAAGATAGCTGAGCAAGGAGAGGTGAAATCAGAAAATGAGGGAGACAGCCAGCACTGAAGTACTTAATTCCTGGGTTGCTATCACAAGCATTTCTCCCTCTGCTTTTCAGAGTATGTTTACTCACTCTTAGTCTCACTATTAAAGTAAGGACTGAACTTTAAAATTGAAGTGAGCCATTAGTCCAAAAGGTAACGAACTTGGTTACCAATGAGGATAACAAAGCAGGTAGAAACATCTCAGCCAAAGTGTCTTTCAGTCTTTGTATACGCTAGGTGCAATACGGAGATCCAACACCAACAAAGGTCTGTTTCCTGCAGTATTTCCTATGCGTGTGTGAGCTCTGGCAAGTTTTATTTCAACTGTGTCATTTATAAAGGCCATTGTCTGCACACTCACTGTAGTGTCTAATAAGTTATGAGCTATTCTATGTGCAATTTTTCTATCTCTTGGATACTCTTAGCATCCTTTTTTCATCTATCTGATGCAATTGCCTTCTTCATGAAATTTCTGACGTCAGGCTGATGAGAAGTTATGTACACTTACATACACACAATAACTATTAGCCTCTTTAGAAAAAAGTAGAGATTCCAACTTCCTAGCCTTTCCCTTCCTGAGTCTATGTCCCACATTAGTGGCCATTTTTACACTTAACTGTTTGTATATAATGACTTGTTAACATTAAAGGCTTTTGGTTTCTTTTCTGTCTGCAGAGTTTTTGCAAAATGCCATGATGTGATACCCCCAGAACCATTTTTCAAAGGATGCGTTTTTGATGGGTGTCGCATGACTGAAGAATCCATGCAGTGTTCCAGTCTGGAGATATATGCTACAGAGTGTGGTTCTAGAGGTGTCTGCATTGACTGGAGAGGAAAGACAAACAACATCTGCCGTAAGTATTGCAGAACTCAAAAATGTGTGTGTAAAACAGTAATAATTAGTGTTTTATTCAGTAAGCACATCATGCATCTTACAATTGACTATCATATTTTACCTACAAAAAGTCCTTATTGACAAAAGCCCCAGATGAAGGCAGCAATGCCAGAGTCACTTTGGCTGCAAGATGATCTACTATCAATTTTTTACCTACTATCTACCATTAGATCCCCTTTCAATTCTTCATCTTTTGTCCTTTTTTCCCATACAGCATACAACTGTCCAGCAAACATGGAATACAAGCCATGTGGGTCCATTAATCCTGCTACCTGTGAGCCAAGGTATGGAAAGACCAAAAAAACCAACTGCTTCTCTTTGTCTTTTTTCTACTTTTACCTACCTACTTCCCTTACTAAATTGAACTATTTCATAATTAAACATCTCATGAATTTGCATACTTTATTCAAGATTTATATATATCAGTCAGCTCTATGAAAATGCACTTGCTGTTGCACTTTGGAAAAGTAAATTACTTTGTCTCCTTTTTATCTGGCATGGCGACCTTCTGTACATGCCTCTTTCTCCAGCTCTAGTGAAAAAAACCATGATATTCAAATACATACATTCCACCCACTCTAGCTCTGTGGACCATCCTGGCTATGGAGTAACTGAAGGATGTTTCTGTCCTGAAGGAACAACACTCCTGAGTGAAGACAGCAGCATCTGTGTTTCTGAATGTTGTAAGTACTCTGTAACTGGTTTGGGGAATAAATAGAGGTCTGGATTGGTGGTTATGAGGCCTGAGTTCTACTGCCATCTTTTACATGGTCAGTTCATGGGCAATTCGATTTATTTAAGCTCCTCTGATCTCCCATCTAAAATAGAATAATAAACAATACCACCTTTTCTCCATCTTTACTTACATGAGACTTGGCAAGATGGAAGAATTCTGTCATTTATATTTCATAAGAACTAGTCTGCATATTCATTTTCTTGTTAGATTTATCTTCATAGTATTTCTATTTGAAACTGCACAAACTTATTAATTTTGTCACTTTTCAGTAGTATAAATCTCCATTCCTTTTTTTTTTTTTTTCAGCTTGTAGGGAACCAAATGGAGTATACAGAGGGGTGAGTATCACTATCAACTTGATTTATAAAGTACAGACAGGTGAAGCAAGAGGACTTTTGAGGTTTCACAAGAACAAAGTTATGCTTAAGTTTGGAGAGACTTTCGGGTTTTTTCAAACATTTGTTCCCCTTCAATCTTAAAAAAAAATAATTCTGAGTGTGAAAGCAGAAACCACATTACTTCCTAAGAAATTAAACAGCAAATAATGGGATATTCTTTCAATAACCATCACCTCACAAAAAAAGGGAAAACAGACAGATGGTATTAGTGGAACTTTGGCCATCTGCTTCTTTTATTTCCTCAAATTTGGTCTATTAAAGTAACTAGAGACAAAGTTGCAGATGGGTAACAAACTTTACCTGTTGCTGATAATGCTGACTGCATTCTTAGTTCCTCAACCGCATACAAATTATAGAAATTTATCTCTGTAATCTAATGTGTAAATGAATATGTCATATGATAGTTTCTTATTCAAAAATGCATGCAGAGTTCAATTCCTTCTCCTTTAGATCCCTGTATCCCTCGGACTAACACTACTAGTAAATAGAAATTGTAAGCTGTGTGAACATGCGAACATGCTGAGAACCTTAGTGGCCTCCAGGATCTTCTCTTAATTAGATTCAGTTTGAGCGTTTCTTATCAAAATACTAGAACCATGAAAAGGCTGATGTTATTAGGTATCACTGTATCCATGACTAAGAGAAATAGAAACAAATAAATTGATTTTGTTTTGAACTTACTTTTTTTTTTTTTTTCATACAGCCAGGAGAAAAATGGACAACAAATTGCCAGGAATGTGTCTGTGACAGATACACTCTCAGAGTGCAGTGTACAAAACATGTTTGTTCTATGCCACAGCAAAAAGCTTGTTACGAACCAGGTTACGTGCCTGTTCAGATACAGATACCAGAAGATCCATGCTGTACCAGGACTGAGTGCTGTAAGTACTGTCTCAGTTCTTTATAATGGGAAATATACTATATTCATTTGGGGGAACTACAGCAGTAATTTCTCTTTTTTTTATACTTTGCATTAATCTCATAACTCTTTCTTAAGATTTTCTTGCAAAGTATTTACTAGATGCCAGAAGAGAACAAAAATAAAGATGAATAGATTTTACCTAGATAGACACAGAAAAGTAACTGTAAATCTGCAATTTGACTTTTGGAAGGAAAAAAAAAAACAAAACTTTAACGCTGCCACCACCTGAAACAATATCCAAAAGCTATTCAAAACCTCTTCTTTTTCAAAGACCAGCATAAACTGTTTATCTTACCTTAAAAGATCTCTTGAATTTTTAAAAATTGTTCAAGAGAGTTTCTGAGCCTCTGGAGAGTCATCAGATTTTCCAGTCAGCACAGATTTCTCTTTAGAAATATGTCTTTCCAGCAATCACTGCTCTATTCTTCTCAGCGAATGCTTTGTTTTGCAAAGGTTATAGAAAGGCCGTTCACTTTAAAAATAGCTGGGCAAATATACTGAAATAGCCATTAAACTAGTCTGTGTAAATTTTTATCTACAACATCGTATCTGCCTCATTGGAAAACTTCTGAAGTTCATAAAAAACAAACTTGCTTTTGTTTAAAAATTCTGAGTTCACTATTTTCTATCTTTTTTACATTATACAGACTGTAATACCAGCCTCTGCCCTGAGGCCACACACCAGTGCTTAGAGGGACAGGAAATAATCACAGTAACACAGCCTGGAAAATGCTGTCCTACCTTTGAATGCAGTAAGTACCATGTACTTTTTTCAATGTGTTACTCAGAGCTATGAATACAAAAACCTTGAAAGAGAAAGACGCAAGTTATCAGTGATATTATATGGGGCCAACAAAGCAGCAGTTTCTTCATATACTTCTGCTTCTTAAATTTTGTACCTCTATGACACTCTTTCTTCCTTCTTTCCAGGACATGGCTGTGTAGTCAATGAAACCTACTATGCAGTAAGTACAAAGAGTAACTCAATAAAATACAACTTTACATAGGTTCACAATGCAACATTTTTGAGATCACTATCATAGACCACATTTGGCAGGAAGGCCTGTGATAAAACATTACTAATTGAGGCCAGCATATCAACACCCTTCCTACAAGCAAGAACATTTTCTGCTCTACTTTATATATTAGTAGAATTTACTTAGAAAATGAGAAGCATGGATATTACCAACAACAGAAACTCTGCTTAAATTAAACAAACAAAATGGTAAATTAAAATAAAAGTATTTAAGGATAGTTTAGCCCATACGCACAGTTCAGCTTTGGTCTGTGATGTACGTACAGAACGCAACTTGCTTTCACTAATAATGATTTTTCTTCTGACTTTTCCCAGCCTGGAGCTGTGATACCATCAGGCCCCTGTGAAACCTGCACCTGCTCTGAATCCTCTTACTCAAGCCTTCAGCAGGTTGCTGTCAAGTGCCAGCCTGTTATCTGTGACACCTACTGCCCAATGGTGAGTACTATTTCGCAGTCAGTAATTCCTACCACACTCAGTTCAAGTAGCTGCAAACATGGTCAGTGTCCTCGCTCAATGGCATTTCCTCTCTCTTTCTTTTAAACCAGGGATATAAGTATACAGTGGAACCTGGAAAGTGCTGCGGCACATGCAAGGCAGAGGCCTGTATAGTGAACATGGGAGACAACACTACACACGTGCTCAAGGTAACTAACCCTGTTTCAGTTCACTTTTGGTGAACTGTTAGCCTTTCCACTCTTTCCTTGTCTCTATCACATTCACTTCCCAGGCTTTTTCTCATGTTAGACTAATGCTTATTCAGATGGGATGAACTGTCTCACATGGCTTGAACAGCACCTCAGCCATGAGGCTGAGGCTTCTGTAAGCAACCGTGATACTGAACAGTGGCTTTCAGAACTCAAAATCAAATATATATATATATGTGAAAGCAGTGGGTTACCTTATTTGCCTTCAGCTCTGAAAAGGCAACACAGATTTCGCTCAAAGGATACTTTTGTTTTTCTGTCTGTGGAGGCAGATTCTGCTCCAAACAGTGAGTCTCGAGGTAGCTGAGAGCTTCGGGACAGAGTAAGTCAATGAAAAGAGCAGAAATTCTGCCATGTATCTGCATGGGATTATGTCATGCCATAAATTCTCACAACACAAATTAGTCTTTCCAGATGAGTCCACATACTTTTCCCATGCATACAAAAAAACATTATCATATCTAGATAAAAATACAGCCTCTTCGCTTGGTTAATGAAGAAGACTTACGGCAGTATGATAATATGACAAGTAACCATCAGCTGCAATTCAAGGACATTATTCAAAATAATCACATTGCAATACACAGCAATGACAGAACACTGGTTGTTTGGGAGGGGCGGGTTGTTTCATTTTTATGCAAGAAGATTTTTATTCACCTTTATCTAATTTAATTACTTTCAGATTGGAGAATACTGGAATCAGCCTGGTAATAACTGTACAGCCTACACATGTGAAAAACACAACGGACAGTTCATTACAGTCATCGTAAAGAAAACCTGTCCCTACTTTAACGCTGATGACTGTGATCCAGTAAGTACTCTTTTACCTGTTCTCATGTTTGATTGAAAAGATTGCAGTGGTTAGCACCAGTGATAGCAGGATCATGATGTCCAGTGAAAATACCTAGAAGAAGCATCACAATTTTATCCTCTGTGAATCTGGTCCCCATCAAATTTAACTTCTAAAAAGCAAATTGATATTCAAAAGGTCCATATATCCTTACTGAATCAGAAAGATCACAGCATAATGTTTTGGATTCCTAAAAGTGCCAAGGGACTAGGAGCAAGAATCTTAACAGAAAATAATGGGATTTTTTTTCCTAAATTATTTAGGCTTTCAATCTATTTTTTAGAATTCAGCCACTGACTGCAAAGGCGAAGGAAAACAAGCTATTTCGGTTCACAACATTAGTCAATTTAATACAGGTCATGGTAGATCAGAACCAGCCCGAGACATCTGGGGATTCAGTATTTCATTAACTGTGTTACTCTGTCTGACATAATCCTTCATCTGCACAGACTTCGGTCCTTCAAAATATCCTACATGTGCTACAAGCTTTATTTTGAAATTTTACTACTGAATTCTGATGATAGCAAAGTAATTACAGTCTTCCCCAATGTCTGCCTGCAAACAACTCAATATTCAGTTTTAGTAGTAGTTATATGTATGTACTATATGTAGTAGTGAGCCCTGCTTGAAATTAGATTCCATGTCAATACAAAGAACTTTCTGGCACTAGAGAAACCTAGGAAGCAGGGAAAGTCTCGCTATTAATATGCAGATAGGAAATGTAAGTTACCTTTTTCTGTTTTCTCACTCAAGAATACCATCAAGCTATCAGATGATGGATGCTGTAGAGAGTGCTCGATAGTACCGACAGGTAAGTAATGATAATTTTGAGTAGAAGCACCATATGTACCTTATTAGGTGTATTAGTCCAACTTACACAGTACATGCAAAGACAGAAGAGGTGAACAGACCAAGTCTGGGACAACTGTCTTGCCCTGGGGTGAGAAAGATGGTAAGGGACAGAATGTTTCCAGCACACATTTTAGGGCTTTTGAAAACATGGATATGGAGAACTTTCCCATCCCTTACTGTTATATATGAGCCTCTTAATGAGATGGAGAGGACTCTGTCTATTCTCCAATTTCCACAGATACATTCTCTTTAAGGAAGAAAGCGAAGATGGTCCTGGAAGGTGGGTGTGCATCGAGCAGTTGCCACAGCACTGTTCTTGATTTCTACATTCTGCGCCAATGCTGCATAAGGGAAAAGTAGTTTTCTATTTGTTGCTAAAACAAGAAGAAAAAAAAGAAAAAAAGCCATCATTTAGCTATAAGCAATTAAAGGAGAAATGCATTGTGACCTAATTTTCTATTTCAGCTCCATCCATCTCAGTTTTCTTCTACGAATTGCCTATCATATACAGATATCTATCTACATGGACATATATTTTAAAATATTTTCTCTTGGTTTGTGGCAAAAACAGGTTGTAAGAAGCACAATACCACTACTGTCATCAAGCACCGCGGATGTGTATCTCCTGCACCTGTTGAGATGACATACTGTGAAGGCAGCTGTGATGCTTACTCACGGTAAGTGGTATAACAGACAATTGTGGTCTCCTGTCTTTTATTTGCTAAAACAGTGACATAAAGCAAATTTCTAGTTATTTTCTAGTATGTCCAAAACCCACCCAGCCATCAACTGTTCCCGTTGTGCTAACTAGAATTTTTAACAGACACGATGCTATATTAGCTTTATTACCTCAAGACTCACCAGGTCTTAACAGCCTGTTCAATGTGATAGTGAACAGACCTGAATTACGATCTTGCCCACGTAAAAGTAAGGTTATTTGTTTCGTACTAGTCTCTCATTTTGGACTGGCTTGATATATGATCTGGATTATTTCATTCACTTTTTCTGTGTCTTAATGAATCACAGAATCATAGAACTGTTTGGGTTGGAAGGGACATTTAAAGATCATCTAGTTCCAACCCCCTGACACACTTTCCATTGGATTAGGATAAAAAGCTAGATTCATCCATTTTTAAAATGAGGAGCAACTTCTATGTCACCAAAATCCTCTAAGAATAGTAATATCAAGCCATATCCTCACGTGTAAACACACAACAATTGGTTATACTTAGTAATGGGTGAAAGGGGAATCGATGTCTCACATCATCTCTGAATCTTTCTCTTCTGTTGGTTTTCCAATCAGATATTCTCAAGAGGCAAACATGATGGAACATAAATGCTCATGTTGTCAGGAAGTCCAGACTAGCATAAGAAAGGTGACTCTGATGTGCAGTGATGGAACCCACCTTGATCACTCATACACCTACGTGGAGCAATGCAGCTGTGTGGGTGCTGAGTGCGTTCCCCAAGACATTGTCAACCAACAACAGCAAACAGGCAATATATGAGGCAAAGACCTCTCAAGAAAAAGGAAATGTCTAAAATTAGAACTAAAGAGAAGCCAAACAAGAGTTGAACATAGACTAAAACAAACCTTTGGAAAAAAAAAAAAAGTAACAAAAGCAGCTAAAATTTTGGACAAACAGACGATATTTTCTGCATACAAGCTCAATATATCTGTCTACATTATTTCAGTTTTCATTACCATTGTATCTCATACTGGTTTTCATGTCTTTTCTTTGACATCTTGAGAGGTACAGTGTAAGATCATTTTGACATTTGTTGCTAGTTTGTATGTCTTCTGGAAAGCACTATACCATAAGACTGAGAGCTTACATTTACACAATGTCAACATTCTTTTCTGGCTTGACGCTTTCCTATGGTCACATAATTAATATACACTGTATAGGCATAAAATAAACTTTACTGCATACGAAAAAAAAGTTTTGCTGGTCATTGCATTCTGCAATCGCTTGACAATATCTAAGATTTCCATTGAGGTAGACTGACTTATTTTGTAACATCTTCATTCCAGTTTACTGAGACAGATCCAAAAAAAAAAAAAAGGAAGAAAACTGTACCTCTCTTTTTCTTTCTTTTTCTTTTTTTGCATTATGGAAAATTTAGTTTGCGAAAAGCCATACCTTCTCAAAACTGTAAAATTCAATATTATAAACAATTTATAGGGCATTTTCCCTATCTATGCTTGTGAGAAAGAAAGACAGACAGACGGAAAGGAAGAAAGACTGAAAGATAGAAAGCCTGTCATAAGAAGCTGCTGCATACTACTCTTTGTTTACATAACACCATCAGCATATTAACTGTATGAAAATTTGGAATTTTTTTTTTGTTTGTGGTTAACTGTTTACAGAAGAAGTATATATATATATATATATTGCCAACAGGGGCATATGAAGGATTTTTGTGAACAATAATAATAATAATAATATATGTAAATTCTTTCCTAGGAAGCTTTTTAAAAGTTGTACCATTGCTATTTATTTTGTTTTTGGAAAATTGATTTATTGGGCCATTTATTTCAGAATTAATGTTACCCCATTTCTTAGTCTTAGTCATGTTATCTGGGTGTGGTGTATTTTCTTCTTCCATTTTGTGTTGGAATATTGTTTTATTTTTGTTCTTTATGAAAAAAGGAATGATGATTAATAAATTTTAAGCATTTTACAGCATGTGTCCTCTGTCTTTTCTCTGAATCACTCACATGAGCATTGCTGACCCTAAAAGATATTTGCTTCCCACTCTACTACATCCATACCTCAATAGGTCCACAGAATCACAGAATAGTTGAGGTAGGAAGGGACCTCTGGAGGTCATCTGGTCCAACCCCCCTACTCTAGTAGGAACACCTAGAGGAGATTGCCCATGACCATGCCCATGCAGCTCAAGACCCACAACCTCTCTGGGCAACCTGTGCCAGTGCTCAGGCATCTGCAGAGCACAGAAGTGCTTCATATGTTCAGATGAAAACCCTTGTGTACCAGTTTGTGCCTATTGCCTCTGGTCCTGGCACTGGGCACCACTGACAGGAGCCTGGCTCCGTCCCCTCAGGTACTGACAGACAACGATGAGATCCCTCTAAGCCGCCTCTTCCCCAGGCTGAGCAGGCCCAGCTCTCCCAGCCTCTCCTCACGGGAGAGGAGCTCCAGGCCTTTGGTCATCTTGGTGGCCTTGTGCTGGATTCTTTTCAGTATGTCGATGTCTGTGTTGTACTGGGAGACCCAGAACTGGACTCAGTATTCCAGGTGTGGCCTCACCAGTGCTAGGCAGAGGGGAAGGATCACCTCCCTCAACCTGCTAGTGATATTCTTCCTAACCAGCCAAGAATACCATCAGCCTTCTTAGTGGCAAGGACATACTGCTGGTTCATGTTAAACTTGGTGTCTACCAGGACCCCCAGGTCCTTTTTGGCTGAGCTGCTTTCCAGCTGGGTGGCCCGGAGCATGTGCTGGTGCCTGGAGTTGTTCCTCCCCATGTACAGGACCATGCAATTCTCCTGGTTGCACTTCTTAATATTCTTGTCCACCGTCTTCTCCAGCCTGTCTAAGTCCCTCTGGATGGCTCTGTGGCCCTCTGGAGAGTCAGCCACTCCCCCTATTTTCATGTTGTCCACAAGACACTTTTGATCTCCAAGTCAAAAGTCAGTCTGGGCTGTGGTACCTAACCCCCTGTAGAGCTTTGATACTGCTTTGAATGAAAGACACTCAAAAGCAGATACTGAAAGTGTTCCAAGCATATCACTTCTGATGCTATCAATTAGTGAGCTTTCAGTAAGCAACCATATTTTGGGTCTGTACATATTTTATAACTCTGAAAGTTCTTTATCTTACTGACTGAAACTACCTAAAGTCCTCTAAACTAGTCAATCTCATATTTTAGTGCCCACTGAAACTGACATAAATCTCAAACAACCCTGAAATTGCACTGCTGCAAATTTACACGTTCTGGCAAGTTACCATGCAGCTATACTTTGAACCAGCTACCACAGATCTGACTGATCATTGTATAATGACAAGTTTTACACAATTTAAAAATGACTCCTCTAGGCCCAGTAGAGGGAACAGTAAAAATTAAGGGTGATGAGCTTTTTCCTAACTTACAGTTTGGACAACTCAGTAACATTTCTTTCGTAGTTGTATCAGGATTAATTGGGTAACAACATAGGATTTCTGCAGATACCCTGCTTAGGCTGCTTTTCTCACCTGTTTTTCTTTACAGAACAGGAACTACCCGTATACTTGCCCATTCAGAGGTGAGCACTTGGTTGTCTGTGAGGATGACCAGTAACTTACTTCCTCCTGGCAACAATCTGCCCTAATTCCTCCCAATTTCCTGCTGACAAATTGTTACTTCACTGTGGTTTTTGGCTTTTCACAAAACTTTTTTTTCCTGTCTTCAGCCTTTTTTGCTTCCCAGCATTACAGGCTTCCTAAATTTTCCTTTACATAGAAGCTGTCTTTGCTCTGAAATATTGCTGACACGTGAGGTAATAGCTCCAAAGTAAATCAATGACTCCCTCCTAAAAACTGGGATGGATGTGATCAGTTACACCTCTCATAAATTAATTACTAATTTTGTAAACTATACATAAATATTAAAGTCAATAAACAATTACGTGGAAGAAAGTGATTGGCTTGGTAGCCCTTTACTGACACAAGTCAGAATACTGTGCAGGTCACACTGAACTTTATTACTGTAGATAATTAATGTATATTACCTTAACACTAGATGGCTCTAGGCTCACAGTTTACAAAGCCTAAATGAAAAGGTGTTCTTTCAATAGGATTTCTTTCAAAGCGCTTTGAAGTATGCCACATAATAACTATTGCTTTGGTTTCCAATCATCAAGATAAATTTTGGTCTTAATTATCTCTTGAATCTACAGGCATCCATTCTAAACAATGTCCCAAGACTTATGTCACTATTTTTATTTTTTTTCCCTTATCTGGTCATCTTTGAAACACAAATCACAGAATTTATTCTATCTGTATAAAAAACATTCAAAAGCTTTGTGTCTAAGTTCAATACTGGCCATCAGAGGTCCTTCCCTGGGGATTCATAATTTCCTCCCTGTTCAGGACTTTTGTTACATGGCCTAACTATTGCATGACCAGCTTTTTTCCCACTTTTCTACACACCATTTTAAAACTCAGTAGTATAAATAACTAATCACTAAGAGTCACTTTTCAACTACACTTTTTAACAATGAGTAATATATGAAATTCTGAGTCTACTCATATTTACCACCTAGAGTCCCACTTCAAGTACTTTATTTGACTGTAAAAGTACATGACAGCCAGCTTTTAAGTCATATTACATTCTGGAAACAGCTTAGTCCTAAAGACTTAGGATTGTTTATTGCACAATCCAAGAGATCTGGACACATGACTCAAATGCACACTAAGTAAGTTTGCAAATGATACTAAATTAGGGGGAACTACTGACTCCCTCAAGGGTAGAGAAGCCTTGCAGACAGATCTTGGCAGACTAGAGCACTGGGCAATCACCAACCATAGGAAGTTCAACAAGAGCAAGTGCCGGATTCTGCATTTGGGACAGGGCAACCCTGGCTGTACGTACAGATGGGGGACAAGAGGCTGGAGAGCAGCCCCACACAAGGGAATCTGGGGGTTCTGGTCAGCAGCAAGTTGAATACAAGCCAGCAGAGTGCCTTGGCAGCCAACAAGGCCAACCGCACCCTGGGGTGTATCAGGCACAGCACTGCTCGCTGATTGAGGGAAGGGATTGTCCCGCTCTGCTCTGCGTTGAGGCGGCCTCAACTTGAACACTGCATGTAGGTTTGGGCACCACAGTATCAGAAGAAGATAAAACTATTAGAGAGTCCAAAGGAGGGCCACAAAGATGGTGGCAGGTCTAGAGGGGAGGACATATGAGACATTTGAGAAGAGCCTGATTCCATATCATATTTGGAACCTGGCTTAAGCTCTGAAGAATATCAGATGTGGACTCCGCAGAGGATCCCTGCCTCAGCAATAAGCCAGTTAATACCTCTCGTTCCACTTTAGCTAACCTTTAGGGGTGGGGTGGGCCAAAGCTGAGCTTTATCGCATTGCTCCATGTCACATCTGCTGAGTCATATGCCTGCCAATTGCAGCACAGGCACAATATGAGAAGTGGCATACAAAATATGACAGTAGATGATATAGAATTTGCCAAAAAGGTGTAATAAACACCATCATGGAATGATGTCTTGCCATAACAGAACTAACCTTATTTGCATTAGTTGGTCATTGCTCTGCTTTCTGGAAAATTATTCTACCTGATGCAATTTTATCACTTGCCCTGTTATTAATGCTTTTGTGCTTTATGTATTATTTCTAACAAAAATCTAGGTCCATTGTTCAGATATCTGTTATTTTACAGGAAATGAGCATTATAATTGCACAGAAATTGTGTTGACTGAAGATAACAAAAAATACTGAACCACATACCTTGTGGCAAGGTGCTGTGTTACTTAGCATTCATAATAGAGAAGTTGTCACAGTACACTTGATTTAACCAAGACATCTAAAAAACCTTTCCCTTTAGCAAGAAAGCTCTGGGTTCAATATAATCCATCCCTCAATAATCCTAGACAGGATTTTAATGACTAATATTTCAACAAACAGTCTTTCAGTCTCAGCTGAGATTGCATCAGAAGCAGTTTTTCAACATAAACCATTCTCAGTTCTCTAATATACTTTAGGCTTTTATAAAAGAAAAAAAATTGTTATTGTAAATGTATACTACAGTATGATAGATACTATATTTATTTTTATATATATTTGTGTGTACAAAGACCAGGAAAATGATTTAGAGGACAAACTCATCAACAATCCTACCTCCCAGTTATCTTTTATCTTCAGTCTGAAATGCTTAGCTGTGTGGCAGGCACCAGAGGCTTCATACACACAGTCTGTTAATTCAGAGCAATTGGTAACCAGAAATAAAAGAAAAGCCTGTAACTTTGTTCCAACCTAACAAGCTAGAGGTCCTGGAGAAAATGCATCTCTGAGCAAGCTTCGCAGCAGAATACAACCATTTAGCAGAGACTTCAGAAAATCTGGCTTTTTACACAAACAAAGAATAACCTCTTACCATATTAATTTACCATTCATTTATTAGATCTGCTCTTAAACTCTTTTCTGAAGAATTCATCTATGTCTCCATCTTTGTGAAAGGAACAGTGGGCTTAAGGGAAAAGGAGGAGTGCCACCAAAAAGCATAGGCTTTTCAGTCAGTCATCAGACAGCACAGGTTCACATGTGCCTTTCCACAAGTGGAAGAAGTGAGCCGTACAAGGAAGGTCTTCCACAGCAGTGGGAGACTAAAGCCTCAGTCATGTCCTTGTAAAATCTGCATAGTCACTGTTGAATCACATCCTGGAAAAGAGGGGAAACTTATACTCTGTGGTTCCTTTGAAGATCCACAAAAAAAAAAGCCAGGTAGCAGGGTGAACATAATTAAACAGTGCACCTCACAGGAGTACTTGATCTTATAGATTGCCTTTTTATGTTAAATGTACGGACTTATTTGCGCAAAATCGGGACCTAATCTTTGTTTATAATAAAATTCCGGTAACTTTTACTGAGATAAAACTACACTATAAAATTGATTTAAATCATCAAGTCAGGAACTTACCTAATGCAAGGAAGACTTCAGCTGATTAAAAGGCTACATGAACTACTCTAATTTGCCTCTTTTCAGCTCTCCAGGCTCAGAGTACACTGCAGGGATAAAGTAAAGAATAGCTGAAGTCTGCTGAACGCCTGCGAACGTCACAAAGCTCAAAAGCTGTTCTGCATCAATATCAAAGAAGACATTTTTGCACTCCTGAAACAGAAATTCATACAAATCAACAATCATAAACCAAAACGTCATCAAAGCTAACCCGCACTGCAATAGACAGAAAAACCTGTCAGCATTGCACTACAGTGGATATATTAGCAGGATGTCAATTTACCTCATAGTAAAATACAAATATGCACTATGACTAATCTCTGAGACTTTCAGGAAACTACAGAGACTTTTTTACAGTCCATCCATTCCTAATGAAAAATGACTGAACATCCCAAATGTATTAGTAAGTACACTCACTTACCCAATTGAGGAAATGCATTTGAGCAAGACACAAGGATTAGAAATAAATAGACTATAGCTACCATAGTGTACTGGGCTTACAGGGCAAGGTTTTGGTAATAGGCGGGCTGCAGCGGTGGCCTCTGTGAGAAGAGTTAAATAAGAGCCAGTTCCAGCTAACTTCAAAAGAGACCTGCAGCTTGCCACAGCTGAGCCAAGGAGTGACATTGACAGCACCTCTGTGAAAGCATATTGAGGAAAGGGAAAAAATGCCGCACAACAGCAGCTGGGAAACAGAGGTGGGAAAATGTGAGAGAAACAACCCTGCAGACAGCAAGGTCACTGAAGAAGAAGGGGCAGGAGGTGCTCCAGGCATGCAGCAGCAGTTCCCCTGCGGCCTGTGGAGAGGCCCCTGGTGGAGCAGGCTGTCCCCCTGCAGCCCATGGGTCCCACATGGAGCAGATCTCCACGCTGCAGCTTGTGGAGGAGCCTAGGATGGAGCAGGAGTTCTGTCAGGAGCTGCTGCCTGTTTGGGACCCACGCGGGAACAGCGTGTCCTTGAAGGACTGCACCCTGTGCTATAGACCCATATTGGAGCAGTTCTTGAAGAACCGCAGTCTGTGGGAAAAGCCCACATAAAATCAGTTTAGGAAGGAGTGGAGAGTAAGGATGAAGGAGCAGCAGAGGTGAAGCATTATGGACTGACTCCAACACCATTCCCCTATGCCACTCAGTGTGCAGAGGAAGAAGAGGGTGGCTGAGGGGAAGGTGTTTTAAGTTTGCTTTTAGTTCTCATTGCTCTAATCTATTATCAATATGCAATAAATTACATTAATCTCCCTTATGCTGAGTCTGTTTTGACTGTGACAGTAACTGATGAGTGATCTCCCTTTCCATATCTCAACCCATGAGCTTTTTTCCATCGTATTTTCTACCCCTGCCCTTAGAGGAGGGGGAGAAAGAGAGTGGCATGGTGGTGCTTAGCTGCGCATCAGTTCGTCAACGACCATACACAGACAGAGACTTTCTTCTATCTTGATTCACTCATTCTGGTATAGTCACACGGGCATTATTCCACAAGTCTGCTAACACACATGAAAGGAGAATCAAGTTGGGACCCCGGCGCCCTGACTCTCACCCCCGGTGACTGCCTGTGAGCCAACGGGTGCCCCGGCGGACACCCCCCGGTGACCCCCTTTGTGACTCGGGGCACCCCGGCAGATACCCCCCGGTGACCCCCGTTGGGTCCCCTGTGTGCACGGGTGGACACCCCCCGGCGACCCCCGGGTGCCCTGGTGGACACCACCCCGGCAACCCCTGTTGGGGCCACGGGCGCCTTGACTCTTGCCCTCGGTGACGCCCTGTGAGCCCATGGGTGCCCCAGTGGACACCCCCCGGTGACCCTTGGGTGCCCCAGTGGACAACCCCCGGTGACCCCCGGCGTGACCCAGATGCTTGGGCGGACAACCCCTGGTGACCCTCTTTGGGACCCCCAGGTGCCCCGGTGGACAAGACCTTGCATTCTGGGAATCAAACTACATACAGCATGAGGATTATTATCTTTCTTATGTTTACAATAGCAACAATAAAGAAGTGACCATCTTTTTAAAGGCAGGTTTAGTTATTCAAGCGGACAATTCACTTTAAGCAATGTGAGATTAATCTGATCCGGCGGCCTTGGCAGGAAAAGCATTTAGAAACTGCACATAATAAAGCTGTCTGGTAACAAATTGCTTTAATCTGAGGACTGTTTTTAAAAAGCTTATATCAAAGGTAGAATTAATGTAATGCACTGAAAATATTTTTTTTACAAATAATTTAGTCCCAAATGCTATTAAATAACAAAGAATCAAGCCCTGCACAGCTCTTTGAAAACCATTTTTACAAGGTCTACGAGGGAACAGAAGGGGATGAAACAAATTTAGTTGAATACACCACGTTTGTCCATGATGTAAGAGCAATTTGGGAGGGAGGAGAGAGAACAACAATCCACTACCTTCAGAAAGCTTTATGTGCTTAAAACATGACCAGAGCTGCCACAAACAGCTCAAGATAATGATGGAAATAAGCAGCACTGCAGGAGCCATGAGCAGCCTGGCAAAAGGAGGTTTTGTCATTCCCAGGGCCTAACCCAAAACTCACCAAGCTCCAGGAGTGACCTCATGTAGCAGTGACGGGAAATACTCAGAAACACAGCAGAGACAGGACCCCTTCCTCAGGTGGCCTTTGGGTACACCCTCTTAAAGCTGCGGGGTCTCCTCAGGCTGACAGGCCCTGACTGCAGGAAAGGCTTTGCTCTGCTGTAGCTGGGAGCAGAGTGGCTGAGGCAGGCCGTGCTTCGTCCTGGCCAGCATCGAGCTTAAGCGACACCTCAGAGATGATGTCTGCCTGAAAGCAAAGCATCACCAGACCTCCTGTGGACAGCACAGCCCTTGCTGGGGACTGGCATGCATACTTTGCCTCAGCACACAGCACTGAGGGGTGACAGGCACTGCTGCGGCAGGGCCCTGCGTCACACACGCGGGGCGCCTTCAGCTCTGGAGATGGCAATTCAACATTGTTCCTGCTTCTTCAGGAGAAAGGCAGCAAGGTATGTACAAACAGAGGTACTCCTGCCTTATTGGGAAACCTCTTCTGAGAGGACTTGTGTAGTATGTCTGCTGTATTTCTTGTATTTCTGCTTCTGGAGCAGCAACCAAAATTGTGCTTGAAGGGGGCCTTGGTCTTGGTCTATTATTATTATTATTACTATTATTATTATTACCATTATTATTATTAGTATTAGTATTTCTTTTCGTTGTTTCATTGTTCTTTTTTTTCTTTTTTTCTTTTCTTTTTTTTTTTTTTTTTTTTTTCCTGACAGGAGTTCAGGGTGAAACCCATTCCCTCATGCAAGCAGGAACCACAAACGAAATCGCAGTCTTTCCACCCAAAATGCCTCAGCACAAGCTAATTCATTGTGGCAAGGTAACCTGCTACCCCAGCACTGCAGGGAGATTAAATGTGACAGGTAGAAAGCACAGGTGACAAAGTGTCCCCCAACACTCCCTGCAGAAAGTTTCATTGGTATTGCACTTTACAGATACCTGTGTGCCTTCACAGGTGCCCCACTGCCTCTGTCTGGTGCCCATTTCTGCTCTGCTGACAGGGCCTTCAGGCAAGGCTGAGGTTTCTGTCAGTTTAGACAACAGACAATATAGGGAAGGATCGGAGTTGTACATGTTCCTCTCCATAAGGTGTGCCAAACTGTTTTTCTGGCACCGCCGAGAATTTCATGTGTCATACAAATGAACACAGGCCTCCTGACTACAAAAGCGATGGCTGTCAAGATCAACAGGTAGCTTTCAAGGAAACGCCAGAACATATGCCAGGACAGCATATTTGCCACATTACTAAAATAGCAATTCTACCCTTTCTTGTATTTCTTGAGGCTATTATTTTCTTGTTATTTATTCTTTGTTTTATTTTTAATATCCATTGTATCGTGCAGCTTAATGCATATTTGTACAGATGATTATATATTGCATTTCTTGTGTTACATGACATGGCTATTGACTGTTTCATTCTGTTTAATAACGTTTGTTTTCTTAAAGTTTCCAAATAGATATTTTACACATAATTTTTTAAAATATACTCTAAATCCATAAGCTTTCACTTTTCAAAAGAAGCTGAAACCATATTTTTTGCCTCTGGTAAATATAGCTGTCTGCTTTTGGATCTGCATATGAAGTTTAACAGCTGTGCATTTGATTTATTCACCTATCAGCAGTTACACAGAGGATGAGTGGTCTATCTTGACAAAGTTCAGCTTCAGTACAATACAATAGCAAAAGGCTGTTTGCTTGAGGCTACAGATTATTTTGCTCCTTTCTCCCAAATACTTGTGTGTAATCTAGGATGCACCTCAGATACTTCATCTGTTTTAGGCAATCTGCATTGATATGCATACATATATATATATAAGCTCTCACATTAAGAATACTTTCTTTGATTAGTGCACAAGGATGCCAAAGGTAAAAGGATCTACAAAAAGAATGTACATTTGTTGTCTCTTTAAATTTGTTATTTCAACCATTTTTTTTCCTGTTCCTTCCAGTAATCAGTTTGGAGCTACTTTTATCATTGCTTCTCTGAAATCATAGGATCATTAAGGTTAGAAAAGACCTCCAAAATCATCTGTTCCAACAGTCCCCCCTACCACCAATATCACCCACTAAGCCAAGTCCCTAAGTACCAAATCCAACCTTTCCTTACACATTCCCAGGGATGGTGACTCCACCACCTCCCTGGGCAACCCATTCCAATATGCCTGACTACTCTTCCTGAGAAGAAATTTCTCCTAGTTTCCAACCTGAACCTCCTCTGGCGCAACTTGAGGCCATTCCCTCTAGTCCTATCACTAGTTATCTGCAAGAAGAGGCCGAACCCCATCTCCCCACACCTTTCTGTCAGGTAGTTGTAGAGAGCAATAAGGTTTCCCCTGAGCCTCCTCTTCTCCAGACTAAACAACCCCAGTTCCCTCAGTCGCTCCTCACAGGACTTGTGTTCCAGACCCTTCACCAGATTTGTAGTCCTTCTCTGGACATGCTCCAGGGCCTCAATGTCCTTCTTGTACTGAGAGGCCCAAAACTGAACACAGGACTCAGACTTGTGGCCTCACCAGATCCAAGTGCAGGGGGACGTTTACCTCCCTGGTCATCTATAAAGCCTTCTCTCTCTCCAGTGAAGGTCATATGTACCATAAGATTTGTAGGTGGAAATAACATGCTTTATTGATTTAGATGGTATAAATTAGAAAAATTAGGCAAAATTTTCAGCACACAAAGCCTTCAGACAGCTTCTAAAAAGACAACTAATTATTTTGCCATCAGAGAGTTATTAGACGTGCCTACGTAAGTGGATGTAACAAAGCCAAATCCTATTCTCCTAGCCAATTTAGCTGAAGCCAAGAGGACTGGATTTGTGCAGTCAGGACAAAATTTGGCCCAAAGTTAGCATCATGAAAATACTTGCATCGTTGACACTTGAAGAAAAGTCTTGCAATATTTTAGCAATGTGTTTAAATGCTTGCTTCTTCCACATACTTCTATGTCACTATAGACACTCTAAGCAGTTAGTATTGCTACTGTGATATAGATATGTTGATAGATGTAAAAAGGGATTTGTAGAACTCACTCCCACAGGCTGTAGTGATGCAAGGGTATCTATTTGTTTCCAGTAGAGCATACTGTAGTGTTACATTTATACGTCTGTACATTGCATGTAACATGTAGCACACATATATGCAACAACCTTGCAAACAAATTGTAAACAAGCAGTCAGCATATTATCTGTAAACACTTTCTTACAATGCTCCTGCCTCTTAAGGAATTGCTCCCAGCAGAAAGAATTGGTCCCTCTGGTATTAACGTTGGGGTGGCTGGGACAGTGGTAGTTGCTTATTTCACCGAATCTGATTTGATTATAGGTTCGTTCAGGATCCTCCGAGTCTACCCATGCTTGTGACATCATTAGCTGCTGGTAGCAGACATAGTGCTCCTTCTAACTGGAAAAACTGCTTTGCCCTTGAGTTCTGCAAAGGTTGAGGGTAGTTGTCATTTTAGCCCTGCTAATAAATCTCCTATTCATTTTGACGAAGGCTTAGATGTTTATCAAGCGTCACACAAACTGAATCCATACAGAGCAAACAGTTAGACAGAGACTGGCATTGTAGATGAGTTGTGTTACCTTCAGCCTTGTGCCTAAAGATGTTCATGAGGTGTGGTCTTGGCTCAGCTCCAAAACAATGTACATGCTGACAGATTAGAACCTTGTAAAATAATCGCTAGTAGCTAAAGTAAATCCTCATCAAAAATGTACTTTCTAATGAAGAGATCAGAATATAAGCCATCAAGACATTCAGTTGGATAGCCATTTGAAGGATACAGGAATACAGTACAAAAACTGGAAGTTTTGTTTGAAATATTTCTGTAAAAATCATGCAACACATTAAGCAACATTCCTTTATAGAAGGGAATGAGTAGCAGTGAAAGGGTAAGTCTACTCTTTTCTCTCTGAGTTTTTTCCTTTCTCCCTTCCCCTCCACTGGGTGTTGCCTTTTTCTAGTTTTCTGATTCTCTTGCATTAAGAACATTCCCATTTGGGGTCCGTGGGGTATTGGTTCTTAGGTGCAAACTCAGCAAACTTCTTGAGAGTTTGTTAAACTCTAAGCTCATGAATAGCTCTGTTAAAACAACTGGGATTACTTGTGTCTGCAATGTCAGATTACACCTAATACCCAATTCAATTCCACATACTTATTCAGAAAGGTAGTGTAAGAACATACGAGTTTCAGAATAAACTAAAAGCTTGCTTTGGCATCGTGTTGCCCTAACAGTTAAGAATCCTACTCACACAGACCAGGATTTTCCTGTGCTAGACAAAATAATAAACTATGCTCTGAATCAGTTCTTTGAAACATTCCCATACATGCTTTGCCAAACTAGATTAGAGTTTCATTTTGCTTACTTATCTCTGCATTGTCCTGTTATTATTTATCTAGATATTTATTAAGCCATGGTAGTGCTTGTAGTAGAATGGCATACCATTATGCTCTGCTGTGCTGTACAAACACAAAATATGAGAATTCTTAGAGATAAAAGGTAATATAAAGACACGGAAGAGAGGAAAGAAAGAACAGTAATAGGCAGCTAAGGTTACATATGCTATTTATGAAGCTTAAAGGAAACAGACAAATACCTGAAAATGAGAATTTGCTAGTTATTTCTGTAATAATGTGGCCCCTGCTCTGCTAGTTTTAGTACATTAGCCACAAGCCAGGGAGAGATCAAAGCTGGCTAGGGACAGAAACTTTTCTTAAACTCCAGAAAGCAATGTCATTTAAAGGAGACTCCGAGATACAAGGATGTCCGTGCACCACCTCCAAGACAAATAAAATTCAATAGCATGACGTCCTTTCCATGGCTTGCACAGAACAGCACAGAAGGGAATTACTTATACCAAGATGTTTAACTCTTTCAGTCACAAAGACCAGCCAGTATCTTTAGTTGTGTTTAAGTTAGAGGTACAAATAGCTATATTATCCCATTAATTTTTTCACTTGCTACCTCATACTCATTCTCATCTTCCTCACTTGTACATACCCATTTCTCTCTAGCACCTCTCTGCATTCTGTCTCCTCATTCATTCTTCGTAGGTGTTCTCCCTTTATGATCCCCCAGTCCCACATTTTTTCTCTCCCCTCTGTTTCAGTCAGTGCTCCACTTTTCATCTCCCATTGGCTTCTGTAAGAGGAAGCTGTCACTCTTGTAGCCTGGTGCTGACGGCAGCAGCAACAGCAAAAGGCAAAAGGAAAAGAGACAGTGAAGAGGAAGCTCATTTGCTGGAAACAGCTAATCTGCCACAAAATGTCATGAAGAGAATGAAATTGGTCAGTCTTTGAGGTATTTAACTCCAATTTTAAGCTTGCTTCTTTACCAGATTGACTGGAACCATGATCTATATCCCCTTTTGACTTAAAAGTAATAACAAAACAAAAAAAAAACAACAAAAGAAAAAGCCATAGAGATATTCAAACCAAAGGCAGGATACTCTGACCTACATAGTTGTGGAGTAGGGTGGGATTTATGGGGGTTAATCACTTTGTGCTTGCTCAGTTCTTTCTCCTTGACATCCAGTGTTGGCCACTGCCACAGATAGGGTATTGGGTTGGATGAACGCTTCCTCTCATCTGCTGTGGTTATTCTTATGGTAAAGGAAGAGGGTGAAAGTAGTTCTCATGTTGGGTAAAACCAGCAACCACTTACCTACATTCTTTACATTAGTTCTGGGAAAAATAAAAATTACACATTAACAAAGCAAACAGGTATTTATCAGAAAGGCTTGATTCTGTTTCCTAGTATCTAGTTTACTTTTCAGCTGAATTACAGAAAGGTTAAGAGTTTGATTTGGCATTCAGTAAATGCTTTACCACACAATAGAAATATCAGGATCTTTTTGAGCTAAAAAAATAACACCTTAGGATGGCATCAAAACTTGTATGAACAACTTGAATTCCGATAAATTCCAATGAAGCGGTGTTTTGCTTTGCAAATGTAGTTGACAGGATATACTTTTTAAATAGAAGCAAGATCCTCCCAGATTCCCATATCCTGCAACACCTTGACGTGTTAAATGATACACCAAGCAATTTGTTCTCTTGTCTCGTTCTGAACAGCTGGACCATTCTGACTGAAATATTTCCACCTTCCTCTTCCAAAAATATTTGATGCAAGTATATAAAAAGCCTGTAAAATATCAACTAAACAATTAAAGATTGACAAAGCCATAGCAATTGGAAAGAGGGTCTTAGCATGGAAAATGATTTAATCACATCTGGCAGTGCTATAAGGTAAAGCTTTCATAAGACAAATTCAGGAACAAATCAAAACTAGTCGGTCATGTTCTAGCTAATGGGTAACCAATGGTTCAAGAGTTCGTATCAGTAGATATGCAGTCATTCAGGTTCCAGGAGTCTGCGTTATACATTGCCTTGGGATAGGAATCATTTTGCCCACATAGTAAGCCAGTCTGTGAAGGGATGCAATCACCAGCAAAGTGTACATTACTAAAGAATTAATAAAATTTGTATGAGCTTCCACTGAAGTCTCTTCAGTGGGAAGTGAATAATGTTCTACAGAGACCAAATTCTTACCAGACTGTGAAGAATAGAGGATCTCTAAGGTTAATCACTGTAAATGCAAGTTCTTATATTTTAGCAAATTATTGTAATTTTTAAAAAATAATGATTTTCATATATTTTTGTCATGACTTTCATTTTTGCAATCTCTGGACCACAGAAAAAAAATATTTTTTTCTGAACACAGTTCTTTTCCCAAAGTATTCTTCGCAAAATCAGTTTAGAAAAAGTTCCTGCCTCAGCCTACAGGAACAACTTCCCTATATTAAAATTCAAGAGCCATTGATTTTTAAAATACGTTTTTGTTTAAAACTGAATAAATTACATCTGTAAATGCACTTACATTCCTTTCTCTTTATGAGCAAATATTAGCTAAAATAGTGACGGATTAGCAGATACGCCCAAAAGAATAACCATGAGAGTTTCCTGACCCTCCATTCTGTTCTCCTTGGTTTCAAAATATAACACACCAAATGTTTTGTTCCATTCAGAACTTTTATATAGTTTTGATCCACAGATATCCTAGCAAATAATTCTACAGCCAGATGTCTTCTTGGATACAGCTAATGTCTCTGACGTACAGAATGAGCTCATTCCGTTCTTTCACGAGTGGTCAAACTGGAACTCTTTCCTAAAGCCCTGCTTGTACTTATCTTGTTATATTCAGGATATTGCTTCTGTTAGGAGCAAAATAATGCAAAATGGAAAAACCCACTGGATTGTCCATTGTGTAAGTACAGCATGCTCTATGGTTGAGACCACCATTGTCTTCACAATTAAGGTGTCTGATGTTAATCTAACAATACATTTTATTACACACAAAAGTCTCAAAAGATTCCCTCACTGTTGAAATGATTATGTTCAAACTGAATACAATGGTAAAACTTCTTATTGACTTGAACAGGAACAGACAATAGTTCAGTTTATCTCAAATATATAAAGCACACCTAAAAAGTACTAGAGTTGGACAAGTTTGTGCTTAAAACATTAAATATTACTTTGATATTTTTTCCTTTGCCCAGATTAGAACAGTCTGAAAGATACTATAATTTGCTTCTAGTGCCAAGATGTAATGAAGTCACTGCAGGTGGAAGAGGCCATTCCTACACACCAGAGCAAAATCTGGGGAAAAAGATTAGTATTTTTAACTAGCTATTGCCTTATTTAAAAAAATAAAATAAAATACAATCCATTAGCAACCATTTTCACATTCCTGTCACACTAGTATGTAAATGTAGAATTTGTTAGTTCCTTCTTGAGGTATTTATAATCAAATCATATTAGCCAGGCTGAAGATAAATGGGATATCAGACACAGAGGAATCTTAACCCAGTGGTGTTCTGCAAGGAAATTGTAAAGGTGAAAAGAAATCCAAGGACTCCTGGCTCTCAGCATATTGCCACAGCCACTTCTGTAGGAGACCACAGACTCTGCAGATTCCTGCAATGATCCCAGTACTTAAAGTGGGCCTACAAGAAAGATGGAGAGAGACATTTTACAAGAGCTTGTAATGATAGGACAAGGGGTAATGGTTTTAAACTGAAAAAGGGTAGGTTTAGATTAAATATCCAGAAGAAACTCTTTACTGTGAGAGTAGTGAGGCATTGGAACAGTCTGTCCAGAGAAGCTGTGGATGCCCCAACCCTGGAAGTGTCCAAGGCCAGGCTGGATGGGGCTTTAAGCGACCTCATCTAGTGGAAGGTGTCCCTGCCCATGGCAGAGGGGTTGGAAATAGGTGATCTTTAAGTTCCCTTACAATCCAAATCATTCTATGATTCTATAGAAATGCATCAGCAAAGAAAAAGTCGAGTGGTAGAGAAAATCCGTAGCAGTGTGTAGCCCTTCACAACACTGCCTGCTGTTTCCTGACAGAGAACCAGCAAGTTCAGCAATGAAACAGCAGCGACACTTTTATTCCTTATGATTGATTTCCATGTTAAATTCTACCCTTCCTCCATGGGACCCAAGCACTTCTTACTTTAACCAAAAAATTTGGAGAGATCCTATTTGCAGCGACATGAGTTTCATAAAGAACCTGTGTTGGACACTTATTAGGATACGGACCTTCAGGATCTCAGACCAGCATCTTGTCTTCACTAAGCCACTTTAATAGCACACTATCTGCATGTAATCTGATTCTCAAGCTTCTTATCTTTAAGCAGGGTACCTGAGTACCCTTTGCTGTGACATACAGGAATGTAAGTGAGATAAGAATCTTGCTCATTATGTGCAAAAATCTTCAAGAGTAGGCGTTACACTGCAATGTTTATACAAATCAGTCAGCACCATTACTGAATGTAGTCCTAAAATACAGTCAAGTTTGGATGAGGTGTAATTGTTAAAGATCTGGAGACTCCTTTTTTTACTGATGTGTGCCACAGAGATAAGAATAAATGGAGCCTGGTTCAATTCAAATTCTCTTTGGGAATTTGAAACTAGAAGTGGAGAAACAAACTCTATTACAGCACTTCTCAGCATTTGCAATGTATTCCTTATGGTAAACTAGCAAAACAGCATGCATATACAAACATGCACTGAAAGGTTATGACATGCAAACAATAAATAGAATGGGTAACTTGCAGCCTCTCCCAAAGCAAAGCCTGATTGCATGAGATCCAACAACATTCTGCTTTGACTGCCCTTAAATACCATATGCTGAATGGCAATTAATTTAAACCAAGTGCAAATTGCTTTGCATGTTCTTTCTGTTTGCAAGGAAAGAACAAAAATTAAAACTCACCTCAGCAGTAAAAAAGTAAAAAATAAAAAATCCAATAAGTAATACAATTCTGTTACTCTGGAACCTTTCCCTGAAAGAGGGACCAGTCAAACTGTGCAGTCAGGGAAACATCCTGAGTTGACAGGCAGCACTTTGCTTGGTTTTAATATAAAGGATGCTGTTGCAGTCCACAGAACGCAGAAGCTCGGTTACTCTTATATCTGCCTAGCTCCTTTGTGCAGTTAGGTTGGGGCAAGAGAAATAATGCCAAATTTACATCCATTTTTTGCTTCTCTTATTCTGCTTGCTGGCTACAGCATAATCAGAGAGCATGGTCTGTACTCACCACCAGGCTGTTTTCACGGATAGCATATGGAGAGCATTGCCACCGGATAATATCACCACAGCTACATGGCTCACAGCCCCACTCCTCCAAGGATACAGCAGCCCTTTTGATGACTTATGTACAGGACAATGCCTAGAGTTTTGGAAAATCCTACTTTTAGGAAGCATTTGATGAAAGATCAAATATATATATATATATATAAAGAATTAAACTAGAACACTGATTCCCTGTCCCTGAGCAGAAAGAAGCGCACTTAACAATCTCCTGGTGATTTTTCTAATATTTAAGAGATCTGAAATTGAGGTAGGAATGTGTAAGAAAAAGGAAGAATGAAACAGAATTACTAGATGGGGGAAAAGGCTTACAAGTGCTCCTGTAACATCTAGATTTGCTCTGAGAAAACAACAAGGGCTTGTATGAAATCATAGAAGATCCCTCCAAAAATTTTCATGCCACAAATACGTCATGTTAGGTGTGTTCTTCAGTGTATATAACCCAGAATTTGGAAAAATAATAGGCCGCAAGCCAGAAAAAAAAAAAAAAAAATCCTTATGATTGTCAAAACTTTAGAAAATATTTGAATTCATGATGGATAACCTTGCACAAAAGAGCAACAAAATTTTGGAGGGAGGGGGTGAACATGTGTAGCCAGTGCTGAGGAACAGGAGGTAGCAGCAGCTGTGCTTTAGGTGGGTTTGAACCTCTTGGGAACCCCACCTTAACTAATGGTATAGAACATGATGTCACGAAGGACAGCAGTGCCTGTGGTCATCTCCGCTGACCATTAGCGTCAGTCATCCCAAAACAGACTTGGTAGCCCACAACTAGACTACCTATATTGTGCTTTTATTTGCAAATCAAGCTCTTTCAGGAGTTAGTGTGTATAAGACTTTTCTCGACTTGGAGGTTTGTCGTCTACTCTGCATGGGTGGTAGAGAGGGAAAGACGGAGCAGAAGAGCCCTGAACTGAAAACAGAATTGTTGCACTGGTGTTTGCTTAGGACAGATACCAGGTAACTTTCATCAATCTGAAGAATAGGGCAGATGAGGAGATAAGGGATGATAAGCTTAACTTCTTATGCAGAAGTTCATCTGAGCCACTAAACTCAGTCAGCACTGCAGACAAGAGTCGAAATTATAACCTGGTCCGTGCATACAGTCTTCAGACTGAACTTAGGGTAACCTGTCAATATTGGCATAAATTTAGTCTATCACGGGTTGAGCTATGTGCAGCACTAATGAGCACACCCACATCTGAACAACTTTTTGTGGAGCAGATGCAGAAATGACTCATCAGGCAGCACTGAAAAAGCCTCATGACAGAAGGAAAAATACACCAAAATGTATTCAACAGCAGATTCTGAAGATGACAAAGAGATGTTAATGAAAGCATGAGAGTGCTTTGGAAAAAAAAAAAAAAAAGTGAAAAGAGTGAGGGGTCACATGCAATTGCTGGGGCAGGAGAAATGCCAAAGCTCGTGAAGAAAAACAACGGAAAAATAAACTTTGTCTAAGTCACCATCAGTGATTCAAAAGATCAGATTTAGCTCATTTGAGTCTTTACTGTCCCACTGAATAAGCATTTTATGAAATGAAGAAAATGTGTGCAGACAAGGAAAAAGCTCAATAAGATACAGGACAGTGAATGCCAAACAGATAATAAACCGTCAGTGATATTGTCCAGAAAGACATCATCAGTACTATGCAGAAGAGGAAAGCAAAACTGCAATCCATCCAGACAAACCAAATGGAAGCTACAAACAGCACCAGTCTAACACTGTGAGAACCAAGTATACTGCAAACTGAAGAAAAAAAATCTACCAGGTGAGTTTTTAGATGGTATGTGCAATGGAAAAGTTATGCTTTCAGCTGAATTAAGTGCATGAAGAGCCTAGAGATATTCAACCTTGTAAGAATGATTCAGCACATACCTATATACATTTTTCTGCTTTAAAAAAATACCACACAACAATCAAAAATACTGAGATAAGAGAAGGTGCAGCAGCTTTCTGGCTGCAAAGCTATTCAAAGCTTATCCAGATGTTTTTGGAGGATCGAGATTAGGCAATAAAATGATTCATCCAGTACAGCTGAGTACTCACAGCATTAAAACCCAAGGGATTGAGGAAGGTGTTGAGCTCACCTGGGTTAAATACTGACCACACAGACGTCAAGCAAACCGTGTACTTAAGAAGAGCTATTACATGTGAAAACCACAAGGTGAACGAGCACATATTAATGCAGTCTGATATGCGCAGAAGCTGTTGTTGCCAAGGTATTAGTCATGAGTTTCATTTCTTTCATTGCATCTTTCTTTCCCCTTAGTTAAGATGAGCAAAGTGACAGCTCAGCTGCTCTTCTTTGTCTGTCAACAGTATGAGATACCTATTGCAAGCTTCTCTTCCAAATCCTTTAAAATACACGCAAAAAAAAAAGGGAAGAGAGCACAACTGTGCACTTAAGGTATCATTCTGAAACTATGACTACTGTCACTGAGAAATGAGGCAAGTTACTTCATTTCTTCTAACCTTCACCACTGTTCTATCACTGGTTTTCTATTTCAATGATCTAATCTCCACAGCCAGAGATTTTCTTCCACTTTTCATAGTACCTTTGTAATCATTGCTAAAACTATTGTAACTATGAAACTAAGAAATGATAATAACCATATACAATACACAGCTCATCTGCTATCCATCGTAAGAGTTTAACCCTCTCCACATGCCTTTCACTGTGAAGCTGCATGCAGCTTTGTTTTTCATGGAGAAACCTCACTGAGATTTCTCAGGTGGTGTGACATGTTATACTAAGCTGGCAACAGACTGCATCATCTGTTCCAAGATCCAGGGAAATGAGCCCATGATCAGAGTACATTGTAGTCTTCCACAGTGGCAGTGCATATATTCAGTAGGGGGAAGTTAACAGGGTATTGGAAAAAGGGTGGAGAGTGAGAATGAACCCCTGGGTAGGGCTGGTAAGCAAAACCCAAGTGAGTCACCTGTAAGCTGTTGGAAAGAAAAAATGTTTGAGGAAAAAATGAGAGAAAGGTGGGAAGACCATGAGCAGCACAAGCCAGGGAGAACAGATAACCTCTCTACAGAGATAGGTGGGAAGAGTGTGATGGTCCTCCGCTTAAGTTAATGCCGACTTGCTTTACATTAATTTCAGAGTGTTTGTCATTACTTTACATTGCTTTCCACATCACAATAAGTATTCTCAACTTCTGAACAGCACAGCTGTTCACTCATTTTCCCAGTTCATATGGTAAACAAGGACTCTACAGATCTGGGGCACAATGAAGAGTTACCCAGGTCCCTGATTCATCTGGTTTGTCATGCTTGGGAGGAGGTAGTTCTCAACACCTAATGGAGTTCCATTTTGAACACAGAAGGAAGATGAATTCTGGTTTCAGTAATTGCCTTAATGCTACCCCTTCCTAACTTCTGAATGCTTGCCGCTCTTGTAATTATATGGTCTATTTTCAGGCTGCAGTGTTCATATGATATCCACATTTTATCTGGCATTTGAAATATTTACATTAAATTAGTATAATCAATGTCTTATTTTTTTTGTCCCCACTTTTATGCAAGAAACCAAGATGAAAAGGTAAAATTGGAAATTATATCCATTTTCAGAATTATGAGTCAAAAAACACATTATTTTGGATTTCTTGTTACAAAAGCTGCTGTCATTGACCAATCCACTGGTATAGTTTTTTCGTAGACATTTAAAATAAAAAATATTGTCATCCAGATCCTTGGCTGTTGTAATTCATCTCCGTTAACCTCCTATAAAAAGAGCTAGTCTATAGCAACTTTACAGATCTATTCTACATTAATGTCCATGCTATTTGACACTGATATGTCACAAGTTTCTGGGTTTTACATAGCATTAAAAACTGAGAAAAACAGACAAAAAAAATGCAGGAAAGAAACAAAAATGCTTTTAACACCTCCCTAAACATTTATTTCTGCAAACAAAAGTGCTTTGTTTTAGTGCCAGGCAACACGAAAACTGTGGTCTCTAAATGGATTCCTGGTATACATTAACAGTAAATACAGCTGCTTAAGTTTCTATTATTAAAATACTTCAAAACTTACTTCTGGGGTTTCTTTCCCCTTACACAACTGGAGAGGTGAACTTGCTCCACCCTACCTGCATGATTAGGTTCTTTTCACCATACCATTGGGGGGACTCCAAAGTCCTCCAACTGCTTGTTCTTTAATCTACAGGAACCACTTGGAGCACCTGCCCATGTTACCGATAAACACCTTTACTTAAACCCTTCTGTTTTTTGTAACAATGTCAAGTTCATCTCCAGATAAGATTTCCCCAGCAATCAGTCCAATCACATAACCTGATAACGTTCAGAGTTTCATTAGCTATCTCTTGGAGTCACCCAAATTTCTTCTATACCTCTTTTGTTATTATCAATTTCACCCACTCCTTGTGGTAGAGAGGGTGGGAGAGAAAGAGCCTATATGGGTGGATAAGCTGAACATGGGAACACCATTTGAAAGTCACTACTCCTTGTAGAACAGAAAAAATCAGTGTGAGCAGTAGCAATCATAACAATTCCAAACTACATAAAATTTTCATTAGAAGATTTGAGCAACATCTTTTGAAGAACATCTACAGATACAACTGGGACAACTCTCAGAACAGCCATACAACGTGCTCAGTAAATGCTTAGTGAGGCTGCGTATTTAAGGTTGACATGCATTGTTCTAGTCACACAGAGTTACAGTGAGTGAAAACTAAAAACTGTCTGAGAAGAAGAAAGAACTGGATAGCTGTTCTTTCTCTGCTTAGCAAGGAATTGAGCAAAAGAGACAGAGCAGAAGACAAAACCAGCCTCGACTCCACTGACATACCAAGTCATCCTAGGTATGGACACCCTCTTCACTATCCCCAGATGAGTATCAGAAGCACTAATTCCACCCTCAGAAAATACCTCCCTTTACCTCTAATCCCTTGCTCTGTTATACCCCATGTGAAGAAAGAAACGATTTCCATTTTTTTTTCTCATTCTTGGCTCTGATTAGTTGCCTAACGGTTGGAATTCTCTGCTTTCTGAAGCAGTTGCAGAGTCTGCTTTACTGGAATAATTTTTGTAATTAACTCTCAGAAATTTAAAAGAAGGGGATCCACTGCTCAGCTATGCATGGGACATCAAGTTTGGCAGAAGAAAAGCTCTGCTACTTTTGAGCACCACATGTAGCCCATTGCTACAGGTATATGCACAGTAGCTGCTGAAAGCCTAGTATGATGGGTAGCTTGTTTAATTTCTTAAGTGAGACTGGTGTATATTTATTTAATACATCTAACTGGTCATGTAAATAAGATATCATTTGCCTTCTGTATGTACAGATGAATTTACTTTCATTATGAGTACTGGCACAGAATAAAACAATGTTGTATGGGCAGGAAATCCAGTCTTTTCTTTTCTCCTGGTCTGCTGAAGCATGAAGATATAGATCCAGGGTGTGTAAACAGCTTACTGCTGATTATGAAGATGTAACTTCATTAAACATCCTGGATATTTCGATAGGGAACATGTTCCATACTATAGCAGGCTAATATGTTGACTTAAGTACCCTAACATTGCCACAATAAGCTACCACTGATTTCAATCCGAAAGTCCAGAAAACACTCTATAAAGGTACTCTTTTTGGTTTATTTTATAATACTGAGTGGGTGAGGATCCACTATATTTAGTTCGAAACAAAAGTGGAAATATGGACTGTAAATGAACTGACAAGAAATTGACACAAGTCAGTTGAGTAACACCTGAATGGGATATGTGATTATATTCCCCTATTCTTTTAGGAACTGTTTATGAATTTATAATCACAGGTTAGGATTTCAGTAAGAGCCCAGAGGAATTAGGCATCCAATTGAGATCACATTTTACAATTAGTAAACTTCCCAACTTTGTCTTCTTCTTCAGCAGAAATGACAAACATCAGTAAAGATTGCTGAACCAAATCTTGCCAGACATGCAGAATGTAATACTGCCCCATTTTATTCAAAGAAAGTCCTTTCTGCAATCTCTATATATCCTAGTATGCATGATGTTTTTGTTAGCTGCTTAATTCTCCTGTAGCTCAGCCACCCCTATTACATCTCCCAGGTGCCTGTTGCTAAATTCCCCACTGAGCAGCAGCTACCTTCATTCTTATAGACCAGCAGGAGGCTGAAGATGAAGATGAACTGAGGGCAAATGTTATGTGCACACGAAGTGCTGGACTCTGCATTGTTTTTGCCAAACAGCAGTTTTAAAAGAATTGTATTGCTAACTTTGAACATTTTGTCCATGTTTAACCAAGTTAAAGTAAGATCTATTGACTTCGGAAAGAGAGAAAAATCTGCCCTGAGCAACTTATCTTTAAACTATCTTTAATGTCAAGCTAAAAAGAGAAGGGGACATGAAACAGCAATCCTGTCTGTTTTGTGAAGTATACATTCATTCATGCTTATGAAATGATAACCCAGTAGAACTGCAAAAAATCAATGATCAGGGAAAAAAATGTGTTAAATATTTACTGTTAAATATTTAAGGATTTATTTAACCCTTATAGGACTGATTCATTGCTTGTTTCTCTAATGTGTAGGCCTCATGACTCCATGGATATGAATGGAATTGCACAGGAAAGGTACTGAAATAATGTGATCGCAGGCCATTATCATTCTAACTTTTCTGTCCTATGAAGCTGTGGTGAAGCTGGCTGACTGTCTGAAATTACTCCTGCTATTTTCTACAAGAAGGCAAAATTAGACTCTGCAGACAATTCAGAAGCAGATGGCAAGGTCTGAACATGTCTCTAACAAATATAGGATACAGTCCAGCTAAAGCTGCCTTATTGTTCATTAGATAGCTGCCTAATGCTTGTCAGTGCTACACAGGGCTTTTCATGGCATACATGCATTGTGACTCTGAGATCATGCAGGACCCTTCAAGGTTATTTGTTCTTTTTACAAGATTAGCTGCCCCCAAAGACACAGAGTGACTCCCTAATGCTGGGTTCCCCAACTTAAAATACTCCACACTTTCTCTGACTTCAGAAATCAGCAGTTTGTTGTTTTGTTTTGTTTTGCCCAGGAGCTGCCTGTCACTATTGAAAAACTTAGAATAGTTACTTACATACCATCTGCATAACTAAAGCAACATCAAACTCTATTTGTTCCAGGACCTGTTTTTTTTGTGGAGGATGAGTTGTGTTTTATTTGCAGTCATGTTATGTTTCTTTATTAGACTGAACCTTAACAAAATATACATACGTATATCTATATACTCCTCCCAAAATGCAAATACCATTGGCCAGTTGCGGAGGAAGGAAGAGCATCCTCTGTTTACCTGTTCATTTGCTAAAATCCCCCAAACCCCACCTTTCTAGATTCTCTGAATCAATCTGGGACTGAAGCCAAAGTCACCTGCTATATAAGACTGAGAGAACACAGGTGAACTACTCCTCCTGACCAACCTTAGACCCAGCATCCTTGTGCCAGACTCCACTCAAGATGGGGTTTGGCAGGAGGATACGGGTAACAGAATGGGCTTTTCTGTTAGCAGTTTGCTGTATCCATCAGACAGGTAAGGAGTTGGGTTTTTTTCTGTTGCTGTTTTTTAGATGTATTAATATATTTTAAGCAACTAAACTCATTTTGTTTTTTCACTTAAAAAATGGTTGCACTTAAATGAGACTTCTTTGTATGTTACTTTCATTAAATATTTAGTGTCTGCCTATTAACTGGGCTGATTAGTTTAATGTTCCCTCAAGCCACTGAATATAACTACATTTGGAAGGTAGTCTTGCAGAGCAAACCAAAAAGAACCATTATTCATGTCCATTCATTCAAGTGCCAGTTGTTCAGTACTGCCTATGCCTTACAAAAGCATTTTATTTCTTTTGTATTTTGTAGTGAGATTGATTATGAATGTTATGTTCTTTTTATGCAATTTAAAACACTACATTTCCCCATTGCTAGACCAGACCACTGGTCATTCTTTTCCACCAACTAGGAGCTAGTATCAGATTCCTCAAGATTTCTTGCAGCTCCTTTTGCAAAAGAGACTGGAAGGGTATATTCATGTGGCAATGATTTTCAGTAATGATTGTACATTGGTAGTACATTAGGTGTGACATTTATGTAAATTGTTGGTTTTGAGTATGAGCAGGACTGGGAGGTTTATCTGATGTATGCAATCCATCATTTTGTGTGTGTGGATTTTTTTTTCTCCTGATAATATTACATTAATCAGGGCTGATCTTGTCAGATTTTATTAAGTCCTGTTCAGTTAATCAGACCACTCAAATAGAAATTACTTGCATGAGTACAAGCTTGTTCAGTCAATTCCATTCGTGTACAGTAATTACTGCCCTGTCAGTTAACGTTTTAAAATCTTCAGATTGCCTCTGAATTTATATTTCATATCATTTTAAAAACATTGACAAGTGCAAATATAATTTTGGCTACTTCATATTTATGAAATAAACACGTATAAGTTGATAAACGTGGTAAGTTGATTTAAGCAAAAAATACAACAGTCACTTCGAGTGTAAGCTTACACTTTTAGCGTTATACAACATCAGCCATATCATCCTCAGCCCTTCGCTGAACAAGCAAGTTATTTGTAAGGTGCAATGCTAACCTGACAAATTGCTTTGATAAATGAATAGTGGTTAGACCAAGTCCAGTGAACTCCTCTTCATTCAAATCTCACTCTGTGAAAAATATTTTCAGATGTCCTGACTGACTACAGAATATTGACCTAATTCCATGCTGTCTTCACAAACATTTTGTGCCTGACTTTATATTCTAGGTCAAATTCCAAGTTTTATGAATTGATTGTAAGGGGAATTGTGTATTTGGATCGGCAGATGGATATAGGCCTGGCAAGGTGCATCCAGAAATATTCCTAATGATTTGCTCAGTTTCCAAATAATCAAAGACTAAATTATCTTTCATATTCTTGGAAGTGAGAGGCACTTATTTTTATAATGGTCAACAATGTGGCATTGTGCAATTGCTAGATAAACCAATGCAGCTAGAATTTCTTTGAAAACTATATCTGCTAAATAAACAAAAGACCATGTTATTTCCTTGAGAAAAATTAACAGACCAAAATATGTGTATATACTGTTTTGCTCTGTTACGAAGGTTCTCACAGTAGAAAAAAAAAAACATTCACAATATAGGTTGGCTCTCACATGAAGTCAGGATGATTTTATACCTGCTGAAGTTCCTAGGTGTTGCGTGAGAGGAAATTCTGGCCTATTATTGAGACTTACAGAGGCATTTTTTAGATTTTCTCAACAATTGTAATGATATGAATGTATTTACATAATCATATCATCTGTGATACTGAAAGACAAAGAGGAAGTGGAAAAAACATAAAGTTACTTCTTTGTACGTCACTAGTGGTCACTCAGAAAGATAAATGAGGAAAGAACAAAAGCTTAGGTCTGAGAATAAACTTTTGTAGATACTAGGACAACTTCTAAAGATGGTGAGGCTGCCCAGAACCCTCTCCTCCAAAGCCAACAGTCTCTTGGGGTCCTCTTTTGGAGTGGGGTATTTAATCCCTTCAGGCAGGCATCCTTCGGCTCTGGGATCAAGTACTCTGTCTGCTTACATGGTGGGCAGGGACACCATTTACATTAGAAATCCTTCCCTATTTGGTAAGATGGGTGTTACAAATCCAGTTCTGAGTCTGTGGACTCTCCCCATCTATTGTATGAGCAGAAAGGCGATGTAATTAAATTACACAGCCAGCTCCTCTTCAACTGACAAATTCTCTAGACACCAAGAGTGCTCATTCACATAATCCCGATCAGGATTCAGCTATTAGTCATTTCATAGCCTAAGTCCTCTGAAGATTAAGACTTGGCATGTTATAGGTAAGTGTTAGTCAACATGTTCTTAGCATGGTTTTTACATTCTGGGAGGATCGATTCCTTTGCAAGATAAAGTTGTAGCCATTGTTCTTAAACGGGAAATGCCTGCCATATTTACTTATAAAAACCAAGAGCTTAGAGCACCAAACCACTTAGAGACAAGGATCAGGTGTTTGGTTTTTTTTGTTTTCTAATCATGAAAGTGTTGATTTGTCATCTCCCAAAATTCCTTGCCAGTATATCCTCTTCCAGTTGAGCCATGCATGGCAAGGAATTCAAAACTCGTGGAGACAGAATAGAGAGGAGAACTCATCTGGAGGACAGTTCATGTAGTTGAGCCAGTACCCATTTAACTAGAGATACAAAAATAATCCATGAGGCAGAGCACGAGTAAGACAGTTTAGATGTAGCTGAGTGCCTTAATCATGTGGCCACATGTCCTGCTTTTCCCACCTTTGCCATCATCCCACTCTTTTCAGCACCATGTCTCAGCTTCAGGTTGGTTAGCAAGAATCCTTAATCAGATAGACTTACAGCCCGATGCTTAAGGTTTTCTCCAGAGAAGCCACGAATTTGAGCCATTTCAGAGTGAGAGAGGGACAGGACCAGGTTTCCTGCTCTTTGGGTGAATGCTTAAACTGCCAGGCTGTTGTATAAAACAGTGAGGAAATATCTCCTTTAGCAGTTGTGTTTTAGAAGAGAAGTATGAGAGTGTCTCATTCTTGCACACACTGACTATGGCGCCCTGCAGGCTCTTGAACAGATGGGCAGTCCTCATGCAGCCTTTCGTCAAGCAGTGATGCTTAAAACATGTGGAGTAAGACTGGGTTTAGTGTTCTGCTTACTTCTCCTGGATTACTGCTCAGTGTGTATGCACATCAGTCAGGGGTGCCTTATTGCATCCTGCTGTCATGCAAATCTAGATCACTGACTGAGGCTTCGGATTGCCTCCAAAGGCAAAAGCCCTGTGCTTAGGCACTAAAGAAACTACTGAAGTATCTGCAGCCATCACTTGATCTAGCACTAAATCCCTTTTTTTTTTTTTAACCAGTTCTGTGCTTTTTCTTAAAATTATGTAAATTCTACACAGCAATTTTAATAAATGACTCTCTTGTATTTTGTGAATTCTTGCTACAATTTTCACATATTAGTGAGATTTAGTGCAGCAGTGAAATAAGGGCTGTGATCCAGTCATTACAATTCCTTGTACTGAGTTTTAAGGGAAAAAAAAAAAAAGCAGATATATATGAAAGGTTATTTGGATTTCAAACTCAATGGATTTGTAATAGAAAGTCTCTTTCTCTAATTACATTTTACTTCCTCTTTGGGTCAGATTCATTTTTTCTCATGTTACAAAGGACTCTCCCCTCTATCTTACGGAGATGTATCTGGGTCCTTTGATCCTATCTAAATGCTTAACTTAAAAAGTTCAGATATAGGACATTGTACTTAAAATGCTTTTTACTATTTCTTCACAGGAGCTCAGACTGAAATCCAGCAGGAAACAGAAAGTATCTACACTGAGGTTGTTCAGCAGGAACAAAACAGTACGTTGGTTTATACTGTGTGCATGTGTATTTGTATTTATTTGGCACATCTCTACTAAGCAATAAAAATGCCTAAAAACCTCTTTAGCAAATTGCTAGTGATGTAAATTAAAGATAAATGTTTTAGAAAGCCACTGTGTAGAAGAACTGTAATGTCTTTATTAGATACCTATTACTAAACATGCAGTATGGCTATATTTGCATAATAACAGGTGAATAAGAAAATAGATGTATGTTCATAGAGAGTGTAACACATGCAGATGTGCATGAATTTGTATATATAAAACCAAAGTGGAATATACATGCAGGATATTTGGTTCCTTATACACAGGAATTGAGACTACTTTGGCAAGATATACAGTCAGTGGTTGATGAGAAATCAAGATGGTAACCCAGCTTCATTGATTTTTGCTATATAATGACTAGTGATCATCCTGTACAATGGATTTGTAGTCTTTTCTAAGGGTTTCCACTCTCTTAACAGAAAAATAATAGAGAGTGAAGTATAATCAAAAATTTTATTTCCTCCTCAGACAGAGGAGGTATAATTAGAAGACAGCTGTGCTTCTGTACTAGCAACAGGCTAATTTAGTAGAGCTTAACCCTTTGTATTGGTCAGTGTGTCTGAAACACTGCAATATTCAGAGCTGTGACTTTCTGCCTCTCCTAATACAATACAGAGTTTCATAAAAGGGTCAAAACTATGAGGTAGAAAATGCAGATCATGACAGCTGAAAGCAAGTTATTATTTAACTGTCCTGATTTTGAATTTTAATATGATCCAAGGCCCATGTGAAACAACGCCAGGCTTAACATTATTTCATTGGATCTGTCGTATTAACTTGCTAGTCTTTCCGTTCTAGGTCAGTTTTAGATGCAAGTTTTGGTATTGTTATACTAGCTTTGGTGTTCTTTCTTATTTTTTTTCTAGTTTCTGCTACAGTTTCATCTAAGGTCAACATCATCCAGACAATGCTGACAAATCCAATAATAACACGTAAGTAAAGGAAATTAAATGTATCCAATGGGTATTCAGTTTTAGAGGAAATAGACAGAGGAACTTAATACAAACAGGGAAATGCACTAGTAAAGGTAGTCATGGGGTCATAAGAGAAGAAAGAGGATGGTTAAGAAACAGTGTAATGTTGAACTGTTATATCAGATTAAATACGGACAATTAAATACCTGTACATAACTAAGACCATTTATAGGGGTATATATGATGAATAGCAGACCGAGAATGAATAAGAATGAACACATAGTGACTAGTTTTATAATGCATAGATGGACAGAAAATAACTAAGGAGGTGGGCAGGGGAAAAATATTCAATGACAAAATGAAGCCTTGGACAAGTTGATTCGCCACAATAAGACTGGGAATTTTAAGTCATTTTTTACAGCTAATTTTAAATTCACAGCTTCCAACCCTGCTCACAATGGCCACGTGTGCAGCACATGGGGCAACTTCCACTTCAAGACCTTTGATGGAGACATCTTCTACTTCCCTGGGCTCTGCAATTATGTTTTTGCATCCCATTGCAGCACTCCCTATGAGGATTTCAACATCCAGATGAGACGTACGGTGGTAGAAAATACTCCAACAATCAGCCGTATTACCATGAAACTTGAAGGTGTAGCCATTGAGCTAACAAAGGATGTTGTCATGGTCGATAGCAACAGGTAAGTTTATTCATAACACTTGTTTGGTAAACACAGATACGTATTTTTTTCTAACTGGCCAAGTACTTTCTTGTATTCTGGGGAAAAAAATATGCATTCTTCAATAAATCTGACAATTTTACCCATAGAAATAATGAATAAGTTGCTGTTAATTCCACTCATAGTAAATCAATCACTTCTTTGAAGACTAACTCAAAAACAAAATCTGGATGAAAAATCCTGGGAAGTTGGGTCAAAATTCAAATCCACATTTGATGGTGTTGGACCATTTTATTTTTTAATTGCTTTTCTTTCAACACAGCTGAATTATAGTTGAATCTTTATAGATGCTGGATCACACAAGCCATTTCTTTTTCTCTTTATCAAACATCTGGATCAGAAAATATTTAGTATTCCTTCTGCCTGTTTCTAGAGTTCAACTGCCATACAGCCAGGCTGGAATTACAATAGAGAGAAGCAGCATTTATGTGAAAGTTGTCAGCAAAATGGGTGTTATATTTATGTGGAATGAAGATGACAGTATTCTGGTAAGAACAGCTCCTGGACCTGTCTACACCTTCAAAGCCCAAAGAGCATGCCTTTGATTAAGCTAATCCCTACCTGTTTGGTGTTTATTATTGCCTTCTCATCTCATACTGTTGAGCAATTCTTCTTTAATAAAGACAGATTTGCATCTAGGTAGGCCTAAAGAAAATTATGTGGATTTACTTCTCATTGATAGACTTCTGCTTAAAATGGGGTGAAAAACCACTTACATTATATCATTAACATATTAGCATCATTACAGGTCCTACTTACCTCTTCAAATATAATTTTGAGCAGAATTTCTCTCTCTTCATTGTGGATTTGATTTTCTTTCTGAAGAATAAATAGAGAGAAAAAGGCTAAGAGCTCCTTAGATATTGCAATGAAAACTTATGTCTGCATCAGTAGCTTGGAATATGTTCTAAATCCAGTCCAAGCAAGCTCTTCATTCTATCCCCCAGGTTTAAATTAGATTGCTAAATAAATTTACATAGCTCTGATGAAAAATTTTTAAGGGCAGCAGATGCAGGTGATTTCAGTGATCTTGAATATATTTTAGAATGTGTATACTAACTTCTATCAACTTAATGCCTATCATTTTAGCTGGAACTGCATGAGAAATATGCTAATCAGACCTGTGGGCTTTGTGGAGACTTCAATGGCATTCCAATTTACAATGAGTTCTATTCTAACAGTAAGTCTTCCAAATAACAAAAAACATGGTTTCTGGTCTCCAACATGTATTTTGCATTCTTTTAGCTCTAACATCATCATCATTCCTCTTTCCTATCATGTTAAAGGATTTAGCCAGAGGTTATGATTCAATCTCTGTTCCAAAATATATATTACTGAGATCAGATAACGTCATTTAATACTTAAAGTGTAAATATAATACTTGTGCTAACAACAGACTGCTTATTTCTTGTATGATATGGTTTTATTTACCTAATCAGCTAACCCCATAAAGATAAGCCAGATTCTCACTAATAACATAAATAAATATAGAAAGATATCTAATAAAATAAAAGGTAGTTATATTGTCTAGTCAGTACATTTATTGCTTCATTTCTCTCTTAAAATTAGAAATGCTTCTAATAATAACATATTGATTCTGATTTGAAAAGCCCAGGAAATAGTTTCTGGTTTACAATTAATGAGCCTATTAGGCACAACATCACAATCTTGAATATGTAATGCCATTCCACAAGTTACATCCATGTTTGCCACCTGATTTGCATAATCTGTATATGATCTTCTCTCTATTATTTTGTTCATTCTCAGTTTGAGTCTTTTCCTAAACCTCATACCTCAGCATTTCCCATTGTCCACATCCCTGTTTTAATTATTTTCTCTCTTCCCTACATGGTCTCAATATTATCTGAAAATAGTTTCATAGAATCATAGTTTGTTATTTTCCAGTAAAAATCTTAGTTTGCATCTATATGTAATAGGCTGAGAATTGTTTTCTAATGTTTTTCTTTTTTCCAGGGTGCTGTGCGAGGTATATTGAGACAGTGATGTCAGTGTTTATTTTGGAAGGGATGATGATCAAAGGAAAAAGACTTAAGGCTGGCTGCCTTGGCCAGTTTTGAACCAAATTCTTGACAGGAGAAAAAGATAATTAAACAAACAAACAAATAATAATGATAATAAAACCCCTCATTATTAAACTTCTTTCACACAGATATGAAAATGACAGTCTTACAGTTTGGGAATATGCAGAAAATGAATGGGCCAACAGAAAACTGTGAAGATCCCACTACTTCCCTGCCAGATAATTGCACAGACACTTTTGTAAGGATCTTTTTGATTATTCGTTTATTTTTCTTTCAAATTTATCTGTACCCTTCTACAGCTTCAGAGCGCTCAATAGGAAAAGACGTAAGGACAACAGAAAGTAAAGAGGGAAATGAAATTCTATTAAAGAATAGTTTACCAGTTTAGCAATGCTAAAAAAATCTGCTCCTTTCTATTTTCTGAAAGTTTTTTTTTTTTCCTCCCAAGGATGACATATGCCAGAAAACATTGACCAGCTCTTCATTTGCAGAATGTAATGATCTAGTTGATGTTAGTGAGTACATTATGGCTTGCCAAGAAGATTTGTGCCGCTCTGAAGAGTCAAAAAATGCTTCGTGTATCTGTGACACCTTTGCCGAATACTCCCGACAGTGCGCTCATGCTGGTGGGGAACCTCTGAACTGGAGAACCTCAAAACTGTGCTGTAAGTATCACTGGAGATAGACTTACTTTATGCTCAACAAATAAAAAACAATATGTTCTCAAATGATGCTAAAGATGCACGGGAAATTACAAGCAATTCAAGACTATTCTCCAGAGGGTTCTGATATACAAGCTCCAGCAAGAAGACTTCGGAAAAAGAACTAAGGGTTTTAATGCAAACTGGTTTAAACACACTTAAATGGATACACTTACTCAGAGTTGAAGTGCTATTGAATTAACTGGAACAATAAAAGAAGCAAATAAAGGGGAAAGAAGAAAGGTCATTTGCTTACATTCCTGTTTCTCTCCTTTTCTCGTGGTGGCTACAGCATGTTTTACCCTCATTAATTAACTGATTGAGTCTTCACAGGTGTTTGTCTGGTTAAGCACTTATTTACCTCTTGTTGCTTGGTAGTTTGCACCACTGTTTGCACTGAATTAAACACAGACCATTATGGGGTGCAGCTGTTGATACTGTCACCAATGTTTGTTCCAAAATAAAATCCCCTAGTGTACTATTTGCCCTTCCAATGGTATCTTAAAAATCCAAATATAATAAAGCCTTAGGAACTTGAGTCTTACATTTCCCTAGCAATACAGGTATTCTTGAAAAAGGTGCCTTCAACAGAAACCTCGCTAGCTGTCTGGGGTCATTATCTTGGTGTCCCTGGAAATCCAGTAATTGTGTCCCCAGTTCAGACCAGTTAAGTCTTTAGACACAGTCATGAAAAGCAAATCTCAACTGTAAAACATGGATCTGGATCATGGATTCAAATTTTGAGAGGTGGGGATGGATCTGCAGTTCAGTGTGGTTTTACATCTAGCTGAAAAAATGTAAATGAACACACACACACATATATTTTTCATATACAGTGAACAAGTAGTACTTTTGACTGAAAGAAAAAATCTCTCTTTCTTTAACATTTCAGCCAAGACGTGTCCTTACAACATGGAGTACTTGGAGTGCAGCTCCCCCTGCACTGACACATGCACCAATCCTGAACGATCTCAGTTTTGTGAAGAGCACTGTATGGATGGCTGTTTCTGCCCCCCAGGCAAGTTCTTATATACTCACGTCTTTGACCTCAAAAACAACAGCCTACCTACAGGATTTGGGCAAGTTCCATGGAGCTTAGAGCTCCTATATTTACATTTTTCATAGCTGCAAGTGACAAGCATTTATCATTTATCAACTGAGGAAAGACATCTGAATTGATTGCCAGTACACGTGCAATATTTAGAAAGCAGGAAAGCAGAACAGCAAACACAACAAGACTAATCTCTCAACACACCACCTGTACTATAGTAACTCCCTCTTTCAAAACAGGTGGAATTTAAGAATACAAAGGTTGAATCCTTTGGTCTGCATAGTTCTACTGTCCTCAGCATTGGCATGACCATTCACAACAGCTGGAACTCTGTCTCCAAAACATTATTTAGGATTACTGACAAGCAAACAAACAAAAATATTTTCCCCAAACATAGGAAATATCTCTTCAACTGATTATTTTTTTTTTTTTTAATTTAAGGAACTGTGTTTGATGACATAAACAATTCTGGCTGCATCTCCCGTCAACAGTGCTCTTGTATTTACAATGACAAAACCTACACTCCAGGAACTTCTTTTTCAGACCAGTGCCATTCCTGGTAACCTTTTCTTTTTTTTTTTTTTTTCTTTTTTTAAACTTACTATTTCCTCTAATATATTTAATGAGTTTAATGGTTTACTATTTGCAATTACATCATCGGTAATTGATCTGTGTATTTAACTGACCACTACACTTCCAAAATAACCCTAAAGAACACTCTTTGTTTTATTTAGCAACAACCTTAACTATCTTTGCACTCAACATCAAGGTGATCAAAGTAAGGATTTACAATGTTTAGATTTCTCACCAGTGAATTAAAGTACTTCCTCTTTGTTTATTTTGTTCAAACATTTGGGCTTCTCTAAGGGGAATGAAGTTGCAGTAATTTATGTATTTGCAAATATTTATTTTCTCTGCAGAAAACAAGAGGTGATAGTAACAACCTCAGTTTCACAATTTTTGTTCCAGTACCTGCTCAGTAGCATGTTACCTCAGAAAACTCATATGCTCTGTATCAGGAGTAGATTTGGGGCTACATTTCTGTTTCTGACATATTTATAAAACAAAACAGAAAATGTTTTAATTTGGTATTGTGCTTTATGTTAGTTGCAAAAGACAAGCAATTATGCATCCAGTACTTGTTGCTATAGAGTTCACCTGTTACTCCTTTTAAAGCTTTACATCACATATTCACAATATTTTGTGAATAAACCTGGACTTACTGTCCTTAAACCTGGACTTACTGTGTATTTAATCTATAGATTGAAGGAAAAATAGTACTAAAATAGCTGAACCTAATGTCATTGTAGTTCCTTTCACTCTGGACTGCTATTACTGATTTCAGCTAATTTTATCGTTTCTCTTCCAGTACGTGTAACGGAGGCCAATGGAGTTGCACAGACATGTCATGCCCAGGAATATGTTCAGTAGAGGGAGGCTCACACATTTCCACATACGATCAAAAACAGTATGATGTCCATGGAGACTGCATGTATGTCCTTTCTAAGGTGGGAATGAGATATTACTTGATGATAAAGCCTTATACATTTGTAGAAAGGAAAGGTGATCTCAATCAACACTTTGGAAACTTACCTCGTTTGGCATATATACATTGAATTTCTTCTCACTTAACCAGATGCTTACAGGAACATATGCTGCCATTCAAATTACTTTATTGTTAGTTAACTATTATGATGTCATGCAACAGTATATGGTGGTTTCCAGAGAGTTTCCAATTCTGTGATATAACAATTGCTGAAGAGCACTGATTTTTAAGTTATTGGTTAATCTACATTCTTCAGTGTGATTAATCCAGCTCTCTTACTGGGTTGCATAATTTTACCCTGTTACTGTATTTTATGGCATTGGGCCAAATTGTATGCCAAGTCTGAAAATTTACACTAACAGTTCAGAGAAATAAAAGGAAAATAATCTTTAATAAATAAGACTAACATTTTTCATTCATTTCTAGGGAGTTCAAATACAAAAAAATCAGTTCAAGTCGACTGATATGTTTCATTTAGGTTTTGAACCGTTCTAAAGATGAATCGAAAGTAATAGAGAAATTAAAAGTTATTTATAACCAAAACATTTCATTACAGCAATGTGCAAGTGAAATGGTTTGATCTTTGCGGGCTTCTTGTGCTTCTTCTTTGCTTTCTTTTTTTCCTATTTGCACAATTCAGTTCAAAAAACATCAATCTTTATTGCTGTTTTCCTGAAAAATATTTTGTCTGAAATTTTTGTCTAGCTTGGTACCATCTCCAGAAGGATGAGAGATACAGTGTAATTGAATTAAACTTTAGAATTAAGCATGAGTAAAAACTCTGAATATGGATATTATCAATTAAATGCAGAAAGAGATTCAAATTCTTTTTTGGTTCCTAAACATTACAAAAGGCAAAACTGAATTTTAGGCCAAAGCAGGCTTAGTATTCGGGAGAATCCAGAAACAGAAATATTTTTTTCAGAGTTGAGAGAGAATTTGACAGGGAAAGCTTCTGTATTTAGCCTTTCCTTAAATAACAGTTGACTTCTTTTTCTCAGCACTGTGAAGATGAAACATTCACCATCCTGGCAGAACTACGCAAGTGTGGCCTGACAGACACTGAAACATGCTTAAAGACAGTGGCCCTCAGCATGAATAAAGGACAAACTGTAAGAATGCAAAATAAGCATGAGAAACAGCTATTAAAAATGTAGACAGCAAAGAAGCTAGGTCTTAGTCAGGGAACTGCATTTCTCTCTCAACATATGGAATAAGTACATTACTTTTTAATTAAGTGAAAATAAATTTATTTTATTATCAAAATGAAATAAGTAGTAAATCTGCCTTTCTGGAAGTTCATTAAAAAGCAGGAAAAAACACACTTTTCTCTGCCAATCAGATGAAAAAATATGAGCTTGCAGGTTACAAGCTACAAGTACAACAGTAAGGGGTGTAATTCATCACAAAGTTGTGTTCATAGAAACCAAATGATGAAATTCACTGATGAGTTGAGAAAGACTCTTTAAAAGCAATTCTGTTTTGGCAGGGAAAATAGTAAAGTGTACAAAGTAGAACAGGGGGTGAAATCACAAAAACTATCCCCTTTAACTAAAAGTTCTTTAATTAATATCACTGGAGTCATAATTATTATTACTCTTTGGACTATAGAAATCCTTCACCTGGCTGGTTCTTATTCCTCTTCCTTAACAGCTCATTGTGGTCAAACCTGACGGTGGCGTGTTTGTGAACTTGATCTACACCCAGCTGCCCATCTCAGCAGGTATTTTTTTTCCTCTAACAGCGTATGAGTGATAAGCTCAGAACTTCAACTCTACACCTGCTCATTGTCTTAAACAACAGAAGATGAGAGGACTGGGAGTTGTTCAGAACCTGCATGCTCTAACCTTGGTTCTCTTTGGGATATTTTCTGAGTTGTGCAAGTGCTTTTAAAGTAGAATTGTGAAGTTCGGTGTCAGAAATAAAAGTGAGACAGTACAAGCATAGGCGAGAGTTCAAATAGAAGTAAACCATTTTTACACTCTACTGATTTTGGTCTCTATAAAGTTTACTTCATTCTCACTGCCCAAAACAGAACATGAAAGACAGCTGATTACTTACTGTTGTTTTTTGTTTGTTTGTTTTAACTTAACGCTGTACTCCCACAACTCAGATATAAATTTGATTTTTGATGTCTCAAAAACTAATGATACTACCTGATACCTCTGACTTCCAGATCCTGCTTATTTTCCCTGTCCAGTGGAGTGAGGGCCCGAAGTATGCTTAGGAACAAAAACAGATTATTTTTGTGTGTGTGTGTGTTTTTTTGTTCCATTTTCTTTTTGTGTGTGTGGTTTTTTGTTTGTTTGTTTTGTTTGGTAATGCCATGCCATACAGCTTTTCCTTCTTATTCTCTCAAGAATAATCCCCAAATGCTTAATATTGAGACAGTGAATAAAGTTAACAACTTGGTAGCTACTAGCATATTCTTAACTGTACATTTTGATTTATATCTCTGAATAATTTTTGAAAAGATTGTATTTATTTTACCTAGGAATTTGCAACAATTGCAATAGAAATTCAATAAGAATTGTATAATCATGCACTGTTTCTTTCATTTAGCCTCATCCAGAAAATGAGCATTCCGTTTTTCTTTTATAGCCAATGTCACCATCTTCAGACCTTCATCATTCTTCATCATCATGCAGACAAATTTTGGTCTCCAGCTTGAAATCCAAATCACACCCATCATGCAAGTGTTCATTAGAATTGATCCTCAGTTCAAAGACCAAACCTGTGGTAAGTGAATGAAATTTAAGAATGAAATTTAAGAACATCTTGCTTAATGTCTTTTGTCTAGTACAGACAGTATAAACTTTTCACTGTTTTTCAACAGGTCTCTGTGGAAATTTCAATAATGTCCAAACTGATGACTTCAAGGCCATGAGTGGAGTAGTTGAAGGAACAGCAGCAGCATTTGCTAATACATGGAAAACTCAGGCTTCATGCCCTAATATCCAGAGCAGTTTTGAGAACCCTTGCGCACTCAGCATTGATAATGGTAAATACTTCTTAACATTGTTTTCTCTTTTTTTTTTTCATTCTAGATTTTTTTTAGGTTATTTTTCCTCATCACTAATGAAAACACATCTGTTAGAAAGAGAAGATAAGAGAATGAAGACTTGTATATTTGTTGAAAATCAGAAATCAGAATATTCACAGTGAAAACAAAAGGGATAGGTAATGAGGTAAAGGAAGAGTCCTGGAAACATAAGTGTGTCAGAGGAGTGGATCACAGGAGCATCTTTGGAAATTGCTTAATTCAAGTTCTTCAGCAACTCCATTTCAATGCACCTTTGGTTTTAGTAACCTTAGTCCACAAGCTGAGTGAAAAAAAAAAATAGGAGGAGAGTTTTGATGTAACTTCAGAACTGTTTTCACAAACCTGGGCAGTGGGTTTTTGTCAGTGATGAAATACAAAGAGTAATGAGCATTTGCACCGTTTGTTCTTTTCACAGAAAAATATGCTCAGCATTGGTGTGGACTACTAACTGACAGAGAAGGACCTTTTGCTGATTGTCACTATGCAGTGAATCCTTCTACTTACCACACGGTAGTTTGTTAGGCTGTTTTCCTCCTTAGAAACTATAGAAATAGGATCATTACAACTAGCTACCAGGAAGACACTGTCACAGACATGTCTCTCTTGGTCTTATGCAATGCCTGCATTTTCATTTCTGCACTGCTCTTCTTCATTTCAATGTGTCTCTGTTTTATGTTGTAACATTACCTTATTTCAATTGTCAGGCTTGGCTTTGTCACCCTGACCTGCTTGTAAATGCAAAGGCAGCTATTTATGCCTGGATGGACTTACACATATAGTAGGAAATTTATATAAAGGCATATCAAATGCTTATTTGAATATTACAGTGAATTATCTCACCAATCTCATATCTCATTAATAACTACTTGGCACAGAAAGCTCAGTGCCTAATTATCACCATTCTGTTGTCAGTGTATTGCCAATCCTTCTTCTCACTATGAATCGAGATATTGATGCTGATGAAATGGTGTCTAGACTGCATAATGTAAATAGAGCTTTGTATGATATTGTGCTGCATATTCATAAATATGGGTTCAGATGAAGCTGTTAAATATGTAACAGACTTTAAAACTACTATTTCCCAATAATAACTTTAAACATCAATTGTATTTCCATTAGCTTCATTCTCTCCAGCCAGGAAACTTAGATAATGATTGGAAAGCAATTGAATGTTAGTGTGACTGAGCATATCTGAGGAAGTATTTGTGCATGAAACCAGATAGATAACTTTTTTTTTTTTAGATTGACAGTCATGCAAATGAGACTTTATTTTTCTGTTCATTCCTAGAACTGCATGTTTGACACATGTAACTGTCAAAACAGTGAGGATTGTCTGTGCGCAGCCCTTTCTTCCTATGTGAGAGCTTGTGCTGCAAGAGGAATCCAGATAAGTGGATGGAGGTCTGATGTCTGTTGTAAGTACTTAACACTATTCCCTTTCTTAAGAGCACCTATCAATAAAAACTGTTGATCAAAGATTGCTTTATTGTGATTTCTAGGCAAACATGGTAAGTGTTGAGGAAGGGATTTTGTTAAATGCACTCCTGGAAGTAACTCTCTGCTGTTACCTTAGAATCAATCCATTACTAGCAAGAGTAAGTATAAATAGATGGGAGACAGCTCTCCTAGGAAAGAGACTGTTGTCAATGATGTGCCTTCACCAGTTTCTGCACAACTTTGAATCTAACTGTAGCTTTATGTATCACAAGTTGTCGTAGAGATAAATATGACATATTGGAATAACAGCATTAGTAATACTAACCAGAAGACTGGAAAATTAAAGATGTCTTCAAGCCAGGTTCCACTGATCCAGTAGGTCTGTTTTCAGCATACCAGAAGACATTCAGGGAGACATCTTGGCTCATACATCAGAAGTTTAAAAGTCTCAGCAATGAACAGCAATGTCAAATGGAGGTGTCTTTCCAAATTTCACTTGAAAAAAATATTTTCTTTATTGCATACATTACTTGGATTACTCCACATGTACAGTAGCTTTTCAGGTCTAACTCTGGAAGTGTTCAAAAATACATTTATATGAAAGATACAACATAGGCAGAGGTGTACAGTATTGTTTACCTGTTATTTTTACTGCCTACTGTTTGTTTCTTCCCACCAAAAATTGGCATCTGTAATTAACAAACCTATTCTTTATTTTTTTTCTAACTCTCTCAAGCAAAATACACCACCTCATGTCCCAAATCCCTAAGTTACAGTTATAACATCGATTCTTGTCAACCCACTTGTCGCTCTCTGAGTGAGCCTGATGTCACATGCAACATTAAGTTTGTCCCGCTTGATGGCTGCACCTGCATAAATGGAACCTACATGGATGAAAGTGGCAAATGTGTGCCTTCTAATGAATGCCCCTGTTACTACAGAGGATCTCCCATACCACTTGGAGAAGCTGTCCATGACAATGGGCTTGTATGGTAAGGGGAGCTTTTGCAAAGCACTCAAGCAATAGTATATGTATTTTCTCATTAAAATATGCTGCATTTAAATTGGCCTCACCCTGCCTGAGATTCAATACAGTGCTCTCATAAACTTTTTTTTTCTCAACATTTAAGAATGCTGCATACATCCAGATTGATAAAGCAATTGTATTTAGGTGTATTTTTTATTTAATTCCGTGATTTATCAAGCATAAAATACATGACAGAACCAGCAACGGGAGATCTAATGAGAAAGTAAGCAACAAGCAGAGACATACACCCATTTTAAGCTATGATTTTTCCTTTTAAGCAGTAATGGATATCATATAAAAGCACCATTGGTAGTGGTGTTGAGAGAAATTCTTTCCCAGGATTGCAAAATAGCATTCTTGAATTCAATGTATTCCTTAGAAAGTACTGAAATTTGTCAAGATAGAAGTAGCTCTCAGTCTCAATACATGGTTGAGAGGAAAAAAAAATATTTTTCCCTTTCTTACAGCACCTGCACACAGGGAAGACTGGATTGCATTGGAGCACCTGATCCAATTCCAGGTAAAAAATAAAAATAAAAAATCTTCCACTTGTCTTTTTTCTGTGCCAGGTTTTGGACAGAAATAATTGATACAATTGATACTTCTTAATGGATTTTTAAATAATAGAAGTCTTTCTTTTATAGTTATAGTGCAGCAGTTATTGTAAAAGGCAGAAGTGAACCTAGATTCATGGTAAATCATGTTGCTCTAAAAGATATTTTTTTCTGAAATACCGTGGGAAGTTCTGAGAATTCAGTGCTCTGAAGTGAATCTACAATTGGATTCCTATTTAGCAGATTGAATAGGGACAGCAGTCCCTACTAACTGAAATGTGAAAATTCCAAGAATTTCTAGATGTTTTTTTTTTACAGCTACTGCTGTGGGTTAAACCCCATGCCATTTCTTATTGCTCTCATTTTTTTTCCTTCCTCTAGTTTGTAAATCTCCCATGGTCTACTTTGACTGCACAAACACCACTGCAGGAACAACTGGTGCAGAATGTCAAAAAAGTTGCCAGACTCTGGATATGAAGTGTGTAAGTATGTCACGGCAGGATGAAATGGCACTTCCAGGTTTTGTCCCTGGCCTTGGTGCTACAATCATTGCTGATCTAACTCTTCTAGTGTGAATTTACAACACAGATACTTTGTTCTTATAGTAAAATCCCCGAACCTTGTTATGAAGCATTAACAACAGGATCCTTAGACCAAAATGTAATAAAGTAACATCCAATTTAAATTTTAAGATCAGTGTCAAACTTTCTCCAGCTACTGCATATAACAGTAGTTAGTAGTAAAAATATCAAGGGCTTTGCCACATGTTTTACTGATTTAGGAGAAAATTACCTGCTGTAAGATGGCCAGGAGCAATCATTCTTTCCCATACCACGATGCAATTGTGAATTTCTTGCACTCCTAATTATATATAATTATCACTCCATTGAGGTATATGATAGCCATATTACATTTTGTAAAGAAGTACCACAAATCTGATAAATCAGTTTTCAATGTAACTCACCCAAACAAACAAACAAAATTTACTTATTTTCTTTCTGAAGCTCCATTCATTCAATCACAGTTCACCCTTTACAAAGTGTAAGTCTTCTTCAGCAAACAAGAGCAAGACGTAAGATTTGAATATGTTTCAAATTTCACACACACTCCAACACAGCAATCAGGAGTAGAATAAATAAAACATTTAACAGATTTATATTCTATTAAATCAATGGCTAATAACTTCCTCTTTGTTCTAGAGGCCTATTAGTACTTCATTGTCCTCTCTTATTTAAGCTGGGCAGAAATAAGGCAATACAAAGACATTGTATAATAATTTAATCTTCTTTTGTCTATTGTAATTATTTCATTCTGAAATTATATCTTCCTCCTGACTTTTCCAGTATAGCACACAGTGTATATCTGGCTGTGTGTGCCCATCTGGGCTTGTGTTAGATGGGAAGGGTGGTTGTATTCCTGAAGAGGAATGTCCATGTATTCACAACGAAGCCATGTATCAGCCTGGGGAAAAGATCATCGTTGACTGTAATACCTGGTGAGTATTTCCTGGGAAGTGGCATTCCTGGTTCCATCATCTTGTTCCATTTGTCTTTTAAAAGATCTTAAGTAGTTCAGCAGTGAGGAAAGATTTGGACTATGCATTTCATCAACTGATGGATCATTTAATTTTGGATTCAGTAGTATTAGCAAGTTTTCTTCTGTTGTAGGCAGATGGCCAAAACACAGAACAGAAGGAAATCTTTGGGACTGCAGTGTCATTAAGTATTATCCTATTCTGCAGATCATGAGTTCAGAATAGCAGAACAGAACTTTGCTTTAATTCTTCACATGAGAAATGTAAAAGACTATTTTAACTGCAGAATAAATATAACATTTACAAGGGATCAGGTGACAAACAAATACCAAGTTTTAAGGACGTCTACACAGAACAGTGAGTTGTTTTACTATTAAAATGCTTAATTCTCATTCCTAGCGTGTGCAAGGATAGGATGTGGGAATGCACCGAAGATCAATGTCTGGGTACTTGTGCTGTTTATGGAGATGGGCATTATATCACCTTTGATGACAAAAGATTCAGCTTCAATGGAAACTGTGAATATACACTAGTCCAGGTACTGATAATCGCAATAACAAAATGTAATGTAGTCTTGATCCTGTCTACAGCAATGATACATTCTTAAATTTTATTCTCTACCCAGGACCACTGTGGGAAGAGTGGCACAGTCAATGGGACCTTCCGGGTTGTCACTGAAAATATTCCCTGTGGCAACACTGGGACAACTTGCTCAAAATCTATCAAAGTTTTCCTAGAGGTAAGTAGGTACTGCATACAGACCAGTTTTGTTCTGTATCTGTGTAAGACTTAGGAGAAGTCAAATAGCCATCGCTGCAAAGAAGTTGGAGAAAATGTTTTAAAAAGCAAGTCAACTTGTAAATTAAGCTTAAATCAAAATCAGGTGAAATATTTGGTAGAACTTCCTAGCTTTCTGTCTTTTCCACTTCCAACCCTTACAAAGCTATCTTATACTACCCTTGGGCAAAACACATCTCTACAGGAAAACCGTCTTTAGCAGAAATCTGGCCTATCATGTCAGAATATTCTTTTATTCTGCGCAATATATTTCACCCATGACTACCGAGAAACCCTTTTTCAATCTACACCATTTAAAATACATTTTTACCACCATTTACGGAACCTGAGATTTGAACCATATCATTTAGATTTATTGCATTTGTATTATTAATTTTCATTATTGAAACTGCTTTTAGTACTCTTAAAAGTGGGAAAACATACTTAATAGCACAGCTGTAGCTATTGGATTCATTTCTAATCACCTTTTTCTCCTGTTTCAGAGCTACGAACTGATACTTGGTGAGGAGCATGTCAGTGTGGTAAAGAGAGGACAAGATGGTGAGGTGCCATACACAGTCCGCTATATGGGTATGTACTTGGTAATTGAGACCACCAGCGGACTGATTCTCATGTGGGACAAGAAAACCAGCATCTTCATCAAGCTCAGCCCTGATTTTAAGGTGTGGAACTAGCAATTCAATGGCAGTTTAAGTGTAGATTTGTACTGGGTGTGAATTTTGGTGAGACCTAACCAAGATCCCAAGAACAGGCGATGTCTCTCACATTCCTACGGGACATACATCATATGTTGTTTTACATTCCTCTGGTATCTTAGGAAGCCATTGCAGCATCTTGCTGCTGTTTGGATCTACTAAGACAGTGTATAGTGCCTATTTGGCCTGACAGAACTTGAGCTGGCAAACTGCTTTTGCAGACTTGACTTCATTAAAATTACCCAGTGAACCTCAGTAAAGACTATCAGACCTAATTAAAATTACATAGCTACATGTGTAGAAATCAACTGAGTAGTCTTGATCTTGGAAGTAATCCATTGTTTCCAGTACACAGTGATACACAAATCAAATTATTGTACTTCAAGAACAAGGAAGTAAAATATTATGAGTGAAAGCCTTTTGTAAAACTCTATCATGGATTTTTCAAGCATGTATCTGAACTGGTGATAAGGAAAATATATTCCTGTTGTCATGCTCGCTCTTATAGCTTATGGTATGTAAGAACTAAAAACTGTCATAGATTAGGAATATGCTATCTGACTGAATACCACAGTGACATTTCAATTATGTGTACACAAATCTAAGTGCAATTTAGAACTAGGTACAAAAGTTCATTTTAGTACCATAGGTTCTTTTGCTGCCTAGCCCACTGGCATATTATAGGAACAGTAGCAATATGGAAAGTATGCACCTTAGATTCATAGAGAAATCATAGGATCCATTGTAGCCTATCACTATGTTACATACCCATAAATTTGGAATGAGAGCTACTTCTGGATGTGCACGGAAAATGTCATTTCTTTTTCCACCTGTCTGCAGTCATAACAGTACAGACTCAATTAGTAGGTTACATGGCTGGACTGGTAGTATTTATGATAGCTCTGTAAGACTGTCTTTTATACATACATTTATTGGATAAAACGAGGCATAAATTAAAAGTGTAGTCAGCTGTGTCATCAGTTGAGTCCTCATTTCCTTGTTAAAGATGTACATCAAAGATGGTAGGAGAAAATGACCAAGCCAGTATTTTTCAGATTTAAAAGAAGAAAAGTCAATAGTAGTTTCTAGCCTTAGTGGTCATGTTCTGTTGCTGAGGAAAGAGATGGCTGTTTTTCCAAAATATCTAAACCTGTATCTTCAAAGGATGAGAAGGTTCGGGAAAGTTAGAATAGAATGGCACCACTCTAAGAGCTGAATTTCAGGTGTTCTTTCAGTTTCAGATTTTGCTTCAAGTTTTCTCACAATCATCATTATTTTATTTCCTTTTGCAGGGCCAGATCTGTGGCCTCTGTGGAAATTATGATGGCAACGGCATAAATGACTTTACTACAAGGAGTCTGTCTGTAGTAGAGAATGTCCTAGAGTTTGGAAACAGCTGGAAAGTATCTTCTACATGTCCTGATGCTAACATCATAAAGGACCCATGTTCTACCAACCCTTATCGAAAGTCCTGGTCAGAAAAGCAGTGTAGCCTCATCAACAGCAATGTCTTTGCTGCCTGTCACTCTCAGGTATTACCATTGCAGGTGTTTACTCTGTGAAGACTAAGTATGTGCATTACTGAAGCTAAAAAGAAGGCTATCCTCAAAAATTCTGCCAAACATACCTCATTCCTTAGCCAGCATATTTCATTTCAAATTGTGTCTGAAAAACTTCAGTCTGAATCTTGCTCAATGGGACAGATTTATAGCCCCTAATTGTAAAAAGTAATAGGCCATTGAGTTCATAGGAAATAATATTGACTTGGAAAAGAATATTTATTCCTTCAGTTATCGGGAAAGAAGAATTTCAGAATTACTGTGGATTTCCTGTGGTGTGACTTGAATAAAAGTCATGTACCATGTACAGAACACAAGCTCAATGCAATAACAACATTTTGGGGTAGTATTGAAGCATCAGAGTGGCTGGAAAGCTGTGCAGAGGAAAAGTATCTGGGGGTGTTGGTCAATGCTTGCCTGAACATGAGCCAGCAGCGTGCCCAGGTGGCCAAGAAGGCCAATGGCATCCTGGCTTGTATCAGGAATAGTGTACCCAGCAGGACCAGAGAGGTGATCGTCCCCCTGTATTCAACTCTGGTGAGGCCGCACCTCGAGTACTGTGTTCAGTTTTGGGCCCCTCAGTACAAGAAGGACATTGAGGCCTTGGAGCATGTCCAGAGAAGGACTACAAATCTGGTGAAGGGTCTGGAACACAAGTCCTGTGGGAGCGGCTGAGGGAACTGGGGTTGTTTAGTCTGGAGAAAAGGAGGCTCAGGGGAGACCTTATTGCTCTCTGCAATTACCTGAAAGGAAGGTGTGGGGAGATGGGGTTCAGCCTCTTCTTGCAGATAACTAGTGATAGGACTAGAGGGAATGGCCTCAAGTTGCATCAGGGGAGGTTCAGATTGGAAATTAGGAGAAATTTCTTCTCAGAAAGAGTAGTCAGGCATATTGGAATAGGTTGCTCAGGGAGGTGGTGGAGTCACCGTCCCTGAGAATGTTTAAGGAAAGGTTGGACGTGGTATTTAGGGACATGGTTTAGTGGGTGATATTTGGTGGTAGGGGGACAGTTGGACCAGATGATCTTGGAGGTCTTTTCCAACCTTAATGATTCTATGATTCTGTGATTCTATGATCAGCATAGCCTTAACTGACACTTAGTACATATCAACAATGCAGAATAACTCTGTGCTCTTCGTATTACCTTAGTTCTTTCCACTGCTAGAGACCATTTTCAAGGGGGGCTGCCTAATACTGCTTGGGAACATGAATCTAATCTTTCATTGGAACACAAGTCTAGATGTCTAAACCTGTGTCAATAGATGATTTGGATATATTATCTGGCATTACCTTTGGTATTTAACAGTGTATATAAACATAAAAAGAAATTACTGATGTAGGTCTTCCTTCTGAGATGCTACAATTTTAAGAAAACTAGTCTAGCAAAACTAAGAAAGAATTTAGAAGACAGGATGTATAATATAACTCTTCTTTTTTATAACAGGTTGAACCAGCAAAATATTACCAGGCATGTGTGACAGATGCTTGTGCCTGTGACTCTGGAGGAGACTGTGATTGCTTCTGTACAGCAGTAGCTGCCTATGCTCAAGCATGTAGTGAAGTTGGTGTCTGCATAGCCTGGAGAACCCCATCAATCTGTCGTGAGTTTTATCTTATATACACTGTTCCTGAGAGTGTAAATACACAGTCATGCCTTGCTTATATGCTTGAACACACACTCTGGGTATCTCATGTACATGCCTTATAATCTTACTGTGTAGACTTTTTGCACTGTTACGATGCTCACACTTTCACCTATTCGTGGTTTTCAAGTCTGTTTTCAAGACTGTTCAAGCAGCATATCAGGGATCTGATGAACAGACATGAATCAAAAGAGGTCGTTCTTTTCTGAACACATCCAAATTTCTGTTTCTCCTTAGCACTGTTCTGTGATTACTATAATCAACAAGGGGAATGTGAATGGCACTATAAACCTTGTGGAGCCTCCTGTATGAAGACCTGTAGGAACCCAAGCGGAAAATGCCTCCATAACTTGCCAGGTTTAGAAGGTAAAAAGAGCTGCAAGTACTCTTAAGTGGGTGTATTTAATTATATTTTTTTAATTGTCTTTAATGGAGTCTATTTTCTCTATCAGCTGTTTTTCCACCATTTAATTCTCTTCAACAACATTGCATTCACATGAAGGAAGACAAAGCCTGGAAAATGGAGCTAAAAACATCTCTGGGGCTAAGTCCTTGTGGGCTGTGCTAATATTAGTTCTCTGCATTATTTTTTAGGATTGTTGGAAAAAATAATTAGCAAAAATTGTGACTATTAAAAACAAGACCTGCAAACACGTTCTGAACAAATAAAACTTTTCCTGACTGTATCTCATTTGCACGTTTTCTACCTTATATGTGCTCTTTCCTTGCTTCAGGCTGCTACCCTAACTGCCCACCAGACAAGCCGTATTTTCATGAGGATCAGATGAAGTGCGTCAGTCTCTGTGACTGTTATGATAATGAAGATGGGAAGATATATAGACGTGATGAATGTCAATTATGGTAAGGCTTAACATATCAGCCTAATTATGCACAAGGAAAAATGAACAAATCAGTAATGGAAAATTGCATGTTTCTGTTTCATGACAGGAGTCGTGAAAGTTTTATGATGCCTGTGTAAAAATAAGGCCTGGAACAAGCAGTTACTAATTAGCTGGAATTTAGGCAACATGCCCATTTGAATCCGAGTAACTGAATCAACCAAGTTCTCATTCACAATTGTTCAATCCTTGATACTTGATGCCAGTATCTGGCAGAAAGATGACAGTAATAAAATCAGGTCATAATAAAAAAGATATGTGTTTTTTTTTCTATTTTTTATTTCAGTGAATGCACATTAGAAGGTTTACAGTGCAAGTTTGATGATAAAGGTAAGACAGCTATTAAGTATTAATAAGAAAATGAAGTACTAGATATTATCTTTTCATAGATGACTGACAAAAACCTTCTGAATTACAGCATGTAACTGCATTTATGAAGGGAACACATATAAATACAACGAACTCATCTACAACACCACAGATGGAACGGGATGGTGTTTCAGTGCAACGTGCGATGTCAATGGAACAATAAACAGAAGTATCTTTAGATGTGGCATCTCAACAACAACCCCATTTACATTTTCTACAAGTCAGCCCACAACTACTGCTTCAGGTATGCATCAATACTCTTTAAAATAACTGAAAAATCTCTGGAAGGGATTAAAACTTGCCTGAAAGGCAGATCCTTTTCATCAGTTAATGACACACACTTTTACTTGAAACTATTGACTTCTTCTGGAAGAATTTCCAGTTCAACCAATTCAGCTGACCAGCATCAGATGCTTTTTAGACCATAATCAAGGATGTAGAAATGTATAGCATTTCTTACAAAGTCAGTCTCCACTGTTTCACCATGTTTTTTCCAGTGGAAAAATAACAGAGCTTATTAGTTATTGCACTCTGGAGAATCTCCTCACTTCCCTGCAAATAAAAAAGAGCAATTCTAAAACAAAGTCTGAACACACAAAAGACAGTTAGAACCATTTTAAAAATTACCGACCATATTAGCGCAAAATGAAAATAAGAAATTCAGTTTGAACGTATACTCAAATTATTTAAAACCATTCTTTGAAACCATTCCTAATTGTTAATCTTTAACAATATCGTATTCCTGCAATGCACTTCTACATTATTCCTGCAGTTAACTCATTGTACTGGCCATCTAATTGTGAAAAATTGAGAAATATTTCAAGAAAATTATACAATACTACCACAAGAACTGTACAATTAAATATAAGTCTTCTGTTAAGCAGATGTAACATTGATATGGAGAAAGTGGTACATATTCCATATGCTTATTTTCATAATGTTAAGAATATGACAAGAAATGTTATTAAAGTAAGAAGAAACTATGTATATATTAAATTATATCCTAAATATTTTTCATATGTTTATTATTTCAACTGTATAAACTACTATAAACTATTATATGAAGCTAAACTATTAGTTTATATTGGCAGTTTACAAATATGTGACATGTTATAATACTAAAATAAGTAGAAAAGTCATTAACCGGTAAAAATATTTTACATTATGTGTAGTTATGTAGCTAAGCATAAATAACTAGAGATAATAGTATGAAAAATAAAAAATCCTCTTACTTCTATTGTAACAGGCATGAGATCACATTATCTTATCTATCAACATTCCACATAACGCATGTTACATTAACTATATTTAAATACAATTTTTTAATGTCAGATTAAATACAACTAGAAAAAAATACAGAGATGAGATAGAAACCTACCTTAGAAATGAAACTAAAGGCTGTCAAAGAAAGTTTATTAAAATTAAAATACTATATGAACATATATACTATTACGTAAAACAGTAAAATATATGAAAATAAATAATTACTGTCACTTTAGTAACAGAAAACAAGACTTATATTTCTTCCTTTTAATTACAGAAATCACAACCACAACACCAGTGACAACTGTATGTGTGAAGAATGTATGTGAATGGTCAGAATGGTATGATAGCACACAGCCTAAAACCGGAGAGGACAGTGGAGACTATGAAAATTTTGAAAGTCTAAAAAAGAACGGATACAGCGTTTGTAAAAACCCAAGCGGAGTTCAATGCAGAGCAGAAGAACACCCAGATATAGGAATAGAATATCTTGATCAAATAATAGAATGCAGTCAAACCAGAGGATTGATATGCAATAACAAAGACCAAGAATCTAAGCAATGCTATAACTACAACATCAGAATACTATGCTGTAGTTATAAACCATGTTCAGAAATACAAACAACTACTGCTATAGAAACACCATTTACAATACAGACAAAGACACAACCACCAACTACAGGAAAACAAACAGAAGCTCAAAAAACAGATGTAACAACATTAACACCAAACGTCACAGAGATAACAGAAAGCACAACCACACCAAAACAATCCACCACAACTAGCAGTAGTGCCACTACCATCAAGACGTCTCCCTCTGTCACAAAAGGCACAACCGCCATCATCGCCACACCAACAGAGCCCATTGCATCTACCAGCAGTGCCAGCACCGCCAAGGCCTCCACCCCTCTGACAGAAGGCACGACCACCACCGTCAGCACACCTACCAGCAGTGCCAGCACCATCAAGACCTCTCCCCCTGTGACAAAAGGCACCACCACCGTCATACCAACAGCGCCCACCTCACCCACCAGCACCAGTACCGCCAGCACCTCCGCCACCACGGGCATCTGCCACGAGCGCTGTGCCTGGACACAGTGGTTTGACGTGGACTACCCAGCCTCCGGTAGCGACGATGGAGACATAGAGACGTTTGAAAATATCCGAGCTGCTGGATTTGATGTGTGCATCAATCCACTGGACATCAACTGCCGTGCTGAAAACTACCCCAACAGGAGCCTGGAGAGCCTGGGCCAGGTACTGCAGTGCAGCGTCGAAAAAGGCCTTGTGTGCAGAAACAAGGATCAGATCAGCAAGTACCCCATGTGCTTCAACTACCAGGTCAGTGTGCTGTGCTGTGACCGCAACCACTGCGAGACAACACCAAGCACCACGCCAAGCTCCTCAACTACGCCCACTCCTGCAGAAACGTCCACTGAGACAACCCAGACTCCCGCACCACCCACTCCTTCCTCTACTCTACCCGAGCCGACAACGCCAACCAGTGCTGGCACCACGGTTGTGCTCAAGACCAGTATCCCTCCAACACGGGGCACGACCATCATCAGCACATCCACAGCGCCCACCTCACCCACCAGCAGTAAAAGCAGACCCACGACCACTGCAGGAACGACCACAACGTCCTCCACAACATCCATTCCGGTTGAAACGTCCACTGCGGCAACACCTACTCCAGCATCACCCACTACTTCCTCTACCCTTCCCCAGTCAACGATGACGACCACCACCAGCACCACGGTGATCAGCAGGACCTCCACCTCTCCGGCACAGAGCACAACCACATTCACAGCCCCAAGCAGTGCCAGCACCGCCAAGGCCTCCACCCCTGTGACAGAGCCCACAACCACCATCATCATCACCACACCAACAGAGCCCATCGTGCCTACAAGCAGTGCCACCACCATCAAGACCTCTCCCCCTGTGACAGAGTCCACAACCACCATCATCAGCACACCAACAGAGCCCATTGCATCTACCAGCAGTGCCAGCACCGCCAAGGCCTCCACCCCTCTGACAGAAGGCACGACCACCACCGTCAGCACACCTACCAGCAGTGCCAGCACCATCAAGACCTCTCCCCCTGTGACAAAAGGCACCACCACCGTCATACCAACAGCGCCCACCTCACCCACCAGCACCAGTACCGCCAGCACCTCCGCCACCACGGGCATCTGCCACGAACGCTGTGCCTGGACACAGTGGTTTGACGTGGACTACCCAGCCCCCGGTAGCGACGATGGAGACATAGAGACGCTTGAAAATATCCGAGCTGCTGGATTTGATGTGTGCATCAATCCACTGGACATCAACTGCCGTGCTGAAAACTACCCCAACAGGAGCCTGGAGAGCCTGGGCCAGGTACTGCAGTGCAGCGTCGAAAAAGGCCTTGTGTGCAGAAACAAGGATCAGATCAGCAAGTACCCCATGTGCTTCAACTACCAGGTCAGTGTGCTGTGCTGTGACCGCAACCACTGCGAGACAACACCAAGCACCACGCCAAGCTCCTCAACTACGCCCACTCCTGCAGAAACGTCCACTGAGACAACCCAGACTCCCGCACCACCCACTCCTTCCTCTACTCTACCCGAGCCGACAACGCCAACCAGTGCTGGCACCACGGTTGTGCTCAAGACCAGTATCCCTCCAACACGGGGCACGACCATCATCAGCACATCCACAGCGCCCACCTCACCCACCAGCAGTAAAAGCAGACCCACGACCACTGCAGGAACGACCACAACGTCCTCCACAACATCCATTCCGGTTGAAACGTCCACTGCGGCAACACCTACTCCAGCATCACCCACTACTTCCTCTACCCTTCCCCAGTCAACGATGACGACCACCACCAGCACCACGGTGATCAGCAGGACCTCCACCTCTCCGGCACAGAGCACAACCACATTCACAGCCCCAAGCAGTGCCAGCACCGCCAAGGCCTCCACCCCTGTGACAGAGCCCACAACCACCATCATCATCACCACACCAACAGAGCCCATCGTGCCTACAAGCAGTGCCACCACCATCAAGACCTCTCCCCCTGTGACAGAGTCCACAACCACCATCATCAGCACACCAACAGAGCCCATTGCATCTACCAGCAGTGCCAGCACCGCCAAGGCCTCCACCCCTCTGACAGAAGGCACGACCACCACCGTCAGCACACCTACCAGCAGTGCCAGCACCATCAAGACCTCTCCCCCTGTGACAAAAGGCACCACCACCGTCATACCAACAGCGCCCACCTCACCCACCAGCACCAGTACCGCCAGCACCTCCGCCACCACGGGCATCTGCCACGAACGCTGTGCCTGGACACAGTGGTTTGACGTGGACTACCCAGCCCCCGGTAGCGACGATGGAGACATAGAGACGCTTGAAAATATCCGAGCTGCTGGATTTGATGTGTGCATCAATCCACTGGACATCAACTGCCGTGCTGAAAACTACCCCAACAGGAGCCTGGAGAGCCTGGGCCAGGTACTGCAGTGCAGCGTCGAAAAAGGCCTTGTGTGCAGAAACAAGGATCAGATCAGCAAGTACCCCATGTGCTTCAACTACCAGGTCAGTGTGCTGTGCTGTGACCGCAACCACTGCGAGACAACACCAAGCACCACGCCAAGCTCCTCAACTACGCCCACTCCTGCAGAAACGTCCACTGAGACAACCCAGACTCCCGCACCACCCACTCCTTCCTCTACTCTACCCGAGCCGACAACGCCAACCAGTGCTGGCACCACGGTTGTGCTCAAGACCAGTATCCCTCCAACACGGGGCACGACCATCATCAGCACATCCACAGCGCCCACCTCACCCACCAGCAGTAAAAGCAGACCCACGACCACTGCAGGAACGACCACAACGTCCTCCACAACATCCATTCCGGTTGAAACGTCCACTGCGGCAACACCTACTCCAGCATCACCCACTACTTCCTCTACCCTTCCCCAGTCAACGATGACGACCACCACCAGCACCACGGTGATCAGCAGGACCTCCACCTCTCCGGCACAGAGCACAACCACATTCACAGCCCCAAGCAGTGCCAGCACCGCCAAGGCCTCCACCCCTGTGACAGAGCCCACAACCACCATCATCATCACCACACCAACAGAGCCCATCGTGCCTACAAGCAGTGCCACCACCATCAAGACCTCTCCCCCTGTGACAGAGTCCACAACCACCATCATCAGCACACCAACAGAGCCCATTGCATCTACCAGCAGTGCCAGCACCGCCAAGGCCTCCACCCCTCTGACAGAAGGCACGACCACCACCGTCAGCACACCTACCAGCAGTGCCAGCACCATCAAGACCTCTCCCCCTGTGACAAAAGGCACCACCACCGTCATACCAACAGCGCCCACCTCACCCACCAGCACCAGTACCGCCAGCACCTCCGCCACCACGGGCATCTGCCACGAACGCTGTGCCTGGACACAGTGGTTTGACGTGGACTACCCAGCCCCCGGTAGCGACGATGGAGACATAGAGACGCTTGAAAATATCCGAGCTGCTGGATTTGATGTGTGCATCAATCCACTGGACATCAACTGCCGTGCTGAAAACTACCCCAACAGGAGCCTGGAGAGCCTGGGCCAGGTACTGCAGTGCAGCGTCGAAAAAGGCCTTGTGTGCAGAAACAAGGATCAGATCAGCAAGTACCCCATGTGCTTCAACTACCAGGTCAGTGTGCTGTGCTGTGACCGCAACCACTGCGAGACAACACCAAGCACCACGCCAAGCTCCTCAACTACGCCCACTCCTGCAGAAACGTCCACTGAGACAACCCAGACTCCCGCACCACCCACTCCTTCCTCTACTCTACCCGAGCCGACAACGCCAACCAGTGCTGGCACCACGGTTGTGCTCAAGACCAGTATCCCTCCAACACGGGGCACGACCATCATCAGCACATCCACAGCGCCCACCTCACCCACCAGCAGTAAAAGCAGACCCACGACCACTGCAGGAACGACCACAACGTCCTCCACAACATCCATTCCGGTTGAAACGTCCACTGCGGCAACACCTACTCCAGCATCACCCACTACTTCCTCTACCCTTCCCCAGTCAACGATGACGACCACCACCAGCACCACGGTGATCAGCAGGACCTCCACCTCTCCGGCACAGAGCACAACCACATTCACAGCCCCAAGCAGTGCCAGCACCGCCAAGGCCTCCACCCCTGTGACAGAGCCCACAACCACCATCATCATCACCACACCAACAGAGCCCATCGTGCCTACAAGCAGTGCCACCACCATCAAGACCTCTCCCCCTGTGACAGAGTCCACAACCACCATCATCAGCACACCAACAGAGCCCATTGCATCTACCAGCAGTGCCAGCACCGCCAAGGCCTCCACCCCTCTGACAGAAGGCACGACCACCACCGTCAGCACACCTACCAGCAGTGCCAGCACCATCAAGACCTCTCCCCCTGTGACAAAAGGCACCACCACCGTCATACCAACAGCGCCCACCTCACCCACCAGCACCAGTACCGCCAGCACCTCCGCCACCACGGGCATCTGCCACGAACGCTGTGCCTGGACACAGTGGTTTGACGTGGACTACCCAGCCCCCGGTAGCGACGATGGAGACATAGAGACGCTTGAAAATATCCGAGCTGCTGGATTTGATGTGTGCATCAATCCACTGGACATCAACTGCCGTGCTGAAAACTACCCCAACAGGAGCCTGGAGAGCCTGGGCCAGGTACTGCAGTGCAGCGTCGAAAAAGGCCTTGTGTGCAGAAACAAGGATCAGATCAGCAAGTACCCCATGTGCTTCAACTACCAGGTCAGTGTGCTGTGCTGTGACCGCAACCACTGCGAGACAACACCAAGCACCACGCCAAGCTCCTCAACTACGCCCACTCCTGCAGAAACGTCCACTGAGACAACCCAGACTCCCACACCACCCACTCCTTCCTCTACTCTACCCGAGCTGACAACGCCAACCAGTGCTGGCACCACGGTTGTGCTCAAGACCAGTATCCCTCCAACACGGGGCACGACCATCATCAGCACATCCACAGCGCCCACCTCACCCACCAGCAGTAAAAGCAGACCCACGACCACTGCAGGAACGACCACAACGTCCTCCACAACATCCATTCCGGTTGAAACGTCCACTGCGGCAACACCTACTCCAGCATCACCCACTACTTCCTCTACCCTTCCCCAGTCAACGATGACGACCACCACCAGCACCACGGTGATCAGCAGGACCTCCACCTCTCCGGCACAGAGCACAACCACATTCACAGCCCCAAGCAGTGCCAGCACCGCCAAGGCCTCCACCCCTGTGACAGAGCCCACAACCACCATCATCATCACCACACCAACAGAGCCCATCGTGCCTACAAGCAGTGCCACCACCATCAAGACCTCTCCCCCTGTGACAGAGTCCACAACCACCATCATCAGCACACCAACAGAGCCCATTGCATCTACCAGCAGTGCCAGCACCGCCAAGGCCTCCACCCCTCTGACAGAAGGCACGACCACCACCGTCAGCACACCTACCAGCAGTGCCAGCACCATCAAGACCTCTCCCCCTGTGACAAAAGGCACCACCACCGTCATACCAACAGCGCCCACCTCACCCACCAGCACCAGTACCGCCAGCACCTCCGCCACCACGGGCATCTGCCACGAACGCTGTGCCTGGACACAGTGGTTTGACGTGGACTACCCAGCCCCCGGTAGCGACGATGGAGACATAGAGACGCTTGAAAATATCCGAGCTGCTGGATTTGATGTGTGCATCAATCCACTGGACATCAACTGCCGTGCTGAAAACTACCCCAACAGGAGCCTGGAGAGCCTGGGCCAGGTACTGCAGTGCAGCGTCGAAAAAGGCCTTGTGTGCAGAAACAAGGATCAGATCAGCAAGTACCCCATGTGCTTCAACTACCAGGTCAGTGTGCTGTGCTGTGACCGCAACCACTGCGAGACAACACCAAGCACCACGCCAAGCTCCTCAACTACGCCCACTCCTGCAGAAACGTCCACTGAGACAACCCAGACTCCCGCACCACCCACTCCTTCCTCTACTCTACCCGAGCCGACAACGCCAACCAGTGCTGGCACCACGGTTGTGCTCAAGACCAGTATCCCTCCAACACGGGGCACGACCATCATCAGCACATCCACAGCGCCCACCTCACCCACCAGCAGTAAAAGCAGACCCACGACCACTGCAGGAACGACCACAACGTCCTCCACAACATCCATTCCGGTTGAAACGTCCACTGCGGCAACACCTACTCCAGCATCACCCACTACTTCCTCTACCCTTCCCCAGTCAACGATGACGACCACCACCAGCACCACGGTGATCAGCAGGACCTCCACCTCTCCGGCACAGAGCACAACCACATTCACAGCCCCAAGCAGTGCCAGCACCGCCAAGGCCTCCACCCCTGTGACAGAGCCCACAACCACCATCATCATCACCACACCAACAGAGCCCATCGTGCCTACAAGCAGTGCCACCACCATCAAGACCTCTCCCCCTGTGACAGAGTCCACAACCACCATCATCAGCACACCAACAGAGCCCATTGCATCTACCAGCAGTGCCAGCACCGCCAAGGCCTCCACCCCTCTGACAGAAGGCACGACCACCACCGTCAGCACACCTACCAGCAGTGCCAGCACCATCAAGACCTCTCCCCCTGTGACAAAAGGCACCACCACCGTCATACCAACAGCGCCCACCTCACCCACCAGCACCAGTACCGCCAGCACCTCCGCCACCACGGGCATCTGCCACGAACGCTGTGCCTGGACACAGTGGTTTGACGTGGACTACCCAGCCCCCGGTAGCGACGATGGAGACATAGAGACGCTTGAAAATATCCGAGCTGCTGGATTTGATGTGTGCATCAATCCACTGGACATCAACTGCCGTGCTGAAAACTACCCCAACAGGAGCCTGGAGAGCCTGGGCCAGGTACTGCAGTGCAGCGTCGAAAAAGGCCTTGTGTGCAGAAACAAGGATCAGATCAGCAAGTACCCCATGTGCTTCAACTACCAGGTCAGTGTGCTGTGCTGTGACCGCAACCACTGCGAGACAACACCAAGCACCACGCCAAGCTCCTCAACTACGCCCACTCCTGCAGAAACGTCCACTGAGACAACCCAGACTCCCGCACCACCCACTCCTTCCTCTACTCTACCCGAGCCGACAACGCCAACCAGTGCTGGCACCACGGTTGTGCTCAAGACCAGTATCCCTCCAACACGGGGCACGACCATCATCAGCACATCCACAGCGCCCACCTCACCCACCAGCAGTAAAAGCAGACCCACGACCACTGCAGGAACGACCACAACGTCCTCCACAACATCCATTCCGGTTGAAACGTCCACTGCGGCAACACCTACTCCAGCATCACCCACTACTTCCTCTACCCTTCCCCAGTCAACAATGACGACCACCACCAGCACCACGGTGATCAGCAGGACCTCCACCTCTCCGGCACAGAGCACAACCACATTCACAGCCCCAAGCAGTGCCAGCACCGCCAAGGCCTCCACCCCTGTGACAGAGCCCACAACCACCATCATCATCACCACACCAACAGAGCCCATCGTGCCTACAAGCAGTGCCACCACCATCAAGACCTCTCCCCCTGTGACAGAGTCCACAACCACCATCATCAGCACACCAACAGAGCCCATTGCATCTACCAGCAGTGCCAGCACCGCCAAGGCCTCCACCCCTCTGACAGAAGGCACGACCACCACCGTCAGCACACCTACCAGCAGTGCCAGCACCATCAAGACCTCTCCCCCTGTGACAAAAGGCACCACCACCGTCATACCAACAGCGCCCACCTCACCCACCAGCACCAGTACCGCCAGCACCTCCGCCACCACGGGCATCTGCCACGAACGCTGTGCCTGGACACAGTGGTTTGACGTGGACTACCCAGCCCCCGGTAGCGACGATGGAGACATAGAGACGCTTGAAAATATCCGAGCTGCTGGATTTGATGTGTGCATCAATCCACTGGACATCAACTGCCGTGCTGAAAACTACCCCAACAGGAGCCTGGAGAGCCTGGGCCAGGTACTGCAGTGCAGCGTCGAAAAAGGCCTTGTGTGCAGAAACAAGGATCAGATCAGCAAGTACCCCATGTGCTTCAACTACCAGGTCAGTGTGCTGTGCTGTGACCGCAACCACTGCGAGACAACACCAAGCACCACGCCAAGCTCCTCAACTACGCCCACTCCTGCAGAAACGTCCACTGAGACAACCCAGACTCCCGCACCACCCACTCCTTCCTCTACTCTACCCGAGCCGACAACGCCAACCAGTGCTGGCACCACGGTTGTGCTCAAGACCAGTATCCCTCCAACACGGGGCACGACCATCATCAGCACATCCACAGCGCCCACCTCACCCACCAGCAGTAAAAGCAGACCCACGACCACTGCAGGAACGACCACAACGTCCTCCACAACATCCATTCCGGTTGAAACGTCCACTGCGGCAACACCTACTCCAGCATCACCCACTACTTCCTCTACCCTTCCCCAGTCAACGATGACGACCACCACCAGCACCACGGTGATCAGCAGGACCTCCACCTCTCCGGCACAGAGCACAACCACATTCACAGCCCCAAGCAGTGCCAGCACCGCCAAGGCCTCCACCCCTGTGACAGAGCCCACAACCACCATCATCATCACCACACCAACAGAGCCCATCGTGCCTACAAGCAGTGCCACCACCATCAAGACCTCTCCCCCTGTGACAGAGTCCACAACCACCATCATCAGCACACCAACAGAGCCCATTGCATCTACCAGCAGTGCCAGCACCGCCAAGGCCTCCACCCCTCTGACAGAAGGCACGACCACCACCGTCAGCACACCTACCAGCAGTGCCAGCACCATCAAGACCTCTCCCCCTGTGACAAAAGGCACCACCACCGTCATACCAACAGCGCCCACCTCACCCACCAGCACCAGTACCGCCAGCACCTCCGCCACCACGGGCATCTGCCACGAACGCTGTGCCTGGACACAGTGGTTTGACGTGGACTACCCAGCCCCCGGTAGCGACGATGGAGACATAGAGACGCTTGAAAATATCCGAGCTGCTGGATTTGATGTGTGCATCAATCCACTGGACATCAACTGCCGTGCTGAAAACTACCCCAACAGGAGCCTGGAGAGCCTGGGCCAGGTACTGCAGTGCAGCGTCGAAAAAGGCCTTGTGTGCAGAAACAAGGATCAGATCAGCAAGTACCCCATGTGCTTCAACTACCAGGTCAGTGTGCTGTGCTGTGACCGCAACCACTGCGAGACAACACCAAGCACCACGCCAAGCTCCTCAACTACGCCCACTCCTGCAGAAACGTCCACTGAGACAACCCAGACTCCCGCACCACCCACTCCTTCCTCTACTCTACCCGAGCCGACAACGCCAACCAGTGCTGGCACCACGGTTGTGCTCAAGACCAGTATCCCTCCAACACGGGGCACGACCATCATCAGCACATCCACAGCGCCCACCTCACCCACCAGCAGTAAAAGCAGACCCACGACCACTGCAGGAACGACCACAACGTCCTCCACAACATCCATTCCGGTTGAAACGTCCACTGCGGCAACACCTACTCCAGCATCACCCACTACTTCCTCTACCCTTCCCCAGTCAACGATGACGACCACCACCAGCACCACGGTGATCAGCAGGACCTCCACCTCTCCGGCACAGAGCACAACCACATTCACAGCCCCAAGCAGTGCCAGCACCGCCAAGGCCTCCACCCCTGTGACAGAGCCCACAACCACCATCATCATCACCACACCAACAGAGCCCATCGTGCCTACAAGCAGTGCCACCACCATCAAGACCTCTCCCCCTGTGACAGAGTCCACAACCACCATCATCAGCACACCAACAGAGCCCATTGCATCTACCAGCAGTGCCAGCACCGCCAAGGCCTCCACCCCTCTGACAGAAGGCACGACCACCACCGTCAGCACACCTACCAGCAGTGCCAGCACCATCAAGACCTCTCCCCCTGTGACAAAAGGCACCACCACCGTCATACCAACAGCGCCCACCTCACCCACCAGCACCAGTACCGCCAGCACCTCCGCCACCACGGGCATCTGCCACGAACGCTGTGCCTGGACACAGTGGTTTGACGTGGACTACCCAGCCCCCGGTAGCGACGATGGAGACATAGAGACGCTTGAAAATATCCGAGCTGCTGGATTTGATGTGTGCATCAATCCACTGGACATCAACTGCCGTGCTGAAAACTACCCCAACAGGAGCCTGGAGAGCCTGGGCCAGGTACTGCAGTGCAGCGTCGAAAAAGGCCTTGTGTGCAGAAACAAGGATCAGATCAGCAAGTACCCCATGTGCTTCAACTACCAGGTCAGTGTGCTGTGCTGTGACCGCAACCACTGCGAGACAACACCAAGCACCACGCCAAGCTCCTCAACTACGCCCACTCCTGCAGAAACGTCCACTGAGACAACCCAGACTCCCGCACCACCCACTCCTTCCTCTACTCTACCCGAGCCGACAACGCCAACCAGTGCTGGCACCACGGTTGTGCTCAAGACCAGTATCCCTCCAACACGGGGCACGACCATCATCAGCACATCCACAGCGCCCACCTCACCCACCAGCAGTAAAAGCAGACCCACGACCACTGCAGGAACGACCACAACGTCCTCCACAACATCCATTCCGGTTGAAACGTCCACTGCGGCAACACCTACTCCAGCATCACCCACTACTTCCTCTACCCTTCCCCAGTCAACGATGACGACCACCACCAGCACCACGGTGATCAGCAGGACCTCCACCTCTCCGGCACAGAGCACAACCACATTCACAGCCCCAAGCAGTGCCAGCACCGCCAAGGCCTCCACCCCTGTGACAGAGCCCACAACCACCATCATCATCACCACACCAACAGAGCCCATCGTGCCTACAAGCAGTGCCACCACCATCAAGACCTCTCCCCCTGTGACAGAGTCCACAACCACCATCATCAGCACACCAACAGAGCCCATTGCATCTACCAGCAGTGCCAGCACCGCCAAGGCCTCCACCCCTCTGACAGAAGGCACGACCACCACCGTCAGCACACCTACCAGCAGTGCCAGCACCATCAAGACCTCTCCCCCTGTGACAAAAGGCACCACCACCGTCATACCAACAGCGCCCACCTCACCCACCAGCACCAGTACCGCCAGCACCTCCGCCACCACGGGCATCTGCCACGAACGCTGTGCCTGGACACAGTGGTTTGACGTGGACTACCCAGCCCCCGGTAGCGACGATGGAGACATAGAGACGCTTGAAAATATCCGAGCTGCTGGATTTGATGTGTGCATCAATCCACTGGACATCAACTGCCGTGCTGAAAACTACCCCAACAGGAGCCTGGAGAGCCTGGGCCAGGTACTGCAGTGCAGCGTCGAAAAAGGCCTTGTGTGCAGAAACAAGGATCAGATCAGCAAGTACCCCATGTGCTTCAACTACCAGGTCAGTGTGCTGTGCTGTGACCGCAACCACTGCGAGACAACACCAAGCACCACGCCAAGCTCCTCAACTACGCCCACTCCTGCAGAAACGTCCACTGAGACAACCCAGACTCCCGCACCACCCACTCCTTCCTCTACTCTACCCGAGCCGACAACGCCAACCAGTGCTGGCACCACGGTTGTGCTCAAGACCAGTATCCCTCCAACACGGGGCACGACCATCATCAGCACATCCACAGCGCCCACCTCACCTACCAGCACTACTGCCTCTACCCTTCCCCAGTCAACGATGACGACCACCACCAGCACCATGGTGATCAGCAGGACCTCCACCTCTCCGGCACAGAGCACAACCACTTTCACAGCCCCAAGCAGTGCCAGCACCGCCAAGTCCTCTACTCTTGTGACAGAGCCCAAAACCACCATCATTACCACACCAACGTCCTCCACAACATCCATTCCGGTGGAAACATCCACTGTGGCTACCCAGACTCCATCATCAGGCAGTACTGCCTCTACCCTCCCCAACACAACGATTCCATGGAAGACAGGGACTACAGTTATTCTTCCAACTTCTGTTTCTTCTACCAGCCAAAGTACCACCACCTCTATATTTCCCACTAGGTTTACCACCACTGGTAGCCCAGGTATGTCATTGTCAATCTCTCTTATGTTTGGAAGCAGTTACACTGTTATAAGAGCATTGCTGTCTTTATCACCTAGTTCAACGTGCTGCTTCTGGGTTGGGTCTATCCCAGACAGGATTACAGACTGGGGGACGAACTCATTGAGAGCAGAATCCAGACAGGGACTTGATGGTTCTGGTGGTCAAAAGTCTTGCCATGAACCAGCAGCTTGTGTTTGGAGTCCAGAAGCCCAACTGAGTCCTGGGCTACATCAAAAGAGTTGTGACCAGCAGGTCCAGGAAGATGATTGTTCCCCTGTACTCTGCCCTCATGAGGCCCTGCCTGGAATACTGCATCCAGGTTTGGGGCCCCCAGCACAAGAAAGATGAGACCTCTTAGAGTGAGTCCAGAGGAGGGCCACAAAAATGATCAGAGGGCTGGGGTACCTCTCCTATAAAGAGATGCTGAGAGAGCTGGGGATGTTCAGCCTGGAGAAGAGAAGGCTCTGGGGAGACCTCATCACGGCCTTTGAGTACTTAAAAGGGGTCTTATAAAAAGGTTGGAGAAGGACTCTTCACTCAGGTAGATAATCACAGTATCACAGTATCACAGATTTCTAGGTTGGAAGAGACCTCAAGATCATCGAGTCCAACCTCCGACCTAACACTAAGTACTCCACTAAACCATATCTCTAAGCTCTACATCTAAACGTCTTTTAAAGACCTCCAGGGATGGTGACTCCACCACCTCCCTGGGCAGCCCGTTCCAATGCTTAATAACCCTTTCGGTAAAGAAGTACTTCCTAACATCCAACCTAAAACTCCCCTGTCGCAACTTTCACCCATTCCCCCTCGTCCTGTCACCAGGCACGTGGGAGAACAGACCAACCCCCACCTCTCTACAGCCTCCTTTAAGGTAACTGTAGAGAGCGATAAGGTCGCCCCTGAGCCTCCTCTTCTCCAGGCTGAACAAGCCCAGCTCCCTCAGCCGCTCCTCGTAAGACTTGTTCTCCAGACCCCTCACCAGCTTGGTCGCCCTTCTCTGGACTCGCTCGAGCACGTCCATGTCCTTCCTGTAGCGAGGGGCCCAAAACTGAACACAGTACTCAAGGTGCGGCCTCACCAGAGCCGAGTACAGGGGCACAATCACTTCCCTAGACCTGCTGGCCACACTGCTTCTTATACAGGCCAGGATGCTGTTGGCCTTCTTGGCCACCTGGGCACACTGCTGGCTCAGAAGCCGAAAAGTCCTTGGCCTGGTGTAAACACTGCTCTGCAACAATTAAAACATCAGCATGTTATCAGCGCTCTTCTCATCCTAATCCAAAACATAGCACCCTACCAGCTACTATGAGGGAAAATTAACTCTGTCCTAACTGGAACCAGGACACAGCCGACTATCAACCAATACTCCCAGGTGATAATGATAGGACAAGGGGGAATAGTTTTAAACTGAAAGAGGATAGATTTAAATTAGACATTAGGAGGACATTCTTCACTGTAAGGATGGTGAGGCACTGGCACAGGCTGCACAGAGAAACTGTGGATGCTCCATCCCTGGAGGTGCTCAAGGCCAGGCTGGATAGCCAACCTGATCTAGTGGGTGGCATCCCTGCCTATGGCAGGGGTTTAGAGTTAGATGATCTTTATGGTCCCTTCCAACCTGAGCCATTCTATGATTCTATGATCTTCTGTTACTTTTTCCACAGTCATCCATGCTTCTTTTAACACAGAAACCATTTTTTATTCCATTACTCCCTTTGCTACTTGTAGCTGTGTTAAATCTTTGAGTGGATTCCATGGTTTGATAATACTTATCCTGAGTCAGGGGAAACATGAGGAATCAAGCGTTGGATAATACGGAATATAAAGTTATGGTATACTTTTACTGTGTGCTCCTGCTTGTAGGACACTCGCCATTGCAACTGCAAATACAATAGCTTCACAGAAGAACATGTCTGAAAAAATTATTGAGATTTTTCTCACAGTTGTGACAGTGATGAGTCTGAAACTTCTGAAAATATTCGAGCCGAAGATTTTAACATTTACAAAATCCAGATGATACCTGGTGTAGAGTTGTAAGACATCCCTGATCTCCATTTAACAAAAGTGGATCAAATAGTGGAATGCAACCAAATGTTGCCTTTAGTTGCCTGAATGTTGAACAGTCCCCTGCACTATGTTGGAATTATTTGAACCAAAACCTGTGCTGTGAACTAAACTATGTTTTGTGCTTAACAGTATCTACATCTGGTACCTCACAGTCAAGCCACATAACAACAAGCACTTCTGCGATCTTCAGTTCTTCCCTCACCACAGCTTTCACAACAGAAGCAAGTACAATTGTTACATTAAGCAGACCAACTCCATGTTTTTGTCACGTCTTTGGTGATTTTTTTTCTCCTGGTGAGTTTCTTACTTTATGGTTGTAAAAATTTTCTAAAGCAATATGAATCCTTAATAGTGTATTCTGTTACAGACAACTACTCAAAATCATCCAAACATAGATCTTTTAATAGATATATTATTCACTATTTACTTCATATTTTCACTTTTTTTTTTCCAAAGTCTTTTCATTAGTCTTTTAATTTCTCCTTCATCTTTTCTCTACAGGGGAAGTTGTATACAACAGAACAGATAGGGCTGGATGTAATTTTTATGCGCTTTGCAGCAATGAATGCGAAATTGCCCCATTTCAAGGGCCATGTCCTCCAACAACTCCTTTAACTTCAGAGTCCTCAGAAACAACAACACAAGCCTCCTCATCCACAGAACACATATTTTCTTCTGTCTCACCAACCACAGCAACATCCCTCACAACTGCAGCAGAAAGAAACTGTACTGATGTCAGTCCTCCACGAAAGGTGGTTACTGTTATTTTTTCTAATATATGACCTTTGCAAAAACTGCCCAGTGTCTGTCTTCTATTAGCCAATTCGAATCATCTTGCGTGTATTTCAGTAACAAAGGTGGTCATGTTACAAATGGCCTTATAGCACTTAAAACTAGTACCATTAGGCTTTTAAATCCCCTGGAGATGGAAAAGCTCATTAATATCATGGCAGAGACTTTTTAAAATAAAAGATTCAAATGTCATGGCAATAAGTAGACCTGCTATGAAAATGTTAGAATGGCCTTCCTTCTACAGAGAAGAGATAATTCCGTGATTGTTCTCAAAATTATATGCTAACAAATTTCTCATCTGAAATCCTTACCAATCTTGAGAGTCTAATGCAGGTTGACCCAGAATAATTAGGGTGAAAGAGCACTTAAGAATAAATGATTTATGTATTTTCAGCCTGGAGAGAAATGGACAAGTGAATGCCAGGACTGTGTCTGTGACCCACTCACTTCTACTGTGCAATGTCAGCCACTCCCATGCCAAACAGCTCAGACACTAATTTGTGAAATAGGATTTGTTTCCACACCTGTTTTACCATCAAAAGACCCATGTTGTCCTGAATTTGAATGCAGTAAGTATTAAAAATACATATGCACACACCAAGCTACACACTGTGGGAAACAACACTAAGCAGGTTCTAAGCAGGTTCTATATATATCACGGTAACAGCAAAACCTTCCTTAAATTGTTCTCACTCAGTGAACACACATCAATTTTTTGCTAAATATGCATTAAAAGTTCATCTTAAAACAAAACATTATTTTCAATGAAGTCTGCTGAGAATTGGAGCGGGTGGAAGAGCAGGATAACACTCTGACCCTTCAAGTATTTGATGTACCTCAAGTCTCTCTGTATCTGGCTATTAAGGTTATTAATGTATTTTATGTTATTAGTGTAATATTGAAGCACATTAATATTGGCCTAACTACATCTAAACAAAGATGAATAAACATAAGGATGAGCCAGCAGACAGCTTTATATTTAACTGCTAAAGTAGGTAACACGAAGCAACAAAGTGAATCACCATCAATAACTGAAGTACAAAAAAACATAATTACACATGCTATTGTAGAACACTGATGAAAATTTAACAATTCAATGTATATATATGTTTATATATGTATATTTTTTATAAATGAATCAAAACCAAAAGATAACCATAAATTAAGCCTGAAGTAGGGAGATCAAAAAGGAACTGCAAGGCTTGAAGTAATTCTGTGAAAGCTATGAATGGAATCTGCCACGTTACTATATTACTACAGTAAGAAATACCACTTTTCCACTTGATTTTCCAACCAAGCTTCATTCTGAGTAGTATCAATAACAAAGGCATCTTTGAAGACTACTGGACTTAGAGGGTTCAAAGAGGAAACTACTTTAATTTGAAGTAAACCCAGGGCAAGAAGGGGATTTTTCACATATAGCTCCAGTTTGATGCTATTTCTGCTCAATTCTTCTATCTAATTAACAGATGTGGTTATTATTTTAATATCTAGCTATACTGTAAAAATGAGGTCTAACCACACAGGGCTTGAATTCAAGTTTTCCATAATCTCTGCGTTTTTAACAAACCTTGATAACATCTTGACTTCTCTGAAAATCTCACAACTTAAGTTTACTTTGGATTTTTTGTTGTTTTTCAGAACGAATACCCAACATCTGTGTGGTTAATGGCACAATGTATATGGTGAGAATGATACTTACAATGCCCTATTAACAGAACTGAAATGTACACCCTTTCCACCACAAAAGCCCTTGAGAAAATTCTTTTCCCAATTCATGTCATTCCATCTCTAACCCTAAACTGAATGTGTTTTTTTTCTTCTTCTAATGTCAAAACCAAAACTGTCCCAGAAGAGTTCCTCGAGAGGGAGTGTAAAACAAGAGTGTGTCATTTTTAGTGACCTACTTTTTTTAAAAAAGTCTTCTCCTAGTTGTGGATTTTTTTTTCCTTTTTTTTTTTTTTTTTTTTGCAGAGGACCTAATGCATCACCTGAGCTCAGCTGTTATTTGAAATAAGCACTGAAAACCTTCAAAAATAAAGCCAGGATTTTTGTTTTAATTGATACATAAATATTTTGCTGAAATTGGTACCTAAATCTTTTTCAAAATTTAAACAGCAGCACCACAGCCTTATGGGGACACATTTTAAAAAGACTAAAATCCACCTGTGAATTTGTATCACTGCTTATGTATCTCCAATTATTTTAATCTCCATTTGTAAGTTATAATTGTTTTATAACCTCTGAAAATGTCTTACATGAGAAAAAAATCTTAAACAGAGCATTGAAAAGCTGGTAAAATACTGAGGTCGTACAAACTGGTCATACCTGCATTTTATTAGTTACTTTTTCATATCACTTTGTTTAGATTCCTCCTAATGTTTTCTCGTAAAGCATAAAGTCAAACAATTCTATGTTCAAAGACAATTGAGAAACTCACATTTCCATTTCAGCAGCCATTAATAGTACACAACAATGCTTTCAACCCTGCTGATAAACTATAAGGACACTGTTTAGATTTTATTGTTGTTCCCATCCCCTCTCTCTTCCAGCCTGGAACGACCATAGCAATTGATTCCTGTAAGAAATGTGCCTGCAGTTCTGAGGAAGATCCAGTGACTAGTAAAAATATTGTGCAGTGTGAACCAGTGCAATGTGAAACATCTTGCCCACTGGTGAGTTCTGATTCTCTAGGATGTCTCATCAGCCCTCAATTACAGTAAGACTAGAATTAGCCACCACCAACTCAACATACTTTCTCTTTCATCTCTATACGAGTAGGGTCATGAATATAAGATTGAGGACGGAGACTGCTGTGGGAAGTGTGTTGAAGTAGCTTGCACAATCAAACTAAGTAACAACACTATTCAGGTGCTCAGCGTAAGTATTCTATTCAATTTCATATCTCAATCAATGTGTTCCTTCCTAGTAAGAATCAATTTAACATTGAAATCATTCTGAGAACTACAGAGTTTTCTGAAGACTCACTTGGAAAAAGAAATTCTTGATATTTGCGATTAACTGGGTAATGGTAACCATTCAGATGTAGGATTTCAGCTTTCAAGCAAGCCAGTTTGCAAAATTTGGCTTTTCCCATTTGCGGCTTGAAAGAACTTCAGATGCATCTCAGATGCATCTTTGATTGAAGTGTGAGACCTTAATTAGCCAGACATTTTTGAAGTAACCACGCTATACTTGATCTCAATGGATTTTTTTTTCTCTTAAAATCATAGGTTGATGAGATTCTGCCACTTGATCTCTGCAGCTACTACAAATGTGAAAAAATTGAAGATCAATATGTTACAGTCCAAACTAAAAAAGTGTGCCCTGAATTCGATCCAACAGAGTGTGATACTGTAAGTTTTAATCAATTCTTCATCTATCAAATGCAGCTTAAAAGCTCAAGGGGGGCAGGGAAGCAAGAAAGAATGCAAAAAATCACTTTCATTAAAGTTGCAGAATGAAATTAATCTTGCTGTAACAATACTATTGAGAGAAGCTTAGTATTTTTACGTGAGCCTACAAGGATTCAAGACTTTTGTGGTGGGGACTCAGCCAGTAAGACACCCATGGTTTCATTTTGTTCATCACAGAGGAGCCTTCTTCCCAGTATTAGTAATGCTAACTTGTATTCATACTCCTGGTTGTCATCCATGCTTTAACACAAATCCTTTCTTTACTTCTGCAAAGGATGAAGCAGAGACTACTCCTGACGGCTGCTGCAAGATATGTAAACGTAAGTAATACTGTGTTCATGTTTTCTACTTCTAAACAGCTATATTCAACTTCTGTCCATATTCAGGTGGAAGGAAGGATTCATCACTCCTCCAGTTTTCACTTATTCTATTTATCAAGACCCTTTGTTTCGGTTTCTTCAAAAGGAAAAAGCAAATGCTTGCCAATATTGAATACCACAACTCAAGCCACCGATGCTCAAGCCTCAGCACAATCTTCCAAATACACTGTACAGCTGAGATCAAAGAATAACTTGAAATCCCTAAACACATTACACAGTATCCCCTACTGTTGCATACTGTACATATATTCTCAATAATAAGACCTCACGCACAGTGAAGTTGTTTAAGCATGTAGTTCTAAACTGGAGGTTTGAAGCATCTGTTTATTTTTTCCTGTTCTTCTGAAGCTACGAACTGCAAAGCTTACAGCACAAAAACTGTGATCCGACATGAAGACTGTGAATCTTCTGAACCTGTTGAGCTGGCCTATTGTGAAGGGACGTGTCCTGGCTCCTCTGTGTAAGTTCCAAAAAAATAATTTAGCATCTCTTTAGAGTCATTTATAGTGTGGTTTCTGTTAACTTAATCACAGAATAGCAACAAAGTTCACATGTTCACAATTTCATTGAGTAGAATCAGACTCAATTAAAGAACAGTTTCACTATTGAAAATATAAGTTACTAAAATCACAGTCATAGGATGGTAAGGGAGGGGGGTATGTGTGAAAAAAAAGTCACTACGGGGTTCCTGGGTGTTGATTTTTAATGAGAATATATGCCTTCTTTTTCTGGCAAAATACAGGTATTCTCTTGAAGCAAACCAGATGCAACATGAGTGTAGTTGCTGCCAGGAGTTCAGCAGCCAAACAAGAGAGGTGACCCTGACTTGCCAAAATGGAACAAGCATAAATTATAACTATGTCTATGTGGAACAGTGCCAGTGTATGAATGCGTGCACTTCACAGATCTCTCAAATAGATGGTTACCAATCAAAAATCAGTGAAAAACTGACATGATCATTGCAAAAAGAAAACAGAGAGCCTAGGGAAGCTAGAATCACATTTTCCTGAAAATAACCTGCACTCCTTCTTTAACTGATACTATTTCAGTTTATCTTTTCTTTTATCTTACCTTTTTTTTGTAAAAACAAAGAGTTAATTTTTTTATTTAAGTGATACCGTTTTGAAGGTGAAAAATAAATGACCATGTAAAATATCTTGCTGTACATTATGCAAATAGGCCAGTATGTATCAGTGCCATCACAGATCACAAAACTGACGTTCTACGAAAAGACTAAAAGGGCTCTAAAAACAAAACCAGAAAACAGTGTAGCTACATTGCACTTCACTCTTGTGACTAGAGAAAGTTTTATTGGATAGCATTTTCATGGATGTAATGCTCTTGACAGACATCACACAGTGACAGAGAAAAGACTTTTGCTGTTCATTTTGTCTCTTATTTGATCAATAAAACTTTCAGCATTTTTCAAATGCATGAGTGGTGACTTTGATACTTGTGTTCACTATCTAAATGATGGGAAGTTAATGACAGAGTTCTGTGTTGTTTTTTTTTTGTTGGTTTTATAAGATCAGATGCGTGTAATCTCAGTTTCCTGTATTATCTAACAGTTTTTGAATGGATTTACACTAGAGAGAAATATGGCTGCATTTTCCCACAGTAGTTCATCACGTTTCCTGAACTGTTTGGAGCATTTACCATACCAGTATCTGTTATAACACAAAGCCTGATATCTGACCTGAAGGCTTGGCTGAAAAACAAAGGAGGAACTGATTGATCAAATAATTACACATTTTATACATGTTTATTTAGAAGTGAAATTCAATCCCTGAATGAAATCAGTAGCACCCTCTCTATTGGCCTTCACAGGCAGGACCTGATCTCATATTGGGATTATCCAGAGGGAGGCTTTACATTTTAGCATTGAACTCCGTATCACAAGTACAGAGTTTGCCAGACCCACAGCAAGAACACAGGCTTCAAGCAGGGTTACTACCTATGACAGCAGAGCAAACAGTACTTCCTGTGCCTTCTCCGATCTCTGATAAAGCCACTTGTCATTGGGAACACAGGCTGGAGCCAGACCAGCCATGCTCTGTCTGTTCCACAATTTCACCACTGCATTCTCAGACCATGAACCCCAGGTATCACTGTGAGAAGACATCAGAAGAGTGACTGGTGGGTCAAGCAGTTTGACAGCTTCAGTGCAGCTTCCCATATCTCTGGCTCCCGCAGTATTTAGAGCTTTGGGCATACCATGACAGGAACAGAGTGAGCCTGCTGGGATCCAGAACTGTGGTGGCATGCATAACCAGCACACCTGCCATGGGAGGGCTTGCTGCGTAAGAGGCATTCACATACACCGGCCATGTGAAACCTGGCATTATAATGCTGAGCTAGTAATCGAAATTTGGGTTGGGCAAATCAATGCCTGCAGAGTTCACAGGTCACTGGGTGCAGAACTCAAAATCCCAGTGACAGTAACATAAAAACAAAATCTAAACACTTCTGAAGTTGCCTTTGAGTTCAGACTGAAACCAGTGAAATTGAAACCAGTGAAATTTGGGTGCATTTCCCCTTCCTCTCCACCACCCTAATCCCTATACTTCAAGTGTTTAGTACCACGTTCACAGTTTACAAAGCTTCCCTAACTTTTCCTGGGCTGCTGGTTTTCCTGAACTGAAGTACTGTGTTAGCACATTAATAGGACGTTCAAGTTCGAGTCTTAAACTGCCCTCTAATGGTCATTTACTTTTCTAAGGAGAACTAACACAGGACCTATTTCCTTAATTCTACTGGAGATATTAACCTTCATAGAGCATCTTCATCCATCAGAGAGATCAGTAATAGTAGCAGTTAAAAATATTTTAATTCAGTGTAAACTAGGGAAGATGTAGAGGTTATTCCTCAAAGCTAGATATCAAATGAGATCCTCAATGGGCATGTACCACATTCATGGAAAAGAAATAACACCATAATTGACAGGTCAGAAAATATGATTGTAGTTCAGGTGTGGTGTTTTGTGGTTTTTTTTTTTTGTACTTTAACACCAGTCCTTTGGAAAATGCTGGAAACCACTGAATTTTCTCTGATGTCCTTAAAATACAGTTTCTCATATTTTTTAAGGGAAATTTCTCCTCTTGATATTCCCAGATTATGCACACACTTTCTTCAAAGTTTGCTTGGGACTTGGAGAAGAATTGAGAAACAGGAAAATTCACCATAATTGGGAGCTGTTCCCAGTTTACAGCATCAATTCAATTTCATAGAATCTTTTAAAATTACTTTTAATCTATTTGGCTATTTTCTAGTCCTCCATCTGACTGATCGTTGTCAGTAGTTTCTCTTTTGGAAAGCCTAGAGCAAGTGTAAGTAAATCAATGTGGAAGGCAAAGGGCCTTGTAAATGAATGCTGTGCAAATATCTCATCCAGTTCAATTCGATGATAACTAAGTTCTGTTCTCCCAGTTATGAACTCTGGCTCTATATTATGGATGGTCCTTTGAAACTTGCAAGTGTCTTATGTGTAAGTACGTACTACAGTTCCACAAATACACTGACTTTTACCAAGCACTTATATTTGCCCAGTTCTAATGTGAGATCAGACAATAAAACCTTTGAATTAGTTGCTAATGGGACACACTTAAATTCTCAATACACTCCACGGATTTGTTTAAATGTCAGAACATTGCCACATCAGTAAATTGCACTAACTGGGTAGTTTCACCATATATGCATATTACCACATGACCTTCCCTAATGCACAAGTCCACCATAGTTAGTTAACTAGAGAAATTACTTATCTATTTCCTAACGTAGGCAAATGCTTTTCCGTGCTAAGTTTACATGAAACATCAGTATACTTCATTATGGTAAATATAGGATGAAAAGTCTGTTTCAGTTTCAGGTTATTTTGATGCCCCCACACAAATTTTTAAACCTCATGCTACAGGCCATATGCTGATTTTTAATTAGAGCTGTGAAAAAAATAAATCTCATTTTGCAACTTTCTCTTACCAGTATTATAAAAACGGACACAAGGCATGTACCTCACAGGGTTATTTTCTATGCAATGATCTCAGTATCAGTTTCTGCCAGCAGTAGTACATAGGTTGGACTGACTGCCAGCCTTATTCCTGTTAGGGCTCAAATGAAAATGAAATATCCAAAAGGATATATATTACAGCTTTCTATATGTGGTTAATTACCAATTAAGAATACGTAGTTGATGGTTAAACACTTGAAAAATCTAACAATAACCTAAAGTTTCTCATGCAGCAGTGCTTACCACATGATCTGCAATGAAAAAGGGCCTGATCCGAAACAGTAAGTTTTGTGAAAATATCCCTTTGATACCAGGCTGCTTTGAATCAAACCCCGCATTTAAGGAAAAAGACAGAAAATGTTGTTTACATTGTTAAGTACCTCACCCCTGAAAGTGCTGATTCAGTTCAAGTAATACTAACAAGCTTAGGTACTGCAGCCTTATTCTCATGACTAAACTGAGTAGATTTGCTACTCAATTGCTATAAGAAAGTTGCTTCTTAAATACTTCTCAGACTTGTTGGAAGCATTACTATTTCTTGGCTGCATACACATCTCTTTACAAAAGAAGGTGCCAGCACACAATACTGAAATCCATTTTCCTTCTCTAATTAGACTGTGTTTTTCCAAGAAAATATACTGATATGTACTTGAAGATGCAAGTATATTCATGGAGAGCTGAGACAGCCTACTCTTGGTACCATACCTCAAAAGTGAGGTGAAACAGGACATGAGAAATCCCTTGCAATCAGATTATCATCTGCATAGAATTTCTCAGTCTCACCTATTTTAAGTTCTTACAGTATCTAAACTGTACACAAATGTGCCCTTTCTAACCAATTAGAGATTTTAATGGTATTCAATTAAATTCGAATTTACACTTTGTAAAAATAACTCAAGTAGTAATTTTCTTCATAACGTTAAAAATAATTAGAAGTACTAGTAAAAAATAAACATTTTTCAACACTTCACTGTAACTCTTGAAGTAAAAGATGAAAAATAGCAATACCCCCACCCCACTTGTTTACAAGTTTCTCCATATTTTCTGGCACCATTTAAGTTAGAAAGAATTTAGAACTTACTACAAAATTCCATGCCATTAAAACCATGCTGTCATAGCCTTTTAAGTTTTATACTTTCTTCAGTAGTGATACTGCAGTGCCAGAACTGCATATCTGATTCGTCTTTCTGTTCTTCAATGCCTCTCACTATCTGCAAAAAAGCAATCATTGTGTGATCAAAAAACATGAGGCAGACTGATAAAAACTTTTGTAATCAGTCTGTTGTTCGAGTTTGAACACACCTACAGCAGACCAGTATTTTCATTCTGTAAATTTTTATTAAATGAAGTAATCAAACCCTAAACTAAACTGAAATTGTTGCTAGCTTACTTGCACAAGATTAAATTTAAAAAAAGAATCTAGTGATAATAAGCAAGCTTATTTCACACTGTTTTGATAAAGAACAGAATAAATAGTGTTTATAAAGGGTATTCCATTTTGTGAGCTGGCTCTAAAGCATGTGTTGTAGCATCTCTTTAAAAATTACTTAGTGCTTCATTTCTTTTTATGTTTTAAAATAAAAAGTGAATTAAGCATTTCATATTAACCTGAATCCCTCACATTAAGCTGAGTACCATTACAGAAATTGTACATTGTAGGGGGGAAAACCATGACCAAGAGCCAAACTACTGAAACTAATCCAAAAAGAAACATGGACAGCACAGACACGGAAGCTAAACAGCACAGTGAGTTAAAAGATACAATAAACTTATTTTATAATTGGAAATATATTTAAAGTAAATTCAATCATCCCTCATTCACTTCCAATGAAGAATGCATTACAATTAAAAAGGTTCCTCAGTCTGCTTCATATTCCAGATTATTACACTGAATACTTCAAAAGTATGTTCTAAATGAATTCTTCAAATATTTCGAACAGCAGTATTTTCATGGTTCTCCCACACATGGAAATACAGATGTAGCGAAGATCTATTTCAATCTACTTGCTTCTACAACTTCACTATTGAAATTTATATGCAGCTTTTTCTTCAAAAGTTGTGTACTATCAAGTACAGCCTGTTTTCCTTACAAAATTAATTCTGCATTTTGGCAAATAGTAAAAAAAAAAAAACCTTCTGATGTATACAAACAGTAGTATGGAAATAGTTCAACTTGGGTTTCTGAACAAGATTCCTGAAGACCTGGGAAAGAAGGCTGAAATCTCCAGTAGGCTACAACTTAAAACAGCAGCAGAGAAGACTGCTAATAAGGCTTATTTCTCCTGCTTACTCCAAAAAAAAAAAAGCAAACAAAAAAAAACTCGTATTTGCATTTCTTCCTAGAGGCCCTGTTTTCACTGATATACTTACATGTTTCAAGAATTCAAAATACACTGATTTCTTCTTACACCCCCAAATACCATCACTGGTTGATTAGCATTGAAATTAAAATGCTAATAAATACTAACATGTTAAATAGATGTTTTAGCAATCACAGGAAAGCCAACATTTGCTTACATAAATTAATTCACACTTTCCTCATCTCTCACAGCGTGCTGGAGAAACGTGAGAGCAAACGGTAAGCTTCAGAACACAAATCAGGATAGGCACTGCCACTCAATGGTTACAAGAAAGCACAATTTGAACTCGATTTCATTTCGAATTAGTTACTAAGAAAACATCTTTGAAATTCATTCATTTATTAAATACTAGCACAAAGCCAGTTCATGTTGTAGCTAAAATTGCACATAACAAGGTTTGTTCTGTACCTCTTCACCAGGACACCACTCTTACCTAGAGAATTCTCATTCCCTTCACACTGCGCAGTACTTCCTCCAACCCCACACACAACCGTCCTCCCTTCCTCCCCCAACTCCATCCTTTGCACACTGCAACCCCACTACACCCTCATTCTGCCCTCTACACCTGCAATAGCATAACATTTTCTGGAGTAGCACCTAGAGGAGTTAGAAACAGGTATATACCTGGAAGTGCTTAAAATACTTCTGAGCATTTACTGTGCTAGTCACACCTGATGATCACATTAAGAACATAAGTGTAGCTTCTTAACAAACATTTGACACAATATCAAAGACAGTAATTAATACTTAGTGAATTCTGTATCAGTCTACAGATACCCAACTTCTGGCGTTCTCCAGAAGAGACATAACACAGTTTCATTTAGATGATACATTTATTAAATTAGAATGAAAAAGTTATTGTATTCTAGAGTGCAAGAAACATATTTGGACACTGGACCTCAATACAGAGAGAAACAACGTCTTCAGAATTATTACAGCAAAAAAACATCCTCTGTACAGTATTACAGATCAACCAAACAAGCAATAACATTTGTAAGGAGAAAAAACATTCAGTACCATCAGCAGATGCAAACAGCAGTAGACAAGAAAGCAGCAAGGATCTAGCTAGACAAAAAATGTTCCTATCTTTAGCAAGTTCAGGCTCTTGGCAGTACTCAAACTAGTACTAAAAGTGTTAACTTTTAGCAGACGCCAGTCTTACATCTGGCTTTGGCTCCAAGCTGCTTGAAGCTGTTGAGCAGAAGAGCAGTGTCAAACAGTATTATCCCACTCGCATTTCATCAAAAGCTACAATCATAATGAGCGACAATTTATCTACATCAAGAAACAGACTTTTGGTTCCAATGCCTTCACTTCACAGACCCCAGAAAAACCAACTCCCTGCCTTTTTTGATCTCTCTCCAATTCAAACCTGACGACAAGCAGTTTGACTGAAAGGATATGTGAAAAAGCCAAGCAGGTTCACGAACAGTATTTTGTTCTGTTTTTAAAGAGTAAAAGATCTTGAAATTGGAATTTCAGCTATAATGTTCAATTAAATCAAGACAAATCCCCAGAATATTTAAGTGTAGTTTAACATGCAGAAATCCCTCTACTGGCCATACCACTCCTACGTGCCCCATCTTCAACTCATACCAACCCTGTTTTGCGTAACAGTTGCATAAAACAAGCCACCAAATACCAACAAAAAGAACTAAGAACAGGACCTACAGCTCGCTCAGAGGCCTGGAACATTGTACATGAGTAAGTCCAGCTAACATTCTCACTTATCTCTCCTGATTGTTAGAACTGAAAAGTGTTTATTCTCTGCTTGAAATAGAGCTGTAATAGGACGCAGTACAATTTACCAGCCATTAAGTTGAACCACTACTGCTTGCTTTTATAAAAAGCTGTTATAGCAGATCCCAACATTTTAATATAAAAATTTAAATATATACATTTTCCCTGAATTGTTCCATCCCTATCAATTCACGCTGAGTAAGTTAGAACAAGGGACTCTTCCTGGAGACAGCTAAGCATTAGATCTTTACCAAGATTTACCCTCTTGATTAACGATGTCACAAGTCTCTGTGCTATGAAGATAAAGACCAAACGCCTCCACACCTATTCAACCACAAAATTTACAGTGATTGCAGAGAAGGTACAAGACTAGTTTCTTGATGAACACCCGTTTTAGTTTAGAAAAACAAGATGTGGTGACTCTACTACTAAAGCACAAAGAAATTGCAGCTTTGAATCTCATTATTGGAAAGACAATGGGAAGATGTATAAAGACATTTAGGCTCTCAACGGTAAATTTAAGACCGTAAGGGATTTGTAATAAAACATAAAATTGTACATTATGAAAAGACAGCTTTAAAAGATCAGGAACTGGGATGATTTTTGGTACTATATTTTAAAAGTTTCAGTATCATTTTTAATCATAAAAAAATAAATATTCATACTCTACCATCAGTGCTACCAAAAGGCTTCTTAAATGTAAGTTGGGAAAAATCAGCTTTTCAGCAGATATGAAAAAGAATACTTTAAGTATGGGACACGCAACAAAGTATGGGGAAGAAGAGAATAAGGGTCCCTTTTCCCTATTCCAAACCTGGCTTTAAAGTTCTCATGAATCACTCAAGAGCCTGGATTTCAAATGTACATTCATTCAAACTCTTGAAAATATAAGAGTATGGCTATCATAGAAAGTATTTGAACACAAACATTAAAAAGATAAAACAGCAACATTGCACATCACTGGAAAAAAAACTGGTGCATACTACTTAAAGTGCATTATTTTACCATCTACACAGACACTGCAGAAATTTAACCAACAAGTCTAACTGGTGAGTTCTGTAAGATTCTGCAGTTCCAAGATGAACTGTTATCTGAAAAATTAACACTAATAATAAATACAAGCGACCTCTAACCTCCTCGGAGGATCAGACTAATTCAGATATGTTACATTGTCTCCCACAAAGAATTTATTTTCATCTGCATCAAATCATAATAAACTGGGTTGGACCAGATGACCTCCAGAGGTCCCTTCCAACCTCAGCCATTCTGTGATTAGAGCAACCATAATTAGTAAGTCACTGGGCAACTCATAATGCCATTCAAAGATTCTGAAGCTATTTTTCATGCTTCTGATTTCAAGTTACATGAAAAAATGTAATAGTTTTTCCTAATACAATATATGATAACTTTGCTGAAACATAAAAAGAAGCCTTATGACCAGATCATAGTTTTTTTTTGTTTTTTTTTTTTTTGTTTTGTTTTTTTTGTTTTTTGTTTTTTTTTTTTTAAATAAATGACAATACCTTAAGTAGTTCTTTACGGCTCCATTAATTTCCCAGGTACAAAATCTTTCCTTCTGCACTCATCCTTTTGAACAGCCACAGGAACGCAGAAGTAGTAGTAGTAAGAGTGCAATTCGCAGTGGGAGTACATTAGGGTTCTGTCCTGTTCTCTGCTACAGCAGTACAGACTAAGTTGGAAAGTTACCTGTTAAGATTTTACAGATACATGACCATACTATATTGCAGGATAAAGCCCCAAAATACACACCAGATAACATACTGCTTTGGTGCTTGATGACTATATCAAAGATGCTCATTACAAATACCAACAGTGTAACCTAAACATTTAGCTTATTAAAAGCAAAAAACTTCTATCAATCAGAAACAGTTGAATGTATCACAGCAATAACTAACTACCATAGGACAAGGAAAAGGCCTTTCTTTTAATTTCTGGCAGAAACAGGTTGCTTGATTAAACCTAAATACTTGAACAAATTAGTTATGTTTAAAAAGCAAACCCTTCAATGGAAAAGCATTTTTTTTTTTTCAATCTAACGAACAGTAGTAAATCCTGTACTGCATAGAGTTACTTTTTAAGAACAAGTTTTTGAAAAGGGGGAGAGAAAGGAAAAAAAGCAGCATTACTTCCTATCCCCCATCAGAATATAGCCACACAGGGCACAGCTGATAGTGAAGATGCTTCAATGCTGTATTGTAGGACATACACTAAACTGAGTATGTACAGATAGAGAAAGAAGGTGAAAAGATCCAAATGTCCAAGGAGGAAAAGGGGTATAATCTTTCACATAGGATGCACTAACAGAAAACTGTTAGGAAATTCTTCCTCTAGCTAAATCCCTGGCTTGGCAAGTAAAAATAAGTGGCATTGAGGGCAGGGAGAATGCAGGAAGTGGGGATCTATGATTCTTCAGCCATCTGAAGCAAGGAGTTGATAGCTGCGTTCTTGTTCCCTCTCTGAGCTTCTAACACCGAGCGGATAACTTCTCTGTCCATGTTGGGAAACATGTCCTGGATAGACTTCAGGTCCTCTTCGTTACACAGGTGCTGAGGGTTGACTGCAGGAGGTGGTATTGCCACAGGTATCATGTCTGGATTGCAGACTGCAGGCATCCCTGCACACAGAAAAAACCACAACACAAGCATGTGAGGAAAATAAATGATTCTGAAGAAGAAAGTGGCTCATCCCTCCCCACTAACCCACCAACTTCAGCATTTATTTTTTTTTAATCTACTCTGGAAAAGGGATTGCAATCAGAACACATTTTTCTAGAACTGGACCTCTGTCCAAGTTATGTTCCAAAAGCAATATGACAACAGGTACAGCTCAGAATTAGATACAACCTGTATTAACCAGGTTTATACATGAATCACTAACCAAACCCTAAACATATTTAGGTCCTATGGTGCGATGAACAAGGTATTTTTACTTCAGCATTATACATGACTGATAAGTAGACATTCAATGAATGCAATTCTCTGTTGCATTAAAAAGGAAGTTAGGTCCACAAAGAGACTGGACCATATTTGGAAACAAATCTTAAGCAAATGTTTTTTCCTGGTTAAAAGTTCCATCTAGTCCAGCCTGCAAAATCACAAAGTAGCAAAAAAGAAATCCCTCTTATGCCCATAGGGGTACACACTGTTTTCCCTGTCCCTCTGCCAGAGTGCAAAATTCATGTGACGTTTTTAATGGACTTTATTGCTGTGTGAAATAAAAGTACTGTTGGTTTAGAAAGACAGTTTTAGAAAATGGGGTTTTGAATTCTGATTAAAAAGAATTACTAGACAAAAGGCCCTTTTCATCACTTGACAAGTTCTACCACTAATTCAGACTAGATCTGTTGCTGAAAAACTACCACTTGTTTTTATAGAACTGAAACCAAGTAATAGTAGTACATTTAGAGGATTTTATAATTTCTGAAAATAACCTATTTCACTAAAAGCCAGCCCTGATTATCTTAGTCCCGCATTTTTATGCACTACTTCAGTTCTGCCATATTGTTTTTAAAATAGGGCAAGAAGAACTACCTGCATCTAGATGCAAACATGGCACCAATTCATAACTCAGCACAATGAAGTCTTCACATTTGCTCTCTACTCCCTTTCAAACATTTTATCCACTTTTCTGACCACTATTCATCTGATATTTTCATGGAGTAGTCCACAGTAATTCAAAGATCTGTATATGTAGCAACAGTCAAACAAAAAAGCACCACCAAGTATTTTATTTTTACCACTTATTTTTAATCTTTACACATAATATTATAATGTTAAAGTATGTCACTATGTCCCATTTACTTAGTAACATGAGATTTTTCAGCAACCTACTGCAGTCAAAGACTTAGAAAACTAAGAGTTTTTGTTTTGACAAGTTATCTATTAGCCCCCTTCTCTTGATTACATCTTTAAAAATACGATACACCCCACTAACAGCCTCCCTCCCATTACAGGATCGCTTGCTGCTTATTTTCATTTGTTCAGCAGATTTTCAAAACAGCTACTAAACCAGAAAAGAACCTTTACTCCTTCCATATGATATCTTAGTACAAGAATCTTTAGCAAATGACATTGTCAACAATGCTGCTGACAACACGACATACAGAGACCACATCATCCTGACCTACACACAGACTCACAATTTGCAAGCTATGTGCTTTTCCTACGCAACCATGTCAACTCCTCCTAGAGTTTACCTAAGTGGTTTTTGTTGTTGTTTCTAAATCAAAGACTTCTGATCTTCATAGGTTTTAATTAGCTCAGGGTTTATCATGAAAACATTTACCCCACAACTGTTTCCCAATAAATTTCAGTTTGCTATCCTCCACTTATCTAGAAGCAAAACTACATCAAGTAATAGATTACATATGACATTTGGTTCTCCCCAAAAAACATAAAAAACAATACCCGGTAAATGTTATCTTACCTGCATTTTCTTACTGATCATCTTATTAATTACTTGTAAACTCTAGGTTGGATCAGCTAAACACATCTGAATCAACTCTGGTTGACAATACACTGTAATTGAATATAGTTTGACTGTGTATTGCAATTGTGATTTTACTCAACGTGCTTTCTTCAGTTTGGACTTCCTTCCTATCCAACTTGATACAGGGGTGCATTACTGAATTGTAAAGTGTCTCCATACTAATCAGTCTTCTCTGACTTAAAAATTCCTCTTGTAATCTTCTCAAGCTTTATTAGAAGTCAAAAAAGGAACCTAGATGCTTTAAGTCTAGGGTACAGGCTGCATCTATTTGAAAAGATTCACACTGGCAACTAAGTACAAGCCCCCTCTCACTCTAATTTTATTACCCACACACTGGAACCACATCTTTGCCCAGCCATATGCATCACACCCCTACCAAGGATATCTATACTTTCTTCCACAACAACCTATGCTTTGGCTCTAGAGCTTCATATGTTGTTTCAGCCATGGTCCCTGGGATTCTGTTTAGCACTGTGAGATTGTCTGAACATCTGGCAAATCAGACCATGGTAGTACCTCAGAGGCAATCCACACAGTAGTCCTCACCAAAGCTACGAATACAGCTCTTTACTCAACCACATCCAACAGCACTTCAGGTTTCCTCTTCTGTAGCTTCAACACTCAACTCTCTCCTCACTATTCCTACAAACAATCTAGGCATATACAAAATGTGAACAAAGATGTGTGGCCTCAAAAATAAAGTTGAAAAGTACCTGAAAGAACAGAGCAGTACGAGTTATGCTTTACTTTTAACCTCAGCTTCCTAATTTTCTCCAGTAAGTCATCAGCACGCAAAGATTATCCAACTATCAGCTTGCGTAAGAACTGTCCATAAAAAAGGCCTGTTTAAAGCATTAACCCAGATGAAACATCAAGTTCAATTCTCAACTACCACAGCATCCTATAGCTTACAAATAAAGTTTCAGTGTCTTGTCAAAAAACATGAAGGTCGCACAATTTTCTTACTGCTTTTATCAAAGCAAAATAATTGTGAGGCCAAACATCTGCACAGACAACCAACTATTTTCAGTCTGAACACTTGAATTTAGAAACAAGATGTCTCCTCAGTATTGATCTACATTAACAATTTTAAAACTCCATTTTCCTCAGCTCTTATATATTAATATAATTATTTAATGTTCTCTACATTCACACTATATACAAATGTAAGAACCACAGTGATACTTAATAAATATTTACCATGATAAGTGCTTACTTTTCATGAAGCTCAACATTCAAGCCATATAATTACCAATTTGAATAGTAGCTTGCCTTTTTCCCCCCCTTCTCTATTGTTTTCCCTACCAGACTAAAAGCATCCACCATTACTGATTTACAAAATAGCAAGCAAGACTTAAACTTAGACACTACATAATTTAACATACATACATACACAATTATCAGACAATAGTTAAAATAAACTTCAGATTTTTCAATGTTCAGTAAAAAGCTGCCTTACATATTAAGCAGCTCATTCCACTAACAGTGGAAGACAAACTAACCCACATTAGCATCCTCTATAAATGGAACCCAATGCTCCTGGGTTGCTCTCAGGGACTAAGTTTTATAAATCAGAAGAATGGAGCGCTGTTTTCTAGTTCAGTGAAATGGCAATGGCAAACATGCTGGCATAAGCAATGGCATCCCAATAAATGAAATGAGTATGTATAGCAGCAAGTCAGTTGCTACAAGCAGCAATGAAGCATCAAAGCCTTAACAAGGTAAACTTTTTCCACCTGCACACAAGGCATTACATACTTATTTTGTTGTTCAGTCAAGTACTCCATGTAATAATTCATTATTACTGCCCCATGCACAGATCCTTCCAAAATAAACTCTCAGGAACCTCCTCAGAACAAGTTCTTTAATTTAAAGAAATCAGCACCACTTTTTTTTTTTTTTAAATCATATTCAAGCATGACTTAATGATAATTGCTTCAGAAAAAACAGTTCTAAAACTAAAAAAAAGATGATGGCATCCATAAAGTGCCATCCATAAAGTGCTTATTCACAACCTGCCAGGTAAAATGAACAGTATGGACACAGAATTTTTACAATTCCACTGCTCTGATGAAACTAAATACGCTGCAATAGCCACACCAGTTATGTTTACAGCATTCTTCTGAAATTCAGAGCATCAAGAAATGACGTTATATTTCACAAGACATAGTTCTAGAATTTTCTGAACATACTTGATTGAACACCAGTGCTTGTATTGAAGGATGTCACAATATCTTTGCACAATTCAAAGTCAAATGTGTCATAGTACAGCAAGCCTAACTGAAGAAAATTTGATTTTCTGTAACATAATTCACCTTTAGAGTTTATTCAAAATCATATCAAATGCTTAACTTCACATGAATCTAAAATAGATGTGTATGAAAGGTGCATACTAATGAAAAAGTGTTACTGTTTTTTGGGAAAAAAAGCTCATTTGAAGAGTAACAGGAGGTAATTGACAGGCTGTCTTGTCAGAATGTTATTGCAGAGCTGAGTTCTTCATTTCCAAGTTTACAAGAAGTCATGACATTACCTCCTTCTCCCAGATCTCTCAGTAGCAGAACAACTGCAAGATTAAAGTTTGTCTTCCAGGAAACCAGTACTGTCACTTAAAATAGCTCACTGGCATCAAAGAATTCCAGAAGAATCATCACAACTTATCCATCAACACCATCACCACTTGCTTTAAGCCTTATAGCTTGATGCTGAGTAGAAGACTAAGGAATTTCCCACAGATTAGAAGGGCTTTAACAATTTCGAGATGCATTAAGTTATTCTATTGTGACATCCAAGTGGCAATACCTTGTGATACAGTCTGCTGTAACGTAAATAAAGCTGTCTACATGAATTCATGCAAAGACTCAGGTCAATGAGGATGGGAGTGAGAAAAGAGCTTGGAAACTTACCCAAAGCAAAGTACTCAAGCCCTATAGATAGGTGGAAATGAAGGGACAGGGGAAAAGAATAAGACACAGGAAAGAAATATTAATCTATTTTTAAAAGAAAAACCATTCAGTTTCTAAATGTGAAAGTTGGATAAACTGCGGTAACTGCATAAAAACTAAATTACCTAATATCAAAAACAAAATGCTGCTAGGGATTCAAGTCCTACAACTAATTTGCTTCAGCACTCTGAGCAAGCTTCTCAGTGTGCTATTTTTATAGAAATAGCAATTAGAGGGAACAGAAAATCAAAATAAGCTAATAGGTGTTTTAGCAAGGATTATATTTTATAGTCCAAAAAGGACAACATACATCCATGGTGTTCTAACATATCAACACCATCATAAGCTAACACATGAAACCCAATACTGACACCTAAAGGTGTAATTTACATAGAGGTACAAGTTTACCTCAATGGAACTGATATGCTGGACTCTGAACTTTTTTTAAACCTACTTCTTATGCAGGTGTTTTTAAGTCACGTGCAGACATTTCCTATGTATCTCATGGGAAAAAAGAAAAGATCAGAAATACAGGTTCATTGAACCAACTTCGCTCAGCTTACTGCCTTTCACATCCTATCACAGATCAGCTTGGACTGTAAGCAACCAGCATGCCACTATGTATTCTACAGTGCTAAATCCACTAAACTTTAGAAAAGGCAACTGGAAGAGTATAGAGAAAGCCAACTTTCAGAAGGTTAAAACAGAAGTTCAAGTTTTCCCAAACCCATCCCAGAGATACCATCCATGACAACTATAGCTTGTAGCAACTAGCATCAGAGTTTTTCATTTTGAAAATTTTAAAAATGAATTAACACCATACAAGAATATTCCAAGGTCATTTCTGCTTTCACCACGATCTCATCCCTACCATAAAACGTGGGGAAATGACCAACACATTACTTGTGCTAGCATTTCAAGCCTTATCTGCTTACCACAGTGTCTAACTGCTTGCCGCTACTATTCACCTCCGTCTGTATGATAGAGAGGAGCGTAAGTAAAATCAGTTGCTTTCACTTTAATTAGAAGACTAGTTATCACGTATGCTAAGTTCTGAACAGAATATTCTGTTACCCGCAGAAAAAAAAAGTTTGGCCTTCATGACACAGCTAAATTTGACTTAACACCATCTCACTGTAAAGCTCAATAATTTTGGACAATTTCCACAAATCAGTGTTACACTGTTCTGGATAAGCATTGCAGTCCACCCACTGAATCTATTTTTCATCTTAGACAAGATTTATATTCTGTCTTGCCCACCAACAGAATCCTCTCCATTTCAGATGTAATAGGCTACCTTCAGCAATGCTCTTCCACTTTTCTCAAGGAAACAAATAGAATTTGCTTATTGACTATGCTCATTTAAGTGGACAGGCTAAGAAATGGAACTGAAAAGATGGGAAGGTAAATATATTCCTGTGGAATATACTGATGTCCTACCACTGCCCTTCTTTAAGTAATCAATCTTAAAAAGAGAGAAATCCCTGTACAATATTCCAAAGAAAGTATACCAAGAGCTTCCCCAGAAGATACAGTCAATTCAGCTTGTCAGAGGCCAGTTGTTTACACGGATACAAATATCTTCCTGAAAGAGTTTACAGAATCCAGGGGGAACATCTAGTTTAATACACAGAAAACACTGTGACAATACTTCATGTCTTCCAAGATGTGCTGTCAGTTCCATTTATCATTTGAAATTACCTTTATTAATTTTTGTATTTATATTAAAATTTATAATTATGAGTGAGTCATTAGATTAGCGAACAGGCAAAAGCTTTAAAAACTCAGTGCTTTGAGAAATTTTCATGGTGCCCACAGAAATTCTGGAACAGCAAACAAAAAGCACAATCATATTCAAATTTTTTTATCAAAAATACAGAAAATCTAACTAGACCAAGGATGGCTTATAATAAGTTAGTTTGACATTTATGAAATTAAGGAAGTACATTCAAGTTTTCTCAGAACAAAGAAAAGTTCTAACGGAGTGATGGGACTTCACAATGTTTTAAAAATACAAGATACAGAATCAGGAAGAATTTTTAATAAAGGTTATCATAACAGTAACTAAAACAAATATGCTGCATCTTTGAAGAAGGGAAATACTCCAACATACACATCGATAAGACTGCTACATAAAGATAACATTCATATGTAACACCTGACCTTTTATCAATCACATGCACTAAACATAAGTTGCTTGTTCACTTGTCCAAGACAATTTAATGAAGTATACCTGAAAATAGTCAAGGCCAACACAAATTTACAGAACACCAAGATACACCACTGTACTTGTTTTTCAACTCTGTGGGTTGAGTTTCAGTTCTACCTCTTCAGCTGGATGTCCAGTTTCAGTTATATCTGAAACTGGTCTCTGCTTCATTTTCACTGATCACAGTCTGACTAGCCCAGTAATTTTGCTATGTTAATATTGTTGGTTTGATCTGTTAAAGAAATTCTATAGTTCTATTGTATTACTATAGGTACCACCCCAGCAATTAATTTTCATTTAATCACACACAAGATACTAAGTTTGAAGTTCACTAACTGTTTCAGTGTATAGGGATGGGATGAAGCTAAAAGTAAAAAGATGCAGCATCTAATTCAAACACAGAAATGCTACGCAGAAGTCTGGCTTACCACGACAGAAGCATACTACAGGATACACACACTAATTTATACTATTGGCCAAGAAGGACTTAACTCCTGAGAATTAAACTATAGCAATGAAAACACATTAAATGGAGCATATTGCATGTTTTACATCAGGGAGCAAAGCATATAGCAAAACCTTTCCATGTTTTGCTTTAATTTAACTCTGAAAATGAAACAGGAAGTATTATTCCTTAAGTTACACATCTTCTATTGTGGAAGTTTGCTTTTGAATTTAAACTTCATTCTCCCTAATCAGGGATTGACTCTAGAAGAGAAAAATATGTTGTGTCAGATCTGTGTCCCATACACCATCACTCATTCATATAAATGTATGAAAAGAAACTCTAAATATGTTGATTACAAGATTGTTTTCCCTAAGAAGTATGTATCCTGCTGAATTCATGTACAAACTGGATCTTTTAAGAGCCCTAAGTAAAACAGAAAAAAATGAACTTTACTTACCTGTTACCTAGGTAAGGCAACCACATGGTTATTTATATACTTTAAGCTTCTCATCTCTGACAGCAAAATTACAAAACCTGAAGGTAACATTTTTCTATACAAGTCCACAACTTATTTTGCACAGACCAAGACAACTGACATCTGCTTTAGCTTGCCTTGACATATTTCCACATCTCAAAGCTCCCTAACATTTCTCACTCAGAATGCTACAGAGCTCATGTGCTGTGTAGCAAGTTTCCAACAGAGTAACTTCAAGGACCACAGAAAGGACCATCCCTTCATAGTCTATTTAAGCTGCAGTTCTGACAGCAGAAATCATTTGGCACACTTTCTGAAGCCTGAGCGGTTTCTCACCTGGATTGCCAGCATTTAAAAGCACACAATGTATTACAGTGTGGCCTGCCAGATACTTAGATATGCAATGACCAATAAATCTAAATTATATATGCAGAAAGAGTAGCCTTCAAGCTGCTTGTTCTGACTTTGGCTAAATGGATTAAAACAGCAATAAACTTATGCAGCTCTCTTAAACAAGGTACAAGACTGAAATCAGACCTACACTTAATTCACTTGCTTTTCTCTCAAAAAAATACCATGGAAAAATGGGCAAAGTCATTTATAGCTTCCCCTTACATCCTGAAAAACAACAGAAGTTTGGTACCTATCTCTGTAAAACCTTTTATCTGGAAGTTTTAAGAGTCTTCAAGGAAAAAAACATACCTGCTATAGGCACATATCCCACTCCTTGCTGGTATACAGTAGGCATCAGGACCACTGGCTGGGGCTGCATCATCATGGCTGCTGGCAAAGACTTGACAAAAAAAAGCACAACAGATAATAGAACAACTCCAGGGGGGAGGGGCGGGCAACATGACTAGAACAGCAATTAAAACGGCATTTGTTAAAAGCTATACTGTGATACTGACTATGAAATACAGACTTTCAGTATGACTGTAATAAGGCCTACCTAATCTATAGAAAGCAAATTCTCTAGCAAATTAACTCAACTACAGTCATTTTAATTTACAACTGATTTGAGTGTAACTCAGCATAAGCACATCATATCAAACTATCCTTTCACAGCAGCTTGATAAAACTGGCCACTGAAAATTTATTCCTGAAGCAAGTTTTAAAAATGGCTCTATCAGTTTTCTTATTTCACAAGAATAAAGCATATACTGTATTCATCAAATGAAAACAAAGCAAAACTGAATTTTATTAAGAGTGATATACTGCTTCTAGAAGCAAGTACTAGTTCAAATCAATTTTTGAGGTAAACCAGTACTTCAAATAAAGTATCAGTTCAAGTATATCCCCTTTTACTACCACAATTCCTGTTCACTTTGATCCTGGACGATATGAGCAGGTTAGATTCTCTGTGTAGCACATTCACTTGCAGACAGTTTTAAAGGTTCATAAAAAAATCCTTTATCCTACGGGTGAAGGGAAAAACTGTTTAGCTCTGGGGCCAAATGTGAATCTTGAACAGCACCTGTTTGCTCTTGTGCACTCAGCAGCAACCTGGAACTTCTGATTATGTGCAAGCATAGTAGGAAGCATTCAGGGGTTACCATGCTATCCAACAACTACTTATGCCAAAGATGACAGGCTAGAGAACAGCCCAGAAGCTATTAAATGGATAACAGTAAGTTAATAGTTCAAGACCAAATGAACAAGAATGGAAGTAAAAATTGCAGTCATCAGAAAGAGCATTCAAACCTTCCAGGAAGACAGAAGAGCTGTCCTTAGTTTTCCTTTTAAATTGACATGTCTTTCTAAGTATTTAAGGGCAGGAACACAGAAATTATCTGAATGTTTTAATAATTACAAAACCAAGTAAGTATTCATCTACTGCCTCACCAAGGAAGTACTGCCTTAACTAGTATTTTTGTCTGCTCTTCCCAAAGGTAAGTATAATTATTTTAAACACTAACACATGCACACAAAAAAAAATAGTAAGATACAATGGAAATACTTCTACTTTAACATCAAATACCCCCTTCTGTAATCCCTCTTCTTCTCACCCCTAACTCATCTTACCGTGTATGACATCACCAGATTAATCATTCCTTCTTTGTCATCACCCTGCCTTCCACTCAGGCTATACCATTCATCCTCCACATTCCCTTGTTTCAGAGACTCGGGAATTGTAATGTGTGTCCAAGCAATGCGGTCATCCATTGAAAAGGCTCGCTGAAAGGAAAAGAAAATAAATCTGAAGTTGATTCTTGACTACTGATTCTTGATTCTTCAGTTTTATGCTATTATATTTTGGCAGTTTTATTATTACTTTTGAAATTATTCTATTATTCTATAAATACCTATTGAAAGAGTAGGTAAATTACTAAAAGAGTAAGAGTAGGAAATTACTAAAGAGTAAGTGTTTTAACCATCTCCTTTCCAGTTGGGATGAAGGGAGTTTTGTGTTCTTATGAACGATGGATTGCTTTCTTATGGATGACAGATCAATAGCAGGTATTTAACATGTAAAAATTAAAAATCTGCAGCACAACACTTTTAGAAGTACAACTTACTAACATCAGCATAGTCTGTGGGAATTTAGTCACATCATGTCACTCCATGTTACCTTACTGCTATCTATCTGTACATGTTATATATAGAATGTCACAGCACAGACCACTGTGAGGTCTCCTCTCAGTCTCTTCTTCTCTAGGCTGAACAAACCAATTGACCTCAACTGTTCCTCATGTGTCTTCCCCTCCCCTAGACCTACCACTATCTTTGTGGTGCTCCTCTGTACACTCTAATGATTTTATCTCCTTCTGATATTGTGGTGCCCAAACCCACACACAGTGCTCGAGGTGAGGGCCACCCCAGAGTAGAGCGGGACAATCCCTTCCTTCAATCAGTGAGCAGTGCTGTGCCTGATACACCCCAGGGTGCGGTTGGCCTTGTTGGCTGCCAAGGCACCCTGCTGGCTTGTATTCAACTTGCTGCTGACCAGAACCCCCAGATCCCTTTCTGTGGGGCTGCTCTCCAGCCTCTCATCCCCCATCTGTACATATAGCTAGGGTTGCCCTGTCCCAGGTGCAGAATCTGGCATTTACTCTTGTTGAACTTCCTATGGTTGGTGATTGCCCAGTGCTCTAGTCTGTCAAGATCTCTCTGCAAGGCCTCTCTACCCTTGAGGGAGTCAGTAGTTCCCCCTAATTTAGTATCACTTGCAAACTTAGTATGCATTTAAGCCAGGTGTCCAGATCATTTCTAAAAACACTGAAGAGATATGGCCCCAAAATAGAGCCCTGGAGAATCCCACTAGCGACTGGCCACCAGCCTGATGTAACCCCATTTACTAGAACCCTTTTAGTCTGACCCATCAGCCAATTGTTTGCCCACTGTATTATGTATTTGTCTAGCTCTATGCTGGACATTTTCTCCAGAAGGATACTGTGAGAAACAGCATCAAAACCTTTTTTTTCCTTGCCTGAATTGACGTAAAACAAACAACAGATACAGAAATATTTTACATAGTATTTCAAGTCTCCATCTGATTAATCAGCCAGAATGCAGAAGGTATGTAAACAGGCCTGTATCTGTAAATGACAATCACTGGTGAGCAGTCAGTACACTACTAAGTAAGAATCAGCTCCTGCTTACACTGTTAAAATAGGCTGTGAACTCCAGTGATTCAAGAGCAGATAGAAGGACTGATGTGCCACCCCTGTTACAGCAATGAAACAAACTTCAACCAAGTCATAGCCTCTTAGATTATCTGAGAAGGCACATCTGTGCTAAGTCAAAGTCAATACCCTGAACTGGAACAACTGAGGAGGCGGCACATATTCCCTGCTGCCAATAACAACATCTAGCAGAAGAACATACTAGAATTCAAGGTAGTACTACTCTTCTAGGTAACCTTTGTAGAGCAGATTACCTAACTGAGCTGTTAATCAGATGTAGTTAATCTCTAAGAAAAATCAAACTGTTCACAAGGTAGGAATTTATTAACACTGTGTGTTAAGTAAAACATATGCAAGAGCCTACATGCCTACCATACTGGCCTGAATTTCATTCCCAGATCTAAGTTATGTTTCTGCTAATAAATTCCAGTGACTACGCATTATATATAATGACTGCTTTATTAGCATTTATGAGCTTGCATATAAGCTCTTCCTGGGTTAGAATAAAAATGAGAAATTTGACTAAACCAGCATTGTATAAACATGCTATTTAATAGGAACATTACAGAATATAAGGCTACAGAGCATTTTGCTGGTGAAAAGGAACTTAAAAGACACTCCTCAGACTCTCTTGCTTCTCCTTCTTTGCAGGAAGCCCTGCTAATATTCAGCTACCCCTTATCAGCTACCAAGCTGTGACATTGTTGGGGCAGAGCAAAGCCTTACGCATTGCTGATCTTGGGATTCTGAGAAATCTGCATCATTTCCCAGAGAGCACAGCTAAGAAACGGCCTTTGCTAACTCAATCCTACCTTCCAAGATTCTACCCAAACCTCAGCCCAAACAGGGGATGAAGAAGAGAAAATACACTCATTCTGACCTCATCAAATATCTCTAGGTAAAAAGAATCCACACCCGGGGGAACAGTGCACTGAATAACTTTGTTCCAGCGGGGGTTCTTGGCTCCATTATGTGCTGTGGGGGTTTCATACACAGCATACCCCAGACGTATTCGACAATATGGATCCATGCGGGTCATTCCATAGTTCTTTGCCAATTTTGCCTGAAAGAGAAAAGAACCTCTAAGTGCATAATGTTTACATGAACTTGTGAAGTAATTATTATTACTTCACAAAGAGAATCAGAGGACAAAAAGGACAACAATGAATTGTAATGCCAACAGGGGATAGTCTTTAAGAGAATCTTTAGAAAGAGATTCTCGTTTCAAACTGTCTGCTGTAGAAAACACTTATGGTGAAGATGTTTAAGTTACTTAATAAAAAACAACAGATGCACAATTATAAGGAAAGAAGAGTTCAATTTTTGCCTTGGTTTCTGCAATCCAATATGCAGTTACAAGCTTCATCTGATAGGTAACCTATCCTCTTCACCTGAAGTACTTTTAAACGATGAAATACAGAAATACAATAGCTTTGAGAATATCACAAGGTTTTCTTCACAAAATCAATTCAATTCAGGTAAAATCTAGTTATTTATTCTTTTCAGAGATAAAAAATAATCGGATGTGTGCAATTGATATTACTTAGTTCAGTGGACAAATTAAGTTTTATGCTACTATAAAGACAGATGCAGTATATAATCAGAAGATAGCCAACTTACTCTTGCTGTAACAGAGGAACAGAAAAAAAAACAAGTTGATAACAGTCCTAAAGACAACACTGAGTACTGCTGCATAAATGCACCAAAGTAGAAATCAAAATTTGACACGTTTCTGGCTTGTATGAAACAGCCTTTCTTTTTTTACAGAAAGAAAAGTGACGAAGTGGTGCCTATGTCTCCCACCAGCAGGAGATTTAAGGAGTTCAAACAGTTGAGACTGGCAACAGATTTAGTCACAACAGGTGTAGCTCCATCCTGGAAGGCCCTTTACTCCTTCAGGGCACACACTAGTTCAGTAATTCACATATTAGCACCGGTGAGAAGTATCTCACACTGTTTCTTGTAAGTTTGGGCTTTGCAATTAAAGTAGGAAAGTTAGCACCCAAATCATTCTTCTCTCTCGACTCTGAAGTCCAGAGATTAAAAAGCTTACCATAAAGTGTTACCAAAAGAAAACAGAGTATTTAAATTACTAGACTGACAGATTATGAGTATATAATCAATTGTGCTTAAATAAACTCATCACTATTCCTGTGTATCTTCAAGAAAAAAAGCTGTACATACCTTCCAAAAAAAACTTTTCTGATCTCTCCCCAGTTTATTAGTAGCAGAATCAGTGCATATACCTAATCAACAGGTATGTAAATAAATACAAAATACTTCAACTTCGTGCTCCACAGGTTAACTATGCCATGGTAAGTCTCCTATCCAGAGTACCACATGCCTTAATACACAGCCAAGATTACTGCAGCAATCTTGCATAAATTCCCAGGCAGGCACAGACAGTTTTGGGACACCATACAATCTGCCATTAGTGAAGCCATGTTGGCTGTCACCAATCACCTCCTTACTTTCCACATGCCTTAGCATAGTTTCCAGGAGGATCTACTCCATGATCTCTCCAGGCAAAGAGGTGAGACTGACTAGCTGTTGGCTGCTTGGGTTTTTCTTGCATAGGTTGCGAAGGAAGAAACTGACCACTGAAAGATATAGATAGAAAGGGAGGAATGACGCCTCTTCTCCTGTGAGATCCTGTGGTTTTCCTCCCCAGTAAGGACCTCACCTCACTATTAAAGCTGTAACCATACTCACACTATACCAGTCTTCACGCTAAAATTTGAGGCTAAACATATCTTTGGTATACTTTTAGAAAATGACATGAAAACAGCACTTGTAAATAGATGAGGCGCATTAAGTTCATGTGAGGGACTTCTGGTATGCTAATGTAGATATTACAGAATTGTGTTAAGATAGAACATTTGTAAAAACTGAAATCTTATAATGAAGGCAGCAATAAAGTACTGCCAAGAGATCAGAAGAGGGATAACAACGGAAAAAAGGAAGCAGAAAATAAAAAGCCAGGACTATACTCATAATTAATAAGGAAACCTGCATAAAGTACTGGAAAAAAAGCAGCAAAAGGTCTTAAAGAAAGCAGGGATGGAACAATGCAGCCACTTAAGGAAAAATACATAAGCCAACTGCAATTTCCTACAATAGACTCGAAATTGCTAATGCCTTCCAATACTGAGTGTTTCTACAGGAAATCTTCTTAAGTGAAGTTCTTAGAAAAAAATCTGTTCACTTTAAGAAAAACAATTTTATTATCTGTTATAGTAACAAGCTTTATAGGAAATTGCTGTGCCACGCATGACACAGATAAGAAAAAATTGAAAAAAGCACTGACATACAGAAACATGAAGATAGAAAAAATGTTAAGAACTCACTTCCTATACAAAAGTAATTTAGTAACTCAAACTCCAACAGTCTTTTATGGCCATTGACAGAAAAGGATTAAAGTTTGTTTCACAAAGATGGTATGATTTATACCTGTACCACAGTAATGCTGAGTCTGCCTACTGTACCCATTGGTCCTCCATACTGTAGCTGTTGAGCTGCTTGGGCATCCAGTTGGATTTGCTGTTGCTGCTGGGTTGGAGTAATGCGAAGAAAATCTTGAGGAAGCTCACCAACATATACCTTAAAAAAGAAAAAAAGAATCATCTTTAAACTTGTCTTCTACTTTCATTATGAACAATGGGAAAGAACGAAAAAAATATCAAAAGCATAGCAAAAACATTCAGCAGCACTTTACTCTGTTTTGACAGCATAAACAAAGAACTAGTTAAATGACAGAACTGCCAACTCACATGACAAATGTACTCATGCTCTCTTTCAAAAATACTAATTTCCAGTATAAGCCTCTGGAAAAAAAAAGAGTTGGATATACAGAACCCAGGCTGCTCTACAGCAAGCCATTTAACTAGTCCACACAAAGGTCAGATCTACCAAGTCTTACATCCCATTCACACATTACATCTGATGCCACCCAGTTCTTTCACTTATCCATTGCTTGCTCTAGCTGATCATTCCCGTGACAAGATGGTACCCTTTCAGTATGAAAGAGCACTGAAATAGAGGTGATAAAGTCCAATATGCTTTCATTACCATTAATGCAAGCTACTGCTCAATGAAGTTTCCAGTATTTTTACACACACCCGCAGCAGATGCAACTGCTGCATAAATCTTTCCAAAATACATGGCGCAACGCACTATTTGAAAGGGTCATCTTCATACTCATCCTCAAGACAGATCACAAAGACATTTCCTATAAATCAAATCCTTTAACAGAAAGATGTCCTAATCCTCTTCAAATGTTACACGCAGCCTGCAACTAACTTTGTCAATTTTTGGGATAGAATCCCACCATACTCAAAATAACGGAGGAATTCCAAATTTGGCTTACCACAGAAATGCACAATGATGAAAAATCTTACGTAGAAAAGTTTGAGGGGAACTCTGTCACACGTGGTAATGTGAATCAGCAGTCACCATTTAATTTATGTAATGTTTATGGTATAAGAAAGTATATGGTATGTTTATGGTATAACTAAGTTTCTACCTGTTACTTGTCAGTTCAACAACTCTGCTTGTTTCTAGGTTTTAAATGCTCAGTGAACACTACCACCAACACACTCAGATGGATCACCACACTAAAATAGAGAGTATAATGTAATAAGCAGCATAGGAAACTCATAATTAAGCTCATTTCTGTTGACTCTAGAGATGTTTACATATTTAATACAAAACTGTCCACTGCATCAAGACAAAAGAAAGTGTAATCTCTTATGTTACTATCCCAGACAAGATTACTCAATTGCGTATCTGGCAAACGCATGCCCACAGAACAATATATTTTAGGAAGTTAAAAAGCCCTGAGGACATAGCTTCTGAAGATTAGACAACGCTTGCATGCCGGGATTGCATCTTTGAGATAGCAACAGTCATATGAAATGCGATTTGGCAAGAGACACCATTTCTGTTCAAGAGCCTCAGGGATCCTGGCAACAGTAGGTGTTACATGCCAGAAAGGAAGTTTATCAAAGCAGCCAAGGAAGAATACTGAATGCCTGCTGCCAGGCTATTAACGAGGGAGGGAAGAGAATCAGTTTTGCTTACCCATGTCTTAAAATCTTACAATGAAAAAGCAATTGTTACAGAAGGTGAACATTTTAAAGGGAACTTTAAAAATAGTTAATTGACAGTATACATTAAGAACACTGATTTAGAAGTGAATGCTTTGCTCGTGTTTATTAGACTCCTACTTTGTTAAAACAACAAATTCCTTTTTCATGGAGCACCACTTTGCTGAAGGCATTACCTAGGCATTGTGGCAGTGCTGGAAATAGCTCTCAAAGGAGAGAACAGAGAACTACAAAAAATATTCCTTACAGAGAGTATGCACCTCATACGTTATCTTCTCACAACGACGCAAGTTTGACATTTGGATTCCTCATAATAGCTTGCTTCCTGAAGAAAATAACTCCATAAATAAATTAAAAGCTATTAAATAAGCTATTTGCAGAAAACTTTATTGGTTATTTAGTAGCACTCTAATGGTATGATCAACCAGTATGTAAACTAATGAATCCTCAGCTGATAGCTGAGCTTTCATCAGCCTTTGCAGTCTCTAATATGTTTACCCATAAAATATTTTTATTCACCAATCAAACATTTGCTTTATTGATGCTTGAATAATGACTATCATGATAAAAACAGGCTAACGCTGATTTCTAGGACATTCATTTCTTCTCAAATGAATGCCACAGTATATATGTGAGGCCTCATTTGCTACATAGTGTAAAATTCTGGTAGCCGACCTGGAAGACAATAATTTGGACTGAATCGGGCACACTAACAATCCTTCCTGGATAGCCAAAAAAATTGACCGCTTTAAGAAATCAAGCCAGAAGAGCATAAGTTACTTCTACCAAGACAGCAACCAGTAGCTTAAATTTTAAGAAGTGAGGGGGGAAACGGGTAGAAAGAGGCAGAAGACTGAGCTAAAATACTGTGCTAATCTTGAAAGAAAGCTTATTTAAGTTAGGTTGGAAATAAGACAGGTCCTGTAGCAGCCTTCTTATTAGAATATACATTATTTAAAAAAAAAACAAAACAAAAAACACTATTTTAAAGGAAACATAGTCCATTTAGGAAAGTTTTGAAACAGCACCAGAATTAGAAAGGCAGTGAATGGCATTTGCAACATAGCAGGTCCCCTCCAATCCTCGACAACATCCAGAAAGTTTCAAATCTGGAATTTTTAGCATCTTTAAAAACATGCATCATAAAGATTTCCTCTAGCCAGAAGTGGTGGCTGCAGCTCTGGAATTACACTGCCATATGTTCTAGCTGCCTCTGCCAGCTTCTCAGAATTTTATTTTATTTGGTACAACTGTCTTAATGTGGACATTGGAAAACTTTATTCATTCATGATGGTCAGACAAGTGAAAAAACACTATAACTTTTTATTATTAAGGTCACCCAGATACTGCTCCAAAGTTAAACACATAAACCAGGCTCTGCACTGAGGCCCAAAAGAGACAAGGCAAAATCTGTAAGGGAGACCAAAGCTTTCTCACAGCATCTAAGCTGCTGTTAGGCCATTCAGCTATCTCATACAAAGCTACACTCTTATCCTAAAACTGTAGAACAGACATAGCCAGAAACTGAAAACCGATAGTGTAATTAAATTCTTAAAAGATCTGAGTGGCAAACCCCTCAAGAGAAATAGTGGGAAACAGGTGATATATACACTCCCATCTTAAATTCTCAGCTCTGAATGAGATCTGATACAGAAGTCCTAGTGCTACATTCCATAAGCACCCAGCAGAGATGCTCATCGAGGAAAATACATTAATCAGTAAGTTCTCATGCTGGTTATCAGTTGATTCCATATAGATGGAGACAAACCAATAGTATACAATCTTTATCTGTAGAGAAAACAGAAATTTTCCCCTTCAAAGTATTTAGAAGTAATTGCCACCTCCAAATCCCAATCAAAAATAATTGCATAACCTGAGTTCGACCACAGTTTACTTTTAAAGCAAGGTGAGCATAAGAAACAAGCTTGTATCCTGCTCGATATCCAATTTAAAAACACACACACTTCCCTCTACTATTGTAACATTTAAAGAAGAATGTGAAATTCAACTCCACTCTACCATTAATTGCAGAATAAAATATTCCAATCTGAATTGTACTAGATTCACTTTTCAAGCAAGACAAATATGACAGCGTCATGACAAAACTAAATTCTGAAGACAGACATTTAGCAGGCCTTCATAAAAATAAGCCTACCTAGTAATCACTTCTTAATAAGCTTCACTGACAGCATTACTATCAAAAATGAGTTATCTAGACAAAAATATTGCCCCTTCTGTCTACTAAAGCCATGTAACATCTTGTTTTGAGGATCTTTACAGTGAAATGTTGCAGGTGAAAAAAACCCATCTCAACCCACTCCTTCAAACCAAAGGCAGTGTGGTGCTCCACAGCTGTGCAGCCTAACACAGGACTGGGCAGTCAGTTTCATCCTCCTGTTCCTTCTCACTCTCATTTCTCATGCAAGATTAGGTGGCACCAATGCCACTGTTAAGTAAGCTACCACAGAGGGCCGAACAAAAGAAAATGCAATAAGGGTTGGAGGTAAAGGAAAGAGGAGGGGAAGTCATCAGGCACCTTACCTGGCTCTCTAACTGATAATGCGATTTCCTCCATAATGGAGGGAAAGGCAACACGGCCCAAGGACAAGCACAAATGCTCTGACTTTGGGAACCACGATACCTTTGGAGAAATGTAATTAAGGTTTCTACACTTGCAAATAACACCAGAAGTTCTGATAGTAGGTTTCAGAGAAGTTTCATGCTAAAGAGCTATAAAACACCTTAACTACTCAAAAAAGTTCTACACATTTATCTTTAAATGGTTTCACTGTTTTTAAGAAAGAAGAAGAACCGAGTGAATAAGAGAATTTTGAACTATTCTATGTTTTGCATGCTGAAGAAAAAAATTGGGACCATATTGGATGCATCCAAAGGTGCTGAAAGAGCTAGCTGATGCTATTTTTCAAGGCTGCTCTCTATCATTTTTGAAAGGTCATGGAGATTAGGAGTTGTCCCCCATAACTGTAGAAAGACAAATGTCGCACCCATCTTTGAAAAGGGCAGAAAGGATGATGTGTGAAACAACATGCAAGTCAGTTTTACTCCGCTTGCCAGGAAATTCACAGAGCGAGGAGTCCTTCTGAGAGCCATGTCCAGGCTCATGAAAGAGGGTACAAGGAATAGTCAACATTTACCAAGGGTACAAAATGCCTAATTGAACCTGACTGCTTTCTATGATAAAATTAGTAGACCTGTGAATAAGTAGAGAACAGTAGGTTTGTTTACCTTGATTTTCACAAAAGACTTTCAAAAAGGTCACCAACCACATCTCAGTATCAAAGCTCAGTTATTACAATCCACACGTGGGTTGACCACTGGACAGAGGAAAAACTGCCCGGATTACAGAGCTCAGGAGTTGAAGTTCAGTGGTCAATGACACTGGAAGTGGGTTAAAAGCAAAGTTTCTCAGAGGTGTGTACCTAACAGGCACGGGTCTGAGACCTAACATGTGTGCCTAATGTTTTTATTTTTTCTTTTCAGTGACCAGAGATGAGGACAGGGTGTATGTTTGTCAGTTTTTGAGGATGATGCTAAATTTGGAGGAGAATGGTGGTATGTTTGAAGACATAGCCAAGAACCACAGTGTCTGAGAGATATACTGGCCGGAAACCCATGAAATTCAACAACAAGCATAAAGTCCTGCACTTTGGACAGGAAAATCCCTGGCACTGGTACAGCCTAAAGAACAACTGGCAGGGTAGCAGGGGGAAACCCATGGAAGTGCAAAGTGAAAGGTGAATGAGCAGTGCATTCCCAGAACGAAACCAAGCAGCATACTACACTGCATCAACAGAAGTCTAGCCAGTAAACTGTGGAAAGCAGTTGTTTCCCTTTATTCACAACTGGTTAGACCACATCTGGAATAGTGCATCCAGTTTGGGCCCACAGAAATGGCTGTAGCACAGGACTTGTGAGGAAAGGCAGACCATTTGTCTAGAGCAGAGGAATCTTCAGATGTATCTCTTAGGAGCTTTCCAGTAACTATGAGGAGCTGAGAAAAATGGAGCCAGGTTCTCTTTGTAGATACAGGGCAAGAAGAGAGAATTCAGTTGTCCAGCTGGAACAGGGGAAGTTTTGGGGGTGAGGGGGAGATACAGGGACAGCCACAGGTAGGAGCAAATTTCACTTTCTATTTTTTCAACAAAATTACCAGACATTTCTTACCTCATTCTCACAATCCTTTCTTTTTAACTGAAAGACTCATCTACTTACTTACTTCCTTTGCTTCCATATGTCTACCTGTAAGCACTTTACGAATCTACAGTAGTCACCTTCACAGTATTTTTCCCTTTCTGCCAAGTATACCAACTATATTTAGTCCTGACTGAGCATTTTGCCACAAGCTATTGCTACTGGCTTTTCCCAGCACATCTAAATTTGTCCAGGACGTTAACATTGAAAGATCTGCAAAATACATTCCACAGAGCAAAAGTACAGCCATTAACAAAGAAAAAGACTGATGTGGTTTCAGGGAAGAAGAAATTTGCAAAATGGGAATCTTTTGTGATTTGAAGGCTAAATATGGCAGGAACTGTCATATTCAAACAAGAGTTACAAAGTGAAGATAAAATTAACGTCTACAGACATCTCAAATTCAAGAAGTGTTTACTGCATTCTTGAGCTACATTTCAAAACAAAACCAAGTAAAATTAGAGATGACAAGGCTTATGTAGTTAAATTGCAGTATTAGAACAAGAAAAGAGAGGTAATCGCACATACAAGCTGCTCATTAGAAAATTTCCAATCATGAAAGCAGTGATTATTAGGGAAACTGTAGGACCAGAAATCTAAGTAGCCTAGCTTGGCACTTGATCTAAATTTTGGAGGATCTGGCACTTGCCAGCATTATGAATAATCAGAGTCATCCATTTTGGCTGTGCTAGGCTAACTGACATATCACAAATACGAGGTCTTGATGTCTCAGACTTGAGACTCAACCTGAAGCCTGACCAGACTGTTTAGCAATACCCCTAACCTGGAAAAGGTATCATTTAGCAGCCCTTCTGTATTCAGCTGTAGTTTAGATTTCAAAAGCTGTTTTGTTCTCAGGAATACCACACAACATGAATTCATACTAATCTCCTATCACTGTGACCATAAATCTATATTCTAGCAGAGTATCTACCATTAGCAGACAGAATTCCAGTTCTCTTTCATATAAAAAACTCAAGGTCAATCAGAATTTTTAATTCCTCATCAAAGAAGCATAGTCACAAACTAGAAAGCATAGGTATAAAAACAAGATTGGCATACAGTATAGCAGCATACTTTGTTTTCTTATCTGCATGGAACTAGAACAACCTTGAGTATTTTCTTGCCTGTTCAAACTGAAAGAGACATGAGAACTGCTCTCTGCAGCACTGAAGAAAAAATGTTTCTCTATCCTTTAGCACCATTTAGTGGCTATTCATTTGTAATGCAGTTATATACATAGAAACAAGCAGAATTCTATCTTCTGCTCTAGAGAAAATTAAGAAAGGCGTGTTACGTACTGGATCAGCATTCTCATCTATTAATGGGAGTTTTTCAATACTGTATAATATAATCATTCATTTGAAATCATTCAAATCTCTGAAGTGCTTAAGACAAAGAAGAAAAGCATGCACAATGTGTGGAGTACATGAGAAAAAAAGAGAAAGCCAGCGCTGTACAAGATAAACCCACATACACCTTTCTACCTGTCAGGTCTAGATCAATTCTAAGTAACAAAATACTGCCAAGAGATTCTATAGGACTACCTGCGTAATTGTAAGACACGACATCCAGTATAACATCCTAGATGTTGAGATGCACTTCCTTTAAAACACTTAATAAAACCTAAGAAACTACGATCTTCAAACTGTGAGATTATAGACAAGTCCAAGAAAGTTCTCACTAAAGCCTTCTCAACCCAAGAGGATTTCAACAAGCTAAAATAAGCAGAGATTAAAGTACTGTACTGAATATCAACAAGGTGTTTAGCACCCCATGCAAGTAAAACTTCTCTTGGAAAGAAATGCCTCTCCATTCCAGAGAGCACCTACACAGTGTCACCTCTCAGCAGGTCAGGACTGCAGCCAGGCCTGCTGTCCAGCTTCAGCCACATCACCACTGTTTGCTACTAGTCCCTGTGAATCCTCTTCAAGTACCAGTTCCCTTCCATCTCCCCAGCCATTTCCAAACATCAGCTAAGGGATACCTAGAAATAAACTCTGTTATGTCACTTGTCTCTATATTTAATAAAATCTGTCACATATTGAAAGAATAGTACTTGGTTTAATCAAGCAATAAACTCCCAAACACCAAGCCTTTGAGGATAGACAATACCTAATTTATCAGCTGTTATCTTTTCACAATATAATCAAGAGATAGCAGAAGTCTTAATTCACGCTTTTTACCGTAATTCCTCATTGAAAACTTTTATCCCAACAACAGAACTATGATTAAAACCAACTGAAAAAGGAATCCATTCTTAAAGATCTGACAAGTAAGGCATTTTAATGAATTAAATTGAGGATCAAATAGCATTACTACCATAAGATAATAACAGACAGAGATTCAGCTTTTCAAGATTAGTAATTTAATAATGCAGTCCTCTGGTCTCTCAGCAAAGCAAAGAAAGCAGCCGTTTGAAAGAAATGAAGAACAGAAATGTAAATTAATCAAGAAAAAAAAAATCTTACTTCACCTGCAGAGCAACATCATACTGCCCATTACTACCAGACCCTTCCAGAGAAAAATAATGCATATGCAGAAAGATGTTATACCACCAAACTTACACACCACACCACAAAACATCCTAGCATAAGGGAAGATGATTCCAGAGCGTCGCCATGCAATTAAACACTCCCCATTAACCCTGAGCACGAGCTCCCAAGACTGTTAAGACTGTTAGACCGGACTGCTCAGTTGCTTTCCCCCCGCGGCTGCACACCACCACCAGGCGCCCCTTTCAGCACGTTTCACCCCACAGCTTTCACAGACGGCTGCCTGAGCCTGCCCAGCCCGAAAGCAGCGCGCCCCCAGAACCCCCCCCGTTCCCGCAGCCTCTCCGCCGGGCAGGACGCACGGCGGCGGCCAGGAGAAGGCCGGGGACTCCTCTCTGCCCTCCGCTGGGGGCTGGGGAAGGGAAGGCGCCGGGGCAGGCCCCGGGCGGCACTCACCGGGCCCCGCTGGGTGCTGACGGTGGTGGCCATAGCACCTCCCTCAGGCCCGGGCCCGACCGTTACGGCTCCAACGGCCCCAGCACAAGGCTCCCGTGTCACCTGACCGAGTCCCGCCCCTTCTGGCCCTTTCCAGTGCCGCCCCGCGCGCATGCGCACAAAACAAAGCCACCGGCCGGGTTGGAAGGAACGCAACGCCCCAGCCTCGTGTACGCATGCGCTCGCTCAGCGGCAGGGAAAGGATGGGGAAGATGAGCCGGCCGCGCGCATGCGCACTTCGGCGCTGCGGCCTCCGCAGCGCGGCGCGCTGCCGGCCGCCATTTGGGGGCGCCGCGGAGCTGGAGACGGGGCCTCGCGGCCGCCATTTTGTGGGCGCAGACGGCGCGGCTTCCGGCTTTGTGGCTGTGGGGGCGCCCTGAGGGAAGTTCCCCGCTCCCACGGCGTGCGTCTGCCTCGTGTGGGAGTACTCCCGGCCGTTTGTGTGCAAGAAGGCAGCTTTATTATTTTTTTTTTTTATCTTGTTTTAAACCTTAGTCATCGTCTGGAGAGCTGCCCCAGCTTTAATGGCTTTTCCTCAGCCGAGGATGTGACCTCCTTCGGCTCTGTGTGTGTGATAGCAGTTCTTTCCAGAAGAACAAAAGTGGCTTTAATATTCATCTGAGTGCTGCTTTGGGAGATGAAATCTGATCGTTGCAAAGCCTATTTAAATAACATAACTGTTTCCTGTTGTCAGGATCTGCTGCATGAATTTAGCCCTTAATTAAAATTCTAGTGCAGATTTCGGCAGCTGGAAATAGAACAGTGCAATTAGGAACACTCCAAATATAGTGCTGACTTTTTTCATGCTACCATCTCATCTACATGGAGTGGGAACAGCCTCATCTTTTTACTTGTCTTGATACTCAGAAAAATGAGTACTACAGGATATAATTGATTGGGAGCCATTGAACAAATATAGTTGATGCCAGATGTAGCTCAACCAGGCATCAGTAGAGAAAGGCTCTAATATTCCTTGTCATCACTGTCAACAGTTGGAAGTAAAATTTGGGTCAACCTACAGAACTATTGAAGAAGTAAATAATCCTTCCCTTCCTCCTGCTGATAGAAAAGAAGCCAAATCTGAAAGAAATCATTTTGTTCTAAAAAATAAATGATTTTGTTCGTAAAAAAGAAGGGTAAATTCACCTTTTTTTTTTTTTTAATAGTTGCTAAACAATTTCTTGATACAGGCTTTTTTTGGGCACAGACGAGGCCAATTTCTTGGAGGAAGCTAAAGGCAATGTTTTATTGCCTTTTTCCTCCTGTAGGTCCTTCAGCAGATATATTGCACTACATGAAAGAGCAGTACAATGTAAAATTGAGCGATAAAGAACGTTGAGTGTCTTATAATGTCAGGTATGTGGCCTGTGTGTACAAAGTCTGTGTAGTGATATATTGATTTATTACAAATGCCATCTAGATATAGCCTCTTTTGGTTGATTTGCTTCTTTGCATTTCTTCATACTGTATAATTATGTATGTGCAACCAAGTTTCAGTGATGAAATCAGTTTCTTGAAGCAGCGTGGTTAAAATGGTACGTAAACTTCACAGAGGTAAGGGAAGAAAATCAGCGATTGTCTTCACAATTACAATCTTTGTCATAAAGGCATGTTGGAGGGAAAAAATTGACAGCAAACCTCATTGTACTTCTTATGTATGTAATTACACAGACTAAGAGATTATATCTTACTGTAACTGCCTCTGGTTTACCTACTTACCTTGGATTACATTCAGACTGAGGAGGCCTGGGCTAGCCACAAAAATTTCAAAGATTGAACATGAGAAAACATTATTTTCTCCATAAAATTTTATTTCAACTGGAAAAGTAGTAATACTATCTCAAAGAGTTTTGAGATTTGCATTGCTCGTATAGAGATTTGCAGAGAAAAGAGTGAACATTGTGCTTTCCCAATAGCATTACCATTTTGTAACTGAATCTTTTATTTTCCTGTTTTGTTATTATTCCCAGGAAATACACGTTTTTCCTGTTTTGTTATTATTCCCAGGAAATACACGTTTTTCCACATAGAATCTACTCAGTGATTTTTAATCACCATGTTTAATCCATGCAGTAAAGGATCTGTTGTTACTACTCCCCCTAGGGTGAATTATTATCTAAAGGTGGCCTGGAAACTCCACAAAAATATCGGCTTTGCCATCTAGTGGAGATCCTCAAGAACAGCAAGTAGCCTTCGACCAGGAGAGGCAGGTGTTTTTGCTTCCCCAAGTGCAGCATCACCACGAATAGAAGCACTGGTGCAAAAACATTAGGCAAGGCATCTGATGTCAATCTAGTAATTAAAGTAGGAATGTAAGCCATGGGAAAGGTGGGAGAACAAAAGTCATAAAACCCTGTTACAAGCAACATATGGGCATCATTAAAAAAAAGGTTGAAAGGTAATTAAAGGAGCTCTAATGACAATAAATTACACTTATCTCATAATAAAAATTTTAATGCCAGTTTCTCCTGTGTCATTCTTTCATTTTCATTCCCAGTTCCTTCTCTGTCCTTTTCAGTTCTTCTCATGTCTCTCCTCTAATTTCTTCTCCCCAAATCTGCCTTTTTTTTTTCCTTCGTCCTGTCTGTTCTTTCCTACGTTCATCTACCGCTTTTGCTCCTCTCCATCCCCTCTTTTGCTTTGTCCCTCTGTTTTGTCTCCTACATTTTTCTATTTAACTTTGCTTTTGACAGATTTGTTGTAATGTCCTCAATGAAGAACCACTGCTGCAAAATTCCTGCCAATTCCATTTGGTGCTTGTTCACAAAACCAGAGAGGACACTACAAAGGCTGAAGAGTCTGATGCTATGGGGGATGGAGGGCACAGGAAGCTCATTGGGACAGCATCTAACTTTTGGCAAGTGTTTATTTAGCATTAAGCAGTGGGGTCTTAACTGTAAGATTGAAATCTGCCAAGTTATGCTAAGTTATGTGATAATATTAACAATAATAGCGTGGTGACAGTTCTATATTTGTACCTCTTTAATAGCACCCTTTTTGGAAAGCCAATCCTCCCAGTTTATTTGTGTAAGAAACAAAAGAGACTCTTTCATCTAGGAAGTGAATTTCAAACTGTTAGCTCATCTTTTGCAGGGAATCCTCAGAAGCAAACTGGGTGGTTACATTTTATGTCATTTTCTCTGTCAATAATGAGCATCTGTCAGGATACCGGGGGAGTTCCCGCATTCATTTAAACCTGGTTTGTTTGTTGGGGCTTGCAAAGACTGAAGGCACACGGGTGTGTTTTAAAACGCGCTCTGAGCTGAACTAAAGCTGGATAATAAAAGCAGAGTAACAAATCATGGCTGTGCTGTTTAGTACACAGACATTCATTTGGCCCTGCAAATTAGCAAAGCAAGTTTTAGGTTCATTTCTGTAGGTGTTAAAAGCATACAAGAATATTGCGGAATCGCTGTGCTTGTGTTTCGGTTAAGATCAGTCCCTTCTGCCGTGTCCCTGAGGGATTTAGATGCAACAGAAAGGTACAATTCTGTTGCATGGGAGAAAGCATCTCTTGCAAAGTGCAGAGCCCAGTTCCTCCGTCATTTCTTGCACAGTCTCTCAAAGCTGGCAAGGGTGGTGGTGGAGAAGGTCGAAGGGATCTGCTGTTGTGTGGATCCAGCTCATAGCTGAGTGGGCGTACAGCAAAAGGAAGGGGATGTTGCAGGCTTTAATCTACAGAAAAGCCCATGGAGTGCCAGTGTCCTGAGTTCAGCTTCTCAGGAAGTATTTGTCCTTAAGTAGGCTCTGAACACAGCACCAAATACACAACAACAGAGTGCAGTGCTAGTCTTTCGTTCATGGTACCAGCTCCAGCCTGGTGACGCACAACAGAGCTGCAACACTAACATGGAAATCCCAGATGGCATTCAAACTGGCTGTAACAAACAATAATTTCCACTTCAGTAGCATGTGAGGAACTCACAGCGCATTGCAAACTTTAATTAATCCTCACAGTCCAGTTGGGATGCAGAAGGATTACATCACTCATCACTGAAGGAAAGATAGCTCCAGCACAAACCATGGCAACTCTGCAACATTATTCAGGAATTTCTGCCAGGATGCATACTGCACTGAAACTACAGGGGAATTCAAGTGGATAGAGTGAAGAGAGAAAGAATTAAATACAAACTGAAGCTCAAAATCAGCATTGCATCCCTCCCAGTACCAGGCCATGAAACAGAGATGTTAAACAGCAGGCAATTTACCACCACCGCAACCACCGCATAATTTCATACCCCAGTGTTATAGGTACTGATTGAGCTAGATGAGTATTGGCAAAAGTGTTGTTTGAGCAATTGCGGGGGATTCTAGCAGAAAAGCCGAAAGCACTGCCGAGCAGCTAATAAGTGGCTGTTCTTCAGTCACGCTGCACTCAAAATAGCTTTCCAACAGGGGAAAAAGCAAATTCTATTGGCTTCAACACCTGGTTGAGCAACTTAATAAGGACAAAATTGAAAGTTAGAGCTGAATCATTATTTATTTTATAACTACATCTTCATCACACAGTCCACTCTAAAATGGGAGTTATTTCATTTCAAATCAAGCTCGTGCCAGCTTTTTCTGTAAGCTCATTCAGCACAGAGGTGAGGCGAAGGTTTGTTGAAAACAATTTCTGACAGCAGCTGCTTTAGAGGAGGAGAGCAATCTGCAATCATGGAAAAGATTTTTTTCCCGTTCTGCCTTGCCTTTCCCAAATTGTATTTCTTAAGTGTATTTATAATGCACCAGGAAAATGGTAGTAGTGCAAAGACTATACTTAGTATTATTTGGGTAACGTTGATTTCCAAGCAGTACTTCAAAAGTGATGAGCAAACAGTTATGAAAGCAAAATGAAGAGGACACAGAAAGCAGTTTGTTCCTCTCACTGAAATTACTTTTTATGTATTTGAAGACTGCTATTGTTTTACCTCTTAGTTTTCTTTTCTCTGATGTTCAGCCGTTCAGACTAAGCTTAGTCTAAACTTAGGACGATTCCTTTAGCCTTTACTTACAATTATACTTCCATGAAGCTTGGTAATCACTGGTGTCTTCCTCTGTTGTTTTTGTTTGTTTGATTGTTTGTTTGTTTTTCCCCAATAGGATCATACCTTCCTTAAAGTACCCCAGATTGGACATAGCATCCCAGCTGGGGCATAAGCATCTTGAAGGAGAGCTGAAGAATTGCTAGATGTTTTGTAGGTGATACCACTGGCTAAAAATTGCAGTAAGTGTTTGCTTTTTTTTTTCACAGCTGCATGACATTGTTTACTCCCATTCAGCCTATGATGTATGTTAACATCCAAATCTTTTTCTGCCATGCTGTTACTTAGCTTGTCCTTCCTCACCTTTTGTTTTTGCAGTTCATTATTCTTGCCTAAATGCAGTGACCTGTTTGTTTTTAATGAATTGCATCCTCTCAACTCCTTATGGAGTTGTTCTACAATGCATACCTGTTATGTTTGATTGGCAAAAATATCTATCCACAGTAATTATGAATAAATCAACATGCTTGTTTATTTAAAAAGAAGCTGGTCTCTTCTCTAAGGAGAAGTCTACCAAATGAAATCTTTTTTTTTTTTTTATTGACGCAGATTATCATTTTTATCTAGTTTATTTCTCAGATAAGGGAATTCCTGCTGCCTCATTTTTAAAAAGACAGACTTTGGAAGCCTTTATTTGAAAATACAGACTAAGGCACTTAGATTTTTGCATTCTAGAATCACAGAAGGGCATACAGCCTTTTGGGTTGTTATACCCAAGTTTGTATCTACCACCATGCCAGTCAGTAAGTAGACATTACAGTAGAAATCCTGTCTACATGTTGCACCATTTTCCATGCATTTGTTTCATTTTTTCTCTTTTTGAAAGGGTTTCTCAGAAAAGAAAATATATATGTAGAAAGGGGAAGGTATTGTTTTTTGGTTTTTTTCCTCATCGGAATGTAAATTAGGAGAAGGACAGAGAGAAACAATGAAAAATAAGAGTGAAATGATGCAGGAAGAAGCAACAACTTCCTTCAAAACATTGTTTGTTCAGATTTCTTCAAAATATTTCATACTCGATTTGTTCTCTGTTTCCCATTTGTTCTAATATTTTGTGTACATTCAAGCAGTGCAAATGTGAATCTCTGTTCAACATAAAAAACCTTTCCAGCAGGTTCAGGCAAGGGCTTCTGAAAGGTACAGTTAGTTCCCCATGCTCATCACAGTGGGCAGAAATCCTTTCTCTCCCACTCCATCCCCATGCAAGTCAATACTGCTCTCGTACTTACTCAAACTCATTATAGAAATCTTTGCTTATATGCAGCAAAATACAGTTTTTCTCTTTTGTAATTCAGCTAATCTGTCGCTCCTCCTCAATAACAAGATACACATCCAAATCAATATGCTACCTTTCTCCTCTCCTGAACTGTTCTTTACAAAATAAGCATCAGTTTTGTGTGAGAAAAAGAATTGAAGGGAGAAGGCATTCTGCAAGTTAAATGTCATACTTTCTCCCATTGGGTACTTCAGTTTTATAGATACTAGTTTTTATAATGAACAGTGAATATTAAGAAGACTCTAATGGTGGCTTTCAATAGTGATATTTAGCAGGTTCTTTCTCTGGTTGGCTCTCCCTTTTTGTCTTTATATTTTGTGCCTAAGTGCCTGCAAAGAAATCATTATTTTCTGATAGATGTTTAATCACAAACCTTGCAAGGAAATTTGCTGTTTTCCAAACGGTGCAGAACTAACTTCATTACTACATTGACATATTAGGTACATTTGTCAGCTGTGAAGTTCCATCTTCTTAAAAAAGTCCCTAGCCAATATTCCCTTTGGAAAAGATTATTTTCAAATGATACAATGGCTTGATGTACTATTTCCATCTTTCCTCCAGGTTCTTTCTTGCTGAATGTGACAATTTATGGGAGACAGGTAAGTTGCACAGTAAGTTGCGCTGCAGGCTTTGTGCCTGCAGTGGAAGGATTCTTATATGTATTTGTTCTTGTTTCTCTAGTGTCAGATCCTCAGCCTCCTTTGAAGTCAGCACCAATATATACAGAGGGTCTGGAGCATCTCTGCAAAACTGACTTACCTCAGCCTCATGGGAAATCAGTAGGAGCTGCGGGAGTGCAACACTGCTAAAAATGCATATTTTGCAATTTTTTAGCAAGTTTCTTCCAACAGCCTCAAAGCTGTTATGGTACCAGAGGCAGGCCTGAGGAAAAGAAGAATCTGGGTCAGCCAAAGCTTCACTGGTCTCAAACATCTGGACTGGATGAGCCTACATCTGTAGATAAATATATCAAGAAGTTCTGGATTCCTATTTCTGTTCACTGATCATTAGGTGTCATCATATGAGGTGTCACCTCAGTGTTCAGTCACGCAACTATCTGAAAGAAGAAACTTACTTTCTTTGTACAAGGGAGACTTCTAATGAGGTACTGGTCTTTTGTTTAGAGCTAATTGCTTTAAACACAAAAGCAATACTCATCTTATTAGACTTGCTGAAGATCTAAGTTCAGTTTCCGTAGGCTATGTGATCTTGGAAAGTAAGTTGGATCTCATCACACATCCTCTTCACTCCCAAAGATGGGGATATTACCACACCTGCCATATGTTACAATTTGGCACCCTTAGGGGAAGGACTCTATGTCAATAAACATGCACAAAAGGTGAGAGTGTGCTCAAGGTCTCGAGCATTTACTGCAGGACATAATATCCATAGTGCAATTTACAGAGAGAAATTACAGACCAGATATTTAGAGAGTGTACTTCATTCTTTCCATCATTTAGCAGATGGGAGAAAGTTAGAGCAATGGAAGTATTTTCTTAAGACCCCAGTATGAAAGTCACTCAGTGAGTGATTCTCTGAGAGCTATTAACTAGAATTCAATTTATTGCAGCTGACAACACTATAAGGAAAAAGAAGATACTATAGATAACAGTATATGCCTTCAAAGGCCAGGAAACTCTGGATTGTGCACCATTGGAGGATGATCTCCAGTCAGGACTTGGTATATGTTGCAGACCCCATCCATGAAGAAGGTCACTGGCGTTTTGGTATGATTTTCCTGAGCTTTTCCAGAATTTTCTTAGAATAAAATAGCTATTTTCATCATTTCTACTGTCAAACAAATGGACATTTGTATGTAAACACATTGCTTCACTAAAAGATAAATACAGGATATGCAGGTGGTGTAATCACTGGTGCCAAATGGGAGCTGCCAAAGGGCTTCTTCAGTACAATTAGCAGGCTAAGTTTTTCCTGCTGCCAAAGTGCACATGCAGCGCAACACGGACTCAGATACCAATGTGTATGGACAGGACAGGACAGCACAGGCCTGCACCTTCTCAGGTAAGCTATGACAGATCACTAACTCCTTAACATACAGTGCTCTTCCAGTTAGAATCTCTGTAAAAGTGGGTGTGCATGTGAACCCTCATGAGACCTCATGTACACCTCAAATTGTATGCAAGAACGCACCTGGAAAGAACAAATGCCAGAAAAGTAACAAACTCAATCAGAGTGCAAATGAAATAAGGCAGGCAAGAAAAGCTAGTTTTCACCATTGTACGTAAAATTTTCAGACAAAGAAAATTAATGTTTAAAATCAACGTGTTGCTGCTTTAAATATAGGTTTAACTAAACTTATAATGAATTGTAAATACAGGAGAAGTCTGTATAACACACAAATATATCTGTGTAACACATATGCTTACATACCTGTTTCAAGTCATTTCCTGCTCAGCTTCTTTGCTGCTTATAGCATTGTGTAGCACCTTCTGGTACATATGGTATCTTCAATGGAAAGGTGTTGTCACCTACTGTAATTGCACAGATTTCCCCTGCAGGAATTCAGCCGTACAACTACATTCAGAGCATAAAAAAAGTGTGAATTAAAAATACAACTTTGCTTTTTTTGTTATAACCAAGCATATATTATTTTCCCCCTAAAATAAAGACAGAAAAGACAGAAACATCATAGGATTATCTGAGCCTTCTACATATCATTCATAAAGACTGCCAAGTGTAGAAAGGACAGTGCTGCATATGTTATTTTTTGGCTCATTCTGGTTCTTTAACCCTAGCTTAACAGATAAACCTTATTTTTGTGTCACCTGTAAATAGTGTTATTGAAACAATTTATCAAAAACAGGGAGATGTTTCCTCTCTGCAGAATTCATCACATATTTATGTGTTATGTGAAGCAACGATTTTATACTGAAAATACATATGCAAACTGTAACGCTGCCATCAGCTCCTACAGAAGCCTCTTAAGTTTTATATATGCCACCATCAGATTTTGGGTGTGTTACGCATACAGGACGGCAGCTGAAGCTGGTTGAGAAGATCTCTTGAAAATTTACAGCAACACAGCTGTCCACCCCGTTGCAGAGTTACCTCCAGTAACCCTACCCAGTTCTGGAACCCTTTCTTGGTGGCCATGTTTCCTTTTTCCCTTTGTCCCCAACAAACATTTGTTTTCCTCATGGCTTTCCCTGTGGAAGTGGACAAGAAAAATTAAATAATATCAATCTAGCTTTGCATTGCTGCAGTTGTCAGTGAAATGCCAGTTCAGACTACCTTGGCGCAGGTGCCCCCACAGAGGCAGTTCATCTCTTACTATTAGTATTATGCAATTACATTATTACTTCAAGGTCTCTAGATTGGGTCCTAATTGCACCAGGCTTTTTCTCTGACTAAAGCTGGCCTTTTTGTGTGTACATAAACTGTTCTGACTGATGACGTTGATCCAGGCTAACAGATTCCTACCCTCAGCCTTTTGTTACTGCTCCTTTTTTTGCAAGGGGATATTCCCTGCCTCTGCTCTGCTCTTTTAACTGTACACCCTATCATCCCCTCCCTTGGTTCTGTAAAATGATTCAAGTTTCAAAAAAATAATAATAACAAAAAATAAATGCTCTCAAGTATCAAAAGAGACACTCTTTAATATTACTCCCTCATTATTCAGTTGGGGAACTGAGATACAGAGAGATTAAGTGAGTTGCCAGAGGAAAAGGAGGAAGGTTGCAGGAAGAAAATTTAGTTCCTTTGAGTCACAGTTCAGCATCTTAAATAGAAACCCTCTTTGTTCTGACTTCACCTTACCTCAGAGTGTTGCCCAATCTCTTTATGCTCAAACTTTCCTCTTCTAGGCTGTATCTCTTCTCATTTCAAAGGGAGACTTTCTTGTCACACAGGACAGGCACGAAGGAGATTAAGGGGTTGTTCTAGCCTTTTCATCTCTGGAATTTTTCTTCACTGCTACTGCTGCAAGCTGCTGCATATATCACTAGCAAAAATGATGTCCTGGAATCACAGCTTTCGCTTCGCTGACAAAGGTGTTTTGGTGGTGGTAGTGGTGGTGGTTTTTGTTTTTTCCCAGTATCATATTTGTTCAGCGTACTGCTTGTTTGCTAGCTCCTGCCTGGCAAGGTTCGTCTACTAGCTTTGTACATAAATGTCAGGGATAATTCTGAAGGCTCAGCATGATTACCAGTTGGCCAGCTGCCATGTTGGTCTTTAGGATTTAATTTTCCATCCACAAAGTGGCATTTATTTATTTATTTGTATTTAAAAAGTTCCTCTGTTCCTATTGTCTCTAGATGTACAAACAAAAGGTTTTAGCTAAACATAAATACGCACTGTCTGAATTAATGCCCACTAATGAAAGCCCTTCATAACCAACCTAAACTAACACATGGATCTCTCCTACATCTTGACATTCTTCCATGCTCTTCCTCAAAGTCCAGAGAAAAGATATATTCTGCAATGTGACCCACTGCTGAAAAAACTTGGAAGATGGCACTCTAGTAGGGAAGCAAATTCCAGGATCAAGTATTGCATATTCCTACTTTCAGTCAGATTAGCACAAAGTGCAATTTTTTTGTCTCCTTTGCTTGAGGCAGAGAATCCTCTGTTGAGTTTTTACTGCATGCAGCTAGATACTGTAAAATATATTCACAGTAACAATTTCATTCAAAAATACCTATGGTCAGAACCTAAATTTTCCTTAAATTCTAAAAAAAATGAGTGAATTTATGCATGAAGGCATGGAAGAGGAGATTATTAAATCAATGTGGACAACTCTGCAGTGCCTTTGTAACTATTCTTAAAATAGTAATAGTCCTGCACATTTAAAACTTAAGTACGGGTACAACACTTCCATCAGTGTATCAAATGTATGGCCACTAAACAGTACTGGAATGTTGCTCATGATAAAACAGAAACCGAGAACTCCAAAGCAAGCTGCTACTAACAGCAGGAGCATTATGATGCTCCAAAGGCAACAGAAGAATTTTTGTTTTTTTAACCAAAGGGAGCAAGTCCTCCAGAAGTTTGGCTTCAGCAGACTCTTGCCGTAAAGAAAAGCATGCCTGGGATCTGTTTTCATTCACTACCACCAAAAATGCAGCTTTCTCAGCATATTCTTCTAGTCTGCCTTTCATCTGCACAATGCAATTTCTCTGAACTTTCCTGAGCTTGTCAAATTCTTCTAATACGTTCCTTAACTGGTGGACTCGGAGCTTTTCTTGCTTATACATCTTCTCCTTCAACACCAGTTTGCCTCTCATTTTCAAGCATATTCCTCACTGCTGCTATATCTTTCCCTTTATACTTGTTACTATCCCAGCATGCAGAAATCCAGCAGGACATTCCCATGATCTCTGCCTTCAGTTGTTCGTTGATTTTTATCCAGATCTCTACTCTGCAGTTCTACCTGTTTGATCTTGTTTTCTCTGTCTTTCAGTTAGATTCCACTCAGATTCTGGACTGATCCATGGCCTACAGCAACCCCTAAATAAACTAAAGCTGCCCCACACCTACACTATTTTTTTTTTATTTGTACGTCTACTGTCGCTATTTTAAAATTAGGAGCAGCCTAGACTAGCTGTCTACAGCACTGTCATTGCTACTTTCACATCATCCCCATCCTCTGGTGCTCCAGTTCCAGGGCAAGCAAAGTGGGCTGCGTAATGCTGTCTACCCTACTCTCCAGTGAAGATCTGCAGCACCTTTAGAGCATCTGTGTGTTGGAATAATTAATGAGGTTTCCGAATCCAGCTCATCAACCTTCAAAGTTTTTTCTGCATGTCAGCAGTTCTTCTGCTCTTGCTGGCAAGTGTCATTTCCAGGGCAGAGCCTGCAGCTTCCATTAACTCGGCGTACTTCCACACCAAATCCTCGATGCAGCGTGTTGTGCCTCTCAGCGCACGTACTGCTTCTGTCTGACATGACCTGTAACAGGCTGTGTGCATCCCTGCGCCAAACGTCTCATTCTGCATTGTCGGTGGCTGAAGCACTCCAATGACACCAAAGATCCTGTTTTTGTCACAGTCAGTAACACCATGGGAAAGAAAAGGAAAGGAGAAGGAAATGCAGGCATTCATTAGTTGGAGCCTGGGCAATACCGGAGGATTTTATTCAGCTGCAATATAGTTTTGTCTGAGTGAGTTTCAAAGGTGAGCTGTATTAATACCAAGCTATTTTCTTCCCTTCTTTTTTTCTGCTTGCTGGTAATGTATCTCCCTGTTGTTAGAAACCAATTAGCGAGTGTATGGCACTGCAGAACCAGCAACATGACTTTCCAAAGGATCTTTACTGTCTGTGCAAATTCTCCTTTACTACTGTTACATAATCCTCTCCTTCTGGATGAGTTATTCTTCCATTTTATGCTGTTCTAGCATGAAATTACAAAGCCCCATGTTGCAAATTAGATCCCTGTAGGGATATCGTATGTATCAATAACCCAACTCCAGCTGGCCTCAAAAAACTGACCTTTTTAAATGCCTCAAAAACTGCCCTCTTGAATGGGACTGTCCACTAACCTCGCAGTGGAGAGAAGGCAATAGGGACAAGGAAGATTGTCACGTTTTGCATTGTAAAGTTTGAACTTGCCAGCCTCATTTTCAGTGTGCAAAATCATTATTGTTTTTAATAAGTTTGGAACATACAGCAGCTCTGAGTCACTTTTATTAAAATATCTTTGAACAACGTCCCTTTATACATGCCTCACAAAAAAGAGTGTGGGGAGAGAGAAGGGGATTCAGAGATGTGCAGTGAATTTCTATGGAAGAAAAGCCTAGTTGGGAGGACAGGAGGCGACGTCCCAACTTATTTTAACCCATACAGGATTTGTTCATCGCAGCTAAGGCTCACTAAAGCAGCACTCCACCGGCTTCATAAAACGCATGGGAGATTTTGGCAAGAGATCATCACCGAAAAATCCCTGCTGATGACTCCTCACATGGCTTCAGGATGCCTCCTGAGGACTCCCTGTGGCTGTTTCAGATGTGCAGCCTCCCTGCCTGTGTTGTATACAGATGCAGGAGAGAAAGACAAACTCCTGTAGACAACAATGTGGGAATATTCCCATTTGAGGAGGATAAAAATGTTCAGCTTTCAAAACGGAAGGGAAATGCTCCTTGGACCAGTGTGACTTGTCACAAAACTGGAAAAGAAATATCTACATTCAACATCAGTTCATCTACTGGAATTACACGATCAGAAGTCCGAAATTCTAATTTTCTATTTGAAAGAAAGTTGAAAGGCCAGACAGTTACACCAGAGCCTGCTGTATTTAAGGGAGTATTCAGGTTTGGGTTGGCTAAAGTAAAATGCTCAAAAGAAAAATGTTGTGTTGAATAACATGGAAATACATAGTTTAAACTCATTCCTTATTCAACAATATTACTACATATGTCAAAAGGAAGCTGGTAAAGGAGGGAAACCAAGATTTGACCCTAAGTTAATTTCATGTTCCCTTTGCTTTGGACTGATAAGCATCAAATAAAGTTTGTGCTAATCAAGAGGTTACAAAACATTATAGAGGTGGATGATTACTGCTGATTATGGTAAAAAAAAATAAAAATTACAATATTTCAACTTTTCATGCACAAAAGTAGAAAGTCTTGAGAAGCCATTTCCTTCTCTTCTCTCTCCCATCTCTTCCCCCTCCCTGGTGCGTCACCATATCCATTCAGAGAACAGCAGGAGCGAGAATCAAACAGAAAATCATGTTGTTCTGCTTTCCCTTTTATCATATTCAACACTTGACCCAAGCAATCAGGAAGCAATTAAAAGCTTCTGTTTCAACTCCCCATCCTGTTCAAATTCTTGCCCTCATTTTGTTTTCTGAAACTTCGCTCTTTTAAAAGCTTGCCAGTGTGTGTGTGTGTGTGGCAACTTACAGACACATGTATGCCCTTGTTCTTTCAGTCAAGTGATATTATAAAATGTCTTTTCATTTCTAACAGGGTTCAGTCGTCTTTGTAACAAACACGTCCTTTAACAAAATTCTCAACCTTAGTGCTTTTCAAAATGCCTCTAATGATTTCTAATTTACTGACATTTTCCCTGAGCCCCTCATCAATTTGACTATTCAAATTGCTAGCAGTGTTAATAATTCCTCTGTCTCCAGCAGACCCACTGTAGACCTTGAAATCCCTCTGCTGCCTCTGCAGACAAGAACACATCTGGCTGCGCATCCATACCACACTGGATCAGAGTATTTATTAGCCTGGCAGCCGAGCCTCATCACCATGCAATATGATGATTAACGGCTTCATTTTCACCATTGCTATCCAGAAGGGCCTCTCACGGGGCCATTTCCTCCCCTTACTTCTGTCTTACAGTGGTGTAATTCCACTGATTTCAGCACATGGAGAACAGCGTGAGCACAAGGGTCCGTGTTTCTAAGGGTTTGTGGGGAAGATTTTGAGAAACATTTGGAGCTGGATGCCAAATTTTCCTTCCATGTCTTTGAAAAAGTCCAGATGTCTGTACTTTGGGGGAGATTTGAAGGGGAAGCAGATGCAGGCTGACCTGTCTTCAGACAAAAGCCCAAATTTCTAAAATGGCCCGATGTGTGCTCTGAGCCGAAGATACAGAAACAAGCTGGGCATGACCTTGCTGCACGTCAGCGGAAGCGTGCTAATTGCTCTTACTCTGTGGTACATGAAAGGCACTTGGAAATGGTTTATCTATGAGGGCAGTTCAGCCCTTGGAATGTTTTGCATTCTAAATTTCTGGACAGAGCTCCCATGCAGGGGCTGCTTTCTAAGTCACTTACTTCAAAATTTCCTGGACCGAAGTGCTGATATCCATGGTGGTACACATGCAGCTAGCAATGGATGGGTGCATTTCCTAAAGCAGACCCTCCTGCTTGTACATGCAGAACACAGACATGAACTACATCTGCTGACACTGCACCAGACAATGAAAATAACCAAGCTCAGACAGGGACCTGATGGGCTGCAGCAGATAGTTAGGAGAGCTGTTGTAAAGCAGCAGTGCTGTGGGGGAGAATCCCTTCACAATTGTAGCCCAGCAATTAGAGCATGAGGAACTTGGTAAAGATTTCTAGTCTAGTCTTTGTTTTAACCAGAAACTTCCTCATAATTGATTTACTTAGGTCTTCTGGGCCTTGGTTTCCTTGTTTGTGAATCTGCAGTTGAGATATCTTCAACTTCCCGGACATATCCTGGAAACACAACACGGCACAGAGAAAGCAGTCTAGGAGGTTTCTGGAGAGCGTGGGAGATAGCTTCCTGACGCAGCTGGTCAGTGAACCTACCAGGGGTGGTGCCCCGCTAGACCTTCTCTTCACAAACAGAGAAGGACTGGTGGGAGATGTGGTGGTCGGAAGCTGTCTGGGGCAGAGTGACCACGAAATGGTAGAGTTCTCTATTCTTGGCGAGGCCAGGAAGGGGACCAGTAAAACTGCTGTCTTGGACTTCCGGAGGGCTGACTTTGAGCTGCTCAGGACGCTGGTTGGCCGAGTCCCTTGGGAGGCGGTTCTGAAGGGCAGAGGAGTCCAGGAAGGCTGGGCGCTCCTCAAGAAGGAAATCGTGATGGCACAGGAGCGGTCCGTCCCCACGTGCCCAAAGATGAGCCGGCGTGGAAGAAGACCGGCCTGGCTCAACAGAGAGTTGCGGCTGGAGCTTAGCAGAAAAAAGAGGGTTTATAATCTTTGGAAAAAAGGGCGGGCCACTGAGGAGGACTACAAGGATGTAGCGAGGCTGTGCAGGGAGAAAATTAGAAAGGCCAAAGCTCATCTGGAGCTCAATCTGGCTACTGCCGTTAAAGACAACAAAAAATCCTTTTACAAATACATCAACGCGAAACGGAGGACTAGGGAGAATCTCCATCCTTTACTGGATGCGAGGGGAAACCTAGTTACTAAGGATGAGGAAAAGGCTGAGGTGCTTAATGCCGCCTTTGCCTCAGTCTTTAGCGGCAATACCGGTTGTTCTCCGGACACCCAGTGCCCTGAGCTGGTGGAAGGGGATGGGGAGCAGGATGTGGCCTTCGCTATCCATGAGGAAATGGTTGGCGACCTGCTACGGAGCTTGGATGTGCGCAAGTCGATGGGGCCTGATGGGATCCACCCGAGGGTACTGCGAGAACTGGCGGAGGAGCTGGCCGAGCCGCTTTCCATCATTTATCGGCAGTCCTGGCTATCGGGGGAGGTCCCGGTTGACTGGCGGCTAGCCAATGTGACGCCCATCTATAAGAAGGGCCGGAGGGCAGACCCGGGGAACTATAGGCCTGTCAGTTTGACCTCAGTGCCGGGGAAGCTCATGGAGCAGATTATCTTGAGGGTCATCACGCGGCACTTGCAGGGCAAGCAGGCGATCAGGCCCAGTCAGCATGGGTTTATGAAAGGCAGGTCCTGCTTGACGAACCTGATCTCCTTCTATGACCAAGTGACGCGCTTCGTGGATGAGGGAAAGGCTGTGGACGTGGTCTACCTTGACCTCAGTAAGGCTTTTGACACCGTTCCCCACAACATTCTCCTCAAGAAACTGGCTGCTCGTGGCTTGGACTGGCGTACGCTTCGCTGGGTTAGAAACTGGCTGGATGGCCGGGCCCAGAGAGTTGTGGTGAATGGAGTCAAATCTGGTTGGAGGCCGGTCACTAGTGGAGTCCCCCAGGGCTCGGTACTGGGGCCGGTCCTCTTTAATATCTTTATCGATGATCTGGATGAGGGCGTCCAGTGCACCCTCAGTAAGTTTGCAGATGACACCAAGCTAAGTGCGTGTGTCGATCTGCTCGAGGGCAGGAAGGCTCTGCAGGAGGATCTGGATAGGCTGGAGCGATGGGCTGAGGTCAACTGCATGAAGTTCAACAAGGCCAAGTGCCGGGTCCTGCACCTGGGCTGCAACAACCCCAAGCAGAGCTACAGGCTGGGAGATGAGTGGCTGGAAAGCTGCCTGGCCGAGAAGGACCTGGGAGTATTGGTGGATAGTCGGCTGAATATGAGCCAGCAGTGTGCTCAGGTGGCCAAGAAGGCCAACGGCATCCTGGCCTGTATAAGAAGCAGTGTGGCCAGCAGGTCGAGGGAAGTGATTGTGCCCCTGTACTCGGCTCTGGTGAGGCCGCACCTCGAGTACTGTGTCCAGTTTTGGGCCCCTCGCTACAGAAAGGACATGGACGTGCTCGAGCGAGTCCAGAGAAGGGCCATCTTCCCGGGGTGATGTAATTAGCTTATGTTTACAAAATGCTTTGTGATACTGCAAGGGAAATTAATGAGTACAAGGAGTGCTTTCTGTATCTATGAGAATGTAGGGTGCTTTACTTCACCCTAGTTTTGACAGAACACTGGAGTGAAACCAGATCAAGAGGACAATGTAAGTGACTTTTTCAGGCTTTTTATCTGCATGTTCGGTAAAACCGGGGCCTTAATAATTACTGAGCAGCTTGAAAGAGTGGTCTCGATGCCTCTGGGGTTATGGGTACTCAGGAAAAGTTACACAGATCTGGGATGGTCCACAGCAAACAGAAGTCAGTCTCTCTGAGTAGTGTTTGCTCCTTGAAAAAATAATTTTGCTTCTGTGAAAAAACAAGTCCAGAGACAAATCTGCAAACATAATGGCAGGATTAAGTTTCACATCTCCACTCAGGTAGCTTTCTGAGGAAGACAAAAAATATGGTTTCGCAGTGCTGATGATTTCTGACATGGACTCCAAAGTTCATAATGATTATGAGGTCCTAAACTAAAGTTAATATGCCCTACATGGAACTAATTTCATACATTCGGATGCAATGCTTTTGAATTATACCACATAGAAGTGATCAGAGCAGACTTTGGTCCTCACTCAGATGTTTTATGAAAACACAAATTATGAACTTCTGATCTAGATCAAAATCTAATAAAGTCACCAAGGAATAAAGGTAAGTTAAAGCAGCCACACCTTCAACAGCTGATAAGCAGGACTCTGAGCTGTGAAGGAAGGGTTTTGAGAGAAAGAGCAGCACTGATCCCTTCTGCTGCACTTAACTTCTTTGGGAGGCCAGCCCTGTCTATAGGGCTACCAAGGGCAGCAAAACATTAGAGATAGCTAATAGTCCAATCAAGACTGGTGGGTGATGCCATATTGGAGATCCCTTAGAGTCGCTAGCCCTGCTTCTCTGCATCTTTCTCTCAGATGCTGCTGACACTCCATTGCCGAGAGGATCTGTTTCCCCATATGCATTGATTTGTGATATTAAAAATAGCTCCTTCATGCTTGAAGGCTGAGTGAAGAGAGAGAGGCATTCTTTTGTTCCATCGTCTCTGGAGATTCCCCACAGCCACAGTGCCTTTTCAAACAAGCTCAGAGTAACATGTTAGAAACTTATTCTCACACTAGAAGGAGGCAGTCAACATGGAATATAAATTTGTTTTTAAAAAAACAGAAGATCAAGGTTTAAAGCTTTTGACGCTGCCATTGCGTTACCGTAAAATCTTGATTCCTATCCCCTGTCCTGGGATTCCTGTCCCCTAACTGGGGGACGGCCACCCTGTCACGGGGTGGTAACAGGAGATGGGCACATCAGCTTACTGACTCCCAGCCACTTTCTGCTGTGATTGCTCCCTGTGCTGGCATGTGCCAACAGATGTCCCAGCAACCATGGGTTTGCTCTGCTCCTCCTCCTGCGCAACCCAGCTCTGTCCCCTCATCCAGCATGGACTGAAGTCCCGTTCTTCCACTGCCCCAGCCGCTTCTCCCAGCCGCATCCCAAGCTCTCTATCCAGGCTTTGCTTTTGCACCTCTACCAGCTTCTCTTGGATTTTATTTTATTTTTTTAATTCTAGTTCCCCACCATAATCTGATTCTTTCCCAGGGACTGAGCTTGCAAAATTAGAAGTTGACTTATTTGCCAGAGACCAATTAAAACCCAATTCGGTGTACTTCCTTTACATATATTTTTTAACTGCCTGATTAAAACTTCTCCCTAGTTCTCTTCTTCCTTCGCAGAAACAGGAAAAGCACTCATTAATCTTCCTCCATTGCATTTCCACATTTCTGGAGAATTTTAAATCGACAAATGGGGCCTTTTGACCAGTTCACTTTCCTTTGCAGTATATTTTCTCAGTTCCTTTTTACCTTTGAGACCTTGTGCACTCAAGCTATTTGCAATGTCTACTTTATACTACACTCAGCTCAACTGATTCAGCATTTCAGGCTTCACAGCTCCTTCCCATATCCTGACTCAGGAGGCCAGACCTTAAAACACAGTCCTCAATATTATGAGTTTATGCAGGAATTAACTATGATTTTATATTGTCTCTGGTCTATCCCTGGCTCAGCTTAGTTTCATGTCATCATTCTCATCATGCTCCTTAAAATAACCTTCTTTTTCCATCTGGAAATTAGAACTAACGAGAACAACTTTAAAAAGTGGACTCTGCCTTGACATGAACAATCAGAAGGTCCTCACAACAATTTAGCATCCCAAGCTACGAACCTGCTGGTAAGTCCCCATCCCATCCCAGACAACTAACAACAGGCACAACGCAAGGTTCTGTCTCCTGTACACACTTCGATGATGTGAAACATGGTGTGAACACTTCAACGGAAAGCGAGAGAGCCCCAGTTCTGTTGCATCTGACAGAAGTGACAATGGGGACTTGCAGCTTAGCAAGCCTAGTCTACACAGGAAACTAAAGTAATTCTAAATTAACATGAGTAATTAGCAGCCTTAGATAACATAATTGCTATGCAGAACTTCCCAGTTTTAGTTAGCATTCTGTATTAACTACTATGTAATTATTAAGGCACCATACTCAGCACCAGCAACTTAATTATCTTTAGTATCACTGCAGTCTCAAGCTTGAATGCTGATGATTAATAAAACATAATTATTTACGTTGTAATTGTGGCATTTTAATTAAACTGAAAATGCACTTCGTTTGCTTTTTGCCACGGTGTTAATTTTTTAAATTAAGGTCAAATCTTTTTGTCAAGCATTTTTTTTATCCCTAATTGCAAGTTAGATAGACTGATCTCTTGTCATTTTAAGAAACCATTGTGACTGGTGGTGATAAATGAGTCTTGGGGTAACAAACCAGCCTTATTTCTACAGAGTTATGTAATCCCAGTCCTAATAAACAATGCCTTGATACGTTATTTCTCTAAAGTAACTCCAGTGCACGTAAGCTCCATTTAATTTTCTTTGCAGGGATGAGTTTGTTATTATGTATATTATGAGAATACTTACAAAGTCCCATTGAGACCAAAGAATTTACAGACCAGCAAGACCAAAGGTGAAAGGGGAAATGTTGGCTTATGGAAGTGAAATGATCTCCTCATTGTCACCTAATAAGTCACTGTCAGAGCAAGGAACAGAGTCAAGGCCTCCCAGCTCTTATTTCTGGGCTTTGCCTGCTAGATCTCATCACTCCTCATGTTAGCAAGTTTAGAAATACCAAATGTGTGGAGGCACTTAGCCCTTATTTTCATAACAGGGCTCCTGGCCTCAGTAATAATAAAACTTTTTTTTTTTTTTAATGCGTTTTTGTAACTCCTCTGACTTCAGAGGACTTCTTTCTGATTTACACTAGCACAAGATGGATCAGGTCCAAGATTAATAGCTTTCCTCAGAATGCCCGAGTGCAGTTAAAATTTGGTTATGTAGCGGAAGAATGATTTCCCTGCCATTACCCAGAAAAACTGACTATGAATTTTTAGCAGTAGGACCAAGTTCAGCCGCAGTTTTTGCCCTCTGAGAGACTCATAATGCTTGCCACTGCAAACTTTATAGGTGAGCTTCGGGTTTTTTTATATACAGTCAGAATATAACTTAACTCAAAATGTCAATGTGTTTGCCTTGGGGAGAATAGGAGGGAGAATTATCTAGTCCATTTCAGGGATTATTCTTAGTTGTGCTTGCTGTATTGCCATATCTTCCAAGTTACAGGACTGGAAGCCTGGAGGTGAAATGGCTTAGCACGGGATCAAAAGCCAGGTTTTGGGAGCACAGTGAGAGTGGATTTGTCATGAAGACTGACTGAAAGCCATGCTAGACAGCAAATGAAGACTGGAAAAGATCCAGGGGAAAAAAAAAATAAAAAAATCTGTCTGCTTAGAAAAGAAATGGGTCATGGAAAGGAGGATGCTTGGGGCTGGTCTGCTTAAAACAGAAGCAAGAAATTAGCAGAATTCTGAAACTAAAGGAGGTTCTGTAGGAAGCATACCTTAAAGGTGAGCAGGGGGAAGAGAAGAAAATGTTATAATTGCAGAGCTGTTTAAATGTGATTTAACCTCTGGCCTGAGCAAATCTAAGACCTATGTGTCTGCTCAGCCTGGTACAAGAGGAAAACAACTGCCTGCCAAGAAAGGGGCAACCTTGCCTGTCTATAGAGATAGTGCAAATATCTCTGGAGCTGTATGTTAAACACTTGATGAAAACTTGAACAGGTGTTTAGCTCTCAGTTTATAGGGAAAAAGAGTCTATGCCCCCTGTGCAGATTTATAAGCATGTGCCCATCATTTCTAGCTTTTACAGTGGTCTGGTAAAAAGGCTAATGCCCAAATCTCTTCCCCATCACTGAGGAAAAAACAAAACAAAACTAAACAAAACAAAAAAACAATGCAAGAGCAGATCAACAGGTAACAAGAAAAACAAGAGCCTTATGTGAGAAAACTCATACAAGTCTTTCCATCCACCTTCAAATTCCCCTTCTACATTTGAAAGTCCTCATTTTTCAAGATGTAAATAGCAGTAATTGCAGGTCTGGATGATCTTCTCATTTGATTCTTCTGTTGTAACTTCTGTGAAGCTGCTGTGGACTTACATAAGCAAAAGAAGAGTCACAAAAACCCTTACTCTAGGGATCACTTGCCTATTGTTTTTGCTGCAGATCTCTTAATCTCTGGAGATTATTCTTCAGTTACTTAAGCATTCTGTCTGAATTTCAAGACATTGTAATAATGAGCAGGGTGAGGACAGGGGATTTGTAGGCATTAAGAGAAGCACTTTCATTTTGTCCTGAAGCAGACATATAAAGTTAGGGATGGCAGCTTGATTCTTGAAGCTAGTGGAGGCTTTGGGAATGACAGTACTTGCCAATTTAGTGAGAAGATAACAGAGCTGATTTATGCCAGCTAAGGACTGAGCCAGATTCTCTAGTGCAGCACAGCCGTCATGAAAGCGTCCTACACTATGGCCTCATTAGCTTGGAAAGATGTCAGCTCAGTTCTACTGCTTAGGTAAAACAGAAGGATGCTAAAACTTTTCTCAATCAGATTTATTATACATATTTTCATCTGTATCAGGTGAGCAGTGTGTGACTCTTTCTTTCAGAGATAATCCCTGCCAGAGTAATCCCTATTTCTATCACTTCAAGATTACTTAGCTGCTTTACCCTTTGCATGGGGCTTTACTTTAATGCCCCTGGGAAACTCCAGTTGAGGAACAAGTCTACAACCAGTTTTCAAAGCAGCATCATGACAAAAATATTATACCAATATTCCTGGGTCTGCAGCACCTGCCACTAGGTTTCTAGATGGAGTTTAAAATACTAGGATCAATCTATAAATCCCTAAATTTATGGGATATGATTACCAGAGGGACTGCCTCTTGATTCCTTCGCAACTGTCCTGACGGAGATTTCTAGGGATGTTTCAGTGGGAATTCTCTGAGTATAAATAAAGGAGGTCATAGACAGAATGCCTTTCACGGGGATGGGCTAAGTGCTAGAGATACCTGGACAGAGTCTATATTTTGTAAAAGAAAAAGGAATTGTTTAGAGCAGTTTTACTACAAACTATAAATATCTGTAGTCCATAGGATAGGAATGAACAGGAAGGCATGAGTCTACGCAGCAGCTTTTATGAATTTATATGCATTTAATTCCTGCTACGTGTTTAGGGCTTTGAGGCAAGAAGCAGAGTACTGATTTTCTGGTGCAAAGCAGTTGCACTTAGATTTCCTACCCCAATATACATGAATCCTTGGCTGGCACAACTGCCTCAGCTCCCCCTTAAGTCCCTCTCCCCAGAGAAAACTTCGTGGCTTGCCCTGCTACAATTTCTGGGCATTGGCTGCGGTGCTGGGGGCATTCTGCAGCCGTTGTTTGTGGCAGGGTGGCCAAACTGGCCCAGCTATGGTGGAGCATCAAAACCTCGCTTTATTCCTTTCACCTACACTAGGGAGTTTTGAATCTTGCTACACTGAGGAACCATCCTTGAGGATAATAAACAGGGCAAATGGAATGGGGTGTGCAATCAGAACACTTTGTTTGCCTTGTTTAGATTGAAATGTGCAATCTATGTATAATATTGGGTCCAATCCACTTTCACCTGAAAAATCCCCATTTAGCTTCTGTGGCTCTAGATCACTCCTCCTGAAAGGAACAGCCATGGCAAAACTCTTACAAGAAATCCAAGCTAGTTAAATGTTGACAACTGCTGTACAGAATAATAGTATTTTGATAAAGAAGACAGAGCTACGGAGGTATTATCTCCATGCAATGAATTATATAGATCTTGAATGCTTTGCATAATTGCTCAATATTTGTCTATTACTTTCATCTAAAGAGCTTTTTATTACGACTACTTGCACCTCCACATGTTGTCTTTCATATAATGTTTGGTATGTAATACACTTCTAATTCTGAAAAACTAAAAAAATTAATTAAAAACATAAATAAATGATCTTATTACATAGCTGAGCATATTCACCTTCCACTTCACAGAGTTTCTTCAGAAGAAGGAGCATTGCAAAAGGTCTCAAGATCCACATTTCATTAAACAAGTAAATACAAAGACAGTCATATAAAATTGCATGGAATATTAAACCACATCTCACTTGAGTATAAACAATATTAGGTTTTGATATAAGCCATTATCAATCAGATGAGTATGCACAGTGCCATTTATTTTATGCCCAATTGCTTTTGCCACGGTTGTTTTCTTCATCAACTCTTTCTTGGTGAATTCAGAGGCAAAATGGAAAAGAAAACAAGCAGCCCCCACCCCCCAACATCACAGTATTTTGCACATGTTTCTTTAATTTAGGGCTTGGGGTTTTTGTTTTCTTTGTTTTATTTAAGTTTAGTTTACTTAGATCTTTCCTACTTTTCATTGATTTATGATTCCTATTGTCATGGCAACACCGAAACTCTGCTCCACCTTTCTTCTCAGTTAGCCTTAATATGAGCCGTTACCACCCTGGGCATTCGGTAGTCCTTTAAGTGTCGTGCAAGTCAGGAGCTGAGTATTCCTGGGCTGGGTTCTCACTGGCAGCACAAACCTAAATGAAGCATAAATCAATGCATTTGCTTCAGAGATTATTGTCTACAAATTCAAGCAGACATTTGGCCCTTTTTTGGCAATACAGCTAGCTGCTGGACAGCACATGAATCATAGAACATCCTGAGTTGAAGGATCCGCAAGGATCATCAAGTCCAACTCCTGGCTCCACAAAGGACCACCCAAAAAACAAACTGTATGTCTGAGAGTGTTTGTCCGAACAGTGAAGTTCAACAAGGCCAAGTGCAAGATCCTGCAGCTGAGCCGGGGCAATCCCAAGCACAAATACATGCTGGGTGGAGATTTGATTGAGAACAGCCCTGATGAAAAGGACTTGGAGGTGCTGCTTGATGTGAAGCTCAACATGAGCTGGCAATGTGCACTTGCAGCCCAGAAAGCCTCCTGTCCCCTGGGCTGCACCAAAAGCAGCGTGGGCAGCAGGGCAAGGGAGGGGATTGTCCTCCTCTGCTCTGCTCTCATGAGGCCCCACCTGGAGCCCTGCATTCAGCTCTGTGGCCCCCTGCACAAGGAGGACGTGGACGAGGACATATTAGAGTGAGTCCAGAGGAGGTTTTATCTCCTGATCTTGTGGTGCCCAAACCTGCACACAGTGCTCAAGGTGAGGCTGCCCCAGCACAGAGCAGAGCAGGACAATCCCTTCCCTCGACTGGCGAGCAGTGCTATGCCTGATGCACACCCTTGTTGCCTGCCAAGTCTGGCTCGTATTCAACTTGCTGTTGACCAGAAGCCCCAAATGTAATAACTGGGGAGTTAAGGAGCCTATCTGGTTTTGGTGGCTTTAATAAATAATCCCTCTGAGTTCTTTACAACTAAATACCAACTCTTCTATTCTTTTTATATAGGCCAGTTTGAATTTCATGGCGTGGTTCCAGAGGACAATCCCCTGTTTGCTGCCTATGCTGGAAGGTAAGTAGTGGATGTTAAGAGGAGGAGAGGATGGCCTCATGCTTAAGGTAATCAATGATACCTTGAGAAACCATATTCTTTCCCTGCCCCTGTGACAGACCTCAGATAGCATGCTGCAAGATAAGAAGTCACATATTTGACATGGGTTCATTAATTACTTCCTACTCATTAAGTATCTGATCAGATGTGCTAAGAACTTGCAGCTAAAATTAGCATCAATGAGAACTATTTAATTTATAACGCCCAACACAAAGTGAATAAACAATTTGCATCTAAATCACTCTGTCTCAATTTCCATCTGGAGAATGAATAAAAATAACAAGAATGCTGCGGGAGAAAACGTATGAAGTACTGGCGTGGTATAGTGATGAGTGCCATGGACAGGAAAACCAAGAGGGAAATTAATAATTGTATTTTTATAAGAATTTGTTTAATATTCAGTAAATACCTGACCTACTAACCAGTGAGCAATGAGAATAAAATTAACGTTTGTTAGCTAAAAGTAAACACTCTTGGACTAAAAGAAGTACAGTCACCTGAAAATAAAATTCAGAACTGAGATTGTGTTGCACTATGATCATCTTAAACTCAGGAACTTCCCAACTTCAAGCTGTCTGGCTTTGCAGCCTTAGTGATGAAACTAGTGCTACTTGCATGAAAAACTGCAAATACGCTGCTGAGTACAATTCCAAAACATTGTAATTTTAAAAAATAAGGACTCAGCCTCTATGCAGTATGTAAAAAGACTGCATGTATCATCCCAGAACTTACAGCACATAAGCTCTGAATGAATTTTCTTATAACTTACAAGTAAATCTATAAAGTAGATTAAGTGAAATTAATTAAAAATAGGGTCCTACCAGAGATCCATCATCTGTGACTCTTTTGATTTGGACTTGAATTGATTTGGACTTCCTTACAAATAATATAGTTACTTTCAACATTTCAGATAGCAAAAAATTACCAAAATCCCCTCTTTGAAGACATTAAATGGAAGTTAGCAATTGTTATGATTATTTAGGCCAGTGACAAGCTTGAGTCAAGTTAGCATATGTCAGCATCTGGGGAGATCAAGTGAAGGAGTGAAGGAGGGGTCTGAATGTCTCAGTCTGCTCAGGCAAAAGCACCTATAAAACTGTTAGCTGGCATGAGGACTCACAAGGGTAAGAAACTGGCAGTTTAAATGCTGATTTAGCTGAATAGTGGCTCCCAGGAGGACACTGTCATGAGGGAAGAAAAACAAAACCACAGCCTAAGAGACTGGCAGCTACCAATATCCTCATATTCTCTTTTCTGTTTGCCCAGAAGAGATGGGAGTGATGCAGGCTTCCTGAGAGCATGTTGCTGTAGGAAAAACCTAGGTTAAACACCATGTCTGAAATCATTGTCCCAAGAGTGATGTCTAAGTAGTGTCTGTTCTCATGCTGCTGCTCTTTAAGGTGCCTTCAGACAAAAGCATGGTGAACATGACAACCTTTCTAGAAAGACAAAGGGACTCTAGCATACCCTATATATTCCCTGTTTTCTCTTCTTTTTTTCCATAGTACATCCTCCATCTGCAGATCTTTGGAAACACTCTACCCGCTGTGTCTCAATGCCCCTGTGGCCAAGCTATTGTGTTGAGCAAAGAGATGGACCATGCCATAGTCTGTAATGCTGCAGGGAGACAGCATCCCCATGCCAAGTCTCAGAGGCTGAAGAAAAAGTCCTCTGCATGCTAGGGGTCCAACTCCTGTTAATCAGGAGTAATAAAGAAATAGACTTTGATCTGAGGTAATGTAATGCTGATCTGCATGAATTACATTAAACACGATCACTTTAATATCCATAGTAGGTGCTCTGGGTGACCAGCCTGTTAACAGAACTCAGCTACCACACAGGGTATATTTGCATTTTTTTGTTGTTTCTGGTTTGGGAAAGGTTTTATTTTGGATAAAGTGAACTCATGTAAGGCTTCATATCAACAGCCGCAGGGCAGAAGTAGGGCTGTTCTTCCCATTCATCACCGACTTGTTGGCCACGGGTCTGCCCACAAGCGATGGTGGGATGGGAGAGTTTTACTGACAGGCAACTGGCAGCAGCTATGTTGAAGAGAACGATAATATTCCTATGCTCTGTCAGTTTGACGGCCTACAAGGAAGCCACTTCAGTACCAGTTTATGGATTGGAGCTGAAAATACCTTTTTTTTTTTTTTTGTCATCTAGCAAAAACAGAGGTCTCAGTGCTTGCCTCCTTTCTGCCATGGTAAATAAGCAGGAATAAGTTACAAATGAGGTGAGACATGTATTTACAGACAGGTTCTAATCCACACAGTAAGTCAAAACTCATTTAAGTGGGAACAGTGGCTGTATATGTTCATGGAGAGATTAGAGATGTAAGGTTTAATTCTTCAATTTGTATACAGACACTAAATCAATGGGATTCCTGAGCATGCAAAACTCAGCCAAATCAATTGTCTGTCCTGGGAATTAGATTAGATGCTGTCTGCAAGACAAATTGCTATATGTTGACTGCAACCAAAACCAAGACTTCTGTGAAAGGTGCCTTGAAGACTAAGCCACCTCCTAACTGAAGAATGACAGTTTACATAAAAAAGGCAAAATAATAAAAAAGAATTGTCATTAGGCACCGTATTGATAAAGAGAACGTCTTGCATTATTTGACTGGGATCTTTCCACTCATGCTATAAATGCTATTCTGCTGTCTGTAAATCATGTTAAAAAGTAAGACTTGTTAAAAAGTAAGACTTTCAACGTATTCACATTTTTCATATACATTGTGCAAGCAAGTGCACTGGGCATAGAGGGAAGGTGACTATTTTCAGGCAACCAAAGGAAATTGATCCTTTGGCTACCCCAACTGGCCTCCGTTTACATCCCTTTAAGTAGTCCATCCTCACCGAACCCGAACTCCCATAAAGCAACACCACCACCTACAGCTCAAACACCAGACTCTCCACCATATGCTAACTGCACCTCTGCCTGTCCTGACCTAAAGATGTCATTACACCTAAGAGAAACAGATTTCTTCTTTTGGAAATATGCAGTATCACTTTAATTTTCATTATCCATAGTAAGAGCTTGGTTTGGGAAAAAAAAAAAAAAAAAGGCAGCACCTCCACACGATGCTTTTAAAGAAAGATTCTTCTTTATGTCTTCCCCCTGCACTCTGACTTCTGCAGTACTGTACTCTCCAGGAAATGTCTGCATGCCTTGTAAGCAGAACTTTCTAGTTCCAGAGCAATCCAAGTTCTTCATAAATTTGTATTTCTATGGATAAAAAATACCTACATCAGCAATTGGAACTCATGAGCTGAATGTTATGGAGAGAGCCTTCTTTTCCTCCTACTGTAAATGGATAGCACAGCATAAAACACAGTTCTACTGCAGTAATTTCCCAGTGGCTATTTCTCATTTCGGTTCTTTGTCCCATGTTGCCAACCTCACCGTGCCTCTGGCAGGCTGAAAGGGATATTTCCCCCCATTTCACAGAGGTGGGTACCAGGCTGCATTGCACAGTTGAAACCATGGTCTTCACAGTGACAGAGAGAGAAAGCTAAAATCTTGTTGCTTGCAGCTAATGGAAGTTGAAGGGAAGTGAGAAAACCCACAGGTGCTGTTCTGTCCCATGGCCTTGACCCATTCCTCCCCAAAACAGTACAGCCACTTTGTTAGTGGCTTTTCACTTGCTGTCTGCCCTAGAAGGTTGTTAGTGCTTGTTTTGTACCAGTGCAGTTCGGCTCTTACAGGGAACCACAAAATCTTCAATGCAGAGAAGGGCAGCGATTACCCAAATTTATTGTCTGAAACCCTGGCTGCGCCTGTTTATGCACCATGTTTTCTATTGTCACCAGATGTACAGTTATGCAGAATAATGCATACAAATTGTTCTTAAGATGCAGTCCTAAGTCAGTCAGGTAGCTGTTTATAGCTTCGGCACCAAGACAGTGGTATATAGCTTTGGCATTAGTCCAGTCAAGGAAGCTGAACTGGCCCTGCTCAGGTCTTTTGTAGTGTTGTTGTCTCATAGTTAACCAATTCATGGTCAGAGGATGCTTAAATATTTAAGTATTTCAGGGAACTGTAGGTAAGTGCTGTTAAAATAAAATAAAATAAATAATAATAATAACAATAGTAATAAAGAATAAAACAAGTATGTGTGAATTTACCAGTGGCTATGCTCTAAAAAAAGCCTAAATATTCATTGGACAGAGGATTTTCTTTTGGTGAAAAGGCACAGTAAGCTTAGTAAGCTTTCACTTCAAATAATATGGCTGTGAGGTCTGTGGTACTGATACTAATTTACACCAGCTAAAGAACCGAGCTTGTCTGTGTATATTTCCAGACCCCTACAGTATTCATGCCATGCTGTATATTACACACATACTTAAAGGAGTTGGAACTGACAATAGAAAATGACTGCTGCCAATGCTGAACAGTGATTGACAGTGAGCTATGATTAGATGCAGCCACAGGGATCTGGTGTGCAAACACCTTAGCAAGCAACAGAGAAGACCCAGAAGAATTTTGAAGATGCCATTAGAGGGGGCTCCACAGGTGTAAGCAAAGAGGACCTTATGGCCTCTATGGATTTTAATAGAGTTATTTATTACATGTATCTCCACTGCACCCATCCTACCCCTGCAGGCTAGAAGAACTCACATGTATGTAATAGAACTTGTCACATGCTTACAGGCTTCAGTGCTGTCAGACAAATGCATTTTGGGGGTGAATCCCAACGTTATTAGCTGCAAAACTTGTCTGCAATCTGAGATGAGGACCCCTGTGCCCCAGCTGTGTTTAGCAGAAAGATTTGACTTTGCCACGTTGACCACTAGAGGGAAGTCACGTACATTTGCACTAGGTGCTTTATGCATAGGAGAATGGAGTAAGGTGTGTAAGATAAAAAAGACCTCTGGTGTACATGGAGGAGGTAACAGACCTCACAAACGTGTGTTGTGCTTTCCAGAACTTAAACCATGCATCAATGTATAGGCAATTATTTGCTACTGTGTGCCTGTGAGATCCAAAATTATTGGCCAGCTAAGAGAACCAGTTATGAAATTCCATGTTTGAAGTTAGTCATGTGCATATTTGTTTTCAAGTCCATAGCTTAGACAATGCAGAACACAAAGGTACCATGCCACATTATTTTCCACAGTTCTATGGGTAGCTAGGAATAGCTCAAATGCACTGTACTGTCACTAATGCAGGCAGAGCTACCAGCATGATTTCTGCATGAGAAGGCAAGAAGTTTCTGACATGTAATTACACAAATCTTTACAGGTGGGATGGAAATTTTTTAAGTGATCTTGGTACTCAAACATCTGACTTAGGTTTATACACACAGCTGCGCTGCTGTCAAAAAGTAGCCAGAAGTCTGCTATATTTATATAAGCAGGTACATTTTGCAGAAGGACCTCTTAAACAGTAGGATTCAGTATAGTTTGTCTACAGACATAAATATTTCCCTATCTCTGTATGTCTTTTTCTCATTTGTCTTACTGTGTGTGTCCCTGTTCCTGTTTATGTCACCTAGGGCTCTCTCCACAGTGCTTACGAGTAAGAAGAATCTTACACTGTTGTTATTGTTAGCATATTTTTGTTATAGTGAGAATAAAAACAGTATCTTGACCCTTTTGGTTTTCAACTCTTCCTCCTGATTTCCTCTGATTTAGAAGTGTATTTGTTTCTACTTTCCTCCTTTGAGACAGTCAGCTTGATTTCACATCACTGATAATCAGACTGACTTTATAACACATACTAAGTCACTGTTTTAGCAGAAAGTATTATGTTGTGGTTTTTTTGTGTGTGTCCCAGGATTTCATGGCTTTTGGCATGAAATACAGGGGAAAAAATGAAAAGAAAAAAAAAAAGAAAAAAAAAAGAAAAAAAAAAGCTTCCTTGTGGCTGCTGAACTGGGACTCCAAACCTGTTTTCAATCTTGCTTCAGTTGTAGACCTCTCAAGTGATGATGGGTAAATCATTTTCTCTCTCTGTATCATCTTTGTAAACTGGGGAGAGTCATTGCTGGGAGAGGGATTGTCTTGTGTCTGTCCAGCACATCTTAAAACACAGCTCTTACTTGGGTTTGGAGGTCTATGTCAAAGTATAACATAAAATTTAATAATCTGTAAAATGCTGACATGAACAACATACATGCAGTGGGAATTCCACTTTTTTTTTTTTTTTTTTAAAAAAAAAAAGATTGTTCTTTTTACTAAAAATGTCAGCCAGCATGAGAAGAGTTTTAAGTCTAGGTCTTGACTTTACCACCACTGATGTTAGTTTACGTGACATATTTTTTAAATACCTGCTCAGGACCTGGTCCTTAGACATACGACAGGATTTCCATCCAAGTTCACTGCAGGTATTTTACGCTCTTCCTCCATTCCAGCTCAGGCCTCTTTCACTATTCGTTCTTTCCATGTGAGTTCTGTGTTCTTCATTTTAGGAATATTTTGTTTTTCATATTACAAGTGGGATAAATGGAAAAACCAATGAAATACCTCTTCTGTGTCTTCTCTTATCCTGTGCCTTGTATGTTCTGGGACTGCTAATGTCAATCTCTGTGATTTATTTGCTGGGGTGAAGTTGTTCTGACCTGCAGTAACAAAGTACATCATTGTTGGCTTGCATGTTATAAAAATGATGCACAATACTCACATCTAAAAGTCAGAATAAACCTTTTACGCAGCTCTTTGTCAGTTCTACAAATGGTTGCAGTTAATCGATGCTATAAAACTTTCCTTCAGGCACTGGTATTCAGCTTCCACACTGGGAAATGCAGTTGAGTCTGACATTTTAAATACAGGTGGTGTTACCTAATGAAATAACTTGCGGGTTGAAAATTCCTATCACTGAAAAAGCACAAAACTACGGTTGAGTTAGGGTATTTAAAAACATCTTTTGGTGCACTGGGAGAAGACACATTGTACAGACACTATTATTGTGCTCCTCTTTCTGCAGATGCTTTTAACTCTACCAGGGATCTCGCGTCCCATTGGAACATCTATGTAATTTTCATTAACATTACTGGGATCTATGTGTATGAGCTGATGAGGACACACATTGAATTCAAAATTCTCTTTTTCTTTATTAACAAGTGTCATGCAAGCGTTGCCATGAGGGAAGCCCTGGGGACTATTTTTTTTCTACCCTATCCTGCCTTAACGAACACTGTAGATTTAGCAAAAATTTCAGGACTTCTCCAGGACATATATTTTTTTCATTTTGTATTTAGATATTTGCCATTCTGAAATCAACTAGCTCCATCTCAAGGGCTGTGTTAAAAAAAGGCTGAGGAAAGTCTCCCAGGTGATGATGAACAATGTGGAAATCCTGTAGGGTCTTACTGGAGGTTTTAATAGTGAATCACTAGCTAGACCCTTTTTTACTCTTATTTAGGTGTAAAAAGAGTAAGGATGACATCTGTAATTTTGCTCCTAAGAAGCTCTCAAAGAAACAACATTATATCAATCCAGGCCATTTTCCTAGCATTTTCTGACATTCTGGACACTCAAAAAGGGATGACATAAAGGGGGGATGTAAGAAGATCATGGTAGGAAAGGCAAGGAAAAAAAAAAAAAGCCTTCTGGGACTCTCCTGTTATAGTACATGCTGTACTGTATCTGCGGCGAGCCCATGCCTAGAGGGCACAATCTATCCTTAAGTGTATGTGACCTACTAACCACAGTGAAAAAAGAGCAGGTGATCTGATTTACTGCTTTTCTGAGAGAATAACTTTTGCCTTGGCAGGATAAATTTGAAGGCAGCGCTCATTCTAATGCATGTGCTACTACTCCCAAGGGTTTCATGGACCGTTCTTCAGAGCAGTTTCCCACCAGTTTTTCAGCAAAATTGTTGAAAAGGTCAGCACAGAACTGACCATATTCAGAAGACTGTTCAGTCCAGCTGTTGGAGTGTTTGCTGTTCCCATTTCTGGGCAGGTGAAAAAGAGTAAGTAATATGCAGAGAAAGCATTTCCGATAAAACTTTTCAAGGTCTCTATATTTTAATCGATCCTTTCAAAGATCTCAATGTAAATCATAGGGTAGGTAAGTTAGAAACATTTTCTGAAAATGAAGGAAATAAAGCAAAGGAAACTAAGGGCAATAATGGGATTTTAGATATCTCAATTTTGGGCTGCCTAGCTTTAGCCAATTTAAATAGGTCCAATGTTTCAGAGGGCAGGGGCTTTGCAGTTTTTGGTAACTGGGACTCTGCCAGCAGGGTGGCAAATGTCTGTGACACATAAACTTAGTAGTCGGTTTGGGAATTTCTGGTCAAAGTGACTTGACCAAGCTCATACAGTAAATCAAAAGTGAAACCTGTACAACAGGACAGAGTCCTGCTTTCTAAAGTTTGTTTAGTCAACCAGTTTGTAACACTTTCTTCCTATTCCAGCTGAATCATTTAATCACTACAATACTATACTTTGTTTCAGCATTTTATATCGCCAGCAAGTGGGGATTTAAAAAGCACTTTTCTGTTCACCTTTTGGTCATCCTCATAACTTTCATCTGTGTATTGTTTTATTTTGCTAGAGGCTTTCCCAACAGGCTGGCTTTTTCTCTGAAAATCTGCATCACCTATGGAGCTATGACCTGTGACCTTCTGGTGCTTGAATGGTTCTACAGAAATTTCAGAACTTCATTTCCTTTTTTTTTTTTTCTTTTTTTCTTTTCTCCCTTCCTTTTCCCTTTCCTTTCCCTTCTCCTTTCCTTTCTCCTTTTTTATTTTCTCAAAAAGTTATTAAAGCACAGATTTATAGAGTTTGAAATCCCTTCCTACAATTCCTTGCTCTTTGGGCAGGCAGAGAATGTCATTCAGCATTTGGTATTCTGGACTGCTCTGTTCAATAACCTCATGGATTTTGGAGCTGGATTTTTCAGTTTTTGATAAATACTAATTATACTTTTATGTTAGCAGCATTATCATAGCCCAATCTTCTAAATATTGTTCTGGTATCCCACTGATGGTGCTCCCCCTATGAATGTGTGGGGACTTCTTTGTTACTGAGGAGAAAGGCTCCAAAAAAAAATCAGTTGCTCAGGAATGTGTTAGCATTTCAGTGAGTGCTGTTAGTTTTTTGTTTTTCCAACTGAACAAATTACTGGTGTAGTTAGGACATACATTTTAAGGATGTTGTTCTTCTTTTGTGATATAAAACCAATGTTTTGACCAATCTAAGAAACTACTTGTGCCAATAAGTAAGCCTCAGATATGCAAATCTTCAAAACAACCTCTCACATCTTGCCTGTGCAATTGGTGGAACAAGAATCCTGGAGTTCCTTTCCTTTTTATGAGCAATTTCCTGCTTACCCTTCAGATGTTCTTCATTTCTTTACTTTCCTTCACTAGACAAAACTCTTCCTTTTGCTTTATGCTCAACTCAGCTGTCAGGTGTGCTGCCTACTGCCAACCTACATCTGCCTTGTAGTTTTCATCCCAACTATTGTCCTAAGTCAGGAACTACCTCCTGTGATCTATTTTCCTTAAAAGCTTATCTTTTGCATTTGCCACTGCTATGTGTGGCAATTTGATGAATAGATATAGATCTGCCCACTGGTGCATAGTGGCCTCCGGTTCTTGGCTCCTTTGTTCTATTTGCCTACTGCTTAACTTGGCACTCTTTTTTGAGTAATGCCTTTTGTTTTCTGAGAGACTGCTGTGAATACAAAAAGCAAAGCCCCACTTCTTCATCTCATCAATCTCTTTGTTCATCTTTTACCAAATACCTGGGAACGTGTATTTCTGGAGCAAGGGACCCTTTTATCATCTTGCCATAGCCATCAGTCTCTGGCTTGTATTTCCCTCTAACTCTTCCTTTCAACGTTTTGTGAGAACCTAGGGTTGAATGTACTCTTCTCAGTCCCCAGGGGTGCAAAATTGCTAAAATCTGTGTGTTTTGCTATTTCCCACTCTGTGTCAAATGCCAGCTATGCGATATCTTCCAAGAGGTATGGCATGCCTCAGGATCACAATTCCTGCCTAAGAGTCATTTCTATAATTTTCCCTGCAGTAGGAATGGCAGGCTATTGGAACCAAGAAACCAAGTGCCTCTTGTAATTAAAACACCTATTACCCAACAGAATGACATTTAAAATGTTATGTGATAAAAGGAAGGGAAGGCAGAAACACAAATTGGGGGCTCTCCAATCACCTTGTGGACTTAAGTGGTTGCAGTGGGGGTTTACAGCCATGGGGACTTGTTATGGGATGTTTAAAGAATCAAAGATATGGAAAGAAAGGTGTTTAGGTAAGAGCAAGAGTGGGAAAATAAAGGTGTAAGTAGATAAAAAGGGCCAGTTGCATATAAACTGTTGTTGGCCAGTCTTAACACCTGTATGGCTATGCCCTGCCCATGATCAGTGCAGCCTGTTCTATCACTAAATTCCTTTCTAATGCTGTCCTGTGCGAGGGCTCCCTATTCTGTGTGCATGTCTGTATCAGCCATGTTGCTTTGGAATGTTTTACATATGTAATAAATTTGTAACATAGAACTGTAGGGTGCATATGTACAGAATATCTAACAAACCACTCCACCTCCAAAGTTGGAGGTTAAAATTCAGTCTCATGAAATTCCCTTTGAGGTTATCTGATTTTACTTTTGTTTGGATGTGAGCCTTTGATAACTACGCATGTATTAAACTTTCAGTTCCATAGTTTATAATTTTAGAGAAAAATTAAGGAGGACTGCATACATATGTACTGGATATTCAAGATTGCTGTCTTAAATTTGACATTAGAAGTATTCCTTCATTACATAAGTGTGGAATTAGGGAATATTGCAAGAAAAACTTCCTAATGTAGAGTTCCAGAAACACCAGGACAAATACAAAGCTTACACTCCTATTTGTATCTGTCCTAGAGGCAAACAATGCTGACATCTTGGGCATCAAAGTTCCTTTTTAAAAAACAGTTTCATTTTATTATTTTACACGCATACAGCTGGAGGAGGACTGCAGCCATGGAGGCTTGCATATCCAGGTGCCAGTACATGGGCAGTCTGGGATCTAGAGGCTGGATACTGGGCAGGGATCCATGTGAACTGTGTGGCTAGCCATTTAGATATGTAGCACATCTATGTGTAATGTAAATGTGTGTTTTGTGTGTGCATGTCTGCTTGAAATGCATTTTTAGCTTTGCTAATGGCTGGACCTGTGCATGTAGAGCTGCAGCAGCCTCACCTCTCTCAGACTGGTAGATCTGGCATGATACGTTTTCCTCTAAGACCCGTATCTTGAATTGCTCCAGGTCATTTGCGCATTCCTGTCAGCCCAACAGATACATTCCCTAGATTGTCTCATGAATACCCCTATGTGCACAAATGAAACATCCATACCAGTTCTGAGAAGTTGTACAGTTACTGCTGATTCCTTTTTCATCAAAATCTTACATCGCACACATAGCTAAAACTACTGTGCGTGTCTAACTCAAACTGTACCTCTTACTTTCTCTGGTAAAAACTCCCCTGTGGTCTAGAGAATTAATATTTTTACTTGTTCATCCTGGTCAAAACTTCTTAGGTTACTTGAAATCTCTGCAGAGAAATGCAGATATTCTAGGATGATGACTGACTACTCCACTGAATCATCTGTGTTAAACTCTTGAAAATTTGTTTTATTCAGTTATCTGACATCAAACAAGTTCACTGCATATTGTTAGAGTGCCAATAAAACATTCATGACAGCTGCTAATACATGCTCAACAGTCACTCAGCAGAGTCCAAATCACCAAATTCTCTGGTTCCTGAGCTCTACTGTTTCTACGTTTCCTTCTGAGCAGTCACCTTGCAGCTGGAACTGCTCCATACAGCTGCAAGATTTCAAGAAGGTTGCCTCACTCATCTTTTTTAATTAAAAAAAAAAAAAAAAAAAACAACTTTTTAAGATTCTTGAACATTTATCAACGATTGCTGATTGTCTCAAGAACAAGTGAATTTGAATTGAAATCTCCCAGGAGAGACTATAGAGTGGGAGCATACAGAGGACGCTTCTCCAGATTGTGGGATTCTCTCGAGAAAGCAACCTGCGGACAATGGAAGGTGCAGAAGTATTAAATAACTGTTAGGTATGCTAGGTAAGTGTTAATAGGTTGCCATTTAGATAAAGAAATGGCAAAAAAAAGTCATTTGGATTTAGTATTTAGCTTAAATATAAACGTCTCTTCTTTCTCTCTCCAGCATCCTTTTAAGTCCTTGTAACACTACTATCTATTTTGTTATTAAACATTTTACATACTTTTACCTTAATCTGGCTTGAAATAAAGATGATATGTAGATGGCAAGCTAACAGTTCTTTTGGGCGAACCTTAACATGAGGTACTAGAATATACAGAATGCTGAAAATCCCCATAACAGTAGCCAAATACATAATAACAAGAAGAAACAACTCTCCAAAGTGTCTGTCTAAATGCTATCATGGTATATATCTCTACTGAGCAATGTGGACCAGTTTCTTTACGGAAGCACTACCTTCCAGTAACCAGTGTTAACTAGTTTAATTTCCCCAGCAAATCCTGGATAGTAGAAAGAATCTGAGTTGTGAGGGTATTCTAACAATGTGAAACACCACACACTTACATTACTGAAATCCCTTTCTTTTCCTAGGGTCTATCCAGACTTCTTAGAAAGATGGTAGATATCTAGTATAAAGGGGATGGATTCTCAATTTTAGACAGCATCTGTTTGGAGATGTGGCAGCTGTATATCATTATTCTCAACATAGGTATTTCAGTTTGTCAACAGAACTGATGCCTAAAGGTCCTGCAAACACCTTGCTTAGTTTCTTATGATGTACCTACGCAATCAAGTTAACATGCAAAACATTTTATTCCCAATACCACTTATCAAAGGTGTCATGCATCCATAGGTTTGTGGATGGAACATTGACGATGTGATAATGGATCTTGACATTGCAAATGCTGAATATCATTGCACCGTTTATTGTTAATGTGCCTTTATCATTGGTATTAGCTATTAGGCTCTCCTAATTGTAAACAACCCCCTAGTTTTTGTTAAATTATTCTTACCAGGAGAAGACTATTGACTCATTCTATGCTAATTACACAAGTTTATTGATGCCTTTTCTTGGAAGCCTGACACTTCCCTTTTTAGTAACTCCATGAATACGTTCAACTGAACAAGTGTAAAATATTGTATATAATAGCCTCATGGGCCTGTGTTTCATCTAGTTTCTTGCATCGTTTCATGATCCACCTTGACCCGTAAGATTCTCATGGGAATAAGAAGAAAGGTAATGGCAAGTACCTAAGAAAATAAATGAACACGAGGACTTTCAGAAGACACAAGCTAGTGTTAATGGGAGTGACTAAATATGAAGAAATGATAATGAATGAAGAATAATTTTGCTCTACTTTCTTTCAGAAGTATGATAAAACTGAGCAAAATTCTAGATAATTTTTTTCTTTTATTCACTCCTTACTCAAGCAACACCTTCACTGGCATCTGTGTTAAGTCCTTCCTGAGTGAAATTTCTCACTTTTAGGCCTTTAATGAGAATAAAAGTGAAATCACTAATGGTGACAGGAGTAAAAGTAATAAAGATGGTGATGATATGCTAACTGTACACTTAAGTTTACACTGCCCGTTCATTTAAGCCCAAGATGATACAAAACAAGGTCAGGGGAAATCATCCTGTATGCATCCCCAAAGATATCTGATATATCCAATGACAGCAAAGCCCTGTTTATTCAAAATACTTTTGGAACATCAAAACATTTGGATAAACAGGGCTTCAAATAATTGAGGGAGTTATTGTATAAGTAATTCACACCAGGGGGACATAACCTAGATTCAAAGGAGTGAGTTTCAGATCAAAGGGGTACAGATAAATTGGATTTTACTCTATACGAACAAATGAAATAAACAGCATTTGGTTATTCAGGAATCAAGAGGTGTCCAAATATTTTTTTGAAAAGAGCTTAGGTTGAAAGGTCAAAATTGTTGCAATAGGCCATACAACAGTATACTCTTATGGAATGAAAATAACAAATAACTAAATGACACCAACAAGTTTTTTTGGTTTGTTTTTTGAGCTCACTGATCTTTTTGTCAGGGTCATCTAAATGTTTTTATTATTATTCCAGCCATGACACTGGCACATATTTTGTGTCAGAATGTAGGGATTTGCAATATTCAGGGAACTGTAATTCATTTTCCCCAAAGCACAATGTAAGCAAACTGTAAAATACACAAGTTGGGTCTTTTACAGACAACGTTGTCTGATTATTCATCTTTCTATTAATATCGTGACCCAGACATGCTTTATCTACATACAAACATCATAATCTCCAATTAAATGCCCTTTAAAATATAATTTTAAAAAGCTGTTAAGTGTAAAGATCCACACTGATATTCACCCCCTGCATTGCTAATATGGTAGCGTGGATAATTTACTAATTCAGACAAATAAACTGACTTTTCCACTTTCTGAAATTTATGCTTGTGTTCCTCTAATCGAACTTTTCATGTAATGCAACGTTCATGTTCAGTCCCCCCTTTCTGTGTGTGTAGTGTCCTTTAACAGTGGGGGCAGCAGGAGAAAGACCATTTTAAGTGTTAAAAGTCCGAAAATCAGCGCATTTCCATTTTCTCCAACACTCAATTTCTGTGGCCGACAGTGCTTCCAGGAGCCCAGTCCTTTTGATTGCTCTGTTGCGAAGCCCTCCTGATGTCTTCAAGCCTCGTACTTTGGGGGTTTTGAGCCCAGACCTCATACTTTGAGGATTTTGAGCCCAAGCTTCGTATTTTGGGGGTTTTGAGCCTGGTTAGCCATCAGCCCTGGCAGCCAGCCCCACACTGCCCTGATGAGGGCCGCCATGCTGCCGCCATCACCTCAGCACTTTTGGCGGGAAGAGCGAGGCCAAGCCACCGCCATGTTGCTGTGGCTGCCAGCAGGGCTGCTGCACCCTCTTTCCTCCTCCCTAGGGTGTAGGGTAGAGGGAAGGTGAGCAGGGTGAGGGGAAATGTCACCCCAGTGTCAGCGGTGTTTTCCCCGAGTGCTTTTTCTTCCGTTCTCAGTGAGGGATGGACGGGTCAGGTTGGTGAGGCGTTGTGCAGGGACTCTGAGGGGAGAGAGAGGGTAGGAGTGTGATGGGTTTTGGGGGGGGTGAGGGCGGAGCAGCTGCTGGGGTTGCATTAAGTGGAGAACGAGCTATATTTAATCAAAGACTGGAGAAAGGACAATTTCTAGTTTAGCAAAAGTGAGGTCATAGGGGAGGTAAGCCCCCCCCGTGGGGGCTGGAGGTTGCTGTAGGTGAACGGTAAAGCCAAGCCGCTCAGCAGAGCAGCAGCCATTAGCTGACAGACATACAGGTGAGGCCTGGGGGGCGTGGAGAAATAGGGGCAGCTTGGGGTGCACCACCCTGGGGTTTTACCAGCAGGTAGCTGTAACAGCACGCTTTGGAAGTAATTAAAGATGAACCATAAACCACAAAGCAGAGGAAGGTCAAAACTGGAGGGGGTTATTTCTTCAGGGAAACAGGAGGACACCTTGGAACTGGTTTAAGGTTTCAGTCTGCTGGCCTGGTTTCCTCACATATTCTCTTCTTGTTACTCTGCAACCTGTTGTGTGGAGTTGTGCTGCCTGTGTTACTGCTCCAGAGCCAATTTCTAGTGTTCTTCCAATTTCCGTTAGCAGGTGTTATATGTAGATTTAAGTATTAACAGAATATTTTTCCCTCTTTAAAAAAAAAAATGAAATAATCATTATATGTTGCTTATTGAAAGAAATGACTATTTCAGGTAAAGGATACCCCCCCCCCCCCCCCCTTTTTTTTTTCCGTCACTACTTTTCCTTTCTTTTACAGGCTTGTCATGGCTTTCTGCTCTGACTGAAAAATCCTTGTTGTGTGTTGTGTCTCGGTTGTGATTCAGTAAGGATATCTTGACCAGTTGTCTGCCTGGAGTGGAGCAGAGAAGAGAAGGTACAAATGGAACTTCTGTGTGGTATTGGTTTCAGTTTGATAGCCATGGAGTCTGAAATTGTATGGCCCTGAGTCCACAAAGTAGGCTTGTGCCTATCTTGCAGCATATACTTTTTATTTATTTATTTATTTCAACAAATGCTTTTAGCTTTCAGGGTTAAAGACCTGTGTAAGTATTTCAACAAAGACAATGCAGGTTTTCTTATGCTGCTAGTATGGAGTCTGTGAAGGCATCACCTGTGTATCTGACAATCATTTCCTATTCTCATTTAATACTTGGATTTTCTGATGTGCTTCTAACGAAGATAGCGGCAATGCCATTTTTGGCCTCTTCACCTAAGGACCTAAAGTCTATTTGCTCTCATCAAATTCGAAAGCAAGTCTGTCACAGAGTTCAGTAGCTACAGGATTGGCCTTGTTTTTCCCCATCATTTTTTCGTTTTCCCCCAAATGCTTTCTTTAAAGGGTAAAACCTATGGAAGATGCAGGATCAAACAGAATTAATGAATTTCTCAAGCTCATTTTCCAAACTAGATTTTTTTTTCTTTCCTATTTCCTGACACAGTCTCAGCCTTTATTCCATATTGTGGAAGTACAGCTGTATAGTGGAGTATAATTCAAAAAAATGTGTATGCCTGTGATTTAAAATAATAAAAACTCCTTAATTATATTTAATTGTGCCTTATCAATAGCCTGATAAACTTAGGTGTTTGCTGTTAGCATTGATTATGATTCTCTGTAGCAGGCAGAAGCAGTAACTGCTGCTGATGGCAAAGAAAAGATAGTGGAAGGAGGAGGGGAGAAGGAGGTGGGAGACGAGAGATTGGCTGCTTTTAATGTCAGTCAGAGCTGCGGGCCCCGGCTCTTCCGCTGCTCTAGCTCTGGCTCTCCCTTGAACAGCTCCTAGAGGGAACAAGGCGTGCGGAGCTCAGATCACCAGCATCATGCTCCTTGGGCTTGGATCATAGATCCCCCTCTTTGAACGGTAAAATAACTCCTTCGTCCATCAGCGTCCCAGACAGACCTTGCGAGAGAACATACACGTGAGAGAGAAAGAAAAGAAAGAGGAGGAAGAGAAAAATCTGCGACCAAGTGGACTAAAGCAAAGAGAGTGCTTTGCTTGCACAGCTGCAAAGTGGGAATTTAAAGAACTGCAGAGAGAAATTCCAGCTCATCAGCACATACACATTGCAGAATTACAGATCCAGGTAGAAATGACATCAACAGGGAAAGAAGGCAGCGGAGCTCAACATGCACAATATGTTGGACCCTATCGTTTGGAGAAAACCCTAGGAAAAGGACAGACAGGTTGGTTCTTTTGCAGCAGCACCCGCACTAGGGGGAAGGTGCTGTAGCAGCCAGTGAGATGTTGGGGATGGGTTATATGAGGGTTTAGGTTTTCCCATTTGGTGTTTTAGTGGAGAAAATAGAGGCAAAAATCCTTTATGAATATTAATTTTTTAGCTTTCATTTTATTTTTTTCCTATTTCTTATTTTTGAAAAACCAAAGAAAAGCCCAGGATGCTTTATGTTCATTACTCCTGCTAATGGGTGTTGTTCTGATGACAGCAAGAGTGCATGCAGAGGAAAAAATAGATGGTCTGCTGTTGCTGGATTTCACATCAATTTCTTCGCTGCCCTACTTAGGAGTCTTTTCTTTTTAATCAAATTATATTGAAATGAAAGGTTCACAGCCTGTAGTACCAAGGAGGTGGTGGTGGTGGTAGTGGGGGAGTCACCAGCAGTATTTCATGACATCATGATTGAAAAGGGTGTAGTCCTTAAGGTGCAGTTGGTGGTGGTGGTGGGAAATATGTACAGTATGTCTGTGGCACTGACTGCTATGGGCATTAAGCAAATATGGATGGATGAGCTGGTGTTTTTTGTGGGGAGCATCTGAAATAAAAGGAAAAATAGAGGATCAGTAGCAGGATTCATTCTGGTTACCCTGTGTTTTTGTGGGAGGGAGGGGGGGAGGGGAGTTTATTTAATTATTTCTCTTAAAGCTTGTTTATGAAAGTCGCCCCCAGCAGATTTTCCTGAATGGAACAATGGTAAGAAATATTAAAAAGAGGAAACAGAGTGGAGGGAATTAACAGAGAGCAGGTGCTTCTGCCCTACATGACATAATTAGATCCCCTAAATGCGTTCAAGATCTGGACTTGCTGTTGCTTGCTTAGATAGCATATTCACTTCAAGGGCAGGGGAGCTTTAATTGAAAGGAAAACCTTTAAAAAATGCCAAAATGTCTTTCCTGTTTTTTTTTGTTGGTTTTGGTGTTGTTCTTTTTTCTAGTAACAGGTGCAATAAGCGATGGGATCTGGCAATTTCATTGCGTTGGGAGACCCCCAAAAGTGGATTGAGACTTCAGATGATAATTTAGGGAAAGGGGAAATCAGCCATAGGGGGGCTTCTTTGGGCATGTGGGTATTAAGTGTTGTTCATTATGGTGGGACAATAAAACATGATGCATTGTGGTGTGGTGGTTTTTCTTTTTTTTTTTTTTTTAAAACCCAGCCGAGCTTTGCCCATCTGTTGTCTAAAGGATTTAATAGGCGTTTCCATCCCCAGCTGCTGCCTCTGCTCTGCCTGCTTCCTCATTGCCCTGCGTGGCAGCAGCTCTGCAGTCCGCAATTTTCTTAGGGACACAGTCAAAATCCAGATCTTTCTCTGTAAGAAGCAATGCTCTTCTGAGATGATTGATTATAACTCCCCCCATCCTTCCCCTCCTCTTCACAACCCCATAGCAACCGTTCAGAGACAGGGATGAAGATGACATTGTCTTCCAGTGAAAGTGACTTTTATTTATATTTTTGTTTTTCTTTTTTTTTTTTTCAAATCTTTTCAGTGTATCAGCTGCTAAAGGTAGCTTTCTGACAGTGTTTTGGTTACAACCTTTATTCTTTGCACAGCTCAATAAGCCCTTGCTTGGACAGCTATATTCTTACTGAAATCTGCTCTGATGATGGTAATGAAAATACTCCACCAAAAAATTGCAGTGTATTGGTAATAAAACTGACCTATTTCTGCTGGTAATGTTTTTCCTGGATACTCCAGGTGATCAAAGAGCCAGCTGTGGATGACAAATTCATTTTTGTCTTCATCACCATTTCCTTTTCTCTCTCACCTTCTCAGCACCCCTCCCTTTCCTATAAAATACAATTGTCTAAGATTCCTGAAAATACAACTGCATTAACCTTTTGCTCCAAATCTTACAGCCTGACGTTGTGGTCCTAAAGGGTTATCTGCAGCTTTGGTTATTTTTTTCCTCTCTGCTAATCTTCCTATCTTCCTCCTAAGTGATTAGAGACGTGGGGGTGGAGAGAGAAGGAGAGCATGTATTTAGAGGCTGCTGTCGGCCTCTGCAGTTATTCAACCAGCTGGACAAGGGTGAAAGTTTCCTTTTGCAGTTTTACCATATAACTGATCTTTATAGATAAGTCTGTGCTGCCTGCACACATGAGAGCACATAAATGTACAATGCGTGGTGTCATAGAAGCTTGGGGGGGAGAGAAAGCTTAAAAGTAGCTGATGTCAGCCTATGTCTTCCTTGCTATACCCGCCCTTCATCAACAGAGTAATACACTGAGGTGAAATCTAGCTTGGTGTTAAACATACGTGGCTAAATATGGAAAGAAGCCTTCTGGTCTTCTCGCATTTTCTGTGCTAATCACATTTGGGAGCATGCAGAATGGTATGAACAGTGTGTGGTAGTAGCTAGTCTTCTTCCTGCTTGTTTTGGAGGGTGAGCAGGCAACCTGCAGTGTTTTAGGGGGAGGACAACAAGCGCAGTGTGAGGGCCTGATTCGCCATACTGTGTTGTCATGGTGGGTAACTTTGAATTTGGGTTGCAGTGGCCTAAGTCTGAAAATAGTGGCTGTAATTATTCCTTTAGAGCTTGAATTTTAACCCTGGAAGATTAGGAGGTAATAGCTTGGCATATGTATGTGTATATTTCTAGGGAGATGGGAAGGAGAGAAAAATCCTGCAAAATGTAATGATGAATGGAAAGAAAGCTTAAGTTGTGTTGCAATGTCCTATTCATTTTACAGTGATCTTCATAGTCGTCATTTTTATTTTGAGTAAAATTCTGACTATATCAGTTATGCAGCTTTAGCTTTGCTCCCAGATACGTTGATGCACAAATCTGTTAATCACTCTAACCTGCTTTTGCTGAGATCCAAAGAAGAGGGTCTTGGGGAAAAGCCTGGGTTCACAGCTCAGGGCAGCCTTAGAAAGGGCACCGTGGAAGGGGAACTTGATGGTAAGTAGAACTCTCCATTAGCTCTCTCTCCATGACGTTCTCACGGATTACCTTCTTAACAGCTGAAAAAAGCATTCACCACCAGCAGCCTACTGGGCCCTGCAGAGAGGTCCAGAAGCTGTGACTGTGCCGTCAGTGGAACCTGGTCACATCTGTCTGTGGGTGGGCAAAACCCACGTGGAAAAACCTTTAGTTCAGATTGATGGTAGCAGACGGTGCTGAAAGTGTTGAGTAGGATTCAAAATAGGGTATGCAAAATTTGTCCTCAGCGGCCTTCTTGGCTGGTGTTTCGAGCTTGCTGAGGGTGACTGATGCCACAAATAGAGGATTAGGGCCTCTTAGTCAGAGAAGTCCTGAAAGGGCTGCATGGGGCAGAGCTGAAAGATGTGTGTGCTTACACCTTTTCTGAGAGTGGGAATGATAGAGAATTATTTTCATTAATGTAGCATAAGAATTTAACGTTATTTGCGTATTCTAGTGAGGTGGTTTTCTGTTGCCTGTTTGCTTTTGTAATAGCATGAATTCTGAGCATTTCCCTTGTTTTGTTGCAGCTTGACGAATAGGTCGTGGAATCTCTATTTGTATGGTTTTACAGGAATAGAAGCAGCAGCGTAATTTGAATTATTATACTCAAAACATTTTATTTTACAGAAATCTCAGTGCAAAAGATTATTACTATATATATGAGTGTGTGGGGAAAGGTTGGTTTATGTAAGTTTCATTGAATTACATTCTACTACAGTTAATTGTAGGAGGTTTCCATTGTAATTAACAGTAATGAGGAAAAAGATGTGTGTCATGTTACGATAACACACGTGGAAACAGTGTGCCTTAAGAAACCCCAATCATACCTAAACATGAAATACTGTTTTAGTTTTCTTAGCTCAGACAGACTGTTTTCCATTTGCCGCTAATTTTGTGTGAAATCAGCTTCTTTTGTATTCCTCTCTCCTTATTTAATTATTTTTATTCCACAAATATTTTTGCTCGTGTGTTTCTCCTGGCCTCATTAACCCCTATTTCACCCTTGAAATTCTTAATAGTAATTCAGATTGCAGTCATTAATAAATATTCACTAGAGTCAAAGATGAGGAACTGAAGTACTGCTTCACGTGAAGGCTGCAGCATTTCAGAGGGTTTTCTTGTATTTTCATTTGACAATTGCTTTATGGACTTCACCATCATTGTTTGCTATGGCACCAAATCAATGTCCGGTTGAGATTTCCGGAACACTGTGCTGTCTACAAGTAATAAGAGACCGGCTCGAAGTGGTTGTTACCCTATTCACTGTAGTTTTTTTTTTACCAAGATAATCTCAGTGTTGCTGATCCATTTTGTCTTGTTCCTTTCATTCCATTTTAAGCTCAGTCCTGCATTCAATACAAAGAATCCTGCTGGAAACTCATGGCACTTTGACCTTTGCAAAAAGTGTAGGGGTCCCTCTTCTGACTTGTATACCATGTAACTTTCAGCTATTTCTTTATATAATGTGTTATCTGTATGAGCAAAGCGTTGAGCAATCTGCTGTTCGGTTATATAAGAGAGATCGTTACATTTGAGTCTTAGCAAATTTAATAGCCTTTGATTCAGCAAGGGCTTGAACAGGATGTTTCTTTACAGCCTTAACCACCTGTTTCCATGACACTGTCAGAAACTGAAATTTGTTAATTTTTTGTGTGTCATACTTGGTTGAAATTGAAAGCTTCAAATCTATTGGAGGAGTGTTGGGTAGACAATGCAATCTCAGAAGCCCGGTTCCTTTAGGTAAGTGGGCTAAACAAAGTCTGTCTTTTTCATCCATAGTGCTATAGTATTTTTTGTGCCACTGTGTTGGATCTAGAGACGATTCTAAACGGGTACAGCTTTGTTCAGTTTAGCTGTCTAGATGAATATATAGTTATAGAGGTGTAAATCATAAATCATCACCTTTTTAAAAAATATATATTCTATATATGTTTTCATGTATTTATTTTCCTTATGAGAGTTGCTTTCAAAACAGTGAGTCTGCATCCTTTGCAGTGATAATCTGTGAGGATTTAAACGGTTAATTAATAATAATAATAGAAATCCAGTGTTGCAAGCAATACTATGGGCATTAGAGGTCTTAAGAAAAAACTTCTAGTGAAATCTTGCCAGGAAGATTAGATCATAGTGACTTAGACTTAATGGACTTTCCAGGAATGATTATGGGTTTGGGGAGATGTAGTTGCTCTTAATTTGAGTTACCTTTGGTCTGATTGTTCAAAAGTACCATGTGCCTGCATTTGTGACTGAAGTAAACTAGTATTACCGTGAGCATTGTGCTTTCTGTCTGGACTTACAAGTCCAGGCTTCCCTTTTAAGACTTTCACTTTTTTATCTGCAAACTCCTTTTTGCCAACTACAGTGAAAATGGACTTTTACCCTTCATCCTTCTATGAACTTTGTGGAGGCATGCCATCAGTCTTTATCCCAGTTTAAGTAGCAAAACCACTATGGACTTGATGAAATGGGAGTAGGCTCTGGTGGTTTGTTTTTCTTTGTAAAAACACAGTAAGCTTTCTCACCAATGAGTTGTTAGAATTCAGATACACTGTCAAATGAGTAGGCCTTTATGACTATTTATATACCTGCATTCCAGACGTCAGCAGGAACTACGGAAGCAGTGATTTCTCAGAGTTTTTGCCCCGTTCTAATGTTTTTCTTTCTACTCTCTGTCAGCACCACTGCAGTGGGAAGGGCTATATTGGAATAGTAAGAAAGGCTGGAGAAATCAAAAATGTTCAGAGGTAAACTTTGTTGAGAGGGGGAATTCTTTCTGATCTCGAGAAAACCTGTGACTCCATAACAAGAGCAAACATGGTATTCTTGAAAAGGTCTTTACAGTAGTTTTTATAAATTGCAGCGGAACAGCCAGTGAATGTTTTGGATTCTCCAACACTACAATATTTTTCAGTATACCATAAGACTCCATAAAATACAACATATGGAGTAAATTTTAATGTTATATGCTTTATAGAGTTAAACAATAATCGCAATGGTGGTAATAAATATTGATGTTGCCCTCAAAATTAAGAGGTAGGTAATACAGAACAAATGTAGGTGGTGAAAGAAATCTAGCTCTCAAACAGAAATTGAAAAGAGATGAGAGATTCGGCATTAATGCCCTCTGAGGTAAGAGATATTGCATGGACTACCTATTATGACCTTAGGAGAAAAGTCAGAGTGAGAAGAGATGGAAGTCTGGATGTAGATTTCCAGAGCAGTGGAGTCAAAGCAGGCACACAAATGGATGCTCAAGGAATGCTCTTTTTCACATGCTGAGGTACTGTGAACTGCCCCTGTGAAGTCAGTTGGCCAAGCTGACCTGACTTCATTAGGAAGTTCATCAAACCCCTGATAAATAGGCAAAGGTGCCTATTTTACACATTAGAACTATTGCTAATAAAATTCTGATAAAATTCAAGCAAACAGTCTACCCCTAAGATTTCTTTAAGTCAGAGTTTTTAGAAATTAGGTCTAAATGGAATTTAGGTGGAACAGAGGAAATTATGTTGGTTCATTTCATAAGTGTGTTAAACGCTGATGTTGCTGCAAGCGTTTTTTCATAGTCATCATTTGTGACACAGATGCCTAGGAGATCGCTGTTGTCCTGTGGACTGTACAAGCGGGAATATACTGTTTATTTCACAGTGACCTTGGGATACAGTTTTTACAGGCTAATAAATGGAAGTGTGCATCAACAACTGAAAATATTGCCAAGGACATGGACAGAGGAAGCAAGATATATTTAGAAAGGGTTTGGCTGAAATGTTAATATTAAAGTTCTGTTTGGAAGGCTTTGAGAATAAAGAGCAAGATGGATCAAAATGGTAAATGTTGGTGTTTAAAAAATAAATAAATAAATAAATCCAGATAGATTCTCTTGCAAATGGGACAGTCTTTGTAGTAGTTCAGAGTAACCTTCAGGCAGATGGAAGCAGCTGATGTACTCAGCACTGGATTGGGTATATAATATTGGGAATATTTATCTTGGTTTGTCAGCTCTTACAGTTATATTTTGAGAAATTTATTTATTTATTTCCTGAAGGCCACAGAGATCATAGTCAACTGGCATAAATTGAAGTAGCCCTAAAGCTGCCCTGTCCTAATAGCTGAATTTTCTGTGCCAGTCTGTTTCTGTGTTTAACTTTTGCTGTTTGTTCTGTTGGCCTCCTTGCATAAATATTACTGCATACATAAGAAGAAAATAAATGTTTTTCAATTCCTTGTTTAAAGAAATATTTTTCATTTGCAGTGATACAAGGGATGAGGTTAGACTGGAAGGGACACTTGCTTTTGTAGCTTACCACTGCTAAAAGGCTCTTCTAGGTTTTCTTATCTAACGTTTACCTATTGATAATGAGTGATTTGGCAATTAAGGAATTTTGGGGAAAAAAAAGTATAGCTTTCTGGTAACTGGCTAAAGGAGGTTATTGCTGGTAAAAACTGTGCTCAAGATTTGTGACATCAACTGAGAGTAAATGGGTTCATGCTGGGGTTGGAGGGTGTCGAGGGAAATGAGAATCAAGTGGCTTAGGGTGTGCAAATGCTTGTGTGTGTGTGTGTGTATATATATATATATATATACTTAAAATGTTGCAACACTATGTGGGCATGGTATAGACATGATAATATTTCCAGTGAAGTACTTAACTTTTTTTTTTTATTTTTGTTTTGAAAAAAAGGTTGATGGAAAACTGTTTTCAGGCATTCATTTAGTAAGTGCTCTTCTGGCTGCCTTCGTCTGCTTAGCAAACAACATACTCTCTTTATATCCTCAGGCTATTGCAATTTTGATTTGCTGTCTTTTGCAGTATATGTTTAATGGGGAAAAGAAATTGTGATACCTGGTATATATTTTTTAAATAATGTCTGCATTACATATGTATTAACAAGCCCTGCTTTTGCAGCATCATTCATCTGTGTATTCAGCCTTATGTAGCATAAGCTGAGTGCCCTGTCATTTAGATATTAAAAGCACCATTGACTGGAACAAAATAATGGAGCTGGTTTCTGGGAGAAGTAAACTGGTCTGGACCAAAAATGTATTAGTTTTCTCTCTGAAGGCTGCCCTTGGACCTACAAATTTGTCTGCCGAAGGTTGAGCACTGGTCTTTCACCGCATGTGAGTGTGCCGGGTCTTCATACCGACCCAGCAGAGGTTGGTGGTGGAATTCCTTAGCTTTTTCTCTTCTTTGACTCTCTTTCTTTCTTATGTGTGGCTGGCAATGTAGACGCTGAATTTCTGCTCAAATGCTCTCCTTGGAAAAGCGAGTGTTTATCTGTGTTGGTACTAGATGAGGTACCCGTAGCCCTGCTTCATGATGTTGGTTTGTCAGCCCTATGACAATATAGTTGGTGAGAAAGAGCCATAACATAATTGCAGCTAAACATAGGCTGATGGACAATTTCCTTTTTTTTTTTTAAACAACATCCTGCTCTACTAAAGGTTAAGCTAGGCTATCATGACTATTCTAAGACTACCATTTTATTGCATTTGAATTAAAGCACTAGTAGGAAAAGAAGACTTCAAGTTCCAGGTCCTTGTGGAGTGATATGCACTGTGTGGCATGTTTCAAAATTTCTCACGCCTTATGCTGACTCAATGTCAGCTGGGAGTTGAGTTAACTCATCTTACCTGCCACTTGTCCAGGGTAAGTTTCAGTGAGTGACTGTGTGGATTTCTTTTAATACCTGTGACTTGTCCCTACGTTTAAGGAATGGATTTGACTCAGATTTTTACCTTCCTGGAATCTCTTCATCTCTCCCAGTGTTCTATTCCGAAGCTCTCAACTTCAGGTTGTAAGCGATGGGTAGTTCGGCTGTCACATCCAGATGATTTGCTGCCAGCAGGTAAAGGATTGAGCTCAGTTCTCCTCTTACAGTTCTGGTCATCTCTGTTTTTACTTGAGTTGCCTTGCCTCTTCAAACTATAAACTAGTTCCTAATCTAGAGGATGCTGGATGGGTATTAGGTTTTTCTACAGCTGCAGTCTCCTCAAGCAAATTAATGAAGGCCTTAGGAGGGAATTCTGAGAAAAATGTTGGTGTTCCAAGACTGAGCTCCTTGATCATTTCAGTCCTATTTAAGTAGGTTGATGATTACCGTCAGAAGAGCTGCTAGAGATACTCAAAAGCAGACACGTAGCCTATCTGTAAAGAAACAGATTTTTTTTGAAGTCTTTTCAAATTATATGGTCATGGTGGAATGAAAAAATAAGTGAATTCTGGATTTTTCTCCCATATTATATACAGTTGTATCATCTTTGGAAAATTAATACTAATACATGGTGTGCCCTTGGAAAGTTTTTGTTATGTACGATTTCCACCTTTCATGCATCTTTTCTAGGTTGTGAACTGATAGGAAGAATAACTTGTGTTACATTACGTGCATATAATCCCTTTCATGGTAAGGCACTGATCTCAGATAGGTCTTTTTGTGTTTAGAAATTCCATCTCAACACTATAAGAAACTTCTCTGTTTTCAAAGAAGAAACTGGGAGGGTGGTTGAACCTGTCGCAGGTTGTCCAGAGAGGTTGTGGAATCTCCATCCTTGGAGACACTAAAACCCTTACTGGGCCCAGCCTGCTCCAGCTGTTTGTGCTGTGACCAAGCGGGTTGGATTTGATGATCTCCAGAGATTCCTCCCAACCTCAGCTATTCTGCGATTCTGTGTTATCCGATACAGCTAAACTGTAACATTTTTAGTACACTGTGAAACTAAGGAAAGCTGTTTCTTGCAGTTTTGTACCTTGTGTTCCCTCATCCTCCTGATCTCTCTCAAGTCTCCTCTCTCTTATGCTAGATGAGAACTGTGTTTGTGGCTGATTTGGATCTTGCTCTGCTAGCTGTCCATCTTTTTGCTTTCTCTTGGACTAGATTAAGGATTAAATCCCAGTCAGTCTTTCCTTTGTAGGAGCAATCGTTTGTATCTTTTTTTCTCCAGGCATTCAGCACGAAACTTAGGAAATCTTTGAGACTTCAAACTTCAATGAAATTGGCTAATAGATTTTGATGTGATGGGAGGAATTACAGGCAAACAGCCTGAACATCTAAATTTTGTTTCCTTAGGAAAGCAGACTGAAGCAAAGCTGTCATAAACAGTGCTGCTTCTCTAAATTTCATTTTGAAAGTCATGAGGTGCTGCTATGGCAGATTGGGATTGCTGGAGTACAGCTACTCTTCAGATACTGCCCCTCACCTTGGTTAAAACTCTTACACCAAAGCTGGGAGAAAAAAGTGGTTCTAAAGTGGCTCATTGTGATCCCCTAATGCTGGGGGAATCCCCAGTTATCTTGATAAGATGGACTTCTGCCTGCTAGCTGCTGCTGGAGCACTGCAAAGCGGGAAGGGAGGAGGCTCGAACTCCTTTCTGTTTGCAAGCTGAGCTGGATGACTGGGGAAGGTGGGAAGAAGGGAGCCCTCGCTGTATTTCCTCTGTGTATCCATGTTGGTACAGTGGCAGTATTTGAAGTAGTCCTTTCCTGCAGAAAGCTGAGAGGAAGACTGAGAGCTGTTTGTGTGTTTGCAATGCCTGTCTGTACAAAAATGGTCACCAAAGACAAAGCCAAGTATTATATTAAAACTTGGCAATGACACAAGTGCCATAGCCCTATTAAACACGGGCATTTGTATTGTTGAAAAGGCATGGCCATGAGTGGCACAGCTTTTAAGGATCCTTCTGCTTTGTGAGCAGCAGCCTTAAATAGTTTTTCGTTAGCTTTTGAAATTAGTTAAATCTACACTTCTCCTTTTCTCCCAAACTTCCCACTCCTATAAATCTGTAAAGCTTGTTTAAACTTAGCAATTGTCAACAAGAAAGAAAGATCTGTCCTAGTGTTTCTAGGTTTTGTCTGGTGCTGCTTTTCTTCTGGGTCTGTGGTTTACTTCATTGCTCATATTTGTGAAATTGCATCTTTTTTGCTTCTGGTTGTTTTCTGATTGTGCTGAAGACGTTACTTAGTCAAATTCCCCACTCTGTTTCATCTGTGCAGCCCCAGTGACTTCAAGGCCCTACTCAAGTTTGTCTGAGAGGGGAGTTTGACCCGTGAGCAAGCTGCTTATTGATGATAGCAGAGGCAGACCTCTGGCAGTGTTCTAGTTAAGAACAGCCTAGGAATGCATCTCCTCTGCGGTGAATATTCAAACAAATTAGAGCACAAAGTGGAATGATGCTGTAAGTGAATTCAATTCAAACTGAAAATACAGGCACGTTTTACACATTACTGTCCTTTGTCCTTAAAGCAGAAGTCTGTCTGCTCAGCAAAGACAAATAAAGGTAGGCGAATGTTTGAATACTTCCAGCAGTAATTCTTTAATATTCTCTCACATACGTGTACTGAAATCACCTGACCAGTCTATACGTCAGGACGTAGAAGATGTCCTTATATTTAGCATTGCTGCACCTTTGCTAGGGACAGACACAGCTGAACTACTCGTGTGGCTGGGACAGTCACCATCTTGTTGCCAGGTGGCTCTTCCTGCTCAGAGGGAATGCTGCAGATACAGGCACTCTTTCAAGATCTGAGCTGTAACACTGTCATCACCATTGCCCTTATCACCATTGATTCAGGTGAGTGGCAGCTGAGAACCTTTTCAGCTTCACCCATACTTGTTCTTGGTGCCTTAGTGCCTGGGGAACCAGGTGGTCTGTGGACTGCTTTTTGGGCATTCATGATAAGATTGATTAGAATAGCAAAGTTAACCTCATATTTGCTGCTCAACTGTCTGCTTCTCTACTGGACGTTTCTGAAGAGTCCACCAGAGGGGAGAAGAAACCCCCAGTGCTATAGGCATTGTTCTCCTCGTTGAACTGGTGGGATATGAAAACGTGGCAAAGTAAAGTATCTTCATCAGAGGGTGTGTCTACCTTACGATGGGAGGACTGACAGTAACACCACTAAATAACTCTCTCTCCTTGCACAGACAGCCCTGAAAATAGGGCAAGGAAGGCTGTGTGAGGGTTGGATGAGTCTACCTAAGACCCTTGCCCTGTGCAGAAATCCAGGCTTCTCGATCTCTACCTGAAACTGCATTTGTACCATTTGTGCCTTTGTTTTGCTCTCCTGCCAAACCCTGCATCAGCTAGAAATCACCGTGGTGTGGCTGTGTCGGAAGTGGATGAGTTGTTTACATAATGGACTGTGCACTTTGTGTATGATTTCATTTCAGGGTTGTTTTCTTGTGTGTGTGCAAAATACCAACCTTGTGCTTGATTCTGTGGAGTTCTAAATCTGCTGTGAAAGATTATTCTGTGCTCTCAACTCCTATTGGATTAAAGGTACTCAACTTCTCAAAGGATTGCATCCCGATTTGTACTCCTGTGCTCGCTAAAATGCTATCAAGTCCTATCTGGGTGATTTCTTGGGGAAGAGCAGTAGAGGCACTTGTACAAAACAGGCTCTGTTCATGTCCTTGTGCAGTATAATGCAGATTACTCAGAAGCAATAACTGTGTAGTCGTCACTGGCCCTAACAGGCTCTGCCATTGACTCGGGGTGGAGTGTCTGGCAAGTTAATCTATCTTTCTTTTTTTTTCATGATGCCCTGCTGTGAAACTAAGATAATACTTGACTTCCCTTTGGGGACTGACAGGATTAGCCAGATAGTATTGATACCTTTTAAAGAAATAGAAAGCAGCATGGAAGGGCCTAGGATAACCCTACCTTTTTAGGCCCAGTGATTTTTTTTCCTTTTTCTTTTTTTTTTAGTTTTGCCTAGTATTCTTGCATGTAGCTTCCTTTCATTTAATGCATCTCTCTTGGTTTTTGTCTCCTGATGATAAAGGAGGCCAGGATACAGCCTGTTTATTCCAGGTGATGATACCTTTTCATGCTGTATTTGTTTTCCATAGCTTCTCCTTTTGATTATTGCAATCTTGATATGTAGATGCTGAAATTTATGTGGCCGCAGTTTAAATCTTCAATAAAATAGAAGAATTGCTTTGATGTTCCCATTTTGACAATTTGTAACTATGCTGACTTTTGTTGCTTCTTTCCTTAGGGACATTGTCCCTGATCTCTAAAACAAAATGTCACTGAGTAAAACTACGTTTGTATGATGCTATGTGTTCTAGTTACAAAAGATTTATAACTTGGTCACTTTTATTTATGCTCCTATGAAGCCAGTAGAATTATATTGCAGTGTTAAAATGCAGCAGTTTCATTTTCTTGCAGGCAACAGCCCTCTGGTGGCGGTGTCTTTTTTATTTTTTTCCTCTCCCAAGTCATCTTCAGAAATTCTGACAGACTGATAGGGAAGCCTTTCAAAATGCCTGAAATTCAGCTGCTGCACACTCCCAATCTTCTCCTCTCCTTTCCTTTCCAGTCCTCACCTCATCACCACCCGCATCTAAATTTGAAAGTGAAATGTAAAAGGCAAAGCAAGGTTAATAAATGCACCCACTTGATAATAGCAACAGTCTTATTTGGCTAAGTGGTATTTACCAAATGCTATTTCAGTAAGCTTCAGCTTGCAGAACTATTGCCTGGAAAAGGGTATAGGTCGGTGCGAAGTGGGTGGCGAGGCTAATCGGTTGTTCTGCAGACTGGCTGAATTGTTCGGAATGCAGGCATTTCTGAGGAGGCTGATGATGAACTTCAAAGTCGAAATATCAAAGAATTATTTTTTTTAAAGGGGTGACCTTACAAGTCTGTGTTATGGATGTTAATGATAGTTATATTGCAAGTTACTGCCTGGAAAAATACTTCAGCTAACAGGGAAGGAGAATCCTCTCATCAATGCCTTAGATAGAAGTGAAATTTATCCTTTTGCTAGCCCGAGTGTCAGCTATCATTTGAGTCCCACTGAAGCCCTATTTTGAAGGACTAAGCAATGTACTGGGAAGCTAAAATGGGTGTTTAGAGACTAGATGAAGTAAATGTTACTCCTTACAATTTTTTTGAGATGGTAAGCCAGAGTTCTGTGCAGATTTTTCTGGAATTATTGAAGTTGTGACAGGGACACGTTTGGTTTGTTTCCATTTGAGGACTATAGTAAATGTCAAAATCATGCTGTGTCTGCAACTATATTACTGTGTAAATAACCTGTCTTGGTAGGAAGACATGGTTCTGTTATGGTTAAAGCCTGAAGTTGTCTTTTACAGAGGGGGGGAAAAAACCCAAGCTTCTATACAGCTGAGGCTGAACAGAAATAATTTCTGCATTTTCAGGTTTTAGGGCAAATAATTTCATTTAAAATTAGTTGTTTTAAAATCACTGGTTTTTGATTGATTGTGATATCTGAGGCCTATGGAAGGTATATCTACAAAGTGAAACAATGTACTGAATGAATCTGTTTGCACATGTGTATTTTTTTAATAAGGCTAATAGAAAACATTAAGATACAAAACAAATTTTATTACCTTAAGTTTTAGTAAATTATTCTAGTAAATGAGCCTTTTGACTTCATTCTGTGGACAGAAGATGGTATAAATTTGTCGCCTTACTACTGGATAATGCTTTGGGTCACCTGTGGTATACTTGCTAGCAACTTTCAATAGATAAGATACACCGTGTGAAAGTATTGTTCCAGCCATGCTAATCTGGGGGGTGTAAATCTGAATTATTTGCTGGTTATGCAGTTGGTTGTGGGTGTGTTTTTTGTGCTTTTTGTTTTTCTGTTGTCATGCCAAGTTTGCATCAGGTAAGGACCAAGTCCAGGTTAGAGGACTTTCACTTGCACAGTAGATTCTGTGTTACTGGGATGGGTCAGCTTCTGACTTTTAATTCTTACAGTTAATGTGAAATGAAAGGGGAAATCTAGAAGTAAATTCCCACCCCCTCCAATTTACAATAATTAGTAAGTTAAAAAGATGTGGTAAAGGAGGGATTTTGGATCATCTTTCAATGTAAGACTCAGAGCTTTTGTCACCTTAGGGCTATTTTTTTAAACATTTAAAAAATGGAGAATGGTAGTAGAGGCCAAGGCATCACTAGCTCTTCTTGAGTGAATAACCCCCCAGTCTCCAAAACATGATTTTATTTTTGCTTACTAAGCTTCTTGTTTGTAGTTTAAAAGCATATGCTATTGTAACACATATCTGTAGCGGTTTGCTGATCATTTATTGGAGGCAGGACTATTGCCAACTTGAGCATTGTTTTCAAAAAATAAATGAAATAATAAAAACCCATGACATTAGGTCCTCCAGTTTGACAAGTCATGGAATCATTGAATAATGTTTAAAATGTAATGGCTTAAAATGAGGATTATTATTTTTTTAGTCTTGTTTGCTGGTACAATAAACCAAGGATGAAATTCACTCAAGTGGCTGGTGCTAGGGCGCTTCAGAACCCTTTCAGCTCTCTGCATTTCTTTAAGACCAAGGTTTTGCTTCAAGTGTATGCCAGTTCAAAACTTTAGAAATAACTGAATAACTCTTAAGTTATGAAAATTGAACTTAAGTGAAAACGAGTCATATTTCAAATAGTAAACACCTTCACCTTGCCCCATCTTGATTATTCTATATACATGCTTTTACCAGAAGAAAACTCAGATTTTGTTTATTTCCAGCCTAAAAATGAATTCAAGTGGTTTATGCCTGCTGCTGGAGGGAGGGTGTTGAACTCAATAGACTTCTGGTTTGATCCCAGTGTAGCAGTACATGCATTTTAGGAAGACTTTAATCTCCAAGACTCTATTCCCTAACCTTAATAGAGAAGCAGCTAAAATTATAGTATCAGTAGCCGGATGTGCCCTCCACATTGCGATCAGCACTTTTTTTTTTGATTTGCTGTTATCTCCTAACCTGCAGAAGACTGAGATTTGAAAGGGAGCTGCCCTCTTAGTGGCTCTGGTTTTGTTCCTGGATGTGTTTGGTAACATGACCTTTGCAGCTTTTGCTATCCTAATATTTATCCTGCTGTGAAGTAGTGTATATACATGCTATTTCACTATGTTTTGGATGTTCTGTAATGTGAGCCAGTTCATATACAAAACAATACTTAAACATAGGTTTTAAGCTGACACATTGCTGTCCTGGAGTATTTTTTTCTTCTTGGCGTAACAGGCTCTTTTATGTGAGTCTAAATTTCTCCCTGGTCATCCAATTTGCATCATTTGTCTTTTGTTAAGAGCTTGTTTTATATATAAATTCTTCCAGAATAATGGGTCATTTTTTTTGTTCACGCTACATTTCTTTTTCATTCCCTGTTGCAACTCCAGTGCTTCATTGACGTTTCTTTGGGTTTACAGTAGTCTGATGCAGCAGAGCAGTCCAATGCCTTACTGTGGACCTTAATGAAAGACAATAATGTCCACAGAGTCACTACATGCAAGTCTGAAGGGGGTGCTGCCAGAAAGCTGTTTGAAGTGAAAATATTTTGTAACTTCTGCTCCTGAATTATATGTAGGCTAAACAGCTTAAGCAAATAATTTATTACGTGAGCATTAATATAAGGGGTATGTATGGAAATACTAGTAAAATGAGATTTGATTTAAACTGTACCAAAAAAACCTCAACCTTATACATTCTCTTATTGTCAACTGTGATGTTTATTTAAAATGACATACTGCTGAAGAGAAGCACTTAATAATTGAAATGTAAGTGGGTGACTAAGAGGCAATACATATGCAGCAGCATTTTTTCCCTGTTTTTGTGCTTCCAAAAAGTCCATCTCTGCTTCTCATAGTAACAAGTATTGACAATATTGAAAATAACTTTTTGTTGTTTTTTAATTCCTCTGATGCTATATTAAACCTTTATTCTTTGACTGGCATTCAGCAGGTCAGTGGTGTAGGATCACCTTACTGCTCACCCTTTGATTTTTCACTCTTTCCCTGTGGCAACTTTCTCTGCTGGGTGCATCTGGATTTAGTTTGATTCCCAACCTCGCCAACAGCATTGTAAAATCGAACTGCAGCATTTGAAAGCAACTGGTCTATTGAAAAACAAGCTGAAGCAATCCAGACTTGGATTTTAAAAGGAATGGAAAGGTCTTGATCCATGCTGCTGTTGCATGCTCAGCACCACAGAGTGTGATTGACTGTAAGCTCACTCACCATTACAAAAAACTTAAGGGTAGTTGGTGTAATGACAGGCTGTAAAAGTGGGATATGTGCGTTCATGAAGAAGCACAGAGTCGTCTTCTCTCCGCAGGCAAACTGGTGTTTCCCTTATGTTGCTGCAAAAGGGCCTGACTGTTCTGAGACTATTGGGTTTTACTCTACGCTTAGGCAGCTGCCCAGAAAATGCAAATTGATGATGCATTACACTGGAAACAGCCTGAGGCTGGATCCTGGCAGCTTCCGTGGAGTTGCCTAGTCCCAGCATAACCGAAGGAAGGGTCAGGTTCTGTGGCATTATGACCTAGATCCTCAACTGGAATCGTTTGGGCGAGGGCCTTGAGCTCCATACCACTGCATTGGTTTACCCTTGTTATGGATTTGATCTTCTATATAAGGACAAAGAGTATAGATTTTTAAATTTAGGAAGGGGCCTAGATATTGGATTCTCTCTTAAACACTGCTAGTTAAGAGAAAAACAAAACCACATACACTGTGAAAGGTTATGGTGCCTGAAGATTTCGATTTTGCACCTGTTCTGCAAATAGTCATGTATGGTTTCTGCCTTTGGAAAACCCTTTCTGTAATCCTCACATTTCTCTTCTTTTTTTTTAAAGTAAATGATCTCAATTTATAGCAGCTGTGTTTCTCTGTTAGTATAATATCCACAACTTAGATATTACCTCTGTTCTAAGATATTCGTAAGTGCTTGCAATTCTCTTAGAAAATTGACCTTTTGGCTTAAGATTCTTATGCTTGGCCTCTAGTCCAAAAATGACTTCTTTCTCTCTCAAGAGATCTTGATAAAAATCTATATGACTAGGTTTATTTTATCTGACTTTTGGTGTCAGGAGTTGGTAAGGGAAGGAAGGTCACTTGTTCCATTCCTTGCTGGAATTAAATCTCTGAGAAAATAAGGATTATCCTTCATTTAAGGTATACTCAGTTGTTTTCCTGTACTTGGTTCTATCCACATCAGGGTTCATAATTTTTGTACTTTATTTCCTTTTCTTTAGAAAACCTGGAAGGTGTTAATTTGGTATTAACATTCATGAAATCTGAAACTTGCACAGTTAAAGAGGTACTGTCAGAGTTACTTTAAATTTGCATTTTCAAAATCTTTGAACTTCAAGGGAGACCTTGTAGGGGAAAAGTGATTTTTGTTTCACAACTGAACAGAACCACATACGCAGTTTTCATCTGCATAAAATACAAAACTGTAAAAGGACCTTTGGCATTGCGAAGCCCAGATGTCAGCCTTTCACTCGTAGCTCAACTTTGTGCGTGCCTGCGCTGCGGTTGCTATCCAAGCAAGAAGGAGGGCTTCAGATTGCTGTGATTCAGACTGATACCTGAATTTCCTAATCTGAAAATGTCTTGGTTATCCCTACTCTGCATTGCAATCACAGAGTTTTAGACACCTTAGTTCTTGATGAGCACAATGAGACTGTTGTGATAAAACAGCTTGTTCGTATCAGATCAGTGGTCCGTCCTGTTCCAGTATGGTGTAGTAGATGCTTGTTCCGTGGACAGTTTAAAAAGTTGCAGCATATGACTTTAGAATCACCAATAGTAAGATATTTTTTTCCCTCACTATCTGCTAGTTCATAATTGACTTCCATCTGGATGTGTCAAAGCTTATCTCTTGGCTGGTTTTTATTCGTAATACAGGAATACGAATCTATTCCCAATATCCATCTGTTTTTCAGATCTTTTAAACTCCTCCTGATATTATGTGGCAGCAACTTACTGTGGTTGTATATTGTGTAAATCCCCCAAATGAAGGATGCAGAACACTTAAATCCTGTTTTCCAATACTTCCTTTTCTGTTTGTTCCCTTTTACTTTACCTAGGTATCATTGTATTCAGAAAAGTAGGCATTCTTGATTTATCATCTTTATACTTATCGTCATCCTCAGTTCGTCTAACATTAAATAATGTCTCTTTGCACTCAGGTCTTCCAAACTGGCAACATATCTTTTCATTCTGCCCTGATACAATCCTTATGCATTCATTGTTTTTGCTGCTTGATTCTTAGTGTCACCTATTCTTGCAGTGCATTTTTTTTTTGAGGACAGTGTTCCAACAGGATGTATCAATGATTTATACAATGGCATTATCACATTCTCAAGTATAATTTTTGATCTTATTCAACACTTTGGCACTTTTGGTTACCTCTGCACATTGAGTTGATATTTTTTATTAAGCTGCCTGAAGTGACAGCAAGTCTTTTAATGGCTCTGGTTAATTTAGGAGTCAGCAATATCTGTTATAGGTTCACATTATTCTTTCTATTGGGCATTTGTCAAAACTGAATTTCATCTACAGCCATGCTGTCCATCCACCAAGTTGTGATGTTTCTTTATTTTTTAAGTGCTTTAGTGGGACTTAACTGATACGTTAGTCTTGTTAAGACTAGCCTGCTGTGCAAGGGTAAACTTCACCCTTTATGAACTGATGCATCCTGTCACATTAATCAGGGATGTACCCTGCATTTCCTAGGGCAACAGAAAGGATCAAATTTCCCTATTAACCCCTTCAGAACTGAATTAAGTGCTGATGCCATATCTAGAATGGCTACCACAAAGCTGATGTATTATGATCTGTAGTTTAAAAGTTCTGGTGATCTAGCTTGGTACTACCATAGGGGAAACACAGAAGTAGCAATCTGCTGGCTATGGAGGTATCCTGACTGTTGTTTTTTTGTAACATAACTTTTTTCAAAAGCCAATAATGGTTCTCCCAAAGCCTAAAACATTTAGTAGCATTTTGAAGAAGTGACTATTTTATGCTACTTAGTTTTGTTCATCTATCTCTTTGCTTTTGTTAAAAGGAAAATCAATTTCTTTGCTGTTTCCTGCAGAGTTTTGTAGGTAGGTTAGCAAAGGGTTGGATTCAAGATTAGGAAGTTTCTTTAGTTATCTCTGAGCCTTATTTTTTGACACTTCCGTTTTGTTACCTGTAAAAAGATTATTACGTTCCTTACACAAACTGCTTTGAGAGCTGCAGGCCTGGTGTCTTATAAAAGCTGGAGTTTTTTTTTGACGCATAGCCTATCATCATATATAACAGGATTTGCTGACGTTTGATTTGTCTTTTGCTCAACAAAAATATCAACAAATTGACAGACCAAATAAGAGGCCTTTGCCATATCTGCAAAATGAAGAGGAAAATACAAAGCTATGAAGATAGTTCTTCTTTCTACTTCCAAAAAATACCCAAACTAAATAAAACTGCAGTATAAGGGGTGTAAAAATATGTGAACAGATGGGAAGTTTTTTCATCCCTGCAAGCATTATTATTATTATTATTATTCTGGTTTGGGGAAAGAACTTGATGGGTTCAGTGATCACTGATTGCTGCAAAATCGGCAAACTGTGCCCAGCTGTTCAGTGGCTGCCTGTCTGCTTGTGGAAATCCTGCTTCGGAAGTAGAGCAGGGAGAAAGAGAGGAACGTACTGGTATCTTAGTTGATTTAGTTTTACACAGTAGCATCTGCTAAACATGCAGTGACTCTTTTACTTAGCAATTTAGACTGGAAACCATGATTATTTAATGAGCAACCTCCTCCTTTCTCCTCCTATGTGTTTTGCTTCCCATCCCCTGAAAGTGCTGGCTTCAGGATCTATGTAAGGCAAGGCTTAGTCTGTTTGCCTGCTGCCCACCCTGGGTATTGTGTATGTTGTTTTGATTTATTTATGAGTCTTTATTTTTTAATCTTTGTGAAATTGCAAGGAGGGAGGAGACAAATAGGACCTTTAAATGACAGTCCATAGCTCCTATTAACTAGTGACAGATGCCTTCTGACATGACATTTTAGGGACTTCGAAGCTCTCGGTAATAATATTTGTGGTTCAGGAATGACCTTGCATATCAGAAGATCTTTGCCTATCCTGCATGTCACCATGAGTTAAACATTCTGGTGAAACAGCACAAAACCAGTAAGTGCTGTGTCTGAGGCTCCTGAAGCCTCTTTATCCCCCTGTCGCGTTTAGAAAGAAAATAAAAATGGATGCATCTTTCTAGAGAAAAAGGGAAAATTGTTACTGAAAGGAAATAACTGTTAGACTCTTCTAAGTAGCATACACTGCAGGCTGTGCTGGTGCTTGACTCCATCGTGGTCAGTATATGGAAAAAGAACTGTAAGAAATCAGATATAAAGCAAGTTTAGAACCTTGCAAACAAACTTCAGGACTTGGTAAATCACTTGTGTGTGAAGTCAAGCTATTCTAGTTAAACCAGGTTTGTCTTGCAAATAATCACCTTTTTATACTAATTTTACTTATGGTGCTAGATGAGTTCCCGTTAAAGTTGCATTTCAGTTTCCTAAAACAGCTCTTTTTCTGGTTTGCTAATACTGGTCATGCTCATTCATGCTAACATCACAGTCCATTATTGAAGGGGAATGTTTGTGTCGTCAGGATGGAGGATTAAGATTTAGACTCAGCAGTGGAGAACAGCAACATCTGGATTATGTGCAAATGCTCAGGAATATTATTTTCTATCTAGAAATTTTTAAGAGTATAAAGGTGAAAAAACAAGATCTTAAAGGGCTTGGTATTATAAATAATGTGTTCACTTGCCATGAGATTGCAGTGTGTCTTATTATAGTTACTTATCAGGTTTGTATTGTGGACCTTTTTCCTGATTATGCTCCCTCAGCTTGGGAATGAGTTCTCACCAATGTGACCTCCTTATCAGAATCTTGATCCAGATCTCTTGTAGCCTCACTGACTGAAACACAATTCTTTGTGTGTCTGAGTTGGCTTCCGGACATCGCAAGGAATGCAAAAACTGCTGCTTCCAGAGAACTCTTCCTGGGCTCACCGGGCCACACAGGAGCTGGATGAGTGGCAGGGGAATTAGAAACGTGAAGCCAGGGTAAGGGCTGCATGCAGCAAATGAGCTCACAAAAAGAAGTATTGGAGAAGCACACAAGACTTTTTTTTTCCTTATTTTTTTTTTCTGGAAGAATTGCAGAACCACTTCAGCCACTCAGACTTGCTGAAGCCATGAATCATGAGGACCTTCAGGGTTTTGCAACTCCTGCAAACTCTCACAGCTGAGAGTTAATACAGAAGGAACTTTCTGAGGAGAATAGTTCTGCTCTTCAGTTCCCTTATCCCACTTTATGTCTGCTAAATAACTGTTGGAGTCTTCAGTTATATCTAAATATTTTCTTCTCAGTTTTATACTACTACAGGAACTTTTTCTTTTTCCCATTCCTTCTCTTTTGTTGCATAAATTCCACTTAGATTCCTGTGAAGTCCTCCTTCTTACTTCATGGCATTGGGAATCTGATGGGGTGATCAGAACACCCCTTCCAGTCTGACTCTTACACCTCTAGGAGGGATCATCATTGTTACACCTTTTTTCTTTAGAAATACTATAGGGAAAAATAAAGCTTTCCTGCTCATGTTGGCCATCGTCTGAAGTCCACAGAAGCAACTGGGAAAGGTGTCATTACGTCTAGGTCATGAATCAAATCCCTTACCACATCATCCAGTGGCAGTGATGGTTTTTCTTACCCTGGCAAGGGTTGGGGGAAGGCGGATGGACTTTCTCTTTGACTTCAGTTTAAATGATGAAGGGAGGAAGACCATTAAGACTCCTGAAATCAAACCGTGCTCCTATCTAGTCTGGAGAGACAGGAGGGAGATTCTGCTTTTCTTTATATGTCGTGGATAAGGAGCAATAGCTGTTTTGAAAAAGAAAATGCGTAGACAAAAATTACGTGAGGCCAAGTCATGCTTCTAGTGGTAGTTAGACTTGCTTATGTTTTTGCCATTCTAGCTGTTTTTTTTGCCTCTCTAGCTGGGCCCACGCCATGTTGAAATGATAGTACTGAAATGTATTACAGCCCTGGGGCCAATTCTCCCCTTCACAGGATGTGGATAGCTCTTCCGGAGGTAGGAGTTGCTCAGTGTTCTGGGAATACCACAAACTGAGAGTTCAGACACCTGTTTTTTAACATGGCTAGAGCATAGCTCTGTAATGTGGTTATAATAAAATTCCTATGAACTTGATGCAATGTATAGAAAGGTCACAGAAAAATGATAACATGGACAGCTGATTATCACAGTAAAAGATGGCTTCTGGCACGGGCTGATAATGTAAATCATTGCTTTATTTTCCACCTTATTCTTGAACACTTCCCATATTCTTAACTATTCAGCCATCAGAGATCTAGAATCAATGCACTAAGCTGAAGCTGAGATAAACATCTGATGATAATTGTTACTGTTTTCATATTATATAAACATCTTGGGACACGCCCTCTTGGGGAGCCTCATCCTGGCTGAGCAGTTGCTACCCTGAGAAACATGCACTCTGAATATTAAACTTCATGGATATTAAGTACTGCCAGAGGCCAAAAAGACTCATTTAAAAATAAATGTATTTTCATTCTTGCAAAACATACAAAAACCCTTGCATATTGATGCCCTGCTCTACTAAATTCTTCCATAATATGAGTAACTGACAATTTTAAACCATCTTTCATCATGACTGGGCTATTTCACATATTTTTAAACAGAAGCTTCCAGTATTCAAAAATTCACTAGCGAATTTCATATTTGTGCTAAGTTCTTTTCTGTTTCTTTGTCTAACTACATGTCTTAAGCAGCACAAATTTATGGCAATACAGTTTTTTGTGGTTTGACAACACTGTTTTTGTGTTACTGACATTTTCCAGTAATTTTCTGAACTGCAACAGCTATTGAGTGCCCAGCAGAGTTACGAAAACTTCTCACCTTTTTCCGCTGATGATGCATCCTTTAATCAGACTTCTGTTTCTGTTTATCATTGCACGTTGAATATATATATAGATATGTATATCTAGCATTTAATACCACTTGTATATTTATTTTTGTTTAAAACCAACCTAAACGCAGGGGGAGATAACACTACATGCAGTTTATGGATTGTTAGCACTGTGATGGATTGTACTGCATTTGCTCCACCTTTCAATTTTCCAGTAATGTTCTTGATTGTGAGGAATTAACCCATCTGTAATTTTTTCTTTTTGCTGCAGGAAAACCATGTGGGAGCGGTAAAGCTTTGCTTCTGGCAAACAAAAGGAACTGTCCAGCATTTTCCAAGCTGAATGTGTTAAAACACTGATAAACTTGAAGTGGCTTTTAATGTTGCTCTTCAGTGCCTTAAAAGCCTATCATCTCTTTGAAATATTTATACACGGAGTACATGTGTTTATATATCTTTATAGATATATATGTTGAGAGAGAAGGCAGATACTGGCAAAGACAAATACTGTTTGTAGCCTAGTTCTAGTAGTTGCAGTGCAAAAGTGACTAAAGCTTTAACTTCTGAATTTCCTTATGAAAATTCTAAAAACTTTTGAGTTTGTGAAAGGGTACAAAACGTGTTATAAGAGCAGTGATAAACTATGATGCATTTGGGTAGTCAGGTTAAATAATACAGAGTTGTTTCTAAGCTATGGCATAGTTGACAAAATCAGTGGCGATGAAAAGAAAGGGAAAGAGAGGTATAGTACTTGGTTTATGGATTCAATTTGCTTGTTATCAAAAGCCATCTTAAAAATTTCAAAATTAATGAGTCATAAAATAGTCTTCCCTCTTAGCAGTTGGTTATCATCAGCTAGTTATAAAAGAGCTATCAAAGGAAAAAAGAGCGTGCCATTAGCTGTTAGTTTGGAATGACTCTGCAGAATCGTCCTTAAAGGTCTACTGGCAAATTTCTGATAGTCCCCTAAAGGTCTTCAAAGTTGCTCGTTGCTGTATTATATCAGGATTTCATCAAACCTGAATCTGAGCTGTGCAGCAGCAAAGTCCTCACTTTCTGCAATTTGCTTTAAAGCAGCGGCCTCTATATAATGTAATTCAGGAGGAGATATTTCTTCAGAGATTTGTCTGAGCTTCATGTTGACCTGTGTAGCAGAGGGGGTGGTAAGTTTATTACTGACACCTTTGTATTTTCTGCCAACGAGCTTTACAATTGGATCTCTACGCATGGTATCACTTTTTTTGTGTGTTTAAAAACAAACAAACAGAAAAAGCCTTGCCTGCACTGCAGAATAGTATGTGGTGCCAAGTCTGCTTTGTGGCTTTGGTTGTGCAGGCTGTAATGTAGAACAGTGCTCTGGGAAAACTTGTTTGTCAACAGCAGCTTTCAAGGGTTTCTAACCTTGAGTGTCCCAAACTGCCTAGCCATTATGCATCATTGTGATGTCTAAATTTCCATCAGTACTATTTTTGAATATCTCTGCAGGAACTAAGGGATAAAAAATAAGATCTTAAAGTGGGAGCTGTGTTGCAGTGAACTTAAGTAACACATTATAGTCTTATAATACCTACACGTCATGTTTACTTGTAGTAAATTACAGCTGGGTGAGAAATTGTCTTCTGAGTTCTCACAAACTTATGATGAGTTGTCATCCCGAGTGGTTAAAGGTAGTTCTGGGAACTGGAATCCTCTCTTGCTTCCCACTTACTTCATCTGAGCCAGGTGTCATGCAACCAGCTGGAGGAGCAAAGTTGCCATCAGTGCTTTGCCAAATGCACCACATTCTCCCAAGCAGGATGAGCCCATTTTTTGCTGCTCTTATTTTTAGGACTGAAAAGTAGCTTCGTTTAAACATTTTGATCCTTGGTGTATTTTGAGACTAGCCTTCCAGTCATTCTGAATTACATGCATTGCTTTGATATTAAATTTTCATGTTACGAGTTCCATTGGAAATAAATGTGTTTTCTACCCCCTGCAGTAAAATGTTGGTTTATACCAAAGCAGTCTGAGAGGCAAATTGGCTGCTTATTTAAGGATGTCTTAATGAAGAGTTGTGAACCTAAATATCTTGATTAGCATGAGTAGATTATGGGAAGAGAGCTAGCTGTGCTGCATTACTTCTGCCACCCGCAAATTAACCCAGTAGCCAGAATGACTGAGGGTTTTTTATTGTGCCTTGCCATTTGGTGCCGACAACAAAATGGGGAACCACTAAAAGCAGAGGAAATGCTACCCACATGTATAATTTTGGAATACAGCAACTTTGGTAGTTCTTGGAGAACGTTGCCCTAGTAAATGACAAGGCAGGGGGAGGGAGAAAGAAAGGTGACTGGAATGATGGTGACATTTGAAAGGGGATGAGCCTTGTTGGAGGCTTGTCTTCGTACCGATAAGAAATATATTTTCTGATTGTATGGGAGGGTGGGAGAGGCTGCTGCACTGGACAGATAAGAAGTGGGGTTACATGCTGGTTTATCTGTAAGGAGGCGGAGGGCTCCTCTCAGACTTATGGTTTATTTAATTTAGATCAAAAAATCCTAAGGGATTTACAGCTAATCATAAAACAGCATAGATTTAAAAAAAAAAAACAACTCTGAAAAATGTTATAGTGAGGTATGTCATGTATAAAAGGACATAAGTGTAAATAAATGTGTTTTATGTCAATTAAACGTCATTTTGGTGTACCAGGAAGGACATTTAAAAATATGTTGTTTTTTTATGTCTGTGTGTGGAAATACCTGTAGGTGTGACTCTTGCTGAATATTGAGTAGGGCATGCCCTTTGGCTGCAGAACTGGCCCCGGCATGTGTAGCATGCTTGAGGACATGACTTGTTGTAGTTGCAGGATGATCCGTGGCAGAAATAGCCAAAACTATGGGCTGCTCTAAACTACAGCAGCCATCAGGCAGCCCTGGGCAGCGGTATTTGGAACTCAGAAGATGCAGGTTTTGTTCTGTGTTTTGCAGTTAGTGAAGGAGATGACAATACTTGATATCGTTCTTAAATTTTCACGTTAACTCGTAGTGTTTGACAGTTGTTCAGCAGGTTGAGCTGAGTTTTAAAACAGGTACCATGTGGGCAGTGGTATAAAATGTCTGTTGTCCTGCCTGTGTATTGCAGCAGTCTGAAAGGACCATTTTAAAGTTGTTTGCCTACTTGTAGTCTCCATGGCCTATTCACTCCTGGAAATTTTAGTGTTTGTTCTGCAGCGTACAGTACATCTACCATGCTATAGGAGCTGTGACTGCAACCTGCAGGCATCCTTAAACCATCTTTCATCTTACTAGGTCAGTGAGCTGGAGACTAAAGCTGTGGCACTGCAGAGCTGGGCAGGATAAACCTGCCCAGAACCTCAAGCATTTGAATCACAAAGCCCCCAAAGCCATGCTGAGGCCTGGGCTGCTCCTGCTGCTTTTTGGAACTGTGCTCAGGTGGGCAGGTACCTGCCACGGTACAGGTGCAAGATGTAAGCCTTACAGTGTTACTCGTTGAAAGGTGAACTTTGACCACACTTTGAATCCTGAAAGCTGACAGTGAGCTACTTGTGATAATACCTTTGGTTGTGTAGTCATGGGTGTGAGGGACAAAGGGCTCGAATAATACTGCATCTCTTGGGTTGTCCGGCTGCTGCTCTGACAAAGCTTCGTGATACCCTTCTGTCCGCATGTTGCATGAGAGGAAATGGAATGTTTCATGTGAATATAATTTAAAATTATCTTTTGTTTTCTTTCTCTATTTGCATATATTGTGATATACCTAACATTTAAAACAGAAGTTTAAACACACAGCCGTTGCTGAACTAATGAACCTGCACAGGTTGTACTGTTGCAACACAAGACAGTCCTGATTGAATAAGACATCACAAGGTGAATAATTTGATTGATGCAGAGGGAGAGCGGCAACTTGGTTTACGTGAAACCCTGGGTTTTGAAAAGTATGATTCAGAAACACATCTTAGGAGGTTTTCACGGAGCTGTCCTGAACATGTTATGAAAAAATAAAGCGCGCTCTCAAACTTTGTAGGGAGATACTGAGTCTGAGCGGGGCTTTCGAAGCACTTTTCTAAGTTATGTCATCCTCTGAATATGAACGTGAAGTTCCATGTTGTGCTTCCTTTCAGCAGTCCTCAGATGAACCCACTGGAGGATCAGCGTGGAAAGACTGAGATGCTTATTAGGAATTTCAATGACTCCATTTTGGCAAAAGAGTGGGCACAAGCCAATCATTTGGCCAAGATCAGGGGTCAGGCTTGTTCTGTAATGCTGTTGAGTGGTTTGGAGCTCTCTGGATCCACTGCAGTGCCACTATACAGGGCAAAGAACCAACTTTGGCTCTTGGTGCTTTTAAAAAAACAAAAGGCATTGTAATTGTATCATCAACACAAATCGCTAATGTTGTTCAGGCTAGAAATAATGCTAATCATTTTGGTTTAGTGGAAATTTCAATATTTCATAAGCTAAGTAGCCACACTTCTTTTTTTTACCTCTTCCCCCACACACTTTTACTGATCAGTGCTAACTTTGAGGTGTCTTTGAAAATCTTCCAGGTTCTTTGGAAGACAAACTCTTACAGTTTAAGGCTTTATATTTTTACCTTTGTCTTTTGTGGGAACTTGATTTTGATTTTTTTTTTTAAGAGGTGAAAGTTTGAGGAGTAAGCAGGAAGGGATGGTCACCTGCTGGTGATGAAGGCAGCAAAATGTGTCTTCAAGTTTAGTCAATATGTAAATGCTGTAATTTGCTGAGTTAGAGAATAGCCTGGGGTGGCTGGCATAATTCCCATCACATAAGCAAAGGTGGAAGGATTGTGCCTTCTATTGCGTTTCACAAACACTCTTTCAGTCACTAATTACGTGGGCTGCTTTTTGGTTTAAGGAAGAGAGAAAAGGGCATCCTGATTCCCTGCAATCTGCACTGTTGCATGTTCCTTGGGACCCCACTAGTCAAAACAACGGGATTCGTATGTTGACGACAGCTGAGAGACCAAAGTATGACCAGATGGCAAGGGGGAGCTGAGCTGTCTGTTTCTGCAAGCGATAGGCACATTATGGTTATTCTCTTCTGGGGACGAGGGGGTGGAAAGCAGGGGGAGGGGGAGAAGGGAAGAGAAAGAGGGAGATATTAGATAAACAGACTGTAGCCTGAATACATATGACATGTGGGAGGAAAGCTTTGTTAAGTAAGAACTGCAAGCCTCTCGCAGAGCATTAAGCAGCACCGCCTGTGCATTGGACTGAGCCAAATGAGAGCAAAGATGAGCATAAACCTTAAGACGGCTGCAGGACCAGGGAGGTTCACCAGGCTTCTGCAGAGGCGCTCCAAGCAGCAAAATGCTGTAAGGTTTTCCTGACTGTTCCTTAAGTCAGCCTGCTTTGTTAGTAACAAGGAAGGGCCCTTAGTAAGGGACGTGCCAAAAGTGTTTCCTCCTTATCTTTATGATGTGCAAGCTATGCTTTATGAGTCAAAGTTGATTCATAGCTTCATTCTGCTAGGCTTTTTTACCAGGCTTGTGCATAGGAGATAGCTTTGTGGGGTTACGGTGTCTGCTGTTTGCCCTGAAATCACAGGAGGTTCAGTCTAGCCAGTGATTTGCAGGTGGTGCTCAGCATGCCCCATAATTAGGGAGTGCATCCTTGATCTGCATCGCCCTGAGCCTGGTCTGGAGCCAGCTGAAACCTGTAAAAACAAACAAACAAAAACCCTTCCCACTTAACTGTATTTGGCTATGGATTGTGTCTTATGAATGAAACCAAACTACAGTTGTATCAGTTAATGATAATAGGGCTATCAAATACTTTGTGTCCTCTCAGGCAGCATAAGATGCAATGTTTGTCCCATTTTCTTGTGTTATTTTCTCTTCTTGTTGTGGGACTTGAGCGAAAGACTAAGTAGAGCAATTGATACTTGTATTACACAAAGAAGGGAAGAGGCAATCTTCATTATTTTGCTCATATGTGAGGAAAGTGCCAGTGATCATAGCAGTGAGAGAGGCCAGTGTCCAACTGTCTAAAAAAAACTGTGAAGAGGCCCTAGAGAGCATTTATTTGAGACGGCTTTGATATTCTGTCCCATCTATACATCGTGCACTGCTAACTTTTTTCCCTTTTTTTTTTTAAACTTTTGCTTGTCTGACTTGCTGACCTTTGAGTAGTTCCTGCTAAAGGAAGGTGATATGAAAGCAGCCTCATGCTGTTGTTTTCCTGATGAACTACTCTGGAGCACTGGTGTTCGGGGGAGAAATACAACAGATTTGTTGGACTGCGGCACCTAATACCACGTCTCAATAACCCATTGGAGTGTTTGAACACGGTCACCAGCCTGGCTTCCCTGCTGTTCCCTAGATAGCTGCTTGTGACATCGATCTGTGAGGGCTGAGGGCAGAGAGCTGATTTATAGCTGTAGCTTATTGCCTGGAGGAGTGGGTTAGCTAAGATTGCATTCTGCCTGGTTTTGGTCACAGTAACGCAATGACTTTAGGAGGTGTTTGCTACAGAAAAAGTGCAGCTAGGAAATAGATAATTTTTGATACACATGCATGCATGAAGTCTTCAAAGAATTTAAACAACAAAACAACACCCCTCTTCATTCCACCCCCTGCTCAAAAAAAAAAACAACAAAAACAAAAACAACCACACAAAAAAACCCACCATTTAAACTCTTTTTGGAAAGATGCTGGGTGTTGTATGCCAGTTTTCTATTCACTTCTTGGAAAACCTTTTGCAGTTCCATATGGGGCACCAGCTTTTAGAACACTGTTATTTTAATTAGTGAACCAAAAAAAGCATTCTGCTAATTACCATTGCTTCTCTAGCTATGCAGAAGCCCCTTCCATAGCTTAATAGTAATACAGCACATGTAACTGCCATGTAGGTATTAGAAATAAGCTTTTTAATCTTTATTTTGATTATAATGGCTGAACCAGAGATGCTAATAAGTTTTTGTTGTCAGCCTCATTGATCAGATAATTATGACCCTCTGTTTTTACGAAACTTCTACCCCATTGTCAAGACTCACTAAAAAGTTAGGTACAAGTTCATTTGATTAGGTGCAACTTTTCAATGCACGTACTTAAAAGTTCTTTCCAGATGAAGGGAAAGAATAAAACATTAAACTGTTCCAAATTTCCGTTACTTTTAAAATGAAAATGCCTACAGTTACATTCAGAGAATTTCTCTTGTAAATATGAAGGCCTGTTAAAAGCTATTTTGCTTCTAATTTAAATAACGCAGTGAGCTTCAGTTATTAGATAACAGATAAAAGTAACGTGTTTGGTTCAGCAATAGCTATGTAATGAATGCCCGTACTATTACATAGTATCATGTTTAGTCAGATAGCAGGAACCAGCCTGTAAGTTTTCAGCTGTGTAAATATATCTATAGTGTGGGCCTCTGAAATTAATATTTAGCCGTGGAAATATACTCTTTTCCTTCCAAAAAATTATAATCGTCAGCATGAACCTGTTATTTATGTGAAATCTGGCATTGCCTGGTCATTTTGCAAGTTTTTAGGTGCTTAAGGGGTATTGCATACAGTTTCATACTTGGGAGGGGACAAAATAGTAATTCTGGCCAAAAATAGTAATAGTAACTTAATAGAATAGTAATGTAAGCCAGAAAAAGTTAGCCAAAAATGCATAAAACCCACATGTTGAGCATAAATGGAGTGATTATTTGGTCCTTTTCTGTTTTTCTGGAATTAAGAGGTGTCTTCTGTTGTTTTCTTTAGCAGCAAGACCATGTCCATTCAAACTCTGCTGTTTTGGATGTTCTGTTACTAGTTTGGTATTTATAGATTTTCGTTGTGATCTGGTGTCTGAGTTGCTAGGAGGAATCTAAATAGAAAAATCTGTATTTTACCATCTGAGTTTGTTGACTGCTTAGCATTTCAAGTATTCAAAGTTAAATTGGGACTTCAGCTTCCAAGCCAAGGAAGGAAGGGAGGTTACAACTGGAATGAGGATCCAGCAGGTTAGATTTGGGGTTCTATACCTCTCTCTGCTGTTAAGCTACTGTGACATTGTACAAAATCTTCAGTCACCTGAGTTCATATCATATGCTGTTAAGGTTCCATTTGATTCCCTTGAGCACTCGCACCTAGAATTTAATAAATTAAAATTATAGTCACTGAAAATTTTACCTGCTGACTCAGCTTCAGCCTTCCTTAGGTGGAAGAGAAAGTTGTACTCATCTACCTCACCCATGTTAGATTACTCATGTGAGGATTAAAAAAAATGCTCCACAAGTATCACAACACAGGTGCCTAGTACTTAACCTTACAAAAAAAAGTCTGAATACACTTTGAATTTCGTCTGTGTTTTTCTCTTTGCTTCTCTCGCTCTTCATTTTGAATTTGCTGCCAAATATGCTTGAATGTCACCCTATCCATGCTGTTACAATCTGAGATTTTTCATCCTGTGAATATACTGGCAGCTATTAATGGCAACAGGGATGTTTTTATTTCTGCTCTTCAGTATAGCACTAGGAATTCTTTGGTCTGTCCACTTTCTGAAATGAAAGAGACAATAGCCCTGTTTAACAATGATACATTTTCTATATAGAGATGACAACTGTAACTGGGGTTTGCAACAGTTCTTAGTGTTGGCTACTTTGATAAAAAGTGATAGTGAGGTGGTTGGGAGGTTTTTCTGAGCAAAAGGCAGGTTATTAGATTTTTGATGAATATAACCTGAGGAGCGTGGTTTGCTGTATTTATTTCACTATTACAGTCCAACATTTTAGTGCCTCAGCAGCAGATCGTGCATTTTACATGCATGCAAGAGTATTTGAGATTCACTTATTTCTCTGCTGTTTCTGATTTCAGGTAAGGATTACCTTAAGGATTCACACGCTCTGTATGTGAATGCTTTCTCATCGCATTTTCAGTTTCTTAATCACAATTAATAACACATTAGGTATGTTTCTATAGCAACTTCTACTCAAGGATCTCAAAGCACTTTAGAAATGATAGTCTTAGTTTCATAATAGCATTCAGATAAAGCGCATGTAACTTCATATTTCACAAGCGGGGAAACTGAATTTGTGAGGCCTACAGAAATTGGTGATGGAATTAGGAACATTATGTGGGGATTTGAACTAAAGCTTATTGAAAATGTTGGGGTTGTGTCACCTTTCTAGTCCCTTGCAGTGTTGTATCCACAAAATGAAGCATCCTTTTGACGAGGCAGCCTAGAATAAAAATCTTGTTTCCCCATTAGCTTTCTATATTTCATTTTACCAAAACATTTAGCCTACCTTGCAAGTTTTCTGAAACAATTCATTTGTTATTGTTACACATTCTTATATTTCAAAAAAGGTCTGATGTTGGACAATATCCATATGGGGAGGGAAAGAGGGTAAGTAATCACCTGAACAATTTGAGCGTTTGTTCTAGCAGTGTCCACAGAACTGAGACCATCTTCAGGCTGCTTCTCAGAAACCAGGGAGATTGCTTAAAGCTGTTGTCCTCTGTGCAGTATCATCGATTGAGATCTCTAACGGCTGTACAGGAGGTGGTAGGAAATGGAGGCATTTTGTTGCTCTTTTTTCTCTTAATGCACTTTCTCATCTCTATCATTTTATTTGAACTCTATTTGCAATTAAAGCTTTCTTGAACTTTGCACTCAAGAAAAGTATAGCTCTGATGGAACTGCAGTTCCTCAGGTTTGCAGAAGCACCCATAGATTGGGGGAGGATAAAAGTCTTAATTTTCAATCATCATTTAAGAAGAGCTGAATTCCCATTTTCTAAATTGATCTGCATTTAATCATGTTCTCCTTACTTGTTCTCCTACCCATAACAGCCGCACAACAAACTGAAACCAACCAAACAAAAAGGTTTTTTTGAGAGGCCTAAGTTAACCAAAGAAATCATTTCTTTCTAGTGCAGAGGAGCTATCCTTGTACAGACAAATATGTTTATTGTTTCTTCAAACCTTTGTCTACTTCCTGCAGTGAAACAAGGTAGGAAATGGGTCCTTTCGGTTCTCTTGAGTTCCATATTCAAGTTTCTGTCTCTTCTACAAAGTGTGTTTGCTTGGGCTCATCCCCCATTTTGCATGTCTTAGCTCCCATTCTGTGAAATGAAAGTGAATGAAGCTTCCTTTCTCTCACTTCTGTTTTCTTAGTGACTAGAGGAAAGAATACATGATTTCGACTGAAGCTTCTATAGTGTCATAGTCCAAATAAAAATGAAACTAATGGAGGAAACTGAATCTGAGAAAGAAGGTAATAAATCCCTTCTGGTTCTTGTTTTGCGTCTTGCACTAGTCATGAGGCTGAGGAGTAGCAAATCACACCTGTGGCTGAACAACACTGCTGCTTTTGTCTGCAGGAAGAAGGCATTTTTTCTTCAATTTTGGCTCCATCAGAAGTTCTTCATCTGTAAAAAGCTTCTTTCCTCCCTTTTCCCCCTCCTTCCTAGTATTTCCTTTGCCAGTTCCTTCACTTGTTATTGAAGATGAAAGGTTACTGACAGTCAGAGAAATGGAGGGCAGCATTCTGAAATTCATCTTCATTTTTATGGCAGTTTGTGTGGGTTTTGTCCAGAGTTCCCAGGACAGGTTTGAGGTGCAGAGCTCAATGTTAGGAGTGTTATTTCAGCTTCTGACAGTGTATGGAGATCTAGTTTAAAAAAAAATTTTGTCTGTATTTTGCAGTCTATATGTATCTGGAGAAATGGGGGGAGGGATCAATAGGATGAAACTTGAATATTTGGCAGGGGGTGAGGATGGCGAAGTGGACACTAGTAACTACAAGCTGATGTTCAAATGGACTTGTTCTATCTTTTACAGAGCCACAGTTTTCCTAGATATTTCAAAAATCAGGACTGTGTGCCAGCTTCCTGGTTTTATGGAGCAGAGGGATTATGGTGCAGTGTCGTTAACAAATGGAAGAAATTAATGTTTGAAAGGAACAGTTTGGGAACACTTTTACTGTTAGTGTGCTTATGCATTATGTAATTACACACCATGCCGTACCGTTCTGTTGACAGCACAGCATCTGGTTATGTTGTTTGCTGTAGGGACGGGTGTCAGAGAGGTGCTGTCAGTCAGTGTAACATTTTAGGATGCCCCTGCTGGAGGTTTGCACCTGAGTGTACACCTGTAGCTGGTACTCACCATTGGCTGGAACAGCTGAGGATTATCGCTGCCACCTTAGCATGGGTGAGCTGTGTTAGTGTTGGATTACACTGATCTCTGGTGGTGCTGAAATCGTGCTGTGTGGTGATTGTGCCTGTGATGAAGTTCATTTGTTGACTCCTAGTGGTATGTAAGCAAAAACTTGTAGTGACAGTGACATCTGGGAAATGCCTATTGCGCCCCTAATAGAAACAGCACTTCAGCCGCTTTTTCCCAGTATAGCTTGGTGGATTTCAAAATTGCCCTTCCTGTCATTTTGTTCCTGTCATTTGCAATCTGTTTGTCAGTTGGTGTAGTTGTAATACCTGGTCCAGGACTTGCTGTACTTCTATGACATCTCTGAAATACTGTCCCGTGATTCAGTATAAGGAATGCAGCTTTCCACATGCCTCTTAAAGCTACAATCATGTTGGCTAGTCGCATGGGGAGGACAGAGGTAAGAGTCACAAATACTGAATTTCTAAAATTTTGTTGAAAATATCATCTTGGATAGAGGGTGGAAAACAGATCAGTGCTCCATTTGAGGGAAATCCTGTGGTGGAAGCTGAACTTTTTTTTTTAGATAACAGGGAATCTGTAAGCGAGAGAGATTTCACGTGGCTCAGCTGCAGAAAAGTCTGATGTGACCTTATTCCTTCTAGAAACAGGAGAATCTGCCATTAAATCCAGATCTGCAGGAAATGGTGCTGCTCACATAACTTATTTTTACCTAAAAGTAGGTAAACGCTGGCTGCTTGGTGTGTTCCGACTGAGCATCTCACCTGTCTCTACAACTATTCAGTCTGAGTTTCCCAAGGTGGTAAGTGCTTAGTTTATATGATGGCATCTTGGGGGATCTAGGAAGAATAAAGTAATTAAGAAAGATGCTGCAGTTAAGTAGGAATGCCCACTACCTCTAACACAAGAAGAAATGCCATACACAAGCTTCGTCCAAATAAAGTGTGGGAGTTCTGACTATTGGGAAGTATCCAAATACAGTTGATGATTTTTGTTGAAGATCAGCAGTTGCTCTTGGCTGTGGCATATATTATTGTATTAAAACATTTAGCTGTCCACTGGAGACTTCCAAGGTGTAGCTTGTGTATTTGGAGACAAGCAGGGAGGGTTTCTAAAAATTCTCTTCCCATTTGTATGTTTCTGACTTAATCTGTTGAGGCTTTGGAGTTACAGTTTCTGTTCTTGGCTGGTTATAGGAGGAAAAAAAAGATAAAAACCCATACAATAATTAAAAAAAAAAGAAACTGTCTATGAAGATCTCTCCAAAGGTGACTGCTGCTACTGTAACTGTAGGAGTTTCCCACTGATGCGGAGTTGTGGTGGGCAGCTTTCCTAGTGTCTCTGAGAGCTGCCTGGAGGAGCCTGGCTTCCTGCTGAGCTCTTACAAGTTGCAATCAAGCTTTGAAGGGAGTGCAAAGAAAAAAGGTCTTTGCAGCTTCAAGTCAGCTGTGGAAGGCCTGGCATGCAGATATGCTTTGGCAGGAAACAAATGAAATCTATTTCTTGGCATCTTCAATGCTAGAACTCCCTATGGAGGTTGGGATTGTTCCTCTTCAAAAGCATGACTAAAAAGTCAAACGGAATGAAAACAGCCCTACCAAAACAGTTGCTTTCAAATCAATGCCTCTTCTCTTAGTGCAGAATACTGACACCATAAAGCAGTATGACAAAGGGAGGTTCTGGATCACGTGGAAAGAAGCTTGTACTGGAATCAAGCGGAGCAGTCGACTTATATGATGTATTTTAAGGAGAGTGAGGGGGCTGCCTTCCGGCTGAAGGTGTGATTTTGGCCCAAGAACTCTCACTGTTAGTGAGAGCCTCCTTTACCTTCCATCTCAGGAATATGTGCTATGTTTGAGGAAGGTGAATTTGTATTGAAAACTTTGCTGAAGCAAAGCAGTGTTGTTTCTCTCACTTGGTGGATATGTTCCAGTGCTTCATCAGGATTATGGATCACGTCTGAGGTCTTCTTTCCCCCTGCCACAGTCATTAATGGGTCAGATCCCTTACTCTGTTATAGCAGGGTTTACAGGGCAGCCTGTGGCTACTGTTCTCTGGCAAATTGTAAATAACAAAACTTAGAATAACATAAAAAAAACTTTAGATCTGTGTATGTGGCTCTGGACATACGTGTATGGCTGTGGACAGATTCAAAGAGAAGATTATACAAATCCCTGTAACTGTTCTTAGGAAATGTTGCAAAACCTTTCTATTTTGCTAAAGCTTTTCTACCAGCATTGTTCACAGCATCAGTTAGCCCTCTGTCCTCTTAATGGAAACACACGCAGCTTTCATCTGTTGCATCCTTGAAGTCTCAGAGAGATCTGTGTTGCTGACATATAGAGAAGAGATGGAACGTGTTCAGATGCTGAAATAATAGGTGACAGGACAAAGGCAAAAACAGGAGGGATGGAGAAGAACACAGTGGATACACATTTCTAGCTTCTTGGTTTGGTCAGCAAATCAACTGGCTGTTGTCAGACTTGGACCACTGGCCTAAGTTAGTGTGGCAATTTTTATGTCCTCAGAGAAGTCACCTTGTTACGTGCTTGCTGCATTCGTAAGATTATTTTATTCTCTTCTCTATTCAGCTGCATCTTAAAACATCTGCAGAAAAAAGATCCAGCACTATGTGTAGGAATAACTTTAAAAAATAAAATAACCTACCAAACCTCTCATCCCTTCTCTTCTCATTTTCAGACTAAAACTATGAAATTTTTTGTATTTCACCATGACCAATCTGTGAAATTGGGCATCACTCTCTTTAGTTTACTGAAGGCCCCAATTATAAGATCAGGCTCTGGAACCGTAAGCTTTGCCTGGCATGGAAATTTTGTTTGGGAGTGATTTGTTTGAGTCTGCATGTGCACAGGTTGCTAAAGATTTTCTGTGCTGAAGGTTTTCTCTGAAGTAGAAAGCCGACTGACCTTTTGGTGTAATTTGTGTACAGAAGAGGTCCAAACATGTATGTCATACATGCCGATTTTCCTTGAGGGTGTGCATGTTTAAAGTCATGATCTTAGTGTAAATGTTCACATTGGTTCCTACCCACTGCTCATTACTAGAAGCTAGAATAATATTAAACATAACCATATAGGTGTGACTACAGGAGAGATTTCCTTCCTAAACGTAAAAATATTTAGGCATAAACGAGGCGCTACTAAGCCCTTTTGCAACTTTTAATGGGATCCTGAAGGGGCTGAGCCAATGCCTGATCCTGCGGAGAGCTGCAAGCCACTCCTGTGTTGGTGACAGTTGTTTCTGGGTGCTGGCTAGTCGGTGGTGAAACTAAATGCCTGACTGGGTGTAGCACTACCTACTTCAGGCTGGTGGCCTATCCCTGTTGCATCAATTTACTTTGCAACGTAAGTATAGCCTGATCTGAGCTCCATCATGCAGGGTGGCTGTGGCAGATGGGGCCATGCAGCCGCTGCTGCTTGCATCTGCCCACTCTCTTGTCTTGGCTTCTCCTCCAGCAACACGTGGATCCTGGCTGTGGTCTTCCTGTTCGTATGAGAAGTGAGACTTCTGTGTCAGTCACACATGCAGACTTCAGTGACTAAATTGAAATCTGATGCATTTATCTAGTACAACTGGTTTCATGTGAGTTTCTGGTAATTGCATTTCACACAAATAAAGCTGAGTTTTCTGTGACCGAGTACTGCTCTGAAGGATTTGGCTGTGTTTGCTATTTTGTCCAAGTTTATATTCTTCTTTATTCAAGCCTTGCTATCAAGACTAAATCTGCTGGAGTCAGGTACTCTCTGTATTGTATATTTATTACTAAAACAATTCCCTGGGGAGCAGAGTTGGGATGTGTAATGTAATCTGCACTGTCATGTTTAGGAGACTGCAGGGGGGATTATTTAAACTTTTTTTTTATTGAAGAAAGTGGAGGAGGAATGGAGGAAAATCTTTGATTTGCTTTAGAGAAGGACTCAAGAGGTTCAGCCCTTTGCATAAAAGCTTGCTTACAGCAGTTATAGGTGACTGTGAAAAGCCATTGAGTCCCTTAAGTCTGTAATGTATACCGTAGAAATGGTGCTTTTTTTTCCGATGCCTTACCAGTAGAAATGAATTACTGGCAATAATGACATTTGGTGGTATTTTTGCAATGTATCTCAGTCAATACTGAGTTCTGCAAGAGCTGTCTTTGAAACAATGGCTGCAAATCCCCACAGAAGTTATATTTCACTGGTCTCAAAATATCCCTATTTTTTTAATCTGAATTATGAAAACCAAATGCTGTATTAAAAAGCATTGTTTTGGAAAGCGTCCACAGAGCTGTTTATCTGGATAGCAGGAAATGGAAGAGTATTTATGATATTTAGGCAAGAATAATCTTCTGCTGTATTATTTCAGATAACTGCTGTATGCAATTTTGGGGATATTTTAAACCTCCTAAAATTCTTTTATCTCTCTCTGTGATATATGTCGACACCATAAGAGCGGTCTGTAATGTGTATGTATTTATTTAGAATGTTTTTCCTTTCTCTTTAAGGAAGGGACAGTATGGTAGCATTACTGGCGAGTGGGTTAGCTGTTGCAGCATGCTGTGTTTTTGTGCAGCAAGCCAAGGTAGACTGTCAGATCAGAACGTCTTCAGATGTGGAGGAAGAACATACCAGCCCTATGGGAAGGGGAATGGGCAGAAGGCATGACCCGGCGTGGACTGTGGTCTGTGTGAACTGCAGAAATAAATGGGAACACTAACTACTTGGTAATTATTCAGGAAACGCAATGCAAAATAGCTTTGAGTGGGATTTGTGGGTTTATGGGGGCTGATGAGGGAGTGGTAGCAGGTAAATATCATGTAATAAGGAAGTCTGTGAGTTGCTGTCCTTCTGAGTTGTAGCGATTTTGAATTGAGATAGTAGGAGAAAGTGCAACTTTGCTGCAGCCTTTTGGGATTGTTCTCAGTTGTTTTTGCTGCCTTGATGCATTTTCAGTAGTGTGCTGAAGTGGTTCTCTTTGTGCTTCCACCCCCTGTTCCTCAATAAACACAAAAACCTTCTATTTTGATTTCAGCCCTGTTGGTATAGCAGTATGTTTGTTTGTTTATTTAAAGTAAGGTGAGATGTCTTGAATAAAATGTCTGACCAAAGCTTTTAGTGCTTGGCAGTGGGAAAAGTAAGAAGTTCTTTGTATCAGAAACCTCAGAATATATAAAGACGAAGGCTTGGCAATCTGATGTTGTCTTGTTTTTTCTCCTGTGCTAGTAAACACATTTTAAATCATCACACCTTTCACAGATTGTGTAACACCCTGTGCTGTTCAGTCTTTGAAAGGCCTGGTAAACAGGTCCTTTATTAAAGTATGGAGGAGTTTTAACCAGGTTTTCAGGATTATTAGTGCTGCATTAATAGGGTATTTTAGTTTGCTTTTCACTATGTCTAAGAGAAAACCAGAGACTGGGGAAGAAATTACTTGAGAAAAGGCAAATGTGAAGTGAACAAAACTTAAGAGGAGAAGTTGGTGCCGACACGGGGGTGTAAGCATGATCCGTTACGGGTCAGCTGGTGAGGAAGCAGAAATTTTGGTCCTGGATTTGCTTGTGGCTTTTATTTTTGGTGGCCTGTGTGGCCATGTTAGATAAGTGATCTTTCTTCCAAAATAAGATCATTCTTGCTAGTGCTGTGTTCTGTCACTGTTTGACGAGGCAGCGGTTTCCTGAGAGATGCAAATCTGTAGGGCACGATTTCCTTTCCTTGTGACAGAAGTTGGCCTGTTCACAGCTCTGGCATAGCATCAGAAACGCACAGGCTGTTTGTGGCAGTTTCTTTACATCTCTGATCAGGTCACTTTTCCCTCTTTGCTATTAGGTAGCGCCTTACCTGTTAGAGTAAGACCAGGAGCTTGAGATTTCACATGCCAAACTCAGAGTGGCTTCTCATCACCTTGGAGTGGAGAGAGGGGAAGGAGTGGAGGGGTAAGTGTGGGTGTGTGTGTGCAGGTAATCTCCACTCTGCTCCTGCAGCCCCAGTGCATGCTGTGGGTGGCTGTATGTATGCTGATTATTTCTGAGGAGTCATCGGTTGAGCACACCCCTTCCAAATGACTTGATCTCATTAAACTTTTTCTGCATTTGAGTCAGGACAACTGAACAATTGTTTGCCCCCAAATCTGTCATCCTTTAAATAAGAGAGAAGATCAATGTTCTTTAGGGTTGCTTGACACAGACACAGTCTCTTTTTTTTTTTTTTTTTACATTGCCTCAGCTCAGAAATGCAAAGTCATGTAGGAAATCCTGAAAGGCACCTGGTTGTGCTAACTGATATCCTCATATCCCTTACTTCCTCTCAGAGCATGGAACTACAAGTAGCTCTGTACCGGGGTAGGGGGGGGAGCAAAATTGTTTCTAGTTAGTAAATTGAGGAAGCCTGGATATGCAACACTGTGACCTTCCTTTAGGCTTAACGTTTACAGGCCATTATCTCCAAGTATGCTGACTCCTTAAAATAAAGCTCCAGCGTGGCTTTGGGGCATGCACAAGTGTCAGAGATCAGTTTTGTCACTGATCCACAAAGGAGCATTTTACACCCATGCTTAAGAGCCTTCTGAAAGGCTCAGGTTTTGAAAGGGGGCACTGTCTAGGGGGCTGAAACACGACTGAAGTGCTTTTGAAGATTGTATCCTTGTACCATGGGGCGAATCTGAACCCAGATTTCAGAGAGGTAGGTTTTAGTTAATGGAAGTATCTGCACCTATTCTGCTTACCAGTGCCTGTAATTCTCATTGTATCAGTACTTAAGTGTTGTTTTTTTCTTTTTTTGAAACAATTTCAAACGAGATTGAAAGCAAAATAATCCCTAGGGATTTAGTTAACCTACTTCACATTGTTGGTTTGATGCCACCACAAGGGCTATGGCATTCTAAGAGGGGCAGTCACATGCTAGAAAATGAAAAAGGTTTTACCAGTTGGTTCCTGTCTCTTTTACCTACCTCTGTCAGGGTTTTCTGACCCTGAGACCAAAACAGTATAGTATAGGGTGCACTCAAAATTAATGTGCGTGTAATTTTAAGGCAATTTCTTTTCATGAAATGCAGCATCTGGTTATTCCAGAAGGAGTATTTATCAGTGTGTGGTATTACCCCTGTATTTTTCAAGGTTGTTTGCTTATTCTGTGTATCCCTCCTTAACTTTCAATTATAGGTGTACACCTGTGTTTTGCATCTATGCATATCTATTCCCCTGTGTCTATGTTTGTAAATGAGGATGTATATAATTTGAAGCTGGAATCATTTTTTGTGAGTTTCTGACGTTAGAGTGTTACTTATTATGTATGTGAATTCCCTGTAGCTCCCTGAGGGTCCTCTCTGCCACCACACCGCTCATGGTCACTTGAGCCCACGGTGACAGTCAAGCCGGTGGAGGGTTGTTTTTTTTTTTCTTTTTAAGTGCGGGAGCCATTTGTTTTGAAGCTTTCCTCTTATATGAGCTATAAACTTTGTTGTCCTTTTTGAATTCCTCACTTACCACAAGATTTTAAGTGACACCCTTGTCACTTGTTTGAGAGGTTCAGCGTCTAATAACAGATGAGCGTTCTATTAATGAAAATATCTTTAAATTACTTTTTATTATGGTGTATTGGGGTCTATTGTGTTAGTGCATTGCCACTGAAAACCTGAGTATGGAGAAGCAGAGAGGGACTGCAGACATCAGTGATTTTCTTAAACTTGTCTGTATTAAGCAGCGTTTATAAAGAGAACTAAGGATGGCTCCTGGTAATTAAAGAGGCTTGTGTGTCAGTGCTGTTAGTAGCAAAACTTCTCAGTGAATGCAAGAATGAGTCCTACGTAGAAGATATGCCCGTGGCATGGACACTGGATGAGGTAATAAGGTAACATGCTGTGTGTCTGACTTACTAACTGTGAAGGTCATAAAACAGGGATTAGAAGTAGAGACCCTGGCAGCCAGTGTTTCAGGAACATTCTTCTGTAAGTTGTAAAGCCCTGTTGACAACAATATGCTAAATTTAGTTTCTAAGCAATCCACCACATTTCTGCCGCTGCTTTGGAAGCTTATGGAACAGGATGTTACTGAGAAGAAGTGTGAAAAGTGGGAATATCTGTGTCTTGTGATGTCTGCTGGTGAAGTGGTTCTGGCTAGGTAAAACAGGCTAGAGCTTTAGGATTGTCATCTTCAGGTGGGTATGCCCTTCATGCCCCCCGATTGTTTCGGGACTGCAGACCCTCATAGTTCACAGACTGAGTTAGGAAAGATGATGGGAATGACTGAATATGTGATGGAAGAGAGAGAGATCTGGCCCAGAAGCCTGGGAAACATTTGTTGACTAACAACTCGAGCAAAAACACAGGTTCAGTCTTGAAATTGTAGTGATTCTTGTTTTAGGTAAACATGTGAGATTGGGCTAAATTCCAAAAGCCTGGTCCGGTTCTTATTAAAATCGGTTGGTGGACTGGAGAGCCAGTGTGGTTTAATTTAGATCAAACCTTACCAATGATGAGAAAAGCTGAATAGTGTATATTCCAGAGAGAAGGTTTTTTCATTTATGACCCAGTAGAACTTGGATTCCTAATTGTGCTTGGCTGACAGTAAAGGGAACTTTAACAGGATTGGGGATTTTGTAGTGGTAAAATGTCTTTGCCATCATGTAAATGTATCTGTTAAATTCTACCCTGCCGTTGCCAGTTCCTGCTCTGTACCTCCACACAAGTATATAGTAATGGCATCAACCACATCATTCTTACTGTCAGGATAACTTCAGGAGAGAGCCCGGAGTCTCGGAGAAAGGTAAGTCTTTGAAAATTATGGTTGTGGGGAATGTGAGTAATGGTTTATCACACAGGCTTACTAGAGCGAACGAATACCCTTGTTCCTCTGAGTTCTTCCCTTTACCCCCCTTCTCCAGATAACAATGGTTAAACTTTACATAAATAGCTGGAATTCTGTGGAGGGCCCGATAAGCGGATTTCTTCATCCATGCCGAGTCTCCCTTATATCACATATCCATTCCATTATCTTGTATGAAATACTTATTGCAATTTCTTCCATTTAGTCTCCTATATACATTATCTATAATGCATAATGGAGTCTGTGTATGAATGAAAGACAATATCCCATAAAGCAAGAAAATGACTTGTAAGTTGCAGGCAGTGGAGCATTAATGGTATGATCTCGTTACGGTAGGAGAAATTTTCCCTAGCATTTCCCTTTATACTGTAGAGCTTGATTTAATTTTCTCTTTTTTTAATCATCCATATATTTAATCAAGCTGTGCTATAAAAGAAATATATAATGATGCTGAAGTAAATTACAGGGTATATGCCATAAATTGTCTTTGTAAATCTGCCCTGCTTAAAGGAACGTTACCAACTTTCAGTATGTTTGTTATGTGGGAAACATCAAATTATGAACTGGAAGTAACGTCATAGTAGTAGTACCAAGTTCCCTCTTCTAGACTTACAATCTGAATTGTGAAGTAAGGAATGTAAGTATATTTTCATTTCTGAGTGCTCCTGTTTACTGCATGTAGGTATCTTCAAGTTCTGAGGTTATTACTCAGTAGCATTATTTGTAAGAGGGAGGGGAGATTAAGCTAAGAATGCCAGCATTCGATTACATTTGTATAGTCTGCAATGCTCTTATCTTCAGTCTAACTGCAATCAGCAAATACGTGTTAGAGAAGCTACCTTAGATCATCCAGGCAACACTGTCATTGGAGGATTGTTGTATATTGCACACTTTGAGACAATTTTTTTGTTATTTAAGTGTATTTTTTGGCCTACACTTGGTTTTATTAACTTTGAATATTGGAATTTTGCTCTCTTAAGGTGGAGAGTGTTACGGAGTTGCTATTTCTTTCCTAGATGTTTCTGTTTGTCACACAATTTTCTCCCTTATCTGTCATTCATAATTGTGTTTAGTGTAGTAATTCCTTTCTGTTATTGCTGCATATGTTTTTCCTGTATTTCTATTTTATAATGTACTCTTTATTAGGCAAGCTCTGCATATCTAGGTGCGTGCGTGGACTTTCTTATTTGTTTAGTTGTAAATAGCAGCAAAATAGTCCTTCCAAGCAGGTACTGTTTTCTGTCTTTGATAACCTTCAAGTTGTGCCAGTATCTCTTTTGGGACCGGAGTGCCTGGAACCAGATGAAAGGCTCCCAGCAGAGTCAAACACTGGCTTGGCTGGACTGGGCGCCAGCTTCTTCCCTCTTTGTGGGATGTGCAGCCCCATGACACCCACCATACAGGTTGCAATAGGACAGTGGCTGTGCCTCCTCCCCTCCCTGCCTGTCTGTGGGGCCTGAGGAAACACCTGCAGGGAGCAAGCAGGCAGACACATCAGCTGCTACCAACAGCTGCAAAAGCAGCACAGCAAAGGCTGGAGGCCGTGCAGAGAGCTGCTGCCTGATGCGCTTGCTGCCCTGTGTTCACAGGCGATGTGCTCCAAACTTTTCTTCTCTTCTTCATTTTTTCCTCAATCCTGGCCACTTTGGCATGATGTGAAAGAGATCACCCTGTTGCAGGCTCCTGCCTTCCCTTGGCTTTGCAGTTAGGTGTCATGTTCAAAGTGAATGCACGTGCTCCTCAGACAAGCCCTTGCCGTGCACATTCTGTGGGCGTTCAGCCTTTGCTCTGTCTTGCTGACTGTCTTCTGTTAGACTCTGGGAGAGATCCCAGCGACATGTGTACCTGCGGAGTGCCTAGCACTGTAAGTACGCTTTTTAGGCTAACCTGCAGCAGCTGCAAGAATAAATAATGTTATTACTGCTGTTAGCAGTAAGGTTGGAGACCAATGTCTGCTTTGTGGTTGGCTGTCCCCCATAGATTTAGCGATGTGGCACAGAAATTACTCCCTTAGCTGAGTATCTGAGTGCTAGATAGAGTGCTCCACAGTAGATGTCTACTTTTCCCTCCTCCTTTTCGTCTAAATTACTTCCCATTTGTCAGTTATTGGTGCATTGTTTGAAAACCCCATGATTTATTGGTGACAGTGGGGAAAAGCCTTCAGAGGATTTTGGCTCAAACCATTAGTTTGGGTTTTTTAATTCTGACCAGAATTTCTGTCAAATGGCCTGTCTGTATCCTGTTCCTAAATAAAAATATAATTTGTATAATGTCATGTGTTGTTAAATAGTTATCGTGTATTGTTTCATATACAATAACACTTCTGTTGTGGGTGACATTCAAAAGGACTATTGCATATGCAGCATTGAATTTTTAAAGAGCTTTTAGATACTTGGTGAAGTGCTAACTAGTGCGTATTTTTCCTGGAATATAAGTGCCTTCAGCTATGCCAAGAAGCATTAGATCAGAGGGATATTATAGTTTGAATCATTGCTATAGAGCAAGGTTCTGCTCTATAGTCTTGCTTTCTAAGGCTTCTTTACTTCTTAAAAGACCTGTGGTAAATTTAATATTTCTAAGATGTATTAGAAGTATTGAACCTGGAACATAAGCTCCTAGAGTCAGGGGAATTAACTAACTTTCTGTAAAGCACTAAGTACATTTATGGAACTGTAGGTGTAAAGCACTTGCATAAATGAAAGTTACGTTTTGTGATGTATATTTTCAGCCCCTCCATACTTTGTTTTATGCAACTTCTTCCAAAATTATTCCTGAATTGCACACCTCCCTTTTGTTATGGGAGAATGCTGTTATGTCCAGACCCCATTAAGTTTAATGGATTTCTGTGTGCTTATAAGACCACAGCAAGAAATGCACTGCAGGGTTGGCCTTCAGTGAAATTCTCTTACATCTATGTTGCTTTGAATAATGTTTGCTCACTAAAATATTCATAAATAATCCTGTAGATCTTCAGTAGATGTAGATAAGGATTGCATATTTTCATCTCTGTACTTTTTTTTTTTACTTACTAAAAAATCTTTGTCCGTGCTGTGGTTGCTTATTTTAGTTGTAATTGGATGTGAGTGGGGGAAAAAAGTTGCCATGTTTTGCATATCCTTCTTGTTCTGATTCTCAGATCCTTGGAGTGCTGTGTGGTGTTTTAAGCATGAATTCTTCAGGATTTTGTGCATAACGAATATTGAACTATGATAAAAGCCACAGGATTTCTTTCTAGGAGGTGTCTCGGGAACTGGTGTTTTTTTCTAAGAACTAGAGCAGTGTAATATTCTGTCTTTGACTCTCCTGTTCCTCTAGGTTAGCAGAATTGCAGTGCTGTACATGTTGACCCTGCCCGACACCGTAGTGCTTGCAGAAATGTTTGAGTGAATGCGTGAGTTAAAATCCTAGTGTATTGATAAGTATTGAAACAGCATGAGACAGTCAGGGAGGTGGATATGGCATCATTTGGAAGCAGGTGGGAGTTCTGCAGTGAAATCAGCTAGTATGTATTGCAGTGGAGTTAGTGCTGCGTGACTGCAGTGAGGAGTGCAGGACTCTCCTTCCTGAAGTCCCCTTCTTAGCCGCTGGTTTTACTGCTATTTGTATCGCCTCACATTTGTGGTATTGTGTCACAGACTAGTAGAAAGATGAGCCAACAGCACTGCAGATGCTTTTCTGGACATGCTCCTTTAAGCATCATCACTTCTTTGTGCCGTTAAAAACAGGAGTGAGGCCTAAGAGGTGGAAGCTAAAACTGGTCCTGTAAATAAAATCTTCCAAGTTAACTTGAGTTTGTCCTAAGATTTCTTCAAGGACTGATGATGCTAACTAGCAAGATTCTGAAGTGTCTGCCTGCTTTGCTGAATTAGCGCCTTGGAATGTGAATGAAGAAACAGATGTTTTTGTTCTTCACTGGATCTATGTCACTTCTGGCCAAAAGCATCCTCTGAATTTCTCTCCCTGCCTTCATGGGCTGTCAGACTCCTTCAACTCCAATATTACCCTCTGTCTCTGCCCGTTCGCTGCAGATAGCCTTCCACCCTGCTTGGGTGCCAAGCTCAGCAGCACAGAGGAAGGAAACAGCTGTAGGCAGTGACTGGTGGCAGCGTGAGCTTTCTTAAGAGCAAGAAGCACCCTTACTCCATGGTGACTGATTCCCTCCTTACTGCAGCTTAGAAAACTCAGGGCATTAGGGAGGTGTCTAACAAACCACTGTAACTACTCTCCTGTATGGAGAGAATCACAAGTTCCCCTGTGCATATAAGCCTACTTCAGAGGACTTAATCTACTGAAAGCAGAGTGAAGTGTGCTTAGCAGGAGGTAATAATCTTATATTTGTGTAAAAAGTACCAAAATAAACATGTTACAAAAACTCAGGACAGTTGAATTATAAAATGTAGTCTCTCTGGCTGCTTGCAAACTGAGACATTTTTTGAAGTGGGAAGTAGAGACTGTTCTAATGATGCCTCTTCAAGGAAACGTGAAGGTTAGGAAGTAGTGATTAGTGTGCTCAGCAGCGGAGATACAATGATGCACCCTTAGATTTGACTAGAAGTAGGCTTTTACGATTTCCTGAGTTTGAGGTAGATCAATATGTTCTCCCTTACAATTAAAACAAGGCATTAGTTCAAAACTGATTCAAAGGTGTGTTTTAAGATGCATTTCATATAGTGCCAGATTTTTATCTGCAAAACCTGCCCTACGTCTCTGGGTTCTGTCTGTCAGTTTCAGTGCTGTGCCGTGATGGGATTACAAACCACTGCAACATGACTCCAGCTGTGCTATTGAACAAAATGAAACAGAGAGGGTGTCCTCTTGATCTTATTTCAAAGCAGAAGCCTCTGGTCAGACTGACCAGCATTGAAAGCTCCTTTTAAAAAAAAGGAGGGGAAAACCCCCAGAAAAGGTGACTGAATGTCACTGGGAACTCCTACAGTAGGCAAAACCTTTTCTGGGTTGAGGAGTGGCTCAACTGGCTCCTTTCTGATCAGTTCTCTTCTCCTTGGCTCTGCTGTGCAGGCACAGTTGTTACACTGTTGTTCATCCCAGTCATTTCTTCTAGAAGCTCGGCTTCCATTGCATTTGAGCCTGGTGCTAGAGAGGCATAAAAAAGAAGTAAGGCTTTATCCATCTACATCTTTGCCTATTTCTCTCTCTTTTTGTGTAGATGAGGGCTTCAGGATAAGTACATATTTGTATATCAAAATATATATACATATTTGTATATCAAAATGCACACACACACACACACATAACAGGTATATAATTAAAAGCATTCACCTAAATATAAAGCTGAAAGAAAGCTTGTAATTTGGTAACTGTTCGTTTCTTTGTTAATGGTGAAAGATAATTTGGAGCTCTTGAAGACGAAGAGCTACTCTACTTGCACTAAACTGACCTGCGAATAATAGCAATAGGTGAATGCGACACCTTGTTTTTCTACTTTCCCAAACTCTTTTTCCATTCTGTTCCCAAGTGTTCTTAAGTAAATACTGTTTTGAGGCATGTAACTGATAAATAACATCCAAAATTTAAGCACCAACCAGGAGTCATTTGCCGTGTTTACAAGCCCTCAACTTACTTTGTAAATACCATGTCATATAATAAAAGGTGCTGGTTTGGCCACAAGAAATTACTGCTGAGTAGCCCTCACTTAAGAGGGCTGAATCTATGGGGAGATGCTTCAAAGCTGCTGTGTGTTTCAAGTTTCCGTTTCTAAGTTCAGAGCATCTTCTGTCTTAACTGAATGGAGGAATGGCACAGTGGCAAATGATACTTTTTCTGATCTCATGAGAGTGTTGTAGTAAATACAGAAAAATGAAAAAAAAAGAAAAAAAGAAAAAAACATGACTTCTGGTGGGGAAAAGTAGAGAATGAATAATAGCATATTCAGGACTGTCCACAAAGAACTAGAATTTAGTATATTTTGGGGAGGAAATCATCATCACCACTGGCTGCCCCTCCTAGGGGCCTCAGAATTGTGAGGGTAGGACTGAGCCTCTGCCGGCTTGCTCCTCTTGGGACAGAGGTCCTGAATTGAGGTGTGAGGGTCCCCAGTACAGGTCCTGGAGGATCCTCACAGAGATGCAGCACTTTCTGAATTTCCCTAGACTTCATTTGTTAATAAATTATATGTCATTCTCCCTTCTTAGGTGAGAGAAAGAAGCTCGTCTTCCTGGGTACACTAGCTATTCTGCTAGACACTGACTTAAAACCTTACTGTGAACCCAAGAAATCACTTGGTTTTGTTCTTTATCTTGAAATACCATTATTAAGGGTTCGGGTCCTATTTCTGTGATGCAACACTAGTCCATAGGCCTGTGCTTTGTGAGGAATTACGCCCAAATGTCAGGATCTAGCTGTGAGAAACCGGGACTCCCTACGGTTGTTTTCACAATAGAAGGGGACTGTTGTGTTAAATGTATGCTGCTGTAATACCTGTAATGCGAGTTCATATCCTGCTCACTGTTTTTGCAAGGATGTGTTACGGCTAGTGTCTGTGCTGGGTTTAAAGCCTGCCACTGAATTACAGAAGAAATTTAATGCCATGCATTAAAGACACATATGACCAGCTCTGGTCTCAGCAACAACAACAAAAAAGTTGCTCCCTTGACATGGTGAGCTTCAGAAATTGGTTCAGGTGCACTGAGGATTGATTTGAGAAGTGTCTCTGGCCTTACGGGACAGCGGTGAAAAGAAAGCTCAATGAAAGGATGTTGTAAAAGCAATGTGGGTAATAGGCAGTAGCCAAGATCAAGGAAATTGGAACAGGTGAACGTTCAAGGGGCACTCTCACTTTGAATTTGTGTTTTAACTGATTAGGAAAACAACCCAACAGTAAAGAGCAGATTAATGGTAGAACATTTTTTTGAGTATTAGATTTTTATTATTTTGTCTTTCATGGTAGGTCTCTTGGAAAAGTCTGCAAGCCCTGATCATGACAATGCTCAGGCCCATTCTTTCTCTTTTTCTTCATTATCTCTTTCTTGCTGAAATGTCTTCTGTCTCACTTCTGCTGGTAATAGTTTTTGATCAAGTGTCCTTCTCATATCTAGGAAACGATGCACACTACTGAAAAAAATGGTGGTGTTGGCTTCACAGGAGAAGTTGCTAAATGTGCCGAAGAAGTGAACTAAATAGAAGACAATACAGTAAATTTTAAAATTGCAAATAAAGTATGTCTGGTCTACTCTCTCCTGGTCAGTAACACTGCTGATTACATGAACAGATTTTTAACTTTCCTAGGGTAATGTGATTTTTCCAATTCATGCAGTTCTTTTTAATGTTTTGGCTGGCTTGCTGGAGGTTTGCAGAACCTAATCTTGAGAAGGTTATAGATAACCACTTGAGAGAGATCCTGAGCTAGAATACTAGGCTTTAACAGAGAAATCCTTCATCAGGTAAATTGAAATTCACAATGTACAGGACAACGAGCAAATTATTGTTACTGTGGCAAATCAGAACTACTAAAAACCATTGTGGCTAATGGCCAACTTTAGGTTTTATTCCGTATATTTTTTTAAGCTGGATCATACAACAGAACCTGACTTCTTTTCACGTCTTAGAGGAGTGATTGGAATAGCAGGACTTTAAAGCTAGAGTGAGGTTTTATTCAAATTTTCCAACTCCTTGGAGCTGTACTTCCAGAGGCAGTTCTTGAAGCAGGACCCATTATGCAGTGCACTCACCTTACAGAGGAGATGATTGAGTCCTAGACGGGTAGTCTTTGCTATTTAACGTTGGCTGTTTCTGTAAGAAATCAGATGAATTAGAGGGGCAGGAATAGACGCTAGTCACTTCAATTCACTGATTCTAGCATAGACAAAAATGCATATGGCTCTCCTCTCAGGATGTATGAAGCTAACTAAGATGCAGAATAATGGATATATACATTGGCCTGTCAAGTCCGGTATATTAATAAAGCGTTGTTCTGGTTATCTTTTCTGTATTTCAGATATATCATTCAGTTTTGTCACTTCCTTAGATGCCTTTTTTGTTTTTAGATCTCTCCTGGGCTTGTTTTATGAAGTGATTTTCTCCACTGAGCATGCAAGCACACTTGTTAGGATTTGATATATGTAAGCCACATATTTTATTATGGTGGATGTGTTCGTATAGGATTCTTATTGATTTTCTTGTGTTCTAGTCGATGATGAAGTGAAGCGATAATAAAGCGTGTATGTGTTGGGTTTGCTTTCTTTACCTCTGCTGTGACTTGGACACGCCATTGTAATTTTTTTAGATATGCCAAGCATAGTAGAGAAGTAATCTTTTTCCGAAAGTAAAACAATGTAGGATTACAGCAGTAACTGCTGTTAGCTGCTGCATTTGTCCTTTGCAGCCCACTCTTATATGCTGTTCTCATCCTTCTTGCTTCATTTTTCACTTTGGCATCATGGAAACATGGTTTTGGGCCTTTCTTTGTAACAAGCTTATTCTTGTTTCTGGTGAAGCCAGTACTAAAATTCATATTGGCTAAACAAACATCTAAAATAAATACTGTGCAAGTATGAAATGTTAGGACACAGTGTTTACATCTGTTACTAAATATTGCTTATCTATTTGCTGGTATTTCCAAAGGAGCTTTGTCCTTATGATATTAAGATGATAGCATCTCAAGCATACTTTGCTTAGCATGGGAAACTTGTACTACTCAACTTGTTGATGAAAAGTGGGTTTTATCCTTGCTGCAAAATCTAGAAAACCTGAAACGTAATTGCACAGATGTTGCACAGCATTTTATACAAATACATTGTGTATTGCTTGTAGGAGGCAATTGCTGGCTGTTGCTTTTCAAATAATGCTGTCGTGAAAGGCATTTTCATCTGGTGGTTCCTCATTTTCACCTGTCCTCTGAAGACCATTAACTTTAGATGTGTAGCAGGTGCGTATGAAACAAGTACTCAAGTTAATATTAATCTGCTGCGTGAATGTGGATATAAAGCCTGCTGGAGGTGTGTAACAGCCACTTTCACCAAAGCCCACAAAGAGGATTTGTATGGGAGAGAAAGAAAAATTGTGCAATGAACTGGTATTTATTTACACTCTTTGAGGAATGCCTTACCTAGTCTTAATTAGCATATTTCCATCAAAATAATAATGACATGGCTAATTTCCAAAAAAATACTTTCAAACTCTAAGAAAAAATTGTCTAAAGAAAATTGTCTAAAAATTGTCTCAAGAAAAGGAAAAAAATGAATTTGACCAATAGAACCTCCTGTATCATCAAGAAAATGCAGAATGCACAGGGACAATGCAAGAAGGCTGGCTGTATGATGATTGCCTGCTTGAGTTTTGGGTCAGTGTTCTGAAATACTGGCAACACAGCTCTGCTGCCTGCTGTCCAGGTGGGTCAGCCCTGGCTTCACACGCAGCAGAACTCTATCGATGTTCTCTTCCCCTTGGTCACTGCAGGCTTGGCTTTGCACTTCTTGCCCTTCTCAAACTTTTTTCTTCTTTGTTATCTGTAAGTTTAAAAGAAAAAACAAAACAAAAAGCAAACAAACAAAAACAGCCAACCAAAAAAAAACCAGGTCTTTATTTTGTAGCGAATAGAGATTACATCTCTTCTCCCAGGACTTGCTCAGGGTCAGTAATGACTTCTGTGAGAATGATTTATTGACTTCTCTGACCAGAATTAAAACTGTCACCAAAGGGCCTGCAGTCCCTAGACACCAGCTTGGCCTTCTCAGTCAATCTGTGAGAAAGATGGCTTTAGTGTTATATAGCAATTAAAAGACTTATTTTGTGGTGAGTAACTAAAGGGAAGTGGAGGGCAGAGAGAAAGGTTAACATACTGAAGCAGGAAGTAGTACAGAGCACTAATTCTGTCTCCTTTTCCATCATCTTCCCCCCTGCTGTCCATTTTCTACTTGCACTTTGTTAAAGTCTGGTTTATTGAACCGCCTTTGGGAACCTCAGAGGTATTGTGCAAAGGGTTAAGATTAGTGGGCTAAAATGCTCCAAGTTTCTTAAACCTAGCTTTGCGATAGAACCAAGGTGTATGTGATCATCAGCAATGTTACCATCCTTGGTTGCCACCAGTCTTTTACCCCTTCCAGCTGCGGACCTGTTGGGCGTTTTAATCCAAATTTGACAACAAAAGTAATGGCCTTTGTAGTGGAGGAGAGGGGATGCCCTTAGTGCTCTGCTGAGGAAACAGCATCACAGGTATAACCTTCAGTAGGCACTGGAGAATACAAGTGAAAAAGCTCTGTTGTGAGTGAGAATTGTAACAGAAATCTTGAGTTTGTTTGCTGCTTGTTGGAAACCAGCTGGCACCCAAATCCATAGGAGACTTCACTTCCTTTCCTTATGGTCCTACTTGTTTGGTCTTTTGGCTGTTTAGCACCCGTAGAATAGAGACGTCCCTGCGGAACTCAGTGCAATGTCTGTGTGGGTATCGGAGGCATTTCACAGGTACGGGTCTTGCTGGAACCAAGCTTGAGCAGAATCAGAGTATTGGGATTCCCTTTGGGTTGCTTCTATGGCAGGTTTCCAGCGGTTAGAGAAATAACGTCTTCTCTTGTGGTAATCTGCACCATAATATGCTGGGGAGAAACAATGCTTTTAGGATGGCTGGTTGATATTATGTGCTTTTGTCACTGCTTATTGCTCGGTGAGCGGTGTATCTGCGTGATAGACAGTAGCCCTGAAGATCCTACAGAACCATGCTAGGTGCGTGGTCCTGGTACTGCAGACTTCACCTGGTGTTGCCGCAGGGACGGATTGTGTCCGGGGATCGTTCAGCAGATCTGAGGATGTCCCTTTCTTACTGATAGGGCAGCCAGCATGCAACTGATTTTGTAGAGGGGCACTTGCAGATGGATTTTATAGCCACAGCTTCCTTTCCTGGCTGACCTCCCATGGTGAGGAATTGGTCTCAGAACTTAATACTGCAGGGCTTGAAATGTGATTCAGCCTGTTTTGCAGGACTTCCTAAATGCAGAAATATTTATTTTCCAAACAGATACTGTGAAATGTACAGAAATAAACACCACTGATTGTAATCAAAAAAGCATTAAATGACTTTCCAGACTTCCCAAGGAAGTCCGTGACATAGCTGTGAGTTGAACTCTAGTTTTCTGCATCTTAGCATGCTGTTCTAATGACCAGATCCTGCTATTTTAAACTTTATTATTATTTTTTTTACAATGGAAATGTTCATCACTGGTGCTTCTGTGTGCCGGACTGACTTTAGTATGTCACACCTGGACTGGAAAGCAGATCTCTTTCTCACTGAATCCTCTCTGTTATGTAAAGCTGTGGTGAACTGTAATGCCCAAGTATAGTAGAGATTTACAGCAATTTTTTTAAGTCGATACGAGTTTCCCTTACCTTACTCTGCCAGCATGTCTTAGTTTGCTCATTGGTGGAGCAAATGTGTCCATTGTGAGAGCTTACAGCTGTGCTTACCTGTCTGAGAGAATTTTATGTGAGGTAGGCAAAGATCCCTGGGGCCAGTTTAAGAGAACCAATTTAATTTAATGTGTGTACTAATCTGAATTTGAAATAACTCTCACAAGTCCTCCCACTCCTATTTCTAAGTACACAACTTTACACTACCACAGAGTTCATAGTGGAATGTCCATTTATTTCATGTTGATTGGGTCATAGTAAGCAAAGTATAAAATTAGTTCACTGCAATTTTTGGATAATAGAATAGGTCAGACCATTCCTGAGAAGTTTCTTTTTTTTAATTTTAAGCTGCTTCTAGTGGAAGGGACCTAGAATTGCTTAAAACAAGTTTTAAAATCCTTGAGTAGCAGATAATCTAAGTCAAACTCTCAGTCTAATGTCTTAGTGCAGTTTTGTAACTAATTCATGGATCCATGGATCATTGTGCAAGTGAGGTGTGTGATGTGGGTGATGCCATCAGAAATGCTTGCACATAGTCCTTGCCTACTTTCCCACCTACTCCTTGCCAGTGTCTGAGTGCTGCTTTTTTTGCTGTGTGTCTGTATTTTGGGTATGTTAATGTTTTTTTATACATGTCCCAAAAAAGTCAGCTATTCCTCATTTTCAGGCTTGAACAAAAAAGTTGGTAGCTGTCTCTGCTGGAGATAAGGTAAAACTGTTCTCATCCAAGTAGCCTGTGGGATGATGCAGATAGTGGTTTTTAGTCCAACTCAAATGTAGCTTGGCTTCCTGTGAAGAAAAAGGAGATGGTAACTGGCCTAAGGTTAAGCAGGTTTGTGGCTTATTAACATTTGTTTATTTACTTTCACTGAAGGTACATATGAGCCCTCAAATATGGACCCTCTCCAGGTCTTCATTTACATCCAGCCAAGAAAAAGGCAGTAGAATTAAAAGATCGAGTACAATCAAACCAGAATTTAAACCAAAACAACAAACGTTCTGCTTTGAACCTGGGAAAAGTCCTATTTCACTTGCTACCGCTTTTCAAGCTTCTGCAAACACAGATACACCCGAGTTTCTCTGTAGCTTCCATCGTTGGAGCTTCACCTTTGAGTAAGGTAGAGCTCTTATAGAACTCATGCTCCTCTAAATTAATAGATGACAAAGAGAACAAGGTTTTTAATTTGTTGTAAATTTTACTCTGAAATAATGTGTCAGTGATGATCTTAAAATGTAAAAGACTGTTGGCAGCAAACGATAAGAAATGTCAAGGAAAGGGCAGAAGTGAGGAAGGGATTTTAACATACTGGTGTCGTACTATGTCCTCTTTCTGATAAGCTGTAATGACAGTGGCTGTCAAAGATGTCAGGGAATGTCGGAGCCTTTCTTGAGACGTATCTCTCTATTATTGACAGGCAAGGAAAAATGCGTGCATGTGTGTACATGTGTGCGTGGCGGCCTAGAGATTGATCCCTTTTATTCTGGGTCAGAGAAAAAGATGAAAAGTTAAGTAACACTCTGATTCTCATCCATGATTATTGCATTTTCTTAAAGTCTTTGGTGCTATGTGCATCATTGTACCGTTTTTTCTGTGCTTCTGGTGTAATACTAGAGAACTAATGTACTTACAGATACATACATGGGTATATTATGTAAATACATGTACGTTTTAATCTCTGGCTGTGATATATGTATTAGTCCAGAAGGACTTATGTAACTATAAGCATCCTAAGAAAGGGATGAAAAGAATTTTTGCTTTCAGTGTCTTACCAAAATGGCTGTAGTAGAGTGCTCCAAATTCAGATACAGTCAGGTTTCTTCCTTCATCTGCAGGTGGGAGAGTTTTAGCATGGAAGTGTGTTCAGTGCCTTGTCTTTATGTTATGGCCCAGCTCCATGAGAGACTCTGAGATATTGAAATACAGGCAAATACTCATAGCATAGTTATATGTAGGATGAGACCTTTGTGCAAGTTGATGTGAACAAGGGATGGAATTGTCAAAATCTTGAATCTTTTGACTGGGTGCATTTTCAGTCCCCTGCTGTATCCAGGCCCTGTCTTTCAGAGGGTCGCTGTCCTTTGCTCTCTAATTTTGGTGATAATACCAAACTGTCTTCTGACAAAACTCCAGAGAAAGGAGAAAATTTACAGCAACAGGTTGGTCTTCTACGTTTCAGAAATGTCAGTGAAGTGATTTGCTAATCATGAACTTAAGCTTGTAGTCACTATGTGCATTTAAATTCCATTTGTGCCAACAGGATTTTTGCTGGAGTAAACAAACTGAGTCTAAGGAGCACATAAGAAGCATATGAAGAGATTTGTGGAATGTGAGATGCAAGTACTAGGACTGTGGGGAGAAATACTGCTTTAATTTTAAAAATAACCACAAAGAAAGAAGCAAATGGAACACCAAGATAGTTTATTTTCCTAGTCTGGGGACTCTGCTAATGTGCAATGCTTTTTTTTAAATGCTTCATCAGAAAAGTATCTGCTGATAGGTTATCCACTACTTGTGCAGGTGGAGAGCCATATGCAGACAGAAAAGAATGGTATATACACCCTGGATAGCATTAGTATTCAGGTTCACTGGTACAAACCCCTCTGCAGCATTCTGTTTGATGGCTGATTAGTCATTTAATGTCCAGCACCTTGTATGGGTTCATTTTTTTCAGCGACTGCTGCGGCCTTTCCATTATTTTGTGAAGCCGTAGCCATAAAACTGTTCTGAAGGAAACACGGAATCTGAAGGATAACAGTGTGTCGGCTGGTCTGGGTTATGAGAGCGACATCTTTAGTTCTTAAATTACCAAATAGTTCTTTGGAAAGCTGGACTCTAATCCTTTGGAAATATCTCCCCTAAATCAACTCACCATTAATTCGGCCTTTTGATAGCTGCTGAAATTGCCTTCTAGGGTATGTTTTGAGAGGGGATTTTTTCTGTCTTTTTTTTCTACCTGCTCCTCGTTTCCCCTGGTGCTCTAACATCACTGTTTTGAGGAACCTGTGGGACTGGATGGCAAGATTTATAGACTAGAATGTGTGACAGATTACACTGTAGATAATACTTGTGCGATCAAAGGTACCAGTTGTGTTTATAATGGTGGTTTTCCAGGTCCTTTGGGAAGTACAATTCCTATTTTTTGCACTAAAGAATTACTTCAGCTCTTGTAAGCCAGAGGAAATACAAATACAGAGAATCACAGCGAGGCCCTTTGTGCAGGAGAGTAACTTAACATTTGTTGAATATACCTTTTTTTTTATTAGAAACAGGGTTTCATTCTCTGATGATTTCCCTGAACATTTCTTTATCTTTCTGGGCTGCCACTTGGCCAGCCGCCTTCCAGAGCAGAATCACTTAGGTTGTGAAGTGCTGAGTGCAGGCTTCACGTTGCAGCAACCTGGAGGGCACAGGGACCGGGGAGAGCTCCTGCTCATCTCCTTTTCTGCAAGGTAGGGCTGGACTGGCAGCGCAAGGATTCCTGCTGCTTATTCTGTAGCCTAGCCAGCCATCTTCTGCCTGCTGCAACAGGAACAGCTGCTGTACAGCCAGGGTTTTCACACTCCTGCTGTTGCTTAACAATACAGCGTGCTATGCAAAAGCTTGAAGAAGCGTTCAGGGCCCCTCCGCTTAGCCCTCCTCCCTGCGTTTACATGACCTGCATATGTATATATGAAGATCCCTGCATTAAGCACGTAACGGGCTCGGGGCCTTGTAAACCATTAGGAGTGGGAGATGAGTCTAAGGATGTGGTTGATGCTTTGCTGCTGAGTTTGGAGTGTCATTCCATCCCAAATCTGCAGTCCAAGGCTTGCCTGAAGTGTGTTTTACTTTTCCTTATTTGCAGCCATATGTATCTGATGAAACCGAATAGGACAAATGTTTCTTGGCACTGTGGAGACTGGGGGAGCAGAAGGCTTTTGCCTGTGGATTTAGGGTTGGCTACTGCTGTTTGATGTAGGTGCTACAAAAAAGGGAATTTGTACCCCTAGTCCTACAAGTGCAGAGGTCTAGAATGACTTCTTACAAACAAAGCTTTCAGACAGTGCTGATATAAGGAGATAATTTGGGGTATGCGTATGTCATAAAGTAGGTTTTGCAAGAAGCAGAGCTGTTAAAGCTGAAATTATCAGATTGAAATGGTGTTTGGTGAATTAAGAACATGTACTAGAGACAATGAGTCAAAAGGGATCACCTGTTATTTGGAGTGCAGCTTCTGAATCCAAGAGGTGATGTTTTTACTTGATTTTTATTTACATTTAACTTAACATTGAAGCATCTCTCTTTGGAGAGTTCATTGGAAGGTCTTTCGTTTGTTTCTAAAATTTTCTTATGTCTGGGGACACTGCGGATACCTTATTGCCTCCAGATTTGCAAGCACTGACACATGACACAGCTCTTGAGGGGTGGTACTGAAAGTGGGAGCTCTAGAAGGCCAAGTGGAGTGGCTTCTAACCATGAACTTTGTTATCCCTTGCTGCCAGAAGCCTTTAGTTGGTATTTCTTCTGTGGTGTGTAACAACTGAGCTGGCACCTGAAGGCTTGATCCCAAGACCTGGGAAGTCAGTGCCCAGCTCTCAGGGGCATCAGTGTTGTAGGATCAGGGCACAAAATGGCAATTCCCTGCCTTACTGGAGGTGCATCCTGACATCTTCTGCTACAGGGCAAAAAGGGGGCATTCTGAACCTCATTCTCAGATGCTGAATAAAAGAAGCGGGACTGTCTGTTTTGTATTCAGCTCATGCTTATTGAAATCAGTATTGCAGGCTTGTAGTTTGGAGAAGTAACACAGTGGTTCCTTTTAATAATGGAAAACATCTACCTGAATCCATCGGTTAGATTTTATTTAACAAACATTTCTTTTTCCCTCCACCCTTCTTGTTTTGTTGCCACAGATGGCACCAGGCTAAAGATAAAGAATAAATGGTAAGTTACTGAGTAGTCAGCCTGGGGCAGGTTAGGGAATTAAAATGTGCGTGAAAAGAATGTTACTCCAACACTTTCCAAATTGTTGAAATAACAGGATTTATTGGGCTGAATATATCTGTGCTGGTGTTTGTATAAATAGCAGTGTTGGAGAGGGGTGGGTGGCTGCTTGTGTATTCCCATATTTCGTTCATTAACTCATTACAGCTTAACGGGGCTTTTGTTCTAATGCTGGTTGTGGTATTTTGATCTGAAATATGGGGGAAAAATGGGCAAGCACAAACGCTCGGAGAATGTATCCTTTCCAGTACCACCGTAGCAGGGTGAGTGAGAAGGGAGAGGGTTTGCAGCCTCTTTCACAGTTTATGACATGATTTGTTAAAGGAACAAGAATTTCTTACTCCCTGCCTGATAGGCCAGATAAATGAGATAAATAATCGCTCGTTGTTTCCTGCGCTTTGAATGACATTTCTCTATTGTCTTAAAGCCTCAGCGGAATGATCTCAACACAGTGGGCTTTGTTGAAACAAAAGCACTTGTGCCCCATGTCACTGCGAGCACGACAGGGGCAATGCTGATGTGATAGCACTGCAAGTGTTTGCGGTGGAGCCAGAGGGCCAAATGTGAGATCCTCAGCATCAGAGGATCAGGGCGTTTACAACCCTCTGCTTTTCTGTCCTGGAAGAACAGCCTGTTTCACAGGAACATCAGTTTTTGTGCCTTGTCATTTCACCAATTGCATCATGCAGGCAGATTTCAAATGCCTTAAGAGTAACCATAGTAACTGCAGAGCACTTAAATAAGCTGAAGGAAAAGGAATTCCCTCCCTTGTAAAACCCTTCAGTCAAGCAGGCTTTAAAGGTGCAGTAAGATTCAAATACCCCTCTGCTGCACAGTGGCATCACTCCCTGGTTTCAGCGAGGTTACGGGGCTCTGCAGGTCTCTCTGCTTGCAGAGGTACCTGCAGAGCAGATCCACCCATGGGCATAGCTGTCGCAGGAGCTCTGACTGCGTATACAAGGATGGAGCCGTCTCCATGTGTGCCTGCCTGTCTGCTCGGCCAGGCACGCGTGCGCTCACGCATTTGCTGCTCTGCTCCTGGAAAGCATCACGTGGATTACCTGACACGGGGCTACGACTCCTCTTGCATTCTTAGGCGAGCTGGGTCAAAGCCTTGGGTTTTACTTGGACAGGGTTTCTGTGCTCAGTTGGGGAAGGATTGTGAATCTGCTCTTACATGTGTGGAGTGAGAACTGTTGTGCACTTGAGCAGGCCCCCTTCCAAGTGCAATGTAATACGCTTGGCTGTTGTGCAATATCCCAATGCCATCCATGTGAGAATGCCTGGAAGAGATCGGGTTTGAGCCTTCCTTTTGTTGTGACAGTGAGAAAATCCAAATTGCCTTTTTGCTCTTTACCTAAGCTTATCCTTACCTCTGGCTCTTTGCCTGTTCCCTTTACTCTGCAAGCTGAAAACCAGGGTGCCGTATTGTTATGGAGGCCTGGAAAGTTTTATTCAGAAGATCTGTCTAGCTGTTACTTTATTGATTCATTGAATAATTCTATCAGATTTATCCTTACATTGATTTCAATGAACCATGGTGCTTGCTGGTGCTTTGATTCTTGTAGCTACTTCTGTGGGTTTCCCTTCATCTTTACAACTTCTCCTTACTTCTTCTTGTTCTTACTCCTGTTATAAAGTGACAGTGTAAATGCATCTAATCGAGATCAATCATCTAGCTTTTCTGAAAAACACAAGGGCTAAGTTAGGTACAAACAAACGAAGCAGTTGTTTGTACTTGCTTAGCTGAATGTCCTAATGAAGCAGTTCTGTACTGACGGGAGATTTTGGTGTCTGTCCTAGTTGCTAAGACAATTCACAGAATCACAGAATCGTCTAGGTTGGAAGAGACCTCCAAGATCATCTAGTCCAACCTCAGCCCTAACACTAACAAGTCCTCCACTAAACCATATCACTAAGGGCTACATCTAAACGTCTTTTAAAGACCTCCAGGGATGGTGACTCAACCACCTCCCTGGGCAGTCCATTCCAGTGCCTAACAACCCTTCCAGTAAAGAAGTTCTTCCTAACATCCAACCTAAACCTCCCCTGGCGCAACTTTAGCCCATTCCCCCTCGTCCTGTCACCAGGCACGTGGGAGAACAGACCAACCCCCACCTCGCTACAGCCTCCTTTAAGGTACCTGTAGAGAGCGATGAGGTCTCCCCTGAGCCTCCTCTTCTCCAGGCTGAACACTCCCAGCTCCCTCAGCCGCTCCTCGTAAGACTTGTTCTCCAGACCCCTCACCAGCTTCGTTGCCCCTCTCTGGACTCGCTCGAGCACCTCCATGTCCTTCTTGTAGCGAGGGGCCCAAAGCTGAACACAGTACTTGAGGTGCGGCCTCACCAGAGCCGAGTACAGGGGGACAATCACCTCCCTAGACCTGCTGGCCACACTGCTTCTTATGCAAGCCAGGATGCTGTTGGCCTTCTTGGCCACCTGAGCACACTGCTGGCTCATATTCAGCCGACTATCAACCAATACTCCCAGGTCCTTCTCTGCCAGGCAGCTTTCTAACCACTCATCTCCCAGCCCGTAACACTGCTTGGGGTTGTTGTGCCCCAGCTGCAGAACCGGGCACTTGGCCTTCTTGAACTTCATACAGTTGGCCTCAGCCCATCGCTCCAGCCTATCCAGATCCTCCTGCAGAGCCTTCTTGAGCAGATCGACACACGCACCTAACTTGGTGTCATCTGCAAACTTACTGAGGGTGCACTCGATCCCCTCATCCAGGTCATCGATAAAGATATTAAAGAGGACCGGCCCCAGCACTGAGCCCTGGGGGACTCTACTGGTAACCGGCCTCCAACTGGATTTGGCTCCATTCACCACAACTCTTTGGGCCCGGCCATCCAGCCAGTTTTTAACCCAGCGAAGCGTACGCCAGTCCAAGCCACGAGCAGCCAGTTTCTTGAGGAGAATGTTGTGGGAAACGGTGTCAAAAGCCTTACTGAAGTCAAGGTAGACCACATCCACAGCCTTCCCCTCATCCACCAAGTGCGTCACTTGGTCATAGAAGGAGATCGGGTTAGTCAAGCAGGACCTGCCTTTCATAAACCCATGCTGACTGGGCCTGATCGCCTGGTTGCCCTGCAAGTGCCGCGTGATGACATTCAAGATAATCTGTCCCATGAGCTTCCCTGGCACTGAGGTCAAGCTAACAGGCCTATAGTTCCCTGGGTCTACCCCCCGGCCCTTCTTGTAGATGGGCGTCACATTTGCTAGCTGCCAGTCGACTGGGACCTCCCCTGATAGCCAGGACTGACGATAAATAATGGAAAGCGGCTTGGCCATCTCCTCCGCCAGTTCGCTCAGTACCCTCGGGTGGATCTCATCCGGCCCCATCGACTTGCGTATGGAATTAAAGTGTTCTTGTAGATGAAATGGTTGTCTTGTTTGGCATAGCAGTGAGAATTAAAAAAAAAAAAGGCTAATTTTTGAGTCTATTTATAGATTTAATAAAAAAAAATCTTCATCTTTCATTCAAGGCCAATATTTTAAATCTTGGTGATTAGTTATTATACTTCTGAAAAACCAATTTGCTAACAAATTGACTGATTAAGAAATGGAGTTAAGTACTGGCCATTAGCAACTTAGCAGTTGGCCTTTACAGTGTTAGCATTTTTTGTTCTTTGGAGGCATAAAGCAGTGGCTTGTGCTCCAAGCTTGCCACAGTACCCATACCAGAAATACAGGCGTTCTGATTCTTTGTTGGGCTAACCCCAAGACAAGCTAGATGTTGACTGAAGTGTGATTAGTCTCTTCCCTTTGAAATTGGCCACTACAAAAACAGTATGAATTTTGTTTTGTGTTATTCTTTGCCCAAATTTTTCTAAGGGAAGATTCTCCTAGCCCCTTCCGGAATCATACTTGCAAATATTTTCCTGCCAGTGCTCCTCTGGTTGAGCAGCCCTCACTACAGATCACTTTCCTAGAGGGCTGCCATCAGCCCATAGCACCTTCCTGCAGCCATGGGATTTCTGTGGGCTCTTTAACTTGAGCACAGCTGCAGAGATCAATAGGCTCTGTGATGAAGTATGCTGAACAGGCATGTTTTGGAGTCATCGCCCTGGGAAGGAGGGTGGAAAGCTCCCTGACCTTGTGGAGACAGAAGGGAGGGAAGGTGACATGTACACCTCCTGGCGAGGAAGTGGGAATGAAAAGGCGAGGTAACACACCTTCGAGACATCTTGGTCAACAGTTACAGGAGTTCTGAATTTGGGCCTCATTTTCCTGTGTGAGATATTGTCATTTTTCTTGCTGTATAGGGAGAGTGCTTTCTCTTCCCTCCCTACTTCAAAAGTTGGCTCAGTTTGTGATCAGCTTCTTTTAGGCACTTTGTTGTCACAATGAAAAATTATAATACATGGAACAACTTTTTTTTTTTTTACTAATTTGGACAAAAAAAAAAGTCTGTAGTTTAAAATATTCAATTGTGAAACATTACCTTCCCTTAGATTAATGTCAACACTATCTAAAACCCCTCAGACTCAGTGGACTGAATTAACTTATAGAAGAAGTGAAGTAAAGTACCAGATCTGAGCAGGGGTACAGCCTCCATGGAATCTACAAAGCCTGATCCACAACCATTGGTCTTTGGAGCAGGTAAAGACAAGCTAACCAAGTGCTCTTTGACAATGGCTGGAGTCTCAGGTTACTCATAGCTTGGGCTACTGTATAAACAGGGAAGGTTTTAGGGGTTAGAAAGATGTTGTTGTTCTGAGAAGTGGAGAGAAACATTTCCTCTGCTGTATTTCATGAGGGTAGCTTGTGGGACCGTGGTAGTTTGAGAGCTGAGGTGATTGTGGTTCAGCACAGCAGAATTTGAATGCACCTTATCTCCTTCTTCTGCAGCGTGGCTTATGCTTCTGACTAGTAACTGCAAGCAGTTGCTGCTTCTCTGGACTACTGGAGGCTGGCCAGTTGTGAAGCCAAAACGTTATATGAACTCCTTGAAAAGGAACGTATTTATACAATGGGTAGCAATATAGATATATCATGCACATTTTGATAGAGAAATAAAAACACACATTTACACTTCCAATCTCTGATTTTACAGTGATGATTTACAACCCTATTAACACTTGGCAATCCAAGGTCTGGAGAATAATATCAAACCATCTGTTTATGCCCCTGTAGGGCTGCTTGTAGCCATGATGTTGTGTTTCAAATACATCATTGCAACTCAAATGCTGGGAATCTTGTTGCATATCTTGGATTTTTTCTTTTGCCTGCAGAGTGATGGCAGATGTGCAAGATACACATTTTTTTCTGTAATTGGGTATGCTGTAAATAGTTGAAATTCCACAATCTGCAAAATTTTTGACTTTTATTCCTGTATAGCCTGAAAAAAATAGGGAAGGGGCCCTCAAGGAGAAGCTGGTATGCACTAGAAACAATATAAAATGTCTGCTTTTTAGAGAAGAGAAGTGCCATTTCCAGCAAATAGTTTTCAGGCGGTGCTGTCATGCTAATTCTCCTCTTGACAACATATTCCTCTCTCTTTGGCATTGTGCTTTGATACTGCTCAATCTAATTGGGGACTTAACTGACTTTAGGCTAAATTCTGTACTATGGATAGTGTGCATACTGCTGCACAGCAGATAGAGCACAGACATGCCCCTCCACTAAAAGTCTCTTTTTTTTCCTTTCTTTCCTTCTTCTCTGGTAACTCTAAGGACTGACTATTCTTTAGCGAGAATCTTCAGAAAAGAATATGGCAAAGAATGTTGGTCACACGCAGGAAGTTATCACACTTCCACCAACTGATGAGAGGTGTTACCTTTAGGATTAAACTTTCCCATGCTTGGACTATGCCAAGCAGCATGCTATTGCGGGGCAAAAACCCCGAGAAATGACCTCATGAAACCCTGTGTAATTTACCGGGGAAGGTGCAGTCAGTAAGTGCAGTTCCCAGCTGGAGAACACCAGCAGCACGACTTTCCATGTGGAAGATGGCATTGGTGATGCCTTCTGGTTTAAGCTGTGTGCCGTTATAAGCTGGATGTAATTACTCCTTTTGGTCCCAAGCTGTAGGGAGTAGGTTAGATGGGAATAACTCTCAGGAGGGGACTGGGGTCAGCAGTGCTATGGGGATTAAAATGGGCACGTGATACAAACCCTGTTTTCTGGTCATCATTGTGATATAACATGTAATCTATCTGCTTTTAATTATTCATTATGTTGGAAAGGCTTACAGTAACAGACCAAAAAGACAGCATCTCAGCACATAGATCGTGAAGCCATTCTGAACAGCAGAGTGTGCAGGAATTTGCTTTTCGTTTTGCCTACTTAGGTTTCTCCACTTAATGAAGATTTGGTCTGTGATATCCCAAATGTATCTTACGTGCTACTATCATTACTCATTCATAACCAACTGTATAAATGAATACCTGGTAAGGAGAATATTCCTTGAAGGACTGTGGACAAGAACAGAAAATTTCTTCTGGGATGATTCTTGTTATGCCTTTATATGTGCAAAGAACTACTTTAGAAGTAGTTCTCTTAGAAGAGCAGAGAGAGAATTGCAGTGCCAATAACTGGATCTGTTCCAGTTTGATTTTTTGAAAATGTGTTTTAGGGCTAGTTTCCAATGTATAGCATGTTATTTATACCTCTAAGCCTGGAATACGCTTTTCCTGTTTGTCAATTGTATGTACAATGCAGGAAAACTTGTCATGTTCATACATTTTATGTGGCAGGAGGATCTGAATTCAGCTGGCTTCTGTTTCAGATATAAATACTATGTTCATGTCACAGATGCGGGGCATTTGGAAGAATTACGCCTCCAGAGTTTCACTTATGCAGTATCACAATATGCAGATATGGGGTAAGAAAATAAGGATATTGATGAGGGGAGGCCATGCAGAGACTTGGAACAGACCCTCAGGAGGCCCTGCAACAAGGACAGCCAGCCCAACCTCCCAAGCTTACTTCTGAAAAGGGGTGGGATGGAAAAACCATTCAGGATTTCAGCTGCCTGTGTGGAATTGGTCCTGGTGGGATGGCTCATCCAGTGGGTAAGCACCATCTTCCTGCAGAGCCATTCTGTGGCCCTGTGGGGTCTGTCATTCCAGTGGGGAGACGGAGAAGAAGCAAACATTTAGATGCAGCTCAGGATCTTTCCCCTCATCTATGTGCTTGCTTGGCGCACACGGCAGCGTGCTGACCATAATCCTGTATTAATGATATTGCCAACCATTCCCCGCAGGAGGAGACACCGATGTCACAGCTAGAAGATTATGACCTCTTAGGAGAATGGGTAGGAGAGAAAAGGCAGGATTAAGGGCAGGTAGATGGGGAGTGAGAAAATTCTTTATTAAAGCATAAGTCTTTATCTAAACTTCATTGGTTCTTTGACAGAAGAATTGATAACAAGCTCAGAGGAGAAGCTCATGGAAAAATGGCTTTTATTTTTGCAAATCTGGTCATGGAATCTTTATATGTGCCTATTGATCTCATGCCTGTGCCCCACCCAAAGCAAGTTCATCCCTCCAGGATTTCTTCTGTATTAAAGCAGGTTTTCTTCTGCGGCTTCAAGGGGCTCCTTGCTTTGTTTATTCTGTTTGTAAACAAATGCTCTTTCTGAGGGTCGGGAGCGAGGAGCACATATGAACCACCTGCATGCAGCCTGCATTTGGGTAGGGCAGAAGAGATCCACGAGCTTTTTTTATATAAACTCAGTGCTTCTAATTAACTAGACATCACAACAGCTATGTTGAGGTAGGTTACTGTTTGCTGGGGAAATGCTGTCTGTTTATGTAATATAGCAGTGACAGTAGAGATGTAGCTTTTATATAGCTTTATATTTGTGTGCATGTCTCTATGCATCTCCCTTTAAAATCTATTCTTATTTCCAGTCCAGTAGTTTAATCTGATCAATACTTCCTCAAATGTTGCAGGTCAGGAAAGGTATATTGTACGTGTCACTCTCCGGAAATTAAATCTGATCTCACTGCATCTGTGACATATCTGCAGGACCCCTCTGAATAACTCTGCTTCTTTGCTAGTGTAATTGAAAGAAGGATTTGACTACCTCTGGGATTTTTTAAGCTCCTGAGGGAGTAAGGTACCAATTCTCATTGAAGAGCAATGGCCATAGGGTGCTTAATTTCCATAAACTGATTTAAAAATCTTACCGAGTGTGAATATTAACATTTGGGTAGGAACTAAGGTTGGCTTTGTAATCCCTGGTAAAAGGGATTTGATTCAAAACTTATAGAAGGGCGGAAGAAATTGAATAATATACTTTGATTAAAAAAAAGTGGTAAAGTTCTGTGGACCTTACTGGAGCTACAGTGGCTTCTACCCTCAGTCAGTTGGCTTAGTAAGTTTAAAGTATGTCCCCCTACAGAGGCTCTTCAGAAATTAAGAGAAGATCAAGATGAGAGGAAATACAAAGGGAGGAGGGAAAAAGTGTTATGTTGATATTCAGACATCAGAATTGCCTCCCATGCTCTTGGCTGGAGGAATTAGAAACACAACAAAGCTTTGAAAAACTTTACAGTGTGCAACCTGAGGTCCCAAAGGCAGGTCTCTAGAAGTGGCTGCCCTGTCTGTGTTTGTCTTACGGTTTGCTTTCTCTTGGTGATTTGTCAGGCAGGGACACAGCACTGATTTGGGATTGCCAACCATTACAGAACTAGTTCAGCTGGCCCGCTTGGCTGTCAGTGTCAGGGTGGTTTCAGATGTGTCAGAGAGCGCCCTGAGCTCCTGTCGTTAGTGTCACCAGCGATGGCTGTGTAGAGTGACCAGCGGGATGAATGCAATACTTGTTTATAGGAGCACTGACTTAGCAACAACACTCTAACCACTGTAACTGTGTAATTTTATTAACTATATTTCCTCTTTTCATTTTCTTCCTCGTGTTTCTTTTAGTTTGTTGCTGACTGGTTTCAAATTATTGATGTCTTCCATGAATGTTTATTAGAACTTGTCTTTTTATACTCTTCCTGCATATGCTTTACATGCATACATTAGGCTGTGGAGTTGTTTGGGAATGGGTGCTCATCGACAAAGGCAATACAAATTCATGTTCAGCAGCAGCTTTTAGCAGAGATGTGTTCACAAAAAAAAAGCAAGGAAAAAGAGTCCTTATGCCCAATTCTCTCATGCCTAACAAAACAAAATAGATCACATCCTAGATTTCAAATGTCAAATCACAGGAAACAACAGTAACAACAAATACCACTGAATAGGCAATGAGCTTGTAAAAATTACAGTATGCAAACAAGAAGCGTGAACTTCGTGAAATGTCTTAGCTGTTCCAAATTGTTTGCAAGAGGCTAGTGCTGCATGGCTCGTGGATTAGGGGGCTTAAGGAGGCACTGCTCTCTCTGGAGGTCTCTTATCTCATGCAGGCAGCTCTGCCTGCTTTGTGTACCTGCATGAAACTCACCCACTGTAATGGTGTAACCACCTTGAAAATGGTGCCAGTGGAACAGGGGAGAAACATCGACTTGACAGTAGCAAGGAGCAAAAGGGAAAGCAAACCAGAAACTGAGGATCGAGGACCAAGCAGGGGAGAGGGGATGGGTACCCCCTTCTCCTGGCAGCCTGCCCCTGTCGTGGGCGACAGCACGACAGCACGACGATTGCTTTGTGTATTCCCTCATTACGGTTCATCTGCAGAACTGTAGGGGCAGCAGTGGGAAACCCTGCATTGCTCCTGTCCTGTCAGTAAACAGTGGGTTTGAACTGTGAGCATTTTCAATCTATTTCGATATATTTATCTTCCTAAACCACTAAATGACTCGGAAATAAACCTATTTTGACTTCTTCAAGATGTGAGCGCTGAACAGGTTAAAAAGGGAAACAAGCTAAAAGCTCTGTTTCCTTTGCCTGAAAATCCACTGATGCAGGATGAAATTAAAGGCTATAAATAGCTCCTGTCCCTTCAGCTTCATCATGCAAGCTTCGGCTGTGCGCAAGGATTAGAAGAAGACAGAATGGATTTCTGTGTGGCGTCAACAAAAGTCAAGGATTATGCCCACTGTGCACATTGTATTGTTCATTTCTCATGGGCCCTCCCAGGGAAATTAAATCCCTTCTGATGCTCAAGGTGCAGGGAGCAGAGGCGGCTTTGAGCAGGACACGTGCATTGCAAAGCAATTTTACACAGTAGCACTTAGCTTCCCGTGGGTCTGCACCATCAACCCCTGGCTTCATTGTTGCGCAGGCAGACGACCCAGCACGGATCATAGCAGCAGGGGCTGGGGCTTTCCAGGCTCGGAGCTGGAGCTAACATCAATGAAGTTAATTTCTGCTGAACACATTTTAAAAATGACATGGATGTTTGTTCTTCGTGTCACCGCTCCTTCACTCTGCTCCCTTCTCTCATGCAAATCTTGCGTTGCATGAGCACTGCGCTGCAGTGACTAGTGTCTGGTGACATAAGGTTTTCAGAGCTAACTGCAAATAGAGCCTTGTGGTATGTGTAAGGCTCCAGAAGATAGGATGCCATTTCTTTCCTTAAAATAGCAGTCAAGGTTGCCACGACCTTAATGTGAAAAGTTATTGCATCTTTCCTTTCTCTTCTCCACTCCCCCCCCCATTGTGTGTGTAATTAGAAAACATTTCTTTCAAGGAGAAGGATTATAAAAAATTTTATTATTAAAAATAAAGTAAAAGCATACTCCATAGTATTTGTCCAAAAGGTAGACAAATAAGATTTAGATGAGGTTTGACAGTGCAAAGCACCTTGCAGAATTGGATCCACAGCTGCATATGTATTTAGAGCTGTATAATTACAAGCACTATTAATATCTCTGCTTTATATACAGTAACTGCAGGGGAAAGAAGGGCAAGGGAGGAGTAACTTTGGACTGCAACCCTACTACTGTGTGAATAACAGCTGATATCTGCTCTGGACATTAGAAAATAATAGTGGTGGTAATTGCTACTAGCTGATAACAAGCTTTTATCTACATATCATTTGTTCATTATCACAAATATATACCTTGCGACTGCTAGGTCTTCAACTTTTTGAGGCAACACCATAGGCCTTCCAGTAAAATGTCTGCAAGTCAGCGTTAGTTAGGGCAGCACTAAAACCTGTCCTGGTACTGAAGCCTTCCTAGTAGCCTCCATAGGAAAAGAAATGGCTGAGGATACAGAATTTGCAATAGCTGTAGAAAGTCATCAAAAAGCCTTTTTTTTAGATCTAATAAAGCATTTTTGCAGTCAAGCCTTGTGGATACATCTAGTATTATGGTGTACATGTTTAATTGCCACTTCCAACAGACGAGCAACAAAGATTCATCCTTCTTCCTGACCTCGTAGTCCTGTTGGCCCCCACCTGCTGATTTGATGGAAGTCATTCCTTTCTTACTGCAGCACTGAGGAGAACAGTCTCAATCCTCTGGGAATTCAGAAGGTAAAAGGAAAAGTCACGTGCTTTCTTATACTTTGAAGCCTAAACAGGTTTGTGCTGGCCATTAGACTGTGAACCTACCAGTTTTGCAGAAATGTGATCTTACTTTTGAAGACGTTAGCACGCTGTAGTGTTGGGACTTCCTTCAGTGAGATTGTGGATGCCAGTCTGATTGAGAGGACTCGCTGACTGGTAGATCTCAAGGTTATCCAGGCAATTCCACAACACGTGTTTTTTTTTTTTATAGGCACATCCATTATCACCACATCCATTGTAGCCATCCAGCTATAAGTGTCTATCAGTGATTGCTTTTAAAGCATTAGGATAAAGAACAAATAGGAACACAAGGAATGGCAAATTAAGCTTGTGTTTCTTTAGGGCTGGGCAAGCTGCTGCCTCATGTTATCTCTGCCTTGAATTAGCAATGGGAAAAGTTCGTTCATTTGTTCATGTTCAATGTCATCAGCATGAAGACAAAAAGCCTCGATTTGGACTCCCTAGTCACCACGAAGAGGTTCGAAAGGCTGCTGGATGCAGCCGTTCCTCACAGTCAGGCCGTTCCCTCTCCCGCTGTCCTTGAAGGTTGAAACTTACCGGGGCCTGCTTCCTCCGTGTCTAGCATCTCACTGCAATGCACAGTGATCAGAGAGTGCTGAGAGCAGTCACGCTTTGCAGTAGGCTGTGTTCCTGGGCTCCAGTTGGCTGACACGGCCGCTGGGGCACTGGCTGACAGCTCCAGTGCTGTCATCAGCCAGCCCTTTTTCTCCTGGAGGCACTGCTCAGGGACTCCAGTGCAGATTCAACTTTTATCTGATTCTGTTGAGGATGCCCACTATTAAACAGGTCTTTTGCCAGCTATGTAAGAAGCCTTTATCTGGTCCAAACTCACCTGCAGTTTGTACTTTGAAAACTCTAGTGGTTAGACTCTTGTAAATATTTTTGGTTTAATTTATTTATTGATTACTCTTCCCCATGGCTGAGCTAAACAATGCTCTGCTCAGTGCTCCGTGGCAAAGGAAAGTTTCTTTCTCTCTGAAAGTTAATCCAGTCATCCTAAGGGTGACATGCCATGCACTGACGGTAACAGAAAGTCAATAAAAACAACATATTGTTTATGTTTTTGTAATATACTTTTTTATATTTTAGTAAATTTTTATACATAATGTTTAAAATAACCAATAGTTGTATTGACTATATTGTCACCTGTAGACAGAAGGAAAGGCGGGAGCACAGGAATGACTTACTCCATTAGTGCTGAATCCTGCCTGTTTCGTCTTTCCATCTCCCGTAACGCTGTAAAGCAGCAATCCTGATGGAGTAAAGCAGCAAGTGCTCTAGCTGGAGGTATATCAATTAAACATACACTTGAGAACATCCATTGGGAAAGTAAGATTTAGTAATTGCTGTTGCAGAATATTACCCTCCTTTCCCATTGCCCTCACCTCTTTTCTGGTCTTTTCTTCTAAGCTGCAGCCCCTCACTCCATCAGCTGTATTAGAATGGCAGTTGCCCAAACAGGCCCCATGAGGACTTGTAGTTTTGGGCCCAGTTCTGCATCTGCTCTGAAGTTGCCTACCCCTTAACCTCAGCTGGTGTTGATTACAACCGCTCCCATTGACTTCAGTGAGTAAGAACAGACTCAAATCCTTTAAATTGTTTTACTACCAGAAGCTAAGGCAGTGACTGTAAGTGGGACTGCTCCGCATGGGGTGGATGCCCAGCGGTGAGCGCTCTGTGGAGCCCAGAACTCGGTGTATCGTACCATTCTGCGTATCTCTGATGTAAGGATGTGTTCCTGAGCAGACAGATGGCATCGCCCACCAGGGGATTATCAGGTTCTCCCTTGTGGAAGTAAAAATCTTTCATTCAGCACTTTCTGAGAAGAGGGAAGAAATAGAACAGCCAAACTCCTGAAGAGACTAGCCAGCTGCTGCCTTGCCATTTTTGACCCTATCCTTGACGTAGTTCCTTGTGAAACAAATAGTGCAAAATGGCATCATTTCTCCCCAGTGAAGCCTTAAAATATGTAGGCAAAGGAGTCAGAGCCATTACTATTCCTAGACATCCATCCAGTCAGACAAGCAGATGGAAAAGCACAAACCGTTCTCGGAGAGAGTAGGAAATATGGACCAATGCCTATAGCTTGGTTTCTATGCCAAAAGAACAGTGGGAGATCAGCAAGAGTAGGGATCCCAGTAGACAAAGCCACCAAATAACGCTCACTAAAAGACCTAAAATACCTTGACTTGAAATGTAATTGTATAAAGTTTGCCATCTGAAGAATCTTGTTTGGTTTTTTGGAGAACAAAAGAAAATATTAATCTGATGGCTATAGCAATTTGACAGGTGCCCAGTTTGTAGTGTCAATAATCAAGATGCGTTTGTGACCAGGAGGACGTGACAAGTCATGCAGCGCACCAGACTGCATCTCACACGTTGGTGAATTGAAAATGAGAACAAAGAGCAGTGCTGTTGCTTGCATGTAGTGTTATTCGCTGTGTAAAGAGATGGTAGGCTGCATGAGAGGGACAAAGGCTGCGAGGAGGTGACAGATGAAAGATACGAGTTGGGGCAATAGAAATACATAAACAACCTCTGTGTGATGCTGTTACTGAAGTTAAAGTCTTTGCTAGGCCAGTTACATTTTGAGATGCTTGCTGGAGAGTAGAGGAGAAGGAGGAATGCAGTGTGTGTTAACTGGCAAGCTGTGCTGCACAAGGTGGTATGGAAAAGAGGAAAAGTGAGGAAAGGAGATGAAGGATACGGAAAAGGCAGAGGCTTGACAAGAAAGCGTGAATTAAGTCTTGCCTGATATCAAGTGTTTGTGGAACAGTAGTTATCTCAAGGCTTGAGTAAGATATCATTGAAGAAGAAATGCAGCAATCCAGATGGTTCAAGATAGAGCCAGGGCAGGGGGGGCATGCGAATGGAAAGATACTCCTGCAGAAGGCAAGCGTGATCACTGGTGCCAGTGCTACCATGCGGTGCTGACCTCTGCGTTTACCAGGTTTGAAGTTCTCCTTGCAGATGGATTGTGCAGGTACCAGAAGCTGTAATGACGAGCTCGAGTGTGTCAGCAGTGTTGTGCTGCATGAGCGGTGCCTGAGTGTAGTCAATTAACAGGGCAAGGAGAACGTACAGTGTGAGAAGCAGATCAAAGGGCCTCACTGAAGATGTGCAATAGCTTTTGCCACAGGATTATTTTCTAGACGCAGCATAACCCAAAGCACTGGGCATCTGAACCTGTAGCTGGTAGCTCCTCCCCCATGAAGCATGCGAGAAGGTAAGATAACATTAGAAAGGGACCAAATTAAATCACATATTGTGGCTCTTAATTAGTGAGACCATTGACAGAAGCGTGGAACTTGTGGTCGAGTAGGATAAAAAAATCCATCAGTCATGTTTCAGAAAATTTGAAATGAAATGAAATGAAAGGATAACCTGGGCAGATGGCAATATGGGCGTTCTGGTTTGCCTGTATGAATCTGAGATTCTCCATAACTAACGCTTGACTATAGGGTAGAAGAAAATTTTCAGAAGATGTATTTACCAGTGAACTCAAGCAAAATCATTCAGGGTGCTTTCATGTAACAGGTAGTAACCTGCACATGCCTGAAGTGAGCAATGCCAAAGCTACAGTCAGAAATTAAGTTTTTGGACTAGGGAAAACGTGGGAAGTTTCCTTAAAGCAATGGAATATGCAGGCCAGTGCCAAGCATTGCAGCCTCGAAACTGACGTGAAGATAAGGGGCTTTCTTCTTTCAACTTGATCTCCTTTTTCATATCATTTTAAAATACTTGTCAAGAGTAAAAGCTTTATCATTCCTCCTCCATTCTATAAAATCTTTAAATATTTAAATGAAAATCTTTAAATCAAAGCTTTTTTTTTCAGGTTTTGATAAAAACTCTTTAAAAAAATATTAATTTATTTACTCTTTATTTATGGTTCTTTTACAAGCTTTGAAGTAGGGAACAGTGGGGATGTTAACAGGTTGAGGAGGGTTACCTGGTGATTTTGTTGTAGAAGATGTCTTCTGCTGAGACTCCTTAAATCGGTCATTCATAATGTATGCCTGTGCATCTGAGAACAGCAGCGCCCCGCTGTGAGACTGTGTTTTCCCTCACTCTGATGGAAGGGAGATGTTAGGCAGGAATATGAAGTCTCTTAGTTCCCATTAGGGCGGTATTTTATTTTCTAGGCTGGCATTTTAAGAAGCTGCACCTTTTTTATCTCAGAGAAGTTGGTCAGCACTCACAAAGTGGGCATACCAAAGTGCTTTTCTAAATCAAGACAAGACCCATGTGCAGCTTCTTTAAGCATACAAGGCACCTAGATTTCCTCAGAATTATCATTAGGGCTAAGTTCTTCCTAGACACGTAGACAATATCTAGCTTGGTTCTCTTCCATGGTAAATAATTTATACATCCATCTTACTTCCTTTGTCCTTGCCCTTGTACCTTCCATGTCATGGGAGGTAACCCCACCCTGAAGCCAGATTTCATAGGATTCCTTCATGAATATTACTTGTGAAAAAGATTCCTCCCCCTGCAGGATTCCAGTCCTGGACCCTGCGCAAAGAGAGGTCTCCAGGCTTGTTTCACTTAGTGGTTGTTCCTTTTGCTTCTTTGATCCGTTGTTGTGGAGAGTCTCTGGAAGGAGATAACAGGTATTTCATTCTCAAGCTACACAGGCTGGTAAAAAGCAGGTGAGGCCACACCAACGGGTGGGGTGTAGGACTTCCTGGTCCTCGGTAGGTCCATTTTGGGATGTATTTATTTTTCTGCTCTTACTCGCAAAAACCCAGACTGTCAAAGACATATAAGCATCTGTTTTCCATGGAAAACAGTGAAATACAGCTTCTTAAATACCTCCTTCCTCATCTCGGGGGGGGGGGGGGAAGGAGTAAATAATACCTCATGTTTATTATAAGGATAAATATACAAAAGATTGTAAGGTGTTCTATTACCCTAGCAATGGCAGGGAGTAGTCCATATTTATTAGAACAGGAGCAGATCAATATCACACCCTATCCATGTATCAGCCACCTACCACCTCACTTCATAAGGAGCTGGAACAATGGGCTGTCACAGGAGAGTTAATGGATTGTTGACCTGCCTTACGGTGACCTTCTACATTATTAAAAACACAATGTTTCCTCTATTTTGTGGGCTTTGCTGTTTGGGTGCAGAATGCAGCTGACCTTTGGGGAAAAGAGCTTTGTACATGTGTCTAGAAGACATTTTTAGAAACAATGTAGGATATTCTCATGTTCTGTATTGCCTCTTCAGACAGTGCGTGTCTGCTTTGTGTACAGTGTCTGTTGTGTTCTTTTTCTTTGATTTTTGTTTGTTACTTCAAATAGCACATTTACCACTGAATTTCTGTGTACCTGGAGATCAGGTCTCACCCACTTCGAGGTAGGAAAGAGTTCATGGAGTCATTCAATTTAAGAAGAGATGGTAGACCCAGTTTTCTGGGAAGAATTCTAGGCTGGGAAATCATGCTTTTTAAATTTTTTTGTTTTTGTTTTTGTTAATTTCTTCTCCCCGCCTTTCACTCTGTGTCTTAAGCAGTCTTGTAGTATTGGCCTATTTTAGTGAACAGCTATCACATTTCACCGTAAAAGATACTGCATTTCAGCGAGAGAAGAAGCAGTTCCAATATTCACCTTTTGAAAAGCGCTTTGGGAATCGCATAGATAAATCCCATACAAATATGTGTTTTGTCTCTGTAGGGGTTTGTTTAACCACTTCGTCAGATTAGGCAACTTGTCTTGTTTCCAGGAAGAGATGCCAGGTATGACTTCAGGCTTACACATCCTACTGGATTTCAGGACTGTGTTCACTGACTAAGAATATATTCATGTAGGTTTTAAGCATTCCATGTCTGTGTGCTGGGATTATAGATATTTCTGTTAATTTCTGCTGCCAGTGGGCAGCCAAACAATGTTTAGCACGCATTTGCTTATTGTGCTTGCACATTAAAAATCATTGCAATTTGATGTGAGTATTCAGTGTCTGAAATCTGATCAGTGTGTTATTTTGTTTGGATACTTGAATCCCATTATTTATTCTAGAGTGGGATTTATCTTGCCTAGCCAAGCATTTTAGTGGAGGTCTCGGGTAAGGTACTTGTGTTGACTCCCCAGAATAAAGAGAAACAAAGGAAGATTGCAAGCTTTCAGGAAAAGCTATGGGCTTCTCTAAGATTTTAAAACAGAAGTCTGGCTTTTCATGTGATGATGTTCCTTTAAAATGTTTATGCCCCTTCACTTCTCCCCTTTGTCTTTCTGCAAGTAAAATCGTTGCTGTACTCTTCCTAGAGGCAGCACAAAAGGGCGAGGAACATGGAAGAGCAGAAATCAATTTCTTCCATTTGTAGGAATGTAAAGGCCATACTCACGTGCACAACTGAAAGCATGTTTGCTTTGCAAATGAACTGTACGACTTGATATCTTGTGTTCACACTTAGAATTAGAGGATGTATGCAGCCCAGAAGAGCTGGAGAGAGAAACCTGCAGGTAGGGAGTCCAGAGGATGGGTCTACGTTGTTTCATGTACAAGAGATGACGGTCAGAGAATAGCATCGTGCTGTAACAGTTCTGTTTGCTGGTTTCTGTACCACGCATCCTCAGATGTCTGCAGTGCCTAAACCTAAATAATTTGAGGCTTTCCTTTCTGCCTCCTGCTTCCGTAATCTATTCTGATCTGTTTGCCAGGGCAGAGACAGCAGCGCTCCTGTATGAAATCTCAAAAGAAACGTTTGGCTCTTGCTGTCCTCTCCAAACTCGTTCAGGTGGGGAGCAAGCAGAGGGAGAAGGTGGCTTTGCCTGTGTTGCCATGCCCCAACCTTTGTGCTGCAGAGCCTGCATGAGGAAACAAGGGAGAGAGGCAGCTGCGTTTGCCTGTTGTCACTGCCTAATAGAACACAATGATTTCCATCTTTTCCCATCTGCCTGTGGGGGAGAGGCGCCGATAAGGCCTTGGGATTGGTTACAATCTACAGAAATCACAAAGCAGATGGATATTGAGCAGATAAGCGTTAATCTGTCCTGGGAGAGGATTAATCGGGTGAAAGATGGCAATCTATGCGTGCGGGTGCGTGCGGGTGTGTGGGGCAGGGCTGGGGGGGAGCGGTGGGCAGCTGGTGCTGCTCACGTCTCTTCTGGTCCTGCTTTTGTCCTGCTGCTGTGCCGTGATGGGAAGTAAGGCCTGGCTCCTGCACAGGTCTTATTCTTCTGATTTCCACTGGACTTTGACATCTGAGCAGAATGTTGTCCATGTTTTATACAGCTAATTTTTTTTTTTCAGCTCTTTAGCTTTATAGCTCAGCTTTGTGTTCATCCCATTGCTGAAACAAATTCTGTAGCGTTTTATCTGCTTTTCCTCTTTCGTCTTAGCCAGCATAGTGTTTCTTCGTAATTTGCAAGCCTGGTATTTTCCCCCCAATGCATTCAGTGATTACGTGACATTCGATTTAAGTTATTTTTCTGACGTGTGCAGCATTTTATCTGAGAATCCCTACATGTTTTGCAGGCATTAGTTAATTAATCCTTACTACATCCTGAAGGTAAAGCATTAGAGACCTGTTTTTTTTTTTTTTTTAATGTGTTTTTTTTTCCCCTAGAAGTTTTTGGATACATCTAGCACTTGTCTGAATTTGGAGTTGCAGTACTAAGCACTTCTGCAATTCAGCCCTTACATCCATGAACAGGTGGGTATGCTATGAGCAGTGGAGCCAAAGCTGTGACCCTTACTGATAGAAAAGGGCAGTGGGATCAAAACTGGAGATAAAAGCATACCAGTGACAAAGACGGGAACAAACCAGTGAATCCAGCCTTTTAATCTCCTTGGTTTTCACCACAAAATACAGTGCTTTTCTGATGCTGCACACTGAATGCTAGTCTTTTTATTTCTCTCTGAAATACAGCTCTGCCTTTTACTGCTTTCCACTCATGGTTCACACGATTCCTTTTTCTTCATATCCCTCTCTCTTGCACCTTAATTGCTTTTCTCTGGAAAAGAATATGCAGTGATGCCAGTGTCCTCTCACAGCTGTCTTCTAATGTTCCTTTTCTTTTTCACTGGCTTGGTTGCCAGCATCTGTGAAAGCTCTGGCAGCCTTGCACAAAGCCAGAAGGTTCTGAAACCTCTGGAATTATGTGGAGGGGAGAAAGGCAAATCCAGTGCTGCTGTTCTGCCATGGGGTTAGCTCTGTGTCTGCACTGACTTTACTGGTGAGTGCTTGAACAGCATGATGTAGTTCGTGTATGAGAGAGATAATTGCATGCCACGATCAGGTTTTCAAAGTGGCCCCAACTTGATGCCTTATATTTATGTGCTCTGAACGTTTATTTCCATATGTAAATGAGCTTAATCACAAATGCATGTAAAAATAGCCTTTTATAGATTTAAACCCCCCAATCTGTCTATTCCTATAGCAGTAGTGTGGTAAGTAAATGCTCTCTTTGGCAAATTACGTGGGCATTTAGGAGTTTTTCATTCATCATGCGTGCCCAGTAGTGATCCCCAAAGAAGAACCAAAACCGGGGATCTCTCACTCTACAATTTGTGTTGGGTAGACCCAAGCAGACTAGGCAACGTGCAGTGTCTTTGATCAGTCTTGGGTTTTCCCCTTTCCTCCCTCGAAAATGAGCATTCAAAATCTTTTTTTCAAAGCAGAGTAGAGAGGTTTTACTGCCACAAGCCTGGCCTGGGTGGCAGTTGTTACCGGCTCTGTGGCTGGGCAAGTGCTGGGCCGTGCTCTGCCAAACGCCCTGGCAGTGCCAGGGATGTTCTTAGTGTGTTTTTATGATAAAGCAGTTGCTGTAGATAAGACAGGTATGTTGGTTATCTTTGGTCTGTCTTACTGGAGAACTTGCCAAAGACATGACAGGAGAGACAGAGGCAGGCAATCGTGAACTGGGAGTAAGGTGCTATTTTTATTTTTATTACAGTTACGGTATTTTATTGGTGGTAGAAATTGATGAGGAGTTTTCCCCTCGTAAATCAAGACGGATGTCTTTCAAACGATACAGCCTGTGATCCTGATCACAGTTTGCAGGTTATTTTGCAGGATATTGGATGAGGTAGGTAGTGGTCCTTTCTGGCCTCAAATCTTTTACCTAAATAGCAAGACATTGGGGATCTTCAGACTGGAGATGCTGTTTTGAGCCACCTGATGGTCTTTTTTTCCACATTAGGGTAGTGGGGGGGGGATTAAGGAAATCCATTCTTCTGTCCTTACTCTTCCTGTAATTTGTGCCTGAGTCTGTAAAAGTACTTTCTCCCCCCTATTTTGTGCTTCTGAACGTCCTGAGGTTGTTTTAGAAGTTTCCTGTGGTCAGACAGTTTGCCAGAATTTGCCATGACACTCAGGGTAGAAAAGGAAAAGCTTTTGAGACCTCAAGTTATTAAAGCCAAGGGAACACACTGGGAAAATAAATTGCCACCAGCATGAACTGAAGTAGAAATACTTGGTAACTTGCTGTCAGCTGTGTTTTTTTCTTTCCTAAGTAAAATTACAGACTTGTTAATTTTTCTCCCAACCTTGTCATTTTTATGGTGATTTTCTTTACTCTCCTTGCAGTTTAGTTTTGCATCCTTTCAGCCTCGCTTTAGGAACAGCTTTTCCTGTCTCATTGCTACCATTTCCTTGATCTGTGGTTCTTATTTATGCAGTTGTTTTGTCACAGCCTGTGTTTCTGAGAGGTAAACGGACAGAGCAAGGTTAGATGCTGGCAACTAAGATAGATCAAATTGAATATCTAATGTTCTTCAAAGATCCAGCTCGTAAAGGGCTGGATCCAGGGCTGCTATGGTCAAAAAAAAAAAAAAAGAATTCTATAGATTCTGTGGCTTGAGATGAAATCTAAATGTCCAAAATGGCTTTCTGCTAATTTTATTTTTAAGTCATTCTCTACATTCCTGTTCAGACCCAAAGCGAGGGCTCTCTTCTTTCATCACAGCAAAAGTTTGCCAGAGTCTATTTTGCGTAATAGAGTAAAATAAAATAATAAAAAAAAAATCTGCAGTGGATTGTCCCTTTGTAATTTGTTCAACAGATTTGACAGAGACAAAATTTCTGTTCTAGGTGAGAATGTGTGAGTATACCCAGTGGTTAGGAGGTAGCATTAAACCAAATATAAAACTTTTTAGATACAGCATTCACTAAGCTGTAATGAAACCCGTGACTGAGTCAAAGCAAACAAAAATAGAGTCAAAATTGAAAACATTCATTTTTGCTTTCCCCCTGCCCTTTTTCTTCTTGCAGTGAAATTCACCTCTGAACGCTTTAATCCCTGCAGTCCACTGGTAATCAAGGTACCAGCCATAACGCCCCTTGCCCTGCTGTAATTCACTTCCCAGGACAGAAGTCACTTTGAAATGTCAGGGAGGTAAAATGAGCCCTGTGGAGGACAGTCTTATATTTGGGTTGATTGTACAGATTTAGTCTAGACGGCGGGGTGCTGTGATGTGTTAGACGAGAGGAAGAGGGCTGCTTGAGGAGTACTTAAGTGATGTTATAAAAGGAGGTGAAGGTATGAATTGCAAGTCAGTGTTTCCCATTTTATTTCAAGGGGGTATATCTGGTGTACAGAAGTATTCAGGCACCATGGGTATGGGACTAGAAGTCTCAGTGTACAAATAAATGTTCCAACTCATTTGTTTGAGGAAAATTGGAGCCCTTTGGGCTGTGCTGGGATCAGTCAAGAAACTGAAATATAGAGTCTGCAGCTATTTGCATGAAATGTTTTAATTATTTAGAGAGATGATCGCGCTGGGAAATACTTAATATGCACCAAATCCTTAGCTAATATAAATTGACATAGCTCCATTCAAGTCTCCAGCCAAGGATTAGAGCTGATTGAAAAACAGGAAATGGCAATGACAAAAAATGAGCTAGCTGAAGATATCTACTTTGTTTTAGTTCCATTTGTTTCAAAAAGGAGGAGACTTTTCATATTTTTGGGGAAAAAAAAAACAACACATTTTGTTTCACTTAAACTCTGTGGCTTGCTTGTCTTCTTTTCATTTTTAGATTTTCTTTTTGTATTTTTGTTGGTATAAAAGAGAATATGAAGGAACAGAGTATCAGTGACTAAAAAGATGAGAAGTCGTCAGCTTGGAGTTTTTTGGTTCCACAAATGGTGCATTCTTTCTGTTACCATTTTTTCAGTATTTCTCTTTTTTTTCTTTTTTTCATATAAAAAAGTACATCTTTTGAGCGTCAATGTGGCCGAAGTATCTTCAAGTACTTTTATCATTTTTGCTTCTTACGCTACTTTTTCTGGACCCACCATACTAATTTTAACACAGTGACCTGGATGTCACTTCAGTAAAATAACCATTGTACTGGGACAGGGGATCTGGCACGTGGCCCCTCTTAGACCTCCGAGTCTTTCTCCCTGAAAGCGCGAGATCCTAACGTAACGAGACTTTACTTGAAGCAAGATGTTTCCAGCTTGCTTTCCCCCTTCCCCCTTCATTTCTTAATTTAATTGTTTCTGGTTTTCTGCCTTCTCACTATTAGAAATGTCATGTTGTTTAGTTATCAGCATGCTCATTTGGAGAAGTTTATTAAAGGCGACGTAGAGTTTCTGACATACTAGTGGCAGAAAAGTGAAATGGATTTCATGGCTCGTTTGGTAAAATGCTCCTTTTTCAGCTGGTGCACTTAATGTGACTGTTAGCTGCTTAAGAAAATTGTTGCCCAAAAGAGACAGGGTGCTTCTTGTGAAAGTAGTAATTAATTAATGCAGAGGGGGAGAGCTGGTTCTGCTGAATAACTTTGTGTGCGATGATTTCAAGTGAAATTTCTCTCATGCTACTGGATCCACATCGCACTTCACTGACGCGCACTTGGGCGACGTTCAGGTGCATGGTCCAGCTGCAGTTTTCCATCATTGCTAACATAGCTGGGAGCAGCAGGCTTTTCTGCACGCACTGCCACACCGTGCCTGCGCTGAGCGATCCAGGTACAGACAGAAGTGCATTATTTGATCGTTTTCGCTGCCAGGGCTTTCTAGGGTGGTTGTTTCAGTCACTCAGGAGATCTGGCAGGCCGTAGGCAGCTCTTCTTTAGCCAGAAACCCTCAGTTCAGAAGTCTCTACAGATTTTTTATGGCTTTTTACGCAAGTCAAAATTGCAACTAAGTGCCTAAGTTTATTTGCTTGAGGGCATCTGCATTAAAAAGTTGGTGTTAGGAAAGTGGGAGGAGGACTAAATGTGTGATGAATTTTTAGGGGGGGGGGTAAGAAGGGGAAGCAGGAATCTTTTCAAAATATACCTTGTTTATAATGCTAGACTGTCTTCCTTTTTTTTTCACCATAAATCTTGTGGTGAACAAAATTCACACCTGGCGGTGCAAGAAAGAAGCTTGGTGTTCCTTGGTACAAGTCCCCAGAGCATTTCTGTTAAGCTTTCTTAAGTGTAAGTTTCTAATCTGTATCAGAAACCATTTTACCAAGTCCCATAAAGCAGTGATGAGCCATGATGATGCCATGAGCTCTACGCAGGAGTGGAGAAAGGGGAGAAAAGGGGAACCAGGATAAGCAGTAGGATAGACTTTATAAAGATAGCTTGAGTCTCACTATCGTACAGGTGGTGTTAAGGGAGGTGGAAAGGAAGTGGCTGGCTCGGGAGCTGCGTCCCAGTTCCCAGCTGTCCCCATGGGCACAGCAGCCATGCTCATTTCAGGGACGATTTGGAATGCTTGCATATTTCAGGGAATGGAAATAAAATAATAAAACGGTTTGGCACTTCTCTGACACTACTTTATAGTTCGGTGCAGATTTTTCTTTTCCTCTTTTATTCTTAGAATTTATGCAGTCCCAAATGTGCTGAGTGACAGGCCCCTGTTTTCAGGACTGGGAGACTGGTCCATAATGGTCTGAGAGGGGCCACTGAGTGTGTGAAATAACAGTTTGAAACCTCATACTTCAAGATGTTCAAGGTTTTTAAGAGTGCACATAATGATGGAGAGAAAGAATGGGTTGAAGAAATTTACTACAAGGATTCGAAAAACATATTTTTTCTAAATAAATCCTAAAAGACATACTTCAACATTTTGCTATTTTTGGTATCCAGACTTGGAAAGTGATAAATAATCATAGTTTTCTGTAGGTAATGGCTGCTATTTTAGGTTTTTCTTTCAGGTTGAGGTGAAGGAAGCAGAAGTGATAGAACAGGGAAATACAGATAAAGACACTCAAAGAAGTTGAAAAACTTTGGTCTCCATTGGTTTAGATGAGGAGTGGTGGGAACATTATGTTCTATGTACAGAATGTGAATCAGACATTAACACCCATTCTGCACTACCAGAAAGGAGATTAAAAATGTAAGAGGTGTCATAAGGAAGGTGCTTGGAGCACTAGCATGCCGATATGCATTCTGGCGAGAGAAGTAGGCTTTGCACTTCTTTGCTGGCTAAAAAAGCTGCTTTAAAAAAAAAAAAAAAGGAAGAAAAAAATAAAACACTTTTATGTACACACATGCACACACAAATGTGCTTGTATGAAAGCGATGGGCAGAGTAGCTCTGCAGGATTGTTCCTAGCTGGGCTGTCTTTTTGCTGTTGTTAAACTTGTAGTTGCAGCCTGTCTACTGCTGCGTTTGATCTTTTCGTTATGTGCTGGCAGTCGAGACTGAAGAAAAGCAAAAGAAAATGTATTGAAATACATTGAGCAACAGGAATAGCAGCAGCATTGCACCTTCTCCATCTTGGGAGACTGTAGATGCTTCCAGGGACGACTGAGGGGCCTGATCAATGACATACCTAATTACATGTTTCTAAGAAGGGATGGAGGTGGGGGTGCAAGGTCTGACATTGCCCTACCCAGGCAGTGGTATTGCATTTGCATGGGCTATCTTCTGCATTTGTAATTGAGTGCTTAGTTGAAAAGTTACCACTTCTTTTAGAAATTATTATTTCTGGTTTGTGTAGTTCCAAGGGAATATATACTGCACATATATACTGCTTTATCAGCTCTTTCTGTCTTCCCCTGGGTCGTACCAACTTTTACTGTAACTGCTTTCTGGTTTTTGAAGAAGTAAGGCCAGCAGAGGTGGTTTCTGTGAAAGTGGAGTTGGCTCAAGTGGAACTGTGCTGAAGGAGAGAGCTCATCAGGGTTTGTCAGCTTGTATGATGGATGTAGAAAAAGCTGAATGTCAGGGTTTTTTTGTGGGGTTCAAATACTTGTGCTTTGTGTATTCCTGTTTGCAGGACAAAATACTTTAAATAGTTTTATGCTTTCTGGGTGGTAAAGGTGGGAGATGATGCAAGCAGAGTGCAAGTGTGAAAGATCAGAAACCTGGTGGCAGAATCACAAGAGGAATATACAGATCCCATGCAACCCAGTCTGTGCTTAACGTAATTTATTTTCACTGCTCAGAGTATAGTATAGTTTAAATAGCAAGTGGAGGAGGAAATACACTCATTTAATCTCAGTTTGTAGTCTGACACATAGTGTACCACATGTAGCAGTGGCTGCTGTCTTTTCATGTTTGATACTTTTGAGGTATGTATATGTGTGCCCTTTCGAAGTGTTTCAGGATAGCAATAGATTTGGACTTGATCCTCTTTCACTTGCATCGATACAAACCTAAGGAAATTCAGCCTGCATCTTCTCCTTCCAAGAAGACTTTTACTGGGATTTGGAGAGTTGTTCACAGAGTAAGAAGCAGCAAGGAGTGCAGAACATGCTGGTGGAAATTGTGACGGACAAAGCATTGCATACCCAGGGCAGTACTTCTGGAAGAGTTGTTCAGCATTTCCAAGCCTGTTTGACAGAACAATATTTAAAGTAATTAATGTGTCTGATTGCCTTGGAGTCATTGAATCATTAGATTTTACTCCCCACCCTGTGAGATGTGAAGCCATTATCTCCGTTACACAAAGAAGAAACTGAAAGATGTAATAAATTAAGCAACTTGTTCAAAGTCACACAGAGAATCACTAACTAAAGAGGGCTTGAGCCCAGGTGTCCTGAATCCCAGCCCAGTGTCTCATTCACCAAGCCATCCCTCATAGCTCTTCCTTGTCTCCTGTCACACAGGGCTTTGCCTTGAGGGCTTATGAGCTCCAGCCTTCTTGTAACAATGCTATTTCAGCAGAGAGATTATTTTTCTTGGGTGAATCTGGTCTTTCAGTAATTAACTTTTTTTTCTTCTAGATATGTGAAATGGTTTTGAGTTAGATCAATACATATATATATATATATAGGAGGAGTATAAGGGGAGTGCATGAACACATGTAAGCATCAGCCCATGGGAAATGAGTAAGTGCTCCACACCTTGCTGAGAGTAATTTAAAATAACATTGCCCTCACTATAATTCATCTCATTGTTCCAATGAAGCAGACTAGCATGGGGTCATATTAATAATTTAAACATCTTACCCCCTCAGCCATCTCCCTCTTCAATAGAAGAATTAGCACTTAGCAGAGCATCGTTGTTTTAGCTTTTGAAGACTTTAATTGGTGTTTCAAAGTGTGCGACCTCATTCACTCACAGAGCATTACTCATTCATTTTCTCTCTCCTCAGAAGTTGACTAGAGATCAGGTTTGTTTATTTATTTCCCCCAAATGTTTATAAGCAGTTTGGTGCTTTAAGGAATTAGAAAATTGTTATGTTGTCACCTCCCCAGTTATCGTTCAGGTCCAAAGCCTGTCAGAATAGTGTAACGCTCTCCTGCAGGTTGTTGCAGATTTGTGTGTCTGGACACCTGCAGAAGAAGTGGTCAGAGTACCCGACTTTACTATGTTCCAGTCCTTGCTGGCACCACATCTCACTCTTCCTTGTCACCTCTCCTGTTAATTCCTTACAGTTGGAGGGAGACCTTTGTCATTACCCTCTTCCATGCATCTTTTGAGCGGAAAAAAACAAACCATGAAGATCATTCTGTACAGTCCTATAAGAATGAAATATTTGAAAATAACTTCAAGTAAGGGGCAAAATAAAGCTTGAACAAAGCTCCACTCTGACCATCAATCCCCTGCTCCTGATTCAAACCCGTGTCTTGAATGTATAGAAAAAATATTGATGTCTAAAACCCAGGATTACGATATGTAAATGAATTTACAGTGGTCCTGAGTTTACTCTAACAACAACAATAAAACCCTCTTGTATGATCTTGTGAAAGAAATCTATCAAATTAAACAAAAAACAAAAAAACAAACAAAAAAAAACAGTCGTGCCTGTCTTGATATTGCTTGTAGTCTTGTCCATACCTCTAAGTTTATAAAACCTAAAGTAAGGTGTCCACAGCTGCCCCCAAATTAATAATATAAAATACTTAATTTTAGTAATAGTTTCTCTCAGTTTACCTCTACAGGTCATAGGGAAACTTTGGGACATTTGCATCCCGATACTATAACCTGTTCCTGTCTTTGTGGTTAGTATAAACTATGTACCAACCAGTTCTCCAACATTAAAAATATGCAAATTACATCTTACCTTTCAAAATGAAACAGTAGTTCCAGTTTTTATCCTTCCATACTGAACCTTAGTAGTGTGTGTGTGCCCTAACCGTAAGATTTAGTATGGTGTAAGTATTGTTTGCTGCCTGAAAATTATTAACAGTGCATTCACACAAAGATGGGTGATCGCTTTTCAGACCAAATTGTTCCAAGCCTGACCATAGCCCTAGGTTTAAAAATAAGCTAGGTCCAAAAACATGACCCCCAAAAATTTACCTCTTGGACCTTGCAGAAAAAAAAGGAGTATTTCCATCTTTCATCCTGTGCAAAACCCAAAACCTAACTCCAGCTCTGATCGTATGTGAATGCCTGTTCCTGGAGACTAAGCTCGTGTATATATCGGGTGCTCACATACATGAACAGTAAGACATTCAGATCATCTCATGCCCATCCTCAGCTTAATTCTGTAATTTGTGAACCATGAAGTCATAATCTTGTTTCTGTTGCCACAGACTCTAAACCTAACTCAGGCTTTATGTCTAGCTTTTGGTAAGGAGTGCATACCTTACTTCTGCTCCATGTTGTGTAAGATAGTAGTGTATGTGTAGCTTTGAACAATGGATCACTAGTGCTGCCCCTAATTTTAGAATAAGATTGTCAAACTATTGGTATTTTCCCTTGGCTTGTTAGGCAAAATTTGCATAAGTGAGAAGTGAGCCAAGCTTTCCTATTCGTAGACGTTCCAAACTCAAACCTAATTCTGGGCTTGTACACTGGCACTCAGCACTACTTCGAGATGATGAATGAAATGCTAACATTTCCTGTTAGCATGCTCTCAGTTTACCTCTGTTAATCTCAGAATAGAAAACAATATCTCTGGCTCTGTATTTTTGACTCTCTTAAATGCTATTCTTAATTTGTGTTCCTGCAGACTCTTCCCTAAAGTAGGGGCTTATGGTTGCTGAAAATTAAGCATAAAGTATTCTGTTAATACTGCTTATCTAGCTCTGGGGCTGCCTATTAACAGCAGTACGTAGATATTCTTCATCCCATATATCTCAAACCTTACCTTTCAGATCCAAACCCTGGGTGTGAGTAAACACTAAGCACTTGGTCTTGCCCAAAACGAGGAATAAAACACTGACATCTAATGATGCCATCAGTCATCCTACCCTTAGAGACTGCAAACCAAAGTGATGGCCTGGGCTCACCAACCTGTCTTGTTCTGATGGCAAATCTTAGATTTTACTTTACATATGGGGGACTTTTCATACTATAGTGGCATTTTTAAACTCAGACCTGTACTATCCTAATCTAGATCTTAACCAACTCCCTACTCTTAATGCTTAATTTTAATTGCATGCTAGGAACCTAATGTTGCTGAACATTAAGACTAAACTACTGAAATCTGCCTGTACTGGTACTCAGTTTATTGTCACAACCTTGGGACGAAGTGTCGGCTTAATCCTGGTGTTTTTCCTACCACCCTAAGCTCTGTGAGTTTTCAATTCTGCCTCTTCTCTGCTGACAAAACTGACCGATTTGTACCTTAGCTTGCCAGGTCAGGAAGCCATTTGCTGTAGTGATGCAAAGTTGAGTGAGCGATGTTGGGGTCCTTTTTTTTTTTTTGAGAATGTGTTCAAGTTACTGGATCAATAAGCAGAGGTCACTGTAACCCAGTAAGTACTAGTCTTCATTTTGCTCTAAAAGAAATAATTTAAACTGTAAAAACCTCATTAGTGCCTGTATCTTGCTTGTGCAGGCAGGGTTGGACATGAACCCCTGGGAAGCAGTCATGGATTCCTTTCCAGTAGCTGGATATCAAATGTGAGGAAGCCTGGAGTAATAACGTTAGCTCTGCTCTTCCTCAGTGTGCCAGCACACTTCTTGCACATTCTACCTTATCCTTTGATACCTGTTTGTCTCAGGGTTTCTTCCTTCTGTGTTTCTTCCCTCTGGTTCACCTTGGCTGCTCTGAGGTACCTCTCTCATCGCAGTATCACTCATCTCTTTCATCCTCGCTTGACCAATCTCACCCTTTGTGTGCCTTGCCCACTTCCCCATCACTGTTCCTTCCAGAGTGCGGGATGTGGGAAGGCATCCAGGGAGTGATTCTGTGAGCTCCCCTGCTAGGTGCTGCTGATACAGGGATCTCAGCTTTTGAAGAAGGGAACACCTTTGCTTGGGGCTTAAGGAGGAAGCTGCTAGGTACAAGGACACAGGAGTGGCAGAGATATCTACCTGACATGGAGAGGGCTGTGTTCAGGAGAGAGGTAAGGTGGAATCAAGCTGACCATCCTGTGCACCATGCAGGTTTGTGGCAGTGCTGATTTTATTTCCATAAAACGGGTTCTCACTTTGCTATCAGCCATGCTTTGCTTTCAAGGTGTTTTACTAAAACTGAGCAGTCCCCTTTGTTGGCAGTGGTCCTTGAACAAGGTCCTTGGCAGGATGACTTTGGATTCTGATGGCACTTCAATGTTTAGAATAAGTTTTGTGGTCCTTTTTAAGTGAACAGGCAGCATCAGATTTAAAGTCTTGTATCTTAAACAAGGTTGGTTGAGGTCAGTAGTGGCTTAGTGTATCTATCAACAAAGAAATTCTGCTTTGGGGGTCTCTGAAACAGAAGGCAGCCCTTTTTACCCGTATTCAGCACAACAATCTGATACAGGAGCCCCAGGACTTTAAATGAGGAGTTGAGCTGAGGCTGTGTGTTCATAGGCATCAAAAGGTAACAACTTCTGAGTTCCCGACTTCAGTGTCCACAGAGAATCCGTTCTGCCTGGCCAGAATCCCCCCCTCAGAGCTGCCTGCATGTAGGAGCCTTTGATCCTGGGTCTCAAAGGGCTGTGCAGTATTGCTGTGTGCTGCTAAATAATTGCCATGCTTCATCCCAGGGACGGGAACTCTGTGTCCTATGGGGAATGGCATGTGTAGTGGCTGATAAACCGGTATGTTAATCCTGCTAATGCTTGTGTGAATCCGCTCAATCTGACAGTGTTGCACCATCCCATGGTAACAGGATTGTATGGGTGACTCGAGTCTGTAGCTTGTGGTGAACTTCGTCGTGTTTTCAAATAGTAATCGCGGTGATTGCTTAGGCTCTGTTTTTCTTTCCAATAAGTTGTAACATAGTTGTGGTTCTCCTTAGTTTGCAAATACTGTGATGCATCACGTTTTCTGCAAAAATAGCTAGAGGTGAGCTCCCAAGCACAAAGTCTTGACTGGAGTCAAGAACAAGATTGGTTTTGCTTGTAAATCAGCATCCTCAATAACAGCGGCACTAACAATAACAATTCTTTACTCCTGTATTAGCATTTTTATCTATAGCTTTTAAGGAGTTTTATTATGGTATTACATTCTCCAGTTTACAAATGGAAGAGTAGAAAGATAAATCATAGAGGTAGGAGTGAGTAAACTAGAGAGGCCTTGGGGGAAAAAGGTATTATCCAAAAAATTGACTTCTGTGGTTTTATGTTTTCCCCTGCCCCATGAAACGCGCTGTGAGTCTACTCCAGTCTGACTTTGCATTCTGTCCACACTTTGTCCTCTGTCACAACTGGTCTAAGCTGGTGTAATTCCTCTGAAGCTGGTGATTCTGCCTCTAATTCTTATCTCTTGCCTTTGTATTTCAGTTAACTTTCCTTGAGGTAATTTCCATTTCATTTGTGTGTTTATTTTGGCACCATTTTTTGTGCTTCCTTTCCGCTAGTACTGTTTGAACAGCTTGGAAGGATGGATTTTGTTTAGCTTCAAGAATCCCCCCAAGGTTTGTTTCAGGGGGAGGGAATCTGCAGGCACACTGCCTTTGAATCAGTCTTTGCAAGCGTCTCACAGGAGAGACGTGCCCCTGCCTCCCTTCCCTTCCACCGCAGGCTCCGGCAGAAAGAATCCCATTTGTGTTTCCCCCTCTCATGTCTGTGTGTTTTGTTCCTAGCGCAGATGCAGATGGTTAGTACTGACAGGCTTCGCAACGACATCTTCGGGTTTCAGATGGCTGGGAATGCTAATGAAAGGCTCGTTGTTTCTTTTCCCTGGCTTACAGGCACACAGTTCCACCATGGATGTGAGCAGAGGAGGAAGCTGCTAATGATGTCTGCTGCCTCCCATCTCCCCTTTGCTATCTGCTTCTCCCTCCTGGTGAGTTGCTGGTGACACAGCAGCCACCGCTGTACCCTGCTTGAGGCTGTAGCCCTGCACGTGTGCATTTGGGTGGGGCAGATGAACAAAAAGACACTGTGAGATGTCAGGAGCAGGGAACTAGGAATCTATCCGAAAGCACTGCCAACAAGGTGCTCAGGTGAAAACACCGCAGGGGTCTCCTGCAGGTGGAAACTTTGTTCCTTGCATGTGGTAACACAAGAGAGTCTCTTGGATTGTTTTAATCTGGGATTTCTTAGAATGAACCAGGAACTGTGTATAGCCTTCCCAGATTCTCTAAGTTCATGCTTTGCCCTAACACAATTTTTGCTAATTGTTACAGCATCTGTTGTTCAGTTTCCTGAAGTGTCGAAGTAGTGTAAGAGCATAGGAACAAGAAAGATTATTTTCTCTCTGTGATGCAAAAGCAGCATTGTCACAGAAATATTCTGGTTTTGTACCAGGCCTCAGTAGTTGCAGTTTTAAATAACTACTTTAGCCTAACCCAAACAACAGGATTTCAGAATAATATAGTAACAACCCTTGGCTATTCTTACTGCTTAATCTTTTCATCAAGCTATGACAACCAGTAATGGAGAATGAAATAGGAACCTGTGCCCTCTGTTTCTCCATGAAATCTTTGATCTGGAAAGTGGTTCTTTAATTTCCAGTTCACAGAAGGACTGAGTTTGGGGAATTTAATTTGCCTCCCATTGTCTCGATGCCACCTTATCTTCACACGTCTTGCAGGAAGTTGTTAGGCTGCCCAGATTTTCATGCTGGCACGCTGCCAGCCACACGAGTAGCCTTTGTATCTTTGCAGCCAAGAGGGTTCAGAGAAAAGAAGGTAAATATTCCAAGATTGTTTGATGTATGGACAAGTTATGCAGCAGAAACATGTACTGAACTACTTCCAGTAGCTCATTAAGGCTGTTCCAGTGAGACAAGGGATCTTGTAGTATCCTACTGAAATAGAAATGTGCTCCAGCACTTCACACACAGAGTTCCTACGTATACACAGAACAATTACTTTAATAGTAATGCTTTTATGTAGCAGCTGTAAAAGGTAGCTCTCAAAGCACTTCATATGGAAAGCAAATACTATTAATTCCATTCCTCAGACAAGGGAACTGAATTATGGAGGGGAAGTGTGATGCTGCAGGCCACTGACACAAGCACAAATAAAGCTTATGTTTCAAGTCCACTGACTTGTGCCTATTGACAGGGGGTCACACTGCTGCACTAAAGGTGGGGAGCATGGAGCCAGAGAGTTATGAGGAATGCTTTTCTGTAGCTCACATTTGTATTCTTAACCACTGTTACAAACAGCTTAGCCCTTTTTGATGCATTCAGCTTGGTACTGGGATGGCTAAGTGTCTTCCAGCACCGCTCTTAAATCTGCTGTGTACCCACGTTCCAGGATGCAGAGACATGACTCTGCAGAGATCAACAGACCGTGCACGTCAGCCTAAAAAAGCTCTGAATTTGGCCCATCCTCTTGGGCAGCAGAGCAGTGCTGCTGCTCGCTCGGTCAGCCAAAGTATCAGTGCGGAGTGCCGAATGGCAGTCTTCCAGTTGTTCAGCAATTCTGGACAATGTGCTATTAAACTGAGTGTAGCAAATGGTAGGAAGAACACAGTCCTTAAAGGGCAGAGTGCAGACACATTATAAAGTGATCTATTTATATCAGAGAGCTACACCTGTAACAATACAGTGCTTCTGGAAGCTACCAGTCATAGCTACTGTGCTATTAAAAGCATGTGACAGATGGATTCTGCGGTAATAATTTCCCCTACTCACTTAAAAATTCTGTCCTATCCGTTTTTCCTTTTGTACTCTTTTTAAAGCATTGTGGTTCAATTTTGTTGTCTGAGGGATATTTCCAAGTGAGAAATATTTACTGTAGGCCTTTACAAGGTCAGGCATAGAGTCCTGCAGGCAGCTCCGGTGCAAGTTTCTCCACAGGCTGTTCTGTCCAGCATTTGCTACTCCCTGTACCTGCAAAGTGCCCCCCGATGGAACTGGTCTGTGCCTTTCTGCTTTGTAGCAACAATGAGTGCTCACACTGAAGCACCGAATGCCTTTATGGAAAAGGTATGTGTATTCTCTTAAATATACTCTGCACTCCTTCCAGATGCATTTCAGCTGTTTTCTATGGCAAATTTGAATCCAAGGTCACTATAACAAAAGATGGGGGAAAACCCATTTGGTTGTCCTGGATATTTCAGTGGTTTTGTCACCGAGCTGTACTGGTGCAGCCAGCAAACAGTTTGCAGCGCCAGTATGCCCTCGCCAACTCTATGGTGGCTCGTGGAGTAACGGGCATGCAGTTGGGGGCCTGTGTGGCAGTCATGCTTTCATTAGTTTATGTAAATGTAGCACTGCTACTTCTAGACAGACCAGCGAGAGATTGCAGCCCACAAAATCCATAAATTAGAACTTGAATCCATTTGCCTATTCATCCTCATCCCGGCTTCGATGTACTTCTCCGAAGTACAGCTAGGTATGTGATGACCAGTTCAGTTTCCTCCGTTAAGCAGCTACAGCCTTACACAAATATTGTGCATCTTATAACCAAACAGATCTTGATAGCTTTATAGAGGAGAATCAGATGGACAACATTGTTCATGGCAGAGGAGTACAGAAGGTGTTAGTTCTTTCAGATGATTACATGAAACTGCTTCATCGAGGACAGCAGAGCAGAGTGAGTTAGCCTGTATCACTTTTGTCACTGGTAGATCCTTTCATGCAGTGATATTTTTATAATGATGTTGCCTGCAATAAAAGAAGCCTGATAGTATTGGAATAAATCTCTCTGCTTGACCAGTCCTCAAAAAATATCGCTTGATTCTTAGAGCTGATAGGACAAAAGCGAGCATCAAGCTACAAGCTCAGTCTGATGCCAGCGTTTTAAATTAAAATGCACACAGTTTGGTTGATTTCACTGGACCTCTCCCTGTGCTTTTGTGCATAAAGTGACTGGCTGCTCAGCAAAAAGTGGCTATTTCAGGAAAAAAAAAAAATAGAACTGTTAGGTTGCCACTGCTTTGGCATTTAACGGGGAAAAGTACGGGGCCCTGAAAGAGCCAAGGGAAGAGGCAGGGCATGGGAAGCAGGTGTCAGTCTTTGGCATGACACCTGTCCTGGTTGTGGAGAAACCTCAGGGTGACTGGGAGAGGAGCCTAGCTGCAGGATTCTTGTACAGTAAGTCCATTAGTCCTATGGAGCCTTGTAGGGAGATTTATATGCTGCAGTTCCTTTGTGTTGCATATTGGTGGAGAAATAACTGCACCGCCTCCTGGGAGAAGGTGCAGAAGCAGGTGTTGTTATCACTCCCTAGATTTTGTGACAAAAGCAGCCATCTTTGTAAACCTGTGTCTGCTTTGAACAGCTGAGGGCTTGATCTAGGGATGGTGCTTTTCATATCAAAGAAACACCTGTGGAAGAGCTCAGTGTATTCTTGCATTAACTTTCTACTTGGTCTAAATTAAAATGTGGCTGGGAAACAGATTTCCCCAAATTAAAAGACACAGCACCACAGGTTCGCTGCTTCTTCCTTGGGAGGAATCCAAATTCTACTTTTTCTCCCTCATTTTTCCCTTCAAGTCTTTCTTGAAATTTATACCTGTATTGAAAAACAAGGTGTTTGAAACAAAACAAAGCCCAAACTTCTTCTGCCTCATTTCAGCAAACTAACTGAAGAGATGCGTGATGTTTCTGTGTACGGCGGTAAGCGCTCGTGGGAAGACTGCTGTGTGTTTCGTCGTTATATGGGAGGGAAGAGTTCATCCCATTCCCTTAGGGGAGGGGGAATAGGTCAGCACCAGAAAGCTTTCCTGGTGAATTAATGAGAGCATAGGGCAGGGTGGGAGAGAGACGAGGGGCTCTGACTGAGAAATGCAAAGCATTTAAAAATAAAATTAAAAAAGAAGGAATAAAAAACAAGGCAAAGTCCATTGGGGCATTCTGTGCTGCGTTTTCGTTATGTGCTGGAGTATTAAACATCTTCAGGCCGTGCTAATGATGTTGATAACAAGCCTGATCTTTTGATGTTTCTGGAAGCATCAAAGTGAAGGTCCTGGAAGGCCTCAGTTCATCAAAATCCAAATCCCAGACAAAAAGAACTTTTAGATTAATAGGTATGGATATTTTATTACACTTAATTTTATGTTCTCTGGGGCTTTGGGGAAAGGAAGGATGAGATGGAAGAAAAATAAATAAGGGTTTTGAAGCAGGCGTGAATGGAGCTGAAATGCAATTCAGAGTAATGTTTTGGAGAATGCTTAAATTTTTTTTTGCTGTTTCCCCATTCTGATTTGTGTGGGGAGGAGGCAGAAACTGTCTTCTATGGCTTTCCGTAGTGAGAAGAGCTTTGTCAATTAGGCAGTGTCAGTAGATCCGTAGGGCCTATCAGAAGGGGAGGATTTTTTGCAGTTGTTTCCTGACGTCTGCCACCCGTTCCCTTGCTGAGACCAAGGACAACCCCTTCATGTCAGCCTTCAAGCAGAGCTGTGGCCCCTCCAGCCCTTCGGAAGGGAGCAGAGACAGGACTCCAGCACTGCTACTGTAACCTGCTCCTATGTCAGGGCTGTAAGCAAGTGGTGTAGATTACCCAAATGTATCAAGGTACTAATAAGAGGTAGAATGGGTTTTGTGATTGGGATATCTCTGAAGATTTCATTTAATTTTGGTAGCTTGCACTTCTAATGGTGTGAAATATGGGCAAGATATTACTAATACTTGTATTACATACTCCTTTAGAACACCAGAAGATGATATTAAACTCAAAATTGGAGGGTTCCTGCTTGAAGTGAAACCACTGGTGTGCATAAACCAAACGCAGCAAGGAAAAACCCTTCTGAGAACTTCAAGAAGAATACACTGACGTTCAGATACACAAGGGATAGGAGCAGAGAAATGGTTTTGACTTATTTGTCAGAACTTCAGGCCCAAGGTCTTGCACCATTGAATTGATGAATCCTGAGTTACATCTCTCAGCTTTGAGTCAGGTGTGTGTCTGTTTGATCCCAAATGCTTGCTGGGCTGTAGTTTGCTGTAATTAGAGGTAAGCCAAGAATTAAAATCTTTATGTAACAAGAGTTTGCTGTGTAGCAAGAAGATACTTAATCACCTCTTCAGATGTCACTGCTGCTGCACTTCCTACAAATGCCTTTTGGTTTCCTGTCTTTGGGGGTAGTAGTGCAAATCATGCACTTATTCAGGGAAATTAGAGACTGCATACACTCACAGTAATTCATCTAGTCAAAGTCCTACTCATGGAAGGCTGTGCCATGCACTCCAATGTATTTTTGGGGCTGCTGAAGCAGTTCAGCAACTCAAGGTGACACAGGGAGTGTCCGATATTTTGCTGCTTTAGAGGACTTGCTGGCAGGCTGTCTTTCCATGATGGCCTGTATTGCCATGAGAACCCATGGGCTCTTGTTAAGCTACAGGAACAAGTGGGATTGATGGTTCAGTCACAAGCTTCCAAATGCTCAGATGTTTGTATTTGGAAACTAAGGGGCACTTTTGTAACAATACACAGAAATTTTGCCATTGACTTGCCTGTCTGCTTTTTTCATTGAGAACTTGAAAGTTGGTGATTGTAGGTACTACTACATGGAGATGTAAATAATCACATTATGCAACCCCTTTTTTTAAAAAACAACAAACAACAAGATATGGAAAACAGAAGTCTAGTCTTGTCTAGTCTCTGTAATGAGTAACATTAATATTTTCCCACACCAGCAGCTGTTGCGTTGTTTCAGGTTCCCTCTTGACTTAGTAGTGGTGTCACAGTTTATCCATTCTACACTGAGACTATTAAACTGTAATTTATGTTACATCAGATTACTTCACTCCTATCCTCTAGCCTCTTACTTTTTCCCCCTGCAGTGCTTCAGTTCACTTAACTAGTTCATGCACCTCTCTGACTGTGCTTTACTGAGATCAGCCACAGACCTAAAACCAAGCAAAACCTCCTGTTGTGGTTCTCTAGTCTGAGGCTGATAATTTCATGTTGGGTCCTTCGTTGTCTTTACTGTAAAAGAGATTGTAGACTTTGTTTTCCTGTAAATGTGTTTGTGGTTAGCCGCCTGAGAGCAGTGACAGTAAGAAGTTGTGCTGGGACTAGAATCGTTGGTTGATTACTGTCCAGTATCTCTCATTTGCTTTCCTTCTTGAGAAAAGCAAGAGGAATATATTCACAGGCTTGTAGTCTGGAGTTGTATGGGTGAATTGGTTGCTTTTTTGTTAGGATCTCTCTCTGCTCGTGTGCACTGATATTTTTTTAGTATTTTGTTTAAATGCCACCCCATCAGCAGTGTTAAAGAAGGCTGAACAACCACTCAGAGCAGAAGATCCATGGTCATGGTTGGATACGTAGATGATTGTGAGCATGACATTCAGAGATGAGTTTCAGAAAGAAGAAAAAGGTGGTTTTAAAAACAAATAAATACAAGATGCTGTCCAGCAGTCCCAGTCGCATGCCTAGGCAAGACACTTAAAATCACTGAGCTGTTAACAGTAAGTTTGCCTCACTTCATCAACTGCATCAACTGCAGTGCTTCTGAGAGAGAAAAAATGAAAACTCACATTGGTCACCCTCTCTTGAACTTCTTTTGCCTTTGTGGGTGTTTAGTTTGCTTTTCTCTCTTTGGGCAAGGTGAGGGAAGGACTGGTGGTTCGGCTGAAGGCAGCTTTTGTGCAGAGATTGGGCTCAACTGTTCTTGGAGAGCTGGGCAGTTAACAGATTGACTAGTTAGAAAGTTGTTAGCCAGTGATTTGCGTTCCAGAAACCTTAGTACAATGCATGCTGTTCTATGCTGCCTCAAACTACTACTCTATACCAGTTTAAATAGATTTTGTTCACACCCCCCCTCCCGACGAATTTTATAGCCTTTGATAAGGGCTGGTGGTCTGTTTTAACATACCAAGCCTAAAACTCAAGGTTCTACTGCACTCACAACAGACAGTAAATAGTACAGTAAATAGTTTTAAAATGCAGAAGCAGTGAAGGTGCCATCAAAACAGGAGAGGCAATCAGAAACCGTCAGACTCCACTGGAGTCTCTCTTGTAATAATATCTTTTTAGAGATTATTCCATGTAATTTTCCCCTTTATGTCTTTCTCAGGTGTCCGTGGCACCTGCCTGTTTTTGCAGACTTCAACATCAGCGTTCTTGTGATTTCTGTGCACGTAGTGGGTTGGGTTCTGATGGAGCTGTTTTCTTGGCAAGTTCATCTTACAGGAGAGAAACCAAGGTTTGCCTGATGCTTCTAGCTCTTACTCACATTCCATCACTTTAAAATGAGAAGACATCAATGTAGTTGAAAGATCATAGAATAAATAAAAGAAATTGTGTAAGAGGCATTTTGTATTCCCACTACATCATCTTTATGTATAACTTGCTGAAATAGTTCTTCACAAGTTTGTTGATTGAGCTGTTCAGATTTTTGAACAAAGAAAGTGCCCAAAGAGGATGCCCCCAGGTGAATAATTCTCATGCAAGCTCTCGTAAGCTGCCTGCCACCAGTTCAAGATTGAAAGTTTTGCCTTTCTTAAAGCTTTTTAAGGCAGTGGGGGGATCATGACACAGGAACTTCTTTTAAATGCCCAGTGTTTCTCATTGGAGAACATCATTAGGCAAATCCAGGGAGCTGAGCTCTGAGGAATGGCTTCTCCCTCTCTCCCTCCCTCTTTCTCTCTGCTGCAAACCTAAACTCTGAAAATCTGCCTTTGTTTTTAAAACTGTAGTTCTGTTTTCTTCCCACCCCATATTTTCTTCCTCCCACCCCATATTAATCACAGAAACCTTTTTCTCTCGGGCCTCTCTTACCACCTCTGGCACCCCCACTTTGGTTTGCGTGTGCTAAACTCCTTGTCCTTGCCTGTCACTCTGATCATGTCACAGTCTCTCTGAATCTCCCAGTTGCTCTCTTTTTTACCATATCAAATTAAAGCTTCTGTTTCCCACCTCCAGAGCCCATTGTTTTCCCTCCTTCTGTCTCTCTTTTCCCCTCCTCTCCCCCCCCCCCCCTTTTTTTTTTGCCGTGGATATGTTTATCTGTCTTGTTGCCGTCACTGCCTGTGGCAGTGTCCTTTATGCCCAGTTGCCCACCTGACATCATCTCCCCTCCTTCAAGACATCCTTAAGACAGACTCCTGCGTTAGAGCCTGGCAGCAATCAGCTCACTAATGATGGCTAGGTTCAGCAGTAGACCAGGGATTGCTAATGGTATTTATTTATTCATGCTCCTTGTGGAAGATAAAACATGCAGTTGATTGTGATTAGCTGACCTGGGTAACCTTATCCTTATTTTCATCTTGCCTCTCACCCTGTATCCAAGTCTTCTATTTTCGTTTGTTTTGTGATGCAGTTCTAAACTTCTTAAATCGGTGGCCTGTCCGTTTCAGTCCTTGTAGACTGAGGTCCTGATCCCAATTAGAAGGCTTGAACTTAATGACACGCACAATGGCTGTTGCTGCTACTGTACAGCAGCATTCTGGGATTTTCAGGAATGCTCGGGAACATAGGTGTGCAGGCGATCTTCTGGGATCCTGAACAAACTGGAGCCATCGTTGTTCTATATGGTGGCAGGTTTGGAGTTATTCTGCTTTGTCAAGGGAGTACTGGTGGAGCATGGTAGTTGTCATTTGGGGTGTTTGATGGAGAATGAAGTCGGTCCTGCAGTGGAGGTGAAGCTATAGGACGTCACACTCTGTGCATGCTGTGCTTCAAGACTTCCCATGGCTAACAGAAGAAAAGCCTTGCTTCTCTGTGTATGCTCTAGTTGCTGCTCATCAACTACTTTGGATTTGGTTAGGTACAACTTTCATTCTGATTCAAGTAAAATACCTTTATATATTATTCCTTTCGTACTCCTTTGAATTCTCTGTAGTTGGCCCACAGCTGCCTTGAAGTCTGATGCTGCTGGGTCCTTGCCCATGTAAAACTCATAGGCAAGACTTACAGAGGGAGGCTTCCAGGCACTACATGCACTTGTCCCCTCTCTGTGACGCAGCTGTCGGCAGCTCTGCTCTCCTGTGCTCTGCGTAGCTCTGAAAGAGACTGGAAATTGTCCCCTGTTGTGAAGTGGGGCTCAGCAGCCATCATTTGCCAGGCTGGGACCTCTGAGCATGTATGTACCATGGAACAGGTGTGAGCTCATTTTCCCATTGGCCTTGTTGCAATCCCGTTGGATTTAGTGAATGACTCACAGCTGTGAGTCAGAGGCGCTGCGTGAGCAAAGCTGGCGTCAGGACCGAGCACCAGGCCAGCCCGCGGCTCAAACGGCTTCTGGAGGATGGAGTAGCTAGGTATTTTATTCTCCCTCCATCTCTCCCTGAATCTCTTTTAAACTCACTGCATGGAAATCGCGCTCAGGTTGCCTGCTGCTCTGTAGTCCAAGAGTGAAAAGTGAGTTGAGAAATAAAGGGTGCTTTGAACTAAAGACCTGCTGATGTATCATTTTGTTTACAGGTACGTGCGCGTGAGCTGCAGGTAGCTGGCAGAAACAAAAAAGCCTTTTTCCCAGTATGCATTTGATTATGAACGCTCCCTTCATCCTTCAGTTGTCGGTGGTGTTGGGATTAGTACCGGTGGCAGAGCAGAGCAGGATGCTAAAGACCCACGGCTACTGAGTTTAGTAGCTCAAGCCAGGGGAAAAAATACAGTGAGAAAAAGTCAAAGACGTAGCCTTAAGGAATGAAAAGTGACTTCTTGAAACGTTATTTTTGTATTTAAAAGCATCAAATGAGACTGCATTTTATCTTTGTCAAGACATCAAAAAATGCTTTATGCTGAATTTTCCTGCAGGAGGCTAATGGAGTAGTTCTTTCCTTAAGAGTGTAGCTTCTGGAATGAAACAGAATGAGCTCTTCATGAATGCCTGAAGATTGAATCTGTAGGTACAGATATAGCTATAAGCATATCTCTTAATACTTGTATATAAAGCTCTGTATGCCCAGGATAAAACAGAAAGGAAAAGGTTGTTTTTGCACACTTTGTGTTTCAGTCGTTGAATTTAAACAGTATTTAATTGTGCACTTATTTCAGCTGACTCCCTGCTTTTGCTTTGTTTGAATTTTATTCTAAGTGAAAATATTCCTCTTAATTTCTAAGGACTTGCTGCTTTCCTGTGCACTTATTTATACCAGAAATTGAAACATCTAAATATTTGTCTTTTCTTACTGAAAACCTATGCTTTATTGTTATTTATGAAATTAAACACCCTTTTTTTTTTAAAGGTAGGTGATCTGTGCTATGTACCAAACAGATCTTTGTGATGGCAGGGTTTAGAGCTCAGCTGCTGCTTTTATTCTTTCTTTAGTTTAGTATCACTTTTGCATTGGTTGCACAGTGGTCACAGACTGCTGACATGTCTCAGAAATCCCTCAAAAGCTGAATTCTCAAGAGAAAATCCAGAGGTGAGGTGACCACATTCCCAAAGGCGCTGTCACGGGCAAGCTGTTAGTTACTGTACACGATTGCAAGTATCAGTGAACTGGTGCAGTAGGTAAAGGGTAGGTTGGAGTAGGTGAAGATAGACATCCTCTCCTGAAGTGCTTGCGGTTGAGCTCTGGCAAGGAATGCAGTCAAGAAGGGAGTAGCATTAGGCCTCTGTGGAAAATTGCTGGAGAGAAGATCTGCTCAGAAAATTTTAGTTGTGAAAGATCCTCAGATTGACAAGAATCATCAAAAGGATTCAGCACAAGTAAAAACTAATGAGAGAATACCTTTGTTTCTTAGGGAAGCCAAATGAGAGAGAGGTACGTGTCCAGGAACCAAATCCCTACGCTGTTACACAGGGATCTTGGTATTGGGACAGGGCATCTCATCCTGCAACACTGACCTTTTTGCAGTGTCATTTGCACATGTGGTCCCAGGAGGGCACTGAGCTCACATCCTGGAGTAAGTGCTGCAGGATCAGGCCCATTGCACTGGGAGAAGGATGGAGTGCAGGGAGCAGAGTTGGTAGAGCAGGGCAGGTGTTGACAATTAATTCCTGAATTAGGAGGGGGAACTCATAAGGTCATCACATCCCCCACTGTGTTGTTCATATGCTTATAGAAAATCTTCCCCATTTCCCCCTGCTGCTGCGAGGCGAGGGGAGGTGCAGAGCTGACAGGATGAATGATGAAGGCTTCCCCCAACCCATTGCCTCTCTGTGATGGAGTGACACATTTAACCTCCCCTGATGCTACTGCTGCAGGTGAAATGAATTATGCGACCCTCTGAATCCCTTATCGGTGCTGGGCCGTCTCAGGGGCTGGATGCAGCTGCTGTAATTTTGGAGTTCTTTCCCTGCTTTAATGCCAAGTACAAATCATGCACATTTCTCTGCTTGAAGACCCCAGGCTGCTTTGAATATGGAACTGGTCTCCCTAGGGAGTGCAAAGGGGGGGAGGGGAGAACGGGGATGGAAGATAGGAAACCTGCACAGAATTGCTAATCAGGCTCTGCCCTCTGTCTTCCCGGGCTGCAGATGGCTTCTTGCTGCGTTGCGAGCCTATCAAAGCAAAACACCTTCATTGTCAGCCGTGCAGAAAGCGCCCCAAGTGTCTGCTGCGAAGGGTGGGCGGAGGATGGATAGCCGCCTTTTTGAGATTACCAGAGGAGCCTAATTAAGCCGGGGGTTTTCTTCCTTGGGAAGTGGTCACTGGTAGCCTTGAAGGTAATGAAACATGTCGGTCTGAACCCCTTTTCATCTCCAGAGCAGCAGGTATCGCTCGTCTCACGGCCGGTGCCTGTGTTGCTGTGGATGGTCAGGACTGCGAGCGTTGCTTGGCACTATTCTCTTTTTGTGTGCTTCCTTACTTCCTTCTGCAGGGGATGGTGAGCTCTGCACTTTCCACCCCAGGGGTCCTATTGCAGGGCCCCACAGTGCTCTGTGCCCCACACAGCGCAGTGAGAACACAAACCTTGAGACAGGAGTTCCCTGATGCAGGCTGATTAAAGAACCTGTGGGTGGGGATGCCGAGAAGGTGCTAATAGCACACCCAGCATTTAATTATTAAAATGGCCTATAAACTGCCATGGTCCATTTAGACTCATTATACTCCTTTGGCTTCTCTTCCTCTTGAGGTGAAGCACCTGAGATGCCAGGGAGTTTTCCTGTACAGTGCTGTGTGTCATGCTCTCAGTTTCCTCTGCTTCACATAATCCGTGGGCTATAAAACAAAGCAGGAGTGAGACTGAGAGCAGGGAAGTGCTCACAAATACTCCTGTGCACAAGCAACAATTGGTGTGGACCTTTTCTGTTAATGCTTGGGTGCTTGAGGTTTGCTAGCTGGGGACTACTGGGAGCAGGGAGTTGGTCACCAGGCTGTCATCTTGGCAGGTTTTGTTCTACCTGTGTTAGGAGAGATGTGTCCTGGAATTCTTGGTTAGTTGTGAGGATTGTAAGAGATACAGGCCCGGCTGCTCAATCTTCAAGCATATTTTTTTTTTACATGAGAAGTATTCAGTGTTTTATTGTATAATTGAAGGCTGTTGAGGAAAAGCAGAGAAAACCATAAATATTTCAGTTGGCGTATTCCAAAGAACCTGTGTAGGTCTAGACCTTTATTAATTTGTTTAAGGTCTATTTGCATACATTTCAATAAGATAGCCAATTGTCGCGCTGCCTGAGCACTTCTGTAAGCCCTGACACGGGCAGAGCTTTACTGATTTCAGTCATGGAAATTGGCTTCATGGGAGAGACACTCAGCAACAAACAATTAATAACCAGGGAAGTCTAACAAAAGGCAGCAAGACAGGGATTTAGTTGCTGAGGTTTTGTTAATGAGCACAACTTCTTTTCTCTGAAAAGCAGAATTTCTGGTTGCTCAACAACATTGGGAAGTGCCATGAGAGAGCATGCAACACTTCTGGAGTATTAAATGGTAGCTGCGTTGTTTATTTGCATCATTCGGAATATTGTTTTGTTCCTGTTGGGCTTTCTGCAAACTTTTGCAATTTCATGTCCCATATTAATATGTTTTAGGATATTTTAGCTTTCTGGGTTTTAGTTTGTGATGGAAGTTTATTTTAGCATTGTATTTTGGTTATACACTGATTGCTTTTGTTCTCTCACCTGGCTGCTTGGCATAAAAGAAGAGTTGTAAGGAAGTGTCAGGAAATATAAATTGGTTTGGGGGGGAAATGCTACATCCTCTTGCAAGGAAACTACAGATTGTTTTCCCTTACTTGTTGGTGTTTCTTCTTATCCCACAGCATTCTTTATTGGCTGCATGTTCTGTCTTGCTGTTTGTGCTAAAAGATAACTGGGCCAGAGACACAAAGAAAGGTTTCGATTCTGCTTTCTCTTCCCGGATGTTCTGGAAAATTCCTACGTAACCTCAGCAAGCCAGTGAAGTTCCACAGGCCTCGTTTTTGTGTTCAGTGGGAATGAAGCTCTTCGTAGGATTGCTGCTAAACTTAATTGTTTTCTGTAATCTAGTTCTAGTGCCTTTCATCGTGACAGGCGTTGCGCAGGTGTAGAGATTCAGTGGGTAAAATGAACAGGGGCTGTTTGCAGTTCTGCGAGTCTGTGTCTGTTGCCTGTGAACTGTGGATGGGGTGCATTTTTTTCCTGTCAGGGTTAGGGAATTTGCTCGATTAGGCTAGTCAGCAGTTCCTCATCTTTCTGGATGACTGTTGAAGTTTATTAGATTAAGACTTTAAGACAGATTTACTCATATTATCTAGCTCCTTTGTGTTGGCTGAGTGAAACAAGTGGGCCTGAATATATCACCTCTGCCTCTCCTTCGTGTTCCCTCCCGGCTTTCATTAATCTCAGGCTTCTGTGATGATTTAAGAGCCGCACCCGTTATTCCGAGGCTGGCTGGAATGTGAGCAAGCAGAAGCGAGAGGGACAGCAACAATTTGGAAGGTATCAATACACAAACCTAGCGAGGAGGTGCTGTCGCTGTTATGCACTGGAGGGTTTATCCCCCGTATATCAGTGCTTACAAACTCCCAATCTGGGTCTCGGTGCTGCATACGCCACCTTGGGTGCAACATAGACTGCAAAACCCAGGCCAGTGCTTTGTTTGGAAGCTGGTGCCATTGAGCAGAGGGGAGGAAAAGATGATGGATAACTTAACACGGAGTGTTTGGGATCAGTGGCTCCTCGTCCCTCACCAGATGTCCTGCTCTGTACCAGCACTGGCAGAGCTGGTACCTGGCCGGCAGCCTCGCTGGCAGTGGCTGTATGGGGGAGGCTTAAGGTTGCTGCGGAATGAAGGATGCTGCTCCCTGGCACCAAAACCTTCTGGCTGCTCTGGTGCATCCTGTGACCTGGTGTTACGAACAGGAACACACCAGCAGGATACGCAGCGGGGTGGTGATACAGACCTGTATCGCTTTGCTGCACCCTCTTTCCAGCGCCTCTCTAGAGCCCTGTCACACATCAGGAGCTCATCATATGCTCCATCTCCTAATTTGCTGCCTATCCTGAATTAGTATGTGTTGGAAGAGCACTGCAAAGGCTTAACCCCCGAGTATGTACACAACCCATAGTGAATCAGGAAGTTGCCTAGCTGTAGCCTTCCTCATGCACAAGTAGCAAGCGGGGTGAGTGCTTGGTTTTATTTATTCATATTTGCACTTCCTTTAGATCTCTCTCCTTCTCCGGACTTCTAATGCTACATTTGAAGTCGGGCTGTGATCTGGACCCCATAGAGCTTGTACTTTATATTATTTTTGTTAGCGGTTTTTAATTACTTTCCTGTTTATTCTCCTCTCTCAGTTAGAAAAAAGGGAATGTTTGAGTAGGGTGTATTCTACTTTAATTTCGCTCTGCAGAGTGGAGGAGATGTTTTGCCATTATATATCATAAATGATGAACCAGAAGCAACTGTGTGTGTTCTGGAGCATAGGTCAAATAAATTATCCAAGTCCTTTTGAATATGTATGGAATGGCCCCCAGCTTTTTATGAAAACTATTCTTGTGTAGTGTCTAACGCTTTTTCTGTTTCATTAAGTGTTGATTCTGTGTCTGTGCTGTGGCACTGAAGCATCATGGCTTTTTCTGGCAACCAGATGGATTTGTCACTTTCCAGCAGACATCAGTATTTTCCAGGATTTTAGCCTTCACTAAAGTCTGTGAAAACTCTCCTCCTAGTATCCATGGGCACTGTAGGTCAGATCCTGACTGACATGCACTTCAGGTAACTTTGTTGACACATGCAGTTTTAAACAGACTATAAATCAAAGCAATTCCTTGTGTGTTCAGTAACATTTTCAAGTTGTGAGCTATGTGAAAGCAGATGTGTGCTTCTGAGAGGTAAATGCTGCAGGCTGGGGCAGGAGAACCGCTACATCGCTATGTCACTACCCCTTTGGTTTTGTCATCGTGCTTATTACCATGTCAGGTTTAATTCAATCCAAACAATTGTAGGGTGCTATAGGATTTCATTATTTTAAATTGTTAAAGAACATGGTAATAGGATACACCAGATTAACAAGGTGAATGGGGACTAGAAACATCAGAGGAAGAAGCTCATGTTTAAGAGTAGCCAATGTCATTGTTTCCCCTAGAACTGCTCTCTTTGCAAGAACAGCACAGCAGGATTTCATGATATATGAAAGCCTTCTAGTGGGGTCAAGGAAGAGTTGTGATCGTCTCTATCAGCTGGTCATAGCCTAACTGATGGAATGAACTATGGCCACAACTACTTTTGTTCACACCTCTGTTGCCCCTTGAGTCTGGTATCATGATTAAATCTGCCAAGCACTGCCTTTGCAATATTAGTCAAGATGTCAACTGCTGCAGCCACCACCAAGTGGTGTGTCTAGATTTTGTACCTATTCGTATATCTTAACAAGTTTATTTTTATTAAACTACAGTGGAAATGAGATAACTTTCTGTCCGTATCTTGTTGGGGTCTGAGGCAGGGGTTGTGTAACACTGGTGGTTAGAGGCCTCAGGGCTTCATATTAACTTAAAAAAAAAAAAAAAAAAAAGGAAAAAAAGGAAGATGCTAACTTTAGAACAAGAGTTCATTTGAAAGATAATAAATATAAAAGAGCTGCATCAGGGACCTCACCAACTATAGAAAGCAGGAGGTGTCGCGTTTTCTGACTTAATTTTATACTCTCCTATTCCACACAGTTGAATGAGCACAGTTTGGTTTCATTTTCTTTTAATGGAAAACAAAGAAGTAATGGTCTGTACCTTTCCAGGGATAGACTTCCTTGGTTTTAATGCAATAGAGAATTACAGGTTTATAAAGCAATGCTGGTGAGTTTGGGGGGAGGAAAAATCAAACTGAAAACAGGAAAAGAAAGCCTTTGAAACAGAAGTTAACTTCAGTTAACCAGGAGAACAGCTTGCTCATTGCAGACTACCATTCTTCTTTGTAACTTCAGCGACAGCAAAGGTCCCTCGTAGCAGCACACCTGGTAGTGGGGTACAGAGAGAAGTGTTTGTAATGTTCAGACCTGAGTCCTTTGTGATCCCTTTGTGTATTCGTTTAAGATGGCAAGTTCACTCATACTGGCAGTCACCATGTGGTGAATTGCATTCCTTAAGGTTTGGCAAGCAGCAGGATAAAACATTCATTTCCACAATTCATTTTCTGATTGAGTTTTCCCCTCTTTGAAGGAAGTAACTTGTTTTCAGGGCCTGAGTCATGCTTATTTTCTGCTGAAAGCATATAAAAGTGTAAGTTGCCATTCAAGACAATCTTTTCAGTTACTAGAAATCCCTTGGTAACTGTTGTGTAACAGCAGAAAACCCAACTTAACGCAACCCTAGGGGTGCTGGGTTATGGAGGTCCAGGAGAGGAGGCTGGCTGCGGGAAGTGCATGTTTGCACACCCTGGTGGTCCAGGGTAGGCTGCTGACAGGAGCTTTCGGTACCATCCAGCCCTCTATTTCTCCACTCACTAGGCTTCATGCAAATGTGGAGTAAATGCACTGAAGTGGTGGAATAACAGCAGCATTCAGTTTGACTCAGACAGTCTGGTTCATTGCAACCAAGAGAGCAATCCTGCCATTCTTTTACGAGTTTGTCTGTTGTGCACACAGAAAGGCAACGAAGCTGGTGAAGGGTCTGGAGAACAGGTCTTGGGGGGAGCTGCTGAGGGAGCTGGGGTTGTTGAGCCTGGAGAAAAGGAGGCTCAGGGGAGACTTGTGCTTTACAATGACCTTAAAGGAGGTTGTAGCAAGGTGGGGATCAGGCTTTTCACCCACGCACCAAGTGAGAAGATGAGGGGGAATGGCCTCAAGTTGCACCAGGGGAGGTTTAGGTTGGGTTTTAGGAGAAATTTCTTTACAGAAAGGGTTGTGTGGCATTGGAATGGGCTGCCCAGGGAAGTGGTGGAGTCACCATCCCGGGAGGTCTTCCAGAAATGTGTAGATGTAGAACTTAGTGACATGGTTTAGTGGTGGACTTGTCAGTACCAGGTTAAAGGTTAAACTAGAGGATCTTCGAGGTCATGTCCAACCTGAATGACTGTAGGATTCTGTAAGTTCTTTGCTTGTGATTTCAACAGAGCATCTTAGAGTAATGTGCTTTTCAAGTTGTAGATATGTGAGTGCCAGAGGAAAGCTGCATGGGATCAAGGCCTGAGATAATATATCCTGTTTCTTGATTATTTCACATTTCATAAAAAAACATTTCATGTTTCTACCTCATTTATTCTACCACAGAATAGTCGTCCTTTGCTATTACTTCCTATCTGTGAGCAGACGAAACATTAGCAATAGTGTTAATAGTCCCCAAAGCACTGTGTCTTAAAATGAGCTTAGTTGGATTTTTCACGCTCCCTCTTGCCTGCATCTCCCAGAAGCTGTTACTGGTGGCTTGAGTTTGGATCTTTCATCTGAGTCAGTTATTGGAGATGTAGAAAGTTCAAAAGTAAGGTTTCAGTTTTGACCTTTTGCTCCTCAATTTTGGAAGCTGGATTTTGCAATAACTAGCCAAGAGGAGTGATGGACTAGGAGTCGTCTTTGTCTGTAGCTTTCAGTTCTCTTCCTTTTCTAAGAGGGAAAAAAAAAATAAAATCACAAGAAAAAAATCAGTTTGCTTTAATCAAGCAAATACATCTAAAAATAACAGCCCTTGTTTTCCCAGCTCTTGTTGCCTATGGAAAATAGATTTATGTTGCAAGCAAGTTAAACAACATCACCATAAATAGTAGTGAATCCCAGCTTCTATGTGCTTCCTAATGCCCCAGTGACTTGGATTTCAGGCCATTTTAATGATTTTGTCATCAAACAGTTGCATTAGCAAATGAACATCTCACCAGCAGCCTTTATGTGCAGGTTTCTCTTCGCATGGGTGTGAAGTACGGCAGAAACTGGCTCTGTCCCTGGCCTGGCACTGCGCCTGAGCCTGGTGCTGCCTGCTCTCCTCTGACTGCACATGGAGCTGGCAGGGCTGGAAATTCTCCTGCCCTTTCCGGTTGGACTTTCTGTCTGTCTGTCTTGAAATCTTTATTCTGGTACTAATTATGGGTGCCCTAGCACTTTTCTGACAAAGGCAAGTTTTTCTACCTGGTTTAATTAATGTCCGCCATGTCCTTCACCTAAAAGAATGCCGGTCCAGCCTGTTGGAAGCTCAGTGCAGCAGGACGGGTAGATGGATGATATACAGAGATGTCTCTGTTCATGACTTCCCGCAGAAATCCAGAAAACGCCTGCCTAGAGAGAATGTCAGCACCTGGGGAGAATTAAACCTGAGTTCTGGTTATCCCTGCAATTCCTTCAGAATTTTTAAAGTACAGTCCTGTCAGAGTAAGGGGAGTTATGCTTCAACTTACTGTTTTTACGAGATTCTGTAATCATTACACAATCATAGCTTAAAACGAGGCATTGGAAGGGATATTTCAGTAACTGTAGTTATTCTTCTGCTATTTTGGACAGCCATGGCAGCTAATCTTTTTACAAAAATACATCGAGCTTCAGCTTGATGGGCATTTGCTTCCTTGGTTGTTTGACCACAGCAATGCTACTGGAAAAGTGTTCTACAGTCTTTCTTACCATCTTTACTTACGTGATTTTGAGCATTATCTGTGCGATTCCCTCATTTCATTACTGTTCATCATTAATTTATAATACTAACCTATCACATTTATTAAAAGTTGAAGATACACTAAATCGTTTGTAGGAAAACTTCTGCCTTAAGGATCCTAAAAATAGACAGATCAAGATGTCCTTAAAATATTTTAAAGCATCTTTTCAGGCATTTTTTTCTGCTGCTTTGCTTGAAATAAAATGTCTCAGCTGCTTCTTTTCATTACTCATGCAATCTCAGAGCTATATGTTGTTTCAGATCCCTTCCCTCTGATATGGTGGCTTAGGGGGGCACTGAAATGTTACCTGTAGTGAAGGGACTCTTTATCCAAAATTTTAAAGCATCTTGTTTTAGTGATTGAAACCAACTGGGAAAAAGCCTTTTGAAAAGTGAGTAGAGGAATACACAAAGCAGAAAAACATGTTTTTCAGCTCCAGAGAAAAGCAGGAAAGATGCCAAGAGATTAAAGGCAAGCTAGCACGTGGATACAACAGCAATACATCTTTGCAAGATCTCTGAGTACAACTGTGGCACTGGGCACCCTATGAAAAGCGCAGCAAGTGTGTGCCATCAGCAGCAAATGGGCTCCTGAAATAGTCTCCCCTCGTCTTAGAGCAGGTCGGCCCCCTGAGGTACATTTGGCTTCCGTGTGCACAACACAGTAGTGTTTTAGGTGGAATTTTTAGTAAATGGGCGTAGGGCATTTATATGGCAAAAGGCTGGTGCTGGGAGGTCCTGAGGGCTCAGCTGCAATGCCAGTTCACTGCTGCGGGAGGGCAGATTGCAGAGGGGCTCTGACACCACACGCTCCCTTCTTTTCTGCAGAACTGTAGGGATATTGTCATATTTTGGGGCTGTTCGCAAGCGAGGGCAGTCTCCCAAATGCTCTCAGTAACAGTGCCCACTGTTTCCCTACTCTGTTGTTTCTCGTTTCCATCAAGTTCTCGCTTCGCTACTTTCCAGCTTCCACTCCTAGTCTAAATGCAAGAAATTATAAAACCAGAAAAATCCCTGATCCAGAAAATCCTAACATACACACACAAAGCACTGGGAATGGTTTTAGTTTTCTGTGTGAAGGAGCAAAAATTAGACAAAAGCTTGAAAGTGGGTCCCAGAGCTGTGTGAAGAACAAAAGCAGCTTTTCGGTGGAGAAAGCAACAATTCTTTATTAGTTCATATAGCATATCTAACAGTGCTAATGGCGGTGTCTATACCCTGCTGGGTTTTGCTGTATTAATATTGGCATGCTAACAGTTCTTGGATCCGAAAGGGTGAGTATGGGTAGTGTACAACATCCAGCCTGCAAGTGCGTAGTAAATCTCTGATTCCTACTCTCGCAAATCTACCATGCGAGTACTTAATTCCTTTCTTCTTCTTTTTTTTTTTTTTAATGTAATCTGAAAGTTGTGTTAATACTTGCGGTATTGACATTTCCCTTTTGAAATTTATTATACAAGGACGAAATTCGTTCATGTGGGGGAAGATGCTGTTGGTCTTTTTTCAAACCTTTGAATAGCAAAGAAATGACTGCTCACGTTTGTCTTTTCTACTTGACTCAATCCTCTGTCTCCCCTCAGCCAGCAGCCACTTTATCATTTCATTACAGTCTTGCTGTAGCAATGCTATATTTAAGGTTGAGATGGCGTTTTCATCAGCAGCCTTATATTCTCTGTCATTTCCAACTTTCCCAGAACAATACCTTTCAAGCTGAAATTCCGTATTTGCTTTCTGCCAAGGAGCAGAGGTATGCATAGATGAGAAACTTGTTTTTCTTAAATAGCAATGGTAATTTCTTGGAGTGATTTTTCTTTTTCCCTTGAAAGGGATAGACTAACTCAAAGTGTGTGAGAATTGTAATCCTGAAGGAAACTAAATGCCTTTTCCTTTCTGTTAATTTATTTGCTCAGAAGCTGCTTTTACCTGATGATGCTATGCAGCTGCACACACCTATAGGAATTAGCACACAGTTCCTGGGCACTGCCTCTGCTATGGCTTTTCGTAACCATGTGCATGGTTTGGCACAGATAGGAAAGTTGCTTCAGCTGCTATGCTGCTGAGCTGAAAGAGGTTATGAGGAAAAGTGCATGGGAACCCTGGCTCTGCTTGCCTTCTTTGTCTACGGGGTGGAGCACACCTATCTTAAAGTGGGGGATGTTTGTGAACAATATGGTCTAGCTCTGTGTAGGTCATCTCTGTAACTTTCGAGATCTTCAATAAATGAGGCAGCTTTGGTACAAGGACTGTACCAATGTGCTTTGCTGAATTAGGTCTTAGCGTCTATTGAAGCCTGGCAACATTTTCACCTTCTTATTAAATAGAGAGGTGCAGGGAGCGGATGGAGAAAGGGAGAACAGTTGGACCTAGCAGCATTTCACGTCAAAGAATTGATGCAGCCAGCTCCCAGACTTGCAGCTCTGCCTTGTCTGGGTACTGACAAAGTGCTCTGGCTGCTACTCAGAGGCCAGGCTCTGCCCTCTGGTTGCTACCTGTGGGGATGGAGGTGTGGGAGCAGAGGATGTGTGACCGAATGAGACTGTGCTTTGAGTGTCTCGGGTTTCTATGAGTTACAAAAGAAAAGCAATGTCTCGTCTAGATGGCACTCGGATAAGAAATTTGTAAGGCTGAGAAAAGAGTCCGCTCATATGGAGCTTTTGTTCCTACTCTGCTGTTTACAGGTCTCAGATCCCTTTGCTGGGAACAAAAGCCCATTTACCTTTGTTTGGTAGGTTCCTTCACTGCTTGTGGATTCATGGGTCATGGTTCCATTTCTCGCTGGAATAGATTCTTTACGAACAAGAATAATCTTTCACTTTATTTTATTTTCTTGGTTACCTTTCAGAATGCTTCTCTAGCTACATCACACTTTGCCATTTTTATCTTTTCTGGATTGAATGCACCTACTTATTGTCAGTTTTCATTACAGTTATGCTCGAGTTGTCATTGTAATTCTAAATCTGTACTTTCTGTGCATTCAGCCAATCCAGAACAAACGCTTGAATGTCCTGGATATTTATTTTTTTTCCTTAGCCAAAAGGTGTATTTGTGTTTTCTATTTTTTTTTTTTTTTTTTTTTTACTTATTTTGGGATGTTGGAAGAGTGTGTTTAGTGAAAGCAAAATTCCTAGTTTTAGCTTTTAAATGCTAATGTGACGTAGGATAGTTATTTTGTTGATACTATGTAGTGAACATGTTGAGAAGAGGCAAGGAAGGTGCAAAGAGCAACATGCCCTCCTGTGTAAATGGGAAACTGAGGCCCCACAAAATTATCTGCTTGGCCACAGTATAAAAGAAAGCAAACAGCTTCAGAACTGGGGCTTCAGAGCTCTGTTCCCATTTTCTCACTACCAGACAACCCAATTGTACAACCAAATGGAGTGATCACTGGAGTGATCTTTCATGGTAAGAATTTAAATAAATCTGCAGTAACATTGGACGTATTTTTTTCTTGCATGTGGAAATTGGTAGGGAATATGCAGAATTAGAAGAATTTGGAAGATTTTAGTATTTCTCTGTAAAACTGGAAATGCAGCACTATATTTAAAATATAATGTAACAAACATGAGTGTGGCTGCCTTCTTCCATTGTCTAAGTTGAGGGAAAAAATGATAAGTAATCAACTAGCAGCAAGTAAATGGTAAAGCGTAATTTAGTCTTAATAGTTTTTCCATTTTGATAATGTAATGTGATGGTTGCAGCAGAAAGCAATTTTAAAAATACAGGTTTTGTATCATGACAGCTTTATAGTTAAATTGTTTTGTGGTTTGGAAATGTGTAATAAAAATATTGCATTACAAAGAAAACCCTAATGTCGTAAATGAGCTTCAGCCCATCAGGCACCGTAGCAGTGGAAGAGTTTGGGATCTCCCCCTCATCTGCAGTTCACAATTAGAGCAGGTAACTAACCACTGGCAGAGGCTTGCTGCGTGAGGGCAGCTACCAATCAGAGGTAATTCTGAAAGTATATTGTTAGAGCTTATGGCAGTGATTAAAAGAAAGTGATTGAATTTTGGCCAGTTGACTGTAGCTTAAAAAGAGAGGAGAGAAAATGTCTTGTTAAAGGGTGCGTTTCAAAGGGAGGTTAAACCAGCACAACGTGTTGATGTTATGCTTCTTTCTGCTTTTCCTTATTTATGGAAACCTCAGCAACTGAAATGCCCATCACTGCTGAAAGTTTACATGCACAGATCCTGAAAGTAGGGTGCGATTAACAATTTTTATGCCAAGAAAAGAATTTCCAGTGCAGTGCACCAACTCTTTTCTTGTGACTGAGAAATCTTCAAATTCCCATCCCTGCTCAAATTTGCCATTGTACCAACAGACACACACAATTTGTTTCCGATACTGATTTATTAATAAGCTTTTTTTTTTTTTCTAAGTCCATGTCTACCACAAGATCTCATTACTTCACCTCCTTTTTGTCCTGCAAAACCTATTGGAGAGTTCTGCCTGTTGGCCACTTAGGGGCCTTGTTCCAGCTCATCAGAGGATGAAGGGTTGCGGCTGCTCAGCTCATGTTGTTTTTAAATTGGGAATGGGGTTTTGGGTAGCAGGCCTGTCGTGGACCCCAAGTGCTGAGGTGACCTATTCTACAATTAACTGAGAGAACTGAGAAGGACCAAATGACAGAGCACGGTAGGTCCTGAAAACCTGCCCTGCTGCTTGAGGGTTTCTCTTCAGTGCGTTGCCACCCACAGCTTTGTGAAATGCTCTGGATGGCGCGAGGTTAAGCCAGCAGAGCACGGGCTGTTTCTTGCCTTTTCCCCTTCAGAAAAGGTGATTTGGAGGACTAGGGGGATGTGTTAGAGGAGAACTACGAAAGAGTGGTTTGTTCCTGTAGTGCCAGCTGGGTAACCAACCACCCCTGGACTGGGAAGGTGATGCATCGCGGTCCCAGTGGGTGTTTCCAGAAGCTGGCTGCAGGCCTGCCTTTCTGCCTTGCTCAGCAGTTCAGAAAACTCACCGCTGGCCACATCTTAATGCTATTTCTGGGCCATCTTTACAGCGTGACGTTACTTAAAGTTGATTACTGTGAGCACTGAGTAAAGCCATAGCTAGTTCCTTAAATCCAGCTCGTGCCGTAGGATATGTATTGCAACATTAAAACATCAAACAGTTTGGTCTTCTGTGAGCTATTTGCTGGAGTAAAAGGTTTTTTAAAAAAAAAAGTGACGAGTTTTACTTCTGCATAGCAAATTTTCTTGCCCTGTACTTTAGTACCCAGAGGCTGGGAAGAGGTCTCTGAGGCACCCTGCAGTAAGCAGCGACTTCCCTGGGCCTGTTGGTGTCTGAGTACTCCATGCTTACAGAAGCAGTAGGAATGCGAGTCAGCTGGAGTAGGGGGTTTATTGTACATGCAGCACTTGGTGATACATCCGTGCGTGAGTCAGGCAGAACTCAGTAGCCCCTATTTCATTTCCCCTCCAACTGTAGGATGTGGCCAAGTGAAGTGAGAGGCTTACGTGAACCACTCAGAAAAGGATCTTGAGGTCGATCCTTTAGGCTTGTTCTGGTGATGACCTGGAGAGAGGTATTTAGGCCATGGCATGCCCTCCCTCCCCACTGCTGGTGGTGGTCTCTCACCAATCAACACGGCTTTTTCACATTTTTGCCAGCTATCAATTTGGTTTCATTCTTGTACGTGTCAATGCCTTTTTGGTGAAAAATGTAGTGAGAGAATCTCCAGGAAAATCTCATTGATTATTAGAGCCACTTAAGAGAGAAAAAGGGAATGGGAAAAAAAAAAAAAAAAAAAAGGACTTTTAATAGGAAAAGAGTGACGTGAAGAGTGACGTAAATGCTGGGCCTCTGTTCTTGCCTCCGGCGTGAATTCCCCTGGGTAACTTCCTTTGGCCAAGTCAGCACATACCTCTGTGTCTTCATTGCTTCCTTCTGTAATGGTGAAAGTCGCAAGTCCCTTCTGACAGGAAAAATGCAAGGATTTATTGATTGCGAGTACTGTAAAGAACTGAAATACTATGCTCCAGAGTGTAATAAAAAATTAGAAATAAATTAGATATGCTCCTAACCACACATGAATCTTTGTTGCTAGCTTTACAGTATGGGCTTGGGTAAGTCACTTAATCTTTGTGAGCCTCGGTCTTCTCACCCGCAAAATGGAGGTGAAAACTCCTTCAGTTATTGTGGAATCACTTAGTTAAAATCTGGTGATGGATGTAAATAAATAGATACACTCACAGTACTTTTTTTTTTTGTGTGTGTTTGTGGGATGACCACATCTTCATTTGAGACTAAGTTTTCACTTAATGAACTTCCACAGAATTTGAAAAATTTTTTAGTAGGCATCCTCTCTCCATGAATTAGAAAGCACAGACTGTGGTGGCTACAGCAAGTAAATGTTGCATCATTTAATATTAAATGATATGCATTTATTATTTATTAATACATGCATGTATATTAGATACCTATGTAGATATGCATGCACAGTAAGTTGTTTGTTCTGCCATCATCTTATGCCAAAAGGCCTCAGGTCAGGAAAGTCCATCAGGAAGCTTGTGGTCAGCACACAAGTTAGAAGCAAACTTAAGATGAGTAAGTAATTAAACAGCTGCAATTTCAGGAAACTTGAACTGGAACTTAAACATGTTCATCGCATGGCCGACTTCCTAGCTGGAGTCCTAAAGAGCAGGACTGGAGCAAAATGGTTAGCAGGATAAGAAACAATACAGGGTCAGCCCAGGCGTTGCTGGTGTTGGTTCGCTGCTAGAGGTGGCTTTGCTGTTGCGTTCTGCAGGCACGGTGACAAGCTCTGGCCCCTGTGTGCGTGGCAGGCTGGGCTCTCCACTTAGCTGAGGTGGGATAGAACGTGTTCCCTACAGGGTTTCCTCCTTTCAGACTGCAAATCACTCTTAAGAGGACACAAGTGGAAGCTGGTTTAGGTCACCTTCCTTTCACACGTGGTGCCTTGTGGTGTCCTCTCCACTGCCATCCTCCGTCCGTGTTTGAGAGCAAGCGGAAAAGATCCCTCCTTTTCTGTGGGAGGTTGGTTTTCAGTCTGGCAGATCTTGCTGCTAGGAGATGGTTCCTGATACTTAACCTACATTTTCGTTTGCTATTTCTATCACATTAAACTGAGTTATTACTCCAGACCATGCTAAAAAATTATTTTTCTCTGCCCCCACTTTGTGCTGTTACATGTGAATTTGATTTACAGATTATTCTGAATACAAATAACTGTACAATGATAAAGTTATTAAACAACAAGGCATCCAGTAGGAGAAAATAATGAAAGCGAAAACATTTCTAAAGCTTTCTGTGTTATTAGGTGCAATGACACAGGGAGAATGTAATGGGAAACAAAGCTGGAGCTTTCTAATACCCCTCAACAGTTTAAAATAAAGATCTTTGAAGCAGAAGGGGGTTAATGTAACTGGAAATTATTGGTTCCCATCCCTCTTCTTTCTTTCCTTGTCTAATACCTGACATAGATCTTTGTTCTTTATGAAGCCTTTCACACCCATTGAAAAGGTAAGCTGTTGGGATGGGAAGAATTTACCACTGAGTTTAAAATATTTTCTTGTCTACCAGACTATCTCATGCTTGTCTACCAGAATATTTCTTGTCTGTGAACAAGAATCACGCTGGCTTCTCTGTAAGTATAAATAATAAGACTGCTGCTGCTGGTGATGGTTTGTAGGTTCCGTGGCTCCGGTGTCCTTATGTTTCTACCTCATGGCTGAGGCTATCGACATCGTTGCTGTAAGCTGCGTGCTGCCATTTAAAGTAGAAAGCCCTAGGATGAGGTTGTGCCCCATTTTGAATGAAATGGAGTTAAGTGTCTGTCACTAATAGACAGAGGGAGGGAGCCTGCCTGATTTCTGGCTGTGGCAGATCATCTGCCCTCCGTCACAGAGCGAAACAGTGGCCGTGGCTTTCAGCCTCACCTTGGAAGGGCAGAGAGTTCACTGCATCCAGCCAGGCCTTCGCGCTGGCCTTACAAAAGTAGCATGTGCCTCCGCTGCTTGAAACACAGTGCATGGCGTGCAGAAGTAAGGCTCTTACCTACATGCCCAAACATAACTCCCAGGACCTGGAGAAGTGCTGAAAAATCAAGGCATGAGTCTTCTTCAGCTTGATTCACCCAAATGGACCTTTGGTGGAAACCAGAGAGGCTGTGGTGTGGCCTCTGCTCTTTGGATGTGGTTCTGAAGCGTTGTAATCCTTGTTTCTGGGGTGTGGGGTTTTGTTTTTGCTTTCTTGTTGCCTATGCTGCCATTCTGTCCTGTGAGGAGATGTCACTAGAATGACCTATTTCATCCTCCATCGAAGAGGTGTGCCATTTCTGCATTGGCTGGAAAAGCACAGTTTTTGAACGAGAGGTGAGGTCCTCTGGCAAATGTTAATTAATCAGGATTTCATTTAAACTGTGCTTGGCTAATTGCAGCACGAGACCTAGTCTAGTTGTGGCAGGCTGTTCTTCTCATTCCTGTTTCTCATTGACTGCTGTAATAGGTTATTTATAGTATGGTGATGCCTAGAGGTTCACAAGGAAGAGTAGGGCTGTGCTGTGCTGGCTGATGTATGGATATTTCATGTCCCTACCCCTAGTTGCTCATAACCGAAGCACACAGAAGTTCTGCAGCATTTTACCTGCACCCAGCGTCTGCCAAGGTAAGGTACGCGTGCCGGGGAGGCTGTGGGAGAGCACAAAGGTACGTTAAAGCTTGCTGCGTTAGTGAGGCCACCAGCAGTACGGGTGGACAGACAGCTTTGGGGTTCTTACTGTGAGGGGTATCTGGATTTCCTCGTAGATGTTCCGCCTCTCTAAACTTTTTATTTTGTGCATTAGGATTTTGGTGTTAATTCTCTTTGTTTTAAAGCATGATTGAAGTGAGTTGAGCCTAACTGTGGGTATGAAGGATGTCGCAGTGTATCAGGCTCTGTGAAAGTGACACAGGAGAGCAGCAGGGAGATACTTGCTCAATGACTGGTGCATAATATTTGCATGGCTAACCTGTCAAAACTAGTTTCTGCTATCCTCAGCCCTGAAGCACCAACCTGGCTCATGAGAACTGGGCTTCTGCCTTCCTGCTTCATACTTCATTGCCAAATAGCCCAAGGACAAGCAAAAAATAATTTGGGATCACAAGTCTTAATTGCTGATCAGGATATAGTAATCCAAGACTTCAAGTGCCCCTTTGGGAGAGCTGCTGTTCTGTCCTACAGGAGCTGTAAGAGCTGCGCGGGAACTGCTCTATCAAAGAGTTCATTCCTTCTTCTTGACATCCATGTTCATTTCTGCTCCTGTTTTTCCTGTAAGGTACCAGCCTGGGCATGGGAAGATCTGTGTTTAGCTTGGGTGCAATCTGGATGTGGCTAATCCAAACACCTTTTAGCATGTGGCCTGCACAGGAACAGTGCTCACCTTGTTGGCTAGCAGGAGGCACAGGAAGAAGAAAGAGCTGTGCTGCCAGCAGAAGAGCTGTGTCTTCACATGATGGGGGCTCTGCATGGTGTGGAAAAGGCTTTGTAGCAGCAATAATGTAGGCTAAGCTGCTACTTTAAAAAAAAAAAAAAAGTTGTCAAGAGAATCCATAAGCATCCAAACTCCACTCAGCCTTGGAGCTGCTTTGGAGCTCTTCCCTGTTTGTGTTCAGCTGGTGTCTAGGATGTGGGAGAGGGCCCCCTGGCCTTGCTAGGAGGCAGCAAAGCACGAGGAGGCGGGAGAAGGCTGAAGCTTTCTCTCGATCATGATGTGCACATCTCACATGCTTACGTTAGCTTAACGTAGCTGTGCTCTCTGTTCTCCAGGCTGTCCCAGCACAACCTCTGCCTGGGCAGGGACTTGATGATAGTTCACTTCCCAAAGGATGTGCAACAGTCGATGGACTGGACTTTGAGAAAGACCCAGTCCCATTTAATCAGGACAAAGTGGATAGCTATGTGTAGACAGAACAGCAAAAATATTCTTTCCCCCTCCACCCCCTTCTGACCCAGGTTAGGAAAGCATGGTCCTTTGGCTCTCTTAGACTTACCAGCACTTCCTTCTTCTGTGCGAATCCCTCTGAGTTTTTAGGAGTGAGCACTAATGACCAGTTTTCTTGTTCTGAGGGGCTTCATCTCGTTTCCACTGAAGCTACCACAAGCTGGAGAGGATGGTGCATTTCTCTAGAAAGCAGCTTCTGCTTCTGCAAATGCAGCTACTCTTCCCCAAATAGAAGCTGTCACGACTTCCATTAATGCTGATTTTCCTATCCAGAGGATACATATAAATGCCACCCCTTTGTCTCCCTGGCATGAGAAATGCAAGACAGCTCACGGAGTCAAATCACCCCGATGCAGTGGCTTATGTAGAATGCCAGCCAGCTTTGAAGAGCGTCTGTCTCTGAACTAGGTGACTTATAATGAAAGTTAAACTGAAAGCTCGGCAAAATTAATCATCCCCTTCCCACCTTTTTGCTGCCAGCTTAGTTTGTGTCTGTGGGTTGTGTCAAGAAAAGGCTTGTGATGTGTCACAGCCCTGTGACATCACAGGCTGAACCTACCTTGGGGTATCTGTGCTGTGGGCAGGCTGCAGAGTGGCCGAGCCCCCAGAGAGCATCGCCTCTCTCATCCCTTGCTCCAGTGGCTGCACGGCGCTGGGCTGCGTGCTCCTCCCTGCCTGACTGATGTAAGATTCATGCTGCCGAGGGCTGCAGGGGGAAAACTGCAGCTCGGTCAGATGCTGTTGGAAGAGTTATGCATAAGGAGTGGGCAGAAGTCCCCACCGCATACTTCAAAGGGTTTCTCCTCTGATTTGTGAACGTCTTTTTGAAGGGAGAAAAGAACAACACTGCTACCACAAACATAAATTCCCGCAGTGTTAATAAAGGTCCTTAAGCCCCCAGTGTATTAATTACTGTAAAGAAAAGGCAAAATATGCATTTATTTTATTTTTCATTAAATTTAGGAAAGCATACAGAAATGGCATTTTGAGGAGCGCTTTTGAATCTTATGGGCTGTCCCATGTTTCATGACTTTCTCTTATATTTTAAAAATCTTTTTTTGGCTTACAAACAAGAAGTCTGAATCTGTCTTGTGGTATGTAAGTTTAGACAAATGGAGCAATTGTATATATAAGCATATATGCAAATATATACATATGTATATATTTATACACACATGTATAAAATATATTTTTAAATTTATTTATTTATATATACCATTTGTTCATGTGCAACTAAGATGTGAAACAGACGGTGAGGTTCTTTACAAAATAATGTAGCACCTAGAAGGTAAGCAGCATTTCGAATGCCTGTAGATCTTTATACCAGCCATGGGGAAAAGAAGATGACTGTCCCTCACCCCGTAGCTCACAGGGAGGAGTTCCCTGTTCTCAACATGAATGTCTGGATTTCCTTCTTTGAGCAGGGAACACCACAGTTATCCTCTTCATCGCAGCTGAGTCACTGGCCTGTTCCCAAAGTGCTTTGACCACGCAGTCTTATGCCCGAAGAGGTATTTGGCTTCCAGTTGGCTTCCAAAGCTGCCGGAGCTGCAGGGGGCTGTTGCCCCCTATGTCAGGCCCTGAGGCTCTGTCATCACAGTGCTGTTTCAGACAGGGACTAGGGAGGCTGTGGCGTGCATTGTCTTCCCATCAGGTAGCTCAGCTGCTTCTCGTCCATCCATACACCACTGCTGCCCCGACTGCCTGTGTGGACAGAAAGCGCTCGCCAGGCTGCGCTTTACTTGTGTGCTGCCGTTAAGGGAACTGATGGGGCAAAAGGATCGGGAAATTTATTAGTCTTGCTAGCTGAAGCAAAATTCCTCAGCAGATGGGGATGCATCCTGTGCCGTCTCGGACTTGCTGCAACAACGGATGAACGCCTCACGTTGGCAGGGTAGGATTCCCCGTGCTTCTTGAGCATATGGTGGAGCATTGTGGTTTGTTTTGGATAACAAAATACAAGTTGGATTGAATAAACGTCAGTATTGCGGGTTTCAGGAATTTTCTACAGGAAATATGTGTAAAGTACTGCATATATGAAGGAAATGCATCGGTTTAGCTTCAATTAAATGGTTTCTTGGTTGTTAAGCTAGCATAGAAAGATTTACGATGTTTGGTTTTCATCTTTTTCCTTTCTTTTTTGTTATCAAGAATGAAATTGGTCTGGGACAGCAGAACTTTTCCTTAACGTGCGTGTCCTGTATTTGTTCAGAGTTATTTACTGAGTGCTGTGCTTTCTGTGGGACAGGGAATAGTGGGATGATCAACTTTTCCAAACCCTGCACAGGTAATTAATTGTGCTAGACAGCAGCGTGAGCGGGAGCAGTGTGCATGCCCAATTAATTACAGTGTGTCTCTCATTGTAGTGATGACAGAAAATAGCAAAGCAGTAAATGCAGTAACCCACATAGGATGTTTCAGCATGACAGAGTTGGGCAGGATGCAGCGTTTGGATCTGGGCTCCCTGGGAGCCCTGGCAAAGGCAACTTGATGGAAATACCAGTGATCCAAAAATACCCTTGCAGTTGCAACTGTCCAGGTATGAGAAGTGATTTTTGGTTGGAAGTTGCAAGAGGAAAATCTGACCTATGTTTTTTTGTGGTTGACATCAGCTTATTACAGCTCGGTGTTTTCTGCAGCTACGTCTTGGGTAAGGCACAGGTGACTAAGAGAAGAAGCAGAGATACTTTTAGATCCCTCACGTGGCATTATTTTCTACTTCTTCACTAAAGAAGAAGATGGAGCTTTCTGCAAGAGGCCCAAAGGTCCAGACATTGCCCTCAGCCCTTCTCCTAATTTTGGAAGCTGTGCTCAGTGGATTGGGGTAAATAAGTTAGTCTTTCCTAGGAGGTGAATTGCTGGGATCTAACTCTTAAGATAATTACAACTAACCAGTATTGTCTCCGTTTCGGGTATTATATATTTAGAACTTGGTGCAAATTATTTTTACTCTCTCTGGAATGATTAAAAATCTTAGGAATAATCCAGCATTAGATGCTGTCAGTACTGCTTGCTTACTGTTAAACTTCCAGAGTTTAACAGTACTTCCAGAATTGGGGTTCCCAGTGGAGTAAAATACTAATTCCTGGTACGTAATGCCAGGCTAGGCTGGTTATTTATTTTTTCTCCAATAAATAAATGGGAGGAAAAAGCTGAAAAGCTGTGTAACATTTGGTAAGGTGGATGGGAGGCACAGTTTCTTGAGTGAGTTAGTTATGGTGAATGATTTTAACCCAGTGACTGGATGGTGATACCTTTGGTTTCTGGGTCAAGTAGTCATATATATGCAAAGTGAGCAGGCAGAATCTGTCTGCATATTTTACTTCTGCATGTGTATGTTTGTTTACAACCTGTCTCTAATGAATTTATATCCTTGGAAGAACTGCATCCAAATTGGATGAGACAGGATTGTGTGACCTAGATGTGTTCCACTGCTATGCTGTGAGGTGGTCAAGAGTTGGAGGGCTTGTTTTTTTGGAGTCAAATTAGGGTCAGATGGCTCCGTGACCTAGAAGAGAAGTGCATCTTTCCTGGGAGAATGTTAATGCTATTGCATGCTGTAGAGTGGAAAAAGCCCTCCGAATTGGTTTTATTTTATCAGACAATGTATTAGCAACATAGGGCTTTTTATTTGTGCTGTTTCCCTGCACATCTGCTATCCTTTAGGCTTGTCAAGAAGAGTAGAAAGCAAAAATAACAGAAAAGATTTAAAATTAGACACTTTAAAGCATTCTTCTGAAAAGCCAGTGGCAGTGACGAGTGTGTTCTGGGCAAAGAGAAGTGTAAAAATAGATTTCAGAAAGAACATGTTTTTCCATTTATTGTTTTAATAATGTTCTGAACTGTTTGGCAGAAAGATGGCGAATTTGAAAGTATCTTTTTGTTACCAATAACTGGATTGTGAAAAGTAATTTCGAACAAATTGTATTGTCCATCGGTAGCTATGGATCTCTTTCTTTGTCTCGATTTTAGAAAAGCGAATCTGCACATTTAAAGTGCTGCTTATCTCTGAGCACCATTGATTTGGAGTTTGGGTAAGCGTATTGTTGAGTTAAGCTCACGTTTATTCAGCAGCAGCCAGGAGTCCCCCGGCCATCTTTGTTAAGAGCAGGTCAGAGCAGGAAAGAGGCTGAGGAGGCTGATCTGCAGTTACCCGTCACCTCTACTTCAGGTTTGTGTTTCTAGACACAAGAATGAATTTTTAATCTGATCTTTGACTGAAATCAGTGGTGTGATTTGACCCCCTTGTTTCTTGATCTTGCATCTCCACCTGCCAAACTCCGGTCCTTACAGGCACTTTCTGGGAGAGCAGCTCCCATTCACCCATTCAGGTTTCTTTGTCAGCACATTTGAGAAGAGTCTGGGAGGCAATAGAGAACATCCTCTTTTTAGACAAAAATAGCTTTTATTCATAAGAGATTTTAAGATATCTCTTTGAACAGCTACTGCTGAGTTGATTTTTTTTTTTTCCCTCCAGGCGTTGGAGCTGCTCTTTTAGTTTGGAAAGTGAGATCCAGAGAATGGATCAGTTGGCCATTCATCTCCCTGGGAAACTAAACTAAATTGTTTCTTTCTGCTTCACACTTTGCTTATTAGTTGGGTTTAATGTAGAGTATGTACAGTGAGATTTGTAGAAAGATGGATTAGCCCTGTAATGTGGCAGGCAGTGGAATGCAAGCCCTGCCTCTTTGCCAGAGGCAAATCTTTATTCCTGCATTGGCTTAAATAAATTTGACTTTGAGGCAATGTGTGCTGCTTCTCTCTTTTCATCAGGGTCTGCAGCACTGCCATAATTTATTGGTATGATTTCGAAGCGTGCGTTATCACTCCACTTTTCTTCAAGGAGCCTTTAAGCTGCTCTGAAAGCATCCAAAGTACGACGGAGGCAGAGAATAGAGGGGAGGGCTGGAAGTGTTGCAGGTCTGCATTTGTGGAAGTTGAAAGCAAAATCATTAGGGAGGGGAGAAAAATCCACCACCACCTTCCAAGAAATGCATGAATGCCTCTGGATAAGAACGTGCAAAGTGGAGTTTGTGACTCTTGGGCCATTTTTCATGCTCTTCACTACGAAACTGCTTTCCTAATTGCCTCTGCTGCCTGTTCACTGGCGCTTTTATTATTTAGGCACTTCTGTACAGAAAACATCGAGCTTGGTAGATTGGCCAAAAGATGCTGAGCGCTACTGAAGTCTTTTAGCGGAGTTTGCCTGAAGGGGAGGTTCCCCGCCAATGCGATTTCCTTGAATTGGATGCAGAGAGAAATTCAGCAGTGCTTGTGTGGTATGATATGCAGATCAAATTGAGCTCACCTAAGTTACTTGCATTTCTGGCAGTCGTTGCTGGTGATTGACAAGTAGGAGGGCACTGCCAGAGATTTCGATTTGCTTTCTTTCACTTTTTTTGATGTAAACAGCATGTTAAACTGGGCTGCAGAGCGAGTCGGAGAGTTGGCGGAGGAGAATTAGATGATATTCGTAGTAGTGGAATCGTTCAGGCATGGCCTGGGTTTGAGGGTAACCTCTATCAGCAAACTCATTTAGACATGAAAGTTCAACTGTGGTTTTTCGTTAACTGCCCTCATTTGGTGTCTGTGCAGGATTGTTTATTCTGTCAGCAAAATCAGGTGGGTTGGGGGTGAATTCTGGTTTCTGAAATCCAAGCAGGGAGCCCAAGTGAGAACATGCTGAGTCTCTTCTGTGGCAATCTAATTCCTTAATGCCCAGCGATTTACTAAGTCCTCTGGGGCTTGGGTTCACCTAGCTTGCGCTCAAGGTGCTGCTTCTGCCAGTTCCTCAAATAAAATTCGCAGTGGTCCTCTCTGATTTTGACAGATCTGAGGCAGAGCCACCAAGCTGAGACACTTTACTGCTGGTACCTCATGCCTTCAGTGAGGCCAGATACTGCTGAAGTCAGTGCAGAAGATCCCTCATAATTCTTAAATATGTGAATATGACAGCCCGCACTAAAGAATTGGCTTAACTAAGGGAAAACATGCCCAAAAGAGCTTTCAGCCCCAAAACTAGGGGCTCAGTCACATGCTTGGGGGCCCATTAAGAAGCCAATTTACAAAAAAGGTGCAGCTACTTTCATTAGGGCCATGTCATCAAAGCTTTTTGGTACCTCAGACTTGAGACAGTTGGCATGGACAGTTAAGATCTTCACCCTGTTTTAATCGTGAAGAAGCCAGGCTGTCTACTTTAAACAGACCTAAAATTGGAGGGACGGATTACTTGGATGCTCAGAAGTCAGAGAGCCTTCAGTAATGTCAAGATGAGCCTGTAACTCTTCCATGTTTTTCTCCCCCCAAATGAAGACTGTTGGTAATGATACACAGAGAAAAGATACCCTTGCCACATGCCTGCCATTCTTAGCATTATGAATTGAATAAATTCGATATGAAAATCACGTGGAAGAATTAGGGAAACCCACAGTACTGTATGGACCATTTGGACAGGTTCAATGCTGTTCTCGTACAAGTTTAGGTAAACCTGCCTGAAGTGACTGGGGTCATTCTTGCTTTATGCTGGTGTAGAGCATACCAGGTTTTGGCCCTTGTTGCCTCCTGTTTGCAGCTGTGGTGAAAATCTTGCTGGGTTGCTTAGGGGGAAGTGGCCTGTAGAGCCCTGTTGGCAAAGTTGGCTGTGGTGTGATGTGTGTGTAGCCATGGGTCCTTCTTCAACCGTCTTTTAATTTGGTGAGAGCTGGGCTTAGCATGATGTGTGGCTGTCATGAAGACTGTAATGTAGTAAAGTCTTGTTTGTTTGCATAATCTCATGGCTTTTGATCTGCATAATCTTTTTATTTGTGTGCATGTGCTCCGTATCCTTCACAGAAAGCTTAGAGCTTGACTGTCTCCGTTAAAGGGATCCCAGTTATTAATTGGTGATGCCTTTCTGCTCTGCAGACTGAAACGTATTTCCTTGGGATTTTTTTTAATTCAAAATAAGCTTAAAATTAATCTGTAGACGGAGCATTAGGAAGCACAGGTCTAAAAGTGGATTTCCCATTCCATAAGTGAATGGGATATATGCAGCTTTTAGCCTCTTGGCTTTCAGTTGGATAAAATCTTTGGTGTGGCTTCCTCTGCTGAGGAGATGGGTTATCAACTCGTCCCGCAGCGTCAGGGTGCTGTCAGCCTTCCCAGCTGCTTACAAAGGGCGCTTGTAGCCCTCCCTGGTTAGTGTTGGTCCAACTCAGCAGTAGTTCCACTAACTTCAGTTACTCTTCTCCTTGTTCCCATGCTTTTAACCACGACCATGTGTTGTTGTTTTTTTTTGTCTCGTCTCTTTTGTTTATTGACTTGAGCTTAGTTGTTTTACTGCTGTCAGTGTCACCAACATAAATATGTAGTTTATGAAGCCTGGTACATCGTTCATTGCATAGCTGGAAGCTCTGGTGTGCTGCTTGGGAAGGATGTCCTTGGTGATTTCCTAATAGGATGGGGAAAGGCTTCTAATGCAGAAGAGGGGGATGTGTGGTAAAGGTCAAACAACAAGAGCACTTGCTGTCGGTAAGTTGCACAGCGTGGTTCTGGATTATTTTAGTAGGGAACTCAGAGCTGTGTCAGAAGCATAAAGGAGGAAGACGTGTTTCTGTCTCTTGGTGAGACATGCTCCTACGTAGTAGCCAGCACAGACTGACTGCCTTTTGACTGCCTTTTTATGAGATGTATCATTTTGGAGAAGCAACTTCCAAAAGAAATCACTAAAGCAAACAAGCCATCAATTTAAGCAGTTATGAATGATGTGTATGATTAGACCTGACTTAGCCATGTTTAATCTAGCCGTACCTCTGAGATTTCCAAGGACTGATGTTGAAAGAGTAACTTGTTTTAGTGAAGGTCTGAATTTTTCAAGAAGATACCTGGATGCTTACCCAGTTTGTGCCCCCGAACACCAGAGTGAGTCAGCAATCTGTGTGGAGCATGATGTGTTATGTAAAGACTGAACCATGAATTTGGGGTGGACGTGTTACAGGTGCAGACTGGTCAGCGTGGATTGATGGGTTCTGTGTGTCTGCCGCTGTAGAATAATCAGAAGTAGGAAATAAGCAAACTGTCTTTTCTACTCAGTTCTAAGGAGAAAGAAAAGAAGCCTTTCAAAAACACCTTAGAGGTACTTGTAACCTTTTACCAACCTGCATGCATTAATCCTTACTGTTTCTGTATGGCTGGTTAATGTTACCAGTGGAATAAACAAAGGTGTAGGAAGACCAATGCCCTGATTCAGAGGGGTGTTGAGGTCGTTAGGTCCATGCTGGCTGGTGCACTTAACCCATAGGGCCCCTTCCTTACGTCTGGGAATATAGGTCTTGGCAGTTTCAGTTCTGTGCCTTATCAAGGTACATGTCACTGTCCCATTTATTGTCAGCCATAGTCCTGATAAAATGCCTTCTCGTATTTGGCACTAGAACAAAACACGTGAGAGAGACATAGCTCATCTCAGTCGTCCTGCAGAACTGGTATCACATTCATTAAGTCACGGCAGCTTTCAATCATGTAGCATACCTGTCACCTCTCCTTTGCTGTTGTATCTTAATCGTAGCACAGTGGTCCCTGCGATTTTCCATCAGAACTGGAGATCTGCTGTACTTGTTGCGGTGCAGATTGCACCAACTCATCGCCCTGTGCTAAACGCCGTACACCCTGAGCAGACAGAGTGAAGGAAATAATGCTGCCCCACGTCACGGGTGGGGATTTGAGGCTTGGAAATAGAGTAAGTGTTGACGCAAAGGGAGTTCGTGACAGAAAAAGGAGTTGGATTTGGACATTCTGGAGCAATAGATGTAGCACGGTGCGTGCACATGTTGGCAGGGAAAGCATGATACAGGCTGTGTGATTCTTCAGTGAGCTGGGTTTAGGTACAGGCCTGAGCTAGTTAACCCCCTTTTTTTTCCTGGCTTAGCTTTCACCTGCATCAGTTCTGTGAGCTGGTCTGCTACATGGACAAGACACAATTGACAATGAGGAGACTGAACTGCTGCTTGTAGCATTAAAGTGCATGTGAAACTACAGCACGCAACTCTGTCCAAAGTTTTGTGTTGCTAAATGTTTTTTTTTTTCCTTTGCTTTACTTTGTGTCTTAGGTACTGATGCACCCATCCTTGATGGAATCGGGCACCTGGTGCCAATGAGATTCACTGACATTTTCACTGACAGTGAGGATCACCCAGCTGATCCTCTTAGCAAGGAGCAGGGATGCATGGAGAAATGTTAGCTTTCTGCCTGGGCGGTACCCCTGGCCATCTCACGCGTTCTGGAGTTACATGCTACCTCCTTCCATTCCCTATGTGATAATTTACAGAGAACTCAGCAGTGGAAAAATCTCTAAATTTGAAGGAGTAACAATTTTTGAAACGATTCCCTGAAGCTTAGTAGCTTCACTTCACTTCACGAACAAACAAACAAACAAACCTCTTATAAATACCTACAGGAAAAACAACCAAAACCCTTAATTACAAAAGATGCCTCTGTGCTTTCAGAAGCTTTGCCTTGTTTTCCTGTCAGGCCTCGTTTCCACCAAGGGATCTCTTTCCTAAGGCCAACAGGACTGCTGTGATGGAGGAGGAGGTAAATGCATATGACAAAGGACGAGAAGGGTCAGAGCCCTGCCTTGACATTGACATAGATAATGGAGTTATTGAGCAGTTAGTGTAAAAGTTGACTGTTTTCTTGAGAGAGATGTCGCGTGGCATTCTGGTTGCAGTAACAATAATTATCCTTGGACAACATTTATACTTGCCATTTTTACCAGTTCAGTTAATGCTCCTAATTCCTTTTGAAACTATTTTCATCAGGCCCAGAAGAGGTGTTTAAGAAAAAAAATGTAGCTATGTTGAGGTGCATGTTGTCTGGTCACCTTGGTGGAGATCATTGACAGGTGGGGGTATTCAAGACATTGCTATTTATAACAAGAAAATCGATTCGTACGCACATATGCTCGTGTAGCGTTGCCAGAGTTTAACCTTCTCTCTGGCCTCCGTTAGGAATACTCAGATATTTTAGCCAGCAGTAGACGTGGAAGTCTGGGGTTCCTAGTGTGAGCAAAACAGATTTTTTGCTATGAAACTTGCATGCTTTACATCCAGTACATACAAAAGGGCAGATATAAATGTTTGATGTTCTGCATAACGCCATTTGTTAAGGCGTAGTGTTGTATACTAGTAATTACACATGTTAATAATAGAGGAGAACTGTATTCTGACTTTGGGTGCCCTCATTAGGAGGGGACAGTGTGTAAGTGGTCCTGGGAGACTTTATTAATTGGAGAAAACTTGTTTCGTAGCATCTTCCTGGCCTTCTTCACCTTCTTCCTTTTTCACCAGGAGGTAGTAATTTCCTACTGCTTATACAAACACCAGATGAGACACTGCTAGCGTAGGTCAGCACCGCTGCTCAGTGAGAGAAGCGACTGTGGCACAGCTTCGGTAGTTCAGGGCCAGCCTTTCCCCACCTTTTGCCCCCTTCAGCCCCACTGCGCTTCTGCATTCCTGAATTCGGTGCAGGTAGGCTGCAGGGAGGTGTGTTCCCACACAAAGCTGCATATCCTGTGATGCTTCATCAAAGGCTCCCCTGCAAGACCTAATATTCACAATCAGGGCTGTTGGGAAACATCATATCATATGGCAGGTATGGACCACTTTCCATGTTTCTTCAGGAGCCCAACTGTACACGCACGTGCACCTGTAATTCAACACAGGTACATTAGGTGTGGTTATCCTGCCCCTGGAGCCTTTTTCATTTCAAGAAACTCAAATAACTCTCTGGATCTTCAGAAAGATCCACCACAGGCCCTCTGGAACTAAGTTTCCTGTGCATGCAGCTAATTATTTTGAGAATGAAACAGCACCTTTGAAGCATGTCCATGAAATACATAATTAAAGTATTTTGTGTTCGATCATACTGTTAGACAGCTAATTGAAAATCACATTGTGTCTACATAATGAGACAAGTAATATATGCATTTGTGCACTGCAGAAATGACTTGTCCCATAGTCTTTTCCCCTTTAATTGCTGCGATGGCAACTGGCAGAAGAGGACCACGTGCTGGGCTGTCCTTGATCAGCAAATCTAGCAGAGTTACTGTTAGGGACTCCAGTGAGCTCAAATAAAAGAGGCCCCGGAGGACGGGACTGCTGCTTCCAACAGTTCCTGTACAGATGTTGAAATAGCTCAGAACATGCTGGGTTTCCTGCTAAGAAGTCAGTGGCTAGCACAGCATCTGCCCAGACTTCATTAGTGAGCAGATCGTGTGTATTTATGGCGAGGAGTTGCTGGAGTGGTTTTGGCCTGTGGCTGCCCGCAGGACCATGCCATCAGAGACCCTCTGCGTTGCCCAGCTGGCTGTGCTGCAGTGGAGTGTCCCTGCAGAGCAGCCGGTGTTTCCCCAAGTGCAGGTCTGGGGCTTGCCAAGCTCCAAATAGCATCCACGTGTCTTGCAAGCAGTGGGTTGTCCTCGGTTGGTCTCGTGGGGAATCTGGTGACTCAAGAAGCTTTAATGGCAAGGAGCGCATCCTTTTTTTAGCCCCTGGTGTGGTTTTATTCCTTCAGTATTTCTCTTGCTCCCTGTGGCTGGGAAGTGCTGTGCTACGTTATTTGTTGTCATGCCATGAACATGTTTGTGTCTAATTCTTGGAAGGTAAGAACGCAGGAAGGATTCCTTTGGCGCCCTCTCCGCTATATGTTGTGCATTTGTAGAGGACAGGCATACCCTGATCCGTGAAGTAATTGGTTTGCCTATCTTTCTTGCTGCAGTGTATAAATACAGGGAGAGGCAAGATTTATTGTATTATGCTGTATAGTTGTTTGCAAGAGCGAAGGTTCCTGGGGAAGAATATTAATCTAAGAGTAAACATATTTGAGGAGACTTCCAGGCTGGCCCTTCCCTCTGTAATACACTGGTGGCAAAAACCACAGAAAGGAGGACTCTGGCAGCTCACCTCTACCCAAGAAGACTCTGAGCTGGAGCAGGGTTTAACTACAGTGGATCTCACAGCCTCATTTTTATGTTGATGACTTGCTCTCGTCAAAGCAAGAACAGCTTCTCAGCTTACTGGGTCATTCATTTGGCCACAGAATTGTCTGGAACGAGCTAGTTACTTCAGGTTAGCATTTCCACATCCATATATATATACTCACGTACATGTGCTGTGCATGAAATATACTCAGTAGTATTTCTTGACCTGCAGTCACATAACTAGTCATGGCTTTCCTCGGCAGCCCTTGTACTTTCTGACTTGGAAAAAAGATGTCGTAGCGCATTAGTGCTAGGGAGACAAAGACATGTAAGCAAGTCTGCTGATGCTGCTTTTTCCGTTTAAAATCCTGCAACACATCCAGGGGTTTAAGATGCATTTTCTCAGGGGGTTCCCCTGCCCCGAGTTCCCTGCTGTTTACCTTTTGCGGTCACAATTTCCTGATTACAATGGCACAGTTTTGGGAAAGGTTTTAAGCGCTTCGACCGCCTTCAAACCTTGTGTTGCGCAATTATTTTCTGCTGCTGCCGGCACCTGACAAAGATCTGGTTTCCAAACAAAGGCATAGAGGCAAATGAGGCAGCAGACCTTGCAGGAGATAGAATATTGTCTGTGTGATTAAAGCTCTTTTATTAGGCTGTGGTCTGTAATGGGAGAGAAAAAGCATGATCTCCGCTGATCTGCATTTTAAACGCTGTTGAGGATTAGCAGAGGGGCAGCAGATGCACCTATTGAGCTGTAAAGGACGGGATTCAAAGCCGTATCGTGCAGATGGGAGATTATTGTCCTGCGCTTCCCCGCGTGTGCCAGCGGTACTCCCGTGGCACGTCTCATCGCCATTACCCCACTCGTCCCGCAGCACGCTGCACGGTGCTGAACCCACCCCAGCCCCGGCGTGGAGCTGAGAGGGTGCTCGGCCGCCCTGCACAAGCCGAAACAGAGCCATGGCAGCCATTCTGCTGCCACCCATGGGATTCTGCCGTGGGCACCCGATGGTTCTCAGTCTTCCTTCCCCTCCCTGACACAGGCAGCTTAACCCTTCCCGTTGGAATAGCTCACCGTAACCACGCTGCCTGTCACTGTGCTGCGGACCAGCCCTTTTCCTGGGGCACAGCAAGTGAAGTGGCGGGGAAGAGCAGAGAGATTTTCCTTTGCTGCTTTTTCTGTTCTTCTGTCATCGCTTCCAGAAATCAGCATCCTTTATCCTAGCTGAAATATACCATTGCTGTTTCTTTGCTGTTGTCGTTTTCATTTAGTGGATCATAAATTTGAAAGCTCTCCCCCCAAATGTATGCATTTGTGTATCACACAGGAAGGACCCCACTATCACTCTCGGCTTTTCTGCTGTAGCTCTGGAATGGATCTGGTGACACAAATGGAATTATTCTCCTTTTATCCTGCTCTGGCAGAGTTGGGGGTTGTGTGAAATTTAATAGAAATGATGGTGTTCTGGCCAATTTGCCCTTTTTTCCCTTTTTTTCTCCCTTTCAGTTTTTACCTGCTCACACCGACTTAAAAGGTGATTGTGGTATGTCCTTGGTTCCCAGCTCTGCCACAGGGTTTCACTGTGACCCTCCGCAAGTTACCCGATTTCTATGTGCCTCAAGCCTTTATGTTCAAGCAGATAAATGGTGTATGATTATACACGCACCCTTTGGCAGCTTTAACTATTTGGATCATAACCGTCTACCCCAAGGCAGGGGTAGCACCTGTGCTGTGAATGCGTGACGGTTACCAGAGCAGACTTCTGGTTTGGGGTTGAGTCTTCCAATATGAGCAGCAATAAAAATTCCACAGGGCTCTCATTCATGTTAATTCTATTACGTATTTTCTCTTTAAAAACTGTCCTGGAATATGTTTATGAGGCTTGAAAATTATTAGGGAAACCAATTATTTTCTGCAGCATCCTATTCGTGTGATAAATGTGTCATAATGTTAGACTTCCCTTGTGGCAGCTTGGATATCACCTCATGCTTTGAAACATGCTCATATGGGGGTAAGAGAGGTGGGTGAGAGTGCAAATTCCCATTTATGTGTAAATATGAACCTCTTTGCTCCTTGATTAGTGTTGGTTCTACCTGGTATACCTCAGTAGCTCCACCGCTTCCTAGACACTTCTTTATGTCTTAAAGGTAACCAAGCTGAGTTTAGATTTCCCAATCACACCCCTACTTCCCTGTCTTCAAGAGCTGAGTCCCCGCATTCGGCAGCAGCTCAGGACCGAGTCCTTGAACCACAAGGCAGGGCTCCAGGTGCCAGTACGTGAGTGCAGACGTGGCAAGGATGCAGCGGAGGCTCGGCTGTAGCAGAGCGCTCTTGTGTGGGGAGGTTCTGACCTGGGGCTGCTCTCCTGGCTGTGAAGAGGAGGATTAGCGGAAGAGCAGAGTTGATGAATTGAAATCATTTATATTTAAATCAAGGTGATTTAAGTAGCAGCTTTTTATTATTGTTTAAATCAGCAAGGACAAAAGCTTGATTTCATTTACGGATTCCATTTTTATTTGTCATTTGTAGGTTTTCTTTCTTTCCCTAATGAAAGGTTAATTTTCAAGTTGGTGGCTGTCTGGGTATGTTGATATGCAAAGAAAAAAAACATCTTTATACAAAATTCAGTATTCTTTTTCTGTGGTTAGAAAGACATTCTCTACCAGTGCCCATTCACTGACACTATAATGTAGTTAATGTGCAATTGTTTGCATGCTTTTTTAAAAGAGTTTTTTCATTATAGATCGACTGCCGTTTTCTACTCGCTGTAGATGGACACACATTCTTTATTGGTTAATTTGCATGGACATCTCTTTGGATTGGAAATTCAAGTGACATCAAATTGATACAAAAGCTTAACAGCCATTGTTTATTATCCAACTGTGATTGTTCCATTTCGGAATAAACATAAAAGGAAGGAGAACAAAACTGCTTGTTTTAAACAGTTATGCCAGCGTGTCAGGTACCTGTAGCCAGACACCTTGCATCCAGGGGTGTTTCAGTTCTTTATTTCAGGCATCTTCATGTAGTTGTTAGTAGGATTTACAGCTGATGGTGTCGTCAGAGGGAATCCTTCTTCATTTTTGACAGTTTAAGCACACAGGACACAGATGTGCCTTAATTCCCTTTAATCTGACCAGAGGAGAGCACCTCTTGCTCTTTCTCAGCTCTGCTGTACTCAGCTGCGACCGTGCTCGGCCTTAGTTTAGACAAACGCTGTGTGAGAAGCAAGACTGTGCTTCTGCCGCCTGGAGCCTGCTGGGGCTTCTGTCCTGGGGAAGGGAAGGGATCTGGTGCTGAGGACTCTACAAGTCGTGTACCTGCAAGTATAAATGGTCCCTCAGGAAACTTAGGACATGGCCTCCAGCAGCTGGAGTCTGGGGGGTTAAATCTGTTCCACGCTGTACTGTTGTTAAGGTTCAAATTATGTTACAGACGTGCTTTCAGGCCTGTGTTTCTCTTGTCTGTAGCCAGTAGTTGTGGTGGTTTTACTCAGGTGGGTGGCCGAGCTCCACCACAACCGCTCTCTCACGCCCCCTCCTCAAAGAGGAACGGGGAGAAAATACAATGAAAAGGGCTCAAGGGTTGAGATACGGACGAGGAGATCGCACAGTAATTATTGTTATTGTGACGGGCAAAACAGGCTCAGCATAGGGAGATAGTAAGATTTATTGCCTATTACTAACAAGCTAGAGAAGCGAGAAACAAAGGAAAGAAACCAAAAGCACCTTCCCCCCCATCCACCCTCTTCCACCTCCTCCCCCCGAGCGGTGCAGGGGAACGGGGGAATGGGGGTTATGGTCAGTCTATAGCGCTTCTTTGCTGCCACTCCTTCTCGGTCACTCTCGTCCCCTGTGCTGTGGGGTCCCTCCCACGGGATGCAGTCCTTGCTGAACTGATCCGGCGTGGGCTGCCCACAGGCAGCAGCTCTTCAAGAACTGCTCCAGATATGGGTCCGTACCACGGGGTCCATCCCTCAGCAGCAAACTGCTCCAACCTGGATCCACTACGGGCAGCAGCTCCTGCCAGGTCACCTGCTCCTGCGTGGTCTCCTCTCCACGGGCTACAGGTCCGGCCCGGAATCTGCTCCGGCAGGGGTCTTCCGCAGGCCGCAGTCTCCGTCGGTGCAGGTCCACCTGCTCCACCGTGGTCTCCTCCACAGGCTGCAGGGTGGAACCTGCTCCACCGTGGTACTCCATGGGATGCAGAGGGACAGCCTGCTTCACCATGGTCCTCACCACAGGCCGCAGGGGACTTCTGCTCTGTCGCCTGGAGCACCTCTCCCCCTCCTTCTTCACTGACCTTGGCGCCTGCAAGGCTGTTCCTCACTCCTCTCACTCTCCCAGCTGCTGTGTGGCACAGTGTTTTTTTCCCTGTCTTAAATATGCTCTCACAGAGGCGCAAACAACATCACTTATTGGCTCAGCTCTGGTCAGCAGTGGGGCCCTTACCAAACATGGGGCAGCTTCTAGATCCTTCTCACAGAAGCCACCCCTATGGGCCCCTGCTACCAAAACCTTGCCACGTAAACCCACTACAATAGTCTACCTCAAAAGGACATGTTGTGGACCCGTGGTGGGTCTCAGGAAGCAGATCCTCTGTTTATGGCTGTGCAGTTACACCATTTTGTGACGTTATGCAAGTCACTCCAGCTTGCAGTGCTTCCCATCCTGTGCTTTTCTGTCCAGCTGAACCACGGGCAGTGTTTTGCAGCTGAGTTACCAGCATCAGACTTCCCAGCTCTGTTTGGAGACTGATGCTTTCCTTCATTTGTCCTTTGCTAGAGTTCTCAATTCTCTTTTAAGTTTTTTTCAATCCTTTCCATGTTATGTTTCTTTTTTAATTATTCCCATAATAAGATTTGGACTACAACCTCTAGCCTTTAGTATCTAGAGCACAGAGGGTCACAGAGAAATAATGTTCCTGCTGGATGCCTGCCCTGCCAGATGAATGCTGTACAACCGATGATGATTCCCTTGCTCACGGAGAGACTCTCACATCACCTACCCTATGCAACTTGCCGTAGCCTTGAGGTGTAAGTGGCCTGACCTGCAGTACAAGTGAGGAATAGCATGGCACTTCCTACTCATTTAGGAGGCTCATAACATAAAGCCAAAGTGTGTAATGTTCCTAAGCGCCAGACAATATTTTCTGTTTTCTTTGCAGGCAGGATCCCTTAAGGCCAGTGTTTTTGCAGAAAGTGATCCATGATTTGTCTAATGCCATTATTGCCGGTAGTGTACACTATTGTCTCGGTGTGTTTATCCCCTGTGTACGTCGGGACACTGAACAGGCACAGCAATCTCAATTATTTGTGAGCCGCCTCCTCTTCTGAGCGTGAGTGGCTCTGAGTCAACAGCGAGCTCCTCTGCGGCTCTTGCTTGAGCCTGAGCTGTGCTGTGCAGCCTTCTCGGAGGGGCTGGCAGGGCTGCGGCTCGTCTCTGGCAGTAGGATTTGGAGGATCCCGAGGAAGTCGGTGGCCTCACAGCAGTGTGCTTGTGGGGAGAACCAGATCGTCATCTGGGAATGTCATTCCTGAGGGTTGGGTTTTTTTAACTTTCCCTAGACTTCGTAGCTTGTATGGAGAAGATGCTTACTGGTCTTTTGCTTGTTTCTATCTACTTATCTAGGCTTACAGCTTGCCCTTCTGCTTAAGCTGATTTTTTGGATTGAATCTTCTTGAGTCTTCTGACACCTCGTGCTAACTCTGTGGGGCCATGAAATAGAAACAGAATAGTAAGCAATCAGGGAAAAACCCTGGGGATGAGATTCTCTGTTGACATCTAGATCAGCTCATTCACTGTTTATCCATCTTAATTGTAGCTTTGGCCTTGAACTAGCATTTGTGGGGAGTGAAATTTCGGGATGGTTTGCTGATACCAAGAAATTACCAGTCTGAGTAAAGGCAGAACCCATTCCTGTGTCGGGAAGTGGAGCAGTAACAGGCCCTGTAGATTTGAGAACAACAATCCCTGCAGGTTTGTTTTGCCTTAGTGGTCGTAGTATAACATGGTAACAGTTGAAAACATCTGGCATAGCTGTGAGCTCTTCTACAGCCAGATCTTTCAGCTTTCCTCATTCTCTGCAGCAGCACCATTAGAGGAAGCAAGGTCTGCATAGCTGTAGTTTGCTGATGAACAAACTCATCTGCAAATTGCTTAAACAGGTGAGTCTGTACAGATTTCGTTGTTCACCATCCCCTTCAGTGAATTCTTCCAGAAGAGAGAAACTCACGGTGGGATCTCCCACCAACCCAGGTAGGGGTTGTTGCATAGAAATCCTGGAACAGGAGCATGACACAAAGATGTGTTTTGGCAGCTCAGGTCTCATGCCACTGTCCTCTTATAATCGACGGCTCCTGCCTGAGTTGGAAATTGCACTGTATTTCAGGACATACTTAGCCATAGCTGCTCTGGTATGAATATCCAAGTGATGAAGCTGTGTATCAGAAGGTGGGTTGGGGTGTGCATGTTTGTGTTTATCCAGCCACCTTTCTTTTGAAAGGAAATTAAATTCACTTTATTTTCTTTCTTCTTTGTGGAGGCACAGCTGAGCTTTCTCTCTAGGTATTACATTGTTTCTCATAAACCTTACCTTAAATTAATGAGGAGCTTGGGCCTTTTCTGTGCAGGTGTATTGAATATGACCCCCCACTTTCCTCTCTTGGTAAGGAACGCAGTGAACTGGTTGTAGTGAAGTTTGTACTACATGAGCAGGCAGCTCCTGTTCTTCTCGGTGTAGAAGTCGATAAATGCTTTCAGCTCCATGCTGTGACCTGAGCCATTAGTCTCACATTAAAGAAAATACTTTTGAAAATTGGGGGTTTTATATGCTTGTTTCTGTTCATTAAAATGATAATAGTCTAATTATTCTGACCTTTAATTCCGTTTGCTTTGACTTTCCTTTTCTTAAGCCAGAGATCAGTTTTCAAGTGGTCTTTCTTCCCATTGTCCTAAGCCAGAGGCTTGGGGTTTCTTTCTCATATTCAGTATAATTAAAAAAATGTTATATGCTAGATTTCTTATACTTTGTACAGAGGAACATCTTAGGAAGTGGGAAAAGCGGTCCATCACAATTGTCATGAGCTCTCTGCTCTCACAGTGTTATACAGCGTGATGCACGCACTCCACTACGGAGGGCAGAAAGCTCTTAAATCATTTGCTGAAACTGGGACTGCATAGGCCCACGTGTAGGGCTGTAGGAGTCACTTTAAAAATCAGAATCTTACGAAGGGTATTTCTTCCACACCCTCTTGGAAGGTCTCAGTATCATTTTGAAAAAGACTGAGGCCTTTTTCTGTATCTGGGAGCCACACACAGAGCAGGGAAGATGAGATGTCCCCACTGTGCTCTTACCCAAATCTGGGCCTGACTCACCTCTTGTACGTGATAATGGGGTAGTTAGTGTGTGGTGGGAGAACCCCCCTGAAAATAAATGAAATTACATCAGTGTAAAAGTCTCACTGGCTCAAAGTCTTCCCAAGATAATGAAGTCCTTTCCAGCTCCTTTGGAGGCTGTTGGCTGAGTAAGGAAGAAAGTCCCAAATCAGAGAGGGAAATCCAAGGGAGCTCCACTTGGAAATCCAAGATCAGCCCCTACTTCTGCTGGGTGCAGAGCAAGTTGTCGTTGGGAAAAATTGTCACTGTAAAACCATCTGGAGGGTGCAAGAGCTGCCCGGTCTAGTTCTACCCTGGCTGCATACGAGCCCTATCCGACTGCCCTCAAGAAGCCCTTTGGGAATTTGGGTAAGCGGGAGGTGCTGCGTGCACACAGGACCTGCGTTGGGCACTGTGTTCATGGCGTGGGTGCAGGCAGAGCTAAGCCCCGTCACTTCTTGAGGCACTGGTGAAGCGCAGCACACCGACAGTCAGCGCACAGCCCCGTAGGAACCCGTCAGGGGGTGATAAGGGATGTCAGAGGGCAGGGTAAGCTGCAGCAGTAGATGAAGTGTTTTGCGGTGAGCCTCATCTTGTGAAGAGCACAACCTCTGTCTTCTGTAGAAAGGCTTTCCTTGCTAGCCCCTCTTTTTAGTGAAGTTCTTAATATACACAGAGCCTGGCTGAAACAGGCCCGGCTGCTGGGAGGGTCGGGAGGCCGTCAGGAGGAGGCAAGCGGAGGTAGGATGGAAGGGTGGTGAGGAGAAGGAGATGGGAGAAATGAGCGTGGAAAATGGGATTAACATGAGCTAAAAGCACACGTGAGGAACTGTTTTTCCCCTCTTTCTCCTCCTGTCTTTCCTTCCTCACCTCCTCTTGCCCTTCTTGCAGTGTTCCCTCATTATTAGTGCATCAGTCCTGCTCAGTGGATCACTGGATACCGTGGCTCATTATCCAGACGTTACCTAATTCTAGTGACATGTTTCCTAAAGGATATATTAGGCAGGATAGACAGAGCTCTTCTGGCTTCCTGCTGTACCTGAAAATGGCCAGTTTTGGTCTTCTCCTGACAAATGAGTAACGAGGTCTGAAGGGGGGCGTGCAGCTCCGCGTTCCTCAAGGAGGGCTTTGCAAGGAGACGTGCAGCTCTGGCTGCTGGGTCTGCAGCCTCAGGGATGGAAAAAAATTTTTTATATATATATATATAATATTAATATATATATTATAAATATTTAAAATATTATATATAATATTAATATTATAATATATAATATATATAATATATATAATATATATAATATATATAATATATATATATATATATTTCCTTTTCTTTCTTTTTCATTTGAAAGCCAGGAAGCCACTCATGTGTGTCCCTGTCAGCAGGGGTGGGGGTGCCACCCCAAGGCTTTCACACGCCCAGGAAGGTGAGGTCCGTACCTCGTTGGTGGCAGCAAAGCTTAGTATCTTGGTTGGGTTTGTATGGGAACAAAGCCTTGAGCTGAAACAGAAGCTCAGCCCACTGGACATCACAAGCTGCTGAGAGCTCCCAGAGGACTTCAGGAGTTTGTTGGGGTTTGGCTGATGAGTAGCAGCATTTTACAAAAGCAGCATGGCTGTGTCCACCAAGCTTTGTATCCTGCTCCCCTGGGGGGCCTCTTCAGTCACGTGGGTGTGTGTGGCAAGATGGGAAAGGCGGCATGTCAGAGGGACTCAACAGCCACGTTCTTCACTATATTCAGCAGGCACAAAGAATTTCTGAGAAGTATTGATTTATGAAATATTGTAAGAAAGAGACCAAGATAAAAATCAATAGAGGTGATGTTGGTTCTGTGTGTTTTGATCCTGCTGAGCTCGGAGGATGATCCTACCATAATCTCTGAGGCATACAGTGTAAAACCAGCTCCCGGTGAGCTGCTGTTTATCTATGTATGTGTCTCTTGTTCTCTAGTATCAGGCATGTGGATCCAGTCACATCTGAGCTGATGCGTTGCTCTTGCCCATCTCCGAGTGTAGGCGCGTGTCCCTTGGGCTGCCTGGGCCACACACGTTTGGCAGTGCTTGCAGCTTAGGAGAATAAACCTGGGCTGTAGCAATTCAGTGCACAGCTTCCCTGGGCTCCGAGCTGAGGCGTGTGAATCCCAGCACTGATGAACATCTCCTTCCACGCTCCTGCTGAGCGTTTGAACTCTGGCTTTAGTCCTACTGTAATTACAGTTTATTCAATTTAGAAATGGTTATTGCATGAGCCCTCAGAACAGCCTTTTAGCACTAGAATCTCTCCGTAGAACAGCTCATGGTCAAATTATTTCATTACCAGTGTGGGTAGCTCCATCCTCATCCTTTTAGATTTGTAGACAACCCTGCACCTCCTTTCCCCACACGCAATTATAAATTGATACTGTGTAATTTGTGTGTCACTTGATATAAGACTGTTTATTTTAAAGTCAGTAATTAGAGATAACAATTGCTATAGAAAAATAAACATCTGCTCAACGAGAAGACTTGAGTAATTAAGGGCAATTATTGGTTTCCATAAGTAGGATGCTCGGTAACAAAGTTCTTTCCAGTGCAGCCAAGACGAGCATAAGATGCATGTTTTAGGAAACCAGAAAAACAGTGTGCTAGAAAACTTGGGACGTAAAATGGAAACTATTACTAAGAAATAATCTAGAGCTTTCTTTCCAGATTATATTTAAGATGCAATTTTCCTGGGTGTAATATGTAAAACTTGCATAGCATTTTAAACCCCATCCCCTCATTTCCAGCATTCTTTGTAAGGATTAATCATTTAATCCGTCTACAGTTCTTGCAAGGCAAGTAAGTGTCATTATCCTTATTTTACGGCTATGGAAATCGTGTTGCTGTGGGCCACATTTTAATCCGTCTTCCACTGTTGTAGATCTAAAGCAACTTCAGTGTAGTCAGCAGAGTTAGGCACTGTAACTGAACTGATTTAACCCTACTTGAAACTAGAGTATTTGAGAAGACAGCTGTTGAGAATAAGGAGCAAGAATATTACTTTAATATTACTATGCTTTACTTGAGTTATTTTAATGCTTTTATTTGCTTTAAGGATTGATTCTCTAAACTGGCATCCTTGAAGGTCTGCAGATCTTGCAAATATCAGTGCGTGTAGTTTTCAGGTATCTCATACCTGTAAATAATTCTAAGATTTATAACAGCAGCCTCCAATTTGTGGGGATAAATCACATTACTTGTGTTAAAAATCGTATGTACAAATCTCATATGCAGCAACTGTGTATGCATACTGAGCTGTTTAAAAAACAGTGTTCTTGGGTTTGTTCAGCCTAAGATTTTTGTTCCTCTTTTAATTCAAATAGTTTGTTACCACACTAGTCTGAGCCCTAATGTAAACCACAAATGCTTGTGTCCTGCAGTGCCTAGATTAATATTTGTTGGGTATTCAGTGACTTGAATTAATTGGCAATTAGCTAGCTCACGTTAGGAGTAATGCTTCTCTCTGGACATTCCATTCATTGCTCATCCAGCCAAAAGAGATACTACCGGCCAGACCGGGGCTTTCCGCTTTGCTTTTTTCAAGGAGAAGTTTTTTGACACTGTGCTTTGTCATAAAACGAACAAGCGACAGGAGACATGCAGAGGATCTTCTGAAATCAGGGACTGGTTTCGCTATGGCAGAAATTTACCGGTACTTCCAGATAGGGCTTTGGGTTTGTTTAATTTCAAATGAAAATGAAAGGCCTCCATTTGCCAATGGAAAAATCACATTTATTAAACATAGCAAATGTAAGTAATAGTTTATTCCACTTGTTGAAGTAACTACAGGCCTTATGGTTAAAAAAGTGTTACTTTTGTTTAACATTTCTAAAAGATTGTGGGAGCATTATTTGTTAACACGGAGCATACCACAAGCTTTCCTGTGCTCTTCTTCCTTGTAAGCCATCTTTCCCTTATGCCATCTGGAGTTCCTGTTGCTCGTTGGTTAAAACCTGTGACTTTTAATTATAAATGAAAGGCCAGTGTTAGCGTATGCATCCCCTTGCTTTTCAGTGTGTTCATTTTTCCTTCTTGACTCCCCAGCCTGAAATTACGGAGCTGTTTGGGTGCAGTTCAGTGGCTAAGATCAAAAGCAGCCCAGTGTTCGCAGCTGGTAAGAAGTGGCAGCCCGTTTGAGAGCCCCAGGGTGTCAGTGCCCAGAGCTGCCTGTGGATGCAGAGCTGCAGTACACCAGGAGGAGCGAGTGCCTGGCAGCTACATGGGGCGCTGGGGAAACATCCGTCTGCAAGCGCTCCATTCCCCCAGTTTCTCAGATTTCCTGCCAGGACAGACCAGAGTTGGCTTTTACAGTTGTGAAGATTACTCGCCTGCATTTGAGGGTTAATCGCGTCTGAAGCAGACAAGTTCAAACTCTGTTTGTTGCCTTGGTAGCCTTGCCTTGAGCCAAGCCAAGGCGAAATGCCCTCTTAGCGGCAGCCTTGGTTCTTCTCCTTTGGGGACCACACAGGAACTTCTGCCGGGCCAAACATACAGATAAGCTGTAAAAGTAAGCACCTAACATATTGACACACTGGTGCTGGGGGTTCACTGTAGACCTGAGGTGCTCATTAGCAGCAGCGTATGCAGCCAAAGGTGAACTGGAAGACCACCAGCCCCTACCAGAGCCCTACAAACAGCACCTTAGCCACTTGTTTCTGAGCATGTGTTCTGCTATTTCCATTTCAGTAATAGCTCAGCAGTTTACTCACGTGGTTGCTTCTTATTCTCTCTAAGGATCTGTCATTGTACTGATATATAATACGTTGTGAATGTTTTATGTTCTGTATGCCAGTAAAGAGCCATGCTGACCATCAGGAGCTCACAGGAGTCAGATGCCTGTAAGCCATCTCTGAGTTGTAACTCCGTAGGCTGGAATTGCCGGGACCAAAGCTGAAGTCCAGAATACAAGTCCTTCGTTGCCCCAGCTCGCTTAGGATTTTCTCCTAGTAGTAGTAGGACATTCTCCTATAGTTGGTCTACTGTCAGGGTTTTATTTTGGTAGGGTGGCATGCAGATGTCAAAGGCAGGGAAGGTGGGGAGGCACAGCAGAGCAACAGGTTTTATTTTTATCCGAAAATTGCATTCACTGAATTTACTGCTGTGAAAAGTGCTGTCTTGGGCTGTTCAGAAGGTTGTCTCAGAGTTATCTCCACAAAACAGATAATGGTGACAGTATATTTTTTCTCACTTTTTAATGTATGTATTAAGAAAAGAGGAAAAATGCATTAGATCTGACAGGCGTTTTCTCATTTTGTTCTCTGGTACACTGGTGTAAATCAGAAATGACTTCCTGAGGTTGGTGGAATTAATTCAATCTAAAATCATTGTGATAGTATCAGTGTAATTTTTTGAGGTGTGTAAGGCCTTCTGATTGTTGATTTATGTCATTATCAGAGTAAACAGAACAGTTTAATCTTAATTTCTCAGTTTCTGTGGTAGGTGAGTAGCTGAAGGGATGCTGTGAAGATCACCTGTGCGATATGATGGTGTCCCAGGAGTTGGTGGTGTCTTTGGCTTCAGTGACTCAATGGCAGGATGCTGCAGCGAGGACGAAGGAAAAAGTAGTTTACATATCAGCCAGGTGCAGTGGGACAGATGTCTTGACTTGGGAGGAACAACATTTAAAATCAAGTCTTGAAATGTGAGGTTCCGTTTTCTTTGGGGGAAGAGAAAGTAGCTGTTCGCCACCTTTATTGAACTCTTAAAATAATGAGTCTGCTGCATGTTACAGTGCAGCACCATGTCACATATCCTGGGAGTCTGCATATAAATGACTGAGCTAGAACTCCTGCAAAGATTTGGCAATGTAAGGGGAGGGAGTTCAGAGTGATGCAAAGAGCGTGATGCAGAGCTGTGATTTGTGTTGGAAGAAAGCAGTAGGCACGGGTTGAGGCCGTGCGCGTACAACAAAGACGTGCCAGGCAGGCACTGTCCAAACACAGAGCAAAGCCAAAGAGAAGCAGAAGTGAGGCTGCAGAGGCTGGGAATGGTGAACACAGAGCCCATGGTGCTACAGGTAATAAAATAAATGTACTGAGTGGACAAAATTCAGGCGTAAGAGTGAGGATTTGCTGGACATCACGGCGTCTTCCCCCAGCTGTGCTCCCCTGCTGCTCGAGGCAGAGGACAGCCCATTGCCACGCGCAGTTTCAGATGGAGCTGTCAGCGCGCTGCGTTCTTAATTTTTGTGACTCGGTTGTGTCATGGCTGAAAGTGAGGGTGTCAGCACTTAACCAGATGAGACTGAAGGATTACGTGACTGGAAATATCCAGAAAACTTGAGCGCACCGTAAAAGAGAGATGACTGGAAGTGAGTTGGGAGGTTATTTCTTGGCATAATAACCCGTGCTTAATTGTTCAGCATCTGTCATTAACTGTGCAGCAAAAAGATGAACAAATATCTGTAGGAGATTGCTAGAGCCCCTGATGAAACTCTAGTTCACCTCTCTGGGGACAGCTTGAAGTAAGGCAGTGATCTTTGTGTTTCATCCCTTGAAGATAAAGCGTGAAGTCCTGTGGTCGTCATTTCTCTGGCCTGCAGATCTGTTGTGCTCACTTTGCAGATAAAGCAACACTTCTGGCTTTGGCGTTTGGGACAGGGAATGAGGTCAGGATCTTAAAAGGCACCCAACGCAGGAGCTGCAGGCTGAGCTGGACTTTTTCTTACTGCAAGTATCACTGCTCATAAATGCTCTGCGAAGCCCTGCAGGTCTTAGTGCCACCAGGGAGGTGCCATTTCTTCCTCAGGTTATAACTGAGTTAAGCCAAATGCCAGCTTGGCACATTGCGTGTGGAGTGGGACGGAGTCCAGCCTGTTAGGTGGTGTGCTGCGTGCGCACATTTGACGGGAGTAAAAGCTGAAGCAAACAGATCTCACTTGAATAGGCCAGCAAAGTAAAATTTTTCGGGGCAGAAATTTTGTTAATGGAGATAGAGTTGAGAGCTCGGGAGACTATGTTTAACTCACTCATGGGAGATCTCTTGATGTACTTTAATGCGAGTCAGCAGATTCAGATCAAAATTCTGCAGACGGTAATACTTTATGTTACTTACCTCTTTCTTTTAATTCTTGGAGTTTTATTCCACATTTCTGACAGCTCAGACATCCTGATCCTAATGGGAACACTGGTATCCTTTTGCAAATATAACCATTTAGCTGCACTCCTGTGTGAGGATGTAGATATTAACAAGGATATAGTAAATAGTAACAAATAAGAACAACTTAGTATTGTATCAGCACATACTGATGTTCCTCCATTCCTGTGTGGCGTTCATCACGGTGTTAACCTTATACAGCAGGATAAGTTTAAAATAGGAGGAGAAAACTCGATTAAGTACCTGATTAAGTTTTTATTACGAACCTGAAAGCTTTGAAAGGGGCTGGAAGAAATGTAGTGACCATGTCTACGCTGCAGCCATTTGACCATCCAGTCTGGTGGATTTCTGAGCTTTCAGTGATGTCAGGTGTTGGCAGAAGCCCCCAGCCTAGTGCAGTTAAATTGGCAGAAGTTTACTTCTTACCGGTAGAACAGCATTTCAGCAACAATACAGCTTTGATGGGAGAAATTGCAGCGGTGTTAAGGATGCTGGCAGCTTCACTGCCAAGTGGTCGCAGTGTGGGCTGCACGGTCTTCATTACTCACAAGATTTCATCTGGCAGGAGGAGGGGCTAATGGAAATTTGTTGGCATATAAATAGCCAACTGCTGGGTAATGTACAGATAGCAAAAATCTCAACAGTCGATAGCTTTAACCAATTGTTTTTTTCTGTTTTGCTGTTTCTCCTGCAGGGCTTGTGAAGTTGGGGGTTCACTGTGTCACATGTCAGAAGGTCGCGATAAAAATTGTCAACAGAGAGAAGCTCAGCGAGTCGGTGCTAATGAAGGTAATTTTCTAATGGGAGATTAAAAAAAAATAAGTTCTTGGCGCTGTCTTCTGTTCCATGCAAAATTAATATCTTTAATTACGTTTAACAAACATCCCTGTCAGTACTAGGATTATGCAGAGCATAATAACAATAATTCAGTTATGGGGGAGGCGAGGGCAGCTGAAATTAAACGGGAGCACTCCTGTGCTTTGAGAACAAAATTAATGGTCAGCTGCAGAGTTGTTACTTCTCTGCTGGGGCAGCTGTGTGTTGGGCATCGTGAGTTTCACCACTGGAACAGGGCAGAGTGGTTGCAGTATGTTGCAGACAGAGGGGTTCACATGTCAGTGGGAAGAGATTTCAGTGAGGTTGGTAAATCTCTTGTTTGTATACTCCTACTGCTCGCTCTTCTGCGTGGGTTCGTTATGATCTGATGTGCTGGGGTCCACAATTGTTTTTAAGCTGGTGTAATTCTGTTAACAATCCACAGAGCTGTGGCATTGGAAGCGATCAAAGAGTCTGTCCCAATGACAGTAGTGTTCAGAAGAGCTTAATTCATTTTTTACCTAGTCTTGTGATATACATTTCCTTACACAAATGTCATTGACTGATCTTGGAAACCTAAAAATAATAATAATAATAATAAAAACCTACTTGCATAAAAGTTTATTCATGTGATTTGGTGACACGAGGGGCTAAATTCAGCTTGTGGGGTTGAGCAGAACTGCACTGCAATCAACAGAATTCCATTAAGCTGTCACCTCCAAAAACAACTAATGGATCTGCAGGCATCATTGAGGTAACTTCCCTGTGAGCACATGTAGCATATATCTTTACGCTGCCATTTCTTGTATGTACGTGTCTCTGCCAGCTGTTTTCAAGCGCAAGTAAGTATGGCGACCTTAAGAAGCAAAAAGAAAAAGGAGATTAAAGGAAGATGCAAACAGTGAATGCTAGGTGTACAATGTAAGTTTATTTGTTCAAAGAATGATTCTGAAAGTTGATACTCAATTGTAATGTGCCTCAGACTTATCCTTGTGGAATTTCATTGAAGTATTCCATCTCCTGCAGCACTGTGGATTCAAACAGTGTTATAGTAGAGACCAGAAATTAGAAAGTGAAGTAGATAAGAAAACTGCAACCTTAAAGGGAGATTCACCAGATGAGTGGAACACAATGAAAATGAAAGAAGTGTGTAAATGGTAACATCTGAATGAGACTCTAAAAACTTTGAATATTTTCCAGAGCAACACAGTAGGAATATTTTTTAAAAACATGAGCATTATGTTAGCTGAGAGACACTCTGGCTGGTATCTATCAAAGACTTTATTTACCTCATTGATTTTCAGAGTAGGAGGCAAATCACGGAGCATAGCAAAGTGAGCTCTGCTTTCGTTTTGTTGCATTACCTCAGTTGTAGTATGAAATCTGAGTAATGAGGTGATGGCTAGGCCCTTGTTTGCACACCCGCATGCTGAAGAGTGCCATGTTTTCTGTAAGCCTGTACAACATCCTTCTCAGGAGGAAACCATGTGTTGTATCGTGATCCTCATTTTCAGACCATTCACGGTGAGATTTTCTCTTTCAAGGATTCTGTTCTCCATATTAAGGAGGCTGGAACAGCAGATGGGGTTGCAGTGGTTAGCCCAGATCTTGCAGAAACTCGGTAACCAGATGTCTTTTCAGGAACGCCCTGTGTCTGATGGTCAGAGACAGGGCTCGAGACTTCTAAGTGAATTTGGAATTGAACTGTACTGTTAGCCAGCTTAATCCAGCCTGGCTGCTGGGGAAAAATGCTTCAGCTTTCGGCAGTCCCAGCGTGACCATTGCCAGGCAGAGGTGACAGCCTGCTGCAAGGAGTCAGCAGCCGCAGGGGAGCAGCCTCCAGGGAAGCAAAGCTGTGGTGGTGTGGTGGCATTCCTGCTTCACAAATCTTCCCGCTCGCTTATCAGCTCCAGTGACTCTTTGCCAGTGGGCTGTGCAGAACAGGCTCTGGAGCTGCGTCAAGACCACAGCTACTCTTCCAAGCCAGGCCCAGATTGATGGGTTTTGCTTTAATCCATCCTTGGACAGAAAAACTGGATCTGACAAATCCGCGCACCTGCCGCATGGAGCTGTAAAACCACAGTGCTGTGGCCATTTATCCTAGAGCATAAGGAAGAAGTCTGCTCAGAGTCCTTTCAACATCTAAAATGACAGGCACGAGCACATGCAGCAGGCTGCTTTCTCCTGCCATCGTTATGCTATTTTGACTTGCTACTTACAGCCTTCATTTCTCCAGCGTTTTTGCAGCGAGCATTTCTTTTATTCTGTGCAGTCAGGGAACTGTCCCTTCTTTCTGCAGCTGCTCTTCATCTGAGCTGTGCAAAATTGAGAGGCATTTGGTAAAGTGCTTTCTAATCATAACGTAGTAGTATCAATATTTCTGGAGAGAAGAATTTGGAGTTGAAGCAGCTGGTCTCAATTAACGGAACTGCTGCTATGGAGATGATACACGGGTGGGCACGCTGCAGCGCAGGCTGCACTAAATGCATCATCCAAGCTCCCGCTGCCCTGTCGGAGGATGGGGCTGCTCGGCGTGCCTGTGAGCTTTCCACTTTGTGGCGCCCTGCCTTGCTAACCGCAGGCTGGGGAGCTGTGTTCCCTCGCCAGCCCCAGATGGAGCCTGCTTGGGAGCGCTGTTTGGGGGCAAAGCTACAAATTTCACAGCTGAGAACAGAAGTCCTGGTTTTGTTCTCGCTCCTGCTTTCACGCAGCTGGTAAATGCTTTGGCTGGGTGTCTTCGGTGGCGTGTTCTTCGTCCCGCTGGGCTGGAGGCCTGCCTCCCAAGGGACCTTCAGCTCACTCCAGCATGAACCCGGAGAAGGGCCTCAGAAGTGAGTGGATTAGAGGGAGTGCGTCGAGATTGAGTAGGGTTCATTAATTTCACTGAATTACTTCTGGATCACTGCTCGAGGAGAGAAGGAAATTAGGCCCAGAATACGTGAGCTAAATGTGGCCGTAAAGCAGTAAGTGTTCCTGAACATGCAGCCTCGCTGTTGATGGTTGCATTTGCAGTACCAGCGCGAGCGTTTGGAGTTTATAACTTCAGAATTTAAGACTTAAAGCAAATCTTTCCTCTGGTGTGGCTAAAGCTTGCTTGGAAATGTGGAGGAGTCTCGTAAGATGTCCTCGGAGGAGTGCTTTCCTCTTTACCACCTCACCAATCCCTCACCAGAATAAGCGAAAAGAAACGCCTCCTCTTTTGGTGATCTGCCTGACGAAATACTCTTCGGAAAGGCAATGGTAGCGGAAGCAATGGGAGCATAAAGGGTGAAGAGTGAGAAGGGGACAGCTGGCCTTAGCCTAATTATTTGCACACGCAGACATCCTGAGAAAGACGCAGATGTCCCAGGCTTGATGACTGGAGCCCGGAGCTCCATATGTGTGCTTTGTGTGTGTGTGCCTTTTGTTCATTCTCACTGAATCCTCCGCTCTGGCCTTGAAGCGAGGCAGGTATTTCCAGGCTGGGGGATGGAAAGCGACCCGCTCCCTTCCGCGCCTCTCCTGTGGGGCTGGTTTGAATGATGGATGGTGGGTTCGGGGGGTGTTGTACTGCCCTGTGCTGCCAACGAGCTCTGCTTCCAAAAATCCTAAGTTGTTAGGCAGGAAGGATCATGCAGCCATCAGCATCAGAGACCCCTTATTGCCTGGAGTAGTTGAATGGAGGGACAGGTAGCAGGATGGCTTGTCAGCTTCTTGGAGCAGTCAGGATAACTTAGGAGAGCCCTCGTGTAAATAGGTATGGCTGTGCACAGTCTTTTTGTCATCTTGTGCTTCTTCAAGAGCTTCTATTTCTATAGCTGGTTGTTTCTTCACTAGCTCATCTGACTTTCTTTCCTTCCTTCTCCATTTTCTTTCAGTTATTTTTGCCTCCTTTTTAGCCCCTTTCATTATTCTATTCTCTCACGTTCAGTGATTTTTTTTTTTACTTTCTCTTTTCTCCTTTTGCTGTGGGAAGCCGTGCATTAGCTGCCACTGTTTTGTTACTAAAACTGCTAAAATGCAACCTGGTCGAGGTGTCCATTCTTCAAGGAAAATGTTTTAAAATAGGGCACAGTTCAGGAAAGATGTGAGGGAATAAGTAAACAATCAGAGCTCATGCTTTATGAGACACTCAGAGGATTCAATCTACCTAGTTAATCAATGAGAAGGTTAAGAGAGAACTTAACCACAGTCTGTAAATACTGATAAGGATGATAGGCATTTGATAATAGAAGATACTGCAGTCCTTGGGGCAGAAAGCTTATTGGAAACTAATAGTTGGAAGCTGTAGGTAGACAGATTAAAAGTAGAAATGCTCAGCCTACTTGAGCACTGGATGAAATTTATGTTATAAATGCACACACTCACCCTTGCTTTGATTCATCTTCAACCTGGAGAATTACCCCACGTTTGTCTGCTTTCAGCACTGGAAGAGAAGAGATGAGGAGCATGTGCGTGTCTGCGTGCGTGTTTGACTCTGTGTAGGTGGTGACCAAGCTGCAGGAATGACTGACACTCATCAAGGAACACAAGCACACAAATGCAGCCTCCCCCTGCCTCTCTGGCCCTGGTTCGTATGCCAGTAACAACCCATTTAGCACAGCACAGCTTCACGTGTGAGAGTCTGTCTTCTAGTTCAAAGAGACAAAAAAGCACCTTGCGATCTGAAAACCACAGGCAAATAAAAGGGGCCTCTTTTCCCTGGCTCCCTTCTGCTATAGGGAGTTTGGGACTAGGGATCTGTTACTGAATGTATAATGCAGGGTGTTTTGTTTTAAACTGGAGCTGGTGGGGAGCACTGAAAGCCTGTTCACTTGTCATCTGTTTGAGCAGTTAAAGAAGTTGAATAATTGTATTTTCCTTCAGAGGAGAATCATTCTCCGCCTCCACTTTCCACCACACCCACAAGGAGCACAGTTTGAGGTATTCGTAAGGAAGGAAGTTAAACAGGAATCACGAGCACATGATGTACCTGTCACAGGAACAAACCTGTCAAGTGTGCACAGTGCCTTTTGCTTTCTAAAGTTAGTGTGATCAATTGAGGCATTTGAGCGAGCTATAAAAATAATTGGTCCTATTTTTTTCACCCTACTTTTAATTCCACAGACTTTTATTGTGACTGTCTGGCTTAAATCTCTTTTACCAGACAAATTCTATCCACAGCCCCGTGCGTGCAAACACACAGACACAGGCAGTCTAACATCCTCATGCGCTGCCTTGGTCGTGCAGCAATAAATGTCCTTCCTAAGCCCCAGCTAGAGCTAGCTGAAACCAAGGAATACTTTTGCCATTGATTTTAGTTGATCATAACCATCATGCATGGGTAGAAAAATAATGACTCTCAGAGGTGAGATGTGCTTGGCCATCCAGTCCTTATCCACCTGTGAAGCTGCTGTCAGTAATCAGCCTCTAAAAACCCTTTGTGTTCAACTCTCTCTTTAACTGTTACCACTGTAATTGCACTGTGTTTGTATATGTATATGTGTCATACCAGGATAGGTTCGGGTTTTTAGAAACTGCTATATCCTGTTTTCACGACTCTGTCATGCCAGTGTTTGCTCAGTGTCACTGCAAAAGTTTGTCAACAGTTTAGGAGGAGGAAGATGCTGGCATCTCAGTGCTGCAGCACAGCATGCGCTTATTTCAGTGAGGACCAAGGGTAACTCAGTACGTGTGGTTTAGGTTGGTCTATGTTTTCTTTTCTGCCTTAAACTGTTTTTCTGGGGTGCAGATGGAAAGACTCCATTTCACATTGGCTTTTATTTCACATTCCAGAATCTTGTCTGGAAACCTTTCAATTATTTTTTCTTTTCTCCTGGAAAGAACCAGAATTACATCAGAAGAGCTCCAGCAGTAATGGGACATCAATCCTCAAGTAGATTGACTGAGACCCGAATTGGCTCAGATGTTTGACTCTGCATCTGTCATCTAGAATAATAAGCACCATAAACATCAATACACTGATCCATCGCACTTACGGGATATAGTCCATCCCTGTTTATAGCAGGCAAGCCATCTCAGCAAAGACTTAGTTCAAAGTTTATCTTAAGATTTTGCTGATACAACTGTGTGGTGCCTTATGGCATCAGGATTTCTTAGCTCCGTATAGCTGTTAAGAGTTTCCCAACCCAAATAAAATGTGTCATCTATGGGATATTTCAACTAGCACAGCTGTGAGCTAAGGCCTGGCATTGCACTGTCAGTTAGGGGATGTGGACTCTTTTTGTTTGTTCTCCATTTTTATATCCAACATTAAAGTTCTGCTGGTCATTTGTTAAGTGTAAACTGGACCTGTCATGGTCTATCCCTGCAGTTTGTGCTATTTAAATAGTTGGCATGAATTTTGGAAAACTCTGCAAAGGCTCAATCCCGGCACAATTAACTGTTAGTTCCAGAGCTGTCAGCTGGAGCTGGACACAATATGCCATGGGTTTGCTTTGCTGCTCTTAGAGCCTGCTAACCTCTCTAGTGGTAAGTTTTTAAGTATTTCATCATTTTCTCTCTTACCAACTGCTGTCTTTGAAGTCACTGTTTTGCATCTATGGTGTGCATGCATTTAATATGCAGGTTTGTTCATGAAGAACACTCCCACAGCAATAAACCCTTGTTTGTATTCCGCTGCTGTCCTCCCATGGATACACGTGCTTCGTATAGAGAGGAGCTGCCCGACGTTTAGTTCAAAGTGGTGTTTCTTCTCCAACTCCAAGAAAATCGTCCAGGTGCATTAATGCTAGGAGAGCTCACGCCTGTGCTCCAGTGGTCCAGCTGCCACGCAGTGCCAGAATTGCAGTCATGGTGTGGTCGATTCTTCACAATCGCAGCCTTGTCAGAACATTTGGTGCTCTTGAGCTGTACGGTGTAATATACCATGGTGTGCTCTGAGCTGCACAAGGAGGCAGCACCAATGGCTTTGTGCTGTGAGAGTGATAATAGAGATTTTACCTTAATTCTTTACAAACGATAGGGAAGGAAAGAGTGGGTTTAATCTTGAACTTCTGCATCTGTTCCGGTCTCTCAGCATGTAATGATTGCTCAGTAACATCTCTGTTACGTTATCATGCATTGCCTCTGGTAGAAATAGGGACTTTTGAAAGTGGCAAGAAATTCTGGGGTGCCAAACCCAGTGGCAGGCTGGATTTTTCAAGAATATCCAGTGATAACTTGAAAAAGTCAGACAACCAAACTCCCAGTCCTTTCTGGAAACTTGGGACTGACGCTCCAGCTTCTGCTAAAATTAACATTCAAAATCTTGTTTTAGAATGTTTTGCTAAGGCAGAGGGACAGTTGCGAATTTGTCAACACTCAAGAAGGAAATCTGGTCTATGAAATACAGTCACTTGTTTGTGGTTTGGTTCCTGGCATATACCGCAGGCAGAAACATCTTACGTCACTTGCAGCTCTAGCAACAAGTGCCTCCTCTAATGTACGTTCAGCAGAGAAGTGGTAAGGAAATGTCACTGTTGCAAGGGGTAACACAATGGAGTGTAACCCTGTAGTTTTATCTACTTTGGGGTTTCCTGCCTTATCTTCTGCCTCTATCAAATGGAGGCCTGTCTATAGTAAATAAATATTAGCAAACTGTTTAGTAAAGACAGGAATACACAGTTGCTTCTCATGTCTGCTCATAAGGAATGCTCCTCTCTTTTAATGGGGTGTGTATTTTAGCTCATTTCTCTACATCCCAAGAACTTTCTGTGCCCTTCTGTACAGCTCTATATAACAAAGTAACCAAGGCTAGAAGATCTAAAATGAAGAAGAGCCACCAGAACATGCAAAAACTGCCACAACAAATGTACAAGGAGATGAAGAATATGTTACTAGTTTTTCCCTGTTGCATCTGAAGCAGTTTTTCAACAGGTTTGGAATACACACCTAGTTTTCATGGAAGAATTGCTAGTAAATGACACGCTGTGACATTCTGGAAGTTGTGTTCTGCTGTCTGTCAGGAACCTGTCACCGTGGATCTTTGTAACAGACTGGAACTGAGCGACTATTGTTCTGTGGGCAAAAGGGCAGTATGCCTGTCTAGATTCACGTGTGTGGAGGTGGTCCAGCAGATAGTACCTGCTGAACTAGTACTAGAATGTCAATAGAGACAGAATAATTTCCCCCCAGCTGTGAAACACTTTAACATAAAGTCATTTTTTTGAGATTTTTATTCTTATATTTCCTTCCTAATACCCTGAAATAAATCCCCTCAGTCTAATGTTCTTATCTCTTTTCTTTGATGATTTTTCTCCCTTGACTCCTGCTCCCTCAGCTGTCCCTGAATTTCCTTCCTAAATCCCTTCTGTTCTTTGTTAACCTCCTGTTGTCCCTTGCTGTCCATGGCAGCACTCTGAAAGCAGAAAGGAAAGACACATGCAGCATGAGAGTGCATATTACCCTCTAGATATGACGTATTCATTTCATCCTCATTTCCACCTCTTAAATCAATCCCTGATTTATCAAATCCACAAAACAACATTTACTTAGGAACAATAAGTAAGATTGCTGGATACAGGGCAGAGTAGTACACAGCTGTCTTCCCAGTCATCTAGGGTCATATTTTCATTTCTTATAGAGGGGTGTAAGTTAAATTTAGCAGTCACAGAAGAACATGGCTAAAGTACATAGCATAGGAAGGATTAGTTGTGTGTGGATGCCTAAGAGTGCCAAACTCCTTCTGGGCAGCAGAGCAGTGCAAATTGTGGATTTGACTGCTCTGTAGTACCAGAATATCGCAGCTGTAAGAGACAAGGCACCTGGGCCCTGTCTAGTAGTCTAGCAGAATAAAAAGATGCATTTCAAGGGTGCTGACATGTAGAAGCTCAGCAACAGCACTGATGAAAGTTGCTTTATTATACTATTGAGGAAAAAACTACCAGTTACCTGAGGACACAGGATGTGGTCAGTGCTGGCTACAGCCGCTGGCTGCTTGGGTACCAAGGTGACGTGTAGTTTATGGAGCCATCCTGCCACCTGGCAACATCTCAGTGCATTTTTTGGGCAGATATGAATGATTCAATGTCTCTGTGCGTCCTTTTGGCTGCAAATGGACCATGATGTAAATTGGACCAGACTGGAGTTGATGACATACTGCTTGAAGAATAGAGGGGATATCAAGGAAGGTGAAATCTAGGATAACCAGACTGTTACAGTTCCTAAGTAGGGGAGAGAGTGAAATATTGGAGAAATGTGTAAAATCATAGAAATAAGGGTCAGAAGGGACTTGTGAGGGTTTATGTAGTCCATCTTCCCCCTCAAACAAGGGGCCCAGGTCAGCCACGGCTTTCTCTGTCTTGGTTTGAAAACCTTAAGGAATTGAGGTTCCTTGGCCTCTCTAGATAGCCCGTTCCAGTGCTACATTACAATCCTAGTGATTTTGTTTTTCCCCGGTGTCTAACCTGAACCCTAGTGCAGATGTGTTGAAAGAGATTGGCCAAATATCATGACCAGACTTAGAAGAATTAAATATATATATAAAAATTTATATATATATATATATATATCAGCTGTAAGAAAAACTTAGTCCTTGGAGAACTGCGGAGGCAATACTGGATGCTTCAGCCTCATGGAAGGAACAACTAGTGAACGAAGGAGCCATGTCAGGAAAATTCAGTATGAAAAAGGTCAGTAGAAACTAAGCTGATAAGTAAAACTGAGAATCAACAATCAGCAGAGTAGAATCCAAAGAGTGGGGGTCTCAGCAGGCGAAAGTAAACATTACAGCAACAGAATGAAGAGGATTTAGGACTCTGGTTCAAAGGCTGCTGTGCTGAGGGGGCTCTGAGGCTTAAGTATCCTAAAGGAACCTATGTAATGATCACATCTTGTCTTGAATACCAACAAGAGAGCAAATGCATCTCAACAGGCATGCCTTCTTGGAGCCTGCCTGGAGTCTTGAGAACCCAGTGGTCCATTGGAGGGAACACTGGAAGTGGGCTCATAAATGCACTGGGCTGGAATGAAAGATGTGATTACCGAAATTCTGCAATTTAAGTGTTGGATGTAAATCAAATTTTAAATATAGAGCAAGTTCTGTAAGTAAACTTTGAGAAACAGCTAGCAGCCTATAGATGAAATAACCAGCATATTGACATACCTTCACTGCCCTTCTAAAGAGGTCTTCTCTATTTCTGACTCTCTCATTTCTCAGTCTCTCAAATTGCTGGTTCTCACAGAGGCTTGACCTCCATCCTCTGATATCATCTCTCCAGCTGTCCTTTTCATTACAGTCTCTGTTTCTCTTCCACTTGTTTTGCAGGTGCAGATCCAGTTAGAGATGCTTGGTTTCTCTCCCCTTATTTTTACACATCTTTAGACCAGCAATGCCATTCACATCATCCTCCATTTCTTCCTCCCCGGTGCTATAATTGTCGGCTACTGTTGCAAATACAGTTTTCTTCTCCTGTTTTTATTCAGGGTCTTGTATGTACCTCTCTACAGAAATACCCCACAGCCATCATCCTTTGCAGCTGCTGCAGTTATAAGCCGTCTGGCAGCTCTGCTGACCATGTCCTCACACCGCAGTCCAGCCTTTTGCTGCGATCTCCTAATCCCATATGTCTTAAGAGCTGTTCATCTGCCCAGGTCCCTGTTTGTCAATGGTGCAAAACTAGAGTCTATTTGTTGTGCATTCTTAACCTGAAATAAGATGCCATGCATCCTGCTGCCATGTCTAGTGGTTTCATACCAGCTCTGCAAACTTCAGAATAAATGAATGCAGAGTTTAGCACAGCCTGATCTAAAGAAAATGCTGTTAATAGATAGTCAAAATAATCAGCTCCTTTATTTGCATCTGCAGGTACGAATTTTAAAAGTTATGATATTTAACCAGTATATGTCAGTAGTTTTAGCATTATTCTTATGATAAGGACTGTGAATACCTAGACCCACAGCACACAGTGCAATGGGAAAAGTGAGAGACCTGAGCAGAAGTGAAGGATCCAGAGCCTGGCAGAAAGGTTAGGTCTGGGTAGATTCAATGCGTGTATAGATGTTTAGATATCCAGAGCTTAAGGCCAATACTTAAAGCCTAGTGAAATTAAGAATGTGTTTCAGGGGTTTATGGGCCATGCACGTTCCCAAGAATATGTTTTAATGAGTTAGTCTTGGATACGAGACTCAGGAAGCTAATGATGTAGTAGTGGAATGATCGAGGTTGCTCCCATATGCATCAGAATGTGTTGATGCTGGATGGGAATGTTCTAACTGATTTAGGAGACGTACAGAACAGGTATTTGTTGCCTGTGAAGAGGTGCCATGTGACATAATTTTGCTAACGAACATGGAAATAATTTTCATTCATTTTCAAGTAAGACTTCTGTGGCTCAAAGTGCGTATAAAACACACTGACCTAAGCTCTTGAGTTATCCTAGGAGGATTTTACTCCTCCTGGATTCTGCAGAAGTGCAGGTATTTGCTACAGGTCTTAATGTGAGTTTTATTTACACTGTGCTGTCCCTGAGATAAAGCTTGGAGGCTCCCTGATCCTGTTGCTATGAGAAATAATTTTTACTCATCCATGGCCATTTTTTCTGCACCCATTATATGCATTTTCCAAACCATAACATCCTTCTTCTCAAACAGACAATTTGATTTTCATTTGTTATATTTCTAAGTGATTTCCTGGGGACGGAGGGGATTTTTGTGCATGCAGAACAACTATTAAACTGAGACCTCATTACAGTAACATCAAGTGGCTGGTTTAAACTGCTGACCACCCATCCAACTCATTATGCTAAATGTTCTTTGCTTCTGGGCACCTCCTTCTCTGTGTGTGCCACAGTGATGCAAGAAGAAACGCGGAGTTTTCTGTGAGATCTTGATGTTGCACCCAAAGCACCAAAGGGCACGGACTGTGTGGGTTCGTGAAATTTGTCTCTTCCCATAGACTTGAGTTCCCCCGAGGGGTCTGCTGGTGCAATGCAATCACAAAAATAGTTAGATCAGGAAAACGGAGTAGAACAAGAGTAAGTTTTAATCAGTTGTTTGTAAATTCATACGCATACTTTAGAAACTATGCCGTTGTAGAAGCAGCATACAAGTAAAGTGGACAGTGCTTTGCCAAATTATACTGCAGAGCAACACAGAAACCAGCCTATTGTACCTCTTGCTATCTATAAAGATTTAATTCCTGGGGAGGGAGTGTGGCTGCCTCATGAGAAGCAAACTTTGGAGGTGGCAAAGATCTCATTATTTAGTCAGATGGGCTGTTTTCCTTCAGCTGTGCACAGCTGCAAAACCTAAGGAGGCAGGTTTGTCCCTCTTTGTGTAGGAACTTGCCTTTAATTCCTCTGTGCTCTTACACACGTTGTTACACAAATACACACTGTTAAGTCTGGCACTTGCTTTGGGATGTCTACTGGCCATCTGCTGTGAGGGATGAGTAAAGATATGTATACAGTGCTTTCATCACAGCTGTATTATTTCAGTTTTTATTAGGTTTAACAGTGGATGTGCCCTAGCACAGGCTGAATGGACATTACACAGGCACAGACCCATCAGCTCCTGAGCACATCAGGCAACAGTATTAGTAGCACTCCTAGGGAATTAGCTCCACAGAATAGCTTAGTTGAAAAGTGTATTTATCTTCGAATGATAACTAGAAACCCTCAGGGAAAACAGACTTTGTGGCAGCTGTTTTTCTCCCCTTGACTGCTCTGTTTTCACTTTGTACTCTCACTCTCTCTTGCCCTCAATTAACCAGTTCTTGATACCTGCCCAGCTTTGCAGAATCAACCACTTAATCATAGGCAAAGGCTAAACTTTCTTCTTGCCAGAGCAGTTTAGCCTCTGAACTGTACGCTAGGTGTGTCTTCATCTTCCCATCCTTTTGTGTTTCCCCAGCCCTGCCATCAAATTTGGGGTGAGTATCTGCGAGCGCACCGTGTTTCTTTGGTATTCTCTCTGTTGATGCATCAGCTCGTGGATTCTGCTTGCATGTTAGGGCTCCTGTGCTGCAGCGTTGTAAACTGCTTGTTAACTTGAAGCTTCTGGTGGGAAGACCATACCTGTTAGAGGCGTGAAGCAGGCTGAGACAGATTATTGCCTTGATTTTGGAGAGCAAGAAAACAGGCAAGTTGGAGCAGCTTTGCTACAGCATTCATTTCTCCTTGAGAAACGGGAAAAATCTGCACCCTGGCTCACGCTGGACTCTGGCTGTAGTCTGATAGCACATCCACAGCTAATTTCTGGGATTTTCCTTTTCGTTCTACTCCCACCACGAGCTGGATGAGCAATATACTCACCAACAGACCGTTCCCGTTCCATCCTTTCCCGCTCGCCTGACTCTTTGTGCCAATAACACATCAGACTTCCCAAGTAGTTCTTCATGTCACGACAGTGTCAGAAGCACTCTGAGTGACTAACCAGGCTCCCAGAAGCCTTTTTTCCTTCTTCAGCGGCACATGACAGTCCCATCTCAGCTGAGACTACTGTAGAAAACTACGCAGCCCAAAGGTCAAACAATGCTCTTCTGAGGCTTCATTACCATTTCTTTCCTGTAAGACATTTCCTTCAATGTCAGGCCTTCCCTCCTTGTTTTCCAACCAGAGACGGCTCCCTTTTTCCAGAATTTGCTCCGTGTTCAAGTTGCTTGCTGAGTAACTGCAAGTAGCATGGCTCACACTCTACCCCAGCATATCTTTTCATAGGAAAACAAAACAGATGCCAAAACCAGATTGTTGTTTTTTTCATCTGCAGAGCTTCTCACTGTCTACAGGTATGCTTTACGTTATTGCAGGAGAGCATTCCTGCTTCGGTGGAGTGGTGAAGTTGCAGGAGGAGCAGCATCCTGCACCGCTGTGACACATCAGCCCAGCGCTTTGGAGCAACCAAACCTCTGACCTCGCAGCAATCTGCCTGTTCTCTGGTCCCGAGATGTACTGAGATGGGACTTGAGGAGTTTCATTCAGCATCACATAGATACCCGTGCAGTGTCCGTTCTAGCAGTTTTGGTGAAAGTTGGCAAAGGGCTAGCTTGGTGGAAGTGAAGTGTAACTTGTGCTTTCCTCTCTGCCCGTGCCTTTGGGGTCTTGAAAGGCAGCGTATACTTTGCTGAGTGACAGGAGCAGGCCTGGTGCTGGCATATGCTGATCCATTGAATCAGACCAATAATCAGCTTTCCCACATCAGTTCTGATGTTGTGTATGAAATTCAGACACAGGGCTCCATAAAGCTCTTATTTATGTACACGGTTCACAGATCTTGCTGATGATTTAGGGATCTCCCAGTCATCTTATCTGCAATACAGGCTCTGCTTTGCAGACTTGAACACTAAAGTTAGAAGGCAACTCATCTCCTAAAAGAGCCAGCCTTTGACCTTGAATGTTCTTGCAGTTGTTAAATGCTTGTGCAGGTTTCCTGAGGAGCACAAAGAGCCAGTTTTGCAGTATGACTGCATTTGAGGCTTTCCTGTTTGTTTTCTCTCCATGGCTTGTAGATCAAATATGTCCAAGCTTGCAAGTGAAAGAAAGGATGTTCTATTGCTAGTTTCAGAAGCTCACTCACTTGGTAAAGATACCCAAAGGTAAAGCTTCTACAACTGAAGGTTTGCTGGTTAGCTTTACTGATAGAGGAGCCAAAGTAGATATTATTCCTTCTGTCATGGCTGTGCTTATTCTGCAGAGATGATAGAAGTGCTCAAGTCTTGTCTGTGTCATTTAGTTCTGCAGGATTGTCTACAAATACACAGTGGGGAGCAAGAGGAGGTTTTTTTGAAAGCTGTGCCTGCTGTACTGTCGAAATACATATGCAATACCAGTGCAGCGCTGCTGCTGGGAATACAGCCCCACTAGTTACCCTCAGCCTACACAAGGCAAGTTAAACCAGTGAAATTTGTGTTTTCGTGCTGTCGCTCTATCTATAGTAGGGGTTTCTGTGGTCAGGGCTTTTTTTAGCTGCATGTTGTCATGCCACTGTCTGATATAGTCATGCTGGCAGCACTCTGAAGTGCAACCACATTTCTGACTGTACATCTGCTTTGTAGCTCACCTGTTCCAGAGAGGTGCTATCTGTCCCTTCCTAACAGGAGACACATCTTTCCTGACTGTCCCGAGAGCACCAGAGTCATTTAATTTGGGGAGAGGAAAAATCAAAATAAGGTACCGCATGATAATCAGAAAATTCAGTCCTGCAATGCAGCATTATGGAAGGAAAAAAAAAAAAGCAGCGAGAGAGAGAGTGAGGAAAACAGAGCAGTTTGTCTCCTGCGCCATGTAGGGGAATTCAGAGCAGGAGAACTGTGTATTTGGGTCAGCTCAGTCCTAAAGGAGAATTTTCATGCAGTCTGTTCAGCCCGTTTTCAGACACGGTTGTCAAAGATGCCAAACCTTAAAGGGACAAATATTAAAAAGAAATAATCATCTAATTGTAAACTGCCTGTTGTGTTGCTGCTGCTAAAACCAGCATCAGCGTTCCCTAGAGCTCCTCTGAACGAGTTCAGGCTTTACCTCGGCCTGATCTCCAGCTCCCTGCATTTGAGAAAAGTCTTTCTGCTGATTTCTGTGGGCTTTGGACCAGATCCAGATGGTGTTTGCAGCCTGCTGTCCCTCTGTAGAGTTGTGCTTGGCTGGCATGCAGGGCACCTCTTAGGCACGGTGTTGTGCGTGGTCAGAAGGAAATACAAGCAGCTCAGGGAGGACAGCGACGATGCTGAAATGCAGAGAAGTATCACACTGTGGGAACACGTTAGTAGGAAAGATGCTTAGCATGAAGTGATATTCTGGCACGTTCTCTGTGTGAAGTGAGACGCACATCAAACACTTATTCCCTCAGATTTCTTCATGCAATTCCTGCTCCACTCCGGTAATTTCTGCATTGATGCTTTTGCTTCTCTTTGTCCCAGGCTTTTCAGACTCGTTCAGGATGCCCTCCAGTGCCGGTGTCAGTTCAGCTTGGATTAGTCTCTTCTCTTCCAGATCTATCTTCAGGGCTTTTTTTTTTTTTTTTGCCTTTTTTTTTTTTTTTTTACCTAAACTAAGAGGTGGTTCTCTCCAGAGAGCAAAGTCTTTCCCATGTCTTTCCTCAGTGTAACTCTGTAATTACCACTTTTTATAGCAAGCCCGAAGCAGGGTCCCCCACAAAACCCTTTCTCAAGAATACCTGCATTCAGGAGAAACAAACACAAAATTTTACAGGAGGAATAATCAAAGCTTTATTCCACTGTGTGAGGGTATTGAAGAACAAACTGATGGTTGCACAACGTTGAATTTCCAACTTCTGTGTTGCTGTGCAGCAGTTTAGCAGTCTAGCCCTTGTATATATGTGTCTGTGTTTGTGTACCGGTATGTTTGAAGTGGTTTTCCTCCTTGTAAGGAGGGTGGTTTTCCTCTTTTAAGACAAAGAGATAGGAACAGATGTTGGAGAAAATCTCTCTGATGTCCAGATTATGAGTTCCTAAACCAGACGGATTTTTGAAGAGGCTTGGAAGGTGCTATAGTGTTTTAATTTGCCAATTAAAAGTTGTTGCAGCTAAATTTCATTCATTTACAGAAAATGCCCAGTAGGGGTATAGCAGAAGTCCTTGTGCTCCCCTGCTCAGAAACTGCTCTAGTCAGTTTGAGCTTTTGGTATAGCCTGTAGCTGTAGCTCTTCCCAAAGGTTTCATGGAGATGCCACCACAGGAATATGGAACCACTTGGGTTTAAAACAGCCTGGGCCGTGTCCTTAGCCCGGGGATTTCTTCCTCCTCTTTACGGCCACCGGGGCTGAGGGGCTGCACAGCGCTTTGCCAGAAAGCGAGCATGAAGCAGCTGTGAATCAGTCCTGGAGACTCTGGCAGCGGAGTTAGGGGTAATGCATGTATGTGAACTGCTTGTGATTAATATCAAGTGGGCCTTTTTTTAGCAAGAAGCTGACATCTTCAAAGTCCCCCCTCCCTTCATCCTGCTCATTAATTTTAATTTTTTTTTCAGTCTTCCTGTTAAAAATGAATTCTTAATGAGTGCTTCTGCTGTTTAAAATGCCTCAAATTCCCTCTGTAATGATGCCTCTCCATCAAACTGAAAACACATTCTTCGTAAACAAAAAACAAGACCTTGTGGCATGCAATTTACATACCTTCTGTGGCATCTTTTAATTTATAGTATTGAAATTTATTTTTAATTTCTTTCGATCTATTTAATTCTGGTTATGCTGAGTGAACACATGATGTTGATGGTTTGTTGTCACTTATTTTTTACTTGGTCTCTGTTGAAAAAACTGCTTCTCTAAAAGCAGTGTTCGTAGGGCCTCTTTCTGAAGTTTGAATAAAGTTTAACTTGTTAAGAGCAAATAATTCTTTTTAACACCTGTGTTTCACTACAGTTTGGAGCTTTGGAAAAGTATTGTAATAATTGTTTTCAGAGGAAACTTTGCCGTAGTCATCTTTTTCTATCAGCCCATACAAAGAAAAATTAATCTCTCTGTAGTAAATTGTTGGTGTCTTTGGTTTTGACATGATAACTGTGAACTGCAGAGCAGGAGCAGAAGGCAAAGCCTGGGATAAAAATCCAGCAGCATGTTGTGTACCTTTTTGTGCAGGTGGGCTTTATAGAAGATGCAAAGGTGCTACAACAACTCTTAACAGCATTTGTGGCCTGGCACAGGCCCTCTCACCACACAAGTTGGTAGTGAAAGAGATATTGGGGTAGGAAGTCTGTCTGCAGAGTCCTGTGCTCCCTCTCTTCCTATGTACATACGTACACGTCATCTTCAGCCAGAACAAATGGTTTCAACGTGGTCAGCTGTCATTTGTTCTCGAGATAGAAGGGGAGCAACCTCCGATGAAAGTATACCTCTCTCCACAAGGTCAGACAGGGGGTTCAGTTTTGGGGTAGTTGCTTTTAAAAATCCTCTTCTCCAATACCAAATCATAGTGCTGTCTTAAATTGGCCATTTACCCTCAGATGTTCAAGGCTAACTAACCTTCTGAGATACCAACATACCTGATAGCTGGGTGCATAAATATGTGGTGTTAAAAATTACCAGTCAGTTGAATAAAGGCACTCCAAGCTTCTGACTTACACTCTCTGCAGCCTTTGCCTCACCGCTTGCAGACCATGCACTGAAACTTTGCCTGCCTTAATTTCAAGGCTTCTTAAAAACTAAAGTCTGCTTTTCTGAAAATACTGTGCTTTTAGCTCAAGCTAGCATCTCACGTGAAAGCATTAGACACTTTGCATGAGGAGGAGCTAATTTCCAAAGCCTTTTGCTTCTGCTTGTGCAGAGTTTACTACTCCATTTTGTTATGGCTAACTGTCTTTTACCTGACTTTATAGTCAGCAGACAGGAGATATTTTGCCGTTTGGCACCAAGGGGTAAACCAAGACCATCGGGGAGAGGAGAAGTGTCTGTGTTGTTAACAAAGAAGTGTGTTTATATCAAGAGAACTGTGATAGAAATGGAGAGGATTCCTAATGGAGGCCAGACCATTATTCATGCAGCAGAGGAGGATGCAATTTCCAATCTGAAGCACTTTAGGAGCCTTCATCTGCCTTTTGCCCTGTACTGGCTGGCATCTCATTTCCAGGAGTTATTTTGCCTCTGTCAGCACAAGTGCAATCTGCACCCACTGCTGTGCTAGGCTGTAACTCAGTGCAGCTGCTTACATCCACCTGGGAGCCTTCCAGGCAGCACCCAGCTTCATGTCATGCGACACCAAAATGCATTTCTGCTGCTCCTCAGAGATTTTCCTTTGTGGTTTCTATCTTCATTTCAGTCATAAACTGCCTGGTGTTAGAGGTCTCTGTACAGCACATCTCCTGGCTGGCAGTCAGTGAGATACAGATCAATGCATTACTTTTCTTACAGTATACCTTCGGTAGTAATTAGGTTGGAAAGAGATACTCTTGGCTTTAAGTTGTGCTGGTGATAGAAGAACTGTGAAATGGGAAACACCCTTTTAATCTCTGTTGTCTTTCCCACAGACCTAATATGCAAGGTTCCCGGAAGAATATTCCTCAGCAAATTTGGTTATGATGCTCATTTCAAATGTATTTGACAGTAGATTTATGTCCGCTTTCTGCTTATAATTTCCTGATCAGGGTGCTAGTTTGTGAATTTACTGAGGTTTGTATGAAATCCCTTGTTTGTCAGTATTAAAGTGACTCTTTTGAAGTTAATTTTTCAGAAATATTTTATTAGCAAAACCATTCATACTGGTTGCTGTTTTATATTCACTGTTCATGGTTTAGGTCCCTTGTTATCTCAGTTACACGAGTTACCCTCTCATTGGCTGATGATAACTTTTGAAGCAGGCAAGAGAAAAGTTTGTCATGGTAAATAATGAGCAGTATATGCCCTTCTTCTCACATAACTAGTGGCTTTGCACAGAAAATAATGCAGTCCCTCAGCCAATGTGAAAACATCTTTGCCTGAGGGTCTTAGAAAGACCAGATGGCAGTGGGCACAGACTTTGTGAGCAAGGTGACTGGTAGGCTCTGCACTGGCATTCGCAGTGTTTGACTGCTTTATTCCTACATAATAATAATGGTTATTCAAACATATCTCCTAACTGAAACTAAAGGTAAAAAGCAGGAGCTAGGAGCATGCACAGGCTTGGTGAAGAAGGAAGGGCTGTTGCAGAGCACCTGATTGCAGCAGCACTATCCCATTCCCACCTATGTCACTGAGAATCCGCTTCCACAGTCAATTCAGTTTCCTGTAATGGGGGTGGGACCAGAGTTACAGACAGCAGACTAGGGCACATGTAAATGGGAAGTTGGAGGTGCCCTAACACATTCAGGTTGTTGCCAGAGAACCAATGTCCCAGCTTGCTGACCTAAACCTCCAGGCGTAGCCTTCTTATTAATTGTTGATTTTGACTGTTCAGCAGCCAACATCGAGTGAAATAATGACTGGAGATGCAGAAGGAGCCTTGTGGTGTGAAGGAGGAGGGTGGAGGTGAGGAGGAAGGGCTGAAAGCTTTCCCTTGTAGCTCATGGGCTGTGCCGCTGAGACGGAGCTACAGTCTTGCAGTCATGTGCTTTCTGGGGGCATTTGTCTTTGGTATGATGTCCTTAAAACTTCTGTTTCTTAGCTCTTCTCTTTCTTTTATAGATTCATAATGCGCTAAATCAACTTGTGTTTTTTAAGGATATTCTGCTCAAGACAGAGAGGCTGAATGTGGGAGAAAAACCATCTCCAGATACTTTACTGGTAATCTAACTTAGCAGACAGCCAAAGCCCCCTGCAGTGTCCCCACCAGGCAGGACCAGGGGCTGAGGCCCAGATCACTAAGCAAACAGCTACAGTGGTTTAAGGTATTTGCATCCTCCTGTTGCTCGTTACTGTCTCCACTGCAGAAGTGACAGAAGAGAACGTGCACCAGATGTGTCCATTTACCATTACTTGTGGTTTAAATTGATATGCTGGACAGCACATGGGGGTTGCTGAGGTGCAGGCACAGGGCTCACTTGGGTTGATTGTGCTGCAGGAGAAAAAAGTGGGTATGTGGTAGCAAGCACTGTCAACAGACCAGTGAAGGTGAGAGGGAGGCGCTAGTTGCCTCACCCTCTTAACACCTCAGTGGCAGCTGGTTTTATGCAGGGAGATATTTCATAGCGGACTTCACTGCCTCTAGCACTGGTCACGTTCCCTATTGTACAGGTGAAGGCAAGCAGTGAGAAGCAAGGTGACTTTCTGAAGGTCAAACCCAAAACCTTTCTAGAATCTTGGCTCTCAGGTCTAGATTTTAATCACCAGGTGGTGATTTATATGGACGGACATGCTGGCCTCAGTGTGGAACATGGTGGCAGGCAAGAATAATAGTTCTCCGGCAGATTACTTGAAATTTTGGGAGATTACCTGTAGGATTTGTATAGATAGGTAAGCTGGCTTGAATAGGTATTGAAACATGAGCTTCCCTTGCAGCACCTCAGAACTGGCTCTGCATGTAAAACCTCTCTTTCTGAACCAAGAATTTGGTTTTGTCATAAAATTTAATACCCTTTCAAATTCATGCTGAATAGAAAAAGACAGTCTTTAGTCTACTCCCTGTGCAGAGCAATTTGATAGTACTGATTTCTTTTAAAATTCGCTTTCTTGTATAGAGAAGGGACTAGACATGTAGATGTGAGGGGAATGTATTCTGTCCGTGAAAGTCTAGAGAGCAAAAAAACCTTCTTTGGAAAAATCCAGTCCCTGGAAGAAACCAAAGGCAAATTGAAAGGTGCAGGAGCATAAACACTACCCATTGCGAATGAGTGGCCTGCTATGATAAATTTCCAAGACTGATCTGGTCACGTTCCCAAATCCTAATAAGTGCAGCCATGTGACTGCAACTCCATCATGTGCCTGGGAGCACAGAAGGCACACCAGGAGGTGCTAACCAGAGGAAGGTAAGGGTTAGGGCTGCAGCTGCAATTACAATCCCTAGGAAAACTCTGCTTGGTTTTGTGTCGCAAGGTTATTGATCCTAAGGAGAGAGTAGGCTCTTCCCTGTAATGTGTTGTTGGGCTCATGGAGAGTAAGTGCAAGCAATGCTCTTGGAGCAGAGCAGGTTTGGCTTTAATTTGGGTCACAATCCGTCCTCACATTTATTTGACATGTTTTGCTCTATGTATTTTAAATAAACAGAGGAAGGTATGTAGTTTGGCTTCTCCCAAAAGGCAGGAGAAGTCTCTGAGCACAGTCTGTGAAGCCTTCTCTTCCTGTATCTCTGTCATTAATAAAACCCGTCGGTGAAGGGTGGTGCAGCTTCTGCCTCTCTATTCTCTGTGGGAGCTGCTTTTCCTGTGAGCTGAGGTCAGCCATTTGAAGAGTCCCCAGCACAGTCTAAACCTGCTTTCCCATTGATGCTTGCTGTTTTGGGGGGCTGTGGAAGGCACACCTTTAGCAAGCGACATGGTTCTGCCTGTCCGAGGCTCTAATGCATACTTGTAAGTCATTCTTATTAAAGCTAATCAGTTATAGGCACCGTCTGTCACCACCAGCAGCTGTTTGTCTCCTAAATGAGAATTCCCACACCTGCGCCTGCCCTCATTACTGCGACATCCCCACCGCACTGCCTCCCGCTCGCTTCCCTTCCTTCCTAAGCATTGTAGAGCTGGAAGCCAAAGCCGAAGATTCCTCTGGCCTGTAGGTATCGTGCACGCCACCCGACAGTTCAGAGGGAAGCCTTACGGCCCAGCGGCTGGAGCAAATGTCCCCGAGACTGGCGGCGCCTGGGATGCAGTGCTGGCTGAGCAGCTGACTGCGTGGCCTTGGGCGAGTCACTTGACCTCAGCATGCCTCAGTTAACCCAGCTGGAAAATTGGGTAAAAAGCAGAAACCTCAGTGCTGTGTCTGAGCAGAGCTCTCCTGGGGAAAGACAGAAATGGCAGGAAGGTGGGTGTTCACTGCTCCAGGCTCATGAATTATGGCAAGTATTTGGATGACGGTTAAGTGCCAACTGGTGCAAGTAGCTGGTGCCCAGGTGCACGTAGAAAATGGTGACAGAAATTGATGGCAGCGCTCCCTGGGGAAAAACCTGCTCAGGTTTGGTCTCAGGCCGGGCACATGCCATGTTCATGTGAGAGGTAGCAGACAGCTGTGACCAGGCTTCAGAGAATGGCTGCTGAGCTTGCGTGAGAAGGCCTTTTCTGGGGTATTCCTTAAAGATCTGAGCTTCCTTCTTTGGGCATCCCTGATTTTGCTGGAATATCAAGAAGCTATGAGGTCAGCTGAGCAGAACTCAGCAGTCTGAATTCTGTAGGGGAGGAGGGGAAGGGATTAGATGCTACAAACACAGGAATGTAAAAGCAAATCTCAGGAAGAAAAGCAAGTAAAAAGAGGAAGTTTTAGCCCCTGCGTCTGCTATTTCTTTTGAAACATTCTCGTACATCTGGTCAGCTGGTGAGTTAGCTAGAGCTACACAGGACATAGTCTGGAGATGCACAGGTTGCTTTCAGACAGCTTCTCTTGCGGCCTGGCGTCAGACTCCGGATCAGGACCCCCACTGGGACTTCAGGCCCATGTCTCCAGGCTGCTGCTTTCCAGCCTACATCATCTCTTCCTGCAGGCTTCTCCCATCGACATCCTGAGCCTCTCCTCAACTCTCACCATTCAGATTTTTCTGGTAAACTAAGAGGGAGGTGTGATACTTGGTCCAGAGGAAGAAAGTTGCACAGTCTGAAATTCAGGCATAAAGTACAGCCAGAAACAAAATTATTTAAATGGCAAAAAAAGATTGATTTTACTCCTCTCAAATTCCCCCATGCAGCCTCAGTGGCATTTTTCCCAGTTGCAGTCCAGAGGGAGTCCCATTAAGAGCAGACCCGTATGTGCTCCAAAGGAACATTAATCATTGGCCAAGGGCAGCAGGACAGAGCTTGCTGCCGTGGAGTATGTTTAGCATGTATTGTCCTTGTCTTCTTTTTTTATCTGTCCAGTTTGGTTCACCTGCGTGTATTCACCAGCTTGTGCCATCCTCGTTCTCCCTGCTCCCTCCCCTTGTAACACTGTGACAATTGACATTGCTGGATTCAGAGGCAGGCACTTTATCTTGGCGGCTGGCTGCCAGTTTATCTAATCCAGGGCTGACGTGTGTGACTTGGGGCTGTGCAGTCGCTTGCCCCTGAGCCATGCACCTGTCTGAGGTGCTCTGCCCAGCTCATTCTTCCTTTCCCCTGTTTGCCAGTGCTTCCTGCAGGCTGCCTGCTACGGCTAAATGAAAAGAGGGCCAACATAAGGAAGAGCTTGCAGAGAGGGAAGGGTAGGAAGAAGAGCAGGGAGCAGTAATAAATTACCAGCAGTCATGACTGTGAGCCATCTGCAGAAATCCCCATGACAATACAGACACTGGGGATGTTGCTTGTAAGCAGTGCTGTTAACACCTTCTGCAGGGGAGAAGCTTTGTGAACACCCACTGATCCCAGAGAAGGCAGCCCCTGGAAGCCAAGTTTGCAGCAGGCATTAATAATCCCATAGAACAATATTTGCCAGTTAGAAATAGCTGAGCTCTTTATCTCCAGAGCTCTCCTTGGGCAGCTGCACAGGGGCTGGCCTTCTCTATTTCTGGCAGACACTTACTAATCCGGTATCGTTTATATCGAAAATACGTAAACAGAACGAGACAGGGCAGATGACAGTCCTCAAAACTGATTGTTCTTCTGCTCCCTGGATGGCTTCTCTTCCTTTCCTTCCCAGCCTCTTGTCTCTGCCCCAGGAATCCCAAACTCTTGTGGTTTTAGGCTACACGAGTGCTCAAAAGACTATAGGGCATTTTGACTGGTGAAGGGTAACAGAGCCCAAAATATGATGTAGGCAGCTCAGCTTGGCCCCCGTGCCTGCTGTTAGTGATGGAAGGCAAACCAGGGCTGTCCCTGGAGGATCATGCGGTGGTGACTCCTGCTTGGAGACACAAGGATGTGGATCCTCTCTCAGAGGAGATTCCTCAGAAATACTAAAGAAAAAGTAGCCAGACCTTTGCAGATAACGCAGCTAGCGGGTGGAGGAGAAGAGGGTTGGTGGCTCGATTTATATCAGTGCATGTTTATCGAAACAGACTGACTTTCCAGGGAAAATGCATGCTATATAAAACACCTGACATCTGCTGAGTTTCAGGTGCCTGCCAAATTCTGCCCTGTCCCAGGTGTGCTTATTCCCTGTGAAGTTTGCTGCTGCCAGCACAGTGACAGCCTACTACAAGTGGAAGAGAAGGTAGTGATGATCAGTCCCTCTGATAGCCGTTCTGGCTGAGTCAAATTGTGTTGCCATGCACTCAATCCCCTGCTTATCACAGGATGCAGCTGTGTGCTGCTGGAACTGGCTCTAATTGTGCTTGTGACTTTCTCCTGGAGGATTTTAATAAGCCCTGCAGAGTATATAGGAATTAGGCAGTGTCTCTTTAAGCAGTTTGTAAACCCCCAGGAGCGTTCTTGATTTTTCTTGCAGGATCCGCCAGAAGCAACCAGAGGAGTTGTTCGTGCAGGTAGTGAGGCTTTGCTCATTTCCATCCAGCAGGCACTGTAATTTTGAATAGAGCTGTGGCCATGTGGCTTCCCCATGTTCCTGACATTGCACCGAGAGCAAATACACAATCCCCTGGTGAGCCAGCTAGCCTGAAGAGTGACTGCCAGTGCAGTGAAAATGTGCAGTTCCTCAAATACAATGATACTGTTCAGCCGGTGGTTCTCAGGGGGGTACCATCCATAGCTCCTCCTGTGTCAGTTCCTCTGGGGCATGGCAGAGAACTGACCTTGTTCAGAGGGAGCACCTCTTTAAAAGCTCCTTATGTGTTTTAATTGAAATAAAAGAGCAAGTGATCAGATCATAAAGGCCGGCTTTATTCCTAAAAGCAAATACTAGCAGCAGGTAGTAAAAAGAACTAGCTATTTCACAGCGTTGCAAGTTAGTAAATACCACCATAATTCACTGGTATAAATATGAGCTCATCTGGGAGTTTTCTCTGCCAGTCCTCTCCCTCCAGCTCAGCTAGGGAGAACATTTACCTTTTGTTACCCATCCACTCACTGCATTGTCATCTGCTTCTGATTACAGAATCCTTTCTTTCCAATGATTACTTCTCTAGAAAAGCGTCTGAAGAGAGCTAACATTGTCATTTAGGAGCTTCCCATCAGTGGATGGAGAAAGATTTTTCTGTTCCTATGGATAAAAGAGAAAGACAAATATATATAATCATCTATACATCACTTAACATAGCAGAAAACACTGCTGGTTTTGGTGAGTAAGGAATTCCTGAAGTGAGTGAACATCTGGGAAAAATACAAAAATGGGTCCACATAGGTGGTCTTCATCTGGAGACCTGTGACTAGCAGTGTTCCTCAGGGGTCAGTGCTGGGTCCGGTCTTGTTCAACATCTTCATTGATGACCTTGATGAGGGAATAGTGTCCGCACTCAGCAAGTACGCCGATGACACAAAGCTGGGAGGAGTGGCTGACACGCCAGAAGGCTGTGCTGCCATTCAGCGAGACCTGGACCGGCTGGAGAGATAGGCAGGAAGAAACCAAATGAGGTTTAATAAGAGCAAGTGTAGAGTCCTGCACCTGGGAAGGAACAACCGGACGTATCAGTACAGGCTGGGGGACGGCCTGCTGGAGAGGAGCTCTGAGGAGAAGGACCTGGGGGTCCTGGTGGATGACAGGTTGACCATGAGCCGGCAGTGTGCCCTGGTGCCCAAGAGGGCCAATGGGATCCTGGCGTGCATTAAAAGGAGCATGGCCAGCAGCTCAAGGGAGGTGATCCTCCCCCTCTACTCTGCCCTGGTCAGGCCTCACCTGGAGTACTGTGTCCAGTTCTGGGCTCCCCGGTACAAAAAAGACAGGGATCTCCTGGAAAGAGTCCAGTGGAGGGCCACACGGATGATATGGGGCCTGGAGCATCTCCCCTTTGAGGAAAGGCTGAGAGACCTGGGTCTGTTCAGCCTGGAGAAAAGAAGACTGAGAGGGGATCTTACCAATGTTTACAAATATCCTAAGTGTGGGAGACAGAGGTATCTGGCCAACCTCTTCTCAGTGGTTTGTGGGGACAGGACAAGGGGCAATGGCCACAAAATGGAGCACAGGAAGTTCCGCACCAACATGAGAAAGAACTTCTTCATGGTGAGGGTGACGGAGCACTGGAACAGGCTGCCCAGGGAGGTTGTGGAGTCTCCTTCTCTGGAGATATTCAAGGCCCGTCTGGACGCCTACCTGGGCAGCCTGCTCTAAGGAACCTGCTTTGGCAGGGGGGTTGAACCCAATGATTTTTCGAGGTCCCTTCCAACCCCTACAATTCTGTGATTCTGTGATCTGAATTTGCAAATACTTTTAGAAATCAGAGTCCAAGTCCTGGCCTACTGCTGACCATGGGCCTGTGACGAGAGCACAGGTTCTGAGAGGCGATTAGGAAATGATCCATCAGCATGAGCGGGAAATCAGTTAAATGATGGAGGCAGGAGCTTTAAAGGGAACGAAAACCACATCATGAAATGACACCAAGTAGTGGAAGCCTGAAGCATGCGAAGTTTCAAGAGTCAGAGCGCCCTTTGGGTAGATGCTCCAGGCCAGGCAGCCTTGTCATGCTGCCAGAAGCTGAGGGCAGGTAAGCCAGGGAAGAATCGCTCCGTAGTTGCTCTACATGTTGGCGTGTTTCCATAAGCAGGGGCCGGCTGCATCTCTTGGGGCACCCCAGGGCTAGCCAGACCTTTGCTCTGAGGTCTGCCTCTGCTCCTTCCCCAGGCTTGGTAAGGCTAGAGCCATCTGTTTTTTGTGCTTACCTGCTTCAAAAAAAAAGTGTGATGTTAAATGGGGCTTAGAAAAATAGGAATCATAGGATTATAATTGATAAATATTTTTAAAAATCAATTTCATCAGCACTGACTTAACCAGAATTAAACCACAAGCCCAGACTCAGAAGAATGAACAAATCCTCCTTTTTACTATGGCATCGGCCAACTTGGGGCTGACTGTGGGCATCTGGTCATGCTTGTTCCTGCTCTGCTCGGGCCTGTGATGCCTGTCCAAGCCCCGTAGGCGGTAAGGATGTCTCGGAGGGATGCGCTGTTGCATCCCATCCCGTGTGCAGCACGAGTGAGCAGCGCGGCTCCAGCTCGGAGGGTGGCAGGCGGCGAGTGAGGCGGGTGCAGCTTCCCTGTGGTGTCCCTGTTTGGTAGGGTGGCTGGCTCCGTGTTCGCTGGCAGTGGAAGAAACGGCTAGCACGTGTGCTCTTTGTCATTAGGAAAATGCCCTTTGGAGCAGGTGATCATTTAAGGAGCTCCTTTGTTTGATAAAACAAATTTGGGGTTTGGTTGAGCGGAAAATGTATTCATTGCAGATTAGCTTTCAGTCCTAGCTTTTTCTGAAGCTGTCAGAGTATGGGAGCTTGGCTTTTTGTATAAGGCCCATTCTCTGTGAGGGCTCATTGGGAAAAAAAATTAAATGTGTGATTTCCCCTATGTGTTGTCTGAATGCACCGAGTGCTGAAGGACTCGGAGGGGGTGGTCAGGTCCCTGCTGGGCACTGATACTGGTTGCACAGGGGTTGTATCCCAGGCAGACAACAGCACAATCCTCCGGTGTGGCTCTGCCTGGGCACTTGGGCTTTGCCTTCATCCCCATCCCGGCATGGCCCCAGAGAACCACAGATGTAGTTCATGTCATCTGCTGCTTCGCCTCTCCTGAGCTTCTCCCTTCTCCCATGGCACTGTTGGAGCACCCCGCTCTTGCCTGGGGTGTCGTGATTCTGGCGATGAGGCTGAACACCCTGTAAGACGGGACACGAAGTTAATTTTTCTTCGGGCTGGGGCTGCATTGGACTGGTGTAACTGCAGCAAATAACATGCTAATGCTGAAGGCTGATATGTCACCAGAGTCTTTTCTCCTGCTTTCCATATTTTCCAAGCTTCTTGCTGTCATTTGTGTCTAGCAAAAAACAGTACCAGAAAGTTGGTAGTTGGTTACAGAGAGAAGTATTCTGCTTCATTCCCGATCCTGAAGCGCAGAGAGGAGAGCAATAGCTGTTCCTGTAACCTTTGGTTTGTTCTTGCTGGTTCTGCTAAGGGAACTGGAAAGCCCTTTAAAGGGACTGATGGCACCACTCTGTGCTTCCCCATCCCCCTGATGCTCAAATGATGGATTGCTCCAACTGCACATGCTCTCTCCTTCTCTCTCCGATGCCTTATTACATTATTAGCCCTGTTCTGGAGAGCAGCGGTCTTTAGGATCATGCCTATAGGATGCACGTTGACTTGCTCATAAAACGGAAAGGATAGAGAGACGGGAAAGCGAGGGAGTGAGAACTGGGTCAGCCAGAAGCTTCCAAAAAGCTTAGCTTATTTGGAGAAGAGAAGAAGAAGCCAGAATAACAAACCATAGGACAGTGAAATTGATTCCCCGTTCCCTCTTCATCATACCCTCCTCCGGGTAAACCTGTTTCAGTTGATAGTGAATATTTCATGCGGTGTTGAGCGTTTTCCGAACTGTGGTGTCCTACTTTTTCCACCTCCAGCCCCAAAGGAATGTTTTTACATCATGGAGCTTTATTTTTGGGAAGGGGAGGAGGGAGCGGAGGCTGCAGGCTTGCGAAGAGCCAGCAACAAAGAGTGTCTCAGAAAACAGCTTGGCGCTGATGTCTCGGCTGGGAATCTCACCTCCGCTCCCGTGCCACCTCCGGCAGAGGGTCAGCTCCCGAGGGGCTGGGGCACAGGTCCAGTCTGAACAAAATAACCCTAAAAACAGCACCCCGTGTGTTCCCGTGCCCGCTGTCCGTGTGGTGCTGGAGACACAGCTGCTGAGTTAGCTGACAAACAGCAGCTGTTGGTCCTGCCAGCCCTGCAGGGCCCGCACAGCTCCAGGAGGGGAGAGTGGTGTCCGTTCTGCTTCACACACCAGCGACTGCCAGGCTTCAAGGCCAGTTTCCCTTCAGCCCCCCCCTCTGCCATCTCCCCTCCATGTAAAGTGTTTGCAGGTCTGCTAGCGAGAGTCTGAAAGCTTCAGGGACCTGATTTGGTAACCACCAGAGTTAGTCCCAGTCCTCTGAGTTGCTTGCAGAAGGCTTTAGGTTGGGCACTGCGACCTGTAAAGAACCCCCTCAAATCCTGCTGGGTATGTAAGAAGCAGGACAGGGAGCACTGTCATTCCGCCCCAGTGTTTTACTCCCTCTTTGGAAATCAGCCTTTTAAAAGTTTCCACACGCGTTTTTGTGAAGCTGGCAGAAGGGCTCTGGGTGAAGTGCTCAGTTCGGTGCTGTCTCCACCCAGCAAAGATCTGTGGGACATTTGGCATCCCGGTCCTCGCATGGACTTGCATTTCATAGCTGCTTCTTCTGTGTGATGGGCTGGGCAACTGCGAGCCCTGGAGAAGTCCCAGGCCTCGCTACGCTTACTGCTATTAGCCTCCTGGAAGCATACTTTACCCGACCAGCTGAATTAGCGTCCTCTGTAACCAAGATAGCAGCGCAGCACTTCAGAGTCTGACTCACCCTATTACGGACTGCAAAGCCCAGCACTTGTGCTGTACGACTCCCTAGACAGCCCCTGGTCTCCTGCCTTGCTGCACTTGCCCTTCGTGCTCTCTGCCCGTTACGAAGGGGCACAAACTGGCAGTGCTCCTTCCTCAGCCCACTGAGCTGCAGCTCCAGATCCTCCCCTGCGCCGGCGTCACTGCAGCGGTGGCTGTGTGGCTCGTGAGTGCAGCAAGCTGTGTTTGTGCCCCCTGAAGGACGTGGGGCAGGAGCGAAGCACGGAGCTGCTCAGTTAATGGTTCGGGTGCAAAAGGGACACGAAGGTGAGGGTCCACCCCTCTTTCTTGACTCTTCTTGCAGGAAGGGAAGGGGAGAGGGCAGATGCTCAGTGGTGTGGCTGAGTGCGTTTGTGGTGGAGGCAGGAGAGTGGTGGAATATCCCCAAAGCGTGCTCCACCTCCAGCGTTACAAAACAGCAGTTCAGCAGGGGACACAGAAGCACTTAGGGAAACTGCAGCTGAAACTAAGTGAACCTTTCAGTGTACTTATCACAGCATTCACAGTCCCTGCTTCAAGGAGAAACAATAATAAATAAATAAATAAACCCTGTAAAAGGAGCGGGTATCCATCCAGAGCATTGGATGGAATGAAAAGTGACGAACAAACAAAATCACTAGCTCCGGCTTTAGAAACTGCTGTTAAAAATAAACCATCCCTCAGTGCTGCGGTGGTGCCAGTACCTCCCTGCTGCGAGCAGGAGACCCAGAGCACTGCCTCACTGTACGCTCCTCGCGCGTGGTGTGGAGTTGAGCAGCTCTGTTGTCATGACAAAGATTTCCTGCTTTTCAGCATGAAGCTCGCTCTGCTATTACCGGTCTACCTGTAATGCCGCCTGCCCTCCCTCCTAGCGTACAAGGCACGGTGTTCTCCTGTGCCGTGGCTGCTCACTTCTGCCTGCACAGGGACAAATGCTGCTGTCGCGGTGCCATTTCAGAGCCAGGGCAGTAGAGGAGCACGCCGGAGCCAACCAGAGGCAGTGCTCAGCCGTGGCAGCGTGCTTTCAGCATGCGCTTTGCCCCCTCTGACTTCGCCCCGCGCAGACTTCGCACCGTGCTGCTTCGTTCTCTGCAGGCTGTGGGTTGCGTTACAATGACATTTGGTGTTGGAAATGCCATCTTCCCTCTGTGTTTGGCAGAGGGTGTGTCTTCCCACGTGTTAGGCCAATGTCAGTGTCCTAGCATACCAGGTGCTCTATACACGTTTAAAAACAAAGCAAGGGGCCGTCCCTGACCTGAGGCATTTACAGTCTAAACAGGCAATGCATGCAAAAGGGCGGAGAAATGTGAGAAGAGTCAAATGTCTGATTTTCTCCATCCTCTAAATAAGGCAGAGATAAATTGACCCATCCAGGGCAAAAAAAAAAAGCTATCAAAAGAGTTGGAAAGCAAAGCCAGACTTCCTGAGTCCCGTATCAGCGCCTTAACCTCATGCCCTTCAGGGTGCTCCTTGAGCAGAGCAACCCGCTGCTGGTGCCGTGCCTGCTGGAGGGGTTTTGCCAGACCCAGGAGAGCTGCCAGAGGGAACGTGTCCTTCTGCTTCATGGTGTTCCTGAGGGAGGAGTGGTCAGCATCTCATGTAGCTCCCACTGGCAGTACCTGAATTCCCAGGGGGAAACAAATATCAACTGGGAGCAGTATTTGCAGAATGCTTTTTAGTGTTTCTCAATGATGGTTTTTCACAAAAATTGTAACAATAGCACTTCTGGGGAAAAAAAAAAAAAAACTCATTTTAGAAGAAAAGACAGCCTGCTCGCATTTGCTTGAGGGTACTGGAGCCACTGCCCTCATGATGTGACTGCTCTGGAAGAAAAAAACTGGTTGGAAAGGGCAAAGGAATGAAGCAAAAGAAGGATGAGGGTTGTTCCCCAAAAGACCACCTTGTGCCTGGCTGTTCCCAGAGCAGCTCTGTGGGAGCTTTTTTACCTGGAGAGGAAGGAAGACAGGCAAGCATGAGTTACCACCAAATAACCACTGAATCCTCTCTCGCTGGGTTTGAGTGGAGCTGCTGTATGGGCAAAGCCCTGTGCAAAGGCAGGAGAAGCACCCAAGCGCATCAGAGCCACCCTGAGGGTCTTTGGAAAGCGGTCAGTTTTCTTCATTTCTCTCTGGATTCTCTCTGTTTGTCCTGCAGGACAAAATACCCTCATTGTAAGGGTTGTCTGTGACACTGGAGGGTTTGTTGCTGCTGTTTGTGCCCGGTCAGTGTTGCAGAGGGGCTGGGAGCTCTGACATCACTGCATCTGCTTTGTGCCATCAGGTCGTGTGGAACGCCCTCGTTTTTCTGCTGATTAGCTGCAAACTGGGGGCGTGCCTCACATTTTGGGGATGCTCGGCAGTACTGTCCTATCTGCTGACTGATCTTTGGTTTGGAAAAGCCATTACTGGAAGAGGTCTTCCCTTTTGGTATTGCACACTGCATTGTGCCAAGCAGCTGCATTATTTGTAGCTTGAATGGCACAGCCTGCTTTCCCAGTCTTTCTGCTGCATTAGAGAGCCTGCAGAGATAAAGATTCCTGTCTCCAAAGGGAGGTTAGAATAGCCTCGCAAATTCTCTGACTTCTCTTTGCTTCCCATAGTTTTTTACTCCGGGGACTGAAAGAGAACAGCAGTTGTGCTTCACCCAGCAGCCAGGCACTTCCATGCGTCCATGCTGTACCTGGGGGGAAACTGGTGCAGAGTCTTTGGTCCAGCTCTGCAAAGATCACAGTGGGCTTCTGCATGGCAGGTTGCTCCCAGGCACACACTCTGCCAGAACATCCCTGTACCAGAGAGCCAGCTGCAGCCACTGCGAGGACTGCAGTGCAAGCCTTTGTCACATTTTTTAAGGTCAGAACCTACATTCCCTTGTTGCAACACACACGCAAAAAAAGGATGTTTCCCTTTAAAAGCAGTCAGGGAAGGGAGAAAAGCCTTGCGTAGCGAGGAGGAGACAACATCCTCAGTCTTCAGGCGTCTGCAGCGGTGGTGGTAGCCGCATCCCGAGTGATGAACGAGCAGACGGGCTGCACACTGGGAGCAGAGCTCCAGCCCCGCTGCAGTGGGGATGCCCTGGGGAGAGGCGGCTGCTCAGGCACCGCAGGGCTCTGGGGGCGGCTGGGAGGGAGCTGCCAGCACAGGAGGCAGCAGCTCTTAATGGTGCTGATGTCTTCATCGGCAGCCTGCCGCGGTGGCTTCAGCGAGGACTTATCTCGCACCCCCGTCCTGCTCCGGTGAACAAAGGAGTTGAGAAATATTGCTTGACCCCTTGGCTTTAGGTGGGCTTGGGGCTGGAAGAAGCAACTCTATTTAAAGAGGTGTCACAAGGGGAGGAGAAGAAGGGAATTCTCCAGCCCTGGGTAAAAATAAAATAGAAATCCTTTTTTAACCCCTTGTCTGACTCATTCTGCTGGTTTAGGACCACTGCTGCAAAATCCAGGTGGTGTTTTGAGCAGAATGAGGGCATTTCTTGAACGGCACCCTGGTTTTATGTAGCAGAAGGGCAATTGTACAATAAACTGTTAGGCAGCAGCTGAGGCATAAAGCCTCAGATTGTTCAGTGACATGGTCTGTGTGTCTGCTAGGTCCCTGTGTGTTGGAAGAGGGAAGTTTGTGTAGGACTTGGAGACAGCTAGGGGCCAGGAAAAGCAGCATGCAGTGGGGGCAACAGAACTAAAGTGCTTATTATAAAGTCCTTCTGCCAAACAGGGCTTCTGGTAAAATGCACACTCACCCATGAAGGCAATCGCCTCAGGTCATCTGAAAAGCCTTTCGGTTGAATAAACAGCATGAGGGAGAAAATATTAGGCTGCGCGAGCTGCTCCTGGCCTAAATTTGAAAATCGAACTTGTTCATTCATGTAAGCCCTCTGTGGTTTCGTACAGCCCTGTCTCATCGCTGAGGTCCTGGGCTCTCGGGGAGCATCAGCTGCTTCTCCCAGGAGAGAGGAGCCCACAGGGCGGTGTGGTAAGGCAGGGATTTAGGTCTGAAGGAGATCAACAGCAGAGAGATCCCACTGGGGAGTTGAACAGGGGTGATGGCTCCCACCGGAGGCCAGCTTAGAAGAGGCCAGAATACACACACGTGACCATGGAAGGGGATGTGGAGGAGCCATTCTGGTTCAGATCAAGGAAAGGACACAGCGATGTGCCACAAATTCCCTTTCCCTCTGCAAGGAGTGTTGTCGTGCTTGAAAATATTCAGACTACTTTCAAGGGAGGGCTGTTTGCTCTGTTTTTTCCTCTTTTGCTCATTTTCTGTTTCTTGTTTAAAGAACTGCTTCGTATTTCCCTAATGAGCATGTATCAGCGCTGTGTGCTGTATGTGTTTTCCTGAAGTAAAGCTTCTGCTCATGTTTGAAGCTGGAACTGATGGACTCAGGCCTTCAGTAGGTAGGCAGCCTTCCCCTCTCCTGTGGGCTTTAAGTGACTGACCATCTGCAGATCATGAGCAAGATAAGGGATCAGAGAGACACAACAGTGCTTCAGGGACCTTGGGACGCCTGGAGAGTGCTAAATTACACCCTGTGGAGACATCTCGGCTTTCTCAAACAGGTCACTTCCCACAGAGGGGACAGGGACAGCAGCGCCTGGCTCCTTCGGTAAATGAAGACTTGTCCAAAGGCATCTCACCACGAGCAGCCCTGCAAGATGTGTGTTGAATGTGTCAGAAATAAAAACTGTCCCCACTACTTGCTTGGCCACCAGGAACATCCACATTGGCCACCACAAGCTTTCAGACTGTTTCTTTCATATTTGTTTGCTAGAAGTTACAAGGCAATGTTTTCTTCACCTTCTTACATTACTTCACTGTCTTTCTATGGCTTACAAGTAGACCCCAGACTATGTAATAGAGGTGGAGACTAAAGCAAGCACTTTAAACACTGTTGAAATGGAAGTCAGAGATTTTCTCCAAGTTCATATCCACAGCCACCATGAAGGGAACACGGGAAGGGTCTGGAGGAAAAATCACATCTGCCTCAGAAAATAAAGTAGCATGGAAGAGAAAATATTAATGGTTTAGAAACATACACAAGCATAAGAATGCAAAAACAGAAATCAGGAAAAGGCCCTCACAATCCCTAGGACTTCAGAGTGTGATTGAGTGGCTTCTGTGGTGGCATAAGGAAGCCACTCCAAAGCAAAAAGCAGGCTCCAGTTTGGGTGTGTGACATTACCTTGCCCTAAATACAGGAATGTGTAGGCAGCAGAGTGATACTGAAGGGCATGACAGAACTCTGGATAACCCTCTAGTTGTCCACATGGGATGGAGTAAGACCTAGGATAAGGAAAATCACCTCCACTATATTTAATGGTTACATAGATCTCCGCAGAGAAAAGGTCTGGTCTCCAAAAATCACCATGGTTCATTGTCACCTGCTATTTCATCCCTTCTCGCTGAATGGCACGCAGCAATAATTTTAGGACCCTTGGAAAGAAAAAGAACCTCTTCATGTTACTGTGTTCCTCTGGCAAATAAAATATGAGATAGCTGGGGGCAAACGTCCACTGAGCTTTCCTGAGTGCCCTGCGAGGATGCTTTGCAGAAGCCCTTAGTTCACAGAGCAAATGGAAGAGCGCTACCCTGCTGTCCTATGGTGTTTAGCAACAAAGTGCAGAAGGCCAATTCTTCACCTGAAGTGCACATTTTCTGCTCTGAGGAGGGACTGTGAATAAGGATTGTTGCTGCATTGGTGCAGGAGTCAGCTTAAGAGTAGGACACAGTGCACAAATGAAATTTCTGAGCCCCGTTCAAATCCCTGTTACGTAGCGGTGTGATACAGCATAATCCCCGCCCTCATAATAATGTAATGATCAGCTACCCCTAAATGCCTTGAGGTTTTGCATCCAACCTCACAGGGTTGTGCTTGGTGCACACAAAGCATCTCTGCAGTACTTTACTGTAAGTCAGGACTTGACACGTGAGCCAAGCAGCATGGGTACCATCTCCTCCTATCTGAGGTTACTGCTGGGTTTCCTCAGCGTGGCATCTGCCTCAGCAGGATTTTGGTGGAGGTTTTTGTCTGCCCCATGGTTGAGTGGGAGGCAGCAGAAGGTTTTCATGGAGGGAAAGGCTTTCTCGATTGGAAAGAAGGGAGCTAATTATGTCTCCTATAAAGAGGTGTAATTGGTTTTCTTTTCTGTTGAGTGAGGATGACACGAACCACATCCCTCGCCTTTTCATTCCAAAACTGTGTTGCGACCATATTGCTGAGTCTTGGAAAACTCCCCAATTCACAGGTTGTTTTTTGCATGTTCCAAACATCTGGGAACAAGGTTCAGCTGACTGATGAATGTGTACTCTGGCAGAAAATGCTGAGAAGTTGGGGGGTAGGTGGGTAGATCTAGCCCAGCTGTCCATTTCTTACATTTCTGGTTTCAAATTTAGCCTGCTATTTTCTTAACAAATTGTTGGTGAGCACTTTTTAATCTGCACGTGTAAGTGTTATTGTAAGTATTTGGCAAATGCAAGGGGTTTTCGATTAGCTTCTGAAAGTGGGATGCTGCTCTATGTGCCGAAGCATCCCAATGCATATGGGCCTAAGATGGTGTGATTTAAGTGAACCTCGACTTTCAAATTTTCTTCTGTTTTTATAATGATTGCTTTGCCACTTTCCGTAATAGCTAGAGTAAGCATGTCCAGCCAGGTCCATTCTTTCCATAGAATTAAGCTCATTTGCTTATCATTTGGACTTTCCTATAGCTTCCTCTATGTAATTGTTTAGTCATTAGCACTTTCTTTAGCGATGCATTATCCCTGACATAACAAAGTATTGCATCCTGTCTTTGCTCTTTGTCTGAAGCCAGATATCTTTGAACTCTGTTAGATGTGTTGTATAAGGCAGATATGAAGAAACAGGAAAAGACTTAAGCAAGCACCGACACTTAAAGACAACCGTTCTGAAGATGCAGGATCCACAACACCTTTCTCAAGTTCAAAATGCCTTCGTTTCTTTGCTGTTCCTGCTCTCCGTGCAGTAATGCTGTGCTGATGGGTGCATCTGCATTGCAGTATACTGCTGGTCATAAAAATGTGGTTGACCCAGGTAATTCAAGGGAGAAATTTTCAGCACTGCAGAGGTGGCTAAAGATCATCTGTTTTAGGATAGGGAATGTCTTCAGCTCAGGTTTAGTCTGGTAAAGCTAAAGAGTTCAGTGTCATGACTCAGAAGTGCTCAGAAATACTGCAATGTGGTTATCAGTGGGATCTGGGAAGTAATGTTCCAGACATCTTCATAAATAGCAAGGCAGACCTCGCATTGCAAGACCCATCTCTAGAGACACAGAACTAAAAGATGGAGTTTGCCATTCATTGCTGCCTAACTCTGGTCTCATTTAGTAGCAGAAGTCCCACAGATCTTGAGATAAAGAGGTAGGCCAAAGCTAAGTGCTCCTGGGAGTCCAACCAGGCTGAATAATGCATTGGAAAGTATAATGAAAATGTGGGAAAAAAAGTATTTGACTCCAGAGAATATGCTTGAAAACTTTATAGGTATTTCCTATCGCTTTTCTTCTGTAATCTCAATCCATTTTTAATAATCTATGTCTAATTGTATCAAACCAGGAAGAACAGTGTTCTCTTTTCTGAAGGTGACAACCTTTTGTAATTTTCATAGAGGAGAGCTTCCTGAAGAGCAAGACTGGGGGACTGAAAGGCTTGTAGGTGTCATGCTCAGCTTAGTCTCAGCAGTACCTCAAGGAGGCTCACCAGTGTGCACCCAGAAAGCCATTGTCTCGGGGACATGTCACCAGGAATGTGGGACAGTCAGAGTACTTTGAGATGCCTACCTGCCCCTTCTCCACAAGCACGGCACTGTACCTGGACAGCTGTGAGCTACCTCCCAAGTCACGCTCTAAGGTTTTGCATCAAGATTTTTTGGTTCCAGACTAGTCCGTGACTGTTTGTAAGCTATAGATATAACCTGGAGGTGGGGTATGCCTTCTGTGGTTTGGTGCTGAGTTCCTTTGAACAGCAAGAAAGGATTTCTGCCTTGGTGAGCTTGGGGACATTCAGTAAAGATCCAAGACGTGACCAGTCTTTTAGTGCTGTCTGATTGTGAACAGTTTTGTTTTAGGTTTGGCAGGGGGTTGTAGGGGAAGAGGGGGAACCTCATTCTTTGACTTAATGACCACTGGAGTTAGTTTGACTGGACCCTGTTATAAGGATGTACCCAAAGGTGTCTGAGCTCTGATTTGAACCTCTAGGAGGTTTGGACACTGTGGAGAAGGAATGACTTTGTTTATCCTCATCACCTGTTTGGAGATGCTCAAGAGCCTCTCCTTACAGTGTTGTTTGCAAACCTCCCTTGCCAAGAGGTTTCTTGATCCCGATATTGATGTAGATTGGCTGCAAGATGTCCTCAGCACCTCCAGCAATAAGGGGCTGGTGTGCGATAGGAAGGATAGGAGAAGAGCAGAGATAAAATAGCTGAGAAACAAAATGTTCCTTCATTGCTGTCTTTGATCTCTTAACTCCCAGCTGTGAGAGATCCTGGATGCTGATGGCAGCAATCGACTAATTTTCTGCAGCTTCTGTTGCTTGTACAAAACAGAGCAAGACATTGTCTTCTCTGAGGGGAGTACAAGTGTTGCCATAATGTCTTCTGGTGCAGGCTGAACCTGACGAGAGACAGGGAATAAGCACGGGCAGCCTCAAGACTGAGGCAAAATGTGCAATTTTATTTCTCCGTCTCTTCTCTGCCTCTTGCTTTGTACTACAATTTCTGCCTCATTAGCTGTTCTTTTTGCAGACTGAAACCCAATAGCAAGCTCCCAGCCTCTGTTCCTGTCTCTGCTGCCTCCATGATGTCAAAGGAAGAAGCAGAAGCAGCAGGCAGAAAACTGTTGCATCGGGGCTGGTGTCATCTGGAAAGCTTGTGTCACTCTCAGCACTGAGGTGCGGGAGTTGGAGGAAGGGGAGAGTTTTGCAACTTCCATCGAACTGTCCACCAGGAGTTTCCTCCTGACCTGGGAATGGGACTGAGTCCATGAAGATCATGTTGCTCTGTGGGTCACCTAAGAGCTGAGGGTAATAGATTTTGAGCCCCTCTGCTGCTGCCTAGATTCAGACAGGTAGCCCAGAGATGAAGATACTTCGAGATCACTGCTGATTTCCCATGCTGTTCAGGCCTGCCTTGCAAGATACAAAAAGACATGTTTGTGGTTTAGGTGGGTCTGCATTAGAAAGTTATAATCCCATATGTATATGAGTGGGAAGGGATGTTTGGGAATGAAGTGCTGGTTCATGTTCTTGCAGAGATACATCCATTTTTTGAGGCCTTAGCACCTATTAAAGGGACCACATTTGTTGGGAGGAACCCATATCAAATATGAAATATTGAGAAGTCTGCCCCAGGGTTATGCATACTGAATGCCTCTCCAGTGTTATCATCCAGATTCGTGTTCCACATCTCTCTTACTCCAGAAAAGTGCATGGATAGGAGACTGATTGATCCTAGGAAGAGCCTGGAATGGGATCTCGCTTACTGTTTCTCCTTCAAGCCAACCTACACAGAGGAAATGCGGAGAATGCATAGGCAGAGACCACAGTGGAGACAGTGTCCAAACAAGCGCCTTCCTCAGTGTTCGGAGTGCTTATTTTAGGATAAAGCAGACTAATTCCAACACCTTAAATAAATAGCTCTTGGGATCAGCAAACCTAAGCCAGGATGGACAGACAGAAGTGGTGATGGAGAGCTGGCGCAGGTCAGGCTGGGGCTGTTCTCGCTGCAGTGTGACACAAGCTGCTGCAGACCTGCTGACCAAGAAGAGCCGGGCTGAAGGGTTGCATGGCCTCCCTGAGCACGCAGCTGCTGGTGCCGCGGTTTGGCAGAAAGCTGGCTGTCGCCTCCTCTGTCTGCTGCTGCCAGGCTGCCCCTCAAGGCTCCCTAGTTACTGCAAAGCAAAGTGCAAACATGAACTTTGTGCGGCTGTGCTGCCCTTGGCCTTTTCGCAGTTCCTGGATGAGATCCGTGCTGCCGTTTGTCTGGGACCATGCCCCTCTGGGAGGTGTAGTTGTGCTTCAGCAGCGTGTTAGAAAATGGAAGTAAGGGGGAGAGCTGTGGGTTGCTTCAGCCTCTGCTTCCATTGCTGCCAGCCGTGCGGGGCTGTCAGCAGTGGAGAATCCCTCCTAGATCCCTGCCATCCTAGCTCCCTGCCATCCTAGCTCCCTACCATTTGCATCTCCATAACTTTGCTAACTCCGCTGAAACCAGACCCTAATATACAAATATCCACCTAAGAGTCAAGGACACCCAAAAATGAGGGATGTAGTAGAATAACAAAACCCCTATTATATGTTTTCCACTCTTTGAAATGATTGATGTCATCAGGTTTTTTGTCAAGTAGCACAGGGCAGGGTTGAAGTCTGGCTTTCTGCATCAGACTCTGCAAAGCTCCAGCTATTCTGCCCTCTCCTGGAGCATTCCTTACCTGCCTTGTTTCTTAGGGAACCAGAGATGGCCGTTAAGGAAAGATTCAGAGAAGGAAACAGTAGCAATCCTATTGATTACTTCAGGAAGAGTACTAGGGAGAAAGTGTAAAGGACATTTTTGTAATACAATGCCGAAGAGCTAAACAAGGCCAGTATGACTAATGGAGAAAAAGTGAAAGAGGGAGAAAGAAGCTAGCCAAGACACACAGGAAGTAGTGGAGAGTTTATCCTTTGAAGCTTTTCCAAAACTGTCCTTCTAAATTTCTCTTCGTACTTACGGTGGACTCCCTGAAGGAGCCAGTCCGTGGTGCTGTGGGCATCTCTTCACTGTCTCAGTCCCTTTCCTGGACGCTCTTCGTGCTCTTGGGAACCCCTCTGCCTTATCACATGCCTCAACCGATCTTTCAGAAGCTCTGCGCTGTATTTTTGGCAGGACATTATACTCTGCTGTGCTATACCAAGCCTTTTGTGCTTGCCCATATTCCCTTATGGGATTCAGCATCTCCTGCATCCTCCACCCTCTCTTTGGCTCAGCCATTCCAGTTTGTGTTCGGTGCTGCACGTACTAAATCTGTAATGTCTCTATCCCTCCCTCTCAGCTCTGTTTGGAGCTCTGCACTCACATTTTTTGAGGCTGAGCTCTCCATACCCCTCAGTTTCGCAGCTTGTTTCTCCTCTGTGGGTAGTGGTCGTGCTTCCATAGCTGGGCGCAGCCTCCCACAAAGCATTTGAGTAGCTCTGCCTTCTTCTGGAGGAAAATGGGCAACGAACTGCAGTGGGTCCCTGCACAGGGGCTGTTAGGCTTCCTGCTCTTGGGGTCTTTAGTGTATACATCCCTGAAGTGAGCAACTGAGCGTTCATGAGAGCTGTGTCACAGGCATAACTATGTAGGTCCCTCAGGAAAAAAGCTTCAGGTGAGTCCTGCCTACAGCACGGCTTGTGGGGGGCAGGCTTCAGTTCCTAAGTTTGGGGATTTGGGGTGGCAAGGAGAGCTTTGGGGCAGCAGCTATCACTGTTCACAAAGACTTGGCTCAGCCTTCTTGTTTGGGGTAGTCGGTTTCTCATAACGACCAGGCTGCACCTGGGTTGTTTTGTATTTTTTTTTTTTTCAGAAAAAAAAAAAACAGCTGTGTAAGCATTCTGCTTTGGGTGAAAGCAAGCACAGTGTGCATTAAAGCTAAAAACAAGGATAAGGGAGGGGAAAAAAAAAAAAAAAAAAGGAAGTGAAATATCAGGTCCTTTCCCCTGCAGAAAGGCTGTTGGTTTGTGCCCTGTCCCCCGCGCTGCCCGGTGATAGCAGCCAGGATGTGGCACTCACGGAAGGTGACAGGAGGCCCAGGGAGGCTATTTGCCCTCCGGTGTAAAGGGGCCCACTCTGCTGACTGCTGGCAGAGGCTCGCGCGTCAGTCACTGGGTAGCTGCGTACCACCGGGCAGCAGATAATCTCAAGTGCTGAAAGAAGAAATCCACTCCTTGTCAGGTCCCATCAGTGTCCCTCGCATGAAGCCCCAATGCTTCTTAAAGCAGCATACGCTGCGGATGAGGCTAAGCGCCGTATTTACTCGGTAGCCTATGGCAGAGTGCCAAGAAACGCTGCGGGTGGTAACTGCTGAGTTAAACCATGAAGATCCTGGGAGGGATTTGCCGTGGTTAGATAACCTGTAGGCTCCAAAGCCCGTCACGTCAGGAGCTTGCAATCAGTGGGCCTGGCCAGGCCAGGTGTCCTCTCGTCTTGTGGAGGGATGGGGAAGCCAGCAGGAAGGGCACCATGAAAACTCTCGCCATACCGCTTCAGCTGGTCTCGTGCCCTCAGACTTCAGGCCCAAGTTCAAAATTCACTGCAGCATCTAGCAATGCGATTTTGAAGGCACTAGGGAAAGGTACTTGTTTCAATAAAAACAAGTAGAAACTGACATCCTATTATAACGGCAGTTTGTGGAAAATGAATTTCCCTACCAGAGCCTTGTGGTGTAAAAGTTTGCACATGCAAATTTTAACATCAAGTATGCAACTCGCTCGCTTCTCATACATACCTATTTTCATTTTCATTTATGGGGAAATAACTTTGAAAAGCACACATACAAACAAAAATTGTGGTAGAATGAGCCCATAATAGAGCTTTCAATAAAATGAAGAATTGCTCAGCTTTCCAGTAATTTTGTCTGTTGTATTTTGTGCAGCATTGTCTAGCTGCCTGATTCTATGGATATCTAAATCTAGTTTCCCCCCCGCATTTATCCCCTTTTTACAGAATCTTCTTATAATTACTAGTACTTAGCAGAAAACCTGAATTCATGCTAAAGCATTTAATTAGTCAAAATTGTGTAATAGAAGATTTCTTCCAGATACCACTTAATGATCATTAGAAGGTCTGTTTCAAAGCCCACTTAAGTCAATTATTGTCTTTTGTTGACTTCAGTGCATTGTGAATCTGGCTCAGTATATTCAGAAATTTGAAGCTAATGGCTACAATAGCAGCAGGAAATACTCTCCGTGGATGGCCAACTTCTGTGGTTCTCCATTTGCTTCCGTAATGGCATGCTGAAGAAGTTTTGGATAAATGTAGTGAAAGGCCACTTTCGGTGAAAAATCAACGAAATTCAGAGCTGCAGAGGAAGATATTTTAATGTTTCGTCATTTAAAAGCTATTTTTTTCCACTTACACGCTATTTATGCTCCCATTGAAATTAAGGATGCAACAGATACAACACGGAATTGCTTAGATATTGTAGTGGCTTAAGTTTGTTTGGAAGAATGGTATCCCCACAGCAGTGACCCTAGGTCTACCGTTATTTGTATAAAACTATTTCTATTTTAATGCTGTTCTCTCGTTTCAAGAATAGCCTTTTTATTCTGTTATCATGGAAAAATGTGAGAAAGTGACTTAGATGGGCTTCACCAAAGCCAGTCTTTTTTCATCATTTTTAACTTTCAGTTCCACACAAGCTTCATGGAAGCAAAAATACCGAAGTAATGAAATCCTGGGGTCTGTTCATGAGATGTTTCTGGTATGGCAAAAACGCAGACCTTACAGAGAACTTGAGATTACGTTCTTGATGTCTCATACCTTTGTTTTTGCCAATTCAGCTCAGTGAAGTGGGTGGAAATACTATCACAGTGATTTACTTTGTACTTTCCGTGCTCTCATCATGGAAATGCAAATTACTCTGCAGCAGGCCAGACACAGGAGAAATTAAGTATTTTGGTACAAGGTTTCCAGCCAGAATTCTAGCCTGAGGAGTTAGATAAGCATCCAAATCTTTGCATCCTTTGAAGTTCTTCTCGAGTCAGAATAATTTTGAACTTGGTGAAAGTTCATGTCCAGACTGAGTTCCTAGTAACTGAGGGACGGTCTTGAACATTATTTCATTAATTACTTCAAACCATAGCAGGGTCAACATTAGAGAGCTTGAGTTTTAGATGAAAGTCTGCCTCCTCTCCTGCTACGCACCATTTTGCTGAGATTAGGGGAAACAACACAACAAATGTACAGCCTGCAGGGCTTTTTTCTCCTCACCAGCTCTGCAGCTCCTTCTCAGGCCACCTTTTTGAACAATACAGGAGTCACCGGCGTCACTGGAGAAAGAGGGAGCTTTGTGGCGTGCTGCTGGTGAACTTCAAAGCATCCAAGGAGAAGTGTCATCAGCTGTCCCCCAGCTTTTGGGGCATAGCTGGTCTTTGAGAAATACAGCTCTTAATGATATGCCTAGTGCTTAGGCAGATTTGGTGGGTAAAATACAGCCTGGTAATGTGAGACAGCTTTCCACCTCATTTTTCAAATACAGCACCGCATGGGTGATGGGTGACCCAATCGTTACTGAGCACGGGGATACAAGAGAAGAGGAACCTTCCTTCATCACTGAGACACGCGATGAGGATGGCATACGCTCCCTCCACCTGCTCTCTGTGCCTTGTAGGTGAATGAGCACCCCGTGGGTCTGTGGTGTGGAAGGCGAGGGAGCAGAGCACTTGTCGTCAGAGGAAACTGTGCTGATGAGATGGGCTTAAACCAGAGAGATGCGAGTTCCTCTGGGGGGAAGAAGGAGGGTGAATTAGAGGCAGAGGAGAGGAACCGGAGCTTTGCATTATTCCTCTAAGGGTTGTGTTGCCCTCATGTTGCTCTTTGTCATTAGCTGAATCACTGGAGCATCCTGTCAAATCAGCCTCCTGCATAGATTTTTAAAGCCCCTAATTGGCACCTGCAAGGTTACAAGTTAGCAGAGTGTCTCTGTTTGCCCTGCACTGCCTTTCACAGCTTTTCCCCCAGCGCCAAGGCACTGGAGTGCTACATGGTCGATAACTCGCCGTGGCATGAGGCAACCCAGGCTATCGCTGGGATCCCATCACGTGCCCTGGTGTTCGTGTGACGCAGAGGGCTCCACTTTTTTTCTTTCCCTTTTAACTGTTATGCAAATGTTTCTCCATGTTTCCTGTTTAGCACAGACTCTGAGCCTCTCTAGACATGCTATTCCAAGCTTGGCCTGCTTTCCGATAATTGCATCTGCATCCAGGCAAACACCCCTGCAGGGTTTCTCTGCTCCCCCAGCCTTGCCAGCTCTGCTGGACAGCACCCTGCAAGGCCAGGGCTGTGCAGCAAAGGCCTGCCAGCAGCTGGCACAGCTCTGGGGAGGAAGGCAAAGCCGCTTGCTGCTTCAGGCCTCCTTTTTGTATAAAGGAGATTCCTCTCCTTTGATGCTCCATCCTCCTGAGCAGAAAACCACTACTGAGACCCCCAGTTGGTGTCCAACCCCTACCGATTTCTGGCTTCTCTGGGGGGATAAGAGCCAAGAGAGCCCCCCAGTGACAGCACCTGCAGGAGTCATGTCATGAGCATGGTCCGTTGCTGCCTTTTGGGAATTTTTGTGTTCTTTGGAGGGGAGAAGAGGCACGGCACTGCTGGAAGGGCTTTGAGGAAGATCTTTATCAGATTGCTGTTCGGAGAGCTGGGAATCTGTTGTTGTTCAAGTGCAGCCACTGCTGTCTTGCCACACAGTGGCCAAAGCCTGAACTAGGAGAAGTAAAGTAGTAACACTTCCCCTTCATAAAGCCCTGAAGGCTTGCACAAAGAACTTGCAAAAGTCCTACTTGGACGAATAGTAGGTTAGTTTTATCCCTGGATTACAGCTAGAGAAGGCAGCAGACTGTGGAAAGCAGGCTGCTGCCTGCGCTGGGGAGTGCAGCACAAGGCTGAACTGAATACGTCGTGGGGAAGCGCTGCCACAGGCGCATCAAGCCAGATGCTTTTTGCATACCTGAGGTTGAAATTATGACCTCTGAAACTGTATTTCCTCTCAGGATTTAGTTTCCAGGAAATTAAAAATATGCGCAGGACCTTCCATACTCATATACTGAAAGCAATGAAAGTAAAGCAACTCGGGCTATTTCCTTTTAGTTGGTTTCTTGCATAAGTATGCAGGTTGGAAGTGTGTATTTGCTTTCTTGTCTGATTTTCTCTTATTGAACACAGGCCATGCAGTGCTGTAACTGAACTCCTTTCTCTGAGCAGTAGTCATAAATCACTGCCTCATCTCTTGCTGTAGGACAGCCACCAAGCTGGGCCCTGACTGGATGCTGCCATCCATCACTCACTGGGTCTGAACGTGTGCCACCACAGCACCCACCAAGAGGTTTTCAGAAGTGAGTCTCCTGTGCAGTCAGAGAGCAAATCTGCAGGGAATTTAATCTTCTGCAAGCAGGAGATGCCCAGGAGGGAGAACGGGGTTGGATGATCACTGCCATAGCTAGTGTGGTGGTCCCGTTCCCCTTGAAACAGCTGGTCTCCCTCATCCAAAGGGAACTTTGCTGTTGGAGTTTCAGTTTCTGAATGGTTACGGTGCATGATGCTGATGTCTGAATCTCGGTACCGCTGGAGGATTGTTATGGGAGTGGGTGCTGCTTCTGTTTGGTTTTTCTTCTTTCTCGAAGCAAATTCAGCTTACACAGCTCTCTGCAAATATCAGTGCGTATCTCATAGAAGAAAAGAGTAGCAGGTCTTTTAGAGGAGGAGACAAAAATGACATAAAGGAGCTCTCCTCCTGTTTTTTTGGTGGAGTAGCTGTACAGCTGAGATCTACCCAGCTCTGGTTTCCTACTGTATAAGTGGCTTTGATCTAAGTGCTGGTCATGAGCCAGTTATGCCTACAGAGCTGTCGCCATCAGGTACTGTGTATCATTGAATTCACGGCAGTTGTGGAAGCGCTGACCTGTGTACATACATGTTTATATGCTGAGGCACATACATGAATCCATTAGAGCCTCCTGATATACTTTTCACCAGTTCTTGAAGTAGCTTCTTCCAGAGATCCTAGATGTGGAAGTGGATTTGTCAGATGGCTTTTGAGTCTGCAGCATATCTTTGAAAGAATAAGACTGATACATGTGCAAAAACCCTTTCCTCCATCCTGATACGCAAGGAAGTTCAAGTGTGATGTGGTGCTGGAGTTGCTTTTGTTGTTTTTGTGTGGTGGTATCAAGGAAGAGAGATCTGTGGTGACAACCAGTGTGCCAGTAAACCCTCGTCGTCTTCACAGTGCTGGAAAACTAGCACCTTCTGATTTCCTGTCGAGTATCTGACTTGCACTCAAGGGAAGTTGGCTGTGTTTGGGTTTAATGGAGGATGACATCTCAGGAAATTAAAGGACATCAAGAATTAAGGCACAAGTTCCTAATTACTTGTCTGATCCCTGCTGAGGAGGTGTTCATGGGTGGTTTTGTAGTTTGTTCATGTTTTGATTGTTAGGATAGATTGTTAGGATAGCAGCTTCAGGACAATCAGTTATTTAAAGGACTGGAAAAAAAAAAAAAACCTACCTAGTTGTTCGTGTCTTCATCTTTAGGTCATTTTCTTGTATTTCTGGATTCCTGGAAATTTGTCATGCCTGACTGTGCATTGCTTAGACTGTGTCTTGTTGCAGAGTTTATTTTGGTTATCTACAGTCTCCACAGTGCTACGTTCACTCCCTTCAAGTTAGCCTAGGTCAAATCAGAGCGGTTACAGTGTGGCTTTGAGCAGCACAGAGCAATTTTGCTAGCAGCTGAGGAATTGCACTGACTTCATCTCTAATGAATACCCTTAGTAAATTCAAGTTCAAACCACATTGCAGTCATGATAGGAATTTTGGGTAAGAACAAGACTTGTGCTAATTACAGGGACTTAGTCACAACTTATTAACTCAGTGTTAAAGACACACTCTTAGAAGTAGCCGTGCTTAGACAGATTGGGAATGGAGAGAAAACACGGTCTTATGCTTAAGGCTCTGAACACCGAGGTTCCAGTAATTGGGTTTAATTTCTTGTTGTGCCTTGTACTTTTTGTGTCACTTCTTTTCTTTCTTTCTCTTTCTGTGCCTCAGTTCTGCAGCTATTAAATCACATTGCTCTTCCACTCTTTGTCTCCCCTACATACACGTCAAGTTCTTCAGAATGGGAATTTTCTTGTATTAGTGGAGTATGCAATAAATAGTGCCATGTGGCCACTCCTGTGCCTGTGGGAGGTCAGGAGAGCTCTAAATGCCATGCTGGAGCTTCCATACTTTGGGAATTTGTCACCGCTTTGGGTTGTGAGGCAGGAGCAGCTTTGGATGCTCATCTAGCTCCTGCCGTTGACTCCCTTTGGTAGATTTGGGACTTTTCTTTGAACTCTGAAACTTTACTTTTTTTCTGTTCTGCAGGGCAAGGAGTGCTGAGGGTGAATAAATTATTTTTTCTTAAAGTATCTGATTGCTAAACATTATACATGGTTATAAGTCGAAGAATCCCCAGCATATGTAGAGGAGTGGGAAATGGATAAATGGGAAAAAAATGTGTGGCGATACGTAATACGTTCTAATACCTAACTTCTAATCTTCTGTATTTCTTTTTGTTTCTTCCAGGTGGAGCGGGAAATAGCCATCCTGAAGTTGATAGAACATCCCCACGTTTTAAAGCTGCATGATGTTTACGAAAATAAAAAATATTTGTAGGTATTACTGGCTTTTGCCAGAGAAAGGGGAAGGGAAGGATGAAGGATGGGAGGGAGAGGATGGTTTTGGACTCGGTGTCACTTCCAAAAGAATGGGGGGGAAGGGGTTTTCACCCTCATCTGGTCTCCATGTCATATCTGATATTTGAATGAGGAAGGAACAGTCCATATCTTCTTGGCTTTTCTCCTTTTCTTCTTTGTACTTTGCTTATATGATGTTTCTTTTTCTACTTAAAATGGAGGAGAGAGAACAAACCATTTTTTTCTATCAAGGACCAAGAGGAGAGGAAGGTTTGTACCTGTAAGATCTGGAACCATTTGGAATCAAAACCGTAACAGATTGTTAAGTGAATGTTTTGGATAACCTCCCTTGTCTAATAGTCTTCATTGAATCCCTTAACTCTCGCTGGCAGTGTTTTAAATTTGCCATCAATAATAAATTTCGGTTTTGAGGGCCACTGAAATCTCCTCATGGTTCAGCAGTAAGAGTTAACTAGCAAAGCCTTTCTTTCCCAGATCATTGCCAGTTCCAAGCAGGGATGTTGCCCACAGACAGAGTCATTTTAGCTTGACAGTGCACTAGATATGTTGAATCTGTTGTCAAACAAACAGGCCACATTAATCTTGGCACAACAGGAAAAAAAATCAATGCTCTACAAATGGAAAAGGGCAAACCAGTAGGGAACTCAATGTTATTTTCAGCTTTTTAACAGGTTATTGCAAGTAGAAGAGAGTGTTTAAAAAAAATTAAACTATTTTTAAGAACCACCATCCATCAGTGACCTCTCCTTAATGTCACAACACAAGAAGGGAATAACTGTTTACCCAAAGAAAGTGTGTTGAATGGAGGTAACAATCCCTCGTGGACTTTTCAGCCAGCCTTGTTACTGGAGCAATGAATTCCTGTTCTAGGAAGTGAGGCCTCTGTGCCAAAGGGTTAGCTTAGTAGAGCAGGCAGTAATTTCTTTTGGATTTCCTGTCCTCCTCTGGGGCAGCGCCTGCCATTTGTGGTGAAGTGGGGTTGCTAGAGTGCACTCGTGCAGGCACGGGCTGGAGGCTGGCTCAGATGCTTTCTGAGCTGGATGCTGAGCGCTCTGTCCTCAGTGGCACAAATGGTCATGGCTCCATTAAACCTGGTTTGCCCCAGCTGAGGACGGAGGCCCAGATGTGATGCAGACTGCTGTGTGTGCAGGAGAGGGATAGGAAAGGGAAATGAGGCTTAACAGCCAGGATGTTGTCCTTTAATCCAGAGAAGAAGGGGTTGGTGCCATTTGTAAGAGTACACGCCTCTGTGTTCTGCTTTCAGTGTGAGTTGGATCAGGCCCCAGGCTTTTCTTCAGTTAAGAGAGAAGGAGTATTCTTTGTGATTCTTGTTTATTTGGATGTTGTGTATTTTAGGTGTACACACACACACACACATGCCCTAACCCAGCGTGCAGCTGATGTGTTCCAGGTAGGTGTGGTATACCCATGTGGTGCAGACAACATAGGAATACCTGAAGGACAAAGGCCGTGATCATCACTTGGGGTGAAGAGAGGGGTTATAGAGGTACTGAAGCTTTTTTGTTGCTCTGAACACCAGTGAAGTCAGAAGCTGAGCTGAACAATCCTTCTTTCCCCTGAAAGGCTTGGGGCATATTTTGCTCCAAACAAAGAATATCTAGTGCTCAGAGCAGTGGGGATGGTCTTACACCAAGACTTCCAAAAATGACTGCATTTCTTGGCAGACAAGTTGTCTTCCTGCTGAAGATCACCTTGTAAATGGAAGCATCCCATATCTTTAAGCTGTATCTGGAATTCCTGGCTTCTAAAACATGTTGGGCTCAAAATCGGGCTTTGCCAGTGACACAAAGTCATCTTTGTGCCATTGCTCCCGTCAGAGCTGTGTCAGAGCTGCTGTCTGCCTCTCCGCACTAAGGCACTGAATCCCTCTGCTGAAAGACACTAACTCCCTGAAAGTGCCAGTGACTCCCAATACATTTCATTTTTTATTAGTCACTATTTTAAAGAAAGGGCATAATGCAGAGCTGTTGCCAAGCCTTCCTGTTCAAAATTAGAAATAACCATAGTCTTGGATAAAACTAAGAGTTAGAAGAGAGTGCCTGTGGAGGGGTGAAGTGTGTGTGGGATGAGAAGTGCATATGCACATACTTTCCCAAATAATAAGACACTGTGACTTCTAGTTCTCACCAGCACCGAAAGAAGGATTGCTCTCTGGTTGTGGCAGCACCTTTCCATCATGCCTGCCATCTCAGCAGTAATGATAGTGGCATGGTTTCAGAGGAGCTTGTGAATTATGGGTGATATTTCAGATGCCAGAGACTAATCACGATGCAGCACCAGGGAGTATTTCCTCGATTAATGTTAATTTCACAAATCATGTTTGACTTTTTGGTTTATGATTTAATTTGTGACAAGGGGCTTTGGTTGAGTAGATTCCTAATGCAACCATGAATCAAGTCCTTTTTCCACAGTTTATTTAACACTGAAAATGAGTTTCAAAAAATAATAACAAAAATTTGTTAACATATCTGTGTTATCCTAGCAGTCATTTTCCATTTGTTTTGTTGGTGGTGGTGGTGTTAGTGGTTTTATCAAGGTGGTCAGAGGGATGGAGATGGTTATGAGCCCTAAGACTTTGAGCTCTATATGCTGTATTTTGAGTTGTCATACTTAACCATAAGACTGTGGACTGCAATTCTAGATACAGAGGGGAAAAACGCAGCTCCACAGCAGCTCTCTGTATGTGTGCTGATACTCCACACCAGATACACATTACGTTGGCTAAAATAGTATTATTGCAGACAGTTGTTCTATCTTGTATTTGTTGCATGATCACACTGACAGCCTTTAAGCAAGATTGGGACCCCACAGTAACAGGTAATTTAGAAATAGCTATGGGTAATCTGTGCCTCCCTGTCTCCCAACAGATAATGTTAAGGGACAAAACAGCCTGGAAGGATGGGCAGGGAGGTCATCCTCCCATTTTAAAGATAGAGAGTGAGGTAAAGCAGGCTGGTGTGGGGTAAGTCCAGAGCACTCTAACAACTTATATTGCTGATTCATAATGGGGAGTGATCAATGAGCTACCAAAATTTGAGTGTGCACCGGTAATTATGACTAACCAGGTTCAGATGGTCAGGAATTGTAGGGAAATGTAAATAAACTAAGGGAATGAGCAAGGTAACAGCAAAGCTGAGTTTTAGACACGTTCTTTAATGCACAGTGGAGGGGAAACAGTCCTTTAGTCTTATGATTTTTGTGTGGCAAATAAACCACATTAACTGGGGTGATGGTCCTCTTTCCTCTGTGCTACATATAGAAAAGGTCTTCCCTGAATTGGCCCAACATGGAATTTTGTGTAGCAGAGAAGGGAGGAGTTTATACATTATTAACAGCTCTACCACTGTGAATGAGCTCGAGGTTCTCATGAACAGGCGTTGACGATTAAATAAGGGGAGAAAAAGCTGCATGACTGAATGTTTTTTCTAGGATACAATCTTACATTTTATTTTTAGATCTCTGATAATGTACATTTATGCAGTAAACTCAGCTTTCCTCATGGTCTTATAAAAGCAATTGTCCCATTGTTGGAGGAACTGTTTGCATGCAACAGAATTGCCATCATAGAGTCCAGAGGGAAAGGACCTTCCCTTTCTAAAGCAGATATGTCACATTGATACAGTTTTGCTGGAGAAGTTCTGACAGAGCTGGCATTATCCGTTCAATCTCATTTCATCATCTGTTCGGTTTAAATTAGTGGAGTTTTGGCAGGGAGTTCGAATGAGATAGAATAAAGACATCCTTGGACCACTCTGTGCCCTTTTCTTGTGGACGTTTCTACTAGTATGTCTCGATTCCCTTTCCATCAATATGGCTGTATATATACCAGTAAATTTCTACTCACAGGTGCATGTAGTTATTTGATATATATGTATATATTTATATCCAGGCATTTTTAAATCTTTACGCTTCTGATTTTTTTTCAAATTTTGTCGGAACATTTATTTTAATCTCCCTGTTGTTCAACTTGATCAGCATTTTAAAGAAGAATCTGTTCTGAGAGAAAGAGTGGACATCAGAATATTGGCATCGTCTCCCATTCTCTGAAATGCACCATGCATCAGCTCTTTTTCCGAGCACAACAGTTCCCCTTCTCATCATTCAGCAGGACCGTGCTATCACTGGGCAAGTGCCCAAGCCTCGTTGCAATGTACACAACACGCCACCTCCTGATTTCAGAGGTGAAGGTGCTTCCCAATGAGCCAGATAGCAAAATTAAAATGTCCTCCTACCCACACACAGCTTACGGTTCTGGCTTAGACAAGACCAGCTGCCGGTAGGTGTCAAAGACTTACAGCTCCAGTGCTGTCTGCAGAGGCATTCATGCTGCCAGTCCTTTCCTGCAGGGTTTTCCTATAATTCTGTTCCTTTTTTGTTAAAAACTAATTGTGAGGTGACAGAGAATGCAAGAAAGAGAAGAAAGGATTCTGCTTGTTTTTTTGTTATCGGTAGCCCAGGACTTTGGCATTCAATCCATCTGTGGGGAAAAGCTGTCAAAAGGCAGAAGGAGGGTTCAGAAAGTTGGAGTGGCTCCAAGGGCTCAGCACTGAAAATTAATTTCTTGATAGGCATGCTTCTTGGTAGTCTGGTCATGGGGGGTCAGATGCTGTGGACACAGGGAAAGAAAACAAAACATGACTGGAAGACAAAACGATGTCCCATCTGGGCCATGGTTAGAAATGAGAGAAATGTTCACAACCAGGCACTTTGGCCCCTTTTCTTCTGCTGCTGAGGTGTTTTAGTACTTCCAGGAATTAGAGGCACGGGGGCGGTCAGAGTTGGGAGCAGAGCCAGTGCGTGTGGGGCCGGGCGTCGCAGGTGGGCCTGGGGCCGCGGAGCTGGCGGGAGGCCAAGGGGAGCGGGTGCTGAGCCCGGGATGGTGTCACGGCCTGCAGGACGCCAGCCTGGCATGGGGTGGTGGTGGTTAAAGGTACAATCTGTGCAACACGGCCTTAATAAGCTCTGCCCAAAAGCCTGATGGTGTCCTCTGCTCACTGCCTGACACGTGAGATGGTGAACATCCGTGGTGTTGGGCCTCTTGGCCTGGCATTGGGAAGCAGGCCCTCAGCATGGCAATTCTCTCACACAAGCAACGGTGAAGGGGAGATGCAGTTCCACATCCTCAGTGTATTTAAGGGCTGAAATTCTCCTTCAGAGAATTTGTGTGCAACTTTGGGTGTATCCAGGCCTTTGTCGTTAAAGGAAAGGCCTCTCAGCACTTAAGAATAAACCCCAGAAGTGTACGGTCTCCGGCAGACTTGCAGTGGTGAGCCGACGCATGGTGGCTCAACTCAGCCCATCCTGCACAGAGGATCCCTCCGGTCTCTTCCGTCTCGTGTGCCCATTCAGGAGATGCTGTGGTGCCTTGGCATGCGTGACTGCTCTCCGTGAAGGCAGTGCTCGAAACACTTTTCATCCCCAGTAAGTCACAGGTACAGAGCGCAACAGCATCAATTCCTGCTACCTCTCTTTCCTCTCCAAAACCCCCACTCTCTACATGTCCAAACAGAATTAGCAACCCAATACGATCTCCACTCAAACAAGCAGATCACAGTTAAACTTGTCTTTTGGAAAAAGAAATCTAATGTGTGCACATTTTCTTGCAGGCAAGGAAAAAAATAAAAAATAAGGAGTTCCTGGCCTGGTGCCAAATTAGGGTTTAAAAATTCATGCCCGCCATAAGAATTTATATAACTTCTGAATAATTTATAGGCTGTGCCAATAACAAGGGGCTTAATATCTGATAGAGATTATTTAATCAATAGAAAACAGTGCAGGGAAAAAGCCGTCAAAGAATTAAAGCTTGTCAGTCAGGGCTGGACAGCTTTTAACCCTTCCTCTGCTATTCAGGTGTTGTTTCATATATATGCATGAAAGGGTGTTTTACAAACGGAGTGGTAGCATGGGAGAGGAACCGCCAGGACTTTTTTTTTCTAGAGGCTTTTCTTTGACAGTCTGTCATTCCAGACAGATCTCTTACTGATTCACCACAGCTTTGAAATGTGTTGAGTTTTCTAGCTCTTAGCTGAAAGTAGTTAGTTTTTGATGAGTCATCTGCTGGGGATTTTGGTTTCCTGTGAGATGGTTCACACTTCAACAGGATTGGTGCTGGTGCCTAGCAAATGACATTTGTGGTGTGGCTCTTTTGGTTTGTGTATGATTCTGTGGCTGATCTTTGTGGAATAGAGCAAGAGCTTTTTACATGTATGGGCTCCAAGAAGTGTAGGGACAGGAAAGAGCTAAAGATATATCTGTTTTTATAAAGGAGATTCCTACTTGACTTGTGTCCCTGGCCTCAGTAATTGCTTGGACATCTGTGTCAACTCCAGATTGTCTTAATCTATGCCATGTTCCCTGGTCTTCATATTGTTATTCTCATGATTTTCATATAATCATCATCTATTAAAGGATATGACAAGAGTAGCTGAACATCTCGGCACATATGGTCATTTCACAAAGTTCCTTACCCATAGGCATTGTACCACAAAGCAGTAAACTCCTGAGCATGGAGGAAATAAGCAGGAACTCCGCTGATTTTCCTTCTTTTTGTCTGTATCTTATCCTGTATAATTGTATCTGGGTTGTACATCTCGTTGTAGTGCACACCTGAAGTTGTGCATCTTAAAAGCTAGCCAGCCCCACATGAATACCCAGTCTAATTTCTGGCATAGTAAAAGCCCTAGAACATCACCCAGTGGTGACTAAATTCAGGCACATGTAGAAGACCAACCTACTTGTTTAGGTTTAATTGAGGTTGTGCATCATATGGGTAAATATTGTACCATTCAATAAAAAATGGAATATTAACTGCTTCCCTAACGGGCAGCTTATCACATGCCCTGATGAACCTGTTGCCTGACCAAAACAAGAAGCTGCATGAATTGACTACCATTCCTAGAGCACCAGAGACTATTCTTGTTACTTGTATTATTTTAGCATTTATAACACTTACCTGAAATACCTTGTGTATGAGCTTTCATCAAAAGATCTCTATCCATTTAATACTTTTATAGTAATAAATACATTTGTATCGCCCCAGAGGATCTAATTTGTGTAGCTGTGAATGTCTCATAAATTTTCTTCATCTATAAGGCTGAGAAAACAGGAACTGCATACCCACACTAGGATGTATAGTGATGGGCTGCTGTGGGCAATCCCATCTGGCACAAATTTTAGTATTTCACACCATTCCTGCTAATGGTTTACAGACAGCTTTTCATCTTCTACAAATTATAAGTGGGGTGTTTGTTTTTGTTGTTATTATTCTGCCATAGATATCTGGTAATGCATGATCCTGGTGTTTTCTGTGCCAGACGGTCTTTCTTTAATAGCGTTTTTCCAGGCATTGCTCAGAGCCAGCCTGTTTATTTTGTTGCAGCCCTGCTTTAGAGGTAGCATGTAGCGCTGCTGCCTCAGTAGGAGTACTATGAGTTAGTTCTCAAAGTTCCCCAAGGCCTGGGCAGAGACATCCTTTAATAAGGTGTAACATAATCCACCAGGTGGGAAGGAGAAACCATCATGTCTTCACAGCTGTTTTAAGTGATGTCTTTGTAGTGTTGCAGCACAAAGGCAATCTGATCATGAAAAAGACCTTGCTGTGCTGGCACTGGACAAGAAGGGGGTAAAAAGAGAATCTGTGTACCAGTCAGCTCGGAATTCAGATCACAAAGCAACTGCTGGAAACCTCATGATGGGCAAGTCAAGCTGTTGTCAAGCATTACGGCAAAGAACAGTCTTCAGGAATGAGCTGAAGAAAAACAATGACGTAGCTCTGTGGTTAAGAAGAATGGTGTCCTTCCAAGAGTAGGGGATGTTGTGAAAGCGCAGAATTATTTGCCTGGAAATTTAACAAATGCATGGAAATTTAACAAAAGGAGGTGATAGTGGAGATATGGAAGGAGTGGTCAAAGTGGAAAGCTAAGAAAATGATATTGCAGTGATGATCCTATACGTATTTTGAATTGCTAGTAGTAGGGCAAGAATATATCAAAATGAAAGAGAAGATGATAAATCAATCAATATAGAAGTTATCTAGCTAAAATTAGACAAGAATTTTTAACATTTAACAGCCTCAAGTTGCACAAGGGGAGGTTTAGATCAGATATGAAGAAGAATTTCTTCATGGGGAGGGTGGCCAAGCATTGGGACAGGCTGCCCAGGGAAGTGGTGGAGTCCCCATCTATCCCTGGAGGTATTTAACAGATGTGTGGATGTGGCATTAAGGGACGTAGTTTAGTGGTGGACTTAGTAGGTCAGGTGGATGGTTGGACTTAATGACCTTGAAGGTCTTCATTTATTTGGGAGGAAAGGAAGAAAACTGTACTGATTTTTTTATCTGAAAACAAAAAATTTTGCAAAGTTGTTTGTTGGGTTTTTTTGTTTGTTTTGTTTTGTTTTGTTTTGTGGGGTTTTTTTTGAGTGTTGGGGCAAAAGCTTTTGGTCTTTTAATTGCTGGTATTGGAATCCCAAATCTTCACAGACCTGGCAGGTAGGTAGCATAGTTGGATATCACCAAAAATATGGTGGATTATGTTTGTTTTGTTGAATTATGTTTAAACATGTTGTTGATCATCCTATATTTACTGATAGTTCGCAGGGGAAAATGGATCATTCACTGTGCTTATAGGAGTCCTACTGACACACAGGATTTGGAAAAGACTAAAATAATTTTTAGGGAAGTGTTTCAGGTGCAGGAATGATGTGTCACTGGTGGCCTATAGGCCATCGTAGCTTGTGATCCTCAGCATACAGGCCATTTGGGGTAATAAGGAGGACAGGTATAGTGGTGGTTTTTTTGTTTTGTTTTTTTTTGTTAAATTTCTAGTCTAAGTTGGAGAACAAGCCATAGTCAGCCATGGAGAGGCTGCTGTAAGACAGAGAGCTGTGAGGTCTCTGCTGGTTCCTGATACAGCCAGAATCTGAGAGATGCAAAGGTGGCTTAAGGCCATTTCTCTATATTCATCTTGGCTCCTCCATCTTTTTTACATGCAGAAATTGTCCCTCCTTTGCAGTACTGTTTGGTTTCTGTTATTGTTTGTTTACTGTTTGGGTCTCTGAAAGAGTAAATAAAGTGAAACAGAAAGAAGGAGAAAAGAAAGAAAATAGTCTAGGGTTATTACTTTCCTAAGCTGTGTGCATGCTTCTGATTTGGTATGTCGTGGGTCATCTGAGGTTAGGAACTTACTAGCTTTTACTGGGGAAGTGGTGATGCTGTGATGCAGATGGAAAGATGGCAAAGGGAATAGATAAAACACAGCTGCATGCAATCTCTCAGCTCCCCTCCAGCAGATGAAACCATTTTTGCATTAAGCATTTAGCTTCTTTGTCATGAAAAACTGAAGTGTTGTCTCCTTGAAGCTCAGAAACTTCACTAGAGATGTTTTGTTTCATGTCTTGGCTTGTAGCAGGGGCATGAAGAAATACCATGCAAGCCTTGTGCCTTGGTGTCCTTATGAAAGCAAGCTGTGGCCTGAAAAAACTTTTGCAACCTCTTAAAGAATATATCTAGTGAGGAAAATCATTGACTGAGAATTTATTTTTAACACCATGTGCAATAGGCTTCATATCAAGCTGCAGAAGCCTGTTGGTTTCTCGCTTTTCCAGTCCTAGCAAGCAGAGAGGAAGCTGGTGGGGACAGCATCAGGTAGAAGGGGCAAGAGACAACAGGGACTAAGCCCAGCTCAGATACTGAGTGACTGTAAAGAACAGGAGGTAATGCTCACAACGGTTGTCTCATGTGAAATGCAAGGATTAGAAGAGCTGGTGTGTGCCTGGAGCATCCAAGAGGTGAGAGCTAAGTGCTCTTATGGAGTCTTTTGTCCTAATGTAGCCTCTCTCTGTATTATCCCTGCAGGTGGGGTGCCTGCTGCCAGCCTTGCCTTTCCTTGAGCCTTCCTTGCGATGGCAATTACAGAGCAGGGCTTGTTCCATTTTTACAGTGGGAAGACTGATGCCATCAGTCTTACGTAGGCAGGATTTAAAAAACACTTCCTTCACCTGTAAGTCACTTTTCATCTTCTAATGTAATAGGAGAGTAGTGCTGGCAACTCTTCTGGGTTTTTAGAATTCGTTCCCTTGCTCTGAAAAAATGGGAAAAACAGTAGTAGAGTGAGATGAGAGCATGTCGTATCTGGGAAAGATAAAAAGGGAAGGAGAGACACAGGAAAATACTTCTTAGTGTTTTCTCCCCTGCAGGCTCTATGCTATTTACCTTCTCCTAGGTCCTCCAAGAGCTGGCACTGGCATGCTTCCAATCCCATAGCACTTTACACAAGTAAAGGATTTTAGTCACTGGTGTGGACTCAGGAGATCTGGATTCTCTTCTGTGCCACAGATTCAGGAAAGATTTTGTGTCTGTACGCCTTATTTTCCAGCCTCTGGCATAATGCTCTTTCTTTCATTTGCTCTTTCTGTTTGGCTTGAAAGCCTTTCAGAATGTGTATGTTTTTCCTTTATGGAGTTATTCACATAAAAATAGAGAGAGAGACAGAAATATGTATACATAGTAATTAGTGGGGATTGGGTAAGCTGCATGGTGGTGGTTAGAACTGGTGCAACACTTGGGAATGTTGAAACCCCCCTCGCTGGCCTGTTTGGAAATAGTGTGTACTGACTGCTGCTGTGCCCCGTCACGTGCCAGCAAAACCTTGGCTGGCACCGAGATGGAGGCAGGTGCTGAATGGTGTCCTTGTTTAATCAAAAATCTCCTAGTTGGGGGCTATCCTAAAAAAAACACAACACAGTTGTACTGGAGGGAATAGGGTTGACGGGTGACCAGCTGCAAATCTGAGCTCAGAAATGCTGGATGCAACATAACCACGTCGTACTAGTGGAACAATCCCTGCAGCATTTATTTCTTGCACTTGACCACTAGGGAATGTGTTTGTCGTCCTTCTAACTCCTGTCACGTTAGGGGCTTTGTCAGATCAGGATACATCGTCGCTGTGCTTCTCTATGTCCCTTAACTTGTCATAGGCACAAATCTTTTTCAGACGTTCTCCCCTGTTCACTTGCATTATTATATCTGGTGCTTCTGGGTGGCAAGCAGAAATGAATAACCTTGTAAATGCTCCCTGTCTTTCAATTTGTTTTATTTTTCGTACAACATGTCAGTGCATTTTTGTCGAGTGTTTTTAATAAGATGAAGTTGATGAAAATAAATTGCTTTGCAGTTCCTGCTGTGGGTGACAGAAATGCTGGGTCTGTAATTTTCCAAAACCATGCATTTGAAACCAGTGGAGAGGGTTTTTTGTATGCCTGTAACTGCAATCATCTTCATGAAATTCTTCCCAGGAAAAGAAAACAGCTATCAGTTTGAATTTTGGGGGCAAGATGCACTGCTGTATCCAGCTTCTGCTGGGCACAGTGAGAGAAGGAGCTGTCAAGGAGAATTTTAGGATTGATTCTGTGCCAGGTTTGGGTCTGCCATATGGGATACATAGCCAAATCTGTCTCTAGTATGAGAGGGAGAATGAATTATATAGCAAACACTCGTAGGAGAGTGTCTGTTAGCTAGGATTTGGAAAGCGAGGACTGGGACTTGAATTTGTGGACAGCCCAGTGCCCATGGCTACTGCATGTCAGCTTTCTTCTGAGTGTTTCAATGTCTTGCTGAAAAAACATAATGCTAAGGAAAGGTGGTCTCCGTATTATCAGGGTGTACTCAGCAGACAGTCTGGCCAGTACCTATCTCTTCCAGGAGAGAAGGTAATCCAGATATTCAAAATGTGATTTTTGAATCGAGATTTTTCTTTTTTTTTTTTACTCGTTTTAATGAAAAATTGTCAATACTGTCATATTTTTAGAGTTGTTTCTATCTTGTTAGAAAATGCGGAAAATATAGTTATGATTCCCTAAAATTTTAGAAATTCATTTCATTGTCCACACTTTTGTGCTTCCGTCCTACTCACCTAGCTGTCAAGACAGTGTTAATGCCCGTCCCTTGCTGCATTCTCTGCTGCATTTGTGTAAGAAAGGGAAGTGCTGTCAGATGGCTCTGGGGCTCCACGAAATGCTGTCTCTTTTTCTGGCTGGGATATGAAATGTGGCTGGTGCACAGGAGCTGCTGCTGAAACTGGAGCTCACGTCCCACTTCTGCAACTTGAAGGCTAATGCCATTATTGTTAAGCCAATTTTACCTTCCTCAGACCAGCTTGTACTCCTTCTCCTATTCCATCGTTTTGGAAACTCTGAAAACAGGAATAATTAAGCCCCCAAGTTTATGAACTATTCCCCTCTTCCATTCCAGAGATTTCCTCAGAGATTACATTGCTTGAGGTACAGAAAAACAGTATCCTGGATTAATTTTGTCATTGTCCTCTGAAATTTGAAGAGTTGGATTAATACCAGAAATAAAACTACTTTGCTGTACAGCAAAGCCTCGAGAGATGGGGATCATACTGCACATACTGACCAGCCCGATCTGTTGTGCTGACCACACTGAGCCTTGTTGGTATAAGAACAGAGATGCACACTCCAAATTTGGAAAAAAAACTCCAATTCTTGTTTGCAAGTTTTCCAGTGATGGCTCTCAAACAAACTGCCAAAGGTTTGAAGGCCCCGTTGCTTTATTGCCTTACAGAAGTCACCTTTCCAATCACCTGCCTGGCCATGCTGCCCTGAAACTGACTTCAGAGGAGCTAGGCAGTGAAGGGGGAGTGTGGTTCTGCCCCTCTTACAAAGCTGAAGGGCATAAAAGCCAGCTGAGCTGCTTGAGACAAAGAACAGAAGTGAATATTCAGTTTTAAAAAATCATTTGTTGTTTATCATTGTCATTCCAGACCCTGAGCAATAAAACCAAATAATCTCACTGCATAATTTTTCATTCTGTATTAGAATAGTATATGCTGGGCAATCAGGCAAGGAGACAGGAGAGCTCAGAGCAGCAGTGGAGATGGAAGAAGTCCATGGAGGTTTCAAACAATCCTCTTGCCAATAGAAGTCTATGGTTTAGTCCAGATTATATCTAATTTATTTTTAAATGTTTCAGTTGATGGTGTTTGTGCCACTCCCTTAGGGAAACTATTTCCTTTCCACTATTACGCAACATCTCTAGAGATTTGTTTTAATATGTTTTATTAAATTTATTTTATTTTTTATAAGTTTTCTTCTGCTTGGCTGCCTTTCATTACACCTGCTTACAACAGGAAGATGGTCCATCCATGGCAAGTGCTTTCCTTCCCAAAGATTTCACTTTTCTCTCTTCGATTATTAAGAATGCTGTGTGAGGACTGGGGTTTTCCTCTCTTGCTCCTAGGCCCCTGTTGTGCCACATTTATTCACTCAGTTCTTCACATGTGAGTTGGGGGGGAACAGCTGCTCCAGCAAATAACTGCTGTTCAGCAGCAAGAGCTGAAGCCCTTTATTGAGGCTGCACACATGTAGTTCTTTTGATCTTTTCTCATAATTTAAACTATTCACCTCTTTTTTCCGAACTCCCTCTAGTTTGTTGACATCTGTCTGGTTCCCAGGTGTGTAAGACAGAGCAGTACGTGAGCACAGCTTTGCCAAGGCTGTTTTATAAAGGAACTGTCAGCTTGGTTAGGGAACCTGTGCCTTCCTAGTATGCAGCCTCACTCCACAGTAGGTATAAGCACATCAGCTTATACCTGATTATTCTCTTCTTCCCCTCCTGTTTTCTTGGGTCATTTTTGGCTTCCACATTATCTCTCACTAGACTACGAAACACCAAATCCAACAAATCAGTGAACGCCTGATTAGTTTCAAATCATTTGCTTGTCTAAAGTTTGCAGAACCCCTGTTAATCTGCAGGGGCACCTGTGTTAAAAATATTAATCTCCCCTGATTTTAACTTTTTAATCATTTTCTACTGTTCTTTCCAGAAGTGTTCTCCTTGGCCATGTGTAAATAGAGGTGTTTATATAACTGTGTGTGAGAGGCTGTATGATAGCTTGCTTACAAAATCCTGGCTTTGTCTTTTTCTAGGTATTTGGTGCTAGAACACGTGTCAGGTGGGGAGCTCTTCGACTATCTTGTAAAAAAGGGAAGATTGACACCAAAAGAAGCCAGGAAGTTCTTCCGACAAATCATCTCTGCTTTAGACTTCTGCCATAGTCATTCAATATGGTGAGTACAGCCCTTTCCAGCAGGTGTTACCTGTTCATAAAAGCACGTGTTAAAGGCATCTTATTTCTTGACACTTTTATTTACTATTAAGTAACTAATGTTGTAAAGCTCTAAAGGCATTAAGTGCTGGCATATTTTAAATACGTGGCTGTCGGTGAGACTGCACTAGTGAGAGAGAGACCTTTCATGGAGTACGTTGTCCTTCATTTCTCACTGGAAGAGAATTCATTCACAGGGAATGCTTTAACCAGGAAAACCAAAACCGTCAGGGAAAAGCTGTTTAATTTCCATCATTCATGGTGACACTTGCTAATAACTGAGAATTACAAACAGTATTTCAAAACGAGTCCCTGAAGAAACTTGGGACAGTTACCAATACTGACAAGTCATTTTATGGCATCCTTCAGTTTTTGGAAGCCCGCTGGCTTTTGGCAAATTTGACTGAGTCCCTTCTGGGCATTTGAGTCATTTTTGCCTTTAATTTCCTTTCCAGTAGGGAAGAATTTCCTTGATCTGACTGCAATTGGTGTTAACCATCTCCATCAGTTGATTTATCCATCGTGTATGGTTTAACCTGTGCATTCAGGTGGTGGTTTACATTGGACTAGTTTCCATTTCATCTTCAGCAAGTTTAGGTAATTTAAATTATACTGAAATTAAGTTGTTATGATCAGTCTGAGCACGGAGTTTCTGTGCAGCTGCTGACCTGCTTATTTCTGAGAAATGTAGCTCCTCGCAGTTAGATTGGCTGGGGGATACCATTTACATTATGTCTGCGTGGCTGCTTCTCCATAGCCACAGCCAGCCACAGATCTCCCCTCTCCAGGAGGCCAAGGGCTGCTGTTAGATATTGCAGCAGAAGGATTTGCATAATCACCATGTGGCTACCTCTCGGTAACCATACAGTGATTTCTGTACCCCCAGTTTTGTGTGGAGAACTCCCAACCCAGATGTCTGCAGCACAAATGGCTGCAGCAAAAATGGATGCCTAAATATTTCGCTCGGTCTTTTAGCCTGCTCCCTTTATGTCTACGACTCAAGTCAACATGCAATATTAATTTGAAAGAGAGCATATTACTAATAAATGGAAAGGGAAATAAGAGCCTTTCTAGAGGACATATTAAGAAGAGTATACTGCTAGTGGAAGCAGCGGTCCAAAGACGTAGGTCTGGGTGGGAACGTCCTGAGGACAATGCCTACCTGGCACAGGCAGGTTTATAATAGCCAGAGAAATTTCCAGAGAAACTGAGAGCAGGTTGTTTGCCCTGACTAGAGGATCTAAGTTTTCTCTGTTGGCAGATACCTTGGAGGAGTTTTGTTCTATGAATTCCACAATTTTTCCTCCCTGCTAATCAACTGGTTTGAGGGATCATGACCTTCTCATAATCAATGCAATCCTTCGTAGGCTGTACAAGTGTAACCTTTTATGTATTCTGACCGGGCAGTGGTTTGTATACATAGGGAACAGAAACACCTACTTGGCTTAACACTTAGATACCCAATCCAAGAACACTCAAAATATGTTTAACTACAACTGAAGAAAAGTAATTTTGCTCTTGCGAATGAATATGCCAGAGAAATGTGATTCACAGTTGGGATAGAAGTTTCTCAGAAAGCATATGTATATACACATACACGCCAGTCCTTTGAGCTTGTGTTGGGTACCTCTTGACATGTCTGACTTTAATAAACTGAGCAAGGATCACGGTGAGGCTGTCACCACGACAGACAAGCACTTCTGGAGGTTTAAGGGGATGTGGAATTTCCAAGGCAGAGTGCACGTCTCTCTTGAGGAGTCCATTTTCCTCTATTAAATACATTGGATTGTGGGCAGTAGTGTTTAGAAGTAAATCCCGTCTCCTTGCCAACTCCCACTCGACGAGCATCTAGTGCTGAATAAGCTAGCAGTAAATCATAAGCTCTCCTTCCCTCCCGGTCACTCTGAGTCTTGTGTGGTCTGTGTTATGCTAGGCTCTGGGTGATATTCTGAACAGTTATCATTAAACCCTTTTTGAAAATCAGAGCATGCATAAATGTATTTGTGTGCATGTGTGTGTGAGTAAAAAAGTTAATGTGCTTTCCTAAGCAATGAAGCCTGACCTTGTCCTGTCGTGGGGCAGTGAAATGACAAATCATCTCATCAGCCAGGTTATCCAGTTATGACCACATTGAAAAATGAAGGCTTCTGCTTTGGTTAATGACTAAACGTGGGTGCCTGTAACCCACTGGCAGGATAGATTGATAGCTTGGTGTCCCCAGACCCATATCATCATCTGATTGTCTTCCATTACCTACCAAAACACAGAAATATCCATGGCTTACTTTTACTGCAGTAAGTAACCACATTCAGCTTTCCCTGCTCAAAATGTATTGATGCGTCAGAATTCCTGGATCAAAGAATCAGAAAGGATTCCCCAGTGCTCCCGTCAATAACAGACTTCTGCTTCTGTGTAGAGAGATCACCTGTGTCTGAGAAGGCGTCTCCAAACAAGCAGCTCAGACAAAGAAGCAAAATAGACTTGGAGCTTCAGTGTGTTTGGATGTTGCTTTGAAAAAATGCAGGAGCTTTCTGTTACTCTGTTTAGTGGAAACTGGGGACAAAGATTTGAGGTAGCTCACTCTGAGGTGCAGTTACTTATGGAGTTTTGTGGTGCATTTGGCCATGGGGGGAAGCTCTCAGGTAACCCGCTGGAGGGTTCTCTAAGGGCTTCCATGGGTGGCATAGCACCCATTTGAAAACAAAACAGTGCTGTGCCAAGGTATTACGTGGCATCCTGCAAACAGTGTGTGTGTGTTACCTTGGTGCTTTGCCCGAGCTAGCAAGCGGATCAGTGAGCTCAGTGATGCAGCATCACTGCTTCTGCTCCCAGCTCGGCGAGCTCCAAGGGCTCTGTGCCGTGCTGCAGCACGCAGTGCAGGCATGCTCAGAGGTGGCACAAGAAATGGCAGAGGAACCTGGGGACCCTTGGGCATTGGTGTCAGACCTTTCTAGCTCGGGAGGTTTTCTCTGGATGTAGCTAATAATTTTTTCCTAGGCTACCAAATGCTGGGCGCCTACTCTCTTATGTCAGGACCTGTAAGTTGTCTCAGCTGGATGCCCCAAATCAATAGCCCTTTTGCATAGCCTGCATCCAGAGCTCTCAGCTAATTGAGCACCGCCTATATTTTCTGCAAAAAGCAGTCGAGGAGCACGTACTGGGGTAGGTCTCAAATTCTTGCTTTCCTCAGGAAGAGGCTGTTAGGTGCAGCAAGGGAATGCTGCAGCGCGGGAGGAGGTGGGCGCGGGGCAGGGGGAGCTGGCGGGTGCCGCATTGGCTGCGGGTGACATCACCGCCAAACGCCGGGATTGGCCGCGGCCGGATTTTGTGCGTTGGGTTTGTGCTTTGGTCAAGCTCATATTCGGTGCCTGTATCTCACAAGCTGACAAATAAAAATATGATTACAGAAAATGCCCCGTGGCAAACCTTATTATGGCTTCAGAGATAACAGATAATGCCAATTACTGCACAGGGCAGTGGTGACATTGAGAGGAAATCCCCTGCGGTAATGAGCAGCAAGATTATTATTTCATTTTATTTTTATTTTGGTTGGGTTTCATTTTGTGTTGTGTTTTTTTTTTCTTTTTTTTTCCCCGAGTATGCACAAGGGGGGTTAAGGCAGGTTCTTTATGAATATTGATAAATGACAATTATGAGAGCCTTTTCTCCTTTCATTGCCTGGGGCTGTGCCTGCTTGAGTACGCACAAGGCTCTCGCTGGAGTGTGTCTGTGTGTGCCTGCGTACGCATGGGGGTGTGTGACTTGGGGGGCTAAGGCAATGAATAAGAGCTTTGTTTGGCTTCGCCTGGTGTTCTTCCCATTGGTGCAGGAGGGGAAATGGCTCCTTATAAAATAGCAGTTCAGGATTTCACAGCGGTAGTGCCAAAATCTCTGGTATATTACTGCAGGCAGGAGCTGCAGAGCACTATCAATAAAGGAAGCATGCTTTTAGGAAGAGACCTGGAATGTCTTCAAGAAGCAGAGAAAGCTGAGGAATGCCAGGTGCCATGAGAAACCTTTCCTGTTAGATAGTCCCACCCTCCTAGTGATTCCAGCTTTGCCTTGCTTCTTTTAGAAGGAGGGTGCTATACTGTTGTGCAGAGATGGTCTGCTGAGTAATTAAGATTACTGCAACTGGACACTTTGAAATCATGACACAGGGCCTCCAGATATGAAACTGTTAGAAATCACAAAACTTAATAACGTTGGTTTCTGTTATTTCTTCTTGGGGTCCTTGAGCCCTTAGATTTTGAAGTTTTCTTTCAGACTATCAAATTCAAAAGCTGCCTTTTTCTGCTGTTGAGTGCTGAGATTTGCCAGTCATTGCCTGAATCTAGGAGCTGCAGGTCTATGGTTGAGACTCACTCCAAACAGTGAGGAATTTTCATGTTTTCCTTGTACAGGAAACTGGAGAAAAACCATCAAGTACAGCAGCTGCAATGTCACAGGCAAAATTACCAGCTCAGCTAAAGTCAGAGGACATGTATTTTTGTAAGTTTATTTCTTTACGTAAGCCACTGGAAACTCAAAAATGGCATAGTCTTATTGTAAGCATAACCAGGTAACAGTCTTTGGCAAGTGCATTTGTAGTGATGAGACCTGACAGTCGGCTCTGGCTTTGGAATACAAGAGTATATGTTTTGAGGCTAGGTTTTCAAGGAGGGGTAATATATTTTAATAGATCAGTGGAAATAATTGTATAAAAAGCAGATGGTTTCAGGCATTCAAGCCCTTTTTCAGGTCTCCTGATATGTTTATAGATGTTGTCCTTTTTCCTAGCTATAACTATATTTACTTGTTCTGCAGGATTCTGTGAAAAAAATACTAAATTTGAGCATAGCAACCATGACTCTAAACAAAGATTCCTCTGTAGGTAGATGCAAGTTACACATTTGGATATCATTTGCAGAAGCAAGAGAAAATAAGATGAAAGGCTTTTTCTGCTCATGAAAATCAAAAATACTTCTTCTCATACTATTAATTATTACTGGTAAATTATTTGCATCACATCAGGCTTGTGCTAAGCACTTTTAAGAGGATACTGCAGAACAATTATTCTGTGGTCAGGCCCTTCTGGGAGTTTGGGGTCAGTAAGAAAAGCATTTGCAAAGTAGCCAACAATTTGATTAGTACAAATGACCTGCAACTACTCCAATTAGGAGGTTTCTTGAGTTAGAAATCCGTGACCTACAACGAGTCGTCATGGAAACTGATATGAACGTTTCAGCTCAAAAATCACTTTAAAATAAGGGGTTAGTTCATCATCTCGTGCCAAGTGACATAGTTTCTTTGAATCCAAGATCTCAAATCTGTCTCTATACCAGAAATCTTCTGCCAACTCTAGGTGATGGGGAGAAAGTGGTTGTTTTACTTCTCTTTTTTAACTGTGCTGTGACTGCCTGCAGTACAGCTACGGGGATATCCCCAGAGCAGGAGGACAGACTGGAGAGGTGAGTGAAGGAAGCTGAATAGCATCACTGGGAGCGACCAGAAAGCAAGCTTGGCCAGCGTGTGAGTGGGAAGCTAGAACACATTAATGCATGTGCGTGCCTTTCATTTTCTCTGCACCACCTCTGAGATCTGTGCCAATTTGCAAGGGACCATTTTTTCAGAAATCTCTCTTTCCCTCTCCCCCCTCTCCTCATCTTGTGCTGCAAGGGAACTGTAAAGCTTTTGTTGCATTATGTAAAAGAGGGATGATGCCGAGAGCCTGACAGTGTGTACTTTCCCTGTCATGGCGTGTTCAATGGCTCCCTTTCACTCACAGGCTCTCCCTTCAAAAGCCTGCTGCATGCAGGCTGGTAGAGCTTTCTTCCTGTTCCGTTGTCTTGGGCGAGGAGCTCTGGGCACTCTGTGGCCACCCTGGGTCAGGGGCACACTGACTTCTCCTGCAGGGCTGCGTTTCCTTTTGTGTGCCTTCTCAGCATATGCAGGGCTCAAGAGGAAAGTTTGCCTGTTTGTCACTAAAGGAGCTGCTTTCTTCTATTCTTATTTCCCAGCCACGTGCAGAAGCCCCCACAGCTTTAGAGCCTTTAGAACAATGAAAGGGTAACGAGTCCTCTGTTCACCTGCAGAGAGAGGAGTTGATGCGGTCATAGAAGACATGGAGAGCCAGAGAGATCAGCTGGAAAGGGACCAAATTAAAGGTGTTTACTCTGCAATGTTCCAATGTAATGCCAAGTAATTACCACATACAGTGGGATTTTTGTTTTGTTTCGTTTTGGCACAAGAGAATTCTTTCCAAATATGAATGCATGAGGCCGTCCGGGTGGCTGGGCTCTTAGGTAAATTATAACAAACCTTCCCTATTCCCATATGTTCTTCTCCCTTCCTTCTGGCCTTTGGAAAGCTGGCAGTGCAGAGATGGGAAATGCAAATGCAGAGAGGAGGTCTCGTTCCCAGTGGCAGGGATGCTGCTTCTGCCACTCTGGTGCAGGCTCCTGGCCTCAATACCGTCCCCAAGATGCTCCTCAAATTCAAAATGGTCCAAAGATAGATAGCAGGGAAATGTCCCAGCTGGAAGAAAACTTCCATCTGGGGCATAAAATTCTCCTGTGGTTGAATGTGCAAGCACTGCCTGGTCCCATTGGCACCCTGATCCCGAGAGGAGTGCTGCCACAACAAAAAATGCTCAGGGCTGCCATGGGTTCCTGTGCTTACCACCATCCATGCCTGGCAGTAGGGACTGTGTTAAAGGAGGGAGGGGGAGGGTCAGAGAGCTGCAATTTCAGGTATTTCAGCGCCCAGTCAGAAGGAAACATTTCAATTCTTGTCAGAGTCCATGCTCTCCCCTCTGCTGTGTGGGCTGTAGAGAAGAGAGGGTAATTTTCCTTGGTTTTATTTTGGTGAGAGTCTAGAGACTAAAAACCAAAATTTTAAGGGCTGATGCCACTCCAGATTTCCTTCCACACACATTATCCAACCATCCTAGTCCCACCGATCCTGAGGTCTAATGTAAGGCTTTCAAAATGGTCTCTGTGAGGTGGGCCAGGACCTCTACCCAAAGAGCTCCATCAGCCCAGGTAGGCTGACCCTTCAGGACAAAGCATTGCACAGCACAGTGAGGTGGAGCTTACTTCACATCTGGAGTGTGGATGAAGGCATCCTCTATCCTCTCTCTCTTCCCGTGGCTCTCCAAAAATAAAAAATAAAAATTATTTGCCACTTTAGAGGAGCTTCATTTTTTCATTAGTTTTGTTCCTAAAGAAACTGTCGATATGACTGGCATTAGTTAGTTGGCATTCTTACTGACCTTACCGGCTAGCAGGCTGAGAGCTGACCAGGCAAAGAGCAGGGCCACCAGCACTGAGGAGACTTGCTTCAGCCATGGTGAACAGACATTCCTTCAAATGCTCTTCCTTCTCTCTAAATAAAACTGTACGATTTTAGGATTAGCAAAGAATTGCGGTCTTTTTAGGCAGGCAGCGGGATGTCTGCTATAGAATGAACATCTACAGTATCAGCAAGTGCTGCTCCTTGCAGGCTAACAGGCGTGGACAGCAGCACCCTCAGCATCCACACCATGCGTCTGTTCAGCGTTTGGCCAGGAGCAGTCACCAAGACTGGAAAACAACCAAAACCATTTAAAAAGCCACACAAAGCAAAGGTCACACACTCAGCTTGTGCTAAGGGGAGGTTTCTTGTTTCATAGCATCAGGCAAGCACTGCTCACTTTACAGGGAATTGCTACTTGCCACTGGGCCCTAGTACTCAGACCAGAGAACTTCTGTGCATCCCCCTGGTCGGATGAGGTCTTCCCAGCACCCAATTAGTGAAACCAGTTGTAAGATGAGAGCTGACCAGGATGTCTGCTGGAGGAAAGATTAAATCACACACCACCATCTCATTAGTGTCTGGTTTTCCAAGCTTGCCTTAGAACGGTGGGCTCTTCTGTCCTTTTCACTGCGGGGGCTGGAGCATGTTCACATTTGGCAGGTGTCGCCAAATACTGCCTTTGTTCAGGACTGCTGTCCTTGGTGAGGGCATTCAGGGCCTCTTTTCCTGACCGCTAACTGGTCATTCCCAGTCCTGAAACATTTCATTGTCACTCATCCCCAACTTTTTTTGTCAAGTAGGTATGGCTGTCTTGGTATCTGTTGCATGGTGGATGAGTCTTCTGTCCCCAGGTACCTTGAAACTTTGATTTCTATGAGAAAGAAGGATTTTATAGAGTACCTTTTGCTTTTTCAGATGAAAATATTCACAAATCTGAATCATGCCGCTTAGTTATTTACGAGATTGTTTGCTCATGATTAACAAGACAGCATTAACATGCAGGGTTCATCATGTTTATGCAAGACTGGAGACCAAGTTTTATGCTCTTTAAAAAAGGAAGGGAAGAGCAATCCTAGGACTCAGTGATAAGGTAAATGGTCGGTATCTGTTTGGAACATGTGCTATTTTGCTGGAAGCCTCCTTTAGCTCTATCCGTTACACTCCCCAAGTGTCCTATTACAGCATGCTCTGGTTTTGCATAGAGCTGGCCTGCATTATTTACACGTTGTCTCTGACTGATCATTCCAGACTTCTGTTCAGATCAGAGATCATTTCCAAGGCATTGTCATGCTCCATATGTTCCTCTGAGAGGATACAGACTGACCACCTTTACAGGTGTTTAGGGGTAGAGTTACACTTGTGTGCATGAGCAGTGTTAGAGGATGTAATTAGAGGTGAAGAGAAAATGGCATAAAGATAGGGCAGAGCTCTGCTGCTGGTGTCGCTGCACTAGGCTGTGCTAATGCTGGGTCTTCTGCAGAGTTCACTTTCTGGGCAGGCAGCTGTTTTTACTGAACCATTGTAGCAAATGGCTGTTGTTTGCCTGACACATATGTTGTCAATCAGCCATTTCCAACAGGTTTGTGTTCAAACTGAGTACCTGAACTCGCTGTTCTGCCTTGGAAGAGTTTTCTCCGATTTGCACCTTTTATCAAGCAAAACATCAAAGATGGACATTTTGCCTTCTCATAAGCAAAAACAAGAGAAGAGCTGCTTCTCCAGCTTGCCTGAAGTGCTTCTCTCATCTCTGTGACTCTCAAAGAGTTGCAAATAAAAAGCAAAAAAAGCAAAATCATCACAAATTTTGTACATTTTTCTCTGTGCATATAAAATCAAGTAAACGTAACAGTTGTGCAAAAGTACTTGAGTTCTAAGAAGCAGACGGGTGCATGGTGGTGTTGGCTGTGGGTAATGGAAATTAATAAATTAGACAACATGTAATTGTTTTGATTTAAAGCAGGAGTTGCCATCCTGCTTTAAATGTTTACCATGTTACAGCAGCGTGGCTGCCTGGCTGTTCCTATGTTGCCAAATAATAAGAAAATTGAGCTTTGCTTGAAAGGAGGCAATCCTCTCTCTTCCTTCCCAGTGCTGACACCCTCAGTTATAAGCAGTGCTGGGCTCAAGGGGTTTCTCCATCAGAACTAGCTGCCCGAAATGATTTCAAAGCCATATCCCTATGTAAACAATTCCTAATAGGGTCTTTCTGCAGCAGCTTTAACAAGTCTGCTTTTTCTCCTCTAGATATCACTAATCCTGTTTCCTGTTGTTGACAGAATACACTGATGATGTTCACTCCTACCTTAAGGAGTTGGCATTTGATGGAATACATCAGCTCTAAATCCAAACTGAAAATTTCCTCTGATTTCCCTCAGTTCCTCCCTCAAATTATCTTGATATTGTTGGAAGGTGCAGATATTCATTTCCTATCAGGGCAGTGCAGTCTCAAGCCTTGTATTCATCAGGAGTGGGCATTTGGGAGATAGTCTAGAGTATTGCAAAGATTGGATCTTGGATATGTGTGTTCTCCTATCTGGGAGAGAAAAAGAATGAAATCAATTAAAATATAATAGGTTGGATGCTATACTGGATAAAAAAAAACAAGTCTTGGAGTGGAAAAGCTGTCAGGGATAATTTAACTCACATTTTAATCCTTTCTTTGCAGCCACAGGGACTTAAAACCAGAAAACCTACTGCTGGATGAAAAGAACAACATCCGGATAGCAGACTTCGGAATGGCATCGCTGCAGGTTGGGGACAGCTTGTTAGAAACCAGTTGTGGGTGAGTGTCTCAGAACATATTGCAAATAATCAGTGATGGATTCCAGACATAAAAGTTGTCAATAACAGGGGGGTTGAGGAAGACCTGCAAGCTCACACTGTGCCTCATTATTTCCTAGGAAGTTAGTAAATTGATAAAATGTATGTAGTGTATAAGTTAGCTAAAAGAAGTGGTTTTTGTTGTTGTTGGGGTTTTTTTTAAGTGTTTTACAGTGAAAAGTAGGCTTCTGTAGATGTCATATGTGGATATAAAAGTCAAAGCTTTCAAGTTTGGACTCATCTGCCTATGCTGGCTTGTTTGCTTTCAGTGGACATATGTTTGGGAAATTAAAGCAGTAGTGGTAGCTGTTTTAAGAAGTGGCTTTAAAAATATTGAGGGGTAGAAAAAAAATGGATCTAAGGGATCTGAAATGGAATTTGTGTGTTGTGTTCAGGCTGCCTGCTTGCAGCTTTTCCTGCTTGTGCTCCACTCTGCTTCATTTCGGCTCACATCCAGGATTGACGGGGAGGCAGCAGAGGGTCCTTTGCAATTACAAGCAGGGCATGAATGCAGATACAAAGGAGGCTGCTTGGAGGAATACTGCAGGGGCAGTATAAAAACACTTCCATGTTAATTTGGTTGCCAGCAGGAGCTTTCTAGGAATGTCCAAGGGAGCCAGCAATAAGCCCAACAGCCAATTGAAGCCCTGGTGCCTCGCTGGGGACAGGGCTAGCTCTTGAGGGGCAATACCCTCTGATCCCCATCACCTCTAGGGACACTGCAGGCACTCATAGGACCACAGCCCCCCTGCAGCCGTGGCCCTATGCCACGTTGGCTGTGCATTGTAATGCTGCAGTGAGCTGTGGCAGGGCAGCAGCTGCATTGAGCTGCTGCAGCCTGGCACCACTACGCCAGCTTTTCGTGGCGTCTGAATTTGTAATAGCTGTGAGCTCAGCAACTGGAGTTGCAGGCAGTACCAGCAGCTTTGCGTCTCCTCTGGTATAGATCTACTCTTCTTGGCCCCTGGCAGTGTAAATTTGATGACTGCAGCCCATCTCCATCCTCAGCCTGCTACAGTCTGTGTTTTTTCAGTCTGTGCCCTGAGGCTAGGCAATTCGTGGAGCCGTCCTGGTTCCCTGCACAGCACAGCCACTGCCTCTCAGTCCTGAGCTGTACGGCTCTGCTTTCCAGGTCTTGAATAATGGATTGCAAAATTGTTTGAAGCTGATGATGTGATCGAATGGTGGTTGATGAGAACACTGAGATGCACCCGTTCCTTCCTGTCTGTGTCAAGGCAAGATTTGACCTCTTAACAGCGCAGATGAGAAGCAGGGAGCTATGAGTCTGCACATCTGTTGCTTGCAGCTGCTTTCAAACCTCCCGTCTAGACTAAGAAATGAAGTTCTCACTGCAGTTACCACAAAGACTCTCTACTCTTTAAAGAACATTTTCTCCCTTCCTTCCGTGAAAAAAAAAAAAAACAGAAGTATAAAACCCAACCCAGTCTCACATTGCCCTGCAGGATTTTTCAGACTCCCCGGGAACCTCTCGGTAGGGTTCCTGTTCTTGTTAGCAGTGGGCTCTGTCATCCAGGTCTAGAATCTCAAAGGGAGATTTCCTTTCCATAAGCAGTGCTGGAATTCAAGCCTCCATGCTTGAAGCAGAGCCAGCCCCCACGATGCGGCCTTAAAACGCGCTAATAAAGAAATCAATGGAACGGAAGAGACGTGCCTGTAATAAACAGAACACAGCAGCAACACTATGATCTCCTGCCTTGCAGATGCATTTTAAGTGTGGTGCCAATCACTAGGCCTCCATGTGAGCTATTACACCACTTCATTAATTCTCCTGGCATGGAGCCCAGCATGGCTGGTACTGGTGTCTTGTGATCTATCTGGTTTGGGGGGTGAAGGGAGGAAGGAAGGGAGGAGTATATAACAGTGTGCCACACTGTTCACAAAGAAAGGCAATCCCATTATGACTCCCTTTCCCTTGGAGAGCAGAGTAACCAACCTCAGAGCTTTTTGAGGCAACAATTTCACCTCCCCTTGTAGCTGGTACTTTGAGCCAGCATGAAAAGGAGCAAGACAGACCGAATTGTGGCTGAGATACTGAGCTTTAATGAGATGTTCCTCCATGCACCCAGAAGTTAATTTCCAGAATGGTTTTATCTGTGCTGTGAACACCGATAATGAGATGAAACTGTAACACTTGCATTGACAGTCAGGCAAGGAGTCTCCAGGTATTTCTGTCGGGCAGAGTGGGAGGATCAGCTGGGGTGTAGCAGCATGATGCAAGGAACTTCGTCAGTACAGCAGAGCAGTTACAGTGCAGTCAAAAATCCATTGCTGCCACAAGTGAACTGCTGAGTCCAAAGTTTGGATAGGCTTTAGGTCATCCCAGATCCTCAGCGGGCCTCACCAAGATATTCACGCAGCCTGAGATATGCCAAATGGCAAACCACAGAGTCAGTCTGATGGGAGCTACTCCTTAGATCATTCACCATGGTTTTCTGTAGTATCAATGGCTACCTGGAGAATGTGGTAAAAATTCAGTCCGGTTGTGTTTGTGTAGGAGAGGGAGCTAAGGACAGACTGGCTGTTTCATTGACATCATTTGTCACTGGGAGACTGCAAATCAGGCCATGCTTGTGATGAATCCCCATTACTGGAATCCTGTATTGCACGAATCCTGTGTATACACAGCACAGAGGAACAAGCTGTAGTTTTAAACACGCGTCTTTAGACCTTTGAATGGAAGAGGAGCTGTATGAATAATTCTGCTTACTGCAGAAACTGCACAACAAGGCATTCTCATGGAGAGATGGTCCTTGAAATGCCCAAGTAACAGGGCACTCCCCCATCTCTTTTCACAGTGATTCTTCCCAGCATGCTGCCTCGCAATGCTGTGGAATGGTAGATGCTGTCCAATCCCTCCTGACTTGTCACTAGGCAAGAAGAATGAGTGTCTTACGGTTAAACCTCTGGACTGGGACCCAGGTGATCTGAGCTTGATTTCTGTCTTTGCTGCAGGCATTCAGGGTGGTCTTAGACAAGACACATTACCTTTTTGTGCTTCAGTTCTTCATCTGAACGAGTCATTGCAGTGCCCAAGTTGCTCTGAACATAAACTGCAGTCATTTCTAAAGGAGTCTTGGAAAAGTAGGAAGGGTTGGGAAATTCTCTGGGCCTTGTTCTCTTTTCTTGAACAAAGAGGGCTCATTGCTAAACTGAAAGATTGAGGAAAATACTGTTGAGGTACAATTCTTGGGATTTTGTAATGATCCTTCCTAATTCCCCATTGCTCCTTACAGAAAGCTGACAAAGTACATTTTTGCCATCTCCTCACTTCTCTTCATTTCATTTGTGAAACGCTGCGTCCCACTGGAAGGAGATTGCTGCAGGCTGCCAGGAGATGGGAGAACCCCACAGCAGAACTGCTCTCTGTGCTGCCTCCAAATCTCTCTATCCCAAACAAATGAGAGCTAAGACAAAGCCAATATAAAGGTAGCTTGCTGTAGCACCAGACCTGATCTGTAAAGAGGCAGTTGGTACACAGACTGCCACCACTGCTGGCAGGCCCACAATTAACTGGGTGTATGTGCAGCAGTCCCCACATAACAGCGTCTCCGTAGGGAAACCCTGGCCTGATCCAGAAAGCCGTGTGCCTGTGGGAGAACAATGCTGATTATGACCTCTAATTTTATTGAGTGAGAAGAAAGCCGTTGTGCCTGCCGGTGGCATAATGATGGAAGAGAAAACAGCAACTTCCAACACCAGCACCGTGCATTCCTCTGCTCTCAGCTCTCCGTAGCAATTCCCAGCAACACTTTGTAGACCCACCGGCTGTCTGTATACATCAAAAAAGCACCTGTTCTCATTAGAATTGATCATTGGCTCTCTTTGAGCTCAGGGCATTTGGAACATCCAGTGCGCTGTGTGTTTGTTAAAAATGTTAACAGATTTCATCTAGCTCCTGGTTCCCGTACACCTTGTATTTGGCGGATCACCACACCTGTGATGAGATTAGTTCAGAAGGGTGGTGTGGTACTCAGCTGCCGTACACCTCAGTGTCCAAGCACCGCTTCTGATTTTAATGATAAGGCATGATGCTGCACATATTTTATAAATGTGCACATCCACTTTATATAGTTGTGTATACAAATGTGTGCATGTTATCTAAAACATACGCAAGTGTCCTGCATCCAGATACTGCTAGTGTTGCAAATTTAGGCTCTTAAACTTGGAAAATGCCAGAATTAGCAATTTTTACCCCATCTCACCAAGAGCTTCCATTACCAGCACTCCATTTCCATCTCCTTCTCTGTTTTCCACTCCATTCTTAGCAAATTCTGCCAGTCATTTCTGCTCCATATTTGGTCCCATGTCCCAGATCCTTTACTCTTTTGCTAAATTCCAGCTCTAGTTTCCCCTACTTCATTGTCCCAGTCTGTTGCTCTCAGTCCCAGATCTAACTCCTGTTATTTTTGCACTCAGCTGGGTATCAGTTTTAGATAAAAAGTTTGGTCTGGGAAGTGTTGCCAGTGCTGGTTGAATTTTCATCCTGATGCTCTGGAAAAATTCCATCAGTAAATGCAAACTGTGCTTTTCTATTGGTTATGTTTGAATACATTTTTCCAGAGAATGTGAACAAATCATTAAGTTTTCCCTTTACATTTGAGGATGCTAGAAATTTTCCTTTTTTTATGGGAGAAAACATATTTAATTTAAATTAGATTTAAATAGTGGAAATGTTTTGGCTTGTACACAGCACACATGCATACACAAACATGAAACCAGTGTGAGGCAGACAACCGGCAGAGAAAATCTCAGAGACGTTAAATTGATGGTAAGCCATAAGCAATTTAAAATGAGGATTATGAAGGGAAATATCAGACAACTTTATTAATAAGGAGTAATATTGGCCTTGCCTATAATACATCCCAAGGTATGTTAAAAGAGTTTTAATTCTGCAAAATAAAGCACTGAGATAAGATATGCTACTCTTTAAGTTGTCCGTATAAAATTAACTTGGCCCCAGAACATTCATGCACATTAGAATATGGCCTTTAATTACAAGCTTGTACAGTTCTTTTTCAGCAAATCTTTGTCTCATTTGGTGTTTTGATGATGGTGTGTTGTTTTGTTTTTGTTTTAACAGCTATTTAATATTTGATTTTTCCTCATCATTCATTTTATGGATCTATTTATAATTTCTGCTCACCACATTGAAGCCTTGCTATGAATGCTAGGTAGGATTTTCATCTCAGTCTTAAATTTACAAATATTCACTATACTGAAAATTGGGGAACCTGCAGATTGAGATTAGTTGTAAATGTCTTGGTTTAAGGTGCCTTTTTGTGTGCCTTCACAGATGGATTCCGGGAGAGGGTCAGAGAGTTTGATTCTCCAGTAAGCCAACCAGATGGATCTATCCCAAAGTTGTCCTTCATGGCACCAAGCAACCAAGCTTTAGCAATTCTTAGCTTTTGAATATTGAATTTTGCCATCTTTGTGCCCTTTTAATAAAATGGTCTGTTTCAGTTTTTCAATTAAGATCTCTTAAAGGATCCAAGTCTTAACAATTTGAACTCATATATTAATTAATGAACTGATTTGCAAATTCCCAGAAAGTCTACTTACACTTGGGGAGTAAACAGCTGTAAGATGGCTTGGCTGAGGGCTAGATGCTGAGTTTTCTCATATAGAGCTCAATGTCTGAATTGAAGATGTAATTGCAAAACAGCACTCAACCTTAACCACAGCTCGCACTTTAATTACAGCCCTACCTACAGCTACTGCCTTCACTGCAGCCCTAACTACCTGCTGCTCCTGGAACCGTTTCTTCCCTGCATTACTTTCCTGTGTGATCTGTGGCTGTTACTTTCTCCACTCAGGATGTTCTAGCATGCAACCTTCTGAAGAACTCCTGAAGAGCTTATCTATTTTGCTGCTCCTCTGGTGTTCCCCTTCATCTCAGCCCTTTGCTACCCAGAACAGGGGGAAAGTACAGGCAGCCTTTTGCACTAGCAAGTGGCTTCTGTTTCTGAAAGCCGGCTTGGAAATACTGAATAACATGGAGGTAGAAGGGACTCTAGCATCTGAGCAACAGCAAAACCAGCCAGACACAGGAGGACTTCATTGCATCCACTTTATCAAGGTATCTTCATGCATAGGAAAACAGAGAGAGTGAGACTTCTTCCTTTCTGAAGAAACACTGCCTCTAGCTGTGAGGTCTGAAGAATGGCAGTCAGAGAAGCATTTCTTGTTCCCCAAATCGTATCTGCTTAAGTCATGGATCCAAAGGCCCCAACATGGACACTCATCTTTGATGGGACCTGGGAACTGTCAGGAAGTGCAGTAGATGACTTGTCACTCTGTAGAGTAAGGTCATACAGAACACCTCTCCCTGTGCTTCCTGATCAACCCACTGCTTCACTGGAAAAGCAGTTGCTGCAGAAGCCATACACAGGCAGGCAGTCTGTGTGTGCACAGTGCAGGTCTCTTTTACCTGTGTAAGGAAACAGTAGGTCAGAACTGCTTGCACAAGTCAGACGCACATCACATCTGCACTGAAGATACGGCACTGGTTGTCTCAGATCTGCTGTAGGATCACCGTATCTTGCTATGCACAGATCAGAAATTACTTTTCTATTTTTTCAGGTGAGATTCAGGATAGATGCACCAAGGATATATCCATTTCTCTCTGCATGCATGACCCTTGTTTAAGGTTGTCCTGGATGTCACCAATGCACTCTGGCTTATTTCCTCTGGTCAAAGTCCCACGTAAATGCTTTGCTAAGGGTTCCCAAGATCTTTTAAGATTCTTGTGTCCAAGAGTCACAGCTGTGAATGACCGCTCAGAGAGCCCTTCCTGCCCCAGGCAGGCTAGACGGGGAAAATCAACATCACCCTTGAAATAAACACTGCCAGCATCGGAGCTTTTTTGCAGCAGTACCCGCAGGCAGCAACTGCTTCTTGATCTTGCTGAGCAATATACTTATTTGTTATCAAGGGCAGATTGTGGCTTTTGCTGCACAGAGATGTAGCTGAAAGATGAGGAGATGGCCTAGGGGAAAAGGCAGGGAATGTCGCTCTGACACACATATATTGAATAATTAGCGATAAGAGCCAAAGAAATATTCATGACTCTGTAGAAAGATAAATAGATTTTTGATTAAATTTGAGTTTTCTCTTTAAAGCAGTTGAAGTTGCTCTGTGATTGGCAGCATGGAAATGAGTTTTCTACGGATTCTGGCTGGCCAGAGGATCCCGTTTAGAGCTGTTCGCCAAGATAATGCTGCAGATATCTAGCTAGTGCGTGCTGGCAAGAATTTAGAGTGGCTATGCCAGAAACCTCTGCTCTCTGGGCAGTTGCAGTGCAGCTGTTGAATGATCGAATCAATCCAACTTGTTGAAAGGATTTATTATAGCTTTTTCTCTGCCCATTTTCCTAAACTTTAGTCGAATTTCACTGGTGTCTTAAAATATACCTGGCAGGTTCCACTGCACTCCAGGAGACATCAGGGAAGTAAAATGCTTTAAGCGCATTTGTTAGAGAGACTCATAAATGGGCACCTACCCATCTTGGGGTCTTCACAACACCTACATTTTTCTTTTCAAGGGTGTTTGCACAGAAAGCTGTCAAGATGGTTGTATCCTGCAGCATTTGTAATTAAGGATTCTGAAATATGTCTTTGTTGGAGTCATCAGTATACAAATAAAAACTCAGAAGCACTTTGCAAATTGAGATAATGATTCATCCAGCACACCCCAGGTGGCATGTCCACCTAAACAGTATTGTGCTGAAGGATGCTGTGCTATGGGTTCTGTTCCTATAACTCTCTTTGCCACAATATTTTTGTTCAAGTTTATATCACATTACCACCTTCCTTACACCTCCCATCCTACCCCCTGTTTGCTGCCCTGTTGAAGCAGGCTTATGCTAATCATAGAACCATAGAAGGTGAACCTATGATAAGGTTCACAGAGCTGTGCTTCTGTTTTGCTCATTACTTTGTGAGACAGGTATTGCCCAGCCATGGTTGTGTTTGTCACAAGAAACAAATGCACAAATGAAGACAGGCTCAGGGACTGCTGGGAGGTGTCAGTATAAACAATAGTGAGATTGGCACGCAGGTCTCAGGCAGTTTGCATCCCTTTTTCTTGTCAAGTTACTTTAATGAAGGCTATAAAAATAAATAGCCCTGGCTATAATCTTTAGGAATTAAAATGATTACCTGGCAAGTTGAAGTAATTAACTATTCTCAGCCAGGAATCAAGGCAGAGATATATGTGTAGAAGGATGCAACAAGAATATATTAACTCACTAGGTAATAGTACTGCTGTCTATCCTTTTTATTGTTGTTGTTTGGTTGTTTTGGTTGTGTTTTTTTTTTTTTTTTAAGGAAAAAAAATGCATGTTGAAACCATGTATTGGCAGCTGTAATGACCGCTGGAGTAATTGAGAGCAGTCTTAGCAGAAGAAATGCAAGAAAATGTTTGGGGATGCATGTGTTTGTTCTGAAAACATTGTTATGTTTGTTTGTTTGTTTGTTTTCCTAAAAGGCTTTCCAATGCATGTCTTCCTTCTAGTTAGATACATGGTCAAGTAAAAGCACATGGTTAGAAGGCTGGAATTTTGTATAATCGCAGAATATGCCTGGTCTTCTCTTCCTTTCTAGCTTTTAAGAAATTCGTAGTAGGGCCACAGAATTTTGCATTATGCTAGCTGACCGTTTTCAGAGTTTGTCTTACAAAGGTATTCTCATTAAGGTAAGGAAAGAAAGTGCTGGCTTTGCACACTTGCTTTCTGTATAAGCAAGCCAATCCAAAGCAAAATTGTTAAAGCAAAAATTGTTAAGCAAAATGGAAATGCAAATAATTCATAAATACCAGACTGTTGCATGCTCATTCAACTGTATTTTGTGTTTCAGATCACCACATTATGCCTGCCCTGAAGTTATCCGGGTAAGATGATTAAAATCAGTGTACCTGTATTTTAAAGTGTCACTCATTGCGTATGTGCTGATAGACCCTCCCTACAAGAAATCTGTCCACAGCAGACAGCATGGGAAGGGAGACAGCGAATGTAACTGTGGTTGTGGTTGTTTGGCTCAGCTCTGAATCAAGCCACATCAACCGTGGGAGGGAAATGATCCCATGTTGTTCTCACAGTACCCTTTGTGCCATGTGTTCAGACAGAAAAGCAGTAGCCTCAGTTAACTTGATCTTTCCACCCAAGGAGTGCAGTCCCCTATGTTCTGCCTTCCCTGATGTAGCTATCATTTCAGCAGAAGAACTGGGGTTGGCTGTCAGTGATGTTGGTTTCTTTTATGTGATATAAACTATCCTTTCCCCCTACTCTTCCTTTGTCCTTTTAAAATAAGTACCCCAGATTTCAGTGGGCAAGATTCACCCTGTAGCCCCCTGTAGGCACTGGAAGGATGCTATAAGGCCTCCCCGGAGCCTTTTCTCCTCCACGCTGAACAACCCCAGCTCCCTCAGCCTGTCTCCATAGGAGAGGTACTCCAGCCCTCTGAGGATCCTTGTGGCCTCCTCTGGACTCACTCCAACAGGTCCATGTCCTTCTTATGCTGGGGAGCTGAATCCAGAACTAGAGAGGTCTCAGGAAAGAAGCCTATCACCCTTTTGGAGCATATCATTAATATAAAGCCAAACAAGAAGCGTACAGAGGACACTGTCCAACCAATACCTGAGTTCACAAATAATGTGACTGGTGATGAGCTCCCTGAAGAACCAAGGAAGAGAACACCTTCTTGATGTCTTTAATGCACCTCTGACTCTGTTTAAGTGCCAGTTCTAAAATTGTTCCAGTCATCAGCCATTCCTGCCTTGCTCCCCACTTCTGACCCTGTTCTTGCAGAACCCAAATAAGACTGTAAACTGATGTTCATAAAATTCAATTAATGGGCTGTGCTGTGGCCTTCTAGTTGGGAAGGCCACCTTGGGAAGCAGGTGGCTGAACCAAAATGTGGGATTTCCCATTCTCCTCTCTCGTGTTCTTCAAGGGTAATTAATTCATTTACTAGTGAGCACTCTTTTGAACCTGTGTCGTTGCTGTGCAGGGAGAAAAATACGATGGAAGGAAAGCAGACGTCTGGAGCTGTGGAGTCATTTTATTTGCGTTGCTAGTGGTGAGTCATCTTCCTTGCTCTATCCTTTAAAAAGAAAAGAAAAATCCCAAAATGCTGCTGTATTTAATGGTGATTCTATTGACATCATGTACAGATTGTCGTTTTTTTTAGTTCCCCTATTTTTGTATCTCTCGGTTGCATCCTTTCCTCTTAGTTCTACATCAGTCCCAAAGGAAAAGCATGAAGAATATTTCACTGCTTCTTTGAAATGCGGCTGCTCTGCACGGGAGAGCATAGACAAGTGCTGAAGTCTTGCCTCCATAAATGTTCTTTGCTGTGTTGTAATATTGCAGCCCTTTGAAAAGCCCCATTCAAAGCACACTGATTTTTTTTTACCCAAAAGAATGCACAGGGTTACAACTCCAGGACACAGAGAATGTCAAATAAGTTGCCCTTCACAGGATTAAAACATGGCTGGGTTTGGGAAGCATTTGTTTTTTTCTGCTGTATGTATATATGCATTTCAGTAGGTATATGCATACATTAACTGCAGTCCTTTGTCAAGAGAAGATTTAAGTGCAACAATTTTGTTTCATGCAAGTATTGAGCTAAGTTTTTATTTGGTTCACTTGAGAATATAAAACTAAGCCAGTAGTACAACATTTAAATTAGTTCCCATCTGGCTCAGATGTAATACTTTCCTTAGTATTCAAAATGTAGTATCTTGTAACTTAGCCGTCTTTCGATCAAAGTTTCAATTCTCTGCAGAATTTATTCTGATTTGCAGTGTAATGTAACACTCCCAAACATACAATAATTGGATGTCCAGCTGAAAGCAGATAGGCTTGGCATGTTATCAATTTCCATGGTTAAGTGTAGGAAAATACAGATATAAGTTCATGTAAGTATGACATTACTACATGCAGAATTAATAGTATATGTGAGAATAGATTTAATGTGCATTAGTTTTTTTGTAATAGTGGGAACGATCATCTACAATTACAAAAATAACAACCCTGAAGCCAAATTTTGATGTCCTTTTATGATTATTAGTAAACCTAGTTACTAATTCTTCACTTAAATGTTTTATTTTGACAAAAGCATTTGTTCAGTGAAAATAAAAATTTCTGCCAGGGTTAGATTCTGTTCATAATTTTGGCTTAAAATACTTGAAAATTAGAAAGGATTTTTGTTTCAGAAATTATACTGATAATTTTTTAAAATAGTTAGAATCAAGATATCGTGAAATAATCTCAGTATGATGCTTTAATTCACCTTAACAAATTTTGTTCTTTTTTCTTTTTTGGTTATTAAAATTTTCTGATATTTCTAATTTTAAAATTTATTAACGTGATGTTGCAAGGGAAGAGTTTTAACTGTCTCACTAAGTATCCCCTGTTCATCTCTTGCTCTTGAGCAACTATTTGCATGGGTGACAAAGCAGAGGTATAAAATGAGCTCTTAATATGACTTACTGAGTTTGTAAGAAAAGACAAGAGAAGGTGGCAAGATGGCTAGGACTTGTGGGAGTGGCCTTTTCCTTTTCAGGTGGATTCTCTGTCAAGATTTGGTGTCTGTCTGTTGCTGGGAAGCATCTTCATCTGTTCCTACATATATACATGAGCCTGCAAAACGACTGAAATAAGTCTATTATTGACAGAGAGTGCAGAGCTCTCCAGTTAATTATGTCAGGAGAAACCCTGCAAAAAGTCTCAAGCTGTAATAGCAGGTGGTAGTAATAAAAGAGCTGTAGTTGTTACCTTCAGGAAATGCCACAAAGCAGCCTTGCTGTCTTCATCGTGGATTAAATTGTGTTAGCCAAAGTACTGAACTATCAGAATTGATTTTCCTGTGAGTCTGGAATGGTTAGGAGAAAAGCAGGTAACTCAGGAGGTTGGTTGCAGAAGACAGGGAGGCTCTTTCTTCATGGCTGCTTGAATGAACAAACAAAAGTAAATAGTGCCCAGTAGCTGTTGCCGTCAGGTGGGCTTTCTGAGGCTTCTGTAAATGGAGCTGTTGGTCTCACTAAACCAGACACAGGCCTCCTTATACAGATGCAATACTCGCTGTAGTAAGAGCAGTGCCAGCACTGACAACTGAAAGCTTCATTATCACAGCAGCTGACAGCTTGCAACTTCCTACAAACCTTCCTGGAAATCGAAGAAGCTCAGCACCTACCAGAATTAGTCAGTGAAAGAGGGAAGTGAGAACATCCAGGAAGGTGCAGACTTGCTATAAGAGGATATTGGCTTCAGTCGGTGGAGTTATCCTAAAGATTTCAACTTCTTTTTTCCTTTTTGTCCTTGCAGCAAGGATAGGCCTTTTGCTGCTTTTTGTGACAAGCTGATGATCTATTCAAAATGTAATTCCAGCTAAAAAAACTCAAGCCATTCATGTAAGTGAGCTACAGTAGGGAAGCAATAGGAACTGATGACCTGACCACAGCATGGGAACTGCATGAAGTGTATTAACCAGGGAGAATGTCTGCTGCTTCCAAAAGGCTAAAGTTGGTTAGGGTTTCTTTCAGCTGTGTCATTCCACTGCTCCGTCAGAAAGAGGATGTTCTTTGCTGAAAGTCTCTCAAATGCTGTTCACCTCCTTTCCAATGTCTGCAATAAATGTGTCTCGGGAAGATTAAAAATAAGGAGACGATAAACATTGCTGCAGTGAAAGTACGCCCAGGAGGAATACCAGCAGATCAAAAGCTTGAGCTGAATTTAAGTGAATCCATGCATCTTTGCTGAATTTGCCTGGAAAGGCAATTTCATATTTTGTATTATGCTTTATACTGGTAGTCATTTTCTAATTAAAGGTTAAAAAAAATATATACTGTGTCCTCAGTTTTTTTCCTGCATTGGAGAAAACACAGCAGCACTAAGAAATTATTTATTTTCAGTGGATAAAAAGACTGTTTCACTTATTATAATACTTCATTATGAGCTGATTTTCTCTTTTCCTTTCTTTCATGATGTTTATCTTGGCTTTTCTCCTTTTGCCCTTTCCAACTAACTCCCTTGCCCTCCTCTCTCCTATCCCCAACTCTGTCACATCCCTGCAGGGTGCCCTGCCGTTCGATGACGACAACTTGAGGCAGCTGTTGGAGAAGGTGAAACGTGGAGTGTTCCACATGCCACATTTTATCCCTCCGGACTGTCAGAACCTCTTGCGGGGGATGATTGAAGTGGATGCCTCGAAACGTCTCACGGTAGGAAGGCATTTGCTGCAAGCCATGTGGCCAAGGCTTCACTGGTCACTTCGTTGCAGTTGCGGGTGTATAATTAAGGAAACTTGTTGATTTGCTGCCAGTCCTGTGTGTTTCTTCCTGAACCAAGGATGAGTGGAGTTAGTGGAGTCTGGGGAAGAAGTTTGATGCCTTCTCTTTTAAATGATGGGGCCAGATTACCTTTGTGTTGCTTCTCTAGCTTCATAATTCTCCCTCATATGCCACAGTGGGCATTTAGACTAACTCCTTCATGATGTCAACACAGTGCTACTGACCCATTAGCACATTTTGGAGTCCACCTGGGTAGTCTGGCTCTCCTGGTAGGTGCACCAGTTTGTCAGGGATGTGATGTAATTGTTTGAAGGTCAAAACTGCTAGGACAGTTCTTTGAAGCTTTGCTATTAAGCAGAGTACATTTTTTTTCACATTTCTAACAAAAGTGTGGCTTCTCGCTTCATGCCACACAGCTGCATTGTATTCTATCCTGCATGTGCTCTGCATTATCCTGTGGCAGCATTCAGAGTGGGTACCTTCTAGTTCGCTATTCCATGTCGTGCCCTGTGGTCCTGAGCACGATTAGACCTGCAGTGCTGAGCTCCTGGCATTTGGCATTGAATCATTGAATCTTTGCATCTCAGATACATCCCGTCACTACAACAGAGAGCCTGCAAGGGTGAGCACTGTGTAGTGATTGTATCCTTCATTAACACTGTGGTAATTATTTTGGGGAATTAAAAAAAATTAGCAATTAAAATCGTTTTGGAAAGCAAGATTGCCTGCTTGTCAGTGGAGGCTTCTGCCTTTATGGGTACATTGCCCTTGTAAATCCTATTGTCAGGCTCTGGTGATGATTTTATACAGATTTACTAAGCTCACAGATTCTGAGTGGGAGTATGTATAAAGAAATGTAAATTTAAAACTCCTCCTGGTTCTTCAGTCTGCTAAAATATTTATAAATAAACTCTCAGATCAGTGCTTGGCCTCTCTGCTGAGATTGCTAACAGCATCAGTCTCCACCAGCTGTGATGGTGCTTTTGGGATGCACACACCTGTCTGCTAAGAAGTGAACTGAAGCTCCCTTCTCAACTCTCTTAAGAATAGTACCTGGCAGCTGCAGCCAGGTTTTTATTTCGTTCCTTACGAAACCAGGTCATGCACGGGTGACGTAGGTAGAAAGTTCTTTATGGTATTACAGGTATCCTTACCTCTGCAAACACAGTAACCATCACATTGCAGTATGGGAGTAGCACTGATAGAAAAATAAATACATATGTTAGGCACTTCAAAAGCCCTTTTTCATTATATTTTTAAAGAAAGTGAGAAAACAATATTTTTTCAAGTATTTTTATGCGAAGAATTCTCCAGAGGCTAGGGCTGTACTCTGAGAAGTGAGACAGGTGTTTTTTGTGACTGAGAAAGTCACTAAGTCCTTCTCTACCTCAGTTTCCTTTCCATGAGGTGAATGTAACAGTATTCCCTGCCTCACAAACTGGATAGAGCAAGGCAATAAGGCAGCAAGGGGTGGGTAGACGAGCCCCTGAATGACGAGCATACTGCCTTTGCTTCCCAGATACATACATTGCTGCTCTTGCTCCGGAAACCAGCATGATGCAGAACAGATGAGATGTTCTTATTTTTCTCTGAAAGATCTTAGTGCAGATGGCTTGAGTATGCCAGTGAGCAGATCATCAGACATTAGATCTTCTTCAAATTGTTATGATTTAATTTTGTTATAGAACAATCCAATTTCTTAGTATTGCCTGAAGGTTTTGAATTATGCGATACAACAGAAACTGTACACACACAAGAGAGAAAAACGTTAAAGTAAATCAAGGTCCCATAGTGATCTCCCCCTTTTCTTGATCAAAAAGAAGGTCTTATTTCCTTAGGGAGAAAGAAAACAGATCAGTTATGGACAAGCACTAACCAGTAGATTGTGAATAAGAATTTGAAATAAAATATCTTTAGGAGCTGAGAGATGAGAGGAAAAAAGGATTGGTCTTTGTTACTAGCTGCAGTCTTATTTTCATTATTTTAGGGTCTTGGTTTGCTGTCCCTGCTGCTGTCACACTTCCCTTTCTATGCTGTTAGCGTTGTGGTTGCTTAGAGCGCCAGGCAGAAGGGAGCTCTTTGTTTACTGCACAGGAGCTGGGAATTTATTTCCAGGAGAGATCTGAATTCTGTTTCAGCTGCGTCCTCTGAAGAAAGGATATAAGTATGGGTTTATTTGGAAGCCTCTATTCCTGGAAAATTTCTCACTTGAATCAATTTGATGTTTATATAAAGATGTGAGCAAAATTGTGGCCTGGGTACAATAAGGACAGATGTAGTTGTTACCATTAGTGATTGTTCGTTCAGTGTCTTACTAGTGAATTCAGCAGAAAAATATAGTGAATGTAAGGTCACTAGATTTTTTTCTTCTATTTTTCCTTTCCTCTCTCTGCTTTGTTTCTTCTTTTTTTTTTGATTTATATCTTTTTTTCCTTTTCCTCCAACTGCATTTCCCTCCCTGCAGTAATTGCCATTTCACAGCACACCCACACCTTCCCCAGTCCATCTGTTAAAATGATCAACAAAAACAGAACTAGTATTCACATTCAACTGTCATCATTCGGCTTCAGTGGTAGAGCTTGAGACAATTAATGGAGAGGAGAGTACTCGGAATTATTGTTGCTGGCCCTTTCCTGCCTTCAGAAATTGGCATTACTTTTCAGTGTATATGATTCATTTATGGAAAGAAGAGTTCATTATTTCTTAGTGGAATAATCTTCATGCTCACCATGTGTTATGTAACCTGAAGAACAGACAGTGGGATGTGCCTGACCACACTCCTTTACTGGGCTTGATTACCATACTTTGAGTACAAACATACTTTGAGTAAAAGAATCCATGTTTTTCTTTCAGTAGGCTGCAAAAGGAGATCCTAGCTTCTGGGCGTGGTATTTCTGACCACCTGTATTCAGGAAAGATTAAATCAAACTGGCAGTGGTGTAAAGGATGAATACTAAGGTGGTCAGAACTGGAGAGAGCTTGTCTGAATAACAGTCTAAAAGAGCTCGACTTAGTGTACCCAGGTGATGTGTGAGAGAGGATGCACTAGTCATCCTCATATGCATTAGAGGTAATTACCAAGGAGAGGTTTATTTAAACTAAAGGAAGATACTGTCACAAAAACACATGTATGTCAAATAGCCTGATGTGAAAGTAGGCTGGAAATTGGAAAACGCATTTTAGCTGTATCAGTGGGGTTCTGGGACAGCTTTCTAGTAGAAGTAGTATCAGGAGGGCAAAGTGAACTAGTTTTCAGTTAGATAAGGTTTATGGAAGAAAATGAGTGCTCTCAGTGCCTGCAGTATTGCAGGATACAGTTCCTTTCGATTATGTGCACTTTGGAAAGTGAATGTTTTCTCCTTGGATGTTTTCAATGATTCAGCATCTTTACAGTGGAGAATTACAGTTCCTGTGGTAGAATCCATTTGCATTCTCCACTGATGTTTTCTTCTGCAGAAACACAAAGGCAAAGAGGGGAGAGTAAGGAGCTTTTGGTCCACTCTCCTGTTAAAGATGGGTGAGCATTGTCAAAACTGTGTATGTGTAGTAAGTTGGATCAGAGCAGATCAGTTATTGCAGAATAAGCTATTATGATAAAACTGTTACTGTTCCCAGTGCTGACATTTTATTCCAGAATAAAATGACTTAACTTGCATTGAGTGTCCACATAGATGTTAAGTCTGAAATACTAGCCAAGTTAAATTACCCAAATTTTCAGAATCTCTTCTCTGATGTTCCTTTTTTTTTTCCTGGGGTCTAATGCGTGCTAATGATGACGTTATCTCTATTGCTTGGAGCACAGAATCTAAAGAATGTTAAAAAAACAACTGAGGGAAAACTTATCTTGCTTCCTTCATTTTTCTAGAAGGTCTTTTGGTAAGGTGCCTATCACATCATTCAGATTATCTCACTTCACCACCTGTAGAATGGAGGTAATTGTCCAGTTGATGTATTTTAGGCAGTATGCTTTTGGCTGCCAAAGGCCTATTCCTACAATGTGCACTTAGCACAGTGATGCCTTGCCCTTGTCAAGGTCCCTAGAGGCTGCTATCGTATGGCTGCTACTACTGACAAAGATAATAGTTCTACCACTGCTGTTTGTGCTCAGCTTGAATCCTTTGGTCAGGAAAAGCCTGTATCTTGACATCATACAGCAGGTTTAAAGCCCAGACTAGAGGATCTTCTAACTGAACAACAAGGATCTGAAGTGTAGATTGATTTAGTGCACAGATGGGTTTGAGACTGTTCACTTTCTGGACAGGGAAGTTTGGAAACTGACATGAGTTCAAGCCCAGAAGCCCTCATCCATATCTACAGACTTCGAGAAAGTTTTTCATCAGGTCAGAACTTTTTAGCTTGGCAACCACTCTGCTGAGATCGGTGCTGAGGATGTAGACAGCACTGTCTTGTTTTCCATCTGCCTGTCTGTCTCCATCTGTTGTTCCCGGTCTTAGAATTCAGACGTAAGCTCCTTGGGGGAGGAGACCTCCTTTTCTGATTAATTTATACAGCTCTTTATCACAGTGGATCTATGAGTGTGGCTCCTAAATGCTACTTCAGTATACAAGGTTAATATATATTGGAAGTATTTTAAGTAAAACCATGATAAAGGAATTCCCTTTCTCCTTCCATCACAGCATTTTAGTTTGCAGAAGTCTGTCCTCTGACTGTGCATGTGCAATGGATCTGAGCATGTTTTGTTGTTTTAGAGATGGCATCATGAGGCAATTGCCTGCGGAGGCTAGGAGATATTAGGAAGCAGCATTTTAACAACTTCCATAAAATGGCATTAAATTTGGCAAACTCATGTGCAAACAGCAAGAAGAACCCTCTGGGGAGGGCTGTTAAATGCCTTCGTCACTTAAATGCATTTAAACATTGTGTTTAAATGAAGGCAGGAGGAGTGAGATTAGCTCTCACTGTGTATCTCCCTCCCCTGCACTGCATAGTAAAAAGCATACAGACTTCTCCTTGTCAAAACCAATCGCCCTCCCATAACCCTTCTGTCACTTTAATGCAGATGAAAAGCAACAAAGCATTAATTAATTACCTTTAAAAAAGCAATGAAGATGTTGGCAGCGGCAAGTACACTTGTAATAACATTTCAATGCAATTACATTTGAATCAGAATAGAAATTGGTTTTGTAGAGTACTTTCTGTATCTGGGATATCCCTGAGTACTTCACAGCAATGATTTTGATGTGGATGGAACTGCAGATGTGTAGGTAAACAGCAGCCATTGTTGTTCCCACATGAGAGCTCTCATACACCTTCAGATATATATCATGGTGCTATGGGACTTCTCTTTCAGAAAAACGCTATATGGGATAATTAGCTTGGAGGAGATTGATCAGCAGGATGGACAGAAGGGATTTCTCTTTCATATCTTCTCCGAAGGAGCCCAAGGGTTCCGTGACTAAGACATGAACTGGTGACCCTCCTTTCTTCCCCCTCTCTGACTTAAAGAACAAAGTGCTGTTTTCTGCCTATCGCAGGCACAAAAGAAAAATGTGACCCAGAGAGACAGAAAATGCAAGAGAAGAAGCAAGCATGAAAGAGACATGGACATTGCTTAGCTGCATCATCTGCATCTTGTCTGAAATCATTAATGTCTCTAATCCTCCATGTGGTGTATAGGAAATAGAGTAGATATGCATCTCAGGCGCTTTTCAGTGGTGCCCAGTGCCAGGACCAGAGACAGTGGGCACAAACTGGAACACAAGAGGTTCCATCTGAACACAGGAAGCTGCTCTTTACTATTCAGTGACAGAGCCCTGGCACACGTTGCTAAAGAGTGCTTGTGGAGTCTCCCTCCTCGGAGATCTTCAAAAGCCTCCTGGATATGGTAGATAGACCTCATGTCTGGGTGTCCCTGCTTGAGCAAGGGTTGGACCAGATGACCTCCAGAGGTCCCTTCCCACCTCAACCATTCGTTAATCTCATAGGGTGGTTTTACCAAACAAAGGAGGCACAGTCCTTAGCAGATCCTCATAGTAGTGTGCACTTGATAACTAAAAATGTTACAGGCCTGTCCTGTGGAAGATGTACAAAACAGACTCTTCTAATAGGCTCTGTACCTCGGCTTGCACAGAGCAAGAGGAAGAGAGCTGCATCTCCAGTCTGTTAGGGGAACATACATAGATATGTACCTTATCTCCTTAAATTAAGCTGCTCAGGGGAGACGGCAGTGTGTCATGAATACTCCACCTGTCTCTTAGTAGTGCAGGAGTGAAAGGACTGCCTGATACGGGGGAGCTGTGATGATGGGGGCTCCCTGTGGCAGAGCTGTGGCCCACAGACTGGGGTTCTGTGTCATATAATGCAATGCCAGTATGAGCAGTAATAATTAAAAAAAAAAAAACACGTGGCCCTGTGGTCTCTTCAGTCCAACTACCAGAGTTCCTGTGACTGGAAATGACGTGACATCAGGATGCAGGTTTCACCTTCTGTCATGGTTTCCTGAGCTTTCCTTGTTTCTTTGTTTTTGATACAAGTCCTGTCTCACTTTTAAAATTATCTCATATAGAGCTGATCTGAGATTGTCTGGGCTTCCCAGTGTGGTGTTACCCAGTTGGGCAGCTGAACTCCACCATAACTGTTCTCTCACTCCCCCTCCTCAAAGGGGAAGCAGGAGAAAATGCGATGAAATGGAAAAAAAAAAGGGGGCTCAAAGGCTGAGATGAGGACAGGGAGATCACTCAACAATTATAATCACAGGCAAAACAGACTCAATGTAGGGAGATTAGTATAATTTATTGCCTATTCGTCAGGAGCAAACTGCTCCAGCATGGGTCCCCCACGGGCAGCAGCTCCCCCCAGGCCCCCTGCTCCTGCGTGGGCTCCTCTCCACGGGCTGCAGCTCCGGCCCGGAGCCTGCTCCTGCGGGGGCTCTCCATGGGCCGCAGCCTCCTCCAGGCCACATCCACCTGCTCCACCGGGGGCTCCTCCACGGGCTGCAGTGTGGAGATCTGCTCCGTGTGGGACCCATGGGCTGCAGGGGGACAGCCTGCTCCACCAGGGGCCTCTCCACAGGCCGCAGGGGAACTGCTGCTGCGTGCCTGGAGCACCTCCTGCCCTCCTGCTGCACTCACCTCAGGGGCTGCAGGACTGGTTCTCACCCCTCTCTCCTAGCTGCAGTTGTGCACCAGTTTTTTTCCCTTTCTTAGATCTGCTCTCACTGAGGGACAAACGACATTGCTCATGGCTGGGTTCTGGCCAGTGGCAGGTCCCTTTGGAGCAGGTGGAGCTGGCTCTTATCTAACATGGGGCAGCTGCTGGGCTCTGCTCACAGAAGGCACCCCTGCAGCCCCCTGCTACCAAAACCTTGCCATGTAAACTCCATACATTCAGGCAAGGAGCTGTTGTCCCATAGCACAGAGGCCTCTGATTCACTCCTCTCTGTGATGAACACTTACTTTCTATCTGTGAGATTTTGTTGTTTGTCCATTCCTTTTTTTTTTTTTTTTTTTCTTTTTCGCTCTCTGATTCTGGAATTGAAGTGGAAAGTAATAGGAGCAGGACAGCTGTCTCCGTTCTTCCTGACCAGTTTAATGGGCCTGCGATTTCATTGTGTAGCTGTTAGCGCTTGAGTTTTTTTCCAGCTCTCCCCTGCCTCTCAGTTGCGTGTTGCACAAACACAAGCTTGTGTGCAGTGAGAGTGCACATTGCTCTGCACGTACAAAGGTGGTTTGTAACGGGAAATACAAGAAATATTGTTCTCATAATGAATAATCCCTGAGTATCTATGAAAAGTGCTTTTCTATTGTGATGATGCTTCAAAAAAACAGGATTAGAAGGTTCTGCTGTAAGTATATAATGTTAGTTTGTTCTCCCTGCTGTTGGGGTTTCTCTTGGAAAAAAGATGTTATTTTTTTCCCCTCTGCTCATGGGAATTGTGGTCATCATGTAACATTTTCTGGTATATGCCTTCCATGGGTGGACAAAGCCACTGTTGAGCTTTGGTCAGTCCTTCATTACATAGTAAAATGTTCACATGTGAAGCAGAAAAAATGGAAGCAAAATAAATTTGCAGTCTGGGGTTCAGCTGCTGGAACAATAAATAGTATCTTTTTGACATAGAACCTAATTCCACTTGGTCTTCAGATTTTAATGATAAACCTGACACTAATCAAGCATGCGTCCTGACAGAAGATCATGTCACATGTCCACATTTTATTTTGTTCATGTACATTGTCTATTTCAACCTGTTTCTGTTTCGTTCTCTCTCTCTTTCCAAAATAAAAACCAGAAATGAACTTTTGCTGTAAACTGTCAGTCATTGTGCACATACTGATAGGAGCAGTTTGTTAGCTTCAGTTGTATTTTCAAGGGGAATGGCTTAGGAAGGGAAGAACTTAAATGGCCAAAACACTTGCCGGTGAAGCCTCGTCCTTGCACATTTTCCTGGGATTTGCTCCTGAGTTGTTCCATTGTCCAGAGTAATATTCTCATATACAGTGGGGTGGGTGAGGATGAACATGCTCTTTATGCAGTAAAAAGTTCCTGTTGTTCGCACAGATCCAGCTCTGGAATAGTGGATTTAGTCCTCACTACAAGCAAGCCTTGAATAAGGATGTCTTATGGAGTTACCTTTTTTGTTTTACAGAGTTAATTCCTTGTTTTCTTTTTCTTTGCAGCTAGAACATATTCAGAAACACATATGGTATATGTAAGTAACACTTTTTGAATTCACTTTTGCATGCATTCAGTATTAATCATGTTATGGGGGCTGGTATTCTCGTGATCTATGACAAGAGAGATTGGAGTTTGAAAGCAGCTTTCACACAGGTGGAGAAAGGGGCAGAGGATGGGAAGGCATCTAATGTGTTGGGTTTTTTTACCCTCTGCTGCTAGTATAATTTCATCTCTATAGATTCAAGCTAGGAAATATGTATGCAGTGACTAACAGTTGTCTGAAATAAAACATTTAGTCCACCAACTTGTTGTGTTAAAAAGATATCTGCAAGTCATCACCACTGAAAAAACCCACAACCTAACAGCCGTATTTGGTTTGCTCTTCAAGTGCTCCAGAGAATCCCTTGTAATACCTTCTTGACAAGAAAGCTTTTGCTTGTTCCTTCTTGGCATCTTGGCTTTCCAAGTAGAAACAAAAATTATTATATTGATAAGTAAGCACCTGTGAACAAGAGATTTTCTGTCTCATAATCCCTACTGCTTCACAGCAAGCTAAGAGGCTGCTTCTGACCTTGTAACCTGTTGATGTGAGAGTAGTTCTGTGACTTGATTAAAAGCAGCAGTCTTGACAGTGAAACAGGAGGTCTGTGATAAAAGTACATGCCTGTTGAGTGGTTTGGGTGTAAGGAAGATTGATAGCTTTTAAAAGTGACCTTGCACTCTGTGTAGCCCTAATAGTATTTAAAGAAACCTAAGTAAATAACATTTTTTGTTTGTACTCACGATAACCCAATCAAACTAAGGAGAATACTTCGCAGATATTAAATAAGGAAATTATGCTTTGATACTTGCTTCTGGGGGTCAGCGTTCCTACACACTCCCTGGGTGGGTGATAAGAAAAGTCCTGCCTTCATAATCCTTCTCTCATTGCTCTTGGGAAATATTTGAGGATGATATGAACTGATATTTAAGCCTGTCACCAGGAAGAAAAAACACCTTTGTTTTGATTTGTTTTGTTTTCTCTAAATCTATCTTATGGGCACTGTTCACTTGCTGGCTTCACTGACTTCAGTAGGACCCAAGGGCATTCAACAGTTTGTAGAATAACATGTTTTGTTCTTAGTTCACCTGAAATGGTGGCAGCACTCTGCCTGTGGCTTTTTCATGCGCTCTACAGTTACCGGCTGACATGGCACCTTTTAAAATCAGAGAAGGACTTGAGTCTTGTTTGCTACAGGTTTGTTTTTTTTCAGCTCTGATGGATAAATGTAAGAGAAATTGAGGGGGAAAATCTCTAATTGTAAATCTGAAGTAGCCCTCCTGTAAAGTCGCACTAGAAATTCCAGAAGTAAATTCTGGTTCTGTAAGACTGGACAGCTGATCCCCTTTGTTTCTTTATGGAGTAAGATCAGCTGACTTCAGTTTCTCTGTGCTTTAATCAGAAGTGGAATAGGAAATAAAATTAAATGTCATTGATCACTTCTATTATTACTGTAACCATCCTCAAGATTTTAACCTGGAAGTTTTCGCCTCAGAGGGTTATTGTCCCCGGCTCACGTGCACAATTAGGCAGGTGTTATTTCATGACTTTATTCTAGATTTTAAATATGAAGATTTTTTTCTTTGCAGACATAAGCGTTAGAACGTTTTCATGCACTTCTTGATGAAGGTCAGATTCTGTGATGACTGGCACAGTGAACAGGTTTTTAGCCTGACGGAAATGGCATCTGAAGCCATTCTCATAAGTATAAGCTGAGTTTCGCAAAAGCAAGTGCCTCCTACACTCCTGCTATAGTCAATAAAGAGAGAGAAAGGCTCCTCCAGAAATCTGTTCAGATTGCCTAAAACAAAGTTTCTGCTCAAAATAGCTTTTTAAAGCTATATTTTTAAGGCTCTCTCTCTCTCATTCTCTACTGGCCATGGATTGACCTAAGGAGGTTAACCTCCTTTGGCTAAATTTAGTCTGTGAATAACTTTACCACCTCCAAAACTCTACTGCTTTCATCTGGTAATGTTTCACAGCCTCTTTGCATTCATTTTGCCTGGAAATACTGATGCTGACAGAGAAGGAGTGGTTACAAGTGTTTGCACACTGTAGCTGTTTTGCTCACATCTTTCATTTTCTCCTTACTTCACTTAACACTACTGTCCCATGTTAAATCTTTATTCTTTGTCATATATAAGTTGCTGACCTGAAGGTTGTTCTCAGAACCCAATAAGTCATTTCACTTAATTCTTCAAATAAATATTCAGGATTTTGTAAAACTGGGGAAAAGGTTTAATTGCAGTCTCAGCGGACAGAGAAGGAGGTCTTGAAAGTTGAAATCATGATTCACAAGCCTATAAAAAAGAAAAACCAAGGAGAAACCTTTCATCACCAGCCTCCAGTTCTTCTTACTCTCCCACCCAAATTAATTCAGTGAGTTTTTTTAAGCCTTTTTAATTTAATTCATTTATTTTTACTTCAAGCACAGGTTATCTTCAATCAGCAAATAAACAGCAGATGTTTTCACCTCTTTGTACTAAAGCAAGATGGCAAATAAATTTAGCTATTATGGTAAATGCATACTTCAGTAACACTGAATTATTGCCCTAATTGTGGAGGTACCAAATTTACTAAAATCAGAAGAAGAATGGTATCAGTGCTGCTTCACTTTGCTCTGATGTAAATGTGCATCTCAGTGAGATTCACAAGGAAATTTCATGGAGAGACTGAAAAAGTCCGCCCTGTTCTGGAATCACATCCATTGTATGCACCATTCCTCACAAAAGAGGCAGGGTTTAAAAGCAGTAATTACATTCATGCAGGCCTTTAAAAAATATACGTGATTTGCAGTATTCATTGGGTGACATTGTTTGATGTCTATGTGGGTTGAAATGCAACAAATTTGTCACTCTCTACCAGACTGAGAATGGAACAGGCAATACAGGCATGCCAATCACAGCACAGACCGGTGATTTTCATTTCCCAAAGCACTGAATGCATTGCCAAATGATGAGGCACCTCTTGCAGATTTTTCTGGTACCTGATGAGGAGGTATGAATATTCCTGCCTATGTCTGAGGCTGACCAGGTGCCGGGCATAAGGAAAAGCCACTTTTCACTGCACAGAAGATACCAAGTTGTGCTCTCTAGAAATGGCACCCAAGCTGATAGCTGTAAAAGATGCTTGCAGGTGATATTCTGCTGTAGGCTAGGGCAACAAGTAGGCAACCCAAAATTTCTGGGAATTTTCCAAAACAATAATTTCTTCTTAGTCTCTTAAATTACCTTAAGGACCTCTGTTTTTAATGTAATAAATTATTAATGAAGTCTGTTCCTTCTAAAAATGAACTCCAGATCATTAAAAAACAAAATCTCAGCTGCTGTCCGAAGGTCCATCCTGCAAGAATTTATCTTAATGACAATATCATCAGTGGCTTTAATAGCCAAGGTTATGGTCTAGTCTTTGCTTATTACCTGCTGGGAGCTAAATCTTGACACACTTTGACTAATAACCAGCTTTAAGAGTAGCTACCTCCTAAAGACAGGGCACTCATGGAGTAAGATATTTCTTTAGTTGGACAAGATTTCCAAATTTAGCCATTAGATTCAGGACCATGTTGTCATTGCACAAGACATAGAGACTTCTGTGAGACTCCAAGGAGGCATCAGCCCCATAAACAACAAATGCAGCCTGGACCCGATAGTCACACATTGACATCACAGAAAGGAAAGGGAAGACCTCACCTGAAGAATTTGAAAGCCTCAAGGTCACACAGAGCATCCACTGAGAAATAGCGAAGGGCCCGTATAGACAGTTTCTCCAACCAAAACACCACCACCACCAAACCCACCTCTTTAGGTGGATAGAGTTGACCTAGGTTGCTCCTTTCCCAGCTAAACAAAAGCAAAGGTTATCCAGGGTGCCTGCAATATGTAGCATTTGGTCTGTTACAGATGTCATGACATCTTGACATGTTTCTTACAATAAGGGCTTTTAACTGCAACAAATAATCTGCATTTCCTGAGTCCAGTCAACAGAGTGAGAGGATCGTGCAGGAAGCCTGTGTTAACTACTTTCAAAGAGTAATATGCTCTACCACTAATGTATGTTCCTAGGTTTGCCACTGACCTCAGGCATCATGCTTGGGCCAGAAGTTTCAAATTTGCATTTCTGAAGAGAAGCAGAGTTTTATTTAGGAATATAAATAAACAAACTGGTTTCCTAAAAAAAATCCTCTAAAGTGTGTTAAATATATACCTCAACAGTGAGATCTCTTAAATCACCTTGGAAGTTTCTGAGTACGAAATGGTTGCAGTGCTGGTTGTAAAGAGCTGGTGAAACGCAGCGAGGGTTTGTTCTCACAGCTCGTTGTTTGAGGGGGAATCGTTCAGCTTGCGCTTCCCAGCCCGACAGCCTGAGTCTGGCCTGCTGATGAGACAGCATCTCTAAAACCACGTAGTGTTGTAGAAATGTTTGGCATTAGGATGCTGAACAGCTGCTTACATTATGAGGGCACTGGTAAGTGAAGTTCCTACTGCTTTTCTGACTGAACACAGACATTTCTCATTAAAGACCCAAATCCACAAGGTGCTGGTCATTCTCAGCCTTCATGGTGGTGTCTTCTGAAGAGAATATCTGTCTGGTTGCGAGATCTGGTCTCTCAGTGGGGATTTAACAAGCTATTTCCATATGTTGCTGCAGGCTGTGTTTCAGAGTACAGGTTCATTTGTGACTCATGTTTCTTTTCTCTCCTTCTTTCCCTGCCCCCTTTGTCTCTCTAATCTTCTTTCCTCTGCAGAGGTGGTAAGAATGAGCCAGAACCAGAGCAACCAATCCCTCGAAAGGTGCAGATTCGTTCTCTCCCTTCCTTGGAGGATATCGATCCAGACGTGTTAGATAGCATGCACTCGTTAGGCTGCTTCCGTGACCGAAATAAACTCTTACAGGACTTGTTGTCAGAAGAGTAAGCACTTGCTCAGTCTTAATATCAGTTGGGTGTCCAGGGGCTGGGATGCTTACAGACCTGGGGAAAGGTGGAAATCATTTTACTGTGTCTCTTGCTATGAGGGACTTGTAGCAACGTCTCACTCTCTAGCTGCTCAGCAGCCAGTGATGTTCTGGGAGGGAGCAAGGGGTCACTGAACTTTCCTAACACTTGGTGTCAGCGGAGGAATATTGTTGTCTCTTCCCTTGCTGCTAGGCATGGTCATTTCACAAAAAGATGGGTCTTGCAGTCCAGACGGGGAGGTGTTGGTGCTGCTATTTGTGTTGGATATGCCTTTGTGGGCAAATTGTTACTTATTTCAAACTTATGCCTGAGAGCTGCTGTGTTTCCTGAGGTGTTACCAGGGACACGTGGTGGAAAGAGCACACAGAGGCTCAGGAAATATGTCTTGTGCCACTCTCCAGCTTCTTGTGGATGTGTTACCTCATCTATCCTGTGGCTCTGTTCCAGATGCGTAATGTGGGAATCGTATTTCCTTCTCTCACAAGCTGCTTGTTGGAGACAGCAAGGTTCTCAAAAGCTTTGTGGGTTATATATCTAGTTGGCAGGCATTTCCAGCTTATTTAGAATAACTGTAACTATTTGTTTGATGAGAAAGGTTTATTTACACATTGTTGCTTTTTTATCTTCAAATTTAAAGATATTTTCATTTTTTTTCAGAGAAAACCAAGAGAAAATGATTTATTTTCTTCTGCTTGACCGGAAGGAGAGGTATCCCAGTCATGAAGATGAGGATCTTCCCCCTAGAAATGAAATAGGTACTACAGATAAGACCTCTGTCATCACAAACACATCTTAAGTAGTTCCTCTTCATCTTTTTGTTTTTTAATATCCTCAAACCCTAGCATTACTATTACTTTCCTACTGAAACAGTGCACAGCGCTAGTGAGAATCTGCAGCCTGAGGCAGGCAGGTCTGTTTTCTGGTTACAGGGATTCATTTTTCTGGACATAATCTGTGTCAGTGCAGAAACATCCAAGTTGGTTTTGAACCAGAAATCATAAAAAATACCATGTGGACCCACAAGCTGCCTCTATGCAAGTAGGTGAAGTTTAGGACCATTGTAATGTAGTGGCAGAATTTTCTAATTACTAATCTACATGCAGTATTGCAGAAGCATTGCTTCTGGACTTGTGCTAGTAAGACTGTGTAGCATTACATCCCGATAAAGTTATGTGTGTACACATCCTCTTTTCTGTAGGTAAATACATACACTGTTAGAAGTATGAGTAATATCACTTGCCTGTTTATAGTACATACATTATACTACCATGTTTTTAGACTATCTTAAAAAGATTTTAAAAGCTTAATAGCAGTAAGATTACATATTTTATAAAACTCCTGTGATAATGTTTTATTTCTGGAGAATTATTTGTTAGTATTTTAGAGTGCTGTTGATCACCAAGGACTACACTAATCTAGACAACAGGAAAAATGCTCCCCTAAGGAGCTAACTATGTAAGTGACTCTTGCTCTGTAGAGTGACAAAAGTTTAACTAATAAAGCATTACTCACTTCTGTCAATGACCTGAAATAGCATTTTTATATACTAGTGTTGTGATTTTTAGATCTTGTATTTCAGCACTTTGAAGGCTAGAAGCAAAGTGCTCTTCATTCTCACTGGAAAGCCTGTAATCTCCCAGGCCTACAGGGCAGTGGTATATTGAACTATACGTTTGCTAATACTGAACTGAATTATTACATTATCGAAGTTCCAGGCTCCAGGCCCTATAATTTTACAGGGAAATCTCATCTGTGGGGGATGAAATGGAAATTCTGAGTCAACACAGTAATTTTTTAAACACTTACCTGGATGGAGCTGCAGAAAGTATGTTAGCAAGCATCCTGACGAAGATGGGTTGTTGTGTCTACTGCGGGTGCTCCGGTCAAAAGGCCCTTTCTCAGTGCAGTTTGTCTTCTAACACTTTATTCATCAGCTTTTGACTCAGATTGTCCTGCAATGCAAAGACACCACCATCTTGTTTTAGAAATGCTTCTGTCATAAGAAAAGAAGCAAGATGACTAGAATGTTCATATCCAGCATGTAAGTGAATACACAGCTATGACCGTAACACAGCATGTATATCTCTTACACATGTATTTTCATGTGTTGAACTGTTCTTCTCTCCTGATTTTTTTATTTTTTTTTTTTGTACAAGGAGTGAAAATGTTCCCCATCAGGAAAACACTACAGTGAATGTATCTTTGTGCTGCATTAACACATGTTAGACTTGGAGCATTATTCTTTGAGAGTTTGTAAGTTGTATTTTGTCTTCCACAGGGGGTTTCCACCTCCTCTGTTCCCAGCAGTATTTCTGAGAACATGGGGCAAGGTTTAATTAAGAGCAGTCATGCTTCTGATGAGTATCTCATCATTAGCCATTAGCAATGGCTTTGCACAAACAGAGAAGAGCAGAGAAAAGGTAATGGATTTAATATTAGCAGGTTGAAGAAACCACATTTGTGAGAGTTATGTATTGCCTGAGCTCTTGCCAGGGGAAAAAAAATAAAAAAGGTGCACCTCATTATATTTTGCTTTTCCCTCTTTCTTCCAAAACATGGAAATGAGAAATTTCTCAGTAAAATATGTGAATGTCAACTAATGTCTCCCTGAGCAAAAGGCTTCTGTGTGGTGGAAATTCTTAATAAACCAGAGAACAAGAGATTGAGCCAGAGTTGCCCTATTAGGATGTAAGTGCCTCGTCCAAACTCAGAAGATGAAACTTTCCTGCCTTTCAGATAAATGCTGTTATAATTGGATTATTATCTACATGATACTGCCTTCCTCCGTAAAAAAGAAAAAAAAAAAAAAAACCTTAAGAATGGCTTCACTTTTCTGATGTGAAATGAAAGGAAAAATACATCTCCAAAACTACCACATCCAGACCAGGACTTGAATGTGGGTTTTTGTTTTGTTTCCATGTGAAATAGTTCCAGAGACTCAAAAACAGAAGTATGCACATTCGCGGTTTTCCTATTTTTAATTCCTGTGCTGCTGCAAAATCTCCAACTGTTCTTATATGCCACCACTTTAGTCTTTATGGCAGGATGGCTGTGTACTTTAGCATCTTTAGACTTGACATTGATGACAGACTCAGTACCCTGTGGTTTCTTATTCAGACCTTTTTAAAAAATATGTACAGTACTTGACAACCTTAGCCATGTATAGTGTAGGTTTGTAGCCAATTTAAAGAGGAATCAAATACCACTGTTAGAAGACCAACTACGTCGATGCAAACTTCTGGATGTATTTTCCGTCAAACCTTTGTGAATTGCTGTTGTTGAATTTATGGGTGTGTTTCAGCACCTGCTCCTTTTGCTTATTCCCTCTATTTGAAAGTTTAAAATACAGATTGGAAATCAGTATCTTCCAACATATTGAGCAAAGATTGATATAAAAGAATGATTTAGCTTGTTAGCAATACCCTTATCTTCTTTAATTGCTCTGTTGATTCCCTTATAGTCCTTCTGGCTACTATCCTTCTTTCAAGCTTTCTTTTTTTTGACGGCTGTACAAAACATTGTTCAAATCTTTGGCTCATTTTTCTTCAAATTCCTTTTTAGCTCTCTTTTAATGTCCACCTTATATTTGGCCTAACTGTCACTTTTGCAACTGTCACTTGGTTGAATTGCCATTTTCTAAAGTGTTCTGTTTTGAACATGCATGGATGAAATTGCCTTTAAAAATATCTTCTCGTATAATGTTTTTCTTGCCTTTTTCCTTCTTGTTTAGACTCTATTATTAACTAACCGTGATGCAGTCTGAGCTTACTCATCTCCTTTCTTTTGACTTTAGCTGCTTGCTTCATCTTCTTTCTTCATTCTTTTTTGTCATCTTCCTACTTCATTTTTTTCCTTTCTTTAATTCAACTGCACTTTTTTCCTTTCATTTCTAATGTCTCATATCCCTCTAGGAATCTTTATATTTACTCTCTTGTGGATACCAAACTTAATTTCATCCTGGTTATGTGAGTTAGTCGTCTGTAATCACACTTCTTATACCAGCATTTGTACTGTAGGATGGATCCTTTCTTGTTCTTTGAACTTGTTTGAAGAAGCAGGAATTTGAAATGTCTAAATCCTGTCCTAGCTTATTATTGACCACTTCTCTGTGTGCAACTGAAGTCACTCAATACAACTGTTTTATTAAGTTTATCTTCCACTGTTTTTTCCTTAACTTTATGCACTGAATTTTTTCCTACTGTACATTTTTATTACTGAAAGTAGTTTGAAATGGAGTGAGATACAACTGTTTCTATTCTAACTCATTTTTAACAGGCGAATTATTATTATAATACAAATAATACTTATACAGTAACACACTCGGTTGTTATTACTAGCCCGTTTGCATTAGGGCTGTATTTACTCATGCTCATTGTTTCAAGAATAATCCCTGCGTCAAGGGAACCATATTCTAAAAAGCATGATGTAAGAGAGAGAAGAAACAAGCAAGTAGGCAGGAGCTGAGGAGGTCAGGGTAATGAAAATAATACCAGACTAGGCGGTAGTGACGTAACTGTGGCAGTAGTGATATAATTGTCAAATATAGCGTTATTGGTTTTACAAAGGAATCCTGGCAGAGGAAGAAGCCTTAGAGACTGGACACTGTGAGCCTCTTTTTGACTGAAGAGGTGAAGAATGCCTTTTCTTACAGGTGGTCACTCTCCACTAAAATTAAAAATGCACCTATAAACAGAGGCAGGGTACTGAAATAGCCCAATCAAAGCAAGAAAATCTTTCCCTATTTATTTTTCTGCTTTCCTCTTTACTGTTTTCATGCTATCAGATATGTTAGTAATAAAAGAACTCAGCAGGTCTGCATTTGGCTCCCTGCATCACCATGGAGGTGTGTAAGATTTGGCAAGTCACCTTAGACCACTTTCTGTTATGCAGTTTGGTATCTAAAGACTCTTTCCAGAGCAACTTAGGTGCTTCTCAAAACTGCAGTAAATGTTTGTCTGCACCTTTAGGTATGAAATGCCTTTAAATATCTCATTCTTATACCCCAGTTTTCACTCTGTAGAGTGAAAGTAGCACTTCCATACATCATAGGAATGTTACACAATAAAAAGTATAAAGCACTTCAGTTACTGTTGCAGTAAAAGCTGTATGATGACCTCCGAGATAAACTTCAGTAGCTCTCATCAGAGATTCATCTCAGGTAGACAAGAATGTTTAATTTGTAATGCTGAAGGAGGAAAATATAACACAGCAGGGAAAACTGAAATCTAATCTTGAAGATGCAAAAAAAAGGATATGTTTTCAGAAGAGAATGTGAGTCTGAATTTAGAATCTACTTATGTCCTTGTGTCATGTTAAATTTAGCTAGCATGGACATTGAAAGCAAGCTCTAGCAACCTGAGTGCATGTGCAGAATCCCTGGATGGCATACACTCTGGCTAACAGCTTCTGCTATAGCCCATGCTATCATCTTGCTATTACTGTTATCAGCTTTGTAAGGTAATTTGTGCAGGCTGTGCTATAGTTGTACCTTTATTTTACAGTGCTCATACATTCAGGACAGTAGCAATACTCCTTTTTTCTGCAGATGGATTGCAACTTATGTCTTAATGCTTGTAAATTTGGAAGAAAAGAGACCGCAAATGTTCATCCCCATCATGAAGATACCTATCTCTGTAGGGGGGTGTGAGAGTGAGATTGTTGAGAAAGGACTGATCCAACATTTGTGAGGTAAATCACAGCCAGATTCAGCTGACAGTGTTTTCTTTTCATAAAGATCCCCCCCGGAAGCGTGTGGACTCCCCAATGCTGAACAGGCATGGGAAGCGGCGGCCAGAAAGGAAGTCGATGGAGGTTCTCAGCGTGACAGATGGCGGCTCCCCAGTCCCTGCTCGCAGAGCTATTGAAATGGCACAACATGGACAGAGGTGGGTCTCTCCTTTACCCAAGAGCTGAGAGTCCCTCCTGGGTTTGTTACCCTCTTTTATGTTGTACATACAAAGGAGCTGTGGAGCTTTTCTATTCATAGCAGCACTCATAACAACTTCCAAGCACACTTGCAACATGATCTGGCAGTCAACAGCGCTTATGCACACAGGAGCAGAAGCCCTGCCAGGGGCTTAAGAGCTCTGTTTGCTTGCAGCTATTTCTCAGGAAACTGCTCTGTCTTCTGGGCAAGATTCATCTCATCTCATTTTAATTGTCCAGAACATAGGGATTCAGTCTGAGCTGGATGCACAGGCTGTCACTCTAGGTAGTGGGGACAGATGAGGTCTTTGAAAGATCTTAGATACATATGTCCTCTGTTCCAACACTCTTAGGATAAGTTATGCTCTGGTCATTCTTCTCTGTCTCCATAGCCTACAGCAGGAATCTAGATGACTCTCTTGGATTAGGTACCTAGCTTTTAGGAACCCGAAGTTAAATGAGATGAACCTCATGATCCATGTTGTTAGAACAGCTTGACTCTGGAAAGCCCTGTCCTATCTGTGGATACCTCTAAAATGTGCTGTCAGAGCCAACATGCATCTGACCCCCATAAATTACCACCTGTCTGTAAAGCAATGAAATGAGTATAATTTTACTTCTTTTCTCTCAGAGAAAGTGTTAGTCTTGTGGAGAAACAGCAGAGGAGCATGGTGTTTCCTCAAGGCATGCTCTGGGAGAATAAGTGAACTGTAGAAGTTCACTTATACGAATAATGGAAGTTGTTTCCTCAATCACTATGCCTACCCTAAGGGAAGCACATGCATTTGGTTTTACACTTGTATAAATGAATCAGTACTAAAGAACATTTCATAAATGTGTATGCTGTTGATGCTGTAACTTCTGTTTCAGCTTTATGACATGATTACTTTTGTTTAGCTGTTAAGATCTGCTCAAAATGAGCTTGCTGTGCCTGCTCAGAAACTCCCTTTGCTGACTGAGAACTGTGTGAAGAACATGGAATGATTTCATGTCCAGAGGCCCCTAGATCTGCTGGAAAGTTTTACTGACAACTGTTGCAGTTCAGTCTATAGAGAGGAAAAAATGTTGGTTTTGAGGATCTTGCTAGGACTTCAGACCTAGCATGGCCTTGAGATACACTGCCAGAAAGATTTTTCATTGTATTGTAGGTTGGAAACCTGTCTCGAGTGTGTGGTTTGCTTTGATATTTAATGAGGTCTGGACTAAGGAAGCATTTAGGGCAGGGTGTATTCTCAGTGTTCTTCATAGGCCTCAAAGTGATAGGGATTAATGCAAGACTGACAAACAGTTGCTCACTCCTTGTTCAACTTAGTGTTTAATCTGGTATCCGGTAGAGGTCTGGGCCATGAAGCTCCCAGAAATCAGCCAGACAGGTGAATCACTTCTCCCCACCCCAAGGCTGCCTGTGAGTTGCAGTACTCTGCAGCTGTTTGCAGTAACTGTCCAACTGGGCGGAACAAATAGGAAGGGGTGAGATGAACAGTCGAAGGTAATGATTCAGTCATGTTCATCCAACCTAGAACGTGTTAGATTGATCCTGAAATTTTCTGAGAGCTGAAATCTTCTCTTCCAGCTCTCAGCTTTGCTTTTGGATTCAAAAACGCTGAAGAAGCAAAGCTGCATCTCATTATCCAAAGTATTTCTTTGGCTTTTAAATGTCTCACTCAATTCTGCAGATGAGAAAGCATTTAAAGCCAAACATCTGAGATGAGTGCAGAGCAGAGGAGGCACATACCCAGGCGACGTATCAGTAAGGAAGGACTTTGGCTCATAGGAAGAAGTGAAACATGCCAGGCACAAAAGAGATAGAGGGAAATGCATACCACACAGCTCAGAGCTGGACATAAAGGTGTGATTAAGGGTGGAGGAAGGGATGTAATAACACCATGATTGATGATGATGAGCTTGGTAGAGCTTATTTTGGAAGGGGTTAAATGGAAGATGTTATTTTACTCTATGTCTGAGCTTCCATAATTCATACCATTCCACATCCACAGACGGCACATTTTGTGTTGCTGGCAGCACAGTCGTTTATAACGTGAACTGGCTTCATTAACAAACACCACTGCATGGGGATTGTCTGGGGACGATGCATTGCTGATGGGGCACCATCTGTCAGAGCAGTCAGTAACAAAATGACAAGTGCCTTCCACCAAGACTGAAGGATTTTTAATGGCTAGCTGCATATTATTTTCCATTAAATGACCCACTGAGAGTGGATTTTACAGCACTAGGTCTTAGATCCCAGAAGTGAATGCTTTTTTTTAAGAATGGCATTTTTTTGTTCTGGATAGATGACTGTTCAGTGCTTTTATCCTATAATACTAGGAAAACAGGGAGGTAGACCATGGAAACAGGCCTCTTATTTAGACACAAATGACTTGTGCAATCATCTGGAGACACAGACATTACTTCTTTTTTAAGGTAGCAGAGATATTCTTCTAACCAGTGGGCAGAACACACCCATGTTTCTTGTGATTTAGTCGTATGTTCCCTTTCCCTGTAGTGAACAGATGTTTTCTTGTATAAAGGGGATTGTAACCTCTGGTTTTATGTGTCTGTGTGATGAACTGTGCTTTTGGTAATAAAATGGGGTCCTTACAAGCGTCTGGTCTTGGCTTGTTTAAGGGCACATCTTTCCATTGAGGTTTAAGTCTTGGCAGTCATACAGGCTGACAAAGTATTAGGTGAAAAGCATAGTCCTTTAGTGATTTAGTTCTGGATAGTGTAGGAGAGGAATTCAACACAAGGACCGCTTTTTGAGCTTTCAGACTCCTTGAAATGTTTGTGCTGACCTCTCCAAGTGTTCTTCATTGGGTCTTTGACTGTGTATGACAAAATAAATGTGCACAAACACCAGCCACCCTAAAACTGGTGACTAACTATTGTTGATTCATGGTTTTCGCTACTAGTTGTCAACTAAAGGTGTTCATAATTGCATCTTATTTGATTCTGCTTTTCTGGTATCCACATTTCTCAGACTATCTGGTATTTCACTGAAATGTCAAAAGAAAAGTGGTAGGTTCTGAGCGTAGTTTAACACCAGCTAATTTGTCCCCTGTGCCAAAATCAGACAGACAAGGGAGAATTCTGTGGGAACTAGAATCCTGTGGGGATATGCCAGAAATTTTCAGCAGCTTTTCTGTGAGAGTCCAAAAACTGTTCTAAAATAGGCTTCATTAACTATACATTTTCTTCTGGCTAATGAAGTGGATAGCTTGCATGAAAGATCAGCTAACATTAGAAAACAGTGTTCTGCGAAACAGTGAAGCATATTACCAGTGAAACATGTTACAGAGAGCTGCCCTTTTAGCAAGGCAGAGGGAATTTTGCTTCTAAGCTTCAGGGATTCACACCCAAGATTATAAAGAAGGACATTTCTCTATACACTGAGTATAGGGAAGAGAGCTGGGAGTAAGTGGTAATAGACGTACAAATTAGAATACAAAATGGATTACTTTTCCTCTAAGAGTCTCTGTGGCCTAATTTGAACCTTTTCCCAGATCATGCTTAGTGTTGAGATCTGCTAGAGAAGTCCGAGTAACGAGTGCTATGCAATCTGTGCCTTCAGGCACGTTCTATATCCCCTGGACAATGTGACGAAGTAGATTGCGCTTGGGTTTTCAACTGGATAGAGAAGAGCAGGGTTTACAAGTATGTTTGAGTGAAGTCATCTTAGACCTCAGAAGTCAGGTGGAGATAACGAACTTCAGCTGTGTGTAGGCTTGAGCCATAGTTGGAAAGTAAAAGAAAGGTTCCAGAGCATTACTTTAAAAGGGGAGGACGGGTTGGGGGGCTGGGTGTCCAGCATTGCTTCAGGTGACTCTTTTTTATAAATGTCCACACTAGTAACTCTGTTTTCTCGCTTTGTTCCTGCCATAGTAAAACAATGTTCAGTAAAAGCCTGGATATCTCTGAAGCCAATCCCAAATTCAACAAAGAAGAAAGGTATAAACACTGACAATATGTTCCTCTCCTCTACCTCACTGCTGAGACCTTAAAGATGCAGTACTTACCTTCTCTGTGTGGGGACATAGCTGTTCTCTCCTTAGAGAGAAACAAAGAGGGTGGGATATTTACAGTCCCACACTACATATATTTTTCTATAGTTCTATACATTTGAGGCTATCCCCAATGCAGCTTGTGACTGTACTGTTTTCCCCACTAAAATGTCATCCTGCCGTTACTTCTGGTTCAGTCCTTCCCCAAGTTAGGATGTCCAGGCTAGAAGATGTATTTGCTAGGACTGCTTTGGGAATATAAAACACTAAGAAAGGCCAGAGTGCTTCATTCCCAGCACTAGAAACAGCAGTACAACTGAGTCAGCAAAAGCAGTGGTAGGAAACTTTGGAAATCCTGACTGACAGAGCAAAATATTAAGTGCCTCTAGGTAAGAGCCAAACTCTTTAAGCAGCCTGGCTGCATCACAGAACACAAGAGGAAAAAATCATTGAAAGAGAGGGGGTTTGGAGGATGATTCCAGTCTAGCAGTCTAACAGATGCTGAAGAATAACAAAAAGAGTAACTGCCAACTGTGAATAAAGGCACAGCAGAAGACATACAGGCCACCAGATTTAGGGAGTGTTAGTGGACTCACTTAAGTTTGAGTCCATGAACAAAAAAAGAAATTTAAGAGGAGGTTGTTGGTGGATGTGGAATTCTGAAAATTGCAGTCTCAGAGGAAGAGAGTTCTTCTCTAATGTTAAAAGCTGGCATCTGGATGGATAATTCTTCATTTATAAGATGATCCTCACACATTTTGGACAAACACTCAGTTTATCTGAAATCAGCAGCTTGAGATTTAGGACTATTCCATATGATTCAGAAAGGGGAAAGCAGTGAATTCCTTAAAGGAACCAACCTGAGGACTCAGCTAACCATTCTTCTTTCCATTTCCCCTTTTAATGTAAGCCTTTCTACTTAAAGATAAATGTGGCGTTTAAGCCACAGGAGACTCCTAGGATGTAAGGACAGCCCCTGTTTTGGCCTTCTGCAGACTGAGACAGTCCTCTGTGGGCAGTGTTTCAAATCTTGAACCTGCCACAGTGAAGACCAACTACGTGTACCCACAGGAGATATTGTCCCTCACATATGTAAGGCACATTTTTTAAGATGGCAAGCTAGGTACAAGCATTGCACCCAAACCGTTAGAAGCCTCTAAGAGTTTCACAGCCATGAAGGAGAGGTGACGCAGTCTTTAGTGTCTGGGCTTTCCTGGACTGTTACCATAGACATGGAAATTGATGTTCCTTTCTGATTCCCCCTATACATAAATTACATTCTTGGAACACGTGGCACTTCTTGCGTTAAAATTTAGTCTGAAACTATTCCAAAGATTATCTCTTCCACAGTAATTAAAAGCCAGGTCCAGTAAAAGAGGTGCCTTTGCATTTTGTCTGTGGTGTGGGAAGGGTCCTTCAGATGTTACCAGCACCTTTCACGGTCCCTCTGTACTTCTCTGGCAGCTGTGTTACGGCTGTGTTAGGAGCAGAGGAAATGACCCTTCAGTAACCACTAGGGGAATTTCATAAATACACCCAGGCATTTCATGTTGCCTTTTGAAGGTGGTGTTTTTCAGAGTACAGGAGGTGAAAGTTAGGGTAGTGCACAAGGATCACCCAGGATCCCCCTCGCTGGAAGGCCAAGCTGATTTTTGAAAGGTCACATGCACTGTTCTCTCACCTCCCTCCCACTTTTAAGAGTTAGGATGAAGGACTTCGGTGGTAGGAAAGTGAGAGGAACCAAATTCTGGAGCTGTGCACAGCCACATGAAAGGAAGGGATAGGCAGTGAAGAGAAACCCAGCAAAATGGGGCCAGCTAATCATGGTGGCCCATGAAATTTTTGTCCAGTGTTTAATTATCCAACTTTATGATGTCTTTTTTTAAAGGAATACTGCATCTTTAAGGGTCCCTTCCCTCTAGATGCACATGGTTGTCTTAGTAGCTGAGGCCACTGTCCCTTTCTTTTTCTTTTTCTTTCTTTCTGACTTTCTCTTTCACCCCCTCTTTCAGTGCTTCTCTTCTTCTGTATCTGGGTTGCTGCAGCTCCGTAGTTCACTTGCTTCAGTATTGTAGGGAATGCACATGTCTGCGCTTCTGGGTCTATTGTGTCCTGGGATTGTTCATTTTTTTTAAAACTCATTTCCCTCTTCCTTTTCCCTATTGTCAATTTGCTTTCCATTCTCTTTGTTAACCTCTTAAGTGCCTTCCCTGTTGGGAAAATGACTTGAAAGAAAAATGAATCAACCTTCTTGCACCCATTCTATTTATATTTTAATCTTCTGCATGTGTGATTATGGGTGTATTTGCTGTGTAACTATACATACACGTTCCAATATACAATGGGTATCAATTTGTTCTTCTCAGTTACATCAATGTAGGTAGATTTGTACTGCAACAATTGAGGACAGCATTTGTCCCTAAATATATACAATACATATGTATTTGTATATATATGAATTAGATCTTAACCAAATTTGCACTCCAGGCCAAATCACAAATGGAGTGTCACTCAAACACACGAAAAAGAATTTACTATAATGCTTCTTTCCACTTCTCTATCAATGTGTAGCACAACAGCTTTTTCTTTCTATTCTAACTATGTTTTAATTTTAACATTTCTCACAACTGCCTTGTGTTTCCCAGCCCAGCATTTGCAATGTTCTTGTATCCGGAAGCATGGCTAGTTGCACTGAGCAGGAAACTGTGAAATCTACTGGGCATATATTAAATTTAGCATTTCTGTTGGTGACCGTCTTGTGAAGAATGGATTTTCTTCACCCAGCCAGAGGTAACTCTGGCAGCTTGGGAGCCTGTTATTGAAAACGGAGAGAAGGAGAGAGAGAAAGAGATAGAGAGGAAAAAAAGCAGGGCATCCGACTTTAAAATAATTTTACTTAATAACACACCCGATATTTTTTCACTCTTAATCTAATCTTTGTTAATGTGAAGAAGTGGTGACACTTTCCTGAGTTTGCTTACTTGCACCCCTAAAAACTCAATATTCTGACTATTCTCTTCCACCATGAGTGCTTTGATTAGCAGCAAAAAATAAAGTATATTGAAGTTTTTGATTGTCCGTAGGCATCAAAGTCAACATGCCAGAGATTCATTCTGCTTTTAGAGCTGCTGTTTCAGACTCTTTTCAGCACAGCATTGATTTATTCTGCATTCACATTTGAAAAATTTTCCTTGCAACCTTTAAGACCCAGAGACTGAATTTATTTTAAATGAAAAATGAGATCCTGGAGCACAAGATGGCATCCACAGAGATAAGTGCCGGGTTGCTGAGCTGGTATGTTCTAGCTGATCTGAATTCCTGACTATAAGACCATCATGACTAATAAGCCAGTATGAAAGCAGATTCACAGCTTGAGCTACAATCTTGTACCCTGGGCTCCCAAGCTGGCTCAGAAATGCATGCTTTAATAACCAATATGTTTCACAGTTCATTCATGGCAAAAAAAGTACTTCTTACCAGGCCAGCTTGGGGGACAGAGGGACACTACACTGAGCAAAATGGGGACAAAAAGAACAATTTCCTTTAAAACAGTCTGGTATAACTGTGCCTTATGTCAAAGTCAGAAAAGAAATGCAGCATGAAGTCTGAACCCCATTGCTCTGCTGACTGCTCTCATTGGGATTTGGCTGGGAATTTTTTTTTTACAGCCTTCGTATGTCCCTCTCCATATTCCCCAGTGCCAAAGTTGGACGCGTCTGCAGTATTGTGAGCAGGACAAAAGTTACTTTCTAGTAAATGAAACTGTCCCCCTAGTGTTCCTGGTCTCTGAAGACATAGGTACCTGTGGCAATAATTATGACCATGCAGTTCTCCAAACAGTATTTCACTCTGCTTTTCCTACTCTTTTCTCCACCTGCCTCCACATCCCTCTCTCTCTCTTTTTCTTTCTCTCTTCCCTCTCTCTTCATTTTCCCTTTCCGAGGATGGCGAGTGCTGATCCATTGGGGTAAGCTCTGGTTTTGGATTATTCCTGTTGCGGGACCTGTTGTATCTTGTAGATAAACTTTTCATTTGCATTTTACAAATACAATCCAGGTGGATATACGTCAGTGAATGAGGCTTTACAGCAGGGAGAAGCAGAGAGATGTGGGAAGAAGCATTTTTGGTGCTTTTGTGCCTGTTTGTGTGCTTTTATGTTGGAGTCACACTCCATATAATTTAATTTGGGGTTCTTTTTTGTTCTCTGTCTGTCTGTTTCAATGTCTGTGGGCACACAGAACTAATCTCAGACACTGTGCAGGTACCAGGACACCTGAGAATGAACCCCCCTTCTCCATTTAGCTCTTTTCGTATCTGTTTGGTACCTTCCAGTTAATTTTGATCCTAATTTATCTTTTTTTTTTTTTTTAAGATGAAGTTGAGTCCCATCTGTGTTATTAAAAAAATGCTGGGTATTTCCTCTCTTTTTAGTGTAGGTTTTTGTAAGAGGTGAACAGATGGCCCTAGAGACTGTTATATCTTCAAAGCTCTTTATTTTCAATAAAGAGGATATAGGTACAATTAGGTATGCAGTCACACTTCGAATTAAGGTTCCATTTATAAATACTTAACAGAAGGAGAATATTTATTAATAAATGATTTAGTAAAAACATTGTAATAGATCATTACAGACTACAGTAAAAGCTTACAAGAAGGTACAAACTGAGAAGGCTAAATAGCACCAGTAACATTTACTTCTCATGTTTGTAACATGCTTTACTATTTATTAATTCTTTTTAAACCATTTATGAATGGTTATAATTCAGTATAATTGGCCAATTAAGGGAGGTGGTGCAGTTTAACATCACCCTCTGTGTGCACTGGAAGGAAGAAGAGGTGTGTTATCAATACCCACAGTCCTTTCCCTGTGCTTTTTGCAAAGGCTTAATCTTCCAAATGGTTATTACCTTGAGTAGACCTTCTGATTTAGGCATAAGTATTTCCAGTAAGAGATGTTAAGGTTGGTATTATTTGCACAGTTGGGACTGTGAAACAGAGTAGCATTAGAGGTAGTCTGTTCTTATTCCCTAGATCAACTTCAGGGAGCAAGGAAGCACAAGTTTTATCTTTTGGACACTCAAGAGCAAAGCAATGAAACTTTGTAATACACAGTGCCTGAATGCTCACCATTGCTTACTAATTCAGCAATGGTTTCATACCCTGAACTATAGGTTATGACTTTTTATTTTTACTTGAGTGAACAAGCAAAGAGGAGTATCAAATGCCACCCAATTTATGCTTTCAGCAAACAAAAATTGGCTGGATATTTTGGCTCTGCCTTTCAAAACTACCCACAGAATCAAACCAATTCAAAATTTCTAAGGCATTTCACCCAGGGACACAAGTCAGATGCATTTCTGCACGCTGCATGCATGCTGCAGGCTCCCCTTTTTGGAAGCATGGCTCCAGCTTGACCAGCTAAAAGGCTTTATTCAGCATCCTAGTAAAGCTGCGCTATGAAAGCAGGTTCTGCTGGGACTGAAGCAAGGTACCAAACTTCCCTCTGACTGTAGGAAAATTTTCTGTGAGATGCTTATTCAAAGAGGAAACAAATGCCAAATCTGACCCAAATGTTTAATGCTGACTGGAAGTCCTTTATATCATACTGGTGTGTAGTAGCTGATGCACTGTTTAAAGCACTTGAAAATTGATCTGGGTGAAGGGCCATACAGAAGTGCTCTGTGTGTGCAATATGTGTACTACAGTTACCAGGTCAGCTGCTCTTTTCTTCCTTGTGTCTCTCTCTGCCTACACCTCAGCAGTGTCAGGCTTCGGCCCTTCACCTCTTAGAGCCCATAAGAAACTCAGCACTTCTCTTAAACTGTCTGGAAACTGCATTCCAGCTCTTCAGTTTCACCAGTAAGAGATCAACTGGTCTAACACAAATTGAGCCTTGCATGGCTTCCCCTTTGGCAGCAGCTGACTAAAATGAGTAAAAACTCACTTTAAAACAAAGGACCTTTTAACTGAATTATCAAATAGATTGAATGAGGGATAAAGTCATGACATATACAAACTGCAGCCTGCACATGCACATTTCTTTTCAGTGCTTGGCCTCTCTCTTTCATAGCTCAGATGTCTCCTGCTTATTGTTTGAGTCTTTGTGATGGGAGGAATAGCCTGCAATGATTTCAGTGCCCACTTTATGCTTAGAGCCCCCTTTACAGCTTCTCCTTCCTAGAACTTGGGTCTAGATCCCAAAAGACTGATTTATTTTTTATTTCTTCCCTCCATGCTTGGCAAAGCAATTATATCACTTTGAATGGGACTTGAGTCTCTCCCTAAATCTGGCAATTGTGTTTGAGGCAATGCTCTTTCTCTGAGCAACTGCATTAACTTTTCTGCTTGTTTTTTCACCATTTTTTTGGTGTCTTCCAATGAGTTAATGCCCAAGCGTACAGCAAAGCAAAATACGGATTAAACTGAGTCACACATAACACTCATAGTTTCTTGGTTTGTTGCATGTAGTAGTAAGTTACTGGAATAATTACAGATTTAATACTTCGAATGACATTTAATGCCTGTAGAGACTCCTCGGAGGTTATTCACTAATAGATATTTCCCACTAAATAAACTCTGTTCATAGTCTTAAATGTAAGATGATTTCGTATTTTTCTCCTTTTTCCACACGTAAGATCATCCAGGGTCTGCCATACTAATGTGCTGCCTGTAGGGCTTCGAACTTTCATTTTCTGGTGAGAGGGATACAGATTTGAATTCTCTCTGTTCTTTCATCACAACATTTCAGCATAATGCTACATTTTCATTACTTTCTTTCGGCCCTGTCCCAGTTCTGTCCACCTGACTCTGAGATACAGGAGCAGTGCATGTGTTTGCTTTTTTTTTTTTTTTTTTTTTTTTTTTCCTCTGAAAATCAGTTCCAGCATTTCCAGCTAAGATGATCTTGTTGGGAGGAAAAATCTCTCATTTTTGCTTGTTAGTATTTTTGTACTGGAGTATAGAACCTGCTACTGTTCTGAGTTTTTATAGCCAGCTTGGAAAGTGTGTCACATTTATAAAGGTAAATTCTGGGGGATTTATTAAATTGAAGAAGATGCAGGGAAGAACTCCTCAGTCTGGCTGTCACATTCCGTACCAACATGCTCTCGTAAAGGGGAAAAGTTTTGAAAATGTACAACTCTCTTTTCACCCAAACATTTAAAATTAACCCGTGCTTCTTTAAACTCTTTCCACTGCTCCTCTATACGATTTCCAGTGTGGACAAACTAAGATTTGCTATGAGACCTACTTCTTAAGTATTTTGCATGTAAATCAGCAACAGAAATAAAGCTTGTTCGATAGCAATCATGTGGATACTGAATGCATTTCCAGGAGGATTTCACACTAACTCTCTCTTCTGTCCCCTACCTCAGGCTCCTAGGCTGGATGAAAACACAGTACACAGCAACTCTTTTTCAAATATTGTTTCCAATAAGGAACTGGGTGCTGGGAGGGGCAGCTGCCTTGTTTTGCCCTCCATGTGTGTGATCATTTTTGTAAAAAAAAAAAAATAGGAGGCAGTTGGGCTGGGAGGGGAGAATTCAGGACTGTTGGAAACACATCTGATTGCAAAGAGGAAATAGCAGATTGGAACTTTTAATCAAGTATCCTGGAATTCAGGTGAGTGTCAGAGAGGACCTTCCCACCATAATTAAGTGTTGGTGGGAACATCTCCTAGTGGAACTTAAATGCCTTAAGTAGGTGTTTAACTGCATCTCCGGGCACCTATATACTTCCCAAATCTTGTGCAAGGTAATTTTTAGACTCCCCTTGTAACTTACGGTTTAGAAGAAGCTTTTCCTGATGACTCATACAAGGAAGATTTAAACTAAATGGAGTTCTGATATACACGACACACCTGTGTTGCACTCAGCTGCTGCAGTTATAGGACAGGCACATAAAATAGCCTATCAGAAGTGGAACAGACGGTTCTCCCCTTAAAGTTACTTTCCTTAAATCTTTATCACTGCCCCAGATGATGATGGTGCAGATTCAGGTTTAATCAAGTGCAAAAGAATGCCAAGACTGAGCTTGTAGTATTCATCTGCTATACTCTGACGGGCAGACAGCAGCAGGGTACATGGGGGGAGATTCTGCATAGAATGAGTGCCCCAGATTTTCATGGCACAGATTTAGATTTAATCTGGCAAAAAAAGCATGCCAAGTCTTCTGGGTTTTACTTAGCTGTGATGGACAAACTGAAATGAGATAGAAGAAAAGCCATCAGTATGTAGTTTCTCCAGAGGATACAGAGAGAATAGGACCTACCATTGTGTTCAGTTTTAACTTATTGTTTCCTTGGAAATATCTCCTCTTATGCAGTTTTACTTACTTTTTAATAATGCTGCTACTCAAATTTACTTAGGAGGATACATCTGGGACACCATTTTAGAAACTTTTTAAAAATTATTTTATTATTCTATTAACAGATTTAAAAGTTTAGTAAACAGAGGCAGTTCATGGCCTAAATTTATTTTATATCTTGTTATGTATAAATTGATACTGTCTGACCTGTATCCATTATAAATATATGTATGCGTACACACATGCACAGACACACATAAATACACATCCACTCATGCACTCTGTTTTCCGAGCATCTACAGGATTTCAGCTTTTTATATTTGTTACCTGAAGGCACATAATTGCTTTCACTGCTCTTAGTATAGATGAAACATTGGTAGTTTTGCTGAATTGACATATTTCATAGTGATGGTTGGCCAGCTAGGTTCTTAGCCAAGTCCTCTCCTGTAAGGTATTTCGGTCTTCCAGACATTGTCTTGCTATTTAAAAAGGACAGAAAGCAGCTGCCTCTGGGGCTCATTCATTTACAGTCATTCAGAGGGTGTTTTTTTTTGTAATGGGCAGCCCACCTCCTGGAAAGTTGTTCTGCTGAAATGTTTGTGCATTTGGCTTGTGCCCTTTCAGCATGTTCAGCATAGCGCATTCATATGTTTTGTTGTCCACAGCTGACATTTTTCATAGGTGGCCTTCGTGGGAGAGCATAAGAGCATTACAGTACAGGTGACCTTGTCAGCAAGTAGGACAGTTTATTCTTTGTTGACTGGCCTCTTTTTGAGGGCACCTGGGCTGTTATCATGTTATTAGTGTAGTCACCAACAACAGCAGAACTAGTTATCCACAGAGAAGACCTGGCTTGTTTAATGCAACATGAGGAAATCGTAGTGGAGAGCAGAGCTGTGAAGTCCAGCAGAGAGAAGTTGGAAAGGCCAATGTGAGCTTTGAGTTCAGTGGGAAGTTATTGCATGGGAAATGATCATGTATCTTGGTCATGGAGATTTGATTTTTTCCTTAGTATCTCAAGGAATTCCCCACCTTTGTGCCTTGTACACACGGTGGCTTTCTGTGTTGCTTGTGACAGAGAACGTCTCATGCTGTGTCCACCAGCACTGCGCAGAAGAGAATCCTCAGCACCAGCATGAATCTTGACAGTCCTTTTTGAATTCAGCAGTTCAGCTTGCACACGTCAGATGTGGTAGTTTCCATGTGCTTGAAGGCCAAGAAGGTAGCAACTCCCTCAATGAAAAGGGATTATAGTATCCTCCTTGAACAAGCAGCATTTCGAAGAGTTTTGCTTTGAGGGCGGGACAACTGCAAAATGTGAGAGTAGTGAGAGGAAAGAGTCATGTGCTTTTCCAGTGACAGCCTCCCTCCTTCTCCTCACTTCATGCCTGTGCCTGCGGTGGCTGGTGTTCAGGGTTATTACTCGTCTAAGTTTTCTGAGGGCCTTTTTCTTTATTGTGTCCATTCAGGTCTCGGTCAATCAGCGGAGCATCGTCTGGCCTCTCCACCAGTCCTCTCAGCAGTCCAAGGGTAAGTGGTGCTGCTTCAAGATCCGTTGGTCCAATTCACTCACACATGCTTGATGCTTTTCGACATCTGTTGCTGCAGAGCTGTGGCTCTTAGCTGGGATGTTTTGTTTTTCCTTGGCAGCTTGTAAATTTTCATGGGTGGTGAGGGAAATGTTATTTACAAATCCAAGCAGAGAATTTATCACACATTTTCCCTGCACTGTTAGAGGTACTTCAGGGATCTCACTGCGCCCCTGTCCTTTTTCAATCTCATAAGTGCATTGAATAACATTGCTATGACTAAACACTGCCATATCTAGCTAAAGTCTGTATACAGCATGGTTTCAGACCATATATCAGGAAATGTTTCACAGCTACTTTCAATCAAGTCACGGTAGAGCACCAAGCCATGCTGACTACAATCAACTCGATTCAGTTTTCCACAGAGTAGCTTGGATTAGAAAGTAAGACAAAATAAGTTTTATGGATTTGAGGACCAGCAAATTTAAAGGGAAGGTAAGAAGTTGACTAATTAAGATGAGAACACTCAAACCCTATAAATAAGATACGTATACAGGCCCTTATTCGATTGGAGTCAACCAAATACTGATACTCAGCAGATCAAACATAGTTGATAGTATATCTGTTGCAAAGTTATTAGTTTCTAAGTGCTGCGACAGAGGTCTGCGTCTACCTTGATAAATTCTTCAGTATTCTTAGTGTCTGGAAAGGTTGACTTTGTCACTTCAGGACTTCAGTCCTAACAAAAAGGCTGGAACTTATCACAAAGTCTATAGGGCTATGACAATCCATGGTACCTCATTGTCTGACCCAGAGTCTTTGGAGGCTTTCCACATACTTTTCAGGAATTCCTGAGAAGGTGCCATCCCCCACTGGACATAGATATATTCCACATGTTAGGGTATGGATATACCTATGGATCTTCTCTTACCTATATGAAGATACCATCGGTATTCCAAATATTTTAAATCGTAATTTCTGAATAATGCGTGTAATTCTTTCACATGAATACACAGTCAAGTGTAAGTTTACAGGCTAATAAGGCTTCCAACTCCTTGCTTGATTGAACTGTTTTCTGAAACATTCTGGGTTCCTATCAATTGTTACTCTATTTTGCAACTAGCTAAATATGTTTGCAGTTTCCCCTGTGCCTTTAACATGCCAGGAACCAGTGAAGATCCATTTCGTTTCCTTCCTTGTTTCTGCACTGGGGCCTCCTGGATGGCAGTGGAATGAAGCAGATGTCTGAGAACTCTTAATGCCTCTGCAGAATGTACTGAAAACAAACAAAAACAGTTTTGTGCACAAAATAAGCATCCAGAGCTGCAAACCTTAGACTTGATCCCATTAATTGATCTCTTGGGATCGGTTTCTGACATCTCAGTAGGACTATCTCAAAGAATAAGGATGACAAGATCTGTTCCATAGTTGCTGTATCTTAACATTACTACTTAATAAGCAGTTGATTAAATAGTCTTCAAAGGGATTTAGCAGCCAGATGGCATTTTCAGCAGATCATAACCATTTTAAGACAGGTCACGTTTGTAGCTTAAAAGGTAATGCTGGAATAAAAATCATTTATTTCTTTTTAAGTCCTTACCTATGCTTCAAATAGCACCTTAGATTATTGAAAGAGAATATACTTTAAAAAGCAAATACACATTTCACTGTATGCACTGCTTAGGTGAAGTTCTATAAGCAATTGAATTCAACAGCAACTAAGAGTTGTTAAATCTCACAAGAACTTGCTAACGGAGTTCCCCATTGCACCATCGCAAAGACAGACCTAATCTTGTTCTTTGTTATGTTATTAGAAATGTGGTAATTAAGGGTGCCCTAGAGATTCATAATGAATTAGGTTGGAGATTAATTTGACTTCGTATCTTTCAAATTTGTTTCTCAAACCATCATATGATATAAAAATTGCAAGAAAACATTTGCGATCAACAGTTTTTGACGTTTATCTGCTGGAGTCATTTGCCAATGGTTAATAGTCAGGTGCTGATAGTGACTTCCATAAATTAACCACTTCCCTTATCTTTTCCCCTTCCTTTCTCATTGGTAATCAGAACTGACCAAAATGGGAGGCTTGATTTTATCTTTACAATTCTAATAATAATAAAAATATTTTGATTTAGTGATTTTCTTTTAAGTGGCCAAACTCTAAGCTCTTCAAAATCATTAGAAAACTTTAGGGCAAACCATTTTAAACATTGCTTTAAATACATCTCTGCATTTTCTAAATATGGCAGCATTATGTTAATCCATCAAACCCAGAAAGTAAATTTACTAGTGAGTTTGCTTACCGGACAATTGAGGCAAGGTTACCTTTACATGGCATGTCAGGACAGTGCCTAGCTAGAGTTTCTGTCCATTCAGAATGGATAATAATAATAAAAGGTGATAAATAATTTATAATAGTTAATAATTTATAAAAATCAGAATGTGAATGCAGACCAAAGCTAAAGAGCTGGAGCAGTAATCTCTGTTTTTACAACTCTGCTAGTATTTGTAATCTAAGGTGTTTACAGCAATATTTTTAAGAACATTCTTTTTGTTTTCAAAGTGACTTTTACTTGCCACTATCCCTCAAAAAGGCTTCTGTCCTCCCAAGTCTGTGTATTGCTGTTCGCTGACTCCATAGGAAGGGTTTTCCCAAAACACTTGTAACATGTATAAATGTTATTATTTGGGAAAAAAAACAACATTCATAGTCCCATTTTTGATAACTCACTGGTGGATTATGAACTACAATTGTCTTTTTCTTTTTTAAACCATATCTTACAAACAGTGGTTCCCCCTACCCATCCACAGAATTGGGACTTAACATCAAATATTGCTGTGACTTTATGACAAAAATCCTGATTACTAAGCTGTCCTCCGATGGCGTGAGGGATGTTGCAGGAGAAGCATAAAGTCTGATGGGAAATACCATCTCTTCCCAGATAAATTAATTTTCCAGCCGTGTCTGAAATTCTTGCTATAGCTGTTCACAAATTAAACACCAACCTGAGGTCGTGTTTTCCTTTGGGTGTTGCATTCTCTGAAGTCCCCGAGCAGATGCTGAACAGTTTAACCGTCCAGGGGAGGAGGGTGGATGCCAACAGGGCGTCGCTCTCCCTTTCCCCCCCTCTTTCTGCAAGGGTGGCTACATCTGATGTGTGCATTAAACCAGAGTCAGGGATAAAGAGGAGGGACAGAGGTTCTGACCTGTGTGTGCAGTAACCTGTGTTCATTGCCTACCACTCCGTGTGTATCACACACCTGTTTTGAGTTTCATTTCTCCACTGGGTTTGCACGTGGGCACTTTGAGCTGAAAGAGGTGGTCCCATTCTTGGCACATCTCGATTTGTCTGTGGCTTGAGTGGTTCTTCTTCCCTTTCCTCACCTCCCTACGGCATTGTGCTTCTCTCACTGCAGGGCAATCAGAACAATCCCAGAGAGATGGCATTTCTCTCTTCTTTTTTTTTCTTGGTTACTTTCTTTCATATTGTTTTTTTACTTTTCCTTTGTTTTACTTTTCTTTCCATTGTTTTCCTTTGCTGACACATGGTTGGTTAATATGATGAAGCCTGTTTATGACACTGTTGTTCTTGCTGCTGCCGCTGCTGCTGTTGTTGATTATGCTGTGTTCCCAGCTAACTGCATGTCTTTTTTTTTGTTTTTTTTTTGTTTGTTTGTTTGTTTGTTCGTTTTCGTTTCTTTGCAAAATCCCTCCCCCCCACTACCCCTTCACCTCCATCTCTTGTGTCTCCTTGTGACATGATGCATCTTTGTGACTCGGATGGATTTTTTTCTGACTTTCCTTTCTCTGCTCGCCCGCTCTATGCGTATTTCACTGTTTTTGATGTGCATGGACACTCTGTGTCTGTCTCGTAGCCTATCAGAAAGTTCTTCATCCCCCCTCAGACCTCCGACCTCCCTTTCTCTCCCCGACCCCAAGTCTCCTTGGACCCTGATGCTTGTAGGAACGCCTCCAGGCCTGGACATGTACTCCAACCAAAGCCAGCACTTCAGCCCAACCCAAAGACGCAGACTTTGCCATCCAAGAGCAAATTGGCCGAAAAACCACTCCAGTCTACTAAATCCAACCCACTCCCTTCCAGCAATGCCAGCACCCCCTCTTCCCAGAACACCCCTGTGCAGAATGCTCAGGGCCGCACGCCTGCTGCCGGCTTTAACCCACAGCTGGCTGTTCCTAAATTGCAGACCAACCCTATGTCTCCTGTTAGGTTACTCCCTTCTAGTACTGACCCAAGCACCAAATCTATCCCCATCATACAGGTCACCCCTCACCCCTCTCCAAGGGGAAGTCCCCTCCCTACCCCCAAGGGGACACCTGTCCATACGCCAAAGGAGAGCCCAGCAGGCACACCCAACCCAACACCACCATCCAGCCCCAGCATTGGAGGAATGCCATGGAGGACACGGCTCAACTCAATCAAGAATAGTTTCCTGGGGTCTCCTCGCTTCCATCGCCGGAAATTGCAAGGTGAGTACTCTGTCCAGATGTACCAGGGTGGTTCTGCTTTGGGCAGCCTTTCAGCAGCAAGTTGATGCCTCTCTGTGGCTCTGCAAGTTTAATGTAGCAAGGACTGAATATTGGTATTGAGAGTGATAGTGTCAGGCAGCCCTAGCCCAAGGCGTGTGTCAGCAGGCTCTGTAAATCCACTGCACCTGCTCCAACAGCATCTCCTGAGCCCTCTTCACACTCTAGCAGTACAGATCTTACTGTCCCTGTCTTGGTTCTTAGAACACAAGAAAATTTTATCTTCAGCTCACCCCTTATTTTGCCAGCAAACCTAGAGCTCTGATATTTCCCCTATGGCTGTACTCTGCTGCCTCTTTGCAGCCACAGGCTGAGCCTTCTGCTGCAAAAAGATGTCCAGTGACAACAGGCTGAAATTGTCCTTCTGAGGTGCAGCTTCTTTCATGTTGGTTAGTGCTTTTTTTAACTCCTTCAATAATTGGTGTAAAAATTGCCCTAATACAAAGAGTGTTTTCATTTCTGCTGGCCTGTTTCAGTTTTCAGAGTCTCTAGATTGTTGAGATGTGCAAAATTGTCTTCTTCGAGCTCCAGGTGGCTTTTCATATTCAGGCAAAGGGCACCTGAAGTCATATGTATTACCCTCAGATAGCAGCAGCAGCTATCCCAATGCCCTGTGCTTTTACAGGATCCTCTCAGAAAGGAGGATTACAGCTGTGGAAGAGTTAGGTTTTGGACTGTGATGGTCAGGGACATTATCTCAGAGTTGGCCAGAGAACTGCTGAGAGTTGCAGCAGTGACTGAGCTGCATCCAAATGGCCTGGTGTGGCAGACTCTTACTTTGTGTTAGAAAATTCCACAGGGATTCCTGATACTCTCAGTGACTGAAAGAGACTTTGGATAATGCCCATTACATACAGTGTGAGAATTGGCTCATGAAATAATATTAAACAAGTTGTAAGGCAATCAGATTGGCACGGTGTTTGGGTCAGGACCAGAAACCATTGAAGCCAGCACAAGATTTTCTAGTGATTTAAGGAAGGGTAGGTTGAAATGCGTCACCTGTTTATATACAGTGATCTAGGGACACATGACCAATGTTCAAATGTCAGAACTAATCTGCAGAGTCAATGAGCAAATGAAAGAGGGTACAATGTCAGAATTCTTTCATTTTTATAATAGCAGAAAAAGAAAGGTGCACTGATTCATTGATTTCTTTTCTTCCTCCCTCTCTTTGGCTGTGCATGCATGGGCAGTACCTACACCAGAGGAGATGTCCAATTTAACCCCGGAATCATCCCCAGAGTAAGTAAATTGCCAGTACGCTACTTCTTTTCCACCACCTACCAGTGTCATTTCCTTGCCTGAATGTCATAGGGTGACTGTTTCTGCTCTGAGTCAGTATCTGATTGTAACCTGTTATCTCACGAGTGGGTGCAGATGTGAAATGGTCCCTCTGCTAAGGACCCTGAATAAAATCTGTACTTCAGTAATAGCAGTGGGGTTAGTGGGTGATGAAACAGTCTCCCAGTAACCAGCTCATTTAGTCACAGCATGCTGAGTTTCCTAGTCTTGGAACATCTTCCTGTTCTCTTCTTTCATTTGATTCTCAAGCAGATGACTCTTGAGGATAGTCGATGTCTTATAATGGCACTAACTAAGCCATAAAAAGTCTTCTTAGAACATGAGAGTTTGCATCCTCAAAATAACATGCAGAAGCTTCTGCTAGGATGATTCCAAGGAATCTTTAGCTTGGATAGTAAATGCAGTATTAATTCTGGGCAGCAACACTGGGAGGTGCAGAAGCTGTTTCATATTCACCAGACTCATTCCTTAAAGTCAGTGTACGCTTCAACCATTTCACTGCACAAATGTGCGTCACTGCATGGCAGGTTTGGAAGCCCCTGCCAGAGAGTGCTGCTCCAAACATTTCCTAATATATGCAACAGATGCCAAATTATTCCTTTTTATTTTCACAGCTTGTGTTTGTGCACCCAATGCCCATTGACTTTCCCTGCCAACCAAGACAATTTGGCCTTTTGTCAAGATACTTGCGTGAAATATTCATGAGTCACAGATGAAAATTGTGGGCCCAAAGTTTTGTAATTGGTGATAATGGTATCGCCTTAAGAACTTTTCCCAGACCTGGCATGTATCTGATGGGCAGTCTGTTTCTAATACTGCAGAGTGGACAGGGGTAATAAAGAAAGGGAGAGGGAGAAGTAAGGAAATAGCAAAGGGTAGTAAAAGAAATCCAGGAAGAAGAGTGGAATAAATTGTGTTTTCAGCACTTTGGAGAATTTACTAATAAGGGGCATGAGAGAATTTCATAAAATAAACATATCCTTACAGAATAAGTAAGTGATATTCTCATCTCAATTGTTTTTAAGGCTGCTAAAGCAGAAAAGCCACTAAATGAAGTCCCTTCCCTTCCTTTCCCTTCTATGTTGGTAGATGTTCTTCGGTGAATTTACTGCCTTCTGTACTTCCCACTCACCCTTTAAAAGCTGGTATACAGAAGTAGTGTCTGTCATTTGAGGCAGTTTGGATGCAAGTCAAAGCCTAAGGCCCTTTTTTCTTTTTCTGTATAATTGCCAAATTAATGAGTTCAGTTGGACTGCACCCTCCAGTAAACATAATAAAAGTCATAAAAAATAATGAACTAGATTTTATTTTAATGGTAGGTGTCTTGTTGCTCAGTGCCCACTTCCACATATCTTTTTTTTTCCTGATATTGTCTTCTTTTCTGTAAGAAATAAGATATCCTTATCAAGAGCTCTATTGACCTCATGGTTTGAGTGATAAAAATGAGTGTCCTTGGTCTGGTACAGCATTCTTTAATGACTGCCATTCATTTAACAAACCTGATGTTTAGGTAATAAACTTTGACGTGTCTGGGTAATGTTATTCTTTCTCACATGAAAAAGAAATGCTATTATTTATGCCAAGCAAGTGAACTTCTGGAGGTTATAGATCCCTGCACCCAGGGACAGATAGGGAAAACAGTGAGGGTCTCCAAAGGTGAAACAATCAGACACTCCAAAAGTAGAAAATGGAACAGCATTATAACAGGAAGAAATTCAGTGTGAAATAATAAAGCAGTAGCCTCTATTTTCATGCTAATCTATTTGCTTTTTTCATCAACTGGACACCTGGTTAGATTCCCTAGAGTGATCTATGTACCCAGCCTCCCTCCCATGTCTCTTACCTGCCTCCCCCTTATGAGGCTTTTCATCACAAGAAAAGCTTTTTAATTGTAAGTACTTTTTTCACTGCTTACAGCCTGATTTTCTAAGGTGATGCTGAAGATGTTCAATTCATACTTGTGTTATTCCAAGTTAGTAGCACTTAGCAAGCCCTGTCAGGAGGGAAACCTTAATTGCGTGATTTTAATCTGAAACTACTGCATCTTCTTCAGCGGAATTATGCCCTGTGTATACAAGCACAGTTAGTTCTGCCGATTTCAAGGAGAAAAGATTTGGACTAGGGTTTGGAGAAAGATAAAGCAAAGGCTACGCTTCTGACTGGGGCTGGGGAAGGGCTGCCAAAGAAGTAGATATACACAAAAAGCCTTCTGTTTTGAGTAGTATTTCCTGGGAGACCTAAGTGAGGTTGTGTTGGACCTGGATGCTGACTAGGGTTAGGGTTAGGGTTTGGAGAAAGACAAAGCACAGAGGCCCACAGAGTCCTGCTGGCAATGATATTTCTGATACAAGCCAGGATACTGTTGGCCTTCTTGGCCACCTGAGCACACTGCTCGCTCATATTCAGCCGGCTGTCAACCAATCCCCCCAGGTCCCTTCCCACTGGACAGTTTTCCAGCCACTGTTCCCCCAGCCTGTAGCATTGCATGGGGTGGTTGTGCCCCATGTGCAGGACCCAGCACTTGCCCTTGTTGAACCTCATCCCGTTGGCCTCGGCCCATCGGTCCAGCCTGTCCAGATCCCTCTGCAGACCCCCCCTACCCTCGAGCAGATCAACATTCATGCCTAACTTGGTGCTGTCTGCAAACTTAATGAGGGTGCACTCCATCCCCTCGTCCAGAAAACTGATATTGAAGAGAACTAGTCCCAATACTGAGCCCTCAGGGACATCACTTGTGACCAGTCACCAACTGGATTTAACTCCATTCACTATGACTCTTTGGGCCCAGCCACCGAGCCATTTTTTTACTCAGAGGAGCGTACAACCATCCAAGCCATGAGCAGCCAGTTTCTCCAGAACAATGCTGTGGTAAACAGTGTCAAAAGCTTTACTAAAATCTAGGTCGACCACATCCACAGCCTTTCCCTCATCCACTAAGTGTCTCACCTTGTCACAGAAGATCAGTTTCATCAAGCAGGACCTGCCTTTCGTAACCCCATGCTGACTGGGCCCAATCACGTGGTTGTCCTGTAAGTGCCGCCTGATGGCACTCCAGATAATCTGCTCCATGAGCTTCCCTGGCACCAAGGCCAGACTGAGAGGCCTGTAGTTCCCTGGGTCTCTCCTGTTAGCCAGGAGTGCTGATTAATGATGGAAAGTGGCTTGGTGAGCACTTCTGCCAGCTCTCTCAGTACCCTCGGGTGGATCCCATCAGGCCCCATAGACTTGTGTACATTTAAGTGGTGTAGCAGGTCCCTAATCATTTCCTCTTGGATTATGAGGGCTTCATTCTGCTCCATGTCCCTACCTACCAGCTCAGGAGGGTGGGTATCCGGAGAACATCTGGTCTTACTACTAAAGACTGAGTCAAAGAAGGCATTAAGTACCTCAGCCTTTTCCTCATCTTATCACTGTTTCCTCCCACGTCCAATAAAGGATGGAGATTCTCCTTAGTCCTCCTTTTCTTGTTTATGTATTTATAAAAATATTTCTTATTATCCTTAATGGCAGTAGCCAGATTGAGATCAAGTTGGGCCTTGGCCCTTCTAATTTCCTCCCTGCACAGCCTCAACATCTTTGTAGGCCTCCTGAGTGGCCTGCTCCTTCTTCCAAAGGTCATGAACTCTTTTTTTTTTTTTTTTTTTTTTTTTTCCTTTTTTTCCTGAGCTCTAGCCAAAACTGTCTGCTCATCCAGGCTGGTCTTCTTCCCCACTGGCCCATCTTTTAGCACATGGAGACAGCATGCTCCTGTGTCTTTAGGATTTCCTTCTTGAAAAGTGTCTAGCCTTCCTGGACTCCTTTGCCCTTCAGGACTGCCTCCCAAGGGACTCTGCCAACCAGTTTTGTAAACAGGCCAAAGTCTGCCCTCTGGAAGCTAACCCCCCTCCTTACTTTTCCAAGAATCAAAACCCCTGTTAATTCATGATCACTGTGCCCAAGGTGGCCTCCAGCCTTCACATCACCCACATGTCCTTCTCTGTTCACAAAGAAAAGGTCCAGCAGGGCACCTTACCTAGTTGGCTCACTTACCAGCTGTCAGAAAGCTATCTCCCACACACTCCAGAAACCTCCTAGACTGTTTCCTCTCTGCTGTATTTCCAGCAGACATCTGGTAAGTTGAAGTCCCCCACTAGAGCAAGAGCTAGCGATTGTGAGACTTCTCCCAACTGCTTATATAATATTTCATCTATGAAATCTCATGCAACACCAGCAAAATTATGTCCTGAATTCCAGGGATTTGCAATCTGGAGCACGGCCCAGGCTATCAGAGTCAGTATTAGTATGGATAACCTTGCCAAAGAAAAGAGCCCACCTTGACTCTGTAGACTCCAGACCAAGTTTCCACACTGAACAGCAGAAAACCTCCCTGTGTTCTGGGGCTCTTTTAACCTACCCTCATTAAGAGATCTATAAGTGAAGTTCCCACAAAACCATTAATGAAGATAAAAATATAAAAAGTAGTAGATGGCAGATCTGCAGTTAAATATTCACACTGTTTCTAGGCCCAGCTTCCAAGGAGAATGTGTGACATACACTGGGCCCCTGGAGTCCCAATAGCCAAGCACTGTTCAGAGTATGATAGATCCAAGCCTAAGACAACCAGACATTTTAGATGGATAACCAGGTGCAAATTTACTAATTACCATAGACCCTTTACATGCAGGGAGCTATTGCCCCAGCTCTCCAGGGGCTTGCAGAGTTGTTATGGTGTGTGTGAGACACACGAGCTAATTAGTATGTAATTTCCTTTCACACTCTAACCCTGGCTCCTTAACGACCCATTTAAATGAGAGGCCCTTTCTCTTTACTGCTCCCTATGCTAATCTTTGGCTCACTGGCTTAATTACAGCTGCCTATGAATATTTTAGGGAGTGACAGTTTTCCAGCCCACTTTAATTGAGTGGGGAATGGTGGTTTACCAAATTGCAAGTGAATCTTTTTGTTCTCTTACCTTCTGTTGCCCTTAATAGTTGGCAACAAATGAGTATTTGCACAACCGAGCTGTCCTCCAGTTGTGGTGTTTCCATACTCCTTTCTCTCCTCATCTCTGCCCTTTCTCATTCTACCCTTCCTCATTCTTCCTCAACTGTAGGTTGTCTTCTTCTGTTGAGTGGCGAATGTCCCCTAAAAGTGGAAGCCTATTGCTTGGCTTTATAAAATACCCTGTAGAGTGAAAAACCTGCACTCTCTTGGAGGCAGGTCTTTTCATCTCTGACTTTTTCATGCTAAATTCTTCTCTGCTAGAACATGGCTGATTTCAATGGAATTTTTCCTGGACTTAGCTTGGTCCAGCAATTCTTTGCCCACATATCATGGCTGACAGCATCTTCTCTCCCCTCAAAACATTAACTTTCAGAGGTGCTACCTCCAAGTTCTGGGTAGTTTCCCTCAGTAACATACCTGCCCTATTTTCACTTTAGCCTGTTTAAATTGAAAGTGAATTTCAACAAAGTGCACTGCAATGGTAAAACAATAAGCAAAATCAAACATTTGCTTACATAATCAGTGTGAAAAAAGGCAGTTTCATTTTATGATGAAACCGAAATCTGATGCTGTGGAGTTGGATTGCTATCAGTGGAAAGCCTGAGCTGTGTTTTCTGTGGTGCTGGTATCTTCTCTCTTAGTACTGAAAATTCTTTCTTTTCCAGAGTTTGCTCATTATTTAGACAGATTTTGAATGGGACTAATGAATGGGACAGTGTTTGTGCTGGCCCTCTGGGTAGGAGTGGATTTTACTTTCTGACAGGTTGGAGGCCCAGTGAAACCTCTAGTTTGCTTTAAAAAGCGATATCATATGATTGTACTGTCAGTACAAGAGGACACCTTTGAAAATGGAACTTTCGAAGTCCGAGAACACCAAAGGCGTTGAAACTGGGCAGGAGGGAACTTAAATCCCTGTGTTAACAGCATCCACATATTGTCACAAAAAAAAATGGAGAGATCCTTGGAGACATTTCAGAAATATGTCCCCAGATTTATGTGAATTGTATGTGTGGAGTATTAATTGGTATATTGACTTTATAGAAAAGTTACTCCTAGTTTTAAATTGTTGGTCACACCTGCTGCCAGAGCTGCACTGACGGGACCATTATTTTAACAGTTTTCACTAAGTGAGTGGGATGTTCTCTGACTCTGTGAGCCACCTATTGTAATGTCACATCTGGAGTGTTATCAATACTTTTTTCTGCAGGTTTTTTTTTTTTTCCTAGCTGGGAAATCTAAGAAATAGTACTCAGTATTCTTAACTGTCTCTTTCTTTTCATCACGTCAGGCTTGCCAAAAAATCCTGGTTTGGTAACTTCATCAACCTGGAGAAAGAAGAACAGATTTTTGTGGTCATTAAGGACAAACCACTAAGCTCCATTAAGGCTGATATTGTCCACGCTTTCCTCTCGGTAAGTCAGCCCAACTGCCTGTTGGAGGCATTGCTCATTGGTCAGACCAAGGTCTCTGCTCCTTCAAATGCATGCTCTGTGCATTTAAATTATGCATCATGTTCATTCAGGCCTCCACTGTACTCTGTCTAAATTTCTAGCTATAGAAAGTACTCTGTAAGGTGAGAAAAGTTTTCAACCTTCTTGCCGGGCTCTCCAGGTTACCAGTGTTTGGAATATCAGTGCAATTAGAGCACACTGGCAATGCAGTATCAAGACATTGATTGGCTGCTTTGTCACACTTATCTTGCAGTCACCATCTGTGCAAAAGGTTGGGCCTCCCTGTGTATGCCCTCCACCACTTTAATCAGACAAAAAGCCTGTCTCACACCTGCATTTATTACTTCAGATCTCCTCTTCTGTGCTTTATGGCAGATAGAAGGGTAATTTCTTCTGGTGAGCAGAGTATCAGTTGTTACAGATGCTCTTTATTTACGATCTAAGAAAGTCTGCTGTGTGAGCAGAGAAAATGTCCTTTTTTTTTTCCTACAGAACCTCCTTATTCTCACCATTTAAAAGTACCAGTGAAGAAAAAGGTCAGCAGAGTAAACCTAATTTGACAGATTTTTCAATTCAAGGGTTCTTGAAGCATAATGAGACTTTTTTTCAAATAATATTAAAAGAAGACGGTTTAATTTCTTTTATTGTTTGTTGAATTGGTGTTATTTTCCACAAAATATTGCTCTCCTTTTTAGTCTCTATGATGCTACAATGAATTTCTTCACAAAAAGCAGCTGTAATCCTTTTAACTGTTCATACACAGTACAGGCATACAGGGACTGAGTGCAGTATAGTAACATCCATCAAACACTGTTATCTATCTCAGATTGGTTTGAAGCAGCTGTGTTACTCTACCAGTTCCCTGTATTTAGCTATGCTTGTGAGTTTAGTACAGCATAGTGTACGTTACTGCCTATGTTAGTGATCCTGTGCATACCCTACATGTGTGGTGCAAGGTGTGATGTGGTGATTTGTGTGCAAACCCTGTGAATCACCTCTTTCAGCCAACTTCAAATTAAATGTATTGTAAGAGCCTGATAAGTAAGTTTGTAAGGTAAGCTTCTCAAAGAATTCATCTGTCATTTTCCCTCCAAAAATAGAAGTTAGATTTCCAAGTGTTTGGGGGGATTTTTTTTAAATCTTGTCTTTTGTGAAACAATAAATAGAATATGAGGGTATGTTAAATTCTAGTAGGATCAGTGAATAGTGACTGCTTGAAAATTAGGCAGTTGTGAAGTTCTGCCACAGGTCTGATGATACAGATATTGGATAACACCAGAAAGCTTCTCAAAATTGTTTTCCATATTGATAGGAGTTGTGATTTGCGTAAGTTAATAGCAGGCATGCTGTCCCTGTGGATATCCCAGACACTTGTCTAAGTGTCTGCTCCTTGTCCCGATGTTTCTTTGATAGCATAGAATCACCAAACAATTGAGGTTGGAAATGACGTAAGGAAGTCAATAGTTCAACTTCCTGCTCAAAACAGGATCAGCTATGAGGTCAGACCAGGCTGATCAGGTTGTTGTTATATCCAGTCTTATATCTCACTGACTTTTCTAGTCCCTCCCTTAATATCAGTTCTCACTAAGCAAAAGGCATTTCTCAAAACTGGTAGATGAGCAGGAAAAGAAGGACTCAGTGTATGAAGCTGTGCAGCATGGGATTTATAAGCGTGCTGGATATTCCATCAGTATTTATCCTTTAAATTTAGGTCATTCCTTTAAGGAACAGTGCCTTCTTGTGTGGTGCCAAGCAATCTACACTCTTACTGATCTCACAAGAATGCCCTGAATATTACAAATTGAAGTCCAGAAGCAAATCTAGCAAATCATACACATTCTAGAAATACGTATTGCTGTAAACTGAACTTTGCAATTGTTCCCTTTTTGAGCTGGTTCTACTATCTTCTGCCAACCTCTTTCAGATTCCAAGCCTCAGTCACAGTGTCATCTCACAGACAAGTTTCCGTGCAGAATACAAGTCCACAGGAGGTCCTGCTGTCTTCCAGAAGCCAGTGAAGTTCCAGGTGGACATAACATACACAGAAGGGGGAGAGGCGCAGAAGGAGAATGGGATTTATTCTGTCACTTTCACACTCTTATCAGGTAACCATGGCAAAGCTGCAACATGGGTGCAAGTTGTCTCTGTCCTTGCTGATATGGAGGCCTGCAAAGAGAGGTCTTCCAGGGGAAAGATCCATACAGTGGGTAAAAAGAGGATACTGGGAACAAGAATGGCATTGGTAGTGATAGACATGCTTGGGAGGACAAGAGATTCACAAAGAGGTGAAGTTGCCACCACCACAATTCGTGCTAAAAATAGCTGCTCTGTGCATCAGATTTGAAATACCTCCCTGTACTGCCTCCTCGTTTCACTCAAAGGTCTCAATATCTCACCTGGGCACTGTGAAGCCACTGATTCCTTTCTTACAGAAATGTGCAATCACCTTTTTTTCCTGGCTCATCATGTGCTCCACACAGGGGTTAAAAGTAACTAACAAAAAAAAAAAAAAAAAAACACTTGCCTGTCTTTACAAAAGGAGCCCAAAACCCATCCTTCTTGTTGAGCGTAGCACTGCAAAGTCCCTGTAAACATGGGGGGGCTGTATAATAGTTCTTCAAAGTTGTGCCTTCAGCTATGCTGGCCATACAGTCTTGGGGACAGGACTGAAGGGAAAATGTTTGTGATCCTTTCCCTCCAGCCTGTGTTATCTGGGGATTTGGCTCCTGCTGCTCTCACAGCCATGCATGCCTCTTCTCTCCTCACAGGTCCAAGCCGTCGTTTTAAGAGGGTAGTAGAAACCATTCAGGCACAGTTGTTAAGCACACATGACCAGCCTTCAGTGCAGCAGTTATCAGGTAAGTAGTTTCTACTGTTGGGCACCTTGCTTCAGCAGGGACAGGAAGGTGAAGTGCCTCTCAGTACCAGGAGGCTGAGGGATGCCATCCCTCTGATCACAGCAAGAACCTAGCTCTATTCAGACAGAGCAGTAACTCCCCGCACCCACCCTACTCCCTGCACCCTCCCTCTTTCATTCCCACTCCAGTGCTCCCAGCGCATTCCCTAGTTGAACCGCTTCTGCCCTCCTCCCGCCCAAAGAGCCATTTGCCCACTTCTCCATCAAAAGCTGCATCATCAACAGATATTCCAGATTTTCTCAAGGTCCAAAAGTTCCCAGAACAGGGACACAGTCTAGAAGATACCTGATGTACAGACCCTTCAGGTGTGCCTTAGAAACCTCCAGCTTCAGAGGGTCCCAGAACAAAATTGAGAGCTACTTTTAACTAGCTATTAAGAGCAGCATTTTCAGATGGTCAGACGGTGGCTAATAGTTTCCAGTAGTGTGGTCAAATTCTTGGCCCAGTACTGTGGTAGCACGAATCATATACTAAGGTTCTGCAAAAGCTATTACGTTATTGATTTTTAAAATAAGTTGCAATTCCTCACAGTGGTAAAGAAAGCTTTACAAGTGTGGCCCTTTGCAATGACATTAATCTGAATCTCCAGGCAGCCTGAGATGATATTACAGAAACTCTCCTCATCTCACCATTATGTATCAAATGTTCACTCTGAACACTAGTGGTGACACTTAAAAAAATCAATGATAGCAATTCTGTCCTTTTAGAGGATAGAACAAAGGAAGAAGGTGAAAATGGAAAACTTAAGGAAGCTTAGATACTGGGAGTGCTTCAAGGAAGGAAAAACATGGAGAAGCAGAAAGAATGTACAGATACAGGGAAGAAATAGGAGCAAAGCAGAGAGTGGAAGCTGCAGGAAGAAGAGGCAGGAGGAATGGGAAGAGTTTTTCCATTGTATGATGCTGAAAAGGTAGTAAATAAATATTATACATAAGAGCTAAGTTATATGTTTTACCTTAGTGTGAACCAGCCAAGACAAAATTGGAGAATGAAGTCAGCATAGCATCATGCAGTTAAATCCTGGGTCTTCTTGGCTCATTGCACATATGGGTTACATCCTTCTGGTCTAACAGTGTGGCTTTAACAGCTGAAGATAAAATAACTCTGGCTAGAAGAGTGTGTGCTCACTATGTGACAGAAAAGTATGCTCAGCTCACGAAAGATTATTTTCCACTTTACTTTTGCCCTCCAGCACTGTCTGACCTTCTGCATGCTGGATTGCAAGGATGCCCAGCACATGGGTTATTCTGTTAGGAAACAGGAAAGGTGAGGATATTAGAACTAGATCTGATTCAGATTTTTGCTCTGTGGACTTCTGAAATAAAATCAAACTCAAGAAAGCAGCCAGAATTTTCTGCCAGCCCTTTCTCTTGGGAAATGCTGGATCTATCGAGAGTGAGGGCAATTAGCTAACAGAAAAGCATCCTCCGAGTCTAGTTCCTATTACCCCTGCTGCGTGAACAATGTTCAAGCATCCCTTGTCTCTTTGGGAAAGAAGTGTGCCCTTGCCCTCTGATAAGGGAAAAGCTGTTAAAAAAAAGGTAAATACTATGATCTCTCTTAACTTTTTCACCTTAACATGTGCTAGCTAATGAGGCCATATAGAAAGACTTGGACCCTGTTGCACACTTGCACATGAAGCAGGGTATCTCCATAAGAAAGTCATATTATAACAGCAATAAAAACCATTCATCTGACTGTGGCTCAGAGAGACATTCAGGGCAAACCATGCTGTAAGAAGTGTATGACTTACAGTTTTGCTCTGGTTCTGGAATGGAGAAATCATATTACAGATGCAGAGTCTCTTTCTACTGCCTAAAGCTACATGAGAGCATTTCTTTCTAGCAGGGAAAACCCAGCCTGATCTTTAAAGACAGGGAGAAAGTGAAAACTCCACGTGGAGTGTTAACAACAAGCGAGGCAGCTCACAAGAGACACACTGCCAAACTGTCCTGTGTCTATCACCTGTCCTGATCAGTAAGATGCATGTCGTTTGAAAAAGAGAGAAGTAATTCAACCTGAAAAACTTAGTTTGGAGCAGAGTACAAGGAAAAGAGAGAAAGTACGGGGAAAAGATTGTTACCACAGAAGAGAAAACGTGGTTCAAAGCAGGGGGGTCCCATGGTTCACATCCTCATCCAAAGTGAGAGAATAAGTGGAAAAAAATGGATAAAGAGATCACAGAGAGTTCACATTCAGCACTTTACTTAGCTGGTTGGCTGTGGTTGGGTAGGTCTGCATAGGGGCTTCCTAGAAATCGACTCAGTATTTCTTACTTACGTAGAAACAAGACAAGTTCTTCATTTCTTTCTTCTCCCACATTCCCAGCCCTTAACACCTCACAGGAATTGTGGTGGCTGGACTCCTGTTCAGGTTCATGTTTGGAGGATGCTCTGTAGGCAGTCCTCTGCTGCAACGGAGTTTACAGTTCACTTTGACTTTCCTCCTCCATGGCTTTGAGGATATTGCTGGCTCTGATCAGCAATTCTGGCCTGTTTGTTCCCTTGCCAGAGCACTGGAGATGTTCCTAGCTCATTGTGCATAGACATATCCTTTGTATGGTTGTCTGCCCTGCCTTATAGTTCAGATGCCATTACAGGTGGGATGATGAAAGCCACCTGTGAAAGGTGCATGCTTGTAATGTGAGACCTGCAGAAGGGCAAGATTCAGTGAATACAGTAGAAAAGAGAACAGAAAGGCCTAGTAAGCATATGGCACTGACAGTCATTCTCTCTCCGGCTCCTCTTTGATCCGTTATGCAGCAGGCCAGCCCACTAAGCCGGCTTGCCTGGGTTTCAGAACGTACTTTTCTCTTTCTCATTTCCTCCAGCTCACAACAGTGTTTGTAGATGTCATGTTGCCCATGCATCTGTGTGTGTGTTATGTGAGTGTGTACACATACATACCTGATTTAGGCAGATGTGTTTCTGTGTCATACTTGAGTACCCTATAATCTCTCTTCCCCATGGATATCCCTGCATTCAGTTCCATTTTCCCTTCCTTAGACTGGCTGTGCTTATTTCTTCTGACATCCTGTGAAGCAGGAAAACAGCTTCCTTCCCTTACTGGAATAAATGTGTAAATAAATGCAATCCATCCCAAAAGCTAATCTAATACTTTTAAAAGCCGCTGTCCAGTTGGTCAAATTTAGTGCAACGTATCAGCTTTCTACCTTGATGCTTCAGGACATGAAATCCTCTGTGGTATAGCTGCTGAGACAATACCCAGTCTACGGACTTATGACTGGTATAGAACAATTAGATAGGCGTTGATGGTTCATTTTTTCTTCCAGTACAAGAACTAGAAGCCATCAAATGAAGCTAGTGGAAGCCAAATACCAAACAAATACTGAAAGGTGTGTCTTCATGTAATGGGTAACACCTGTAGAACTTGCTGAAGCAGGTTTTGAAGCTTACAGAGATGCTCATGTTCCCCTGAGTACTTCCTACTCCCAGGGAGACTGGATGACTCCCTGGAAGAGGAAACTTCATGGCAACTACCAAATGGATAAAACCACAGCAAACTCAGGAAATCCCTGACCCGTAAGTGATGAGAGAATGAGGCAGTGCTATGAGAAAGTGTTCTATATATGCTTGGTCTGCTGTTACTCTCCTGCATGCCCACGTGTGGCTGCTTTTGGAGAAAGAGCTCTAGGTGATTTGATTTTGGCCTTTTTTCTGAGCTGGAATAGCTGTCCATGTGTTCTTGTTACTGGTATCACAAAATCCATTGTGCCCAGTGATGCCCTGAAAGGACAGTCCCTCTTGGATGAAGAATGAGTAACAAGATCTATGGGAGCAGCTAGCCTTGTCTCTTCATCCATTGGTGCCCTTTGGTAGAATAAGGGGATCTCCTGAGGGGGGAAAAAAAAACACATATTTTTGCCTTCATTTCAGTCCGGTACCCTTTCCATTAAATTATAATCTGTTTTCCTCCAGTGCCATTGCACAAAAAAGTAATAGAAACAGCTGGTGAATGGGGACTTGCAAAAGCCATCCATGATCATACACGGGTTATCAATTTTTATTTTCTTAATATTTTCTTGCCTCTTTAGGCTTTGGTTTTAAGTGTGGGGTACTGCATATCCCCATTTTTTTACCTTTTTTCCTGTGTTTTAGGCAATCAGCAGTGCTGAAATAGCCTTTATAACTTCTTTGTAATAGGTTTTCTGATGTTTTACTATATTTCTTGGCTTCATGTCAGATTTTAACCCTCAGCTTCTCAGAAGTTCAGAGTTTCTCAGCGTTACTGCTGGAAATGCCTTTCATCAGCATAAGCAGCTGTTTAGAGACCATGTGCAGCTCCAAAACAGGGCTGTGCAAATTCTTCCTGATTGCATCTGTCTTCTGTATACGCACCTGATCTCTCTTACTGTGCTGGTGTATGTCTCAAAAAGAAAAAAAGATGTTCATGTGACTCAAAAGGCTTTGCTGGAGTATTGATCTGTGCATTCTGGGTGTTCATCTTTATGGCTCACATGAGCTGTGGGTTGGCTAAATAGCTACAAAAAAATCATAGTAAGAAATGGGTTCCAAGTGTGCAAAGGATTTTATCATAAAGACAGAAAAAGGGAGTAAGGAGCAAATGAAGTGCTTTTGCCAGGTCAGCTTCCATCTGCAGACGTGAAATGGGACTATGAATCTGTCAGTTTGGAACTGGACTGCCCTTCAGTTTTATCTGGGGCTTGTCCAGGTCCTAGCTTTATCTTGTTTCCTGCATTCCTGTGGGATCCTTTATGTTGTAACCACTCTTGTAGTGTCTGGGGCATCACTTTATCTTGCTGTCATGCTTCCCACCTATAAGAGGCACAGTGTAATGCCTAGTTGGATTGCTAGAACACTGCATTTTGATAAACAACTTTAGTATTATTATTGAACAGACCTCAGTAAAGTTAACTGAGTAGTCCTGAAATAAAACATTTAAGAAAGAGTCCAAGCGCTCCAGATTTTTTTATAGAACAGTACATTTCAAGTAGGCACCCAAACGCGGGGAAATTCCAACCCAAATGGTAACTGCTTTGGACCAGAGGAAGTGGTATCTCCCTTGGCATCATCTCCTTTAATGTAAGTGGTTACTGGGAACTATCGGCAATTGGCAGGAGACACTCAGTGCTTTTCTGGGATCTAGCCCTGCATTTGGAGATCTCAGGAGAGCAGTTGTTTGTGTGAGATTTCCTGGGCTGGGACAAGTCGCAGTCCCAGAGATACCAGATGCATCACAAACCAGGCTGTTTGATTGTGAAATTTATGAGGAATAGAAACACCAATTACTGAAAAAAATAATTTCAGGAAAGAAAATTTAGCAGAACACTAGGATTTTTTAATGGATTCAGAGCTCGTTTTGACCTTTTCATGTTCCAATCAGGAAGGGCCTATGTTAACCAAAGCATTTGTCATCTGTTAATGAACTGAACTGTGTGTCATTTATGAAAGAGTCTCGGTCAAATCTGAAGCGTGAGGGACTGCCAGCAATTCTTATGAAATAAGGAATTGCCTTATCTTCAGAAGGATTGAGTTCTGGCACTGCCACTCTGCTTTAATTAAAAAATTAAACAGCATACATTAAAAATGTAGTTACATGACCCATCAATGCTTCTCGGGGAGCATTTAGCTTTTGGACCCTGGTGTTACTCACCTCACATAACACCTTGATCCTGCAGACACTGGGTTATGGATTATTATCTGTAAGCAGAAGCCTGCTGCCAAGAATCTACGGCTTTCTAATAAGAATGAAAATTCTCCTTTAAAATTATGAAATACTTTATCATACAGAATATTTATTAAAGCAGATGTTACAAGTTGATGGAAATGAAGGAAGTATTAAAGTAGTCATTATAAGAGAGAAGCTGAAGGCATATTAACTCTGTTAGTCTCTTCGAAGATGTGGTATCAACTGCTGTTTCTGGCATGCTCATTTTTGCTGTCCTTTAGGAATGGGGAAAAAAACACCTGATTGTGTATTAGGAAGACATTAGAAATAAAAATAAGTTACTGTGCAGGTCTTGGGACTGGCCCTGGCAATATGGAGAACACAAATTGTAGTTTTTGTTGTGCATAAATGTTCTAAGAAAGAAAACTGTGAAGTTTTATTAGTTTTCCTTTGATATTTTTCCATGGTCTTATATTTCAAAAGAGTCTTTGTGTTTTTTCCTATCCATCCAAAACTATTCTACAACCTGCAAAATTAGTATTTTAGGAACAAAATGGGTTACAGATCCCAAGGTGTTACATTGTCAAAAAGCCTACACTCCCTTTTTTTTCTGTTGCGGATCTGTCAGTTTGTATTCTCATCACAGGATTAATTTATGTAGACCTGTTGCACAATTAGCTTTAAATGAAATATTTAAAAGAGCTATGCTGACCACAGATGACTGAAAAAAAGACAATATTCTGAGGTACTACCTTAAGAAGGCATGATTAATTTATGTTAAAAAATCACAAAGAAAGAGAAATACTCATTTCAGGAGACTCTTAGTAAGCCAACCATAATATTTACCTATTCTGGCATTATCCAAGTGCTACCAATTTTGCTTCTTGACTGCTAGTGACTGTGTGGTCAGTCTGGATACTCTTGAGAGAAGAATTCCAGGTGATGGAAGTGGGAGTCAGAAACAATCTTTCAGTCCTGTTTGAGACTTTCCTTGCTCTTCTTCCCTGTTCTTCTGCACTCTTTCAAAGCAGAGGTTATGCTGATGGCTGGGTGACAGCTCTGAGCTCTGCCACCGTAGATCTGTAGTTACTGCAGCTGGGTGTAGTTGACTCACAAGGGGTTGGACAGGAGCTGCTACAAGGCATCAGGTAACAGGCTTCTCCAAGTTACTGAAGAAGAAAAAAAGAGGTCATGGTTGTGACTCCTTGTCGTTGCCTCAATCAGCACTGTACTACAGCCTGTAGGCACTTCCTAAACCTGTTAGGCATCTTTGGGGAGAAGTATTTTTTGGGAGCTTAGTCTGCCTTCACGCAGTCAGAATAGCCAAAAACAGGTGAACTCCTGGCCTCTGACACCTCTGATACCTTGTTCCAAACCCTGAATCCTCTCTTCTCTTTCACCTCCTTCCTTTTTCCCCTCTTTCTGTCAGTCTTGTGCCTTTCTGAGAGACCTTCCATGGGTTTAATCTCCCATTCAGCTCTGTCAGCCTGCCTCTGACCTTTGGGGTGGAGAGCATGTAACTTCTCCTCGGGTGCTTTGACCAGCATCACTGGACCAAGCACTACTCCGTGCTTTCCCAGGCGATCTGTGCAGCACAGGCCTGGCCACGTCAGAAAGCACAGCCATGCTATTCTAGCATGGGTTCAGCATACCCAGGCATATCCAGCATCCCTTCCTCCTCTTTGAAAATTACTTTTCTGTGGAGAGGCATGCTGAGAAATGGTCCTGCCCTCTCTCCTGCAGACTTTCAGCGGACAGGGAGTAATTAGAGCATCCTGGCAGGCAGGGATTTGGGGCATATGTGCGCATGTTTCCAAGAGGCCTATTTCTTTAATACCTGAGTGCTCACTGAGAGGCCAGGCAAGAGGAGACCCAAGACCGAACCAAGTGCTGTAAATGTTTTCCACTGGCTCCAGAGGGAGCATGGGCTGAGGCCCCAGGTGCCGCAGCAGCCTGGCTGACAGCAGCAGGTCTCACTTGCCAGCAGCTTTCACAGGGAAGAGACCAGCGGGGCTAGTCCTCTCCACATTAAAACTCCCATGTAGAGCTCCTTCTGCTTATCACACCTGAATTAAGAAGCAGTCGGAGGCTGTGGCAAGGGGAGCTATACACAAAGTGGACAGTAATATCACTGGGCCAGATTCTGCCACCCTTTCCAGGAGTAATTCTGTTGCCTGTGAATAGTGCCATTGAAAGCAAGAAGAGTAAGAGACTACATGTGAATGAGAAGGGCAGAATTGTTAGGGATGTGAGCATTGGGATCTAAAAGATGTTTCTGAGCTGTGTAAGTAACCACCTTAGCCCATGTCCAGTAGCACAGTGCTGCATTTCCTCCCTCTCACAAACTTTTGATGTACATAGCTGGCTGGACATTTTCTGGGTGTTGCAGGATAACTTGCAAAGCTATCCAGTGAAAGCAATGTATTTCAAGGCTTTTAGATTGCTAATATAACAGCAGAACGATTTCCACATCTCTGAAATCCCGCTAGCTGTGATAAAGAGGTGGGTGCAAGCAGCAGGAACAGGCAAGCTCCACTCCCAGTTACACGGCCAGGTTTTCACTGGCATAAAGCAGGTGGCAGAATTTGGCCTGGGTTGTGTGAAGTCCAAGACGCGTAAATGTTTCCTGCTTCAGGTAATAATGTGCTAAGTTACTACTTTATGCACAGAGGTATGGAAACCTTTTTTTATGTTTCTCCCTCCCTCCCTCCTCTTTCCGTTCTATGATCCAGACACCACTAACTGTATGGAGTTGATGACTGGCAGACTTTCCAAATGTGGTAAGAACTTCCTTCCCTACTGCCTTTTCTCCTTCCCCAGCCCCTGCTGAGCAACATAATAACACGCCGCCCTGTCCCTTCCACCTGTTCCCCTTCCCCATCCCTGCTCTCCCACGCCCTTTTCAAGACTGCACACCCCGTAACAGCCCACAATGTCTTTCACTTACCTGGTGGACATGAGCACGTACCCCTTTTTCTGATCCTCCCCATCCATGCACAGATGCACAGGCTCCACCACAGCTTTCCCCTTCATAGCACAAGTGTGTGGTGTTGCACTTCAGATTCCCCCCTCACTGTCACTCAGGCCAGTGATTTTCTTTCTTGTTTTGTTGTTGTTGTTGTTTACTTGCTGCCTTTGATTCTTGGTTCTTCGGTGAATGCTGCCCAGCTAGCTGCTGTCTCCCTTGTTCTCCTGCAATTTACTGAGACAGGATTGCTCTGTTATTTAATTCCCTTTTGCATCCACTCCCTTCTTCCCCGTGTATCTTTGGGGTAAGACCCTCTTAAATCTTCCATAAGACACACTGCATATTATCTGCCAGACAGTTAGCTGGTATAAATTGGTATAGTTCCAGTCTGGTTTTGAGGAAGGACATTGTGTTCCTAGCTGGAGAAATAGTGAACAATTAGAGGTTCAGAATTTTGTTAGGAATGAGAAAAAAAGGAGTTTCCTGCAAAACTTGCATCTCAACTTGCTTGGGGTTCCATGAATTTTGGCTAACTTGTCCCTTGCCTTCCCTCCCCTCTACGCACACATGTACTGTATTCTTTCTTTCATTACCCGTGCCTCTCCTGCCTCCTTCAAATACAATAGTGGAAATACCCAAATACTATAAGAGAGGTTTTTTTTCTTTTTCCTTTTATCTTATATAGAAAGGTTCTGTACAAGAGAAATCTGTTCTCTTTAGATTTCCATTCTGGTAGCTAGGCTGAATTCAGACATCTCTGTGAAAGGGAACACAAGCTGTTGAGGAAGTGATTGCTGAACTGGTACTGCTCTCCAGCTGGACTTGTGACTCCTGCGTCATTTCTTCGTATACTGAGGGAAGTTCTTCTGGAGTTGTTCTGCACTTTGTAACAATGAAGGAAAGCTGTCACAGTGGAGATAATATTAGGTTTATGTGCATGTGACTGAGAGCAGAATTTGTCCCGTTTCCTGATTTCAGATGATCTCTTTCCCTAAAAGTGCAGCTTTGGTCGTAGGCTTTTTTCCTTTTCTCTGAGAAGGGCTCATATGATTTCTTATTTGAGTTTTCTGGTTTACACCATTTCTGATCTCTTCACAAAGACTCATTTAATTTGTAGGCAGACCTGCAGCTTCTTCTTGAAGGCATCAGACAGCAAATTTCTGTTCTCCCTCAAGCCTTTATTTCTTGCCTTATCTGGCATTCACATCATACAAAAATACTGAAATGCTGATTCTGCTGATTGCTTGCACATTAATTGAGCTACACGGATAACCAGTCAGTACTCTGCACTCTCTAAACAGAGCATTACTGTTCACTCCCAGCTCAGGCAGGCCTTCCAGCTGTCACAGTGTCAGCATCCGTCCAACAAGGGACAAAAAGGACAAAGTGAATGCCAGCAAGAAGACTACTTTATGGCAGCTACAGCACAAACAGAGTACATACATAGATCCAGAGAAGAGATAGGAAGAGGTGTTGGGCTTTAATGGAGCTGCTTCCTTTGAATCAAATTCCTGTTGGTGTGCTCACAAAAAACAGAGGTTGTGGTGATGCTCACGGTGCTGAATTCCACCCTCCTATATGACTGAAGAGCTATGTTGTGTGCAGGGGAGCTCACCCAACATTCAATCAGGGAAGTAAAGCAGAATGATGCCAGGATTTAACCTAGTATTGGCAACTGTCCTCTGACTTTGAGGACAGGCAGCACTCTGTGGAGTTGGCACAGCGTTCATCTAGTAGCAGCCAATAGTGTAAGAAAAACTACACTGAATTTTTTTGACCTCATCATCGCTCCACATTTTAGGAATGAGCATAGGAAAACATTTGTGGAAGAGTTAACACTGGAGCAGGAAGAGCAAATGAGATGCATTATGCCTGGCTCAGCCATGTGAAAGCTGTGGTGGGAATGAGGAATATCTCTTCACCTACTATAAAGCACTGAACATTGTAATTAACAGCAAGGCAAATTTATTTAGTCCTTTAAATGTTATTTCATCTTACGCTAGTAAGTCATCAATCTGAGAAATGATTCTGCATCTAGCCATTAGCATTGAAGAACAAGTTATTGTTGAACTGCAGAGGTATGTCAGAGGACCTGCCAATGTCCAAATGACGTAGGAGCTGCTGTATCGGTCCTACCTGCGCACACTGCTGCCAACTCTTAGTATTTCACTAGAGAAGAAAAACATTTGGCTCATAATCAAGTTGAAATGCACATTGGGATGGAATATTATATTTTAAGTTTCCACCCACGTCAGCAGGGGAAGGGGCATTTCTAGTGTCAGGAAGACTAAACTGATTTCCATGAAGTCTTTAGTATCTGTTTATAAGAATAACTTTGCCTTGAAAAAGCTCTTTACATTTAAAATGCAGCCATAACCTGAAAATTGTCTGTAGAAGTGACACCTTCCAGCTTAGCTGATCTTTCCCTTGTGCATATTCAGAGCCAAATCAGTTTAGTGACAAATAAGCTTTACTATTTTATGTGCTGCCAGTAAACCTTATAAACTTAACACAGCTGTAAAAGACTGAGCTGGATCCTGTTTCTTTTGAGGCAGGATTGAGAGAACTGTTTACTATCATCTAATCTGGTATTTATGTCTATCTCATTGAAGAATAGATTGTATAATTAACAATGCAGTTCTAATAGGTTCTCCTGAATCTTTACATAAAAAAATAAAAACAATAAAACCAAAATAATACTCAAACTGGAAAGCCATCAAGCTTCAGCCACAAAACAAATCTCATTATAGATTGAGCACATTGGATCTGGAGCCATTGATATATACCACACGGAAGCCCAATGCCATTTCAGTAGTCTTTGTTCAAAAGAGTCTGTCTTCACAAACCTGAATGACTTTAAAGCCTTTAATTCGTGAGCAGAGTTTGTTTGGGCAGTTGAATCAGTAGTAAAGCTGTTACACAGTCTTGAATAGCTCCCTTTCCCAGCAATCCGTAGTTTTTTGTAGCCTATAGTAAGCATGTTTCACCAAGGTGCTGGCTGCTGGCAGAAAGCTCAGAAAAGTTTGCCTCATTCTTCATGTTATCTTCTGAAAAACCCTTACCAGGGAGCCTGTAAACTTTCCAGTTTCCCTGCTGTGGCTGTCTGGGGCTGAGTTTTATTTCCAAGTAAGGCAATCTTTGCTTGTTGCTTTCCATCTCTCATGACTCTCAGGGAAGTTTTCAGTTACATCAGTGGCACTTCCAAGAACATGGGTGATGATCAGAGATTATTATGTGTAAGTAATGCAGCTCCAGTCAAGTCATGTGATTGTGTTTGGCACTGCACAAACATGCTTTCTTGCAGAGTCTTAAACCATAACCCTGTGAGAAAAGACTAGTCAGAAGACGTCGTGCTTAAACATACTCTGTTGCTGTTCACAGTTTGAAACTGTCTTCAGTTAAACAAAAAGCCTTGCAGATCCTTGTGTATACCAATGGCTATCACCAAAATGAGCTGACCAAAGCAGAAGCACAGCAAATGCACTTGCCTTCCATATCTTTTCAGTGTATCTCACTCAAATCTGTTGGTTCCAGTATTTAGGAGATTGACAGAGCTTCCTATTCTGAGCCATCCGACATTGTCTCCTATGGCCAATCATCATCCTTTGTGCACACTTGCAGTAAAGGCTTCTCTTTACCTTCTTGCAAACGCAGTTTGATTCATACAGATGCAAGCCCAGGTCAATATTACCCCAAGCTACTTGAGAAATTAGGAAAGGTTTCGTAGTTTTAAACTGGTTACACCACCTCTGGGTTGCAGTTACAGCATGTAACTTAGTGAGTGCTAGTTTAGAGACTCGTAGTGTTATTAACAGCAGCAAATATCTGGATTTGGTGCTCTCAGAAGTGATCCATACTAGCATCAGTTAGAGTAACCCTGCTTCTTTCAGAGTAGCCTTTTGATCTTTGATGGAAGAGGAGATTGATGATTTGCATTCATAAAGTCATAATGGATGGCAGAAACACTGATGCTGAGACCTGCAGAAAAAAAAATGCATGCTGTCCTCCCAGCTCAAAGGCTATCCTCACCTTTGCTACACTGCGAGGTTGTCAAAACAATATTCTCTTTATCAGCATTTGTGAAAAATGTGCTTACGACCGGTCTTTCTGAGCATGGCTGATTCTTGATGGATATGGATATAAATTGACACCCAAATGAGAGATCAAATTAAGAAACCCACCTTCATTTCACCTGAATATGTGAAAGATCACATATTCAATCATAACGTGTGGATCATGATAAGTAAGATAATTCAGAGTTTCCAAAGAGTTCAAGCCAAGTTTCTCAGTTATTTGCTATCCAAATGGGTGCTTGATTCCCTCCACGCTGTAGCCGTATCTCCTCATTCTTGTGTTGTGTTTGGGACACACTTCTTTTCCAACTCATAACTCATATTTTGCTCTGTAGAAGAAGGTAGCAATAAAGATGGCAACTTGGCACTAAAGATGTATCCAGATATATTAAGCTATTTGTTATATATCAGTTTCTGTTTTGACACTGTGGCCAGATTTTTGCTGTCCAATACAAGATCTTTTCTTCTTTCTCTGTAATAATACCTATTGCAGAAAGCACACTTCTCTCTTAATTAAGATAACAGTACTTACGGCAGGCAGTGCTTCAGAATATTCCATGTGAATATTTCCTTGCTGTACTAAGCTGAATTTGCAATGGCCTCCCCTGAAAGTTAAATCATATTTTGAAGGGGTTGATTCAGAGGAAATGAGGAATGAACATTTCACCAGCATACACAGTTCATTTCTCTCCTTAGGAACAGGTCAGAGAACTTAAAGCTCCTAAGATCACACATAAACATCCCTCTGGCAGGAAAGGAAAAAAGTCATATTATTAAGTGCCAATACATTTCTGACATTTTTATGGACAAAAAATTAAATGAAACAGCAGAAGTCTTTAAGAGAATGGGTAGCAGCAATACTATCATCTACTGTGGCTTTGTGAGTATAGGTTGTCATCCTACTCTCTCATCACACACTTGTGCAGACAGATCTTTGTAAAAGGACAGACATACAAAGAATTCTTGGGCTGACTCCTTTACCAACCAATTTGCCAGAAGTGTGATTCCACAAGAAAATTTGGCATCTCTTCACAGCACTGTCGTTGCCTGCTCTTTCAGTGCCACCAGCTGTCCAAATGAACATGATTCCCTCTTCATCGTCATGTCTCCTCTTTTGAAAGATATGTGGTGGTGCTGGAGTGGTCAGAGCTACTCATCAGTAATGGACATGTTTGTTTTCCAATTAATTACTCATGTTTTAGCTCTGCAGAAGATAGCAGGAAGGGAATACGCCTCATTTATTTAGGTCTTTGCTGGCTGTGTTCACCATCCTCTAACTCAGTCACCCAAGAGGTACCCATCTCAGTTACATTGCCTATGACAGGAGGGGCTGAATTTTCTCTGTGAGAGAGTGAGAGAAAAAACGTGTGAGACAGAGGCAGAATGGGCATCTGGATGCATCTGGCTAATCACAAGTATTGGGCCTACCTCCTGCACAGGAGAAGGGATGTTTTAGGGGAGTAGGAACAAGGATGGGTTATAGGGCATTTGAATGTCAGGTTGGTTGTTCAGATCTGCCCAGATGTGTAGCCACTGAAAGTTCCCACCTGCTGGTAGCATGAACAGCTGTGCTAACAGTGTGTGATAAGTGGAGTAGTTCCTACCAGCAGTCTGTTTCTGCAAACACTGTTATCAGCTGGCATTTTTACAGAATCCAAGGACTCTGGAAAATAAGCTCTGTTCTTTCCTTTGGAAGTAGTCTTGCCCAGTTACAGTTCAGGTGTCCTGCTAAGAAACTCAAGTTATCCTGTGGGCTGTCAGTCTGCCTCCATTTTCTAGTCCTAAACCAAAATAAAATCAAAACAGCTGTCCAATTATATAACTTACCGGGGAAAAAATAAATGGGAGAACTTGTTTTGGTCAATCTGTTGTGTGACAGTTTAAAAATCTAGCAAATATGAAACCACATACTTGTCTCCTGAAAAGCTTTTCTGACTTCCTATATTTTTAGAGAAGTACCAGTCTTGGGATTTCAGCAGTTCCTTCAGCTCACTTCAAGTAGGGTAGGATGGGTTCATAGATTAGGAAGTTCTGTGTGATGGCCTCCAGCAAGACATCGCAACTGCCTTTCAGTCACCCTTCTCCAGTCTAGAGGGAGACCTCATATATCCAATTTAGCTTAGACAAGTTGAGCAAAAGTTTTCTTTATCATCTTCTTTGATAGTGAGTGAGCTCCATGAGGCCTCTTTCTGATTTGCATTTGTACAGTGCCAAGGCCAGGGACTCCTTAGTCTGAAGAAAGACCCCTACATGAGATTGTAATTAAATGAAGAGGAGTAGGCCAGTTTTACCTCTCTGATATCCCTTTCATTGCAAATATTTCTGGAGTGGGTTCTCTATTTTAAATCTTCTGCTATTGAAGGCAAAGTGACTCTGCCAACAGAAAACAGACAGAAAGTGTCTAGTCTTAAAAAAGGGGGCTAGAATTCTGTCAAAGTAGCAAATGGGTTTGAAAGGGACTGGGTTATCACTCATCAACAGAATGTTTCAATGCATTATGTGGAAGGAGTTGGATTTTTGCTACATTATTCACTGAAACCTTGGCTGCTATTGAAATGAATAGCAAGCTAGGGATGAAAAAAAAAGAAAAAAAAAAAAACAACAACAAGGGCAGAAAGCAGGCAGAAAGGATGTGAAAGCAACATGAAAAGGAATATGGGAAGTCAGGTTGACAAAGTGTCTCTCTCTGTTTCCAGTTGAGACCTATGTTTTTCCATTCATTTTCTCTCAAAGCCTAAGCTAAAAATGCAGAAACTCAAAATTTGTCAGGCTATACAGAAAGGAAAGGCACAGGATAATAATCTCACAGATGGCATATTTGCTTTGTGCAACTTTGTGGTCAGCACCACAAGGATTAATGCATTAAAATTTGTTATGGATGTGAGAGAGATGGTTTCACAGGACAAGAAAGTGCCTCAGGGTTTGCTTCCACTAAGGCAATGGGAATGTTGCCATTTGCTTGAATGAAAACAAGACCAAGTCCTTATCTGGCTGTCTTAAAATGTTACAAAACAGCAGGCTCCAGTCAGGGACTGAAGCCTCCAAGGTTATCCTGAAGCTGCTTGTTCACCACCTCCTGTTAAGTTTCCTCTGGAGGACTTGGAAGGTCTTTGCAAGGTCAGAGCAGATGCACCCTCTCCTTGTGCCACTCCTGGTGCTTGGGAGTGAGTCACCTTCTCTCTTTCCTCTGTTAACCTGGCTCTGCCACTTCAACTTCATGTGACACCACTGGGGCTAAAGTCAATGTCACCAGACTTCTTAGGAACAGCAAATGAGATACAGAGTACTCTGAGGGCTGATACAAGCCATCTGCCCAGCTTCCTTTTACCTCTGTGTCTGTTCCCAGCCTTACTTCTTCCTTTTAGTTCCTCTTGTATTTAAATACATTCACAATTTTGACTCCTTTTGAGATATTTGGCCATGACAGAGCTGCACACAGGTGCCACAAACCAGCACCTTCTCCTTAAATCTGTTTCTTTAGTGTCCCTTCAACACATGACCCTTTCATAAGCTTCAGTGCTTGTTTTCAAACTCATTCCCCTTCCCCATCTTGCAGCATCCAGCTCCTTGGACTAACTCAAAAATGCACATATCCATCTCCTCCTAACAGATGTAAACCTAATGCTCTGAACCTCCCCTCCTGCCTCTGATCCTTCTTGCAGTTTCTCACCCTTGCTGCCCTTCACGCTTTCTTTGCTCTGTGTTGATGAACGTTTGCTCTCAAGGGGAAAGAAGACCTTAGTTACGGATGCATGAAATGCCAGGGAAGTTTTGAAGAATCAGTGAGCCAAACCTTCATCCCTGCCCAGAGAAAATGGGATGTCATCTCACTTTCTGAAATAAGAGAGGCAGCCTCTTTGAGGCCCCCAGATGGACTCGCAGGTGTAGGAGCCTGTCACATATTTTGCACTGAATGCTAGGAGTGGAAGATTGCTGAAAAAGCTATTCTAATCCATCATCGCCTGCATTTTCAGGTCTTGTTTTACTGGCCGTATAAGCCCAAAGGGAACTGAGAACTAAGAGGAGCAACACCACTCACCATTTTCATGCTTCCAGCATAGCTGCCCCGTGTTTACATATCCCCAGAGAGAAATGTGAGGACTCTTTGTCTATTCAAAGACCAATATCTAGACCAGCCCAAGAGTGGGCTAACAAGCTGCCCTGCAGATAACATCAATGCCGTGATTGTCTGTAGTGCTTGGCGTAGGATCAGTTCTTTCTTGACTGCAAGATAGGAAAGTATTATTACCAAGTATTTAATTACGAGGCCAGATACTACAAAAAGCAAAGAAAGGAAAGGGTTAGTGAAATGGCCTATTTTGTTTTTCAGTAGCTCTCTTTAAATATCCCTAAGGATTTCTTACCTCCCATTAAAATTTTACCTGAAAATGCTGATTGTGAGGAATCCAGTAGAGATACAGGCAAAGAAAAGCAGACTGTTAAATACTCTTGCTGCAGTAAATCTCCAAGCACCTGAAAGCCAGTAGGGCATGGGGAGGAGAAAGGGTGGATGAAACAGGGGCTGCATATTTTAATAGGATGATTAAAAATCCTGTATCAGAACTCATCAAGTACAAGATATTTACATACAATTTTTTAAATGTTTTATTGCTCCATTCTTGCAAGTTGTACTTTTGTCTGCTGTTCCTGTCTACGTGAAAAGTAAAATTTCCCCAAGTCCTGCAGAGCACTGCTTACTCTGCCCTCTTCTTTCCCTCTAAGCTTGTTGAATAAACTGCTCAGCTGAATAATCGGAGATACTCCCCTCCCCTTTTCTCCCAATCTAGCAGTCTTTCCCTCTCCAGCATTTTTTTCAGTGCTCTTTTTCATTCTCTCTGCTGACTCCATTTGCTTATGAAGATGAGAGGTCCAAAGCCACATAAGAGCCAGATCTGCCCACATTCCTGCACTCAAGGCTGAGTGTTTTTTTTTTTTTCTCTGAAAAAGAGTATTCACTTAAAAGAAGTAGAAATGAATCTGAGTAGATAGAAAAGAGTCTGAGCAGAGCATGCACCCACAAACCTAATACAGTTTTAGAGAGGCTTAGTGAAAAATTGGAATTAGACGTCATAGATCTGGAAGAGATATCTCCTTTCCAAAGCATTTGCATGCACGTGGAAGGAGGCAGGTGGAGCTTACAGAGTTCTGACCCAGAAATGGCTGAGAGTTTGATAGCTTTTCCTATCTTAGCCAGAAACTGAGATACATGTGTTGCCTGGCTGTTTGTTCAGGCCCGTCTCTAAGGCTTCAGTCTGTTAGCTGAATGATACCCTTCCAGAAACTAACAGCCATTTGCTTGGGGCGTGGGTATAATTGAATGCACAGAGAGAACCAGGGCCAGCAGTAAGTTAAACACAAAACTGCAAGTACAGGAAGACAAGGAATGAATTAGATAAGAAAGACTGTGATCCTTCACTATATTTGCCAGCCATTTGGTTTCTCTCTGTGCCTGTTACCATGCAGAAGAAAGCAACAACTACCTGGCTAGCATGGGGCAGAAGAAAAAGTACCACATTCTGTTTTGTAGGGCACAAATCCTACATATTGCACCTTCTTTGCATAAGAACAGTTGATGTCTGTCTAGTATCTTCCATTAGAGAGTAAGACAGCGCTCAACAAGCTCTTCAGAAACGTTAACACACAGAGACAGTATTTGCCTGCTGTAGTAACTGATTTGCCTGTGTGTATAATAAAAGTGAAAGGAAATAGAATATTACTAAGTCACCAGTGTCCACTAACTGTGAATAAGGGGTGCTCTCTGCTACGCAGAAACCCCTTTGCTCTGGACTGAACGTTGCCATCTCAGGGAAGGAAGGCCCCACTCCTCACAGCATGCCACATCACTGCAAGGCAGAAACAAGGAGCCTGTTTCCTTCTGGGAGCCGGAGAACAAAATTACTTAGGTGGGATGTAAATGAGCGGATTTGAATTTGTTAGAACAACGGAGCCAACAGTGCCAATATTGAGAAAAGCACAATGGGGTTTTAATGATCACAAACAGTCATCACCTGTATGGTGTAGGCTAGGTAAGAAACAGTCCTTTCAACATCCATGTCCAGAGGATTTATTGTGACCCCTCAGATGTCTGGTCAGGATTAATCCCCCAGTCCAGGAAAATTAAAAGGGACTAGAAAAGCCTCACAAGGGCTACCTTTATGATAGTAGCTGGTCCATTTCCTTCAGTAGCTTCACAGAACCTTTCCTTGGGTATGACCTTCCACACATCCTCTCACACAGGACTAGACAAACACCACACACCGCTGCTGCCTGGAGGTCCAAAAATACAGTGGCACAGAGGTGTAGCCACTACTACAGTGGGCACTCCAGCATGAGAAAAGAACCTGCTGCACAGCCTCAGCCCAAGCTGTTGTGTTGTGAAACCTCCATGGACTGTTCCTGGGCTGGTACCACTCATGCTGAGACACAGTTGGGTCTTTCACTGCATTGGATGTACGGCAGACAGGAATTAAATGAAGACTGTCAACTGTCTGGCTCTCACCAGTCAAGGTGTTGCATGTAATTGCCCTGGAGCTGCATAATTAAACCCAGCACATAGCTGTTAGTCAAGCACGTGAAGGCTCCTTACGTATCATTTGTGCCTTGTGAATTGAGAGGTCTCAGATGCCTGCATTCAAAGGGCTTTAGAAGAAGACTCACTGCATTCAATGCAGGGTCTGTCTGTTCCTTTTGGCCCCTGGAGGTGGGTCTGTGATGCATCACACTCCACAGTGACAAGTGGCATTGGTAAAGTGAATCTTGGATTTGATCAGAAGGTGAAATGGCGGGCAAAGAGACTCTTCAAAATGGCATGAAAGATTGTATTCTGATGTGCACAGTGCCCAACCCATGTTAACACTGCAGCCTGCTCCAGTGGCTGGCTTAATGAGATACCTTTTCCACCAGCATGAAACCCTGCATCCTTCTGTGGCTCCTAGCTCCCCTGAAAGCCATGTCAGTGTTGTGGAGGCTGTATTGTAGCGAAAACATAAATTCAGGACAGTGAGGAAGCAGTTCTTGACCCTAGTAGGTCCCAGAAATATTTACAGCCAGAAAAGTCTGCTTCTACATAGCATTCAGTATCTTCATTTTGAGGTGCCTGTTGTAAGAAGGTTGTGAATTTGCTTAGAGGCTTGCAAGCACAAGCCATAAATCACACATGCAGATGGAAGTAGTCATGTCAGCCGTCTCTCATTTTTCACATATTTTCTTCCTTAGAGCACTCAGGCACTTCAGGCTTAATATCTGAAAGGTGAGCAAGCAGATACTCAGAACGAAACAGAAAGCAAGCAAGAAAAGCATAATGCCCAGTGCAGCCAGAGAACTTAGCAGGGCTGCAAAGCAAGGCATCAATTGGTGACCACCTTAAAAAAATGTAACAGCAGCACTAAGATGGGATTTGCCTGTACTCAGCCTTACGTTCACTGACATTGCGGAGTGGCCAAATGACTCCAAGTAGACTGAACTATTTCAGCATGGTACTGTGTCCTCCTGCTAGGTGAGACAGCTGTACCCACCCTCTCAGGAGAAAACCAGGACCTACCACCTAGGTGCTTTGTGCTCCCAGCCTCTTTATTTCTGTAGGTGTCCCATCCTAAACACTCTTCCTCTTCCTGCTCATTGTCTTCATCCCCCACACACCCCCACGCACGTGGCTCTGGATCTCCTCATCATGTTCTTCTCGTTAAAAGCCCCATTGTTCATTTGTTTGTTTGTTCTCTCTCTTTCTCTCCTCTTTTTCTCTCTTTCCCTCTTGTTTTTTTTTCTTTCTTCCTTTCTTTCTTTCTTTTTTTGTCTCCTCTGTTTTGTGTACCCAGGCAGCCCATTGAGTAACTTCTTTGACGTAATTAAACAACTTTTTTCAGACGAGAAGAACGGGCAGGTGAGCCATCCCCCCGGCACGCCAACCAAGCATAGCGCAAACAGCAAGCGGAGCGATTCCGGTTCTAATGACTATGGGTCTAGAGGAGACAATAAGTACCCTGCTGGCAAAGACAAGGCAAAGATGGTCTCATCAGTCGGCCTACAAGACCAACCTTAAATAAACACATAAAAATTAAATAACTTAGAAAAAAAAATCAAAAACAAAAAAGCAAGAAAGAATGAAAGAATATTCCTTAGCAAGCTAGCCTCTAAACTAGAAGGATGTATATACCTTGCCACAACAGTACAAAACTGTCTATAGACAAATTTTGTATGAAGGAATGACTGTATATATATACATATATATATTTATATATGATATATAATATATATCTCAGAAACAAACACAAAAACAAACGAACAAAAGAATGAAAAGAAAAGAAAGAAAAGAAAAGGTAGCACAGATGACAAACCCAGTTCGACAGATCTTGGGTTGTGGTTTTTTTGATTGTTTTTTTTTTTCCTCCCTTTTTTTGAATGTTTTTCTTTTTTCTCCTTCCTGATTTTTTTTTTATTTTTTTGTTTTCTTTTGGTTTGTTTCTTGTTCTGTTCATGCTCTCTCTGTGTTTCTGACGACACCACTTGTTTCCGCTCTGCTACCAGGAATTATCCCGAAAAGTTAACATGTCAGCCACGGCTTCACCTTCTGTGCTCTGCGGACACTTGTTGACGGAAGGCAACCGATGTAGACTGTCCAAGGACCAGTCCTGTTTGAGGTTCCCAGCCTCCCCTCTCCCTTCGGGAAGTGGGTTTCTCCCCCACTTCTCCCCAAACACCTCCCCAATGCACGCCTTTTTTTTTTTTTCTCTCTCTTTTTTCTTTTTTGGTGCTCCACAAGAGAGATCTGCTCAGTTATGGGATTGCACAGTCTGGGCTGAAAGGAGGTTGCAAATTGTTGGAGTGAAACCTTTACCCTTGGCAACTTCTGTCCGCGCAGGTGAACACAGCCCGGAGGGGAGGGTGCGGGGAAGGAGAAGGGGTAGCGGGAGCGCAGTGTTTTGTGAATCCAGAGCGCGTTCTCATCAGAAACCAGCCAGGAGCAACTCAAAACTAAGCGTTGAACCAAGACAAAACTGGGGAGCTTCATCACAGGATTTTCTTAACCTTCTTTTTCTCCCCACCACCTTTTCCTTTTCTTTTGTCCTCTTTTATATATATACATGTATATGTGTGTGTATATTTTCATATAAATATACATACATACATACATATATATATAGACACAGAATATTTATTTTTTTTATACTGTATCATTTTGCTTTTTGACCTGCTGGAAGGGGAAAGGAATAAACTTAGGAGGGAGAGGGGGTTAAATGAATAAACACATACAAACAAAACATTAAAACTTAGGGAAAAGGCAACTTCTGGTAGCAAAGAAGAGGGACACGACTCTGCCAAGGACTGTCTCTCCCACCACCAGGCACAGTTGCCGCTGCTGCTACTGCTGTTCCTCCTTCGACACCTTCCTCCCCATCTGTCAGCTCCCTGCCACTGTGCCACCGTGCTGGGACCTTCTTCCACCAGCTGGATCCTCCACCACACCCTGCATTTAGAGGCAATTGTGTTGCTAGTGCTGCATTGATATCAGTATTATTATTTCTTTAAGTTACCAATTTCATTTGTTGGCTTGGGTGATTTTTTTCTAAAAAAAAAAAAAAAGAAAAAAAAAAGAAAAGAAAAAAAGAAGACGAAGAGGAGGAAGAAAAGAGACTTATCTTGGGTTTTATTTCCTGTGTGTGTGTGTGTGCAAATCACTGGCACTTAGTTAATCTGAGCAAGACAAGGTGGAGTCAGGGCAACGGGAGACTTAATCACGAAGCTACTGTAAACTTTAAAAATTACTGCAAGATATTTTTATAAAGTTTTGTTTTGTTTTGTTGTTTTGTTTTTGTTTGTTTTTTGTTTTCTGTTTGTTTTTTGTTTTTGTTTGAAGGGGAGGAGGGTGGGATTGGGTGGATGGGGACCTTTTTTGTGTTTCAGTTACTAGGTCTTGGTTATTTATATATACATATATATATATTTAAAAAAATAAGCTGTTAGATATATCTTCTGTTTAATAACTGTGTAGAGGCAACATTGATTCTTATTTATTTTGTGGAGGAGGGCGAAAAAAGACACAGAAACCCCGTAAGTGTTCATCTTGTGACTTTGAGAAAGAAGAATTGCTGCCTTTTTTCCTCCTCCTCAAGAGTTACGTGACCAAGTGTAACTTATTCTGGCCCAAGCTCAAAGGTTAAACAAACAAAAAAACGTGGTTTTACGCGTGGAAGACAAAACACAGTGAGAAGTACTTCTTGACTGAGATTTTAAGAATGTAGGCTTAGCATTAGTGTTCAGCTCTTTTATGACCTTCGATTGCTGCTCGTTGGGTTCCTATGGGTGTATGTTGTATCGCAAGATTATTTTTTTTAATGACAATGTTGGATGAGTTCTTTTTTGTTGTTGTTGTCGTTGTTGTTTTTTTTCATCATTTTTCCCCTTCTTGGACCAGTTTTACTTGTACATAGGTTTGAAGATTAAAAAGAATTTTTAAAGACACAAGTGGGGCAAAGACATTTGACTTTGGCCCTGTTTCCCCATTCCCCCAAATGGGAGGGATTTATTTTATTTTTTGTTTTTATTTATTTATTTATTTTCCCTATTCTGAACCTTTTCTCTCGTATTGCTGTGTGCATGTCAGACACCAGGGGGTGATGGCTGGGGAGGGGGGGAGGCAAGGGTGCAGGAGAGGGGGGCAGTTTTAATTGCATGACATTGCTGTAAATTAGTCTCTTTTGCTTTCGTTGTCTTTCCTGCCTCCACCCTCTCTCTACTTCTCCTCCAAGCTCCCCTCCCATCACCCCCGTCCTTCTTTTCCCTCTTTTCTCTTCCCTTGTGTATAGATTTTGATGCTTCTGTTACATTGTACCTCTACAAAAGGCTGGGATTTCAATACAAAATAATAATAATAATTTAAAAATACCTATATCAGCAAAACCCATGTGGTACAAGCAGGAAGGGGATTACTTACACAAGATATAAGAATAAATGAAAGCAATACCTCTTGTTATCCTTCCTATTTTGTACTTTGAAGACACACACGCGCGCACACACACATATACAGACACAAACTGACATTATTTAATGGTTTAAAATGGACAAAAAAATCTGATGTATCCCTTGTTAAATAACTGTGAGCAACTTTAGTTCAAAAACCAATAAATTCATTCAGTAAAGATACTAGCTGTTGAGTGTCTTGTTTATGTCCGTGAAAAAGAACCTCCTCACACCAGCATCGAACCCGGTAAGTACCATGTCCCTGCTTTCTATGCGGAAGCAGAAGCAGATGGCCGGCGTGTGAGGCAGCATCCTCCTGGCTGTGGAATTAACATCTCCCCATTAGCGTTTTGGGGTCTGCACGTGCTGCACCCAGCGTGCCCTAGTGTCCCCGCCCAGCACGCTGTGCACAGGCAGAGTTCAGCCCCATTGGTCTGGTTTTCACAGCAGTGCATTGAAAAAGGTGAATCCAAATTGAGGGAAAATGAAAACCCCCAGATCTGGCCCAGAAGAAAACCTCTGCACCATAAACTGTTGCTACTGATGATTGTTCTCATCTCTAACCTGAGCTTCTCACATTGCTTCCAGATTTAGCATAGGAAGGATTTCTCCACCCTCCCTGCCTGAAACACTCTCTCAGTCAGACACATTTGAAAAAGCTTTTCAGGTACGTCCCTGGGTTGCCTTGGGCTGTGTTGCTGGTCGGTTTGGGCATCTGGTGGCTTGTGCCCCTCTCACAGCCTCAGGGTATTCTCATTAATGCTGGATTTGTAACTGCTGGGTTCACCCAGCCTGGCTGCTTGCCTTGCAGGCTCAGAGGTCAGTGGCACACGCCTGAGAGAACAAGACCTCTCTGGATGTCTCTGGCCACAGCCATCCCCAGCACCTTGTGCTCCCCTGTCACTGCACTGGCAGCGCTGCTCCAGAACAGCTCCGTGCTCTGAGGGCTCACGGGATGGGGTGCCGGGGCCTGGGGAGGGAAAGGGGCACCCACACAGCATGGCTGCTACTGGGCATCAGCACACGGCCGTGAGGTGAGGTGGTGCTAGGCCTGGGCTGCCGCCATGCCTCTGAGGGCTGGGTTCCGGAAGGCTCCGGCTGCTGCGGAAGGCTGAGGAACCAAGGAACCACCGCCACCTCAGCCTGCTCAGCACAGGGTGGACAAGCACCTCCTCCAGGTCGTCCTGTGCACATATGGCAGCAAGAAGAGGGTGCCTGGGTGAGGTGAGAGTGATAAGATAAGGTGAGGTGAGGGTCTAAGCCCTCAGCAACTCCTGGGGTGTCATGGGGGGGGGGGGGGGGGGGGGGGGGGGGTCGCAGGAGGGCCCTGAGGTGTTTGTGCCAGTGGGGAGCAGTGTGGCCGGGAGCGTGCGCTTCAGGGCTGTGTTATTGACAAAAAATAAGCTCTTGCCTTGAAAAAAAACAGAGTGTTTAGCACGTGGGGATTTATTGGTCTGCTGAAACCTGAGGGGAAGGGGGACACAGCAGCAGCAGTGGAGAAGATGGCAGTGATCAAAAAATGGAGGGACTCACACATGCTGCAGGATTTGGGCTCTGTGACACCAGAAACCCAGAACTGGGCTCTAGCTGTGTGGCATTCGCAGCTCTGGAGCAGGAAGGAGGTGCTGGACTAGAGCACGATACAGGGGAGTGGGATTTAACAGCGATGTGGCAGCAGATCTATGCTGCTTTTAAACATTTCTCTCACTTTTTCTATGTTTTCAGAAGTATTCACAAATTTGTATGGTCTTTTTATGTCTCCAGAAGTAATTATGGTCCCTTTTATTGCTAATGATGGTCTCTGAAAGCTATAAGTAGAGAACAATGAGTTTGTAAAGCAAAGTGCCTCATGCTTAGGGCCTACCCACATTCATTCTGCCTTCTTATGTGGCCATGTTTAACCCGCTCTCTAGCTACCTGACGTTTTATTATCATCCTTAATGCATAGGAGAGAGCATGCTTTAGAGTGAAAGGGGTTTACATTTAACCTCTTCTCTGCAAAAGACCCTTTTCTGTTGTAGCTTAAATTAGAAGGCAAGCAGTAAAGGCAGCAGAGGATTTTGGAATGCCTCTGTGGTGGAGGTCTGCTGCCAGGTGCTGGCAGTTGTCTTCATCCAACCCCCCCAGGTGCTGCCTGCTAAGATGCCTGCAGCCGTGACACCTGTCCCTCGTTTAGCTGTGGTTGTGAGCTCTGCATCTCGCCGTTTCTCTTTGAGAGCTCAGGCTGGGTACCTAAAACACTTGCTACATTTTACCTTTATCTCTCTGATTTTCCGTGGAGAACACCGCAACAAACAACCTTCTGAGTGTAAATTGAAGGCAGGGGAAGTGTGTAAGACAGCAGTTGACAAGTCCTATTTGTCTGCGCACACTTGCATATGAAGTTTGTTTAGGAAATGCATACATGAAAAATGCATTTATGCTCAAGGTGAACTGTTATTAATTGAACCAGTACATGACATGTGCTATATAAGCAATAAATTGTGTATATGCATCGAATGAGCAGCTGAGGCAGTAGTTGTGAGGGTAATTCACATCGCCACATGTCAGCGTACAGTCTGTTTGGGGGCTGAGAAAGAAGTCAGTGGTGTTTGACAGCATTAATGCAAATTGTCCAAGCCGTGCAAGTGATGCATGAAAATTTCCTCACTACTCAGGCTGGCTTTAATGAAAGTGATCTGATACAACTGGCTGAGCTTTAATGGTTCACGCTAGGCAGAGGCGAAGGGCAGTGTTTGTTAAACAGCAACACCTGTGTAAGGCCTCCAGGCATGCTAATTCTAGTGCCTACTGTTACGAGGTGAGCCTTTCTTCCTGATGGTTCAGACAAAGCTTTAACCCAACAGGCTTGGATGTTTTCTTACATGCTGTAGCACAATGACCACATGGATCGTCTGTTGTATGCAAGTCTGCAGGACTTCATTGTTCAGCTTCATTTTATGCTAACGATTGTACCTGAGCTCGTGAAAGAAGGGCAGAGTGATTGGTAAGGAATCAGATTTAGTTCTGAGTTTCTTATTATAGAAAACAACAGGGAGGGGAGGGAGACACTTGTTTTAAAATTGGGAAGTATCTTAGCTCTTTGTTGTACCCTTTAATCTCCTTATTTTGTTTAAAACCACTTCAACAGCTGCAGCTCCTTCTTAATTTGGAGAACAAAAAACCCTAGCAGTTCAACTGCCTGGGGACACTTGAGGCCACAAGTGGAAGGGAAACCCCCATCGAGGGCTAGTCCTTTCTTCTCCTTAATGCACAACTTATTGTGTGGGTTATTTATAGTGCTGTAATCTTGCTGAGTGCTGCTGAGAGAAACAGTGCCAGGCAGGCTGGCAGGCTTTGAAGGGCTTGAGAAATGGGATTTCCTGTTCCACCGGCTCAGAGCTGACTCTTTCCATTGTCGGGAGCTATTATCGCCTTCTCCCAGCCAAAGCAGATAACACAGCTTCAAGGTCAGGGAAGACACAAGCTCTCATCAACAGCATTAGTGGGAGGAAGAGCTCGCTTGCAGTCAGGGTGCGTGTTTCTGTAGCTGCTGTTCCTGGGGACGCTGCCTGTGCAGCCGGGTCTGCGTGTGGATGGCAGAGCACACAACAGCTGAGGTTGGAAGGGTTCACTGGGGACCGTGTGGTCTCACCCCTGCTCAAAACCTCTCAAGGCAGCCTGTTCCAGACATACGTGCTGGGGACAGGAGAGAAATCTTGTTTTCCCATGCTTCAGCTCCTCACTGACCTGCTCTTTGCAGTGGATTTTGCACCCCTGCTGAGCGTCATCTCTTGTAGGGACGTAGGTGGGACTAGAAGGCAGCCCTGGTCCAGTCCTGCTATGGCCGTGGACTTCCCTCCGTGTTGTCTGGAACAGGAGGAGAGAGGTCAATCTAGGGAAGCAGCAAGCCTTGATTCAGGGAGCACTTTTAGATTATAAAATAAATAAATACAGTCAGAAAAAAAAATCTGTATTTACAGTAAAGTCTCATATACGATTGAAAATCTATTCAGATTGAGACAGTGACTTCAAATTGCAGTGTCCGTTCTGTCTGGATAATTCCTCTGAGAGCACCTTCATTCCTAATGCAGCCAGTTTACAGAACGGATGAAACAAGGCTCTCCTGACTCAGTACCAGGGCATGCTGGAGTTACCTGAAATTAGATTTCAGGGTAACCCTGTTCATGACAATTGGCTCAGTCAGGCCTGTTATTTTTATAAATAGTATAATGAAATAGTGATTTTTCTGCTGTCTGAAACAAATTACTTCCATGCTTCTGCTAGAGTTTATTGAATGCATCAGGGGATCTGTTGGAGCTACATTAGTTAGGGATGTTCTGAGGCTATGCAAAAAAACATTTTTTAGCAATATTTCAGATGATGTCCTGACTGAGACTGCACATCACCTTATGGGAGCACTCTGCTCCAGTTCGTACGGGGTTCCTGATACTTTCTTTTGTGCATAAATGCTGCAGTTGCTGGCTCCTGATGGAGACACCTTGATGGGAGCTGCTTGGATGTAGCTGTGCTTCACGTGGGACTTTGGCACGTCCTTTTGCTTACACTGAAATAACTCAGAAATGCTTCGAGGAGGACTGGACCCAGCGCAGGCATCTGTGGCACATAGTGTAGCTTGCTGGCATCCTGGTCTTAAACTGCTAAACTTCATTTTTCTGTCAAAATATAGATTCAAAAAAACAGCTACCTTACTCACTGAGTCTGGGGGCATTTATTTGCCAGTACTTGTATGGCACAGCAGGTATCTCAGAACAAGACAGCACAACTCTCTTCCCTGCCCCTAGATTCGTGTTAAATGCATGAGATGGTGGTGAGGTGTCAGAGGCTAAATAGTTCATAACTTAACATAAAACAGACTGTGCTGGTGGTTTTCCAGGCACTAGCAGTGCTATACCTGGGTATAACCATGGGGGTGCCCCAGCAGTCCCATGGGGCAGAGAAGGGACTCGGGGAAGGCAACAGCACAGGCTTTTCCCTTAGCTGCTGCCCAAACAGGGAGCCACAGGTGTCCTTTGGGCAACGCAGGCGCAAATCAACCTTGATGGAAGGAGGAGGTAAGGTTGTTGTACTGCTTGTGCTTAAAAAGGACCAGCAATTTCCATGGTTTATGCCTTAGAAAAGACTGAGTAGGCTGGTCAAATCCATGTGGCAAAGTTAATGGCAGTAAGACACAGAAAGGGAACTTGATAAGAAATATTTCAAGAGAGACAGACTGATAGTTGTTGCTTCAGCCGATGGGCATCTGCACAAGGCCGTTGGCCTCACGGGGTTAAACTAGCTTTAGCTCAGGCTCCAGACAAACAATAATTCTGGCTCCAGGTCTCACTTCTGCCTCATTCTTCTTTGCTGTTCTGTGTGCTCAGCTCAGAGCACAGCAGCTGATACAGCTGCTGGAGAATCCTGCAGTTCCAGGGAAAACGTCCGGGCTTTGCTGACATAGCTGTGAGCTACAGGGAACAAAAGGGTGCTGCTGAGGGAAAAGCTCCTCGGCAGCATCAGGGTCCTTTCGGGCTGTTCTGTGGTTTGTGGTACACGGGAGTTCAGAGAAGTGCCTTGAGCGTTCCCTTCTGAGTTTTAAATGAAGGGTCCTCATAACTCAAGTGGGCTTGCTTTATAAAGCAGTACCCCACAGCTCAGTTTGTGTGATGGTCCACCCTGTGCATTTTACACTTGAGAAGAATGAAAATCTAAGAAATTTTCTTAGTTTAAGTGGAGCAATTTTGTTTGATGCACTAGCTCTAGCTTTTAATCTTGTTGCTGGCATGTAGGGGCTTGCTTTTGCTTATTGACCCAACCAGGGACCAGCTACAGGCATTTAAGGAAAAAAAAAATATATATATACATATATATATGTAGCAGTTCTAAAAGTAGTTCCGCTAGGTAAGGAGCGTGTGGACTGCTGTGTCTCGTGGTTGATTCAGAGCTCTGACTTGTCCCTTTGTGTTTGGGGGTTTCCATGAGTGCGTCCTTGTGTGGGCGCTGTGGCATCTAGGAACACGGGAGCCTAGGTTGCAATCATTTCCCTGCACAGGAAATTTAAAGGTTCATTTGCAGGCTCTCTCTCCCCTTCCAGCGGTTGTGTGTTTCTGCAAAACATGTAAAAACTTTTAAATCGCTTTATCACCAGACTTACAGGGTTGGTTGAAAGGAGCCAACAGTTCAAAAGTTCAGGGTAGGGAAAAAAATAATTTAAAAAAAGCTGGGCAGATGGAGTGCATACTTCAGCTTTCTTCGGTTTGAATACCGGGCTTTGAAAAAAGCTCCTGCTTTCATTTCATGGGCCAGAAGTCTTTCACCAGTAAAATAAAACAATGCTCTTATAAACCACCTGAGCTATTTATTTGAGGAGCACCTGGATCAGCAATGAATGTTAATCCAATAATAACAGATAATTAAACTGTTATAATAGGTTTTTTAATCTCTCTCCTCCAGCTGTAGTTTCGCTTTTTGCCTTCATCAGGGAGACTATAATGAAGTGCAGAGGGCTCCTAATCCACTCAGAATTCCTTGACGGATTGCAGTATTTGTCCTGCTCTCGCCTTTAAGCAGTGGTTACACCACGAGACTGACTTTACTCATGGGTTGCCATCTTGTCACCAACCTCAGCCCAGGTCCGTGCCGGTGTCCAGCCACCTCCTGGCCAGGCCAGAGCCCACGGGCCCAGTCCTGAAGGCACGCAGGGGACCCGCAGCCTGTCCTGGTGGGGGCTTTGGGGCTGGGAGTGCAGGACACAAACCTGCTGCCAGTCGCCATGCCCAGCAGCTGTGGCAGAATAGCTTGTGATTGCAAGGGGCTGAACTTTGTTGTTCAGGTGGTGCTGTGCAGTCTTCTGGTGCTTCAGGCTTGAACTTTGTGTGTCTCAAACGCAAGTGGGTGCGAGGTGAAAATGTCATGAGGAAGGAGCCTTATCTGTCCGGCTGGGAACTGCTGGCCTGGCTCTCCTTTGCCCTACATGCCATCTGATTCTTCTCAAGCATTTGGGCCTCACACAGCCAGTTGTGTTCAGCAGCAGGATGCCTGCCAATGTCAGCGTGCAGCACCTGGCTACCCCGCCTGGTACCTACTTCCCAGGGTCAGCCTTCGGGGAGCGAAAGGAGGGGCCTGCTCAAACCCTTTCGGGTCAATCGGTGCGTATTCAGTTGGTGCATGTTGGCTCTTTGCAGTTCTGCAGGCCATGAGTGTCGCTGGTGTACCAGTAAATGAGTTCGCAGAGGTGAAGAATAGCACTCGCTGAGGTCTCGATGCACACCCGTGCTGAGGTTCGCACAGCCCTACCTGTCCAAGCTGCAGTCCTCGTGTGCCAGGACCGATCACTGCACAGCACCCGTTCTGTAGATTTAGGCCAATTTAACAATGTTTTTAAAACTGGTTATTTAAAGACATTTGTTGTTATTATTTGGGCTGTCTTGAAAATATTCTTAGATTAGCCAAAGCTTTCACAGTTCTGCTCCAGCAGGTACGGCTGGTCCTTAAGCACAATTTATCTTCCGCTTCTGATTTTAACTCCTGTCAAAATGTTTTTTGTAGCCACAAGGATTCAAGCCTACTTTCCAGAATTGTCGGGTGTCACTAAACCTTGTTGAAAAGGACGGGATAGTACTTTCTGTTACAATTTTTCTATAGATTTCATATAACTGTAAGAAACGCGGATTATTCGGTATCAGTTTCCCATTCTGTTCTGCATTATCCTTTGCAAGTAGAGTGAAGCACGGAGCTCTCCTTGTTAATAAAAATAAATGCTTTTAATAAGCAGATATAAGTACTCTTGCTACCTGTGATACCAGTGTCCCTGAATTTGTTACAAAAGAGTAGATTTCCTTTACTTTTAGTCATTGAAATCCAGACGTACTGTAGGCCTCTGTACTCTGTCCTGACACAGACAGTAAAGGATCTAGTACTAGCACGTGATGAGAGCAAAATGAAAATCCCAGGCTGGCCAAGGCAGAGAATGGGGATGAATTTCTGTATTTTGTTTGCCAGAATTTATATGAGAGTCAGGCCTTCTACCCGAGGTGCTCCGCAAGCTTTGATGCTTGGGAACAGACAATTCCTTGAGTTGATTTAGGGCATAAATCCTGTGGATGTCAGGTTTTTGTGTTTGATGCTTAGTCAAGTGCAATTAGGAGGGGAAAGGAAAACTGATATGCTTGGAAATGGAGCTTTCAAGTCTAAGAAACAGCACTGGCCTTTCCTTAAGGTCCTGAGTCCCTGCAGAAGGGGACTTCTCACTGCTGCGTGGCCTGATGGGGCTGTTCATATCTGTGAACATATATGTTCATGTCCTAATCAGCCTGATGCCTGCTGGGTCCCCAGGTCGCTTCACTGGGCTGCTGCGGTGGTTAAATCCGTGACTGCTGCCAAAGATTGGTCGGTTTTCCCTGCGCAGGTTTCCTTTGGCAGTCCTTGAGGCAGTGCTTGCTTCGGGCAAGTGTCCTTTAGCCCTTACTGCTGGCAGGTGATGCGGCGGTTTCACAGAGGCCTAAGTCCCTCGTGAGATGGCATTTGGCCTGCCTGTGCCCGAGCTGCTGCTGGGGAGGGTTGCCCTGCTCTGAGCAGGAAGGCCTCTAGCCCGGGCTCGTTGTGCCGTCGCATTTCAGTTATGCCAGGGACCAGGAAAAGGAGGAAGAGTTAAGGGGCCTCGCAGCACTTTGTGAGGGAATGGTTCCTATCGGAGCTGGTGTGCTAATGGCTGCCTTTCGGCTGCAAGGCAAACAGTTAGCAGATGTGAAACCTTTGGTGGAGCAGTGAGGGTGGGATACTGCTGGTGTCAGGTCCCATCTGAAATCCTTTCTAGTGAGCTAGAGAAAGCTCTGGGTACTCTCACCTGAGCACTCAGCCACGTCGATTCCTGTTTTCTCTCAGCCATGCGCAGACCTCCCTTGGGAAAGCCTGACTGTTTGCCTGGGCTCACAGCCAGGGGGTTCTGCTACCCTGAAAAGAATGGGGACCCCCAGCAGCATGCTGAGGGGGGATGGCCAGCTGGTTGCTGCCGTTCTCATTTCACCAGCTCCATCCGGAGTACCAGGAGCTGTCTGTGCCGCGTACGGCTACAGCACGAGTAGCTCTGAGCTGGGCGGTGGTGCCACTCGTGCTGCAGGCAAGGAACATCGGCCTCCTGTAGTAAGTTTGGCCAGGTGAACCAACAGCCTAGGTCTCTGGCCTCGGTTCAGGTGGTAGAAGGGTGTCTGTGGCTTCCAGCCCTTCTGTTACCAGATGAGACAGAGAGCTAAGGGCTGCCTTAGAGGTGAGAGGATGACGTGAGCTTGTCTGACAAAGCGTGGCCGTGTGAGATCGGCATGCTGGGTAAGCTCCCATAACATCCGATCCTTTGTGGGTGTGCTGGTTTCTTTGGCAGTCTCTTGGTCTCCTGTTCATTACCTGACAGCGTTCCCCCACCAGGCCCAGATCCCTTCCAGCAGCTCCTCACTGTGGCTGTGTCTGGCTGGCACCAGTGGTCCCGCAGAGCAGGTGCCTGGCTCTCACTGTTTGGCTGTGCTACCTAAGTGCAGAGCGGTCCGTAAGATGCGAGGTCAATTTTTATTTAAGTTCTTGGTTAAAAGGTGCTTGGTCTGTGCATAAAATGAGAGTGCTCTGTGGGATCGCAGGCTCGATAACTTTCTGCAATTCTCAGGCAAGAGAGCAGGGTGTAGAGATGCTTTTGCTAGGTTGCGCTGGATGATACCCGATTCAATTTCTACCTTGTCACTTCTGGGGCTTTCTTTGGGTTGGGGTGAAGCTGTTCCCATGATACCTACGGTTTATTGCCTTGAGGTCAGTGCTGCAGGTGGCTGTTTCTCTCTATGAGACTTGTGGTGCTGTTCTCGTGTCCTGTTGCTGCCAGTGGCCAGAGTCAGCTGATGTTATGGCACTGAGCTGTTGACCTTGTTGCTTGCTTACCTGCTGCTGGCGTTTGCTCCAGGTGTTGTGTGCGAAGCAGCTGTTGTCCTGGTTTTACTTACCAGTACTTATGCTCAGATTTGTTAAGGACACATCAGCCTCAAAGAAAGACTGATCACAACACAAAGTAGCTGTGTGACTGCATCAAAAAGAAAAAAGAAGTTTCAGTTTGCTGGTGTTTTGTGCTTTACTTTTACTTTATGCAGCCTCAGCTCTTCAGCATCTCACTCTTGCGTCCAGCACACCAAACATCGGGGAACATAACCCTACATAACATAGATGGAGATATTGTTGTTTTTAAGAAAAAAACTTTATCCTGTGATGGCTTGAGCTCATATCACCATGGTTTTAGGCCTGAAAATTGGTTAGGGACTGCAGAGGCAGGTGTACAGCTGAGAGTTTGTCTGACGAGGGAAGGCCTGCAAAAGGTGTGTGCTGGGGGTAAGGGGATAGCTGGGAAGGTTTCTTCTAGCAGGATGTGTAACGGTTTGGTTTGTGTGCTTGTTTTACACAGCAGCCGTGCTGCAATGGTGCTGTACTTCATTGAGCACTAGGGGAGGGTAAGAAGGGTGGACTGAACGTGGACTAATTAGGTGCCTCTGTTGTAGCAGCTTTGATCAATTTACAAAACACATGTAAGCAGACATGTGCCAATTCTGTGTTAGGAGACCTACACCCCTCTTCCAAATGCCAAGGGATTCGGGCTCAGTACTCGCACTCTGTCTGGCCACAGGGCAAACTGCGACACACACAGACGCTCACCGACAGGCTGTACTTTGCAGGCTTGGTGGCACTTGTGTATCAATAATGTTATATTACACCATAATTCAGTAACCTCTGAAATATGCTTGGACACCTCGCGGCTGATCTTTACAGTAATATTTACGCCTGGCAGGAAGATTGTTAGTGTTGGCACTTATTTCAGTGTTTTCCTTATTCCCACTGCTAAAATCAACAGGGTAGGCCGCGCTAAAATAGGATTTGTTATTTGCTGTCTCTTAAGCTGGTTGTAAAATATGAAAAAGATCACTCTGTTAGCTGAAGCTTCTGTACTTTCAGGAGTATCAAATGTCTGCAGACGCAACTCAGGACAGCTGCCACGACCAACCGCTGGCTCTCCTGGAGGAAATATACTTCGCTGTGCTGGTAGCTGAACCAACGTGTGCTGCTTTGCCTCCAAGCATGGGTTCCCAGACTGCTCGGTCCTGTCGGTTCTCCTAGGGGAAGGTAAGGCACAGCCAAACATTTGATAGCGTCCACGCTGAAGTTTGAGACCACAACACACTGCTAAGGCAGTCTTTCCAGCGAGATGAACGGCCTCTTGTTCAACTCGAGCCTTTCCCAGGTGTGTCATTTCTAACTGGCCTTTTATGAAGACAGTGAGTGCATTTTTTTTTTTTACAAGTAGCTAATGAATGACCAGAAATACTTGGATTTGGGTTGATGGCCTTGCTATTACTTTCTTACCTTTCTCTCTACTGTATGCTGTCACTGCAAGTAGCACAGGGGCCTTACAAATGGCATTGTTCTGATAGCTTCTGCTTGCTTCTGATAAACCAGCTGATGCTAGACTTGTCCCTTGATGTAGGAAATTGTTATGGGAAGGCTCAGGTCGGCGTGAATGGAGAATGAACGGGAATTTTCATCTGCATTTGACAGCATCAGCAGGAGGACGTGGTGGGGAAGCCGTGCCCTCAAACACTTCTGCAATCTGGAAACAAGCAGGTGACAACTCTGGGCCCACAAAGCTGGGGATGTTTTCTCCCACATGCTCCTCTACTTCCCTTTTCCTGCTCTTTTTTTCCTCATGTTTATGATGTCTTGATTTTTATTCTCACTTGCACCTTTTTCTTCCTTTACCTATGGTTGCTTTTGTGTACGTCTTCACAGACTTTTTTTCTTAGCTGAGCTTTTTCTTTTTTTCGTCCCTTCTTGCTTGTGCTTTTTTGTACTTGCACTTTTCCTTGTCTATTCTCTTTGCAGTTGTTCTCATTGCTCTTGAGCTTGCTCTCTTTTTCCCCTTTCCACTGATTCCCAGTGCAGTTAGAGCTCAATCAGGAAACCTTTCTAGGATTCATGCCATGTCAGTTATTAATAATGTATATACCTCAGGCTAATGATTTAAAAGCAGTAACAAACAATTCCCAGAGAGTGTTTGCTGCAGACTGGGTAGAAGCACAATTGCAAGCAAAATTTGGCATTTTCCCAACTGGAAATCTGGGGTGCCAGAATTCAGTGGACATAGTAAGAAAAAGAGTAATATTGCTGTCCAGACACAATATTGATCCAGATACTGTGATACACTTTTTGCTGCAAAGTATCCAGGAGCCCCTAGATTTACAATATTTAAGTATGTAAAGACAGGAAATTTGCTCCTTTCCATGTGTCCCTTATCCTTGGGTCTGCAGGTTTACCTGGGGAGGAGGTTCTTAGCAATACCAGAAAGGGCAACAAATTGATTATAAATGCTAGATTACAGGGTGGAAGACTCAGAACTGTTCATAAAGCTGGCTGACAGCAAGGTTAACTGCATCAGTGGTGAAAGGGAAGCCTTGGGGTGGATTCCAGTGACTTTTGACGCTGCAAACACAAAACCAAAACTTATGGCTGATAGATTTGTTTTTATTATTATAGAACAGATGAACTAAAATAAGCCAACAATATAATTTTATGCCAACAGCCATCTTTCTAGCACAGGCGGTGACGGACTCAATATACCCTTCTCCTCCCTCCCTGGGCCTCCATTCAACAGAAGCAAATGGTGGTGGCTCTTCACATGGTAAGTTTTAGACTCCAGTGATCTCACGCTTTTTATTGATAGAGATGTGCCTGGGAAAAGAGGAGGTGGGGGGAGCAGAGAAGAGAGCCTATATTTTGTAGGAGCGATAAGCAGAAAGGCTTGTGGATCCTCTTGCATGTTCACACGTTGTGACCAGGTAGATGGGACAACTGGAGAATCATGCCCACTCTCAGCACGTAGCAAGCCCCTACTTGCTACTCTAGTCAAGCCAGGAGTTGCTTCCCATTCCAAGCTAGCAAAGGGCAAGATGCACTCAACGGGGAGTTTTTGGCAGGGGGTAAGGGGCAGTCTATGGAAAACCAAACAAAAAACCACCCCCCCTCCCCCCCCCCCCCCAAAAAAAACACAAACAAATCTGCATTTTAAGCCACTTCAAAGTAAAAGTCACTTCTTATAATATAATAGATAATTTTAAAATGGCAGGACCACCATCCTAGAAAGACAAAGGGCTTGCACTCAAGACCAAAGAAAGAAAAACCAAAACAACCAAACCAAAACAAAAAAAAGCCAAGAGTGGCCCCACTCTCAAGCTTGGCTCTTCTCTAAAAACAGCACTCATCATCCATCTGAATAGGTAAAAGGAGGAGTGGACAGAAAATAAAATAAAATTGGTGCAACTTCTCGCCAGGTGGCGCATTAAACCAAAGCTCCATACAGTCCCATATGACTACACGTCCTGTGGTGGCAGCATAATTTCTTTCAGCTTTCATTGCTGTATATGTCTGTATGTATATCTGAACATATACATACACATACACACATAATATATAATATTGTTTTTAATGTTAGTTTAGATCCTGTAGGAGGGCTCATCTCTCTTTCACGTGGTTCTGTGCTCCTGCGCTGTTGCTGCTCCCGTTGCCGCTCCCGTTACTGCTGCTCCCACTGCTGCTGCAGAGGACCTCTGTGAGGTCGTCCATGATGGTGGTCTCTTTAGGGTCCACCAGGTTGAACTCCCTGATGAATAGGATAAAGTGTGTGTAGAGCGTGTTTAAATGTCCGTGCAGCTCCAGTGCCAAAGTCTCCTTAAAGTGTGAGGAGTAAATATGGGCCAGCACGTGGAACAGGTACTTGCAGATCTTCTTCACTAAGGACTCAAACGAGTTTGGGAATTCCTTGCCTGAAAGGAAGACAGAGAAACACCGTGACAGTTCCAGCTGGTCACCTTGAGCTCCACATCAGCATTTTGTCCTGGCCAGGCTGTGGGTAAGTGCAACCAGCCCACCTTAAAGGCAACTCATGGGCAACAAAGGCAGTAACTTCACAGGCAACTCACGGGCCCTGTATCATCTTCCCAACATGTTCTTTTTACAAGACGTAAGGGGAAGAGTCTAAGGTTTTAAGTGTTTTCATTTAAAGTTAAGCTTTTAAACCCTATGGTTCAAAAATCAGGAAGAAAATGTAATCATTCTTTAAACCACAATTTTTTTGATACTGGCTATAAAAATAATGAGAGGTTCTTCTGGGTTCTTATCTAGTTTGTCCAGGAGGAACAGATCTTTCTGCTGAAAGTGCATAATAGTTATGAGACCATTTAACAGATCACGAAATGGAAACTAAAGTACTTGGCAGACTTCCCTCATTTCATTATTGAAATTCTATCAAATGGCCGAAGAAATGGAAGGAAATACTGGCTGCCTTCTCTCAGGTGCGATCCAAATGATGCTTGCCTACCTGTGCAATTTGCTCTAGGGAACCTGCTTTGGCAGGGGGGTTGGACCCGATGATGTCTCGAGGTCCCTTCCAACCCCTACAATTCTGTGATTCTTGCTGGAGCATTACTCTGCCCTCATTGTAAAAGACAACGGTTGGACAACCACTGCTGGTGATGCTGAAAGTGAAACTGAGGCAAGCAAAAAAGAAAAACCTGCCATCCTAAGCGTGATGCACAACAGGAAGTATGTTACTGGTCTACAGTACACCCTGGACACAGTGACTTACATGAAAGGCCTTGTTGCCTTTTGAATTAGCATATTTAAAACAATAATAACAAAAATAACAACATCACTGACTGGGCATTGCCTCCTTTTATAGGTAAATGCTGTCTGCTGAACATGCATGATACTGTAACATCCTAGTTCCCCAGCTATCTGGTGAAGGGACTCAAGAAGCCAGATGCTTTTAGTCCAGATTAAGCCTATCTACAATAACTTCTGCTCAACAAGTCTCTGTGTTTTTCCCCTTAATCAAAGGCATTGCAAGTAGCTATCTTGTTAAGTTATAAATTGAGTTAAAATTACTTTTGTTTCTTTTCAGTCCTTAAAAATCATGTTCTTATTTAATTTCTGGAGGGGAAAGGAGATTCTAAACAATCTGTTAGGCAAGGAAGACTAGCCACATTCCTGACAATGCAATTTATTTCCCCCTTAATACATTAGGGCTCTAAAGGATATAATAAAAAACCAACAAGGCTAAATTTTACTAGCAACGCACCATGTTAAAAACCCACATACTGACAGTTTTTCTCCTCTCTGAATACAGGCTTTTTCCTAGACGATCTTGAAGCACTTCAAGAAAAAGATGTCCTGATGAAATGTAAGCCAAGGGGACAGGATGGGGAGTCTTTCACCCCAGTTCCTATGCCAACAGCACAAGTCTTTGTTACTGTACAAATGAACCAAAATTAAAATCTCCCTTCGAAAAACAAGTGTGAAGTTGTCTGGTATTAATATGTATGCTGAATGCATATATGCCAACTTCCACCTTACTTATGGCATCTGCAAAAAGCCCCAGGAAGCACCTGCCCAAAGGTAAGCCTACCGTATTTTGTTGGAAAGACGTCCTCATCTGTCACTAGTTTCTGCACAGAACTCATGACGAAGTCAACATACTGAGGAGCAGTGCACTTGATCTTCTTTCCCCGCTCATCATACCAGTAGTACTGTCTGTGGAGAGAATCGACAGCGTCACCATGTTGTACCTCGGATCCTCAGCTCAACTCCTAAGAGGTTAGTGTCTAAATAATATAAAACAACAACTGCAACATTACTGAAATAGATCATCACTTGCCACTGCCAAGTAATACCAAGCACAGAAAGGCTGCTGAAGTCTCCCAGGAGGGGCAGTGACAGCTACCTATCCGTGACAGACTGAGGGTTTACAGTCCATAAAACTGTACAGGAAGGCATTATATAACTATTGTAACACTGCTGCCTTTTAAAAAGTGATAAAACTTCTAATGTTTAACATCATACATCATCACACAAAAATTAGTCTTGTAGTGTAGTATTATTAAATAGACAGAAGGTGGCTCCAAAACACCAGCTTTTTCAAAGCTGGTGCTCTGAGATACTTGTAGTGTTTTTGAACAGTACAAAACCTGTTCCAAAATCCTATCTGGGGAATGTTTTCATGGCCCTTTTGGACATCCCTACCTATATGTGCCTCAAAAGCCTGCTCCTTTGTTTCCAAACACCCTAAACGAGTGGAATTTACATTTTACACTGCCACCAGGGAATAATCCTGTTGGATTTTAAAGGAACAGGAAAAATTAGCATATTGTGAGGCTTTTCAAAAGCAACTGTAATCATCATCTTGATCAGCTGCAGCCACTGAAATAAAACAGAAACATTCCCTAATAACTATTGCAGTCACCTGAGAGAGGAATCTGAAGGCTGTAAAAGAACTCAAACTTTTGTTCCTTTCTTTTTTTGTTTCTTTAAATCATGGTTAATTAAAGGATGCTTAATTTGAGGGTGGTGAGGCACTGCAACAGGCTGCCCAGAGAAGCTGTGGATGTCCTAAGCCATTCTGTGATTCTCAGAAAGCACACTGCTGTTACCAAGAGCAGCTATCCACTGTAAGAAATGGTTTTGCTGATTTCTTTATCTGAAAAACTTTTTTTTTTTGATCTATGTCACATTAGAGTTATCTGAGTTCCAATTCCTGAACTCTTCCTTCAAACAGTGTAAGCTCCAGGTGCTGGCCATTATGAGACTGATAAGAAATCCATTGTATTGGACTTCTCAGTTGCTTGATAACATTTTTCTTTCTTCAGTGGGAAGTTTAGCCACTTTTGGACACTTTTTTTTGGCAAGGAAATAAAGATTCAATGTTGTTTTTTTTCTGTATCTAACAGGACTAGACTGTTAAACTAGAAGGACCGACAGGTGCCACTTGGGAAGTGGAGTTTTACGTATACTGACCAGCAGAATAGTCCTGAAGCAACTGAAGAAAAATGGTATGTAGCAACTGAAAAGTTCTAATTGACAGCTTGTTTTCATTGCCCGGAAAGATTCTTCAGGGACCTGAGGGGGGTGATGCGATGACAGTAAGGAACAGTTCATGCCCCAAGCCATATGAAGACAAGAGGAAACAGTACAGAAGTCAGCTCAGACTTTAAAGAGAGGAAAGACAATTGAAAACTAGTTCTGCAGACGCCTAAGGTTTAGAATTTGTCTTTCAGTGCATTTTCAGCATGTGGTGCTTGGTCACTCCATTGTTTACTGGAGGTAGCAGGACGGCCTGCAAAAGGGCACAAAAAGGTAAGTGAATGGAAACAGCAGGAGTTAAAAGGTCTTTGCAGAGCTATGCCAGGCATCAACACTAGAATTTAGGGCCTTAGGGGTGGGCTCTGCTCATTGCTGCTCACTTCCTTTATACAATCCACATGTAGGGAATTGCACAACGTGGTGTGCAAACCCAAGCCATGGTCCCTCCTTTGTCTAGCCCTGTGTTAAGCTGGAGGAAGGCAGTTCTAGGCAACTCTTGACTTATTTTGGGTCTTAAGACCAGAGCAGCAGCAGACTGGACTGTCTGCTCCTCAGCAGTTCCTACATGCTGCAGAAATCCTCAGCTACAAAACAGAACAGTTTGGAGTTGCCCTTAGGCACAAACCCAAATCTGGATAATTGGATTTTAGTTAAAAGAAACAATTTGGCAACTGTGCAAGTTCACTTACACAAAAATGTAAGTGAATAAATCTGCTACAACATCCCACTGTACATCCCTTTTGCCTTTCCTTAACAGTTAAGCTGATTATGCAAAATGGGAATTCAGAAAAATCATTAAGAGTAAGGGGATAACTACAGGGATTGTCCTGTTTGATAAGAACCATTTGTCTTCCCTGTGTTTCAAGCTCTGTGAACAAAGTCTTCACGTGTCTTGAAGAAAGAAAGGAAGGAGCCCCTGGCGTGCCACAAACATCTCAGGCAGGGAGCAGCTCCCACTGCGCTGGAGTTATCTCCAGGTTGGGGCCATCGAGGGGCTCAGCTGGGCACAGAAGTCTGAGTGCATTCCACCACTGGCTCTGTGACAGCACAGCCCCATATTAGGCAAGGGATGGGGAGCAAACAGGACATGAAGACAGACACTTAAAGGCACTTCTCGAAAAGTGCTTACATGATACAGATTTTGATTCCATTCCATATGTAAAATTTTGGCAACTTAAACTTTCCCAGTATGGAGAGCACAAGGAGTTTGCAGCTCCCATTCTAAGTCCCAGGGAACAATTACTAATGGGTTTAACGTAGAAAAGCCTGTTATACAAATAACAAAGTAAAACAAATATGGAGTCAGTCACAGTGCCATGTCTTAATATGTGTACATATTTTATCCCTTTCCCTACAAAACATTCTGGTTTTGTGCTGGTGAGTTTAAGGAGGACCATACAGCTGTTACTGCACACAGAGAAGCCATGGCAGACCAGAGGCTACTTTAGTATATAGGAAAAGCTTCTGTAAGGAGGGAGAGGCAAATGCACTAGAGGTACGATGTCTGGAAAGGAGGGTGAGACAGTCCTGCTATAAATGCCAGAAGACAGGTTATGAAGAAGGAAGGATAGCAAATTGTATAAAGTGCAAGGGCTGTAATACAGTGCTTGGCAGCAACTTGGAATAGCTTTGATGGTTTGACGGGGCAAAACAACATTTAGATGGAAAAAAAAAAAAAAGGAAAAAAGAGCCACTGTGTAGAAGCTCAGGGAACTGAAGAATAAGACACTACAGAACATGCAAGTTTGAGTTGCAAAGAACTTCTGTAGTCAGGGACACTAAGGATAACACAGACAGGAGATAGATTGCAAGATTAGGGAAAAAAATGAGTAATAAGGAATTTATTCCTTATTCCTTAAGGGGTTTTAATGGACCAAAATGAGACTTCTCACTCTTATCTGTAGGCTGCTTAGAAATTTGTATCACTTCTTAATTTCTGCCTGGAGAGTTTTGTAATCTCAACCTAGTGAACAGCACTCACACAGGCTCTTAGTTATCCACTCTCTTCAGCACTTTTTAGAAATTTTGCCCCCATGTCAGCTATAGAGAACCAGTTTACAGGCCATGGTGGGGAACCTTAGCTTGCCTAATAATAATAATCTATAATGTATATAGTACCTGCTTTACAGCAAGCGATAAACTTATTAATGAACAAAATTAAGTGACTTCCCAAGTTACATTTGGGTGACCCTCCCTAAATTTCAAAGATAAGTGGCCATTCCCTTATTTTTCTTGGCATTATCCCACCTTGCCAGCAAATGCTTCCATCTGTCCTACAAGGAGACTAAGCTTTGGTCAGATGTCTCTTTGTGACCCTAGGCAGAAATTCTCTTTCTCACTGTGTGCAGATGGCTGTGTTATCTCATATATCTGACAGAGAGCTGAAAGCTGCATCTGTCTGCAGTTTGTCACTTGGCTGGAACTTTTGAGATGTTAAAACCTTACCTCGAATGTTAAATTGCAACTTGTGTTTATTTTGCCAGTAAGTCCTCTGAACTTAGGATTGAGTATTTGCAGTGAGTTTGAATGCAAAGGAACTAGACAAGCAACCTGTTCTGCATTGTTAATTCAACATCCCAGCCATAAATACAGAAAGCCTTCCTTAGGTACGACCAGAAGGGTGTGATCCAAAACACGCCTCGGGGAACTGGGCAAGGAAAGCACATAGGAGGAACAAATGCAGAACTTCACACTGAGCTAAAGAAATCAACACTGCAAAAAACAGCCAACATCACCCTTATTCCAAAATACTGGCATGCTGTGGCAACCTAACACAGGTAGCTGCTGCTGCTGAACGCACACACATCACAGTCACAGAAGGTCAGACCAGGGCTGTCTTGTCAGGCTAATAAGCAACTGACTCTAATGCTTAGGTGATGTTCTTCATGTACTACAGACAGGTCAGAGGCAGGACAAATCACATCAACTGGTGTTTCTCCTACACAACAAGCACCCATTTAACCTTACTTCATTAGGACAAGATTTTAAAATTAAAAAGTCAGGGGGAACGTATAGCTTTGTAATAGTCACAGTTGGACATAAACAAGCATGCATCTTTGAGGCAGTTCTCCGTGTTTAGGCATCTCTCTTCCAAAAAAGAAGAATGAGGAAAGGCAGAACATAAAGATAAGGAATATCCAGAATTGTCATTGGAGATATTTGGAGAACACAATTATGAACAGGGTCTTCAAAACTGAACTGCACTGAGGCATAGAGTTAGATGAACAGCAGAATGAAATATGCAACATGAATCAGTCATCAGCCCCCCAAGTACAGGAAGATAACTGAAGTTGTTCTGATTTAGTTAAACACAAACCATTTCAAGCGTTTCACACAAGTGTAGCCATGTTTCCTGTTATTCCCAAGTAGTGCAATTTTCAGTTTTCCAAAACAAAGGATAGGAACATTCAGCTATTGGTCCTCACCACTAAAAATACAGACTGCAGCTGGAGCCACCTACAGACACTTCCTTTCTTTATTCTGCAGCACAAGCTGCTTACAGAGAACTCTTGTTTAAGAGTCAATACAGCAGAATGGAGCAACGCTGACTAGCCTCTCACCATCTCCTTTTAGCCAACATTTCCCATCAGACAAGCCAATCAACAGTTAAGCTTAGTCCTTTGGACAGCCAGTGCTACATCAGGAATTAAAACATGAGAAAGCTTGGGAGCAAGAGTCAACAAAACACTCATTTTACTGATCACCATTTCTCATTTAGAGACATACTGTCTACTTTTGATAAAATCTGAGTCCAGCAGAGATTTATTACTTTCTGTTCCAGCCTGCTTTCAAAGCCCCTAGCACAGCCTTTAATTCTCTACTGACAGTTATCTTTCCAACTTTTACATGCAAAAATATCCTCTGTACACTTTGCATTCTTCAGAGCATTCTCAAAGAAGGCCCCTGATATTAATTTCAAGTGTACTAGATAGCCTAGCACATTAAGCAAGGATTCCTTTTAAGCACTAAGTAATTATCATTAGATACAATACAAAGCTCTGGTTCTGTTCCATACATTTCCTAGGATGCCTGTTTGATGTACTGTAACATTAACAGCTCAGTCTTCTGTTTTAAAATCCATCTTAACAAAATTAATCCCAGGAAATGCAAGAGGAGGGAAGAATGGGACTATCAACACATGTGCTGGAGAAAAAAACACAACAGGCTTATTCATACTCAAGTGGATCTCATTTTCCATCATGTTGGACTGTGCTAATCAAGAGCAGGAGTTTATGGTAACTTTTTCTTATATTCACCATGTACAGCAAAACTACAAAGCCTTCTTTCATAAGTGACAGTTAGTCAATGTTTAAAAAGTCCACTAAGCCCTACACAGGGAGAGCGCCAAACCAAAACGTTTTCTGTGCTCTTTGCAAAGCTGCCACTTGTGCCCTCTGTGCCCAGGGGCTCAGGCAGAAAGCCAGCAGCTCACGTCAGGCTCGAGGTTATCCATCAGCAGCCTGGTGCTCTGTCAGTACTCTGGATATCAAAAGCACCCACTGAGGTTTTCACAATTCATTTATCCTTCCCTGCCTCCTCTGGAATCCCAGCAGTGGTACCAGTAAGGACAGTTTTGCCTTTTTTCTGCTTCTCCTCCCTCCAAGCTAAACACATGGCAATTTGCCTCTCTGATCTGACCTTATAAAACCAGCTCAGAACAGTCAAAGATCTGGTCCTCCTACTCCTTCACAAAAACACATTGCCACCACACTTCGCTACTGAGGGGAGGGAAAAGGATACACAGCTTCCACATCCTGATTGATTGAAGAGATGTGCTTGCCCAGTGCCAACTAACACCAAAATTCTCCCCCAGGCCACACTCAAGACTTCACGGAAAGCCCGTAATAGTAAATACTGACTTACGTATTGCACACTGCCATGGTCTGACACGACTCTCCTGTACAGAATTCTGAGATTGTACTATATTGTAAGTTGATGTGATGAAAGAAAGTTGTTGCTGAAAAATAAACACAAAGGAAAAGAAATTCAGAAGTAAAGTACTTTCAAACACTGCTTGTCCTCCAGACAATTATTTAAATAGATCAAGTGAAGTGACCTCAGTGTCTTGGAGCTTGCGTATATATTTAAACATGATTTAGTTAAACGAGTCTAATGATGAACTGCAAAACAAAGAGGTACAGAGAATGAAAGCTCTTGTTTTGATTTAAGATGAAAGCGCCATGATGCATCAGCTGTTATTACTCACTAAGCAGCAAGACTGGAAAGTGTCTCTGTCATCATCAGCCTTACCTTTACAGCAGAATACTCTACTCCAAGCTGAAGGCAAACGATTTGCTACATTATTTTGAAGTCAGACATAAAATGCACAGTGGCTACAAAACAACATTAACAATCCTAATGATATATCTTAAAAAAAAAAAAAGCATGAAAACTAGTACAATTCTACTTTTTAAAAATCTCCTAAGATATTTAACATTTTGCTACTCCTCTGGGGCACCTCAGTTTTCTTAATGAGCCTCTATAAACTTTCCTGGTGCAGTTTAAAGAACTTTCTTGCTACTACCACATACTGTTGAAAATACAAACAAGACTGGGTCGAGGCTGCAGGTTAGAACTGGCAGATGAAGCAGCAGCACATAAAAGTATCGTACGTCAGAACTGAGATGCACAGATACAGCATTCAGTCACAGTACTCAGTCACTTCTTCGAGTTCCGGCCTGACTATGGTTTAAATTCACAGTAATTCCTCCAAAGCTTGGAAGGAACGGAGAACAGAAATCTAACCAAAAGACATCAAAACGTCTGGTTTTAAGCATAACTGCCTTGCATATAAGTTTTACTAAAGAAGCATTTTTACAGTGTTTTTGGAAAGCCAATAGCTTGAGTCAGAAACCTGCTGAACCAGCAGGTTTAGCAGAGCAGTCGAAGACGAAGCAATGGTCCTCAAAAGAGCATCAGAAGCCCTAATGCCCTCAGTGCCACTGTGGGTGAGTTGGAAGGAAGAAACGCATCAAGCATCCCCTGCTGCTGAGCACAGCTGGTTTGTATGTTAAGACAGCTTAATTACTATGCAAGGTATAATGGCATGCATTATGCAGTACGCATAAATAGTCATTGCGTGTTTTTCTAAGCACTGAAATCAGTAAAAAGAAACAGTGAATGAGTGCCTTCTTGGGCGTGGACAGCAACCTCAGAGCTATACGATCGCAATACTCACTGTTGCTGGCTAGCCACTCGTTGAGGTCTATTTCTCGTGGTAACATCACTAGCTCCTTAAATTCGAAGTCAGTAATTCTGGATTTTGTGTATTCTGGCTCTAGGTAAAGCTTCTTCTCTTCCGGTGCTGGCTTTTTACCGTTTGGCTTTCCCTTGGACTTCCTGCAAGAGATTAAAAAGAAAAGAAGGGTTACCTCTACTGCTGATGAACAGCTATAGAAACCTGAAAGAAGTTGGTTTATACAAAATCCTGTATTTATATTTTAAAAAATTATAATACATTTGTATTTATATTATATTTATTCCTGTTTATAGTGCTCCTCCTGCCTTCCTTCCCATCAACTTAACCTTTTTTGTTGTTGTTTATTAAAGCAAAAGATAGTTTTTTAGAAAGTGCATTTGATTCAGTCACTGTTTTCACGTTACTAGGAAAGTTTTGAATGGTTAAGAAACTTGAGACTGAGCCATTCCGTCTCCATTGTCCTTTTGTAAGTTTAGATTGCAAATCATTTGGGAGAGTGACAGTCTCTCCGTACACCTGTGAACAGTCGTGACAGCAGCATGGCACTGTGCCCAAAGGAGCTGCTCTGATGTGAGTATACCAACAAGCTGCTGCATCACAGGTAGCTGTCACCTGCAGAACGGGAGCTTGAGGGACAGTAAAAGCAGACTGCTGCAAGAAGATAGCTCTCATTTGGAAAAACGCTCTTTCCACACGATGTGCTGGCACTGCTTATTCAGAGCCACAGTGTTCCTTGGTGCTGTGGCACTACATTCTCTGGTATTCCACACATCTTCTGGAAGCGTGCATTTGTGACTTCAGCTAGAAGCACTGACAACTACAAAATAACCTCCTTTCTCAACTCCCATTATATCTGATCCTAGTTCAGTTTTTTTTTTTCCCTGAAAATCCTGCAAAATCCAATGCAAAAAGCTACTGGCAGAGCTGCATCATGAAATAACCCTCTGCTTGTGTTTATAAAAGCCGACAAAGGGCATTCCAGAATCCCATAAAGTGCATTTACCTCCACAGCATATTGTGACATTTCTTCTCCATTTTCTAAAGCGTTTGTTGTACCCAACCAATATTCCTGGGGTGGGGGCTCAGTACGGACATTTGAGGTAGGACAGTGGGTCAGCACTTTGGCTTTTTTAGGCTGTGTGGTCAAACAGCTGCAAATCCATACACTTCTAGTTACAAATTCCAGCTAACCAGAAACAGAAGATGTATTTCATGGTGAGGGACACGTGCAGTAAGCAATACTCACTGTGCATTATCACATACACACAAGGAGATGTTGGTTTTTTTTAATGCCAGATTTCCTTGGTTAAAGAGCAGGTTTTTAAGGGTCTGTGAAGTCAAGACAAGCCCAACTTTGCAGATGAGTGTGTTAAGTTTGCTGCTGAAACTCATCTGGATCCCATCCAAAGGAAATTGACCTCACATTTTGGCTCTTAGAACACTTCAAAAAATCTTCCACCTGCGCCCCTAAGATAAGTGCTTGATTTTTGCTATGAGGTTGGGATGCACATTTTTCCTGGAATGGTGTTTCACGCGTCAGTGCTTTCCCCAAAGAAAGAATAATTCTTTGTATTTCTCTCTTTATGGGCTCTTTACTGATCTGTACATTAAACCTATCTTCAGAATGACTCATGGTTCACATCTTCAACACTGCAGTAGTAGGGAGAGACCTTGATTTGCCTTCTACAAGAGAGGAATGCCTGCCATAGCTTACTACAGCTCAGTTACCGGGACTGCCACTGGTTACTGCCTAGAACTTGGGTTGAGCCTTGTCATACTTCCCTCTAAGCAGTAACCTGCGACTGGAGGGACTTTATGACCAGGAAGGAAGGCCATCTGCAAGGAGAAATCAAGGAAAGCTTCATGATGGCAGTACGATACACACTTACACCCTCACAATGTATTCACAAGCCACAGATGCGCAGGAACCATCGCAAAGAGTTCTCCAGCAGGGAAAAGACGGTCCTGCTGCATTTCCACACGTGTAATGTCACCATTAGAAAGAGGGTGCCTGTGACATGAATATCCTTTTAAAGACTACATATACAGTAGGAGAATAAACTAAAACCAGTATTTACAGAGACCAGTTAGTTTACTGTGTAGCTACTTCTCTTGCACATTTCCCTGCCATCTCCTTTTTCCACTGGAATGCCCTTCAATTCAAAGGAAGCCGGCAAGATATGTCCCTTGGGTTGATTTAATGAAGCAACCTGGACTAATTCTCACAGCTGGTGCCCAAAGGGATGTCTTAGATCCTGGTTCTTAGCTAAGTATTCTTGTCTTCAAACCCTTACGTTTGCAAGATTGCTTTTGAACCTCACCATGTAAAAATGACCTGTAGATAAGAAAGAAACGACCATGAAAGAATTGCAGGAAGGCATTGAAGGTATTTAAAGGTATGATTCTGTGTCCTTCATTTATGCTTGGGCGTGAGGCTGCAGGTTTTCACAGAACTTGATAATACTCAAGGAAAACATAATGGCATGAAGGAACAGTCTTGCTGGATAGCCTGTAACCCGACTTTATCACAGATGAAGCAACATGTTTGTCCTCTTCCTTCTGCAGGAATACCATGTTAAGACTTGAAACCACCCTACCCTGACAGCAAACACCATAAATCCAGTTGATACTATGCACTTGGCCCTGAGCTAGCCAAAAATACTTGAGGCCACTAATTTGCTTAATTCCAAGCACAGGCTGCCTTACTCCTAGGCTGCTAAAGCCAGGCCTGGCACGCTCCCTGCCGTACCTTCATTGGGCCTTTGACAGACAATACGAAGGTCAACCCAGAATATACTCTTAGGCTGTGGTGTTTTTTTTCAGCTGGGTGGTTTGCCATTTTGGTCGTTTATCTAGGGGGGAGGAACAGGATTCTGACACTGAAGGATAAGTTCATTTTTTAAGAGAAAAAGAAACTCTAAAGAGAGTTATAGTTCAGTAACACTGAGGCAGAAAATACCTTCAATGTAAGACTGGTTTGACAAACCGCGTTAACCACCTGGGGAGGAAAGCTATCGGTGCTAAGCAGTGCGGACAGAACAGAGTTTGTATCTTTGCTTTACTCCAGGATAAACCAAGGTCCCCGGGTCAGGGCTGCACCACATCAGCTTAGAGCAGCTTCTGAGAGGAGGGGTTAGGGGACGGGGATCAAACACGGAGGGATGGGGAGGTGACGGAGCCAGGCCTTGGAGGAAAAGCACGCAGGGCAGGCATGGGAGGCCGAGGCAGGCCTTCCAGCAAGAGCACGTGCATCACCTTTACCTTGTCCTCCCTTCAGCACCTTCTCTCCAAGAAACCCAACAAACGTTCTATGCTAGATAGAGTTCACAAATGTGCTGATTATACGTGGTCCTTTTACAAAGCCTACTCATTCCCACACATTAGTACATGCAGGAACTTCTCAACAGGCTGCAAGGCTTTCCACAACTGCCTCAGTCTGGAACTGGATCGCCTCAAACAGAAGCTTCCCAACGCTCTGCCTGGATTTAAGAAAGAGCCGGACTCGTGAATACCATCACTGAGCCTGCAATGAGGCCCCTAATCACAACTGTCACCGATACCCAGTGGGTTTTACTCACACCACTGAAACCTGAATGTCCGAGTATCATCTGCAGCACAAACTTCTTTTTAACCTTTTGCAGCTGCTGAGGACTAACACAAGACCCCAGAAAATTGTTTCTACCAGCAGATCTTCATGACCTGCTTGGGATATTACACGGCTCAAATGTTTTAAGTACAAACAAAATAAATTCCAGTCTTAACATCGCCAGGTTTTAAATTGGACCACACATCTTCCCTCAGGCACGACTCAGGTTGTAAAATCAGACTTTGTAGTATTAATTTAATCATGCTCAGCCTGGGTTGCAAAACCGTAGGTTTAGGTTAGAAACTGTCAATAGTGGTCGATACTAAAACATTTTCTTTATAGACTTACAAAGCTGGAGCATACAGCAGTATGGAGAAAACAGTTCAAGAAACACGATTCTGTATGATGAAAAGTCAACAAGTAACAGCTCTGTGTTCCAGATAAACCAAGGCTCAGACGTTCAAAATTAACAGAAGTACCAGAAAGCCTAAAGCTCAGAAGTCTGCTTCCTTGCTTCTGCTCTCCCCTCCCTCCAAACTCCTGTTGTTTCAAAGGCCTGTAAGAAAACACCACCTACGTGGAGCCAACTCCCAGCGCGCAAAGAGAACCATCCGTTACTCCCTTCGTGCTGCCGTGTTTACATGCAAGAGGCCTTCCTCAGTTTTTCATTTTGAAGCACACAAATATGAAAAATTACGTGTTGCTGTTTCTGAGGTGTCCCAGAACTCCCTTGTAAGCGAAGACTACAGCAGCTCATAAAGCAGCATGTTCGAAACCAGCTCATTCAGCCTGCTTTCAGGGAAAGGAAAAGCGTCAAGAGCTGTGGAGACCTACTGTTCTGTCCAGGAAACACCACAATCCATCACCTACAGATTATTTACTGGAAAACGTAACTAAATGTCATGCAAGACCACAAAAAGGGCAGTATCTTTCAAAACATTACTGAAGCCAACAGAAGTCCTGATTCCTGTTTATCTGTGTTTTTCTTAAAAAGAGAGAGAGAGAATTCTGTTCAATGTATCTTAGCACTTATGTGTCAGATCAATGCAACTCCAAAGCAGCTGGAGGAAGAACTGCTATGCAGCACCATGGTGGAGGTCTGCCAAGGTTAGCCCAAAGCCTGCCTATCAGTGCTTGGCTACTAATTAAGGGAAAAGACATCTTTAGGGAAACTATGGAGACAGCACTGAGCAGCTTTCATTGACAGGTAAACCAGAGTACGAACTAATCCTTCAGATAAGTCCCAGGATAGGTTTGTGTGTGGTTGGTGTTAGGCACTCGGTTGAGTATGATGCCACAGGCCAAGTCACACCCAGGAAGAAGTTTCAGAGAGGGAGAAGGGATGGGAGATGGCACACGAGAGGTTGCTCACGTGAAGTGTCTTAACAACAGGTTACACGAACCGGCTCCAGCCAGAGAGAACGCTCCTTGCTGCTCCTGCTGCATCCCGTACTCAGCCTCGTGTTCACCTGAGAAAACACAGCGGCTGGAAGCTTGCCTGGATCTCACTGGAGAAAGAGACGTGTAAGACAACACCACCGAGTAACAGGCCCGCTGGGCCACGATGATCTTTTTCCTGGACTAACTGCCTCGTTAAGATCGAGCACAAATGCCAATTTCCCAGGTTGCTCTGTTAGCCTGTCTCAGTTAATCAAGATTCTCCTCTAATCTCTCTCTCTCATTTCCTTCTTGATCAGATGCCCAGTAGTTTCTTGGTCTAAAAAACCTTCTTTGGAGCATCTTCAAAGCACCATCCAGGTATTTAGTTTTAAAACCATAAGAGGAAAGTATTATTCCCCTTTCATACCAGAAACTGGCTGTAAGGTTCAAAGTTTATTCATTGTACAAACACTAAGGACGTGCTTCCATTACAACTGATACGGTTTGTTTCAAAAGAAGCACATGGGAAGCAATCTGATTTAGCTGAAGACGTGTCAGGGACACAGCGTCCACAGCATGGTCATGCTCCTTAACCTGATTTGGTTCACATCGCTTTGGAATTGTACCAGGCGTCCACGGTTTTGGTATGTGAGCCGCATTTATTACAAGTTTGATCACACATGGGACACCTGTGGTTTATGAAATGCCAAACTTCACTAAACTGATCATGCATTTTAAGATCTTTACCAATTCAGGATTCCTTTTTCCCAGAGGGAACCAGCTGCCCAGCACTGCTCTAACCGTATCTTGCTGTCTCCAGCAAGCTGGGCAGTTTCTGACACCAGTTTGAAAACTGCAGCCTTCTCAGGGTCAAACCACGAGGCTTCAGTCGCCATCTCCTACACCTTTCACACCCAACTCTCTACACCCTGGGGTGAACGGCCATTTAGTTTTTCTTTTTAAAATACAAGTCACCAGTTTCTTCTTTTTTTAATGTGGCAAATCCAAGGTTATTTTGTTTGTTTGTTTCCAAAAACAAACACCACATGGGAGAGTGACTTTAGAAAGACTTTAAAGTCACTTTGAAGTGACTTTTAAAAAGTAATATATATATATATATATCCTATATATATATATATATCCATTATGGTTTTTGGTAGGATACATATATATATCCTATATATATATATATGTATCCTACCAAAAAACATAATGGCAAGGAAACAGAGCTGTAGGCAAAACATTGTGCCCTGTGGATCCTGCACCAGTTTCAGGTCCCAGCCAGGTCCCAACGATGCTGGTTTCTCTTTGAAAATCAACAGAGCAAGACCAGCAGGCCTTAAGTGGCGAATTTCTCCCTGCTTGCAAACTTCAAAACTCACAAGGCACCTCAAGTCTGCGGGGATGAAAATTGCCACAGATTATGAACCTTGCAACACAAAGACGCTTACTTTGTGGTTAATATTTTTTAATAACTGCTATTATTTATTACCCAAGGTTAACTGGTATAATTCCAGGAATCACCAGCAAATTTAGAAAAGAAGATTTCTCAGGTGTGACAATCTAGCTGATGTATTCAGTGCTGGTGAGAGGAGCGTGAGAGCCTGAGGTTCATAGCAATGCCTACAGAAGCAGCGCAAAAGGAAAAGTTTGTTTTAAGGAAGATCAAAAACAAGATGCCCACAGAATATTACAAAATATAAAAAAATATACCTAAGGCTTTAGGGGGCTATTTTCAAGAATCTAGTTTATGCTTTACAATTTATATGGTTCACAAGCAGGAAAATTTTAGGGTTGAATTGTTGCATTCCTGACCAAAACAGTCATGGGAAACAGCCTTCTGAGAATGACAGTCTCCAACAGCGACACCGTATCACACCTCGCCCAGGTGTTCCTCCAGACTACCACATTACTGCATGTATCAAACTATCTCTGCCTTTGATTTTCATCCTGTAATTTTTTCCTTTCTTTCTGAAATACCATGTTTTAAAACATCCTCCACAGATGAAGTATTACAAAGTACTCTTGCCAAAACCTACTTTCTTGGTAATCTGAGGATGGGGGTTAGCTTCTTAAAACACAAGCCAACGCAGAATTAGTGAGGCAGCGAGCCAACATTTTAACGGTGTCTCTTAGGCCAATCCTTATGACCACTTTCACGTTTTTACATCTTGCAGTGAATAGGGGGTTGTAATTCAAAATTAAAAGCATGCTGGAGGCTTTCACTGCAGTTTCTCTCCCCTTCCCTTCTCGGGGTAAGGAATCACAGTCAGTGTGTGGAACAGGAGAGCAAACAAAATATCTGAAAGTAAAAACTCTGAATCCTCATGCTCTTTCCCTCTAACGCACTCCCCCTTTGCAGAAAGGAAAGAAACAAAGCTCTCAGCCATCCTGAAGGCTGCAGCTTTGCAAGGAAAAGCAGGCTAACTGCTCCCAGCTTTGCTTATCTTCTATTTTTTCCATAGCCCTTTACCGGAAAGAAGTTATCAGTTAAATTCTGGTCAGAAACGCTCTGCCCAAGTATGGGACACCAGAACCTATTCATGGCAGGAAGGAAACAGTTTTATGAGCTAAAATGTCATTCCCAGCAACAACCTCCCAGCACGAGCAGCGAAGCAGCAGGTCACACCAGCCACAAACTCTCAAATGCTGTTTTCCTACCCCAGCCACCCCACCTCCCACAGCAGTCCGTAGTCTTTTGCCCTCTGAGAGGCGCAAGGACTGGTGGCTTAAAGGCCGCAGTCACCTTAAAGTCACCTTCTGGGAACTCAGTGCCTTTATTTGTCTGTACAGCAGGCACAAAAGGCGCAATTAAAAGCCTTGTTTGAACTTCACTGAAGTTGAAAGTGAGGGACTTCCTCTAAAACCATACAGATTTAGTATCCCTGTGGAGAGTTTTCTGCAGTCACAGGTCCTGTTTTAACCAAGACCAGCGCTAAGCCTTCAGCTGAAAACGCCACGTGACAGCACGCCCAGACCACGAATCCTGGACGTCCATGCACGCATTCAGGGCTGGGAAAGAAAAGACCGTCAGCAGGGGAAGGGAGACTGCAAGGTATTAGGACGCAAGCCCAAACCCACTGCATCCTGCAAGACAATTGCTCATGGATTGCTGTGGTCAGACTGTTTCTCCAGGGCCTGGGGATAGGAAGGAGACTGCGCGCTTCCAGACCATCTCCGCTCTCGTTTCCTCTCGCCCCAGGTCTCTGACAGACCCCGGGACCCCAGCTCCGTTCCTCCCAGCTCCTGCCCTGGGTCAGTTCCAGGGCCAGGTTATGGCGCAGCTCTAAGGGGGCCGCGCCGAATAAAATGTCTTGGGCAGCATTTCTGGCCCTGCTCCTTCATTTTTGTTCTGTTTTTCAAAGTTACTAATAGTTTACTTAAGGGGAGGAGGAAAGAAGAATGTACCCTCCATGCCAGGGAAACTTTTTCTCCTGGATTCTCAGAGTGGCTCTTTGCCTTAAAAGGGAATCTTTGCTCGGCCTCCGGATGCTGCGCTGCGCAGCCGGTGCCAAGGCATGGCAGGCATGTTAAGGACGACAAGTGCCATAACCTTATTTCATAATGCTGCTTCTCAGCACAAAGCCCAAAACACTTCTGCGGGGCCAAACCGAGCTCCAGCTGGTGCTGCTGGCAAAGCGAGGGGAACACGGGGCACCTGCCCACGCTGTGCCTCCGGCTTCCCTTCCCTTTCCCAGGTCTCCCACCACCCAACACCTCTCTCCTCTGCCCGTCCAGCCCCTGCTAACTTGGTGCCTGCCCCCCCTGCGATGGCAGCTACGTGTCATTTGCCTTCTGAAAGCCACCAACTCCCTGGGAGGTGCTGGTGGCCGCAGGACCCCCCTTTTCTCCAAAGCGCAGCTCTGGGAAGAACGGCTACGGAGGCAAGGCCGGGCTTGCGAAGGGCTCAGCTAATGCTGCAAAAATGCGCAGCGTGCATTCTTGTGGTAACGCACACTGCACTAGGGCTTCCTTTCTTCTCCGTGTGTACCTGCCAGAACTCCTCCCCGACCAGGAGAGGGTGCCTCTGACCTCCCCGCTGCCTCCACGGGGGCCTTGGGGTGGGCACTGCTTGCGTTGGTCCTGGCCCCCCCAGGCAGCAAGGGAGAGGGCAGAGCCCCAACGAGACGTGGCAGAAGAGCAGAGTATTTACTCGTGACGTGAGTTAGAAGGAACCACTCACACCAGCAGGAACGCAGAAAATTATCCTACCCAAGCAACCACCCTGTTCTTCCTTTTGAACTGTTGTTCTACCTCCGTGCCAAAAAGCCCCCATGTAGCCAAACCAGGAGGTGCCAACGGGAAAACTCAGCAAGGTCCTTTTCCCAAGAGACTTAGCACGGGCCGGGTTTTTGGTAATCTGAGGATTAGGAAAGTAAAAGGACACATCTTTCCTAATGTTTATTCTCAAGAGCTCTACGTGAAGCCAGATCAGGGCTGTTGTAAGAGATGCAGCAGGTCACAGAGTCAGAGTGTTGCAACAATTAATTTACCCAGCGCTCAGAACAAGCTACAGAGCACAATACTGCGTCAGAGGTGCCAGAGGCCCGAGCATATGACAGGCTCGGGGTGGTGTTTCTTCTCGTTGTGGTGGTGTTTTTAGCTCTCCAGCTGCAGGCGAGCTCTGGAGGCAAAGCAAAACCTGAGCAGGAGGGAGCAAAGGGCTGCTGGAGAAGGTGGCACTCGGGGTGCTCTGCCCCATGCGATGCCTCCTGCCCCGAGCAGAGCCCAGCACGGGGCACGAAGGGACAAGAGAGTCGCTGCTGCCGTGACTCTCTCCAGCAGCATCTCCACCCAGCCCTTTCACAAGCTTTCCAGCTGAGAACAGGGGCCGGAGTGCCGGGCTCTGGGGTTTGTCTCGTTAACATGCAGTTCATTTTAGTTCCCAGGCACACGCTCCGAAGCTGTCAGCCCCAAGATAAGGATGCTCCCGTATCCTCGCCTCCCTTAGAGGAAAACACCATTTGTGTTATAGCAACACAAACACTTCCTTGCCCTCCTCCGAGGGGCGTGCTAAATATACCCCGTACTGCAGCTGGACAGCAGGAACAGGACTCATCTCACCAAACAGATAGCTCCGTATGTAAATGTTTACATGTGAATTGGTTCTCTCAAACCCTTTTAAAGTCAGCGGAGATTAATAGCTTTTTCTGTATACTGGAAAACATCTCAGTCCAAGGCAGAGATCCGTAGCATGGCTTGAAGTTCGTTAATTAAAACACACGGGGGAAGGAGGAGCACCGAGCTCAGAGCAGAGAAGAGCTGAGATCCAGAGCCTACTGCTGTTCAGAGGCTGTATGCTGCAGAGGGGAAAGCTCTCACAGCAGGAGCTGTGAGAAGGAACCACAAGAACAAGTGATGTGCACCAAGACTTGAACACAAGCAAGTTTTAGGGTGGCTTTACCCTTTTACACTATGGAGAAGGCAAATATAGGCCTACCAGGTTTGTTGTTGTGTTTTATTCAACATGATTTGGAATTCTGGAGGCCAGCACAACTGTTTGCGAGAACAAGGAAAAAGTAAAACCAACCCAATTATCAACAACAATGAAAAAATCCGTACCTCTCAAGGTTTTACATTTTCTTTCAACTTGCAGGATGTAAGACGTACTGAAGTAAAACCGTGGAAACTTAATTAACATATCTATTACCTGTGTGCTTTCAGACATGTCTATTAACTTATGCAGGTTTTTTTTGTTGTTACTTTCTCTCCTGCAATCTTCCACTGGAATACACTTAAATAAGAGCTATTTTGACTTCTGCATTATGGTTAAATTCAAGTTCTGGCAGCAGCCACTCCTCCCAGCCATTCCGAGGCAGCCCTGCTATCTTTCCAGGAGAGCACATGCAGTACACTTGGGTCCACCTTTGCAGGGAGGGAGCTCACCACCAGCGCACAGGAGCCACTGAAGACGCTGCTTGTTATCTTCCAAGCCAAAGGCAGTTTGTAGAGCTGGCAGATCGCAAAGCTATCTTTTTATTTCCAAACTGAGCAAATTTGATTTGGAAACCTCACGACCTCGTAAACGTGGGATTTCACAATGAAGCTTGCACAGAGCTGCTTTTCAGGGTAAAACTGTGCTTTAATAGCTAGGAATTATTTCACCATGGCAACCTGGCCTTAGCACACAGACTTCTTGCTATACAGCCCAAGACACACAACTGCAGACAGCGTACTCTGCTCAGAGCACCAGGGTGCAGACAGGTTTGTCTTTGTACGGTTTTACTTTCCTCTCTGCCCTTTTCCCACAAAAATACTCACCTACCAGTACTAACTAGCTTTAGGTACCACCACAGTCTAAATAAAACCTACAAAGGAGGTATGTTAGAGGTGTGAGCCTCGCTCACCACCTTACCTGTCCTGCAAAGCACGGTAATATCTAATGTACTTGTAATCTGAAATAATTCTGAACTCTTACAAGTACAAAAGTGTTTTATGATATGTTTTGTAACTACAGTGTGCAGTACGAAGGGCAGCAATACAGGCTGCGTGATGCAGTCCCCAAACAGTTAATGGGAATACTCACTCCCAGTCAGTGCTCTCCACAGATAAATCCATTTCAGCGTGGTGCAACATGTCAGCTGGCAGCTGAGCACAGTCCCAGAGGCGAGGAACACTGAAGGGCTGTCTTTTTACTTCCGGCAGGACAGGGCAAGTTGTGATTATTTAGGCATAAAACGTGACTTGCATTGGAAGGCTACGTTGGCTGCTTTGGTTGGGAAGAGTGAAAACAAGTTCTTCCCTCTGTTTTGCTACTTCCTTACATATACAGTTCCACCTTTGAAAACATCATCTCTATGTAATCACGCAGTAGGCAGGATTTCAGCAGCTGAATCCTTCAGATAAACTGTTTCACATCTAAAAAACTGTAAAAGGATTTACTAGGCCAGAAGAGCACTAGTGCACCACAAGTGAGAGCATACATAGAAACACAGCTGGCAACCTAACTATTATTTCAAGTATCTTAGTCTTTGTGTAGGATCTTAGGTAAACAATATAAAGTCTATTGATATAGAGCAGGGAAAAAATTATAGGTTGTCTTCAGGATTCACAAGCAATTTTGCATGCCTGCACCCATGAACTTATTTGCAAAGCATTTGTACTGGCACACAGTTGAGAGTTCATTTACCTACAGAGTCATTAGTTATTGAACAGGTTGGGCACAGAAATACCAATGTGAAGAAGCCCCATGTGAAATTCAGATCCACTGTTTGTCAAGCTTGACAAACTTATCTCTTACATTTGAAGTGAACTACAGCATTTTTATTAGAAAGAACATTTAATTGCTAAAAGTTACCACAGTCACAGTCACTCAATGGTAGCTTTGCAAAAAAAAAAAAAACAACTATTATTGATCTTTTTTTCTTACTATTTTTGCTTTAAATGTAAATTAAAGTTAGTTCAGGGAAATCCCACCTCTCCTGGCATACCTCTGATGAGATTTTGCAATAAAAACAGTACCTTTCAGTCTTAATATGAATTGTCTTATTAAAAAAAAAAAATCACAGAAGATACAAACTGTCTCCTCTCACAAGGTAGGAGAGAGTTGAAGGTAAAAGGAATTAAAGCATTATCGTAATTCGATAGCTTTCATTAACAAATAATATGTACAAAGCATTCACTAATCTAACCATTAGTTAATTTTTAAACTGCTTTGCAAAAGAATGATGCAATGCTGTCTGTTCAGTTTTGTCATCAATACTATAGTCCTTTCAATAGTTCCTAGAAGATCAAAATTTTGCTTTATGTACAGCAGAGGAAGACTAATCTATTTAAAATATAAACTCTACAGAATTATGGGTCAAAGAAAATTATATTTGAATGAATGATTGAAAAAAATAGTAGGGTGGATAATAGTTTAATTACTGGTACAGTTAGATCAACCACTGTTAATTAGCTTATGAGACAGTAGTGATTCCTGACTCTAATTTATTACTTTTCAGGATACTCCAAGGGAGACTGAAAAGCTTCAGAAGAAACAGTTTTGTGTAGACACATACTGATCCATTAGCAACCAGAAAAAAACACAATAATATAGATGCATTCAAACTTGTAGCATTACCTTCAAGAGCTTGCTTGCTTATTCTTTTAATTAAGCACTGAAAGCACAGGCAAGGAATTGGTTAAGGAAGACTAGTAATTTTCCAAACCAAATATTAGAATTAGATGAACGGTTGTGTGCTGAATTAGTTTCGTTCCCTTGGCTGCACGTGCAAATGGCAAGCAATACCTTTAGCTGCTCACAGGGACTTAAAATTAATCACTTCACACAAGCAGAGACTAGTATTTAAGCTTCTTGCTCAAAACACAACGTGAAGTCGTGCTTTACAGCAGCTTTTCTAACCCAGCATCACACCTCAAAACAAGGGGTGGTCATGACTAACCCTTTTTAAACAAGGCTGTGTGCTTGCCTGAGAAGCCCCATTTCAGTTCCTGGCAGCGAGGGGCAGTTCACAGTGGTTTCACAGGGATGTAGCCATGCCTACTGGTGCACAGCTGCGTTAGCCATCTCACCGCGAAGAAATGAAAGATGATCTCCTATAAAGGAGGAAGTCTCTCTCAAGAGAGCAGCTAAATATCATCACTGGGTGATCCAGTCTCAACACTTAAATCCCTACTTCAAAAATCAATATGAATCCCTTTCAGAAAGCTTGTAACTCAAGTCAGTTAACAGATACAGTTAGCTCACCTGCTAAATAAGATGTGGAAAAAAACACTCATTTTGATGCATTTGAATGATGTAACAAGACAGGTTTTGCATGTTGAAAAACAACAGAAAAATTAAGTATTTCAACTGAGACAATGCAATTTCCCCTGTCCCATAAAGATGGTCAAGATGGTCTATCTTTTCCCTGAGCAGGTCAGTTCTGAAGAAAATAAAAAAAGGCAGTCACGTTGTAACCGAGGACTTTGTATAATGAGGAGTCAGGAAGACCTAGTTCAGCACAAATTTCCTTTCTCCTGTCTTGCCAAATGCACCCTGCTGATTGTCAGCATATGTCCCTGTAACCCTCTGCTGTTCTGAATCTGGGATACATGGCCACATTGGCCTGAACAGCAAATTTGGGTAAGTGGCTAATGTGAGAGGAGCTACGAAGGACATGTAATATCTTTTCTGGCATTGAAGTTACCATGAAGAAGCCCAAGGTACCTTTCTTCATTAATTCTATCAGCTTTGTATGGCATGATGGGATTTTTTTTTTTTTGGGTATTAAGCTGTTTTAAGAGTTATGTTCTGTCACTACCTGTCTTTCTGAGCACAGCCAGCTGCACTCACTGACAATTCTTTTCTTTTTCTTTTTTTTTTTTTTTTAAATTAAAAGGAATTAGAGACATCTACAATGTTCCTTTCACCCGGGGAGCATCTGCTATAACCAATCCCCGTCATCTCCTACACTTTTGTTATTGAAACAAGTGTAGGAGCACTAAACAGAAATAAACTTGGAAAATAAACATTTTCAGACAAGTTCAAACAGCCTAGCTTCAGTGTTAATAGGCTCCACTAACTTATACTAGCTCTGGAGACACCTTAGAGGGTTATTTCAACACACAGAGGAATTTCAGCAGTCATCTCCCTCTGGCTATCTGTTCACCGGATGTAGAACACACAACCAAAATACAGCTCGATGTTGTAAAATACCTCTGAATGAACAAAGACTGGCTCCTTCATTAAGCTAGTACACTGTACGTGGCTTACCAAGCTTCGTAAACGCACCGGGATTGTGACACTCCTGAAGTAAACACCAGTGACAATGATTCCAAAGAAATGGAGGAGTGCCTGGCACACAGGTCTGATGAGACACAGCCTCCTCCCAGGACACAGCTTCAAGTCCCAAACTCCAGAAGGAGATGAGGCTGTTAGATGCCTTCTACAGAGGTACCTACAGCTTGTAGCGGGGCAGATTTTCAAGCACAACATCACGAATTTCGCAGCGACTTCGCTACCTGCGCATGGCGCCGGGGGACGGGCCCTCTGAAGGGCCTGGTGAGGCCGCGGGGCCTACCTTCGTCAGGACCTGCTCTGTCACCATGACAGGACACTTGGGTCAAAGAACCATCTCCAAAAGCCCATCTGTGCTTTCTTGTGCACAGCAGAGCTTCCACAAGGCCCCTAGTGCCCAGCCACGCTTTGCCAGAGCACGAGATGCTCTTTTGCCCTTTCTGAGCCGCTCAGCGCGAGCCCAGTGGCTGCCGCTGACAGGAAGCCATCTCCTGCTACAGAAATATTCGGTGAGGCACAGCAGGTCAGTTTCTGATGTCAGTTGCCCTGAACCATAAACATTTTGAACTATTTTGGTACAATGGAAAGTTGTGGGAGGGAGAAAGGACAAGAACAGGATAAAAATAGCTGACGTGGTTCTGAATAGTTTTGCCTGTGAGCCCCTTCCCTGCACGCTGCCTTCCCCTCCCTCTCTACTCCCTACCCTGCTCAGATTTGTGCATTAATCAGATTAGTAACACTAAACACAGCCCTCACTAATTACTTGTTAATGGTGTAGGCCAGACTAAACTGTTGGAAGACATTTCAACCTAAAAAAGGATAAAACAGGATTTATTTTTTAAATATTTGCCTCAGCCCTGCTGATACACCTTAGTGTCACTGACAACCAGCTGCAGCTGTCCTGGGCCATGCGAGCCAGTGGAAAAGTGGCAGCCACAGTAAACCTGCTCTGCTTCTGTCCACATGTGTCCTGTTTCATGAACATGCTTAACACTTAGGGTTTTTTTTTGTTTAATTTCAAAGTGTTGGATGTAACAACAGATAGCACCATCCAGGATGCCAACACAAACGTGTCCACTTATCTGTGATGGAAGCAATCTTATCACACTATCACTGAAGACAAATTCTTGAAAAGTGACTGTAAAAATTCCACATAATTAGTGCTGCCCACAATAGGCACATCTACACAGGAAGGATGCCTTGATTCTGGGTTGGTTTCCAAATCAATCCCTGCACATTGCTCTAAAAAGGGAAGCTCTCTCACGAGGAGGAGTTTAAGTTACCTATTCCCACACTCGTCCTGGACTATGTATACATGTAAAATGTACTGTACTTCATCAGAAGTCATTAGACCATGACATCACAACTCTGCAGCCCTCATCATTCCTCTTCCATGACACCATATCACCGACTGTTAGTCAGCTATCCCACAGGGACTAGGTTCCACTGGAAGCTTAAAGGGATGAGCACTGACAATGAAGCTGCACGATGAGTATTTTCTGAAAATCATTCGTGCAGGACCTGCAGTGCCACAACACAAACGCTGAAGTTCTGAGCTGCACTTGAGCGTCTGAACCAGGACTCAGGCTCAGACATGGGCAGCGAAAACCATGTCCACATGTCACAAGCACGCAGATCTGAGGAGTTGTGAGTGCACATAGCCAGGGACGAAAAAGGGAAGATTTCCCACATAGCTGAATTTTGAGTTTTCCTTCCACTTCTGCTGTTCAAAGTCAGTAAAAAGCACACCACTGCAAGGAAGCTAACAATAATCAGCCACTTCACAAAAAGCTGGAACAATTAGTTTTTTAAAATAGAATAATATTCGGGTTTTTTTTTTGCATTGTTCTTTTTCACTTTACCCCTTCCGCCTCTCTAGAACCACCAACTTGCAGAAAACAAAAAACAGAACAATTGCATCCATTTTGTCATGTTTTTTCTTCCTCCCCAACCATAGGCTGAATAATTACATATAATTCATTACAGGAGAGGGAAAAAATGAGATCAACATATTTCAAAAACATCTGAAGTGAAACGAAAGCCCTAATTAAGCACTGGGCTGAGGAACACACATAACTTCATCTCAGCTATGCTATTAATTTAAAAGGGGAGATGACACTTTTCTAATGGTATTTTAATTTCTTTAAATCATTAGAAGCGTGTAGTCTCAGTCCCATCCCTTAAAAGTTAAATACAGTTTGCTAGCCCGTGTGATGAAAGATACTAACATCTCCAGAGTTCTTCATAGTTGAATCACTAATAATTTAAAAGAGTATTAAACCTAACAGTAGCTTTCATAAAAAATTAATTAGAAAGGCTGAGAGCACATCTGTTGCTTTTGTTACGTTTTTTGCCCTTTCTAGTTCAGTCGTCTTTCCCCGCACTCTTTTCAACACTTCCCAGGTGCTCAAGTCTGCTGCTGCTTCTCGTGAATCCCTTTGTTTCCCTTCTTGCTTCCTCCCAGTGCCAAGTTCTCCTTTGGCAACTGTTACTCCCCGAGTGCGACACATGCGTGATTTGGCATCAGCAGCTAGGAGGGCCTGGATCTACACCACCAGCTAGTGAAAGCAACAGGGATGTCGAAAGTTTCCAGAGAACTTACTTACAGGCACACACAACTCACTTAATTACTGTGCAATGGGTTTGCCATGGAGGAAAGTCATCCTGGCTAAGCACCTCACTGGAACAAGTGAGCTTTATAAGTCACAACCATTAAACCCCTAAAGAGACAGAAATATAGGACAAGTTAGGGAAAAAGACAGGCACTCTATCCCTTGTCCACTGTTAAGTTCTACAAGTGCTTGGTGGCCTGTGGAGAAGGGGCAAGGAGTGGTGAAGGTTCACGGTTTCACCCATGAAACAAGACTAAAATGCTGGCTATGCACAAGCAAGGTGCCCTTTAATGTCATCCCCAAGTCACCCGAAGCCCTGATAAACAGAAAAAAATCACTTCATCCAAAGTTTAGCGTTCATTCACCGTCTGCATAGACTACAAGAGACTCAGTGCTCCAGGAGGGCAGGCTTAGAAGCAGTACTTGATACACGTTATCCTCCACTTACTCTGGAATAGAGGGTCAGCCACTACATTAAGTGCGAGATTCATCTGACTTTACAGCTACAACATCCACACCAAGTGCACACTAGTCACACTCTTTACCAGGCTGGCAATGCAGCTCTGCATTCAGCCACGTCTTCAAGCTCCCCGCTTTTCTCTACCAGAAACAAAGTGCACAAAGCTCAGTTGTGGATGTCTGCCTTCAGAGAAATCCCTCCACAGCTTTCCTGAGCCAGGTCCCACTTGTTTTCTTTCACGATCTCTAGGCTCCCCCTTTCTTAAGCACCTGATTTCTGCAATAAGGAAGCTTTGATTAGACTCAGTATTTACCTGGGCTCCTAGCCAGTACCTGCGCTCTTATGCTGTCTGAGCTCTTTGCAAAATATGATGAGTTTTTATTTTACAGAACAAAAACTGAAGAAAAGCAAAATTAAGCAACGCACACGAGGTCAGATGAGGCAGCTGAAGTATATTCTAGAAGAGAAATAAGAGAACCAGTCCGGCATCTAAAGAAAGTTTTTGTGAGTTCACATTTCTAACTCTAGAGAACTCCCTAAATGGAGATAATCCAGCATGAAAAGACATGAAAGTAAACAAAACTCCAAAATACTAATCACTACCGTCTAGTAACAGCTTCAGCAAGACAAAGGTTTGCTATTAATTCCCGAGGCCGAAATATGTCACGTACAACAGCAACTTTTTCCTGCTTTCACAAGTTTTATAGCATATGTAGAAAAGAAACCTTGGGGGAAAAAAAGCAAATAAATTCTGCACAATTTCTGCACGTCCTCCAGTTGGAGGAGACAGGAAGAGCTTTTGTTATACATTTGAAAAAATGCACACTGAACAAATCAAAGCGATGTTTCCCTGCTAAGCTGCAGGAAGTTACCTATACTTACAGATAGACGGCCACGGATGCTGAACAAAAGGTTTGGCACCACTTCCCTGCAGAGGCACCCATCTATTTACATCTGGGAGCGATGCCAGCAGAGCAGCTACCAAAAACTTCAAAAGGTTCACGGCATGAATAGCAAGCTGCCAGCCAAGGGGTTTTATGATATGGCCAGCTGCGTAACACCGTATTGAATGGTGCCACCCCCCCAAAAAAATACAGAAAGGAGGGATGTTAAACTCGTTAAAAGCTGAGAAAGAAACCTGAATTCCTTAAAGCGATGTTTTCTACAGGGAAAGAAGCGCGAGTTACGTCAGGAGCAGCTCCGAGCGGCTCTCACCAAGCCGCCTTGAGATGAGGATGGTGCCCTCCTCCTCTCGGCCTCAATAACCGGCTCCCCTACTCTTTTGGGGGCAAGGAGAGCTGCGAGCCCCAGGGGAAGGGCTAGCGCTCCTGCTGACAAACATTTAGCAGCAGGGAACGGGGACGACCAAAATCAAGCCGGGGCAGGGACGAGGCTCCCTGGGGTCGCGGCGCTGCAGTCCCCGGCCAGCCCTGAGCCACGGGGAAGCTGCAGGACGGGCTCCGGCCCCCCCGGCCCCCAGCCCCGGCTCTCCCCAGCCCTCTCCTTACCGCAGCACCTTGCCCACCGCCTGCAGGACCATCTTGCAGCTCAGCCCGGCCTTGGGGCTCGGGGCTCGGACGGGCCGTTCGCCGGGGAGGCTGCAGTGATCCCCGACCATGGTCCGGCGGCGGGGCTCGGCACGGCACGGCACGGCTCCGCTCGGCTCGGCCTCTCCGCCGCTCTCCGCCCCGGGCCCGGCCCGGCCCCCGCCCAGGAGCCGCCAATGGGCGGCCGGGGGCGGGCGGCACCGCGGCTCCTCCGCCCGGCCCGGCCCGGCCCAGCCTGGGGCTGAGGGGGCGGCGGTGGGGAGGGAAGGGCCCGGCCGCCTGGCTCGGCTCCGCGCCGGCCGAAGGGGCTGGAGAGCGGGCGGGGAGCTCCGCTGTGGGGGGATCAGCTGCGGAGGGGTCTAAGTGCAGCCAGCACGAGGCACCTGGCTGTGAAGGTGGGCGTGAGGGGCAGGCGCTCGGTGCCAGCCCGTGAGGAAGCAGGGTCCCCGAACACGAGGCCTGTCACCACACAACATTGCCTTCGCACCACGAAACCGCCTCACCTGCAGGCACAAAGACTCGAGGGGCGCCACGCGGCCAGCTCCTCGGCCATGCCACCCAGCACAGACTTTTCTAGAAGGCAGCTGTGCCCACTGCTGGCCAACGCGGCATTTAGAGCCAAATTGTGACAAAAACACAACAGACGTGGTGTGACGCCGCCTAGAACAAGAAGCCCTGAGGGTGCTGCTCATTCTGACATGCCAAGACCAACCTGGGATGTCTTGGCGAACACGCCATGGCTTTGCCACTCTGTGTACACCCACAACACCAGCTGCACGGGACAGCACTGTTCCCCAAGGGAACACGGCCAAGCTCTTCTGTCCGTGTGCTAAACTGGCACCTCCGTAAACAGAAGGTTGAGTCTCCTCTCTGTTAAACCCAGCACAAACAGCACCACTACCACCGCCAGCACCTCCCTCACTCGCTGAGCGCAGACAGGAGCGTGGCTGCTCTTTGCACAAACCCAAGAAACTACAGCCACATGATGCAACTCGGAGAAATATGTGCTACTCTGTCCCAAAGCACCCACGCAGGCAGCAGTATTTCTCATTGACGTGCTGCTGACTGCAAGTCACACGGCCAGGCCTCCAACACCTCCCTGTGAAGCAGGAGGTATTTTTATTCCCACCCTCCAAGCATCCCATTTAAGACGGGGTCCTAACGACTTCACTGATAGCACACACAAAGCCCACAGCTGAACGGAGAACAGAGCTCAGCTTTCCAACTCTGCAGTCCTGTGCCTTGTACAGAAGATTACCCAATCTCCAAAAAATCCAGTGCCCACTCAGGCTTCTCCCCCAGTAACACCGGCTTGTCACAGCCCCACTGTTGGGCAGCAGTCCTGGCAAACCCAGGAAGGACACCTGCCAAGAGGGAAGTTGCCCTCTTTCTGTTTGTTCACCAGTGAGATCTGCACAGAGAGAATTTTGTTTGTTAAAAAACCACCCTAAAAACAACAAGCCTGGGACATAAAGCAGCTTAAGTTCTAATGAAATTCTGTCTATCCAAAGTAAATTCAAGAAAAATCCAGGGGTCAAACCAAAATAAACACAGCTCTGCGGTGTACGGTTGTTAGGAAAGCTGGCCTCCCCGTGACTCTGAGGGCTGCACATCTCTCCAAAAACGGAGCTTCAATGACCTCGCATGGGGGCCCAAGTTTAGGGACCGATGTTTTGCCATCAGGACCAATAGATCGGCTGAAATTAAGTTTTTAAAGCTGTTAATCTTGTCACTTTGACCTAGATAAGTGACCCACTTCTCTGCTCTGTTAGCTCCTGCATCAAGCCAACGCTTACTTTGCTCTGCTCACCAGTACAGCCCTGCTGCACCCATTCTATAGTCCTTCCTCCACCTCTCAGGATCCCTCCTTTCAAGCAGCACTCCCTTTTGGGATCAACTGCATGCCACTTCACCTGCATCACTAGATTTTTTGCAAGTTGTGGGACAATTCAGTATCTCATAGTCAACTTTAAGTGCTCCAAAACAATAAAACTGAAACAAGTTTATTATAGGAAGCACAACTTAACCACGTATGCTTTATTTATAGGGCATCAACACACAGTAATTTAAAACACGTGCAGCGCGGATTCTCACATTTTAAAAGGATTTAGAGCACATGTGCAGACACAGACGGATTTACTTGAAAGCTGCTGCAGCCAGAAAGAGCAGTACTCTATCTAAAAGCAATGCATTTATTTGAACACAACCACTGGTATGATCTCCATGCATGCATATTCTGAAGGGAGCATATCTGCATTTCCTCAAGGGTGTGTCTTAGAGCTACCCGATAGTCGGGCTATTTACAGTCATCACTAGCTTCTTTCTCACTTGCTTCCTCAACACCCCTGCACATAGCGACTGCTGGGTCCAACCTTAGGAACAAGTGGGTTTCAACAGCAGCAAAGTGCTTCTTACACATCCTTGCTGGGCTTGAAAGACCATGGGGCCACGTACTGAAGTCATCAAGGAAACCCTACTGCAAGTACCTCTGAGTGGACCTGCAGCTGCTTTAGCTGAAGCAGAATAGCACCATCACCACCCACCCTGGTGAATCAATGGCACAATGCACTTTGGTGGGAAGAGCAGACCCCATTCCCCACCATTTACACAATACATACGCTTATTGCACATGCCTGGAAAGTTTTCTACACCAATCCTAACACTATCAGGACAGGATAGAGAGAAAAAGCTTTGTGGTCAATGCCACTCAAACTTCTTGTTAAAGCTTAAACCAAGTCAAGGAATGGTATTTAGAAATTTTATGAATAATGCTTTGTATATATAACGATTTTATAAGCAGCTGTTGCACAATTATATATTTATTTGCCTCTTTTAGGCTTCCATAAAAATTAAGTGTAAAGCAGCCACCGCAGGGCCGCGTGCTAGCATCCAGAGGTTTGGCAAAGAAAGCAAGTTGTATCAACCCAGACAAGCAAACAATGTCAGGGGCAAAAAAAATCGCAGCCATTATTGTGATTGAAGTACTCAGCATCTATATGTAAGAAATGAGGCCTTGTAACATCAGACTGTAAAGTTCTGTTTTAAATTAAACCGCAATTTATTGTGTGTCCCTGCCTGACATACAACATTTCGGTTTTGCTAGCTAATTAGCCTTATGTTCAACTTCAGTGCCCCTGCCACTACCTGGCCAAGCACCCTTTCCACTTACCTCGCAGTGCATCCCCAGTCCTCTGGAACCACTCAGTATTAGCCATGAAAACACGTTATCCTCTAGCTAAGCAATATTTAAACCACAATCACATCTGCTCTCCATTCTGCAATCCTCCCACAGCAGCAAAGATGGCACAAGCAGCTCTACTCTGTATAGGCGGCAAAGACACAGATTTTTGGACAGAAGACAGACTGAAATCAGTCCCCTCAGTTTCAAAAAGTGGTTTGGAGGTGGTCATAGCAGAGGGGAAAATAAAAGATTTCAAGGGTATGCCTTCAGCTCCACTCTTGAGATGATAGCATGAGAAATTGCTCTTCCGGACCACACAGAGTGCTGTGATAAAAGCCTTATCAGCAATGGCCACACACGTGTCAGAAAGTTCGTGCATAAGAGAGTGAGCTTAAGAGAAGCACATTTATAAGCGACAAGATGCCTACATCTGGTGCTTTATTGAAAGTTCTGGTAACATGACAGGTCAGCGACCATCATCCTGCAAAAAAACACCTTCGGCCTCATCAGTGCTGTAGGTTTTTTCCAGCAACAGGTGGAGAAGAAAAATGGTACACGATATTCTCAACTTATCGATAACCTGAGAAACAAGCAGTCAGTCACAGCAAGAACACCAAATACCTCAAAGTATCAGTAAAGCTTCACCAGGAACTCCTACAAGTTTATACAATGGCATTTCAGAAAGGATGCACAAAATGAGAAGAATGGAGGGTTCGGATCAACAGAAGTATGACTCTATTAAAAAGAGAGAGAAGAAAAAGGAAAGTGAATGCTGCTGTATGCACCAAACAGAGAAATCGTGATCTCAAAGGTACTGTATTTCTGGCATGTGTGTAGGCACATCTATTGTTCTGAAATCCCCTCAAATGTCAAGTTAACCCAGGTTCATCAAGAAGTGTACAAAGATGAGATGTGAAGAACATGAAAGTGTTGAAGGAAGCAGCATTAACAGCAGCTCAGCAGGAGGTATTAAACTCTGCCTGCACTGAGCAAGTACCCAAGAGCTATGAAGTGAGGATGCTTGCACTCAGACTCCCCAGTGAAGTGATGTGAAATAGAGGGCAGAGCGGATTTTTATCACCTGCAGTCCAGTCAGCCCTCCTGAGTTAGCCTGCCCCAAGTGACAGAGGCCACTCTGCAAAACCTGCAGTCAGGACACTTGTTTCCTGAGCAGCTCTTCCAGGCACGTCTGTAGCAAGGGGACTCTGAGTCAGTGAATTGTCATGGAGCTGGGGACATGCAGCAGGTCCAGGCCTTAGCATGGAGCATCGCTGAACACTTAGCACTGCTATAACAATAATTTGTTTTAAAAAGTGAATAACCCAAACCCTGGGCAAGTCCCAAGATTACTGCATTCTGCTTAAAGTTTCCCTGCTTTCAACAAAAAGTGTTCTTTGCTTTCTGTGCTGAGCTGAGGTACCCCACTGCACAGCACCCCATTTCAGGGACGGATGAGGCAGCCCCTACACCTTTGTTAAGCAGTTCATTCCAAAACAGCAAACACCACAATGACGGGGCCTCACGAGGCAGAGCTTTCCTCTTACTAGTTTGCAAAGCAGTATGCTTGGCATGACTCAATAGAGGAACAATAAGCTGGAAAATACTTGCAGATTGGCAGCTCAAACCTTGCAAAACTGTCTTCCAAAGAGATGAAGTTTGCTAGGCAAAAGCCTAGCGATAGCTCCAGGTGACACTGAGGCTCAAGGAGCAGGGCAAAGTCTGTATGTGAGGATGAAAACCTTTTCTTTTTCTTTCAGAGGGGTAGGAGGAGAGAAGAAAACACAAAAAAGTGGAGATGTGCCACTGGAGCTGGGAAGCTAATGCATTTATCATTACGAGTGCCCAAAAGGATGCCTTTTGACACACACAACTCGCAGAGTCAGAGGCAAAAATCGTGTCAAACAGAGTACCTGCAGGTAGGCTTCATGGGGGGCTCACAGCACACTGTAAAGTGTGAGATGCTCAAGTTATGCCACAGTAGCCACTGTTGCTTTCTTGTAATAGATAAGAAAGAATTTCATCGTGGATTTTACTCTTCCTTCTATTTTCTTTCCCCGATTTTGAAGTTTGAATAGGCTGTACTCCAGGGAAGCATTAGTGCAATATGCATTTGATACAGCAAAGCTAAAATGAAAGACTCCTGTTCTTCTCCTTCCCTCCCCCAAATATGCTGGACCTCCAGCTTCATATAAAGAGGCAAAACTTCTAAAACTTGGCTAACAAATTCTCCCTGGGGACTGTTTAACATATTCGGACCTACTTGCTACACATACACAGAAGTCTCCCTGTAAGTGTTACAACACAACTACTGTTTTCACGGACTTATGTAAATATGGCATGGAAAACAAAACCCTAATTGCAAATTGGCACGAAACTCTAGACTAAGGAGTAAAAGTTGCAATCAGCACAGGAAAGGAGGCTATCTGTGTGAGCATGGTTATTGGTCAGGACTATCTGTGCTTGGGTGGGAAAGGCAAGGGAAAGGAAAAAGGGGAGATGCTGGGAGTGAACTCGGAGAGTTTTCCCAGACAGACGGAGAGCCGCAAAGGAAATACAAGTTTCTCTCCATCTTGGTGCTAAGAAAGGCCTCTTTTCAATACAGCAAATGATTTTATCTGGTAATGTCACATTTAGATGACAGCATAGGGGGAAAAACAATTCAGGAAATAAGCGTGAAATTTATTCTAGGAGGTTTTTCTCCAGGCATGCATTATAAAATATGAAGCACACAGCCTACATTATGTAAGATTAAACACGGGAAACTATTCATTGTAATTCCTGGCACTTACAAAATAATCCCTTAGCTACTACTTCTAAAGAGCAGGGCCACAAAATCCAGAAGTCACCAAACTGACTTGGTTCACGCCCACACCAGTGCACGTTTGCATTCTACATACGATTCAAGACACACAAACACTGCAATTGGATTTCCTAACACCCAGCACAGACCAGAGCCACAGGAGGCCGGCAACAGCTTCTGGCACACAAACCACACCATGAACCACCCAACTTAAAACCTGAAATAGTTCAGATTTAGAAAACAAATGAAAGCTTTCCAGCAGCAGCCCAGCTGTGCAAGTGCTGCTGGCGTTGCTCAGCCCTGAGGAGAGGCCGCTTCCCAGCTTCGAAGCCGGACCTGTTGGGTTGGTGTGTGTGCACCCACGTGCCTCTTGGATGGACACAGGGCTGCTGTAATGAGTAGCTCAGCACAGACTCACCTCTGCTGAAGTGACAAGGCTGCATTTCAAACAATCTGGAGAGCAGAGGCAGGGACATCCTTCCCTTTGAGGATTCAAACCGAACGGACTGCTGATTTAAGCTTTTTCAGACACTCAGAAAAGTTATCAGCTCTTTCTCGGCATGCAAAAAGAGAGATTTGCAAGTTCTCTGGAAAAAAAAAATGAAGCTTTACAGGGCAACTCTTGATGCTTCATTACAGTCAAGGTGCTGCACACAAGATGTGCTCACACAATGCTCTGGGATCTTGGCTGTGCCCACCAGGTCTGCCTGCCAGAGAGCTCCCCTGTACCTGCAAAGTCCACCTACAGAGGCGTGGCCACACCATGCTGCCGAGCCGAGATAACCCGCCTATAATTTTTCTAAAGCTTCTTACAAAAACAGAGTCAGTTTTCATGCTTTTACTTTCTGATCAATTGGCTTAAGTGCATTCACTTACCCATTTGATCTGAATCCCACACTCGGCAGGTATAAAACCTCAAGCACTTTACGAAACCTCACGTGATCTGATGACCTTTGCGATCAAGCCCCTCATAGAAATTCAGGACAGGTCTGGACAAGAAGCAGTGGGATAGCACACTAAGATTAGCTTTTTTTCTGCCCCTGCCTTCCCCCCCCCCCCCCCCCCAACGTTGAGGCACTGCACTACCACATCCTGGAAACTCACTGGTTCAATGTGGAACTGGTGGATTAAAAATGGTACACATAGGATTGTCGCTTTTGTATCACGTTTGTTGGTTTTGAACAACATTTCTCCAAAATCAAGTCAAGCTAGCCACTGAGCAAAATCATGCTGGTAGTAAAAGAAAGAACGTCCAAAAAAATAAAATATAAGGAAAATAATCACTTCTCCACTCAAAAATAATAAAGCACTTAATTACTTGAATTACTGCAAACTATCAGAGGTATCATTTTCTGGATCAGAATATTTGAAAGTAATCTAAAAAGAAAAAAAATCCTCCTGGAAACTTACAGAGGTCACAAAAAGGTCTACTTACGACAGATTGCCTTCTGAATTATGGCTGAATTATCACAGAGGACACATTTTATTATGGTGGCATGTGCTTGCACTGCTGTAAACCTTGGTTAAGAGGTAAGCATGGATTAAATCAAGAGAGAAACACCATAAAATAAAGGAAGCTCCTATGAACCCAAACTTCATCTGATCAAGGAAAAAGAAGAGAAATGGTAGAACACGCATCAGATGACCCCCGAATTTCAAAACTATATTAAGCCAAGCATGGAGAGGAAAAAAAAACCGTGGGCTTAAAAATAACACCATTAAGCACATATGAATTGTTTAACAGCTGTGCTGTATATAAAGCTGTGCAGTCTTGCCCAAAAATCTTCAATTTGCCTACAATTTGTTCCATAGCTAGATTTACACCTTTTTCCCCTCACAATCCCTTACAGCTCTTGAATTGATGTTTATTTACTAGGAAGCAAACGAAAGCAATGGCTGACAGAAGAGCTTGGCTGTTCTGGTTAGACAAGATTGTCATTTGTCATGTTTTAGTAATGCAATAAGAAAATGAGCCATGCCTGCTCTCAGGAGCAGAAGGTACATTTAAGGAGCAAGAAGGTACAAGAAGGAGCATTTAAGGTACAGGACCAAAGTTCAGGACAGTAAACTACTGCATCTCCCAAGACTATTCTGTATGAACGTCACTAAATCTGTCTCCATCCCAGTTTCACTGCCCCACCCCACAAAAAAGAAATTACTACAAACTACTTGTTGGATGCCTCATTTTACATACGTTATCTAAACACTTGCTTTCAGGACTTTGTTCCTAAGTACAGAGACTAGGATAAATGAGTGATAATGTCAAATACAATGATTCCTACTTCACTACAGAGAAATACCATTATCACAAACGTGGCAAAGCCACTTTTTTTTAAATGTTCGATGAAAAATGCTTTATGACTAGGAAAAGGCCCTCAAATAGAAGCATTACTGCTAGGATACATGGGCAGGCAAGTGACCGGAGAGAGAGAAACACTTTGCAATAACAGAAGAGGGGAACTCCGGAGGAATTAGTGGATATTTGAGAAGCCCGAGGTGGGAGTGAAAGCATGATTCTCTCTCTAAAGCAGAGATAAATGAACGCAGATAAAGTTTGACATGCAAGCGATACACATTACCTGAAGTATTTCAGTACTTTTGTAGGTCTCTTATCAGGGAGGTGAAAGCAAATAAATGTATTCATCCTGCACCTTGAGCTACTTCTGCATTTTGAAGGTGCGTTATATGCACCTGACAAACGCTCCAGTACAGTATGTGAACCTTTCTCTTTTGACATTCTGTTCTAGAAAATATTGGAAACTAAGGAAAATACATTGTGTTCCACTATGCAAATAGCAACTTCCCTGTGTAATTATAGTACATCTTGCCGAGAATTGCATCATGACTAGGATGCAACTAAGAGGACAAACATTTAACCACTATTCTTAGTTTGGTACAAAATTTTTCCCACGTTACATAAACACGTACACACCCGCATATGGGCAGCACCATCAGTCTCCTCATTGTTTTTACTTGAAAAGTAGAAAAGGAACAGTTATCTTTCATTTCAATAGCTTTATTTTTGCTAGTGCTTTAAAACAGGTAGTAACTTTTCTGATTAGCTTCTTGCACGATTATTCTTCCCTTGTCTTTACCACCATTGTCTTAACTTTCCAGAAAGTGAGACTATAAAACAGGAATAAAAAACAGGCATCAATTCCAAAATATCCTTAAAACTTCAGGAAAATAATTCACTTCTAGATGTGTATTCATAAGAGGGGGCTGTCCAGGAATTTCTCCTGTTTTCATAAAATGAATAGCTGCAGACCTGACGAAGGAAGAAACAGGATGTATTTCCAGTTTACACAAGTTCCCCAGAAGCACCAAGAACAAAATGTAGCAGATTTTTGAAGATACCATCTAAACCTTGCAAGCTTTTCCATACTTCAGCCAGAAGTATGAAACACGCAAAGTTCTTCTGAACACATGCATCCCTCTATCATTTTCCTTGCACACACCTCTATCAAAGAGTCAGCCAGCTCAGGGTAACCACACCTGAGCAGCAGCACATTAAAAGACGACACAGAACAGCTAAGAAGAAATTATGCCCTCATAAACTAACCTTGGTATATGGATTTGCACTCCACATTCAAGCTTTTGGTAATACTTCAAAATCCAGTTTTTCATTTATTTGGCTGGAAAATGGTAGAATATAGATTCTGCTCACTATTGCTCTCCTACACATTCAGCGTTAGATCTAAAAAAGCATATGAATGTTGCTAAGGATCCAGTTCCAGTCTTCTCCATACATCCAGGCTGTTAGATACGCATATAAAACTATCAGCTTCAAAAGAACTTACCTTTGTGTTCCAGTGGTATATTAAACTGGAAATTAAAAGTGGGGATCCTAACCTAATTGAAAAATCACAGTCAACACGGTGCAGCTTCTTCAAAGGGCCAGGGAGGAGTGAGGAGAAGGACAAGGCATTTTAACTCTACGGGGTGGAACAAAACCTTCATTTGCTTCCCAATTCATGTTCTACGTTTATATAAAGAACACACGGACAACTAAATTCAAGTTTTGAAAAGAAGCCTCCTTTTACCATAAAAAAGTACAGTTGTGGCTTTTAATGAGAAAACATTCAGAACATGTTGCTGCTGCTCCTTTTGAAAGCAATAAAGTTACTTTACTCCACAAATTAAGCTTTGTTTTTTTTGCACATGTGAACGGTCACGTATGTTTGGGGCCTGACCACGGCTACACTGCTACACTACCTGCACACCTCTGACCAGCAGTTCTCGTACAAAGTATCTTCCTGCTTGCCTTTCCCAGCGACCAAGTTTATAAAGAGCCTAATAAAAGGCCACCTAACTGAAGCAGTATCTGCATCCATCACAACTTGGGTGCATGGCAAAATATAGTGCAGAACTTGAAATACCACCACTGGGCAGTGAAGCTCTGCCATTTATCTGCTGAACTGTGATGGATGCCCATTGCCCCCTACTCCCAGACCTTCCAAACATGCTCAGTACTGCAGACCATGAAATCCTTCTGCTCTGCTCAACACAGGAGGGAAGGCATAGGGGAGGGAGACCCCTAAACAAAGATGGTTAACTTCCTACACTGAAAGAAAAGCAACAAGGAATGGTACTTTGCCGTTTGAGGATTCAGTAAGTTCTTTTGGAGCCAAACCTCAGATAAAATTTTAACCTTTTAAAGAGACAGCTGAAGAAGGAATAAATTGGCATGGATGCAACACACATACAACGCACAGCTCCTTTCATCTTTTGCTTCATCTTCTCTGATAATGGCTTGTAAAGTGGCTTTAAAAGAGAAGTTGAAATACACAATACTTATCACAACTTAAAATTTAATAGTGACCAGATCTGTGAGGTAGGTACAATCAGCATTGCACATCCATTCCTGGGGTTGACTTCAACTGTTGTAATCTTGTAGACAAACTAAGTAGTTATGTCCCCACCATGGTTTTTGTAGCTTACATATTCTAATTGTTTCACACTGAAAATGTGCTTTTTTGATCCGAGAAGATATTCTGCCTATACAAATATAAATACGCTAGCAAAGAGCAGCTGCTACTGTAGACAGCACTTCCCATGAAATCTGTGCTTTGCACAAGGATTTTGAAAGTCACCCTTCACCCATGCCTCTGAGCTGTCCAAGTAAAACAAGCTATACTGGTTAAAAAATATATTTTGCCTGTAACTACGCTTGACTTTCTTCCAGTGCAGGTGTACGCTCAAGTCTTCTTCACAGCCCAGCCAACAGCCGCCAGCAGACATTTGGAGCACAGACAAGATGCAGGCAGGTAACGCCCAGCTTTTCCCCGGATGACTCACGCATTTCCTCCAGCAGCACACAGGGCACCTGCCGGGCGCTTCCCCGAAAAGCCTGATTTACTGGGGTTGCGCAAGTCGCACACGCTGCACGTGCAGGGGACGGTGCAGCCACCTACCTCCTGTTTGGGAGCCCACAGAAGATAGCAGCCAAGACAGGGCGGCTGCCCCAGACAGGACATCTTCTGTCCATAACTTGTTTCCAGGGGCCCTTGGGGAAGCAGGGACAATTCAGAGTGGGCCATTGAATGAGCTCCCAGACGCTCGGGTACACCACAGTCACCAGATCAGTACGCTTCAGGGCCAGGACAAGCCTCCAGTTCTTCTCTGCCTTCCATCTCTTTACCTCTGTAATGAACCTAAGGCTTCGTTAGCTGAAGCACACCTTCCAGAAAGGCATCTGGGCTCAACTTCTACTCTGACAATAAGGAAAAATCAGTTCAGTTCCGTGATTTGTTTGAATAGCTGATCACATCCATTGTTAAAACGCACACCCTTTGAGTATTTGAAGCATCCTATCTTTAGCATCCTTTTGTTACCAATTACAAATAGATTATAGCTTTTTTTTAAACTTTATTAGCTAGATATCACATTCACCTCTTAACCTTCTTTTTTTTTAAAAAAAAAAATAAATCTCCTTATGCCTCATTATTAGAAATCTTTTTTTCCAATCTTTAAATACTGCAGCTCCTTTCCGCCTTTCTAACTTAGAAGGGATCCAAGTGCCTACTCAAGGCAACGTGAGCATGACTGATCAAAAGATTTGAAGCTATTCTTTGAATCTTAATAGGGATGAACAAGCACACAGAACTTTATCTGGATCTTCATTCCCCAACAGATTAAAAGAACATTACTTCATTTAATAATGCTGCAAGGTTAAAACGTTTAAGTTCCTAACATTTACAAATTCAGAAAATACTTACATCCTAAGGCACCAGGAAAAATGCTAGTACTCATTATTTGAGCAAGCAAAGAAAAATCTATGAAGTCAATTTACTTTCATTCTCCAGACAAAAGAGCTATAAATGTAAAATAGTCCTTGTTTTATAAATATTTAATCAGCTTAGTAACAATTAAGACCATCTCACCCCACACGGGTTGTGCTACCTTTGATTAAAAAACTCAAGGAGAAAAAAAAAAAGTTTTTTCTTATAAATCCATTTTCTTCACTCTCTCATTCAGAGTCATGGAAGGGGGAAAAAGCTGCAGCACGATCATTGGAAATCAGGTTGCAAGAAACAAAGGGAGAGCACATTGCAAAAAAGTTCTGCCCTCTTCCAGGTAGAAATAGCTCTTTATCACTGCTTGGTTCCGCTGCAGTCCTTGAATACCCTCGAGCAAAGGAGCAGTACTGATTCAAGGCAAACTATCTGACCCGAGGGACTCTGTAGAAGGGAGGGGGGAAGATGATCCAGCCAGAAACTTGAATGAGTGCATCTTATCATCTGCTAATACAGCCATTAACATGGAAAGCTGCTCAGTTCCACTTTCCTGCCTGCTGTCCCAACGCCTTCCTCATCCTCCCCTCGGGCTCAAAGAGGAGATGGGTTCTGCCACCCTTTACAAGGAACACACTCGAGCAGCAGCAAGAGAATCTCCAAAACAAGTTGTGCCCCCCGTTCCCTCGATACCATCCTTGTCACACTTGACCAAGGCTATTCTGAACCTGCAGAACTTGGGAGAAAAACATATCCATCCCTGAGCTCGCTGAAAAGCATTACCCACACCACACTCGGCACACTTCAAGGCTTGCTGGGCTGCCTGGTGGGTGAGAAACAAAGGGCACACCAGACCGCCATCGTGCGAGTCAGGACGTGCACAGGTTTCCAGCTTCCACACCTTGAGCCTCTACCGCGAGCAAAAGCTGCAGTTTCCCCCGCTTCGTTTATTGCTCATTTCCACTCCAGACAATCAACTGCCAACAGAACTTGAAAGCCCACGCTGTCTCACCATGCAACAAAGGAAACCAGATCATCCTCCCGTACAGCACACATCTGCTTTTGTACCACAACTCCTATTAGCAGACTGTTGATTAAGAAAAACATATTGGCAATGAGAAACAGATCAGCAGCTTGGCATTTGTTCTACTTGTGCAACCTTTCAGAAACAGCCCTGCATTGCAATGAAAGCAACAAACATCTGCTATGTGCAAATATAAATATTAGAGAATCCAAAAGATGCAATGTTGTTCAAAAATTGGCTGAATGGATACAGAGAAACCTTACCAGACCATCATTCAGACACTTAAATGGAACTTTTTAATTCCTAAAACCACAGTAACAGTAAACTAATATTTCAATAGGGCTTATGTAGTCAATAAAAGTATCACTGATCCCTCTCTTAAGAGTGTTCTTCAGTAGTCTACCAACACAAAATGCTCATTGGGATCTCTGAAACCCAGCGAGGCATCTTTTGGTGCTAGAGCCAAACCGCTTCCCATTCCTTCCTTCCTGCTCAACCCAACTGGAAACTGCATTTTCACAGCGACGGCTTCCTGCTAGCCCAGGAACCAGCTCACCGTGGGGTGACTGCAGTTGCTTGGTCTGTAGACAAACAGCAGAAACACACCTAGGGATAGGAAGTCAAGTCAGGGGAGGTTTGCCACTGTGCTGTCAAACTGCATGCCTGTGCTAATAGCTCCACACACGTGCTTGCGAACAAAACAAAGAACAATTCCCAATGTGTACAACTACATCAGTTCCTATAAACGAGAGTGATAAGACTGAACAGAGAAAAATTACACGCAGCTCCTTGATCCATTGTTCCATGCTACAAGGATGTTGTGTTAAATATCACTGTAGGAGGAAGTCAAAGCTGCTCCGGAACATAGGAAAATACTTGGAGAAACAGGAGACTTGGACTTGAGAGGGGCAATCCAGTGGAGCTGCTCAGCACACTGTGTTGGAACAGCTGGAGAAGCACACCAGATTCCCAGAAGACACTCATCTCCTCCCAGTCTTGCAGTTTTCTGACAAAAAGTGTCACCACCCTTGGTACAAGCCAGAAACTAAAGGATCGCTCCAAGTGGTCCAAGTGGTAACAATAAGAGAAAAAGAGTCAAGCACGAGCATTATGTCTGAACCTAATTCTGAACAGAGCATTACTCTCCTAAGGACAAGACGAAACATGCTTAAAGAAACAAATAGTTTATAAACGTTTTAAAAGCCTCCCTCAGATACAGATGGATCTATGTTGAAATTACACCGCTGTACTCCAATGTGCTTACTGGAAAACAGAAACTGCAATTATTTTTCAAGACAATGACAACATTTTACCTGCATTGTAATATAGCTTGAATCCATTTATGTTAGAGACATTACCATACTATAGAGCAGACTTACGATAAACTATGCGATGCACACAGGAGACACTTTTTACCTCCTATCAAGAAAGTCACAGTAACGAGGCTGAAAACCTATATGATTAACCTATCTAGACTTTCAATGCATGTCAAATATCAAAAGTTCAAATTATTTATCCAGTCTGCTAATTCCTCTGCAACAGTAAGAAACTCTCCCTCAATCCTATTCCCTACAGAACCACTACAGTCGGGCTGCAAGCTGATGGACAGAGCAGAAGCAGCAAATATGCACTCCGATCCTTGTAGGAACACCACAGAGGAAAGGGAACTACGAAGTCCACAACCGCCCTCTAAAAAAGCCCCAAACCTCGCTTTTAGTCCTCGAGCAATATTTAGGGGAGCTGTTACTAATTCATAGACCTTTCTAATACCCAGTGACGTGCTACTCTATAAATTAACGTGTCTGAGCACCGCAATGCCTCTGTTACTCATGTTTGCTCAGTATCGACTGCAGAATTCTCCCAAAGAGAGCAAATGTTAAGTATGATTTTTTTCCTTACATGGAAAACATAAAGATGAGACGCAGCCAGTGCTCTAAGTCAGAAGAAAACTCATTCTGCTCTTCTTATCCTGTCCATTTTATTGCTGTTGATTAGTGCTGCACTTGGAAAGGGCCACGACTATTTTGTGAGTGGCTTAAGCAAGCACTCCTCCCCGCTGCTATCTTCTCTGGGCCTTGCAAAAGTCAAACCTTCAAAGTTCAATAATCTGTGACAAAACCCAGCCTGTAAAACTGCAAACAGCAGGATTAAGATGACATCCCACAAAAAAAAAGGAAGATTAAGAATTTCTTTTATGCTTTGGAGATTAGGTCGAAGTGCCATAATAAAAAGATGCTTCCAGCTCTTTATCACCTTTCGTACATTCTCTATCCCATAAAACTCTCAGGGTGAGCCCCCATGAGCCAGACTGCCTGCCACCTTGCCAAGGGTTGAGCCGAGGACCTGGCTGCAGCCTTCCGCTGTTTGCACGCTCGCTTTCAGGCTGCCACAGCAGCAGCCGATGCAGGCATGGAGTCACTGCCTGTCTTTTGTTTTTCAGAACAAGGAGAAAACACATTTTTTCCCCTCCCTCGTCTGGGAAACAGGAAATAGATTCTTATAAAGGCTCTCCCACATACAGACAGGGCAGGAAAAAGGTGGAGTTTGGCAACATTAAGATTTGTTCTTCAAATGCAGACCAGTAATTATTCTAAGGTAAGCGACAGGATGGCTGGGCTTACCGGTGTTTACCCACTCCGGTGCTGCTGTTTTCAAATTTATTTATATTTCAAGCAGACTTGCTTATAAATGTACAAAATCATTTATTTTTACCCAAGTTTTCAGGTGGTTAGACTCTTGCAGAGACTTTATGTACCTATACATAAAGGCAACCAAAGCAAAGAAATATGCCTGCCTAAATAACTGTACAAGTTAATTAGTTCACAAGCTCCTTATAAAGTGGCTAGACATTTTATCCCCATTTTATAAATGAGGCTGTACTGTTTCAAGTGCAGAATATCGCTCCCCAGAGCATGCAGAAAGTTCCACACCTCCACTTCAGCAGCCATAAATGAGCAGCAATACTGTCTTTAGCTCAAGGGGGAAAGAAAATCGTTAGGACAGAAAAGTATGCGGATTTTCTAGGAATGTCAGTTACTTGATAGCTGTTAACTTCTGGTGGCTGGAAGGTCTGAGAGAGATCTTCCCACTGGTCGGATGTATTCCAGGGTCTTACATTAAGAACCAATAACAGGAGAGGAGTTGGCAGGATCAGACAGAAGACTCTCCAGTGAAAGATCCTGAGATGCTGGGTTGACACTGTGTTTGCATGAGCTACCCAAAAAATTCCTGCAAGTACTAAGAACAAAGCTCAGTTGGCCTTTGCTTCTACATGGGATGTCCTACCCCTACTTTTAAACACAGAAGTTTGTATGAGATCAGTTTTCGTAATATACTCTGAATTAGTTCTAGGTTTAGAACTTTTTAAAAGCTTTTCATCATACGGGGAGGCACAATTTGGATTTAAAAAAAAGTTTTATATAATTACTATCTCAAACCAGATATCTTGCAAAATGAAGAAAATAAATTTAAGTGTGCTCAGTATCCAGCTCTTTCAGTTTACCCTGCCTATATTGAGAACAGCTCCAATGTGCACAGGCTGCAATTAATCAGCAGTTCTCAAAGTGGTTTAAATCACGTTTTTCTTCCCTAGCATATGCCTCCAACATGAATTTACCTATGTCCAAATCACATATTCCTCCATCACAGCATACCTACCACGAGCTCCGGCTTACACCAGTGTGGTCCATGCATCCATCCCCTCCACCAGTTTGTCCCCCTTCCCTCACGCACAAATTCCCAGCTCCCCACCTGTTCCAGGTAGCTCTAAGCGCAAAAAGAAGACTCAACTATCTCTCCAGCTTCTAGTCTCTGGCCAACAAGCTCTCCTGCCTTGTCCTTTGCCGTCGCTGCCTACCTTTTCTTCTCTATCTCCTGGTCTCTGCAGAGACAGTGGGAAGGAGCACGCCATGTGGTCGGTTCACCCAAGAAAGGGGACTGTCAGGAGCTCGGGGCAGAGAAGCTCTGCCAGAAACAAACCACTCATGGCACAGGGTCCTGCGTGGAATGGCTCTGCCTGCACTGCTCTTGGCTCCCAGGTCACCTCCAAACGGCATCGGCATTGGTTTCAGAGTTCAAGACATTCCCAGAAGGCATTTCATACCCGAAGCTACTATAAGATAGTTTTCAGATCATGAAGACGTCTCTAAAACAACAGCCAGCCGATACGTAAATCTGTCCAGTCCCTGCCATGATGGATGACAGGAGGGAGACAAACGAAGCCAGTAAATAGTACTCTTCTGTTAAAGAGGTGCTACAGACCCAGAAAAATCGCATTTTTTAAACAGCGCTTTTTAAAACCATACACTGCAACGCAAAGAGACAGGTCCCTCATGAAATAAGGGGTCAGTACAACCAGCACCAACAAAGGGCAACGCTCCTCTGGCACCACAGTTAATGTAAAAGTGCAGTACGTGCTCAGGTACCTCCGGAGACCTCAGTAATTTTGGAGCTGTGCGAGCTGAGGTATGGCTCACGTCTGCATCTGTCCTCCTCTGAAGCCATGGCTCCCCACTCCATCGCACCACGCACTGGGATGGCTGTGTTATCTACCTGCACACAAGGCTTCCTGTGTTCAAACTGCTTACAGCGCTAACCCAGAGGGGAGTCAATCTCAGAAAGCCATATTCCAACCACTGAGAAATCAATTTGCATTTGACAAAGATGGAATGAACCTGTAAAAAACATCTAACTTGTTCCAGCTGCTGAATAGCTACCTCATTTTTTGTTTGCTGAGGTCCAAATAGCCTTTAGAACCAAAAAAAGACTTTTTCATAAACTTAAGTACAGTAAGAATACTGAGCATACTACAGAGCACATCATTTAACCCCTATAAAAATATTTAAATGTGATCAATATAGTTCCTCTTCAAAGCATTCTCTGAGCATCAACCACTACAAAAATCCCTCAAAACAGGCTCTACGAAATCAAATTATAACAAAAAAATGTTTAGATTCCCCTCAGAAAACTACAGTACTACTGTGCCAAGAATATACTCGTAACTAGAACAGAGTAGGAAAGCAAAGACTTGTCTGCAAAAAGAACAGGTTTAGCTCTTTGGAGTACTGCAGTAGCTTTATGATGGCCATGAAATAAAGCTACAAGCCAATAAACCTGACACACAGAAAGCCAGCGTGGAGCTGTCAGCCACCTAACATTCGGCATTAGTATCCCTCCTGCCAATGCAGATGCTTCTTTATCTTTAGCATCCTTCGGCATTGCTGCTCTTCTCTCCCACACATCGTAAAGAAGCCACATTTTCTTTTAGCAGAGTTAGCAGCAAAATGAAATGAGTGATGTTTCGTCTTACATGCTTGGCAGGATGGAGCTTTGTTAATGATTTTTATCTTCCATTCGCAAGTTCTGCTTTTTCTTTTTTGGCTTTAGAGTGGACCATACTCAAGAATCCCCTTCATACAGCTATGAGGGAAGAAACCTCAACTTACATCATCATTACTGTAGGTACAGGGTGACAGCTGGTAAAGGAAGAAAACAAGTTCCCATTGTATCGCAATGGAAAGCTTGAATTCACTGAAAAAGCAATTAAAATGGCTATATTTAATACATTTGTCCATTACGATCTCACGTAACTATATTCCAGTTAAAAGCTCTGGTTCTCAGCATCTCAGAGGGAAGAAGCAGAAACAAACTGCCTGCCGCAGCTCAAACTGCGGAACCTGCGATTCACAGCAACTGGTGTAAAAGTTTAGAGTTAATTTACAGCCTCTAATTATTATTAAGGGGCTATAAATGGGGACCTTAATAGTTCTGGTGTAGAAGAGATCAATTACATGGCTACTTTTAGTAGGCACTTCTTGCCCTGCGTGTATACTGCCTTCATTATAAGCCCTGACCACACTACACGCTCTGAGGCTGTTTAGAGTAAGGGAGGGCAGAAAAACACAGAAGGTGCCAAAAACCAAAACAAACACAGAAGTCAAGTGTCAATTACGTGTTTTGTTGTTTCTCGTCCTGGCCCAAGGTTGTAACAAGCCCTTTGTAGCACTCAGATCCTAATATGAGCATTTATCACCGTGTGAGATTCTGTGTAAGAGATGACAGCTTCGCTGAATTTGTGCCACAGCATTGTTTTATGTCAAAAGGCAAGACGTTTCCAGTTAGTAAGCGCACACACCATAGGGGAAAAAAAAATCAGGAATACACACATGCCACAACACATCCTGGAGATGTTTCTGGTTCTTCAGAGGTGTTGCTGTTAGCTGCACAGAGCTAACCTATGGGAATGAATATATAGTCCTAAAGGCTGTTGTTTGATTTAACTGCTTCAAACTGCAGGAAACTAACTGAAGAGGCCAGAGTTAAGGGTAAGCATTAAAATGAGCATCTTCGTATGTTATAGCCTGAAATTTTTTATTTCTTAATCACTTTTCCACATAAAAGCAACAAAGATTTTTCCAGCTACAATATCATCTGGCAAGTGTTTCAGCTTCAGAATTACATGACAGTATCAGTCTACGCTGTATGGTCCACTGATCCGAGTAACTGGTTGATTGAGAGGCTACCTAAAAACTATTTTATAGTTAAATGTATATTTTCCCCAGTCATCTGCAGCATTCGCCATGAAGAAGGCTCAGTTCCAAACCCATATTTGGGAATAGCTCTATTAATATAACAACAATGACTCACAGTGCAACTTCTAATGAAATCTCCTATTTAGAAGCATTGAGTTTATAATACTTTCCCCATATAAGGCCTAAAGTCGAAATCTTTACACATACATCGTTAATGAAAATAAAAGTGCTTAAACTACTTTCGCCTGCTCAAACATGCAAGAAAAAAAATCCCAAAAGAAAACACATGTGAGATCATAAATCTTGCGCTGTAGGACAAACGCTACCGGAGCAGCCAGAGGACAGCTGCCACAAAATCAGTACCCACAATCCTTACAAAAGCTCTCCCGTCGCTGAAGGTGGGGAATACTCCGTCATCTCGGCGTTACGGTTCGAGAAGAACCACTGCCAGCTTCAGAGAATGGAAGAGCAAACCTGGAGCTCCTCGACAAGGGAGCACGAAGAGCTGTGGCTGACCAAGAGAGCATGAGGTCCCCTCAAGTCACCGGTGCTGGCGTGACATCTCGGCTTACGCTTGTTTGACACCAGAAAGCATTTTAAAGAAGACTCTCCAAAAACGGATTGCCAGTGCAACAAAAAGCAAAGTGGATAATGCACATTTTTTGGCCTTAGGCTGACAAACGTTTGCTATGCTTTCCAAGGATAACAGCCTGTGTTACTACCCTTACATTTTCCCTTTTTCAAGGGTAGGAACTGCAGTAATTTGGGAGGATTGTAAAACAGTTCAAACAGCTGCTTCTCCTCAGATAAGATATTTGGGTGTTCGTATTACTTCTGTCTGCCAGATGAACTATTTTAACAGGCTTTCACGAGCTGCTTGTCACATCCTTTAATACCGGTTTTCCTGCAGTTGCAATGACCCTTAAAAAAAAGCTCTCTGAAATAGACTTACTTTGCTCTTTCTTGTTTCTACATTTTTGGGCAAAAGAAATGCAAGACACTACTTTTTCTCCCTGGCTTGTTTTGCGTCAGTACAAGAGGGAAGCATACGAGAAAAATAAATTCCTTTTCAATTTCAGTGCTTGGCTCAAAATCAAGAGTCATTAGTTTAAATCAGTGGCTCGGAGCAGAGGAAACAGATCTTGAGGCCAACAATATTTTATCAGAGTTGGTTGAACATCCATTAATCTTTAAGGAATTCCTAAATATTTCTTCCCTGTCCAACCAGGATTTGTTTCAAGACATCGCTTACTTCTGCCTTTGATTACATAAAATCACCTTCAAGTACACACAGTCCTGAGATGAAGGTGGCAAAAAGCATCTCCACTGTTCTGTTCCAGGTCTGCTTTTTTTGGAGACCAGGACTCAGCGAGCATTTTCAGAAGGACCCAGGACAGCACAGGGCAGGGAGATGTCAAGCTATTTGACTTCTCAGTTAGACCCTGGTATGACAAGCTGAACACAAACTTTCCAGAAAGCTGAGCAAGTGCTCCTCAGCAGTGACAGCACTGAAGCTAGCTGCAAACACGTCATTTTCAAGTCTTCCTCCCTGCAGATTTCCGAACGCACAATCTAGCTATGCTCCCTTTGCACCGAAAGCATCCCAGGTAAACACTGCCACACAGACAATATTCAGCAGCACAGAATCTGGTAATGGAAAGGAGGGAAGGTCAAATAATTCAATTAACATTTAAACATTTTACTTTTTGCTACACGTTTGTTTCAGTGAATAACCTCTTTTACATGCTGTTTGGTTTCCATTACCAGCCGTTTGGGATGGCTGCTATGCATGAGTTGCAGAGATAATTGCTCACAGTCTTAACAGTCATCTTCAGGCTGTTCTCAAGTCTCTAAACCTTCAGAGGTTTAGAAAATATTGCAGACCAAGTGCCCCTTGCCAAAATAACTGGGCCAATCAGCAGAGTGATGAGGCATCGCAGAGCAGTGCCCCCAGAAATCCCAATTCGGGTGCGACTGTACTTAGCAGACTGTTTCTCAGGGTATCCTGGGATGTTTAAAGCAAGGTCAGCAAGTTGCCAGCTGCCCAAGGGAGCTCTCCACTTCTGTAATTGCAGAAAACTGCAGGCAGAGTGAAAGTACACTGGCACGGACACAGCTCTGTCCCCACCTGTGAAGGAAGGCATAGGCCCATACATAATGCTTTTGAAAGGCACACTAAACTTAGGTCACCCCACCAATGTTCAAGCTGCATACTTGCTTCGGGTGGGTTGAGGTCATATCTTGTAAGATGCATGCTTGGATTTACACCCTTCCTTAAGTCATTAGGAGAGGAGATAGCGGAAGTAGATGGGCAATAACCAGCACTCGCTATCTGACACCTTACCAGTGTGCAAAGACTTCGGCTGCCACCAATTCCAAATGCTAAAGGAACAGGACAGAAGTTTAAAAAAACACCAAAACACAGCATTTGCCAAGAGAAAACATACTGAAATAGTTATAGCACCAGTGCATTTTCCGCTGCCAATAAACACAGCACCGAGCAAATAAAGGGATATCATCCAACTTAAGATGACCTTCAAAAGAAATTGTTTAAAAAGAGATATTGCAACGCGAAGAAATAGAACCAGCATACTCCAGGCTAGCTTGTAACAGCAAAGCTGACTTAACATTGCCAGAAAGAAGCTGGCAGGTAAAGGTTCCTACTTCAGTCTCAGCAAGATGGTGTAGGTGGTCTCACCCACCAGAGGTGTCTCTCCACAAACACACATAACCATCACCTGCTTAAAAAAGCAAAAGCAAACTTGTCCACATCCAGTGACAGCAACACAAGGAAAACCTACAAATCACCACCCCTAAGTGAAAGTCTGGACTTTGTATGAGTTTCCAATTCACACACGTACAGCTCTAACACTAGCATCAACCAAGGTGCAATGAAATAGGAGCAAGGTGAGGCAGGGGGAGCTTTTGGCTGGCACTGGATTTGAAAACGTTTTCAAATATCTTCGCTTCCCTTGCAGTCTTCATCCTTCTTGTGAGTTCACAAAGTGCAATCAGTGCCTGACCGAATTATACCCAAAGAAAAGACTAATTATTGTGATGACTCTTGCTCATCCACAAGAAAAATTAAAAGAGTTGTGTTTTTCTGAAAACTGGACCAAGTGTCTGCAGTTTTGAGGTCTATGATGTCTTGTGATGTCCTTATGACATCTAAGACAATACTATTAAACGGAAAAGCAAGCATCTTTATTGCAAACGATGCAAGGGTTTTCACTTAACCCCTCCATCCCAGAAACTGGGCTTCTCCAGTCACCCATCTGGTTGCCTCACCCAAGATACCAGCATCACATCTCCCAGCAACAAGAAGATTAAAACCCAAACCTGGTCACATTTGATAGAGAAGATTAAATGTACAGCTTCTATGATTTAACATTACTAAACGCTTAGCACGACACCACCCTTGTCTGATGTGCAGCATGCACGGGACGTTTCGCCCTACATTCTGCAGGTAAATCTGATTGCTTCAAGGTACTCCCGTTTGGCTGTACAAACCACCTGCTCTTCTCCTTCTTAACTAACAGAAGCTGGCGGTTCTCATGCTGTATATTGCAAACAGCCGCCCCGCTGCCCCTATGCCCCTGCCGTGCGCAGATACCTGGGGCAGCCGTCGCGTGTCGGCCCTGCAGCATTCCAAAGCACTGAGCTCCCCTCGCCCGGCGTGACCTGCGCGACAGGGTGCCGCTCCACCTGGCAAGAGGAACGCGCTGTCCCAAACAAAAAATCTAAAGATCAAAACAAGCCTTTCTGCTGACGTGCCAAAAGTCGAGGCTGAACAGGAAAACACATTTGAAGCTCTTTTTTTCCATTACCTTGCATTATTAAACTATCTAGGCAAGAGATAAACATAAAAGGAATTTCTTTAATTAGATAAATTCACTCCTCAGCATCTGCTGTTTAACAGAGCAAAGTACATCAGCATGTTAGAATCAGATAATATTGCAGTATCCCACAAACTCACGGTTGAAGCTTCTTTTTCATGCAAACATTTGGGTGCCACTGGTTTTCACTCACTGTAATACAACGCTTCCAGTTAAATGATTGCCATAAAATGTAATGCCAGGTATGCACTGGGCCACAAGTGAAATTCCTTAAAATGATTATGCAGCATCTTGCAAGTTAGAACAAGGCCCAACAGATGCACAGGGTGATCTTGCACAACTTATTTCCCGTAGGTTCTATACCATGCATGCATCCATTTTTAATAAACCTCAAATCAATTAAAGACTGTGCTTCCTGTGTGCAACTAAAACCTAAAAAATGCCTTGAACAAACACTATATACCCTAAATTTTGCATTTCAGCAACTTTAATTAAGTAACTCTCTAAATTAAGATAATCTCTCAGAGGGTCAAAAACCTACGCCACAACAAAACACTAACAAATACCAGTATATTGTTAACCTTCATCTACTGCAAACTCAGCCCCACTGAGTGACAAGCTCAGCTTACAGCGTAAAACCAAAGACTGCAAGACAGTAACTTTCAATTATGTTTGACTTTGTATACAGATAGTGGAATTATTACAGTTATTAAAAATGTTAAGGATAAGTCAAGAAAATGTTAGTATCCATCTACTTTGCTATTAAAAAACTAACAGGCTTCTATTTTCTTAAAAATCAAATTTAAGCACGTATCAGCAAAGGTCCTTTTTAAGTGGCCTTCTGCAAGCCAGTGCTGGCAAAAACAGTGCAGACTAGCTGAACACCACTACCAAATATTTCTGACCTGATCTGCTTGCACACCTACATCTCTTGTGCAGAGGCTGCCAACCTGCCGTGCAAGGGGTGATGAGTTTCCAGCCAGCAGGCACTTCTGTGCTCGGCTCCACGCTGTGCGCTGGAGTATACCTGGGCTCCTCAGGGATGAAGCACTAAGCCAGTTGCACCATGAAGCATTTATCACAGCGCTTACCCATTACGGGTGGTTAAAAGCAGCAAAGTGAAACGCCACTCGAGGACTAACACCGTTCTTCATTTGTCAGGTTACCAGCCAGACAGTTAACACAGCGGTGTGAAGTACAAGTCCCCTTTGGATCAGGTATGCTGTGCTGAGGAATAAAGCCTGCATCATCTGAACACATAACATGCTTCTGCATCAGTAGCTGCATCAGTAGCATCAAATGCAATTATAAAAAATATTTTCACCTAAAAATTCTGATTTCAGTTATTACAAAAAAGTTAAGATTCCTCAAACAAGAAATAACTAATTTGTTCTTTACAAGAACGTTATATTCTCTGTTATTGAAGGGATTTAACAGCAGAGAAAAGCCGGATTTTTAAAACTACAAAACTCATAATGTTATCTCAGAGTGCTTTTGAGTACTTGAAGCTACTTAAACTGATTTCTAGAGAGACTAAATTTAAAGTCACCTGTGTTCAGTATCAAGGGAGCATCACATTTAATGAGCGTAGCCCTTGTTTGTATCAAGAGCCTGGGCTGCTTGCTGGCAAGCACTTAAACTAATTACCATGGGCATCGCTTCAGGAATCACACAGTTCCTAGTGCTTTGGTGCTTTTACCGAGCAGAAGCTTCTCCCACTCTTAGATCAGATCCCTCTCATATCATCACCACACAGGCAGCCCTAGCCCCCCTCCCAACACACACTTTAATAGCAAATCTAACCAAAAGCTACAAAAAGCAAGCTAAACAAGCTGCACATTTCATACACTGCAATCCTTTGTCATTTCTGAAGCGGAACACTTGGTTGCTATTTCACAGACCCCATCACTAGAAAGAAAAATAAAAGGCTTCCGTTTTCGTGCAGCTTTAATGAGGAAGATTCAAAAAGAGGATGCAGGCTTTTTCTTACCCGTTCAGCGTGTATGAACCATTCCTCTTGAGCCTCATACTTGCAGATAAGAATCTTAGGAAAAAATCCAGACTGAGGAGGTTTGTCCTCTGCTGGAGCAGAATACAGGCACCTGTTTGGTGGCTGTGCCTTTTGCTAATCAGGGGATCTCTTTCCTGTTTCTCTGAGTCATCAGCAAGGAACAATGAGAAACTGCCATTGGAGCCAATTAGCAGGAAGCCCAGAGGAAACTGCCCGCAACCCATCGAGGGTCTGGAGGTGTAAAGCGGCCCCAGCCCACCTCCCACAGCATCTCCACCAGGAAAAAGCAGCAGAGACATGGAGAAAAGTGTTTTTTTTTTTTTGTTTTTTTTTTTTTTTAAATACAAGGTATGTAACCACCCTGCTTTTGCAACAATAAACCTCGTAAAAACTGTGTTTTATTGGTGAGCCGCTCTTCCAATTAGTCTGAGAGCAGCTTCAGACAAAAATCCCTCCTCCTCACAAGCCCAGCTGCGACTATCGCTCCAGTATTCATCACTACCTTCACAGCACAATGCACCTAAGCCAGCCCTAAATAACAAACATTCAGCCTTCTGCTCCCCCCCCCCCCCCCCCCCCCCCAATACCAAGCTGGACGCTACACACGTGGAAACGGACACACCGCCCGTGGTTAAAGGCTCTTCCCCCACCCCCCACCCCCCCCATAGAAAGGTAAAACCAGCACATCTGAAGTCACACTCGAACACTGCAGAGAAAAATATCCTCTAGCAGCCCAGTGTAGTCCTGGGCAGGCTGCTCTGCATAAATCACCCGGTCACGCTGTCTCCGATCAGGCTGTTTCGCTCCCTTTTCTGTTCCACCTACCGATCCCAGATAGCTGGGAACAAAGCAGCTGTGCAGCTCCACGCCTGGGCCAGAGGTACGGACCTACCCCACGGGGCACAAATTCATCCAGGTCATTATTGATCAGGTGCTGTGAGCAAATCAACACTCAAGTAATAAATCGCATGAAAAATGTTTTTAAAAATGAAAATTGAGATGATTCACTTGTGGCCTGGATAAAACTACTCTAGGATAGTGGGCAAACAACATGCTAGCCAAATGTAAAGACTGAATATTTACTACCTAAACAGGGGGAAGCAATGTGTAGGGGCACAAAAAACTCCAACCTGAGTACAATGGTACTTGATTTTGCCCAAATGACTCAAGACACTGTGTTTATCGAACTGTGAATTTTCATCCTGATCCTGTCTTTGCGCTGTCCTTTCAGAGCTGTCATTTGAAAACACAGGTTTTAAAAAAAGGCAGCCTAAAAAGTAGAAGTGCTCCATTTCTTTCTAGATGCCAGATACCATACAGGCAGGAGTGTTGATCCGTACCAATATAGGGACTGATTAGATCACAAATGCTGACAGAAAACAAGGTTACAAGGGATTACAGGCTTGGAGAAGGAATCAACAATATCATACCTTGCTAACAAGACAATGAGACTGAGCTGTACAAGCATGCTAATTTTGCAAGATAGAAAGCAATTCTCAGCATCTATCTGGCCTCATCTAGAGCACCAGGTCCAACCCTTGGCACCCTAGTTGAAGACAGATGTAGAATTAGCTGGAGCCCAGGGGCACCAATATGGAATTTATCCACCCCAAAGATGAGAAAACCAATGGAGGAAAACAATGTAACTCCTCCTCCCAGGAATGTAAAACAATAAGAGAAAGGAAACAAAATGTTCTTCCTGCTCTATCCATCATACAGGGACTTGAATTAAACAAGAAACAAACCAGGTTAGTGTTACAATGTTGTTTTTCTTTTAAATACAGGAATAGATCCAGAGTTTCCATTATTGCAGGCCCTTGAGATGATGTCGCTCCAGAGCTGGGGATTAACTAGGTGACCTCTACAGGTCTCACTCAGCCCTAGCTTTCTATGATTTGCTCCTATTACTGGATGGAAGAAAGAAAGAAAATTGTGCTGTGTAACCACATGAGGCAAACTAGCTCAAGTCAAAGCAGACTACAGCATGCTTCAGACTTTTTTTTCCCCCTCAAAAAAAAAATTATACTGTCCAGGACTGCCAAGACGTGCAATGCATTACCACCACAGCAGTAGCAGCACTCTGCTTTTACCATACATCATGGGAAAGCGTTGCACTTCACATCCTTCCCAACCAGCAGCTTTGCAGAGCTCCTACCCTTGTCTCGGCTGGAACCAAGACCTGATTCCTCACGTCATGGTGGCCAGGCCCTGCTGTCCCTCACCAGGGAGCGAAGATGCAGCGTGGCTGCAGAGGACCAAGAAGTTCGACGCCTGCAGGCAGCTACCTACCTACCGGTGCTGGATGAAGCGGAGACATGTTCTGGGAAGCATATCAAAGAGAACTAGGATGATTTACTTCATTAATAATTTGGACAAGAAAAAATAGTTAAAGTTAAAAAGTCAAAATAATTATGTTAAAATCTTTTATAAATTCTAAAAGTCAACCCAAAACTTCAACTTCAGTTTTCTTTTTGGAAGCAAAGATTCCTGGGGAAGCCCTTTGGAGAGGGGCTTTTAAACCCAGGCTCAGAATAGGGTCTTCAGGTTTGGATGGAAAAGATCATGCCCTGCTCAGAAGGTGCATCTGACAGTACAATTAAAAGTTATATGCCACTGGTTTTTGGATGCATGCTAATTTGCATTGGAAGTGCTCTAGCAATACAGAACACAGGAGTTAACAGAAGGGGGTATCCGATGACTATTAAGTAATAGCAATTGAGTGCTACTTGTAAACTGGAATATCACAACTTTTGTAATTAAAAAGGGACCTTTCCCCAGTGTTATTGCCTTTTAAGCCCCTGTCTGGATGCACAATGCAAATGATTTACCCGCTGATTTTATGAGCATGTTGTTTTTACTGGCTACCCGATTTCTTAAAAATAAATTTCAGTGTTCTGTTGCTGCAAGTAGCTGCTGTTTTTTCCAAAGTCTGCTTCTGCCCAAACACATCAATGCTTTTTCCTTTTTCACTCCCCCATGCTCTTTCAAGGATTACAGCAGCACAAGGGTATGTGTTCTTTAACATCTCCATCTGAAAACTATTATAAGAAACCAGCAACTAAATATAAACCCTCCAATCAGAGCCTGAGCCAGCCACACTGATGCTGGGATCCCAAAATGCTATCATGGACAAAAGCACTTACCACAGAAACACAGCAAAAGTCTACTTGCCAACAGAACGGCTTCAGAAACAATGAATTCCTGCTTCAGAGAGGTCTTCTGGAGAAATGCAGTTGGTTAACAAAGATGAAAAAACTTATTTTTGGTCACCATAAAAAATCAGGACAATAAACTTGCTGAAGTTGGCCACTCTATGGTGAAGCAATACGCTACACACATTATCTCCTACAGTATTTTCAATTAGCTGCACCTAAAGTAATACTTTTCTCCCCTCTCTCTACACGTACACATTCCAGAAAACACACACAAGCTGAATCACCATTACTGCTGCAAAAACATATGGGAGGAGGGAAAGTATCTTCACATCTCCTCAAGGTCCCTTCTGACAAATAAAACATTCTTAACAGTCCACTTCTTTTTTATTCCTTTCTCCAAGCAGCATCTATCAATCTTATCATGGATTATTTGCTCCCAGGCTAAACATTCATCCCATTACTGCTCTGCTTCTGTGGGGAATTTCAACTGGACCATTTGGCCCAGTTGTTCTAGAAGTTAGCTCAAATACAGTTCTTTAGATAAGAGAAATTAGTATGGATGATTTACCATGTTCAGCCGTCTCCCAGCCACTTGCTACTTTGCAAACAGCATTGAAAGGCCTCTGTTTCAATTACTATGAAAAAATTCTCCATTTAATAAGGAAATGTACATGTCAAATAAAAAGCTGGGTACAGAAGAGAATAGCTAGCCCGCTACTACTTGGAAAGGATTACGGTACACTCAGAGCTTAATTATTCATCTGGGAGACGTTCTGCATATGAATGAAACATCTTTCTACATCTAAAAAAGAAACACTCAGTAGCAACCTCAGTTATCCACATCTGGTCAGGAAAGAGAGGAGACAGTGTGCCCATATGTACCCTGTTTTCCAGGGTCATGGCTTTTTCATGTGTGTTAAAGTTACTTGCACAGCATGGAGTGTTATTTTATACATGTATCCTTGACACATCCCACCCAATGTTTTTGAGGAATTCTATTTGAATTTGGCATACAGCCCACTATTAAAGAGAATAACTTACCCCATCTGGAAAAGACCTACCAACCTAATATTTCGTCTTTATCTCCTGCTGTCCTGCATCGCAATTTGCACCTAAGGGCTGGCCAAATCAATTCGTGAGAGAAACGGTAAAACGCTGAATTGTTAGAAGAAGCAGGTTTGAGTCTACATTTCTGGTCTGACTGTACACTTGCAACACTTTGTATTAGTTCATGTATCATACGGGGCACCAAACAGCGGGTCAGTTAGGCTCATTTCACTTGTACTTCACTACTGAGCTAATTCAGGCTTAATTTAAACACTATTATTAGAGAAGCAAGCAAACATCAATTGCTGTTAGATAGGGAATGAAGAAGTAAGCAACCTTTACTAAGAGAAGAAGAACAGGGAAGTTTACTCTAAGACATAGCTGGAAACATTTTTCCCAAATTCTGCTAACTCATCCTGCACATGCAGATAGCGCTGCCTCAGCTTCAGAGCTGAAGGTACTCCTTTGCCAAAGCTGTTAAGAAATCTGATTTCAGTGGGGGTTTTGGTTTAGTATTGAAGAATAAGCCCAGTGTGAGGCTATTACAATGGTCAATAAACAAATGAAAGCCACATCACGTTCCCTGCATGCAAACAGAAAGCCATAACAGGAGGAGTCTTCAATTTACTTCGAAGAAGAGATTTGTATTTTTAGTGAATACAACAGCCAGTCCCGAATTAAGACAAAGATGACAGTGGCACTGAAAGGGTTATTGCAAGCCCTTCATAATATGCCAAACAGGACAGTGTTGGAGAAAGTTACAGAACTGAAATAACAGAAAAGCAATCCGCCTGGAAACGGAAAAGGGTGGGTGAGCAGTCTCTACCGGACGAGGGCAAAAGCCAGGGTTTATAAATTTAGAAAAAATACACGCCCACACAAAACCTCTCAAGTAAGAGGATAAAAAAAAAGACATTTTACAAGGCTTTTATATAAATTTTGCCTAATCATTCTTAATGGACATCTGCCCATGGCTTAATACAGGAAAGAACAAGCTTTCAGCGTGTGCCAAACTGTCTGAAACACAAACCTTTGGCACGCCGCCTGCTTTGATCCCCCTTTTGGGCAGTTTCCTGGAGGCAGGTTTGGAGCAAATGAACATTGACACAGCGCTCTTTGGAAGGGCTGTCCAGAAGAGTTAATGAAATGCAAGTTTGGTATCAGACTGCACGGTGCTTAATTGCGTTGTTTTTAACCTTTTAAATGATACCTGGTTTTTAAAAACGGATGCAGCTTGATAGAATTTAATACTAAGTTTGTGTTAATGAGAGGTCCTTGCACAGGGTTATCATAAAATACCGTGGCCAAATGAATTTTTGAGTGAAAGTTGCCCTGCTTTGTGCAGATGGGCATGAAGACCAGCCACAGGGACAAGAGCCATTCATACAACTGTGGCAAATGGCTTGAGAGCATGAAGACCCCCATTCAGATCAGTCCACAGACCTCGTCCATCTCAAAGGAAGGCTCATGGAGCAAAATAAATAGCACGAGAAGATTGATGTTCTTGGCAAAAGCCGTGAGCAGGTAATTTAGAGCAGGCACTGCCCCTTCAGCCCAAGAACAGGAAACAACTGTGTGACTTACCAAACGCCCCACCCAAGAAGTCCCAGCCGGTATAAAAGCCTCTGCTGCAAAATTTAGCTAATGATACAATCCAGGAGAAGTCTGGAAGCACCACAGAGGGAGAACAGGAGAGAAATTTCTGAGAAAGAGGCTTTAGCTAAAATTAACTACACCAGATCAGACACGTACGAATCCCTGAAGCCTATAAAACAAGCAGAAAGAAAAATAGTAAGTTTTCTACTGCATTCCTCACCTCTTTCCTTTTCTTTTTCTCTTTAATTTAGCTAAGTGGTCTCACACTAAGGTGCTAAACTCTGCAAGCAATTTTTCTATTAAAAGAAGTTTAACACTGGATTGTTTTTGTTAATAAGGAAACTACCCAAATTCCAATACAAACGGCTGCTATTTCACAAGTAACACTATTAGTACATAGATCCTTTAACAAAGGAAAGGAAGTAAAATTCTTTAAATATTACGAAAGGGCTGTAATTTTCATCGAATATAGAACAATTATAAGTAAGAGTTATCAGGAACTACAATCAAATAACAGGGACAAAATTTATTAGAGACACCGCATGCCATACATGGATTAGTGAATACAACAGGTATGTACACAGTTGTATGCTCAGACACTGAAATGTTTATTTGAAACAAATCAAAATTATCAGGCCCTTTCTCTCCGAATCTCATTTTAAATTTGATTATGAACTTGCTTTGCACATCCTCCCCAGTGTCCTCAAAGAGTCATTCATCTCTTTTATTACTGTCCTTGCTGCTTCGTGGACTAACGGGATCTAGAATGGCATTTGAGCTGCATCAAATACCAAAGACAATGGCCATACCTGTTCTAAATTGTGTGCTGGAGGTAGGTTCCTGCAGGGAAGTTGCTTCTACCAGCACCAGCAGAATGTTAATCACATTGTCACCACTGACATTTCAGATTTAGCTATTATTTAAGTGAATCCAACAGTCTAGCTCTGAGTTTGTGCTTACTCACAAACTTGCAGTAAACTCATTTAAACCTGAAAACACCGAAAGCATTACTTTAGAACTCACAGAGATTAGAATTTGTGTCTTTCTCAGGAAAAACAGGTTATCAAGCACAAACCTAAACAAATGAATGCCTCTGAAACCATGCGACATACTCAGCCTTGGCCAAATGTGAGTTATGTGCTCCCCCAAAACAGGGAACCAAAGATAAACCACAAAAACTGTAAAGCCAAACACATAGCACAGGAGACAACTATGACCAGAAGCTTTAATCTAATCCTTCAGTTACTGACTGGTATGGAAAGAAAAGAGAAGTGGAAAACCAAGCATTGCAGAATAAATTCTGATCATAAAAACATCATCCTGCATTACCAGAGTCACTTATCAGACACGCTTTAGATGACATACTTTCAGAGAGAAGAGAATTAATCGACCACCTCAGAACAAATAGAAGCAGCTTTGTGTTCAGATTCTTCTGTACTTCTAAATTAATGCACGTACTGAAATGGCCTCTCAGAAATTACATGCACAGTGAAAAAATAACCCGCATGTCAATGGTGAAGTCAGCAACATAAATCACTTAAACACTGGCTTTTTAGGCAATTCTAGCAAAGTCCTAGCCAAAATGGACTTCAGCTGCTATTATTCATACTTTCACAAGATCCTAAATGTTCAACAAAAAGAGTCCTTGTAGACATACGCATAACCTTAGTCATCCATCCGTCAGGGAAAGGAAAGACTACTTCACTCAAGACAGTCTGTACCTCATAGTTGAGGATATCTGGGCGACGAAGGTGGTGAAGGGCCTAGAGGGTAAGACGTATGAGGAGCGGCTGAGGTCATTGGGCCTGTTCAGCCTGGAGAAGAGGAGGCTGAGGGGGGACCTCATCGCAGTCTACAACTTCCTCGCGAGAGGGAGTGGACAGGCAGGCACTGACCTATTCTCTGTTATCACCAGTGACAGGATCCGTGGGAACGGTGTGAAGCTGAGGCAGGGGAAGTTTAGGCTGGACATCAGGAAGAGGTTTCTTCACCGAGAGGGTGGTCGCACACTGGAACAGGCTCCCCAGTGAAGTAGTCACTGCACCAAGCCTGTCTGAATTTAAGAAGAGATTGGACTGTGCACTCAGTCACATGGTCTAAACTTTTGGGCAGACCTGTGTGGTGCCAGGAGTTGGACTTGATGATCCTTATGGGTCCCTTCCAACTCGGGATATTCTATGATTCTATGAGGTGAGCATTAACTAAGATCTACACAGCACGTTGGAAAAAAGTGTTCAATCCCTGTTACCTGGGTCCCCTCAGTGATTGTTACAGCCATAAGATCGGACAAAAACAGGAGGAAACAGCTAAAAAGTGGAGCAAATAAAAGGAAACAGTTTGGAAAGGGAATGAAAATCTCACTGCTGTTTCTGTCCTTCTACATTACCAAGGACAAGACATACAGGGACATACAGGGTACTATCTGTACTGTGCATTTTCATCGTATTAGCTAAGGCACAGCAGTGAATGTGAAATAAAACTAGTAAGACCAGGATACAATACTGGAGTTTCAGCTTCAGAGGCCTGGGAGCTTTAAATGCTATGCTCCCCAACATACAGGTCAAGACCACGAATTAAGAGTCTGCCTGCATCTAAATCAGGTCAAAGCTGCCTCATCTTCCACACGAGGTCAGATTCCAGGGGAACGACATTTTACAGAAGATTTCAGTGAAAGACAGTCTTCAGCTTTGGCATTGCAGATTCCCAACATGTAAAACAGCAACAACTATGCTTTGGGAACCACTCTGACAGCCAGGAACTGAAAAGACACAAAGTTTTACTAGTTGAAGCGATTCATGGACAGCCAAGCACCAAATGAAAGAATAACATAATTCAGAAGACCCCAGCTCCCGATTCAAACCTCACTGCTTAGGCCTGGTGCCTTTCAAAACACCTCGTACATGGCAGAAGCTACACGTCAGTTCTGAACAGCCGCCCTTCTGTCATCTGTGCACAGGCATGTACTTTCTTTAAAGATTTCATTGACCAAGGAACTCAGTTGGGGACACAAATTCATAGCCTTATCACTAGATTCTTGCTTTTTATTTTGAGACATGAGAATGGTAAAATATAAGAATTACTGTCACCATTAAATTCCATCAAAACTGCACAGCTGCTGCCTGGTCACATTTCTGATTTTATAGACTTCCCCTGAGAAGTAACCCACCTATTTTATGCAGCAGGAAAACCTGTAACACAAAGCAATCCCTCAGTCTTGAGTAACACAGCATCACATCCTTACACACATGTCTCAGAATCTAGACCTTACGTGTCTTTGAAGATATGACAGCACACTACTTCAGTAGCCAACAGTTGATCTGGGAGAACAAAGCAAAGTAATCCTCTTTGGCGAATAAAATATCTTCTTCCTGGCAAAAGATAAAGCAACTCTAATGGGAAAAGCAGAAATTCTAAACTATCACCAGAATTTTTATCCTTTTACTGCACCACTGCCCAGAAGGACAACAGCCGTCAGCAACTTAAGAGTGGCTGAGCTTCCTGCAAAGACCCAGGTTAGATGAGAGAACTGGCAAAAAAAAAAAAAACAAAAAAAACAAACAAACAAAAAAAAAAAAAAACATGGAGGAACTGAAACACAACTATAACACAGCTTCATTAACGACTGCGGGTGAAACACAGACCTGACTAGGCACATACTTTGAAGATGAGGACCAGTACCTGGGTGAGCAGTTCCTGCCATGCACGTGCCCTTTTATAAGGATTTCAGCTTGCACACTGGAGATTTAACCTAGATCTTGGCTTTATAAAGCGCACTGTTAGGGTCACAGGAACAGAGCTATTAGTTTGCATTCATAGTTTAGCAGAAGAATGAATTCAAAAGCCAGTCATTAAACCTACTCTAAACAGAATTTCTTGATATGGTCAAAAAAGGGCAAAAGGAAGCCTGGCCAGCAAATTGAGAGAAGGTAAGAGGGAAAAAATTATCCTTATATGCTATTCTGGAATATCTATTATTATATTATCTATATGCTATTATTTATTAGGCTCTTTTTTTTTTAGTTTATTGTTTTGTAATTAAAGTTATTAAACTACAGTAATAAGCACAGCCTTGCCTATACTGCTGTGAACAGGATACAATAAAAAGCTACACTAATTAGCAAACGATTTTCAAAGGTCAATTATCTCATCATTAGCAAAGCCATTTACATCTCTGCAATGTGGAATATTCTCCAATTTTAGAAAGTGAAAAGGGATAAAAATTGATTAAATTGCTTGAGGCCACATAGCACAGTGTCTTGCTGAATAAGAGTTTAGTTGGGCAGAAGCCTGAGCAGCTCCTAACGCAGCGTTTCCACACTGCCCTTGCCCAGCTGATACTTAACTTCTGTCAGATGTTTAAGGAGACAGAACAAGCTTCTCCACCAAGAAATATCAGCATTTACATATACTGTGACTACATCTCCTCTCTTTACCTTCAAAAAAAAAGTAAAAGACCAATTAACAGAATGTATATGGCTGGATCTTGGCATTCACATCATTTAAAAATAAGTAAAAGCATAATCACCAGCTATACCTGTCATGTCTAGAAGCAAAAGCAAAAAAAATACACACAGAAGCTGTCCTAATTCTCTTCTAATTCAATTCACAAAACCTTAAACAGTATGTTTACTGTAGTAGTCAGAACAACTTTTAAGGGGTATCACCAGTGTAATAACTAAGACTTTTCCCTGCATTTTCAGCCACGTTACACCTCCAAAAAGATGTACGTTAAAGATATTTTGAGCATGCACCATCAAGCAGCTCAAGTTCCAAAACGCAACAGTTAGACCGCAGCCTTTAAGTCAGCCTTGCTGAACATACAGATTGTGAGCCAGTTTTTCCGTGCTACATTATCATACCATTTTCTTCCCTCCAAAAGAGAGATTTGGTATGTTTCCTGTGAGTAACATTGAAAAGTAACTTCTGTGTTGCAAAACCCTAATGTCCACAAATCCTGGGAGCACATACAATTTAGTGATCTATGATGGACCCCTGCCACCTGAGCTGGCACTGCTACTACGCTGTTTCAGTGTGAAATGCCAGCATCTCTGCCATGGCATTTGCTCTGCTAGCCTCGACAAGCAAGCTAGGCAAAGAGGACTGCTGGGTTCAGCTCCAGGTGATGAAAGGAGGAATGCTCTAAGTGGAAATCTGTCCGTCTCCAACAGAGCACGTACAGATCCTCATCTTTTTTTCCAGCTACTCCAAACGTCTTAAGAAAAATCCTGAAAAAGCTCAGCACAGCCCTCTACTTCTGATTCAATTCAGACCCCAAAGAGTCACCATAGCAGTGACCACTGCATTCCCAGCAAGGCTACTCACGTTTGTACTGATAGCACCTATGAGCATCGTGCTTTAACCCCACACACTATTTACAAATCACCTTGCACACCAACAGCCCCAAACCCCGTTTCTTATTTTAAAACTTCATCTAGATTGTCATTCAGAAGATCATTCCTGTTTCATTTCTTTTCCTTCTGACAACTAGTTCAATGGAAAAATTATACTCTGTTGATAAATACCACTGGGCTCCCCACATCCTAGTACAGCATTGAATTATCTGCTTGTTTTAGAATCAAAAAACCTCAACACATTGCCATAATGTACGATAAAGCTCAGCTCTGAGCAGTGGAAGCTAGAGAGGGATATTATTGCACATTTGCTATTGACCTTCATAAACATACTCATTTCAAATTTAAATGACAAAAAACTTCTGTGTTGAAAAACTGAGTATTTTCAGCTATTTGTGAATCATTACCAGAGCACTAGCCAGTTTTCATCCTATACCAGAGGTAAGGAGTTGGAGTTCTTACAAAGCTTTGTTACAGGGTGACAGCACTTACCCTCCTCATACACCACCGTTATGCAGCACTATATACCAAAGAATTTGGATAATCATGTGCAAGTTGCCTTATCTCTACCTCTGAAGCTGCAAATGCCCAATGAACAATTATGCAAGCACAAAGCCAGGGCCAGAGTCCTTGCCCCATCCCTTCAATCTCTCTCTTTCATCTTCCCCAGTCTCCTAAAGGGTGATATTTTATATTCACAGCTGCATTTGGGGAATGTCACTGCAACACTTGGACATTTGTTAATATGGGTCACCATTTCTGACTACTTTATTGACCAAGATTACTTCAAGTTTACATATTGCAAGTTTTCCCCCCCACACACATTTGACACAAGCTTACTTTAAAGGCCATCTTTTCTACTCCCAATGCACGTCGACCACAATCCCACACAAAAGAATTGCTTCCCTTATCTGTAGCTACCGAGCAGCAACCCTGCTTATCGCAGAGTCCATGACAAAGATGGTTCGTGCTAGGGGTGAGCACAAAGCAACCATGTGCCACAAGGAGAGCACATGCATGTATTTCTACATGAATATTTTAATACAAAATTCCATCCTTCACCTGCAGCTATTTTAAAATCCTACAATTCTGTACCACAAGAAATTTGTGACAAATTTCACAAACTCCATGAAAAAACAACAGCAAATGTTCAAAGAGGAAAAGAGACTGGCTAAGTGTATTAGAAACAATTGTCATAGAAACAATTGTCACAATCTCTTTAAGCTTTGGTTTGTCCCTTTCCGTAGACAGTGCAAAGACATTCAATTTAAAAGGTCTTTTCCATATTTTTTTTTTGTCATGACAGAAAAGTGAAAACAACTGCCATGAATTCAACAAGCTCCTTAAGACAGGATATTTTCCAAGCCTAGCTCAAAATTATACTAAACGACTTCCATGCTATTTCCTCATATGCAAAGAGAGATTTGCCTGGTCCTTGTCACACTGCACTGTGCTCCAATTACACACACCACAAGCCAAGAGGGATTACAGAACTTCTGAACTTACTGCTGCAGAAGTGACAGCAATCTAAAATGCTGGTAATTTACAGCAACAGCAGCCAAAAAAATGGTCACAATACAAAAAATGAAGACTTTCAGCAAAGAATCAGTGATGACTCATTTAAACACCAACAAATTAGTGAAATTTCTCTTCTGGCAAGCTAATGATCTAATAAAGGACTAATGAAATTCAGGAAGAAGCTTGGAAGAAAGAAAAACATGAGACACTCCCCTAAAAGTTATCTATAAATCCAGCTTACTGCTGTTCAATCCTAAGACATTTAAGGATCCTCATTCCAAACTCGTGCCTTCTACTCTTATATATCATGCCCTTATTACCACATTTAGTTACAATCAAACCATAAACAATCCTTGGTGATCTCACTGAGAAGGCTGCGACTACAATGTGCCTGATAAAATAGTTGCTCTGGAAATGTTTTTTCTCACATCAAAACCACTTTCTGTTGCTGCTCAATTCAAGTAGGCCAGTGTTGCTGCCTCTTAATGCACACTCCAATTGCAAGCTCAGGAATAAGAAATGTACCACCAACTTCACATGGGATATACACTAACTATTTGAGAACACTTTTTTTTTTTTTCTGTCAGAAGCATTAAGTGAAGGAAAAGAGCTCTGTTTTTTACAGTCTAACTTTCTCAAGAATCAGTGCCTTGGCCTTCTAAGAGCCAGTTACCTCCATTCCTTAGATGATAATAGCCCAGAAATCTTGTGTAGGATTGCTTATGGCAGGCACTGAGAAGCCTACTAGTAGGATAGGAGCTGTTTCATGACCACATTCTTTGAAATAGCTTGAGAAATGAACTTACCTTATTTCAACTTAATACTTACAGGACAGCCCACAGAGCAAAAACATTCATTATTCAGCTGGTTATCCTTCAAAATGCACAACGGGTGATGCAAAAAAGAAGTTCAGTGTAAGGTTTCTCTGGACATATAAGAGGCTCTTATAGGAAGAAAAGATGGGTGATGTGATTAGCTGACATTTCTGCTCCAAGAGGAGTACAAAGACTGTACCATCTTCATAACCCACAAAGGAAGGCTACTGTTCTCCAGTATTATAACACTTATTAAAGCACATCAAAGGAATAAAATACCCCTGATCATTAGCTTTTCCAGGTGAGAGAAATTACCAAGAGCAGCATAGTCTGCTCAGAACATCGCCTGCCTCAACCCCACCACACACAGCCTTGTGACAACTCAGGCATGGCAGCGCTGAGAGAAAACTTGTCTCAGAGCTGGTACCCTTCTATCTTAAAATGCCTGGTGTGCCAAGGGCTACCAACATACGCACCCCTTTCTACAAGGGAAAAGTCCAAATCACTCGGATGAACTTCTGCAGCAAACAACTAAAATGCCCTCACACAGAGCGGTGAGCGGAGGGCAGGTTTAGGCCTCGGAGGAAGGCCTGCGCACAGAGGCTTTACTCACCCCTCTCCTCCTCGCCACCACCGTGACCCATGGAGCAGTCATGCTAAGCAGCTCCCCTCCTCCAACCCTATGTCTCAGACGCTTCCTGTCTCCACTGGCATTTATTTTCAGCCCTCAAGATTCCTTTCTATATGTTCCAGGAACCCTCTAGCCATCCTCTGTCCAGATGGCAGACTTCAGATGAAGGGAACGGGGTCTTGGAGAGTCTTTTCTTGGCCTGCTTCTCAGCAGCCTGCTGGAACTTAGAGGCAGGCTGAGTCTTGCACAGACAAGGCTCTGTTGCGCTGCAGAAGCCCTTCAATCTCTCTCTCAAGTTCTCCTCAATGCCCTCTTTGTCCCCAAACAAATTTGCCTTAAACCTTTTAGCGGCCTCTGCTTTCCAGGGGCATGCTTTATACAATCTACTCCCTACAAAGCTGCAGAAAGCCAATAAAAGGGCAATGGAAGGGGGCCTTAAACAACACTATAATGGACAACCAGAGTCTCTGCTTTTACTACACACAAAGCAGACGCTATTCTGACAAGCAGATGCAGAATACAAAGGTAGGTGATAGGTTTCTGTCCTCTTGATCCCTGTCATCTGCAGAAGGTGTTCTGAAATGGAATAGGAACGCAGCAGTTTGCAGTCAGATTCAGCAAGGCCTAAATCATCATCCCCCTGCCATGGACTGTCCTGGACCTCGTTACCACTGACAGAGATGCCTCCAGTTACGACCGACACTATACGTTCACATACAAGCTTCAGGGAATGACTTCTATATAAATCTTGTTTGAAAGTGTCCAAATTCTCACCAAAAAAATCCTTTAGGTACAGCAAAAGCTCCACTGAACAATGGTTGCAAAAAGAAAAAAAAGTTTTAGTAAGATTTACTCAGGATTCTTTTAACTCTGTACAAATCAAAGGCCGTGACATTATCTGACTTATTATAGATACAAATGAAACAATGCTTCCAAGATCTAAGAAGGTTTAAACCCCAAATAAACAAACCTGGATGCTATAGATTAGAATACATTTAAATAAACTATTCTAAAATCAAATGCAGTAGGCAAAGCCAGTTCCCTATTTAAAGACTAGAGTCATCAGAGGACTCTGATGTAGCTCTTGGCTAGAAAAATTAATTTAAGAAAAAAACTGCAAGGGAAAGAACACGCTGCAGAACAAAACCCACCTAAGGTTGGAGTAGGAAAGGAGACATCACAGGAACTGCCCCAGCATAGAAAATTTCCCAGTTTCAGACAGAACTTTAAAAATACAGCATCTCAAAGAAATTGATGAAAACTGTGAAGCAATAGGAAAATTAGGCAAAACATGGCCTTGTCCTTTGAAAGTTAAAGAAAACAAAACCAAAAACATCTGTTTTCCCCTGCAGAAAAAAATCAATACAATCTAGAGGCAATATTATGTACTGCAATGCCACTATCACACTTGTTTTTCTTCAGACATTGACTACCTCTTAAAAATCAATGACAAGTCTAAGGAACAAGATTTTGGCTAAAAAACACTACCTCCTTCTATCTCTTATCATTTACATTTATCATAACACAGTGAGGATATCTTCAGACTCATTTTGACCAAAAATCATACAAGGAGTATGCTGAAGAAAATCTATCACTTGGGACAGCTTGAAAAACAGATGCTATTAATGCTATTAGAAACTCTGGCCTTTTTTTTTTTAAAAATCATGTATACCACTTTTTTATCTTCCTTAAAATTTGTACATTGTTAGAAAGCAATCTTTATCATTCAATCCTCTCTGACAAAGAGATATCAGAGAGACACATAAAAGACTCTTAACTAATTTCAGATAGTTCAAACTCAAACACTTCTCAGATAACTCCTTCATTTAAGGGGTGTGATCTATTTGCTGATTAGGGTAATATACTAACTACATGATAGCACCCATAGCTCCTCCCAAAAACATTTGGGATTGTCTAATTGGGATTTATCTGCTCTTATGAAATGTCTACTGTGTGATTTACAGTCATTTACTGTCTAATAGCTGTAGCTGATAAACTGGTTTTAAGTTCCTGTTTTATCTCCTCCCTTTTAAAGTTTCTCAACTGATTATAAGAGGTGTAGCATCAGCAGAAGTGATTTCTCAGTCTAACTATACATCCAGAACCAATAGGTATCTCCTATTAGAACATTACCTAATATCAGGAACAGAAAATTCAATACAGAAGTTATGGTATTTGAAACTGAAATCAGTTACAGACCACTTCCAAACCTTAGTTAATAGTAGCTATCTAATAAAAAATAGGCCGAGTGAGCCAGGTACTAAAATCACAGAAAATTAAGTCCATCAACTACAGAGTCCTACAGCATAAATGGAGTAAACCATCCCTTTGTGATTTGACATCCCCTTACCACAGGAAAGTTGGGCTCTCTTAAGTCAACAGTTTGCTACCCAGACACTTAGGTGAAAGCTAGAGACTTCCCAGTGTTGTTCACGGAAAGAAAACTGACAAATCCAGCAAGTACGGCATGAGAAGTGTGGCATCTGATCCAAAGCCATGCCATCTGATAATGCCCATGCTGCTGAGCTTTCATAGAGACCTTTCACTTGTTGGCTCCCTAGCCAGGATGTGTTTGAAAAACTTGCTAAGATTATAAAAGAGATGAATGGTAAAAGAGAGATGATAATCGTTTTAAAACTTTTGCAGTTAGACATGCTTTGAAAAAAAAGCTTGAAAAAAAAATACAGTTAAGTACATAAAGAAGGCCAAGCAAAATGACTGAGGGAAAGTGGGTGCAAAAAGACTTCAGTAATACCTGAAAAGACGCTTAATCATATATCAGGATACATCAACAGAGAGAAAGAACAAATATGAATGAAAACGTATTATGATTAATGGAAGTGACAACTGTTTTATCTTTAAATTCTACATGGTGCAGCTTTTAAAGTAGGGAGGGAAGTGCACATGCTGGGTCAAGCAATTACAGCTAGGCTGTAATAGCCTTAGCAGTGAGTGAATAGACCAATAATTTTGCAGCAACTATTTTTGGCACGGTAGCAGCAGAGACAAGAGTTTGCTGCACTGGAATTTAAGCATTACTTCCACATACCTGTATTCGGCTCTGGTTTTAAGGCTAAGATCAGCCTAGCAATGGGTGTTCCCACTTCATACGTAAGGGCCACTCTCCTTGCATCACTTCAACAAATTATCTTTGCGTTCAACACGTACAGCTTTAACAGCAGCTGTTTCACTGGCCAGGACAAGAACACACAAGAGCAGGAACAGAAGTGTAAAATTTACATAGTTGCTCAGTTTTACAAGCATCTAGGTCTACCAGTGAAACGAGAAATAAGGCAATAATTATCCAGACGATGGGGCAGTAATGCTATAGACTGGAATATTTGAAAAAAGCAGATGCTGAAGGCACAGGTGGCTTTATTATGGCCAGCATCTATCTTCCCAATCACATCTTCCACTATTATTCTAAAAACTTACTGTGTCACCCTTCTCTCTTTGTAATTTGCAGAGGGATTTTCACACTGATTTGAAGCTAAATAAGTGACTATGCAGCAGTTCTTTCACCTTCTGTTCTGAATATGTGTCTTGCAAAGAAAAGGGACAATAAAGAAATCCAGCTAAATAGTCACCAACTGCCTATTCAAATCCAAAGGCTGGTTATGCTATGTTTAGCCCCTCTCTACACACACTCTGTGGAAGCATGTTTTAGGGTTGCTATTTTGATATCTTCATACCAAAGTTTGTTTAAATTAAGCTTGGCTAAGAAGTGTTAAGAAAGTCTTTGCTCCAAGACAACTGTATTCTATTACCAACAGAGGAATGCCTCCAAACTGTCTGCTGAAAGCATTTTTGTCAATAGTGCACTGGCCTGAGTAATAGAAAAAATAAATATTTATCCCTAGAAAACATACCTTCAGTATCCTTAGCTTCATTATCTCCAGTCACCACAAAGCTTCCTGCCAAAATCACCCAGCTTCTGTAAGTCTGTGTGAAAAATGAGTAATGCTTTATCCAACTCTGTAGACAGCCATTGCAATTTGGAACGGACTGCGATAGAACCACTCACTGTTACAAAACTTAAGAATCATGCAAAAGGTTGTATCTGGAATATTTTTTAGGTAATTGACATTACTATTGCTTTCAGAAAAGAACGGAATTTGCCATTAGTGCTAGAAATCAAGAGGGGTGGAGTACTCTGAGAGTACTGGACATCCACGTTGGCAGCAGCAGTGGGAGGGAAGGGCAAAAATTCTTGCCTGTAAACAACCACACTTCCCATAAAACAAAAAAATCATAATTCCAAGCTCGCTCCACCACCCTGCTTATATTACTTTTTTTCTTTTTTTTTTTTTACACACACTAAATTTCTATTCTGAGGTTGTGGTTCAGAAATCTAACCTAACATTATATTACAGGGCAGAGCTCTTCATAAAACTGTCCAAATTGCCTACCACATCTTCCATACCAACAGATACATCTCATCAGCTAGCAATGGACTGGCATTTAAACAAATTTGCATGACAAGGATGTTTCAAAGAAATAAGAGGCGGAACTAAAAGAAAAAAATTATAGTTCTAAAGACAGCATCTGAAGGAAACTGAATTTTAAAGAAGAGTTCTTATCTTGGATCTGCAGCAGATACAGTAGCATTACAAACTGGTCCAGCCATCGGCCTCGACAAAGCCTAAATCAGTAGTAGTCGGTCTGTCTGGAGAGCCTCTCAACTCACTGTAATTAGGCATAAGAACCCCTGCTTTTCATTGCATTTGCCATATGCTATTTCCTGTGCTTAAAATTGGAGATGGAAGGGCCATCAAGTAGGGGGTAGCAATTTTAGAAAAGGAGAAAGTGGATTTCTGACGTGCAGTTCCTGTTCCAAGTTCTTCAGGGTTCTACTTGTTAACCTAGACAGCCTCTCTGAAACACCAAATGAAGTCATAACCAATTTCTTATCTCTTGCCCACTAGCTTGCCACCTGCAAAGGATAAAGAAACAACACAAATAATTTACTTCGAGAAAAAGTTTTTCAACTTCCATCTGCAACTCCTCAGATCAAGCATGAAGCGACAGCAGAGACCCTGCAGAAAACACTAATCAATTGGTTCAAACATATTGAGTAACAGAGGAATTTACTGAATAAAGTCAACAGGGAAAGAGTATTTGTAGAGTACTCTGTAAATTGCTTCAAGTTTTGTGTCATATAGTTACGGCAGAGGTACATTATTAGCCTTTTCTGATAATAACAAGTGTTAGCTTGAGACAGAAAAGCCAGGCAGGAGACACACAAGACTTGAGTTTCTCCCTCTCTGCTGCTACCCATCCAGTGCTTCTTCCTCGCCACCAGTAAGTTCTCTTCCAGCTTTTGCCTGCACAGAGTACCACCTCATGTTCACACATGCCTGCGCTAGTTAATGTACAAAATTGTCTTACCAACAGCAGCACAATGAGCAGATGATGAATTCCATTCCAGCAAAATTAACAGCGGGGGATTTCCAACAAGATGGCAGAGTAAAACACAGTTAGGATACTCAAAGAAATACGGGATGCACAAGATAGCTGATTACTGAAGTACAGCCTGAAATGCTGGTAGCACTTCTCCAGAATTCAGCAAGATGCAACTTCTACCAAGTATCGTGGGAAACAAAAAAGGTTCTCCTCCAGAGAAAGTGTATGCACGCACGGCTCATTCTCAAAAAGACAGCTGTCCGAAAGAAATTGTTTTCTGCCTTTCTTTTATCTGTCAGAATAGCTGTTATCTAAAGTTTCCTCCTCTTCTTTTAGGGTAGGACTGTCTAAAAAAAAAAAAAAAGAAAAACACTCCTCCCAATAAAGGAAGATTTAGCAAGTCTTTTGCTAGTGCTTTTCTCTATCTAGTTCTGCTACTTCTCAAATCAGCTTGGAAGAAAAGAGTAATTCCAAAAGAATAAATAAGTAATGAAGCGATTTTTTCCAGTCCTTCCTATCCTCTTTTATAACATTAATTTCAGAGACTCATGTTACCAAGCCCAAAATATCTTTTGAGTCTGTTTTTGTTTTGTTTTTCTAAAACCCACCCACTTTCTTGAAAAGAAATGAAACGGTCACTTTATACCTGCTCTAAAAGATTTCATAAACTCCATTCATCCTGCTGTTTATTAGTCAAAGAGAAGAAAAATTCCCAGCTGCAGAGCTTTAAAGCTCCACCTTGTGGAAGATGCTTATAATAGATATACCAATGGGCTCCAGAGGAAAAACAGGACTTGCAATTAATAACGTTTGACACTTACTTTGTCATCAGCCAAGCAGTACCATAGTCTCTTAAATACATTCTACTCCAGCACGAAAACAAGCAGTGGAGGATTACAAATAAAATAAAAAGCTCTCTGTGGACATAGAGCAGCCAGGCTGTATCTACCAGCAGACAGCACATGCAGCAGTCCAGAGCAGGTCTTGCTTTCACCATATACGCTGGCTCTGGACTTACCTGCCTGTGAGCAGGAAAACAGGCAGCCACAGACAGATCTGCTGCAGTTACCTGGCTGATGGGTCAATGACCAAAGAATGGAGCAACCCTGCTGTTAAGAACACACAAATGATTAACAGAGCTTAATCTGGTACTACATTGACCCTGGTTTTACACAGGTACTCCGAAAGCTATTCCCAAGCCTTCTCCAGCCACCTATTAGGAACAAACTTAAATTATAACATCCACATCCAGCTATTCCTAAAAGCCGGTGTTTCCCCATGACCGTGCATCTCCCTGACTTGGAAAGAAACTGAACCAGTACTGCCCTCTGCTGAAAAAGGACCCTGCACGTGAAAACTATAGCAACTTTCATACCATTCTAGTTTTGTTTCACGTACATACCTTGTTTTTTCTTCTTCTCTGTAAGCCTTTACATTACTCAGCATTCTGTTTTATCACTTTTTTTTTTTTTTTTTTTTTACACTGCTTCTTCCTCCCCATGAGGGCTATGAAGGCTACAAATAGGTTTACAAGCTTACATACTACAATACCATGTCAGCACGTATGGACTCCGGAGATCAAAGAGACGCTGTACTAAAGCACTGCACATGCAGTTCCTGTTTTCAAACAGTGTAAGAGCAAATAAAGGAAACTAAATTGAGGTGTAGAAAAATAACCCCAGAGAAACTAATTTAAACCTTTCCTTTATCTTCTGCAATACAACAGTCATGACAGTGTCATGAGATTTTTGTGTAGTAAAACCAAGACACTTAAAGAACATACATCCATATTGATTTAATAGTTTGAGTTAGTAAATATGTCATAATTAGTAACTGAATATTAGCAGTAACTACATTGTCCTGCCCAGTGACAGGACAAGAGGCAAGGGGCACAAACTGAAACACAGGGTGTTCCAAGCTGAATATGAGAACACACTTCTTTATTGCGAGGGTGACAGAGTGCTGGAAATTTATGATTAATTTTTTAAAAAAAGCAATTGGAGATTAAATATATCCTAGCACATAAAGTGAAGCAATTTACCTTCCCACACTATAGTTTTTAATATGAAACTACAAAGTCTTTATTCAAAACAAAGCCAAAGCAAACCACACACACAAAACACCCCACCTCAAACAGTTTACTGCAAAGTATAAAAGCTTGTCTTAGCTTTTATAGTTCACAGAGCAGGACCAAAATCATTGACAATATAAAAACTGTGTATGGATGGAGGTCAAAAGCCTCTTTGTGTCTTAACACTGACAGAGTAAAGACTTTAAAAAATGGCATGCCAAAGTAAAAGTATCAGTCATCCTTAGAATGTGAAAATCCCTTGTTTAAACCACACTTTGATAATTCTTTGTCATGAAATCAAAGCTTCAGTCCAAAAATGACATCTAATCCATGAGTTTCAAAGTCACTGTTCTCTCTGACCCCCATATGAACCCAATAAAAAGGCTACTCAAACTACTGGTTTTTAAAGGATCAACTCCTTTTGCCCCCTGCTTTCCTCCGGCTATGCTCATATGCACACAAATTTTTTTTTCTTTTTTTTTTTTTTTGCCTTAGTTGACTTGCAGTACAAATCACTTCACTCAAAACTAGACAGACCACGTCATCCGTGGAAAGGTATGTCTCACCACAATGAAACTGAAGGAACGTGTAAAAGCTGAAAAAGAAAGAAGCAACTTTTGTAGTATTTATTACAAGGGAAGGATGGAGGTATGTAAATTGCACTTTTAAAAACAGATGCAGCCAAATTGTTCCTGCAGCAGTAGAAGCACCAACATACCTAGCTAGTCCTAGCAAGTCCATATTGGTGAGATAAGAGTAGAGTAAGGAACGTTTTAACAATTTCTTCCTTTCAGAAACCAGAAGCGTCGTAGCTAGATTATGTATCTGAAAAGCCTGAGTGCTGCCACATGCTTTGTCCCTACAGTGGTATCTTTCTGCTTGGCAGCCTCACCATGCTTTATCACTCTTACTTCAGCTGCCAGATGCTTAGTTTCTTCAGCTGGGAGATATTATGCCTGCTGAACCACTTAGTCTGCACACGTAAGGAAAGCATCCATCGCGTGAAAGGGCTAGCAGGAACCGATGCGTGATTTTTAAAACCTACAGCTTCCCAATGTTCTATTAGATTTACTATCCTAAGGAATAAGAATTCATTAAATTCCCAAGATCCTTCTGAGGAACCCGCAGGAGAGAGCTGTTTGTGAACAGAAGCATATTCTAAATCCACTTTTGAGCACGCCCTCTCCATCATGAAAAGTTAAAGAGCAAAACTTTATAAATAGAAGGTTGAACTCGGACTGCTGGGCTGCACAGAGCGCCACATGCAAACAGTATTATTACAAGAACAGACAGATAATTCACTCAAACTACAAGAATTGGCCAGAAAGCTAGGAACCACAGAAAACTCATGTTTGTTTCACCCTACAATAACAAAAAGAAACATATATTTGTCTCCAACTTTCATACAAATTACAACCTATAGCGACCGAGGGCACAGACTAAAACGCATCAGTTTGCCATAGTGATGCACTCTGACAGCAATACGTACCGTGACCTTTAATCCATGTAAGCCTCTCCTCTATGTTTAAAATGGAGTTAGAAGTGTGGACTGCAATGACAGATTACATGGCTCACTGGCTAGTTCTCCTATGTATTTCCCTACATACTTTTTTTCTATTTAATAACCAAAGATGCTTCACTATTCTATTGCCAGTATCCTGACTGCCCCTGCCTGAGACTTCACGCAATGTGCAGCTACGCTTATTGTGCCTGCAGCCCTCAGCTATAAAAAAAGGATGAAGATGTGAACCAAACACCACTCTGGCAGAAGAGGTTAAACAGTTAAAAAGAACAAACCCTTGTTTGCAATACTGTGAGAACATCTGACCACTACAGTTTAAAATATCCAACTAGCATAAGGTTCCTCATAAGGAAAAAAAACTCTGCAGAAAGTACTAAATAATTTCAGCCACTTTCTTGGAAAGTGGTATTGGTGCAATAAATAGAAATTACAATAAAAGTGATGAAAATTTTAAAATTTACTGGGGATATATGAATTTATCTTCCTAATTAGCACATTCACTCCACCTGACCATGGAGATATTGTTTTCTGAAGCCTAAAAAGACCAACATTTTTTGGAACATTGTCTTCCCCCAATGCTACCAAAGAATTATAACACTTGCAGTTGAGCTGGCAGACTAGTTTTGAATTTCCAGACCTTCACAGCTAAAATAACTAAAACTCAAAACCCATCCAAAGAAGAACCAATAGCAAACTTAGTTGTCCCACCTGATATAGTCTGTGGGGAAGGGTCAACTCCTGAATGAGCCTCTTAAGAGAAAAATCTGTGTTTTGGTTCTCTGCATTACACTGTTGAGAAAGACATCAACAGGGAAAAAATAAACATGTGGCCTGCAAAGCATATAGAGAAGTTAAAATGTCCAGCCTTTCTATGCACCTGGAAATTTAAGCACTGTTTTGAACATGCATTTATATTAATTATCTCCTGCATTATCTGCAGGATTGCACACGGGAAAGCAGTTGGACTCCACAAATTCAGCTTCTCCTGCTGGTTTTCAGCTTATGTTTCTTCATATTGGATGAGCATTTCCAGTGCAACTGCCATCCTTGTCTTTAGTCTCCACTTTAATATTTTTTATTACAATAATCTAAAACACTAGATCATTACCTCATCATAAAATCTTTCATGTCTAGCTAATTGGCAATGTCAGCATTACATCCTTAACAGAGAACGACCTAATCCAGCCAGTCTGCAGTGAAAGCAGAGGACCCCATCCCAGTTATCTTGGGTCACGCGATGTTAAAGTGCTGTTACTGCAGGCAAACACACAGCCCTTGGGTTTTGGGAAGACAGCAACCTGTACTGTCCTGCTTTGCCCGGTTTAATCTGGGATATCCACCTAACACAATTACAGGAAAATCTAGTCCATTTGCAGAAGGTACTATTTTCCCTGAAAAAACCACCTACAGCAACAAGCCATTTTCACCCACATTTTTTTCCTACCATGACTACAGAATATTTGATTCTGTCAATTATTTCATTTGAGTGACCATTATGAACACTCAACAACAACAACAAAAAAATCAATGTCAGACAGCGAGGCTAAGCTAATTATGTCTGGCATGCTTTGCTGTTTCTGCAAAGCTCTCACTGACCAGCACAGTGTACTTCTCATCCACATACACAGAAGAGCACTTTCCAAAACCTGCAAGCACTTCCCCTGCTCTGTACGTGCTACAAAAGCACACCCCCACAAAAGCACCGAGGTCGGAAGCAGAAGAGAAATGGTCTCTATTTCTCCTTGCACCTTAAATAATGTCTTGCACTGGCCTCAAAATCACCCTTCAGCCCTACAGTGAAGTTTGTCGAGGTCCTAGGCCTTTTATTAAAGGAGAGTCACACAGACAAACTTGTAAGTGCACAAAGAAATTCATAACACTATGTTGAATAAATAGAAAAATATCCATGAAAGCCACTGCAAAGATATTGTAAAACCAAATATTGAACAAACACAATTAACACTTTAACAGTTGTCTAATTTTTTTGGTAGTGACATTTACTAACATTTCATCAACTCAGTTTATAAACCCACAGTGTACAAGTCAAATGCAATCACTATTCAGGAAATCCGATCTAGCACAGCATTGCACAAGTGCAACCCAAAATGTAGAAATCAGATCCATGAAAGTAGCTTGGGTGTTTCAAGGATAGTAAGTAACTGAGATTCTCTCTAGCACACCACATCACATCCATCCTGAGCTTCTCCCCAAACCCGTGAATCCTTTCCCATTTAGCGTTTATCCCTTTCTCATTCAGAGACTTGTAAGGGGAATAGATCACCATCTTAAAGGTTCCCCATTAATCCCTTCTTTCTCCCACCTTACACAGACCTACTTGCATTCTTGTACTTGGTTTACACAGGAAGCTTTTCCCAAAAGGGTGAGTCATATTTTAAGGACACAGCCTACCATGAATACATATGTGGGAAAGTAATGTACGCCATGGAAAAAAAAAAAAAAAGATGACAGACAGCATACTCAGCCATTATAACTGCTCTTCTAACTTCCATTTTAACCACTTCCAAATTTAACCACGATGCATGCAGCATGACGAGGTATATTAGCTCACATCTCAAGAGTTATCTCAGTCCAACAAAACTTTTATCGGTTGTGTAACTCAGCTGCAGTTTACAGAGCCCCTTCGCGCAACCACAAAAACTAATGCAGGAAGTCCTCCACTTCCTCTCCTTCTCGTTACACTTCCAGAATTACACTAGCGATAGAAGCAGCAACATCCTGCGTGTAAACATGCATCTTCTTCATGTGCTTGGGGCTGCATAATACTCCTTTGGAAATATGCACTAAGGTTTATGTTTCTGATTTACAAAACCAAAGCTGACACCTACCCACAAGGAGATGAAAGCACAACACTTTCCATCTCTCGGTGCATGTCCAGGAACCACCACATTCACCCCCCCGGGGTTGTTAGGAGGAATACCATTTATAACTTGGTAAACTTAAGTAGCTGTACAGCTCTGCATGGCTATTAATTTAGGGCAGCAGCTTAAAGACAGGGAGAGGCAAAGCAAAAGGCAAGAGAAGAGTTTCCACTCCGTAAAGGTCTCAGATCTCACAGAAATCTCACTTTCTAATGAGATGCACCTCGTACATCAGGTGCTGCTCTCACATAGCACGCAGAAATGTGGCTCTAAGTTTGAAAAGCAAAGTACAATTAACCTAGAAGTCAGGCAGAGATGGATTAATATTTCAGATCCTTCCTGTCAGTAGCAATATTTCACGTAAAGAAAGTTCCCAGCGTGAAATTATTTTCTTTCTGAAAAACTGTTTCTTTAGATACTAGAATCTTTCAAAGAAATACCTTCTTGGGGATTGCAAAAAAGCTTTGCGAAGATTCAGCAGTCCACAGCAGAGGGAAATCACCCTTGGAAGCCCTCAGCTTTTTTAAATCATGTGTTATCTAACAGGCTAATGTGCAATGCAGATTTAGAAGTTGATAGAGAAGATGCATTTTTTTTAAAAAATGAAAACCAACCTCCTAATAATGAAAGTTTTCTGAAGATAACTAAATACAAGCAACATCAAACGAACTTTTAAAGAAGGTGTTTGCTGTTATATTCTTGTCAGAGAGCCATCACCCACACCATGGTGGAAAAATTATTAGTGAAAAATGTGCTCATTGTTACTGTGTTACCAGCAAAGCAGCGATAAGAAACTCAAAGCCTGAGTAACAACTTAGATGGAAATCTAAGCTGAAGCCACAGAACCTGGGAGTGTCACATTTCCTTCCCTCTGCCTCAGGCCTGGAGACATTCTAGGCAAAAACAAACAAACAAACAAAAAAAAACAACAGCCAAGATGGTAAAGTATACTTCCTTGACAAACCTGCTGCATCACTGCCTTTTCCGAGGCTCCCTTGAAAATGTGGTGCAAAGAGGAGGAGATTTATCTACCCTGAAAAGCAGGGTCCTCAAAACACTGTTTAGAGCTTTCAACTGTAAATGCTGCCAGAACTCATTCAGCTTATTGTAATGCCAGATGTATCTTAAATTCCTGGTAGTGTTTCACAGATAACTTAGAAACAAAATACAACACTACCTCTATTGCCAACTCTTACTTACTTTTTTAGTGAATAAACAAGCCAAGCTGAATTGAAATCATTATGTTTCAAAACATCTTCCTCACTATCAGTTATTCCATGGGCTACAACAGAACAGTTATTTCTTAATACTCAGTTAATCAAAATAAGCGTTTTTGACAGGATGGCTTACAAGAAAGTCAATTTCATGATTACAGGGAAAAGATTCCATTTGTACAAGTCCAGTTTTCCAGAAACCCACTCAGAGACATCTGCAGAGCATACAAATTTCAGCTTGTTTCTTCCAATGGTTTGCTGATTTTTTATTTTTTTTCTTAGGTGGAATCAAAGAGTGCTTGGATTCTTCATTACTATGTACAGTATTGCTTCTGCAAATTAAACTATTACCTTAGCAAAATGATCTATTAGACTGAAGAGTACAAGTTGTACACAGAATAGCCACCTTTAAAATATCCTTTTCATTCTACTTGCAAGATTCTAGCAGGTGAGAAGTTCTGTCTGTTGACTTCTGCTCCTTCTTTGGAAGTGCTGCCGGAAAGGTACATGCAGGTTAATACCCATCACTCAGGTGTTCTGCTAGCAGTCACTGGGAGATTTGAGTTCACTGCTCCTCTATTAAACCAGAAGAACAAAAGAACGCCTTTCTCCCTCTACAGGCAGTGTTTGCACAAAATAAACTTCAGGCTTTGTTTCCCCCCCCCCCCCCCCCCGTTTAAATACAGACTGGAATTATCTCAACACATTGTGCTGATTAATTTATTTTTTTTTAACTGAACTCCATCTGTCAGAAATAGGCTCAAAGTATTTCTGTGAAGCCCAGATGCTAGAGAGAGAATGAATACATACACTGAGTAGGTACGTGTGACCATCCTCAATAAATAGGTATTTAGTGGACAGCCATCGAACAAGCTTGCTGGAGAAGCACGGGGCCAGTTTCAGCATACTTCAGATGGTGAGCCTTGGTTCTTCCTCCAGGACCGTTTTGCCTGGAGTTTCTCTAGATCTACCAGTAACCAATGGGTGGAATGGATCAGTAAAACACAGAGCAGGTGGACAGCAAGCTAATTCAGAACAAATGAAAAGCAACCCAACTGTTGACATCAACAAAGTGCTGATAGGAAGTAATTTTTGTCTTCTGCATGTTCTCAAGCATATCTTACAGATGTAAACACGTCGTGCCTACTGAACAAATATTTAAAGTGAAGCACTAAGGAACAACTTGCAAATAAATCTTTTCAGGAGCTCACTGAGTGACAGCTTCACAGGCCAACAGAAAGACATCAACCACAAAGCCAATCTAAATTAGATTCACCATCGCCATTAAAAAACAGCATGCACTAAGTAGAAGAGAAGGCTAAATACAGAACGGCCTCATACATGAAATACCAAAAGCCAGAAGTTACTATTCCTGAACCTGAGTCCACTTCTAGCTTTGGAAGAAGGCAAATTAGTTTCACAGTCTTGTGGTGCACAGGTCTGTATGTCCATACAGGTCAGAGTAGGTTGCGTGCTCCTCGGTATTAGTAGAATGAAGGTCACAACCCTGCCAGCATGAAAGGGAAGAAGGGAGGAAAAGCTGCCTTTCAGCGATATAGTAACCAAGATTTGAAGAAACCTGCACTCACAAAGTTCCTTCAAAATCAATAGGTAAGAGCAAAGTTCATACAGATAACTATACCCACACCGACCCTTTGAAAATAAACTGCAACCCATGTAGCCTGGTCTTGAACTGGGCAGGGAAGATGCACAGTACAAAATTCAACACGCAGAGGACAGAATTATGCTTGTTTCTTGAAGAAGGTGTAGTTTTCAACACAAGACCACTTATTTGCTGTAAGATTGCCACTTGGTAAAGGTCTTCTTGAGCCTGCAAATCACTTTCAGCCTGTTCTGCATTCATTCTACCACAGGCTGGGCTGACTTTTACATCACTTTCCCGACAGGAAAGGCGTGCTGCATTTATTGGTACCACGGTCCATGTTAATCTAAATGTCATCCTGGGAGGAAAAAAAAGCTCATTTGTCCCTCTCCTTATCTAGATTTATCATAGCCACTAGTGTTCCAGCCTTCTTACCAGCTTAATAAAACACAGACTAAGTATTTCAAGGACATAGTCATATCCAAGTCTTGCATTAGTAATTTTACTGAAGATCTCTAAGGCTTACATGGGAGCTCATCTGGAGCTCAATCTGGCTACTGCTGTTAAAGATAGCAAAAAACATTTTTATAAACACAAAAAGGAGGACTACAGAGAATCTCCATCCTTTACTGGATGCGGGAGTAAACTTAGTGACAAGAGATGAGGAAAAGACTAAGGTGCTTAATGCCTTCTTTGCCTCAGTCTTTAGCAGCAAGACCAGTTGTTCTCTGGATACCCAGTACCCTAAGCTAGTGGAAGGGGATGGGGAGCAGGATGTGGCCCTCACAACCCATGAGGAAATGGCTGGCAACCTGCTACAGCACTTAGATGTACACAAGTCAATGGGGCCGGATGGGATCCACCCGAGGGTACTGAGCGAACTGGCGGAGGAGCTGGCCAAGCCACTTTCCACCATTTATCAGCAGTCCTGGCTAACAGGGGAGGTCACAGTCGACTGGCAGCTAGCAAATGTGACGCCCATCTACAAGAAGGGCTGGTGGGTAGACCCAGGAAACTATAGTCCTGTTAGTTTGACCTCAGTGCCAGGGAAGCTCATGGAGCAGATTATCTAGAGTGTCATCACGCAGCACTTGCAAGGCAACCAGGCGATCAGGCCCAGTCAGCATGGGTTTATGAAAGGCAGGTCCTGCTTGACTAACCCGATCTCCTTCTATGACCAAGTGACGCACTTGGTGGATGAGGGGAAGGCTGTGGATGTGGTCTACCTTGACTTCAGTAAGGCTTTTGACACCGTTTCCCACAGCATTCTCCTTGAGAAACTGGCTGCTCTTGGCTTGGACTGGCTTACACTTCGTTGGGTTAGAAACTGGCTGGGTAGCTGGGCCCGAAGAGTCATGGTGAATGGAGTTAAATCCCATTGAAGGCCAGTCACTAGTGGAGTCCCCCAGGGCCCAGTACTAGGGCCAGTTCTCTTTAATATCTTTATCGATGATCTGGATGAGGGGATCGAGTGCACCCTCAGTAAGTTTGCAGACGACACCAAGTTAGGTGCGTGTGTCGATCTGCTCAAGAAGGCTCTGCAGGAGGATCTGGATAGGCTTGAGCGATGGGCTGAGGCCAACTGTATGAAGTTCAACAAGGCCAAGTGCCAGGTCCTGCAGCTGTGGCAGAACAACCCCAAGCAGCGTTACAGGCTGGGAGATGAGTGGTTAGAAAGCTGCCTGGCAGAGAAGGACCTGGGAGTATTGGTTGATAGTCGGCTGAATATGAGCCAGCAGTGTGCTCAGGTGGCCAACAGCATCCTGGCTTGTATAAGAAACAAGGTGGCCAGCAGGGCTAGGGAAGTGATTGTCCCCCTGTAGGCCACACCTCAAGTACTGTGTTCAGTTTTGGTCCCCCCGCTACACGAAGGACAGTGAGGTGCTTGAGGGTATCCAGAGAAGGGCAACAAAGCTGGAAAACAAGTCTTATGAGGAGCAGCTGGGGGAACTGTGGTTGTTCAGTCTGGAGAAGAGAAGGCTCAGGGGCAACCTTATTGCTCTCTACAGGTACCTTAAAGAGGGCTGTAGGGAGGTGAGGGTTAGTCTATTCTCCCACGTACCTAGTGACAGGACGAGGGGGAATGGGCTAAAGTTGGGCCAGGGGAAGTTTAGGTTGGATATTAGGAAAAAATTCTTTAGGGAAAGGGTTGTTAGACATTGGAAGGGGATGCCCAGGGAAAAGGTTCAGTCACCATCCCTGGAGGTCTTTAAAAAGATGTTTAGATGTAGAGCTTAGTGATATGGTTTAGTGCAGGACTTGTTAGTGTTGGTATGTGTGGCGTGTTAGGATGTGTGGCATTTTTTGCCACCTACACAGTACCTGCTTTGTACCTGATTCAGGCTATTTAAGAACTTCCAAGAACAAAGTTTGTTGTTGCTGTTTTAATCATGCTGAACAAACTACTTAAATTCTATCCAATATTCTACAAAATACTTTGTTACCTTCTCTTACTCAGTATTTCATCCCCAGCAGACATACCACACATTGCTGGAGTCCTGCCTGCACGCATTTCCTACTCTACAAGTTATGCTCAGCTATTTAAGAGGAGGGCTGAAAGAAGAAACCTGCACTTCAGAAGTAAAAAAAGCCAAACCCAGACCTTCCCTATTTTATGTTACTACTCATTTTACAGATTTTTATAACACAACCCTAATGAAAATACTCTTCTGGAATACCCTCCACTTAGTTAATTCACACAGAGGAGCTGCTTCAAGAACTCAGACCCTTCATTTGTCAGGAAAATGAATTGTTAAATTTTATAATAGAAGACTATTGAAAACTAAGACATTTTGAAGCAAGCTATGCCCTCTCAAATACACGTGTGCACATGCTCTCCACTGGCCAGCCTGAAGCTGGGGGATGAAGCATCCTTCACCCAGCAGGTATTGGGCCTGGGAAGGAGGACGCTGGTTTATATTGGGGGGTCTTGAAGGTGTAGGGGCACAGATGTTCCTCCAAACCACGCCGGCAGACGAATTGATTCATCATCAAGAAGAACAGCTAAACTCAAGATATTAAAGCTCATCATTCAATAGATTCAGCACACCATGACTGCAAATCCTGGGAAGAAGTCTGGCAAACGAAGACGCAGCGACTCACGACACAACGTGCAGTGCGCTTTTAGGTTTCCTTCTTTCCTTCACTGAGCAGGATGCTGAGAGCAGTGGAAAAAGCTACATGGTTTGCTAAACATGATTGCTGCCCTTTTCAAGTGATTAATGTAATCTTTTTCTTTTAACTGTAGTTAGCAGGAAGGTGATATTAGAATAAGAGGCTCCAGGCAATACATTTCTCTTATAATTATCCAGCATTAATTTCTTTTTGGTAATTGCATTTTGGAGACTTTTGAACACCACATTATGAAATATACACAGAAGAAAAATATGAAAAATACAGCTTTTCATCAGGCAGCCAAGTACACATTTATCTGGCAATGCAAGTAAGTTATCCTCCTGTCTGGATCTGAAAGCAACGTTAAACTGATGAAAAGACATTTCATATTAAATTAGAAACCTAGCATAGTCATAGCCAACACCAGCATGAAACTTGTGCAATTAAAACACGTTTATGCAAAAGCAAAACAAACGGATCTATGCAACAGTCACTCTTGTGAAGGTTTGTAAAAGGCCATCAAAACTAACTTTGTAACTTCAGGTTGTAGTGAGAATATTGGAAAAGCAACCACATCCATGTCTTATATACTGCTGGTTTTGGAGAGCTTTTCTTCATTTTCATCTTCAGCATGACAGTAACGCAGCTGTAATTGCAAGGCACTCATCTGCAACCTGGAAATGTCCCAGTACAATGCCGAGATTGCCAACTGGTCCATGCTGTGATGCTCAAACTTGGATCAAGCTCAGGTAGAGACACTGAAGAGAGAGGTCCAACAGTTGCTGGCTTTTTTTTTTGTTTTTAAATCACGAGGGAATGCTTCCAGCTCATTCCATTTCTTTCAAATCTGCAGTCCCCGCAAACATCAAGCCACTGTGCAATCTTGCAAGCCAAAGAATACTGGAGGAGTTTAACCTTTCCCTCTGCATCCCTGCTTCACAAGGCTTTCTTTGGCTGTCTAGGTAGCATTAGCCTTAAGCTGCCATTGACCTCTAGCAAAACCAACTGATTTGTGCTTTGTTATTCTAACATACAGATTTGCATAGCATTCTTGACATTTTACAAGAAACAGGACTTGAACTTACTTTTCTAAACAGCGCTGTCTTCCCAGCTGTTAAGCTGTGGGGGGAAGCCCTGCCCCAGTTTATATTTCCGCCAGTTGTGAGGAACAGTTTCTTACCGAGCATCAGGAAGCACGAAACTACCAGCCAGCATTTCACAGCACTGTAGAATTAGGTGATGTCATTTTCCACCTTCTTCCTAAAATTATTTAATTCCACAAACACATGATGTACGCTTTCTCCAGATTCTGAAACAATACGTGACACTAATCACAAATTTTGCCTATTAAACATCTACAAAGCATCATTAGCATATCCCTCAATTAAGGACAGGGTGTTCTACTTCCTTAATGGCATTGGATTTTGCCTGCTAAATAACTACAAAGCACCATTATTGCATCCTTTAATTAAGGTTACGGTGCTTTAGCTTCCTTCATGGTGACTGACCAAACAATACGTAGGCTACAGGAAGGGAGCCGCTCCTCTCTTGCTACCTGCAGATGTGATTAATGATACAAAGCTGTTATTGAAGTCAGTGGTATTGAGAGCCATGTGCGAGACACACTCGAATGAGAAGCTGCTCTTGCACAAATCAGCACCTTCCTTCTGCAGTCCATCTTCACACACAAAACAGAAGTGAACGCAGCTGGCAGTACTCTTGCAGAAACTTGCAGTCACAAACTCTGAACTGGGATCTGAGTATTTTATAGCAGCAGCGAGTATTGGTATCACAGCTATAAATACAAATCCACCTGGAAGTACAATCAGCTGTCCTGAATGCTCCCAAGAAACAAAGCTGGTATCTGCCACAAGGGAAGCATCGTTTCATCATCCCTGAAAACAGAAGGTCAACACTCAGCTAAGAGTCTGAAGAGGTGACTGCAGAATGACACTCTTGTCTGTGCTCCCTTCCGATGGGGATACTGAGCCTTTCTGAGAAGATTCCCCAAAGAGGAAAGGCGTTAAGATAACTAAGGCTTGTCTGGCAGAAAAATTCACGTTCTCCTGAGCAAACAACAGGTCAGAGCCAATCCTCGGGAGACCCAACCCATTGCATAAAGTTTGGAAACACAGTGTGAATTTACAGTGCGCTACCCTTTTAAGTCCGCTCAGCTTCCAATTAAATCACGAGTGGCCCGGCTGAGATGAGAGCTGGGCACTGGCTGCTCCGCTGGGGTGGCCGGGTTCCAGGCCAGCTGCGAGGCATGGCCGGCAGGACATCCCTCCCTTCCCTCCGCGGCACGGCCAGCGGTGCCAGCCGCGCCGGTCAGCCCGCAAAGGGACCGGGAGGGAGCTGCTTTTGTTGTCCGTATTTTGTTTGTTTGCTTTACTTTGGCAGCAGGCAAAGGGCTCTCCCCTTGCCAAGTTCATTACCATTATAAAATGTTCCAAATTACAGCGGGCAGAGCGCTGTACGGTGAGGAGGAGGAGGAAGAAGAAAGCAAAGTTTGCAATTAAGCTACAGGACTTCGTGAGCCTTCGTGCTTTTTAGGAAGCAGGTGAGACAGCTGAATAGCGCACATTGCTCCTAAGAGCTCAAATCCACACAGATCAGTTCAAAATATTTCTTCCAAGTTTTTCAATGACTTTTTTGTTAAATGAAAAAATCATCAAAATGCTACCGACCTCTTCATTAGCGATAATCTTCAAACCCATTTTGAGCAGCTTCTAAAACTCTACAGTTTGTTTACATCCAGGACTACTCAGTCATAGCTGATTATTAATTATCAGCATCTACAAATGACAGCTGTTTGTTACCACAAACATTAAAAGGCACGCCTGGATCTCTTTGTCCCCATCAACTCTTCTTTCCCTCGTCCCACAGCGCACTTGTCCCCCAGCCACTGTGTACAGTCACACGAATTGTTGGCGTGGCATCTCGCAGCCTCCTGCAGACGATAATCTGACCGAGCAGCAACATTCTGCTAGTGGCAGAGCTGATTCAGAAGAATGCTATCCTCCTTTCCCTCGGCGGTATCACAGCCTAAGTCAACCTTTTTATGACTGTGCTCTAAAGGGGTGACAAGTCGTGCTTAATAACAGTTCCAAGCAAGTGCCCGTTGTGTTTAAAAGATAAGATTAAGAGCTCCAGTTGTAACACCTGCACAACTCTGGACACAAAGCTGACTGGCATGGCCACACAGTGTATTTGCAAACAGGATCTTATTCATTTGCAACACACACACTACATCTACCAAGCAATTCAAGCATAGCATGCTTTCCTCTGCAGAGATCACCTTTGCTGAATTGCCACTTATGTCTAACTTACAGTCCTGAGGAATACCTATCATTCCCACACCTCTCAGAGCAGCCTGCACTTTATCAGCAGGGTCTAAACTGCAAGAGGCAGGAGACTTTCCTCGCCAGGGAAGAGGAGTCTGTCCCTGTGCAGCAACTGGAAGTTCTCCAAGCACAGCACGAGGCCATAGAGAACTGCAGCCTGAAGCACAGGAGCCCACCTGTCCCTTCCAAGACAAAGATAATCAACCACGATGCGGTACTCGTTTGAAAGGCATTATTCTCAAGTCCCTCCTGCTCAGCTGGAGACCAAAGTGTTTGCCTTAATACATTAAGGAACTGATACAAGGCCTGAGCAGCTAGTGGTTCTGTAATAGACAACAGGAGATGAAGACCCACAAAACCTGTACCACTTTCTACAAAAACATAAGGTTCAAAGAGCCAATAATTAAAGCCAAAAGCCTTTCACTGCTCTTTTGCCATGGAGAGGTTTCCCAGTTACCCTTTACTACAAAGGGAATTAGCGAGCTGAACGAAGGCCGACTGTCAACCCTTAGCACCAGCTTAGGAAAAAGGACGAGTGGAGAGGCAGGAGTGGGAACAGCAGCAAAAGGGAGCACTCCCCCACCACTCCTGAAGTTAAACAACAGGTGAAGAAGTTAGCCAAGCTGTTGGAGGCCCCCTGCCCACCTCATACCTGCCACGCAGCATCTGCCCACAAAAAACCGCAACACCTGACGTGACCATTTCATGCTACCCTCTCATGAAGCATCCCACCATTTCTCGGCAGAAAAGCCATGATGCAAACGGACTGTCGTCTAAATCAGTTTACCCGAAATAAGCCATCCCTTCCATGGCACTCCCTCCATATCCCAAGGGATTTAAGAAGCACGCATGGCCATGATCTGACAAGAGGTAATCCAATAAACCAGACAGCCTCCTTCTCACCGCCGCAAGGGCACAGCTGCTCCGACTCCTCATCTAGGCCTTCCACGTCCAAACGGCTGTAACAGCTCAGCCAGATCTTTACAGCTGTAGGAAGTGTTAGGCACTCCTCTAATCAAGGCAGCAATTAGACCCACACGCAGATAACCAAATCCTGAAGGCTTCTTCTGACACAAAGATTAGTAGAGCTCGTGTTTTTCGCACCCGTCCCTTTCCCCCTCCTATCTCTGTTGCAGCAGCTCTGCTGGCGCTTGGTACACTTCCCAGGCAAAACTGTCACCAGCTAATCTCTAAAAGCCACCCGCTCTCTCCCCCCACCCGAGATGGATCCGTCCAGGGCACAAAAGCAGCTGCTGCTGATAAACCTCCACGGCTGCATTTCGCAGGGACCTTAAAGCGCTGGGGCCAGGCACTGCATGGCTGCTCCTGTAACAAGGGTATCGACACACTGCCTCTCGCGCCCTGCAAGAGCAAGCATTACCAAAAACAGCAAGCAAACCAGAAGTTTTAAGAGTGAATAGAGTCACTGAGTCACAGGAGCGAATATATGCTGAACAGCAGCTAGGTAACTTCAGGTTGAACGCAGTGATAGTCATCCTCAGTGAGTCACACGTGAACCAAAGCATAACTGACAAAGAAAGCGAACTGAGAACTTTCTGGTATAATTGGTTTTAGTTAAGAACTTTGTGTCATTTTCTATCAGTAAAGGGCATTTTTGGTTTGTAAGTTCCATGCTGGATTTTCACATCACAAAACGCCTGGCTGGGAGCACGTGGTAATAGGTAGAAAGTGATGCGCATCCTAACTTCTCTTCAGTCCCCAGACCAGCACGGATTTGCCATCTGTGGCTCTGAGAGGGAGGACATTTACCATTATTCTTCTATAACCACAGATTTAATAAACCAAATCTTGTGCATAACAGCTGCATTCAGCAATGGGCTGTGCGCATTGTTTATCAAAGTCAGTCCTTTACCAAAAGATAGCATCTGACTACCCACAAAGGGAACCCATTCCTGTCCACTCCCAGGATACACACATCCCAGTTCGGAAACGTTATGCCAGCAGAAAAATTAACACGAGAAACATAACTTGGAGTTGAGCTCTTTGCTGGCTGTTACCACAGAGGGTGACGGAACACAAAAGACACGATACAGAATGTGTCTGATTTGCATTCATTTTACTGTAGCAAAGCAACTTGAACATAAAAGAGAGCTAGTCTAATTTTAGCAGAAAATAAGCTGACATACAAATGACAGCTCCAACAATGATAATCAGGTTAGAAAGGCCAGATCTCAGCTAAAAACTACATTTATGAAAAGTGTGCTATAGCATCTGTTAAAACATATTAACCTAATTAGCAGTTCCAGAAAAAAATTTCACACACGTACGTACAAATCACCACCACAAACCCTCATGGGACCTGCAGCAATTAGTGGGATACCTGGCAAGCCGAAAGCCGGCTTTGCTTCAGGAATTACCCTGGCACTTTTACTCTATTTACCCAAGCAGGGTGGCCATATTAACAAAACAGAAAAATTGTAACCCAGCCAGCCATTAGGCGAGCCCCCTTTGTGCACCACCCCAGTCACTCGGTCCCCCCGACACCATCCCCTCCGCCAGGCAGAGGGATTTGTGCAGCACCACCGCGAACTGCATCAGGAACACATCCCAGTTAAACCTCAACGCTATTTTCTTCCCATCCGTTGTAACCTGCATCAATCCCAGGATCCTAATGAGAGCCCTCAAGCACGTGAGCTGCCCAAATAGAGGGGAGCAGGCAGCTGGGGCAGTGAGAAGAGCACATCTCTAGGAACCCATCTCCTCCCTCTCAACACCCCAGGAGCACTTGGGTGTTTTCACACTTCCAACTCCACACTGATAATTCCACATTTACCTCCTCCACCCTCAGTCACGAAGAATAGCTGTTATACTACTCTTTTTTTTTTTAATATTACTCTGTTATATTACTTTTTTTTTTTTTTGCCCAGTTTCATGGATACTATGAGAGGAATAGCCATGTAGGAGACAGGTTTTTATTGATGTTGACTTGATGCCATAATTTTATAGCTTTCATAATTCAGCATGCTAATGTTTTGTTCAATATAAATCCAAATGATACAGAATGACGAGCTAAACCTAGCATTTAATTTTCCAAATAAGTACTTGAACATCCTGCATTTTGATACATATGCTAATACCTACTAATTAGAACCATAACAAAGGCTTTAAAGATGGGAATTAGGGAGAGGAACTTTCCAAAGCAGAGTTATTCATTATGTGACAAAACAAACATTAGCACCACTTCTCCCGTGTAATGATGGAAAATATTCTCAATAGGATCTTCTAACAGAAAAAAAAAAGGCAGTTAAGCAAAAAAAATAGGCAACGTTATAAATTCGCAATATAATTCAGTACATCCAACCTCAAGCACTGTTGAAGGAAAAAAAATACTATCTAAATTTCAGCATATCTCAACCAGAACAGAAATCACAGCTTCCAGGCAATACAGAACAAATTTGAGGTAAAGTATTAAAAATGTGCAACACAAACACCATGGAAGGGCCAAATGATGAAATCCATACTTCACTGCAGAACTGCAGCTAGATTCAGCAAAAAATAACCTTATTGTTTTAGACCACTTTAGGGCCAGGAAAGCTTCTATGCTCGCATGCTTTTTCCACAGATGAAAGCATTTTTTACTTTTTATCAGCACTGGAACTACACTAGGCTAACAGGTTGTTTTACAGTAGTCTACGAAAGAAGATGAAGCAATACTGTTTTGCTGAAAAGGAAGATCCTAATCAGTAGCTTGTATTAGCAATTTACTACCAGAGACCACTGAGACTGGGCTAGATGTTAATTCTAGTCATCTTCCTAGTAAAACACCATCAATACAGCTTAAAAGCTCCTTCTTTTGTAATACTTTATTTCCATTCTTTTGTAATACTTCGCTTCCATCAATCATCCCGCTTTCGTATTGAACCCATAAGCAAAATCATGAACATATTTTTAGCGAACAGATGTTGAAATACTTGAAACCTCTTTCAGCGTGTCAGCAAAGGGATGCTATGCTATTGCAATCACAAAGTACACCCTTGTTTTAGCAGGTGACCGGGCAGAGGCTGCTCAGAAACGCTCCCTCGGTGCTGGAAGCTGCCTTGCCTTCACGTTAGGTGCACCGAGTAGCAAGGCCAACCCTTCTCAGCTCGGCTGGGCAGCTCACCTCGGCCTTCTGCACATTTCAAACACTGAAGCAAAGCAGGAGGAAGGGAGAAATTTAAATTTCTGTTCCAGGCTGCTGCTTGCTCTCTGTGTTTGTGCAAATTGATCGGTGGTTGGAGTTTTTCATAATGACAGCTTGAATATTCAAACCACTTTCGGACTGCCTTTCTCTAAATACGCGTCCGGGGGGAACGACAGGACACAGACCCACAACTGAGATAACTTAGATATAACACAAAACACTTCTAGAGAGCTACACATTCATAGCTGAGATGGAATTATCTTGCTGGTTGCTAACCTCTTGTGCCATTTCTGAAGATGCACAAGTCTGCCCTTAGCATCCTCCAACTCCATCAGGTGCGCAAGAGCAAAGCAGACACCCCCACTTGCAAACAGGACGTGCACAGTAGGTTTTTTTGCAGGCACATTCCCAACTTCCATCTTCAAGGAAGATTTGGGAAAGGGGAGAGCAGGCACAAGCCTGGAGCTTTACATAACTGCCAAACCAAACAACCAGCAGTAAGAGGAAGAATGACAACAGTATGCTCCTGATGCTGTTGTCTAACCGGAAGGCAAAGCCAAGAAGCCCCGCAGGAAACAAGGGTTAGAAGCAGACTGCCTTATTTCCCACTGGTTCTCTGTTTAAAAACATCCCCAGTATGCATAAATCAAGATGTCATTGGCAGTGAAAACAGAAGCCCAGCTTAACTCCATAGCTACAAGGCTCTGCTAATCCCTCTCTAGCATTCTCACTAGGGTCCCTAGCCTTCTTTTGTTCTCTTCATATCAAGCTTCGACAAAGAAGCTATGACAATGACACACACAATAAATTTGTATTCGCTTGTCAGACGCGGGGTAAAAATATCTCCCTCACAGGTAGGGTAATGAGAACTGAAGGAACCAGAGGCTACTGTGGCATATGCACAATCATACCAACTTTAACACAAAAATTTAATTACTGCAGCACCTAAAACACTAAGAACACTCAGCTATAATTTAACGCAGATAGACATATCAACTTTTTAAGATCAGCCTTTAGAAAGGCTCACAGCCCATAGAAATATCAGTTATACTTTTTAAATATTGCAATGTGTAGAGAGAAAAGTGTTGTCCTCAGTAAACTTACTGGAGGAAGAAACTGGAGCAATAGAAAGCTATAGTTCTCCCCGATGAAAGTCACATTCCCTTCTTTTGACATAGCTGTGCTAAAAATCCAGATAATCTTATTTTTCTTTTAACAGAATGTATCACACTGAAATCTGACATGGAGGTTACAAACATGTTGCTGCCACAGTGCATCTGAGGAAGCAGGCATTATTTTCAACTTTATTTTTTTTCCTTCCATTCCCACATGTAAACTATTTTCCAAATTATCCAAAGAATTTATCAGCAACTTCTTCATTGACTTGTTTTGGTAGAAGTTAAACTTGCTAGAAGAAAAAGGATGAAGGAGAGGCAGCACTTATAAAAGCCGTGGAGCTTTTCATAATACAGGCTCGTACGAGCTGCTACAGCCTCATTTGCTCCCGTGGCATATGATGAGGTCATTCTTTAGAAGAATCTAATTGCAAGATAAAGCGCTTAATCTTCTCCAAGAGATTTTGGAGAATACAATACCTAAACTAGTCAAGTTCTGCTGTATTAAGAAAAAGGGACCCCACCGGACAGAGCTGCAGTGTAAGATGAGTGTTGGCCACCGTCATACTTTGCAGTTACATTTTGAACAGAGTTAGGAGAATTTGCATCGGATTAGCTAAAACCTATGCATACACTAATGTGTACACAATGGTTTTGCAACATTTTGATTTAAAACTAAAGAACGAAGCCTAGGAAGAGCAGTGGTTTTTCAAAAGCCTTGAGTGAAAATGGTTCCAAGGAACACAAAAAGGTCATTTCCAGCCACTAAACAAACCTGATTTATCCTCAGCATGGTACCAACAAATCAGAGGTAACGTTCGGCTGATCAGCTGTTTGAACTGGCTTTGTTATCAATCACTCTTTGGAGTACCCAGCAGAATTGTATTTTCTTCATCTACTTAGATACTATTTATGTCTCCCAAACAAGACTTTTCTCCTGCATTAACGCCACATAAATAAAATAAAGCTGGAATTACTAAACCAGCAAGTTACTAGCCATAAAGCTTTAAAAATACAAGGTATATTTAGATCACATGCTTACATTTCTCTTGCACATACACAAAAAAAAGTAAAACATGCACCTAATAAGACAAAAAACAGCAATTATGATTCTTTTCTACCATGGATCCTCCCCTTCTGTGGGGGAGAAAATTCACTTTAGTGTTTAAAAGTGAATTTTAAGCGGCAATTATATTTAGGAAAAGCACCTTCAATCCACGACCTTTTTGTTCCATGCTTCCAGATGCTAAAGTAATTCCTACTGAAGGATTAAAATTAGAAACTCTGCTTAAACATTAATGTTATATTGAAATCTTAAATAAAAAATCTCAAAATTACCATAGACTGAATTCAACCCTTCAAATTCTGACAGAAGTTTATTAAAGCTTCAGCTCAGAATACCCAAGAGGAGCATACAAGCTTTAAGTATTTCAACTGTTCAGGAAGCACTACAGATTCAAGTGGGGAAGACGAAGGTCAATGTACCATCTGGCATCTCTGAAAACACAACCCCAATCCAAGCGGCCGTGCTTTTCAGAAAGAGCTATAATAAAAAAGCATGCAGTTACAGATTAGAAAAAACACAGCAGATCGATAATGTAGCTCATATATATATGTATATCCAAGTGGTCTTGTTTCTGTGTTTACATTCCATTCTTGCCAATGTTAAAAACAGACTCTGTCTTAATTCTTGCTTCTTTCTCTGGCATGAGGAAAAAAGCTGGTGTGTTTTCACCTCTAAAAAGCTAGTAATAAAGGGAGAGCACCACAGCGATTCAATGTTAGCATCCTGGGATGCTTCTCATTCTGTAGAATTTCATGTCTTTTCCCCCCAAGAACCAATTTTGTCTTTTTCCCCTCATTATCACTGCATTATCAATATCATTATAAGTCGGTACAACGATTAACATATGTCTAATGACAGCCAAGGTCCCAAAGGTGACATTTCAACAATAGGGAACAGTAAATACCAGAAAGAGCGTGACTTCAGCATCCTTAGGAACTAGATGCTGCAAGCCAGGGCCTCTAAATAAACAGAAGGATGAAACATGCTTAAGAGATGGCTGACTTCATGAAAAATAAATCAGACAACGTTCACTTTAGCCCAAAGAGCATTCACTTAAAAAAGATGAAGAAATTGATCTCTTTTTTTCTGTAAGAGGTAACATGGAAGTACAAATGCAAAAAAGCAGACTGAAAAAGGAGGAGCAAAAGCATTCCACTTGTACCTCCTGAAGTTTTTCAAACTTAAAATCAAATCACCAATTAACATATTTAGTATTTCTGTAGAAAGAACAGGTATTAGAAATGAGCGTTAGAGAACTTATTGTAAAAGGAAGTTTTATTTTTTGTCCCTTTGTAACGATCAGATTCTTATGAAGCATTTCAACTTCCTGTTGAAGCTGAAGGGAGGTATTTGCAAACAGAAGAACAGATAAATCTTTACCATGCTATTTTGTCAATACATTCTGGTTATCCACCTCTGCATCGGAACCATACATAATGCAAAACAACAGCCTCGCAAGCCCAGTATTCCATTTCTGACAACAGCCAACACTGGAGCGATTCAGAAGACTCTATAAATCTCTCAAAACAAAGCTAATTGCCCAACACCATATCCCAAGAGAAATTTCTTCCCAGCTCTTGACTGCTCAGCTTTGATGCATAGACTAAAAACCAGTATTGTCCTAGCTCGTACAGCTCCTGATACCCTTGCTAATGTCGTTAATCTTTACAGAGCTGTACTACTTACCTCAATCTCATAATTTAAATCCTGCAGTGTAACATGGCGCTGTACACAAGAATTCCTCCTAGCATTAGTATTCCAACCTTCTATTGTTATGCAAGACATCAAAATTGCTCTTTATTGTAAAAGTATGCTGCCAAGTCAATTGCCTTGTAAAGTCACTTCTGCCTTGATTCTCCCCCCATTTTTGAACTTGCTTTTCCACATGATGAAGCAGAACAAGAATTTATTTGGAACCTAGTTAAACTGAAGTTCTTCTGGATTTGATTTTGTAACCAGAGCATATTGGAGAATTCATTCTTTCTTTAGAGGTCTGAGACAGTGCCTGCTGTGATACTCACACTGTCATTCTTCCCCTAGACTCCAAAATCTTGGTGCAGAGAAACAAATCCAAAGTGAGATTAAAAAGGAAAGTAACAGTTTCAAGTCTGTGGATGGCTGTCACCTTAGAATAATATTTGTTTTAGCAACCCCCAGTTAATGAGTAGCCCGTGACTCTATGATAACCATTGTCTTCCTTGGAGATTAAGCTTCTTTTTGGACAGGTTTATCTTACAATACTTTTGCTTTGTGTCCTGTGCACTCCACCCACTTCACTGGTCTCCAGGGATTGTAGAGAAAAGAGCCAGGGGATAGTTCCTGTAAGCAGCCACATTATTATTTCAGTGGAAACACGGATACAGTTTGGATTACTTGTTCCCACAGTTGTTTGGTCCTGCCTTTTTTTTTTTTTTTTCAATATAAAAAGTGTATATACTTGGGCATACGCTAGCAAAAGAACAAGGGGAAAGTCAGCCGCTGACTCTGAGAAACTCTATCTTGGCAACGTCCTTTTGCAACAATGCAATATTTTGCCTCTAACACCAAAGCAAAGATGCATTACCCTTCTTATTTTAGCTAATACAGAATCTACTTTGTTTGTTCAGCAATACCAAGCAGGCAAAGTTAACTATCCCCCCCATCTAGCTAGTAACATTGCATGCACCATTTTTAAAAAATACGGGATTTAGAATAGCGGATAGCAGAATTAAGAGGATTAAGGAAAAAGAATTGCACCTTCACATTTCCCTCTGCTAGGAACAGAAAGCTGCAGGTAGTTTGGTTTGCACACGCAGCCTGGCTCCTCCATTACGAGAGCCTCTGACCTCCTTCAAGACTCACGTACTATTCCATAGCTCGTTTAACAGACACACAGCTGGATTTCTAGAGTACTTTATCAGATTTAGATTGGATGTTAGGAGGAAGTTCTTCACTCAGAGGGCAGTGAGGCCCTGGCACAGATTGCCCAGGGAAGCTGTGGGTGCCCCATCCCTGAATGTGCCCAAGGCCAGGCTGGATGGGACTGGGGGCAGCCTGGGCTGGTGGGAGGTGTCCCTGCCCATGGCAGGGGGCTGGAATTAGATGCGCTGTAAGGTCCTTTCCAACCCAAATCATTCTACAATCAACATAAGAATGAGAGCAAGCATAGAGCAGTTACTAAATTCTAACTTCCAAGGAAACAGCAGAGTACAATTCAGCACAAAGTTGCACACTTCAGCTCAATCACATTTACTTTTCCATCACACTATCAAATCAAGCCCTCGAGGAAAAAAATAAAAGCTTTATTCCCCTCTCACATATTGTGCAGTCCACAAAGGGCACGTTGACTGACTTGGTGGTTGGGTGCCCTCAGGTTCAAATCTCACAGCATTTACAAGACACCTGTGCTTCTCCATCTTTCTTAGCTCTTGAGACTGATCAGCAATATCTCTCAGCCTGACTTGTGATACCATCAAATTGCATATATTGATTTTTGGCACACCTAGGACTAGAACCTTTGTCTGTAAAGCGACAGGCTGAAACCATATCCACATGTTAAAATAAAAGCACACTAAGCCCATGATTAGACAAATGCATTATATACAAACCATGGGACAGGAACTATTGGCATTAGGATTAAAGGGAAGGCAATAAAGTTCACCGCCACAGGCAACTAAGGAGCCACACCAGACACCAATGCAGACAGCACTCTGTGAAACTCAGGTAGCATGCTGCAAGCATCAATTCTAAAATGGGCACCTGTGACAAATCTGGACACAGACATTTATCTGGAGGAACGATAAATTGCTCCTTTAGGTCAGCGATCCAGGCATGTATGAATTCCCAGGATCCAAGTTTTGTGCTACAGTTCAATTACAGGTAATGATTCTGTGTACGATGCTACTGTACGCAGCATTTTTACAAAGCTATCAAGGTCTTTGTGATAATAGAAACTCATTACTATTCCTTTATTATACCCATCTAAGAAGCGATGATGTGCATGCTAGCAAAGCCTTATACACACAAGCACTTTTCTTCCTGTATTTGCTTCCTCTTTACTCAGATTCTATGTGCTTGCTCTAAAAGCAAGTGCTGTTGTTCTTCACACCGTGAACCATTACTCTGGTGATATCCCTCATGCACTCTCAGGCTTGCTTCCTTTTTACTGTTTCTGGTTGTACAAATGCTCTTCTATACAGAAAGTCAAATTAAGTGTAAAGAATGAATTTGAACTGTAGCTGTTAAAACACATTAAAACCTTCATGGAAGTTGTAATTCAGAAGTTAAGCAACCTCCATGCTAGCTTAATTTGCGATGCCCAAAGAAATCTTCAACATCCTTTTATTTGACTTTTCTGACTTGGCTCAGAAACACTCAGGATAGCCACCACACCCTTAACAAGTAGAACCAACGTGTTGCATTGAGGCTGGTTTTGTTACAAAGATACTTCCTTCTCAGGACATTTTTGTCAACTGGAAAATAAGAGACCATTTTTTTAGAACACAATGTATGAAAACAGGAATTTAACACATCTAAGTAATAATGTTTCTTATTCTATTTACTTAAAAAAAAAAGTCTACTCACATTTCTGCTGAAAAAGCAAACCAGCAAGTGACTTCATCCTTCAAGGCAGTGGTTTTACTGCCTGTGTTTCAAGAACTACAGAAAATAAGCCTCCCTTAACAAGATGATTAATTAATTTTAAGTATTCCTAACCAGCCAACCTAATAAGCTTTCACTCCACCTGAAACCAAGATGTACTTGACTTAAACAAGAGCCTTGATTCTCTTAACAATGAGGAGAAAAAGCAAGCCTGTGCACATGTGAATAATATTGTACCCACCTGGAAGGTTATACCTCATACAGCAACAGCTGTGTGCATTTCAGTAGATGACTAGGCACATCCTGCCTGAAACACAAGCATTTTAAAAACAACAAAAATACCCTTACAGAGCAATGCAAAAACCAGAAGGCCACCCTTCTAAAAAGTAAGCCAAGCACACTGCCTATAAGCTTGAAGCCAAATACCTAGCAGAGCATTACAGGCTCTAACAGAGCATCTCCCCTTTCAAAGAGGAGTTTCCATCGCAGTTCACACCACCTGCTCAAGCCTCAACAGGCTCAAGCGACTCGTGCCACACTCAGCAGGGTGGGGCAGGAGAGAAACCCACACCGCAGACACTCTGGGGCTATCAGAATGCAAACCCAAGGCAGCATTTTGAATAGCACCAATGAATCTAAGCAAAAGCCTGTGCTCTGCCAGACCTTGTAGTAAAAGCCCATCATATACTTAAAGAGAAACATTAATAAATATATCAGAAATAACTGAAATGTCAGGATGGCCTTCAAAAATTGCTCAAAATCAACAACATCATGATAACCAAATGAGAAAGGAGCAGAATAAGAACTACTGCTACATGCCCATCCACAAGAGGAACACTGCAGAAAGAAACAATACTTCATGCCTGAAAAGCCAGCAGCATAGGGGCACCCAACAAACCCTCTGCCTTGCAAGATTAAGACTACAATTGGGCAAGATCCAGCAAGTGCAATTAGGCTTTCCTATCATTTTTGCTGCTTCTTTTCATCTTTTACCAGCCGAACTTCTTTCAAACCTTCAAGATCAGTTGATGCTGGTTTGAGGAAACGTCACTGCCTTGACAAACAAAAAAGAGACGCAACGAGACCAGTAAGTGTGCCAGGGCTGCAGGTTAGCACACGCACCCCAGCCAGAGATTACAAATAAACCAAGAAAGGGTGGCTCGCAGAACAAAAACTAAGACATGGGAGGGATAAGGCATATCTGAGGATTTTAGATAAACCAGAACATGCGAATACTCCAATTTGTAATCTCGTTGCTATCCTAGAAGAGATTTACATGACCTTAGTAGTGGCAATGGCAGAGCCCACCTGTGGCTTTCTGACTGTAGGCTGGTCAGCTCCTTAAAGATACCAGTCCTTGCTACATCAGCAGGCAAGACTTCCCCAGCCAACACAGAGCTTAGCATTAACCTGGTTTTGCTCAAGACAGTCTATTAACATAAAGAAGCAATACAAGCATACCCCGATGCTGCTTCTTCCTTCCCACAGGACATCTCCTGGTCTAACAGAAGTTCCTAACCCTCAATATGGGCTTGTTCCTCTTATAAGCCATGAGAAGCAGTCGCACACTAGTACTCTGTAAGCCCCAGCAATCATGAAGGCTACAGACCAGAGTCCCAGCAACACCTGCATATCATCAGAGGCAAGATTTACTGGAAAGAGAGCTACTTATTTATCACACCTGACACAAACTTGAAACCGTGGAGTTAACCCTGCAACCTGAGCCCAAGTAGTCTCATCCAGAAAGCAGACACAAAACACCTTGTTGCAAAAAAACAACTCTCTCCAGTTTTATATAGCCTGCTAAGATACATTCTACGGAACAAAGTCTTTCCTGAACAACTCTCTGCTGGTTTAGGAGGCACAATACAAAAGGAATTCTATACTGGGGGATTAAAATTGTGAAATTATGGAGTTCAAAAAAAAAAAGCACACAAAACCTTAAAATCAATCTCAAGACTGCCTCTACACAGCCTGCTTCACACACAATCTGTGCTCTATGTATAAATAACCAGGAAACTTCCCAGGTGAAAGTGCCAGCTATCTATACATTTCAGCACAGAGAAGAAACAGCAATGATCCACCGAAGCCAACAATTCTCAGCGCACCCCTTTCTAACCTGCACAGTGAAAATATGCAGCAGAACTTCTAAAGAGCTTGAGTTCAGGCGCCTGGCTCCCTCTGCCTCTGCCCTATCCCCCAAAGCCGTGGGACAGTTGTTAAAAACACACTCTTCTGCATGCTTGCCTTTTAGCTTAATGGATGTACTCGGTGTTCAGAGGAAGAATTTGATCTATGACAGTCATCCCTGTCTTGATTCCAGTTGAAAGACTAACATTCTTCAGGTCTTTGACAAATTATAGGCATCAGAATTTATACATTTCATATTTTTCAGTGCGCCCAATGCCCACGTAGTCCCTCTTTCCACAGTCATGAACAGTTTTGTGAATTGGATGAAGAACCCACACCGTGACTGGTTTCTCTTGGTTGACAGAATAAAAATAATGACTTCAGACAGAACTTCCATTTTTTTTCCTCCAAATGCTAAAATAATAGCTCTGCTGTTCAGCCATTTACAGTTACACTCATCATTCTAACTCCAAAATTAAATTACCTTAAATTATCGCACGTAGCCTCAGGAGCAGGAAAGCTCCTAGAGTGCAACTTTCTGAAGCAGCCAGTGATGAAACAACAGCTCTTCCTTAAGTAGCCCCATTGATATAACAGCCTTCAGTAATGCTATCAACAACATGATTGCAAAAACAAAATAATTCATTATAAAGTTTCCTACGTTGAAGGAGACAGGCAAAATTTCATTTTTATTGCAGAATAAGATCAGTGGAAAAACTGCTAAGGCAGGCATTTAGAAACTGAACCCAGTAAGCAGATTTCGCAGCTTTATCCCTGTTTTTAGAAGGCAGAACATGGGTTAAAAGCGATGCACGAGATTCCTTCAACAGCATTCCACGAGCAGAGAACCGCATTAAAGTTCTTTAATAGGTCAGCAGTGACTGCAGAATATGCAGATCTGACAAGACCGAGTTCAAACTTGTATACACAGCTATCTAAAAACTGCAGCCCCTTATTATTACTCTTTCAAGTATGCTTGCTCCGGGCCCACATCCAGTAGATGTAACAGATGGAAGCTGCCAGTGAAATATGGCAAAGCTACATAGGCCTGCGTGTGAGAACCAGGCTTCCTGAAAATTGCCTTGAAGCAGACTGCTGGATTCAGCCCGACACCCAAACTTCCACTACCTTCACCCCATGGGAGAGCTAGTGCTCTTCAAATTGGGGTTCTTCTACCTGAGGAGTAGATAATAAATGCTGAGTTATATATAACTATCCAGTTCACTGTCTTTATAATTTAGCCATAAAGTGAATGTGCCAACGTAGGACTGCCACTCTGATGGAGCTCTGAGCTCCTTGCTTGCTCCAAGGCACCAGCATAGGCAGAGCATCTCATTTTCACATATTCTGCAGTTCCTCCATACAGTTCAAGCAGAAGGATACATCAGAAAATCACTACTTATTTAGAGTAATTACCACTAATAATCACATTACTTCATGATTACATTCAATTAATTTAAAGCCTTGCCGCCACCAGAAGAGCATCCCTCTTCTTCCCAAAGGTTTGTGCTCCCACCAGCTCCCTAGTGCCATTAACGTTACTCACGCAGCTACACAAACAGGCTACAGGAACTCATTTAGCTGAAAACTAATCTGGAGAGGAAAAACGGGAAGAGGAAAAAAACAAAACAGATTAGTTTTCAGACAGATGAGCATCTTACCCTACCAGCCTTCATGAATAATGATGCCAGCATAAAATCAGAGAAGGTAACATGGAGATATATATGAGGAAGAACTACTGCTACCCTTTGTGAACACTCAACTCTTTTTCCAAGGAAGTCAATTGTTTATTTTACTTTAGGAACCTTGAGACTGATCTATTCTTCTTCCCCCTAAATAAAACCCTTGCTGGAAAAAGGATGCTCTCAAAATCAAACCAGGATTTATGTGCGTTGTACTGACCAAAGGCAAGTAACTGCCTAAGTGATGCAAGTTCTGTGGTTTGCTAAAGTAACACAGGTTTCAAAATGCAGGATTTCTTTGGCATTTTCTCCAACAAATGCAAGATTTCAATAATTAAATATGCTAGGACACTTCCACAAATAGGGCTCTGCAGCATAAAACAAATACCAAAAGATAACCATGGCAGAAAAGCAACACTCTTAGTAATACACCAAAGCCCTTTCAGAACCAGAGACCCATAAGGGTGCAACAGATGTGAGCAGTTTTAATGGCTCTTGGCCAGTACTGATGCCTCTTCTACAACTGAAGAATATGAGTCTCCAGGGATATCAAACAAACAGCACCTTTCCACTACTATACATACACTGTATGAATTTGACAGGTTAATATTTAACAGAGAAACTCTTTTACCTGTGGACTATGTTATGCTAGTTGTTTTGACAGGTAACTACTGGTTTAGCAGACGTATGGCTCGTGGCTGATAAGAGTACATGAAATAATATTGAAGTCTCATTGGCAGTGAGCTGAGCATGAACTGCTCACAGACAGACCTAAGACTTATCTAGGGAAAACAACCTGGAATCCCACAGGTAACGAGGTTACACCTATAAATAGGAGTAAATAAGGAACATGTGAACATTTCCTGCCCAATGGGACTGGACACGTCTGTTTTACTGGTTCCGAGCTACTTTCAGCTCTTTCAAAGCAGGGAAAACAGCCCACAAAGCCAGGAATTTGCAGGGCATGCAAAGCAGGGGAAACACCTGTCGTGAGGTCAGTGGAACAGCAGAATAGCTTTACACAGTGCAGCTGGGATAGGTGGGAGGTTGCAGCAGAGTTTCTAGGGGAAAAGACTGCCTTATAAAGGCAGGAGACCTTCTTACTGGAGAGGACCGAAGGGGGAAGCATTCCTCATGGCTGCAGCAGCTGAAGAACTTCCAGCATTCTTCCTTTTTATAGCAACATTTGCTATAATTAGGAAGTTTCAAGCAGTACCTAGAATGAAAATGATCAGCTACCTTCATATATAAAGGTCTGTTAGGCACAGACAGCAGCGCTCTTCTTGCTTCAACTGCATTACATAGCAGCCAAGCTAGCAGCTATGCAAACAGCCTAATTTCTCACTGCTCCCGCTACAAGATTCATTCCTTACAATTAATACATCCCGTTCAAAAACAACAAAGATTTAGCCTAACAGCTGTAAATTAGCATATGGGATTTTTTTTTTCTGTCTCAGAACTACAACACTAGTGTGTTTTTTCTCCTCTAGTCCTCAGCTGTTTCAGCTCAGTGCTAGGACTTCTCTGCATAACAATATCACTCATATTTCACCGGCGTGTGTCTTGAACTGGACAGTGTCCTAAGGCCTTATGAGGAAGTTTCTTAAAGACACTGCCATAAAAGCAGTATGGGAGACAGCAAAACAGCAGTGTTCGTGTTGTTTTTCTTCTACCCTTCAAAATCATTGTTGGGATAATGCTGCAAAATCCTGTATCCAAAAAAAGAGTGGAAAATCCGCTAGTTTTATTTTAGGGACCTGACAATTACACCTAAATGAAATAAATGCAATGACACACAGGCCTTCTGTACAAGAAGAATCTGCCAGTGTGCAGACCTAAAGAACTTCTCTTGTGTTGTTAAAAATCTTTAGCATAGCACATACTCTAAAAGATTCAATTTGCACAGCTACGGTACAGTCTCTACAGAACACACTTCCCAGTTACCTGTCCTGGTGAGATGAAGGCTATACTAGGTAGCATATCTGTGGCGTTTGCAATGGATTGACTGACATGACAACATAAATTTGCAAGTGTGAAGGCCGTTATTATATTGAATTAAACATTTTTCAGTAAACAGCTGCATCCATTCGCTGGACAGAGCACCTGAGCAGACTGAAGATGCTTGTGCTGTCTTCAGGCACAAATATTCCCACCAGGAGTTTGCTTCCTTCTTCCATCTGCATTTTTCTGATCTTCCTAGGCCATTGCTTTTCTTACTGTGCTCAAAGCTAAAGATATGGGAGCAGTTTGGCCAGGATATGAGAAAAAGATAACCCTCAATCATTTTTAAGCCCTCCTTTCCAAGTCACCAGGACAACATATGGAGGAACAGATAACTGTGCAGTGAATGGTATGACACTATGGGTAGCTGACAGCATGGGTAGCACGGGCTACAGCTTAAAAACCAAAGACAGGACAAATCCCTGTTGCATACAGCCCCTTCCCTTTTACTCCACTCCCCACTAAGTAAGGGGGAAGGAGCTGTGGGTCATTGTCAAGTCACCATAAAGCACAGAAAGGCAGACAGATAATGCACTGGAGTGGGAGCATGCTAACTTTACAATTTATTTTCTTAGTGTCTTAAATCCCCTTCCCCCAGAGCTGGACACCCTGCTGTCCAAAAGAAAAAAGTTACTGTTAAAATAGTTGTTATACAATAGAAGTTCAGCTATTTTTAGTAAGCTGCTAGGTGCTGCAGCTACCTCAGAAAGTCCTGAGTACCACAGTGAAACCAAGCCATACGGATAAAGATGCTGGCACTTACTGGTACCAGAACCACCTGTAAAAGCACTGGACACTGCAGCCCACGAGTACAAAAGATCTTACTCTGATCCCAGAATAACACAGTCCTCTGATGCAGGTGAAATAGTGATATACCAACAACACAAAATAACCTGCGCTAAAGAGTTCAGAGGGGCAACATTTCACTTCTGGAGGATGCACAGGTTGCCTTGTGCTCAGAGGTGTTCAGGTAAGGATTGAGAAGGAATGCCATCAGCTTTTTGAAACAGAAGCTGGCTTGCAAAGCAAAAAATGCAAGATCATTCTCCCCTCCACGTTTTCTTCACCAACAGTCCCTTTCCGTAGGGCTGGTCTAAATGCTGAAGGCTTTTCCAGTAGCCTAAACCGGAAGAGAGTGTCTTCTGCAGTTTAAGATGCATCTATTAAACTCTTTTGCCATCACAACTATGCTGACCTCTTACAGTTCTCATGGTTGCAGTTATAGTACAGATGTAGCCCAAAATGTCTCATGTTTAACAGACAATTGTTAGTAAAATACCCTGCCTCTCTCCTCTGTTATAAAAGTTCAAAAAAAAAGACTACAGTACACAATCTTTCTTTGATTAGGAAAAGCGTGTTATAGCATTAGACATAACAGTTGAAGATTAACTAAGGCCACATCAGGTTTACTAGTACCATTAATATACTTTTCCTTTGTAATTGTGAAATTTAAAACCAAATTATGAGATTTCAGTTTCATAGCTGAAGGAACAATGCCTGTCTTTGTTGCTCCAGTGAACTTCAAGAGCAGATCAATGCTATTTGTAACACAAACTTCGGAATTTCAAAGTGTAACATAGACCTTTCAGATGCTGGTGACCAAAACAACTAAGCAACAGTGATTTTCAGGCTAAATTGCATTAGAAAATATTTTCTATGTACAACAAAAGTAGAAAAATAAAAAAGGCTCTTTTTTTTTTTTCAATTGAGAATGCACTGAAGAGACCATGGGCTTTCCTCAGCAGCAGTATTAAGGCCGTGCTCAGGAGAAGGGTAAAAGACACTAACCAACCACGGAGAAGACTTGGGGTTTATTTTGATGCTAAGCTGAGGACGTACTGTGACGTGCCAACGGCTCGGCTTGTTCAGCTTCCTTCCCTACAACTTGACCGGATTTTGAAGCACTTGGCCGAGCAGAAGGCAGCACCCAGAGAAGTTTTGCTGTGTGACCACGTAAGCCTATAGCTGTTTGTTAATCCCCAATAAATTCACCATTGTTCATAAGCTCCAGCTTCCGTTTTTGTGTATTAAGCACTCAGAGGCAATCAGAAACACTTGGGCTGCTGCCCTTAGCAGTATGATTAGGACTTACCCTTCCCCCTCCCCAAGAGGGCACAAGCGAAGGGGAGGACCAGCAAGGACTAAAGCAGATCGCACTCTAAATCTTCTATAGGATAAATGTGACACGAGCTTGAAGGGTAGAGATCTAGAACAGAAGCAACTGTTACTGTTGCCTAATTTAACACACTTGCACTTGGAGGTTAAGGTGTCAGTAATATGCAGTTAAAATACAGAGGGTGTTTCTCATACTGAATGCTAAGAAAGCCCAGCTGATAACGTGAGGCATACAAGGAGGGTTCTTGTGAGCAAGCACACATGAAGCTGTAATCACAAAGCAGCACGTTACCAGAGCAGTACAAAACAATAAAGATCAAGGTACTTCGTTAGTGACAATACTCATCCAGGAGAGAGTGACAAGCCCAAGGAGCAGACCAATGCAATTTGCTCTCCAGAGGAACAGCAAGAAACGGCCACAGACTGAGAGGTTACTGGGAGCAACCTGTTTTCCTGCGATCCCTGCAGGTTTTTCTGCAGCCCTTCCCTTCCCACGCAAGGGCCGGGAACAGTTGAAGTTTTCGCTGAAGAAAGGCTGAGCGAGCAACATGACCCAAGCTTCAGCCAGGATAGAGTAATGCCCTCAGTTTTTCTCCACAAACAACAGAAGGATGTTTGCATTTAGACACACGTGCTACCAGCAGCACTAATTTGGGCAGGGTAAGAAAAGGTCTGTCAGGCCTCCCTCCCCTCTCCCCTTCAAAATATCAAGGCTTTGCTTTCCTGCTATGTCCCTCCGCAAAAAATCCCCACAAATACATCTCAGATTTAAAGGAGAAAACCTCAAGCACTGCACTTGCTTTGGTGAGGCAAGAAACATACCAGGAAATAGCTGAGAACAAGCGCGTAATGTACAAGTGACTCAGGATCCATTCCCATTACAATGGGGAAAACAGGCAAGCCTTTTTCCACACGTGGATGGATCCACCCACTCTGGGTAAAAAAAAAAAACACGGCATAAATGCCAATTTTTTCACAGCAGCTTCAAGAAGCCCACAGTATTTCTCATAAGGAAACATATTTTATTGACAGTTTGGCTCAAGTCGGTTTTGATTCTTTTCTGCTTTACAATGTAATTGACACAGAGTAAGTAGACCGCGTAACTGAGACAGTTTGAGTCATCCAAATGTCTTGCACAAGTACTGCGTTCAACTCCTCTGTAATTGCAGCGGACCTTTGACACTTCAGCTTTTACTTTTACAAAGTAAATGAAACAGACCACCTATGCCGTGTGTTAGTTATCAAAAATAGCAAAACAAGCTCGTCATTTACACGAATATTTTCACTAAGACCACGTAAAAATAGCGTAGGCCAGAGGGCCGCGACACAAGCGCTGCGGTGTACGGCATGCCGAGCCTCTCACACATCTCAAATGCTGCATTTCTGCTGCTCTGCGGGCCGGAGGACAGCCCTGCCATCAACATCTACCCCGCTGACACCGAGCGCTCACCCCATTAAACTGGGGGGAACGCACTTCCAGTAAAGCCTAGCTGGTATTGCTGCCTCAAGAGCCGGTCACATCTCGTTTGAAGGTAATTAACGAGTGCCGTACTTTCACTGGTGTTCAGCTGCAGGCAAGAGCCAACACACACCATCTTCCTAACACGCCAGGCCTAGCAACTGTGACAAAATAGGTTTTTACCTCCTATTGCAGGCACATCACATAACCTAGGCCATAAAGACCACTTTCGGGCACAGGATCAAACTACCGTAAAGAAAGAACGAAGGGCAGTGAGCTCCGCCGAAATGCTACTTTTGCTGAAGCATAAACTTGCTGCTCATGCAATTTTGGAGCGAAATTATTCACAGTTCACCCAAGCACAGGTCACCAGCAACCAAGTTTATCCTCCCTTATACACTGATAGTGCATTGGGTCACTCTCAGCAGCTGCACCACCCTCTCCCGTACTGAGGTTTTCAATCCTAAAACCGGCAGCAAAGTGCTTTCTACCTCCTGTCTCTAAGCAATTAGCACCATTAATCCCAGGCCATCCGAGCCCCCTGGCGTGGCTCTGATTTGGCTTTAATCTCCGCTGAGGTCTCTTCTTCCTCCCCACAGAAAGCCACTTAAACCTTGGCAAGCCTCTAGGCTGAAAACAACCTTATGCTGCGGCAATCGCTGAACCGGTAGGAAGCAGGGAGACCCGCGACGCCTGGCCTTCCTACTCCCCCCGAAAAAGGGATGAAAAGTCACTCTTTCAGCCAGCAACCACTCGAGAGACGAGGTGAGGTCTCCTCCACACCTCTTCCTCCCCTCAAGCTCCGCGGGGCTACCCCGGAGAAGCCGCCCTGCCCCTGCTCCGGCGGCGCCTTCTCACGCTCCCTCCCCGCGCCCCGGCAGGACGCAGCCCCGGCTGCCACCCCCACCGCACGCAGCCCGCCCGGCAGCCGCTCCGCTCCCCGCCCCGCCGTCCTGGCAGCCTCCTCGGGGGGCGTCCAGAGGGGGCGCGCGGCGAGGCTGTCCCCAGAGGGGGAGCCCAAAAGGGGGGTGCCCCCAAAGGGCTTCCCAAACGGGGTGCCCCCCCCCAAAAGCGGTCCCAAGTGGGGGGTGCCCCAAAAAGTGGGTTTCCCCAAAGGGGGTGCCCAAAATGGGGTGCCCAAAAGGGGGCCGTCCCCAAAGGGGGTGCCCCCCCCCAAAAAAAGAGGGGTGTACCCCAAAAAGGAGGGGGATCCTCCCCGCGCCTCGCCCTCGCCCCACTCACCCCATGAGCCAGTCCATGGCTGGGTCCCGCCGCCCCGGGAGGCTCCCCTGGGCCGCCGCCTCCCTCTCACCGCCGGCTCATGAGGTCCCCGCGGGGCCTGGCCGCGGCTCGGGGCCGCCCTCGGCGCTGGCTCCCGGCCGCGCTCCGGCTCCGTCCCGCGGCGCCCGCGTCCCCTCCGCGCCGCCACTCGCGCACCGGGGCGGCCGGAAGTAAACACACGGCGCTGGCACCGCCCCGCCGCCAACCCGGAAGCGCCCCCTCCTCCATTTTTTGCCTCCAGCCCGCCCCCCCCGGGGGCACGCTGGGAAATGTAGTCCCGCTCCCCCCCCCCCCCCCCCCAAGCCATTTGCAAAATGGGAAGGATGTCCTGCTCTGGACAGATCTGCTGGGGGTGTCCACACGCTTTGGACACCTGTTACCAAAAAACTGTGTTACGGGTGGTTGATAGTTACATCCTAGGACTCTCTGCAAGCTCATTCGTGCTTGAGATCACCAGGTTTCTGAGGGAAGCACCATCTTTTGGAGGCTGCTTGAGAATCAACAATACTGTGACACTGTATTTTGGAATGAACTCCCCAGTGAAATTTGCTGGGAATCCCTTTTCACAGCACATACGTGTTTTATTTTGCCACTCTCCTATAATACAACTTCACACTGAGAATTATTTGGGTATCCAGTAATGTAATATAAAAGAAAACAGAAGACCAGAACTTAAAAATACGTGTTGTATGTGTTCAGGTTGAATATTTTTCTTTAACACCTACACTTTTTAATCCTTTATACTTTTAGCTACCCTTGCACATACAGAATGTACCAGAGAGCAGGAAAGAGGTCTCACACTAGCAAAGCCCCACACACTTTACGGAGTTTTTGGGACAAAGATTTTTTACAATGTTTAAAACACCAGATCAAACCATCTGCAGAAAATAATTATCCTTTATGCAGACACTTGATCCAGTCATTATCTGCAAACATTAGAGAACAGATGTCCCTCATTTGAATTATGTTTTCTTGTTGCCCTTTGTTAGGAGCACTTTTGGCAGGGCATTTAAGGATGAGCTCTATCCAATTTTACTGTGGGGTGCATTGTACCCAGGGTAGGGTGTTCAGTCATATGACACACATCTTAAAGCAGAGATGACTTCTAATACAATGAGTTTGTCATGTCACATTAGCTGTTTTCCTCCTGATTGTATCAAGAAAAACATACAGCAACTGGCACTGGGAGAATTACTGGTGCAAAAGCAACTCAGGAAACTGACAGCTATTTTATTAATATTTTGTAACGTACTTTGCAGTGTCACAAGGCATTTATGTATATCTCTCTTAAAATGATTATTTTATAATTTCAGTTGTCAAGTTGATACTGCAGACAATATAGCTACTGCTTTTTGCCTTCTCCCCTCAGCCATTGGAAACCTTAGAAATCCCTCTGGCAGAGCCACTATTTCACATTCTTCCCTGCTGAGACATCTCTCCATCAGCATCTCTGAAGAGCAGAGGATGTGTCAATCCAATAGCAGTCTCCAGTGGTTGTCCTGTAATTCTCCTTCTGTTTCTAAACCCTCTGAAAAATGCATTGCAGCCTTTATTTGTTTGACAATAGCAAGCCTAGCAGGCTGTAGGGCTCTTTTGTGCCAGACCCTATGCACGTTTTAGCAAAAGGTTGGTCCTTTTCAGGGCAACAGGCTTGCAAGAGTCTGCATGTCTTGAATATAAGATGCTTTACAAGAGACAATGCTTGTCATACAGATGTGATAGGAAGGGTAGTTACAGGATAGCATGGATGTAGGGCTATCCCGGTCTACCAGAGAGCTCTTTTAGGTCCCATAACCCCTGAAGAGAGGTCCTGCAGTCCCCAACCTGGCTCTGGGTGTCTGAGAGCTGCCTTGGAATAGTCACTCTGAACGTTTCCTTCCTTATTGTTCCCTCACGCAGTTCTCATGACCAGATTTGTACAAAACAGTACATCTGATAGTAGTGCAGACAAAGTCTGTCGTATATAGCCGATATTCATATTGTCTTTCCAGTTGGCTTCTTTGCCCAGCCAGTAATAAAGCAGTGCTGCAAGGGACAAATGGCTTTGAGGAAGTAATCAAGGCACCAGGCTCTCTGCAACTGTCTTTACTGCCTCGGATTTTATTGACATTGCCTCCTGCAGCAGGAACAGCGCAAGGCACAGGTGGGCAAACATCGACTTAGGCTGCAGAGCACTAAGGAGTGGAAGTGAACTTTGCGCCCTTGCTGGCATATTGCATCAGAAACACCTGTCCCTCCTCCACATCCCACTATTTGGTGTGGGGCCAAGGGGCCTCAGAGCTGATACCTCGACAAGAGCAACAGAGCAAAGAAGCCAAATGGTTTCAGGAGCTTTGCACGGTCCCTTTTCTCTCCCTAAGTGTGGCTGTGGTTATGGTTAAGGAGCAGGAGAAAGCATTGATGTATCAGTTTTTCTCTTCTTGATTTGAGGCAACATCATTCCCAGGGAGCTCAGCTTATTCTGGGCAGCTGAGAAGCCTCGGCAAGCAGAGAAATGTGAATTGATTTGCCTGGCTGAAGGGTTTCTAGCGCACAGGGATGCTGTGCAGAAGAGAATCAGAGAAGGTGATGGCTGCCCTGACACAGAGGGAGCAAAGCATCCTTCAGCAGGCTGGAAATCTGCTGCTCAGATCCAGACCTTCAGCTACAGAAGGAACTACACATTCAGTGAAAGATGTGACAGACCGATGGACTTGGGATCAAAATGGTGTGTTTGTGAAGTTCTAAATGCAGCACTGGCTCTTTAAGTCAAAAACATCCACATATTCCTTCCCTGGAACAAAATGTCTTTGTCCCTGTGCATGAAACATGTTATGGTTCAAATTCCTGCAGAGCCACTAGAAAAAGCAAAGTGCATGAGTCTGACAGCGTGGGCCTGCCTGCAATGTGATCGTTAATCATGCTGGATATTAATAACAGCATCTCTTCTTGGTTGGAACATTTGATTTTTTCATAAATAAACACCGTGAGTGGTTATAAATATTGATTGCTGCCAATAATAGTAAGACATTTTAGATATTGTCTTGCAACTAGGCTATCAACCATGCTGAGGACCAGACTGAAAAAAAAAAAAAAAGGTATATTGAACCCAACTAGCTAGGAAACACAGCTTGTGTTTAGATGCCTAAGAGAGGGCTGAAGCTCTGGGGAGGCGTGCTGAAAATCTGTGCTTGGGTGTCTGCATTTCCAGAGATGCTGACGAGAGTAAATCTCCAGATAAAAATGTTCTCAATCTCCCAGTCACAGGAGAAAAGAAATATTGGATGTTTCCTCTTTTACTGAACAACTTATGAGTGGATGTTAAAGCACGAGACTAGTGGTGACTGAGCTTTATTTCCCCCACACACACTAATTGAGTATTATTGAGCAATACCTTCCTCATGCCTCAGTTTCCACATCTGGAAAATAAAAGAAATACTTCCCTCTACATCAAAAGTCTTGTGAGAAATGATGGTAAATGCTCTGAAACCTTCATTGCTTAGGAATGCTCAAAATTAAGTAGGTATCACTGTTCTTCCTACTGAGGGATAATGGCCATTTGTGAGAAAACAAAATTATGTTGAAGTGAATGGTAGCTAAAAGTTTGAATTGCAGCTATGAAGCTTGGTAAATCCCGATGCCCACCATGAGGCTGCTCTGGACCACGGTTTGGGGAGAGCTCTGTAAGCCTGATGAGCACAGGTTTCCTCTTGGCCCTGTGCTGGTGCTACCACAGCGTTGTGGGCAAACCATGCCACGCTCTCATTTAGCCCGACCAGCATCAACCAAATTGAATATTCACTCGGAAAGGAGCAGCAGGATTGGCACATCAGATCCCATACATCTCGCTGTAGGTGATGTTGCTTTTCCTCACTGATAAGCTCTTCCCTAAGTGTATCCTAACCACCTGCCTGTCTCAGGGCAGAGAAAGGGGCAGGAGGAGGGGAACAGGGGATCCGTTTTCATACTGGGAGGAGAATATCCACTTGTGGGCTGCCTGCAAGGACAAGGTGGTGCACAGAAGTGGAAGGCAGGGATCACCCATCCCCACTGGTTGTGCAGGAAGATGGAGACGCTGCCAAAAATCGCATTACTTTCCTAATGCTGCATCTCTCTCCCACATGGCAAAATTCCCCCTAGGCCTCTACCTCATAAAAACCAACCAACCAACCAACCAAAAAACCATGAACACAACAAAACAAACCCAGCAGGCAGCAGAGGAATGGGCTGAAGAATTTATTTAAGTCTGTTATTTGGATGCTTTTAAGCAAGCATCCTTAGCTATTATTTGCAGAGGCACAGGACAACTTTCTGGCTCCTCGAAGGAGCACGGTGCGAGGGCTGGTGCTGTGTCCCCCCCATCTGCACCTGCTTCTTCTGCAGGGTAAGATTTATCCCTGCAGAAGCCCCAGATTTGCAAGCTGTGGGGACAGCAAAGCTCCTGTGCCGGAACCTGGCCTTCGTTCCTGGTGGTCTGAGAGTCAGGATGGGGGCTCAGCATCCTGCCAGTGCCATCCAGCCCAGTGCAGGATTGGTGCCCGCGGTACAAATGAGGCCTCCCATGCCCGCATGGAAAGATTCCCAGCCCCCAGCGATTACAAAGGGTGCCTGGCAGAACAGGAGTCTGTTTGTCTGCCTTGCTCTGCACAAACAGTTGCTTCTGTAAATACGTCTCACATGAGCAATTAGCCCCGACAGTGACGAGGTCCCATCTCTGCCGAGCGGTTCAGGGAAACTGCTCTTTTGCTGGCATTGAAGACGAGCTCAAACAGCCAACTGTCCCCAGCCTGCCACCCTCCTGGGGAGACCATAGGTCTGCAAAATGTTCCCTTTCTGCTCCAGAGCTCGGTGCCTCAGTGTGACATGTGTGATGTGACCGTTCTCAAAGCAGCCCCCAGGTGATGATAAGGCAGCGCCGAGCATGGGGCTGCTCAGGGAAGGGGCACACATGGCTCTTCAGCTCCTCTGACACCCTGGGGGCAGGGAGAAGTTATTTTAAGGCCACAGGAAAGATTATGCTGTGAAATTGAAGCTGTCTCCCACCGTGCTTGGAAAGCACCCAGCCCGGCTCAGCAGCCACGTGTATCACTGACTAAATGCAATTGTAATGATTTCTCCTTGCCCTCCTCCCCAGCCTTCCTCATCTTGCTGGCATTTTTCTCCTCTCTCATCTTGCGCAATTAAAACACAAAGCCAACCCAGGAAAAGCAGTAATCAGTTATTATCTGTGCATATTTGCAATGCCAGGTAAAGACCTCAGCTGGACGGCAGTGCCAGGCTCTGGCCGTTGCAAACCACAGCCTGCCTCAAAGAGAATTATTAATTCAGAACCCTGGGACATGCTGGCCCCATGTCTGGAGGGGAGATGTCAGACGTGATGAGAGCATTGTGAGCAGCGTGCCCTGATGCACAACCCTCCTCTCCTTGTACTGTATGCCATGCTAAAAACAAAAAGGGAAGAAGCAGGGGGAGGTGGCCGGGAGCTCACCCCGAACAGGAGCTCTCTAGGACTGTCTGAGCACATCCCGCATCCCACATTGCTGAGAAAGGGAGCTTTTGCTAACGCTGCTACTCTTTCATTTCTGCCCGGCTTGATCTCAGTTCCTCTTTTCTAAATCTTTCCAGTAGCAAACACCTGTTTTGGGGAAACTGAGGCCGAAATGCTCCTAGACTGCTATCACTTGCTCCTATACTGGTATTACTGGAGTCCAGCTGCAAGAGTACACGCTGTCTTGCAAGACTGGTGCAAAACCCACTAAAAACAGTGACACGGGTGCTTGCTAACATCATTGGCAACAACAGAAAAGCCACATTTGCTTTACTATGCTAGAAAAATCTCTTCACTTGGTCTTTTTTGGAAGTGGGCGAGATGGAGCAAGAAGACAGCGTGGTCCCTGGTGCAAACCTGCGCTCCTCAGGGCTTGGCTTCCACAGAAGACTCAATGGCACCATCTGATGGCCATCAGAAGAGCAGGAGCCCTTCCTGCAGCCGCGGGAGGAAGATTTCTGCCAGGGTCGCTCTCAAGCAATAGCACGGTTTCTAGCTGGGGCAGATGGGGCGGTGGGCCTGGCAGAGGGAAGTTCAGGATTTGGGAGGGGTGAGGAGGGTTTGGTGTTTGGAAGGTGGCTGTGTGAGGCCCTCTTCATGCAGGTGGTTTTGTCCTGGGCCAAGACCGGCAGGGATTCGTTTGGTAAGTCACATTTCATTGATTTTTCTATGTATAGGAAGTGTTGATTTCTCCAGCAAATGCAGTACATGAAGGTCAGGTTTATTTCATGTCTAGTTTGTAGCATCAGCAATGGAAGGTGACCTGTCCTCTTCCTCCTTGGACTCAGAGCTGTGAGGGCAATAAGTGCCAGGAGTCAGCTAAATTCTGGCCCCCGCATGCAATTATGTGCTAATGTGCATGAAATGCAGGCGGGTAGGATGACGGCAAGACCCCTTTGTCCAGGGCAAGTTCCTCAGATGTAATGAGATCCAGTGGTGCCATGAGAGAATTGCCACCTAGAGCAGATGCCACGGGTCATTGCCTTAGGGCTGTCATTCGTACATGTGAGATCAGCTGAAATAAGTCCTTGGAGTTTATCTTCACAGGGGTACAGAAATCCACCTGTTGGTCCTTCTGGAAGATCAAGCATCTGCTCCTGCATCCCATCTGCAAACCAGAGCCGTGGGAGCAATTTTTAAAGGAAAAACTCTGGTTTTGAGCATGGAGATTTCCTCTGTCCACTCCGCAGGCTGTTGTCTACAAGTCCACCCCAAAAATGAGAGACTTCCCCATGCGAGCCCAAACCTGCCTCCAGGGAGAAACCACAGCTATGATTCAAGGAGCAGTGTGAAGGTGACTGGTGCCAGGTACGAGGTTTTCTCCCTCGTGGACAGTCACCCCTTCCCGGGAGGTTTTCTCCCTTGTGGGCAGTTGCGCCTTGCCATGATGCAAGCATCACAGCTCTCCTGCTCAGGGCACTGTGGGCTTCTTTGGCCGCCTGCTTCTTATTGTGGTTGTTGTCAAAGTCTGCTTCCTGGGTGGAGCTGATGGATGCAAGGGAGGGCTTGATCTCAGTCTGCTTCTGGCAGCTGGCAGAGCACTAATGTTTGCAAGGCTCATTAGTCATTTATGAAGCATACCCAGGCACCTGAAAGTCTTCCTGGGGATGCGGGGGGAGTGAGGTAGCCCATTTGGTAAGGGGCCAGGCTGCAAACTGTTTGTGTCATACCAAGGCAAGGAGCCCTGGTTCCTGGCTGTAGCTCTACCAGCCTCTTTTGACCACCTTGTTGTTCCTCATGGTGCCACCTGGCTGCTTGTGCAAGGTGGACCTGAACAGATGGGAGAAACAGCCTTTGGGGTGCAGAGTGGGGTTATTTACTCTGGCACAGTGCTGGCAGCATTCACAAAACTCCTGTGTGCAAGGCAAAAGTCCCCGCAAACAGGGCAAGGCTGGGCCCCTGTCTGTTCTCCAAGGGAGAGTGCCCAGGTAGGACGAGAAGTAGCAGCATCCCCTGCCCTGCTGCCTCCCCCTCACCTCAGAAGCGTTTCCCTTCAGAGGCAGTAGAACGCTGCTGAGTTGACCATTACCATAAGCGAGTGCTGCCTGGCAGATGAGCTGGCTTATCTGTGAGCGCCGCCAGGTGAGTTTGCACAGGGACGCTGCTGCCACCTGCTTCCCGGCTGGCACAAGTCACGCCAGCACCTCTGTGAGCTTGGGAGAGGGAGGACAGAGAAGAGGCCCTGGGCACATCGCCTTCACAAAGTCCGTGCCGTGGATGAGCAGAGACCACATGGGGCTGGGTCCCGTGCAGGGCACCAGGGGTCCTCCACCCGTAACCCCCTGGGAAGGGGAGATTGCACCTTCCTTCGAGTTTGTGAAATGCCCACTGTGGCTTTTCCCAGCACACGGACAGCCAAAGCACAGAGGCCAGGCTTAGCCCCCATCCTTCTCACCACAGTCCTGGCCCCCAGCTCCAAGCTCCCCCTGGAAGCATGTTCCTGGAGGCCACAAAGGAGAGGCAGAGCAGGGAGAGGCAAAGAGCTTTCCTGAAACTGCAGCCCTGGGGGGTCATGCAGGGATCGATACTGCACTTCCGAGAGCCTCCAGACTCCTGGATCAGCGATAATAGAGGAGTGAGCTCATTGCTAAGAGCTTTGGTGGGTGCAAGAGCCAAGGGCAGGCAGTCCGGGCGGGAGGAAGACTTGATGCTGTCTCTGCATCTGTCAGCAGGTCTGCCTGGCGCAGCCCTGGGCTGTGGCAAGGCGGAGTGCAGGGCCAGGAGGATCCTTTTTCATCGCTTCTCAGCACATGGAGCAATCTTCTAGTGAGGAGGGGGATCAAGGCTTGGTCTTTGGCCAGGTGCTGTCAGACGTGCAGCTGAGCGGCTGTCAGAGGTGGAGCAGGTGAAAGCACAGAGGTTACGTGAGCCAGATGACTCCTTACAGTTCCCTGGGTTATCTTGCTGGCTGCCTCCCTTTCAATCCACTTTGATATAAAATCATAAAATCAGTTAGGTTGGAAAAGACCTTCAAGATCACCAAGTCCAACCATCAGCCTGACCTGATGAGTTCCAGGACTAAACCATGTCCCTTAGGGCCACATTCATGCCTCTTAAATAACTCTGTCTCTTAAATAGCTCTTAAAACACCCCATTAAATAACCAGAAGGAGGAGATTTCCCATGCCATAAGAGGTTATTCTGCTACCTAAGAGATCTCAGTGCTGATTCCTGGCTGCCTGGCTTTGGAGGGGTGCAAGGCACTGGGGGAAGCAGCTTTTCCCTCCCCTCACAGCACCCAGGGCTGAACCCACTGTTCCCTTGGTCACACCGCAGCAAGAGGCAGTGCTTTGACTTTGTGATGTACATGAAGCTGAAGCCAAGCCTTGAAGTCAGGTCTGTGGGTGCTGAGAGCTGCAGCATTATGGGTCACACCATAAATGATGGGCTGAGCCAGGGAGGACTGCTGAGCTCCTGGTGCTTGGATCTGGAAGGCAACGGGGACCCTCCACCCCATGGGGACAATGAAGGGGACAGGCTGGGACGCATGCACAGTGAGACACTGAGCAGCGCTCCTGGAGGATCCGAAATGAGGGTGAACTTCCTTTCCCATCACCTGGTGTTGCACGGACAAAATTTTGGTGGTTTAACGAACCCTGAGAGCTGCCAGGAGCTGCCACTAGAGGCTGCTCGCAGGCTGGTCCCTGCCGGGGCTGCGGGGCTCTGCAGGGTGAGGACACAGCTCCTGGCACGGCTGGGACCCCGCTCGGGGCCCAGCTTTGAGGCAGGTGCTGGGGAAAGCTGTCCCGGAGGGCTCTGGGGTCCTGCTTCCCTCTGTCCCATGTCCCCAGCTGCTGGGCTTGGTGCTGCAGAGCTGGGGACACCGGGGCACAAGTCCCCAGCTCTCCCGTGCAGGGCTTTGCGGGGTGGCTAGCTCATTTTGGATGGATGGATGGATGGATGGATGGAGAAGCTCTCCCCACATTAGCAGCACAGGATCAGGCTCTTAGCATCTGTGCAGAGGGCAGGGCGGTGAGGAGAGGTACCCCGTCCTGAATCCAGCCAGACTGCTTGCACAGGCCCACCTGGCAGAGGGATGCTGGGGACCACAAACTCCACCCAACAGGGCTGCACGGAGCCATAGGGCTGTAGCTGGGGCAGATCTTAGCACTTCTCTCTCACCTGTGGATTAAAGCAGCCTCTTTCTTCACCACCCTGTGCCACCACCTCCCTGCCATCAGCACATGGGGGCCACAAAGTCCTCACCCGGTCCGGTTCACCCCTTTATTGCCTGGCCTGTGGTGCACCTTCCTGTGCTGCTGCCTGTTCCCGTGCGGGTGGGTCTGTTTGCATGAGATGGGTGTGCACGAGTGTGCATGCCGGTGCCTGTTTTCTCAGTGAGGTAATCCTCCAAAGCGGAGTGACCCGGGGAGATAATGTCAGCCTATTACGCATGCCAAGGAGCCAGTGGGTGCAGTAGGTCCTGCCCCGACGGTGGAACGGGGGAAGAGCGATGCCGTGAAGCAATAGGGTAGGGAGAGGGCTAGAGCCTGGAGGAGAGAAAAAAAAAAGTGGAGACCGTGGGGGTGAAACAGCGGCAGGAGAAGAAAATGATGGCCATCACGTCACGGCAGGCGCACACCAGCCGGGCAGTATGCAGCTCTGTTCCCAGCACAGCTGGCTGTGACTCAGAGAGCGCCTCCGGGGAGCAAACCAGATGGGGAAGATGGTGTCTTTTTCGGTTCTGGTCACTGGAGCCACTGTTTGAAGCGGAGGAGGCCTGTTGTAATTTGCCAAGGTGTTCTGCAGACACAACAGCATCCCCTGGACAGTGAGGCGGAGAGGAGGGAGGGCTGCAATTAACGGGGGCTGTGGCAGGATGGGAACATCCAAGGGTCTGGCTGGATTTGGGCACGGCCAGCTCCATGCCAGCATTCAGCATGGATGCCCCAAAATGCGATTTTTGGGAGGCATTTTCTCTTGCCCACGCAGCTTCCCCCTGGCAGGCCACTGAGCAGGAGCAACACCGTGGGGCCATCAGCGTGGGAACATGATAAATGGGGGTTGCAGCATTTGGGATCGGGGCAAACATATTTAGCGGTAAATCCATGGCAGGGTAATGACCTCTCTTTGCAGAAGACAGCTTGATTAAAAAGAAATAAATAAAGCATCTTTAAAGGAGAGGCGAGCGAGAGACACAAACCCCATCCTTGGGGCGATGCAGACGGATGAGTAATGGGGCCCTTTGAGTAAGTGCCTGCCCGGCCAGCTCTGAGTCACTGAGCAAACAGCACCAGCCTGGAGCCAGCAGCAGGGCTATTCTTAGCCACTCGCCTGTCAGGAGCTGCTGCTGAGGGAGAAGAGGCAGGTTAGGGGGTGTTAGTGGAAGGAGGAGGGGTGAAACCATTTGCTTTCCAGCTAAAAAGCACCCAGGGCCAGCCCGCTTGCTTGTTTACGGCAACCCAGCCTGGAGATGGCAAATGCAGGGATGAGGATGCTGCCACGCTCCGATGGAGTTTCTCAAGGGAAATAAAACACCCGGGGCTCTGGTAGCTCCTCGGTCACACACATTGCCCAGAGGGACCTGCAGGTTGGCAGGGCACGGCTGAAGGGGGAGAAGAATGCCTGGTGGGTGCCCATCCCGCCTCCCACCCTGCTGCAGGTCGGGTCTCGGGGCCGGTGGGCAGCATGGATGAGCGGTGCCCCCCCTGCTCCCCAGAGCATCCCCCTGCCACCCGCCCAGCTCCCTGGTCCCAGGCTAAGCCTCCCCAAAGCGACCTTCTCAGGGCACTCTGCCATCCCCGCCGCAGCCAGAGTTGCATCAGCGGTGGAGACGTGGTGGAGGGTGCAACCCGCTGCCAGGTGCCACCGAGACCCAGGCTCGGCTGCGCTTGGGCTCCTGCTAAATAAAGGCCATCCAGTCATACTGGCTCGAGCTGCTGGCTCAGCCCAGAAGCCTGGAAAACTAAATGACATCATCTGGGTACCGCTGACAGACGGTATTTCCACTCAGACACCGAGCGCAGGGCTCTCAGCCAAAGAGAAGAGCGTGGCTGGGGAGCAAAATGAAGGCGTTGAAAAACATCTCCAGTTTTGGGGTACCCCCTGTTACTGCAGAGCCACTAGCTCTGCCTGCCAGGCAGGCTCTAGCCTGCCACTAGCATCCCCTCCTTTCTCCCATGCCACCTGTGTCCATAAAATGGCCCCTCCAAATGGCAGGGACATCCCTCGTGCTGGGGTGCCTTCTGCTTGGTTTGTGGTGGGAAGCAGCTTGCACCCCTCTCCCGGTCAGGCTGGTGTTCCCTAGGACGCTGGCCCAAGCTGCCTGGCTCTGCAGTCCACCTCAATGCTGTCCCCAAGCTTGTCTTGCCTCCTCTCCCCCTTTCTGCCCGCAAGTCACCCTCGTAGGGTGATGCCCATCACTTGGGTGCCTACCTCCACTCTTACCTGGGGCTCCCCAACCGAACCCAAGCCCTCTGCACCCAGCAGGGACCCCGGCAGCGTCTCAGCTCTGCCAGGGTTAAAACCAGGCAGCGTGGTGCATCGTGAATGTTATCTGCATCTGCTGCCGCTGAGAGCAGGGTGTCTCACCGCCTCGTGCCGTGGCACTGTGGAAGAGAGGAAGGCAAGCAGCCATACGAAGCATCCCCCTGGCATCCCACAGGAGAGGACCTGCAAGGGGACCAGGACCCTTTGACAGGACGGGATTAGGGGCCGGGACTTCCCCCAGGCACACTGCCTTCTTGTGTGGCCTCTGGCAAATAGCCTGCCGTCTTTGCTCCAGGTTTCCTATTTGCAAAAACTGGGCTGAGTGTGATCCTCCTCTGATTTGCAGAGCAATCTGGGACTGGTAGAGCCGATCCTCATCTGCAGGGGTACATGGGAAAGGAAAAATCAAGCCCAACAACAATAATTACTTTTCTCCTTCCCATGGGTGTTGTAAGGATTAGCTCATGTTTAGCAAAACTCGCTCTAAGTGCTAAGCATTATTAATGTCTTGGATTGCTGCAGGAGCAAATGTGGCTTTCCAGGGAGTGACGTTTTTTTTCCCCTTTGCTGGCATGGGGCTGCAAGGGAATCATCGCATCCCAAGGTAAGTGTCATCCTTCTGCTGCTGGGGCAGTGTCTGCAGCGCAAAAGCAGTCCTCACATCTGCGGTCCTGAGTCCTCCCAGGAGATGAAAACGCCTTGTGGTTCAGCCCCAGCAAACACCCCGTTAACCCCAGCACTATGGGAAGGGCCAGGGGGTCCGCTGCACCCTCTGCTGCCACACTGGGGACATCCCAGCCGCAGGGACCTTTGGGGACAGCACTGGCTTTGGGTGACCCCTTCTCCCCATGCTGACTCAGCCATGCCCCCGCAGTGGGTGGCCGCAGCCCCGGGTGGGACGCAGCGAAGGTAGAGGCAGCGCTGGCTGGCGAGCTTTCAAAGAGGCCACAAGCTAAATAAATAGACGGCAGCCCTATTCCAGTGGCTGCTATATTTAGTGCAAGGAACATTTATTTATAGGCTTGGCAGCCATTCCGAGTCAATAAAAGCCCGAGAGCTGGAAAAAGGACGTTCCTGGGTTTCTCGTTGCAGTAATGGTTTGTGCCGTGCAAACCGCAAGGAGGGGCAGGGGGAGGAAAGTGCTCAGCGGCTGCAGCGGGGTGAGGGGAGTGGGTTCGTAGGAGGCAAGGGGATCTAGCTGGGGTGCAGCCTCGGCATCTGCTGGGGGCTGAGTATCCCCTCTGTGCTCCATAATAATAATCGTGTGGCTCAATGAGTGCCACAGCTTTCTGGAGCCAGCACTGCGGGGAGCCTGCTTACGGCTTCGCCTCCCTCCAATGTAAACTCCTGGCAGGGGACGCGAGGAAACGCTCTTGCGAGTCTCTGCTGAAACGGTGCCGCCAGCATGGTGGGAGCCACGGACCATTATACACCCTCAGCCTGGTTGTTCGCCTGTCTGTGGGTCCACAAACGCCCCAATTAGTTTTTATCCCCCTGCTCGCTCAGCCGTGACGCTTATTTCTGCTTCGAATTAATCCAGCTCCAGCCATGGGGCCCTATAAATACGTGTGGGTCTGGCTGTGTGTCCAGCTCTCCACCGGGTCTGGTGGATGCAGCCAAAAATCTCTCGCCCTCCCCAAAACAGGACCCTCCAACCCCATCCCAAAAAGCCCCCCCATAAACCAAGGCCGACACCAGCTGTTAAAACACCTATTTGGGTATTTATTACAACACGCTGTTCCAAAATACAAAAAGAAAGGAAAAGAAAGAGAGGGTAGAAAAGCCCTGCTGCTAGCAGCTGCTGGAAATAAATAAAGAGGGAGCAGGGGCTGGGTGTCTCTCTGGGTCCGAGGGGGAAGAACGGAGCCACCTTTGGTCACACCAACAGTGGCGGAGGGAACGTGGTGTGGCTGGTGGCCAGAGCATCTCTTCCCTGCTCAGGACCCCCGCAGTGGATGCAGACCCCGTCCCCATGCTGTGCTCTCTGGGGAAGGGCCCGATCCTGTGGGGATGCTGGCGGGAGCTAAGCCGCAGGGGCACCTTCCTGCTCCCTCCCCGTCCACCCCGAGCGCGGGTGAGGTAGGAACGGTGACACCGGAGCGGGACCCCAGGGGTTCCCCATGGGATCCGGAGAGTGGGGCGAGACCTGAGCTCTGGCATGGTCTTGGAGCAGCCCCAGGGATGAGTCCAGCACGGGGTGATGGGAAGGAGCCCAGCCCACGACGAGGCGAAGTCGCGACGGAGGCAGCAGACGGTGTCTGGGCTCCTGGGGAAGGGCAGCGTTAAGCCCCTGGGACTAGGCTGACCCTCCCGGGGCGCATGGTACAGGGCGTGTTTCACACCGTGGTGCAGACGGGGTTCCTCTTCCCTTCCCCTCATGTCTCCTCCTGGCACAATGTTCCCCTTCCAGTCACCCCAAAATTTCTAAGCTGTGTAAGGATGGGGATAAAAAAACAAGGACTGGGCTCTGCCTGCTTGCGGCACCCTGGTTTATCAGTCCCAGGCGGAGGGAGGCCACTTGAGACAGAAAGACCCAGGGCACCTTGCTGGGACAGAGCACCAGAGCTGAGCGGGGCCTTGGCAAACCCTCTGACCCACACCCCGCACCCCTCCGGGTGAAGCTGCAGCCTTGAGGTGCAGCCAGAGAAGAAGGCGAGAGGACCACGAGCTGGAGGGAGCTGCCTCGGTGAGCTGGATGCTCCTCGAAGCTAACACTTGAACCATTTCACCAGGTAACTCCCCGTCCTTGGTGCCGGCGGGTTCCTGCCCCTTGCAGACAGGCAGCAGAGTGGGGGAGAGGAGCCGCGGGAGGGAAGGGAAGAGTTAAGAGAATGGGTCTGCCCTGGGTTTGGGTGTCTGTATACCCTTGGGACGCATCCTGCTCCAAACCCTCCGACGAGGGTCTGTCGGGGCAGCGTTTGCCTCCTCTGGCTTGGGAGCAGAGAGAAGGTGTGATGGGGCCTTGCGTTTATTCACAACAGAGAAACAAGGAGCAACATACAAAGAGTAAGAAGCAAAAAAGTACAGAATCATAACCGTAATAATCATAATAATAATCATAAATACTCAAATCTATCATTCATAGATTGCAATGACAACACTGATAGCTTATTATCATTAGTATTAAGAGTGGTAGGGGGAACAGGACAGCGGGAGGGGGTTCTGTGGGGCACAGTCTCCTAAGGGGCAGACGTAACGGGGATGAAGGTCCAAAGAAAAAAAGAGAAGGGCTGGGAAGGCAGCAGGGGCTGGGGACACTGCTGCCGAGGCTAGGGACGAGCCTGCTCCAACCCAAGCCTCTGGCTCGGTGTTGCCGACCTGGTCTCTGCCCTCCTTCCATCTGTGCTCAGCCTTCAAGCTGCGGGTGGGAAGGGTCCTGCCATGGAGCTCAGCCCCGGGGGCAGGCTGGGGCTGGAGGGAAGGGAGCCATGTCCCTCCTAGCCTAAAGGAAAGCTGAGGGTTGGTCCGGAGGGACCTTTCCTCTCCTCTGCCCTCACTCCTGCCACCGCAAGAGCATCCACCCTCATCGGATCGGGGTGGAGCGCCCGTAAAAAGGCTTGGCCACAAGATGATGGGGCGGGCGACCAGCCCGCACGTCCATCCTCACAGTAACTCTCTGGTTCATGGACAAAGTGGTCCACCAGGCAGAGCCTGATTTAAAAAAACATTGAAGTTAATTGCAAGCCCCTTGGTGACCCTCATGGCTTTGGGTCAGCACTGGCACTAGACGATCAGGCAGAGCTGCCCCTTCAAGGGGTGTTTTCTGGATGCAGCCTTAAAATATTGCACATGAGAGGGCTTCTGGCGCACACACCCAGCATCAAGGGGAAGAATGAATATGAAATACGTCAAAGGAAGGCTGCAGAGGTGGGTGGTGAATGTCTCCTGGCAGCTATGATCTATCTATGAGTCTTAAAAGGTTTCTCTGTGCTCTGGTTTCTGAGGAGAGAGCAGCCCACAGTGCCTAAAGCCTCAAACGCAGCTGAGGAGCATCCAGGGGTACGGCAGGGTGGAGATGACAAAACGCGAATCACATATCTGCTTCTTTGCAGACATTCAGTGTCTCATCTACAGCACTCTCCCCTTCCTCCTTGACTTAGTCCAGCTGCTTTTTTGCTCCTGTAGCACACCAAGTCTGCTAACGGGATGAGTTGCTGCTGCCTCCTGTCATCCTCCCACCTGGCCGTGCCAACCTGTCCTCCTTTTCCTATTAAATCACTTGAGAAGTCCCTTACTCCTCCCTTCACCGGCCAAAGCTCCACCTAACGGATTCCTGCCAACAATTTGTCTGACCTGAGCTGGTACTGACCCTCAAGGACCACAGGATGGGCAGGAACTGGGCGATGCAGAGCAGCGAGCAACAGCCCCGCTGTGCTTGGGAAGAGGTGCCACCACCCAGGGCAGCAGGAGGTGATGGGCAGAGAATGACTTCATGTACCTTTTGTGGCCAGGAGGGAGAAATTTTTTAAGTTCCAATGAGAACACAGCACAAATGACGGGCAGAAAGGGTAGATTGTAAATGAGGTTGATGAGGTTGTCATCAGGATGAGGTTGGCAGAGCAGGCAACAACTAGCAGGGTGTGAGGGGCTGAAAACTGAGCAGGCGAAGGCTGAAAAGCCCTGGCACTACCTTTCCAGCATCGTCATTCTCTCAAGCCATCAGGCTAACTTGTGGCCACACGGCCGGGAGGAGGAACGCTCTTTCTACTTACTCCATGGTTCAGGTCAGCAAGACTGAGCTGGTTTGAGGCGTTTGCTGGAGTCAATGATGGATGGTGGTGTGCTCTCAAGGGAGCTCGGGGGACCAGGCGGGAGCACATAGGGGCTCCCCAGCACAGCCCCATTGAAAAAACAGGAAAAATAAAGCCAAGCCGAGGACAGCAAGGAGCCTCCAGGGAGGCTCACCTCAGCTGTGGACATGCACACAGAGGCAGAGGAGGTCGGGGAGCAGACAGCTGGAGCGAGCTGCCCCTCTGCACGTCATTGCAGCCCCGTGCGCTTCTGGGCTGTGTTCACTTTTAAACCTGAGATTGCTTGTTTTTGTCATGTGTAGCTTGATCTAGAGAGAGAAATGAACAACGAGAGGAGGAACCAGGGGAAGGGAGAAAAAAACTGTGTGGATGCAGAAAAGAAAAATTGCTCAAAGGATGACACAGGACATGGACACGCACAAACGGAGACCCCTGAGGTATTAGCTTTGCAAACTAGCGTGAGACAAGGGAGAAAGCAAAGACAGCCACAGGGAGAGATGTGCTTTGCAGCAGAGGCAGCTCAGTGCCTACAGCTCCAGAAAGCAGCTTCTCAGCAAGCCTGAAGTCGGGCTTTGGAGGGGCAAGGGCTTGGCTCCCCACGGGTATGGGCAGCTGGGAAGGGGGGAAGCACCCGCAAACACATTCCCCGAGAAAAACTCAGCCCAGGAGTTTCAGGGCTGGGGACAGCAGGCAAAACACCCCCACCATGAAATCCCAACCATCAGTGACCTCCCCTCCTGATGCTGCGGTGGCATTGGATGCCTTCCCCTTCCCCGTGCATCCCCAGGGATGCCCAGTGCCCTTCCCTCCATTTCGGGTGACTCCCTCCTCTTCCTCTCCTGCCAGGAAGGGCAGCCCAGGGGAGGGAAGGGGGTGGCAGCTGGGATGGGGACGATGGCTGGGATGGGGACGATGGTCAGGATGGGAACGATGTCTGGGATGGGAACGATGGCCGGGATGGGGATGGGGAGAAGCAAACAGGGACTAAGGAGAGGGGAAGAAGCAGCAGCAGCTTCCAGAAAGGGACATTTTCTGGCTCAGTTTGTGTTGCAAGAAGATTTTACGGCTTGCTTGTTCACTTGTTCATTTCTAGAAAAAGTGCTCAGAAGAGTTTTCTGTCCCCTTTTCGCTGCACCCAGAGGGAATGGGGGAAAATCTTTGTCGTCGACATGAGCTATAGAAGGAGCCACAGGCCTCAGATATTGCTTAGAAACTCGTATTTCAGATTTAAATACCATACACAGTAAAAATAGAGCTGAAAGTACCGCCCCACATTGTCTGCAAATCATTGCCAGAATGAAACAGCTTCAATAAATTAAAAACAAAACAAAAAAATTGAAATATTATTTACGTCTCAATAAAAATCGCAGTAAAACCATTTACCTTTTTTTTTCTTTGTGTGTGTGTGTGTGTTTTCTTTATATTATATATAATATATATTTATATATGTATAGGGCTGCTCTAGTGCAGCATCTTTAGGATACTCAGCCAGAGAAACACGGGGGCGCATGCTTAGTGCACCGGGGTGCAGGGAGGGGGTGGCTGGGGTGCCCCTTCCCCACCTCGACGGAGCGGTGCTGTGCCCTGTCCCCATGGGACCACGTCCCCCCCCCAAGTCAGGAGCAGGCTCTGCTCACCCTCCAGACCCCAAATTGTAATTCCTGCCCCTTCCCTCTTGAATTTTACACCCCAAATTTGAGCACGGGGCTCTGAGGGCTGCTCTCCTGTCACCGCTCCATGTGCAAAAGCCCAGGGTGATGTCCCCAGGGGCTGGGGCAGGGGAGAGGGACCAGGATGGGCATGGGGGGGACACTAAGCATTCACCATGATGTTTCCTGACTGTGGATTCATTCCTCTTTGCTTTCGTTTTGGCATGTGCGCTCCCGAAAATGCACACACGGGTATAAATACTCCCCACCCGCCCTTCCCACATCTCTCCCCATCTTAAATATCCCCCCCCCCCCGTTGCTCTCCAAGCACCCGTGATGGGTGTCAGGACACCTCGATGATCTCCATGCTGCCCGAAAAGCTTGACTGTTTGCCTATTTTGCCCAGCTCTTCCCGGGACCTGCCCTCGGACATGGTCTCCTCGAACTCCATCTGGCAGCTCCTCCTCTTGAACTGCTTCTCAGCACCGGCCTCCTCGTGCCAGCTGTGCCTCCCGTCCCGCGCCTCTGCCCGCTGCTTGTCCCTCAGTCTGATCTCGCAGCCCCCCGGCACCCCATTGCACCCGAACGGGGGATATGGGCTGGCGCCGGTGAACAACGTCCCACCGCTGGTGCTACCGCCGCCACCACCGCCGCCACCACCGGCTGAGTCCGTGCCAAAGTACCAGCCTCCCTCGGAGGACGGGGTGCTGGGGGACTCCAGGTGGACGCCCCCCCAGGAGCCGTTGGAGGATGGCGGTGGGCCAGGAAGGCTGAGCCTCGGCGGCTGCTGGAGGCTGTCCTCTGTCCCAGGGCTCTTGCGGGCCGTGCCGACGTTGAGGCTGAGCCCGTGGGCCGGCGAGCCCGCCGTGTGCCGGTGTTTGCGCCGCTGCCTCACCTTGGCCTCCAGCAGGAGGTCGGGCCCGCTGGGCCGGTCGGGGCTGTCGGGCACCGGGGAGAACTGGCCGTTTGGCCCCGAGGGGCTGTCCAGCTTGCAGAGCTTGGGGGCCTCCCCGGTGCTGGGAGGGCCCGGGGGGTCCTGCCGCAGGCCAGGGGAGTAGGCGGATTTGATGTCCAGGGAGAAGGAGCGTTTCAGGCGGTTGGTGTCCTGGATGCGCTCCGAGGAGAGGTGCAAGCCGTTGAGTCCCTGCTGCAGCGCTGTGGGCGACAAGATCTTGGGAGGCCCACCTTGCCTCTCAGGGTCACTGGGTGGGGGTGCGGAGGTTGTGCTTCTTGGTGCCTCCTCGACCTTCTCTGAGGTAGACGGTGCGGGGTGCCTGCCGCCCTCGGACACCTCGGCTGGGTCCTGCAGAGTCTCTCCCTCGCCCCGGTCACCCTGGGCTTTCAGGGCCTTGAGGAGCTTCAGGCTCCTCTCGTACTCCAGGAGCTGGCCCAGGAAGTTAAAGTTGGGTGAGATCGATGGGCGGCGGTCCTTAACGAACCTGCCAAGAGGTGCAGACAACCCTGGTTGGTGTTTGGTCCTTCAGCGGGTCACCCCTACCCTCTCGGTCTCTTTGGGGCATCATCCAGGACCTTCTACCAGACCCCCCGAAGAAAGGACTTTTGGGGAACCTTTAGCCCTTGGGCCTCGGGATGATCTAGCGTAAAGCTGGCACCGCTCAGACTCTGGGGGTTTTACTCCTCCCCACCTCATTTTACTGCTCCCAACCTTCCCCCATGCATGCACTATGTGAAGGGAAGGTTTGGTTTGGTTTCACCAAGACACAGCCAAGGCAAGACAAAACATCAGGGAGCTCCCACCCTCTTCTTCTGGGCTGAGATGGCTTTCCTTCCCTGGGCTGAAGCACACCAGCACAACCCCTCCCCGTCCTCCAGGGAACGCTCACCTGTAAGCATCGTCTGACGACATACCCATGGTCTTCATGATGTAGGCGATGGCAATGGTGGCTGACCGGGAGATCCCTGCCAAGCAGTGCACAATCACCTGGCAGCTCGACACCTTGGCCTTGTCTGGAGCAAGGCAGAGGAAACAGAGAGAAAAGTGTTGATGGGGTGAGCAAAATGGCTCTAGCCTCTCTTCCCAGCTCTCAACCCCCCGTGTGTGAAAGGACAAGGGTTGCTGGGAATAAGACCGTGGAGGAGGCCGGAAGAAAAGCCCAGGTTTTGAGGGCCAACTGAAGGGTCTGTAAGCATTATAATGAAAGCTCACCAATGAATTCAATGGATTTGTCCAGCCAGGGAAGCAGCTTCTCACAGTAGTTGTCATTGACAGGAATGCGCATGAAGTGACTATCACAGATGAAGTCTGGCTTGGGACAGGAGTTGCTGGCATTGAGGACATAGCTTATCCCGTTCTGCGTCATCAGGTCCTGGTGAGAAAGAGGGGATTGAACAATTGGCTGAGTTCAGCTGCCACAGAGTGCTGCATATCTGTCTCTCCACACACTCCCTGCTGTTACCCATCCCAATATTTTTTCCCCTGTGTCTCCTGCTGCTTCTTGGCCTACCTGAAGCAGCATCAGCCCGTTGATGCTACCTGGCTGATGCTCAGCACAGACTGGATAAGAAGGATGTGCCCATTTAGATGACACTCAGTGCCCATTTAGATGAAACTCAGTAGATCTTTACTTTGGCCCATTGGCATGACCAAAGAGCCTTGGAAGAGGGTCCTGGAGGGGAAAGCCCAAGCACCCCAGTATGAGAGAAAGAACCAATGAAAACTCTCACTGAAAGCTCAGGAAGTATCAGTTCAGAGAGAGAGGAGGCACCTCACCAGCAGAGTGGGGTGAGTTATCGGTGGCACCCTATGTTAACAAATGTTGACCCATTTCTTTGCTCTTGACCCGTACAGAAACATATCGGGAGTTCTCACAGGTTTGCTAGATGTTCACAGTTCTTCACTAACTCATGCTGAATTCGGCTCAGAAGAGGCTCACATAAACCACTGACTTCAGGCTCTAGCCACCGATAACTCAGAACACACGCTCTTCTCTGGTTCACAGGAGGAACTGACTTTTCCCTCTTTCTGACTCTGGAGTGAACCCAGACCCGTTTTCTGTGACTTTTCTGCTTCAACCACTCAATGGCCACCATCACTTCCCTTGTTTTTGACTCAATAAAATGCCATGGCACAGGCGAGATGTTAGATAATGAGGATCAGACAAAAAATTGCAAGGAGGGGGTGACCCACGGACCACCCCTCAGGGAACTGACTTGTGGGGTGCTGCACCCACACCAAACTCAGTTCCTTCCCTCCTGGGGCAACGCCAGCTTTGCCTGTATGTGTTGCTGACAGAAAATTCATAGCTGTCCTCCCCCTTCCCATCAGATCACTTATCATCTGTATAACCAAGGTCAGATTGCACATAAAAATCTGTGCCAGCTGCCTGGCCTGCACTACTTCAGGGAAGACCCAGAATTAAACAGGAGGAGGAAAGAAATATGGGGATGAAGGAGTCCTTCCACACGTCAGGGGAGTGCGTGGAGCTGCCACCTGGGACCTCTGCCTTGCGACATGCTGGAGAGGAGAAGCGTCGCCCATGTCACCATCTGCACTTGACCCTGCTCTGCTGCCTATTGACGGAGCATCTTCTGGCCACCTCACTGCCAAGCTGGCAGAAAACACGGCTCCAAAAGATGAACAGAACCCTCTGAGGAGTTGGGGAGGAAAGGAAACCATCAATTTTCTTGCCTAACGTTGGCTCCTCAGGATATTTCGGCTGCAGCTCTCTGGTGGCCAGTCCCTGCCCGCCCCAGCTCGCGGTGGGGCCGTCCCCAGCAGGCTCTGAAGAGCCCAACCTCAGCTCGATGGAGCCAGCCCAGCTCCCAGGCTCACATTCTTGGCATTTTTCTCTTTCATTTCCTTCTGCTCCCTGTATATGATTTCTCTCTCCTTCCTTTCTCTTTCCACCCCCCTCCATTGCCCCGGTCCCTCTCCCTGCTCCTGCCTGGGGTGAGGACGCCTGCCTGGCTCCCTCCTGCCTGCAGTAGGTGCCCAGTGGCATTTTAACTATGATTTCTCCTTTCTTCTCACTGTTACTATTTTTCCTCTAAACAAAATTCCTTCCCTGCCATGCCATCACAGCGCTGCCCTTCCAGCACTGTTAAAAGGGCAGCGTCCCTCTGTTCTTCTCTCTCCCCGTGGCCAAACGTTGCCCACTTTTGGGTCCCCGAACAGAGCCCTCTCCCAGATGTGTCCCCTCAGTGGGGCTGTACCTTGTTCAGGACGTCCTTCTGGGAGCCCAGGTAGAGATGCGGCAGGATGCGCGTGGGGCCGACATTGGCCACGGGCAAGCACGGCTGGGAGATGCTCATCGGCAGGATGGCAGCGGGCTTCCCCTCGCAGAGCCCCGGGAAGCAGGACGAGAAGGTGGCAAAGCCTCCTGCAGAGAAAACAGGGACATTGAGCTTGCAGCAGCCAGGCTGGGACCATCAGGACCTGCACCCAGAGGGCTGGGGGTGAAATGGTGATAATCCCTTACAACGAGAGCAGAGCTTTGCAGAGCAAAAAGCCAACAACCATCATTACCCTGGGGACTCCACCACTTTGATAGGCACTCCATTCCAATGCTTGGCGAACCTCTCCATGAAAAATTTCTTCCTCATGCCCCATTAAAACCTCCCCTGGTGCAACTTGAGGCTGTCTTGTACCACCTCCTGCTCTTCATGACTTCATCCAGACAAATGACAAAGACAGAAAGTCCTTGAGGACAATGAGGATCACTTTTGGATAGCAAAACCCACCAAGACAGGATGACTTGCTGAGCTTGTGCTGAGCAAGCCCAAGCCTGGGACTTCTGAGCAGACCACCACATGGGGACCTGCAGGCCATTGCACTCGAGCTGGGAATATCACCCTCACGCAATCTGGCAGCGACACCGCTCACAGATTTCCTGCCTTTCTAATGGCCAAATGCTGGCCTGCTTTGTACAGTGGCGCTAATTAGAAAAGGAAGCCTGAAAAAACGGAGAGGGGGACGCGGCGTAGGTTTTGCCAGAAGGGGAGAAATTTAATTTTTCTTGAACAGATTTCCTTGTCGTTTTTCATGGTCTGACCTTACTGAACGTGACAGCAAGACTCACCCAATGTACTACACCAAGCAGTGGGTGGCAGCTTGGTGCAATGGAGAGCACCTGGGTTGTATCAGCCCAGGCAGCCTCCCCAGAGGTTTTCCCTGTCACACAGGTGAGTAGATGCAGCTGGACAGAGGCCAGAGAAGACTTTGGGGTTTGACTGCCTTCAACTGTTATAGGGACCTGGATACCTCTGTGAGATCCTTCTGAAAGTCCCAGCCTCAGGATCCAGCACCACAGGAATCCCTGCCCATCTCTGCAGCTGAACAAGACCTTTTAACAAGCCTTCACTAACGACCTTTCCATTCAGTCTCTCCCCTTGGAGACAGATGAGCCTTGGCACACTCAGTTTACCTTCTCCAGGCCCTTGCAGCATTTCTGCTGACCCTCCTGGAGCACCTCCCTGGCTGCTGCTGTGGCGCCCAGGCTCGGGCAGGGTCTGGCCCTGCAGACAACCTACCCGCCACATTTGGGAGGTGAAGGTGATGGAGAGGCCAGAGCAGTGTACGAAATCATGCTCATGCCATCCTCCATCACAATCTCTTTGCATCTTGCAAGCCACAGCCTCCTCCAGGGGAGCAGCTCCTGTGTCAGCCCCAGGAGAAGATGTCCTCCAACCGACCTCTTCCTCCCTCGCTTACGTCTTCCTGGTGGCTAACACCAGCCGCAGCATCCGAACCTGGCCCAGCCAGGCGGCAAAGAGTTAAAGCACCTTATCATCTTCTCCAGCACTTCCTTTTCCCTGGCTCCCTCCGAAATGACATCACCTCTCAATTGAGGCATTAAATCAGAGCAAAGGAAGGAGGCCCAGCGCAGGTGCAGTGCAGCTCCGGTTACCGCTCGCCCCTGTGCCGCGTCCCCGTGGCCAAGGAGTGTAAATCACCACCCCACACACATTTGGGTGACATCCCAGCTCGAGCTGCCACACGTGGAGCTGCTGGGGCAGACTGCAGGATGGGGAAGCAGGGGCAGGAAGGTTTGCATGGTGGGGAAGGGGTCTAATGGGATGCACATTTGACTTGCACACAACAACGTGGAGGGTTTGGAAAAGAAATCCAACGTGCTCATGGGGAGCGGGGTGCACGTACAGCCTGAGAACGGTGCCTCCTCTGTTCCCCAGCCTCTCGCCCTCATTCATACCCATCAAGAGCTGCCTGGGGCTGCCTACGGCTTCAAATCCCTCTTCCAAAGCCAGGAGTGGGGTGACATCATAGCTGCAGCAGGCCAGGACATGCTGCCGCTTGCTGGCGTCGCCGTCTCCCCCTCGCCCGCCTCTGCCCAGGGAAGCACCAGCAGGGGCACAGGGGCTTGCTGGCCCCAAGCAAACCTCCCCGGGCCCTGCCCCCGTCCCTCCTGTCCTCATTTCCCCCACGCTCACCACCCCGCTGCTGGCAGCTGCTTGGGGGAAACCCTAGAGTCAGGCGCCTGCCGCCGGTCCAACCTCGCCGCGGCTCTCACCCCACCCGCGCCGGCTGCTCCAGCATGCCTCGCATTTTTAGAAAGCGAAGCAGCTCTCCCAAACAATCCCAAAGGCGGTGAGTGTCCCTGGCAGGGCTCCCACCGATACCTGGGCTTTCCCCTCCATAGCCTGGGCCACGGCTTTGTTCGGAGAGAGCAGCAGCGCCCAGAGGTCTTCCTTTCTCTGGGCACGTTGGGAATTAGGCTCAGGAAGGATTTCCAGAGGTGAAGTGGGTGCTTAAGGGTCTCCAGTACCTTCCTGATGCTCCCCTCCAGCCTGGCTTGCTGGTGAGGAGCTGCTTCCAGTGCAGCACGGACACACAGGCTGCTGGTGGCTCCTCAGGGCTTCGAAAACAATTCCCAGCAAAAGAAAACAGTGTTTTCTTGGCAAAACTCGGCATTTCTGTGTCTCCTACAGTCACACGTGTCAGGTGGAGGTGAGGGATAGGGACAATAGGACAAGTGGGAGATGTCTGGGTGCAGATGCTCCTGCTGGAGATGAAGGAAGGAGCCAAAAAACAGCATTAGGCAGGTGCTGGGGAAGGCTGGGGGATGAAAACAACCCCCCAAATTTTGGGGGCTCATTCAGCAAAGCCCCTGGAGAAATAACCCTTAGCAGCATCACCCCCAGCCTTGCTCTGCACAGCCCTGGGGATGAGGTGGTCCCTGGTGGCAAACAGAGGAGGGGGAAAACCCCATCTTCCCACTTCCATCCTCCCCTTCACCAGGCTCCCCCCAGGGCACGTCAGTGATGAAACCGGATTTGTTGGGGACCTGCCTGGGACATGGAATGTGACCAGAAGGTGGGAGAGGCACTGGGGACCCCTCCGCTGCCTTGGCTGTCACCTTCTGGTGGTCTCTGGGGATATCCAGCTCATGTAATGGGCAACGCCACAGACATTGCCCCTCACCTGCAGGTGCCCAGCCCCACGGAGTGTCCCCAGCCCCATGGAGTGTCCCCAGCCCCACAAGTCTTCTCAATACCTCTCAGAGAGCAAGCTCTGCATGTGCAGTGCCCCACTGAGCCTCTGGGACATGTCCTTGCCACCAGCCTCCCGTGCGCACGGCCAGCCTGAAGGCTCCCCATAAGGAAGGGGGAGAGGTGACACGTCACCCTGCTGTGCCACCAGCCTTCATCAGCAAGGAGGAGGGAAGCAGGCACAGCCAGAGCTGCAAAACCCATTAAAGAGGTGCTTTATAGCCCACCCTCGTTGTTCCCTCAACGGGTGTTAAGAAGCTGCGTGAGGCTTTCCGGGCAGGTGCTGGAGCTTTCTCAGCAGCCTGGCACAGCCCCAAGAGCCTGCCAGATAAAAACCCAGCAAGTCCAGGGATGCTGCCATCCCCATGCTGGAGCCACCACCCCCCCCCCCCCCCGCCAGCTTGTCCCCCTTAAACCTCCTGAGAGGAGGCTGAGAGAGGCTGGCCTCTGCCCGGCTCTCATTAAAATGCCTGCGGTGGCTGGCAGCCGCTGCCAGGGCGGCACGTGGCGAGGGGCAGCGGGCACGCGAGCCAGCACGCGTCTCGGCTGCTCCAGCGGCGCCGGCTCCCCCCCGGCCGTGCCGGCTCGGCAGCCGGGCTGCTAAGCTGCTGAGCAGCCCCAGAGGTGGGCAGGGGGCTTCTGGAGAGGGTTTCCAAGAGCTGGGGGCATTAAGGATTTCTGGAGCGACACGGAGGTGGCTGCTCTCCTCCGTGGTTTTTGTTCAGCTGCTGTGACTGCTCCTGAAGGCGAGGACGTACACCTAAAGTGATGCATTAACGTGCCTCATTGGACCGAAGCATGGCAGGGGATGATGAGGACTGGGGGGGGGAATGCAGAACCCCAGCCCTTGACCGCGTTGTGCCCGGCATCTTGGCGGCAGGTTAAATGGAAGGAAGGGTGGTGGCGGGGCCAGGCACTGCACACGTCATCCCCAGAGCTGATGGGAAAATCCCTCTCTGCAAAACGCCGGCTCCCTGCCTCTCATGCTGGGTGGGAGCCTGCTCACGCCGGCGGCATGATGCAATGCTGCTTACTGTCACCCTTACTCACCGCACTCCAGGAAGCTCCTGGGTTTTCTCAGAGCTTCCCAATGCTTAGGAAATACTGAGTTTTCCCTCTGCTGTCGTCTTGCTGTTTCCCCCACTGGCGATGCCCAGTGCGGTCCCACCGGGTGAAATCCCGGTGTTCTGCAGCCTGGTCAACTCGCCCTCTCCTGGCTGATGCTCTCCTGGCTGCAGCAAGGGATAAACTACCTCCCTGTTACACGCTCCGTCAGTGCAAAGCAGGCTTTCTGCACTAATCACTGCTAAGCCAAATTCTGCAACGTCCCCCTATGTCTACTCCAGCCAGCCATGAGCAAGGGCCCTCTCCAGCTTTTTCTGCTTCCACCCAACTCCATGCAATGGAGGGAGACACCCCCTGCTCATCCATCTCCCTGCTCACACTGCATCCCCCTGCTTCCTCCTCTCCATCCTGCTCAGCCTTTGTGCCTGGGCTCTGCTTTCACCCTCCCTTCATTTGGCACCGAATTTCATCACCCCCATTGCCAGCTCCTTCTTTCTTTTTCCTTTTTTTTTTTTTTCTTTTTTTTTTTTCCCCAAGCGGTTGGGATGAGAGAGCCGATGAATCAGCCCTGTTCCTGATTCACGTGAATTCCCCATTTCCTGAAGCGTCACCCCCAGCAGCTTTGGGGTGACCTCACAGACCGGTCCCAGACCCCCACCCTGCCCGCTCCCACTGCCTGTCCCTCTCCTTGCTCCCAAACGAGTGGAGAACTTCCTTAAAAAAAAGGAAAAATGGCAGAAAGGCAGAAAGGAAGCCCTCCACCCACACAAACACAGACACGCTCCCAGAGCTGCTGGGCTTGATTTTCCTCCGGTGACTGTGTCTGCTTTGGACCAGCCTTACTCGTTCTAAGTAAAGGAAAACGTGTCATTTCCAGGAGTGACTTATTACTAATGACACCATCACTGGGTTATGTGGTTCGTGCCACAAAAACCTGTCAAGCACTTTTAGCAGGCTCCCATTTTAAGTGGTGATGGAGGGGAAGTTTCTTGATTCAACCATTCGGTAATCTAGGTCATCCCAGGCTCGGCGTATTTTTAAGCCGCTCCAGTTAATATCTCCTTCTTCCGCTTGCCCTTCACCCTGGCACTGCAAAATGTTGCCGAGCCCGTCTCCGAAAGCAATCCCTCTGCAGCCGGGCATGCAGCAATCGCGCTAGTGAAGCGAAATGGCTCCGTTGGGCAGCCGCAGCGCCGCAGCGCTGTTTTATTCAATTGCTCCTCGCACACCTCTCTGCCCTCGCCCATCCTCGTCCCCGCGCGCTCCCCTCGCACCGGTGCCCTCCTCCGGGGATGAGGATGCAGCACCCTTGGTGAGCCCTGCCGAGGAGGTGCCGCGGGACAGAGCCTGCCCCGGTGCCCGCGGAGCAGCACCGCGCAGCGCCCGGACGTGGCGCCCGCATCCTGCTCGCCTCCAGCTGCCTCCCAAATGGCTCCTGCCCATCGCCCGTGGCTGGAAGTGCGTGCTCTCGCCCCCTCCGAACGCTCGCCGATCGCCTCCATCTCCCTGCTCGCCGGCCGCCTGCTCTCTTTGTATGGCCAGCCATCGCGCTCCGCTCCCCGTCGGCCACTCTCCGTCCCCCGGGTGAAGCAGGGACAGGCTGCGTGTCCCCCCTCTTCCCCCTCCGTCCCCATCGGAAGGAAAGGAGCCGGCCGGCTGACAAACCTCGCATGTCCCTGCTCTCCTTCATCCTCCGCACCCTTATTTTCAGCTTCATCTGCCCCTCGTGCATGTCTGTCCAGAACTGGTCCTCGGCCGGGGCGAGCATTACATCCACAGGCATCCAGGCAGCTGGGCTGCGGCTCGTAGGGGCACCTCTCGCCCTAGCAAAACAACAGCTGGCGGGCAAAAAAAACCCTGAAGCCACCTCGCCAAAAAAGCAGCCCCCGCAGCAAAGCACTGAAAGCCTCCCCCCTGCGCCAGTTTTCGGAAAAAAAAAAAAACACACACACAAAAAAAAAAAACTAAAAAGATGGGAGTGGGGCTAGGGGGGGGGACGGCTTTGCCCCTTCCCCTGCCTGCTCTGCGCTGGCTCCCTGCGCGTGCGGCTCCCGCTCCAGCCTGAATGAGCTCAGCACATGAGCAGCAGCCCTGCTGATCCATCCACCACGGCGGCTCATAGCTAACGGGTCAGGCATGCAACCGCATTCCTTACTCAGCACACAGACACGCAGGATAACTCAGGGGCTGCGCGCCTGACATATGCTTCGCTCGCTGCTTAAAGGCACAACAGCTCTTTTCCCTCCTGCCCTGGCCGATGGAAAGGCTGATGGAGAGCGGCAGGATGCGGCCATGCTTCCCCCCCCCCCCACACCCCCAGCTGCTGCGGGAGGACCTGTGCGTCCCGCTGGATTAGGTCCCGTCGGGTTAATTTGGGGACAGGGGGTTGGAAGGAGGAAGCGCTGGGGCTAGTGACAAAAGGGACATGTCAACAGGGTGGCCGTGCTGCCCCTCGACATCCCTGCGGGACCCCGCAGGTGATGGGCACCCCATGGCTGTGCCCCTTCCCCGTGCTGCGGGCACAACATGGTCCCACGGGGGCAGTCAGCTCTGAACCCCAACACAAGGAAGGAAAATGCTCCCACCTCCGTACCAAGGGGGAAACTGAGGCAGAAAGGTTAAAACTACTTCTCCGGTGTATACCAGGAGATGGAGCAGGGCGCAGCCTGGGACCTGACCGTCAGCTCATCCTTATCCTCAGACCTTGGTGGTGTCTCCACCAAGCGTGGCACCCTCGGTGGACACCAGTCCTGGAGTGGTCTCAAACAGCTGGAGACCCTCGAGCCTCAACAACTGGAGGTGAAAGGTTCTTGCGATGGGTTGCTCATGGCTCCATCCCACCCAGACCTATCTGCCTGGTCCTGGAGGAGCAAGAGCATGGGTTGGAGGAGATGCACCCTCCCGTCCAAAAGTATGAGAGGAGGCATTTATGAATGGCCTTCCCCAGTCGCACTGGGGTCTGTCCCCGCACGGCGACTTCATAAGCAGGTGAGGGCTGGTGAGTGCTCTGCTCTGCATGTGTACAGGGGGAAAATTACTTACACCCGCTTTTCCCACCTGTGGGACCCCTTAATATGTCTCCACGCTGCTCCTTGCAAGTTTATGGGTCTGAGCCCAGGCCTCCAGAAAATCATTCAGGATTATAGTAAGCGGAGGAGGCGGGGGGGCACGCATTGTGCCTTTGAAAATCTGCAGCTTTACGGGCTGAAAAAGCCCAGGCTGAGCCATATGTGAGTGACTTCAGTGTTTTTCCTTTGAATGACATCACATGAGATGAGGTCATCGGCATTAACTAAGAGCTCTCCCCTCCCCCCCACCCGCCTTCCCACCCCGCGCGGAGCCAGCCTCCTAACGAGCCAGCCTCCTAACGAGCCTTGTTGTTGTAACAAATACGGTTTGATGATTATCAGATGTGGGGCAGAGGTTGGGGAAAATTTGAAGCATGCTCCAGCAGGACTGGGAGAGAGGGGAGCCGCGTTCCCCCCAAAGCAACACCGGGTGATCGGCTCCTGCCGCAGCTCCCCTGGGTGTGCAGGGTGCCACCACTCTCGGTGGTGGCCCCGTGTATGCCACCCCCGTCCTCGCAGTGGAGGATGCAGAGGGCAATGTGAGATGCTGGTGGGCAGCGTGGACGGCTACCGGTGCTGGAGATGCCTTTGCTACTGCTGGGCCACAGCAGTGGAGGCATTTCTGTCACAATCACCATCACCATCTCCATAGCCAACTCCATCGCCATCTCCATCGCCAACTGCATCGTCATCTCCATAGCCAACTCCATCGCCATCTCCAAAGTCAACTCCATTGCCATCTCCATCACCATTTCCATCATCATCCCCATCGACAACTCCTTTGCCATCCCCACCACTATTTCCATCACCATCTCCACCACCATCTCCATCGCCATCTCCATCACCATCTCCATCGCCATCTCCATTACCATCTCCACTGGCACCTCTATGCCAGTGGGCAGTTTGGCTCTGACCCATTGCTTTTGGAGCTCTTCTGGGGTGGAAACCATCAACAGACCACGCAGGGGAGGTGATGCAGGAAGCAGGTGGTGAAATCGGGAGTGTCGTCCTCAACCTGACCCCCTAGCAGCCCACAGGCATGTATCTGCCTTCCCTTGCTCCCCTCTGGTTGCCGGTGGGAACTGACTCACTCAGGCTTGCAGAAGCCCAAGGCACAAGTTATTTTGGCATGGGCAGATGCCTTCAGGTTGTGTTTGGACCCAGTTTTCTGCACAGAGCTGCTGGGAGCCCCAGCCAGGGAGCTGAGCATGGCACTTCCAGGAGGAGGTAGTCAACCACGTGGAGATGCCACCTGCAGCCACCTTTCCCCAGGCAGAGCCTTCCTCCCTGTTCCCTCCTGCCTATGGTCTTCTGGGCAGTGGCCAGCGTTTCCTCTCCCCACCCAGCACCAGGACCTTGCCAGAATCGCGATCGCCGGCCTTCACACATGGTAGGCCAGGGCCTCAGGAAAAGGGGAGGCAGGTTTCTCCAAAGGAAGGAAATCATAACTGGGCATGGGTTCCTGCCCATCACGATCTCCTCCTGGGGAAGTTTCCTTCCTCCCTCCCTCCTGCTTTCCAGAAATGGGAAATTAAATTACACGATGACTTTTGAAGCCTTGGCAACTGGCAGGCTGCTCTTCCACGGCCCCCATCTCCTCCCTCTGCCCCATCCCTCTGTGCCGTTTCGCTCGCCTTTTCTGGGTCCGATTGTTAAAAACGCGGCTGGGGAGGGGGAAGGGAAGCTCCACGGGGTAATTATAGAATCGGGAAAACAAGTTGTCTGACGACAGCGTTGCTAAACAGGGAGGTTTAGAGCATAGGTCTGGAATACAATCAGCTCACACATACGTGACCTGGCTTAACCCCTCCCAGGGATGCAGCCACTGGTTCCTCTGGGGCTGAAACCCTCGCAGACATCTCCTGGCCATGGTGGAGGGGTGGGAAGAGGCCACCTTGCTCCTCTGCAGAGATGCAGGGCCACATCTGGGCTGGGTGGCCAGGGCTGAACTCCGGTACCTGCCGGGATGGGGCTGGAGGGCGAGAGTGCGGTGTGGCAGCATCCCAAAGGCAGCCAGCACCGCAGCATCCCTGCCCTGCCCCGGCCACTGCGGTCCCCCACGGATCACACTCTACGTCCATCCCTCTGAGTATCTGGGCATTTACAGACAGCCTCATACTTCACCTCCATGAGCATCCTCAGCCCTGTGTACCCCGCAGAGGCTCTGCTGGAGCCCAAGGACCAAATCCATCAGCTAGCACGGAATAAAGCACTTTCCGCAGCAGGGAGCTGCTCCTGCCACATTTTGTCATCTGAACTAAACTCAAAAGTATGGGTGTTTGGGGTACTTTTTTTCTTTGGATTTTAGACTATGTTTTTCGAGCTCCTTTTCAGGACTGTCCCTACGCAGAAAAAAAAAAAAAAAAAAAATAAAGAAGTGTGTTTTTTTTTCTCTTTAATCATCTTCCCCCACGTCCTTGTTCCTAGAGTAATTCTAGCCAGCGCTGAGCCCAGTCAGTACTGAGCAGCTCAGCTCTTGCAATGGAAATTCCCTTTTCTTTTTCACTACTTGTTTCATCTGCTCTGAAGTCACCTGGCTTTGGAAGATTCCCTTGAAATTCCCCGATTCTCAAATCTCATAAATAACTGCTCCAGGTTTGCAAATGAGATCAGCCTCCTCCAGATCAAGCCCACTGAATGGTTACAACTCTGTGGCCACTGTTGTCCTTCAGTCTTGATAATGATGATGATGATGATGATGGGAGTGAGCCTTCTCTCCTCTCTGCTCCCCAGCTCCCTGGGGAGGGCAGGGCTTACCCCATAGGAAGAGGAGGGACCTCACCAAAAAGCAGATGGAGTTTCCAGTATAACTCATCCCATCGTGCTCCCAACTCCACCGTCTCCCTGACAGCAAAATTTCCAATTTCCAACTGCTTCTCCCAGTTGAGCCATCTCCCCAACCTTGGGCAAAAATCGGACACCCACAAGCTTTTAGCTCCACTGGAGAGGTTCTTCAAGAGACCTCCTCCAGCAGGGAAGACCAATGGGTTGAAACCAAACGCCACCACTGTTCCTGGCCATGGCACTGCTGGGCTGGAGAAGACCTGGGCCAGGGCCAGCATGGCCAAGGAGCCTGGCGGGAGGAGGATGGAGAGCGGAGGGCTGGGAGGGATTTCTCACTGATGATATTGTTACATTCTTTCCGAATCCTGGGAGTAAACAGCCGCTCCAAATTTAGAAAGAACAGGGCTGGAAAATTTAAACATTCCTTGAAGAATTGGTACAAACGGCGAGGGGGGCGGGGGGCTGAAGATGATCTCACACGCGCTCCCGAGCCAGATGAAAAGCTCATGACTGGAGCTCAGAAAGCAAGCAAGGGGCCTGTTTCAGGTCGGTGCGCGACACTGCATGGATAAAGCACGGATAAACCTGGACCGAAGAGAGCCCACGCAATGCGGTGGGACCGGCACTGCCCCCACCCTCCAGGTGAGCAGCTGAGGGCTCCCCACCAGTTTCCTCCTTGCTCCGTACTGGGACCAGTAGCTGCACGTGGCTAAGCAGCGCAGCAAAGAGCTCCACCATCTCCAGAGCCCTGCTTGGTCCCAGCATCATCCCGAGGAGCATCCCTCGCCCACCGCTTCACTCGGCTGTGGAAGAGGCCGGGGAGATTTGGCTCTGCTTGCTGCCATTCAGCAAGGAGCTGGGGATGCTCAGCACCCGGCAGCTCAGCACCGTGCCGCGGCTCTGGCTGGGCTCCAGCACAAGAGCTGGCATCTCTGGAGCCATCAGTGGCCGATGGAGCCAGACTGCTGCCGCTTCATAAACAGATAATGGCTGTTAATAAAAACAAAGTGGGAGCTCGCAAAGGGAAAAAAAAAAAAAAAGCAAAGCAAAAAAAAAAAAAAAGGAAAAAAAAAAAGCAAGGGTTTGTGCTGAAATAAACAAAGGTTAAAGAACAGTCAGGCTCCTGAAGGAATAGCAAAGCTGGGCTGGAGGGAGGGAGGGGGCATTACGTAATGCAGGAAAAATGTTGGCTCCATTCAGTTTTCCACCACTTCATGTGATGTCAGGAAAACCATATAAATCAACAGGCTTTCTGCTCCCACGGATGGAGGGCAGCAAGCAGCACTATTTATACTTACACGATTAAAAAAAAAAAATGTAAAGGGGGGGGGGGAGAGATGATGATGATTTGCAAGACTGGGAATAATTGACTCAGATTCCTCCTTCCGAGCCCCCGCTGGAATTGCTGCTCCGGGGTTGTTAACCCTTGAGGAGCCCCTGCCCTCGCTCCTGCCACCCCCAGCAACCCGGGCTCTGGCCTCCAGCCTCCACCAACTGTTCTGGGGCAGGTTCATCTGAAAAACGGCGCAGAAACAAGCAAGGGCCAAGCATGAAGTTTGGGGACACTGAGGCATGAAAAACTAAAAACGATGCGCCTAAAGCAAGCTGGTTGGGACTCCTAGGTCCTGACCCTGCTGGGGATGATGTGAGATGGGGACCTGAATGGCTCAGTTTTGAGGGTGATTGGGGTGGGCACACTGGTCTGGGGATGCTCAGGAGTCAGTTCGCAGCACCTTTTAGCATTGGGAACCCCATCTGTGGGGGTAATGAAGGCTTGTAGGTAGCAGATCTAATATTTGTATGCGGAAAAGGAGTGAAGCCAAACTTAAGGTTGATTTTTAGCAACAAAATTTGTGATAATGGTCTAAAACCACAGTATGAAGTGAGGGACAGAGATCAGCTCGTTAGCCCATAAATACATAGTCCGCTTGCACTGGACCCAGAGCAATGAAGAGGTCTCTGGATTCCTCCATGTGCACGTACGTCACACCTGATGCCATGGAGGGGGTGGGGCAGAAAGGGTGGCACTGGGAGCAGCCTGGGCGGGATGAGGTGCCTGGGCCAGGATGGGTCGGGTTGAGGTCGGACCTGATGCCCTGGTGGGGTGCTGGGGTCCTCAGCAAACCCTCCCAGGCTGGCGCACCGTGCTCGCGAGGCAGGGAGGGTCCTGGCAAGGGATTGGGATCCAGCCCCGTGTACACATCCTCTCCTCAGACCTCCCAAGCGCCGCAAACCCGGGTCAAAAATAACCCGGCTGCTGCCCACATTACAGGAAGGAGGAAACTGCGTGTGTCAGAAAGCGCACCCAGCCTCCCTCTGGATGCTTTCAGCAGTGTTTTTGAGTCATGATTTCCATATAAAACTCAGCAGCCATGACCCAGTGTGCTACATTTCAGTTCCCCTTTTTTTTTTTTTCTCTCCACGCATTAGCAGCCTGTGTTCCCCATTAGCAGGCTCCGGGCCGCGCGGCTCACGACGCCGCGGCACAAGGAGCAGGGGATGCTTTGCCAAAACCTCAGCAATTACCAGCCGGGAACGCGGCTCTTTGAGGACTTCTGCAGGGAAAAGGCAGGGTGGAAGGGAAGGGCTGAGAAACCTGTTAACAGGTTTTAACTGGGGGGGTTTAAAACATCACCTAGCACCTTGTGCAGGCAGATGTGCTCCTGCCTGGGGGTCTTTGGTGCAGCGGCTGGGGAGGATGGAGATGGTAGCCAAAAAATGAGGGTGCTTGTTTGCTTGCATGGGCTGGGCATTGGTGGCAGTGACGGTGACACCATCCTAACAACACACCAGAGTGTGGGTTTTTTTTCAGGTCCACTGCAATGGCTGCTTTCTGACCCATCCCGGTGACCCAGTCTGCCTTCACCTTTTCGGCATCATGCACCAAGCTGTGCCCTTGGTTATGCCACGAAGACCTTGGGCAAGCTCACAGCATCTTCCCCAAGCGGTGGCCTCAGCAGAGCTCCACGCTAATTCTCTTTATCGTGACTTCAAGTAGTCCTTGCTTGCTTTTGAAACCCTCACCCTGTCAGACCTGGGTGCTTTATTCCCATTATTTCTCTGCTCTCCCCATCACAGCTCCAGTTCAAAGCTGGGAGGTGGACAGCCGGCCAGGCAGCTGTCCCAGCTGCCGGGAATTAAAAGCAGCTTTCACTTTCCCTTCAAGGTGATGTGCTCATTACACGCGCTGCATGGCCACAACACCATAAATCCAGAATAATTGCACAAGCACCAAGTGAAATGGTAACCCAGAGCCCCAGATAGCTGTAGGAAGTGGTCTGGATGCACCACGGGGCCCATCACCCTACAACACTTCTGGTGCCAGCAGCAGCACCATCACCACCACAGTCATCATCACCATCACCACCACCATCATCGTCACCACTGCCTGCCCTCGAGCAGCTCCGCTCCTACCTGTGAGGATGGAGACGCTGTGGAAACAGCTGTCCAGCTTGCCCAGGAGGATGGAGAGGAAACTGTCGGCAGCCAAGCCGGTCACGTCCCGCGTGCTCTGGTCATAGACCACGACGTCCTGGTGCTCCTCTGCCTCCACCTGCAGGGAACGGCAAAAAAACGAGCGCTGGAGAAACTGAGGACTTGCTTCTGCCCATGGAGCATTTCCATCGACCACAGCCAGAGGACTGGTCGGGGTACTACATGGCCGAGACTGCCCCGCAGGTACAAATGGGTATTTCAGCACCAACGCCAGTTGCAGCAGCCATGCCAACAGCGAGCAAATCTGAGTGCCTTACCTAAAATCCTGCTCCCGCACAGCGCCCACCATCGGTTTGCCATTATTTATCCAGAAGTCACCCATGCCCCCACCCTGTGCAGCCATCCCATCAGCCGTGCTCATCCACCATCCTGTCCGATGGGCAGGTCCATGCAGGAGAAGAAAAGACCCCCCCTGGGAAGGCACGGCTCAGCACACCCACTGAGCAGCCTGACGGATGGCAAACACGTCCATCACGCTGCGGGAGAAGTGGGCAGTGGCTGGAAAGCCAGGGGGATCCAGCAGCTGGATAATGCCCAGCCCTGCGGGCACAGGGAGTCCTTCTGGTGCAATGCCCTGCCACGTGCTGTGCTCCCATTAAAATGCGAGGGTTGGAGCTGCTGCCTCCCATCGTGGTGATCAGTGCAACCTTTCCCATGCATACCTGATCAGCAGGGACTGAAACCTCGTTAGGAGACTCCTCAAGCTAAGCACCACTCATAGACACTCTCCTCCTTTTGCTCTTGCACTTGCATGCCCTATCTCACCACCCTTGGGTTACTATAGATATTAAAGCAACCACAAACGCAACGCTTGGAATCAATCCCCCCATCCCTTGAGAAGGTTTCCGCAGCAGCCAGAGGTGTGCAGACGTCTTCCCAAGGCAGATCCAGCCCAAGGCACAGCGAAGCAGCAGCTGGGCTGCTTTGACACCCCGCTGCAGGTGCTTCCCTGCTCTGAAACGTGAGCTACATCCCAATAAAACTGCAGCATGCACGGATTTAGCTGAGGTCATTGCGGCCGCTCACCGCAGGGCTGAGGACAGCCTCGTGCCCTCGGAAGTCACTGCTGCCTTCACGGGGCACTGGGAAGTGAGTTTGGCCATGCAGGTCAGTGGGATGAAGGGAGGGAAGAAAAGGAAGCGTCAAGAGGAGAGGGAGGAGGAAAGGATGGGGGAATTTTAAAATAAGGCATTGAGAATTGCCCAAGGTGCCCTGGGTAAAATCAGCGGCCGTTTCTCTAAGCGTCATCAATATTCTTTACATTATTAATAATAAGCCATGCTGTTTTTATAAGGGTAGCTCAGCGTGGGTGAAACTCCTCACGAGAAGCAGAGGTGACCCAGGGAAGCTACCTGGGGGTGAACCAGCCAAGGACATACCTTTAGGAACATCTCATCCCAAGAAAACCTCTGCTCCTGCCATCCAGTGAGGCACAGCGTCCTGAAAACCCAGCCTGAAGCATCTCCCCAAAAGCAAGGCAAGGAGGGGACTGAGCAGGGGCTCGCACCTCAGCCAGAGGGGCAAGCAGGGGAGATAACAGTTCTGGCCAAGCAGAATTATCCCACAATAGGATTTAGTGTTCCCTCTGCACGGGGAGGCTTTGTTTTGGCCATTACTGCAGGGTTGCTGAGCAACGGCAGATATGTGTGACACGGTTTACATCTTATTAAAGTTATAAGGTTTCACTCAATGTAAATGCCAAACAAGCACTGGCCTTGCGTGGCCCGGCTGCAGAAAATAAATATCCTGCTCGGTGGGGCAAGGGCTGCGGAAATGGGCTGAGAGGAGAGAGAGGCTTGAAGAAAAATACACTTTGCATGGGAAGGGTTCATTTTTCTAGTGGCACATCACACGTGGCAGTGCTGGCATTCCCAGTCCCACGGGTCAGATGGAGCAGGGACAGCAGGGATTTCATCCAACCCTAGAAACACCTTGGTTGGAAAAGACCTTCAAGATCATCCAGTCCAACCATCGTCATCAAGTCCAACCATCATCATAAAGTCCAACCAACATCATCAAGTCCAACCATCGCCAAGTCCAATCATCAAGTCCCATCCCCAAACATTTCCCTCCTCTGCTGCCCGAGCCCCACCTGTGAACACCTCCATGAGCCACTGCACAAGAAAGGAAGGATGCTGAAGGGCTGCTGGTGGGATGCAGCATTTGGAAAGGATGACACACAGCTTGCCACGAGGCACAGCTGGCCTTGATGGTGCTACTTTGGACTTGATGATCTTGAAAGTCTTTTCCAACCTAGAGGATTCTGCTTCAGGTGTTATGGTCCCACCAAGACACCCATGTCTCTGCCCCCAAGCCTTGCAGGAGCATCCTTGGGGAGCCCATGGGACATTGCTGGGGGGCCCATCACCCCCCCGGAGGTATCTCCCCATGGACATTTTGTCCTGGGCACCGGGTGGTTTGATACACCCCGGTGTTGGCTCTGCCTGCTCCGCGCTCCCCGGCTGCTAAGCGGGGATGATGCCACTTGTGTGAAGTGCTCTGAGCCCTCCAGGTGATCTGGGCTAAGATAAGAGTGAAGTATTCTTATTTTCCCAATTACCCCGGACATCGCAGCCACATTTTGTTTCAAAACACGGTGAATCACCCCACTGAAATAACATCGCTTCCATAAACATCAAGAGCAGCCGGGCACATGGCTCAGAACTAAGCCCCGGCTATCCCTTGAGCAAGGCAGCTGCTTCCAGGGCCAGGTTCCTCCAGTAAATAAATAAATGTCCCCACAGCCCCAGTAGAACGTTGTCATGCCTCTAGCTGCTGCTGTAGCCATTCCCAGAGACAGCTGCATTTCAGGAAATGAGAACAGGTCAAGATGTGGGAAGACTTTCCAAAGAGATCTTAAAAAAGTGAGCTTCTCAGCATTTCCCTCCAGAAATCAAAATAAACCCCCAAGCAGGAATTTCCCACAACCTCTTCCCCTGAAACGGCACCAAGGAGCTGAATTATTCCAGCTGATAGCGGGAGAAAGGCTTAAAAACAAAGATGGAGCAGGTAGCACAGCACATTTTTGTGCTGAGGGCAACTATTGCTGTAATAATTGGAATTCCTGGGAATAAAATAAAAGCAATCTGTTGGAAAATGGATTACTGCTGCAGTTTCCTAGCCCGGATCATGGGCAGCGATGGAGTTCAGCATCTCTGTGCCCAGCGGAGATGCAGTGCACAAGAGGGCTCGGGGAGAGGTGGCTTAGCTGTGCCCACATTTCCAGGGCACATGAAAGGCAGATTGCGACAAAAGAAGAAAAGGTGATATATTTTTCCCCATTTCTTCTTTCCCAGCAAAAGGTCCTTGACCAAGACTTGCTGTTATCCCGCAGCATTACCCCAAAGCAGCACACCTAGGAGGATTGCCAGTGGTGCCCTCCCTTCACATTGGGGCGGAAGACTGCCCTGCGTTACCCTCTGCCCAGCCAGGCGACAGGCAAAACATGACTGGTGCCTGGTGTGGGCCGGGATGCGCAGGTCTGGGTTTTTTTGGGCAATGCAAGTGAGGCGGGAGCGCGTTGAGGTGGGCTGCCAGCAGTGCCCCTTCCTTCTGGGCAGCACCGCGGTGCTCCCGGCCGCCTTTGTCTCGGCAGCCCCGGCCGGGAGCAGGAAGCGGGAGGAGGGCGGGAGGCCCGTCAGGAGGAATAATGGGGCTGGACAATCGCGCCACTGATGTCACCCTTCCTGCCATCTGCTCCTAGCGCCAGCCGTGCCCCTGTCCCCCCCTGTCCCCACCACTTTGCTGATCACCCTTTGGCAGGTGCGCTGGCGAGCCCTGAAAATAAAGGCTCCCCCTCTCCACGTTGCCCAAAGCAGCACGTTTTTCCCCAGATCCTGACCCGCCCTCTTGCCCCAGGGGATATGCCCATGTCTCCGTCCTCCCGCTGCCACCGCTCAGCCTCCTGCCACCCACCACATGGGGACAGCGGCACAAAAGGCTTGAACACCCCAAACCACAGCCAGCACCCTGCTTTGTGCCAGCTGAGGATATGGCTGTGACCCCCCTCCTTTTCCCCCCAGCTTCCCGGGGGCAATTGGCTTAACCTCATAAGAACACCCTGAAGCTTAATTAATTCCTGGGCTGAGCGTCCCCAAAAAACCCGTGGGGTTCGCGTTGCATCCCTGCTTGGTACCCGGAGCACTGCTTAATGACGCGGGACCGGGAGGAGGTGACTGCTCCTTGCACGGGGACGCCAGCAGCCCCCAGGTGACCGTGAAGGTTGGGGACAACCTTTAGCAGGGCAGAGCAGGGGCGGGAGCCACCTGTGCTGGCGCAGGAACATCCTTTGGGAGCCGCTGCCGCCCGCTGCGGCATCTCTGCGGCTGCGAGCTGCAGCGCTGCAGGCGGACCTGCATCAGCTGACGTTAACTCTTGGCGCTCCCCATCCTCCTCTTCCTCCCCCCACCCCAAAGTCGCATCGCTTGTGCTGCTGCTGCTGCTGCTGCTGCTGCTCCACGTGACGGCGGCCACTGCAGAGGTGACCCTGGCCGGGAGGAGGGCGGCCGTGCTGCGCCGGCTCCCGGCTCGCCAAAACTGATTATTCTTTGCTTTATTCACTCAGGGGATTGACGAAGGGCTCAAGCCGCTGGGGAATCGTTTCCCGCAATCCCCTCCGAAGTGCCCAGCCCGCAGCATGGCTGGAGCAGCTTGGAGCAAGGCTGGGCCCCCCCTCCCCGGCTCCTTGATCCCGGCAGGGTGATGTCACTGGCAGCCAATGCGGGCCGCGGTGGCTTCGCGGGGTGGCGGGGGGGGGGGGACACGCCGCAGATGGCTCCAGCTGGGCCCAGCATTTGATTAATCGCCTGAATTACCCTCGTTTTGCCATAAAATTACGGGGATGGGGGGGGGTGCCGGGGAATGGTAAAAGCAGGAGAGCATCGGCAAAGGAGCGGGTTGCCGCAGGGGTGCAGCACCCCAAAATGCGAGGCAGGGGGAGGCAGGGGGTCCCCTTGCCAAAACCGTGCTGCGGAGGGGATGTGACACTTCGGGGATGCGTGGCGGATGGGGTGACGGGTCCCTGGGGAGCCAGGAGAGGAGAGGGGCCAGGCCACCCTCCCCATGGTCACTGACAGAGGGCAGGACCCTGCCTGAGCCACCGCGGGGGCACCCAGCACTATTTCGGCCAGCCAGCCATGGCTCGGAGCCACCTCTATTATTTAACCAGGAGAGATAGAGAGAGGAGCCCGGGAGAGATAATATGCCATGACACCGGATAAGAGCTCCTGGCGTCACAAGGGAGGAGGATTACATGTCCCTGAATGGAGTTAGAGATGACAGAGGGGAGGGGAAGACTTTTTAGCAAGGGATTAAGCTTACAGCTCCAGGAAGGCTTTGGGGGGCTGTTTGCCAGTGCAGGGCAAGCCCTGAGGCTGACATACCTGTTCGACTGGCCTGGGGAGGGGGGTCCTGCATCACTGGGGTGGGGGCAATGAGCAGGTCCCCGAGGACAGCCCTGTGGGCTTGTGCTCCAGCTCCCAGAGGGGTGGATGGGGTGCCAGAGGGAAGCCGGCAGGTAACGGGGTGCAGGGAGGGAGGAGCGGGTCGCATGAACCAGGCATGGCCGGATGGAAATGCATCCCCCCACCCTGTATCTTTCTACTGGGGGAGAGGTTTCCACAAGGACAGGCGAGGGCCAGACCCCGTACCTTCATCTTGGAGGCGGGCTGGATGAGCTCCGTGATGGAGACCTTGTCCTGCTGGAGCCGCCTCTTGACCAGCTTGGAGCAGCAGATGTTGACGGAGCTGAGGACGTGCCAGGAGTTGTACTCCACGAAGGAGCGGCTGTCGATGACCAGGGTGCCCTCTGCCCCGTTCCTCAGGAGGCTGGCCAGCTTCTTCGGATCCATCACTTTGCGTGGGAGCCTGTCCCCGGCCATACCGGGCCCGTCCCCTCTGCAGTGAGCGGGGGCAAGGGGCGCGAGGGCAGGGCAGGGGCCGGCACCCGTCTCCCCGAGGGGAAGCAGCGGTGGGGCGAGGTGCGAGCAGGGCAGCTCCTGTCCCGGGCTCTTCACGCTGCTAATGCCCAGGGTGCCGACTCATTGTGCTGAACCTGGAGGGAGAGGGAAGGGGGAAAACGGCGGTCAGGTGGCAGGAAAACCAGGTGCTCACCTGGGGCTGAGTCCTTGAGGAGGACCTCAGGAGGGCACAAGGATGCAGACACACTTCCCAGGCATGTCCTCGCATCTGTGGCTCAAGAGCTTCCCAGGCCAAAGGTTTTCTCTTTGTGTTTAATAGCCCTCGGTGGAGCTTTCCTCCAAGAATTTGTCTAATAGCTTCTGGAAGCCATGTCAGATTTAACAGGCAGGGAGCAGCCTTTTTCCTGTTTTTCCCCAAGCCTGCTGGCTCAGGGCTCCTCCAGGGGACCCTGGTCTCTTCTGCTGGGAGAAGCCACCCATGCCTGCTCCGTATTTGCCCTCCCCGTGCACCTCACAACTCGGAAGCCCCTTGGGTCACAGCACCCGCAGAGCCGCTCCTCACACAGGTACCTTTTGGCAGTCCTTATGTTTTAATGGCACACGTCATTGCAGGCCAGTTTTAATGGCATTAGGTTTTAATGCTGCGGCGGCCATTCAGAAAATAAGCAGGGCTATTACCAGGCTCCTCTTGTTCCTGCCAGGCGGTGTTTTAGAGCGAACCCACAAGCTGTTGCATGGGAGCTTTAATGCATCTGAATTAGGAGGACTATGACTACCGTGCCTGAAAAGGCTAGCGTAAAGACCTTCATTGGCTTCTGCAGGACTGGGATTTGGTCTATGGACTGGAGGAGGCTTATGAGGCACCCTGATCAGTGTAAGCCAGCAGTTCTTGGAAGCTCCCACACTGTTAGCCCTTGTGGTGCAGGCCCCAAAGGAGGCCACGGAGATGCCGGTGGAGGGCACGGTACTGCAGCAACAAGGCTACACGGTGCCTGGTGCCGTCCCTCTTGTACAGGGAAAGGTGCTGCATGCCTCAGCCTCATGAGGACTTTTACACCAAGGAAACAAAAGGTCCTTACCCCAAGCCCAACACTCATTTCTACTGCACCATATCTCTGTGTGAAATGACAGGGACCTCTGCTCCCCATCACCAGACCTGGAGGACTGAGCCAGCTCGCAGGGAAAGGACACAGGGCTGCAGAATATGAGGATGGGGGCTTCAGCATCCGCAGGTCTCTGGCCCACGACCCTGGCATTAGCAGCCCCGCCACGTCCCTGGACAGCTCCCCAAAGCAGGGGGTAGATGTCCCTGCACCACACGCATGCTGTTTGCACATCTATTCAACTTAAGGGGAAAAAAAAAAATCCCCTAAATGCTGCGACAGCGCTGGCCCCTCCTGGCACAAAGTCCTTCACAGCCCCGTTGCACGGCGGCGCCGCTGCCCCCGGCCCCACGGCGGGCGGCTCGCGGTCCCCCCTCGCCTCTCCCCTCCCTGCAGCACTCCTCCAGGGGGGGCTTAAAAATTGAAACAGTTCTAATTAGGGGGTGATAGGGGGAGCGAGGCTGGCTCCTGCTGGGATATGACACACCTCATTACGTCGCTGCCGCCTTGCCAGAAGACCCCCTGCTGTACCTTGGCTATAGAGCCAGGGCACTCAGAAAGGATGCAAATTAGCCAGCTTTTCCCCTCCGTCTTTCTTTCACACCCCACTCCCCAAATCGCTTTCTGCTTCCCATCCCCATCAGGACACCAGGCTGCGAATTCTTCTCAGCTCTTCCAATTACATCCAAGAAATAAAAGGGAGCAGAGGGAGGCGACAGACAAAAAGATGGGGATAATGCCGAGGCAGAGGGATAAGAATGAGAGGCTGAAGTGGGAGGAAGGAATGATCCGATGCATCGGACACGTCGCACAGTATCTGCAAGATAACAGGATATCTGCTCCCCAGATAACGAGTGAGGGTGAACCTTGGGGGGGTCAGACACAATTAGAGGGGCTTGGGAAAGCCAGAAGATCCCTGATCTCCCAACAGGTCTGGGAGAAGCCTGTTTGGAAGAGGCTTTCCACGCACCGAGTTCTGACAGGTGACCGGCAGATCAGGGGGATGAAGTCAGGGAAGGCACAAGAGGTTCCCCACCTCCGCTAACAGCCACCCAAACAACTGCACAGACGTCCGTTTGCTCCAGCACGGCCAGTTAGAGCTCGTGGCAGAGACAGGCGACGCAAGCGAGCCTGCTCTGACATCCAGCTCCAGCAGGGAGATGCAGAGCAAGGCAGGCCCATGCTGCCCCCCCCCGCCCCTTCCTGGAGCCTTTCCCAGGGGGGGAGATGTCCGACAGAGTGTGGCCATAGGCAGCTGTAACCTTGGTGGTAGACCCAAGATTGAGAAGGAACCGGGTCCTTCCAAGCTTGCACGTCACCCCCTTGTAGGCCAACCCAAATGCAAATGCCAAGGGATTGGGAAGGAGGAGGCACGGACAGGGAGCACCACGAAGTAGGAGGTCTCCTGCCACCCCACCGCGGTGACCGGGGACTTGTCTCCAGCACAGGGGAAAAGGTTAACCTGGGACCTAAATTGGGGTTTCAGAAGCATAGCTGTGTCCCTCGCTTATCAGTTTATTAAAGCCATCTTAATCTTCTTGAGTGTTCCCGAAGAACATTACCATAATCCTTTAATCCCACCTCTCCCTGGAGTGCCTGTAATGAGGGAGATGGGCGCAAGGCTTAGCTGAATGGGGACAGCAAGGCAGGAGGGGCCACGCTGGGTGGAAGGATGGGCAGAGAGCCTAACACACAGCCTGGGCAACCACCGGCACTCTGTCCCTGCTCTTACCTCCACGAACACACGTGCTTTGTGAAGGGTGCCACCAGGAGCTTGGCACAGATGGGTGCTGTGAGCCAGGCTAAGGGCAAACGCCCTCTCCATCCTCTTCTGGTCAGCCAGAAGGAAGAAAACCCCAAACACACCCTGACCTGAGTCTGGCCCTGTGGCAGGACGGACCACGGGAGCTCGGCCCTGCGCAGGCCCAGCAGTCACGAGGGGGAGGCCACTTCCTCAATTACTTCTCTTGCATAAGGCCCCAGCAGAGGTACGTGGTTATGGGATGGGCACGGATCTGGTTTCTCTTGTACCAGAGATGTTAACAGGAAGGCCAGCACATTTCTGAAGCAACCATAAACCTCACCAACCGGTGCGTCTACTCGTCTCACCAAGCTCATAGCTGTGTCCTGGAGATCTCTACCCTCCACCCGTGGTCCAGTTCAGGAGCTGCTCCTAGCTTCCTACTCTTCCACGCTTTCCTCTTCTCCTAGCCCTTTCCCACTTCTTTTCACTGCTGTTTTCCATTTCCATTCAAAATAAATAGGGGCAGAAGTGACCAAAGTGAAGAGGAAAGGGAAAAACATCTCCAGGAGAACAGCCACAGTGCAGACAACAATTCAGCGGTGTTTCCCAGCCTGCAGGGACACGCAGCAAAGGACCTCAGATGCACTGCTGCTCATCTCCCAAGGTATTTTGGAGACCTGGACCTGCTTCTAGCAAAGAAGAACTTGCAAAATGAAGAAGCTGAAGAGCAGAAGTAGGGTAGGGCTGACTGCTCGTGGAGGATGCAGAGGTGCTGCGATCTGCCCCACGAGCCGGCCTGCACAGAGGTGAAGACATGGGAAGGGTCAAATCTGGCAACGGGGGTGCTGGAAGAAGCACCCACATGCCTGAGCACAGAGCTAAGGGATCAGTGATGCCCTGGGGACAGGCAGCTGCGAGCCCACCAACCTCCCAAGGAGCTGTGGGTGCCCCGTGCCTGGAGGTGCCCAAGGCCAGGCTGGATGGGTCTGGGGGCAGCCTGGGCTGGTGGGAGGTGTCTCTGCCCGTGGCAGGGGTTGGGACTGGGTGGGCTGTAAGGTCCCTTCCAACCCAAACCCTTCTCAGTCCCATTTCCAGTGTGAAACGTGGCACCTCTGCCAAGCTCTCCAGCCTTTCTCCATCCCCATCCCCATTTTTTCCAAGTCCTTCAGCACTTAGCAAGCTCCCCTCGGCAGGCTCGTGCCGTTTGAGGGATTCCTAAATCACGGGCCTACGGCTAATTATTATTATTTCGCAGCAGCAATCAGGGACGCGGGGCTCATTAACAAGTTAGCACCTCTGGTTTCCCTGGAAACCCGCAGCTGCCAGGCAACGGCTGCGGCTCCGGCCCGAGGCGATGCCACCGCGGTGCCTTCGGCTCTGTCCCAGCCCCAGAGGGATGCTCGCTCCGTGTGCCTCCAGCTCAGCGGGACGGGGCACGACCAGCCTTTAGGAAACCCTGGGGTGCCTCCCCTTGCTCCATCCCATCTGCTTCTAAGCTCGGCCCACCCATCGACGCCCTTCTGCTTCGCACAGCGCATCCTGAACGGCGCAGCCGCCTCTCCCTCCTAGTGAGGGGTGCGGGATTTCTCCCACGGAGGGGGATTTGGAGCACAAATGATCCCCTGGGGTGGCAGCGGGACAAAGCCGTGAGGTGCCTGCAGTAGCCGCATTGGAAGTGATGTAACCACTGCCAATCCCTTAGCAGCTGATCAAGATCCCTTTAAAAAGCAGCACAAAAGATTTCTCTGCTGGAGATGGGAAAATGGAGTGTTTTTTTCCTCCTCCTCCTCCAAACGAGGTTAAAAAACACCGCTAACCACATTCACTAAGCCAGACACAAAGTCTGCTTGCCCACCTCTCCCCGGAGAAGCTAAAGGGTGGGGAGGAAGGACATTTCATGACCCCCAAGGAGCATGAAGACGAGACAGCAGCACTGGGTTGTCCGTCCGTGGCTGCTGCCCTCTTCTCACCCTCTGAGACCCACAGTGGCTTTCCCAGGACAGACCAGCACCACACAGCCTCATCGACACTCATCTCGCTTCCCCGTTCTCCACTTCTTACACACCACGGGCGCCTTCTCCCCAGGACAAGAGGCCCTCCCCGGAGGAGAGCCCCCGCACAACCCCTCCGTGCAGAGCAGCTTTGGGAAGGGGCAGCCTCCGCACGGAGGATGCTGGAAGGAAGGAGCTCCTCCATCAGAGGACGTGGCTGAAAGTTGTACCAGCAACCTTGGGTGGGCTTGGGTTCTGCTCCCAGAACGATTTCTGGAGATCTGAGTGCCGCTGGGTCAGGAAAAGCCAATGGGGAAGCACAGCAGGCTAAACTGCCAGAGTCTAGGTGACAAAGCCACCATCTCCTCCTCTTAGACTCGTACTTTTAAGATGATTTATGTGTTTTTCCCCCATAGCATAAGCACAAGCTTCCATTTTAAAGCCTACAACAGCCAAGACTGAAGGTTATCCCTGACCAGCCAGCCATTTGCCCATGCTGAGGACGGAGTGCCCAGGCATGCTGCTTTCTAATACCAAAGCTATCCCATTTCCACGCTCCTCCTGCCAAGCTGAGAGGCGGCCAGGCTCATGCCTCCGAGCCGAAAGCACCTTCCCCTTTGAGCAGCCTGGCACACATCACGTCGGGCTGGAAGGCGGAGGACACGAGGTGTAGGATGAGGGGAACCCAGTCCCAGTGATGCTTTAAGGGCCCTCGATCCCCACCGCCTGATATCCCCACCTTCGCTGCATCTCCGCTGGATAAGGCCAGCAGAGACTGCTCCGTGGGCTTATCTTGGGATCTCCAGTAGCTTGTTTGCCTTTTTGCAATAAGAACAGACCGAGGCAGCCCAGAAAGGTATGCAGCTGGATGCTTCAGGAGGGCTGGTCCGGCTGCCTTGTCCCAGGACAGCAGACACCATAAATACCTGCTGTGTGCAGGTTGGGTTTCCTGGAGAAAGGCTTCCCACTATTTCCCACAACCCCTACATGCTGAGGGGAAGAAAGACAGGGTCGGGCTGTGGTTCTTCAAGGAAGCAGGTCAAAACATCAGCAGCTATGCCACTCTGTGCCCACTGAAACTCTGGCTCTTCTTAGGAGACCCAAAATTCAACCAAAATGCTGATTTTCCGTGGGGTGACACATCCACTAGGGCGGTAACACGTGCTTTGCAAGGCTTTCCTGACCTGGCCCAAGGCTTGCTAAATTTCCTACACGCACACAATAGCTGAATTGTTTGGGATGAATTAGCACTTGTCAGCTGGGGCTCTACGTCTTGTCAAGACACAATGAGAAAGCACCAACTTGGGGTTGAAAAGGATTACCTTCATCAAGAAAAGACACCCAGGACAGGCAATGACCAAGCTAGCATCCCTACCCCACTCCCTCCTCCTGCCCTGGGGGCTGTGGTTTGTCACCAGCTGGTTTCGTTTGTTTAATCTGAGGTGACACGGGGGTCAGACAAAGGGTTTGGCAGCTCTCCCTCCATCCTCACCACACCAGACAAGCACGAGCCTATTGACCACATTGCCCTGCAGCCCCTACAGCTCCTGGTGCGAGAAGTCCCACAGGCCAGCCTGTTGGGCTGGGCATCACGGCGTTGTGTACCACGGGATTTTCTCAGTTTCAAAATGAATAAATAAATAAAGTGATGCATCAGGACATAAACCCAAAGCTCCCCCATCCTCCTGCCAGCTTCCACACCAGAAGATCCAACTGATCACTGGTGGGGCTCCCACGACTGTAAGTGTGTGTGAGCACACCCAGCCTTGCCCGCGTAGGGCTGACCCCAGCGAGGTGCCACCAGCTCAGCCCTCCTCACCTTCCCACCTGCCTGGCACGACTCCAGCGGAGCTCGCACTTATCTCTGTATCAGTTACTGCTGAATGAACCCTGCTCAGGTGCCAGACAAAGAGGCAGCCAAGCTCAAAGCAGGAGGGATTGCGAGGATGACACAGAATTACAGGCATCAGCATTCAGCAAGCAAGCGGAGAATGCACCGATCTATTTTTAATGGTACAATGCAAATGCTCGACAAAAGGATGTGTCTAGGGAGATTCTGCCCGGTCAGAGATTTGCATTTTTTTTTTCCCCCTCATTTTTTTTTTCTTTTTTTCCATCAGCCAACTTCACTCGGCGTGCTGGAGGCGCTTTGTCCCTCTAGCACCCTGCAGAATAATTCGGAGTGCCACCTGGGACATCCCTACAGGGTCTGCTGAGCATTAGATAGGCGTTAGATGGGGATGGCCATTCACTGCTCAGCTTTCCTGCCCCACGTACATGCAGTGAATGTATTTTCCATGGGCCAGCTCGCCTGTCAGCAGTGCTGGCACCCTCTCGGCACCAGCTCTCCGCTCATCAGCCGCCGGTGCCAAGCGAGGCTGGGGATGCGCCCGCCTGATCCCCATGCAGGGCTCGCAGCCAAGCAGCAGGAGATGGCATGAATAACTCCACTCGAGATACAGCTCGAGCAGGACCAGGCTGCCATCACAAGCTCGGAGTCTGGGGTTGTTGATGGCAAGGTGAAAACGGTTGGGGATGCTGCATTTCAAAAGAAGGAGAACGAGGGACCCTCAGTGTTTGGATGGCCTGGATTTACCCAGCAGAGGCTGGGTTTCAAGGGGAGGTGTGTAATTGAAGCTGATACAGGTTTAATGCGTGGGGATGGCTTGACTTGCTTGTAGAAAAATACCTGCAAGCACCTAATAAGCAGTCTGTTCCCACCAGGGCTTCTGCTGCATCAGCTGAATTACCGCTTGCTCGCTTTAGACAGCAGTGCTCCTCAAAGAACTAAATCCCCTGCTATATAAAAGAAAAAAAAAAAAAAAAAAAAAAAAACAGGCAGATGAAAAGCTGTGGATGTGGGCACACCGCGCAGCTATGTGCCAGCTGAGTAAGGCCGGGAGGCAGGGACAGAGCAGAAGCGCGGCTTTAGCGCGGCTTTAGCAGCGCGGGAGGACAGGCTATGGGGGCTGGATGCCAGGGCCGTGCTGTCACTGCAATCTCCATACGGGATCAAAGCAGTGGTCTGCCGCGTTTCAGGTCCCCTTGCCATCACCGCCTAACCACAGGCATTTTACAACAGCCTGGGAGCAGCAGGAAGGCAGGCAGCTACGGAACAGTCATAGCATCATTTAGGTTGGAAAAGGCCTCAGGAGCAAACCCAGTCCAACCTCTGTCCCTCAAAGCAGGCCTGACTTCAACACCAGAATGGGTCGTCTTGTCCTTCTGGTCACCAAATGACCCGTTCCCAGTCATCAGCAGGCTCAGAAAGGAGGCTCCCCATAACTCACCCTACAGAAATGCCACCCGGCAAACCTTCTCTGCAAATTGTGAGGGCACCCTGAAGTGCTCCAGAGAAATTCCTGAACGACACAAGGTCTCTGCCCTGAGAAACCCGAAGGCTTGGTTTAAAAGGAAAGTTACAACGAATGCAGGCAAGTCGTGCACATGCACGCCAAGGTGGGCGAATGGGGATCACGAGGGCTTTCCATGCACACCAAGCAGCATGGAATAAAGACATGAGAGAAATAGGACAAAAAGAGAGAATCGAGGAAAGGTTTCTAGCCCTGTATACATTGCTGGTATGCTCTTAATTAAATGAAGTCAGTGCAAAGCACATCGCTTATTTCATACAGCACAGCCCCTGCACCACTGCTTGCACTACCAGACTCTGCATGCAGGGAACCAGCTTCCCGTGAGCACCTCCAGGTTCTCCCCCAGTCCCTGGGCTCACACTGCACCTATCTGCTGAAATGCCAGTCCTACAAATAAGCACCACTTGGCACTGATGGAAACCAGAGGTCCTGAGCAGCAGCAAAACCCCCGGGAGCGTTCCTTGCAGCACCCACAGGCTCCCTCCATGCAGGGGATTCTCCTCTCCCTGCTCTGCCTGGCTCTGCGGGCAGCCTCAGCCTCCATTTCCCATTGGCACGGTGGGTTTTACAACCCCCCCGTTCCCTCGGCTGTGCTGTAAGCTTGCTCGCCACGCATGCGCAGGGCTCCCCGAGCAAGCTTGAGAAAAATCTTGAGCAGAGAGCTTGTTTAGCTCCTTATCTGATGGACGATCCCAGGCCACTCGCCTGCCTTCCCCAAGCATGTCAGGTGCCTCCTTCCCACTCGGCTTCAGGTGGGACAGGTGTATCTTCAGAGACGAAATTTTAAGGCTTGAAAAACAGGTTTTAAAACCCAGAGGGCAGCAGGATGCCGAGGAGCGCTCGCCAGCTTTCCCCGCTGGGTGAGGACGGCGCTGAAGGTCTGGCTGCAGGAGCTCCCTCTGCATAGCAGCAAGGAGAGGAGCAGGGTGAGAAGAGGAACGGGAGCAGGTCCCCGCAGCCAGCTCTCCCAGATGCTGCCATTCATCCCACAGCGGAGGGGAAAAGGACCCACACCTCCTAGGCTGGTCTTCCAGCTGCCCCGCCAGGCAGAGGTGCCGGCATTTGCAAGCTGCTTTTCTTTTATCACCCCAGCAGATTGAGTTTGCTGTAGCTGTTTGAGGATGACGGCGGTGTCCTACAAGCCAGGGCCATAAATTAAGGCTGCCAAGCACTGGAGCACCTCCTTTTCCTGCTCCCATCCCAGATACTGTGAACGTGCTCTGCACCTGCGCACAGCCAGGGCTTTGGGATCCGAGCCTGAACAGAGCTGCGCCACAGAGAAACTAACCTCTGATCCCTACCAGCAGCCTCACTTACGGGCAATGGAACAAAGCAGAAGAGGAAGGCACCTTTAGCATACCCCGTGTTTGTTACGTGGATTAACACAGCTGGTGCAGGGAGAAGGGGTAGCGATGGATGGAGTAGGACCTTGTTCAATCCATCCCCGTGCTGAGAGAAGTCATTTGGAGAAATCCTGCTGAGCCGCAGCCCCCTTTGGGGAGGTTTTTTTGGGCAGGAGGTCGCAGGGGGAACCCCGGTTTTCTGTGGGCCACACGCTATGAGAAGCCTTACCCGGCCCTCTCAGGCTTTTGGGCAATCATAATTGCGTTGTGCTGAATTTTAGAGGACAAACTCTCCAAATGCAGGCACCTCAGTGGCTTTCTCGGCAAGGTGCCTGGCACCCAGCAAAAACATGCAGGGCATACAAACCCTGTGCTATATTTGCCATAATCTCCACGCAGTGAGTCTCCCGCTGTGAATGCTTTTGAGGAGCTCGGCCAGCTTGCTCGGGTCTCCCAATCCTAGCTGAAGCTGGATTCCAAAAAGCAGTGCTGGATCCAGGGCTTCCTCCCCTGTTCCCTTACCTTGCGTCAAGGCAGGGACAGCCGCAAGCCAGGGTGGGCTGAAGCTCCGCGTGAAAACCCCTTTGGTGTGCACCGCTGCCATCTCGGCAGCAGCGCTCGCAGACCACCCGCAGCCAGGTTTGTGCTGTTCGAACCAATTCCGAGCGATGCAAGCAGCACAATTCAAGAGCGATTCAGAGGCTCTGCCATTGCAGAGAGGCATCCCAGCATCCAGCTGCTGCTCGGCAGCCCCAAATGTCCCCTCTGGTCCCAGCCGCTCGGGCAGCCCTCCCCAAACACACCCTGCCAGCATGGCTGTGCCCGTCACAGCCGGGGAGAAGACATCCGCATAGCCCTCGTGGCTATTCTAGCCAGAAATCCCCCATCCATCCAGCTATAGGTAGGTGGGTTTTCTTGCTGCAGCAGCTCATTTTGCTTTGGGAGCCATCGCAAGGAAAAACAAAGCAAGCCAAAGCCAACAAAGTCTCTTCTGCAGCGCGGAGCATCCTCCCGGCACAGCTGCCCTCCACCAGCTGACAGAGGCCGAACCTGTATGCGCCAGCCCCCGAGCATCCAGCCCCCGAGCATCGAGCATCCAGCCCCCGAGCATCCAGCCCCAGAGCATCCAGAGAGCATCCAGCCCTTTGGAAAACAAAGCTCCCTGCAGCCCCGCTTCTGCCATGCCCTGAGCCTTTCGCCCTCGCGGAGGACCAGACAATACGAGCCAGCCTCAGACACTGCTCCACAGGCAGGCTGCTTTCAAGGTTAACATGGCCCCTGGGCTGCCAGGCACTATCCTCAGCATTGCCTGCTGCTCCCTAGGCTTCTCGACCATTCCCTGAGGGGTCCCTGTCTTTGCACCCCAAGTTAGAGGGGGTCACTCGTCCCTGCTAGCTGCTTGGGACAGGGACGGGCTCTTTGACACATGCTCATGCGGAGCTGCGCTGCCCATCGGGGAGCTGCTGACACCGCCGCAGTGCAAACAACAAACGCATCTGTGCCCTGAAAATCCAAATATCCTTAACAAAACAGCACCGCACCGCGTCCTTCCCTCCACCAAAACCGCAAATTACTGACCTGTGCACAGAGCTCCCCCAATGTGAGCTGAAGCACTGACATCAGCTTTTGCTGTTGCTCAGGAATTTAATTCTGGGGGAGGAGAAAGGGGTGGGGGGCAGAGCAGGAAGGAGAAGGAACTTATTTATCAATAAGGGAAATAATCACGGATCTTGTAAAAACAACCAGCGCTGCACACAGAAACCAACGTTTATCACTATGTGATAACTTGGGGGGAAGGTCAACTGCTCCCCGCACATCAGGGGAGGTCAAGGGGATAATTTCCAAGGGGCAGCTCAACTCGTCAGTCGCTCGGAGCCGCAGCAGCGAAGCGGTGCCGAACCCACGCCGGCCGCGTTTCAAAGCCAAGGACACGGGGTGCCCCTCCGAGCTCCTTCATCCTCCCCAAACCCAGACGCTCCCCCCAGCACCAAGCAGAAACACCTTCCCACCCCATCCCCTCCCACCCCATGCCACCCTAACACCTCCCCACCCACCCCATACCCTTGGGGACACCCACCTCCCCACCTCCCCACCCTCTCCCCCTACAATGCTGCCCCCCAAACCCCCCCAGACTCCCCATTTCGATGCTTTCCGACCTCATTTTTTTTTCCTTGCGCGCAAACACCCCTCCCCGTTTTTCCCCTCCGGGCACCCAGAGGGGATGGAGAGCCCCCCCCCCCCCCCGGCCGCCCCCCCCGGCCCGCACTGACCCTGGCGGGGCCAGCCGCGCCGCTCCGCGGGTTTTCCGCTGGCGCGGCCGCTGGCGGTGCCGCGGGGCCCGCATCCCGCACCGGGGCGCGCACCGGGTGCGCACAGCTCCGCGCTGCTCCGCGCCGCTCCGCGCCGCCGGGAATGCGCCGGCGATGAGGTCATGCCTCGGGAGGGAGGGAGGAGGGGGGGGGGGGGGGGGGGAAGGAAAAAAAAAAAAAGGAAAAAAAAAAAGAAAAAAAAAAGCGTTGACGTCACCCGCAGCCAATCAGCGCGGGAGGAGCTGGGCAGGGTGACGGCAGCCCCGCGGGCGCGGAGAGGCGCGGAGAGGATGCTGAGGGGGGTGCGCGGAGGTGGGGTGCCCCCACCCCCCAAAGTGGAGGGCAGGTGGAGGTGCTTTGAGGGAGGCCGGCCTTCCCGCTGCCGAAATCTGGGTGTTAACATCCACCCCGCAGGCTTTTTCGGGGTCCGGCCTCCGGTCCCCGCTGCCAGCCTCACCCAGCACTCCGCTGGTGGCCACCAAAGGCGGACTCGATGGAGACCAACACAACACGAGGCCGATGGAGGCACGAGGATGGAGGCCGATATGGTGTGAAGGCTTCGGCCTCAGCCCGGCCTCCGTCATCCCACACCTCAGCAGGACGTGGAGGCCACGCGGCCCATGTGCAGGTGGAGGACGGAGCTGGGGGTTTGTCCTTGGAAGTGGCCCGGCAGCTCCAGCTTAGCGAGGGATTAGGGTTTAGAAGCTTTGCTGGCGCTTAGGAAATCAAGGGAACCTTCCTCCCTGCTGCTGATACGGATGCCGGGTGTTTTGGAATTAACTCTCTTCTCTCCAAACACACAGTGTCATTTTTTTTTTGTAGAGCACCAAGGGTGTAGAGCCCCAGCTGCTGGGACACACCGTGATGCTAAAAATCTCGCTGTCTTCTCTTCTGCTGGCACAAAAATCAGTCCAAAGCGTGTTGGTGGGGAAAATTCTGCAAAACCAGGGTTACTCCACCACGTGCCTCTAAACTGTGTGGGTTTAGGTCCTGGTAGCATAACTGGTGGGAAGGTGCTGTGCTAGCACGGGGCCTTGCTTCTCTACCTGCTCTGGAGCACTCGTGGGCTAAAAAAAATAAGAAAGACCCCTTTTCAGGGGCAAAAGAAGGAAAAAGAAGGGATAGGTTGAGCTGCTAACTCCCGCTGAGATCTGACCTGCAGAGCAAGCAGCAAACAGGAGGAGAGGGGGAGATGTTCCTCCAGCCAGGGGATGGGGGGGACGTGGCTCTCACGGGATGCTCAGGCCCACAGCTGGGCAGCTCTCCCACACCCACTGCTGCTGTGCCGGGCTGGGGGGAGAAAGCAAAACAAATGATTCACGGGCACTAAACCACTGCCAGGATTGCAGGGGCCAGGAGCAGGTGGCGAGGGAGGCTTGCAAAACTTCACCTGACTCTCAAAGCCTCAAGCGAACCCGATTTAGATCCCGACCCCGTCCGACCTGAAAGTCGTGGTTCTGGCTATGCCGAGAAGGGCTCCCCGCTCTCTGCGGTGCTATCAGCACGGCGTTCAGCCGAGGGCAGGGCTCGTGGGTGCTCATCCACGCTCACCAGACCCTCAGCATCCCTACGTTACACATGGGAAACGAAGCAGGGAGAGCTGGGATGGTGCTGTGATGGTCACACGGGCAGAACAAAGCAGCGTCGTGCTCCCGGCTCCCATGTACCAGATGTGAAGCCATTGTCACCGCCAGGGGCCGGGTCCCCCCTCCCCAGCACGCTCGGAATGAGCAAAAACACTGCAGCCAGTTGCTCGTTGCTCACGGGGAGTGCTTTATTTCGGATAAAAAGCACTTCAAAAAGAATTCGCCCTCTTCGCCTCACTCTGCTTTTTCCTCTTCCCCAGATTTCAGGCGCATCTGAAGATTGATTGCATCCCAGCTACGTGGTTTGAATGCAAGTTGCGCTAGCACACGTAATAGTTTTTGCTAAAACGTTTTCCAAGACCCGTAATTGCCATCGCAGGCCTAGTGAGAAACTAAAAACCGAGAGAAAGAAACTGCTGCCAAACCGACGAGTCCATCAAAAAGGAGAGACTTGTTCACCAACCTGCAATTGCTTTAAATGCACAAATATGTGTATTTTTTACTCTCGGCTGGTGCTCTGTGCCGGGCTATTGGTGCAGCCTGTGAGGAGGAGCGCTGCCTGGGGGAGCCCTGCTCGCTGCCTGCCTCCCGCAAAGCCCCAAATGGTGTCACCGCGCTCTGTACAGTGCGTGAGCAGGAGAAAGCCCCAAGCAGCATCACGAGGCAGCCTCGTTTCTCGCAGGGAGGGCTGCACAGCATATCTCTCTTTCTTGGTTTCCCTGAGAAGAAAAATATCTGCACACACCCGGCGTGGCTCAGCACTTCCAGCTGCAGCGCGTGCATGTAGCAGAAGCAGCGAGCGCGCAGCGGGTTGACTGCAGCAGTGCGAGGCTGGGGGTCTGCACGCCGTGCCGCTCCTCTTCGTGCTGCAGCAGCGCTCCTTCTGCAGCCCTGGCTCTGTGCTGCCAGGCGTTCCTGCCAAAGGGAGAAGGGGAAAGCAGCACAAAGTCGTGCATTGAGTAAATTCCCTTGGCACGGAGCACAGGTCAAAGGCAGGGGATGGGAGGAGCGGGACCTTTGTACCGGGCACGGAGCGAGCACACTGCGGGATGCAAAGCCGGTGGTGGCAGCTAGCTCTCCTAGAGGCTTTGCGGTGACAACCCTTAGCACAGCTGGCCTTTCTCCCTGCAGGCTGAAATGCTGTGGTCATGCACGTGGCTTTGCCCTGGAAAGCGAGGCTGAGTGAGGAATTCACTTTTTGGTGTGCCAGAAGCTGCCTGGGGTCACGCTCACACCTCTAAGGGCAGCAGGAGGGAGAGGACGGGGCCAGGGGAAGGAGAGAGGTGCTAAACGGTTTGGTTTCTGTACAGCCAGGCCTTAAAAAAGGATCCTTGCCCCATGCTTCTTGGGGGCAAGGCATGGTCTTCCCTCTTTCTTCTCCCACTGCTCCTTGCTGCATATGAACCAGCCCGGCTCAGCGCAGGGGTGAGGGCTCTGTCAGCTCCAGACCCTTTTTCCCTGCCCCTCTGCAGGTTTTTGTTCAGCTGCTCACCAGTTGCTAGGATTTTGTTGTTGTTGTTTCCTACGTCGCTTAAATCGTTTTCACTGATGAGAGCATCTGCTGCCATCTGTGCCTCCCCCTCCTTCCCCGCACCGGTCCGGGCGGCGAGCTGGGCGCCGCAGGATCTGTGCAGCCCGATCCTGCCCCGAATACCGGCACAGAGAGTGGGGCAGAGGCAGCTCCATCAGCACCCCACTTCTCCCCCTGCATCTGCAGGTCTGCAGCTCCAGCGGTGCTGCGGTGCCCAGCTCCCATGCCAGACCAGGACCCAGTGGCACTTGGCAAGGCTGCAGCTCCGCAAGGCCCGATGAGACACCTTTGAAAATACAGTGGTGAAGGGACTTCGGGAAGGCCCCCCCTTTGTACTGTAATTTGGGTATCGATGCAAAATCGGGGGCTGGCAGCTCTCCCCCTGTGGGACCGCGGAGCTGCTGGGCCGGGCTGGGAGGTCGCTACCCGAATTAGCCGCCAGCGCCGCGCTGCAGCTTGCCCTATTTATCACAGCCAACCCGTGTAGACGTAGGAGAGCCACGGGGTCACGTTTGCTGCCGGGAGGAAATCCAAACCAGTTTAACCCAGCTGGGATTTGCCTGCAAACTGGCTCGGCAGCCTTCGCACGGAGGTGGCATCACCCAGCCTGGGGCTTGCGTAAGCACGGCGGTGTTTGCTCACACGCCAGGGCACCCACACCCCTCTGCTCTGCACGGCCTCGCAAGGTGATTTCGAGAGGTTCCTGTGCCCAAAGCCACCTTCTTGTCCTCCTCGGCTTGCTGGTGGTGCTGGGCAGCAGGGACCACGGCGGAGCGGTGTGCGGGGGCCCTCTGCCTGCATCCCGCAGCACGGCTGCAGGCGGGCAGGAGCTGCAGCTCCTCGAGCTGCTGGCGGGGCCGTCGGTCTGCAGAGACCACAAAGAGCAGATGTTGGTCCGGGAAGGACCTCGTGATGTGTAAAAATTCAGCTCCGTGTCTCCATCAGCCTCTGCTGATGCTCCGAGGTCCCCCCCGAAGCCGTTTCTTCTCCAGGCTCAGCCTCTCCTCCCATCACCAGCCTTGGCAGCCTTTCCTGAGCCCCCACCAAAAGCCTGTCACGTATGGGGGCCCCAAACCAGGAGCAATATTTTAGACACCACCTAACGATACTGACTAGTGGCAAATAATCCCCACCCCCCCCGCCTTCCCGTTTCCCCCCTCTGGAGCTAAAGAAAAAGAAAAAAAAAGAAATCCTCATCAACCTGCCAAGCTAAATTTCCTGGAGGAATACAATTAAATCTTCATGTGGCAATGCGACCATCACTCCCGATATCAAATGGCTTCCCAAGCCAAGACGGTTCCTCTCTTCCACCCCCTCCGCTCGGTTTTCGCTCCTGCTGCTGAATGCAACAGAGGCTGCGGCTTCGCAGCCAAAAAAAGGTGCGAGCTGGAGAGCGCCCAGTGAAGTTGTGAGTGGCAGAAGTGAAAAGGCAGAGAAGCAGCCCTTGAAATCCTCCCTTCTGTTATGTTGGGTGGCAGCCTTGGCAAACCCTGAAATTCCAGAATTTTCCTGTACAATTGGGAAAAAAGAAAAAAAAAAAGCGATGAGAGTACCTGTTGTATTTGGCTGCTGCTTTTCTTTCCTTTGTTCCCTCAAAGATTAAAATAAAATAAAATCAGAAAATAAAATAAAATAAAATAAAATAAAATAAAATAAAATAAAATAAAATAAAATAAAATAAAATAAAATAAAATAAAATAAAATAAAATAAAATAGAGATGCGCCCGATCAATTTGCAGGGTTGCTGTGCACCTCAGCCCCTCCACAGCACACTTCAGCCTTGGCACGGAGATGCCTCGTACAAGGTGGGTGTTGCCAGCAACAAATAATAAACGTGAGGGTTGCTGATAATAGTCCACCCTGTCTGTCCCTGACAGTTTGTGCATGCAGAAATGCTGCGGAGTCAGTGCAGTGTTCCCCCTGGTTCATTAAAGAGGCAGTCCGTTGGGGGAAGATGCTGGCAGCCCATTTGTCACGCCGGTTAAAGGCAGGAGAGGCTGCCTTTGGGTTGCTCCTGATTTTTGCCAGCTCTGATTTTTTATATATATATAATTTTTTATTTTTTTTGTGTGTGTTCTGAGCAGGGTGAGAAGTTGGGGCTGGCTCCCCGGAATACCACCCGCAGGGTGGCCGCGAGGTGAGTGGGCTCACAGAGGGTGATGTGCTTCCCGGATTTTTGGTAGTTCAGGAGGTGCCTCCCACTTCAGTCCTGTGGTGACATCTAAATCTGCCCCACACATTTTGGGTTTTAGGCCAATTCTTGCCATGCATTTGAGGCATTTTTCTCTTTCTCTTCATGCACAGAGTGGGAGAGCGGAGGACAACCCGAAGAGTCAGCGCAGCAGACCAGACATCAGAGGTATCTTTATTGACCGTCTTACAGAAATACAGCAGCACTCGGTTTGGGGGGGGGGGGTGTGACTTCCCCAGAAGGTGCCTTCCTTCTCAGCACTGCTGGGCCATCCCGAGGAGAAATCTGCCCTTTAACACACTGGGGTTCATCTGGAGGCTTTGGCGCTCTCCGGGGACGGTAAGTTATTTCAACTGGCGGGTGAAATTCAACAGAAATGCATCAGAAAAGGAAAATAAAAGGTGTGTGGAAGGGTGGTGGGCGGCCTGATCACACCTGACGTGCTCTGAGCCTTGCCATCCCACTGGCCTCAGGGTCTCAGGCACGTTGCTTTCCTCCTACCACCCCGCACCCCAACCATGCCCCCAGCCCCGGCTGCACCCCACAGACCCCCAGGGCCATACTTGCAGCTGCGAGTCACACTCAGCTCTCAGCTCCGCATGCCCTCGTCACATAGCTTTATTTGCCATAAAATAAGCTTTTCTTGGTCTGCCTTCCTCCCTGCACTGCTGTACAAGTGAAACCCTTTCCTACAACAGCCCAAATACTGTCTACGGCCAGGAAGAGTAGGCTCAGCTGGGCTGATAAACTCATTTAACTTTTATTTATGTGTTTACTTTTTTTTTTTTTTTTTATCAAGGTGGAGTTGTTTTATTTTTTTGCGTCCTTGCTACAGGAAACAACTGCAGACACTTCTGGCATAGAGGCATCCTGGCGGCGGCCACTGCTGCTGGCCTGGCGCTAGTAGTCAGTGAGGGGGTACCGCAGGAAGATGAAGATGAGGATGATGCAGAAGGTGGCGAGGGCTGAGCTGGTGATGTTAAAAAGCCGGGCAGTCTTGGCATCTTCCACTGCCCCGTTTAAGTCGTTGAGGAGCTTCTTATCCCGGACCTGAGACAGGAAAAAAAAAGAGAAGTAATTGGGAGATGTATTGTGCTACTATGTAATACATGAATTAAAGTACTAAAAAATAATAGTGCATCCCCAGGGAGAGCTGGGTGCTGCCGCATCCTCCTCATCGTGCCATGCCATCCTAGCAGCTCTGGGACTTGCATCATCTGGGCCGTAAGGCTGGTGTCTTGGGGTGTTTGGGTGCCCCCTGCTGCACCAAGGCACCCAGCGTGCAAAGCCGGTGCAGGATCCGACCACAGCTCGAGGGCTGGGCTGGCAGCCCTGGGGTACCAAGCTCCTTCTGCAGCTCTCCTGCAGCTGGGGGCATCTCCACTGTTGACTTCCAGCCCTAAAGCACGGGTGCTGTCTAATTATCCTGCAGGCTGGGACACCCGTGGGCTCTTCTTGGGGTGGGTCTCCAGCTGGGTCAGGAGTTTGCGTGTGTCCACACCTCCTCCGGGCTGCCAGGCAGCAGCAGTGGCACTGGCAGGCAGGGGATGGTGTCACCAGGCAGGGGACGGGGTCACCAGGCAGGGGATGGCACCACCAGGCAGGGGATGGAGATGCCCAGCAGCAGACCCCAGACCAGGGGTGCTGTCCATGCCTTCCTAGCAGGGCTCTGTGCCCCTCTCCAAACCCGCAGCCGGCCCTCGGCAGCTGGAGCCCAGAGGCCGTGGGGTGGAAGGACCAGGGCCTTTTGCCCCGTTTTGCCTTTCCCGCAGCAGGGTGGGAGCATCCTCAGGACTGTGCAGGGCTGTGCCTCGCTGCGTGCTCAGAGGCCCCAGGGCCGTGCTGCTCTCACAGCCCGCGCTTGGTGTGGAGCAGGAGCGAGCTGAACGCTAGGTGTCGGTGGCAGGCTGTGAAATCCCGCAGCCAGCCCCAGAGTCCTCCTAGAAACATTGAAAGCCTTTTATCGACCGGGAGCTTTCTGAAAACATCCTGCGATGCATTCAGACCACGTCTCAGCCACTTTTTTTTTTTTTTTTTCTCCCTCCCTCCCGCAGTGCTGTCCTGAAAGCCTGGTGCCGCTTGCCCAGCATGGGGACGGGCAGCAGAGCCCCTCAGTCCCGCTGGGCCGTGCTGCTTCGAGGGACCGAGTCCTCAAGACGGTGCTTCCAGCGATGGAGATGGCCCGAGGGACAGCAGCAAGCCCGTGGCGGCCCCTTTTTGGCAGCCGTGTGTCCGGGATGACTCGCCTTGGGAACATTTCTGGGGATTTCGCATCCTCCTGGAAGCCTGGGGAGATGCTGGGAGACGTGGGGCTCTGCCTTGGGGCAGCAGGCCCTGTGGTGCAGGGCAGCCTCGGGGAACCTTGCTCTGCGTCCCGCCGGGGAACCCAAAGACAAACCCCGCGGAGTGGTGCGGACGGTGCCTGCTGCTGGCCCCCTTGCTGTGGGACCAGCTCCTCCTACCAGCTCCAGACGAGTGCCAGAGCCCCTGCAGCACACGAGCATAAAGAAGAGGTGTTTCTTGCTCCAAATTGCTCGTGGTCAAAGCCTGGAAGCTGTCTCCTCCCTTCTCAAGGTGGGGACAGGTCCCCAGGGTCACAACCCCTCCTCTCTGAGCCCAGATGTGGTGTTTCCTTAGTCACAGTTACTTTTCTCATTGTCATTTTGACCTTACCACCTTGCCCGAAATTATTAGGGGATTTCGGCCCACGTAATACTAATTTCGGAGAAGGCTTGGGATGCTTATCCTGCACCTGCTGACCTCAGAGCACTGCACGCTCCCCCAGAGCACTGCACGGTGGCTTTCTGGAGACACCGCCAAGGTAGAGCTTAGCTCTGACCCAGCTTGGCAATTTCTACTTCCCTCCTCCATGTCACCAGCACAAGCTGGCGGTGGCCTTTCCTCCACCCCTGCTCGCCTACCACCTCCCTGCTGCTCACCTTCTCTTCCTCCACCTCCAGCAGGCTGGTCCCCAAGGGCTCTTTCTCTCTGCTCTCCCACCTGCATCCCCTGCCCTTCATCCCCTTGGAGTTTTGCCTTCACCTCCCTCTCCAAGCGCTCTCCTCGGCTCCCACCACCCCGCTTCTCACCTCAGCTCCTTCAACCCCACTCCATGCTTGCACCCACCCACCTCTCTTCCACTGCATGCGATGTGCAAGGCCCCTTTTCCATCCCTGCTGCTTCCCGCTCCCTTTCCACCTCCTTTCCTGCTCCCAGGCTCAGCCCCTCTCATTTTTAGGAGCTGAGAGCTTGCCGGGTGGGTGCAAAGTGCTGCGTCAGCTTCCCGGAGGAGACAAATGGTTTGTTGATAACGAGTCTAAAGAGGCCGTATTTAAGGCAGCCTGGCGCTTAGTATTCAGCCAGCAGCTGGTTGGATGGATGCTTTGGGAAGAGGCTGGCTTGCCTGTAAACCCATTCCCAAGCAGGGCTCTGCTTCCCTCTGCATCAGGAGCTTCTTGCTCCGGAGGGCACCCTCAGGTTTGTTTGCTCTGTAGATTGCCTGGGACCTCTCCAGCCCACGTTTCGCCCTTGTGCCATCCATCACCTGGCTCTTGCCATCAGTTTCTCCCCACCAAAAAACCTTTGCTCCTCCTGAAGAGCGGACTGAGAGCCCGCCTGGGAGGCACTCCCTGCTCCTCGGGGTTAATAAACACCGGGGATTTCTGCCGGTCCGCTTCCACTCGAGAAGGTCAGCGGGCAGCAAGAGGGGGCAGCAAACAGCAGCACCCAAGGCAGGGTGCTGAGGGGCAGGCAAGGAGAGCTCAGGGGGCTGTGCCGGGCCACCCTGCATCTCCTGGTGGCAGGAAAGCTCCAAGAGCAGCTTCACGGGCTGAAGGGGCCGCGAGAGCTTCTCGCTGCCTTGATCTCCTCACAGCCCAAGCGAAGCTCCCTGATCTGCTTCCAGAGTGTGCTGAAACAGGTGGGAAGGCGGCTGCGTGCTGAGGCACCCGCTGGAACACCTCTGGGGCCTGGGGCACAGAGGAGCCCCTGATTTATTAGCAGCATCAGCCTGGCAAGAGCAGGTGACGTTCATGGCAGCGTGCTGTTTGCGATAACAAAAGCAGTCGCTCCTGAGGTCTCTAGATGTGTGAGTTATTTAAGGGAAATGGAAAAGCCCTCACCGGGGAGCCGTGCAGTGCCACCAGCGTACAGACTGCAGCTCGACCAGGAAACATGGGCTTTGCTGGCCAAGGGCTCTTCCTTCGAAGGTCCCAGGGAGGGCTCGGGGAGGGGAAGCCCTATCAGCACCCTGCTCGGGCCCTACGAAGCACAGAAATCCCCAGGAGCTGGGGTGCAGCTCGCTGCTGCCCCACCGCCCTCGCACCTGGCTGCAGAGGGACCCGCAAAGCCTGGCTGGCTGCAGAAGAGATGAAAACAGGCTTCAGGAGAAGTGCCCCTAACATCCCACCTGGTGGGGACAGCATTACGGGAAGGTCCCCGATGCCTTCCCCAGCACCCCAGGGGCTCCCCAGCCCAAACCTTTTGCTGCCACCTCCGTGTCCCCATTTCGTCCCAGCCCCGCAGCAGCCTGAGAGGCACCAAGCTCTCGCCAGCCCTCCTGCCATGTGCCAGCTCTGACCTGTGTCCCCGAGGGACATTTTCCTGGTGTTTTCCCCTCTGGCAAGGAGTCCCAGCCGCTGGAGAGCTCCCAGAGCAGAGCAGGACAGCTTCTACATGCTCAGCTCGGCTCCGTGCCATGTCCGTGCGGGGACCACCACGTCCACCCCGCAGTTACCGCTTCCCAAAAGAGCCTGCCACAGCCATCTTCTATTTTTCTCTCCCCGATTCAGGGCAAACTTGCCCATTTCTGTTCCCTTTCACCAGTTATTTATTTTCACACCAGATTTTTATGCCCTCTAGACTTTTTGCATACCGATGCTCTGTCCCGGCGCGATGCTCCAGCCCCGGCTTACTTCTGGGCTCACTTTGGGGTGAATCGATCTGTTTCTGTGGCGAGGCCGCCCTGCACGCTGGCCTCCCACTAAGTGCTGCTGCCAGCAGGCACCAGCTAGCCGCTGTCCCCGAGCTGACACGAGCGGGGCCGCCCCGCAGCCCCCGGGCTCTGTGTGCACATTCGGGTGGTTTGGGGCAGGGCAGGGCAGGGCAGGGCAGCCCCGGGCCCTTTCCCATAGCCACCGGGTGCTCTGGTGCCCCAATCCCACATCCCGGCCGGGCTGCTCCCCCTGCAGCTTTCCTCTTTTGGGGTTTTTTAACAAGAGAAAGGGCAGGAAGCAACGAGGCAGGGTTACTCTGTGCTTTGCCAACCTGTCCCCCTGCCGCTTGCTGGCAGCTGGGTGATGCTGGCCAGCAGCTTCCCCTCCTGCCCCACGACACGATGCTGCCGGACCGGGGCCCGTCCTGCTGAGCTCTCTGACCCCCCCCAAGAGGGGACCGAGCACATCCAGCACGAGCGGAGCCCCCCTGCAGGGAGCCCCCTGCAGCTTTAGGTGCCCCTGGGGACACTGGGGCCGGCCCAAACACCCCTTCCCCACCCAAACCAACACCCCCAGCTCCAACACACATCCCCATCCCAGCACCCAGAGGGAGCATCCCCTCCCGTTGGTGGCAGGGATGTGAGGGACATCCCAAAGCGCTTCCCCCCCCCGCTCCCCGTCCCCCCTCCCCGGGGCGCTCGGCACTCACTTTGAGCGAATAGGCCAGGGCGATGAAGCCGAGGCAGCAGAAGTTGAGGTACACAAAGTTGAAGATGGACCAGAGATAGTAGTCGTTGACCTCGGTGGTGTCGGGGTAGATCTCGATGACGGTGGTGGGGTTGGTCATGGTCTTCTTCTCCACCGAGTGCTTGCACGGGACCGCCGGCCGCAGGCTGTCCCCTTTGCAGCCCTTGCTCTCCATCAGCTGCGCGGCGGACGAAGGGGACAGGACGGGGGACGCCTGCCGGAGAGCCGGGGGCTTGGCGATGCAGGCGAAGCAGCCCTGGGGGGGACCCTGGGGGGGCCGGGGGGGCCAGGCCGCCCCCTCGAAGGGGCACGGGGGGCCCAGGGGGGGGTCCTGCGTCCTCTCCGTGGTGGCGGCCGCCGCGGCGTCACCGCGCTCTGCCCTGGCGGAGGGAAAAAGGGGGGTGAGGGGAAGGGGAGACGGGGTGACGGGGTGCGGGGGGCAGAGCGGAGGGGGGGACAGAAAGGGGGGACGTGGGGGGGAGGCGGGAGGCAGAGAGAGGGAGCGGGTGGCGGAGGAGAGAGCGGGCAGAGGAGCGAGGGAGCGGGCAGAGGAGAGGATGGGGAGGGCAGGAGGAAGGGGAGGGGAGAGCAGGGGACCACAGAGCTGTGGCTGCATCTCAGAAAGGGAGAAATTGGTGAGGGGAGAGGGGAAAATTACGGGGCAGCACAGAAAGAAGGGAACAAATCGAGGCACGGGGAAGCGCTCGGGAAGAGTGGGGGGGTGGCGGTGCTGCAGGGAGAGTTGCCAGACAGCCGCGCAGCCCCCCGCTCCTGCCCGCAGCCCTCCAGCTGTCCGGCTGTCTGTCCGTCCGTCCGTCCAGGCCTTCTGCTCCCCGTCCCATGCCGGGATGGGAGCGGGTTGCTGGAGGCCGCCGCGGGGCTTTGCCAGGCTGTGCGGCGGAGCTGGCTCGGTGCGGCACAGCAGCCGCGTCCTCCCTGCTCCCCCTCGCTCTCTCCTGCTTTGGTTTTATTATTATTATTACTATTAATTGTTATTATTATTTGCTGAGCCCTCATCTCTGTGGGATTCCTGATGGGGTTGCGTTTCCCAATCCCTTTCACCTGCCAGCAGTTCCCCCCCCCCCCCCCCCCCCCTCCCTTTTGGAGAATATCGTGGCCGGAGACGAGGAGGAAGAGGAGGAGGAAGAAGGGGAAGAGGGGACGAGGACAGAGAATGGGGAGGGGGGGGGGTGGGAAGAGGTTACCCGCCCCTCTAAGCCCCCTTGTAGCCGTGCAATTAGGAGAGAGCAGTCCACCTCTCGCCACCCGTCCGTCCGTCCATCCGTCTCCTCGGAAGGCATGGGGAGGAGAGGCAGGGATACTCACGGGGAGGGATGCGGGGAGCCGCAGCATATCCGGCTCAGCACTGCCTCTTCCTCGCTGCTGGAGCCAGGGGAGGAGGGGACGGCAGCGCCGGGGGGGCTCCCCAGCAAGGGGGGGCATGCAGGGGTGGGGGGGTCAACGGGCAGCACCCCCAAATGTGCTCCATGTGGTAGGGCGACGAGGACGTGGCGTGGCAGAAGCGAGGTGGGGCAAAAAGTGCCATCCGTGCCCTTGGGTGGATGGAGAAGGGATAAATCCTGCAGGCACCGAGCACCTCATGGTGTTGGCTGCGGGATGCAGGGCGCGTGGCCGCGTTAGGGGAGGGCGGTGGGGATGCCACGAAGACCGGAGTCGCCCAGGAGGACCTGGCCGTGCCCGGGCTTGGCACGGGATCAGCAAAAGGGTTTCTGCCTCCAGTTGCCAACCGTCCCAGGAGCCAAAACCTGGGGTGCTGAGGCTGCTTCCCCTGGGGATGCGGTGTCGGAGAGCAGCGAGTGTGGTGCAGGGACGGCGTGCAGGACATCGGGAGGACGTGGTGGTGGCACAGGGACACAACGTGCCACCCCACAGCCCAGCCCTGTGCAGGTGGATTTGCGGTGGCAGCTAGGGTGCCAGGGAAGGGCGGCAGAGAAATCCCAGAGAAATCCTACAAATGGATTTTTTTTTTTTTTTGCAGGATTTTGCAAGGCTTGTAAAGAAGCCGGGTAAAATAAAAGTCTACATGAGCATTACCTGCAGGCAAAGGGAAATCCTCTGTAAGTGCTTTAAGCCTACCCTCAAAGTGCTGAGCTAAGAAATAGTAACTGATTCACTTGGCTTTTTGCAACCTGCAGCTGTGCAAAGCATCCTTCCTCCAGGAGGAATGGTGAAACCCCTGGCAGGCAGATTGCTGACTGCCCGAGGAGATGCTGCTGCCCCATGCAAGCAAGGAGAAGGTCCTAAACACCACGCTGCTGTGTGTGTGTGTCAGAGGAGAAACCAGCTGGAAAGCCAACATCCTGAGAAGCAGTCCTGGCTGTGAACTTGGGGATAAACCCTTTAAATGAGCGGGATTGCACTGAATTTCAGATTGTACCATTAATTCCCCTCCTAATGGTAATGAATTGCAAGGTCCTGGGTATTGGCTAACCATTCAGGGCCCCAGAGTGAAAAGTCAATCTTCAGCACGGTGAAAAATGATCATCAGGGAGCCATGAGGTCCCCCAGAAAATTAGTGTCTTTAACAGTCACTAATGAACTGGAAAATAAGGTAAATGATGAAGGGAAAACATCAGCGGATGGCATTTATTTGGTGTAGTCAAGCCTGGAGAAGGCTGTGGGGACATCAGCGAGGTCAAAGCCAGGTGGCTAAGGGGCAGGACCTCAGTGTGGGTGACTCCCAGCATTGATCAGAAGGAAGGAACAAAGCTTCCTTTCGCTCCGTGATCCCCCGAACCTCAAATTCCATTCATGGCTTTCCCCTGAAGTGTGCAGCGCCACTGGCAGGACTGCCGGCCCGGATGGGGCACAGCCCCACCTGTGTCTCCGGTCCTCCTCCCTCATCGGCTCCTCCACCTGCAAACAACAGGTTTGCATCAGCTGAAGATGAGCCTGTTGTTTATTTGTCTTGCCAGCGTTGTGTACTGCTCCTCTTCTTAGCGTCACGCAGGGACGGAGGGCGAGGACAGGAGGAGACGTCAAAGAGGGGACCTGGAGGAGGTGGGAGGAGGTGGCAGGGTGGTGCTGGGGAATGTGGCATGTCCTGATGTGAATGGGATGCTTTAAAAAAATGATGTGAAGAATAAATATATATATATATAATTCTGCATTATTTGAACACTGCTCCTATTTTCTATGGGTCTTTAAAGTTCACATGTACAAGCCCTCCACCTTAAGGGCTCTGCAACAGAAAGATGTTTCCTGTCCCCAAAATAGTTCTCCTGTAATCGAGCCCCTCAGGACTCATTCCTACCCTCCCTAGGATATTCCTCAGTGGGTTGCTGAGCCTCAGCAGCAGCAAGGTGGTCTGCAGCCTGGGAGGGTGAATCCCATCTCCCTGCTCTCCCTTGATTTCTCTCTCCTGTCCTCTGGTTTCAGTCTGTGCTGCATTCCTTTTCCCCTCCCAAAGGAACCTAAAAATAAACAGATCAAAAAAAAGAGCATAAAAAGGAAAAGTCACCAGTCCCAAACAACGTGCTTAGTCATTCGCAGTTATTAAAATAGTTTCTAAAAGCAACAAATTGCTGTGCCAGCCAGAGGAGCACATTACCTCCACCAACAAGGGGCCCAATCCTTCCTTTCCTCATGGTCTGCGGTGAGGGCAGGTCCCGTGGGAGCAAGCTATCAAGTTGTCAGAGATGGCTTTCTGCAGGGATGTTGCAGTAACCGAGGGGGGGCTGATGAAAACCCGAGCATTGGCTGGGCAAGATAACACAGGGCTGAGGCCGGGCTGCCTGTGGGGTTGTGTGCCCTGCTGGAAAAGCACAGGAGGACAGTCCTGGCTCTTGGCTTCTCCAGCTCTTGGCCAAGATCGAGCCTGTGATTGTTCCTGCTGAGGTGCAACATTCAACACTCACGGTGTGATTAAAGGCATAGGCACAATCCCCATCCTCCTATTTCTATCAGTGACATCTCCACCCCTTGGGCTACTGAGGAACAGCAGACAGCACGATTGGTTTTCGGGACCCAGCTAGCCCCTTTGGGGTTAGATCCATCCCTTTAACATAGGACAATGACTGATTGGGGTATTAAGGCATCCTGGGGGAATAGAGGCTTGGGACTGTCAGTAAGGAAATCAGTTAAGCTCTCCGCATGCTTAGATCTGCGCTCAGAAAATAGGATGGTACTTGGCTGCATCTGCCTTGCTTATGTAGATGATGTTTTTTTTCAGAGCAGGGATTAGCTCTTATCTTGCACCTGGCATATGGGGCCTTCGTTCTGCATTAGAGACTCCAGATCCCATACAGCAGCACTAGGACTCAAAAATCACTCAGACAAGAGGAAGGGATTTTTGCTGTGTTTTGAAAAAAAAAAACACCACGAAACAACCCTGTTTGTCATCCCAGACTCTCGGAGTGTGAACTCCACATCCTAGTGTGTTTCAGGCTGGAATGAGAAACTGGGTTCCTGCTTTGCCCCCTTTAGGGCCACATGTTGTCCCAAGCTCAGCAGGAGCTTGTCCTAGCTGCCCCAGACGACCAGGGAAGCAGCCAGTGGAGTTGTCACATCACCCTACAGATGCTGGGCTGCTTTCATCACTTTGAAACAGAGAACTCCAACAGCCTCCCAGCATGTTCCCTGGTCAAAGAGAAGGAAAGGATATATAGAAGTCCACCCAAGAGAGGCACCAGACATACTGACCCAACAGAACTGGGGAGGCAGGCCCCTGACATCAAGAAAGGATTTGGCCCCTCCAATTACTCAAGGAAAGACCAGACTGAGTTAAGGGGGAAAATACTGTATTTCCTTTTCAATTTCCTAGGATGAGACAGTAATTCTGACAGCAAATTAGATTAAAAAAAGTCACACAGTTACAGTTTGGTTTTAAAATGCAGATAAAAGAACAAGGGGAGGAGACCCAGCTCAGTGAAGGCTATGATTTGTACAGCAAACGCAGTCGCATCAAATGAACTGCTCCTCCAGCCTACCCTATGATATGCCACCCCCGGCATGGTTTTGGGCCACACTCCTCCCTCAGGCAGTCACCGTGGCTGAGGACAGACACCAGCCCAGAGCCAGGTTCCCCTGGAGGCTACCCTGTGGGCAGCACGAGGCATTGCACACCCCCCAGGACTGCTGGCACATTCTGCACTTCCCGCTGGGATCTGATGCGGAACACATCCCAAACCCACCGCCCACACCACATCAGCTCTGATTAACAGGTACCCAGATGCCATCTCACTGTGCTGGATAAATCCTGCAGCTCGGGGATTATTCAGCAGGACCTCGAGGTGCTCAGGGCACTTAATGTGAAGAGTGTGCTCTCTGGAGAAGTGCCAGAATAGCTGTAGATTTTACAGCATCTATCTTTTTTTTCCAGTAGCACGCTGTTCTCAGTCTGCAACAGATGTCCTCAGGCATCCAAATCCAGGGTTACAGGTCTAAGAGCAGGCGAAAGCAAGCTTTGGAAGCAGCAGACATCACACCCAGGGTTACATGGGACAACGGATGCATTAGGAGTGTGCTCAGGTCTGTCCCTACTGCCCATGCCAGACCCCTCCACAGCATGAGCTCTGGTTATCATGAGCTCTGGTTATAAAGCCAAACCAACCAGCTGCAGCAGGTGGGGACAAGGGACATTTGCAGGCTAGGTCCCCCTAGCTAGGGGATTTCACCAGCTGTTCTGTCCAGTCTGGGGTCATCTCTTGTGGTGATCTGGTTCTCTTGCAACCCTCAGCTTTCTCTCACCTCCCTAACCTCAGGACCTGATCCAAAGCACTGGGAAACCAACATGACTACGTTCTCTCCCTCAGCATGGACTGGGAGCCTTGTGAAGCTCTGTTCTGCTCTCTGTGACTTAGGACACCCGATCATCTTCACAGCTACTTGTCTCCTTGCTCACCCAATGTATGCCTACTGATGCCAGCCCTGTGAAGCAAGCCGCTCTATACATGCAGATCTTGGATCTCCATAAGAAGGAAGGCATGAACATGAGCGCAGCTTCAGCTCCCACCTCTCCAAAGCAGGAACGCACCTCACTTGGTCTGCAGCACAGAAGGTAAATGAACAGAGCTCTCACTATTAGTTACATGGGAGTGACATACCAGGTACGGGGGTGTTAAACCCTGGGTTTTGGAACCGGGCAGTGGAAGAAGGAGCAAATGCAAGCCCACAGCCTCCATGGCACCCTCCTGCCTGGAAGCCTCGCTGCCTCTGCCAACTGTCTCTCAAGTCTGGGGCAGTTCAAAACACTGAGGATAATGTTTCCAAGTCTCATGTGATTTAAGCTTGTAGATCACTTAGCTGCTTTGGGAAACATTACCTTCAGCTCGCTGGCTCCAGATGAAGTTAAGGAGGAAAAACTGGTAGAAATTCACCAGACCCAAGAGAACTTGGGTCAAGTGGTTTCGCTCAGCCTCCAGAAGAAAGCTGAGCTTTCAGTGACATGAAATCAAGTGACTTTTATTAAATACTACTGTGACCCCCCCCCTTGTATTCTTACTCCCTGAAGAGTCCCATTGGCTGGAGCCCCCCTACAAATCCCTGCCCTGTTAGGTCTAATAGGCTCGAGCCAGGCATGCTCGCATCACATCCCCAGCTCTTGCTAGTGTCATCACAACACAAAAGACACACTAACAGAGCCCCTGGGCTCCAAAACTCAACTCCTGTGCATGCTACATGATCCCCCACTGCTCCAGCCCAGGACAAGCTCTCTCAGGACCAAGCCAGCACCAACTCATTGAGAAGAGGTCTAGCGATTGCTTCCTCACCTGTCAGAAGGGTGAGGGACTCCTTCCCCTTCCACTCCCCCACTTCAGTGACAAACCAGAAGTACAACCTAACATGTGGGATAGCTGTCTCCATCCTTCTCCCCCAGTGAAAAACCCCACAGCTCCTCTGCAGGAGCAGGGCCAGCCAGCTGCCTCCCCAGGAGCAAGACCAGTGCTGGGAGACATTGATTCTTAAAGCTGAACAATTTTTCTCAATCTTAAATACCGGGAGATACAACAGTAAGGAGAGGGGCTACTCCAGCTGACATTATCAACTCAAGATGTCCCAGCACCACTTACTCAGAGGGGGAAAAGTAGCTAGCAGGGCACTAACAATGACTATTTTCCTGATAACTTTAAATCTAGTTCAATTTTTTCTCTTCCACTGACTGGGTTTCTAATCCTGGTAAGCTTTCTCTACAGCTCCTGTGTGTGCAAGTGTGTGTATGGTGGAGGCAGTGGGGGGGGGGGTCAGGCGCTTAAACACATTTGGCGAAGCCAACAGAGTCATTATCACGGTCAAAGACAGTGTAGTAGGGACCAATGAAGACATCCCCCAGGATCCAGAGCGGGCCACCAGGAGGTGGGACGTCCAGGCCTGAAAACCCACTCAGGCAGATGGTCTCTCCTTGTGCAGAAACCTGGGGAGAAGAATGAGAGCTTCAGCCAAAGATCCCCACCTCTCCCCAACCTCAGTAGCTTGGGAATAACACCTACCAACCCCAGCTGCTTTTCAGCTGCACAGCCCAGGATCTGTAGCTTGTGAAAGCTGTGAAATCTACGAGACACTGCTGAAATTCTGCGCTAGAAGTCGATCCCATATCATCTGATGGCTGACATGCCAGACCAGTAGCCCCTGTGAGAAGGCTAGCCTAATGCTACCAGAACTCAACAGAAAAGGGCAGAGGGTTTGTAGAAAGCTCCGTAACTGCCTGCCCTTCTTTCCTCCCTGCAGAGATTGCATCATGCAGGGGATCTTGATCCTGCAGGACCTTACGTAGGTTTCCTGGACCCAGCAGCCACTGCCACAACCACAATCTTTCATGCTTTCCCCTCCCTGCCATTAAGTGCCTGTTCTGGCTTTGCTTTTGGGTTTTAGATTTCTTGGTTTAGTTCCAAGCAAAGAAGGCAAAAGTTAGGCCTTGGGGAGAAGAACAGGCTGGCAGAATTTGCCCTGGACGCACCTTGAAGACATACTGCTCTCCGGTGAGCTGGTAGGGCTTCCCTCCTAACGTGAGCGTGACGACAGGCAGAGATGACACCTTCTCACAGGGGATCACATACTGAAATAGAAACAGCAAAGGCTTCAGATGGCAGCTCCCAAGTCCTCAGGAAACAGAACGATCTTCCCCAGGCAGAACCACATCTTTCCCATCCTCCCCAAATACTCATCTCAGGGTGCAGAAAAAGCTTGAGCCAGGGCAAGCACACTGCTCCCACTCCAGGCTCCAAGCAGAGGACAGAGGGTTTTAAGGACAGTTCAGGGCTGTGGGGATGGAGCCATAGGATGCCAGGTTCAGCTCCCAGCTCTGCTGAGTCCCTAGGATCCTTCCTAGGGGCTCCCTGTCCCTCCAGGATTTCAGGGAGGAGAGACGACCTTGGGAGATTAACTACGACAGTTAAAAACTTGGCAGGGAAGGGCTGTCATTTGCATCAAATGCATTTGTATTAAAGTGCCTCTGGACTCTCATTAACATGAATCCTTGGCCTCAGCCACAACTTGCACCCCTCTCCCCCACCTTCCAGAGGGGTGGCAGAGGTGACCCAAAGCCTCCCAAGGTTCACAAGACCCAGGCCCTGCTATTTGTCTTATCTCCATCCCAAAGGACAGAGGAGTCCCTGCTATGCAGGGAGCTTTTCCAGGAGTACAGGCTGGGATCAGAAACCAGGGGAAGCAGGAGACCAGTGTCTCTAGAAGCACCTGGGTGCAAGACACCCAAAAAGCAGGGAGTTTGCAGATGCCACAATGGCCACAGACTCATGCTGTGCCCCTCCCCAGCCTCACCTGGCCCTTGATGAGTGGTTTCGCACCAATTGCTGTCTGCAGCTCCTTCACTTCCTTGGTGGGGCCGGTGATGAGCGAGGTGCCCGTGTCCACGATGGCCTCACAGCCCCCCTTACACAGAGTCAGCCCATTGGCAACATCCACCCTAGGGAGAGATGCCCAGAGAGGAGACAACCCTTAGAGATGTCCCAGCAAAAGTGGCAGCAAAAGAAGAGCTGAAAAGGGGAAAACTGAGCCTGGGCAGAAGGGACACACATGGAAGGCTGCACCAGATACTTATGGAAGGTCCAGGGGAAGGATGAGCGCTCAGAATTTTGATGCAGCATGTTTGTTTCTCTACCGTGCACAGCCCCTCCGTGCCTCCAATTAAACAGAGGCCTTGCTACATGACTGTGTTTCTGCAGACACCCTGGGACTGCTATCTGCATGCTGGTGCAAGCACCGCAGCTGATGGGCACACGGACAAGCTAAGGGTGATGCATTAGGGGCTCTCAAATCCTGGTGCTTCTCATAAGTTTGTGCTACTGCTAAAAGCAAAGGGTTAACCAGGTGCTGAGACAGCTTGGGGGGTTGTGGGCAAGGGAAGGATTCACATACATTAAAAAGGCAGGAGAGGAGCTGCTTGGCTTCCTTGCCTGCATCACATTTCACAGCAGTGCAGACAGATAAAGCCCTCCAGCCTTGATCTCTGCAGACATTGCCAACACAGCATGGCTTGGGGAAGATGAGAACTAAGACCCTGCGCCAGGAAGGGCAGCAGTCCTTGGGAAAGAGGCACGCACTGATCACAGGCTGCTTCTCAGCTCCCATCACGTGGGAGAGCTCAGAATAGACAGCGGGGCTCGCCGGCCGGCAGCCCGCTCCCCTTCCCCCTGCCTCCAACAATGCATGCTGATTGCTGCGCCGTGCCCTTCAGGCAAGGGCTGCCTTCCTGGGGCCTCATCCTGCTCCTCCGCAGCTGCTGGCAAGCAGCTCAGCAACATTTAACACATGGGAGGCCTTCAGCCCTGCACCAGGCATGAGGAACGCAGGGCTGTCTGCACACACAACAGGACTTACGCATCCATGTGGACCTGCCAGTAGGCTTTGCGTGTGACGTTCACCCAGCTGAAGTCGCCGCTGTAGTATTTGGGGTCAGTGCCCCCAAGCAGCAGCTCGCCGCCTGGCTGAGCTGTGGGGTCTCTGAAAGAAAAACCGAAAAATCACCAACATCAGAGGCAAGGTGAGGAAAACCCCTCCAGGTGTCCCTGAAATACATACCAGGACATTTGGGGGTTTATAGTACTGTGCTCATAGTGTTGGAGAGAGACAACTGGTATTGAACTGTGTTGTATCAGTGTAAGGACAGGTACTCTGAGATAGGCTGAGGTGAGGAAGGGGAAACTGGAATATTTTCCAAAGCACACTGCATAGGTTAACTGTGCCCAACTCTGCTGCAGCCAGCGGCCTCAGAGACGGATCCTCAAGGTTGCTGTCAGATAAAAGATTGCTGCTGAGCAGATGGGAAGAAATATGGTGATAGGGGAGGGATGGCGCTGGAGCTGCCAAAAGCAGCCCTCTGTCCTCCCCTCTCCAGATCTGCTACTTTTTTGGCTGAAGTGGGTGCTCAGAGTGCCCTGGGGTGGGCAGCACTAGGGGAAGGCACTACAGAGCTTTCCCAGGGCAGGAAGAAGGATCAGCCCCATCAACAGTGTTTGTATGAGAAGACAAGGCCACGTTGCTTGTGGATTTTGGCTGCAGGCTAGGACTGCATTCAACCCTCTAACTCGTGCTGCTTTAGCTGCACGCAATCTTGTGATCACAACCCTCTTTGTTTTTATTTCCTCTGGAAAGATCCTCCCTCTCTTCATCAGAAGCAGCAATCAGGTAGCAGATCTACCCAGCTTTTTGATCAGTAGAATGGCTGCTTTTCTGCTCCTTTTCCTTACTTCACACTGACACAGAAAAGGGTTTGGCCCTCCTGCTCCAACGACTGACTGGCTGACTGACACCTCCCCAACAGTGCTGGCACAGGTGGGGCTTGTCCTGGCAATGGGATGTGGTACAACCAAACCCAACAGTACCTGTTCAGGTAGAAGGAGAAGATGTTTTTCTCAATCAGCTTCTGCTGCATGACGTTATCAAAAAAAGGAGTGACCTTGTCCACAGAGATCCTGGGGAATGCCATGCCAAGGATGCCATCGAACTTGGCAGCAATGAAGGTGATGCCCGGCTGCTTCACAGCCTCCCCGAAGATCTGGTTCTTGATTTTCAAGTTCCCGAGCTGCATGGAGATGGGGACAGAAAAAGAAACATGAAAAAACCTGATCCACTGGACCAGGGTGGAAACGGGGCCTTGCTGAACACAAGCGCAACACACCACCATGCTTTTGCCCTTGCATCTGATGCCCTTGCATCAAAAGCAGACATCCTGGTGCCACTCTGCTTGGTGGGGAGAGTCCACTCTGGTCACCCAGTGGCACCTTGAGTCCCTGCAAAGTCCAGCATGTCCCCACAGGCAGGAACTCTGCTCACTGTCCACCTCAGTCAGCCCTTCCAGCCTCCTGCTGGGTCCTGGCATTGGCCATGCCATTTTGCAGCTCTTCCTCGTTGCACAGATGGCACTGTATCACCTCACGTTTCCCTGCAGCCCTTCCCTTATTGGCTACTGCATCCTTTCCCCCCAATTTGAGCAGCTCTTGTGCTGCATCATTCCTCAACCTGGGCTTTTTCTAACTCATCTGTGTCCCACCTCCTTGGGTGCCACATCCATACCTAGTTGGGACCACAAGTTCTCCTCACCTCTGCCAGACACACAACCATCCCAGTATAATAAATATTCTCAGGGTATTACTTTATTTCCAGAAAGATGACCAACTTGCAGAGACCTCCCATGGCAAGGGAAGACCCAGCCCAGAAAGTGAGGTTGGCACAAAAGCAGTAATCAGAACAAGGTGAATGCAAAGGTTGTGTCTGTCACCAGCCACGAGAAGGACTGATGTTCTCCACTGGAAAGCTGAAACACCTCTCCCCCCTCACTGGGGGCAGATCCCCAGGAAGAAGGAAATTGCAGAAAGCTGTCCTGTTGGCAAAGCCACCCAGCTTCTGGCTCACCACAGGCAATTTTAGCATCTGTGCTAGGACTCCAGCAATTGGCCCTGTAGTAAACAAGGCTGGACTGAAAAGCTTGGTCTCTCCCACCTGATGGCAGATAACGATCCCTGTAAATGACAAACATCCCCTCAGGGTTTGACAGCCTGTGACCAGGCAGGCAGCGCTGGCTTTAATGGTATCTGCAGCTTCGAAAGGGCAATTCAGCCTTGCAATAGCTAAAGCCACACGGCAGGATGTGGTCCAGAACAGCTCACAGTAATACATCCGCTCACAAGTCCTAGAGATCTCAAAAGCTGTTTCAAAAGGTTCTGCCTCTTGAAGCTGAAATGCAGAGAGACCACTCTCTACCTAGGGCAGCCACTCAAAGCTGGTCCTGCAGCAGCTCAGAAAGCTCAATAAGGCTTCCACTGAAGGAAAATAGACGATAAGACTGGGTTTGTTTGAAGTCCTCCTCAAGAATGCAGAGAAATTGAAGAGGGAGGCAAATAACAGCCTGGCAGTGAGGTCTCAGCAGGCTTGTTTAAACTCTGCCCATGCTCAGTCCTGAGCAGGACTGAAATCCAAGTGCATAATAAGTGGAGTGCTGGTGCCAGATGACAGATCTGCTGTCTCCATCGCTCAGCTGGCTCTCAGCCAGACACAGAGTGGCCACAAGTTTTTAATCAGTTGAAGCATGAGGTGAGCAGTGAAGACAGATGAAGGTGAAGGCACCCAGAGGCACTAAGAGAGGTGGAGAGGGCTCCTCCTGCACCCATGGGCGTTACCTCTGCTGTCCTTGAAGGACACCCTAAGGTTGGGCTTCAACCACAGCCAAGACTCCCCGTCAGCAGAGGTCTGACTGGACCTGCTCTTCGTGGGCGGGCAAGCAGAGCAGTGCCATGGAGCATCACTCCTCCACAGAGCTGGAGCTCAGCACCATCTTTGAACAAAAGTCAGGGCTGAGTGGCAGAGGGACTCAGGGCCACCCACCAAGCAGTGCCTTTCAGCAGGGTGGCAGTGCTACCACATGCTTCTGCAGCTCTTTCTACCCATCTGGACAGCAACCCCAAAGGTTGTTTCAAAGTGTCTGCACTTCAGAACTCCACCAGACTGTGAACTTGCCTATGGAAAGGAAAGCAAGGAGCCAGCACTGGAAACATCTTGGCATCCAAGCTGAAGGTCCCTGAACCCACCTTGCTCCCCTGCACCAGAAGAGTGATGCTGCCCATGACCCATGCAAGAGGTTTCTTTTGCTCCTGCCCAGACAGAAAACAAATGCTACCAGCCGTGCTGTTTGCCGACAGCCGTCCCCACTCCCCCTAACAAGCTCAGGCACAAAATCCTTCCTCTGTGCTGCTGGGAAGCAGAGAGCTAATTAGCAGGCAGGCATTAGGGTGATAATTACAGAAAAAAAGCTGCAATTTTCCTTCTGACTCACTTCAGCCCCTGCATTAAGCCGGAAAGTGCCTAAACCAGCCCACACTTTCACAGGACAATAAAGCCTGCTGTTCGCCTCGCTGCCCCGCTCCATGACCGCAGGAGCAGCTTCCAGACCTCGTCCCAGAGCACCCAGCCACTCTACCACCAACCCTGCTGGCAACAGCCAGCAGCACAGGGCCCAAGGCAACATCTCTGCCTGTGTTTTATAAGGCTGGCATAAGAAACCATTACTGCTACTTGCAAAATGTCTTTGTGCAGCAAGAGGCATGAAAAAGCTTGGGCGGAAGGCCATTGTCTTGTTTTTCGCTAAGTTAAACAAAGAATGCAGGAAACAAATTGCACAAGGTGAAACTGAAAGGGTTTCAAACTGGGAGGGCTGCAGGAGGTAGAGAGCAGGCGTGAAAAGCTACTGGTGGCCCCCATGGCTCTCCCTCACAGCCCCCACTGATTTTCAAGATTCAGTGAGCCCATGAAAAATCCTCTCCCCCAGAGATGGACCTGCACCAAAGGTGGTAACTTTCAAGCTGGTGGCAACTTCATATGCAACACACGAGCCACATCCGGTGTTTCAAGGCTAGCTTCAAGTTTTCCTGCTCTAAGGACAAGCTATAGAGTGCTTGCTCCTTGCTTGCCCCCAGCTCCAGGCTCTTCTTTAGCTTGGATGCTTTTCCTCCAATCCGTATGAAATCGGTAAGCCTACACTTTCCAGCTGAAACTAACAAAACCAGAAATACCTAGATTTCTGTGCCTACTCAAAATGCTTGGTCTCCCCACCCTAAACAAACAGGCTTTTATTATCCCAGCAAGGAGCGCCAAGTAACCTTGGAGCACATGCCATGCACTTTCAGCAGCTGACACACTTGAGTTCACTTGTCCCTGGGAATACCCAGAGTCCCACGGGCAGGGTACCCACCCTTCACAGGGCAGAAAGTTCAGCCTCGCTCACTGAAAAGGAAATTGAGACAAGAAACTACCAGCAAACCAGCTACCACCAGCCAGTCCAGCAAAGAGAACGCCCAAGACATCTGAACATATGAGCACCACTCCATGTGGAACGAGGATGGGGCTGGCTCCACGGTGGCAGAGCCCATTTCTGCTTGGTGTGGCCATCAGCTGCCCACAGGGATGTCTGCTGCCTTGACAGCAGCCAGCAGCAAGGTGGGCATCCCCAGCAACCCACAGGGTTGACATGCACTGAGGCTGGGAACTTTCCAGGGTCAGGAAGAAGAGGACAGCCAGAGCACATCTGCAGTACACTGTATGTATGGCTCAGGCTCAGTTCTGCTTTTTCTGACCCTCCGGTTAATCCCTTCCCTGCCTGCCTTTGCTGTAGTCACCTCCTCACTTCAAAGCACTTAAAAACACTGGGCTGAAGCATGCTTGATAGGAGTGGGGCACTCCAGAAGTGAGACCCATTGAAGTCAAACTGCTTTGAGTGCTTTTACCAAAAGCTGGCCGGGGCGGCTGGGAGAAATGCAGCCATTACTCACCGTGACCGTGTCCTGGCTCAGGTATCCTGAGAGGCTCCCTGTCCCATAGTGGATGGCAAACTCCGTGCCGTTCTCCACGTAGGTGCTGGATTTGGAGGCATCGTACTTGTGGTGTAGCACTGCAGCCCGGGAGTGGGAAAGATGGACATATGGCATTAATTCTCCTTTACACATCAAATGAGCATCAGTCACAAGTGAAAGCCAACCCCAGAAGTAACACTGGAAACACCTGCACTGCTGTTTGCCTTCCCCACACCAGCCACAAAACTTTTGCTCCTCAGTACCCAGCCCCACAACCCGCCTGGGGCACCAGGACAAGCAGAGGCTTAGCAATAAGAAAGCAGGTTTGTCTGCAACGAGAAGGTCTGGGGATCAGGTGGGGAGATCTAATTTGGCACTTCAATAGGATTTAGCCACAGCACGTTAAGAGCTTGGAGTATATGTGGCTAGTGCATCAGGGCACATCAGGCAGCAGAGAGGCAGATGTCCCCATGGCTGCCCACAACGCCATGGAGAGCTGGGGGGCTTCAAACAGTCTGCTCCACACACACAAACATCTTCAGTTTATGGATTTGTGGTTTTTTTTTTTGGCTAAGGCTAGCTAGAATTTTTATACAGTCATTGCTTTTCTGCACACAACACAAAATATTTTCTCAGAGAGCTGGGGCTTCCCCCTGCCCAGGGGGCCTGTCCCTGTGAAGGGGGTGGAAACTAACATATCCCTGTTTTGGGGCCTGGCAAGGCATGATAGAGCTGTACAAGGAGGGCACAGGTCCAGGTTTCCTCCCTGCCCTTGACAGCCGCCAGAGGTCACCTCTCCTGCTCACATTTGTTGGCTCCACAGGGTTCTCCACTCTGCTTAAGCTGCACAGCTGGGGGCTTTTAAGGGGCACTTTGCCATAGCCACATTTGACACCTGCATCTGTGGAGGTTTATCACATAGTAACACCACAGAAGGGGAAAAGAGAGAAAGCATGTGATTCCTTAGATGTTCTCATCCCAGAAAAGAGCATCTACCTGGTTCTCATTAATTATAAAATCCATGAACATGTAGGCACATGCTCCATGCAGCAATAAAACAGAAACTAGGACAGTTTCTATCAGATCTGGCAAGAAGCTGATTTTTTTTCCCCCAGCATTGCGCAATGGGACAACAGTCTATAATTTGGGGAGAAACCCTGCGACCTGTGGAAGTGCTCATTGGTTCCTGGCTGCAGGACTGAGGCTGCTCAGGAAGGCTGGAGCTTGTGCGTGGGTGATGATGAGAGGAGAAGAGAAGCTTTTGGAGACAGGGCGTGAACCGGAGAGACAGGGAGGGCTTGGCACCATCTCAAACCTCTCCTCCCAGTACAGATCCTCCCTCCAGGTGGATCAGCAGGGTCTACCATCTGCACAAGCTACTCTGCACTAGCCAAGCTGTCCCCTCAACAGGCAGGCATGATAACGATGCAAGCCAGGGGCTTTCAGCTAATCATTGGGGTGTGGGATCTGCATTTTGGTCCTGATGTTGATGCCTACATCGTGCATGGAAGGATAAGCCATCCCACTTACAGCAGGCAATGTCCAGCAGGTGACAGTGCACAGACGGCACCCACAGGTTGGAGGAGCCAGTGTCGAAGACCACAGTGAACTTCTGCGGAGGGGTCCCGATGCCAATCTCGCCATAATACTGGGCCTGCAAAAAAGAGAAAGGGGCCTGTGAGCAGAGGTGCCCACTGATAACAGGGCGTGCCTTGCAGAGCTGCTCTGAGCTAGGGAGATAACCGCTGCGGTGGCAAGGGACAGGCACCAGGAGCCCCAGCCAGTACCCACACACAAGGGCGGTGGGTGTCCTGGTGGTTTGGAGGCTCCCAGGGAACACAAAAGCATGTAACAGCAAGAGGAAAAGTCACAGATGTCTCCCAGAGCTTTTTGGAACAAAAATGGGGATTGCTTCTTACGTAAACATTGTCCTCCTCTCACCCATGGCAGTGACATGATCCATAAGGGAGGCTCCCTCAGATGTTCAAATCTGATTACAGCAGGTGGGAAAAGGATAATCAGGGAGAAGCAGGACAGGCATTTGTAGGGAACACTTTTAGGGCATGAAGACACAGCAGAAATAGGAAGGTGGGCAGGCAGAAACATGGTTCACAGCAGGGAAGAACAAGACAGGAGGAGGCCAGGGCAAAGCACCTGCATTGTTGAAAAGCCAGAACAGCACAAGCTTGCCGGGAAGCTGCTGTGCTGGCAAGTCTGGGGGAAGAACTGCAAGTCACAAGCAGCTGGGCCTGCCACAGCTACAGGGGTTTTCAGTGCTGGCTGGTGAGCCCCTGGGGTGTGTGGGAACTGAGTTTTTGTCTGGGTGTACTCAGTTAAAGGGGAAAAATCCCAAGACAGGATTATCAGAGCTGCCTGCTCGGAGCTCACCTCCTGAACGGTTAGCCCTTTGGGGTTGCTCCCTGAGTAATTAATAACCCATTGCCATTAACCGCAACAGGGAGCCAGCGCTTGCTTCCACTACCTCTGGAGTCACCCCACCTAAAAATAACCCGCTACAAGTTTCCACTCCGCCACCAACAGCTACCATCAAGGTCAAACCCCTTCCAAGTGACGGGATGTTTAAACTCACAGGCTGCTGCCAAACAAAAATGGCCAAACCATTGCATGGCCAGGCTGCAGTGGCCCCATAAATCCCATATATAGACCTGTTGGGGAACATATGGGGTGGGCAAGGTGTAGCTGTGCCTTTTCTCTAACTAGGAGGGCTCCTCAGGCTTTGCTGGGTGTGCAGGGTCCCAGCAGTCCCTTATCTCATGTCACAGGCTCACTTTGTTGCCAGCAACATTTCAGGATGCCCTACTTCGGCGTGGGAGCTTTCCCATCCCTCCTACACTTAGGAGACAGCATTTTTGCTGGGCATGCTCTGGGGCAGCACCTGAATTTTTGGCAAGGTTCCCCAGCAGCCCTCACCTGGAGCATCTCCGGCACGCCAGAGTGCAAGGCAAACATCCCAGCTCCAACAGCACGGGGCTCGGCAGCCCCACGCCGTGGTGCAACAGGCTTTCGACATCGCTGGTTAAACACTCGCAGCCCTTCCCCAGCAAGGTGCCCGGTGGGGACAAGGCCAGCCACATGACGAGCACAAGGAGCAGGGCCAGCACCTTCCCTTTCCCCAGGCAAGGGCTGTGCGTGGGACGCCTGCCCAGGCAGCAGCACCTGCGCCGTGGGGAAAATCTCATCTTTATTACCTGGGTATTATGGGATGGATGATTTTCCATGCAGAAGAGGATGGGGGGGACAGATTTTACACCTCCACGTGACAATGCACAGTGTGGCATTGCCAAAACCAGCCAGAAGAGGCTAGGAACACCAGCAAGCACACAGGCCCCTACTTACAACCATTATACACAGCAATTAGGGAAAAAGGAAAAGAAAATAGGTCACAGGAGCTGCAAACACAGCAGCTCCATGGCACCAAGCTTATTATTTTTAACTTCTTAATGATGTTAAGCAACTGCAAAAGGCTTGGAGTGGCCCTACAAGTCAAAGCAAGAGGATAAAGCTCTGTGCACGAAGTTTCTCTCCCTCCTTCAGCTTTCGGCAAGGCCAGGCACCCTGCTGGGGTACTCACATCCATGTAGTTCTTCAGGATCTCCGGTGTGGGCTCAGCCAGGTCAGCAAAGCCCAGCTTAAACTTGAGGAACTGAGTGACAGCGTTCATGTCAGGGATCTCACTGCCCACCTCAGTCAGGACACGGCGCATAGAGGGAAATTTGGTCAGGGGGATCCTGCAGGATGAGACAGCTGGTTAACAGGGGCTTCTATAACAGGGTGATTATGGGATTTACACACTCACACTGCCTCCCTCCCTATAGCCCCCTTGGGAACACCACCCAAGTGCAGGGTGCACACACAACACAGAGACCCCCAAGCCCCTACAGCCCTCTCCTCTCTCTCCCTCACCCACCCCAAAACCAGAGGGGAGGTGGGGAGCCCTAAAACCCCACTCACAACCAGATACACGTGGGGGGGGAACCCCAATGGGGGCACCCCCCAGGGGGCAGAAACCCCAATAGCAGCAGCCCCCAGCTCCACTATTCGGATCCCCCAGCACAAGCCCAGGCAGGACCCCGACTCCCATCCCACAACAGCACGAACCAGGGCCCCCACCCCACTCCAACACGAACCAGCACCCCCCGCCCCACGCGTGCCCCCCCCTCACGGGAGCACTCCGCAGCCCTCCGCCCCCTCGCAGCCCCCCTTCCCCCGGCCCCCCGCGGCCCCTCACCGTATGAGGGCGGCGCAGGGCCCCAGCAGGGCGGCGAGGAGCAGCAGCAGCAGCAGGACGCGGGGCCCCATGGCGGCCGCAGCACGGAGCCGTCCCCTCACAGAGCCGCGGCGCCCGCCCCACCCCGCCCGCGCCCCCCCCTTTGTAGCCGCGGCCCCGGGCCCGGTCAGCTGACGGGGAGGGGCTGCGCACGTGTCACGTGACGGGGGGGGGGCACAGCCCCGGCCCCCCCCCTCGCTGTCTGCTCCCCCCCCCCCGTGACTCAGCCCGCACGGAAAAGGGGAATAAACACCGGGAGGCTGTCACGAGCGGCCTGATCTTGGTTTTACTGCTTTTTTTTTTTTTTTCCCCATTTTGTTCTTTTTTTTTTTTTTTACCCCCATTTTTCTATTTTTTTCCCCCAGTTTTTATTTTCCTTCCGTGTTTTTGCTCCTGACCCCCCCCCGTCCCCCAGCACACAGAGCACCCCCTGACACCTTGCACTGGGTCCGCCCATCCCTCCAGGCTGCTTTAATTTTATTTTTTTAAAATATTTTAATTTTACATTATATTCTGATTTATTTTCATTTATTTGTTTTTATTTTCATTTATTAGTTTTTAATTTGTTTTTATTTTATTTTGCTTTTATTTACTTTTAATTTATTTTGCTTTGTTTTACTTCATTTTGTCATGTTTAGCTTTACTTCATTCCGTTTCATTTTACTTCATTTTACTTTTTTTTACTTCATCTTATGTTGTTTTACTTAATTTCATTTTACGTTGTTTTAGTTCAGAGGGGGGTTCACGGGGTCCTTTCACGCCCTGGATCACCCACCCAGAAGGAAACCCCCCAAATTTGCGTGTTCCTCCCCAAAACGCCGCCTCCCCCCCGGGTTTTGTGCCGGATGCTCCATCCCCAGCTTGCCCCCATCGCTCCGTGCCACTTTTGGGAAGTGATTTTGGGAAGTGCCCCCCTGGGACCCCTCCTGCTCTCCCTCCCCACCACTGCCGTCCCCAGTTTGGGTTTGTGCCACAAGTGCCACCAAAAGCTTCTCATCCAGGAGCACCCACCGCAGCCCCACACCCAGATGGCTTAACTTTTTGGGGCACTAAATCACACCATTGCCTCCCCCCCCCAAAAAAAAACAAACAAACAAACAAAAAAAACTCCATAAGCTCCTTTTGGAGAAAACAAAAGGGGCCAGGATGGCGTCTCGGGGCCAAAAATAAAACAAAGCTGCTCCCAGCAAATCCTCCCGCGAGCCTGGCCACGAGGTCCCGTTAGTCCGGCCTGGGCGCTGGCCAGGGCCCGCTTCCCTCCTGCCCCGCGGGCACGTGGCCGGGGCGAGCGGCTGACCATGAGTCAGCAGAGCCAGCACCCGTGACTCAGCAAACCCTGCTCGGATAGGATTTGGGGACCTGGGGCTGAGGGTCCCGGTGGCCCCGGTCCCTGTTGCGTGGGCCCCGAGGCAGCGGGAGGTGTCGCGCCTGCCCCCCACGGCCTGCTGCCTGTCACGGGGTGGGTGGGTGAAGGGCCTGATCCTGATCGCTCACAACACAGGGGTGGCACTGGGCTGCAGCCCCTTGGGGCGCTCCCAGCGTCTTGTGACGAGTGGGAGAGGCACAAACCCTCCTGTGGAGCTGGAGGGGAAAGGCGCTGGCGCCCCGCATGCTCCTCTGCATGCGTTTCCCATCCAACCGGCCCGGCCCTGCATCGCGTGGCTGTGGACTGGGGGTACAACGATGCTGGGGCTGCACCAAGTGTTTTTTGGGGTGTCCCCGCGGCGTTTAATCCAGCTCCAGGCCTCGGCACCCATGGGTTCAGAGTTGCCACGGCTGCACCCACATGCACCTGTCCCCGGTGTCACTTTGGTGCCACTCAGCATCTCTACGAGGGGTGCAAATGTGAAAGGTTTTGCTCCCCCCGCGACGTTTCCCTTCTCGATGCCGTCCGAAAGCGAGCGGTGTGCAGGCACCGCCGCGGGACGTGGGTGGCGGGTGACGCGCCCCTGGCAGCGGGCCACCATTTTGCAACCTTTTGCGATTCCCAAGTCAAATGACTCAGCCCCGGCGCGGGATGGAGGAGCGCCTGCTCCTGCGCACCGGGGTCCCCTCCACAGGTGACACCGGCAAGACCGGGTGGGTCTTGTGCTTTGGGCAGGCGTGGGGCGAAACGGTTAAAAACACCGTGCCTCCACATCAGCGGGTGCCAATGTTAATGGATGCTGCTAATTAGCAGCGCCTGATTCACCAGCCCCAAGCACAGAGAGGAGCCATGGTAACTTTTTCCCGGCACGGTGCCAGGACCTCGCCCGTCCCCAGCGCCATCTCCTAAACCTGTGGGAAACCCACAAAAATTCACTTTTTGACACAAAGGCGAGGGAGAAGGGCTGAGGAAGAACCACCCATGATGGAGCTGGCTGATGGGTATCCCTGTGCCATCGGTGCTGACTGGCTGGGGCTGCTTTGGCTGCAGGGCACACACATTAACACCCTTCTGCTGCCAGCAGGGGCTGCGGTGACCCAGGGGAGATGCTAAGTATGGCTGCCACAGAGCTAGCCTGGGTGGCAGTTGTTCCTTTGGTGTCTTGCTGCAAACCCTAATCCCGGTGGTAGGTGAAGATAGTTCACTAGTGGCCACAGCTGGGAGACTTGAGCTTTTGCATGCCTTCCCTGAGTTATTTCCCCTGAAAAAATGGTTTTATGCTGCAAAATGCTTAGGGAAATGCCTGTCTTCGAGCCCATGAGCGACCCTGGTGCCTTCACCCATGCTGGGCTGCAGCCAAACCTCGCATCTCCTGTCCCCATTTCCTCCATGTCCGTGGCCCTGCCCAAAGCCCCTCCACCCCCGCGGGGGCTCGAGCATCCTTCCCCACCCCTGTCCCACCGCCCCCGCAGCCACCAGCTCCGGGGCCACGCCTGGCACCCACCATGGGGACGCATCCTCTCCTCGGGGCAGGGAGCTCGCTGTATTTGCCTCGCCCCGATTTTTTTTATTTATTTATTTTGGCAGGAGCTGCGTGTGTGTACGGGTGACAAGAAGCCCGGCGGGCAGCTGACGGGATGGGTGGCAGCGGCAATGATGGAGTCGATTCATTGCCTCCCACGCCAGGAAGCGATGGGCACCCCGTGCGCCCGCATTGCATACCTTGAGCAATGCCCCTGCGGGCACCTGGTGAGAAAAGCTGCCGTGGGACAGAGCCGGGCAGGGGTGCAATCAGCATGGGCACCCCCTGACCCCAGACAGGAAGCCCCAACCCAAATGAGACGTGCCTCCAAGCAGGCATAACGAGGGTTATCCCTCTGATTTTTCTCACCAGCATTATTTTTAATGATTTCCTTTAATTTCTAACCCAGTCAGTCCCCTAAAAGCCCATAGGTTATGCAATTAGAGCACCTTTGTGTGACAAAACACTAAATCCCTTTGGTTTTGGGGAATCCTTTTTGGAGGGAGGCTTGGAAGGGTGAGGGTCGCTTGGGAGGGATACGGGTGGAAATAAAAGAAAAAGTGGAAGACGCTGTTGATAGCTTTCTCCTTTTCTGGGGGTTTGCGTGGCTGATTGGAGCTACATCAGCATGGAGGGAGCTGAGTCGCTGGCTTAGAGTTAGGGTCCCAGGGGTGTCCCAAGCAGTGTCGGGTCAGTGACTGGGGGGACAGTAACATGAAGCAGCTCTGGCTGGGGCTATGTGGGGTGCCAAAGCACTTGCTGGAAAGCAACAGCCAAAATTAAGTGCAGGAACCTCCTTCTGCACCCCTCTGCACCCCTTGCACCCTTGCAAATGCCTTGGAAAGTCAAGACCCAAGGAAGGTCCCAAGCAATGATGATGGCGTTATTGTCCCAACCTTTAATGAATTTATTGCAGGTGTCTGTAAGATGGAAGCAAGAAGTTTCCCCACACGACAGGTGGCTAAGCTGCAGCAGTGCTTGCTGGAGGCTGTTTCTGACGCTCCACCTTCGGAGCAGGGCAGGGAAAGCCACAGGGTGACAAGCCTGAAGCAGCAGCACTTGGTTCTGCGTGAAGCAATCCCCCGAACCCCGTGCTTCCTTCCTTTTTTCCCCATTTTGGGCACATGTTGCCTTGTCACCCCCCTCCTGCCGTGCTGACAGTGCTGGAGGAAGGCACGCGGCCCATTCCCCTTGCCTCAGCACCTCGCGGCCTGCCACCGCTCACGTGCTCCTGTCCCCAGCCGTCTTGACTCAGCTAATCCCCCTCACCCAAGGCATTGACCGAGCCAGCCTTAAATGTAGCTTCATCTCGGGGTGAGGGATTGCCTCATGGCCATTGGCAAAGGTCAGAGCAGCTCAGGGTGGCCGGGATATCTGCGACCACCTGCAGGTCCCCACCGTGAGGTGCCACCAGGCTGGATGCAGGCACTCGGCTGCCAAGCCCCAAAATATCTGACCTCCATACAAGTGGGACGAACATCTGCCCCCGCTTGTTTGGAGCATCCCATAATTAATGTTTGCTCAGTGACTGAGGCTGACAGGTACTTAGCGTTATTAGCAAATCATTAGGAGCTGATGTTGTTGATGTCACTACTTTTAGACATCTCATTTCAGCACCTGGACTTGGCAGAAAGGTTTTTTTTTGGAGGTGGTTCCCTCTGGAAGATCCCCTTGCCGGGGCGAGACCTGCCCCAAAACCGGGACAGTAGGGACCTACATGGGAACACGGCACCCACCCCATATCCCACGATGGGGACAGCTGCCTCACCCACGGTCCCGTGCTCTGGGTGGAGAAAATCCCCTGGGTGGGTGCGTGTGGGAGCTAGCATGGAGCTTTGTGGGGTGGGGGGAAAACTGCTTTAAATTAAAGATTTTGGCATTTTCTGAGGTTTGTGTGTGGATTTTGATGGCCTTTGCTCTGCAAGGAGCTAATCCAAAACCCACTGAAGGTTTCCTGTGCTCACAGCAGCATCAAGCCCAGCCTGACATGCTTACTATCCAGTAAGGCCTGGATAAAAAACCTCCATGTCTGCAAAGCAGCTCCAAGATATTGCACCCCTCTTCCCAAGCACACTCAACCAGGGGCACCAGCAAATCACACCAAGTGTCTTTTACTTATTTATTGGGGGAAAAAGCATTGGTGAGAGTGATGAAACCTTAAAAAAAATCTGATTATTTCTCTCTGTTCTGCCATAAAATTTGCATTTCATTCTTTTTTTTTTCTTCTTCTTTTTTTTTTTATTTAAAAAAATGGAAAATTAATGCAGCAAAGAGAACTTGTAGTTTCAGGATGGGCTGGGGACAAGAGTGTTTTTCATGGCTGCTTTTACGTGTTAGATTTGGGGGAATGGTCCTGTTCCCCCACAGCATGGGTGGCAGCAGGGCAGCACAGTGGCCTCTAGTGGCAATCACTGACATCCAGCCCTGGGGAGAGAAACCTCCAAGTGAAGTTTTGGGGCTGTTTTCTGCCTGGTAAAATTAGGAGCAGAGTCATAAAGGGCCAGAGGAGGGGCATCCCTGCATAGGGGTGGCTTTGAACCGGGTAGGGACGGTGGTCCTGGGCTTGCTCAGGACCACATCTGCCCTGAGCAGCTTCACCTGGGGCCCCCACCCACACCCTCCACTCTCAGCCCTATTTAAGCTCAGGCTTTGGCACCCAGGGCTGTTTAGAGGTTTGGGTGATGGTCTGCAGCCCTGAGCCCTGTCCCCCTGCATGGCTTGTGCTGCAGGTGGCCGCCTCTAGTGCCCTCACCTGGAGGAACCCCAGAGCTACATCCGTCTCCTGGATGGACCTATCTTGCAGCCTTGTCCTCATCTCTGGTCCATCTCCTGCTGCTCCAGGAGCTGTGTCCTACAGATCTGGGCCTCCTAAGGGCACTCTCTGTGAGCAATGCCTAAAAAAGGGTATTTGTGCTCTAATACATATGGGGCTACAGTTTGGGCTTTCTTTCCTCAACCTACTCATTGGTTTCTAAAAGCTTATAGGTGCTTTACAGCTTTGGGGTCTATCCTTGTGCTGAATTTGTTGGTCAGAGCTGCATGAGGGGCTTGGTGACGTGTCATTCTTCTTAGGAAGCTGTGCTGAGTGTGTCCACCAAGACAGGGTCTTGGGGGCTTGCTTTGAGCAGAGCTCCTGAGATTAAATCTTGGAGGCTAAGTACCACTGAGCTTTGCATTTTTAGTGCTTACTTCCATGCTTCCTTCCCTACATGTGTGGGGCAGTAGCTTTGTTTATCCTTGTAGAAGAAGGAAGCCCCCAGGCCCTACAAGACAGGTAGGTGGCAGTCCCTGGAGTCACAGCAGAGGTGTCTGTCTTTCCTAGAGAAGCTACATCTTTGGCCTAAAGGACCTTGTCTCAGAAGCATTCAGTCTTGCTTGGTGGTCAGTGCTCTCAGGCAATGCCCTCACGCTGTTTCCCTGAGGTTTGCTTGCTGCAAGTTAATAAGTCTTTCCTATTCCACCAAGCTGGCCTTCAGCTGGACCAGTCCTGAGAGCTGCTGGTCCTTAGTCCATCAGCAGCACGAGGGGACCCAGGCAGAGGGCACCCCCACATCTTGAGCCCCCTGGATGTTATGAAGACCATCATCAAAGAAAATATGGGGCTGGATCTGGGCGAGGATTGGGCCTTTGGGAGCCCCATCCATGAAGAAGGCCTCGTCAATGGCCAGACCCCATTCTCGGAGTGTCTTGATGGCTCGGATGCCCATGTCCCGGCCGCTGCGGGCGGTCACCAGGTAGGTGCGGATGGGGCACTCCTCACGGTTGAACTTCTTGTGTATCTTCCCCAGGTGCATGGCAAAGGCTTTCATGGGACCCTGGAAGCACAGCAAGACACTTGAGAGTGGGTAGGAAGCATCTGTTCAATCCACTTTTTCCCCTTTCAAGGTCTTCTAGGCCTCTGCAGTGCACAGAAATGCCTGTTGGGTGTAGGTTTGGGCAGTGCTGGGACTGGTGCTGTGTACTGGCCACACACATGCCCTGGGGTGCACAGCAGGAAGGTGAGCCTTTTGGTGCTCATGCTAATTCTGAGGGAACCAAGAAGGTGCAGCACCCCTGGGAGAGGGTATCGGCACAGCAAGCTGTCCCAGCCTACAAAAGGCCACAGGAACACTCTGGGTAACCATAGCCCCAAATTTTGGGAGCAGATGCTTGCTTACAGAAGACAGCATGCCAGGTCCATCTCCGGAGGGACTCCAGATCAGCCCCCCCGGGACAGAGCAGTGCTAAATGCAAAGGGAACCCATAAAAATTTGTGCGTTTTTGGCCACCCACAGCAAAGCTCTAGCAGGGGTGATGCTGATGGTGGGCATGGGGCCTGCAGCCGCCTCGCTCACCTCTCCCATGGGCACGGCCTCCATCGCCCGCTCGTACTGCATCGCTCCCTCCAGGCCCTGCTCCCGGAAGACCTGGTCGGTCTCGTCAGAGAAGAGCACAGCGTCCCCATCGAAGGCCACGCGCAGCGGGGTGCTGGGGGCCTGCACCTCCTGCTGGAAGACGAGCGCTGCCGAGACCCCTGTGGGGTGGAACAAGATGGGTTTGGTGGGGGAATGAGGGAACCACCATGTCCTGGGGGCACCTTGTGCATGGGCAGCTCCTCTCCATGCCTCCACGGCCCCATCCAACACTACAAATATCTCCAGAAAAAAAAAAGTCTCCAGAAAAGGCACTGTCTGTTGTTGGGCTCTCCAAGCAAGGAGGGTTTCCATGGAGGTCATCCCGGCCTTTCTAAGGCTGGATTGTTTGGGGAGCACAAGGCAATGCTGCTGATCAGGGACTGGATGGACACTGAGGGCTGCTAGGAGAACTGCTGGGTTGTTGTTAATGCATGGGCAGCACTCCTCCTGGTGCCCGGTCCCTCTGCCAAGCCTGGTGTTAATGCCCAGACTTAGCACTCTGTGCTGTGAGTAATAGGGCCTGGCACCTCCGCTTGATTGGGGTAATTGGCTTAATTACAGGTCTTTTCCTACAAGCTGCTCCCTGCCTGCTCTCATCCATGGGTTGGGGCCCCCAGATGAGACACTTGTTAGAGCAGTGATGATCTTCAGGGAGACTTCAGGATTGGGCTTTGTAGCTGAGGGAAGTCTGGGCTGTGGCTGGCTTGCTCCTGACCTGAAGGACCTTGGCCAGCTGATGTGCTCATACCCAAGCAAATTAACAAGGAGGAGATTAACCCCATTAGAACTGTCAGGGGCTGCATGCACTCAAATCCAGGTCAAGCATGTGCTTACATTTATCATTAAGGTCACTGCATGTACCAAGAAAGCAAGTTTCCACAGCATCCTCACAAAGCCCTGGAAGTTGATGATGCTCCCTCACTGATCCAGGGAGCAGCATTTTGGGTTAGAAAGGTTTAAATGTTCTGCAGGGAAGGACAAGTGCATAGCAGAGCTGCAGCCAGATTTACACACAAAACATTCCGTTGTGAAGCAGTCTGTAAACCCCTGCTCTTTGAGGGCTACCGGTGGGGACAGAGGGATTCAGGACTACAGTGGTGGCCAGGGTGCCATTCATCCCCTCTCACCCATGACAGAATGAGCTCTGGCACTGCTGCTTGGGAAAAGTGTGGTGTGCTTGGGGAGGTGGGATGGAGGGGGAGACGCACCTCTCCGGAGGGCATTGCAGACATCTGTCCTGTCAGCTGAGAGGAAGAGCTTGACCCCATGGGACTTCAGGTACTGCGTGGAGTCCTCATCACTGACGAAGCAGAACTTGGAAATCTCTAGGCCTTTGGGTCAGGGAATGTAAGCAAAGTCTGTTACAGGGCTAATTTGTCTTTATGAACCCCTTTCACCTCCCCAGGTTTTTGTGTGCTTTCCCCTGGCCCTGTCTCTGCCCCTGATGCACCACCACTGCCTTATCTGCTCCTCAGCCCCCGTGGGGAGAGGATACCCACCCTCAGGGGTGTGCCCCCTTACCGTAGTGCTTAGCACTGTTAATGATGCGCACACCGCTCTCTGGGCTGTTGTTGGAGAGCAGCAGGATGTCAAAGAGGTCCTCCTCTGCTGGGTTGCTCTCCAGGATCTTCTTGTTCACATACTGCACTGCCTGAGAGGAACAGAGGAGACTCTTCTGCAAGGGGCATGACTGTGAGGGTTATTCTGCAATCCTGTGGTTAGTGGCTGGGGGGAGGATGTGAGCAGTGCGGACATTGCGCTGCAGCTGCCACCTATGGCAGGACAAGCATGGGGTGGAGAGCAGCCATCCTGTGCAAAGCACGGCTGGGAGGGCAGGGAGCAGGGCACCAGCAAGGAGGTGGAGATGTGGGACTGGTGAGGAGCACAGGTCTCAGAAGTGTTGTACCTGCACCCTGGGGTAGGGTTTGAGACCTACAGCCAGGAAGGCTGAGCCTTCAGCCTGCCCTGTGAGTGCTGACATATGCCCCCAGCCCCGTGCGGGGCTCACCTGGATGAAGGCAAAGGCTGTGCCTGGTGGCAGGGGCCTGTCCTGGTTGGCCTGCTGATGCCTCACGTACTCCTCCTTGCCCTTCTCCAGGTAGAGCTGGTGCTCCTCCTCCAGGTTGAAGATGGCTCTGGTGGTCACTGCAATGACCAGTGCCTTGCTGGGGTCTCTCTGCAGGGGAAAGAGGAAAAGAAGGGTTGGGGGAACACAACGGAGGAGTTTGGGGTGGTGGGGTAAGCATGGGGTAGTGGGGCTGGGCATTGGAGGCATCACCCATGCGTCATGCTTCTTGGCTCTGCTGATGCCAGAGAGCCTTTGAAGGAGAGGTATCAAGCTTGATCTTCATCTTCAGGTCACTGAGGATGGAAGCAAGCAGTTGTGAAACCCCAACCTGTTTGGTAAGCGCAATATGCTCCAAGGACAGCCCACACAGGAGGGGATTGCTTCATCATTTGTGCATCTGTGGGCACAGCACAGCTGTAGTCAACTGCTTGGGCTGAGCTGGGCATGTCCTGGTGTCTTTATTCTTTCTTTATCTCTCTTCTGGAGAGACTGATGAAGTAGAAACTGCTGCTTTCTCCTTGGCCACTCCAAAATTAAGTGTGAGCAAATGCATTAGTCCTGTCCATGCAACTGAGGCACCAACAATTTGGGCCACCACAGTTCCAGGCTGTGGTGTCATCTCCTACAGTGACATTTCAAAATGTACTTGAGACTGAGGATCTGCATTTTGAAACAAGCAACTCTTACCTGTTTCACACTGGGGTTTATAACCGTGCTTTCAGGCTCTGCCATCTTCCAGTTTCAGCATCAAACAAGAGAAAATGTACAATTAAATCGATGCATTATAATACAACCAGTCTAAAGGGGGAAGAATAGAGAAGAAAAATGGCAAAGAGGGTTGAGTATCCTGCCCAAACAAAATGAGCCTGCTTCTGCTGACAACAGCTTTGCTGTGAGAAAACCTGGCCTGAGAGTTCTAATTAAATATAATGGAAGAGTGGCTTTTCAAGCAGTGATCACCTTTCCCCCCCTCCCAAAGAATATTTTTCCCTTGGGAATTTCTGAAGGAGTTTGTGGAGCTCTTTTCTCAGCAAACTTTTTTTCTCAGCAAACTAGATCTTTATGTACCCTAAATGAGGCTTGGGGATTGAGTGAATCTAAAAAGCCTGTAAAAGATCTTACAGGTAGGCTTCTAGCTTGCATTCTTACTGCAATTCTTGCTACTTTTTGTCCGAATAGAGAATTCCTATCCCCGGATAAGCAAATTCACTGCATGAGGAGCTCATTTGCGGGTGTAAAAGGCCTAAGTAAGTCGAGATGTGTGGTGAATGCTTCGGTGCAGGATGCCATAAGCCGCAGGCATATGTGCAGGCAGACCAAAGTCCTGGGGAGTTGTATGGTCTGCCTGTGCCTAGTAGCCAAGGAAGAAATTCCACTTTTGCATGCCCAGGTCCTGTGGTTTCCATAACCACCTTGCTGTACACTTCATCTCTCTGTACTAGTTAGTGCTATAAGTGGACATCGGGATTCAGCCTGTGGGATGGGGCTGGCTCGGGTTCCCACAGGGGTTATTTCCATCCCACAGCTCCTAAAAATATGCTGTGGGGTTTCTCTGGAGAGCAGATGAGGCAAGGACGGCTCTGCCTGGAAGTGCTGGGAATGGCAAGGGAATTAAAACTTTGTTCCCCCTTTAATGTGCTGCCTGATTAATGGGGTGAGAGGCTGGGCTAGCATAGACCAGAAAGAGCATACAGGGTGAAGAGTCTGGGTCTGCATGGGGAAAATCTCACTGACAAATATCTTATTGCCGGGGACTTCACTCTCCTTGCTGTCCTGCCATGCTTGCTGCTGGAGGACTTCAGATACTCATCTAGTGGTCCCTTTGGAGGTACGGATGAAAGGACTTCATATATAATCTATATAGGGGCATGCTCTTGCATATGTGCTCCCCCATTTCTCCCTGGGGTGCAAATCCCATCAGCAGGGCTGCTCCCCTAGGAGGTGCTGAGTATCTCTATGCTTCTTCCACTTGCACCCTGCGTGGGGAAGGACCTCATCCTGCCAAGCCCTCGGGGTGACAGCTGCCAGCCTGTCTGACCAGGGAGAATTCCCCTGAAGGGATTTCACCCAGGCAGGAGCGCTTAAAATATGCAATATTTTGGGGCCTCTTTTCTTAAAGCGAAAGTGAAAGAGGTGACAGGAGTCGAGATCCGCTTCGCAGAGGGAGAGCAACCTTTTTAATTTCTGCTCTGTCCCTTGAAACCTGGCAAATCAAGCCTGATTCTCCCCCCTCTCTCTTCCTATAGTAATTGAAGCGTTGTTTACATACAGCCCTTACACAGACACGTATGTAACACATACACCTACATGTGCACACAGCTCCTGCAAGCACCACACATGCACGCAATGCCATACACACAAATAGTTAAGGCAGATGCTTGCTGGACCCCACAGCTTAGCAAAGAGTGTGCACCGCATACCTCCAGCTGGGAAAGAATGTCGAGGCTTTGCTAGAGACAAAAGCCCAAACTTACCTCTAGCGCTGCCTCCCTTCCCCGGTGTGGTGTCCAAACCTCTGCCCAGCTTCACCCGAGATGCTGCTGTTGATATCTCCCTGGAGCTGGCAGGAAGCAGGCAGGAGCTGTGCTGGGGCTCAGCCCTGCTGCCGGCGTGCTGGGATTTGTAGGCAGCCCCGCGGGCTGGCTTCGTGCCCAGCCTGGGCGGCATTTCCCGAATCAGCCCCGGACGGCCTCCCGGGGAGCTTTTTTTTCTCAACTTCTGCTTGCAAGCACTGTAATTCAGTTTATTTTTGTAGGTGGGTTATTTGAAATGTGCCTCTGGACCTCTCATTTCCTAGCCCTCGCTTGCATAGCTGTCATGCTTTTGACCAAAAATACAGGAGTACCTCTTCAAGAGTGTGCACAGGGCAGCCTCTTCACATTTGTAATTTTACTGCACCAATTTTGGGTCCTTTTTCCTTTCTTTTCTGAAAGCTGGGGTTATTGCCATGCGTTACCAGATCTCCTCCCACATCACAGGCTGCAAGCAGGGTCCTGCTGCCATGCAGCTCTTTCTCTGAGATGCTTGACTTCAGCAGACAGCCAGCTGAAAGTGCTGGCGATGAGCTCAGCATTCAGCATGTGCGTGTGAACCCCCTTTCCCTGAGTAATTTTACTGGATGTGTTCCCTTTCCCCCCCCTCAGTTTCCTCTATATGTTTCTCCTGTACATCCTCCAGGTCTGCCAATTCAGGAAAAAAGGTATTTTGGCATCTGTGTGTCCCCTCTCCAAAATCTTGCTGCAGCATCGCTCCTGCAGCATCTGTTGCTCCTGGAGATGATGTTTCTCCATGCAGCAGGATCTCAGGGTGCTTGTGAGCAGGGTTGTGTTGTGGGGGCTAAGGATATCCCTAGCACCTCTCTAGGGTGTGGCAATGCCTTGGTGGCTTCAGGAAAATCCAGAGGGACGGGTGACCCAGCATGGTTTCTGGGGCCTCTCCTTACTTTTTGGGTGTGCTGCTGCTTTTGGGCATTGGGCGCTCATGATATTGCTCCCCACTTCCAACAGCAGCCCTAAATATCTGCAGGGACAAGGCAGTTTTTAGGCTGAATTGACAGCTGGGGAAGAAACAAGGATTGGTTTGAGGGGGGGATGCTGCTGAAATCACCCCTGACCCATCCCCTTGCACTAAGTGCACGGAGCCTCGTGCTGTGCCCCGTCCTGGCACTGCTGCCAGGCTGGCCTGGAGGTTTGGATTTGTCCCCAGCAGCGATGCTGGGCGGCTCGCTGCAGCCAGGAGCGCAGGTTGTGCTTCCTGCTTGGGCAGGGAGTTCCCCGCTGGCTTTTCGCCTGCGTGAGCACCGCTTGGGTCAGCGGCAAGGTGGGGCTGGCCGAGGAGCTCGGTTCCTGGGCTGGCAAAGCAGACTTTCCAGTTTCGGCTGTGCTGTGCGTGGGGAAGTCACCGTCCCTGCTGTGCCCCCAGCCCCGTGCCTGTCAGGGACCCGTCTTGTCCCACAGCATGTCCCTGCCACATGCCGTGGCTGGACCAGGAGCCCAAGCAGAGGGGAAGGGAGACTGAGGCTGGGAAGGAGACACTGCGGTAAGTTTGGTTTTGGGACCCTGGTCAGCATGGGATGGGGGAGAAGGGCAGGGCTCCCCAAGTCCTTTTGCAGAAGCAGGAATGCTTGGTGCTCCCAGGGGGTGGCTGGGTTGTCCCAATTGTCCCCAAAACAGCGGCTTAGGTCACCTCACAGGGCTGGGCTGAGCTTTTTCCTTTTAACTGGGACTGAAACCAGACAGCATGGGGCTCTGTTGGGAAAAACGTGATGAAACATCTCAACCCATGCGGGGTGGGCATCTGCTTGCCAACGCTGCCACTACCCAAAGCTGGAGCCTCCTGAATAACGAAGGTGTATCACCAGGCTGCTGCTACTTTCTGCATGTGGGGACAGGAGAAAAAGACCACTAAAACTTGATGGGGAGGCTGTGAGCTGAGCGTGAGTTTCCAATGACACTGATGTCCCAGATGGTCCTGGGCAAGTCATTTAACCTGCATCCCGGTGCCCCAGCAGGGATAAAGAGCTCTTCTTCACCCCTCTGCCAGCAAGCAGAAGAGCCCTATTGTCTTAAAAAATAATAAAATAAAATTAAAGAGCATCCCTGTGCAAGGAGCCCTGCAGTGCTGGTGTGGCCAAGGTAAACACATGCATACTTGCCGGCCCTCGTCACCGTACTGGGAGGAACACGCCCCGGGCCACGGTTCCTTAGAGGCTGGCCTCCAGGAGGCTGTGGAGAGTGTTTTCTGGTCCCTTTGGAGGCTTCTAGCATGAGATGTGCTCTTCGGCTGGCTCCTTCAACCCCAAGTCGTAGCAGCCCTGCTGCTGCTCATCATCCAAAGCAGGGAGAGAAGAAAGCTTAGGTTACAATGAAACGTTCATGTGAGGAGAGCCCATCAATTAAAATAATAATAATAAAAAAACAACACCAGTTCTGGTTTAAACGTGAAGCCTGCCCTTAATGCACGTCAGCGTTGCCATGTGCACCAGCCAGGCTGACGCAGTTTCCAAGCTGGCATGGTGGCACTGCTGGCACCCATCGTGTGGCCACCAGCTGCGAGCGACGGAGCAAACCCCGAGCCCTGCGAGAGGGGAGGGAAGGGCTGCAATGAAGTAAAGGAATTGGCCACGGAGGGGAGATGGGGATTAAATGAAAAACCAGCTCGAGCAGAGACTGTCCTGCCTGTGGAGGCTGCTCTGCTCCATTTCACATCTCATTTCCAAAGCAGCCGAGCCCTAAATGCTTACTCTGGTCTTTATCTTAGGATTTTAATTGTGTTTACTCATTAAATCTCTGCGCCACCAGCAGCACATGTGCTTCTGGAAAGGAAATCCCCACCCTGTTCATTTTGTTTGCCTCCCCAGGTCACCCGCACTTCTCCATGGCCAAGGCATCGAGGATCAGTGGGGCCACAGCCTCCCCACTCTCCGGTAGCCCTGTGGCCACCACGGCTCCGCCGGGCTTCCTCAGTGGCTTCGTTGGCCACATCCCATGTGAGTACAGCTGGGGCTGCTCTTGCCCTACTCCCTTCAGAAGTGTTATCCTAGGGGCCCTGCCTCTGTCCCAGGTTTCATCCCTTCTTCTCCCCCCTTCCAAATCCTTTTTTCCAAAGGGGTGTGAAGCCCACCATGGCCAGGCATGCTGCAGAGCAGCCCCACACCTGCCGAAGAGAGATCCTTGTTACCCGTGTCAGGCATGGTCTCTACCTGCAGCTTCCTAGCGCTGGGCCTTTTCAGAATTTTAGGGTCAAGCCCCCCAAATGCAACTTTGTAATGCTGTAACACCAGGAGGGGAATATAAATGCACTCTGCATGTTTTTGTTTGGTTTTAACTCTTCTGTCCGCCTCGTTGCACCAGTACCCAGATGGGCGCTCATTGCCGTGGCGCTGGCGGTGGCTGTTCTCCTCCTCCTCTTCCTCATCTGCATCATCAGGTGCTGCTGTGCCAAGAAGAAGCCCAAGAAGAAGGAGAAAGTCACCCTGCATGCCCTCAGCAGCTCCACCACAGCCAGCCTTGTGCGTCCTGCTTTCCCCTCTTCCCCACCACCCTCCCAGCAGGGAGGTTTGCCCTGCACTGCCCGTCTCTCCCCCTGGTCCCCAGAGCAGTGGGACTGGTTGTAGATGGGATTTCCTGGGGGTATGGCTCCTTTAAACCTCATCTTTGGAGCATCTTGGTCTGCACAGTGCATTGTGCCTGGACAGACAGCGGGGACGTAAGCACTCAGCCTGGTCCCCATGGGCTGGGAACAGAGCTGGGGGTCCCATCCATGCATGGGGACACACCTGGGCATTCGAGGCCCCACCCTGAGGGTTGTGCTGCTCTCTGCCGCAGGTCCAGCCCGAGATGGAGGACCTGGAGCTGGGCCCGGAGCAGATGGGGCGAGGAAAGCTGCAGTACTCGCTGGAGTACAACTTCCACGCACAGGAGGTGGGGCTGCTGTGAGGCTGGGCTCTTGCATGGTACTTCCGTGGCCCATCAGGACCCAGACATCCATCCCTGCTGTACCTTCTGTCCCTACCCTGCTGGCTTTCACGCTGACATGGCGTGGTGACATCTTCCCTGTGCGCTTGCTTGCTTTTCACCTGTCCCCATCCTCCTCCACGCGGTGACCTCGTGCGTCGTTCCTTTCAAGCTGAAGGTCGGCGTGAAGCAAGCAACTGATCTGAAGGCCATGGACAACGGGGGCACGTCTGACCCTTATGTTATCGTCTACCTGACGTCTGATATGAGGAAGAAGTATGAGACCAAGGTTTACCGCAAGACCCTGAGCCCTGTCTTCAATGAGAGCTTCACTTTCCAGGTAGGATGCCCTGGCTGATGATGGTTCCTTCATCCCATCGGGAGCAGGGCATGGGTGCTGCTCTCCAGGCAGGGAGATACCTTTGCTGTCATTGTGTCTGTCACCCCATCCTGCGTGGGTCCTCCCCTGCAGCTGCCCCAGGCGGAGGTGTCCGAGTCCACGCTGGTGATGCAGATCCATGACTTCAACCGCTTTGCCAAGCACGACACCATCGGCGAGGTCCGCCTGCCACTGGCCAGCGTCAACCTGCAGCATGTCATCGAGCAGTGGAGCGACCTGGCAGTGGCCAGCAAAGTTGAGGTTGGTGGGAAAAGCCCCTGGGAGGGACACGTTGTTGTTTCTCTTGCCAACCTCTAAGGAGGTAAAGCTTTGGGTCTCGTCCGCCTCAAGAGCACCTCCTGTGCCTGCTACCCCCGCTCATTGCCCATGTCTCCATCAGCAAGAGCAGCTGGGAGACATCTGCTTCTCGCTGCGCTACGTCCCCAGCACCGGCAAGCTGACGGTGCTCGTACTGGAAGCCAAGAAGCTGAAACGGATGGACTCCCATGGGCTGGCAGGTTGGCAGGAGCTGCTCGTGCTCACGGCTCCCTACCTGGTGCTAATGATAGCACCGAGAGCTCTCAGGGCTTTGCAGATCTTGGTGTGGAACTGTGTCCTCTCTCTCCTCAGATCCCTTTGTCAAGGTGCATCTCATTCTGAACAGGAAGAAATGGAAGAAGAAGACAACAAGTGTGAAGAAAAACACCTTGACCCCTTACTTCAATGAGGTGTTTGTCTTTGAGGTGCCTTTCAATCAGATTCAGGTGGGTTTCCCTGCAGCACCTATCTCTGAGCAGGTCCCTGGGCAGATGCGGGTCCAACTGATGCTCTTTCTTCTGTCCCCACCAGAACGTGGATGTTGTCATCTCCGTCTGGGACTACGACAGAGTGACCAAGAACGAGCCCATCGGCAAACTCTTCCTGGGCTGCCGGGCCACGGGCAACCAGCTGCGGCACTGGTCTGACATGCTGGCCAACCCCCGCCGGCCCCTGGCCCAGTGGCACAGCCTGCAGCCCGCCGACGTGGTGGACAAAGCCCTGGGGCTGAAGTCCCACCTCAAGCTGCCCCTGGCCACCAGATAGAGGGGGTGAGAGCCCCAAATGGGTTGAGGGCTCTTCTTGGCCAAGAGGGGAGCTGGCTGCTGGTGCAGCTCATGCCCTGGGCAATGCCAGAGCAGGGCAGCTCTGCACCGGGGGGATGCTGGAGGGGATGGTGTGGATGCGGATCCAGCTTGTCCCAGCCCCTCTCAGGCTAGGGGGACAAATACAGAAAGACTCATGGAAAAACACTGAGTCCCTTGGCATTTTTGAAGTTTTTAACTTAAATTTTGAGTGTTTTTAACTGAGACCAAGATCTTGAAGCACCCTAAGAGGCTTGCGGGGAGAGGAAGAGGATGGGCTGGTGAGGAAAGCATTGGAGACATGGGACTAACTCTTTACTGATTCTGTGATAAGTACACTTTGTGTCCTGGCAAGCGGCTAAAAGAAACAGCAAAATCAGCCCCTAGCTGTCCATACAGCTTCACTCTTAGCCTCTTCCTGGCCTCATTTTGGCCTGTGCTGGGTTGTGCACCCTGAGGTGTGTCCCAGGGGTGGGACTCACCAGCAACCATCCCTATGGACCCTGCAGATGGAGCTGCAGTGCTGGCTCCATCCACCCCATGTGGTCCTACAGAGCCAAGTCCATGGGGTTTTAACCCCAAACCTGGAGGTGCTGCTGGGGTGGGGTGGTGCTGAGCGTGCACCTTGTCCTCTTGCTTTCATGCTTTGAGCACCCTACACTGATGAAGGCTGGGCTGCAGCCCTCATCTCAGTTCAGGGTGGGTTTCACACAGTCCGCTTGTGCCACCCTGTCCTGCCTCGTGGGGCCTTGAGATACACGGGGGATATGGAAGGAAAGATCCCTGCTGGGACAGGGTGACTCCTCTGAGCCCCCTGCAGGTGGAAGCTCCCTGCGTTGGCCTAACTCCAAAGCCCAGGAGCCTCCTAGCTCCCCGAATTAGTATTTCAAGGAGCTAATAAGGAAGAGCCTCTTTGCTTCAGATGAGAAGAGTTAAGCCAGATTGGCTCAGATACTGCCTGACCCCTTCCCGTTCCCACCCGAGCACCAGCACACCGGAGGGGATTGCTCCTGCTCTGAAATGCGCTTGGAAAAAACCTTCTCTCTCCTGGCCTTCTGCATCAAAGCAGCCACAGCACGGTGGAGATTTGGGCTTGTATCACCGTATGTGGCCTCGAAAGACAAAAGGAAAGTAATTTGCACTGAGCAGCCTGTGGGAAGCCATGGGCTCTGAAGGGGGAGAGCCCCAAGCATTAATGAAGAGCCATTAATATTGAAAAGCGGTTAATCTGCAATTATCCCCAGCTCCACAGAGTGACTATGAGAGAGTTAAGCAAATACGGTGATGCTGGAGAAGATTATGGAAGCTCTTGATAGAGATTAATGACCTGAGCTTAACTATAAAAAGCCGCCATGTCTGCTGTTTAATAAATGTTACCCGGGCTTCGCTACGGCCGTGGTGAGGGGAGAGATGACAGTGTTGTTTTGGGATGGCTATGACAAGGAGAGGGGGGCTTCTACTGGGAAAACAGCATCAGCTGGCTGCCCTTAAGGAAATGGAGGAGGAAATCAGTCACCTGAGAAATGCTTGCAAAAGGACGCTGGGTGAATTAAACCGTCAGCCTTAAACCAAGCTAGGAGGGGCTGTGCAAAAGGGAGCAGCTCTAGGGGAGATTTTTGGGACAGCTGGGGACCCCAGGCGTGAGCACCCAGCTGGGCAGGCTCCGTGCTGCCCCAGGTGAGCCTCGGGGAGGTATAGAGCTGCCGGCTGAGGGGTTTGCTCAAGAGGGAAAGGTGCCTGGCTGGGGATAGTATCCACCCAGCTCTGGCTTTTAATGCCCTGCCAGGGCTGTTTTCTAGCTCTGGTGTTGCTTTTCGCTCTCCTTGTATCCCCACCAGCACGTCCCCACGGCCCGCTGTCCCCCTGCCCGCCCCGCGTCTCCTGTCCAAGCGATGTTCCTTGGGGGGCTGAGTGTGGAAATGAGCCTCACGAGCAGGGTGCCCTGCTGGAAGGTGCAATGGGAAGCGCTGTTGGGTGAGAGCGAAACCAGCCTCAGCTCGTGTCTGCGCTGGATTCCCGTGTCTGCATCTAGAGGGCAGGGCAGGTACGTGCTGTGATCTGGGTCTCTGTGTCATCTGTGCTCCCAGCCGGAGCTCTGCCTCCTCACGAGGTCTCCTTCCTCTACAAACGAGCACGGGTGCGGGGCAGAACGGCCTGGTCCTGCACTGCCGGGGCAGAGGGGGTTTTGCTGGTGGGTTTGGGGGAGGAAGGAAGAGATCCGAAGCCAGGAGGCTCAGCCTGTGGGGTGGCAGGTCGGGAGGCTGTGGACCCAAATTATAAGGGAAATAAAATTAGTTATGAGGGGGCAATCACCCTGAGGGGTCAAACCTTGGGAGGGGTGTGGGATCTCCATCCCCGAGGATGTTCACACCTCGAAGAGATGCTGCCCCTGGCTCTGAGCAGGACCTCGCTCTGGACCTAACCCCACTGGTGGCCCTGCCCTGGGCTGGGGCTGCAGCAGGCGACCTCCAGGAGTCCCTCCCAAGTGAATTATTCTCTCGCTCAGTGATTTTATGATTACTTGTCCCTGTGCTTCAGGAAACCAGCCTGGAGAGCTGCACCAGGCGAATGCTGAGCATTATACATGCTTGTCACCATTCGTCTGCCGTGAGACAAAAATGATTATGGGCTGTCATCGTTCAGCCTGGCTATGTGCTGGCTGTCCTCCAGCCTCAGATTTTTTTTTGGCTGGTCTCACAGTTTTTGTGCACTGGAGACTATCTAAGCTTCTCTCACAAGGAGTGTGCACATTTTATAATGATGTTACTTAATGAATATTTATCTCACAATCCTATGGTGAAACTTTGCCATGCAAAGCATTCCTCTTCTGAAACTCCAGAGCTCCTGGGTTTACAGGGCCTTATGCAGGCTGTAGCTTTTTTTCTTTTACAGTGTACATTTTTTATGTGGTTTCAGGGGGAAAGAAAGTTGATTTAAAAATAAATAAATAAATAAAAGTGCCGAGAGCGGGATGCTTCCCGAAACTACATCTCCCAGGCTGCCCCGCTGCTGCTGCTCCCTGGGGTGCGAGACGGGGGTCCCGGCCCCACAGGCGCTGGCATTGTGCCCCTGCCCACGGTAAATCCCCAGGGCTGGGTGTGGGGGGATGTTTTAGGGCAGGGTCCCAAACCGTGTGGGGCGGTTGCTGTGGGGAAGGGGGATTGGGAAGGGCTAGGGGGGCACAGGAAGGAGCGGGGGTCTTTGTGCTGGACTGCAAGCGGGGGGAGCGGGCCTGCCGTGGGTGAGGCTGCTGGTTTCTCAGAGGGGCAAGGAGCCTTTTCCTGACCCCCTTCACTTTTTCCCATCCTCTGCCGTTTCCTCATCCCCTTCCCTTCCGGGTGCTTCCGATAGCTGGGTGCTGTGCTGCCGGCACCCTGTTGTGGCTTGTAGTTTGTGCCTCGAGGCAAGCAGGTATCTGAAGAAAGGGATCTGTGAGCTGTAAAGGTTTTACGCCCAGATTCTGGGGGACAGCTAGCTTGGCTCACGTGCAAAGGTTTCTCTAAGGTTCTACATTCAAGGGAATTAAAAGACTGAGTGCCGGGACAGCAAATATTTGTGTTAATAAAACTAACCTCTTCAGAGGTGCTGAATAATCACTGTTCTGCTGGCTTCTGTAAGCTGTCACCTTCTCATCCCACTTACAGAAATACTTGCTTTTAAATTGCAGATAATGAAGGTTTTTTAAGTCTCCTATCCCCTGCCCCTTCTCCTATCCCTACTCCCACTCTTTTTCCCACTCTTACTACCTGCTGCTGGGGCTCTGGTATCTGGGGCTACTCCTGCCCCAGCCTGGGCTCACGTTGCTCCTGGATCGCTCATGGCACAGAGGTGTCCCCAGGAGCACTGCCACCACAGGATGACTCCATCCTGAACACCCCAGGGCTGATAACGGGGGTGCAGAGATAACCCCAGCTCCTCAGCAGCTCCTTCTATCTCAGCTTTGTAGGCAGACAGAAAGAAACCCAAACCTCCTGCTTCTCCATATTTCAGGCTTGGCAGCATGGAGCCGCTGGAGAAGCAGCACAAAGACTCTGTGGCTGTCATGCTGGAGGGCACAAAGTGCCCCCCGAAGAAGAAGGGCGTCACGGGTGAGTGGGTGCCTGCCTCCGGTGACTTCTCGCAGGCCGGCAGGGTGGGCATTGCTCAGCTGGGCACTCAGCTGGGTGCGGAGTCTTTCAGCAGTCTGTGCTCATCCCTTCCCTCCCCAGGCCGAATCATGGAGCACCTCCAGAGGACCTTGCAGAGGCCCATCTCCTGGCGGCTGACTTCTCCCATGGCTCTCCCGCAGTGCTGCACAGGTGGGTGAGGCCGCCGAGGGGCTTCACCACTACTGGTTTTTCTAAAATGTGATTTCTTGGCTCACGTGGTACTTGGGGGAAAAAAATAAAAAACACCAAACAGTAACAAAACTACATGTAAAAAACAACGGTGGGGTTGAAATGGATAATTTCTAAAGGATCGTAACCGATGTGGCCACTGGATGCAGGGCAGTCACTAACCTTGGGGAGGGAAGTGCTTTGCGCTTTATCGGCTTTGTTTTTGATCTCAGTTGCCACTTCTCATTAAGTTATTATTTTCACTCTAAAAAAGTATTCTCTCTGCAGCCTCATTTTGGCATGGAGAGCCTGAAAAACATTTTGGTTGCAGAGGCATGCTGAAACCTTACTCATTTAATCACACGGAGGTCTCGGTCTGCTCTCCAGACACGTCCTGGTTCCTGCTCTGGTCTCTAGCAGGGTCTGAGGTCGTGCAGCCACACAGAGGACTGTGCCCAGGTGTCAGGTCGCTGCAGTAATTCTACCCCGGGGCAGGCTCGGTGGGAATGCCGGATGGATCACCTCCTGGGTACACTAGCGCTGGTCCAAGGGGTTGGCTGTCGGCTTTTCCAAGGGCAGGGGCTAAGGCACCTTCTGCCGAAGTGCACGTGTTGGCAGTGGGAAAAGCTCCAGCGAGGAGTGAGCCCTGAGCTCAGGGCCCCTCGCTTTGGCTCTCAATGTGTCCTCTCCATCGCTGGAGGCAGGTTCAGAGGGCAGATGTCGCTGCTGCTCATGAAAGCCCTTGTGTGTCAGTACTTGTGTGCCTGTGCTGACTTGTTCTGTTCCTCCAGGCTCTTGCCCAAACCTGATGACGTGTAGCAGTGAGGCACGAGGAGAGAAGCCCGGGGAGGAGGTGTCTGCAGCCCCACAGCCTGGCAGGATGCCCCAGTCACCCCGCTGGTCACCGTCAGCAGGAAGGGATGGCCCCAAAAGCACAGCATACCAGGGCTGGAGGAGTGGTCTGGGGGTCCAGGTGGGCACCTGCCGCACACCCGTACCTCTGTGCGGGGCAATGGGGTGGGTGTTTGGGTACTGGGGACGTGCAAGGCCCTCGGGGGCTCTAGTATCTGTGGGCGGGTTGGGGTCCCAATGCCTGCTCGCGTCTCCTCGCTCGAGCAGCCGAGAGCTGAGTTTCTGCACTCTCACCGGTCCTTCCCTGTCCTGCAGGTGGAGGAGGCTGACAGCAGAGGACCAGCGCACAGCTTGGGCTCCCCGGTGTTGGTGTCCCTTCCTTGTGCCCTCAGACCTGGTCCCTCCCCTCCTCCTCTCCTGCCTCATCCATTACCCTCTCCTTCTGAGGCCAAGCTTGCCAGCTGCTTCCCCCTCTTCTCACCGCTGTCACAGGGCTCCAAGCCTGGCTCCATCCCTCTGCCCTGCGCTGGCCCCAAGAAAACTCAGAGAGGGAGCTGGAAGAAGAAGAACCTGAATCCCAAAGAGCACCCTGGCCCCAACCCAGAGGAACCTGCATGTTTCCCCTTCGCAGGACCCATCATCGCTCGGATAACTGACTGCATCTACCTGGGGAACCTCAACGCCGCCTACAGCGGGCGGGCGCTGTGCACGAATGGCATCGACAGCATCATCGACGTGAGCTCCCTGCCCAGGGACCACAGCCTGAGCATCATCCCCTGCACCTGTGGCCGGGCAGGCTTCAGGCACAGCTGGCCACGGCTCAGGGTTGACATCAGGGCTTCCCTGCACGGGGGTCATCACGAAATAGGGCAGCCCTGCTTCCTGGACATCAATGAGTGCATCGAAGCCTCGATGGAGAAAGGGAAGCGTGTCCTCATCCACTGCAGGGATGGTTACTCTTTAGGTCCTACTTGTGTCATCCAGTACCTGATGGTCAAGCACAGCATGGGACTCATGGCAGCCTACGGGTTTGTGAGGGCACGGTACCCGCTGAACATCCAGGAGCACCATCAGGACCTGCTGGTGGCTTTGGAGATGTCCCTGCAGCCTGGCACTGCCAGCTTGGTGTGCCTGAAGCACTCCCTGTCAAGGAAGGTGGCGTGGAGCTAAAAGGGGCACGGTGGCTGTGCTGTTTGCCAGCAGCCCCGAAGAAGAGGAGACAAAAGGAAAATAACCTGAACCCCATCTCCTGGGGAAAGAGAAAACTGTAGCTGGGGTGTGTGTAGGACAGTGCTGGCACAGGATGCAAAGGTGATGGCTTAGCTTTGCAGCAGCTCCTAGAGGCTGGTGCTGGCAGAAGTAGAGCTTGGGGAGCTCCTGGGGACACGCCAGAGGGAGAGGGGATGTCCTGGGCAGGGTGGGAGCTATGTGCCTTGGTCTGATGGGATCTGGGGAAAAGGCAGTCAGCCACCCCATTCCTCAGTCATCCTGCTGAGCTTTTACCGTGAGCACTACTGCTGTTGGGCTGCTAGTGTTTTTTTCTTTTTTTTTCTTTCTTTTTTTTTCCTGACAATATCATCCTTGGAAACAAGGCTTAATGTCCCCTGGTGTCATGCCAGCCAAGTCACCGCATGGCCCCTGCCCACTTGATGGTGCCAGGGTGCTGAAGAGGAGACAACCCAGCTCCTTGGGCATGGGGACTTCTTGAACCCATCACCCCCTGGCTTTGATCTCTCCTCCAAGAGCTGCTGTCTGGTGGGCCAGCAGGGGCGAGGACATAGTTCTGTGGGGAGCTGAAGAAAATGGCTGCAGACGCTTTGGAAAGAGTAATAAAGAGTTGGTTTAACTTTTTAGGGTCACACGTGGCTGTCCTGGAGTAAGTACTGAAGGAAAAGTGAAGTGGCTAAGCTGTGCCTCGCTGGGTGACCTCTGCTGCTGAATGTTTGGGGTGGCTGCTGTCTGTTTCCCAAATGCACTCACTGTAGTCTCTGTTCTTTATTTTTTTCTGAGAAGCCGGCTTGAGCTGGGCCAAGCAGACACCCCAGGAGGGCTTGCAGGTATCTCCCAGCTACAGGCCAGCACGAAGTGACACCGAGACTCCTGCCCCGTGTCAGGGTTGTGACGATTTCACTACCCGAGCCATCTAGCTCTCCATGTTTGAGGGACTAATCCTGAGCAGACCCATCCTTGCCCACACAGGACCCCGAAGCAAGACCCCAGCCCCATCTCAAGAACTTGGTCTTCTTTGGCAGCACCTGCAGCACTGCTCGTGTGATGCTACAGGAAGGCTGCAGCAGCAGATTTGCTGCTATTTGTACAATGTCTGAGAGGAAAATTTGTCCTGACCGTGTCTGAATCAGCTCAAAATCCCTTGGCTGACAGGGGAGGGAGCGCCTGGTCTGTGGGAGGAGGGCAGGAGCTATTTGGGCTCTTGTCTCCATGGGATCCCCTACACACACACACACAGACAACATGTGCTCTGGATGGGGCTGGTGAATATTTCCAGTGCCATTTCCATCTGCTTCTTGCTTGGGCCGTGGAGATGTGGGTGTGGGGTGCCCCTCAGCAGACTTGGGGTTGCCTTTCTTGCTGGTAGCGTGAGGCTGCTCCCCACGTGCTGCAGCAGATTTTGGGTTTTGTTTTTAAATAAATACGTAGTTGTGTTGAAATATTTCTCACAGGGAGGAGCTGCAAACATTTCCCTGTGTGGTAGTCTAAAAGAAGATGCCAGTGCTGGATGGCTCCCTCAGGGATGGCTCTTCCACACACTGCCACTGGTTGGTTTCTGGGGGGGCGATGCACGATCCGCAGCCTCCTTCCTGCGACGTTCCCCAAGGGCAGGCAGAGCTACTCCTCTCCCGCGGGGCTGCCTCGCCTGCCCCGGCCAAGGGAGGTGCACCGGGGACTCTTGCACATCATTGGTCTGAGAAGGTCTCCATGCCCTTAAAGAGAAGGTGGATTTTCTGCTGAGCCACCCGAGAAGCCCTTTTATACCTCCTTACTCAGCCAGCTGCTTCGGCTCGCCAGTCAGTCCTGGCCGGCCAGCGGGGCTCTCTGTCTTTCTCCTGCGGATTTGGGTGAGCTGCTTTGCATGTCTCTTACTGACCGGCTTGCTCTTCAAGGGGTGATGGGGAAGCAGGTTCACTCACCTGAGTTTTGGGGAGGTGAAGGCCGGGGGGGGTGACCTGCTGGGGGGATTAGGGGTGCTGACAAAGCCATCTCCGTCCTCTGCCTGTTGGAGAGGGTCTGGCAGCGGGGAGCCTCCCTCTGTCTTTCCCAGCTGCCTTTTCTTTTTGCTTTCATCCTCACTTGGTTTTGCTCTCTGCCCTAAGCCCCCTAACAATGACTTCCCTGGGACCATAGGATAAAGCATCCTCGGCTGCGGCACCCCGCAACAATCCCCACTCACACCCCTCCGCTCCGTGCAGCTCTTTTCTCCCCCAAAATCACCCTCGCCACTGGGAGACCCCCAAAACATGGACTGTCATCCAGACTGGCAGCGCCATGTGGGTGATTTCAGCCCAGCCTGGCGTTGCCTCCTCCCGTCCTTGGTGCTCACAGCGCGGGGTGCAGGAACGTCGGCAAAAATAGCTCCTGCTCCTCGTCCACCTGCGGCGGTGGCTGTCGCCCTGCGTCGCCCCGACCTCCCCGAGTCACGGGGCCTGGCACCGGGGCCAGGCTGCCGTCTGAGGAGACAGCTGCAGCTCCTTGTGCAGCTCCCCAGCCATTTTTAGAAGCACTTTTCTCTCCCCCCTCCGCCCCTTCCCAGTAATGTGATGGGCCCGCACATTTTCCAGGATAAAGTTTCCTGGGGGAGCTTGGCCCTGCAGCCTGTACCTCCTCCCTCGGGCACCGACCCCGTTAACGCTTCACCTCCCAGGCCTGCAGATTGCAGTGTTTTGGGGGATTGTCCCTCTGCAAGGGAGCAGCTTCATTTGGGCTTGGCCAGTGCTCCTGCGTCCTTCCCTCAGCAGACAAAAGCAGGAAATATTGCCCTGATAGAAAGGGACAATTGCATTTACGGGGAAAAAATGACAGCACGACGTTCAAAGGTGCTTTTCCCTCTCTTCCCTAAGATGCTGAGTTGTGCCTGTAAAATTTCCACTTCCAGCAAATACAAAAAATCATCTGATGAAGCTGTTCATACCTTCACCAGCTCAGCAAGAGCTCTCAGCCCTGTGTCCCATTATCTGTGCATGTTTCATCATCCAATGCATATGTGTGCTGGCAGCAGCATCCTCCGACTTCCTTGTCACCTGCGGCTGCTGCCTGGCTCCATTCCCAGTGCCCAAAGCCTTCATGGTCTTTGGGGTATGTCTCCTCCATGAAGCGTGGCAGTGCTGTTTTCCCCATTTGTAGACAGGGAGGTTGAAGCTCAGAATATTTGCATTTAGTTTGCTACAGCCCTATGCGATGAGAACTGTATGACAGAGTCAAGCGGCAGACATAAAATAGTTTTTTCCCCTCTTCCTGCATTGCATAAAGTGGCATCTTGGGGTCCAAGGAAGAATCACCCCTGCAGGGCTCACTGTCACAATCTCTTTTTCTGACCTGGCACCATTTGTCCCAGTGCAAATGTGGCCGTGAGCTGGCACGTGCTTGCCTCTCGTCTACAAACCTCAGCCTAGTTCCCCTTGAGATGGGAATTTGGAGAAGTTGGGACATGCGAGCAAACCCCTTCCTCTTTTTCTTTCTTTGTCTCGGGTAATCTTGCTTTGTTTCTCAACCCAAGAAAGCGAACACCAGCATGAATAATTGTAAATTATTTTTTGGTTTTCGTTGCAGGCTCACAACCATCTAAAGCAAGATGTCTGAGTAAGTTCCCGTTTTCTCTCTCTACTGTGTCGCTGGCCTTTAAACACTTTCATCCAGCTGCCAGCTTTTTACACTTGTTAAGATTCCTCTGCTTGTTTCCGATTGGGATGCTAACTGCCTTTTCTCCCCTTTCTCTTCCTCCCTGTCCTTGTCTGCCTGCCCTACCCGACTAGTGAAGAGGTAAGTGCATCCTGCTGGGGCTTTGCCTTCAGCAGTGCTCACCCCTGCAGCCCTTGCCTTGCAGATCCTCCACCGGGAAGGCAGCTGCAACTCCTCCGCCAGCAGGAGGATGCCGAGGGGTCACTGGGGCAGGGATGGCCTTGAAGTCCGGGGATGGCCGTGGAAACGCAGGGCAAGGGCTTTGTCATGGCAGAAGGAGGGGTTCCTGCACCAGGCTGCCTCCAAGTCAGCACTAGACCCCAAACTCCCCTCAGGTTGCTGCAGGAGCCATAGCAATGAAGACCAGGTGCTGGGTCACCCAGCATGGCTCCATAGCTCCTCTGAGCAAGCTGCTCCATCCTCCATCTCCCCACACATCCAAAACAGCACGAGGTAGAGCTTGTCCTCACCTAGAGAAGAGGATTTCAGGGCAGCACACAAACCCTGTGCCACGGTGCTGATGTCCAGCAGGTGCTCTGATTGCCCACTAAGCCCAGTGGGAAGGCCAGGAGGGCACTCTTTGCTAAGGTAGCACTTTTCAGATGGAATATAAGGCCTGCGCTTGGAGTCCTCAAGGGCTCTGATCTCCTGTGGCCCATGCCCAGAACCTTATGAGCAAGGTCCTGCTGTCCATGGTGCATTGCCTCTCTGCACTGGATGCCTTTTATTTGCAGAGCCCTTGGCTTCTGTCAGGAGGGCCTTAGCACCATCTGTACATGCAAAACCTGTCAGATTTGGTTACAGTTCGCTCCACAGATCCTTATCCACTTCCTCCTGTACGTAGCAGACTGACACCCAAGCGCTGCTTTCTACTCGCCCACATCTGCACGTCGGATGCAGGGTGCGTTTCCCCTGCCCCGGCCACACGCAGGCTCGCTCTCCTCTGGCTGAAGGGCTGAGGACACAGCTGCAGTGCCGTGGTGGACCGAGGCTGCGGTTTCTTCTCTGAGCAGGAGAACTGCTGATGCTGATCTACTGCACCGCGGGTGCAGAAAGGCAGGAGAGCTCTCCCAGGCTCACCAAATCGTGAGGGTTTCATGCAGCTGAGAGTGCATTGTATTTCTTACCCGGTATCACAGGGAAGATGAAGCTGGTTTGGGGACCAAATATGTGTCAAGCTGCGGGGTTGTATGGGGAAAGGAAACTCATGGGGGAATGTACGCACTGTAACCTTCTTTTCTATCATTTTTCCCTCCCGCAGAAAAAGAGGAGGGCAGCCACTGCCCGGCGGCAGCACCTGAAGGTAGGTGACACTGCTGAGCTGGGCGAGCTGTGTCCTGACTGTCCCATCTCCTACCCTGAGCCAGCTCCCCTTGGCGCTCTCCTGCCTGGGAAAGGCCATGATGCACGACGTGGGGTCCCCTGTGCACTTTTCTGCCCCTTAACAGGGAGCCTTCTGCACAGTGGGACTCTGGTGCTGGGGAAGGCTGGAGCCAGCATCCCCCTGAACTTCTCAGAAGTCCCCCTAAATCCCCACTGCGTGGAGATGTAGGTGGTTTGGCCATGGGGAGCTCCCTTTTGCCTCAACCCCATGCTCACCTTCCTGCTGCTTTGCAGAGTGCTATGCTCCAGCTCGCTGCCACCGAAATAGAAAAAGAAGCAGCTGCTAAGGAAGTGGAAAAGCAAAACTACCTGGCAGAGCATTGCCCTCCTCTGTCCCTCCCAGGATCCATGCAGGAACTTCAGGTAAACACCTCTTTCACCCTTACACCTGCAGGCCACCCTTCACCATCCGGGATCAGATGGTCTTGAATGATGGCCTGGTCCTCCTCCAGCCTTTGGGATTTTCGGAGGCAGAGGGGTCTTTCAGAGACAGAGGAGAAGGAAGAGGTCTGGGGAGACGAACAACCTGCATGTCCTAGTACTCAACATCCCTCTCTGTTTTTCCTCCCAGGAGCTGTGCAAAAAGCTGCATGCCAAGATAGAGTCAGTGGATGAGGAAAGGTACGACACAGAGGTGAAGCTACAGAAGACTACCAAGGAGGTGAGCGTCCCCCGGGGCCATCCCGCAGCTGCCTTGGCAGAGCCTCCGGCTCATCCTTCGTTCCTCCCCGTGCCTCTTGCCGGTGCATGAAACTCACACCGGGCTGTCTCTGCCCCTTCTTCTCCTCCCCGCAGCTGGAGGACTTGAGCCAGAAGCTGTTTGACCTGAGGGGCAAGTTCAAGAGGCCACCCCTGCGTCGGGTGCGCATGTCGGCAGATGCCATGCTGCGCGCCCTGCTGGGCTCCAAGCACAAGGTCTGCATGGACCTCCGGGCCAACCTCAAGCAAGTCAAGAAGGAGGACACGGAGAAGGTATCCCTTCCCTCTCCCACACAGGCATCAGCCCCTGATTTTGGGGACTGACGCCTCCTTGTGTGATAGACAAGGTGGGGGGGTGAGGGTCCTTCCTGCTCCATAATTCCTCCTCCAGCTCCCAGTGTAAAAATGTGGCATGTGGCCCCAAAAGACATACAGAAGGGGTGGAATTGGGCTCCTCTAGCTGACATGGGGTTCTCCAGGGGAGATGAAATGTTAGAGAACCTGTGGTGAGGTTTCCATGGCCGGAAGGGTGAAGGGGCTGTGCTTGGGGGATATTTCACCCCGCGGAGCCATCCCACCATGTGCCCATCCCTCCTGCAGGAGAAGGACCTCCGCGATGTGGGCGACTGGAGGAAGAACATCGAGGAGAAGTCTGGCATGGAGGGCAGGAAGAAGATGTTCGAGGCCGGCGAGTCCTAAGCACTGCTCTCTCCACGCCTGCCGTTCCCACCCTCCTCCACCCCCTCCTGACACGGCCATGGCCATGGCCACCTTCCCCTACTCCTGGCCCCAACACGTCCTTGCCACGCATCGAGCCCACTGGCCGGGTGCTGTTTCCCTGGTTTTGTGCAGAGCTGCAGTCTGGAAGCAGCGGTGTAAATAAAGCTTTGGTGGGAGAGGGGGATGTCACCTGCCGTGCTAGGGACGGGGAGGCTCCGTGCTGTGGTGATGGTGGGACCACCCTGGGGACGCTCATCTCCAGCAGGAGGCTGCCTTGGCCTGGTGTGCTCGGTGGGCAGCAGCACGGGATGCTCCTCTGCCACCCTCCTCTTGGCCTCCATCTCGTGGTGATGGGGTAGGACCTGATGGGGCATTTCTTCTATGCTCCGTCCTCTGACCCGTGGCCTGCCCTGTCACAGGAGCTGCCATGCCTGGGCACTGCTTGGGCAGGCAGAGGAGAGGGCTGGAGATTTTGGGGTGGTGAGGAACCATCCGCCAGAGGAAGGAAGCGGGTGAGGCCACAGCATGATACCATCGCCTGCTCTACCTCCTCCTGCTTCTGCTGCTTCCCCAGCGGGGGACGAGTGGGGGTCAGGAGGTGGTAGCCCTGTGCTGGGTGTTTCTTGGTAGCCTCTTGGTGGCTCTGGTCAGTCCTTGCACCGGTGTTCACGGCTGTGGTGCTGTGCTGTGGCTCCTCTCCGTGTGGGGTGATGGATGGGGGGCAGGAGCTTTAAGCTCAGGCACCGGGGACATGCAGCCTGCATTGGTGGTGCAAAGCAGCCATCCCCAGGGCTGCAGGGCCCAGGAGGGGCAGCAGACGCTCAGCACCCGGAGAGGAGCAGGCTATTGCTATGAGAGGTGTCAAATCCAGACCACCTCCGTGTCATGACGATGGTGCCCCATGCACCACGGGGCGCTGCGGTTCAGGGCTGCAGGATGTCCCCATATGAGCCGTGCCAGCACCAGGGGTGGCTCTGGGGAGCAGCGGGTTGCCCTTCTCCCTGCTGGGGGGGATGTCCATGCTCCTCCCTTTCCCTTCAGTTTTTCTTAGTGCTTCCCTCTTTCGAGGCTGCCGACAGAGGCGAAACCTTAAAATAATCTGAACTTTTTTTAAAAAAATAATAATTTGCCTTCTCCCATCCCCCCTAAACCCACAAAGTTTCCGGCACAGCTCACTTCTGCCCAGCGCAGGAAGAGAGAAGCGGCGGCGGTGGCGGCACCCTCGCGCGCCGTGCCCCCAGCCCCTAGCCGTCCCCGGGGACACTGTGCTGGCCGGGAGGGAGATGTCGGACTCGGAGGAGTGCCACCAGGGTGCAGGAGGAGAGGACCAAGTGGGAGATGAATCCCACCAGGAGAGCGAGAGGTGAAGCCTGGGGACTGGGGAGCCCAGCGGCAATGAATCTGGGAGGATGGGGAGCTGGGAGGGGAGGTGTTGGGGGGAAAGAAGGATAGTGGGGCCGATATGAAGAGGATCCATGGGACATGAAGGTGATCAGATGCCCTGGCAGGGCTTTGGTGAGGCCCTCCAGCTAGGGAGAGCCTTAGATTTCTTAAAGGTCCTACCTATCTCCTTCGAACTTCAAAGCCACTGGGGGGGTTGATCCAGCAGGAAACCTGGACTCCAGCCCCATGCAAGCTCAGCGAGGGGTCTGGCTCCAAGACCTGGGCCTGCATGGTGCTCCACAGCTGAAATCAGCCCTGTCTTTAAGGTGAATTGGGGCAGACCCTGCTGCAGAATGTGTCCTCTCTGTGTGTGCACTGGTGGGTTACTTTGGTGGGAAGGAGATGGGAGGCAGGAGGAATGCCCAGACCCCTCGTAGGAGGGATATCCAGACCCCTTTTTCTCTCACCTGCTGCCTTTGCCGCCGCTTGGAGGACCATGCTCAGGATCTGTGACACCAGGAGCTAACGTGGCTGTGGGATGGGGCTGGGAGGTGGCGCTGCCTTGGCGGTCTGACTTCTTTTTGTGTCCACTACACCTCTAAACTGAATTAACCTGGACATTTTTCAGGCTGGCTGCTGTCTTTTGTCAGCTTACACATCTCCCCGTTCCTCCGGTCTGCTTTGTTGCTTTATCAACAGATTGTAAAATTCGTACTCTGGTCACTCCACAGCAGGCAGTTTTACATAGGGGATAAGGGGAAAAAGACCAGCAGCAGAGACCATACTGCAGCTGTCTGCAATAGGGGGAGGCAGTGATAGTCTTGGCCGAGGAATCCCACAGAAATATTCAGATTTGGATGCAGCCAGGTTCAGGCTGAGCATCCCTGGAGCTTGGGGGTTGCCTGATTTTCTCCTCCAGCTTCAAAGCTCACATTAGCATTTCTCCGCAAGGCTGCTGAAAGGCAGCACACTTCACGGCGAGAGAAAAAAACAGCCCTGAGTGACAAGGAGAGGGGAAAGGTGTGTCATCTCCTATTGCTAACGGCTGCACTGAGTGTTTGGGCTGACACCTGACAGCAATTAGCCCTGGCTGAAGGCTTGACTGGAGGCTTCAAAAAGGTGCTGGAGCCTCAGTGCATGGCTGCCTGCAGAAACAAAGGGGAAAGCTTTACTGCTGGGGGGTGCTGAGGTGTAATTCCAGGCAGTGCTCATTTGCCTTGCAGGGGAAGGAGCCTTTTTGGGGTGGCCGAGCCCCTTCAATGGGTGCATGTATATTGGCTCAGCCAGGGCCATGCAGCAGGAGTCCCTGGTGGGGCAGGGCTAGGTGTTTCCTTTCTCTGTTTTCTCCTGGAGCTTCAGATAAACAAGATACGAAGGCACCTGTTTTATAGCATTGAAACTCTTCTTGAAACTTGCTGATAAAGTGTGTGCATGGATGTTGATTAAAGGTGGTGCAGCCCTTTCCCTTCAGATGAATTTTAATGACATATTAAATGGATGGAAAAAAAATAGAGAACAAAAGTAGTTTTTGGTTTAAGAAAATGGAGAATCGCTTTCCCTCCTGATTTGTGTACTGGTTTCATGTGCAGCTCTGAACTCCTTTTGCTTGCGCTATTTACATGTTTGCCAAGCTCTCAAAATTTCCACCCCCCAAATGGAGGAAGGAAGTGTGTGTTTGCTGCCTGGGGCTACCTCTTCTCTGCCTGTGGTTAGCTCAGCTCTCTGCTCTCCTCACCTCAGGCAGGAGCTCTTCTCAAGGCCATCAGTGTATGGATGGATAGATGGAGTCAGGGCAGTGCACCTAAGACAGCGTGAGGAGTGCTGGAGGAGGGAGCAGTGGGATGGAGCTGCCAGGGAGGCCAGTCCCAAGGCTTTCTGGTGGCAATGTATGAATACATTGGAGATATGGGGGAGGAAAAAAGACGTTGGGTTTGCTTAATGAGCCTTGACATCTGCCCAGCGTATATAGAGGAGGAATTTACAGTAGGGAAGGCTTATACTTGTATAACTGTTGAGGCAATCCCAGCCTGGATGCAGTTTACCCCTTGTCCCCGTGTGACTGGAGGCATGCTGGCAGAACCTTGCTTGTGCTGGTGTAACACCACCAAAAGCCAGCTGGAGTTACACTTTTCCATGAGCTGCCCTTGCTCTCTGGGGAGGCTCGGGGCTGTGCGCCTGACATGAAGCCTGCCCTGCAGGACATGGCCACCTGAGCGTGGCTCACGAAGCAGGTCCAGCTGCAGAGCAAGGGGCTCAGAGATGAGAAGCCAGCTTCTCCCGAGTCCCCTGCCACCTTCCCTGTGGGGCTGCCCTCCCGGGAGCTGCAGGAAGCCCTCAGCAGCCCTTGTATGGTCAGCACCCAGGGAAGGGCTCCACCGCGCCACCAAGCCCCGGGCTTTGCTCGGCCATGTCTGTCCCCAGCTGTCTCAAATTCTCCAGATCCTTAGAGGAGTCTCGAGGGTCCCTGCAAAGATGAGTCTTGTTGCTAAGTATACCCGTGGCTGGAAGGAGGTTGGCCGGGAAAGCTGATATGGGGAGAGCCCTCGGCACATGGGATTCCTTGGGTTTGGGATGGCTGAGCCCCGCACGGGGTGACCGCTCCGAGTTTGACCCAGCTGGGAGCATCGGAGTGAAGAAGAGTAGGGGAACACACAGGGGAGGGCCAGCAGACTCCAGCTGGAGGCTCTAATGAAGCTGGGCAATATTGCAGCATTTCCATATTAGATGTAGGTTCTCTGGCAGGGGCATAAGGGATGAAGAGCTGCCTCTAAATATAGGGATGTATCAGGTGCCTTCGCTGCCCCTTTCTCCTTGCAGGAAACCCTGGCTTGTCTTGCCTATTTTGCAATGTAAAGCTAGGGGTTTAGGGGTGTGAGTGTTAATAGGGGATTGCCCAGGAGCTTTTATTTGATTTTTTTTAACCACTGAAGGATGTGCTAGCCAGCGGGTTAGCTGAGCATGGACTGCCAAAAACAAACAAACAAAAAATACAACTGTGTATTTTAAAACAGTTTAAAAACTCTTGGGGTGAAATCTGGCTCTGAAGCCTGTGGGATTCCCTTCTCTGTGGGTTCTGGAGGCAGCTTGCTGTGGGGCTGGGTGTCCTGGGGCCAATCCAGGAGGTTTTGCCAGCCCCCCTACTGCTGGCTGGTGCTGGAGCCATGCCATGGGGTCACCCAGCCCCTCCAGCATCCTGTGGCCGCACCCCAGGAGGGGGTGAGCTCTGCTCGGCCTTTGTCCAGCATCACTAAAGCACGTCCCTCCGTGCCACGAGGAGCACCAGGAGTCTGGGCTGAGCTTTGGCCTCCCATAGCTGTGGCTGAGGTTTCTGCTCTCTTAACCTGAGTCTGACATGCTCCTCCCAGGACTGAGGCTTTGGACCCCCTGGGGAGGTGTTTCGGCATCCTTTGAAGGATGCCATTTGCTTGGGAAGGGAAAGAGGTGCCTTAACCATGAGATTTGCCCTCTGTTGGGTGCCAGCTACAGGTAGTTTCTTATCGGACCCGTGTGACACCTGCCAGGCCTTGAGCAGGTGCTTTACACAGCTTGAGGCATCTCCGATGGCACTGCACATACGTTTAGGCACCTGAATTGCTGAGTTCCCAAATCACCTAGCGAGCATGGACCACTGCTGAGATCTGGGTTGAGGCTTAGTAGGTATCCCTGTCCTTGGGCTGCCTGGGTGCTCCGAGGAGGCTCAGCTACCAAGGGGTTAACCAGCTCTGCTTGGCGCCCGTGTGTGCTTTCCTTGCCATGTATCTCTCCTAACACGCACCAGATGTGCGAGGCAGCTGCCGGAGTGCCTTAATCCCAGGTTTCGGCACTCGGGGCTGCCTTTCTCACGGGCAGGTCCGCAGCGGGGTCTCTGGGGGCTCGCAGCACGCGGGCAGGGTGGCTGGCAGCACCCATCCTCATCCTCTGCCGGGCTGGGCATCTTCTGCTATCGGCTGTGTTCAGTCACCTGCGGGGTGTGCTGCTGGCATGGAGGCAGGGCTGGTGCTGACGGTGCAATATTGGGTTGTATGGGATGAGCAGCGGCGTCTGGAGATGGAGCTACGTGGATTTGCCCTGCTGCAGAGGAGCTTCACACCAGCCCCGTGTCTGAGAGCTGTCCAGGGACTACGTGGGCAGAGAAATACGTGGGCTGAATTTATTAACGAACCCAAAGGGAACCCCATTCAGGGACTGGTGACCCACTGGCACCGGGGGGCTGAAAGCTTGCAGCCACCCAGGAGCACCTGGTCTGAGATGTGCAAGAGTTGGTTCACTTGGAGCTGGATTTATTTGGATTTCTCTTGTTATTGCACGGAAATACAGGCCCGATGTTTTGGTTAGCGTGCATCAGCACCACCCCACTGTCTGCGGTGAAGCTGTGCCAGTTTGCATCAGCTGGAAGTCTTCGGTTCTTTCCCTTACAAGCTCATTTTGCAAACGAACCCTTTGCTAGGGATTTTTTCTGCATTACCAAGCAACCCCTCTCCCAGCCCTAGGTATCTGTTGCTTGCTGCTGCTAAATAGACACTATGTGCAATTTGTTTTATCAAGCTCCTGCCAGACGGGGTGGAAAATATGATCTCTCCTTCGGTGCATGCGCATGCATGTGCTTTTTTCTGCTGCAAAAGCAGTTTCCTTTCCAACGAAAGGTTGCTCTGGAGCCATTAACATTGACAAACCCTGAGCTATTGACACATCCCAAGCAACCACAACTGCCATCCATTTGTGAAGGGCGAAGTTCCCCCCCCCCGCAATAAAATCGGAAGCAATAATTGAACCAGCTGCTGGAACGGTTTCAAAGCAGGCGCCTCCTTGCAGTTGCCACTTACCTTCCGTAAGGGAGCTGACAGCAGCGGGCCCGAGCTCAGCTATGCCCGAGGAAAGGCTCGTGTGTTATCCACTGTGTGCTCCCCTGCTCTGAGGGGCTTCTCCTTGCTCAGGCTGGCACTTCTCGCTCCTCTTTTCCTCTCCAGTTGACGTGGTCCTGCATACAGCTTCAGCTTGTGTTTGCCCCGATCCATCTTTCTGGATCCATCCATCTTTAATGGCAGAAAGGCTCCTTTCAGCTCCGTGTGAGGTCTGGCTCTGCAGAATTAATCACCATTTTCCCACTTGGTGGAGGCATGTGCTGGCCTTCAGGCTTTTTGGATGCACCCCAGCACTTTTCCCTGCCCCTCCATGGCGGCTCCCATCTTTTTGCCTGGCTCCAGCAGGGGAGGCATGGATGGATGCTGGCTTTCTGCAAGCTGGGATAAGCTGTCTTCCCGTGAGGCTTGGAAGTGGGAATTGCCAGATGATGCTTGGGGCTTCCTTCCTATCCCTTAGCCCAGCTAACCCTAGCAGGAGAACCAGCCTGGCAGTGTAAGGCAGGGATTAGTGACTGCTAGAAGTGCCTGTGTTGCACAGGGCAGCGCCACACCATGGGATGGTCGCTTGGCCACCTCTGCTCTTAATGGTGCTGCCCTGGCTCATGCTTGCACCCCCAGTGCTTGCTGCCCTCCTTCTCCCTTTTTAAACACATCTTTCATTTTCCTTTTGTGCCCTTCTCCCTCAGCCCCCTCATTCCTTTTCCTCATTTGTATTGTTCCTGGAGCATCACACCGTCTCTCACCATGCTTGCAGGCTCCCATATCCCCTCTCACTGGGAGATGAAGAAAAGCCGTGGGATTTTGGGCTTATGATCTGCCCATAAAATGCTCCAAGGGGACAGAACAGGATGGGTCGCTCCTCTGTCCTGCATGGGGGTGAGAGGGCAGCGGTGGGATGAGGGATGAGGGCTGCTCCTTCCAGCTCCAGCTCTCTCTCCTTTTTGTTTCTGCTTCTCTGGATGTCATAGGAAGAAAGTCATCATTGTTCCCGAGCCAAGCTCCTCAGACTCCTGACATGGTGTTTGTTGACTCTTTGGACTCGGCCCACAATCATACGTGCTCCTCCTTGGGAGCCAGACCCCCTGCAGCCCCCGACATCTCTCGCCTGCGGTGCCGCCCCATGTGGCTGCGGGGTGAGCCCAGGGCCAGGCGCCCTGCTGCGGAGCCCTTCCCGAGCGCCTCCTGCCTCCTCTGCCCCGCTGCCCCTTGGGGTACGTGGGCTGGGAGAAAGCCCCTTGCCAGGGCAGCCCCTGCCCGCTGCATCCCCTCCCTGCCTGCCCCTGGGGTCACGCCTTGGCTCGGGAGCATCCTCGTGCCGCTGCCAGGGGCGGCTGCGGGTGCAGGCAGGGCAGGTTGATCCCACCTCCAAGGGCTTGCTCTGCCTTCTGGTGGCACCTTCAGCATGGCTGTACATCCCCTGCTTCACCCCAGGGCGTTTTCTAGTGCCGCCAGACCTGGCAGGTCCTCAGCGCTCCGACCCTGCTCTTCCCTCCGCAGAAATAGCAGCACCCCAGCTAACCGTGCCGACGAGACGCGCGGCCCTCTTGACAGCACGCTTCTGGAGCTTGCAACTGGCTGCTCCTGCTGAGAAGGAGATAATGTGCTGCTCTTGGCTGCTAGACGCCCAATTTCCTTGGGATTATCTCTGCCTGCCTGTTCTGGCCTCTGCGCTTGGCTGCCCGAAAACGAGTGCTGACGGAGCGTGCCGAGTGGGAACTGGGGATGGAGGGGACACAGGCAAACCCTCTCCATCAGGCTGTTGGGCTGTCTGCACCAGCTGGTGGCCCCTTCTCGCTGAAATGGGGCTCCTGGGAGGCTGGGCAGGTGCTGGTTTCAAAGTGCCCATGGTGAAGAGGTCTGGGAGGTGTCAGGATGGGCAGAGAGGGTTGGGTGGCAGGGAGAAGGCTGCGGGGTTTCAGGCCCTAAAGCCGCCCTTGCTGGGGCAGGGCTTAGCCCACGCTGGAGCAGCAGAGGCTGTTCCTGCAAGGGGGTCTGCTCTGGGTGGGATCCCCCCTCTGACATACGGGCATGGCTGCTGGGGACCATGCTGGCCCTACAAAGGGCCAGTCCTCAGCACGGCTGCCTGTTGGAGCCCATGCTGCTGCTTGGCCTGGCTGGTACCGCTTTGCATCGCCGAGTATTTGGGGAAAACTGCTTTGGGTGCATTTCTTTGTTAGCAATGGAGTCTTTTCTCCTAGTTTTTCCTCCACCCCCACCAGACCATGTGTTATCCTCTGACTGATTTTGCAACCAGCCCTACATAGCAGAGTGGTTGTGTAATTAACGGGAACTGGTGCGGCGCTATCTCCTGGGGACTCCCGCCTCCTTCCCGCAGCAGCCTGGCCCGCCTTGCTCCCTCCTGGCCTCTCACCTCTCCGCTGACCCTGCTGCTGGGAGCAGCCCTGGGAAGCTCCCTGGTGGCTGTCAGCGGCTGTCGGGGTGCTTGGGGCATCCCAGTTCCCATATTGGGGTGCGGGTTTGCTGCGGGGATTTGTGGTGGTTCTCCTAAGCGCTTGCCACGCACCCCCACCGAAAAGTAATAAAAAAGGAGATGAATTAATTCCTTGTTTTTCTTCCTGTGTCCGCTGCACTCCTGCCCGCTTCCTGGTGGGACCAGGAGGTTTGCTGCTGCGAAAGGAGGCGTGCAGCTGTGGGGTTGGGGCTGTTCTTGGCGGTGTGGTGGGATGCAGGCTGCTGCACCTGGGCTGGGCGGCGAGCGCGGGAGGAGAGGGGACAGAAGTGCCTCTGTTCTGCAGGATGGTGCTGTGGGACTGCTCTTCCTCCAGCTGCGATGTGGGGGGCTCTTCCTTGCTTCCCTCTTGGTGTTTCCCAGCAGACGGGTCCTGTCCTGAAAAGCAAAGCCCTGAGGTGCGTGTGCCATTCGGAGTGTGGGGGCAGTGGCGATGAAGCCCAGAGGAACATCCTCTGGCTTGAACCTAATTACCCTGTAAGTACTTGCAGGGCTGGGACGTGCTCCTTTTGAGCAACAGAGGCCTTTTGTGGTGAATCTCTTGCATCGTCTCCCCAGCCCCGAGCTCGGAAATAGCAAACGCAGTGTGACAGCGTCAGAGGGGCCACAGAGTGAGGCCGGGATCAGTGTCTGTGCTCACTTGGTTTGTGATCGCTTAGGGGAAGTTTGGTAAATACCTGCAGAAAAAAATAATGAACTGTTTCGAAATGAAGCCGAGGAGAGGCACATCTTTCTGATCTGGGCTCAACGCACTTCCTTTTTATTGAGATTTCTGGGTGTATTTCACGGGCAGCTTCCCCATTTCAAGAAGCACTTCTGCAGAAGTGATTGAAATGTTTAAGTAAGGTGAGAGGGGGCTGAGAGCAGAAGGAAGGTGAGGGTGAGAGCAGGGGGGTCCCCCCTGACAGACATGAGGAGGAGGAGGTGGGCAGGCTGTGCCATGCGCACCGCTGCCTGTGGGGCTAACATAGGGCTGGGACTTGGTAGGTGCAGTCCAGGTACCCGCTGCTCTGGTATAGAAGAAACTTCCCCCCAAAGTCACACATGGACCAGGGGATGCAGGTGAGGGACTAAAGGCTGATTGTTATTTTTTCCAACATAGCTCCCATGATGAGGCAGCGTTAAGGCGCGAGCGGTCACCTGTATCTGACGGCTTGGCAGGCGGGCAGGCGGTGTTGGCAGGTGACATCGTTCCCAGTCCTTCACCGGCCACTCACGTGCTTCTTTATCCTCCTGAAGTGCTGGTGCTTCGTGAAGGCAAGCCAGGTTATTTTTTGCTCTCCGTCTGGTTGATGCTTGGGGAAACTGAGGCACGGCAGAGTCGGTCACTTGAGCAGGCAAGGAGTGGCGAGTGCAGAAGCAGGGTGCGTGCCCCCTGCTGCCTGATGGCAGCCCCCAAAATCCAGCTGCTAGCCTCATCTCCTGAGAAGAGCTTCCCCTGGCGCAGAGTTTCCCAGTGCTAAAGCCCCTCTGGCATTAACCTGGCTCTGGGTCTGTCTTTGGGCACATGGGGACTTTGGGGAGGTGAGACTTCTCCCGATGTGAACGGAGCGGGGCTGCCTGAGTGCAAGCTGCAACCCGAGGGCACAAACCCAGGCTGGCTTTGTTCCCAATTTTTGTAATAGGGAAAGCAGTGCTGGAGGTAAGGGGGGGGAAAGGAAAAAAATGAAAAGGAAAAAAAATGAAAAGAAAAAAAGGAAAAGGAAAAAAAGGAAAAAGAAAAAAAGGAAATGAAAAAAGGGGAAAAAAAAGAAAAAAAAAAAGGAAAAAGGGGTAAATGGGGAGGGAGAAGAGCTGGAGAAGACGAACGAGGGAGGGATAGAAGTGAGAGGGAAGCAGCCCGGGGGGGAGCGCTGGGCTTTGTGCTGCGCTCGCAGGCAGCATCCAGCCTCGCATCCAGCGCTGCTCCCGGCAAGCTTTCTCCCTGACATTTCCAGCAGGCAGAGGAGGAGGAGGTGGAGGTGGAGGAGACAAGAGGGGGTGGGCCGGGGGGGGCTCGCAGAAACAAAAGGAAACCAGCTGCAGAACTTCCTGAAGACGGGGCCGGGGGGAGAAGCGAGGGCGTGCGGCGCCGGGCGGGAGCTGCGGGAAGGGGAGCCGCCAGCCTTGGCCACCATGACCAGCGCGATCCTGAGGAGGAACTCCAGCAAGCAGGGCCTGCAGAACCTCATCAGGTGAGCGCCCACCTGCCCGCGGCCCGGGGGGCCGGGTGGGCGCGGGGCGGGCGGAGGGGACGCCTGTGCCGGGAGCCGTCTCCGCGCCCCTCGAAATCAGCTGGGTTTGGTCCCCAGCCCCGACCGCTCGCGGTGCGCTGGAGGGAAGGCAAATGGATCCCCCCCCCCCCCCCCCCCCCCCCTTCCCGAGCAATATGAGAAAAGCAGATCTGAACTTACTGATGGCTTTTCCAGGAGCACACAACTGGAATAACTAAGCGCGGCCAGGCTGTGACACTCACCTGAGCCGGCTGCTTTTTTTTCCCCCCCCCCCCCCCCCCCCGCCCCCCTAAATGTGCATTGTGCCGTGCCTGGTGTGATGTGCATTCTTAATTCTGCGAGGGGCCAGGTCCTCCCGGGGCTGCGAGCTGGCGCTGTGCCCTTGATTCAATTAATCGCGATAGTGCTTGGAACCTTTCTTCCTTACCGGGGCAGGGAGGAGGATGGCAGGGTTGGCTTTTTTTCCTTTTCTCAGCCCAGGCTGAGCGGAGGAGCATGGCCACATTGTCTGCTGGTGCTGGGATTCCCTCTCATGCGCTCACTCTGGTTTTGAGCCGGGGCTGGAAATACCCCCCCGAGACCAGCAGCAGCTGGTGCTGGGGCAGCTCGCGCTGTCCCTTGCGTCCCTCCCTGGCAGGAGAAAGCTGCTCCCTTCTTTATATTTAACTGAGCCTCCGAGCGAGGGGAGGGTGGAATTAGGGAGCGCCGGGCTCACATCCCGCGTGCTGGGCACCTCCAGGCTCCCTCATGCTGCTGCTGGTGGAAGACGGGGCTGGTGGGACAGATGTTCCCAGGCGGTTTGGGATTTCCCTGGTAATGCAGGCTGCGAACCTCACCCTCCAAGTGAATTCCTTGCTGTGTGGGGGAGGTTGGGACCAAGAGCCACCGCACCCCGTCCCTGCCACCTCCTGGTCTGGGCACAGGGGTGGTGGCAGGGAAACTGCTGTCCCCTGGGGTGCGAAAGGGGCATGAGGAGGGAGGCGTGCATGCTTCGTACATGCACAAGGGGCATCCAAAGTTGGCACAGCCCAACCAGAGGTGTTTTCCCCTCTGTAACCGTGTCCCCGAGTTCCTCCTGCTTCAAGTAGGGACTTTTTTGTGTCCCGGAGACGCACAGGGGCTTTTACCAGAGGAACTTTGGGATGGCTTTTGTCGTGAGCGGGGTTTCTATGCTTCATCTGGCTAGGTCTGGCTCTGGGGCTGTGTATTCCAGTCCTGTTTATAGAGGAGGAGGAAGGAGCTAGGGCGTGAAGATGTGCAAGGGATTTAACCCGCTGTTTACGCCCAAATAACTCCACTAACACTCGCAGGAATCAACAGGAGAGCAGGCAGGCTCTGCTCCGCTCACAGCCTGTCTTGCAGCTGTATTTTCTCCCTCTTAAGCTGTCCAGGGAGCTTGTACCCTTGTGCAAGCTCCTTCAGTCTGTGATTGCCTCGAGGCTCCTGGCTTCAAGACACATCCCTGTGAAGACTGTGCTCCTGCTCTGCTTTTATCTGTCCCAAGGTGACCGCAGGCTGCGTGGTTATGCTTCATAGGTCTGAAGCTCTTCTGACGTGCAGGAGTGCGTAGCTGACCTGGAGATGAGTACAAAAGGCTGTTTGGAGCATCAGGGATTTCCCTGCGGTGCCAGATGTACCCTTCGCTCCTCCATGCCAAGCATCGTGCTCCCTTCTGAGCCTGGTGCGAGGCTCTCCAGCATCTTTGCTGGGGTGACCTGTTGGCTTGCACTGTGCTCACCAAAATTCGGGAGGACATGCCTTTTGTGTTGCTTACAGGGAGCCGTGGGTCTGTCAGGGCTAACCAGGGACTTGCCTTCCCTGAGGCTTGCTTTGGGGTGGGTCGATGTGCTGGAGAGCCAAGCGGGACAAAGTGCTGTGACAGTACCCTGGGAGCATCCTTCACCTCTCGGCAGGCTGGAAAAAAAAATGAACCCGTCCTGTGCCTTGGTTCCTCCCAGGCACAGGGTACGGGTGGCTTTGCAGGGGGTGCTTGGCAGGGATGGGCCGTGCAGTGCTATCTGCCTCCCTCCTTCCCCTGCACGTCCCCCCCTCAGACGTAATCTCTCTGCTGGGACCTCCCTGGGGAAATATTTGTCCCTTTGTAGCAAGGTAATGGCACCAACCCCTCGTGCTTGCCAGAGACTTTATATTTTTGAAGTCCTCTACAAACACAAGCCTCCCTATCTCGTTATCGCGGTCTGTTCTCCCCTTATCCTTCTAATGAATTCCTATAAATAAGATAGGGATCCAGCGCCTGTCATGTCGATCCATTCAGTTCATTATCAGTTCCTGCCGGAATTTCTCTCCCTCTATTTATCGAGTCTCAAGTGTTTCACAAAAGAAGATGGCTGTTTAATTAACCCACAAATCAGCCTCTTTGTAAATCGGCAGCGGCGGCTGCGCCACTCCCCGAAACTGGGCGATGCGGGCTCCGTGCGTGCAGCGTGCTGGACATGGTCACGATCCCATAGCCACGCTGGGTGTGGGGCAGCTTTAAAATACCCTCAGCTCCTTGAATTTCCATGTATGTCGTGACTGTAATGCTCGGTGCAATGGGAATCCGGGCGTTTGCTTTCCCTTCTGTCCGTGCGTGATGTCTCCTGGAGGTGGCCAGGATGTGTCTCAGCAGGGAAGATGCTGCTCTGGTGTCTATTTCTGCTTGACCTCCAGAGCAAGGAGCTGGCTGGGGCTGAGCTGGGAATGAGGAGCTCAAAGGGCTTGGGAAAGAGCAAGGGCTGGATGGCGCTTGGAAGGGGAAGGAGATTTTTTTGGGGGGGTTGATGCCAGGCCACAGTTCATTGAAAGGGAGGTGGTGGTATCATGGGGGCTATTGCAGCTTCTCTGGGCTCATGTTGACCTCTGTGTTCCCTGGGTAGACGTGGGGAGCAGATCCTTCCCTCTCCATGGCAGTGGCTGAGCCAGCCCCCTGCATACCATGGGGATGCTTTCCCAGCTTTTCCTGGCCCTGGGGCTTGCTTTGCCAGGAGCACCACATCTGCCATGCGGTGTAATGTTCCTTTTCTGGAAGGAAAGAGGAGCTTGGCAGCCCAGCTGATGCTTTTTGCTTCTTTTTAGACCAATTGTGCCTCACTTGTCTCTGGCTTCTCCTCACCCAAAAGCAAGTGGATGTTTAGGGCCTGACCTTGAGGTGATGGAATTTTTGGGGAGCTGCAGGGGGTGAAGGTGGGGTGAAGCCCCACCATGCGTATCTGCAGGTGGTTCGGCCAGCAAGGGCCATGGGTGGGATGCTGGGGTGCTGTGTGACAACAGACTTCCCACTTCCCAAGGCTTTTTTTCCCCCTTTCTCCCACCTTTCGTGTCTTGGCTAAGAACAAGAGTTGCAATCAGTGTTTTGGGGCAAAACCTGTTGTTTTTTCTCGAAGGCACAGCAGAGGCTGAGGGCTTGTTGAGGGCCCTGGTTCCTGTTGCAGCTCAACTCATCAGCACTAGCCATAAACAAATTGAGCCTCAGCTCTCCCATGGAACTGCACAGCGCGTTCCCACGGCCTCCCTGCTGCCTCCTGTCACTGCTCCGTCAGGAAACTCCCTCCTGCTGCTCTGGGCGGCAGGGCTTCAGGGGAATCGCATCGCCCCGAGGACCCTACAACAAATGCCTTGTGGTCGAACCGGTGGGTCCTCGAGGCTCAGCCCCGCTGTAAGCAGCAGCACGCCTGGTATGAATCTTGCTCGAAATCACAGCTTCAAGCAGGGGCAAAGCATTGTTATCCTCCATCCTTTGCAGCATGAGTGTATAGAGGAGGTAGCCAAGGCAGCGAGGCTGGGGAGGCTTGCTTTCCTCATCGAGAGACAAAAAAAATACACAGGCTTAGTAAGCCAATCTGACCCTCCCTGACAAGCCTGCTTTCTCCTCTGGCGTGCCTCTCCCTTCCAAAAACAGAGCCCAGACTTCCTCCTCTTTAGGCAGACGGCGATTTCTCGAACCTTGCAGCTGAGATAGAGGGAGCGTGAGAAAAGGCCACAGTTCGGGGTCGTACGCGGCACCGATTTCTCACACCTCTTGAGCGCTGCAGCCTGCGCAGGGTGCTGGGAGGGCTCCAGCCCCAGCCCTTTCTCTCCCCCCTCCGCCTCCAAATTCCAGACCGGTGATGTTAATGCATTACCGCACCAGCATATCTGTGTGCTAAGGACCCACGGTCCTGGGGGTGCAATCCATCATCTTGTAAAGGAGTTGTTGGGAGTCTGTCTGCTGTGGTTAAAAACGATTAAAAAATACATAAAAATGGGTTATTAAAGGTGCTGGCCTCAGGCTTGCTCCATCAGGCTTGGAGCGCTGCTGGTGGGATGCTTCCCAGCCCGTGGCATAGGTAGGGGAGGGACCCACTGCTTCTCCGTGGCGTGGCTGTGTGTCCAGGTTTGGGGTGTTGGTGATGAGATGCTGTAACTCCAACAGCAGCATCTATTTCTGCTCCTGTCTTCTGTATGGTCCATCTTTGTGCAGGCTTTTTCCCTCCCAGGGACCTTGCACGCTGGGGCTGGTCCCACCTGCACCTTCTGGGTGGCGCCAGGAATACCTGGCACGTGTGGCTGTGTAGCTGCATATTTTTTACTTTGGGCAGAAAACAGGTATGCTGCTGCGAGGAAAGATCCGGATTCACTTAAGAAAAAAAAAAAAAAAGAGTTGCTTTAATTTTCAAGGGGAAGCTAGGTCTCTGCCATGCTGGCTAGGGTTTTCTTCCATTTCTGCTTCATGAAAGCGCAGGCTGTATCTTACTCGGCTCAGATGCCTTGGCGTGTCCTTATCAGCCCCTGCGTGACGCCTTTCCGCACCCCAGCTCCCGCGGGTCAGCGGGGACGGGAGCCGAGCTGCCTGCCGTGATTTACAGGAGTGGGAAGCGCTGAGGCTGCGGGGCTGCGGATGGGGCGGGGAGGCTTGGTATGAGAAAAAGGCTTAGGGTGAAGCATCTATGCATTTTTCGCCTCTCTTCTCCCCTCGCTGCACCCCCTCTCTTGCTCAAACCCTGCAGCCTGGGCTCTGGCCGGAGCGATGCAGCTGAGGAATTACATGAATGTTTGGGAGGGAGAGGCTCGTGCAGCGTCGCGGGCTGCCTTCGGATGACACGGCGATCCTTCAGAGATGGAATCACCATATCCCCCGGGACTGGGCTGAAATAAACTACAGGCTGTGACATCGTAGCTTCTGGTTTTATTTCTTTCCCAGTCCCCTCGTATCGTGCCGATATCCACACCCCCTTCCTTACCCAGGCAGATGGATGATTACCCCCTTTTTGCTATCAAGCCACATTACCTCTAAGCCCCAGAAACATGTCCATCAAGAAACCGAACTGCTGTTTGCCATCTGACTGGGGGATTTCCACATCACAGACATTTGGCCAGCCTGAAAGTGAGCCTTGTGTCACAGAGGCCACTTGTGCTTGCGGGTGATCAGCAGCAGCCCCTTGGAGGGGAGGTCAGGATGCTGCTTGGACCTCTGCTGAGTTCCCAGCATCTTCGTGGCAACCTTGGATGAGCCCTTGGGCTTGGGGACAGATTTCTGAAGGTGTCTTGGTACATGGAAATAAACCTGGGTCCTAGGTCTTTGGAAAGGGCAGAGATGCTGAACTCCGTGTTGCTCCTCTGTAGCCTCTTGAGGGTGTCCTCTTCCATTTCAGGTGACAAGGGTGAGCTGTACACTTTGGGACCCCTGCAGTCACGCCTGGATGCTTTCCAAACCGCAGATAAATGCGATATGAAATGAAGCCCAGCAGCTCTACCTGGCAGCAGGATGAACCTGGGGACAGTCCTAGCCCATGTTCAGTTTTATAAGGGTGGGCAGCTTCTGTAGGTGTTTGCCAGATGGTAGTGAAGTAGTTTTGCTTTGAGCATGCCATCCTCTCCCCATGATGGGCCACGGGGCACCGAGGTTGTGGCTGGCCCCGTGACAGGGCAACAGGGGCTGAAATGGATGATGTGGGAAGGGAAAGGGCCCTTGCGTAGGTTTCTGCATCTTCCTCTCCCTTTCCTTGAAATTCAACAGAAGAGGATGATGTGATGGCTGCTGGGGGACGCAGGGCACCTTCTCCCCTTAATGCAGCCCTATTTCTCACACAGGACATTTCCAGAGGTGAAAGCACAGCAGCTTTTGCAGGTGATGGTGGTGTTACCCTTGGCAGCAGTAGGGCTTGCGCCGAGTTGCCCTTTGAGAAGTGTCAGGGGTTGGACATGACTCCTCCTAAATCCCTTTCCCAAAGCCTCTTTCCCCACGAACCCTGGGTATGCGGGGGCAGCCGGCGCGACAGGGGCACCCACCAAAGTCAACAGTGGCCTGGCCTGGGACCTGGCGAGCTCAGGAGACAGGAATGTCGAGTGTGCTGGTGGAGGGTTGCTGGGTTCTGGCACAGGTCTGCAAAGCCTAAAGGCTCCGGGAGGCATTTCGCTTTCCTTTCTGGAATTAGCTTTAGTGCTGAAGGTTGGTTTGGGGCCAGCAAAACTTCCTCTGAGCTGCGAGCCGTGCAAAAGACTCCTCGAGTCTGCAGCATTTCCCTTAAACAGAGCTCGGCTGGTGCCAGAAATTTCCCTCGCCTGTGTATTATCAGCTCCTCGAGTGCCCATGAGGAATGGCCCAGAGGAAATGTGACCTTCCTAGAGATGCTGGCTTGTCTGGAGCAGGCGTTAGTGGCCACGTGGAGCATGGATGCCTGTATCTGTTCTGCAGGAGGTGTTTGGTAGGGCGAATGGAATCAAAACTCCTCCCTGGGCTGGGGGTCCAGCGGGAGGTGAGGTCAAGAGCTGGATCTGAACCGGGCAGCCAGCCCCAGGCAGAGGACTCTGAGCATCCCAGAGGTTTGGCCAGCTGTGGCTGTGTGGCCAGACCTGGACCTGGGTGCTTTGAGCCCGGCCCTAGGTCTGCAGGCTTTCCTCGCCTGCCCAGGAAGAGAAATCCCCCTCTACTTAGGCAGTTTGCTTGGGTTGGAGCACACTGTAAATTCACCTTGTGAGCCCAGCACTGTCGGTTTCCTTGTCCCGTGTCAGGTGAAATGACAAGGGCAGCTCTTAGTCCCACCAGCAGCTATCAGCCTGGTTCTTCCCATATCCGCCCAATTTTGGGGAAATGCCATCTGGAGCAGAGCTACGCGCCGCCAGCCTGTCCAGGCCTCCCGAAGCACTGGGTGATGGCTTCTAGAAATGGCAAAGATGGTTGTGTAACAAGGAGAAAAAAACAGGAGACCATGCCTCCTCGTGAAGAAAACCGAACCGTTTTGAAATGAAATCTTTCCACCTTCTTGCTTTGAGAGGAAATTTCACAGCCAACCCCCTCCGCACAGAGGGGGCTGATGAAGGCATGGGCTTGTCCAAGCTGAGATGGCACGGTCAGTTTGCAGCTCAGCAAACCGCTGTAGCTGACCCGAACGTGAGCACTTCGCCAAGGTTTTGTTTGTTAACTTGTTTGCTTATTTTTCATTGAAAACAAATATTTGTGCTGCTAGGTCAGTTGGAAAGGAGTAATCACTTTCCCTCTCCTTGTTGGCTTGAGCACTGAGCCCCAGAGCATCACTTTCTAAACCTTGCTCTGGTGCCAGCCTGTTTGAGCACAAAAGAGAGCTCTGAATCTGCTGATAAAGTGGTTTTAGGTGTTTGCTGGCATTTCTGAACCCAGGGCAAGGAGGGGCTCGGTGGGGACTTGTTTGTGCCCGAAGTGTATGAGAAGCACCCAGTGTCCTCGTGTCCGAGCCGCGTGCCCTATGGCTGTGGGCACTCGGATGCCAGCTTGCTGTTTGGCATTGGGAGCTGAGACATTCCCCCACCCTGCAGAAAACTGCATCTCCCCGAAACAGTCGCCCCGGCGTTGTCCTTGGCCCGTTCAGAAGATGCAGCGACAGAATAGCGAGCCGGTGAGGTCATGGGGAGAGAATTAGTCACATCCAAGTGGGAAACGCAGAGGGCTGCAGACCAATGCTGGTGTGGGAAGCTGGCGTGATGCAGATGGGACCCCCCCAGGTCACCACAATCCCCTACAACAGCTTTCTGGGGAGTTGGAATTGCATGAAAATCTGGTTTGCTCGGGGAGAAACGTGGGCCTCGCTTCTCGTAAGCGGGGCGATCCAGGCGAGAGGGGGTTAAGGGCCTTTCGGAATCGGAGACTCTCTGGAGCTGTCATACAGGGGAGGGAGATCGTGGCAGAGTTTAATGAATGACTTCATTTAGATATTAAAAAAAAAAAAGCGTGCACACAAAAAAATAAAACAACAACACGGTGGCTTCCTGCCAGGCCCACAGACAAGGGTTTCTATGGGAACAGAGGGGGGAAAACAATAAATATGAGTGGGGGACGAGGAGGGGCAGAGGGGACCTGGCCGCCCCTCGGGTGGCTTCGGGCTCTTTGTTCCCATCGAGGGAGAGGGGCAATGTGGGGGGGAGAGGAAAGTGTGGCCGGAGGCACCTGATGGCATTTAGGAGAAGACCCCACCCAAGATGAGTGAGGCAAGGGCAAGTTTTCTGCTCTCGAGGGGCAACCGTGGCATCCTCACTGTGTTCCCCCCATCACGCTGCCCTGCTCAGGCTGTCAGAGCTGGGCTCAGCTGGAAAATGCCCCACAGTCACTCAAGATGGGCCTTTAAAAAAAAAAAATTCCTTTCCATTAGATTTTTGCCCCGGTCCGAATTGACATCGCTGACATTGTGTCCTACCGAATGGGTTTGTCCTACAGGGAGAGCAGCCCCCTGGTGTGCCCGCACCGGGCAGGAGGCTGCAGATCTCCATCCTTGCTGCCGTCTGCACACCTTGTACAGGAGCATCTTGGCAAGCAGGCTTGCAGACATGGGGAAATAGCCCTCCCAGTCTGCTGTGGACCTGGGTGAGTGGGACGGGGTGAGCAGCATCAGGAGTGGGTGCCCCGGCACAGACCTGCCGCTCGCAGGCATCATTTTGCAGTGCCCCGCACCAAGGCTGCTGCCCATAGGCATGATGCTGTCTCTTCCTGTGCATCCCATAACTTGCACACCAGTCTGTTCCAGGCACCCAGTCCTTTCCACCAAGGGTCTGGTGTGCTCCTGGAATTGTTCTCCTTGGAAAAGGAGCACAAAGGCTGCAGCGGGATGGCCACCGTCACAGCCATGCTGGGAGCACTCACCCAGCGAAGCCCCTGGCCCGCACAGAGGGGTGTCTGAGCAGCTTGGGGGGTTATCACCAGTATGTTCAAGCTCTCACAGTGGCACTGAGATGGGTTTCCCTCTGTTTTGGCAAGGCTGACGGCGCAGTGGAGCGTGGAAGACGAGGAGGAAGCAGCCAGAGAGCGGCGGCGGCGGGAGCGGGAGAAGCAGCTGAGGTCCCAGGCAGAGGAAGGCTTCAACGGCACTGGCTCCTGCTCAGAGAGCGCAGGCTCAGCGCAGGAAAACCAGTAAGAAATACCCCCATATATACATCCCGGCAGCAAAACCCTCCAGCCACGGGGTGGGCATCTGTTGTTTGAAGCAGTTTGGGGGCTGGAGGGGCTCCTGAGCAGGTCTGGGGGGATTTAGCCCAGGTTAAACAAGGATCGTGCTTCCAGTTTGGGCAGTGAAAGCCAAATGGCTGAAGGTGTGATGCACAGCCCCTCGGTAGCTCATGGGCTGGGGGCGAGGGCCTCCCCTGGCCGGGTCCCTGCTCTTCCATCGAGGATGCTGCGCCGGCAGTGGGAGAGCATCTGCAAGAGGGCAGGGTTTGTGATCACAAAGCACCCACCAAAGAGGAGCAACAACTTCATTTCACTAGGAAACCAGTAAAAAAGCACATTTTTTTTTCCCCATGAAAAGATTTGTTGTTTTCTTTTTTTCCTCAGGTATTTTGCAAATTATTCAGGACTTTTGTTGTTGTTGTTCTTGTACAGAAGCTTCAAAATCTTTTATGGCAATGCACCCAGTGATGTTCTGCAGGCAAAACCACTGTGATCTGCCCTAAAAGCAAACAACATGTCTGGAAAGTAATAATTATTATTCACTCTCCCCACCCCCCAGCCCAGGCCCCTTTCACACAGGGGCTGGAAAACAGTTTGTGGAGGTCTTTGAAGCAGCTGATAAGATGCTCTGATTTACTGGGGGGTGCTGTGAGCGGCCCCAGACACAAAGTGCTGGCAGTGCCTGAATTTAATTGAGTGCCCGAGCGCCTGCCTTAGCCGCATGTGTACCTTTGGTGTCAGTGGGGAGGATGCTGCTGCCTCTCCGGCTGTCCCCTGGTTCCTTCTGCAGCTGCTGACAGCCACCTGGGCTTGCTCAGGCAGCCAGGGTCAGCCTGCTGGCAATCTGCGCTCTCTCCCATATAAACACCGTCCCCTCCTTCCCCTGGAGCTTCCCGCACCGGGACTCACCCCATCTGCATCGCTGCTCTCTTCCCTTCCCCCCATTAAAAAATAAAATAAAAGGAAATAACCAGCAAACTGCTGGGGCTGAGCAGCAGTTTTGGGTGCCCACTCCCTGCTACCCTTCCGGGTGAGCCTGGCATGTTTTTTGCGTGTTTTTTGGAGAACTTCAGTTCCTGTGGTCAGTTGACTCCTGAATCTCACAGAAATCACAGAATCATAGGAGCTTTGGGGTTGGGAAAGGCCTTCAGGATCATCAGCCTGACCTACTGAGTCCCACCACTAACGACACGTGTCTAAAGCCACAAGGGTTATGGAGAAGGCAAAGCATATCCTGACACCTCCTAAGAGCCCAGAAAGGCAAAGAAAATAATAGTAATAATAAAGGCTTGTTCATGCCTATTGTGCATTTCAAATCTGTGAATTTTAGACTAATCCGTGGGCTCCACACCCTACTTGCCATTCCCAGGGGATGTGACCACCCTGTGTCCCGTGAAGCCACCTCCTCCAGCTGATGCTTGCTACGTGGGCACCCACCCTGCAGCCCCACCTGGGTGGCAGTTCTTGTTGTGAATGCAAGGAAAGAAATAGGAAAACCCCAACAATCCCCGTGCCCAGCTGGTGCTGGCAGCTGTGTGACCCCAGAGGGCTGCTGCTCCATCTGTCCGTCTGTCTGTCTGTCTGTGGGCCGGGGCTGTGTGCTAGCAGAGGGCTGTCATCACAGCCTGGGAACGCGCTCCCAGGGCCGGAGGGCAGCAGGCTGCAGGATGGACATGTTTCCTCCTCTCTCCTTTCCTATTTAGGAAAGATGGGGGTAGTTTTCCCCTCCAGCACACAGAGCCATTCCCTCTGAGCAGGGAGCAAAGCGGCTTTTGATGCAGTCGGGTTTCAGCCTGGCCCATGGGGGGCTGCTGAGCATGCTGATAGCTTGAACTGCAGCCAGCAGAGAGGGGCTGGGGAGGATGTGAGGTGGAGCAAGGCTGGGCTGTGGTCCCCTGCTCAACCCCGAATCATCAGCTTGAGGAATGCCCACCTAGATATTTGGGTGTGCAGCAAGGCAGGGCCCCAGTTTCAAAGCCACGCCTGCAGCACTCATCCTCACCCTTTATTTCATGACGCTTTCAGATGGGGCAGGACCAGCACTGGTATTTCACAGATGCGGAGCCAGCGTCTTGGAAGCACATTTGACTGCTTCAAAGCTCTATGGGAACGTGAGGATCAGCCCAGGACTCGAGCCTGTGCCCAAACGCTGAGTTTTCCTGCCCTCCTAACGCAGCGCTCTGCTCAGGCTGCCTCCTGCTGGTTCCTTTTGCTGGGGGCCGCGTGCAGGCACAGGGCAAGCAGGAACCACACCTGAAACACCTCTGGTCCAAATGAGCTCCAGTGCAGAAGAAAACCATGAGACTTCTTCATTTTGCTGTGCCTCTTATTTCTGCTCACCTGTCCCAGAGACCGGGCAGCAGGGTGCTTCTGCTGGACACACTGAGCTGGCCGGGTCCTTTGTGTCACTTTCATCCTGATTTTCCTCCTTGCTATGTTTCAGCTATGACTTTAAGCCCTCCGGGCCCTCAGAGCTGGAGGAGGATGAGGGGTTCAGCGACTGGTCCCAGAAGCTTGAGCAGCGCAAACAGAGGTGGGTAGGGCAGAGCTGGAGCCACCAACGTCCCCAGGATGAGGTGACCAAGGCCAGGTCCTGCCGTACATGCCAAGACGGGAGGCTGGAGCATTGGTGGGATGGGGACAGATGCTCTCTGCCTGTGATTTGGGCTACCTGGGAGGAAGGGATGCGGGGCTGCCCCGGGCTTTGGGGATGTTTGGCTTCAGCTTCGCGCTCCGAGCAATGGCAGCCAGCCAGGACGCCTGGGCTTGGAGGAGTGACAACAGCGGATCTAAGCCACCTGAGCTGCTGCAGGGGCTGAAACGGCCCCTAACATAATGCAGGCAGCCTAAAAAAGCTGCTCTAAGTTATTGCTGCTTCCTGGCTCATGTCAGCAGAGTGGGTGTCGTGGCCCCAGCCCACCTCGTGCTCGACTCCTCTCTCAGTGGTGGAAAACAGAGCCCAGATGGACGCTTGTGTCCCTGCCCAAGAGCTGAGGGCCAGATCCATCTTCCATCCCTCTCCCCTGGCTGAGCTGAGCAGTGCTCCTGATTAACTCCTGCCCTGGACACCGTGTACCTGCACGTGAACTCTGTGACTCAGCTGCCCCAGCAGCGTGGTTTTATGGGGAACTTTGTCCCGCGATGACACAACCCCTTCTTTACCCGTGGGATTGAAAAAAAAAAAAAAAGGCATAATATTAATATTTACTGCTGCGCAAACAAATCACCTCTTCCTTTACCCAAACACTGCAAGCTGCACCTTCCCCTCCGCAGCCCCATGAGCACCTCCCAGCAGAGCTGATGATCACAGCTGGGGGAGCAATGAGAAATCAGCCCCAGCTGCTTTTCTGCACCCTCCCCTCCCTATTTTTTCCCCCCTTGTAAACAGTTTGTCCTTAGGGAGAGGCTGCTGCTGTTGGCTGGAGGGGGTCTCTGTAAAAGGTGGGCTTCCTAGCTGGTGTCTGTGCCCTATAAAGTCTGTTCAGCTGCTTTGTCTTTCCTCCTGGGTCGTCTGCCTTGCCTGAGGACAGGCTTGGAGTGCAAGTGAAGGTAGGAGGTGTGTCTGGCCAGAATGCCCTGTGCTGAGTCAAGTGGTGCTGCGGGGTTTCCCAAACCTTCTCTTTTTCTTAACTGAATGTGGAGCAAGCCATATTTTTTCCATCTGAAGAATATTTAGGCTCTGGTCCCCAAACAAGGGAGGGGAGATGGTTGTTCTCTGGTGGATGGAGCTAAACAGCTTGTGCATCCCCTGAGGGCTTGTGCAAGCCTGTAGTTTCTTTTGGGGTCAGGTTTCCCACTTTGCAGGGGAGATCTGTGCCCTAGCCAGCCATACAGGAGGGTGAGAGCTGGATGCCCCTCTGCTGTGGTGCAGTGGGGTCAGGCTCGCTGCCTCCCATACAAAATTGCTCTGTGCAAGAAGCATCCAGTATGCTGTATTGTGTCTAGTGGCATAAAATTCTTAAAACGAGCTTGCTCTTTAGCTGGAGCTGTTGTTGGCTGAGGCATCTTGGCTAAAAACTAGTCGCCTGGGCTGCAAAACCTTTAGAGCCTGTTTGTTGGTGGTGACCGTGCAGTCGTGGGAGGATGATCAGTAGCGAGCCAGCATACGCATCAGCCTTTTTTCCAGAGGGGTCAGCGAGGAGTGCTGGAAGGTGGCTGTTCTGCGAGCTGCCTTCCCAGCTGCAGGGAGGTGGGTGGAAATGCCGAGCTGGAGCCGCTGGCCAGCGAGGCAGGAGCAGTGAGTCACCCTGGGCTCTGGCAGCAGCCTGCTAGCCAGCTCTCTAGCCTGCAACCCAGGCAATTTTCTAAGAAATAGGTGGGAGGAGAAAGCTGGCCTCCAGCCCGGGGCCATAAGATGGCAATAGCACCTTGGCGTGTGTCTGTGAGGGCTCAGGGGTTTAAGTGCTCCTGCTGGCTCTGTGCACTCAGCGTGGGCTGCTCTGCTTTGGCAAAATGGGTTGCTCAAACACTGCTGGGTCTCTTCTCTGCAGCCCCTGAGAGCTGTAGGAATCCTCACGTGAAACTGCTATGATTTACTGTTTTATTTACTATTTTTATTTTTTTTAACCCCTGGTTGCTTTGGGACTGCTTTGGTTTGCTGGGCTCTCCGTAGAGACATGAGTAGAGGTGTCATTTATTCGCTTGGGTAAAACTGAGGTTTGGGACTGACACAGATTTACTGCTGCCTGCGAAGGCGCCTGATGGCGTCTGTAGGCTCGTAACAACATGTTGCTTCTTTAACCTCTCCCCCTGCCCCTAGGTCCCCGCGGCAGTCGTATGAAGAAGAGGACAGCGGTGTGAGGGAAGCAGAGGTCAAACTGGAGCAGATCCAGCTGGACCGGGAAAGCCTGGAGGAGACCCAGGAGGAGAATGTGGCTATTAGGGAGGAAGAGAGGCTGTGCCAGGAGGAAGAACATATCCGAGAGCAGCATGAGGAGGAGAGAGTTGAGCAGGAGGTGAGATCAGGAGGATCTGGGCTCTGATGGGATGGCTGAGGTGGGGAGGGACCCCTGGGTCCATCTGGTCCCAGCCCTGCTCCAACAGGGTGCCCAGGGCCACGTCCACGTGGCTTTGAAGATCCCCAAGGAGGGAAACTCAGCAGCCTCTGGCTAGTCTGTGCCAGGCCTTGCTCCTGTGCCAGCCCATGTAGGTGGTGCTGGCCCGGCACAATGTGGGATGGAGCTGTCTTTGCCAAGTTGCCTTTCTGGGGCCTGAGAATTGCAATTTAGAATAAAGGCAGATGCTCTCCCTCCCGATGGCCTGAAATGAGAAACTCCTGTTCTCCTATCTCAGTAGTAGTAAGAAACCCTTAACTGATGCAAGGGCCCCTTTTTGCATCATTCTGGAACCTTGAACCTGCAAAAGTCCTCTGAATTTGTTTATTTTTTTCAAATGCACACAAGCCTCTTCCTGGATGTTCCAGAATGAGGTAATGTTAGCATAGTTTCTGTGTCAGAGTATTCATTTAGTGTAAAGCAGGAAGCCTGGGAGACGGGGGGTGGTGGGAAAAAAATCATTTTTTTGCATTCTAAGCATTTTGACCAGCTTGCTTCCTGGCTTGCTCATTTTCTGCACTCAGGAAAAGAAGAGAAGGAGAAATGAAGAGGAAGAAGCACCAGAAAAACGCCAGAAGGCCCCAAGCCCCACCAGCCTGGAGGAGGAGGAGCTGTGCTCTGACCACACCACAGTGTGCTCCACTAAGGTCTATGTTTGGGACCCCTCTGGCACCTAGTGACAGGGAAAAATGTCCCAGGGCTTATGGCAAAACAGGGTGTGAATTCTGCTACGGGCTGGGGCAAATCACTTCATCTGTTTCCCTCATCTTTGGTTGTTGACCTCCTGCTTTGTCTGCTTATGCTGTTGGAGGCTGTAACTGTACCTTCCTGTGTATGCTTTGCCAATCAGTGTGAATCTTTAAGTCTTCATTGAGGATGCCAGGGAACAGAGTAAAACAAATAACCAAAGCTTAAAGCAGACCTCTTTAAAAATAACACATTAACTTAATCAGAAAATAAAATTTCCATTTTAAAAAAAAAAAAGGGAAACTTAAAGCATTGAAGCACTGGAATTTCCCTATCTTACAATAAAATAGAAAATATCGCTTAACCATTCTAAAGTTAACTCTTTTAAAGCAATCTGGGATTCCTGATCTCTGAAACACCTTGCCTTGCCCTGTTCCCATCTATGTGAATTGATGCTCTTGTGAAACTTCCATTTCTAATGCCGCTCGAATCGATCTCGTGGCTTGTGTTGCATTTAGCACAAATCCTCAGTTTGGTGTGTGTGCTCTTACATACAATAGACACAGATAAGTGGTTTCTGTAGCAATGGGCTTTTTGTCTCTCTAAGCCCTGGGCTTGCTGATTATTGCTCTTAGGGAAGTGGTGGGGAGCCTGGGTAGCCTATTAACCTGCTGTTGGTGTTATCCTTGCTTTTCAGTTTGGCATTCAGATCTGTGCTGTTTGCTTCTTAGTCAATATTTCCTGGGCAGGGAGGATTGTACGAGCACTTCCTCTTGCAACAGTAAATAGCAGCAAGTGGAAGATTTCATCATCTACAATCATCAGATTCTTGCTGTTTGCAGAGAAACCTTTTAAAATCAAATAAAAAAAAAAAAAAGAGGAGGAAAAGTGGGTTTCGGTGCAGGCCATGTGATAATGTCAGGTTTGAAAAGTGGGCTGGGGGTGGCCTAGGTGGATACCAAGAGTGGGACCAGTGGGGAAATGTAAGAAGCACTTCAGTGCCTGTTACGTGCTGAAAGTCCTCTCTCTGCAACCTCCAAACACGCAGCTTCCTGACCTGAGCTTCACTGCTGTTGCTAGGATTAGCCCAGGGAAAGGTTTAGAAATCTAGTTGCTGTTTTTTATATTGGCGATGTCAGAGCTCACCAATACACAAAGCCGAAAATAAAGCTGTTTTGGAAAAATAAGAGCTTGGGATCTTTTCAAAGGAAGGAGGATCTTTACACCCCAGCTAGCAGAGTTTTATGTGAATCCTAAGAATTGCACAGATTGACCACCAAGAAGGTGTTTTGGCATAGGGTTGCTCAGCAGAGATCCTGGTTATAGGATGAGAACATTCCCAGTGGGCTGGGAGCTCCCCTGCCAGCAGTGGCTGGTGGTGGCCAGGGACAAGTCTGGGACAGCTGGATGTTGGGGTGCAGTATAGCGGGGTGTTCGGGGCTCAGAGGGCTGAAGTGGGTGTGTGGGAGCAAGGTGGAAGCCTTGTACCAGCACCATTTAGCCCCAGGCTGCTTGTGAGCTGAATTTTTGAGGTTGGTAAGTGAGCAAGTGTGGTTTCTTCTGGCCTTTAGAAAGTGATTGGAACTAGAGAAATGCATGGCTCTTGTTGCAAGGAATTGCCCGAATGGGCAGAGGGAGATGGTCCACAAATAGTCTAGATGGAAACAAGCCTTCCCTCATCTGTCATGCTGAGATCTCCTGTCACCTGCAGCCTGTTCCTAGGCCCCTCTGTGTTTAAGTTGGTGCTTGGTTTTGACCTGTGGATGACTTGCATCTGCACAGCTCCTCTGTGGAAGGGCTGGCCAGGTTTTTCCTGCTGATAAATACTTGTGATCAAGAAGCTGAGACATGGGAAGGGAATCTGAGTGCCCATTTAGGTGCTGTTGTGCCCCATGAGGTGCCACCTTGCCTACCAGTGTCCCAGACGGATGGGCAAGACAATCTTTTGAAGCTGTGGCTTGGAGGCAAGCTTCAATTCCTCCAGCACTGAGCTGAGAAGCAAGCTGGCAGCAAGCGGACAGCCTGAACAGAAGGAGCTGCTGGGATATTTGTCATGCTGCTGTGCTGGAACCCTGCAGGGTGACTCTTCGGTACATCTCTATTAGCAAGGGTTGTGCTATTTATTGGTGGCTGAGCTCTTCGGTATGGGTGTTAAGTGTGTCCTTCCTGTGATAATGTCTTCTGGTTAGTTAAAACTTAGCACTAGTATCTTTGAAGCAAGCACTTAATGCTGCTTTTTACCTGCTGCCTTGGTAGGTGATGTTTCCTGCAGGCAGCATACAGGGTTTGGCTTCTTGTTATCTGGTTGCTGCTCCTTGCTGTAAGAACTACCCTTTGACTTGAAAGTGATTGTCTCCATTCTTGTTTTCTGGGGCACAAAAGAGCTGGGAAGTTTAGCAATACTCTTTTCCTTTATTCCGTGTCTGAAGTGTTTGCTTGCCTTCCTGTCTTAGCCAAAGCGCTCTTGCACAGGAGGCTCTTGTGCAAAGCTCTCTTCCCTGATGGCCTGACCTGAAGGGTTGCCTTGCAGGTGGCTCCATGTGCTGAACTGCCCTGTCTGTGTGCTTCTCTGGTATGGATGAGCTAGTGTCACTCGTGGCTATGCTGCTGTGGTGCTTGGCTCCTCTTCTGCAGCAGTGGCTGGTGATAACTGCAATTTCCCCCTCTCTTTCTGTGCTTGCCACCCGCTTTCCTGGCAAGGAAACCAAGTGCCTGAGAAAGATAAGTCCTCGAGCAGAGGGAGTAAGGAGAAGGGATGCTTGCTGTTTCTGAGCATCATGAGAATGTGGGATTGAGTGCCCCAAATCTGGGGGAGAGAGCAGGGAAGGGGAATGTTTGAAATACGGTCAGCCAAGGTGACCTACATCCACCTGAGGCCCATATAGAAACCTAATATTTGTCTGTTCTCTCCCCCTTTAGATTACGGACAGAACCGAGTCTCTGAACCGCTCGATAAAGAAAAGGTACTTCTAGGGTTGTGTGAGGCTCAGGGTGAAGCAGGTCCCTGTTCTGCTTGGGGGGTGCCAGAGGGCCCTGCTGCCAGGGTGGGCAGGAGCAGGCTGCTCGTGGCCCTCATCTCCTCCCGCCGCCCTGAGGCACCAGGGCATCGCCTCATTCTTCTTCTCCTCTCTCCAGTAACAGCATCAAGAAGAGCCAGCCTCCCCTCCCCGTGTCGAAGATTGATGACAGGCTGGAGCAGTACACGCAAGCCATCGAGGTGAGGTGCTGCGCTCTCTGTCCGTGGCCTACAAGGAGCCCCCCATGCAGTGTGTAGCTCTACCACCGTGTCTCAGCCTCACCTTCTGGGAGGTGGCAACTGAGACTTCTCCCCTTGGATAGGAGCAGCTGTTTCTCCTGTCTGTCTCCTTCCAGAGCATGAAAGCTTCTTTAGTGAGCTGCCCTATCCTTGTTTCCTCGTGTTCCCTGTTTGTGGGGTGAGAGCCTCCGGCAGGAACCACCATCATCTCCTTTTAAAGCCCTTCATCCCTGAGAACCTCCAATTAGAGGGGAAAAAACAAAAAACAACATGCTCAGAGCTGTTAAGTTCCCCAGTTGTGATCTCTTTTCATCTCTCTTCTAGATATCCACAAAGGCTCCAAAGCCTGTCCGACAGCCCTCTCTCGACCTTCCCACCACCAGCATGATGGTGGCCAGCACGAAAAGCCTCTGGGAGACTGGAGAGGTTGCAGCTCAGTCTGCTGTGAAGACCCCGGCCTGTAAGGTAAGGCAACTGTGGGATGTGTCGTGCTTTGTGCAGGAGAGAAACTCTGCTAGGGTGCCGAATTGTTCCTCAGTGGTGCAGCTAGGAAAGCCTCTGTGATGCTGGTTGAGGCCCTCCTTTGAAATAGGGGTAAATTCACTGGGGGGGAAACCATACATCTATTCTGCAGGAGATAGGGCTCAACTCCAGTTGTTGAGAGCAATATTGGGTCTATCACTGTGATGATAAATCTTGTAAATTTGGAAAATGCAATGGATATTATGGATTGCTCTTAATAACCTTACTTCTTGGTTGTTGTGAGCAAGGGTGGTTCTGTAACACATGGGTTGTAAGCCTGTGTTTATATGAGTAAAATTCCTTCCGCCCAAAAAAGCCTTGATGTTAACATGTCTTAAATAGTTAACAAACTTAAGAAAATAAACATCTGGGATCTCTGGTCCAGGCTCTTGTTGGAGACAGTGAGAGAGAGGAAAACACAGGATATACAGGGAATAGGAAGAAGTTTTCATAGTCTTGGGTTTTAGCTGCAGCTGCTGTAGGTCAGACAATGTGATACTGTAGCTGTAAAAGGAGGTCAGATACGTGGGGCTGGAGATGTGAACACAGGCACGTCCAGCACCACTGGTGGTGGAGGGTAATGAGAACCTCATCTTCTCAGGATATCGTGGCTGGGGACATCGTGAGTAAAAGAAGCCTTTGGGAACAGAAAGGCAATCCCAAACCTGAGACCAATATCAAGGTAAGTTGGTACCTGTGTGGGGGCAGGAGTCCTTTCCTTTTCAGAGCAGGGAAAGGGCTCTTAACTGGGTTGGAAGCACTGAGAAGACAGTGACACATAGAGACAAAGGCTGCCTGTAACTATCAATGCAATTGCATGCATGAGGTCACTGTTAGGAAGAGCTCTTATAGCTCCAGTCCTAGCAAAAATGTGGGCAAAAAATCCACGATAACCAGTAATACTGACGGGTCTTCTGAATGGCTTGTTCTTCTTAGACAATGGGCTGATAGCTCAAGCCTTCTAAGCTAAAATTGAACTGCAAACATGAGTTACTTAGCTCTTGTTATGCTTTTTAGGCCTGAGAGTAAAGAAAAACATCTGCAGTTAGGCCTAAAGTATTATCAATACTTGTAGATGGATCTGGGGTGTTGTGCCTACTGGTACCTCTGTGGGAAGGGCTATTAAATTCAGCAAGCAGCTGCTGTTCAAACTGTCCAGCCTGAGAGAAGATGGAAGTATGTTGTCTGTTCCTGGATCTGTATTGCTGCCAGTGTGCAGGGAATGAAAATGGCTTTTGCCATGGGTGAAACCAACCCTGCAGAGCACCAGGATCCCTAAGCCCTCTGGGATTACAGACAGCTATCACGTTCCTCTAGCTTTGGTTATTTGAGGGAGAAAGCTGCTGACTCTGGCTATTTCTTTCTCTCCTGTCCAGTCCACTCCTTCTGGCAAGAAGTACAAATTTGTTGCAACAGGCCATGGCCAGTACAAGAAGGTGTTGATAGACGATGCTGCAGAGCAATAGCATGCCTGGAGGACTCCTTAACCAGGTAGGTGGGGTGTGACCTTGCTCTGCACAACCAACTCCTGGTGCTGCTTTGGTGGGACACTTGGGTTATTTCTGCCAGCTAAACTTTGGGCAAGTTGGAAGATAAAATGCAATAACAGCTGGAGCCTTGCTTCTTGGGCAAATGCCTGGCTTTGGGCTGGAAGGAGCACAGCAGGAGCGTGTGCTTTTTTTCTGATTTTTCCTGATGCTTCTAGGGAGCTGGGTACCTGTGTTTAACCTGCAAAACAAGTCTCTTAGCTATTTGTTGTTCTGGTGAAGGTGTTTGCCTTTGCAAGCTCAAATGGAGTATCCCTGCTGGATTTATTTACACTCTCTTCTGTTGCAAGGAGAAATACATAGCTGGAGGTCACTCTGACTGAGCATGGGGACTGATAGTCCTGAGATTCAAATAATTCAAATGATTCTGGGCTTTAATTCCAGTTATTTACTGGGGTGGGGTGGGGGAACTTGCAATGATTTCAGTGACCTCTTGGAACCAGCCCATGGTAGGGTTGTGGTGGGGAGGACATGAACATCTGCTCTGCTGGGTAGACCAACAGAGCAGACTGTCCTTGGGTGTGCAGCAAGCAGGGGGGACAGAGCTGGGATGTGTGACTTCTTGAAATGGTGTTTGCTGCTCAGGAATTCTTGCTCATGTTGTGTTTGGTAATAGATCTCCTGGTGTTATCTTGAGTGGATGATGGTAGAGGGATGTGGCAATAAGGAGGGATGGCACAGAAGGAGGTGATAACTGGCTGGATCCAACCAGGCAGCATCTGGCATTGAATGGAGAGGATGTTGCTGGGGGTGAAAACAAGCTCATTTTTTCCTTCTACTATGAAAAAGAAGCTTTATTTCATAGCCAAGCTTATAAATAGCACTGTCTGCTACAAAACACCTTTGTTTCTGAGTTCTGCTCGGGGGGGTTGCTATTTTTTTTTCCTTCTTCAAGGAGCTGACTTCTGAATGTTGCTTTTTTCCCCTACTTTTGTGGTTTTCCCTGCTTTTGTGGTGCCCATTTAGAAGAGAACCTCTCTTGAATGCCAATTTGAGGTGGGCAGTAGTACAAACCCAAGCCTGCCCATAGCTACCTTTTCCTTTATAAGGGAGAAGGAGCCCACAGGACTTGTGTCCTCTACTTGCTTCTCTGCCCATGGCTTCCAGAAACCCATTAAGGTCTCCTCTTTGATCTGTCGTCTTTCTCCTGAAGTCTCTTTTGATGCCCCAGGTAGATCCTACTGGGCTTCAATTTTTAACAGCAACATCTTGGCAGGTTTTATTTGCCGCACCTGAGTTTCTGCAAGCAGTTCAAAGGAAGGTGCCCTCAGGTTCACTTTCTTCCAGCAGCCTTTCTTAAAAGGTTGGTGACTGTCTTGGTAAGTCCTCTAGGATCCATTTGAACAGCCACTGAGCAGCACTGCTGTCCTATGGGCTTACTTGCATAAATGTGGTTTTTTGATTTTTTTTTTCTTCTCTATGAATAGCAAAAGGACTGCAGCAGCTGAAGGATCTTGGCTAGTTGATGTTCTTGAGCTTTTAGCTGGTTATTTTATGTGCTGAGAGGTCCCTGCTCCTCAGATTCTCTTCCCCATGACTATGTTCATCCTTTTTTTCCCTACTGCATGATCCCCTCATGACTTTCTGCTCCCAAACCTTTCTGTTCTACCTGCATATCCCTCACTCAACACTATCTCATCAGCTTCCTAGTCACTTGAGTGCAGGTACAGTTTTTCCTCTACTCTCCTGAGCTGCGGGACCTCTGAGCCAGCTGCCGAGTAAGAGCTTTTCTCTAAGCGGCAATCTGGGCTCTTACCAACAGCCTGAGGCTGTTTGACATTGACGCTGAACTTCATGCCCAGTGGTGCTCCCCTTCCCTCGCTCATGACGGCAGCTCAGGCTGTGATGTGCTGTAAAGGCTCCGAAATAGGAGGTGGTGGAGATCTCCTGTTGCCTCTGGGCATCTGTTCTCCTGTCTGCAATGCTCTTGTGCCAGGGTTTGTCTCTGCAGGGCCCTTTTCTCTCAGGGAGGAAGGACCAAATGTTCAGGAATCAGACTTGCCTACCTCTAATTCCCTGTAGAAGCAGAGGTTCTCCATCCTTGTGCACCGAGGTTGGGCTGCAGATGCAGCCTGGTGGGAAGCCCAGCAGATGTAGGGCACAAGCCTCTCCTCTTTGCCTTGTGTGAGAGCTGCTCATTGTTCTGGATTGTTCTGGGTCACTGGTGCTGTAGGATAAAGCGGGTTAAAGCATAGCTGCTTCTGAAATAGTGTTCTCTGTCCCAATACAGTTAATCTCCCAACTCTAATCAATGTTTGTTTTGCCTTTGAATGCAGACTTGTGCATAGGTGTCCATCTATTTGCGCTACAGCAAGGTGCCACTTCATCACTGTGATAAGGTCATCTTTATCTGCCTTTAACGTTAAGCATTTTACGTGTTTTAAGCTGTGGTCTGTTTGATTTCTGTTCCTATGTGAATCTTTCTCTATAATCTTGTCTTGCAGCACGTCGAATTATCCTGCAAAGCTGATCTAGGATCCACTTGTGATTACAGAGGTGTTTCCAAACTACCTCTTTTCAGCTTTTTCTTGTGAAACTGGAGGTCAGAGGGAGGAGAAATCTAAGCTTTAGATACCTGGGCTTTTGCTTTCTTCTATTTTTCCTCTTGAAATAAGGAAGACGATACAAAACAGAGGATAAGACTAGCAGAGTGAAAACTTCACTGAGCTCTCCTGATAGCATCATCACAAAATTGGAAGTCTGCAAAGCAGTAAAAAGGGCTTTTATTCCCCCTCCCCCCCCCCCCCACGTCTATTTCCAGTGAGGCTTGGGGAAATTGTGCTCAGCTCCATATCCTCTGTATGCGAAGAGAATGTCAAGAGCCCTGTATCCAATTTCCTATAGGGCTAAACATAGCAATCCTATATCAGCTGTGTAGGAACATCCCAGCATATGACAAAGTCCCTTGAGAGACAGAAATAGCTGGTCACCAGCTTTCTTGCTTATAAGCCTGGTGGTGATGGAGATGCAAAGGGGTGGCTATAATGCTGGATAGGACAGTTGTCTCTGTGGATGGCTGGTGTCAGGGAATTTGTTTTAATTAGCTCTTTTTCAGGACATCAGGCACCAGTAAGTTTGCAACTGTCATAATATGGCCCCTGAAAACAAGACTACATGGGCTTAGCAGGATCCCCCAGAAAACAGCACCTTGTTAAATACACCAACTTGGATACTCACATGCTGAAGCAGGCTCTTGCTGATTATCATGAAAACACCAAACCCAGCTGTACTTAAAAAAAAAAAAAAGTAAAATACATAGTAGAACTTGATTATTGCAAAGAAGCTGGTCTTCTGTGTGCTGCAACTTACTAGACTGACCTAGAAGGGTGTGAAATGATAATGCCCAATTATTTTTGCAGTGGAACTGCTGTGTGAGAGTAGGATGGATTAGACTTCATGCTGTCCCTTTCTTGTGTCTCAGGTGAAGGGTTGTGTTTCCACCTTGCTTTAGTGTATTGCTGCAGGGTGCAGTGTTTGTAGTAGAGAGGCTAAGGAGGTGTTTGCTCTTAGAGTTCAGTTTCTAAGACTCCCTAGGCAAGATGTGGAGCAATGCAGATTCCTTCATGTCATCTCATCTACCACAACTCTTGTTTCTAGGATTTTTCTTGCTCTTAAGCAGAGTAAAATAAATTTAGATTCCATCCTCCTCCTCTAAAATCCTCCAAAACAGACTTTTTCTACAGGCAATTCCTCCTCTTTGCTGTGTCACCTCTCCCTGCCACATATTACTGCATAGTGTTTGTTGTTGTCTCTTTCTAAACCAAGTGTGCTTATTTTCCTGACTCATGACCTGTGGATGTGGTATGTTAGGCATTTGAGCTTATGTACATGTACAGAATAACCCTTAAACCCTCAGTGTGAGGCTGCTGGCTTGGAGGGGTTTTATTTTATTTTTATTTTTTCCTGATACTAGGCTCTGTCAGGCAGAAAACCTAGCGGTAGGTGCTCTCTTTACTGGTAGGTGCTCTTGTGCTTGGCACCCCACAGGAACCTCCGGAGGATGGCTCTGGTCAAGCAGCTTGCCTTCAGTTGACTGACCACCCCGATGCTGTTCGGTTAAAGCTCCTGGTGTGCTCCTTGGCTGCTTGGGGTCCATACCGGCCCACCTCGAACATGGTGCCGATCCTCGCCATGGGTTTGGCAGCCAGCTCTCTCAGTTTCCGGGCATCGAAGCGTGGTTTGTGTAGAAGGATGGGCAGGCGGCGGGGAAGGAAGAAGCTTGCTTCCTTCTGCGCTTTCTTCTCGTCTGTTTTCTGCTTCTTCTCCTTGTTGACTGTCATCTGGTATAAAATAGCATCCCACATCCTTGTGGCCCTCGATTTAAATGGTCTGATGTCTCGACTGATGACTTCTTGAGAGCTGTCCTTCTTGTTCCCTTCGTCCTGCCCCTGCTTTTCTGGCTCAGGCTCAGGGAAGCTGGGTGTTTCTGGCTGCACCATCAAGTGCTTCCGAAGGCGATGCCAGCCATCAGCCCCAGGTCTTGCTGCTTCCCCTGATGCTACTGCTGGCTCTGTTTTGAGGGGAGGGCTGGTGTTTGGTAAGCTGGGGTCTGGCTGAGGGTGCATGACGTGTTCTGCCTTCATGTCTGCAGACATGGCCCCTGTGCTGTCAGCTTGGGCAGGGCTTGCTGTTTCTGGGTGTGCTGGCCTCCAGGGAGTGCTGGGTGTTGGTGGTTTTAAGCTCTCACCATTTGCCTCGGGCAATTCAGGAGCTCTCTCTGATCCGGGTATTTCTGTGTCACTTCCATGGGCTGTAACTTTATGGGAGTGGGCATCAGAGGTGCTGGGTTTGGGCAAGGGGGCTGTGGTGGGCTCTTGAGGAGAGGCAGGCCTGGGAGTGTGGTTAGGGGGCTCTGCCTCTACAGCAGAAGGAAGGGGAGGCTCCGGTGTGGGAGCTGGGGCCTTGCTGTCATCAAGTGGTGCAGGTATCTGCCCTGGAGATGGTTCAGGTGCTGGAGAAGATCTTTTTTCTTCACTGCTGGTGGTTGCTTGGGTCTGGCTTGTTGGTGTCTTGGCCCTGGGCGCCTTGACGCTGCGGAAATAAGTGTGCACCTTGGTGATGTAGGTAACCTCTGGTGCCCTTTCTTTGCTGGGTGTGCTGGAAGGAGGAGGCTGGGGGACAATGAGTATCGAAGGGTTTTCTGGGGCAGGAAGGCGGGCATCTGGGCCTCCGGGCTGCTGTGGGGTCTGGGGAGCACCTGGCCTGTGTGGAGGGGGCTCGGCTGGCGGGGTTGTGAACCTGAGGTGCTCAGCGATGCGCCTCTGCTCGGTGACCTTCAGGGCAAAAGGCTTGCCCCTCCGGATCGGGGAGGGGACGCGGTGCTGGGTGACGGGCCTGACAGAGAGGTGGCCTGTGAGGCTGGCACATGCGGGAGCTGCAGCTTTGGGTGTCTCTGTAGGGGGAAGGCTCTCATTGTGCTCCAGGTCAGAGCTGGCCTCGTTCACGGGGGAGAGGCTGGACCGAAAGGACTTGGCTTGCTCTGCAGCTAGCACGGCGTTCTTCTTGGCTGCCTTCTTCAGCAGCTGCTGGAGCCTCAGGTTGTCCTTGCGGGGCTTTGGGAGTGTGGGAGGGGGGGAGAGGTGGTGGTGGGTGGGAGCGGGCTGGACGGAGGATGAGACCGTGATCAGCATTGTCATCTCCTGGAAGGAAGCACAAAGCTTAGGGTAGATGTGGGCTCACCCCTGGGCTAACGCTTCCAAGGGTGCAAGTTAGGAATGTCTCATAGTTTTCCAAATTCCAGCTATTAATACTCTGACACGGTGCTGTGTGCAGCAGGGCAGCCATAAACTGCGTGTGTCACTTGAGGCCAAGTCAATACCAGCTTTGATTTCAGCTGGCAGAAGGGCATCCCTGCGAAAGGCAGGATTTAAAAAGCTGTGCTTATCTGGTGGTAAAGTGCCTTGTCGTTGTCGTAATGCTAGCTCTGGTGTTGCCTTTCTGTGTCAAGCTCAGTGGCAGCCTCCTTTATTTGCACTCGTTAGTCTTCAAGACAAAACCTAGTTTTCCCTTTCTGTTAAGGAGCACTGCTGCTGTTGTCCCAGTACAACACATTCTCCAGCAAAACAGAAATAGGCTGTGGTCTGGACAGGGTCTCCTTTCCAGTGGCAATCACACCTAGAACCCCTTCAGCTGAAACTGCTGCTCATGGCAGGATGCACAGCGGCTCTCCCAGCTTTCTGCCACCAGCTCACTGGAGCAGCACTCTGCTGCTGCCACCAATCCCTTTCTGCTGAGCCCTGTGCAGACTCCCTGTGCCGGGGGCAGCAAGGTAAACCTAGTCCCAGTTCTCCTCTTTCTCCTCCTCAGCAAGGCTGGGGAACACCAACCACCAAGCCACAACTATTTGGCAGCTCCCAGAAAGAAATGTGACTCTGCCCTGGCTCTCGCTCAGTGTAGAGTTGCTGAGTTTTGCTGTGAAATGAGGCATAAATCACTGAGCCCCCTAATCCCCAGCGCTGGATGCAGCCGAGCATCCTGAAACGAGGAAGAGGAGATGGGGCGAGGAAGAGGAGACGGGGTGATGTCAGGGTTGCCCAGAGGGCTATTGCATGTGCTCTGCTTAGTGGGATTTCAGCCCGAGCATCAATCCGGAGGCAAGGGGTGTAGCATGATACCACAGTGCAGGAGAACTACCCCTAAATAAAGCTCTCAGAAGAGCAGAACGGATATTTGTGCTTGAGCACCTGGCATTGCCGTTGGGCTCATGGAAGCTCGTCCACACTGAGCAGACAGTGTATTTGCCAACTGTTCATGGAGGAGGTGAAAGGAGGATGACTCTTCCAAAAAAAAAAAAAAAAGAATGAGGGAGGGGAAAAAAGGGGAAGAGCAGCACCAAAGAGGTGTCACGTGGGTGAGCTGCCATCCAAAGCAGAAGTTGTGCTGGGCATGGTCTGGGCAGTGCCTAGCAAGTGGTGCGCTGCTCCCAGCTGGTGCGTTTATTTCAGCTGCAGCTATGAGAAACCTCCCAGCATTTTGGCGAGGGGGCTCGAGGGGATTTGGGCGAGCTGGGGTGACAACTGTTGAGCATTCCCAGCAGCTTATCAGCTTTGTGCCTTAGGCACAAGGCTGGGATTAGGACCTGCTCTATTCCAAGAGCTACTCCTGGAAACAAGTGTGTGATGGCCCCAAAAAAAACCACTGAGAGCCCACTCTATCATATACCTGCTGTTTTTCCCAGCACTGTAGGAATGCACTGTTTTTTTTCTGGATCAGAAAGCCAAAAAGCCTCAGTTGGAGAGGACGTACTTGCTATTCAATGCTATTCTGGTTCTGTTTGCACAGGAATTGAAAACTGCTTGGGTCATTTTTATCTGCTGCAGCGTGAACTAGTACACTTGCCTGATGTTAGGATTGATTGTGGAATGATTTCATCCATCCCAGGTTAATGTGGTCCCACGGACAGCATACATTACAAGATGATCTGTGATCTAGCAGCATTGCTGAGCCAGAATTTTAAGGTTGAACTGCTCAGGCTCATTGTGTTGTGAATACTAAAGAGGTAGGGCGATGAAGTTCCCAATAACTAATCAGCTCCGAGTGCTCTTGTCCTATGGACTGCTGCATCCCAGAAAAATGTGGCTTCCCACAAGGGTAAAAGGGCAGAATCTGGGTCTTGCTGCAAACTGTGCCATATCCTACAGAGGAAGGCATGGGGCAGGGCGGGGAGGGGAAGGTTGTAGAGAAACTTAGGTGTAGTCTGCATGCACCGGGAAAACTCTTCCTCTGTTAGAAGTTAGACTCGTTTGTGCCCTGTGACCTCAGAATCTGTGGTCTGTGCTCTTAAGATCACTCTTGCTCCTGTCTCAGCATCCCTCTGGCTTGGCACCTGCTGTGCTGTGGGTATTAGAGTGCCCTAATGGTTGGTAATGTCCATGGCATGTCTGTGTGTTTGGATAGAGAAGCAGCGAGATGTGATGAGGCAGCAGAAGTAAGCCAGCTCTTAATTTGTTTGCCTCTCCTGTCATGCTTGGCTTTGTCTGAGTCTCCTTCAGAGCTTTGTGCGCTAGGGAGAAATCCTGCAACCAGCAAGGCTTGTGAGCGGCTTCCCCCTGGCTGCACAATGAAGCAAATGCGAAGGGAAAGACAGCTTTGCTTTCTTGCCAGCAGAAAGGCCGGAGCTGAAAACCTGGGGACGGAGGGGAAACACTGCTTGAGCAGCTTGGGTGGGCTTGTGATGAGCTGGGAAGAAACAGAGTTGGAAACTGAGTCAAGAGGCTTTTAAAGGGTTAAGCTGGTCTGCTCTTGGTCACCCACCCTGGGACCCCAACTTGGGATCAGAAGGGGGTGTCTCGGAGTGGAGGAGCCATCCATCACTGGCAGACAAGGCATTTGTGTGCCGGGTCCCTCGGCAGCGCCAGCTGTCCCACGTGGAGCAGACCGGGAGCTGCAGGAACCCGATATGGCCACAGATGGTCCTGGGCGGAGCTGCGGCTGCCAGGGGCTGCAGGAACATGCTCCGTGCTCCACTGGCTTTGGGCTTGGAAGGGAACCTGCTAATGGCCTCCTGGGGTGGAGGAGGCTGGTGGGAGCGTGTCCTTCCCTCTGCCTGGGCAGTTGTGACCTCTGCCGGGCATCAGCTGGGGCGGCCAAGCCCTGGATGCAGGGATGCTCAGGGCTGCAGCTCTGCCACCCTGCTCAGCTCCTGCCCTGCTGTGTAGTACAGCTGGCTGCCCTGCAGTGCAAAAGCTTGTATGGGCAGCGAAGTGGTTCACAGGGCTCTGAAAACAAGTGGGAGAAAGCCACCTTCAATTGCTAGACAAAACACAGCCCAGGGTATTACTTCTTGCCCTGCCACAAGTATGCTTAAACTTTTTGTTCTCTTGTCTTACAGCTGAGCTTGGTCCTGGCTCGATGCAATCCTCAACGCCACTATTTCCTCTGCTCCACAGAAGATAATGAAAGGATGTTTCTCTTCTCCTGCCTGATGTCAGTCTGCCTCGGTATAGCCTGACTCTCCTCTTGGGGTGTGAGCAATGCCCTGTGCTGCCTCCGGCTGGGTGCAAGGAACGAGATCAGCTGGCAAAACCTAATCCCTGTTTTAACCTCCTACATGACTCTTTGGCTTTTTTTATTTTTGTTATTGTTAAATCTGGCTCCCCTATGGAGAAAGGAGGCTGTGGCTCTGCTCCCTCTTTCTCACATGCTGGAAGAGGAGGAGCTGCTGTCCTGCCCAGCCGGCAAGGCTCCTGCTGTATGGTGAACCACTTCTGACTCTTGGTGGCTGGGTGCTGGGAGAGAGGGGGGAGCTCACGAGAAACCCAGTGAGAACTGGTGCTTGAAAGGCTTTTGATGGGTGAGGACCCCATGTCACCCCATGGGTGAAGCTTTCCCCCGTTTACAGCACAGCCTCTGCAACATCTGCTTCGAAGATCTTCCATCTGTGTGTATGTCAAATTATATTTGACTTAATCCTTTTTTTAAGATTGTCCTTTAATCACAGTTAAGTAGCCATGCTGCAATGTTCCTGCCACTTTTCCACCTCAACAGGGGCAATAGCAGCTTTGTCTCAAAAAGCTGAGCCTTCTCTCCATGTCTGTCATGGGTGTGAGGTCTCCTTGTCCAGGTGAGGAGCGTTGGTTGCTGGCATCATCTCCCTCCTCTCGGAAAAGGATTTGCTTGAGCCCCCAAGTTAGGGAACAAACAACTGAAATCTTTCTTCTGAATGTCAAAGGTGTCAGGCACACTGATAACCTGCACGTTGTCCTCCTGTGGGTGGGCAGGAGATATGGGAAATGACAGCTTCTCTTATGCTGGGGGCCACCAAGGTGAAATGGCATCCTCGCGAGTTGTTGGCAGAGGTCCGGGCTTGCTGTAGATGTGGGGAAAACACGCCCCTGAAGCGTGGCACTCTGATTTCCAGGCCACAGCTCTGTAAGCCAGCTCCTGAGCTCTCCCATGTCTTCATACTTCATGGTGTTAGCATGCCCCTGACCCCTTCTTTAAAGTCTTATTCCTGTCCTCTTCTCACAAAGGCTCTCAACATAACTTTGCAATTTGCTTCTGCCCTCCTGGAGGAAGGGCAGCCTCTCCTCCTGCATCAGTTTGCTTTCTGCTTAAATTCATGGCGTTTCCTGGATTATTTTTTTTGTAAGCATTTAATAAAATTTGAGGAAGATGTTGTAACAATGGTAACTCTGAGGATTTTGTTGATGTAGGAATTCCTGCAGCAAAGCTGGTCTCAAAAAGCCCTGCAACTCCCTGCCTGAGCAGAAATTGGAGGAAAAGAAACATCAGGCTGAGTAACAAGATGAAATGAGCTTGATATATGCTGGAAAAACATGCTTTTCCTAGGCCTGTTCTGTTTAAGGGATTCTTGTCTTGCTGTTTTCCCTATTACTGGGGGGGATGACAGGCTGGGATGAGTGGTGTTTGGGTGAGAGGTGGAGTGGCATGCAGAAGGCTTTCCAGAGCCATCAGCAAGGAGAAGCAGAAAGCTCAGCTGCCCAGCTAATAGACCTGAGAAATCAGGCTTCAACCAAAGTCACCGGAGAAGTCAGCTATAAAAATCCTCTACAGCCTGCTCACATGGCTGAGATGCAGCCGATGTAGCTGTCTGCGTGGGCGCTCAGCCCTTCAGTGAGCTGCCTGCCCTATCTGCAACCATCTAATGAAAAACCTTTTACGGAGGTGACCTTCTAGGTAATAGCACTTCTGTCATGTAGGGACAGTGCATAGCCTGCACTACCCTTGCCTGTGCTTTCTGAAAATGTTTAGAGCAGGAAAGGTCCCTGCCTTCACTTCTTTAAGTTTTTTTTTTCCATACAAGAAAGCTTTCTTCTTGCTGTCACCTTGTTGCCTACTGATATCCCCCATCCCCCTCTGTCCTCTGCTTCAGCTCCTCAGGGAGGCAGAAATTTGAGGAGCCATGGCCAGCGTCTGGCCACATCTTCGTTCCTTCCACACATCCTCTGCTGAGCTGTGATTTCCAAGCGAGGCCAGAGCAGTAGCAGTGTGGGGTATGAAGATGTCCCCGCCTGAGGTGAAAGCAGCCCTGTGCGGCCTGCTGGGGTGCAAAGGGCTCACAGCATTTTGTTTTGACTCCATCCTGCAGCTGGCAGGAGGGAAGAACAGCCAGAAACTGATTCTTCTGCCAGTGTGGAGAGTGTGGAAAAGCCCTGGAGTGTGCTTGTGTGAGATCGCTCTCAAATGAAGCTGCAGCAATGTGCTACTTGTCTTGTTCTGCAGCAGGCTTCAGGGCTGCTTTTTTTCAGTTTGCTTTACCAGATGATTCTGCATGAGAGATGGGACTGAAAAGCACTACCCATAACCGTTGCGATGCCTATTTCCTGCAGCATTTGAACTTGGGGAAAGCTTAGCTGATGGAAAACTGAAGTCTCTTTTGGACGTAATATCTTCATTGTGCTTGTTCTGCCTCGAAACCAGAGGCTTGACTACTTCTGCTTCTCTTTCCAGGTATAAGATAATCATAGGCTGGTTTTATGACTGTCCTTATGAGTATATGCCGGCTAGTTAACAGATCTCTGCTCACCACTTGCTTGCAGCTCTGCATTGGGCTCCCGGTGAGGTGGTGGACACCAGGGTCTAAAGTTTCTTTGAAATGTGCCTGCTCTCTGAAGGAAAGGTCAGGGTCCGAGGCACCTGGGCCTGAATGTCAGAGCTTTACCTCCCACCACCACCTTGGGGAAGGGAAATAAACAAGCCCGAAGAGCAGGGCGTCTATAAATAATGAGGTGGCAGCTGATCGGCTGCGGAAAAAGACTCTGAGGTGGCTTATTCCTATCTCTTGCCAGCTCAACACACTTTCCCTAATGCCTTTTTTTTTTTTTAAGTAAATAAAGAATGGATCTGACAGTGACAAAATCAATTAGATTTAGCACTTGCTTAAAAATGATGGACCTCCTACAAGGATCCTGATGATGTTAACAAGACAGACCACGGGTGATTTCCCTGTGATTTTTGCATTGGGTCCCCAGAGGGTTTTGGTTGTAGCAGAGCAGTTTGTTTTAGATCATAAATTTCGGAAAGGTGCTGGAAAGCGCTTAATCTCTTCATAACTTGAAGTGACAGTGGTTTAGTGATGCTAACAATGTGCACTTTTTGTCCTTCAAAGAAAGACTTGGGGCTTTCAGGAGTGAGGGGAAGAACAGAGGGAGGCTGGAAATACCTCAGGGGAAAATTTAATTGGATTTCTGTGAGTAAGCGCTTTAAAGCATGAAAGCAGCAAAGTGTGAGTGTAATTACTAAACTGAAGGTGCTTGGCTGGGATGGGAGTCTCGCTTGCCTCCTCTAGGGATGGCCCAAAACAGCAGCTGCAGGCGCTGGTCCTGGCCCTCACCCTGCTGCTTGGGCCTCATCCTTGCAATCAGACTGCCTCCTCCACTTAAGGGTAAATATCCTGAAACCAAGACCCCGGATATGTCTCAAATTGCCCAGCCTCTTTCTTTGTCTTCAGAAAGACATCTAGCCTGGCTTTAGGGCATGCATGGAGGATCTACTGAATCCAACAGGGGTGTCCAAAGCAGACGGAGTGAGCACACCTCCCAGAGCAAACAGCTGAGTGATGGAACAACAGATTGCTGCAAAAATTGGGAATCAACATTACGTGAGGAGAGATGAAATTCAGTACTTACTGATGTGTAACTTTTTTCCATCTGCAATCACTTGCATGTTGGGTGCCTCATGTTTGGTGTACAGGACTAACAGGTCATCATTCCTTCAAGATCATTTCAGGTGCTGTCTTCTTGCAATTTTCAGAGCCCTGTAAGTAAGTTCAAAACATCATATGAAAAGAGTATTTACAGTAGCCAATAAGTACAGGAGGTTTCTCAAAAATAAAATTAGTCCTTTTTGAAAGCATGAAAGGTTCCATTGCCTAAAATAAGCATGAAGATGGGCTATCGAGTAACACCATTGCATGCTTCCAGCTTTGGATCTGCGAAGTTTGGCATCGGAGGCACCAGAGAGGTGAAGGGCAGATGATGGTGATGGTGCCAGGATAGATATTCTAGCAGGATAGCTCCAGGCAGTGAAACCAGTTGGAGGTTTTTCAAGTTTGCTGGTCAGATTCACAGTTTTGCAAAAGTCAGGGTTGCAAAATGCAAATTTGAAGCTGTGCTTTGATTGTTACCGTGCCTGGAGAGGGAGAGCATGAATCGTGGCTATGTCCGCCCTTGATCCTGGCATGATTTGTGCTGTATTAAGGGGTGCAAGCATGGAAAGTGCAGTGCTGGGAGCGGAGGAGAGGTGGTTTGGAGTTGGTGGATTGGGCAGGCAGCAATGAATTTTGGTTGCAGGACTAGGGGAGCTTTTCTGTCACTTGTATCAGCTGTATCAACACAGATTTGGGGTTAAGCCAGTCCTTAAGAGCCACTTTCAACCCTGACACTTCTGCAGGTGTTGAAGGTGCTTGTTGGTGAATAGGATCAAACATCACATGGACTCGGAAAGCTGTGGCCCAGGCTGGCTCCTCTCTTGTTGGAGGTGAGCTCTCCATTTGCATTTTCCATCTCTACCTCTCTAATGAACGGTGAAATCGTGCCTGGCTCTGCTCTGACCCATGGAAGGATTTGGGGTGGATGCTCAGTCCTGTATGCAAATACCCTAATGCACTTAATTCCTCCTTGGCTGACAACTTTAACATCTCAAAACTGCTACTGTCTTTTAGGAATGCTAATGACTTTGTGCATCTCTAACACTGAAAATATTGCTAGGAAAAACAAACAAATGAGAAAACCAATAACAACCAGAGGCAATCCAACTGGAAACTTAGGAAAACAAACAAACAAAACAACAACAAAAATCAACAAAAAACACTTTATGAATAAGAAAACTTAAATAGAATTTAAAAATGCCTAAGGACATGTTGTACCGTGCTCTGCTACTGTCACCACTGAAACCAGATGACCCTAATGAGTGCATTCACAGCAGGCACCGTATGGACAATGCGCAAGGTTGGTTTGCATTTGCATCTGATGCTGAAGTAAGAGGTCTTTGGATTCATCCCTATTTATTTTGCAAGCCTGCAGAGTTTCCCTCTCTGGCAGGCTTAGAGGGGGGATAAGATGGGGCAGATTCTCCTACTGATGGGGTTTTGCAGAGGGGATGACACGCTGGTGTCCTCTATGGAAGTGTTGGTTGAATCTCTCCCTCCTGATGCTGCAGGGAAAACCGTGGTATCAGGAAGATGGATGCAGACATACATAGGTAGTTTGCTCATTAATATGAGATAGTTTTTTTGCCTTTTATTCTCCTTTTCATACCCTGGAGACATAGAGATGTTATGGAGCTACCATCAGGAGAAGGTGTTGGCAGCCTGCAGCCACCCTCCAGGATTCAGGTAGGTGAACCCATGCCATTGCAAATACTTGTTCCATCTTCTCTTAAGGAAGGCCCTTGTTTTGTGTGAACGCTCATGAGTTCCTGTAGCCTGAAACCTCCCTCACACCACATAAAGATGCTGCCCTCATCCTTGTGCTTTCCTGACTGCTACAGTCACTCCTCCTAGATGAAAGTATCAGGTGGGATTTGGGGGCTGGCCTCTGGATCTCTGCTCTCAGCTCTATCTTCACTTTCGCTTCTCCTGCAGAAACAGATCTGAATGACTTCTCTCTGAGACACTTGGGATGGGGTTTGGGCATGGCTGTGGAAAGGGCTGGGTATTGGAATGGATTCCTCAAGAGTCAAGAGCACTGCCCCAAGGCCTTTCTGGCTAGGATAAAGGAGAGACAAGCAACCAAACATCGACTACTGAGATCCCGACCCCAAACACCAAGCATGGGTGTTAGACGAGCCCGGGGGAGCCTGGTCTTTGTTTATTCCCTCTGAGTTGTGTTTCACATTCCCCAGGATCCCGTCATCGCCAGTAAAATGGCAGCGGTCTGCTGAGACTTAAATAGAGGAGGCAATTTTAAAGTTTAAGGCTATTCTGATCTCTGCTTGACCTGCTGCGCAAAACAGGTTACTGGATTTTACCCAGGAACAGAAAATAATTAATTATATATATATATTCTGTCCTTCCTCTGAGGCTACTTACTTAGTCTCTATCTGATCTGCCTTTTTATTGGCAGCTACTTCAATTAAATTGGAAAGAGTGTTTCATGCATACAGGGCACCTACTGTAACCTTGAGCTGCTGATCAAAGCCCCGTGCAGAAATGCTTTCTTGAGGGTGTGAGAAAGAAGAAAGGGAGGAAACCTGGATAAGAATTTAGTTTTCCGTCCCACTTTTCTGACTCCCGTTTCTCACCTGCCTTAAACCATGGTAAAAGGTTGATAATTGCAAGTGTCGCCAACCAGAAAAACAAACTTCTCACCCCTTCCCCAGTCAGATCTACAGGTTTTCCTGGATAACTTTAAGTGCTACAGTGCCTGTGTAAGTGGACAAGTGTGCCAAAAATGGAAAAAAAAATCTAAATATTTTGGTTTGAAAATATTCAGATAGGACTTCAGGGGGGAAAACTAAACCCACCAAAGAAACATTCAGACTGCGAATGATAGAAGCACGCAAGTAAAACCCATTTTCCTTGCAAGCAGTTTCACTTTGGGTAACAACCCATTCTGGATGAATGAACGTGTCCCTGCAAGGTCCTCTGCAGCTGCAGCGTGAGGGTGCAAGTGCAGAACCAGGGGCCAGCTTGGCTTGGGAAGGACCTCGGGAGATCCTCTGGCCAAGCGGGATCAGCTTTGATACTGGATCACTTTGCTCAGGGTCAGCAGCTGGTGAATAAGAGATTAATTTCAGGAGTTAGGTCTCTCCTGTGCAATTACCTGTTTCATAGGAAGGATGTGGCTGACTTTGTTTGCAAACTCTGCAGTCCCTAATGAACGTGCAGCTGCCCGTTGACCGATGCGCAAGGAGCACGGGGGCTGGCAGGATTAAGGAAAGATGCAAGCGTTTGGCTGAGCCGTGAGCCTTTCTGAGAGCTGTAAAGTTATCGGGGCTAGTGTGCATGCACGAGCATGTTGAAGTGTATGAGGGGCCCTGGGATCTCTCCCCCCTCCGAGTGCCTGGGGCCGCTGCAATAGGTCAGCCAACAGCCACAAAAGATGAGAAGGGCTGATTTCAGCTCTCGTGCAAGCGGCCCTGCTATGCTGCGTATTCCTGTGGCCTGTCTCAAGTAACCAGCCTGGGTGCTCCTACCTACCCAAAAGAAATGTGATATTTGGGTAGGTTTCCTCATGGAAACTTCTCCAGGTCTCTGTCCCAGCCTCTGGTCCCTACCTGAGGAGGAACACTGTTTTTTTTGTATCCTCTCCCAGGTGGAGATGCTGTCACCGTAAAAGCACGTCAGGCTCTGGCTTGTGGTCAGCAGATGGATGGGGTTTGGTGCACTTTGAGCCCTTGGTTCATGCCTGTGACCTGCTCTGCGTGGCCTCAGTGCTGTCTCCTAGCCTGGGTGCTGCCTGGTGGGTGAGAGGGGGTTCTCTAAAGAGAGGTGCTCACTGCACCCTCACCCAGCAACATCAGTAGGTTTGGGTAGAAATGAGGATACAGCTGGACTTGAGCAGTCATTTCTCCCTTGTCGGGTTGATGCTGAGAGTAGGGAACATGAGGCAGGTGGTGGTGGTTTCTTTGCTGGCGTGGCTGCATGGCAGCAGCTCAAAGGCACACGTGCTTTTTGCTGCTGGTGCAGGGAGAAGATGCTCAGAGATGATGTGTGAAGTGCATATCCTGGGGCAGGAGGATCTGCAGTAAACCAAGGCAAAGCTGGCAATAGAAATGTCGTGGGCTGTGGGTGGAACTGGTGTATGGCATCAAGAGGTGAGTAAAGGATGAGGCGTATATGGTTTGTGTGGGTAGCAAGGGGTGTGTGGCTAAGGCGTGAAACAAATGCTGGAGAGGATTATGGTTATGCGCTAAAGCTGATGGAGAGACCCACAAAGGGAAGAAAAGGCAAAGCATTGGAGTGGGCTATGGGGAACAAGCCTTGCTTGTGAGGCAGATGATGGCAAAGCAAAGAAAGGATGTGTGCATCAGACAAGCCACCTTTCCGAGGGATGGCACAGGTCCCCTGCTCCAGTGGGAAGAGAGAGCCAGACCAGCTGGGACTGGAAACACAACGCCCAGCTCAGGGCAGCCTGAACGAGACATGGGACATGGACATGAGTGCTCCCAATGGAGGCAACCCGAGGACAGTACTGAGCAGCCAGGTGGGGGGAAGACAGAGCATGGAAATGCTGCGTTACACCACGATGAGAGTTAGTCTGGAGCAACTTGTCCAGATCAGGAATGGAGCTCAGCACAGACATGTGCATGTGGGAGCTAAGGGGATGCTGCAGGGAGCAATGTTTGCATCTGGTTGATTTTCTGTCAGAGGCAGCAGACTGTCTCCTGCATCTCCATCCCCAGGATGCTGTGCCCTATAAAACAGGGCACCGAGACCAGATGCCTACACATGAGCAATACCATGGAAAGCAAAGAGCTGCAGCAGGTCAAAAGAGCAGGCTACCTGTCTGTCCCTCCTGTAACCTGTGTCAACACCTATTTTGCCCTTTGCATGGCTCTGCCAACACCTGTTGGTTTGGGGCATCTGAGCTGAGATGTCCCATCAGCAGCAAGGACAATCTATGAAGGACAGGCAGGTGAAGGAGGCTGGGGAAGACCTCTGCCAAACAGACCTGAAGGCAAACATAAAAGGGGAAATAGGCAGGGGACTCCCCTCTGGTACATTTCCACTCTGCTGCTCGTTTGGGCAAATACAGTATTTCTTGGAGACGTGCCCAGCCGGTGGAGTGCTGATGAAACCGAGCCAGTGGAAGATGGCAAAAATGCTGAATGATGCCCAAAATGCAGCCTGAAAGCTGCTCTGCTCTGTTGGTACTTTCAGGGAGCTGGGGCTGGGGAGAGAAAAGGCTGTGACGCCTGGTCCGGCCCCGCGTTCCCTGGCACCCAGAGTAGCTCTGCCACCCATCCAGCTCTAGGATGGTGCAAACCTGGCTGCACCGTCCTCTTCCCACCCAGTGAGTAACAAGAGCATCGCCTCAAGCTGGGTTTCAGGAGGCAGGTGAGGGGATAAGCTACCGGCCAGCCAGAAAGCACAAGCTGCAGAAGGGGATTTTTGCTCATGCACGTTACCTGGTGCATGGGAGGCTGCAGCGCCGTGCTCCGCGTCTTTTAAAGCTCTTCTCTACATCCTCGCTGGGGGACCCTTTCCTGCAAGTGGCAGGGAAAGAGTGGACAGGAATCGATCTGCGACCCAGGCCAAAAATATCGCCTGCCCTGCAGCTCCTAAAGGCTTCCTCTGCTCCTACAGGCTGGGAGAAAGGGGGTGCCCGCGCTGCCAGGCACACCGGCGGGCACGCTCTGCAGCATGGGATGCCTGCCAAAGGGAGACGGAGGGAGGGGACGGGGAGATGAAGCCTGCGAGGTCTGGTGAAATGGGAACTGTGATCTGCTGTGATCCTCTGCCGGCACAGCCCTGCAACTGCCGAGGGTGGCTGGGGGGTGAAAGCCTCCCGGGCTCCTCAGCTGCCTGCGTGGGTCCCCCCTCACACCGAAAGGCTCCTGACCAGGAGTTCAGGTGACTGGGGGGGGGGGGGGGGGGGGGGTTCAGCCACCTGCGGCTTGCCCTCTCTGGGATGTCCTTACTTAAACAGGGCTTTCTTGTCACGCTGAGAAGGGCTCTGAGTGTGGCTCAAGGTTGGGCACGCTGTCTTGCTGTGCTCCTGCTCTGCTCTTGCATCTTAGCAAGAGGTGGCCCCACGCCGCACGCAACACACACACAAATCCCATGCTGCTGACTTCTTGCACACCCTTTGGCAACCCGTTTTAAAGAGCATTGGGCAGCAGCAGGTCCCCGAGCTCCAGCACAACATGCAAACACAGCCGACTGCATTTTGAGAGCAGCAGGGGAGATCCCTGCCCGGCCAGGAGAGTGGAGGCAGCTGCTGTGCGTTCATACCAGGGGAAGCAGCGTGCCAGGACCGTGTTTTAAGCAACACCATGGAGCTCCAGAGGCCCCACATTTCGTTTCCTAGCTGCCTTTGCCTCAGATACCCCTCTTCAAGCTTCGCTTGCCTGGTGGCAGTGTAAATATAGAAACACAAGCCCTGCGTTTTTTTTCACCAAACATGTCCCTCCCATTTAAGCATCATCTGTGCGAGTCCTCCAGCTGCTCCTATACATGGTATGACCTTTTTCCCCCCCCCTTCCCCTTGCTCCTCTCCCCTCTCAAGCCCCGCTCCCTTCCCTTCCCTGCCCATCGTGGGGTCCCAGGGCCAATCGGCTCCTCCAGCCGATCGAATGTCACTATAACTTGAGGGCTGCATCACCTTGGGACGCTCGCAGATCCCAGCCCGTGCTGAAGGAAGCTCGGTGCTTCTCTCCTCTCCTCCCAGGTAAGCGGCAGGTTTGAATGGAGGAGGATCAAGGGGAGGGCTGGGGTTTTGTGGGATTTGGGTTCCTGCACGGCTCTGAGCATCTCTGCTGAAGACAAGGCACTTCTCCTTCCTCTATTTGGTTGGGCATCGCACAAGGCTACTGTCACCTGTGGAGATTTGGGTGCTGTGGACTTGCAAGGATCACCTGGGGGGGGGGGGGGGATCCTTCCAAAGCCCAAGGCTGGGGATGAAGTGGTGCCTCTTGGGGTCAAGGAGGCATACATCGTACTCAGGAAAACCCCTGATGGGAAGAAGGGATGGCTATGGTGGGAGGGATGAAGGGCAGGACAACAAGGCAAGGAGGTGTGGGGCTGAGAAACACCGACACAGTCATGGAAAACTGCCCCCCTCCCATAGGAAAAGAAGAAAATTAGGGAAGGAACCCCTCCAGGAGGAAGGGGGTGGGGGATTCATAGGGGCTAATGGGATGCTCCCCACATGTGTGGCTTCAAACCCCTGTGCATCGCTGGCCTGACCCCCAGTGCAGTGACATGGAGGAGCTGCAGTGTGCTGGGGAGGCTGTAAGCGATGGCCAGGGCTGGCGGCCTGCTGGCACGGGACGAGAAGAGGCAGGGGGTATGCACCAAGCAGGCTGCTACCTCTTAGTCCACTTCTTTCTCTCAGCCAACCCCACACAGGGATCCGACAGGACCCAAAAACAGGGTTAAAGGGCACGTTTTGGGGCAAAGAACTGACATTTTGCTTTGTGTTGGTGGAGTGTGTGGTAGCAATTGAGTCCCACTACCCCACTGCAGCGAGAAACACTTTCTGCTGGAAAATACCAAGCAGTTCAGAAACAAAGGGAGGAGGCAGAGGGATGGAAGAAATATGCCTTTTATATAAATATATATAATATGAATTATATGCGTTGGGCTTGCAGCAGCTCCTGCTAGGAAAGCACAGCCATCTGGGTCTTGGTGCATGGAACGCGTGCCCCTCGCCCGATCGCCGCCCCTGCCGGCTCCCACTGCTTTCTTCCTCCCCACTTTCCATAGGGCTCTTGCCAGCTCCCCTCCCTTGTATGGCCGCAGAGCCTGGCTCAGGAGGGGCCGGCCGGTGGGTGGGTAATTTCCAGGGCTGGTCCCAGGGCGCGAGGCAGCCCGTTCCCCCTCCGGGCGGGCGCATTCTCAGCTGCTAAGATGCTTCTTGGGGCGTGAGGTCTCCGCGCCTCCAGCCAAGGACAGAAGTGTTTGAGGTCGAAGGGGACGAGCTGACAACGTGCCCAACATTGTGGCGGCCCCTGGCTATTTGGGGTTGATGAGGAAGAGGGTATTTGCCCCACCAGCCAAGAGGGCATGCAATAAAACTGCCACATCCCTGCCCTTGTTGGAAAGGGAAGTGAGCGTGCGTGGCTTTATTTCATGTCTGGATAGAATCAGGACTTGAGGATCTTCAGCAAATAAAATCAGAAATGAAAGAGTTTGGGGTTTTCAGCTTGAATTAAATGTGGAAAATAACCTTTGCCTTCACCTGAAGGGTGGGAGGAGGCAGGAAGCTTGGGCTGGCAATACCGTGTTTTGATTTCCTCCCGAATGGTGGGCGTTATTAACTAATTGATTTTATTACATCCTTAAACCTCAGTCAAGACCAGACGCCCTTTTTTTTCTGGCACTGTACAAACAAAAGCCAGTTATTGCCTCAAGGTGCTAACAGCCTTAATCTCAGGCTGCGTTTGCTGTGTGTAATGCAATTTCCACCGAAGGGCAATCCTGAGCCAGCTGGAGACTTTCCATTGCCTTCAATGAACAAAAATAAATAAATAAATAAATTGCTCTTAGTGGATTGCTTTCTTCAGCACCTCTTGGAGGCAAAAATGGTTTTGTTTTATTTGCTTCTTTGATGACAGGATTAGCTATGTGGCCAGTGCAGGAATCGAGGAGCCGTTTTTGCTCTCGGGTGGCCTGGGGTCTTTCTGTTGCTAGCTGGTTTTGCCCTTGGCTTCAAGGCACCATCTGGCTTATTATTGACTCACTTTATCCAGGGCTCTGAAAGCTCCTCTGGGCTGGGGTCGCTGGGTGTCAGAGATTTTGGCATTCTTGCCCAGCTCCTCCAGCAGGCGGGCAGATTCCTTGCAAAACCCCCCTCGCTTTCACCACGCTCGGATTAACAAATATGGAAGGGCGCAGGGGAGCAGCCAACGTGACAACCCTCGGCAAGATGTCCTTAGAGCTAAATTGGAGGCTGGATGAGCTCATTCCAATAGCTGTTAATGGCAAGCCTGATTGCCAAGGCTCCTGTTGGCTTCAGCTGCCCTGCAAAGAGCAGCATGCCCTGCGTTATGTGCCCGCCCCGCACCAGGCAGGCGCTGGGCTCTGCGTGCTTGTGGAGGGCTCTCAGGCTATTTTCTTCTCCAGCACGGAGCAGCATTACTCTTCCTGTCCGGGGGGGGGTGTGTGTGTGTGAAATCAAGAGTTTAGCCCTGAGCCCTTTAAAAGTCCTGTTGTTTTGGCTTTACCTTGGGAAAGATGAAATCTGGCTTTACAAATTAAGGGCAGAAACCACACGAGGGTTTGGCCACTGCCCCCAGTCTCACAGATTGCGGGTTTTGGAAGGAGGCAGTAGCTGGGCATCTGGAATCTTCCCTTTGTGGGCTTCTGCCAGGACAAGCTCTGCTGTCCCACTGCATAAAACAACATGCTGTCAAGCTTTAGTGCTATTAGCTTGAGCAGTTTTTGGAGGCTGGGATGAGGTGGCAAAGCACTCGTACTGCTAGCCACGAGCAGACAGCGAGTGGAAGCCTTCATACTGAGGATTTGATGATCTAGCTAAAGATGAGGGGAGAGAGACGAGAGGTGTTACATCCAAACAAGCAGCAGAAAAGTCTTTTGCAAAGCCTTCTGCTGCTCACGAACAGGAATCCTGCCTTTCCTCCTGCACGGGGAGGTGTGGGCGATCACAGGTACCCACTTAAAGGCAGCCCTAGACTAAGCGACCACAGGACCCAGACCTCGTGTGTCCTAGCAGGAGATCGACCTCCTGTTTGTAACGTGGTCATTGCTGGCAGAACTCCCCAGGCAATGCTGAGTTACAGAAAAAGGATAAATGAGGAGACTAAAAGCACAGCCTGTTTAGAACGTGGGTTTTTAAAACCTTGCTGGTGCTGACGCGTGGTGTCCAGGGTCACTGCTGGGGAATGGAGAGGATCCCTTATAGGGCAGAGCTGGAGCCTCTGGGATTACTGCCTTCCTCTGAAATAGAAAGCCTCTGAGCTGCAGTTGTTCCTTTTGAACCTAAATCGGTCCACCTGCTCCTTCAAGACATCTCTCATATATCAGCTGAGTAATGAAGTCCTGAAAGTCACGCTTTGGGTTTCCCAGCCAGGAGGAGCCTGGCTTTCTAATTTAAGACCTGCTGCTGGTTTGGAGGAAGTTTGGGGGGCCCTTCCCCACCTCTTCCCCCTGCTCTTGGGGCAGACAAGGCTTTTAGGAGAGCCTTAGCTCTGCGTCGCTGCCATCTCTGGACCTGTTCGAGCTCAGAAACGCAAGCCAAAAAAGTGCCATGGAGGCATTTATCTCTGCCACGCGCTGCGAGGATGTGTTGTAATAAATACAACTGGTTGTATTGATGTGAATTGCCTCACTATGCATTTGGCCAGTTTTCATCCTGAATTAATCAGCAGACCATTGTTCATTTATTAATCAGCTGTGTAAGCCAGACGCTATTACTTAAGGTACTCAGTGACAGTTTCTGCGTGCTGACAAGTAAATAGTTATCTCTGGGTATATCTGCAGGGATTTTATTTGATTTTATTTAGCTCTGACATGCTTTGGAGCTGGCATCTTCCCACTTGTAGTAGCATAAAAGAAGGAAACATTTCTCTAGGGAACTTGCTTTGGCAGGATTTTGGTCCCGATGATCTCCTGAGGTCCCTTCCAACCCCTACGATTCTGAGATTTCCCTTGTCTTGCTGGAGTGATGGAAATGTCAGCAGGGTGGGAGAGGACACCCTGGCCTCTGCCCGTCTCCCTGAGCTTTGGGGCTTTGGTAACCCAAAGCCAGGTCCAGGCTTCACCCCCTGGGGTCATCTGCGCTAAGCGGCTGAGTTGACGGGGCATGCCTTGCCAGCTGATCTTTTCCTTTTTCCACCTCTCCTTCTCATCTGACCTGGCTGGCAGGGGGCAGCGCTGCTCCGAAAATGGCAGTGTTGGTGGGGGATTGGCTGCTGTGCGGGGAAGCAGGCGCCTGCCTTTTTTTGTCTTCAAATGTCAACCCATCTGCTCCTGCCTTGGCATTTTTTTAGGAGGCTCTCTCACTAATAACACTTTTTTCTTTTTTTCTTTTTCTTCCTCTTCTTCTTTTCGTCTTTTGTCTAGAAACTCGCTGCCAACATGTCTGATACCGAGGAAGTGTAAGTAGAGGGAGCCGCCCGCACGTTCATCTGTTCGCTGGGCTCCACGCGGCGCCCGAGGGCATCCCCGTGGGGCTGAGCGGATGGGGACCACCTCCTGCACAGCCCCAAGCCCCCCAGGGCACTGCAGAAGGGCCTTTGGGTGCCACGGGGCCCATCGAAGTTCATCCGACTAGGGAAGTCCTCCTGACACCTCGACCCAGCTCGGCTTGTCCTCGGTAGTCATGGTGCCACATGTGGTAGGGGCTGAATAAAACACGGTGGAGTGGAGGAGACAATTTCTTCCCTTTTTAACAAATCCAGAGAAATGTGGCCAAACTCTTTTGGCACTTATACACCAGGAGGTACAGAGGGAGATTTAGGGCAGTCACAGGATCAGAGGCATTAAGGACAGACCTGCAGAGGTCGTTTACCCTCCTCTCCTGCTATGAGGAGGAGGCTAAATGACGTTTTGTCCAGTTAACCCTTACACAAAACAAAACAAAAAATCCAAAGTTGAGATTCAGCACATTTTTGGCCAATCTCAAAATAACACGTCCCTTGCTCAGTCTCTTTTCGCTGTGCCTTGCCCTGCTCTGCAGCCTGCGCCTGCTCCGGGGCTTGGGTTTTGTGCGAGGTGGCGGCAGAGCAGGAGAGGCTGGCAAGGAGGGGTGAGGAACAGGAACCGAGCATAAAGTTAAAGGTGTTACAGCCATGGGATAAATGCCTCTAGGGGTCAGGGAGCCTGCAGCATGGCTGGGCATCCTCACAGGCTTGCCCCGTGCACCAGGGCTGGAGTCCAGCTTCACCAGCCCTGCACAGTGCTGGCTTCTAGGTATCACGGGGTGGTAGGATTATTCCTGGCTGAGGTTCCATTTGCAACCAGGAACATCATTAAAAATAAAAGTTAAATATCCAAAGCAGCTACTTTACTAATCTAAAAACCAGATGACTCTTCCAAGAGCAGGGAGGAAAGAAGAAACAGCACAGATTTTAAACAAAATTGCATTGGGTTACTTCAGTATAGTCTGGCCATAATACAGAGTGGAAGAAATATTTATTTAGTCTCAATAACTTTTTTTCCTCTCTCGCAGGGAGCAAGGAGAGGGTAAGTCTGAAATCTGTCTCTAATTGCTTCCATGCCAGTCTGCAGCATTCACTGGCCATGTGCATCTTCTCCTGTCTGCCTGTTGTTGGTCTGCTAACAAAATCTGCTGGCACAGTTAGCCTTGTCTGATGGATAAATAGGTGTCAGTGCACCTACCTCCTTGTGTGTCTGCCTGTCTGCCTACCTGTCACCAGCTTCTGGTATCTGTACGCTATTTGTAGCACCGGGGCTGTCTCTGTGCTGTGGGCAGCCTTTGGGATTTCAGCCCAAAACTGATGTCCTGTTTGCAGGGGACGCTGCCGGTTTTTGTAGGGGCACTGCCATCTGCTGGCAATTTATATTGAAGGTTTCATATACATAATTTCTGTTTTTAAACATAAAAACACAATGCGTACAAGCAATGTATGTAGAAACAAACATATTTTTTCTTTGTTGTTCTTCCTTATGCTCATTTGCCACCTTTCTTTCTAATGTGCTTGTATGCCTGAGCCCCTGTTGCCCAAGAAAATATCCAATATAATATAGTCTTCCTCCCCTTTTATACCTCTTTATTTTTTTCTCTGAGTCATGTGGTTTGCTATTTTTCTTGCTGATTTGGAAGTGGCTGCTCTGAGGGCATCTTGCCCCAAGTCCATGTGAGTGTAAAGGGCTCTGTCGTGGGTGATGTCCTACTGATGTGCCACCCGTCGCAGGCTGTGTGCTGGGCGCTGAGGCTGGTGGTTGATTTGTCTGCCTTTTTTTTCCTCCCCTCTATATCAATGCAGAGGAATACGAAGAAGAAGGTAACAAAACACTTGGAACGTAGTTTATCTTTCCTGGATTCTTGGTCCTGCCTTTCCCTTGTCTGTATTTGACCCTTCTCTTTGGTGCTTGCCGCTAAAGGTGATCTGAAACACTTGATTGATCACCAGTCGAAACAAGAAAACCAGCCAAACTGGGACCACAACCTGCAGAGACTTCACGTTACAGTGAAGCACGGGATTTGTAGGAGCCACAGGGGCTGGTTATAAAGCTGGGAGCTGAAATTTGGAATTGGAGAGTGGGTTGTCTAGCACCAGACAGGGTGCTGAGGGGGTTGGAGAAGGGGAGGCAGGGGACTGGCTGGCAAAGATGAAGTTTTTTTAGCATGCCTTTAGCTGGCAAGCGGTGATTTGACAAGCTGCTGGAGACACAGAGGAGATTTTTGGAAAGATGGAGGATGAAAAGCCCTTCATACCGCTCAGTTTTTTCACCTGAGTTGCTTCAGAGCAGGGAGGGGAAGGATTTGGAGCTGTACCAGTGTCTTTGCTGGGCACCTTTGACATGTTCATGCAAGCGTAGCTCTCACTTGTCGTCCTTTGTTTTCCCAAGGTATCTGGAACTGAAGTGAGGGCCAAGCTCTGGGGCACATCCACAGGAGCTTTGCTTTCTCCCAGGATCTGACCTTAGTGTCTGAGAGACCTTCTAAAGGGCCAGGAAATGAAGCCTTGCCGGGGGGGAGGGATGTTTGCCCACTGAAGGTGTGAGACCAGCTCTGATGTTTCCCCTGTGCAGAAATGTCCCACCTGACCATTTCATATGCAGCAGCAGCTTTTTATTTGCCATGGGTTCCCCCAAATTGCTGCAACCAATTCCCATCATTGGTAATGGGAACAGAGGTGAGAATGTGGGCTTGCTCAGAGTAGTTTCAGCCCTAAGACACACCAGTGTCTCGTGTCTCTGATTCTCCCAGTATTGCTGCCAGGGGCATCGAGGACTCAAAAAAAGCCAAATACATTGCAGAGGTGCCTCCAGGTCTGTAGTGGCCACCTGCCTGGAGGGGCAGAGCCGGGGAGGTGAAGGTGCTGCTCATGCTCCATCCTTCTTCACATCTTGTCAAACATCCAAAGAGCGAGCAAAGGGTGTCATTCCTACAGACAAACCTTCCTAAAAGGAGAAGTGTTTCTTCTTGCCCCTCTCCTTCCTTCTCTGACTGTCTCCTTTTGGGTTTCAAGGATGATATGAAATTAAAAGGCAGGTGGCTATTTTGCTTTTTTTTTTTTTTAAAAAAATAAAATCTGCATGCCCATGTCCTCTGAGTTGTGTCTTCTCATTGCTCTCCACTTTTGCTTGACCTCTGTGTTATCTTCCAAAGCCACCCATCTCCTTTCATATAACTTCTCTCCATCACTTTCTAACAACTTCTCCAGGCCTTAGCTCACTCGATTACCACTTTCTAACAGTTTTCTGTTTTCATTTTCCTGTTTGCTGCTGCTTCTTGTTCCATGACACTTGCCCCCTGAAGCTCAGGAAGAAGGTATGTGACATGGCTTCTGCTTTCTTTCTCTGGGTGCAGAGGAAGAATGTGGGTGAAGAAATCCAGAGCAAACAGTTCACATTTGATGGCCAGAACTCGGTCCTGAGCCGCAGACATCAATGCAATGACAGCCATTGATGTCACTTATTGAGCTGGTAGGAAATTGGACCCATTTTTGGGTAGAAGATCCATATATAACTACACATCTATAGCATGCATATACATGTGTGAGTTTATATATCTGTATGGAAACAAACATATGATTGTTTGGGCTTACCTTTTCCACTGAACTGTGACTTTCTTGTCACAAAGGTGTTAAATCCCCTCCTTTCACTCCCTAAACTTAGATTTTAAAAAAAGGGATGTGGGGATAGACTCTGCAAAGTTGATATCCATCTCTTGGCATTCAGGAATGAATTTCTGTGACATTTCAAAATCTGATGACTGTTGGCCAAAATTTTTACCCATTCAAGAAACACAGATTTAAAAAAAAAAATAGAATGGAGCAATTTTATTTTTGATTAAAATGTCATCAAAAGACAGCTTTAGGAAATTTCAACCAGCTCTAATAAAGAATGAAGTAGTGGATGACTTTTTAATGTGGTTTTCATTTGTGGTCATATTCTCATATTCCAGTAACATTTATAACCCCATAATATGCCCATAAAAATGTTATTTTTATTTCTCTCTCATCCTGTAATTCCATCATTGTGTATTTCTACCCATAACGGCCTGGGAGCTTGGGAAACCTCAAGAATGTTTAAATAAGATATTTCTTGTTTTAATTTTCTTCTCCCCTTCCCTTCGCTGCCTGCCGTTTCCCACCCACAGAAGAGGTCCAAGAGGAAGGTAGGTGAAAGCACTTCTCAGCCCCGCTCTTTCCTGCAGCAGGGCTCAGAGCTGATGCTCGCCTCGTTTTGCAAGGAGGTAGAAGAAAACAAGAGGCAAGAGACGGATGCTGTGGCAAAGGATTCCTCACCTGACAACATTTGATTCCCTAAACTGCTGGTTTAGCAGGGTGTCTGCAGAAGTTTGGGGATTCCATCGCGGGTGCCCCATACCTACCTGTATCCATGCGGTTTTGGGGAGGCAGCAGCATGGGAAATGAGGGCACCAGCCCCTCCTGCGGGCCACAGCAGGCTCCCAGGCTGATTTTGAGCCCTGGGTGTTTGTAATGCCCGCTGTGGGGGTCTGGCTATAAAGGTTTATATCCCATGTCCACTGGTTTCTCCTGCATAGCTTGGTAGATAATAATCAGATGGATTTTAAAACCAAAATCCATCTGGGGTAAGGTATGCTTGTAGCCATGTTGCACAGTACATATGTGATAATATGTAATATTATATATAGTATACTGTATATATTATGAGTTATAGACTATAATATATAATATTATATATAATATAAATAATAACACTGCAGAATGCAGGTGTTATTAATCATACCTATGCAGAGGCTGGCAAGCAACCCCAGCTGGCTCCCCGCATTGCGCACGGTATTTGCAGGGCACAAGAGGGGCTGGAACAGAAACCCACCCATTGCACGTGAGAGGTTTGGGCCTTGGTGCTCCGAGTATGAGGAGCCAAAGGGTGTGTCGGTTCCCTTCACATTTGCAAAGTTTTCTGCTATGGGCATATTTGAAACCCCAGTAATCCTGTTTATAGTGGGGGTAGCAGCTGGCAGGTTTTTTGCAGAACACAGGTCCAGAAGGATTTACATTTCTTCTGTCTGTTCGTGCTTTGGTTGCCTGTCTCCATTTCATCTCTGTTTCCCTATTTCATCCCCCCCGTGTTTTTTAGACTCCCCTGTTGTGTTCACACACCCTTTAGTCTAACACTTCTCGTTTTCCATCTCATTGCTCTTGCTCCCTGCCGCATCCCAGCTGCCGAAGTTCACGAAGCAGGTATGTGCTGTGACCTTCCTGAATCCTCCCCATCCTCCCCTTAGCACTGGGAGGAATTCGAGGGTGGTGCAAGAGAAGCAAGACGTGGTTACGTGGCGTTGCCTTTGCTTTCCACATTTCCTCCATAACCTCCTCCTTTGTAGGCTAACGCATTCCTGCCTGACCAAACCTGACTGCCTGAATGCCCACTTTAAGTTGCAAATCTGCTCTGGTCCGTGTCTCCGGAAGCCAGATGCTGGACCTTCAGTTTTTCCCCCATCTGTGCTTTGGAGGAGCTGTCTGCTGCCGTAGCAAGCTCCCTTTCCGACCAGAGCAGGCAAAGCTCCGGGCACAAGGTCCTGGACATTGGCGTGGGTGCTGCGCTGCTGGCACCCCAGGCTCTGCCCTCTCACTCCGTGCACAGTCTGCCATAAAGCCAATCTGCATGATGGCAGAAGGCTGTTACCATGAAACTGAACTCAGAGGAAAAGTCCAGCCTGTACCTGAGCACCCAAGCAATATGTTTTTGTCCATTCATTTCACACAGTGCAGTTATTTTCCGCTCACCTACATCTCAAATTCCTGCTCCTCCTGGCCATTAGTGCATCCCTTACTGGGATTAAACTTTTCTCTCTGGCCTGATAGAGTTTTCAACCTGTGCAATATCAGCCTACGTATTAACATGTCTCTCCCAATGCTCCTTTGCATCCTGTCCTGTGGCACCTCCCACCTAAAGAAGCTCATGAGGAAGGTATGTGAGATGACCCCTGAATCCCCATTGTTCAGAGTAAGCTCTGCTGTGGCCACGAGGTCATAAGGTAGTAAAAGAAGCAGGAGTTAAAGCCAGGCACCTCAGTGTGGAATTGCACTTGCCGCTGTGTTGGTTTTTGTACTCTCTTCCTTCATGTTCTGTTCTGATGTTTGATGTCCTGGTGATGCTACATGGCAATTGCTGCATGAAAAATTAAAAAGAAACTTCTGTAAAGTAGTTTACAGAAGGGAAATGTAAACCTCTTGCAAGGATTGAAAAGCCTCTGCTTTGAGATGGGTTGGGTCTGGCTGTGAGGCTTGTCCTGGTCCTCCATTTGGGGAGGGTCGGGCCTCCGGGCAACCTGCAGGTGTGCCCCGCTGGGTGTGCTGTTCTTACAGCAGCCTCCCCATGTGCCCACGGCTAAGGTTAAAGCCTGCTGTGTAAAGCAACAGGTGATGATTCTGTGTTTTAGCTTTGCAAATGGTTAAAGACGGCTTTCTTCATGTTCGTGCAACGGCGTTTCTAGGCTGCTGTGTCATGGTGGCAAGTGCAGCCGTGTGCCACCAGGAGGGTGCTGGCCTCAGGCTGTAAATCTGCTCCAAGCCTGGGCAGGCAGCAGCCCTGTGAGGGTGCACGCTTCATCCAAAACGGCAGCAGTGTGAGTTTAAGACAAATGCCACTGATATGGCCACTTAAATCAGTTTTATGTTCTTAATACCTCAAACTATCTGCACCCTCCCTTTCAGTAGTGCTTTCTGTATCTGTGTTCATTTTATTTCCCTGCAATATATCCTCAGACTTTTCCTCCCCACTATTTGGTACGAGTGCAAGGTTGTTCTGATGTCTCTAACGCTCTTGTCTTCCTTTGCATTTTGCTCTGTGACTCTTCCCACCCGCCAAAGCTCATGAGGAAGGTATGTGCCGTCATTTGCAAATCCCCCTAGCTCTGTCCAGAGCGGTAATGTGCGCAGGAGTCCTGGCGGTGGCCGAAGAGGAGAGGATGTGAAAGCATCCTCTGGGCACTTGCTGAGAGCTGCTTCGCTTGGTGATGGGCTGCATCAGTTCCCACTGCTGCTCTCGATGCGGCTCCAGTTGGCCTTCCCTGCTGCATGCAGCACTTTTATTTCCCCCCGTGCTCTGATTTTCCCGGCCAGGCTGTCCGTAGGGGTACCGGTTGGTATGGGGATAATGCTCCCCAAAGTGTCTCCTCCCAGCTGGCCCCAGTGCCACATCCGTCGGCCTCCCACCCCGTCACTGCATGGATACAACACCCAGTTTTGCAGAAGCGTGTGCTGACCTGGAGGTGGTTTTTTTTTTTTTTTTTTTTTTTTTTTCTGGTTTAATGTGCATTATGCAAATATGGGGATAGCAGGGTTGCAGTTCTGCTTGATTTTACAATGTGCATTAAATCCCAGATCTGGCAAGGCGGTCTGTGCGATTAGCAAAACAGTACAACATGCTTACCTGAGCATCCTCCCACCACCCAAAAACACCTTACCTTTAAACTGCCCTCCCAGCCCTTCCTTGCATGCCCAGCTAGGCTGTGACCCCATGCTCAGTCCCACGGATCGGGGAGCAGAAATGTGCTCGTGCTCTCCTTCCCATCCCCGTGCGTGCTCCACGCACCAGGGTGGAAATCCTGGCTGCTGGGGAAATCAACGCCTGCTCCCCCGAGCCTGCTGGTTTCTGCAGTGGCTGGGATTTCTATGCACATGAATAAGGACAGGTTGCCTAGGCCCTTTTCACACGTTCAAACCTGTGGACCTGATTTAAACACAAGTTATTCTTTATGTCCGCTGATGGTAGTGGTTTATAACATGAGTATACGTCATTCTCCTGCATTTCTCATCTCCCAGCACCCTCTCTCCTTCCTTTCCATGATTTTGATTGACATCCATTTTCCCCTCGACTTCTCTTTTAATCTTATTAATGTTTTTTTATCCCTTTAACCCCTCCACCCTAGCTAAAAAAAAGTGCATTTTTTGGTTTGTTTTTTAATGATCCTCTCTTTCTTGCTCTAATTCTATTATCTTTCTTTGCATCTCCTTCCCTGCTACTTCCCTCTTAAAGAAGTCCATGAACCAGGTATGTGACTTCTGAATTCCTCTGCGTCAATCTGAAGGGTTATTGTGTGCTGGAAATACAGTTGTTTGGCAATTTCACAGTTGGGTTTTATTCTCAATTGGGACTAAGTGGAAAATTTGCAAACAAAAACCAAAACATTAAAAACAAACAAACAAACAAACAAACAAACAAAAAGAAAATGAAAGCCTTCTTTGGCAGATATTGAAATTTATTTTTATTTGGGTGAAACTAAACATTTTGATCCAACATTTTAGATTTTTTTTTTCTTTCCTCTTGGGAAGAGTTCCAACTTTTGAAATGAAAATTCATTTGGAAATAGTTCTGAAGCATTGGCTTTATGGATAACGTGGACTATATATAGTGCAACACAAGAACAAGAATTTGGAATGAGAGATTGTCACAAGGCAAAAAAAATGAGATAATTTTGCTTCAGAATGTTAATATCAATGCAAGCTTTGGTTGTGAAACTGTTTCAATTTTTTTTATTTTTTTTTTGACCAAAATCTTAGCTGAATTTACATGAGTTTTGAAATATTGAAATGTATTTGGAGCTGTGATTTTGGACACAAAACGATACCAGTAACTCTAATATTATACTCAGGAATTCGAAGATGGTGGAAGGAACTAGATAAAAATACAAAACATTAACGATAAACTGTAACTTGCAGCTTCCTTACACCTTCCATCAATAATACTTTCCTCTGCCCTGTGGTGCATAATAATGAGGATGAGCTAACTGTTGCATGAAAGATGTAATAACGTTTTTGTGAACAAATATTTCCGTGCGTGCACTGTGATGACAGCTGCTGAGTGGCCTCAGAGCCGTCCTCATGCTGAGAGTGGGAACGTTAGGATGTTTATTGTGTGGAAAAGCAGAAATCGAACTTGCAGCACCCTCTGAGCTGTGAAAATGGTTTTGTGCCATTTCGGGCAGCTTTCTTAAATCAGCCATCTCTCAGAGCCGTCCACCCCAGCTGTTCCTCTCCGCAGTCCGCAGAGGGAGACCAGCCTCTTGGTTTCGAGCAGAGCAGCACTGCTCCTGCAGCAGGCAGGGATTGATTTGGTGTGACTTAATGCTTCAACACTTCAACACTGCTCGCACAGCTTCTTGCTTCCCATACTGCCCTTCCCACATTAATGATATTAATCCCTCATTACATGTGGCTACATCATTCCTGAGCTGGGTTTGCACGAGCTGGAGCTCCTTGCTGCCATCCCAGCTGCCCCGTATGTCTCTGCCCCCTGCATGCCTTCCAAAGTCCTGGGCGTTGGTCTCAAGCTCAGGCACACGTATCGGCTTGAAATTTGTGCAAATTAATAACGAAATCCAATTAACAGTCAAGCCATACCTACAGCCTTCCCGTGCTTTCTTTTCCCTGTAACCATCTGTCTGCAACACGAGCAAAAAGGAAGGTTTATAAAGATGTAAGCAGAAGGAGAGCCTCTTGCAGCTCTTCGTCCTGCCTTGTTATTTAGTTTCTGTGCTGTTAATGCCGTCTTTGTCTAATGCATCTCGTGAGTCCCAGCCTGGTCCTGCACAAGGTCAGAGCTATTGCTGTTGTGTTTCTTCCTCTAATTCCTTTACTTTTCTTTGCTTTCCACCTAACCAAATGCACGTGTGTGACATCTAAATTCCTATGTATTAATCTGAAGTGTTCCTGTGCATAGGAATTTGAAGATGTTGAAGAAAACCAGAGTCACAAAGAATCAATCCATTCTTACGATTCCCTAAAATGTATTCTCCCTGTAGGAAACACAGATAACTATTTGTAACTGGGGTGGCACCTTGTAGGAAGCTTAGAAGAGACATTTTAGTGCCCGTGCAAGATTTTAGGGTTGTGACTACACAGCAGCTTGGGCAGAAAGCATTCAAATTCCTTTCATCTTCCTCTCTCTGGCATCCCCTCCCTGTTTACTTCACACTCCACTGTCACTGTTCTCCTCTTCCCCTCTTATTAACGTCCCCTCCCCATAATCTAGTATGCAAATGACACCCCCTTCAGCCTGGTCTTACCAAAGTTTGAGGTGATCCCCTCCTGAATAACTTCTAATTCTCTTATCTTCCTTTCGGATGCTTTTCCCCTGACACTTCCTACTAAATGAAGCCCCCCCTCCAGGTATGTGATTTAACTTCTAAACTCCCCAGTGTCTGTCTGCTGGGACAGCCTGCATGGAGCCAAATACACGCTGACAGGAGATCATGACCAAGCTGTTAATCAGAGCTTGTGCCTCGCATGCATTTGGGGTTGTGGATTTCTCTCCTTGTTTTGCATTGTTTTAGTTTCTTCTTTGAAAATGTTACTAAAAGCCACGGAACACGTATACTATTGTGAAAGAGCAGATCAGCAGAATGCATCCTTGTGGAATGGGTTAAATCCTGTGCCGTAGTATGTGAAGGAGTATTTTTTCCTACAGCAAAAGCTTCGTTTCAAATCTTGGGGCAGAATTTGACCCATTAACTGTACACAGTGAATATAAATACAGTGCAATTTTGCATTATTTTTATGCCTGCTTTGCAAAATATTCAGCAGCGTGTGTACGGCTGAAAAGCAAAATCTGTCCCTCAAATCTGCACTGCTAATCGATTCTTGCTTTGCCAAAACCAGAAGAATGAAATGCAGGCCTGCACAGACTTTTAATCAACATTTTCTTCCTCTGAAGTAATCCATTTGTAAATCTACATTGCAAATGGATGTGAAGACGAGCAATAGATTTATACAGACATCCAGATTGTCTTCAAGGAAGAAAATGCCACGAGCCATAGATCCAGAAAAGAGAACCGAGCTTCTCTAGAAGTTAGCTGCTGCTGCTGCTGAGTTACAGCAGGTATTTCAGGAGGTTTCCAGACCACATCACGTTTATCTCAAATGGCTGGAATGCTGCTGTAGTAAAGGATGGATCCAATGCTTTGAGAGTGCTGACGATGTTCATGTGCATATTTCAAATCGAGGTAGACCTTGGCACATTGTGCTGCCAAGTTGTGCTTTATGCATATAATGCTCCTAAGCTGTTTTATGTATTTATTTATTTATTTAACCATTGCACTATTATCATGAAGCTGCCTGTTTCACCCGACTGAATTCCAATCCCACCCTGTGACTTCTGTTTATATGCTGTTTCAAATGTAATCGATTTATTTCATCTCAGGTTTACTTCTCAACCTCGTTCCCCTCTCCCTTTTTCCTCTCTACCCCTCCTCCCCTTTGGCTCGAAAGCTCTCTTGCTGTGTGAAATAACAGGTTTCTCGTTCTCATTCTCTTATTTTCCATCGCACCTTGTTCCATGACACTTCACACCTGAAGTTCATGAGCCAGGTATGTGATATGACTTCTGATTTACTGCGTGTAGTTGCAACATGAGTGTGCGCGTGTTGAACAGGAGTCCTGGGTTGGTAGAAGAGAACAAAACAAGAGAAACAAATATTAACCACAATGATCAATTGCAGCCCTCTTCTCCTTTAATCTCCATGCTTACTACTACTTTAACCTTACAGCACCTTTAACTCCCTACAGCCTCTCCAGATACCTCTTCTCCTTGCCTTAATTCACTAATTCCTTTATTTTTCCCCCCCTTCACGCATTCCCTGGTCTCTTCCTCAGGCTTCCAAGAGCTTTAAATATCTGTTCTTTTTTCTTCTTCTTCCTATCTCCTGTCTTTCCATCGCTGCTCACACCTCGACACCTGCAGAAGAAGCCCCTGAAGAAGGTACGTGGTGCCTCTAAAGACCCTCACCCTTCTTCTCTTTCAGTGCTGGGGAACCCGTGTTAAAAATACCGACCTTTTTCAAGAGCACAGATAGCACGGGAGGGAAATGGCCTCTCTGGACGGCTTTGGGTGAACATGGAGAAAAGGGTTGTCTGCTAGCCAAATCAAACCTCCAAAATGCACTGGAGCTTCATGAAACAGGCAGGGCACTGCAGATGCTGCAGGTCTCAGCCTCACTGCAGTGCCCTCAGGCTTTTTGTTGTTCGAAGCTTGTGGGTCAGTACGTCTCTTGGGATATATGGTGGTCCTGACTAGATAACAGCCCACAACGTGTGGTTGAGAAGGGCTCAGAACTCCTTCTGTTGTGTGTTCTAGGCTGTTTTCAGAAAGGGCTGACGTAGTTTGTTGTTGTGGACAGACAGAAGTGAGCGACAAAGAGAGAGAAGTGAGAGTCCCTAGCTGATGGCCTAGGGACCTGAATGCTTTGTTCCCATGCACATGAGAGTTTTGCTCTTTGGATACACAAGTCCAGACAGTTTGGGGTTTGGTTATGAGGCTGAATCTGCATCTATTGCTTTGTCCTTAGTTCCACATAACTAAAGCTGCAGCTTTCATAGCAGACGTTCAGGAAAGTCTTCGGAAGGATGGTTAATTTTTATCATGTTCTCATAAAACCTGCTATTGACTCCTTACAGGATGACTTTAGTGATCAGAACTGCAAACTGCAGAATCAGCTAGAAAATCAAAACTTTTGTCAGGTACAAAGCTGAGTTTGGCTTATAACTTGACATGCCCATGTGTGCTGGGCAATGTGGGATGGTGTAAATTATAGGACACACCTTTACGTGCTGCAAACTGGTAGACCTGTAATTCAGCTCTGGACCTACCCAAATTTCATGATTTTGATAGTTCATGATCTGGCATTTTTGTATCAGGATGTGACACTGTTTTAAGTCCACTCGTTTCCAGCTAAAACTTCACAGCTGGCAAATGTACTGCCTCTTATCACTCCTTCATATTGTTGTGTTGCTGTTGTAAGGAGCTAGACACCCTTCTCTTTATGTTCCTCCCCATTATCCCATCTCCAGAGAGCCCCAGGTTCCTAGCGTAGCGGGGAGGGAGTGAGGACAGTTGCTCTCAGGACAACAGCGCTGGTTGTGGATTGACTACTGTGCTTCTTTTCTTTTGCTTTCGTCCTTCAACCTACAGCTGATGAAGAAGGCGGATACTACGATGGTAGCTCGGTGTTGTCGTAGGACAACAGAGTCATCTTTCTAACATCTCACTCTTTTTCTTCGTTTGTTTGTTTTTGCTCCTCACCTCATTTTAAACTCAGGAACTGGGCCAAAACATCTCTGCCGCAAAGAATCACTCACTGTGTATATCCAGTCACTCCCGGGGGGATCCCTGTCATGTTGAGAAGCCTACACATCCCCACTAGGAGGGCAGATTGTGAAAACCCAGCTCTAGAAGCTTGTTCTTCTTTTTTTGTAGATAGATCCTGTTGTATCATACCCTTTCATTAGCAAAATGTCCCTATCCAAATAACCAGGAAAGTCTCTCAAATCCCAGAGGCATGATTAAAAACAGAAGCTGGGCACTGTGTGGACATGCCTTTCCCACCCAGCCTGGAAAGTCATGCTCTCCAGGCTTGAATTTGCAGATATTTAAACTTCTGCTCCAGTCATGCACTTAAAATTGGGCTTAACATGGAGCATCTGAATAAATTTATTCAGACTGATGTGTCGTAATTTTTACATTTTGCTTAAAAGAGTGTGCTCTTCAACACTGGGTCAAATAGTCCCTGGAACACATGGGTGGGAACAAGACTTGTGGAAGGACCGAATCTAAATGTACATGGGGTCAGTTTTGCTCTGGTGTGTGGGCAGATAAATTACTGTCCCTGGGCCAAATCCAAAATCATTTTCAAGGTATAGAAAGCTCTCGTGGACTTTGAAGGCTTTGAGGTAGCTCAGTTGTGTTCAGATGACCCCAACCCCTAGAACACCTGGCCAGCTGTTTCCAAAGACAAAGCCCAACACCCCTTGAAACTACCTTGCTTTTTCTGTATTTTCAGGCTTTTTTTTGTTTGTTTGTTTTCTTTTTCAGTTTTAGGGAAATCCTCTGAGGACCTTTCAGAGACCCTGATGCAATTTTCACTTCAGAATGGGATCTTTCCCTCTCTTTCTTTCTCTGGTTTTTCTCTTTCTTTCCTTTTATTTTTTTCAATAGTGTATTGATTTTCAAGGACAGACTGTGAGTTAGAGAAGCTGCTTGTCAGAAGTGGGATGGAGGAGGAGGGTGTTTAGGGATTTCTGGATGAAGCAAAGGCAGGTCAGATGGATTCACAGAAAGGGGAGCATTTGCGGGAATGTCTCACAGACTGGGCAGGAGAAGTGGGTATATTTTTGGTGGTGTGTGTTCTCCAGGAGCCAACCCTTTCGGAAACCAGAAACTAAGAGACTCTTTCTAATTGCCATGTCAGTGAACTTGGATTTCCAGTGGTTCTTGCCTTGTTTTGGCAGAGTTGTATGTGGGGATTTTGTCACAGCCCCATGCTTCATGGGCAGAATGCGCAGAATATCAGTCAAAATCCACCAACAGGAGCAGGAATTTGCTACAACAATTCCTATGCGTCAACAAATTTTGGCCCAGTTCCTTGACTAAGTGTCTTGAAAGATGGGGCATCTCAAAACAAATCACATCCCTGGGCTCCTTTTGGTGCATACAGTATGGACCATGCTGGATCATGCACTGCAAAGGACAGGTTTATTACTCTTCCTTTTTTTTTAATAAATGCTTCTGTTTCTTTGTTATCCTCTTTTCTGGTTTTCTGGAGGTACCTGTAAATATCATAGCTACAATTTCTTTTTCTCAAGAAAACTAACTAATCTTAATTTTATTTTGGCAATTGTTTGTTGGTTTAATTATGTGTAAAATGCTGATTTGTTAGCGGCTGAAGCCAAATTCACCCAGTCATTGACAGACAGGTGTCAATCCTGGCAGCCAAGGTCAACAAAAAAAATCCGTCATTTCCTGTGTTCTTTTTCTCTCTGTGAAGTGTTACTAATTGACAGCTTTAAGTTAAACAGGAGTGTTTCTGAAAATTATCTGGGTATGGCGTGAGGGAAGGGAATCCTGTGTGAATAACATCCCTGGTAGACTGGTTAATCGTGACTACTTTTCCTCTTTCCAGATCTAAAACAAAACAATTCAACTTATATTTTAAGAAGCTCACTGGTTATTTTGAAAAGCAAAACAATTAAAAAAATAACCAGAGAAATATAGAAGTGCATTTTTGCCTAATAGTATTTTTCTTCAGGAGCGATTCATGGTTTCCTTTATATGAGTGCTCTAAAACACTTTTCTAATTACTTGCTGTTTATTTTATTAGCATTGCTTTGGCATTTAGAGGCCTCAGCTGAGATATGTTTTGGTAGGCAGTGGTCTTGCAGTAAATGAGGAAAGTGTCTACTTCCAAAATTTCATTACTGAAATTGATATGGGAAAGTGTGAGACAAAGGAAAGCTTGGTTTCTGATCTCTTTTATTCAACTCTCCCATCTTTTCTCTTAATTATTCCAGTTGCCTATTTCCAGTCATCTCCTCCAGTTTTGATTATCCAACATCCTTGCAAGCATCTCCCCTAAATATTTTTCAGTTCCAGTTTTTCTGTTTATTCCCTTATAATATTTGATTTTATTTTATTCTACTCTGTTCCACTCGCTATTCCCAATTTCCTCCATCAGTCCCAAAATAGATGGATGCAAATAAGCACTTGAAAAAATCTAATAGCATTCTGTATCATGATATGGATAACCAGGCTCATGCAGCCGCTCCCGAGGGAGGCTGGTTTTAATTTTCCTTTACTAAGCTGCCTGTTTTTACCAGATTCAATAGGCTGTGAGCTTTTTATTTCAGTTCCTCCCACTGAACCAACACAGGGAGAGTCTTGTACAGCAAAATCCAGCATCTCTGAAAGTTCAAACGTAGCGTGTGGTTATGAAAGTCGACCTGAGTCCCTGTGAGACGGGGCCAGAATAAACACGTAGGTTTAATTCACTTCTGTTTGTGAGACCGACAGTGCTGAACTTAGCGGCATTACACTAGGGCTAACAGCTGAAGTTCAAAAAGCAGAGCAGGGAGGGGGACTGATCGCAAGCACAAATGTTAAGCAAGTAGCTCATAGGGCAGCACATTTCTGAGAGCCAGGGAAAGGTCACTTGTGGCAGGGGGACACCTCTGACTGCCGCCGGGCCCAGAGCTGGCAGCCCGTGATGGTTTAGCCTTCCTACCAGGCCATTATACCTTTCCTGGAGGTGCGGAGAGCATCACGATTAACATTTACAGGAATTTGACATGTACCTCAGCAGGAGAGGATGCTCACTAAGAGAGGACTGTCTTGGCAGGCTGGGTTTGAGGGCCACCACACCGTACGGAAGAAACATCCTCCCTGTGGCACCAAGATATCTCAGGGTTACGTGCCCTAAGCTATCTTACGAGCCAGTGGGCATAGAGAAAATGTGTGGCATCAGGCTTCTTCCCTCCTGGCCCCCAAGTGAGGCACTTAAGCCAAACCTATTTATCGTTGACGCCACTCTGAATTCAGGTTAACTTCAGCGAGGGAAGTGCTGATTGAAAAAGGCAATGTTTTCTTCCACCCTCCAGCCCAGCTGTCCTCCTTGGAGCTTTGGTCAGGACGGTTTGAGAAAAATAATTCAGCATTTACATGAAACCATTGCCTACCAGATGCTACGTTTGGGATTTTTATACAATCTCTTGATTCTTTTCTGCCTAATTCTGTTTTAAGGGTAAAAAAGACATTCTCTCCTAGCAGAAAGGGTTGTGTGAGTGTGTGTGTTTCTTTTGGAAGTATGTGCGATTTAACCAGTTTCTTTGGGATGTTTCCCCTAAGATTGAATTTCCCTTCCCTCCTTTTACTTTAGCAGCTGGCATGATCTCTGTTGTTCTAACTGTTCTCCCTCTTTTTCCCTTCCTGTTTTGCTCCATGCTTCCAAATACAGAGGAGAAGCCCAGAATAAAGTAAGTATGAAAGGCAGGGGGTTTCAGAACCCTGGGATCGTTTTTATCAGATCTAGCAGAAGCACGTACAGTTTCTGTTAGGCAAATGGCCATTAACCTTTGTGCAACCCTCCCTCGTGCAACATCCAGGCGTTCCTGCATGCCTTTCCAGGCTGTCTGCTCCTGCCAGAGGACGCCTTAGCAGTAGTTACTGGCCAGGGTCTTAAGATCAATTCCTGATGGAGTTGATGAAATTGTCCAAGTCTCACAGCTTTGTATGGAAAGGAGGTGGCTCTGCAGTAAATTCTTTGTGAGAGCTCATGGCTGGGAAGCTGCCCATCCATCCAGGGCTGTGGACAACAGGAAGGATGGCAAATGTTGGGCAGGGCTGGCTAGAGCTTAACGGAGGTTTCCTAAGGACCTTCCTTTCCCACTGCCCTAAATGCCCAGAACTAAGCATGCAGCACTGCACCGACAGCCTTGGGGGCCACCATGTACCTGTGTGGTAGGGAATGACCACAGATTTTGGGAATGGAAAGGGTTTTTAGGGGCATCTCCCCGTCCTGCACAACCTTCCATGAAGTTCACAGGTCCCTAGTGCTTTCTGGAGTAGTTTTCAGTTGACTTGCTGATTCACACCTCTGCATCTCCATTAACATTTCTCCTTGTCAGCATCATTCCCAAGGGCAGATCAGTTCAGAACCTGCTCTTTAAAAAGCTGACTACTTTTTAACAAGAAAATTCTTTTTTTTTTTTTTCCTTGTCTCTCTGCAGACTAACTGCTCCTAAAATACCCGAGGGTGAGAAAGTAGATTTTGATGTAAGTATTCCTGAGGCTGTGTGTGTTTGTCTGTCCATACCTGTCATACACATGTGGAAACCCACATAACTCCTCCTGTATTAGACATAGCTGAGGACAAAGCCAAGGACAGAAAGATGGCTGCTTTGCTGCCTGTTTTCAGTGAAAGGCTACCCTCTGCTTCCTGAAGCCCTCTGGATATATTTGTTAATAGGATCAAGCTAAAATACTATTTATTTATTTATTTATTTATTTTTCCCTCCTCAAATCTTTGAAGCTAACACATGAAAAACAGAGAAAGAGTTTTAGGAGCTCTCATATCCCCTGTCCCACTACTGTAAATGGTTTGAGACTTACAGGGCTGATTGAAATAAAGCAGGTCTATGCTTAGCTGTTGCTGAGAAACTCTACCTGAAATGACAACAAAAGTTAACAATAAACAGAGATCCAAATGATTTTATAGGAAGCTGATAGAAAAATGAAGAACTTCTGGTGTCAAAAGTCTCCGCAGAAATGTCTGTTGTACCCAAAATGCAGGGATGTTTTCTCAGTAAGATTCATATCCCAGCCCTCAAGCTGAGCTCTGTACCTACAAAGAGGAGGCAGCTAAGCAAAGCCAGGGATAAAATTCAGTGTAGGGAAATAGAAGATGTGGATCCTGCTCCCTGCTGGTCTCCTGGCTGTCACTTGGATGAGTCTCTGTCTCTGACCTGCACCAAGAGCCACTTAAGCTAATCCATGGATAACCACAGACACTTCCTGCCTTTGTTTCTGTGCATGAAGGTGGGGTGCTGGGAGTCTCCAGGGCACAGTCCCGGAGCAATATGGGCTTGCCTAAAGCTTTCTCCTGTTCTTCTAGGACATCCAAAAGAAAAGGCAGAACAAAGATCTGATTGAACTGCAGGCCTTGATCGACAGCCACTTTGAAGCCAGGAGAAAGGAAGAGGAAGAGCTGGTTGCCCTCAAGGAGAGAATTGTGAGTTCTTGTACTGCTTGTTCACTGTGCTAGACTGAGAGATCTGGATGAGAAGTTGAATCCATTCATCCAGTCACTTCGGTAGAAAACTGAGTTGTCATGCATAGAAATGATAGTTCATGCCATCCCTAAATGGTTTCTTCCCACCTCTGCCCCCTCTCTCTGCCCAGTTTTACAGCTGGGAATTGCAGGTTAGCCCCATCCTCCATGTCCTGGCAGGGGAGCAAGTGGCTCACTCCCTGCATACCAAAACTCTCGGTGCTGGCGGGGTAATATGGGAGGTAGATGAAGTCACAGTGATGGCTCCATGCCTCTGTCACCACTTCTTGCAGGAGAAGCGCAGAGCTGAAAGAGCAGAGCAACAGAGAATCCGGGCTGAGAAGGAGAAGGAGCGTCAGGCGAGGCTTGCGGTAAGTGTCTTTGTGTTTGTCTCTTTGTCTCAGCATCACACTGGAGGAGATCTGATGCTGAGATCTGCATCTCAGAGAAGAAATGACCACCCTCTTAAAGCAAGGGTGGGACATGGGAGTTGCCAGTTCCCCTCAACACCTTATCCGATCACGTTCCCTGCTGTGACTCTGGTTGCTGGAGGAGCTGTGGGTCTCCCCTCGAGTAACGTGCTTCTGTGTGCTGCACTCCACAGGAGGAAAAGGCACGCAGAGAGGAGGAAGATGCCAAGAGAAAGGCTGAGGATGATCTCAAGAAGAAGAAGGCTCTGTCCTCCATGGGTGCCACATACAGCAGCTATCTGGCAAAGGTAAAAAGCATGGATCAGTGGAAGAAATATGAAAGCACTAAACCACCATGTTGACAGGGGACTGTCTTTATTATAAGTCAAGAAAAAAGCTTGACTTTCCTTCTTCTGGATCCCTAGTGGCTTGTCTTACATTCTCCATCACTGAATTTACTTCATTCAGCCTGAAAGCAGTCTGACATTAATTATGTTCTGAGAACAGGCTGACCAGAAGAGAGGGAAGAAGCAAACAGCTAGAGAGACGAAGAAGAAGGTCCTGGCCGAGAGGCGCAAGCCCTTGAACATCGATCACCTGAATGAAGACAAGCTGAGGTAACATGCCTAAATGCACTCACTGTAATGTAATCCACTGAAATTTGCTCTTACTGTCCTGGGGTTTTCTCCAGTGAAAGAACGAGGGAGAGGAGGGGGCCTTCCTTGAAATTCATCAAGCGACAACATTAAGTTCTGCCTTTTCTTGATCTGGAGAACAGAGGGAAATGGGATGGGGTATTATTGAAATGGCTTGGTAGCCATCTAGCCATGCTGTTGGTATAGCTCCATTAGCCTCTCCTTCTAATTAAGATAAGCCATCTACTGGACTAGGTACAAACTCTAAACCCAGCTCTGAGATAGCTGAACAAACCCTCAGACTGGGATCTGTATTACAACAGCATTCCCATGGTGAGTTAGAGCTGCTAAGGTACTGGTACGGATATCCACTGAGGCTGAAGGCTTGGAGGCCAAGTGATCTGGTGCAGAGCAGTCTTCAGATGACAGCCTGGACTCTACACCCTGGAGTTTACATGTGACTGAAGGACCAGGCTGGCTCACCTTGTCCCTGGAATGGATGAGATTACACAATGGCAGCTGCTCTGCTCATCTCTGGGGCATTCAGCCTTTATTCCTTCTCATCTAATTCCCCTGGACTCTTCCTTTCATTAAGAATTAGGGGGAAAATTAAATCTGTCAGAAATACATTAGTGCGTGGTACACACAAGAGTGCAAGGCTAAAAGATTCTCAGGTGAGAAGGTGAGAAACGTGCCCTTGACTAGCTTTCAGAGGTCAGTAGCTTTCAGAGGACAGAAGAGGTTTGCAGGATAACATGTGAACTGCACTGAATAAAATGCAAAAAGTGACGTGAAAACTAGAAAATACAGGATGTGATGTGTTTCTCCTATTGCCTTCTCCCCATAAACACACAGGGACAAGGCTAAGGAACTGTGGGACTGGTTATACCAGCTGGAGACTGAAAAGTATGACTTTACAGAGCAGATCAAGAGGAAAAAATATGAGGTGAGTTAAAAAGCCATTTTTCTAGTGGCACTAGGTCCAAAACGTAAGAATCTCTGAGATTGTTCTGGCAAAAGCCATGCAATGGCAATAAGATTTGGTTCTCAAGCGCACCTTTTGGAATATTTAAGCAGAAGGCACCTGGAACTACAGTTCCCCTAATGTACTTGGTCTGGATTTCACGTTTTAGGCTGAAATTGTATAGACCACTCTCAAGGCTTTCAGTCCTTCACAGAAAGCCAATCCTTATGGAAAATGAACCCACTCAAACACTTCTTGCTCATTCTTGTTTATCTGTAGGTAACCGTGTTACAAAAAAAAAAAAAAAAAATCAAGCACACTCTCAATTCGTTCATCTCCATTGCAAAGTAATATTTTTAAACCTATCTTCAACTTCACATTTGAACGTTTTAAGTTTTATTCCTGTCCCAGACGGATTCCCTGTGGACTGAGCTCTCTGGAGTTACTGAAACCTGTCTCCAGACAGGAGCACCTGACTGCAGTGTCATAGGGTAACACAAAGTGGATGGCTTTCCTTCACAGTCACAGTCTGCAATCCTCTACACCAGGTTCCAGTGGCTGAGAAATCCTACTGGATCTCTCTCCGTCTTACTCTCCTTTCAATTCCCAATCCCACAGACACACTGACAGGGAATGAGCAACACCAACGTAACTATCTCAATCTCTCTTAGATTTTAACAATGCGTTGCAGGCTGCAGGAGCTTTCCAAGTTGTAAGTACAATGAACTTGCCTGTGTAACAGCAGCAGCAAAGGCTACCAAATGCATGAGCCTGCCGCATGGTCAGAGGCCAGGTGCCAGAGAGAAACTGGCACTTGGCTCAAAGTGCAGAGGGAAAAGAGAAAATGAATCTTGTACGTCTCCCTTCACTTCCTTTTTCTCTCCCTTTCTGTTCTTTGAAAAGAGATGAAGTGATTTAGGAGAAGAGTCAGGGTCCAACAAGGATGCAGGTAAAGAAATGCAACCCACGCAGGCCACCACTGAAAATAATTCTCTATCCAAATGTCCGGTTGTATTTGCATAGGAGAGCCACCCTGATGCACCTGAGATACATGCAGAAGCTTAGGGATGCACAAGTAGCATCTTGGGCTCCAAGAAAAGAATAATATGGGGTGTGGAAGATTCTCCACCTTGTGGCCACATGCTAACTCAGACCTAAAATACTGGAGAAGGCTAGTTTAAGGATAACATGAGGCACAGCAGGAATTAAGGCAGTGGCAGGGGAGACATACGTGCTGTGGCATGAGGCCTCTATAAAGACAAAGAGATTGGTGGCTGATGAAGAGAATCAAGGACACAAAGTGCAAAGAATTGCAATGTAGAAGGAAAATGCACAGCTGAGATGTGAGAAGAAAAATTGGAGAACAAAGGGAAGATGACAGCAGGAAAGGAAAGTGAGGGGAAAGGTAAGTGCAAGCAGCAAAGGGAATGAAGGAGACAAGCAAGGACACAAGGGAGAGACAAAGGAAGGAATTGGGACACGCAGGAATGGAGCTGTTCTTCAGCTCTAGTGTCTGCTGCTCTTTGGTGCTTCCTTGAAGAGTGTGTTATGGTCACTATGGCAAGGTTGTCAGTGAAGGTAAGTCTTAAGTCTCTGGGTCAAGCTGAAGACACAGCTGGTTCTCCTCCACACCTGGAAAAAATACTGAGTTGCAATAAACAATTTAAAACTGCTGCAGCAGATAAAACTTCCACGAGTAAGTACAAAAGCAACCGATCTGCTGATCTTTCCTTCTTGTGTTGTCTTGTTCCTGCTAATGTTTCAGTCTCTCGTTTCTGTTTGCCATGGAAAGACATGAGATAGGAAATACCGACTGTTGGGCCAGCCTGGGTGTATGACTTTTTTTTTCTCATTTCGCATGTGGTGAATGTCAAATGCCACTTAAAATATTGAAATGTTGGGTCATCAGTTCTCGGACATGCAGAGGCAGTGGAGAATTTTGAATTACAACAACAGCAGAAGCAAAGCATACGTTCTGGCAAGTGCATTTTCTAACCCAAGGAAAATTAGGTAGAACCTAGGTAGAGCCTCCACTTGGATACAAACAAGAAGGTGAAGGGAAAAAGAACCCTACTTCTTCGGGGCTTGTCTGCTATCTGGAAGTCCTGGGATTTCAGGAGGGAGTCCAGGGCTATGGGTCAGGATTGAGATGCTAAGTCAGGCCACAATATGCAGTGAAAGGTAGGTGTTTGCTTTTCCATGCTTCAGGTTGAAAGCTACAGTTTATCCATGGTAAGCCACATCTTTGCTTCATCTTGTCAGGAGCATAGTGGCTGGAAGTCACCACCAGAGCTTGAGAAGATGTTCAGAGCCCCCACTCCAACCTTTTCCTCTGTGGTTGCTGAAGCTCTCCTTGAATATTGCCATCTTCAGCCCCTTTAAAAGTCTTCCTCTCTTATTAGATGAGTGGCTAGGAAGATGGTGACTGCTGCAAGCTCCTCACCTCCTGCTCTGACAGCCAACAAAGGAACTCTGGCAAAATGTGTGACCTGCATTCTTGAGGTCCCCATCCAAAGTCCACCGAAGCTCTTTAAGCTTACACTTTTCCTAATGTGTAGTAGGGGAAAAGTAAGATGAGGTCAATGCATATGGGGAGATGAGGCCATCCAACAGCTTTCCAGCTGGCCAAGGTGAGAGTCATTTGAGTTCACTTGTCTGCAGTTTGACATGTGAGTTCACAATAAATTAATTCATATGGATTGGGATTCTACTAATAAGGGTTATAAAATTCTAGCTCATCTTTCCCTTGAAATGTGAAATTAGTTCGAAGATTTATTGCCAAGGAGCAACATTTTTCTCCTTCAAGCAAGGGTGAGCTTTTATTTCAAAGGAAGTATAAATTCCTATCGCAGGCACCTGTTTCCAGCTCTTCAGCAGGTAAAACTCTTCTCTCAGTGAGGGAACAAGGTTTCTTTATCTCTAAAAACCCTGGTCATGTATGTTGTTTTCAGATTGTCACCCTCAGGAACCGGATTGATCAGGCTCAGAAACAGTAAGTACCCATATCCCCTCCTAGCTCCTGGCTGGGGATATCTTCTCAGTGTTCAAAGTAGTCACTTCAGCCTCAACACCAACATTTTCTTGCTGCAATGAAATGAGGCTAAAGATAGAAGGGTAACTCCCATCCTGCCTCATGTTGAGAAAATGAAGGGGAAAATGAAGTGAACATAACAGCTAGTAAAGAAAAATTGTGTTTCTTCACACCATGTCTGCAAAATCTCCATCTGCTAATTGCTGGGGTTTTCAAACACCTGACTGAGGTGCTTTGAAAACACAAGGGGAGACAACCCTTGTTTATGAAGGGTAAACAAGTGGTTGCTGAGAATGGTGTGTAACAAGACTAACATCATGTTGTGAGTTCTTTTCACTCATCTCTCTTCTCCCACTTTCCTTCTCCATATGACTTCTATTTAATTAGGTTTTTTTCCAAGTCTTATATCTTTTACTATTCCACATCTTTGCAGTGAACTTGGGTGGTGTCATGGTTTGTATGGGTGTTGCTGCGCTTTTGAGGGGCACTGCCACACCACCCACAACAAGCTGTACCATTAATGCATATTTGTTCCCCCTAAAGACATGGCGCAGTCTTAGTGCAATAGGAGAACATTTGAAAAGGTTGCACTGGGAAGCCCGCAGCTCATGAGATTTCTGCGTATTTGCATTTCTATCCAAAACAGACTGTAGCATTCCAAAGCAACGTCTGCTGATGTGTTATACAAGGATCAAGTGATCCTTTTGCTTCACACTGTTATTAAGTCTCCTTAAGCACATTCTAAAGGTTAGGCATAACATCAAACATCACAGGCGTTTGTGGAGATAAAAGGACTCTGCCTTCGTTTGAGGAGCTATACAGTTCCTCTACTGGATTTCGAACTTGTGGGAAGTCTGCCAAAAAGGGACACTGAGGTGAATTTTAAATAAGCAGAAAACATTCGACCATCTCTAATGCAAAGGGTCAATTTTTCAAATAGATCAAGTCTAACTTGGTCAAAAGGTAAAGTATCCACTATGTGTACGTCTGTGTCACTGTGTTACATCCTCGCATAAACACGGCTAGTGCTCTTGAACAAATGGGGCAGCACTACAAAAACCTCCCCAGATGTGTCTTCGTCATCTTTCTCTGCTCTCTGGAGGAATCAGTGGTTCCAAAGCAGGCCTCCTTGTTGATGGCAAGGCCCCAACATGTCATGCCTGTCCCCCCAACCCCATGCTCTTCTGTGTCAAAGACATGCCCGCAGTTTGCATGCGCTTTTGTTCAAGAAGCAGCCTCTTCATCCTATGTGTGAGATGGAAGGGTTTGGTGGTGTGCTGTGCCAAGGTTTTACCTATGGGAGCCAGTTCAGAATCTAACCTGACTAACTTCACGCCTGGCCCCTCTCTGGCTCCAGGCGTGCCAGTTTCTCAGACAGAAGGTAAGTGGCTTGCATGCAGGATTGCCCTTCTGTGTGCAAGAAGATACTGTTTGGAGAAAGTTTGCTTTGCGTGGGGACTATAGCTGGACTGCTCCCACACATGCTATAAGCAGGATGGGAATACTGATGTGAGGGGTGACCTAAAAAGTCCGCACAGTTTTGGTGACTCTTGCTCTCATGACGCAAGGAAGTAGTCACTCTGGCTGTGCTAGAGCAAAGCAGTTCTTAGTTGTATATAAATTACTGTTCAGCGTTTTGTCTCCACATCCACTTTTTTGACTAGGGCATCTAGGGGACTTGACTAAAGCTCTCTGATGAGGAGGAAGTTTTCTCCAGAAACAGATCTAAATCCTAAAATCCAGATCAGAGCAAATTTGAATTCAGGAAACATCAAATCTGTGCTTGGATAGGTTTGTCACTTAGTTTTGAGATCACACAGACTTGTGTCCTATTAATGCAGGAATCTGGAAGGGTCCACCTTTCAGGAATGCACATCCTAGCCTTTCGCTAAGAGCCTGAGGTGGAACCTCTTTCTACAACATCTGCAATGTTTTTCTCAGGATGTGCTCTATAATGGATATGCCCAACATGTGAAAAGTAAAAGCTTGATGCTAAGATGAGAGTCAGAAATGAGTAGTGGTCACAGTGGACCAATTCTTTCACACTGACATGTTTTTCTTTCATTTTGTATTGTAGCAGCAAGAAGGCAGGAGCCAAGGGGAAGGTTGGTGGGCGCTGGAAGTAAAGAACCAGGCAGGATGGCCCCTAGCAACGTGCCGAAACGCTGCTGGTCTCCTCTTTCTTCCTTCACAAACCACTTGTGTTCCCGTGCCTCAGCGATAACAAAAATTGCAACATCAGCCTGGGTTGGCTATTGCTGCTGCTTTTCTTCCTTTTCTTCCTGGAGGGGTCTGGTGGCTTCCTCAGCCAAAAGGAAGCAAGTTCCCTGCGGAACGGAGGTGACTCCTTGCTGGCATCTTCAATTCCTGCTGAGCGTGTCCTTTACCCTCCTGATACCAGCCCTATGCTGTCCTGTAGATTGCTGTGTACAAATCTCTGGATTTTGTAAATAAAGCACAACCAGTACCTACTTCAATGACAGCTTTCTGGAATGGTGTTTTGAAATTTTTTTTTTAAATGGCATTTGGGAGTTGGACCTTAGCTATCCTTATTTAATATTTAATGCAGTCCTACAAGTGGAAATGAGGTTTGGCGTCATTAACAAAAAAACAGGACTGGAGGCCAGTTTTACAGGCCCCATACAGGCAAATAAGGAAAGCCAACTCTGTTCTGGGGGATCTCATAATCTGTGGGACAGTCTGGATGCCAAAAGTACTTGAAACAAACTTAGAAGTTCGAGTGATGAATGGAATCAAAGAATTGGGTGTAAAGGAATGAATTCACAGGTGGCATAGTTTTCAGTATGCAACATTTCTTAAAAGCAGATGTTACAGCACAACACAGAGCACCGTTAATTCAAATATTACACTAAAATGTTTATTGAAACACTTAACCTACATATAGTATTAAAATCCAATGCGAAGCCTGAATTACTGTTATTTCTATGTAGATGTCAAATGGGGCCAGGGACACAAAATGGCTGCCACCAAACTCAGGCTGTGAGCTGTTGGTTGCATGGGGTCTGCTGTTCACTTTGCTGACCTTAGAAGCCCCTGGTTGGAAAGAAGCCTACTGGAGGCTTCCCACCAGGCTTCCTACCAAACTTCTGGCCTTCCCTGGTGCCAGCTTACACACTCTGGTTCACCAGTCAATGAGGAAAAGAAAATCATGGTGGCGTCCCACCCCACAACATGAAGTCAAGGTAGCAGCACAGGCAGTCAGGTGCTCAGAGATGGCTTCCACAGCTCTTGCAGAGCTGCCACCCTGCGCCCCCGACACCTCCTGTCCCTCCCACCCCTGGCTTGTCGCTGTCCCACACTTTGGGGCTGCGTTTCCCGAACTGCCTCAACGACGCCATTTCGCAGCCACGATTCCCGCCCCTTGCCCCGTGCCTAGCGCACCCCGAGCACCACATCCCCTCGTGGCGACGGCGAGACCCGGCTGCCCCCTCCAGGGGCCAATGAGGTGGAGACCACCACCCCAAAAAAAAAAAAAAAATAAAAACACAAAAACCACCCTCGTCGCCCCTCCGCTCCAGCAGAGGGCGAGAGCGGGAGCCCCTCCATGGCGGCGGCGCTTCCGGGCCTGGCCGCGGCCATGGCGGCGGGCGGCAGGCGGGCTGTGTGAGCGGGGCTGGGCGGCCGGGGAGGGACGGGGACGGGGTCGGTGGTCGTCGGGCCGCCGGCCGGTGGTTGACGGGCGTCCTCTCCCCGCAGGTACCCGCTGTTCCAGCTGGGCGGCCCCCAGCTGCGGATCTTCCGCCCCAACTTCTTCATGCTGGCGGTGCGGCCCGGCGTGCCGCAGCCCGAGGACACGGTGCAGTTCCGCGTCTCCATGGAGTGAGTGCACGGGGAGGGCGGCCGGAGCCTGGCCGCGGGGTGCCCAGGGGTCCCCGCCGCTTCTGGAGCATCCCCCTGCGCCCAAAGGCCCTCCCCGTGGCTGAAGGAAGGGTATTGTGCAGCAGGGAGAGCTTTCAGGGCGCTGGTTTAAGTAGGAGCTGTGCTTGGCTCCTCTCGGGGTGCTGTGAGGCTCTGCCTGCCGCGAGGTGGGGGTAGGAAGAAGGGAGAGGTGGTGGAGGTGACCTGGAGGAAAAGAGGTGGTGTCCAGGTGCTAGTTTTGCAGTACTCCTTCGTCCTGTCTGCTCTGCTTCTACACATAAAGGCCCACGTGCCTGCAGCAGGTCCCAAAAACGTTAGAAATTAGGTTCAGAAGCTTAGAACTGATTTTTAGCATGGGCAGTCAGAAAGCTGACCCTGGCTCTCTGAGTACAGCAAATACCTCATGTTTTGACTGCTGAGGTGCTAGAGAATAAAATGTTTAGCATTATTTCAATTTATGGGCTATGAATTGCTGTAACAGCATATGATCTATGTTGGGTTTATACATTTGTGCGGTGAAGCTACCTTGTTTGAAAGGGGAAGATGTATCTATTCCAGACTATCAACTTGCCTATAAATACTGTGGCTCTGTTCTGAACTTAGTTAAGTATTTCTACTTTTCTTTCTTTCTTTCCCCAAAATGTTTTCTTGTTGCCTAGAATGACAAAAGTGGATATCAAGAATTACCTTGAAAAAATATATAATGTGCCAGTAGCTGCTGTGAGGACCAGAATACAGTATGGTAAGTGCAGTTGAGTAATTCAAAGGGATAAATGCAGTTTACCTTTTCAGCCAGAAGAGGCTTTTCATGTCAAAAGGTCCGGTAGCATTCTACAAACTTTAGTTCCAGGTTTGTTGCTGGTGGCAACTTCCAGCTCAGTTCTTTTTATTATTGTTCCTTAAAACAAGTACATACCACTTTGTATGTACTGCTTCATATTTGAATATTTTAATTAGGTTATAACATAAGTTTATTTTTAAAAACAAAATAATGAATTAAAAAAGTCTTAAAATTTTGACCCGTATCTAACCAATGCCAAATGCTTTGGTAGTTGGTACCATTTCTCCTTGAAGACCGGTGGATGTCTCACTTCAAAAGGAACTACTTCATGTATTTTAATAAAATTAGTAATTAAACTTATTTTTTAAGTTTATGAAATAATAAGAGTTGAGATTACCTAGCATGCCCAGAGAGGAGGTGTTATGGTCTAACTGAAGTCAAAACTTGTAGAGAGAAAAAATTATTCAGTTAGACAAGTACAAAATACCAGAAATACGTCTTGACACACTTTCAGTTTTTCATAACCTGTAGTTACCACATTTCTGCTACAGATTCGTATGCTTCCACTTACTGTGTTTCTTCCTTGCACTACCCTTGTGCAAAAAACCTCACACCACCACCACCACCAAAAGAACCATTAAAAAATCATTCTTAATTGAAGTTATGTTGAACTCAGACTTGGAACAGAGGGACCCATCTCTGATTGAACTAGGCTAGAATTCTACAAAGTCACATTTACGTGTGAATGCCTCCCTTCCCAGAGTTTCTCTGAATGTATTTTGGATGTAGTGCAAAGTCAGGAATATATTTTTACGTCATGCACATTTTTGATCACCAGGCAGTGCATTAATCAAATGGAGAGTGACTTGTTTGTTGGGACATCTTTGGTTGGATTTCTCTTTTTCATGTACTAATTCTAGCAAAGGAATTGATTGATGTGTTTATAATGGTAAGAGTAGGGACAAATTTGAAAGGGCATAGGGAAAAAGAGCTGTCATAGTGAAAAATGGAGAATGAAAGAAAAAGCTTCAAGAGAAGGTTGTAAAAGTCAGAGCATATAAAAGAAGAGAAGGAAAACATCATCTGCAATGTGTCTATGTAAAAATAAAATTAAATGAAATCCTAAGAGCAAACACGTTATTTCATACAGCACTGAAAAATAATTGCTTTTGTCCTTAAAACTGTCCAGTCCCTCAGTACTTACAGAAGTGGTGGTAGAATATGTATGGTCAGGGAATAAAAGAGGAAAGGGGCTTAGAACGTCTCATAGTTCAAGAGCTTTAATGTTTGCCTAACATGCAAGGAGTAAATTGAACTTCCCACTCAGTTGTGCCCAGCATACTTGCAGGAAGTGAAGGTGCTTTGATTTTTTGGGGTGTAGAGTGTAATTTTCTGATATATAAAGCGTAGAGCCTGCTCATTAGCTGGGCAGTAAAAATTGACAAGTTTGAAGCTTTTTAGTGGTCATTCTCTCCTTGTCTTTCTGAAGCAGTTAATGTTGGCAGGACAGTTTATTTCTCCTGCCCCCTACTCAGAAGGCTTGCCTCCTTGCTTCTTTGCAAAATTTGTGTTGTGACCATGAAGGCATAACAGCTGTCAGCAGCCTGCGTCTGGTGATGCCTCCTCTCCTTACATGTAAGCAGTTTACCAACTTCAGTACATTTTAGTAATTTTGGTACTGCTGTGTGGTATCTATGTTTGTACTGAAGAAGTAATCATCTTAACAATAAATCAAAACTGGTGAGCCCCCCTCCCCACCCCTCCCCCCTTTCAGCTTTGCCTTGCTTTGGGGTACTTGGAAGTCCTGGAAAGTTAAAAATTGGACTGTTCATTTCTGCAGGTGCGAACAACAAGAAGAACCACAAGAATCAGAGAGTGAAGAAGCCAGATTACAAGGTCGCCTATGTACAGCTGGTGAGTTAATATGGATGCTTGCAGGGAAAGAAGGGGCTGTTTGTCAGCCAAGGTACAAGTAATGCTCGGTGAATTGTCCAATTAGCTGACGGTTTCTTCCACTCCTCTAATGAAGGCATTTTCTTTAATACATTCCAGAACATATAAAGGGATTCACTAATTTAAATGACTTCGTTTGAAAAACAGATTTAAACAAATTGTTAGTTTTCTAGTACCATTTGTGTCTGAGGCCTGTATGTAAGTTAGGGCCTCGTGTCATATGGTGCTGCTTTGTCAGCGAATTTCATGCTGACCCTGTACTCTCTGTGTTGGAAGGTTCATGGCTTGTGTGGTTGATTGCTGAAATGTCCAGTAAGTGAAAGAATATATTGTAAGGGTGGGGAACTTTTTATTAAAGCTCTTTGGATCTCCAAGAAGACTTAAGGCGTATTCCCTGGAGAGCTTTTAGTCATGTCTAACAAGTGTGCTTTGTGGCTAAACTGGGTTCTGAAACGTATATTGGTTGCCCAGTGGAAAAGGTGCTTCATGTTCTTACAAGTTTCTTTCATAACAGGAGCACATTATAGTTCGGTCTTCTCTTGGGCTTACCTGTCTACAAGTAAGAAAGAAATACCACCAGTGATAGAAAAGCCCTTCAGGTACCAAAATTACTTTAAAGGAATGCTATTTATGGTTGTAAAACCAAAAGTTCAAAGTTGCTGTTGGCAACACAAGCTCAATGTTACTCTGTCCCGGGACAAGGAGTCAGTGTGGGGGAACATTGCATGATCTTACAGTATAAAGATTGCGTAAGAATTTGTAAGGACTTGGGGTCAAATTAAAGATGCGTAGACAATGGGAAATCTGATTTATTTTTTTTTAATTTTCGATTTTAAATGAGCTTAGAAAAATTTTCTTTAAGCCCTTTCTAGGGAAGGGAGTGGAAAGAAAAGTGAGGACTCTGTTTTTGTAGACAGCCCTTATTTTTAAAAGAACGATATAAAATACAGTGTTAAGAAGAAGTAAGTTTTTTATTTAGATGAGGACTAAGCTTGATTCACTGTGCTGAAGTTAAAGAAAACGTCATCTTCACAAGGATTTACATTATGATAGCAAAAAATTGCATGCCTTTTTCAAGGAATAGGCACTGTTTCAGTAGACAAATTCTCCCTGGTGGAAGGAAGGCTATTGCCTGTGCAGTGTTTTTGTCTGCGAAAGTTCAGGTATGACTGACTTATTAAGAACACAGCTGAAGAATTGAATGTCAGGAGTGATTTTGTATTGTACAAGTTGCTTTCTCTGGGTGTTGTTCCTTAGTAGGTAATTGCAGGCACTTTACAATGCCATAGCCTCTTGCTAGTGATGGCTGGTTTTGGAGACTTGTTTCCCAAGATAGAAGCAGGCATGCATCTCTAGTGAACCTTGGTCAGTTCTCAACTTCTATTTTACTACGTTTAATGCAGTCTTGTTTCTGTGTCTGCTGAGTTGCGAAGGGAAGCAGTCCGCAACCCACAGAGAAATTCAGTGGAAAGCCAAATGCTGCTGTTCTATGTAGGAAGCCACTCATTTAAGGCAGTGCCTTTGAATGTTTATTTCAAATCAAACTTCTGAACCTAGAATAGTTGCCATCTCCTTGTGGGTGACTGCAGTGGAATGGAGAATGCACAAAGCCATGTGGTACTGTGGCTGTGGAGTGTTTCTGGTACCTGAGAGAGCAGGTGTCTTTTACTGTGTTGTCCTATCCAGTGATATCATCCTCCATTTCTAAAGAATGCCACGTTTTCATCTCTCCCATGAATGGGGTCAGGGGACTGCATTTTAGTTTTCGTTGTACAGCATCCCAAGTGAGGGAATTCTGACCATTTATCTAGATTTTGTCAGTGAAACTTGGTCTGCCTGTTTTCCTTTCACTTCATCCTGTGCCTCTTTGCTCTCTTTTCTCTTACTGTTGCTGTCTGTGAGCTCTAACATTAAGGTTTGTCTTTTTTTTCCCCTCTTTTGTTCTTTGCTTTTCATCACTAGTTCTGTTGTCTCAGACAATGAGCTCCCAGTTCTGTGTTCACACCAGCTTTAAACAGTGGGTGAGGCCAGAAACCCAGTGTCATTTCTGAAACTGAAGGTTTTCCCTTCATTCATGGTGTGATTCAGGCCAAAACAGGCCCCATGCAGTCCATTGTTAATATCTGCCTAATTTAGGAAAGTTTGGTAACCACTGTAAAAACCATTTTTTCATTAGAATTATTTTGCATCTGCCGTGAGTCAGAGTAGCAGGGCTTTCCCACCATTTTTACCAGCTGTGTTTTCCCTCATTAATCCAGTTTCAAGTTAAAACTGCTTATGGCTGGAAAAATAAGTGTGTTTTTGGAAGGTCTTGGGTTGATCTTTCTCTTGCCCACTAGGTGGAAGTATTGCTCTTCCCAGTGCGACTTGGAAGCAGTCCTGGTGTGGTTTACCTGAATGAAATTGAGTGTATTTCTTATGACTAGTTATGCTTGCCTGCTTCATAAAACATCATCTTATGTGTCCCAGCACAACATACGTATCCATAACTTACCACAAGTGTCTCAAAGGTGGAAGGTACGTGAAGTCATAAGCCAATACACCCTTAGGTGTCAGTGCCTCAGCTGCTCCATATGTAAGAATTGTTGTCCTTTCTTTTCCAAATACTATTTCTTGGAGATTCAGAGCTGTTTACTTTATTCTCAGGCTGTAACTGGACAAATACATGACCAGTCCAACCATAATATTTTCACACTAAAAAAATACCTCAAATCATAGAAGGCTGTGGATCAACAATATCTTACCATTCCAGACCCTGCCTGCCTTTTTTCCCCTTCTGGAATGTGGTGAGAAATGTTTAAGTTTGAGGCTTATCAAATACTGCTTTTTAATGCTATTTGATTTTTTAATTAAAAGCAAAAGTATGCATCTTTTCCAAGTAACTAAAATGAAAGTAATAAAGCAGCTTTTCTCTTTACTCAGATAGAATTGTAATTATGCTAATATTACTAAAAAAAAAAAAAAAGCCAGTGGGAAACTTTACAGTTGCATCAACATCAGGGAAATTAAAAAAAACAACATCCCCTCCTCCTCCTTCACTGTTCTCACTCTTTAGCTCAACAGGTGTTAGCACCCGTGGGAGCCCAACTGTAGACAAGCCTCTGGAATCCAGACCTATTTTTAATTAAACCTGTTTTGAGAAATCTAATGGAGATGGCTGTAAAAAGGAGTCTGACCTTGTCAACATTAGGACTAACACCTATTTAGCTGCATGAATGATGGCACCGCTGGGAACATTTTTGCAAATGTTTTCTCCTCAAACCCTGCTTAGCGTGTCCTGTATGTTCATATTAATTAACCCATTTGCACATCAGATGTGACAGCAGTTTTCGTTTGACATGTAATGAATTTAGAGGAAACTTGGATGCCCTGTGCGCTGTGTCATTCCTGTGTGGGTTTTACAGTTGCTTTCTGTGCTGTTCTGCCATACGTTTTAACATCGGATGTTACCAAGTGCAATAGGAGGAGAATTGTTGAAATGCACTGGATTATTAAACTTAGCTGCATTTGCTGCTACTGCTGGACTGAATCCCGTGCTGTTGGGAGTCCAACATTTTTTTAGTTAACGATACTATAAACATCACTTTTCTCCTAATTCTAAAGGACAGTAGTAAGTGCTTCAATTATCTAAATAATCAGAAGACCTCACAGTTGTTTACATGATCAGTGTTTGCTGCGTCATTCCTACACAATAATATCTTTGCTGACCTTCCATTCCTAAACTTTTCAGAGGACGCAAAGGTCAGAAAGTACAAGTGAGTTTGTGCTGGATAATCCTCCTAGCAATTCTCTGACATGAGGCTCAGCAGTGGAAAGGCTAACACTTGACTTCATAGGCCTAATTGTGGTCACTTAACCTCCCATTAAAATGAATGGAGGCAATTTGTACCACTTCATGTTGTAACTCCTTCTGCAAACTCAGAGAAACAAGGTGCGTTTTCAACCTTTATAACCAAAAGGACTTGACATCTAAGATGAAAATATATGTTTGGTGCTTAGGTCTCTTGTTATCTTGAAGGATTTTAGTATTTAATAAAGGAATCCTCATAAGACTATGTATATAAATCAGCTTTACATTTGGGTAAGGCTGAAACGAGGATTAGATTTGTGCAGGAGTAGAAGTTTAATGGCTCCCATTTCTGTAATCTAAACACTGGACCACACATCTTACTTATACATAACCTTAGAATTTGTAGAAAGAAGGGAGGTCTCTGGGAAGGCCCTAAATTTAGAATACCAACATGTAAAATCATCACAATGACTTTATTTTTAGGTGCTTTAATAATGCTTCTATGACTTCATTGCTCCATTTATTTATTTATCCTTCTTTGTCTAACATTATAAGAGCTCATTTAGATATTAGAGGATATGGAGGGAGAGCTTATCCTGACAAACTCCAGAGGTATCACCTCGCGTTGCGGTACTGCCAGTAAAACAACTTTTTCACCATCCAATTCCAAGACAGACTAAATTATTTGAGCAAAATGGCCTTTTTTTTTTTTTTTGCCAGCGTCTGTCTTTTTTACAGTGCTTTCTTTTAGCACAACTGTGAGGTAGGAGGCTATTCTCATCTTCTCCACTTTTCTCTGTGTTTCTGACTAAGGTAACTGCTGGCAGAAGTTCTAAACAAAAACCAAATCCTAGTTTTTTTGGAGGCCATTTCAGCTTATGAATTTCGATAAATCAGTGATGAAAGGGGAGACTGGTTAAATGGCTTGCAAAAGGTAAAACACTGAATAAATGTACGGTTTAGGAATAAGAATGCAAAATTTTGCTTTCTAGTTGAATATGCTAGCAGTTCATGCTCTAGCGGTTTGGAAACCAGGTAAAACACACTTATGAACAAAGTAGAAATTCAGTTGTTTGCTTTATTTTGGTTAGGATTTCATTTGAAGGAGGCATTTATTTTAGCTGGCACATGGTTGCTGTAGAGAAGGGAAAACTTTTACAAAGAAAAAAGTCTACTTTAAACAGGACTGCGTAAGGGAGTGATGATCCCTCTATTCCTTTGGTAGGCATTGTTTTAAGAAGGTGGCATATGAGCTAAAACACTGGTAGCCTCTGGCATCACGTTGAAGATGCACCGAATGTAAATATGCCTGGATAGACTCTCAGCCTTTTATGTAAGTTGATGCCTTTTGGTATTTCTGAAATTTTGAAATACCCAAGATGAAAACTAGCTACTGAGCATGCACAACAGCTATTTTTCATACAGCTTTCATCACTCCAGAGTCTTACAGTGCAGTGTTACTGCATAGTATTGTTACTTAAGATTTATCAACCTTCAGTTCTCAGGGTGTAATGTCTTGGCTGTTTCGAATCGTGTCTGGCTGCCAGCCAAAATCAGAATTTCTTCACAAAACAAGAGCTGGAAAAAGCCAACTTGTCTGTGCTGATTTTGATTTATTAAAAGACTCCAGATACAGATTGACATTTTCAGCTCAATATTTGACTTTCACCAGCCTTGAAATGGGAACTGTGAGCACTTTGATAAACAGCTGAAAGGTTTGCCTGGTTTCACTACAGTTTCTGTGCATATCCTTTTTATTTTTTTTCCTCTTTTAAAAATAATAACTGTTTTGCAATGCTTAGTGAATTAACCATGAACGTTGTTAGTATGCTTTAGGGACAGCTTTCCTTCACTCTCCAATAAGAGAAGTGCTTTGGTGCTGGAAGCATACCAGAATGGAAGTGCTGCATAACAAGAACAGCCCCTTACTACACTGTTACCAATATAAATAGTTCTCAAATTTTCAGTGTAGGTGGTATGCCTACCATGTTAGCCTGAATTGTTTTCCAACTTGTTTAACTAAAATGGCTTCCTCTCCAGGATGGATGAGTCCTTAGAATCAGCCTCCTCTGTCCTATGGGTCCCACAGGGCTGAGCGACCTGCCTGCAGTGCAGTTAAAATGCAGTAATTTTTTGTAATGTAAACAAATTCTTTTCCAAATGCTTCAGCGTGCCAAACTCTTGGGCAGCCCTTTGCCTTAAGGGTGCTTGCTGCTGATCCTACTACAGGAAGAGCATCAGTAGGCTATGGCGTTGGGATTGTTCAAGGCCATCGATAAGGCCTGTTGCTGTGCCTCAAAATGGAGCTATGCTTCAGTTGTCATAGGACAGCTATTATAAGCATACGTGGTGGTAATTTAAAGGTACAAAAGAGTTGAAATCCCCGAGTGTATGGTGTGGAAAGGAAAACCATGATTTGTTCCACTTGATCTTATCCAGGCTAGAATCTAGGAAAGCGCAATGTACACAGCAGCTCCCTTGTTGTTTTTGTAGTATGGTCAGGCTCTTAGGAAACCCCCAAGAAGTATGCACTACAAAAACAACCGGAGCATTGCTGGGTATGAGTTGATATTTCCTAGATTCTAGTCTGGATAAGCTCAACTGGGATAAGTCATGGTTTTTCTTTCCAAAGTGTATGCTTGAGGTTTAAATTCTTTCACACCTGTAAATGACCCTGTTGAGTGTATATGGCTAAATGGAACATAGCACACATTCAGCTGGGTTAGGGACATGGTGGCAGGGTAGGTTTTTTTTTTTTAATTATGTCACATTTCTTATCTCAAAATGCAGTATAGGTAGCCGTGTTGTGGAAGGCTTATTTTATCTCTTTTGCAGAACCATTTTGTAACTGGGCCTCTGGTTCAGTTATCTTTATTGCACAAATAGAAAGAGTGGCTGACCTGAAAAAACTGTTTTAATCTGAAGCAATTACATGCTTTTGTTGAGATTTCTATATGTAGTATTCTGCTAGAGAAGTTAATGTATGATAAGATTTGTAACTATTCTGGAGAATAATTTTAAGAGTTATGAGCTATCAGTTATGAGTTTTATTATGCAGAGTCCCATATGGAATGCAAAGGAATGGAAGGGGCTGATACTGTTGAGTTTAATGAAGTTGTGCTTAGTGCAAACACCACTAAAAAGTAAGTAGATAATGTTAATGGGATAGAACATTTCCACAGAATAATGGTTTCCTGCTGTTAGATAAAAACCAGAGACCAAGCAAATGTTTATTTTCCAAGTGGGAGACATAGATCTGATGATGATGTTATACTAAAATGACTTGTCTGTTAGGCAGAATGACTGATGCAGATGTAATCACTTTAATCTCATCAGTGATGTATTAGACAGATTGTTCCCACTAATTATTTTACACTGCAGACTTTATTCCTGTTGATAAGAGACCTCTGATATCTGTTACTATGTATTCCCATATTACACCCCATAATAACAGCTGCTAGGTATGTTCTTTCTGATCCTTAGACAAGATTTAAACAGCTATAGCTGCGACTCATATCCTAACTATTAACATAATGAATGCTTGCCCTGCCTGCATTTTCTCCGATGGTGTGACTTTAACAAAATCACTTACTTTGCTCATCTTGCTTTTACGGTGTGGCTCCTAACAACATCTCTGAGGTGGTTCAGCATCTTGAAGATGTGTCCATCTCCCGACCATTCGTTCTGTAAAGAAAGATGCCAGTGTCTTAATTTGCACACAGAAGAGGCTGAAAGTTAGCTTGTGGAGGAGGGTTATATGTGTATCTTGGGGAGAGCAGTGGAAAGAGATCTTGGGAGTTAAGAGACATCATTTTGACCATTTGTTTTCTCTTTAGGGCAAAGGACAAACCTTTCAGTTTCCCAACCTGTTTCCAGAGAAAGAACAAGATGAAGAAGCTCGCTCTTTTGATGACTTCAGGAAGAAATATCTAGAGAAAGAGCAGCAGATCCAGAAGGGTGACCCCAGACGAGGTGGAGTTCCCGATTGGTTTGGACTTTGATGCAACAAGCCAGCTGCCTTTCTGTAGGCTTAGAGGAATTTTGGTCAGCAGAACTTGAACTCTTCTCTTCTTGTAATGACCAAGGGTTTATTCTTGAGCAGCCCTTGCTAGAGTGTTTTTTTTCCTGGCTATTTATGCACGACTACAACAAAATGGCCCTAAAGAAATAAAAAGGTAAAATAAATCTGACTGCATCAGATCTTCCCTGTGAACTTGTGGACCATTTCTGAAATTGGAATTGCTTCTTGTTTCTGAATGAGAGTGTCACTGTGCTTACCTTGTTCCTGCTTCTGCAGGTCATTTGAGTGGAAGTAGGAGGCATTTCGTTTCTCAGGTTAAGTGTGGTTGGCATTGAATGTTACGTAAAAACGTCAGGGTAAGACAGCTGGAGGTGGACAAGAACTTGTAGGTTATTAGACTGTAGGCTCAGGATGTAGGGTTCCCTTATTATCAATTATGGTGTCTTTTACTATCCTGTGCATTGCCTTCCTTCCAAAGTGACCCCCTTTCCTGGGGATGTGTATGTAGCCTGATTTTACTCCTTTGTTAATGGCCGTGTGGCATTTTGGGGCAGGTTTTATTGGATAGGCTTGTGGCTGGGCATGTGTGTGATCCCCAGAAGCTTCAGGGAATGGACAGACATGGTGCAGTCTCTGCTGGCTGTTGTGCAATGCAGGTAGTTGCCTTCTGTGACTGCTCTGCCCCAGGAACGTTTCAGGGCACAGTTGTGCTAGTATTCCTTCCCCTGCCCACAGCTACCTTGCAGTGCTGGCAAGAGTCCTGTGTAGACACAGTTGTATTGGCATAAAAATGCTTCTGCAAGTGTAGACTGTTTTGTGCTCCGGACTAGTAAAAAGAGTCTTTTTACTTCTGGTGCAACTCCCTTTACTTCCAAGTTGCTGATGCCAGGGCAGTGGTAGAGCTTTTCTAGGCCTTCAGGGCTGCCACGTTTAGGATTTTTGTTTCTTGGCTCCGCAGCTGTTTTTCCTTGCTTTGATGAGGATATTTCCTCTTTGCCTTTGTCAAGGAACGTGCTTTGCCAGTGTGTCAGAAACAGTGGGGGGGGGGAAGGAGGGCTAGGAAGGACTTTGCTGTGGATAGAAGGAAGGATGCGTTTCTGCAGGCCATTGGCCACAGTGCCAGCATGTGCAGGGTTAAACACGCAGCTGAAGTTTCCCTTGCTTCTGAATGCTGCCACTCAATTGGCAGGGTAGTGAATGAGCCCTAGCCTTGCCTTGAATGCTTCTACCGGGTGCTCTCCATTATTGTTCTGTGTCTGAACTTCTTGTTTGGACAGCTAGCAAGATGTTTACAAGGAAACAGCTGTTCCCCAGAGAGGCAATCCAAGTAGGATTTTACGCACCCCCTTCTGTTCATTAGTCGCCTCTTTCCCCCTGCTACTTCCCCTCTGCGCGACAGTCCATCTCCTTCTGCGGTTTGTTGCTTACAGCTTCAGTGATTCTCCCACCCCCCTCTTTGTCCAGCTTCCAGGGGGGATCTGCATGATGATCTGTGTAAGTTAGCTGGTGCTTAAACAGAGAGATGCTCTCAGAGAGGAGGGAGATAAGGGAGGATTTGCTACTCCTAGCCTGCCAGCAGAGTTACAATAGTAGATGTGGAAAAATACTGAGTTCCCTGAAAACAGTCTGTGTGTTTGGCATATCTGCAAAGCCAACACTTCCAGAGTTTTGTAGCGACATGTAAAACTCCAGGTTAAATCAGGAGCTGACCTGCAGTTTTAAAGCAGGAGGACTGAACTTGCCTAGATAAAAGGGTTTCTCTCCTGCGGTACACCGCTTTCCCCCCAGACCTCCTTCCTTTATTTTTGTTTTTGTTTTTTAATGAGGTTGTTTTTCAAACTCCCACCTCAGTTTAGAGTAATGGGTCTGGGGCTTTGCTCCGACAGTATAATATTACAGAGTTTGATATTTTTTCATCACTTTCCTTTGTGGTGACTTCCAATGTAGGTAACTCCATCTTCACCATGGTGATGATAAAATGAAAAGAATTCATCTAGTGCTGCCATATATCTTCCTAGCTGGCTGGTCAGCCTTGAGCAAGAAAACAGTCAGGTATGTGATAGTTCTGGATGAATGAGGCCGTGCTCCATGTGGTAGGTGTAACAGCAAGTAATATATTAACCATCAGCCTCTCTGCCTTCCCTGTTGTGGTCCTCAGGAGAGGTTGGAGTCACCAGCTCCTGTACTGGCATTGAGAACCCAAGCTGAGAGGAGTTTATTTGCAGTACCAAATATGCGCTAGGCTGAGTGAGTATCAAAAGTCACAGGGCAGGTCTACCATGCTTTGCTGCTCTGATTTCTCCATGGGTGATTAATGTTTAGCTCATGTTCAAAACAGGTTTCTGAATGGAGTGACACAAAAGGAAAGAAATAGAGAGATGAGTGTACCCGTATCTATATGAAGTTGCTGCAACCAAATTCTGGCAGATATTCAAGCTACTTGAGAGAGAACTTTTGTTACCAGCTACCTCTAAGCTAGTATACCTGTGAAATTAAGGTAAGATTTAAAAAAGAAAATTCAAAGCCCTATTTGCTTTGATGCTCCAGATTTCTATGGAAGCAGGATTATGAAGATGCCAACTCCTTCCAGGCCCTTGTTGGCCAGTATTTTAGAGGAAGTGCCAGTTCTTATTATAATATGGCGCTTCACCGGTCCTGTCCCCCAACCTGTACAGGTAGGTTAGAAGATAATGCAGACAATGCTTGAATATGGAGTCAGTGTTTGTGTCACGTACCAGAGAAGCACAGCAGATGAGTGACAAAGTGAGGAGAACAAGGGATCACGTTCTGTAGCTGTGTTGACTGAATCATGCTCATTCCAGCACATCCTGATGTTTTGGGTGATGCAAGGGTTCGGCAGATCCTGCAAGTAGCCCCGCTTCAGAGGTGTTGAGCTGTCCTTGGCAATGTCCACAGCTGTACCTGCGGGCTGGGGGTTCATATAGATGTATGAGTAACTTCTCCAAGGACCAAAGTAATGACTTGGTTGAAGAGGCTGATGTTCGCTGTGATGCAGGAGAAGCCACGTCCTGCACTTGGCATGCACGGCTCTGCAGCTGCTGGCTGCGGTGACGTGCAAGGGAGGTGCTGAGCGCAGTTTCGTTCCCCTCTGTACGTGTGCAACCCCCCTAAGAGAGCAATGTGCTGGAACAGTCAGCAGATGCGCAGTTGTCTGCGTAGGCCACTCCAGCGGAGAAAGGCACCCAGCTATGATGAGGGTTGTCTCAGCAATACCAGTATGCTTCAGAGGGAACATGCAGTGGCTTTTTTGTTTGCTTGTATTTATTATTTTTTAAATCAAACTGAAATGAGTTGCAGAGACATTGACTTCATAAACTGGTTTTATAAATATTACAGTTTTGAAATGAGTTTTCCTTTGTAGCTCCTGCTGAGGTCCTGCTGATAGGTTCTTTGTGGATCATGTTAAGAACATGTGGGTGTGTACAGGTGACAAAATTCCCGTGTCTTCTAACCTCTTGTTACCTCAGCCTTACCATATGACCTCAGAGAGCGCAAATTGATTATTTTCACAGCTAACTTGAAGTAGGAAGACATATAGTGCAGCTCAGCCGGTAAGTCGCAGTTTCATCTTTTGTGTATAAGCACCCCGTGTCAGAAATGGTGTATATCCTGCAGTTCAGTCTTACGCATCATTCCCCCTCTGGTAGGCTGCTGGGTGGCTAAGAGAAGAGAAAAGGCTAAATAAAATAAATGATGGGGAAAAAAGTAAATACAACCTTGTGGTGTATTCCAGGGAAGGGATATTGTAATCTATTTAGCAAATATTCCTGCTCTGTATAATGGAAAGCCACATCGCTGAGAGGGTAAGTGACCCCTCTTTTGAGGGTGAATATGACTGAAAATGGATAATTTAGAGCTTCAGATACCTGCTTCCATACTGGGACTCCCTAAGTATGGATCTGCTGACAGAAAAGTATTCAACAGTCTATTGGGCCCACTGTTGGTAGCACTTCTGAATGAATGGAACAGTGGGAAAATTATGCTTACTTTATCCAAAGTGGTCTTGCTGTGGAAACTGTTCATGGCTGGAAAATTTCTGGTCCATCCAGGTTATCCCAATTATAAAAAAAAAGATTGAAGAAAATAATTTTACTTGTTTTAGTTTTCAGGTTGTAAGAGACTATTGCTTCTTCAGTGCTGGCCTGTTTGTGGAATGGCTTGCAGAGAGCGGGAAGGGCTGGGTAGAGGACATCTGCTTACTGTGTGAAACAGGGCAAGGTACACAAAGCAAGCACTATTTTTGCTAGAAGGACTGAAAGCCATAAAACCGTTATCTTGACAATGCTGCTTTCTACTAAAGTGGAGTTCAAGGACTGCTCGGAGTCCAATTTAAAACAGTTGTCTGAGAATGGCTTTCCAGACATGAGCCTTTGCTTATATGCCAAGGCTCACAGGCACCATGGCTAAAAAGGAACATTGTGATAATCCTTTTTGACCTCCTGAATAACACAGACCATAAAATTTCATGCCGTAGTTTCTGTGCGTAGGCCAGAAGCTTGCGGTTGAATGTTACCTGGAATGGATTTCAGTGCTTGAACTTGACAAGTGTTGCAGGACCAAGTTTCTTGAACAAGCTGGGCCCAAGCAGCCTGAAAGTCAGCAACGTGTTGTCATCTGACCTGTGAATTTCTTAAAGTGGTTGTAATGGGGAAAAATGAGCATTGCTGTTTAGGATTCATGTGTTTGTGGAGAAGAGAGGTAATTTTTATAAATATTATTTCCTTTAAATGTGAAAGGCTTTAGAGTAGCTAAGATGACATCCTTGCCGAGCCATTTCTTTTAGCGACTTATGGCTGTTTAGACAGATTTTAGCTCTTTGTATACAGTACGGCTTATCAAAGTGTGCGCTGATGTTGTGGGCACACCCAGCTTGCAGAACGCAGGAGATACCTCATCTTCATTTATTCTGGGGCCTGAGAACACTGGAACCGGGGCCTGGTGCAAAACTGGTTGTTGTAATTACAAAACATAAGTAATTATCAGTCTCTTAACCTTTCCTGCCTTCAGCTGTTCTAAGGGCAATGAATGGAAAGTAATTACCATTTTGCAGTATTCGCGCCGTCCCCAATTAGGCATTTCATTTTCTTCTGTGGTGACTGGGACTTCAGAAAGCATCTTTAGGCCACACATGGTATTCTAGGTAGGTAGGTCTTGCTTGGGATCTGGCCCTTACTTAATGCTGTCTGTGCTTCATTTTTGCAAAGTTTTGGGCTTAGGAGTCAGACCAATGTCAGTGATTCAGGGTTTGGAAAAGTTCCTTTCCTAAAAAAAAGGCTGGGGAAACTCCCTCTGTTGAAGCGGTGTGGTTTAGAAGCACTTGGACTGTTGTCCATGTGTATGTACCTGGAAATAAAAAAAATGCCTGAGAGGCAAAACGTAATTCACCGTAGCAAGTAAAGGTGCAGCAAAGGAAGCAAAACAAGTCTTCTAGGAGGGGGATGGCTGTGGGGTTGGCAAGTGGAGGGAGAGGGCAGGGAATTGCTCTGGGTCGGGTGGTGTGTTTGCGATGAGCCTGTGCTGGAAATGGAGAGCTGGTGAAGGCCTCTTAGGTCATGCAGTCCATCTCCTCAGGCAGGCTGCTGCAGACGGGGCTGTGCCAATGCTCGCACACATGGCAAACCCAGTGTGTGGTGTGTCACAACAGCTGTCAGAGACCGGTCGTCATACCCAGAGTCTCTAAACATCCTGTTTATCCCTGCAAGGAGGAACACTTGATTGAAAGATAAATACCAAAAAAAAAAAAACACCCAACAACCAAAACTGGTGCTAGGAACAACATTTGCCCTTGGGCTAACAAACCTGAAAACAAAAGAAAATAAACAGAGGATGGAGGCAAACAGATTTCCACACAAGGCCAGATTCTAAAAGGGATTTAGGAGCTTAGCTTGTTTTGGCATGCCTGAAAAAGAAAAAGCCGTCTGGGTGCCAGGACTCTTCGGGCTCCGTGTGCGTGCGCCTGCATCCAGGGAAGGACGGGGTGGCTGCAGCAGTGCGAGGGGGACTGGAGGAAGCTCTGTGCAGGGTCACCCCCAGGGCATAGCTTGCACATTTTTTTTTTTGAAAAATTAAACATGCCGAAAAAAAATCTCCAAGTTGGCAGTGAGACTTTTTTCTTTCTTTCTTCCCCCTCTGTTTGTTTGTTGTTCATTTGTCGCTGCACGGGAGGTCTGTTTACTTTGCTCAAGAGAATGAGGGACCCAAGAGACGCAGCTCTGCATGCAAAGCTTTTATGGAGGGGCTAGAGGAAGAGAAGGGGAGGAGCTTTCCAGGCCCTTATGAAACAGAGCTGCAAGAGCTTGTGGACCGTTTTGTTTGCTGCTTTGCCCCCATGTTGGGCCTGATACTGCTACTGCTTGTGCAGAAGTAGTTGTGCCGTGGGCTTCCAAGGTGGGCCCCACTGTTAAGGGCTGCTCAGGCAAACCTCGACAGGGGGAGCACGAGGAGGCCTGAGAAGCCCTTGGGCCTGCCTGGCGTTGGTGCTCTGAGCAGTTACCTAACACTACTAATCCCCCCTCTGCCTGCAGGATCCTCTGGTGGGTTGCTTTCAAGCCAGACGTGCAGCTCTCTCCAACCCCCCTCGCCTTTAACCCTTCTGAATGAATTGGGCCTGGAGCTTGAGGTGGCTTCACCTGTGCCATTATTGCTAGAGATAGTGTCCCAACTGCACGAGGGGAGTGGGGATCTGTGTTACTGTTCCCTTCCTTTTGAGCTGGCATCTCAGGGGGTGAGGCAGTTTTGTCTAGCTGCCCTTCCTTGTGTCTTACAAGGCTAGGAGCTCAAACAGCAGGAAGAAAACTAAGGGTGCTGAGCAAGGGAGGTGAATGTCTTTAGGTTAACAACCGGGCATGTCCCTTGGGGTGCTTCTTTCACGTGTTCTCGTTTCTGAGTGCTGAGAGTGACAGCATGCAGCGGGCAGCTTACTGCAGTGTGCAGTAGAAAGAAATGTGCCTGATGAAAGTGATGGATAATTCAGTTGGAACAGACTTGAGAGCAACACAGCGTTCTGCCATTTGTAGGTTTTTTTTTACCCTTCTTTACCCTTCTGGCTTGTAAGATGCCAGAAACTGATGGGTCTGCCTGTAACCTCAGTCTTGTTCTCAAAGCAGCTCTTTTGTAGCACTGCTTTGTTCTTCTGTACGGCCTTGGTGCACAACAGAAAGGAGAAACTTTGACTGGTAGGAGCTGAGTGCTTTTATCCGTTTCCTGTTGTAACCAATAAGAAAATTGCTCAACAGTCCTGGGACATCTTTCTTTGTTGTAAAGGATCCTTTTCATACTGGGCCACACCATGTTATCTTGCCAACTCTGTTTCCAAATGGAGGGAGAGCTGAGGAACCAGCTGTGACTGTAGTTGAGGAAAGAAAAAAAGACCTCGTGTGGAAAGCGATTGAAAACCCCGTAAGTGCTCATTCTAGAAGTAGAGGGAACGTGATTAGAGATGAGCTATCCAGAAGTACCTCCCTTTGCAATGTATGTGAGTGGGGACTGTCAGAGAAACAAAAAAGAGGGCAAGATAGAAACTGTCACAGAAATATTTTCACTCGACACTGGGTTAGGTTAGTGTTGTGCAATTCCTTGCCACAGAATTTCAGGGCCAAGAACTTTGCTGGATGCCGACACACTCTGGCTGTTTCTGTGGATAACCAAGATATCAAAGAGCTAATGGTAATACTAAAAGAACAAGAGCTTTGGGAAGTCGTCAGTGCCACATGCGTCAAGGCATAAGCTGACTCCAGCAGATGGAGGTGGGGATAGGAAGAGACTTATTTCCTCGGGAAGCAAAATAGCCTGTGAGCTGTCTTTTGCAGGGTTTCTTTTTCTGACCTTTGGGTCAGCCTGCCGCGTTGCAGAATCCCAGCCAAGATGGAGCTTGGGAAGGTTGGCAAGTTTGGCAGCTGGCTCACCTATGGTACGTCTAAGTTGTGTGTTGGACCCTGTGGGAAGGTGTAGTGCCTTCTGTTGTGAACACCTAGGTTTCCCTCAAAGGAGAGGTCACTTCAGTGGTTTGTGAATCAGAAGAGTCAACTTCACATCCAGACTACTCAGCTGAGTTTGGATCAATTCCTTAACCTCCCTTGCTGCCTTGGTTTACTGTTGCAGAAATTATTTACGGGTAGTCACTTCCCCAGCACCCCTGCTCTGTCTGTCAGGGAACCACTTAGGGGTCTGCAGTGAAAAGTGCCCCCTCCATTCCCTCTCTGTTTGAGCATGAGGCATTACACAAAATACCAATAAACTGAGGTTGAGGTGTGGTTTTTCTAGTTTGCTTTTTCTATCTCTCTTCGAACTGTCTGGAACAAGTAGTGTTGGAGCTTTGAACACCTTAGTTGTGGAGACATGTGGTTCAGTAATAGCTCCTCAATAGACGAGCTGTTTATTTTTATTGCATTTTCTTTTCGCTGCTTTTAATAGCTATAAACAACCTCTGTGCAGGGTGTATCTTGAAACTTGCAACCAGCTGGGTGAGGGGCCTTCGTATCGATTTCAGGCGTGTGGAGAGGAGAGCATAACAGGTCCCTGACTGCTCCAGCCACTTCCTGCCTGCCAAGGAATGCTGGAAACAGAGGTCGTTATTGCACAAGTAATTAAAGGTTCATCAGCCCTACCTCTCTGATTGCTTAAGGCCATTGTAGTAAGGGACAAATACTCCTGCTTGCCCACTGTTATTTGTTTTCTGCTTGCTCTGTTTTTCTTGGCTTGAAAAGAGGAATTATGAAGACTCTTGAGTAGGATCTGGGAGTGCTGCGGTCTAATGCGTTTGGCTGTGGCCCTGGGCATGTTGTGGAATACGCTAGTACTGAGAAGTGTCATGTCTTCAGGGCCCTTGCTCTTCCTGCTTCTTCCCCAAATGCACACGTGAGAGAAGAGCTTTGATGGTGCTCAAAAAGCAGGCACAGGTTGCCCAGTCCCTGGCCCAGGGTGGGTGAAGAAGCCAGGCTTGGGAATGTCTTTAGAGCAGGGCATCTGGGTGGCCAAAGTGTCTTCTGCCCTCACATAGCAGGATTGTAGTGTAGCTGAGTTGGACTCAAAAATGTGAGATTGGCTTGTTAAGGGAGAGTTTCCTATGGATTTTCTTAGAGCTTCTTTTCTTTTTCTGTGGATTGAACTCTGAGGTTCAGATTTTTGTACATTTTCTCTCCACTACAGACAAGAAATTACTTTCTTTGTCTTTTAAATAGATGCTGAGATTCGCATATGGGCATGGGCCTCAAAAAAAAAAAAAAGTACCAAATATTGTGAGTCTTCGACAGAATCACAAGAGCAGGGCAGACTGAGCCACCCTTCAACCATCTGTCCCTTGAGATCTGAAGAGTCTTTTTTTTCTCTGGGGAGCAGAGGGCACAGGCACGAGAAGTCATGTTGCTGCCCTCCAGTTTTTCTTCCCATGGATCAATGATCACCAGCACCACCAAAGAAGCGAACCCCCATTGCTCTGACTGTCCTTGTGCCTCAAGATCAGCAGAAGAAACAGCTGAGGAACGAGAAGGAAAAGAGAGCTGGCTTTCAGGCACCTTGGTCTGGTAACGTTGTGAGTCTGGGATTATGGCTGGCACAGGGTGGGCATTTCATTCCCTCCTGGGAGCGTAAAAGGGGGCTGAGATTGGACTGCGCTTCCTGCCTGCACCCCTAAAGCCTCCTTGTTGCTGAAGGCTGCCCCAGAGAGCCTGCAGGGGCTTGGCTGTAGCTCAGGAACAGCTTGAAGGGCACATGTTGGGTAGGCAGATGGAGCGGGTGATGGAGATGATCTGCTGAAGAAGGGGAAGTGTGGAGTGAGAAGGGGAATGACAAAAGGGCAGCCGTGTGGGCGACCCAGTGGGAGCGGAGGAGGGCAATAACTCATCTCAAGAGGAGCAAGAGGCCAGCAGCGAAATTGCCTGGAATAGCTGGCTGAGGCAGAAGAGGGCTGGTGGAATGATGAGGTCTGGCAGACCTGAGGTTATTCTCCATGAGTGTCTGTGGGGGAGTCGAACAGCTTCTCGGTCAGCCTGCAAGGGCTGCTAATCTGCAGCCCCCGTGCCGGTCAGCCCAGGATGCTTCAAGGTATCGCTCTCCCCGCCGCAGAGCAGAGGGGCATCTCCGGAGGTCCCAGGGGCACCGCGTCCCGACACATGAACGCGGCCCCCGACGCAGCAGCCTTACAACAGACACTGCGTAATGGCCTGTTTTGCATTTGTATTTCATTTGCCTCCCATATGGGATCAGTTTTTCCCTTTTCTTTATTTTTTTTAATAGCGTTTTTCCTAGTCATAATAATCAGCGTTTCCCTACCCCCCCTTCGTTTTACACAGCTGGCTTTGATTGGCTTCAGTCCTGCAGATGCTCCTTCGAACTGAGAAGAAGGGGCAAAGGTTCCCTTCCTTTTCAGCTCGAGGCAGACGGCCTTGCCGGAGGGATGGGGGAGGCCCCTGTGCTCCCGGACCGGTCGGCTCTTCGTTGTGGCCCCAGCCGGCCTCTTGTGCATCTGGTGAGGTTTGCCAAATTGCGAGATAATTTCTCTGCTGAAGGCCTGGAGAAGATCACAAGTCACTGATGGCGTGCATGCCCCTGTGCTGCTTGAAAACAACCGTTCTGGTAAGCGAGAGGGGCAGGATCCCCAAACGCCTCGTGCTCGCAGGCTGTGGGTACAAAGGGCCAGAGTGCATCTGTGAGCTGGTCTGGCGAAGAGACCTCGGAGCGCTCTGGGACTGACTCAGATTTCTGTGTCTGTGTGCCATCAGGCTTACGGCAACTGCAGCCCCACGTGGCTGACTGTGCAAGGTACGTGGTAATCCGTGCAGGGCACGCTTAACTTGTGTAACCCCGCGTAGCACACCACCAGAATCTTTTCCTCTTGGCAAGTGCGCAAGCAGAAAGCACCCTGAGTGCACGAATCGGCATGGGAAAAGAATTGGAGGACGGACAGACAGCCTTTGCTGATTTTTAGGGCGTGAGTCAAGCACAAATTGCGTGGCAGAAAGAAGAAACTTCCCTCAGAGGCCACCTAATGCACAATTGCCCAGTGTGGGGTTTCTAGCAACTTCCTTCAAAGCAGCTTGTGCTGGTCACTGTCGGAGACGGACAGCTCAGTCGCTGGTTGCTCGGCCGCTGTGTTATGGCTATTCCTGCATTCCAGGCACCATCCAAGAGAATGAGACATAGCATTGCACAAGACTGAAAGAAAGTAAATGTTTACAGGCACAACGCACATTTCAGCTTGTTACATGTTCCTGAGCAGTGAAAGAAATGAAACAATAATTAAAACAGGTCCCAAGTCTCAGTGTGTATCTTGGCTCACGGCGTAGTCCTCTTGGAGCGCTGCCTCTGCCTCTCTCTGATCCCAGCCTGAGCAGTACCACTGGGCCCTTGCATCCAGGTCAAGGTCTTTCCAGTTACTCCAAGTACATTGGCTTTCTGAGAACTGCAAAAGCATTTAGGTGAGGTGCCTTTATGGCTTGCAGGAGATTTGGGTGCTTTCACCTTTGACGGGAGCAGGAAATGTCTGCCTTGGGTATCCAGAGTGTCAGTGCAAGGAAAATTACAGATGGATTTATTACCGTGGGAGGGGAGTAGAGAAACTAGAAGAACAGAATGGGAGAGAAGCGGGCCCTTTTAAATAGTTTATTTCCTGAATTATCACTTTTGAATGGTCTGGTTTGGCTCTTTGTGCCTTCAGCGGAGCTCCGAGTGTGATGGAGCAGATGTGGCAATGGACTGTATCGGCACACCTGACAGCTGTGCTGGGAAGCAGGTATGAGCAATGGCCTCTGCTTTCCTGCTCCGAGCATGACATCAGTCCTGGCACGGCTCGGAGGCTGGGATGTCTCCCCGTGGTGAGTCAGTGGGGTGAAGGAGGGAAGAGGGCCTCTGCTGTGCCCCGTTTTTCCAAGGAGAGCAGCGAAGGGCTGTGGAGGTTTAGTTGTGCGTGGAGTGCTCCTCACTTCATCCTTTCTGCTTAGCACAAGGAAATAGAGAGCAGAGAGGTGACTGAAGCACCCCAGCGAATGCTCTATGGGTGGCAGTCCCCATGTATCCCGACCTCCTCCCAGGCTGTGAAGCTGACAGCTTTGCCTCGGCCTTCACACGGAGAGGAGAACTTAGGTCACCCTGAAGGTTAGTTCTTGGCGAGGAAAAAGGCCTCTTTAGTAATGATCAGCCCACTGTGCACGTGGCACAGGAAGACAGACCTCCGTGCATGTGTTACGCTGGTCTGAGATGTAAGCTCGGTATCCACTTATGAGCAATAGCCCGAGCTGCTGACTCACCCCCATCACTTTGCTTGGTTCTCTTGGCTGAGCAGTGAGCTGGCCAGATATTATTCATTCTGCTTGAAATAATAACCGAGAAAGTGTCTATTGGAGGTACAAATGTCTAGGCTTCCTGTAAGGAGCAGAGCAAAATCCAAAAAGCACACAGTAAGTCATGCAGCAGAATGTCTCCAGGAGCACGCCTACGCCACTAGCTAGTGCCCATATATCAGGCAGGGCAAGTGGCCACGGTCATTGCTGAGTCTGCAAATGGGCTGGATTTGTTCTTCAGCTTGTAAAATAAAGGGTAATTTTAAGAGGCAACAGCTACATGGCCTCTTGTCTTATGTGACTGAGTTATTTGAAGTTCTTGTTGTTATGGAGAAATGCTGACTTTTCTATAAGGCAAGTCACAACCTGCTTTATGCAGTGTTCCGTTACACCTTTCTGCTAACCTTGAATAAGCGCCGATTGTTGTAGGGCATGTAGGGAGCCTAGCATGGGAATTAAGGATCCAAGCCTCAGTCCTCTTACTGGTGTTGGGATGTTGTGCCGTCTTCCTTCTTCCACTGGAGTTTCTGTGGATATAGTACAGAGCAAAACAGATGGGCGTGATGACATTTTTCTAAGAGCTATCAAAAATCTTCCTGTAAAGATTATCTGCTTTGGTCATACTGGGGTAGTAAAGGCTTGTGTTTGTAGAGAGGAAGAGCCAGTTTTTCAGAAGTCTGGTATTTTACAGATTGCTTGACACAAAAGCCATAATTCTGGGATTTGGGTTCCCTTGTTAAGTCCTCATGCTTTCAAATTCTTGGAGCTAATTTTCATTGACAATAGGAACATTCCTTGAAAAATGCTGATGTAATGAAGTACGTGCTACTTGAGATTAAAAGATTTATTCAGTGACTCCTTTTTGAAACTTTTGCGAAGTGTCTTAACATTTTTATGTTTCTCCTACTGCCAACAAAATCACATTGCACCACACGGTTTGCAACATTAGTCAGATTTTGACACTGGCTCACGCAAGAGGCAGTTTTCACAGTAAGGAATCATAAAATGTTAAAGAAATTGCCATTATTTGAAAACTAGACACAGTTCAGTGAAGCAGATGGACTTGCTAACAGTGACTTAGGAGGTCTGTAGCACAGCTGTGTTGACACGGATTATAGACAATCAAAATTGTATATAAAGTGCATGCCATAGCTTTAGTCTTAAGCATATTGCTAACATTTAATGAAGTATGTAACCTTATATGGTTTATGTATTTTTGTACTGTAGCTGCAAGTTATGCTAAGGCCTTGGCTAAACCTTCCCAGAAATCTCGATTGCTATTTGTAATGCAGGAGCACAGACCTAGAGTGCCAATAAGCCTTTGATTGAATCTTGATTAATGTAAATACGTTAAGCCTGTAGGTGCCATTCCAGTCTAGGAAGCTTCTTACAGTTTTTAACCATGTCCGCATCAGAGTTCGAGTCCCTTTGCTTCAGCTAATTTCCAAAGACCAACTGAAGAATGTTTGGGCTTGTTTGTGAGGGATCAGGGATAGAGACATTTCCTGAAGCCCCTAGCTGGCTTGTTTGCAACACCATCCCAATAAAAATTAAGCCCTCAGACAGAAGGAAAGAAGAAAACAGAATTCTGATATGTTTCACAACTGTCCCCTCTGATCCCAGGAGAAAGGTTGGGTAAGAAATGCTGTGATCTTTCTTACATCTCTGTCTGTCTTCAAAGTTTTCAGCTCATTCCGTTGTACTGGTCGGGGCTCTTGGGTTAGGTGAACAAGTTGCCTAATTGTTTCAGCTCATTGCTTTAACTAATTGGTTCCTTGTCTAGCCAAGCAAGAGAGGGCATGCAGCAGCAGAGCGTGCAACCAAGCAGAAAATGGGATGTTCTGTGGGAAGGAAGGCATCACAAAGTGTGGTACGTGTCATTGGGATCTGGAGGGGTGGGACAGATCAAAGCACTGAGTTCTTGTCCTGACTCTTCTGGTGCCTGGGAGTGTCTGGTGCCTTTGTACCTGTTCTGCTGTAGACAAGGGAATGTGCTGAACATCCATAGTGACATCCGTGTGGAATGGGACGAGGCTCTCCAGCACAGCACAGCAGCTGCCTTCTTTCAGAGTAAATCTGTGTGACTATAACCACCCTGCTCTACGTCACTGCCAGCACTGGCCAGGAATTCTGCCACGGGGAAAATTGTAACTGCGGTGGCACGTGGTGAGAAAGGATGAGTAATGAAAGGAAACAGCTCACGGCTTTTGTCCTTCCTGCTACGGTAATGCCCTGCAGTGTCTTCTCCTTGAAGATGGCTTCTTCAGAGTTTGCTTGCAAGATAGGTTGCTTATGTCCCCTCCCATTGCCTTTCTGTCTAGACTACAAATAACCATAGGCTGGTGTTGCTACTGCTAACAAAGAGTCTGCCATAACTGACCATGTTACGTGCCAGGTAGCTGTACCGAGTAGCCTGAGGTTACTAGAGGCTTTAAAAGCACTTCAGAAATAGCTGTGGGGAGGTTACCTTTCTTCCTTGGCAAGGCTCTGAGGAGAGACATTTTTTTAATTAGACAAGTTGATATAACTGGATTAAAGAAGCCGTAGAACAGACCCTGACATCCTCTTGATTTGCATGAATGGGCAGATACTTTGGAAGGCCCTGTGCAGACCTCTGTTTTTCCAGAAGGCTTTTAAAAATGTATTTGCTCCAATCTTCATTCCATTTATCCTGACTTTTTTTTCCAACCCTCCTATCACATGTCATTCGGTGTCACTTGGAGTCCAGGAGCCTGGGAGAGTCTGTTTTTGCTGCTTGTCTTGTCAAGAATTCCAGACCAGTCCTGTGCAACGCAAACCTCTCTATTTACAATGGGACCTCTCCAAGGTACGGTTTCCTATCGTCATTTGGCCTAAGTGGGTCACTGTTACACCTACTGCTATAACACTGCTGCAAAACACTTGTAGGCTGATGCCATTACTGCGTGATGACATTTCTCTGGCTGTCCAAATATTTCCTCTGACTTGTATTTTCTGTAACATCATTTTTCTCCTGTTTTCTATGGCTTACTGTACATTTCTTTGGTTTCTTTTTTTTCCCGTTTTCTTCAACTATTCTTGCAACACATGCAAAAAAAAAAGTGCACAACTGTCAAGTATTATTGTAGGGACTCGCTGTGACTACGTAACCATTTTGCTGCAGACATGATGGTTCTCTTCACTTTTCTTTGCAAATAAAGACTATTTAATCAAAGAAGAAATCTTATTAGAAAAAAAAATAATACTGTCAGCCTTTAAAACATGCAGAGCCTTGATTTGTGGTTCCCATAAAATTGTGTGTCTTCAGCTAGAGTTAAGAAATGAATTATTGCCTTAAGTGTCAGATGAAGTGAAACGTGGAGGAACCTTGTCTGCTTGTAACGCACGTGCTCAGGAGGTTACCAGTGATGTCATATACGCGGCCATGTCCTCGTGGACCAGCTCTTTATTTTTAATTAGAATATTATTTCCTAATCTCGATAAAACAATCCAGGCAGTGCGTTATGATGTGATTACTGTATCTTTCCCTTGGCTGCAGTTGCTGGAGCTCTGGCGCTGTGCATTGAAGGACCACCTGGATTGTTTTACCCTCGCTGGGTTACGCCTGGAGATCCAGCTCGTTGTGGTGCCTGCGGAGGTTGATGTGCGCATTTTTGCATATTGATGCTAATGCAGGCATGTCTGTTTTATTTGTTTTTTGAGGGGAAAAAAAGCACGTGTACCAACAGCCTTAGACTATAGGAAAGCTGGGCTGCTGCAGCTGGCGAAGTGGCCGATCATATGTGGGCTAAAATCCTAGCAGAGCTAGCTCAGTGTGCCTCAGTGGCAAAGTACAGGACAAGCAACAGTGTCTTCAGTGCCCTCGTGTGTGTAGCTTGTGCCAGGCATCCTTAAAGAGCAGTCATCTCTGGATCAGCTCAATTAACGTCCTGTCTCGTCTCCTCTCATTCCTTTATCTCCACCCCTAGAATGGTAACACAAAAATTAGCAGTGCTGGTTAAGTGAATTGTCCTGCACGTGATCTGTTCTTTGCCTTTTCTTCCTCATTCAATGTAACTTGAGAATTTGATCCGATCTCCTCTGTGGCCTATAAAATCATAATAAGAGCTTTAGTGACGCCTCTATAATTAAAGTTGAATTGAATTTTGCACTTCAAGCATGACTTAAACATTTATTACTTGTGAAAAATTATACCATATCCTCCTCAACTTACGCCAAGCATTCTTTGAGTACCAAATGATATTTCTATGAGATTTCTGCTGTTGTATTTGCAAGTAGGAATTAAAAAAGGATCCACTACACAATCCATGCGTGAAGGGACAAATTTTAAAAACCGTTTGCCTTAAGCTGCTATGAAAATGCATCTCTAGACCTCTTACTGTGGCATCTGTCCACTTCCTGGATTCAGTTCAAAGCTTGTTGACTGTGATGGGAATGCTCCCAGCTACTTCACCAACTTCTGGTTCGGGATTCTTTTGCACTGTCCTTCTAGCTTTCAGCTTTCCTTTGCTGAAAGTAATGAAAACTACTGACACGGAAAGAAGAGAAAAGGTCCTTCTCCCTGAAAATTTCTCTTCCTGGCATGTCCTCGGTCTGTGGTTTGACTATAGGAACAGACGCTGGAGATGAAGCAGTAGGAGAGATGACATTAGCTGGAAACATAAAACTCATTAAAACTGCTCAAGGCTGTAGGTGAGACTTGTAGGTGAGACTCATGTGTGTTTTTTACTATTTATCTTATTGATGAGATTCATCCATGTTTCTCTTCAGGTGTTGCTTTAGTGGTAGGGAGGTGTGAAAGGACTTCGTTGACAGGAACGGGTGGTCCTGGAGGCAGCAGAGAAGCAGGTTATGAAAGCGTCCATGAATTTAGTGTGGCTGAGAAAATGCAGGGTTAATCTGCAGACCTTAAGATGAGTTTCTGTTATTATTCTGATATTATTTCTGTTATTTCACTTTGTTCTCACTGAGTGCTCTTCTTGCATTTGACTTCTCTTTTTCAAAAACTTGTAAATTTTTTTTTAGTGATCTGGAAAGTTCTTTTTTTTTTTTAAAGAAAATGGTCTGCAGAATTATCTTCTCTCCTAGGCAAACAAATGTCGTCTTCAGAATAAAACACACATACACAAGAAAATTCCATTGAAGGGGGGGGGGGGGGAGGGAGAAAAGCATACTTGGCTCGGGCCCCTCTCGGCATTATCTGATATACAGTATTATGTTATCCTTAGATGGTCTGTTATTGTCTTCCTCCTCCTGAGCAACGTGCCAGCAACCATATGTGTGCGAGTGGCTTAGGTTGTGTATTGAGCTCCCTGCTGGCAGGCTGACAGTGTGGTCAAGTGGACAGCGCGCTTGAGTCGGGTGCAGTACCTGGCTCCACAGCGGACCAGCTGTGTAACCTCAGGCGAATTACTTCATGTCTCTCTTCCCTTTCCTGTCCTTTCTCTGTTTAGACTGTGCTCCCTTGGAGCGCGCCTGCCCGGCGTGATGCAGCACCCCGCGGAGATGCCCAAGGTGGCTCCAGCGCTTGGGGGGACATGGTTATGTCAGTGTGAGTCTGCAGCCGAGCCAAGTAGCTCAGGCAGCTGGCCGGGCTTGGCTGTGGGCCATGCTGATGTGGCTATCCTGTTCTTCAGTATAATCTAGCCTCTCTTTTCGGCCCTCCAAAGCACCGGCTGGATGTCCCAGCTTGTGTGGAGTCAGCTCAGGGAACCTCTGGGAGGAACTGGTGCTCCTGTGAGCTGAGCACGGGAACCCACGGTGGCCAGGAGGTGGTAAATGCTCTTCCTGGGCTGTTTGTTTCTCAGCTCAGGCTTCCAGACACAGGTCTGTGCTAGGTGTCACACACCTGGGCCCATCTTTGCTGCATCTGCATGACAGAGAGCAACATCAGAAGGGGGGGCCCTCTTTATCCTTATGGTAACTATAAAACATACCTGAGCTTTCTCTGTCTGCTGTGCAGACTCGAGCAGCTACTTGTACAGAATACAGACAGCCTCTGTCCATAGAATCATAGAATATCCAAGCTGGAAGGGACCTACAGGGATCATCAAGTCCAACTCCTGGGATCTCCTATTGATGGAGATCGGCACCAGTAATGATGGAACAGCACCAATTGCCCCTAGTCAGACATTGGGTAAAATGCATGTGTTAAGTCACAAAGTGTAGCTAGTGGGTAAGCATTCAAGTCACCTAAAATCTCTTAAAATTATTTTGCCTCTATTTCCGTGGTATCCGTGCAAGGTGATTAACAGACAAGCACATGTTCTTAGTGTTTTGAGATGAGCCTGGGCTGAGTGTCTATCCCTCAGAAGCCATTCCTTTTACTGGTACCAAATCATAATGCTGGGACTTTGCAAACACAAAGTCGTGCATAATAGGTTCTATGTTGGGGAATAATCTCTTTGAAGTAGACTCTCTGCTGTGCAGACCACAGCAAAGCTTCCCCACTTTCAGCTAGCTAAGGACTGTATGAAGTTACATTTATGAGTGCATTTGCTTCTTTGTGGACTCCTGTAAAGCCACGCTTCTCACACTGGTGAAGTCTTTCCATGGTGGCTGCAGATCTGAATCTGCAAAGGCCTTGCTGGCCTTCCCCAGACATTTTTGTTAGTTTCCTGCTTCAGAGCAGACCCACAGAACAGGCCCAGTAAAATCTCTGCTAATTACTCAGCAATGAAAATATGCTGTTTTTTATGTCAGTAAATTAACTGGAAAGACAATTTGGCATTTTTAACAAATGGTAAAAATGCCCTAGGTACTGGATTGCCTTTACTGGCCTAGCTTGAATGCAGCATTTTCCAGAAAGCAAAGTGAAATCATCCAGTGCTGCTGGTGTATGGTTGTTTTAGTTCAAATGTAACCATTGTCCCCTGCTTTCTGAGAGTTTGTGGAAAAAAAAATAAAAATTATAGCACTGTATTTGGGCTACTGCTTTTAAAGCCATACAGCTCCTCGTCGTGATGAGGTAACACAGGTATCTCTGTGCAGGTAAGGATGTGATCTGTGCTTGGGATGTCATCATTATACTGGAAATGCATCCATACCAGCTCGTGCAATATACAAGATATCTGTCTAGTCCAGATCAAGCACAAGTTAGGATTGACATACACACAAAGATGCATTTGTTAAATGGAAGTTATTGTTTTAAAAAAAACTAAAATTTGGTTAAGTCAGTGTGCGATATGATGTGAGCGAATGGTGAGGTAGCTCAGGCCAAACTGACCCTGTTCAAATAGGTTTTTGCCCCAGTTTAACTGAATTCAGATAAAATTATGCATTAAATAATATTTAAATTGGTGGCTAGACCAGCATGTGTGTGTGTGACCAGGTTTGAACCTGGTTGGAAAAGCGATGAAGAAAACATGGTACGATGCAAATTTCCAAAGGTTTTCGACCCCTCTGTTTTTTTGCCTGCTGTGGATTTGCCACGCTGGGCCTTCAGCACCGGTGGCTTTGCTTTGGAGCAAGGGCGGGGGTTGAATTCGGGCTGCAACGTGTGTGTGGGGCTGCGAAGCTGAGCGTTCCCTGCGGCCCAGGGCTGCCAGACAGAGCTGGGAGCGGCGCGGCCCAGTTCAGCGAGGACAGAGACGTTGTGGGCAGGGGAGGTGACCGTTCCTGGTATGCTGGGAATGTGAGGGAAGAGCCCTCTGTGACACAACTCCATCTGCTTTTACTTATTTCTCCCTTTCATATTCCACGGAGTTTTGGTTGCTGCTTGTTGTTCTCATCGCCTGGGCCTTCCTCTAGGCTTTGTGAGCACCGGAGACGCTCCTCTCTCTGTTTGGAGACATTTCACTCCCTCCAGCTGGGAGCGTGGCATGCCCCATCTGCTGCCGCCGTGGAGAGGAACTCACAGGTCCGCCGAGGCCCAGCGTTTCATCCCATCCCCAGGAGGGCAGCCGGCTCTTCAGGGTGTCTGGGGAGGGGAGGTGGCTCCCAAACCCGCAGAGCGCTGCAGTTTGGTCTGCTGTGCCTTCTGCATGGCTCCCAGCGTAACGTCCCTCCACTTGTGTTTCAGGGTTTTCCCCCTGCTCCAAAATCCGGTGAGTCACTTGTGGAAGCCATGGGCTCCTCACGTGTCGTTCCCTTTGCATTGTCTGAGGTCCTGTTCGGGCCCCACTGAAACCAGCTCTCTGTCAATGGCAGCCTCTTGCGCTGACGGCAATAGGCGTTGAGTCAGGCGGCTGTGGAGCCGTGCCAGAGCCAGGGACGGTCGGTGGGTGCTTCTCACAAACAGGATTGTCCGCGTGCCTTGGTGAAACAAGAAGAGACCAGTGAGGGGATGGAAACATTTTTGTAGTGAATACTAAAGGTCTTCCCCAGACACCAGCTCCCTCATCTGGGATGAGGAGACCATCCAGGAATGAGGAAGCTCTCACACGTTGCCAGAAGCAGAGCTGAAATGTGAAGAGCGGCCTGTTTCCAATCAAGGTCTCACACGCACTCAGGCCTGGCTGCTCTCGCAGGATGCAGAGCCTGCCTTCCACTGGGACTTCTGGATGGGCTGGGGAAGGCGAAGGCTATCAGTAGCTCATGCTCTTTGCCAGCAGCCGCCAAAAGTTCTTGCTCATGCCGTGGTCTCTACTGAACCACCCTCCCGAAGCTCATGCTGATGACCTTCTGCATGTTTCCGAGGATGAGGTTGTCCAGTACCCAGGAAAGGCAGGTGGGACTTCCACAAATCCAAGGACTGTTGCTGTGTCCTGCCTCCTGAGGAGTTTCTCTTTTAAGATGAACAACCCCAGTTTGTCCAAAGCTCTTGCAGGTTGGGTTTTCTTTGATAGTTCCTGTAGCTTTCATCCTGACTATTTCCAGGTGGCCCACATCTTTTCTGAAGTTCACTGCCCCAAGACTAGATGGGATGCTCTAGATAAGGCCTTTCCATGCTGACCGGAGCAGAAGGGTTGCTCCGTATGGTTTACAGGTTGGTCTCATGTTTGTACAACCTAGCACAATATCCACCCTTTCTTTGTAGTAATAAGCTGTAGCTGACTCATGTCCATCTCAACTCCCTCCATATTTTTCTGAAGGATTGTGGACAGTCCTTATCTCTACTGAATGTGATCCAATTTTTTTCAGACAATTTCCCGATTTTGCCAAGATGAGAATTTAAACCTGTCTTCAGGCAGTCCTTCCCAGCTCCATAGCAGCTGCATATTTTACAAGCATGTGATGTATTTCATGGCCCATGTTGTTAGAGAAAACTTTGAAGAAAGCTGGATTCACAACAAACACAGCGCAACTCCACTGGGTTAATCCCTCCGTTTTGACACTGACCCATTGATATTTAGTGTCCAAGTATTATATTTCCAGTCAGTTTTGCATCTACTCTGTGAGGGTCTGTTTGAGCCCATTTATTTGATGTCTTATGAGGATGTTTTGCATTTGAAGCTTTACAAGTCAAGGCATGTAACATCAACAGCCTCTCTGCTATCCACAAGGTCTGTCACAGAGGGAAGTTAGCTTGGTTGGATGCAAGTTGTTTCTGATTAAATCCATATTAGCTTAAGTCTCTGCTTTGTTATCTTCTGTGCTTACGAATGTTTGTGGTATTTATTCATTTTTTATTTATGTTGCAGACTTTTTTCTGGGAATTGTAGCTAACCTGACTTTTCCTCCTCCTGCAATCCAAAAGCTAGCTTAATTTAGGCACGAAGGTTGCTTTGTTCTCTCTGTTGTGTACCTCAGCCATGCTGACAGGTAATTCCTCATAGTTTCAGCCAATTCTGTAAATCTTCTAAGCTAAAGTTCATCAGGTCATGCTCCTTCCCCATTTTAGGTTGAGATACCCCTCAAGTATTTTGGCTTTAGCTGTGCCTCTTGTGATAACTGCTGCTAGAAGGTTGTGCATGTTTCAGTGTCTCATGGATGAGGAGAAGAGAGTAACGCCTTTGTCTGTGCCCCCAGTGGCTACACATCACCCACGCTCAGTTGCACTCCCATTTTCAGCCCTGGGCAGCTGAAGAACCAAGTGGGTTTTCACGTATAGAAAAGCTGAATCAAAGTCAGTGATAGTGCTTCATGCGTGAGCAGCAGCTGAGCATTTAAAGACACGAGCCTTGGACTTGTGGAGGAGATCAGCTGCATGAAAAATAGCATTGAGACAGTGCAGTGCCGCTGCTTGTAAAAGCACTGAAGTCAGACAGCAATAATGGACTGAAAAACCTCTCGTGGAGAAAGCGTATATAAACAGTGAGTAGCGGCCTCTTCTTCCAGGCTGGAATGTAGTAAGTAAACAAAGGAAAGGCAGGTTAAACAGGCAACCTGCAGCAGTCTTTTAGCTGAATGCACTTGGACATGCTAATGACCCAAGAGGCTGTCTAGGGTTCTTGCTGCAGTCCAGAGAAGGAAGGTGAGTCCAGATAGGGGGGGATGGACCAACAGAGGTGACCTTGATGTCTCTTGTAGTAAAGCTGTAATGGCTTTTCTGAAACTTTCCCCGGGGAAAAGATTGTCCCTGAGAACTTTTTTGAGAGCTGCAGTGGTCAGAGGTCCTGTCCAGCCTGGAGATCATGGTTCATGCAAAGGAAGGGATTGTTAACCACTGGGGCAGCAAAGATCACCTCTTTGAATTGTCTTGCCATCTCAATTTGCCTGCAGTTCCCCCCTGCCTTTGTTACCCAGGTCATGTTAACTGGAGCCAGAGCTTTTATTCAACAAGGGATACTTGCAGGGCCAAAAACTGGATCTAGAAGAGACAAGGATACGTCTACAGAGTTCCAGCTCAAAAGGTTGTCTGGGAGTTTGCACCGCACCCACTCTTTTAGGAGCTGCAATAATATATAGCCTGGCAGGCTGCAAATCAGAGTCCTGCACGGAGAGAATCCTGCCACGCGCTGTCTATTTCTCTTTGTTGATGTAAGGACTTCTGGCTTCCTTCTTGCCTTCTCACACTTTCTTACTCTTCAGGCCAGTTGGTGATTCCTGGCCGCACTCTTTCCGTCTACCGCCACGTCCCAAAGCCATCACTACCTGTGCTGCGGCCAAGCGAAGAGCGGCTCCAGCTGTAAGGTGTAGGGCAGCCTTTCGTGGGCTGCCATCTCACAGAGCTGTTCTTGGGAATTTGAGATCCGTCCCCAGTCTCACTTCCAGTTTTTGGCCCAGCTTCAGGCCCCATGGGGAGGGACCAGAAGTGTAGCTGTTGCAAAGCCCCGGGCCAGATAAGCCAATAAAAAGAGATAACAATTTAGGAAAAAAAATAAACAGAAAACAACTCAGTCCCCTGATTCATTTTGCTCTGGGAATCCCCATAGTCTTAGGTTTCTAGGCCTGGCCTTGTTTCCACTTCATCCTCCCTCTCTGAAGAGCCTTTTTGTCCCTAATTGCAACTATAAATAAATCATCATAGCTAGAAGTAGTATTTTTCCAAGTCTACAACTCTAGTGTCCAAGCCCTTCAGTTTCCAGGAATTCACTTCATCTTACCCAGAACTTGGGACAAAGAAGTGAAAACTGCATTCAGCCTTTATAGTGCTAGCTCCAGGCTTGAGAACTTTCCCTCCATCTATTTCTGTCCTAGATCCAGACCCGACCTGCAAAATAAGATGAAGAATTGTGCGTTAACACCAACTTGCCTCCCTGGACCGGCGGGGTTCTTTGGAGCCCTTACTGTGTTCCTTGGTGCCCGAGGGTCAGTAAAGAGAGCCTCCGTGTCCTTGTGCCGCTGGCCGAGCTCTGCTTGGACATTAAGCCTTCCCCAGCCCAAGGGAGAGTGGTGGGTAGCTGTTGTGGGCCAGACACAGCCGAGTACCCTCAGACGTGCTGGAAGCTGGGGAGGGGATCAAAACCATTGTGTGTGTGGTGGGCGAGTGGATATGTATCTCCGGGACATGGAATGAGCTGGGCTGGTAGCTTAAAATGAGTGTTTTTGTATTTTTTTTTTCCTGCTGGTGAAATACTTCATTGATAGAAGGAGTTTTCTTGCTTGTGTAAGTCTTTAAGTAAAGGGAGGGGCAAACTGGGAGTGAAAACTGGCTTGTAAGGATAGAGTATTAGTCTTTGTTTCGGTCCAATTCCTTCATTGTCACAGGAACATGTGTGATGGTGGTAGTCATCCTTGTGGATTGTTCTCTAGCTCTTCAGAGATCATTAAACACAATTACAGGAAAAGAGATCTTTGTGAGCTACAGTCAGCTTTTATATGTATTCCACATTTTCTTCAAAACACTTTACCGATGGTGGCTAATTTTAACCATTTGGTTGGCATGAATATAAGCCAGCCCACTTCTGCATACTGATTCCCATTTGTTTTCATGAAATTTGGGTGTCTGCATCCAGAAGGCACCTTTAAATATGCCAACCTCAGACCGCATTTGCTTCGTACGACTTTCTCTCTGCTTAGCGTCTCGGGGTGAAAACCTCCCATTTTGGATAGTGATGGTAAATTCCTAGGGGCCTCCGTGAGGGCTGAATTGCGCACGTCTAAGTGCAGAGAGGCTCTGTGTCAAGGAGATGCAGAGCTCTCAGCACGATGCTGCTGCCAGCATCTCGGTTGATCATGGACACGCAGTTGCTCCTCCATAGACCACACCTGGGCCATGTGAGAAGGGGAGTGGGACAACGGGGCTTCCAGAGCCAAAAGAGAAATGTGTTTCAGAAAGGATGGGGCATGGTGGCACAATAAATAGAACAAAACGGGAGTGGCAGAGGCATGGTCTGGGCAGGGGCTAGATGAGCAGAACCTGGAGCAGCTGAATCTAACTTGTGTTTGGGCCTGCAGCTTACTCGTGTTGAGGCAGGGACTTGTTGTCTGTCCTGTAATCATTTGTAAGGTACCTGGCTTTTTGGTGATGGTAGTGTTGTCCATCAAAGGCCTCTGTTTAGAAGGTGCAGGACTTCTAAGCCAACAGAGGCTACGAAAAATAATAGTAATAATAATAATGCCTTTGCCAGCCAGAACTGGTTGGAAAGTGGAAAGTATTGCCCACGATGAATTATGAATGAAAAGAAACATTCCTGTGCTTTGAAATTTCTGCAGGTTTTTTTCCCCCTATCAGAACACTAAAACCTGAAAGAAGTTAAGTGAAAAAGAAATAAATAAGATCTTAAGCGTCTCCTCCCTACAGGAAATGAGCTCCTCCATCTCCCTTTTCTATGAAAATGTATATTTAGAAAATAAACTGTTTTTCTGTTTGAAAATAAAACAAACTATCAAATATAAAAGGTTGACCAGCTCTAGGAAAGTCTGGTCTTGCGCTTAAGGCACTGATCTTGGACCGAGAGACCTGGGTTTAATTTCCACTTCTGCTACAAACTTTTCCTGCGTGACCTTGGGCTAATCCTTTAATCTCGCTTTGCCTCTGTTCCTCATCTGTCAGATGGGGCTCTGACTTCCCCACCTCACAGGGGTGTTATGAGAGTAAACACATCCTCTGTGCCCTGCGCCTCACCTTGCAGGCAGCTCCTCTCCTGGGGAAGCAGGGTGGGAGGGACGTGCCCTCGGCTCCCTCCTCGGCCATCGCAGCGCCGGCAGCTCCTAAGCATCCTTGTGGAGCGAGGAATGAGGGAGAGGAACCGCTAAACATGTGCGAACCATGTGAAGGAGCAATTTCTTGTTTGTCTCTCTTCCCCCCCCACACCCAAGATTTCCCTGTGCTTTTTTTCTGCCCTTCCACCCAGCCTTCACCAAGCGTCCGCAACCTTCTGACAGCGACTGAACCAGCCCCGTGTAGGGCTGGCTGCTTCCTCACTTAGCCTCCATTTGCAGCAATTACCCTCTTTCCTCTCTCGCCAAATGTTTCTCTGAGCCTGAGGCCCAGCTAATTTTTTTCGTTAGCTCTGGTTGCGCTGGGCGGCCCTCCCTTCCATACGGGAAATATAGAGATGCCATTCAGGCACCTCTAATCCCGCTTTCACTGCTGCCCTCGTTAAAACATTCCTTTATTTATTTTAATTTCATTCTCTCCTCCCCGCCACCTTTTCTAAACAACCGCTCGCATTATGCTTTTAATTGCCTTTAGATTTCCCTTGTGTGACTTCTCCGGCGGCCGCAGAGCCGTAGGCAGAGCAGGCAGCGCCGGCAGCCTCGCACGTGCTCTGTGGGCTCGCTGTTGACTCAGTGGCGTGCTGCGAGTGACTCAAGGATCCGCAGGGGTGGAAGGGGGGGACGAGGGGGAAGGCTAGGGCGCTCCGCCGTCCCCGCGTGTCGGCGGCGTGCCTTCCTTCTCGAAGGAGTCGAGCCCAAGGCCGCGAAGGGGAGCGGGAGGCCGGGCATCTCTGCCAGCTCTGTCTGCATCATGGCTCCACGAGCACGAGCCCTAATGCGGCATTGTACAGGCATGACTTCATCTGTTTCCATAAGATTGCTTTCTCCCTCTCCCTTTCTTTGGCTGGTAATTGAGAAACGCATGAGCTCACCTCCTAGGAGCGGGAAATGAGAACCGCAAGAGGAAACGAGCTGGAAAGTATACATGGGGCCGGAAAAAAAACAGAGATTAGGTGGGGGGGTCGGAGATGGTATGGAGAAAGAAAGGGATTCCTCTGGCACGGGATCGTGGCCACACAGGGCCCAAGGCCTGAGGGCCTGGCGGTGAGGAGGTTGCTCGCAGGTGGGAGAGGGCGCAGGGGATGAGCACAGCCGGGCGCCTGGGGAGGAGGAGTGGTGTTTTACGGGGAGCTGGTCCTTGGATGAGGCTTCCCTGGGCTGGCAGATGTCGTGGTGAGAGCTGCTTGGTCAGGCCATGCTCTGCCCTCGGAGCTTGCTCACGGGCAGGTAAGCACAGTCTGTTGCCCCCTCCGTCTCTTTGTTTCTGGTCTCCATTTTTACCTAGAACAATCTCTAGCATGAGGAGAGGAAATCCCCTTAGAGGCCGGGGTTCCACCTCGTTTCTTGTGGCTCTCTTGGCTTTTTTGGAGGACATCACTAAAATGAATGATTTACCCTGCCTGAGGAAGGCGCCCCCAGTTCATTAGTTTTCAGCCAAACAAAAATTATTGTGCCCGAGACACAAAAGAAGGAAAAGAAGGACGTAAAACGAAAGTTCCTAATTATCTCCAGGAAGCTGGGTGGTCGGGAGTCCTGCGTGCAGCTGGGGATGGATAAAGCTAACGAACCACCGGCGGGACCCGTGGGGAATTAGCAACGTGTCCTGATGCCACGTGGCACCCGAGGTGGTCTGGGGGGCTTGCAGCTTTGCAAGGTAGCTCTGTTCTTCAGCTACACAGCGCCGATTTAAGGGTGTAAATGGACACAGGGCACGTGTCACTGGCATGTGCGCTCATCTCTTCTGACCTGTTCCACCTCTCTTTGGTGATTCATTTTTTTAAAAATCTTTTTCTTTGAAGTATTTTAAAGGAACTTGTAGCTGAAGGGAAGTCTGTGCAATGTGTTAGAGCTTAGAAGGTCTGTGCTGGCACAAGTGGGTGCCCCATATACGTTATACTCTATTTATGTTTCCGTTGGATTTTTTTCCTTCTCTTCACCTTTTTTTTTTTTTCACAGTTTTTCCTAAGTGAAACACTAATGCAGTAATGTTCAAACCCACAATGTTTGAATGGCCTCTAAATTAGGCAAAACAAGCTTGCCCAACCCTAGTTGAACAGACTGGACTCACTTTCTAATTCATACACACTCTGTTCATTTTGCCCTAATAAATGCATTTCTGTCCTGGACTAGGAACACTGGGGGACCTTGGAAAGTTTGACGTTAGCAGGAGAGGGGCAGGTGACCAGGGCAGAAGAGGAGAGACTGGATCAATGTCCGTGATGCATCCCGATGCATGGTAGGAAAGGCCATATGTCCCACGCAGGTGTTGCACTTGGAGAAACCTGTGCTGGAGATTCAGTAACAGCGAAGTTCCTTGGATGTCACTCTTGTTTTTCAAGGGCTTGCCTTTTCCTGGAGAAATCCAGGAGGTATCTGAATGAGCAGAAGAGAGGTCTGGTGGGGCTTCTGAGAACTTGTTGAAGGTGGGCTAAGTTTTGACCCGATTTCAGGTGTCGGAGCACAGATCTAGTTTGCATTTCAAACATTCCTTGCAGTGCACGTCACTCTGATTCTTACGTGGGGTTTCTGGGGATGCTGAAAATGATGGAAGTGTACAGACTGCTGTTACTTGCTGCTGATCCTAAACATGGGCACCATTGTAATAAGGTTTGTAGCTGTGGCTTGCGGCCGTGGCTGAGATTACGAAGCTTGTATCCCTGACAAGGCTTGACATCCCTGTCCCGGTTTGCACACCTAAACTGACCTACAGATGCCATTAGAGCCATTTACATTTGCCGTTCTGCTTCATGCGGGTTGCTTGGAGTTTGGGAAGGCCTGTGGCCCAGACCCCGTAGTCTTCTCTCCTGCTGTTAGCTTGGGAACGGGCCATGAACAAGACAAATGATTCTGGCAGTGGGAGATCCCTCCTGACTGACATCTAGCCCGGGGAGAGAGCAGACTGCGCATCTGGTGCGCTGGGGAAGCGCCCCGAGTTCATGTACGCACCGAATGACCCGGCCGCCAGCACATTCAGTCCCGGCACGGAGCGTCCGTGAGGTCCGCGCCAGTTTTCTGCCACAGGGAGAACTTAAAGGGTTCACCTAACCAAAAGGTTCAGCCCTCGTCATAAGGTAGGGGTTTTCAATTTTTTTAGGGCTCAGCTGCATTAATTGCAGATATCCAGGCCTCCAAGAAGGGAATGGAAGGGCTCTGTCCCCCTGGACTTGGAAAGTTAATGCTGGTGGGTTGATGCTGGGCAGCTTTGTATCCTCTGGTGGCTTTTTTTGGGGACTGTTGATGGAGATAGCAGGTTGGCACGGCCTCAGTGCTGGGCAGGAACAGTAGGTTCACTCTGGTGCTGTTTTCCCCGGTGGCCTCCCAAGGAAGCAAACACAGGTTCAGCGTTGGGTACAGGTCTGTGGTGGAGTCACTGCTCACTTTTACCAGGTCTAGACTAATGGTGAACCTATTTGCCTCCGTCTGGGCTCGTAGTGAACACCCAACCTTTTCCATGAAACACACCAAATGATAGCGTGGCCTAAAATAAATATTTTTTTCTGACTTCCCTGCCTGTTCACCCTGCCTTTTTACCTTCAGGCCGTAGAGTATGAATCAGAACCTGTTTGCCTGGCATTTAAGTCTTTGCTTTTCTGACCAGTGTCTCGTTACCTTTGCTTTTGCCCTGCTTTCCTCTTCTTCCCAGCCCTGCACGTCTCCTTTTTTTTTTTTTTTTTTTTTTTTTTTTGTCAGGCTCTCTGCCTGGAAAAAGCAGGCTGTACCTTCTCCCTTACACACCTGCCTTCATCTGCGTTGGCCACTTTGGTATTTTAGTTTTTTTTTTCATTGGCCCATCGCACACGTGTTGATCGGCTTCGCAGCTGAGGTCAAGGAATTTCCATGTCGTACTTGGAGAGAGGGTTTCCCCTTCACAGCCTCTGCCTCAAGCAGGCACCAGTTCATGTAGAAATAGCTTGGCCACTCTTGGAAATAGCTCTGTGTGAAATAATATTGTCTTTTTGAGGTCAGGAAAAAAAAATGTTCTTTTATACAGTCATACATACGCTCTTAAAAAGAATTCCACAAAGCTTGGTCTGTTCCCCCCTCTCACACTTTCCCCCCGCCCTACCTTTTTCCTAAAACACTGGAGAATTCAGCCCCAGAGCCCGACGGCACCGAGCATACAGCATGTACTGTGCCTTTGGAAATGCTGGCCGCACATGAAAGCCCTACTTAACGCTGGCCCCCGTGGCTTTATGATGGTGCCTGCGCATATGGTGGTGGCGGGGTTCCCTGCTGGCAGAAGTTTTGGGGGAAGGAGGGCAGGTGGGGTTTGGGGGCTTGGGGGTGTGGAGAGGAGCGGTTTGGGTGGCGGGCAAGGAGAGGGTCGCTGTGCTTCCCGGGCTGGGGATCGGCCGCAAGCAGGCAGCGTGATGGTGGAGGTTGTCCACGTGTTGGTGGCTGTGGGGTTGTTTGGCGGGTTTGTGTCACCGATGGTGTTTTTTTTCTCATTATTTTTGCTGGTCGCGGCACTCTGTGTTTCTTGGGAGCTGGGTAGATGGAGGGAAGAAGGAAAAAGACCTATAGTCTGCTGTCCCTGGCCTGTGCAGCAAGTTCCCTTGAAGGGGAGGGATGGATGAGAGGCACCGCTCTGGTGGCATTATCTCACCCAAGGACCAGGACCATTGCTTGATGTGCACATCCTTGTAAATCCACTGCCACATGTCACTGTGGTGGCATGCCTGGTGGCACATCTTGAGTTCAGGTGTGCCTGTGTGGACATCCACATCACCAGTGAAGCAGAAAGCCCAGTGCCAGCCCCCCACATGAGCTCAGGGAAGCCCTGCCATGAGCATCCCGCAGGCACGCTGATGGGCAGAGGAGCAGACAGCCTTGTGCTCTGTTATATGTGTGGGCAGGGTGGCTGGGGCTAAGTGCTGTGTGGTGTCACACTTTAATGCTTCCCAGGTGTTCATAGGATCGCCAGGACCACTCTCTATTGCAGCTGGGAGAACTTGGGGACAATCCCTGAACACTAAGGAAAAAATTCTCAATTTCGGTGGCCATACGGGTGTTTATGCCATCCTTGCCTATACGGTTGGTCTTGAAAAGCACGTTTTCTTCCTTTAACCTCTCCGTGCAGCCTTGCTGGTCCCCCTGCCTTTCTTCATTGCCTTTGGTTGCCCATCATCACCTCTTCCTGGCCCCAGGTGTTCAGTGACTGCCCAGGCACATATGTATCGCACACCTTCTGTTTGGTTTCGTGGCATGGCAGCAGGGCAAAAGGTGGCAGATCCCTCCCTGGGTGCCAGCTGAAATCAGCCTGGCATCTTGTGGCAGCAAGGTCCACGTGGTGGCTGGGCAAACTGCAAAACACCGGCCACCTTTTCTTCCTGTTTTAATAATATTTTGGGGGATGTCTTAAGCGGACGCTGTTTCTTTCAAAGGAAAACCTTTGCTGCGTTATTTGTTTTGTGCACTTCTAGCATAACCTACTTTGAACCAATGGTACTTTAATCTCTCCTTCTGATGACCTTGGAAACCTTTCTGTGCCTCTAACGATTTTTGGCAACCCCCTCTGGACTCCGTTTCTGCTCTCCCCACTCTGAAATAGGGTGAGCAGCCTTCAGCTCTCTTCTCAAAGTGTGAACACGTCCCTGATTTATGTGGTGGCATTTATAACATTGTTGGTATTGTTCTTTATCCTATTCAACCTAACATTTTGGGGCTCTTTTTTTTTGATGGCCTCTGTGCATGGAGCAGATGTTTTCATTGAGCTGTCCGCAGTGACGCCTAGATCTTTTTCCTGAGTGGTTACAGTTAATTTAAAACCCATCAGTGTATTACCTCAGCAATCCCTTGATGTCACTGGTTAGAAGATCCCAGCTGGCTGCTGCTCTTAATTCTATTGCCTGTCTGTTTCCTATTATTTTTTATTATGCTTACATTTACTTGCATGCTGGGCCAGTTTTTAAAGCGAGGTGGGCAGTCATTTACAAGTGGCTAACGCAGGCTCTCAAATTCTTCTGCTCATGTACACAAATGTAATGTTTGTGCTTAGGTGTTTTCACAGCACATAAATGCTTTTCCCGCAGCAGATACTACTGAGTATTGCCTGCGGAAGAAAACAAACAAACGTGGCATGTGTTTGCACATGCCCGTCTTTGACAGCAAGCTGCAGAGAGACGCGGGTCCCTGCATGAAAGAGCAGCTTGTGTAGCGTGCCCTTCTGCTCTGTGCCAGCGGGCAGCTCGTCCTCAGGATTTATTTGGCCCTGGGCTCTTCTGCGTAAAATCGCGTGGCTGCAATGAACTACCGGCGAAGGGGAGGGATCCCAGGTGCACAGCAGGTGGAAAACGCTTGGCGCAGGCTCGGGCAACATAACGGTGCACTTTGAGGTTTCTGTCCGAGCGGTTTCATTGTTTGTCCTTCGCATGGGTTTGAAGATCTTTAAAATATTGCACGATACTTTCCGACCTGTGAAGTAACCGAAGTGATGCGTGGAGTCCTGCGGAGCTAAAAGCAGCACTCCCAAGGGGTGCTGTGGTCTCTGGGGATGTCACATAGCAGGGAATGGGACACACAGGGACGTTGCACAGGGTTTGCATTAGAAAGCTCCATCCTCCGTCCTGGAAGCTGGTGGAAATTTCGCTCTCGACTCCCAGAAGAGCAGTAGTAAACCGGTGTTAATGAGAGATACTGGGAGCCTGCAGAAAGGAGCCAAATGCTGTAACTCTGCTTAATGACTGGAAACTTTGCGAAGTCCCATCTTGCTTTGAACAGCTTCGCACACAACCTTTGGCAACAGCCATTTTATCTCCTGTTTTGGAAGCCATGTGCCTCAGCTACGCTGCCACTGAGGGCAGAGCTTCAGGAAGATGGGACTGTTTAAACAGGAAAACAGAAAGACAGCTGCAGTATGTCCAGTTTCCTACTGTGAGGAAGATGAAACCAGTCGAATTTTGCTGAACTATGACTCAGTTCAGTCCAGAGATTCCAATACCATGCAGTAAATGTTACAAGCTCCTTTGAGGGAGAAGAAAAACTCCAATTCAAAGGCACAGGGAGGAAGTGCCCAGCAAGAGACAGATGAAATTGCCAGGAATGATGGATGAGGAAAGCCCGGGAGGGTACTGCTGAGCAGGACCTGAGAGCAAAAGAGATGAATGGCCCTCGATGACCAGGGCCCGCCAAAAGCCTTGTGATGTGGGTAAGAACAAAAGCGAGCTCCACTCGGTTCTGCGTGGTGGGGAGGGGATGATGATGTGCTGTTGCCTTACTCAGCAGAGCTCCTGGGTGGGTGACGGATGGTGTTCTCGAAGGACGAAGCCACAGTAGATTCTTCAGTTCCTGAAAGGAAAACTCAGCTGGTTCCTCCCAGCTAAGGACAGGCAGTTTGGCTGGCTGCATCACTGCAGCTCGTGCCAAAAATGATTGGGAGCAGCATGCTACGCCCATTAACCTCGGTGGAGAACCTCGCCCATTAATCTTCAGCTAGAGCAAGAGCAGCACGTCTGATAGGGCAGTGTGCGAAGGAGGTGAGCTGGCCTTGTGAGTACACGTAAGCAAAGCAGTGCCATGGCAGGGCTGTGCGATGCAGCTGAGCGTTCCAGTGGGGCTAAGCAAACCAGAAGCAGAAGCAGATACAAGGGTTTTTGCAAGCACTTCAGTCCTTAGGGTGCTCCGGCACATTGCTGGGGATTGCAGCAAGTTCTGCTGATTCATAACAGCAACCAAGAAGAGTGGGAAATGCTTTCCCAGCGCACTTACTGCTGGTAAACCTGACAGGAGGGTCTGTGGTGGGTGCCGTGAGGACGAACAGAAGCCTATTACCCGCGCCAAGTCTTGGACGTCAAAAAGCAGGAAATGGGGCAGAAAAAAAAAAAGCAGGGGAATGCCTCCTGCGACAAAGGGTATAGGATTACAAGGAGGGGGTAGAGAAGGTCAAGGTATTCTGAAGTGTTAGTGATGTGGCAAGAAAGTTGCTGAAGAGCCATACTAGAGAGGTTGAGATACCCCAGCCTTCTGCAAGGAAGGAACAAGAGTGACTGTGCCTGGCAGGTAAAGGAAGGAGGGAGCCTGGCTTTGGCAACAAGCAGGAGGACCAGAGAGCACAGGAACACGCAGCAGAACTCCTCTTGCACTATTTTTACCGTCACTTTTCCCACTTTTTCGCTGCCCAAGGAAAACTGGGCTAAGGTTCCAGTGCCCCACGCCAGCCAGGCTGTCCGTCATCAGGGATAGGGGAGGAACAGATATGCAGTAAGGCCAACTGTATTTGGGAAGATAAAAGGCAGTGCAGAAACTTGGAGTCAGTGCTGACTTGTAACTGCACTGGAGGGAATAAATTGGCTTCCTTGCTGCAAAAAAAGGCCTATAGCAGACCAACCAAACCTTTGCAGGAGATGTCAGACCAGCCCTGGCAGTGATGAGGCTGAACTATGTGGGGTCACACTGCTGAAACTTATTCAGGTCTGCAGTGTGTGGTGGGAAGCACTCCTCTTGCTTCCAGTCTGAAGTCTCTGTTGTTACTGGAATAAATCAATAGTCCTTTATCAGCCTTCCCTTTCCCATAAGACGTAACTGATTTTGCTGGGGCAGTTGTTTCACAGATATTACTCTACCAGAGCAAGGTTTCCTCCTCCCCCTGTTAAAACATGGCCTTGTTTCTCTGTGAATCAGCTCTTTCCCAACTTCTTTGTAAACTGCAATTGAGCAAAATATTCCTAGTGCAGAGCTAGACTCCTCATGCATTTTTTTTGGTAGATAACCAAATTCAGAGGCTATTCTTTTCTGGAGCAATCAACACTGTGATATTTATGGCTGTTTTCTTGCTGGACACTGCCCACTCATCCACAGTGGGGTGGCAGCAGCCATTTCCCGTCTGCATCAAAAAGGTAACGTAGTGAAGGATTTGGTGCGCTCGTCGTTGATGCAATTTGCCTTTTTAGGATTTCTTTCTGAACCCAAATCCACAGGAGCCTTTCTTCCTTATGCACCTTTGCCTGCCTACTTTGATGGGGGCCCTCGACCTCAGAGCCGTGTGTGTGTGCTTAGCAAACGAGGGCTCACAGATGCAATACCACAGGGAACAATGTGAACCAGGAATGTACTAAAGCCAGAGGCATTGTAACCTAGAGCCTAGCTGAACAATGTGGAAGAAATGCTGTCAAATCTGTGTCTGTGGGAGCTATTATATCCCCAGCTAGCCCCCTCCAAAAGTTTGCTCAGCATGCTGACTTTCCAGGAGCTTTCTTAGTGCTTGGAACAAGTTACCTATCTCCTGCCAGAATCGAGAGAGGAACACGACTGGCTGACGAATACCATATGTTCCAGGCTGGCCAAAGGAAACCTAATTGTATTTTGTTTAGCTTGCCTATTTAGCTGGGTTGCTGTAATAAGGCTGGGTAGGTTTTGTGTGTTGTCTGTGTGTCTTTCCAGAGAAACGGGACTGATCTCTTCTTCTACATGGGAACTGTCGTGGGACTGGTCTGTGTTTTGCTCTGGAAGTGCAGGGCACAACCTTTTGCCTCTTGCCTTGCCGTGGAAGAGATCAGGAGAGAGCTGAGTGAAAGGAAGGCAGTTGCCAACAGGAGTGATCAGAAATTGCGGCGCTGAAATCTCATTCTAGGTGGGGAACATCCAGTTCTGAGAATGCAACAGAAACACTTACGCTGACCGAAAGAATCCCCTCGCCCCCCCTTTTATTTTATTTTACCGATTGCTAGTGCATCAGAAAAGCGTGTGTTTGGGAATGGGAGCACAAAACTGGATGCTGAATATCTAAATGTAGATTTGCTGCGTTTAAAATGGCTTGAAATTAGAGCTGCAGCAGGCTGCAGAAGTTAGAAACTGATCCGTGTCCTGAGGTCACCAGGGTAGAATAATGCCCTCAGGGGACGTAGATCTGAGTTTGCAGAAGTCGAGGTTGGACTGATCAGCTCCAAAGTTCAGTTCCTAGAGGCACTGGATCCTGCATGGAGCTGGAAGAGGGCCTGTTTCCTCTCATCCCCTCTGTTCCACTGTGCAACATCACATAGAGCTGGTCACCTCTCCCTGATGTGCTTCGTTGTCCCTAAACAGCCAAAATACTTAGGTATTTGCATCGCCTGCTTGTGCAGCATCTAGCCCAACAAACCTCCACTTAGGGGGGCAGCTCACTGGGCATCGTGATGTTGCATACAACAGCTTTGGCTCACCTAAGGCACGAGCTCATCTTCTCTTTCATGTTGTTGGAGCATGTAGACACATTCTCCCCAGTTTCCTGGGCAGCCTCAGCAGTGGGGTTAACAGTCGTCTGCTGCAAGTTTTGCATCGGCTAGGAAAGAGTTGTAAGTAGTAAGCGTATGCTGTCTTGGCAGGCAAGCAGAAAAGGGTGGGGGCCTTCATTTCTAGCTGAGCAGAAGAGGGGAACCAGAGCTAAAACGCAGCTGTCACTTTAAATGGCTCTCTTTCCTCACCGTCTCTTATTTATCTCATGCCTTCCTGTTTACAGCGTCATTTCCAGCAGCTCCCATTCTGCTCATGTGGAGGTCAGGTCAACAGGAGGCCTACCCTGTTTCTGAACACCAGGTCAGTGCAAGTGTCTCCACCAGATGCCACCCAGGAGAAACAGGCTGTGGGCCGCTGCCCCCTCCGGTACCTTGGTGCTGTCATGCCAGAGCAATGGGTGTGCCAGGTTTAATGGAAGCCAGAATTTGGCACGGCCCTTGACTCACTTCTCTAAGCAAGCCCCCTGCCCTGCCATGTCCTTTCACTCCTGCCATGCTTGTTTATCCGCGGGCTGCCTGCGCCCCGTTCTGCCATGTGCTGTGCTGCCCACACAAGCACACTCAGCTGCGTGCTCAGCGACCCACCTATCGAGATACTCATGCAGCTGAATCACCCTTCGGTGTACACTCATAGCCACGCTCACAGATGGACTCTGATCCTCGTGAGCCAGCCTGAAGTTCTCTTCCAATCTGCCATCCCCGTGTCCTCAAGGCAGGGGGAAGCTCTTCCCTCCTGGATGAAACATAGGCCCTCGCAGCGTGTTTGATCAACCACAACCAAGCCTTGTGTTAGTTCAGGGCTATGGGGAGAAGAGGATGATGCCTGCAGCCCTGTGGTGAGAACTGGTGAATGTCGCCACGTCATTTCTCCAGCCCACACGTGCTCCGAGGTCTGCTATGGAAGGATGCTGGCATGCCGAACGCAGTTGCCTCCTTTTGGTGGGGTGAAAGACTTTCTCAACATCATTTCATGGCTGAATTCCCAGTGCCCTTCCTTGGCCCGTCCCTGCCTGACTCTCATCCTAATGTTTGGGATGGCCACCCTAAGAAATTTTGAGGCCAAGCCCTTGTTGGAGGCCATCTGTCCCACAAATGCGTGTAGGCCTACGCACGGTCCTGCTGATGCTATGATGTGCGCATGTTGGATAAAACGATCCCTGAAATCAGAAACATCTTCAAAATAAAAAAGCCTGAGCATCTCCCGTGACTGCCCCATTCAGTCTGCAGCACTTCAGCTCCCCTCCCTCCGTCACTCCGATTCCTCTACCCACGTTGGACCATTTAAGCATTAATGAAGGCCAGATGCATGTTCTGCAAATGCAAGATCGCTGCATTTTGTAGTAGGCTCTGGCTTGGTGCCTCCTTGTCCTTCGAATCCTCAGTACAGCTAATAACAACCAGAGGCAGCCCTCCTCGGTCTGAGGTAGAGCCCACCTCAGCGGTGACGTCTCTGCGACCGCAAAGGATTTCTCGGGGACCTGGAGGGCGACCAGCTTTCGGCTGTCGAGCCCCAGGATCTGGTTTCGTCTCTCACCAGCATTGGCAGGGACGAGCTCGGCATGACTGAGCTGTCCAACAGGGAGGCGGCGAGCTAGGCCAGCGCTAGATTTCTAAGGGAGAAGGAAGGAATTCGGTGTATTTTGGTGCCTGGAAAAATAAGGGATGGATCGTACTAGCAGGAGCTGTCCATGCGGAGAGATAACAGGAGTGCTGGATAACTACTGTAGCTCGAGGTCTCATCAGCAGCTAACCCTCAGGGCAAGGATGGCTGGAAGTGAGACTGTGCCTTGCTTTTGTGCCATCGTCACAGCAACTTGTGCTTCCTTGCACAGAGCTGTTCTTCTTGGCCATCCCTGCTGCATCCAGCAGGTCATTGCAGGGCTCTTTGGCTGTCTACTTGCAGACACATGATGTGTGCCGGGGCTTCTCGAGCTCGACGTGGATATGTGTGTGCAGGGCTAGAAAGGGACCGCTGGAACCTGCCAAACCGATTGTTGCTGTTTCTTGGAGTGAGAGAGACCATAAATCAAGTTTTTAGGCTGAAAACTCATTTTTATTCCCTTGGGGAACAGTGTGGGGTTTTGCACATGGTGACTGTTTTCCGTAGAGCATTGTCCCTTTACGGAAAGCTGGGGCTGTTCTGGGAGCTGGTGGGCATACATAACCTACGGCAAGGTGTCGTGTGTTACTCCTCACCGCTCTGCCATGGGCATGGAGAAAGGGCTGGGCCATTACTGTCATGTTCCTGACCCTAATTTGAGTTTGCAGTGATTTCTGGGGAGGCCCTGTAGTTACCTGTGGGGGGTTCATGGTGGATATTTCCATCACCCATCAGTCTCTGGCATTCTGGGTCTTGCGCAGCTCCCTAGCAGTGGGTGGGATTTCTGCAAAAAAAGACCCCCTCACCCCCAAACAGGCCCAGAGTTCTCAGATGTTCAGCACAGACCCTTCTCTCTTTTCCCCTTCTCTCCCCATCTCCTTCAAGCATACCTGTGGGTAGAGGTGGTGTTATTGGAGCAGCCTATTTGACTGCTATAATATTTTCCACTCGGATCCATTGACTTCTATTTCATGTTTTTGTTGGATCGACACCTTTTGAGAGCAGTTAAAGCTGCTTGTATTTGAATACTTGGCGACAGTGTGTCACTCTGCTATCTTTTCTTGATTTCACCTCTAGAAGGCAGCGATGATATGTCTATATGCAGTCACCCAAACGAAGTGTGTGTCTCTGTGGCCCCCTCGGTGGCTTTCCTTTACCAGTAAGTCTCTGTATACTGCCAGATGCACCCTAAAGCAACACAGCATGATTTTATAATGTGTTTAGGGCACATGCATAAAGGAGGTAGGGATTGCCATTTGTTAAGCCCTGCTCTCTTCTAAGGGAGAAGAGGTTTTGCTGCTGTGATTACAGAAGCAAAGTAAGGTCTTTGTTCTAAATGTGTTTCTTTTTTCCTTATCTGTGATGGCCTGGCATAAAATAAAATGAAAAAAAAAAAAAGTCAAAAGAGCTCCTCTGAGAGCTAATCTTCCTGAGTCTTCCTGCTAAACCCACTCACTGTCTTGTTTTGAACCCCCAAAGGTGGCACTGAGCCTGCAGTCCCTTCCTCCCAGGGTCTCTGGTTTGGTCAGGGGGACGTTCAGCTCCTGTGGGTCTGCCCCCCAGAGCTCTGGCCCCATATCCATCACCCTCTGGCTGAGGAAAAAGCAACCTGGGGGCAAACTAGAACTGCCTGACCAGTAGCAAACTAACAGAAAGGATAAATGTAGAACTTGTGATGCAGCTTTTCTCATTAAGATCATTACTTGTGTTTTATTTCCCTTTTTTCCCCCTCTCTGTTGAACCATTGGTATTCATGTAACTTCCAGGACTGAAGAATTTTAAAAGCAATTGACAGATAGATAGGGTTACACCCTCTGCTGTATGGTAGGAAATCATTTCATTTGCCCAGAAATGGAGTCCCTATAGGAAGAGAAAAATAGCTACATGAGCTGAGGTGAGAAAAAGAAAATAAAACCAGATCCAGCGAGGTGGGAATTATCATTTTGTGCTCACTGAACGTTGCCATCTCTTGTTGAATGTCAACATGAAGCTTGTGATGTTTGTGGATTTTATTTGAGACTTGTGGTCTTTATTTGAGCTCCTGGAATCAAGAGGCTGAATGAGATTCTCAGCTTTCTATTTATTTTTATTTTTTTTAGACTAGCATTTCTAGCTCTCTTGATCCTGGAAGAAAACAACTTCACTTGAAAATATGAAGCCTCGAGGGTCCAAATAAGAAAACAGATGAAAAATACTCCAAATACTTTTGGGTTGGTTAAGTCTTATTATTTTGAAGGCTATATCATTCTGTTCTAGGGCCACACACAACATTTTTGAAAGATTAAAACTGGCAACACTCATGCTTTTTATCCAAGGGATTTTACAAAGTGCGTGAATTTTAGTGGCTATTGTGAATGTGGGTGTGGGGGGGTGATATTGCAAGTAGCCCCTTGCAGGCCTGTGGACTTCTTGGGCAAGGCAGCACGCAGTCCCTGCCTCGCAGAGTTCATGAACCAGGCATGATAGGAGTCTGCAGCACTGCTTTCCCCTCTTCTGTTTTCTGTTACCCATCTATAAGGAAGGGAGGGAGTGAATTGCCTGTGAAGTGCGGGAGAGAGGCAGGAATTTAAATCCAATTTGCTGCAGCTCTTCCCGTGACCCACCTACAGAGCAGCACTGCGGCGGTGGGAGAAGCAGCAAGGCGTTTAGCGACACGATGGTACCCTGCCCGTGGGACAGCAAGCCCAGACGGGTGTCGTGTGGGGTAGAGCAAGGGTGAGAAGAGCTCCTGCAAACAGAAAAACAGGGGCTAGGCAACACCAGTCACAGACACTCCCCCTGACCATGGTGGTTGCTGTTGTTGTTGTTTCTGCATTTAAAACAATATGCAAGGAACCATCCAGTATCCTAGGGCTTTTGTTTATCTAGATTTTTACAAGGAAAAAAAAAAAGAGAGAAAAAGAAATGAGAGGGGAAACACAAGCATTCCTTCCAACCAGAAAGTCATGAGTTTTGATTCAGTCTAATTACACAAGTGATATTTTTATAACCTCTGTGAAGTCTCCTTGCCTTCTTGGTGTGTCTCCATTGTTTATGTGAAAGTGGCCAGGTAGCCAAGGCAAAGCAACGTTGCGAGAAAAATTCCCTTTGGCCTTGGAATACGCTGCATTCTCTTTTTGGCTTCATAAACAAGCCTGTTTTCCTGCTTTCATACCTCTCAGGTTCTTTTTTTTGTTGCTTCTTCCTCTAAAGCAGAGTTACTCACACTGTGCCCAGCTCTGGGCCCTGCTGGCAGCTTGGTGGCATCCCTTAGGCGTGCACGAAATAACGGCTCCAGGTCTCCAGTGTATGAAATCACTACTGCTCCTCCCTTTTGGTTTGCAATGAGGAAGTGTGACCTGTGGGGTAAGGGGTCCCCAGCCTTGGTTGTGCCCAGAGCGCACACAGATATGTGTAAATGGGATAACTAACGGGCAGGGGTGTCTCTAGGAAGGGAACGCCCAATTTTCTCATTGGTTTTACAGCATTAGGAAGGATCCCTCTGTAGCTTCAGCTGGCAAGTGTTCTGCAGTTGCTGGGCCCTGCTCGGCCTTGGATGAACACAGGCAGTGCTCAGCGTGCTTGCAAACCGGCCTCCTTGCAGTTGTCACAGGTGACGGCTGGCCTTCACATCCCTCTCCTTGTACTGTTATCAGTCTGAAGTGCTGATCCTTTTGGACCCGTTTTATGCTATGTTGACTCAGACTGCAACACTAATTTTCTGCCAGGCCAGATGTGGGATGCTCCTTGCATCCCGCTGCTGAATGCTCTCCCCAGCTCGTGCTGCTGCCCCTTGCTTATGCTGCCCTAGGGCAGTAGGGCACAGCCCGGGCTCTTGGCACTAGGACCCACCTGCAATAAGATCATCAGGATCGTTGTGTCCCCTCTCTGCCTCTCAATCTACCTTTGCAGAGTGCAAGATATTTGAGAGAGGCTTCAAGAACTGGCCTTGACTTTGCTTGCTCACTTACTAATACAGTGCCAATAGCTATCGCAGATGCTTGTTGCCTCATGCTTGTTGCTCTTAAGCTATTTCCTGTTGCGTTATTAAAACAAGAACTCACTCAGAGATGCATTGCCCCTTGGTTAGTCCCTTCCTCAAGTATTTGAGCACCACGGTCACTTTAAAGGGATGCTGCTTGGACCTCCCTGTCCAGGTAACCACCGTGCTGCTGAGAAATTTGGAGAGCCCCAGGGTGAAATAGAAATCCTGTGAATGGGTCTGACTGGTTGCTTTGGGTAGCAGCAGCTCGAAAGCAAGCCTCTCTGCCCCTTCCAGCCTTGGGAGAAATGAGCCGAGCTCCCAGCTGGTGAGCGATTAGCGCCGGGCTCTTGCACGGTGGCCGTCAGCTCCAGTCTGACACTTGTGTGCTCTTCCCACATCGACTGATGTCACTCCGTGTTTATGGTGAGCTGTCATCCATACATCGCATGTTTGGAACAAGCGGTCCTAACTCTCCTCCTGGGTGGTGGTTTGGATGATGTGGAAATAAGTGGATGTTCTCCAAGTGTGATTTTGTCTGGGGACTGCCTGGGGAATGACCCAAAGCTTTTAGCAGAGCCACAGGGAGCGGTGAAGGGTAGGCTCAGGAAAGAGAAAAACACAGAAGAGAGGAGAAAAGAGATTGGTAAAGCTTCAAAGATGGCACTTGGGTTCCTGGGCTTGGACGTGGAGCTGAGGGTGCATGTGAAGGAAGGCAAAGACTCGCTTAGGAATACGGGAGAAGCAGGCTGTTCACCTGGGAGGAGTGCACACCTTGAGGAGTCCACCAACAGGAAGATTCAAGAGAGGCCATGGTGGGAAGAGGTGGAAAGCTGGTATGAGTCAGGGGTGAGGAGAGCCAAATTCGGCACTGCTTTTAAGCAGAGGAAACTCCGCTGACATCTTATAGCTTCAGGCAAGTACCAGCAAAAACATCTGGGCTGGATCTTGATCGGTATAAATCTGCTCGGGGGCCACTGGCTTCAGCAGTGCCACACCGATTTACGCATGTGAAAGGTTCAGCCCTCTGCTTGCTTCCCTGCTTTCAGCCCTGCCTGCTTTTGGGGTCCCATGGAGCACTCTGGCTGAATTTGTGGGGGTCAAGGCAGAGGGTTTCCTGGTAAATGAGAAAAACACTGTCCTTCCATCCCGCTTCATCTGCCTGGGATTTCCGACTGAAAGGCACTGACTAATTCCATCTGGCAGGCTGACCACGCTTCAAAGGCTGCAAATCCTGAGACTTTTAACTTACAAACAAAACCATGCATTAGAAAAAAAAAAAAAGAGAGAGAGAGAGAAAGAAAGAAAGAAAAAAAAAAAAAGACAGCTCTCCCGAGGGACAGTCTCTGCGAAATCCAAAACAAGGTCTCAGCGCCTGCCCTGGTGCTCCGGCTGACGCCAGTGTTTTTTCTGCCCCTTTTAAAAGCGAGCTGGAGCGTTCCTGACTCCTCCGTTCGACACCTCTGGCTCCCTTATTCCCCTCGGTGAGTGGGGCGGGGGGAGGAGGCTGGAAGGGAACGGCCAGAGCAGAGGAGGAAAGAAATGCCTGGTATTGATCCACCAGGGCTGGCCAGACTGCAAGAAATTCCGGTTCGTGAAAAATGTTGCGGTTGAGAACATTTGTTTTCGTTCCACGGTGGGATGAAACCAAGGCTTTCTGGAAGGGAGGGAGAGGAGAGGAGCAGGAGAAGAAAAGTGACCCTTTTTTTGTTGTTGTAGGGATGGGACGGCCTCGACAGCCTCCCCGTGGTACGGGTGCCCGCAGCACGGGGCTGGGGTGCCAGCCCTCAGCCGTTAGCCTCCCGCATGGAGGCCGTGTTCCTCCAGGTGGGCAAGGCAGAGGCTGGGGTGAAGCCCCCCTAAAGATAAGGAGAGAGCCCTCCTTCCATCTCCAGCCTGTCATACGCTCATGGCAGGGTGGAACCTGCAGGAGACCTTCAGGGCTGTGACCTGCCCCATGCCACTCGTGGCAGTGCCCGTGCTTTGTGACCTTGCTGAATTTTTGCCTGCTGAACTGGGCAAGGACTCCCCAGCAGGTGTGAGGGGCCAGCACTGCAGCTGCGGGGAGGTGACGAGGGTCCCCTGCCCTCAGCACTGTGAAGGAGGGAGGCCCTGACCCAGGGTTTGTACAAAGAGGAGTTTGGAGCGATTACAAAAAAATAATGGACTTAGACGTTGCTCTTCCCTTTAAAAATGAGCTCGCTGTCTTTTTGCACAGCCCCTCCGGTCATGGGTAATGGGAATTCCTTGCAGGAAAGAGTAGGAGGAGGTGAAAACCAGAGCAGGACCGGGCCTGGAAGGCTTGAAGGTGTCAAAGAGTAGGACACAGATGTAGCAGACAGCTCTTGTGCCTTCCAGGCAACTCCTGCAGCAGGGTGAAGGAAGATGTGGGTGATTAAACACCATCTTTGGGCATGGTAGTGTGATCTAGCTCTTGTGCATCTCTCCCGAAGTCAGGGAGCGAATCCCATAGGGAATGGGATGGGGCAGTCCTGCCTCCCACCTCCTGCCCGGCCCCTTGGCAGCTCTGCCCCCTTCTGCCCTCAGGAGCTGCCTCGTTTGTTTTCCAGGAGGTAAAAATCCTTTCTGGACGTCAGCAAGCGAACTATGCAGGGAAAAATAGAGGGGAAAAAAAAAAAGTGTCTGCCGTGAGTCAGAGGGCTCCTCCGGGGGGCTGTGGGATTGCGGGGAGAGGTGGAGGAGTGTGGCTGCTATAGGCAGGCCTATGTACCACTAAGCCACAGGCATGAGGTTTTGGAGCTCGCAGGCCTAGGAGCACAATGGGACCTTCATCAGCTCTTTCCAGGGCAGGAGGGCTTGCAATAAAACCTGAAGTGTCTGGTATTTTGATTGTCAAAGGCCACATCTTCCAAAAGGGGAACGCCTCGGAGCAGCCGAGGAAGGTAGAGCCGAGGCTGCCGCGTGGAGGCTGCTAACAGAACAGGCTTATTTCTCCAAAGGGGATTTCCTGGCAACAGCTGCAGCCTATATCCAAAGCTTTTTCATAAAAGAAGAGGCCTGGCCTCTTCATCTTCCCCTGGAATGGCACTGGGGGGCATCCCTTCTTACTGAGGAGGATTTCCTACCAAATGGGACCAACCATGGCTGCTGCATGGGGTAGGCAGGCTGGGAGCAGCTCTTGGGCATCTTCTCCTGAAGATCTGGGCTGTCTCAGCTTGGCAAGGTGTTCGTAATGCCAGCCGGTGCGGTTTGGGAGCATCCGGAAGCGTACAGCATGTTGTGGGCTTCCCAGGTTATGTACAGCTTCTTGTGCTCTGTATCCTGCTGATAATAGACAGGCACTGGTTGCCCCCAGTGAGGACCCAGATGGGACTCACCACCAGGGCTAGGTGTTTACTGTGCTGTCCCTGGTGCCTTCACCATGTGTAAAATGGCACCAAAGTAGGCTTCCTTGCTCTTTTTTTTCGCATTGCCTTTAGTAGTAGGTCCCCCCTGGCTTGTCCCTGTGGTGCAGATGAGCCAAAGGGTAGGGGAATGTCATTTCCCTGGTCTTACTGTTTTCCTACACAGCTCAAAGCTCACTCTCCTCCCCACACCCAAGTCTGCAGATGTGCATCTCCGTGGGCTGCCCTGGAAGGAGTCGCTGTGATCTGTTTTAACCACTTGACAGCCCCCTCGTTATTTATGGGAAAGCCAGGCCTGGAGCCTGCAGAATGTTACAGTGAGGGATACGTATCTGTGTGTCCTATAGTGCTGGAAGGCTTGGTGGAGTTCCTGCAAAGCTCTTGGCTTCAGAAAGCCGCTTTTCAGGCACATTTTTCCTTGTAACCCAATTCCAAGTTAGCTAGCGACTCCCTTCCTCCCTCACTCTTTCTCCTCAAGAGGGACGGTCATTTTGACAAAAACACACACTTGTCTTCATGCCACATTCCCCTCTTAAAGGGAAAGGGAGGTGACATACTGCACCTTGAAGAGCAAAAGCAAGTCAAGGCAAGGTGGAGTTGCCTCCTTGCATCCTGGCTGAGGTGTAAATAGGACGAGTAATACTCGGAAGTTGTTCAGCATTTCCTAAAACCCCGTGTTCAGTTTCTTATGACTTTGCCAGCCTCTAACCCTTCTTCTTGGTGCTATGCATGTGAATTTTGGGGAGGATGGTGTCAGCTGAAACGGCTCAGCCATTCACAAGAACGAAATAGGGGAAAATAGGTTTGTTTGTTTGTTTGGTTTTGTCTGAGATGAGCTTCCTCCATCCTCTCCAGAGAATGTTCATGTTCAATCGTGTTCCAGAGGATGTTCCATGTTCAATCAGTTCATTCAAAACGTAGGTACCCAATGGAGGAGAAATGAATTGCACCCATGACAGAGTTTAGAAAAGTTGGTTGAAGAGGACTCCTCATTCGTAGGGCTAAGGAAGAACCTGCTGCTATTCCTGTGAAGACACGACTGTGTTCAGCCGTGTTATATGTTTTAAAGGAAAAAAAAAAATAAAAAAATCTTGGTTTGTTTGCGGTGGTGAGTTTGGTAAATCCTCTGTTGGGTCCATTCGAATTGTGATTGTTGCAGTGCTTGTCCCAAAAGCAGGAGGGTGCATTTCATCCATGAACCTTCCCAGCGATGCTCACGGTCCTGTGAAGCCAGAGAGGAGGTTAAAAGGCTGTCTGACCCTCCGCTGATCTTGGTGGCTCCAGTTTGGCTGGTGTCTAGGAGGCAGAGAGGAGATACACAACCAGGTGGCTGGTGGGGCAAGAGACATCGGGCTGCTCAGAAGAGGTTCAAAATTCAGGAAAGACCAAGCACAAGAGGACTGGAAGTTACTTGTGGAGGCAGCAGCGCAGAAGGAAGCAGAACAAGGACAGGCTTTGGGAGACGGGCAGAAAACTTCAGGCTTGGATGGGGACCAGGGAAGAATGATCTGGGTTGTCCTGTGGAAAAAACTGGCTGTGTCACAATGACCATGTTCAGGGGAAGCAGTTACTGCTGCGTGAATGACCTGGATTTTGGCACTGGCAGGGCTTCCAGCTCCTGGCATATAACATCCTTTGTGGGTATAACACTGTATGGAGTGAATGTATTTTTTCATCTGGATTTTTCTCTCTGCTCTATTTCTTGTGCTAACCTTTCCTTGGTGTTTTTTTCTCTGCTGCTTTTTCCAGCCTTTCATGTGCAGATTTGGGCCCAAGAAGGTTTCTGCTGAGCTCCCAAACATATGCTGTTCAAGCGGTTTGAAATATCGAGTGAAATGTGTTCATCTTTCACTAGCTGGAGTAAAGATACAGAAGAAGAAGGTTTCCAGGAAAAATACCCTTACGTCTGAGGAATAGCCTATCATCTGTTTACCAGGACATAGTCGTTTCCTCCTGGCTGCTAGCCACTGAATTGCGTATCCGCATCATGCCTGGATCTTTGTCTCCATGATAATCCAGCAAACGGTTAAAATATAGGGGGCTTCAACAGCAGAAGGTCCGTCCCTGATCTTCTCGCTCAGTGAGACCAAGAACAGTCTGTTTTAAGGTCCAAGGGAGCTTGACTTCCAACACCTGCCTAAGTGCTGTTGTGCTTTCAGTTGCAGAGGAAGTCTTCCCTCCACAGGAGGTATTTCTGGGTGGGATTCTGTAATTCCACAACTGTGGGATTCTCTAATTCATGTGCCCTCTGCAAGAGCTGGGCAGAAAGTGGCCTTGTGCTTGTGCTGGCCTCCGAGTCTGTAACTTGATTTTTGTCTCTATCCGGCACCGCCTTTCAAAGCTGGGCTGATACCACATGTAGCTCTTGGACAACCTCGCCTTTTTACGCACTTGCTGTTCCGTGACCCTCTGGCAGAACCGTCTGCCCCCATTATTCATCCTGACACGGTCTGTAACAGACAGAGCTAACCTGTGGGAGCCAGCTTGCAAATTTCCCTGAGGCTGTCAAAGAAAAAGCTGTGTGCAAGCATAAGCACATGCGTGCAAACACCTTTTCCATGTGTTTTCACATGCTGTGTGTGCACGGGTGTATTTATGCACGCTCATCTGCAAACACACGCGTTTTTTGAATACTTGTTTTGTGTCCTACTGGGTGAAAAGCTGAGAATGGAAAATGCGTCGATAAACATAAGGGAGCTTTTCAGAATGTTTTATTTGACGTTTCAGCTTGCAGCTGCTTTCCAGTGTTAGGACAGGATAGGGAATGGAAGAGGGAAGGTAAATGGGAAAGCAAGGGGAATGGGGAAGAGAAAATGGAAAAGAAGGAAAAAGAGAAAGGGAGGGGGAAAAAAGTGGAGTGGAGAGGGAGAGGAGAGGAAAGTAAAAAGGGAAGGAAGGGAAAAGAAAACGGGAGAAAAGAAATGAAAAAGAAAAAGAAAAGGCCCGGATAGCAATGATCCAGAGCTTGTATACCTTAAAATCTGAGAGGTCCAAGAGTTCTTGACCTGCATTCCCCGTTTCAGAAGCAGAGTGCAATAACACACCATGGTTTGTTTAAAACATGGCAACTCAAATCTAATGTTTCAGAGAAATGTTTCGCAATGGTGCTGAGGAGAGAAAGCTAAAAGATTTAAGCTGTTCCCCGTTACTATCTCCCTCCCTCTGCCTTTTGGCATGCTTGGAATCAAACCCACTCGCTTCTGAAACAGCCAGTAACATTGCTGTTTTGATGGAGTAAGGCTTGAATTAAAACATCAGTAAAAAAAAAAAAATCCTCAAATCCGCTGAGACAGGATGCTGGGATTTATAATACAGCAGGGTTTGCAGGCTGCCTGGCTTGACATCTCCTGTGCAGAGTGATGGGAGCGCGTGCTGCAGAGTGGCTGCAGGGGGACAGTCGTCACGTGGGGCTCCGTCTCGTTCCGAGGGGGTTTGATTTCTGTTTGACTTTTCTTTCCTTTCGTTTCGAAGGAGCAGAGTCAAGTGCTCCAGTGCAGGGTCTGGTGCATTAACGGAATAAACAGTATTGTGGACATGCTGGCAGACTCTCAGTTTGACTTGGCTTCACTGGTCTCCAAAGAGTGATATTATTGGTTATTTATGAGTATTCGGATGACCTTTGAGCAGTGGGGAAAATGTTTATGAATCTAAAAGCTTCACAAACTTTAGCACAAAAGCTTGTTTTGTCCAAAAAAATGTGAACTGTAAGCGACTTCTTCATTATTCAGCCGTGCTTATCCTCCTTCTTTAAAAGCCTTTGGTCATCATTTGAGATGTAGGATCAAACCGTGTAGTGCAGATGAGCAGTGACGTGCCGTGAACAACTAAAAGTGAAAATCCAAGTGGGAAGCACGCGAGGAACTCCAAGAGAGCAGCTGGTTTTGTTCAATGGGCTGGTGAAGGCTGAGTTATTCAAAGAAGTCAAAGGGAGTTAGGTACTGCTGACCCATTATGCTTGTGGACTTCCTCGCCCGCAGGGGTGTACTTTTGAAAGTTGTAGATTCACTTGGGAAAAATTAGGATCCGTTTGTGAACAATTTGTAAGTGGAAGGAAAAAAAAAAAAACACAACCAAGCCGGCGGCTGAATTTCCAATCAGTCCTACTGATAATGAATAACTTCTGCAGTTCTGCTTTTTGAAACAAACTTGGTGTTGTCCATTTCGTGGCGTGTCATTTCAGGAAATTGAAAATACATGGGGGAAAAAAAACCCTCATTTGCTTCAGTTTGCAAGTCAAAAATTAATTGTTTTCTGTCTTTATTTTTTTTCCTGTACTTTTTATATTTCTGTTACTGAAGTCTCAGCATGATTTGAGTGCTGTTCCAGGGTCAGTGTTTGCAGCTAGATAAAAGGTTCACCACTAGTGATTGGTGCATCCTACCTGCAAAAAGACTGATCCCTTTTTACATGCTGTCTTAATGTTAAGTCGTGCTCCCTTTGCCCATTGCAGACAAAGCCTAAAAAATGTCACACGGGGGATTTGTAATGTTTAGTGTGTCACTCCCCCAGAGAAAGCCAAGAAATGCTGGCTATTTAACTTCCTTGCACCTGGCTTCAGCTCCCGGAATAAATCAGAGCAGCCTAAAGCTTATTATAAATTACTCCTGCTTCTCGGTGACTCCTGGGGAGTCAGGCAAGGATCAAAGGAGAATACAAACAGCCCAGCCTCAGCTCCTTTCCCTTTTTTTTGCAGCTGATGCTAAGGTTAGGTGTCACTGTGGTGGCTCTGTGCCAGTATGGTTGCTTTTCCTGGGGAAGATCCTTCACCTGTGATGTAAGACAGCCTCGCCTGGCTGTTTCATGCTGCCAGGGGCTTGTTCCAACACTCTGCCTCTATGTTTCTGAAGATGGACTGCAAAGTTCAAACAACGCTAATCCTGTTTAAGGCACTCTGGGGTCCTGTTTGTGGCCCACAGTGTTTAGCAGAGTTTCCTAGGGCAGGATGGATTTGATGCTCGTTATGCCAGTGTATGGCAGGACAGTTCTACTCCCCTGGTGGAGCTGGCTGGTAGGACAGTACCCAGAGGGACAGCAGACCCTGGCCTGATGTTCCTCTTATCAGTGGTGCAATTGCAGTGCTAGTGGAAATTAGGCACAGCCAGGTACCACGAGGATGGATGCAGTGTCCGTGCTCTTAATCATGCATTATGTAGCTAAAAGAAGGGGAAGGAAAGACAGTCTTGGGTGAACATGTCCACTTTGTTATTCTGATGTATGTGCATGAGTGTTCCTCTTCAAAGCCCTGTCCCAAATACTTGTCCCTTTTAGGTGCCAGTGGCCGTAGGGTTTGAGCAACCTGTGACCTGCCATCAGAAAGATAAAAAATAGTTTCTTGGGAAATTCAGGGTTGTCAGTTCCAGGGTAATTTTCCCATGTTTGGTGTTTCTTTTCTCCAAAGACTGAACTCTTGGAGTCATGGGATTTATATAAGACCTGTAAGTCTGAGCTGAAGAAAACACACCAAGCCCCACCCTTATACATGCAGTTTGATGGCATAAACCTGAAAACCTCAGAAAAACAGAGGGAAGAGAAAGAAAGGTCTGTCTGTTTGGTTTTTTAATAATAAAAGGCTTGTGATTATTTAAAGCTGGTCTCTCAATATTTTGAGCATGCCTCGTCATCTTTGGGTGCGTGGAGCTGGCAAGGCCAACCAGGCACCTATAAAATGCCTGGAATGCTCCCTAGCACAGCCCTCGCTATAGGCAATTTAATAAAACCTGGGGTATGACTCTCAGCTACCTTTCATAGCAAGGTTCAAAAACCTCTCCAAAAAGACCCCTTTCTGTTACATTCAAGTCGTGCTTTCCACGAGGGACTCTTGCCATGGAGTTATTCATGCACTGCTGTGGTTTGATCTCCCTCTCTTTCAATGCCCCATCCACTGACTTCTGCACGGGTGTCCAAACGAGCTCTAAGAACTAGAGTGAGGAAAACAAACTGGGAACTGATAAAAAGAGGGAAGACCCTGCGTTTCTGGGTGTCTGCAAAAAAAGGGGGACTAGAGGGGGGGAAATGCCATTTCCAGTGTGTCTCAAGGCTTGTCCCACAGGATGAGAAGCTGGTTGGAGGATTTGGTTTGGTTCACAGCTGCTGGGATTTGCTTGTTGGTGCAGAGGGGGAAGAGATGGGGGAAGAGAAGCAGAAAAGGATGGGAAGGAAGAGAGGGAAGGCTGTGATGGTTTTCTGGTGGTGCCCGGGCTCCCCACAGCCTCTGTGGTCGGGCTGCCCCAACTCTCTCAGCCTCTCTCTCAGCCTCTGCCAGCCATGGCTGGACTGTGCCCACAGCATCAGAGCAGATTGCCTGGTACATATTTAAGAAGAGAAGTTTAGATAGATGGAGGTAGTTTAGTTTAATTTCCAGAGATTCTGGACTCTTTATATGTCAGGAAGAACTGTTTCATGATGAGAGTGGTGCTGGAACAGGCTGCCCAGAGGAGCTGTGGATGCTCCATCATGGAAGTGCCCAAGGCCAGGCTGGATGGGGCTTTGAGCAGCCTGGGCTGGTGGGAGGTGTCCCTGCCTGTGGCAGGGGGCTGGACTAGATGATCTTTAAGGTCCCTTCCAACCCAAACCATCCTATAATTCTATGACTTTAGGCTGGATTTGGTACTGTTTGGCACTGCCATTATCGTGCACACAAGTCGCTGCCCCTTCTGGCTACCATCCCCACCTCCACGCCATGGGCACCTACTTCTCTGCTGGTGGCACTCGAGGACTAGGAACCGCAGGCTGAACAAGAAGACACAGCTCCTTCCTCCTCCTCTGTCCATGAGTCTGTCCCCGTGCAGCTGGCATTCGCCTTGGGAGCGTCTCCCTTGTGTTGCTCTACCCCCGTTAGTGACAGGAGAGAACAAACAGCCTTGGGCTGCCAGCGGTGCCTAGGAGCACTGCCAAGTTTCCCTGCTACTTGCCGCTGTCTGCGAGGGAAGTCTCGTGCCACTTGGCTCTCTTGTTCCTCGTTGGCGTGCCATGGTGTTACAAAGAATTCAGAGGCTGTTCTCTGCCTCGCTGGTTCACTGCCGTGCCTTGCAGTGGCAGAGGGTCTGCATTCGGTGGGTTTTGTTCCTCTCCTCTCCCCTGGCAGACGCTGCCGGACAGCTTTCAGAAGTTACACCCTTGCTACAGACTTGTAGCGTGGTGGAAATGGCTGTTGTCAAGGTTTTTAGTCTCTCTGACTGTCAAAGCTCTTCCACTGGTAGTTACTCAGGAGAGCTGTGGAGGAAACCATCCCTTACTTTCCTTTCAGGCCCTTTGTATTTGTAGCCAACATAATAAACATGTTGGCTAACCGGGGCCTGAGAAGCAGAACATGGTAAGTGCTGAACCCAACGAAGCCCACTTAAAGCACTGGCAAGGTCTGGCTGCACCTTTCGGGGTGACTTCCAGGCGCCACGTGGATGCCAGTGAAGCTACCTGGGCTTGATGCTGCCGTAGCTGCGGGGGCGCTTGGGCAAAGTCCATTCAAATGTCAGAGGCTGGAACTGAAATCCTGGTGTCCATGAAGAGCTTTCACAGGCCAAGAGGCATCAGGACTTGGGATATGCAAAGGCACGTATCTCTGCAAGTATGCCCTTCCAGATCACCTTGCATACGGCGCTAGGACACGGGAGGAGAGAGGTTTCTTCCTCTGCAGCTTGGGATTCACATGCGGCAGCTGAGAAAGCGATCTGCCTTGTTTACAGGCAAGGGATTTGTGCATGCATGCATCTGACTACATGCTGGCATCGGTGTGACTGCTCGCCGGGTCCGTCTTTGTGCAACGTGCTTTTCAGGTGTTGTTTTGCTTTGTATTAGAACAAACTGGCAGTGAAGGAGATGGGGATGGTGTGTGATGTGTAACTGGGGCAAGGGAACTGGTGGTAATTCCTTCTTTAATCAAAACCAGCTTCAGGAGAGGCAGAAAAGACCTTGATATACCTCTCTTGCCCGCAGAGTACTCTGCACTGCCCCCTTCTTGGATCAAACCCCAGGTTTTGTCGCAGTCAAAAATGCTTGAAGACTGTTTTCCCCTGCATCTGCCAGGTATCTAGCCTCGTTCTCCACCACTGGGAGCCACGCTGAGGGAAATTTTATCTAGCCCTACCTTTGTTGTTTGACCTGCAGAGCAAGGGATTTGTTATTTGAGGATTTCTCAGGGCGGTTTTCTGCCTGTGAAGTCTCGGGGAATTGCAAGTCAGTTATCTTCAGGCTTTGCAAGCTTCCTGCACGAGCTCCCATCACTAACCTTGGTGCTGCCCAGACCTTTAGATGCTTGTGGCCAGAAGCAGCCAGGAAAGTCACTTGGTCTGATGCAGCGCGGCACCGAGCACAGAGCAAGGCACATCTCCACAGGGGTCGCGCAGTCTCTTCCTCTGTTTGTCCTCGGCATCTGCACAGCGGGGCCAGGCAGAAAAACATCCCTGTCTGGGGTGCTGGGGGAAGGATGCTGTGCTGTGGTAAGGTGAAGGGAGCTGGGGGACATGGCTGGGTAGGGTGCTGCTGCAGAGGGGCTGAGATGACTCTAGGGACAGCAGACAGCTCCCCACTCCAGCATCGGCACAGTGAGGGCTTTTCCCAATGCTGCCTTCTCCTAGGGGTGCGTCTCCCTGCTTCGCCGGCTCATTTCTTAACCTGCTCCCAAAGCCTCTCCCTTTTCCTTTCTCTTCCCCCCACGGCATTGTTTCTCCTCCCCTCCCTGTGAGCCCGTTACAGCTTTAGGAGCCAGTGCAGCGGCCGTGCCTCCGCTCTGCGCTCAGGCGGGCAGGGGCCAGCGCAGGCAGGTGAGCCGGGGAAGGGGGGTAATAGGGTTGTTTAGTCTGGATTACTGAGGATTTTTTTTTCCCCTGGGAGGTAGCTGAAGGCAAAAGGATCTCAGTGGAGAGGGGAAAAGGGGGAGCGACGTGTCTCCTGTTGAGAAGAGCTCCCATGGGGCTGCCACAGAGCTCTCTGCCTTCCTCGGTCCGTAGCCACTTTGGTGGGAAATGAGGGTTAACAGCACACCCAGGGACAGCACAGGGGGGAACAGCCCATCCCATGGAGTGGAGACACTCATCCAGACCTGCCAGCTTCCTCAAAGGCAGGGCAGGCAGCCTGCTCAGTAAGGACAGCTGGGTGGAGAGAAGCAGAGTCAAGCAGGGCAGAGACAGCGGGGCCGGAGCTTGGGAGGAGAGAAGCAGGCAAGCTGTGAGCTAACCCCAGCTCCACCACTGGCTGCCTGGGGGATATTGGGTAAGTCACCTGTGTGCCTTCCTAGCCTCTCCTCCCTTGCCTGCCAGCAGAGCAAATTCTGCTCCGAGTGTTGCTGGGTGCTTTGGGCTTTTCTGTATGCTGGTCCTTTAGCGCTGGCTTTGGGCTGTGCTGCAAACGCCCCTGCGCCGAGGCTTTTGGCAGCACCACGATGCCGAGAGCGGTAGCAGCACCTGCCTGCCCTCGGTCGTGTCCATGCAACGGTGGGGGGGGGGCTTCTGGAGGTGCCTGGCCAGGGACGCAGCCCTTGGTGTGCTGGGGGAGAGGAGGAGGCAGTTGGTGCAGACCTTAAAGCAGAGCCTGTGCCCTGAGGTTCGGGGTCACACGGGGACTAATTAGTTCTAATTGGCCAGGGGGTCGCGGTCATTTTCATGCATTTTCACCTGCTCCTTGCACCCAAGCTCTGTCCGCATTAAGAGATTAAATACAGGTCCTGGCTCCCTGTCTTGAGCGCTCTGTGCCTGAGCTGCAGCTGGGCGAGGGGAGCGTACAGATGCGGGGTACCACCAGGCTGGCTGCAGGCAGGGCAGCGGCCCGCAGAGGAGAAATGTCTCCTGTGCTCTGTCCTTACTCTCCTTCCTCCACTTCTCTTGCTGGCCACCGCAGGAGCCGGATAAGGAGGTGGATGGACCTTTACTGTGAGTTGGTCTGGCCGTCCTTGTATTGCCACCTTAGCGATGCAGCTGTGAAAGTCCCGAGCATCTTCGACCCTATTTGCTCCAAATCTCTCAGAGGGAGCCCACAGCCATTGAAGAGTTCTGGCAGCCTGACGTGGAAGTGTGGGTTTTAATACCCAAAGCCGCCCCCCGAGGTGTGTTGCACAACTCCCCTTGCTTTCCCAACGCCCTGCTAGCCCTACCAGTGGTCTCACGCACACGATGTCCCCCCTGGCCGAGCAGCTGAGACAAACGGGCCACCCATGGCTGGCTGGAAGAGGCTTCGCAGGTCTGTCTTCCCTCCCCTGAGCTTGCAGCATCCATGCTGACCTTCCCAAGGGTGCTGTGTACGTGTGGGGCTCTGGCTGCCCAGGGACAGAGGTTGGAAGAGGATCATTTGGGGAAGGAAATCCCAGGACTGCAAAGGGTTTGCTGCCCCCCTATGGATTTGACCGGCGCGGCTTGGGCCAGGGCACCAGGGTGGAGGAGGTGGTGGCTGGGGGAGCTCCACCGGCCCCTCGTGTCCTCCTCGTTCAGGCTCTCCCTGTGCTCTCGTGCAGCTGGATAGGTTGGGGTCTGGGCTCCCATTCAACCAATTGCATAAACCCAGCAGAACAACAAGGGTTCCCCAAAGCGGCTCCGTCTGTGTAGGGCGCGTGTTCCTCAGGACTCCCTTGGTCGTGCTGTGCTTTGCCGGAGTTTGTGCCAAACCCAGCCCCGTGGTTTATAAATAACATTTGGGTGGGACAGCTCTATTATTTACCTAGGAGGCAACATTGTCTGGTAGGCAGAGACAAATGGCTGGATGTCTGGGGCGAGGTGTTCTCTTCTCCTCTACCGCTGCATTGTGTAGTACCGCCTGCTGCCTCAGTTTCCCTGCTGGTGAATCAGGAGTAATGAAAAACAGCTCATGATAACTTCTGCAAGGCTTCGTTACTTTAAGGATCTCAGTAAGGACTTTCCTCCAGAGTCCTTGAGCAATATAATTCTAAAGCAGACCAAATATTTGCAGCTCTTGGTTGGTGACCAGACCTTGAGAAGCTATTGACACAGAAATCTGTAGTAAAGGGCATTCTGGAAGACATACGGTGGTGGCACTGATACGTTGCTGGCTCACCCGTTACTCCTTGAAAAAAATATTGCACACTCCATTCCCCTGCATTTTCAACCCTGCTGGCTCAGTCAGTGCTTTTCGTTTCAATGACAGCTCAGTGCCAGGTGTCTTTGCTTCCTGGCTCTGTACATTAATGATTTCTTAACCTACACAAACAACTGTAACACATAAGGAGAGTCACCTCGCATAGTTCTGCTTTTTAAAAAGAAGTCAAACCTTAGAGATTTTCTTCAGCTTTTGGGAATCCACATTCAAATAATCCTGCACATCACGGACTAGTGTGGGCTAGGAGACATGGAAGCTGTGACAGTCTCATCTGGGACAGCACAAACTTCAGGGGATGTGAAAAAAAAAAAAGTGGCATCAAAACGCTTCAACCTCTGACTGCAACTGGAAGCAGCATGGTGTGACGGAGCACTGTACTGGCATAAGGATAGCAGCCTCCAAACCTTCCTTTTCTTTCCACATTTCCCATAGGAGGGAATGGTTTAATACCTTGGGCAAAGACTGTCTGATAGGCTGTCAAGTACCACAACTGTGTTTTAATTTGCTCCTTTAGGATGAACAAGAAAATGACCAGAAAACTGGGGTTCAGAAAACTAGGAACTCTCTGCAGGAGAAGATCACCTTTTTGCCATCTGCCTGAGCCATCCCAGGCCCAACAGGGGTGGTGTTCCCAGATGACGTGCTGCACCGAGCAATGCAGGTGTCAGGAACCTCAGCTTGCTGGGGGACTCCTCGGACTTCTCTGATGGGTACTGGAAATGTCCTCCCACCCTAAGCTGAAGGCCTAGAGCCATTGCATTTCAGTCAATGACAAGTTTTATATCAGCTGCCCATTAAAACTTGGAGTTCCATGTTTTTTTTTCTTTCTTTGTTTTTTAAAGGCTAGATCCTTGGTTGGTGTGAATCCCTGCGGTTGCACTGACTGTCTTGCAGCTAAGCTAGGTTTCTTCCGTTAGGGAAACCAGCCTGAAGAACTTAAAGGAGCTTGCCTAGAATTCACCCTCTTCTTCCCCGTGTTTTGATGACAGGTTTCAACTCCTATTTCCATGCTGCAGATAGCCAACAAGTCCTGGGCCAGGCAAAACTGGAATTTCTAGGATAGCTCAGATCACAGCTTGACTTGGAGCCAAACTCTCCAGATGTTTGGGGCTTTGGTTTGGGCCATCCAATAACAGAAATACTTACTGAATCTGGAGTGAGCAGCAGTATTTAAGGTGGTTTCCCATCGGACACCTGATGGGCATCTAGTAGGAGACAAGACCAGCCTGCCTCATCCATTGAATCATGCATTTGGGGGGCCGGACAGGACCCTCACACAGGACAAAACATTCTCTGTGGAGTAATTTTCTTCCCTCTTTTTTTTTTTTCCTGACACTTTGTTCTTCTTGTTACTGAGGCAGGGAAAAAAAAAAAAAAGGAAGAAAAAAGAAATTCCAGGGTGAGAATAAGGCAGGGAGTAAAATTAACTGAGGAACTTCCAAACAAACGTGTGGGTTACACTTAGGAGAGCTTGCTTTTGTTTACTATTTGTTTTGAATTTCCACTCTTTGCCCTCAGATCAAGCTCCAGAAGAAGGGGGAGTCTGGAATGAGGCCTCAGATGTCTGTGCAGCTCTTAAATGCTGTGAAAGGAACCCTGATGAAAGGCTGTAGCAGCGGGATGGATGGCACCCAAAGAGAGGCGTGTACAACACTTTCGATGGCTTTTTGCTGTAGAATCCTTGTTTCCAGAGAGTTTAACCCCCATTGCGATGGCTGGGAAAGGCAGTCACCAGGGGAAGGCCAGTCTCTGTTAACCTCTTCAGTGCTGTGTTTCCAAATGATAGTTGTCACCTGCATCGCAGGAGAGCCTGCAGGCTGAGACCCAGCGCTCCATACGTCATAGGAGAGAATTACTTCTCATCTAACAGGCATGACAGAAGCAAAGCAAAGTGCAAAAGCTCTCTCACTTGTATTAAGTAAAATCCAGCCTGGGTGATTCCTTAGCAATGAATCGATAAACGTTTCAGCATGCTAATGCTGCAGTTGGAGCTGGCTGTATATGTAAAATTAACCATAATCTTGGTAAGAGCTTTGCTAGGCTGAATGAGGAACTGATGTCTTAAGGCACAAGACAACTCTGAGAAGACTTAGAAATAAACAGCCTGTGTGGGTAAAATTTTCTCTTAACTACCACAACCAGAGAATTTTTGCATCCTTTTTGTTTGCAGACTCCTTTTTTTCTGGTCCTGGTGGCTGCTGAAACCAGGTTCCTTGTGGAGATCGCTCCCTGGTTTGAAGCCATGTGGTTGTTCCAATATTCTCTGTCCTGTAAACATCTCCTAGAACATGGCACACCACTTCATCTGTCTCTCGTTAAGCAGAGAATGTGATTATTATTATGCACAGAGTTGTCAAACCAATCTGGTGTCTCCAGACTTCACCAAGGATCAGGCAGTTTCACCAAGATGCCGTCCTCCTCTTGACAGCTTCCATGGAGAAGTCTAAGGAACATTTTAAAAAATAAAGTCAAATATACTGTACACAAGCGAAAGTGCCAAAATGCAGGCGGAGCGCATGTCGGGGAATTATTTACAGTGGCTGAAGTTTGAAATCTATTGAGGCTGAAGTTAAAATATCAGCTGGGATCCCAGCCCAAGTTTGGTCACAAACGGAACGCGTCAAAAAGTGCTCAGGAAATGAGCAGAGGCCCTGCTAAGCAAAGCCAGCTCTTCTGTGGCTGTTTCTTCCCGCCTGGAGCTCCAGCAGAGAAAGAAAAACCATGCTAAGAGAATTAGAGCAGCTGAAGGGAACAAGTGTCATGTCAGTGCGGTGTCTTCTGGAGAGCCAGGGAGCTGCTGGGCTGGTGTGCTTCGGGCAGCGATGCCCCTGGAAGCTGAGGGTGCGCACAGCAGAGGCGAGGAGGAAGTTTTGCAGCAGACCCAATGTCTATCTCACAGCTACTGTGGCTAGCAATAGGCTCAGAGGGTGTTAAAGCATCAGGGTTGTTTTGCAGCTGGTGTGAATTGGTGGTTCTCCACCAGTTTTGGTAGTTCTGTGGTGGGAGAGGCTTGACGAGGACCTGGCTTGTTGGCGGAGTGCTGCAGAGCACCTCAGGCCTGGTGGGAGGCCCTGAGCACAGACGATGGAGGAACAGGGCTGAGAAGGGCCTGCCATCCCCGTGGCCATGCCTTTGGCACCATGGATGGCGAGTGGTGTGGTTTTATGAAGACCATAGGACCACAGAACAGTCTGGGTTGGAAGGGACCCTTGAATCCCATCCAGTTCCAACCCCTGCTGTGGGCACGGACACCTTTCTTTGGATCAGGATGCTCAAAGCCCCGTCCAACCTGAGTTTGAATGCTTCCAGTGGGGCATCCACAACCTCAATGGGCAACCTGTTCCAGCGTCTCACTGCCCTCAATGTGAAAAACATCTTCGTTATATCCAACCTAAATCCACATTAAGATGGGGAATGGCCGTACACCAGCGGAGCAGCTTACATCGATATCAACTCCTGGGTGGGAGGATTCTGTAACTACTGCTTGTGTGAGACCATGAAGCGAAGGGAGAAGAGGGTTAGCTCTGTGGAAGCCCATCCTCTGTTAAATTCCTCCCCGTCTTGGTCTGGAATGCTTCCCCTGCCATCTCTCAGCTCTTTGGTGTCTCTCCTGAGACAGGCAACAGCAGCACCGTGTGTTCGTCTCCTGCCGCTGCCCGGGCCTCTCTGCTGTCACTCTGCCCACACGCCCACCTTTCCTTGAGGGGAAGGTGGAGAGTGCTGTGGAGCACAGACCTGCCCTTGCTCCTTGGGGTGAAGCGAGCAGCTCATCTCACAGACCCTGATAAATGCCGATGCCTTTCAACCTGCCGCTGTCCTACCTCAGAGCTGGATACAGACAGCGAAATCTCAGCCCTACCACAGCTCCTCTGATCCATCCAGCAGCTTTTCTTCTACCGTCCTCACCTGGAGCTTGAGAACACGTGGGAGAACCCCTCTGGAGATTCCTCCCCACCCACGGGCAAGGCGCCCCCCGGGCGGCAGTAGGAGGGAGGCCGTGCGGAGCAATGCTGTGTGATCTGGCGTGGAGCACGGCAAGCTGAACGAAGCCTTTCTCCTCCCCGGGGAGCACTCACATGCTCTGAGCAGCAGCAGCAGCAGTGTGAGGATAACCCCAGCGTGGGCAGGGGGCTGACTCATCTCTCCAGAAGAGGCAACACTGTTTATTAATTACTGCTCCTTTGAAGTGGGAAAATGGAGAAAACCTCTCATGGCCAACGTTGAGATTAACCATCTAATTGTTCTGCTGGTATGTTTGCTTAAGGGGTTTCCTTTGCTCTGTGTGCATTAAGAAATAGTTTCTCATCCTACCGTTGTTGCACCCAGATGATAGTCATTAGCAGTGTACCAGACAGGGCCATTGTATATGCCTTGTTCTGATGCTTTTTTTTTAATTATTTTTTTTATATCCCTGGGTCCATCTCTGCTGAAGTGACTTCAGCGTTGGAGGGAGAATGACAGCTCTTCGGAGCAAAGGCTTTTGTTCCCAGAACACACAGAGGGGCTCTTCATGGACAAAGCAATTCTTTGTCCCTGCCAACAGATTCCCCGGTTGTCTTTTCCATCACAGGAGATGGTGCCACAGGTGTGGGAGGTGCTCCACATCCTGCCGGGGAACAAGACCCCTCAGGCTGGGCTGCTGGCGCGGGCTGTGTGCCCAGAACCACCGCCTGTCTCGCCAGCTCTGAGCATGCACGTCCCAAACGCTGCTGCCGTGGAGCACGGGGTTTTGGAGGGAGACGGCACACCCAGCCCGACCTGTGAGATTGTCTCCTCTTTACTGTGTGGATGTAAATGGGTTTACACGAGGGCTTAAACTCTGCTGCTGCTCTGTGCCTCCTCCTAGACTTTGCCTGTCTTTGCTTGAACATAGGAGTGGGTTTAAATCTTGGGGTTGGCAGGTGATGCACAGGTGAGCTTCATCTGCAGGATGGGGAAGAAGGGAGAGAAGATTGCTTTGTCTTTGCCTGAATTATCATCTCTGAGTCTGATTATGGGAAACCAGGAGTGCATCTCAGCAAGCTAAACACGAAGGAAAATGGTACGAGTGGAAGACAGCTGGAGCTGGAAATCTTCTGATCCTCCATTCAGGCCAGGTCCCACCAAACGTTCCGTTTCAGGTACAGTTCCTGCAGAAATGTCTCTCAGAACCATATCAAACCATTTTTTACTAGGTCCAACAAACCAGACAAGAACTTTTGAAAGGACAAGTAGCTTAAAGCCAGGGGAGAGTTACTTGCACTCGCTCAGTCTCGCTGCCATTGCTGTTCCTTCCCGTGACACGGCACACGTGGCGAGCCTTGCAAAAGCACATGTTCCCTTAACGCTGCTCACGTGGAAGCTCAGGCAAGTTTTACTGTTTGTCTCCAGACTCTGGAAAGCCTCAGCTGTCCCCCTGCATCATGCACAATGGCAGAAGGGTACTTCTGCCCCGGGCAGCTGCTGCCTTGTAGCCGAAGTGTGGTGACCGGCTCCTGCGCTGCAAGGCTGCGGGCTGCAGCTAGAGGGGGTGAGCAGGCAGAAGATGGTTGCAGCAAAAAGTCCACATCTGAAACTTTTCATTTTGCCCCCGTCTCTTCTCCTTCCCCTGATCTCAGGGCCACCTGCCTTGCTTACAGGTATATGTCCATCCCCAGGAGACTCGTATGTGCCCGTGCATTTCTGATACACGTGCGGGTACAGGTGCTGCACCCGTACACATCTGTGCGTCTGCAGCCGTGCGTGCGCGGTGTGTCTGACCGTTATCATTAGGTGCTGTCGTTATTTGTGGGGACACTGCTGGCTGAGGCTGGAGTGCCCGAAGTACACGTCACAGCGAATGGCCCTCTCTCCCGAGATCTCGCAGTCCAAGTATATGATTAGGAACAACAGATGGATACCACAAACAGACAGGCGGCGTGGGTGGGGGAGGAGCACAAAATACCACCGAGATAATTAGGATGAATGATTAATGACTCGAATGGGGAAGAAGGGGCCAAAATACACTAGCTGAATATTCACTGGTGATGCTTCGCAGGAACCTCAGCAGAGGTGGACACCGACTGTATCCTATTTTGTACTCGCTTGTTATCCAGGCTGCTAAATTCGCCCCCAGCCCGTGTTTGGAGACGTTGGGCTCTAGCATTACACTGTAGCTACACTGTAAGGATGCTGTAACTACAGTGTATTCTGGCTGGAATGCAGCCCCGACCACACTGAAACACTAGTCCTTACAGGAATTTTGATCTCGTAGGATCAGATCCAACACCCACTGGAGTCAGCAAGCTCTTGACCCGTATGGGATTTGGGACAGTCCCAGAATGTTCAAGTGGGCTCCAAACTGGTCTGAACAATCGGGATATGTATTTAAAATGATAAGAAGAAATGCTTTGTATGAAATGCATTTAATGTATTTCTGTTTTCATGTACACATTTTTCCTGTGTGAAATCAGACTGATTTTTTATCTGCTGCGTCTATCTTAACATGTGGTGTATGTTACAGTGGACCAATCAGTTACATGATTAAAATACATGGTAAACAAATTCACAGCATGCTTAGCACTAGCAGTTTCATGTTTTTGTGATGATTTTAACCCCAGTCTTTTCTCTCTTGATCTGTGATTCTGTTGTTTCTTCGTTGTTTTCCCTTGAGACTGCCCAGTGGTGCCCTAAACCAGCTGAATTTGCCTCCTGCAGCTCCTTCCATTGGTTTTAGGGTAGCCGAGTGGCTACCACAGAGGCTAGTCCTTGAGGTTGCTGAGCTTTCTCCCCTCTCAAGCAGGTCGGAGTGATGCTTATAGAAGAGGATGACGTCCTCCCCATGGCAAGGATCAGCACAAGACCTCAGTGCTGCTGGGCTGGCAGCATCCACTAGCATGGCACTCCTCGAAGGGCACACCCCGAAGTAACTGCAGGGAGGCAGGGGGAAGGAGGTGGAAGGTGCCAAGTCAAGGTTTCTTTGTGTTGGGATCACGCAGGGCTCGGTTCTGGCTCTGATCTGTGAAAAAGCTTGCACAGATAGGTGGCCAGGTGGAATTTCAGATCATCCGACTCCGCACTGAAGAGGGCTGTGTGTGCACAACTTCAGGCCGCTCCCCGGGGTGAGCTCAAATAATTACCAAGTCATTTCCAGTAAGTCCCTGCCTTGAAGGCCAGGGTTGCTCTGACAACCACTCTGGGTGGATCATCTGTGGGAGCGGAACCTGGAGCCGAAAGGACAAGCCTCCATTGTCAGAGCTAGGAGCTGCAGTCCCTTCCCGTGACAGCAGTGGCAGCTTGGAAGCGCACCCCTGCACCGCTCGGAAGGATGCACGCCCCACCTGGGCGCTGCACGTCATGCTGCAACACAGCTCACCGGGCTGACGTCCAGCCTGGCATCCACAAACACTGCGTGCGAGCACACCTAGTCGACTGCCAGCTGGATGCAAGGCGAAAGTTGTGTCTGTTCATGGGTGCATGTCTTCGCAGGGAGGTGCTGTGGACCTACCCACCTCGGTGCCCAGGTGCTTGTTGCAGCTCTTACCATGGCTTCTATTTCCATGTTGCTGGGGGTTCACCAGAGCTTGGATTTGTGTGCATGTGATAGACCAAAGGGAAATATTTACAGCTGTTGTCATAGGCATGTGAAGAAATCTTACGCTACTTTTCAAGCCGAGCTTTTCAGACAGCCAGACTCGGCGTGAGGATTCAGAGAAGGATGCTGGCTCTGATGCCAAACTTGTGGTTTTCTCTAACTCATTTTGCAGGGCCTCCTTTTGCTGGCTAGAAAACCTTTGCTTGAAATGCAATTACCCTAATGTAGAGAAGAGAACAGGCATAACCGTACCAGAAGAGAGGAAATTTCCTCACATCTTCCCTTCCCCATAAGCAGTGGCACATTTTCTGGACTTTCCAGATAAAGAGGGAAAGATTTGAGCTGGATCCTCGTGTAAATGTATAGCTGCACAGCCCTACTGCTTTTGGCAGAGCTTAGCCAGTAAATCTTAGATCATAAGAAGAGGTAGGTAGGTATAGGGCCAGGTATAATCTCAGCAGGAGTGCAAACTGTTACAGTTTGTGGAGTCAGTGAAGCAGTATCAGTGGAGAGTCTGACCTTTCGGTGCATCCCTTTGATGGCAGCATGGCAGTGAACTTCCTCCTAAAAACTGCCTTGGTTTTGTTAACTCCTACATTGTTTCTGAACTGCCATCCTTTTTTAAATGTATTTTTGTCCCTCTGACACCTACTGATACCTTTAATCAAGTCTCAGCTTGGAAGAGGCCTGCTGACCATGGTGGGCCATTCCAGGAGTCTGGAGCCAGGATATCTTCTTTCTCCTTTTACAGCTGGAGGTACTAGGAAGAAGTGCTGACTGTGATCATGGTATTGAATTCTGAATGTAAGTCAAGACCATGGAGCTGGGAGAAGTCATTTCCCTTCATCCCTATAAAGAAGGTCCAGCTAACTGAACTTCTGGATGGTGGAAGGGACCTGAGCTGGTGACTGTGCTGGATAAAGGTGCTGTATTCTCTGGTCCACATAGAGCAGCTGCTAGCAGAGGTAGAGCTGCTGTCACTTGCCCTTGTTCATTCAGAGAACCAGCTCTGAAACCCATGTAGAGACCTGGCATGCACCAGAGCTGTGTCTGTTTGCTCAGAAACCCAGAGAGGCTGTAGAGGAGGTGCCCTATCACGTACCACGTAGGCCAGAAACAGCTTGTGTGTCTGGAAGAGATTTGAAGCCTGGAGCTGCAGCTGAGGCCACTTCAGCAGGCGTGCTTGAGCAGAGGGAGGGCACAGGTGTGGTGGAGTTCTCCTAACAAGCAGAAGACTACAAAGGGCAGATGTCCAGCTGGGGGGAAAGGATTTGAGTTTGTGTGCCTATGAGGGCAGAATGGAGGAAGGGAGTTGCTAGTGGATGGGAGCTGAAAGTAAAGGTTAGTTTTGGTGAAGCAAAGAAAGAAACAAAAGAGATCTCATAAAAGAAAAGAGTAATTAGTCCCTGCAGGAAGAGAGGTGTAGCTCGTGGTGAGAGCTGAGAAGTGGAGCTTAAGAAGGATCAATGACAGAGAGAAACTTGGACAGTATATACAGGAGAATATCTACACTGAAAAGGTATGGAAAGTCAGGTAAATAATCATGTAATGATGGATGAACATCAGTGGGTAGATGGATGGGTAGGAGAAAGAAAATGTTGATGCTGCGAAAGTGTATTTGAGTGGATGATATGTGAGTTGTAAGGTAGCACCTAGTCTGGAGTATGAAGCTGGATTGGTATGTTTGAAAAATACCTATGTAAAATATCGTGAGCCTGGTTAACAAGATGTAGGAGCTTCAGTTAATCATCCTGTGTGTGGAAGTGAGCATCTTGGGGGAACTGAAAGAACAGCAAAACGTAAGTATTGTTGAACGTGACCAGCTGCTCAGGAAGGGGCTGGAACATAACTTTGTCTATACATGTAGAAATCTTATTGCATTTCTCTTAAGAAACTGGTAAGGGTAGCAAGGGTCAAAATAGAATGTGTGGTAGCCAAAATAATCTTGGTTATGAGTTTCTAGCAGTGGGGCTCTTCCATAGGCTCCCCAGACTCATTTAGTGTGTTGTAGTGGCTTTGATTTCTCAGGTATAGATCAAAAAACCTCCGGAAAACATTAGTAACAGTGGCTGATGGATTGTTGTTTCAGATGGTACTTCCTACTTCAGTCACTTTTAGCATTACTTCTTCAGAAGAAGAAACCAGCAAGCTGTAGAAGGGCTGGTGATCCTAGTTGGTAAATTTTTAAATGAAACAGCAGGGTAAATAAATATATACCTGTAGCTCAGATGTACCTCTGCTGGGTAGGTGTGAAGAGTCTTAAGACCCAAGACTGAAGGATATGCATGGATTTCCTAAACAGTCAAGCAATCAGCTTCTGGAGCTGTTAGTTAACAGCAAAAATCAGTTGTGTTTTTTTGTTTGTTTGTTTTTTGGTGTGGTGGGGAATCATATGGTGTTAGGCTCATACAATGAGATGGAATTTAATGATCCAAGAGCAAGCTCCTGGTCTCATGGCCCTGAGATGAGATGTTTGCAGCTGTGCAAGTTGTATGGTGAGGATGGAGGCAGTGTTCATACTGCTGTGTATGATGGGGGAGATGAAAGCAGAGATGCACAACTAAAATCCGCTGGGGGGCTTGGCTAAATGTTGCATGCTGCAGTCATTCCCTAGCCTCAGGCAGCGGGGCAAGCTCAGAAGTGTCTCTGACTAGCAGCTGTTTTGTAAATACATGGGGCCTGCAGCTCTACTGTAGCTCTTCTCAAGCCCCTGTTTGTCTCGGTTTGCTGTGTGACTTGGTACCCCACATCTGAGATGGCTGTACGTGCCCCCAACATGCAGCGGCTGTTTGAAGTTGGTCTCATCAGGTCATACGAAGATGAAGGCGCTTCTTACAGAGAGCGCTTTGTTCCCCCTTGGCTCACTGCGGTGGGACTTTCCCTCGGGGAGGGGGTCTAGGAAAGCAGTCCCTGCTGGGGGAATTGGGGGAAGGTGTCTGGCATTTGCGGTATCTTCTGGGTTTTGCTGAGGAAAGTCTTTGCTTCAGTGCGATGCAGAATGCTAGAGGGAGCCATTAGCAAGTCACTTTTTGGGCTTGTGGTCCATGTTGATGTCATTGTTTATTCACATATCAACTCATTTGGGGTGAAGAAAGATCTCACTCATGCGAGTGCAGCATGCTCCGACCAAGGAGCGGTCTGCTATGTGTTTGTGCTGTGTTTGCATTTTAACTTCTTGCACTAATTTTTCTTAAGAGGTTTCTATTCTTCTCTGCTCCATTTCCTCGTTCCTCGAGGAACGGCTTTAATAAAATGCATGACCCAGAGTCAGTCCTAGATAGAGTGACTCTGGCTGCACTCCATGGAGGCCTTCATTCCTCATGGACTGTTAGCGTGGAGCGTGACAAAGATGTCTGTCACAGTGGACTGGTATGCTCCTGGCAGCTGCTGCTGGTGGCTGCCATGGCTTGGATCAAGTGCTTGTTCTGCTGTCTTTGTGCATCTGTGTCTATTGTGAAAGTGTCTTCTGCGTACTTGAGTGACAGTCAAACCGCTCATTAACATGTCCTAAAGAGTTATGGCAAGGGGAAGACATTTCGTGGGAGCATCCATCTTTTGGGGGTTTTCCTGAGCTCAGCTTGTAGCATTGCATCACTTGTGATTGTCTTGTAGCATTATTATATCCCCACATCGATTCATCAGAGTCTCTCTTGGTGTGAGTGCTTGGTTCATGGTCAGCCTTCTGCTGGAAACCGCTTTGAAGGTGGACAGAAAGCATGTGCCAAGTATCCAACTCTATCAGTTATTGCTGATGGGCTGAGAGGGGCTGCTGTGTAATTTTCCTACTGTACCTAAAGCTGTTGTGGATTTCTGGCTTAGCCTTGAGTGAGGAGGGTGTTCTCAAGCACATGCACTGAGATAGGGCAGGACCTACTGGCTTGAAATATGCACCAAGTTCCTCAGTACCAAGGAACCGAACAGACACAGCAGAAGACATGGGGTGTTCTACCGGCTTGTTCAGCTAACAGCTGGGACTGCGTTGCCTACAAGTAGGTTGTGATTATGTCCAATGGCTTGAGGTTTCAAGGGAACTTAGCTTTTATGCTGTTGGTCTCCAAAGAGATATGATCATATGCCCTATCTTTTTTTTGGGGGGACAGTGGTCATTCCTAATGCATATCACAGTGCTGAAATCCAGGCATGCTGGTGGGAATTCCAAAACCTGCTGCTTCTCACCAGGTCAGCAGCAAGTCACAGGAGCATGCTTCTGGTCCCCCCTCTTACACACACAGAGTGGTGTTCTCCAAACCAGATTATTTTGGGCATTTTCCTTGCAGGTCACTCCAGGCTGCTTTTGATGCAGTTCTCTTCTTGCTTTTCAGCTTTGGCTTTGAATAACATCAAGTTTGCAATTTTCATGGTCTTTGTAGGATGTCACATTACTGCTTGGCCCTTTTTACACTAATAAATAATTTCCTCAATGTTTCTTTTTCCCCTTAATTGAATTTTACCTGAAAGTTAGCAGTTGAAAAAAGTGGGTATGTATACTTATACAAAGGACAGCAAAAGATATTATCGATAAACTTGCTAACTGTTCTCCTCATGCTGAGGCTGTGTGAGCAATACTCTGCTTTCAACAATGAGGGTTTGAGTATAAAGTCCCAGAACAGACTGTGTTCTGCCAAAACACTGAAATGTGGAATCTGCTCCTGCCAGTTACTTAAAACATACAATATTTCTTTCTGCGTCTTTGAGCTTTATACTATCACTCATTGTCATGATGTGGGATCTGATTCAATCCCAAATAGCTTGGCAGGTCTGGAATCCCTGGCTTTTCTTCACTCTCAGGTTATAGTGATGCTGCTTGGGGAATGTGCTACATGGAGTAAAAGTCGCCTACTGCCTCCTGTAAATCTGTCTTCAGTTGTGATGAAAGAGATGCTTTCATTTTAAGTTCCTGTTTAATAAAGCTACTCTGTCGTGGTACTACGTGGGACACCGCTGAAAGAGTTAAGCAGCTTTGAGAACTCACTGAGATCTGAATTCTAGGTTGTTCTAAGTCACTAATTCTAGGCCACTAAAAATGGCAATTGTTCTGAATAATCTGATAATGTTCTCTTCATTTGTGTTTCTTTGTTTCAGGGTGTTGTCACTCCTCCATATCTGTCTGGAAGTGAGGTAGTGGAAGGACTTCTGGAATAATTCAAAACTTTTCCTTTGTTCTTTATCCTACATCTTTGGCCCATGTGGGTATATGCTTGAATGCCCAACCCTCTCGGAATGCAATGGGAATTATTCTCCTCTTCCCTCCTCCCACTCACAGAACTTGGGCATCTAAGGCTGGGAATTGAAATTTTACTGAACTTTCTTTTTAGCAGCATACATCTGGGCTCTCAAAATAGGATGAGCAGAACAGGCTGATGTTCTCGGTGCCAGGGAAACATTGTCTCTGGGAAGGAACATAAAGCATGTGGTAAGTGCCACAAGCAGCTAGAAGATCAGATGGTTCCTATGGCATTCTCTTAGGAAATACTTCTCATAACTTGATTCAAAGGAATATGTCTTTGTTACTTGGAGCAATCTGATATCTCTTCTGACCTGTCTGGGTCTTTAAAAGCTCTGATATTCCACCTGTGTGTGAGGGATGGGAGGTTGTTAACCACTTTTGGTTTGTGCAGCATTCAAGCACAGTCAACCCTTTTTCTCTTTAGTTTCTCTCTGAAACCACTGCCTCCACCAGATGTGCCTCAAGTCCTCTGTTTTTATTCCATGTGCCCTTGGGCTTCATGTTGGTCAAAGGTTTCGGAGTTCAAAAGGCAGACCTGTGTCTAGAAAACAAACTTGTTAGCTGGAACCAGGATTTTCCCCTGCCTTAGATCAGTTTTGCACGGTAGTCCCTTGCTATGGATTTATGCTGGAGGACTGGGTTTGGGGAACCTTTTGGCCTTTGCACTCGCATCACTAAGAATTTCCTTGTGGAGTGCTTTCAGGAGACATAACTGCTTTTTGGTGTTCTTACCTGATTGTGCGACTGGAACACAGTTTTTGTAGAAGGGGGGAAATATAAGAGGAGCACTCTGATTTACAAGTGCTCTTGGCTCTTCTGGACATGAATTTGGAGTTACTGCATCCAAACACTTCACTGCTTGTCGGTGGAGCAAAGGTAGCTGAACCCCAGCTGTGAGGATGTGTGCATTAGCTTAGCTCCCACCAAAGCCCCTTTCCTCATAGTCCTCTGCAGCTTTGCACTAGGCCGGGAAGATGTTAGAGCTCCTATCTGGTTCCCTTGCTTTATGGGACTGAGAAACTCTGCCACTGATGCTATATGTCAGCTCACTGCAAACCTGAGACTCTTTTTAGCTTTGCTAGATGAAGGAGAAGGCAGTCTACAACCTGCCAAGAGACAGTGTGAGCTGTCTTCAGAGTTTTGACTGTTTCTCCTCACTCAGGAAAACATACAGTATGGACAGACAAGGGGGAGACATGGATCTCATAAAATATATCTCCCCTTTGGCTTGGATTATAATAACAAAATGTCTGAGTCACCACATGGTACATTGATATGAAGCAACTGCCTGCAGAAAAACCAAAGCCATGCATTTTTTTGAAAAACGAGGGGGAAAGAAGAAGGAAAAAAAAACATTTATTTTCATTCTTTTGGCTAGCCTAATTTTCTTCTATTTCTCATTAACCTTTAGAAAATAAAGCTAGCTTTCTTGAGGGAAAATAACACTTCTTTGCCTTACCCCACTAGAGCTGCCCTTCAGCAGCCAAATTTAGCTAAAGGCATGCAGTGGTTTCTTGGCCTACTGAGTTAAGTCTTACTTCTGGTCTGCAGGGGACCTGCCTTTAGGTCCCACAAAAGCTATTGCTGAGACTATGGAAAATTGTCCATCGTTTGGGCCGGATGCAAAGCCCCCTGGAGGCCACTGTAGCCACTAGAAATGCTGATGAACTGTGGCATAACCCTCTTGTTCGTGTTGATTGTTGTTCAGATCCCAAGACCATGAAGAGATACCAGATCCCTTCCAAAACAAAAAGTGTGGAGTTCCTCTCTAACCTCAACCTTTGAAGTTGTTTATATAAGCTCTCTGCCCCCTAAGGAGAAGGGGATGGGTATCCCCAGAGGTTCATTTGCCCCAGCTTACACAAAATGTCCAAGATAACTTCCTTCCATAGGCACTGTAATTTCTCCAGAGGTTATAAGGAAGACTAGCTGACTAGCATCGATGCGTACTTCTGTCAGCTAGAGATAGATATCAGGAATGCCTTACAAATGTGGTGGCTTCTGTAAGTGGTTTCTCTTGTATTTTACAGATCGCAGGTCTCCTTATCTTGTATGTTGACAAACGAATATGGATTTTGAAACTCCGGCTCCTTTATCTCCAGCTAACCACAGATTTGTGTAATGTGTGGCTGGATTTTCATCTTGGGCTATACAAAGTCAGTGGATTAATGCCAGCTGCTCACGCTGAGGCTTCAAGTAGGCTTAAAGCTTTAAAGGAAGCCATTAGAAATGTGAAGTATAACTGAAACTGTATAAAGGAGTGTGTATAAGTCTATAGCTCGTGCTCCAGACTGTCTGTTTAGAGAATTTCTATTTTCACCAGAGCAAAGCAGCATGGTTTTTGACATGTATAACCTGGAAAATTGGGAACATAGTAAGAAGTGTGCCAAAATGGCACTTCAGTTATATCACTTGACACTAGTACTAAGCAACTGTATTGGCATAGCAAGAACATAGTGGGCCACTTCTGGGGAGGCCCTGGAGGATGCAGTCTAGAACCAAGATGTGACCTCTGTTAGCTTCAAATCTGGCCTTGTCTGGTGGCCGTCAGTGTTACAAAAACAAATAGTCTGTGCATGTGTAGTACTTAATCCTTCAGATGTGTTCCTGAAGTAAATGTCTGCATGGCCAACCGAAGATGTGAAGAAACATTTGGGCTAGCTCATGTACTAGGACCATCAGTCATGTTAATGTAAAACCCTCCCTGAGTCCAGTAGGGCTTTAGAGAGGCAACTATAATGATGGCTGTCCCCATCTTTTCTCAAAGAACAAGGAGCAGAGCTCATTAGGACTCTTTCAGTGAAACAAGTTTTGTCAGGAGTCACAGATCTTCCTTCCTGCAAGGGAATATTTTGACCTCAAGGATTTTAGAGAGAGGCAAATGGAAAAGGGCTGGCATAAGTTATCCCATCCCATGGGCAGCTCACCAGCCAAGCCTTCTGTGCTTGCTAGGTAACTTTTTCCAGGCTGTGGAATTTCATAAACAGGATTCATCCTATCTGCCTTTCCCCCTCAGGTGTTTGGCATCTAGCCTAAACTAATTGTCTGAAGCCCATCTGTAGTCAGTGGGGTTGTCTCAGTGTGCTTTGTCCCACACAAAAGGATGGGGTGCATCAACCTCTGTTTGTATCTGACTCATTGTATTAAATATTGTATGGAATTTGACTAGTTTACACTAGATACCTAACTTTTGTGCCTTCAAGTAAGATGCATCCCCCTTACTGTGTGCCCAGATCCTATTTAGGGGAAGTTGAGGAAAATGGTGATGGGGGTGGGGGGTCAGGGTTTGTTCTGGGGGGGATGGATGAATGTCAGCTTTCTGTGGGCCAGAAACTTGTCCATGTCTGTGTCTGCATACATACCTAGCTAGCTGAAGAGAGGAATGCAGGTGTCATTAGTAATATGTTGTAACAACAACTTTATTGGTCATCAGAGTTGCGGACATATAACAGATGGTATCATGCCTATAAGCCACTAGATGGTGATCTTTATATATATATTAGCCACGTGCCCAGGTAGGTGAAGACACCACTTTTTTTCTATAAAACTTCCCCCTGCCCCCCTCCCTCCCAAAGAGACCTTCCAGCAAAGAAGGTGAGTGTGGGCCCACTTGGTTGGGACTGAAGCAATTTGCTCTTACTGTAGGAACAGAGTTGTCATTGAGAAAGTGAGATTGCCTTTGGTCAAGGCTTGGGTGAAGAGGAGACTGGTAATCTTGTCCTTCATCTGCACAGCTGCACCTGTTTGGGGTGGCAGGGCCACCTGAAGCATGCTGGTGCCTGTCTGTGGGGCTCAGCCATTGGGGCTCCCCTCTGCAGGGTCGGGATGGGGATAAGGATGGGGCTGTGGGCTCGCAGGTTCAACACCTGGAGGCTTAGTGCGCTCAGATCCCTCATTTCAGCTTGGCTGTGTGGTTACCCTTGGGCAGCAGACAAGTAGCACTGGGTTTGTTTTAATCAAAAGGTAACCACGGCAATATTTGTATTGGAAACCCCACAACGGGGGGGCCTCCGTGCTGATGTTTGTACTTGGATGTGAGGTCCTGGGCAGGTTCTGACGTGGCCTTGGGGTCAGGCTAACGTCAGGTGGGAAGGACCTCCGCAGGCTGTCTGGTTCAAGCCCCTTCAGAGCAGGGCCAAATAAGTTCAGGTTGTTCAGGGCCTTGTCCAGTCCAATTTTGACTCCCCCTGGGGATGGAGACCTCGGCCTCCCTGAACTGCCAGTTCTGGTGTTTGGCTAACCATAAATGTAATTTTTTTTCCTAGTATCTAACCAGGTTTTTCCCCTGTTGTAGCTTGCATCATTCAAGCACAAAACTACCTGTGAGTAACCTGTGCATGATCAATGGAGGGTGTGTGGCAGCAAACTGGTATCTCAGTACCATCAGCCAGTTATTTCTAGAGGGAATGTTCAGCTGGTGTCCGTTACAATTAGGATGCTAAGGATCTCATTCCTCATCAGCCTGTACTTGGAGAGGTTGTTATAGCTCCTGAAATTTTTGCAGGTAGCAGATTTGATGTCCATTTTATTGTACCTTGTGTCGAGGACGGGGTAAGAAGTCCTTGAAGAAGCTGCCAGAGCAGTGGTATCCACACCAAATCTTCATGAGGACTCAGGGCAAAGGGAACTGAGGAAAGCTTTGCAGACAAGATACACATTGCCTCACTTCAGAGGAGCAGCACATGAAGCAGTAAGCACCCCAGGTTTATGGCACTTAACTGACCTGTCCCACCAAGTGCCACCAAGCATGCTGAAGCTCAGCCAGAGCCAGCTGCGGGCTGCTCGCCCCTGTGAGGGGCCTACAGCTGCTGCTTTAAAGTTTGGGCTGTTTCTGGGAGAGGAGGGTATCACTGGAGCACTTCAGAGGACATGTCAACCTGCAGGATGCCTGACTCCTCCTGGTGGGCAAGGTAGCAGAAAGCTGGATGGGCAACCCAAAGAACAGGCTGGCCTGGTCCTTTTAAGGTACACTGCCTCTCTCCAGAGACTTTCCAAATGCACGTCTGCCAAGGTCCACATATAGACATCTATAAAGGAGGGCTTGTTAGCCTTTCCCTGTTCCAAAAAGCTTGCCTCTCCCTTCCCCATGCGAAGATGACTAACCTCATTCCAGTGAGATCACGGTCAACATGACCAGAGAAGATCGAACATAGCCAGACCTATTCTGGAAGGTGAGGACAGGGCCTCAGCCGGCATCCAGGGCCCGTCTGCACGAGGAGGGCTTCCACATGCTTGTGCAGGCTGGGCCCAAACAGCATCTAGCTTGTGCCCTGTGCTGTAAACACCAAGCACCACCCAGCCGTGACTCTGCATTTTCTCCCATACTGTCAAAGCAAAACGCTCGAGAAAGGCACCAGCTTAGCATGAAACTGCCTTGAGCTGAGCGTGATTCCCAGAGCCAGCCAAAAGCCAAGTGTAGCCCAAATCTGAGTTGTGCCAACCCAGAGAGCATCGGCCACTAGATCTGTCCAGACCTCCCTGCTCCTTGCTCGTTCCTCTTGGTTTTGAGGATGCCAGGAGGTGACAAGGCTGGGACTGTTTCTGGACCCTGTGGGTTTTTCTCCTCTCATCATTCCTGAGGTAAACAGCTGTGCTTTGCCAGCTTGATGAGAAATGCCTGTAGCTGCATTTATGCTGGGGACAATGACTGTGCCTGCTGCAAGCTGTTTTGCTCCCCGGTGGACCCCCGGAGATGACTCCCGAAACCTCTGCCTGCGACCTCAGCCCTTCGCGCGCTCTCCGCCGCTGCCTGATGTGCGCGCGCACACAGCGTGTCTCCGCACACACCCCTCTGTTTTTCTTTCCTTTTTGGCTTCCTCTCGCTGTATTGTTTTAAGTTGGTGGCTGGGCTGGGCGCCAGTTTAAATTTCATCTGACTCTCCTCTCCTCCTCCTCCTCCTCTGCCCCCCTGCTCGTCTCCCCCTCCAACCCCAGAAGTGATACTGTTTACTTTCTCTGCTGCTTTCCCAATGCCTTTGTAGGCACTGCGAGGGATATAATCACCAGCTGTTGGGAGCTTTCTGAAACTCCAGCTTCTTCCTCGGTGCCCCTGGGCTAGCGACCTCGCCGTTAGAAATAAAGAAATGCAGCAATGCTCATCTTTAATGACAAGAAAATGCATTTTTCAACATCCTGGGCTGGGGCTCGAACAATCGTGCCTGTTTGCTTCCCTCCCTCATGTGCAGTCACAGGGCTTATATATAGATGGATGGATATCTAGCTGGAAATAATGTATCAAAATAAAAAGAAGTGTTTTTCCCTTTCTTCATTTTGTGGTGCTGCTGGTTTTATTTCCTCGGAGAGGAGGAAGAGCCCACCGTGGAAGTGTCAGCCTCTGAAGGGCACTTTGTCTGCTGGACAAAGCCTCTGCAGCTCCAAGGCGAAGAAAGATTAGAGGATAAAAGTGTTTGCCAGGATCTCGTCTTCCTTTTCTTCTCCTTCCTCTGTGTGTGTGCGTCTCTCCCTTTTGGGGAGGAGGTGAAAGGGAGGTCAAACCGTGCCTACTGACCTCTGCCCCTTGCCCCCTGTGAACCAGGGGGAAGCCTTTGAAGTTGTAAAGTGCCCACAAAAACAGCAAAACCCAACACGCCACTGGCTTTTCCCTCCCCTTGTCCCTGCCGCCAGCTGCCTAATGGAAGGTGACAGTACGGAGGCAGTGAGACAGGGCCTCGGTGTGCAACCCCTCTGCCCTGGCCTGCACTTAATTGGCACTGGGAAAAGCCCACACAGCTGGCCTGAGTCAGGGGGGCACTGGGGAAGGGTGAAAACGAGCCCCTGCCCCCATCTTTAGGTATCTGGCTATCGGTAGGGGATGCCCAGCATCTCTGTGGGTGGCTCCAAGGTGGGCAGCGGAGACCCCCCCTTCCTGGCTGGCATGGGGGTTGAGATGGCTGGAGCGGGCTGAAGGTCACCAAGGTGGCTGGCAAGAGATGGCAGAGGTTCTCCGAGTCACTGGTGGCCCTGGTGTGGCTCCTGCTGGCAGCTCATGGGCCAACACCTGCAGCACCCTAGTGGGGTCCCTCCATCCCTCCTGTAATGTCACAGCTGCAATGGGAGCATCAGAAGTGCTTGCCTCTCCTTCCCTTGAGATGTGGGCTGTTCTGAAAAGCAGCCCCGAAGCCTGCTGCAGGTTAAATTTTATTTATTGTCTCATCTGGCAGTAGCTAGGGCCCCCCAACAGGGTAGGATGTTAGCATTGAAAAGAGGTGGATCTTTTACTTAAGTACTGACAGCATGGTACCTATAGAATTTCTCCTGCTGTCTCTGGGGTTGGCATCGTACCGCTGTCAAGCATAGCTTGTGGTGTTTTGAACACGCTGAAAGGACAAGGAGGTTGTCCTCATTCCTGTGGGAGCTCCTCTGTTGCTGTGGGGCAGAAGGTTGTCCCTGGCTGCGTGGTGGCAGAGCCTCCACCTGCAGGGTGCAGGGCTACGGTCTGATCCTGTTCGCTGCTTCCTTCCAGCAAGCCAGTGCCTTGTGGAAGATGGCAGGCTTCGGCTTGTTTTCTTCGTTTTGTTCGCAGTTTAACAGCTCTTTTCTCTTGGTGTATCTCTGGGGTTGGACACTGCCTTCATTTACACCCTGGGGATTCCTGCCCCCAGGGTTGGAGAGCCCTGGGTCATCCCAGGGCCCCTTGGACAGCAGATGAGCTGTGACTTGGGGTTCAGCTTCATCACTTCATGCACAGGAGAACATCCTGGCTTACCAAAACTGGCCTTCAGCCCCCCAAAAGCCTGACCCTAAACCCCAGAAAACTAGCCCGAGCCGAGCACAAGCAGCCATCCTTCTCAGCTAGCAGGTAGGCTCATGCCGGCCTTGAAAGCAGCGCAGTCGGGAGCCGTGGGGGGGTTTGGGACTTTCTGCTGTCTGTTTCCTGTGTTTAGCATGGTTTTTACACTTGGATGCTGAGCAGGAAATCCCAGCCCAAATGAAGTCAAACTGAGATTTGTCATTGACTTAGAGGAACCTGGGACTTCGCTCCTTATCTACAATGGCAGCATTCATGGATTCATATAGAATAAAACTCCTCTGGCTCTCGTTCGTCCTACACTTCTGAGTGCCCAGATAAGCCCTGTGGGTTCCAGCTGGCATTTCTGATCTCATGTGTCTGGGGCCTGATAAGATGTTACAATGTCCCATGTACAAAATCCCGCTCGGCAGTTTTACCTCTGCTGTTCCTGTGTGGGTTTTTTATGCTTGCAGAGAATGAGGCTTTCCTGGCTGATAACCTGTCAGGAACACAATAGTTAACTATGGCTAAATAACTAATGAGCTGCATGGCGGTGGCAAGTGATGCTCATTGCATCCAAACTGCTTTTTTTTGTAAGTTCAGTTTCGACCAGGACTACCTCAACTGTTTGTATAGCTTTAGTCAACTTTTAGTCTTTCAGTGATCAGTAAATTGTTTTGTTCCCGATTTCCACTTACGGATGCTCTCTGTAGCACCTCTATAGAAGATCTGATTTTATTCTGTCCTAGTTGGCTTTTACTGTCTCTCCCACCAAGAGCAGCACTGTTTTGTATGCATGCCTAGTGATAGTTGGTTATCATTCTTCCATTTTTCATGTGCCAGACTTCACCAGTGTACTAATAAATAAATAAAATGTAGAGCTTGCCCCAGCTCTGTCATTCTGGCATGCGAGGCAGCCTCAGGTTCCCCATCTCAGGTAGCTTCCCTGGGCTCATACCATGCTTGCTACATACAGGAGATGTCAGGGATTTCTGTCATTGTGTAATATTTGCCATTTAGCGCAGCGGCCTGCCTGAGCACTGGGTGGACTAAGAAGAGGGGAAGGCACCTCAGGGCAGTGGTTTGGACCACATAAGTAGAACAGGAGCTAGGTTCCTACCCTCTGGGCTCTGAATCATGTTCAAAAAATGTGTGCCCGTCTCTAGAGCTTGCAGGGAGTCTCAGTTTCTGATGTGGACATCTTAGTGAGGTCCACATGGTGAAATAGTGTGAGCCCCCCCAAGTGTTTGCTTGAACATCCATTAGAGTAAGGCTGTGCTCCCAGTGTCCTCAGGCTCTTCCTCGAGGAGAGCTTCTCAAGGAATGGCTGCTGCTTACTGCGTTTCTGGCAGTCCAACCCAAGGTAGGACTGACTTTGGCAGATATTTTTAGGGAGACCTCTTTTCTGTCTCGTCTTCAAGTTTGGTGTCCTTGTGCGTGTTGAAGAAAACTTTACTGTGTGCGTGTCACTGCTGTAGTTCCTGTGAGTGCCTGCCCGCTGCAGCACTGCTGGGAGCCTGACCTCCAAGCTTCACTGGTCTCTGCCCTGGGTTTGTAGGCGCCTCGGAGAACATCCTTTGTGCTTTAGATCCCTCCCTGCTTGCTGGCCCCTTGAGGAGGGCAGTCAGTGCTGGCTCCCAGGTGGTTCTGCCCATCATGAAGACAGCTCCATCTTCTGCTGTAACTTGGTTTGAGCCCAGCTGAGTAACAGAACGTGTTCCTGGGTTTCTGAAGAGCCTGTGTTGAGTGTTCACCCTCCTGTGACCCAGAATTTGTGGGCTAGGATGCAAAGCATGAAATGGGACTGAATAGCCACATCTTGCTCCATGACCAAAATATCAAAGCTCTTTAATACTTGGCTCCGTCACTGATTTGGCTGGGTCCTCTTAAATAAAACGTACTCACCTCTCCCTGTCTCTGTGTGCGTGTCTGCAGTGCAAAACAATGGAACTTTCTTTGCAAAATTCTCTGTGGACTACAGCAATGTAAGGATTTTCCCTTTAAAGAGTTTTCTTTAATATTATTTCTTAGCTTTTCCTGCTGTGTCCATATTAGAAGGTGAGCACTCCTGTGAGTGGGCTAATTCCATGTAAAGAAAATGGACCAGCTCCAGTGTGGCCAGAAGCTTTTTCAACTGTCTTTTTTTAGCAGCTTGCGGTCCCCTCAATACTGCCACTGTGTGGGGCCCCTGGAGCCCAGCACCTTGAGGTTTAACACCCATCTCTGTTGCAGTCCACATGGCTTCACACCGTACATCCTTCAGTTTGCTGCCCTTTTTCCACCCAGCCATTTAGGCAGCTTTTTGTCAAGCACTGATTTCTTCTTTGTAGCCCCCATAATAAACAGAATTGCCGTAAAAGCTCTGCACTTTTTTTTTTCTTTTTCTTTTTGACCCAGCATTAAGTTACAGGATACTCATTTCATCTGAAATCCCCAAACCATCTCCTTTGCATCATCTGATGCAATGATCAATACCTCTTGATTCCAAAAGCCTGTGAATAGTCTCTTTTTTTTTTTTTTTTTTGATACCTGTGAAGCTTTTGGGAAATGAAAGACAAGCCCCCAAACCCTTTCTGTTCTTAGCTCCTTCAGGTACATCTAGTGTCCTACAGGTGGTGAGATGCACAGCAATGTGTTCTGAGATCATCCTAAAACATGACGGCCGTGTGTTTGGGCAAGCACTATGCTGAACCATGGTGCAGAGGCGTTTTGTCATGGTATTATTCCAGCAGGTGCTTTTCAGCTGCTTCTTGCTTCCTACTTTAGTGCATATGGTGTCCTGAGAACATAACCGGTGAAATGTTGGCTATGCATAATATGAACACAAGAATTTGTGAACACCAGAGGCTTCATCTTGGTGGGCTAATGTGACCCCAGGCAAACATTTATCTGGTTGTCTGTTTGCCCTGCCAGATACTCCTGCTTTGGTGTAGAGTCTCAGTGCTGTCGTAGGACTGTGTAATTTGTTTTCCTCTAAGCTTGCAGCTGGAACCTAAACCAAAAAAAGCGGATTTATCTCTGCCTTGGATTTTCTCCTGTGAATGACATTGAAATCACCATTGCCAACTTAGAGAAACAGATTTATTAAGCACCAGATCTGTCTTCCTTTTCGTTATCTCTATCACCGTCACGGGATTGGGTTGTAGCCCTGGCAGAGCAAGAGCTTATATTTAGGTATATAGCAGAGGAATTCATGTGTGCTGGGGAAACAGTGCAAGCCCCAGGACCAGAAGGAGCGAGTGCAGTTTGGGGAGGCACCGACGGCACCGTTTCCAATGTCCTTGCTTTTAAAGGGCAGGTTGGCTTCTGCTGCTTGGCGTCTATCAACACGTAACACGGTCAGCCCCTTCTTTTCTGAAAAGTAGGTTTCCATTTCAGGGGTCTGTTCATCCTGCATCACGCCCCGGGCTCTGCCTCCCTCTCCAGGAGGGCCCTTGGCTGGCCAGAGCCCTGTTGTCGCACAGCCATCCGCACACGGCCTGAAACAAGCCATCAAGGATTATTCCTGGAGTGATTAGGGACAAGTTCTAACAAGCCTTCATAATAATGCAGACTATTTAAAGCTGCTGAGGGCTGGGATCGGATGGCAAAGGGCAGGGTAAATGAAAACAGGGTAATTTCTGGGGCCGTGGACGTGCTAAAACGGGAGGTGGGGAATGCGTCTGTGGGTCTGTGGGGGGAGTTGATTGGAAGGAGGGGAACATTATAATAATAGTTAGCATTTATATAATGCTTCATGTATTTAAAACACTGCACAAACAGTGACCGGAGAGGAGCTGGAATGCACTGCCCAATGCCCAAGGGAGATGTTTTAATTTTTTTTTTGGTATTGATGTAGGGTAGCAAGTAGCGCCAGTCAGGGGAGCAGCAGCGTGGCGTGCCTGCCATGGGAATGGGTGTCACTTATTGCAGCAGGGCCAGAGGGATGCGGGAAGAAATGGGCATGGCTGTGGTGAGTAGAGTTCCCTGGGGGCCAGCGGGGAGGTCTGGCTCTGTCACGCCTTCTCCTTTGCCCTTGTGAAGGTGTGAGAGTGTTAAAGTGCTATCCAGGGCTTCCTTCAAGTGACAGAGCTTTGCCCTTGGTGCATTGTTAGCTTGGCAAAATGTGAACAATTAGGTGCTGTGCCCAGCAGCTGTGACTTTTCTCCCCATGGGGTCAAGACCAGCTTGGAAGAGTTCAAAGTCAGATGGGAAAACACATTTCCCCAGAGCCTTGACACAATGAGGTGAGAACAACTGCCAGTTCAGCTGCTGCCCATCGCAGGCCTACAGGAGAGCAGTGGGGTCCTTACCTGCTCCTTGGAAACCCTTGGTTTGGGGATGCACATCTTCCAGCACCTTGTTCCCTCTGAGCTGATGGAGAGCACATATGGATTGATACAACCAGAGCAGCAGCGGTTTGTGGTAGCTACAAGAGACCTTGCTTGTTCCTGTCTTCGTAGCATTAACTCTGGTTTCTGAGAGGTCCTGGAGCTGCCTGCAGCCCCTTAGGCTTTTGTTAGAGGGTTTTTATCCCGTGGCCGACAGACCCCTGGGGGTGCCTTAGTTCCAGGATGTGTGGGAAGCAGGCATAACCTCTTCAGAAATAAGTGGAGGTTGTGTTTGGTGCGTTACTGAAATGGCAGGGAAGGTGGGATGAATCCTGGCTTCCTTGCTGAATTAAAAATGGGGGATTTTTTTTTCTGCATTGAATGAAGCACTTGAGGTCAATACTTTAACCAACAGGTCTCTATCAGGATAGAATCTGATTTCAAACCAAAAACTCAGTTTTTTTCCGGCAAAACAAAATGGCTTGAGTTTTGCCCATTCTTCTTAATATTCTGTCAGAAAGAACCAAAGCACTAAACCCAGCAGGAGTGTGATGATTGTTTTCATCCCCTCTAAAAAAAAACATTGCTTGCTGAAAGTGTTTCCTTGACACATTTCCTTTTGCATCCATTCTGGGCATCTGAGCACACCACTCTTCATGCAGGATGTATGACTGGGTTCATGGTACACCCTGTTTCCAAGCTGCTGCTTTTATTTTTGATTTTTTCTAAAACAGAATATTAGCCAAAGACTGCAGAAGGAGTTGGGAAATCTGAGCACCCTCTCAGCCCCACTTCCTCCAAAAAAAGGGAGGGGAAAACATCTATTTAACCTTTTGGTTAGAGCTTCCATTTCTAAGGTGCCTGCAGAGTGGAGGTGGTTTGGCTGTGAGGGAGCTGCTCTGGCCCTGAAGGTTCCCGTATCCAACGTGCACGGGTTTACAGCATAGCTTGCGTGTTCTTCCTGAGTAATGTCAGACTGCTATTTTGTGAGATGTTTCATCTTCTAATTCAGGCTGTTCTGCAGCGTTTTGCCATCCCTGCTGACTCTTGATGCAGAAATACCTCCCTCTCCCTGAATGAGAAGGCCTTGGTGGTTCCTGAGAGCTTCATGGGACGGTCCTCCTCGTGGGTGTCAAGAGCTGTGTGGAGCACTTCTGCTTTCTTTGGGGTGCTTCTTGCATCCCAAAGGACTACGTGCCTTGCGACTTACACTGCCATTGCTGGCTGTTGGCAGAGATGGGAAGAGCCAACCTGTGCCTTGAGTAAGTTCTTGTGCCGGCACCCTCAGCTGTTACCTGTACAAACTAAATACTTGAGGACGACCTTTTCCTGACTTCTCCTGCGTGCTCCGGTGTATGGTGCCCACCCATACAGCTTGGAAGCCGCACAAGAAGTGCCTTTGTCTTGATGGCAGACTTGGGTCAGGTTGCTAAATGCCGACCCAAGGAGTCATTGAGTCAATGCGAGCACACGCGTGCAGCTCTGGAGCATTTTCCATGCAACGTGGTGAAGTCACTAACAGAAAGTGTCGTGAATCACTGGGGCTACCGGCCGGGGAAGGCCCAGGCTGTGAAATCAACTCAGGTAATCATCTATAACGATGTGGATATAAAACAAATTAATAATGGGAACTGGCATATGCTTTGTACTCGCTTTGCCCCAGCTGGCCCACGAGTGTTTTGCTCGTGCTGATGGCGCTGTTAGGAAGCCACTGCTTTTGAGGAGTAAGTGCATGAGTCTGTGACCCGTAAGGGAGATGCCAATGACTCTAGCTCCAGGCAGGTAAATAGTGAGCAGCAAGACCTAGTGTTAACTCTGCTCTGTCCCCCTCTCATTCTTCCTCATTTCTTCCTTTTTTTTGCATCAATTTCTTAATCTGTACTCTGTTTTTGTGTCCCTTCTCTTTCACCATTCCCTTACTCCCCCACTTTTTCTCCTCTGTTTCCTCCCCACTTTGTTCTGCACAGAAAATAATTGTGATGGATAGTTTTCTCCTTCGCCAGCCAAAATTCTGCGCTCTCTTCCTGTAAATAGTTCAATATCATCATGAGACAGCATTAATTTGTTAGCATTTTTTTTATTGAATGGGCAGCATATTCTTATGTTTGTTTCTTCTGGGAGATTTTTCTTGGTGTTTTTTAGTGTCTTAGTCTTTTATTAGCGTTTCCTCTTGCCAATATTTTGCTGCGGAGCGCTGCCTGGTCTTACTATGAATGTTTTGGTATGAGGCAAAGAGAATTCATATTTCTGGAAGAATCATTCCCTTGGTATGTGCTTTGGGCAAGACCCTGTCTCCCTGAATACACCAAAGGCAGAAATTCTCATTAATTCCTATGAAGAGGAGGACTGGACCTTGCTTCTGCACCCACAGAGGATTGCCCTACACCGTGTGTGTCCTCAAGGGAGAGGTCTGGCTTGGGCAAGAGAGGGTAAGACGAGACTTGTGCGTGCTGTCTCCGTGGGAGAGGATGCAGCCAAGATGCACGACAGACTTGACTCGCAGTGCTGAAAAGCGTCAGCATCACGAGCTCTAGTCCCCAGTTCCCTTTCAGTAAACTGGCAAAACCTCTCCAAGTTCACTGTCAGGATTGCCAGCCTCAGCGGCGTTCAAAAATCATGAGTCAATTGTCGACAAACCATGACTCTGGATTAAAAGCCACGAGGCTGGAATACGTACCTGTTTTTCTTTTACCACTTTGTGGGCCTGTAACTACCTTCAGGTGTTGCCTTCAAGTTTTCCTGTGCAAGCATAGAGGCTAGGAAACATTTTTATTAATAACAATTATACATTTCACTTTGATTGGGTTATAAATACTGCAGGGAAGTGATGGGGAATGCAATACCTTGTCTTCAGCTGGTGAAGTCGAGGTCCACAGGCTGTATTTTTGCTGCTCATAAGTGAAAGCAACGATGACTGTGGAGCTGAGGAGGCTGCAGACTGGAGGCTCAAGGCTATGAACGTGCTCTGCTGCTGATTTTTTACCCTGGGTAGCTATGGCAGAGGCAGGTCTGGTAATGAGAGGTTGCAGCCACATGTTACTTGCGGCTCCTCTGCCATCTGCTTTCCCAGAAAAGCAGCTAGTGTGTGGTGGCCGGTGTGCTGAGCTATTGTGCTTCACCTGGCTGCATCTGAGAGCTGTGCGTGCCTGCAGACAGCAAGAACGCTTCTTGCGTGGATAGGATGCATGAAGGAAGGCAGGAGCAGTACAGATCACATCCTAAGAGCATCTCCTGGTAGTGTTTGGAAGATGCTTTTAAGCAACACTCCCAAAAAGTTCACTTTACTGATTTGACAGTAAAAATGCAAGCAGGGAAAAAATTGGAATTGATCTCAAGGAAATAGAAAAAGTCTCAGAACTTCAGTTTTCAAGATATAAATGAACATGTGGAATTCTTTATTATCCCCCTCACCTTCTCATCTGTTTTTATTCTGTTTTGCCATGAAAAGGGAGGCAACAGAGGAGGAATGAAGAAAAACAAGGCTAAAACCAAAGCTGAAAAAGTTTCTTGTTTTCTGTTTTTTTCTACTGAAAAATTAGAAAAATTTGAGGGAGGGGAGAAGAAAATGCTCATAAATTAATTTTCTTTTGAAGAAAAACCACTTTTTGTTTAAAGAAAAACATTGCTTTGACCAATTCTGTTCTTGTTTGAGCAATTCCACGCATGAAGAAAGAAGTCTGGTTTCAGAATTCAAGTTCTGGATCCATGGTTTGGCTCGGTGCCTTCTTTTTTAAACGCTAGTGTAGGTAAACATATATGAGCTAGAACAGTTCCTGCAGAATAATGAGGCTATTTATTTGGAGTAGCCCTTTCCCTCCACCTCCTTATGACGTGTTTAATTTTCAATGACTAACTGGAATGATGATTAAGACCTCTGGGCAGCAGCCACTTGTCTTCAAGGGTAGTCTAACTTCCATCTCCACCATAAATAGCTATATACAGTTTGCCACATTTCTTCGAAGAAGGTTTTTGGACCGTCTTAACCAGATTTTCCAGGAATCTCTTCTCCCTCACACTTGGAAGGCGTTATTAAGTAGTGCCTTTCTCTTTCCATCCTTGTAACGCGTCCCAAGGGCCCAGATGAAAGGCTAGGTCCAATGATTCACATAAGCATAGCAAAGTAACATCAAAGGGGGGGGGGGGGGGGGGGGGGGAAAGGGTTGTGACCACGAGACTGTTGGACAATGTGGACTCATTTATGTGCATCTAGCTGTGGTGTCTTCCTAGATTGCTTTGGCTTGGAGGTGAAGGATGAATCCTGCTGTCCGTGAGCCTGGGCTTTCCATGTGGTGCCAGCGTGGTGGGCTGCTCTTCAGGGCACCCAAATTTCAGGGTCAGGGGAAAGAGAAGCTGAAGTACACACGGCTCTTGGGCATATCTGTATGTGATCAAGCCGCTCAGAGGAGCATCTTCTTTTGAGGCCCTCAAATAATTGTCTTCTCCTCAACAATTCTCGACTAATAACGCTTTTCTTTCTGTCCCAGTGGGGTGCACTGTGCCGTTTCTCAACAATGCATGATTTTTTTTTCTATTGAAATAGTATGGGGTTTCAGTTTTTTAAATTAAAAACTGAATGTTTTTGAAAATATTTTTCCCACACGAACATTTCTGGTGACTTGCAAAATCCCTTTTCTGTTAAGTGTCAGTAGTAGATTTTTAACCCGTTCTAAGAAACTTCCTCCTGGTAAAAAGGACTAGTGTCCTAAACCCTTTTAGGAACTGCATCTCTCCCCTTCCCTTGCTGAAGAATGGTGATCTCAAAATTCTGTTTCTCCCCTTTTCTCCCCCTGGTGTTCTCCGTGTCTCCATAATTTTTCCCCACCCGTGCACAGTACTAAATGTTGGTAAGAATGATATTTCTGAACATGGGAAGTAACAGAAATGGCACAAATATTTTAGACGGGATTAAAGAAGTGATTTAAGCCAAGCCTGATCTATAAGGATAGGTTTTCTGGAACCGAAAGCTGTCCTGCTCCTGCAGCATTTTCAAGCCCTGGTGTATGATTTAATAGCTTTGTAAGCCCAATGTACAGTTCTACGAGAACTTCCAAACGGATCTCATTTGCTAATAAATTCCAAATTATTCTTGCCGACTCTTGGGTTTCTTCTCTATTAGATTTTATTATAGGACTTTTTACATAATGGGAGAACACAAACAGGAGACTTGGAGCCACAGTTTCAGAGCTCTTTGTTCTGGGGTTGGGAAATCAGTTTCCAGATGTTGACCATGTTGGCAGTTTTTCATTCTTTTTTTCCTTCTCTTTTTCTTTTGTGTGTGTATATGTGTTTGTCTGTCTTTCTCTTTTGACCAGGAGTGAGAGAGGGAAATTAAGATGATGAATGAAATAATGAAAATAATAAAATAACAATGGTCAAAATCCCCTTTGTTCGTGAGTCATGACTCAGCTGAGGGCAACAGCAGGAGTGCTGCTGTGAGTCTGCTCCGATGTCAACAGCAGCCATCACTGTAGGGACACGTTTAGGTACTTCTGGTGGAAGAGGTGGAGTCTGGGGGATGCACAGAGAAGTTTGCTAGGGACTTAGGAGGATTCTTGGGTCCATACTCTCTCCCACGCTCCCATTTCTTTGCGCTGCTCTGGAAAGTCTGCACATCTCCCCAGCTGAGGCTTTTCCCAGCATGGGGTAGTCCACAGATGGCAAAGCTGGCTTCTAAATTAGCTTCCCACAGCACAGAGTGTGGAAGGGGTGGCCCTTCACCCGCTGATGGGAAAGAGAGCCACCCTGAGAACGACTCCCTAAACCAGGGGTGAACCCTTCTTGTGTCAGAGGTGCTCAGGCGATGGAGCAAGTGCTCCAGATGCTCACGTGAGCCAGGCTTGCTCCTTTCTCCCTCCCCTTTCTGTCCTCTTCAAGGGAAAATCCAAAGCTTGCAGTACCCCACAGAAGTAACATTGTGCTCCTGCTGATCCCGATCCCCTTGATCAGCCACTGAAAGGGACCCCCGCTCTGGCTATTGAAGGGTTGGAGATGTCTGCAGGACAGAGCTCGAGCCTTTTGCCAGGGTTGCGTGAGTGAGAACAGTAGGATTAAGATATATTAATGTTGTACGTGCTGTTGCATCCATCCAGGCAATCTAGCCCTAGTGAGTGCCATCATTTCCATTGTTTCGCAGACATCCGTTTCATTCCAGCACGGGGAAGGACACCAAACGAGTTTCTTGTTAGATATCTGCTGGTGGAGCTTTAGCCAGAGATCTCTAGGAGTGAATTCTGAGACAGTGAGGTGAAGAAGAGGGTTTAAGTATGACGGGGAGAGGAAAAGTCACTTTATGTCTCTAATCCTTCCACGTGTGGCGAATGTGGAGTCCCCTTGAACAATTTGGTGTTGACTGTGTAGACAGCCCAGGCAGATGCTGAAGGAAAAGGAGGGAGGGGAAGGGGGATTCAGCTCCTCCAGCTCTAAATGTTTTTTTTGGTTTTTTTTTTTCCTCTCAAATCACCGCTTTCAAGTTGTGGACACATCTGGAAGTAACAGCAAACACGTGTAGACTGTGGTTTTGGAGGAGGGGAGATGGGATTCATATGCAAGGGAGGGTGCCGTCCCTGTCCTGACAGCATGACCTTGGAGGCAATTGGAGACAAACTGGAGGTAGAGGAAGAACTCCCCAGATCAAAGGGGGATCTCCATCCATCTCTGCCATCCCCACTGGAGGAGCTGGGAGGTTATTCTTGAATGTAATGGACATGCACAGAAGTTGTAACACATGACTCGCTCTGGTGGTTATAATGAGATTTGCACCCCCTACTTAGATGACAGATGAGACACAAGGCTCAAGTCGGGTGGGTGATGGATGCTCAAAATAATCCTGACTGTGTCTTTACAGCTGTGGTTGCAGCAAGGATATCCATCATAGCCTGGGAATCATAAACTCTTTTACCTAAACTGGACATTTAAGAGTATGGTCACAAATAAAGTACAGCTCTGAGCCCCTTCACTGGCTGTAAAGACTGTTGAGTCGGAGAGCTCGGGAGGTATCAGGTAGCTCTGATATATCATTAGAGTTTTACTTCAGTCCTTTGCGGTTTTGGGTTTCCAGGGGTGGAATGAGATTTTGGCCATGGACCAGACTGCTGATGTATCTACCTTTACACTAGTTTTATGCTACTATCCATCTTCGTGGTGTGCGAGATGCTTTCAAACTCAACAGTGGGGTAAACCCCACGTTAGAGCCCGTGGAATCTTTCCTCCTGCTTTTGTGGATTTCAAACTCTCTGTTTTGGGAATAGTTTTGTTATTAGGCTGATTTATTTATTTATTTATTTAAATATTTATCTTATGTTCTCTATAGGCTAATTTATTTCAGGGGGCCTTTTGAAGATTGTTTGGCTTTTTTTTTTTTGGATAGAGGGGGAGCGTGAAGAGGGCATCCCTGTTCTTACAACAGAAAGGTTCACTGAACAAGGAAGTTTTTCCTGGTGTTTTCTACTGATCACCAAATTAGGCTGATAGGATGAGGTGATAAGTGAAACAGAAGATAGTGCTTGGCCTTTCTGTCACAATCTTTTCTCCTGTGCAGGTAAACACTGTCATGTGGTATGACAGACAAGCGCCATAGAACAAAGGAAAAATTCCCAGTGAATGTTTGCCTTGAAACAGCAAGAGTATGCTTTAGGGTTTGGTATCTTAGTGCCTAGGGGAAGAAGGAGGAACCCAATTCTTGCTGTGTCAATGTCTGTGTTTTTTTGAGCGTTCTTTCCTTTTACGTGGCTTCCTCCTGACTTGACAATGCTGCAAGAGAAGTCAAAATAGCAAGAGAAACAGAAGTGGCAGTTCACGAGACCACTGCTGATTTCCAGCTAAGATCTCTGTGCCCAGTATTTCTTACTGCATAGGCACTTCTGAAGAGCCAGTGCCAGCAAACGGGAAACAGTGTGCGTGGAGTTTGGCAATAGGTAGGCAGGGCTGAGTCTGCATTTCCATTTGTAAGGACGAGCTGACTCCTGGAACTGGGCTACTTTGACTTTCAGAAGCTTTTGACAAAATTAAGACCTTGAAAAGCGGCGAGGCAGAGACGGTTTCCTTCTCTTGGTGTTCTTGCTGGTGCGGTAGTCAGAGGAAACAGGGGTGATGCTTGCAGATGTGAGCAGGTAGGAACAACACTTTTGTTGGCAGAAACCAGGAGATAGCTGACCAAAGATATACATGCTGCGTAGGACTCCTCGGAGCTGCAGCTAAAAAGGGATCATCTGCATTTCATTTTTCTCATTTGTATCCAATCAGGACACATTTGCTGAGGATCTGAATGGAGAATAATTTCTCAGAGGAACTACTATTCCCTAAGTCATATAAAACAGGACACACAGTCCGTGTCAGTGAGCAACCCAGCTTGGTCTTTGAGCGTTTTCATGAATCCTTTTTATCTTTGAGTTGAATAGCTCCAATTGCATGGCAAGATGGAATGCCAGAATGAATGAAGAGGAAGAAGGAGAAACAATAACCTAAACCAAGCACTTATATTGAAAACAGGACCCAGGGAGGAACAAGTAACTGCTGGCTGTGTTAGCCATCTCTCTCTCCTGGCATTTTCTTTCATCGCCCATACAATGTAGGAATAAAATGGGAGCACGTTTCAGATTGCAGACAGCATGTTGGCAGATGAGTGGATGTAGGTATCACAGATGACGTGGCCAATCTCAGCCCACAAATGCTACTCCAGGCTCACTTTCACGAGTAGACTTCTGGCAGTTTGGTACAGCAAGGAAAGTGAGTACAACTGTCACTCCAGCAGCAGTGCAGCTGTGCACAGCTTGCGTGGGGTAATTGTCCTAGCCTGCAAATCCTAGATGCTATCAAAGCCCTGCTTTACCCAGCAGAAAAATTAGTGTGTGGTAGCACTGCTTTAAAAAGAGAAAGAATAGAAAGAGAGAGAAAAAAGCCCTAAACCCAAAGAACAACCATCTAATTGTATTTAAAGAGAATCAGATTTGACTTCTGCATGACCAGCTGTGACATCCATCTGCTTTTCTCCTTCACAGCATGTCCAGTGCTGCTGAAGGTATGGGCGAGAAATCCATGTGGTGGTTTAAAATTCAGCATTTGAAATGTGCTTTGAAATGAGAATTCAGCTGGGCAACATCAGTGTGGTTGTAGAAGCATCGTTTCTTTAGCCTCAGTAATGGGAAGACCAAAACCTCAGTACATGTGTTTCAGTAACCAATTGTTATTTAACAACTACTCACAGTCTTATTTAATCCTCGAGTGCTAATAGAGGAGTGGCGACATGGTTGTTTAAAAATACAGTCTTTCATTAAAAATATTTTCTGAGGTTTATTAGTTAACAAACAAATGTATCTAATGGGTCATAAATAATATATCTGGGCAGACAACATAAGAAATAAAAGCAATGCATAGGCCAAATACCACCTCTGGTTATATTGTGTAAGCCAATGGCAAAGATAAGTGTAAATGAGAACAAGACTTAGTCCTATAATTGTAAATATATAGATTCATAGAGAGCTTTGACCACAAGAAAGTGACTGAAGCTGTCAAGCTGCTTGCTCTGTGCCAGATACCTTGGGGCTGAGCTTCACAGCCACTGTGATGTGTTGTTCGGGGAGCGGGCTCAAAGGAAGAAACATACCTCTGTCCTGAAAACCCCTGCCTTGAACCGGGCCAGCTGCCCAAAAGTGCTGTGCTGTATCGCAGCATCTGGCTGCCCCGCCACATTTGTCCCCCTGCGGTTCTTCTTGATCCTTCGCCCCTTTTCTTCCTCCCCTCAACGCCTCGGTTCTCACCCAGGCTTGAACCTACTGGGCTGGGGCTGGGGCCGCCTTTGAACTTGAAAGGCATTCTCCCTGCTGTCGGTGCTGGCGTTTGGTGCACAAGGCACCGCTGGCCTTCACACCAGGCCGGAGCTGCCCGTGGAACATGTTAGCAAACCGTGCATCGTCTGCTTGTTAGCCACTTGAAGTTTGGATCCCAAAAGCCACAACCTTTGCTCGTTTGGCTCAGCACAGTGGTAGGAAAAAATCTGTGGTGCTACTCCCTTGAAGGCTAATGCTGGCAATGAAGGGAAATTCCTGGATTTGAATGCTTGTCTGTTTACTTATTTATTTACTTCTGCATTCAACAGTGGGAAAATATTTTCATCTTCCTCCTTGTCTTGTCAAACCACTTTCTTCATCACAGCAGGCGCTGGCTTGCAAAACTGGCCTGTGATGATTTCTGCTCCGTCTTGGGTGCCTCTCAGTCCTCCGGCAGATGCTGGGAGAAGACCCACGAGGGTTTTGCTGGGAAGAAGCGCACACCCTCATCCTTTGAGGCCTCCCTTCGCAACCAGCTCCTTCCTCCCATCACCTTGGGACACGGGAGCGGTGTTCTGGTCTGCTGCACACCCGCTGCCATGCTGCCAAGGCTGGCGGTGCCTCCCCGAACGGAAAGGGCATGCCCTGCCACCCCGTCTCCTCGGCCTGCCTTGGCTTTATCCTGTCTGTGAACTCCTGACCTTGATTGCTCCCTCTCCTTCCCTGGCTCCCCTCCCTCTTCCAGCTCCAGGACTGTCTCGTGTTTCTTGGAATCCGGCAGCGCGAGGGCTTCTTGTTGATTGGTATAAACAATCCTAAAGGTCACATTTTTTCCCCCCTGCGGAGGGAGAGGGGGTGGGGAGAGGGGTGTCTAAAATAAAAGGCTTCTCTCAAATTAACAACCACAACGATATAAACATGGAAGTCGAAGGGAGCTGTTCACCAGCAACGTGAGCTGTGCCAAAGAAGCCCCTCGGGGCTTTCTTGGGAAAGAAAATGTGGGCACAAGATGCGGCATGCTCTTGCAGCTCGGTGGGAGGGAGAGGTCGGGGTGCCAGGGGACGATGACAATCACGCCTTGCTTGGATGGTGACATCTGATTTGAGTGGCTGTGTTTGTGCCAGGGCTGGTGCTGGTCATCCCGCTAAGCTGGAGGGGAATGCAGGACTCCTGGCGGCTGGGAGCTGGGCAGGCCTGGGGCCGTGGGACAGCTGGTGGCGGTCCCCTCAGCCACCCTGGACGCCACCCGGTTCCTACGGCAGGTCAGCTGCCCACGTGGACTTCGGTGGAAGTTGGGGCAGGGCCCAGCTGGGGAGAGATTGTGGAAAACCAGCAGAAAGCTAACACAGGTGTTTGGTGGCCAGCTCAGAGCTGACATCGGCCTGGAGGCCGAATCGCAGCCAGAGCTCCGCGTGTCAGGTTTGCTCGCACCATTCGGCAAGTGCCAGAACTGCGGGGAATCGAGCTCTTGACTGCCTTGGTTGTGCCAGGAAACCCTCCATAAATGGGGTCTGCGCTGTGATGGGAGTCCTTTAACCAGCTTAGTTTTATCTTGGAGGCAGTTAAAGCACCAAAGGGCAAGCCCTCTTGTTGTCTAAATAAGTCCAGAGTCTCCAGGGCTTTGTGTTTCGTTCTTCCTAGCCCAGTCCGGCTCAAGGGTTGTTCACCCTCAGTCGCTCTCCTCCAGTACGCCTCCAGCGAGCAGGAGCAAGGTGGGACACAGTGTGGTGGCTGTTGTCGCCTTGCTGAGGCTTCAGAAGACCTTCCATGTCTTCAGCAAGCCCAAGCAAAACCTTGGATCCCAACAAATTTGCGACTTCCAAGTATACACAAGCTCAAGGGGAGAAGTTTATTGTAGAGAAAGCTGTAGAGATTAAGCGCATAGTGATTGCATTCTGCTTCAGAATTTTTTGAATAAAAATTGTTGGAAGAGGACACTGGAGGAAAGTATCAAATACGTTCACTGAATTTTATTCCTCCTAAATACTATCTATTGTGGCTGCTGTTGGAGACAAGATACTGGGTTATGAACTTTCAGCCTGATTTGGTAAGGCCGCTCTTCATTTTCTACACGTCCCTCAGCTTTTGGTGGCCTGATCTCATCTCTGAAGGAGAAAAAAAGACACAACTTCTCGTTGTGTGTGTTAGTGGGCATGTTCACAACCCTGCTGCCTTGGCTGGTGGATGTAGGCACGCTAGGCCAGATGTAATTCCAGCATCCTAGAGCTGAGAAAGGATTTCTGCATATTTTCTTAGCCGGTTTCCTAAAGAAATGAGCTTTATGCAAATGTGCTCTGTGTATGAATTTGTGCTCCTGCTTTGTGTATCTGTCCCTCCATCTCCTTCCTCAGGACTTTTTAGCTGTTTTCAACCTAATATGGGAAATGGGTACAGATCTCAAAAATAATCCAGTTCTTACACATACCATGCAAAATTTAGAGCTGATAAGGAGACATTTGCCATTAGTGGGCATCAATCTTGAGTACTTAGTAACCAAAAGTCACACAGGGATACCATCTTAGGAATATCCCCAGCCATCGGAGAAGCTTCTTGGACACAGCACATAGGTCAGATACTAAGTTCTGTTAGTTTTTTTCTGCTTGTTTTCTTTTTACTACGTTTCTTTATTTGTTCTATTTCTAGGGACCCCTGCTCATCCAGGTTCAAGCCTGGAATGGAAGCAGAGTCTCAGTGACAGCAAGAGAACATTAATTTTTGATTTGTATTGCAATAGGTTTAGATGCCCAAACAGAGATCAGGATCCTGCTGTCTTGGGTGCTTTCCATTTGACAGACCATAATAGACAATCCCTGATACGAAGTGCTTAAAGCATCAAATGCAGGCTGAGAAGGGAAACTGGGTCACTGGTTCATGCGCCAGGTTAGCAGCCAGGCTCGAGGGCTTGCAGCTCGTTCTCTCCTGAGCAAGCATCTCTGGGGCCATGTGCTTCCAGCTGCCTCTTAAGAACTCCCAAAGGCTGGCCCAGGTTGTACCTGAGCTGGTGGTGATGCTGGAGATAGCCTCCTCCGATACTGCGGTTAGTGCTTGCAAAATTAGGTGTTGACTGTTTGCCTCCATGGCTAAACCAGGAAATGACTGCTTATGTCCCTCCTCTTGCTTGCCAGAAGTATTAGAAATAATAGTGGTGTTATTAGAAATAATGGCAAATGGTCTATTTCTCTCTTCTGTGGGGCAGGAGAGGAAGGGAAGTGGCAGTTTTGAGAAGATTCGTTTGTGTTTCAAATGGTATGGGTATTTTAACTTTTGTCTGCTTTGTTGGGCTGTTGCTAAAGGGCAACAAACTTCATTCCTCTTGCCAAATGTTGAGCGGCTGAGAGATGAGATCACACTGTCTGAGGGTCATTTGCTGATACATCACCTTTGTTTAAATTCCTAGCATATTATGTTTTCTAACCAGAAAAGTGCCTGAAAGAACTACTGGTGGTCCAGAGTGACTGTGAGCATTGAGTTCGTCTCAACACAGGCCTGAAATCTAGGCAAAATTCCCCAAGTTTTGTTATAGTTTAAGGCCTGATAAGAACTTCAAGGAGGTTCATTGAATACTTAGTGAATGGCTGGGGTGGAAGAGCTCCAAAACAACTAAGAAAGAAATGACTTATTTAATAGCCTGGCCTTCAATGCAGATTATTCCAAACTGTTATTGCTGAAAATGGCAGTTTTATTTAAATAGAACACTTGAAGGAGAATGCTATTTTTCATACTCAATAAACTCATAGGAACTGAAATACTAACCCAAGTCGTATAAGCCACTTCTCAAACTTTGACTTCACAGATTCACAGATTCACAGATTTCTCTAGGTTGGAAGAGACCTCAAGATCATCGAGTCCAACCTCCGACCTAACACTAAGTACTCCACTAAACCATATCCCTAAGCTCTACATCTAAACGTCTTTTAAAGACCTCCAGGGATGGTGACTCCACCACCTCCCTGGGCAGCCTGTTCCAATGCTTAATAACCCTTTCGGTAAAGAAGTACTTCCTAACATCCAACCTAAAACTCCCCTGTCGCAACTTTAGCCCATTCCCCCTCGTCCTGTCACTAGGCACGTGGGAGAATAGACCAACCCCCACCTCTCTACAGCCTCCTTTCAGGTAACTGTAGAGAGTGATGAGGTCGCCCCTGAGCATCCTCTTCTCCAGGCTGAACAAGCCCAGCTCCCTCAGCCGCTCCTCGTAAGACTTGTTCTCCAGACCCCTCACCAGCTTGGTCGCCCTTCTCTGGACTCGCTCGAGCACGTCCATGTCCTTCCTGTAGCGAGGGGCCCAAAACTGAACACAGTACTCGAGGTGCGGCCTCACCAGAGCCGAGTACAGGGGCACAATCACTTCCCTCGACTTAGTTCCAGCCAAGACTTCTGAAACATGTTTAATGCTTATCTCTTGTTAGATGCTCCAAAGTGAGATACATAAAATCAGATTTTTCCAAGAAAAAAAAAAAAGAGGAGGAAAAAAGACCAAAGAATGGTTTTGTGAAGCACTAGTGTCTTTTAACAGATACACACCATGGAGGGCTGGTCTGGAATTTTTCTCCTGATGAAATGTTGACTCTATAGATGTTGACTCTATAGAAAAAGAAGGAAAAACTTCATGCCTAACTGATATGACCCATTGAATTTTGGGCCATTATTTGAACCTTCAGTTTCTAGCAGTCAGGAGAGCTGGTCATTTCTGTGATCTGTCTTATCTCATCAAATACTTTTTCTTCTTCCTGCCAAACCATAACACTGTGTGATTCTTCCCTAACTTCCACTGCACTAATACTGCCTGAGCAGCAGGGGTACACCTATTTTTGCCACGACTCGGATTGTCACGGATAGGCTTTTCTGCCAGAGTAGAGCGGGAAGCGTGTCAGAGAAGTCTGCATGCATATTTTCATTAGAGATGTCATGCTCGGGGGGAAGTTTGGATCCACAGGATATGGAGGCAAGGCAGCCCACTTCCCCCATGGCAAAGTTTTCTCTTTTTCGGAAAGCGTCCCTCCCCTGTGTCCTGGCAGGACTTGGGTCATGCTCCAAATTCCATCCTGTCCCTCTGCTTCCTGCCCTTTCACCCATCATTAGACTGATAAAACACCCATCTGAAGGCATTGCGGAACTAATTGCCCTGCTATTATTTTGAAAAATAAAAAGTAATATTACAAAAGCTGGTTTTGCTCGCTGCTACTATGGAATGGGAATTTCAAAGGGGCCATATTGATGTAAGCTGCCCAGCATCTCGAGGGTTTCAGTTTCTGAAATCTTTTGTGCTCGGTTGAAAGTCTCAGCTTCAGTCCTTAGATTTTGTTTTTGCATAGGCTGCTATTTAGCAACATGAGAAATGTCATGTTTTTCCCAAGAAAAATGCTCTTCAAGGAACGGGTCACTCAGATTTGGGGTTTTGGATTGATAGCCTCAAGCTGAGAGGTTGGACCGCTGACTTCACAGGAGAAGAGGAAACTGCCCCAGGAACAGATTACCCCCCAGATACAAATGAAAATCTACCCAGCTGTGGATTTTCTGGCATTTTTGAAGCATCTGATGTTGATCACTGTTGGAGGCAGGATATTGGGTGAGAGAGATACAAGTCTGGTTGTTTTTATGTTCCCTTAAGTCCTGGATTCCTTAGGTAGTGCTCTTTTTTGGATCCAGTAGGAAAAGTTTTGTGCGATATTTCTGCTCATAGCCAAACTTGGGAGTGCTTTGATAAGCCAAATTGTCCTGGAATTGTTACTGCGGCTGTGATTGACTATGTGGAGAGGTTTGTATCGATGTCAGCAGTATCAACTGGTCTAAAAAAAGATGCTACCTTTGCCTTCAAACCTTGCCTCGCTTAATAAACCAAGATACTCCTAGGGCAAGCTAAACAACAAATAATGCTGAGCCTGGAAAAAAAAAGCTTGGTGTACATGTTTCAGCTCACATAAGGACACATGTAGTCTTCAAGCTGCTGAACACTGGGTAGGGAGAGAAAGAGGCTGTCCTGATGGTGATATCTGGTAGTCTTGAGTGTAAGGGTGCTGATTTGAGGTGGGGGGACGGGGGGGGGGGGGGGGGGGTTAATCAGCAAGGTGTGAATGTAGTAAAGTGCAAAGACATTTGCTGGTTGCGTTTCCTGCATTGACACCTTTCCCCACCTAGCCTGTGTGTGTTCTTAGGATCATGTGTTGGGGGTTGGATAGCTAAAGGTTTGGAGAGGCAACAAATGGGGGAATCTCAAGAAATGATGAAGGGGGTTGAATGTGCTTGTGTTCTACTTCTGGGACCATTGAGAGGAGGTTAGGGAGAGCCTTTTTTCCCTTTTGACTTCTTCCATGCTCTTCGAACACATGGCAGTGTCCCTGTTGCCCTCTTAGCCCGGAATGTATTTCTGAGCCTGCAGTGGGTTAATCTGGAGCCTGGAAGCAGTGTATCTCTAGCAGGACTGCGGAAGTGGCTTGTATTAATCTTCAGATGTTCTACCTAGCCCGTTTGTACGTAATTTCAATGTTCTCTCACACTGTGCTCCGGTCTAGACCAACCTGTGGGTAGCAAAGCAGGGCTAGGAGATGATGTACCTGGTGCCCACCCCTTCCAGGTTGTCTCCGGAGCAGCTCCTGCCCATCCCTCGTTGCCTGCCTGCCCCTTGCCACCCTGTCTGTGGCCCTGGCCGGGCTCAGCATGCCAAAGGAGACAAAGCCTCCTCCCGCATAGCTTGGGCATAGCTCAGCCGCATTCTTCAATGACTGTTTTTCCCCAGTGACCTTACTCTACAGCTCTGGTGGTCAGTTGGCTGTTATGCTGCGAGCTTGTCCGCATTCCTCCACCCACTCAGGCAAGCTCTGCCCGCCGGGAAGGGGCGGCGAGGCAGGGAGGAATCCACCCGTCTGGGGACTTATTCAAGGGAACCAGAAATGCCAGGCCTTTGGGACTGTTTTGTCCATCACTTCTCCAGCGACGGGGAGGTTGGAGCAGCTGCATGAAGAGGGTCTGACCGCTGCGGTTGCCACACACCCTGCTCTGACAGGCATTCCCAGAGCAAGCCAGCAGGCTCCCCTTGTTGCCACACTGCTGGCTCTTTCTTCATGTCAAGAGGAAACCCCAAGGAAAACAGCCTGGAGAAACCTTCTTCAGAGTGGTTGCCACTTGTCATGTTTGTGGGTGCCTTGCAATAACAGGTTTAGCTCTTCATCTCCTCTTTGAAGGCTGCTAAGCTAAGGTTCTTTAAACACTGTAAATCATGCAGCCTGTCGGTTTTGAGTCTTTTAATTTGGGCCACTTAATGTGCAACTTCTAAAATAACATTTATGAATATATACATGTGTGTGTGTTTGATAGAGACTGGACATGAGCTAGATAGGGAGTTGCAATGCAGCTGATTTTTTGGCTCCAGAGCCAACTCAGATTACAGTTCGTACAGTAAGAAGAGAAGGTTCGAATCCTGCTATTTTATTATTACCATGGTTAGATTAGAAATGTTAAGGATTTGTGAAGAAATGACTAAGTCAGGAAAATTTATGATTCTCATAGCTCGCTCAGCCACTCTGCACATCCTGTATATTTTCTGACATACTTCCAACGGCATAAATATTAATAGAGTAATACTGACATTTAGGGCCTGATCCAAGTCTCATTAAATTCAGTGGAAACACTCCCATTGTCTTCAGTGGAAGATGGATCATGATCTTGAAAAGGAACAAAGGAGGAGAAAATACCAAGTGGGGCTTCGTGGGGCTAAATAATGTTGTTATCAAATCAGAGCTCCTCCGCTTCCTGACTCTGAGCATTTCACTCTGTGACCTTTAACGTTAAATTATTGCCAAAACAGGAAGAAGAAATTAAGGCTTGATAAGGGTTGAGATGGTCACAGATTTTACCAGCCTCACTGATGGAATGTGACAATTTCTTCAATGGGAATGAGTTGGGCGTGAATTGTTCATCAGTCGTTTTGATTTATTCAACCTTTCAGCCCTGTAGTTTGCAGTGGCAGGGATTACTAGAAACTCTGCAGAAGAAATTCCTTCTCCCACTTAGTTTATAACCTCTGCAGGCACATAAAGAGTTACAGAGAGAGGATTAGCTGTTGTAAAATGGCTCCATTTACTTCATTGAAGAGGTAGCCCAGAATCAGCTCTGTGGATACCATGTGAGGATCTATTGCAAAAGCTTTTTTGGCATTGAAATCTCTCTCCTTTTCTAGATCAGAATCTTTTCCCCAAACCTTTCTGTGCAGCAATTAGTTACAGCTGTGTTTTGCAAAGCCACCTAGGGAATTTGGATGTCCAGTTCCCATAAAGTTTAATGTGAATTAGGTTTCCAAATCATTTAGGCAGCTTTGAAAGTTCAGCTGACTTAGAGCTGGAACCTCCTGGTTTTGATGCAGTTCTGCACGTGGAACCCCTGCATCTCTGGATGACAAAAAAGGGAAATTCAAGTTTTTGTCATCACCTTGCAGTGCACAGGACTCAATGGAAGAGAAACTGGAGCTCGTAGCACCTGCAAAAGTCACACTTAGTGAATGTCTGTACTGTCCCAGCCGTGGCCGCTCACAGAACTTCCAGTTCCTCCTCTCGTCTCCTTAGGAGGTTCTTGCCTGATCCGTGAAGAACAGGTATATATAGGCAGCCCGTCATCTCTGTTGTTTGAGGGAAAACACAGGGAGAGCAACAACTGGAAGAGCCAAGTGAAATAACTCCAGAACTGCAAGAGTGAAAGTTGGCCTTGCTCTTTGGCTCCACCAGATGATGGATTGAGACAGCTCCTAGCTACCAGCCTCCTACAGAGGTGATACTTTTGCTACCTCCAAAATATGCCTCTAGGGAGGACAGAGGTGGAGAGGAGGGAAGAGACAGGGAAAGCACTTCTGGTGCAATGAGCTGTTGCAGAAGCCTCTTGGAAAGAGATGGTTATTATGCTGCAGACTTCTCAGAAGAGGAACACTTTAGAAATATTTCCTGTAGCCACACCAGGGGTCTACAGATCTTAGCCAACAATCTGGAGCCATGTTGGTAAACAAACACGTAGTGAAAAAAAGGCTCTGAGAGAGAGGTCCAAGGCAACTTAGACAACTAGCTTTCCAGTGCTAATATCCAGTAGCCACAACAGCAATAAACCAAAAAGTGTTCCCTCTTTAAAACAAACAAGCAAGAAACAGAAGTAGCTGTTTATGATCAGGTCTGTTGGGAGCCTCCAGCATTGTAAAACTAAAGCTGCAGTGACCTGAGTGAATGTAAAGGTTTTACAGGGCTGCAAGGTATATGTGTGTTTGCAATGCTGTAATATAGAGAAGCCAACTAGAGGACTTGAATCATCCTCCCCACATTTTCTGTTTGAAAGCTAAGTTACCATTTTTATTATTTTTTTGTCCTACTGTTTGCAATATTTGTCTGCCAGGGGAGAGGGTCTTTTTACTTGGTTGCACCTCCACCACCTTAGTCCAGGAGAGTTCCTTGGGTTCCTCAGCTGTCGTGAAATGAGCAGGTGCTGGAGGAAGGAGTGTTAGCACTCAGGGGTGGCTTTCTATCCAGGTATGACCTGACTAAAGGGCTTTTATGCTGCTGGCTGGTCGAATGCAGTGCAACAGAGAAAGCAGAAGTCCTGGTTGCCCATGGTCATTACAAATCTGATGGACTTCATGTAATGATGATGGTTGGATGCTCTAGACCAAATCCTGCTTGCGTCACTCATGTTATCAAACACTGTTTTGCCCTTTAACTCCAATCGAATGCCTTTTTTTGCTCCCTACAAAAAAATAAAATTCAAAAATCTATTTTTCCCAAAGCTTTTTCAAAAAGGATTTTTTTTTCCAGTGTTGCAAAATGATACGGTCCAGATGTCATCAGGTGGGCGCAAGTGCTTGTAAGCCTTAACCTGCTCTGGGAAGAGGAGCAGCGTGGCTTAGGTAAACACGCTTGCCTTGTCTGAGGGACTTGGGTTTTGGTGGCTCTTTGTTCAGCTTTACTTGAAAGGCAAACTCCTTTAGTCCTTTGAAAGCTGGGAGAGAAGAAAGAAGAGGACTGGTCTGACCCAAAGGTTCTCAGTGAAGGCAAGGGCTGCTCTGCCCCATGCAGAAGTGACCCTCATTTCGTGTGCTATGCAGCCCTTTTCCTCCTGCCCGTGCAGTGCTCACATGAAACAAAAGTTCCCTCTCCCCACCCCCCCTTTGCATTGTTTCCTGTCCTCTCGTTTTTTTCTCTTCCTGTCAAATATTTAAGCAGAGATTTCCTTTCTGGTGGTGTGCCAAGCAGCATTCCAGCTCCTTTACTCTGCCCCTTTGAAAATAAAAAGGCTGACCCCCATTTCCATAACCAAGGAAGGGACAGGTAGCCTTTGTTTGTGTTCCAGAGCATGACTGTTTTTCTTAGATTCACACCAAAAGAAGAGAAACGATGCTGTTATTCAGAGAGGAATTAGCCAGTGACCCTGATGAATGCAGCAGCAACAGCAGCGAAATGGGTGGTACAAACTGACCGTTTTTGGGAGATGAACCTTTGGCTTCAGCCAATTTCTTCCCTCGCCCTCTTCCTCTCCCCTCTCTCCCCACAAGATTTCCCTTTTTTCTTGTGTTTGAGGCACGTCAAACCCTGGAATAGCCCTCACAGGCATTAGTCACCAGTGATTAAAATAGCCACTAAGCAGGCAAGAGCCTGCGATGATTTGTGCTAAATTGGGTGTATCTCTGCTTGTAACAAGGGTTGCTAATTTGCAAACCTCCCTTGTTATTATCTTTGTTTTTATTAATAGCACCAAAGGGCTCCAGCTGACATTAAAGTTGTTTTGGTTTTTTTTTTTTTTCATCCCTTGCTGTACAAAAGAGGGGAAGAGAAGAGTTTGTTGTCTAGATGTGTGACACAAAAACTGGGAGAAGTGAAGGACTGTCTGGTCCACACAGCTGGAGCAAGGCGGTGCCATTGGTGGCCACCCAGGAGAGGCAAATGGCAGCCAGGAGAAATGGGCTCAGGTCCTCCTGGGTGGGTGCTATACTGGGGATGAAGGTGGTGCTTCTGGGGAGCAACAGCATGCCAAGACAGAAATCAGCAGAACAAGACAAAAAGGCCACCTTGCTGGGGGTTTTGTGGTGACGAGCTATACTGGCAAGGTGTGAATTTCACCTTGGTCCAAAGGAGAATCCAAAACAAATTGCAAGCGAGTGCCTGCATTTCCTCACCTGTAAAATGGGCACAATCGCCTGACCTCCCAGGGACCATGTATGTTTTAAGGGTCCAATTCCATACATACACATGAGAACGCTCCCAATGACCTAAGCGAAAAGTCCATTTGTTGATGACTGATGTAATGTGACCAAATCCGCTAGTCAAATATGTTGGGTTGCCCTATAATCATTAGTCTCTGTGGTGGTTAAGAGTCTCATTTCTAGCACTTAAAGGAAGCTGAAAGGATTTACCCCATTTTTTAGCCCTTTAACTCCAAAAGCAAAAAAAAAAAAAAAAAAACAAACAACCCAACCCGACCCTGTGGTTTTCATTGCTCGAAGTCTTGGTTTCTGTCCCTGCTGATGGCTCATGGATAATACACGTCTTTGATCCAGAACAGAAATTGGAAATCTTGTAAGAACAACTTAGGTCAGGCTGTGAGAACATCAGAAGGGTTTTTCCCTTTGTGTGTCTGCTTCCAGCTGAGAGGAAGCAACAAAGAATGTGTTTAAAATCAATGGAATTAGTCAAACTTCTTTGACTCATAATAAAGATTTGGATTTTCGGAGATTTTAAGTGAAGTTTTGGCTCCGATTTTGTTTTGTCTGAAGTAGTGCGCATATATCTAACTGTATAATAAACGACAAGACCTAAGCAGGATTGCTGGAGGTCTACATTGCTCTGCAGCGTGCATTGGTCCCGCTGCGCACGCTGGCAGCGACAGGAATGGCTTTGCTGAGCAGCTAATGTGGCTGCGAGGAGAGGGCATGGCTCTGAGTACCGGCTACTAATTTGCATGTTCATGTGCAGTAAATTGAGCTAAGCAGAGCAATCAGCCTGCTGTCGCTTTAATGCAGGGGTACGTCATTTGAGGCAGCTGCCATCAGATTATAACTGGAAGCGCTTTGCATGGGGTCAAGGGGATCCCTGGGTCAGGAAAGCAGATAGTAATGTGTTGAGCACTGAGATGCAACTAGTCACCTTGCCATTGACAAGCCTTGAGTGTGGACTTCAAGCAAAGCATGTTTGGGAGTACACAGTGTGCAGGAAATGTTGTACCAACGCTTGAATGTGGAAAGCAGAGAAAGCTTAGTTATGAGGCTCGGGAAAACTTCGGAGTGGCTATGAATGGCTATGCAGGGGAAGAACTAAGTGAGGGTGAGCTGGGAAAATTAGTCAAAACATCTCTTGTCTTCAGGCAGTTTGTTTTGATTTGCCTGTGAAAAAGTCCTGGGGTAGAGAGAGGACATTTGGCTGCTGGCTCCCTCTGCAAGGAGCATGGAGGTTTGTTTGGGGGTCTGGTGATGCCTGGAGCTGGAGGTGAACAGGGGGTGGCCGAAGGACTCAGGGAGGTTGTCCTTGCCAGGGAGCTAGGCTGCTTTGCTGACACCGAACATCTCGCCTGTTTGTGCTATTGCAGCTTGGCCCATCTCTTTGGGGTTTTATCCTGCCTGGTGGTTTAGTTCTTACTTGATTACTGACAAGCAAGGATGTGAAGAATCTGTGAAGCAGCAAAAATACCTTTTTATTATATATTTCCCAAAAGACAACCTCAAAAAATTCTGAGAATCTACCCCAGGGGAAGGAACTCCAAATCTCCTATTAAGATACCACCACAGCACCTCATTTTTGCAAGCTGAGAGCTCTTCTCAGATCCTTCCCAAGCCACGTCCCAGCTCTAGACTTTCTTCCTTGAATACCCTAGATGGGGGAAAAAGGAAAGAAACGAAAAAAAGCCCAGCCCACCTTCCAAATGCTGCTCAGTCTGCGACGATTATATAACATGATTGATAAAGTTGAGGAGTGAGCTGAGGTCAGTGCCTCGGGATGCCGGCTCCCCGTGTGATGAAGGAGCTTTTTGTGTGTGTGTAGAAGTGCATGGGGGAAGAGGCTTGTGTTTGTTTCTTGAAAATCCTCAGATGCTCTCCAAAGAATTCCAAATTTAAAGCAGTGTAAAATGCTCCATCAAACATGTTTTACAATCCCTACCTCACATCCTGTTATGTCTCCCCCAGTGGCTGTTTCTGGGAACTTTTGAACAACCTCCTGATAGCGCTTTTCTTGCTGCTGGGCAGAGGCTTCATGGAAACTGCGGACACTTGTTTTATTGGCCTGTCTGGATGGGGAGCCTTGGAGGAGGCTGCTTCACCCAAGGTCGTGCAAAACGTGTAAAATACATTCTGCCTCCACAAATAAACAAGATAAATAAGTATGGCTGTGCCGTGGAGCGAGGCAGGAATCAATGAAGTGCCTGGGGTGGGGATTTGCTCTCAAATTGAGCAGAGTTGGCAGCATAGCCTGCTTCTAGCTCAGAGATATTTTCTTCAACTCGTTCTTGTTTCTCCATAGTGCCCAGGAGCGGGACCAGGCGCAGTGGAAACCAGAAGAGGGACTTCTGTTCAGATTGGATGGGAAATCGCTCTCGTGGATGGATTCCCTCAGAACCGGTGAGCTCCTAGAGGTAGAGATCGTGCTGCTAGCTTGCATGGAGGCACCACCTCCTGCTCCCTTGCCGATGGTCTGCTCCTTCACGTAGTAAAGGAAGGCAGAGTTGGACGTTCTGCTGGTCTGTTTAGGGCAGCTCCATTGAGTATCAACCATTTATTCACTGCACCTACATTACACCTTATATGAAATACCTAAGTCCAGTTCTTTCAGACTTGGGGAGCTGGATTCCCACTGGTTGATTGGGTCTAGATGTGGTACTGGTGTAGGAAAGTTAAAATGCACCATGCTAGGACATGCACTCAGCATCACTGCACCCCGACAGGAAAATAAACGTCTCAACTTTGTCTCGGTATTCGGTTTCCAGCAACATCTTGACTCTGCCTTGGCCTTTACACGCAGCACAAACCCATTATCCTGTGGCATTTCTTCCTTTCTACAAATAAACAGAATGGAGGGGAGAGGAAGTATGGCTAACTGCTATAACACTGGGAGCAATAGCACAAAATTAACCATGGCAAAACTGTACTTCAGTCTGAAGGAAGAGTTATGATGTGTAACATTTGAGCCATGGCTAGGACTTGACTGTGGTGGGGCTGTTGTAGTCAGAGAGAGACAGTTCCTGCCTCAAATCCATTTGCAGTCCGGACGGATGACAAGTGAGATATGACAAGTATTATAATCCTTTTTCTTCAGGGGGAGAATTTGGATACAGCCAGGTCCCTGTGCCAGTGAGCAGGCTCTGAACAGTGCAGCTGTTATCCAGGTTGTTTGGGACATTTTCTTGGAGATGCATCCAGTGGGGATATGGAAACTCAGATCTGGCCTTTCAGCACTAAGGCTCACTCCCGGGTTAGCTGGCTGGAGGTTAGAGCCAGGCAGCAATCACCCGAGTTATTTCTGCAATGAGGAATATGTGCAGAGTCAAGCAAAAACCCTCTCAGAAGAAATGAATTACCAGCCAAATATAGATTATTTCGTTTTGAGGGACATCATCCAATCTACTTAAGTTCTCAGTCATTCAGCAACTTTTATTGTATATTAATGCCTATATTTAAAATAACCATGCAAACTAAAAAAACAGCTGGTATGAGGTCCTTGTTGCTGACACACAGTGTTAGACAGGGCATGCCTTTTCTGTTTTCTGAACCACTGAGTGCACAAACATGTCATGTGTAAATATTCTGCTGTGGATTTTAGCCTTTTTTTTTTTTTTTTTTTTTTTGAGTAATAGGCATGGTAGAGACGTAGCAGGGTAATTTTCATAGAGGGACAGTTTCTTTTAAATATGTCTTCTAGCACTGATTCAGTAAAATGTACAAATGCTTATTTGTGGAAGCTTTGATGTGATTTAAGCATCTGCTTAAACTTAAAGGTAAGCATAAGTACTTTGCAAGATAATTTTCTTAATGCCTTGTTTGAGGGTGCAACGGTGAAACTGTGCAATTGTGAAATGTTATGTGCCAAAGAAGTACAGCAGTTAATGACAGCTAAACACAGTTAATTACAAGCCCCAGGTAAGTACAGCAAAACTCGGAGACATGCTAATGGGCATCTTAGAAACCCCATTGAAAAACCATACTGAACAGGTGATAAAATATGGAAAGTTTTTCCTCTGATGAGGCTAAAAAGTGGTGATCTTTATTCTGAAATACTGTAGCAGAAGTACTAATGAGATAAATGTATTTATGCCATGAATAAAACGCCTGATGAAAACTAATACGAGAGACAGAATAACTGATTGAAGTGGGCCAGGATTGTCAGTACGCTCCATCTGCTTTGCATCATTGGGCCGGGCAAAACATCAGAGCATATTGGTGAATCTGGCACACGTCGTGTTATTTTTATGTCATCCTTATTCTTCCATGGCCTGATCCAAGTCCAACTGAAGCCCATAGAAATGAGTGGACTTTCCTTTACATCAGTGAGCTTTGAATTGGTTCCTTCCTCACTTGCTGGTTATGTCAGTAGTCCACAGCGCGTCTCGGCGGCTTTTTCACGGAGCAGTCGATCACAACTGTGCTTTGGATTTTAACACCACATTTCGCCTATCTTGTTGTTGATATATTGTGATGGCTGGAGTCCTGAGATAAAATGAAACGGGGAACATTACATACGGAAAAAAACGCGTACTGATTTAGAAGCTAATGAGAACGTTCCCAGAAGTGCTGAAATTCAATGGGATTTAGAATCCCAGGGACCCTATTATTTTGGAAAATGGGCCATATGCTTTCAAGGCATTCAGGCAGCTCTGAAAACTTCATCCATCATTTCTATGAAGAGCAGCATAGACCTTATGTAATATTACAGAAGGCAGCCAGAACTGTTGAGAGTAAAACCCGCAAAATGGCCTGATCTTCTATTGTTTCTGAAGGTGTGAATTCCCTTTTTCCTGATGTTAAGTAATTTTTGGGTGTTGTCGTCTTCTGCTAAAAAAAGGAGTCTGCTGTATGCTTCAGAAAGATGTTTATAAATTCCCTGACACGCCTGTCAATCCAGGCATGCCTCCTTACTCCTGTTATGTTTATTTATATACACACGTATAAAAACAATAATCTTACGCTTGATTAATCAAGGTGATTCAGCCCATGCCTCCCACTGTCTTACTTGAACTCCAGTCATATTCCAAAAAACAACCCTAAATATCACCGGGGTTACTCATAAAACATGGTACTGCTCTGCATGAGTAAGACTCTTTGAATCTGGCCTGGAGTAAAGTTACTAATTCTCAGTGAGAAGCAGAGCTAGACAAAGATTGCAAAATATAGTCCATTAATCTGTTCTTGAATTTTTAAACACATTTTTTGGTCTCTGTTCACTCGTGGATCTCTGAGCTAATGAACTTGTTGACAGGAATGTTCACCATAACAACCCATTTACAGCAAATATTGCAAGATCTTTGCACTCTTTCCTTCATTCAAAATAACACCAGTCTCCCTCCCCGAGAAATGACCTTCCTGTTTTAGAGTTTTGTCATTAATGGTGAATATTCACATCGGTAATATGTTTTGTTTGTTTCTCTAAACCCTCCTCCAGCAAGAAAACAGAATTAAAGCACTTGAAGTAGAATTTAACAAAGCTCTAGGACCAAGGATAGACCTTGGAGGTCCGGTACCAAGAGAGAGGATGGCCCGGAGGCTGGAGCGGCAGGGAGAGGGGGAGGCCAGGCCTCGGCCCCACCAAAAGCTTCTTTGAGTAGGAAGTCAGTGGTGCTGTACCTCATGGAGGAGCACTCTACATTGCAGGACACTGAGATGTTAACAGCTTTGAGGACCTCCGATACACCAGGATATGTATAAGAGATGCATAATACTGATAAATCATCTGCTTGTGACCCAGCTATAAAAAAAAAAAAAAAAAAAGTGTAGAAATGATTTAGTTACAAATTCTTTACCTAAAGATGTCCTTTCGTCTGCTCGTGAATATTTTCTTTGAGGAGATTATTCATGGAGCAAGGTTCTAAAATAAAAATTGAGGAGGATGGAGCAAAGCTGGGCTTTGGTGAATACATCCAAACCCTAGATACATTGCAAACAATCTGAGCCTGTTCCCAAGCAACTCCCAAGTAGAAAATAGGCACAACTGTTCCGAACAGTTCTTTTCTACAAATTGTTTGCCTACCTGTAGGGTGTTTGCCAGAGCCAGGCAGAATTAAGGGGGGTCAACAATGAGTTGTTGACCTCAGCTTGCTTTGGATCTGGCCTGTAATGAGAGCTATAGTCACACCATGCTTCAAATTTCAAGCAGTTTGATGTGGCCTTTTACAGAGAAAAAGAAATGGTTAGAATTTTTATTACAATAAGAAAATGCAATTTTTCATTCTCTCCTCGTTTCAGAAGGTCTGAAGGGATTTTACTCAACTTCCTCTTTTACCTTCAGGCAGAGACCAAATCTGAGAAATTGCAGGCCAATTTTGGAAAGTTCTCAGCATGTGCAAATAGGGGCTCATGATGGGAAGCTGCTGGTCAACACACTTTGTTGTCAGGAGCACTTCTGGGAAGCCACTGCAGACCAGGTGCCCTCCTCAGCCCCGATTCCTCCTGGTTCCTATCTGTCGATCAGAAAAAGTGCCTGACCAAAATGATGGGAGGTTTTGCCCTCTTGGGACCGACATGGATAGAGGTAGATAGGCAAGATCCAGCCTTGTGTAGATGGGAGTTATCTACCAGCTGCTAGAGTGCAATGTTCAGTGGAAAAATGTAATCTTTGTGTTACCCAAAGCATGGCAAGGTGAAACCCAGACTTACCATTTATTCGGAGGGCTTTGTGGCTGAACTTATCAGCCCCAGACAAAGCTGCAGGGGTTGCTCAGGAAGGAGGAGAGGAATGACATCCGAATTCAGGAGTCCTGTCTTTGGCAAAGTCTTGTGACCTAGGACAGGCCGTAGCCTGGACCTTTGATACAAGACTTGGCAGACTTGGCATTGATTTGTTTTTGCAGTATTCAGTGTTTGGTGGAGTGCGGTGTCCTTACCAAGAGCAAATGTCAGCCGTATGAGCAACTGAACGCAGTTGGTGTTCTTTTCAAGCCTGATTTAGACACCCATGTTAGACGTTTTGGCAAAATACGCAAGCAGTGTGGAAAAAAAGTCCGTAGAACTGGAAAAAAACTGCTGTAAATTCGCTGTTGTTACATCCACTGATTTGGAAAACCCAGCGCGAAGGCGCGATCCCTGAAAAAAATGGCAGAAAATGTCTCGTAGCCGTCAGCAGGCGCTGGAGCTCCCCAGTGGAGGCTGCGTTGGGAGCATGGCGGTGGCCGCGCGTGACTCCCTCGGCCAGGGAAAACAGGGGCACGGCGGCGCTCGGGGAGAGGTAAGCTCTTTGCCATCGGTGTCGGGTGCTGATGCTTCGGTCTCTCGCTTGGCTATAGATACCTAGCCCTAATTCGGGATCCTGCTCTGCTCCAGGCAGAGCTGGAGGAGACAGAAGGCGTGAATGGACAGCCAAGACAGAGCGCAGCCAAGGGACTGGCTTGGCTCTGGAAGGCAAAACGCAAGCTGAGCCATTGGAGCCGGCTGTACACAGATGAGAAGGAAAATGCACAAAGTGATAAATAACTTTGCTCAGGCCGCCAGAAAGGGCTGCCAGAACATTCTCGCTTGGCTATGCTCTGACTTGGCTCGCCCTCCGCCGGCCCCCCTCCTGTGCAGACAAAGAGCCGGGCCAGAGCCACGCATGCTTCTCGGGGACGGGGACGGGGACGGCTCGCCCCAGCCCCGGGCTGCCCGGCCACCTCTGCCTGCCCCGCATCCCTCTGTCCCGAGCCCAGCCGGCACCCAGCGGGAAGGCACGGTGGTGGGAGCTGGAGGCCTGCCGCTAGCCTCGCTTCTTGCTGGGGGAGGCCCAGCCTGACTCCCGGCCTTCAGCGTTGGTGAGCCTGACTGCCTCCACTGCCCTGCAGCAACCGGGGCGGCACATCCTCCCATGGGGCGCACCACTCTTGGTGCCGAACCGGAGGGGAAGGAGAGGTGGATCTTTGCAAGGGTTTATCAGGGGAAAAGACAGACACTCATCTGTCCTTCTCGGTTTCGGCTGGCAGCTCCAGCTTGAGGGAAGCTATTGTTACAGTATTTCCAGCGTCTCATTGCCTTTCTGATCTGTGATGCACGTTGAACATATGTCTTTGTTTAGTTGCCCATTATTTAACCTAGATATCCTACCCCCCCCCCCCCCAAGAGATTACAGTGAATTCAGGGCATACGAATGGTTTAATTTATCATTTTCCAATATAGATTGTCTTGCACTCGTGTATAGTGAAAATAATTTGTTGTCAAGTTATCCAGTTACCACTTCATTTTATATGCTCCATAATGAGCTATTTGTAATGATCCATATTCGCAAGAAGTCTAAATAACCCAAATATTGCCATCTCACTGTAGATAACTACTAAAGATTTCCAACAGCACTGAATCATACTGATCCCTGGGAGAGCTATGTACACATTTTTATAGAAACAGTTTGCTACCAGAAAATCCCTTCTCAAGAGTACCCGCTTTGCTATTGAAACCCTATAGACTTTGGGAAAACTTCCCATTAAAAAATATGGAAATATATTTCAATTTGAGGGAAAAGTATAATTTTATTGGATTTTTTTTGTTGTTCCAAGTTACGTTTCTTTTCCTTTTTTCCTTCTTACTATCATGTATTCTTTTTCCAATGGGTACATCTTTCCGTGGGATGCTCCTCATGGCAGTATCATCTGAAGCTTACGTGGCATGTCGTTGTGCTAGCTGCAGGTGGTTTTTCCAGTCCATTAAAATGCCTACTGCTCTAATTAGTACGCATTCGCCCCAGACTTGTTCCCCCTGCCCCTAAATGCCCAGAGGTTCATATAGTCACCCAAAAGAGATGGGTGCTCAAGGAGGTGGTTCATCCCACTCGAAAAACAAGTGAACCTCACCTGTAGCTGCCTCACCTCATGGCAGCTGAGGCAAGATATTATTCTCCTACTTAAACAAGGCCCTGAATTAGGCAGAACACTTAGGTACCTGGGGTGACTGAGACTGAACCTGGCTCAGGCACTTCTTTTGTTCATTTGTTTGGCGGCAAACCGTTTCGCTGCAGTGCAAACAGGAGCCCCAAGCCCTGTTCCTGATGCTTTAGCATCTATTTTCTAATCAGTCAGTCTGATGCGGTAGCTGCCCTTGGGGATTTAAAATGTAAGTTATTTCTACTGTTATTTTATGGCATGACTTGGCATGAGGTGGCATACCCATTTGGCTTGGACGAGGCACCAGTGACTTGGCTGGGCTGACAGACTATAGTCGGAGACTAATGACTGGCTGCATACTGCTAGGAGGAACCCCCTGGGGTGTCAGGGGGACTGCTGCCAGCTCTGCTCTGTATTAACATCTTCACTAAGGAGCAGGCGGCTGGGGAAAGAAGGGCAAGGAACGGCGAAAAGCTATGCCTTCGAGCTGCCAAGAAACCAGCCTTTCGAAAATAGCTGGGTTGGGTTGTTTGGGTTGTTCAAATGAGTAAATAACCAGGACCCTGTGCTGTGCCCCAATGAGCTTTATCATTGGAGGTGGACACAAATGTGAGAAGTCATGAGCGGCATTGAAACTGAGCTGAAATTGTTTGCACGCAGAAATTGTCTTAAGGCACAGGATATTTATAATGTGAGCTGCTAGCTGCAAGTTCTGCGCCTTCCTAAGAGAAATGATGAGCTTAGGTAGAGATATCACTGCCCTCCAGGTTCTCCAAATGCTAAAGTGAGGCTGCAGAATAAAATGGGGTCTCCTACGGTAGTAAAGAGACCATGGGGTTTTTCGGTAGCTGCTTGAAAGCACCTCTGTGGTGGATGAACACCTGAGAAAAAATCCCAAGTGAAAGAAGAGCAAGAGGTTAACACAAGATAAATTCTGAACATGAGACTTCTGGTTTTCTTGCTCTTTTATAACTACTGTATGTCCAACCTTGTAGTAAAAAAAAAGTAATGCTTTGTACAATTAGAATAACATTGTTTTCCTTCTTTAACCTTGAGTGGGTTTTTGAAGGAATTCAGATAACTCTGGAAAGCACCAGGAACGCTGTATTTTTTTTTTCTTTTGAATATTTCTGAAACCAGAAATGCTTTAAAGGGTTTGACTTTGCAGAATACATCATTATTCAATTCTCTGAAACATGGGTCTGGTTCCTCATCTTTTGAAATTGCTGTTGTCTATTGTGTGGGGTTTTTTGTTTACTTTTTTTCTTCTATTTCTTGGTCAGAGCAGGCGCAGATATTACATTCAAATTATGTAATTTGGTGCTGGAGGGGGACCTGGTCCTCCAAGGGTTGGCTCTGGGAAACCTGGTCAACATTTTTAAAGAGTAGTAAATGGCAATAAAAATGGGCATAGGAGACAAAGCAGAAATCTCCTGTTCTCTAATAAGCTGTGCAGTGCTGGAATGCAGCGCCAGTTCAGGGGTGCCAGTTTTTTTGGGCATCGGTGCAGTCAGACAGGAAAGCAAACGCTGGTTGGAAGCATCACCAAGAAGAGCTATGAGGAGGAGTCTTGGCTTGATGCAGGAAGCAGTGCAAATCCATGCTGACCCATTGCAATGTGGTAGCCTGGAAATTTGGGCTCTTTTTGTAATTTTGCTCCCTGTTTCTTCTCTGCCTGTGGTCAAGTTGCTCCAGTCCTCCAGAGCCATGGTTACCTCTGCCCTTCATTTGCACTGTCTCACCAGGGAGAGACAGGGTTCCTAAAACTACGTGTTTGCTTAGGGTTGATAGTGTCATAATGATTTCTCCATGACAGATGTGGGGTTAAGGATGCTGTAGCCCCCACTTGCTTCCCAATACTTCCTTAGGAGGACAAGTTCTGCAGGTGGGATAAAGGAGAGAGCAGTTCTGGGCTATCATCTATCCCCCTGCTTGTATTTTAAAAGCGTGACCTTGCTTTATCTTGACTACATTTACAGGCAGATGTGCAGTTGACACCATCCCTGTTAAAACACATGTGGGTGTAATTGATATATCAAATTGCACTTGTTTAGTGAAATCACTATGAAATAATGCCCTGAGCAATAGATAGCAGGATGAACTGGGGTAGCCCTGAAGTGATGTGAAATAACCATGGCAATGGCTAGGGATTCAGGGCTGTTGCCGTGACTACTAGCCGTCTGACTTGCCGTCGCAGTGCAAGAGCATTCGCCAGGAGAAGACTCATTGCGGAGACTCCCACATGACAGCAGTGCTCTCTGCCAAACCTCCCTCCTCCCCACAGCACCGAAACGAGGCAGACGTCAAACTGTTACTATCGTCGATTCTTGCAGCATGGCCCAACTGGTAAATTAGCTTCTCAGATGTCATTAGAAGGGGTATCTGAAGACATGGTTTTAAGTTTTCCCGTAGGCTGCTTTTTCTCCCCACCAAAAAAAAAGTTTTTTAATGAAAGGATTGGGTGTCCATAAGAGAAAAAAATTCCGCTTTATCTAAAAATCCTTTACATTTTCCAAAAGATAAACTATCCCAAACTGAAGTGTTTTGAGTGAAAGCCTTGGTATATGTTCTGCAAAACAGCACTGTGATGCCTGTTAGGAGTTTGGGTTGAGCCTTCCCCTTCTTTCACATGGATCAGAGCAGGTGATGCGAGGAGCAATCCCAGCACGCCCCAAGACCCAGCAGGGCTATATTCACACCGTCAAAGGGCTCCTCTTGATGTAAGCCCCAGAAAGAAAACGTCCAGTATGCTGTAGTCATTCAGGACTCCTGATGCTTCTGGTCTTTCTCCACTCTTTGTTCAAGACACCTACCAGGAAGGCCGTTAGCAGAAAGGCACTCGTAGCATAACCTGCAAATAAAGCCCTTCAGATGTCCTTGCCTTGGATGTGTCACAGTGAACCCACCTGTATCGCTAGCTGCTCTTGAAAATGCAGACTGGGGTATTTCACAGCATATTTGAAAGGACTTGCCTTCCAAGAAGAAAACAGCAATGCTTTGGACAACTGCTTCAAGGATTTCCTTGTGTGATACTTGTAGAGACGAAGTTGAAATGATTTTACATGTGCATCATTGCAGCTATAAAGCCTCACAAAACCTCAGGGTTGCGGTTCTCAGCAGTGACATTTTAGGGATCCGAAAGGAAGGGTAGAACAGCAAAGTGTCTTAGCATCCAAAACTTTGCACCGTGGATGCCAGTGTTGTGCTTTTGCTGTTCTGCTAGTTTGTGAACTGTGTATATACCACTGTAGAGCCCTGAGTCCCAGCACTGGGATGGATAGAGTTTGGAAAGAAATGCCACCAGCTCATGGGCATCTGCAGAGCGGTTGTTGGAAGGAGCAATGGTTTTCAGCCTTCCCCTCTGCTCCTTCCGTGGAGGCTTGTGACGGAGGTGCTTCCTGGCCTGAGCGAGGCTGAAGGGGCTGTCTGGCACGGTGACAGCAACAGCAGAAGGGGGCTGCAAGAAAGCCCCTAGACTAGCAGGTCGTCGGCATCTCTGCACATCTACGTGCAGCTCCGCAGGATGCCCAAAATGGGAGACAAAGGATGGTGAGTAAATTCAGATGACTCACCGAGGTGGGACAGGATGGAGAGGCTAATCCCTGTCAGCTCCTACAGAGCACAAAAAGGCACATCCAAAACAAGCACATCATCACCAACCTCCGAGGAGTCCAGGAGACGTGAGGAGACCTCGATAGCTGGCGTCTCATTCTCAGCATCCTCAGAAGGGATCCTGGGCCGGCCACCTGGAGACAAGCATCTTGGTGCCTGTGAGTATTCGGGGTATGTGAGCGCAAGGGAAATTATTTTGATTCTAAAATAAGATCTTCTCTCCTGCCTATAAGGCCCCACATTGAACTTCGCCGCATCGTTGCAACATTATTTCCAACACCAGTTTAACGAGGAAAAAATAGTTCAGGACCCCGCTTCCATCGCGACGTGAGTCAGTGCTGTGTGTACACAACAGCGTGCAGCCTTGGTCACATCCAGCGGGGCATCCGCACCAGCGCAGGGGGAGCCAAGAAGACGTGGTAGGAGGACAGAGCTGCCCCCAGTCCTTTAAGCGGCCGCGAGGAGGTGCGAAGGTGGGAGATGCTGAGCCCGAGCTCAGTGCTTGGTCCCAGCACTGGCCCTGCCAGAGAGAGCCGGGATGCAGGGGGTGGTCTCTGCTGCAGCGAAGTGCACGTTATTTGGAGCCGGCAAAGGGGAAAAGGCAGCCTGGGCGTAGATTTGTGGTGTTTTACAGTTGAATCAAAGCGTAACGCAGCTCTCCCCTTGCCCTGCCTCCCCTCCTCCTTTAATGTCCCTTAATACATAAAAATAAAGATCCTTTATGCGAATAAAAGCAGAAGGCGCCTCCCCTAAGCGTGTTTTAAAAAAGCCAAAAATAGTCCCAAAGTCTCAACCAAAAGCGAGCATAGCCAGGATTTCTGTGGAAAATGTCTGTAGCTGGAGGGGGCGGGGGGCAGGGATTCAAACAGGGGCTGCCCGGGTGTTTCACTGTGCCCCCAGCCCTGCTGCCCCCCATGCCCCACCACCCTGCCACAGTGTGGGGCTGGCCCCGCGGGGACTCGGTTGCGGGTCCCCCCCGGGAGGCAGCAGAGCCTCCGCCATGGGCTTCCCTGTCCTTCGTCTGACAGTTCTTGGCAGCTCTGGCGCAACGTGTTGTTAACAGCAGTCCTCCTAATTAATGGGGAACATGTGTGTGTTGCAGAAACCTTTTTTTTTCTTTTTTTTTTTTCTCTTATTCTTCTGTTTGGTGGAAATACCGTAAAACTGTTTATATCCACTATAAAAGGGGGGTGGGGGGTGGGGGGGATGTTGAGGGTTACTATCTTCCTAACCCAAAGGTTTCCTTTACCTCAGATCAACCCATTTTGGGAACAGGCACTTCTCTAATCCCTGGGTGTCTTTTCCTAAATGCTTTCACACATCTGCACCCCTCTGTCCTGCATTCCTGCCATACCATCATCTTGTCCTAATGAGAAGTAGCAGCCTTCAGCCCTGCCAAGTTCCTCCTTTTTTTTTTTTTTTTAAGACAAAATCCTGTTTATCAAAAAGAATTTCAGAAGTTTGTTGGTTTTTTTTTCCATTCATTAACTTAAATTTTTGCAAAAAAATGAAGAAACTTTTGCTTTCCCAACTGTTTTCCCTTCTTGAGTAATAAGAAAACACATGTTTATATACCATCTGCCACCAGCATGTTGTACAGATGAGCTGGCAGGCTCATATCTTCAGTTCACCTCTAGCTCAAAAATAAGGGTCCCCTGTCACAGGTGATCTGCTAAATCCTCTGCCACAGCCTCAGGTACAAAGACTGGGGGTTGGCTCAGGAGCAAGCACCAGGAGGGGAGAGCAAAGCGGTGCCTACATCTGTCCTCAGCTCGGGCTGAGCACCGAGAGCGTTAACTGAGCCCCGTGCAATGCCAAAGGCTCCATCTCCTTGTGAACATGCTGTTGCCCAGAGGATGTGCTGAGATAATCTGCTCCAAATGAGTCGGACCTGGCAGCCCTGCATGCTGTGCTCTTATGCAGAGAATATATACCCATGCCATCTCTTGTAGGCACACCTCAACAAGGACCACTTTCAAACCTCCTTGGGTACGTAATGGTGATATGGAACACACCTACAATAATGTGCATGGCTCTTCTTTGAGACCTGAGCTAAACTGGCACCTGCAGGAATCCTTTCACATGGATGAATAAGCCTGAATCTAGCCCCCTTGAAGGGGGAACTCCTGTTCCCATTTTACCAACATTAAAATAGAAGGAGAGAGAGTGATAAAAGTATTGGTGGTGGAGAAAGCCATAATGCACACCAGCGCTTTGAAGTCTCCCACCGCTGGGATGAGGGGAAACTGCTCACATTCTGGATTTCCCCGAGACCTGTAGAGGCTTTCACAGTCTTACATGCGTGGTTGGCATCTTATCTTCATCCTGTCTCATCTCGTGCTTGCCTTCCTTCCTCTGATACCCTCCAATACTGAACCATCATCCTGCAGTGGGCTCTTCTGCAGCTGTGTAGGTGTGGAAGGCCAAGGGCTCAACAAACAGCACAAGGGCTGCAGAGTTGTGCTTTGGACTTCAGGTTGCATGCATGCATTGGTAACTTGGAAAAAAACACTGGCATATCCTGATGAGTCTGGCAGGAAATGTTATCCTAGCCCAAATCCAGGTTCCCGAATGTGTTTGCTGAAAGTCCTGGGAGACTGGGTATCAACAAAGAGCAGCTGTCCAGTCTCTTCTAGGGAAGGATGATTGTGAACACGGAGCTGGGGAATTACCTACTCCAGAAGAAGTGACTTCTTCCAACTAGTCTTCGAACCTTGACTGCCGTGGGAAGGCTTTTGGAGATGTATAGAATGCATAGGAGGAGGGCAGAATGATGAATAGTGATCAGTATGTTATTTTGGCTTAGGGCAACATTAAATCTTAATTTTTCCAGGAGAATGTTATTTCTGGTGGTTTTGGTGTTTTGCATTAAAGAACAAGCTCTGAAATTCCACAGATAACACATTTTCCTACATTTCCCCCAAAAGGGGGAAAAAGAGAAGGCCATTCGTGAAACATTGTCCTTTGTTTCTTGTGGAAGACAGCAGAAAATTTGAGACCAAAGCATCAAATGTTTCACTTCTCATCAAACGCATGGAAATGTCATTTTTTCCAGGTCTACCAGAGCCGCAAATATGTTCACATAAGCTGATACTACCAGTACAGCTAATGGACCAGATCCACAGCCAGCATTAGTTGGCATTGCCCTGTGGTATACTTGTTACCTTAGCAGCTTGCCAACCGTGGTATCGTTTTCCAGATGATTTGTATGGAACTATGACAATTTATATCCGCTGAGGATCTAGCCAACCTGACTGACACCCACCCGAGAGGACTTGGTTTTGCAGAGCTTTCCCCATACCTTATAAACCAACCTGGAGGAATGGCTAAAATGTCCCACCTTTATGTCACCCTTAGCATCCATGCCATTTCTCTCCGTGGCAATGCATTGCCACCTGGTGACTTTGTGACATAGAATCAATAAGGTTGGAAAGACCTCCAAGATCATCTGGTCCAACCGCCCCCCTACTACCAATGTCACCCACTAAACCATGTCCCTAAGCACCATGTCCAGCCTTTCCTTGAACACCCCCAGCATGGCAAAGCTCCATTGCAAGGGAGCAGGCTGGAGAAGCTGCACCGAAGGAGCACGGCAGCAGTGTTCTGTTTTGCAAGACAAACACGGAAAGGAAGACAAGGGAGCAAATGGATGAAATGAGAAGAATCCCTAAGATGAAAGAAGAGATGGGGTCATTTCTGAATGACTATAACAGACCTTGACTGAGGTTACTGATCTGTGACAACCTTGAAATTCTATAGACACTGTTTTTTCCCCACAGCCTGCCAAGACCTTGCTGACACATCCAGCATAAAAAAAGAAGCAGCATACGCTATATCCTGAGAGGTTTCTGGATAATCCTCTTCTAGCATGTTTAATGCTTCAGAGTGCACAAGCAGGGGGTTCCATCTTTTTCTGTTCCTTGAGGAACAAGTTAGTCCTTCTGCCTGCCATTTGGTTTTGTCTTGTCCCTCATTCAGCACTCCCTTCCCCCAGGGCAGCCAGCTTGTATTTGCATATGTCTGTGTACATCTCTAAAAGATATCCCCTTGTTAGAATAATGCACTCTTTTCGGGACACTGGTGTCTAAGCTAACTGTGTTGCCAGCTTCATGTAACACAAACTCCATCTGCTTTTAGACGAGCAAGCCCGTGCTCTGTTGTAGGGCTGGAAATTAGAGTAAGACGAATAAGGATAACGCCCAGAGCCAAGCTGAGGTTCACCCCAAAGGTGGGGAGCCACCCCAAATCCACACATTCAGGACTCTCCCAAGTTTGAGGGGGTATCAGGCTGTGTATGTCAGCTATGTACATGGCTGGCTTCTCATCACCATCCCACCTGGGCCTGCCTGGCTCCTCTGCAGCCCCGCAGGGCTCTGCTGTCCGCCCCAAGCACGCGCGGCCCAGGCTGTGCTCTACTGTTTGTCCCTCCAAGTCTTTGTTCTGGCTTGTTTTGGCCGTGTTTGCAGCTGCACACACTATGTGTTTTTTTTTTTTTTTGCTGGATGCTGGCTTTGAACTCCACGTTGCCTTTCGACTTCGATTCTCTTGACAAATGGCTCTGTTAGATCCGTGCCTCCCCATAGCCCCTCTCTGTTTCTTTCCCTCTTGGATCTTAACCACGCTTTGGGCTGCAACCAGGAGCTTTGACAGACATCTTCAAAGCAACCTGTTTTGGTTTTCAGCTTGAGATCGGTTGTAAGTTATTCTGTGGCTAGCCTTCTTTGTGCAATCTCTGCTCTAGAGCACATCACTGATATGTTTCTTCTTTGTGGGTAGAGAAAAAGGCATTCCTCTGATTTCTGGCCTGCGGTATCAGTGCTAGCTTTTCTCCCTGCCAAGTAGCACCTCAGGACTAGCAGCTGTCAGACATAAGGCTGTCTGTCTGACTCGTCCTACAGATATCCTATAGCTTTCTAGGTAGAGCATGGAGTACTATAAAAGCTTTCTATATTTTTAGTACTTCATTGCTGGTAAAATATCCAACTGCTTTGTTCAGCCACCAACTATAACTTTTTTTTTTTTTTTTCCTATTCTGGTGTTCAGCAACCACCCAACACTTGCACAGGCTTTAGAGAAACCTGCCTCAGATACACCTGATTCCAAGAGGAACAACAGCTCTTCTTTTGAAAATGTAGGTGCAGGGACACATCCCATCTGGACCTGGTTAGGGTGCTGTGGAGGGGTCACACCTGGTATTAATAAAAGGAGAAAGGAGCAGGGAGAAGGGTCTTTGGATACCTGCATGACCTCTAATAAAGGAGGGAGGTAGGGACAGAAGCAGATCTTTTCCAGGAAAAGGCTGAGGGATGGTGCTATGGCAGAGGAGCTTTTCTGAAAGCATCCATGAATCAGTGCTGAAGAAGGCTGTAGTTAGTAGCAGAATGTTGTCTTCTTAAGCTATATGAGTAAAGGGGAGGGGGGATGAGGTCTTCAGAAAGACGTCTGTTTTTTTCAATTAGATGAGAGAAGATATAGAGGGAGGCTGGAAGATGTAGAGAATTGGAAGCAGGGGCTCTTCTGTGGTGTCTGATTAGTGTGAGTCTAGGCTTCAGGCTGAGCCACAGCAAGAGATCCGTGGGCAAAATACTTCGGGAGGCTTTTGCAGGGGAGAGCTGAAGTGGCTGATGGCATGAGAGCCTGCAGGAGAATTTGGGGAATAACAGGAGATGTGAGAAAAGTAGGGTGTGTATCTTAATACACTACAGTTAGGAGCTAAGCACTAGGAGGATGCTATTGAGGCACCTGACTGTATCTGCTTGGGGAAGCGGTGCTGGAGCTGGGCTCCCAGTGCTTCTCATCAGCCCAGGGGTAAATTGAGCTGTCTGATTCCCTGCGCTTAGAGGCAAACTTGGCAGATGGGCAGGAAGGTTGAGAATTGCAGCAGCTCTACAAGTTCTGGAGAACAAGTGACCTGGGAGAAGGGAAACTTCTAAGCATCTGAAAACATATGGGATTGCTGGTTCTTCTCCATGAGACCAATCCAAATCTTCTTGGTTTGTAAGCTCTACTTGACCTACACAAAAAAAGGGGTGGGGAAGGAACTGACCCAAATCCACAGTGCTTCAAGTGGCCATGTAATAGCACATCCCAAATGAGTTCACCATGGGATTGCAGAGGACTTAATAATGTAGAATAGCCCACAATGCTCAAGTGACTCGCTGCCTTTGCTATATCTGTATATCTGTTCAAGCTCACCATGTCGAGTCAGAGAGATTTACCACCAAAAAACTCCAATAAGTTCTGTTTCTTTGAAATATCCCTGCTGCTAGTGAGAGAAGCATGGCCTAGCTTGTGTTCTGCAGTGATCTCAGCCCACTCCACAGGGCTGCGGTAGGACATGCAGGCAGGTGAGCCTCCTTCAAGCCAGCTGAAAACCTTACTGAGCCACAGGTGGTTTAAGGTAGCTCTTCCCAGCAGGAGCTAGGCAGATGATTTGGGGTAGGAGCATAGCCAGGTAAGGTGGATTTCTCACTTTCTCCCACTAGCCAGAGTACAGGAGATGCTGCATTTATTGATCCTGGGCATTGAGGAGGAAGCCACCAAGCTGTCCCCCGCCCCACCCATATCACCAACATCCAGCCTCTTCCCTCGAGGGGCTGCCATGCCGCTGCATTGTCTGTGCTTTTTGGACCTTGACTTTAGTAGAGATGTATTCATACAGCCCAGTGCAAACTGACATCCTAAATTCCCTACCTTCCCCTCTGCCTCCTAACTCCCTTTACCTGTATTTTTTTGGTACATAGCAGAAGCTAATTCATTAGTGTCGTTATCAGAAGCATTGCACCGATGACATTAGTGCAAGCAGTGCAAGTCTTGTTGAAGGCTCGGGGCATTACATACACATGCACGGAGGTAGAGCTGCTCTGATCTACAAGCTCTCGGCTGGGAAAGCAAATTGCTCTCATATGGAGTGCTTTATTTTTACAGCTCAGCCCAGACTCAGCCCTGTCAGCTTGCCTTTTTCCAGTGAACTCTTTGGATGCTCAGCTGAATTAAATTGTCACAGCCGACTCCAGGTTCTTCATTTTCACTAATTACCCAAATTAGCAATTTCCCTCTGACGTCAGCATGGGTGTTGCCTGAGGAGTGACTAAATGAGACCCTCAGGAGTTGGCCTTTCAGAGGTTTTAGGAGGGTTTTTTTTTTGTTGCTGTTTGTTTGTTGTTTTTCTTTTTTCTCTTGCTTTGATGAGGGTGTGAGGAAGGGTTTGATAGAAAACTTTCTAGCCTGGCTCTCTTTGGTTACTTTTTCCATGAAAGGTAACAGATGCTCATTGTGACGTGAATGTAATTTCAATATCTGCAGAGGAGAAATGACGACCGGAGCCATCTGAGCTTAGAGGTTAGTTTATTTCAAATGATTTTGACGTCAATAGGCGACGATATATATAGCAAAATATTTTTCCTCCTTACCACAGGGCCTTTAAAAGGATATCTTTGTTGTGTTAGTTGCCATAGCAGTGACTAGTGTGGATATATATACATATGTGGATGTGTATATACAAGGAGGGATTCCCCAGCCCTGGGGTTGATTGTGTTGGCTTCTGCGTGCTTCTGTGGTTGTATTTCCTCTTCCTTCCCCGACTCCATGCGCTCCAAGGTGCTCCGAGGCACTAAGATGGCTTGTGAAGCATTCCCCAGTTGGGAAAAAGAATATTTTCAGTCAACCATCTCGAAGCGTGGGCCTTATGGCGCTTGGCAGGGCTGGGTTATTTGGCAGTTATCTCTGAAAGCAGGTAGTGAAACCAGGGCAGGGCTCCCGCACCGCTCCCCTGGTGCCTGGGCCATTCGTGTGTGGAGCAGATGACAGAGATTGGCGAGGCAATGTGGCTCCATAAATAAATTAGGAGGCTGTTAGTAAATGTGTTGTTTACTATTTAGATCGCTTCACATGTGCCTGGCTTGTGCTGAAAGGCCTCTGACATATTTAGCTCATCCTCACCTTAGAATAGATTTTATCTCTGTGCTCGTGTTTCAAAACTGCTCCTCCCTTTCAGCAACCTACTAACATACTCCAGAGATCTTCCTGTCGGAGCTTTCTCTCATCTTCCTTCCCTGCCTTTTCCCTCGCTATCTGCCCTGGGCTCTGTGAACAGCGGGAATTTGATCTAGACCTGAAATGGCCCCTGAGCCACAGCCCTTGGGGAGTCAAATGCTCGCAGAGGGCTTCTTGGTCTCCTTTCAGCCACCTTGTCGTCTCAAGCCGAGCCCTCTTCTATCCTCATGCTGTACTGTAGGTGCTATTCTTGCGCTGGCCCCGAAATACTTAATAACACACTGAGCGGAATTATTACATCCATGCCGTGTGCTCTGTCTCTCTGGTGTCTGTAGCACTCCATTCAGCTGCCCTTCTTCCTGCTGGTGCCAGGTAAAGCACCTGGCAAAGTGCAGCCTGCACAAGGGATGGGGAGATGTTCTGTGTGTGCTTTGTTCCCACCTTGTTTTGTAGTGCTGTGCACGCAGGAGACCTGGCCTGTTCAGAGACATGGTGTAGAAAATTTTCTTGTCTTCGGAACTCATTCCTCCTGGCTATCATCTGCTGCTTCGGTGCAGAGCTCCCTGGTCCATCAGGTACCACCTGTGCACGGGATGATGGTGCCTGCTCTGTTCCACAATTGCAAGCAGGAGCCTGGCTGGGTGCACCAGCAGGACTTGGGTAAGCAGGACAAGGGAAATGGAGCAGTCTGCACACAACTGCCCTTTCCTTCTTATGCTTCCCCAGCTTTGCCCAGGTCTCCCTGCCTTCACTCAGCTTGCTGGGGGAGAAAGCTGCGGTGCTCTGGGGGTGGTTTTGGTGTAGAGGTGAAGCTGTCTGGTCCTTTTCTATCAGAATATCGTTTGCTTCATAAGTGTCAACAAACCTCAGGGCAGTTCTGGGTGTGATGTGGGCTTCCTCCTCGCTGCTGCTCAGTAAGAGGGAAGGGTTACTGCTATCTGAGAATACACTGGAGCACATCTTCAGCACTGCTTGCACATCTCATGTCAAACTGGACCTGACTGGGTGCTGGTGAAGGAAGAGCATGTGTACACAGCTCTGCCCCAGAGAGCAAAGACTGGGAACCTAAACAAGCCAGCTATGTTGTGTTTAAACTCTTGCTTCCCTACAATAGTGTTTTTTTGTTTGTTTTTATTTTCCATATATTGGGCTTTTTTCACTTTTTACCTGTGCTTTTGTATCAATGCAGCCAGCTGAAATTCAGCTTTTTCTCTTTTTTGCCCCTGTTTGTTTGTTGCCAAGTAAGATGCTGGAATGAGAACTTGGCTGGCCATTGTGTTGATGACAAATGAAAGAGAAGCAAACACAGCTTGCTTGTCTGCAGCTACAGTGGTTCAGCAGGGCTGGCAGTAAAGACATGTTATTTGTTGATAAAACACAACGCCAAACTCTGAGAAGGAGCTGAGATAGCATCTCAGTGTGATTGTCTGCCTGTCCCGCCTGCACCTTCAGAAATCCCAGCTTGTTGTGCTGGCTTAACCTGTAGGAGTTGAAACTGGGCACAGATTCTGGTGGTTAGACTCGGACGGGTGCTCTGCAAGTGGCTGTGAGCACTTGGAAGGGAGTGAGGAGCAAATAATGGCATGCCACTTACAGAGGTGACGTGCATGTGCTTGCACACTCATGCTTGGTCTGCCTAGTATGCATGTGCCCTGGTGTTAGATAATCTTTATATATGTAATGTATGCATGTATATCTATGTAAATGCATGGAAGTGCATTTTAAAAGAGTGAAGGCAGAGTGTCCCGGTGCAGTTGGTGCTCTCTGAGTTTGAATCCCAGCTCCCCCAGTTCCCTGCAGGCTCATCTCTCCAGCATTATACCACTTTTTTTTTTTTTTCCCTTGTCTGACTCCTCTGCTGAGGCTGTGGGCTCTTTGTGCTTCAAGTGTGTGCCTTTGTATTGCCTGTCCCCCCCCCCATTAAACCATGCTTCAGTTGATTGTAGTCCCTTTAGGGCAGGATGTTGGGGTGTTTCTGCTGGGTGATGGGGCCAGGTTGTCCCCTGCAGCACATGCATGTCCCAGGAAGGGATGGCAGAGAGCTGGTCCCGGCTGGGCACACACATGAACGAGGAGGAAGCAGTGTGAGCACACTCAACGATGAAGCTATGAGACTGCAAATGACCCTGAGGGGTGTTGGATGGGAATGAGAGTAACGGTGACAAAATGAGGATGTCCCCATGTGTGGGGTGAATGCAGGGGCCTGCTGAGAAGGGGGTGAGGATCCTCTGTGGAGAAAATGTCTGAGCTCGTGTCTCTGCCATGCTGCTCGTGAAAACAAAGGGAGCTGCTCTAACAAAGCTGTGTGGGAAGGGGTGCTGGAAAGCAGCATGTATCAAATTCTCATAATTACGGTGGTAGCTAGCATAGTAAGAGACAGACCTTGAACCATAAAGCTGGCAGCCTCAATAGCTGCGAGGCACGGGACGGCGAGGAACGTGGAGCCGCAGTGGGGAGACGTGACTTTCTGAGGTTACACGGTGGGGCAGCAGGGTAGCCAAGAACAGTGGCCCGGCTCCCAGGCCACTATCTTAGCAACATGACCACACTCAGCTCAGTAACAGGAGCCACGCTGAGCCTTTGCCAAGAGCCAGCTTGGCTCTGCTCTGAATGGTCACCATTTTTGAGGTTTTTTGGGGGAAAAAATACCAGTTGAACAGTAAATAAACCCATTCTTTTCTAGCTTTACACAGAAGCAGAGGTACTAAAAGCACTAATGCTGGGAAACCAAAAGTATTGTTGGCTTTCTTTGTTGCCCCAAACCTACCAGGAGGCAGAAAATCTTCGTCTTGGCTGGTATCTTTTAAGAGAAATGTTTCTTCTGAAGCTGCTGCCTCTGTTTTTGAAGGATGCCAGGTGCTGGGTGTTCCTCCAAGACTTCTTGAGGTTTGCTTGCTACAGACACCATGGTGGGGAAGCAGGACCGTAACAAACCTGGCTTCTCACCTATGTAGAAGGTTGCTTTGATAAGTCAAAGCCCTGCACTAAATAGTCTTCATCTTATCCACTCATGCTTTTGAATTTAGTCATTTGATTTACTGATCATACGCAGCAATGACCTCTCCCTTGACAATAAAGTAACTGACCCCCAGTTACTTTCTACATGGCAATAAATAGATTGGTGCAGAGTTTGTGGATGTTAGGGACACTGGTCCAGGCTCAGAACATCAGAGTCCGTTTAATTTCAAGAGCTGGATCTCCGCAAAATGTTCACAGCAAAGCCCCAAACTAGGTGCAATAAACCTAACACCAGCCAAGTTTGCAAACCTGGGCTGAATTGCAGGAAAGCCCTGGGCCAGCTTTTGAAGAAGCCCAGGGCCAGGTTTCCAGTTAGCTTGAAGCCACTTTTTTTTTTTTTTAAAAAAAAAAAAGGGCTCCTGATCAGATTTTGATCTTCCTACAGGCTGTGCTTCAAGTGATTCCCACCAGCCAGGATTTGGGCTCGCTGCTGCCAGATCTCAAACCTGCTGGGGCTGCGTGGTGGCAATGTCCAGAGGCAAGTTTCAACCATGCCTGCGCCCTGGTCCACGCAGGGCTGGTGCCCCAGGAACGTGCTTGCAGCCTGGGCAGACAGCTTCCTCTATAGCTCACAGCGGTTTCATTTTCATTGGGTTTCAGCACTTGGCCTTTTGGGCTGAATTTCACGCCAAGTTTTCCAATCCAAGAGGCCCGCAGGCCTTGTGGACATGCAAAACCACCAATGTAACAAAAATTGGTTTAAAATTGATTTAGTTTGAAGAAAAAAAAAATCCAAGCCACCATGTGGAAACATTTAGAAGAGTCAGTTACCAAGTTTAGCTAAATGGAAGTAAATGCATTTAAATATGTCCATATAGAGCACTGGCACTGGAGAAAGTAAATCTATTTACCATGAGTTTTAATTAAACCAGTTGAGCTCTTGTTTTAATAACCAGTGGTGAGTAAAAATTGCCAAAACACTGACATCCCTGCTTAGACTCCCAGCAATGCGCACACTCTGTCACCTTTGTAAACTTTCCTGGACACTTAATTTTTCTTTAAGGCATTGGTGTTTAGGTACAGAGCCTTGAGACACTTATTAAAATGTCTAAATACTACTGATTTCTAAGAGGATCTAATGCCTTTGAGGATCTTGGCTTGCAGACCTCATTCCTATTAACCTGAGGGGAGGTTTCTACCCTTCTTGGTCAGCTGAATAATTTTGACAGAGCTGTGGGATCCTAAATGACTGAAGCACAGTAGCAATTTATGGTATTTTTGGGGAATTGAAGTGACAGAGTAGCCGAAATCCCAAACTTTTCAGTTCCCTCACAGTGAAGAGGGTTTTGTGCCATGCTGTCACTGGCATTGTGGACTCTTGGAAACCATGTCCATGTGCACCCGCTTGGGGCTGAGTTGCATTTAGTGATGTGAGACCTGTTCAAGTCAAAGTGGCCCATTGGGTTGAGCGAAGGCCCTGAATTTGGCTTGTTTCAGTGTAGTCTGGGTGATTTCCAGCTGAATAAACAGCACTTGCAGTCCCGCAGGGGTCCAGGTAGCTCCATCCTGACAGCAGCACGGAGGAGACTTGCAGCTGATGTTGCTGAGCTCTCGTTGCAGAAATTAGCAGTATCAGGTCTTTGTCCTGCAGTTGTTTTGGTTTGGTTTTGTTGTTGTTTATTTCTGGTTTTTTTCCCCTTTGGCACGGTGCTGGTATCCCCTTGTGAGCCTGCTGCGTGTGCCTGGAGCCTCTGCTCCCCGTCTTCCCCTTTCCCATCCGCCTCTGTGTGCAGCCACACGCACAGACACAGCAGCCTCAGAAGTGACGTGATCAAAAGGTTTCAGATGGGCTCTGTGTGTTATGAAATGATTCGAGGCTAAAAGCCCAAAGGGGGAACTCCATCATGAATTCCCCATGTATAACTAATTTGGGAAAAGGGATTAAAGCGGGACAGAGCCTCTCTCTTTTTCTCCCCCTCCTCCATGGCCCCTTTCAGAAAATTAGGGGGCCCCTCTCCAAGGAGAAACTGTTGAAAATTGCACACTGCTTTCCCTTCCCCTTCCTCCTGAACATAGCCAGAACAGCAATATACATTTCTGAGGTTTGGCAGCAGCATCTGAAAGCATGTTTTTTTGCCAGAGAAGGACTGGCTGATGGGGGCTGAAGTGCATGTGGGCTTGGGGGACGCTCAGGGCAGGGAAGGCATGGCACCTGTACCCTCTCCTCCAGCCACCACTATTAGGGATGGTATTCCCACTGTTTTCCTGAGGGTGCCCAATTATTGAGTTTATCTTCATTCCCTGGGCTATATCGTCGGCTGCTGGAACGAGACCCATCGGCTGTGATTTGTGCCTGAACTTCGGTTTCATAACAAATGCGGAGACGGTTGTTCTTGCGACAGACCTCTCTTGGATTGAACAAAACCATGTACGGCCCATGTGCAGTCCATACAGCCGAGAAATACGATGTTAGCTCAGCGAGTCCGGAGCTAGCAAGAATCTTGGTTTATGTTAAACTTCTCCCTGCTAGCATGTCAGGGCTTTTCTCCTCCCCATTCCTGTCTGCCCCCTGTCTGCCATGGCACCGACCCCATTTGCTTGTGAAGAGGAGGACCGCTGCGGTTCTTGTTGCTGCGATGTCTAGGCTCGTATCTTGTGCTCTAGTAGTAATACATGGTTTTTAGTTGAAGTCTAGTGATGTAAGTCTTCTCTTACAACACAGAGAAAGAATTTTCCATTTCATTTCAGAATTTTCATGGAAAGATTGAAAAGGTTTTTTGAGGAAATATGTTTTGCCCAATGAACTTGAAACCCAGAATATTTTCACAGCTCTGAAGCTGAAAAGTTTTTCCTGCATTTCATCCTCTGCTCCTTTTTTCCTTTAAAAGATGAAGGGAGAGTGAAAATGGAGAAGAAAAAAAAAAGGTATTCCCTCCTTTACAAAGATTGCAAAATGTCAACTCATTAATGAAGTTTCGTTTTGAGCATTTTGCTAGAGTTAAAAACAAAAAGGATGTTTTATTAGAAAAGTCTATTAAACAAAAATCCAGACTAGTTCCTGTTACTGAAAGTTTGTTTATGGGCCCAAACCTGTCTTTTCGGTCCATTTTTGAACAGCATCTAGGACATGGAGGTTCCAGGGTATGCCTCAAGCCTCTGGGTGCTGCAGCAATGTGGATAACACACTTCAGTGTTTGCTTACAGATATTTCCTTATTGCTTATCACCATAATGCAGGGCATAAATACAGGCATTTAGCTTGCCACCTTCCCTGGCCTGGGATGCAAGGAGGCATTCATTTTGCCCTGTGGCTAAACTTTGCTCAACTTCTTCCGCAAGCCCATGGCAGCAGGGTAGACGGAGCTATTCCCGCTGCTCCTGAAGTTCAAGCCCCCATCAGAGGAGCTGCAGCCATCAGCGTGGGAGAGGAGAGAGGGGCTGCTGTTGTTCGTGTTTGTGCATGGCTGGGTTCCACTTTGGCAGACGGGAGAGACTGCAGTCTGAAAGCCATGGGCTGATAAGTGGCTTTTGAGAGATAAGATATGAAAGACTCTGTAATTCTGGACGAGAGTGTTGAGTAGTTTATATGTGTAAGTCCAGATGTTCAGTAAAAGGAGCTGTTCCAGCCCTTCAGCTGTGTACGTCTGCCTGCACGTGTATGGTCTGGTGTGCTTGTGGCCCTGGGCGAGTGACGGTCCCCAGGAGCAGCAGGCAGGGCACTGGGACTCGGGGGAGCCACGGGGCTAATATTCAGCTGTAGCCTCTTGTATTCTTCACTGACTCCCTCCTCAGTAATGAGCAAGGCAGAAAGTACCTCTCTGCTTGCATCCGATGGAGCTAAGGTGAAAGTAGTCGCTGCAAGGCAAAAAGAGGGATTGTCCCTGCCTCTAGTGTCAGGCTCCAGGGAACACAGTTTGTCCTGGGATTTTGGGATGTAACTTGCTTATCGGTGAAGCTGCACAAGTATACCTATTCCAGAAAGTGCTTTTCTTGCAAAAAGTAGGCTTCTGTCCAGAACAGCTGCACCAGTTAACTGTTCTTAAATGTGAATCATAGCTGAATGAGAGCTGCATTTAGCTAGAAGTGTATCTTATCAGCAGCCTGTGGCTCAAGCATGCAGTCACAGGGTAAGTGCTGTTTTAGGAAGAGGCAGACTAAGGGCCAGGTTCCAGGCATCTGTCAATTGGGGGTAGCTTCCCTAAAATGGATGTAGCTATATTGATTTAAATAGGGTTTAGCCCTGGATGCTCTGCAAGTATGTGAACTATCGATGTCCAGAATTTTTCCAAGCAAGCACATCGTTTTTTATTGTGAGCAAGATCACTGAAGACAGGCGAAGAGATACACGGATTTTTTTTCTCTAGTCTCCATGAGTTTTGGGTGGATGAGTTGGTTCATTGAACATGAGCTTGCTTAGTTGATTTTTGAATAGAAACAGGTGAGCATCTGTACTTAGTGGAGGTGTTTCAGTACCAACTTTTCTTGATCTGTCTGTGTCCCCAGAGATGAATTGTATGTGGGACCCTTTGATGTTTTGGTCATTAAGATCACCAGGTTTCTCAGGTGTGCCCAGGGGAGGTTATTGTGGGCCTGAGCAGTCCAGGTGAGGTGGTGGGGACCCACCTGCAGGGTGGGATGTGTTCCTGGAAGGCCCTTCAGAGCCTCACGTGCTTGTGCCCTCCTCACTGGGAGGATGGTGACCCTGGCAGAGGGGTACAGCTTGTGGTGGTCTTGACTTCAAACTGGGGCACTCTGTGTGCTGGAGATGTGTGCGTTGTGCAGTGGCAAATATTTGCCAGTGGGAAAGGCCCATGAGAGACAAAAAAGACATGGTGGGCTTGTGCTGTCACAGTGTAGGAAAGAGATTTGGCTGGAAAAAGCTCATAGGCTAAGGAGGAGCAATAAACACAGGGTAGAAGAAAGACTTGCATAACTGAAGGGCTCTGTGTTGCTGGCTGCTACTGTGTGTGTCTACGCTTTGAGTGTGCGCACATATGGGTTCAGTGAGGAACGAGCTCAGCAGCTTAGAAAGCCAAGGAAAGCTGGAAAAGGGGCATGTGTCAGGTGTGAAGAAGGCCAAAACTGGACAGAAACTGAGGTGGAGAGATGGAGAGGAGTGGAGCCAGCCGGTGCTTGGTCCAGCTGGAGCTGCAGAAGCCCTCTGTCCCTCCAAGCTGGCGTCTCTGGCAGGTTCCTTGCTAGGGCCTTCACCAGGCCCACGTGGCCAGGAGGCCTAGATGTGGGAAAAGGGCACTGGGAGCTCTGGGTTCTGCACAGCCCTGACCGTCTAACATTGTTCCAATCCAACCTCTAAGTGCAACAAAGAAAAGTGCTTAGGCACAGAAGCGGCCTGGCTGTTGGTGGCATGACCAGCTCAAGGTGCTGCATCAGCATGTCCTAGGTATGCCACCTACCTTCCCAAATCCTCCTGTCCCACTGGGGCTTTCAGACATCACCAGCAGCTCCTGCTGGACATGGTTGCAGAGGAACACAAGCACAGTGCTCTTCTGTTCCACATTACAGCCCAGGACCCGCCTCTGTTGCCATTAACACACATTCCTAGCTGTGATTCACAGTGGCATCTCTCTGTGCTTCTTATTCATTACCCAAACATCTTGGCTAGCAGGGGCCTGTTAGTGGCTTTGGCCATTTGGAACAAACGGCGGAATCTTATGGTAAACCCAGAGACACTTTACGGAGGTGTAATATCTTGGTTTTGGTTTCCATCACATTTTTATAGCGCAGAGGCCAAAAACACATCAAAGAAGCAAGTCTGGCAGTGAGCACCAACCCCAAATTCATTACACTCCAATTAGGCTGTTAAGAGGAGATAAAAGAAGCAGCAAAACTCTATGTCCTCCTCAACTGCTGTTTGCTGAGGTTCCTTCTCTCTTTTGTGGTGTGGGTCCCCAGGCATCTGAGTCCACCAGCACCAGCGGTGTTGTGTGCCTGGGGACAGCTGAGGCATCCTTCTCACTAAAGCTGTGATTGGATCAAAGAGCTCTGGCCAGCCCATGTGCAAGAAAAAAGTTTTTTTTGTGCATCTCCCTTCGTTACTGGGCACTTTTTCACCATTTCACTTCATTGTCCTCGTGTGTGGTTCGTAAGGGACTGAGCCGCAAACATGTTTCTCAGATGTAGGTTCCTTGCTGCGAAGTGTGAAGGCCCACACCTTAGGGAGATGATGGGCTTAGGGGCAATGGGTCTGGCCTCTGCAGCGCCCTTTGCTTGGGGGTCTCTGTAGCCCTCTCTTGCTCGGGTTCATTCCTGTGGAAACAGGAACGAAGCTACAATTGCTAAGCAAAAGGTATCGAGAAAGGAAATCAGCAGCTTGGTTGTGACTTGAATATTTGAGGGATACAACACTGCATTTCCATGACTCCTCTCAGTGGCTTGTTAAAATGGCAAATGTTGAATTTTGTGCCATTACTTCCTGTGCTGCTGAGTGCAGAGGCTAGCAGGAGCAATGAGGCACCCACATAGCAAAAGCATCCACAGTGAAAACTGGTGTTGCAGTTAGCTACTGGCACCAGTAGTTCTAAATGAGTTAATCTTTCCTATATTTACCAACATTTTATTTGTGGTCTAGATGCCTAAATAATTGTTTAGTCTTGTAGAGAGAACCAAAACAATTTTCCAAACCAACAGACAGGAATCGTATCTTTTAAATGACATTGGATTTGGTTGTTGTTTTTTAAAGTGGTGGCATCTTGAAACGTGTAAACTCCCTACAGTCAGTCAGAAAAATGGGGATTTCCTTCCCTGATCCATTCCCAAACAGCTTCAGGAGTGATCCCTTCTGCTTAGAATACCTGATAAAACCTGCAGAAAATCCTTGACAACTTTATGGATAACACAGGGTCTATCCTCAAATGGATTTAGCTTTGATTGATAAAGAACACTTCTGCTAGTTGATATGTGCTAGGTGTGCCCTTTCATGGAAAACAGACAATATTAGGACAGGGTGCTCTGTGGTGCCATCTGGAAAGCCCAGAACTTGGGTAGGATGGGCAGGGAGGTCATGAGTGACCCTTGAGAAGGTGCTGCATGTAAATGGTACATCCAGATAAACTCTGTCCTAGCTGGTGGATGGGGACTGTGCCTGAGCCCCCTGTCAAGGCACGCACCATCTCTTCTCCACGTGACCTCGTGGTCACGGGATGGAAACCTGGGCACATAAGCTGGGTCTCCTCCAGCCATGTTCTGTCCCGCATGTCTGCAGTCACCGTGACTTCAGGATGCATCACAGCACAAGCCTGCCATGGCGTTCAGCTGCAGCCTCAAAACAGCCAGCTCTGAGTCAAGGGACAGCCTGTTCTTTCTGAGCACTGCATGACAAAAGAGGCAAAGACTCAGCGCATGAATGAAACATGTTGGGTAACAGTTTCTTTAAGGGCTGGGACCACTCACAGTTTGTCACATCTTATTAAACAAAGAAAATAAGTGATCTGTCTCTCTTTCTTGTCCCCTCCCTAACTGTAGCCTTAATGGCTAGAGCTGGCTTTGCCTAATTTTCCCTCATCAAGGTAGTGCTGCCTTTAGGTTGGCCTGAGAGCTCATCTGAAAATGTATAGACCATTCTGTCCTCCCAAGGCATTTACTTGGTCTCACCCATGCTAACAGGTTTTCATTAATCTGAGGGAATTCTCTTTTTTTCCTACTAAAGACCAATGTCTTCTGTCCTCCTGGCTGGAAGTGACAGCCAGAGAGACCCCGCTTCTGCCTGCGGACCTGCACGGCTCTTTCTTCTGCGTGGCTGTAGGTTTGTAGAGGAACCTGGGTCAGCTCCTGGTCACCAAGGAGAGGGAAAACCCCTACCCTGCTACCCCACCCCTCCCTGACCCCAGATAGCAGAGAGCAATCAATGTCTTGGGGGGTGAGCCAGCATCAAGAGGCCCCTCTCAGCTTTTTGCTGGGGAGGAAACGGCTGCGGGCGGGAAGTCTCAAAGGGATCCTTCAGCGCAGCCCGAAAAGAGTTTCCCAAGCTGTTATGTTTACGCTCGCCGCAAAGCCACGGGGGAGGACAACCTTTCAGATGCTTTTGATTCAGCACACTCTGGCACAAACCACGCTCCCTTCATCTGTTTTTTTGCAGGGGAGCATTGGGCTTGGATGCTTCTCCCCAGCATATAGAGCCTGCCGCAGCGCTGTACATGCAGGACTGACCTCTGTGGCAGTGCCAAGGAAGGAGAAGGGCACCCCAGAGCCCCTGTCCTGCTCCCTGAGAAAGGAACAGTCCAAAAATGGACTGAATGCTTGCTTGGCAAAGGACAGCACTAATTTGCTTGAGATAAGACAAATATCCCAGGTAGGACAGGAGCAGGCGCCAGCTCACTTGTTCCTGATTGCTGGTTCAGTTATATGAACTAGGAGGAAAGGGAGAAAACGTACCACTCCTCCTTGTCTGTGTCTAGCTGCTGGGATGCAGTCCTGGGTCTCATATTGGATTGGGATCCAAATGCACAGCACTCCTCCCTCATGCCCTCGTCATCATTGTTGTGCAGGGGAAGGAGAGCTGGTGTGAAAGGACACCACGACGTGCACCCTCATGTGGTGTGGGGCATGTCCCCATCACATAGTCACTGTCTGGTTCTCTGAATGCTGCCTGCAGGATAGCCCCATCCATGATACAGTTTTCCCTCCTCCCCCCTTTACAGTTTTTAACTTTGAAGATTTCAACTTCTGTTTTTTAAAAGCTCGTCTCCCTCAAGGGTCCCCCCCTGCTTCACACACGCAAATGATCAATAAAAAGACTTCCAGAAGAAATTTGGTTTTGGCTGGAAATTGCATTCAAAAGCTTTCCCCATGGAGGAAGACAAAAAGATTCCTACAGAAGGTTTTTAACTCTTCTGCCAGTAACTGTCGTTCTTTGGACCCGCTTGAGTGACCCAGCAGCTGGCAGTGCAGCTTCCCGTACTCCCTGCTCAATCTGTGTCACCATTTTCCAGCTAACAGGCATCCAGCGCTCCAAGAAAATGTTGTCAGCTGGGTTAAAGCAATGTCAGGAACTAAGAACAACCCCTTATTGGTAAAGCATTTCGAAATCAGTGCCTCATGTGGTGATAGTCAGGAACTTCTTGATGGTCCCTGGATGCAGCACCTCTTGCACCGCACGTTTCTTGAAGTAGCCATGGCCATAGCTGGGGTGAGAGCTACTGGGTCGTCTCCTGCTGTGCCAACAACAGCCAGAGTTCTAGCCTCAGCAACGCACTTATCAAGCAGGTGGAAGCCTTGTTTCTTCCCATTTGTAATGTCTATGCTAAAATATTTTATTAGTGAAGTCACTGATGTTTATTACCTACTAAATTATCTCCCTCTCCAACAATCTCTGAGGGTTATTACCACAAAGACTTGCACAACAGATGTTAAAAGCCATCAGTTTAAATCAACATATACTTTTATTAAAAACAAAACCGAATGTTTTTTTCTAATCCCTGCATTCCAGTTGCTAAAGCTGAGATAATCTTCTGGAGAAGCTAATGGATATTGTTAATAGCTGGATTGAATTTATAAAGAGCTAGGAGAGAACAAACAGGAGAGCAGAGACAACCTTCAGCAGCAGCAATGAGGGCAATCCATGGTGTTTCACTAGCAGGACCTTCTTTGTGCCAGCTGTTTCATCCAGTCACGATGATGCACAAGATGAAGTTGGATATTTGGAGTTATTCCTCACGTTTCCTTTCTCCTGACTCAGGATCCCAGATTTAAAGGGTTTACCAACTGTAATGTTGTGAGTGCATGTTTGTTGTCTCAGCTATTTCTCATTCCTTGTCATTCGCTACAGAATCCTAGACAGGCTATTGTTTGTAGTCAATTTATTGCAATGTGATACTTCTGTGAAGGTGACTAAAGATCTGACATCTCCAGCCTAAGCTTCCTTTTTTTGCTCACGTGCTTACAAATGGAGCTAAGTCTAAGAATGCATAGTCTAGGCTCCAGTCTCCCTGAAGGAAGACTCATGGCTGAGGATGAAGGATTTGGTTAATTACATGAGTGACATGGGGAGCAAGTGAAAAGGTTTGGATCATGATCGCATTGAGTATGTCTTGTGGTTACTAATGAGCCCTAAGAAAGTAGCAATACCTTACCAAATTGAAACGCTGTTACTTTACAGCACCACCAGTCATATATGATCCGTGCTGATGTGCATATTGATGGACTTGTTATCAATTTCCACAAAACCTCAGCTTTCAGCTCAGACTTATTTATATATCAGACTTCCTTAGAACATCCCCTGTGAGTTGACAGGTCTCCAGCTGATCTAAATTCAGAAATCAATTCTAGCATGAGAACTTCAGTGGAAAAATGTGTAATAAAACACTTCTTGCGACATTGCATCAGGTACTAGAGAAGGACTTTCTCCAAGAGACTATTTTCCTGATGTGTTTTTTTTTTTTCTTCCTTCACTTTGGGTAATTCTGTTTTAAGACCTGCCGTGAGTCATGTCCATCGTAGTGGATTAGGAATGGTGCCTTTGGCATGTTTCAGAGTACTCGGTTTGGAAATAACAATGTTATGGTTTCTGCAAACAGTGTAAACTGAAGATGTGCAGAGTGCTCGTTCCTAGAGCTTCAGAGCGCCCCAAGGGGTGGAAGGGCCAGCAGACATGTCTCCCAGATTTCAACACGGGGAGGAGGCCATCTGGAACAAGGGTGCTCATCCCACTGCCACCCCAGCGTCCATCCGTAACTTTCTCCCTCTCTGGTTGTCCACTGTTTGCACTAGGCATCCAGTCCACCTCTGAAGGACCTCCTTGTGTGCCTTCACCTTCCTTAGATGAAGTAATAGCCAGGAGCCCCTGGCTTCCTCTCCTTTCTTTCCATTCCTTAGCAGCGCAGAGCCTGATGTCACTCTCTCACAGATATGCAGGAGGTTCTCGCTGGGATTTTCCTCCCCAGGATAAACGCATAGTGTTTACTGTCTGTAGCTTTTCCGGTGGTCTCCCAGCCTCCAGCGAGGGGAGTCACGAGGTCTTTCCCCCCCGCCTCACGGTCTGTGGTATCTGTTGTTTTCCGAGTGCTGGAATCTCTGTCCCCGTTACGTAGCCCCAAACCTGACCTTGTCGGAGACCACACACGGGTGTCTCTGGATGAGAGGGGAATGTATGGAATGTTTTTCAATGAGCAGTTTATGAAATTCCTTTGCTATATGTTTCGGAAATTCTTTAAGTTAAAGAGCACAAACATTTCTCCAAGGAAACTGGAGTTTGCAGCAGCTCGAATGCAGGCACTTGTTTTGAAAGACATTCTTCACAAAGAGCAGGGGGGTGGAAAAGATAAAAAGAGGAGGAGATGTAAACAAGGAAGCCTAATTCCCAGCTCCGTATACGCGCAGGCAGGGATAGTGGCGTGGTGGGGCTGGGTGCCTCTGCGGCCTAGCAGCAGGCTGTGTCCTCTCCCTAGGCTTACCAGCCAGCAAACACGATAGAGAGCTCAACTGCCCCTGTGTGTGCTGTGGAGTGCAAGGGCTGAGCCCCACAGGGCCTCATGCTGACCCACTGAAACAGGGGGAAAGATAGGAAACAGAGAGGCCAACGCTGGTTGTGGAGCTGCCCAAGACAGGCAAAAGGCAACACTGAGGGCACAAGGATGTCTTAAATCCAAAGACCTCTCATGAAGAGAAAACATGGCTCCAGGGTTTCTGAGAATGCTTTGTGTGTTTCCATGTTGAAAATAATGAGATCAGGTGTTGAAACAAAGCTTGGCAAGGGGCACCAAAGGACATCTCCCGGTTCTCTCTTGCATGCCAATGCAGTGCAGCAAGGAGGAGAGGGAGGGCTTTGGCCAGGCCCTTCAGAGAGGGGAAATCAGCCCAGCTCTGCCTGGGTGTGTGCTCTAAGCACCGAGCTATTGTACGATAAGGTGGCACCACCTCTTCCTCTGTTTGTATTTTTGGAAGAAAACGGACATGTTGCATATCTGAAGGGCCCTGGTTTTGGTGGGCATGCAACAGGGGAGCCTGGGAAGGGCCAGCGTGGGGTGAAGACAGAGGTGGGCATGGAGCTGCCTGTCTGGGCTGAGGTGCTCTGGGGTGTGCTCCAAAGCAGAATTAGTAATTTTGGAAACTTGGTGGTTTCCAGGGACTGAGGACCTTTGTCTGGGACTTGCATACCTCAGTCCCACTTTAAGTGCATAGGTCCCTTTTTGGATCTGGGCCTAATCTGCTAATTCAAACCCAGCTTGCATGCGTCAGAACTGTAAGCCAATATAGAGTTGGCAGGAAACGGCTTTCCTATCCTGTGAACATTTTCAACAGTTTTTTTTAACCGAACCTGGGTTTTAAACTTGGGCCAACAGCCAAAATTTCAAAAATTTCTGCAAAATGAAAAACCCAGGTTTTGATTTTTTTTTCCTCTAGCATCAGCTAAAACATTTGATTTTGATATTGACTTCTTCTTTGTATTTTACTCTTTTACTGCCAGTGGTTTAATTTTAAAAACAAAAGTGGAATTTAAAGCTGGGGGGAGTTGGTTGAAATATGTCCCCCATCAGAAGTCTTGGGTTTGATGGATTGGCATATTCTGATCTGAAAAGCATTTTGTCAGAAACAACCGTGTACCGATTAGCTGCAGCTGTTGGCATCTGATGGCAGTGGTCTGTATTAAATAAGTATGTCAGTGTAATGGGACAGATGAAAAACACAACAGCTGGCACACACGGGCTATCTCACCAGAGTCACCACCTCATAGGCACAGGAGATCATTTTTCTTATTAGGCATGGTTCCTTATCTCCCGCTAAAGGAACGTGTGCAGTGACTTGTAGTATCAGTGTATGAATCATGGTGAGGGAGAAGGTTTGGATCTAGGACCTTTCACCACTGCAGACCATTTGAACAATAGATCCATAACAGTATCTTTTAACAAATTGCTTGAAGAAGTCCTCATTCTTTGAAGTTAACGGAAAAAATGGTCTTTGACTTCAGTACGGCCAGGACTTCTTCCATCATAGTTAATCTTGAATTTGAATTTTATTTTTTGCGCCTTCTTTTATGTTGCCCTTTATGCTTGGCACTAGTTCTTCCCTCCTTGGTTCTGCTCCAAAGACCATTGGAATCAATTGAAGTCATTCCATCAGCCTCAGTGGGCTTTGGAGCAAATCCCTTGCACACTAAACAATCTCTATCTCATCTTTCAAGTACTTCCTGCAAAATATACTTCTTTCACAAAGCTTTTAAGCACGGCAGACCCCATGTACCATTTGTAGTGCTTCGTGATAGACTTTCGGACAGTAAATTGTACGTGGGTCGATTAAAGGATAAACAAGATTCATTGATCAGGTTGGCTCCACGTTTGCTCTGTAAGAACATGCAAGAAAATACATTGTTTATTAATACTGAGGACATGTAGCAAAATGTGATGATTCCATTTAGAAACAGGTCTTGTGTGGTAACTCTTTTACTGCCATGTAATATTCTCAAAGTGCTTTGTAGTATCTTTCCACATAGTTATGAGACAGTTCTGGAAATAGGATATGGAATTATAACAAAAATAAGTGTGTGTGATGGTGATGTGTCTCTTGAATATTTTCTTGATTCCAGATGCTAATAAGTAAAGCATATCTCACAATTTAAAAAATGCTGTGGGCAGAGAAAGCCCAAGAGAAGTCAGATCCATATTCTAACATCATACCAGGTGTCATCTTTCCTTGGCGGATAGCAATCGCCGTTGGCTGGCCATATGGCAGCTCTCACCTGCCCCTGTATGACACTCACACAAGCTGTACAAACAGACCCGTTCAGGCTGTCCCGAGAGAGTTTTCCACCGCCCCTTTTCTGTTCTGCTTGTTTTCTCTCTTCTCTGCCTTTGTCCGTGCTTCATTTCAGACGTGCTATCTGTGCCCTCTTTGTTCCCTCTCCTGCTTTCTGTCCTTCCCCTCTCCATGATGAACACCAGTACTACAGTAACATTTCCAGACTCAGAAATGCCTTTTGGGTTGCACAGATGATATACAAGTACACAATAATAGACAACACTTGCACTGAAAAGAACAGAAATGGGGAGAAGACACATCAGATGCACAAAGGTACTTGTTTGTGGATGAATAGCCAAACCCACTAAAACCTTTTTTCTTATCCCAAGAGCTAAATTGCATCATCCTCCTTTCTTCTCGGTCCCCCTGTTTTACTGTTACCCAAGTGGTAGCTCACTTTACTGTGCTGGGTAGAAATAGGAATTTAATGGATCCTGACCTCCAGGGCCAGCACCTTGCACCTTCACAGTGTGTTGGGCACATCTGACAGTCCTGCTGATAGCTGGTGGTCAGATCAGGTGGACCATAGCTGCTTGGATGGGCAGCAGGGCAGCCTTCAGGAGCTTGAAAGAGCAGATAGGTTTGGGTTAATTTTTCTTTCATACAAAATTATGGGTATCTGTTGAAGAGAAGGAGGCCATGGGAAAGCACAGAGAGAGGTGTTTTTTGGACTGAGAAGTGAAACCATTAGGAGGATGTGTAGGAATGGGTGGATGCTGCAAAGATGGTGGTGAGCCTGACCAAATGTACAGAAGTAATGGAAGGGGCAGAGAACATGCTGACAGTGTCTGGAACCATGGTGAGATTACGTTCCAAGAACAAAGCAGAACATCCTGGAGTTATTGAAATGAAATATTGCAACTGATCTAACTAGAATTTGCTGGCTTGCAAAACGTTTGGAGGTTTAGCACATCTCTCTTTCTCCACTGAAAAAACATAAGAGATTGAAAAAGAAAAAATACACTGATATCAGAGCATAACATCGTGTTTAAGGTGACAGAAATCTTTGTCACACAGTTCCTACCACATCAAGCCTGTGGACACTTCAAGAGCAGGAAGTGAATCGAAAGGCTCTGTTCAGAGCCTCTCCTCCCCAGCCTAATCTGCTTTCGGATCCAGACTGCTGTATCCTGAGTACGACTTAAGTCACGGCAGTTGGTTTTGTTGCTTTTCTTTTTTTTTTTTTTCTCTGTACAGTAAAGTTGTGAAGCTGGAGAGTAGTGACTCCAATCTTTTCCAAATAAAAACAAAAAAAAAGAGTGAGCAAAACAGGACCCTCAGACTATCTAAGAGTAGTGAACACAACTTCACTTTGAAGCCATCTGTCAAACAGCTGGCTTCAGAAGAAAAATTTACCAGGCAAGAGTGTGGAGGAACTCAGGGTGTTTTTGTTTTTTGGATTTTTTTCTTTTTTCTCTCTTTCATCTGGCTAGGATTAAGTATTTGTTTTTCTCTTCTACATGCATCAACATGCCACCATGGGACTTTATTACTTCATACACAGATGATCAAAAATATGAATAATAAGTTACCAGTGCACAAGTGGAGCCTTAGCTGGGTTGATGTAGAAACTGCTCAGGGCTGAAGCAGAGGTGTGAGGAGCACAGCGCTGACTCCCAGGCAGGGGGGGAAGTCAGATGCTTTCCATTCAAGGGGTAAATGTAAAATTATGGATCATTCCAGAGGTGTGAGGGTAAATTTAGAGAAGACTTAAAGAATAAGGAAGGGAAATTTCACTAGCTGATTAAAGGTTGGCTTATTAAAAAATCATGGGAATCAGGGCTGGAAAAGAAAACATGTTGTATTAAGTCATCTTATCCGGTCCCTGCAACCAACCAGTGTAGGCTTCCTCCCATCGGCTTTCCAAGCAGGTTTAACCCTTAGAGAATAATGACTGACCATTGTTGCAGTACTAAATCAAGTTGGCTTGTGGTTGTTTTGCCCCCCCCCCTTTTTTTCTTTTTCCAGCCAGAAAAGGCATCTTTTCCTCTTTCTGAGCCACATCTCCTCTGTCCTTCACACCCTACTGAGAGCCCCTAGACAAATACTCTCTTCTGACTTGAAAAGCAGATCAAAAATGGCAGTATCGGGAAGGGCAGAGATTTAGGAGGAGACTTCAAAGATGGGTGGTCAGAGAAGTTGTTAATCCCTTGGAAGAAAGGTTTCTTTCTTTTCCTGCTCTAAAAAAAAAATCCTTCTTCCTGCCCTCCTACCTGCCTTTGCAAATGCTTAGCAAAGATGATGATTTACCAGTTGTTATCTAACTTGGAGCTGTCGGTTTCCTGAGGACAAAGGCCCAGTGCACAATATGACAACAAGGTCTTACATTTAACCGCAAAATCCCTTGACGCTGCAGCGTTCCAGCACAGCAGGCTGGAAAATGTGTTGCAGCTCCATATAAATTGGGGGAAAAAAAAAAAAAGAAAAAAAGAAAAAAAGAGGAGAAACGTAATGAATTAAATATGGAAATGAATAATACACTCAAGTACAATCTCCTCTGTGTCGTCTTGGTATTCAATTCCATTTATTTCATGTTGTCCCCGCATGATCGACTTGCAGGGTCACACAGATTTATGTGTAGTGAATGTGGAACTGTTTTGTAGAGATTATCTGGAAGAAAGCTGGAGGCTCAGCCATGGCAAAAGAGAATAGGAAGGGCTTGGGAGGCTTAAGAAACAGCAGAAAAGAAAAGGAAAGGATACAAAACTGCCATTTTTTTGATGGGGTAATTGTAAGGGCACCCCAATTGCCATCAAAATCAGTGCCCTTAGATTTTGCCAGACTTAGTTCAGACAAAGGACAGTTGTCATCCCTCAGAGCTGCTTCTTCAGACAAACGGTATTCAACTATTTATGAGGTATCTTCGATCCCAAATCGAAGTTTGGCAACCCAGGAGGGTTTTTCAGGACAGCGTGGAGCTCTTGAGGTGCAGAAGCCTTTAAGCCTCTAGTAATGGAGCTGTCCATCCTCACCCTCTGTGAGTGGCTCTTACTGCTTTGATATAAAGATGTGCAGCTTTTTTTTTTTTTTTCTCTTTTCCTGATACTCCACTATTTCCAATTTAGACTTCTTTTTCTTTGATCCCTTGGTGAGAATAGACTATGGTGAGCCTCTGTGTTTTTCTCCTCTGGTATATAGATAGATTGCAGAATTTTTCTTGGGAGCTGCTACAAAGTGAATGTTTCATGATGTATATTGATTCAAGAGCAGGTTACCTTAAGATGATGACTTACCATGCATCAGCTGCTCTGGAGCGACTGTCCAGGCACGTGCTCTTAAACCTTAGCAGTCCTGCGTTATCATATCTGTCAAAGTGTCTGAAATGTCCATTTGCACCTGACAAACTTGAAATGGCTTGTGATTTTGTTATATTTCTGATGTTAAACTATAGACACAGCTAGGAAATCATATTCTCCTTCAAAGTAGTTCGTTTGTCTGACATCGACTTAAAGTCTTTCTGAATCTTTTTATGTCTCTGGCTAAAAGACTGGAAAGTTTGGTAAGACGTCTTTTCCATACAGAAGTGCCTATATTTAAAAGTATCAAGTCATGTTTTGACTAAACTCAGTTAAAAGCTTTCACTCATTGCATTGCAAGACTTACTATTTCTCACAAGATCATTTTTGTGTCTTGACTTTGAACTCAAAGACATCCATAAGCTGCCTGAATTGGGGATGCCAAGGCTGAAGATACAATTCTTCTAATGATTTTAATAGTGGCTGACCCAGGGACAAAACCAATTTCCTGTTTCTACTCAATAATTCAATTTTTTATTCACCTGAGGATAGTATTAGTCATCAAAACACTGCTCTGAGATCTCATGCTGAGATGGGCTGTTTTCATGTTCTTTATGCCTGTTGCTCAATATATGCTTTCCAAGAAAGAGGTTTACACCTGGAATGTAGGTCCTTGCCTACAGCCCTTCAAACTTCAGCCAGATTTTCCCCCAGTGGTGTCACCTTTTCTTCCCTGAGGAAGCCTAAGCCAACTAGCCTCTTAGTTTAGATGCCTCCGTTAGGGGCAAGAGATGGGTAGGGTGGGATCTCAGCCTTTATTGCCAGGTGCGATACATTTCATTTACCTACAGTGCAATGCACATGTTGGATTGTGGTAATTCAAGTGGGTAATTCATGTATCCCCCTAATGCAGCCTGTCCTTTTTGTCCCTTACTGTTTTAGTAATCTATACATCATCTGCAAATCCCACTATCATAGATTTTGTATTCTCTAAATTGCTGCTGAAAATTCTAAGCTTTATTAGACTAACAAGTAGTTTACCAAAGCATCTTGCTAATAATGATTCCCATTTATTATGCCTCCCCATTAATAGCTACATTATTTGTAGCTGAGATCTGTCGCTGAAATAAATTTTGTTTAGTCTAATACACGCCTATTTCCACACAGTGCAAAGTATTTGTTTCTTAACTAAGATCTCATGGGATATCAAATTATATGCCTTGGAGAAAAACAAATATACTCTGCTAGTGCTGTCACCTTTATCAGATAGACCTTTGTCCAAACAAAGGTAGTAATCTGTGCTTCTCCTGAGTAGCGGAGCAGTTTCACATCTCTATAGGTCTATTTCTGAGAGACATTGAAATTACTGGCAACCAGGATTTAGCAAAAGTCCCATCACAAATCTGTGGAGCTCAGATTTACTGCTTTTACTCCCATCAAGAGATGTTGGCATGCATTTCCTGTTGTTATTGGCCAGCATCTCTGTAGTTGTCCATATCTTGCATTTCAAAGAATGTGACCCTTTCTTTGAGGAGGTATCAGATTTCTTTGAAATCAAAGACTATTCCTCTCTCATGGTCTTGAAAACTTCAGTCCACACTTCAGATGCTTGTAAGTACAACCTGCCACATTCCCCAATTCTGAGGGTTTAGGCTTATTTACTTTCAGATAGCCAATGGAGAATTGGGTTGGCAGTGGATGACCTGGAAGGGCAGCTTCCTCCCTCTAATCAGTGCTGGATGTATTTTCCCTCCTCTGGACACATTACTGTTCTCCAACGTGATGCACAGGCACTATGGAGTTATCCATGTCTCACACCATGTGTTGCTGCTTCTGGAACCCACCTGCCCATTTTCTCTGGGTTTGCCTTCCTTGCTGTGTCACGTTTAGCTTCTCTTGCTAAGTGCTGTGGAGCAGGGACCTGTGATTTCTCTTTTTGCCTTTTTTTTTTTCCCGTCTTTGTAATTGTAAAGGCCTGTAAAGTCACAGACCTCCGTAGCACTGAATAAATAACAAACAATGCTAATACTCTTCATTCCAAAAATGCAGCCTGCAGATTCTTAAGAGCGAGCTTAGTGTCAATACAATCGCAAAAGTGCACATCATCACCAGATGGGAATCAATGCATGGCATCACTGCTAGAGTCCACATGGTAGCACTTGTCAGTAATTCTCCTCCAGTCTGTCAGCACAGCACTCCATCACACAAATAGGAGGAGCATGCTGTTTGTGTATTTGAACCTCTCTGGGGACACCACTAATATAAAAAGCATTGCCATCAGAGGCATCTTCTGCACTTAACGAAAGGAAATACATTTTCCTTCATTCTCTCCTTGAGCGTGTGGAGGCCTGGATTCACAGAGCTGAGCCATGCTCATCTCCTGTGGATAGCAGCACTGCAAGAACTAGTGGCGACTGCGATAACACAGCCTCCTACCCCCTGAAGGCTGGCCTAGGACCAGCCTCTTGCTTCACATTGGCTGCATCTGTACCCAACTGTAATACGGAGTCTGCAAATCCAGGCGCTGAAGCAATGGGATGATGTTGCCCACTCATTGGCCTTTCATGGAGCTCCCACACTCCACCACTTAGAGGAGAAACAACAGCAATGTGTAGCAGCCCGTTCAGTTGCAGCAAGGGTACAAGCCCTTAGCCGGTGATGGGCTTGCAACAACGGGGAGGTGTCCGTGCAGCCCACGATGGTGGCAGGAGAGCCACTACTTGCTAGTCAGCCATCTTTCTTTGTTCGTTTCCAGTGGGAGCTCTCCACAAGGTGGCAATGTAACACCATGCATTCCGTTGTCTCTTCTGGAAGATGTCCTCTGGTTGGAGTTTCCCTCATCCCAAGAGCGGTGTCCTTGGGTACACATGCTCATCATAGGTGGGAACGCAAGCCCGGCTCAGACTGAGGTGAATGCGGATGATCTGCCTGATGGCTCTCGGCCAAGGGGATATCAAGTCTCCAGAGAGAGAGCAAAGTCCCATTGTGTGGCTTTGCCACTCCTGGTTGGCCATGGGAAAAGACCTGCCATGGCCGTATGGAGTCACCAGGCCAGGAAAAGGGTGGTGGTGCTCTTTAGGGCAAGTGGTAGCCTTTTAAGAGACAGAATCTGTTGTCTTTGTAATGCTAAGTTGTACTTTATTGAACAAATTATCCTGCTGCAGTATATAGGACATCTGTGAAGCACAAGACCACCTTGACATGAATAAACATGCCAGAAGATGTCTGCTTTAGCTTATACCTGTGTCCTATTAATTTAAAAGCAGACAGGAAAGATGTTGGCTGAAGATGAGATGTGATCATCAATAGGTTGCTTTTATCTGTTTAAATCTAGTAGTAATAACAAAAAGTACAAATGAAAGATACATAACATTAGCTTCCTTCTGCACCACAGGCCAGGATTTTGTGAATTATCCCCAGATTTCAGTACCTCCCTTACGGCTTCTGTTCTGTCTCTTACAATAAAGATTTGCTTGCCAACTTCTTTGAGCAGGGGAAGGAAGCCAAGCCAGTCCTGGAAGGGGCTGAGCTGTGTTTGTTGTGCTATGTTTTGGGAAGCCCTCTTCTGATATGTGTCGATGTACTTTGCCCCCTTCAGTCTCTTTATCCTTGTGGGGGGTCTCTGCTTGCCCTTTAGTTGATTCTTTGAGGAACCCTCCCAGAAAATCTAGGGCAGTCGAGGGTGGAAGTGGGAGAATGCTTTAGCAGCTCCTCATCTATTCAGAGCAGGGACTGTGTCTAAAACTGAAGTGTCCTGTTGCCATTATAAAGTTGTGTTGTCTTCTGAAGCACCAGGTATTGGTCGTGGCTGGAAAGAGGAGAGCAGATTAGATGGATCCAATGGACTGATCTGGCATGGTAGGCTTTAAGCTCTTTGAAGCCTATGAGGGCATTTCCATTTCCAAACCACAAATTATTTCCAGAAACTGGGAAACAAGAGGAGGGAAACAAGAGGAAGGAAAGCTTGCACATGGCAAGCTCAACAGAGACAGAAAAAAAACCCTTTGCAATGAAGTCATTGGACAGAAAGTAAACTGCCCACAAGCCCTTTTACCAGAAGAGTTTGGATCGAGAGTCCAGTGAATAGGAGAATTATATGTAACACGTACTATATGAACTGTCAGGGCAATAAAGAGGTATTGTCCATGGGTTGGTCTCAGAACTTCCACTGAACCCTCTAGTGCATGAGTCAGTAACAGAGAAGATTGGCATATGTGGTCCGTGGTCCAGAGCCAGGTTAAAGGAAAGGTGGAACTTTTCACAGAAAATAGTTAAAGCTTTGCTTTATCAGGCTTGCTGTTCACTAAACTTTGCTTAACTTGTGCAATGGTTCCTGGCTCCTCCATATGGCCTTCACCTTTGAATACTATTGATTAACTAGTACCTAGCTTGCAATATGATCTGAGTTCCTCCTACAGCTTTCTCTTCTTTATCTAACGGACTTGGCTATTTTAACCCTTTGACTGGGAACTTGGTCACTTACTTGGTGACCAGTGCCTCTTCTGTACAGCTTTATGTCGAGGAAGCAAGCGAGAGGGACTGAAGATCCTGGGAGAGAAAGCCAAACTGCTGAGGCTCTGAATTCTTTGTGTTGCAGTAGCATCCAGTAGGCGCGCTCTAGCTAGGAAGGGGGCCTGCTGTGCGAGGCACAGGACCAGAACGTAATGAGAGGGCTGCTCCTGCCCTGAAGAACTTGCAGCCTGAATAGAAAACACAAAGAATGGGAGCAAAACTAGAGGCAGAAAGAAAAGAGATGACTTGGCCAAGATGACTGAGCAGTAAATCAGTGGCAGAACTTCGAAGAGTTCCCTTGAGTCCTAATCTGGTGACCTTTCTAGTGGGGCAGGCTGCCTCTGGCTTTTCACTGAAGTGTGCAAAGCATTGGCTTTTGATTTGCAAATAGATTAGAGCATACAGCATTGTATGCCAAAACCTTCAGCACGAAGTTAATGTTGCCTAATGGTGTCTCGTATTGTTCCAGAATGCATAAAGGATTTATCCCGAGCAGGAAATGAGAAATTAATGCAAATTTAAACTTCTGAAAAGTGGGAAGTGTAGAGGTTCATGCTACACTCTGAAAATAACCTTAACTCTGCTCTCTTCCAGCATTGTCACTATATATGTTCAGACACACAGAACCTCATGGAAAAATCAAGAAAAGAGGCACGTGAAAACAAGAAGTAAAGACTAATATTTTTTCTGTCTGAGCATATCCTATCAAGAGCAAGGGAACAGACAGCAGTATGTTCTCTTCAGTTTCTTCATACCCACTTCATATAATTTCATACTTTTTAAAACCAGAAGACCTCACTAGACAGCCTGACCTCTTCTATGCCAACCTGCAAACTTCTGATGCAGCTCTAGTGAGCCAAATGCAGTGAGATTGTCCACAGCATCTTCCACAGAGGCTGAAGTTCAAATCTTGAGTGCAGTAATTTCAGACAGTGAAGCTATTGTCTGGTTGTTTTCAGGGGGTCTTGGCTCCACTCCTCCCCTGCGCAGCCACTACAAAGTTGGCTTGCTAACCTTGGCATGCCTGGGAGAGAGGATGCATTTTGGGATGCTGAGGCATGCTGGTTTAGGAGCGCTTAGAATAGTCCACCTATAAACAGAAAGCGATGTTTGGTTTTATCTATAGCAGGACTGAGATTCCTCTGATACCTGGACAAATTTAATCTAGAGCCTCTTTTACTTTAGGGAAAAGGGGTCTAGCAGTGACGCTCAAAGCACTGAACCCCTGGGTGCACCTCAGCTCCTCTCTCGAAAACACTGCTCCCTTGTCCTCTTACTTATTCAGCGTGTAATCAATTTGGGCAAGGGCTGGTTCTCACTCCTTGCGTGTTACACTTCTGTGTAACATGCTTGAGAGCAATAAGGTAGACTAAGAAAAGCCCTATTCCCTGGTCTTAGTGAGCCTGGGCTGGGAAGGTGAAAAATCCACTTTTCCCATCTGCAGCACACCTAACTCGTTACCCGACGAACAAGGAGGCAAGCTCAGGCTCTTGTATTACTTAATAACATTTGATATTAGAGCTGGGTGAAACATTTACAGGGATCCATTTATTAGATGTCTTTTCCCTTTAGGCCTTCATATGCTTTGAGGAACTTCCTAAATTTGCCCACTGTCCAACAACTTGGTCGAATCATCCCTTCAGACAAGTTTCAGCCCCAGATTATTAGCGACTTGGGTGCCAACATGATTCATTCATTTTGACTGGATGCTGAAAGTCTTGTGTCCTTCTCTTGTCTGGACGAAGGCGGCTGTTTTTATCTTTCTTAAAAAGAAGAAATGATGACTAGGGGAGAGGAAATAATGTACAATGGATGGCAGTCACGAGTTATTTGTGTAATGAACAATGTCTTTGCAATGCTTCCACGTCACTGGGGCTAAAATCCAGATGCCGAAGGGAAAGTGACTGAAAGGGGACACCCGTGCAGCCTGCCCATCCGGAGCTTGCCCATCTGGTCCTCATCCCTCGCACCTCAGGACTTTTCAGTCATGACATGGTTTTATTGTCTCTGTCCTGTGGTGATGCAATGTCTTATCTCGCGGTGGGAACTGAGGCACAGGCTAGATGAAGCGCCTTGCCCCGTGGTTAGCTAGAGTCAGGCTCCAAGTTTTTTGTAATGTTTTCTTCGCTGCCACTGGGCACATTTCCCTGGGTGACTTGTTCTGTGGGGGAAGAGGAGGTTGCTGAATGGATCCTGATTTCTCTGAGGGACTCTACAACCATTTCTGCTTTGTCTCTGTACTGCTGTTTCCTAGAAGCTGAAAATCTGTCCATTTCCTGATCTTTATGTTCTTCCTTACATACCCGCTACTGGCTACTGTCAGACCCAAAACACTGCGCTACTTGGACATTTGGTCTTATGTAATATGGCATTTATGGTCTTATGAGGTTTTGGAACTTTCCTGTTTTTCATTGTGGTCTCCACTGAGCAGTCAACATGCAAAATGACCCCAGCAAATTTGGCGTTTCTGCCAAATGTGTCTCTTAAACACTTTCTCTTCCATGAAATCCTGCCTTCAGCAGGGCTGGCAGTTGACTGAGCACTCTACCACCCACCCAAAACGTGTCTGCTAGGTACGTGTTGTGAATTCAGCAGAGAGTTGCAAGGCTTGCTAGTGTAATTACGAGTTGTGCAAGTGAAACACGGCAGACTCTGAAATCATCCCGATCGCTTTTGGTGGCCAAAAGGAGCTGCTACAATCAGAGAATCAGATCTTCCATGTTAAAATAGACCTCCAAATTTCTTCTGCTAATTGTTGCTTTGATCCCAGCCACTTGTGATTGTGTTGGAGGGGATATGTGGATACCTCCTCCGCAAGGGTCAGGAGGTAGGTACGGGTCTCTGGCAAAGAAGAGGGCAATGGAGAGGGGAGCAGCAGGCTTTAGAGCTGGGGTGGTATAGCAATGGCCCAGCGACAGGGATGTGGTTTCCAGAACGTCTCCCTCTATTTCTGGTGGAAGATGTCAGGGCCAACGAATCCTGGAAGCTCTCGTGTGCAAGTCTGGATATGTTCTGTCTCCGTTTGCCAGCTCTGCTGAAGGAGAAATGACTGCCACACCACTGTCCCATCCCTCGGCAGCTATTTGGCAACCTCCCCTTTACATCAACACTGCAGCTGGCTTGCATGCTATCTGCTGACCATTTTCTTTCTCTCAGCCCTTCTGCCCCAAACGGATCAATTTGTAGAATTTACGAAGTGTCAGATGTCCCGTCGAGAACTGAACACAGATGAAAACCGCTGGAAAGCTGGTGGAAATTGCTCGAAAGCAGCGTTATTTATCCGCTGGAAAAGCACGCCATGGCCAGTGGCAGAGCAAGGCTCCTGGCTCCCCTGCTGGCCTCCAAGCCCCTGTCGAATCTGGTGCTTGTCCAACGTCCTTCGGGTGCTTGCCCAATGTCAGCTTGGCCACTCTCGGCTCCCCGCTCTGTGCTGTGTCCCCTTGCTGTTGGACCAGCCAGGATAAGAAAAGAAAGGGTGAATCTCCCTCACTGACTCGTGCATTTTTGCTCAGGTTCAGATCAGAGCACCAATTTTTCCCCAGTCAACCCGCTTGGGACCACCAGTTCCGTGGGGCCAGCCAACATCCCCAAATCCCACCGGTTTCAGGGGCTGGGCAAGGTCAGGAGTTTGTTTTGGTGCATCTCTCACCTTGAAAAGTGTTGCAAAACATGAAGTCGTTGCTAGAACTGGTTGGAAAAATTATTTTACATGTGTTTTTTTTCTGCCACAAAAGGCAAATATATTCAAACTGAAATTGTTTGTGGGAAAGGGGATGGTTTTAACAGATTTTCCAGCTTACGAAAAGGTTACAAGTCTTCTAAAACAATTTTCCTTTTTTTTAATGATTAGAGGTTTGTTGTTTTTTTGTTTTTGTTTTTTTTAACATTGAAATAACGTCTCATTTTTAAATTTAAGTTAATTTTTACTAGAAAAGAGATTAAAGAAAGAGAAAAAGGTCCAGGTCAAATATTTGGAAATTATTTTTATCTGTACCAATTTTTGTTTTGCTTTGTTTTTGTTTTTGCCTAGTGGTCTGTGAGCATTTTCAGCATTTCCTTCCAATTTCTTTTTGATGTGGAGAGGAATGTTGCTTGAAATTTCAAAATCTTTTATGAGAAAGGGAAAGTCTTTCCTGCCAAGCTCTAGCTATGGCTAGAGTATGTCTTAAAACACTAACTGTCAAAAGCTGTGATCTGATTTACCAGGGAGGGTTTTCTTATGTTGTCACACCCCTGCATAGCCTCTGAAGAGGGAGTAACAGGGAGCTATTCCTGATGCTTGCCACCTGCGTGAGCTCTTAAACCTCTCTAAAATAAAGCCCATCATATTTTGGAGAGGGAGACGTGCGAGGAGCTCCGAGTCAGCCAGGAGGATTTGTAAACAGAATTATGTGAGATGGGAGTCAGCAAAGAAGAAGAACGCCGTGGAGGAAAAGATTGGGAAATTAAGAGCTAGGGATGGCTCAGTGGGAAGGTCCACGCTGAGCACTTGGCTGTGGCCAGCAGCAAGTGCCCGGGGCATTCTAAAGCAGAGGGTGAGCAGTGCAGAGCCCAGCCTCTGGAGGTTTGCAGCTCAGGGACTTCATGAGCCAGAAGTGGCACCTCTTGTTTGAAGGCACTCTAGCAAATCTGAAAAAACACTGATTGCAGATAAACAGATAAAAAGCTTATGTTTGTGACTTGCTCGGAGTCAAGTGGAGCTGCCTACTGGGGCTACAGGCTGCCTACAATGTCCTGTGGCATGTTGTTTGTTACAGCATCGTCCTGCTTCTCCCTGCCTTTCTCTGATGCCCAGCTTGCCTTCCAGACCAAACATGCCAGCCTCGGTTTTGACTTTTGACTGAAAAAAAAAAAAAAGATTATTTTTTTCAAGTAAACATTCACCCTTTCTTCCACCAAAGTTTCAACCAAAATAATCACCAGCTGCAGCTTTTAATCATCCATTTGGCCTCCCTTTTAACCACAGCGGGGTTGAATGGATGAAATTCAGTGTGTCTTTGCCCCTTGAGAACATCATCTGCTCCTTCTGCTCCCATACAGAAACCTCATGGGTGCACCTTGCCCTCGGCAGTATGGTGCAGCTGAGTGACCAGCAGAGGAGAAGGGAGGCTGCAAGTCCAGATAGTTTCCAAGTGACCCCAGAGAAGTGTAGAAATCATGTTGTTAACAGCCATACTTTACGTGGCAGCTATCCAGAGCCATGTAATTAGATGCGAATATTACAGTTGGCTTCGAAACGATATAGAAATTAAAAATTGCTGTCTGTTGGGGAATTAGAGCATCCTTTTACTGGGGGGGGGGAGGGGGGGGGGGGAGCAGATTGGTGGTGGGCTCGTTTCATGTTTTTGTGTTCCAGGCAGTTGGCCTGCTTGAGAGGAAGCTATTTATTGATCTCCAACTGCGAGGGTTAATAAATCTCTGCTTGGGCTGGTTCAAACTCTGGCCAGGTCAGTCCGAGGCAGATGATGACTGCTGCTTAACCAGAGGCGAAGCAGCCAGGGGAGGCTGCCCAGGGCTGCTCTGCAGTAAGAACCCGGGGACGTGCGGACCCTTGACCTTCCCTCCGGCCCCTAGCTTTTTGGGGAGTTTGGGATTAATGCATGTGGCGTGGCAGTCCTTTAGTTAGAAGAACTGTCCGTTTTTCCATCCGTTTCCTCCTTATCCGTCCGTGCCACCTTTGGCTGGGGGGGGAAATGTCTGCTTGGCAAACAGGCTGGTTTCATTACCCTGTCTCCTCCCCTCGCCTCCTGAAGGACATCTTCATTAGGAGCCTCCTTGTGTGGAAATCAGCTTGCGCTCTAGACAATATGTGAAAGCCCCCTGGAAGGATTTTAGGAGAGGTCACAGACTGGAGTCTGCCTGTCACTGGCCACCCGGGGGTGGCCACCCCACCCACCTCCCTCCCCGGGACTGCCCTTTGATTCCTCACCCCGAGTGGCAAATGCCTCCCCTTCAATAGTCCTAATTTCCAATTGTCTCCATGCGCTTTGGAAGGCTCTCTATCACACCCTGAACAAATATGCCTTTTTTTTTTTTATTTGTTCTTCTGCACTCGCTGCTGAATAATCGGTTCTTTCCTCACTGCCATATTTCTGCTCTAATCAAGGACAGATTCTTGTGAAAATAGGTTGGTCTCTTGCCCCCCACCTCCCTCTGTATGTGTTGTTGTGTTGGTTTTTTTTGTTGTTGTTTTTTGTTTTTTTTTAAAATAATTTCCTAGAACTGGTAGATTTGGCTGGCCCTCAGGTCTCTCCTGATGCAGTAGGGTTAAAGGCAGAGCTGAGTGGCCTGTTTGCTCTCGACTTTAACCATTTCATCATTTGCAGAGGAAACCCTTTCCCCTACTCCCCTTCCTTCAAAGGTGTACATGGTATAGGAAGCCCCAGCAAAACCCTACCTACAGCGTCGGGCTCAGGTAGCACTCCCTACCAGCCCTGATCCGATGGGTTGATCCTAAGAGGCGCTGGGCACATCCTACTGGGTGCTGAGCACCCTCAGCTCTCGCTAGTGGTCCCGGGACCTGAAGCATGTTGCATTTCACGGGGGCTCTCAACCTTCTTCAGGGTCAGGCACCCACCCTGAAGCATCTCCTGCAGCCTGAAGGTCTTGACGGTGAAATCCATCGTTGAGTAAATCACCTTCCCTGGGTTTTGGGGCTCCCTCTCCTCCTGTCGGATGAGAAAAGGATCAATTCTCACCTTGCCACAAGGGTGCTGGGTGCCTGGCAGCCAGACGGCAGGACCAGATGCGGAGGCAGGTGAACTTCTGCAAAACCTGAGGAGGGCACTAGAGAAGTGCAGAAATGGTGAGAGGGGGCCCGGGGAGCCACTGCATGTGGCTGCCATCTGCAGAGCCCCCAACTCCCGGCACTGGGCTTCCCTGGGAGGCCGAGGTAAAGGATGGGGGAGAAAAAAAAAAGTTTTCAGACTTTAATTTTTTTCTTTCTTCGTGCTGTGGAGCAACTAAGGTCTTATCAACACTTCCCTCCCTGTCCGAGCTGTGATTGCTGAGCCTTCCCGTGTACGCACTGGGTGTATGTGTGTATAAAAATATATGGCTGTATAATTAGAACCAGCCAAGAATATTTGGCTGAAATGGTGCTGGAAGGGAGGGAGGGGGGTCAGGGGGCGTCCAAATACACCGATTCATTGGAGCCAGAGCTCTTCATGGGAAGTGTCAGGTTTGATGAATTTCCCATTTAAAAAAAAAAAAAGAAAAGGAAAGAAAAGAAAAGAAAGAAAAAAGAAAAAAAGAAAAGGTTTTGACATATTTTAAACATTCCAGTGCAGTGTTTTTAAACCATCACCTCCCAGCCTCATTTTTTTTCTGCTCACAGAGGTTTTTGAGATCATTCTGAATCAGGCAGAGCAGGGATTTGAAGCGTGGCCAACATCCTAAACACCAGCAAAACAGCATCAGTCAGTCCTTTTCCCCAAGAAAAGCTTCCTGATAGAACTGGTTGAAGCTGAAATGTTCCACAGGGATGTGTCAACTTTAGCCAAACGGTACATTTGACTAGATGTGGCAGTAGCCACCTCTAATTAAAATGTTTCCATTGTCCCTGGACTTTAATGACTCTTCCCGTCCCCACGATGCACCTCCAGCCCTGCGTTGAAACAGCTCCTTGATCAGGTCCCTCAGCTGAACTTGGTCTTTTATTAGTCTCTGGGTTTCCCTGCGTCTTCCCATCTTCCCAGAAAGGCAGAGATGAGCAAATGTTGGGATGCGTAGGGAAGTCATGCAGCTCAGAGAGGCTTTGGAGAATCCAAACCCACCTGCCTGGAGCATCTAAGCTGTTAATTAGGCCCATGTCCTTTGGGGTTTCAGCCCTAGGGCCACGTGGCCAGTGCAGTTGCCCAAACTATTATTCATGCTTGTCTAGGTAGAAAGCCCTTGTGCTGGAGCCCAGATCCTCAAAGGTTTGGCTTGACTGGGGAGTCAAATGCCTAAATACCTTTGAGGATCGCAGCCTTAGTCACTGTATCCACAGCCAGCTTTAAATCCACTCTGGAGAACTTATAAATGCTTCTTTATGAGCTTTTCAAGCTGGACTCTGACCCTGACTGGCTTCGTCCTGGCGGCGCTAAGTGCCTCAGCCTCCCTCCTTGCTCCCCTTTCCCGGCATGGACGAGCACCGGCGGGGCAGCAGCAGCCCTGGGGCTGCAGCGGGGACCACCAAGGGCAATGCGAGGATGTTCCTGGTGCGGGAGCACCTCTGCTCTTCCTCTAAACCCGTTAGCACAATGTTGACGTTAGCTGCTGCTTCAGCGGTGTTTCAATGAGTCAGGTGGGATGGGGAGGTTGGCAGTGTGAGCTAGAAGTGGAAAAAAAAGGGGGGGATCTAAAAAGATATATTCATATTTAAATGAGATGGATTTGTATATGTTTCTGTATATTTAAATACTTGTGTTATTATTATCCTAGAGTTCATATACTTCAAATAAGTTTAAAGCTGAGCTGAAGAGCTGGGGAGAAAGAACCCATTCCTGGTGTCAGTCTGTGATGGGTGCCACCTGCCTGGGTGACAGAGGCTTGTCACTGTACCAGCACATGATTTGGGGAGCAGTGGAAGGGATGCTAAACATCAGTTTTCTCTCTTGGGGTTCAGGAAAAGACTTTCCCCAGGGGTCCTGCACCTTTCTACCTACCATCAGGTAGAAGCTACTGCATTAAGCAGAACTCCAGCTTTGATCTAGCTTGAATGTATATCCCTTTTTCCTGTCCTATCCATGTTCCTCTTAAAGCATACTTCCCTTCCCCTCTTTTATATTAAATTACGAATGGCAACCTCTTTGTATATGGTACTGTGATAAATAACAGCAAAACATAACGTAGCACAAAATGATAAATGCAATGTTAAAAGGAACTTACACTATAAAGTATTCAAATGTTGGTGGAGTACTTTGAAGTGTTGATAACATTTTCCCAAACGTGGTGCACTTGGAATCCATGTTTGGATTTCTTGTTTTATATTAGTGACAAACTCAAGCCTAAACCCGGGCAGAGGTCAAAGTATTGGTCTGGGACCATACAAAGCTCGAAGCAAATTGAGGTGATACAGTGCTGAGAAGCCTTCCAGAGAGGCATGCAACAGAACCCCAATACATTGCTTGCATGAACCCCACCAACATCCAAACCTCTGTGATGCTTACAGGGGGGCCTGACGGTATGGATTCTGGTGGCCCTGCCACCCAGGTGGGCTCAGCACAGCTACTGGCGCTACGATGCCAGTGACTTGTGCCACCATACATCCCCACAAAGCACTATCAGTCCCTGACCTACTTTTGTCTCCAACTCCTTTTAAACAAAACCTTTCCTATTCTTCTTTTTCCAGCTCCTTGCCCTGGTTTTCTGTTTGCGTTCCATGCCATGTCTCTGCATGTGCATTCAGGCCCTATACTCTTTTTATGGACATTTTCTTGTAAATGTTTTTTGGCTGCAACCCACCCTGTTATGCCTCCAAAGGATGCTTGATTGGAAGTCTCTCCAAATCAACAGGAAAATCGACTGCATGCTCCTCTTTTATTCTCTTCTTCAGAGATCCGCTCGGACTCCTGTTCTCCGAGCCAATGCTCAGACCTGCCCCCTCCCCACGGACATTTAGGGGTGCTTTAAGGATGCCCCACATTGATTTTAGGTCCCAGGGAGCCCTGCAAAGTCGAGCACTGTCGAAGTGCATTGAGCCTTATGAAGAACCGCTCCAGCGCTCTCACGCGAGCTCTGCGGGGTTGCTCGCTGGGCTGGGAACGCGCCTGCTCCCGCTCCGTAGCGGGCACGGATGCGGGCGAGCATCCCCTAAAAACCAGCGGAGGCAGCAGCTGCACGCCCTTACACTGCTGCCTCTCATTTATTCACCTGCTTTTGTTTTCCCCCTGTCTACCAGCCGGATTTCCCTCGGACCCGTCTGCGCCGAGCTCTAGGCACCGCGTAGGGGTGGGCTGGGGGTCGAGTTTGCCCGAAGGGCATTGCTTTGTACCTACCAGATGTGCTGAATTTCTCACTCTGCCTCTCTCTGAGCAGCCCCCTGCTTCCTCTTGACCTTGCTGTAATTTAGACTCGCAGCCTTTTGCCAGTCTCTGTAGTTGATTTATTCTCCTGATGTTTAATGTTGGATTTGCCTCTTTGGAGGAAGGTTATAGCCACCTTGGAAATATTTACACAGCAGAACTACTCTTTTCTTTTTTCTTTTTTTCTTTTTTTTTTTTTTTTTTTTTTTTTTTATTTATTTTTTTTTTTTTTTCTCACTCCTTGAGAGCAAACTAGTGTTATGGTATGTGGCTAGCCTGCCATTCCCCAGCGAACAAATTCTCTACTGGTCAGGTCTCTATGTGAGCATTTGCCTTCTGTCATTAAGCCTTTAAAGATCTTGCCAGCCATTGGTTTGGCATCCAGTCCTTCTCAGCAGGACTGGTTGCCTGTATCCTGTCTTTAGCTAATGCTCTGTCAACCACAGGGGGAAACTCAGCCAACAAGATCTCTATCAGCCTTTCAAGGACCAGCAGTTCTGCCATGTGGACTGGAGTCCTGCACTCTGGCCTGATCTATTTTTTAAAGAGCTCTGCCAGTCAGTAGACCTTGTCAAAAATAATGTTTCCCCTTCTCCTCTCCCTCCTCCCTGAAAAATGTTGATGTCAATGATAAAATGTTTTCATTGACTTTTTCCATGGAAATTTACAGGTTTCATCGGAAAGTGAGAGATGTGTTTTCAGCTGTTGAAGATCTTTCACTTTAAGGCTTTTCAGATTTCCAATAGAAGAAAAATAATGAAAAATTTTCAAGGAAGGTCAACAATCACTGTGAATACATGGATTTTGCTGAATGACCTGTTTCCCATCAAGTCTGCTCTTTGCTCACATTCGCTAGTGACAGAATGGTTTTCTTATCACGAAGGTGCTCCTGCAGGATGGCTGTAAGATCTGCTGTGCCGTGCATGCCATCTCCTCTTCTGGGCAGTGTTGGTTACCTCTTGCCACCCCCTCAGGACTTGTTGTTGTCCATTATTGCTGGCTGTCTCATCCAAAATTCCCTTCTTGCTGTATCAAGTCATCTCAAATGGTCACTGCTTCTTCTGTTCACCTCTCCTCTCTGCCTTCCTTCTTCCATCTCTTTGCACTTCACACAGATGAAAGCGGCCTCCCTCCTGGATGGGGTTTCCTGGCTGGCTGATCATCTGCATGGCCTTCAAGCACTGTTTCAGAAGGGGTGTTATCTATCTGGAAGACAGGTGGAATTGCAGGGCTTAACTTCTTCTCAGCAAAGACCTTGATCAGGCTGCCATCTCCTCCTTCCAGTGTGGACTGTGCTCTGGTCATGTAAGCCATGGCTGGATTCTTCACTCTGTTGTGTTTGCGAGACACTGAATGCAGAGGGAACCCTCCATGGCACTTGGGCCCTCAGCTCAGAGAGACCAAGTCCCCCCCTAAAGAGGCTGCACAGACACTTCACTTGCTCTGGAGATGTGCAGCAACCTGTGCCAAAGCCCAGAAGCGAATGCAGGTGACTGGTCTTGCACTCTGACCACAAAGTCATCCGTTCTTGCTCATCCAAGCACATCTGCTCCTGCCTCCCCCTCCCTTCAAGCCCTTGCCCGCTGTTACACTTCCAGTCACAAACACACCCCGGAGCGTGTCCTTTTCTTATCCAGGCCGTGGGCTTCCGACTTCATGGACCAGAACAGGAGGCATTGCATCACCTCCAGCTCCTGAGGCGCTGCACAAGCATGAGGGAAGGTGAGGAGGGCTGATCAGATAAAGCCTGGAACTGCTCCATTAGCGAGACGTGCTCACAAAGCCTCTGGGATCACTGGAATTAAGCTTTAAAATATTCTGAGCAAATATTGTCCTAGACCAGTTCTGAGAATTGCCTTTGTGTGTGTTTGTGTGTGTGTGTGTGTTTTAGCCAGATGCTCTGGCTCAGCCTCCTTGAGCTTGGCAGAGAGCTCTTTCCAGAAACTTGGACCCGTGGCTCCAGCACCTAGTAGCTGCCTCCGAGCTGCTCTCCAGCTCGGCTGGCAGAGGGCAGCCGGTGGTTTTACAGCGCTGGGAGCAGCTGCTACAGCAGGAGAAAGCTTTGGAAACCCAAAAGCCCTCCCTGGACCTTTCGGCTCTGGGAAATGCAGCTCTCCATCTTCCAGATTATTTTGCTTGCCCGGTTCTGGAGGTGCGGGCCTCAAGGAACAAAAAACCTCCTTCATGCTGCTCCTTGGCTCTATGTGCTGTGTGGCTGGTTGTCCCCAGGGCTCCTTGTTGTCCTGGGGCACCTGACCATCAGCTGTCTTCTGGTCTCCAGTACCTCTGAAGTGGCTTGACTCAAGTGGCTATAGAGCCGTAAACCAGATAACAGAGACTGGATGTACCAAAAGTAGAGATGACCCGCGTGTCTTCAGGTCCATGTCCTCTTCCAATCTCACGTGTCCACGTCCCTGTGACTGGCGCTAGTAATTGGCTGCACGCGTTGGTTTTGGGTGGTGTGAACCTTGGGGTGGTTGGTGCTTCACGCCGGCACCTCTCTTGTGCTGTGCGCTGAATCACAGAAGGGTCGGTAGCAGAAGCACAGGAAGACCAGGTCTTCCTTTAGAGAATGCAGTTCTGTTAAAACTCCAAATGTCCTGAAACATTTTTAGGATGAAAAGTCCTACTTTTTATAACCTGGAATAACTTTTAAAAATGTGGAGCATTAGATAGTCTAAAATACAAAGTAAAGATGTTCAACATGTCTTGACCAGATTTGAAATGAAGAATTCTTTTTTCGTAGAGAATTTAGTCATATTTGGGTTTTGTCCTGACTTTGAAGAAAAAGTCCTTCTGATCTTGATTGAGTCCAAATTACAGTGTGAGTCCTCGCTTCTTCTGGTAAAACAATGTCTGGGTCCACTGTGGAACTTAGTGGGAAGATTTTGCTTTAGGACTAAGCCCTATTGCTGCATCGTAACTGCTGTCATTCAGTGTGGTGCGGGTACAAAAGGATCAGTCCCCTGTCTGGAAAACAGGAAACGTGCCGTGTAGCTAATGTGACCTGTCACGCGATAGAGACCAAATCGAGTGTGGTGTTGGTTTGGAAGAGGAACGATCCTGTGCGTAGGGCAGTGCTCCGGGACGTGACATCTGGGGTCTCTGTTGCCTGCAAGCTGTCCCTGTGGCCACAGCCTGATCCCCTGAGACCATCCTTGTTAGATAGCGGTCCCCCACTGCTCTAATTGCCTGGGTAATGGCTTTCAACATGCCATTCATCCCAATTAAACGCGCTATGTACGCAAAGCCCCAGCCTGATGACGAATGCAGCCAGTGGTGACGAAGGTGACTTGGTAGCAGCTATCAGTTCCTCAACAATAAGGAAACATGCAAGCCCTTTTCTTGGCTCCTATTGCATTATTAATGCCTCAGGGGAGCCAGAAGTGCTACGGCTGGTAGCCTGCAGGGAGCTGGGGAGCTGGTGGGACATGAGATCTGATGGGCTTGGGGATGAAGAGGAGTAAATTCAGCAAGGGTTAGGTGAGGCCAGTGAGTTTTATTTTTGAAGCAGCATGGGGAGAGAAGGAAGAAGGGAAGGAGGAACAGCTGTAAGGACATTTTTGTTGCTGGCTGGTCCAAAGGAATGTGTATAAACAGCTTTAGATGTATGTTCCTGAGCATGCTAAGTATATTTACTGCCTGCTCTAATCGGTCCTGCCTCAAGTTAGCCAGGACTAAGAGTTCCCGTGGGAAGTACGCTTCACTGAGTCAATGCTCTGAAGACTGGCGTTCGCAGTGCAACCTGTGTTAATGATTGTCCCTGCACTGTCCCTTCTCACCGCCTGCTGCTGGAGCGCACGGGGCGAGCGCGGGTTTGGCCGTGCCAGAGGGGCCATCCACAAGCTGGGTTGTTTTATCACATCCGCCAGCTGGGTTGCTTTATCACAAGTACCAGTGCTGGAGCCAGCATCATCAGTGTCAACCTGAGCAAACTGCAGGTGAAGGTTCCCCTGTGTGCAGCACCTTTTCCCAGTGCAAAAACCAAAGGTGTTTTTGCACATGCAAACACCCGTGTGTGCACACCACGTGTTGTTCCCATTGTAACTCATGGCCACTTTTTTTTCTGAAGAGTTCAGCGCAAGCAGCCAGTGAAAGGGAGATAGAAAAAAAAACAGCATAAAACAGTTTCCCACTGCAAAATGTCATTTTGATGAAACTGACATTTTTTGGCAAAGCCAATGTAAATTCCAGTGTTTTGTTTTGTTTGTTAAAAAAAAAAAAGCACAACAACATAGAAAATGTCCAAATATGTAATATTGACATTTTCAGAACCAAATGTTTTACTACTTCATTCTAGCACATTTCTTAAAATTGAAATTAACTTTTTCATAGACCTACTAAAAGGAGACTACCTGGAAAAGAAGTTCTAAGTTCTTCTAAAGTACTTGGGGTTTCCAAAGCTTTTAGCTTTTTACTCCAGCTTGGGACTTTAGCCTGTTCATCACCTAAGAGGCAATGAGATACCCTCTTTTGAGACACACCTGTTAGCCATTGGCTAACCTGGTTAGTTCTGAAAATGTTTCCAAAGAGCCCTATCCATGGCTTGTGATATTTTGGGCTGTTTTGAGTCTCCTTCCAGCTGAGCCATGCATGTGCCTATAAAATGCATCTTTAGCAGGGTACCGAATATTTGAGGCAAAACAGGCTACAACCCAGGTTGTAACATCATGTCTGAAAGTGAGATAAATCAAAAATATAGTCAGGCTTTGCTGGATTCCTAAGTACTGTTCTCCCTGAAAGTGCTCAAGGGCCAGAAGAGCTGAGGGAGGAAGGAATTTTAGGGTTTTTGCTGCTACTGTAGAAGCACACGGGGTGACGTAGGGATTATGGCTAAGGTGTGGGGCGTTGAGGAGCTGCTTCTGATGTTGTCGGTGGTGTTCTGGGGACAGATTTGGATCATCCAGTTCCTCCCAAGTGTCAGACGTGGCAGATAGGTAATGCAGCACATCTCCCAGGGGAGGCAGGGCAGTACAAGAGCATGGCTGGGGGACTGCTGCTGCCTCGCTTGTTGCCAAACCGTGGAGCCAACAGAAGATGTTGATAAGAAGCACCAGTGTGGCTCTTACTGTTTTTAAGCTCCTGTGCAAATACTGGCTCTAAGTATTGATCCCAAGGGATGCCATTCTCCCCTGTCAATTATATTGCTTTGGAAATACAAAGAAGCTGGGAGGAGTGAAAAGCTAAGCAGCGGGTTGGTTTTGGTGGCCCTGGGAGGCCAGTCTGGGTTCTTTTGCTTCACTGCAGCCCCAGAAGCCCCAACTCCACCCTTTCCCTGGGTGTCCCAGTTAGGAAAAGAAGAGGTAACTACGTGCCAGCTAGTACCTTCTTATCTAGTCACAGTATGTTCCCCGAAGGGAATTTTTGGCCTGGGTTTGTGTGTGTGTGTGTGTTTTTATATGCTTTATTTTTATCTCAGAAAGGATAGACAGTACATTATGTCTTCAGTCCAGGAGGTTACACATTAGATAAGAGACAGGCAGATACAATACAACTGCTCCGTGGAGTTATGTTCCTGAGACAGGCAGCACTGTGAATGTAGCAGGTAAATAAATTGCTTCCATCCCCCCGCATCCAGGCAGTTGATTTTGTGTCAACAAATCCAGATCCAAGCAGAGATGTCAATGTTCATGTTCTGGCAGCCAGAGAATAAAGTCCACGGTGCTCCCTCTGCCTCTGCTCACCCAGTGCCCCATCCCTTCTGCTCCTTCTCCTGCTTGCCCTCGCCCCCACCCGCCCGCCTCCAAGCTGCGGTCCAGCAGTCGCCCCGCACTCCTGCAGGTTGGTGCTGCTGTCACCAGGGCGAGGAGCCCCCAAGACCTCTCCCCTGTGCCTCACATGGGGCGGTGGGGCAGATAAAAGCGCCGCAGCGGTGGTGGTGCTAGCAGCACCGAGCTGGAGCCAGGGGTGCAGCTGGGTGCATGAAGGATGGGTGCCTGTGTGGGTAACAGTGGTGTCAACAGCTTCATGAGAGCACATTAACAGAAGTTGGAAAAGGGATGTTTTTATGGCCAAAAAATAAACAAGATATTTGGGCATTAACAGCTAGCATCAGAGCTGTTCTACCTCTGATCCTCCTTACCCCTTTCTTGAGCATCCCTCCTGGATGCTTCCTGAACTATGTGGGCTACTTAGTGCTGCAGACAGGATACTAAATTGTAAAGGGTGAGCCGCAGTGCGTCGACTCCTTCCTTTCCGTCCTTGAAATAGCAGCAGCAGCAGCAGGCTGCGGTCCCCCAGCATCACCTGGCAGCTCCCACCAGCCCCACAGCCTGCCCCGGGCAATACTGTGGAGCCATTTTGGCTCACCCCACGGCTCTGTGCCCTCCCTCACCGCCCCTAAAGGCTCCGTCCTGCACTGGGAAGATTAACAGCGCTTTGCAGCTCTGCCGTGCTGCGATGGGGATGGTGGTGCCGGGTTTATTTTTTCAGCAGAAACAGATAAAGGTGGCACCAGCTACTACCCCACACCGAAGCTAAATGAGTAAATTTATGATTCTTCTCCTGACAGACGTGACAGGGGGGCTTTTGGATTTTGAGCCCCAGCCTCACAAAGCCTGTGACCCCTGTATCAGCCTGACAATGAGCAATTGTGCCCATGCTGCCCCAGCATCCATCAAACGCAATGATTAAGTGACTTGACTGGCATGGCAGAGATAAAAGTCATTGTAAGTAAACATTGTCACAAGAGTGATGGCTCCCACTTAGAAAATGTTGTCTTAACTCAGGCTTTAGTTTCTGGGTGTTTCCACGATGCTCTCAACGTGCTGTCTGTGGGCTTTACAAATATTACCCGGCCTTTAATGAGTATGCCTTTGTGGTTTACCTGCGAGATAAGGTCTATCTCTTATCCTAATTTCGTAGTGGGGGAAATGAGGTACCAAGAGATTATCAGCAAAGTGTAACCATTCGTTTTAATACCAAGCATGAGTCATCCACATTTTAATTTTCCTCTTTAGCTTCTTTGTAGCCCTTTACACATCCTCAGCATGGTCTTAGCAGGCTCCAGGTCCAGTCCCAAAGGTTGACAACTGCTACACATCCAATCTCTGTTATCTTGCACTTGGCAACTTGAAATGAGGGATAAACAGACCACGTCTCAACTTTCCAACTCCCTAACCTGTCAGTGCTTGATATTGCCTTCTCGGTGTCCGGATGCTTCTGTTCATACCATAGTTGTTCAGGTTATGTTTATGTTCAGCATAAAGCTGGCATCATCACTGATCTGCCCTTTATTTTTGAAGACTCCGGTGGCAAGGCTGATTGGACCATTACACAAGTCTTGCTAGATTTGTAATAACTGAGAATATCAAACAAATCTCAGACCAAAGTATGCCTGTGCTTCCCTTCCCCAGAACCCTGCGCCGACTGCTCCAGTGTATCCCCGTAACATGGATGTGGGAACCTTTGTTTCCTCTTTTGGAGTTTATTTGCTGTGAGGAAGCATGTGGGTGCTGCAGCCCAGGTCAGTAAAGTCCACCTGGTTCTTAAAGACTTCTCCTGGTCTGCATCCATCAGAGGCATTATTTGTCTGGCTTTCCCAGGGATCCATATCCTGAAATCTCCTGGGATCAATGTCGACCTTCTCAACATTTCCATCACTTTTTGAAGCTACATCCACACAGTAGGTCAGCTTCTTTCTTCATGTAGGGTTGCCTCCCTCCACCACATCCATCATTAGAAGGGCTTCCTAATGCAGAGGATCTTCTGAAGTACATTGCTGGGACCTCAAGCTTTCCAGAACAAAAATTCATTTGTTGGAAGAGATTGAATCTGAAAAATCTCATCCCAAGAATGATAATTAGAAATTATAGAGTGGATGAATTATGTCAGGAAGAAACCCAGGGCTGGCTTGACCAAGTGCAGTAATATTTAATCGTTTCATAGGACTCAGCCAAACTCGAGGCAAGTTGTATCATCTAAAATCCTGTCTCTCTCTGAGAAAATATGCCAGAAAACATACCATCTTTTCTCCCCTCACCAGCAAACATACCTTCCCTCCAGTGCTTGCACCAGGATTCCCAGGGGTTGTATCCCACCTTGTGGGTCTTCTCCTCCTGTCCAGCAGTTGGAGGAACAGCCAAAACTGGCACGGTCTGGAGCAACAAATGACATGTGAAGCCCCAAAGAGCTTGAATAACACCTGCAGGATGCGGCTGCAGGACCAGAGGCAACTGGGCAAGCAACAGCCAACGATTGATTAAGATTTGAAGATCTTTGGAAATTTTGATGGAGAAAACATTTGCCAATTTGCCAATTAGCAACACTAGCAATGCACTTTGCCTATGCGACTTTTCCAGCAAGATGGGCACTGGTATCACATAATTGGTGGTGTTTTTGGCACTCTGTCCTGTGCCCTTATATGGAGCATCTTCCACCTCTTATCCCAGTCACTCATGAATTACTCCCTCATTCACCCATGTATTTAGGTGGACAAGAGCACAAATCAGTTGTACCTTGAAAATTAAGCCTTTTGTGTTCAATGTATTTCCACCTATGAGACAAGACACCGATAATGGTTGCAGGTGGATGCTTCCAAAGTGGTTCTCATCTCTTACAACTCCACAAAAGACCCCTACCCACCGTCTTTCAGAGCCTACTGTGTCCAGACCCTGGGCACTGAACAGACATAGTACTTGCAGCAACGCACAAAATATTATATTTCGGTGCACAAATAATAATAATAAAAATCACATCCAGAAAAGTTCCCTGAACATTCCTAAAATAGATTTTCCATCATTTGGGGTTGCATGCAGAACCCTTGCTGATGAGGTCTGGGAATCTGCTGTTAATTTGTTCATTAGGAGGTGTGCCTTCAGCACCTGTGAGTTTTGTGCTCTTTCTCAAACTCTCATGAAATTTCCAATAGCAGCCTTCACCAGGAGGGAATCGCCCTCCTGGGGTGTAGATCCCGTCCATCCCCTAAAATCAGACCTATATGTAAATGTCGCCCTGGGGCTCCCTTCTCCCAAGATGACACCAATGCACAATTAATTCCCTGCCCAGACCTCCTGGGCTGAATAGGTCCGAACGAGTTTTTACCTATCCATCCCAGGAATGTATCCCCCTGCCTCTGACAGTGCATGTGCGGGGGGCCAGGAGTGCTGGGCAGTGACGTACAGGGAGAAGCAATGCGGCTGCGAGCACCGTGGGGAATGCCAAGGATGCCACAACAGGAAGCGCAGAGACATAACACGGCCAAGTGGGGGAACTGAGGCAGACGGAGCAGGAATGCGATTAAATTACCCCTGCGGGATTTGGCTGAGGCACCAGGGCTCGCTGAGCTCATTCCCCCGTCAGAGGGAGGAAGCGATTCGAGCGGCTCGTGCTGTTTGCATTTTGTTTATCAAGATCGGAGCAAACAGCAGCAGCGAACGGCGTGGTTTGGGGGAAAAGCGGTATTTCAGCTCATTCCCTGGCTTCTCCCCCCTGGCATGGAGCACGCTTAGTGAAGACAGAGGGTGAACACTGAGACTCTGCAGCAAGCACATCCTGCATCCCAGAGCATCCATCTGCAGGTGCTTCACGTCCGAAGGGACTGGCGTATGCCTCCTGTCTTGCGTGTGCTTCGTGCATGCAGCACAAAACCTGTCTGCTGTGGCCAAGGAAGGGGTCCCTCCATTGGGGGTTTGAGTAAGTCATAGGGATGGTGATGGGGCATGGCAAAAGGCTCTTGTACAGGCAGCTGAGCTCCTCCTTGCAGGCTATTTCAGTGTACAAGCTACAGGACCCTTGGCCGGTCTCATTCTTCATTGCAGTCAGGAGTTCTTCAAAGCAGTTTAATTTTTGAAGCCTGAAAATGCCAGTTACCCCAAAGCCAAACTACTGGTGGAAAAAATGCTGAGCTTCAATAGCAGTGAATGCAAACATTCTCAGTTGCTTCAGCTCTGGGGAATCCTGCACCGAAAGTATTTTAGGCTCAGTAATAGTATTATAAACAGAGTGAATGTGGAGTCAAAAAAGATAAAACAAGTTGGGAAAGGTCAACGCTGACACACAACATTTTGTTGCTGTTGATTTTTGCACATATTCATTGTAACTCAGACTTCGATAAAGTTATACGAGTCCTGGGTTTGTCCTGATTCAGGAAAGCAAAACAAACAAAGAAGAAAAAAAAAGAAACACCACCATTTCTGGTTCTGGTGATTTTCACAGAATTGAAAAGCTGAGCTTCTCACTTAGTCTGCTGATTATTCTCCAAGCAGCAAGGCTCTTTGCATTGCATTGTAGCAGTGCACACACAGAGACGTGGGGACCGAAGTCTGGCCCCAAGCTGCAGTCGTTTTCCCCCAAGATCCAGCTGCTAAGCAGGCTGAGACCTGTGGGATGAAAACAGGGCATGTTTGCAGATGCCGCTTGAGAAACGCTAGATTTTACGCAAGGCATGAAGATTGTCTCCATGCTGATAAATGTTTTTAAAATGCAGTTGTATTTTGGGGTGTGGGGGGAAAGAGCTTGAGGCTGTTTTCTGTAATAATAAACCCTCTGCATATTCCTTTCTTGGGTTCTGCAGATACCCTCCCAAAGCAAGACCAGCAGTCTGTCAATGCAGCAGGGCTTGCACACTCCTTTTCTTTCTGAGCTCAGTTTGAGATAATTCCTACCGGAACCTTTGCGTTTTAAGTCCAACATCCCCAGTTCCATCAGTTCATGAGGATACGACCATGTCCATCAACAGTGAGCAGATCCAGGGATCACACAAAAGCTTCAAAAGCTTGGAACACAGGAAAACAATTCTGATAGCAACTGATGGGCCAGTGTCTACAGCATCCTTCACAGCAGGAGGCCAGAATCAATAATCAGCAAAACTGCTTTAAGTCCCAGATATATTTTCTTCAAAATACATATTCCCATATTCCTCCTGCCTTTTACCAAGTAGCACGCTGTTTATAGTTTAAGCCAAGGTGGATTTTTCCCCTACCTGGCAATGCTGCAAGTCTCACGTGGTATCTGAGCAAGCAGTAAGGTTGCTTCCAGTCTTCTATGCAATTCAGAAGTCAGGATGTTTATTTAAAAGTTTCCAGACTATATGGACCGTGTCAGAGCTCTGAACTTTGCTGGAATTTCTGAAACGGTTGATTATGGGTTTCAGCTCACGTCTGAGAGGAGGATTCAGGTGGCTCTTGGTGCATTCATACTCCTTTGCTCGTCCTTCCTGCTTTTAAGCTGTCACCTACCAAAAAGATGCTGAGGTGAGGATTCAGCTGGTGGCCTGTGGTTCCCTCTTGTAACATTGCACAAGCTTGGGAGTGCTGATGTGAGTGAAAACTTGTTTTTGTCAGTACTCAAAGCCACCTGCATGTTACTCCAGGGGCACAGAGGCGGTAGATCCCAACTGGTTAAAGTCATTTCTCTGACCACAAACTCTGACCCACCCTCCCAATGCCAATTTTTAGTGACAACCCCAAAAGAGCTGCCCAGCTGCTGCCCCAACCCTTATCCCTGGCTATCACTAAGTGTTGGATATTCTGGCTTTTCTTCTTCTTTTTTAGGTCAATGAATCCGACATTCTCTCTGCTTTTGTTACCATATGACAACTAGCATCTCAAACACAATCCAGAGGCATATCAGAGCACCTTTTTTATTTCTTTTATAACCCTCTGAGGATCCTAAACAGACGACTGAGGAATGAAGCTAGGTTTTGGTGCCAATGTGTGCTGTTATATGGATCTTGTGATGTTACAAGATAGGTTTCTTTGAGAAGTGGAGGAAGTTCCATGGATGGTTTTGCTGTGAGCAGCCTTGCTGGTAGTCTTCTGCCCCATGTGGCCATGGCCAGGCAGCCAAAGATGAGACCCTCATGTGCCATGAGTACTGCAAAAACTGCGGGCTCAAAACACGGCCACGGAGGAGATGACTCTCCTGGCTCATTAACTCCCCAAAAGACTTTAGCCAGGGCCAGCTTGCCAGAAAACAACCCCAAACTCAATGACACAGAGACAAGAAGCAGGCTGGTTAGCTATAACCAGAGGACTTAGCTACCTCCCTAACCAATGTCCAACCTTACTAATAGTTAAGCTCTCTTTCTGACTTTGCTTGCTGTTTCTAGCCAATTCAGAGTCTCTGAAGTGAGAGGGTGAGTGAGGAAGGGAGAGAAAAAAAAACCAAAGTCCTGCTTGTATTCCTCCAGACATCTGTTTAAAACAGAACCCCAGGTTACCTCTAAGTGGCACTGGCCTTCCTGCTAAGGGATTTTTATATGAATTCGGAAGTGCAGGAATGAGCAGAGTCCTTAGCCTTGCCTCAAAATGGGTGAATGGTGAATCTGTGCATAACTTCCATCCTTCGTGCCTATGTGGCACCCTTCCCTGCCCTCCATGGTATCTCAGAGCCTCTTATTTATTCCTAGGGTCTCCTGAGGACTTCTTAAAAAATGACATCTTGCTGACTTGCCCCAAACCTCACAAGAAACCGGTGGCAGCACGGGAGATTGAGCTGAGGCTCTCAGATGCCCCACATGTGCCCTGCATGCGGCTGTTGGGTGGCCACAGAGACTTTCTGGAGCTCCCCAAATCTCAGGGCAGCCCTTTGGCCTTGAGCACCTGCCCTTCTTCTAGCACAGGGGAGGAGCAGCCGTACCAGCCCCATGGGCACCCGTGCATGATGCTGCTGGCATCATGGGGGCTTTGCTTGGCCATGGGGCTGCAGGAAGGTATCTTGTGCCCTGTCTCAGCCCTTCATTGAACTGAAAGTGCCGAGAGGGATGCATTTGTTAAACCAAGCATTTTTTCCTGTTGCTGTCAGATGTTGAGTGAGGATTTAGTTCAGGCCACTGCCTCACCATCCCTCTGGCCGATGGTCATGATGTTATGTTTGAACCAGGGACGTGTGAACCTGCTCCAGTAGGTGAAGATCCGTATCCGTTCTTTGCTTGAGACTTGAACCAAACTACACTTGACCCTTCTGTCAAGTTTGTAAAGTTCAGTCAACATTTTTTTCAACTTTCACATTCCTCTGCCCTCTTTGGGATTTGACTGGAGGTAGAGAAACCAAAATACCCTGAGGAATGCTGTCTTGCAGTATGCCTGACCCTGCTGAAACCAGTTTTTCCGATTCTGGTTAACTCTTGCCATTTCCAGGCCAAAGAAGCACTTGGGCAAGGTTCAAACAGGCATCCGGACCAGGAGCTCTCATTCACAGGTGATCAGTCAAAAACATCTCTGATGACTTGGGTGGCACCAGGCCAGTTTGTGCTGACAGAAGATTGTGGCCCCAGCACTCTCCATTGCCTGTCTACACAACGTAGCTGAACGTTCACGTTGCACATTAACCACACACTCACAGTGCTCTTGGCACTGCCGTCAGAGATGAGCTAACGGGGCCCGGAAACCTCACAGGCTAATCCAGAATTAAACCAAGAACCTTTAGGTACGCTCAGGTCTGACCTCAGAACACAGAGGGTCACCACATGCTTCAGGACTCTTTACAGAGTTGTGTGGATTTTCCAGTCCAATTTTCATGTGTTTTTCTCTCTTACAGTCAGATAATCAATTTATCAAAACCTGAGCTTTTGCTAGGATGGGATTATTTTTTTCTTTCTGTCTCTTTGATTCATGAAAGATGCTGGGATCTGTGCTTCACGTTCACATTTTGGGCTGAAGGAAAATATTGGACTTCCAAAGGCTGTCATAGGATGAAATGATTCCTGCCAACTTCTCTGCCTCTGTCTGAGCCTTCCCGGTGGCCAGGCAGTGTTGTTGTGGCCCCTCAGTAGATGGGACACCTGATGACCCAGCCTCCAGGAAAACCTCGAGGCTTTCTGGGAGTCCATTGCTGAACTGCTGTGCTACTTAATTAACTTTCTGTTTGCCTTTTTTTTTTCCTTGCTCTTTTATCAGTCAGGCAGTCACATGGCAGTATGCTGGGAGCTGAAACAGGTGCTCTTCCACAAAGGCATACCACAGAGCATAACTGGGGACTTGTGGGCTATCTTCCCTATTCCTATGTTTTGCTACCATATGCTCATGCAGATGCTGCTGTGCTCCTTGTCTTGCCCTGAGAACCTCCTGAGCCTTGGATGGAGTGAGGGAGGTCTGAGGACATCAGGGCCACCCCAGGGCACAAGTGGCACATGTCCTCGCAGCAGCTGAGCAATAAAACCTTATGCGGGAGATAATGAACCTTTTGCAGATAATTAACAACAGCAGTCGGTGACATTTCAGCCAGCCAGGATGGCTTGAGTGGCTCCCACTGCCTAGCCCTGCCATCAAGCAGATCAGGCCCTCCTTGCTCTGCAAGGAAATTAACTGGGGGCAGAAGGAGAAGGGGAGCTGGAAGGTCCTGTGTTTAACTTGTGCTAAGGAAAGATCATCCAATCCACTGAAAAAAAAAAAAAGAAAAAAAAAAAAAAAAAAAAAAGAAAAACAACCAAGAACAGTCATTTCTCCAGCTTCCCAAACAGGTGTTTGCATGATGCTGCAGCTCTTCTCAGAAGCATGCTCCCTGAAGGATGGCAGTGCGGGGACAGGAGGGCGATCTGGTTTCGGGAAGGTTATTGCCTCATCGTGCAGGTGAGGCAAGGGTTCAGGGGCTTGAGCCCTGAACTTGATGGCCCCTCATGTGCACGTCAGAAGTCCTCATCCAGCCTCCAGCCCTCCCCACCGCGGCAGCGTAAAAACAAACCACCCCCAGTCTAATAAAAGGTAGTTGAAGAAAAAAATGCACGTAAGGATTATGCTAACATCTTGTGGTCTGAAGGAGTAAAGGGAGGGCTGGCTGATACTATTTTCATGGTGAGGTGTGTGCACTCGGATGGCTGCAGTGTACAGCAGGATCCTCGTTTTCCCTAGCAAGAGATGAAACATGAATTATGGAATGTGAAAGCAACAATGCCTCCACTGGTACTGAGAGCGCACCACGTGCAATAGTTCTGCTCCAGTCCTTCAGGAAGCTGCTTTGCTTCCTTGCTGGTGTTTCCTGCTTCTCAGGGGAGACAGGGGTTCCCGAGAGGGCCTTTTCCGTGTGAGCAGCAGCCATGCCACCTCCACCAGGCTCTGAAACCAGACTGAGATGGTGCGATGCCTGGTCTCACTCACACAAAGCTCCTTGTTTGGGCCTTACCAGCTTGTTCCTGTCTTTTTGAAGGATGATGGAGCAGGGTTGGTTACTTGACTCACTGCACTCTTCCCTGTCTCCTCTCACAGCAGCCCAAGCACCTCCACGGCAGCCTTGGTGCCAGTGAGCAGCAGGAGGGAGTTTATCTCCATGAGCAGGGGCTTGGAACTAGACGATTTTTAAGTTCTCTTCCAACCCAAACCATCCTACAATTCTGTGACCTCCAAGCCACGCTGGCTGGGAGCTGGAGAGCAGTGCTTTCCTTGCAGCAGATAGCATCCATGCTCAGCACCCCACCAGATCAGCGACCCGAAGCAATGCTCTCTCTCCACTCTGGTACCTCTGCCCAGCCGATGGGTTAGTTTAGCTGGTAAAGAATTACTTAAAAAATAGTAAAGTTAACATTACTAATGTGGAGAAACAAAGACCTAGCAAACCAAAATACAACTGGTGCCCAGTTGCCTCTTTATCTGGCTGTGTTTTATTTGCACAAGCTGAAGAACTTCATGGTGCCAGGAGGAATGTGATAGAAGCTCTTTGTCTCATAAATTATTTTCACCCGGTCTTCCCCGGGGAGATAGGGCCTGAGAGCAGGAGCTGGCAGCGTGGGTTCTGCTCCCAGCTTTGGCACTGACCTGCTGCATGACCTTGGACAACTCACTTCACCTCCCCTGAGCTTCTGTTTCCCCTCCTCTCCTTTGTCTGCCTTGTTTATTTGGACTGTCAACTCCTAGAGAAAGGAATTCAGCCTCCCTGGCTGCTTGCGGCTTGCAGAGCACGACGGGAGCCCGACCGGCCTCGCTCCTGGGAGGCACTGCAGTAAAAAATTCATCACGGTGACTGAAAACTAGCATTTAGTAAACAACCGCACGTGAGCTTTTAATTATTGAGTGGCATCCATGGATTAGCAGGGCATCTCCGGCGCTTCACAGCTCGGGGGGCGGCGGCGGTGGCTCCTTCCCCTCACCATGGCCACTCACAAGGCCGTGGCCCTCAGCCTGACGGGCACCGCCATCTGCATGGTGGGAGGAGTGGGAAGCATCTGCCGGGGAAAGGAGAGATTCTTGTTGGAGGTGTCGGAGGAGGTGTCGGAGGAGGCTCCTCGCGGAGTCCTCCCCCTCCTGAACATCTGGACAGATAACAGCTCTTCGCAGAAGGATGCACGGAGCACGGCAGGCCTCCTGGGATGGGCAGGGGAGCGTTCGGCCTGGAGCACAGGGCAGGAGGGCTGCGAGAGGCCATGCGGGCTGTGCGGCCCCTGTCCCCTGCAGGTCGGGTGGGGGCGGATGAAACCAAGCCCACCGAAACCCTACGGGGCTGACACTCCATGGGTGAAGCCAGAAGAGCCTTGCTCCCCACACATAGCCTCTTCCAAGCTTTGAAAGCCACATAACCGTGTGGATGGGATAAAAGGCTCATTGTTGCCTCGGAGGCTCTGTAGGTGGCTCTATGCTGGCTTCTCCTCTCAGTGAGTCCCCCCAGTGCTGTCCCTTGGACAAGACGGTGACACAGCAAGGGCACCAGGATGCAGGAACATATTACACATCAGCCCCAGTGATATGGTGGGGTCTGCTGGGAGCAGCACCAGTCCTCCCCACCCCAGCAAAGCATACACAAGCTTCTTCGTTCTCCCCATGCACCAGGTGGCACAAAGCAGGCACAGACACAGAAAGGACTAGCCAAGAGAAGAGACAGCACCTGACCTTAATTCCCTTCTTCCCACCCTAATAGGAGCTTAGAAGAGTCAAGAGAGGGATGAGCAGAGGTGGAAGAGCAACCAGGGGTGAGGAGTCCTGGTACATTGCCATCAAGGGTGCTTAGAGGTCTGTCTTTTGCCATTGGATCCAGCTTGCTGCACACCACACGAAGCAGGTTAAGGGCAGTGGCTGAGTATTCAAAATAAATACGACAAAGTAAGAGAAAAAATCTGTTTTTCAAAGCTCACAGGTTGCTGTTAAGCAGCTGCTCCTTTCCATGGCAGGCGCTGGTGCTCAGAGACCACTGCAGACAGACAGTTGCCAGGGTCTGAAGGGCGAAATTCCTGCGTCTCAGTCTCCAAATTCCTCAAATAAGTCCCTCCAATTTTTATGTTTTCATAAAGACATGGCCTGCTGCCGGGTGACCTGGAAGAGGCATCGCAGTGCTTTGTCAGCACACTCGCCTCACTGCAGAAGCTAGGGACCAAATTGTCTTATTAATCATTTAGAAAGTGGGGAGGGGAAAAGAAAAGTAAAAATAAAAAGCATGGTTCTAGCTAATTGTAAGGGGGAAAAATGAGGTCAGAGTTCATTTTCCTCTCCACTGCCGCTTCACAGTTCACTGGCTGACGAGGAAAAGAAGATAACAAGAGACGGGAGATAGTTCAGGGAACAGCCTCCCTCTCCCAAGGAGAAGTGGGGGAGTTCAGGTTTCTGACACGGATGGAGAGGCGGCCGCAGGGCTTGGTGGAGGGGATGCTGCCAGCTGCTCCAGGAGGGAACGGGGGGTTTTTTGGCACCAGCACATGTGGCGTGCGGGGGTACCATCTCGTTTGGTACCGCCCCATAAACGTACTGACATGGGTGCTCCTCGCAGCTGAGCTGGGAGTTCTCATGCAGAATTTCCATCAGACGCATTCAATGCAAGCTCAGCCTCAGTGGTTATCCTCTCTTTTTCTTTTTTTCTGGTTAAACATCTATATGAAAATATAGATTCAAGGGGAGAGCAGAGTCCCAATACTGTAACACAGGGGCGATGGTGGGGAGAAGCTTGCCAGCCCACCCTTGCCTCCCTCCATCCCCTATGGTCACTCCTGCTACGAGCAGTGAGGGCTGAAGTAAGCGAGACCTCCTCAGGAGCGTGAGATCCAGCACCATTCATTTTATGGGGCCCTCCTGTGAGAGCAAGGGATTTGTTACCCTGACTCCTGCTGGGGAAAGGCTCCCACAGCCAGAATGTGAAATACAATACAGCACGGGCTCTGACATTCAAGCTGGGTTATTTGAGGAGAGTTCGTTACACGGGGCCGACGCAGCACAATCCCAGCAGTAATTATGCGGGCTTGCACCATTCTGACTGGTTAAATGCTAACTCTAGCCTGAAATTACCGAGCTGCAGAGCAAAGTGACTGTGCCGTGGCTGGGTTTAGGGGTGTGGAGGGAAGGAAGGGGGTCAGGAAAAGGAATTGCAACCGGATAATGCTTGTTTAATGAAGGTCCCTGCATGTAGGACGTGCTAGGATAGCCTTAGGAGGTTTGCTTCTGCAAGCATGAGGAGAGGACTATGGCAGGTGGCTTGGGACCTTCTTCGGCAGTGGCACTCACGGTAATTCCGGTGCTAAGACTAGTGTTAAGCTTTCTGCTAAGGAAAATGAAGTGATAGACGATCAACGCAACGTGCACCAAAATCATTAGGATTGTGTTCACAGGGCAGGAGAGTTTCAAGGGGATGTAAGCAGACAGTGCTAGCGAAGTGTCACAGGAATAATGTCTGGGTTGCTACAGGCAAACGGGGCTGTTGGGATTCACATGGGCAGCTTGCCGGCATTCGGTGGTGTCCTTACCAAGCCTAAAACTCCTGGCTGCAGGTCAGTGCTGGTTTTGAAAAGTCATTTCCACTTCTACCAAGGCAGACTCTCTCAGACAGGGAAGCAATGTCTCACTCTTTGATGGTGAAGGGTCTCTGGGTTACAACTGAATTTCTTCTGTGATGTTTTTAGTAGCACATTGGAAAACAAGGATATGCACGTTGAACACCAAGCACAGCTGCTCAGAAGGAGCAGGAGCCCTTTATAGAGCATCTTCCACCTGAAAGGTGCAGAGACATCTTGGCAGACACACAGGTAGCCTGCAGAGCCAAAATGCTTCCGAGGAAGTGATGAGCTGAGCTGACTCCTGAACTTGCTCCCTGGCTGGTTGTACACAGGTGTTGGCCAACACCTTGGGAAAGCTCTGGTGAAAGGGAAGTGGAAAGTCCCATGTACAGCTACCATCACTTCTACAACTCGTGATTTCCCAGCACATGCCTCCATCTTCCTGCATCTTTGCTTTTCTTCCCTTCACCCTGAGTTGGGAATGCAATAAGAAGGAAAAAAGAGAAGGAGAGTTGGTCAAAGCACAGACCTGAAGGCTCATTGAGAAGGCTCTGTCTGCGGTGAGATCAAGGCAATGTGCTTTAACAGAGCAGGGATTACAGGCTCCTTGTACCTGCTCTGGATGCCAACAGTTATTCAGCAGGCTGTACTATAAAGGTCAAGCTGGGTGACCAGAAGAGCCTGGGGGTCTGTGTCTGTACCACCCCTCGTGCCATTTGGCCTCAGGACAGCTGTCTGGAATGTGTTGCCAAAAGGTGGGCTCAAAACCAAGGTCCTGAAAGGCTTTTTCTTTCTCAGCTGAGCATGTGCAGAGCAGGCAGAGATCAGAGAGGGCATGTGAGGTGTTGCTATCTCCCATGAGAGACCAGCCCATCTCCCAAAGGCCACACGCTGGAAGGTGCCCATCGGCTTTGCAGCTCTGGGGGCTGAGCAGGTAACAGGCAGGTGGGTCATTTTGGCCAGACACCAGCTAAATGTGGACGACCCCCAGCACAGCCAGTTCCACCAGGCTCTAAAACACAAAATACCTTCCAAACCATCCTGAAACAGCAAGGCACATGAGAAGGAACAGTGTGTAACTATTTGCGATGCGAGGGCTGAGCAGCACATTATTCACATCTCCAAAGACCACTTCCCCCAGGCCTTCTGGACAGACAGCCCATCCCTGTCCTTCCCAACCCTTTTTTTTGTATTCCCATAATGCAGGATAATTCCCAATTGCTTTTGCCATGCAAGTAACAACATGTCACTTTTTCTTTTCTCCCCCACCCCCCTTTTTTTTTTCTGGCTGGGACATCAATAAGGACCTTTCTGCATTTAGATGTGAAGGAAGAGAAGGAAAACAGTCTTGTTTTCGATAAGGCAGGGTCTCTTCCTCCGTTGCTCAACCGCCCATTTGCACAAGGCTTTCTGGCCCCGCCGTATCACGTTTCCCTGGAGAGTTACCATCGACATGGGGAGGCGAGGCAGTCTTGGAAGGTAGCCTGAGGATAACAGGCGTTATAAAGAGGAATTTTTTTCCCTGCTGTTTTTGTTTGTTTTACCACAGAGGCTCAGAGGAGCTGGCCAAGAGCCTCACACAGCAGGTGCTGCCTGGGAATGCAAGGGGAGCAAAATTCCTACTAAATGGAAGCATTATTTGACACCACCGCCTTTCGCAATCTTTTTCTTTTGTTTCAGACAAACTCCAAGGCCTCCTGGGCTTTGTGGTCAAAGCTGCGTTGGACTCTTCTGCAGGGGAGGAAAGGGAAGTAGTAAGGGTGTCCCCAAACACGCCAAAGACTTGGGTGACAGAGACTGAGCCTTCTGGAAACAATACTGCTGGGTTCCCACAGAAGTAGCAAGAAGGCCAAGAAAAAAAAATAAAATCCCTTTTGGCTCCCTCGCAGCAGTTTTTTATCCATTTTTTAAAAATTATTATTTTTTGAAGAGGAGGTTGAGCCTGCACACCCACACCAAAATGCTTTCAACATTTGGAGACCTCTGAGCCTAGATCCGCAGCAGTGGGTCGCAGCTCTTCTTGGCTATTTCTCCCCCATGGCTGTTGCAAGACTAGAAGAGAAAGCAAGCATGGCCTGGGGGAAGCAAACAAATTCCTCCCTTCACCAGAGGCTTCCCCTGTGGCTGAAACCCTCAGCTCTTCTCTTTCACTTTTGTACACCAGCTCCCCGCCTGTAAAACTGGTAGGAGCCGTGTGGGGATCATATATTAGCAGCATGGGACATGCAACTATTTCATAAGTGGTGGATCTGCAGAAATAGCTAGCAAGGAGGAGGTCAGAATTTTCCAGAAATGACAGGCTTTGCCCCGGACTTCAAGTCCTGTCCGGTTTCACAGGCAGGCTGCCTCTGTCCGAGTGCTCTCCTCCCACCAGCAAAAGCAGGGGCTCAAGCAAAGCCTGGTTTTTCAGAGCCTCGGGTTTGGGTACCCTCAGTTCATGAAATGAACCTACAGGAGAGCCTGGAGACAGCTCGTTTCAGGAAGCGTGTGAGCATGAAATGAAAGCCAGGAGTGCTACAGCACCATGGCTAGGTGCTACCTGTGTTTTTGCCTGCCAGCGCGCACCTGCTGCATCCCTCGCCCGAGCAGCAGCTGTAAACTGTTTCCACCGCCTCTGCTTTCAGGCTGATAGGTCTGCGTGGAGCAGACCACGCTTTCCGCAAGGATACAGTGAGGAGATGGTTGCAGCCCTGAGCCTGGCTCTCCAAATGAGAATATCTGGATGTAAGCACCCCATACAGCTGGCTCGCCTAGGCCAGGTGATGCAGAGCTGCGGGTGCTTCCCAGGCTGACCTCTTAGCGGGGAGCCCAACAGCATCAGCCAAGAGATGCCAACTCAGGTCCTTCCTTTGCCCCCAGAGGCTTGAAGCCACACCTTCTGTTCCTTGGGAGAAAGAAGGGGATTTGAACGGAGGAACCCAATGCAAGTTTGTCAGTGAAATTCTGCAGCACAAGGGTGCTTTCTTGTGTGTCAAAGTCATAAGCTCCTTGGTGGGGAAGGACTCAAAAGTCACTCCCTCCCTTGCTGTCTCAGGCTGGCCACTTTTCCTTTCCACCTTGAGGAAATCCCATTAGAAGTCAGCCTCTGGACATCTGTTACGTGAGGAACGCCAGGGGCTTCCCCTCCAGCTCTGATTGCCACCGGTGTGTATACAAAATAAGCCTGGTAATGCCAAATCCTCCTGGGTGCCTCTGCCCCGCATCACCTATTCGCATCACTCTTCTTGGCACTGCTTGCCATTCATGGATGCAGAAACAGGCAGTCATGAAAAAGCATCTGCCTGTGAATGGAGATGGGAGGAATAAGTGGGTGGCTGCCTATCTAACCACTCTTTGCAAAGCTAGCATAATAAGTTTTACTGGTGAAGTCGGAGTGATTATCTGCATGTCAAAAGGCCAATGATAAATACACATGCTTCAGATGTTAACACCTAATCTAGCTCAAAAGCATCCTTCATCGGAGGTGGTGGAAACCTGTGCCTTGAGGTGGTGGTTACTGGCAGAGGCACGCAGTCATGGCACGTATTCAGGGACAAATGGAGGATATTTTTTCTTGGATTTCATATACTGTAAAAGATGGAGAAATCAATGTGAGAGAAACATTTGCTTCCTCCCAGCTCTGCTGCTGTTATTTATTAAGCGCATTAAAAATAACGAATCCCAACGGATTCCAATAGATGGAGAGGAGAAAGTCATAGAGTTCAGAAAAATTAAATTGAAACGAGCCTCTTTCAGAAGGCCATTGATGTAGCATTAAAATGTCTGCCCATTCAGAAAGAAGGAAGGATAACACTGGGAAAAAAAAGAAAAAAGGAAAAAAAAAAGAATTAAAAAAAAAAGAAGAAAGAAAAAAAGCTTCTGGTGTAAATTGTCAATGGTGAGAAAAGTCTGTCCTTCACACATAGCCAGAAGGACAAATGGTGACAATGATCAAGCCCTTTTGGATCAGGAGTCCCAGAGAATGGTATAGCTGCTGAAAACCAGAAAAGATGCAGAATAAGATTGCACAACTAATTTCAAAGTTGGCACACGTCTTCTTGGTGTGAGAGACAGATCTAGCTCCATCTGCATGTCAGAATGGGATGGGGAGAGAGTAATGCCATACAGTGCGCGTGTACAGAAAGATGGGTGAGCCCTTTGGCAAGGCAAGTCACTACCCTTGTTTCAGCAAGAAATGTCAGTTTGTGTTTCACATCAGCAAATTCAATCAGCAAGTTCAATTTCTGTTCATTTTTAAAATGAAAGTATTCTGAACAATATTTTTTAAAATATCCCAAGTTCTCACAACAACATTTTCTTAAAGGCAAATTTCTGTTTTCTAATATGGAGTGAATGTCCTCTGTGTTACTTAGGAAGAAATAATAACACAAACACTGGTGCAATAAAATAGAATAAAATAGAATAAATGAAATAAAATAAAATAAAAATAAAAATAAAATAAAATAAAATAAAATAAAAATAAAATAGCAAAAACTAGTTGACTAAAGTTGACTAACAAATACTTTAGATAGATTGGTCTTTTGTCCAGATGACGGGCAAAAACCCTTCAAAGTTTGAGGACTGTAGCTTGCCAGGCAGTGCTGATCAGTTATAAAGTGGGAGAAGATGAAGAACTGACAGCTAGATGGGAAGCCAAACAAAAATACATTAGAAACAAGGCACATTTAATTACTGTGAGCTTCTAAATCAAGTAAGGTGGTGAGTCTCCAGCTTTTGATATGTTCATATCCCCTTATCTCAGTATGTCTGGAGCTGGATGTTTTTCTGGAAGATGCAGCAAAACTACTGGGCTCAATACTGGGCTAACTGGCTGCAATTGAATGGCTTTGAAATATAGGAAGTCATACCAGATGTTCTCATGGTTTCTTCTGGCCTTAAACTCTGTGAATCTATGAATGAGTTTCTGAATCTGTGAAATCCCAAATCCTAAGAATACAAACATATGAGTGGAGTTATATTTCTGGCCTCCAGATCAGAAGAAAGATATTGAATGTGCATTGTTGCGATAAATCAAAGAAGCAGCTGAATCTGAGCTGTAATAAAAGTTGACTGCAGATCTTTGTGCAGAAATTGGTCATATGTCATGTGAGGACAAGGTTCAGAGAAGTGATTTCTCAACATCTGCAATGATTGCTTTTTGGAACAGCCCCTTCCAAGCTCCACTGTGGTGGAGATCCTCCTCCAGACTGGGTCCTAAATGCCACACAGGAGCTCGTTTGACAAGTGACGATCAATGAGGCACTGAGCGCTGCTGACCACACTGTAATTGAGATGGGCATCCCTGCCATGAAAACCAGTAGTGAGACATTCAAGCGGAGAGAAAGGGTTTTTGTTTTGCTGGGCTCTTTTCAAGGGAAGCTCATCAAAACTGAGGAAATTGAAATCCATAGTCAGCAAGAAACCAAGCCATGGTATGGGCATAGTCACACCAAGCATCTGTCCAACCGCTCTCCTCCTCTCTCCTTTCCCCCAAAAAAGGAAGAGCCGCAACAACAACAACAACAACATGAATTATGACACTTTTGTATGGTTTAATAGCATTTTTAAGTAATCTGATTTGTTTCAAGATGAAGTCTTGCCTGTGGCCCAGAACCGGATTCAGGCAACCATGAGTTTGAGGCTCACTACTCAAATGCATCCTTGCCAAGCTCTGAGCAGCTCATTTTCCAGACTTTCTCAGCCATGTCTCTGGCTGGAGAAGTCACTGAAGCAGGCAGGAGCCACCCAGGACACCGTAATATGATTTATAAGAGGGTTGGTTGGCCACCACACTGCAAACCTCCCTTCTCCACATATGAGGGTGCTGAAACCTGGTGTGGTGGGCACATCTAGACAGCTGCTTTAAAGCAAACCTGGAACTGGACACCTCGTTCGAATGAAATCACCAGGAAAAAAGCATGCACCAACAAAACCCTCCAGGGAAGCACCCTCGTTATATAACGCCGAGCTACACGCACCCTGCGGAGCGCTGTGTGCCACTTGCAGAGGGCCCGCTGATGCTCCGACGCCACCGCCAATGTCACGCAACGCTGCGTGACAGAACGAGCACGGCAATGTTACCAAGCAGCACGTAATGCCCATGACAGTGGAACTAATGCAGAGGCGATTGCCTTTACATTATTCAACGCTTCCAATTGCTCTCAGTTTTAAGTGGCTATATGATGTAATAATATATAAATACTGTAATAGGGGGGTTATTTATAGCCATCCTCAGTGTCACCGCTGGAAGTATTAATGTGTTTTTCCCACGCTATGTTCATTGACTGCAGTAGAGCAACCCATTTTCAAGGGATTGTGTCAAAAGAGTGTTTAAGCCATTCCTCAGTTGCAGGAACAGGTGAATGGTTAATGTAGCAGGCAAAGTAATCACCTTGTAATATGGGAATCAAAAAAAAAAAAAAAGGTGAAGGTGATGAGAGGACATGCTTCAAATGGAAAAGGAGGGTTAGAGCGTCTCGAAAGCCAGAAAGAGCTTCCCAGGCTGGAGCCCAAAGGGCTCCCAGAGCAGCACAAGCGTGCAGCTCCCAAATCTCAGTTAATCCATGAGCGTTGAGGGGGGAGCAATTAAACCTTGGGGCTGCATCAAACACAGGAGCAAAGGAGCGAAGGCAGGTTCGGGTCTCAGAAATCTGGAGTGACGCCGTTCGCACTGTGGGAGTCGCTCCGGATTTCTAATGGCATTGGCCTTAATTGAGCTGGCATTCCTGTGTGATCCTATTCAACCCTCGGCTTTTCCCCTGCGTGGGGAATGAGCTTTCCCTGCCTGTGAATCCACCAGCACATGTGGCTCATCGATCCTCACAGAGTGTATCACGGCTCTCCGTTAAACGCTCCGTGAGTGGTGAAGCCATGGGGAGACTTGTAGGGATGTGTCAAAGCTTCTCCACCCAAATTAGGACTTTCCCCATTCATCTTTCGTACAATTTGCTGATCTGAGGACACGAAAACCCGCATGGGTTTTTAGCGTGAGATCGAGCAAGATGTGGGACATGGCTTTTTGTGCAAGAGGACAGCAGGAGGGGCTGTACCTTCCTCTGCGGCACTGGTGTGCTGCAGAGAAGCGCAAGAAACTGCCTTTTTTCCCCGTTTCACAACAAACAGAGCTGCACTGTAAACAGCATTCATCACACAGGGAGTTCCACTTAGAACTGGGTGAACACTAGAAAAATGCTGTTTACAAGTACTCCCACGAATAAAAACCATGAGTTTATTTTGGCAGCAGCAGTGATTCTCCTAGTGATTGCCGCTGGCCAGCGATCAGGCAGGTACAACAACATTTGCTGAAATATTCGCGGGATGGGGTTGTTGTGCAGATACTTGTGCAAATATGAACCATCCGACAAATGCTCGTGCAAATCTGTGTCCATGTGTCTGTGAACAGAGGGGCTTGCACGACAGCTTCGAGAGCTGGTTGTGGGTCTGGGACTGCTTGAATCAAAGTGGAGAAGCAATGCCATGTGGTAGAGGCAAACCGTGGCACACGCTTCAGATCACCAAGAGAGCACAAATTAAAAAAAAGGCAAATATCAAATACTTGAAGTGTGGTCAGGCTGTGTGGTTTACAAGCAACCCCAAGATGTAGAAATGGCTGCAGAAACCATGCGTGCACTTGCTGAATGTCAGCCCCCTTCGTCAAGATCCTGCAGCCTTGCAAGCAGAGGCCCAAGCTCAACAAGGTTTTCTCAGATATGATTAAAATTAGCGAGTGTGTAAATGTCTTGGTGAGGGGGGATTCCAGCTGCATGGCTCATGGCGTTAGGTGAGTGGTCATCCAGCTGCATGTCCTCGGGCCCAACGTGTGAAGCAGAGGGACTGGTACTGAAGGAATGAGGGATGGTGATGGTGTGGAAGGGCAGAGCGATGGCAGAGCTGCATGGTGGGGAGCTGCACCTATGGACTCACCTTCAGAAGGTGGTAGCCACAGGCAGGGACCCGGGGCAGGGTCTGGGAGGTGAAAACAAACCTGGGGGTCCCTGCGCTAAGGCTTTTAACCCCCAGTCGTGCATCCCCCGATGCAGCCGGAGAGTTAACCGTGTGTTGGCTGCACCCGGTGCAGCAGCATGTGAAAGCAATTGGGATGGCTGGAAAGACTTGGGTTCTGTTTTGTTTGCGTTGTTCATTTCCTACAAATGCAATTACCAAGGGATAAATTAAATTAGGTTGTAACGTTATTTTGAACATCTTTTCTGTTTTGCTTTACTTCAGATTTTCTGAGAGGCCAGTGTTTACAGTTGAAAATACAACTTGGCAGAAGTACAATCAGGAGTGAGCAACACGTACCACAAACAAAACCATTAAGACCGTTTAGTAAATTTTTGTAAAAGACAATCAAGTGTTACGGGACTAATTTCCCACTTGGTCATCATGGTCTTATGTCAACATTAACACCACTGGCTTCAGCTGAGCCCTACAGGCACAAGGCTTGTGTGATGGGCTGGAAAACTGGCCCACTTTATGATTATGTATATCGTATTATTTAAAGGACAAAGAAGCAGCTCCCAGGGGTAAGCACCCTGAAGTCTCTGAAAACAACCCTTTTCCCTGGGAAACCAAAGGCAGAGCAGGTGTTGGAGCCAGGTACCCCCAGCCGTTGCTGGGCACGGCACGGCCACCAGCAATGCTCTTTTTTGGCTGGATGTGTAGATCAGGACAGGATGAACACTGGAGAATGGATGGATGAGGAGAGAGAGGTGTGTCATCCTCCCTACGCACATCATCTCCAAGCTACCAATACCTTCTAAATCCTTAATGTTTCTCCAGAATATTTAAAATATTCCTGGCAGACTAGGAACTAATTCCAATGGTTCCCAAACCAGTAATTATATGCATATATATATATAATCTATACATATATACTTATATATATATAAAAGAAAAGGCAGAAGGTGATTTTTACAAGGTTGAGCAGAGGGACATTATTTTTTTCCCTGTTTTCAGTTTTTTTAGAAGAGGGATTTTATTGGAAATGCTGCATTGGCCACTAGGATGAGTAAAACTGTTTGAGAGACAAAAAAGTTTGTGAATATTTCAGGGTAATTACTAACAGTTAGTCCCAGAACCAGAGGAGAAAAAATGAAAAAATAGAAGAAAAAAAAAAAAGGGTGGGGGAGAAAAAGGAAAAAAAAAGAAAAAGAAAGAAAAGAACTAGAGAGAACAGCTTTCGCCTGTTACTGATTTCCTTTTTGGTTACAGGGGCCATTGTTTGTTTTAATGACAGGAAAAGAGAGCTGTCAGAAGACATTTGCATAGTGCAAATAGGGTCACAAGTCAGAGGGAATGTGTAGATTAGTTAGCATGGAGCAGGCAGCCATCGGTGTGCAAATGCAAGAATGGGATTTTTTTTTTCCTGGAATATAGTGAAAAGCTGATAGTTTTTCCACATGCCATTGAGGAGTTGAGCAAATTTCAGGGAGAAGAGTGTCCCTGCTTCCTCCTTGCAGCGGGGTCGGGCAGGCTCTCGTTAAAGCGTTGCTGTTTGTTTATTTTCATAGCTGCGTGCTTAAGATGCATTCTTTGAAAATGTAGCTGATACGTCTGTTTGTATAGACTGCGCTGCTGGTGAGTTAGACCAGGGGTTTGTGTTCATTTGGGAAAAGAGAAAGAATCCTGGCCATCAGAAATGTTTACTATATCAGGAAATGAATTCACTACTTGAGGGTTCCAGTGGACATAAAACAAAAATTAAAACAAGAGCCTTGTATAAACCCACTTTGTATTGTCTCCTCCATAAACAGCCCCATACGTGACAAAGCTCAGAGCGAGCGAGAGAGGTAGTTTTATTGGGGCATGTGGAGGGAAGTTAATTGCTGTTGTGTTTTGATTTTTTTTGCACATGTTGGTGAGTTCGAAGCGAAATCTGGTCTTCTTTTCTTCCTCCCGTTCCAGGGAGAGCTGAGCCTTCACTGAGAAATAACACTAGGCAAAATGACTTCAAGCTGTCACCATTACACAACCTAAACTTTATTTCTTCATTAATGCATTACAGAGCAAAAAAACAATGAGAGCATTCCTCTGGAATGTGTGTTTACTGAGCACAAAATGATATGTTTACTGAAATAGCAGTTGCTGCCGGGTTACCCACTGGGAGAGAGCTTTCTCTTTCCGCACCGGTCCGGGACCCCGGTGCCGCTCTGCTCCTCAGCCTCCGGTGCCGGAGACGTCCCCATGCAAGGAGAGGTTTTGGGAGATGTCCCCCATGCTCCCACAGGGAAAAAGCAGTGGCGATGCCGAGCCGGGGCACCTTTCTGCTGGGAAGGAGGAAAGGGGAAAAAGGAGGGAGACTTGAAGTCATCAAATCAGGGAAGAAGCATGAGTCAGAGAAGGGGCTGACCCCAGCATCCCGGGTGGGCAGCGGCACTCATTCTCGCGCAGGAGCAGGAGGATGCTCAGGTGGTGGTGGCACGAGGGTGAGGGATGGGTGCCACCAGCTACCGAAGGCACCCGTAGGAAGGGAAAGGAAGAGAAGGGAAGGGAAGAGTCCGTTTCCCTCCCACCCCCTCCACGTCGCCCCTCCCGAAACCAGGGTGGAGGCAGTGCCCGAGGGCTGGAATTGCAGCTCCTGGGTACGCAGAAGCAGTGCTGGGGGAAAAATGCCATGGGAGGAAGGGTGGGAGGGCTGGCGGCGTCCTTTGTGGTCACAACAATGAAAACATCATTCCTGACAGCCGGGATGTGATGGGCACGTTGCAAACACCCCAAAGAACAACAGCCAGGGGAGGGAAGAAAGGGAGGCAGAAAAACAAAGGGAAATAAAGCTGGTGATGGAGCTTCCTCCTCGCTCCCCAAAGTCGAAGCAGACCACGTGTCCGTCGGTGCGTGCATGCACACACAGGTGCGCGTGCACGTGTATGCGCACTGATGCATCCAGCCTCTGAAATTCAAAGGAAACAAAGGGTGTTTTTTTTCTCTCTTTATTCCACCAAGATTCAGACAGCAAAAACAGTAATTAAGGAGCTTGTGCTCAGCACAACTGCCAAGCAGACATCAGGTTGGCCACGGCGCTGTTTGGTGTGGATATGGCTCTCCAGTGATTCATAACCAGCCCGATCAGAACAGGGTTTATCGGTGCCCCAACCAACAAAAACACAACTGCAATGTTTTCTGTTCATTCCCTTCTCCTTTAAAGAGAAATACACACACACACACCGAGGAAAAACAAAACCAGAGAGTGCTTTCTAACCTGGTACAGCATATTACACTAATTAAGGGATGCTGTTACTCATGCATCATTCACAACCCTGCCAAAACTGGGAACAAACAGTCCCTACAATCTGGATAGGACTGTCTGAGCTGAACTTTGCAGAGCTTTCTGATCTGAAAAAGCCCAAGTAGGAAACATCCTTCCCCCCACTAACTCCCGGCAGCTTGCAGTGCTGGGGCAGATGCTGCAGCAATGATGGAGAAGAGGGACGTGGAAATGCAATCAGAGAAATCAAACTGCAGAAATCAAGAAATCAGAGAAATAAAGCAGACGGGCTGGCAGTGACCTGTCTGCTGCGCATGCTTGGGGGGGGCTCCCAGCAGTGTTAAGCAGCCCATTCTGCCTCTACTTGAGGCAAAAGTGCTATTATGGGAGGCTTCAGACATGCAGTGTACCTCCATGTCCTACCAAAGCGTCCTGCTGGCCAGCAGGTAAGGGCTGCACCATGGGTTGTCCCAGCATGGTCATCCCAGCAATGAAAACATACACAGAAAGAAAACATACACAGTTTTCTTAAATTCCTGTCATTAACAAATCTGTCAAAGGAAGTTGAAGCCCCAGATCAGAGATGATGACTCAAGTCTCAAAATCATTCTCCTTTTCTTTCTTATCTGCCATCTTACATTTGGCTGCCTGAAGGCTGATACTTAGTCAGAGACAGTGGGTGCAGGAGTTTATAGCAAGGTAAAATTCCCCGTGGATGGAGAATGGGGCTTGTGTTTGCTCAAGAGCCCCTCCTGCTCTTGGTTTGCAGGTAAACCATAAATGGAAGAGAAAGCTTGGGAAGTCTGCGTGGTTGTCATCTCAGGAAATGTAATAGAAATTGTTTTATGAGGGGAAAAGATCCCGTAAGCGTCTTGCCTCTTCATCAGGCCGCTCAATCCACCAGCTTCAGAATGCTTTTGTCTCTGGTTCCCCTCCCCTGCCACAGGCCCGGTGATGCAGAAGGCATCCTTGTGACACAGGAGGTGACATGACGTGGCCTGGCCTACTGACAGCGGTTCATGGCCGGGACAAGGGTCAGGAGCTGAAGCACTTGGATGTGCTCAGACTGAAAGCCACGTGTGGGGTTTCTGGGGTTGCTCATGGCCGTGTACCACCACAGCCCTCGTGACGAAGGGCTCCTGCGGTGACCCTGGGGCTGAAGGCGCATCCTGCTGGGCCGGGACCCCTATCCCACCTCGTCAAACGAGCAGAGCGCTGGGTCAGTTTGGGCTGGTTTGCAGATTTATACCTCCCTGAGCCTTACCCCCATTGTGTTCCTGTAACAGGGGTTAGAGAGGCAGCCAGGGAAGCCCATCGAGGTGTCTCCGGACACGGCTGCGAGGGCCCAGGGACACGTGCTATTTGTGTTCATGCCACGGGTGCGTCTCAGCACCGTGCTGAGAAGGATTGACAGGAGTTGCAGAAAGGCTGAGTAAAATTTTCCAAAATACCTAAGCGGAGTAGAAGCCTCCCGTCCTATTTTTAAAATGTGACTAAAGCACGTGAGGCCCAGAGCCTTAAAGGTGCCTCTGCAGAGAGCTTGCCTGGAGCCGGGGGGCGGCAGGCACCTCACCGGGCTCAGCTCCTCCGTCCGTGGTCCCAGCCATGGTTCCTCTGTTTTTTTCTCCCTTCTTTTCTTGATTCAGGTGCCACTGCCAAGAGGTGGCTTGTCTCCAGCCTGGCCAGCTTCCAGGCTGGGTGGCAAGGTGACTTTACCGATGGCTTGTCTGAAGCCACCAGTTTGGCGTGGCCTGAAATATCTCAGGTGGCTTCCACAACACCAAACTGCCACCTGTTTATTGCTGCTGATTATCGTAATGACAAAGGCAGGTGGCTGGGGCAGGCAAAAGGGGACTGGCAAGGAGATGGGAGAAGTCAAAAAGGTCAAAAAGCGGTTATTTTAGCTGCCGGCTTTGTGCGATTTGGGAAGCAAGGGACTGTTTGCGTTAGATGTAGCGTGCATGGGTTTCAGCTGCAACAGCACAGTCTTCCCACTCTATGTTTTTGCAAAACTTTCTGCCTATTTGTAGCACCTCCTGCTGTATTGCTCACACCAGCCCTTGCCCAAGAAAGATACCGGAGCCATACGTCGGAGCCGTATGTCTCATCGGCGCAGCAAGCCTCAAGCAGAAGCTATTGCCAGAGGCAGAAATACTCTCATGGATGCAGCCAGTAGAACAGGTGGAAATTTTCCAAATCGGTTTTTGCAGAGGGAACTTTTTTCCCCGTGAAAAATGTGGAGGGAATGAAGGGAAGGGTTGGTAACAGCTTTTATGGCATGTCCTTCCCCTTCTAACTTCTAATTGTCTTTCCTATCTTATGACACCCTTGCAGAGATCCGGGTCTCTTGCTGATGCCAAGGCAGGAATAGCAAGGAACCAAATACTGTGACCCAAAGCTTCTTCTTGTCAGTGCCCTGGTACAAATAAATGTAGACACCAGGCCATGCTCCTAGAGTTTCTCCTGCAGCACAGGAGCCCTTCTGGCCTCTCTTGAGCCTGTACATGAGTAGGACAAAGCAGAGCCTTGACCTTCGGGGTTGTCTTCTGGCACCAGTCACCTGCCGAGCCCCAGGGGCCACCGCGCATCCCCTGGGCTCCAACAGACTCTTCCCCTCCCGCATGAAGCAGCGCTGGCCCCCGTGCCAGGCAGGCCACAACTGCTCAGATGAGCGCCTTTGATAAATGAACACCCTCCCACTTCCCTGCTGCATGGAGCAGATAGCCGCAAGCCAAGGCCATTACTCAGAGTATCATCAGGTGTGTAGCTGTATCCTGCGCACTCCGAATTGGCAGGGAGACGGCGATTGGAAGGAAGCTGAAGCCAAAAGGGCTGTGGCACCTGGCCAGCTCCGCCGTCGATTTTAAAGCTGATTCTGCTTTTCCTCCAGCGGAGCAAAACAACCATATTTTTCATTTTGCAAAGGACAAAGCTCAACGGGGCTTTTTGCTTTTTTTTTTTTTTCCTTCTTCTTCCTTTTTTTTTTTTTTTTTGCTTTTGCTAGGAATTTATTGAACGATGTTACATTATTCTTCTTGCTGTCAGGAAACAGGCTGACTCCCCTCCCAAGTAGTAAAGTTTGGCTACTGAGCAATCAGGCTGCATGGGGCTTTTTGGCCACTGGTGAGGCTACTGTCTTAGCTGGTGGCCTGTGGACGTCTTTCAAACGCTTGGCATCAAAGACCTTTGGCATCGGAGTTTCCCTATCAATGGGCAGCAAGCGGGTAGCACAGCTCGTGGGCCCAAGAAGAGCAGAACCCTGCAGCTGTGCAATGTCTAATGAAGCATCTGGTTTGCTTTACGCTCTATGTGCACTGCATGTCATCCTGGGAGAGCAGCCCTGAGCCGCTTGGGACGCGGGATGCATGGTCCAGGGCCATCAGGGAAGGTCCCCCTGCACCCAATTCCCTGGGCGAGCTGAGGAATCCAAACCCCTGGTTATCCATCCTCACTGTGCACCTGAGCAATCCACCATCATCTATGCCAAAAACCTGGCACTTGGCCATCCCCAGACATCCTATTCCTGTGCTGGAGCAGGTCTCAATCGGGGGAAACTTCTCTGGCCATGGAGAAATGGGAGAGAGCAAGAGAGCTGCAGTTTCCCCGCTTCGCTGTTCCATTATTCATTGTTAGCCTCCCCTCGGGCCGCCCTGAACAATTTCCTTCCCCTCCCCTCCATGTACACCCTTCAAATGGTTTTAGAATACGGCACTGAAAAATAAAGTTTTTTTTTTTTTTAAAAAAAAAGAAAACCCAAGGCATTGAAAACATTCAAATATATTGCTCGGCTCTTTCCTCCCTGCACCATTGTCTTAGGAGGGCTGGCGCGGGACCAGACTTCTTTCTTATTACCAATCTTAACTACTCCACTGGGCATCGAAAAATAAAGCCCTATAAAAGTCACTAATTAAATAAGTTCTCCCATCTGACCTAATACAAGCAACATGGGAGGTTGCACGATTTTTATTTTATTTTATTTTCTTCCCCTCTCTTTTGTCAAGCCCACCCTTCTGATGGGGATTCGTTGTTTTGCTGGTAAGGGAGAGGGATTTCAAGGTCACAGAATGAATAAATGATGATAATGCGCGGCCGCAGGGAGGAGCGGGCACAGCAGACACTTGGAGAGCGACCGAGCGAGCGTGGCGGGGGCCCGGGGACTCGGCTGCCTCCCCCGGCCGCATCCTGGGGGGGTGAAATGGGGCTGGGGTCCCCCCTCCCCGCGGTGGCTGCAGGGGCTCTCAGCATCACTGCTGTTGTTCGCCTCGCAGCAAAAAGCACTGGGGCTCCCACTGACACCAGGGCGGCCCCTTCTTCAACAACATCATCGTTATTTAAAGATAATAGTAATAATATCAATAATAATAATAGCAATAATAATAATAGCAATAATAATAATAATAATATAATTTTTGCAACTCGCAGTTATCTCACACCCCTCCCCGCCTCTGCGGGGCTCCCCGGCTCTGAACTCCACAGGGTGTGTGCCTACCCGAAAACAGGCAAGACGGAAAATTAGCGGCTGGGTTTCCTGTTATTCTCGCAAATTTCTGATGGGTTCGTGCAGTCAGATATTTCGCTCCCTCCCTTCCCACCACCCAGCCTCCTTGGGCACCCATCTGGGCGAGCCCACAAGTGAGAGGAGTTGGGCGGTCTCAGCCCGCTGCCCCACTGGAGGGCAGGTGATGGGTGCAATCATGTCTCACACTGTCATTCTGCCCCCGATCCCCAGATCATCAGCACTGCTTTATAATAAACCCCTTGTTTTATTTAGGGATGAGCCCTTAAGCACAGCAGCAACCTCAGCAACGCAGTGCTGGGCCATTGCAAGCCCATCCCCGTCCCCATCCCTTGGCTGTTTGGGTCTGCTCCAAATCCAAGGAGAGAGAAAAAGGATGAAAATGCAAAATTCCCAATTCCAGATTGGCTCCCCAACATCTGTGTGCTGTATTCAACACAACAACCCCAGCGTGGGTTGCTCCATAGCCCTACCCACAAGTCTGAGGCACCTGACAGGTGACAGGTAGCCCTGGATTTCCAGAGAAGATTGCATTTTACATGCTTTTTTTTTTCCTCTTTATTTTCTTTTCTCCCGACTCCTCTGTAATAAGACCGCCTCTTGCTGCAGCATCCCAGGGGTTTTCTAATAACAGGAAGCCAGGGAAGCTGCACGCTGCCCGCCCTGGCCCCAGCCGCGTGTGGAAAGAGGTGTGGCTGCCTCCAATTTCGAGGAACAGCACCGTCAGGGGGGGCCTCGCTCTCACCTTCCTTAGTCCTCGGGCTGCTTTTCACCTGCTCCTGCACTATTTTATTTTTTATTTTATTTTGTTTTGTTTTGTTTTGTTTTATTTTATTTTATTTTATTTTATTTTATTTTATTTTATTTTATTTTATTCTTTACATTCTAAATAACCAAAGCGATTGCAACTGAGAACGGACTCCTGCAGAGAAAGAAAACTCAGCGCATCCCTGCCACATTTTGGGACTGATGCAAATGGTTGGAGTGTGCACCATCAGGGGATTTCCCAACTTTCTTCCCCTTTTATTGCCAGGGGAAGGCAGTGCAGGGCATGTACCGAAGTGAAGGCTGGGTCTGCCTGGCTGTAAAAGCTCTCGGCTGCTGCTCCTGCCTCTGCATGCCAGCAGAGCGAGGCAGCACAGACCTCTGGGGACACTCCTGACCGCCCCGATTTAGCTTATTCTAGGCCATGCTGAGAATTATTACCTAGAGGAGTCTGCCTCTCTTCCCTCTTCACCGAGACTAGCTTTTCTTATTTTAGCTTGGTGCTGTGCTTTCCCCCAACAGGGCTCTTCAGGCTGCTCCTGCGCCCTGGCTAGGATGCAGAACCAGCAGCTGAGAGGGGACTGCGGCAGCAATGGTGGCAGCCTTGCCAGGCTGTTTTCCTACTAAAACCTCCCAAAATACAGTCCCTGGAGCAGGGGTCACAAAAAGCCACGCAGCACACGCTGGTCGTGGCTCCATCCTTGTTTGTCCTCTGCAAATTGGCACGATGGCCCAGCAAACCTGAGCAGCAGCACAGAGCAAGCAGGCTGGTGGCTCAATCCATAGAAAGACATCAAACGATTTGGTTTTCAGATTTTCCAGCAAATGCCCTCTGGCTGTTCGCATTATGCGAGTATTCCTGCATACTTGTTTATTAACGAGAACCCCGTGGAAATGACAAACCATAAACAAATGCAGGAGAATGTCCCTAGAACAATTAAATTTGCTTTGCACCAGCTTGTGGCCTGGAAAAACAGCCCTGAATTGGGCTCATGTCAATCTAGTCATGAGACAAATATGTTGTGTGACTTGGCTTAAGTGACCAGGCTCTTAGCTCGCTTTCCACACGGTCGTGAGCGCTTTCAGATAAGTTTCAATGCAGTTGACACATCAAGACAAGTTGCATTATTTTTCTGTGCATCATCTGTACTGTAAAGGCTTCCTACCTCATGTGTCTTGTGTTGCAAGTATGGAGGAGGAAAACATCAGAGATACCTGCCCAGGGCCCTTGGGAGCTGATTTCCAGCAAATAAACTGTGGAGCAAGAGTTTGTCAGGGTGAGATGAGCACAAAAAGCAGCAGTGATGGAGTGAGCTCATCTCCAAGCTCCACAAGACACCTTGGCCAACCTGTTAGCAAGCCTCCTCTCACGTCTTACCATGCAACTGAAGAAGAAAACCTTTAAAATGCACAAGTTCTTTGTACATTAGAAATGAGTTAGGTGTGCACTGTCACTGATTTATTGCCCACACAAGTGGGATTAGGAGAGAGGCCAAGTCTTGAGCTGGAGCACAGGGAGGAGCCACAGAAATGGTAGCAGAATATTGCAGGTGATGCCGAGCTGACACGGGACGTGGTCCTCTCTCTAATAACTTTGTCTGGGCCAATGAAGTCTCTTGTTGTCACATTGCTTTGCAAAAATCCCTGACAGTTCCTATTTTCCTGCAGGCTACTAAGCGGGAAAGACTTTGGTTTTTCCATGGGTAAGAAGTGATGGTAATTACAGGTGTTTGGGGCTGCTCTGGGAAAAGCTCGCCTCCCTGACACACAGGGGACAAGTCACAGTGCTTCTCCGACCAAGCAAGGCTGTGAATCAAAGGCTGCTTTATTGCAGGAACACATTGTTCCAGGGGAAAAATAAAACATCTTCTTCTGAACTGAGTGCAAGGGTCCTGAAAGGACCTTATGTGCCCTTAGTTTTGAAATGCAAGGGAGCCTTCCTGGAAGATGATCTGTGGAGAAAAAAGGGAGGAGCTGGTGTATTTTTTGTTGTTGTTGTTTGTTTGTTTTTTTCCACACATCTCCTCAGTGCTGGAGGGCAGGGGCAGAAATTTCATAAAATGGCAATGTAAAAATCATTTAGTCATTTGCAGACACCTTTATTGGGAGGCATTGCCTGTTTCCTGCAACGTCTCATGTTTAATGGTCAATGCAATGCAAAAAGCACTTTTAGTGGGAAATCTGGCACCGCATGAGGTGGTAGGAATTAGTGTACGTGGATTAGGAACTGCTTATACAAGGTGCAGTACCTGTGGTCTTTTGGCCAGCCACATCCAGCCATTCACACTGAAAATCTTGGTGGTTTTCATTGCTGAACTCACCTCTGTATGCAGCTGGTGACCTTAGTAGTGATGGTGGTTGTGAGTTAAAGCAATACCACAACCAGAAAGTTGAAGATTTGTGCTTTGGAATAAATAGGGAATTAATTTTTCACTGATGAGTAAAGGTGATGGTAATTTCCACAAAGCTTCAGGTAGTTTCTGCAGGAAAAAAAACAAAAAAAAAAAAAAAAAACAAAAAACCAAAAAAAAAAAAAAAAAAAAAAACATTGGCTTGTTAAGGATGGCCAGGTTTAATGGATGGCAGAGAAACAAAATGGATTGCAAATGTATTCTAGCTTAGGTTCCAGCAACAAACCTCTAGAAACACTTTGTGTTTCGTTGGTGCTTAGGGACTTTAAAAATTAAAACAACCAAGATCAGAAAGCACACAAATGTGCCACTGTGTACTGCAGAAATGTTAGAAGACATTAATACAGATCACAGAATATATGAGTGTTTTCCTGTAGTCACTCATACCTTAAATATAACAATTCAACTGTGCATTTACATCAAAATAAATCGCCATCGAAGACTTAGTGAAAAGGGCTTATCTTTTTATTTTATTTTAATTATGCTTCTATGGAAATAGCTGCATGTTTCTAGCTTGTTAGGACACTGTCAAGAAGGGAATAACCCATTACGTACTTCATTATTTTCCAGATAGCAGAGAAAATCTCTGAGGAATATTTGAAATGTAAAGGGTATTACAATACCTAAAATCAAATAGCATGAATTTTGATGATGTGTCAGACCTTGCAACTAGTAATGCTAATGTTGATTTTGGAGGAGCATTACTCAAACTGTACCTCTATAGCAAATGACACGAGTATTTCCTTACAAGAAGCTGATCTATTCGTTTTGTAAATAATACGACAATATAAGGTATAGGTGGATTTTATTTTATTTTTTTACCTTTCTTTATTTGCAAAACTAAAGCTTCGGAATTACTCCTGATATTTCATTACGTCAGCCTTCGAGACAGAAGCGTTGAGGCAAATCCCTACATATTCAGAGCTATGAGCAGCATTCAATGAGCTAAAATATGCTTTATGATAGTCTTAAAATCAGAATTGCCAGGTCTAGTATGTGCTGAAATTTATGGGAATGCATTAAAACTACTGCAAACTGCCTCTGACAAGTAATTTGCTCGTAACTCTGGCTTCAGCACACATCATGGCGATGCGGTGCAAGGGGAAGGGACGCTGCTCAGCAGCAAGCAGACCCTGGCTTTCAGTGCCAGGCTTTGGATTTTGATTTCAACAAGGAAAATTATCTTAACCTACTTTATCCATTTTTCTCTGAGAAAGGAACGCAGTTGTTGTTTCCAGAAACTCTCTTGATTTTATAAAATGTTTGAAACTTGAGAAGAGACTGAATATGCTTTGTCTCCATGAGAACTACTTCATCCTGATAGATTTAGTGGAGAATGTGTCTGTGCTCCATGAATCTTCCCCTAAGAAATAGCCGAATGTATTGTTTCCAAATACTAATTCTCTCAACTTCTCAAAATCCCTTGGCACTTATTATATTCATTCCTCGCAAGCAGTAGTGAAAACAAATGTTCTTTGTGTAAACAGACTTTGACAGAATGTGGGAACCTAAATAAATATGGTTATAATATGGCATAAAAATCAACTTCAAATCTGAAGCAAACTGAAATTGCATGTGTAGAGTCTTGTCGTTCAGCTTTGGAAAAATAAATAAATAAATAAATAAAATAAATGAATACTGAAACGTATTAAAATAGGTAAATATCAGCACCAGGGACAATCTGAAGCTCCTAACGGCACCATACAGTTGAAGATGCGAGAACTGAGTAAATATGCAATGTTAAGTAAAGCAATTTCTCCAAAATGTCCTTTTGCCTAAAAGATGATCTCGTATGTGTTGTTTCCCTCCAAGAAAACTGAGCGTCCTCCCGGTGCTGCCAGAGATGTGGGGCGTAGCTGTCCCTTCGGGTGGGCAATGACGTCTTAAGACCGATGGAAACCAAAGATATTTTGAAACATTTACGTGGCTTAGTTAAGTTAGAAAAAAAAAAAAAGAAAGAAAGAAAGAAAGAAAAGAAAAAAAGCCCTTACTCCAGAAAACACGACTGGCCACAAAGCCTTTCTATGAGATTGGATACCCTGGGTGGTTTTCTGAGGCATGGGTCCAAAGGCCAAAAGAGCAAAACCACCCAAAAAGTGTAATAATTACCCTTCGGGGCAATAGCTGTATGAAATGGAACTTATGAATAAGAAGAAGGAAAACCCATTAAGTAATATTATTGACATGCGTCTGACGTCACCGATAGCCAACCAGCGCTCTCCCCCTGTACTCCGGATTTCTGAAACCATTTCTTAATGGAATAAGGGTTTTTAATTCATAGTGTCTTTCTACAGATGCTTGAGCATGCAGGTTTGCCAGCCATTCACAGTCCCAGCCTGCATGATGTTAATAAATCCAAGATTTAGTTGAAGCACAGTAGTAGTCCACTGTTGTATTAGTATGCAAACAAGTTTCAGCTTCACGCAGTAACGTGAAATTGCCATATATCAGCATTTCTTAAGCACCTGTCCACGGCAGTGCCAAGCCACTCCAAGAATTACAGGGGGAAGAAATGAGAGAGACCATTTTCCATGCGAGATGTACTGCTGCAGCAACAAATATACCTTTTGGTTACATAGTGCAAACAGACTTCGCTGCCAATTTCAGAGGCAAAATAAAGGAAAACAGGGCTCAGACGATGCTACAAGCCTGAAAAATGTGTCTGGACCACATAAGAAAGGCATAAATGGAAGATTTGTGACTCTTGAGGTTTTTAACTTTTAGGGTCCAAACAGCTGCTTTACTTCCTTGTTTTAATAGTAATGCAGCTTGAAGAAGTGAAATCAGAGCCGAGAGAGGATCAGCTGAACAAGGCAGTTGTAGGACCAAAGCTGGGTACCCACTTAAGGGAGGGTGAAAGGGTGGTCATGAAGATGGGGGCAGTCCCAAAGCCAGGCAGTACCTCCCTTCCCAATACCCATGTCTCTTCTCCTCAACTTATCTCAGCAGACACAGCTCCTGGCGAGTCAGGTGTGAAGAAGACATTTTTCTAGAGAAGGCATACCAGCAAGTTGTGCTTCATGCTGTCTGGGCTTAGGGAGAAAGTGAAGTCCTCTCTCTTTGTAGGTACACTGAGGCATGAAGATGCTGATTTCTCTAGAGTTGGTCCTTCCTTTGGATTTTTTTTTTCAGCATTACAACTTCACAGCTTTAATGGTGGTTCTCCTCACTGCTCAGGGCATTGGCCTTAATACACTTTACACTTCCCTACACTTAATATTGGCCTTAATACACTTTAAGGAAGTCGACTCCATTTTTGTGAAGCGACATAATATTTTGATGGGTAAAGAACGGGCAATTCGTACACCCAAATTCAAATATTAATAGTGGCTAAAAAGAAGGACTTTAGAAAGCACCTGGGTGTTAATTGTGTTAATCTTTTGAAGGTGTTCTGAATGCAGCAGCAATTGTCCATCTGCGGGGTGAGCGGCACTTGAGAGATTTTCTGTATGTTGGGATGGATGGTCAATTACTAATGCCATTTCTGAGACCTCGGGTGCCTGCAAATGCTTTTATGCTGTAGTCTTCCTTGTAGGTGTGCTGTACCCATCCTAGCATGTGCCCTGGTGCTTTTTCCAGCTCCCTTTGTTCGCTGAACCAGGCTGCAGTATGCAAAGATGCCCACGAAGGTGAGGAAGGCCAGCTCTGGGGCCACCCACCGGCAGGAGGTGGACTTGTGTATCAGCACAGCTCGCCTGCTGCCACCCCTTTTCATTTCAGACTGAGTCAACCCTCCAGACACCAATGAATGTGCTCTTGTAAACAAACGCCAGGGTTGGTTTGTTTTCTTGGTGCTGCTGCTGTTGGGTGTTTTCTTTCTCGTCCAGCTAAAGCAGCTTTCCCTTCAGAGAGCAAAGCAACACAACCTTTGCAGCCTCTTAAGCAACTTTTAAATGGTCCCTGTTGGGATGGGAGCCTTTGCTTTCCTGGGGAAATTGCAATGCTGAGCACAGCTCAGGACCCCATCCAGTGAGGGTGCCTACTGTAGTGCTTGGGGGGTGCCACTGAGGAAGGCAACGGTTGCACTGAGGGCAGGAGAGCATTAAAAATACAGGGAGAAGCTCAGAACTCTTCCATGACACTTCCATGTCCCATCCTCCGTGGGACATGGGGAAAGATGTGGCAGAGATTGCCAGCAGAGCCCAGTGTCTCTTTTGCATCCCTCCTCTGTTTGCCTCCTGCAATTATTGTTTTTAATCTTGCTACCTTCAAGCTTGTTTGGCCTTAGCCACACTGACAGCTTCTCCTCATCCTGACTGAACGCTACCAGTTGGCAGCACAGCATAGCCCACCAGCTGGGGTCCCGTTAGCTCTGGAACCTACTGTTGGCTGTTGAGGGATGCAGCGTCCCCTTTCCCTGCCCTTGCCACCAAAGGGAACAGGGTGTCTCTAGCAGCAGCACTGATGTAGGTCTCTGTTGTCCCATTTTCTCTGCTCCTGCCCCCTCTGCCAGGCCTGGTTGCCCAAGAAAAGCCATTAATGTTAGATGCTGGACCATCCTTGCCTTTTGCTCGGGTGGTGGGAGCTGCCCCACTCTCCACGGGGAGGAAACATGACTCTTCCAAAATGCCCCGTTTGCTTGGCCACAGCAGCAAATGGGGAGCAGTGGGACCGTCCCTAAATCAGAGGGGATTCTGCCTCTGCACATCCCAGTTCGGACATTGAACGTTATGAAACCAAGGATGACTAAACTGGTCTCATGGGGATATTTCCTAAGGATGCTGCCAGCCTTCCCGTGGGTGAAGATGCTCCCATGGGTTTGTCATTCTTGTCTTAAGAGGAGCCACTTCAGTGCTGTTAACTGTAAAAAGGCATATTTTCTGAGCTTACCACAATAGCCCAGCCACAAACAGGGAGTTTTGGTAAAGAAAAAATTACACTTCACTTTAGGATCAGCCGGCAAAGTTTCTTTGCCACCAGCTTTTCTCTCTTCTTTTTGTTATTTTCCCCTTGAAGCCGTTGGAGACCAGTAACCCCAGTTCATCCAGCAGGCTCCTTCTCACGATGCATCTAACAAGCTTAAAGCTGTGGGGCCACGCTACATCCCAACACAGCTAGGTTTTGAGGCTTCGAGACACAGAGGAGAGCAGGCTGTGTCCCTTCCCTGAGCCTCACCTCTTCTACCGCTGCAAGACAGAGAAGTTGAAAGTAAAGCCTTTGAGTTACCAGCAATTTCCACTTTGGTGTGTTATTGGCTTTCCTGTAGTGCTTTTATAAGCCTGTTTATAAGACAATAGACAATGGGAGAAGTTGCTGAGGCTCCCAGTGGACACATGTTGACAATAAACCCGTGTAACAGAGGTCAAATGTGTGTTCCCAGAATAGCAGAGGGTAATGCTGCCTGAGGAACACAGCACTGCAAATGAACTGATACAGAAGAGATGTCTTATTGTCCAAGCCATTGAGTCAGCTTGGCCAAAGAAGGCTAATTTTCCAGAAGACCTGATCTCTCTCCTTACAGCAAGGATATGACAACATGTCTCCTCCACTGGTAATGCTTATGTCTATGCGAAGGTCCCTGTAGTCATAGATGTAAAGCTACTTAAAATGGTTTGACGTGTAAAGAGGCAACACCACCCTGAATGTTGTGTTCTTGACCAGGTGCCCCTGTCGGTGGAAAGCCTTTCTCTCCAAGCGAGACAGAGGAGTGAGTCAGACAGCACTTCATGTGGGTGGGGTGGCTCTGCACAGCCATGGGGGGAGGGAAGGAATTATAAAACGCTAAGTCCTATTTTTAGGAAGTTGTAACTTAGCTTTACTTTTCCCTCGCATGAAGTCTCCTTGGGCAGGAAAGCATTTTTAACACATGGTTTGCAAAAAGTTCAAAAATAAAATAAAAATTAATGACCAAGTGGAGTTTTCCTCTTTTGCTGGTCACTTTTCAGCTTCTTGTGGGAACCAAAAAGCATTGAAAACTTCTTTTCCCATGTGTGTTTGCAGATGTGGTGATTGTGCTCTGATGGCTAGAAGATGACATTGACTGATGGAGAAGGACAACCCCACGATCATTTGAGCCGAAGGTGAGCTGCTGGCACACAGACCACTTGGGTTGGGGTGTGAAAGCTAGCACACCAAGCTCCCCTTGGTGCTATGGGGGCTGCATTGACTACAAGATGGCATGAACGGCAACGCAAGCATGTTCATAAGCCCTTGGGTTGACAGGAAAATTTGCACAGGCTCCAGAAACATTTTTGCAAACAAAAACTTTCTTGGAAAACCATGTGTATCGCTCCAGTGAAAGTACACCTAGCCCACAAAGCGAACCAAGAAAGGCTGCGAGACAACCCAGGTCCCCTCTGTGCACCATCTCTGCAGCAGCAGAGAGGTGAGCTTGCTATCACGCAATGGCAACAGCTGTCCTGTGTTTAATGCCTATTTTTACTCATGCCTCCACTTTTCCTGGCACGCAAGGAGTGGAAGCAGAGGCACCGCACCCTGGAGCGGTGGGGGATATTATGGCAGGAGCGCGGTGCCAAGGTTAGGGTTAGCTCCAAGACTCCCCTTGATTGGCGTTGCAGCAATTTTATGACCAACTTTGTCATACAAATAGCAAAAGCCCTGGGCCTCCAGTTGAAAGCGGGCGTAGCCTGGGGTGTGGTGGGTGAGAGGGTTGATGGCACCTGGCAGAAACTCTGGATGTCAAGTGCTTCCAGCCAAGCCAGCAATCGGAAGTTTTCCCAACCACAATATTGGTTCTTCTTGGTTACTCAGCTTCTGCAGCCAAATTCTCAGCTCGCCCATCCTGCCCAATGCATTCACGGCTTCACAGTGACTGGCTCGTTTTGAGCAAAGCTCCTTCAGGGTTTGTTTCGTATTATTTCCAACTGTCTGGCCTAGAATATAGAGGAGCTAAGATAACTGCTAGGTGTCCCTGGAAAGATGCATGTATTCCTGGAAATCCTCTTCTCCCTTCATGAATTCCTTTGCTAGTAGTAGGTTTTGCTTTAGGAATGGAAACTGGGTTTTGCTTTAGGAATGGAAACTGGCAATGAGAATCATGACCACAACACCACTTTTCCGGTACACCTTGAAGGCCTTGCTCAAGGAACTATTTATTTTACTCTTTTAAATGATGTTCATGTTGGCTTGATGGACACATTCACTTTCTTGAAATTGTAGAGTGTCCTTCTCCACTGAAGTGCAAAACCGTTATGATGCTGTGCAATCTAGTACTACCAGGTAGTGGATGATTCTTCATATCCTTCCTAGTTTCTATATCAAAGTCTTCAAGAGAAGGAAAATTCTAGGAAGAATAGAAAAAGTACCATGTTAGAAACTTACACAAAGCAAACAAGTGAGAGCAGAAAGTAAACAAAATCTGAAGACCTAACTGAAATATTATCTTCATAGCAGATATCCAAATTCATGTTGTCTGAGTTGGAAATAAACTTAAGATATTTCTTCTAAACAGGTAGCAATTAAAATATTTGACAGGTATTTAGAAATTTATAATTAACAGAGTTTGGAATTTCTTTGCAACCATCTTGAAGAGGGGACAAAGTCAACCTTTTATCTTCATCATCAGCCACAAGCAAGCATTACAGTGCACTCATGGGTCTCTCATGTCGTTTCCAAAAGGGGCTGCAGAGACATTTTTATTTCTGGGACGCTGCTATGTGCAGTGGGTGTCCCACCAAAGCCGGTGGTTTAGTTGCCTCATTTGTTATACTGCTCTGTAAATAGGAAAAGCAAAATCTTCCTTGACCGCACCAATGCCTTACAAAGTTTCTCAGGAAAATTTGTAATGCATGAGGCATCAGCAGTCTCCCATATTAGCTTGCAGACTCCAGACATTATGCAACCTGAAGCTTTCCTAATTATGCTGTCCTCAACAATTCCTGCCCACACTTGAACATCCTCACACTCTTACAAGTGCGTGCAAAATCCAGGGTGATTTAACCTTTATGTTATCAGAATGGAATGTTTGATTTGCAGTCACTTAGGGGAAGAATTTAACAGTTTCTGATCTTAGCAAGGCAATTCATTCAAACCAAGGTCGTGGAGCTTTGACATTCAGCCTCTTGTAGAAGAGGCAAAGAGATGTGATGATGGTGGACACCTTGCTGAAAACCACCCTTGCCCATCAGTGCACAAGAGTCAAGATAAGGGGGGGGGGGGGGTCACTCATCAGGGACCAGCAACTGCATCATCAGGTGTCTATTTGAATTTTGCTCAAGAAAACACAGTCATTGGCTCGCTCAGCTTTAATGCTCCAAGTGCAAATGTAACTGTGTGAACCAAAATGCCTGTCTCCTAATTTGGTCTACTAAAAATGAGACCGTTTTTGAAGTAGCTTGGTTGATTTGCACCCAACTCTGGCAGATGATTGTCCCAAACTTGCCATAGCCGGTCATGATAAGGGGATGCCCCAACATGTTAGACTCTGCTGCTTCTCTTCCCTTCTCCTCCATTACATGTGGAGCAAGAGGAAGAAGTGAGGAAGAGGACGTAAAAACCTTTCTTGAACTAACCAGGCAGACCAGAAGTATTTCTTGAGAAGTTTTACAGCTGCTTTGAGCCTCCTAACTTCTGACCTAAGCTGGTTCTGCATTGCCTCTCATGGGACTAGCTAAACTTTGGTTTAAGCAGATTCTTCTTCCAGGAAGCTGAGCTGGCAACAGGGATTCCACAGATGGAAGCTGGAATACTTCATGGTCCACGAGCTGCGAGATATTTGGGTGAACTGGTTCCTACTGGTTCTCTTGCTGCTTCCTCCAAACTGTCTTCTCGCCTGCTGTTACTTGCCCTTCAGCTGAAGACACCAGCCCCTCCAGTCTGCACTTACCTGCATCTCACCATCGCCCGTTGGAAGTTGTTATCTTTTTTGCTCTGCTGTCTGAACTGCCTGGGCGGTTGCTTTCTCAGCTACTTTCAGTTCGTTGCCAACCAATCTGGAGGGGCAGCATCCTGCAGCAGGAGAGTGGTTGAAGATAGTAAGTTGTCCAGCTGGCTCACTTGCTTTTGGAAGATGTGTGATCAAGCCGTAAATAGAACCATTTCCTGTGCTTTTCTTCCCAGACTTTATCTTGTTTATTCATGTGAACGGTACCTGGGGAATAGCTGCGTCTGGCCTTGTTTTTAATTTGCCTGTATTTCAGCAGCGTCATGTCATTACATTGGTGCAATACCAGATTTGGAGGAAATTCATCTGGATGACCTGTTCTTGATAGCCCTTTAACTATGGCCAGATGGAGCGTGAGCCGCCTGTGGCCACACATTGCATGGCAAGGAGCACATGTTAGCATGTACAGCCGGGAAGACGTCAGAGCTCTCTTCACAGCACGCTTGATGGATGCTTTTACTCCACAAAGCACGAGCCAGAGCATCCAGCTGAAAAGGTATAGTCTGTTTCTTGGTGGTCTCCAACACCCTGGGCAGGTGAGGAGCTGCTCAGTGCCTCCTTCCTTCCAGAGAGGGATGGGGATGCTGGGGGGAGCACCAAGGAGCCTTGGGTCAAGCAGAAGAGACACAAGCAAAACCCATATACAGCAGCGGGTGTGACCATATGTTCATGGGATTTCCACTCTGCTCTCATGTCCCTGCTCAGTCAATGTGGTTTTGGAAAACTGCATTTCACTGTGTTGATCCCCCGTGTGTCACTCCTAACACTGTAACATGCAGAAACACTTAATAACACACAGGACTACACCATCTGCTTTGTTAGCATCTTCCCTGCAAGGATCTCAAAACACTTAAAACAGGGAAACATTTCTCTGTTTTTACCAAAGGACTATGTAGTGCCAAAGGATAAAGTGATCTTCGCAGGAATGCTTTCAAACCAAGCTTCCTGACTGCTTTTCCAAGGGCTGTTAAAGAATAGCGCTTTCATCCATCAGCCCTCACCAGTTCTGATTCCTGTGGCCGCCAGACTTTTTTCCAGCTTCCCTGTCTCCATGCATCACCAAGGGCCTTCCACTTTAGGACCTGGGAGGGCACTGCCTTAACTCAAGACTTCTTTTGAGGGTTTAGTCCCTTTGCATCACCACCAGCCTCAGGCTGACCCACTTTGGGAGATCTGAGCCGATGCAAGGAGAGGGTGAAGCTTCACCAAATATTTAGCTGGGGCAATCCAAAGAGCCTAAGGACTCTTAGCTTGGGGCTGCCACAGGGCTCACCAGCGTCAGGGACCACAGGGATGCCTCCTCCTCTGCCTGAGGTCAGAGACACAGGGTTGGAAATAGGTTGGCTGGTGTCCACGTGGGCTGAGGAGCGAGGAAGATTCTGGACACCTTGTTTCCCATTTCATTACATGGTATGCCATACAACGTTTTTAAAGAAGATCATGCTTTTTCACCGCTCTTTAACAAAGAAAGAGAGAACATGTCCTACAGCATGGAGGGGGAGATGGGTTTAGCCAATGCTCAGCCCCTCCAGCAATGCGCTTGGCTCAACACCCCTTGCAGCTTTCCGTGAGCTTCCACGCCTGAAGGTCTCCCACAGCTGGGCCCATCGCAGCAGTATGCAGTATGTCCCAGGTGATCGCAGCACAACGAAACTTCACTTTCTAGGATTAAACTCCAGGATTTCTCCACTCCTAAGCGAGTTCCAGCTCTCCAGAGTTAACAGCAGCTTGGCCAGATCCTGCTTTCAATTACATGCAGATGTAAAAGGCAGGGTAAGCACTGTGCTCTGCTATTCCCCCCAGGCCGAGCTGCTTGGTTGAATGCTGGGCCTCCTCACCTGCTGGGAGCTTGGAGGGATCCCCCCAAAACCGTGGGGGTGTCCCTCTCCCCGGCATCACCCTGGGACATCACGCGCCTCCTCACTGTCTGGCTCCTCCACGGCTGGGAAAGGGTTTGGATGCGATTCATTCATTGGAATCAAAACCCAACAAGTACTGGAAGAAAGTTCAAATGTATGCGAAATAGCTTGTCCAAAAAGCTGGCAAAGACAGCTTATTTTTCCTGTCTTACAAGAAGTTATGCAATCAAGTGATTAATTACCCATGGCACGGTCTGAGGGGTGAAAGATTAATATTCCTGGAGACTGCTGCTGTTGACCTTGTGCTATACCCGGGATGGGAATAGCCCAAGCTTCCCAGCAGAATAAACCTTGCCCAATGGCGAGACTATCTCCTCCATAGTTGAGTGAAGAGGTTAAAGTTTTATTTTTCTTCCCAATTCTGTCCCTCTGGCAGGAAATGGTACCATCAAAAGCCTCCCACCCATCTCCTGGATGAAAAGGAAGTTCAAATCTTTTATAATTCAAGGGCTGTGCCTCACACAGCCACAGCCGTGCAGCGGGAGCCCAGCCTCGGACTCATGTGCTGGTGGGAAGTGGCTGAGCAGTGGTGCATGTGTTAACCAGCGGGACACGAGCTGCAAAACCATCTCAGCTGGTTGCACTTAGCCCCAGGGGGCGAACCTCAAATTCAATCCCCATTTCAAATGGCGGTTCTTTGCCTGCTCATTAGTGCACATTGTAATATTATTTCTTTCCTGGGGAAAAAATAGCATTTCCCGGGATGCAGCGGAATTATTAATTCTGCATGCGGTTGCAGTGCTCACTCATTCATTCTGCTCATCACACAGAGCCAAGGGGTACCACATTTCCGAGGCACAGGATGACATGCTTTCTCAGGCCCCGAGCACATTGCTCATCCTACCTGTCTTTAACACAAGTCTGTTTGCAGCAGTGATTTTCTGCCGAAAATCCTGCACCAGCTTGCTGTCAGCAATGTCAGCTTAGAACAAAGGTTATAAGATATTTTTTTTTAATTGCTTTTCAGTAGTTTTCAGCTTTTCCAGGCTAAGTGTTCAAGAAGAACTTATTTTCCAAGGGAAAGGTGCAGAAAAATTTCAGTCATTTCAGTCAATGAAAGGGTAAGGAATAATGCGTAGCTTTCCTTACATTTAAAACCTTGCCCATTCTATTGTTTAGCTTCTATTCCATTCTTTGGAGCATATCTTAGCATATCCAACCCCTCGTGGGTGACTTCGCAGCCTTAAATACTCTTTACAAGAAAAAAAAAAAAAGCTCATTATTCAGTTTTAAGCTATACACAGTATAGGAAGAGGGAGTAGAAGAAAGGGCTTGTGCAATTTTTCTTTCTCAAGTAGTGGTTTCCATCAAAGTGACTTGGCATGTGAAAGTTCCTAGAGAAGGAGAGAACCAAACGTAAGAAAGGAAACCAGGAAAAACGGGGTGGGGGACAAGGGGTTACTTCATGTGCAATAAATAAAACCTCCTGTAATCTTCGGTCTTGTGAAAAGGTCAGCAGGGCTGGTGCCAAATAACTCCTCGCTGCGGGAACACTGGACGGCAGTGAGGCTGTGAGGCCGGTGGGCGCCTCTCTACTGAAGTGAATGGAAAGAACCAGACTGCTAAAATGGTGAGAAGCTGATTTGGGGTCTGAGCGGCTTGGGAACGGCCTGTGTTAGCAGCTTTCAAGTGCTGTAACAGACCTCTGCGTGAGGTGGGGCTCACAGCTCCTTGTGTAGTCATTGTTGGCATTGGCCGTGGGACTTGTGTCTGAGACCAGACTGGAGGAGCTCTGGAACCTCATTTGTTCCTGGGCCTCTTATCACAGCCTTGGGTTCAGAATAGCTCAGGTTGGAAGACACTTCATGAGACCTTATGTTCTTACAGCCCTGTTCAAGCAGGATCAGCTGGATCAGGTCATGCAGGACCCTGTCCTGCTGGGTTTTGAGTATCTCAGGAATGGAGTCTCAGCACCTCTTTGTGCAACGTGTGTTGGGGTTCAACCACCCTCACAGCACAAATAGATGTTTTTAATATTTAAATGGAAGTTCCTTTCTTTCCAGTTGTGCCCACCACCTCTCATCCTGCCACGGAGCATCACTGGGAGGAGTCTGACTCCATCTTTCCTTCCTCCAGTAAGGTATTGATTTATGCATAGGGGTAAGACCATTCCTGAGCCCTTTCTTCTCCAGGTTGAACAGTCTCAGCTCTCTCAGCCTCTCTTCATATGACAGATATTGCAATCTCTTAATGATCTTTCTGGGTCATTGCAGCACATCTATGTTTTTCATTGGGACACCCAAATCTGGACCCAGCTCTCTGGGCCAAGGAGAGGGGAAGGATCACCTCCTTCTACCTGCTGTTAATGCTTTTCCTAATGCAGCCCAGGACGCTCTTGGCCTTCTTTGCCATAGGGACACATTGCTAGTTCACAGTCAGCTCGTTGTCCACCAGGACAGCAAGGTCCATCTGAGCTATTAGAGCTACGCTCCAGTCAGGCAGTTGGCCCCAAGCTCATACTGGTGCCTGGGGTTATTCCTAGCCAGGCGAAGGGCGTTGTGTTTCCCTTTGAACTTTGTGGGGTTCCTCTTGACCCATCCCTCCAGCCTGCCGAGGTCCCTCTGAATGGCACCACCACAGCCATCTGCTCTATTAACCATTCCCAGTGCTGTTCAGCAGTGAATTTGCTGAGGGTGTCCTCAGTTCCATGATCCAAGTTATTAATGAAGATGTCAAACAGTTCTGGCCCCAGTATCAACCCCTGGGGTGCACCACCAGTGAATGGTCTCCAGATGGGCTTCGTGCTACTGATCACAACCATTTGAGCTCAATAGTTCAGCCAGCTTTCAAGCCACCTCACTGCTCATTTATGTCATATATATTTCATCAGTTCCTCTATGAGGATGCTATGGGAGACAGTGTTGAAAGCCTTGTTTTGTTAAAACTGGCATAAACAACATCCACTGCTCTCCCCTCATCCACTGCGTCAGTCAGCTCATTGCAGAAGGCTGGCGTGATGGTCAGGCATGATTTTAGCACACCGAGTTTACCAGAGTGTGAGGTTTTGAGAAATCGGAGAAAGGGAACCGCACCTTTTCTCCCTCAGGCCTTGGTTTTCATAATAGTTGGAGGGAAATTAGCATTTGGGCTTTTGTTGTAACTAAGAATGCCTGTCTCCCTTCTGGGGAGTTATGTATAAAAGGCAGAATTTACTGTAAAAGCTTAGTTACGTGTGCTAGAATTTTAGTCTCTGCTTTGGCGTGAACTTAGAAAAATAATAATCATTTAAAAATAAACCTAGCTATTGTATTTAACCTTGGCCCGTGCAGCCAGTGATATTTTGCGAGACGTTCCAGCTATCCACAGATTCTTTTCACCGAAGCTTCCCTTCAGGAAACAAAATAAATTAATGATACAAACAGGAAGCAGCTGTCTTTTCCTAAATAATAATTAAAATGGGGTCCCCTTAGAGGAGGGGGGAAATAAAGGGGAGGGAAAAGACCTGAAAAACTGTCGGTTTAACTTTGACCAGCCTTCAGAGGACAGGCTTAGAATAGCGACACAAGCTGTGAGGCTGGGAGGACTTATTTTCTTATGAGCCATTTTTGGATGCAAGAAAAGGAAAAGGTCTGTGAGAGGGGCAGATGAGCAAGACAAAGGAATGTTGCTCTCTCAAGGCACATGAGCTCTCCTCCTTCAGTAGTATTCACATGGAAAGAAACATTAATCATCGTAATCATTGACGCTGTTCTTCAGCGGCTTTCATCTTCTATCAGCAATCACTAGGAAATTCCAGGGTGTTCCTGATGTGCTTTTTTTTTTATTATTATTGTCTTTGTCCCAGACTGTTGACTTGACATAGTCACTTCAAATTCCACTTTAAGAAGGAAGAAGGACAAGAGAGCTGGAAACGCTTGGCTCCTTCCAGCCGGCGGGGAGGAGGAGGAGGTGGTGGCGAGGAGCGTGGCACTGGGCAGGGATCCCGGAGGTGCAGGACCCTTGCCCCAGGTGCTTAGCACCTCTGCCTGCGGGTGACCACAAACATGCATTGGTCACGGGCGAGGAAACCAGGGGAGATAACCAAGGCCAGCGCAAGCCACAGGCAGCCGAAGAGCTAGGACGTTTTATCTTTTGTTAGGACTAGTTGATACAGCGTGGCGGTGCATTTCATAGCAGCATGGAATCACATTTTATTGAAAACCACAGTTTTGAGTTTTGAGCCTCTTGGGAGATAACACCAGTACGTAAATGTACGGCATGGCCCTGAGAAGCCTCGGGATGCTTCCTTGGTGAGTGCTCTACCATTTGCTTGTGTAACCTTTACCTGTGGCACAAGGTGATTTGTGCCACTACACATAATATGAGCATGAATGGAAGGGTTTTATGACTGCAATCTGAGAGCCCATGCAGGAAAACCTGTGCCGTAAGGCCTGATGGGTTCGCCAGTGCCACCTCCCAAAACGTAGAGTCAGCGGGATGAACAAGGTTTGTGTTTAATTTGCAAGATTACAGGACTCTAGTTGGCAAGAAAAGAGCCTTCTGTCAGCTCCCAAACATACCACCAAGTTGCTAAATGTGGTAGGGATTTACAGGTGAAAAAGGAGATGGCAGAAAAATTAGCGACAAGCTCTGTGACTCCTTCTGGTATTTGAGGGAATCGTCAGAATATCACAGATATTAGTTTCTATATCCTTTAAGTATGGAAACTCCAGGAGGACCTTATGGCATAGTCTCTTGTCCATGAATCAGTTTTGTACCAATTTTGACTTGAATTTGTCTAGGACTGATTGTTTTAAAATAGAAAGACAATAAGGCATCCAGACCTGAAGAAGATTTTGACACAATCCCTTTCCTTTGCCCTCAGTGCCCCTATTACCTTTTTTCCCCCTTTCTCTCATTATATCTTGTCCTAAAAACTCTAGTTGGCATCCTCTGAGTGAAACGAGCAGTATTGGGTTTTCATTTTGAACTGGGCACAGCAGTCCTATATCTGTAGCACTAAAGGGGGAGTGCTAATCTAGTGGTAAAAATGCAAAGGCTTCTTTTAACAGCACAGGGCTTCGAAGCTTAACAAAGTTTGTGCAGAACTGTCTGAGACGCTTAGCAGCCTTCAGCAGGTCACAGACTTTTTTCCACACGTTTTATCTCGAGTTACCCTGAGATAAGGATGCTGTCTTCACAGTCACCATGGAAATTCCCATCCATGTCCTTTGTGTGAGAGGGAAGCATGTTATGGGTCTCTGAAGGAAAACAAAACATTTAAATGTGATGATTTTGCAATGTGCGTGCATTCCCTACTGGAAGCACGGTTTTGTCCTTGGTTCTATTTGTCTGTTGTCACCCATGCTCTCTGCTGTAATATCCACCAGCAGATAAGGTGTAGAGTTTGCATCCTTCGACCATGAGGTACACTGGATGAATACCACGAGCCAGAGTGTTCTCCTTCTGATAGCCAGGAATCAGTCAGGAGAGCTGATGAATTCTGGACAAGCACAGCAATTAAAACACTTCAAGAACAAAAAAAGGAGGTAATATTTCTCCAATGCCACAGAATCACCTCCAAGGGGTCCCAAGACCCCAAGTTTTGCATGCACTCGCTGCACTACGTGGAGCAAAACCAGCAGGGTTGCTTGTAGTGTTAAACTTGAAGCTAACATGCACGACTTTGCAGGATCCAACCTTGCTGAAATGCAAGAGCAGTAGGCATCCTTCACTTAGCATAACTTACCTTCCCAAAAGAAGACGGAACAGTAGTAAAATTTGGTGAAAATCAATTTTAATTGACATTTAGACTAGCCAAGCACAAAAGAAGGAAAAAAAAAAAGGAAACATATGTCATTTGAGGCTTCTTGGCTCCTGACAGTACACGTGCCCTCATTTTTAGATCAAACTAAATTAATCTATTAAGGTACAGGAAACCTAATTTCATATCTGACTCTTCTCGAGCAGACACTGGAATACTGAAAAAGGCAGCTAGGTCTTTATCACAATGTACAATTCAAGGGAAGTGAGAGGTATTATTCATGTGGGTGTGACGTGATGGCCGTGCTGATTCATTCTTGCACTCCAAAGCCCTCCCTGTACTTCCTAAACCTTGCAGCACTCAGGGCTGCCTTGACAAGGGTCCTTATTTGGTGAAGAGGGCTACATATTTTGGCCAACCTTTTTTCCTCCCTGCCACAAGTTATTGTTGTGGAAATGGCTCACAGAGGGCTATTTTATTTTTTTTTCTTAAAGATTAGGCTCCCTGCAGCTAAGAATAACTTCCACAGTTATGTGAGCAGCGACAAAAAGTAAAAAAAGAGCATCAACAATGTGAATGTCAGCGGAGGCAAAAATCCCACTCCACCCGTCGCGACAGCAGTCCACTTCTGGAGGTCTTTGGGTGGCGCTTGGCTCATTTTGCAGCTTCCTCAGTGGGACCCACTGTTGGTGTGACAAAAGGGATAGCAAAGCGAGGATAAGCATCCTGCACCAAGTAATGCTTCTGGTACTGCAAACAGGCTGATAATCCAAGGTCGCCAACCCCAGAGAGCTTTGAACATTGACAGAGCTAGGTGTTTTGTTCCATGAGGGATGGCTTGCTGTGAAGTACCCAAAATCTTCAACTGATGAATATTTCAGAAGGTAGCTCTTGGTGTAGCCATGCATGCTTTGCCCTCTAGCTGGAGGAGAGAACAGGATGAAGGAGCTCAGGATATACATCTTTCCTTCTTTTCCTTTCTGTTTTTTTTTTTTTTTTTTCCAGACAAGGTTTTTTTTGTGTTGTGTTGTGTTTTTTTTTTTCCTAACTTTCAGGGGTCACTGGCATCCTGATAGCTCTTGGTTTTCAGCAGTTTCTCAAAGCCAGAGGGAGAGACCCAGGACAGGAGACATCAAAGGACCAGCTGGAAAGATGCAAAGGGAAGGCTAACAAGGCTGCTCAGTTGTTATTCGGAGACTCATCTTTCAAATACTGTTTTCCAGGGAAGAGAAGGCTGAGAAAGGCTGAGAAAGGCTCTAACCGTTATCGCTACAAATAAACCCTTTAAAACACATACCAAGTAGGATGAATAAAGTCCCAAGTGCTTGTGTTTGCTGGGAAGCCAAAGCAGTTCATCTGAGCTACCTGCTGCCTCGGCAGCTTCAGGATTTTCTTGCACAGGTGGCAATAGGGATTCAGAAACCAAGTGGAAGTGAGCAAAACGATGACTAGAGCAGAATTATAACTTAATGCAAACGTCTAGAGCAGTTTCAGCATTGTCTGCTGGAGTGGGAACAAATGGGACAGCAAGGATGCAAGAGGGGTGGCAACGTCCGAAAGCAATCTTGTTGCCAAACACTTGCTAACATCAGACCCATAGAGTGATGGACTACTCGGGAATGATGCATAAAGCAGGCTTTGCAAATCTTAAACTGTCCAGCAGATTTTTTCTGCCACCAGTCAGCATCTCAGTCAACTGTGACCTGAATAAGGGTGGACTCGGTGCCTGAGCTGCAGTGAATGTGGTGGGTGAGGATGCTTGAAGACGATGACCTTTTGGAGGTGGTCATGCAAGAACAGGATAAAGCCATCCCTCATGAGTATGAAGGTACATAAAGACATAAAAACAGCCACGCTAGGTCAGACCAAAGGTCTATCCAACCTAACATCCGGCATCCATCAGAGCCCATGAGTGGAAGCCTAGGGAGAAGTAAGAACAAGGGCAAACATATACAGTACTTCCCCAGCCTCCAACTATTTTCAGCTCAGGAACTTCCTGAGCCAGATATGGCGTCTATGTATTTAGTAACTCTCAGTGGATTCCTTTTCCGTGAACTCTCCTTGAATCTCCATGTAAACTTCTATCCACAACACCCTTTGGTAAGAAGGTCCCGAGACCTGCTACCTGGTGCATGGAGAGCCATCTCCCTTTGTCGGTTTCTCAGGTAGCTGGCTTCAGGTAGCTCTGCCTGTTCCTGCACAGCACGAGACTGCAAAGGCTGCCCCGTCCCTGCTCCCACGCTGCTCACAGGCCTCTCACCCACCTCCCAGTCATTTCTTCTCCACCCTGAAGATACCTGCTTTACTTGGCATGGAAACCAAGCCATAAGGTGGATCTTATGAAGGCCTTGCACTATTTTTATTCTCAGCCTTGCTTGCCCTCAGAATCCGAAGGGTCTGATTGCATCTCGTAGGCATGAATGAAAGCCTCCAGCTTGCTCAGAGCTGGAGTTCCAGCTCCAAGGCTGCAGGCATCGAGCCTTGGCAGACCTGTGGGGATATAAATAATAGTCTACACTCAGAGCTCAGGGAGGAACAGTTCCTAACCATGCTGTACTCATGCACAAGCCATTCCTGGAAGCCTCTTCGCTTTCCCATCCTCCCTTACACCTCCCTAACTTTGCCAGTAACCCGTACTCCCTTCACTTCCAGAGGTCTTGTGAGGTTATTCATGTCTACAACTTGCTCTTTGCAGGCTAACTCATGGAGTTTCTGGCAGCAAGCAGCAGCTTAGCCTGATTTCTCGTTGTGCTGACATGTAAATCCGTTGCAAGTGCCCAGGGAAACCAGGAGCTGCCACCTGCCCAGGCCTTGCAGAGCACCTACCAAAAGCCTAGCGTGCTCGCCACGCTGTGTTGGTGTCACTGTGACCTCTGCACAGACCATCTAAAATAACCCCATGCATGCAACCAGGAATAGAAAGAAAGGAAGGATGCATTTTATGTAAATGTAGCCAGAAAGTCTGCAAGATAAATTGCTTGAAGTGGCTCAAAAGACGAAGAAACATGACTCACTTCCAGAAGGAATTATTTCTCTGGGCTGGGCCGAGACAAGCATTGTGTCTCAGGCAGGTTCGTGGTTGCTACTGCGACCAGTACCTTCTGCCTGCCACCTGGATGGACTGGAGGTCCAAGAAACTGTGCAATGGGCACGCACATCAGGTGTGCTTTGCTAGCCCTGAGTGAGCTCTGCAAACAGACGATGCATCTAGTTATATGCAGCGTGGCTTCACACATAGCTTTTGCAGCCAGCATGACTATGCTCTCAGCAGAAAGTAAATCTACGTTTGTCCAGATCAGGAACCTCCCAAGCGGTTCAGAGCAGGAGCATATTTAATTAAACACTCTGCTTCCCATGAAGCCAGTGGGCAGCACTGCAGAGGATGGAGTGAAAGGGCTCAGCACAGGTCCTAGCAAGCTGCCAGCAGAAGTGTCCTCTGCCCTCAGGCCACCAGCCCTCAGCTCCTCGAAGCACGAGGATTTAGTGATGTTTATTGGCACTTCCCTGCAAACGCAGCTACACATACCCTTAGTCGTCATGCAGGCAGCATTCTCTTACGAGTGTTTTTCTTTCCCTAGCTTCTTGATGCAATGAGCAACTTCACTGAATTAATCTAAGGCTGTTGACGAAGTCAGGTTGCCCAGGACCATGTCCGGACCCCTGCTAGAAGCTGGTTGTGGCCCATTTCTGAGAGGTCAGAAGCTATCCCAGCTATCGTTCCTTGCAGGTTTCATTGCAGCACTCTTGAATTTCCACGGATGCCAGGAATACAAGTTCACCCGGAAACCATCTTTCCCTTGTAAGCGAGTGCATTTCTGAGCAGGTTTGGTATTTCCCATCTCCAGCTACCACATTTTTTCCACTGACTCCGCAAGCAGCGCCAGGAGCCTCAGCGAGCGCCCAAACCCATCAGCACACCAGGAGGAAGCACAGGAAGCCGGACACCGAAAACTTCCCCATCCCATTTTGCAGCCGAGGGGTCAGAGCTGCTTTCGCCCCACGTCGCGACGGCCGATTTACTGTCAGCCCCTTGCTGCCCGGACAGGAAGGCGCTCGCAGACCGGCTCCGGCCCTGGCGCCCCCGAGCCCTCCCGCGCCACCTCCCCATGGCCACCTCTTCCTCCGAAGACATGCCGCGGATGCCGGGGCTGGTGGCCGGGTGGCACAAAGCCTGCATTGTCCGCGCTCGCCGCCCGGAGAGGCGATCTAATTGTCTTCCCCGGCTTGCAGCAACAATTTGCTGGCAGCGAGGCTTGTGTCATTATATAACTGGAGATAGCCTGACTTGTAAACAGATCCCCAGAACATGTCCGTCTTGCCTTATTTTGGATAAACAATAAGCTCTGGGCTGGCTGACACCTTGATGCCGTCTGCAAGGGCACGGAAAGCAGCGGCAGAGCTGAGCGAAGCCTTCACAGGGGGCAGCTTGCCAGGGCATTGCCTCCTCCCCATGCACGGCTATAGGAAGTCAGGAGGGGAATTCCAGGAAACCCGGGGCTTTGACAACAGACCTGGAGATCTGCAGTGCTCCTTTAGCACATTTTGATTTCCATGCTCATATTTGTGTGCTTGCCTTTCCCTCTCCTCATTTTCCAACCCTAGTATATGCTACTGGGAAAGGCAAAAGCCATCCTCCCCTACTTCCATCTGTGAGCATTTCTTCCAAGCCAGCAAGGGACCACCTGCTCACAGAGGATGGCGGTGAGTCTGCCTCTTCCCCTCTTTTGGGGACAAACCCCACCGAGGAAACCAAAACCTGGGCCCTGCTGGCCAAGCTTCCACCTGCGCAAAGAGGGAGATGCCCAAAGGCATCTTCTCCTGATGCTCATTGGAGTTTTTGCTGCCTAGGCCTGAAACAGTGAATGAAGAAGGGGCATCAAAAGGAGAAATTAGTTCTCGGGCTGGTGTTTCAACACTTCCTGACTTTCCTCTATAAAGATCAAACAGGTTGAGAGCAAAAGGCTGCTCGAACCTGGTCACAGCCTGCCTGGAGGCCAGTGCCTGCAGCGCTGCCCTCCCTGGGGAAGGACTAAAGCTGAATACCCCAGCACCAAAAGGGGGCTATTTACCTCCTTTAGGCCATCCTCTTACTGCACCTTTCCTGCTAAGTCGGCCTTTCCTGTTTTTCTTTTTTCTCCTTGCTTTTCCTGGGCCTCTGGAGCTGTGGGCACCGCATCCCTCCCACAGAAAGAGGGTAGGAAAATACTGGGAGGTTACAGCTCTGTTATAATTTGGCAGCTGCTGGCCCTGCGCGTCCATCTTCCTCTGCTCCTCTCTCCCCCACTGTTAGATTCAATTTCATAAATAAATACCCCGCATATTGACGTCACTGTAGGCCTTGAGAAATAATACTCCTGCAGCTTTCTTTGCTAAGCATGGGGAATGGAGGGCAGAGGGAGGAGGAACAGAAGCAACAACATCTTGGAAGATGAAGTCTTAATATTCTCCTAATCGCCTCCCTTCCTTTGCAGCTCTGCCCCAGCTGTGAAGAAAACAAAGATTGCCGTTATCAGTGTGCCCTTCTGGCTTGGGACAGGATAATCAAGTGTCAAAAATTCCTATTCCAGAAATATTTAGGGAGGGATGATGGGGAGATACTCTGGCCTAGAAGCTGGGGCGTACTCCCGCAGGTGCCCATGCTCCTGTCGTGGAGCTTAAGACAATTGTACCCAAAATGCACATACAGTTCACGGTTTTGGGGTCTGCTTAAGGAGCCGGGGATGTTTCCAGGCATGCCTCACTGTGAATCTGCTTCCCTCACTTCGTTACTGCAGGCTGAGTAGCTGCTTCATAGACCAAACCGTGACAAGCCAAAAATATGGCCACTGAGTTCATGCCTTCTTCCCAGTTCTACCATCCCACCTTGTTCCTCCCCTGAAACAGGAAATAATTGGCTCTCTTGTTGGTTTATGTTTCTAGAAAAATAAAAACTTTGATATTTCAGCTTATCGTCCATGAACACAAAGAAATCTATGAGCTTCTTCAACAGGGTCAATGAGCAGTGCACAAAGAAAGCAAAGCTGGGCTTGAGTTTGCTACCCAGAGGTCCTCACCACAACTCGGGAAACACAGGGCTCTGAGACCCAGGAGAGGTTTGCTGTTGGCAGATACAAGGCAGGGAAAGAGGCTCTCACAGGGCTCCCTGCAAAGGCTGACCTGATCTTAATGAGCAAGTGCATTCCTCAGGGTGAGCACAGCTGGGAGCACAGAAACAAGGCAAGAGGGAGAAAAAGATACCAGGTGCCAGGAGCTTATTGTAACTGATTTGCTTTATTGATAATGCATTACAAATGGGAAGTACAATAGGTGCAGAATCCGGGCAGTCTGAGCCTTGCCTATTGCTGAGTGCAGACAAGTGAAATAATCCGTGATGCATCAACGCCTTGCCCAGGCTTCCCCACAGCCATATAAAACATCAGCGGACAATAACATACAAGAAAATTATTTCAAACAAAAACAAACACAGTTCTTTCCTTCATTTAGTGCAGCTAGGTGCATCACCAAAAACAAACAAGCAAACAAACAATGAGCTTTTGAGAGCCAAAGAGTGAAATGGATGAAATTTTTAGGGGATATAGAGGTGGAGGAAGCAGCTTGGAGGCTGAGTTTGTCCTGATGGCACTAGCACTACTCATTGAATGCTAGGAAAACAGCTCAGCTGCTTCTGGATTGAAATAATAACAATAAACAGTACGTGTTGGTTGGTGTTTTGTGTGTGTGTGTGTTTTTTTTTTTTCTCCCTGTATCTACTCATATCCAGATAAAGCCAAGACAGTGATTTATGCACCTTGCAAAGGCTGTGGCCACCTCAATACAGCAAGCTGCACACTCCCTCTTTCCCCATATCTCACCATGTATCCCACTGGAAAAATGCCCTGTGAAGTGTTGCCTCCTGCAGAGCTACCTGCTAACCCTGAGACCAAGGGGGTGACTTTCCCAGTCCTCCCTGGGGCACTCAACAACATTTCAGACTTTTCTGCTGGTGTTTTCCTTTGCCCCCTTGTCTTCTCGTGTGCCAGCAGAGCAAGAGGTTGCTGGACCACCTGGGATGGACGTGGAGGTTTGCTGGGTGTCTGGACCCACACCAAGCTGTTCCTCCCCAGGGATTTCCAAGCTGTGCCTGCGATTTATCTGCTGACCCACAATAGCAATAGGAGGAACTTGAGCTGAAGTGAAGGTCCCATCTCACCCAGTCTCACCCACCCACGGGTCCTTGCTGGCCAGGATCAGGCTCAGAGCTCCCTGTGGCTGCTTGGATCTCTCCTTGCAAGCCAGTCAGCAGCTCACCGAGCCAAAGAGGGCACATTTTGAACAACTTCCTGGTTAGCCAACAAATGGCCCCCAAATCACCACTCTGCTCTGGCCCCATGGCAGGATGAGGTGGAGAGGAGAGGTAAAAATGAGCCACTTTCTCCTGTGCAGGGACATGATGTGCTCATGCTGCTCTTGCCAGCATCCCTGGCCTCGCTACCTAAACCCCACCATGGTTCTGCATTTTTGTCCCACCGATGCAATGATCCCACTGCAAATGTGGGGATGCATAAGGTGTCAAGCATGTCAACACCCCAGGAAGGAAGAGAACTCAGTACACCCATGCAAGCAGCAAAGTCCATAATTTATTTTATTTTGCTCAACAGAGAGGACTTTTAGTGCTTTGCCCAGAACTGAGGCCACTTCCAGCAGCATCAATGTGGTACTTGGAAACGGTATTAGCATCTTTACAGTGCTCCCAGCCACTTTGCTTTGCTCCCTGGAAGAAGCAAGCAAGAGATATTGCTGAGGTTTAACCTCTTTTTAAAACCATCTCTGAATGCCCAAAGGAAGCAGCCAGCCCTGTATCTGTGTGAAAACCCTCTTGACTAACCATAAAAAAAAAAAAAAAATCTGCTGTTTGGCTTACTGTAAACTTAAAAAAATACTGGTTTAATATATGCATTTTCAAGTGCCTAAATCTTTGACTCTGTTTTCAAGGTGGTAAAGCTTTTCCAACCCAGGTTGTCTGGGGTGGGGGGGTTTGGATCCAGCCAGGTCCCACAACAGGACCGGGATTTTGGCTGTGCCTGTGGGACTGCACAGACGGCATGACATCTGGCTGAATTTGAGGATTTGGGGGATGCCTTGGCACTACTTTGCCCAGCCATCGCTCTACATCAGTGGGAATTACTACCAAGCAGGATATCACAGCATTTTACCTCCTGTTTGCACCGGTGTGTGATGGTTTTAAGTGATGAAAAGCAGCTGAGCGGGACGGCTAAAAATTGAGAGGTGATATCTGCCTCGAGAAAGCAGAGAAAACAGGAAATCTGAATCTAGAAACGTCTTGTGATGAAGGTCCCTTGTCGCTTGGTGTGGCCTTCTCCACACCCAACTCCAACCCCGAGAGCAAAAATAAACCAAAATAAAGGAAAAAGTCAGGCTCCGTATTCTGGATGGATATTTATTTGCTTAACAGATTTTCTTTTCTTTTTTTTTTTTTTTTTCATTTTTCTTGTTTTGGTACAAAGCATCCAGGAAAGCTTTTACTTCTCTTTTTAAAAAATAAAAACTAGGTTTCTTTTAAAAAAAGACACATGAAAAGGAAAAAAAAAAAAGTCAATTATTTGCAATTGCTCTGTTTTTATTCTGCCTTCCCCACCCCACCCACTTCCCTTCCCTCCCCCCCCCGCCCCCCCCATGATTTGGACCAATTTTCATTCTTTTCCATATATATTTAATAAAATAAATAAAGGATTTTCTTTGTCGTGTATTGCAGTGCCATTTTTTTAAACAAAGGCTTCATGGCTCAACATTGCAAGGTAATAACAAACAAAAGGATTATACATTAAAATCCTCCCCCTCTCGAGACTCCCCCTAGCCCTCCCCTCAAAACCACGAGATAGAATACAATTCAAGTAGTCTTTTTTTTTATGTTTTAAATGTATGGATATATAAGACAAAGCAAGTACAGAACTGGTTAACAGAGTGTCCCCATTTTATTAGCAAGTGAGAGTATATCACAGGGAGATGTAATTGATTCCCCCCTCTTTACGGTTCCTAGACAGATAATATATATTATTTTAAAAACCAACCTATTTTACAGCCCTCTGCCCACCTCTCCAACCCATCTGCTTGTCGAGTCCTGAGCCTCAAAGCCAGAGAGTTGCCTCTCCTCCCTCCCGTCAACCCATCCCAGCCACCCAGCAGGTGGAGGCCACCGTGCTGACGGAGGCCACCGTGCCGGGGGGGAGGCCTGCCCCATGTTGGGGGGTCCCCATCAGTCCCGGCTGCCATCCTCCGCGGCCCCAGCTCGTTGGGGCAAGGGGAGGAGAGCAAGGGGGTTCTGCGAGAAGGACATGAAGGGCAAGAGGAGGAAAAGGAGATGGTGGGGCTGGCGCTTCGGCAGGGCCTCGGCTCGCGCAAGCAAGCCGCCAGGGTCGGGAGGATGGAGGAGCCGAGCTCCGCGCAGAAGCAGGGCCTGGAGTTGTAACCTGGCAATACCTTCACCATTCAAAGCAGTTTGTCTCTAGAACAGTTCCCTTTTAGACTAAATCGTTGTGTTGTGTTTTGTTTTGTTTTTTTTCTACAAAAAAAAAATAAAGGATGCGTGTAGATGTATTTCTGTGTGTGCGTGCATCTGTGTACATGAGTGACAGCCAACTAGCTCATATGGTCATGACCAAGCTATATTTCAGAAGAGAAAAGAAACACATTTATCACACTTTTCCTAAAACGAAAAGCTAAAATTTCAAGTTCAGTATTCGCTATCTTGTCCTTCCCTCCCCACCCTCCCTTTCTATTTCTGGGTTTTTTCCCTTCCAACTTACTTTAGCACCATAACACATTTTAAACATTACAATCCCTCTTCAGATACTACACAAAATGTCCCATAAAAATAGTGCTTTTTTTGCCAAAAAAGTTATATAATATATTATATATATAAATCAACTAAATCCGTGGCAAATGTGCAATGCAGACGCCTCCTCCATTTAAAGTGAGCATCAGCTCACTTTTTTCTTTTTTTTTTCTCCCCTTTCCTTTTTCTTCTCTCTCTCTTTCTCTCTCTCTCTCTCCTCTTCCTCTCTTTCTCCCGTCAGCGATGATTTCAAAAAGGTGCAAGTCGATTTGGAATCTTGTAATTAAGCACACACACAAAAAATGCAGATGGGTCTCCTCGGAACTTCGTCTCAGTTACGTTTTCTTTTTAAAGGTGCAAAAGAAAGTTATAAAAATTAAGAAAAGTTACCAACGAAAACAAAATAAAAGGAGAAAAAAAAGTGGGGTGGGAATGAGGCAAAAAAGTTACATCCCTCAACATTTCTCCCCATTTGTTTCTGTTTTTCACTTTATTGTCAAGAAAGACACGGAATGGACTCCTCTTCTCGAGAAAAAATAAAAAATAAAAAAAAAAGTTAACTTCATATCCTTTTTCCCTCTTGCTCTTTCTTTTGTCTTCTGGTGTTGGCACCGGGGATGTCACGCAGCGCCCGGCAGCAAAAAAAAGTTCAAGTGCCCAACTGTCCCTTTGCAAGTACAAGGCTTGAAAAATACTGGGTGCGCGGGGGAAACGAGACAGGCCTGGGAAACGAAACAACCCTCCCCCCCACCCCGAAAGGAGGACGCCGCGTGCCGCCGCCACCATCCCCTCCTTGCTTGTGTCAGTTGTTTGGTTGGGGCCAGAGCGGCGTGATGGCGCCCCACCGCCCCGCTCCTCGGCTCGGGGACGGAGGGGCTCGGGGGGGGCCAGGTCTCGCCAGTCTCTCCCCGGGAGATCACAAATGGAGCCGGCCAGTCATGGTTCATTCCTGGGGGCCGGTGGCTTCAGGGGATGCTCGCGGCGCTGGGGGCCGCTGGCTGGGCAAGGAGATGAGGGGGCGATGCAGCACCCTGGCTTCCTCGGCTGCTTGCAGCCCCTCGGCCTGCCACCGGTACCGGCGGGCGCGTAGGATGCCGGGCACCTCCCGCTGCAGCCGCTGGGAGCTCTTCTTCTGCCACACGTCGTACTTGGAGTACTTGGCATGCGAGGGCTTCTGGAGGCTCTCCTGGAGAGGGGAAAAGCAACGTCAGTGTCAGCGTGAGGAACATGGCTGACCCTGCCCATGAGCTCTGTCTGCCCCACCCCACATTACTGGTTTTATGGGGCCCACAGCACAAGAAGGACTCGGGCCTGGTAGAGTGGGTCTGGAGGAGGGCCATGAGAATGATCAGGGGCTGGAGAACCTCTCCTGTGAGGAAAGACTGAGAACATTGGGGCTGTTCAGCCTGGAGAGGGCTCCAGGGGCTCCTTGCTGCAGCCTGTCAATATATAATGAAGCTGGAGAAAGGCTTTAGCAGGGCCTATGGGGAGAGGAGAAGGGGCAATGGTTTCAGACCAGAAAAGATTGGATATAAGGAAGAATTTCTTCACAACGAGGGTGGTGAGGCACTGGCACAGGTTGCCCAGAGAAGCTGTGGATGCCCCATCCTTGGAGGTGTTCAAAGTTGGGTTGCATGGGGCTTTGGGCAATGTGATCTAGTGAAAGATGTCCCTGCCCATGGCCGAGGGGTTGGACTAGATGCTCCTCAGGGTTACCGTCCAACACAAACCAATCTGTGATTAAAAGTTTGTTTTCTGCAAGTTATTTCACTCCCCCGTGGCCATAAACTCTTGAAGGCTCTGCACGCTGCCTTGGCTGCAGAAGCAGCGGATCTTAGAGCCAGCAATTGTCCTCTCCCCTCCAAGGCCTTCCTATCTTTTCCTCTCCTTCTTGTTTCAGAGAGACGCCAAACCCGGGGCCGTCCCTACCTTGTTGAGTGCCGGGAGGCCCACGAGGGAGGTGGCGGAGAGGTCGCGCTCAGACTTGACAGACTTGGCGCAGTAGGTTTCCAGCAGAGCCAGGTCGCAGCTCCGAAAGCAGCACTCCTCCACAATGCCGCGGTTGATCCTCCTGTTATTTCGTCCCACTGGCCTACCTGCAAGGGCAGAGGCCTCGGTGTTAGCCATCAATACAGACCGGACCTTGTCACCCTCTAGCCTCTGCCTTGGAGGCATCCCTCCAGCTGTGACCAGACTGGTGACCCCCACCAGCATGTCCACCAGCTCCATCACCCCCCAGTCACTGCACGCACGCTTCCAAACCAGCAGCATTTCCCCTAAAACACTCATCTCCTTCAACACGTGCCTACAAAATGCCTGAGCTTCACATGAAGCCTTCCCCAGACAAATGCTCTCAATGCCGATGGGGCTCCCCGCGTGCACACGATGCTAATTAAGGGCACTTTCTATTGCTGTAATTTATTCCCTTCCTATTGCTCCTTAGCGAGCCCGGCACGGACGGCAGTCCGGATGCAGACGCCGCACCGATTACCACGAACGTCTGTGATGTTGATCCTGGCAAGCGCGTTTTATTAGAAAGAAGCAGCGCAGCGCTGCGGCTGCCAGCCTCCCTCTGCCGTGTTGACGCTCGGGCAGGTGAAGCGAACCAACGCGGCTAAATTTTACCAGATGGGACAGCTCGGAGACAGCTGCAGAAAGAATACAGGCTCACAACGGCACGCCAAGAATAGCTATTAAACTTAATCTTTTAATAACGGTTCCTCTCCTGTTTCTCCCTGCAGAAGGATGTGAAAGCCAGTGTCCAGCGCGGCAACAACCGAGTGCATCTCGCGCCGGTGTTTAATTACAGCCAAACCACTCCGGGGGGAAGGCTCACACTGGTTTTGCTTTGTGCCTCCCCCTCTTGAAATAGAAGAGAGGAGCAAATTTGGATTTCAGATGCAAAACAAATTTGCTCGGGAACTGCAACTTCCTAAATGTATAGTGGCCCCAAACTAGAGGGTTTTCTCTGTGTTTTCATGTACAGAGTGGCGAGGTGAAGGGCTCAGGTAGAGGGGAGCACAGCCTACTCAGAGGCAGAGCAGCACATGTGAGGTTTGCAGATGGGATCCAGCGGGGCAGACGCTGCTTTGGCCCCATGCATGACCCATGGTCCCCACCACACGCTCCAGATGAAGCAGGCACTCAAATATTTGTACTGTTTAGATCTTATGGGCCTGGCTGATTTCCCTAAGGGGTACCCCACGTGGATGCCCACTCAAAGTGCCCCGGGACAACATGCAAAGCCCAGCAGCTTTCTGCATGTGCAATGCAGCCCCACACATTGCAGTGCAGCCCCCCACATTGCAATGCAGCCATGCACATCCAACGCAGCCCTGCGTGTGCAAAGCAACCCCAAATACACAATGCAGGCACGGATTTGCAGTGCAGCACTGCATGCACAACGCTGGCATGCAAAATGCTATGACCCAACCTCAACACACACCCTGCAATAGCAAAGCCCCTGGCAGCACAGCACCTGCTAGCTGTTAAACTTGCTCCGTTTGCAGTAAGCCCTCTGCTCAACACTGGAGCATCACCACTGTGCTCTGAGGTCGTGAGAGCAAGCGCGGCATCGGGTGCACCGCGATGGGACGGCTGACTCATAACATGCAGCCCACCTTCGGGAGGCAGCTCAAATGTTTCATTTTCCACATTCTTCCCCCTTGCATCACCCCCCTCTTATTTTTTTTCTTTTTCTCTGGGAAAAATTCAGAGATGACCCTTAGCCAGCTATATGGGAAGGTGAGAAGGATAGCTCAGTCTCAGCCAGGGCTCAGTGAAGGGAGCACTGCTGGGAGTTTGTTTTTCTGTCTTTAAAATGCTCGTGGCCACAAGTATGCTGGATTGGGCCCTCCTTGTATAGGCAGGTGGATGAGTTGGTTGCCTGCTGCCATATACATGACCTCAGTGCAGGCACTCCAGGTGGTGATGCCCAAAGGAGAAGGGGGCCACGTGCATATAGTCTTCGTATGTATATGCAATATATATATGCAATATATATTTAAGCACATATACATATGGACCAGAGCATCTAAACCCATGCAAACACCCCACCATAAAGGGTACTTTTTGGGAGAGCCAGCCCTCAGCTATCCATGCCCCTTGCTTTGCCCACCTTATGGATACATCCCCAGCCCTCAAGCACTGCCCTTCGTGTGTTGCATGAAGTCCCTACATGCTGTTCCCCTTGCTTGCCGCCAGCATCGCGGCGAGGGGCTGGGGGTGCAGATCTCCCATTACATAATTGTCCATGCCCACAGTGCCAAATGCCATCCCCATCCTCTAGGGGAGTGCTGCTGCAGGGAAAACAACAAGAACAACAAAAGCTGGCAAACAACAAGCTGGGATTTAGCCCCAGAAAGCACCTGGAGATTAACAACCAGGGGAAAAGATGCCAGGAAATTTCTAGTTTACAGCGATATGGCCGCTGACCTGGATTAGGAAAAGGGGTTTGTTCCATACTGCGATTTACGCATGGACTAAAGGTTGATTTTCCTGGCGTTCACCCATCAGTGGCATCTCACTTTAACGTCACCACCAAAGTCAGGGACATAGCAAAGCAGGAGGTGAAGCGCTTCTCCTCCCACGCTCCCCTACTACTTCCCATTTCGGCAAATGCCACCTTCTCCCAAGGAAACGTACTTCCTCCCGGCCTTCCCAGGGGACTCGGAAAACAGCTATTCTCCCTTTTTCCCCAACCCGTTCTCCACCAAAAGCCTCTGCCAGCTGGTGCTGGGCGGCATCGCGCTATCCCGACGGCGATTGCCAGGCATCCTGATGGGGATTGCTGAGCATCCTAACAGTGTTCCCGGGACAGCCCGGGGGCGGTAGCTGTGTACCTGCAGCTCAGAGGTGGTGGCACCCAGGGTGGGGACATGAGGCTCCCTTCCCCGGCATCACTGCACCGAGGCGCCTCCCCACCCTCAGCTCCCCTCTCCTCCGGTCCATCAGGCGGCAAGCCGAGTGGAAGGGGACTTTGGGTGCAAACAGTACCCGCGCCCCTGACGCAGGAATGTTGGGAGCAACAAGGGGGCCTTTGTGCAGCTCCGGCCCCGTCCCAGTGCCCCCAGCCTGGCCCTCCCCCAGCCCCGGCACCGCGCTTTCCCCCCTGCTTTTTCCTAGTATTATTCGCAGGAGCAGCGGCGCACAAGAATGTGCCCCGTCAGCACAAGCGGCCGCAAAGAGCTAAATTCTTATCAGCTGTTGGAAAGGAGGAAACAGGAGCTGTTGTTTACAGAGAAGTTGGACGCCTCTCCCCCCGCAGCCCCTTCTCCCCTCCCCGCCGGCGGAGCATGACAGCAAATTCGCCACCAGGGCTTCCTCTTGACCTTTTTCTTTTTTTCTCTCTTTTTTTTTTTTATTTTTTTTTCCCTCCTTGAGGCCATGCTGCGGGACGGCATCACCTTGCCGACACCTGCGTGCCGGCCCCAAAAGCCTTCAGTCATGGAAGGGGATTGCAGCAGAAAGAGGAGAGCAAGGCAGCGGCTGCAGCTGCAGGCTCCAGCCCCGTTGGAGCTGCTCCTTTGCAGCCCCAGCTCTTGGTGGCATCACTGCTGCAGGTCTCAGGTGCACCAGGGACATGTCAAGTGCTTGCCATGGGACCGGTGGCACTCGTCCCCACGGATGCGCCATGCAAAGTGTTGTCCCTTTCACAAACAGATCAGGTAAAGCAATGTATCTCCAGATGGTTGCTACATCCCTCAAAAAAAGTAGTGGAAATGGTAAAAGCCTGGTAGTGGGATGCCAAATAAAGCCAATGAAGTACCCGAGATAGGGGATTTGGGAGGCAGCTTCAACATCCTCAGTCCAAGCATCTGCCATCACGGTACCTCCATGGGCACCTCTCTGTGCCAATGGACAGACGGACATCATGGTCCTTGGGGTGCACCCTCCTGGGTCCAGGCTGCCTATGTCCCCACCATGGGACACCAGGGGTGTGAAACACTGCTGATGTGCTGGAGCTGGATGCAAACTGCTGCAGCTCAGAGCAGGGAAGGCATGCCTTAGCTAAAATCACCACTGCAGCAGAAAAACTGGTGGATTTTCATGCTATTTCCTTTTTTTTTTTCCCAAGATTACCAGGCGGCTGTTCAAAGCAAGCCCTTTCCAGCACATGGGGTCACCCATATCTGTAGGGTGAGGCCATCAAAGCCATCTACCTCCGGTATGAACCATGCTGTTAACACAGGTTGCTCATCAGGATGCATTTCTGACACCAACAGCAGGCCGAGAAGTGTTCAGGACAATCCCATACCCAGTTTCAGGACATAAACCACGATCATGCAACATAAGCATGCCCTATAGAGCCTACGCAGGGGCAGTAGTGTTAGCCATGAGGATCTAGAAGTGAAGACTAATGTAGGCAGAAGAATCAATCTCTTTATTGGATCAACTGATGGAGTTAGAGGGAAGAAAGAGGTGAACTGGGGATGCCCATGCCCTCGTCAAGTAGAGCTGGTACCCAAATGCGTGTTCAGTGCTGACTGGTCAAAGGCTGAAGAGGTTAAAATATGGGACTGGTGGGGCTTCCTTCATCCCTCGGCACCTGAGCTCTCCAGAAATATTCAACCAGAAGGGAGGGGACAGGTGAAAAATAAAAATAAAAAAGAGTGAGAATCCTCTTGCAATCACCAGACTGGCCACTTGGCACGAAGCTACTTGTCTGCCTTCAAAAGTGTTTTTATTTGGACTGGGAGGCCGGGTTATTCAAGGTGAAAGGAGGTCAATTTGTCTGTAAAACAAAAGCCCCATTCCGTTTCATCCCCAGAGAGGGGGAGGAGGGAATAGAGACACGGGGAGGGAGACGGATGCTCCTCTGTATAGAGAGGGATAGGAAGAGGCGTGAGAGCACGAGAGGAACTTGCCACAGATGGGAGGGAGAAACCTGTGTCCCTTGCCCCAGCTGAGCTCTGGAGTGGGCTCAGTGGTTTTAGAAAATGTGGAGGGCAAGATGAGAGGAAGGGCAGTTATGGTGCAGACCCCCCAGCTGGGCTCAGAGAGAAAGGAACGGTGTCCCCAAAAGCATCGCCACCTGCCCAAAAGCATCTTGTAGGGGACCTGGCTAGTGGAAAAGCCACCTGCAGTGCCACCACCCTTGGGACATCACATGGGCTGAGCCCTGGTGGCAGCTGGACCTGGCAGCCCCCTGCCCAGCCTCTGGATGGGGCAGACCTCAGCTGGGCTCAGCCCAGCCTGGTTGGGCACTGGCACCCAGGATCTTCTCCTGACCATGCAGCACCCCTTTCCCTGCAAAGGCCAGACTGGGAGGAGAGGCTCTCAGCACCACTGTTCCAAAAAACAACTCGCCACATTACTCAAGAGTGACCTTGCACATCGCTTTAATTCATTTTCCGCCAACCAGAGCAGAGGCAAGACTGCCAAGCACATGGTGCCCCGTGCAGCTGCTGTGTGCATCCTTTCCCTGCTGCTTGCCTTCACATCTCTCCTGTAGTTTGTTACAGGGTTCAGTCCCCATCAGGCTGCAGGACAGGGGGTCTTCACTCTCAGGGCCACTATAATGCCATCGTCACGCTGAAGGCACCCTCCCCTGCTCACGTACTGCTGAGCATCCATCGCTACCGCCTTACTCCTCCTCCTCCCCGCTCACCAGCTGAGCTCTTGTGCTGCCCATGTGAACGGTCCAGACCTCCAAAACACCACAAGGGAAAGCGTGCTCCAGGCAACTGTCCTCAAGGTCACTGCATTCTGCAGATGACAGCAACACCACGGTTTTTGGCACTAGCTGTGCTGGAAAAGGGTGCACCATCACTGTCATCAGGAGGTAGTCAGGAGGCCACCAGGAGTATTTGGGGAGCAACCAGAAGCTGTGGATACAGCCTGCCTGGGTTTTAAAAGAATCCAGAGCCCAAGCTCAGCAGAAACCTTCATTATTTTGATGACTTGCTCCCATTACCAGCAAACCAAACACCTATCGCCGCTCCCCAGCGATATCTGACTTCAGCACCCCGTTTCCCCACGGGACCGAGTCCACCAAAACAGCGCTCAGCATCACCTGAGCTTGTCGCTTGTCTCACTCCTCTCCTCGCCATGCACACTGCCATTAGGAAAAGCAACAGGGTGGAGAACCTGTCCTTTCCATCTCACCCCACCTCCCCCAGCACATTCTGCACCTGGCGTGGATGTCCCAGCACTGCACGGCGTGGGCACCGAGCATCCCGCGTGAGCACGTGAAACTTACTGAAGTAGAAGCCCCTGTCCCCGCAGACAAACTGCAGCGTGTCCACCAGCTCCCCGCCGCAGAGAGTCTCCGCTGTGCCGTACGCCGCAGCCGAATCCAACGCGTAGGCCAGGAAGGCCAGCAGCAGCAGCAGCAGCCGCCGGGCCACGCACATCCTCTGCACCTGGGGATGGAGGCACAGCGTTAGCGTGGCGCCAGAGACCCCCCCTCTGCCACCACCACCGCCACCCTCATTATTTATTTTTCTTCCCTTATAAATGGGAAATCATTCAAGTGATTGTCAGGAGGTGGCTTGTTTTCGCTTTTGATGAAAGCTTCCCGTGCCCTACCCGAACGCACGCTTCCCCAAAGCCAGAGCGAATGAACTTTTCGCTTTTGAGGAAAGCTGGCTTCTACCGGGGAGTAGTGGCCTTCGCCCCAGGCATCCAAAAGGCACTGCTCAGGCAATCAGGGGGCTGATTGCACAATTCGTGTTTGCCTGGGAGGGACAGGACCAGAAAGACATCCCTCGGGAGCACAGCGGTCCCTGGGGAGACGCGGCTGGGGACCACAGGGGTGTCAGCACAGGGATGCTGTTGCCCCACTGGGTGATGCAACATCCCTGTGTCATCCCTCAGTGACGAGCATCGCTGCATGGCTACAAGCAACGGTGGTGGCCAAGAGCTCAGCTCAAAATGAAGGGGGGAATTGTGTCAAAACAGCAGCCCCCGTGGGCGAGTGCTAAATCTCCAGCAGAGCAGCCCTTCTCTCCACTAACGCTCAGCCGAGGCGCTGGGTTTCACCTCCAGCTTTCATCACCATAGCATCTGAGCAACTCGAGAATAATATCAGTTAATGAATATTACCTCACCCCCGCGGGATGCTCGGAGATGGAGCCGAAGCCCGGGATAGATTAAATGACTCGCCCAAGGTCACAGGGGAAGTCTGCAGCGCAGCCAGGAAATTAGCCCAGGTCCCCAGGGGCCCCACTACAGTCCTGCCAGCAACAAAGCCACCCTTATTACCAATTTCTATGGGCACGGCGTGCCAGTAGTGCTGGAAAGCTGCCGTGCTCATGAGCTGTGAGCTCTTCCGAGCAGCAGGTATCATCACCACAGCATCACCTGTGTTGCTTGAGGCACGGCAGCATCATGCTATAGATGCACTATCTGGTGCTGGGAAGATCTGATACGGTCTGCAGGGTTAAAAAAAAAAAAACTTCTCCTTTGCAAAGCACTGGCTACTGCAAAAGCCGAGCTGCAGGTGCAAGCCTTGCCTGCCTCCAGGTGCAAGCTCTTTTAGGGTGTCCAAGCCCAAAACACTGAGTGGGAAATCCTCCTGAAGCCATGTCGGCCAAAGCCATGAGGATGAGGATGGTCCAAATGCTGTCACCCCTCTGAAGACACCCAGCACAACCCTGTAAGCTCTTCCCTCCCAATTCAACCATCGGGTACCCAACACTCTGCATGTGGCTTCAGTCACCATGGCTTAATCCCTGCCCAACATCACACGTTGAAACCCTCGGAGCCTTCATTTGTACTGCAGAGCCTCCCTCATGCAACAGGTAACAGGAACGATGTGGTGACTGTTTTCCTAAAGGACTAGGGGAGATGCTATGCCCACCAGAGTTTCATCCTTGTAAAACAGGGCTAAATTGGTCATACTGACTGCGAACCCCCAGGCATGTGCATGGGGAGAGGTCAAACATCTCAGGGTGCAGTTTGAACCAGGGCAGAAAACAAGGAAAAATTAGAAAATAATCTCCTGTGCAGATGCAAGGCTCTTTCTTCTTCCCTTCTCCACACCAGTACGTGTGGGACCAGAAAACTGCCCTGGGTGGGTGGAGATGCTCCCTCACCATGGGGCTGCTACGTGAAGGATGCTCCATGCACTCAGGGAACCCCGAGCACCTCTCCGCAGCCTGGTGACAGCCAGGTCACCGGTGGTAGCAAGCCAACAGAGAAAGTCCCCTTGGACCAGCACCAGCGTGATGGGAGCGAGCCTGAAAGCAGGTCTGCAGCAGAGCGGAGCCGCCCTCCTGCGCAAGGCTGCCTGGAGGATTTTTTAAGGATTTGCTGCATGATCAGCTGGAGAGGCGATTTCTGTCCAGCTGCTGGGGATTCGGAGGCCAAGAGGCCACAATGTGCTAAAAAGGCCCGGTTGCCAAATCTCAGAGGAAGGCTCAGGCATCCCTTGCATCCAGGCTTGCGCGGAGCCAACCAAACCACGGTGCCTCTCTTGGGCAACATCTCCCAAAAAACGGATACTGAACCTCCTGTCTGACCTAATTCCTCCTTCAGTCTGGCCTTCATTACAATTTAATATGAACAGAACAACGTAGGAGGGAATTGACAGATGGCCCAGTCTGCAAAATTTGGATTTGGACAGAAATAAATAAATAAATAAATTACAAATCTCGCAGTTTGTGGAGCAGTGCAGCGTCTAAAAGGGCAAGAAAGTTGTCAGCCTAAACGAGTGCTGTGGGATGGGGGGGTGGGGGGTGGAAATCCACATTTTTGCAGCCCAGCCTCCATCACACCACCAAAAAAGCAGGCAGATCGGTGTATTGCTGCTGCAGGAGATGCCCAGTGCTCGTGCAGTGAGCAGCACCCGCTCCCAGAGAGAGCATCCTCATCCCAGCACAGGGGCTGGAGCCAAGGCATCCCTGCATCCCAAAATCCATGCACCCGTGTGCATGGGGAGCACACAGACATCGCCAACAACTGCGAGACGGAGCGTATTGCTGTGTTATTCCTCCTGAGAGCGGAGAGGGATGCACAGACAGCCCTTGGCAGGCACCTTTGGCAGCCAAAATCTCCCCCTGGGTGGAGGAGCTGGGGGGAGGCGCCCAGTGGTACCCGATGGAGAGCAGCCGTCGCGTGCCGTACCTCTGTCACGGGCACCCTGCATCCCTCCTGCCACCCTGGCCACGTGTTCCCTCCCCAAATCCTTATCCCTGGAGGCTCCTGGCTGCAGAAGAGCCTCCACTTTTGTTTAAAGGAGAAAGGATGAGACCTCGGACCCTCATCTTGGAGGAAGCAGGCTTCAAACTACAAAACTTTTGACCATCGAGGTGGATAAAATCCACCCAGGACCAGGGGTTTCGCTGCTCAGCTCTGATCTCTGGGCTTGACAGCAATAAAAAAAAAAAAAAAAAACTCTCGATTCTTGGCACCTGGCTCGCATGACACTTATATGGCTGAGGTTGGCAGCGCTGCATCTATTTTTAGCCATCGCTTTTTTGTCTTCGCCGCTCGTCCCCATCAGCAGCCCCGTGCCGAGGGTCACCTTTCCTCCTGTCCCGCACCCCGCGGCGCTGCAGCAAGGGCTCCCGGAGCTACGGAAAAACCAAGCTCGGAAAGGTGAATGGGGTATTCAGTCCCATTTACTCACCCCACTGGGGAGTATTGCACAAATTTTGGTAGGCGGCCCAGAAACAGTTGATTTACGGCAGAAAAAAAAAAAAAAAAAAAAGGAAATGCAATCTTGCTTAACTCTTCTAAAGACAGCTGGCAGCAGGATCCAGGGAAGGGATTTAAGTCCGATTTAGTAGCCTCACTTAACTCCTTTCTTTATTGTTCCTCTCGCCTTTCTGCCTCCACGGCCGAAACCTGGAGCATAGCAGGGAAAGTTAACAGCAAGTTAAGCTGTTAAATCAGAAATTGTGGTGACTGGAGTTTACTGACAAGTGATATTCCCACAACACATTCAGATTGCTTTATGTCTTGGCAGAGCTGCGTTAACCCTGCCAGTGCCAGGCTGCGGCCCCAGCGCAGATTCCCTCCCCCCCGTGCCCCCCTGACTCCCTCCTTTTGCATCTCTTCACCCCCTTGGACACAGCAGCCTCGAAAAGTGAAGCCAGCCCGAAAACAGAGCCGAGAGGTCAGTCCCAGGACACGAGCAGGAGAGGGTGGGCCACTTCCAGTGCTCGTATGCAATTCTGGAAGCGCACCAGCTCCTCCGTCCCTCTAAAAATAAGACCTCACCTGCTGTGTTTGCTTTATTTAAAAAAAGAAAAGACGTACAGAAGTGCTTTGCTCTGCGAGGCAAGTAGGGCTCGCTCCAAAGCCTATAGGAATCAATGGCGAGACACGCACCGACACCTCTGGGTTGCTTGGTCAAAGCAGCAGCCCTGCAGGCAGGCTGCAAAAAGGATCACCTGTCAGGAGCAGCGCCGGGACACACACGCAGACGCATTTTGGCTCTCCAGTTTCATGCGGCGGTGGGAGGGGACCTGCGGTGTCAAATCTTTTATCCCTTAATGAATTTTCACAGGAGCTGGGATAGCCCCTTTGAAAGGCTGAGTGAACTCGTGTGGGTGTCGACAACGTGGAGCAAGATTTACAGCTCTGACCCGCTCACCCCCACCAAAATTGTCAAGTTGGGTCCAAAACAGTTCAGCAGAGCTCAAATCAGGAGTGTCAGTCAGTTTTATTCCTCCAGATGTCCTTAGCACAAAGTCACCCCTACAGAACCCACAACCCAGGCTCCTCAACTCCACTGTAAATCAAGCCAGGAGGAGGAGAAATAAACCCAACACACTGAACCCTGCTAAGCGAAAGAAGCCACACACACACACACAACCTGACAATAAATAAAAACAAAGAAAACTGAGCCCTCCCAAGCACACCCTGGCACTGGGAAGAAAACTGCAGGCTTCATGTAGGAAGCCTGGACCTGAGAGTTAAAGCAGAGCTTTTCCCGAGGCATCCCCCACCAACCTGATTTTCACGCGCGGTGGCCCCGTGGTGCCGGCGCGAGCCCCGGCGGGCCAGAAGCGCCTGCCGAGGCACCGCTGGCTGGAGGCAAGGCAGCCACATCTGCTGGTACAGTTACGCTAAGTCTGAGTTTCCTCATGTGCCCCAATTCCCCACTGCTCAACAGAGTGCTAAAACCCTTCCAAGTTGCTCTCTTAAAACAATTACTGTAGGGAAAAGCAATTGGGAAGGAAGCAAAAAAAAAAAAAAAAATCACACAAAGTCGAAGGCTCGGTGCCAACCATTAACTCTCACTCCATTTTGGCTTCGCTCTCTTGTTTTTCCCTCTCTGTATTTTTATCCCTCCGGGACCCAACACGCCGCGGTGTTCTTTCGGATGAGAGCCCAGCAGCTCCTCGCTGCTCCCCGCCGGGTCCCCGCTCCCAAAGCCCGGGCGCGGAGCGCAGCGCGCCGGGCAGCCAGGGGCCGCCGTGACCTCGCATAGCCCCGGCCCCGCCGCCGGGGCCAGCCCGGCCCACGCACGATCGCGGCTGCCCGCACACGCGCCGTGCTGCCCCCGGCCCCCTCAGCCCACCCGGGACTGCCCCACGCCCCCTCTACGCCGCTCCCCCCCCCCCCGCCTTCTCCGCATCCTCTCCGCGCACGCCCCGCGCAAGGGGCGCGCAGGAGCCTCGCAGGGGGATGCGGGCAGCGCTGCGCGCCCCCCACCCACGCAAAAATAATAATAATAATTTTTTTTAAGCAAATAAAAAATAAATAATTATTAAAAAAAAAAAAAGGCGGAAAAACGCCCATCGCCAAAAGGCGCGCGGGTACCCTGGGGGTGCCCGGGGGGTCCCCGCACCGCACCGCACCCCCCGCCGCGCACAGCCCGCAAGTTGGCCGCGGGCAGCCCGGGCTGGGCCGGCTCTCGGGGTCCCTCTAGTGACACGCGTGGGGAGGGCGGGCAGCGGAGCCGGCACGGCTCGGCTCGGCTCGGCGCGGCACGGCACAAGCATCCCGCGGCACAAGCATCGCGCGGCGTGGCACGGCTGGGCGCGGCGTGGCACGGCTCGGCGCGGCTCGGCGCGGCTCGGAGCGGCTCGGAGCGGCGCTTACCTTGGCGCTGCCGCTGCTACTCTCAACTTCTGGCGGCGGCGGGCCGGGGAGGAAGGCAGGCTGCCGGCAGCGCTCATCCGTGTGTGCCCCGGCGCTTGCCATGCTGCTGTCCGGCCCTGGCAGCGATCGCGGCTTTGGCTCGCCTTCCCCGCGCCCTGGCTTGCTCTCCTCGCTTTGCCTTTTTGGTATGTCAAGTCCCTGCTTGAATTTGTCTGGAGGATGTTATTTTGTTACGATTAGGTATTTTGTTATTCTAGAGAGCGAGCGAGCGCTTTCCTTCCTTCTCCTATTTTTTCCTTTTTTTTTCCTTTTCTTTTTTTTTTCCTTTTCTTGTTCCTTTTTTTCTTTTGTTATTTTTTCTCCTTGTTCCCCCCTTTTTTTGCCTTTTTTTTTCCTCCTCCTCTTTCTCTCCTCCTGCTTTGGCTGCCCCTTGGGTGGCTCTCACTTTTTGTTGTGGTGGTGTTTACTGACTGCGTCCCCCTGGCCGGGGCGGAGGGGCCGGCTGCCTGGCTGCCCGCTGCTCCCGGCTGGCTGCCCCACGAGCGAGGAGACAGGCAAAGCGCTCCGGCTGCCCCCCTTTTATACCCCCCCAATGGGCATGCTCTGACTTCCCCAGCGAACACCAGCCCGGCCACGCAGCCAATAATGTTGCAGAGCGATCCCTCCCTCTTTCTCCCTCCCTTCTTCGTAACCCTGCGAAGTCCAGCTCGGGGAGCGACGGGAAGTTGCAGCCGCAGGCTTTCCCTGCCCGGGAGGGGTCTTTAGCCCACCCCGGCCGGCCCCCGGCCTGGGGGGGTCCGGGGGCTGCGCGCATCCTCCGCCTCGCCCCGCAGGTGAGGGGAGGAGATGGGGGCCTGCGCCGCCAGCCCCTGCCCGAGGTGCTGGGGCACCCCCTGCGCGCCCCTCCCGCCCTCCAGAGAGCCGAAAATCCCGGGGAGGGGGAGGCAGAGGGAGCAGCAGGATTTGCAGCGCCAGCTTTTGGGTCTCGCTCCAGGTGCGCACGTGGCCATGCCACCCCTCCCACCCCGCGCTGGACCCCAAAACCTCTCCTGAGGGCTCCCCACTGAAGGTGCAGACATGTGGGGGTGCTGGCAGCACGGCCACCCCCGGCCTCAAGCCGTGGCCATGCCCTGCATTACACTACCCCCGCATCATCAGATGTGAGCCCCCCACTCTGCCCGTGCGCATCCCTGGGGACAACATGGATGGTACCGCTCCGTGGGGCACGGGCGCTCGGGTTTTGCACCCCAAAGGGCACCTCCCGAAATCGGTGGCTGCTCGCTGGGTTGCCCCCGCTCCGCTTGAGCTTGTGCAAGCTGTTGCCTTTAAGCCAAGGGGACTTTTCCCAGGCTTCACCGTGAAGCGGTGCGCGATCCGAACGCGCGCCTGTTGCGATCGCCACTCCGGTGGTGCTGCATGGCAGTCATGCCGTGCTGCACCCAGCAAAACTCCCCTTCTCCCAAAAACCTGTCCTGCTGGGGAAGCAGCTGCCTCAGAGGTGGGCTGTAAGGACCCTCCTTGCTTTCCACCAGCAGCAAAGGCAGCGCCGGAGTGCCCGCATCCTCACCGCTGCCCGGGTGGGCGTCTGCTTGCAGGGATGCACAGCTCAAGTTGCACTGCAAGGCATGCACCCGCCGTGGCGCCGAGAGGGGCAGAGCTGCCCAAAATCGCGCCGCAGGTTGTTGCATCTCAAGTGATGTTGGCGTGGTAGGGCAAGGGCTCAGCAGCCCTCACTCTGACGTGCGCTAAGGAAACTCTTTTTTAAAGTTTTTTTCAAGTGTGCACCTGTTTCTTTCAAGAATGGGGGCTTGGTGCCTCTCTGGACATCTGGAATTGCCATAAACATGCCAAAGAAAATGTGAGGTGTGAGCAGGACTGGTCCTTTCCTACTGGGCTCTGGAGGTCCTGCCCTGCCCAGCATCCTGCTCATCTCAGGGCTGTCCCCTGGGCTGTGTCGCTGCATAGCACACCCAGCAGGCAACCTGGGGTCGGGGCAGCAAGCACCGGCACACCTGGGGGAGGGATGTGATGTTGAAAAAGCATCGGTGTGCCCATCGTACTCAAACATAGGCATCAAATCTCAGCTCCTACATCCATAGCTAAGTATGTAAAGTGGCCTGGCTGTCAAAGAGAGTGAGCAGTTGAGGAGCCCCACTGGCACATCCTGGAACTCCAGGCTTCTCCATGGAGAGGCATCTCCATTGGCCTTAGTAGTTTCTCCAAGATGCCCAGGACTTAGAAAATCCATACCATGGGGTCTCGCCTTCTGTCCAGCCTGAACTGCTCATCAGAGCTGGTATCCTTAAGGAAGATCAAGCGCCTCTCCCCACTGCAAGCAGAACCCCATCAAAGGAAAGGAGCCAGTGAGCAGGGGGGTGAGCAGGGCTGTAAGCAGGCTGCGAGTAATAGCTGAAGGAGCCAGCTCCCTTCCCTTCCCCCAGCTCAGCACAAGGACCTCCTGAGAGGAGACAAAAGAAAGCTTGGAGGGGGTTAATCTCCTGAGAAAAACAAGTGATTTTCCAGTAAACAACTGCAATAGCAAACAATGGGGGTGAAAAATAGCGATCATAAAAAAGTCTGCTCTGAGGAAGAGGCGACCCAATAAGAGAGGTGTTCCTCTGGCTGGGGGAAAAAACAAGCCAGCATTTTGGTGCAGCTTCGGCGACAGCAGCAAAATACACCCCACAAGTTGCCAAGTTGGGTCTACTTGTGCTTGTGCCTTTTGATCTTTTAATTGCTTCTTAGTTATCCTTCAGTGCAAATAAATAGTGCATTGTGTCAAGAAAGAGGAGGGGGGCGGGGTAGGGAAGAAAGAGACACAAAAGAAAGAGCTGTCGCCCAGAAGAGAAAAGGAACAGGTTCTTTCCCTCCACCTTTAAAGGAGTGAATATATCTGTATTTGGGGGGGCGAAGGGGGAGAAGGGGATAGGATTAGAAATCAAAGCGAAATTGGAGAGAAGAGCATTAAGCCTCGGGCATCCTTACAGTAGGAAGAAAGGAGGGAGGTGGTAAAACCCTCTGGGAGTTTATTCCGTGAGTTATGAGAGAATCCACGAGTGTAATATTGTTAAAGGTCAGCCTAAACCTAATTTAAACTAGGGCTGTGTGACCTCCGCCCTTCATTTAATACAGTCATAAGGAACATTGCACTGCAGATAGCTGGAACAATAGCTGCCTCCACCCCAAACTCCAGCCCCTGGCATCACCTGCGACGAGGGCCTGCAACGGAGAGCTGGAGGAGGACCTGGAGAGCCAAGGGCATGGCTGAACCTGAGGCAGAAAGAGAGGGAGAGGAGGGCTGCTGGAGCAAAGGGGCTCGGAGCAGCTCGGCTTACAGCCCAGCAGCCCAGGAAGCATCGTGGCTTGGGAACTGGGTAGGGCTGCACCAACGCAATGCCTGAATCTCTTGGGATGTCCAGGGGATGCCCAGGGCTCGTGGGGAGAAGCTCGGCTGCTGGGGCCTGCAAAGCCCCCTGACAGCACTGCCCAGCAGAGCTGGTCAAAGTGGCTCCTGGGTGGCCACCAACACGTGGCAGAGCTTTCCGGGAAAAGGGGGAAGGATGGGCCAGCTCCGGCCAGCCTGGACCTTGCGGGCAGAGATGTGAGCCTCAGTGAGGGCAGAGGAATGCAAGCAGCTGTGGAAATGCAGTGGTCATGGGCCAGGGTGGGCGCCAGCGACGTTGCTGGGGAGCCGAGCCTTGCAGACACCTTAGGGGAGAGGACATTTGCATGGCTTTTCTCTCCCTCTCCACCCATAATCCACAGAGGGGAGAGGTCACCTAATCCCAGCTCAGCCGAGGCTCCCTGTGATGCTCATTTGGTTTATTTCCCAATTATCCTACAAATGAAAGGATGAGCAGGAAGGGGATTTCTCGTCATTTGGGTTGCACGGTTCATGCTCTGTGCCTACAGCTTCACAAAGGCACCCCAATTTGTAAAGCACCTTGCATTTTCGTTAGTCACCAGTGAGGACAACCGGGAGAAATCGGACTGTGTTACTGACGTGCCCAACACGTCGGAGCAGGGAAACACAGGTCAGAACATTCACAATGAGAGCAAGGAAGGGTGAGGATGGCCCATGGGTTGGGATCTCCTGTCCTTGAAGGCTGGGAGAAAATGTCATCACTAGTAAGAAGAGACAGTGAACAGGAAGAGTCCTGAATGCAGCTGTTTAATGGCAGAGAAGTAATCTTAGTTGGCCCAGAGCGTTTTTCAGCGGCTTTAAGAAAGTGATACCTTTTGTTCTGTACAACCCAGGAAATTGGCAATAACACAGTGTCCTTGCACACTGCTAAAATATATTGATCCCGGGGCGCACTGAAATGTTTGAACAGGAGAGATTCATTGGCGACAGAGGATGTGATATATGTAAGGTCCCCGCACGAAATTGAAGTCAAAGAACTGGGAGTGGGAGAAATAATTCACCTGGGGCCCTCAGTCAGTGAGGAGCAAACAAGAGAGGAGGCAAGGCAGGTCTGCTCGGGGCTCCTGGTGTCTGCTGCAGGGCAGCTGGATGGGTAGGGGGAACGAAGGGTGGTCTAGGCATCAGCACAGGACCTCTTTTTGGCATGAGCAGGGTGAAAGGGAGGCTCTTGTAGCAACTCCTGCCCTGGTCTGCGGATGCCCTGAAGCACTCGTTGGACTCGGGTGCTTGGGAGGGATGTTGGCAGATGGACGCTAAGGACCAGACGGTGCTGAGCACTGCAAAACTGGAGTTCTTCAGAGGTAAATTATTGTGTCGTGCCAGAGGAGTTTGTGACAGCGGTTAAAGGCACAGGTGTTTTCACCCGATTTATACAGAGGACAAACTTGCATTTTTGGCAGACTGGACAAGCTTGGTATTCCTATACATCATTTAAAACTCAACACGCTGTCTGCATCTCGGCCAACGCCAGGAGGTTGGGGGCTGGGTGCAGCAGAGGGTCAGAGCATCCCAGGAAGGGAGAGAAGTGTCTCCTTTCTCCCTACCAGCTGGGGAAGGCCAAACATCTCTTGGTCTTCCCTGGTTGCCAAAGAGGATGCTGGCGTAGCTAAAGGCTTCCCAAAAGGGATGTTTGAGAAGGATGGTATAGGGTAGATAAGAAAAAATGCTTGCCCTCTCCCTAGCATTTCTGTGCAGTGGGAGTCTGGAAGGCTCCAAGTTTTGTCTGATTATTCATGTCAAAAATGTGCAACAAATACAGTAGCAGAGAAGGAAGATGGGTCTGTGCCTATATTAACAGCTAAGCACATCACAATTTCCTGTTTTCCTTTTTTTTTTTCCAAAGCATTTCCATGGAAATGCTCACTGGAATGTCATAGGGAGGAAGAAGTCCAAGCCCCTGAAGGACCAATAGAAGCTCCAGCAGGTACGATTAGCTCTTCCCAGCGCCAGGGGATGAAGTTGGCTCTCCATAGCACTGTGCAAACACGGGGAATTATGTATTTCCTTCTGGGTCTGTCTGCAGAGCAAGTCCATATGCTGTCCTTGCACCGATTGTGCCTTGGTGCAGCTCCTTAGAGAGCTTCCCCTCGGCCTCCCTGAAGGCTTTCAGCTCGGCCACATCCTCCTGCCTTCCCTGCCGGTGCAGCTCCCGTGCTCCCGTATTTCAGACCTGCTTTAGAGGCACGTGCTTTGGCTTCCCCTTCAATGCTCCCCAGAAAACCAGGCGGGGAATATCACCCTCCAGCGGGTTATTTTTCCAGGCGCTCAATGCAGGCGATGGCACTGGGTGCAGATGGTGGCACATTTTAGGGAACAGATGCAGGGCCCTCGTTGACTTTGAAGAGGTGGAGCGGTGCAGATACGTCTCTGTTGTGTAATTAATGGCCTTGGAAAAAAAAAAAAAGGAAAAAAAAAAAACAGCCTGTTGGCTAAGCCCGAATACCTCTGAGGGGTTCAGGAATCCCAGCTATGTATCTTTCAGGCGTTTCTTCCTCTGTTTTTTTTTTTTTTTTTTCCTTTGCATTGCTGCTGTGATTCGGTGCAGGTCTTTGTTTGCAGCTCTCATTGTCTTGGGGCAAAGCATGGGGTGGGAGCATCCCAGGGCCTGGGTTTCCCATTTCAGGGACCCCCATGTCCACTAGCCCCAGCTGGGGCCACCCCACCACTCCTTCAGGCCCAGGGGCTTTTTGGGTAGAGAAATAGGTTGGAGGGGCAGTGAAGACCCCAGAAGGATGTCCTTGGGGTCAGGCTCCCATGGGCAAGTGGCTGTGGATTCAGGGAGAAGGAGCAGCAAGGGGATCATATACGGTTCCCACACCCCAAGTGCAGCCTCCCTCTGCCACCACCATGGGCAAGTCGCTTCGCTTCCCAGCATTTTGCATCCCCATCCATCAGATGGGGGCGAGAATACCTCTGCTTCCCTTTCCCTCTCTCCGTCAGGGGCTGGGACTGCCCTTGCTGAAGCCCACAGCTGGCAGCAGTCGCATGGGAGTTTGCAATAAGGTCCCCATGGCCAGTGACATGGGGGCACCCTGCTCCTACCCCCTCCAGACCCCGTTGCCCACGCCCTGGGTGATGGACACCCTCACGGGGAGGCGAGAGGTGAGCGCTGAGCAGGGCAGGTGATTTGTTTTCCAGCTCAACCAAAACATTCTCCCATAATCCTAACCCAGGAGGGGAGGCAACAGCACTTGGCAAACAAATTTACGCTAAGTGCACTCGGCTGGAAATGTTTATACACTCCGCTGCTGAAAAATACACCCGGCGTGGCGATAGTGCGGCACGGCGCCGGCGGAGCAGGGGCGGCCGTGGTGGGGATGCTGCGATGAGCCAGGCCCCAGCCAGGGTGGGCTTGGGGCACGCAGAAAGGTGGCGGTGCTGGACGTCACCAGCACGGCCTGGCAGCCTCTGGATAGTGGGTTAAGGGACAGCGGTGTGCCCCTGAAGCTTGGAAGTGAGTGGGGATGGTCTGGGGAGAGCTGGGGGGAGCTTTGGGCACGTGGCAGCAGTTGGGACCACACGTCCCAAAAGCCTCACTGCTGTGGTCTGCTGGTGGCTATTTAACCTCCAAGGGCTTGTTTATAGATGGGGCTAGGATCTCCAAGGAGCATCATGGGGCAAATAGGTATGGTGTGATCCCGCAGGATGGGGGGAAGCTCTTTTGTGGTGCTGGTTGGGCTCCAGCAAGGAGGAAAGGTCTGTGGACAGAAAAGTGAGGGTTTTGTGGAGATGCCAGTGCTCCTGGAGCAGGAGACCTCACAGGGTGCTTACTCTCAGCTAATTGCTGATTACTAGGAGAGTAACCTCCCCCCCAAAACATACATATAGCTTTTACAAAGAGCACACAGTGGGCTTACATAGCACGTGCGTATGCACACATGTATTTTTGGGCTGAGGGGGTAGAGTGTGCTAGGCTAAGTAGGTAGAGCCAAATGGCAGGTGACTCAAATGCCACCCCTATTTCTGGTCCTGCTGTGGTGATGCCACTTGGGGTGACTCACTGGATCTCTCTGTCCCCATCTCTTCATCAGCTGGAGATAACTCCTACTGGGATATGTCGATCCTGGTGCGCTTCAGCATCTGGAAGATCCAAAGAGGAGCGATGCAAAGCACTTAGTGCTATGGTTTAGTGGAGGACTTGTTAAGTGTTAGGTCAGAGGTTGGACTAGGTGATCTTGGAGGTCTCTTCCAACCTAGATGATTCTGTGATTCCGTGATTCTGTGAAAGCACAGGCATGATCCCAAACACCTCCATACCTGCTGTGGGGCATGAGCCGGCTTCCCAGGAGAGGGCTGGGAAAGGTCTAAAGAAGTTTATGTTCCCTGGGTGTGTTTATGGAGGTGCAGGCTCTGGACAGGGTGGGCTTTACTTTCCTGCAGCATTGGAGGTGCCAACCCCATCCCCAGCAGCCAGAGCATGTGTGGCCGACACGTTCCCAGCCCTCCATGAAGGCAAAGGGTTAACGGAGCTCCCGAGGCAGGTGGGAGCGCGGGTCAGGCTGGGTGATATTGCAGACATGTTATTTGAAAAGCTAAGAAATTGTGGAATTCCTCACCTAATCCAACTTCCCCACAGTTTAAAGAAAGCTGCGGTGCGAGATATGGCTACATCCAAGGGAGACCCCCCACGAGCCTTTCCCCGCGTGAGCCCCATGTGTATATACACACCGTGAGCCACCTCCGGTCCCGCTGGGCTTCCAGCTGGGGCCAGTTTTCTCCTGGGAAAGCCCAGGAGATGCAGTGCCATGGGGAACCAAGCCCTCCTCTCCAGGGCACCAGCGCTGTGGCCGTAAAATGCACAGAGCCGCGTCCTGCCCAGCGGTCCGAAGAGCTGAGCAGCCATTGGTGGTGTGTTCAATCGAAGCCGGGTTTAGCTGGGAAAAAAAAAAAAAAAAAAAAAAAAAGTTAAGGTTTTAATCTGGAAATTTTTACAAATGGAAAAGAGGCAATGACTGAGAACACTTCCAGAAAAGCTTTTTTTTTTTTTTTTTTTTTTTTTCCATGACGTTTCCTATCAGTTCTTTGTAAAAACGTGTTGGATGAATCAGTTGGAAAAAGTGTTGCTTGCCAAAGGCAGGTGTTGGCAAAGAGGCTGGTCCTTTCCCAGGCACTGCTGCTGGGCTGCACTTTGTCCTCCCTTGACCGTGGTGTCCCTCACCTATCCTGAGCCATCCTGGGAGCCTCGGGGGGCACACAAAGATAAATGCGTTTGCTGCTGGGGGCCAGGCTGCCTGGTAGCTGAGGCTTGCTGGGGGGCATTGGGACCACGGTGTGCTCCTCCACCAGCCCCTGGATGTTCTCAGCTCCATGTAACGCAATCAGCAGCTCACTGTTACTGCCTTGTTAGAGGAATAAGCACAATAAAGGATGAGAAACTCAGTCGGTTTCCCCAATAGAGACGAAGAGATGAGCTCACTCTGGGAGTGGCTGGAGGGTTCCCAGGTATTTCGCACCCTACAGAGAGGTTGGCACACCTGAGGCAGGGAGCCCTCAGCCCATCCTCTTGCAGATGTGTCCCTCCAGGGCTGGGATGTGCCGCAGAGCTGCAGGATAGAGGCTGCAGGGCTAAATGTCACTTAACCCCACAAGAACCCCCCTTGATGCCTCAGCCTGCAAGAGCTGAAGGTGGTTCACCCATCTCGAGGAGGTTCATCCATCTCCAGGGGGTTCACCCACCCCTGTGACATTGTGTGCTGTGCTTGTCCCCACACCCTGCCTGGTCCCTCTGCCTTTGTTTGAGCTGAATGTGATGAGGGGTGTGCTGAAGGGTGTCCTTTTTGCACTGTTTATCCACCAGCTCTCAAGCTTTCCTTCCAGCCCTGCCTTCAGCCCCACCTGGCAGATGCCAAAACTGGGGTCAGGAGCCATACATGACCAGGATGGAGGAAGCAAGTCCTCAGACCTCTTGTGTTAGCCAGAAAATAATCACAACACTTACACAAACAAACATTTGGTGAGACAATACGAAAACCAATGGCAATAATGCCCCTGATTCCCACAGGCCCCAGCTTAGTGCATCCCTAGCTATGGGAGGTGGCTGTGGTGAGCACCGCGAATACCTGAACATGATCACAGAGATTAACCAGAGTAATTACAGGCATGGCAATTGCATCCCTGTTGCAAATCTTCCTCTCTCTTTATTTTTTCCAGGTGGGTTTCGTGCTGAGCCATCCAAGTCCATCAGGTAGATCTTCATGAAGGAGAAGATTTTTTAATTTTTTGGCTCAGAAATGAATTGCTTAGATTTTTTTTTCCTTTTGCATTAAAGGCAACCATTTCAAATATGTACAGATCACACGGGTGTTTTTTAGTCAAAACAAGCACAGTAACCACAAGAGGTGCCAGACCGGAACAACCTCTTCTGAACTAATCTAATCCAAAGGAAAGAAAGAAAGAAAGAAAGAAAAAAAAAAAGATGTTTTCCAGAGATAGACTGAATTCCATTGTCTCTACGTGTGATATAAGGAGAGAGAAAAATCTAGCAACAAATAGCAGGCATCCCCTAAAAGTCCCTTTTAGGGGAATTAACTTACAACCCTGAGTTTCATCATTAGAGGAAGATTTGCCTGAGTCACCAGGGTGTTTCAAGAGCTCCCATCCCAATTCCTGCTGAGCCCCCATCCCAGGTCCTGCCCCAAACCAGAGCCCTGCTGGGGAGGGCAGTATTCCCAGGGGGTCCCCTGCACACCTCAATGCCACTGGGGGCACAAACCCCGCTCTGGTATACGATGCCTGGTTTACAGCCACTTTCTCCCACCCGCCACCGCCCTCACCGTTTCCAGAGACCCACATGAAAGCAGCAACAGCACCGTCGGGGTGTACAAAGTAGGAGATGACTCACTTGAAGCCTTTGCTCCCACCCTCAGGATGCTCTTCCGTACCCAGATAGGGAGCGATCTCCTGGGGAAGGGGGGTGGAATATGTCAGATGGATTTTATTTTTATTTTTTTTTTCTCAAAAGCTTTCATTTAATCTAAACAACTGGCTTGGGATGTTGGTGCTCGGCTTTTAAATGAAGTAATTTTAAAACTAAAGTTTTCTGGGCGTGCTTCTGCCAGGTTCTGGTCTCAGGAGGGAAAACAGAGACAGGGGGAAACCTTGAGCATCAGTGATTGGTATGATGTGGATGAAGACACTGCAGCAGGGGAAGCAGTTTCCACCGAGTTAGAAGGGTTTAAGTGGTGGTTCCTGCCCTTAAGATACTGCAAAGCACAAGAGCATTTCTATTTCCCAAGTGCAGTGGGAGGACCGTGCAGGCTGCAGCATCCCTGCACCCCAAACCTGGCCATCCCTGGGAAGGGGGGCAGGAGGTGGGAATGCTGGACAAGAGAAAGCAAGTGTTGTCATCTCCATGCAAGAGAGAGCTTGAAGACACCTAAAAAGATACCTGCCTTTGGCTTTGTCACGAGCGCAGGCTGTGGGGAAGCAGCCTCCCAGCCGCAGCCTTGTTTTTCAGTAGGAGCTGCTACCCCCAAAACCACTTCCCCCATGCTGCTTCTGTGCTCTGCAACCACCCTGCTGCAGTTTGCGACTTTGCCGGGGCAGAAATCGAGGCGTGCAAGCCCAGATCATGGCAGAGAGGGGAAGGAGGGCTCTGCAAGGGAGGCACAGGAGCCAGAGCCAGAGCTGCTGCACTGAGAGTGCCCCCGCAGGACCTCTGTCGGTGCGTGGTGTGAGCCTGGTGTCCACATCTCCCCCAGGCTGCCCAAGGGAGAGAGAGGAGCCATCAGGCAAATGGTTTGCGAGACAGGTTTATTACACGGTGCAGGGAGGGGTGTCACCCCAGAGTGCCCACCGCCATGGAGGTGGAAGTCTTCTCCTGGACCTGCCCCAGTCATCGCACCTGGCCATCAGGTGTTCTTCAAACAGTTTGCAGAAGGTGTCAGCACATGCGGAGGTCAGTACAGGCTAAGACTGATGGAAACTTTAGAGGGCTGCTTGTATCCAAAATGGATTTGCTGGCAGCTTGGTTGCTGCTTCGGAGCCACCCATAACAAAAAGCCCAAATAAGTCCCTGCCTGATCCCTTTTGCACCAATTTCTTTTTTTCCCTGACTCTCTGAAAGCCTGCCAGGCTGCGGGTGAGACAGCCCCATGCTTTGGAGGAGTCACCCCCATCACAGGCAGGCTGCTGCTCCCCTCAGCTCTCGATGCAAGCAGTGCAAACCTTCTGTGTCGACAGCTGAACTGCCCCACTGGGTAGGTGCCTCTCACCCCATAGAAGCAATCCTGCCCAAGTGGGACTAAGCTCACCTTCCAGCTCCTGTAACACATTTGACCGCTGTGCACCACGAGGACCCTTCCCATGCTACCACCTCGGTTGTGACCAAGTCTCTCTGAACCTTTTTTTTTTGGATAAGTGCAGTGAGCTTCCTTGCTCCCCGGTAGAAAGGCAGGTTTCAGGCAGGTCAGGTCATTCCTGCTGTTCCTTTCTGCTCCTTCCCCGAGCTCCCTTTCATCCTTGATGTGCTTAGCGTTGAAAATGTGGCCCATTGTCTTTTATCAGGCTTTGCAACGGGTGTGTTAATCCACCCGGGGCTGTGCTCACTGTAACTGGAACAAACGTGGTGTCGGCAGGAAAATGCCCCACACACCTGGGGGAGAGATCCCCCGAATGCCCGGCGCTCCACTCTCCCCGCAGAGCCTCGCTCCACAGGCGGTTCCGTGACATTTATCTACTCCCCAGCAGGATCCCCTTGTGGGCTTGCCCTAACTCAATCCCACAGACACCTGGCTTTGTTACACAGCTCTCTAGCTCCTGGTTGGTGCAGAGACGAGTTTCCAAATTGCTCATTTGTGCTTGAGGAGCCTTTGTTTAAAAACCTGGGGGATCCACGTGGTTAGGAGAGGACCAAGCACGAGCCTTTGCCAATGTGCATTTGGGTAACTCATTATAATTCTATTATTGTACGTGAGCGGATAGGTCTCCCCACCACTGAGGCACTTCATGGAGAATAACTTAGACCCTTTTCCTAAAATGAGAGACTGTTACAGATCCAGCCAGCTCTTAAGTCTTTAAATTCACTCGAGTCAGACAAATTGGCCACGTGTTGCTCTGTTTGGCCTAAATTCAAATGAAGCTCTGCCTTAAGACACTGGTGGGCAGTTGTAAAAGCCCAAACACAGACCTAAATTAATGGGTAAGATTTCACCTGATGTCTTGGGGGATGCTCACCCATGTACCCGAGGTCTCTAGGGGGTTTTGTGGCAGATCCGTACCCCAACCTCCCACAGCTGAGCATCACCAGCCCAGACCCAGGGACAACCTTTGTTTCAGCTCCTATTGCTTAGGTCTGAGGTTTATGTATTTTCCTGGTGCTTTCCAAGCTGACACAGTCTGAAACTCTGAGCGCTCCCTCTGCTGGCTAAAATATCATTTCATAATCACTTACTAGGGCTCATTCACACTGGAAAGACATGGGAAGAGAGCAAACCCTCCCCAGGGCAGGTGCATCTTGGGGGACACGCTGCAGCGGGGATACCAGTGCCACTGTCCCTGATGGTGGGGCAGGACAGCACCAACAAAGGGTCCAACCTAGACCCGGCCTGAACCAAAGCTTCCTGACATGATTTCCAAATGCAAAGTGTATAACCCCAAATATCTGCACAATGGAGAACCAAAACAGCACGTTGCATTGCAGGATGGGTGCTGGTGGTCACCTGCCCTTCTTCGCCCTTTCAAGGTCCCAGGATTCGGGCACCTTGTGAGCAGTAGTACGGTGTGGGGAGATGACCCAGCTTTGTTTGACATGTTAGTATTCATATTCAAGATATATATCTATGCTCTGGAAGTCCTTCAGTGCCAGGGTGCGGTGGAAACACCCAGGGTTTTATTTGGGGCTGCTGTTATTGTGGATCTAAGCCTAGGTATGCCCAAAAGGGGATGACTGGCTCAGAACCGCATGCCTATCCAGCCCAAAACATTCCATAGATATGTGTAGCATCCAAGGAAATACCAGGCAGGAAAAATTTCCCCAGAGCATATGATTTCTTGCGCTGCAGGGTGGCAAGTGAGCCAGCAGTTAGGGTGCTGGAAGTGCACACTGGAAAATGTGCTGCAGGGAGCACCTTGGCGTCAGGGCCATCCTCGCTTGGTGTTTCACCAAAATATGGGTTTATGCTGGAGCAGAGCTGATGGATTTTGCTTATAAACCTGAATTTCCTCTCTAGTAGAGAAAAAAACACCTTTACATAGAGACCAGAGCAAGAGCAGCAGCAACCCAACTCATCAGGGCTCAAGGTGCCTGCAAGGGCTGGTAGTCCACAGTGCCATCAGCCGTGCAATGTCAGGGCCAGCATCCCCACCAGGAGCAGCCTATGGGGCAATGGCCTTGATGCAACTTCTTGCTCCAACGTCACATACTGAGCCCCAGCAGGTTTTTCTCCAACACCTTGCATCGTCTGTATTCTTTCACCCCATAATTTGTGGGTGTCCCTGGTGCCCATGGCTGCTTGCCGTGTCCCAGGCAGGGATGCGGGCTCCGGATGCAGGCTGCCCTGTGCTCCATCCCCTGGCAGCCTCGGGGACTGCAGGAGGAGGGAAAACCATGGCAGGGATCCTGCTTTAACAGATTCCCAGCATTTTTGTGGTGCCCTATTTTGGTGACAAAGCCACGGGTAATTGCTGCGCTCTGGACAGATATGTGAAACCTCAGGATCTTTTCCAGGTCGTGAGGACTGTGAAGTCCAAGAGGACAGATGAATTCCTCGGGAAAGGCTCCAGAGACCAAAGCCACTTTAGGGAGAAATTGGGATGCAAATAGCCTTTTTGGAGATGAAGAAGGTGCAGTGATGCAAGGTTAGCCAGGGCCAATGTAAATGGCTTGAAAGTCGCTCCCAGCCCTCCGTTCTTAAATGGGATGCACAGCCAGAGCAATGACCCTGAGCATCTCTGCACAGGGTGAGGATTAAGGGGAAGCATCTCAAGAATGATATCTGGGGTCTGCAGTTAAAAGCATGAGGGAAAATCGGGCATGACATCAGCACTCAGTGTCACTTGGTGTCCCCCGGGTGAGGTCATGGATCTCAACAAAGCAGAGGAGATGCTGGAGAAGCGTTTCCCACTTGTTTTTCATTTTTCTTTTTGGGACTGAAATTTGTTATTTCAAGGCAAAGCGTCAGCATTTGGAAAGGCATGGCCACTCTTAGCTTGCAGATATTTTAAAAGTGACCAAAAAAAGCAATTTGACTGCAGTTTTCACAACACAGGTGGTTTTATTAGAAGTGGGTCAACCCTTGAGCTGCTTCACTGTGATTTAACTCACCACTGAAATCAGCAGAAGCCCAAGAGCCAAGAGATCATTTATCAGAGATAATTTTTAAAAATCTCACCCAACAATCAATGCCAAATAGGAAAAGCTGGAAGGTTGGGTGTGCAAATCCTGCCCGCAGGCACATCTGCAGCCTCCAAAGCAGATGAGCTTTCTGATTAGTGGAAAAAAGGGTAAAAAGGGTAGACATTTTTCCATTGAAACTTCCACAGAATGGTTTATCGTCAACATGGGGCGGGTGGTGTCATTTATATTTGATTTTCCGTTTTCTGATTAGAAAAGAGGAAGCCGTGCTGTTTTCCGACAAAAAGTTACATTTCAGAAGTTGGCAGTTCTGTAAAATAGCCTCCCCCACAAAAAAAATCCACCATTAAAAGGCCAAACGACAACAACCTGGAAATCAAAAGCCAAATTTGTTTCCGTTACCCATTTTCTTCCAAAATGGGAAAACATTTCATGGGAAGTTTTAGTGAGAGCAACCAGGCACATCCTGGAAATCCTGGCATTTGCCACGCATAAAAATAAGTTAAATAAAGTCATATTTTGGCCTGTTTTTTCAGGCAAAGAAAGGAGCTCAAGGGAGCCCTGTCCACCTCGCTGAAGCTGGCTAGGGATGGAGGGAAAGGATTAAGGCCCAGATCATTTCCTTGTGCGCTCCTATGGTCTTGCTTAGCTTCCCGTTATTGTCCCAGGTCTGCTCCCGCCTGTGCTGCCCAAGGGGTTTGGGGGGGGATGTGGGACCCAGCCTGGCATCGAGCTCGGAAAATACTGGCCGCCTTCCTTAGGAATCATTCACCCAGAGACAATGAGCTGGCAGCGGCTTTCCAGATCAATTTATAGCTGACCTAAAGCTTTCTTCCTGCGGGGGGTGAAAGGAGAAGGAGAGGTGCTTTTCTTTGGCCAGAATGGGTGTCTTTGGTGAGGTCAAGCTAAATCAGAGTGTATTTAGGTATAATCTAGCTATTTCTTATACTAAACGAATTTGTGAGTTTGCAGGGTGATAGAGAGTGTTCTTCTATCCCGGAAAAGGAAATAATACAGCCAGATTAGCTCCGGGAAAGTGGCAGCCTTGCCTTCCTCTCCAGATAAGCCGGAGCAGCGCAGCCCAGCCTGCCACCCGAAGAGTGCTGCCAGCCACCCGGGCACTGCCCCCGGCCACCATGCACCCACGCTCAGCCCGGATCCGTTCCCATTTCCAAGGGAATTGCTCCCATTTCCTTGAAACCAGAGCCCACGTCAGGAAGGGTTCAGGAAAAAGGGGCAACTCTGGGCCTTTCTTTTCTGGGCAGCGTTAACAACACCGCAGCCCAAAGAATTTGTCTTGCAATCCCCTCTGCGGCTCAGCTTTCAATTCTCTATTCAACCAGCATGAATGAAGCGAAGCCTTTATTTGCATTCTCTTCAAATTGCCCTCCACCACTAGCATGAGACCTCTGGAAGTTTGTTGCAAGGAGCAGAGGAGCCAAGATATTTTAGCCGGGCATGATGCCCCACCACTAACGCAAAATAAAAAAATAAAAAAATAAATCACTTCAAAGCAACTGCTGAGTCAGAATAAACGGGGCTTGGATGTGTTCGCTTCCCAAAGATCACAATGCAAAGCCCCGGCGGGAGGAGCAGGGAGGGAGGTCAATGGAAGCGGCATTCCCTGTCCCTGAGTCACTTCTCCTTCAGGAATTCAGATCTGGCATCTCCCCAGCACGTCTGTGAGCAGGGAATTGCCTCCTTCCTAGCAGAGAGGGGCGTTATAAAGAAATCCTGCAGCGAGGGGCACCCCACGCTGTTGCCCATCCTCAGTTTTGGGGGTGAAGGGCTCTCGGCAGCCCAAGCCAGCCAGCAGCATCATGTTTTCAAGCTGTGTGCTCTGGTGCAGAACCTAGGGTTGCCTTCAGGCTTCCTTCCCTGGTGTGGCAGAAAAAAAAAAGGGAAAAAACACCTTTGTTCTCCTTTGGCCTTCACCTCACTGCCACTCTTAAAAAGCAAAGAGCAGGCCCTGTCCAAGCCCTTTATGTTATTTTCAGTTTTGGAAAGCAAGCTGTGCTCAGAAAGATTTTTTATTTGTGATCTTCTCTGGTTTTTAAATTCGTGCAGTATTTTCTCCTGCACCTCCCACCATACATCACACACAGGACAGCTCTTGCTTTGGGGATGAAGGGAGCGAAAGACCTGCTGTCTCCTCCTCCCAGGATGCACAAAGGTTGGGGAACAGTGGGGAATGGCCACTGGCTGCCATCACAGGGGGATCACCAGGTGGGCACTCAGTGTGTCCAAACCCAATCCCACCCAACATCCGAACCCGCTGAGAAAACATCAGGCAGCATCTTTCAGCTGGTCCTGCCTCATCTTCATATTTCGAAACAATTCCCACTCTGCATTTGCTCAAACCTCCTGCAGTTTTTCAGTGGAAGGAGAAGAGTCCACCCCGGGGTAGCCCAGAGCCTGGTGGTTTAGTGCATGGTCTTGGGCAATCAGGAACAGAGGATGAAATCCCCACAGTGATGCCAGCAGAGCAAGCACCTGCATCTCCCACGGTCCGGCTTGGTGCCCAAACCACCCTTCCTCCCGTCTAATCCAGCCTTGCTAAAACTGGTCCAGTCCTGCGGGAAGTGCTGATGTTGATGAATCAACATTTTCCAGCAAAAAACGTGGCATTTGCAGTTTCCCAACCAGCCCTAATTGAGAGCATTCAGAAAAAAAGCAAACAAACAAGCAAGAAAACCAAACAATGGCAGAGGGCAGGGAACGAGACGGGCATCTCCGACCAGCTGTCCTCGATGGGGCATCGCTCCTGGGGCCCCCACGGCAGCATCCAAAGCTCGTCCTTTTGCAATTTCTTTCTAGGGGAAGATATTTTTGACTTAGCAGAACCATTTGGCAAAAAGGGTGCTTAGAATTTCCTGTGCCTGTTTGTTGTTTTTTTTTTTAAGTGTGCAGGGCATAGGCTCATGCCATGGTCAGGGTCCCCACTACCTATTTTAGATGTGTCTCAATTTATCAGCAGTTTGTAGAGACAAATATTTCACTACAGTGGATAAGTTGTGGTGATTCTTGGCAGGTTTTCTGTCTGTCTGTAGCCAGCATAGGTTTCTGAGCTTCCAAGCACTGTGTCTGCAGGCAGTTGGAGGCCCCAGGCTCTGGGGTCTGAGCCTCTTGCATAGACAGCTACCATCTGAAATGCAAAGTGTTGGTAGAAAGGAAGGCTCTCTTTTTGTCTTGTCCAGCCAAGTATTTGTGCTAGCAAGTCCCAGCCTTATTGTAGAAGAGCCTCTCTGCTTACCCATCTTCTACAGACCCTGGCTGCTGAGTCCAAGGTCTTGGTCCTAGGTGATGCAGGACAAGTCCAGGTGACTCCACCAAGCCTTGGGTTTTCAGCTGTGGTGGGGAGCAATGCCTCATGAGGAAGACCTTAGATCTGCTTCTCTTGGATGTGCTTTTCCCCCATACCATGCAAGTGGACCCAGCCACAGCTCCTCTTCCCTGCCTCTGGGCTCAAGGTGACTTCTCCCTGGGATGGATGTGCAAAAATTTGGGATTGTGGGTGCAAAAACAGGAGAGAAAGGCACTGGCCCAGCAGCATGTGTTAGCATCTCAATAATACTGCTGCTCTGACTGCCTGGAGGTGCTTTGGTTCTGGCAAATTTCAGGGCTGCTGCAAATATCTTATTAAATGAGAAATGAAAATCATGGTGTGAAGCGATTATTGGCAGCAAGGGAAAGCAGAAGGCAGTCAGGAAGGGCAAGCATCTGGTCCAGGACTGGTACACTCAAAGCACAGCCCTGAGCATCAATAGTGATGGATGCTGCACTGGCGGCAGACAGCTCAGGGAAACTCTTCTTGGCTAAAATCTGTTTTCTGCGACTGATTTGTCAAATACTTGTGAATAACAAGCACATCCCACAGTAAAAACTCCTCCTGGGCCTCTGACAAACAGCATGGAGAACGGGACACACTTTCTAAATTGGTTGTGGCACTCGGCCATGATTTTTCTGGGTACAGTTAATAGGTGACTTAATTCTTTACTTAATCGGGACTGTTTCCGTTACACAGCTGAGGAAGTTCAGTCTCCCGGCTGCCTCTCTATATTTGGACTGCAAACTGCAGGAAGCTGACCAGTGTGATGTTTCCACGCATATTACCCAGTAATGTTTCCCTAGAAAGAAAAGTCTTATTCAAGGCTTTCTGCCCCTTCCTCTTTGTCTGCCCAGGCACCGAGGGTGGGGATGCTCTGTGTACCCCCCTTGGATGCATAACCACTTTGCCTCCCTCACAGCCCCTTCATTTGAATGGCAGAAGCTGAGTGTTAAGTGATAGGTGGCTCTGGGACCTTTTAAAACTGCCTTTTCCAAGCACAGACCACCAACCCTGAAAGTAAATGGTTCGGCCCCTCCCCAGGACATGGACACATGAACCACTGACACAGTAATCATGGACACACAAACCATGGGCACACCAACTATGGACACACCAACTATGGACACACCAACCATGGACACATAGCGCAGCCCATGAACACACAAACTGACACAACAGATCCACAAGGTTTATTCAGTTGCTTTGAAGGTGCAATAGTGTAAGTGCGTGTCTCTGCCAGCCTCTCAGCTAGTTGCAGTAGTTTTCCAGTTGGTAGAGGGAGCATGGGTTTTCACAGCATTGCTCAACAATGCCTCGCTTGACTTTCTGGTATTCCTCATGTTGGAACGGCAGCTCTCCCACCTCGCCATGCAGGGGACCACTCACTGGCAGGGGAGAAAAAGATAAGCCACACATCATTCACCATACGTCAGCCCTGGCTGTTGAGCCCTGTGGAGACCCCTTTTTCAGACACCAGACCTGTAAATGGAGAGCTGGCTGGGAAGTGGGGAGGCAGTTGCAAGTTTTTCCCCAAGCTGATGTGCTCAGAGCACCTTCAGGCTCTGAGTTTCCTCTCCTAAAGTAATCCCATGGTGCACAAAAGGAACCAAACGGAGTGGGTATTGGCGCTGTGACAGACCCAGGGGTACAGGGACTTTACTGAGGCAAGCACGTGGAGAGGAGGAAAAATCCTGCACCCTCTCTGGGGTGAGCAGCTAGTAAGTAAGCTGATGGTTGGTCTACTCCAAGTCACGAGCTTGAAAACCTGTGGGCGGAGCTGTCCAGAAGTCCAGTGAAAATACAGAAAATGGCAAATAAAACAGTGATTTTTCCTCTAGGAAGAAAAGAGCCCCTAACAGCCAGAAGAAAGTGCCTGGAAAGCGAGACTAAGATGTGGTTTCTAGGGCAGCATGAAAGTATAGCTCGAGACGCAAAATCCCCAAGCCCCCAAAGCGTGATACAATGAATGAGGCACAAGAGTAACAAGAAATCATTATGCTAGCTTGCTAAAGGGAAAACTTAGAAAAGATTTAGCCCAGCATTAAGTAGAAGAGGAAATAGCTAGTCAATGTTTTGTGATTTATCTGTCTTCATCCTTCAAGCCAGCTGCAAGCAGACTGTAAACACAACCAGCTCATGTGACAAAGAGGTGGTGGCTCAGGCAAGAGTCGTAGAAAAAGAGGTAGGAAGTCCTCAGATACTTTCAGACAGGTTGGACGTGATGAAATTCTCCATACAATATTTAGGGAATTGGCTAACAAATCTTCTGACCCACTCATAATGGTCTTCAGTACCCATCTCCTCACACTACAGCTGTAGGATGATAGGTCCTGGCCTCTTCTAGGTACCAACATCATGTTCAGGGGCAGCTCTCCAGAGTGCCTCATCCCACCTGCTTGAGACCTTGCACATCTTGCCATTGCGCTTAACTGAATAAACCCAGGCTGTGTTGCTCTGTGCCTTCTGATTTCCATCTTCTGAAAGCAGCCTTTACAAAAGCTGGCTGGGTATGGGACAGGGCTGGTGGTGGCAGGTAGGTGCAGCAGGTGGTGGTGATCTCCTCTGCCCTGGGAGAAGCAGCTGTACTTCCCAGCCATGAGAAGGGCCATGCTCCCTGTGCAGTGCTCCCACTCCCAGCTCCCACCTCTGAAGCCCCACACCTGCACCTCTCAGCGGCCACAACACTGGGGAGAGGCAGCACTTCCAGCAGGTCCCTGCATGGCACACTGCTCCCCACACCATTCCTCAGTGTCATCTCAGGAAAGGGATTAGCAACAGACAGAGAGCAGAGGAGTTGTGTTTTTCAGTGCTCTGCCTCTGTTTTGCAATCTGTTTCCAATTTTGCAGTTTAGCTGCTGATAGGAGTCATTTGCTCTCTGCTTGCAGCTCCTCTGACGCTCAGGCTGGATCACAAGTGAACATGAGAAGCACAGGACAGGCTGTTTCCCTGAAGCAAAAAGTTCAGACATAGTGTTTGAGACAAGTTTAGTAGTTTGCAGAGCTCGTTGAAGGCTGGTAGCTTCCAGAGCCAGATCAGAAACGTCTTCCTGGGTAGGAATGAGACCAGCTCGTCTGGGGGCAGGGCAGGTAGCAGGGAGCTGAGTAGCTCTGAGCTGATAAAAGTGTTTCCTGTGTTACCGATTTACAGAACAACTGCTCTGCTGAAACAAAAGGCAAAGCAAGGAAACCAACCTACCACATTTCTGTGGGGGCTGCAGAATGTCAGTTTTTTGCCTTCTTAATCTGCTGTACAAAATAAGGTAAAGATGGACACTGGCTCCATCACAACCTGCTCTGGCTAATCCATTTACCACCGTGAAATACGAAACAATATAAAGCTGTGGGGGGGCTGCAAGCCTGTTGAAGGGCAAGATTAGTACTCAAAATTACCTTGGAAACTATAGAAACCCTCTGAAAAGAAGGGATACTGCTCAGCAAGAAATGGGGAAGATGCTAGAGGAAGGCAGGAAGGCTGCGTTGCACACCCAGGATGAGGAGTAGGCCGTGGTGGACCACCAGGCAGTGGTCCTTCAGGGACTGAAGATACATCTGACTGGTGGCCAAGGGGGACAATGGTCTCTATCAATCAACAGCACACTGCTGCTTTGGAAAAGACAACCCCTGTGTAAGAATGTGGTGTGGAAAACATGCAATATCGTTCTGCCCGCTTGCTCACTCTGCTTGGCGCTGACCAGGCCTCTCCTGGGGTCCTGTGTGCTTCTCCAGACATCACCATTAAGTAAGGTTATGGACCAAATGCAGAACAATTTGCGTGACAGAGTTCTAGTATATATGCCCTGGGAAGGCAGTCTGGGGGTGTCAAAGGGTTTTGGCTCAGAGCAGGTTAAAACTAGACATGGAAATAGTCTTTAAATAGTTTGAAAAGCACCCATAAGTGAGTAGACTCTTCCCTTTGTCTGCTATGGAGAAGACAAGAAATAATAGACAGCAAGATACATTCAGGTTAGATATTAGGAAGCAATATTCAAGAAGAAAATCAGTTAAGCACGGGAATGGGCAGTTTCAGAAGACAGAAGGTTTTTATGACAATACTTGACAAGAGCGGGTCAGGAATAGGATGGAGACAAGTGCCCCATCTTGGTGCAGAAGGAGGAACCTTGGGTTCCTTCTGCCTTTATTTTCCACGGTCACTCCCAGGCCAGCGTAACACCCCACACGGGTTGGGATGTTGCTGTTCTCAGCCTCTCTCTTCCAAAAGAGAAGCAGAAAAGTTCGAGCTTTGACTGACAATTCCTTCTGCCTCATAAATCCTCTTCCCCTGCCTGCCCTGCCACCTGCCTTTTTAACCCGAAGATATTTTCATTGGCAATACGATGCTGCTGGTACATCAAAGGTATTCCTGGCATTCCCCATCAAGGACATTCCTGGTGTCACCATCAAAGATAGGTGGCTGCCTTTTGCATCACATAGCATACGGACACAGTCATGGTCAACCTGACTTACCTAGAGGCTGCTCAATGTCCCGTCGGGTTTTGGGGGAGTAGAAGAAACCCCGCTCTCCACACACCAGGTAGAGAGCCTCAACCAAGTGGGAGCCACAGAGGTGCTGGTTGGCAGCCGCGTGGCTGATCCCAGGGCCAGAAAGAGCGAGAAGGGCCAGGAGAGGCAGCGACCGGATCCAGAGAGCCATGGTGAGGAGAATGAGGCCTAGGGGTAAGAAGCAGAGCAGACGCAGGGTGGGCTACAAGGGAGAAATAAGTTGCCATCAACCATCTTATGCCCTTTAGCTCCTTTGGACCTCGTAAAGAGGGAAAGAGAGCTTTATGCATCAGGCTCAGAAAGTCAGAGTAAATGCTGATTACAACCAGAAGTCCATCTCCATCCACCTGCTCTCATCATTCCTGGCCTCCCTGCTGTCTCCTCCTAAACTGCCAAACTAGACCCCAACACCTATATATGGAGTGGCCTTTCATAACACAGCCTTTGTGGGCATTTAAATGTGTAGGGTTAAAATACGTGGGCTTTTTCTAGCCAGTGCCTGTGTACACAGGCTCTGAGGCTGCAGTGCAAGCACCGATCTTGGACAGAAGAGCTCTGGAAAAACAGAGCTCAGCCCAGAGTAGGGGCATTTATTTTGGAAGAATCATCTTGCCGAGCCCTGTGGTGCACCTGCCCAGGAGAGCAGAGATCAGCAGACACCTTCAGAGGAGAAACCCATTCTGCCAAGTCAGAAAGGGCTGTTCTTTATGCTGTCCCAAAAACAACACAACATGCTCAAAGATCTGAGGAGACCTCATTTTCCTGGACTAGCAAGCCAGCACTTGTCACCAGCTGCTACATCCACTAAAGAAAACAGCTGCACACCCAGCTAGAAGCTAGACGGGAGGCAATCGGACTTACCTAAAGAAGAGGCAGCAAGCGATAGAGAGAAGTTTGCTCCTGGAGATGAAGACCTTTTGGTGGTAATTTCCCCATTCTTTCCCATATTTATATGCTTTACATTAGCCCAAGTGACACAGGGGCTAGTGCAAGCCCCACCTTCTCAGTGACGCTCCCACCAAAATGTTTGCTGCTTGTGCACATTAATTTCCATCAATATGGCATCAACAGGCCTTGAGGTAAGTTAAGACAGAAGCAACAGTTTGCAGTTTCCATCTCATTTCAGCTGACCTGTTTTTGTTTCCCTGAAGCTCTGTGGTGAGCCATCAGCGACCCTTTTAGCGGGAGATAATGGCGCTATTACAGCTGCAATGATTACTAATGACACTAATGCTGGCAATAGGCACTGCTGGCATTGGGGTGGCCAACAGCTGTTTCTGAAATGTAAAATTAAAGGCAAACAGGTTAATATGTTTGATTAATATCCCCTTGGAAAGTATGCAGCGATGGGACCGAGTTGTTGGTGTGACCACGCTGCAGTCAGGTGCCGGAGGAAGGAAAACACATTATTGCACGAAGGCTATCTGAGGTTCATGTTGAGAGACACGTGTCCTCCGCTTGGGCCGGGGGAGGAACAACGCCTGCTTTTCACAGGAGATGGCAGATATTTGTTTTAGCTCAGGTGGGGGGCCCAAATCAGACCTCTTGAATTGTTGTGCTCCATGGTTGAGGGCAGCCAGAGCAGCCACCATGTTTAGTGTGAGCATTGCAGTGTGCCCCTGTTTTCTCATGTTTGTGCAAGTCAAAGCTGGCTCATCTGAGCTGGGCCTGTGATACTGATATATTTTCTGAGTGCACTTGCTGTGGTGGGCTATTGAAATTCAATATCCTGTAGGGGAAATTGGAGGTGGTTAACAGAAACCGGGAGATAGCTGGTCATCTCCACTCTGTCTGGTCCTTCTCAGGGAGACAAATTCTTATGGCCATGACCTCATAAATTCTCTGTCACTTCACTTTTCCTTCAGAAATTAAGTTACAAAAATACATTACATGGTCAGAACTCATCATTGAGAGGGAGAGCTTGGAAAAATGACTTGCATGTTAACCAGCGCAGGGGTGTCTCCTAATAGTAGACCGAAGAAGGGCTCCAGTGGAGTGAAGCCACTGGTTAGTCACGTCTCCAGTCCTGAAGGATGTGATTCCCAAATTCCAGAGGTGGGTTGTGGGAAGGGACCACTCTTTTTCTCTGCATTTCTGGTGATGGTGTGGTGAGTATGAAGAAAACAACAAAGCAGATCTGACTGTTACAGTACTCAGGTAGTGCCCACCGATCTAGCGGAGAGCCTGACACAGTTGAGATGTGTGATCCTTCATGATTCCAGTGTGTCCCAGCTCAGACACCATCTGCCTGAACTCTGTTGCCTGCTTAATTTAGAATACTCCCGATCCTCTGCACACAGTATAATTCAGAAGGAATTTCACCCAAATCAGCGGATAGCATGAGATTTGAACCAGACCCTCAATTTCTTGTGTTGCCAAAGCGATTCCTCCCAATGACTTCCACCTGCATGTAGGAAGTGGACCCCTGTCATGGCTTTGAGAGTGAAGTATCATATGTTTGCTAAAACGACTGTGACTGCAAAAAGGCTGGTGAAAAGTGTTAAATCTCCGGCGAGCACACATAAAGGGGACTCATTTGCTCAAATGGATGCGAGACAAGGTTATCGGTTACATCCCCTGCCATGTGGGTCTTTCATCCTCATGCTAATAAATCCAAGTTGTGATGCTCAACTACAGTTAATAGCATCTCTGCATGATGTGTAACACTATCTCTGTCTCCCTTCCCCTCAAAAAAAGATATTTGATGTACTTGAATGACCTAGTGCTCTATCCCTGAAGACGGTCTCGGGTTTCAGGGAGACAGGAGTACTCAGACCTTCTCTCTACTAGGAAAAGATGAAGAATTAGTGGCTCCATAGGATAAAACCTGACATTTTATCACCTTGCCTCCAGAGCACTGAGCCCCCACCCAGCATCACACTAAGGGGCAATTTGCAAAGTTACCCAATGAATCCCCTTAGCGGTCATTTTTCTGTGTTCACAACATGCTGCGAGGCCCATTTCTGAAGACACCTCAGCCCAATGGCTGCCTTGGAAAGGCTCTGGAGCAAGGGGTTCCCCAGGTTAATCACACATTGAGATTTGTCATTTAGGGTTTTCTTTCTTGCGCTTTTGAATGCTACCTGAGCTCATCCTAACTTGTATTTATTTTATTGATGGTGGGAGTTTGTAAGAAGGCTCCTTTATCCACTATCTTCTGCCTTGTAGGTAGCTTCCCTGTTGGGCTTCCCTGGGGCAGGGCTTACCTTGTTGACGTTAAAAAAAAAAAAAAAAAAAAAAGTCTCTTTTGTGCTGGGAGGGCCAAATTATTAGTCTGTTGCTTTTATTACACTTGGCCAACCAAATCCTGAAGGCAGCTTCGAAAAGCTCAGCCCAATTCTACAACATGCTGAAACAGGTGAAGGGCTGCTGATGCCTGAGTGTTCAGAAACCCCTCTTGGCTTGCTATGGTGTGGGTGCAAAATTAAGCTAGAAGATTTATTGGAAGGAAAAAAGATATTGCATTGGCTCAGACTTCAACTTTTCTGCAGAAATTTCCTAGTAGGATTTTTTTTCCCTTCTAAAATATGATAACTTTGATTATTTATTGGAAAGCTTTTTTTTTTTTTTTTAATACCATAAATGGGCCTTTGGAATATGAAAAATGTTAGCAGTGATATAAACAGATATGAAATAGATATAAACTGTGGAAAGTTTTGTCTTAGGGTGGGAAAATCCCGTGTCAGCAGCCAATTGAGGGGGGCAAGAGGATCCCATTTCTCGATGGAAAATCTTTTTCTACAGCAAAATCTCAACGCACTCCTCCCAGACTGGACTTCCCCATGATTTCCACATGGTAAAGCAGAGATGGGACAAATATCCATCTGGCTGGATGACCTCCACTCAGCCCCAGCTCCTTAGCTCCACACTGGGCTAACTTGGCTGAAGGGTGGAAGCCTCTAGGTAGAAGTGGGTTGCTTCTGGCTCCTACCCTTCGTGCTAAACCACCGCTGGACGTGACTTGAAGCCACCTCCCTTGCTCACATCCCCCCAACCCCAGGCAGTTGCATCAGTGGGAACCAGGTTTAGGCAATCCCTGGTGTCATGTAATCAAGTTTTACAGTCTGCTGCCAGCACAATAAAATCTTTACTACTGTAGATGTCTCGCATTTTCGAACCCTGTCCTGCAGAAATAACAAGCCCATTATGGGGGAACTAGTTAACGATTACAAGTTTGTGCAAGCTTTACTGAAAGCAAAGGTCAGCTTTGGAGGTGGACAGGTGCTCAGCAAGGAGCTGGGGTCCCCAAAACACTGGCCACCACTCCTGGGTGGCTTTGCCTTGTCCCTGTTGGTGGCTCCTTTGCAGTCCCCATCTGTAAGGTGAAGGAAAAGGAGGTGAAGGGCAGGGAGAGGAACCTGGCACCAAGGAGGGTGCTTAATTATGTGAATGCTTGCAACCAAATCCTACGATGCCTGCAGAGATACGTGGTGGCCCCATCATGCAGGTGGGGCAGCCGCTGTGGGCTCGGGGGAAGAAGAGGCTGCTATAGCAAAGGGTGAGGCTTATCTGGAGCCACACAATGAGAGATGCCCTTGCTTCAAAGAAACATTGTGCAAGCGGACAAGTGGGCTGCTCACTGGGATAAAAGTAATCCCAGCTCCTTCTATAAACTAATCTGGACAGCCATAATGGTGCAGGGCTCACGAGCTGTCCCCATCTCCCCTCCGGCCATGGGGCCCAAGGGAGATGCTCCTACCAGACTGCAGGTTTCACAATTTTCCAGGTTCTTCCAGGCCAGGGACGTTATCTCACAGCTTAGAGCACAAAGGGTTGATTCACGAAATGGAGGGTGTAACCCAAAGCCTAGTGTAACCAACCAGGCTTTTCCCATTGGCGTCCATCATCTTTGGGTTAACCTTTAACAGCCAAGGGGCTGCAGAAGAACTCAGAGAGGGTTGTGAGTACATCCTCACCTTTGGAGATGCATCTTGCTGGTAGAAGATGCTCCAGGGAGCCGCTCTGAAGCACCAGCAGCTTTCATTAGGAGACAGGAGTTTCCCATCTGTGATGCGGTTTTGAAGTCAGCTTCCTATAACTCAACCCTTCTGCCCACCCCACTATGCACCTCTCAGCAGTGAAACCCTGACTTTAGGCCAGCCTGGGACCCCCACCCAGGCAAAATGGTTTGGCTGCACCTCGCCAAGCCCCCTTGGCCTCTGCAAACCCAAACCTCACACAAGCACAGCCATCTGAGCAAAGCAGACTGAATTTAATGACCTTTAGTGTAAAGCTCTCAGAATCTTCCCAATCCATCTTGGGAAGGTTATATATAGAGATCAAAAACACAGGTACGCTCCTTTTAACCCTGTTAAAATATTACCGGACACAGACTTTTTGAGAAGGTAGAGGTGGAAATAGTTCCTAAGAGCTGCTAATAGTTCCTAGACACAGCTATTAGCAGAACAAATTGGTTTGTTTATCAATGAGGATGAGATGAAATCTGTGGCTATTAATGGCCCAAAAGTAATCCTTCGTGTAGATAGAGAAACATTAGAAGAGGTGATGACACCCTGCTAGAGGACAAGTAATGAAGAGCAAAAGCAGCAAATAAATTCCACAGAGCTGAGAAGGGCTGGATAAACAGCCTGATCAGCACCAATCCAAAAATACACATTTTCAGCACCATTACCACATCTGTCCTTCTTCGTGGATCAGAGTTGGGGAAGTCTGTGAGAGCAACCAAAAAGGATTTTGACTTGGTCCTCAGGAGATGACCATGAGAGGGGCCATGGAGTGCATCAGGGAGTTTTCTCCAGTGTCCACAGCTGTAGGCAGCAAAGTCTCGTGGTGCTACTGCCAGGGCATGCACAACAGACAGCAATAGGCAACACTTGGAAAGCAAAGACATGGACAACCTGGAGAAGCCTTTGATAAAACAGAGAAGGAGGAAAGCTGGTCCTCAGCCACCTTGCTGGAAAGCATGGGCAGGCCACCAGAGAGCAGCAGACATGGCAGAGAGTGACGGATGCTATAACCAGCCAACGCAGCAAGGTGGTAAAAGAGGAAAGAAAAAAAAATGAAGGGATGGTTTTGGATTTGTCCCCTGCTGTAAAGTGGTCCCACAGATTGAAAATAAAGTACCATGTCAGGTACGTCTGTGTTTTCTGCCACTGCTCATTTCTGCAGCTGTGAGTGCACCACGGACATCTGCCATAGCGTCCCTCATGATAAAATCGAGGTCTGTAAGTGATACTGTAAGAGGACATTTAGGGACAGTGTGCTCATTCTCGCACAGCATTTTCTGCTGGGTTTCAGTAGGAAGCTTTGAAACCCCATTTTCTGGAACAAACTTCCTCCTTTCCCCTCACTCCCGCTTTGGGGCTCCCAGCTCTGATGCTATTAATTATCCCCAGCTAAGTGGATCATTTGGAGCACTTAAAGCTACTTTCAGGATTTGGAGGCACACCGGTAACCGGTCCGCGGGTTTGCCTAGGGGTTCCTAGACAAGGAGGTGTAAATCCTACTGATAAGGCTTGTTAGTGTTATGGGGCTGGGGAAGGGGAGGGTTGGAGACAGGCACATGGATCGCCGGGGCTGGGAGGGGTGAGCGGCCCCCTCCTCCTGTGGGGAGCCCCGCGGGCAGCCAGGGTCACGCTGATTTACGGCAGCAGAGGAACCGGGGCCGTTAATTCAAAGATGCCGCTTATCGGTGTTTGGAAAGCAAGCTCCGATCTGTTCGTTAGCGATTTGGCCTTTGCTGTAAATAGAGGGGCCCCTGTGCTTTGCTCTGACATTTTTGTCCTTATTATCTTGTCTCGGCCTCAGAGGGAGGTGGGAGAGTTATTTAAGGCTGACCTTAGTGGAAGGAAAATGAACAACTCCCTCTCCCCACCCTGTTTTTCTCTCTAAAGTCCCGAGTAACAACTGTTGCACTGAGCTATCTGTGTGAGATACTTAATCCTTCACCGTCCCTACAAATATTTTGTAGATCAATTCACCCTGCTGTGCCCAGAGAGCTGACAGAGAAAATAATCACAAAGACACCCAGTAGAACTAATGCCAGGAGTGAAAAATGGATTTTGCTTCATTATCTGTCAGGAAAATCAATGAGAATGGACCGTGACTGCGTCAGGGGCAGGAGCTCACCTCTAAGCATGTCCAGTCTTGCATCCCCATGGCTGACATCGAACTCACACCTGTGTTTTAAATGAGCTCCAGAACCAGTTGCTCTGTCCTAAGAGCATCACCTGTAGGAGCGTGTGATAGAGCAGGGGGATGTATTGTGGATATGGGGTCTGTGTGCTTGAAATTTAGACTTCAGAATTTAGCTTTGTAAGGCTCTCCGTTCAGTGAGATTCAGTCCAAAATATCTCCCAGTCAGTTTTCAAGATATTTCTGATCCTTTCTGATTTTGGCCATGCCATTTCTGATTTTGGCCATGCTGTGAAAGTGTCAAAAGGTTGGCTTTCCTCGAGAAAACTGCATTCCTCCCCCCCCCTCCCGAAAAAAGAAAGAAAAAAGAAATAAATATAATTAACAAGTGTACAAAAAATTAAAATGAATTCTTTACAGTGGAAAGTGCAGTACCTTGTCCAATCTCTGGGGAAAAATAATTGATTTGAGCTGTATTAGGAATACAAATGACAGCTCAGGTCAGCCACAGTCTTATCCAAATCAATTCCCATCTCCGGGGAATGGGGACGTGTGCATACCTGCCACTATAGGAACTGTAAATAATTGAGTTCTTCAGAGCAGTAGCATCACGGCACAAGAAGAAGGATTGGGTCCTGAGAGGGCGGATAGAGGTTCAAGCCCCAGATCTGCCACTTAGACGCTTCTTCCCAAAGCTGTTTAGGCATGTAATTACTTTTCAGGCTCTGTGCCTGGTCTGAGTCTCTCTGATTCTCTGCCTCCTTTTATCTGTCAGCCTCTTACAGGGACAAGAGCACTCCTCTACCTCCCAGGCGTGTAATGAAGATGAATTCATTACAGCTGTAACACTTTAATGAGCGCTATGAAGATACAGGGCATCCTCACAAGTCCTAAATGAGGGAACTCCCCCTCAGACGGTGCTGGGGTGCCTGGATGCATGGTCCAGACCCATGTCAGCAGTGCATTAATCCACCTCTATCACCTATTCTGGAAGGGATTTAACAGAAAAAGAGCCTGGCTTTCCTGTAAAAGCCAAGCTGGTAGCACTGTATGGAATTTGTTTCCTTAAACATAGGGATTACTCTGGAGTAGGAAATATTTATGTGGCCTTGGGCATCTCCTGTGGACTCCAGGGGCCATTCTGGTCCTTGGGTGCCCTGTGTCCCATCCACTACTCCCATGTGGATGCAGCAAAAAGTCATCTAAAATAGTTCCCATGCTTAAGCAAGCAGGATCCATCCATAATGGCTTTTAGGAAGGTGTTCAGTATATTTAGGACCAAGGTTGCCTAGCCCGGTCACTTGCAATCCAGACTCTGTTTTATGCCTGGGGAAAACATGAGGATCCCTGCTACCAGAGGGTAAATCAGTTATGTATTTTGTGATCACAGTGGATTATCTTCAGTTTTACCCAGTTCTTTTCCTTGAGCAACTTTTTGCAGTGAGGCACATAAAGCAGTAGTTGCCCATAACTCTGCATCTCCCTCTACAATCTCCTGGAGCTGGGGTCTCCCTTGTCCAACATAAACTTCAAAGAGGGTTGCATTCAGTGAGCTGCACAGAGCGGGCTCTGGCATAGGCAGAGAACTCATTTGCAACCTTCACTAAAGGCATCTTCCCAGTGTTGAAATAAATACTCCACTATTCACATTACTGGAACTAAACAGAAATAGTGGGAAACGCTGGGAGAGAAAGCACGTAGTGAAGGCAAGACCCCTGTTGTGTTACTATTTAAGAAAAGACCTCCCAACTACTGTTCTGTGCATAATTGTGCAATTAGTAATATCCTGGCAAAGAAAGGCTTAGATCAGCTCGTCCACAAACAAGGGATCATTTTCCACCTCTGAGTTCACATTCTACATGAGAGCAAGTTGCAGCCCTCCGGCCCCAGTGAGCCCCAGGCTGTATTTCATGCCCTGCCTGCAGGCTGGATGGCAGGCCTGGAGCTGGGAAGCAGAAGGACACAAGAGCCAAACTCGGGATGCTAGACCAGAAATATATTCTTTATTCTTAATATCATGTCAGCAGCAGCACAATTCCAAAATGAAAAATAAATCTGTGTCGTATTTCTTTATGCAGAGAGACAGAAAGACAGATCCATCCACAGCAGCAGCAGTGACAACAGCAGAGACCGCTCAGCAAGGCACTGGGATGCACTGGGACACACTGGAAGGGTATACTGGGGCCTGGCTCAGAGGAGGGCTTTTGTCCTGTCTTCCTCCCTTGCCTGCCCAGCCCATGCTCCATCTACCATCCCCTCGGCTTTCTCCTGGTCACTTTTTCATAGAGCTCACAGCCACATTTGGTGAGGCCAGGGGGAACAGCATGAAGGCTCCCATAACCCAACCCAAAGGACTTTTGTTTGGCTCTAAGCAGCCACATAATCCTGTACATCCGCTCCACTGTCAGGAAAAGGGAATTCACATCATATTTTGGTGGAGTGTGTGACTGGGGGACACATATGTCCTCACTAAAATCTTGTCTTTGGAGTGTCCTTGCTTAACGCTCCCAAAGCAACTCTAAACTCAGCCAGCCTTGTGCACAATACATAAGGGATACCTTAAGATGAAATTGAAAGCTTGGGAAAATTCTAACAGGACCCAGGGAAAAAAATAAAACTGGGAATAGCAGAGGGCTACAGGAAATCCCAACAATATCAGAGATTACATCATGGGCTGTGGGTGCCTCTCCTGGTGCTGCTCCAGCCCACAGGAAGCCGATGGGTGATACAAGCCAAATGTTCCCTGATACGGGAGAGCAGGGAGCGAGACTCGAGGATACACCATCCCTGTTAGTGGGGCTGTTATGGGAAGCAGTAACAATAATCTGAGCTGGCTGAGCCAAGGCAACACCAAAATATCAACTGCTCCAGCATGGAAAAACATGCTTTTAAAAGGGTCTATCAAATAACTTATAATAACTTTTGTCTTTAGAAAAGGAATACCATCTAGTGGCCCAAGAAGGCAGTAAGGAGATGCAATGGCAATTAGAGAAGCAGATGAATTTAGAAAAAGAGAGAAACTGCAGAAGTGGATAGATTAACATATATAGTGCCGTGTTTCACCCTGGAGCAAGGGAGAGCTCAAAAGGGACCTGATCATAGAAAAAGCAAAGCTAAAATTAGACACTCGTAAAAGCAGATTGGGATGCAAAAATTAAAAATAACTGCTGTATCAGCAGGAAGTGATGGAGAGAACTAGACTGGGAACCATCACAGGAAGATGATTTCAGGGATGATGCAAACAAATGGGAAAAGAAAGAGAAGTTGAGAATAGCAGCATATCCCACAACAACTTTGACTGCCATCCTGGGACAGGCAGGTGCAGCAGAACCAGCTGCTGTAGCTATTACAAAGACAGGAGTGACTCCAAGGCAGGTAGCTGCAGATATTAAGCCACTGAAAGAAAGCCCAGCTGTAGCACTTAGAGAAACTGCTTCAAATTTTGAATTCAATGGGAATGAAGAGGTTGGCTGATAAGAGCATGTATTCAACCAACCTTTACTCTTCATACACTGGGCACCTTGATAAGCGCGTTTAACTAACTTGCCCAGCAGACAGGTAGGACAGGGGTGCAAGCAGCAGCATTAGCATTAATCCATGAGCTGGGGAAGATGGAGAGCCTTTAATGAGCTGATGGGAAGTTGCTGGAATATCAGCACGACCTGAGACCATGTGCCCACCCCAGCAGAGCACAGGTCATTCCATCACCCCTGGCAGCCACGATGTTGAGTCAGGCTCCTTGGACAGGGGATGAATTAGGAGAACTAGCGGCAAAAATGCACCCCTGCAATTCGCAGCTAACTCTCATACAGCAAAATGCAGGGGAAGAACCAAATTATAGAGCTGCTTTCACATTAAGAAACAAAAAATATACTTTTACTTCCACCCCACAGGGCCGAGCACCTGCCCTGCTGCAAATGCTTGTGTTAGGAAAGCATTTGAATGATGGTCTCCAGAGGACACAGAAAAGAAATTATCTTATCTGGATGATATTCTAGGGAGTGCAGCTACAGAAGAAGAGGTACAAGAAAGAAGTATCTGAGTTTTAAAATTAATAGACCAAACGGGATTTAAAGTCGATTTGAACATGGCACAATTAATGCAATCTCAGGGTAACTGCTGGGGAATTGGAAGTGGTAAAACAAAAGATCAATGCTAGGAAGCTTAGACTTTCTGTGAAATAAAGACTCCCATTACTCAGTCCCAACTCCTAAAAGTGCTGGGAAGATTTAATTTCTTGTGGTGCCATATCCATAACATTGCTAGTACTATCAAAACATTATGAAAATTACAGTAGAAGAATCAGGAATGGAGCTGAAGGAAGGATCATGATGACATTTTACATAAAGTGAAAGAAGCTGCTTGAAAATCTCCTGCACTAGACACCTGGCTGAAGGAAAGTCATTCCTAATAAGAATTTCAGCACGAGCTGATTCTGTGGGAGCAGTACTGTCACAAAAAATAGTGAAGGAAAATGGGTACTAATACCCTATAGGTACCAAAATTTCCCTGGCCATGAGCAAGCCTGGTTTGGGCTGTGATGGTCCTCGAACCTTTCATCGTTTTAGTTGCATACTCTGTTCTTAACCACAAAGAGAAGAAATGGATTAAAATGTGACTGTCCTTTGAAAGGAAACCAGTAATAAACCAACGGTATTGTACACTCATAGGAGTTCTAAGGTTGAACAAGGAGGAAAAATAATTCGGGATACTGCTACTAGTGGAATGAAGGGACAACTAGTAGGGAAACTAGAGCAAGGATCATGCCAAGGAGCAAAAGCACAGGCTGTCATCAAAATCAGTAAAAGATATAAATCCAGTATGTCTCTACAGGTATCTACCATGTTGATAATGGCATAAGCTCCTGGATGCCTGATAGGGAGAAGGGTGATGGCAAGCAGTGGGACACCCACATAGAGAACTGGAGGTTTATTTTACGAGCCTAGAGGGAGGGTGGGAATCAAATACACATAAAGAATGTTAAAGCACATAAGAAGACTGAAATGAATGCTGAGAAATAATTTAATGAGCAAGCAGATAAATTGATTCCAAGTTTATTTACTGCAGCCCCAACCAGGAATCAGATAGAAGACAAAAAGGAATGAATACTGTGGCCAGCTGAATGACAGCAAATCATCTTAGACTGTCATAATTTTATATAAAGGGTACAGGGTACTCTAAAAAGAGTGCAAGGAATTTTTATTTGGCCCCAAACAAAGCAAGAGATGGAGGACATAAGTAAAAACTGCATAAGGTGTGCAATGATGTAATAGTGAACTAGTAAAAGAAAGCTGCCAACTCTACTGCATTAGCTAACAAAGGATGTTGGCAAATACTACAAATGGATCATGCAGTTAAGCTGTCAAACTAAAGGAAGGTATCAATATCTCTTTGTCACCATTAATATCTTTTCAGGAAGGTTTTGGGTTTTTCCCACTAAAAGGAATACAGCCACTGTAACTGTAAAAATCCTGCTGAAGATTGTCCATAGGTATGGAACAGCAGCTGATGTAGGATGAGATGAAGGAGGGGGTTTTGTAAGTGAAGCAACTCGAGTCCTAATGAGTAACCTGGGGATTAAGCAAAGATTGCCTATTCCCTATCACCTGCAATCCTCCAGACTGATAGAAAGAATGAGCCAGACTATTAAAAATAGACTAAAGATAATTGTAGGACGATGTCCAAAATGATGGGCTGAAAAATTACCCTTGATATTAGTAGAAAAGAAGCAGTGACATATCAGGGACTGGTTTACAACCCTTCCATATTTTGTTTGCCTAGCCTACTCCTTGGTGAACTGTGGCCAAGACTCTGAAACATTAGGGCAAGATGAGAAAGAAATCAAGGCTCAGAGGCAACATGGGAAAACAAGAAAGAAGAATAAAATTCATACATAGATTACGAAGTAAGGGGCCAAGTAATGTATCCAAAATTGGATATAACAAGCTTAGAGACAAAATGGAAGGGGACTTATTATGTTACTAATAGGATAAATCCTCTAAGATACTAAATAGACGAGGGCAATGGTAAATACAAATGGGCTCATGTTTCTCAGATGTCTCACTAAGGGGCCAAATCATTCTGGAATCAGTCATAAACGTGCCAAGAGCACAGACACAGAAAACCGCCCAGCGCCCAGCCTGCTCAGCACTCCAGGCATCATCCCAGCTCTCAGAAACAAGGGGGTGCCGCTCGCTTGTGCTCACACGCGTAACCACAGCAGATCTGTTTATGTGCCTGCATACTACTTGCTGGTGTATGCTTTAAGCTTTGCTTATTTTCTATTTTTGTAGGGCAACAGATTTTACTACAGCCCCACGAGCAAGCAGCAGCTGAGAGAGTCACGGTGCAGTGATGCAAACTCTGAAGTAAGGCGGAGGAGTTGAGGTCTCCGGCAGTTTGCAAGAATTTTTAACTTGGCTCCTCACTCCATATTAACAGCTTTGTTCTTTTTATACATTGCATTAATTAGAGACATTTAACAAGGCAGATAATGATTGTAAAGTGCCTTGGAGAATCAGAGGCGACCACCCTTAGACCTTTACAGATTTGGAGGCCAGATGAGCATCTTTTCTGTGGCATTATAGCTAACCCATGACCTAACCTGCCTTAGCCTCGCTTAGCTTGCTGCAGCTGCTTAATGTAATAGTAATAACTTAAGAACCCAAATTAAAAATTGTTACAGCTCTTAAGGGAACCTTGAGAGTTACAGCTCAAGATCTGAATCCACACAGACTGGGAAATCATAGCTGAAGCTTTGGAAAAATGTTCTAAAATTACAATAACTGAATGAACTCAGTAGTTTTATTAATTTACGGGACAATCCTCGGAGGAGGAACAACTTGAGGAGAAGCAGCTAGACCTAATGCCAAGCTGCCAATTTCTGTAATGCTCTTTTAAGCAAGTGTGTGAGTGCTGGAGGAATTTAGGAAGGGTTCATATAAGAGGGGAAACAGAAAGGAAGGTTTTAATCAGGTGGGAGACAAATTATATGCTGTCAGCAACTAAGTAGTTAAAATTTGGGAGAACTGAGGGTCAAACCTATGTAAATGAAGGCCTGAAATAGGATAAAGTGTAATGAATTGTAAGCTATTATGACAGCTACAGTAGAGATAAACACTGAAGGGTAATGTTACTTTTAAGTGTTGGAGGATACCTGTTCAATAGCCCAATCCTAACCACTAAACCATGAGATTCTTTACAGAAAAAATGATAAAAATCCATGTAAGGCGGACAAGGATTCTGAAAGTTCATACAGAAATGTAACAACTGACGATATGAACAACTACAAGTAATTCCCCCCTCCCCTGTCCCCCCAGCTGTTTAGCTGCCTCCGCGCATCCCAAACTCAGCTCTGATACTGCACAGATGTATAACCTTGGGCCACACTTCTGAGCAAACCACTTGATTATGAGACAGCCTGCGAGAAGATAAGAAGGGCAGAAGCAGGGGGAGGAAAACTGAGAGCTTTGGGTCAAATCAAGCCATTTATATCAGGAGTGAAAGCTAGACGAAACTGGGTTTGAGCATCCTGACCAAGTTACCTTCCTCAGAAATGACAAACAGTAGAGTTGGTTGTGCACCTGAGTGACATCAGGTGACAGAGATATTAGGATATCTAAGAAGAAGGTGATGCTATGTTTGTGTAATACTGGGAAAGCGAAAGCGTGTGAAATTATCCCAAGGGACACAAGTGCAAGAACTGATAAACTCAAGACACCAAGGTTGCTCAAGGCCACCAGCATGCCTGAACATCAACAGCTGTGACTGCTATCTGCTGTAAGCCACAGCAGCTGGGCTCCTGAGCAGCTGTCTGTGATCTGTGTGTCCCCCTTACTGGTCCCTTCATCAGGGAAATTGCAGCCCAGGTGGGCCTGTCAAGGTGAGAAGTGGGAGGCATTAAGGAGTCAATTGAAGCTGCAGAGCCTGACCCTGTTGATGGGAAAGGGGGCTTACAGGGTCCCAGGTGTGGGAGCTTTTAAAAGAGGGCTTGGAGGTGGTGCTTGTGCTGGGGAGGATGCAGGTAGGTTAGGGCTGCTCTGTGCCGGGCAGGTAGCTCCTGACTTAAGTCACTGGGAAGGTTCAAGGAGGCTCCAATGCTCGCCGCAGCCTCTGTGCAAGCAGCTGAGGGGAGGCTGGAAGCCCAGACTTTAAATTTAATGGAATTGGTTGAGGCAGAAAAGCTTTTAGTGGCATAGTGTTTCCCAAATACAGAGGGCTGCAGGAGGTGGTGGAGACCAGTGGTCCCTTGTGGAGTTGCTTTGGAGCTATAGAGTGGGTTAGTTTATTCTCTCAAATGGCAAAAAAAATAAAAATTAAAATTAAAAAAAAACCTCTTATTTCTTTAATAAAGCTAGCTTTCAGTAAAGCAGCTTTCCTCCTTTTCCTTACACAAGTCTTGACTTCAACTTTGCAGCTTGGTCTGTGCCAAGCCTCTCCCAGCAGTCCCTAAAAAAGCTGCCCCAGAAGCCAGCAGGCTTTGGGTCCATCCCTCTGCCCTCCTTTGAGCTGGCCCTGCATACCAAGGAGACAAACTCTTGGGGTAGCATGGTGACAGGCAGCAGTGCAAATGTGTGGAGAAAACAGGTAGGAGTAATGGCCTGGGAGCTAGGTGAGGGCATTTTGGGGCTGTGAGGGAAGAGGGGCAGGGAGGAGCCCAGTTCTCATATTAACTGATGACATTGAGTGCATTAATCAGCGAGTGCAGCTCATCCCTTACGCTTTCCAGGGAGTGGCGGATGGTCTGGGGACTGTCCAGCAGCTCGATGCTGTGGGTGTAGGGCTCGTATTTCACCGAGAAAGGCCGTTTGATGTGTGCCGCATAGCTCCTGCAAGGAAAGAAAGGGTGCAGAGGGCTTGGCATAAGAAATGAGTCCTGGAGCCTGGCTCCTACCCTCCTCTTCCTCCTCCTTATCACTGTTCACCCAGACAACAACAGGTTAATGCCTCCCTTAGGCAGAATATCTAGGTTAACATGAATTGTTTGGTTTCTCATTTTTCCAGCCTCATAGGGCTGTAGGGTTAGCTGAAATCACTCCTGTTCAGCAAGGGGGGCACTGAGTTTGTGGATTTCCTGGGGTGAAAAGCAAGGGTCTGCACCACGCTGGAGGGTGCACTGCGCTTATTCCCCTGTGGCTATCTCCAGGCACTTTCTACTTTAATTGTCTTTTTCTTTTTCAAAAATGCCAAGGAGATTTAGAGGCTAATTGGAGAGAAAATGTGTGGTATTATAGTATTAGATTCCTAAATCCTTTCTGACATTCGCTTATTTGCTAATCTCTGCACGGGGAGGGGATGACTGGCTGCAGGCCATGCTAAGGGTGGGACTGACAGGAGCAGCTCAGACCTGAGCAAGGGGATGGGAATGGCATCACCTGAGCTGTGTAGCTGAGCAAAGTTGAACTGTTTTGCACCCAAGGTCAACTGAAGCCTGAATCTCAGTGACAAGCTTGACTTTGCCTGATGCACCTCAAGAGCAAGATCTTGATACCTTTTTAAAAGAAGCACATGGCCCAGTGATCGTGAAGCTGATGGTGAAAAGAAATCAAGGGACGCTTCTCATGCTCAGCTCAGAGGCTAGCATGTGTATTCTTGAAGGTAGGCTTGTGTTTTTTCTTTACCTCTTGACATTGAATTGGGCATTTAATTGTGGGTGCTTGTGGCTAAAATCTGGTGCTGAAAAGGTCTGGGAAGATGTGGGGAGGCATGCTGGGGTAGGCGTGCTCGCTGCTGAGGCTTCACTGTTTTGCTCCTGAATTGCTTAGCTTAGGGTACCCTCTTGTGGCTGCTATGTGTCTGCACGAAGAGGGAAACGCATTGCTTTCTCCCATGGTTGTGTGTGCTGTGGGGAAGACTAACCGTGAATTACTGGGATTTAGGGTGAAAACCCCACTGTCTCAGGAGAAGACTGGGGGCCATATAGCCAAAGTTTGCAGGCTGGTGCTTGAGGGGGGCTGCTGTGCTGCAGGAAAGGGAAATGAGTGCAAGTGGAGGGGTTTTCTGCAAACCCACTTAGTTTGCTTCCTGAAAGATGTGGCTTATCTCACCCAGCTTATTAATGCTGTCACCTGCAGTGCTGCCGCTTAGCACAACTGCTTGGACTTCTCATCCCCCCTTCTTCTGCTGACGGTTAGAAACTTGCCTTCTAACACAAATGTTTTCGCCTGACACCTTGGTGAAGTGTTCAGGTCTCTGTGGGTGCCTGGAAGGGTTCTGTGGGTGCATGCCCACCCTGGAGAACTCTGGGAAAAGAGCTTTTCTTGAGGGGTAGTGTTGTTAATCAATCCCATGGTGGTAGCTGCCAGTAATGCAAATAATATGAACATTTTAATATTTTCACCTCATAGAGTAACATCTGTGTGGTCTGTAAAGAGGATTGTTTAAAGTGCCTGTCACTGCCAAAACCTTATAGCCTAATCTTGATGAAGTGGTGTATTTTTCCCTTTTAAATGGAAGGAAATGACTCATGAGCCAACAGTTGGGTGTTTTTTTTAAAGCAGCCTAGTGTGTGTGAGAGGATGGGCTCCCCAGGTGCTTGCTTTGGAGCAGCTGGACTCTGGGTTACATGAGTGGTGCAAGTGAGTGTCATAAAAGCAGAAGTTGAAATAGAGCAATCCCTGCCACATTATTTATGTGAAATACCCCATTTACAGGACCTGCAAAGTCATGCATGTCATGTGGTGCTTAATCTCAACCTATGTCCTCCCAAAGCTAAGGCAAAACGGTATAGACAGAAGTTTCCTCTGAGAGCTCAATGTGGCAGGACTGAGCTTTCCTCCTGTAATGATGGCTGAGAAAATATTATTCTGATCTGACATCTCTGTGTAGAGCTGCCCTTGCAGCCTCCATCCTGTTTGCAGTCACTTGTGACAGGGAAACCATATTACACTAGTGGGATACTGTGTGGGGTCTGCTAACACATTAACCAGATGAGGAGGCAAAAGCTTCCTTTCCACCTATGGGTAAAAATATCCGTGCCATGTAACTTGAGCTACTAATGATGTCTGGGATTTTTCCTGGTTAAATGACAGGTGTAAGTTGTCCTGTGGCTGCTCAGAAAGAAACACTTCTCTGCCTCCTAAACTCAGAGAACAACACTGTTTTGAGCAGCTCTTCACATCTATACTAAAATTTTTACATGACCCAACATGCGTGTTTCATAGGGACACATTCTGATGGGATGCTCCCGTGTGGCTGGCCGGTTCCTCACCTGGCCTTCCTGCAGCAAGGAAGCAGGGGAGGTCCTGGGGGTGCTTTGGGTCTCTGATTTCTGGACCTGCCACTGTTATGTTGCTTGGCCTTCCTGGGAACTGGAGATGGTCTTTAACTCCTTTCTATGAGAACTAGGGAGCTAGGTTTGTCCTTTCTTTCACTCCCTCAGTCCTATCTCCATGAGTACCTCCCCCTCTGACCCACTCCTCCATATCTGAGCCCTCAAGACCAACACTTGGGCAAATCATACCACAGCTGGGCCCTGTGGCAAATTACTACAGGTGAAAAATGAGTGAATGCCTATTTAGGCCTAACTTTTTGAAAAACCTAACTTTCTAGAGTGCTTCTGAGACCTTGAACTCAAAGTAGCTGAGGTGCCAAGCCCTGTTTTGATATTCTAGGTTTGTATCCCTGTTTAGGTCTCCCTCAGTGCCCAGTCCTACCTCAGTTTGTTTTTGGCATCGCTGAAGCTCTCAGATACGAAATACACAGGCTGGTAGTTCTGGTCCTGGTAGGGCTGAACAGCAGCAGCATCGGGGTCGAAGTCCCGCACCTCTGGTTCGTCTGACAAGGAGTGCTATGGAGACAGGCAGGAAATGCCAGCATAAAAAGAGGGGAACTGGGGAGGACATGCATGCTAGAGGTGGAGAACAGGTCAGATAAAGTCATTGCAGCTGTGCAGAGGAGGAAGGTGTTTGCAGTATAGGGTCTGGAGGAGGAAGGTGTTTGCAGTATAGGGTCTGGAGGAGAGAGGTAACTTGTTAGGAGACTTACTATGAGCTCCCCGTAAGATGACAGGAGCCCGGCCCCATAGGCTTTGACTATCCCATTCTGTCTGCAGAGCCCAAACTCCACTGTAAACCAGTAAAGCTGTGAAAGAAAAAGAAAAACACATGGGCAACACAGTTCTTCCTCTTCATCTCCCTGTCCCTTCTGAGCCCTTGTGTTGCAGCAAGGGTTTGGGGATGTTTGAAGGAATTGGTGTCTGACGTGGCCACCAAATGCACAGAGGAAAATATCCTGCTGCCATACCCTGCACCAATCCCTGCCAGAGTGCTAAGTGAAACTGCTGCCATGTCAGGACAGACATGGTGTCCTCAGGCTGGTCCCTGCATGCCTGGGCATCGCATGGTGCCCTTGGAGCAGGATGGGTCACCTTGCTGAGGCAGAGGCAGAGGAAGTGGATTTAATTTAATCCCATCCCAAAGGGTACCAGCAGTGCTGTCATTAGAAATATGATGCTTGATGATACTCTGGTGCCTGTGAAAATTGGGTTAATGTGCAAATGAGCTCTGCTGTTTAACTGATCTCTGCTCTACGTGGTCATCGTGAAAGAGGGCTGGGGACCCTAAGCTAACAAATGTGGGCACACCAGGCTGTACCAGTCCCCCCAGTACCACAGACATGCTGGTGGAGAGGTCAGGGCCTCCATGATGCTGAGAGAAAAACTTACAGTTGACAGTTTCTCAATTTCTTCATCAGTTGCTCCAAGAGATGCAAGACCAATGTCCTGGAAAGACAAGGGAAGGGGTAGACCTCAGGATAGATTTGCAGCAATAGGCTGTTGCTGTTGGGAATTCCTGTCTACTTCATAGCCTGCTCTGCAGTTGAGGTCAGGGAATTTGTTCGCATTTTCCAGTGTTCCTGCTGGAACCATTTGTTTGAAATGCTGGTTTTGCACATTATTTTGTGGCCTCTTCCTTCTCCTGCCTAGTGCCTCCTGACCCAGGCATTGTCCAGCTGCCCCACTGCACTTCCAGGCAAGTACCTCCATCCACTGTTTTTGGGATCCCCTTCCTTTACCACCAGCAAAACACTCCTTGCCCTCTTTTCCTCAAACCCACCTTTTCCTTGATGGTTACCAAAAGGGTGTGAATGAGGCTCTTACAGGTTGCTCAGTTTTTATTGCCTTGAGACAGCAGATATCAGTTCCCTGAACTGCCATGCATCTCCTGTGGGCTTGTTGTGTTCAGGTTAAATGTGCCCAGCTGCTGGTGCAGTAAAAACCCAGGTGAAGTCTGGAGAGGAGCAGCTCTCCTCCAGGCAACATCTTTGGACCCCTTTGCCAGAAGCACGCCACCGAGGTCAGTCTGGTGTCCCACCTAGTGCCTGGTGTTCTCAGGGTGAAGAAGCAGATGGCCACCTTACCTGAGAGAACTGGGCAAACGTCTTGTCGGCCAGCATCGGGACGTGCCCCAGCAGCTCATGACAGCAGTCCCTGCCATTGCCCAGGGGAAGGAGGAAAGCATGGTCAGCAGCAGATAGCTTGCCCATTAGGGAAGAGTGAAATGTTCATTGCTGGAGTACTCACGGCTCAGGGGAGTGCATGGGTGAGGACGCGTGGCGGATGTACTGCGTACACTGGAACACACGGAAAGCCAGGCTGGCGAGGAAGTCCCGTGCGGACAGCAGGCCGGCCACGGGCCGGAGCTGGAAGCCGGTCCTCTCTGAAACAGTGCATGTGGCCCTTGTGGTGGGGGTACAGCTCACAGGCTGTGCTCGTATCCTGTGTTTTCAGCACTGAAAGCAAAATCTTCAGTGCTGGAAACTAATGGGCTTCTTCAGTGCCCAGACTGATGTTTGTGCTCCTACTGAGCAGCAACTTCTGCTTGTTAGGGGTCATTGATGGGCTTGGCCTTCAGGTGTAGCCCACCAGGTTTAGCTGCAGCCCCCACATCCTGGGGTCTAACCCTGTCCTCTGGGCCATGCACAAACCTCCACCAGCTCTTCTCCCACGTCTCAGCTCGTGCTCTCCTCCTTGTTTAATTTCCCCATCCTTGCTGTCACCACCAATCTGCAGCCCTGGCAGACCTAGAGCTCGGTCCCCTGGGCTTTCCTCTGCTCCATGCCAGGCTTGTACCCACCTTTCAGGAAGCGGGAGACCTCCTCCAGCTGGGGGATGTTGTTCTCATTGTAGCCACAGAATTTCTCCAGTAGATTAAAAGCTTCGAGGTACTCCTTGCAGGCATGGGTTGGATATAGGCTCTTCAGAGTGCTGTACACCTCCTTCCTTCAGGATGAGAGATGACACATTCAGTGGCTTGGCCACTCATGCCCTCTGGTTATATGCTGCCAAGTGCTCATGCCTCTAGATTTCTTGCCTTTACTTTCTGCACTGCTATGTCTGTCTCTTTGTATGTCTGTAGGTTTGCACGAATGTGTACACATATTCAAATGAGTCTGCAGTGTCGGTAGTCATGTCTGCACAGACCTACCTGCACTGACCTGAAGGTCAGAAGACCATATACAAGCTAGTAACTGGATATATATTAATATATTCCCTCTAAATTAGTTTCTGAAACTGCACTATGAAGACAGTCGATATAAGGGGGAGGTCATATAAGGAGTCATATAAGCAGGACTCCAGATATAACCGGCTCTTTGGTTAAGCTCCTCTGGAGGAAACTCCTGCAGTTTGCGGAGTGAATGTGGTTTTGGTACAGCCCCAGGAGAGAAGGAGACAGAGCATCACTGTTTTAGAGACAGCTTGCTCTCCTGCATGCAGTCCCTACCATCTAAAAAAATAAAAAACTTGCAACATGTTAGTGGCTTTTACAACAAATCATTAAGTAGGATATTTATGCTCCTGGTACTTTTTTTCAAAATATCACACCAGAACAATTTAGGTTTCAATTCCTAGCCTTTGGTGTTGAAGCCACTAAAGGCTGTGGGTTAAACCAGTGCTCACCAGGTAGCGATCTCCTCTGCTGTGTACTCCACGTGAGGGATTGGGTCCCCGCTGCAAGGCAAGCACACCATTACTGACAGCAGCAGGGCATGAGGCAGGCTGCTCTCCCCATTGAGAAGGAAGCCCCTTGGAGAAGCTCTGTATGATGTTGATTAATCTTCTTTAAACCAAACCAAGTGACAGGGAGGACAAGCCCTCTGGTAATGGGTCATTTGCAACAAACGGGTGCAACAAATACAGACAGAGAAAAGCATTAGTTCAACCAGAGGTTATAAATAAACAAGGGATGAGCAAAAGCTTAGCTGGACTAGGATTTTCCAGCCCAAATGTTTTTTTACTAGAAAAATGGGAAACCTTTTGTGAGAAATTAATTTTGTGTGCCTGAGCTACAGGGAGCTGATGGCTGGGGAAATGAATCAGTGGGTGGGAAATAAAAGCAGATAATAAGGAAAACTAAATGTATTTGAACTGCAGAAAAATGTATTGTCAGTGAGATTAAAGGCAGCAAGATAAATGAATCTTAGCAATATTATAAATGGGAACTGAAGACTGACACTTGCCTTTTCTACTTCATAATTAACAATTGTATTTCCTAAATCCTTCCATTCTGTATTTAAACATATGAGATATTCACATATGACAGAGATAAAGTATAGTTTCTGTTCCATTCACAGCCTGAAGGGATGTTACACAGCAGACTGTGAATGCTAACCTGCAGACTAGATTCAAGAGAAGGCATACTAAATGTTTGCATTATCTTAGGAGAGCATTTTTCTTGGGTGCCTCAGGGCATCGTTGCTGGCACAGTGACTTTCCATGCATTTAGTATTAGTACAGGACAAAAATATCAATGGGTGTACTCTGGACTTCAAATTTGCAATAAACATGAAACCAAACAGAGCAGTAAGTTGTGCTGGGATACATCAGTTGCATAGGTAGCTGAAAGAAGGGGACCCAGATAATTTCCACAGCCTGCTTTCAGCATGGCTCTCTACAGGAATCTACATTTAAAGTCCTGCTTAGAGAGTGGGACATTACAGTGGAAGTCAGCACTACTGAGTAGGATCTAGGGAATACTTTACAAACCCAACTGAATATTAGAGCTGACTGATGTTGTAGCAAAAATATTGAGAGCTATCACTGCATACGTCAGAACAAAAGTATTAAGTAGGAGTACAAGAGATGGTCTTAATTCTATAGAAGACCATGATGAGGTCATTACTGGAATCTACTTAATTTATCAGAGGCAGTTAAGAGGCAAACCTCTTAAGATTCTATAAATGCCAGCACAGCAAAAAAAAAAAAAAGTCTGATAGCAGAATTCCATCTGGCAGTTGAAAGACTACTAGGTAGTATGTAGAAAGAAGTATGATCCACTGGGTGAAAGCTAAAGCTACCAAAGATCATTTTGCACTTAAAATATTAAATGTTAAATAATTAAAAAAAAAACTTCTTCCATAGCCAGGATAATAAGCCATGGGAACAAATTTTCTAGGCATGTGGTATATTTTTCGGTATGTGAAACTTTGAAGTTGAGACTAGATATTCTGAAAGAGATGCTACGTTTCAAAACGAAGTTAGAGATCTGATGGAATTATGAGCAGCTTTTGTTATGCAGGAGGTGTATTCTGGCTTTATTCATGTATGAATTAAGGACTGCAGACATTTTTAAATTAGGAAGAAACTGAAATGCATGGAGAAAAACACATGAGGAGCTGGCAAGGCTGAATGGAGGACAAAACAAGAAGTCTCATGCAAGTAGCATAAAGAGTTCCCAATAGGCTGCATTGTCATGGTGTTATTTCTATATGGATGCTAGGAAAGACTTACTGCTTATAGTGAAAAGCGATTTCTGCTATTGATTTCCTCCTCTGGCGGTATACTTGGTCAGAGTAGCCCTGGGATGACAAATAGGAACAGAGACATGATTTTTAATCAGTTACTAAATTTTTAACCCAATAACATTTATCACTGGCTGGAGCAAATTCTCTTGTGGTGGTGGTTGCACTACAGTTCCGCAACCAGCTGCATCAATGGTTGTTCTTCAGCCCCTTCCTTCTGAGGGATGGCTCAGAATTCAAATGCAAAGATGTGCCTGTGCAGACTAACTCACCGGGTGATCCAGGTCCAAGTCAGGGTCAAATTTAGTGACCAGATGGTGACACTTGTCCAATTCATAGATCTTTCTGGGAAACCAGTGAACTGTGGGGAAAGAGAAGGAGGAAAAACTGACTGGAAATGGAAGATGGATATGGGACTCAATGGAGAAGTGTGCAAGGAGGTGACCCTGAGGCAGCTGCCTTTTATATATCAAATATTAATATCAAATATTTTGTAAGTTTCTTACATTTGTCTTCCTTAGTGGTCCTCACATCATCTGCTACCCTCTTGATGGAGCTAATGAAAGTATTGAGGTCAGAGCTGTGGACTTCACAGCGCACAAAATACTCCAATTCAGCGGTCCCTTCACGGGGCTTTCGGCTCAGTCTTGTCTCCAGGTGGTGAATTTTAGCTTCAAATGTCTTGTAGAACAGGGAGAAAGAGAACAAAAACATTAAACAAGTCTGTAACACATGAAACACCTACTGGTACTCTCCAAAGATGTGTGTGTGGGGGGAGGTCCCCATTGTCCTTTTTATTTTTTTAACTGAGGTAAACACTTACCTATTAATTCCATGGGTTTTGTTTCTGGACAGACAATCAGTTGGGCTGGTCAGTGATTTACCAGCAGAAAACTTTCACAGTGGCAGAGGAAATTGGATCAAGAGGGCAAATCGACAGAGCCAAAAGCCAACTCCTATGATCCCCTTTTCCTTCAGTCTCCTAAATTTGGGGGCGCTGATGTAGGAGGGGCAGGCTCAGGCAGGCTTGGGGTGCTGGCCGTGGTGCTGAACCGCAGCTGCCTGGGCCGGCCCATGATGGAGATGGAGGTCCCCGTGCCTACATCACAAATGTTTGACTATCTCACTGCTGCTTAATGCCCCACATCAGAAGAGTCTGGCTTCACTCTTGCCAATAGTTGTTGATATGAAGACGCCTGTGAAACTCATATCTCAATGCTGAAATGATCAAAAGGGTAAGAGAAACTGATTTGTTCTGTTCGTTTATTTTGTAAGGGTTCTTGAGGAGCAGAGGAAGAGTTTGAAGAACATTTGTTCTGCCTACATCCAGCTATATGCTGAGCTCTGTCCAGACTCTAGTACTGTTAATGTGGGGCTCTATCAGAACTGAATTCACTCAAAGAATGAGACAAAACAGTCTATAGTTTTCTGAAGGGCCCTAGTAGGTTTTTTTGGATATTATCTTCAGCTCTGTGAAAACTGTTAGTATAAGCCCAAGTCCCTGCAATGACCCAACCTTTCCAATGTCTCTGGGAGACCTGTGGTAGAAGAAAGGACACAATTTCTTTTGTTAATTAGAGGCAGAAAGATGAGAGGGAACAGATGCAATGCCACAGGTAAATTAAATTTAGGATTGTGTTTTTGAATGTATCTACCAACTACACTATTACATTGTCCCCTCAACAATCAATACCTTTGCATTAATCTGACAGCTGTGATTGCATTACCTATGCTTTGGCTGCATGTAACACATACAGCAGAGTGAAACCAGCTTCCCTGCAGCCTGGTTCATGATGAGGCAAATGTCATTATGCCCATCTGCTTTCATATCTTGTACCTGCATTGCCAGAGGGATCTAGGAAATGAATCTTTCTCTGTTGTGGCTTGACATGCTTGACTTTTTATTATCTTTAAAGCTCTCTCTGTGACAAGCTCAAAGAGCTTTTTTACCAGGAGAGATCTTTATGTAGCAAGTAATTTGCATGAGAAAGAAACAATATTTGGACATAAACTGCCCCTACTTCTTGCTTTACATTTAAAAATTGTTTAAATTATAGATGCACTGTAACAAAATCTACCAACTACAAGAACCTATACTTCCATGTTTCATACCCTCTAAGCGGTGTGTTACATTTGAGATGTTACACTGATGAATCTTTCATGCCTTCTCTGGCAGCTCTGAACTTCTCTTAGGAAGGAGACCCAGCCATGGCAATGCCAAGACTGTTTTCTCATAGGCGTATGTTACAGATTCTTTTGGTCTTAAGACAAGAATCATATGTTGCACAAAAAACTTTTCTCGAAACAGTCTTTGTAGAGAAGATGCAAGATGCTTTGTAATGGTTGAAGATCTGAAGCACTTTTCACAAAAATGTCAGAGGTAGCGCTGCATGCTCTATAGCCAGAATGTCCTCTGATTAAGGGGAAATGCGTATCCCCCAAATATAATTGTTGTGTAGTGGTTGGCTATATGGTGTTGCTTATGGTCTGGTTTTATCCCAGAAATGGTTGCATTTTGTGATGGAGAAAGTGTTTTATAGTAATGTATATCAATATATGAGCTAGCAGCATGCCTTTGTGATGACCAAGGCCAGCCACATACTGAAGTGTAGTAACAAGACTGTAGAAAACAGGTCAAGGGAAGTGATTCCTCCTCTCTATCTGGGATGAGGGACACTACATCTGGAGTGCTGTGTCTCATAGAAGAAAGGCATTGATGTGCTGTAACAGGTATAGTGGAGGGATGCCAAGGTGTACAGGTGTCTGGAGCACAGTGTTATATGAAGAAAGAGGAAGGGAATTGGATTTGCTCAGGCTTAAAAAGTGAAGGTTCAGGGGAGAGATTGCTGTGTACTAGTACCTGGTGGGAGGGTGTAAAGAAGACAGAGCCAGGGTCATTTTAAAAGTGCATGACAGGAGGACAAGAGGCAATGCAGACAAACTGAAAGCAAATTCATTGGGGGGAAAAAAAAAGACAAAAAACCAACAGCACACGGGGGTTTGCAAGGATGCTATGGAATCTCTGCTTTGGTGATACTCAAAATGCAACAAACATGGCCCTGAGCAATCTGCTGCAACCAGACCTGCTCTGAGCAGAAGTTTGGACCAGAGACCCCTGGATGTCCCTTACAACCCACGTGACTGATTAATAGGAACAAATTGTCCTCTCCTCTCTGCTGAAGTTAATGAGATTAAACTACCATAGATAAAACATAGCTCAGACCCTAAGTTTGCAAAACACTTTTGATCCTTTCTGGATGATAATGCACTATATAAATGTAAATTGTCATATTTTGGTTCCTGTTCAAATAGCCATGGCTTATCTCAGTCTTTTTATTCGTGGTACTGAGATCCTAGATAACAGAAGATTATATTGCTGGCTAGGGGGAAAATAAAGCTCAACAAGTTAAGAGTTTCCCTTGATGTTAAAGCCATTTACAGGCTGCACCTCTGTGGGGGAACCAACCTTTACCACACAAATCAGAGACTAACAAAGCCTTGACCCAGGTGCTGAGCAGTACTGCAGAAGGGGGACCTACTCTGTAACCATGCAGGGCACACAGCATGTTTTGAATGTGGAATCAGAGCCCTGTGCATGAAGCTGAAGTGCTGAGCAGTAGAGGGGGCTGTCAGTATGCTACAAGCAATGTGGTTGTGGATTGTGGGTGTCAAGTTGTGTGGCTGACTCCAGTAATTAAGCAAAATCCAGCCCAGAGTGTTATAAAAGCACTAAAGTGCAGAGGTAGGGCTCATTCCTAGTGCGAGCATGCTAGGGCATGAGTGAAGCATGACTGTGGGGAGATGATGCAGACAATTAACTTGTAACTTGCAGTAGTCAGACCCAGTCTGAATTGTCTTTGGTAGATTCAAGTGTTATTTCCCACAGAACCGCCATGAAAAGTATAGTGTGTTCCTCAAGGCCAGTGAAACCAGTTAGGGACTCACCTCAAACACCTTGAGTGCTCGGGACAGTGGTGATGTTTTGGCTCCCTTGAGCATGAAGAAGAGGTTCAGCATGGCTCTCCCATCCTTCTCCTCAAAGACAATGGTCTCTGTGGACTCTGCGGCATCAGTGGCTGCGGCTGCAGCCTCTCTTTCCTTCCTGGCATCCTCGATGAGGCTTTGACGTCTACCGATGAACCGTGGAGACTGGAGGCAGAACAGAAAAAAATAACACTTCTAATAGAGCTAGAGGGGATCAGAGGCGACCCCAGTAGCTGGGTGAGATGTGAGCAAGGTGTCTGTACAGGGGAAGATGGGGAAGGTTGTGCTGACTTGCCCAACTTTGCAGAGGAAGGTTTGAGGAGGAGGACCGAGGCATTAGGAGTGAACTCAGGAATGTGGAGCTTTGGGGAAAATCTGTGCAAAATATGCTTGTGGTATGACTAAAGTGGGCTTCTCCCCTCAACTTCCATAGCAAAAGCTTTCAATATTTTTCAAAAACTAAAAATCAGAAACAATCTTGCATGCTTTTCAAGTGTCTGATGAAGTGAAGGGGAGAGGTGTTAGATAAACATGAAGCCATTTGAGAAAAAGACACTGAGGGACAGCTGAAGCCCACAGCTGTGCCCTTGCTGCTTGCACACCCCCAGCTGCACTGAAACACACATCCCACAGCCATTTTCTGATGAAAATATCTGGAAAATAGCTTCTGCTAAACAAGGAATGCCTTACCTATCTTGTGAAATTTTTGAGGTCTTCCTTTGAAAAGCATAGCCTGCTCAGCTACTAAGTCTGTTTTCTCTCTAATTTTCAAAGCCCAACACGATGTTTCCTCTGAAAACCTTCTTGGATGCTTTAAGCTGACATAAACCTGGCTTCAGGGCTACCCTGACATTTGAAATACAGCCTGGAAAACACAGCACCTCTAGCCATCAGCCCACGAGCTTCTCCACAGCCCTTTTTTTTTTTTTTAATAAAGACACCCCTCTGGAATAATATTTGCTGATCCTCAACCACTTTATTCCTTGCAGCACTGAGAAATATTGTCTAACAAATAAGTACATATTGCCACTTGTCTAAATTGGCAGTATTCGTGCCCAAAGAGAGAAGAGATCTAATAAATATCCTGGGCTGTAACTTTAACTTTTAAGAGCTTGCGAATATGTGTTCAGCTTTAAGCGTGTGTTTTACATTGATACCACGCTTAAAGCTAAGCTGCTGTTTGCTTTCAGGTGCCTGCAATAAGTAGGGCAAACAGTCTTGTGCTAGCCCCAGGATCTGCGCTCTGCAGCTATCCAGAATGCTTTAGCTACAGAAGTTTTATTGCATTGTGCCCCAAGGTGCAATATGATTTTTCCTCTGGGATGGAGAGGGGCAGAGGAGGGGAGCCAGACCCAACCCCCCCCCCCCCCCCCCCCCCCCGGCCGTTTAGGCTGTAAATCAGCCTAAAAAAAGGCACTGAAAGGTTTGATGGTGTGAGAACCTGTGTCACTGGCAGGCAGGAGCAGGGGGTCCAGTCTCTGTTGAGGGGTCCTGGGAGCTGCTTAGCTCTACACCAGCATGGTTTGGGTGGGGAAGTTTAAAAAAGAATAGAAAAATATGACCAAGGCTGGATTTTGTTAGGGAGAAGAGCAGCAGGGTGGTGAGGGGTCTGTCTGCCTGCTGCCTGGTTGTGTGCTTTCCCTCTCAACATTGTCTCCACTGCCTCTCACGTTTGTGCTCATCAGGGAAATATCTCCTTTTGGGAGGGGATTTAGGCATTTTTGCATATAAAGTACCCAAACTGATCTGTCGTGGTAAATGCCTTCCATTCTTTGGAAGGTGTTGTTATGTAGTATTTCCAAGTTTCCCCACGGAGTAGCTCCCTGCATACCTATCCAGCTACAATAATAAGTTTAATTTTTTTTTGTAAAACATTTACCTATCTGGGGCTAGAGTCTGATGTCATTCACTTCGTACAAAGGAGTACTTAGTTTTTACTTTGAAATTGCTGCTGGTCTGTGTGTCCAGCCTGAGAATAACCATTAAAAATACAATGCTCTGAATTAAAGCATTTGGGCTCATTGTTTGCAACAGTCCTGGGCAATCCTTCCTGCACTTTGGCATATAGCTGCCATCTGCTTGAACACTGCAACCAAAGCCCTGCTGCAGCTACAAGGTGTCTTGTAAAAACGTATTAGCAGTAGAAAATCTAAATATACAACAGAAAGACTTTCAACAGGGTGAGTTTTATCTCTGGCTGGCACAGCTGATGTGTGAAACACCTTCTGGTGTGGAAGAGTTCTGGGATTGCAAAGCTCAGAGGGGAGACAGATCTGCTGGAGCTGACGTGGTGGTGGGCAGGGGCTGGGTGGCCAATGGCCTGAGGACTCCATGAAGGCTGGGGACGTGCTGTCACATATAAGTGCAGAGCCATGCCCCTCACTTGATACAAACCAGCAGAATAAACCATAGGATCATGGCAATCTCCTAAGCTAGGCAAGAGGGCTTTCGATTTTTTTTTTTTAATTTGGTTTTTGGCTTTTTTTTTAATTTGGTTTTGCTGTTCTGAGAATCTCTATTCAAAGAAGGGGTGCTGAGGTCTTATGTCTGCTCTGGGCTGGAGGAGGCACTCATCCAGGTGGCTGCGCTCCTGCCTGTGCACCCAGTGAACCTAGATTCCTGCAGCCCCTTGCTCAGTGCCCTGCTTCCCACCAAACACGTTGCAGCAGCCCAGCCTGCCCGATAACCAGGCAGCAGCCAGTGTCTCGAGTACTGATTTGACAAAGCAGCCTGGAATATCCCCATTTTCAAAGAACCATACGAGCATTTGTTATTTTGCCAGGGTGAAAATGGCTGTACGAGACAGAAGCCTTCCCCAGTTTTCATCTATTAGAGAAATAGAGCTTACCTCTTTGTTTGCCAAATGTTTTCCTTCCTTTCTGACATGCCACATGCTCCAAAACATGTTTTGCTACCTCCACCGTGTTTCCTCCCACCATGCATCCCAGGGGTGTCCCCTCCCTGTGCCATTAAGGGCCACCCACAGCCTGGCCATGTCCCTGACCTGCAGGGCTGTCCCATGCCACCAGTCTCCATCCTTTCCCTGGGGTCCCAGCCATTTGGGTTAGGTGGGGATTGTCCCTAGAGACTGTCCAAGGGGTTCACCAGAATTTGGTTTTTAAAGGCACATGGCAGCCCAGCGGGATGTTTTCCTCTCCTTTCCCTTACACCTGTAGCTTTGGTGTGTGCAGAAGTATTCCCCGAGGTAAAACCAGGGCCCTAAATCAATCCAGGGAGGAGCATGAATAGAAACAGGGGAAGGATATATTGGGACGGAGCAGCTGCAAACAAACGGAGCAAATTGCCTGTGCCTTGCACGTAGCCCAAAATAAAAGGCACTCTTTTTCATTAAGCTATAACAGGTGAAATCTGTGCAATTTATTGCCTTGCAATCAGCAAGAGCATTAAAGTTTTCAAATTGCATTACACATTGGTGATACCTTGTTACTCCTGCCTTAGGTCTAGAGGTTTTTTAAGTTGCTTTTGGTTGCAAGGGGGTAGAAGTATGTTCGTTTGAGCTTTCATCCCCCTAAATCTTTGCATTTCACACGTACCAATATGTAGAGAGGAGCATGTGGGTAATTTTCTTCTGCCAGCCTGGAGCCAGGGCTGGGGTAAGCCCCCCACTGACAGCATTGGCCTCTCTATCCCTGCCTGCCACTGCCTACAGCTAGAGGAGAGGCTGCACTGTTCGGGGGGGGGGGGGGGGGGGGGGAAGAAGTGGGGTAGGGTTGTCTTACCATGATGGCCTCGGCTTGCTTGGAGTCCAGCTCTGACACCGCCCTGCGGAAGCCTTTGGCTGCAGAGGTGGAGATGTTGGGGGTTGGCATCTTCGCTCTGCCACGAGCTCTGCTCTCTGCTTTTCAGCTCCTTGCCAGCTTTTTATAGGGCAAGGCTGACGTCAAAGACTTTCAAATCTTCCCCCCACCCCGTCACCCCCCCCATCACCACCTCCCTCCTTTCTCCCCCTCGGGCTGAGAGGAGGAGGGGACGTAAAGGAGAGAAACGTTTCTGTCCCATTAAATCTAATTGCCACAAAGATTGCAGACACCCTGCATTCGCAGACCTGCTGCTCCCCCCACTTGTTCCGCTGTGCCCAAAAGATTTCTGCTCCATTTTCCGTCCCCCCACTTCCCTTTCTTCTGGTGGAGTTCGTTCTCGTGCCACATTTCACTGCTGCACATTTACTTCCCCAGCTTGGGCATTGTGTGAAAGGATTTTGATCTGTGAAAGGACAAAATAAAAGGAACAAAGAGATGCAGCCTTTTATTTTCTCCTTGTTTGCTTGTGAGAAAAGCTTCAGAGAGAGAAAAAAAAAAAAACACCTGTCAATCCTGCCTTCCCGATGGCTTTGCTCCTTTTGCTGTAATTTTCCAGAGGCCAAATACCCAAATGGCTGAGGACCTCTGGGACTATGACAGTGGGTGGCACCTCAGGACCTAACCTGAGGATCTTGTTCTGCTGAATGCAGGAGGGGTCCTTTCCCCCCGTGGGATCCACAGCAGCTCTCTGGCACCAAAGAAATGTTGTCCTGCTCTGTGTGAGCCACCACAGCACGGGGGACAGGCTGTCCAAAGCCCCTGCGGCAGGGAAACCAGTCGGGTTTCCCTGGATGCTTGGTGGCGAGCATGCCTTGGAAGTCGTCTGCTGAGGGCACCTGGTGCCTTCATTGGTGTGGAAGCTGGGTTTGTGCCACCTCCTGCGAACACCAGGGTGCAGATCAGCCCCACCAAGGCAACTGGGGAAGCCCCCAGAGCCTGGAGGGTGGTAGATGCTGGAGCCTGCGTGAGCAATTGGCAGCAGCTAAAATTTTGGCCCAGTTCTGAGCCAAAATTAATTCTGACTTGGGTCAAGCAACTTGTCTTGTTACGGGTGCTGAGGACACTGCTGTTGGTTACAGTGGGAACCATAAGAAGGAGCTGAGCATCCTTCGAGCTCCTCTCCCAGAGCAGGGACACCCTGCTGTTAGTGCTTCCTTGTATACCGAGGTAGGTCTCATGAAAATACAAGACTTTAAAGCAAACCCAAACCATATCAGTAAGTTATGAAGACTGGCAGTAAAAAGAAGCAACTACAGAGGAGGCTGCAAAAGTAAAACTGATATATCCTTCATGTTATACATGAACAAAGAGCACCCACTGGGGATTCTGGAGCTCCATTAGTTTGTACATGCTCTACTCCCCCGCAAGGAAGCATATAAAGGAAGTGAGGAGGATGCCTTTTCCAGCCACTGCCTGTTTGCTTTGCTGGAGAAGTTGTCTTATGCAGATTTACAGCCACACCAAGCAATTTCATGCCATCGGGGTGTTAAATGGCTTGGGATGAAGTTGCAAAGATACTAAGGAAAGCCATAGTTAGGCTAAGTACTGAAGAAATGTATGATTAAAACTATTCACAGACTTTTCCACCTTTATAGTATGAAAATTTTACAGTGAAAAGCCTTTCCAAGATTGGGCCAACCTGTTTAGGAAAGAAAAGGGGACTTGGGTAGGAGGAGAGAGTTACAGTACTTGTATTTGAATATTTTTGTCTGGATAAACTCTTTAACTTGCGCAATGCTTTAAAACAACACATTGAATTCAGAATTTCGGTATTTTTGGTTTGTGGTTTTCAGTTCAAATTCAGGAAAACACAGGTTTCAAAATATTTCCTTCATACTGTTTTCTTACCTTAAAATCAGAAAGAACAACCATTTTGATAGACCTTTTATTGTTGGTAACTGACTTAGCTTAAAGGTCTTTTTAGAATAGCATTTGCCAAGGATGATAAACCTAAAATCGGCCATCAAAGCAAGTTCCACTTATTCAAATTTGTAATCAAGCTGCTGAAAGGATAGCCTTAAAATGTCAGTTCATGTGAAGAATTGAGAAAATTGGTGAAGTACTTTAACAAATATGGGAACAGAGCAAGCCAGTCAGCCTTCCTGCAGGCTGCAACATACTCAGATCACATATGAGGGCTCTTCTGACAAACAGGGGCTTTAAAAAGAGCTGATAATATCAGGGAAGTTTTCAAGACTAATGTACAAATAGATGGGATTACTTTGAATATATTTTCTGATTTCCTTTTGTTTCATTACATATTGTTTCTCTCCTTGTAAAATCCAGCACTCTATCTAAACCCATCAGTTCTTCTACTTAGTTCATCTCAAAGCTCTTGATTTTTAATCCCTCTCCTTTACAGAGATGATAAATTAGGCATGCAACTCTTCTGTAAGCCCTGCTAAGCTGTCTCCCCTTCTCTGTCTGGTGACGAGAGCCCCGCACTGTTTGGAAAAGCTTTCCAGCACAGAGACAAAGTGAAGTCCTGCTCCCTTACTGTGGGAGCTGGAGAGAGCTCTGTGCATCAGCCTGTGGCTGTATGTAATCATAAAACAGCGTGTAATGCAACAGGTCTTGGTATGAGTCGCATGGGGAAGCAGTGGCAAAAGGCAATGACAGCCCAGCCTGCTGGGGGGGCTCTCTGGTGGCCAAGGGATCTGCAAGAGCAGGGTCTGAGGTGCAGAAGTGGCCCCCTGAGGGCCAAAGAAAGGGACCGTGTCTGCCCACGGGAGGGCAAGCTGCCACCTCCCATCACAACCGAAGGACAGCCCTGATGGCCATGTGGGGTGACCAGGTCCCCCTATTGCTCTTTCTCCCACCCGCCCGCACTCTCTCCCTCTTCACTTCCTTAGCCTGAATAATTACTGTCTGCCACACGAAGCAATTACAGTTAGCCAGCTCCATCAAGAGTTTTTTTTTTTTTTTAATTCCTCTTCATTCAACATCCCTGAGTGCCTCAAAGGAGTTTAATAACCCATAATGACACCCTAGACCTCCACATCATTGCAGCTCCCTAGGACTGGGGCAGCAGCAGGAAAAAAAGAAAAAGAAAAAAAAAAAAAGTAATTAAAATCCACATCTCTTGCTTAACTTTGCAGTCTCTTATTATCTAGAAGACGCTGACTTTTGTGCTCATGCTCTGTCACAACAGATGAGCCCAAGGGAAGGGGGGCAGCAAGGGGCAGAGCTGTGTAGCTCCTTGGTAAGGGCTCTGAGATGTTTGCTGCAACCCTGGGAGAAAGGCACTGCTAGATCAGGGGAGGCTTAGCAACTTCAGACCTGCTCCGATGGATGGGTCAGGTGCGGGGTCCTCTGTTTCCCAAGTCACAGAGGTGACCCCTGGGAAATGAAGAGCCCCGTTGCCGGGATTGTTCTTCTGACCGCTGGGTGAATCCCTGGGCAAAATGAAAAACAAAACAAAAAAAAAAAAACAACACTGACATGAAAAAAAAAAAGTGGCAAGACCCAGAGGTTTCTGTAGGAGATGGAGTAGGTCTGTGCAACCTCACCCAGCCTCCATGCTGTGGTATTTATCAGTGCATTTTTAAAGGGATGTGTCCAAGGATAGTTCTTCCCCACAGGTGCAAATCCAATGACTTAAGGATTACAGCCAACACCTTCAGCAGTAAGTGCAAACCTCTGTGTCCGTGATTTCACATTTCAGAAGGCCATCTCAGTTTTCAGATAAATCTAAGAATATTCCTATAACACACCAAAAATGCCCCCTCACCCTTGGTTTCGGAGCATAGGGCTGGCTGGTCTCACAACTCCACAGCCAGAGTCAAAATTTGTGCTCATTCTGCGTAAATCTTGCCTCCAAACCCATCAATTCTTCTCTCATTGGTCAAAAATGTAATTGCAATTCTGGGAAAATTTTACAGCAATCAACTTTTCAGAGAAAACAATGCAATTTCAGGCAAAACAGTGAATTATTGGGGAATGGGTTTTCAGAGAGAAGTCAAGCTGCTTGACTCGGCATCTCCCTCTCCCCAGGAACTGGGAATTTACCCTGAGTTTTAGGGATAAAAACAGCTGCAATCTCCATTTCTGCTTCAGGAAATGGACTGGGAACATGCAAGTGTAAATTCAGAAACCTTGTATTGATGATTCACCCGCCACTGCAGAATCCAAAATAACCATCTTGTCTCGGATCAATAGGGAAGCACTTAGGAGCAATTTTCTCTTTGGAAATGTGGGCAGCAAGCAGACAGTCAGGAGCGGGTGGCGGAATAAAAAGCACCATCTCTTGGAGCGTGCCATCTTGTATGGTTGGAAAACTAATTGCTGACACCTCTGGCCCACTATATTTCAACTCGTAGGCAACTTCTTTAACAGGGTCATCAGGGAATTTCACCTTTGTGCGGAAAAGTAGCTTCCTACATATATTGCAGCAGGTCTCCTCCTGGATTGCCAGTCCTTGTGATTTTAATTTATGTCTGTGATACCCAATATTTTATTCCCAGCTCCTGGAGTCAGCTTTCATTAAAAAAAAAAAAAAAAGGCAGTCCTTTTGAGTGGAAAGACTGAAGAGGGGTCTGGGAGCTCCCAAACAGAGGGGGAAAAAAAGCACCCCAGAAATTCTAACTATCGTGTGGAGATCTGGCACAGAATTGTTTGAACATTGAGTGTGACAGTGAATTTGCTTTTCTGGAAAAAAAAAATGTTGTACAGGTAAACACCTGTCCTAGAACATCAGAAACATTATGAAAAGAAAAAAAATCAAATGTCCGGCGCTAATTCTATTGCTGCCAACCAGCACAGAAAACCGGGGGTGTGCTTCTGACTGCTCACTGTACGGCCTTGGGCAAGTCTTTTAACTCTACCTTCGCCTCCTGCCTTCAGACTTCAGGATGGTAATTGCTGTAGCTGCCACTCTTTTCAGCACTGCTGCGAATAAACAGTTAATAGTTGCCAGTAGATGTAGAAATTGATTGAAGTATTTGGTTCTAGCCTCCTTTCAGAGGGGTGAGCCCTGAAACAAGGGGATGTAGGGCTATGGGGCCATGTGGCTGGTTCCAAGGCACTCACCTTGCTTGCTGTCCAATCCTCTCCTGTTTCCCACCACAACCCTTCTCCTTTGGCTTCGCACTACATATTTTCCAAAGCATTCTGATTTTTCAGAGCTATGCCCTCCAGCTGAAGGCAGATCCATGCCTCTCTGTCACTCTTGGGAACCTTCATCTCCTGGCCTCACCTTCAAGAGCAAGGTCAAAGGAAAGTCATCCTCTGTGATGCCTTCATGGCCAAAAGAGGTTCCAGGGCAGTGGGGAATTTAGCTTGCTTTCAGAAACCTGAGAAATGCCTCCTCTTGCCTGTAGCCTGATTTTCCATCGGTCTTTGCCTTGTTCAATACATGTGGAAAAGGGATTGGTGTTACTGCTTATTTTTTTTCCAAGTCCTTTGAATTCTCAGCACTAAGAGGTCTGCAGTGACCTGGATCCTGCAACTCTTTCTCTAGATGAAAAGAGAAAGGTGAGGGCACACACTTCTTGCTCATCCACCCATGCCATGCAATAAAACACAATTTATCTAACTCATGGCATCATCAGATCAGTGAAAGGGAAGCAGTGGTGAGGGATCCAAAGCAAGTTCCCATAACCCTTTCCAAGGGCTGGGAATGTTTCACAGCGTGTTGGTGTGGTCCTAGCAGCACCAAAATTGATGGTGTGGGAACAAAAAGGACTTTGAGCCATTGCAACCATTCCCCCTGACAAGTAGGACCTGCACTGCAGGGGTACACAGTATGGCTGGGATGTCTTTGCACCCCACATTTACTCTAGGGTCATTCCCAGTTGCTCACCCCTTATTGCTCTAGCTGTGAGGGGAAGGAAATGATGCTGGAAGAAGCCCAGGGTTTTCTATCCACCACTCTCCTGTGTCATGAACATGTCACTTTGGCATAGATAAACCTCCTTCTCTCAGTCCTTTTAGCCCCTTTCTCATCTTCCATAACAGCAGTTCTGGCTCAGCCAGGTGGAGCAGTGCCATGCAGTCCATGCTACTTCCACGTGCACACAAAATTGCCAACTTCTTACTCCCTCTCTCCTCGGGCACTGGAGGATAAAAACCATCTGCCTGTCAGACAAAAGGTCTGATGTGATTTTAGTATTAGGAGTCACACAAAGGGTCTCAGACCTATGAAAATGTCACCGTATTGACTTCATACAAATGTTTATTCATAGTTCTGTTTATAGGCAGAACAGCATTTTGCATTCAGCCTCACATGGATGAGATCTATTATGTAGATGCAACCAGTTCTGCATTGGAAATTGGCGCCAGCATTTCACAGTGAAGTCAATGTTTTCCTATTGATTCACATCTACTCCGGATCTTATCTGTTATTCCTAACAGGTAGCCATCAAGTAAATACATGGGAAAATATTTCCCTTTTCTTTTCAGAGGAGGAATGCAAATGCATTACCCATGGCGAGGTTCATGCTTCCCAGCAGGCTTAAGAGGATGACTCATCAAAGCCCTGTGCTTGTCTTCTGGATCTTCAAAGTGTATCAACAGCATTTTATTGATCCATAGTCATGGAAAGTAAAGAAAGAAAAGAGTCAGAGATCTATACTGGTACAATATGCCTGACTTGAGTAATTCTACCGTTAAGCTACTGGGATGACACAATGGAAAAGCAGGGTCTACAATATGATATTTCCTGTTCTCCCACTTCTAGAACAGTCCTCTACAAATACAGATACTTTAATCTAATGAAGAAGACAATATAAGGATCAGTAGCTGGAAGTTAGGCAAAGAAGACAAGTTCAAGCTAGCAGCAGGAGGCACATTTTTAACAGTGAGGGTGAGCAAAACCTATCAGGGAAGCCCTGTTCCCCTTTGCCTGAAGTTTCCTAACCAGAATGGGATACCTCACCTGAAGACTGTGTCCATCAGACACTGAGACAGGACAGGGTAAGATTAACGGGGCTTGTACCCAGGTGCTACACGGAGGAGATATGGAGGATATATGGCTCTGGTGTCCCAGTGTCCCAGCACCACAAAGCACAACACTGGAGCTGGAGTACCTGCTGGCCCCAGCCAGGAAAGCATGGTAGACCCCTGTTATCTCCTCCCAGAACAGGATGGCCGAGGTCCTTCTACCCTGCACCTAGCAAAGACCTTGCCTTGGAAACCTGACGTTTGTAGTGAGAAAAGACAGGTTAAAAGAAATAAAATCACCACCCCAGCAGAGGAAGTCTTTAGTCTTCTCACATGTACCAGCTGGGAAAATGCATGTTTCTGCATCACGAAATGTGGTGGAAATTACGTGTTTTAAGTGCTCATCCTCTCCCCTTTCCCAGGCTGGTGGGGGCAGTACCTGTCTCAGGAGAGCTAATAGTGCTTTCACTTATTTAATTTACGTCAGGGACGTGCTAGGCTGCAACAAGGCTTGCTTTTAGAAGAGGAAAGGAGCCATAGAACGAATATGAGGCTAGAAAAACCCCAGATCTCCATTTTTCTGTCTCCTCCTCATTCTTACCCCCAAAACAGCTCCAGAATCAAATAAACGCCTTTTGGGGGCAAGCTCACATGCAATTTTCTCCAGCAATCTCCTCTTTCTCATATTGCTGCCTGCCTCTCCCGTCGGTTTGCCTTCACCCGCCTACATCCGACCTACAGTCAGAGAAGCCTGGTCATAGCCTGGAGGGATTTGCCTTGTGCCTTTAGTGGGATCGCGCTCGGTTTCCCTTATCAGTCCCTGGTAGGGCCATGTGTTTTGTCTCCGCTCCCCCTCCCTGCAGATGTGTGGTTGAGGGCAACGAAAGACAAGGGGTCCTTGTAAGTGACTTATGATAATTGCAGAGCAGCAACTGCTCTGAAAATCTAAATTCCTCCCTGACATTTCCAGTCTAAAGCTCCCACTGACTCAGCTGCTGCTTGTGATATTTAAACAAGGATTATCTCCTTTTTTATTCTTTTCTTTTTGATAATGGGATGGCAGAAGGTTAGTTTAACACTTTCCTATGGTTTGCTTGGCTGATACAGATCCAGCGCTCTTCAGGACTGTAACCAAATCCCTGCTTCCCAAGTCACTCCTTTGGCATGACTGGGATGAAAGAAAGCTCTCATGATACATAAATAAATAAATCTTTCTCTGGTTTGTCATCTTTTGCAAATATTTCTTCAGCTCGAGTTTATTATACTAGGAACTTTACTAGTTTTGGGAGTAAAAAGACTTTTCCCATTGCCTTCAGCACAACTGTGCCAGGCTTATCCCCTCTGAAACCTCAGGTAATCCATCTTGTGGTACTTTTTTGTATACTAAAAGGGATTTTATTTTGTAGGAATGCTGAGCAGTATCTATACAAATGAACCCTATTGAAAGCTCTGGGCACTTTTTGATGCCTGAGCCCCAAGTGCAGCAGCGCAGGGAGAGAACATGCTAAGCAAATCTGTAATGAGGTCCTCAAGACTGCTCCAAAAAACCTGGCAAATGTCCCTCTCACGCTGACTCCAAATGCCTTCAAATTTTCACTAGCTGGGAGAAATGAAAGGGAAGGCATGGGCAGATAAGAAAACCAGAGCAGAAAGAGGTACAGAAAGCTGAGGGGTGTGTCCTTGGAAAGAGAAAAGGAAAAGCATAGACCGAGGAGGAAAAGAAACCTTCAAGGGAAAGCAGTGCTAACAGCCTCAGTCAGAGAGCTAGGAAATGCATAAAAAGTTACCAATGCAAAAAAACTTTGAATATTTGAGGTTGTGAGCACTTCTTGAGCTGAAGAACCTTCAAAATGCACTATTTCCATCCATCTCCCAGGTAAATGTTGCCTAAGTTATATCCTCTGCCCACGTACTGTTCCAGGACTTGAGCATCCTTGAGGCATTTCTTCTTCCCATGTGTTTGTCATTTGTGTCTAGCTGCTGTCTCTATTTCAGATTTCGCCGCTCTGTGGGAAGGTGACCAAGGCTCTCCATCCATTCAGAAACTACCCGGCTGGCAAGGGACAGCACTGCAAGTGAGTAAAACCCAAGGTCAGACCCTCACATCCCCTATTCCAGCACTTCAAAAGGTCATCCAAGATGTAGAAAGTCAGTCTTCATCAAAACTCAAAACAAGAATCTAGTCCCAAGTCTTGGGTCATCTTGAGCAAGGTCTCCTGCCCTGGAGGATGCCCCAGCGTGGCCACCAGCACCCCAGGACATGCAGGCTCTGGGACAGTGCCGTGAAGCTGCAAGATGCTGCAGCCTTCTTGCTCAGAAAGGTGAGCGGGATCAATGTGCCCAATAACCTGTCATTATGGAGTGAGCTGAGCTGGAGCAGCCCCTCCAGTCCAATGCCATTAGCAAGGCATAATTATTCCTGATATTTGGCCAAGAAATTGCTGAGGATGGGGTGAGGGGGAGCCGAGGGGGGCCGGGATGCAATCCCAGCTCCTCACCCTGGCGCTGGGCATTTTGGAAGTGACTAAGCAAAACCTGAGCATTCCCTCTTGCTTTTCAAAGAGACGGAGGGATTAGGAAGGCAGGAAGGGGACTTTCAGATAGGTTCAGATTGGGGTGAACTGGGCAAATATAAGCAGAGAAGATAGAGGAAATCCTGGAGAAGGCAGGCACGTGGCTTTGGACTGGACCCGGTGGAGGTTTGGGATGGGAGCAGGCAGCCGTAGCACTGACGTTGGCAGCAGCTGTGTCTTGCCACAGCCCCTATCGCAGCACCGCAGTCAGGCAAAGCAAACACGGCCCTAAATGGAGCCCTCTGGCTGCCCTGCCGATAAGCAGCACACGCTGGTAGCGGAGACAGTTGCCTGTTGTTCCCTGTGACGCAGCTCTGCTTTTCAGCCCTGGCCATGTGTGGAGAAGGTTTCTGCTAAGCCCCTGTTTGATCAGAACCGGCAATGCTCAGACCGCAGCCTTGCTTTTAGATGAGCCAAGGGTTCGGGGCTGGTGCGGCCCCACTGCCCGTTTTGGGTCAGTGTCATCAGTTCGTGTCCCACACCTTGTGGCAGCCCTCAAGGACCTCATCCAGGACAGGGGAGATGCAGTGTCACTCCAGACCTTGGATGGGCAGGCAGTCTGGTCTCCATCTTCACCTCCAAGATGGAAGACACCTTTTATGTTATTCCCACTGGTTTTCTTCTGGAATATTCATATCTGTGGTCCCAAACAGGAACACTGGGCAGACACATGGCCATGATGTCCTTCAGAGGGACCTCAGCAGGCTGGAGAGGTGGGCAGGTGGGAACATCACAAAGCTCAGCAAGTGAAAATGCAAAGTCCTGCCCCTGGGGAGGAATCACCCCATGCACCAGTACGTACTGGGGGCCAACCAGCAGGAAAGAAGCTTTCCGTGGAACCCTGGGGCTGCTGATGGACCTGGCTGGACCCAGCCCCAAGAAGTCTGCTCTGCCTGAGCTCAACCAAGTGATCCCCAGAGACCCTTTCCAACAGCAACCATTCTGCCATTCTGGGCTTGTCAATGGAAAAGATAATAATAATAACAATAATAAGCTTTTGAAAAAGATCCTCTTGCAAATCCCACCTGAAAAACCTCCAAAACAGAAAGAAGAGGGAAAAAAAAAAGAGAGAGAGAAAGGAAAGGAAGTGTCTCCCATTCTCCAACCAGCCGATGCACTTTTCAATTTCCTAGGGCAACTTTTATATAAAGACCACTTTGTGCTCTTGTCAATAATAGGATGCCTCACTGCCTTCTTTTATTTGCCATAGTACATTGGTGTTATACCCAAATCAGCTGCACAGCTCCTCGCTTGGTGACATCTCCTCAGGTGGGACTTTCCTCCAAGAACCACTGGAGGTGTCTGTGTCTAAAGGTGCCCCAAAACACCCCATTTTGGGGGCAGAGAAGCAGCTCATCCTCCCATCTCCTTCTCAGGTCCCCGATGCCCTCAGGGCAGCAGTGAGCCACGGAGATGGAGCGGTGGCAGGGTTGCAGGGGGCTGAGTGCCTGGCAGCTGCTTGTGACGTGCTGGGTGGCCTTTCACCTCCGCTGGCAGTGACACGGGATGACTCAGGGCTGCAGGCTGAGCCCTGCAACAAGTCACAGCCCGGGAGCCGCTGGAAGTGTTTTATTTCTGCCCGTGTCCCCACATGCACAGCTGAAAGAAGCAACATTCTCGTATTTCCTTGCACAGCGGTGCCCGGGAGATGTGTGTAAGGCAGTTCTGAACCTGAAACCTCCTTCTGAGGGCCAGGTTGCCTTAAAACAGGATCTAAAGCTGGTCTAGAAACTAACTGTGCCTACTCGGTATGCAAGGCAGATTTAAAGCCCCATTGCCATCTCCGTCCTGCCTTTTGGTCAGTGATGTCAAAGCTCTGTCAAGTCTCAAAGAACTGTAATCAGAGATGTCTCCAGGAAGAAAATAAATATCCAAACCATCCAAACCATCCCCTCGGCTCCTTTCTCCACTGTGACTCAGTGTCCACAGGAGGATTTTGTCCTGAAATCGCCTGATTTTGCAAGTCTCCTACACTTTCTGACCTCTCTGAAGGCTTCCCTCTGCCCAAGCACAGGATGCTGGTGGTCAGCCAGGGGTTGAAGTGGGAGGCAGAAAAGCGGAGCTGCTCCCATGGGCAAGCCCCTCATCAGGGTGGATGTCCAAGGAGGATTGCAAAACTTCAACAGCTCTCAGGTTGGCTCCTCTCCTCTCTGCTGCCAATCACTTGGACAAGGAGACGTCCGTAAGGAAGAAGAGGTTTCCTGAAACAAGAAGGGCTTGGAACAGCTCTCCTCCTTTCAGTAAACACTCATTTGTTTAATGGGTGGAGATGGGCACGAGGGAGCCTGAAATCTCATTCCCCTGCCGAATTTCCAGGAAGATGAGCGCGCTGACTCCAGCTGGACGCCGAGCCCCAGCCCTCAGAAGCCTCCTGTCCCTCGTCTGCTCTTGACAACATGCTCTTTTGTCCTCTCTCTCCCTTGTTTTTCCCATTTCATTTGGATCGTGCATCGCCTCAGGGTGGCTGCCGGTAATCTCTGCGGCTGGCCGCCTGCCTCTCCACCAGCCCCACCTGCAGCCCTGGGATATGTCACGACGAGGGACAGGGAACAGCTCCAAAGCCCCACGTGCTGCCTTTCTTCACACTCAGAACCCAGACCACCCAAAAAAGATTCTGCTTGGACACTTCTCTGTATTAAGTGGGCGATTTTTTGGAAAAGCTGGATGCTTGTGTAACTTTTGAAAAAGTACCTGGCTGCTGTGAAAACCTGTGGTCAAAGGCTTCACTTGAAACTTTCTAAAAGGTCTTAAACCTCCTTTTCCTCTTAATATATTTTTCAAAACTACATCTTCCCTTTTTCTCTATTTTCTCTCTTTTCCTCATAACTGTGTGCAGTTTCCCTTCACCACGTTTCTTTTCAGCATTAACTAGAGACTTTCTGAAGTGGCTCATGGATGTGCTGGCATTTTGCAGGATTTTATTAGGCACCGGTCCACTCCAAAACATGAAGAGGGCTTGACTGCAGCGACTGTCAGGAGGCAGGGAGAGGCGAGGAAAGGGTAATTGAGGGTTTAGACAGCGCTTTGCTCTGCCAGACACCTACCATCAAAAGCAGGTGGGCGTATCGATCGGCCTCTCAAGTGGTCTGCCTCTCCTATTAGCCCTTTCCTGGGCAATGAGCATCGTGTTGAAGAGGTATAGATTTTTGATGCCACTGCAGGCTGCTGGAATTGGGAGGTGCAGGAAAATAAGCAGGTGTGATTTCTTTATGGGAAAAAGACAGGTTTGACGCCCCCAGGAAAGGGTACGTCTCCGTTGCACCAACACCTTAAGGGCAGCAGCACACCCAAGCTGGTCTGGGATAGATGTAGCTGTCCGATGGCGAACCCCTGTCATATAATGTCGTCTTAAGTTAAGGAGCAGCAAATGATAAGCTGAAAGTTTTTCTGTTTGGGAAGATGAGGCGTTAACATGCAAGGAAAAGTTAGCTGCAGTATAACAACCCTGCAAAGCTAGCCCAAAGCAAAGCATCCTCGGTGAAAAGGAGGACGGCAGCCTCTGAGCCCGAAGATATCTGATGCTTTAAGGCTGAAGGAGAGCGGTGGCTCGGGTGGTGCCTGGCCCCGAGATGCTTTTCCCCGGGAGCGCAGCGCTGCGGGCGAGGAGCAGCGGGCGGCGCTGCGGGGCCGTCCTGCTTCTGCCGGAGTATTCTGGTCGCTGAAATGCTCCTCCTGCTGAAATGCTCTTCCTGCTGAAATCGTCCTCTTGCTGAAATGGTCCTTTTGCATCCCGCCTGCCTCACGGGGCGAGGAGGAAGGAGCAGCTCTCCAGGGAGGAGAGGGAGCCCGGATAGATGGGCTCCTCAGCTGCCCCCTGCACCTTGCTAATGACAGGCAAAAGAGGAGCCTTGCTCCTCAAAATGATGCTCCATGCAGAGTTAGGACAAAGACAGTGATGGTATCTGGGTGTCCCTGTTAGGAGGCTGAAGCATGGCTGCAGCTGTACTCGCTGTCACCTATGGATGCTGTGCTCACCCCAGCCTGCACCTAAATCACTTAATGACTTACTGCAAGGTTTAAAGACAGCGCTTTTTTTCCCGTGGATTCACACAATGCAAGTCCCCTAGGGCATGCTTTGTGCTTGCAGAATTATTTTCCCTGGGGAAAATAACCCAGTGAATGAATTTGGACTCCTGATAGACTTGTGATGTATAACCCGAAGTCCTGGCAGTCTCCTGAGGTTGACAGCGATCTCCAGCTTGTGGCAATCAGCCCCAGACAAGCCCCTGAATGAGGCTGTTTCGACATCTGCCAGTGATTACTGCCCAGGTGAGGCTGGTTGGCCTACGCTTGACCAATAGCAGGAGAACATCCCTCAGGGGCACTTAGAAAATCCGTGCCTGCCATGAGCTGTGCCTGGCATTGCCTTTCTCTCTGGATGCTCCCAGCCCATTGCAAACCACCCCCCTCCCTCCCAGAGAACAAGGCTGGGAACTGGGGCACCAAGGTCCATGGACAGGCAGAAGGGAATGCGTGCACCCCACACTGCCCAAACGCTGTGCTAGGCTCCCAGCTGTGTGGGCCTGGTGTTCATCTGACTGTGCGAGAAAAGAAAGGAAGGAGGAGGAAGGTTGCATGGAGGGGCAAATGCTGCCTGATGGGTAAGAAAGCATGATGTTATATCTGAGTCCATCCTGAATGGGAGAGGAAAGTGGGGCGTAGGGACGTGTGATAGCACAGGGAGGAGTTCATGTAACAGATTCTTTTGAAGGGCTTATGAGCATTCCTTAATCCTGCCTATTCAATGCACAGGGTACAACTGGCCTGGGCAGCAGCCCTTTTTGTATAAATAACCCTTATTTGCTGGAAGATAAAGGTTTGAAACGAAATATTTTTGTCCACCTTGAGTATAACAGCTAACCCTGAAAACTCATCTTGGATCTATGCAGCATCTCTTCCTCAGCATCTCTGCGTGTACCAGAGCAAGATGCTTGTCCCCACCACCTGCCCATACTTAAAGCAGGTAGGCAGGTGGCATGTGTTCCCATTTGTCTCTGTACATGACTTGATTCAAACAGCAAAAAGCACAGGAGGTATTTTCCTGCCCAACACACACTGCTGGTGTCATTGCTGTTGGAAAGGTCTCTTTGGTAGGATCTTGCTGGCTTTTGCAGATGTGCCAGGACAGCTAAGTACCGCTTATGGAGATCACTCAAGCAGATGTTGTAGGTAAAAGCATCTTCTCCTTGCCCTTAGGCTTGCTGGGAAGGACTCGTGCTCCCAAGTCAACCCACAGACCTCTGGGCTTCAGGAATTTCTGCTGATAAGGGAGGGATTACACAAGGTCAGACCCAGCTGAAAGAGCAGAGGGAAGCTGGGGGCTGGATATGTCTTCTTGGGGCTTCTGGTACCTGCTCCCCACTGGACAGAAAATGTGTGTCCCTGAATCCATTTTAGCTTTCTCTTCCATGGCACCACTTCACCCCTCTGTCTGGTGACCTGTTAGAACAGCAAAGATTTAAGGATCTTTAGCTTTTACTTCCCTGAGTCCTAAATCTGAGCTAAATCAGGAGCTGCAAGGACGGTCCTTGACGGCTGCCTTCCTTTTCTTCTCCAAATGCTCTCCCTACTCCATCACGGAAATCTGGCTGCAACTGAATGGCAGCTGAGGCTCCAGCTCCCGCAGCCTCTGAAACAGAAGGGAAATGAAGGAAGGATCCATTCTATGGAAAGAAAAAGAGCCCTTCAGCACCTTTTCCAGCCTCTGAATGGTTAAGGATCCAGAGAGCTTGCAAGCAGCTCGCAGAACTGCCTGCAGAGCAGCATACACAAAGTTAAAAGAGCAAAACGACAGCGTGGCACTGGAGGGCCTCATAAGCTGGAAGAAATTATTTTATTTATTTTAATGTAGATCCATGAATTTTCAGGATGACACGGAGCAAAGCCTGATTTGCTTGCAGATGGGGTTGTTCCCAAGCACCTATGTCATCTCTATTCTCTCCTCTGCCCCTATTCTTCTCCATCCATCCTGCTGGGCGCAGCACCCTCTGATACAGCGGGGGTGGCGAGGGGTCTTAGCCGCTCCTTGGCTCTGCTGAGAAGTGATATGTGGAGACAGCAGGCAAAAGGGAAATGTCACAGTGTCACCCTCATGGCGCTTGGGGGCACGTCAGCCTGCCTGCCCCCATGCAGGGCACGGCTCACCCAGGGGGGATACAGGCAGCAGGGGGGAGCTGGAGCAAAGGGAGGGACAAATCACAGCTACAGGGCAGGAATATCAGGAGAGTATTTGGGGACAGCCTGTATTTGGAGACATCTCAAAAAGCACCAGAGCAGATTGCAGACTTTGGGGCTTTCCTCCTCCTCCACCCCTTGCCCTGAGCACCAAACAGCCCCAGGACGATGCACCTGTCCTACACCAGTGTCTTTTCTGATGCTGTGCACCTTTGCACCATAAAGCAGTGGAAACATCCTGTTCTCTTGTAAAGAGGCACAATAAATCCCATGGGAGTGCTCCTATCAGTTTTAAGGAAACTCTGTAGCTTGTAAAATGCACGTGCCAAGTGTTTGCTCTTGTCCCAAAAAGCTGCTTTGTTCCCCTGTCTCTCAGCCCCAGGAAGCAGATGCAGTTTCCAAGCTGCTTGCTAACACCAGCTGGCTGCCTGGACACTGCTCTTCCCAAGGGCATCTCTTAGAGGGTGTTCGGAACCCCAAAGAGGTAGTTCCCACTACAGCAGCTTTTAGGTACATTGCCTGATTCGTGGCTCAGTTCATATGTCACAAGCAAAGTGTTCTCCTTCCCCAAAACCTGTAGCAATGTCCTAAACCTCCTAAAACGAGGAGGATTTGGTAACAGCAGACCCACTCCTCCTGCAGTCCCAGGGCTTGCCCAGAGCTCTCTTATGAGTAATAAAACCAAAACCCACTTGCATCCAGCAACATTCAGCCTGCAAGTATCCCCTCCCCTTCTCCAGGGGCCCAGAGTGCCCCTGTGTTAACCTCTCCTGGGTAAGGAGCACCCCCAGGTTTGGAAACTTTAATGTCATAACCTGTTTGTCCTGTTTAAAGTGCAGGGCAGGGCTGGGGAGCTGACAGATCCTGAGTAAGCTCAGCCTCCAGCTACCCTGCATCTTTATGGCTCAGTGAGGGAGAAGAAGAAGGAAAAACAACCCTTAGAGCCTCACATTTTTCTGTCTCAGCTTTTTTTTTTTTTTTTTTTTCCTTCAAAAAATAGCAGCGTGAGGCTTTGCCTGGGTGTTGGTGTGCGGATGAGGGTCTGGGCTCAGGTAGTGCAACGCAGTGATTCGTTCATCAGAGAGCATCTGAAAGATTTTCCTCCCAGATCTGAGCTTCTGGGAGAAGGCTGCTCGCAGGCGATCCCTCCCTGAGATGAAAAAGCTCCCTCTGTATCTCCAAAATCAGGTTCGCACCTCTCTTGATCCACATCAGCCACTTCTGTGCATGCACGTGATGAGCCACACGGCTGCACTGCGCTCTGGGTACCAAAAATCCCCCCCTTGCCTCATCTGGCTGCTTTGCACCCCCAGTACTTGGCTGGGAAATCCTTGTGCATGGATGTAATGTAGCCCCTAGATAAGAAGTTGAAAAAGAGAGGAATTGCATATTTCTTGTCACCTGTGCTGCATCTAGTATGTGTCTTCTCTGGGGTTTCTATTTGGGGGGTTGATGTGACTTATCACTTGAAAGAAAAATGTATATGGGGTTCTCAAAATAGGATATTTCAAAACTTTCTTAAAAACAGAATTTTCATCTGTTTAAAGCATGAAAGAGTTGGACAAAATTACTTTGACATAACCTGAGGCCCTACGTATTTGTGATGTATTTATAGAAATAAGTGGTTTATGGTTTGTTCTGTACTTTAATGATGCTAACTCAGTGTTTTGCTCCTGGATGCAATAAATCTTGTGCCAGGCAAAGAGACAAATGCAGCCAGGAGTGGGGCAGCACTGTCTCTTGGAGAGGTGCATTGGCTCTCAAGTGATCCTCTGCCTGCTCCCTGCCCAAGATCCAGCTCAAACCTGGGTTGAATAAGACATCTGAGCAGTTAGGCAGAAGATATTTAAAAAAAAAAAAAAAAGTAACGACATTTGAAGTGGCAGCATGAAGTTACACATTGCCACACCTTGTTTTCACCTCCTCATCCCAGCTCCTTTTGGAAGCATTATTTCAGCCTGGGTACAGGTAGGAAAGTCCTTTGGCAGGCAGGCACACACACAGGGAGGTGAAACTGTATGACTTGGCACCTCCCGGGCAGGCAGCGTGCAAGGCTTGGTGGCTCAACAGTTGCACGACACGTGCCCAAAAACAGTGCCAAGCGCTTTCGCCTTTCGGTAGTTGCAAACAGAAAGCCGAGCAGCCCGGCCACCCGACAGGAAACATCTGCAATCAAGCGATCATAAAGCGAGCCGGCTTGTGTTTTATCCCTTTTTCTTTCTTTCTTTCCTTTTTTTTTATGACAAAAATAAAACGATAAGTTCACTTTGAAACTCGTTCTTGACTTTAGCGCATACAAACTTAAAACAAACTAGTTTATGGCCCCCCCCTGCCCCGCGATATCTCTGCTTGCAGGTGGCAGAGGCAGGCTCAGCCTGATAAGATTACTGATATGGAGGGAAACTGCTGCACTGAGCAAATGTGCTCATTAAGCAGGAATCTTAAGAAGTTGGGGATATTTGCCTAATGCCCTTCTCTTCTCCATCGTCCCATGGAGCAGAGGGACCAGAGTGAGAGCCAGGCTCTCCGTGGCTTGGGCTTGGCCAAAATTTGGGGGCATCAGGCGAGGACCAGGATTCTCCAGGCTCCTTGCAATCAGGATGGCAGGTGGGCATCCAAGGGAAACCTAAGCTGGATAAGGGTCCAAAAACACTTCCAGAAACAGTGCTAAGCAATACACCAGGCTGGATTTGGGGCTGCAAGTCTAAGGAGACCACCGCAGCGTGCCGCCAGATTTAGGGTCATCTTTGCTCATGCAGAGCAATAACTTGCTCTGGGGTTAGTGGATGATAAACATCTTAGTCATCATGAGTAAAGATAGGAGAACGAGCCTGCAACAAGTACGGCTCTGTTCCACCTTTATTTGAAGACCAGATGTTAAGCAACCAATTTTTCTTGGCCTTTTTAGTGGTTTAGTGGTTTCATTAGGCATGTTTCACTCTTGCCTTTTTCTTTTCAGGAGGGGATAAAACTGTCACTTTGAAAGGAAATTAGTTCCTCGAACTCATTTCACTCTGTTTTCTGCTTTTTGGCCAAGCATTTTTATATGCCTGGGTTCAGAACTTCCTTGTTCCTTATTTATTGTTAAGTACAAAAATGGTAACTGCCATTTCCAGGGCTGGAAATCAGGGGGATGTAGGCACAAAGTGACTGCCCATGGTGGATGGGCGTCACCTCCCTCCTTGCTCTGCTCCTTCCAACCTCTGATGGAGCAGACAAGATGCCCCAGTGCTTCAGTCTGGGGTTGGTGTTTTGAGTGTCATAGGTAAGACATGAACTTAATGAGCTTAAAGGTCACCACAGAAGGCACAGATTTAGGAAAATCAATGTTCTTACCCAAAGAGGAGTTCTGGTGTCGATAGGAGTTTATTTGTCACCCAAAAGCAGTGACATCACTGAGAAATGTCTGGAAATGTTAAGAGGAGCTGTTATTATGTGTTTTATTTACATCCTTGTTTGATTTTATTTCTTAGGTTGGGTCCAAAACTCCTTTGGGAACTTACTGAAGGGTAAGGATAGATCCTCATCTCCACGGCTGCCCCCCTCTCTGTGCAGTGCTTCCTCTCTCCAGGGAGCTTTCTCTCACCACGTCTCATCTTTTGGGCCCTTTGCAATTACTTAGGGCAAAAGATAACATGCAAACACGTTCTTAACATTCAAAGTGCTCCGAAATATCAGCTTGCATTACCGCTATACAACAAAGCACAAAGACCACTGATTACAGCCCGTGACACTGTGCGCTGCCCAGCCCCGTGGCTTGCCTGGGGAAGTGATACCAGATGTAAACACAAAGGCGGCACGATCTCCTTTGCATGTTAACTGAGCAGCCAGGGCAATCACGGAGCCAGACACACTGGTTCTCTTTCAGTGAGGATTTGCTCTCAGTACTCATACCAAGAGATGTTTTACCTCTGCGTCCTCCAGACTTGGGTAGCTTCTCTCATACAGGCTCTGGGACTTCTCCTTCTGTTCTTGCCCACGCAATTAAGACGAAGATTTTCCCTGTCACCATCCTCTCTGGGAAATGCACTGGTCAGTGTGCCACAAAACGCCCATCCACTCCATGGCTTCAGCAAGCAGGGTGGTCTTCACAGATCTCTTACCAAAACACAAGTGGCACCTCGCTACATGACATGCTTGTTTCACAACTGAGTTGTGAGGTTACAAGGGGAGGTGTCACCTAATGATGAAGCACAGCCCGGCAAGGATAGCAGGCAAACAGGGAAGGATGTATGGAAACAGCCAGCACAAGTGATGGGTGGGGAGAGGGGCTGGCGGGGCCTGGCAGGGCCAAGGACCAGGCTGAGGTGGGGAGCGGACAGCAGGGTAGGACAGGATAGAAAGTGCAGGGGGGAAAGCATCGCATGGACCAGCTCCTTCCCTCGCTAGAGCCACAGTCGTTGCCCCCACAGACGAGGGCTGGTGGGAGAAGTGTTGTACCCCCCAGCACAGCCCAGCTGTGGCAGCAAGTGTGGCACAGACAGCCCCGCTGTTCTCAGGGGGACATGCTGTGCTGGCCGTAAGCACAGCACCAGTTTGGGCCCTTCCAGAAAACAAACAAAAACCCACCCCAAAGTGAAACTCTCTGACATTCCAGGAATAACAGCTCTGCATCCCTCAGAGCCTAAATTACGCAGGCAGGAGCTCAAGCTGTAACATGCTGGCTGGTTTCTACCCAGCGCTGCGTTTTAGTCAGCTCTCCAAAGCAAACCGAAAGCCCCAGCTCCTCCTCCCGGGGAGATGAACATCCAGCAATAAAGCCGCCCTAAATTACTGCGAGCAGAAGAAGTCTTGCTCAAGGCTGTGCAGTGCCTCGGCAGGGATCCACGTAAAGCAGCCGGCGTGAGAGGACGTGACACGACCTGCCGCAGGAATTGTACTGAAACTCCAAGCGTGTCGGAGCAGGAGAGCATCGGGGCAATGACTGATGAAGATTAGCCTAGATAGCGAGGAGGAATGGCATGTCAAAGGAGGAGGGGGAAGCGATATGGCTACGGGGAAGGAAAGGCAGGGTGGAGCCAGCGGCTGGAGCTGGTGGCCTGCCAAGGTACATATATGTTCATTGAGCAATCCTGTTCCTCCGCTTGCCTGGCAGATAACAAAAGGCGTGCGGGCATCTACGGGAGGGTGGATGAGGAATGCTCCACTAGCAATGAGGGAAGGTCCCCCAGCACAGCCCTCACCAGGCAGGGATCCCCAGTAGCTCCCCAAGACAGGGTTCACTGCAGATGCCTCCAAACAACAGGGAGCTGCCCAGGATGAAGCAAAATTAAATAATAGGAAAGAGTGGTATGCCAGCAGGTGGTGTAGACAAGAAGGGCTTGCATCCACCCATGGTGGGATGGAGGTGGCAGGGCCCCTGGGCATTGCTGGGGTGCTGAGCACAAGGGAGCTGGATGAGTGCTCGTGCTCGTGCCTATTAGGTTTTGCTCTCCAGCCCACCACCTGCACCGAGCGATGAATAGGATTTCGATTTCATGGCATAGAAGAGAAATTCAGGAACATGCCTCTCTGAACAGCTATGCTCTGCTGAATGGGCAGCTCAGTGCTGCACTTTGGCATGAGAGGTATTACCTCTCCAGAGCTTAAATATCATTGCCCTGCAAGCCAGTGGTATCACTGAAATATCTGACATCTCTCTAGTAGTCCTTCATAGTGGTTCTCCAAGCCACAGATTTCAAAGCTGACTATTGTGTTAGCTTCATACAGAGAGACACAGAGAAGAGAAATGACCTCTCTGGGGTCAGCTGTAATTCCCTACCTGCCTAGAAACCCATCCAACCATTGCATCTTGGTTCACCAGGCTTCAGTGCTCCTCTTCCATCTCATGCCTTTCTCTGTAGGCTGGCTGCTGATACACAGGAGTAAAGCAAAGCTGCTTGAAAATCCATGATAAGTAAGGTAAGAAAAAGGAAAGCCTAGGCAAGGGGGAGGACTACAAGACATAACCTATTGACAATCTGAGATTCACAACCCAGCAAGCTCAAGTGAGGGTTTTATCAAGACCAGCAGGGTCCATCACAATTATTTAGGCTCATCCTCTAGCAACCATCCGAACAGCCAACCCAGACTCATACGGTAGCACATAAAAGATGGTGAAAAAAACCTTTCTCACCTTCATAACTTCTACCTCTCTCCACATGCTCAAACCTTATTTTTAAAGCCCTTCTCCCTAACCCTCATGGCTTAAACAGGTCTTTGCATGGTCCCTAAAGGGGCCAAGAGCAAATTAGTCCCAAACAGAAGGGGTTTGGGTGTAACCTTCCTCTCCATCCTCCCAGGGACTCCTGCAGGTGTCTGCAAGATATAATCAGCTCTTAAGAGCACTTAGAAAATAGGAAGTACCTGTACCTCTCCATACAAGTACCCATGGAGCAGATATACTCCTTAGGAGAGGTGTGCAGGGCTATGTGGACTTTGCCACCTTTTGGTGCTGCTGGGAAGTACCAGGATGGCTTTCAAACAGAGAGGGTGTATGAGGCTCAGTCTCTGCCAAAGGAGGGCTAAAATACAAATATGGTGCCTAAAAATTAGGCGTCTGTAGGTTTGCACTGCTCCATCCCTAGAAATATTGTAAATCACTGCTTTGCTGCTGCCTGGGCTTCCAGTACAGGGAGGGTGGCATGCAAAACACGTAGCAGCAGGGCTGCCCTAGACCAAGGGTGTGCCAGTCTGGGAGCCCTCTGATTGTGGAGACAGACTGGTGTGGTCCCTAGTCTCATCACCTGCACCCCCAAGCTCCCAAAAATGGGGAAACAAGGAGAAAGAGGTAGCAGCGTGAGTTGTACTCTGAGAATAAGCCATGACTGATGACAACCTGCATTACTGGGTGCCGAGCCCAGGCTGGATGGGGCCATTTGCATCTGCTGCTTCTCAGCTCAGAGGGGTCCACCCTAAGCTGCATCAGCCATGAGTCACCTCCTGCAGCCAAGAGTCCACTGTCCTTTCACCAAAGTGCTGCCATCTGGGACATCTGAGCAATGCGAAACACATTTTTGTACACATGTTGCAGTTCTCGGGGGTGATGGCGGGTGATCCATATGTTACAACATACAGGTACTATTGCACATTTCAGGAACAGCGCCTTGTCTTTGTATGGAACAGCCACTGTTGGATGCAGCTGACACTCAGCATTTGCATGGATTTGGTTAGGTGGCAGACTGGATGTGAGCCTCTCTGTTGAGAAGCAGGAGTGAGGACATCTCATTTGCCTTGCCCTTCTGTTCACTTCCTGGCTTTGTGCAAAGTAAGGTTTTGACTGGTGTGATGAAAGACCCCTTTGGCAAAGCAAGAGCACAGACCAGGGGAAATCACGGTTTTGCAGTTCATGCCATTTCTTTACCGTGGTGTGCAGTGCTCAGGCTCCTTGGTGCATGGCAGGCAGCAGCCCATGCTCTCAGGATCCCTGCCCAGCCACCAGCATTTGCACGTCCTCCTGACCCAAAAGCAAAATGGCAGTGATGACCTGCCAAGAAATAATTGCATGAATTTTCATGAGCCTGGTGTTCTTTCCATTCCTGCCTCTCTCTGTTATTTGACCCCTGGCGAAGAGGCATAAATGAAGATCCCTCAGATACCTCTGTCGTGCTGATGGCTCTATGCTGCCGTTTGGACGCAGAGGAGATCTGATGCTTTCGCACTGATGGGGTGAAATGTGCTCTGTTCCTTGAAGGCTGATGCAAGAGCAGAGCCTCTGAGCTTTCTGTTTTGAAGAGCTCTACAATGCCAAGATAAAGCAGAATTGACCCTCCTCATTGTCAGTGCAAATTATGTGATACCAGTAAAACAGAAACACAGGGAAGACTTTGGCAAGAAGCTATAAGCAGGAGAGAGTCTCCTTTGCTGGGTGGAAAGCACTGAGCATGGGAAATCAGGCGCGCTGCGTGAATACCAGGGCTCTTCTCTTTAGCCCTGCCTGTTTTGACACCATCTCTGTTCTCACTGCCCGAACTTCTGATATCCCCCCACATCTGTTAGCTCCATGTATCCGCTAGGCAGAGAAATAGAGCGGAGCAAGGTGTTAGCAGGTCCCGAAAAAACCTCACCATGAAGGAAACAAAGAGGGAAACTGAAGCTTGTGCACAAATGGGAAAATGTTGAAGGGGAGGGGGAAGCTCTCCCATGGCTGATCAGAGCGGGGCTCACATAACTCAGGCTGCAGATGGAAACCATTAAATCTGAATTCAGTGGGTGCCTCCAGCACGAGACTTCGGGCAATCAAGGCTCCAAAACATGTATTGCTCAGGCAATGCAAGCAGTGCAGGCACAGTGCCCAGTTCTTGGTGCACAGCTCCCTGCTGGGAAGTGCATATTTTGTGACCACGTTTGAGGCACCTGTTTTGAAAAAGTAGCCCAAGGCCTTTATTTTATAGCTGCCCACAGTGATAAACACTCCCTCCAACCAGCCGAAGAATGCAGCTGCGAGCAAGCGTGGCTGGCTGCAAGCAGAGCAGCAGCTCATGAGCTCCTCACGGATCTTCAGGTACGTGTCCTAAGGAGAACAATCCTACCAGCCCCATTGGGGAACAGAAAGAGCCAAGGCAAGGGGAGGTGGAATGAAGTCCCAAATGTCTTGCAGTAAATCGGTGTGGCAGGAGGTGCTTTTTGTCTGCAGGCTTCTGCTCCATCAGGGACCTGTGTGCAAGAGGTCTTGGGAGCTACCCTTAGGGCTGGATCCTCCACTGAGCCCCAGGGCAAATATAGGGATCTTTCTGTAGCTATCCCACTGGGAGGACTTGAGTGCACTTTTAACACAGCTTTATACTTACACACACATACACACACCAAAGTTTCAGAAGCATTTTGAGCACTCAGAAGAGGTTTAAGAGCTGAAGTGAGGACTCAGGTGCTTAAAGTCATGGACAAGTCAATGCTTAAAAATTTAGATTATGATCTAGTAGGTTTCTGAAAAGCTCAGTAGGTGCTCAGCTGCCATAGGGGCTTGAATCAGCCAGCAAATCCAGCCCTCAGTCAGCATTGCTAATACATTATTAGCCAGTATAACGTGTCTGAAGAAACATTTTCATCCATGTTACACTCAGCAAAACGTTACAGCATCAGTACAGCTCCTCTGAAGAGATCCTATAAGGATGTAGGCAACGTGAGAAGCAGAAAATATATCTGTTAGTGTAGGAAAAATATTATTACAGAAGAAAGAAAATAATGGTTTCATGTTGGTGGACTTCTGAGGCAGGGTAGCAAATTTCTCTTCTCTGAATCATTCCCGTGTCAGGTTTGCCAGGACCTCATGTCAGAGAAGTAGTAACCCAATCCATGCTCAGGTTCCTCCTGTTTCTTTGATTCGCCCCCCAATAAACTTTTCACAATCAAAATTCCAGCTGCTTCTCAGAAATGCTCAGAATTTCTGACCTGCAATTACTTTGTGTTCTGGTTTGAAAGTGTTTCTTATGAGTGAGCTTTGTCCACCTTGGAAGCAGGGGTAAGAATGTGCTCCTCCTGCTCTCCGTGCAGCCTAAACTGAATAATAATTTCAGAGCAGTTATTACAGCAAAATTGCAAGTGCAGAGGAAGTAGGTATTATGAATGTGTAGCTTACATTATTTGAGCTGTCAGTAGGTCTCTCCACTTCTGTTATCCACAGAAAGCTCTCAGGAGAGGTCAAGGTCTGGGCATTTACAGCCCATGGTGTGGCTCAAGGGGCCGCCAGTGGCATGTCCCCAAGGAGGAGTTCATGCCACCACATGCTTGGTTTTCAGCCCACCCTCCTCTGGCTTGGGATGGGATATGTGAAGCTGGGAAACACTTCCAACCTCGGAGAAGAAGCAAGGGACACAAGGACCCTAAAGGCCACATCCCCCCTGGAGACAGTGAGGACTGGGAGGGCCAGTCTAAGAAGTCAGCAACACACATGGTCTCTCCCATCCGACTCTGCTTCCTGGAAGAAGTTTTATTGCCACTGAAATGCTTAAACTCTGTGAAGCCTTTGCCAGCTGGAATAGTCTCTTTGCACCTGTCTTTTTGTTGACACAAATCCCTTCTCTAATAGAGCTAATCACTCCGCTTTGATAAATCTGCCAGGCCCCCGATACGAGCTCCCTTCCAGCCCTCGGCATTAAACAAACAGACCATTGTCTGCACTGGGCCAGCCAGCCTGTTAATGGTTAAACTGGGAGCAGGCAGGCTGGGGGGAAGGCAGCATCACGGGCTGCAAAGGGATGGGTCTGGACATACCCCGTGCTCACCAGTCTGCAGTGGAGCACTGGGTTACTCCCTGAGCTCTGGTGCACCCACATAAACCAGGTTTAAGGTGGGCGATGCCACCACAGACTTCCCTCCCAGGAGGAAGCAATGCAAGGACTGCTCCACAGCAGAAGGCTTTTAACAGTAGCATTTCAGCTCGTGTTGGCAAAACAAGCTTTTTGGCCCGTTAGTCGCCTCCAGCGACACAGGCTGCACATCCTTCTGCGTGTGTGGGATGAGCAAATGCAGAGGTAACGATGTGCCATTTGATGGCACTTGAGCAGTGACTGCAAAATTCGGTCACGCAGCCCAGAGCAGCACACAGGCACTAGGTGCCTGCCCTCCACTGGTATTAGCTGTATCTGTAGGAAGGTCTTTGAACATAATCCCCAGGAAAGCTCTCTAGCAAGTGGTAATCAGCCCTACAGTGTTCAGATGAAACCCGTTACCATTCGCACCAGCTAACAAACCCATCAGCACCAGCAGATGATTTCTTGATGGCTTTGTTCAGGCTTGCTGGGTGCCTCAGGTGAGCTTTATCCATGTCACCAAGGACACCAGAGGTGCCCCAGGAGGGAGCTCTGCCAGCCTCAGTCGTGCTCCCAGCACCAGGTAAGCATTTAGCCCTGTGTCCCCTTATAAAACACCTGCTTTGTGGTCCTGCCAACCTGGAAGGAGCTCATCTCCTGCTGCAGGAACCCTGGTGGCTTCAGCTCAGTCCTGTACTAACCCCCTGAGGTCCCAGCACTCAGTGGTGGCTTCTCACGGCCACTTTATCTTGATGATAAAGCCAGAAGGGGACACAGATGGTCACTGTTTGGGAATGCTGTTCATTCTTGTGAGTGAAGAAACATGGATGCTTCCAGCCCTCCCAGAGCAGTGTGTCGCAGATAATGCCAATTACAGCTACCAAAGTCCTGCTGCCCCTCTCCATCTTTCCCCACCACAATGTTCTGAAGACCCTTTCTTTATATCATAGCCCTGAGGCCTCCTTGGCCAAACAGGCACTGCATCTCCACCCGGCTATGGGTGAGCTGACACTCATGGGGATGGCCAAAGAGCAGGCACAGAGAGAGCCTTGCACTTTGTCCGTGCTGGCAAAGCCTGCAGTGGTCACTGGAGGTGCCAAGCACTTTGCATGGGCGAGTGGTGCCCCCGGGAGGGGTGAGAAGGCTCGCAGGAGATTGCCAAAACGGATGATTAGGGACTTGTTCGTGCACAGCCTAATCCTCCTCCACTGCTCGTGTGGGTGCAGGAGCCTTCCAGCTCCTCCGTACCCACCCCAAGAACAGGAAGAAACTTGCACCCGAGGGACTCGGCAGCGCGGGAGAGCTGCAAGGTCAGGAGCCTGGCAGCATCTGACCAGGGATTGCCCACGGTACATGGAGAAAAAACAATAGCGGGATCGGACAGTGATGCAAAACTTGATGCAACTGCCAAGAGATTTAGAAAGAATGTGCATCCTCAAGGAAGCAAGCAGGAGGAAGGTGAAGTGGATGCAGCTGGGTTTGACTTCCAGGGCTGCCTTTGCTGTAGCGCCCATGGGCACAATCCTGCGCCCAGCATTGCCTCCCCTCCTGCCTCCTCTGGAAAGGGCCTGGGGAAGAGCACATCCACCTCTCCCTGCATGCACATGTGGCAAGAGAAATGTATTTTTTCTCCTTCCCCAAACAATTAATGTCAATGCGGAGAGGCAGGTGCTCCTGGCGTGATGCCCTCCTTTTTGTTTACAGAACACTCCTTGAAGATTATTTGTGTTGAATTATTTGTGTTGAAATCTTCTGGCTTTTCTCTCTCTCCTTCTCTTTTTTCCCTCTTTATCCCTCCCCCTCATCGTGTTAGCATTCTTCCAGCTGGTTTTTGTGCCCCACGGGCCCTTGGCGAGCAGCCCATACACCGGCGGGGAGCCCCAATGGGCTCAGCCCAGGCTGGGGGCACAGATGATGCTCCTCGGGCATCATCCCCACCTCGCTTTGTGGCTGGTGGGGAGCAGAGTGAACCGGGCCATTGTCCAAGGGCTGCTGCTGACCCTGCCATTTCCATCTGAAAGGCAACATTCATGTGAAAAGCATCGCTTCACATCTTTTCCTCCTCTCCCCTTCCTCCACCCCGCCTCGCACCAGCATCATCCTCCCCTTCTCTCCCACCTCTCTGCCCCAGGAGGCACCAACATGGCTTTACCAAAAAACGGTCTCAACCCTGCACCAAAAGCTCTTACTGACTTACAAAACTGCTTGCTTCAGTGCACTTTCCTACTCGCGGCTCCCACCAGGCTCCAGCGCGGATGCTCCCGTACTCACTCTGAGTCATCCCTGGGGACCGCGGGGCCACCGCCACAGGCTGGTGGCATTTCTACATGAGTCACCCGGGTGAGACAGATTATAGAGAGCTTTATGGTCATCTTCTCGCTGTTTCAAAACAGAAAGCGGCCGAAACAGGTTTGAGGCAGTGTTGGAAGGTTGCAAAAGATTGAGGCAGAAGGCAAAAGTGCACCCTTTTATTTTGTTTTAAAGGGGAAATAAAAGTTTAGCCACGCTGAAATCTGGAGTGAAAAATAAATTAAGATTCCCCCTGATTCCCAGCCCAAATGTCAGCCCATGTGCTGGGGATGGCTCTGCCAGCTCCTGCCTCGGCAGCAGCCCCTGCTCTCCCTTGCAGTGTGGAGAGGAGTTTCCAGCAGCTCTCCCTCTGGATGAGCCCGTCACAAAGTGACGCTTGCTGAGCAAGCACCGCTGCCACCCACTTGGAGGGGAGAAGCAACCTTGAACAGCATCTGCATCCATTTGGCTTCACTTTCAGAGTGCTGTGCTGAACTCTTATTCCTCTGAGCTGCTGTGAGCTGGTAAACAAGGAGGGGATGCTCAGGACAGAGTGCTGCTGCGGCGCGTCTCGGCCAAGTAGTAGTTCTGTGCCTGTAAAACAAGCAAACGAATGGATGTTTAAATTGATCAGTAGGGAGAAACAGCACAGAGCAGAATAAACTGCTGAGGCACTGAGGAACCATGTGGAGAAAGCCCTGCTCCGAATGAGATGCTTGTATGCTTTGCAGTGTATAGCCACCACGTGGGCTGTGCAGCTGGGTGTAGTGGCAGCGAAGAGATTTACACTAAATGGTGTAACGTTTCCAGCTGGCTCTTCAGCAAAAGGATAGGGGTTTAAATCTTCACCGAGAAATGAGAGGCCCAAAGGCTTTCTATCATTTATGGTCATGTTGTTGTCTCTGCTGCCGTTGGTCCTACTCGAGAGCATAGGTCCAGCTCTCTGTGCTTTGGCAGCCTTTTTCCCCTGCTGAATCAATTCGACATCTCCAGCCGCTCTTTCCCCACCATCATGGTGGAGCTGTGCCTTCGCACAAATGCTGAAAGTCACCCTCAGCAGCCTGCTGCCTCTGCAGATGCCGAGAAGCATCCATGGGTGTGCTGCTTGTCAGGCTGCATTGCTTGTGCCGTGTCGCAGCCCCGCACGTGCAGCATCCCTCCTCCTGCCACAGCCATCAGTGCCTGCCCATCCCCTGCTCAGCCTCGCTCCTGCAGGTTTACCCTGCCTTTTGGAAGAGGATGGCGATGCTGGGGAAGGTGCATTACATACAGGCAGGGTGTGCAGTTGCAGTTTTGCATATAGAAGTTGCAGTTACGTGCTTGAGGAGCCCTCCTGCAGCTCCTCCATGCCAGCAAGATGCCGTTTCAGTGCTCCCCACCACCATGCAAACGACTGAAGTATTTCAACAGAGGCCTTCTTTTGAAATCAGGAAAAAAAAAAAAAAAAAAAAGCAAGCAGTTTTAGTTAATCCTTCCCCCTGCGTGTTGTTTGTGTACACGCACGCCTGGCTGGCCATCCACGTGCGTGCACAGGGGATGCTAAACTCCCACCCCCCCCAAAATGAAGAACAAAGTGGGGCAGCAAACCAATCCCTCCAGGAACAAATAAAATCTTTTTTTTTTTTTTTTTTTTTTTTTCCCCTAGAAAGGCGGCCTCGCAAAGGACTTTCTAGCTCATCGCCTGGGCCCACGACTTCCTTGTAAGAGGTTGCTGGGCTTGTTGCAACATATTCCAGGTGTGTAAGCGATGCCCTGCCTTGCGCCTTGCACAGCAAAGTGCCCGGGGCTCCGAGCGAGCAGGGAGGAGAAGAGGGAGAGGTGCGGGTGTTCAAATTAAATGAAGCAGAAAGAGAAAGCTGGGACCCGCAGTGCCCAGGGCAGTGCAAATCGAACAGGTCGGACCTGATGGCAGTGTAAGGGAGGCAGCAGGAGGGATCCTCCGGCTTGCGGAGCAGGGCAGGCTGGCCAAGAATCCGAGCTTGGAAAGCTCAGGCAGGGGGACAGGGGGTTATTTGGGGCTGGAGGAGATAAACTTCAAAAGAAAGGGCTAATTCTTCATTGGTGTGGCAAAGGGAGGCAAAAGGGTACGTAGGGCGTGTGTCCATGCCTGTCTGCTCATGCTCTGCTTGCTGCTGGGGTCCGCGGCATCACCCACTGCTCTGGGTGCCCACTTTGCTGGGGCAGGCTCTGTCCCCTCAGGGGACCTGGGGCGCCATGATGGGTCATGAATGAGCGGAGAAACAAAAACCATGCTCCAAGGGCCTGGGGATGCTGGCTGATGTTACACATGGCATCGCCTTCTTTCCTGCCCCAGGAACATCCCCATTGCTAGGAGGCCATCAGAAAACCATGGCACAATCCAAGGAGGGTCACTACCATTCTTTCCAGCTTTAAATTTAAAACAAAACACCAAAAACCACAAAAATTCCCATTTTTAAGAACAATTTTTCAGGATGGCCTCACTACACTAGTTGTCAGAGGGTTTCCAGACCCTTCTTCTAGAGGGACTCAGTGCGTAGGCCAATGATGGTTTCCCCCCAGCTCTGACCTGAAGCCTCAGCTGAAGGGAGCGGAGGAACCACAGGGGACAGAGGTGCTCAGGGGCTGGAGGACCTGTCCTGGGAGAGAGGGTGAAGCAGGGGAGCTTCTAGACAACCCCCCAGGGAGGGCAGCAGCATTGGCAGCAGGACTTGGGTGTCCCTGCACAGGGTGCCAGGCAAGGGCTTGCCTTCATCTGCAGCAGTGATGGACTAGAGGAACCCCCTCTTCTTTAATTAGTGATGCCCAGGAAATTAGAGAGAGACCCCTCTTGTAGAAGGAGCTCTGGGTGGAAGACAGATGGCTCCCAAGCTTTGCAATGGGTCTAGAAGTTCACAGAGTCATTCAGGTCATGACTGTTTGCTGTTCCCTTCTTTTTTTTATTCCCTAATATTTTCCTACTGCTCCTTCTATGTGACCTCTATATCACAACCCAGTGAAACACAACCAGGAGGGAGAGGACTTTGCTTTGAGGAGTGAAACCCTTTGCTACTAATGCCTTTGCCCAAAAAAAAAAAAAAATGGTGACAAGGTAAACCAGAATCCTTTCTGGACCTGGTTTGAGCTCTGTAGGTGTAGGTACAGGAGTCAGCTGATGGTCCCATGGCAGAATTGGTCCAGCATGATCCTCAGGGTGGGATGCAGGGGCACACCTCTGTTCCCTGCTGCTTGAAACCTGCCTGGTGGGGTGCACCCCAGGGCTGAAGGAGCAGCTTGCGGGTGCTTTGTCAGGCTGGGGGATGAAAAGCAGTGCTAACCACGCCGTGTTTTGGTGGGTGAGCTCTGCCCGTGCGTGTGCTCGCTGACCGTGCAGCACAACAACGACTCCGTGCTGCTAATTCAGACCTGTAGGCATTACGGCAGTGTAAACGGTGCCTAGTCATAATAATAATTAATAAACATGCTGAAACAAAAACATTCTCCTCGTTTAATTAACGTTGGTCTTCAGCGGCTTTATCTTGGGGTGAGTGGCTACTTTGTCAGTGCTGTGCCTTCACTCCCCACCTTGACCTCCATGGACACATCTCCTCTGCACAGATGGGAAGGTCTCTTTTTTGCTCAAGCTCTGACCAAATGACTTTGAACCAGCAGTTTGCAGACTGCCTCTCATCTAAGACAAAGGCTACAGAAACAGAAATAGCAGCCGGAGAAGCCCAGTAGCTTTCTTTGCCTTGTTGGGAATGGCATGAGACTGAAGCCAGGGACAAACGCTGGAGCCAGAGGAACACAGAAAGTGCAAAGCTTTGGGGCAAGCAGAAAGAGGCTCGAAAAATAAAGAATGGCTTGGAGAGAGTCTAGCAGTGTCCTGAAGCAATAAGAACACATTTTTACACCATATGTGATTCACACCAGGAGCCCAGTGCTGCAGGATGTAATTGCAGCCTGAGCTCAGGCAGGGTTGGGAGCAGAGAGGGGATCCCTGAGGGCTGCAAAGCATCCCGAGCATAAACCAGGTATCAGCTGGCAATGTCCAAAAACCTTCAGCTATAAAAAGAGATACACCAGTATTAGGCATGAAGACCTCACCCCAAAGCCACTGCTGGGTTTGGGTGGCACTGAGCAGCCTGCAGGACCTGAAAAGGGTGTCAGTGCCCACCAGGCAGGTAAGGAGCCCCCATCCCACCACCCAGCCACCCAGCATGGATGGATTCCCCACCAGGGACATTGCATTGACCATGCCCAATGCTGCGTGGCCATCAGCCAAGCCAAATCAGGCGACTGGAAGCACACAGCGAGCCCCAGCCTTGCTCACAGCTCATTATCGGGGGTTGAAGGCTCAGCCCTTGACCTCCTGCAAGCAGATGGGGATGAAAAGCATCCCGGGCAGGAGCAGGGTGGGCGTTCGCCTTCCCCACACTCTGACCTCCACTGCTTTGAAGAAGAGCATCCGTAATCTTTATGAGGCCTTGGAGATAGGAGCGCTCCAGGCACACGCAAGCCATCTGCTCCCATTTTCCTCTGCTTTCCCATCAAATCCCTCCCCATTGACCTGATCCGAGCTGAAGTCCTTGCCTTCGCAGTAAAGATTTATACGGCTGTACCTCCCAACAGCAAAGCCAGGTAAATTCAAGGTCCTGGGCACCTTCCAAAAGTAACTGGAGGAGAGGAGATGAGGTGGAGGAGAGCAGAAGAATGGCCATGCGTAGATGTGAGGACAAACAGGTGAATGGGGACAGTGTCACTCTAATGCATTGCACCTCCAAGAAGTGCCCTGATCCCCTGTGGGGCTTTAATGCAGGCATATGGACCACAGGGGTCAGAGTGTGCATCAGGCTTTGGGCAAAAGCGTAATTCCCGGGGTCTTGTTGCTGCCAAAGCTAAAAAGTATGTAAATCACTCATAGTGGGCTTTGTGGAAGGCAAAATGGGGAATATATGCTAAAACAGAGGGCTCATAGCACCTAGACGTGGCCTGAACCACTTGGCCTGTAGGTCCAAGCTGGACTCTGGGGTGGCCCCGGAGGGACTTCCCAGCAGAGCTCAGCCTGGGTCAGGCACAGGCAGCACGAAGGGCTTGGGCTTGCTGAAACTGGGCCGGGAAGGGGGTGTTGGGGACCTGCGTGGGGCAGGCAGGGCTGCACCGGCCGTGCCCTCTCGTTCCATCGAGATGCAGGAGATAGGGCTGCGGCTCACGCGGGTGCACTGGGGCCACAAACACGCATGCAGGCTCTTGCAGGCTTCCTGCTGGGGATCTGCCGTCCTCCTGGTGGGTTTGTTTTAATGAGAACTCCTTGTAATCACCCCTGTGAAACTCAGGGTGGGGAGCTGTTACTTATTAACGCCCGCTCTTTCCAGGGAGCATGCAACAGGAGATCTGCTGGGAGAATCAGCCTCAGATGGGCTGCAGCATGCCATGGTGTGGCCGAGGTGTGTGCACACACTTGTGCATGCATGCACACCTGTGCACACTCATCCTCATGCCTAGTCTCAGAAGCCACCGCTTACACATTTCTGCCACCGCATCCCAGGTTTTCTGCTGGTCCTTTAAGCCCTTTGCGCCAGCCTGCAAAGCAGGAATGATAGCAGAGGTGCAAAAGTCCTTTCTGGTGATTAATGCATCATGTGTACAAAGAAGGTCTGTGGTGAACGGAGGCTGGAGCCGGGATTAATTGCATACCTTGAAGTGGAGAGATTTATGTAAGGAAACAGACTTGGCGGGCTGCCCCGCTCCAGGCTGTGTTTGCCTGCCTGCGCCTCCACACCTGTCATGCTGCAGCAGCGAAATATTATTTAATAACATTTGAAGGGAGATCTTAATAGCTGGGCTCCCTCCCCGCCTCGCCCCACCTCCACGGGTGCAGCAGTGAAGCTTGGCCTTACTTTTCCAGTGTTATGGTGGGATCTGTGCCTGACCAGCCTGCCGAGGTGCTCGTGATCCCGGGGGTCTCTCCCAGCTGATTAAGCTCCAGTAATTGAAAATACCAGCCCATGGTGGTCTCCACTTGTGCCCATCCCCTAGGGTCATCCCACTGCAAGGTAAGCTGGAGATCTCGGTGCAGGTCTCAGCCCAAAGCACGCAATTTGGCCAGGCAGGGCTTTGCTCCAGGCAGGATCTGAGCTCGTGGGCTCCATGCAGGAACAACCACCTGTATTTATACATGGACAGCACAGCTCCAACTGCTCAACGTGTCCATTCAAATAAGAGACAAATATTTGGTACAGCCCAGTTCAGAAATGCTCGAGGGTGTTTCTTGAAAGGGATTTGGATATTAATTGCAGTCTGTTTGTTGATTTGCATGCTTATCAGCGAGGGACAAGACCAAATAGAGCCCCACAGGTCTCGAATGGGAGCACTTAGGGCTTTTCTTCTTATCGACAAACCCTCTTGGTGATTATAAGCAAATAAGTCAGTGCTAAGGACAGTTGGAGGGGGGAAAAAAAAGTGCTTCCCACCTGCCAGAGCTTAGTCACTCCAGACCAGAGCTTCCCTTCTGGATGGAGACAACACCACGCACCAATTATCCTCAACATTTCCCCCCTGTCTGGAAGGCTCTGAAGCTTGACCTGTGTTTGACATCTGCTCCTGCCCTTGGCTTTAAACAATGCAGGTCTTGAGTAGGCTGAATGCAATAAGGGGCTTGACCTGACTCTTACTGCATTGTGTAATTCTGGTTTTTTTTGTGGTCCTCTCACGCCAAGACAGACCCCAGTGTAGACACAAGTCCCCACCACCCTGCTTGGATACTGATGTTTGCAAGGACTTCAGTCTGGGTTCAGCCATCATCCCCGAATATAAGCACTTGGCAGGGATAAGCCAGCCAGCCTCAAGCCATTAAATGACACTGTACCCAATTAAGAAATCATTGCCATCACTTCTGAAAAGCAAGGACTCTTATTTCATGCCTTGTTGGTGCAGCACAGCCAGGGTGTCCTGATACTACCCAAATGCAAGCACAGCCAGCATGAGGTCAAATGAAGCTCCGTCCTCTCTGCTAATTGCCCCAAGGACTGAAGTTTTCTCTTCCCAGACGAAAACTTTCCACTGACCCAGACTGTCCCAAACCTGGATCCTTTCTGCATTATCGGAGGAAAACATTGTGGGATTTTTTTATTTTATTTTATTTTTACCCCCACAGGACAAACTTCAAAGGAGCAATGGAGACCTCCCCATTTCCATACGAAAAGAACAGGCGACCTGTTCTCCAGGGTTGCTGCGTGCATCCTGCTTCATTTCACAGATAACCTCAGCAGGGGGCTCCGGAGGGGGACGGGTGGCCGGGGGGGGGGGGACAAGGTTCCCCAAGGTTAATCGCAAACCGCTCGTCGCAGCAGTGGCTGATTGATGGGCACCATTAATCACTGCCTGGCCGGGCTCGAGGGGACGTGGGAGCTGCGGGGACAGGGAGAGGGTGCCAGGATGGGAACAGTGACACCCAACCCGTGCTGCTGGAAGCACCGAGAGCCTGGGGAGAATGGGTATCACGGGGTGGTTTTGTGGGTGAACAAGTGTATGGCACCTTGCAGCAACGGAGGCAGAAAGGAGCAGGTCTCTCCAGCCCTTGGAAATCCTCCCTGGCTTCCAGCAGGGAGTCAGGATTTTGGATTCTGGCAGGGCCCAGGTTTAGGAAGGGGTGGGTTTGTCTCACAGCCATAAGGCAATTAACAGACTTTCCTTCCTCTTTATGGACTGAAATCTGTTGAGAGTTTCATAGGAACAATGAAGGCAGTAAAAGCCCCACAGGTGAGGTCAGTTGAGGACCTTGTGCATTTACAGGCTGGATACCGGCATGTGCATTTTCTTTCATTCCTGACAACTTCATACACTTTTTCTTTCATTCTGGTCCTAGCTGCTGCTCAGACTTCTGGTCAGGCTCTGCCTGCAGTAATAAAATTTGCATCGTTGTTAACTACCTGGATGCAAATGACAGCAAGGACTTGCAGCAGAGCTTGCTGTGCTGCGATTTAACCTGCTGTGGTACAGGAGCAAGATGTGCTTTCCACTACAGACATATAAGCCTTGCTCAGCTGGCCATGCCAGCAGGCTTGTGATGATGCCATTGCTTCCAACACAGGCTGAAGAGCAGCTCGTGGCCTCAGGAGATGGCTACTTTTTCAGGTTTTGCTCCTGCAGTGTCAAACACAGGATGATTTGGATCCTATATGGCTGCTTGGACATGAAAAACATCCCAGCCAGCTCCCACTGGATGCATTTAGTGTCATTTAAAGATACGGGCTTCATGGCCAGTGGGTGAAGTTGTGGGTTTTTTTGGTTTAATCTATGCTGTAGATCGGGTACAGTGACAGCCAGCAATAAAGCAGGGTCCATTTCTGATACTGCCTCATGCATTTCTACAGGCTTGATTCAAAGACCACTGAAAGCTGTGCCAGCCTGGACTTCAGTGAACTTTGGGCTGAATACGTGCTATTTCAGAGTTGGCTTCTTTGGGAGGGGAAGTGCTTCAGCCTCCATGAGCACTCAGGTATATAGGGCAGGAGGCAACTCATCTACCTCTGACCACCTACAACTGGCTACGACTGATGCATCTGCTCACCACGGACCCACCTACAGCAGTCAGGAGGGACGGGCATCACCCAGGGGCAGCTGATCCCATGTGAAATAGTCATCCTAGAGCAAGCAGAATGACCACCTCTGTCTTCATGGGCTATTAAAGATGATGACTAGTTAAATGACTAACTTGAAGTAGACACCACACTCCTAGATGGCTGAAGGGAGATGTTTGTGCTGGATTTTTATCATCTCTTGTCGCACCCAGGAGGGCCTCTTTCACCGGGGGTGGTTGGCTTTGAGATGGGGTTTCTGCTTAGGGGGAAAAAATCATCAGAAAATATGTTTTACTTTGATTTTATGATATCTTTTTCAGTAGCCAAGGCTGTCAGGCTTGTGAACACAGTCATTTTGTTTCCAAATGACTGCCTCTGATCCCTGGGTAGGGCTGTTTAATTCAGGAATTATTCTGAATTAACTTATATGTGTCAGTTACCTCAGCCCAGCAAGACTTCTCTTTTCTCCTGTCCGGGACAGCATTGAGTTCTTTCCCAATGAGGAACTTCTAACAGAAGAGTTTTCCCCCAGAGAGCTTATGAGTTAATCATCAATACCTACCTTGTTTTAAGCCCCTGTTTCAACCTGAATTACATTCCCTATGTAGAACAGCATTAAATAAATAAATAAATAATAATAAAAAGATAAGAGATATAAGTCTCTGTTAAAGTGAGTGCCATCATTGCCAAATTTCTGTGGGGTTGGGCCCTTACAGCACGGTGTACATCTCATGGGGGTCTATGGAAAGCTTCTGCTTCAACCTGTGCTTCCACTCACTGGCCTGGGTGAATTGGCATCTTTTATCATCACCGCCTCATTTTTCCTTCTGAATTTTATTCCTGCCTGAGGAAATCTGCGTCTTGAACTAAATCAACAGGGACAAGGGTGGGCTGGGCATCTCGGGCCGGGCGGCTTCTTTTTGTTAAAGGAGGCATGGTCCTTGGGCCTGGAAACATCTCTAAGTCGGGGTTGTTTTGCCATCCTGGGTGCATGTTTCAACGGCAACATTATTGTAAAACAGCTTTGTGTTTACTTTGTGTACGGAAAAGATAAAATCAGCATTTATATGCAAACATGAACCAACAAGGAATTTCAAAATCCTGCCATTTCACTCCTCTGAGAAGGAGAGCCAGGGTTATTGTGTAACCAGAAACATCTGAAAGCAGGGGATTTTCTGGGTCTGAATTCAATTTAGATTATAAGACACTAATTTAGGATCTGACTGTATCACCTTGGGCAGCCAAAATAGGATTTGAAACACGGGGAGACAAGGACTTTGGGGTGGAGAGGTCTCCTCTGTTTTGAACAACCCAGTACATCAAGCACGGGGAGTGAGGGCTTTCACGGGGATTTCACAGTTTAAGGACTGTATCGTGCCCCCATGCTTTTCGGATTGCTCAGGGACGCACGTGGGGCTTGGGGTAAAGGTGATGAGGACCTTCCCTCCCAGCCCACGTTGGTTTTTAATTCTTCTCAGGCCGCTCTGTTATAAAGGAGTGAAAAACATCATGCTGGACAGCAAGGACGATGCCATCAGAGCTGGAGCTGCTATGCTATTTGTAGCTGTGGGGAGATTGTTCCAAAGAAACGCTCCAAATTTTTCTGAAAGAAAATACCTACTGTAAAAACTTCAGGGTGCAGGTGTCTGGGGGGATTTCTTCCCCAGGACACATCCCCAGTGCAGGCTATGACTGAGTGTTTGCTCCTTGCAGGTCCATGTGCCCATGTACGGGTGCCATCTGCCACCCCAGCCCCATACCTGCCTCCGCATCCTCTGCAGGGACAGCTGCTAGTGGCATTTGTACAGGGTGGAAAAGCAGCTACACTCATATTTGGGGTCAAATCTGCAAAATCTCTCTGCATCCTGCCTCCCCTGGCTTACTGTGGGACGTTGGGCAGGTTGATCCATGCCTGAGCACGTGCCACCCTCTGATAATGTCCCCGTGCTCGTGTCCTCAGTGCCACCGCTGCATCTCTGGGGCAGGTGGGGGGCAAAAGGGCACTTCTGTCCCAAATCTGCCCCTTCCCCATGGGCACTCTCTCTCCCTCAGCCCGTTCCCCGTTGGGTTTAATTACACTGGGACATGAGGATAAATGAGAGGAAGGAGGAAGGAAAGGTCGCCTCGGTGGTGGTCACAAAAGGGGACGTTGTGCCCCCAGGGAGGGAGAGGAAAGGCCTGGGGGGACACGGGGGCACTTTGATGTGGTTTGCATGAAAGAAGGGATGGGGGGAAGAGGGGAGGGGACAACACCAAAACCCGAAAGACAACAAAACCTCTCCCAGCTGGGACACAAGTCAGGATGGTCTCTCTATTTAGATGGATGGAGCCCGGCACAATGCACTGCGGCTGGGGGCCACCCTGCCCCTGTCCCCACCCTCCTTGCCTCTCACTTTCTTCCCTTTTTTCCATTTTCATTCTTTCCTTCATTTCCCTGATCTCTGCCACCAATTTCTATCCCTTTTTCCAAGAAAGAAAGTGGGATTGTATATGATGTGACCTTAATTTAAAGGCAGGAAGGGGGAAGACTGAAGGCAGTAGCAGAGAAAAATGGCCCTCGGAGCAGACAAGGGGATGCTTATGGCAGTAACACCAGGTGAATCCCATCCCTCTGCGCTCTATTAGGAGTATAAATCTGGAGCATTCAAGCTACCCTCATGGCTGGAGTAGTTTGGGGATAAGCATCCCCATGCATCCCCAGACGTCATTGTTGTACTTATGATGGCATAATTCAGGGATCAGATGAAGAGCGGGTCTGACCCTGGCACCTTGAAGGGGCAGCTGCAATGGTGAGCCAAAGCAATCAGCTGACAAGTACCCCATCAGCTGAAGTGGTCACCTCATCTTGCTGGGCTGGAGGAGCACAAGGAAGCAGTTATGCAGTCATACCTCATGCAGAACAGGCACGGAGACATCGGGCATCTGCTCAAAGGAACCAAGAAAAAAAATGTTTCCATCCCTGGAAGTGCTCAAGGCCAGGCTGGGTGGGGCTTTGGGCAACCTGGTCTGGTGGATGGTGTCCTTACCCATGGCAGGGGGCTGGAATTAGATATTTAAGGTCCCTTCCAGTCCAAACCATTCTATAATTGTTGGGGGTAAGGAGACAAATGGTGATGTTTCAAAATTTCCCACAGACTGAAATTTTAAAATAAGTTGACCCAAAGCAGAGCATTTACTTCAGCACACTGCTGTACATTGCAACCATGCGGAACTTTGGAGCTTTCAATAACATGTCAAACACTTTGGAATTAAAAGTTGATCCACTTGAAAAACTCCCCATGGGATCATTTTTTAGTTCTGCACTTAAAAAATATTTCTTAGTATGGATTCATATCCCCCCCCACACACACATCAAAAAAAAAGGAAGAAGTCTCCAGTCAAACAATTAATTATAAAATATCAGGGGGAAGCAAGCAGCAACAAATTCCCCACTTAGTTTATTTTCAATAAATAACTTAATCAGCTGTGGCAAACTAATAGCTTCTGTAGTGCTCAGCTCATTTGGAAGTGCATTACTGGTTGTTGCATGGCACACAGTGATGCTACTGACGGAAGGATGCAGTGGTGATGATGCTTCACCGAGTGAAGGCAGACAGTGGTGAGAAGTCAGGCTGAGAAGGCAGCAGGGGGGCGTTCGGTACATTTGTGAGGACCGATCCCTGATCCTATCTCCCCAAAGGCACCAAAAGCAAACAACTTGCGGGCAGTCCCCCACACCAAGTCCATCTCCTCTCCTAGAACCCCAGATACCACCAAGGATCCTGTCCACAGAGCTCAGCCCAACCAGCCCTGGGATGTGCAAGACATGAACACCAGCCTTGCTTTCTCCATCTGGCTTTACAGCACAGAGGTTGTTTGTTGTGATTTCTGCTGGACCTGAAAGAGTGCTGAGAAGATTTGGTCCCTTTAACTAGTGGTGTGATTCTCTTTAATGACAAGACTTGCCTGCTGGCAACCATTAGTTCTCTTCAGCATCATAAACAGAGTCAAATTCAGCTTACACCACGTCTGAACTTGGCTTAGGCGCTATTTTTTCTGCCAGTACATCGCTGTTTTCAACTCCAGTCAGCACTGGTTTGAAGTTATTAGTGTCTGGTGGTTGGGGTTTTTTTGGTAGTGTATGCATCCTAAATGAGCTTTGTGGTCTCCCCACTTCAAAAGCCTCTCTGCTCTCACCCCTGTTTACCGGCTGTCCTGCAGCAAGACCAAAGACTGAAGGGTATAAACTATCTCCGTGCTGTCCTAGATCCATGCAGCACATCGGGAGGCAGTGTGTAGGACAGCAGCTGGGATGCAGGAAAGGGTTTGGGGGGAGAATCAGGCAAGGAGATGGTGCAGAGCAGCATTAGGGTGCACCCCTCCCAGCCTCCATTCATATCAGACCCAAATGCAGTGCATCCTGCAAATTCCAAGTTGCTCTAAGCACTTTTCACCCTCTCCATTGCCCACTCTGCTCTGGTGCCAGGTGTCTCCTGGGCCAGAAGCAGGGACAGGGACAGGTGCAAAGCCCCATCAATTGCACACAGGTGCTTCACCAAGGCAAGCAGATGCTTCCACTCCTACTAGTTGGCTCTCATTAAATATAAGCAAGCCGTTGGTAGAGCTAGGTTGATGATGGGTGCTGTAGAGAGGTCTCTGTGTGGGCTATGCTGGTAAGAGAATGGCTGTATTTGCTCTTTTTTCTGCATGGGTTTGTATTTGTTCAGTGGGTTTCACCTGTTTTCACCTGTTCTTTGCATGCATAGTTCTGTTAAGGGGACTGGGGCTCCTTAGTGAAGTCTTGGAGGAATTGTGTGTATGAAACCGGGAAATGGAGAGAAATGGAAAATGTGTTAGGGTATTGCAACATTTCCTCCTAGTGTTTAATATCCTGACAAAAATATATTTTTTTTAATAAAAAAAAATCAAGTGTTTTACTCTATAGAAAGATATTTGCTGTGTTATAAAAGTGTCAACATCTCACTTACAAATTGGTCATTCTTTTGGCAGTGACTTTAACAGAGAATTCCCCTTGGGGCTATCTGCTGCTCTGTGTTGGTTTTTCTTCCCCTTTGTAAAAAGTAAGAAACCAAACAACTTAAAAAGCAAGCACAATTTACTGGGTCTGGAGACTGGGTAGCTATTGTGCTGTAGGTTTGAAGTGGTGGGGCTGAGGCCAGGAGATGAAAGGAGATGAAGAAGGAAGAGAAGTGAGACTTCTCCGGCAGCAAGGTAGATGCTTGCAGGCCAAAGCTTAAAGCACTGCCCTGGTTTCTGCAGCCAAAAAAAACATGTTACCAGAAGCTTCTCCTTTTCTGCTGTTTATGCCTCTGATCCTACTAATGTCTACCCACAAAAAGAAGTGTTTATAGGGCTGAGGGTCAAACAGCCCTCACCTGCAGCCCAGCTGTGCTAGGACTTGTGTGGGTCATGGCATTGGTGGTGGTGCCCTGGGACAAGAGGTGGCTACAGGAGGGAGGGGGCAGGCAGCACCCTGCAGAAATAGAGCACTTGATCAATGATCTCCAGGTTGCAGGCTCTCAGGACCAGATGAGAATCTCTATTTAAAACAGAGCAGCAATGCTAGACCCTGGTGCTGGCTTGTCCTTGTTTTCCCTTGCTGAGCTGATGACACTGCTGTCTTTCTGGTCCCCACCCCTTGATAGGCACAGCAGGAGAAAGCAGGAGCAGAAGTGGTCTAGAAAGTGCCTGGACAACACTGGACTTCTGTTCTTGTGCTTGCATCTCAGTGCAGACTTCAACCTTCTCATTACATGAAAATAATGGATTAAAGAAGTTACTTGGATGTATTAGAGACTGAGTAAGAGTGTGTGTCCTCTGATGCAGGTGTTGGAGCAGCAGCCCACTTCCTTGAAGAGCAAGCTCCAGGGGGCTGCTTGAGGTGACCAGTGGAGAGGTGTCCCAGGGGATGCTCTGACAGCGTCCAGCAGAGCTCCTGTGCACATCAGCTGCTCAGAAGGAGCCATGGGTTCGTGGTGTCCCCAGAGCTCACCATTTATTATCCTGCCTAATAGCCTCTTAGGGGCTGCCTTTTCCGTAAGTGCCCAGTATCAGCTTGTGACAACAGCTGCTGCTGCGATCATATCATTAGTCCCATTGCTCCCAGATACAATTTAGGCTACTGCTGCCCTGGTGGTAGCTTTGAGGAATAAAACTGAGCCCTCCTGGCTGATGCCCAAGGTGGGCAAAGTCAGGCCAGCTCTGTCTGCTGCTGACTTTTGGAGGGGCTGCCTTTCTCTTCCCCTAGAACCCTGCCAGCCTCCTGGCGCCCATCCAATCCAGATAAGTGACTGAAATATACTTACTGCTACCTGGCTATCCTGTGCCCTGCATGAAGAGACTGAAATAACCTTGGGGCTAGTCCTAGCACGCTGCTGTCTGCTCACAAACTGTGACAAGCCTAAAAGCCTTGGGACATGGACCAAAGGCTGAAAAGATGAGGGTTTTTCTGGAGGCTGCTCCCTGCAGACAGGAGGGGAGGCAGCAGCCAGCTGATATGCAGAAGCTTGTCTTGCTGCCTGCTGTGCTAGGCTTTGCTCTGCAACAAGGTCTTTACAAGGTGCTAATGAAGAAATTGCTATGAATTGAGCCCAACTGTTGGTCCCTGTCCCCAGGAGGAGCTGTGGTAGCCCTGGTGTTTGCTGAGGGTACCACAAGGTGGTAGGACTGCGGGAAGATATTGATAGTCCTTCTCCAAGGTTGGGTTGTCCTGCTGCATGAGGGCACCCTCATGGGCCCCCCAGCACTTCCTGTGCACAAGGTTTTAAACAGCCTTTGTAGCCCTTTCCTAAGAAATTACTCATTTTTTAAATAGCACACAGACATTTGGAAGAAGGGTGGCCATGGAGCTGGACCTCAGGCTGCCCATGAGGGCAGCATCATTTAAACACAAGCCCTGAAATACTGTAGTTCATTGCAAGGAACTACTTTAACATGTGCTGGGCTTCATGTGCTCTTGGTAATGAGGAAGGCTTCAGCCTGAGCAATTCAAAATGCCAAAGGAAGGGCAGGTGATGGAAAATTGAAGGGTTATTTCAGCCTGGGGAAGGGGCTGCTAATCCTGACACTGTCCTGCAACTTGTTTCTGCTTCATTAGGTGTGTTTGTGGTGTTGGAAGTGCTGGATGGCCTTTTTTTTTTTCCTTAATTACCAGGGTTCCTCAGCATATTTCTTCTGAATCTCCTGCAGCTCTGTAGCTTAGGGCTGGGTCTGGGTCTTCCGTGGAGTTTCCCTTTCAGGCACCAAATTCCTGGTTAAACCACTGAAGAGAAATGATGTGCTCATTGGAGATGTTCTCCATCCTTGTCCCTGGAGTTTCGGGCAGCTGCTCTGTCAGGCTCCCTGGCAGCCCTGGTTGAAAGCAGCGAGCCTGGGCACCAGAGGTCCCCCTGTGGCATGGAAGGTGGCTCTGCTTACAGGTGACTTGCATGGTCAGAGGGCTACATCTCCAAGTCTTTACTCTGGCAGCACTTCGCGTATATGGAGCAGAAGCTTAGGAGCGTGCCTTTGGGGTCAGAAATCTTCTCAGCTTGGTCCAAGTGGTTTTCAGGTGGCTGCAGCTGAAGACTGCAGGAGTGAGCAGGGCTGGCTGAAAGTACCTGCTGTCTCCACAGCTCTTGGAGACCTCATCCTGCATCTTCCATAGTGCTTTTTAAAAGAGCAGAATGATTCAGTATCCTGCTTTCTGGGGCAGCCTCCTTAGCAGCTTGATCTGAGAACCTGGTAGTGAGCTCTGGCCACCATGGCTGAGGCCAGAAGTCCCTCTGTCCATCTCCTGCTCCCAAAATAGGGGCAGATCCTTCTCCTGCCACCCTTTTCCTTCCCCTCGAGCACTGGAAAGACTCATGACCATCTTGTTATTCACCCCAAGTGAATATTCCTGCACATTCCTGATTTCCCTCTAATTTCTACTGAAATGCTGGCTGACAGTGTTAAGGTAGTTTGATGCTGACTGAGCTCAGTTTTTTTTTTCCTCCTAATATTAATATTGCTTAAGTGAAAACTGTCCATGGCTCATTTCTTGCCAATACTGTTACAATTGATGCTCCTTTAATGTTGCTGCAAAAGTATCTTGGGTGATCTGATGAACCTATAACAATGCTGGGAGTAACTTGACTCAGAGCCAAATATTGCTTTTGGAAATAATGAAGTGATCAGTGCTCCTAATGAAGGAAAACAAACACACTGCCAAGCTGTAGTAAAATTGTCTGAACAGATGCCTTCTGCCACAGTGGGACACTTGTGAGGGTAAAGGCAGCAGTCCTGCTTTCTAAATCATGTGCAGAGAATGGTAAGCTCTTTTAGGCTGAGAATAAAGTATGTGGTGATAGATGAGGGGTTTGATGGTTGGACTTGGTGATCTTGAAGGTGTTTTCTAGCCTGAATGATTCAATGTCTGACTAAATTTTTAGAGCTCATCTGTGAGGATGGAGCCCTTCAGCCAACACCAGCGGAAGGTCTCTTGTCACCCACTGGCTCCAAGTGCTTCAAGGTGCTCCAAGTGGAGCAGGTCACTTAAACCCAGGGCCCCATGGGGCAGAACCTCTGGAAGCAATTTATTGAGCACTTCAGTTCCCAGGGCCTTTCCAAGGGATGGCTTCTTGGAGCAACTTTGATAAGGGAATGAACGTGAAGTGCAATAGCCAGTCCTCTGTGCAGCTCTTTGCCTGCAGGCTCCAAAATGCTACCTTGCTGTTAGGGCATGGTTTTTTTTGCTGTTGAGATGGAATAGTGTGGGATACATTTATAGATCTGGATTACAAAGCACCCACTGTAACTGCTGGACTTGGGGCTGCTGAGTGACCATACCCCTCAAAACTTCAGGGCTGGGAGAAATGCTACCTTCCCATTATTCGAGAAGCAGGGAGGTTACATACCAAGTCCCTGCAGAGTAGGTTAACTTTAATAACCCATTCTGGCTTGGCTTTGCTCAGCAAATTGTACAAACCAGCCCATTTTGCTCTGTTCAATTAATAGCATTAACTAGAACTATTTAAGGGCAGTAAGAGCCCCCTGCCACAGGTTTCCATGCCATCACTGCTACATTTTGGTTCACAGCAGCCTTTTTACCTCTGGCTTGCCTCCACTGCAGCAGGTCTTCAGAAGGTCTCCAGCACAGCCTGCAGCTCCTTCTGCATGCCCAGGAGAGGAGCTAGCAGCCCCAAAGCCACCTTGCTGCACACCTGCTTCTCCCCTATACCTCATCTTTGCAAAACCTGCAGCAATGCATGCAGCTGTGCTCAATCTTGAGCAAATTCCCTGCTGCATGTGAAATGTGGCCCAGCGAGCTGTCTGTCTGTCCATCCCCCAGCCTGAGGCAGGAGTTCCCCTAGGCACATCTGGCAAATATATGCATCTTGCAGCCCAGGAACTGTTTATAAATAGATTTTATTTATAAAGTCAATTTACATAAAATAGGATACTCTTTTTAAAAACTGCATATGTACAACTTAAGAAATCCTAGCAAGTGCATACAAAAATGCCTTCAGTACATTTTTTTAAAAAACTTCAGTTTCAGAGAAGTGAACCTTCACACCAGGCAATCTCAGACACTGTTGTAGGACACAAGGTAACTTTACAGTATTTTACTAGTGTTTGGAGGAGAAAAAACACCTTTTATCTAAACCATGTATGTTGCCAAAATATTCTAGCTGGCAGTGTTCAAGAACAAGGGAATAGGACTTGCTAAAAATAGAGCTGTCTCCTCACCCCTTTTCCCTAAGGTTTCTTGTACAAAAATAAGTCTTCATACACCACTGTTCCCATAGGCAGTTCAAGTTGCATATAAAATAGAATCTGACACTATAAAAAAATTCCCTCCCCCTCCAGAAACAAGGAAGCATCAAGTAGGCTTGTTTTTCTTGCTTTTTGCCACTCCACAGGTTGCTCAGGCATCTTTCTTTCTCTGGAGAAAGCAGGTGAGCACCTTTTTCCATCGGGCTGCCCTGGAGCGAGGTCGTGAGCATCATTGCACTTCAGCTGGGGGGAGCCTCGGAGCCCAGCAAGGAACACAGCCAGCAGGGTCCCACCATGGCTGGGTGAGAGGATTTGGGGGAAAGAGGTGTTTGGTTTTTTTTAAGGGGGGGGGGTGGTGATGCGATGCTGGCTGCTATGGAAGACAGAGGGCCCTGAGGTATATCTGCAAAGAGATTGCAAACCCCACGTTGATCTCTGGAGCATCACCAAGCATGGGTGAAGAAGCAACAGCCCCCCACCCCGAGAAAAAGCAACCCCCCCCCCAAAGCGTGCTCACCTCTCGGCAGCTCAGTAGCTCCCGAGCCAGCTGGTGAAATCCAACAGCTCCCGCTCCTCGGGGCTGAGCTCCCCATCGTAACCGCTCTCCTCGGAGGAGCAAGGGGAGGCGGAGGAGTAACCACCGCTGCCGCCACCGCTTTCCCCGACGGCCGCCCGCCCCGGACGGGGCGGGCGGCCGTCGGGGAAAGCGGTGGCGGCGTCGTGCTCGTCCAGGAGCCGCTGCAAGGCACGGATGTACTCGACAGCGGAGCGCAGGGTCTCCACCTTGCTCATCTTCTTGCTGGCGGCCCCGTGGGGGACGTGCTGGCGGAGGGCGGCGAAGCCCAGGTTGACCAAGCGCACCCGGTTGCGCTCCCGTTCGTTGCGGCGAGCCACGGCCGCCGCGGCCCCCCCGGTGCCCGGGAGGGAGGCGAAAGCCAAGCGGCGCTTGCAGCGCAGCAGCTCCGGGGATGGGGGCCGCCGGCGGCCCCGGGGGGCGGAGGGGTGAGGGGGGAGCGGAGGCAGAGCCCCGCTGTTCATCGCCGTGAGGCCACGGCGGCGGAAAGGGGGAGAAAGTTGGGGTGGGGGGGGGGGGAGGTTGGAGTTGAGAGGGGAAGGCGAGGAAAAGTAAATCGAGGGGAATGCAAATGGGGGCGAGGAAAGCGGAGTGAAATGCAAGGAAAAGTGTGGCTAAGTGCGGGGAAAATGCAGGCAGAATGCAAGAGAAAAAAAATGCAGAGAAAATGCGGGGGAAACGCAAGAAAAAATGCAAATAAAATGCAAGCAAAATGCGGGGAAAAAGCAAGGAGAAATGCAAATAAAACGCAAGGAAAACCCGCCAGTAAAAATGCAAGAAAAATGAGAGTAAAAATGCAAAAAAAAAATGCGAGCAAAAACGCGAGAAAAATGCAAACGGCCACGCGCGTAAAATGCAAATAAAAACGCAACAAAAAAAACTGCAAATAAAAAAAAATGAATTAAAAAAAAAAAAAAAGGAAAAGCAGGGCCAGGAGCAGCCCCGACCGAGGGGGAGCGCGGCGGGGGCAGCGCCGTGTTGCCCCCTCCTCCTCCTCCTCCTCCTCCTTCCCGCTGCCGGCTCCGCGGCTGTGCGGCGGGCGCGGCGCCGCCCGGTGCTTATCAACGCCGCCGCTCGCGAGCCCCCGCCGGCCGCACGCGCCCCGCCACGCGCGCCCCCGTGCCGCCCCCCCCTCCCCGCTTCCTCCGCGCGCGCCCGGCGCGTGGCGCCGCCGGCCCCCGGTGCCGTCCCGTTCCCCCCCCCCCCCCGTCTCCATCCCCATCCCCAAACCCCGCCCGTGCGCCGCGCCCCCGGGTGGTGGGTTGGGTTGGGTTTTTTTTTTTCTTTTTTTGGGGGGGTGAAGGGGAGGTGTGGGGTTGCTTGGGGGCACGGCGGGGAGGGGCTCTGCCGCTTCTCTGCACCCCTTCCCCCCCAAAAAATTAGTGGCTCTGCAGCGCTCGGTGCGAAGGGGCTGCGGGCGCTGGAGGGTTTTAGGGTTAAGGGGCAACCCCGGGGGTCAAGGCGGCGATAGGGAAATGCGGTGCGTGAGCGGGGCCTGGCTAAAAACATACAAAAAATGCAAACTAAGCCAAAGGGAGAGATGCAGAATTAAGCCCTGCTGCTCTCAGCCCCAGCTTGCATTTCTGGGTGAGGAGCGGGACCCGGGCAGCAGGCGATGCCCACAGCCACGCAGAGCTGCCTCCCCACAGGTAGGTGCAGCAGGGTCTGCTCACGGCGTGCGGCGCGTTTTGCTGCGGGAGGTCCAGGGGAGCTGCTTGCAGGGATAAACGAAGCGGTGTGCAGCGTTCGCAGGGTTTGCTCCAGGCTGCTGCTTGGCTTCTGTCCGTGCAAAGCTGGCTCTGCTCCCCCTGGGGTTTGTGTCACGCTCGCTGGGGGTTTGGGCTGGGCAGAGAGGGCAGTGCTGCAGCAGGGCAGCGTTGCTGGTCTTTTAGTAGCAGGGTGCTCAAAAAAGTCCTTGCTGGTGCAAGCCTTGCTCTCAGGAAAGAGGAAGCTACCTTCTTAGGAGCTGTTCAAGAGAAAACTTTCTGCAACACTCAAGAGTAATAACCGGATTTTCATGGTACAAAAATAACTACAGGGATTTCTTTTATTATTCTTGGTAACACAAAAAGGCACCTGGGAGTGCAGCAGAGCGGGCGCTGGGCTCACCCATGCAGGGAGTCCTCTGTCACACGGAGCTGCTGCGCTTGGTTTCACCTCCACTTCTGCACCTCATCAGAAAGTGACAGAGGCCCGTCACAACAAGGCTGGAGAGGGGAAAATGCGAGCAATAAGTGGCAGGGGGCGACCGAGCATCCTCGGCGAGCAGGTGCATGCCGCCTGGGCTTTTCTTGCAATGGTTTTGCTGGAGGAGGGCTGGAGCTGGTGCTTGGATGTATTGCTGGCACTGCTGGCTCCTGAGCAGCCCCGGGTTGCAATGCGAACGCTACGTGGGGAAGCAAAAAGACTTGAGTTTAAGAAGGGCAGTGGGCTTTAGAGCCATGAATGCGGTTGTTTCGATTTTGGGAGGGGGGGAATGAAAGTTGAGTTTGGTCTGGGAACTGCCTGCCTTCAGCTTATGCTCTTTTTCTTGCTGGTTTGGCTTCTCCCAAGCCAAGCCTTGCTTCCACTCACAGTATGGTCCCACCATGGTCCCATGGTCCATCCTAAGCTTGGCAAAACCCAGTGCCCTCTCCTTCCCTCCTCAAAAAGAGACAGCCACGGGCTTAAAAGTTGGGGTTTCAGCTTGCTGGTGCCCATGTGCCATAGGAATGCTAAACAGGCTGCACAAGGTGTCCTTGTGGTGCCTGGGGGAAGGCAGGCTTTGCATCCCGGGATTCACGCAGACTGGGCACGCTTCAGTGCAGGGAGGCTTCATGCAGGCACATTTTATCTGCACGTGTGCTCACGAGTGCAGCCGTGCTATGGGCACCTGAGAACCTGCCACATTTGGAGCCATTCCCACCTGCTGTTTTGCAGGAGGTTTTGCTTTGCCTGCTGCTGGGCTCCACTGTGAATGACTCGGGCTGCAGTGATGCTGTTGCACTGCTGATGGCCACACCGACAGCGAGAGACCTAGAAAAGTGTAAGGCGAGAAAGTGCCCACACAAACCCAGCCTCTTATCCTAAACTTCTGTTCAGTCCCACAGCAAATCTCGCGGCTCCTTCAGCGCTCACATCTGACAGCATGGGCAGCATTTCCCTCCAGCTCAGAAGAGGTCTGGAGGTTTTTCAGCTCAGCAAAAACACGCTCTCAGTTTGTTCTTTTTTTTTTTTTTTTTCTCTTTTTTACATCAGTCCTTTCCTTCTGGCTGAGGTGCTGCATACTTCCGATGCCACTACAGCTGGGGATACCCATGCTTGGTTTTGCAGCCCATTGATCTGAAGCTTGCAGCCTGCCGTGAGGACCAAGGAAGAGGGCACCTGGGACACCCCGACGGTATGTTGAGGCTCGCTCCCCCCTTCCTGTGCTCTGGCTGATAACCAGAGATAAGGGAGGAAGCCACAGACTGGAGCTGTGGTTACCGGTGGTTTTCGCAGCGAGCTGGGAGCGATAAGCTGTGCTCTCGCAAAGGAGAGCAGCTGAGAAAAACCGGCAGCGGAGTGGGAGGGCTGCAGGAAAGACCACGCCGATGGCCAGCACATGTGGTAGAAATAGCCGAAAATCCCACCGAGGTACCGGGAACAGGCATCTGCAACCAAACCAGGTAAAAGGTGTGCTTAGACCCGGGTGGTTAAAGCTCCAGCCCTACCAGCTTGGCGAGGCAGGGAACGTGTTTGAGTCTTAGGGCTGGAGACGAAATGAGGCAGAGCATTCTTTAGGGAGAGAAGAGCAGCACCTCAAGGGGGTACGTAGGTGATGATCTGTGTGTTGTGCAGCGAGCTCCGAGGGCGGTGATGGTGCTGCCCTTGAAGCCCCTGCGGGTGCTGCGCCCAGGCCCCCCGAACCCCGCAGGGCTGGCCGGCAGCCCGGCAGAGCTGCTCCACGAGGCCCCTGGGGCTCCGGGCAGGGTTTCTGCGGGGCTGTGGGGACCTCTAGCGTGGGATCCGCCTGTGCACGGGGCTCTCCGCAGCCGGGCGCTGCGGGTGGCGAAGGGAACGGGGCTTTAGGATGAGAACTCCGGCAGGGCAGGGACCCGTCAGCCACAGGGGACCCATCTTTTCGGGGACTGCTCTGGCAGCTCTCCGTGGTGTCTCCAGTGGTGCAACCAAGATGTTTTGCAAGAAAGCTCTTTCTTTCCCGGGCAGTGGAGGAGTAAGAAAAGCGTGGCGTGCTTTTTTCCTGTGCGCATGGCTTTGTGCAATGTGCTTTGTCTTGCATCTCTGTTCTGCAAAGCGCATCTTCCTTCCTTTTTCCCCTCCCCTCTTATTTCTCTGTCATTTTACGGTAGCTACTGTTGTGGGATGGTTTTATCTTTTTGCCTCTTCTTTGCCTCATGAGTGGACCGTGGCTGTTTCCCATCACTCCGCTCCATGGTCTAGCTCTGGAGCCAAGGATTATTAAAGCACTCAGTCACCGAGTCTCCCTTTGGGCAGGTTGTTCTTGAGGCATCTTCACAATTTTAATTTCAGGAAAGATACATCCAGCAGGCAGCCGGTTTTGAAGCACAAACCTCTTCTGGAAGGCATCTGTGAAGCTGCCATTGTCACCTTCAATGCTGTATTTTTATGTCCCCTGTTTTCAAAGGGGGAAAAAAGACACTCTGCAAGCCTGTCACCTGTAAGAGCTGTTCCCAGTGATGCCGTGCCACTGCTCCAGGTCCGCAGAAAGGCAAGTTGAGTGGAAACGAATAGGAATTGGGTGATTCTCATGCTGCATGAGACCAGAAGTCACTGGGGCCTGAGGGTCTGTAGCTGTGGGTCCATGGGGCTGCAGTGCAGGGGAGGAGAGCCAAAATGTGCATATACAGGGTGTTGGGTTGCTTCTGAAGCAGGGCTTATATCTACATATCTGCAAATAACATTTCCCTAACCTTTTTCCCAATAAATAATTTATGCTTTTTTTTTTCTTTTTTTTTTTTTCTCCAAGAACTTGGCTCTGAGCTGCATGGCAAGCCGTTTTTCTGCCTAGCTTTTTTCCCACCTAGCTGCGTGGCTGCATTTGTGGGCTGCCAGCAGTTTGTTCTGGGCAGGATTTAACAGGGAAGAAGGAAGAGGTGGGGACTACACTTCCCAAGAGGCTCCACTGTGGCCGTGCCTCCCTTCGGTGTCTTTATCAAGAGCTGGAGGGACCAACAGCCAGCTCTCCCTGGGGACAAGCAGCCATGGGGCCAAGGTGTGGGATGAGGACCGCCAAGTGCCAGCTGATGGCCACCAGCCTCTGCATCATGGTAAGTAAGCAACTTTGGGGGAGAGGATCTCCGAAAAACTGGGGTGAGGAGAACAACTGCTTTCACCAGCCCTGCTCGGAAAGGGTCAGCTTTTCCCACGTTCTGTTTTTTGGGTGTGGAGGGGCAAGCAAAGCAAACTGCCTGAGTTATCATTGCGCCCTGCACAGTTATCGCAGGCCACCAGCATCACCGCCCTGCAGCTGATAGACTTCTGCTTTCTCAGGGCTACTGCAGCTGGTTCACAACTGGAAGGGGAAAGAAAAGCAGCATGGGTGGCTTTCAGCAAAAAATAAAGATGTTTGCTCCTCTCTTTTGGGGTTTAAAAGAGAGTCCTAGTGTAATTCCACTCGTTTCTGGGAGGTGGTCACCAGGAGATGGGATGTGTGAGGATGTGAAACTGTAGGGCTTTGATGGAAGCATGTGTGATGGTGTTCCCTCCGAGGACCCACAGACCTGCCCCACAAAGAAAAAGCAATTCTAGGAATCCTTTTTAACAGCTTTTTGAAGTAAATTCGAGAGGCGCTTCTTGACATGTCACAAGGAGTTCAGGGGAAAACACACCACCGTTAGAGCTGGTGGGAAGCCATGGACACTTGGGAATGCTTCTCCTGGACGCTTCTGAGTTGTAAAGGCTCACTGCCTTTTCACCTCATGGACCTTTCCAAGCTTCAGAAGAAAACAGAATTAGTTTCTGTATTTAGTACAAAAAGTGGCTTGGAAGGAGTGTAATTAAAGGGCAATACCTTATTTCAGTCCACACCTGAAACTCAAAGTTTGTCCAAATTTAATCTTTTTGAGACTTGTGGCTGTATATTGCTCATTCTTCCAAATGAACTAAGGTGTCAAAGGAGGACTGCTACCGAACACGTTCAGAGGAGATGCTACAACGCAGCTGCCATGGGTGGCTAGAATCACGTTACTGCTGTGTTGGAGGACTCCTTTGGGCTGGTGTTTCTCAGAAATCTGAGCTAGCTGGCATTGCACTAAGCATTTTGCTGGGTGTGGATCGAGATACACAATAACACACAGCATGAGGAAACCATAGGTGCCATAAATTAGGTTCTATGCAAGCAGAAAATACTGTGGTTTGGAGGAACTTAACCTCTGCAACTATAATGTCATTTTAGGATTTGTCCTACTATGTGCATTTTGGGGTCTGTGCAGTACTGTTTGGATATTGGGGCTGTCTGCCTGTGGGTAGGACTCGGGAGCATACAGACACATCGTGTGCACTCAGAGGGACCTGCCACCGTGTAAATCCCTTCTTCCAAACCTTCCTTTGCAGCTGCTGGGGCTGTCCATTGCCACGCTGAGCACAGTCACCCACTACGGGCTGCATTTCACCGTCATCAGCGACATCTCCCCTGAGAGCAACTCCTACCGGGTCATCCACCACGCAGGTATGTCGCGGTTGTGCCCCAGCGAGACCTTTGGGGAAGGCAGGATTCAGGGCCTGTAGGATGCTCTAGGGCTAAAGGAGTCCTGCAGGCACTGTTTTTCTCACTGTTTTTGGACCCACACCACATCTCCCCATCTTTTCCCTGTGCTGCAGAGAAAGCCCAGGGGCAGCTCAGCCAGATGTAGGTGGAACCAAAGGCGTGGTGGGACTGGAAGTGCCACGGGAGCACGGGGAGAGGGGCTGCTACAGGGGTTGAGGCTGAATATGATGAAAAATGATGTTGGGAGGAGAATGGGAGAGGAGAAATGCGTGGAAAAACATCCTGGGGGAAAAATGTTTGTTCGTTTCTTTTCCCCTGGTTTAATTTGTGCCCTGGACGGTGCAGAGGTTATAGGGAAAGACTAAATGAAGGAGAAATATAAACTGAGTCTTGGATACAAGGCTAGAGCAAAGAGACGAGAACAGCCTGATACTGCATGCTTAGCCCCTAGTCAGGGCTGCAAAGCACTCGGGTACTGGCTGTGGCCCTGCCTTGGCTGGGAGGAAACCAGCAGGCGAGTGTTGCAGGAGATTAGCGGTGCGCTGAGCCCCGATAGCAGCCGCAGGGCATCTGCTGCTCTTCAGCATCCCCAATTCGGGGGCATCTTTATCAGAGGGCTGAAGTAATTGTCAGCTTGTGGGCATCCTCCCAGGGTGCCTGGCTCTGCTGGAGCTGGGTTTGCTGCTCAGAGGTCTGCAAGACGAGCAAAGCAGCTGGGGAATGATGAGTAAGTTATAAAGCATTCGAGTTCTGCAAAGTGGTCTTCTTACACCACGTTCCCAAAACACACTTTTTGTCCTCTCCCCGAGCAAAAGCATTTCACCATTAGTCCCCTTGAAGTCTTGGTGTCTGACTGCAGATCCCGTGTCCGGTTTCCTTCCAGCTTTCTACATTGGCATCTGCCTCAGCATGACCCTGATCCTCGCAGCCCTGCTGAGCTCAGCCGCCACGGTGCGGGAGTCGCAGTGCCTCACAGCGACGGTGCGTATCCCTCCCGAGGGGCCAGCTGAGAGTGGGAGGCGTGCAGGCACTCACACCTTCTACCTGCTGCACGCACGCAGGGCTAGGACATCCCATTACACCACTCCATGCTGCAAGGGGACATTTTTTATAATGCGGAGACTGGCCTGACCCCGTGGGGCTCCTCCAGCTGAGGATTGCATCCTTATGCACCTTGTTGTTGGTTTTTGGTGGTGGTGGTGTTTTTTTGTTGTTGTTGTTTTGTTTTGTTTTATTCCAAAGCAGTTGCAGAGATGATGCACTTTTTGAGCAATGTTTGAGCCTGGACCATATCAACATTAATAAACTGAACTGCAAGCTCTGCTTTGCAGGAAGCCATGCGATTTCGTTAAGTTCTGGGGAGAAAAGCTCCCGTTTTGGCTCACGGGTACCTAGGGGCTGGGGTGACATGCTCCCCACGAGGCTGCTATTCCTCCAGGCTCCTGCTGGCATTGCCCCAGCACCTTCACTTCGGCTCCTGCCGGCTCCGGGCCCCTTTTGGCCGCTGGGGGGGGCCGGGGAGCCGGCGCTGGGCAGGGCACAGCCGTGCCTGGGTAACAGCCCTGGGAATAGCCGAGGAGCCCTGGGCGGCCAGTTTACCCTCTGGGATTTTTCCTGACTTTGGGACAGGGCTGGAAAAGTGCGCTTGTCCTCCCTGGAGAGCTCTGAAGCACCTCCTGCACCGCTCCTCCTTGTGCAAACGGCTCACCGGTGTGGTATCAATTTGCATCGCAGGGTTTCTATAGGGGAGCTTTTCCCAGACCTTTACGTTGGCATAAACCCCTTTAAAGCTGTTGATATGTTGCAGCAAGGACCATTCTGCATCTGGTTTCCCCACCAGTCCCTGCCCACATTTGATCTCGGATGTGAAAGTGGGAGATGAAGGCAGAGAGCCAGCCTCCAAGGTCGGATGTGACCATGGGCAGGAGTGGCACGAGTCAGACCTCTGGGGCTCTGAACAGTCTCCTTCTTCGGGAGGGCTGTGTATGCCGAAGAGGGGCCTCAGTCTTTCTTGTCCTAATGACAACGATGGGTGCAGGGTGGTTAGAAACCAGAATGGGTTGAATCGGCAGCTCGTCTCATAGCTGCAGCAGCGGCACCAGCCCAGGCAGAAACCTCCGTGCACACACCGATGCTTGCAAGGAAGCTGGTTCCTGGAGAACGACTGAGATCTTAGAGATAAAATATTACTTTCTAAAATCCTGGACTGTTATTCCCAGAGCACCTCTTCAATGGCGGAGCAGTGACAGGTTTATTGACTCTCCTCCAGCTGCAGTCCTGCTTTTTGGTGATATGCGGTGCACCAGGCAGGCAGCCCTGAATGTAAACATCCTGCAGCTCTCACGGCCTCTGAAGGCCATGCAGCTATTGAAGGGGAGGAAAGGGAAGGAAAACTGCAATTTTGGTAGCACTACTTGTACAAAAGGAACTGGCTCTGACAGTGTTTAAGACACCGTGTGATGGTAGCTGGTCAGACAAGGAGGAGTGGGGATGGGGGGGTGGCAGAGAACAACCAGAATATCCCATCTGAAACTCTCACACCTGAACTTTCCAGCCTAAAAACTACTCAAAATAAGTGTTTGGTATGGATCAACTGTTCCAAGCAATTTCTGTGGTGGAAAAGACTCGGTGGACACCCAGTGTAACCCAGCTTCTCACTGAGTGATGTGCCAGCGGGGCCAGCACACAGCACAGGCTGTTTGCTTTACTGCCCCCAGGTGTGTAATTGCACGCAAGTGCTTTGAGGGTCCTTAATAACCCAGCAGCACACTTCACCATCTTGATTTTGCTGTGAATTTGTCTCTTCATAGTGCTGTAACACATCTGTGTGACAGCACTCCCCGGGAGCAGGCAGAGATGCTGCGCTCAGCTGGAGCTGAGGATGGGTTTCTCCTGCAGACAGAGATTGCAGGCAACGCTTACATGGAAAGGCAAGCATGCCACGTGCTGTTAGGTGAACTGGGGCAGGGAGGGAGGGCTGCAATCTGATAGATGCAATCCGAAATTATCTACCCCTTTCCCTGTCCCTAGGCTGTGAGTTATTGCAGGGGGCAGCCTCTCACAGCGGCCACAGTGGCACCAAAAAGCAGCCAGAGCAGGGGAGGTCACAGATCTGCTCCTTCCCTGGCTGGGAGGCAGCTTGGCAGAGCTGCCCAGCCCGCCTGGAGCCAGAGCATCCCTCCCTCAGCCCCAATAACTTTCCCTTTGCTCTCCCGAAGCATCAGCAGTGTGCTGCTGGGGATGCTGCTGACTGCGTGGCACAGGGAGGATGCTGAGGCTAAGGGACTGCTTTACCCAAAGGGTAAGTGTGAGAAGGGTGAATTAAAAGTTACGCTCGCCGGGAGATGGCACACCATTTCTGCAGATGCTGCTGAGTCTCTAGGGGCTGAATTGTTCCTTGCAGTGAGGACGGGAATGAGGTCATTCATAAAAGAGGGACTGATGGCGGAGGATGATAGTGGGGCTGCGTCCTCCTCCAGGGAGTCCCTCCGCACATTGCATGCAAGCTGAGTGTTGCCTTTTCATTTTTATTTTCTTTTTCCTCCAAATATCTTCTAATATAATCAGAAAGTTGCACTTCTACAAGTGCTTTTGGCCAGGAAAAGGAGAGAGCAGCCTATGATTCATTTATAAGATGCTCTGGGAGCCATGTAATTGCTTTGCACCGGCTGGAGGTCCCCGAGGGGCCGCGTCTCTATTCCCAGAGACACTAGGCAGAAGTAAAGGGAGAGCCAATGCTGAAGGACTGGGGGCTGGAGCTGGGGAAGGGAAGATGAGCAGGCGAATTTGATACTGCTGTTTTTTCTGGCCCCAGAGGGATGTCGTAAGTGCGGGAAGGATGGGAGAGTGAGAGGGAAGAAATCTGGGTGGTGCCACTTGCGGGCTGGGTTTCCCGCTTTCCAGGTTCACGGCAGGTCCTCTTGGTCATGGGAGAGCTTTCCCATTGCTGCTAGTGTTGGTTTTTCATCTACCTTAATTTTCTTCTTTTCTTTTTTTCTTTTTTTTTTTTTCAAGCCTGGTTTTGGTCCTAAATTGGATGAAAACATTGACTCTGCTATGCTGTTTTTTTGAGGGTAGTATAAAGAGGCAGCAAAATGCCAGGGCTGGTTCCACTGTGGAGCAATCTGAAAAGTCATTCTGCTGGCATGTTCTCATTCATTTCCAGGATTTGAAGTAACGCATTTTCCTTTCTTAAAGTATATGGAGGCTTTTTTTTTTTCTAAAAGCTTTTTTTTTAAAAAAAAAAAAAGCCATACTTCTTAAGCTAAAGTTACTCTTTTTCCTTCCCTTAAGCTTGAATTTGGTAAAATTTCATGAAATATTCAATCTTTAAGAGATTTCAACTAGGTCATATTATTGAAGTATTCAGCTGCAAAAAAAAAAAAAAAAAGAGAAAACAAGCTATAGTCAGATGGGTAGCTGTCCCCTGATACATGACTCCTTTTTGGAAGAGGGACAGTTTCATGGAAAAGCTTGTAAGGGCAATAATTTACAACTGCTGCTTATTCATCATCACTTGCCATTGCCAGACTAAGCTGTGGATTCATATTTGATGAATCCATTTGGCCTTCAAACATTTTATAGGCACTTTTTATTTTCTTTTTAATGTGAACAAGATCCTTTGGTCCAGCTGTTACAACAGGCACTGATGTTTACATCAGGGTTGGCTTTTTGTTTTGGATTGAATTTCTTCAAATAAAGAGAAGGCGCGTCTGACTTCCAGCTCTGTGAGCCTGGGGAAGAAGACAAAAGTCAGGCTGCCTCCTGTGTCATTGCTGTCATTGTTTGGACTCTCCAGGGTCAGTTGCTGGCCTTGGCTGTATTTCTGTCATCCTTTTGTCTAAGCAGGTCAACATGGCCATGCAGCTCTGACGTAGCTGACAGCGCTGAGATGCGGGCCAAGGGAAGGTCCGGCTCCTTTCCCAACACTGGTTGCTCTCCATCCCACTTCTTTATGGACTATTTATTTATGGACTTATGAGTTTTCCCCTCCTTGAAATCCACAACTGACTTCTAGACGTGGGGGATTGGATCCCTCGAGAGAGGTGCTATTTTTGTGCATGCTCCTGCTTCAGAAGAGGCACAAGTAAATATAATTTTCTCTCTCCTTTTCTGTTATTAAGAGGAATTTGGGCAGATTAGGTTAACTGCTCCACAGGAAGCAGAGTGTTTTTTTTTTGGTCAACCCCTTCAAATGGCCGCGCTGTACTCAGAGGGTTCCTGATGGAGAATCACAACACTATTGTGCATCCAATTTCTTACAAGTTATGAAGCATACCAAGAGAAAGCGATGCTTAGCTCTAACTTTATCCAAACTTGCTTGAACAAGCACATTAAATATGTTCCTAGCATGTTTTCACATGGATGTCTTCTCCCCATAACGTAACTGATAACAATTTTCTCTTTATCCTCAGGGTTTTTTCTGCTTTGCTCTGGCCTTCTGCGGGCTGATACCAGCTGCCTGCTGGAGATACGCACGCAGCACAGAGGTAAGCTTCCTCTGCTAGGAAATGCCAGTAGCCTCTCATCAGATGCAGGTTTTGTACCAATTTCTCCTTTAAAAGGGACAGCTGGTGGTAATTAAGCCATCCTCATCAAGGTCTATAGGATGCATGTTGTGTTACATCCCTCCTCTGCAAGAAATAGGTCACTTAGAGGGAGAGAAGGGAATGTGGGGTGCTGGCCCTGGAAATTCTTGGACAGGACAAACGTTTTCACTTGAAGGTAATCTGAAATGCATCTCTTGTTTTAAATAGCTTTGGGTGTTTTCATTTTTTGAAAAATAAGGTGCTTGGCTTTTGAAAAGTTTTTTTTGTTTGTTTGTTTTTTTTGTCATCTCAAATATTGGGCAGTTTCCAGCCAGCTCTAATTCCTGGTAACTTCACCTGGGAGCCTCAGTTCAAAGGCTGTGGCTGCTCGGCTTGTCTGTCTCTGGTGAGATCCATGAGAAATGTCCAGGAACTGCGCCTGTTAACCAGCAGCAGTGGCACACTGAAATAGCTAGTGTGAAAAACAGCATTTGGGGTTGATGTCATGCTGGGATACGTGGTCTAGAGGAGAAGACTGCACGAGGCTGGATTTTCAGGTCTCTGAATTGTTACCCCAGAGCTCGCTGCTGGTGTGCTGGATGGTGCTGGAGATGAAGGGTGCTGGGGAGATGGAGTTAAGGTACGTGGCAGCAGGATGCTGGCTGCTGGGGAAGCAGAAATGGGGCTTAGTACTTCAGGAAGGCTAGACTTTTAATTCTTCCCTGAGCTGATATCATTTCCTTTCATCTGCTTTACATGTTTACTCCTCTTCCCATTCAGATGAATTTGTAGCTTCTTGGTCTTAATTCCACCCATGCTCAAAAAAAAAAAAAAAGAGAGATTTGGGATTTGGAAAAAAAAAACACTTTTTTTTTTTTTTTTTTTGTGGAGCATAGTTCCACCAAAACCCTAGAGACTTGGTCTGTGCTCAGGCTGCTGCAATTGCACCTCTTTGTGCTCACACTCGACCCACAGAACACAGCTCGTAGAAACTCCATGTTGTAATGGTTTGGTGTCCTGTGGGGAGGTTAAAATCCTGTCCCTGTGGGGCTGTAAGACCAAAGGGCAACGTCTGGGAAGCAGTAAGGGATAAGCTCCTGCCTCTCTAGAAATCTTGTCCACAGCTGACCAGGAGCTGAAGATCCTCTGCAATAAGGGTCAGACAAAAGGCACTGGATCTCAGAAAGGCAGGAGCACGAAAACCCAGCACGCGTGGAGCAATGCTTTCCAGCTGCCAACAGCCTGTCACTTAGGGATGAGCTGCTGGTCCTTTTGTGTGTGATGTCCTCTGGATTTTTTTTTCCTCCATGAATTCGTCCAGCTGCTTTGAAAACATCTGGTGAATACTGATGGCATAGCAGCAGCGTTCATCTCTATTGCAGCACCACCTGTGCCCAAAGGTCCCACACTTACCTGGCTAAAGCAATGTCCATCAGAGCTGAGACATCCATAGCAAACAGTCTTCTTACAGCCTCTGTATAAATTTTCCTTGGTTTCAGGCAAAACTATGAGAATACATTATTTTCACACTAGCATTTTAATATGGAAATAATAATTTGCAATCAACACAAAAGGGAGACCTCAAGCAGGGCATCTCCTTCTTCTGCACAGGTTTCTAATGAGAGCTTTAAACAGAAGCAGTGTTACCAAAGGAGAAGTGGCACCAGAAAGTGTGTCTGGGTGGTCTGTGGAAACTGCAGTATGTGAACAGGCTGTTTAGATATTCTTGCTCCAAAAATGTGAAATAGGCTGTGAAAAGACCACAAGAAAAAGTTGTATATTGAATGAATAAGGGTATGTGCCATTTAACAAAATATTTAGCTGAGTATATTTAAAGAACGATACCAATCAACAAAACACTTAGCTGAAAATATTTAAAGACTTTCTCTGTAAATGTTTTAATCGCTACATCTGTTTTTATTTCAAATCATTATCCTGTTTTTTGCTTTGAGTGCCCTGCCCATAAATGCACCCATGTGTTATGGTTAGCTTTAGTACTCATTTTTTTTGTTTTGTTTTAAGCAAAACAGAAATAGTTTTCACAAGACAAAATGTTTTTTGTTTTTGTTTCAAGATGTTTACTTTTCAGATATGGAAAAACAGCAGTATTTCTGACAACAGAAAAAATAAAATACCATTGGAGATCCCCTTGGGTTTCTCTTCTTGCTAAAATGCAAAGAAAAGCAGGGACTAAAAATAAGGAAAGATTTAATTATAGGAACGTCACTTACAAAACACATGGTAATTTGGCTTGGCTTGAAAGATAACTTGTCTCACCAGTGAGGAAGAAAGGCCAGATGTGACTGCCTCCCCAGGACAGACAGTGCAGTGGTACGGACTGCTGAGTGGGGTGGGGGACTCAAAAGGCTTGCAAAGTTTCATTATAGAGCAGTTCGCTTGTCTGATTTTCTCAAAGTAAAGAGCGAAACTAAACCAGATGCCCTCACACAGCCTCCTGCATGTTGGTGTTTCCAGAAATAGTGGTAATATGGGGAGAAATCAGTCAAATTCACCAGTATCTTGTAAGTCTGTTGGGATGAGCCCTTTCCTCCTTCTGCAAGTAGGAACTGGGAAGTTTCTTGTCCCCTGATCCACAGCAGATGCTCTCAGTATTTTATTCCACTTGACCCAAAAAATAAATAAAAATAAATAAATAAATAAATAACCTTTATAGAGCAGAACCATCTTCCTGAAAATCATCCAGCTAGAATGGAAAAGCCCAATCTTCAGCTGAAAAATGGTTTTGATGGTTATTTTCAAGAGGCAGTAGATAGAAGTGTTGTTTGAAAATGATGAAAGCAAGATTCCCTTCTTGCCTTTGACTCTTGAGAGACCTGTTTACAGTACTTCTTGCAGAGAAGCTATGCAGGACAGGAGAAAAAGACAATTCATTTGTAAATATTCACTGTTCTCAGACCTCGGCACTATAAACAAAACATGAATCTTTCTCATTTCCCATTCTCTTCTGCTTTTCAGAGTTTCTATCCCTCCTGATCGAATTCTTTCAGACATCTGTCATGGCTTTTTAATTTCAAGTTACCTACTTTCCAGACAGGCTCAGTGTCACCAGTATTTATTTGTAAAACAGCTTATCCCAGCTGTGCAAAAATCACAAATCTGGGATTTATTGTGCTTTGCCACAAAAACTTGAATCCTTTGTTCAGCACTGTAGTTAGCCTTTGCTCCATTGGCCTGTCTACATGGCCAATAACTGGGTTTTGGGCTTTGGGCTGTCTTCTGAGGATGCTTCGCGTTCATCTGCCTGCATTAAAGTAGAGAAATTACTGTTGAGAGATAATGTTCCCTTTTCCAATGTATGCCTGTCTGGTAGGTTTGGCCACAAAATGGCGAATGAAATGGGGAAGAACAAATATATCAGAATAATATCTTGGATCCGATACCTGTCTCTCCGATGTGTACAATGCAGCTTAGTTCCTATGAAATCAATAGGGATCAGCAGTAATTAGCAGGCAACACTGACTGCTGAAGAAAGGAAGACAGTGTCCCTGCTCTGGCCCAGCTCATGAGTAGCAAGGTTGGTGGCAGAGTTATGAGCGAAGAAGCCCCCAAAACACAAAGTTTGTCCAAAATCAGAGCGTTGAACGTGCATCTGACTTTGTCTGCTGCATGTGGCCTTACCCAGCCCCTGCTGTAATAGACAAGGAGGGCTTTTGATGCTTTTGCTAACCAATACAAAACGGGTTTGAGGTTTTGTTCTTGGCTTTGCTGCAGAAAAGGCCAGAGGAGCTTCAACGTCACATCACGTTCTGGTTTTCCCTTTCTCTGCAGCAGCTTAGGACGTGCTCCCAGCAGCCCCACGAGCCTGTTGGGGTCGGGAGGGTGAATCAGTAGAAATAAAATCGCTGCAGCTCAAAAGGAGTTCTGCAGCAGAAGGAGCTTCTTAATTACAGGGGTTTGTTAGCAGGTAAATGTTAGCTTAAAACCAAATATGTTTACGATTTCCTGACTTGCAGGAAAATTTGAAACTAAACATTGGTGCAAATGGTTGCGCCAGGCTTCTCCTGGTTTGGACCAGAGGACCTGTTCCATTTGCCTCAAGGTACCAGAGAAAAAAAAATGCTGGTGTATCCAAAACGTCTCACAGCATCCTGTCCTGAGGGTGGAGTGGCCAGAAGATGACAATATAAGCAGCTGCTTTGTGCCTTCTGCATTGGTGTTTATCTGCCCCGACTTCTGGTGTGCAGGCCCAATTTCCTGAGTCCTTTTTGATGAAAAGGTTGCTTGGCTTTGAACTGGCTGTAATGATGAGGCAGTCTCTTAATTTTCAAGTTGCTGGGTGATTTCAGGAGGAGGTTTCCCCAGCAGCTTTCCCTCCATGTGCACAGAAAGGCGTCAGCCTCTTTGGGTTGTGCTGGACTGCACGTACTCAGAGAGTTTTCCTTGTCCTTGCACATCCATCTCATTTCTGCAGTTACACAAGAAGAGATGAAATGCTTCCAGGTAATTCCTTAAGTAAGGTTGTAGAGGTTCTTCTGGTGGCAAGCAAAATCTTTTTGTTTGTTTTCCCAGGGCGTTTGTTTCTGTCATTTGTACTGGTCTATGTTGGGGTAAACTCTTAGAGGGTCTGGTCTGGGGTGATGGTCTTACCCTAAGGAAATGCTTTAATGCAAGATTAAGTCCATGATTTCTGTTGGACTTAAACACAAGCTGGAGGTGTGTTCAGGTGCTTTCTGAAGCTAGAACCAAAGCACACAGGCAGATTCCTTTCTGAATCAGCAGGGCTGGGACAGGATTGCAGCTGTTCACAGGGGCCTTTCAAGAGCCTTTGCAAAAAGCAGGGATTCTGCTGTTAAAACAGTGTGAACAATCTGATGTCTTCCTTGCTCCTGATGTTATTCATATTGCCAGGCACAATCGTTTTAACATAAGCACTGAGTTTTTCCTGTCTCTGAAGCATGCAAAATTGGAGTAAATAAATAAATAGGGGGAAAACCCTCCCTCCTTTTTTTTTTTAAATGTCATGAATCTTTCCCAGCGTTTGTGTTCCCATCACGTACAAATGTCCCACTCCCCCAGCGAGACAGTGCTCTCCTTTGTCTGACGCGACGCTCAGGCACTCGCCCTTTTGCTTTTTATAATTTATCGCTGCCCCGGCTCTGAACCCACACGGCCCTGTTGCCGCTGCTTCCTGTGGTACAGCTGGGGCTGCTGTCTCCAGCAGCATCAGCCACAGTGCCTGAGGCCACTCGGATGGTCCTCAGCACCCCAGCACAAAGTGGCACGTCCAACCTTCATGTGGCCATAGGGGATCGGATCTAGTGCTGATACAACTCTTTTTTAAGTTAAAAATAATTTTTTAAAAAGCATTTGTCTATGCTTTTAGTGGGAAAGCAGTCTTGACTGGCACTGGTTTCACGTGCTATGGGCAAGAGATGGTTTGATGATAGTTTTGGGAGGTTCATTGATAGTTGGGTGTAGCATCCGAACTGTGGAAGCATGAAGGAGGAGTATGGGCCCTTGGCAACACACTGGTTTTGCAGTTCTGTTATAAAATACGGACTGAAATACTTGTCTTGCTTTACAAAAATACAAAATCAAGGAAACAAGAGGACCTTGACACACTGAGGCTGGTGTCACTCATTGGAAGTACAGCCTCAGACCTGGAGGATTTAGGGGAAAAAACCCTTTGGTGTTTATTAACTGCCTGACCGGTTTTTGTTTATTTTTTTTAATTTTTATTTTTATTTTTTTTTTTGGACTTCTCTATGAAGCATCTCATACCCTGCCCCAGGCACAAACTGATGCTCCTGGGTTCATCTGAGAAGCACAGAGGCTGTGGTGCTCCCTTGCCCACTGGCTGGATGCTACGTGCCCTGCTCATCTTGCTGGACTTCTGCTGCTGGTTTGGGCTGTGGGGGTGAGAAAGGAGGAGGAGGTTTGTAAGACAGCAGCTGAAAGGAGAAAGAAATACATGTGTGTGTGTGTATATAAAGGCATATATGTGATCTGCTGTTCTCAGTGACAAGTAGGGAGACCTGGCTTGTGGTTTGGTGCTCAGCTAACTCCAGGCAGCGTTCCTCTATTTAGCGAGCAGAGCTGTAGGAAGGCATGAGTCACTTGTAAATGGGAGCTGGCAGCTGCCGGAGCACTTTGGCCAGCCGTGCTGTTCAAAGCTGGCTTGTGCCCCTGGAGAAACATTGTCTGCATCTGTCTTTTGGGAAGGCAGCACTGAGGCGGGAGGGAAGCAGTGAAACAGGTCAGCACTTTCATCAGCTCCTTGTGCAAACGATTCAAAACAGGAGGTAGTGCCGGAATCAGAGAGAAATAGCTTTGTAAGGCTTTGCTTCTCCTGCTTCGTTATTTCACGATGGCTTTTGCTCCCTTCTCTGTTTGCATAACCCTCAGTGATGTACCAAAAGACAGGGGCTGCCTGTGCCTGTCCCAAAACCTGCAAGAGAAGGAAAGGAAAATCCATGAGTTTAAAAAATAATATTACATTTACAATAATACAAAATTATATATATGTATATATATATATCAGAAGAAAACATGAAAATGACTCGGCTAAAAGTCTCATTTGGATCTCCCTGCTCTCTTTGCATCAGTGGTCTCCAGTGACTGCCGACATCAGAGGGGAGCAGCACCTTCTGATCTTATGCAGGTTTTGGAGGCGGGGGCTCCAAGGCTGCTCTGCTTTCTAGTGCCGGCAGGATTTCTGCAGCTGGGATTGACTGGCTCGAGGAAGCCTGAAGCAGAGGTGAGGAAGGGAGCTGACATGCTGTTAGAGAAGTGTATGTATAGAGGGGCGTTCATTGACATCTCTTGCTTGCAAAGGGATCAGATCTGGATACTGATCTCCTTGTCACACGTATCCATTCCAAGTAGAGTTACAGGGGAAAAAAGTCTCTTTGGTGAATAACGAGGCAAAATCGTGAATTTCTCTCTTGGAGGAAACAAGTGAAATTTATTTTACTTTCTAATAGCCAAGGGCAAGAACAGTAGTGGTTTCAACAGAGTAAATGCCTTCTTGCAATCATAAATTCTGCTTCTTGGGGGGGAATAAAGGATTTAGAAGATGATGAACAATCTCAAAATTCCTTCTTTCTTTTACTTTAAGTGAAAAATGCTATTCTATTAAATCACTTGGAGTCAGTCACATCAATCTCAGTGGTGTTTTTCCATTTGTTGTATCCACTAACTCTATCACCCCTAAATGAATGTTTCATTAAGGAATGCAGACAGAAATGGGAGACAGCAATTATTTGACTAATTTAGAGCTGGAACATTTTGCCAAGCTTCTTCCAGGAAAAGAATTACTGTAAGGTGTGACCTCCATACCACTTAACCTGGAGGTTTTTGTCAAGCCAAAGTCCAGCTGATGCTCCATCTTCAGCTTTCCCTGTTGTTTTTTCTTACTGATGAGCACTGGAGGTACATTCTCCTTCCAAGGGAGACCTTTGCCCAGAAATACCCCTCCAGCAACAGGTCCCAGTGTGCATGCTAACTAGTTTTGAACCATGCAAAAAATCAGCAGCATGTCACTGGGAACAGGAAAATCCATGTGGCCATCGTGGTGCTAATGTGTAGTGGGGGCATAAGACCTCTCAAGAAGAAGCCCAGACAGATTTTCTCTTCTGCAGCTGCATCCATCCATCTATCCATCCATCACATGCAAACTGCTGCCTGAGTTAAGGGATGAGGCACAGCTGTGGCTTTCTTAACGCATTATTGACAGTTTCAGCATAACCACTCAAATTTAATAAGCATCCGGTTGCTTAAATGGGAGAAAAAGCACCCTGATTATTTTTTTTTCCTCCAACACCTGGTGCAAGAAACGGGGGGAAAAAAAGCAGTTATTCTGAGGTGATGGACTGAAAGTTGCCCTTCAGTGGAGTGTGCGATGGGAATCTATTGAGGACGGCGATTTGGTACAGAGCAAAGAAGTACTCGAGTTCTTCACTGTGCTACATCCCAGCTCCCAGGAAACTTTAGGGATGAATTTGTGTGTCGTGAACAAAATAAGCCCTTTTACAAAATGCTAGGTCATGAAACCATCTGGTGACTCTCTTATGCTTTCAGTTTTTAATTTTTGTTACATCATTAGGCATGCATGAGGCTGCATGCCCTTTTGGCCTGGGTAGATGCTTCCATGCATGGCTGGTGTTTCAGAGCTTGGCTGCAGCTCTGAGCACAAATATAACCCCATCTCGGGCAGAAAAGTTGCTAGGATGATGGCTCATTACTGCAACCTTTTGCTGTCTCCTCTTGTTAAACCAGCCCCCTCATATGCTCCATGGCACAGTTTCCTGCACAAAAGGAACAGCCCCTGATATACAGAGATTTAGGACTTTACATCCACCACTGAAATATTTAAACTGGAAAGCTCTCTGCAGTAATCTTTGCAAACAAATTTCTATGTTGCTTGAAGACAGCAACTTTCCCCTCCAGAATCAAATATTTCTAGCAAAAATCAGGAAGATGATGCAGAGGAACTCCAGTCAAATCACTTTAAAAAAAAAAAAAAAAAAAAAAGCTTTTTACTTTGATGTTCCCTTACTATGATCTGAATAGTGTATTCAGATAATAGCTGGATATAAATGCTAGATGTAATTGCTAGATAGAAGTGCTGAGAACAACTAATCAGCAAATTGTACTCTCAGGCTTGCCTAGACACACATCCTAAAAGGAAATTATTGCTATAAAACATTTTCCATTTAATCCTTTGTGCTTTAACTTCTTGGAGGCTGCTTGGGAAAATGAAAAATCAGTAAATAACGAAGAACCCAGTTCCTAAGTGAGCTCAGAAACACTGTGTAATTTAAGTCTCCAGTAGTCTTAATGTGTCTGGAGATTACACTTCCCTCATCATCATCACCACCACCGCTGTAGTTGAGACGACTGTGAACAGTGTCTGCTGGCGGATTCCTCCCTTGTTGTTTCTTAGGGTAGGAGTAGTTTTCTGCCATAGTTTTTTTATGGGAATCTTGTTCCTTCAATCCTCTCCCATTGCCTCCCTTCCTTCAAACAGCCTTGGTGAAAATGCTTGGCATCATTGTGGGGCTCCTAAAATAAGAAGTCTCTTTGGGAATGGCTTTTATCAGATTGCTTTCTGTGAAGTACTGTGCGCAGCTGCACCGCTCACCGCACAGATACTACAGGGGAGAGTACGTGCTATTTACAGCAGACACTGTGTACAATCACAGAATGGTTTGGGTTGGAAGGGACCTTAAAAATCATCTAATTCCAACCCCCTGCCGTGGGCAGGATACCTCCCACCAGCCCAGGCTGCCCCCAGCCCCATCCAGCCTGGCCTTGGGCACCTTTAGGGACGGGGCCTTCACAGCTTCTCTGGGCAGCCTGCGCCAGGGCCTCACCACCCTGAGTAAATAATTTCTTCCTTATATCTAACCCAAATCTACCCTTTTTTAGTTGAAAGCCGTTCCCCCTTGACCTATCACTACACTCCCTAACAAAGAGTCCCTCCCCAGCTCTCCTGTTGCTATTAGTAGTAACGAGGGCCTGGAGTCTGCAGTGGTCTTTGCAGTTGAAATATCACTGGGTGAAGTCTCATCTTACCTGCGGTTTAAGTTGAGTACAGTTGTAAAGTGGTCAGACCTGGCCCAATGCTTGCTGCAGCCAAAGGAGTATTTTTGTGAGGTTTTGGGGAATATGCCCAGCCAAGGCAGAGGGCTTAAAATTACATGTCCCAACGTTTCCTGGCTCAGGTCTCAGCAAACTTTTGATGTTAAACTTATGGATTGCTTTCAAAAGCTGTTTGCTGTTTCAGAGACCCTTGTCCAAAGATAAATCCATGTGAGAGATTAGGGTAAGCAGGAGCCTAATCTTGTGATTGTTTGAACCTGTGCTATCAAGTCACTTGAACCCTCTTGGGGAAAGAAAAAAAAGTAAATAAAATCCGAATGTAGGCCTCTTAAGGGGAAACTCAGCGTCTGGGGGTAATAGTAAATATGAAAAGGCAAAATTGCACATGTAGCACTGTTAACTTCCCTTGATCTGTGTGTATGTAGTTATAACACAGAGTAGTTGTATTCCTGCAACCTAGATGGGAGTTGGGATATTCATAAGCAGCTGATAACCTTGTGGGTTAAGAAGCAGGCTGCTCGGCTCCTGTTCCTTCCTCAGCAACACAAGGCCACAAGAGGAGGCTGAAATATTATTATTTTTCATTATTCTCAATCCAGTTCTTCAGTGGAAATGGAAACTTTTTTACTGAATCCATTTATTTAATTGCTGCTGCTGGAAAGCTGCTTCATGGCCCACCAGAAGTTAGAAAAGTTTAGATGTTTTGCTTTTTATTGGGGTTTAAGATTTGCTCAGAAGCAGGATGGTGCACACATCCACCAGTAATCTCATTTTACTCCGGTGCCTGCCCTTCCTCCCCACCCGTGTGGGACAGCTCAGTGGTGTGGACCTTGACATTAAGGTCTGATGGACCTTGGCTCAGCGTCTCTGTGCCCTGCCCATCACTGGAGCTCTCTCATTAAAGACACTGGATTGCTCCTGCCTCACCATCTGGTTGCCAAGCATTCCAAGGGATGGAGGCTTTGCTGCAGTTTAAGCAACCCCAGATCTGATGGTGGGATTATGGCTCATCACCTGCTAGCTCTGGTGGACATGCAGGTGCGTGGTCATGTTTAGAAACCTCCAACCCTCCCCATTGCTATTCCTGTCAATAGCTTTGGAATATCCCCTAAGGACATGGTGCTTAAATTTATCCCTGGTGACATGGAGCTGAGTCTGATGCAAGTAATCTCGTAATTTCCTCAGCCTCCTTCTCTCCCCTTCTTTGTCAGTCATTGCCTTTTGGACAACTAGGTGGGACAGAACAATATTGCAGTAATGGCTATAAATCACCTCAAACAGCCCTGCTTTCACTCCGAGATGTTCAGGGGCTGGCATGTGGTGCTGTAATTTTTTTCCCTAGAGTAATTTCTAGTGCAGCCCCTTAAGACTTAACTGAAAAGCCTCTCTGAGTGGTGGCTTTGCTCCAAGAGCCCTCATTCCTCCCCATGCAGCCACCCACTCCACTCTGTCTCGCAGATTGACTTTCTGCTCTGAAAGCCAAGCATTGCCTTCAGACCCACTCAAATTAACGTAGATATGGAAGCAAGGGAAAATGAATGGAAGAAATAGGTGTTTTGTTGTGTTTGGTTTTTATTTTTTTTTTTTTTTTTTTTTTTTTTTACTCCAGGCACTAAATGTAATTGTTGTATTTTTCCATTGAAACCCAAGCAGGAGTGGGCTGGGATTTGTCAAGCTGCGAGTTCTCACACTTTTAGTAAATATTTAGGATTTGATTCACCGCTGAGTCACCCCGTTACTTCTTCTGGCTCAGTTTGGAGGAAATCCTCTGTCACTGGGATGACACTACCCATCTGAGGAGCTCTTGCCTTTGTATTTGAGCATACTCAATACTTGTCCTCGCAGTCCCTTGTCAGAACAAGGAGGTGGTGTCATCCCTGCCTGGCAGGACATGAGGGGACTTGGAGGCACATAGGTCATAGGCACCCCTGTTCTTCTTTGACACTGACTCCCAAACTGGCCAGAAGCTCCAGCCATCAGCAGGTGAGACCTTGACGTGACATGTAGCAGAAAGTGGTACCCTTACAGCATCACAGCTCATGGTGGGACTCGCCGTGTTGTGGGTGCCCCTTGGTGCGTGGTGGGTCATACAGCAGCTGCTGCTATGTGGCAGCGGTTCAGTAGCTGCATGACTTGTCTCACTATATACCTGGGAGAGACCTATACAGACATCTGCTTCTATCGCAGGTGGAAGACAGCATGATGGACGTGTACGACCTTGTGTACGAGGAGGTGAGGAGGAACATCTCCAGCTTCAGGAGGCACGAGCTGACTGCCATCCACGAAGCAGTAAGCTATCTTCCAGCCTTCACAGACAGCCTTGCCCTGGAGCATCTTACCTTTGGTTTCAGCAAGCTGTGGCTGGTGCCTGGCTATGCTTTGCAAATGCTGTAAAACCGTTTTATCTTGGGAAGCAGAGGCTCCAGCCAGCTATGAAGTCTTTCCCCTTCCCCTTCCCACCTGGATTATCCAAGGGCCACCTACCTGAGCATCTCTCTGGTACAAAATCTTCAAAGTTTTCGTGCCATAGCTGGTACATATTGCCTGTCTCAGCCAGCCCTTTGCTGTGCATCTCCTCCTGCAGCTGGACCTGCTTGGGCAGTGAGCTTGTGGCCTGCAGCAGGGCTGGGTGGGAAGGTCAGGTCTGCTCACTTGTTTCCAGGCTTCTCCCCTACAGCTCCCTCTGTTTTCTTGATTTGTTGTAATAAGCGCTTTCCAAAGCTGCTTTCATCCAGGCATCTCAAAACGCTGAAAAGGGCAAATGTTTCTCATTACTATGACAGCAGTGGCCTTAAAGCCATGACCAGGAGCATCAGTGCTTGCTGCAGAGTTGTGGAGCAGCATGTCCAAAGCCACCCTTGGCAAGGAGAACCACCCATCTTCACCACATGCTTATTTTAGCCGCTTTAATTGATGGAGAAACGGTCCTTGTTGTTTTTATTTTTTTATTTTTCCCGGAGTTTAACTTCCATCACAGCAATTATCGATTGCATGCCTACCTACTTTGTTCCTTTCCTTCCATGAAGCCCTGTCCCTCTCTTCCAGTTCCTGTGCTGTGGGAAGCACTCCCCATTTGGGGACACAGCTGCCGTTGAGCACAAGACGTGTCCTCCTGGTCAGGCACAGGCTGCCAGACAGGTAAGCACAAAGCTTCTTCTACCCCACCAGCATCACTGTGATACTACTCACTGGCTGCTTAAAATCTTACTGTTTTTTAAGACTTAAGCCAGAGTTATGGCCTTTTTGTGGTTTGGTTCCTGTAGGTTAGGTTGTTTTTTGTTTCTTTTTTTGTTTTAACCAGAAACGGGAAGGTATCTCTAGGTGCAGTTTGCTTTGCAGCCCGAGAAAGCCTCCAAAATGCTTGTTTTTGCAGCCTGTTGCTTCTCTCCAGCCTTCTCTGTATCTTCTACCTGTGTGGAGATGATGCGATACCACAGGCATGTGTCTGACCTCAAAAAGCTATCGGGCTTGTCTGTGTGGTGCTAGTTTCTGAGACCTAAAAAGTGTTCTGCTAACAGCAAATGTTGAAGGTGCACACAATGACTCTATTTCCCTCTTCTGTGGGCATTAGTCAGGTATTAAAACTTAAAAGGAGAAACTCATAAAGCAGGATAATGTTGTCCAGCAGTAGCTGCACAGTGTAGACTGGATTCCTCTCCTGTGCAGCATTCCAGTGAAGTGATGGAAAAGTCACCAGTACTGGACTGTGTATGCAGTGAAGGTGTAATGCAGTCTTCATACTCCGAGCAAATCTCTTGTATGCTTTTTTCTACAGAAGTAACCAAATCAGCTGGCGTAGCTGAAGCTGCAAGTGTCATACCATACGTTGTCCCTAGGTAAAACAAAACTATGTTGCTACAGCTATGCAGAAATATCGGTGTTACATCAGAGGCTAACGCAGCCCTGTGATGCAGAAACATGCCTCAACCCCTGGTTTCCAGCCACCTCCTGGAAAAACCAATCTCAAAGTGGGGGCAGGCAGCAGCTCAGAGAAGAGGAAGGGAGATGAAAGCAGACCTGGGCACCATGTGTGGGCGTTTGTTCACCTCTGCTAATGGTTTGAATTTAGCAGGGAGGAGGATGTGAGGATGTGACTTGCAGTTAGGAACCTGCAGCATTTGGTAGCTGCAGTGCATTTGCTCTGGCACTGACGTTGTGGGGCTGTGAGCACTTCTACCTCGCTCTGCAAATCGCTTAATCAAGGGCAGGCTTTTGCATTTCTGAAATGACTCTCTTGGCTAGCACCCACCGAATTTCAGTGGGGTTGCTGGCATGCTTACTGCTCATATATATTAATGCTGGTGACACCTTGCAGTATGGAGCTGTTTGCTAGTACCTTTGGGGAACACAAGCAGCATTATGGCATACTCTGCTTTTCCATCTTATCACTTCACCCCATCCATTTTCCATTGGGGTGGGGAACATTTGTGTATGACCACACTTACCTGTGCATGCACACATCCTCTACACTCCGAAATGCATCATGGTAAGAAAATCATAGGCACATTGTAGTGATGGAAAATATACTGCATGTGTTTGTCTTGCAGTGCAATGTTGCATCCCTGGTGGTCCTTTGGGGACCTGGGAGTTGGACTTGATGATCCTTGTGGGACCCTTCCAACTCGGATATTCTGTCTATGATCCCTCTCTTTCTACTTGGGGTCACAGCAAGTGCTATTAGGGGGACGGATGCCTCCTAAGCTCCTGCTGTGCTGCAAGGGGTGTCTCTCTCTTCCCAGGACTGCCTACGAGAGATCCAGGGCTTCCTGAAGAAGCACATGGACCTTGTCTCCATGCTTCTGGGCATCACCATCTGCTTCACGGTAACTGCACCTATTCCTTCTCGTGTCTGGCTCTGAGAGGCAGGGGAATCACATTCTGAATTAGCCCCAGGATGCTAGGGTTTGGGATGATTTTTGAGATCAAGAATCTCCAAAATTCTGGTGGACTCCACCTTGGAAATTAGGAAATAAATAGTCTTGGTGAGTAGTTTTTCTGCCCCAAACTCATCACGTCAGCAAGGAATGGGGAGAGGTGTCTGCACTTAATCCTTGCGGATTTTTCGGCGTGTCCTCCCCTGCAAGCTACAGGAGATGTCACCTGGCGTAGGGCTTGCAGGGCGGGTAGGAGGCCCACTAAGCTCCATCTGCCAGGCAGCTCAGTGCCTCTCTGGTGAAGGAAAACCTGAAATGCTGCACAAAAGGACATGCTCGTACTGCAGAAGGCGGTGAGGGTGCTTGCTCGGTGGCTGCGTGGGGACAGTTCATTGAGAGCTGGAGAGTGCCCCTGATTAAAACAAGCCTGCTCCTAGGTCCACCCACTGTAATTACCCCTATACTAGGCCCTGCACGTGTATTGAAACATGCCAGAAAAGAGTACAAGCCTTGTTTCTTAACCATGAAATTAGGTTTGGTCTGCTCTGATATCTCCACACTGCTTCCCAGACAGGGCTAGTTTTCCCAACCAGTGTGTGTTCAGGGATTTTTTCAGTGCTTGTGTCCACCTCGGCACGATATGGGTTAGAAGATTTTTCCCTATCTCAAGAAAAGCCAGAGGAACAAAGATTTTTTTGTACTGCTCGTAGTAAATGTGGAAAGCCATCAGGCAACGGCAGAGGTATATTTCTACTTAGATGGAATTACGTACTTGCAGACAGAATTTTAGCATTAAAGCTTCATTGGATTTTAGTGCAGCTGAGCTCTTGCTCAGAAAATCTTTGGGACATGTAGCTGATGTGTAATGCAAAGCCACATACGGATATTTGGTGTCACTTCCTAATTTTCCTTGGCTGTAGAAGAAATTTCACTACCCAGACAAAAGTAGGAGCACTTCTATATTTTTTCCCTGTAACTTGATGCTATAGCCAGATAATGCAAGAAAGTCTTTGAAGTGTACATTATAGGAAGTCTCACTGCAAGGTTGGCTATTGTGATGGCAGGATGCAAAGGAAAACCTGGTGGCTGGTACAGCTGCTCTCGTGTCCCTGTCCCTCCAGCCAGCGCTGCGACGTGCACAGATGTGCCCTCATCGAGCTGCGCTCAGCTTGCACAATAAGGCAAGCTTTCAGAGGGCTTTGCAGCCCTCGTTACTCTTCCCCCAGCATCCTCACCTTTGATAAAGCTGCCTGGGTAAATCTTGATACGTGACCAGCCACCACTGCTCAGGGTGATGGACCCATCAGAAAGCTGCAGTACAAAGGAAGCATATTGTCCTCACAGTGTGCACGTGGTGGTCTTTTGATTTTTGTTGATTTTTTTTTTTTTACTCCAAACAAAGCATGGAGTTTTTTTTCTGTTATTTATACAAAAGGCTATTATGAGAGATGTATGTTTGCGTGGAGGAATGTTTTGTGGCAGGAGTTTGAAGTCTGAATTTCCTGGCTTCTTCTCACTTTTGGATATTTTTAGCACAGAGTTTGAGCCATGCTGTGCTAATTCCAATCAGATGCTTTAACCACATGTTTTTTTCCCCCCTATCTCATGTTGGAATTGGTGTTCACCATTTTAGTGTAAAACAGCTCCTTCAAGAAAAATTTGATATTTTCATACGTAACAAGTTTGGAAGTGCCAAGCAGACTAGCAGGCAACTCTTATAATCCCTTATTCATGCAGAGGGAGCATCATCATTAGTTCAGTATTTAACTATTTGCCTATTTCATTTATTTCCTTTTAGGTTTATGGGATGGTTCTGACTTCATTCCTCTGGTTCTCCATCCACTTCAGCAACAACCTGGACCGGAAAGGCAAATACATCCTGCGGGCAAGGTAGAAACTCATCTCCTGGGCTTCCCTACCAGGTAGAGCGAGCTCTTGGTACAGGAAGACGCCTGAAGACCTCCCCAAAATCCCCTGGGATGGCACTGTGTGGGGACAGGTGGAGGGATGGGCGTCACTACTGCTCATGTTGCATGTTTCCCCCTCCTGCATCACTCGCCCTTGTGCATTCCTGAGCTGATTGGCCTGGGTGACACTCTGTGGAAGGGCACCTTCACTGAAAATGGATGAGGACCAAGGCGCAACTGGGCTCGGAAATGCAGATCGCCTCACCAGGTGCAGTGCAGGGTGTAGCTCCACAAGCAGGACACACACACCTTTGGATACATCTAGAAAGAAAAGCCCAGCCAGAATCACAGTGCTAAACCGAACTTTTCTTGCACTGTCCTGTGTGACCCCAAAAGATGTGACATTTCTAGGGTGATAGCTTTGGACTGTAGCCTGGGACTGGTTCACTATCAGAAAATACATGGACACAGTGTGGCACTGCTGAAGGGAAATGTGCTCTCCTAACTGGAACACTGCTAATTATTGACTTTGGGCAGGTTTTGAGTTATCCCTGGAGTATGTAGGTATCCAACCACCACTGATTCTTTTTTTCCCTATATTAAAGTATTGTTGGAGCTTGGGGTGGAAACCGGGGGGGGGAAGCAGTGCCTGTGTTTTGAAACAACCAGCCAGAATAAGGACACATCCCTCTGTTACTCCCCTTTTTGATGTGATATGCATCATTTTTAAAATTGTTAGGATTTGGTCAACCTCCTAGGTGCTGCGCTGACTTCATACCAGCACATTCAACCACACTGCCTTAACTTTGTGTTTCTCTAGCTTCAATGACCTACCACACTGCTGTGGAATACAAAAAGGCTTTGATATTAAACATATACAGGGCTCATGTTTAAATCTGAGAGAAGCGGACTGATCCCCAGCCAGGTCAAACAAGACAATGTCCACTTCCTCTTTACATCTCCTTATCAACAATAAGCAGAAATTTGAAAAGCCTCAACCAGCTGAAGATCTCAGCTTCTCAGCCTTGCTAAAATGATGGCTTCCTGGTGTGCTTTGCCCTCATTGCAAGGAGACAGAGCTGCTTCTGAGCTGAAAACCATTACTGCAATAGATATAGCTGGAAAATCTGCTGTGAACTGTGGCTATGGAATATGTCTGTTTGAACCAACACCAGCTTTCAGCCCTCTCCTTCATTGTGGCTTTTAGCCACAAAAAAAAAAAGAGTAAGTGGCAATTGGGATTGTCTTGATTGAATAAAATGAGATAATCTCAATGAGATAAAAGAGGAAAGCCCCATGCTGATATTCAGGACTGCTACACACGTGAAAACAGCAGTACAGCCTACAGCATCTTCCCTCGCCTGGTTAGCCTTCTAGCATGGTTGCAAATATCTTGCAGTGGAAGGAAAGGCGTTGAGGGAGGAGAGCTGTCGCTCCTAATCCCGCTCCCTTGGCATGAGCGGAGCTTCACCACTGACTTTGGAAGCAGGATCAAGTTCAAAGTGATCCAAAGTATCACCAGCTACCTCCTGACAGCCACCAACATGCCTCGGTCTAGCAGGGATTTAGAAGTAATATGCTTCGCCTAGCAGCTGCACGTGCAAACATAGCCACTTGCTAGCAGTGGGAAGCGATTCAGATACATGCATGTGTATATACAATATGTTTTCTGAAGTGCATCGCTCTCCAGAGAGAGACAATCTCCATTGTGAGCTCTGGCTCTTATTGTCCAGGTTACTGCTGCTGTCATTCCTCAGGCCAGCTGGCAGCTCACGTGACTCCTGCTTGCTTCAATAAAAAGGAAATTCTTGCAGAAGGCTGTCATTCCTTCTATTTTTCAGCATGAAGCATACAGTTGCGCTCAGTTGTATAATGGGCTGCTGTCAGTAAGTCTTTCAGTGCTCGGAGGAGATATTCCCCATGCAGCTGGCACTTGCCTTAGCACTGAAGATGGAGATGACCGTGTTGTTTCTCCACAAGGAACCTGCCTGGCAGAGCCACCCATCCTCTGGTGTTTGTCACCATCCTCATCTGCCCCTCAGCCACCTCTGGAGTAATGCAAGCATGGGCAAGGAAAAAAAGCCTAAGGATACATTGAAGCAATAAGGAAAGAGCAAGGTATTTCTATAAAAGAACTTGCTAAGGTTTCACTTGCCACCTGGCAGAAAGGTTCTTGGTTTTATTTTGGGCTTTGCTTCCCTTTTAAATTCCGGGTAGTCAGGCCTTGTCCACTGCTCTCTGCTGGCTGGACAGCTGATGAAGTTCTGCTGTACCAAAAAAAAAAAAAAAAAAAAAAAAAAAAACAAAAAACCAGGAGATTGAGCAAATAATGCAGTTTTACTACGAGGGGCTACCTCATCAACTCTAAAGCCTAGTAGGAAAGATCTCTGTTAAAACTTTACCACCGTGACCACTAACAGCCCACCCCAGGCCTATTTTTAATGTGAAGGGATGATTATGGATGGGAGGAGCGCATGCATGATGAAGAAGCCTGAAAGGCTGCAGTATCCCCTTCCCAAAAACTTCATCAGGAGGAGCAGCAAGTGGCCAGCACTTGCCTGAAGGTGTGAATGAACATTGCCGCTGCTTCCACACCTCTGTAATGACTTCTGCCATGGTGGCAGCAGGGAGGAGAACATGACAAGCACTGAGCCATTGCACAAGGGAAGTAAGTGCCCAGAGAGCAGTCAGTTCTGCCCAACGAGACACAGACTGCAAGTGTGCAATTTCTTGTCCTGGGGGTAGAAGTACCCACTTGGACATCCCTAGCATGGGATGAGGGATAGGAAGGGAGACCAAGGAGCAGGAAAGCAGACACCTTCAATTCCTTGTTTTTAGAAATTGTGGTCAAAACTTACTGCACGGAAGTGCAGCATTATCATTTTGTTCACAGCCGGAAAAATGGCACCATCCAGGAATGCCTTGGTGGAAGCTGTGAGGAGGGCAGGTGTCAAAGGTTTTTTAATAGCTGCACCAACAGCAAGAGAAAAAAAACAACTCTCTGCCCTGCAGTCAGTGTGCTTGCACTTACAAGTCCCGAATTTGCTGCTTGCTATGGGCAAAATTACAGCTCTTGCACAATGAAAGCAAAACCCCAGGAAGCAATTTGTAAGTGCTGCAGAGATTTACCCGGTGCTGAGCAGAGCGAGAGAGTGGTTTTGTCAGGATAAAGCATGGAGCTGAACAGCAGGGATGCAAACCCTGCAACCAAAACACCTGCAGGCCCCGTGAGCCTTCCTGGGGCTGACACGAGGGGAACGTGGTTGTGGTACACACCTCAATGCTCAGACTGCAATAGGAGAGAAATCCCTGGTTATCTAGGCACAGTTGATGCAAAATGAATACATAAATAAACAAACAAATAATAAAGTTAACAGGAGAACAGAGGTGCAAAGTTATCTGTTGAATTGTGCTTCAATTAATTGCCAATTAAGCTCCAGCAATTAGTTTGACTATTGTCAGCTGAGCAATGGCAGCCTGGCCTCTATATATATAAGCTGCCCTATTGACAGCATCAGTTTGCACCAAAATGAAACTTGCCCTTTGTTGTACAACCCTGATTTGCGCCCAGAGCAAGCTATGCTGCTGAGCAAATTCTTCTGAAGCCTTATAATCTGCAAACCTGTGTGGACTTCTCTGCAGTTTGGGTGGTAAGGAAGCCATCTCCTGCCAAGGCAAAACAGTGTTTCTAAGCAGCTCTATTTCTGCTAAACTTATTTAGCAGGAGGGCTCTGCCCAGGCTCTGGCTGTAGCCTTCCCTTAGTTTGTGTGCATCCTTCTAAGGCAAATCCCCCCCTTGCTCTCCTTAGCATCACTAAATGCCACTGTTGTTTAACCCTGAAGCGCACCAGCTTGCTGGCAGACATGTTCATTTTCTTTTTAGCCGCGTTACATCAGCAACAAGCTATTCCAGCCTTTATTCACCTGCTAATGAATTATACATTGATGACACAACAGCAGCTCCCCGCGCTGTGCTGCTGGGCTGGGCTCTCACTCTCCTGCATCACGTCTCGCAGCAAAGCCCAGCTCAGCCCTCTCGGACGTGCTGGGAAAGAAGAGGAAATGTCTGTGCTGGGTTGGGAAACCCGCTTGGGTTTGCTTTCTCTCTCTTGTTCACCGCTGGTGCCTTCTGGAAACAGCTCCTCCACCTGCATCAGAACCAGCCCTGACAGCCGGCAGCACCAGGAGCTTCCCCAGCACCTCCTCCTCTTTGTATAACCTGACCATTGCCACAGATACATTGATGTAAATATTTAAAGACAGCAGAGAGACAGACTGCGTGGACTGGCACTGTTTGTTGAGTTTATTATAAACAGAAACTTCAGGCACAGCTACAGGTTTCTGCTTGCCTCGTCCCCTGCCCAAAACATAACCCCCTTCCTGCTGCCGTGGGGCTTGGGCTGAATTTGCAGATCAGGAATTTTCCAGTTTGCCTTCAGATGAGGAGGCACCAGGATATCCCCAAAAAGATTTCCTGGAGATGACTCTTTAGCTGCGTGGGTGAGATTCTTGACGTTATTTATTTTTTCTGCTGAAAATATAAGTGCTGGCTGCATCCCTGGTGCTGTGCACCCTTGGCCTTCTGCTCCTTGGCTGGGAAAGCAGATTAAAAAAAATAGGAAGCAAGTCATCTCCCTTGATCTCTGCTTTCACCTCCAGGGTGAGCTCTGCTGTTTCCCCAAATGATCTCCCACTATCCAGAAACTGGATAATGACCTGCAGCTAAATGTCACTAGAGGGGAACTCCCTGAGATGACAGAGCTCCCTGTCACTGCAGACCAGGCCGCCTGCCCTTAGCACCTTGGAAAAACAGGATTGTTGGCTGCCTAGGAAGTCATCCTGATGTTACTAGGACTATTAGCCTAAGCAGTCATCCACATGTTATGTGGGACTATTAGCCTCCTGCGGGGTGAATTTCTGTGCAGTACAATTTCTTTGCATGCATCTCTACTTAAAGACTTTTGGGGATGCTGCTTTTTTTGTTTGTTTGTTGTTTGTTTCTTTTTTTTTCCAACATGGCAGGTAAATTGGAAATGTGGGCTATTTCTTTCATACTTGGCACAGAAAATAAGAGGCAGTGATTAACAGCTAACCAGGATACCTCATAAAAAAGCACGTTATTTTATCTCCATGGTGTATAGCTAGACCTTTTTCCATCATCTTTGTGCTGGAGGAGGGCAGAGGGAGGACTGCCAGGTACTTATGCCAAGAGCTCATCCACCCCACGTGCCCGGCACACTGCGTGGCTGGGGACCCCGTGGTCCCCGGAGGATGAGGGACTCCCATCTGTTCCCCCACATCTCCTGCTGGCCCTGGGCAGGTCCTCAGTGTGATGTGTGTAGAGCCAGCATTGATGTTAATTATTTCATGCCCTGATGGCAGGCTTTCTAGCCATGTGCACAAGGTGGGGAGGTGATACCCGACCATCTTTACCGTCACTCTTCTTGTAGCCAAAGGCCACCGCTGCTTTTTGGAAAGCACAACCGGGGTTTTTCTAACACAGAGCTGCTCAAAGAGCTGCTGGGCATCTCCCCTGGAGAAGCTGGCTAGAAGACACAGGGACAGGACTCCTGGCATCCTCGTGGTAAGGGCTGGGAGGCAGCTCAGCCATGCCCTTGCTTTAATGGGCCCTGGTGAGTCACACCATAGGTGTCGGCTGTGCTGAAACCCACAAACTTGACACTGACTTTTAGAAACACTGTCAAAAAGAGGGGAGAGGGGAAAAAAAAGCCCAGCAGATGGAGGAAAAACACTGCAAGCATCTCCAGTCTCTGCTGCTTTACTCTGCTCCAAAATGCAATTGTGAAAGCACATTTAAATGGCCACTCTTGGGGGAAGGGGCGGGGTTTTTTGGTCTTTCAGGCCTGTTTTTCTTCTTCACCTCTTTTTAGGCCCTGATTTAAGCTTTCGCCAGTCTTTGTAAGTTAGGTAGCTGCTTCACAGGCTTGCCTTTTGGGTAAACAAATCTGTGTTAGCGTAGTGCCCTGCAGAAAGTCTGACCTTAACCCTCCTCCAAGAGAGGGAAATCCCCAGCCCTACCCGCAGCACCTGCACTCCTTACCCGCATGTGACACATGCACCCATGTGCCCTTACCGTGCACATTAGTTTTACTTTCACAACAGCCTCTTTATAAAGAGCTGGTAACACTGCTGGGAAACTTGGAAATACGTTCTGGTAATTTAAGGTCTGTAGGGCCAGCAGTATGGCACGAGGAATATGCAACATCTGAACCGACATACAATCTGGGGAAATGCTCTGTTATCTTGGTGCTGTGCCATCTCTGTGGTTTTGTTGCTGAGCTGTTTGGGGAAAAAAAAAAAAAAGGAAAAAAAAAAAAAAAAAGGACTATGTGGACAAAGGTTGAAATTCTTTCCCACTGGTGAGTTATGGAGGGGACTTTGCTGGGGCAGCCAGGCTTGGATGCGGTGGGTGTCAGCCCAGAGCTGGGCAATGTAGGAGATGGGGGCTGTGAACCTCCAGCCTGAGCCAGGGGAAGCACATGGCTCAGGCCTACAAGCAACCCAGAAACAGGACTGCCTTAGCTCTGCCTTAGCTGTTCATTAATACAATTTTTGGAGTGCATGAGAAGTTTTGTTCGTTGTTTGCCACTATCCGTATGAAAAAAAATAAAAGGAAGAAAGCAAGAAAAGAAAAGCAACAGTGACACCCGCACGCCCTCCAGGAAACCCAAGCTCCCTGAGGGAAGCTTCAATGCCAACTTTGTGGCAGTGATTGCAGCTGCAGCCGCCAGCTCTCCAGCACCCAGACATGATTTGAGCATCTTTTTTTTTTCCTTTATAACCTCCAGTGCTCAGTGTGCTGCCACCAAAGGCCTTATCGGTCTGCAGCCGGTTCCTTCCTCTCCCTGCCACAAACTCCACATTTGTTTTGGGGAAAGTTCACGGTTTGGGCAGAAAAAAAAAGATGTGTTGGGGTCCTGTGCTGTAGCGAGGGAGCGACTTTGGGATCCTGCCGTTATCCTTTGGATCAACGGGCAGGAGTTGCATGGGATTAGGGCTATTGCCACCACCTGATGGATTATTCTGATAATTTGGGCTAGCAGCTACGTGCCTTGTGAGCCTCTGGCTTCGTTAGTTAGGCCACATGAGTGAATAGGGTTGAGAGACAAAGCGTTTATGAGTCCATGGCAAGCCCACAACAGGGGACATATTCAGCATCAGTAATGGGGGAACCGGGCCAGCTTCTGTTCACCCCTGGTCCCCACCTCCACCAAGTGCCGTAGCTGGTCCGGAGGGGTGCAGAAGGGTGTCCCAGCCAAATCATCCACCAGGGCAATGGGACAGTTTTGGAATAAATTGACTTAATTTTCAGCATGCATGTATAGGACACGTGCTTAGCTATCAGGTCAAACCCTGTTGAGGGGGTGTGCTCAGACCCCACCGACAGGCAGCACACGCTCTGAGGCTGCAGGTTTTAAGCTCAGAAGCTGTTCTCTGAAATGCTTCTGCTACAGGAAAGTGCCCGGGCAGAAATTGGGCATTTTTCCATGCCCAATGCTGCAATCGCCTGCTGAGCTGGGTTGCCTCATCCCTTTGGCTGAGAAATCCACTAAGGCAGACAGGTGTTTCTCTGAGCACCTGAAGGCACAAAAACCCATTTCTACTCTTTTTCTATGAAATATTTAGCATGGTAAAGTCCCGACTTTTATCAGAAGTCATCTTATGTTCTGTTTTGGGGAGATTGGTAGCCTGGCCCCAAAGGAAACAGCTACGCCTGCTGCAAACACAACACGGGGAGAGAGCAAGCTGCATTTCTGGGGATTCACAGATGGGCCTGAAGACTAGGAAACTTCAGCACGCTTCTGGTGCACAAGTTTATGCTTTTTAACAGAAATCGCTAAGCCGCTGGGTAAGGCAGAGCCAAAATGTCAATGTGTGCCCCAAATCCCTTGGGTGGCGAGCCCTGGCACCCCCCCCCAGATGGTCAGCAACTGAGCAGATCAGTCGGCTGATGAACTGGGGGCACTTTTCATGCAAGGCTTGGGAAGATGAGTTTTAATGTAGAGGGGATGAAAAAAAAATTTAAAAAGGAAAAAGCATCGGGGAAAAAAAGGTGGTGAAACCATTAGGGGGGGAAAAAAAAGTGGGGGGGAAGCGAGAGGCGGCCCCCCTGCTAAGGGGGGGAGAAGGAGGAGGAGGAGGAGGAGGAGCAGGAGGAAGGAAGGCAGGGGGCGGTACGGGGGCGGGCTCTCCCCGCCGCGCCGCCGCCGCCCCAGCCCGGCCGCAGAGAGCGAGCCGCCGCCGCAGGAGCCGCCATGGGGGTGGAAGGCTGCACCAAGTGCATCAAATACCTCCTCTTCGTCTTCAACTTCATCTTCTGGGTAAGCCCCGCCGAGGGGGGGGGCGTCTGCCAAGGGGGCTGCGGCGCGGCTCGGCTGCTTTTAGCCGGGTTTTTTCCATTCCTCCCTCCCCCCGTGCGAAGACCTGCGTGGTCTTGTTTTTTGTTTTTTGTTTTTTTTTTTTGGGGGGGGGGAGAATTGGGGGGACCGCATTTATCCTTTTTTTTTAATGCGTGCAAATACATCTAGATATATTTATTTATTTGCGTGCATCTACATATACACCTAGATGGCATTTTTATATATATATATATACCCACATCTCCACACTCATATGGCATTCATATATGTATATGTTTATATATTTACATACACCCTCCTCAGCATGAGGCTGGGGGGCATTTCTTCCCCCAGACCCCCTGTTGTTCCAGTGGGGTTCCCTTCCACTGCCCCCGGGTGGATGGGTTGAGCCCCCCGCCCTGGAGGTGCTGGAGGGGAGAAGGGGCTTAAAAATAGGGGTGGCTGGGGCTGCCGCTGCCCCTCGATACCCCGCATTCGGTTGGAGCTGGGCGCTGCCTCCCAGGAAGTTATTTGGGGCTGCAGCTGTTTCCCATGGTGGGAAGGCTTGCTTCCCTGGGAAAGTTCCCGAGGAATAATTTGTCCCCAGGGGTGGCTGGACCTGGGCACGGTGGTGGCAGCGGGGTCTCCCGCGTGGGAGGAAGGTCGCCGTCAGGGGGTTTCTGCCCAGTCTTTCCCAATTCTGGGTCAGCAGCCTCGGTTTTTTCTGCCGCATCTCAAATCCGGTCCGAATTCAGGCTCTGCTTCGTCTTTCTCCTCCCGGGGTAGCGCTGACCGAGGGGAGTGGTGACGGCAATGGCATTAATTGGTACCCGATGCTCTGCCAGCTGCAGGATGCCTGCGGGACCGGCCTGCTTTAAACCTCTTCCTCCTCCTGCAGGATGGAGCCTGGCAGCCCCCTCCCTGAAATGCCTGCCCATGTCATTCCTGCCACCTTACGGCGCTTATCCGGGGGCTTTTTCATCCCTTCTGTGCCTCGTTTCCTGCCATTCTTGCTGCTCAAGGATGGATGCAAGGGAGGAGGGGTCTTTCGGGGGGCAGGAAAGGTGCAGGAGGCCTTTGCGTGCGGTTTAGCAAACAACTTACCTTTTATTAAATCAGTGTTTTGCTTCCTTCCTGTTTTCCTTCCCCCTTATGGCTTCTGCTGCGACCTGCCGGCTCCCCGAAATGCTGCCCCAGTGCTCACTTGCCAGCAGCTGGCTCCCTCAGGCTGCCTCCTGTGCAGATGGCGAGCCTGGGCTTCATTAGCGCTAACGATGCTCACTGCCAGGCTCAACAGTGGGTGAACAACAGGTCTGATGGCTTGCAGACCCTTCTGGTTTTAAGCAGAATTCACGGGGTAGCATCTTGCACCCCGCCTGGGGGGCGGATGCTTTGGTCACCACCGTGGCATCAAGACCCTACAAGAACTGGTATTATAAGGTCAGGAGCAACACCGACATCCCCCGTGGAGGGTGCTCGGGCTTTCTGCAGGGTGGCCATACAGGTATCTCAGCCCTGGGGCATGCCCTAAGCCAAAGGGAGGCATGAGACACGGGATTTTGTGCAAGCTGCTTGGTATGCAAGGGCTGCCGGGCTCCTCGCACTCATTTGCTTATCGTTTGCTCGGCGCTGAATCGAGGTTGGGCGCTGCTGGCGAAAACAAGTGTGAGGCAGAGCCAGAAGTTTGGCAGGCGCAGGGGCTTCGCCGCTCACTAAAAGGCAGCTGGCTTCGGGAGGAAGAAAGGAAGCAATTCTAAACCTTCGCTGTGTTAACAAATGAGAAAGAAACTCTGATAACTTACTGAAGTGGCCCTGTTGTCTTGCTGGAGTGTAAATAAACCAACATCCCCCGGCTTCCTCCCCCTGGCAGCACGGGGTGTGGGGGGCGGCTGAACAAAGCCGCTGTGTTGAAAAGCAAAAGGAAAAGGCTGCCCCAGCGCCAGCTCCCTGGGGCACCTCGGCAGCCTGCCTGCCTGGGATTTTTCTCTCTTTTTGTGTTATTTTTCCCTCGTGCATGTGTTTTGGGAAGCAGCAGCCAGGTTGGGCTTGGTTGTCCTCTGGAAGGGGCGAGCAGCTGTGCAGTGGTGACTCTCAAGGAGCACACATACCATTGAGAGACGTGAGGCTTGGTAGGCTGCCCAAAGCTCTGTAAAGCTTTCGGAAGCCCCACTGCACCTCCAGCTCTTTGGTAGAGCCCTTCGGGCCTGTGGCCGGGCTCCTGGTAGAGCTTGGTGCCTGCGTCTTTCGTGGCGGCATCGCTTGGACTGAAGCTGTGGAGGAGGCCAAGGGCAGCACCTGGGGCACCTCACCCGGTTAGCAAAACACAGAGCTGATAAGGGAAAAGGTTTTGTGCACTGCAAACTTGCCCTGAAACCTTGGTTTCAGGAAAAAAAAAAGAAAAGAAAAAAAAAAAACTTGAACTGTGCTTCTAGTTTTCCTTGCACAGCTGATTTAAGCACTGGGTTTGGGATACTTTGAGGGATAAAGGTTTTCTGGGGGTGGCTCGGGAGCAAGCTGCCAAACACAGGTCTTGGGGTTTCGCTGGTGGACCAGGCGGTCCTGGCTCGTTCTTCAGCCTGGAGCTGGCAGGGGCAGGGTGTGTGGTGGGGCAGAGCCGTTTCTCCACCACACTCTTGGCAGCAGCTGCACAGACGGCTGGGCTTCGGCTACCCTCCGAAGTGAGTTGAAGCCCACAGAGCCTGGCTGGACTGACCACTGCGGCGAAGCGTCCCCGGAGAGGCTGAAGGAAGCCAGATGGCTATTTTAAAATGTAATTAAACATAACCAAGGAGAAATTGGCTTGCTCCGAGAAGGCTCGCCCAGCCCATTAGCTAATTCGGCCAGTGGCAGCCTTCCAGGTCTGGAGCAGCGCTGGCTGCTGTGCCACGGAGGTGTCTAATTAAAAGAGTTCGGTCCTAATGCCATTTTCCAGGCAACGCACAACTATTTTCTCTTGCTTGTGTTGTCTGTGGTATGGGTAGGGTGCGAAAGAGAAGAGCAGAGGGAACACGAAAGTGAAAAACCACTGTCCTGAGAGCGAGGATCTCAAAGGAACGCATTGTGAGAAGGGATGGAGGAACAGGTATTTTCTCATCTTGTGCAACTCTGGAAAAATCTGTTGGTCATCCTCTGGAGTCTGCACGGCATGCACAAAGGTATCTGGCTTTGGCTTTGAGAGATGGCATCGGGGGGAGGCGGTAAGCCCACGCTTCCTCCTCTCTGGGTGGTGGTGGCGGTTCCGGGGTGACGGTGCTGCCCCCAGGGGGTGACCTCGCTGCCTGGGTGTGCCGAGGAGGGCGGTGGGTGCTTCTGCCGCGAGTTTAAACGAGGTGACGGAAACGAGGCAGAAGGGCTGGTGGTTAGTGTGATGTGCAGCGCTCTGAAGCACTGCTCAGAAATAACTCGGCGGGTTCGTAACAACAGCTCGACTTCTGTTTAGGCTGCAGCCCCACATGCATGCCTGTGCTGGAAACTGCTTCGGTTGTATTAGTCATAGTGTGTCACAGGCTTTTCCAGTGTGGAGTGGGGGTTTTTGTTTTGATTCTTGGTCTCCCTGGGAATTGCACACGGCGTTGCGAACGCCAAGGGCACGGCGCTTTTCCAGCATCTCCTTGCAGTGACTTGGGGTTTGGTGCGTTTGGGCAACGCACAGCCCAGCGTATCTCCACGTGCCTTGGAACGTGGATATTTAATGCCTCTCTTTGTAGGGCAAGGGAAATGTTTTCTTAGTGTGTGGAGGCTCAGGACCCGGATCCAGGCTTTCCTGCTGGTGTCTCCCTGGGATGTGTTTCTGGGCTCACTATCAAGTGAACGCAGCCCTACCATCACCTGCGAAACCTCTGCGTGCCGAAGCTTAGTTAACCGGGTCTTTCAAAGAGACTGATGCTCCGTCATCAGAAATACCTGACTTCATTGCGTGAGCTGCACTGAAATCACCAGGAGGGAGCATCTCTGGCAGCTGAGGGGGTTATTCTGTCTTCCTGGGGTGGTTCTTCTGCCAGCCACCTAATGCTCACCTGTGCAAGAGCATGAAGGCACGCACAGCGCCTTCAGAAACACTTTGATCCTGTGATGAAAGGTGCTGTGCAAGCGCCTTTCACTGTGTTATTAAAAAGGGAAAGCAGTTGTATTACTCTTGTAGTTAAACGCTTGTGTGTGTGGTCAAATTAATTTTAAAGCAGTATCTGAAATTGTTTTTCTTTTCCACCAGGGCACTTAACCCTTGCTGGTAGATGCCGATGTGTAGGGCTGCTTCTGGCTGAGGTGGTTGAAGAGCATCCCGTGGTCTGAGCACCCTGCTGGTGCATTGGACACCGGGTTCCCGCTCTCTTCCTCCTCTTCTTCTTCCTCCTCAGGCTTTATTTGGCACCCTGCCTGCCTCTCCTCCGGGAGCATTTCTTCCAGCTTGTTTTGAGGAGCTATGCAGTTTTGTTGGGCTGGTAACTATAGGCACCAGCAGAGGATTTAGCCCTGCTCCGTGGCTGTATTAATAGCCGCTGCTGGAAGGTGGCCATGGCTGAGCCGCTCTCAAAGCAGAGTGTGGGCGCAATGGTGCCTTCCTAGCCCTGCGTGTAGAAAATGGGGCTTTCTGCCTCATTTTTGCCTCTGTTTCTAGACAGGCTTTGCCTGCGTGTTTTCTATCGTGTGGCCTGATCTTTGCCAGTCATCAAATGTCACAGTTGCAGAAGATGGCAGAAAGGTCTCGTCTGCCTTTTCCAAGAAAAGTGTTGTTGTGGCTTGCGAGTGCCTGTGTTGAGTTTGACAATGAAGTTTTTACATTTTGTGATCATCTTCAGTCCAACTGCACCTGAATTTGTCTGATTTAAGTCACTTACCCTGCTTTCATCCCCCCAAAATCTTTGAGTCTGATGGGTTGGTGCTCCTGCTCATCCCATGGTCACCCCATCCTCCATGTCACCGAGCAGCACTCAGTACAACTCGGCGTGATCCACAGCACTCATCTCCTTAATGGATGGTTCTGCTATCTCAACATGAGGACCACGGCAGCATCAAACCCACGTTCCTGCAGGCTGCCCTTAGCTTTTGGCATTCAGCTCTTAGCACAGGGGATATTGAGCCCTGAGCTCCTTAAGCACTTCCATGGGTGAATCTCTTCACCTTAGCTGAGAAATTTGGCTTCTGCTCTGTGGGGAGCGAGGTGCGGGGCAGGTACGCCAGCTTGGCGGTGCCCGTCCACACCCTGCATATACGCCTGTGCCCTGCTGCAAACGTGCTCTGCTCTTGGCCCTGGATCCATCTAGGTGTTGCTGCAAAACCTGCAAGGTCCTAGTGCACGTCTTGGCAGGCTGTGTGTGCATGTGGATTGCCTCTTCCGGAGATGGAGTTTCATTAATTTATAAATCTCTGTCTCCTTTACTTTTTGCTTCCGCTCACGCTGGATGCATAAGATGCAGCTACAAAATGGTTCTTCGTTATTTATGCTGCACGTACTGGATAATATGATATCTGCTTTTCCATCTAGAGCCCAATAAGAGCTGGGAGCAAAACGTTCAACCCCAATTTAGCAATTAATTCCCGGCTGCTTGTGCGACGAGACGCTTCAGCCTTGGCAAGCTGCTTCATCCTTCCATGCCCCAGTTCCCAGCACCCAAAGAGGGGGGACCTCTGGTTTTGCATCATCTCGGTCACTTTGCAGCTTGTGTTGGAGAGGAGCCGCGTGGTGCCGGTGCTCAGTGGTTCAGGGAAGCTGCTACAAGCAGGAAAACTTAACATGTCTGATCTTCGACCCAAATCTTAAAACACCCCAAAACAGTGTCGGTGTTGGTGATGTCAGTGCTTTGTTTCTCCAGTCTGGGAGGTGGTTTGGAGTCACTGTGGTGAGTCTGTCTGCAAGCAATACGCAGCCTGCCCAGGCTGTGCAAGAGGGACAAAGGCAGCATCGCTGCAAAAACCCCTTCGGTTGTGTTTTTGCTGTGCACCCTGATGCTGGCGGTGACGGAGGGGTGAGGAAAGCGGCGTCCCAGCGGGAGGACCGGCCGCGTCCACGGGAAGCTGTGCTGCTAAAAATATAGCATTGTGAAACTGCCAGCACCTGGACTTCCCTTTTCTTCCTCGGGGTTTGGCTGCAGGATGTCTGCTGCACTTCGGTCAAGGCACACTATAGCTGCAGCCAGAGCTGCTTCCTCCTCCTCTTCCTCCTCCCTGCCAGGAAGCCTGTTTTAGGGGGAGGCGGAGGGAAGGGAGCAGGAGGAAAAGGGGCGGTGGCGGCAGCGGAAGGGACTGAGGAGTGATGCACATCCTGGCATACGCGAGCGTCTGGGGGGCAGCAGGCAGAAGCGGGGTCATGTCGGCTATGGGGTGCCCTACATTCAAGGGGAGAAGAGGGATACTCCTTGCACCCCTAAATCATGGGAATTTCTAGAGGAGGTGTGACGGAGCTGTGAAAGAGGAGTTATCACTGCACGTGGTGTTGCATCCTTATTATGGTGCTCTGCCGGTGATGCCCCATCCCATGGATTGCACCTCTCGGGGTCTGCTCTCCTCCCCGTCGTCCCATGCTGGCTGCCAGCAAGTCTTGCACACGCCCTGGGCGGGCAGGATCCAGCTGGAAAAGCCTGGCTGTCTGGGGAAGAAGCAATAAATCTCGGGAAGCTGGAAAAGAGCAGTAAGGAGGAAACAGCAGAGCCTGCCGCGCCACCTCTTCTGTGCTAGCACACTGTGCCCTTTGGGGTGTGAATCCCAGGGTCAGCTTGCTGTGGGTTTGCAAAGGGGCAGGGGAGGTGGAGGAGGTGTCATTTGCCCTTGGGGGTTGTTTTCTTTGGGGGTTTTAGGGATGTGCCCATGGGAATTTAATTTTTATTTTTAAATAAAGGTGGAGGGAAGCTCAAGTACAGGGAGGAGGGAGACCCTCCATCCGCGTTAGGGGAATTGCAGGCTGGAGGGGTGGTGTTGTGGGAAGCATGTCTGAGAATAATGCAGCATGGGCGTTGCTGAAATTGCAGCTTTTACTATTGCTCTCATGGAAGCAGTCCCCAAAAATGTAAACTGAGGACTGTGAGATGTGTTTGCAATGAGCCTCTGAGACCTCACGCTCTGAAGAGCTGGGCAAGCAAAGAGAAATTCGGTAACCTGCACAGGGTGCTAGGTGCCTAGAGGAAAAAAGGGACATTTAGAAAATAAGGATATGCAACTTGGAGACCAGAAAAGTCCCCAGAGAAACTGGAGCCCCTAGATGCTATTGCAGTACAAAAGCAGAAGGCAGGGTTATCGTGACAAAGGGACGAGGCTTTCTCCTTGTTTTCTTTCCTTTGGAAAATGCCTTCGTTACATTCTGTGCTGCCTGGTGGTGGAAGGATATATGGTTTTCATGGAAAAAGTTACTCAGCATAGCCTAAATCCTGTTTTCATTAGTAAGTGAATGTCGTTTGCTCTTAAGAAACGCAGCTGCTGTTGGATTGAAACTTCCAGCCGAAGGTCCTTGGTGCTCTGTTTAAAAAAAAAAAAAAAAAAAAAAAAAGCTTTTCTTTCTGGGTTGTTCTCTTTAATGAAAAAAAAAGTTATTCTGCTGGAAGCCAGGGTTTCTATGGCAATCCAGTGATATTTTTTTTCTTTTCCTTGCTCTCCTTCCCCCCCATCTTGTTTCCTTCCCTGCCGAATTCCCAGCATGGCCAAGTTTCTCTCTGCATTCAGGGGACGGGGTGGACATGTCGGTGAGGGGATGTGTGCCGTTTCACACCTGACGCGCTGCTGTCCAAGTGTGCACACTTGGTGGTGCTGATTCCCAAAAACACTGCAGCGTTACAGCGAGACCCTTCCCCAGCTGAGCGGAAGGATGCTGCATGGCGCTGAGCTTATCGTGAACCTATCGCTTTTTGGGTTTGGTGGTTTGTTTTTTTGTTTATTTTTTGGAATGAAAACAAACCAAAACACCACACATGGCTACGATCTTTTCTTCAGCTCTCCCCGCCCCCACAAGAATCCCAGATCTTTCTTTGGGATCTTTTTTCCCCTGGGAGCCACAGCGAGATCCTTAAGGGGGGCACTGATGAGTTTGGGGACCCTCCCCATCTCCCAAGAGGAGAAGCAGACGTGGGCTCCATTATGTTCTTAAACAATGAACAAGCAGTGCCAGGCTGGATTTGGGGAACTTTCTGCCTTATTTGGAGCTGAGCTGGAGCGCTGGCTGGCTTTCGTGGCTTTTTTTTCTGTTGCGAGGGATGGGAGAACTGTGGGCTGCCCCGAGTGTGACAGGGCTGACAGAGCCCACAAGCGGGGAGGTTGCACTGGTTGCTGGGGCAGGAGCATTAAGGGTCATTACTTTGGAGGCAAAAGGAGAGAAGGGCTGGCAGAACCTCTCCTCCTCACCCTCCCAAATTGCCAGGTGGGGTTGGTGGGGATTTTTTGCTCTGGGAGCCACAAGGTCAGCTTGCCCTGGGCATTTTGCATGGATGGTGTGCGCTCGCCCGAGCTCCTGTGGCACCCCAATAAAAAAAAAAAAAAAAACTTGGCTGGGGTTTGCAGAAGTTAGCAAGGAAGAGAAACGCACGCTGACCTCAGGAGGAGCGGAGCTAGGCAAACACAGGGAGCCTTTTTTGGAAATCCCAGTCCACATGTGTTCACTTGGGCTTGCACAGCTGTAGACTTTGCACTTTTGCTCAACAGAATCTGTTTTTTTTATTATTTGTTTGTTTTTTTTTAATGTGACCTTCAGGCTCACACCTGACCCTGCTCAGACTCTCTTACAAAAAACTTTTGTAACTGCTTCTGTACTTTTCAGTAGTTATCTTCCCATTTCATGTGGGGGCTCTTTTTAAAAACAAATGGCTTGAAGGATTTAGGACGCTTGCATGGGCAGTTAAGCAGACGCTTCCAGCAATTCTTAGCCTTAAGAATTTCAGTCACTTTTTTTTTTAACCTGTGTTTTTATTTTTTCCCCCCTCTCTTTGATGGTTTTAAATGAAAGGGATGTCAGGGATAACACAGCGAGTTCTGCTGGCAGCCTGCTCCTGTCCCCCATTTCCATTCCCTGCCCTCTCCCCTAGAAGAGAAAACACTAAGGAAGCCGTTCATAACATTTTCCATTACCTGAACATAATGTACAAATTTTATTTTTTCCCCAGCTTTCTGGGGAAAGGAACAAGTCCCTTTGCCAAATGCTGCTGAGGACGGGCATTTCCCTGCCTGTCATCAAGTTTGATGGACTGGTTTATAAATCCCTGCGGGTATAGCTAGTTGTATCAGTTTTGCTTTTAAACAAAACCCACGACCCTGTTTGTTCATCGCAGATAAATGAAATCAGGTGGTAACAGCCTGTTGGGAGCAGAGGGTAATGAGGGCTGATCCTGATTTCTGTCGAAAATCCCCTGGGTTGCACACCTTGTGCTTCAGAGGTGAGACTGAGCCTTCCATGGTAGCCGAGTGATAAAACAGCTCCAGCAAGGAAACCACGGGCAGGAGCTGGGAGGCACTGTGCACCTGCTCGGGATGAGGGCTGCTCCTAATGCTGTGCAGGGCGTGTGAGTTGCGGGGCGTACGGCTCAAAGCTCCTGCACGAGAGGTTTGGCTGTGGGTAACGCGTGCTCCCTCTGCTTTCTCCCCAGCTGGCCGGAGGGATCATCCTGGGAGTGGCCCTGTGGCTTCGCCATGACACGCAGACCACCAGCATCCTCTACCTGCAGCTGGGGGACAAGCAGGCCCCCAACACCTTCTACGTCGGTGAGTAGCAGAAAGCAGAACTAAAAATACCCAACGTTTCCCCGATGTTCCCCTACTATGCGGGCCAAGGCCTTGATTAAATGCCAGCTGTGCCTGAAAGGTGGAACCTGAAGTTACGGCAGCTAAAAGTGCAGGGGGACCCTCCTTTCATCACTGGGTAGCGCCTTTTGTTGGTCTCTCCTGGGGAGAGGGTGCATGACTGGGGATCAGGGAGGCTTCTTGGAAGTGAGTCTCCTTTCATTTCCCAGCGGGACATGAAATCGCTGAAGGAGTGGCTGGCAGCGGAAAGGAAAACTTGGAGAGCTCGTGACTCATGTTCTCCAGGAGGGGAAGGTGGAATGTCTGGGTATGGTTGAGCGTGATCTTTATTAATTTGACAGCATGCTGGCTTGCGGGAAGATGAAACCCATATTTTGCCCTATTTTCCAGTGATCCCTGGTGGGCGAGGGCGAGTAGCTTTTGCAGGCTGTGGGGCAGGACTCAGGGTGCGAGCAGCCAGGAAGGGGTGAGGGCTGGTCCCTCCTGAGTTCCTTGGATAAGAGGCAGAGAGAGCACATACCTGTATGTCATAGGAAGGAGGAGGTTTGAGTCTTTTCCTTTCCACAAATGAAAATTGGTCCCAATGCTGTGCTTTTCCCCCATGGGGTTGAGGGGAGCATCCGTCCTGCGCAGTGGTGTTCCCTTATGCCTGAAAGATCAGTTACTTGCTGAGAAAAGATTTCTTTTAAAAAGATTTTTTTTACATATTTGGGAGCAGGAAGGCCAAAAACCACTCCTCACCAAAGGATGCTGGTGGGGTCAGTCAGGTGGACGGAACCCCTTCTAGCTTTGAGGATATAGGTGTAGAAAACACACAGAGCTGGACCCACCTAACCAATGTCCTTGTCTTGCCTGTAGCTGGAGTTACCTTCCTGGAAGGATTTCTCTGCAATTTGCTCTCCTTGCCCATCAAGCAGCATGCCTGAGCCCTTTTGCCCAGCTGCTCCTGCTGTAAGCAGCAGCAGGTTTTGTACGGCAGCTGCCTGCGCCCCCCTGCCTCATACCCAGAGCTGTATTTAGAGCATTTCCCCTTTGTATGTTTTAAACTTTAAAAAAAAAAAAAAAAAAAAGAGAGAGAGAGAGAAAGAAAAAAAGTTAAACTCCTTCCTTTCCAGGAACTGGTCCAAACATCTCCTTCCTTCTGAGGCCAAACTGATATGTCCCAAAACACATTTCTCCCAAAACCTGGGAGCATCCTTTGCTTTTCAACCCTTTTTTGTTTCGTTTTCGTCCTTGGCCATTGCTATTTAGATGGCAATGAGGAATGCACTGCAGGAGCAGGATGAGTCCCACCACCTCGCTGGCTTCCTGGTGCGTTGGACATCCCAGCCCCGAGGCTTTCTGTCTTTTTTAAGTTACACTCAGCAACAGCTCTGCCCAGATTCCTTCTGGCGGCTGTAATTTCCATGCAGTAATAATAGCAGAATATTTCTTTCAGCTGCTGCCTCTTCTAGCCAGCCCTCTTGAGCCTGAAGTCTGGGATTCCTTTTTTTCCTTTCTTTTCCTCCCCCCCCCCCACCCGACAACTGACACTCCCTGCAAAGAGGCGCACGCCCTCCTCTTTCTGTCCGCTGTCCAACATCCACATGCACACGATGTTCCCGCTTCGGGAACCTCTCTCTTAAGCCCAGGGCTGGCCTCTGGAGCTGTTTTTTTTTCCCCTTGCAAACTGCTTTTTGGTGCCTGGTGCATCCCAGGATCTGTCGGGAGGCTTTTAACGCCAGCCAGGCTGTGCTGTGGGACGGGGGAAGCAATAAAACCCTCAGAGGAGGCAAACGTGCACAGTGGGGTTTTGTACTTAGGGAGGGGGGAAGCGGCACTTTGCTGGCTCCTGGTTCTTCCTCTGTGTCCTTTCCCCCCCAACAAAAAAAAAAACAACAGTTAAAGCTGGTTTGTAAAGGCTGCTTCTCCCACGTGTGTGTTGGGGGAGAGGAAAAATAATTAATGTTGCATGCAGGATTGAACAGTGATGGGGAAATAGGAGGAAGGGGATGTGGGGAGAGAGGCAGAGGCCAGGGGCACAAGGCGCGATGCTTATCTGCCTCCAGCCTGCTGCAGGGCTTTGCCTCTGCCCAGAAGTAACCCGGGTTTTCACCACAGCCACCTCTCCTCCTCCAGCTCCCCAGCCCCGGCTGCAGAGCTTGCAGGGGTTTTTCCGGGGATTGCTCACGAGACATCTGATCCTGAGCACTTGTTGCAGCCTCTACTCATGGCATTCCCCATTTGGCCGGGGGAGCTCACGCCACAGCAAAAGGCACGTTAACTGCTTCGGTGCTTCCTGCTTATCCTTCTCCTCGGTTTGGTTGTAGTTGTAAATCCGAAGCCCATCCTGCCTCTCAGCCGTGGATATTGCTGCTTCTGAGCGTATGGAGGCTGTGAGACATGTTGATACCAGGTCAGAAACCATCATTCAAGATAGCTAGCAGTATGGATAAGTTGGATGCTGACAACTGCTTAACTGTTTCTTAGGTATCTATTCATCCACTGCGTAAAGTCCCATGATTTTTTATTATTTTTATTTTTAAAAGTGTGATGCAATGAGCTATGAGAGCCCCCGCCGCCAGATTGTCTCGCCGACCCAAAATAGGAAATCTGCATCCAGCTGCTAATAGCAAGGGATGGAGCAACACGACCCAGTGCTTTGATTATCTTATCCCTGGGAGCGGGGCCAAGCCGCGAGGAAGAGTGCCAAAACATCCAGATTTGGGGTGCGGTTTTCCATGTAGCTTTGGGGGTGGGAAGAGGGTCGGCTTTACTTCTGTTGTAGTTTTTCCCCCTGGCTTTTCACTTTGTTAGGAACTCCTTGGCTGGCTTGCGTCTTGTCCCCGGAGCACAGCAGCACCGGCGCTCCTTGGGAGGGGTGTGAGGATTCGGACAGGCACTCAATAACAGATTAAATTTGGACACGGAGGCTGTTGCTGTCACTCCCTTTCTCCGCCATCCTGCTGGGTATCGCTGCCTCAGTAGAAAGTTGAAAAGCGATGAATTATTTTTTTATATTTGGGGCTCTTTTCCCCTAGCAGCCAGGCTGATTAAGGTGGCAATTCCAGGTCTGGCTCCCAAGTAGCTGCACGTCTGCCCTTGAAGTCATCAGGATGTGATCCCCACCGCTGGTGAGCTTTAATGGGCATCCTCGTCCACAGCATTGCTTTTCACAAGTACCTTCAGGGGGTTGTGCAGGCCTCAGGGGGTCTGATGCTCGCGTTGAAGCATATTCAGCAGCATGCAGGAAGGGATCAGGACACATATCTGAGCTTCCCTGGGGTTTCCCGCTGTCCCTATGGCATGCAAGGATGCTCCTAACCATGGGTTCCAGATGTGGCCAGCAGTGCAGAGCATCCTGGCACGTGCAGAGCATCCTGGCACGTGCTGAGCAGTGTGAGCAGTACATCATCCAAACAGCATTGGCGAGGCGATCAGTGGGGTGCTGTGCTTTCTGCCCACAGCAGTGGCTTTTTTTCTTAATTACCCTTTTCAATTGGGCAAAATTTTAATTGGGCAAAAAGCAGCCATTTTCAGGGCTTCAGAGATGGGATTTTTGTTGCAGACGAATTCCCATCTTCATCCCCATCCCTCCAGAAACACTAGGCAGCTTGTAAAGTTGGCGCCAACGTACTACAGCAGGGGGTTAAACTCAACAGCAGACCTTGGGCTAAACTGCTCATGGAAGGACTACAAGAGCCCAAGAGTCCTATTTCTAGGTCCTTGTGCTCTTCTTCAAGGCCCAGTGTGTCAGTGGTTTACCGATGGAAGTGTGAGCCCTGGGCCGGCGTGCGCACTCGGAAGTGGAAACCAAGCACAGTGAGCAAAATGGGCAGTTGCAAAAATAACATGTATGTGGTTGTTTGGTTTTCTCCAGTAGAAGTACGTGCATTTTTTTGTCTCTTGGAAATAAGCCTATTTACAGCTAAGGACAATTTAATTATTTAATCCCCTAAAGAAAAGAAGACTGAAGTTTGCTGGTTCTAGATTTTCCTTTAATCACTGACAGATCAACTTCTTCAGTATTGAAGGAATTCTTTTTAAGGTAGTAGTTTTAGTGCAAAACACTTTGTCAATACTTCCTTTTAAGTATTTGGCTTATAACATTTATCTGACAGTAATTATAACACTGTTTCTGTATTTTTAGCGCAGAATTCAGTTTCTATTAAAAAAGCCACTTACATTTCCCCGTATCCCTTCATTGGGACCAGCTCCTGAGGATCATTTACTCTGCAAGCTAAAATTGGTTATGACTTGGGGCTGCTTCCCTGCTGGCTTTGTAAGTCTTTACTTAAAATTGGTGACAGTGAGTTATTTTGGGTTCAGACCTACCCAACTGCAAAACAACTTGTGTCATCACCTATTTGGGTTAGGTTCAGACAGGCAACCTTGTTGCCTCTAACATGCAGCCTATTCATGCTCCTCAGGCTTCTGAGGGTGCCAAAATAAAGAGCAGAAATGCAGGAGGGGTTGTCCAGGAGCGCAGAAGGATTTAGGTGAGCAAGCTTAGATGCCACTGAGTCCCTGAGGCTGGCAGCGTTGTCCCCTGTGGTGATGGTGGGAGAGTTAAGGTTACTCCAGCCATCGGTTGTTTCCACGGTTGGTCCTGAGCAGGGTCTGTAAAGGGAAGAGCTTTGGTTCCTGCTCAGAAGGGATCCCTGTTAGATCACCGGGGTGCACCAAAGACAGGTGAAGCTCAGAAACTCCTCAGTCCTTCAGATCCACGAGTAGTGATTCTCCTCCCTTGTCCCCTTCCATTGGCTCTGCCATGGGGACCTGTGTCAGCCATAATGTCTTGCTTTCCAGAGCTGCTTAAATGAGTTTTCCTGTGAAAAGCTGCCACATGTTTACTCATATGATGTCCACAGGACATCCTCCAGCAGATGTCCAGAGGTAGTCTAGTTTGGGGCAGCAGAGGATAGCTCTGGACCTTCGGTGCTGTTACCATTGGCCATCGCAGTGCCAGAGGCCTCCTGCCAGCTCGCACATGTGTGCCAATGTTTGGAAGCTGAAATCTCCATCTGACGCTTTCCGTGTAGGCAGAGCAGAAGAAATCTGGCTGTAGCACCTCTGTGGGATCACTTAGGGTATGGGTGTGCACGCATGTGGGCGCTGGTTTGGGTTTTCTCCACTCTTTCCCCTTTGCTTTTACAACGAAGGCATGACCTTCGCTTTCTTCCTGCGTTACTCTTCCTCACAAGGGCAGCGTGTACGTCCTTTCGTCTCCACATGTGTGCCACGCGGCCCCTGGAGAGCTTTCCATGCTTTGAGACAGTGGTGCTCCATCTGGAAGGCATTAGCAGCCATGGAGCAGCAGCATTTTTCTTAGGAGAGGGAGCAGAGGGGAAGGAGCTTCCCAGTTGTCACCAGCAAACCCTTTGCTTTTCCCTTCTTTTGCCCTGTTTTCAAGAAAGCGCTGTTGGTCCTGCTGGCACCATGAGACAGGGGTGAGCCTCCAGGGCTGGGAGGACCTGCTGGGCCAATTCCACGGGCAGCTGGACAAAAATGTGCGGGAGACCCACCCTCACGGGCTGCCACATGCGGCCATCCCTTTTCCACCTGGTTGTGGAGGGACTTCCCACTCCCTGCCCTCAGGCTGAAAGGAAGCAGGTCACAGCCAGGACTTTTTGGCTCTGGAGATGGTGTTCTTCCAGAATTGGTGCTGCAGGGTAGGAAGGAATCTCCTTCCCACCTCCAAATGATGGTGCCACATTCAGAATCTCCAGACGAGGCCCCACTGCAGCACTCCCTTTCTCCCTGGGAGGCTCGCAAAGCCCTTGCGTTCACGGAGTCCAGGAGCCGATCTGTCAGAGGATGAAGGCAAAAATCTCTTTTTCCCTCCCCACAAAGGCTTTGGGAGCCCTGGCCCTGAAGCTCCATGCAGGAGGAATGCCTCTGCTCTCTTCCCCCCTTCTCAAAGTGCATCCCCAGTGGGGGTGGCAAGGCTCGGAGAGCCGCGAGGGTTTCCCAGGAAGAATGGTGTGATGCTGGGGATATTTTTTGTTTGTTTTGTTTTGTTTTTGTTTTTTTTTTTTTATTTGCTTTTCTTTTGGAAACATTGCCATGGTGACCAGTGGGGGAAGAGACTGGCTTGCATTAGCTTAATGAGTTAAAGCTGGCGAGAGAGAGGAGGGAAATGGGGAGGGGGGGGTAGGTGGGAGTGAGGATGCTGTTTGAGAATGCCCCTGCCTGGAGCCACGCAGCCTCTTGTGCAAGGGGAGGGCTGGCTTGTGCTGACCCTCCTCGCTTCAGAGGGATTCTGCTGTGCTTCTTCCTCTTTTTATTTGTTTTTATTATTAATTCTTCTCTGTTTTTTCTATTATTTTTCTTCCTTCCCAGCAGGGACAGGACATGGGTTTTACAACCGTGTGAGTGCCAGCAATGTGGTTTTAACGCTGGGGCAAGCAGTGACTTTAACGCTGCCTTTTTCTATCCCATCCCTGCTCCCAGCACTGAGCATCCTGCTTTCTACCTGGCCTGGAGGCATCATCTCCACAAGATGGGACCTAAGCTGGCCTCTTAATTGCTTTTTTCTCCACCCAGCACCATCCAGAGAAAAGTGCTTGGTGGCTCAGTCCCATGTGTCTGAGGTTCAGGTGCTAAAGCTTGAGGAAGTCCCCACCACCCAAAGCAGCATGTGCTGGATGAGTTTTATTCTGCTGCTGCAGCTTTTTTTGTGATTTATGTTCTGATGCTCTGGAGTGGAGAGGTCATATTATGGCTGTGGTGCTGCTGCTTTGAATAAGATGGGACCCTGAATCTCTTGGTGGTGCCAAGGTGAAACCGAGTCTGGGTGGCCCCATTTCCTGAAGCTTTCCAGTTTTCCTCTCACAGGGAGATAACGGGGGACTCAGAGCCCTGGTTTGTGTGTGGCAGCTTCCTGCTGAGAGCAGTGCCTTGGGGTTCAAGTGGTGCTGTAGGGATGCTCGGGGCGGTGGGACCATGAACACCTCCAAGTGGTTCTCTGGAGTTCCCAGGGTGTATCGTGCTTCGCTCAGAGGGGACGGGATTGCTGCAGGCGTTTTGTATTTTATACCTCTCTGCTTTTATCCTTTGTTTATGATAAACAGCCTTTCTTGTTTTAAAAACCCTGCGGAAGCTGCCATGCAAATGCACAAGAAAGATGCGAAAGGCAGATGGAGGTTTGCTCAGGCACAGTTGTGCCAGCAGAGGCACAGGGCGCTGCTTCTGACCGAGGCATTAAACATTTCCATCCAGGACAGGCTCGCAGGAGTTAATCCGGTCTCTGACACTGCAGCAGTGAGGAGGCTCGGGCTGGGGAAGTCTGGCCTGACATTACAGAGGACAATGCCCCATTCAGGGTGGGCATGACAACTGTCTTGCTCACAGACACCCAAACCGCGCTGTCCATCATCACCACAGGCTGCCAGGAATGAAAGCGAGGATGTGTCAGGCTGCTTTCTGGGAAAGGGCTTGGTCATTCCGGGCTTTCTGTCAGATAGTGGTCCGCTGCCTGGTGACTCCCTCCATCCAGGCTGGAGGGAGAGATGGGCCACCAGCCCCTGTCCGTCGAGGGAAGGGACGGGTGTGGGAAAACACTCGCGACCCAAAGCATGTGGTTGGGTGTTTTGGTCGTATTTGTTGTTGTTGTTTTTTTTTTTTTCATATGCAGCATGGAAATGTTCATTGTGCAACACCGTATCGTTTGTGTATTTTGTGCTTGGTTTTGAATAAGCCCTGGAGCTGAGTCCCACTGTATTGCCTCCTCATAGGATCTGTTTGTCAGTGAGAAAAGGGGACACCATAAGGGCCATTTGTTTGTGCCCCACACTGAAGCTGGCTTTCATCCCAAAAACCAGACACATGCTCTGAGTGCTGGTCAGGAAGCAGAGTGTGGGACATGGGGCTGGTGGTGTGGTAGTTGTCCATCATGACCTTTAAATGAAGCACTGGAAGGAGCTGGTGGGTGTCTCTTACGCCCATGGGTGTGCACTGGCCGTTGGGTTCTCTGCAGCATTTCAGGTTCCAGCTGTGCTGCATCTGTCTGAAGCCAGGGTGGGCAGCACCAGTGGTGGCTGAGGTGACTTGTCCCCTTGCCCTCGGCCCAGCTTTGTCTGCTCTGTGCTGACCTCATGGGAGGAGAAGTCAGAAGCTGCTGCACTCAGGAATGAGCAAAATTGATTTTGCCAGAGACTTGTGAAGAAGACTCTTCCATGGAGCCACCCAGGGCTGTAAGATGGAAAAAGTTGATGCTGTTTGGGTTGGAAACCTAAAGCCTCAGCATCGCTGGCACAAGTTGAAGGTGTGAGGGCAGTAGCATATTGCAGTGATAGTAAGCCGACTTTTTTTTTTCTTTCTGAGAGACCACTGATCACACATCATTCTTCTCGAAACAGCAGTTTTGTTGCTTCCGAAAACCTCCATCAGGCTCTCTGGTGCTTGGCAGGCGTCCAGCAGCCGGCCTTCACTTTCCAGGATGCATTAATGCCTTCCCATCACCCGCAGCCCCTGCAGGGCCCCCTTTTCCCCCAGCCCGCTGCCTGTCTGCCTGCCTGCTGCAGCCAGTCCCTTCGTGGCCACCGTCACACACCTTGGCATCTCCGGCCCTTGGGAGAAAACCGCTTTGTTCCACCTCAGGCAGGTCCCCGCAGCTTTAGCTGCTGGCCTGGCCTTTCAAAAAAAACTCCCCAGGGGTTTCTCTTGCTCGTTTTTCCCTCTCCTCACACCTTCAAGCAAGGAGCTGTTGTCCTGTCCCTGCTTGGTGACCTTCAGGCAAGGCCCCCTGCCTGTTGGCTGTGTTTTGTTGATGCCAGGTGCCACCGAAGACCCCTTGATAGGCACCAGGAGGTGCCACTCATGCCTTTTTCCCCTTTCGCTTGCAGTATGCAGCAGCTTGCTGTGAGGATGTCGGTGTCACCGGCAGCGAGCACCGTCAGGTTTTGTGAAGAGGGACATCCTGCTGGGTCAGCTCGCCCCATTGTGCCGCGCTTCCCTTGCATCTGGCTTCCTCCCTCCTGCCTCCCACTAAATATAGCCGGGGGCATTGTGCGAGTGCCGGGCGGGTGAGAAGCGCTGTCCCCTCGCCTGGGGACAGGAGGGTCCCAGCAGTCAAGCTGTGCTAGTGGCGTTTCCCTTGCCAAGTGGGGTGGCTTTTGTTTTAAAAAGGGAAGGCTCGGGAGACGAAGTTGACCCTTCCTGAGCTTGCAATATCCGTTAAGGGGGGGTTAAATATGCTGGGGTTATTATCGTGTATCGGGTTTTTAGAGGAAGGTTTATCTTGGCTTAGCTCTGCTCTCACAGAACTCGGTTGTGTCATGCATGCCCGTTAGACTTTACACATAAATTATCAGATGATTGCTTAAAAGCTACAAAGATAAGAAAAACCTTGGGCACGATGGGCACATAAAAAGCAGTTTTGATCTTGTTTGTACTTTAGTTCTGATCCTAAGGGCTGACCGACTGATTAATAACTATAAACATGTTTAGACTCCTAGCAAAATAAAACACTTCGTTGAAGGGATGTCTCTCCCAAGCACTGGGAAGATTTGCTGTATTGCTGTTAGCTTTGAGATGCTTATATATTTATAAGCATAAATATAAAATATCTTCTTATTCAGATTTTGATTTTTTTCTCACTTTGGGTTAAAAATGACTGCGATCTTGCCTGATGTTGAATTATTTCTTTGATTATTTTTTGCACACATCAAGTTGCTTTGGAACAGAAAGTGGAATTCGCTTACAAAATAGTAGACCCACAATACTTGAGAATGTTAGTTAACTAAAAATACACTAAACATACAAGATACATGAGGAGAAAGCTGTGTTTTTTGGAAAAGGAGACAGTGTAACCGAACTGGTAGCATTGCATGGCTTGGGAGGGAAAGCGTTGTGGCTGTGTACCTGGGCTAAGCGCTTGGTTCCTGAGTGAAAATGGACTTTCGTTCCTCCGTTTTCTGAGCTCTCCCTGCCTGGTTTCCAAACCTTGAGTTAGTCGGGGAGCAAGCTGACGGTGCAAATTTAATAAGTTGAAATAAAAAAAATCTCTGTGGAAGAACCTTTGACAAACAAAGTCTAGATTATATTAACTGGGATGCTTAAGCAGCGCTTTTCCCTTGGTTTTGTGGCTTGTCCGTCTCTGAAAAGTTAGCAGGATAAATATTTGTCTGATGTTTAATCTAAACAAGCCATATGCCTTATTGTTTGTTTAAAAAGATACGTTAACTAATCATTTTTTATCTCCTCTGCTTAAATATTTAAAATAGGATGCCATGGGAACTCCAATAATGCAGCTTTCAGGACACTGTAAAGCCTTTGTCTTCCTTGCTACACCCTCTTCCTATCATTGATCGAGCTCTGTGTGTTTCCTGTGATTTTGGGGGTGGCTGCTTTTTCAAGTTTCAGTATTGCTACCTTCAAGTGCTTTGAGGTTTGACTGGTGTAAGTTGTGTGATTTGCGTTGGCGCCCAGACCAGCCATGAGGTCTTGGCTAGTGCAGAGGGAACACCTGTGGGCAAATTCACCCCAAATGAGCTTACTGATGGTGATAATGTTTATTTTAATGGGAGGAACAATAACAGTGGCCTGAAATAGGGTCTGAACTCAGGTAGTTGTGGACCACTTCCACCAGCCCATCTTGGTTCACACCTGGGGACACCAGCGTCAGCAGAAGAGTAGCAGAGCAGAAAGCAGGGTGAGACGCGGTGGCCTTTTCTGCTGCTGCCACATCCGCAGCTACCTCTGCTACTCTCAGGACTTAATTATGCATACCTGTAATTAGCTATGGAGCCAGCATGCCTGGCCCAGTGATGGGGTGCTTCTTTAGGAGGCTCTGCAGTAACGTCTGCCTCTTGTTCTCCCTTGCAGGAATCTACATACTGATTGCGGTTGGTGCTGTCATGATGTTCGTGGGCTTCCTGGGATGCTACGGCGCTATCCAGGAGTCTCAGTGCCTTCTGGGAACGGTAAGGGGCTTAGCACTGTGAGGGCACATGGCCACTGAACCACCTTTTTCTTACCCAACATCCCCTACAGCTTCCCATTTTGGTCTTGGTTTCAAGGCAGTCCGTGGGGAGTTCAACACTTGTATGGAGTCATCTAATATTTTTACCTGTTAGGGCTAGGAAACAGCAGAGATTTTCCACAATATCTTAGTGAGGGTGTTGAGGTAAATCTTGGGAAAACCATTACTGAAGCGCTACAGGCATCCTTGATGGCAGGCAGCAGCTTGGGATTCCTGGCACAGGATGAGCTTAATTGCACAAGCTGCAGCTACACCAAAAGCCTTGGCCTTGGGGGTGAGGGAGACCCAGTTATTTTTAGTAAGTTCTCGCACGTGGTTCGGGTTTAAACCAGATGCCAGGCTCCGTCACCATCACCAGGCTCTGCCAGCCTCAGGGAGAAGCTGGCTGGAAGTGGCCACATTCACGAGCCACCACGTGGGTATCCCCATTCTGCAGGCCCTGGGACAACCCTGTTTTAGGGCTTTCAGTGATTTATTTATTTTTTTAAATTTATTTTGATTTTTTCCTCTCCTCCTCCCGTAGCAGAGTTATATGCAGAAGAGGAGAGTGCTGGCACGTACATATCTGCTCTTGGACTGTTATTGAGGCATGTCAGAGTTTTTGGCACGTTGTGCTTGAGAAGGCAAGAAATAGCACCAAAAAATAAATAAATCAAAGGGATTAAAAAAATATATAAAATTTGGAGGGACTTTCCAGCACTTGGCTTTGTTGAACTGGAAGATTGTGGTCCAGTGACCTGTGGGTGTGGACTCATTTGGGACGGAGGGAACTGGAGCTTCTTGCTCTGCAGATTGCTTCACCTCTGGTTCCTTCTTTTTCCACATTGGCAAGAAGGAGGGGGGCTCTCGTCAGCTTTAATAAAGCGCTTTGGAATATCATTGGGTGAGAGCTGTGGCAAGAGTTTGCAGGCGTTACCATTGCTGCCGGGAATAGGAGGAGTCTGTGCGCAAATCCAACAGTGATAGTTGTAGCAAGGTCTGACAGCTTTGGATTGTCATTTTTGTTGTTGGTTTTGTTGGTTTTTTTTTTGTTAGCATGAGCTATTACAGACCCTGAATTACCCCTCGCTCCCTCTTGAAGTTGGAAAGAGGATTAGGAGGGCAGATGGCACGAGGTACCTGCAGCTCGGCAGGGGAACCGGCTGCTTCAGCTGCAGTTAGCAGCTCTAGCTGCTGCATGCTGCCCATCTTTGCTCACACCTTGGCTTGCCAAGGGGAGGCTGGAGGTGCCTCCTGATGACACTTTCTGCTGACCGAGGCTCCCTCCAGGCTCCAAGGACATTTCCAGGCAGCATCCTTAGGGTGCTCCCCAGGAGTGACCGGGACCACCTCCACGCACCTGCCCAAGAACAGCTCTGTGTTTCCATGGTGTAAAGCTGCATCTTCAACATTTTACATCCAGCTCGCAGAAGCATACTTGCAGAAAGATGGATCTCCAAATCTGGGGCGAACAAGCCAAACTTCACTAGAGGGTAACCACTGCAAGAGTGAGCCCTAGTGCTTAACCAGAGTATTACAGTGGCCTCATGCTTATGGTTTAGGGTGATGTGGGTCCCAGTCTCCCACGCGAGTTCCTGGGAAACCAGGGACAGATAAGTATTTAAATAGGAGTTGGTTGTTCTAGGACAAAGATGTTTGAAGTCCTTTCCTGCAGGCAGGTCAGGGGTCCTGTTCCCATTGTGCTGATATCCCTTTGCTCTTCATGAGAGTAAGGCCAGCTTGTAGCATTGTTCTGGAAACTCCTGTTTGCTCTGCTGTGGAAGAAAAGGTCCTGAATGTGCCTTAAACAGACACTGCCCAGAATCTGGGGCTGATTCCCACCCCATACTGTGATCTTATGTCCTCTCCTGGCTACATTCACCTCTTTTACGTGTTTATTTCCATGGGGCTTTTCTTAGGAAGAAGCCACTGAGCATGATGTGGTTGCAGAGGTAACGTGTGGAGCATACCTGCCCATGCCTTCCCACTTGGCTATGATGTATGGGCTCTACAGCATCCCATGTCCAGTCTATTGGACCTCCCATCACATTACTGGGATATGAACAGAAGGATGGAGGAAGGCTTGGGGTGGTGGCGGGGAGGAGGAGGAGTGTTGGGGTTGCGCTAACAGGGTGAGGCTGTGGGAAAACATCACTGCTAGTATTTATGCAAAAATCTGCAGTAGCCTTGCAGGGCTGAGAATGCCAAGAGAGCTGGCCATAAATCATACCCTGCAGCTCCTCAGCAGCCGAAATGTGCTTTTAACCCTGTGCTGGCAACTCCTTGTCCTGGAAGCATCTGTGGCAGAGCAGGAAGCTGGGCTGGATGTTCCTGCAGCCACGTCAGGAGGGGCAATTTGTCTTGTGGTGTGCAGGGTATCCTCATGCCTGCGGGTCCCTGTGTGGGAGAGGACTCTGATTGTCCCTTCTTGGCTGTACCGGTAGAAAGTTTGGGCACAGGGTGGCATCTGATGAGTTGTAGGAAAATGTGCTTGGGCAACGTGTGCGTATGAGAGACCTTGCTCTGGTCTCCCCCATCAGAAGTGCTGCTCTGCACCCCTACCTACCTTATCACTTCTTTTTCCTGTAGTCAAGTGTACTAAGCATCCCTCTCCTGATTTGTCTCCACAGTTCTTCACTTGCCTGGTGATCCTGTTCGCCTGCGAAGTTGCGGCTGGAATTTGGGGATTTGTCAACAAAGACCAAGTAAGACGACCCTAAAACCTGTGGTGTGAGGCTGGGAAGCTGGGGCGGGAGTGCACTGGGATCCCTCTGCTCTTACAGTCCCAGACTGAGTCCCGGGAGCTGGGATTTGCTGCGTGACCTGGGCAGGTCACTTAACTCCTCTTGGCTCGGCTGCTAACCTTTAAATGGGAGCACTTGATGGGAATGGCTGCCCCATGCTGTATGTGGTACGATGTCTGGGATAAAAATAACCCCATCTGGCTCGGGTCTCCTCCTTGCTGCCAGCCGCAGCAGGAGTGGATTCGTGTGTGAAGTTGAGGAGGAAAAGCTACCTGCACACCCGAGATGCCAAGGAGCAAAGCACAGACCTGGCCGTGTGAGAAGGAGGTGTCACCGAGTACCCAGGCTGAAACCAGCAGCTTTGCACCTCTCTTCCCGCTGCCTTCCCTACGTTCGCTCTCACATGTGCAAGATTTCGTCCAAAAACACCAAGCTGTCTGTGTGTGGGAACCGGGGCCATCCTGCAGCAAGCAGAGGGCTGGGCGTCCACCACTTGGTCAGTGCAGGCTTGGGGAAAGAAGGGGAGTTACTTCTGCTCACAGCTACGTTAGGCTCGGTGGTGGAGCAGCAAATGTGTTTACAAAGAAATGTAAGGCAGCTGTTGGAAGTAGGTGGTGGCCGGCTCAGCTTTCACTTGCATTTAGGACACAGATGACCAGCTCGGCTGTGAATGGAAACACCCTTGTAGTGATTCATGGGAGAGCATGACTTCACCAGCATAAACTCTTCCGTGGCTAACCGCATTACTATGCAGGCAGGGTGCTGTTCCCTAGCAACTTCGGTGAGCTAATTAACCTTTGCAGATGTTAGTTTGTGAATCCTGAGGAGCCCAAGATGTGCGATTGAAATGATGCAGAAAAACGAAGGCTGGGTAAGGAGGGAGCCTGTGGTTGTTCCTCTCCATGCCAGGGAGAAGGCACCTGGATATCAGAGCATAAAGCGGAGAAGTGTAGGATTTGCCAGTGTGAAAGGAATGACCTCAGCCACCTAAAATTAATTTTGCATTTTGAAATGAATGGTAGTAGTCAGTTGGCCCCCTCTGCCTTTTCAGCCGCGATGAATGGGCTGTTTGGACATCACTGCTAGCAAGGCAAGCAGCTTGCTGCTCCCCCAGCGTGGCTGAGGGCAGCTTATGAGCACCAGGGGCTAGGAGGGAAGTGCTGGGTGCTCCCAGCCACACAACGTCACTCTCGGGGACACCCAGTGGATAAGGTGGGAAGCCCCCTCGGGTTTACAGCCCTGGCCAATAGTCTGGGGGGACGGTCATCTCCCAATGGAGCAGGCAAAGGATTTTGTTACACAAAATGGCAGGCATTCTTTCCCTGATCCCGCCTTGTCAGAGCTGCTTTAGCTACAGAGTGAAAGGCGAGAAGTACTTTTGTTTTTGTTTTTGTTTTTTTTTTTTCCCTTTACCAGAATCAAATGGGTTTGATCACAGGGTATTGCCCTCCAAAGCAAACTTTTTTGAGCATGGAGAAATGCTGGGATAATTGATTTGAAATCACACTCCTTTTTGCTGCAGTCTCCTTTTTCGTGTGCTAATCCAGCGTGTGCTGCCAAGAGCAGATGTTCTGGAAAGCGTTTTCCATTTCATACTTTTTCATATTTTTCCTTTGCTTCTTTCACATGTCCTCCTTTCATCTCCCTCCGAAATTATTGGAAAGTGTTAGAGGAGAAGCCACAAGGTCAGCTTCTCTGAAAATCAGGGGTTTGGGGTTTTCTTGTTTGGTTGGTTTTGTTGGTTGGTTGGGTGTTGTTTTTTTGTTGTTGGTGGTGTTTTTTTTTTGTTTGCTTGTTTGTTTGTTTGTTTGTTTTTGGTATTGTGGAGTCTCGATTCCCCATGGGTGTCTGTGGTCTACCAGGCCAGGTGGCAGAGCTGGGGTATGGATGTGGCTTCTCATGCAAGCATTTACAGGATGGGGGTGTCCTGCTCTATGTAGGGACCCAGCAGGACTTTGCCACCCATCCAAAAGCATCAAAACCTCCAGATGCAAATGAGCCATGTAACTAGGCTTCAGTGTGTAATCTCTCCCAGTTTCTTCCTACCCCCTCTAAGCCAGACAGGTTGAGGTGCCCGTATCTACTGATATCCACCCTTTGCTTGCTTGGTTTCCATGCCTATGGTAGTTAAGAACAAGCCGTTTCTGAGTTCCTGGCAGTGCTAACAATCCACACAGTTTGAAGACTATCTCAGATCTCATGGTTCAACCTCCGTGGTTTGGCTGTCTTTGCCTGCTACAGAGAGATCGCAGAGCAGTGAAACAACATTGGGTGGAACCTGCTGACTGGTGAATGAGATTCTTAATGTTTGCTTTTTGTAGCATGCTGTGGCTGGAGGGAGTTGAGCCCTGTGAAAGACAAGCCTTTCTCCGCTCACCTGGGTGAATTAGCAGGGTCTGAACCTGTTAAAAACTTCTTGTCCACCTGCGAGTGCCATTTGAGGGAACCTGCCCTGTTCAGGCACATCCACTGTATGGGTTTCCTTATGCTCCTCTGGCTGAAAGGGACTTTTCGCGGTCTTTCCTAGATAGCCAAAGATGTGAAGCAGTTCTACGACCAAGCGTTCCAGCAGGCGCTCATGGCAGATTCGGACGCGAGCAACGGGAAGGCCGTAGTGAAGACCTTTCACGAAACGGTAAGATGTCGGAGGTCTTGCTGCATGCTCAGGTTAGGCCATACGTGGGCAGCCCAAGCTGGTGAACGGGGTCTGCAGTGCCTCGAATTGCATGCAGTTAACTTCTGCATGGGGTTTGTTGGGGTGTTAACTTCTGTATGGGGTTTGTCGGGGTGAGTGGCAAGGAGCGGCTGCCACTGTGCTTCAGATGCTCCTCCCCAGAGAGGAAGAGGAATTAAGTTGTCCTGGGGCGGGAAGTGAAGACAGCACTGAATTTGTAATTCTTAGGAGTGAACTGGGTGCTGGGTTTTTGCTGCCTGCCTTCTGAGCTCTGTGCAAAAATTCTCCTTGGCATAGGAATTTCTTGCAGCCAGAGGAAATGAGAACATGGGAGGAAGGAGAAGGAAGCGGGGTCAGGAAAACGAATAGGAAAATCAGGGTCTAAAGCATATAATGCTTCATTTAGGTCTTAGCCTGTTAGAGGTAGCTCTTCTTAGGGGTCAGGTAAGAGAGTTCCACCCTCTTAAATATTTTGTCCTTAGCACTGTGCTAGGAAGTCTGTGCTGAGCTTTAATGAAGTTGTTTTTGATCCACCTCAGCACTCCAGATTAAGTAAAACTCAGTGGAAGACAAATGCTGCTCTGAGGAATAATTTGAGACCTCCTCTGCTCAGCAGGAGGCAAACCTCTGGAGGGACTCGTGTTCATTCTCCTCCAGGATACCATACCTGATGTGTCTGGGATCAGTGCAGGAAGCAGCTGCATTGCATGTAAAGAAAAAAATGAAATTGGAAAGTTGTTTCTTCCCCCTCCCCTTCTTTTTCCCCATCCAAGGTGCCTCTTAAGTTTTAAGTGGCTTTTGGAGGTGTTTAATGGCAGGGAGAGCATTGCAAGAGAGCGTGTGCTGTCTGCTAACCTGTTGGTTTGTGGTTTTTCTTTCCTCTTTGTAGCTGGATTGCTGTGGTCCTGATAATGCAATAGGAACTCTCCCTGCACTGTGGAGAGAGGACCTCTGCCCAAAGGCCATACAGAAAGTCTTTGTTCAGGTAGGCTTGGCTGCTCTTCCCCTGGCACATCTCCTGCAAGGGAGCTTGGCTGCCAGGGAACTTTGGGGATTTATTCAGGATTTGGATACCGGGTAGAGATTTCATTTATCTGGGGATTGTGTAGAGGGCTGTTGGAGGTTCCTGTCAATGCTCCCCTTGCTGTTTCTGCTTGAGGGGCTTACAGAGGGCTGATGTTCCGTGGGAAGTCCTAGAGCCAAGGCCTGGCATGAGCCTGGAAGCATGAGTGGGACCTGGGGGAAAGCAGGAACCTTGGACCTGCCTTTTTGGATGCCCCGGGGGGTGTGGGAGGAAAGCAGGTCTGTGACCACGGTGTTTCTCTGCTTCAGAACTTGAGCTGCCACAAAAAGATTGACGAGCTCTTCTCTGGAAAGCTGTACCTGATCGGTATTGCTGCCATCGTGGTCGCCGTGATCATGGTAAGCGTTGCAGCAGGAAGGAATTGGCTATCCAGGACTCAGTGGTATTGGTGATCTGATATCAAAATGGCCTGATCCCTGGAAAAAAAAAAAAAAAAGTCAGCAGCAAAGATGTATCATCTCTGCTTTTATTTCCGGCATGAGAGTGTTTAGGTGGAGAGGAGGCTGGGGGAAGAGCGGAGGCCGTGAGGTTGTCCTAATCCCTAACGTGAAGGAGGGGGGAGCTCCCACGTTTTACAGGTCAGCACGTCACCAGTGGCCTTCTGTCTCCTGACAGATCTTCGAAATGATCCTGAGCATGGTACTGTGCTGCGGCATAAGGAACAGCTCTGTCTACTGAGACTTGAGAGACGGTGAGGGGAAGGGGGGAGCAGGGCAGACGGCGCTGGAGGGGACCCCAAGTGCCACCAAGTGACCAGGAGACATTTCAACAAAAGACAAAGAAACCTATGTATATAAATACTTCCAATATTACCATACAGTACTTATCATTTTTCTTTTGAAGTACTTTTTGTTTTTTAATAAATAAAACTTTCCCATATCCTTGTGGCTGAGTTAGTTACACATCAGTTTTGTGTGATAGGGAAAGCTGCTGTAGCAGGAGATCTAGTCCTTCCTCCCCTTTCCCCACCCCAAAAAAATCAGAAATATCGTTGGTGGAAGATGTACAGAGGGGAAGGCTGCAGCCTGTTCTCAGAAATCTTTGCCTTGGTTTTTACTCTTTTTCAGCACGGACTGTTTTTTTTTTTTTAATATACATATATATATATGTATATACATATATAAAATTTGATGACGAAGCAGGATTTAGCATTTTTTGTTCATTTGTTCTCTTTTCCCACCATCACCCTGATTCCCTGGCTTTTCCAAGCCTGGGAGAGAGGAGAGGAAGCAGCCCCAGTTGTCTTGGTGTGATGTTTCCCAGGGGAGATAGAGGTGGATTGCTCCTATCGGACCTGTTTGCAATACTAAATAAACTCTTAACAGAAGTCACAATTTTTGCATTCTCTGAAGAGTGCAGATTTTTTGCGCTTTTTTTTTTCCCCTGGGGGTTATAACTTTATAAATTGGCTCATTTCCACCTATTCATAACATTAAGGGTCAGTTGCTGGGGGTGAATTTTAGTCACAATTTTTCAAATATAATCACCTGAAAACAAAGTCACTTTTTTTTTTAACCTTGTTAAATGTTTCTTTATAGACATAATATTTTGGGAGAGACTAGTGTTGTACAAAGTTCCCACTGTTAAGCTGATGCCTAGATACAAATGATATTAGGGGGAAAAAAAAAAAAAAGAAAAAAAAATGGAAGAAAAGTCCTTAACCTTAACAATCCTACATTTACATATTGCAGGATGACTTTGGGGGATTTCCAGCTGTATACATACATGTTTAAATTTCATCTTTACATCACTCTTCTATTCAGTGAAATTTTCCCTGCTTAAAGCATATCATCACACACTGTAACATTGCTGGGAAAATTTCATAACTTGATTTTGAAAAAAAAAATTGCTTATTTCTTAAGACTTTCCATTTCCAGTGACAATAACAGCAGGAGATGAGCTTATCAAAGCAAGGGCATTCAGGATTTAAGATTGTACCAGTTGAAACGCTTTTTTGTGCCCTGGTAAGCTTCGATTGCCAATTATGTGTACGTGGCCTCTGTTGTATGCCACTCTGTTACTGTGTACATAAGAAGGGAAGAGTGACCCAGGATCTATGTAATAAAAATCAGAGTGTCTCTAAAAAGATGATCTATGTGTATAGTTCTATAGATATATATTTTTAAGCAAAGCCTTTTCCTTAGCCGGAGGGGTACTTGAGCTGGAAATGCTAGCATCTCTCAGCTCTTTGCCATGTTGAAGCAGGGGAGGGGAGGAGTTAAAACCTGCGATCACCTTCCTCACTTCAGGAATATTTCCGTTTCTTAAAGCATTTCACTTTCCCCCTCACCTTCAAGTTGCAATTAAGAGCTCCAACTCGGACAGGGAGAGAGACCCGGGACTATTATGAACTAGCACCTTGTCCATGGCATGTGGGTGCCATGGCCTCTGCCAAAAGGGGACAGGAGATTACTGCACTGAGGCGAGCCGATCTGTGCAGAGGCTTTTCTCCCCTTCCACTCAGCCCTTTTCTGTCCCTACCTTTTAGTATATAGGGCCTTCTAAAAAGTCTATATAGGGGTATATATATGAAATTGTGCTAGGTAAGAGGAGGAAGTGCTTCAACACATCTTTGGTTTGAGTGGGTTGGAGAAAAAATTCAGCCTTAGAAACAGCCTTAAAAGCAACACTGCCCTGAATGTCCACTTTGTGCACATGGAGAATGAGACTTGGTTTGGCAATAGGTAATCCCTTCCCCTGCTCCTCAGCATAGCTCCTTCAGGTCATCTACTCTGTTATGTGGCTATATGTATATGCATCAACCAAGCATGTGTGTTTACATATATATGCATCAGGATTGTTAGCATACAGAATGGATGTGTAACTTGCCGCCTTTTTTGTTGACTGTTGATAAATGTGTATAAATATGCCATTAAGCATTTCAATTCTGTTTTCTTTCCTTATACCGTATTTTTGATATTGTTCAGTATTCAGTTGATGCTGCGTAAGTAGCTGAAGCTCTGTTTGAAGACTGACTGGGTCTTCCCTGCAGAGGACTCAGTGCAGATCAGGCACGTCCTTGAATGTTGTAGGTTTGGGGGTCTGCATTGTCCTGTGCAGGATCAACTGGGAGAAAAGTGGTGCTTGGAGAGGGAGCTGGGGCTGTGGGAGGAAGAGCAGAGTGTTTGCTCAGACCATGTGCCACGCTGGCTGCCATTTGCTCTTTGGCTCCTTTCAGAGGAGAGCTCCTGTGCCACCTCCTGTCCCTGTGGATGCAGGAACCAGAGCTGGACAGGAGGGAAGCGGCCAGGGCTGTGAATGTCCTGGGGAGATCTGAAGGAGTTCTGCAGGGAGACAGTAATGCTTGCTTTGGAATTCAGCTGAGGGTCCCCATTTTTGACTGCATAGTCAGTCCCCAAACGGATGATAGATGGAATTGAGGGCTGTAAATACAAACCTTCCCTCTCCAAGGAAGCATATTGCTGGAGCAAGTGGCAGCTGAGAAAATGGCTGCAAGCCTGAGCAGGGAGAAGAGAGGCAGGTGGGGAGAAGCAGAGTGAACTTTCCAGGTCTAAGTTCAAAGACCACATGGAAAGGTCAAACAGAGCCACTGACAGCTTAACTGAATACTTGGGATTTTTTCATACTGTGGAGCATGCCACAAAGCAGTGTGTTTAACTTCTTTCTGCCTTTTTTTTTTAAAGAAACAAAACAAAAATCAATTTAATAAACGTTTCTCATCGTGTGCATAGTGTGATGAAATGCTGCAATTTTACAAACAGTTAACCTTAACACCAGGATGCTTTGTGAACCAGGCTTCAGCAGCATGGGTTTTTCCAGCCTCGGTGAGGGGGGGTGGCAGGCTGGGGACGCATCCAGAATGGTGCTGAGGGACAGCAGAGAGGTTGCTTACCAGCAGCGGTGGCTGCTGCAATTGTGCCCCCCTCAATGGAAGGGGGGCACAGCTGTGGGGGAGCTAATGCGTATTGCAAAATGGGGTGACTGTGTTGAAATTCAGGGGAGAGGCTGTGGTGGCAGTACTGGGCATGCCCAAGGGGCTTCTAAAGTGACCGAAAATAGCCCAAAATGCCCTCAGCTGCCATCCAGCCAGGGTCTGGGCTGTTTTTGTGGCTGGTCTGGTAAGGCCACCGATGCTGCTGCCGCCTGCCCCTCCGCACCATCAGGAGAGAGCCCTGCTGAGAGCGAGGGAGGAGGCCGAGTGCTGTGATCCCACACCCGCCTTTCCTTCTTGCTGTGTCTTGGACTTCTCACTGCGTTTGAAGCACGGCTGTCCCCGACAGCCCCCGGCCATTGCCCGTGCAGAGAGGGAGGGAGAGTGATGTTCAGCTGCTGCGAAGGAAGGCAAGCCCTGCTCCCTGCTCCTGGCAGCTGTGCCTGTGCTACAAGATCATACCCATCTGTTGTTCTTTCACTTGTTTACCTGAATGTTAATGGAGTCGGACATAATGACTTCTGGAAAGAAAGAAAAAAAAAAGAGATATTTAAAAACAATAATAATAAAAGAAACAAAGCAAAACCTTCCCTTGTAAGTCGATTTTTTAATGATGTGTTGTCAGATCTTGTTTCTTTCCATCGCGTACAGATTTCTGCCATGTCTTCCAAGGGAACAGGGTTGTCTTGCTCTTGTGTCAAAGCAGAATTCAGGCTGCTTTAGGGAATGCAGTCCTTAGCTGACCTTCTAGGTGGTTTCCCATGAATATGATGCTCTTCGCTTCATGCCTTAGAACATTTGGATTGTGGTGCTGTGTTGTTGCTCCAGATGGGTATGAAATTATTCTTACCTCTTCGGAGCTAAGATTAAGCTGATGTGAGTCACTGTCAGACTCAGGCTAGTGTTCAACAGGAAGAAAAGCGATAGTGGAAACAAACTGGCAAAGCACAGCGCATATTTGGCATGCAGGCTGTGTGCCTTGGGACATCAGCCTGGAAGCATAGCTAGAATCTTAACCTTCCCCAGCTAAATGCTGTACCCTGTTTGCACCTCAGGTTTGACTATTAACACTCGTGCTCAGAGCCAGATGAGTTGTATGTGCTGTTGGAGCTGAGATGCTGAGAGGGAAATGGGCAAACCAGGCCCTTTCAAGGTGCTGTTAAGTGAAGACACTGGTTGTGATTGGAGAACAGCAGTCCTGCTGCATAGGAGCATGTGAGGCTGCACAGATAAACCACTGCGAGGGGAAGGGGTTGGTGGAAAGCCTGCTGCCCAGTTGTTCTCATATTACACCAACAGCCATGGCTTAGGCTTTTTTTGGAAAAATGTTTCTTGTCCAGAGGATTGAAGGACTTAGAAAAGCAGGGCCAAGAGCTTCAGCTTCCTAGGAATATTACCATGGATTTTATTTTTTTTTTCAAATAAGAATTTATGCAAACAAAAAAATGCAAGTGTGATTTTTTTCTTAGCTATACCGATTTGGGCTTTTCCCAGTGGAATTCTTTTCTTTCACCCACCACTCCTAGGTGTTTAAAAAAAAAAAAAAACTTTCTAGAGTATTTCTCATGAGAGGTTTTGGAGATGTTTTTGCTTTGGCCAGCTCTATTTCCTAAGCCTATTCTGGGCTGTTTGTGTTGTAAGTAGCAACGTGCCTAATTGTTTCCTACTAAGACAACTGGGACTAACAGCAAAGGTATAAATTGCTGATGTCCATTCTGTACTTAGATGTTGTCTAAGCTCTAAGTATGTTTTGCTATACTCCCACGGGGGAGGAGGAAAAAAAAAAAAAAAACAGCCAGCTCTCTCATACGAGAGCTGTTTACAGCAGAGATTGCTGCAGGGGAAAGCACCCTCCCTGTTCTCCAGCTGCCAGCTCCACTTGCCTGGCTCAGTGATGAAGGATGTGCTAGTTGCTATGCTCAGATTCCTGCTCTGAACCACAGTTGCCTTTGCTGGGCATCTGAAGGTGCTGAAGGGGAGAGGCAAACATAATTAACTACATGACTAGCGCTTGATTAAGTGATAAGCACAGGCTAGAATCCCAAAATCCTGTACATACTGAAACAAAGTAAAGGTGCAGTGTTAATTTGTGTATTTTTTGTGTGACCACTCCTCGGTTTCAGCCTGGGGAGCATTGTGCTATCCTGCACAGGGCATGAGCTCAGCAGGAGGGCGGATGCGTAAAGATGCACTCTTGGTGCAAACATTTCAGCCAACCTCTGGCAGCTTGTCTGATGCAAGCAGCCCGATGCTTTCCCTTCAGAGAGTCCAGGGAACTGAAGCAGAAAGAAAACACCATCCAGCTGCTAAAAATGCTAAAAAAGCGCCCACATTTTCACACTTGCAAATACAATACAGTGGGCATATAACTTTGCAACCAGGCATGCAAAGGTGGATTGCTTGGCATTTCTCCACTGGGTTTACATTATTAACCAGCTCAAGTGCCAGTGGTTGCAAGTAACATTTCTAATTAGAGTTTAATCACACCTTTTTTTTTTTTTTTCCTTTTTTGTGTGTTTCTTGGCCTGCTTCGCTGGTGCATTCCCTCATGTTCAAACACAGCTTTGCTAAGCTCTGAAAAGATGTTGGTGTTAGGCCAAGTGAGAGTGTTCGTGTACATACAACACCCTGCCTGCAGGCTGCAAGTCAACTGGTAAGACTCCCTCCAGCAAGGTTTAGGGGTGTTAAATGCAAAGCCCTGTGTCAGCTACAATGCAGTGTCAGTTAATGAGTTCCTACAGGCCATGTTCTAACAGAAGGTCTGAGGATTTTTAGAGTTTTAAGAGGTTTTTCCAAAATGTTTACTTCAAGGCCCTCAGCTGCTACGAATGACCTCTTTCAGCTCTTCTCTTCTGCTGTTAGCATCAGGCATGCTGTGGCAAATGATAGAAAAAAGACTCAAGATTTAGAAGGGTTTTTTAGTAAAAATATTCTGTAGCTAAATCAAAATGAACAGTGGCTCCCAACTGCATTTGTTTCTTTTTAAAATTTGAAATAATTGCAGAAAGCATTAACTTTGCAGGACTTCACTTCCCGCTCATGCATGCAGTGTCTCTAGCAGGAAAGCGTTTCACATTCTCCCTACAGGTAGGCAATAACTTTGTTATTGTGAAGAATCAGGTTGATACAGACCTTCATGATCTGCCCTCATTAAGAAAACTCCTTTCCACAGGAACTGGTTTTATGTAGTTATCTTAGGGGGAAAAAAAGCACCAACATGGATAAACAGCACTGGACTAAATCCAAACTGCCTGTAGGTGGGCCAAGACCAAAGGAAAGTGCAAGGTAAAAGAGGTAAGCAAAGTTCTATGTAGGAGAGAAGCAGTGTCAAGCACTCACCCCACAGCATTTTGAGGCTATTTATAGGCTTTTCTTCCCTCTGCTTTTACCCGTTCTGGCTTGGTGCAACTGCATTCTCCTGGCAGAGGAGCATGTGGTGTTCACTACTCTGCTTTTGATTTTTGCCTACAGGAAAATGCTCCTTTCCTTCCCCACTTCCCCTCAGGAACTCCAGCATCAGCTGAGCATGGCCACACCAGGCTTCCACCCTCATTCTGGGTGCATGTGATGGAGAAAATGCATCTGATTGCTCTGTCTGGCCTGCAGTGCCTGCTGGGGAATCGCCTGCCAGTTTCCTACAGCCCCAAGGAGAGGGGCAGACAGTCTCTGCCAGACACCCACCCCAGTCTCTACGCACAGAAGCAGCAGAAGCCTTTAGTGCATGGGCTGGGGCCAGAGCCTGCCGGTGAGCAGCAGAAACAGTTACCGGATAGAGGCCAATGACAGATTTATTTGCAAGAAAGGAGCACGAGGCTCCCAGTGCTGGGGCTGAGGATGGTTTGCATTTTCACACACAACTCCCCCACAGGGGGATGCGCTGGCTTCCTGCAGAGGCATGGGGCCATCTCTGCAGAGGAGTCCATGTACTGGGCATGGTGTGCTTGCTTGGATGATGGCCCGTGCTGCTGCTCAGATCTGCATCCCAGCCTCCCCACCCCTCTTCAAGCCACCTTAGTTCACACTGGCAAGGGGGAAACGCTTTACCATCTGTTCATCTTCAGTCTGACTCATTATTTTTATTTCAGCTGTCGCCAAGCAATAGCGAAAATCCCAACACACCAGCATAACCACCGGTGCAAACTGTCTTGTTCTCAGTCAGCAGAGAAAAAAGCAGCTCAACCCTGGCTCTCTGCAGTGTCTGATACTCATATTCTGCAAAAAGACAGGAAGGAGAAAAAGGGTACAGACAGCTTCTGAAGTAACCTTGGCCATCAACAGTATCCTGGCAAAAAAAAAAAAAAAAAAAATCCATGTCATACATTGCTTGTCTCCACCTTACAAAAACAGGGCATGCCACCACTTACTGCACATCTTTTTCTTGCCTATTCCTCATTACCCTCCGAGTCTAGCTGCTGGTGCACCCCAACACCCCAGACCACATTACACAGCAGTGGTAGCCTTCATCCATGGTTTATGCTTGGCTTCCCTGTCCAATGTCTTCCTGTGCCTGCTTACTGCCCTCTTCGTATCTGTTCCTGCTCACCTGCCAGAGGACTCTGTTTTCCTCTCATCCTCCCTCCAGCCAGGAACCTATTTGTACCTCTGTGCTTATACTATATATGTATATACATTTAAGGAAAGGCTCACCAAATGGGGAAACACCTCTAGAGCTGCTGTTTTAAAACTACAGTACAGCTCCAGGCAGACGCAAGACATTTTGTGCTAATCTTGCTATTGCTGCCAAATGTATTCCAAAAGGCAGCCTACATTTCATAAATTACTGTAGTTAGCAACACTCCAGAAGGCAAAAGGACATATTTTAAAACTGACAATGCAAATGAAGTGGCTGCAGTTTACATTATGGATGACTCACAGTGAGGCCCCTCTTAAAGGGATTTGGTGAGCTTGTCTCAGACACAGACACAGCATCACCTTTAGCACATCCATCTGCAAATAAACCGGAGATGCAACAGGGTATAGATGACTTTTGGGGGGGGGGGGGGGGGGACACAGCAACATCAGGTGAGGTGAAGTTGCACAATCATTTGGTTTTTTTTGCTGCAAAATGATGGTACAGATGACGGGCTTTGTTTATAAACAAGACTTACTGCAAATCAAAACTTTGCATGTTGATCTCTCAGAGTAGGGTGAGCTGCTGACGCAAAGCCTTCAGAAGCTCATCCCCTCTGCAGTCATTATTTAATTCGGGCATTAATTTAATTCCATTTAATGATGAAGTCCCAGGGACATGCAATGTAGAATGAGACTGGGACCCGGGGAACGGGTGGGGATGAGCCCTGCAAGCTGCTGTAGCACAGCTTAGGGTAAACAAGCTAAGTATTAAAGCCACTTGGGAAGTATATTTCCACTGTAAAAGTAAACTTTTAGCTGAACGAAGGGGAAAAAAAATCAGGCAGTGTTGGCCAACACCAATAAAACATTTTCAGGCAGAATTCCACTTCTCAACGCACACACAAAAAATGTTTTCTGGGACAGAAAATGGAAACTTGTTTCTGGCTGGACACTGGTTTTACGCCCCTAGTGACTTGGGGTTTTCCGGATAGAAAATACAAATAATAAAAAAATAAAGCCTGCACTTCCTCTGAAATTCACACTGTTGCCAAGCCCTAGTGTTCTGATGAGGAAAAAAAAGCTCTGTTTGATGTGTTCTTTTCACACTTTTTCGCGGCTGCCCCCTTGCCGTGCAGCACAGCGCCGGAGCCACAGCCGCCATTTCGCAGCCCCCACGGCCACGGGGCAGGGGGATGCCCCACAGCCAACCCCGTGCGGCGCCAGCGGCTCCCTATTTCCTCACAGAGTACAAAATGGCGGGCGGCGCCCGGCGCGGTGCACTCTGGGAGCTGTAGTCCTGTCGTGCCGCGGCGCGGGCGGAGCGAGTCGGCGAAGTTTTTGCTCGGGCGCGGGCCCGCAAAATGTCCCCCAGCGCGGACAACACGGGAGACTACAACTCCCAGGATTGAAAAGGAGCGAGGCGGTGAGGAGAGGGGAAGCTCCCTCCCGCTTCCCGCCGCTTTGCCTGCTGGGATTTGTAGTCTCAGCTCCGCGGGCTGCAGCGCTGCTTCGGATCGAAAGGACTCAATGTCCCAGCGCGCCCCGCGCCAGGGCCGGGGCCGCGGCCTGGAGGAGAGGGCCGGCGCTGTGAGGAGGCGGTGGCGGGCCTGTGGTGCTGGGGGTATGGAGTGCTTCCACCCCCGTAGGGGCCTGCGAGCCCCCTGGAGCGAGGCCGGGATGGCAGAGCCCGACCGGGAGCTTGCCAGGCAGGGAGCCGCCGTCCTGCCCGAGCCGTGCTGCCTTGGCACCGCCGCAGCGAGCCTGTGAGTCCGTCGGGCGTGCTGCGAGGGGCAGCGTGCTGGCAGGGTTTGCGCAGAACTCGCCTTTCGGGGTACCTGTCCGTGGGAAGGTGCCCGGTTCGCGGCCGTGACTCGCACCGCCGCCTGGAACCGGCCGTTTTAGCCAGTAAAACTTTTTAATGCCTCTCTGGAGTCCTTGCTATTTCTTCTGTCTGTTTTAAAACCAAATGTAAGGATGAAGGGATTTCAGGTGGCGTTTAGGGGTTACACTGAGGGACGTGTTTCCAAAAGCAGCCGTTAATCCCTTTGCCAGAGACAGCTAGGCCTTACACAGATCACGGCACTCCGGCTCTCAAATTTTTTTAGACCTTTCTCCATATTTTAATGCTTCGTGCCAGTCCATCCCTGATTGCGAATATGGCCTTTCCTTGAAGACATCCCTGTGGTATCCTTCGTCTCTTTTCCTGCAGTATTTATTACCTGCAATGCATGACTAGCAGTTTGATATTTTCTCGGCTTTATTTAACACAGTTCATTTACTAATTGTTTACTGCACCTATAAATTCCAGTTTTATTTTTTAAAAGCCCCTCTTCTGCTCTACAGAAGAAGGCTTGGCAATGTGCATGTGGAGACTGAGTAAATACAGCGCTGCCTGCCTTATTAGGTTGTGTTGTTCTTTTGCTAAAATCCAGGAATATTTGCACTCTTTTATGCTAGCTTGATTTTGTGTCGGATTTGGAACTTGGTTCTGCAGCTCTGGATGATTCAGGGAGAAGGAATTATTTTCAAAACTCATTTTAAAGCTACATTTCCAGTATCTTGATGGAAATGTTTGTTTTCTAGGATGGAAGTTCTGAGATCTTTGGTGGCTTTAACTGACCCTCAGGAGGGGAAGCTGGCTCAGTCTCAAGAGAAAGTGAGTGACCAACAGACTCCCTAGGTCTGTTTACTGCATCGTTTAAGAAGAACCGATAATTACACAGCTCAGTTTAATCTAATAATGTATGAGAACTATTTCCATAATTCACATTTCTTGGAGCTGAACCGAGGTGTGGGTTTGCCAGCTCTGTTTCTCATTGCTTAGCAATTGGTGGTGTGATCATCGGCCTTCCTGGTTCTTCAGGGTTTCCTTTGAGCAGGTGGCAGAGTGATTTAGCCTGTACTGGAACTCAGGCTGCAGATCTTGGTGTCTTTTTATTGACTGAACGGCTGACTCTTGCTGACCCTTGGTTACACCCTCCCCTTGTTTCCAGTGTGCTAGTGCAAGTATGGCGTCTGCAATTAGTTTTCTTAATTCAGTGGTATTCGTTTCTCAAGCTAGATTACCATGTGATTGCAGGAATCTAGTAATAACATGAGAGTTTAAAGCCAAAGAGGGAGCGGAGCTTTTACTTTGTTGAAAGCCATTGCAAAACTGTAGCAATGGCTTTAAACTGACAACTATAGTGACACTCTACCGGCTTCTCTGCCGCAGACCTCAATCAGCAGTAGTGCTGTTCATAATAAGCACGACATGATTACTGGGGCAAGAGGTAAACTGGCAATAAAGGATTGCAATGGCTAAAAGAAAATGTAAGAGATGTAAGAGATTAGGAGGTGTTTCTGTGGATTTATGCAGTATGAGAAATGCAGGGTGTGATTTAGAGAGGTCACTTCTGTTCAATGGAAGATATGTGAGACTGTTACAGGGTAATCAGATTTGCTCTTCATGTACATCTCTTAGTAATTGGTCCTGCTGTAACCTTTAATGAAATATGGTGTGCAATGCTATTTTTGCTTACTTTGTATTCTTGTACCTACTCTTGTGCACATCTTTAATATTAAGGTGCATTCATTCCATAAATAATGTCTTTATTTCAAGCAAAAGTGCTTAGGAATCCCTGAAGTACAGCTGCTTGTGATATTGTAATAACAATTATTTTGTATGGCCTAGAATGATAGTCATACATGTGATTCTCATTTCACAGTTGTATTTTCATGCTCCTCTGTATTCTAGGTATTAAAGTTGCTGGGCGTTTGGCAGACCGTATTTGCAGCCATTCCATCAAAGCCCTCGGTGGAGCGATAGCCCAAGATGGGAGATCAGGATGCTGGTGAACCCTTCCTGGGCATAGTGGCTGGGGCCACTGACTACGAAGGAGCTCTGCCCTCTGACACAGTGTCGCTCAGCGATTCGGATTCTGATGATTTGGGGCTAGATGAAGCAGAAGTTGATACAGTATCTCCTGAGGAGCCACCTATAGAGGATGGGGATTACGGATCAGGGGACACCCCTGACCCTTCAGACAGCAGTCACAGATCTCCTGTCCAGCCGTTCCATCTGAGGGGCATGAGTTCTACATTCTCACTCCGTAGCCAGAGCATTTTTGACTGTCTGGAAGAGGCCGCCAAATTGTCTGTGCCCTCAATGTCTGAAGATAATGTTGTTGACGGGAGGTTTAAACGTCCTTTACCTCCAACTACTGTGTCAAGTAATGTGGTTCCAGAAAGCCCTGGAAAGTCAACCAGACCAGTGCAGGCTCCCAAAATCTCTCCAGTGGTGCCTGACTACGTGGCACACCCAGAGCGCTGGACCAAATACAGTCTAGATGGAGTTTCGGAGTCTAGTGATAAGACTAACAGGACAGTGGCTATGGAATTTCTAGAGAGCTTGAAGAAAAGAGGAGAGGAACAAAGCTCAGCTGCCCAAGATAGTTACACCCCATACTTCAATCAGGATCCCTCCAGCTGTGGAGCTGGGAGGATTGTATTTACCAAACCAGCAAAAAGGGGTGTTGATGGACTAGAAAAGAAAATAGCAGCCGGGGAGGGAGATAAGAAACACGCAAAAACAGGTCTGAAAGGAAAATCTCTGAAGACTGATGACTTGAGGGATGACGATAAGGTTGAGCAGGGGCACTTAGATGGTGGAAGTAGAAAGGCAGCAGAGGAGGAGGGGTGCCTGATGGTGGGGGACCTGAACACAGAAGGTAAGCTTAGTGCAAGGTTTAGTGGTGCAGCTGAAGAGCCTTTGGTAGAAAAAGTTGGATTCCATTGCAGTAAGAAGAGGAATAGGAAAAATTTCCGACCCAAAGTAGATGATGAAGGGGAGGAGGAAGAGTCCTGAATGATGGAACAAATTGGAAACATCCAAGAAGTTGTATCGTCTTTGGATATGCTTGCTGTTTTTTCTTCTCTACCTATATATATATATATATATATATATCTTTTTTGGGGTCAGGAACCCATGTTACGGTGTTTTGTCTAACGGTTTGCATCATAGCCACCCAGGACATTTTATGTTGTTAGAAATAAAGCTACCAAAAGTGTGTTACAGACTTCTTGTTAGTGAGAAGTCTGTGGGCACAGGATCGTTGCACCCTAGCAGAAACAACTGTGCTTTGTTTGCTTGAGCAGTTCCCTGGGGTTTGCTCTGGAGCTGAAGTTATCATGAAAGAACTGTTAGCTAAAATGCTGCAAGGCATCTTATTTACTCCCAAGATTTCAAGCTGTTCCCAAATCCTGTAGAATCCTGGAACAAAGGTGATGAGCTCCTCATGAGGAGATTTTTAAACAACAAAAGTAAAACCCAGTCTTCCACTAGATTTGATTTCTCCCAGTCTGTGCTGAAGAGGGAAACTTTTTAAAAATATACCCATCATTGCTATTGAGAGTGAAAGAACAACATGCCCACTTGTGAGTTTGGAGGGCCCAGGTGGCAATTGGCAAACAAAGTATTTTTAAGGTGGTCTTAATATTTAACTGCATTGGTACACTGGGGGGGGGGGGGGGGGGGGGGGCGGGCAGAACAAAAAAAACTGCCTCCTGCAGACAGGTACAACTTGGAAACATCCCAGTGAAGACACACTCTGGACAGCTTCAGTTGTTAGTTAGGCAACATCTTTTCCTCTTAGTGGTATGATGTGATGTGATGATTTTTGGCCTGTATATCTGTTTATCTTTTCCAGGTGGCACTGGTTCCACATTTGTTTGTGTGGATTTGATGGGAATTGGGTATTTGTACCAGAACTGGATACTTTTTATTCTTTGGGATTCAATAAACTTTTGGTTGTAGCTTGGCTTCTGCATCTCTTTGAAACATACTGATATTAATGAAAATGGGGGAGTTCTAACAAATACTGTGTGTATTTGAGAATTGTTTAGAAACTCTAGAATCTGTAAAGTTACTCTAAACTTAATGTTTCATAAACTTTTCCTCATCTTCTTAAATTTTAGATTCTAAAGCTCAGTTTTTCAACAATTTGGTGATTTTACAATAGAGAGAGAATCACCTGATAGAATGAATACGATCATAATGTCACGTGCAGTAGTTTTTCATATATAATGTTAATAAGTGGATACGTGTGGTTTTTTTTCTATAAATAAGGCTGAAAGATTAAACACTTTGAAAGGTTTTATTATTTGAAAGTAATTCAGTTCACTTTGGACTGACTTTTACCAGTATTCTAAGTTAACTAGCCCCAATGTTAATATTTATAACCGTAATGAAAGGTGACTACTTCAGAATTTGTGATATTTTTTTTTCTTGCTAGACTGCAGTTGTTCAAACTCCAAAGGATGGTTGAGGAGACTTCTTCCCCTTGGGTGGGATGTCAGCACCTTGCCAGTAACTGGTAGGCCTGAATCATCTGGGGGGTTGTGTTTGAATAGATGCATTATTTATTAGCAGAAGTAGAAAACGTAAAATGAGTAACGTGCCGTCTTTTGCAATTCACTTCTTAATTTTAAAAGAGATTGTATTTGATCATGAGAATCCAATTCGATGCATGTTAATTAATGGTTCACTGCCAAATACATCAGTTATTCCAGTGCACGTGAATGGGACATAACAAAAATTCCAAGCAGACAGAAATTGGTTTCCAGTGGGTGATGAATGTACCGGTCACAATAAAAACAGGAGCTGTTTCAGAAAGGAAGCTGCTGTGAAGAGTATGGTGTGCTGTGGGTTGTACAGTGTGCATTATTTCCTAACAAAAAACTTAGCTTTGTACACACCCACTGGTTTTGTAACTTCTCCTTTGCCTAGGGTGATGAGCATTTAGCACAGTACCAAAATTCCATCACTGTTAATGTCACCACTAAGGTCTGGGGCACAGCTGAATAAGCTGGAAAAATGCCTATTTTATGAAGACATCATAACGATTAATTTCTGTTAATAAAGACTCATGTTGGAAAGGCATTTTGATCAGATTGGAGATTTTTTTTTCTCATCTCTGTATTGAGATACCTGGCAGTAGAGAAAGTTTCCGTGCAACCTTTATTTATGTTGTATAAGAGCTGTGTTACAATAGACGTGAGGAAATGAAGTTCAGTTGAAGCTTATCAGAGTATGACCACAACCTGTTACTTCCCCCTTCCAACACTGTTTATGTTAGTCCAAAGAAATCTCCCACTACAGGACAGTAGTGAGATCCATTTTATTTGTGTATCTTTTCATACAAAATTAAAGTAAAGCCAGCTAACATTTGTATACTTAAAAGGTACATGCCAGGTAAAGTAATGCAAAAAATGGCCAGCAGTCCAAATTCTCAGTTTCTAGGAAAATTCTTGCTTTATTTTTTTTCTGAGCTTTGAGAGAAAAATGTTGAATAAAATCAGAAAAATGCTTGGCTGTAGATGCGAGGGCAAGGTGTCTCATAGCAGTGAGCTGACAGCAGGTACCGTCTGGCGCTAAAACAAAAAAGCAAGCAGCAGGGGCTGGGGGTCTGACTGTGGGAGGGTCACCTGTTTTGTCTTTGGAAACTGACTGCAAGCTACTGAAGATCTGAGGACCATGTGATGAGTTTCTGGGGACGAGTGAGGAGCGCTTTAAGGAGCAGTTGGAATATCTCAGAAGCCAGACTAGAAAGAGAAGATGGTAAGTAAGTACAATCATTTGAGGGTGATAAGAACTCTAGGAACTGGATGCATTGTAATAGTTCAGTATCCCAGGCCCTTTCTTTCCTGTGGAAACTTTCTTCAAATGCAACTTGTAAATGCAAGCTTGCTTTTTTGGCCCAGGAAGCGGGTAGGGTTTTAGCGAGGAAATGATTACCTTTCAAAAGGGAAACTCCCTTGAAACGAACACAGAAATGTAGACATTGGTGGTGATGAAAGTTTGATTGAGGGTATGTAACTTAGAGAACAAAACACAGACTATATAGAAAATAAGGCGGTAGTCATCGTGGAGGGGAGTATTGGATAAATGACCAAGAAACATCAGGAGGGAAGAAAGTCCAGGAAGTTGAAGAATGCCCAAGAAATCCTCAGCAGTATTAAACGTTAGCAGTGCTTGACATTAGGTGTGAAGATACCATCAAAGGCTTTGAGATTTGGGTCTTAGGCCTTCATGAGAATAGGATTTTATTTCTACAGTAATTCAGTAGGGGAAAAAGTTTAACTCAAAGAAATGAGTAAAATTTAATTATCAATGTACATGATGTCAGCCTCAGATGGATCTGCATGCTCTTCTCTTTCACCCATTTCTGGCAAAGGCACTTCAGTGTTGGCATTCATCAAACCTAATAGGATTGTAAAAAAAAAAAAAAAAAAAAATGTTTCTTAAAAGCTTTAGGACAAAGGTTGCATAAGAATAATTACTTAGGAAAATTTAAATGTTGAAAATAATCCACAGGAAGATCATACCATAGGTTGTAGTACTTTGTTTGCTCAGTAAATGATAAAAACAGGTTTCTTTTTCAGCTGTGTAAATTTCAGATTGATATACAGTTACAGTTTTAAAATATCTGGGGAACATGCTACAGGATAGTTTGTCTTAGTGGAAAGTTTATAATGAAGCAGTGTATCTATGTGCTTTATAAACTTCTTGCAGAATTAAGTCAAATCTGAAGTTCTAGTCTGAGAAGCTGGTTGCTGAAAGCTGTTGTAGGACAAAGCTGCAGTTAGGATCAAACTTGATTGTTTATCAGTGATCTTCACTGTTTAGTGTATAGGGAAAATTGATAACTCCTTTCATTGCTTTCAGAATATAATAGTTTGCTATGCATGCTGAGTTAGTATGAAATAAAATATCTTTCCAGCCTCGCTTTGCTACATCTAAGTCTACAGTTTGAATTTCATACCTGGTTAAGTATGTTCATAATTCCTCCTGCAGCTGGGTAAATTGCAAGCTATTTATGTTTGTTATGCCAATGGTTTGCTACAGGAACCTCAGACAGATCTCATTCCCCACCTCAACCCCCATTGAAATAAATAAAAAAGGACAAGGAAAATAATTGATGGGATCCAAATTACCTGTACACACCTCCATTTACTAGAGTGCTTTGAGGTCTTGTCATGCCAAGACTTAGCTAGGTTTCCAGCTACTTTTTTTCCCACATAGTACCTGTATGTTCTGTTTAAGGGGTTTTTGATGTTATTTTTGTGTAATGGATGGCTGTTTCAATATCTACCTATTACTAATTAAGAAAAATATCCAAAATATTTATTGAGTCAGATATCCTGCAGTGGCTGAGGCATAGTCTGTTCCTAACTCTAATGTTTTAATCTCCAAACAATGAAGCTCCGGGACGTGGGACAAATTCTTGACTGACACAAATAGCTGCAGCTCTGAAGGCAAATGAGTTGCAGTGATTAAAACAAAGTTGGAGGGGTTTTTCTGTTTTATGATTATTGTTATCCATAGTAAATGTTTTGGTTATACTATCTCACTGACTCAAGAAACCCCCAAGATACAGTCCTTTCAAGAAACCAAGTGGCAAATAGGTGTTTTTCTACATCCTTAAAGTTATGTGAGATCATTCTAACTTGCAGTGAATGATGGTCCATTCCCCAAAGCTTTTAAATATATTTTGCAAAAGGTAATTTCTTCAAAGTATTCATACTTCAGAATGTTTGTTGCTTATATTGCAACTTCCTCTAGGCATACTCCTTTGCAATCCTTATGTGGTTCTTATCTTTTTTGTCAATTTTTTAGTTTATTTTTAAATAATAGTTTTATTTTTTTAAATAAAACTAAATTGTCCAGCTGCGTTAATTATTTTTTTTCATGATGATTTTCAATACTTACGTGTATAGTCTGGAGCTGGTTGGTTGCATAAGAGGTTGCTTTTGGTTAAGGCATCTGCCATTGAAGAGATAACAGTTGTACAGTAGCATATCTACAAAATAGGTAGTGATTTCTACATCAGTTAATTTTCATAGTTATCTGTTCTTATCCATTCTTAAATTTGCAGGAAAGACAATGTAGGCAGCAGCATGAAGCAACATCAGAAATACCACGTGACTTTTTTATTAGTTTGTTAAGGATTAGATGAGGTGACTTGGAGGAAGATCAGTATTAAATATCTTCCTTTTTTTGTGAGTATATTGCATTATCTCAATCTAGCACAACCTTATTAAAGCATTTCTTGTGTGTTCCCATTAAACCTGTATTTGGTTTCAACATTGTTCATGGAACAGCGTGACTTTTTTTAGGAAGCCATAGAATGGATAAGAAAAGGGAGGGAAACTGCAATTAAGATAAACAACTTTCAGTGAGGCCAAAATTACACTGAAGAATTCTAGGGACAAAGAAAACAATGAGAGTTTTACTATGTAGCACATGGTAATGCTGAGCATTTTCATACTGCTTAACAAATGTTTATGTTTCACAGATCTGTCACCAAAAGCTCAAGATAGGGTTTCCTTCTATTATTTATTTATTGCGCATTTCTATGCCAGACACTTCCTTTTAAGAAGCTGATATGTAGTATATAACGAAATTAGAAAAACTGATGTCCAAGAAGATTAGTCTCTGTCAAATCAGACAGCATATGGGTATTTTCAAAGTTGTCATTTTTAAAGTAAGAAAAGGTTGGATGAAAGAAGAGAATGGAGGGGGGAAGATCAAACATTTGCCTCCAGAGGCAGCCTCAAGGTAAGAAGTGAACACTTCTCAAGTAGGCTAGCAAAATAGAGCAAGAAATGCTGTATTCCACTTTCTTTTTTCTATAAGAGGTTAGAAATGTTTCCTTATGTAGTTATCATTACAGATAAAACAATAAGGAAAATGAAGTAACAATACAGATCCATTTCTCCATCCCTTTATCCCTGAACACGGTACCCAACCACCATCAAATATTACCAGCAGTGATTAAAAATGGCCACACAAAAAATGAAAGAAACATAGTGAAATCCTAAAACTGATATAAATGCCTGCAAAGCTATTACTTACCTGGGATTCTATAACTTTAAGCCGCCTTTCTTGTTCTTTCAACCCACTAAGGTATTTAGACAAGTTATCCACCCTGTGGAAACAAAAATGACGTGCTGAGTGAAAAGGAAAGGCCTCAGATGAAATCCTAAACCACAAAAAACGAGTAACTTACTATGTCTTCGACCCCTTGCTTGCAGTTCTTTGCTGCTGGGATATCCCAGAGCCCCCTAAAAGTTTTATCTTTTTCAAGGGTTCCTGTAAGTATTTACTGAAAAGAGCAGCATTTCTGTCATACCTCTCCCATGCATACCGCCCAAGGGCTCCTCATATATTCATACAGATTAAAGCAGCCGCTCAGTCCCTGCTGCTGTGGAAATTAAGGACTGCAGAAAAGAGCCATAGGTCCAGCTCTGTCTTTCTAGTCCTTTATTAGTCCATCTACGCCGAATGTAAACTGATTCTAGCATGAAAATTTATGCCATAATATTTATTCCATTAACACAGGGCTGATGAGCCACTTGATTTATTTGACGTTTCATTTTCAGACACTGATTTGATGTTCAAATCCATTTTTCCACACAGTCCAAAGGGACCATGTGGAGAACTTGAATATGGTCCCTCCAACTCAAATTGTTCACACATCTTCTACATCCTTTACCTCTTCTTCAATCAGTTTCGTATTCCTAGCATCCAATTCCCCAAAGGCTCCTCAAATCCCTCTCTGCTTTGTCCTAACTACTATTTAAAATTTTCCCTTTAATGAGTCATGTTGCACTCAGGTCTATGTGAAAAGGCTCTTGCTGGATGTATCTGATGTATTTTGGATTTGGTTTAATGCAGAGTTCAGTGAATAGCTTTTGGAGGGTTATGTAAGATTTCAAATACACAGGTAAGTTTGCTGACACCTAAGAGGTAAGATTAGTGGTGGTCATCTGAACCTCTTTCAGTCTCTGCTATATCTGAAATCATGCCCTTTGTTTAGAAGCAATTACATGCTTATTTATTGCTTGATCTAGGCAATTAAGCTATTGCTCATTCTTAGGGCCAAAATCCTGCATTTTGTCAGTGACGTGCTTATGAGAATTAAAGTTAAAACCAAATAATCTAAATCATTATGAATGTAGAGTCTGTTAGATTAGAGGGAGGAGAGTATTTCCCAATAATATACTCAAGTAGGCTGGTCTGGACTCCAGGTATTATGAATTAGATGAATGTTTTGAAAGGCAGAGCACAGAAAAATAAAGTTCTGAAACCTTCTTGTGCTGCATTTTCTAACAACTTTCACACCCACTGTGACTCTATTTGAAATCAGTTTTATTGTAAGAGGAAACACCTGAAACAGGTGTTAAAAGCTTCTTCAAAGAAGGCGGCTTTGTTGTGTGGCTTTTCGCATTGTCTTAGATGTTTTAGTTTTCCCTGTATGTATCTATCTTGTGTCTCACTTAAAGGAGTAAACTTCCAAGTAGTAATTTTGCATTTTAATTCATCAGAATACTAAACCAATTTAGGTGATATTCCTATTGGGAAGATATTCTAGAGAAATATTTAAATGGAGATCCAGTTAATAAAATCTAATTCTAGAGATCATGCCAGGAATTTCTTGTGCAAAACATTAGTCTTATGTCATAAAGCCATAAGTAGTACTTCTGTATCTGCAAGCTCGGATAATTCCAGAGATTTTAAACAGTCATTCGAAAGTCTAAACCTCTTTCTGTTTTGGAAACAACAATTTCACAGGACTTTGATCAATGTTTTGTTTCCAATACTGCTGTATTCCTACAGGGGATGGAAGTACATGCTCTGCAGTACAGTAAAGGAACTGTTCTTCCGTCATTTCTTTATGAATATGATTTTCATTTGAGCTTGACTGCAGGTTTGCCTGGAGCTTACAGGTCTGTAATTGTATGTACTTCAAGAATGTGAAAGACTCTTCTCATTATTGAAGTGATGCTGCCTTGTCATGTTTTTCATGCAATGAAGAACTGCATTCCATTTGGTCTCCTCATATAAGTGTTACAGTACCTGAATATTTATCTCATGCAAATTTGAAGACCTGAAAGGTTCACTTAATATGGGTCATAATAACATACTTATTAGATGTGGCCTTCAGCCTTTCTTCATTGCTTTCTTTCCTTTCTTGTTCAAGGTTTACAAGATAATTTTCTTTTTGCACCAGCTCCCATGTTATGATTTTTTGATCTAGGCCAACTGGAAGATCTCTTTCTATAGGGGGGAAAAAAGATATTAAAAATTATATTTTGCTCCCTTTTTCCCTATATTAGTTTTAAGTAATGAAAGGCTGCTAAGCTAAAGAAAAATCAAATATTGCTTTCCCATTGCAGGAGTGACAGGCTATTAAAATTTATTGTAAAATAAGTACTTTCTACACTTTTTTTTCTTGTGATGGAAGATCATAGACCTTTTGCAGCTGGATAAGGGTCCTGAGGTTTCTGAAGAATAGCACAGGCCAATTTCAGTGATTCCACTTAAACTCATTTAGGACATTACTGGACTTCTCACATACTGTGGCCCCCAAGTGTTTAATGAACAAAGCTTTACATTCAGATACACTTTATCATCTAAGCTTCTTTATTAGAACAATTATAAATAGGAAAGAAGAACTGCGAAAAATCCCTCCGCCTTAAACTGTAAATCTGTTGGCTGTTGTCATCTTACAAAGCAAACTAACTGGCCTGGCCAACAGAAGAGCTCAATTTCAGAGGTAACTTGAACATACCAGTTTTGTATCTTCCTAAAGTCTGGTAAAAGAGCACACTTGCTGCGTGCTCCAAATACTACCAAGCTTAGGCCCTGATCAGGCAGGTACTTGCTTTCTTGGAGGGGAAGAAGCTTCAGCAGTGTGCCTTGATAGCCAGAAGGAGGGTGTGTGTGACAGGAAGCTTAGTCTAAGGGCTCTGAACATGAACAGTTCTGCTCCAAAGCCCATTATCAGTCTGTGCAAGAGGAGGAAATAGGCTTGTTATCAGACACCATTAAACTAGATATACCAAGTTTGCAATCACTATAGGAAGCCTCTAAATGCCTTCTGTTATTAGTTAAACTTCATCCTCCTTTTTAATGACAGCTTTTAAGGGGACCACCATTTCTCTAAGTGTATTCTCTTTCTCTCTCTCTCTCTCTGTAATCTGTGCATTGGGAAATTCTACTGATCCCAGCAGATTTCGGACTTCATCTGCACTTTCAGGGTTGTCCATTTTTCATTACTAAAATTTAAGAGCAGATAAAATAACTGTTTATGATTTATTCAAATTATACATTGGTTTTTCTTCAGAAATCAAATCCCTTCAACCAGTTTTGTATCATAACTATGTTGCACAGAGAAAGGCGTTGTGGGAAACTGTTTATAGTACAGGCTACATTATAAACCTTAATTTGTCATGTGTATTCTCCTGGCACTTTTTGGTAAAGATAATGAATTATGGCCCATAGCTTATGGAAATCTTACTTGCTCCTCTGTTTGGTTTATGCAGTATACCCTCAAAAGAGCATCAGGGTCTCCAGTTTATAGACATTTGTTAGCTACTTACCCAGATGTTCTTTTTTATGTTCTTTTTTGTTGAAGATTATTCTGAGAACCAGAGTTATGTGGTTAATAATGATAAATGGTGGTGCTAAGGCAGGCCGTCCATGATATTCAACAATCAGGTTGTAGCGCTGAAGCTTCCAGAAGATGTCTGCATTGCCCTGAACAACTTGAAAAGTGTAACTGTAGAGAAAAAATTACAGAACTGTTTTTATCTCAACAAGCATATCATTACAAATACAAAACAGCCCCAAGTTTTCTTTAATAAAAGGAACAGGACGGTCAGCAAGCAGAGTTAATTTAAACTAAAGATTGTGCAAATTTTTAGATATTAAAATAATAACAGTTTCAGTCGTCAAATGTTAAAGAAATACTAGTGTATTTTTTTAAAGAAAAGAAAGGTAATTCCGATTCACTCCTGCCACACTGGCAAACGTGGAATGTCAGTTCTTCAAACAAATCAGTCATCATTAATCATGTTGACATTAAGTTTCCCCTTTGTGCAGATTATCTACTGTTAAGTCTGCCAAGTTTACAGCTGCTTTGCACCTGTGGACTTCTACTGCAGCACAGCCAGGGATCCAGACCTTGTTATGCACGTTTAATTGAATTTTTATAGTAAAAGATGCTTCTTTTCTTCTTGTCTTTAATGTGGCTAGAGTAAAGACGATGACGACTTACATGATCATAAAAGTCTACCTATCAACCCCCAAATAATATTAGGAAAATTGCTGTTGGCCAGTCACTTTGGAACATGCAAGCAATGTAGTAAACTCTGGCATTCAGTTGAACTTTTGCCATCTCTTAAGTCTTAAACTTACTGAAATCGCTCTTACCTGAACATAGCAATCAGGAGGTTCATAAGGAGAACGTTTGTGACTAGTAGGAAGATGACCAACAGAAGTATGACAAGCCAGTTGGCATAGTTGTTAGGACATGATGGTGAGTTGTCCTTCAGAATCTGCAATGGATTAAGTGTACAGTTCCGGGGAAACACTCGTGATGCTGCAAAGAGGGGTAGAGAAATAAATAGTTTTGACAAATCCTACTACCACACTTATTTCTTAGAGCAGAGACAAAAGTTTTGCATTTTGGTGAGGAAAATCTCTTATGTTCAACAGAGAAGGGCAGGAATTACAAGTTGTTCCTGAAGTTTAAGACACTATTTTATAGTTATTTCAAAGCAACTAAAAACTTAATTGATATGTCTAAACATGTCATCTTTCAAGAACTATTGACATGGATTGTTGCATATGTTTAATACCTTTTTCTGTTAGGTACAAATCAAAGATGATGATACTGATTATTAAAAGGAGATCTCAACTGCATATAAACAGCATAACTTTATTCATAATATTTTGCAATCATTAGAGCTTAAGACCAGTATTGTGGTAGTATGTAACTTTTGCACTGCCTTTTGTTTTTGAGTAGCAAGCAGGAATGTAAATACAAGATGCAAAAGGACAGTTCTTTGGCTGCTTGAACTACTGAGCTAATTCTTGCAGTTGAAACATCGCTTATGTGAACTAATATCCAATGTTGCTGATTTTGTGAAAATGCATGTAATCATATCAATTCAAACTACCTTTGAGTTTTTAGCAAATGTTACCTCCCCATATATGTCTTCACAATCCTCATGACAGTATGCATGTTAGAGGAGAAAAGTAAATTTCTAAATTAAAAAAAAAAAAAAGTAATTCCTGAATTTAAACCACTGCTTTGTACCTCTGAGCTTGCAGTCCAGGTTAGTAAGAATGGTGCCACTGCATCAGACTAGCAGTCTAGCTAGCCCTATATCCTCTCTCCAGCTATGGCTATAGCAAGTTCTTACACTAGCCTAGCATACAACAAAACCAGTGGCATTTTGTTGGGATATTTCCTCCAGGTCTGGGAATTTGTGGCTGAAGGACTTGCCCAGGCAGATAATTTGTATTTAATAATGGTGTAGGAGGATTCCTTGATTAATTTCTCCAACTGGTTTCTCAGTCTATGCACAATTATAGCATTCAAAGCATCATACAGCAATTAAATGGCTGACAGTTATGTATGCAAAAAAAATCTCCTTTTGCTTGTTTCATTTGAAATCATTTACAACTTATGGAGGAAAAGATAACTACTCTCTATTGGTTATACTCATATCATTCATCTAAATCTTCCTACACTGGGCTTAAGAATCATAGGTGTGTTTGTTTTTCAGGAAGTTCTATCATGTAATGAATTAAATCCACAGATTTAAAGTAGCCATATTTACTTGTTTGTTCTCTGTTTTTTTCACCAATAATGCCTTTCCCCACAGTCACAGGTGATCTTATTCGTTAATGCAAAGAGTTATCTGAAAAGTCACTACAGCTGTCACCAGGCACATTACCTTATATTTATCTACACTGAATTTCATTTGATGCTTCATCCCTCAGGAGGGTCTTCCACAACTCTTAGGTGTCAGCTTTAGTCTTTACTACCCAGTACCTTTGTTGCATCAGCAAATATTGCTGCATTCATTAACCATTTCCTTTTCCATATGTTTTATAAAGATGTTGAATAAGGTCAAGAGCATCACAGTACAAGTGACTCCCTTCTGGAATTTGTCCATGTAATGTATTTTTTCCCTGTCATCTAATCTGTTATTTATGTATGTGAGGACACCTTTTGGACTCCCAATGGGAAGAAACAGACACTTCTAGGGGATATTTTATCTGACCTATTTTCAAATGAGATGAATCCTATTCCAGAAATATTTCTTACCAGTTACTTTAGTGGAAGTAAGAGTGACTTCTTGTGCTGTGGATGCTTACACTGTAGGCATTTAAAGCTAAGTGAGATGAATCATACCCCTGCTCTCTTGCCTCATTCTGACTTTAGCTTTTCCAAGGCATATGCCTTTTCTTATTAAGCAGGGTGAATATGGAAGAATGCTTTCTAGTTTGCTGCCTATGGGATTTTTTGGTTTCATCTACATTACTTCAAGTGTAAATCCCACTTCAGTACTGTCACTGACATTCAGAACTGTTATTCTGGCTAAATTCTGTGACACTACATCAGACTTCTTTGGGAGATGACCTATTCTGCATTTTACCTGCTTCTCTATCAGAAATATTGCCTCTAAACCTTTATGTCCAAACATTTCAATGTATTTTGATTATTTTTGTTGTTTTGTTTGAAACGTAGCACAAATACAATTACTAGCTTTATTTGATTGGGGCAACTTTAACTCCAGAGTAAATAAATGCTCCAGAGGAATATTTATTCTAAAACACAAGTGTTTGCTTATGGGCAGAGCAGTACTGCTGTAAAACTGTCACATTAAACAACTGCCAAAATATATGGAGATGTTGTTATTACAGTTTACACAAGGGTTGTTTGGATCTAGGTTAAGCTGAGCAGAAATGGATTGAAGTGAAAGAAGGAATGCCAACCTTTTTCAACTGCAAATCCTTGTGTGAATATTGTAGACAGCTTCTCTAAACAGGGCCAACCCCCATGTTCTAATATAGTTTCACACTATATGTTATCTTCATTTGCAAATGCACTATTTATATCATAGTAATGTGAAAGCTTTGGCTAGGGAAATATGCACTCAAAGATGGTAAAGTTAGGGGAGAATTTTTCTCACTGTCTATTTCATCCAGTGGAATCTGGCCAAATATCTGAAGGTAGGGACGATAAAGCACTCTTCTGAATATCCACTCCACTCGGTTGTCATCAGGATGAAGCAGAGCTTGAGTTGTCACACCATAGGCGATGAGCCATACACTCAAGAAAAACAGAAAGAAGAAAACATCCTTCATCTAAAAGAGAAAAGGGGAGGGAGAAAAGGAGGACAAATGACTGATAGCATAATCAAAGAACAGTAGCTTGGTATGAAAACTGTTCAAGTAATTGTTTCTTTACAAGCTTGTTTAGGTTAAAGGAGGTGGAATACAGTTTCATGCACAGGATTTCTCTCTTGACCTTGCTGTTACCACATTGCTTCTGGGCCATAACCAGCATTTTTGTTTGTTAGCTAGTTTAGATAAAGGCATATTTTTAATTTAAAACCTTGCTTTTCAGTCAATTAGTGTTTAAAAATGAAACATTTTATCTTTTAAAGTAATCTGTTTTAAATGCAGATTTTCTGTGAGATCTCACAGTACCATTGAATGTTTAGCTGTGAATTACAAGAAGTCTGCTGCAGCAGTCAATCGTGGATGACAGCACTCATTGATGAATTCTGAACCATGGATAGGGCAGACATTGAAGACTGCAAGGACCAGGTAGCTCCTGTCTTTGGTTTTCAAGCTAAGTAATGCATCTGAGAGATTATTTTCAAGACTTTCTGCTTTTAAACACTGTATTTCTCTACAGAAGCAGAAGTAATTGAATCCAAAAGCACTTACTTAAAAAAATCGAATATGTATTTCAAATGCAGTAATTTTTCCCTGGTGGAAGAGGAACACTTCATCCTCTTCCCATCTAATCTGACAGAGTTCATTAGGGACTGTAGATTCATTTCAGTTAGATAATAGGATTGCACAGTTACTTAAAAGCATAGGCATTTCAGACCTGCAGGAGGTTACTACAAGTTCCATTAAGAATTATAGTACCTAAGGCAGGCAAGACATAGTTCATGTCTCTCTGACTTTCACCCATCTATTTTGTTTTCTGGATGATTTCAAGTTTGTCAGCACTGCAGGACTGCAATAGTGTCACAGTTAAGAGAAAACAACAGTATGTCTGGAAATATTTTTTCCTGACTGTAGTCTGTCTCCCTGTAAACTGGCATTGGACTGCCATTTTAACAGCTAGGAGACTTATTTCAGCAATTCTGTATCAAGGTTAAAAAGGACAAAGATGGTAAGACACAATCTTGGCTTACTTCCCTATTTAAGGGAAATGATCTTGCTTGAACCCACCTCATGAACCTTTCAATAAGATATTGTTTACTGAAGTCAATTTCATCGTTCTTTCCCTTGATATAAGGCTCAACACTGAACTACCGAAGCTAAAGTATTGTGTTGGCTTGGATGGCGGGAAGATGAAAGGTCCCGTTTTACAGTTTTGTCTAGGCCGTTTATGTTCTTATTTGCATCTTAATCCGTGTGTTATCTCATATGACTTCAGATGCTAACGTATACATATCACCATATTTGTTCTGGGCCCTGGTTTAGTTTGGTACGCTGCCAGGAAGGGTTGGGAGCTGTAGATCTGCCTGGTTCTCTTAGAGTAAAAGCCTGCTAATGCTGTAAACTAGATAATGTACAAGAACAAATATTTATTTGCCTTTTACCCTTTAGCTACTCAAAGCAAATGTCATGTTAGAGTTTCAGTTATTGCATTTGCAGACAGATCTAAATAGCTTGGTAGTTACGTTTATTCAATGTATAGGCTTGTTTAGACTGTAGAGCTTTTACTGAGCTCTGCTTTGAGTCACAAGTCAAATATTTGTAGAATCTATGATAGCATTTACAATTAGATGAACTCCTATTAATCAGTTACCTTGAGCTAATTGGCATAGAGGATTAACATGCCTAAATAAAAAGCTGTTTCAATGTTCCAACCTATACCCAAGCACAGTAAATATAGTCCTAATGTCTCATTTCCTGCAGGAGAGTGGTAATAAATAAAAATCTTTCATCATCATCTTCCAACATATGCTTACAAGGTGCTGTTTTCATTGTAGCTTAGAGTTACAAAGTACAAGTAAGAACAACTTCTGTGGGAAACTTGCAACTATCAATTTTCTCAGATTTTTTTTCACACTTCTTGCAAATAATGTAATCTATTTCCCAAAGCACAGCAGAGCCATTCAGTAAATGCCCTACCCTTCTGTAAATGCCCTGTTGTCTGTCTGAGGTCTTTGCTCCAAATGCACACAGCTTGTGAAGTAGGAGTAATAGCAGTGTGTAAGACACAGACACTACTCCTGATTTGCCAGACCAAAGGGTAAATGATTAGCTGAAGTACAAGGATTAGTAAATTGAGGCTAACTTAATACGCTACAGAGCTCTTTGGACGGATCTATTTGAAACTCACTACATCTAATTTTCATGATAAATAAGGCAATATACGCAAAATGACAGGCCTTAAAAATATAAAGACGCATTATAAACTGATTTCCTTTGTAAGGAGAAGATTTCCTGTTCTCCATGTTTTACAAAGTACAAGTATTTATCTGAGAGAGACTGCACACTTACCATCCTTTCCACAATTATGATTTTTGGTCCAAGCTGTTTGTGAATTGCAAAAATGTGTATAAGTCTAAGGGTAAACACCATAAAATCAATGGCAAGTATTGTGCGGCCAGCTTGAAAAGTCGAATTCAGCATCCTGAAGAACAAATGAAACAAAATACCAGATCTTAGCAAGAACTGCTGAGAAGTCTCTTCTCAAATATTACACTTGGTTTCCAGGCATAGTCTAGTTAGGAAAAGGCAAGTGCTTCAGGGTTGTGGTTGGATATGTCACAGTCGTTACAGCTGTAAGAAAAACGTAATATAATATCTATACATTAGTGAGAAGTAACCCAAAGATGGAGAGACACCAACTTCTCTGTCTCAGCTGAAAGGAGACATTAAAACAAAACAAAGCAAAAAAAGTGATTAAAGGGACTAAAAGTAAATGCAAAAAAATGAGAAGCAGAGCTTCTCTGTACAGGTGTTTGAATATACCAATATGCCTTTTGTGGTCTCTGCAGCAACATCTTCAGTTAAACAGAAATTTAGAGGCTTTTATTGCAGAAACTTTCTTCAAAATTTGTAATTGTCATAGCCTGACCTCACATGCACGTGAGACTATCCTGTCAACTGGCATACACAGCCCATGCTCCTGAAGCTGACCACATCACATAAAACAGATATATATACCTGCAGGTTACCCCAATTATGAAAAGGAAGATGGTCACCATATCACATTTATTCCAGTTATCCTCTAGATACAGTTTGAATTTCTTCATTAAATTTGTGTCTTCATCTGTAAAGAAACTCTGAAAAAGAGAAGCGACCATCAGCACTGATCTGTTTCAAGTTTTGCTATTTCATTGTGAGTTTTAACGTTGTTCCTGTTTCCCTTTTGTCTTTCATTGCAGAAAGCAAAAACTTCCCAGTGTAACAGGAAAAAAAGCTTGAAAACATAAGCTCAGTTTACTGTCTTAAAACACACACAAGAAAGAAAAAAGTACAACCTTCTTAATCTTGTGATATTTTAATAAGGTCTGATTCAAGATGTGAGCATTCAGACTGTTAAAGAATTTAACAAATTTCTGGTCAACGTTCAATTTCTAGATAGAGCTATCTAAACAGCATGTACAGATTTGACATTTGTACACTATAATTGTGAGTGCACATTTGATAATCTAGGCAAAGAGCTGTCTTAATAGGCTTTCAGCCTAGCACTCCACTTACAGGTTTATAATGAAATATTCTTTGATCCAAATATTTTCTCTGTGCTTTTCTGTTTATGGCCTTTCAGAATAATTTCAAATAACTTGTAACAAACTGGGAGCTCCTTCACTATCCCCATTGCTTAAACAACAAGCGTCTATTTGTTCTTTCAGAGTAAGTGTTTATAACTGGTTTTTAGTCTGAAGAGGACAGTTTTATGCACCCACAGTTGGCAACACGCTAGCACCATTGTTCACACATTATTTCAGTTGTTGAACTGAGGATATTCCAAGAACAATAATTGGGGGATTAGTGAAGTCTCTTTGTTTTCTTAAACAGGAAAAGCAAAACAAAGAGAGATCTGCTAATGTTTTCAATGTATAAATATTTTCAAACAAACAGAAGTAATCTGAATTCATTAAGTCTTTTTTTTTTTTTTTTTTTTTAACAGTCTCCAGCAGGGTAGAAAACTCTGAAAATATGGATATATCTGCTGCACTTCCAGGTGCAGCCTGTAACTTCCAATTTATGTTAACTGTGGTGGGAGGTCCTAGTTCTGGGGAGTGAAACCAGACAGATACTTCATAAAGTGAAGGCCACCTGGCTCTTAGCGGCCCATTTGGCTATTGGCTACAGCTGGAGCAAGCAAGAAAAACAAAGGTGGAGTTATAGGCTTATTAGGTGTAGGAAAAGGTTGCTCTGGGAGGGAGAGGTGGAGTGTTTTGAATAAGGTAAGATTTGTATTTCTTTTCTGTGCAAACCTGCACATGAGAGTTGAAATCTTCAAGTTTGCACAGTTTATGCAGTTTGTAAATCTATTCGAAATATTATCTCAGGGTTTATTGCATTGCTGTTGAGATGCTGAATGTTACTGACCTGTCGGATTTCTTCTAAGACCAGGGTAAAAACCCAGAAGTAAAGTATAATTTCTTTAACAGATGGACCCTCAGGTGGAGGTGGTTTAAAATCCAGTAAAAGGACATAAGTAAACAGAAACAGAAAAGCAAAATACATTATAACATTTCCCATAAATACAGTTACAGGGGCACTCCAGAATTTTTTCCACCGAGTAAACAAGAATGTTGCCCACGCTGTGTTTTCAGAAGGGTTCTGCTTTTCTAATTTACCATTTCCTCTGCAAAACAAAAAGAATATAGGCTTGGTGACAATCTCCTAAAATAAGTTCATGGGAATAGGCTCAGTATTATTCTATATAAAGCTTCTTTTAAGACAGTAACAGGCAGATGCTGGTAGTGGAAGGAGGAAAGCTGTGGAAGTCAAAGCAATCATGTTACCATAGCAGAAATACTTGAAATCAAAGAGAAAAACGAAGATGTATTAGGCTTAAATGTGTATACTTGGTATTTCAGTTTTGTTGCATTAATTTGATTTGCAACTTCAATGTGTTTGTACTACGTGTAGTATGAACATTGTGCAAATTGTCAGGAAGAAGGAGAATTTGGCTAGTTGGTCTTCATCATCCAAAACAATAGGTAAGAAAAGCAAATAGCTAGTGTAAGTTTGCAAGTCAGATCTTATTTTGGTTCTAAACATTTCCTGTAACGGTTGTATACAGAAGTTGTCATTGCTGTGACTACTTGAGATGATTATTCTTTTTGACCTAGACTCAAAAGTGCTGAATCATGCTAAATGTGTTTCTTGACTAGCCTCGATAGAGTCTAAGAGAACTACTGAAGGAATACTTCAGTTTACATAACTGTCCACACTGGTTTCTTGTCCTTTATGTTTAAATCAAATTGCAAAAAGATCACTAAAGAAGCCTTTTAGTAAAAAGCTGAGTTCATAAATTATTCATAAATGTAGGCTTTGAGTCTTGTGGAGTTCCACACGTATTTTGGTAACTGAAGGGAGATTTGACCTGTACATCTACTGTTGTTTTTGCAGTGTTTTGGAATATGAAGTGTTATCTACTGGCAATGGAAATTACCCTGTACAGAAAATGCATGTTCCTTGTGTTTAGTAGCAATCTGATCTGATCTTAGCATGAGGTTTTGTTTCCACATAAATTGCTCATGTCTGTAAGTTAGAAAGTTAGGGATGTTATTGGATCCTTTAGTTTTCTGAATCTGAGAGGAATGATTCCTAACAAAGGATATGCATGCTAGATTATGCTTCCCCCTGCCTCTCCCCCTCCCCCCCCCCCCCCCCAAAAGGCAAGCAATGACTCTTCACTAGTCTTTCCCTTGACATTCTTGCTAATTATTAAATATACTCGTTATACGGAAAAGTTTCTCATCTCCAGTCTTTTCTGTGTGCCTGATTCTACCCTGCCTTTTGATTTATGACGTAAGAGACATTCCCATGGTAACAGGCTAATATCATAAACAGATAATTGCAGTTTTACTGTAAGATGCTCAGATGCTGAAACAAATCTGGGAGGGAGAGCCCCTTTGTTAAATTAAATCTCTAAGATAACAGCAATTGGAATGCACAACATAATGACCAAGAGTCATAAACCATACCTCACTCAGGATATGAAGGACTTTATAACATTACTTACAAATAGTCCTAAGAGGCAGATGTTTGTATACCTATTCTACAGGTAGAGAGGGAGCAAAAAGTCATGATTTTCTTCAATATACCAGCAGTTAAATGCCAGAGCTAAAAATAGAGGCTAATAATTCTGACTTGGTCTAGCACTACATACTGTGGACTGTGTTTCATTAGTACCACTGTCCACATATTTCCGAAGCTCTCTTCAAACCATTGAAAAGCCCATGTTAAATACAAGCAGATGTTTAGCTCCTGTTAGCTATTAAGTGAACTGTGTATTAATCAAAAGTTTTTCTGTCCTGACTTAAGTCCTTGTGGCCTTCCAGGTTTTGCTAAGGAGTGTGCGGTTGAAGTATAGGGTGTGGCTCAGAAGTTCTGAATTGTGGCTGTATGAGAGCCCTTGAGCAACTGCCTCTTTGTGCTTAGTTCCCCATTTCTGTAATGCTTCCCCTAGAACATAAGTCTGTTGTACTTCAGGTTCCTCAGGGCCAGTTGTGTGTCTTTTTTTTTTTTTTTTAATGAAGAGGACTAGTATAGCGGGAAGCTGACTACATAAGTTTCCAGGTACTGCTGTTTGCAAGTATTTCTGTTGCTGCCTTTATAGGGAAGTATGCAGTGATGCACTAGAGTTATGCAAGAGTTAGCTGAGAACCTTCTTTCTGCTGAGCTCAGTAATCCTATAGGGGAGTATAGTTCCGAAATCTGATGTATGTCAGCTATTGCCAGCTGAAGGGAATCTCAGGAAATGCATTCTGATTCCCCAGGTATTGACCAGATTCTTAGTTCTGTAAAAATGGCCTGCTCATGAGATATAAAGTTGTCTCCTTCGATATGGTGCTATAACCCTGTTTATCTTCTGTATTCCTTTTACAGAGCAACAGCAATAAGAGGGAGCAGCACTTTTTGAGGAGTAATGACTTTCATGGCCATTCAACTGCTCCTTAGGATCATTAGCTGATCAGTAATCCCCAAGAAGTGTCCGGTACTTTGTAGTCACAAAAATTGTATTAACCGATGGTTTTAAACTTACCTATATTCTTCCTTAGAAAGAAACAAAGTCCTTTCTGTATCTGAACTGTCCAGCTCTCTAAATGGCTCTGGTTCTTTCTTTGACTGCTTTTCCTCGCTGTATGGAAATAAACTCATTAGTTGAAAGACAGTGGTTAGCAATTCTTCGCTACTGAACTGGCATTCCTGCAGAACGGTTTGCATATAGTTATTTTGGACTTGCTCTGCTGAAAAGCTATCAAATATGCATAATCCTTAGCTCTGCAATTTCTTTTTATTTGAAAGCTAAAGTCAGCCACAAGATTCAAAGGAGAAATGATAATCAACATGTTCCAAAAAAATGGAGCGAGATGCTCAGTTTCCTCAAAATAATTAGAAAAGAATTTGAGCAGAAATAGACCCCTCAATCAGTCCTAGAAGACAATACCCCAATGCTCCATTCCTGGATGCTCTCAGTAGCACTTCAGACAGGAAATGCCAGGAAGCATTAGGGTATGTGTGTCAACTCTTGCATTTCCAGGGAAAGGAGAAATGTCCTCAACAGAACAAATTTGGAAAGGCCTCCTTTGAATAAGAATCTAGTGGGTGGCATCCCTAACTATGGCAGGGGGGTTAGAACTAGGTGATCTTCAAGGTTCGTTCCAACCCTAGCCATTCTATGGTTTAAACCCTTCTATGAAAACTTTGACAGTATTTCACATTAAATTACTTGGATTTGTGAAGCTGGCAACCACTAGTCCTAGAAAAAAAAAACAAACATCTTTAGTGATACTAGCAGAATGGAAGTCTTAGGTCAGGAATGGCAAACAGGCTTTCCTCTTTCTTTATAAGTAGTTTAACAGTTAAGCATATGTATTTCTTAATAGCAGGTCATTCCATAATGCCAGTTCTGATGATTTGTATCTCTGACTTTCACAATACTTGGAGGTTTTCCTAAAGTTTCAGTTCTTAGATTCTTATGACTGTGTCTGAGCATCGTGGCTGCTTTTTTTTTCTTTTCTGTTTTGCTTGGTTTGCTTTGGTGATTTTATTTTTTCTTTGAAGAAAGCCTAAGATTCTAGCCTCTTTGCTGTGACAAAAAGCTGAAAACTATGAACTCCAAAGCTGTGCCTGCAGAATACTACAAAGAGATCTTCCAAGATGTTAAATTAGAAAATCTTAATTGGTTTCATATGAGTCCTGTGGTTTTAGGCTTGACTTTTGGTTCCCAAGGCTTGTGGCTGCTAGTTCTGCTTTGTGATGGTTGTTTTTACTGTTAAGATACTGAGGTTTGAACCAGGCATCTTCACATCTAGAAATAGATGGTGCTATATCTGGAGATATCCTCTATATGCTATGTGTTACTGTATATGCTGTACATTCAAGTGGAGCTGACAGAATCCCAACAGGCTTTTCTGTGGACTGTACAAAATAAAGTGATCTAGGTGAAACTGACATTGGCTTTTGAAGTATTAGAATAAACACAGCACTAGCCCAGTACATACAAATAACTCAGTCCCACAGCAAACTAATTTGGTCAAGAGTGGTGCAGTCCTTTTGTTAACCTTCTGAGGTGATATTACTGTATTTATCCTTCACATAAGAAATTTTCAGTTTGGATTTTTTTTTCATGACTTATTTTTCTTCCTTTACTTATCTCTTGCACTCAAATATTTGTTTTTACCTGAATGCTATTAAATTTGTGTAGATCAGGAAAGGACACCAGAATCCACAGATTAACTTCAGTATCTGCGTGCTTGTGGACATGTCTCCCCACCATATTTTTGTTAGGAAGGCCTGAAATTCAATAAAACAAGAAATGGCTTTGGCATCATAGGTGCATCTATGTTCTGTGGCTCCTAAGACAAGTAAAGGTTAGGCAATGCTCTGAAAACCTTAAGAGCAGGCACACCTTCAGAGCATATGGGCACTTTGCATGTCCTTCTGCAGTTGTTTTTTAGTATGCCAAGAGTTATGAGAGAACAGTGGAAAGAACTGTAATTCAAGTGGAATAGAAGAACATCTATACTGCTGAGGAAGTGCAAGTCAGCCACTGGGAGCTAAAAGCACCATCACTCTTAATTTAGTTTTGTGTATGTGGATAGAACTCAGGTTCTGGGGGTGAAACTGAACAGTAATTTGATTTAACTTTTATCAATGAGCTTCTCTGAATCTGAATGAGCTCTGTTAAGGAGCTACCTCATATCCTTGAGCAGCATCATTGTGCCTCAGGCAGATTTTAAGTGCTTTCCTGATGGTTTTCTCTGAGCAATGGAGGAAAAAGCACAGGATGAAATGAGGGCTAAACATTGTATTCAGTGCATTGGTCTGGAGGCTAACTGGATAAAAGGGACAAGAGTATTGTTTTGCCAGATATGCAGCATGACATCCTCTTCATCCAGTGCCAGGGAGAGTGAACAGTTCCCTCTCCAAAGAATGTCTCTGATCTGAACATATTTCATGGGGCCATTAGGTTGTTGTACTATCCTCTTTTGTGTCCAACATCATGCTTAAAGGCCCTGGTGGTAGGGGAAGTGTCTGTAGAACTTACCTGGACACCATCATGTGCAAAGAAAGACTTCGCATCTGCTTTTGTAGCCAGCTGAAGGCAGGTGGTTTTGCTCCAGTACTGATTTTTTCTTACCAACAGAGCAAATGCTCTCTCCTCGCTGTTGCGGTAGCATTCACTGAACAGTTCTGCCAAATGAAGGAAATGTAGACAAACGGATCTTGTCATTTAAAAACAAAAAATGTGAGGCAAGAGGGTGATGTATGTAGGGTGCAACATCTGCCAGATGCATCTGTTGCACTAAAGAGTTCTGCAAGGCTGCAATAGTTAAAAAGTCCAAGAGCTAAGATGAGGTGGATAGGAGAGAGGAACAATCCTGGACACAAGAATAACTCTGAAGAGGGCAGATGTAATGAATTTGCTTTGGTGGGGGAAAAAAATACTGGAATTGTAATTTTAAAATTCCCACTATCTGCAGGAAGGTATGAAGCAAATCTCAGTACTTCCTCACTTCTTTCCATCTGCATACTTCCTTCTCAGCTCTGGGGTGCTCTATTTTTGTTGTTTGATCTCCTGTGGAAAAGTATTTCCTTCTCAGTTTCACAGACATGTCTTGGAAACATCAGTATATCTTATAATCACTCATCTGTAGCTGCCTTGTGTGGAGCTTTAGGCAGCACCGAGTCAAAGCAAATCCCAGAGGAGTTCTTCCTACACTTTGAAGAATGAGTTGCCACGCTACTCCCTTTCCCCTGAATAGACTAAACAAAAGGAGCGGCTCAGGTTTGACATGTAGCCAATGAATGCTTTGTTTAAGACACAGATATTTGACATAAAATAGTATTAGACTTGATAGTGCATTGTGGCATAGATCTGTTTCAAGAGAAGCTTGTTCTGGAGCTCAGAAACTCAGATAAATAGTACAGAAAGTCAAGGTTTTCTCGTTAGACAAAATCTGACTTCTTGTCTAATTCTAATTCACTTGATTATCTCAGTACCTTTCCTAGGCCAGCCTACACCTTGTTGTTACACTGTAAGGGCTGGGGAAAGGATCGAGTTCACTTAAAATACGGCGATTTGCGGATTTCTTTTGCAGTTAACATGGTATTTATCATTCTTAAAGAATGTTTGCTCTACATAATTTTGATAGTACTATCTGGGCCAGAAATGGAAATTGAGGACCTGATCTCATGGTTACCAAAGCCAAGGAACAGGCTGCTGTGTATTGGATTATGCCCTTTAATTCCATGGCTAAATTGTTGGAGTCCTGTGATTATATGAGTGCTGTAGTTTTTAAAAATAGTAATGGCCCTGTAAAAGGAGCGTGAAATGTGGTCTGTGTATAAATAATGTATCAATGTCTGCATGAGCCTTCAGGAGCGTGATGTACTAGTTCGAAGGGCAAAGAGTTTCTGGATTTCCACATGCACTGTATTCTAAAGCCCTCTTTTCACAGCAGCATGACCTTTGGGTACAAATTGGACCGATGTCAGAACAGCAGAGAATCTCGTGTGCAAATATCTGTTTTTAAACCAAGCTGAGGAGAGAGGACTTGGCATTCCAGTGCTGTGGATGCCTGAATGCTGGCTGCTGTAGGGTGGAGCGTCTTGTCTGCTCTTAAGCCGATCTGAACCTTGCTTGGACTTTGGCAGTTCAGTTAGCCCACTTTTGGGTGAGGTAGTCTCAAATTATTTTAGCAGAGAAGTTATGCCTTCAAATTTGGTGCTCTATTACGTGGCCCATGCGGAGTGAGGTTGATGTTGCAGGGCAACGAGACTGCCATGAGCCCAGAAGTGTTCTGGTTATTCTATCTTGCCTGTCGTTGCAATACACCTTGTACTAAGGTCAGACACTTAAAATACCAATATGCAGCAAGGGAGAAACTTCTTCCATGCATCCCAGCGGTCAGCCTTAGAACACTGATTTTTCCAGAATGAGAATTTGGAGTTTTAGTCCTCCTTCTGTGGTATTTGAATGCTTGATACTGGTTGTGTTAAATTGCTCATGACAGTTGACCTTTTAAAACTTCTTGAGGGTTTTGGTGTGTGTGTTATTTGTTGTTGTTTTTTTCCCCCCTACTTGCTTGTCTTCCAGTGGCCTCTGGAAACTGTTGATGCTGTTAAATAGCTGCCATTACTTACCGACAGCGAGCTGCTCATACTTGGCTTCTTTCATTATACGTGCTACTTCTGTCTTTGTCTCCAGGTGAGACATCTCCCTAAGGATCTTACAGGCTGCCAGAGCTGAAGCTACACCCTCCTGACCCTGTAAAATTGAAAGGTGTTACCAGTCTGAAATTCTCAACTGGGGACGCTTCACTAATGAATAACAAATTCATGCCCGTCTTCCCTTGGAAGAACCTTCCCTAAAATACAGACTTGAAAGTTTAAACTGTCTGCAGAAATTACAGTTTTGATCATATTTGAGAGTCAAAAACCATGCGTTAGTAGTTCTTGTGCCTTATGAAGCTGGTGACACCTGGGTATGTTTGACCTTAGGGGGCCTGATTTGGGGTAGCAGTTGAGGACCTAGAGGAGAAGAGTGGGTTATGGAAATAGAACAAAACACTCTTATACTGTTCAGTTTCCTAGAACATGGCTGTGCTGAGACCCTGCATAAGGACATATGTGAAAGGAGGGAGCACAGCTGGTAGAGGCACAACAGTAACACACAGCAGAGAAATGTGCTTTCTGGTAACAGGGCTCCACAAACACAAGGCCCTCCAAGGCGCAGATGTGTCTGCATGCACATGCTCACTGGCTGAAGAGCTGTGCTGCAGTTTATCTCCCTTCACATGACCCCTCTGGGCCAGATGCAGCTAGCTGGATGCTTGCAGATGGAGCTGTGTCTGGCCTCTGGAGCAGGAGGGGGAAGAAACAGAAACTGTGGCACTGCAGATGTATGAGATGGCCTCAGCTGTGGAAGGGTGCAAAACAGGAGTCAATTATGCCAGTTCAAAGCTCAGTCCCTGGGACTGTGATGCTGTTGTTCCCTACATATCCAGCAAATAAGCTGAAGATGCTCAATCGCACTGTCATCCTGCTAAAGTGCAAAAAATTGACCTGTTATAGAAGGAACAAAATCTGAGACTGACTGGTGAGTCATCAGCAGCAAGGAAGACAAGGGTCAGCTCTGCAGCTGAAGTTAATCAGCAGTTTCAGGCTGTGCTGATTTACACCTGCTGCTGTTCTGTTCTACCTCTCTGTCAGGTCCCCTGGCCCTTGCTGGCATGAGACACGCTGAGATGAAAGGTGCTATAAATGTGCATCCAGTATTTCAGAAGCAAACCTATCTATCATCTGAGCTTCAAGGCTGAGCAAAAAACCACCTCATGTACATGAAATATGACAATACCTCACCTGAAGGAGCTATAGCTCGATGCTTACCATAGCCCAGAAATAGTTTGCCATCTTGTGCCGATTTTGAAGTACTGCCCATACAAACAAATCCCTCCAAGGATTTTTACTTTTCTGGTTCATGTCCAAGGGCCCAGGTAATTGCCTTGTATTTGTTTTATCCTGAAATACATTTTTCAGAAATTAAAACCTGCTTTGCAATTCCATTCCATGCAAATGACATGATCTAAGCAGCCCCTGGCCTTGCCAGCCACTTCATAGTCTTTTGATTTTTATTTTTTTTCTTTCTCCTGTGGGTCTGAGGTAATTAGTTCATTCTGTACTGAATCAAAGGACCCTTGTGTCCCTGGTATAACTCAATATGTGTGAGAATGTTCTGGATGAAACCATGACTCCACTGAAGTCGATGGCAAAGCTCTTATTGACTTTATTAAGGCCAGGGTTTCACCGCTGGTGTGTAATATCATACAAGACAGACCTGTGATTAACTAATCTGAGCTGGCCAAGGTTATATCAGATTCTGCTCAACTGCCACAGAGGATGTGGTTTCAGAGAAAAGGGAACAAAAAGCATTTTATTTAAACAGGAATAAGTCACACCAAGGCCCTGTACATGACAAGAATAGAGCATGTCAGTGCTCTCTTTCTAGTCTTTCCTTTGAGAAACCTCTTCCTCATGCAGGGAGTATTTTAAGCAGAACGGTGCTTATTCCTTTAGTGCTTGATTTAAAAAAAAAAAACACAAAAACTCTCCAGAGAAAGTATGGCAACTTATGTCAAGTCCTGAACTTAAAGTATATTTTAAAATTGTCTGTATATCTATTGCGTTAATTAGAAGCAGCCAGAGCGGCGTGTGTTTTTTTTCTAAAACGAGTTTATGCAAGGATATTTTTGAAATCACTTGAACTATGGGGTTCTGTTCAAATTTATATTATTGGTTTGGTTCCCCCCCTCCTTTTTTTTTTTTTTGGTCTGTATTGAGCCATTTAATATACTAAATTGCATTGAAATCTAGAACAGAATTTAGTAGGAGCACACTGGTATCCCACTACAGTGATGCTCTTAGTATTGCCAATGTTATTGGGATTGGGCTGCCAGTCACAACCATGGAAAGAAGCTTTTAAGAAGGTGGGGAACAAAAACTGTTAGGCAGTGTGCTCTTGTATCTGACTTGGGTCTTATTTGCATCAGTTGGTTTTAGGTCAGTTACTGCCAAATTCTGCAAAGGTGAGATTGCAGTGGAGAACTTTTATTTCTGTAAGGTGTTACCCCAAATTATCTATTCTTGTGCACAGGGAAAACCTGCCTAGATTCAAACTTGGATAGTTTTTTGTACTACTGATTAATTCAGCAAAGCTTTATTAAAGCAAAAATGATTGGAGTTATGTCTCAAATGACAATTTATCTTGGAGTTTAAAAAGTTCTGAGATTAAACTAGAACTTTGCAAATAACAAAAGTTTTAATTGCTATATTACTCTAGAACTCTGATCTTTACCAAGTTTCCCTGTACTTCTCTGGAAATCAACTTGGATGCATGATTTCAAGTGCTTTGCAAGAACTTTGGTATTTCTGAGTTTCATTCAAAATGAAAAAAAATCTATTGCAAAAATGCAGACATTCCACAGTGGTACTATGCTATCATGCTATCCTTTTTCAAGTATTACTTCAAACAACTGTTCTCATTTCTTGCTGTGTTATGTCACTCAATAATAAGATTATAATGACCTAAAGGCAACCATCATGCACTGCACATTATTGAATATTAGGTCTGCTTCTATATAGTATAAATCCATGAATAGTTTTGCTTACAGAGGTTACCGTTTTCAAGGCTTAACTTAAAAAACAGCGTGAGTGCAGACCTGGGACTGAAAATTTTAACTCTAGTTCAAGGTACAGTAAAACCCTGCATGGCAGAGGGGGAGAAAGAGGAATTGCAAACTGTTTATCTTAGAAATTCCTTTCTTTTACTCTTTAATTTTGAAATCTAAAAAACTAGACCATTTTTAGCTGTAAGATTAATGAGCTAATAAAAAAAAAAGAGGGAAACCAAAGTTTTCTTCCATTTCCTTCCTTGTCCCATCCCCGAAGCCAAGGAATGGCCAAAACTTTTCAAATTCTAAATTGCAGAGGATCAGATTTATGGTGGAAAGTTGTAACTCACAGATCTCTTCTTGCCTCCGTGTCTGAGATCTTGATAGAAACCTTTGCATGCATCATGGAGAAAATCCTTGAGAACTCTAGAAACTTCACTGAGAGTGAAGAGTGGGTAGGACTCCTGCTGCTGCTGACCTGTGAGCCCTGCCAAGGTCACTTTGCTTTCCTCATGTTTCTTCAGTAGAAGTTTGTAGAGGAGACACTTCTGAGAAATGGAACAGTAGAGTCTCTGCAGACGACTGTATGTCAGGAATTCGGATATGTTGGCCCCATTGTCAATAAATAACTTTACAAATTCTGGTTTGTCATTGATCAGAGCATCCATCATCACTTCCTCCAGGTCACAGGACTAGATTGATTGAAGGAGGAGGAATGGGGGAAAAGAAGGAAGAAAAATTGTGGGTTTAGAGATATTCATGGATGAATAAGGGAAGGAGGTAAAATTTACTGTTAGGAGATGTACATTTTGCCTTACAACAGGTCAGCTGTGGGTATGATGAGAAAGAGGGATAGAACTACGTAGAAAATGTCTATGTAAACATTAATATTAAAACACTAGCACAACTAGCATGCTGTAGGAGTTGTGGTGATGTTCAGGTACCCACTGCACTGGGTATTTACGTAGCAGTTAGAAACAGTGGTTTGCATGCTTAAAGGTCTGTACAGAAAGGGGTGTGGGGGTAAGGGTTCTTGCCCCCAAAGGCTTAAGAAAAAGAACTTGAACACTAAATTATTCACCTGTCTTCCCCCATTATCATCTGGGGAGCAGGACGGGAACCAGAAAGACATCTTAAGCAAGGATGTTATGGCTGCCTAATCTCTTAGTGAGGAATGCAGGTAGTGCTGAAAACTGAGACCTTTTTTTGGCAGGATGTTTGTGTCCCACACCCATTGGATTACACGCCGATTGGCCTCTAAGGCAATAAAACCTTGTACCTTCCATTCCACATCACCATTGAATATTTCACTTTTAGCTATGTCCACTCTGTTCCAGGCCACTGCCAACTTCAGTTCATCCAAATATTCCTGGGCCTCCTGACTGTGACTTTTACAGGCTGGAACAAATAAGAAAGACAAATTCAGTACTTTACACTAGTTACATTTAATTCAATATAGTATTGGTAATTTGATTGGCAAAATGAGCTCTTCAGTTATCACGGATTTGTGGGTCACTAAACCAGGAACCCTTCACAGGTGTTTTTTCTCCTAATTTAAGAAATATTAATCTAAAACCTCATATTTTTTGAATATTTTAGTGGCTAAATTCTCTTAAAACATCAAATTAAATTAGTATTTTAAGAAAGACCCTGATCTGCAGAAATTGGGGAGGGTGAGGCTATTGTTTTTGTCTTGTTTTAATTAGCACATGAGGAATAGAATGTCTTTTTCCCCCAAGGCTAAAATTAGGCTAGTCTAACACAAATTGAAAGGGCTGGCAGAGCAAGTAATGTATTTCAGAAGAGACAGTGAAGGTTTTTTATAGAAAAACTTGGTTGTACTTGGTTGTTTCTGGAACTAAGGTAGTTCAAGTCTGCTTGTGTTTTCTGTTGTGTGTGTTGTTTTTTTTTGTTAATGGCTTGTAAATTGAATAACTGTTACAGTATATTTCAGTTCTTCTACTGCCTCTACTACTAAGAGAAGCAAGCAGTGAAATAAAGGACTAATTAAAATAATACTATACAATAAATAGCATGAGAGTAAAAAGCAAACACTAGTTTAATGCTAGGTTCAAGAGCTAAGGTAACTGCCAGTTACTTTGTCAATAAGCAAGCAGAACAACTCTTCATTAGAAATGAAATCTTATCCAATAGCCAACTGAACTTGCTCTGGACAAGAATAAAATATATTTATGGCACAGTGAGGTCAAATAACAAAGTACTACAATTATTGTTCTTACCTTTTACTAAAGCTTTTAAAATGACTGTGTCTAGTTCTGAATCGTCTTGCTCAAAGTTGTGCAGAGTTAGAAGATGTTGGTGTGAAATAATGTTCTGAATCTATTGGGAGTTGAAACAGAAATCATTTAACCCACTGTCTAAACACTAATGTCTAAGAGCCCAGCGTAGACCACATGTACAGCATTTCCCGGAGAACTTGCATTCTAAATGCAAAGCATTTAGTATTTAGTATTTAGCATTAGAGGTTTGGCAAGAAGATGAAAATTATTAGCTTTCCATATAAATAGGTCCTGAGGCAAGGAGGGAGTTGTCCTTTCCAGCATTGCATAGCATGATAGGAGGAACAGAAAAAAGCATTTAAAAGCATGGTCTCTAAAGCTTCTTTGAGTAAAAGTCATAGAATCTGACACATACAGTATTCTCCTTCTGACTCTCTGAGTTTTGTTTCTCATAGTGCAGCTGCACCAGGGCTTTCTGAGCATCTGGCAATCTTGCTTCTTGATGCCCTCCATCTCCTTTTCTTAGTGATCTGACGAAGTTCTCCCTAACGGAATTAGCATGTGGAATTTCAAAGCTAAGAATTACAGTGAGAACTGCAAAGAATATGTAGTGGGTGAGGTTGTGTGGGCTTCATTTGTGTCAGAGGCATACAGTGTTCTTCAATCTTCACATGAAGACAATGTCAAAGTATTTTTTTTGTTTCTTAAACGTTTATCCATAATATCTTGAGGCACACTCACCGGCCTTAAACCAAAGAGTAAAGAAAATCTATGGATCTCTTTTGTCTTTCTTTTTTAAGAATACATATAACCAACAATAGATAGGATAACTTCTAAACACCCTTTGTTCTTGTTAATTGATTCATGCATGCCCACAATTAGGTTTTCCACTTAACAGCTGTAGATCATGAATTAGGTTTCTTCTGTCACAGCTGCACAAGCTCCACAGCTGTGGAGGATAAATAATGCTTCATGTCCTCCAGAAGGACTCAGGGATTCTTGGGTGCTGGCTGTTACTTGAGGAAATAACTGAGAAAGAACAGAGCCCTTGGTGTTCAGCTGAATCACTAGGACAAAGTAGCTTGTATGATCAACTGACCCCTTGATTTTAGTGTTAGAGAGGTATATGGCATTAGCAACAGAGCAATGGAGTATCCAAAACTTTTGGGGAGTGCATTTTCAATCTGCACTGAATGGACTACTGAAGCTAGGAACGATACGAGAGAGCTTGTGAACATGATGCATGTAATTATCGAATGTTTCATGCAGTTATCAAACATGAGCTCACTGTTGCTGTCCACTGGAGAATGTCCTTCCACAAGAAACTTTCTGCAGGGAATTTCTCCTTAAATTGCTTTTCAACAGCTTCTGGCACGATAAGCTGTGGCTCATTCATGAATGCAGCTAAGATGTCAGCTGTACCTCCAGACCCTGCTAAGATAAGCCAGGGAGCAGAATTTTCCAAACCGATGCAAATCCTCTGTAGTTTAAAAAGTACATTTTTAGAATTCATACACGCAATAAAATGTTATGCAAAGAAGAAAGATTCCTTGCAAACTAGGAATAAATATGTACCTAAATCAGATTCATTCTGGAGTCAGTCCAGACTCCTCTAGACTCTTGAGATTTTTTTTTTTGACTTTGTAGCAGATTGTCCATGTTATAAGTCCCTGATTATAGTGCTTTCCATGACACGTTCTGAGTAGCTAACCATCCGGATTTGGACAGGCAATGCATAAAACCTCTTTGTCCATGACTGGTTGTCTGTTTTTTGTTTTTCCCCTCTCCTCTCCCTAATCCTTCCCTACAGCTGTTTGTAGTTCAGCATGGTCAAGTGCAAGAGGAGTGCTATACAGGAATTCTCAGAAGGCTTTTCTGGCTGCTAAACCTAGCTATACATTCTGAAAACTGTATCTCTTTAAAGGTACAGTAGGGTATTTGTCTTCAGCTGAGAGTATTATCAAAAAAAAAAAAAAGCCATGCTGACATTGACTGCTACAAAGTACTAAAATAAAATATCAGAAAAAGTAAAATAGATATTATAGAGTATCTCCTAGTCAACAGGTTCTGGAAGTTGTGGAAGTGCTCAGAAAAATTCATAACTGATCCTTCACTGAACAGGATATGGGAACGTTAGCAGGCAACTCTCCAGTCTTCTATCATACAAGGTATTTTTGCTCAGGGGAAGTAGGACACTATAATTTGAAAGTGGAATATCTAGAAAACCTGGTCTTGTGTTTCCTTGGAGCTCTGTGACAGTTCTCTCTCTTGCTGAATAATTAATCCTTTTGTATGTCATTTCAAGTAATAGCACAGTATTTCTACTCTACTAAATTTGAAGCTGACTTCTGAGGTTTTGTTCTGGTTTTGAATTTTTTCTTTGCACTGTACTAGCTGGCAGTAGAAGCCTTAATGATCTGCTGGCACCTTTTCAAAATGAAATATTTCTTCCAAACAAATATGGTCAATTTTAACATTAACAGAATTTAGTTCTTAACTGGCGTATAGATCTAAATTTTGACTTTATGTAAAGTGCCAATACATGTATTTGTCATCCAACCATTTTCCAGTAATTTAGTATTTAGCACCATTTTTTTTTTCTTAAATTACAAACAGCTTCTTACCTCAAGTGTGCCTGGTCCTCCATTTACCAGTAAGCAAAGCACAGGAATCTCAATGCTACCTGTTCCTGTGAAATACATGGTTTAAAGAAGAAAACAATAAAGAGTTAACAGCTATCACAAGAGCTATTGCTTTTCTGCTGTTCCCTTTAAAGTACTTCTATTATGTCCTGTTTCAGTACCTACCAAAACTTGAAACTGCAGGCAACTGCAGAAGCAAGTGGCAAAGGAAGAAAATAACACTATGGCCCAGCAGACAGGGCCCTAGTCTAGGATTCAGGACCAAGGCACATTTGCCATAAACGTTCGCGTGATCCCTGGCAAGTAGTTCAGTTTCTTCACACCACTGTATGCCTCAGCTGCAAAATATGGATATTGGCACTTCTGTACATCACAGCACTGTTGACTTAAGGTGTTTGTTTACCATATACTCTTTATCACTCTGATTAAACAGCCTAAAATATCATTCAGTACAGTCTAATGTGGTCACTATCAATAATCTTTTATTTTTAGAGTAGTGCTATATTTAAAAGAAATGCCTTTGTAACTTCTTCTATGGCTGCAGGGGAAGAAATGATGAAGGCATCCCTGTTCATCCATTCTCCCACAGGTATCCACTTATTTCTAAATGGCTTATACTGTAAACACCGAACTCAGAATTCTGAAGATGACTATAGATTGGCCTAGGAGAGCTCTATCAGAACAGCAGCATCATGAGATTAATGCCTCTTATAGTTGGAAGATAAAAAGGTATTTGATTCAAATAGTTTTTTGATGTTTCCCTTTGTAGGTCTTCCAGTCTCTACTATTTGTTGCATCTATTGTGGGATGACTACAAAGATAAGGTAGAACTGAGCAGTAGTTTAGCCATGATTGGCAGGTAACTTCATTTGTTTTAGTGAATGGCATAGTATTGCCATACCTCTTTAAGGTGCTATTCTAGTTTGAAAAGTGACCCGTATGACTACAGAATCCTTGGGAAACATTTGTGGTTTTGAATCTTCTCCATTTAGCATAGATTTAGATGAAATTTACCCTTCTGTGTGTGGTGGTGGGGAATTCTGATGTGATATTGGGGAAGGTGGGAAGTCCTTAATTGCAAAGAATATTCAAAATACAAAAAAATTCCTTTGTATGATTTGTAGATATTTTAATAGGGAAATTCTGCATGACCTTATTAAAGTGTTAGTTCAGAAAGGTTAAATGGGTTTGCTGAACTTAAATGAACGGTATTCATTTTCTTTATAGCAGATCTCATTGAACTCAGTATGTTCCAGTGAAATGTTTGTCAAATGAATCAGCATTTTTGGACAGAAAATTGTTCCACTGAGATTTGTTTGACCATATTGGTTTGCAAGAAGAAAGGGACTATTTTCCGATTGTCAGCACTGCAACCTCTGCCTACCATTACAGTCCGCCTGTGGTCTTTCCCAACTGAGTCACAAGATAAGCATTCTTTGGGTGCATTCATGCTCTCAGGTATATCTGTGCAACCATACTCTGGGCTATGTGATTGAATACTCCAATGATGCATGAAAATGTGAATAATTGAGCTCTTTCTCCTCTGTTTTAGCTGTGCTAGCACTGCAGGTATTACAGAAACAAAGGAAAGGTGAAAGTAGTTGTATTAAGACTACAACTGAATTATTTCCACAAATTGCAACAGGAGGCCTGCCCAATGCTCAGTTCTCATTATAAACAAAGCTCACGTTGGTTTAGAGGGATGTTAGATGCTATGCTGTTTACCCAGGATAAAATCTTATCCTGAAACAAATATGGCTTAAAATTTTTCAAAATGCTTTGGCAAGTCTTTTCTCCCAGAGTGGGAGCAATTCAAGACTCTGTGTGAGAGGGGATAAAAGTATACAACAATGAACATCCATCTCTTAGAGCCACTGGCTAGGGCACTTAAACCAGGATTTATTTTCCATCTGTTGTGTTTTGAGGCAATATGAGAGATGCTTTGAAGGTCAGCTTTGAGCTATGTTTAAGGAGATGCGATAAATGTCAGGATTTTTGGTTCAAAGAGCAGCTTTTTCAACTTAAGTCAGCTTAGTTCTGTCTCTTACACAATGACAACTGTGTTTACTTGATCTTGTTACCATCTATGTAGATGGTAAAGTGAGAACTGGAGTTGCCTTTGATAAGGCCAGGGACCCACGTGTATCCATGTAATGTTGCTATTATTCAAGCTATAGGCTGTTTGTATAGTCTACTTACCACCATACCCAGTGCGCTGTTCTGAAATGTGCTTTTCCAAGGTGAGTCGTAGTTCAGTCGTTCTGTCTGGATCCTCTGGTGTTACATGATCCACCAAAATAAAATGGGAATGGTTGTGGTCCAGTGAATACAGTGGGCCTTGGACGTTATCATCTGATTGGTAATGTACAAGGCTTTCATCCTAGAGATAGGAGAGATGTGAGCATTTTCTGCAAAGCACAGTCTGCATTTCTATGTACTTCATCTCCATTTTTCATGTTGTCTGTGCCATAACAGAGAGCACCACTTTTCATACACTTGAATAGCCTCTATGAAAAGGAAGGAGAAAGGAGTATTTGTTCCTTCTGAAAGGTGCTAGATATGATAGCCTGAAAGCTGACGTCCCTGAAGTACCCCTCTCAGGCTCTGCAAAATATACTGACATTCGTAATCATCTCTAGAAAACAGGCATTTGTGCAGAGGTGCTGAAAGTGCTTGTACAAATGTTTGGGGCCATGAGACTAGATAACTGTGAATGAAGCCTTAATGTCTCAGAGGTCTAAAATCTGGTGGCACAAACAAGGGCAAACCTGTTCATTTCAGTAACATTTTCACCATGCTCAGACCAGTAGATAAGTCAGCCTGCTGACTATATCGATATTGATTTAAACACAGCTTAATTGACACGGTTATGTGAGGTCTCATGGTTATTCTTAATGTGGAAGCTGCATTCTAAAAATGTGACAGAGAACACAGGTACATATAGGGCTTCTTTCCCTCTCAGCAGCTCTGGGAAGAGTAGAAATGTCAGAGGCTGTTCCAGGGGGGAAAAAAAGCAGTAAATTTGCATGTCCTTTACAGCTAGTGCCACAAGTTTCTCTTGCCTCCCTCCTGTTCCTGTCTCGTTAGGGAAAGTTATCTTGAAGCAGTTACTTGCCTTCATGTTTTGTTTAGAGGGAGGATGTGCCTATGTTCTGCTACTGTGTAACATTAAGCCTACTTGCCAGAGAGATTTGGCCTTAGATTGGGACCCCGAGACACAACAATCAACTGAAAAAAACCTCTCAGGGATTTTCCTATTTATTCACTGAAAATGTGGAAGCAATTGTTTAATGCATGCCAGTAACACAAATGATGGAAGGACCCACTGATATCAAGGCTTGTTTTTCACCTCGCTAGTGTGAATTTTTAGCTCTATTTTATACAACAAGCTATTTGTGTTAGTGTCAACTATAAGAAGAACCGTGTTTAGATCAATATCCCTGTCTATAGCTCTTTTTTGTCCTAAAGTTTCTAAGATCTAGAGTGTTCTTGTGTAGAAGCAGTGCCAGAAGTCAGAGGGTCAAGAGCGCTCTCCACCTACTCTTTGACAAAGAATTTGGGCTTTAGTCAAGAGGGAGAAAATCTAATGCAATAAAAAGAACGGTGCACTTGCTTTGTAGCTACTGTTTGGGAAAGATCCAGGTGTGTTTTGATCACTTGGACTTGGAGGGAGGTGAAGCAAATAGTTTGCTCTTGCCAAAGGAACTTTCATAAACAAAATTCCCCGATGAGATTCTTCCCTCTGAGCCACACAAATAGGTTAAAGTCTTCCAGCTGGAGAGTGTATCTGACAGAGCACATAGATACCTGTCCTTGGCAAAAGGTATGGAAAAGAGAGAAAACCAATGACAATAAAATGCAAATACAGTCTGGCAGTCTCCCTGCTGATAGCTGGTACTTGCCAGCTTATCTGAGAGAAGAACTAGGTGCAAGTTCAAAGGGCTGTGTTTGTTACTTGCTTCTCAGCTTCTGTAGGGAAGTAAAATAAGGACCTTACTGAACACAGAAATTGTCATTGTCACTACACACCTATTTTACTGTTATAATAGTCTGCTTAGGACAGACAGTGCAGTGACAAGAATGTCATTAATTCCATTTTCCACCTCCAAGTCAATTCAGCATCAACTTGGCATTTGCAACAACTCTTGATTTTTTTTTTTAGTGTGTATTTGTTTTAGTGTTGTTTTGTGTGTACTTTTTTTTTTTTCCTCACAAACTTCAATTGCTTTGATCTGAATTGTGAAGTCTCCAGAACTCTCACCAACTAAACAAAATCTTGTATGGCTAGCACTTTTGGTCTGGCATGTAGAGAAGGTTTTGTGTATTAGACGCCAGTTCAGTGACTGTTCAGGAGAACTGCAAATAATTACGGCTCGGTTTCATACTAGGATATACAGTTTTTACAGTATTTCTGAAATAGCTTGGAATTCTGCGGTAGATGAACAAGGAGAAAAAAAGCTTTTAAAGGCATCCTATGATGTGTGTTGTTCCTCAGGTTCACCCTTTTACCAGCTACTGAGCGAATGTCCAATACTGCCACCTGCTGGATATTTGCAGATTTGCTGCCAAGTTTAATGCACAGGGCATGGAATCAGTGGGGTCTAACGATTCTTCCTGCTCTTTGCTAATGTCTTTCCCTAAAACACCCTTTGAACCCCACTTTTGTTTTTAAGACAGCTCGATGTTTTGCTGCCTACTACTTCCAAACTTTGTAAACGTGAAGCTCACTTCTGAACAATCCTGTCTCACAAGTAGAATAAAGGGAAAAATACCTTTGCGTTCTCCAGAATTTCTCTGTGCTGAATTTTTCCGAGGGAAGTTATTCCTATGGCAATCACTCTTACTTTGGATGAAGCACTAGCCAGTGCATGATCTCGGACTGCTTGCACTAAATGCCTTGTTATTCCAACACGTAAAGCACTGGTAAAAATCCAGGCATCTGAAATTATTTTAATTGTTAGACAATTTCTTTGTAATTGAACAAGTTTCTGTGTCAAATAACATCATGTGAAGTACTAGATTTAAGGTTTGTTTACATAATCGGATAAGCTGCAGACAGATTTTGATAGACTGTAAATTTTAGAATTAAGACATACACAGAATGTAAGGCTTTAACAAGGAAAATAGAAAATTATGTGCCCAAGCAAATGTGCTTTACATATCCTGCCATCTTTACTCTAATGTAAATATGCTCATCTAGAGTGCTGCTTCCAGACTGGAGTCACTTACTGTCTAAATATGATCAGCAACATCACTACACGAGGCAGGTCTGCATGAGGAAGGGGCAAAGGGATGGAGAGGAGGAAGTTGTTGGCTTGAAATGAGGATCAGATAGGGAGAGGTAACTGTGCAGTTGCTTGGCTCTTCTGGTAGCAAAAGAGGTTGGGCATATCCTGCCTAATCAGGTCTTTTTCTTCCTCTTATTTTCATGTGTTGGAGAGTGATTTTTTTTCATGAGAGTAGGATTTAGGACAGTATTATTATGATAAGAAACAATTTGGAGACCCCTAATTAAACAGCTAATCAAGCATTTTTTAAAATGTATCATAAAAGACCTGGAGATCTTAAAGTTGTCCAGTCTTAAGTATGGAAGGCAGTTGGAGATTTAAAAAAAAAAAAAAAAAAAAACAAAAACAAACAAACAAAAAAATTGTCCAGTACCAAACTATTTTAAAAGTTTTGATGCTTGGTTATTTCATTACAAAAAGCAAAACTGTTAAAATCTTATCTGAACCAGTGAAGCTACACCACGAGCTTGCTGTGAAATGCTTACAGATATTTTCACTTCATTTTGCAGCTGTTTTCACAAAGATACGAGAAAATATATCATCATAAATATTAGCCACTTCTCTTCAGATTTTCATTTTTTTGTTTAGTTTTGTTTTTAAATGCATTTCCCTACTCTTGTAATTTATGTGAACAGCCAGGGAGAAGGTGAGCTGACTTATTTTCTGCTGTGTTAGACATTTGTGTTAAGCATTAGGAAGGCCCTTTTGTTTAAACTTGAGTCTAAATTTTAAGTCTTTTGTTTCACTAACAAAGTCTGTTAAACTCTTACATTTGCAGAAAACAAATCTTCAAAAAATATAAACAATTGCAACAGGACTTTGACTGGTAACTCAAAAGTAAGAATGGAGAGAACAAGAATTATTTTTGACCAAATTAAGCTATGTTAAGAGTTGTTTTGTTACAACTTAAAAGTTGGACAACATATTTGGTCCTCTCTCTTCAATCTTTCTATTGTCATCTTTGAGAGAATAACCTCAGGTAATTTTACACTTAAGGAATGATTGCCTGGAGTAATTTGGTTTGAAATAGCTTATTTTTGCTATCTGTAATACAATAACTTATTATAATAACATATATAAATAAAAGCTATTTAAATGCAAGTTGTAGGCTGCATTCAGTAAAGCCTTGAACATCTAAAACAATCATGCAAATGGGACCGTTGATGCTAAAAGATCATTAGGTGTGAGAATATAGGAATATAAATTTCTCCTTTAATGCCTAAAGCACTAACCTGTGCTTTGAGCTGCTTTTATGAGTCCTTTTTTTAAGGTGTCCCGTAGCCAAGGCTTCATCTGGAAATTTTCTTCTTCTCCTACTAAAGAGACGACCAAATTGGGAGCAGGTAGCTTCCATTTGTTGAGCATAACTTCGAATATAATTCCAGGATGAATAGTACACGGGACCTTAATAAACTTCAATAAACAAAAAATAATAATAATAGCACAGTAGGATACAGTATTTTTCATGGTGAATGCAAAGGTAAATGTATCAAAAATTAAATGTTTATCAGTACTCCTTGATTATTTGGGAACAAATTATGTGAGCGAGACCTGACAGGAGAACTAAGTAAACTAAGTACCAGGATTAATTTAGCAGGCTTCTGTAAAATTGTCATCTCATTAATCAGGTCAGTTCCATGGGTTCTGCTTTAAAGACTGATATAACATTCTCTCCTTTAATGTTGCTGCTCTTCTTTAACTGCCCTCAGTTCCTCAGCAGTTTAGCAAAGCCAAGAAATCTCTTTAGGCATTACTTGTTTCTGCACTAGCTGAAGTATTTGCCTGACTTCATGTAGGCAGCCCATTTCTTGCTGTGATCTTTTAGATTCTTATTGTGCTACCTCTTGCTATCTATTGCTTCTTCCTGTTCTACATATATTAGCGGAACAGGAGGAGAGAAATTTGAGAGCCTTAAAATACCTCAACAGTATGTTTTAAAAGCTGAAATCCATAGTGATTGATTACTTGGCAGAAAGTGGTTAAAACAGGGAAATGATGCAAAATGAAGGAAGCTGGGCACGAGATTTTATTTTTAAAGGGAAAAGGTGTGAGCAACTGTACCTGTAGCAGGTCTGTGCGAGTCAAGGGATTGAGTTCTCTTTGTTAATAGGTCTCATTTTAAATTACACTAGTATTCATGAAGGTATGGTCCCTTCTTTGATTTCAGCGTGGTGTCTAGCCCTGTGGTATATTGATCCTCACTGTTACAATCTCTACCTTCAATGCTAAGCAAGTAACAGCTGAACAACAGCAACAGTGTAAAAGGGTTAAAAGTCTTCCATACTGTACCTTTCCACGTTTCTTTCCAGAAGCTGTGAAGTCGATTTCTCCTATGCAATATGGCAGTTCTCTTTTGAAAGCTTCCTCTTTGTCGCTGCTGCAGAGCTTGGTTTCAATTTCCTCCATTGAATTTCTAAGTTGATCACCAGGTTGTTCACTGAAATGATTGGAGAACTGGAAAAGAAGTTGATTAAACTGAAGAGGCCACAAAATCCACAAACTCATATCTCGTTGAGTAGTTAACTATTTTACTATTTTAGTATTATGCTTAAATTGGAGGCAATTGTGTTGGATGTATGTACAGGAGGAGGCAGATTCCATACCAAAGCTTTGTAACTTAAGTTATAAAGAGGCATGGAGGAGTAAGACATCTAGAGTCTCAGCATGTAGAAAGCTGAGTTACAAGGTACAAAATCCCACAATTTGTCCAAAGTCACGTGTGATGTCTTGGAGTCCAAAAGTAAACCTACAAATTCTGCAAGAGAAAAAGAGGTGCCTTGGCCACAAACTATTGCAAGCAATGGTTGAGCTGTGTCAGTGAGTGTCTGAGTCACAGTTTGTTGATGTTATGTATCATGCTACTAGACTGATATTATCCAACATGAACACTAAATAACTAAGCGATGGCATTGTATTCACCTGAAGGTTACCGAGGAGAGTTTTGCTGTCTATCTGCTCTAGGGATAGGATATTTATTCATAAGCCAAAGTATCTAAGATCAGACTGTACTTAACAGCATACAGTTCAGAAAGGGATGTGGCTTTGTCTATATGTGGCTACAGGAATGATAGCAAGTAATCCATCCTAGAGCAAAGGTCATATGACAGCAGTTGTTCTTCTGCATTACATGATACTGGAAGAAGTCCTCTTGCTTTCCCTACATTTCCCCCCAAAGTCCAGTTTGACTGGACTGATATATTATGATTTGAAAAATACCGGTTTCAACCTGTCTGCCTTGTTTCTTTTCAAAAACAAAAGCAATGAAATAGCTCTCTCCCCCTGCCCTTTGTCTTCACCTACATATTCAGTACATTATGTTTAAAAAAAAATCCTTGTGATAGTAAGTCAGAAATGGTAATCAATCCTGCATTAATGAGACCGTATTCATAAAATCTTTATTTCCTGGTCAAAGAGACTTGCTGTCGACTTTAAAAGTAGGTCAAGCTAGCAAATCTCTTGTGTGTCTGTTAGGATGCTCCAGCAGAGGGAGCAAGCCCTCCAGCTGTTCCCTTGGCCTGACAAGTCTGGGAAGCCTGTATCAGGGCTGCCTCACTACTGCAGTCTCTGTATTCTTTTCTGTTTTCCATGAAAAAGTTGTTTGGAGTTGCCCTTTTCTCAGATCTTCCCCTGAAAAGTGGTTATGGACCCCCTCATGATTTCAGTTTTTCCTTTTCAATTATAAACCACATCTTCCCCTCCCCACCCCTCAATTTTTGGACATAGATCCCTGCTTTAAAGATATCGCTCTCATTCTTCTCCCTGACAGCACGCTAGTTGCTTTTTGAGAGAAGGAAGTGTTTGTTCTGAAAACCAGAATATTGGACTTTTCTGGGTAAGAGTCTTACCTAGAAGACCTTTCAGGTTATCGGTAGTGGTAGTCACAACAAAGTCCACCTTTTTTTTTTTAAGTCTACTTGGTCACTGGAGATGCAGCTTTATCTCCAAAGATCATAGAAGACAGTACTCTGGGGAAAAAAATAGTTAATACAGAGTCATAACAAGACATTTTTAGCAATTCTGAAGTACAGAAATCACTTCCTGGAACTTGCTGACAGAACAAAGGGTTTGATTAGAAACGAGTATTCAGGACTGAATTCATGGGGTACATTTAGTCACTATTCATCGCTGTCCTAGATAGCACGCACATATCTGTAACTGCACCCAGGCAATGAACTCAGAACAGATTTACAAAGCAATCTGACCATTAATTTGGCCTCTTGGTTAGACCCCAAGTTGTTAATTTTAAGTCTAGTACAAGATTCTAATTTACAAAATTTGACAATGTGGTTATCCATGATTTCTCTTTTGGAACAAAGCATAGAATTACTGAGCCTCATAAGGAATCTTCTTGTATTTGGATAATTAATTTTGCCAGAAACAGCATATCATTTGGTTTTTAGTTTAGCAACAAGTCCGGCTCTGGATGGTAGTAAACAACAGTGAAAGAGACAAAAAATAGATAAGATGCAGAAGCTTTGTTCATAAGCCTTTATAATAAAGACTGAAAAGTGAGGTAGAGACTTGCTGAGACTTGCAGTATGATTGTAGTAACATACAGGTGTAAATGTTCCACCCAATGGTGCTTATGGAGCAAGGAAATTTTGCTTTGGTGTTTAAAGTTGTGGGGAAGATTTTTAAAGGCTATTCTATAGATACTGTGCTAGTGGGAGAATAAAAAAAAAAAGTTCCTTACATTGAATATTGCAAAATCACCAGGAAATAAAAAATGCTGCGTAAGATTTGCAGCTTGGTTCTTGAGCATAAAGGCTGACCCATAGTAAAAGTTCACTTACTCTACAGTTGTTTCAGCTACTGCAGTGTAATCCCTCACTGTTACCGGCAGAATCATAGAACACGGCATGGGTTTGTTCAGTACTGCTCACCCCTCACTTTGCACTGCAGGGGAGCTTCACTATATGCTGATCAGTCAGCACAGAGATTTCATTCTGTCCCTAATATTTGAAATATATATATATATATATATATATATATTCAGAAGAGGACATAATCCAAGAGGAAATGACAGAGCTGACTGTTAAGCAAGCAGACATCTTGCCCATTGTCAATACACGGTTAGTTCCCTTTTGCTTATTAGACAACAAACTATGTAATATAATTACAGGTTTTTTGGAGTGCCTTTCTCCTGGGTTTAATTCTGTCTTATTCTGCTTGGTTTTGGCTTTCACATAAGTCTCTGTAGTGGTTTCAAGGGCTATTGCTTTGAGACTTGAAGCTGTATTAGATTGCAATTGTGTCAGGTCACAGCAATTGGGTCAAATCTTTCTGCTCAAAGTCATGATGTTCCAGTGAAGTCAGCTTAGCTATGGTCAGCTTGCATCACTGTAACATTACTGAGCGTTAATTGTAAGGGTCTGGTATAAGCCCATGCCTTGGGAAAGAATAGACAGATGTCCAGAAACAGGAGCATAGTCCAAGTACTTTTGAATGAGAGGAAAGGTAGGGAAGGAAGCAAAGAAGAGACAAAGATTATAAGCTCAGCTGGGTGAAGAATCAATGGGGGATGAGCAGTACTTCAGCATTTTTTCCCATACCACATATTATTTTCTGTTGATCTTTTTTCTTAGAAAATTACAATTGATGTTTTTATCCTAACTTTTAAATTGTTTTGCCCTCCATTATCTGTGAGAATGCCACTCACTTAAAGGCACGCAACCGGAGATAGTTAAGTTGTGAAAAAAATGCCACAAAAATCTCACCCACTCCAATCTGTGCATTCATATTTTAAATATGCTTTGTGTGCACATGTATACATCGAGCAATGTTACTTTAGTTCTAGTTCAGACTTAAGTACAGATTTTCTATCTAGGCTGCAGCTAGGTATTAATTTTGTAGGTCAAATTCTGTCCTAGATGTTCCCGTTGACTATAAATACAAAACATCTATGGAAAGAACGTACCTCTAATGATTACCGGATTTGAAATATAACCTAGAAAACTATTTCTAACTAGCAAAGCAAGTTAAGACAATTATGAGGAAAAGACAATTGCCAGTTCCACCTACAGCTGGAAATGTGAGTCAATGTCATTTACACTGAGGATGGCCTGATTAAATCATTCCAGGTGTCAGCCAGTCTCATGAATCATTATTTCTTTAACCTCATAAATGGGAGGTGTTAGAATTGTACCAGTGTACAATGAGTGCTTGTAACAGTGGAGTTTGTGTGTCCTAATGCTCTTAGCCCTCCATTTTAGGCAGTCCTAACTTTTTATTTGGACATTCTAGATTTCTGGGATGTAGGAAATTGGCAGGTACAACTTCAAGGGGGTAATTGTTATGGTTGCAGGGAATCTCTATAAGAGGGATACTTATGGAGATTCTTCCTACGTACATCCCATTTTGGACTGTTCTCCCTCCTATCTTTGCTTCCCTACTCTTCCTCTGTCATGCCTTCTCTCCCCTCGTCTCCTTTTCACTGCTGCTTCATTCCCACTTACCTCCAGTCTTCTGGAGGATCTTTGCAACCACTGTCACTACTACTTAGCCCACGGTGAATGTGCAGCTGTTACTCCATGTGTGGTAACAACAGGACAGATCACTCGTCCCCAGATGGATGACGAGATTGTGGGTCCTTATCATCCTTCCTTTGCTATGCTTATAGATGTTAACTAGGGAGTTGGGCTGTGTCCGTGATGGGAACAGAGGCCAAACTGGAGCCTTCCAAACACATCTTGTGAACATGAGCCCAGTGAATGGATGGCTTGACCTCAATTGTTGTCTTCAAATGTAATCGTTGGATTAAGAGAGTAGGCGTACGGTACTCGTTAGCTCTCAGACTTAACAGTAGTAAGAATTCTCCTTCATACCAGTATGCGGATCAGCAGACTGGGGCACACCCTGACTAAATCACTATTTGACTCCCCCACCTACTCAAGGAGTACATTTGAATATGCAGGTGAAATGATTAAATATAGTAATGCAGCTGGGCCAGTACTGCTGCTCAGCCACAAAGCCCCCTCTTAGCTTCAGTGGCAGATGGAGCAAAACTTTTTTTTTTGTTTATGCATTTTAGAGGAAGTTTTTGTGGAACAAAAAACTGTGCCAATTACCTGTGCAGTTCATCAGTGCAGGATAAGCTAGCAATCCCAAAGAAAAGTGAATTTTAACTATTGATGAGAAAAAGAGAGGGTTCACAGTAACAATGCAAGTGAGGAATGAGGGGGAAACTGCAACAGAGACAAATACAATGAACTTTATGTGAGCAGGAATGTTCAGCTTCCCATGTGCATGATGGGATACAGTTGGCTAAACTTCAGTCCTATAGGAAAGGACCTAAATGTGTCAGGCAAGACAAGCAAAAGTGAGAAATGCCACGGTGTTCTTGCAAGAGAGAAATACCATGTATGGCGATATCAACAGGAGAGCCTGTGAGAAACCTGAAGTCACTCAACTGTCCATCAGAACAGCTTCAGCTGTATTGTTGTTTGGTTTGGAGTGCCAGGCTTGAGAAGAGTTACAGAGAAGCTGGAGAAGGTTTGAGCAGGAGCAACAAGAATGAATAGGGACTTCACTTAAAAAAAAATAAAATAAAATTGAACAAATTAGAGTTGCATAACCAAAAGTATAGAAGGGGAGGGATAAAGGGAGCGTAACAGCTTGTCAGGACAAAAAGATGGTAGGAAAGATGTGGTCTTAGTACTTATAGCTAGTATAGAAAGTAATGGGCTCAAGGTAATAATGGTAACATGGCTGTCTGGGGATAAAATAACAGTGTTCAGAGAAAGATTTCCCTGGAAAGTATGAAAACCCTTATACCAGTGGTTAGGGAGCTGGTAAAGCAGTCAGGCCACGGTCCTTGACTGTGATGGGTTCTGTATGTTGTGACCCAAAGAACGTGACCTTAACCTGCGTGTCATTGCAACCCTAAGAGCTGCATGTGTTTGTGGCTCTGATCATTGAGATGCATATATGCTTATGTAACTTTAATAATGGAAATGTTCCTATTGACTGTAGCGCAAGCACTCACTCAAGGAAAGATTGCACCAGTGAGTTTACTGGGTCAGTGCCAGCAAAAGAGTAATTCAATTATTTGCTTCCAGTGATAGCCATATTTTCTACTCCTGTCTTGAACTGAAACATAATAAATATGCAGAACAAAGGAGCAGGGGAACAGAATAAAGAAAACCAGAGAAGTGAAGAGCAAAGAATGCAAAATTCATATTCAAGGAAGTCTTTCAGCATGTGCTCTGAAGATGAATTGGTAGAATCTAATTGGTGTGTATGTTTAAGTGTGAAGAAACAAGAATAGTATTTCAATCAAGGGTAAATGTAATGGAGAAGGGGGATGTAAGACAAGACTGATTAGAAGCCGGGAGGAAAAAAAAATCTGATCATGGCTGTGGAAATATAAATACATAACATGTGAGACCTTTATAGAGACTTTCCTTAGGGAAAATAAATGCATACATATGGGAGAGACTGATGTATATGTGTGTATATGCAATTTTACACATTATCTAGCTTACATTTACATTGCAGCTTTGGAAAATGTTTGTCAGGAATTAGCACATTCAAATTCTGGAAACAATGCAAGAAATGTTTCTGCGTCACAGCATACAAACTAGGATCATCTACTACGATTGCCAAGGAATTGCCAAATCATGAAGGCCTAGGGTTGGCCCTGCTTGTGCAGGTGAATTGGACCAGATGACCTCCAGAGGTCCCATCCAACCACAGCCATCCTGTGACTCTGAAATGTACCATTAAAAATTGTAACCAGCTGTCCTGTGGGCTTTATCAAGTCTGTATCAAATAATTTTTTGAGAATTACATAAATAGAAAAAGGAAGCGAAAGAAATTTGACTTATAGCAAGTGCAATTATAATTGTAGTGTAGGACTCTTCTCTCGCTGTTGGACAGGAGGGCTAAGAAAAGCAGTTAAGTGCCAGAGGTGAAAGCTGGAGGGATGCAACAAGTACACAGAAAATAACTTACAGAAAGGTTTGTCTATAATTTAATTAGGACACAGATACAGAGCCTATACTGGGGGTTGACAGCAACTTTGGGAATATGTTCACTAACCATAGATTTTATGAGTGTGCAGACACAGGGTTAGGCCAGAGTAAATATTAACAGAAACAAGAAAATTGAAACAAAATGAGGTGAAGAAGTGAAGCACAGAAGTTACCTAATAAAATACAAGTTTGGGTTAGGTTTTCAGATACATTTATGTGAACTACCCCACTAGAAGCTTTCAAAAACAGTGTTAGTTTTGTTTCTAAGTGAGGCAGCTGTTTAAAGAATGTTATCTGAAGTAACTTGTCTTTACTGAACATGTACGTAGTCAATAATCTGAACAAAATGTCAGAGGAGGAAAAAAATATTTAAAAATCAAGCGATACAAAGATGTGTGGGAAGACAGCCTGATTACTGAACCAGCACAGGTTTTGTTTTAACATGTGCTAGAGTATGTCTCTCAAGCCTGATTCTTCCTGTAACTGCCAAGGCATAAGGATGTGAGGCAAATCAAGTATTTGCAGGAGTCTTCCCATTAGTTTCTAGGAGTGTGACTTGTGGTTTGGACGGGGTTAGCACCAAGCCTTTAACAAATGAATGTGCAAAATGCTAATGCAAATATAGGTACTTTGTCTTTTTGTTTCTGTCTCCATCTGCTTAACATGGTAAAGAGCACCAGAGGCTATTTGAATAATGTACTTTTAGTGAGTTTGCAGAAATTTGCATATGGATGTCTGCCAGTAAATTTCATAGAAGTGGATTTATCTGGGGAGAAAACCAGAGAGGGTGGAGAGGCAATAAAAGGGAAATGAAGACATCAGGGAAGTAAATAATGGAAGGAGCAGATGGAATAGACTAGAGAAAACACACATCAATACTGCTCGATTTAAAATGAAGCGATTGGCTGTCCTTATATAGCACATTGTATAAAGGGCTGGGGGGAGCTTGATGCTAGTTTCAAATACTTCTGGCCCTTCACTGCTCTGTTCCCACAGCATGGCATGCCACTTTGAAGCTGTGCCAACATAACTCTTTGTGTGGCCTCACAGTGAATCTGAGTTCACATAAAAAGAACTAATTTTTGCCAGGTCATTTTTCAGCAAAATTGGTTCACTTATGCGTATACAGCATGACACGCAAACTCCTGAGAATAATGTATTGTGAATCCACAGTCGTAGTTCATGCTGGAAGAAAATGTAAGAATATGGGAATGGTTCTGATTCATAACAAATGCCTCGGAAAGGACAATATTCAGATAAGGCAGGCAAAATCATACACGAAAAACTTAGCTGAAGCTGGCATGTACATGGACACTTGACAAATGACTGCTATTGAAAGCAAAGGACACAATGTGTACTATTGAAAACAGAAGGATTAGAAAATAAAAAGGACCACTACTCAGGAACTGGAAAGGCTTGAAATAATCTACTGTGGCTTTGCTCAGATCAGCTAGTATTTTTCATTCCTTAGATCTCTAGTACACTAGACTTGTAGAATTTTCAAAAACTCAGAGTTGTTTCTCTTGAGGCCAACATCTGACTTCATAAAGTCAGCCCTTAGCATTAAGCAAAGACCTAGTCTTTTACAAATTCTACTTTATAAGCTATGCTAAAATAATCTTTACCTTATTTCAAGGTTGTTGTGTGTACAATAAGAGTGTGCAATTTCATGCTTGCAGCCATACATTCTTTTTTGAAAAATGCGATTGTGGAGGGGGGTGGGGAGGAAGGAGGGCAACCAAACCTACATGTTGTTTCCCTGTGTGAGTGCTTTCATCATCACCTATTTATAAGAGTTTATTCAGTGCTTTAGGCAAATTTTGTAAGCTTGAAAGGGAAGTATATTCAAAACGTAGAATTTGTTTTGCATAAACCATATGCAAGGTGTACTTTGAGAATTCCATGCCTTATGAAAATAATTTATTCTGTTTTGTTTCTTAAATACAACAAAACTGTAGACACAATTTTTCTTTTAACATTTTGAACTTGGTGCACTGTGCAAAAATGTTAATGACAAAATTGTTATTTTCCTGTTCAAGTTTTCTCCTTGATAAGACGTGAATCCCTCTCTATCTTTTCAGTTAGCTAAAACACTGAAGTTGCATTTGGATACGATTGTTCGTTTCAGGAGGGCTTGAGCTTTAGAACCTAAGTGCTGCACACTTTGAAATCACACTCACTGAAGGCACCAAGATGTATTTTTACAACCTTTCCTAGAAATTTGGATCTCTCGCAACTCTTATAAGCCCTGGCAGCCTCAACTTTAAAATATATGCCTGTCATCCACTACAATGAAGCCTGTCCTTTTTTTTTTTCTTATTGATAGTATTTATTTTTAACTCAGGGTGGCAGCAAACTATAGCCAATTTGCTCTTTGGCTGTCTTTCTTAGATTTCTTTTCAGATAGATATAGATCAGGTCCAAATGAATAAGGAGATTATAAAACTGCAAAGCACAGAAGAGAGTGTCTGAAGGTGGATGAAAATGGTTGACCCAGGGCAGTTAAGGATGGCTTCAGTGTACAGGAGAAAGATAGACCTCACTTAGGTGTTTGTGATACTTGAGAATATCTGTGACTACAGTCCCTGCCAGCAGATTAGCAAGAGGCACGTGCTGGCAGGCACAGGGATTCCAGCTCTGTTGAACTTTGTCTGTATTAAAAGTCCCCATTTTTCCCCCATATCTATATTCTTTCCCGATGTCTGTAACGGTTCTGCTGGCAGGTGTACTCACAGCAGTACCCAGTTATAATCACCAGGTAGATATTCAAATGCAGTGAACTCTGTGCTTAACAGAGGTTAACGTGCTGTAGGAGAGAAATAAAATAGTAGATGCTTCCCTTCACTTGATCTTTATACACATACAAAGTGTTACCTCATTTAGTTTTCTTCCTGCTTGCAGGGTCTGGTTTTCATTGAGATGAAATGTGGATATCAAGGAAAAAAGAATGCTTAAGCCCAAACAAACAAAAAAACCATAAACAACTGTCCTGTCTAAAAGTTTGCTACATAGCAAGTTGTCTGAACCAATTTGTACATCAGAGATTAATTTTACTCTTCTCAGATGACTGTAAATGAGCAATATCCAACTGTAGGTTTCTTCTCTTGGATAGTGATTTTCTTTCTTTGTATTTTATCAAGGTCTGCTTAAATTCATGGTCAAACTAGCCAACAAGACCATTAAACTATATAAACTTACTGGGTCCTCTAGAAATACCTCTTCCACTTCAATAGCCAAAGTTTCTGAGATATATTACACTGGGAGAGCAGGAGTCAGTTTAGTTTTGTCCTGAAAAGAGCAATTATTGAGCAAACTTGCTATTACAGAAGATGGTGGTTTGTTTTTTTTTTTCATTCTTGCATTTCTGCAGTGTATGATACATTGTTAGGGGGTAGTGTTTGTGGTGGTTTGCTTGTTTTTTAAATACCTGTAGATCTAAAGCACTGTGATGGGGAAAAAGAAAAAAGAATCCAAAACACTATCAATCCAGTTTCTATAGATGGATCTCTGCAGAGAAATGTATAGATGCTTGGGTACAGTAAAGAGATGCCATTGCTTTAAGGCCCTGTTTTATTATAGTAGCAATGTAGCTATAGATTTCAAATAATGTTATGCAGGAACAAGTTCTGTAGTGCTCCAATATATTACAACTTTAACTGGATGTTACATTTGCCATAAATATGGCAGGCTCTCATCTGAACAATGGGCTAACTAATATGTTACAGATAAAAGGGATGATGAATTCTTTATCTGTCACAAAAAGAGGTTTAAAAAAAAAACAGTTACAAGTAAACTGTATGATCAAGGTACAGCAAAATGCCCCAAATAATTAAATAAAAATAGAAATATGCATATATGGTGTACTGTATGGTGTTGCCTAGGTTTCCTCAGGCAAGCAGATACAAGCTTACATCAGCTGTCCTGTCAAATAAGCTTCTGATTCCAGGAAGGAATCATAATCAGGAGCGATTTGATATTTGGTGCTAGATCCATAAGCCGTCTCCTCACAGGTTATGCCACAGCGTGAGCCTATGCAGCGAGGAAGAGCTTAGATTAGCACTTCAGTAGTTACTATGTTGTTGGATACTCATGTTTGAAATATAACAGAATTCGTATTAATATTTCTGCTATAAAGTTGGATTATAACTCTAGCTAGGGTAAAGTTTCTGTAGTCGTGAAAACATGGATCTACATATATAGAAGATTTGACAATGCTATTTATCTTTGTATAAGAAATGAAAAAAATAGATGCACATGCAAATTTGAATTAATTATAGGATGCAAGTACAGAAAAGCTTAAGAAGCCACTTTCTCACTTGCCACAAGTCTCATAAAAATAGCTAAGACCTAGAACTCTAATTGTTATTAGGAACAGAAGTGCAGATTTAAAATGTAGCTGTTGGAACTCTTAACTTCTACAATTACTGTTGATGTGCTCTGTCCTACTCAATGTTGGTTATGGCTGATTTGCCCAGAGAAGCTGTGGATGACCCATTCCTGGAAGTGTTCAAGGCAAGGTTGGATGGGGCTTTTAGCAACCTGGTCTAGTGAGAGATGTCACAGAATCATCTAGGTTGGAAGAGACCTCCAAGATCACCTAGTCCAACCTCTGACCTGACACTAACAAGTCCTCCACTAAACTGTATCACTAAGCTCTAAATCTAAACGTCTTTTAAAGACCTCCAGGGATGGCGACTCAACCACTTCCCTGGGCAGCCTATTCCAATGCCTAACAACCCTTTCAGTAAAGAAGTTCTTCCTAATATCCAACCTAAACCTCCCCTGGCGCAACTTTAGCCCATTCCACCTCATCCTGTCACCAGGCACATGGGAGAACAGCCTCGCTACAACCTCCTTTAAGGTACCTATAGAGTGTGATAAGGTCGCCCCTGAGCCTTCTCTTTTCCAGACTGAACAATCGTAGCTCCCTCAGCCGCTCCTCGTAAGACTTGTTCTCCAGACTCCTCACCAGCTTCGTTGCCCTTCTCTGGACTCGCTTGAGCACCTCCATGTCCTTCTTGTAGCGAGGGGCCCGAAACTGAACACACTACTCCAGGTGCAGCCTCACCTGAGCCGAGTACAGGGGGACAATCACTTCCCTAGACCTGCTGGCCACACTGTTTCTTATACAAGCCAGGATGCTGTTGGCCTTCTTGGCCACCTGAGCACACTGCTGGCTCATATTCAGCCGACTATCAACCAATACTCCCAGGTCCTTCTCTGCCAGGCAGCTTTCTAACCACTCATCTCCCAGCCCGTAATGCTGCTTGGGGTTGTTGTGCCCCAGCTGCAGGACCCGGCACTTGGCCTTCTTGAACTTCGTACGGTTGGCCTCAGCCCATCGCTCCAGCCTATCCAGATCCTCCTGCATAGCCTTCCTACCCTCGAGCAGATCGACACACGCACCTAACTTGATGTTGTCTGCAAACTTACTGAGGGTGCACTCGATCCCCTCATCCAGATCATCGATAAAGATATTAAAGAGAACTGGCCCTAGTACTGAGCCCTGGGGAACTCCACTAGTGACTGGCCTCCAACAGGATTTAACTCCATTCACCATGACTCTTCAGGCCCAGCTACCCAGCCAGTTTCTAACCCAACGAAGTGTAAGCCAGTCCAAGCCAAGAGCAGCCAGTTTCTTGAGGAGAATGCTGTGGGAAACGGTGTCAAAAGCCTTACTGAAGTCAAGGTAGATCACATCCACAGCCTTTCCCTCATCCACCAAGTGTATCACTTTGTCATAGAAGGAAATCGGGTTTGTCAAGCAGGACATGCCTTTCATAAACCCATGCTGACTGGGCCTGATCGTCTGCTTGCCTTGCAAGTGCTGCGTGATGACAATCTAGATAATCTGCTCCATGAGCTTCCCTGGCACTGAGGTCAAACTAACAAGCCTATAGTTTCCCAGGTCTACCTTCCGGCCCTTCTTGTAGATGGGCGTCACATTTGCTAGCTGCCAGTCGACTGGGACCTCCCCTGACAGCCAGTACTGCTGATAAATGATGGAAAGCGGCTTGGCCAGTTCTTCTGCCAGTTCTCTCAGCACCCTTGGGTGGATCCCATCTGGCCCCATCCACTTGCGTACATCTAAGTGCTGTAGCAGGTCGACAACCATTTCCTCGTGGATTGTGAGGGGCATAGTCTGCTCCCCATCCCCTTCCACCAGCTCAGGGTACTTGGTATGTAGAGAACAACTGGTCTTGCTGCTAAAGACTGAGACAAAAAAGGCATTAAGCACCTCAGCCTTTTCCTCATCTCTTGTCACTAAGTTTCCCCCCACATCCAGTAAAGGATGAAGATTCTCCTTAGTCCTCTGCCCATGGCAGGTTTGTGTGTGTAATTAAATGATCTTTAAGGTCCCTTCCAACCCAAACCATACTATGATTCTATGGTTACAATACTGATTTAAAAAAAAAGCATAGTGTAAAATGCAGAATAATATTCAACGTAAAACTGAAGCAGTCTACATATTCATCTGGGGTGATCCTAATTAGCAGACAGTCAATTTATTTCTCCAAAGGTCTTAAAAAGTCTATTTTAAAGGTAAAAGACCTAGTGTTTTTAAAAATTGTGTACCTGATTTTAATTAGATGAGCAGTTCCCTTGAGCTACCTGCTAGAATCAAAAGAATTCCATGAAGTTAAAAAAAAAAAAAGAGGATGACTTTCACCTTTGTTTATTAATTCTTTTTTAGTTTACTGAGAGATCATGCTTTCCCAGATGAAGAGTTAACGAAGAACAAATTTAACCAAACTCTGGCCTGTCAACATTCCTGCCTGTGTTCCCTGTGATCCCGTCTGAATGCAGGGTCTTCACAGGCAGTTAACTGTGTTTTATCAGAAACCTTCATAAAAAGGGCTTTTTCTAACTAAACTCTGTTACCTAACATTCAGAAAACCAAGTCTGTCCTGCATGCAAGAGGAGAACTGAACAGCACAGTGCACAGATATGTTAGGTGTATGCTCATGCCCTAAGCTCATGGGGCTGGTAGAAGAATCCCATGGAGCAGAAACCTGCAGAGTAGGACAGCAGAAGGCATGGGTACACCTTTCTACTCTGCTGTCTCAGAAACAGCTGTAGAGTAGAAACCTGCCTACTGTACCAGTTCTGCAGTTTGTTATTATCAGACCAAAAACAGTAGCCAAGAATCAGGTAGATAAAAAGTCTGTGAAGATTTGGAGGCTTGTTCTTAGTGCAAGCTGAAATGTCTAAACAGTGGAGAGTGCAATAGTAAAACAGTGTTGAGGTCTAATTGCAGACCAAAATGAATACAGTATGTTTTTACACCAATAGTAGCTAACTTGCTTTCAAGTACTGAACAGAAAAACAACTGATGGAAAGTGATCTGGATCTTGGATGAAGAAAGACAACAACTAGATTGTGAAATTCCTAATGCAGAAAATCTGGAAGTTTTGCATGTATTTCACTAATCAAAAGGAGGAAAGAGTAGCAACGGCTATTTTAAGTCACTGCTGATTACTCACAGGTGATGAAGGGAAAATAAAATGTTAAGTAACTATCTCTTCTTAGCTGAATCACAATCATCTCTTTTCAAACTTTAAGAAAACAACCTGCCTTTCTCTCTCAGGGAGAGAGAATCGCTCTAAAGGCTCTAAGTAAATACTAGCAATGTACATAACAACTCTTACAGTGCCTATATAAATTATATAGTATAGCTAGTGATCCTACCTGCTGGCAGTTCTTTGCAGTAGGCATGACTCTCCATCTGTAAAGTTAAAGTCACACTGAGGTGGCTGTTGTTACCAACGCTATTTGATGCTGCTCCCTTTTTCTATGTGGAAAGAGGAAGATGTTACCACATTACCAGGCACACCTGGCCTCCCAAACTTACAACAGTGAAAGTAAACATTGCTAGTATACAATGATAACAACAGCTCTTCTCTGGGATGAAAATTAGCCCTGTCAAACACGGAGATGCAAATAACAAACATTTATCTGTAGCAGTAATGGGACATACAGTCACTAGAAACAGACAACCAGCAGCAATGTACTTTAGATGTGAATATAGTTTCTAAATTAGCTTTTCAAATGATTGCAATAGAATGAATGTTTAGTAGCTGCATCAGTAACTAACCCTCCTTTCTCATTGAAAGGAGTTACATGCCTCATACCTGCTTTCCCCATCTCTAAGAAATCATTAATAAACTTCCTAGAGTGCATGTATGCAGTCTAAGTGCTCTCTTAAAGATTTAGATTTCCAAACAAACACTGTCCATTTATCTTCACAGATAAGTTCAAGTTTTGTTGCACAGCATGTCAGCTTTAATTTTGTGTTCATTTAAGGGAATTATTCTGTATTTAGGGTGTGAATGTTGCATCACTGTGCTTTCTTAGGTAACTTGCCTTTGGGGCTTTCTTGATATACAACAGATCTCACTCAGTATGAATTATTGCAGTTCAGTTCACTATTGTGAAGCTAAGCTACTTTGAACAAGCCAAAGATATGCCCAACCTTTTCAGTTTTTTCATGATCGGTCATGTGTTTATGCAAATACTTTTTGTCCTTGACTACCAAAATAAGTGGTTGGAGTTCTACTTTATATATATATATATGTATATATAAAAGTATGTATATAAATGTATATTTGCTATTTCAGCATAAGTTGATATATCCATAAACATTCAGTGTCCTCAGTAGAGATTTCGCTATTTTCGCCTTAAATTCACCTTTCATCTGCAAGTCTGGTTTTCTTTGTGCTTTGTTTCTAAAACCTTCAGAAAACATCTCTGATATCCATTTCAGTTTGATTAGAATACAAAATGACCTAAAACCAGTCAGCTATCCAAATTCTACTTGTTCAAGAAAAGAGCAAATATTGTTTCCCTCGTGCTGATCTGTAATTATTCTGGATTGCTCTAAAATTTCCTTTGTAGGTATATACTTGTCACTATTTTTGTTTTTTAAACCACCATTGTTTCTCTTAATGCTTATATTTCTAGGAATATAATTGTGTTAAATTCCATTACATCAGTCGTAGAAAGTCCTTTATCCTTGATCTTTGTTATAACGGTAACAGTTGCTTGAAGTATAAAAACCTGAAATTAAGTATGACCATAGTCAAGAAATGTTCTTGGAAATATTGTAATATGTTTCTGTGAACAAAATTGTAATATATGGTGTTGAAGGCACTGGCCTTTTTTGTCCAGATTTGACTGACTAAGGAGGAATACTAGGTCTGATACCAAACACTTCATGTACCAGGTAACTTGCAGATAGTAAGACCATCTCAGTCCCTTGTTGACTATTTTTTTTTTTTTGCAAGTCTTGTCTTTGTAGAAGTCCTGTATGCTTTTTATATTCTTAAGTAGTGTTTAGGTTTGCCTGACAGAACATCACAGGTTTTTATTTTGTTTGTTTTTTGTTTTGTTTTCCCTTCTGCTCTAAGCGGATGTTTATTATTAGCGTATTTCTTAGAAAGTTTCATTACCTTTTTTGGAGAATTCTGGTAAGTCTTGGTGATTCTGACCAGTCGTTGCACCTGTGCATCCATTTCCCTTTCTGGTAGCTTTCCAGCTTGCATGTCAGTCTGCTAAGAGGGAAATAATGCTCGAGTAGGAATACTCATAACTTATTGTTGTCTTACGGATGTTTGAGACTGGAAGTTTTGTAAGCTTCTGAATGCATCTTTTATACTGCAAATGCATGACACCATTTATTCTACCCTTGCAACTGGCTTGCTCGTTCTGCCAGTTTATATGCAACGATTTATTATGTACAGTCCTTTGTCTTGGAAGGTGAAACCTCCATTTCAATATTCCTTGAATTGAACAGTTTTCTAACCTAGCGTTTGAGTTTGCTGCGTTTTCAACAGAATTCCGCATTTCTCCTTTGATTATTAACTCCAGGCACTGATGTGGTGACAGGTCATGTTTATATTTTCTTTGCATGGTGGTTGGTCTGTAACTTAAAAGATCAGTGTTATCACTTACAAGTAATTAGTTACATGTGGCTGATAAGTCAGGTTATGTCCATTTCTGTGTTCATGTGGTGAAGTTTCACAGAAAGAGCAAATACAGGGAAGAGGATGCATCTCTGTATGGTATTATCAGCAGTTAAAGCATCTATTGAAGTTTGTTTCCATTCAAAACGCACGAGGTCTTGATTTAAAATCCTAACGTTGTTAGTTCTGTCTGCACACCGCAACATTTTACAGTGTTTCAGAGCATCCCTACCTTTGTAGTGACTAGTCTTGTTTCTCCTCTTCACCAGCAAATCTGGGTGCTTAATGTACAATGGCATTTATCATCAGAGCTACAAAGGAGGACAGTGCTATTATCCCATTTACAAGTTAAGAACCTCAGGCACAAATAAGAACAATGACACACCTTAGCTCACACGGGAAGTCTGTAGGAGAACTGGGGAGTGAACTCTGGTCATTCAAGTACAAAGTTAGAGACAGTAACTTTCCTCTTTGATAGTGGACTGAAAATACTTCCTTAAACTCAGCAATTACAGGAATTATGCATACAGTGCTCTCTTTGATAATTTCTTATTAAATTGCAAATCTGGGCAGTGTATCAAGTTAAAGTCCAATTTTTTATCCTTTTTTTTCCTTTTGCATTGATGACTACTCATTATCACTGAAAAGAGAGAACCTTTGTGACGTATTTGCAATTGCTTTCTTACTTTTCCTTGCTCTTTTAATTTTATAATGGCATTTCCAGAAATTCTTTCTGAGATTTTCCTGGTCCTGTATTTTATATTAAATTTAGATTGCATTGGTAAATCAGTATTTAACAGTTTATGTAATTCTGCTCTTCCCATCAAACTAAGTTATTAGTAATTTATTGTATTATTAACATGAGAGAGAATCATTTTACAAGTAGTGTAAAGAGATTCGTTGCTGCTACGCATAATAGTGGGATGGTAAAAACTGGATAGAGGGTTCCTTTATATTGAAAAGGCTCTGGAAAGACAGTACTGAAAAACTGTTACTGCCAGATTCCCGACTGCATCGAATTACCATATTATGACTCAGTTTATAGCAGATAAGTAAATGAGTAGTGTTTTGGTTTTATTGTGTTGAGAGAAGTCATTGAATCACCTTCTCTTTAGAGTATCAGGTCTCTTGTGTTCAAAAATAGGATCATTTCCTTCAGCTACTTTGTTCCATTTCTTCCCTAGATGAAAACATAACACTTAAATGCAGCAACAGAATTGATCATTAATGTGATTGTAATAAGGCAGCTTGTCCCACTGAGAACCAGCTAGCTTTGCAGTAGAAAGAGGCACACACATGCCTGTAGCCAATTAAGATTAACTGGGTGCAGCTGAAAGTGGAGACAGAGATACAGTAAGTAAAGAGCTCCTCAGATGAAAGATGAAAAAGGAGATAGAAGCTCCTATGAGCAGTGAAAGGGAGATCTAGAGAAGTAGCTTTCAGGGACTGTGCTCCTCTACCAGGTGGGAGGAGAAAGTAACTGCAAGTAGATGACACTAAGTTTTCAGTCTTTGAAGATGCTTTGGGGGTTATGAGGTGAACAGCTCTAGTTCTTGTTGAAGAACAAGAGGGGCTGGGATAGCAGTGCAAAGCAATGTTGCTTGAGATGTCATCTCTGCACAACTATATTCTAGTAGGTCTATACTTCTAGTCACCTTTCAATGCATTTTAACTACAACAATAGATAGACTCTAGCCTGGAGCTCACATGGAGATCAACTGTTAGTCACACAGCTATCTCCAGTCTAAAAGTCTAAACCCAAATCTCTTTCTCTTCTGCAAACTTTGTCTTTCCTTTGACCTATAAACTATAACCACCTGTGTTGAGGTTCTAAAAAAAATGCTGGATTTTAAATGCCAGTTTACAAGACAGTATCTCTCTACTTAGAAATACATGTACTGTAAAATGAGCTTACAGGTCAGGTTATTCAATCAATTGCCATACCTGCACAGGACAGAGTGCTCAAGTAAGACTTACTGTGTCAAAGGACGTTCTGATCACCTCTCCTTTTCTTAAAATAAACCTGTAAAAGAAAAGAAAAAAAAAAGATAGGAACTGTGGCAAGGTTGTGTAAGCTTGAAGGCAGTAACACATAATTTCCTAACTGTATGAAATAGCTTCCTTATTCTTAGTGTGCCGATTATTTTTCCTTTTTCATAACTTGCTGATTCTTTTCACTTTCAGTTTATTTAGAAGGATCAATTCTCACTATCAAGAAAGTATTGCTGTCTATTATCAGAACTATCTACAAAAATGAGACAAAACACCTGTAGCCTATTTAGTCAGGCCAGGTAAACTTGTTACTGTAGCCACTAGAGGGACCTCCAGGAATAGAATATACAAACATTTGCAAAGGCTATTTTGAAATATTAAGTGTCTTTAAAAAGAAGGGGAAAAAAAAAGCTTTGCAGGTCAATCACATTGTCATTTGATAATAATGAGCTCTGAAATAATAGGAAATGTGAATTAACTAATTATCTCATAGACTTCATCAAGAAAGCATCAAGAAAGTTCATTTATCCTGGTAGGATATGAGTTTGGAGGGTTCTTTCCTCTTCATGGAATTAGAGAGGTCAGAACATCTGCTTACAGAAGACTTGTTATTTAGCAGAAAAGTTGTGCGTTCTTCATTTGAGGGGTACACAGCAAATATAATTATGCTCTTTTCAGAGTTGCTGAGAAGAACTAGGATTTGGATGCGATACAGACAGCCTGCAATCTACAAGCTTAGTTTCTCAGTGGAAGGGATTTTAGCATAGCTTTCAATTTCTTTCAAATTTTAACAGCAGTTTAATAGCCTAATTAACAAATATTGGTGCCTCAGTATGTATGCACATGCTTACTAAACATAGCTATGCTACCACTTGGATTATTGGATCTGTAGTTATCAGTCAGTCTGGGAGATGAGGGGGGTAGTCACATTCCCTTTTATACTTCTGCAGTACTATACAAGAAGTTGTGGTGTACTTAATGTACAAGATTTCGGGCTTTGCAGAGCACAAATGCAGTAAGCTTTATTTTTATCCTTCTACATGAAATCTTGCTAATGTAAGCAACTGTGCTCCTTAGACATTGAAGGTGATGACCCAAATACAAGAACTGCAATTAGCCCAATTAGCAAAAGGTCAAGGATGGGACTAGAATTTGGCATGAAATCACAAGTGGGGAAAAGGTCAAGAGAATTTTTGCAAGACCTTGTATTATGTCACATTGCATTGTTTGGCTTTATCTGTTGGAATGGTACTGGAGAAATGAAATCTCTTATTTGTGAGATGAAAACAACCTGAAATTCCAGTTCGGCAGAGCTGACTGTTGCATAGGTCTCCTGTGACCTATCCACTGAGTTTTATAGTTTGCATTTTGTTTGCATTGAGAGGTTACTTGCTGTGGAAAGGTGTAGTTGTGGGTGAAGAGATATTGCTGGTAACTTTTGTATTGTTCTGTTTTCTTTCTTTGGGGCATTAAAAAGCTATTTGGTGAATTGCTGTTTGAAAAATCTTTGTTTTTGCAATGGAATTTACCATTATTTTCCTTACCTTGCCTGTGTAAACCTTCCACTGAAGTTATTTAGTGAACTACCTGCAATTAAAGGTCAGTCAACTGCAGTTACACTTAGCTGGAAGACAGATAACACCTGACAAAGGTGGGTTGCCAGGTGGGCTCTGCTGAATAATGATTGTCTATCCATGTCATTTCATACATATGAAATAGGATATTATATTACAGATTAAAATGTTTGCAGGCAGGAAGTGTTCCTTGATCAGGAAGAGATTTAGTGATAACTAGTGATGTCTTTACTTGCTTCAGTTGCTAAAAGTGAAACTGCCTGAAATACCAACACATCCTCTTAGTAAACACAGGTCTCCCCGTAAGTAACTATGGAGTTACAGTTTGAGAGGATTTCAGAATTTCAAAAATTCAGTGAATTTATTTGGACCTCACTCAGCAGTGTTATTTGATCCTATTGGTCCTACTTTGTCCAACAAAGATAGGGTTATGACCCTGTCCGAGGAAGAGAATTTTCTCATGATGCAAGATGATGATGTAACGATCCCTTCATTTGAAGAATGGCATTAATCACTCAGCCCTTATATACCTTCGCATACGTAAGAATATGCATACTGTATCCTGTATGGCATTACATGAGTAATCAAATTCCTGCTGAGTCTCACATGCTTCTGAGATTATATCCTGTGTTCCTAAATGGTGAAAATAAATGGTGCAGAATTTTGTCAACCTTGTTAGTTTTCTCTTTTGCAATGATTCTCAGAAGAATAATTTTTCGGTTATGAAAATTACTGAATAATTAACCACATCAAAGAACCAGAAAGAATGGGGCAGCAAAGGCATTCTAAAAAATCACTTACACCTAGAAACTTTTAGTCAAACCTGCAACAATAGGTAGAAGAACAGTCTAATTCTGTAGGAAAAAAAAATAAAAATTTAATGACATGAAACAAAATTCCAATTGGATGGTATTGGCCTTTTGAATGAATATTCATTGGCAAGAATAATTACATCTTCCAAGTATTGCCCAGTCTGATTTGGGAGAGGCAGGGGGGAATGACACAACTTCTTTTTCTGTTGGAGACAACGAAATTAAATATTTTTGTAAATAGCAGAACTAATCCTGTGGACGAATAGGGCAAATATCAATTTTTTCACACTGATTGGTCCAATTTAAGTTGTAGACTAGTCAGCATTTTACCATGTGTATAACTAAATACACGAAACCAAAAAAAAAAAAAAAGCTGTGTGCCATCAGTGTAAATATATGCTCAGATTCTTTCTTGAAACTGTTTTAGGATCTAAAACCTGAGCGCTGGTAGACAGTAACATTCTTTCCCAGAACAGCCCTGATGTGTTTCAAAAAGCTATGAAACAATGTAAATAGAGGTAATAAACGTAGACATAACCGTGCAGTAAGATAGCATTCAAACAGATAATATTAATCAGGATTGTCAACTGCAGGACTAGATAGTCTCCAGACTCCAGATATCTGGTGCGTGCTAGTATCTTCTGCAATGTTTCTTCTCTCTAGTAACCAGATTCCTAAACTTACTGCACCCGCAGTTAAAAATAACCTGGCACTGGAGAGAGAGGGAGAGAGAATTAGAAGCCAGTTTAAACTTTCTGAAGAGGAAGTCATCAGCTGTTTTCTGTCTGTCACATTTGTCTTGAGACTTATACAATAGCAGACTGCATGAGCACCTTTTAAAAGCATCCTTTTTTTGACAGCGATTAGTCTTTTTACGAAGTCATTCATTAATGTGGACACTGACTTACAACTGAACAACTGCTGACCTCTTAGGATGCTCCTACTTTGTTCATTCTTATCTAGAGGAAGAAAAGGTGGTTTTGTCTTTCCAAGTCCTGCTCCATCAGTAAATAGTGAATTTGCCACTGAGGCAAATTCAGTATTTCAAAAGAGACAGGCTATATTGTCCAGTTTTCTGGAAGTGATTTAGTGAGGGTATGGGGGACAGTCTGCCCAACAAGTAGGCTGCTAATGCTTAAGGATGAACACCTCCTGCATCTTTCTGTGTAGTGCTTGTCCTAATTACCAGCACTGTATTGTGGTGCTTTTTAATTGAATGACAAAGGCACCTTCCCTAGACGTTCTTATTCCAGTACTTCGTGATGGTTCTACTGTTGAATCAGAGAAAGCCTGGACAGCAGTGGTTAATAGATGTTTATTTTGCAGGTAGAGTAATGACACAGTAGCTGTGCATGTTCCTGATCAAGGAAGCTGGAATAAATTCACCTGAAGGAAAAACTGAGCTGAACTAACCTGAGGATTCTCCCTAGCCATACAGCTAGGTGACCACAAAGCACTAGGGGAGAAGGATAAAGCAGTTACTGTGCTTTATTGTATTTTTATCTTAATGGTCAGACTTTTGGGGCATACTGCAGTTTCAGATGATTTACACTGTCCATATCTGGAGTTTCTACTGGTATGCTATCTAAGTTGTTTGACTAGCAATGCCTGTCATCAGGGAAAATCTGCTGTATGTATACGTAAGAAGCACAAATGCATTTAAGAGCCTGTTAGAAAGACTTTGCTCAAATTTAAAACCTAAAGTTAAGCTGGTATAAAAGTATACCACTTGTATATTTAATAAATTGTGATCAATTTACAAGAACGGTAAATAAGATTACTTAGGCATCCAGTGAAAGATGTGTATAGGTATTCAGAAAAATGTTCTCAATTGTAACTTATTTAGTGAATGAAAACATGTATATCTCCCCACTGAAACGGCTGAGCCACAGTCTTTCCAAGTGTTCAAAAATGAAGCAAATTCTTTTCTCTCTTTATACTTTCCTTACCTCTTCTTTGAATCCATAAGGCTGATGTTCACTTGTTCGACATATCACTATGCTTTCAAGCTTTTCTTTGTGTCAGAGGTCTAAGTACTTATGTTTTGTAGGTTTTAATATGAGTATCTTTAAGTAATGACATGCTCCTGTGAACAGATTTATTTTAAATTAAGATAGAGAATATTTCGAAAGCTACTGGCATACAGTCATTGCTGTATGAAAGTATTTAAACAATCTAGGATTCCATTCTCAGTTCAGAACTAAGTTGCTTTTACCTACATTGCTGGCTGTTTTAAAAACAATCTACTGATCGAACTGTGGCCCCTCAAGGCAATGGAATGCAACAAGGGATTTGCTCTAATTCAAGAAAAATAATCTGAAAATTAAGATGAAAACAACTTCTTCCTCTCTTTGAAGAAAGTTTTTTAACCTGTCCCCCTCTGTAGCTGCGCAGAAATGGGGGAATTTGTATTTAAAAAACAAACCAAACCACCCCCCAAAATAATCTAACAGTAAGCAGGAGGATTTCTGAACATGAGTATGATTAATATCAAGACATGGGTACTTATGAGGGGGGAAAAATGGGAATTGTCATTACTATGTTAACAGCATTCATCTTTAAAATGTTTCAAATTATAATACAGTTTTGGTGATACAATATATAATAATTATTCCCCGGAGTCTCATAATGAATTAGTCATCTATATGACACTTGTATTTAAGCATGCAATTGATTTCAGATATGCCAGACAGATGCTTTATCATTCAGTAAAATGAACTAGATAGAAATCATATAATAAAATGATTTTTAATATATAAAAATTAACTTCATCAATCAGTACACACTGAAAAATGTAGATTTTGATGGATTCCTTGACTCCAGGGAAAAGATGTTCATATATAGCCTAAATATTCATTTTAAACATTATCAAATTGAAGATTCCTTCATTTCTGATGATTATTTGAAAAATTAAGTCAGCACCAAAACAAAATATTATGAAAGTATTTAGGACATGAGAAATGAAGTAGTGAGCTACGGAGCTTTTCGTGTTCTGCATTGAAGACGTTATTGAAATAAACTTTGTCCATTTTGAACAGTTTCTCATTGAACAGAGTAAAAATTAGTTACTAATTTTCTTCCCTACATAGCTATTTAGCTCTAACTTTTGTCTTGAAAGGAGATTGTATGTAACAAAACCCTCTATTATCCTGTGTTCAGATACATTGGATTTTTCTATTCTGTTTTGTTAATCAACAGATAAATAACAACACAATGCCATAATATTTTAGAAGATTTTGGAAACAGTTTATGAAGAACATAATCTGAATGCCTCTTGTTTTGTCGAACTATGAAAATTATTTTGCACCTGGCTCTAGGATAAGGTCCTGAATAACACAGACAATATGTCAGTCTTTAAAGTAGAACACTTGCATAAAGAAACACATTTGTTAACTTTAATACTGTGATTTTATAAGGCCAGTCCTCAAACAGTGAGCCTTCAAGAGTAACAATGACATTCTTTCTTCCGTTAGTCATTTTTCTTGCATACTTTCTGCAAGAACAGCAAATGATTTCTGAATATCTTCTAAGCAAACGACTAACAATCTGACTTGAAGAGTCACACAGATGTTTCTTTTTGGTGCCAAATATATTGTAATCTGAGGTGAGCAAAGTCATTGTCAGTGGGTTTCCTCTGTGGTCAGAACAGAAATGGTGTCTTTACCAAGAAGCAGAGCTTTTTCTGAAGCACTAATAAGATCTTTGAGCTTTTACTCGGGAACAAATCAAATGTTCTCTTCTAGACTGGAAGCCAGATACTAGAAATGGACGAAATTGCAGGCAAGAAACTAAAGAGTCCTTGTTTAGGGGTACACGTTGGGCTGGTCTTTCCTTGGTTCCCTGTATCCCATGGTCAAGGTTGAAGCGCAGGAATAATTCCTGACCTTCAAGGTTTTATCTTCCCATTCAGGCATTAAAGCCACAAAGAAACTGCAGTCACTGGATATGGAAAAGGCAGTTGCAGTTTATAATAAAATAGATTCTCCCTATGTGATTTCTATGTAGAACTTCCTTCTTAAAATGCTTGATGCACGCCTGTCTTCACAGTTCCCGAGGACAGAGAAGACCAGTTAGCTGTAATTTGGATCTATTTTGATCAAATGCATGAAGAGTTTCCTCTGTTGTGCTGTTTTTATTAACTTTGTTCTTCTTGCTCTGATTGAGGGGGGAAAGCCTTTTGTTGGTTTAAAAACAAGTTTTGCAAATTCTTTTTTTTTTTTTAATACTTCTGTTTTTGCATTCCTAACAAGGGGTCAGATTCTTCACGTATATAAATTAGTGCTTTATAAAAAGCCTACAGTCTTGCTTATTTACACTAGTGAAGGATCTTGCCCAGTTCGCCTACCATGTGTGCAGCTTGACATTTGAATGGAACTACAATTAGCAGGCTTGTTTGTGTTTAACTTTATTTAGCACCTTATCTTCCTGCAACATTCTTGTCCCATACCAGCGTATCAACCATGAACTCAACATAGCTCTTACTAGTTCTGTTCTATTTTGGGCTAGAAGAAAGAAGAAAAAAAGAAAAAAAAAGAAAAAAAATCACAGCACTCCAGATCAGAGAGAACCTTCTTTACCTCTGGGAATAGAAATTGTTAACTAATTGTTACAGCAAAGACTTTTACTACTATAACGAATTAACTCACATTGCTGTTAAGTCTTAACTCACTCCAATGCACAGGAAAGTCATCCAAGCCCTCAGAACAGCATGATATTAATTGCTAAAGATATGTACCCTTCTACAAAACACAATGCTTTGGTTTAGTGTTGGTGAGAGACTCAGCTTGCAGGTGAGGCAATTCTGCAGAACTGTGCTTACTGTTCTATAGCTTGCCTAATTACTCAGCTGTTTGCTCCCTTGTATCACAGTAACATCTAAGAGTGCAAGGCCTGGTGGCCTGACCCTTACTCTTGTTACTTGTATTAAGAACAGCCCCCTGGCAGATGCTAGGTCGAGTCATGTTCAAGTTTGGGACTTTTCTCCTTCCCAGTGCTGAAATTCTGCAAAAAGGGATGAGGCCCTGGAGACTCTGGTGTTTCTAACTGAGGGGTAAGGGGGCACATTCTGGCTCACGTCACTGTGACAGGCCTGTGAAACCCTTTCTGGAGCATGTTGTCCCACAGGGGCTAGGTGGATTGGCAGCAACCCCAACCGCGCGAGGAGAGCTTGGCAGCCACCTTCCTGATCATCACCTCCTTCAGCGCATTGGGCTTCCTGAAAGGAGGATGCCACCTCCGCCCAGCGCTGTCCCCGGGGAGAGGAGCAGATGAAGCAGATCAGCACCGATGAGAGGGGAGAAGGGAGCAGGGGCGGCCCGGGAGGCGCGGGGCGGCCCGCATGAGGTAACGCCAGCTCGCGTCCCCGGGCAGCCGCCGCGCGGCGCCTCCCGCCGGACAGCCCTGGGGCTGCAGGCGGGGCGGGGACGGGCCGGAGCTGGGCTTCCCCTCACCTTTCCCGGCCGGGAGCCGCCCCCGAAAGGGCCGGGCCAGCGGCGGCGGGAGGACGCCCGGAGCTGGCCCGCGGCTCCCCGGAGCAGCGCGGCTCCGGCACTGCCTCAGTCATGTCCTCCAGCTCCCCTCCGGGCGAGAAGAAAAGCCGCAGCCTGGGCCGGCTGTCGCTGCCCAGGAAGGGCAGCATGACGCCCGGTAAGAAGCCCTCGTCGCTAGAGCTGGCCGAGAGCACCCCGAACGCCCACTACGCTCCGCTCCCTGACGGCCAGGGCGGGCAGCAGCCGGCGGGCAGCAGCCCGGTGCCCTCCCGGGAGCGGCCGCCGCGGCTGAGGAGCGAGGTGGTGGTAGTGAGCGCCGACAGCCCGCGGCCCCCCGTCAGCCTCGACCCCCGTGTCTCCATCTACAGCCTCCGCAAGCCGCTGCTGAGCCGCAGCAACATCCAGGGCAGGGTCTACAACTTCTTGGAGCGGCCCACGGGCTGGAAGTGCTTCGTCTACCACTTCACCGTGTGAGTACCCGACCCGCCTGCTCCTCCCGGGGGCTGTTAGCAGGGGTTTTCCTCTCACAGCTGACGCTGCCCGGTGTGGAAATCGGAGCTCTGGGCTTCCAGGAGGCGTCTGCGGGTGCCCCCTTTCCGCCTCCTCACGGCGGCCGGCGCCCCTCACGGCGCTCCGCCGGCCGGACTGAGCCTCTCGCAGGTGCAGTTTAAGAAATCGACCCGGCTTCCTGTCACGCTTTTGTCTACTAAATGTATAACAACCCTAAAAAGTGCCCTGCTGCTGAGGAAGTTTCTCTTGCATTAGGAAAAAGCACTGTATTTCAGCTCAGGTGTGGTCGTTAGGTAGAACAGGTGCTGGCTTCAACAGCCCCTCATGCCCCTCACACCTCAACCTTGGAAAGTTATCTTGGGAGTTGAAATAATTTTTTTATTCCAAGTATGAAAATGAAGCTGGTAATAGCATAATCACTTGGGGTTTTTAGTCATTTTTAGTGCAATCTCTCCTGGTACAGCACTGGATAGGTGTGTTACTGGTATTGCAGTTGTGCTGGAGGGAGACAAGGGACAGGTGTGCTGAGGTGACGCTCCTCTCCCTTCCCTTTATTTTATTGCTCTTCCTCCTTTTATTGCTCTAACTCCTTGTTCTATTGGGTATGAATGCCCCTGCTGTTATTTTTAGACAGGAAGGAGGATGACATTTGGAGGATGTTTAGAGCTGCTTTGCTGCAAACAAGTTAGAAACCGTTTTGAGTGTTATATTCTCCATGGACCACTGTGTCCACCCTGAGCCAGCAAGCAGCAGGTCTGTCGTTCACAGGGATCTCAGCAAGTAAATCCATGTGAAATTGGTGCTTTTTAATCTAGGTGTTGTGGAAGGTTTGCATGGCCCTCAAGCAGCTTGCGTATCTTAAATGTAGGGAATGAGGTCTGGCAGAATGGTGATACTTGGTTAGGTCTGTTTATTGTATGCATACACACTCCTCTGTAGTAAACACACATTTACTACAACAACTAGAGGCAAAGGCATTTTATGGGCTAAATCTGAAGACCAAAGACTTTGTTAAAATTCAATTTTTAATGTTCCAATCATTGATTGGATTGGTTCTGATTTTAAAATCTAACTCTAAGTGATCACTATTTTTAAAGTAAATTGAGGATCGTGTGTTATTTTCCACATTTCAGGATTCTGGAGTGAGGTAAGTGGTACCAACTTGATTTCAGTGGAGGGAAACCGGCTGTAGTCAGAATGTAAGTGGGAGATGACTGTGCAGCTAGTAAGATAATAGTGGGCTCCACTCTGTTGAATGTTTTGATAATGCCATTAGATGACAAAACAACTAATGGCCATAATTACAAAACATCTAATAGTTGTGGGTGAACAATGTAAAACACTTTCAGGAATAGGAGAATCCCTAATTGATGATTTAATTGGTGATTTAAGCAGCCATCTACTATGGTATTCAACCTTTTTCAGATGTCTCAAATATCATGTAGAACGGACAGTAAACCATGTTGAATATAATATCTAATCTTTAAATGTTAACTCAGTGGTCTTAGGGGGGAAAAAATCCTGAAAGAAACTGTTGGATCCATTTATCTACCTAAGAATCTAGCCTTAATTTTAAATGTTGTATATATACAGCGTGTCATTGCCTGTCTCTCCCCCACTATGCTCCTGTCTGTGGTGTGAGCACTAGTCCCAGTGTTTCCGCTCTTTCCATGAGCTCTTCCGATGCAATGGTGAATGATAGTGGTAGTAAATATACTCAAGCCTCTTACTAAGCATTGTGCATATTCCTTGTCTTAGGACTCTAAAGAAACAGAAGGGAATACTACTACCCTGGTGTGTTTCTTGCAAGGCAATCTGCAAGAACAGTCTTTGCATTTTAGGCAGCTCAACTCAGATTTCCCCCAGTAGAGGGAATTGAGTTTGTACCATCCTCAGTCATTCCAACATCTTCATATTTCTGGGGTAGACAAGCCTGGATTTCCTTGTGTGCTAGTAATGTTTTAGGTTACTGGTCTTTGGTCCATACCCCTCTAGCTCTCTCTTTCTTTCTGAGCTCCCAAAGCAAGTTCCTGGGATGCTTGCTTTCTACTGGACAAAGGAATGCTCTCTGAGTTCTGTCCCTGCCAGCCAGATGCCAAGTATTAGTAGCTTAATAATTGTTACAATGCGAAAGCTTGGTGTTAAAAGTAACGGACAAAGCAAACAGTTGTTCTGATCCAGGGAAGCCATTGTATCTCAACCTGTACTCTGGAGGAGGTGGGGAACCTGATTTTTAAAAAATAAAAAAAATAAAAAATAAAAACAGAGAAGAATTGACAGAACAGATTTTCCTTGGTTTTATCTTATAATCTTTAGAAAAGCAAAGTTGAATGCTGAGCTTTAGTCCACAGAATCTGTGTTGGTATGTTTATTTCATATAGTTTAGATTTCTGTATGGTTTAGGTATGTGGTGGAGCCCTCCATGCACCTGCTGATCCAAAGAATGGAGTCTTGTTATGCACAGCCACAGAGGGTTTCTGTACTAGGTCAGGCCAATGACCTGTTTACTTGTGAATTATTTCTTTCTTAAGGGGGCTGAAATACCTCTTCCAAGGGGCAAAATGTGTGTGTTTTTGTTTTGTTTTCCCTCTTGTTGATGTCTTTAATCTCACAGGTTAATGGGATATTACAGTCACTGATTAAATCAACTGAACTCTGCAAAGGTCTCTTCTGATATTTGACTTATTTGCCCAGACCAAAGAGGAGAAATATCTCGAGTGAGCAGAATAAGAAATTATTTTTTGTACTTCATTTCTACTAGATTTTGATAAGCTATTAAAATAGTTTCTAGGGGAAGAAGGAATGGAGAAATGGCTGTTAATTTACCACTCAAAAAAAAAAAAAAACAACTTAAAAATACTAGTGGAGATGATGGAAACTTTTCTTTTAGCTACATGATATTGTATGGAAGTTCATTTAAGTAGATGAAGTATGTAGTGTGTGTATATGCTTAATTCTACCCAGAATTAAGATTAAGAGCTGAATATTTACATGGATAGCTTCTGCAGATACGACTGGTGGCTGTTTGGAAACTTGGATTTTTTGCATGTCAGAGCTTGCCTTGTGGCACGGTTGTGTTTGTGGCGATGTCCAGCCAGAGCCACCAAACCCCTACCTGCCACAGGTGAGGAAGTCAGTGAGTGCCACTGTTCTCAATGACCTTTGGAGCTAGGGCATCTTATCACTCTTATCTTAGTAGCACACCTTGAGATACTGGCTTTGAGAGGTGAAATGGTCTGTGGTGGTAGCTAATCACATTTTCAGGCAATGTGAAGAGAGGTAATGGGGCAAAGGGAGCTTAAATTCTGTCCTCGTAGTGGCCTGCTGGAATCCTGAGACTGTTTCTGTGTTGGAAGTGGCTGTAAAGCAGAAACCTTCAGATCTTTTTAATAAAGAAGAAGAAAACAGATTTAAGCACATGAGAGAAGATCCTCTTTAAACAGTTTAAACAGTTTCACCCTCTTTAAACAGTTTAAATCAAACATCTTGATGTGTTTGAAGAAACTTTAGTTATGAGCTTTCTGGTGATTTCTCTAGTCTTCTGTGTGGCAAATAACTTCTGGCAATATGTGCTGAGTGTTGACTTCCTGTGCTCTTTGAAGTGTTGGCCATTATCAGAGAGAACAACTCACAAATAGATGGACCATTGGTCTGTTCATGTATGGCAGCTTTTTTGTTGCCATGCAAGATAATCGTCTTCTATCTTATCTTTGCACTGATGTATGTACCCTGTTCAATTTACTTTGCCTTTGTATATGTTAGGCTTAATCAGCTGTGATTGTGATTGAATTTTCTTTGAATCCCAAGGTGTTTACATAAGCCCGGACTGGCTGGTGGTTCGGATTTGGGAGACTGGTCTCCAGAAGCAGACGACAACTCAGAAGTGTGGCTGTGTGTGTACACGTGCAAAGATAAGAAACAGGGGTAGATAGAATATTCCAGTTGCATGTGTATCGGGACTTACAGTAATTGATTATCAAAGCTAATGAAGTGTTTACATAAATGTGTTAGCATACAGTGCTGCGAGGAAGAAACATAACTCCAGCCGAAAATCCCATTTTTGTCATGTTTCCTAATGTACTGCAAGAACATTGGTTCATACTCAGTGTGTAAACTCTTGATGAGTGAAAAAGACCCGTAAAATAATCAGTGTGTGCCCACACAAGAATATAAGTTTTTACGTTGAGTGAGTAAGCTGAGTAAAAGAAGGGGCTAAACATAAAAAAATAGTACATTTTGAACGTGGACACTGGGGTGTTTAGAAAATGTTGTGACTTGAAGACAGACTTCCAGATTATTACCTCTGTTTTAAAAGGGGAGTCAAATCCTCCAAAATAAGAACGGCTTTTCTAAGCATAAGAAAGAAGAATTTGATCACAGTCACGTTCTTTCTGCTACACTCAAATGGAGGAAGACCCAGGTGTAGCTTTTTTTTCCTTGTCAAGACTGAATTAGTTTAGTTGAAGTCAAATTGGCCCCCTCATTTTGGTGCGGTTGATAGAGAGGCTGTTCCTTGTCATGTGGAGGTTGATGTGAATGAACATTTATTTTTTATGACTTTGTGTCACCTTTGTGAACAGTCTTCAGTATCTGCACTACTGGAACCCAGAACTCCCTTCCCCTCAAGCCAGATACAGTTGTAATAACAGAAATCTGCTGCTTTGTCACTTGATGTTTTCAAGAGCATGGTGTGTTACAGCTGTGCAGGGGCTTATGTAGATCTTGGAGGTCACACCTGTGCTTAAGGAATGTAACTGGGAAAAATGAAGTGGAAGCAAGGTGATACTTGTAGCTTCTTCCTGCCCTACCCCACAGTCTAGTGGTTTGGTTTGCAGCAGGGCAGACATAGTGCTCTGTGTCTATCAATATTTCTGGTAATGTTTTTGTGTGAAATAAAAGGGATTGGAAAGCCTTTTATTACCTATAAAGGAGGAGAAAGGAGGCAAGAGCTTTTGCCTGGTTTGTTATCTTAACTGGCTGTACGCATAAGACAGTTAAGAGTTGCTGTTGCAGGGTCAACCCTGTTGCCAGTCAGCCATTTACTGACATTTTGGGTCTTGGGCAGATTTCTGTTACAAGGCTATGACATTTCTTCTCATGTTGGGTATCTACCATGGTACTGGAGAAGCAGCAGTCCAGTAAAAGGGTATGATCAGCACCAGTTATACCTTTGGTATCCTATCTAAAATGGCCAGTTCTACAGCACAAGTCTTCAAGCGAGTTGAAAAGTTTCAGTCAGTTGTATTTTAAAGCTTATTAGATGAACAGAGCATGATAATTTCATGCTGTGTGAACACAGTGACAGCTGTAAAATAAATTATTTTTGTTCAGCGCAGGTGTTGTGGAGAAAGAAGGAACTTACAGGCTTTGCACCCTCCTTCCCTGCTGTGTGCCACAGTGCAGGCCCTCAGCTACAACGTTGAATGAAGGTGTTTCTCTGGGACTTGTGTGCTGGAGGCAGTATTTGGGCTGGCTGTGTACTACTTTCCTCTCTTGCCTCGTGCCATGCTTCCCTGTCTGTAACTTGTCTGAAGTCTCGCTTATTTTCCAAGGGCTGTCCTGTGACTGAAAGAATTCTGAGTCTGTACCAAGAAGATCTTAGGAGTGACAGCTTAGCTACAGGTCAGAAGGAGCTCCCGTTTTCCTCTCCCAGAGGGACAGTAGAAGTTATAAGGATAAGAGATGCAGGTAGTAGACTGCATAACTGACTAAAAATTGTGTGTGTGTGGTATCCAAGTTAACTTAGTAATTGATTGTCATCAGAAAAGAAAGCAGAAACCAGATCCTCTTGATGTCACCCACTAGTAGTTACTGCCTGGAAGTCACTAAAACCACTAAAGACTAAGCCACTGTCTTTTCATCATTTGTCACATTAAATGATTGTTGTGTGTGACAGTGCGTTTTGAATATCAAAGGGGGGAAGAAAGTGCAAAGCTGCCGATCTTCTAATTAAAATGTCTTTGAAAGGCACACCGTATCTTTAGTAATAACTAAGAAAAATCCGTTTCTGTTTTGAACTGCATAACACCACATGGGCGGTTACTTGGCCTTGTCACCTTGAGCTGTGGTCTGCAGGCAGACACAGAAGCTGTGAGGCGAGGGAGTTCTCTGGGGACCAACATGACTGTCATTTGTACTGTTGTTTAGGTTTTTGAGTAACTGATGGAAATGGGAAGCTGTAAACTCCTGAATGCTAATGCTTACTGAAGACCAAGTTGTCTGTGATGGAGAAACAACTCTGCAGAATGCATACGTAAAAGTTACAAATTTATAAATTTGGGTAGGCTTTCTTGTAGGTAGGCCTTCTTCTCTCTTTTCCAATATAACATTCCAAGTCCTCCGCTGGAGTTTGTTTTCCTCCAGGAAAAAAATTATTCTAGCTTTAAAAGTTGCATGTGAATGATCTTAGGAAAACCAGTAGGTGCAGTATTCACATTTCTGTATCTGTCAAATGGTTGGTTGGGCGATTCTGGCACACTTCCTTGTCCTGGCTCTTCAAGTGCCAGGAAAAAAAACATGCAAGGCTGTGTAGATAGGCCTCTTTCAAAACCTTCATTGCAGTTGAATCAAGGCTAGAGTTGAGATTCAATTGAAATGAACTAATTAGGCTTAGCTCCAAATGCCTGAGCAGTGGATGTATTACAAACAACAGTGCCAACATATGCTGTCAGAGACTATGCACAGGCGCAGCGATTTGCTGACTTTAAACTCAGCAGTACCTCATTAATTTTGTGTGTTAATAGGTTGTTGAATGTGCTCTGGTGACTGAAAACAAAAGCTGTGCACACTTGCTTATTCAGTTCCAGATGGAAACTACTGTCTTGTGGGGGGCAAGGTGTTTTCTCCTGCTGCCAAGAGGTCCAACACAAGTTTCAAATATGTTGGAAAGTTGCCAGTGGCAAATAAACCTGATGGGAAGGCTGAGTTACAGGGGCTGGGAAGAAGGATGTGTAGTGAGTGTTTTTTGTAAGGTAGTGGCTCTCCTCATGCAGTCATGCTTCATCTGGCATAATGGCCTGAGAACCATTATAATGCCAGTAATGGTAATGAGAGAGCATGTTTGCATGCTTCTACCATGGTAGTAGCTACCTCCTACCTACACAGAGAGAGAACCTTGTAATGGGGGACTGTTCTCTGCTTTGGTAGTCAAATTCACATTTACTGTTGTTTTTTAGACACTGACTTAAAGATGTTCTATGGAAAGCTCTGAAGCTTCTCTAAATCTTTCTTTGGCCACTGGCTTTTGCACACCTGGAGGACTGGAGAGCTGCTTGGTGTGAACTCTTTACGTGTGTCTGGCATGATCAATTTTTGAGGGCACGTGGATTTTCACCTTCCTCTTTTCCACTCTTCGTACTACAGATCAGCTGTCTGAGCTGTTTGCTGTATTCAAGGAGCTGAACAGATCTAAGACAAATCAAGTGCAGGGTTTCTGCATCCTTTTCATTTTCGTCTGCAAGTACTGATCCTGATCTTTGAGTTTCCTATTAGTGTTTTCAATAGGAATATGTCTTGTGCATGTTTTGCTGATGCCAGTAGACTCATGCCATTTTACAATGTTGTCGTATTTGATACAGAAAACTGAAAGGTCTTACTTTTAACTGTAAAATAACTATTTTGTGTGTGCGTCTTTTTCTGCTGGGGTTATTTAAAAAGTAAATGCTTTGTTACATAGCTTCACTTGTGCTTACTTCAAATGATATATACATCATTCTTAGTAAACTAGGATCTTAAAAGGGTATAAAGTATTCATCTTTGTTTATCCTAACAGGTTATGCTCTTCTTTATCATCTATTAGCTTTGCTCTGACTAACTCTTTTAAAAAAAAAAAAGTGCATTTTCTCTTGCAGTAATAGGAGTGTATAATGCATTTGTTGAAGTAATGTCTGTTCTGATTGTGCAAGAAACAATCATCACACATTTAATTTCACTGTGCAAATAGGTATTTGCTTTCCAGGGGGACCAACTAGTAATGATAAAGGAAGGACCAACTAGTAAAGACAGAAAACTGTATGTGCACACATCTCACAAATTAGGGCTATTAAAAGGACTTGTCAGATGTGAATAGTAGGGTATGTAGAACTCCTGATAAAAATTAGTGTATGTAAAATAACTTTATTTTTTTCTGAAAGCAATAAGCATCTTATAGTGTTAGTGCTGTATGAACTTTTACTTTGTGCATGTGGCTGTTATCTCTGGTCTGTGGTAAGTATGTTAAATTGCAGAATTCATATACACAACCACAGGTGAGAGGGTGAGAAAAATTGGGTTATAGATTTCAAATCCAGTGAAGTCACTGGATATAAAACTCTGAAGTCACTGGTCTCTTCTGCAAACGTGCTCCCTGAAGTCTTGGGGATGCATTCAATTTTTTTCACATTTTTATAACAGCATTTTTTCCTTCCGGTGTTAATATTGCATATTTTTTTGTGGATAGGAAAGCAAAATTGGGTCATAGTTTGAGAACAGAATGTAAATCACGATAGGAAGTTTCCATCAGGTGACTTCCCTGTAAGCTCTCCAAAGATATGAAGTTTAATAGCAGAGGCATGGTGCTGGTGGCAAAGATCAAGGCTTTCCTTGTTCTCGTACGACCAAGGCTGCAGGCTGTGGTGAAGGCATCTTCCTTGTGCAAAGAAAGCAGTTGCCTTCCCAAGGGTATTTTTGTTTCTGCAATAGCTATCCCTTTCCCAGCAAAACAACTTTTTCCTAAATAGATCTGCTGGGATTATTCAATCTGTTAGTTATTCAGTACTGTCTAGAAGACACTGAAATGTGTTCAAACCTGACAATGAGTGAATAAATAAGTGCATTGCTTTATCCGTAGTGTGAGTAAACTGCATGTGATTATGTGCTGTTATCTTATCAGTGACCCAGAAAGTATTGATAATGCATTATCTTGGCACTTCACACAAAATAAACCTGTACACTTGGTGTTTTCTCTATCAACAGGTCATCCAGCATCCTAGTGCTAAACGGTCCCAGCTCCCTGTTTCAGCTGTATGTAAAGTCTGACAGTCAGTGAGCTGTGAGCAGTCCTGTTGTATACCTTCGTTGTTCTGTTCATTCAAGACAGCTCTTTGTAGCTTTTAGTTGCTGTTATGACATGATCTTATTTGGTTAACTCTGTATTCTAACCGTAAAAATGAGGAAAATGCTACGAGAATGGTGAGGATGAAAGCAAGGCCTTCAGATTTTGTTAATGCAAGACTGTAGCTGTACTGTCTTAATTTTAGCCCTCGGACATGTCAGTTGCTTGTTGCACTTGGTGAAATTATCTTATGTGATTATCTTGATGACTTCTGTGGCAGTCTCTTTTTGTGGCCTCAGTGTAGCAGCTTCACTTGTCAGTTTTCACTGCAGGGAGTGAGACTGAGAAATTGAGCAGGCTGTGGGAAAATGTGATGAAGACCGTAATCTCTGTAGAAATTTTGAGTGGATAGTGTCTGTGAGAGTGAAGGGACATCAGTGTACTGATTAATAAAGTAGCGTAGATAACATTCAAGCAGGTTTTGTTACTAGCTGTTGGCTTCTGCTGAGGCAGTCTCCTTTTTCTGAGAAAAGCTTGATATCAAAATCCTTCCTCTTCAAGCAGTGTTCATTTCAATCAGCCTCTGTGTGGTCTGTGCCTGTCGTTATTGAAAGGCTATATGCAAACTGCCATCTGATTGTTCTCTTGAGAGATTCTGCTGGAAAACAGCAACTAATCCAGCTATTTCTAAGTGCTCAGGGGAAACCAGTTTATTCCTTTATACAACTTATGTTAGCAGTCAGCATGGATTTGGCAAAGTGCAATAATTTGTCAATTTGACTTCAGGCTGTGATGGAATAAAAGGACTTGAGGCTAGGGGAGAAGTAGATATCATATACCTTTTATCAGACTCTTAATACTGCCCTTGTTTACGTATGAGAATGGTTTTCTGGTGGAATTGGCTCTTTACAGATAGGAAATAGAAATTGAGAGTAATGTACTTCTACAAATGTGTGTATCAACTGAAAAAAATTGTCCTGGGGAGAATAAGAGCCCCCAAGAGTTAGAAAGCATGATATCATAACCTGAAGAAAGATGTCTTACTGTAAAGAACAGCAGTAGAAGAGTGTAAGGTGGGTGACTTCAAAAAAAAAAATCCCTCCAAAAATTAGGTGAAACATAATGGTCTTTATAGCACAATCTGGATTTCTCCTTTAAGGTGAAACTGTCTCAGGGAAGGGATGGTGCTGCAAAGAATTGCATTTTGTGGGAAGGCAGTAGCCTTCCTGGAAGGCTTTAAGCGAAGGCTAGACAAATATTTCTCAGGGTTCATCTAGGCATAGTTGGTCCTGTCCAGGACTCTGCGTTCATACTGGAAAGGAATATGTCCAGGTACTGGGGGTCAGACAATTTCTTCACCTAGTGGCATTTGAGTTCCCGTGCGTTTGGCACAAGTGTGTAACATGGTGGCTTGATGCTCCAGCCGTTCTGTTTCTACCTCTGATGTACGTTTGCACCTTTCAGCCAACTTCAATCCAAAACTCCCTTTCGTTTTTTGGGGAAGGTGTTTAACACGCCTTCATCTCTGCTGTTGATGACATCTCTGTAGGTATTCTTCTGGCCCCTGTGATAGCCAAATTCCTTTGATGCTGGGGACTTTAGGATACACAAGGAACATGTGCTATTTGGGTGCTTCCATTTTTGATCCCACCTATGCACTTGCAGTAAGATGGAGTCAACTTCTGAGACTTCAGTGTTGTGGTAACAAGAACAGGTCCTTTCCCATCCAGTTTGTTCCATCTTGCTACTGAAACCAGCAAAGATCTCTGGGATAAACTGTTGTGCATCAGAAATGTTTAGTTGAATATACCATGTCTGAATTTACAGGCTAATTTAGCAACTAGCAGCTCATGGGGATCTAGCAGATTGTGGGTGGGTTGCTTTTCTCATATAGCTAAGAAAAGTGACAGTTGTGTCAGGGTTTCATAGGATATGTCTCCTTTCAGTACTCTCTTGGCATCTTAATCGTTAGGCAGTGACAGCCTTGTTGCTGAAGGAAATACCTTGCATGCTTTGGGTGTTTTTTAGGAAGTGGATCTGTACCTTCGTCCCACTATGGGGACATCTCGAGAGCATCTTGCATGTTAGAACTAACCTCCACCCAGCAGCATGCATGAAGTTGGGTCTGAATTGTTCACTACTGCTTTCTACTTTGTTGTTGTTGTTAGTTTTGTTTTTCCATCTTAAAGTAGTTCCCCAGCTATTTGAGAACAGCCTAGTTTATTATCCTTGACAGCAATTCTCAGATGCCTGGATCTTGGCCAGAGTTGCCAGAAAGCATTTGCTATGCTTCTGTCATTTGCAGAGTGCACTCGTTCTCTTTCTCCTTTCCCTCCTCACCACGTTTCTGGTCTCTCTCCGTAATGAGAGGTAGACACCCACCTGGGTGTGCTGTTGGATAGGTTCTCCTGTGTCTTAGGGACAAGGAATTTTTTTGCAAGAACTTTCTGGTTTCAGCATGCAAGGTGTCTACCCATCTAGGATCTTAACGGAGCTGAATGATCTCATCCACAAGTGACGGGTGACAGCTATGCCCTTGAAGATCAGTAAGAAGGGTATTCTATGTCTCAGCCTTTTAGCCTTGTTCTACCAGCGGATTGTTTTGAGTAGTGTGCTTTTGCTTCATGATGGTATGTGACTATTATTTTAAGGCTCTTTCGGGCTTTCTGTTTCCATGTCTGAGATATTAACAGTAGCAATTGTGCCTCTGAAAATCAGCTGGTTAATGGGATTGTCAACAGTGGCTCCCCAGCATCAAGAGTTGTGTCATAATAGGTGAACAGCTGACAGAATTGCCCTATCTCCTGCCCAGTCACCAGGATTAATTGATGTGGCCCTTGACTTGCCTTTCATTTTATCAATGAAATCCTTCTTAGGGAGAAGGCAGCAAAAATCTCATCCAGATACTTAATAAAAGAAAAATAAACCTGCTACTCCAGCTGAAGCATGCCAAAATAATTTTTGTTCTGGTTCTTTGCACATTTGGAGATTTAGCTGACAATAAGCTACATGATGCTCCAGTTCGTTTTTTTATAATACATGCACCTAGGTGCTCTGAGTATTACCAAGTGCTTTGTGAAAACTTTGCAATGTAGATTGAGACCATCATTCTATATTTTCTATAAATGAGAATTTAAAGTATAAGATTATACCCAAGTTTTATCCATTGTGGTGATAGTTCAGCTGATCCTAAAAATAAATTGCCATGCCTCCAGTTTGCTTTTATCAATGCTACCTCCTCTGTTAAAAATGATGTTATTAGCTCCTTATGTTTCAATTGCCACTTGCTTAGAAGAAAAATATATATCAATACAGCTTAATTTAAACTTGCTTACTTAATGATCCAAAACCCAGTAATAGGGAGCTTGAGCCAATCCATTAGCTGTGTTGTTTACTGGCTGCACCTGGCTTCTGTACAAATGCAGCTTCAGAAGGGCGGGGGGGGGGGGAAGAAAGCCTTGATGTTAGAAAGATACAGCCACGTGTATCTGTGGCTCGCATAGTCCATAATTCCACCCTGCCAGCAAATGCAATGTGCTGGTGCTTCTGTCTGGTTGTTAAAATGAGGTGCTCTGGGTGTTCATTGGAATCTCTCAAACACCACATCTGTTTAAGCAGCCCTAGCTGTCATTGTTTGCACGGTGCCTTGCACACCTCCCAAAAGCTCTAATCCTGTGGTGTGCAGAAGAGACTTTGTCTTCTGCTAGATTTTAGCCACTGTGGCCATGGGAAAATTGTGCAAGTTTAGGACAGGAACTGCAGGCAGAAATTAAATCAAATGGGAGTAAAATGCTCCACAGGCAGTAAATTATTAACCAGGATAAAATTTGGCTGCACCACAGAGATTAGCACCTACCTTGTAAAATAACCAGAAGTACAGGGCCTGTCTTTTGAAGTGTTTTTCCTATATGGTTACGAGAGGCCACAGCAGTGAAAATAATTTCTTTGCTTTTCCCAGTTCTTCCATGTACTTAATGATACATGTAGGGAAGAATGAAGATTTTTTACAGGATAGCTGTAAGGAAAGTGTTGCTGTTGCAGTGCGAGGAAGATAAAATAGCCACGGGAAAGTCAGACAATCAAGGCTTTCATTCCTAAAGTGTAAATGCAATATCTTCACGTTAATGAGCTGAAATCAGTTAAATGCATGGAATGAAATGGAGAAAAATAGCCTGGCCATTAAGGAAGAAGGAATGCCTGTAAGCTTGCTCCTTCCTTGCAATTCCTCTCGAGTCAGCTTTGCTGGCAGCTTAATTTCACTTTGTTTACAGAAGAGGAGAGGAAAAGACAAGCTCTACCAACACCCTGTGGACCTGAATGAAGCAATGAGATTTACTGGCTGTAGCACTCTCCACTTTGTATCTCTAAGAAGTTTGATTCTAGTCCAGCTGGTTTTAAAAGATGTAAACGTCTCTGATGCTCTCTTAACCTGAAATGTGGATTATATTTGAGTTGTGACTGCTAGATCAGGCTGGATAAAGCTTTGGTAAGCAAGGAGGTAGAGGAACATATCTGCAAACCCTGTCCTCGTGACAACTGGCAGGACTTGATTTGGTTCTGGCACAAAAGCTGGATAGCCACAAGGGGCAGGAGTGAGCCTGTGCTAGCAAAGCCTCCAAGGGACAGGCCGGGGGACCAAAAGCTGTGTCTGCACCTGACTGAATAGACTCTGTCTTTAAACTCATGTGCTGAGGTACAGTGAAAGTACAAATAGGCAGCTGTTCTGTGCTCCTCCCGCTCTATTGCACTAGTGCTTTAGAGCAGTCTGCTTTCTGTACCCCAGAAGACGTTAATACAGTTAACAATGGGGGAGTGACCAACACCTGGTCACAGGTAAGGTTCCCTCCTTCATTGCTGGCCCATGAGTAAATGTGAAGTTGTAGGGTGCCTGCTCCAGCTGTAGTGACTGGTACAGACCAACTGCTCTCTTGGACTGGCGTCAAGTCTGAAGTTGTTATTGGCGTTGCTGCGGCTCTGTGAAATCACAGCGGTGTTTGGTTTAATGGGAAGTTGGCACCTCTCTGACAGGTGCTGGAATGTCCCAGTCTGTCCTTGGGGTGCTGTTGGCATCTTTTGCGGCAATAAACCCCCAGTCAACAGTCTTGATCACAGGCAAACACCAGCCAAGTGCACAAAAGCGCTTATCTCCTGTTAGGCCATGCATTTATAAAAAGCAAAGTCATAAAAACCTTCAGCGGCTGGCAATTCTAGAGCTTACTGTTAGAGTTGAAAAGGAGTCCTGAAGAACACAGGCTTCTTATCAATTTTAATTGCTAGGCAGTGGAGAGCTGCTGTTTGTTTAGCGTCATCTGGTATTAGCAACTCTGTTTTACGTTCTGTGTTGGCGATATGTTTCTGGCAAGCAATGGTCTGCTGAATTCAACAGAAATACTTCGTTTTCAGGAAGAGCTCAGGTTGCACAATTGAATTCAACAGGTAAAGAAATGTAAAATGGACTTGCAAGGGAAGATTGATTGGAGGTGCATAATGCAATGTTTAGATGTAGGGTTCTAGTTGTTTTTTTTAACTTTATCTAGTTAAATATATTTTGCTAGGAAAGACCTGTTGCTACTTTATTGTAGTAACTTTGCATTGCTGCTGAAACCAAGTTCTGTATTACCTAATCATCCTAGATTACACTTCTAAATACTACATTAATGCTTATGCATTTATTTACAAACAAACTTTGGTAAAAGTTTGTTTGCTGTATGGTTCTCTATATATGCCACAGACTTAAGAAACCAAAATTCACACCCCCTTTAGGGAAATAGGCCAGATGTAAATTAACTATGAGCAATTGCACCTGCGTGTGTAGATGTTTTTGCTCCTGAGGGACATATTTAGTTTTTTTTGGAAGTCAGCTTGCTGGATTTGGACTGGCATCGAAGTCTATGTGAGTATGCAGCTGCAGCAGTAGAAACTGGTATATGTACAGGTTTTTGAAATACCAAACAAACATTTTAAATGCAGTTAAAAATATTCCTGAACTTCTTTGAAATAAAATAATAATTGGGTCTTAGTTTGAAAATTACTAGAACCACAGCTTTCAAAGAAGCTGGTATGAAAATGAAGTGTAACTTGATGGCAGCCACTGAGGAGGCAGATTGACAGCAGTTAGCTTATCAGGAGTAGCTGCAATGGAAGCCACTTCTCTGATCTCAGCAGTACCCCTTAAATAGCAGCTATGTCCCAGAGTAATCAGCATGGTATGTAGGTGGGATTTTCACACATGGCTGGGGAAGATATGTTGGAACCTCCCTCACTGACTTGAAATGAGAGCTGTGTTCCCTCAGTCTCTCCAGCAGCTTTGGAAGTCTTTAAATGAGGCTTAGCCAGAAATAAGCAGTTCTAGGAGCATGAGTGTGGCTAAAGCTCTTTGTGTTTAATGCTATATGCTTTCTGTTGAGATGGCCAAGGCAACTGGTCGTTTGCAGCTGTCATTTGCCAAAGACGTAGAGGAATTGAGGAAAGTGAAGAAATGGCCATAGCTGTCCTTGTAGCACCTCCCAAAAGTGATAACAAGTGCATCTTTATTTTGATGCCACGCATGAGAAGAGATGCTGTTACCTCTCCTATAAATTTATATGCCTCTTAATGTGCTCTTTCAAAGTCTGACATTTGAGGTAGCATGCAAACATAATTTCTCCATTTCCTTTCTTTGTATGTATATCTGTCTTCACTTGTAGTTCCTTCTTCTTTTTTCCTTCAGCATTTTTGTTTCTGATTTTGCATGTGTGTGTGCCTCACTTCTTAGGGCTCTCATAGAGTAGCTGTGTATTAGATTAGGAAAAAGCAGTAGGGAGAAGCTAGAGCAGTTGTTTACTTTGTTAAACTCTCCACATTTAAAGTGGAAGGAAACTGCTCTTCCTTGTGACTGCCAGTTGCCAGGATTTTTTTTTTCTCCTGCATGAGGAATTTGGTAGGTGAAACTGCCTTGCCTTATGAAATGCTGAACCACTGATGCCTCTTTAGTTAGCTTCTTATGAGGAGCACTTCTGCTGGAATAATGTATAGCCAAGTGATTGCTGGCTGGCTACCTGTGCCACTGCTTGCTTAAACAGAAGCAGGAGTTAGAAAGGAGCTATTTTCAAATGGTTACCAGTTCATCTGCTAGTTCAGAGTGCTCTGCAGCACTGCCATGCTGCCCCCTTGGCTTAAATGGATAGGAGAAGAGGAGATTAACAGGTTTGTATTTTTTCACTTCTCATCTGGATTCTTCAGACATTTCCTTGTATTTGTTAGTTGTTATTTTTCTGATACCAAATAGCAAATATTTACACTTTCGAGCGAAGTCTGTCTAAGCATTTACAATTCTAGCCAAGGAATGGATTTACATTTTTGTTTGAAGCAAGCAGTTCCTGTTACTCATAAAAACAGGAGTGGCTTTTTAATAAAGGTGCCGGATCTCTGCTGTGTAATTACTGTACAGGTAACCAGCACAGCAATTCTGTAGTGCTAACAGCTTGGCAACCAAATACTTTCCAAACTGCTTGTAAACTCTAGTGTCCAACTGAAGTCTGAAGAGCCAACTGTATCACTTACTACTTGCCCTGTTTATACATAGGAAAAATATCTAACTCTGAATGTGACGCAAATATCTACATATCCAACTGGGGACTTGCTGGGAGTTCACAAAATGCGTGTTTTGCAGAAGGTATGGTAGTCTTAGCTATGAATAGCTAGGTGTACAGTCTGAAGATGAGCTAGATGAATTTAGGCACCTTTTGAAAGGCACCAAGACTTTACCTTCCCAGGTCTCTTCTGGTATGAGATGGTCTGTAATCTGTTCTGAGCACAGTTGATCTACAGACACTTGTGAGGCTGCTATCATCAAACAAAAGCCATTGCATCTGTTCCTAATAAATGAGTATTCATTCAGAAAGTCCTCAAAGACACTTTGCTATTTGAGAAGCACTTTGATCTGCTTCCTGACTTCTTGACCTGCGTTCTTTCTATGTGGGCCTGCAGGTTTGGTCTGTGATTGTGAGATGTGTCTTAGGGAAAGCAAGAGGAGGTGGAAAGGCGCAGAGAGGTGCAAAAGGAAGACGGGACAGAGCTTTGTGTGATGCTGGCTAAAGCAGTGAAGTTGAACAGAAGTATGTTTTCAGTGTCAGGGTGAAGTTAACCAAACAGGAAGATTATTAAGTGTTGATATCTTTGAAGAGCACTTCAAGCTCTCTCAAAAGTTGTTACTCTTGTGCTACAAATTGGCCAGATAACAAGCTCTCCCCCAGTCCCTTACTGCAGTTTTTCCTGGTTCCTTTACCATCTTGATCTGTTTCCACAGCATGGAAAGCCTGTGTTAGTGTGTGGCTAGAGATTGAAGCAGCAGTGCAAAACCTTGGAAAACCTCCTTGGTATATGGTGAATGGAGTTTTACCTCACCTGAGGATGGCTGGCTGCTGCCTTATGTAATCCTTAAAGCTGTGACACCAGGTGTGTGACCAAGGCTTTTATGAATTCACAATTACCATGAAGTTCCCAAGCAGCTGGCAGGAACCATATCTCTAGTAAGTCTGAGGTTTCAGCAAATAATCAAACCTTAAAAATATATAGAAATGTAATATATCTATATATCAGACTTACCTGGGTAAGCGTATGGTTAAATTCTTGCTAGATGGTATAGAGTATCCTTAACTCAAGTTGAATTCAGTGCTCTAAATTTCTATGCTACCTCACAAACGTTGCACATGCAGACAATTTTCATCTAATTGCAGTGAAACTCTTCTTTATAAGACTGAAGAATCTTCTTCTTCCCTCCTCTCTCCATACACACTGGAAAGCATCCTCAGCCAAAGTACACTTTGCTGTCTGCGTCAGGCTGAACCTTAAAATCCAAAGGAATCTTTTTCCAAATTCTTGAGCTGCCTGAATCAGAACTGTAGTGCAACCTCATGGATTTTGTTGCAGAGACTTGGCCTGAGCTGCCTGTCAGTATAAGAACCAGGTAAGCACCTGTAGTGCTGCTGCCAGCTCCTCCTGTGTGAAAACAGGCTCTGAGACCCTGCGGGAACCTTTCCTTCACTTTGTTTGAAAGAAGATGCCCAGAAGCAAAAGAATGCAATGCGCTTCCTTTGGGGCCAAACAAAAATGTTTGGGGAACCCAGTGTGCATACTCTGTGCTGTGCGCTTGGAGAGAGATGTTTTCCAAATATTTTACTTGAGAATGTCTCAGCTGAGTCAAGGATCAGATCCAGAAATCTGCAGTACTCAAAGCTGTATCCGTTGTGATCCCCAGCATGATCAGGGACCAGGAAACCAGGCTGAGTAACAGTTTAGTTCCTGCTGTGCTTTTAGATGAACAAAACTTGAGGCAGTGATGACAATGAACTTCAGGTTATTTCAGACATGCATACATGCACACTGATGGCGATAACATACTGATGTCTGCTGACACCAGGTTGAGGACTTTGCAGCTTCTCATGCTGCCTGGCCAGCAAGAGGTCTGGGGTGCAGTGGGAGCTGGGAGGGGACAGAGCCAGGACAGCTGACCCAATGGGACCAAAGGGATGTCCCACACCACGGGGCATTTTGCTTGGCGATAAGACGGGGGGAGGTGGCTAGGGGTACACCACTGCTTGGGCACTGGCTGGGCACCAGTTGGCTGATGGTGAGCAATTGTGCTGTTTACTGCTTATTTTAATTCTTTTTTTTTTTCCTTCTTAAACTCTCCTCATCTTAACCCACAAAGTCTCTCTTTTATATATTTTTTTAAAAATCTTTATTTATTCTCTGCCCCATCCAACTCTGGGGGGAAATGAGCAAATGGCTATATGGTGCGTAGCTGTCTGCCTGGTTTAATCATACCACAACCCTATGTAACTTTTTTTTTTAATTAAAAAACAAAACACAACACAACATTAAACCAAAACAAAGGAAAACCAACCCCCAAATACTTGAAAATATTTTAGAAATAAAAAATCTACCCTCCCTGAAAACTTGCCTTTATATTTGCCACTCAGCATTACAGCTGATACAGGAAAGTACCTAAGTGTTATAATTACCACTGACTTCTCTAGTGTATATACTAAATAATTTAGAACGTTGTGATATTACCATGTGTTGATTTTTCTTGTCAGGTGGCACCGGGACTTGAAAAAATCATTAATGTTGTTGATTTAAATCTTGACAGTTACAACGTTGAAAGTTACCTGTCATTGTATAACCTTCAGGCTTAATTTATTTTTCCCATGGGGTGATGGGAAGCAGCTATGTTTGGATCTAGTTTCAGGGTCTACAATAGCTGAGGTGACAAAGTTGGAGGGAGGAGGAAAACCATTGAAGTAATCTAGGCTGAATAGCTATTGTTGTGTTTGCTTCGGATATTCAGAGCCAGAATATCCCAGTGAGTCTCTTGTGAAGATAGTCTTGCTGTCTGCAAGAACTGACTTAAAACGTTGAAAAGTATTTTTCTCCAAAGTAATGCAAGACCAGCGTTGAGAGGACTAAATTATGTTTGGCCAACATTTTATTCCCTTTTTTCAATGCCTGTTTTTCTTTTGGGGAAGGATAGTTTGAAAGAGAAAATGAAAAGCAAACAGAAATGGTAGCAGCCTGTGCCTCATGATCAGACCTCCAAGAACAGCGTGCTCCAAGCTCAAGAAATTGTCAGCTTTTTCCTACGTTACTGAAGCAAGTGACACTTGTAAAAGGAAGATTAATATAAAAAAAGGGCAAGAAAGCATCTTTCCCCCAAACTGTTTCATTTGATGACTGAAATTATAATCAACGTATATCTTAAGACTCCCCAAACCAGGCAAATTAAAAGAATAATTACCAAATAATGATTAATTAAAATCTGAGTTTAGAGTGAGAAACTTTAATTTTCAAAAGAAATGCATGCTAAGGATCACAAATTCAAAGGACAATTATTTAACAGCACGAATAAAGTGAAAAGTCATCCTTCAGTAAGTGACATGCATGTATGCATGTGTTCCTCTCTTTCAAGTACTTTGAGTATGCATTTGAAGTTATATTCTTTTATCTTTCAACTAATGAAGTAAAAACTACCACCAAAACAAAGAAAACAACAAAAAAAAAACCGTCCCCAGGAATGAGTAAAACTACAGAAACTTTGTGTATTTTTTGAATATATTTGGAACAATTTGTTGGAAGAACATGCGTTATCAAACCCTCATGGCTTCCTGAAAGAAGGTTAATGTTAAATGTTTTATTTCTAAGCCTGTCTTATTATTCAAGTCCATTGTTTTTACTTCTCAGCTGTGATGCCTAGAAGAGGACCTGCTGGCACCCAGACATCCCACTGTTCCCTAGCAAATAGTGTTGCTACCTTCTAGTCCTCTGCCTGACTCTCCTCTTTGCTTAGGCTGCTGAGATCTTCAGAGAAGGTGATCCGGGTGTGCTTTTAGGATGTTTAGTTCAGTGGGGTCCTTGCGCTTCCTCATGTCCCCTGTTGTTGCAAGTGATTCATAGTTTATAAGTTTTTTTTTTTTTAAATGAAAGCAGCAACGAGGTGGTGTGTTTGAAAAGCAGCACCTGACAAACAAACTCATCTTCAAAAAGACTCTGCTCTCTCCCACTTGGTTTGGCCTGTCTGTTTTTCAGAATAACCTACTCGTAGCACCTTCTGTTTAGCAGATGTTATGCACAAAAAGTAGCCTTTGTTGTCCATCTTGTGTTGTGTGTTAAACAATATTCCAGAAGGGAGGGGGGGAGACAGCAATGTATGCCTATAACAGTCACACATTTGAAGTACCTCTGTACTAATTATAAAAATTAAAATAAAATCAGGCAAAAGGTGTCTAAGATAGAACACTTGGCGCTGGCTGCCATTTCTGCAAAAGACTGTGTTAATAAGCTTGGCACTCAATTTTTTATGGGTGTATTTTATTGTTTCTACATGTGCATTTGATTACCCAGAAGACCTTTAGTTTCCTGCTCTCTCAAGGTGGAAAACCACAACAGTTATAACCATCAGTGCAATCTGACATACAAGCAGTGACCTTGGACATGTTGGGCTTGCTTCCTTGCCTTATTTGGGAACTGCTGGTAAAAAGCCATTCAGATAAAACACAAGTTTGAAAGCGGCACCTTAATAACAGGAGCATAGTGGTCTAGGGAAAACAATGTTATGAGTTGCACTTTAAATATTTATAGTTAATGAGTTAATGTTACAAATCTCATGCAGAAGAAACAAAGGCCGTTTGCGTCAAGAGTTTCCATGTTGTGTATTTAAGCAGTGTTAGGAAGAACTCTTGTGTGTGAACAATAGCATGTGATGATAGGACGAGTTGTTCATCTGGTGTGTGCTCATCTAAACTGGATTGTTATTGAGTGCTGTCGATGTACCTGGGAGGAGTAATGATGTGTGCTGTTCAGCAAAGGGACATGCTGTTGTATTATGCTGCTCTGTGGGACTGGAGGGGTGTTTTGGCCATTTTCCCCATATAAATATGGTGTGCCCTTAGCTATTTGCCATTTGCATCTGTAAACCTAAGAGCCTACTACAGCTGTCAGCATTCAGGGGAATAATGCATGGTTGCTGTCATCTTTCTGTTTGTAACTGTGGTTTATCAGTTTGTACTTGAGTCCATTCTTCTTTGAGCCACTAATTAAGCAGTGTCTTTGCAGCTGATTAGTTGAGAAGAACTCCCTTTGAACTGATGCATACTGTTGAGTATTTGGCTATCTATTTGATCTAGAATCAAAAGTGTAATGAAGTTAGTTTAGTTTGAGAGATTGAATAAACACCATAAAGTGAAAGGCACAGCCAAAACTAAGCAAAATTATTTTGATTGCCTGAAGGCTCCAGTAATTTCCCAGATGTACTGGATATTGTTTCTAGAGATACCAAACAATGAACATTTCAAGGAATCTCCTTGGACTATATTTGCATTTTTTTTAACCTGTCTTGAAGACTTCCTAATTCTAAAAAATTCTCTTAGCAAATTAAAATTCAAAATGCACTGCAAACTTCCCAATATCTCTGTTGTACGCTTCCTTTCTGAAAATTGGTAGGATCTCGGGTAGGATTTTGTTGCTGTGCATGGTGGGGCAACTAAAAACATGACAGAGGCAGTCACTGGGAGCCTGCCATTTAAGCGCCTTGGTAGCTTCTGCTGCTAAAGGCGTGTGTTGAACGTTCATGACATGACAGTATACAAGGCTGTATATGGTTTTCTTCTCTGGAAGAATTACTGCTAGATAGGAAATTCCTGATGCAATTTTTAACCACCATGTGCCACCAGATAAATCTGTTTTTATCAGCACACCTGTTCGGGTGCTTTGCAAGGCAAGTTGGTTAAAGCATGTTATGCTGACTTTGTTTTCTTTGGTCTGAAGTGAGGTTTAATTTGTAAATGTATGTTATGTATTTACTTATTTACTCCTAAACTTAAGTGTACCAGCTATTGTGATGGGTTGCCATCAGTAAATGATGCCTTTCTTAAGGGAAAAAAATCCATTTCCTACCAAGTTCATGCAGACTTCTTTTCTGCATTTCTTTTTTCCTGGCCCCTGTGAGGCCTGACAAATACTGTTTCACACAGGAAGAATGGGGAAGTGAGAATTATCACTTCCTGCTGTATTTTCATTGAGCTTCTGGACAAAGGTAGAAGCACCAATGGCTTTATTTTTTATACTGAATCTAATGGACTCATTCCTGCAAGGATTTATCTACTGTTAGAAACAGAAGTCACGTTTCCGGCCTCCAAACCCTATGGAAAAAGATGATTTGAGTCTCAACGTCCTAACAGCATCTTCAGTCTTTCATGCTTGTAGGATTTAGAGTTCTCTGAATGCAGACAGGCTTACTCCAGGCAGGCAGGCAGGGACAGCTGGCCTTCTGAATGGGTGCAGGCTGGGAAGTTGCTCATAGCATTTCTCCAAAGCTCTGCTTCGAAGAGGGTAACTGTTGTAACTTTCTCCCTGAGTTTTTGGGTTCACTGCATCACCCCAGGGATGAAACAACAGGTTTTCATCCTCTTGGAAATAAATAAATGGAGTGAGACTGGTTAGAGAAGGATGAGGGGCTGTCTGTCTGTGTAAGGATGGAAAATTTTTGCTTCGCACTAAAGTCTTCCTCTGAACTGTGTCGAGCCAGGGAAGGATGTTTGAGGGTCTTCTGGGTCAAAGCCCAGGAAACTTGTGAGTCTTTCTTGTTGGTATTTCTTCAGAAAATATGCTGTGAACTTTATATCCTGAAGAGTCAATTTCCAGATGGTTTCAGGCAGATGAATCTTATGATGCAAGGGATTTCCTTTTTCCTGATTGCTCCATTGTTGGCTTCTTGCCCTTGTGTCTGTGGCTCGGTGGAGATAACTTCTGAGGGTAGCTTCCAGTAGTCCATTGAGGGTCCTTTCAATTTGTGTCAGTTTTCGCTGTAGAAGTAGAGCACGACACTGCAAACAGTGATGCAAGCTGTGACTTGGAGCTCTAGCTGTTGCATAGAAAGAAATCTCAGCTGTATGCTTCTGTAGCTGTTCTGAAGATGGGATCAACCTCTCTCCATTTGTCAGGGTCCTTCTGCCCCTTCTCCATTACCCTTCAGAGAGGCAAAGTAGCTTCACAGTGCCACAGCCCAACTCTCTCAGCACTGCTGGATGCAACCTGTCTGGTGCCGTACTTTTGTATGGGATGAGCTCTCAAAGCATCCCCAACTTAATCCTGGTTTCCTCCTGGTAGTCTGTGTCCTCCTTGAACTCCGCAAATAATCAGAGAGGCCTGGGAGACCTTGCTGGTGGAGGCTGAGGCAAAGAGGCCAGAGAGTATCTCAGCCATGCCTGTCTCTGCTGCTACTGGATCACACCCTTTGTTGAGAACAAGCCTGCACTTCCCTTGGTTAGTCTTTTACTACCAATGCACTAGTTTGACATTGTGTCCAAGTGTCAACTCCAGCTGAGCCTTGGGAGCTTATGATACCTGGTGTTCATCAGCTGTCTCCCATCCAAACAGTTACTGGGCCTGACCCTATCTAATTTTCACAATGGGAGGGATCAGGCATGTTCAGGGTGATGTGACGATAGACCACAAGAGATAAAACTTCAAGAACATTCTGTGATTTCGGAGAGTAGGGTAATCTCATCTTTTAAAGGAAACGTGATATAAAAATGTAAGCGTACGCCTGCATGTGGCTGTGTTGTGGTTTCCCGTTCAGGCTTTATGCAGTTCCAGCAAACAGCTGTCCTTTGGTTTTTTTGGACTGGAAGGACGTAGCTAAGGACAGACAAATTTTGACTTGGGACACTGATTCATGGCACTGATCCATAAATGCTGATTCATGGAACTGAGATGAGTTGACTGTGACAGTATTTGAACTATGATTTTAGAGGTATTCAGTAACATCCTGTAAAGCTTGATCTGCAATGCAATGAATGGTATGACTGAAGTCCTTAGTCCTGCTTTCTTTCTGTCCTTCAACATGCAATGAATCTGAGCCTTGAACTTCGTTCTGAGTAGACGTGACAACAGCTAATTATTCTATATAGTTTCTGTCTGATGGTATATAAACTTGGAATGCTGTATTGTCATACGCTGAAATGACGGTGAGTTGGCCACATTCTCTTTCTGAAGTGTACAGCTACAGGTAAAACTGTATTTGTATGAGAATGGTGTGTTTCAGCCCTTTGTTAATGAAATCCCCAAATATTTAGTAAGCAAAAAGCAGGGCTACAGTGCCGAGCAATCTTCTTTCCAAATAGTGATATGTAATAGCGCTTCTTCCCTGATGTTCAAGCTTGTACCATGGGTTTTATCTTCAACACGGATTCTTAAACCCTCACATATACCTTGAGCGTTTTGTGGTATAAGATGCAAGAGAGATGGGGGGCATCCTATATCCCTTTTGGCACATAAAACTCATCTAAGTTGTTATCCTCTTGCATTTGAGTCACTGCTTTATCTTCAAGAAATGCAGCCTTGCTCTGCTTGTAACCATAAATGATGCTGCTATCAGGTACTTTCATTTTAAGATGATTTTTTCCTGCCACTGTTCTTTTAGTGTTACCAGTGGTCTCTCCCTTTCAGCTTGTCTCAGAGATAAGCTGCGCGACTTTGGTTTTAAGGCCTTCAGCTTATCCCCTCTATTTATCATTTTCTCAATGTCAGCAGGCCAGCTTAGAGAATTATCAACTCTTGCTTTCTGCTTTCATTCCTTTGAGTAAAATTATCAAACAAATACTTTCTCCCCATGCTTTTGAGCAACTCAATGTAAGTCTCCTCCAGCAGCTGCAAAATTCCTACTATTTATACACCTATCTTGTTGCATGTCTTCCTACCCATTCTGACATGCAGTAGTTCAACTGTTCCTGAGGTGAAACCTCAGCCTGTAATCAATGTGTCTGTGGCGTTTGCTGCAGGAAAGGAGAAGGCAGAGATGGGTATTAATGCAGGGCACACCAGGCCATCTTTTTTTTTTTTTTGCCCCTATTTTTTTTCCCCTCTCTTCAGTGTTACCTGATCAAACAACGTGCTCTGTGCCTGCAAACTTGCAATATATAACACACCGTGCCTTTGGTAAAGGGCAGTCTGTAAGAGCAAGGGAAATTGAGTTTTGAGTTCTGGCAATACGTTGGGGTAGAAGTTATGCAGAGCTTTAATGTCTCGGTTTGCAGTGTATTCTTCAAGTACCAGATCTTAATGAATGACTGGGTGATAGCTGGAAAATGAGATGGTGGTAGAAGTTGAGGGGAAAGAACCTAAGCCACTGTGGAATTTCCTTAAAATACTCAGTAGGGAAGGCAATGGATTGGGATATCTTTTAATGTAAACTCATTCACATTGAACCAGACCTAGCTTATCACAGCGTATGTTGCGGAGCACAGAAGAGGTGTCCTCCTGTGCTTATTTTCATCACTTTGGTAGCTCTGGGGCTCCCCGTCACATTAGTATGTGTTCATTTACTTACAGATCTAAGCTGCAAATGGCTTTTCATGAATTGGTTTTCCTCTCTTAATGGACTACATGATTGTTAATGGTGGAAAAAAATATCCTTTTCCAAGCCTGATATCTTTTCTAAAAGATATATAGATTGTGAACTAGACAATATGATAGCATCTTTACATTGTTGCCACATAAAAAGAGTGTTCTGATTTGTAAATTTTCTTAGATAGCAAGTTCATTAATCAGCACAGGTGCTGTGGGGCCAGGTATGCCTTTCTGAAGGTGGAGGAAGGCCAGTTTGGTGTTGAGCTGTGATGAATGAAATGAAATTTCTGAAGGAATAAATTGAAGGTGGGCGTTTTTGTGAGCGGCCCCTAAGTCCGATTTCAGAGTGCAGTGATTTTTAACCAGCATACGTTACTTCTGAGCACGTGGCTTTTAGTTTGCTCTCCTTGTAGAAATCATTCCTAAGTTTCCACAGAGGGCTTGGACACAGCTAACTTTGGAAGTGTATGAGTGATGACATGCAATAAAGCACGTGCAGCACCCTCTTTCTGACCCATTTCACTGGAAACGGTTTGCCTAACATACTTTTTACGATCGTTTGATGCTTTTTAGTCACAGGAGAAAGTTTTCTGAAAAGCTGTGCAGCACTGTAACCGCATGGTTTTTGTCACATGTATATAATATTCAGTGGCTTATGTAGGGAAGGATCAGGATCTCCATTGCAAAACATTTTAATGTTAAAAAAAAAATTCTGCTCTAAAATGAAATGTACATTAAAGAACTCTCACTTGTGTTTGAAATGTGAAATTTCCATTTTTATGGGAAGAAAAGGGCGGGGGGTTCTTACAATTAACATAATTTTGTCTTTTATTGCCTAAGCCAGAAAGAGGGAAGGATAAATAGAAACAACATGCATAGAAAATTTAAGTTTAAATTCTGGTATCCTCTTACGCAACCACAATTTTTGACTGGATTTAGCTTTGTATGTTAACTTATGTTCTTAAATAAAACAGAACATAGATTTTCCTCATTTCATTGAAACGCATCAAATTTCGTTGAAATGCATCAATGCAGATCAAAGAGGAGCTAGGTTTTCAGCTTTGCCTTCGCTGTGTGCACAGAAAACAAGTGCCCACGTTGTCTGAGCTGCTGGGAGAAAGCTTTGCTGCTGCTGCTTTGGGGCCATCTGCTGGAGTTTTACCTCAGGAGCCTCGTTTCTCCCAGGTCTGTGCTACCCCAGAGTTTTTTTCACTGAACTCCCCCCCCCCCCCCCCCCCCCCCCGCTTTTAGGAGTGCTCAAGTTCTGACACTTTCTGTCCCCAAACTGTTACTTTGCTCCTTGCTCTTCATCGTGATAGGGAGCAGCAGCAGTTTGTCTGGCAATGTGATGCCATTATTAGAGGAACTGGTCTCAAAAATGTCTTCCAAATAGGTGATCTTTACTACTTACGAGGGAGCCTGTTTCAGGAAGCTTTCATTACTAGGAGAATGATAATATTATTTTAACTGAAGTATGTGTGGCAAAGATGAATGAGAAACATGCTTCTGTGCCAACTTGAGAAAGGCACAAAAACTTAATAGATCACCTTAAAAGTTCAGGGATTGTGGCTTCATATGGGGAAGCTTCTCACTGTTCAAAATAATTGCTCAAATGCTTGACAGGTTATTTTTTGTTAAAGTCTATTGTTGAGGGAGTTCATGACTTCACTGCTCAAACAAATAATTTGTTTGCTGATGTGCCCTCCTCTGGTTTCTTTGCCTGCAGTGCTAGCTTTTTCCAGGCTCAAATGAAGTCATCTTTGGAGCCAGAATTTTACTGAAAATAATATATTTTAATTATAAAATACAATTATCCCATACACCTGCATTAATGATGGATAACATGAATTTGCCTCCTTCTCCCCAGTTGAGAATTGAGATGAACAGAATTTGTTACAAAGTTTCACAGTAGCGTAGTTTTCATTTGGTGTTTGAGTAGTGGGAAACGGCATATAAATGGAAATCTGCAAATGTGAAGATCATAAAGTAGTTGTCTTTATATTCTTTTTTTTTTCAGACCTGTTGTAGTTGTAGTAACTCTTCTGTTTTTAAAAATGATTATTTTACAGTGAATGCAACCTGGACATGAGAACTCGACATTTGATTACTTCTGTACTTAACAGCTGTGGCCAGCAGATGGTCAAAATCTGTTGCCATCTACAATATTTAGCTATGAAACATCTAAAAAACAACAATATCCAAGAAATGTAAAAGCCCGGGGCTTGCAGTGGTAGTCAGGGACTTGCATTCTGTGTTTCTTTGTGTGGCAATTACGCACAGGCTGTCTGCAGTAGGGATCTGCCCAAGCAATTGCTTTGAGAAGGGAAAAAAAAAAAAAAAAAAAGTACCTAGGTGGAACAGAGCTTTCTTAGTCCTTTTTTCTTTTAATTAAGCGTATCCTGTAGGCTGGTCAAGAAATTAATTCTGCTTCATCAGATTATGAAACAACAAATGTTAAGTGCTATGCACATTAGAGATACTTTGTTATTTTCCCGAATCTGCTGCCAAAGACTTTCCAAGTAGAACAATGCTTTTGTTTGTGCTGACGAAGGTGACACTACGTAAAAAAAAGTCTTCTCCAGTGGCACAGGTGCCGTTTCAATAATGTCCCTAATCAAATGATGTCCTTCAGCTTTGAGTTGCACTGCTGACTTCTCTTCTAATGCTGCTTGGTGTTACTGGTGTTCTTCAGCTTTCTGGACCTTCTGAAGTGCTTTGCATCTTTAAAAGCAGTATTAATTACCGCGGGTTGGGTTTTCACACTGATACACAGGAAGAGTAACCCATCTGTCTCCAGTTGCTGCCGCGGGCTTCATAGCCTGGTCTGAAATTTGGAGCTCTGTGGGACTTAGCCTCTTTTTCAGAGCACAACAACAAAAAATCCGATGAAGTGAAGCCCTGCTTTAGTCTGGAGAAGCCTGTTGCTAAAATCATTTGGAAAAAAGATGCAAATGTTTCTTTAAAGCTGCTGTTTGAAAAGTACAGCCAACTATTTCTGCCCTTTATAATTTCTGTGTTGTGACTTGCAAGATGACTAGTATGTCCTAAGTACCATAATCTTTACCTCTTTAGTTACTTTAAAATTGATCCATTAGCGTGGAGCAAAGGGTCCAGGATCATCTTCTTGACTGTAGTTTTGTAAACTCAGTAGATATTGGGTGATCAAGAGCAATTGGGATCTATAACTAGAGATGCGTGTCAAAAAGGGCTTAGTGCTCTAAGTTGAAAATGTATTCAAAATAATCAGGGCTGGGCTCCTGGATGATGAAATACATGGAAATCTGATCCTTACACGGAAGAATTTTATGGATTACTTGATGCATGTGGACTGTAATGATTTAATTAGGATGCACTTACAGAAGTATCTTCAAAATATTTGGCTGCTTTCAATGGTTTTCATTATAACCATAAAAATCTTCATTTGTTAAAAAGCGAAGCAAACAGTGAGGTGTTACAGACAGCTAATTCAACAGTATGGTGTTCATCCCTGCAGCTTTCATCTCTGTTTCCCCACCCCATAGTGCATGGCCATCAGAATCTACAGGATCTAGTTCTAAATAATAAATTCCTATGATTGAAAACTAAACACAGAAAATTAATAGATATCAGGAAAGTGACAGGCTGCCAGAGCGTGTTTTATTGAATATTATGACTGACAGCCATTTATGCACATGGCAGGATGTGTATTGACTGCAGTGTCACGTAGATGGATGAATTTCACCCTGGAGTTTCTTAGGATTTTGGCTACTGCTGAAATGTTTTTAATATTTAAAATGTCTAGTAGTTTAGGGCCAAGAATAGTATCTCAAAGCATAATTTTGCCATGAGATCATATGTTACTCAAATGGATGTTCTTAATATGTTGGCAGATCATATCAATATATTTTACTGACACTTTCTAAATGTACACTTGAAAAGGCAGCTTAATCTTGAGGGCACTGCACTTTGACAGAAAATCAGCATTTTACATTACCTGGTAGTTTGGCCATGAAACCACGACTTCCCAGGGAGAGCTATTCAAGGCCCGCATCTCATAAAGGCTTGTGCCTCTACTTAACTTTATGTATTACAAATTTATATTTACGGTTATTATTCATTGCAGAGGACCTCATATAAAGTTTAAAAAAAAAAAACAACACAGGAACATGTGCAATATGGTTCAGTGCTGTAATACTGCATTTATAAAACTTAAATGAGGTAGGTTTTTTTTGTTTTTGTTTTTTATAGTCCTGAATTTGAGGAAATTTTGGCTTTCCTCCATGCAATTGAAAAAGTTCTTTGGAAAAAATATACAGTATATAAAATACATTATATATTGAAACAAGTTCTTGAATATATATATATATATAGTATACAACTTGCATGTGTAATGTCAGACATAATATCATTAACAATTCATTTATTATTCAAGTTAGTGTACTAAATAATTCATTTTTTGCCTTTTTCTGATGTGTGTCACTCTGTTTTCAAAAATCCATTCCATGCTGTTAGCAAACACTTGCTATATACAGGTTGGAAGCCTTAGTAAGACCTTAACTAGTTTTAGGAGCTGTAGTAAAAATCACTTTATGTCCATGGTAACACTGGAACTGTAAACCATGCTGAGTACTGTCTTCCATGTATTGCACCCTTGCTTCCTGTCATCACTGTCTCGTGATGGTATATCAGAAGCATAAGAAATATTGAGGGATTTTAATATTCTAATCTAAATTTCATAGCTCAGCTCTCACCTGCTGCTTCCCATGAAGATATGTTTTTCATATGGAGTCTCCTGAGCAAAGCCCAAACTGAGCAAGTGTTTCATCAAGTGCTCAATGTCCAGCTGAATTCAGATGAATCAATATGGTAAAAGGTGCCATCATCTTACAGTCTTAAAATGCTGCTGCTTTGGAACAATGCTTTTTAAGTTCAGGGAGACAGAATAGCGTAGCAAAGTTCAGAGGGAGTTTCAATCCAAGGCTTGGTTTTTCAGTTGTCTCTGTTCCTTTGCTTCACGGCTAGACTGGCTAGCCCGAAGACCTGGCCTACATGAGGGCACCGATTTTTGCACTAGTACGGAGGTTGCAGGACAAGTAGCAAAAGTTGGGAATCTTAAGAAAAATAACAGAGAAGTTACCCATTGGAATTCTGAATGTGAGAGCTCATTGACAAGTGAAAAATAATGTTAATACAACTAGCAAAATACTTGCCTGCTCCTGGCAGAGATCAGACGGTGTTGTGCTCCTGAATTCCAAGGGCTGGTGCTAGCTTTCCTCTCCTAAGGCTGTAGCTCGTCTTCAGAGGTACCACAGTGTCACTGTCTCGGGGGTCTTCTGCTTGCTAATGGTTTTTGATCAGCCCTTGCTGCTGATGAAGTTATCTGACTGAGAACTTGAGATTTCATTACAAAATAGTGTTTTTTTCTGCTGCAGCATCAAAAGACGACTCCCAGAAAAATGTAAATGTCTCCTGGTTTTTGGAGCACAAGCATGATATTTGAGCGGTTGAAGTTGGCCATGATGTTAAGTATATACATGCTGATGTATTTTTCTGGTATAACATTACAGGAAGTATGCTTTTTATTGGTGCTGCTTGGGGAAAGCACACTAATATAATATACAAATAAGCATTTTAAACCAAACTGAACATTATGGTTGGCACGTCTTTTAAAATTCCATCTTCAAAAAAGCTTGTGGAAGATGAAAAATAAAATGCATGTCTGGCAGCTTCAGCAGTAAGGTCATTACTGTGAGCACCACAGATCTGTGCATCCAGTTAGTAGTTTATTTTGGTTATGTAGAGTTCCTTGGTGCTGAATAAGAGCCCCTCCTGTAGGGTTCGTTATGTTAAGCATCTCACGCTTTCATTTCATCTTAACTTCTTTGACAAAGAAGTTCTTTGGTAGTTGAGCAGACAAAATTAGAGTCCGATTTTTAAATATGACTTAGGTATCATAGATGTTAAATCCTCTTGTAAAGCCTTAGAACTGATAGTAATTTTCTTGAACAATTTTCTTTTAATATTAATTTGATTTTCTGGGGGGGGAAGAGGACGTTTTTTCTTAATTTTATTCCTGCCTTTTAGTACCCTGCTAGAATTTCAGCCATTTTTTTTTCTGTTTGGTACTTTGTTGGATATGGCTGAAAAAGGCAGAGAAGCTCTAAGCCATGTGAATATTCCATTCAGTGCTTGAGAGTTTGCCTTGTTTTCTTCCATTCTTACCAATTCATATAGGAAGATGGTATTTTATGTCCTCGACTTGCATGAAAGAGAAGGCAATATTGACTTCTCTGGAAGCATGTCAGCTACAGCTCTAAATAATTAAAGGAGGGGATCATAATTAAGATGGCAGTGAGAGCACTTATCCCAGCTTCAGCTCTTTCTCACGGTATTCATCTTACTTGCCAGCGCCGATGAAAGCCTCTTTCAGATGTGATTGTTTCAGGAGGAAGGGGCACAGAAAGGCGTTTGGGAGGCTAGGAGCAGGCAGGCTGCGGTCACTCAGGTCTGATGCCACTTTGGTGATGCTTGGAATGGATTGAAATAAGTTTCTATCCAGGTCAGCAGCTCCAGGTGTTCCTTCCACATTTGTGTATTTATGTCTGCGGTTTTTTTGGGGTCACTGTCTCACTCTGTTCACAACTAAAGATACGGATGCTGTCAGAAATGTCAGCATCGCCTTCCTATCGTGGAGGATTTTCACTGTGCTAGTGTAGCACTCTGGATGTTTCTTTATAGAACATACAGAGGCACAAGTCCTGATTTGTATCGCAATAAAATTAGCATGCAAGTTTTTGTCCACTAATAAATCAGTTGTACAACACTGTGGGATGCTGTCTGTCTCCTAAAGCAAGGGGATATTTTCCTCTCTTCTGTCTTGTTTTACTACTTTGGGGTAAGGCACCATTCCTGGCTAGGAGCTGGTTACTAAATGAGCAATTCTGAGATGAGAAGGTGACCAGGGCTGGTTTTTTTCTGCAGTATTATACCCTACCCTTTCCTTTCCCAAAGATGCATGCTCTTATATAAAAACATAACATAATTAAAATAATTAAAGGTGGAAAATGTGTAGCCATACTTGCCCCACTGTGTCTTCCCAGAGACCTGCAGCTCCTTACCTAGCTCTTTTTTAGCTGTCTTTTGTTTTCTCACATCTTGTGTGTTTCAGTATCCCCTCATTAGCATGAAAATAAGATACGTTTATTTTAGGAGGCATAGTACAGTGTCCTTTGACCTTTTGATTGGGGAGAGGATGTAATTTATAGCAGTACAGCTGTTGTGAAAGTAATTAGAAAAAGAAGGGCAATACATATAGCTCTTGAAAATGTTCCCTCATGTGAAGTTAACAAAATAACATCAGGATAGCCCAAACATCAGAAGCCAGTTGGAGTAAATGCTGTTGCTTGTTTAAAGAAGTGTTGTGTATTTAAGGAAAGTAAGCTCAAGGGGTTTTTTGTTGTTGTTTTTTAAAGTTCAGTGGTATTTTATTTCATAAAATGTATTTAATTTAGGGTTGATAACAGCAAAGCAGAGCAGAGCTTAGGCTTGACAATTTTTCAGAAGCTGGGTTTTGCACAACGTTAGAGAGGTTTTTAGTATTCTTCTAGTAATATTTGGATACTAAATGGTTTTAAAACTGCTGCCTTGATTCTGCTGTTACAAGAAAAGTGGAAGTGATCCAGTGGGCCCTCAGACTGACTGTGTAAAGCTCCACCTAGCAAACAAGCTTTACTGGCATCATGGCACTCTGCTTTTAGAGCACACCTCTCCTATCTCCCCTCCTTTCTTACTGAAATGAAAACTTATCCAGAATGGGATGATAAAAAGGAAAGTTCTCTATTGCAGCAAGGACAAACTGTTTGCTTTCAGCTGCGGTGTGCAACTTATCTGTTGTCCTAAGTCCCTGCTTGCAACTCCTGTGTGTTAGGAGGTGCCTAGGTCTGCTTATTGTGCAAAACCCACCTCGACCACAGCCTTTTGCAAGCATCTGAATGGTTGCTTCTCAGGCAAAAGCTTCCTCTGCCTGCCCTCCCTCTGGAAACAGCCAAGCACGTTGTGTGCTGTGTGTACTTTTGCCCAAAAAAGCTTTGCAGGCGTCTGTCCTGGCACCATGCTTCTGGGTGACTTTGAGAGTTCCTTGGCCTCGGGACCATGAGCCGAGTGTACACACTGCTCCTGCCTTGCTTGGTCCTCTGGCCACGCATGTGGCGTGGCCCTTCAAGGTGATGGGTGCTACCTGTTCTCCTGATGGGGCTGCCACCAAAATGACTTGGCTTGCTCAAGAGCTGCAAAGCCGTGGTTCAGCTCTGCTTTGGCTTGAATGCTGGCTTAAAGCCCAATACAGGCTGAATTTGGTATTGTTGTTCATCTTGCAACAGGCAGCGTTAGGGCTGTGGGTACTGGGTGTGCAGCAGGGATGTCTTCTGGGGGTGGGTCCTCCTTTGAACAATGGGCTGCTGAAGGACGTGGGTAGACCTGCGTAGGTCAGGGAATGACAGTGTGCAGGGCTGTAAGAGTTTCCTAAAGCCGTGTTAGTGGCCAAAAGAGTAAGGAACAGCTTATTGTCCTTGGAATAGCTCTGAAAATGAATTCTTTTCTCTGCTTTGAGCTCTTTTATCGAATGATGAGAATAGCAGAAAATAGTTCACTGTTTCACATAATTCTCACTGTATACTTTTAGCTTTCATGTAAGAGCACTAATGACCCGTTTTTGTCTTCCTGAGCCGTGGGTTGCTTGTACACAGAACTGCAAAAATGCTTTAGGTTTGTAGTATTCAGTGACATCCTTTCCTAGTTGTGCATCTGCACTTACTCCTCCAGTGGCTCATGGTGCTTTGTTGGTGTTTTCTGCTAATGATCAGACACATCAGATGCTTGTTATGTACTGTCCGAGGAGCACTGCAGAACCTTTTGCAGTCTAGTGGTTCACATCTCGAGTCATGCACTTGTTTTGAATGTAGCATGTTTTTTTTTTTTTCCAGCTTCTTATACAGCACCTATCATCTTTTTCCTGTTCAGCCTTGCCTATTCTCGGAGGAACCAATACCTTGTTGCAGGATGCAATAACGTTGCTTTTTGTGGGCAGTTAACCTTTCCTCTTGAAGCACCTTGACATCTGGTTTGCATTTCTACTGCAATCATACTCTTTGCCAAGGCCTTTCCTGCAATAATTCTGGTGTTGTGTCCTAAATGACTTTTGATTCATTGTGTCCTTTGTGCTTTGGTACGCTGCCCGTAACTTAAATTATTTTTACAGACACTAATCTCCCAGAAGAGCCGAGTAAGTGATAGAAACCTTGCTTATTAGCTGTATAGCTAACCTGTTTTTGTTAGTATCAGTCTACCCTGTATTGTATATTATTTATCTTGTACAACAAAAGTGCTTTCTCACACAGGAGCTAGAAGATAGTACTTCGGCAAGGAGTCAAGGAGATGGTTAAAAATTATGCCATTGTTTCCTTCAGGAAGCACCAACTTTACTTTGCTGTGCAGTTGGAACAAATACATATTAACAGGAAACTCCATCTGATAGCCCTAAGCTAACGCAAACAGAGCGTTCACACTTTGTTTGTCTGCTTGAGGTTTTTTGATGGTAAGTGACAGCTGAGAACAGTGATCTGTCTGCTAGCCTGACCTGTGTAGGACATCCGAGAGAGGAAGCGCGCGTTGTACTGGAAGCTGTTGTGTCCAGTTCCTGGAGCGAATCGCGCTTCTCTGCATGAATACAAGTGTGCTTCCCCATTGCTGGGCATCCTCGCATTGCAGAGAGGCTGAAAGATGGGCAGGGGCTGTACCCCTCCTTCCTTCCCCAGCCTCAAAAACAAAGCAAAAAAAGATAAGACAAATCCGTCAGGCAAAAACCATACGAGGAGCCTGGAGGGCCAGGGGGTTAAGCCTGCAGCCAGCCTTGTGTTTTTTTTCTGTTTGTTTGTTACTTGGACTAAAGTCCTTGTTTGCATTCTTGTAGGCTTTTCCATCTCCAGCCACTGTTTGTGAAGGTTGCTGGTCTCTTCTAACTTCTTTCTATGGTGATTTTTTCATATTTTTGCCTGGTTTCATGGATCTAGACTAAAAATTTATGTTTCCATAAGTGAAACAATTCTCTCCTAAGCTAGTTACTTGAACTAGTTAGGTAGCACAGCTAATGCAGGAGTTACACAATTTTCTTTCAAGGATTAGAGAGTTCATAGCCATACTCAGAGAAAACAATATATGTTAATAACAATTACAAAGTCAGCTAAAACTATGAGCAAGGATGAAGTATGGGGCTCCTTCATTTTATTAAGTTACCGTTGGCCAACTACTCTTCTTGAAAACAAGCATAAACCAAACCCCTTTTTTAGTGATGGAGGGCCTCTGATGTCCACTGCTTGCATAACTGAATGCTCTTTTAGTCTTCTATTAGTAGACTGTACTGTGCTCTTATGGTTTTGAGTCCTCACAGAATTAGTGTCTTCCCAGGGTTCAGTTCAGACTTGCTGAAGAGTTCAGCATTCAATCTGTGCATACGGGGTCTTTGTGCACCTTAATGAATTTCATTAAGGATGAAAGTACTCCACACAGTGAAATCCAGATTCTTTTTTAAAAGCAACTTTGTCTGAATATCTCATGTTTAAAAGCACCAGTTGGTATTTGTACATGACGCTGCATCTTGATGGTGATCCCATAAAATAAATTGCTATCCTGTATTTGCTTCCTACCAGTGCAGTTTAAGAACTGGAGTCCTGTCCTCTCCTGCTGTCATCTGTCCTGCGTTTGACAAGTTCTGCCTAGTCCCCTTCTAACTTCTACCTTTTATTAGAATTTTTATCCTTGGTTTTTGTCCTTATTCCCAAAACGTCTTGAGTGAAAGAGCAAGAAAGACCTGGTATCTAGCTGTGAAGAGAAATGACGTGATAGAGATCTGTACGAGTGTTTGCCTAATTGTAACATGGAGCTATCGATGCAGTGTACTGCATGAAGTGGTGGTTATAATTGACTTATAGTAATATAAACCCTTGCAGAACCGATTTTCCTGATGAAAATAAAATAAGGAAAGATTTCTCTGGCCTAGAATGGAATGGGAATGCAGGACAGTGAATGATTCTGTTTTCAGTGTAAAAGCCGGTGACTGAGAGGCAGGTATTGGGATACAGGAGACTGGTGGTGCTCCGGGCACTTCTCCAAGGAATATTCAGTTCATCGCGCTGAATGGAATAGCTCCAGTAAGAGACTGAGAGGTCCACTGCAACACTGCAAGGTTTCAGGGCACTTTCCAGGAATGAGGGGAATAACAGAACAATAATCTGAACCTGAGGGGATTGGCAGTGTGATGTACAGAATGCCAGGTTGTTCTGTGTGCTGATATCTTTGTTCGTCACTGATGTCTTATCTTTGTCCCCTTACGGAGTAGGAGATATCTTAGGAAATCTCACATTTCCGTCATAATGTGAAACATTTCTAGTGCAGATCTCAAGGGAAAGAAAAATTAAAATTTCTTTTCAAGGCGTAATTTTCTGGTTTTCCTCTGTACATAGTTTTTCTGCAAGTGTGTGCCTTATCTGAAGTTGTGCATCTAAGTCCTCATTGCAATAACACTTTCACTGCCCAGAAAGCTGCACAAAATTGTCCTTTTATGATACCATTGACCTTTGTTTTTGCAATCTGAAAAATAATTGTATATCTACACAATAGAGATGAAAATGAACTATGATAGAGCATCATTATTTTGATGAACTAACATGGACTTGGTTATGCAGCAGTGTTATAGTTTCCAAGTTATGGTGATCAAGATAAGAATCTGCCAATATTAATCTGCGCGCTTGTGGTGTTCATTCTCGGTGTTGTTCTGGTTCTTCTAAAGCTGTATGCTTAGCAGAGGTTACATTTTGGTTGCACTGCTTTGTTTACCAGTAAAACCTATCACAGCTAAAAGCTAAATGGCAAGGAGACAGGAGCTCGTGAAGAAGGTTTAGGTAGAATGCTACCAGAAACATAAAAGGATCCCACAGAGGTGGCTTTTTGCTTATAGAATGTTTCTTTTTAATTTCAGTCATTTTCTCCGGTAGACAGGATGCACTAAAACTAGCCATTGACTTCCGCGGGGTGGGGGGTGGGGTGGGAAAGAGCACAGATACTTCATTTATAATCTCAAATAATGCTCCCTTTATCCAAGGGCACTGATAGCTGGGTACCTTCAAGACTTAATAGCTGTAATGCATAAAAGTTGTGTGACAGTAGGAGCAGACTTAAGACAGCTCCTGTGTGCCATTGAAAATGGGAAAACTGGCTGCCTTCCTGGGGGGTTAGAAATCAAGTTGAATTCCTAACATTTTAAATTTTGAATCTCACTTCTCATCTATTAAATGTTCTTGAGGTTTCAACTTAGTTTAGGGCCCAATACCAAGCTTTTCTCTGTTCATGGAAAGACCCCGCCCACTGAGAGTATGTACAAAACACTTCCAACAGCAATAAAATTTGCCCACATTTTAATACTTGTTTTCATTATGATGTTTTCAGGTGTGTGAGACTATTAATCTGGTGAGTAGGTGCTTCCTGTTTGTCTTGTGGACCTTGTTTTTAAATGTTCCAGGTCATATCGCCAGGCGTATTTAATAAAGCTTTATCAGTTCTCCTACTTGTGACATTTGCTAAATGAGTGTTATCTCTCAGTAGGTGGCCTATTGTTCCGTTGATCATTCCACGTGTTGTATCAAGCCACAAAAAAGACATGGCAGTGTTCTAAAACTAAAGATAAATCCAGGAAAAACAAAGCACCTTGGGGCAGGAGGCTGCACAGTACTGACAGCTACCTGTGTCATGTTTCTGCAGCTTTTGCTGAGGCTGGTGACACAGGCAACAATCTGGACCTGTTCTTAAAGTTGAAATATATCCTGGAATAGTCAGAAAAAAGTAAATCTGCTGCTAGCTCGTAATATATGTTCTGTCTGTATTTGCTATATATTATTAAATGTAGTGCATATACTACTGGCTTGTTTACTCATCAGCTGTGTGATTCTTTCACAGAAATGCTCTAGTTCCTCAAACCTGTTTGAAAGAACAAGCTCTCTAAGTGATCTGGATGGCTACTGCCAAATTTTGTTGTTATACTAATCCACATGCATGTAAATCTACATGCATACTTTGTCATGTGAGTCTGTATACACCTGTGTCTGTGTTTTTCTGCTTAATGATTAGCACAGGATAGAAGCATGTCCCAGGTCTGGGTGCCAGCTTGTATGTACGTGAGCTCGGGGTGTTACTGGAGTGCTGCATGCTGACAGCTCACACGCACTGAGAAAGCCACGTTTCTGTGGCTCCACCAGATTTGCAGAGCTGGTAAAAGCCGAGCTGAAAAGACAGTCATGGAAACTGGTATGCTGAAGTCATTTGTCCTGTATAGCAGTGCTGGCTCTTTGAGAAGAAGCAGCTTGCTTTCTTGTAGTTTGATGAAAACAGAGTTTGTGAAAGAAAACACATGCTGCTTCGTGCCAGCATCCACACTGTATTAATAGTGGTTTCGTTGACACATCCAGAAGTATGCAATTGATCAGACCCCTGCAAAATGTTTGGGGTTAGCAGAAACATAGCACTGTTAAGTAGGAGTTAACCACAAAGCTGAGTAATTTTGAATGCTGCTGCTGGTGCAGTGACTGTGATCTCCCTGGCTGCAGGCAGATGGTGCTCTGTAACCTGGGATGGGATGTGTGTAAGGCTTCACACTATCGTTTCATCTGCAACACTTGCTTGGCCCCACAATCTGAGCGTTAGATCAGAGCTGATGGAAACCTGAACCCTTCATCGCTCTGCTTCCTTTCCTGGAGATGAGCACATTTGTGCATAGAGGGTAAATGAGCGACGTGTTTCAGGAAATAAAAGATATGTGTCTTCTGAGACTAGGCATATCTTTAAGACCCTGTCGGCTCTGCACGAAGTGTGTGAGCGCAGGCTGGGGTTGCGTTGCATCTGTGGGATGGTTGCAGCCTTCAGACATGCAGCCGGTTTTTAAGCTGGGCATTTTGCAGTGGCTTGTTTCACATAGCATATAAATTGCTCCCTGAAATTGTCCAGCATGTTACCATTGAAAACAGACTTGATGCATATTAGGCTTCGCTTATCCAAAACAAAGCTCTTGTGACTTATCTTTCTGAAATTACGCGGTTGATTAGGGTAGGGCTGATACATCCATCCGCTGTTAAGTTGTCCGATGCTTCTTGGTTGGTTTCAGTTGCCTGTTAGTTTGTTTGATGCTAACAGGTTGGGTGGACAGCGTACATGGCTGGCATCTCTCTCTAAGTGAGTACAGCTTTGGGAAAATATAGCACTAGTGACCACAGTAAAGTGCTATAGACAGTGATAAAGAGTTATTTTTTAAAGAGCTGAAATCAGAACATTTGCTTTGAAAATATAGACCAATTTGGAGCTTTGACCTTTTTTTTCTTTTATTATCATGATTCTTTGCCTTGCCCCCCCCCCCCCCCCCCCCCCCCGCCCATGAAAATTCACATGTATTTGAATTTTTGGTAATGAAAAAAGAAGGCACGCTTCTTACAGTAGTAGGAGAAACTTCCTGAGGCCTGGCAGTTGCATTTCCCCAGGATGATTTTGAAATCAGGTCTGAGGCAGAGCAGAGGCTGTCCCTGCGGCTGTTGTTTGTGACTGCTCCCTGAGGAGAGGGAAGGTAGCTGTTTAAAACGAATAAATAAAAAGGTGGCAAAGTTTTCCCTTTTTCCTAGTGCCTCACTCCCTTTTTATAGTTCAGAAGTGGAAGAGGAAGCCACTAGCACTGAAACTAAAAAAGCATGAGAGAGAATGTGGAATGGTGCAGGGGTGATGGCAGGTGACTGCTGCAGCAGGGCACGGCTGTGGGGAGGGAGGTGGAAAGCACATAGCTGTGTGTTAAATCCTAGCAGGTATGCACAGGAGGTTTAGAGGGATATCATGCAAAGAACCTCTACTCTCGTATTTCTTATAACTTTACTGGCTTTGTGATTCCTTTGTTTAATCTGCATGGGTATGTATGCGTGCATTCATAAAAAGTATTGTGTGCCCAAAAAGATAATGTGCTTTTTCATTGTTGTGATGAGAACCTGCAGCTGTGTCAATTGGGGCAGAGAACTGTTAGTGAAATCTGAGCTGTTCCTTTTCTCATTTGTTTGTTTTAATGGCAGTTGCTTTGTTTTCCTGTCTTAAATTCCAGCCCCAAAGTTTGTCAAATCATCACTTACACTGCAGCCTACCTCTTCCTCTTCATAGGTGTTTCCTTCAGATCTTGCTGAAGGATGTAGAGCAGGTCTAAAAATTCAGGCCTAAGTTCTCATATCTAAATCACATTTAGTAGATGTGAACAGAAGAAAGCTGCATCAGTATTGCTGCGTCCTTTCTATACCAAATCCAAAATAAGATGATGAGAATGGGATATCCATTATGACCCTTTCAGGGTCCACTGACTGGCTGAAAAGGGTCTTCATATTAAAAATTCACAATAAAAGTAGTCCGTTCACTTAAGTACTGCTGAATATTTCAGTCCTTGGAATTATACAGAAATAGTACCAAACTTGTCAGAAGTAGAATGTGGTTTTCCCTTTGCATTTATGTTAAGTGTAACACCTACCCTGAGTAGGAAGCTAATTCATGGGGTTTGTAGAGATTAGGTTGTTAACAATTTTCTACAGGACTTTGAACCTGTGAAGCGCTGTCTGGATGATGATTCCATCATTGTACTCTTCCAGCCATGAAACGGAGTCTAGGAGGAATGGGCCAGACTGGTTTGCTAGTTCTCTTCTCTGGGGGTAGTAATAGATGTGTCAGCATCTTCCCTAATGCCAAAGAAGCAATATCTGGCCACAAGTATTTGGTGTGGGATGCTGTGTGTTTGTGGGCGTGAAGGTCTCTTGTGCTGTCAGCCTGGAAAGAGCACAGTAATACATTTCAGGAGTTTTTCCGGAAGGAAAAAAAAAAAAAAAAAGGAAAGAAGTAGCAAGATTGAAACAGATCCATGTGAATGAAAACCCTTAAAATAGATAGAATGCTGACTTGGTGGAGTTCTGATGTCAGCCTTCACTTCCTTTAGTAGTAACAAGGGGAAAAAAATTGGCAAACAATTCCCCCTTCGGTTTATCTTGTTACTTAGGCACACAGGCTTTCACCTTTAATCCTTGCTAGATTCTCTGTAGTTGCAGTGAAGTACGGAGATATAGTCTTGGCTTTGGTGCCCTCTTGTGGTGTAATGCATTGGCCTCGTTACACTTTCAACATGTACACTAATATTAATGAGTATGCTGAATATTAATTGTTACTGCTCCAAGCAACAGCGTATGTCACTTAGCTCGAAGTGAATGAGTACTTCTGGGAATGTCAGACTCTGTCCAGAGATTCTCAGCTACCTCTGCCTTAACTGAACCCACTCATGTCCATGTTCCAGTGACTGAGGAAGTCTTATAGGTAGAATGGCTGGACGCTTGGGCAAAATGTGGTACGTTTCAAACATCTGGCTCATCCTTGTGCTCTCCTGCCTCATCGGTACACCTCTTTTCTATTAAGAGGAGCAAAAGTTAGAGATACAAGCTCAAACAAGAAGGCTTTTGAGATAAATCAGACACAGCTATATATTTATACTTTGCCTATGAAAAGGTAAATTTTCTTATGTGTATTTATGTATGTGGTATTTTTATCCTATTAACTTCAGTTTATTATCACTACTTACTGCTTTGAGTTTTGTACCCGATTACTTACAAGCTGCTTCTTCACAATTCTGTAATGCATTCACAATATCCTTTGTATATGCGTACACTACACTTGTGTGTGCTGCATTTTGAAGCAGGCGTTTTATAATGTCAGTCACATTATAATAACACAATATTTTTGCTTTCTTGAGTACTTAGCCTTTCAAAAGATTCACCCAATTAAATTCTTGCTGCTGTGAAAGAAGGTTAAGGCTCCAGGTGGCTTCAGCTGAGCCATGCCAATTTTCAGTCGCTAACGTCCTGTTTTGGTATATACCTCATGAATTCGGATTTATTTATTGTCATTTCTCTTTTGGGGGGTCAGTTGGCTGAGATAAAACCTAGCTGATAATCATTTCAGAGGTCTGTAAGGGGTGGTCAATTTAGTTACTGTTTTTTGCAGCATGCTTCTGTCAAATGCAAAGGATTGGTGCAGAAGGAGTTGCTTGGGCAGGGGAACGAACCTTTCTATTCACTTTCTCTTTCTGCGATGGTTGTTTTGAAATTTTATTTAAAAAATTGAATCAACCCCAAGTTATGTTTCAAATGCTAAATATCAGACTTTGTTTACCTGGGGCTTTCAGGGAAATGGTTGTTATACAAGGTGGTGTGGGCAAAGCGTATTAAGCTCTGGCTTAGTTGGGATTTCTTTTTGCAGTTTGATAGAATTTGCAAGAGCAAAAGGCAAATATTTGAAGCAATTGGTGGGGAAGTGTGTAATTCAGCCATAGAAGCAGTTAGAACAGGCACAAACAAGGAATGCTGTTATCTGGGGTTGGACAAGTCTCAGAGGTAGGTAAATGATAAGTCTCTTGTACAGTTTTAATTTGGTAATTTTCAACCCAAAAACTGTCTGAAGAGACGTAAGCTATGTAAGATGAAGCAGGAGCACCCAGGTTACTAGCTGTGTTTAAGATAATGTAATATCAATGTCATTTCTGTGTGTACAGATAATTAGTGATAGAATAAATATTTGTCCTCCTAGATTTTTATTAGACTCATTACACGTTTATTGTTATTTATATATATATATAAATATAAATTTCTTTTTTACAGTTTCCTTATTGTGCTGATATGCCTTATCTTCAGTGTGCTTTCGACAATTGAACAGTATGCAGCTCTTGCTACGGGGACGTTATTTTGGATGGTATGTATTAACGTGACTGCATGTTTGTTCTTGCTATATTTGTTCAGGAGATCAGAATTTACACATTAAAAGCAACATTTTTTATGGTTTACTTGCCATAAAGTTCTGTTTTTTCCCTAATGAGTCCCAGAAGCACCAGAAGTCATAATAGCATAAAACCCCACTTTTACCATATATATGGTCTATACTGAGGTTGTCTATATTGTGTCCAATGTGCAAGGTTGTTCTAATTAAGCTTGAATCCCTTGCATTGATCAGAGTAATCCGTCATTCAGCCATACCAAAGACTAGATACCTGAACATAGGGAGAGAAAAAAATTGCAATTTCTTTCTTTTAGCAAAACTCTGATCCAGCTTTCTTTCACAAATGCATAACTGGTATGTTTTTTATTGACTTTGGAGTTAAGACAACTTGTTCTACCTGTCCAATACACTTTTTCTTCAGTAGAGAAAACTTAGTTACCTTTTCTTTGTTTCATTAGTGCTACAGCAGGTATGTATCAAGAAATGTTCCAAGAGTATTGCTGTGCTGCCAATTTAGACTTCATTTGAGAACCTTAGTTTTGAAGTCTGTTAGACGTGATTTTAAGCACAAAAAAATGCTTGATTTGTTGTACCTCAGTGGTAAGTGAGGTCCCCCTGATAAATCATCGATTTCTTTGTATTTGTAAATAAATGACCGTTATTTACTCATGAAAACATTTACTGCATTGAGAAAATAACTAGCAATACAAATGTTTGTTCAAAATAGTTCTTGTAGCTGTGCATCAGTAATATCGTTATATATATCATTAGTGTGAAAAGGCTCACTTAAAACATCAATTATAATAAATTGTTTCAAACTATCTGTTCAATATGTGAAGATTTTAGACTACATTTTGAATATTGTAAGTACAAATGCATATTACGTTAGATTTAGTGTCAAGCACACATCTTTCTATGGAATGTATCTTCATGCTTACTTATACCTTACAAGTTAGTTAAAAATATTGTATATAGTTTAGTTGCCAGCTTAATGGAGTCTACATTTGTATTTCTCCAACCAGTACCTTACTTGTTTTGTGGCATGCCATTTCCTTTTTGTACTTTTTTTAAGGGCTTTTTTTTAACCCTAAGTAGTAGTTGTGGATACTTCTGCTAATTTCTGATTAATTTCACTTGTGATAAAATCTCAGTGAGACACTCATCTTTGTAATGTATTATAATATTTTAGTTGAAACATTGCGTTCTTTGAGTGAAATAACTTCTAGTGGCAACATAGCCAGTGGTGTTGTGTGGTTTTTTCCTTCTCACATGATTTCATGAGCAAAATCATGGAACTCATTTTGTCTGTTCATAGCAGGTACTGTTTTTTTTTTTTTTTCTTTCTAAGGAGTATGAATCAATGTTCCTGTTCTATATCACTTAAAAACTATGGTGAATTTTTAACATGAAATCCTACTGTTACAGTTTCTTGGAAATTCAGCTGTTGTATGTTTATTCAGTGTTGGCGCATATAGGTATTCTTTTCCTAAAGGATTAACTGTGGTGATTTTCAAGAAACTTAAGACGATTGCCAGTGATCCACTGATTCAAAGCAGTAGATGGGCCAACATGCTCTTTGCTTTATCCAGTCTTGATGGGACTTTCAAAGGAGTTGTGGCACCTTGCAAAACAAAATAAAAACGTCAGAATCTGGTTTCTATTAGCTTCTACCTAGTAAAATTTCCTATACTGTTCTTATTTCAAGGTTTTCATGCTTCAGTGACATAGTCATACAAGATACTATAATTATATGAAAGCAAGGTCTAAAAGGGTTGCTGAGATTATATGTATATATTGGCTCTTTTTTGTTCTGGAGCTGTTTATTATTAAAATATTGCAATATCATCTCCTACTACCAAAGCAGGAAATTGAAGATATGTTATCAATAATTTTAAGTATTTTAAATTGGATCTATTTTTCGTAACAATAAGAGAACTGCAAACTTAACATTGGAAAAATAAACAAGGGTAAGTTGGTGTTCCCATTGGTGTTCCAATTTTAGACAAAAAGTTTACAATTAGCTGTTGAATCTTTCTCTACTTGTCACCACACTTCACAAGGCAAAGAGCCTTGATGAAAGCTATACCTAAATGCAGTTGTAATGGGAGATTAGGAGAGAATTGGCCTTTTGTTAGCTTCCAGAATGCAGTGAAAACTGTTTAAATTTGCATGTGTTTATTTTATCTTTTTTTCACTAGATGGTGCTGTTGGAGGGGTTTGACTACAGTTACTCGTTGGCAATTGCCCAGCGTGAGCTGGAGTCTGAGCCAAGACTCTGAAAGGATCATCATTTTGAAGGGTATATGTACACTTGGCCCATTTAAAAGAGTGGTGCGGGAGAGCTTTTGCCATGACTCATAAAGAGAATGTGGTATATCTCTGTAAAAATTGATTTTGAGACTACAATATTTAAACTATGGAAAAAAGTAATTCTGAGATGTATGTTCCCAGAGAGGCCATATTTTTCTTTTATTTTCATAAGCAAGGATTTTATGGTGCCAGAACACAGCAGAATGCTGTTATCTCAGCATGATCTAAGAAAATCCAAGTGCCTGATCCAAGGGGATTAAATATTCTGCTGAACCAAGGGATATTTAGTGTGCCTGAAAAAGCTATTTTCTTGTAGGAATCTCATTTCAATATTGATTCCAACAAAAAAAAAAAAAAGTAACAGTATGTTTTTATGATGAAAGTATAAGCTCTTTCCAGCTTTTTGTTTTCTGAGTTCCTTTTCTACTTTAGAGTACGTCTTAGTGAAGAGGTTAAACAGTTTTTAAACATTCAAAAGGCCTTCAGTAAAGAAAAAAGGTAATTTTTCGTGGTTATTTGTCTTATTAGCTTTGAAATAATTCCTACAGCTGAGAGAGAGTGGCACAGAACTGAGGCCTACAAGATATCTAGATTTAATTTCTTGCTTTAATATAAGCTTTTGTTTGAATAGGAGCATTGCTTTTTGTTTGCTGGCATTTTAAGTGCTCTGTATGAAAGAAAGGGAAACATACTTACAGCTCTTGACTCTGAAGGTAGTCTTCACAAAGAACAAATTGTTCAAAATGGTCCCAGCATTTACCTTCTGATTATCTTTGTGGTTTGAGAAGGCCAAGGCTTGCAATCTGGACATTGATAGTTGTTCTTATTTTCATTATTTTGAAAAATTGAATAAAGCATTGCCTGTATAGGTTGCCCAGGTAATAGGCATTACAGGCTGCATCTAACAACTGATGCAGTCTCTCTGAAGAGCAGCTCTGGATGAGAAAGCTCTCAGTTTAAGCAGTGCTTTACATCCATCCTGAACAGGTCTGAGGGATTCAAATCAGATGCTCGTAAAGTGGAAAGAAGATGGTCTGTTAGGGGCAGCTGAACCAATTTAATGAAATGGGTTTAAAAGCAAACAAATAAAGCCAAGCCCCTTGTTATTGTTTGGTGTAGCTGAGTACTGAGAAGCTGAACAACGCCAGGAAGGAATGAAGAGGTAATATGTAAGGAAAATATGCTAAGACCAGTGAAGGAAAGATGAGCATTTTTTTTTCTTTTACATGTACTGTGAGTCAATTGTAGAGGGGAGGTATAGTTTTCCTTTAAAATCTGTAGAGGGCAGCATTGGACCATGCTGCGCCCCATTTGGGGTAGCTGAATTCAGATATTGGATGGTGTCCTGAAGTAGGTAAAAATATCCTTTTGGAAGAAGTGAACTATTAATAAAGGGATGGTTTTTCACATGGGTTTGGGGAATTTTATACGAGTAATAAACAAAAATAATTCTCCTGGGGGAGAGAGAGGTTGAAGAGAAGGGTTGTATAAATGTTGCCACCAGAGACAACTCTCACCACTTTGTGGCTACAACCACAAAGTTCATGTTGTTTGGCCTGATTTCTCATCATCCGGATAGCTGTAAGGAAAATGTGAGAACAATTAAAGCTTTCAGTGAAATGAATTGGACATACATTTGCATGGAGGAGAAAGAAACAGATACTAAACTTCTAAGCACACCGAAAGATTTCCAGTATGCTTATATGCTTCCAGATAGGCTCTTGCCATCGTCTTCGGTGTTTCCTTTGCAGTGGGGAAAAAAAAATCGTTTGGCTAACCTTCTTTATAGTTACCATTGAAAATTATTTTTAGATTTATATGGTACAAATAACCAGTGATTTATAGAGAAGAAAACACTTCTACATATCTTGCATACATTTCTTCTAGCAGGTTCAAAATGTGCCAGGCTTGAATTCTAATTTTAGTCTGCTACAATGGAGCTTGGATTTGATAAAGATAGGTTTGGATGCAGAAAATTGATTACTTCCATTTCTTCCTGTTGTAAGAACTATGTAAAACAAAAAATATTTTCTTGGCCTTCAGTACCTGGAGTTCTCTGGTGCTGTATCTGAACATAGTCATTTAAAATAAAGCCTGCAACTAAATCACTGTGAGCGAAGGAATCAGAATTTGGCATTTCTCTACCTAACACTTTGGGATGAGATGACTACGAAGCACCAAGCATTAACTGGGTCTCAGTCTCTGAACACAGGCTCTGGAAAGTGTGACCTTCCTCAAGCTTGATGGGGAGCTGGCGACAGATTGCAGGCCAGCATAAACCAATGGTGATGGATTGGTGCTGTCTGCTGGCTACTTGGTGGCCTGCATGATCCGACATGGTGATATCCCTTGCTGGCAGCATGAGGGTATTGGCCAAAATCTGAAATGAACACAGTGCCAAATTATCGTTTTGCTCTGAGTAAGCCTCCCTAGCTTTTCATACACAAATTACAGTAGCCTGAGAGTCTTCAAAAAACACTGCTTTTGTATTGCGTGTAGTATGTTGAAAAATAGGGAGATACATGTTCCAGAGTTGTTGGTAGTTCACCTGTTCCTCAAGAGCTTGTGTTTATTCTCATAAGTCAAGTAGTATGGCCAGGTTTTGTTTATTTTTTTTAGTACATCTACACTCCAATAAAATCTGTTCAAAGGTATGTCTAAGAATATAACATCACTAAAAAAAAAAAGAATGTTTTATTAATTTTTAAATTTTGTTTGCTTTTGTCAAGCTTTCTACTTCAGGGTTAAAGTTTGTTGAAGCTTTTCTGGGGTGTAAATCCATGTCAAGCTCAGAACGTTTGCTTGTTAACTCTAGAAGAAACACGATAAACTTTTTTGCTCAAATTTATACATGTTTTTTGCTACTTAATATTTTAGTAAACAAACAGATGAATACAAATGCCATCTTGAGGGGGGAGAAAAATAGAACTATGAAATACTGGTGCACAGTGCAGCCAAGCAGTGAAAAGAAAGATTTTTAAATTTAGGATTTATCTGGATTAGTGTGTAATGTTTGCAGTGACAGGTGTTTCCTTTATGCCTTGCCCAAATGTCTGGAAAGTAGTTTGTCATTAAGTGCTACATTCAGTGTGTATCTCAATTTCAGTATAACTGGAGGGTCTATGGCTTTGTTAGGTCCTTGTTTTCACATCTGACCTCAGCCAGCTGGAGTCTATTGTTTTAAGCGTAATGTAACAGCTGACATAACATAACGGATATCAAGCTGAAAAGCTGAAACAGTGCAGTGAACTGATGCAGAGGGAGGGGAAAGTTGGGAGGGAGGGAGAGGGGCAAAACTAGCTTCATGATTCAAAGTGGAAACTTGCTGCCTTGTTTTCCCTGGGGGAATTAGCTAGGAAATAATGGGATGAGTCTGAAGTTCTATTAGCAATTGATTACATATGATAGACTACTGAGGCAGGTTTGAGTTTGCCAGCTGTCCCTGGCTGGTGGCTCTTGAATTGCTTTAAGTGGCCCTCAGTAGGCAAAACTGGAACAAACTCTGCAGGTGTGGTGTAATTGTAGTGCAGAACAGCAGCATGTACCAATGTCTTGCGAGAAAGGAGGTTCCCAGAGTTGGAAGAGAGAAAACAACTTAAACAAATGGAATGGATTAAGAATTTTATTTTGCAGTGTTGGATTACGTGGTTTCAATTAACTGGCTCGAAAAAGCAAAAGCAACTGGACTACCTCTTAACTTTCTTAGCTGCTGCTAAAGTAAGCTTATATGAGTTCCTTTTCTAAAAACTTTGTTCTCGACTTGTGAGTTTAGTAGGAAGGCACATCTTTGTGTTGACCACTGATCAGTACTGGAAGGATAAGGCGTAAATGAATGTTCTGTTAGAAACTTGCCTCAGCCGTGAAAAAAGTGACAAATACATGACACTGTCCACAGAACAGGAACAAGAAGGTACAGGGATCTCCCTATTATTTCTTCATATAGCTATACTTAGAGAAGCATCAAAACATATTTCTATTTTTAGCAACAATTAGAAAAAATATCTCTGGCTGGATTGCATTCATATTGAGTAGAGCATCTGGCAGCTCCACCCTACTGAAAGTTCATTCCATGTTTTTAGGAGGGAAAAAAAAAAAGAGGCCAGGACTCTATGCTGTAGTTTGTTTTTTTTTTTTTTTTTTTTTTTTTTTTTAAGTATATGGGCATAGGCAACCAAATTAGGTCCTACATTTATAAGTGAAGTTTTTATGGCTCGAGACTTGCAATTATGCAGTATGTTTAACTCTGTGTATATGAGTAGTCATAATGACTTCAGCGGAGCTTCCTGTGCGTATAAATATTAACGGGATCAGGGTGTATTAGGAAAGGTTTCATGAACAGTATCTGCTTGTACTTAGGGATACCCTAGGAAGCACAAGAGTTTGATTTATGTAACTGCAAGCTGTGTTTGTCACACATCTAATGTTTTAAGTTTATTTTTATCTAATTTACTTTTATTTTGATAGTATAAAAAAACATGCAGACTGAAGCATCAGCTCTACCAGGCTTGTCTTGCGCAGAGTTTCTAGGGACCCAACACCAGTAGAGATGTCCTAGAGCTTCTGCATTGCCCAGCAATGCCAAATGTTCATTTCAGAGACCTCTACCTTGGTGTATTGCTAGCATCAGGTATTTCCACCTAACCCATCAAATATCAACACGTTTTCAAAGTGATGGGAAGCCAGGAATTGTTATTAGCTCTCAGAAACAGCAGGACTTCAAAGAACTAACAAAATAAACAAAATGCCTGTTCTCACACCCGGTCTGTGACAGCAAGCTATGTACTTCCTCACTTTGATGGTTTCCCTTATGTTAATGACATTGGGGCTGTCTGATGTGTGCTGAAGTAGACAGAGAATGTCTAGCAGCTGTCCATGGATCCATGTGGCATTTGAGTTTTCAGGTGGGCCTAATTAGTATTTAACTGAGAAAAGTTACTGGTTCTAAAAGCTAGAGGCAGCTACAGTAGCTCTGGTGGTTTCTTTTAGTTGTGGTCCCTGCACTAACCATTCAAGTAGCAAATGTCAGCAGCACCTTTTGTAACAGATACAGCAGCACTGAAATAGTACAAATGATCTCTTAATGCAGCTCTGAGCTAGGAAACTCAGGAAGGGGAGTGAAAAAGAGCTCCAGCCCTTTGCTTATGTGTTTTTCTTTTAGTTTAATTCCTTGTTTCCACATATGTTTTCCACATATATACTCATATTTAATTTCTTTCCCCTCCAACATCCCTTTAACATCCTTATTGAAGTGCCTTTCACAAACTTTCTTGTTTTTGTCAGCTTGACAGGATGTGTTTACACCTGGAATGCCTGCAAAATCAATTGATTTACTCATCGTTTATCCCTCTGCAGCTATTTCCCATGTAAAGATGAGAAAGGACATCTGCTATAGAGGTAATCTGACTATTCCATGGCTCCCTGCAGCAGAGCAGGTACAGCATATTTAGGAGGCTGTTTCGGTTGTAATGTTGCAGATCAGTTTATACACATTGTATTGTGATTCAAGTGAGTGGCCTCCACCTGGTCTGCAGGCAAGGAGTTTGACACCTACCTTCTAGGAGCTGTTCCAAGCCATTGATTTAGTATATGAAGCTAAGAATGAGTTATATTTAGTGGCAAGGGAAAATGGAGGAGAGAAAATTAAATATTTACCAATCTTACTTCTGTAATGCCTTGCAAACATGAACATACTTAACCTTGCAGCATTCTTGGGAGGTGAGTATTAGCAGTTCTACAAGTAAAATTGGGTGACCCGTAGTTTTTCCACCATAGCTTGGCTCTGTGAGATTAAACCAATGGAGAATTCAGGCTGCACATTCAAGAATGGGTTTCAGCCTGCATAAGCTGGCACTTGCCACCCAAAGAAATGGTTCTGCTGCTCCATTCCTTGTGCCAACACAAGCATTTGTGCAGCTATGTTGTAAGCTGCCTTGGAGAACCGTATGGGTTCAAACTAACCTTTTTTTTGGCCAGATGAGATTGCTGCTTTTGGCAGCAGTGCTGGCTTAAAGTGTTTGTGGAACTACAGTGTAAGATTTCTTAGCTTTTGATAGTTAAAAGCGTGATGGAAACTTTATCTGCAACAAAATTTGCAAGCAGACTTGTGTGCTATCCTTCTGAGAAAAGATATTATTGTTGTTTACATTACAGTCCATTCAAAGGGCCCTGCGTGTAGGATGAAGTATAGCACCTAGTAGAGCGCCCACACACTCTAAAAGATAGTTCCTACCCTTATGGACCTTGCAGTCTAAACAGACAAAGTGGTGAAAAGGTGAGCGGAAGGAAGTATGAATAGCTTCTTGCACAGCCAGGCACTGAAGCAGAGAAAGAATAAACTTACCAGAGTCCCACTTTGGGCCTGCTCCAAGTGTTCAGGTTCTGTGATGGGCCTCAGCAGCCATAACACTGAAGAAAAGACATTTTAAATTTCTTGTCTCATTTCTTAGTTTAGGACCTGTCACTATGAAAGCTTCTTTAATATGACAGCTGAGATTTTGGCCCTGTTTTCACATACTTAAGTCTGTTAGTGCCTTTCTTTTATTGATTTGACTAAATAGTTAAGTAGCTTTTTATGTCTACTTTGCATCTGTTTTGTAGCAGGACAGCAGGATATCAGCCTGACAGCTGATTGTGACAGACTTGATTGAAATTAATTTTATCCTATAGGTTTAGGCATGTCTACTATAATCTAGAGCCAGTTATCGAACTTGAATTGGCAGCTCAGCTGTGTCTACAAACAAAAGCTGTTTTGTTCCAACTCAGCTAGAACAGACAGGGCTGTAGGTAGGGTTGCAGAAGCATGTCTTTCTGGAAGAACTTAAGAAGTAGTCATCTGCTAGCTCTTCACTGCTGCCCCACTGTGGGGTTTTGCTCTGCCTAGAAATGGATTGTGTTGCTTTGACATTCATAGTGCTGCAGTGTATAGTTGACCCAGAAAGCTTTGTTTAACAGCAGAGCTGGTTAAAACCAGTTTAGTCACATTGAAGAAGGCGAATGAGCACTTCCACAACTGGTTCAGCTTTGTGGGTGGCAATCTCCAAGATGAGAGGTGCTCTAATGAGGAGTTGGGTGTGGTAATATCTTCAATCTCTGTTACTGTCTTTTAAGTGATTAAGAGCACGTGGTTGCATGCGTCAATATAGCCTAGTCCCATGGGGTATAATTGTACTATTATGTCATCATTATTATTAATACAATAACAGGAACATTTGGGTTTGTATTATTACAGCTATTTTGATAAAGGCAAAAAAAGCTGAAAAGAACATGCATTTGTACAAGAGTACCAGTGTTGAACATGTGTGTAGACTACTCCTGAGATGACAACTTGCCTTATAAATTCCTAGCACACACAAATTAAAAGCTACTTGGACCCTACTGCAATTTTCAGATATTACAACGTTTCTTTTCATACTTAAAAATTTTCATGTGTGTTATGATCCAGCTCATTAGTAAAACATTTAAATATTTAACTGGTAAGCCATATGCCTTTCTGAAGCAGAATTAAAAGGGATGTAAAGAAAAAATTCTTTCCTTACTCCAAACTCCAAGCCAGAAGTGCTATCTCATCAACAAGGAAAAAATACAAGAATATTAGGGCAGTATACTGTCTGTGCTGAAGCCAGTGTCAAACTCTCTACTGATACATTCCCATAAGCACATTTGTGATATTGTAGTAAGGTGTGGAGAATAGATCTAGGGTCTTACAGGCCCTGAAAGCAGAACAAGGTTTGCAGCTGTAATCAAAATGAGTAACAGTTTGTAAGCAAAGCCCCATTTTCTTGTTTAGGTAGTGATATTTCTAAAACTAGGAAACTCCATGTTAAAATGCTGGAAAATTGTTTTAAAGTAGTACATTGAGAGCTGTTTAAAGAGCTGATTCCATTTCAACTGCACTCTGGTTCCTAAGTGTTCAGACACATGGGACTGTTCCAGACAGTTCATTTGTTTCATAGATTATGTGGAGAGACGTTTCTCTTTCTAAAACCAAATCCTATTTTCATCGATATCTTACAACTCTTTGATCTGTATCTAAACTGCTAATCTGTTCTGATTTTGTATCTGAAACTAGCTTTCATTTGGAATATGAGAGTAGTTTTTGTAACACATAGGGGAAGGCATTGTATTTTGGGCAACTTTTCATTGCAGTGTTACTTTGTGCATTTTGGTAGGGAGAGGGAATGAATGCTAATTCAGACAAATCCCCTGGGATTTTAAATCTCCATTAAGTGTCTTCAGGCGGCATGCACCTAGATTTTAATATCTTTTTAATATAAGAAATCCTCAGCACCGTGGTTCCTGCAGATTTCCTACAAATGCGTAGATCAAGGCTGGTAGGGTGATCTGGAAAGTAGCAGATGAGAAGTGGGAGATGGTGCTGCTGCCTCTTTGGGCACAGAATGGCGTAGAAATGCAGGAGAGCATTGCAAATAGTTGTAACATTAGGCAACTGTTCATTGTAGAGAGAGCAAGGGACATCAGAAGCATCTTTTTCTGATGAGTATTATCTTAGAGTTGTCTGTTCCTTTTAACAGCTCTTTCTTTGCTCTAATTTTTCATGGCTCATTGACAAAGTTGCTTATAGGTATACTTTTAATGTTCAAAGGAGATGTTTTTTTTCTTAATATTGAACAGAGACATTGCGCTAGAGCTTTTCCCTTACAAAAACTAATTGCTTTAGAGAGCTGGAGCAAAATGATGGGGACTCAGCAGAAGCTTTGTGCAAAGGTGCAAGATGTAGTAGTAGAAATGCAAGGTGTCTTAGTTTAGGAAAGAAGTACATGATCAGATATTTCTTGACATTTCTGTTCTGTCACCTATTGAAACAGTGACTTCTTGAGCATTGCAATTCCTGAGTGGATTGCAGGTGTCACTCATCATGGAATTACATTTTCTGTCATTCCTTCTCCTACCTGGGCTTAAATCGTTACCAACTGAAGCAGTTCACAAGACATGGGGAATTCAAACATTTAAAAAAAAGCCGAAGTCAAGACTTTGGGAGCTTCTCTTCTGTCAGAGTTGCGTGTGCCTTGCTTTGACTTTCTACTTGCATTGTGACCCTTGCCTGCCATCTACAGTAAGACAGAGACTGCTCCAGTGTGCCTCTTTCATGGTGGCAGGGAACATCCTTTTGTTCTCTGGTTTCCTTGAGCTGGGCTGCCCACAACCTACAGCATTCTGTGGCTCCAGGCCAACGCAGAAACATTTGTTGGGTCCAGAGCTGCATATAGATATTGTTGATTAAAAGTTGGAACAAAGTCAGCATGGAAAAGGCTGCTAACGAAGCATGTCAGCTTTTTTGAATTAAAATGTCTTTTAATCACTTTTATATAAATACTGATCCCGGCCTCTATTCCAAGAGGCTTCAGAACCGTAAGTATTGTGTACTTTTTAAAACAAAAACGAAAATTAAACTGGTGTGAGGCATTCTTTAAAAATGCTACTGATTTTCTTCTTTACTCTTAGTCTTGGATATAAGGCTGAAAACAAATAGTAAAATCTTGGAAAATATTTTTGTCTTTTCGTTTTGTTTTATTTCTCAGTAAGATAGTATTCATGTGCCATGGGACTAGAAGGAAAAACAAAGGCATCTGACCAGCACAGCAGAAATGATATACAGAATAAAGAAGACTTTTTATTTGTAATCTTAGTTTTTTCGTCATCTCAGTTCATACCACAGAAAATCAATAACTTTCAGTTGCTTTGGTAAAGTATTATTAAGTAAAAATCAAGCAGTCCTTTTAACAAATGAGTATACCGTAACGTTACTGGGTCTAAGGCTAAAGTTTCAAAGCAACGAGCGTTTTACTTGGATTTATTTAATGTCAGTAGCTTGTCGGGTCTTTGTTTGAATTAGAAGCCATTGTGGGCGGTCAGAAATTGAACTTTATGTAATATAATCTATCTGTCACTTAGTATCAGTTCCCTAACAGTGATGCTAACACATTCAGACTTTAGCATCTGGACCTCGCACTTGAGTTTTCAGCCACTAGGTAGGGTCTAATGTTTCAGTGCTTCCATGTAGTTTCTTCCCAGCTATTTCCCATCTGTGTATGACTGTCCCACTTCCCTAGGGGTCAGTCACTAGTGCTGTTGATGTCACCAAACAAGCCTTTTCCCAAGAGAAATTTTTTTTGACTGTATCACTTGTTAAACCGCACTAGACTGGTGAATTCATTGTCTCTTCTTCAAAAGCTAGAAAATGCATAATAAAGCAGAAGGTTGTGGGATTATGCTTGAGCATGTCTCAGAGATCAACATAAAGCGTTTGATTTCAGGGGCTAATTCTAGAACAGTGTGCTTCGGTCTCCTCTCACGTGTTACAAAACAGAGGCTAAAGTTTCTGTGGAACAGTGAGATGTAATTGCAGGAAAGATTAAGAACAAACCTAAAGGTCTGTAGGTGGGTTCTCAAACTCCCTGACAAGTTCAGCTCTTAAAAAAAAGATACGAAACATACTAAAATACACTTAAAATTTGCAGTCTGCTGGCTACCACCTCTAGTACGTTTATGGCTTTTCTGGAAATGTGCCTCTAGGTGCTCCATGCTTTCCTAACTGGGGAAGACCTTGGAGGAAAGCAGGGAAGTCTGTCCTTGAGCAAGAGAGAAAAATTCATAAATTTCCACCCTGAAAGCTTCTCAGGTTGTGCTTCTGTGATCACTGCTATTTGATGAGCTATGTGCACTGCTTGGAAGTTGGTTGTGATTGAGGGCACCTTGGTGCATTGAGCCCAAACATAATGCAGAGAGATAAGTATTGTAGAGAAAAGGTAGAGAAGGAACTGGACTGAGGGATGCTCTTCCTCAAATCTCTGCTTTGTAGGTAGCAAAGTGCCTGCTAAGAGTAATGCCAGAGGTCTGAACAGTCTTAACAAATAGGGTGTTTTTTCTCATATGCTTTCCCTCTGTGTTCTTCTGTGAATTAGTTTCTTTGGTATTATTTCCCGAGTCAGAAAACTCGACAGAGTCAGCCTGGAGCAGTACCTCTTCAGTCTCTTGAGCGAGTAGCAAGGAGGGAATGAAACTTCCCTCAAAACATCTGGCTGTACTGAGCTGTGCTGGTGCATTTGCCTCCAAGGGAAGATGACTGACTCCTGGGGTGGGGCCAGATCAAAGGGAAGGTGCAGGGAAACGGAAATAGTGGTGAGAAAGGATGCCAAAACGTTTAAAATATAGCTGCTGTATCTATCCAGTGGTCTAGCTCCTGTTTGTGGAATAAATTTTATGAAAGATGCACTTATTTATGTTAGCCTGTGATGTGTAGGTCTAGACCAACCGGCATATTTTAAGAAGCTGGGAAAGAAAAGAAAAAAAGACCAAACTATTTTGCTTGCACTTTTTGCTTTAAGGTAATTTAGTCTAAAAAAAACCTTTGAAGTAAAAATAAACATTGTATTTTAAGTAGCTGAAAGCATTTATTATGTTTGCAAAGGCCTTTGCTCTTAGCAGTCTGGTTTGAGGAGGATTTGTTTTTGCCTAGAAGAAACAAAAATACTTGTGCATTTGCTTTTGACTCCTGGAATGCCAGGAGTCCTCTTCTGTGTGAAGCAGGGTTGTACAAAGCATTATATTAATAGGAGCGCAAAGGAGAGAGACACTGGTAGTGGGGTGATCTAGAACAGCTACATTAAAATCTCAATTTCTGTGGCTGCTTTCATGAGTCATGGGTCTCATTTGCTTTGATTTCCTTTCCTCTAGTGCTGCTGTTAGGGTTGGCACTAACAGGGGGGTCTTGATGTCAAACAGGGATTTAGAGAGATGCCCGCAGGAGTCTGAACAGGTAGCTATGACTGCAGGCTGGGAGCCACCCCAGAAGTCTCCTGCACATTTGTCACCAAGTGAAATGTGGAGCACCTTTCTAAGGTCTGAAACATTCAGTGGTCTCTGCACTGTGAAATCTCTATTCACCTGGTAAAATTTATTCAACTGTCAGAGACGCATTTATTATTTGCAATGGAAACCCTGTAAAACATGACAGTTCTTGAAGTCAGATGAAAAGTGGCATTTTCAGCTACATTTCACTTTGATCCTCACTCCATCTCTCCCAGCTACACCATGACTATACATGGACCATAACCAAAAGTATATCTGTAAGTCCAAGACATCGATGGCTGTGGTGCTATTGTTAAGCTCTATTATATACAAAGTCTTCACTTGTAATTTAAAGTGATGAACTTCAGATGCTAATTCCCTATTCATACACACAGAGGATTTAAAATTCAGGTTTGGTACTCACCCTACATATATGTGTGTGCGTGTGTGTATATATACATATATATACACACATAATTAGCACATTTGAAATCAAATTGTTGCCTTCTGTGAAATTTTGGGTTTTGGAGATGTATCCCTGCTGTCTGGTTCAAAGCACCATTACTGACAATTCAGATTAAAGAAATACATTGGCATCTTTCTACACAATAAACATGTAAAAGATTTTTCCTATTACCTGGTGATTTGCAGTTAATGTCAATCTTTGTCCTTCAGTTTAAATACATGAGCCCAGAACAGCCTGTCTGTGCGTGTGCTTTGTTAAATCACATGTAATTCTTGTTCTGCAGCATTCTGTGTTAGTGTTCCTCTTAGCTGAGAAAGGACAGTGAAGAACCATTGAGACTGAGTGTAATACAATATTGTTCTAAGCAGTGGGTCAAAACCAATGAACATAATCAAATGAAAAATGATTACAATTAATTATTGGTTATGCAATTAAGTCAGAGAACACAAAGAGGTGTGAGAAGGGGGTGAACAGATAAACACACCAGAGGTAAAAATATCTCCCAGTGGATTTGACCTCAAAACACAGCCACACAAGTCAGTGAAGTCTAGTCTGATGTGAAATGCTTAATTTTTTGGCTATCAAAATAATAAAGTAAAACTCTTAAATGTGTTCAAATAACTCTTGCAATACCAACACAGGTATGCATGAATTTCTTTACTGTATTCTGAAATATTTATAAGTAAAACTACTTAAATCCTGTTTTATCCACTGAATCTTTAAAAAAAAAAAAAAAAAGAAAAAACTCAGGAAAAGTTTGTGTACATGATGGAATTTTGCATACTTATGTTCTTAGAGCTTGATTTCACTCTTTGAATATAAGGTTGTGTTTAAAAGCTACATTATTCTGGCATCTGCCCAGGTTATGATCTTCAGAACTCTTTAGTATAGACTAAAATAAGCAGCAGCAGTAGTAGTTAAACAAATAGGGCACAGTCAAAGCAAATGCTTTGATCAAGTATCGTTGACAAATGTACTGTTATGGAACATTTTAAATAGCACCTTTTATTTCTAGCTTGCTGTAGTGCATGGCGTTTGATGAATCAAAACAGGTGGATTTTATAAGCTACGTATCTCATGTTTTAGAAATTGGTAGGATTAATCAAGGATTAAAGTAGTGCAATGTGCATGTCTTTTAGTAAGTGCATGTAAAAACACATGTTTTGCAATAAATACATCATTTAGTTACATAAGCCATCAATTTAAGGAGCAGACTTGAGAGAAAAGATGCTGTTGTCTAACCTCTCGTATGTACATCGAACGTGGCTTGGATAGCGATTTCAGCTCAGCAGTGTTTATGCCGCCATGAGCGGCTGCGCATTGCAACCTACTGGAGGGAAGCATTAAGTGGTGTGTGCAGCTCCAAGCGTTGTACTGAGGGTTGTTCTCTCTTCGTGGTTGTGAGACACTGACATATTGCCTACCCCTTCTATTCCACTTGGAGGGTCCGCAGTGATTGTGATTTAAAACAATGTCTCATTCTGGCAAAGACGTGACCCCTGATTTTAAACAGGGAGCGACCTTTGCCATCACACAAACATGTTAAGCAGCTTTATTAAGGCAAAAATTTAAAGTAATGGTTTGCTTGATACCAACCACTTGGTAGATTGGCACAAAAAGTGACAAGCTAACAGTAACAGCTTTTTGAATATACATTGTGCCACAAAACTTTATGCCTGAAAATCAGAATCTCTCTCCCTGAGTTTTTTCAGGTGTTCAGAATGGGAGCTACATACTATTGAATGTCAAGAAGGAACTATAGGATGCTGTGTTACACTGCGATAGTTCTGTCTTGCAGAGTATTCACATGAGTGTTGCTTCTTTACTTTGAGGTGAGGTGTTGGAGCCTGTCTTCTTCTTTCCATGCCCTGCCTTTTGCCCTGGGTGCCCCTGCTCTGTGTTGCCAGTTAAACTGTGTACGTTCCCAATCCTGTTAAGCCTGGTTTTTCCAGATGAAGATGTTGGACTGTAGCACATATGACTCAATGTGAGGCAGTGGCTCAGGCAGCCCTATTACTTAAATCTGTGAAAAGTGACAGCCATTCAATAAGCACATTGGGGATTCTGTCTTAACGTACAGAGTTCCAATACTTGCTTTTAAAAGGCCCAGTACTGGCAAGTAGGATTTGAAAGTGAAATATTGAAAAAGAAACCTTAGAGCCATGGTCTATGATTTGGTCAATAGTGTCTGTTGAATTTGGTATCAACAAATGCAAAAATGCCTCTCCCCCTGGGGTGCATTGTTCCCATAACAGGGGTGCTAGACAGCCTTCTGCAGTGGCTCCTTTGCTGCTACAGTTAGTTGCAGTTGGTCATTGTTTTAAGCTTCTGTTGGCATCAGTTGATTTGCTGCACTAGATGAGAACTTTATGGCCTACTGTAGAGCTGACATGCACTCGCTTCTACCCCTGCTGTTGGATCTGGCAGAAAATCCATTTACTTCACTCAGGTGCCGCAACGCTCTTTTTTTAGGTTTGTTTGTTTTTTCATTACTTTCAGGAACCCAGGTGCTGCTTTTACTCGAGATTCCAGTGTGAACGCACGTCATCTGGCCTGAGGCTGAGGTGCCACAGTTAGGTTCACTGCAGGTTTCCAGGAGTACCTCTTTCCTGCACAGGTTTATGGATGGAGCCATGGGTTTCTCAGCTAAGAGCATAAAGGGAGGTGGGACAAGTGCATGCCTAGTTGCATTTCTGAAATAAAATACAAGTTTCTGAAGGCTCCAAGGGGCGAGTCTCCCTGATACGGGTGAAGAGGTGTCACCTGGCAGGTGTCCTACCACCACCATCTCTCTGGCATAGTTTAGGCTTAAAGAATCTAAATTGCTTTGCAGGTGTGTAAACTTAGCTCCAAGTGCTTACATAATTTTAGAAGATGTGTTGCTAAGCCACTGAAACACTTATGAAAACATTGTCCCAAGATACAATGTACAGTGGTAGCCATTGTGTAGCTATAATAATGAAAAAATGCTGTGCCTTGTGATGCACCCTCAGATTTTCAGGGTCTTGCACCTTCAGGAGAGTTAAGGAATCTGTTCTTTTTTCTGATTTTAAACAAAATGCTTTTTTAATGCTTCTAAAGTATGAGGAAGCACCCAAGAAAATAGAAAGAGATAAAAAAAAAAATTGGCTATGGTTGTATTTTATTAAAAAAAAAAAAGTTTTGTACTGGTGTTGCAGTACAACGTATATGTTGTACAGCTTTAAAGAATGATAGGGATGGTTGTGATCTGAAGTTGAAATACCTTTTCATCGTGGGATTTTTCTTGCAAAATTGCTCTAAAAATAAAACAAAAATCATCCTTTTACTTCTGTGGAGTACAAGTACCGTGACCATGTCAAGGAAGACTAGAGTTCTTCAAAGTTTGCGAACTGCCCCTAACAAAGGAAGCTAACTCCACATTATCCTTGCTGCGGTGTTGTACCTAGGTATTCACTGAAAGCCTTTTTTAGCATGATGCAAACTGCTCTCCTCTCTGTATTGCTTTATATTTTATGAGAGCTTAAGTTGTCTTTAGACTCAAGCATTTGTAAGCCTTTGCTGTGACAAGGCTGTAATAGTAAGTACCTGGAGGTAATGCATAAACTCAGCATGTGCTGGAAAATGGACGCATATATAAGGTCTAAGGAAGTTGGGTTTAAATGAAGAAAGCAGTAAGATGTAATCTTTCTCTCTCAGGAGCCCTGAAAGGAAATCTGGTTGCACTGGCTAATTTAGGGAGAAAACATGAATTTTTGCTGAAGTAGTTTATCCAACTTTTACTTATCCTAGATTTCACCATGTGATTATTGTGGTCTATAACTGCAGCACTGGGGAAAAAAATGGTATGCAAGTTGTCTTTGTTTACACAGCCCCTACGTGCCTAGAAATTCTTCACTGCAGTCCCATCACTTTGTGCAAGCCACAGGGTGGCTGTTAAATTGATTGGTCAAACCTGTAAAATGTTCCTCTGGCAGTTCTAGAGGCTGCCTTTGGTTCTTGCTGTGGAAATTTTCCCCACTTATAAGTTTAAAGTGGAAAAACGTGCACTCGTGTGCCTCACTGCAAAGGAAAGTGTTGGAGGACATCACCCAGTGTGTTGTGGGTTTTCTTCCCTCCAGCTCCCAGTCAGCTCACTTTGGGAACCAGCGATGGCTGTCTGCTCACCTGTAACTGCTGTCCTCTGACTCCTTGCATAACTTTTTATCAGCAGGTTGATGTCTTTCACCTTCAGCTTTGTTTGGAAAAGAAACCTCTGCAAAATGTGTCTGGCGATGCTGACTGGCAGGATTCCTGTGAAAAGCAAGCAGGGAGGAGCCCAACTGCTTTCTCTGTGCACTGCTCCAGGCTGAGCATGACCTTATTGTTATTTCTGGACATGCTGATTCAGCATTACAATGGAGTGCAATATATACAAAATATGAGTGGCTGCATATGTTAGATGAAAAAGTAAACAGGTCAGAGTATGTCCTGAGATGTGTATTTATAGCTCATTGACATCAGTAGGAGCTACATACATCTGAGGGCACGCTCAGCCTGTGTGATAAGTGGAAAAAACACATGCCTTAAGCAAAGGAACAGGAGCTGCATATCATACAATTAAGGGAATATTGCTTGTAGCTGTCTCAATATATACCCTACTTATGTTGTATGTATAACCTGAGTGATTAGTGCCTGTTGGGTGTGGATGGGACAAGTTGTACCTTTCTGTAGTTGCTTAAAAGTTACAAATAGGCATGACTGAGTAGTCGAGGGACATTGAATTAAACATGCTTGAATTAATAGGGTAATGATTGGGGCTACTCAGAGCTATAAAATAAATACTAGGTAAAGCTCAGTGCTGTGTGGCAACAAGATCGAGCCGTGGGGTTGCAGGAAGTATTCTGAAACAACTCAACTTTGTTGTTAAGTAAGAGAGGTAATCCTAAGAAAGCTCTCTACATAGGCTCCCTGTGCAGTTAACGTTTTAAACCCCCCTTTGGCTTGTTGTTATGACTTCAAAGATACTCTAAAGCCTTAGTTAAATTGATCATTAACTCTGCAAAGTTATAATTAGACATTTGAACTTGGCTCCATTCAAAAAGAAAATGCAAGAATGAAAATCCTAGCCACCATTGTTTCTCTGCAGCTCATCAGCATGGTCAGAGATGGATTAAAGTTCCAGAGGAGTTAAAAAGCAATAGGAATTTGAAGCATTAACCAGCCTTGCGGGAAGGATGGGGAGTCATTAATCCACAAAGTTTTCCTTTGAAAGTACAAAGTGAGAATAATGTGGGGAACCTGCAATGGGTTACTAACGGAGATTTAGATTTAAGCTCGTAAAACCATTGAGATAGGAAAGTTGGGCTGGAAGCATGTGTTGGGGAAACCTGCTTTGCCAGTGCAGTTATTGAACACGTTAAACCAAGTGATTGTGTGCTGCCACAGCCCTGTTACGAGCCTGTAAAACGAGCAGAGGAAGCACTGAGAGGCAGCCTTAAACAACAGCAGTGACCCCAAGCAGCGGCTGCGAAGAGTGGAGGTTGGCCACTGTGGATAAATTTTGAGGTCTGGGGCTGGGAGAAGCCCCATCCTATGTCTCCCACTTTTTTCCCTCAGTCTCTCCTGATGGAGCCCGAGTCGAGACAACAGCTGGTAGCCACCGTGCGCCCGGCTGCGTGGTGGATGGGAAAACCCATCTCCATAGAAACAGAGGCGGCATTGCTTGGGCTGCTCCGCTCCTTCAGGGAGTAGTGGCTCAAGACATCTGGTCGGTGTAGCTCGTTCTCTGGGGAAATTAGCTCGTTTCAGATGAGAGTAACCACAGAAACTTTTGACTTCGTTTAACAGTCTGATGCTGAACGTGTGGTAGAACTGACTGGTTCAGCAGTTTTGAAAGTGGAAGATTATCTAATAACTCTTAAGATAAATATTTTTTTTTAAGAAGGGCTGTTGCTTGTGCTCGTCCTCCCACCCCCCCACTCTTCTTTCCTGTGATGGTGTTTCTGCCCCATATGATGGTGATTCTTCCATGTGGGGTGGGTTTTAGGAATTTAAAGGCAGTTTTTTCTTTGTAAATATTTATTTCTTTTGCTTACATGAAGTCTTTTTTTATTATACAGTGAAATTTCTAAGCCTTTTATCTTAGTGGAGCTCAGTGTGGTGTGATACACTGTCTGTTAACACACTATGACTTGTACTCTAGAAAGTTCAATCCCTCCCCCAAATCTTGAGTTGATTAACTCTTAATTCTTCTAAAAAGAAACATTCTGAACTGTTCATACAGCTACAAGTAAACCTTCAAAATAACCTGTTTAAACGTGTAAAAATCTTGAGCTATTTAACATCACTGAAATCAATTAAAGATCATATTTTCATGTATAATACAGGAAAACTCCCTACTGATTTTTGCAGAACAAATTCCAAACCCAGTATGTAGAGGGTGTACTGAGGGATAAGGTACTTGGGTAAAATTTATCTGCTTACACTATCCTATGTGACTACGTAACATTCAGAACTTCGGAGGAAATTGAAGAATGGGATTATTCTTTTTCCATTTGCACATGAGGACATCATTATGTATTCTTCATATGCCACTAAATGAACATGGTGAACGATATCTTTTCTGTAAGCATGTCTGCAAGCAAGTATCTTGTAAGGGGCCCTAGAGCAGCATCCTAAATGTGGGGGGCACAGTTAAATGCTCGCTCTTCCACCCTCCATCTGTTACGAACACCTACTTCTGGAAGTAAATATTTGCACTCTGTTGTTGTGACCATCAGGAACTAGAAAATGAAAAAGCCTGGTGAGGCATAAGTGTGAACCGTACGTCCCCCTTTATGGAAGATGAGCAGAGCTGTCAGCCTGTGAGAAGCCCTACCTGTGATTTCTGTTTGAGTGAGCTTAGTGGAATGAAGCATAATTGGCTGTGCTGGACGACTGCAGTAAATGATCAAATGAAGAATAAGAGCTGCTAGCTGCTGTAGTTTTTATGAGAAGAAGATTGGGAGAATCTGAAGTTTTTATCAGAAATCTGAGAAACACTTGTAATAAACAGGAGGATTGAGCTTCTTAGAACACGGCAGGCAAACACAGCAGATGTTCTAGGGCCCCAGGTGGATAATACAGATGCTAATAAAGCAGACAAGCTGAAATCAGTTAATGAAAGAAGCTTAATCAATCAGAGTTGATTGAAGAAGTGACATGATGAACACAGTGGGAATACAGCAGTTTATTCTTTATTGAATGAAGTGTCATTGGTTTGCTTTCTCTGCTAAGTTTATGCTCTGATGAATCAAGAGTTGCATCTCTGTGTGGAAGTAAACTGCTGAAACTAAGTGTCAGATAATTATTTTTTTTTTTCCCCAAGCTGTTTCTCTTTCCTACCCCTTCAGTCCCAACCAGGAAAAGGCCATGCGGCAAAGCTAAGAAGTCTGTGCCGGTGGGTGGGTGCTGGTGCTAGAGGGGACATGGAGGTAGTCTGTCTTGTTCTCCTCCTCGTCTTGTGCTTCATGGCAAGTGAACTTTCCTTGGAAGTGGAAAAGAAACCTCTTGGTTTCACTGTATTCAATTTTTTTCTCTGAAAGTGATTTGCATTTAGTTACTTTTTTAAACACAGATTCCAGGAATCAATAGGAAAAATTCTACTTAATCACAGAAAAATGATACCATAATAGGAGAACTTAGGTTGGAAGAGACTTCTGGGGATGATCCGATCCAAATTCCTGCTGGGAACAGGAGCATCTTTCAGTTGTGATCAAGTAGCTCAGGTCCTTATCTAGCTGAGCACTGAGGCTGTGTAGGCCACTCGAGACTGTTCTACTCCAGTGTTTTCTTCAGTTAAAACACATCGGTTCCAGGGGACTCCAGTGATTGTACAAGCACTGGGGTCAAGGATGCTATAGGGCTTTGGGATCTTGGAGTGGGTGATTGTGGGTTGGTTTGCTTTGTTTTTGTGAAGACTAATGGCTTCAATAGAAGTTTCAGCTGAAACTTGCTGTGAGTTTTCCTGAGGCTGGATGTTAGTTAAGATTAGAGAACCATCATGAGAGCGTGTCATGAATAATGTGAAATCTTTTCTCTCAGGCCATGTACAGGGTACTTCATTTCTGCCTGGCCCCAAATTCTCAAAACATTTCCAGGAAGTTCAAATATGCTCTGACACACCTGGCCTTCAGATCAGCTAGTAGGTTCAGGAGTTCTAAGAGGGAAACCGGAGGGAGAAGAGGTGATTGCATGGACCTCCCTAGGGAGACCAGGCCAAAAATAGAAACAGCTAATAAATTTATTTCAAGTGAGAACTGACAGTAAATTTCTATCCTCTTGGAAGTTTATGCCATTGCTCCAGGCTGAGAATACCTTATTGAATAATTCAAAACACTTCTTGACTTTGGGTTTTTATTTTATTTTTTTTATTATTATTTTTGCAGCTAACTTCAGCTGTCTAAAACTACTTAAGTAGAATAAGCCAATCACATGGACTTTCCCTTGGAAAAAGGGAAAAGGATAAATGGAAAAGGATAGGTACACCTGAAAGAGTCACTTGTTACAGCTGAAGGTGCTTTGGACAGTTGAGATGAATTTTCCTCTGCATGTGCCTATTTCTCTCTGTTAATTACAGAAAAAAATGTATGTTTGCCCCATTCAAGTTTTCATTCTCCATCTAGTGATTTTTCTAGCCAGGCAGTTAATAACTTAATCAATACTAATTCTAATGTTGTTTTCCAGCTATGAACATGGTTGAAATGTGTTACATATGGTCGCAGAGGTTTTTTAACACTTTAGCTAGTATTTGGAATATGGTACAACTATATTTCTGATGCCTGGATACATGCTGGCTTTTATGTTTTGCTTTCAAGAAGAATGAATTCTTGATTTTGTGGCCTGGTACCTACACGTATCTTCGGTCTGTTCTAGGGAGTGTAAGGGTGTAATCTTCCCTCTTCAACAAATAGGTTCAATTGTGTTTATTTGTAATAGATTGTAGCTTGCTTCAAGGGTCAACCAATTGACTTGGATGGGAATGTTCAAGAATAACATGATGCGCAGTTAGAAGAGGTGTCAGAAATCAGCTCTATATGATGCAGCATGGGCAGCTTAGTGTTAAAACCCCAAGCCTAAGTCTAATCTTGTGATCCAGATGAAACAAAACGTCAGAAGTATTCCTCCTGCCAAAACTCTGAATAGCTTCTTTTATCATCGAGTCCTATGATCATGTTGGCTCACAATCAGAGTTGCACAATGTACCGAGCAGCGGTAAGAGGTACAACCTGAGCAAAAGAGAAGCTTCTCAGCTCTCAAAGCCGAGTAAATACTTCAGTGGTGTTCCTTTGAGCTGGAGTTCTGACTCATCCTTGTATTTATTTTAACAGTAAAAACAAGTTGAAGACTGGGGGGGAAACTGCTTTCCCTGCTTTAAAGAGTAGAAAGAACTACAGAACAAGAAGTAAAGTTGAAAGGGACCCCTTGGATGTTGTTAAGGATTCCAAAAGTAGTCTTTAATTGCTGCCAGAACTAATGTGGCTGGAATTTCCATGGAAAACATCAGTGCAGTAGCCAGTTAGCAAAACTTGGAGGAGGTATTTGTACACTAACTTGCAATAGACTTTTTTCATTTCAAAGCTTGTTCACCTCGCCCTACTCTTCATGTTAAAAAAAAAAAAAAAACAACAACAAAAAACAACTATCCATGTTTAATACTATGCTTAAGATTAGATAGTAAAACACAACTTCTTGTAGCAGTAATAAGAGTTGCACTATATTAACTACTCTGTATTGTGCTGAGAAGTGATTGCTTATTGTACAGTTGTCAGTTTGCTATCTTTCTAATTGAAGATATAATTCCCACAGCCCACAAATCATTTACAAAGTGCTCAAAACAGGGTTTTTGTAGCTTTTTTAAGGCTGATTTAGCACCCAAGATGAACACATTTCCTATCTTCCTAGCATGAAATAACGATAACTGTTATTCAAAAGGTGTGAAACCACAGAAAGTATTTGTAGAGAGTTTATACCACTTCTTGAGTACTGTAAAGCATGCTATTTAAATATGTGCAACATTTTTGGCTTTAAAGTCTGCCATTTGGGACAAGTTGTATGGTTCATGATAAGAGTTCTCTGATGTAGCATCATAAGGGCAGATTTCTCATAAGGAAATCTCTATTGATGGACTCATTAATACATGCATTCATGTCATCAGCAATGGCCTCCCAAGTGCAATAGCTTATAAATATGCAAATGCCCAGTTATGGGACCCAGCTGTACCATACTTTCATGTCTAGTAGGTTTCCTTTGTCCATCTAGCTGATGAGAAAATGCACAATGTACACAAAACAGTCCCTTATGTGCTTTTCTAGTATACTGTAATTGTTTTTAATTACATCCTAAACAGTACTAGCAATTGACGCTTCTGTACAAAGTTAAATGTGCAGCATGTTATGTGTTCAGGAAAGGGGAAACATGAGGTTGTAATTAAAACCATTTTTAGCAGAGCTGGAAATAGAACCCAGCTCTGAGCATGGCACACCACTCGCCTTATTCCTGAAGAAGGAGCTCATCAGATGGGTATGTTTGGTTCTGCTGCCATGTAAAACCTCCTTTCAGCAGAGGATTACAGGTCTTTGAGTGTTTTCCATATTTTAGCCACCTTTACTGATGCTTTCAGAAAACTGCAAAGCTGTCTGATTTGCAGTTTGAGTAGCCTCTTCCTCCTTTAATATCTGTAAGTTAGGCTAAAACCTTTGACATTCAATAATTTCTGGAAGCCTTGGCCACTTGAGCTATTTGCTCCTTGTGTAAAAGCACTAAATAAAAAAAGTGTATCCCAAAGTCCTTATACGCTCTATTCTCTATTCGTGTGTTAGTATTTGGTTGTTATGCATCAGGACTTTTTTTTTTTTGGTCTTAGCCCTAGAAAAAGAGTTTAACCTGTAATTATTTACTTTGTGTACTGATAAAATACTATTTTAAAAGAACACTTGCCAGCGGAAAGAACATTTTTTGCATTGTGTTATTGCTGAGAGGTGATAGTGTTGCATATTTCACTTTGGTACATAGAGTGGTGGCTATTGGGTTAGCAATGACAATCACCATCCTTGAATGCACCCTCTGGCTTAGTTTCTGTTAAGACAACAGGTACAAGTGTCTGTTCCCACTAGTTCCTCAGTTGCTGAACGTTTATCTTTTTGGATGGCGTGAGCATCTTCAGTTCCGATGGGTAATCTTAGTTCTGTGGTTTTGCTGTAAGATCTTCGGTGTTCAGACTGAAGGTTTTCTGATACAATCCCATCTAACACAATGGGATCCTAAGAGGACTAAGCAGGACAGATGTATTAAAAACAGCTTTTTGAAATGCTGAGTAGTGAAAACTGTGGGGAAGGTGTGAAGGGAGGAAAGATTTAAAAAAAAAAAAAAAAAAAATGGGCAACCTCTTGATAGTAATTGCTGTCAGAATTCATCTAGCTGCGGAGTAAGATTGGCATTCATTCACTTCATCACCTAATGTACCAGGAAAAACATTTGGACACTGGGCATTTCCAAAGATGTGTTTAGTTTAACCCCTGATTTAAACAACAGTAAATGTAAGGTCAAACAGAAGCCCCTACAACATCCAGCTATTCCTAAAATAAATCATGAGTCCCCTGGAAGTATACCTCACATAAAGAACAGAGATGCCCCAAACTTTAGAAAACTGAGCACATTATTAATGCAATAATATGAAGCGCAGCTCCACTGCTACCAGTTGTGTGTTCTGAAATATTGATGCACTTAAAATGCATAATCAGTGCTTAAGTTGTGCGTTTTAAAGCAGGCTCTAAATTCATCCTGTGTTGCCCAGTGTTTCAGCACAGGAAGGGCTTTTCCTCTGTCTTTAAACCATGCTTCTTTTGCCCCTTCCTTTAAGCTGCGTGCTTTTTTCCCTTTTCAAGTACCCCTCCACAGGAGGATTCTTCTGGTTCGGTGGCTTTTGGTCACTGTAGCAGCTGCCCTCTAGCCCATGTCCTGTGGCAGCGCCTTCAGTTTCTTCTTGCCATGCCCTAGGCCTTGCTTTCATAACGTCTCTCCTTCTCTCCTTTTCCTAACAGCTTTGGAGTACAGAGGTACTGAATTCAGCCAAATATCACTTTTGTATTTTTTTCTAAAATTAATTCCATATAATGCCTATTAGTTTCCTGAGGTATTTGATGTCTTGAGGCTCGGACCAGCTGCCACTGAGAAGGCCGTGGCTTTTTTAAGATATTTTTTTTCTCCCAGCAATGAATAGTGCACTTGTCCTTTATTTGTAGAGGGTGCAGGGGAAAGGTGATAGTGAGTGAAGGGAGTTTCACAGAACTGGAGTTCTCCTTTCCTAACTTTGACTTCTGCAAAGAGCTGCCTCTGTTGCACGATTTATTTATGTTGGACCCAAAACTGATAGAAACATGAATCCGAGTAAAAATACAAGTCTTTGCACATAACGGTAGCTTGGTTAATGGAGTATGCGACTTCAGAGAGATCTGGCTTATATCTTCATTTTGCAAATGTAAGTTTAGTTTGGTCCGTTTGGAACATTATCAAAGCTCTAGGGAGAGTTTGCACTGAATTAATCATGTGCTTTGGTTGGTATAAATTAACCTCCCATTTTGGTATGCTATAATCCTGATGCGCTGAATGATAGCCACAACTGTTTTATGCTCACTGATTGGAACGAGCACAGGAAATTGGCACGAGGAGGAAACTACTTGCCTTCAGTATGTGAAATGTATTTGCCACTCAGCTGAAACGCTGACTTGTTGCCTTCGGTTAGGTTTATTTTGCATGTCAAATAATTCTCCTCTCCTCCTTCACAAATTTTAGAGGCAACTGTAAAATGCTGACTGAATGGGCTATGTACATATGGCATCTGAGAGGTTTTTTATTAGCTTAAACTAGCACATGTGTTTTCCTGTGAGGAGTATTAAGTGCCTGGACTACAGGTTTAGTGTGCAACTGTTTTTGCAGCTGTGTAGAAGAGCATGATGCGTATTCCCTGGAGCAGGCCTGGGAGAGAGCTCAAGTATGCTGAGGCAAACGCAGGTTGTGTTTATGTAAGTGTCAAACAGAAATACAGCACTTGAACTCTTATCAATGCTGAGCGTGATACTGGTGAATGAGCAGCGATTGCCCAGATGTGTAAAAGGAATGCTGGGCTTCTAATTGCAGAAGGTTTGCTTTCAGAACTTGACAGCCCTACCACACAACGCTGTCCTGCCAGCTGGGAAAAAATGAAGATTTTCTTTTTTTTTCCTTCATTATCTGGAGGGGGTCGCAAACAGCAGTAGTCCATTTGAAATGTACTTGTTGTTAAACTGTTAATGAAGAATACAGTCATTGCTCAGACTGGAAATCTCAATTTGGGAGAGTGAATGTTGAAAACATGTTGCTTCAAGAGAAAGAGTGTATCAGGAGCATGTGTGGAGGTAGAAGTAACCGCAGTAGTGTTCTGCTTTCAGTGACCTACTGATTTTCTGGATATGCCTCACTTGCAGAACGCACATTACATCCCAGAGTAGGTCCCACAAAGCCTAAAACCATGAAAAGGAGATGGAAGGGTTGAGTTGAAAATCCTGAAGCCAGACTTGTACAACATGACCATAACTCCCTGCTTGAGGGTAGGGAAGGGCTGGGGAGGGAAACATCCTTAACTTCTCAAGACAGGTAAAAAATCAGAACTTCATCTGAAAACGTTCCTTTTTGGTGTACTCTGTGCCATCTTTTCAAGGAGCAAATTGTCAAAAAAGCTCATAACGTAATCTGGGATTTAGATGTGGGACCCTCATTGTGTCACGGTGTTCATCCACAGAATGGTTTGTGGCAAAAGGTGGTGAGAGCAGTGGTTTTCTCTAATTGGGAATTGAGTGAAGGGCGACACGCAGTCTGCTCAAAGCCAAATGAGAATCCGTAGCTGGATGGCAAATCGAGCCCTGATCTCCCCCACCTCTGCGGTCTTCCAGACTCCTGTCTAGCCATGGAATGAAGCATTGCTACAGTTTGTGGAGGCGTTTTCTCTGCAGGGGCACTATCTAGAGCCCAAACACGTGAAGAAATCTTAGTGGGTCAGAACGGTGAGGCTGTGGTTGCCTGAAACTACTGGAATTTAAATGTTGCTGTTACCAAAGTTTTTATGCATAGCAGGTGACCACAGCCTGACCATTACATCTTGAAAATGCCAGCTACCCTTACCTTTCCTTTTAAGTAGACAAAATGGAGCTATTGCAGGCTAAGCCAGGCTGATAATGGCCAGATTCTTCCTTCTGTGTTGCTCTACTTTCTGGTAAGAAGTAATATGCAATATTTATTTTTCTCTCTGAAAGGACTAGTGTTGTAATAATGGTAGTGGCAGTCTAAGGTTGTAAGAAAAAGTCTGCTGGAGGACATTAGCTACTCTTGCCCTACCATTTACAGTTTGGAAAAAAAAAACACAAGCAGGTGAGCTTTCATGCATACGGTCTCTTCAAGAGTCCCCCGATGCATTCAGCATTAGCTGCGGAGTGAACATAATTATCAGCACACAACAAGATACTTGACAGGATGAAAATAATCTGCTAGGGGGAAAGTAGCCACTGTGTAAATAGCGTTAATATGAAAGTTTCTCTGTAACACAAAAGTACAGACTCCGTAACTTAGGCTGCTGCTTTAGTTTGCAGCAGTTTCTTTCTATTCCTATTAGCATGTTACATGTACTAACAATTGAGTGTGCATCTCGCTGAACTGTGTGTATGTGTGCTTAAACTTAAGTAGTTGTATAGTTCTTTTGAATTCAAGGAGATATAAAATTAAGCATATGCTGTCCTGGATAGGAGCCAGAGCATATTTCTCTTTGAAGCAGAAGCTCTGATATGAATTTCTTCTAGAGACTCGTATGAACCGTGATTAACAGGTTCATGAAATAAACAAAAAGGAAGTGTGTGTTTGTGGGCTTTTAATCAGTTTTGGACTGGTTAGGATGTTAAAGCTTCCTTTCTGTTGCCAAATCCTGTGGGTTTAAGGTCTAGTTCTTGAGAGTATTTGGGGAGCGAGAACTCCATGTTAAAGCAGGTATCATAAACTAATTGTGCAAGCCCAGCTTAATTTACTTTTGCAAATTCCTGGTGGATATCATCAGCAACCAAGTTCTCAAGCTGAAGACTGCGTTATGAAGAGACTTGTGCAGGGATGATGGTGTGGAAAGTTGTTCTAATACACCAGTGCTCTGAGACCATGCTTTAATGTGCAAAATTATACCACCGACATCTAAGGCTTTTTGTAGTCAGTGGAAAAATTTCTCCTGTCTTCGTTTGGATTTGGCTGAAACCTCCAGTGAGAAGAGAGCTAAGGAAATCAATTAAAGACTTTTTAAATGCACCTAAGGGAGTTAGGTACCCAAGTCCTATTGAAATTCAATAGGATTTAGTTGCTTGGAGCCTTTGGAAAATCTCAACCTAAAATTGCAGGCCTGTAGTATTCTTTATTGCTCCCAATGCTATTGTTGTGTGCTTTCAGCACTGATTAAGGGAAAATAGAAAAGCTTCAGCACAGTCAACTTTTCTAACTTCGTCTCGTACTAAGCTTCCCATCTTCAAAACATGAACACTTACGTAAATATTATTTCATCTTAATTAAAAGCATTAATAAGGGAACTTTAATGATGTCCAATAACTTCTTAGGCTTAATTATAGGCCTCTGAAGATAGAAATGTGATACTAATACCAAGTTCTTTTTGTTTTCCATTGCCTGTTTAATCCTTTGGTGACAAATATGCTAGATAAAGAATTTTAGCAAATGACCATAAGTTTTTTGAAGGGAAGATAAAAGCTCAGTATGAGACATAATATATTCTGGCTTTAAATGCATTGTGTTTTAAAACTTATTATTGCTTTTAACTTCAATATGCACAACTTTTTTTTTTTTTAAGATCTCTGAAAGTGACTAAGTAGGGAAGATAACCCCTAGTCTTAAATAGCACTTTTGGCAAATGCTATTGCTCAGTGCATATGTATATGAAAAACTATTTACCTTTTTATTTTTGACCTGTACTTCATTAAGTTGGGATTTTTACTGTATTGAGTTTGGTGTCTGTCTTTGTCTGTTTGCCTAGGCCATCTGATTTGGCTATTCTGTGTATCTTAGAAAACACAGTACAGCTTTCAAGAAGAAATCCTGCCTTTCTCAAGAGAACAAAGAGGGGCCTCTCTATACAAAGCGAGTGAGCTTAGAAGAAACAGTTGCCTTCAGTGCTGTAAATTTGCATACCCTGCTCAGGCTATGCACAAGTGCTGTCTGAAGCATTTTGCAAGCCCTGATGTGTCAGGTGAGCATCGAGCTGTAAACTGGACTCCAGCTCTCTCTGCATTAATGTGCAACCTGCAGTGGTGCTGGTTTTGTGAGCGTAAATGCGACCTATCGCTCTACACAAGAGACGGGTTCCTGCTTTTTTGGCCCCTCGTTGGCTGTAGAGGATACACTACAGCCCTGTTTGTAAAGATGTTGTGCCTGTTTTTCTGTTGTGCAATCCAGCTCCTAGGATTCCACAGCCCGTGGCCGGCAGCAAGTGCTGTTTGTCACTTTTCATTAGCATCAGCAGATCTATTGTCCCTTCTTTTGGCTCCTTCAGAAATGTTCTTGTCAAGAGTTGTGAACAAAATGTTTTCTAGTGTCCCTGTTCTGCTCCTGCTGCCACAGATTGAGAGGAGGTTACCAGACCTTCTCTTGGCACAGCATCTTAGCAGAGAGCTTCCATGGCCTTGTCTTAGAAATAGATAGCAGTGCAAGTTTGGCCACAGGAGCCTTATAGCTGAGGTATGCTGGTTGGCATGTAATGCCTTTAAAGCTATGGGAGAACTTACTCCATCTGTGATGGTTTATGACCAGGTACAGCTTTGAGGTCTACAGGCTGGGCATCAGGCTGTGTATGCTCCAAGCAGGTGCTTTCTCAGCCTCCAGATAATTTCCTTAGCTGTTAAATAGCTGTTATGGTGTCCTGCTCTGTTCTATGTCAGGTTTTGTTTTGTTTCATTTTGTTTGTTCAAGCTATTAATCTAGATGTTTAAAAACAACTAAAGCTCAAATCTGCTTTGTTTTCTTCAGCTAAATTTAGGGACTCTGCCCATCTTTTTCAAATTGCTGCTGTACTTCATCTCAGTGTGGATGTTGGATGCCTCTTAATGTTGGATTGTACCTCTTCCTCTCTAAGTGGGCTGGGGACAGCAGAGGAAAAGCTTTTCAAGATGTTTCAGATGCTCATTTTTCTAATACACAGAAAGCCTTGTTTGCTCTAAACGAGGCTGGTGCTTTTAATAGGTCTGACTCTCCAGGCACACAGCTGAAGTCCGATCACTTCATCAGTTAAGTTAGTCTTCTTTGTAAATAGCTTTTTCCTATTGTCCTCTGATGGAAAGGACTTTGTTGTTTGTTTCTGAAGTTCAGCAGGGTGATGGTTAAACTGTCCTTGCCCACAGCAGGGTACACTTTTGCAGTGCAAGTCAAACCTGATACATTAAGGCTGGTCTCTGAGTCCTTCTCTGTGTTCCTGGTGTGAGCTTATTATGAAACCATGATTATTCCATGGGAACTGTGAAGCCAAAACTGTGGAAGTGAGTAGTGAGACACACTGAAAATCTTTTGTGAGTTTCCCAAACTGGATCCCCCCCACTACATACACTGCTTCACCAATGCACCAGGGAGAACACAAGCTCCATTGCTGGTCATTAGGAGAAATATTTTGGTCCCTGGCATATGGTGGTTGGCTACCTGGAGGTCTGTTTAGTTTCACCAAGCACTGTACCACAGTGGGAATGCCCAAGGCTTGTTACACCAGTCCTGTCAAGCTGTCCTGCACAGGGACTGTTCCTCATAGTTGAAAGTGGGATGATGTGTTTATTGGGGTAAGTTGCTCACAGCTGGAGAGTTGCAGACACTGACAGTGTTCTTCAAGAAAAGCTGTCTCCATGTGTACCTCATGCTCATCTTCTCTACCTTCCCATCCAGGGCTCACCTGGTATTTGGCTGTGATGGGATGATGTGGCTGAGAAGGAATGAAGCACATGTCTGTGGGCTGAGCCAGAGGGATGGCAGAAGTGAGGGTGTCATGTATAAATCAATGATTAAAAGGAAAACAAGTCTTTTGGCTCCAGTATGCCCACAGTGTGAAGGGACATGACTTTCACATCTCAGAGTGCTCTTTCTGTCATGTTGGTATAATAATCTTTTTTTTTTTAATCTCAATATGATGCTTCAGCTCTCACCTTGTAGAAAGGAAATCAGAATTAAGTTGTAAAGGGTTGAGTGGGTCCTTGCACAGTGCCGTTCTTGTGTTTGTGTGTGTTATTTTAAGCAAGAAAACTTTTCTCCTGAGCTTTAATCCCCACCCCCACCAGTGTTCTGCAGGCAATTATTTTCTGTGTATTTTAATTTTTGCCTTGTGTTGAATGTTGCTTTGTTTCTTATTTCACTCATTCTTTACATCCTCTTTGTCTGCTCACTGCTTTATCCCGCCATTTTCCTATACCAGCCTCTGTTTTGTTCCAGGTCTTCATGAAGCCATATTTCATTCTAGTTGATTCATTGTGAGAAGCACAAAAACTTTTATCTGGTGCACTTGGTAGGTATGTGTTAAGTGGGCAGTTAGGAGAAAGTATCTAAGAAACAGTGAGTGGCCCAAATTCATCTGTAGAGCAACTCAGATATGCTGAGATTCTCAGGTGCGAGGCTTTGCTGTTCTCTGCCAGTGTAACTCTCCTATTAAACTGAATTGGCCCTAATTAGCACTGGCATAAATGAACTAAGGATCAGGTTGCCATTCTTCAAGTTAACGTAAAGCTTCACATTAAGCTGCTAGATAGGGAAAGTAGGAAATATCTTGGTAGTTCAGGAAAACATAATTTTCTAATCTATTTTTTCTTTGCCTGTAAGTTTCTGGCTGCTAATATAAATGTGTACTGACAAGAAATTCATCAGCCTCCTCCACCCCCATGGGATTACTTATTCGACTTATGCAATGCAAGATATTAAAAACACTTTTGTCTGTCACACAGCCACGGGCAGGGGAGGGGGAATTTGCCAGTTGCTAATGGATACCTGGCGTTTTTGTGTATGACCATGAAGAACAGCTTGTGCACTTTCACCCCTGATGTTCCCTGAATAACTCAGGTCTCATTTAGGTCAATAAGCCTTTATCAAAACGTCAGGAGTGAAAAATGTGTCTTGGTGTAAGCCGACTGGTCGTTCCCTCCAGTCACTGGAGTCTATAGAACAATCAATGTTCTCTAAGCTTGTCTGCGTGTCATGCAAAGAACTGGATGACAGTAACCATTGACTGCATGTCTGTTGCATTGTCTTTGGGACAGCCCACATTTGCATACTTGCCAGTGTTCTTGTTAGCCAATGAACCATGGAGGGGCTTTAAAAAACATACACACACAGCTTCGATGCAAATTTGCTATGCAGAGAATACATGCTTCTTTAAAACACAAGCCGGGCTTTCAGTTTTTACCTTCTTGCTATAAAAATGAAACTGATCCTGCCAAGCCCATGGTTTCTGGTCAGAGTGCTGACTTGCTTTATTGTGCTAAAACATTAAATTTACTGTGGGTTTGTCTTTTCCTACCAGAATTCTTGTTTTATTTCTGGCAATCTTTCGGGGTATCTGAAGAGTATTGTCTGTGCCAATGCATATGATGTGAGGCCATACACCCATTCCTCCAATTAATTATTTTGAATGAAGGACACTTCTTGCTCCCTGTGCAGTTGCTATTGTCTTTTGTTAAGGGAGTTTTTTAGTACTGATGAAAGAAGATGCATTAGTTTTCTGCATATTGAAGTGTTCTTGGATATTGGAGCTCGTTGACTCTATCTTAGAAATGAATACAATCCCCTGATCGACAAGGACAGCCTCTGATGCTTTGTTTTATAATAACAGTTTAATGGAACCTTGTGTAGTTAGGTCTTAATTTAATGCAGGTTCTTAAATATCTTTAAGTGAAATTAGACAAAGAAGAATTTTGCTGCATTTGAAGCTGCTGCCTTAACACACAGTCCATCCTTAAAGTGCCTGCTGCAGAGGCTGTTTTTTTTATTTTTATTTTTTTAGATTTATGACTTTAGCTCTGACTTTATTGAAAAAAATATTTAATAATACTCTAAATGAGTTATTGATACGTGAAGGTTTCTGACGGATCCTTTCGGCACCAAACTGTAGAAGGGATTCTTGGCTGGGTCAAAGGGTAGGAGCCTTACATTTATTACAACCAACAATCTGGACAGTTTCATTATATGCTGAAAATGTAATTGGAACACAATATAACCGATTGAGATGCTGTTCTGCTGCATCTGACATCTTGCAGAGATTGAGATTTTCAAAACCAAGGAAGGCGGTCCTGGCTAGCATCTTCCTAAATTTGTGTCACAGAGTAACTTCAACACTGTAGTGCCCTGAGATGAGCAGGTTATGCCAGCAGAAGACTGGAGTTTTAGGTCCACTGAAAGAATATAGTGAGGTCTATTGGTGCGTGGCAATTTTTTTCCCTTTTCTTACTGCTTACAGGCCTGTTATTTTACTGACTATTCAGGGCAACGTCCCATGTGTTTTTGAAGCAGATGAAATGACTCCTGTTGGTGTTGTCTGGGCTAGGGTTGCATCTTAGGTGTTTCAGTTAATTTAGAAATTCATAGGTACCTTGAGTCCCATTTGCCAATTGGATATCATGGAAAAACAGCAGTGACCAGTGCAGAAATAGGGGAGACTGGGTAGAATGTTCAGCATCTCTGCTCTTGCTCTTTATATTAAATCACTCTCTGTAATAAGCAGCCCCTTCTCTTTATCTGCATTATCCTATACAGCTGTGATACCTAACATGGTTTCTTATCTTTACTCTTTCTGACCAGTAATAGCATGACCAGTTATTAACTGAGTTTACAGATGAGGAAGTGTTGCAGCTCCTTGGCTTTGGGGAAACTATGCTGAATATGCCATGGTCAGCCACTCTAGAAAAGCCAGGTTTATCTGCACGTGAAGTTCCAAGTACAACATAAGTGTACCTCTGTGTATCAATGAGAGTGTCAGATGTCTTTGACATTTGTGGCTTTGTATGCATTTCCAAAGTCATACCTTGTTGTCAGTCTGTGGTTAACACCGAGCTCAATAGCAGCACTTCAGGACTAGACTTGTGTTTCTAACTGTCGACAAGAAGGTGGAAGGGGTGCCTGTTGTCTTACTGTGAGTGCACCAGAAATGTTACTTTCAGCCACATGAGATTAAAAGAAGACTGAAAAAGTATAAGTAAATGTGTGGTTAAGCTGATGTGGTCAGTGGAATGTGAAGCACACCTCTTCCCAAAAAGAAATACACTAGAAAAATACTCATCTTCTGCATATAGACTGTGCTTGTTTTCTTTGGCTCAGTAAGGGAACCTTTTGTTTGAATAGAGAGACCGAGTGAATTGTACAGAGTGGTTTTCAGTTCTCGCACGTGTAGATGAGCCAAACTGCATGCAATTAAAGTATTTAAACTTGCTCTTAATTTTTTATTTCTTTGTTTGCCACTTTTACTGTGTTACTTTAAATGATTTTGGTAGGGTTGATAGTTTTTTAACTTCCAAATTTTGTATTTTATTTCTGCATTTCTAATAGATTCTGAAAAAAAGATGAAAGACATAAAATAGAAAATTAATCTGGTTCCCTGTCTATTTCTTTTAGGAAATTGTATTAGTGGTATTCTTTGGAACAGAATACGTAGTTCGGTTGTGGTCAGCAGGATGCCGCAGTAAATATGTCGGAATATGGGGAAGGCTCCGTTTTGCTAGGAAGCCTATTTCAATCATTGGTGAGTACACACAGCTCGCAAAGTTGATGTAAACATCAGGTAAAAGTCATCCTTGAAAGTTCTGAAAAATGAAATTTCTATAGCAATTGAAGCAAAGATTAAGCAAGAGCTCTTGTCATTAGTATTAGCATAGACCTAAAGAGTCCAAGAATCCATGGCACTTATTTGGGGGTGGGGGGTGGGAGGTGGAAAATGTAGCTTGGTTTGTTTTTCCAGAAGAGCAGAGTGTTTTCTTTTCACAAGTGATCTGAAGCTGCCAGAAATAAGTCTTGCCCGTAATCCTGTCTCCTGCGACCTTGGGGTCCCAGACACTTATAATAGCTAAGCTTTATTTCTTTTGATGATGGAAAGCTTTTTTTTTTTTAGCAGTCATTTGAATATTTTAATGAGTTTGTTTTGGATTCTAACTGAACTACACACTGCTTGGTGGAGCATGATAGATGCACTGTAATTACTTTGTGTATTTATTGAATCAAAAACTGGTTTTCAGAGTGATGCCTTTGGAACCAGGCACCTGACTCCCCTTGATTTTCTCTGCAGTTGGTTTCCTAACTGACTTCAGTCATCATAGAAATTATATCCAAGAATTCTAGTTTTATCAAAATCTAGATACGTCAAAACTCTATATTTTTTTTTAGAATGCTTGTCCTGCATTTAATAATTTCACTGAAAGAAACACAATAATCCAAAACCATACGGTATTTTTTAACCAATGTTGAGAGAGCTATTTGAAGACCCTTGCCCTGGAGCACTCAAAATATAAATAGAATAAACAAATCAAGTTCTGGAAGAGGGGTATTGTTATAGAAGCACAGTAATCCTTGTTCTGTGACATAGTTTTTTCCACTACTCAGAAACACTATTTGTTGAATAGAGGATATAGTTTTCCTAAACAATCTGCAAGTTTTTGGAATGTAAATTACAAAATTTTGTGCCTGGATATTTATTGTTACAATCATAAAATAGTTTCTTTTCTCTGTGTGTGTGCATAAACAACTGCATCTCAGGTGTGACTGCAACTATAAAACGGCTTTGACCACATCTTTGCACGCTGTTCACCAATCCATTTCTCTTGAGATGTAGCACAGCAGAGGTTCTGAAACAGCTTCAGATTTATTTCAGCTTGGGAAGCAAAACAAAGTTCACTTTTCCCAGATATGTATCAAGAACTATTTCATTTTCCAAAATATGGAATTGTTTTCCAAAATTAACTAGGCATGAGGCAGACAGATTTAGTATACAGTCCTAAGGCAATGAGTGACTTAAAGTAAACTAGACACACACGAATTCTAATTTTTCTCTACCCTTCAGACCTGGAGAGATTAAATAATAGTAAGTCAGTTGTCTGATAAATCAAATAAAAGCCAAAAACTCTGTCAAGTAATAAAACAGTCTCTAAAACAGCAGAGCATATAAGAAATCCAGCTAATAAGTTATCCAGACTGCTGAGGCTGTTTTGTAGTAACTCATATCACTCATCTAGAATGTGGTCATCTCAGACTCATCCCAGTAAAACCTTTCTATTATATTATACAATTATATTTTCTTTATATGTTACAGCAGAGATATCTTGTTATGTAACTGGAAATCTTCATTTGGGGTCACTGTTCAAAGTGTTAAAGTAATATTGGCCATGGTTCTAGTAACAGCCTTGCAGAAGTATTGCAAGATGCTAATAACTAATTTTGTCAATTGACTTTTATTTTCCAGATTTAATTGTAGTTGTTGCTTCCATGATAGTTCTGTGTGTGGGCTCTAAAGGTCAAGTCTTTGCAACCTCAGCTATCAGGTAATTATATGCAATAAAAGAAAATAATGCTGTCAGTTTGAATAGGGTATCTTTTTTACTTTGTTTACCTCCTGGTGAAAAACAGTCTTTCCTCTGATATTCATGTAACAGAGCAGATCACCAATCACATATGGGTGTGAAATAATAATCCCATGAAGTATAGTGAAAATAAAAATTTGAGTGTGTTGTCTGGTCATAATTTTCTTAGCTCTAGTAATGGATTTATGGTTGGTGGGGGTAGAGGTGCACATATAGGTACCCATCCTCTCCCATGCACCTACATGGGTTCTGTCCAAATCCTGTTTTAGTTTCTTGGCTCAGTTTTACAGCAACTGTCTTTCACACTTTGTCTCTGATGACCTCTTTAAGCTGCTGCTTCATAAAAGGCGTGGGGTTAATTGTTGTGAGCTCCTGATGGACTGAATCCACCTTGTACTCAGGAGGGTCACACCACTTGGTTTTCCTGAATGAGAAAGTACAGGGCAGTGTACTGTGCTCTGTGCACTAGCTGCAACAGTGCTCTAGGGCTGCAGTGACTCTTGTAAAAAATAAAATTAAAAAAATATATATATGTATATAGTTGGACTGTCAAGTTCAAATTGGCCATGATGTGCTTAAAAGGAAAGGATCTGTAGTTAGCTGTTTCTGTATATTGTTCCCCATCCTGGTGAGCAAGTCAAATATAAACTGATGAATGATTTCTAGAGCATTCACAGTTTGTGTCCAAAATCCTGAATTCTTGAGTCACCCTTACCAGTTATGTATACAGAGTCTGCCTCCTCCTTTGCAACCTTCCTGAGCTGTCTTCACAACAAATGATGAAAAATGAGTGAATGCAGTGAGAAGAGACAAGCTGCTAGGTCTACCATAAAATACTATGCATTTCCCTCAAAATGGTCCTTTGAAGACACAGGCTTCCCCTCTCCACCTCTGTTTTTCTCGTGTATTCTTAGCCTCTTTATTAATTTAAAAAATGTGTTCCAGGGGCATCCGTTTCCTGCAGATTTTACGAATGCTGCATGTTGACCGTCAGGGTGGTACATGGAGGCTTCTGGGATCAGTCGTGTTCATACACAGACAAGTAAGTTTGAGTACTCAAAAATGGCATAATAATCGATGCAATTCATTTAACAGAAATTTAAGTCCTTATATTCAGAACAGTGTGTTTGCAGACGTGTTGATGATGTCAAATATATTTAATGTGGAAACAGGCAGTCATTTATTTTATCCAAGTGTGGTTGTTCTGCCCTGTTCAGGGAACAAAAAGTTCCTAAAAGATTAAAAATGTTCACCTGCACTTTGCCCAACTTTTGACTTGTTGGATTTAACCACAGGAATGAGATTTCTAAAAGGGAATCTGAACATTTCTAAAAATTATGCATCTTTTTTCCAAAGTTGTTTTGAATATGGCAGCATTTGAAAAGCTTATCCAACGAATTTTTGATGACCAAAAAGTTAATGTGTCACACTTACAAAGTGAGGAACACGTGGTTGTATTAGGTTCTCTATCCGAAATGTTCATGCTGGACCAAGTCAATAGCTACTGTGTAAATTCTTTCACCACTGAGCTCAGTGGATGCTAACTTACAGCCAACAGTTGGTGTCAGTGTTTAGTAATTGCTGAAATTACATTCTTCTGTTGTAGTTATCTTTTAAAAAATGTCAGTGATAGGTAACTTTTATGTCTCAGCAATATTGTAATGCTGTTATTTTGATCCCGTTTGCAGGAACTGATAACTACACTCTACATTGGATTTCTGGGCCTGATTTTTTCCTCTTATTTTGTGTACCTGGCTGAAAAAGATGCTGTAAATGATTCTGGAGAAACAGAGTTTGGCAGCTATGCAGATGCCCTGTGGTGGGGAGTGGTAAGTATGGCAAGTTCACATGTACTGAAAGTAGTTAACATCCTCAAATATGGAGTATAGTTCAAGCAGGCATGGAGTAAGAACAGCACTTTGAAATGTCCTTTTATTGCAACGGTAAACGTTCTAGTTCTGTAATTCTGTAAAACTAAGAAAATAGTATAGAAGATCAGTGGTTTTATTTGATGTTTATAGTCTTATGCAATCACAAGTGATCAAGTTACGTATACTAGATACAGAAATATCTATTATTTTTTTAACCTGTCTTCCCTTCTGTTATAGTCATTTATTTCTTGCTACTTTTTTCATGGTAGGGTTCAACCTTCTAATATGGTAAGTCTTTCTAAATCAGGGCTATCTTTGTTGTTTTTTTTTAACGGTTATCTATGATTTGCAATTCAGCATGACTAATTCCAGAACAAGGAGTATCTGAGATACTTAAGACTGTTTTGAAGTGATTATATTGCTTTGGAACCAACTTGGTATCTTTCTGTGGCGTTTCTCTGCACTATGTTGACATACCACTACTATTTTAGTAAGCGTTTTAATTTTGTTGCTTCTGCTAGTAACAATTCCCTCTTTCTTTTCTTGCACGGTATGCAAATACTATATTGGCTGCTTTGTTCCGGGATTTCCCATCTGTAATCGTTTCCCTTTCCTCATCCTCTTAAGATTCAAAGAAAGGTATCTTTTTGTAAGCTGTTTTTCCTTATCGTTAGCATTCAAGCAATGGCTTGTTTTTATCTGTTATAATTGGCTTAATAAAATGAACTGTCATCATTAAGTGCTACAGATATTTTAAAATGCATCAGCATCACTAATAATTCCATGCTTGCATTTTCAAAACGTGCTGATCTTCTTAAGTCTTCTTTGGCTGTTTTAAATCAAAATGAACTGATTTCTTTCATTAAAAATGAGACTACTGTGTCTCATGTACAAGTACAGGACTAGTACCTAGAAACTAGTACTGTTTCACCAACAGAACATACCTTCTTGCGAAGTATTTTTGATAAGCCTCTGCGTGTGTGCTTATATCGTCTTCTCTTTACAAACAGTACCACACTATTTCAGGAAGGGAAGATCTATTCATGAGCAAGTCTATTGCAGGTCTCTTGGTGCTGAAATTCATATACAGCATTATATGGATCTGATGTTTTGTGTAGGTTGCTACTAAGATCTGCTGCAGAATTCTGTTCTCTTTCATTCTGCCGTGATTAAATACAGCCCCTTTTAGGATCAGAAAACTTAGTTTGTAGCACAAGGAAGCGGTTAATGACAAGTAGCTTCTTCAAAGCTTTCATGTCATCACAGTGTTTTCATTTTTCAGTACAGGGGACAGATGACTCAGTAATTAACAGTGGCAGATGTAGCTGCATTTAAAAACACATGCTGTCATTGGCGTTAGCATTAAAAATTGAATAAGTGACAGACCAGATTGGTTTACAGAAAATACAGTAAAGCCTTCCATAAAAGCAATGAGATCAGTGAGGATATTGAAATATTCTTCTTTCAGGGAATTGCTGCTCAATAGGTGTGCCAATTATTTTGTCTTTCTAGTTACAATCAACTAAATTAGTCAACAGATTTAATTATGGTCATATTCTTCCTCTGTTGTAACTTATTATATTGCAGGATGCCATTTGGACTGTGGTTTTGTACTCAGTGAGTCCCTAAAGTAACTTGTTTAGTATTAAAAATAGAATTTAGTGTCCTTTTTCTGCTCTAAATGTAGGTGCTGTACTTCTGCTTACTGCTGAAAGGATTTAGCAAAACAAAGCTGAAATGAATTCAGTTCCATCCATTTTTGGTGTTTTGATACCATAGTAGTCTTCATGCTTTCTTTTAGGGAAAAGCTCTATTAAGGTTAGGTCAGTATCAGGGAGGTCAGTAAGTGTCAGGATGCTCCCTAATGAGGTTCTTAAACTCATTAAAAACAAAAAGAACTTTGAACTGTTCTTAAAAGTTTCTATTACGTTTTAGTCAAAATTTTCAGAATGGCTTAAGCACCACAAATTCTACTCACTGAAAACCTGTCTCTGTCTGTTTTGAATTGGTTATGCAGAAGGTAATTCTCAATTCCATTCTCAAAGACCTCCACAGATACATGATCTCTGGCATATAGTTGATCTCACTTCTCAAAAAGTGCCCCAGTACTGACTTACCTTAGGTAGCAGAGAACACTTCTAAGGAAAAAGTACTTGATACTGTTTTCACACCCCACTTTTTTTAGTCTACAACATTGCACTTTTTTTTAGTTGTCTCAGTGTATGGCTACCCTGCTAAAAAAAGGCAATGGAATATGTGGCATAGTATAACGTAGATCATCTAAAAGGTCTGTGTTACCACAACTAAATTGCATCTGGAACTGGGTACTTTTCTATTGCTTTGCTTTGCTGACTATAGGCATACCCATAGGGTGCATAACTTTTAATTAAATGTTCTTCATTGTCATTGTTGTTATTTATAAATCTATATTGCTGTTCCATTTCCATATGTAAAATGGCCTCCTGGGCTTTATTTGAGTTTCCTTGAGTACTCCAGGCTGTAGCTATTAGCCAGTTCGTGGGCTTCTTGGAAAAACCCGAGGTTACCTTGTGGCATAGAGTAAAGATGTCTGTATTACTGCTGCTTTTAAATGCAGAATATGTTGTATAAACAATTATGCCAATGGCTGCCTGTCTGTATGTCTTTTGAAAGACAAAGGCAAATTTGCAAATAAAGTACAAGTAACATGATCCATCTTTCAACTACCCTGTACAAGTATTCAAATTTACTCTGGTTATGTTGTCCTTCCTGTCCAGGCTTACAGTTTTTAAGACCTACTGTAGGTTCTGGACAATAAAAACAAGAATTGGGAAGGAAAAAAAAAAAAAAGAGTGAAATGCCCTTACCTAGACTGTCAAAGATGATCTCCAACAGGAAGTGTTACTGGCTCATTGTCTCCATTATTTATTTATTTATTTATTTTTCTTTCTTCCTTGAGCATTAATTCTGTCATGCCTCAGGCAGATGGAGCGGAGCTCTCCTTTTGGTATCCATTAAGTGATACACAATTTCCAACCTTCACATCTGAACAAACATCCTTCAGGAAAACCATTATGTGGATTGTGCTAACGGCCTCTTTGATCATGAGCGCTATTTGCCACAAGCGATTATTGAATATAGCCGTGCGTGGATATTGCACTATGCCCATTCCATTGGACTGGATTGAGCTCTAGGCTGCAAGTATGAGCTTTAACTAAAGAGTTTCTTGTTCCTTTAATTCAGAGATATGTGCTTTCTCACTAAGGACTGAATTCAACAAAACATTGACAAGTTTGCTTGCTTCTAAGCATACATAAAACCCTATTCCTGCTTAAAATTCTACCAACATGTTCTTAATTTAAATTGAAAATCAAAATTGTTCAAAAGTTATGCTGAAAAGTTGCAGAAGATGCCACTTGAAATTAAGCATGTGTTGTAAGAACAAGTTTAATTTATAATAGTTGAACATAAATATTGAAAAGTTGCCGCCTAAAGGGGGGGAGGGTGTTAGAACCTTCTCCCTCCAATTAAAAAAAAGCTGTTGAGTATTGCACAGCAACTTGAATGCTGGACAGAAAGAGAGACTTCAATTTTATCCTTTTTGTGCTTTACAAGTCAAGAACACCAACTATAATAGGCCTATTCTTTTTCTTCTAATTTTTGGGTTGAAGTGGTGGTGTTTATGTAGAATTTGTGGAACTCTTCTCATCACTGAGCTTTAATTGCTCCATGAGCAATTCCAAATACATTTTGTTCTAAATTAATAAAGATCTGTGGGGTAGATGTGGATCTCTTAAACTTCTTACTTACAAAGTTCAGATGTAGATATTCTTACAGATAAAGAATAGTCTCAAAACATTTTTTCTTAATTCCCAAAGCCTTAAACTTCTATCAAATGTACCAAGGAGCTAGAAAACAAAAAACCCTTCTGTAAGAATCCAAAAAGTTTAAAGAGAATTGTCTTCTATTTGATGAAACAAAAGTAAATTATTTCTTAAAAAAAAAAAAAAAATATGCCAGGACCTGGAAAAAATATAATTAAGGAATTTAGCTTTCAGTTAAAATTCAAAAACAAGTACAGAATGTGGTCCTGTTGAAATAAGTCTCTAGGAGGCTGAAATTAAGTTGGCTGTGATTTCTTCTCTCATGGCTGGAAATATTCTCTTGGGAAAGCATATGAAAAGTTCCCTCTGAAAATATTTGGCTATCTTGAATATGCTTTGTGTTCTTTTTCTTGTTGTACCTAAATAATGCTCTTTCTTTTTCTTATACTTACTACGTTTTGTGAGGTATAATAATAATAGTACCAACAGAGAGTGGAAAAAAACTGGAGTTTCCACAAACAGTTCAGAGCTTGCAGTCAGTTTGTCTGCGTACATAAATAATTTTCCCCAGCACATCCTTTATCATGACTGAGACGACTTGCTGCTTTGTTTTCTGATGCTTTTTGTGCAGAAACAGTCTCTTGTGCAAGCTCTGGCTGACAGAAACTCTTTACTGTAGATCAGAGAAGTATGTATGCTCAAGCAGGTGAGAGCAAATCCTGTAGGCAGAGCTGGCTGTTCACTTTACATGCTGACTGCTGGTGGCCAGCAGACCTCCTGCTATTCCCCCTTCATCTGATGAGTGAGCAGAGGGGGGCTGGCATCCTGCAGCATCCCACAGAAAGGGAATGGGTATCACTGTACTGTAAAATCTAAACAACTGGCAGTGGATTATCAGGCTAGGATGCAACTGTCAGGCTAGGATAGAAAGCTGCTGGATCTCCTATGAGTTTTACTGCTTGTGTGTGTAACTATAGGTTTACTACTGTGTTCAAGTATAAAATTGTCCATTAATTCCAAGTGAAAGCTATCAAAATGCTTTTGTAATATGTTGTCACTGTATAATTATCTTCTGTAAATAATTTTGATGCACAAATAACAATCTTCTTGGAGGTTTTAAGTCTTTTTGCTAGATAGTTTTCCTACTTTAGTTACCTTTGTGATGAGGTAAGGAGTGATTGTAGGGGGAAGTAAAATAAAAAGTTGTTCAGATAAGCCCTGACTATTCACTAATAATGAACAATTCTCTTTGTTTTGATGCAATAAAGTTTGCCCTATATCTCATCGTCCTTGAGAACTGCTGCCAGGGTGATTGGGATGAATAGCCTATTTTACAAGAGGGAGTGGAAACAGCTTTTGTTTGTGAGGCACAACACTGAGAATGGGATCCTGCGGCATTTGGAGCATGCTGTGTCGCAGGTGGGCGTACTGCAGGAGCTGGACAACAGAAGTGTGGAGGGGAATAAACTGAGATCATGAAACAGTGCAACAAAAAAAACGTGGTTGGAAACCCAGCTTTCAGAAATGAAGACAGGAACCTACAAGAATGTCTGTTGCTGTCAGAACCTGTTCCGGGTTCTGTTCCAGAACCTGCCAATAGGAACTGTGGGGGGAAGGCTAATTAATTTCTGAAGGGGGCTGTATTTTCAGGAGTTAATGAATGAAATGGCATAATATGCCTAACTTGAACTAGCCAGAAACAAAGAATACCAACCAGAAAAAAAAACCACAAACAAACAAAAACTTATTCTTACTAAGCTGGTTAAAGCTATAGGCTCTTTTTTTTTTTTTTCAGTGCACAGAAGTGACTTTGCAAATTTTAGGTGAGTTTCACTAACTTTTCCCAATAAGATCTCACAAGTGGAGATGTTTAGTTTGGGCCACCGTTTGGTTAGGAGGCTTAGAGTGGCTAGTAGATTTAGAGCTGATTTTGATGGCTGAAAATGCCACCTTTAGGGGGTATTAGACTAGGCTCCCCAAGTGATGGCTGGGCAGCACTGAAGATCTGTTATTTCAGAGATGTGACATTGAAGTTAATATATTCTGTTTGTTGTGTTCGCCCTTGAGTGTGTAGTTCCATTTTTATTTCATATCCTAAGTTACTGAAGTCTTTCAGTGTCCTTCAGATGTGGTTGTGTCTCACTTACGTATATCAACCACATCAAAAAAGGTGGCGTTTACCTGAAACAATAACTGTATGAAAAAGACTTTGAAATGTCAAGAAAAAAAATAATCCAAAAGTTCCCTTTAAATATTTATAGCAGTGGTGACCAGGAAGTCCTTTCTTCAGTTTTAGATTACAATTTTAAATCTGATGTTTCTAAATGCTTGCCCTGTAGCACATATTTTCTTAACTTGTTCATCTGAAGCATATAACTTGAATCTTTCAGGGCTCTGCGATGTACGTAGAGGTGATTTGCAGCAGCAAGTGAAATTTTTGTTGTGTGAATCAGCTCTTATCTCTAACATCCTTAGATATACAAGGAAGAAAAATATTGTCATTCTTAAAAGATTTCAAAATACTGAAAGATCACTAGGTTGTTTTTTTTGTTTGTTTTTAAGCTTTATACAGATCGCACACTTCATAGTAAAATAAGAGCATAAGTATCTAATCTGTTTACTCTTGTGCTGCCTGGATTTCAGAAAGTTTGAAAGAATCTATATTCAACTTGCGTGAATGCAGTTGAATAAAGATGACAAGCAGTAGAAAGGCTTCTTATGTGATCATTACAGAAGAACATTTAAACCATTTAGCAATTTACACTGTACTCCAGTTGCAAAGAAGTCAGGGAACCTGTCAGTGTTTCTGGTGTGTCTCTGGATGTTCTCGTATTGCTTGATTTAGTCAAGATGAGTGTTTAAGTGGGTCAGAAAATTCTCGGTGGTATTTGGTATGCAAAAAAATACCCACTACAATTCATTCTGAGGTTTCAGTGCTATAAACTTAGAAACAAAGTAGTTAAGGTATTTTCTGTAGGATGACTTTCCCTCATTTGCTTTAGTGCTTGGCTTTTTTAATCTTTTAGTTTGTATTTGCTTCTCGGTCCTGTGGTGTCTGCCTCTGAGTCATGCACTCTTGTATCCTGCAGCTAACTACCTAAACTGTCACGAAGTATTCAGTATTTCATCAACAGAGCATCATTACACACCTGATTAGTTTGTACTTATTTTATCCAGATAGCTTTGAATAAAATCCTCATTCATTGCTATTTGTTGTTGCTGTCTAGATATTTTTTTTTGCTTCAAATTTCTTCCTTTAGACTATTGATGCATATGTAATGGGAACAGGATTAATTGTAACACCAAAGCCTGTGGTGATGTACATCAGATCAAAGTTCTGAAATAGTCAGTGGATTAATATGATTTTGCTCCTAATTAAAACAATTAGTTTTCCATGCTGCTTTGCAGTGAAAATTTAATGTGTGAGCTCTTGTATCAATTTAGTTTCATTATGCCAATGTATTTGCCATGCTAGAGTGGAAGTTGAGTCATTATTTCCATCTTGAGATCCTATTTTACAACTGCAAAATTAGTATTGTACTCTTCAGGGGGTTATAATTCGACTATAAAAAATCATTTGGGGTGGAAACTTGGTATATAGGGTTTCAACAACATATATCTTGGTGAAAAAGAAAATATAATTTTGGAATACAATGCATTTGTAGATGGATTAGAGTTATGAGTGTAGAGAAAAATTTTAACTTAAACGCATATTGTGACTTGCAACCCAATTTCCAAAATGTTTTTAAAAATATAGCCCAAACAAACCACACAGAAAATGTTTTTATGTCACTGATGCTTCATATAGACCTATTCAGAAGGGATAGGTGGGGATGGTAGTGGGGGAAGAGAAGGTAAATGCCTCTGAATTTTGTATGAATTCTTCTTCTGTTATAGTTTTGTATGAATGCTTCTGTTATACTCTAGTCAGCTTAAAAGCACTTTTTTTTTTCAATTCTAGTTGATGTATGTATTTAAAAATGACATTACAACTGTAACACAGAATGGCTGATAAAACTTTTCCATCACGTGGATTTGTAAAGTTTTTCAAAAACTGGGGCATAAAACAGTGGCTTGTCTCATAACCTTTTACGTAAGAAGGTGTTGGAGGCCATCGTATTTGCTAGAATTCATTCCTATTTTTTCCATACCATATTTTATTAGTAGAAAATTGTAATTAGAATTTAAGATTTCTTTCAAACTGACCATCTTGTGTAGGTAAGGAGATAAGACCCATCTCTTCAGTTCCTCATCAGGCCCTGAATTTAGGTGGTATTTCAACAAGAATATCAAGAATATAGGTAAAGGTACATTTGTTCTTAACTTACCTTACTGATTCTTAAAACACTTTTGTATAATAGGAACCAAATTTGGAACTAAGCCACAGTTCAAGAACTTAAATTAATATGAAATGATAATACTTGAATGTTTCCAGTAAAAATAATTTGAAATAAACTTGTAACACCACCACCTCCAACAGCTAGAGCCATCCCTTTGCCAAGTGCCAAACAGACAGAATGATTAATTGCTTAGAAGGTGGACAGTGAAAGAAGATGGCTTGCTTCATGCATTTCTGAGGTGGGAAGTAAACCTACAGTATTTCCCTGTGGTGTCTTATCTTTTAATAGCAGTGGATGATTATTAATATGGCAGATGGTAACACTTTTCCTGGACTACCTGCCCTTCCACTTCCCCAAACCCAAGCTCTCCATCACTTCACCCTTTAACAAACATCTTGCCTCTATAAACGTGCCCTTTCCTTCCCTTCTCTCCACTGTTGATGCTGCCCTGGGCAGTAACTGCCTTTCTGCAGTTGCAGGGGAGGACACTGAGGCAGACGGGTGAGCAGCTGCAGGGCTCAGAAGTGGGTAGCACTTGTGTATTACTCTCTGGGACCGACATCCTCTGCATCCTGGGCAGCTGATGCCCACGCTGTCAGAAATCTGAACAGCCAGCATCTGAGGTGTGCTTCAACTGCTTGAGAGCTTCGTGTGCTTTACATGGTCTGATTTGGTTAGCTTTCTTCAAAGTCACAGATAAAAATCTCTCTAATTTCCAAATTCAGGAATAGCTTGTGACATAGGTGAGTTTAAATTGCTCTCAGATGCCAAATGTATCCCTTCTGCTTGAAACAAATCCATTCCTTCCTTGAGCTCCTGCAAATAATGACTTATTAAGCCTTGTTATGCTATGTCACCATGGTGGTAATCTTTATTTCAGTGAAACCCAAACTCAACAGATGTTTCCTGTATGCATGCATTAAATTATCTGTTCTTGCTCTTGATGTTCTATGCAAGTTAGTGATTCATTAGACTGTTTTAAGGAGCTGTTGCTGTATGGAAATTTTTCTGCTTCTCTTGCTATTTATACCAACATTATTCTGTAGAATACTTCATGTCTGACCCCATTCATATTCCACAGTTACAGTATATATAGTCTTTCTTTGCAACAGCCCTGAAATTCTTCAGCAAACATCCGCTGTCCATAAAGAAAATCAGCAATTCAGAGCTGTTGGCAGCCTCTCCCTAAGGAAAGGGTCTGACATGGGCAGGCAGCCCACATCCCAGTAACTTCGTATACAGTAAAGTTGTCTCAGCCATGAAGACTTAAATTAATGGTGTTACTTTACAAGATTTTAAATACGTATTTTATTGTAATTCAATTTCCTGTGCCTCTTTTGTTCTGTTATAGGTGGGGAGGCAAACCCAGAGAGGAGAACTGCCTCCATTAATATAGCACAGATTGTCATTGGGAGAGTTAGGAATGCGACTCAAGTTTCCTTAAAATAAAGCAATAAAAATGAAATAAATTAAGAAAAACCAACCCGAAACTGCCATGCTAATATTTTCTGTAATGCTCTAAGTATTTTTCTTTACAGGTGACAGTTACAACTATTGGCTACGGGGATAAAGTGCCTCAGACCTGGATTGGAAAGACCATTGCATCTTGTTTTTCAGTGTTCGCAATTTCGTTTTTTGCACTACCTGCGGTAGGTTATTTTGTGCTTTTGCTGGCAATTTGCTGTTGACCCACTGTTCATCAGAGGAAACTTTCTGTTAATGATCCTTTAAACTTCAGAAGCTAAAAAGCTTCTTTGAGTAGTTTAAAAAAAAAAAAAAAGAAGAGTGTTTATTGCATACAATGCTAGTTTTTCTATACATTTGAGAAGGGGATGTTTAAACCAAAACACTTTTTTGCCTACCTGAGAAGTGCAAAGGAAGTATTTCTCATGCTACATATCTCTGGACTCAGTGATTTAGTGATGTTTTGGCTTCTTATAGCATTCACTCATAGTTTACTCAACTGATTAAGTCCAAGGTGAACTGCAAGGCTCTCATACACACCCTTCCTCTGGCAAAACTGCAGAAAAGGTGTCACTGGCAGAGGCAACAGTAAGCAGTCAGGGCCAGTTATGTTGGCAGCTGATGCAGTTTGCCAAGTTAATGTCTGACCATAGCCAAAGTCTCATTTTCAGAAGTGATTTAGGATTGAGATTTTAAGTGTTTTGGCTCTTTGTTTGCACTGAGGACAACTTCCCAAGTACTTTCTAACAAGAAACAAGGCACCTGAGTACTAAGAGTAAATTCAAAATCAGTGAAAGATGTGCTGTGGTTTGAAAGCCCCAAAATAGTCAGTGCAAAGAGTAGTTAAAGGTATTGCTTTCACAAATTTGGCAATATTTGTGAATTGTTCTGTTAAAATGTTTGTGTGACCTGAATCATGCTGTCAGAAATTTTCTGCAATCTGGTGTGAAAGGGGTGAAAAGGTCTAGATCTATCTAGAATACTCCCTACTGTCAGAATCTTGCTAGCTTTATTTTCAGCAAGCTTTTTACTTCAGTGACACAGTTCTGTCAGCATAGTATAGCTATGGCAGGGAAGTAATGGGGACAGAATGGATAAAAATAATGCTTTTATGCCAGCACATCCACAAAAACTCTTCATGACATGTAACAGCAGCTATTAAAACTACAATTGCTTTTTAAAATTAGTCATTCTGTAAAAGCTGTAGTGCTTTTGAGTGTAGATTTTTAGACTCTCCAACATCAGTTTGCCATTAAAAGTATATTCTGTCTTCCCTCCTCAGTCTGACCTTTCATGTTTGTTCCTTGTTTAGAAGGGAGGTTTAGTAAATGAAATGATCTGCAAGAAAAATGCCAAAGCTGCTTTTTTGGCTGAGTTTTTTTTCCTCAGACTTGAATGCCAGCAAAGATGTTTTATAAATACTCGTACAGTAGCCTCACCTTCACAGCACTGCTTTTATGTTTACCTGTCAGTTTTTCCTAACTGTAGAAATAAAAGAACACCCCCCACCTTTATCACTGTGATTTTATTACTGAGTTAAGCTATTTCTGTGAGTTGGCCCTAAGGGGAAACTTAAGATTTTGAAGCTCTAGTGGTAAATAGTTGATACTTAGTAGCTATTGCATACGTCTTGCTCCCATTTTAAGCAGACGAGCAGGCTAAGATCACAGACAGAAGTAATTGTGGCTAAACAAAACTGTTTTGGGTTCATGGTCTAGCAACGATTCTGCGTTTTCCAAATAAGTGATGTTTGATCATTGTTAACTCTTTGATCTTTGCTCAATGATTGTAATAGGAAGGGTCTTTCCTGTTTCTTTCAAAATACTGGATGATTAATACGTTTCTTAGAGGTTGAGCCAAGATCACTGGCTGCCCTGACACCTTGACTACCATATGTAGAAAATGAATTATGCTTTTTTGAGTAGGTGTAGTCATGTAAGCTGATTTATAGAAGATGTGTTCTTATCTCTGTGTTACTAAAATCTTTGTTAAATATGTCTATAGCTATGCACATGACTACATAAATGACTTGCTCTATATGTAATTATGGACTTAAGTTACATTACATTTGGAAGTTGTTTTGGGTTGTACACCATTCAGTGCCATTAGTCCATGCCCCTTGTCCTGAGAATTGATTAGATGGCCTCTTGCTGAACTCACCACAGTCCTGCCTGTGTTGTAATGGTCCTTTTCCTCTTGTCCTCCTATCCCTGCATGGGTTAACATATGGAAATAGGAATTGCCATGCTACAGTTAAAAAGCTTTATTTCTCATAAAAATGAAGTTAAGCACATCAGGTTAATATTTTTCCCTGCTCTATCGTTCCCTTGCACAAGCATTTATGAGACTTCTGGAGGGTATGAAATACTATTTCTGCTTGCTTTTTAGTGTTTGAGCCCAGTAGGCTTAAATAGGCTTTGGATCAGGGCACGACAGCATTCATAGTTTGTTTCAACAAGTAATACTAACTGAGTCTAAAAACTTAACAGTATTAAGTCATTTCCTCTAAGTAATTAGTTGGGTTTTATGATGCAGAATGGGAGTTCATTAATACAACATAATTCGGCAAGCTTATGTGTGCTTTCTTTTCCTCCTTTACAAAGAATAAAAAATCTGTGTTTTCTTTCTTACCACAGGGAATTCTTGGTTCAGGCTTTGCCCTAAAGGTACAGCAGAAACAAAGACAGAAGCATTTCAACCGTCAAATTCCAGCTGCTGCCTCTCTCATACAGGTACCGAGTTCTTGCATTTTGCCTACTATCATTTCTCTCCATTTGTAATTTCTTCAAAACTTGGCAGTATTTTTGGGCCTAATTCACATTTTAAAAAAAAAAAGTATAGGAGTTGCAGATGCAAGTCTCGTAAACAGATTTGGAAATCCCACCTGTAATGTAAACCAATGAGCAGAAACTTCACTCCCAAATCAATGCCAATTCTTTGCTTCAGCTCTTTAAAATGAAAACTGAAGGCTGTTGTGTGGTTATTGGTTAATTTACCTGTGGAAAATATTATAAAATGCTGTGCTTGCGATAGTGAAAAACAGAGAAGAGACTTCATGTGAAATTGTATTTACAAGGAGCAATTTATTTTTTAAAAACACAAATGTCAGATATGCTTCATTTTCCTTGGTACAAATACATTCTTAAAAATCCCAATTTTAGGAGAATTAAGTCAGCGTCTTAAATAGGAAACATCTTGTCTGCAATTTTCAGTGCCATTGTAAGTGACTGGGAAACACAGAGATTCTGCAAAATCAGTCTTTTTGTGTTGGATAACAAAAAGGCAGAAAAATTTTGATCCCCTCAGTTAAAAATATGGTTGCGGATCTGTGTCAGTAAGGTCAATGAGATTTTATCCTTTATTTCAGCAGAGCCAGCATTTCACTCTGGAGGTGTATTAATATTGTTTCATTGCAGGGTTTTTTCCAACTTTTCTTCCATCATGCAGTTTCTGCACATAGCTTTAGAATTACAGGATAAAATTAAAAAAAAAAAGTAGATGTACACCTAAGCCGTATCATTTTTGCGTTCTCATATGACTTATTTCTCCAGCTTCATGAGTGAATGTGGATTTCCAGGTCAGGCTCTTTATAGAAACAGTAGCTAACTGTAAAGTTTATGCTTGAAACTAAACAGTCCCAGAGTTAATATGAAAAAGGTTTAAATTTAAGGCTCTGGTAATAGCTACAGATTAGCCAAAAGTCTTCATTCTCTGTGTTTCATTTGGATTGTATGGTCAGAAAAAGGTATGGTTTTGCAAAGAATGGGTTTTTAGTGTTCCCATCAATCCTTCTGGGAAATCGACCCCAAAATACCAGCAAGTCTGAGATTGCGTCTCTAGAATACCATGCTTGTCTCAGTCTGAAATATTGAGGAGTGAAGGGTAGACAATGAGTTGCTGATTACCAGTTATTAATAAGTGACAATTGCAATTTACTAGTGGTTGTGGAGCTCTAGAAGCCCATTTGAATAAGTACTCTACAACTAATTTACAAAAGGATTATATTTAAACCAAGAAGATTATGAAATGGGAACAAGGCAAGGCAACAGCTGAAATTAGTGATAGCTTTTCACTTATTCCTTCTTATTCTCTTCTAGAGGCCAATTGTTATTAACCATGAATTACATGGTGATTGTTTAATCCTTTATTTTCCAGCTGCTGTCTGATTTTTCTTTACCATTCTGCATTGCTTTCTTTCTTTCATCTTGTGTTTTCTGCCCTTTCCCACTTCAGATTTTGTGTGTGTAACTACATAGATATGTGTGTGTTTTTCTGTAGTGTGGAAGTGAGGATCTACCATTTGAATTTAGAGGCTAATTATTAATAATCCCTGATCATATATTTACATTTTAAGAGAGAATGCAGCAGTGTTTTGTTTCTGGTCTCGTTTCCTATCCCTGCTTTTCCTCCTTTTTGTTTTTGAACATAGTACTTTAATCACTAGTCGTTGGGGGAGGTGGAGGATTGCTTTTGATTTTGGGCTCCTGGTTATCTATTAGTGCTGTTCCATCATGTGCTCTCCCACAATCATTTCTTTGTAAGAATATAGCCCTACTGACCATATCACAATTGCTTTTTTTTCCTGACAGCACTCCTGTGGAGGTATGGGGGAATGATTTTTGGTTTTTGAGTAGGGGCCTGAAACACAGGATGCAATAGGCAAAATGCTGAAAGTCATTTAGGGAAACTGTGGAAGAACAAGAAATTCAACCCCAGTCTTTTGAGTCCAGTCTAGAATTCTCTTTTATTATTTGTTGCTAATGCAAACAAAAGTTGCACTTCAAAAGATTGATCTTGTTTTCCGCTTTGCCCAGTTCAGACTCGGTGGTTTCTGTTTACTGAATAAGAATTCTGACCCATGCTGAGTTAATATTTCCATGGGGGAAATCCAAGAACACTTTTAAATAAAGAATGTCTTATATGCTGACTTGGAAGTATGGGTAGCTACAACTCCGATTGCATTAATTGTTCTGTTGCTTACAACTTTTGCCCTAGACTGCATGGAGATGCTATGCAGCTGAAAACCCAGACTCTTCTACATGGAAAATATACATTCGAAAACCTGCCAGAAATTATCATTTGCTGTCACCCAGTCCAAAACCGAAGAAATCTGTGATGGTATCAGTAACTAACATTTCTTTTTATAGTAGTTTCAAACTTTTAAATTGGATTTAATTTGTTTTATGTTCTAGAGGCTCTTTATAGTGTTTATTTTACAGAGTATTACTGGGTTTCAAAGTTTCAATTACAACTCAGTTTGGGAATTTTCAGTAACTATAGGTTTAAAGTATAACTTAATTTGCTTCACTTCCTAAAGGTGACTTTTTTAATGGATTTGGAAAAGAACAATAATGAACTTAGGCATATCAATCAATAACTCAGTGTTATTTGGAAAAGTATAAGCAAAGGAGAAAAAGAAAATGAATATTTCCAAATTGGTTAAAGAACAAACAAACAAACAAAAAAAAAAAAAAAACACAACTCTGGTGCTTCTGTCAGCTATTGATTTTATGGCTCTTTAAACTTCTGTGATGAAGACATCTTGCGCCTACATGTGGCAGTATCTTCATATCCACCAATTCTATAACTTAAGATTTTTTGTTGTTGTTAAAATACAGCAAGAAAAAAAAACTTTGCCAGAATCTTTGTTATCTAATACTTCATCCTCTCTATTGGAATAGTAGGGCGGGATAGTTGTGCTCTGGAAAGGAGAGGATGTTTTACAAAAATTTCTCCTAGTATCCCAGATTCATCTGAGTTCTGTAGCACTATAGCTATTTGCTCTTTGCTGAAGGTATGATGTATTGTGTCCACTAAATGGTGAAGATATTCTAGAGTAGTTTGATTTATATAAACCGTTGAGGAGCTAGCAGATTTTTTTACTTCAGTCAGGGGATTGATGTGTGGATGTGTGATGTGATGATGTGTGGAATTCTATTAATTAGACAGTTTTGGGAAATGGGGGGCACTCTTGCAGAGAAATGCACAGTATAGTATAATGAAAGTATTATTGGTCAGGTACTCTTTTAGGTGGTTATAGCTCATTAGGGGCTTCATTATTATTAAAGACAATGAAGATCTTACTAAATGTGGCTTGGTTTGGTAATTTAATATATGTTTGTTTTTTAGGTTAAGAAGAAGAAATTTAAGTTAGACAAGGACAATGGGCCTTCTTCTCCAGATAAGATGCTAACTGTTCCACACATCACTTATGACCATGTGTCTGATGACAGGAAACCTGATTTCAGTTTTGATACATATGAAAATTCTGGTAAGAAATTCTGTTATAAAATGCCAGTTAACTGTATTGGCGATTTACACATAGGCAGTCTTTAATATGTAGGAGAGAAAGGACAAAACTAGTTGTTGTCCTTATTTCTGAAGAAACAGTACTTTGCTTTTTGACTTTGCTGGCTTGTCTGGTTAAGTTTCAACTATTCTTTTAATGAATGTACTCAATTATAGACAAACTAAAATTATTTGTCATTTCTGCCTGCCAGAAGAGCTGCCATCTCAGAGGCTGGTGCTTACAATCCACAATTCTTCATTTTATTGAAGCTATTAGCTGTCAGCTTTTCCATGTGAAATTTACCCAGGACATGTTACTATTGTGCTTGTACCTCAACCAAAAAGGACTGACGTGTCTTGGCCTCTCTGAGCATAGTCTGCTATGTGAAACCATCATGTGCTCTTGCCATCTGCTCATTGGAGTAGGCTGTGAATCAAATTTTGAAAGCAGACGTACTTTAAACAAATGTAGATCCATCTGTATTAACTGTCACTGTACAAATAGGTACAATTTGATAGTCACCTTATTGATGCATTAGTTACAGATGCCTTAGTTATAATGAACTTCCAAAATAACTCTGAGTTTACACTGCTTTTTGGTTGTTTTTTTTGTTTGTTTGTTTTTACAAATGCAATTTTTACTAGGAGTTTTTATTTATGTATGCCAATTGTGTTTATTTGTGTTTGCCAATTCTGACAACAAAAATGAGAGTGAATTTTTAAGGTAAGCTTTATTGATTATAGATGCCTTAAGCACTTTTCTCCTAAAGAAAAAATATTGGCAGACTGGATTAAATTTAATGACCGTTAAAATAAGATTAAAATGTGGGCTGGCACCAGGCATATTTTAATTCAGGCAAAAAGTCTCACCTTCCATGTACTCTATGGCACATTTCTTTAACATTTCTTGTTCTGCGACATTCATGCTTTTCCATTCTTTCTTGGCTTCTGTTAAGGAATGATTGCGATTTGCATCTGGCGATAGAAATGACCTAACTGTTAGAATGTGGGCAAATAGTAAGTTTACCCTGTGTATCAGGCTTTGAGTACAGATATCTGTCTTCAGCACAATCCAATGAATGATGCTTCAGATGCGTTGATTTGCCAAGTCCTACCTTTTATCTCTAAGCTTCTAAAGGATAATGTGATTTGCAGGCAGCCTACTACTGCCACTTCAAAAATCAGCTCTATAGCTTTCATTAAAAGGATTTTCTCTAATTTCTTCTGACACTTACCTTTTTTCTTTTTTATCTGTGTTCTGCTCTCTCTAAACTGTTACAAGTATACAGGACAAACAGGAATGTTAAAATTGCTTGGTAAGTTGAGGAAAATTTTATTTCTGGCATGCCAGCTTATGACAATGTAACATTTTTTGCAGTGCTTTTTATGTGTGTCTAGTGCTGTATAGTTTCTAAGAAATCTTTTGCAGCCAAGGAGATCTAGACAGACCCAAACTTTACCTTCTCACACTATAATTGCAATCGCACACACAGTTCCAATGCAAAGAGAAAAGTGAGCACTCATAAAATATTTGCTTATGAGTAGATTATCACTTGTTGTTTCTTCATAATTGAGAAAAATTGCTAGTGTATGTATAATCAATACCAAAAGATAACATAAAAGTAATATAAGCTATAATTCATCTAGTAATGAAGTTATATGCTCAGATAACTAAGAATTAATTTCTAAACAAATAGACTGGGATGGAAGAAAAATGTCCAGACTTGACCTCCAAAATTGTGCAGTCTGAAGTAGGTGCATCTGTTCCTGTAAAAATGCTCTGTAGATATTCATGAACAGATGGGGACCCATAAATTAAATAATTTATTTTACTGTTTGTCTGGATTCTGTGATCACTTAAGCAGCCATGTAGTCCTGTGATGTTTCTAATGTGCTTGTTTAGGCACTTTCTTAACAATTGAGTGTTCCCCAAAGACTCTAGGATTTGAGCTAGGTCTAGGCAAAAAAACCCTGTGATTAATGAGAGTGCTGCAAGCCACCTGTAAATTTTCTGCACTGCATCCACTGGAGACAGTAGAGGTTTCTTTTCATTAATCAAGTGTAAGGATCCTCAGACTTGGACTTAAGCACCTGAAAATACAGGGTTCTGTTTCTCATTTGAACCCACATGGATCATAGCTGTAATTAAGGTGGTAAAAGAGCACAAACCAAACTGAATCTCCCTGACTCCCCTGGCCAGTCCTTGGTTTGCCCATTTTCCTGCTTCCATGTTTCTCCTGTGTTCCAAGGGGTGCATCCCCACTGGGGGTGAGCGTGGTGGAACAAGCTCAGGAGAGGAACAAGAGCCATGAAGCCACCTGTTCTACACAAAACAAGAAACTTCTTCATCTTGGGGAAACATCACAGGAGCTTTGCCAGCCACCATAGTTTCAATTTCCTAGCCAGGCAGAGTAAACTCAGTGGACCTGAGAGTTCACCTAACACTGTTCTGATAGGGACTCAAAGAAATAGAGAAGGAAGTGTATATTTGTAGCAAGTGTGAATAAAATTACATACCTCCTTTCTCCTGGCATCATCAGTTCAGCAAGGACTGAAGAGCATGCCTGATACTGACAGAACACTTGCAAAAATGAGGATTGGGTGGTTTTTTTCTGATTTTTCTCTTTTTTTTTTTCACTCTGTCACATTTATATTTTGAGTTCTTCTCGTTGCATAAGAAAAAGTCAACACTTCTGAAGAATATCACTCTGTCCCAGTATATGAATACACAGGCATTTTCTCAATTAAATAGTTACTAAAATGACAAGACTAAAAGAACTAAACATAACATAAGTGTTATGTTTTCCTGAGTCTTTCTCAGCATTGACTAATCTTGTTTGCCTGAAACTTTTCCCTTTAAATTCAGCTTGAGGTAGGCACTTGGCTTAAATGATTGAACCTGGCAATTATAAGTGCTTTTTATGGGATGTCAGGTAATTTCTACCTTCAGTGGCAGACTGAAATCTGGCCAGGAGCTACCTACACTGTGGACAGTATGAACCAGACCAAGAGGAGTCCATACAAGGTTGTACACTTTGGAAAGGGAAACACTCGAGGGAGCTGTGAAGTCAGGAAGGAGGAGGCAAACATAAGATTACTTTTTTTCAAAACAGGACTGGCATGTAGGAAGCAATATATTGCATCAACACGGTGAAGAATGTTTGAAGAGGCGCAATGCCTCCCCTAGTGGTGATTTAATATTCTGCTAGTATGAAATAGACGATGGAAGAGTTTCCCAGAAACTCTCTTTGCCAGTACTTTTTTATTTTTAAAGGTGTCATGTACAACTTACTGTATTTTAGGTATGTCTGCATCTCCTCAGCTGCCTGTCTGGAACTTTTTTCTATTTTTTGTTTTTTTTCTCCCTCTCCTATCTCTGTTTTATGTGTATCTTTACTATGACTCAGATTGTCAGCGCTCCTGGCCATCCTTTTCCACAGACCAGCAATCTTCCAGCGCTCCTTCCTCTCCAGGTAAAGCTGATAATATTTCATTGCTCCATCACCTTTGTTAATTACTAAATCCTTCCACTGCTCTGTGTGGAATTGCCTGTTGTGGCACAGAAAATTATAGTGCTGGTTTTTAAAGAAAGCATAGGCATCTCAGTAGAATTTTGAGTTTGGAAAGTTTTTCAGGTTGTAAACTGCAAATGTTTAATAATAATAAAAAAAATCTGCAGAACAGGGTTATTTTTTTAAGTGCATTAATTAAAATTCAAGTTTTCCATGAAAAATGCTGTAAAGTGCTCTAAATTGTTGACTGTCCTTGCAAAAGGGTAAGTGTAAAGTACTTTGTATTGTTAGCTAAATACTCCAGTACCAGAAAAGCATCTCTATACGTTTCATATTGTATCCAAAATTGTTGTGTTGGTAATATAGAAAACTCATCACTAATTTCTTACTATTGTGGTTATAATCATTGATAAAAAGTTCAGTATTTGTCTTTTAGAGCAGACATTCTGATGTTAGGGGGAGTGTATTCTCTGCCATTTCAAAGTAGTGTCCAGCATTATCAGTTGGATACTCATACCTGCTACCATAGTTGCTACTGCTAGCCGTCAAATATATAGAAAATAAAGTTTGGGGGATCCCTGAATTATGGTAAATATCCCTTGCTGTATCTGTTTTGTTTCTTTTCACTCATTATTATCCATTGAAAACGAATTTCTGAAGTTGCTTCTTGTTTTTTTTTTTTTTAGCCCTTTTAACATACTTTTTTTTTTTTTTAAACAATGCTTTGTTAGAAACAGTCCTCAGGAGTTCAATGGCTATGAATTTTTATGTTGTCTATATTAGATGGTTAGGAAGTTGTTGGTCAATATTACAGTTAGTAGCTGGTCTTTGTACCAGACTGGTAGAGATTATGGCAGGCTTTAGTTTCTTTTCTTCTGCTTCGCTGTTTTTGCAAGTTCTCAGCAATGTTTTTGCCTGGGATACCTGAGGCAGTGTATGTTCCTCGGTGTTCTGCTATAGCTTTGCTTCAAGGCACTCTGTGGAAGGGAACCCCTGACTAACGTCATTTGCTTCCCTAGGCCCTTCCTCACCCTGTGCAAGCAGGTCGAATGGAAGTGTTTTGATGTGGTTGCTCCTTTATACTGAAGCAGCATTTAAGAATGAGAGAGTAAGGAGTATAGGGCTACTCTGGTCACCAGAACAGGCTGTGATCTTGATTATGATCATCTTAGAAAATTTTAAAATAAAAAGAGGGAGGGAGAGAATATGTTTGCCTTTTATTAAGCAGCTTTTCATCTCAGTGCTCCCAGAGAGCTAGTGGGTTGAGGTACAATCTTGATTTCTTGTTACGTGTGAGGAGAACTTACTGGAGTGAAATGGTTGTGTGTTAGGGAATTTCTACAGAATTTTGCTTACTGTTGTTTTTATTCTCTGTGCACGTTTTTATAGTCAAGTATAAATACAATAGTGGTTTTATATACACAGAAATTTTGTGGCTTCTCCGGCAAATGTCAGGACCACGCTCAAAAGAGCACTTAGCGTTCTTAATGTTAGTCTGGCAGAATTTAGGAGCCTGAAATTAAAAATGAAATCTATACCACTCTGCCTAATTTCTTGGATGCATGAAAGTGTTGGTGTAAAAGTAACTAAAAACTTCCAATTTCTGACATTTTGCAAAATAGTCCTCCCACTTAGGACATCCTCCTGGTGAACTGGACATCTCAACACCTAGTTCATATCTGGGTTGACACTTGAGGCATCCCTGTGCTGAATAGTGAGAGGGACTGGGAACCTGTAGACATCTCACCATGAAAATGCCTAGGCTCCTTGGGGGATCTAGGCCTATTTTCTTGATCCTAGTCACAGTAATTACAGCCCAGAAGCCACTTATATGAACTAAAACATGAAATAGAGATGACATAAAAAGAAACTGATCTTGTCATTGAAGTGCTCACACACTGCTGCTGTAGGATATATACATGGCTGTTTTTACAAAAGTTACTGTACAATAACTTTTATAAGGCATGGAGTTGCCTGTGATATAGATACTCTGAATTCTAGTCTACGAGGAGTATGAACAACAAAAAAGGGAAAAAAAAATCTTTAAGTCCTAAGAAGTTGAAATGCTTCAAGAAGAATTAGTTCTACTTTTCATGAGCTCTGAGCTATATGCCCATTTTTTGTAGTAACTTCTGTTTTCAATATTCTGCTAAAATGTACAATATTTCAGAGATCCAAACAAGCAGTAGATCCTCCTTGAAAAGCCAAATGTTATTGCTTTAACTGTTATCTGCATATTTCCTCACAGTGAAAAAAAGCCCGACGTTTTTAGATGTGAACACAGGACCCTTCATCAGGACCAACAGCTTTGCCGATGAGCTTGACCTGGAGGGTGAAACTCTGTTGACCCCAATAACTCACATCTCACAGTAAGTCAAGGCTATTGAATTGTGCATTAGTTGACTTAGACAAGAGCAGCCAATCCAGGTGGGAGGAGCTGAAATATGGAGCTGATAGGGCTATCTCAGATATTTGCGTCAAACTCTTTTACCTTGAAGTTGGTGTATACTGTTCTGAGTGCCAGTAAATCTTCATGTTGACCTAAAGAAAAAGTTCACTTGGCTGTGACACACAGCTTTAGTTTTGAGCTAATGTCTGTGGGCAGCTGGTGGTTGATAGCCTCAGGATTTTCACATGGAGACAACGTGTGGGAGTACTTGCCTGTTGAGAATTATATTAATCCCTCCACCATTTTCCAGAGGAATAACTGTAAAGTGCAAATTTTGAAATATTTCTTACATGAAACACCAGCCTTTCAATTTCAGCAGCACCTTCTCAAACGGTCATATGATGATCTGCACTGGAAGAAAAGATCTGTTTTGGTCTTTATTACTGCTTTGTTGTATATATATATAAAAAAAAAAAAAGTTCTGAAATAGGCCTGTTTTTATTTTGTGAGTTTTTTTTCATTTTACATTTTCCACATATCTTTTATGTTAAAATGTTATCTTCATGTTTTGAGATTATTCTCAAATCCTTAGGAGAATGAAGTTGTAATTGCACTATAGCTTCACAAGGAAAAGTGGCTTGAGAATTGCAAAAGATATTATTTGAATGCCTTAAAAATGTCTATCACTAGTTAATTTGAACTCCTGACAAATTCCTATTATTTGCCATAGCAAGTGCATGGCAGTGTGTGAAAGATTAAGCTCATTCACCCCTCTAGCAGAGGCATGAGAGTGTTTCTTCCCCTTCTATTCCTAGAAATCCTTGGATTTCTGCAGTGAAACCACAGATGAGAATTCTTGGCATACTTAATTTTCTGAGGTACAAAACATGCAGAAATGCCTGCTGCCAATTTTCAGGCCTTCTTTCTATGCGATATAAATAGCAGAGAAGCGCAAACATATTTTTTATAGCCCATATAGAAAGTTTTATGTTTTTTAATTAAAAAAAGTAAGATGTGGGGAACCTTCCCTGCCCCCAAACAAAAGGACGTGCGTTTTCAGTTGAATCACCTACATGTACATACATTTGTAAGAAGAGATTTTAGGAGACTTTTATTCTGGAAGATTTCTTAGTGGTACAAGTAGGAGCAGGAAGTCATAAATTTCCTCAAGCCTTAGACAAGAACAACGGAGCAGCAAAACCAGATCTAGAAGTTTCTTTGCACAGCTTTTTTTAAATTTCAATTCACTGCAGTATTGCAGGCTTTCTTTAAGAAAAATAAGCCTTGGTGCTAGGAGTTCACATTATCCTTTTTGGATTTGAGGAGCATTCAGTTATTTCTTATTGTCACCTTCATTGATACATTTCATAAAGTAAGGTGCTCCATTATTTTTAAGTCAGATTTTGTAACAATAGAGGTTTTTGAAAGTATGGGCATTTGTGGGAGACCCTAGGATATGTAGATATTGTGTATCAACTGAAAAAATCTTACCAAACTAGCACCCTAGTCTTTTAGTAACATGCATATTTCTCTTTTACTACTTCAGTTTTTTGGTTATAATTTTTGTTCACATTTCTAGATTGCTCTAGGTAATGAGTGATGGGATGGTACAAAACATATCCCCGTATTTGCTTTGAATCAAGTCTATATTGGGAAGAAGAAAGTGCAGACTTTTTTGTTTATTTTGTAAGACTTTTGGTTTTAGATTCATAACTGGATAAAATATTAATTGAAATGTGTTCCTTTGAAGCATGGGTGCCCAAACATTGTAAAGCCTGAGGACTGTTCACGTGGAAGCACGTGTACTTTGTACGCAGTTGATTAAATGCCTGAAACAATGCCAGATAGTTCTATAGATATGAGGGTTTGGCAAAAAGTTAATGAAAACCCTTTGTTTTGCAGTGTCAGTTGGTGTATTTGGCTTTCAGCTAACAGACCTTCCCCAAAATTTTGAAATTCAAAAGATCGTAATGCTAGTTTCACTATTGGGTTGCGTAGCCTGCCTACATTTGGGGTGGCTGTCAAGCAAGCTGCTCTGCAGCATTTCACTAGGCACACGTGCTGCTGGTTGATGAAGACCCATCAATTTCCATGAATTATTTGAACAAAGGCTTATTTTTCATACTTAATTTCAAAGTCCCTGGGAACACATTTATAAGCTGGTTATATATGTATTAGTAGGACCTGAATGTCTGCCATGTGGGCATAGAAATAAATATCAAATTTACAACTGAGCAATAGATACATCTGTGCGCAAACCCCTTTACTAACCATTTCTATTACACAGAATATTAGTCAGTTCAGTTCCACGTCAGTGTGCGTATTTAATTCAGGCATGGAAGTTATGCTATGCGTGAGAGAACCCAGGATGAATTATTTTGTTCTGATGTCCCCAGTAGTGAAGGATTTTATTTCCTTAAAGCTATCACATGTACAGTATGATTGCTCCAGATTAGTTGATAAGGAAATAAACAGCCATTGTGCAAGTATTCCCAGGTACTTAACAAAAATACAGCAGCAGCTATGAAAACAAATTAGTAGGGAAAAGTCAAATTGAGTGCAAATAGCTCTAGTTTCAGGTCTTAAAAGCAATCCATGTTCTATCAAAGGAACACAAGCATGAAGACTGTTTCAGGAGGTGAGGCATCCTATAAAGCTCTTCTGCTAAGGATTCTTGAATTTGGTATTAGTAGAACTATTTCCTGGTCAATTATATATTTATTGCAACATACAAATTAGCTTATCCATAAACCATGGAAAGGTAACTCCAGAATAAACATGTATTTTTTGAATTCATAAATACACAAGTATTACGCAGTTATTTGGTGACACAACTGGAAAGTGACTTGTGGTTAACAGTGTGAAGAATATTTCCTTTTGAGAGGTAATGTAAATCTTCCAGCAAAAGTGTGTGTGGGGTACCTTCTGTATTACTGACAGGCAAGCACTTGGTGTCATTGTGGCTTAGAAACGTGTGGCTTAAAAAAGTTTGTTCCTCGCTTGTATTGGGTCATAAAAAGAAAATGCCATCTTTCAGCCATTATGACAAAGGGATTTTAGGCTGCTAGGCCTAAGTTCACTTTAAATTGAATTTCAGTGTGCAAAAAATATTCCTTATTTATATTTTTATATGTAGGTGCATATTCCCATTGGATTTAATGGAACAATTCTTATGCCTAGTAATAATAATGCAGGGTTATGGTGTTTGTTTGTTTTTTTTTTTTTTTCCAGGATGTATTCCTTGCTGTATTTTAAACGTGTTTCTGAAATAAATAATGTAGCAATTATAGCCCTATTTTTGTGGAATTAGAAAGGGGAAATCTTTCATGTGGAAAGATTGCTGTAGCAGTTAATCATGTCACTACTACTTTGAGGAAGCAAAAAATACAGAAGCACTTCGAGAGCTGATTTTCAAGCAGGAAATTGATTAGCATATAGAAAAAGAAATTTGCAGCAGGTGCGTGCAGAAATACAGAATAGAATAGTAGAGGATAGGAGAGTTAATTGCACTTAGCCTCATACATGAGGATTTTTATAAACTTAACATGCAGATTCAGGTGGTACAATCTAATTAGCTGTCAGATCTCACCTACAAAATGAACTGTAACAGGTTGAAAAATGCCGTAAACAGTGTATTGTTTTAAGACTTGTCTCTTCACTGATATGTTTAATCGTCTTTGTGGTCTCCTCCATCGTAAAAGTGACACATAAAACTAGATTGTAGCAATACCACACCTCTTTTTTGGACTTCTAACTGCCTGCTTTCTCTCTAATCAGCGTGATCCTCTATTGTCATCTGTTCCCTGTCTCACTTCATTGAGTCTTTTATTCTATTTACATTTTAAAGCAGTGGAAAATCAACGCTACTAGTAGTTAAGCCTCGGTTACCACAAGGTTGTTTCCATGTCTGTGTTCATATAACCATTTAATTTTCAGAACGTTTTTTAATTTTATATTTGGCATTAGCCAAAGATAGTCGAAAGAAGTAAGTCCAACTTTTGAACATGCAAATGGGAAGGAATAGGAGAAAAAATGGATTGAATTGAGCCAAAAAGGGAACAGAAGACAAGAATGAAAACTCTCAATCCAATGTATCTTTACATAATTATTTCTTACCTAGTTAAAGATGGTCTCTTACCTATTTAAAGAGCTCTCTATTCTCTATGAACCTTACAGAGATGCCACTGAATCAAAAATAAATTCAAGTCTGTTATTCATTTCCATAGTTTTCCATTGTTAAGATACAATAGCTCAGTAGCTTGTTTAATCAGTTCTGGTATATAAATGTTTAGTATTTCATTCTGGTTCCTAATAAGCAATTATTTTTTTTTTAGGGAAATACTATCTTTAGAATCACAGAATCATCTAGGTTGGAAAAGACCTTTGAGATCACCAAGTCCAACCAAGGACTCCTGGTAGAGTCATTTAGGTGTTGAGTTAGAAGTAAATGACGTTTGCCAATAGTGGAACAACTCTTCTTTGTTAAACAGCACAATAGATGCAATAGTTAAGCAAACAAATTTAGTGCTTTTTAATCAGTTTTAGATCAAGAGGAAATGGTTACAGATGGATCTTCCAGAATGATTGAAATGAATGCTTTTGGACGCTTTGAAAAGTAATAGAAATGATCAAAATAAAGCGTGCTGACAAACACTGAGTGCAGTGTCCATGGTGCTGTAGTTACCACTGGCTTTTCATTGAAATAATGTTTTCTTTCTTGTTTCTTTAAGATTTTTATTATTCTGCCATGTTTTTATTAACAACATGTAATCGGTTGGCATGAAGTAGGACCATGTTTTCTGGAACAAACAGCGCTGAATGTGTTTTATAACTGTCTCTTTTTTGTTAGATTATCAGTAAGTGGAAGTCTATTTGCTTTGATTTGATAGCTCATATTGTAAAAGATTCCTGCTTTTATCTTCCCCTCCTATGCCAAAATGACCCTGTGAAGTCTGAGCAAATATTTCTTTTTCACTCTCAAGTGGTCAGATCCAATGACTGACTTCTACTGTCACAAGAATTCTGTTTGAAATGCTGCTAACAATGTTTAAACCATGATTTGCATGGGGTCCATTTTATAATTAATGACAGGACATGTCAAGAGCATAGCATTGATAGCAACTGTTTGTAAAAATATTCTTGAGCTAAGACCAGAACTTAATGATCAAACTTCATTGGTTACTGTTCTTTGCATTATTCCATTCATTTACTTTGCTTGCAAAAGGAAAACCTTCAGTGCTTGCTGTATGTTGGGCAGCATTCCTTTTTTATTTGGCATATCTTACTATGTTGTCAAACTCCCTGTTGTCAACTCTCTTGATTTAATATTTTTCTAAAAAGAGGGAGGACTCTTTCCCAGAGTTATTCCCTCTCGTATGGAAAAGCATCATTATATCCTGTGCTTTGGTGATAAATTAACCATAAACTTAGCCATAGAAATCAAGCCTAGAACTCTGTATGTATTGATAATCAGATCTTTCTCATCTGTTCAGCTGCTTTGAGCCACTTGAAGATGTGAAGTGTCCCCAAAGCTGCTTTCACAAGCAATCAAGAATGTCCTTTTCTTGGAAGGAAATCCCATAACGGTGGTAAACGAGACATTGTGATGATTTCAGCATCATCATCCTTTTTTTTTTTTTTTTTTTTTACTGTGGGTCCTATGAGCAAACTTGTCTCTTACAGCAGATGGTTATTCTAGGCCAGTTGTGCTCTTCATACTCTATAAGAATTTGATTTCTGCCTTATGAATATTGCTGTCATTCAGAAGCACTGCCCAAAGAGCTATGACATTCTCACTGTAGCAATGAGCTAATAGTATTGGGATCTTGTATTTTCTTGTGTGGCTGCCTTGATTCACAATTGTTATAAACTTGCCCATCTTGCACTTGAAAAGTGCTGTAGCTACTGCTATGCAAGACAAGTGTGCTACTCTGTTTTCATGTGCTACTGCATCTGTCCTTATGTCTGTTTTTGTTCTCTTGTCCTATTCCTAGACTGGAAGCTCTTTGGGCTGGGGACTGGGGTGTGTGTGTTCGATACCTGATAGGTGGGATCGCAGCACACGACCAGAGCCATGTGCCCTAATGCCATCTGAAGTCTGCTGCAAAGCTGGCTCATCTTGGCAAATCGCGTTTTCCGTGATACAGGCAGGTAATCATAATCTTTGTTTTTACAGATGAATTACCTGAGATACGCTGAAGCTAAGACTTGGGCAAAGCTTCATGGTGTCTTATTTCACCCTCAGCACCATAGGATCTGAGCAACTTCCGACAGTGCAATAAGTAATGTGGCTAACATCTGTCCCGTGTGGTTACTCATTTCTTTTATCTTTAGGGAGAAGGTCTTGTGTACTGTGGTGGGTGGTTGCTTTTTTCATAGATTAGATAGAATGTGTTGTTTACATCTATAGATCTGAAGACCAGAGGGGATAATTAGATCATTTCCTTTGATCTTGTAAAAGATAGGCTGTAGGGCTCCATCAAGTTGAACTCAGCATTGCTGTGATGTGTTTTTAATATTAGCAAAAACACAATTAAAAGAATTGGATTTCATAAGCTTAGAGAGTGAACAGGTGAAAAATTCAGACAGGAACACAGTTTGATATTTCATCCCTGTTCTTATATCTATTTACTAATTGGAGAGGGAGGAGCCATCATATACTGGGGCTGTTATTTACCAGAATATAGTATTGGACAAATATGTTCGGTGTTAAAGGTTACAAGTGTTTATGAAATAATATTCTCAAGATCTTTTCTCCCTTACTACAAATTGTCACTGACAAATTCCAGTACAGTGTAAAATTGCTATTTGGCTATTTTATGTTTCTGACACAGCATAAAAGTAATGTGTTGACTTTTCCTAGTGTACAAACCGTCTAGGCAGAAGCTAAGATAGCTTAGATATTTCTTTTGTGTTGCAGATGAATGTTGCATTCCTTGGTCTCCAAGTGCTGGTTTACATTTTGATTGATGTTAAGTAATTAAACCAGACTCCAGCTGCTTAGTGATTCAGAAGTACAGGGCTCCTATGCTGTAAAAACAACAAGCAACTCCCCACTTACTAACTTTTATCATTGTTTACTTTGGGCACCATACAGAATAAGAAGTGCAAAAATTGGGGGGGGGGGGGGGGGGGGGGGAAGGGGAGATGATGGTGGGGACACAACACAATAAAAACGTCCCACTTTTATCTAGCATTTTACAAAGTTAAATTTATGATCTTCTTAAGTTAACTCCAGAATTACAATTAAAAGCATAAATGTTTTGTTTCTATTACAAGGATGGATGATAGCTCTGCTTTTTCTTTAGATGTGAGGGATAAAAATTTGAGTAGTTTGTTATTATAGCCTTTGAGGCGGAGGGGGGACACAACAACCCAAAACACCAAAACCCAGCACTTTCAGTGTTAAATAATGATTCCCCAAAAATGGGGTAGAAATTTTTTTTAATGGTTTACTGATTGCACGGTGAATATAATAGTTTTCTCATGGTGTGGTAACAAGCTACTCCTTGTGAAGTTGTAGAATGTAGTACATTAAATAGCAGTCCCATTGGCATATTTTACCTGTGCCCAGCATTATGCCCACACATGTTGTGTGTACTTTGCTAAATCAGTGTGGCCAACGTACCTGGATTTGCCATCACAGGTCTCCAGCAAGGATCTCTGATACCACTACAAGGTTGTAGAAATACCTGTCAATATCGGTTGGCACATACTGATATTGACTTAGTAGACCCCTAAGATGTTATTCCACGTACAGGTACATACTATTAAATGAGCGTTTTTAGCAAAATATTATAATATTGGCCAATATGTTAACATTTGTAAATATTTCTTTTCAGTAGTGAAATGGTGCCTATGGATGAGAGTGTAATTACAGATACCTGTTTCTCTGTTTGGGGCAGACATAGCTGAAAACCAACAAAGCATAACAAGCAAATAGTTTATCTAATGTATTTTTGACCTAATTATCTCATTCCAGGCTGAACTATCAAATCCAGGCATGAAACAGTATGGTATTAAAAGCCAGTAGCACGTGTGACCCAAGGGACCCTTATGTTTTAATACTTGGATAACATTTCCTTTATAATAAGGTCTTGTGAGAACATCTTTCGTAGCAAAGTGAATTACTTAGGAGAAAATGGAAATCAACAGCTGGTTTAAATACTGCTGAGTAATGCAATAGGAGAAACGGTAGTGCACTGCTAAAGGAAAACACCTTTTGGTAACAGTATTGATGTACAAGGAAACAATTTCAAAAGCTGAAAATGAGATGGTGTACCTGTTTGTAATACTGTAATTGTTCAGGAAATTGCATGCTGTAGGTTCTGTGGGCAAAAGTGATCTGAAAATTGCTCAAGCATATTATGAATACAAGTTAATTTTTCCTATGAACTTCATTCCACAGTTTTTTTTTTCACAAGTAAATGCTGCTCCCAGGAGGACCAGGGCCTGATTCAGAATTAATTTAGTATTCTCCTTATGTTGTACTTACCTGGAAGTCCTTTTACAGCACTGACACACATTACAGGGTTTCTTCTGCAACTGTTGTTTCTGATCACTAGCGATGAGGTTTTATCCTAAGCTAAAGAAGTGGTCAGGTAGAGCTGTGCTCTAGCTCTGCCCGTGAGCATGGACACATGGGGTATGTGCCATGCAGAGCCCCCAGCTGTGGCTGCTTGCCCTGGATCAAGAGACCAGGAGGTGAGGTAGCTGTTGATCGCAATGTACTTTCTTCATGCGACTACAAAGACTGAAACGTGTTTTTGCTCAGGGACTTTGTCATTCCTATATGTAGAACTGCTTTGTTTTAATCATCACAGGAAATTAAAGTAGGAAAAGCTGAAGCATTTTCTTTGTGCTGCAGACGAAATACCTTAAATACCTTACAGTAGCTGTCAGCTTGTTAGAAAGCTACAGCTAAGCACCTGACCTTTTGCTTATGGCTGTGTTTTGGTCTGTGTTTTCCTTAGGTTCTTGTACTGCACCCATTTCTGTGGTTACTGAGCGCCTCTTGGGATAAAAGTAAATACAGATGCTAGTCATTGCTGGGTCTGGTTACTCCTCTACTTCTTTTGCAAGGAGAAGTAATGTTTATCATTTGTTTTTCTATATGTAAAATGCATAAATACAGTGCCTAAATGACGGCAGAGCATGAAGTGGTAACCACTGTCAATCTGGCTTCATGTTCTTTTGGGCTGGAGTCTGCCCCGCAACAAAGTCCCATCTCCTGTGCCACCAAATGTCACCAATACAGAAATGTCACTGTTCCTTAAAGGGGGAGTTACTGCGAGTGGTGGGGGCCCAGGGACTTGGTCTTTTAGGAATCTTGAGCCCACATGAATTATATTCAGTGTGATGCCATGTCCTGCAGAGAGCCGATGAACTGAGCAGAGTGCAGCAGAAACGTAATAGTCTGTATGTAATTCCTAATTCAAGAGGCTGACAGGCTGCATTTTGTAGATGCAGCATTGTTGGTTGGGATTTTTTTGTTTGAGGGATGGCACTTTCAGGCAGGCTAGATCCATAATAAAGGCTGTGTATGAATGGAAAATACCAGAAGATGCCAAAAATGATTTAGATCCCTACAAAAATTCACTTTGCATGCAGGAATACAAAGGGAGGTGAACTAAGAGGTGTATCAGATGAGGCGCTGCATTTGGAAATCACTTTTGTCTACATCTGACAGTAAGTTTACCGCTTTGACAAGACCTTTAAGATATTGGGAGTAAAATTCACTTGAATTATCCTCATGAACTTTTTTAATGTAGTGCAGCTGTTACTCTGGGAAACATCTGGGAAACTCTACCTTGTAGAGTTCTTTTTTTCTTTTTTAGAATTACAGAAACAATTTAGACCCTGGCCAGAATTTGGTGTGGCTTTGTCTATGACCTTCTCTCAGTTCTTTTAAAAATGTAACCCCCATATATTTTAGATGTGAATTTTTAAGGAAAGCATAAAAAATTGTGAACAAATCTTTTGTTTAGATGGGTTTTATTTTTTGTAGAAAAAAGTCTAGCGTTTAAAAATGAGTAAATCATTTTTATTCAATAAGAGAACTCAAGCATTTATTACTATTGTGTACAGAAGAGTATTAACTGAGTTCCTGGCAAGCAGTTTATACTTGTTTTTGCCATACTGGCTTTCTTCATACAGGTTAGCCTCTGCTTAATGACTACTGAGCCCTATCATCTTTAAAAAACAAACAAACAGAAAAACATTCTGCAGTAAGTGGGATCCAGAAGTGCTCATAGACAGCATAACTTTTTTCCAGTTGTCAGTTTTGTGCTGCAGTGGACTTCACTGCCATTAGTCAGCAGTGAATGGTTTTGAAACTCCTGACAATCCATTGTTTTAAAGTTGATTTTAACACAAAATGGAAACTTGTTTCGGGCTCTCCCGCAGATGGTGGGACACAGGGGACATCACCAGCATGGTGTGGAATGTCAATTTTCCTTTTGTTTAGCAATGTGAGCTGTCAACAGTGCTTAGCAGGCCAGAGATGGGTTTGAAAAACCAAAGAAACAAGATTTGTATGAAATGTTAGAAATTCACCTAGATCTGTAAGTCAAGGGTCAAATTTCCTCCATTGTTGAATGTGGAGTATTCAGGAGCTTTGTGTTGAGAGGTTGCAGAGGTGAAATGCGTCTTTTTCTTCTCCACTTTTACCTCAAGTCCAGAAAGCTAAACTGCCACGTGTATGTAGGGGAGGTTTTGTTTTTTTTGTTTTTTTGTTTTCTTGTGTTGGTTTCCAGAAACCCCAGGATTTAGAAAACCCTGGATTTAGAGCCCTGCTGTGGTTGACAGTACACATACAAATAGCAAAAATGAGTCTTGTCTGAAGATTTTATGCGTTATCTGCTCATTTTCAGGAGGAACAGAAAGACTATAGGCTGAGGCAGAAACCTCTGTTTGAAAGCACTACTCTGTCTTAGCAAAGTAGTGGAAATTTTGGCAAACTAGTCTTATGGCCTGTTCTTCTGTACCCACCTGTTTTTTGAGAAGCATCATGCTCTCTGACACTGAGAAATTCTGGTGCAGCAGCATAGAAGTTAATTCCTCTTCTTTCTTCTCTTTCCTCCCCATACTCTTAGCTGTTTTTTGAATTGTGCAACAATTGTTGGTGGTTCTTAGCTACTTGATAGAATAAGTAATGCAGGGCAGTCAGGAAATATGTTGCATGATTAAACAGACATTATAAACGTCATCCATGTGAATAAATACACTGAGAAGTTAAAATGCTATTCATTGTTCCACTTGCTGTGTAATTACTTAATACCTCAAAATGTTTAGGCTGTGTGAGTTTCTTTATTTGGAAGAAAAGATAAGGATTTGTGTATGTGCTTTCACCTGGAGGATTTGCACGGTGCTTGGTGATGTATAATGAGGAGATATAACTGGAATGTACCTTACAAGCAATATCTGTGCTTGAGTCCTGAAATGGCTGCTGGGATAATAAGTAATGGAGAGATGCAACCAAAGGATATTTGTTCTTCAGTGAATTTAGTAAGTGTTCTCAATCCATCCACTTTTTGTTTTAGGAACCTAATCTAATCCTGTCTATGTAAAATTTTCAGATACTAATTTGGCATGCCTTCTTATCCACATCCTTTGTCACACTTTAGAATCTTGATCTTTAATATTTTGTTTTAAAAAATGGCTATTTGTAGTTTTCCTCTTTTTAGGCCACCCACATGGGGGCACCTGCAAGGTCTTCAGAGATACTTCCTTTACTCTGCAGGACGCTGAGGTTTCTGTAAGTGTATGTACTGTGTCTCATCCATTCATCATTATTACATCTTAATATAGATCTCAGGTTTGCTAAATTATGTTAAATCACTTCCATATTGAAACACATGAATAATTTTGAATTACCATGTGCTGCAAACAGCAGGATCAGATTATTAGAGCTCTTAATTGTTTGTCTTTTTCTTTGAAAGCTTATGGTGTTTTCCTGTAAATTATGAATTGGCAAATAATATATACTATAGGCTTTTCAGCATAACTCTGAATGGCATATTTAAGGCCCTAAGTACCTCTAGGAACTCTTTTTCTGAGAGAAGTACAGTTTAAAGATATGAACTGCTCAAAAAGCAGTTCAATATAAATCATACCTAATGGAGCTGTAGTCATTATAGCTTGCAGATCCTCTGAGAGAAGTATGAATTACTAAAAATATTTGTGTGGCAGGAGTCTGTTATTTCTTAATGACTTTTGTTACACACACAAGGTGTCACTGTGTCAGAAGGAAGTGAAAGGGGAAAAAGAGGAACGGAGGAAAGGATAAAAGCAAGCCAACTGTCCAAACTGAGAACATGCATGTCTAAGTTAGAAGTTTTTGAGTTCAGCTTCTCTAATTGAACAGGCCATTTGTGTGGAATACAGAATGTAAAATATGCAAGGGGAGAGAAATGAGACTGATGGGTGTGGGGAGTTGTATGTGATGGGGAAAGCATTCAAAGTGCATGAAGCAGTACTTATAGATCTGGCACAAAGACTGACAGAGAAAGATAGCGTTTAGGTAGTTGGAAAGTAAAAATGAGGTTGAGAGCTCTACCTTAATTACCTGCTTACCCTTGTCCCATCTGCACTTCCTCTGGGCAGTTCATTGAAAGGCTAGAACATTACGAACGCCTGAACAAGCACCTTTTGGGAGGGTTGGAAAGGAAGGGGCGAGTCTTGGAGGTGCTGTGGTGAAACGGATTGTGGCAGAAGGAGAGAGGAGAAAAAGAGTAATTGAAGGATGTAAGCCCCAGTGAGCAGGAAGGATAGTTATATCAACAATGGCAGGAGGAGGAAACGGGCTGAGGATAGGAAAGAGAAGGTAGCTGGTCCTGGTGACGCCATTGGATAAATTTGTTCTTGGAATGCAACACCTTTGGTTCTGCTGGCATCGATGTACTTTCAGAGACTCATATTCTTCAAGTTGGCTTTATGGCTTAGTATTTTTCAGAAAATAATTTAGTTGATGCTGCATTCTAGACACCTTGGTAGTCCTATAGGAACTGTGTAGATCTGGATGTGTGTTCAGAAGAAGCAACCTAAAGGAAATACACTTTGTAATTTTTTCTTCCATGTTCCCATTTTTCCAAGATTTAGTGAACCTGAATTCAGTGTTGATGGCCGAAGGGTAAGCAGACTGGTAGTTTGGTTAATAATTCATATAACAACACTTTCTGACTTAGCTTTATCAAAGACCTGTAAATAGGAGAAATAGGAAAAAATGAGGCATTTTCTGTGCCTTTATTGCAACCTGGCTTTTTGAGGTGGAAAGGCTCTCGTCTAGCTTTGTGGCTCACTTTTCTATGACATATGTTCCTCCCTGTCCACAGGGCCTCTCCCTCTTTTATTTCCTTTACACCCCAGTCATAAAACAAGGGAACCAGTTCTTTCCTTGGTTCTTGATGACAAACATCTAATCTAACTCCGACTGTCTGCCATCTGCCAGCATCATCCCCAGACTCCACTGACATTCACCCACTTGGCTTTAAAATAAATAAGTAAAGAATCTGTCCATGTTTCCTTGATGGCAGCAATACCCTATCTGGCCTTAGTCCAAAGCCTTGCTTAGCTCTTCACAGGTGCCACATATGGGTTATTGATGCCTGTATAAACTCCACGTAGCTATCTTTGCCCCTTATGCTGAAGGACAGATTATAACACTTTGTAACATGCTTGAAATAGTCGCTAAGTTTCTGACCAAACGAATAGTATGTTAATGTATGTAAATTATACATGGCACCAAATTCTCATTAGAAAAAACATTACAGCCCTTATAAGCTTGCAAACCGAATGTGTTCAGCAAGGATGTTTTTTGAGAAAATAATGTAAAATATAAGCATATGAGCTGTACGCATGTATGTCCACACTTGCACCTCTGATGTCCTTTATGAATTTTCCCTTTACTGTGTTGCCCACATTGATGGGCTCTGCATTCAGCGTTGCTAGTGAATTACACTGTACATCTTACCTGAAGTTAGCTAACAGTCTTGTTATGTGATTTCATATAATTAATTTTATAGCTGGCCTGTAAGGAAGAAAAAGGAATTGGATAATGCAAACAGCCTTTGAGAGGGGTTGTTGTTAATAAACCTGTCAGTCATTTAGGATTGCATCACTTTGGAAATATGTTCTGCTATTTTCCAAATTTTTTTCTGTCATTCATGCCCTGCATTTTGTTTTGTGACAGCTTCACGAACTGTAGGGCTCTGGTTTCATACTCGAGAAATTAGTTTCATATTTTTTCACCTTGAGGAAAAAGAGAGAGATGTTGAGAGATCCTCATGCTAAAGCAAAGGGATTTAGTTTAACACAAGGGGGCAGTGGTGTTATATATGAAGTTATGCCTACCTTTGAGTTACTCGGCCGGGGGTTAATAGTCAACTCGATGACAAAATTAGTGTAGTAGGGTGACACGAGTGCGTTCTCTTATTTCAGCAGCATTCACTGATGCTCCAAGTAGAAAGGTTGGTAGGATTTTAAGAAGGATTTATTTGTAATTCTGTTTTGAAAAACAACAAAAATGTCTGTGTGTATGATGACAAACTGTTTTGTTTTTAAAGGGTGAAAAGTGCATGTGTGTGTACATATAAAAAAGAAGTCCGTGTTCCTTTGTGTGTATATAGATGTATATGATGATGTAGGTCGTGGATACGATAGATGGCTTCAGTACTTTCCATGCTTGCAACCTACAAGCATCTCAGCCAAATGCTAATATCTCCTCAGGGCTTTGGGATGAGAAGAAATCTGAACATAAAATCTCTTCTAAAAACTCTGTATACAAAGGATTTCAGTTGGAAAGTGGACGTGGCTTAAAGAGGGTTGATTCTGTGAGAGGGATCGAGTAGGAGCTCTCTCCATGTTTGTTTTGGATGGGAGGTAGGAGAGCACTCGAGAAGGCTCCTTTCAGACTTGATCTTTCCTCCTTTACATCCCTGCTTGTTGTATTCCTGGAAAGGCCAATAGGTAATGTTCAGTACAACCGGGGAACACTCAGTATGATTTCTGTGCTCAGTTCTCAGTGGGAAGCAGTAAAATACTAAAGGTGTCAGATTAATCAAAGTCTGTTACAGATGTTGGGCTAGTGTTTTACCTGAGTTACAGTCCTCTTGTGGTTTTTGTTTGGAAGATCCAACTACTTTCAACAGAAAACTGAATCTTCTGGATTCGCCTTGTAGATAAGGGTGCATATGTACAGAGTCCCAGAACTATAATCTTAAAGTAAAGTGATTTTAATCCTAATGTGTCATGACACATCGTGAGCAAGTCTTGCAGCATAGCTCTCAAGCACAGTCTTCCAAACAAGTTTTCCAGCATAGGTCTGTGGTCAGAATGGGTCTCTAAGGAGAATGCAGGGAGAAAAAATATGTTAGCAGTTTAGTATGTTATCTAACTCCAAGTTTGGAACCTATTTCCTATTAAGAGAGATCACATATTTAAAAGCTGATAAGCCCAATCTGTAGTTACTTTATGATTCTGCTGCAGAACGAGGCTATCCATAGCATTTTATCACTCTATCATGTCAGAAATCTCTCTGGTTTCTGGAGCTATTAAGAGGAGCCTCTAGGCTGATCAGCTAGATGGGATGAAGCACACTTTAATGGCAGTTGGTAATGTAACCTGGCTCATGTGTATCATGCTCCAGGATGTACTGATCACTGCTGTCGCCAGGACTAGGCAGGTGGTCCTTATAGATTGTACCACCACCATAACTTCAGCTTTCCATATGAAAACTTCTCTGAGAGACAGCACCTCTTTTTTTCCCCTTTCCCCCCTTTTCATGATACTTACATAGCAGGACAGCTGTAAAAGTGGAACTGCTTAACATACATCAGCCATTTTTCCTCTCAGGATACATGAGAAATGTGTTTAAGTTAAGATTTGTAACTGGAAGGTTTTTTCTTTTTAGAATAAATTATTGATAGAAGAAGGGAAAACCCCTGAAAGATGAAAGTGTTATAAATAGTGCTGAAACAACAGAGCCTTCAACAGGCATCAACAGGGTGTAAGTGACTCAGGTGGGTTATACACCTAAAGTTGCCTTCTCTTAGTGTGTGTCGCTTAAGGTCACTATTATAAAATGTGAGCTTTAACTGAAAAAATATGGTACTTGGGATGCTGTATCTTTAATGGATTCTTTATTACGCCTGACAGCATTTTCTTATATACATTTTTTTGAGCTGAGTATTAGTTTCATCAGCCAGGACATAATTTTCTATCAGGAAAGAAAAGCAATTCATATTATTTCTTCTTCATGAGTTCCCTTATTTTAACCTCCTTAGCCAGGTGGGGCTAGCAAGAAATAAAATATGCAGAAGTTGCATGCACTATTGCATAAATCAACATCTCTTTTGAAAGGAAGCAAGGCAAGTATGATCCTCTTGCCTGAATGTCACCAGTTGCAAGTCCCTGGATACTTCTTAATATCATTGTTCTGCCTTACCTAAACTTCATAGGAGTTAAAAGTCTAAATGATGCTCAGTTTCATGAAATACCTAATTTTGGAGGAGAAGAGGAAGAGGTAAAGCCCTGTGGTTGGTTCCTCTACCGAAGTGAAAGATTTGTCTGCATACAGCCTTATTGTTAGACAAGGCACAATCCATACAGGGAGCCACAAGAAAACAACTTTTGTGAATTCCCCTGTGTTTTGAACTGTTTCTTCTACTAGAGAGAGGATGAAATGATATCTAAACTTGAAAGTTGGAAAATGCCTGTAATTTAACAAAGTGAAGCCCTCCAGTATACGTGTGTACTGCACAAGCAATGAAATTGTTAGGGAGGATTACAATGAAAGGCTGTTTTCTCAACTATATTCACTTAAGAACAGTAGTTATTTTTACTGTAAGCCAGTACCTTTGCAGCTGTTAAATAGTTGACACCTGGTGACAACCCATGCCCTCTCCATCCCCTACCCAGAACAGGAAAGATGCTCTTTCCTGTCCTATGAATCAGCAAAACCACAACGTGACCTAAAGTGAGTTTGACCTAGATGCTGAGACTGATTCGCCAGTGTTTCAAAGAGTACTTTGAGACTGGCTTGAAGAGATTGGAAGCTTATCCTGAAATTTACCATGGGTGGTTTATGTTTTTCCGTTCTTCACAATTAGTTTCAGACTGATTTCATATGATGTTTCTCTGAATGCTTTTTATTCAGGGAATGAACATTTTGTCTGTTCTCAAAGCCTAGCTAGTGAGATTACGCTAACTTTGAACTAGGTATTTCCACTTGCAGCATCTTTCTGCTCCCAATGTGAAACTGCATATAGTATATTCGAGGTTGTGGAGGAAAAAGTAAATGTAACAGCTCTATCTGGGGGAGATGAGGAGGAAAATACCACAGCAGTTCTTTGGCAGCGTAAGGCTCAGAGTACCACTCAAAGCAATTCCTTTGGCCAACAGCAGAGTGTTTTACTTATTTCCACGAAAGGACAAAGCAAGTGAGGTGTTGTCCTTATTCTCTGACTTGGCTAGAAGAATTTTATTTTCCTTGAAATTACATCTTATAAGAATTGTGTAGGAGTCCATAACTGATTTTTCTGTAATACTTGTTCCCCTCCCTGTTGCATCTTAACCCTGTTTTTAATGCATTTCTGAGAGGGAAGGCGCTCCTGCATTATGGGCAGGGAGGTAAGCTACAGATATTTTGGGGATACTCTTAAATAACCAATACTAAAAGATGAACCCCAAACTTACAGCTTTTAGATTGAAGGTAAAATCTGAAGACAGAGTTCTGCTTGTTATGAAGACATTGTATACTTTCAGGTTTGAAATGGAGGAAGGAATTGTTGCCTTGCTCTTTTATGTAAAAATTCAAAGAGCTTTTGCATCTGATTTGGGATCTTTCCATTTTCTTAAAGTTTTTACTGTCTCTGGACAAAGATGTTTAAATACAGAAGTAAGTCATTAAAAGTCTTGCTTAAAAATGAAAACCAAATGGAAGCCATATATTTTCTTTATAGTTTTATTAATGACTGTTTTGTTAATGAAGTGTCCAATGAAATATCTTAAAAATAAGCATATAGAAAAACATAAAAGGAGAAAAAGAAGCACATGACATGAAAATTTGCTATTCTTGTATCAGATATTATGATCCACTTTACACTGAAAACAAATGCTACAGATTGTCAGTCAGTGTGACAGAAGTGCAATGTATAGGGCAATTTAATTTCATTCCATTACGTGCTGTGACACGTTAGTTCAAAAAACTACACAATCACATTCCTAATTTTAAAATCAAAATCAGACTAGGATTTTTGTCTTCTGTACAAGTTTCCTAAGGTACAGAGCCCTTATCTGCATACTGAAGGGGTGACTATGTTCTTATGGCTCTTCCTGTAAGATTGTTAAATGACAGATTTTTATCAAATGGAAAAAAAAATGTTTATCAGCTTGTCATTGGAGTTGCCAAATCTGTGGCCAGATCCCTTCTTTTCATTGGAAAGACAAAGTATATAATTTCATAATCTGTCTTGCGGATTTAAGTGACTAAAAAGAAGAATAGCTAAGTCATTTCCATAGGATAAAAGTTGTCAATATCTGAGGGATGAAATTCAAAGTGGTAGCATGTATATTTTCGGAAGTTCAGTTTTAACTTTGGGCACAGGCTCATTTATAATCCTCATTGGACAATGCATTTGTTCTCTTCGACAGTTGAATAAGGGGAAAAGACATGTTGAAAAATGTGTTCCTGTCCTCTTTTTCTGTGTGCTTTTCTCTACATCTGTGCTTAGCAGAATCCCTCAGGGTATCCTGGATTGTATTTACCAGGAAGAAAAGAATACCTGACTAGACTAGCATTACTCCTCATGATTAGTGTGTCATCAATTAACTTATATGACTCAAAAGTGAAGCTTGCCAGTCATTTTAAAGCCTTGGATAATGAAACTCAGGAAGTTTGTTCCTACGGCAACTTTCTTCAAACTTTGTTTAAAATGGTATAAAATAACTTCCTTTAATTGTGGAAATATACTGTTGGCAAAAGGCAAGGGCAAACTATAACTCTTTAAACATTAGAAAACATCAGTCCATCGTGTCTGACAGGTTAGAACTGGTTTCTCGACACATCCAATAGTAGACAAATAGCAACAGTATAATAATTAAAGCTTAATCCATGTAGTCATAAGCTATTATAAGTAATTGCGACTATTGCAGCTTATGAGTTTTGCTTTTCTTATCTTTCAGAGTGGGTTTTTTCCTCCTTGAAAAAGGGGAAATGCCTCAGTGCTTTCGAAGGCCTGGTAGGACAGCTTGACAGTTATGTAAGCAGCTGTCTGCAGAAATTCATTAAATGTCTGATTGTGCATGGCCATGTCTGACCCTTGGTGTTCATGCTGAGCTTTGCCTCCTCCCCCCCCCCCCTTCTTGTCTCTGGTTGATATTGTGGATATTCATTTACAGGGATATGCAGACTTCTCTGGTCCTCCTCAGAGTGAAGTATGCCATGATCCCTTTAACTTAATAGTCAGGAATTCACATTTTCATGTGAAATGCAAAAGGAATTCAGTCTCTAAATGGTGTGACTTTGCAGAAGAATGAATGTAGTGCTGTACCTGTGTTTGGTACTATTCTGTTCGATTGTTTGAGGTTCTTTTATTTTCTTAAATGATGTAAGAGATCCAGAAAGAGGGGGATTTTTAATCTCCAGCTGTACCAGCTTTTATTTGTGAAATTATTTATTTGTGAAATTTATTTGGTGTTTGCTAGCCTGTTATGCACCCCACTGTGACAGCAAGGGAACAACAAGCAATTCTAACATCAAAATCAGGCATAGATTTTTTGTATTTCAAGGGGTGCTCAACAGCTCATATATTTGGTATTTGTGACCTTGCATCCTGTGCTCATTCTGTTCTGTGTTATATCGCTTTATCTATCTACTGTATTCAGATTTTTAATTTTTCAACATCCTAGTTCTATTAAGTTTTCTTTGTTAATGGAATTTCACTGGGACCTTTGAAACAGATCTCACAGCTCATGTATTTCTAAGTGTTACCTGTATGTTGATTTACATGGTTTATAGGCAAAAGAATCTGAAGATCAGCGTGGAACACTTCCTGGCTTCTGTTATGACTGTGGACTCTTTGTTTATGGTGTTTGGTTTTTTTTTTTTTTTTCCACTTGTTGATGCTGAGAGGTGGCAGTGCTAAGTTATGCCAAGGCTGAAGCCATGAGACTTATGAGGACAAACCATAAGAGTTAGCCAATGATCAGAAAATGTTAGAGCTGCTAAGTGTAGAACATTTTTTTTCAACAAGGTGTGGTGGAACTCAAAGGGGTACCAAAGTTCTAGCAAGTTCAGTCAAAGATGGATCATCGCTTACCATGTTGTTCTAAGGTTTCAGGAAGCTGTCAGGCTGTGCTTTCTGCTGCTTCTGCCATAGTATGTACACTGATATGTTGCTATTACAACAAAATATTATAATACCTTGCATTTTATTAGACAGTAATTCTTGCATTGACCACCCTGTGCTTACCACAGAATGCCAAACTCAATCAGCTGAGTTGGTAATTAAGTCAAAGGAGGAACACACAGCTTTTGAGCAGCTCTCTTCTGAACATGTAGACAGACCCTGATTTAGGTAATTGTTTAAGCAACCACTTTGAGTACTTTCAGAGTCCTAATAGCTTCAATGGAGGTAACATTTTGTTTAACACATAGCATGTGGCTGCATGTGTTGCTGAATCTGATCCAGCTGAGTCCCTGTAAAAGATCAGGGATTAGAACTGAGATTCTCTGATTCTCTTGTTTGGGCTGTGTCTGCCAACTATGAGCCAGGTTGAGTAATCATAGCATTGCCAGCCTCGAAGAGCTCATAAATTGTGAGTTAGGCCATGCAGAATCACAAGACTTAAAGAAGTATTGGCATCTCTTTTTAACCTTTTGTGTTCTTGAGAGCTATGCTACACATCGTTTCAAGCCCTTTTGTAAAGCTACAAATACATTTAAGGAATTGGAGATGTTCATATAAATTCTTGAATTACAGTGTTTAAGTAACACAACAAATACCAAGGGACATTTACAATAAAGTGACAGTGGCTGATAGCACTTTGTCTGAGGTATATGCTCTGAAACTATTATAGGACAAAATGTGGGAAAGATGTTTGCCCTATTACTGTTGCAACCATTTTTCTCTTTATACTTGTGCTCTACAAAGGGAAATGTACTCTGGCTCCTGGGTTTCTTTTAAACTGGTTTAACCAATTAATTTTTTCTGTGATAGCCATCCACACCCACAGATACATGTTGTCCAGAGATGACCTACAGTTTGAAGAAATTAAAGAAATATTGACAGTAATTTCACCCAAGAAGGCAAACATACAAGCAGCTAATGTACTGGTTAAGGAACTGCCACAACCACCTTGAAAAACTGGCATCGGTAGAGTATGAACTTGGCATTGTTACTTGTATAGTTTCAATAGGCAGCTAATGCAACTTGGAAATTATTGTACTCTGGGAGTGAGGATTGCCATAGAAGTGTTGCTACTATGATTACATATCTATATCATTTCTGAAACAATCTCCCCAGTTCTCAATAGATATTTCAGGTTTCCCTTGAATATTGTGCTTTCTCTTAATCTGTGTATCACCTTTCTCACTTGCACACACATACAGCCTATGCTGTTGTTTCCTCTTGTCACCCAGAGGAAGAGAACCGGAGTGCTCACTGGTTTTTGAGAGAAAGCCTAGTTCTGGAAGAAAGGGAGAAGGGAGGTAAGTGGTTCAGTCACCATCCCTGGAGGTCTTTAAAAGACGTTTAGATTTAGAGCTTAGTGATATGGTTTAGTGGAGGAATTGTTAGTATTAGGTCAGAGGTTGGACTAGGTGATCTTGGAGGTCTCTTCCAACCTAGATGATTCTGTGATTCTGTTCTAGCTTCTTGGAGCATTCTCATCTGTGCACAAAAAAAGACTCAAGGATAGTGAAGAAACTGAGGCATAGGAGAAAATAATAATGAAAAAAATAGAAGAAAACTGTATTATTTTAATGAGTTAAAACAATTTTTACTAGGACTTTGTCTGCTTTGAATGGTACATAACCTTTATGTGAATTTTAAATCCAGAGTATGTGTGTGCTTCACCTATGAGAAATATGTTTAAACCACTAGAGAACTGACAGTGGTTTCTTTATTGCCTGGGATATTTGGGTAAAAGGGTTGCACTTTTGCAATGGAGCAGAAGTCAAGGAAAAAGCCAGTACCGACGCCCTTTGAGCTAAGGGAAGCTAGAGAGCATCTGAGCCCAGCACAGAGCAGACACATCAGCCTGCTGTATGTCCGGAGAGGAAACTTCACCCTGACTGCGCGTGTATGTATAAATGTGTGTGCATATTCATGTGCAAATTCATTAATTCAAGTGAGCACTTCCCTTTTTCTACACCATTTATTCCTCTCTGCTTTTAAGCTGATTTGTGTTCCTTAATTGCTCTTGTACTTTTGGCAGCTGAGGTATCTTTTGTGCAGGGAAACCTGACTCCCTTTTCTATCTAATCTAGGCCTTGTTTTGCAGTTTGCTAATATTGTGAACAGATTCTCTGCAGCCACCCTTTTCCCTCCTCCTCCCCCCAGCATTTTATATCTCTGACGTTTTCTGCCAATATCCATTTTCTTTAATCTAAGAAAATTAATATATGCGTCCAATGTGGTTATCCTTTCTTTCTACTCAGCTGCCAATACAAGCAACGTAAGACATGGGTTTTATACTGCTGCCTTAAGTTGTAATTCATTTATTGACAATTTCTGTTTAACATTTACGCCACTATGTGCATTCTCACAGCGGGCATGCTGAGGTCGTCTTACTGGGAAGCACAACGTGCATATCCCAAAGCAAAAGCTTCAGGGAGTTTGCTCCGAAGGCCCACCGAGCGGGCAGCGCCTTTCCCGCCCAAAAGCCGAGGTTTGCTCTGCATTCCAGTGCTGTGCCGGGGGTTTGTCATCTGAGCGCAGACACATGTTCAGTCTAGCAGCTCCTCTTTCAGCCAGTGTTTGAGCAGCGGTTAAAAGAAGATGCACTCATGTGGAAAATCCTGGCAGCAGGCACCGCGGATTGTGTTACAGCAGCTGTCCTCAATGGGCAAGCCGTGATGTTTACAGTGTGTGTTTTTCCATGGAATTTTGTTTGTCTGCTGTATATATACAACACAGGCTATTCTTCTCTGGGTGATGCGTTTTTAGGTACTTTATATACAAAGCATTTTCTGTGGCAATATTTATATATAAGATGTGAATGCAGATGTAAAACAGACTCTGGTTTGAAAACATTCACAATTAAAAAGTTTGCTCTGTAGTAATCCAGATTAATCAGCATCTTTTAAACAAACAAAAAGGGGGGGGGGGGGGGGAGCCTTACAGATGTAAAACATGCGATCATGCTTCAGCATACACATTGAAAAACCTGAGGATGAATGAGAGAGGTGCATTTTAAAAAGAACCTATTTATAAGCACATAAATCAGAAAATTATTTTTCATAGATGTTATTTCTTTTTCTTCTGTGTGAGCTTAGGACCTTGAGGTGGTAATGTAATCTCAGTTGCAAATGGCTTAACTGTTGATAACAACTTTGGATGTCTTGATATAGTTCAAAAAACTCTCTTTGTGTTATTCTTTCCAACATATCAATGTAATGTGGTATCACTTGTTCATAGCTATTTTTAGGGGAATCATCATTTTAGCACCTAGGCCATAATTGGCATAAGTATGCAATGATGATGTCGCTCCTTCTTCAGCCATATTTCTGTTTATTTTGGGGGGAGGAATCTTTTCCTTGTTTTATTTTTCGCTTACTGACATCACGCCAGTGAAATTCAATGGGCCTTGCATTGTTTTCCAAAGCCCTAATTCAGCAAAATGCTTCAATGTATTTTATTCCAAGTGGATGTTAGGAAGCCCTTGGCTTGGGTAGGATTTAAGCACTAGCTTAAGTGCTTTTTGGAGCATCAAGTGATTTGCAGCTTCTGGATATGCTGTTTTCTGTTTTTGTGGTGGTGTGTTGTTTTTTTTGTTTGTTTGTTTTTTTCCCTGGACTCATGCCTGTAACAAATTGGATGTGAATTAAGTCAAAAGCCAATTCTGCATCTGTGTGACATCCCTGGATCCTTCCAAGATCTGCCTGTCCTAATGGCACCATTGTGTAATGCACAGAGGTGTGAGAAAAGAGAACCGCCAGGCAAGCAGCCCCTAATCCTTTTAGATACTTTGTGAATAGGGAAGAGTAGCATAGTGCATGCACAAAATTGAATGGACATCCAGAACCCTGCATATTCTAGCTGAATATATTTTTTCTGATCTCAAGAAATGGCTATCTTATGGATGGGTCACCTGGTGTTTTCCTGTTGTGATAGGACGTAGATGGAGAGTTGAAGTAGTTCAGCTACTCTTTTTGGAAATAGCATGTCCTGGAAACCATACAGAATAAGGTTTTAAGTAGTATTTGGATGAGCGTGTGCAGTATTTAAACATGGGGTTGTCTTTGATTCCCAGGAGTAGTATTTTTGTATAGCCTCCAGAGATGTAAAAAATCATATCCTGAAGCTTGCAGTCTGGCATAATTAATGAATATATGGGGGAGGGGGAGGAAAAAAAAAAAAGACCAATATTTGAAATAGTGTCCTTTGGCTTTTTAGGAGAGGTCAGTGTTAGTTCTGGGACTTCCGTTCATGTGCTGAGGCATGGCATAGGAACCATCCCTGTGTTACACAGTGAGATGGTCTCTATCTGTAACACCAGGAGCCAGAGATTCTGGCCTTTCCTTGCTTCTGTCTTGTATGTTGGGGAAAAAAGCTCCAGCTTTTAATTGTACTGGATTTGCAGTTGGAAGACTGCAAGTGTCTCGACATCAAACCTTTTTTCATGTCCAAACTGCTATCAAAGACACATATGGCAGCAGGAGGCTCTTACTCCAGCGTGGCTGCAACAAAGTCCAAACTAGCATGACAAGCAAAAGGTGAGCAGGGCTGCAGTTCAGTCTTCCTTAAGCATCAAAAATATCTTCGTTTTACTAGTACCTCACACAGTCAAGCCGTCATAGCTGGTTTCAGCCAAGTCTTCTTTCTCTTTGATCTCTGTGCTGCCTGCTATTATAAGATACTGAATTATCACCTCCTCCCTCGGGCTGTCTCAGGAGTTTACAGATGCAAACTTTCAAATCAAACAGTTTATGTTCAGCTGGTTTCCCCTTACTCCCTACTGTTGCAAACCAGCCAAAGCAAAGTTCACAGAAGGGAAAAACAGTAGTGCAAAACACTTCATAAATTATCACCCATTTCTTTTTCAAACCCTTTCTGAAGTACAGCTATGTTGTTTACTCTTTTATATGGATCTCTGATGAAAGCAAAGCCGCTTTGTGACTTGCATTTTAGGTAGGGCATTTTCATGTTGGCACTGCTAACAGTGCCGGTTGTTTTTGAAGAATTCATGATAATTAATTGGTACGGTATTACTTTCTGTTTACATTTTTGTTTGTGTGCATATGTAGCTCTACCTTGTGCCATCAGCTTTGGCTGAAATGCTAACTCAACAATAGGAACATTGTGTGTGAAATCAGACCTAAATGGAACAGCATATCAACGTTTTCTCCAAATTACTTCCTCCCCCCCCTTTTTTTTCTTGCTTAACTGGAATTATTAAAGATATAACCACAGAGGCCTCTTTTATGAAGTGCAGATCCACGTTGCTGTCAGTTTTCATTGCATTTCTTGAGCATGCTGTGGCCTTGAAAACAATTTCACTATAAATAGTGCAGTTTGAGAGCTTGGTAACAAAAATGTAAGAATCTTTTAATTTTTTTTTCAGAGGGAAAAGTTGCCGCCTTTTCCATTTTTGTCTGGGATTTGAAACAGGCAAAAGTAATAGCTTGAAAGCTTAACTTCCCAAATGTGTCTTCCATTACCAATGACACTTCTAAACATTGTTGCTAAACCCTCTAATCTCCGAGGTTGTGTGAGTGTAGGCAAATGTCAGGGAAGCTGCATAATTTGGCAGTGAAGTCATGCCTGATTCATTGACCGTTATTTATTCCACAATTATTTCTGCAGTTCCTAAAGATGACACTCCTGATGTTAAGTGTTAATGGGAAGTTAGTAGTCTTGGACAAGGAACAAGATGAGCAGCACTACATGCCTGAGCAAAATCTGATGGAAGGCTAGTGTATTTCTATTGAGAAGTGCATTAAAACACAGCCCGCCTTTAAAAAATATAAGTAAACTGGCTTAAAGAGCTTTTAAAATACCATGTTTTTACCGATTCATTCTGAAAAATATTGGTGGAAATTACTTTGAATTCCTTTTTTTTCTTCCCTATTACTGGATATGTTTTTGACTCCCTTTTCTTTGTTTCTTCCTCCTCTCCTCAGCTTTTCCTGTTGTGGTTCATGTGTGTGACTTAATTAGAAGGTGCTCAGGAAATTCAGAGTGTGTGGTGCACGTGGCTGGACGTGCTTCCCTCTCACCTTTCCTATCCCTCAGTAGTGCGATCTGGGTACTCCTGCCCTTGAACTCTTCTGGGCTGGCAGGCAGAATTTGCGAGCAGCGACAACCTGTGTTGTGGCTTGGGGAAGATGTCAAATGGCAGCTGGAGACTGGTTTGGGAACAACTGCATTTATTTTCATTTGTAACATAATCTGTGCCTCCTCCCCCTCTTTTTCTCCCAGTGTTTTGAACAGAGCACTCAGGGAAAGGAGGGAGAAAAGAAAAGATTGCCTGACGCTTGTTCACCTTGGTTTTAGTTCAGCAGCATCAGTGGCCTCAGCAGATCGGGCACCTGTGTCTGCTCGGTGCCGCAAGGCAGCAATATGCATTTTGCGTGCGGCATGAGAACGGCCGCGGTAGTACAGGCACGGCTTAATTTCATATTCGGTGATAGCATTCCTTTGGTGTGAGATAGGAGCTGGGTAGTTCCTGGCTGTATTGAAATCAGCAGCAGTTTTGCCAGAAACTTGAGCAGGCCTTAGATTTTTATCCACAAAAAAATAGTTTTCAGTGTTATTTCATTTCCAGCATTTGTATTGAACTGTAACCTTATGAGCAGGGGGGAACTGTCTTCATTTGCCACTTCATACAGCACCCAGATGGCATAATCAAAGCTCAGTGCTTGTTTGAGGATCTCAGTTGCTGCAGCAATAGAAATAATGGCAATCTAAACGGGACCTGTGTGCTGGTGATTATGGTTTTTCAACTGACCCAAAACCAGTGTACAAGCAATTGTAGTACTGACACTGGGACAGAAATTGAACATGGCAGAAAGCAGCCCAGCTGCTGTCATGAGATAACAAACGGTGCTGCAAGAAGGGAGGGGGCTGATCAGCAGGCTAGAAGTGCAGGTAAGCACGAAGGATATGTTTCTCAGAAACCAGCCTGTAGAAAGCTGGATATCAAGATACAGTCCAAAATAAGAAGCTTCATATACTGTCCTTAGAGACATGAAAAATTTTGAACAGATCCACTTTTCTGAATTGCTTCTTGGCATGGTGTAATCCCAGGCAGGGCAGACACATGCTTTGGAGTGCATAGAAGCATCACAACAGGACAGTTTAAAGATACAAGTCCTATGCAACAAAACATTAATAAAGTAAGCATTTCATGCTAAATTGGAAATGTGCATGAACTAAGAAATAAACAACAGGTTTTATTGTTGATAATTCTGCAAATAAGTTGTGGCAAACAGGTGTGGTAATTTATAGCAGTCAGAGTTCCATTTGCTCTCATGATACCCAATAGTATTCTAAGCTAATGGTAGGTTTAAATTTATAGTTTTTTTCAGAGGTTCTCTGTAGGAGAGACTTGCTGAATGATGCATGCCTACTAATCATGAACAAAATTACATTAAAAGCCTACATTGCAGCATTAACTGTGCACAGTGTTCATTCTGGTTGATAAGCTGTGCAAAGCTTTCTGGCACTCGAGAATGAAAATGTAAAATTAAACTCTAATTGAAGCAATTTAACACAACTGTCAATTTGGAACATGTGCAAAAGAATCAAGATGATAATGAAAAGAAATTGTTTTAGTATTTCAGTTAAAATCTTAATTTAGCAAAACTTAAAATTTTGGTTTAAGCTTTTAAGAAAAACTTGATTGAAATTTTCTTCAATACCTTTGGAGTGAAAGCTTCAGGATAGGAAGGTTTTGGCTAGTTTTAAGGAGAATACCCATTTTTACTATTCTTTTATGATCTGCTAATGAAAAATATTACGAAGAATATCAAAGTACATTAAACCCTGAGAAGAAGATGGTGGCAAAGTCAAAAACTGCCCTGGACTATTTCCTTGTATTCTTTGACGAACAATGTTTGATGTTTACCATTTGTTTTGTAGTAAAATTATGTTTTGTGGCCTCAGGCAGAGAACTGCACCTGAACTATTTTACTATTTCTTCCTCTTTCCTTGGAGTACAAAGGAATTGTTGAGTCACCTGTCTCCTCCAGTGTCAGACTTTCTACATGTGTAAGAGCTTTTCAAAGTAGTATCCTTGAGTAAAATAAGAACGGACTTTTCATAGTATTAGTTTTTTCAAAATAGAGGTTTCCTCTACGACATTATTACATACTTTTTGCTAGTGTTTAACGCCTTCCTGCTTTCTGGGTAAATTTCTGAAGTGATATGTATATTTTTGTAGGGTACATGAGTATATGCTTAAGGTTATACACATTACAAATCATAATCTCACTGAGCAAACAATTTATGCATCTCCTTAGATGTAATTAAAGATAATGGAATTGCTGATATGCTTATAATTAAATACATTCTTGAATATTTTTATGAACTGGGGCTTTTTTACCCCTTAGTATTGGTATGTTAGTTCTGTAAGCAGAATGAAAGAAGGGATTTGCTCTAAATGTCTGATAACCATGGTAAACCTTTTTCCCTGAAGATTGGTGAACAGTATGTACCTGGTTTAGTAGAGATTAAGGATGTTCTTATTGCAAAGTAGAAACCAGGTTTGTTGGGATTTTGTCGTCTTTTGAAGTTTTCTGAAAACATAAAAATTCAAGCTTAATTTGAATGCTGACTTGAAATCAACCAAAAATATATGATGCTTGTGAAATAATTAACTTTTGACGGTTATTTTAAACCAGTGCATTGCTAGTTTACAGTCTGAGCAGTTCAGAAATAGTGCACTGACCATTGAATCGAAGGCAAGCAAATCAAAGACGCTTTTCCTGTCACACATACTTGTGTTAATCCTACTACAAGAGACCAAACAGAGACACAGTAGGTGTTAAGAGTTGTTGAAAAGTTCGACGTGTGCATGCTCTGTAGGATGCAGTGACTCTAGGGTGCACGCACTTTGAAAGGGTGATGTTGCAGCCTTGCAGAAGAGCTCTGTCCCTTTTGGATCTGTTAAAAGGTGCTGTTGTCTTTGGTAGGAGGAAGGCCGTGGAAAGCTGAAAGGGAAAGCCTGGTAGCCAAAGTGTGGGGGGGTCTTGAATACTTTAATTTTAAATGTTCTCCTGCAATTACATTGTAAACAATTCACACTTCATAGAAATCAAAGAAGAAAACCATTTAGGTTATCTTGCCTAATACTCTTGCCAATGCAGGATTGTGTCCTGCTGTATTTTCTCTGTGGTTTTAGACTGTTTTTATCTGACTCTGTGATGATGCGTTTCCTATAAGACTGTTTCACATTCTAATAGATTTTACTGTTAGGAAGCTTTCTGTTGCTCTGTAAACTAAATTTTTCTCTGTTTGAATTCAGACCATTACTGTGACACACATCTCCAGAGACTTAAACTAAGCAATTCCCATTGCTGTCCTTGGCTGTTTACACTGTTCAGTTACCTGTAAGTCTAATAATTGTGTCGTTAAAGAAACAATGCTACTGGATAACATTTTTCACCCAAGGGAGTTGGGGAGGGGGGACACAACACAGCTGAATGTTCATCAACCTGGTCTTTTTCCATTGTAGCTATGTAAAAGTTTGTGATAAAGTTCAACCCAGTGTTTATATCAGCACTTGTGGTTCAGTTGTGTAGTCTGCATTATACGTTTGGTGTAAAGGTAAGTGTGCACAGTCACAGAAATGCAGAAGACATGTACAAAGCTGCTGGCAGGTTTGTGTGGATTTTCACACACTGGACTGTTTAGTATTGAGGCAGATGTTCAAAAAGAATTGTAGCACCTTTGCGATAGCCTGGTAACTTAGAGCTATAAAACTGACTGACGGGTGTGTTTGCTGTTTGGGGAGGTGTACATGGACTCTGCAGAATCTCCGACCTGTAGGAAGAAGTGTAGAAAACGGGTAAAATGAACAATTGGAGCAGAAACAGTCTGTCGTTGCTACTGCAGTCAAAACAGAGGGTGGGAATTGTCTTCTAGCAGATATCCTCAAATCATCAGCATTGCCATCTACTTGTATATAGCACGCAGGGAGACATGGACAGAGAACAAAGTGCAGTTCCCCAACTATGTTACACTCAGCCTGAGCTTCAGGAGAACGGGAAATGATTCTGTGAGGTCTGATGGATCTGTGTGATGGATCTGAAGTGGGGGACACAAGAGTAGGACTCACAACGTTTGTAGTAACCCCCATTAGTGAGTTTTATTTGCCCATACAAGTTGTATGAAAATATGGTTGGCACTGGCCCAGCAGCTCAACTTTTGGAGGTACTTTGTTGTATTATACATCATTACTGTAGCGGATAGAGGTTTTTACAGCCACAGTTCATAGCTACTTTCTAAGAGAACACCCCCAGAGTATTGAGCATGTTTGAAAACACATTTCTGGCTTGCTTTGGCTGTGGATGGCCTTTTATAAATATATACCTCTGCCTAATACTGTCCCTATGTTGCATCCCCTTGTTAGAGAGGGGAGAGGTGGTGGTTGTAGAGTCAGAGAGATCTAGGGGCTGCTAAGAGCCATGGAGATGGAAGCTCAGTGTGGTAGTGTCTCCCTACTGCCTCCCTTCTGAGTACTGGCTGAAATGTCCCATCTTAATTAGAAGCTTCCTGGCAGCTGTGGATAACCTTCAAGGTTGCAGTACCTCTTTTTTATTACCCTTGGCTCTCCACTCTGTTATAAACAGCATGTCTCACTACAAAATGAAAAGCTTTGTCTTCCAAAATTAAACTTATAAAAAGTTTATGCTCCATATTCTGAAATGTCTTTGGCTGAACCTTTTGCTTTCCTTTTTGCTCCATGTTTATCCGACACCGTGGAATTGTTGTGCTTGGTTTAGATATTTGACTTTGCAGGAGCAGGTTTATATGCAGACTTTACTTACGTTATCTTTAGATGGAAAAACGTTCAGAAATCTTCTCGCAACTGATCTGTAAGTAGAGAACACTGGCATTGCTGCAATGTACTATATCTGAGGCTAAAGAGCTTCACTGCTATCAGCTCTAGTGTTTGTGTGAGAAGAAGGTTGAATCAGCATTGCAATTAGATGTAGTCTTTACAGTGAGTGAACTGTGGAACTTGCCTTTTCAAGGTGACATTTATGATAGTGATCTCTGAAAGCACTGCTATAGTTAAGCATCTGTAAATACTTTTATTATAAACCCTGATTTTCATAGCTTTATATCTTGACCATAGAAATTTGCCCTCAGCAAGAACTTTGCGCACACAGTCTGCTGTCAACAGAGGAGTCTTAAGTTATGTATTTATTATCATCTTCTCCTTCTTAAATCTAATTCATTTTAATTAGAGATGGGCTTGCACTGCAAAAATCAGATCCAAATCTTAAACTCTTCTCCCCCAGGTTTAGAGGATGTATAGACTTGACACTTATTTTTGGGCCAACCTTTTGTTTAAATTGAGCTGGCAACAGTTAAGCAGTGGAGATAGTGTCAGATCATTCCTACAATCCTATGACTCAAATTTCCTTTTACTATTTTCTTTCAAAGAACAAAATTTTTGTAGGCACTATCCTTCCTTCAATTTAGAATGATGTCTTCAGAAATCCTCCATTTATTTTTGAACATAGTATTTTGGAAAATATTCAAATGGCTTCTAGGTTTTACTCCATTTGGGAGAGAATAAAAAGTGAGAAGGCTGATGTCACACTGGTTTGGCTTCCTGGAAGAACACTAATCTGTACCGATCAGGTTAATAGCTCCCTAACTCCTAGGTCTGGGTAATGGTTTTTAGCTCCAGGTATCTCAAGTAAACTCCTGAGAGCAAAAGCTTTTCCAGGGCAGAGGAGCAATCCAGCAAAATGTGCCTTAGAAAACTAGTCCTGAAGCCGCCCCCATCACTTGTGCTTGTTTCTCTGGCTGTTACAATCTCTAAGTCTCTGCCTTTATTCCAGATTACTTTTGAAATGGAGATAGTGTAAAGAAAGAAATTTTTACTTAGATTGTGCTGGTGATAAAGTCTGTATTTGTGCACTTGTTCCTGCCAGTTTCCTGTCAGCACAAATACTGCCAGGACTTTGTATGGAACAAAGACAGATGAAAATTACTAATATCCCATGTATTGAATAGGTCTCTCCTTACATCTTCTATTAGTGCATAATTGCTTAATTAGTGTATAAAGGGCAGCCTTCCATAAATGTCCAGCCCTGCTTTTAGGTCATCGCAGTTGGCACCTGTGGTATGTGACTGGGATGTCGCACAACTGTGTTTTGATGTGGCCAAACACTTCAGAGAAGAAATCTGAAAGAAATTAAGAAATTTTCCATCACGATTCAGGTTAAAGCAGAGATTACAAGTGCATACGGAGCCAAGAGCCTTGTAAATATTTTGGGCTTGTGTTATTGTTTTATTCCTGAAGGGTTTTAGATTCGTTTTGCAAAATTAAGTGATTGCTTACTCTGATAATCAGTGGTTACCCTCAAAGTAACATTCCAAACCTATTCACTCATGCATAACACCAGCACAGGGTATTTTGTTCTATGTTCTCTTTAACACGTACTTGGTCTGTTCATCCTAAATGTATCAGGGTGATCAACGCATCACATGAGAAAATACTTGAGGGGCATGTGGCTCTTACACTGGGAATACACCACGTTACCAGCAAAAGCAGGAACTGCTGGGACCGTGCAGGATGGCACCATGGTGAGGGAGTTGCAGAGATTCCCCCAGAGGAGAGGTTGTTCCCTGTTTGTGAGCTTATCTCAAAGCTTTTCGTTGTGATGGCTCTCCCCAGTAAGTGATAGCTCATGTGATTCTTGATCACATGAAAATTTCAGGGTATGGTTCACAAGGTCAGGAAGACCTACTGCTTTGAAACTTAGACACTTAAGTGCAGTTTAGGGCCATCAATGGAGCTGCAAGGATTGCATTATTGTTTGTATGTCTTTCTACTACCATGTATTATCCATCTGGCAGTGGGTCATCCAAAGCATTGTTTAAATGTACTTTCAGTTGATAACTAAAAAAATATCAGAAAACATGTAATAGCTATATTAAGGGAAACTAAACCTTTATTATATCATGCTGACAAAATCCAGACCAATTCATTTAAAGCAGGGGAGCTAACCCAGGTTTAAATCAACCTGACAAAAAAAAATGACTTTGGCCCTATGTGTACAGGGAGGGCTCAGCAGATCTCTAATACTGTGTTTGCAAAAAACACTCATAACTTAAAATGATCGGTTGTAAAACGTGTTATTTTGGGATCATTAGGTAGTTTGAAAGTGGTTGATGACTTATTATTCTAGCCCTCGCTTCAACAATATGTGTTCAAGTTTATTAGTGACATTTTGTTTGTGCTGTGTTCTGCTCCACTTACGTCCTTAGCCATGCTGTATTTTCGTGAATGTTGCAAGCAGCTTTTCTGCCGTGGCTGTAAATCCTTCTTTCCTTGACATTTTTGGTAGCAATAGCCAAGAGGCATACAACAATAGCAATCAGTTTGTTCATTTGTTTGAGTTTGTGCATCTGCCTTAGTTGGTTCACCAGGTGTGTTTGAGGGGTGTCTAGCTGAGGTTACAGAGAGGACTGAGAATTCCTTCAGCTGTACACAAGTACTTGGGGTTGGCTATTGGAGAGAAAAGGTTTGGCAGCAAGTTCATTGGCTCCTGAGTTATGGAGATATGCTCTGTCAACACTGTGTCCAGCGCTCTGCTGAAGCTAAAAAGTACTTCTAGGGGATGCACTCAGAGCTCACAGCGAGCTTTTTTCTTTTGGTGTACTGCTACTTGTTGGGACACAAATCAAGCTTATCATCAGTGTAGTAGGCACAGCTCTGTTAAAGTCAACAGCTTTAAGTAAATTTAGGTCAAGATCTGGATCATTAGCTTTCCTGTCAAACCACCAGCCTCCTCATTGTGTACTGTGTGCTCTTCTAGGGCTGTAGTGGAATTCCCACTACATGTCTAATCATACAGTTGTTTTTTTGTTTGTTTTTTACACGATAAAAAATGTATAAAAACAAGTAACTAAAAGAATAAATAACTAGCTTAGAAAAATGCTACCTTTAACTGATGTATTTCATATGTTGCTTGCGCACAAAGGAATCAAAGTCTTTGGTACAAGAGGGCAGACAGGAGAAAATAGTTCTAGTGATCATCCAAGAGAGCAATCCATATGACAAAGGAAACATAGGAACAGCAAACAGCTTTGCCTGGCCTTTGTATCAAATGCTAATTTTGATGTGATCACGGTAAAATATTGCATGCAGTACCTGTATGCTTGAAATCTGTGCCTTTCTTTAAAGGTGACAGTTGAATCAGATATATACACTAAATAATGTAAACAATGTCTGTGTGATCAAAGAGGACTGGCCTTGAATTTCTAATACTGGGCTAATGTTAAGGGTGGTTTTCTAGTGCCTGTATTACCTGTTCTCGTCACTCATCTTGTTTTAACAGAATGTGTATTGCTCGATTTATTTAGGATTACTCACCACCCTGACTATAATAACATGTATTTTTCTTTCTAGTTTCAAAAATTAATATCAGGTGCATTTGGATTTGTATGCCTTATTTATATGTACATATCTACTGGTTTAGTTCAATTTCCCTTTGTGCAAAGAATCAACAGTTTTGCATTTGTAGGGACAGTCTAAAAGCCTAATGCTAAATGGTAGGGTTAGCCAAAAAAATAAAAAGAGGCACCTTGGAGCTGTGGTGCATTAAATAGTTCAAAAGACACATCGCTTTACAGTATTTTATTATAAATGAACAATAACAGAGCTGAGTATGGATAGCATTCAGTATCTTATCAACTAATTTTTCTTAAACCTCGTTGGATAGCAAAAGCTTATGTTAAAATATTTGCCCTTTTTCTCTTTTTTTTTCCTCCCCACCACCACCAAGCAGCAATGCAACACAAATTTATTCCTTTGAATGTTTCCTTATTATAATATGCCCTAAAATAAATGTTAAGAGACTGTATTTTGGTGATTAAAATTAATAATAAGTTGCACTTCAGTGTAAAGCATCTTCATTACCAAGATATCCATGCTTTTATCAAATAGAGCTGTTTACCAGCTCTCTCTAGAATGACTTTTACATTGCTAACATGGAGTGAATGTTGACTTTAAGCATCATAGAGAAAAGAAAAAGAGAAACACACTGGAAATTTGTGTCTTTAAGTGCAACTTCATTGTGAAGAACAGCTTCTTAGGCTGTGTTCCTCCAATATGCTGCCAGAGAAGTCAGTGAATTTTAAAGCCACTGTGAGTCTGACGTTAGCAGTACAGGGCCTGCGTTTTACACAAAGGAAAAAAGATCTGTATTGTATGTTCAGTGTACCTCCTCCAGATTGTAACTAGATATAGTTTGTGTTGTTTTTGCTTCTCAGACAGCTGTTCTTGATGTACAGCCAAACAGTGCAATCTCATGTTGCTTGCCGGTTGGACAGAGAGGGGACTTATATTAAGCAATGTTCACTTCACTCACCCAAACACATTTTTGGCAGTAGCTTGTTTTACTGTACCTGAAAGTCGTAAATACAATTTATCTGGTATTTAATTATTTATTTGGGAACACAAGTTCGTGATGGTGACCAGCAAAACAGACTTGAATGGCGGGTGCCTTTTAGGTTTGTTGCCAGCTCCCTCTGTGTTTTGGTGTTCTGCATATAGCCCCTGTTTCCTGTTCAGTGACAACTGCTAAATCGTATATTCAGTGGTGGGAGTGATGATGGTGCACTGTTCATCTCTATCCTATCAAGGTGATTTCCCTTGCTGCTTGGATGCATGTTAAAAATCCTGGGAAGAATGCACAAATGAGCTTTTCAGAACAATAACTTAAATGACACAAATTTCTTCAGCTTCTCCCAGTGGAAGACCTTAAAAATAATTACAATTTATTTTATTTCTCATAGCCATGAATTTACATTCAACCAAGCACAGAAATTGCCCTCTGATATTTTTTCTTTGCGTACAAGATATGCCAACTAAATGCTACTGGGAGTATTTTTATCCCCAAGGTCTATATTAATCTGTTCTTGCTGAAAGGCGTATTTCTGAAATATTTATCATAAACCTGCAATGCTGTTGTCACATTGTTCCTTTCCTGGAATGATCATTTCTGGGACTTCTGCCAGCATTGTTTCTTCTATTCAAATAGGAAATGTGCTAAGAAGTGTCTGGTGCTCTGACGAATAGCATGACACTTGTTCATCAACCTGACTTCAGTGATTCATAACCCAAACATACAATGCCAGGCAAAATAGGAGTAGCCAGTGTGTGGCCTATTAGATTTACTGACATTATATTTGCAAGTATAATTGTATCTTTACATAAGAAGGGTGGAAAGTTTTATCTTTTTAAACAGGAATCAGATCTTTGAAATACTAAGTTTGTGTTACTTAGTAAGTTCCACAAATAATTAGGTAAAACTTGAAGGAGTCTGAGGCTTTGATTTATAGCTTTAATCAGAAAATATTATAGCATTATTTCTACTGCTGGGTTTGTGCGACTGAGTGAGAAATACCTGTACATATTGACAGGGGGTCTTGAATCTCTTGAACACTATTTCCTTCTGAAAGTATTTAAACCGTAATAAGTGTTTCAAGACTGGATTATTATCTGGTCAAGTTATATCTTGGACTTGCAAACATCACTTATGAACTTCTTGGAGTAAAGTTGGACAGCTATTCTGAAATTGTCAGCTTTGGGTTTTTCTTAATATGTGCTGTAATCTACCTGCAACAGAGCTGATGGGCTGTCTTGAGAAACAGTGATACCTTCTGTGTATCAAATATATATATATATATAAAACTTCATTTGAGTACAATAGTCAAGTTAAAATTGCATAAAGATGCTTCTAAGGGTAACTAAGTCTTAAATACATCAGCATGCAACATAAATAATAGGAAAAATTAATAAAAATTATTTTGGCCTTTAGGTCATGGGACCATTGAAGATTTTTATGATCAAGGTGAAGTTACTTCTTCAGAGACCTAGGATACTTCTCGATAAGGCTACCATATTCCAAATACTCAAAGCAGGCACAAAATATGTGTACTGGGGGAGAGGTGATGCTTTTCTTGGAGCATGAAGCTCCAAGCCAGTGCATTTGTACCAACTCTCTTGTGGTCTTTATCAAGACCTCCTCCATCACAGAACTCCAGTCCTGTCTTGCCCTGCCCTTGTACAACCCTAGAACTGTACCCTTTCCTTTCACCCCTCTTAGCACAAAGTAATTTATTTATTCTCTCATTTCTTATCAAATCATGCTGGCATCTCAGATCTGTGTCAGACCCCAAGGCTAATTACTAATCTGCCTAAGTTGCAGCTTTTGAAACAGGTCCTCTGGCCTAGGGTTCTCCTGTCCAAGGCTTCTCACAAAAGTTGGTTGCTGTTAGGATACTCCTTCAGAGTATCCTTTATCCCTGTCTGGGCCTCTTCAACTAAATAAAAATCCCCTTGATTTCTCTATATCTCATCAGCTGCAAGCATAGATAATGGGTAATATATATGGGTTACTTCTTAGTTGAAGCTGGCTGATTAAAATTCATTATATAATGAAAAAGTATGAAAATGGCGTCACTGGGCTCCCTAACAGTTTGATTTCTAAATGAAAATATATGCTGTCAACCTTGCAAACTTACCCAGGAATCTGAAAGTCAAGCGTTGCTTTTTGCCTCCTGTGTCACTGCTAGTGATAAGAAATAAATCATCCCTGAGACCTTATTTTGATGCACCACAATACAATTTCAGACAGACTTCAATAATATGGATGTTAATCGTGGTAAATAAACTGTGGTATTAACTCTAACAGTAATAATTATCACTTATTATATTTGTTAGGTTATAGAATCAGCAGAAGGTCTTTATCATCACTTTAAGGAATATAAGAATACACCCCCTTTGCAACAATCCTTTGTGTTTTGGTTTTGGAGTTAGTATTTTGGTTTGGGTTTTGCCCAGCTTTCTCCCGAACTCTTTACTTGGTGGGTATTGCTGCCTGGTAAGGCTACAGGTAAAGCTCAGTCATAAGCTATTGTTAAATCTAAGGGCTAGCATTTTCCAAGAAAAACATTGTAAATTTTATGTTAAAAGGGAAATGTTATTAGACACAGAGTTAATTGAATTGGATTAGCTATGCATCAGCTCTTCAGGCTGAGAGATTCGCTTTCCTGCATGTTGCCTGGGCAGAGATAAACCAGAGAGGTCTGACTGATTCCAGTCTTCCATAAACAGCTATGCATCTTTGTATCAACAGCAGCAAACTAAGATGTAGATGTACATGCAACTGGTGAAGCTGATTTTGGCAGGCTTACCTGTATTTCACTTATAGGGTTATCTGCTTTCACCAGCACTTGTCAATTTTTAACATGGTTGGTAGCTTAACTGAAATCACAATTAGCTATTGGCGTGCATATTGTTGTTACTCTGTTAAGCCTTTGTTTCGCTTATAATTTAGGATAAACCAATTTCCCTGCTTGTCTAATTGTATATTAAACATTGGGGATTATATTTGTTCTAAAACTTAAGTCTCTTTTAATGTTCAGCTTAAGAAAATCAGTTTGGCCTTTTGGTTGTGTTGCCAGCTGTATTTCCTGATCAGTAGCACAAATTTTGATCATAGCTTGCATGACTATATGAAAACACTTGGAGACTTCCAGGGTTTAACATGCTAGTGGACTCTTATGAAATTAACTATAGAAATTAAAACACATTTTTCTGACTCACTGCATTATCTGCCTGTTCAAAAAGAAAAAAACTTTCAGAGTAAATACTTCGATTTATTTAGCCCCTCTTTCCCAGCTTCGTGCTAAGCAATTCAATGGGAAACACGTATTTTTATCTTCAAATTTGTTGAAGTTGTCATTCTATTTAGAGTCAGACAAGCCTGAGGTCTAATGTTACATGAATTTGGTCAATCTGACCCTGAATTCTTGACTGTAAACACCATAAATCTTCCCTGCAATAATTAGTTTCACATTGTAAAGGCCATGCTGTGAAGGGTAATCCCTCATGCAACAAGTTAAGTTTCTAATTTGTTTTCCATAGCACAGTGAATTCCAAAAGCTTTCACCATGTTTCTAGCGAGTCATTTATCAGCTTCATAATAAAGCACAGAAGGGACATCACCGATCATCTGCAACAGAAACAAAGTTGTGTATTTCCTGATAGCAAGAATAGACAGTAGTGCCCTAGTAATGCAGGCTTTAACCTGATTGTTTGCTTTCATCATTCATTTTAGTTTATAAAATTTGAAATTTATAAGTCTTCCTGGCGGGTAATTACAATTTGTAAGCTGAGCCCAGAAATTGAGTTTCCTATTCATTTTCATACAGAAAGTATATCAGACAGCCCTAGTAATATGCCAGTCCCGTACTTCTCAATGGAAATACTATTTTGTTGTATTGTGAAAGGCTTTACTATTACAGGGAAACATAACCCCATGACTCAGCTAATACCAAAGTACAGAAGGTGCTGTCTTTTCATTCTCTCATGTAATTTTTTCAGAATTGGTCTGTTATATTTCTTCCTAGTCTAGAGTATAGAATTTTGCAGATCTATGCTTTATAGGGCAATAAAATATTTAGTATAATTCAATTTCAAGTAGGTTTAAGTAATTGGTTTGACAGCAGTAGAATATATCTATAGAATAGAGACCTGAACTCCAGCTTTTAAATCATTGCTAAACTCAGTAGTATTTGAACCTGGTGATAAATCCCATCTTGATTACAGTGAGACTTTTTTTCCCATGTTCCTTTTTTTTTTTTTTTCTTTTAGGGCAGGTTTGGGGTCATGCAGTTGATTTAGAGGGAAAATGAATCAGATATTTTCATATAAATCAGATAAAATCAGATAAATGTTGTTTTGCTTCTGTGGTGACACAAGTCATTTCAGCCAAATAGACAAAAAGTCTCTGAAAGACAGCATCAATCATGATATATAGATGTTTTTAGGACAGTTTGGTTGGGTCAAAAAAATCTGTATTTCTGCTTCAGCACATGTGAATCAAGAATTCCAGACTGTAGTCCTATTTTGTCACTCTTGGAGTTTAGCTTGACATTCAGCAGCATGTCAGAAGTGTTTGTAGAAGAATTCAGTGAATGCCAGCCATGAACACAACCATGTAGATCATCTCTGCCGTGAGTAGTGACTTGTTTTCTGTTCTGAGTTTCATTTGGGACTGTCGCTGAACACAGGCCTTGGTACCAGATGCTGTGCTTAAAAAATATACTGTCCTGATGTAACTGGTCTTGGGGATTATTAAAGCTTTAACTGTGTTGTTAAGGTTATTCTTAACCCAGCTTCTCCCTTCTGTGCACTTTTCAAATTGTGTAACTAAAACATATATCATGAAACAGTAAAAGAGAAAAAAACAAGCAAGCAGAAGACCAGCAGGCAAGTTGGATAAGGCAAAGCATCCATAGACAGCGTCCTTGAAAAAATGCTTCATGGATTTTAGAGGAGAACCTGTGAGCAGGCTGTTCTGTAGGTACGGCAAATGCTGAATATCTACAAGTCCTACTGACTTGTGTTGGAAGTCTGGACTAGATCCCAGGTGTCTCAATTTCTGCCTCTGCAAGTAAGGGTTGTTCACCAAAAATTGTAGTGAAATGTTGTGTTCAGTGTTGCAAAGGTAAATAGTGAAATGAATTTCCTTGGATGAATATAAAACCTTTGCCTCAAGCAGAAGGCCTTCCCTTCTGTAATTTCCTGCCTCAGTAGTTAAGTGTGAGCAAGTCTGGTGAGTTCGTGCATGGTCAAGGATTGCTCACCCCTGTGTCCTGTCCACTGCAAGTGTTTTGTAGGGTGGACCAGTATAACTGGTAACTGTTGAACCCCTAATATCTGAGATAATAGGACCTAAAATGTTCTGGTCAACTCAGAAGTAGGGAGCGCTGTACATTTATTTGACTATACAGTGACTTTATTTCTATTGATGTTCATTAATTTAGAGTGAGTATTGGCCATGCTGAACTTTAAGCAGTTTCTTTAGAGCTTTTCTGATGACTCTGCATTATTCATAAGTGTCAGATAAGGTTATTAGCTTAGGCAAAGACCTATTGATCACATCCTTATAAGAGCTGTTACACCAATTTGCCATCTCCCATTCATCCATCCTTGAGGATGGTGCTCAACACTTTGCACATCTTCAAATTCCTTCCTCAGTAGTCAGAAGGCCTGGAGATGTTGTCTCTTAATACCTGCATATACATTCTTCTTCAGAAGCTTTGAAATTTGGGGCTGTATTATTTGAAAATCTACCTAAATCCTTTTGAAACACGTTCCATGTTGAAAAGCCCTGAATAACCTGTTCCACTGATTTACTCTGCGACTGAGACTTCTGTACTAAGGGCTCTTTAGAAACTTGGTGAGGACTTCCCAGAGAAGAAACATCTCTTTTCCTCCTGGTGATGATGACAATCCCCTACTGTTTGCAGAATGTCATTTAAATTACTTAGAGGCTTTTGGCATGCTCAGGGATGACTGTTCATGAAGATTGGCTTCAGCTATAGATTTGGGAAAATTTTCACAGAGAAGTTCAATCGTTAGAACTAGCCAGCAATTTGTTGTGAATTTCTGAGAGGGGAGAGCTGTCAAAAAGTAATCTGGCTCATCTTCAAAAAAGCTTTTACAACACACTCTATTTTGATTTATGGCTCAATTCAAGGAAAAAAAATGAGAAAAAAGATCTGAGATGGTTAAAATGGTCCTGTCGACATTTTTAAAATAAAAACATCTTTCATGTTGAGGCAGCGCTTTGTAATGAAGTACAAGCTAACCTATCTTGGAATTCGAAAACCAACTTTTCAAGTGCTTTGATTGACCAAAACTGGATCATTGTTCCATTTTTATTTGAAAATCCTCTTTTGATTTTTTTTAATTTTTTTTCTGTCTTCTGGGATGGGAACAATTTCAGAAATCATATATGTTTTCACAGAACAAAGACTTTTTTTCACTCAGCTCATGAAAGTCTTCACTAGCTGAGGATCTGCCCCTTACAGTTTGTTAGCCCCTTGAAGTGTTAACCTGATATTCTGTTGAAGTGTGGGTTAGCTGTATCACTTTCAAAGGAAGCAGAGATGTAGGGTCACATTCTGATGTTCCTACTCACACTGAAGTAGCGCCTTGTGCTGCCTGGAAGTCACGCTGATTTCAAAGAAACTGTTTATGGAAGAAAGTCTTAGTCAGCATGAATAAAAACTCTGAAATTTTAAAAACTGGTTAAAATCCTTACGTGCAAATGGTGCGTACCATATGTTTGGACAAGATGCAGAATTCATTGATATTATGCTGCTTTATTTTAAAATCAAAAGTCTCAAGGAAACGTTTTTCTCTCCAATCCCTGCTCAGCCACATGTGTTTGTTTTTTGTTTTTTTTAGTGTTACTTGGCAAAAGAACAAATCTTCCATTTGAAAGGTTTAGTTTACGTGGAGTTTAACATTATACTGACTTTCACATCGCATTGCATATAGGAGCTAAGCATTTTTTGGCTTCAGTGACAAATGCACGTATTCTAACACTTTACAGGATGTTTTCAAAAAGCTTCTGAGTTACAGCAGTTCTGTTTCAGTTGTGCCTTTACTGAGAGATTGGTCCCTTAGAGAGAAGTAGTCCTCTAAAGAGAGGGCAGCAGGCGAGGTGAAGGTTTATCACTGGTAATTTTGTGTAGATTTTACATTCTACTGATTGCTAAAAGCCAGCAGGCTTCTCATTTGAGAAAAGCTGGTATAATTGAAATTTTGGGAAAATTTGTGATAATATTTTGGATATTGAGCTTTTTATGCATTGATATATTTTGGATTCTTAAATTCAGCTTGACTGTGATTTGTTAAAATCATGTACAGAGCCTGAGTTTGGAGTATGACTTAGTTCGTCTTATGTTACAATTATAATTTTTTTGGAAACATAGCTGGAACAATTGAATATGCTGTTGTACATCAGCTGTTTATAATCAAAGGAACATGTTTAAAGGAGTTACAGGACCTTTATAAACTATGCGTGCAAATTACTTTTGGAATTGCTTTATTACATTCAGTTGTGACTGCCATTGCTTTGGATAACTGTTCAAATCCATTGTTATGAATTAATTACAACCATAATATAGCCTTTTGATACATTTAACTTCACTTACATCAGCTAATCAAAGGCGCATGCAAGCTACACTGCCACAGAATGTGAAATAATTAATTTTTAATGTTCTGTATTTCTCTAGTGAGTGTTTTCCTAAAAATAGAATGCAGGCTGTTTAAAAATGGAAGGGGTTTGATTGGACAGAAAATGTACTGGTGTGCTTTTTGCAACAAGAACAACTAGTGAAATATTTGAAATAAATTGGCAAGGATGTGAACTTCTGGTCCATGCTCTTTAGCTCCCTTGGGAGTGTTCTGTTCATTTGTTAATACACACAACACATCGTTTGTATGGAGGATGCCAATTCCTGCTGTGTTTCTCTGCTTTTCTTTCATTTGCATGTAAACATGCAGTACTCAAGTTCTACAAATTCAACTGCTGTGATCCATGGGAAAACTTGCTGCATTTGCATGCATAAATATGCAGGGCTTCTAACAGGAAAGATTCATATTAAAATATGCGCATGCCTACATTTATTTTCACTCACTTAATGGAAGTATCTAATACATAAAATATCCAGGGTGAATGTAGCATGCATGTCTTGCACGTCTGATGTTTATGCCTGAGCATGGAGGAATCAACCAGTAACCATGTTCTGTAAATAACAGCTAGAAAAACACAGTCAAAAGTGAATGGACTTGCAGAGTTAACTGTTAGTAAAAGCACAAGTGGAAGTCAGGTAGCTATAAATGAATTGAGGCTGGAAAAGGGAGGAAAAATGTGACTACAGGAAAATAAGATTCAGGTGCTGCCCTTCTATACGACTTTGAACAAGAGGAATGGTTGCTTAAATAATAGAAATGCAGATAATCCTTCCCTCTAGTGTTCATTTTATCAGACTCAAGGACACCTAACCATCTGTAGCACCTGTGGTTCCCCAACAAATTTAAGTGGAGTTAGAGAAACCAAGGTGAATCTTTCTGCCAATAACCTGTGGTGGTATTAGCATTCCTTAAATCAAAGTAACAAAGATAGGAACAAATGTATAAACAAATATTTTTTACTGTTTTTAAATATACCCATCTTTCTTATGCTTACCATTCCCTCGCAGAGTTGTAGACCTAACTCCAGACACCACAGTAGAAGTCTAAAAGAAATAGTTGCTTTATTTTCCAGTGCAAAGTACACCAAAACCGTATCTGATTCCTGCCTTTCTATTAATCTTTGTCTGATATTAATCCCAGTGTTGAGGTTGCCACAAGCTAATGAAAAATGATTATGGAGTCACTACAGGGCTTTCAATATCCTTAAAAACCAAGTCAAGTGTGAAGTAGATGAATATAAACTTAGTTCTTTGAGTGTAAGTTTCCCAACTTAAGCTTCTTTTTTTTTTTATCAGAACAGTATTTAAAAGCCACAGTATTTAAAAACCACTTTTTAAATAACTTAATTCCAAAATTTTACAGTGCATTTAGAATTTTTCTGTTGTAGATCGCTTCATGGTGAGCTTTGTCCTAGATTGTCTTTCTTTATGTTCTTTCTCTTCTCCAATTTAACCATCAGGTTATGAAATTGTGGTATTTCTTTGTCCTTAGCTATGTATCCTAAATATTATGCTTTGACATGTAGGCAACAGGTTCAGATGATGTATGGAAACAAGTTGGTCAGTTCAAGCTTTGAAAAGGAAAAAGAAAAAAGAACAATATAGGAAAGCAAAATATATTTCATTTCAGCAGTCTCCCAGTGAATGCCACCCAGGTTTAAAGAACTGCCTTGCTTATGAAAGCAAAGGCAAAGCAGAATCAAACAATGGTTCAATTTCATGCCTCATTTCAGTCATTTCAGACATCATTAAACATATTTGGTTTCACCTCATCTTCATCAAGGTCCCAAAAAAGAGACAGGAGCCCTGATTAATGTATATTGCAGTAAAAGAGGAAGAGGGAAACTTCATAAATCATTTTTTTCTGATTTCTTTGCTTCTTTGCCTGACATTGTTCACTTGTTTTTAATTCTTTCTTTACATTTTTTCCTCTTGCTGTTGTAGAGGGCATAGCAAAGTTAAAACCCAGGCAAAAATCAGCTACGCCTTACAGAACTGCCCATCGTTCATTCTTGTGTGGATTACTCTTCTCTAGAGAATTTCCATACTGCCTGACCAACATCTCGGTATTATTTCTGTTTAATTCCTTTACAAAAGGGTCGAAGACCCAAGGCTCAACCTGAGAACCCAGTAAACTTGTTTACTTTATTCACCATTACAGAAAAAAAAAAAAATTAGCACCCTGCTTTATGAGCTCTTTACTGTTCTTCCCATGTATGTGTTTATAGCAAGTGGCCAAAGAGATGAAAATATGTTTATGACACCCTGGTACTGGTGAACTCTTCGGGAAATGTCTGCTGGCTATGATAGAGATTGAATTTTCACTCCCTAGATATTGGATGTGAGAAAGGCGCCGTTCTTGCTTCAGGAAGATTCAGCTGCAGAATGAAGCTCCTCCATCACCGTATGAGACCAGACTTGTGGTCCCCAGGGTGCGGTGTCCTTTCTCAGGAGGTGGCTGGCATTGTGACAGCAGCTGCTTTAGGGGCTTGTGAACATTTTTGCAGTAGTCAGTTGTATGTCTAAAGAAAATTGGTAACACAGAGGAAGAGAAGAGCGAAAGCTTCACTGGCTGAAGCCTTGCTCATGGCTGCGGGATGTTGGTGTCACATGAGCACCAGCAGTCAGCTTTCTCTCTGCTCAGTGACTTCCAGCGGTGCTTAGAGATGCCTTCTCATCGAGCGAGCAGAGGGGGTCAGGGGCCTGCTGCAGCTCTCCCCAGGGCAGGCAGGAGAAGGAGAGGTTGCAAACGCTCTGCTTCTGTGCCTGGAGCCTCTCAGCTGCCAAGGGGCCTGCGCAGGGGGTTTATTGTACCTGCAGGAGTAATAAAGTCTTGGTACCAAATACAGGCTGTGTAAACTACTCTGAAGCATCAAAAAGGCAGTGCCCCCAAAGAGTAGGAGCTTTGTAGTTGGAAAGGGCTTATTTCCTGAGTCACTGGATGTAAAACTTGAGAATTTGGGGTTGTCTTCCTGTAGTTTTCATTTAGTTTGATGTTCGTTTCCCCTCTCCTTTTCTCTCTCCTGGCTCAGCTCATATGATGTTTTTTTCCTCCTGCTGAACACTGTCTCCCTTTCCTGCACCCTTTTTTCTGCCGTTTATGATTCTTGGTTGGTCCCATTGCTCGGTCCCATTGCTCATTGTGCTGGATGGCAGGCTGCCTCAGAACTTTGTATGTCGCAGTGCTCTGGAGATTTGAAATCTGTCATGCCTGCTGCAAAGGGGGCCAGTGCCTCTGGCATGTAGAAAAATGAAATGCTAACCTAGGGGAAGTTTGGGTCTCTGGTATTTAAAGGTGATAGCTGAATCATTATTACCTTTACCTGCAGGTTGGGTTTTTTTCCCAATAAAATGCTTTGACATAGTGGTTTTGTGGGTGTTGAATTTTGAAACCTCTGGAGAAACTTTAAGCTAGTTACGTGACAGCAAACTGTTGAACTGAATTGTGCTTTTGTTTACACAAGATCCAGAGGAGTGAGACAAGGACTTCTCTAAGGGACGCTGTATCTAATATCAAAAACGTAAGCTAACCTCGATGATTTACATAAATGCTACAATATGCAATATAAATGAAAGCTAGCATTTTGTATTTTAAGTGCAACCTCTTGGCTGTATCATGTGGAGATTTGAAGCAAGTCTTGCAAAAAATTCTTCAACTCAGCAAGCTCACTCTTAAGCTAACGGCTAATACAGTGCAGAGATCAAAAGGGTTGGTTGAGTTTTTTTTGGAACCTGCACATTGAGATAAGATCTACATGAGACCAAGCTGAATATTTTTCATGTTACATCTGTGGTTTACCAGAAGTGACAGTATCACATAATTAGTGATGTAACGTTTGAAACATTTGGTAAAGTCTCATGTGGATATAATCTTTATGCCTAGTGGAGCTGTTATATATTTGTATAGACTGTAACGTCTTTTCTGTAATGTCTTTATGGCTCATAATTGATTGGAATGATGTCTATTATAATAATTTTAAGCCTAGGGACAAAACTTAATGGACATAAATGAGCTAATATCTCTTCAATTCTGGTTGATTTTGCAGCAATAAAAAAAGCTAAGATCTATCACCTGCTAAGTCACAGGTCTTATTCAAGTAGTCCATTTCTTAATCTCTTAAAATAGCACTATGTGCTCCTTTATTGGTCGTGATAGGTATAAGTTATAATTATCATGATCTAATATTGTATGATAACTAGAAAAATATGAAGGCTTATGAATAGTGAGATGGAAAATGAATTCATAACACTTTTAATTATTTTTCCTTATTTTAGCCTCATGCTGTAGATAGCCCGTAGCACAGTCTGAAGTGCCTGACTTCATATTAAGAACAGAATTGTTGTGCATGCCTTTCTGGGCAATTTCAGGTGTTTGCCATATGGCAAAGAGTAACAAAAGCAATTTCTCTTCTCAGATATTCTTCCACAAAATAATTCCTTCCTAAGTGGGAAAGACCATTCCTTTCCTAAACTGTCTCTCAAGCTACACCAGGCATGGTAAAAGTGCCTTTCTTCCTTGTACTGCAGAATGCAGGTGCGTTGACTCTTAATTCAGTATGTGCAACAAACCAGAGATTTGGGTTTGGTTTGTTCTGATTTTGTTGTTTTTCTTTATCCACATCTGTATTTTTAGTGGTTGCATGCCTTCCATATTCTCACTTTGGCAATATCCAGTGATCATTAAAAGGATGCAGGAAGTATTTCTTGTTGGTTCTACTTAGGGTAACGTTTTGTTGGTTGTGATACTAGTTTTGCACATCGGTATTAAGTAATAGTGATGGCAAATTTCAGTGCTTTGTCTGAGTGAGTGGAAGCGATGCATCTTTTTTTAGAAAGTGCTCTTCGTGTACTGATCGAAAGCTCTATCTTAGAAGTAAGTAATAGCAATGTTTGTTGTTAGTTATCATCACTCTGCCTAGCAGCAACCACTTACATGGTATTTTACATGCATCTATTAGTGTACTTCCTTCCCCTGATGGCATCAGGAACCTAGGCTTCTTATTTTGATTCCCTTTCAGAACAGCATTGTGATTGTTTCTATCTGTTTGCTTAATACATGAATCTGTTTGTGTGAAATCAAAGAATGGAGCACACTGAATTCTCCCTCAGTTACTCATTACAATAAACATTTAAAATGTTGGAAAAGTAACATCAATAGGGTTGGCTGTCAGAAGTTGGCTGTGGCATGAAACACATGGGAAAATTCCTGAGGTAGTATTTCTGTTTTTTCTTGAGAGCAGACCATGTTCCATGTTGTGTCTTAATTCTGTAAACTGGAAAATGGAAAAACTACATATATATACATATATATATGTACTACACACACACACACACACACATATATATATATAAAATTATATGCTGTTGTTATTATTTTTAAGGTGTTTGCTAAAAGTACTGGCAGGTTCCATGCCCTCATTTTGCTGTATTTTCCCCCCACTTAGCAATGGGGTATGCCATGTACCCTCAATTCTCAGTTATTCTGGGAATAACTCAACAAATTTCAAGAGTTGTTTCCTATACCTGCCACATTTATGCAATAAAAAAAGATGACTGAAGACCCAGTTATGCAAAGACCATGCTTTCTCTAATGCCTCCTTGTTGCAAATTGCTGTTGTCAAACGGCTGTAACGTTCACTACTTTAGCACTTTCTTTTTTAACCAATGTTATGAATTGTGATATTCAGTGGGACTGCTTGTGATAATAAACACCATGACTGTGTATAATAGATGTTTGCATGCTCCAGCCCTTACAGTTTCTTGCATCAGTTAGTGAGGGTATTTTATATGTGCAAGTGTCAGAGGAATTTAAACATACTCTGTGACTAATACTTTATAGCAAGTCTAGATATAATCAGTAAAATATCAGCAGAGTTGTGTGCAAGCAAGTTTAGGTTAAATATGCCTTTTATTTTTAATTTATTGTATTTACATGGATACGGTCCAGTGCATACAAACTCCAAGTTTTGATCCACTGAGATGAATGTGATAAAAATTGAAGGGTTTTGTGTGTTTTTTCTGGTAATTCAGGAGTTCAGAAAGCGTTTTCCATAAGGGTACTTAACCTGTGGAATGATGTCCCCAGAGCAGTAGTTAAAATCAGTGTGTATTTAAAATTGAGCACTATTTAAAAAAAAAAAAAAAGAAGATAATCTATGTAGAACGATGGCTGAGAGGTAGACAAAAGGGTTCGATTAATTTCATTTTTCCCCAGTCATTTTTTCAGCAAGTTGATGCCAATTTCTGTCCGTGCCTTTCTAAAGGTGCCTAGACCACCTCTGTAGGCTGAATCCTTCAGTCCCTGAGAAACTTGCAAAATGTGTAAATGCAGGTTGTTTGAGCTCCTCTGATGTTTCCTGGAGAAAGTTTAGTTAAAGGCCTTTTATTTTCAAAGTTCCCCACAGTCCAGGCTGAACATACTTGTGAGAACACTTGTGAGATCTCCAGGAAGGGAATCCCTATGGACAGTGCACTCCCGCAGCCGAGCAGGGCGTCCCACGAAGAGGCGTGGGCTTACAGAGGGTGGGGAGATGAAATGTTCCTAGGGCTGCCAAATGCCTCTGGATTGTGAAAGAAGCCCTCCCAAGAACAAAGAACTATTCCAAGCCTTACAGATTTTATATTTTGATCTCCATGAAATACATAGGGCTTAAAAAATAAGGTGCCATAAATTCTGAACCTCTTCTGGCACTTTTCTTACCTTGCCCAGGGCATATGAGTACCAGCAAGAAAGCCTGAAGTCACATTGCTCAATGGACTACTGCAAGACAGATGCTTGTATGGTGTGACAATAAACCCCATACAAGAAACCGTATTTAAAAAAAAAAAAAGACATTTTAATACAGTGGGTGAAATGTCTGCAGATCTCCTCTTTGTGGGCTAGGATTTCAAGTCAACAAGTTCTATGCTATTTCAAAAAGAAAATAAATAAGAAGAAAAGGCATAATTAGATAACTTGAAGCCACAACGTGTGATTGTGGGCTAACAAGCTTGGAGAAAGCAGCAGAAAGAGAAGATGGTCTTAGGCTGACACGTCAGCAAGGAAGCATCAGTGTGTTAGCAGAGGGAGATTTGTTTGTACTGGGATGTACAGCAAGTCGCGTTCCCATCCTTTCTAATTAAGCGTGGTAACAGCCAGTTGGTTCTGACTGTGGTTTTCAGCTCTGGTTTGAGTTGTCTTGCGCTTTATGATCTTTCCTCTGTATAAGAAGCAATCAAATATTGTATTTTGAATGGCAGCATAGAGCTGGAGGCTTGGTTTCAATGGTCTTTTGCACCTCTGGGACAGGGCAGCAGTTTGAACACGCAGGATGTTGGCAGTTACATTTTTCATTCTCTTGAAAGTGCCAGAGATGGAGTGTTACTAGGCTTGTCACATTTTCTAGCATGCTGAGTTACATGCGAAGAGCAGATATTTCTAAAGTACTGCATTCATGGTTCATTTGGATGAGCAGGCATTTCTAATTTGGCACCAGTCTAATGAAAAGATGCATTCCATTCCAGATTCCAGCAGCTGCAGACTTCATTGACTCCAAAGATAATGCCTTTAGTTTTGGCTGTGGAACTCAAGTGATACATCAGCTAACTGCTTCTAAATCCAGCAGTTGTTACTCTTAGAGGAGAAATAGCAAAAATAAAATAACTATACTTTAAATTCACCCTTATGTTAGTTTTTGTTTGATTTACTGGTAAATTATAGATATACTTTAGTAGATTAAGAATTTATGGCATGTTTTATACACACACACAAAAAAGAAAGCATTTCTGACAGAAGAGGTAATGCAGAGAACTGAGTTAATATATAAAAATGCTAAGCAGTTTTCCTAGTTGTAGGGGGGAGTCTTGTGCTTTCATTTCTGCCTTTGGATTATGAAGGTGAGAATGAAGGCTAGCAGCTGAGGTGGGAATTTAGTTTTATTAGAGATGAGGGGGTAAAAATAATTTATTTTGTCTACTTCCAGACTGACAGAAGAAGCCTATTCCTGAGATAAACGTCCTTTCCCTAGTTTAAATATAGAGCAGAGGAGTTCCCACTTGGGACAGTTTGACATTTACCTTCTGCTTTTTTTGCCTTTTTTTTTTCTTTGCTTGGTCTCTTCATTTTAACCAGCTTGTGACCTTAAAACTGAGTGTTAAGCTTGAGCAAATTAAGTTGAGGGATAAATCCATCAGACTTTCACTGATGGGTGAAATTTAATCAATTGACATCTAATTTTCAGAGATGTGAACATGACAATAGGACAGAACATCAGGGCCTTATTGCGAATTTCAGTGTGTTGCAGCAGCAAGACTTTGTAATACTCACAAGAAACTGATACCTGTTTTTTAGGAAAGAAATTGCAAGGGCAGGGACTTCAAAAAAAAAAAAATGATATTAATGTGACACTAACTTTTAACAGTTTTTGCAGGTCTGATTTTCTTGTATATTCAGCTTGAACTTTAACACCCCTGTATTTTAACCAAATTGTGTTAATTTCTATTTTTCCCCTTTTTTTCTGACAAAGTTTTCAAGCTTTTAAACAGCATTTCCTGACAACAATAGGAAAAAACCTATCGATTATAAAATTGCAATGCGATGGTATAGGGTCATGTAGTGCAGAGCCCTTTCTTCCCCGAAAGCTATGGACTAAGCGCTGGTGGTGTTGGAAGTAGGAGAAGGGACATATGTGTGACTGGGGTGGTGTACTGAGAACAGGCTGGCCTTTACGCAGAGAAGTGAGAATGGGATCTTTCTTGGCTCTCACGTGCTAACAGGTGTGATAGTAAAACTAATGGAGAAGAATCATCAAAGATCAGAATGAACAATATAAGAAACATCTGGGTTTGAACTGCTGTAGTCAGTTGTTGCAGCAGAGTGACCAGTTTGGGTGTTCAAAGTGTAAAATTTGGGAATATTGCCTAGAGCTGCTCAGGAAATGCACAGGATAGGCAGTGATTTCCAAACTGGAGGAGTCAGTGAGGTAATTTAATTTATTTGTAGATACTGAACAAAAAAAAAATCTGATTATTTTAAGTTGTTTTTCCCTGGCACTTTTAGGATTCATATTTAATTGTCTCTTAAATCAGGTTACTTGGTCTTTTTTAATACAAATCTAAGAATATGGGGATTTGCCTATAAGCACCCAGGTTTGAGATCCATGGCTGAAAAAATATGACTTTTATATTCTTTTTAGAATGATAGATGTTATCTCTTTAGATGTTCCAGGCTTCTGGAATAAATGAGTTTTCAGTAGTAGAATGGGCAGAACGAATATAGACAATTCTTTCTGTTTTTTTTTTTTTATTTTCAGGTTTTGGTTTTCATCTTGGTTTTTGTTTGTTTGTTTTGTTTTGTTTTCAGGTCCTTTGGCTTGGTCACCACTAAGCCACAGTGGCCTAAGGAAGTCTTGAAGTCAAAATTGCCTAACACTGACTTTTTTTCTGAATACTGCCATAAGAAAATCTTGGCAGTTTATTTAGATATTATCTCTTGGAAATTATTCAAGGCCTAAGTTGAGGAGGTAGTTCTGATTTATAATTACGAGGCAGATAATCTAAATTCATCTTTGTTTTTATAGGCATCCATTCAGAGTAAGTGCTCTGGACTGGAAAAAAGTCAAATCATAAACATAAAATCCAGACCCAGATCTCAGGAATGGAGAGCTATAAATGTACTTTTCTAAAATGCAGAAGGGGCAGTTCTCCTAAGAACCACATTAAGCATCTTTGGTAGTGAACAGATTTCATTAAACTGCAAAAGGTGGTGTTTGGTTTTTGTTTAAAAATGCCGTGTAAACCATTACACTGCATCCTTTTTGAGCACAGAGACAACGACTGAAAAATCTGATAGCTTTTTTTTATACCAAGCATGGATCTGACAGCATTTTGAAATTAGCAGAACGGTAGTGGCATTTTGCTCCGCAGAAGTCTATTTTAATTGAATACTTAGATTGAATAAGTAAATACAGGCTTGCACTTGGTGGAAATCCCCCCAGTTAGTCTTTTCTGTTCTGTTTGCTCAGCACTGCATTCCTAACTGCTTTTTGAAAGTATGTAAGTTGTAATGCTATCTAGAAAAAAAAATGTTTTTTTTTTTTTACACTTTATTTACGCAATTCCCCCTTAAATAGTGCTAGTAGTGCTATCATATTTTCCTCAATATTTTCTTGTGTAAGCACTGTTAACCCTTTGGAAGCACTAACACTGTTTTCACATTTAGTAATGAAATATTATATGTGGCTTTTATAACAATTTTATGCTCATTTTTTAGTGTTAGGTTAATACAAAGGCAAAAACTTAAGTACTGATATTGTGGTTCCTCAGGGGAGCATTCACTATTCTTTATCTCATCGCTGAATTCTTTTGTGATTTGAAGTCTTTTAAATATCAAACACTCCCTTTTTTTGGAAGCGGAATGTGAGATCCGAAGATCTGAATTTAAGAAAGGTTGATGTGAATAGTTGCAGCTGAAGTCAATGGAGGCTTGATTCTATCAGCTGTCACATGATGCTAACTGCAGTTGACTGTTCATTTTGGGGAACAAAAATGCAGATACACTGTAAGGTGATACTGGAAAATGCACTGCAAAGACATGCAAGTGGCTCAGCACAGAGGTTTGGTGGATCCTGGTGCTGACTCTGGTAAAATCATCTTGCGTATCTGCACTTGCCCTAGGGTAGATCGGATCGTGGAAATTGAGAGGTATCTTTATTTTGAAAAATCCAGCTTTACACATTTAAAGGTAGGTGATGGTTTTGACTATAAACATGCTGCCTTTCCACTCTTCATCTGCAAAGGGAGGGTGTTGCCATACCAGTTGACTCTCAGAAGTGTTTGGGAGCTAAGTGTATTGATATTTCTATTCACTCATGGAAAGGACCTTGAAGTAATTAATCATTCTGTATTCATCATAGGACTTGGAGAGCGTGAAGCAAAATAGAAGGGGTCACACAATTCATGAGCAGGAGAAAAAGTGCTTGTGGAATGAGTGATCCACTCCAAACTCAGCTTTCCACAGCTGCAACACAAAAGCTGTGAGTGAACATTTAGTTAAAGTCTGGATGATAACGTTAAAGGACAGAAGGCTACTGCCTTTTAGCTTCTGAGTGCATGTCTCAGCAATAAGAGTTCATATAGAATAAAACACCATGCATATATTTCTCCAGCACGTTATTTCATTGTGTACCTGTACCTTTTCAGTTACAAAAAAAAAAAAAAAAAAGTTAATTTCTATTTCAGATAAAATTATTTTAATAGTGGTGCTGTTAGGGCTTTTTCTTCCGCTAATATTTATTATCTACTGAAATTCCTAGTCTTATTAAAGCTTATTTTAGGCAAACCATGGACACATTCACAGCTTTAACCACGTGAGTTGACACAATTAATATAAAATTGCAAGTATTTTTAGGAACACGTATCTGTTATAGCGAACACAAAACGGTGATCCAGTTAGACTAAACACTAGCACTATCATGCTGGTTATATTGCATAGGACGGTATAGGTGACTACAAAAGGTGTCATATGAAAATAATTTTATAGTTTGTGTCTTCATGGGGTTGTGGAAAATGTCAATAAAAGCAATGTGTGGAGTCAAGCACTGCTGGCTTGAGCTTCAGTGATGCACTGAAGTGCATCTGCTTTGCCTCTGATATTCCAGTAAGGGGGCTTTTTCTCAGCATAGGCTTCCAATAACACACAGCTGGGTTGTGGTTTGGGGTTTTGGTCTACTGGGTGCTATAGGACTATCAAAATCCCTTTTCATATGTGGTCTGCTTTGAATTCGAACTTTGGTCTCGAGAGGTAAAATCCTAAAGGTCACTAACCCCATGTACCAGCCAGGCCTCACGTCTTAATATTAAGTCCAAGAGTTACAGATATTTGTGAAAATCTTTCAGTAATAATTATACTCTTTGACAGATTTGTACCTTGCTGAAAATGGGATTTTTAGTATGTGCTGTGATTGATTACCCGGTAGTGAGTCTCTCTAACAAGGTGAACAAATTCTTTATTTTATTACCTGAAGCAAAACAGAATGCCTACGCAAACGTTACTTCAGCTCTTGGCTATATTAATTCCATCTCAGGAAAAACGAATTCCAATTTCTTTTGGTTGTCTCTAGGACCTCATTAAAAGCTGGCTCTTTTATGCACAGTCAGCTTCCAACAATAAATGCCGCCATCAAAGATTGGTTGATTCAGAAAACAAAATATTCCCACGTGTTTTTACCTAGTCTATAAAAGAATTGCATTAAGTGATGATGTAACACTCTACAATATATAATATATAACACTGAACAAGGAACATTAAATTTTAAAGAAGTGTAATAGCTTTCTTTTCTTGAAGCAAAAAAATGAAAGCAGCAATTTAAGAAGCAGTACATATACCAGAAAGCGCCTTGTGTTAATTGTGACAGGAGAGAGAATAGGTTGGGGATAACAGAGATGATCTTCAGTTTTTGCTAGCACTTTTTTGCACGTGGAATTATTTAGGAACAACTACTCTTGAATAACTCCATGTGCCGACACTCTTGTTTCTGTTTAGCTTAACAGACTTTGATGGGCTAAATTAAACAGAAAAAAGGCAACGTTATTCTGGAATAAGAGTGTCTACACATGGAGTTATTCAGGAATAGCTGTTCTTGAGCAGTCATTACTAAATAATTCCATGTGTAGACAGTCCTTTAATCTAGCAAGTTCTTAAGTCATTTCTGAAAACGTGACTTAGTTTCCTGTGGTGTTAAGGGACAATCTAAATATTGTATCAAAAATATTGTTTTTAAAGAACATCTAAGTACCAGTTGGTCTTGGAAATTGTAGGCTAGATAAGAGAATACTTTTTTTCATGTTTTGTGTACAAAACAAAAAAAATGTCCAGCAAAATGGCAGTTTTTCAATGCAAGAACTCAAAGAGACTGTTCTCAACAGTTCTGGAGTATCTTTACTAAGAGAGTGGTTTGAGAGAGATGATTATAGCCTTAATGTTTCTAGCCTACTGGTTCTGCATCAGGTTGTATATATATTTAAAAAAAAAAAAAAGACAAAAATTCTGAGTTTTATCAGTGACAGAATAATGTTGTAAATTATGCTGTTTCCCTTACAGTGAAGACTCTTTTTTTAATAATGAGGGGATTTTTCTGTGTATTTTCCTATATTTTTTCCTGTATTAAGTAGGTACATGGAAATTCATTACAGTCAGAGTTTCAGTCCAGTGAAACTCAGCACTTACATCCTACCTAACTGCAGACTGTGTTTATCCAATTCAGTTGTGTAAGCTACCAGTGCAAATCTTCATAGCTCATAGGACACTGTGTTCAGCTTCTGTATTTGAAGAGTAATGTTATTGCCTTGAAATCTATTACATAAGAAGACTCAGAATTTAAAACACATTTTGAGAAGCCCGCATATTATTTGTTTGTATTCTAGAAAAATGAGCTTCAATAGCCAAATATTCAGAATTTCTCTGTAAAGAGATTTTCTGTAAAGAATGAGAGGTGTGCTGCAGTAATTGGCAACAGGTTAAGATTGCTTAAAAAAAGAATATGGGTCAGTTACTTTTGTAATCACAAATTTAATTATATAGTGTTGTATATTATTATTGATTAAGAGCAGTGAAACAAATATGCTTGATTCAGATGACAGGAATTTATAAGTACCAAATGCATATGGCATATGAATACTCAGTATGGAACTAGTAACATATTAGTAGCGCTGGTGATGTTGGGCAAGCTGCTATTTCCTGTAGAGGTTTTCCTGGCAGTGTAAGTAAACAAAAGAGGTATGGTCTATTTTTTGTTTTTTCTCTGGCACACAAATATTCTGTTCTACACAAAAATGTAGATTTTGCTGCATTGTTTTCTCCCACTCGCATAAGTCACATTCTTAACTAAAGGCAGCCAAAGTCGCCTTCAATGTAAGTCTTTCTCCTAAACACCAACGTTAAAAAATTATCCTGCTATGAGATCATAGCTGACTTGATTAAAACAAGACTAATGTAGAGCAGAATTGTACCTGCTGTGCCTATCAGTATCCTAGTCTTTTCTGTCTTTATCATAATGGAGCTGGACAAGAAGAGTTTGATTGCAGTTTTCCTCCCATAAACTCAAGTGAACTCTGGTGAGATCAAGATATACAGTATTATTGCAAAGTCATAAATGGGATTTCTCTAGATTCTCCAAATACTTTTTTGCAGGCTACCAATAGGCCCTGTACTGGGCTGAGGTAATTCAGCGTAGGAGAGCTGATGCATAAACAGTAAGGCTGTTGTTTTGCTAATGTCTAAGCACAATTTTTTTATATGTTACTACATAACCACGAGCTATTGAATCAACAGTGGGAGGAAGAGACTTCCAGAAACCACATGCTCCTTTTTTTTTGGCCCCTGAGCATATTAAACACTGGGACATGGTACCCCAGGTACCCAGCTCTTGTTCAACAGCCTTCAGATTCTTTACAATCATGGAATGTTTATTTCCCCACATTAAGGAGCCTGCGCATCTCATAAAACTGGAATTTTGGTTAACCAAGCCAAGAGGCTTGTGTTAGGAATCCCTCATTTCTAACTTCTTTCAAGTGTGTATCAATCACAACAGCCCTACTGCGGGCTTCTCTACTTGGGGAACTGCTTTGTATCCCTTATTTTTGTCATGGTGCTTCCTGAGAGGCAGACATCTGAGCTTTCACCTGCTCTCAGGCCAGAAGTGTTAAGACGTGCAATTTAAAGTCTATTTAAGTTTGGGCTGCATCCCCTTATGTTTGTGCACAGTGCTCTTATAAAATGGCCAAGCAGCTCTTCCAGACCCAGAAGAGGAAGGCACCCACCAAGTGCCCTTACAATAAACAGGATTACATGTAGTTTAATATAGCCCATGAGGGAAAAATCTCTGTTTATCCTCACGTCAGGATTGCATTGGAGGTAATCTCAGGCTTTCATATACTCGTATTAGATCAAAGACGTTGAAAGCATTGTTTTGCACTAGCCCTGATACTAGTACTGGTTCAGAGGCATTTGACTTGGGAATTGCTGCAGCATCCCTTTTCTACTGCAGATAAAGCAGCAAATTGCAGATCAGTGTTGGCCTTGGGGTTGCACCATTCTTCGGATTTAATGCTCTGCTCTGGGGCTCCTTTGGATGAGGTTGTGTTTTCGTCTATCTTTAGCTGTCAGGTTCTTGGAGTAACATTTTTTTTTTTTTCCAAAACAGTAGAGAAGGAAGGGTCTGAGCATCAGCAAAGATTTTCTTGTGGCATCATAGTTCCTGCTTATTTCTCTGTCTTTATTTTAGAAGGACAGAAAGCTGCTGCAGAGTTGTATATCACATATGATAAGCTGGAAATATCGCTCTTAGAGAAAACCATATATACCATCACAAAAGGCACTACATCTGCTAAATTTTGTTATATGAAGTGGAAAAAAATCACACACATACATTCCAGATTTTTTTTTAGCGTGAAAGCATGTTAAAAGCTTTGTGACTTAAGAAAGTGAAGTATATATGTGCATTTTGTTAGTATGTCAGACTGACCCAACCTTTCTGTGTAAACAGGGTTAATGAACCTTGCAAGGCACAGGATTAACAAAAAGAAAAAGGAGCACGGGAGTAGTGAAAAAGGCCTCTACATTAACTGGGGAAATGGCTTGCTCTCCAAGTATGTCCATTTGGCAGCGCTTATGGGCAAGCAACATGTTTCCTCTCTCTTTTTTCTTCATTTCTTTCCTTGTCCCATTCTTTTCAGTCAGCCAGCTATTTGAGAAATTGACTTTATTCATGTGCACAAAAGGCACAGTTTACAGATGCCTCCTGATCCTTTTAGATTATGCATTCAAAAGCAAAGCAAAACTGCAATATATGTTGTGAGTTTAGCATCTTAGGGCTGGCTGTGAGTATATGGGATGCGTACAGCTAGAAAGAGTGAAAGTAGGCCAAGGCTGCTACTGAATGATTTTTCTTCCATAAGTCTTATGGGTAGCCTATGTGACAAGTTGCAGCGTGAACATATAAAAAGCCAAAATGAAGCCACTACCACAGTCTTTAATAGTTGTTAATGGAAGTTGATCTTTATGAATTGTGGTGCTGTGGGTTTACATACTGTGTAAAAATTAAAACACGTTACGATCTTTAAAATAACCGTACTATCCTACCCCTACCCCTTTCTCTCCCTGCCCCCTATGTTTTACATTTTCTTTCCTCTAAAATAAACCCTTTCTGATTAAGGATCATGTTGAAAACTCAGCAGTTTTTAATCCAGCTCTCTGCAGGCTGCAGTTCATGCTTCATTTAACTGATCGGTTCCACTGCTACATTGCTAGACAAAATCACCAGTTTGAAGAGAGAAGCAATTATAGTAAGTCATAAAAATGGAAGACCCCACATTTTAAGAAACAAAATCCCGTTTAAAAACTCTCCACTTCTCATGCAGATGATTTGGAGGGTGTTCTTGCACATGACCAAATGAATGGTACAGGAATGTATAAACAATCCTGATCAAAACATAGAAGTTCGTGCTTAGCTGTTCAGCATGGACTGTTTAAAAAAAAAAAAAAAGTTCTGTGTGCTTTGAAATAGCAGTATGGATGCCTGTGAAAAGTTTCAGCAAAGTAGCACATAAATGTGTAGATGCTAGTATGAAGTACGGGTGTCAGAGTTGAGCAGTAATTTTTAAAGTGAATCTTGAAGTTAGAATAAAAGGGGCTTCAAATCTGCAGAAGTGATGCATGTTTTTGTGGAGCTCCTATAACTGCATGAACGGATTTGTTGTCTGGAACAACAAATCAGATACCAAAAGGCAATGCTGTTGGAGAACAAATTTCACGTCCTGCTAGTAGAAACAAAAGATGTGGGGGCAGCTGTTGAATCCTAAACCCTGCCATGGACTGTTACATAGGACTTGGTTAACCTGTTCATCTTATCATGCCATGATCATGCAAGAGTCTTTGCTAGTGTGTGTTCTTGACCTAAAACCTCGCCAGTTCAGCGCAGTTGCAGCACATGCTTTGAAGGCTCAGGAAGTAACATCTCTATCTTTAAGAAAATGTTGCATAAGTGACATACCTGTTAGACTGCTCATCATCTCTTTTTATGGATGTATATAGTGGTGCACATGCATTTTTATTTTTTAATAAAAGTGTGGATCAAGCCTACTTGATTTACTGAGCATCTCATATTTCTTTTTCTGCTTTTCATGCTATTTCTCATGTGAATAATTGTGATGAAAAGTGTGCATTAGCTAGCTCTTCCTTTAGCAGAATGCTGTGTCAATGTGAAATGATTGCCAGTGCAAGTTGTCTTCTCTCTCCCATTCTCCCCTCATTCACATTGTTCTGTGCTGCTTCAGTTTCTGTTCTTCACCATTCCTTCTTCTAAGGCTACTGACAGGACTCTCCGACCAGACAAACTCAGAGCTGAAAATATAGTGATTCGAGATGTCTTTTGCAACAGACACCTTGAAATACTGGGTGTAAGTTATTAAAATACAAATCCGCTGTGGCTCAGACATTTCCTCAGTCACTAATACCACAGCACTTATATTTATGCTCCTCTTTTGAATAAGATATTATCGCCTTACCAGAACATATCTTGATACCTCAGACATTTAGGGCATTGTGCAGTGATTTAGTTGCATGAAGCCCATAGTTGCTAATGACACGGAAAAATCCACACCAACCCTTTTCACAGTTATTGTTTACAGATGCTGTGCTGCTGGGCATGCTGTAGAAACTGGAGCTTGATAAAAGTTGCAAGAATTTATCAGATAGCCCTGTCTCAGAAGGATTTTCATTGTCAGATGATTTTTTTTAACGTCAGTCCAATAAGAATCTGCAGTGCTAATACAAAAAGCTAGTCTTTTTGAGATGTTTAGGTGGTGCCCTACAGGCGAAGAATGTATTATACTATTAGAGGCATTTATGGAAAGCATTCCTAAAGCAGTGTGGCGCTTCATAGGTGCGTGGGCATTGCAGCGTGTGTGACCAGCGATGTAAGGTCATCAGATTTATTTTGTGACAGCAATTCCAAGTTCTTTGTCATTACATTGCAGCTGAGTCCACTGTCAGTTGTGCAGACTTTATTTTTTTCTTCTAACATGCAGCTTTCCTTCCCACAGCAGTAAATGTGTTTTTTCATATGGTGTGAGTGAAATTCTGCTTTTAGCTCTACCTGCGTAGATGTACCAAATTCCCTCCTAGGCTGCCCCACTTTATACGACATATTTGTTTCCTATAGGAGCAAAGATGTGTATACTTCTTACTTTTGCTCTGAATTTTTGCTCAAGTTAGCGTATCGCTTTTTTTTTTTCCCAAAGAATCCTACAGTAACAAGATAATATAAAAAGACAGGCTATACAGCTTAGCTGTATGTTAGTCATTACAGCAGACCTAAGGATGAGATCTTCAGGAAGTCAGAATTTGGGCACATCTAATGAAAATTCTCTTCAGTAAGCAGCGCCAGAAAGCTGGAGTAAGGTTGAGTTATTTGTTCAGGTTCTTGAATTGTCTGAAAAAATAATAGCGCTCTCTTCTTAGTGAAAGTGCACTAATTCAAGCTGATGGACAGAATGGTTCCGTTACAGACTGATTCAGGCTTGATGACTTAGAGATCTCTGAATCTCTGCAGGCACAAGGGGTTTGGGGCTATTTGTAGGTTTTTACGCTGTAGGTAGATGACAGCATGACGTAGTTGACTGGACAGGTTCTGTGTTAGCATGTAGCATTTCCTTTAATAGTCACACTACAGTCAGAGATTACTGCTAAATCCAGGAAATATCATTTGGTCATCTAACTAATCCACATATTTTAGGAAGGAGGGGGAGAAAATGCTGTTTTATTTATTTTTTTTTTATAAAAAAGATACCTTAGGTTAATCCATTTTGAATGTCAAGAGGACAAATCTGACAGGAGTCAGAACAGCTCCAGTGGGACTAGCACTACAAGTTACAAAACAGCTAACATCATCCAAGACTAATTTCTTTCCCCTGTTTGTCCTACTGTGGAGGGAGAGTTAAAAGGCAATTCTTGGGGAGTTGAAAGGCTCCATAATAGGGCTCCTCTCTCTAAGGGAGTAAAACTGCTTTGTGGCCTTTGTCTTCAGGCTGCTAATAAACCATCCCATGCTGTGAAGCTTTGAGTTCACTCTTAATTCAACTTCAGCTCACCGTCCATCAGCTTTGGTTTCCCTGTCTTTGTGAGTTGTTTTTTTCTTAAATACATGGTGTATCTAACTTGCATTTGAGCTTTTTCATTCATTGCCTGAATTTATAAATGTACCAGCTTCAGAGCACACTGCTTGGCGGTTTTTGTCAAAGCATATGAAATCAGAAGCATTGCAGTGAGTTTTGATGGTTACTGTTCTCTTTCTGTCTGGGTGCACGTCTCACTCTCTCTTAAAGCATAGAATCATAAAATCATGGAATCATTAAAATTGGAAAAGACCTCCAAGATCATATTTATCCATATGGATCTGTTTCAGACATGGAGTATTCATGGGGACACTATTCTGTGCGGTTTGGGGTTCAACTGATCTGTCTCCCCCCCCACCCTGCAGTTCCCAGTTACGTGACCAAGCCTTTAATAATGTGTGCCTATTTTTTTCTGCCAGTGCTTTTCTGGATGAGCCTAAAATATAGTACCTGGGATTGTAAGTAAATGCCAAGTGATTGGCATTGGGCAAATTACAGAAGATCAAGCAAAAGATGGGGTTTTTGTTTTTTGATTTGGGGGGTTGTGGGAGAGTATTTAGTTAATTTTTGACGTCTGTGAGGTCTGACACTGCAGCTGCAATAGGCCAGCTCCAGCTCGGCCAGGCAAGCAAAGCCCTGTTTACTGCCTTTGGACCTTTGGAATTGGAAAGAGTCTACAGAATGAATCCAGGAGCCATGGACACGGACCTTGTGCAGTCAGTGCACCTTGACTTGCTGTCATGACAGGTGCTGGTATGATGGTGTCTATGGTGTCCAGAGCCAGAGGGACTTAATAAAAGAACATTTGAAAACACAAAGCCAGAGGTTCCACAAAACTCCATTTTTTTGGTGGTTTTATTCTTAAACCGTGGTCTAATCATTTAAGTGCCCATGAAAGTCACATCCTTTCCAAATGAGCTTAAAATAGTTGCAGTTTCTGTTAGAAGTCGTTTGAAATGAAGTGGTGGGGCAGCATATCTCTCTGAGCACTGGTTGCATCTGTGCAGGCAGGCTTCCAGTTAACAACACAGGAAAGAAGTGGGTGAGGGCAGCATAGGCTGAAGTACAAAGCACAACTAATTTAGTAGTGGTCCAAGGCAAAAACTTGCTATTGTGAAGGGTTGGGCATTCTACACTATGGGAACAACAAATTGGTAGGTAGGTCTGGAATGTCCGGCTTGCGGCCTTTTAAGAAGTTTGCACGGAGGGCAGAGGAGCTGGATAGTCAAGGGACTCCTCTGGATGATCTTCCCATCTACTTTTCAAGAATTAATCTATTTTCTGTCTTAATAAAAGTTGGGTTTGATGAGTAGTATGAACCTATAAGCTCTGTGTGGGTTTATGTTTTGATAAGACCTAATCACATACGATCTTGCTGAGTGACAAAGTTGTTGAGATCCCATATGAATATCTGCTAATGTCCTCTTGAAATTATATATTTAAGAAAGCAAAACAGCATGAAAATGAAGTCAGAAGTCCTGTGTGCATTGCTGATTTTGTCAGTGCCTTGCTGCAAGGTGTCAGGCTAGTGACTTCCTTCCCTCACCCCCAACCCCTGTCTAAGGAGGGGAGAAAACACATAATACTGAGTGGAGGAGCTATTGAGAGCTTAGGATTTGTCAAGTGCTTTCTTAGTTTCTTTGCAAAAGTATGAAAAGCAGTTTATTTCTTGCTATTGATTTTTAGGTAAGTGAATTAGTCTTATATTAGGTATTGGAGGACTTTGTCACAGAAATTTCACTTTGTTTCTGACCTAGTGCTGCTTTCCAATCTATACTAGCATGCAAGTTTACTGAAAGGATGAAGTCTTTGTTGCGTCATAAATATTTTTTAGGAATTGTTATTTCCAGGTGGTTGTGCGTGTGGTTGTCTGTAGAATGGTCTTTACTTCTGGTTCGTGCTTTGTAGCTTAATTCTCACGCAAAATTTAGCAAACCAAAATGCATTTAAGAAGTGAGATTCAGCTAAATTTGCTATGTTGCTAATGAATGGGAAAAAAAGCTAAGTACTCCAAGAACTGGAGGCTCAAATGAGAAGAGGTGGTAGAGAATTCCGGGGTTGGGAAAAGGAGGTAAAACAAAGATCAAGGGGGGGAAATGGAAAGGGAAAAGAGGGCAGACAACACAACAGATGGAAGATTAGATTGAGAGTCCTTTATGTTTAGAAAGAATGGAGATGCAGAAGGGGAGATAACATCAAAAAAAACACAGGAGGGGTCATTATATGGAAATAACACATAGTCTGAAACTAAATAGTTTTTTATGTCAATATGAGAGATCTTTTTAAATGAGAACATTAAGAATGTAGTTCTGTGCAATATCAGATATTTTTTTCTGTGTTCTTAAAAACCAGAACTTTTTTATTATTGAGTGATATATACAAAAGATTTTTTTCCCTGCAAACCCTAATAAATAAAACCTAACTGTAGTTGGCAAGGAAGGAAATATGACATTTTAAATTGTTGCTATCGGCCACATTCCTACCATCACTCTTTGCTTTTGGGACTGAAAATTAAACTGACCTTCACCAGCTCCTCTAATGCAGCTGAGAACACATGTTGAGAGGGCAAAGGCTTGCACACGTAAATGTGATTTTGTACCCTTGGTTCATGCCAAAAGAAAGTACAATTATTCTCTGCTCAAAAGTCTCAGTGGGAACCCTGGCCATTGTCAGATGGGTGCTTTGTGCACATCTGCTGCATTGCCCAATGCTTGACTTGACTGCTCACCCTTTCATTGAGGATAAACAAGGAAATAGAAACTCCTGCTTGTGTAACTAAAAGGATATGAAAGGATATGTCCTCATTCGAAGCATACTAGCAAAGAGTAGCCTTGAACAAATACAGAGGAACAAAATATATCCATATTGTATCAGGACAGACTGCTACATCACGCATATAGCTGTGATACCAAGGGTAAATAACTCTTCTTAAGGCTTTTTACAACTTGTACGCTTCAGGGTTTGGATATACAAGTAGATCTCTAAACAAACATGTCAAGTATGATAAGTAATGTGTGCAAAGGGGCTGTCATTCCTGTCCCTATCTGTCTCCTTTAAGTTGCATTCAGTAAGAGACAGTGAAATATTGGAAAATTTGTTTTCCAAACGTTGGGTTTATTCACACAAAATGGAGAAAAATCAACACATTTTAAAGCACTTGGAATTTGTTGTTGTTAAAAGAACTTTTTTTCTTCATCAAATTGGTATTCCAGTAGGTGCAAGTGATGTTACTCCAGGTATATGTCTATTTGTTGTGTGGATGTATTCCTGGTGTAATATTTCTGACAAGAATTCTTATGAAACTGTTTGGGACCACGAATAACTGTAGGTGTGAAATTGTTTAATTGTTCATGCCTCCAAAGCAGTGCTCACAGAAAAAGGGCAGAACTAATTCAAGGAAAAAAAATAAATAAAAAAAAATAAAAAACATGACCAGAGTGGCAGAAAGTTTAGGTAAGGTTGAAAAATGATGTTTTGACCAGCTTGTGCAATCATTACAGCATGGTTTAAAGTTGTAGCAGCCTGAGACAAGCCTGTGAGCTGATACAGCCTCTCACCTTTGCAGTTTTAAATTCAAACCTTCCTTTCTGATTGGAGATCTTAAGTAGTCTAGTCACACCTCAACAAAGCCACAGGAACTGAGGAAAATTTGTATGGTACGTGAAATAATCCATCATGTGGGAGAGGAGAGTGACAGAGCACCTTCAGAAAACCTGCTCGGTTTTTTACTAGACAAAAGGGGAGCAGCACACAAGTTGGAAGCAAAGGCTCATAAAAATGGACCTCAGCTAGGACTTTGCAAGATGAAAGGGAAGCAGATACCCTGCTTGTGTAAGGAAAGGGTAGGTCTGTGTACTATACATGATTGCCAGCAGGCTCCCTTTGTGTTTTTCTGTGCTGTTAGACACTTTCACTTAAACCCCCCTTCATAACATCCATCACACTCTGATATAATCTTTTCCTACCCATTTTCCTACCCAGTGTCCATTTGTCCAGTGTTTCAAGAGATCCCACTTTCTTGGCAGCTAATGTCCTGTAGTCATTTCCCAAAGAGGAGAAACTAAGAAGTGTTCAGTCACACTAAAATGTGTGGGTTTTGACCCTTTCGTGTGAGTATACTGATGCTAATGTGACTTGGCATCGTGAATGAAGCATGTATGCTTGGTGAATAAAGCATGTGTGCTGTTTTCCGTTAAGAATAAACTTTGCTCCATATTTTTCATACACTGCTACTTTAATTCCTCAGAACGATGAAGTCACCCTACTCCCACTGCTGTCAGCTGCCAGCATCCTTTGGTTCTCTCTGGACTCAGGCTCATTCCCATGCGTTCATACCTTCAGTCACTGTCCCTTTTTTTCTCCTGCTGCTACTGACCAAGACTACTATATGACACTCCGTTGGCACACAACACTAATGCCTCCCAATTTAGGCAATTGGCATGCCCATCTGCTTTTATAAGCTCAAGACTTGGTACTTTAAAAAAAAAAAAAATAGGCTAACAATGTCTCTGTGGATAATAGCAAGGGGTCAGATGTTGTATCTGCCAATGCCTTGCAGGTATCTTGGATGCTCTAGAAGTGTATAAAATAGCACTACGTGCCTTTCTTGCATGTAAATTCCATGCCATCAAAGTGATGTGTACTGTGCTACTCCACATTTCATCACGTCATTAGGATGGTTTATCTTGATTACTTCACTGGACACACAGCTTCAAACTTCTGTAGCAGCATCATGTTACTTTCTGTGAACTTTCAGAGCAGAATATTTCTCAACTGTTGGGGAGAAATTAAAACAAACATAAAGACATCATTGCTATCATGAAAGCTGGATGATCTGGTATGTTTTGCATGACGCACTGTTTCTTAAAAAACTTGCTGGATTTAGTCGCTGTCTTGGGCAAACATTTCCATATAAACATACTAGTATAAACAAAAACAAAACAGAGATCCTCAGTCAAGACTTCGAGGGAGTGTGACTTTTTTTTTCTTATGCTCAGTTTTATGTGGATAACAAGCAGTAGATGAGGAAAAATCTTGTAAAGTTTGAGAGTCGGGGCTCAAAAAAGGGAGTGTTTGAAGTTTGTGGTGGGGCAGTGTCCTGTATGTGTGAGGATGTGAAGAAGCCAAGTAGAAAGCTTCAGAGGTCCAAGTGCTCCTATCCACTGTCTGAACTACATGAGGCATACGGTGTTTTTGTTATAAACACTGGTTTGGGTTAGCTACAGGAAGCAACTGATACTCCTTTTTGAGGATTGTATTCGTTTTCAGTTTTGTTTGACGCATTTGGAATGATCAACCCAGATGATATCACAGACATCAAATTGCACTGGCATACATCCTAAAAGTGATCCTGTTGGAAACTTCCATCGAAGTTTCCATCAGTGGAAAATGTACCCGCAGCAAAATCAGACTTTGTGGGATTGTGATGAGTTTAAGTGTTTCTCTTTTGCTGTCAGGAAACTTAAAATATTGTATATGGGCTGGGTCTCCTGTCCTACCTGTGAGCCTCTTAGATGATATATTTCATTACTTTGTGCAGTGTTTTGCTGATCCACAGCAAGTATTTTCCTCATCATTCTTCTGAAGGAGGGGCAGAGACTTGTTTCGTTATAGGAGACCACTGGATGCTGATGTTAGTATTACAGTCCTTCCCATGAAGAAGGGAGTTCTCCGTGGCTTGTCTGGAGGATGCTCAAGGGATCCTGGGCAAATTCTAGCCAGGAGGCTGCTATTCACCTCACCCTGTGTTCTCTGGCACAAAAGAAAGACCAGTAAGAAACTGATGGAGCTGGGGCTGGAGGCCCTCTTGTGAAGTGTGAGTATGGGAAGGAGAGGACTTCCTTCTTTTCTTTTTCTTTTGCTAGAAAGTTTCTAAAGTTTAAAGCAACTTTTAAGTAAATAGTTGTGCCCTGTTCAGTAGTTCCTTCTACTAGCCAAAATCAAATGCAGGAAATGCCTAATCCAGAAGTGTGACATTGATCCCTAATAGGATCTTTTCTTTTTCAGAATACTTCATTTCTACACCTTTATTTTTCTCTCTAGCATAGCAACAGCTTATCCTTAAGATTTGTCCAACAGAGCTTGTCTCCTGTTGGTTATAGGCCATCATTTTGTATTGTTTTTATCAACAAAACCTACTGTCAACAAAAACAGTATTACTACTGGTAACTAGAATCATAGAATATCCCAAGCTTTAAGGGACCTACAAGGATCATTGAGTCCAACTCTAGCAGCTTCATGTCTTTTGGAGTTTCCATGCAATGACTACTGCAATGATGCTTATGTCATTTTTTTCTAACTCACCCTCTCTTTTTTCTGTTGTGATCAGTGTGCATAGCAGATCAGAAAATGCTGCTTATTTTTCATGCCCACAGTATATCTGGTCAGGCTGATAAAAACAAACAAAAAAAAAAAGCTGGCTTCCTTGAGCAAATAACTGAAGCAACCAAAAAAACTTCCCAAAACAGCCCTTCTAGTAAGAGCTCCAAAGGGAGTACAGTCCTCATCAGCCTACTACCCCAAGGAGTCTGAACTGCTGTGAGATGATGAGTCTGTTGCTAATTTGAACAGTAGAACAAAACCATTTAGTAAGCTTGGCCTTCAGTTCCCTAGACATGTTTTTTCCTACTTGCATCATCTTAGCTATTAGGTCATGCAAAGAAGCACCCAGGATGCACTGCAGAAATAAAATGCTATGTCAACTCTTTTCTAATAGGAAGTTTGATCTTCCCTGCTTATAGCTGTAGTCTTCAAGAATATCTTGAATTATTTCATTCCCGTGGGAAAGTATGGAGAACTGCAAACAATTTTACATTCCATTGCTACAGGTGGATGGGCTAAGATATTTATTAAAGGGATTTGGCTCCTCTTATCTCAGGAAAGATATTTCTGTAATTCTGAAAGAAGGCTAAGAAATTTTTGTGCAATTGACCTCTAGGTACTCTCTGGCACCAAAAAAAAAAACAACAAAAAAAAAAAAAAAAAAAAAAAACCACGAGGTTGTGGCTTTTCCTTCACAGTGATAAATAAGAGTTAGATCTTGTGGTCTTCACCTTCTCTGAAACTAGCTGATACCTTTCTCTAATTTTTTTATACTAGTTCAGAAAAGTTGCTGAAGTTTCTGCTTTGGGGTTGGCTGTCACTTGTGAACCACACAAAGTTGTGCAGTTGGGTTGGGGAGAGCTCTGAAGGTTGCAGAGGTGCAGCATGTTATTTCTTTACCTGCGACCTCTGTTTCTAATATTCAGAGCACCTGTCCTGGGAGGCAGGCTGCAGTAGTGAAATACAGTAGTGCAGGCTGTCCTTGTTCACCAATTGTGTTTAAATGCAGGCCTCGTACTGTATCCAAAGATTTGTACTTACCCATTTGAAACAAAGGAGGTGGGCTGTCCCTTGAAGGTTACTGATGTAGAAAAACTCCAAAAACAAACGCCAGGGAAATCAAGGTACCTAGATTTTACTCCAATAAAAGGGTGCTTGCCGCTGTCTTCATTGTCTTGCAGCAATTTGAAAAATGTCCTTGGATATATGTTTGGGAATCATTACTTGTGTTCTCCACTTTTCATGCAAGATTGGAGAGCTAAAGCCTGCTAGTCTACCTCTGGAAAACTGGTGCAGTCCTTGCTATTACAGAATTTTTCTTTCCTATTAAGCTTGTCTTGCGTTAAAGGTACAAAAGATACTAAGTGGTCCATGAAAAGACAGAGGAACAAAATTATTATTTATAACTTTTTGGAGGTACTTGGCATTGACCCTCATGTAATGCCATTCAGACCTACAGAAAAAAATGTAGTTGGGAACAGTATTACATCAGTGTTCCCTCTAACGGAAAAATCAAAGTCAACAACACTCGCGACATAAACAAGTGGGAAAAATTAAAGCAAAGAACTTTTGAGTGGAAGTTACAGAAACTGTAACATGCAACAAGTTTGAATCAAGTTTTATCATCAAGTTTAGCAATGCGTAGAGGTTAGCTTGTACTTTCAGGGATACAGGTGACTAGCATCTGAGGACAGCATTTAGCTAAGCTAGAAATACATATCAATAAAAAACAGAATAATGGAATTAATACTAAAAAAAAAAAAGTATTCATGCTCTAAGGAATACCAATTTGCAGGCAACTGTTGAGCTTCAGAGTATACTAGCTCTTGGGAAATGTTCTGTCAAAACTGTCTGGAAATGGGATTTTTTTTCTTTGAAGCATCTGGCTCTGGCTGACCTGCAGACTGGTTTGGTCCAGAATTACATTCCTCTTTCTAAAACTTAAAACCCATTCACCGCTAACAATAAGAAAAGATTAAAACAGATTTACAAATACGGTAACAGGAAATAACTATATCGATAAAATAATATTGTAAGCTGCTGATACTGTTAATCAAAGCAATTCTACAAATCTTATCTTACAGAAAGGGAATTATGGTTCCATACACCAGACGTTAAGAGCAGAACCAAAGATACTTTGGCTAATGTGGACTTTTGATTGCTGCATTATTTTTTTCTTCACACTTTACTGTGAGAAAATCTTTCTAAACCTTTTCAAATAGCTTTGTGTAACGTTTAATCGCTGAAATAAGATTCATTGTATAAGGATATAGTTGCTGATGTTTAATTCTAATCTGTTATTACCCCGAAACTTTTCTGAAGTCAAAGTTTGAACTCTCCAGAAGTGTTTGTTTGATCTTAGAGAAGATACCGTAGTGATTAATGGTACCGATAAGGTGTTGATTGGTGCTTGGGAGAACCTATTCATAGAAACAATAGACTATTATACTCTACTTTAACTACCATAAAACAATATTTAAGCTTTACTCCTTAGAAACAATAGTCTTATTTATACATCCCTGTCTGTCTCTAAACCAGCATTACAGTTTCAGGCTTCTTATTGTGGTGAAAGTGTACATTAACGTTTTCAGTGCTTGAAAAGTTCAGGTCTATACCAAGGTGCAGAAAAAAAAGCAAATGGAATTTTTCAGCCTGAATTTCATTCTGAAGTTAAGAGTGGGGGGGGGAAAAGTGGAATGGTAGAACTACTAGATATGCTTTGCAAGACATTTGAGAGATGTATTAAGATTTGATACGTTACAGGGTACAATCTTCTTCTTGAGCTAGACTGCGCAAGCTGCCTTTCATTGTTTCATGCTATTGCCAGGGGTAAGAGCACCAGGTGCACCAGATTTCTTACTGATACCAAAATAATCCGAGAAGATCAAATTTACTTTACTTCAAAAAAGCACTAGAGCATCTACTCTTCTCAAAAGTTACTATTTAGAGTCAAAAGCTTGTAACATATAGTAATTTTATATTGTTATTGTTATGCTGTTTTAGCTAGTGACATAGTCCGTGCTCTGAAGACTTTGCAGATTAAGGGAATACTTGGACACTGAATGCCTAAATGGAGCAGAGCATAGTTTTATCATGCTTTGTTCACGCTGCTTCAGTTTAAGAATAAAGAAGCAAGCCTAAAACCCCTCCTTCCCCAGCCAGGATGTTGATGATTGCAGTATAGTAAAACTGGTGTTCAGTAATCTATCCATAGACTCAAGGAGAAAGATGAAATTGCCACATGTAGGATGCAGAACCAACAACTAAAACCCTGTTACCTCACATCTTGTAATTTAGTTCTGGAAACAGATCTTTTCTATTCAAATTAAGTGGTATTCATTTACTTACACATAATAAATTAATATTAATGTTTTAAAGCCAAATCCAGAACAACTACATTTTGCTTTGTCAACACCCCTGTGTGAACTGATGTATGAACAAAAGTATTATTGGTGATGGTGTCCTTTTCATTAGTAAAAAAAATCTGTGTGTGCTAAAATTAGACGTGAGTACACAGTTACATCTTAAACAGCCCATGTACTTAATTCTGTGTTGATCTTGTCTTTAGGCAGAGGTACACCATTGGAGGGAGGAAAGATGATTCTTGATGCCATGTCAGAATACATACTAAAAAGTAAATGGTCTGAGTTATTTAGACTAGAGCAATAATTTGCAGTATGTAATCTCAGTGTCTTTCATCTGATACTTGTCACTTTAAAATTCCAGTAATGTGGTTCAGATACCAGAATGGTAGTCTTTTTCTTTACATTCAACACACACGCCAAGCTCCTGAGGGTTCAGCAGGGTCTAGTTTCTATACTATGGAAGCTGAGCTATGTTTGGCATGTTTTTAAAGTAAGCCTGGATCTAAATAGCCTTTCTCTGTTCATTAGTAGAGCTCATCTTTTAAAGAAGGCTCTGCAGAGAGGAGGGAAATTATCCTTATGAACTGGATGCCGTCAGTTTGGAGAAGGATTCATGAGACATTCTGGTAGCCACCGAGGCTTATGCCAAGCAGTGAGCTCAAGGAATGATAAAATCAGGGTCTAGCTTAAATACTGATCTGTTTGAAGGATGAGGGAAGGCTGTCAGCATAGCATGGAAGACAAACTCAGATATCACAAACTGAAGCCAACTGCAGGGGCTGTGGACATAGAGGAAGACCATATAGTCACAGACCTATTGAAGGTGGATGGGGAAACAAAGGCTAAGAATTGTGGTGCCTATGGGAAGGAAAAGCTGCAGATCTGGGCAAATTGCATGGATTTTCTTCTTTGAAGCAATTATTTGTGGTTTTGAGAGAGGTAAAAACATAGTATGAACAAGAGTGGGGGAAAAAGCAAAGACAACAGACTTGTGTTTCCTCTAGTGTAGATTGATTTTTTGAGCAGCTTTGTATCATGATTTTGTGGGTGTAGGGGGAGAGGGAAGGCTACCAAAAAGGGCATTGTTAAAGTGGAATCTAACTCCAAAGAGGAGGATTGTTTCCTATATGCCAAAAAATGGCAGCTGGACAAAAAAGAAAAGAAAATGTAAATAAGGGTGGACATTTCTATACGTATATATTTGAATTTATTAGCTGCCAACATTGTCAAATAGAAATGGAATTAGATACTTTATATTCCTAGTTATAAGTATTCCACTCCTACTGGAATTCCTCTGGAAGATGGTTTGAGCATTGGTCTGCTTTAATATTTGTTTGTCTTCAGAAAACAGAAAATTGAGTGAAAGCAGATGAGGTATTTCTTCTAGCAGAGAGTGCAAGCATCCTAACAGTATCCATAACCAATGTTACATGAATGATTGCTAAAACCTCATGGTGATGTTTCAGTCTGTCAGTGCCTCTACAAACTATAATATTATTTCAGAGCACTTTGGGGAAGTAACATTGATTTTTACATTTAGAATTAGTGTGTGTATATATATATATATATTAAAATCCAGTTTTACTATTGCAGCTTTATAAAAAGCAGTAGCTGTTTCTGTTTCTTTCCACGTGCAGCTGGCTTACCTTGGATGTGTTCAATAAGAGTCCTGTTAAATCCATACTTCTGCCATCTCACGTAGTCAGACTCCAGCTTTATATAGTCATAATACGAAGGCTCCCCTTCATGCCTTTATTTTGTGCATCCTCCTCCTTCCTCTGTGAAACTCCAGTCTTGGAGTTGAGGAGATGAGGATGTCCTTCTACCAGAGCTCCATTCTTGCAAAAATCTGTCATGTCATCCTTACACAGAGGAGCTTTCATAACCAGGAGGGCAATGCAGAACTTCATCTCATCAAGTTCCACCTCACACAGCCTTAAGTATTCTCTGAGTCAGTCATTTTATTTTTTCTTCATCCTGGAGTCCATTTTACTGTATCCTTACCCCTTCACTTCTTTCTGTCTTCCATACTTCCCTGTATTTAAAAAGTGATTAATTAGTTTACAGCTTCAGTTGCAAGTGCATCTAAAGATGCTCTTCTCAAAGTGTTTTGACCAAAGAACTGTATTGCAATCGAGATGATTATGTACACATTAAAGTATATTAAAACAGTATGGAGCTCTGTCCTTAAATCCACACAGATGAACTATATTCAGGTTTCACTGAACGCAAGTTGTTCCTTATATATGTGACCTATCATCACTTGGGCACCTGAAAGAGAGATTGCATCTGTTGCTCCCCTTTGTTTAATTTTACCTTGTTTGCCTGCATTGGAATGGATCTGTGAGAGACTTGGAGGTTGGCTTTTGGGGGGCGGTGTATGCAAATCTTTTTTTGACTTTTAACACATGCTTCCTGTTGGTCATTTTTGCTGTATATGATCCATCACCATCTTTTTCTTAGAACATATTTCAAAGGTGTTGGAGTGATGTGCTCATTTCCTGTCTTTTTAAGCTCAGGCACATTCTTTTTTATCTCGGGAACTTCATTTAAGTAACCAGGGTCTCTTAAGAGCAGACAATGAAAGGCTCCACCACATTTTCTTGCTAAAGAGGTGGTGTGAGGATGACATCATTCATCTGTGCTAGACACTGACTCATAGGCATCTGACCCCAGGGTGGAACCCAGTTACAGGGGTTAACATGAAGTCATCTGCGGTTGCACAATGCATTTCACAGTTGCTCTTTCTCTCTCCTTTTTTTTAACCATCTGAATAATTGCAGAGTGCACAACATAACGAAGTACAGCAATGAGGCAAACATTGCTTTTGGTGCTTTTCCAGGGCGATTTGCAGACCACAACCAAAAAGAGCAGGAAAATTTTTATGATACAGTATTGGATTTTACATTTGGATGCAGAAATAGCTTTGTCCAGTAGCCAGAAAATGGAAAACAAATTTGTCTTAAAACTGTAGGGCATACAACTGTTTTGCATTGTTGCATTAGTGTTGTTTGCGTTTTTGTTGCATTAATTTTCATTGGGAAATACTAGACCTGTTTTTATATTTGTAGGGTGGTATCCTATGCAAACTTCTGAGGCATCTTTGACGTGTTAGTATCCAAGGCATGTTTTGATTTGTGCTGTATTTTTTTCCTGACATTTTTTGGCTGTATTTTCAGCCTGTCCACAGTTGCTTTTTTAGAATTCTTTGCTTCATATTCTGGCACAGGATCTGGACTTGTTCTTGTGAAATACGGTCTGCGTGTGCATTTAGGGGCTGAAAGTCACTAGTGATGTAACTTGCAAGAATATCTGTAATATTAAAGAGTTTTAGAAAGAGAATTACCTGTTGGGCTCTCTGGTTTCTTACCCTGTTTGAAACTTGGCTGAATTTGTAGGTAATACCATCAAGATGATGATTGCTCAGGACTGTTTCCAGGATCTCCTCTTCAGTTAGTTAGAACTGTCTTAATGTAGGCACTTTTCCCCTTTTATAGCATTAGAAACAAGCTTTTTCCTGCTTGAAAAAGCTGTGGAGAACGTTAAAGGCAGCTTGGTTTTGCCCACTGCTGAGTGCTGTGTAAGTGTTATAATCAAAAGAGAAACAGTTGGAACAAAACACCGATTAGATTCTGGAAATCTGAATCTTGTAAGCAACTTCACATTCCAGTATAACTTAATATAAAACTGAGCATATAATAACTTACCTAGCAATTCCCACTTAGTCTCTGAAACTTAGCTTATAAACAGGCAAGACAAGTGGGAATTTGTATTTGGAAATTCAGAGATTCTGTTATGGAAGACTTTGTAAGAATGAATGAATTATTAAAATCAGGATTGCTGAGGGAGCAATAACATTTCTACTTTTGAAAAAAAGAATCTGAAAATGATTTAATGGTTTAGAATATGAAAGGCTTCTTCCCTCCCCAAAATCTTAAGAGACCTGTAGGCCACTGCAGTGTCCTCTTCCTGCTTGGAAATGTGTTACATATTTCACTTCATACAGGTAGTTTTTAGTAATATAGTATTTAAGGACAGAGAGAAAACAAACAATATAAGGCTTTTAAGGAAACTGACCCCGTGTAAGTTCAGGGTAGCCTGCTTCTCTCCACTCAGCTGATTCAGCAAAATATTTAATTGTTGAGGTCTGATGCAAATTGCATGCAAATTGCTGACCCTGGAAACACTGTGGGGGCAATCCTTACGTAGGCAGGAACAATTTCTCCAATGTACTACGGCATAAATAGTCTTGGTTTTGACATCAGATGTGCAGATGTTTTTTTCAAATTATACGTTTCTGGTGCAAATGCATTTAATTGAGTGACTTTAAGTCATTGCACAAAAATCTGCTTTGCAAGGAGATTGTCTACAATTACTCCAAGCTAGTCAGTGATTCTTTTAATTAACTTTTGTCTGTGCACTGGAAGGTGTAACTTTTTGTGTGATATGGTTAAGGTGTCTTGAGCTGTATCTTTGAAAGTAACAGACATGCATGTTCAGTTATAACACAAATGAGAAATACCTATACCTATAAGCATGCAGTCAGCTTCTAAACATTCTTTGTCTTTTTCCACCTGATATTATATATTTACATCTTGCTTATGTTCATTAAAATGTAAATGTAGAAATGATTACAATTAATCAGATACGTACACATGCAACCAAAGCTATGATACAAGTATTCGGAGACATCTTTTTGTAGATGAAATTGCTTATCTCTACAGAACTAGTGAAAGGTGGAAATGTTTTCTTTTGGAATAACAGGGAATCATAGCCCCAGTTCCCCACAATATGTTCTTTTAAGGAAGCACAGCAACAAGCAGACTTCTGTTTATGACAGATGGTAAATATATCTGTACCTATCTATATATATTTTCATGCCCAGGAACTGTAAATTTTGTAACCTTCAAAGCACTTTGTTTAGCTGTCCAACAAGAAAATTACCACAGAATAAGGACAGATATTTTGTTTGCGTTTTTATTTCTTTGCTGCTGTATGAGGAAAACATAAGTTGTAGCCCACATCCTCCATTTTTTTTTCTTTTTAAAGATTTCATCTTGGAATTCTTTATTACTGAAATATAAGTTTATAAAGGAGAGCCTGTCAGAGTTTTAACTGCAGCGGTTCCCCTAGTGCTACTGCAATTTTATATGTGCTTCATTATATGTTGTACATAATTTCAGTATATGATGTACACATTCCTAAACATTAAGTATATCCTATGAAATAACGGCACCTCATAAAAAGGGATCATTTTCATACTAATGATATACTTAAGCTGTTCAGAAACTAACTGAACTAGCAACTTATTTCCTGAGGCAGGATTTGGGGATATGTTTAATTTAAATGGGGCAGCCATAGTGAGTTATGAATTGTGAAATGACCACTATGTTTACCGCTTAAGAGGTGCAAAATTGTTAATGGATAGCTGAAGTATCCTTTACCAAGTGAATTCTTGCATGTTGTATGCCCGTATTCTCAACAGTTAGATACCAAAAGTCATCTGCACATATTCAGGAGCATATTTTATTCAAAACGTCACCCACAGAAAACTTTGTTCAGCCTTTTAAGAACAAAACATTTTTTCCCCCTATTTTAGAAAGTGCTGGGGAAAAAAGTGAGAGGAGCAGGGCAGTGTGTACAAAAACAGCAACAGGAGTTGCTACGTACAGCTATATAGATATATATTTAAATGGCTGAAATGCATTCTTCATTAAAAACTAATGCCTTATTTGGCTTAAGGTAAGACATGACTGTGAAATCACTTCTGAACATTCCTCTAATCTCTTTTTAAATTTCACTTTTTTGACTCCTTGTCTTCCCTTGGCATATTAGAAGATATTCCTACCAAAAGTTAAAGATCATGAAAGGATGGAGATTCATCCTGTGTATTTGTCCATAGTCATGTGTCATTTGTTGCTTCCTATTCTTTTTTCACCTTGAGTTTGTACTGCTAAGGTCTTTACATAGAAAGCTTCAATTTGGGAAACAGTAGTCTCATGCACAAATAATACTGAAGCATTGCATTATCATTGAGTGGTTCTGATAGTGTATATTCGTGTTCCATTTGGCACAGAAAATTAGGTTTCAACTTATGAATCAGGGCTTCCAGTTCCTATGATTTTATTGAGAAATTTCACTATATATGTATATATATATATATAGATGTTTTATTAAAGGCATAATCCTGAAACCAGGGGCTACAATGAGTGTTCTAGTTTTTATTTCATAAAAGCACTTTTCACTCCACATAGTTGGAAGAAGGTCAGATAATAAGTGTCAGTAGCCCAGCTTTCCATGGCCATCAAAATTCAGGCTTAAAAAAAAAAAGCTATGCATGTCATCAGACTTAAGGCAGGGATAAAAGTTAGGGTTTCTTCTTCACCCGAGTGTTTTTCCTCAACTTTAACTGAATTTGCAGTGACTGGAGGTAAGAGGGCTTGGTCTGAGAGCAAGTTATTTGTTTGACCTTTACCGTGCATTTGAAACAGTTTCTTCATAATGTCCGTGTAATTTATGGGGTGGTGGAAGAGTTAGTTATGAGATAATCTGTTTCTCTGAGATACTGTACGTTGAAGAACTTCTCCTTTTTATGTGAAAGAATAATGGTCCAGAAAATGACTTATAGTGTTGCACCCATGAGATAATATAATGAAACGTAAAATAAATGGTAATAAAATGGTGTTAAATCAAGGAAATTCTCAGTGACAGTTAAACCTAACCCATTAATCAGGTGTGCTCTAGTGATCGCTTTGAATATCAGATTTGCAATCACCAGAACCTGAATTTCCTGCTTTTTTTAAAAAAAAAAAGTCAACACTCTTTAAGAAGATGCATTTCTTGTGCTTCATTTCCTTGTGACTGATGTACATGTGTGGTTGATATAGACCACATATTTTAAAGATGGTAACTACTTTTTGTTTCATTATTTTATTAAAAAGTTGTTTCTCAATGTCTCTTCTGCGCCACCATCCATTTGTTTAAGTGCTCCAAGACACAATAAGAATTCCTAGCTGGCTTAAAAGACAGTTTTAAATTAGTACTTCTGCTTTCATTTTCCTGTGTTCATTTCCATCATCCATTTCAGCGATGAAACTTGCTTTGCCGTGTATTGCAGTCCAATAATGACTTGCCTGGCCTTGTGCCATAAACAATCAAAATGTCTTGACCTGATTGTAATGCATAAATTGCCATATCTCATTGCAGTGATAAGGATATTTCAGAAGGTCAGGGAGGAGGATGAAGAACAGGAACATACAGTGGAAGAGACGATGTACACTTCAAGGGAAGTGGCTGTATTGTTTTTGATATCAGGCATATATTCTGTATGTTTGACAAAAATAGACACTCATAATTACTGAAAGTTTAATAATATCTTTTTTTTTTTGATATATTGAGTTGAATTGAGATAATAAGAGAACCTTTTGTTTTCAGAAGTTCTGTGTGCCCCTCACAGCCCAAGCCTTTGAACAGAGCATGTACATGGAGGCTGGTCCAGCCCCAAGTAAAGGATTCCCTGACGGACTGGTTGCTACTGTTTAGCCTGAACATTCAAGTCAGATATGAAATGGAAAACTAAACCATCACACACACACGCTCCAAAACTAACTGCATGTGCTAAATAGCAGAGAAATCTTATCAAAGTAAATATCTATTAAATTAATGCCAGTTAAATTGGTTGGACTTGATCATCTTAGAGGTCTTTTCCAACCTAAATGGTTCTGTGGTTCTATGAAAGGGGCTGGACTAACAACTCTAAAGAAAAAAGTCTTCATGTATGCATAGGAGGGATTCAGTGGTTTCTGTTTTTCAATTTGACATGACCTCCACTCGAATCTGGAGGAACCTTCTATAAGAATTAGGAAATGGTGCAGTATCTTTGCCCACTCAGCCCCTTGCTCTTTTTCCTGAGGACTGGAGAAGTTTGCAATTTGTGCGAAATGTGTGCTGGTCCAGTAGGAGCGAGCAGCTTTCAATAACTGAAGAATCTGACTTGCTTAAGTGGTTTTATAAATCCTACCAGCTGTTGAAGTCTGCATCTTTAAGCATGTAAATACTTTTATTTCTAGTCTGGCTGTCAGACTAACAGTTTATTTCATAAACCATCACATAATATGTCTGTTTGACACTTTGAGACAAAATACATGTTAAGTAGATAAATGTAACTCAAGCAAACATTGTTTTTGTCTTTTGCCTCGGTAAAGAGGTTTCTCACAGTACTATAAGAGAATACAGGGCCAGGAGCATAGAATGAGATTTCTCAGAAACTCCCATTAACTAAAATCATGCGCATTGAGTTAATGGAATCTTGTCATCACCTGTAAAATTTCTGTCAGCAAACATCTGGGTTAGATTGAACTTCCCAATAAACTGTGTTAAAATTGACAAGGCACAAAAGGGTTTGTATGTGAAGCACTAAGACGAGCTCTAAGATTCTTGGTGTTCTTTAGGTTGTCATCTCTAATAATTAAAATATCCTCCAGAGGGAGATGGTCTCCTTCTGTGGAACTGTACTTTACTTGGGCAATTCTGCATGTTTAAAAAAAAATAAATCACAGCAAAAGTGTCAAAGCCTTTTCTTTGGCGCAAGACAAAGGAACGGAACTTTGTCTTCAGTTTCTGTGAGCATTTAGCGGGCTGAATCCTTGCAAAGAGAGCTGTGTTATCGTGAATGTATGTCCCAATTAAAAAGCAGTTAATCTGCTTGGTCTTTTTTCATGCTATAATCTTGTTGTTAATATATAAGTTGTGAGTGAATTGTTGGTTCTGGGTTCTCACTTTGTACAGCATGACGGTAGTGTAGTTCAGTGATGTCGGGGCACAGCCCTCCAGACAAATTATGAGGAGTTACTTTTCATGAGGAACAGACATCTTTCTACTGTATTTTGTTGTATTTTTATGGCCATAGTTAACTCTCAAGAAAAAAAAAAAAGAAATCTTCTGGAGTTCTATCAGAAAATTATGTTGGCAGAGGATAATTAAGGATCTGGTGCTGAAAAGTATGCCTTCTGGGGTGTTTGTTTTCAGCTAATTCAATACAATACCCATTTGGCAGCTTAGGGCTTCCATTCAGAAAGTGTCAACTGGTTCTCAGAGGAGTCTGCTTGCAAGGCTGTGATCTCCTTGAGGTCACCAAGACGTGGTGGGATAGGTTGCAGGGCTGGAGGGCTGCAATGTCTCTGTAGGCTTTTCAGGGAGGCTAAGGCAGGATGGCGAGGTTTGTGTTTGACCAACGTGGGCAGTGCGTTTGTAGGTGTCTGGACAGGCTGCCTGCCAGCAAGGAACAGATGAAGCCTTCTTCGGACAGCTGGAAAATGCCTCACTTTTCCAGGTCCTGGCCCTTGGGAGAGCTTTAATTCTGCAGAATGGGCGATACAACAGGGCCCAGGCAGTCCTAGGGGGTTGTAAAGTGCATTGTTGATACCTTCCCATTGACTCAGCATGGGTGAGACGTGTCTGGAGTGCTGGGCCTGGTTCTGGGCTCCCCAGTGCAAGAGAGATATGGACATAGCAGAGTGATCCAGTGAAAAGTGACAAACATGATGAAGGGGCTGCAGTGTCTGTTGTCTGAGGAGGGGCTGTGGGAGCTGGGCCTGGCCAGGCTGGAGAAGAGAGGGCTCAAAGGTATCTCATCACCATGTCTATGGAGGAAGAGCTGGGAAGATGGAGCCAGACTCAGAAAAAGAACACTTCAGAGTTCATTTCTAAAGCATTTTCTTTTAGCATCCCTATACGCTGTAAAGTTAGTTGAGGATCTTCACTGTTATACTTTGGTTGTGTCTGTTATTGATGTTTTGGGGATACAGTCTTCCTAGTGATTAAGAAATAGTTGTGTGCCTACCTCTCATCATTATTGTCGAGGAGACAGAGGACTGGCTTACCAGGAGGGGGAACAGAGCTAGGATTTAAGGGGATGACTCTGTTCTGGAGAGCACGGTGTCTTGAAAGGACTTGGGTGTGACATTGGAACAGCACTGAAACCTCAAGAGGATGTAGTTGTTAATCCAGTGCAATGGGCAAAATAACTTGTAAAATGAAAACATTCAAATTCATTGAAGTAAAATTCAGTGTTCAAACATTAGTGATGCTTTGTTCCAGGATGTCTTCATTATCACCAAGGAAGGGACTTAGATAGTGAACTGTCTTGTGCTTTTTTGACAAAAATAGATACATTTGATAATCTTTAGAATGAGCTTCTGATTGTCTTGTTGCATTTTGCTTACTTCACATGGAGACAGTCTATATTACCTTTTGAAAAGCAAAATTGTTGATAGCAGAAGGAGGCAAGAAGGTTTCAGTGTTCTGGGGATGCCTAGTCCTGATAAGGTACAAAGCTGATTTATGCAGTTATTTCACGGAAATGAACGAGGTGGTTCTTTTGGCAGGAAGGCGGTTTTTGTCTAAAGGCACAAATCCATTTTTTTCCTCTAGATTTAACTGTTCTGACAGTTGTATTATAAAAGCTAGACGCTGTACACTGTAACTCAAGCCACTGCTTTGTGTGCGTTCTATTAATTTTCAAAATCATGGCACCAAAATGACTGATTTCCTCCTTTTAAACACATTTTGTTGTCTAGTTTCACCTTGCTATGTTTCAGTTTTACTTAATTTTCCTGCCATAGTGCTTCTGAACATCTGCCTGAGTTCTTTCAGTTTCTCCACTGCTGGGTCTCTCGGCTCCTGCAGCTGTGGTCTCTGTCTCTTAGCCAGCAGCTCTCAAGAGGTGACAATTAATCCCGCACTGTTTGCCACGTTTATCTGGAAGTCTTTGTCCTTCCCACCTGACCTTCCTTAAAAGACCATGTCTTTCCAGCTTTTTTTCCCCCCAGTTTTGATAGTAGCGGATTGGATTTCTCTAAGTCATCTTGTCTCATTAATCCTCTATTAAAAAGTATTGCATTTCACTTGGGGCTCAGGCCTGCTGCCTAATGCTCCCTGTCTGGGTAGGGCAGGTAATAGGGTATGGAGAATATCTGCCTGTTAGTTTGTTACTTGTTAATGAAGGCAGAAATTTTGTCTTTTTTCCATTTCCATTTTTTCCATTTTCCAGGTAATTATCCATACTTACGTCATTTTCAGACTACTGCGCTTGACAAACTGAGGTCTTAACAATGAGTTTGAAAAAAAAAAAAAAAAAACCATTTCTAACACTTCTCAAACTATTACTTAAGTAAAACAAAACAAAGCAGATGGCTAGCAATTGTGAATATCAATGTTGCTTTCTTTAAAATGCTCTCAATGAAATGGGAAGTAAGCAGCTTCTGTGTAAGCATTCCCTGCAAAGTAGAAATAGACTTTTTCCTGCTTTATTGTCTCTGAGGCAGGTGTCCTGAATGGTGGCAATGTCCTCAGAGAGCAGTTGTGATGGCTATTGAGACAGAATCTTCAGTTTACTGTACCCATTCTCAAAAAAAAAAATAATAAAGGGGGGGTGACCAAAAGCCCAGGTAGTTTGCCAGCTGTACAAGGACATAGGAAAAAAACAGGGTACAGCCACTGTGAGTGAAGGGGAAAACACTGGAAAATCTTCAATGGCAGCTCCTGTGTGAGCCACCAGGCTCAGGCTTTATCTGTCTTTATTTTACAGTGTCTGGGGGCCGGGGGCTGTTCTCAGAGATCGCAGCAAGGGCAAGGCTGTTCGTTGCTTGTTCCAGTCCTCCTGGTTAGCTCTCCAGATATCTGTTTTCACCACTCCAGTATTTAAAACTCGGTGTGGTTGTATTTTATTTTGCAAATACCAGCTTAGACCAGGAGGATCAGCAATTAAAGCAACAGCAGCTGTCTGGTATAAGCCTGGGAGATATAAACATGCCTGCATACAGAGCCCTTCAAGTAGCTTTTGCCCTCCTCCCTGGCCCCCCATCCTATTTTTCAGATCACTGGATGTCATTTGTGCCTGTGCATGGAACAGGTGTCTCTTGTGAACTCCTTAAATAAACTGAATTTTAGAGAAAGATCCTGATGTCAGTTTACACAGGTGCAGACATCATTCAGGAGAATGCTATTTGCACACAAACACACTACTGTTTACTGTCTGCGCTGCAATCAGAGCAGTGCCAGAAGGGCACTGAAGCAAGATGGAGCACGGTTTGCTTTGCTGCTGCTGCTGTCGATTGATGTGAACTTTCATAAAGTTCCTTCTCACTGGGCATGGAGTCTTTTTTGCTCCAAGAAGCATTGAAAAAAGCTCTTTTAAACAGTGGGTCAGAGAAAAGCAGGAGCCATTTTTAATCATGATGTGTGAAATGACAGAAAATGTGTGTGACTCTTTTCTTGGCTTTGCCTGGTTACTTAGCAGGAACTTTGGTTTTGTTTGGGATTTTTCCCCTCCTTGTATTAAAGCTTACACAGGAGCCTACGATAGGACCAAATCAGGTAACTTGCAGCAAATCTCAGTGTGTGACTGTGCCCAAGAATTATCGTTGCACAGCTCTGCCAAAGCTGAAAAAAAGATGACTATTTCCAGGTACTCCAGGAGGAAAGGAGCGCCAAGGTGGCTCCTTGAGCTGCTCAGAGACTTCTCCAGTCCCCAGTACAGCAACGAGCACACCTTCTGGATTACCTTCTGGATTAAAACTAGGTGAGCAAGTAGGTGCAAAGCTGGCTGTACATAAATCACAACCTGTTCTGTCACAGCTCAGGGTAGCGTTATTAATACACCTTCAGGGACTTTAATTTTCAACAGATTCCCCAGTGTTGCTTATGGTCTGTGTAGCTGCCCAAAGTGCATGGTGCTGGAGCTGCAGGATCCCTACCTGCCCTTGGATCTTTGCAGCACCAGAGCTGTCTGCCACATGCTGGCTGTGGTATGTATGCAAGTGAAAAGAGATGAACGTCTCTGAGATATCTTGTGCTTCATGTACTTACATAAGAGAAACAGTAGGATTCCCAGCATGAACTTTTTCATTTGTGTGTGTGTGTATATCAACTTCTTAGTGAAGGACAGCCACAGAAATGACAGACACTTCTCTGGCAAGAAAGCCCGCAAGCTCTTAATATCAGCCAATGCCCATTAATTAGGCCTTCTGACAAAAGGCATGCTTGCCACACCCTTTTACATGCATTGGCCTGTGTAATTTTTTCACTAAGTAGAGCTTTTAGGTATATTTCTTCCATTGAAAATACTGCATTTAAAAAAAAAAAAAAACTTTTACAAAAGCAAATTAAGAACAGATGTAGCTGAGCAATACTTTTTAACCCAGGAGTAATAAATGTTTGGAATGGACTGCTGTGAAGGTTATTAAGACTAAAACACTGGGGTCATTCAAAAAAGAGTTCAGAGCATCCAAGGGGATGGAATTGGAGTAGAAAAGAAGTGGATAACTGAACATTATCCACTGCATTCTTGATGATGCATAACACCCTATGCACTTGTTTTATGCTGTAAGGCTTGAAAATCTATCTGTGCTAGTTAAACATATACTAAGGATTATGCCTTGGTAAAAGCTATGGAAAGTTGATTATAATAACAAATGCCAGCAAGCTAGTCTCTGGACTGTATCACTTGGGAGAAGCTGCAGCAGGAGAAGAGCTATTTGACTTTATTCCTTCTCCAATCCCATGGAAGACATAGATGTAACAGCTTGAAACATTTGAAAAGATTGCAATTTCATCATGATTGTGGTTACTGTGGAGAGATTTAATGCAAAGTGAGAAACATAAAATCTTAAGGAAAAAGTAATATTCTAAATGTAGTTTAAGTTCATATTGAACAGTTGTAAAGATAGGAAATGGAAGCTTGATGCTCACAGTTGAGGTGAATGAACAGCAAAAGTACCATGCTCTGTGCTTATATATCTGTTATTCATGGCATATTATCAGATGTTTGTCCAATCAAACAGCTGGTAAAGTCACTCTGTATGAATGCTGCAGGCATTGCTGCAGCTGTACCTTTCTCAACTTTGCCTGTAGGAAAGCCTGTAACTTCGCTATAATATTTTATATTATAAAAAGGACAGAACGAACCATTTTTGCCTTTTTTTTTTTTTGTCCGCGTACAACTACAAGAATAACTCTTAACTGTCCAAACTGTGAGAGCCTAAAGGTTTGCTGTGGAAATGAGAAATTGTGTCCACAAAAATTGTTGGCTCCAAAGGGACATCCACAAATCAGAAGCTGCAAACAGAAGTTTGTTCTTTATCGCTTCTGGGTACGTGGCATGTTGAAGGTGTCTTTTAATCTGGTGGATAAGTACTGCAGTCTAATGTTCAGATTGATGACTGGAGTTATTGCTGATGAGTTTTTAGACCAAGAGAGAATAACAGAATGAAGAACACTGTGACTTAAGTTAGTAAATCCTCTGATAGGATGCTTAGAGGGCTTAATTTTGTACTGTAAATGACAGAGAAGATGGAGACAGAATTTACCTGTTGTACTGACTCCTCAAAAGTAACCGCATCAAGTAATTGCTTATGCAGAGTTTTCAGTTACCCTGCTTATAAATAGCCTTCTGAACAGTAATTACGCCTCACAGCACCATGTCAGATGGCTCCTTCGACCCCCATTTTTAAGACAGCGAGACTTAGGCATTGAAATATTTTGCTTCTAGTTGAGGTTGGTTTGAGACCCAGCCACAATCTACTGTCTGGTTGCCCTACCTGGACCTGCCTACCAGAGAAGAAATTAAGTAAATATTTCTTTTTGCTCCCACTTGAGAAAATGACATTCACTTTCTAACCTGTGTGCTATTTCTTCTCTGTGGCCCTGTTGAGTACCTGCCATGGATCCAAACACCTGCCATTCTCAGGCACGCCAAGCAGCCCTCCATTACAAACACCATTCATCAGAGCTGCAAGAAGGGCAGCTTGCACCAATGACTGGAATACAATGGGAAGTCTGTAAGCTTCCAACGCCTCGGTGCAGTTGTTGCTGAAGTTGTTGTAAAACAAAGGGTAACTTTCCCTTTCATTGTCTTGCAAGGATCTTGTTGACTACTACAGACCTGAACTTTAACCTTGTAGGCTATTGTTCTCCCAAAATTATAAAATATTTATGAGTGGGGAAAAAGCACAACCTTTTTTGTTTTCTTACGAGACTCTGACAGCAGAGTAAAGCAATCAAATTTTTATCCTAAATTGTGAGGATTTCTGGGGTGAGGCATTTTGTAGCCAATGGTTGCACTTGTAAAAATAACAAAGAAAAAGCAATAAAGTAAAAGATTTGCAAATCACATGACGCCTCGGCAAGAAGCAAGTATCTTCAGAGGCAACTTTAGTAGAGATAGGGAAGAAAGTCTTACCAATTTGCTGCCTTTCTGCCTTTGTTCCCGCTGCAGGACAGTCCAGTGCCCATATATTAGCGCTGTGTTAGCCCAGGGTGCTTTACACATGTGCCTTGCCATGGTGAAAACAAAGGCTACATGACACGACCTCTTTTCCTGTGCACGTTTTAGCCTGAAGCCATGAGTCCAGCCTGCCTTAACTGATGACAGTCTACCAGGTGCTTTCTGATCTTAATCTCCTGGCTGAGCCATAGCCCTAACGTGGTAAGCTATAAATCTCAGCAGGTCACAGAGAAGGCTGCTGGTGTCATTTCTAATTGACCTCAGGGAAAAGCGACCAGCTTACTTCATAATTTCCTAGGTTTACAGATTCACAGGCTGGCATTTGCAAAGCAACGCTCGTGACTTTTCAGTAATAAATTAAACTGGAAAGCCTACAGCTACAATAATTTACGATCTTTCTGCTGCTCTTATAACACATGTTAATTGGAGGAAAAAAATATTTATAGAAAGTATTCAATGCAGGACTGGGAAGAAAAATAGCATTGGAAAGCCAGTGTTTTCGACTGAGTAAACTCTTTAGTGTAAACATTTTTAGCATTTTCTCTGCAGTAGTAAGAAACAGGGTGCAGCACTGGAGCAGAAAGCCAACAGCTGCTTAACGGCACACTTTGCAGTGTATTCCATGAAGCTTATTTCTGAATTTTATGCTGAGGGTTTGAGCCCTGGGGGCTTGATCTTTGGTTGCACAAATCTGCACGGCTCGAACAGTTCGGGTGAGATGTGGTAGAGCTAATCTAAGGACTGGGTTTATTTTGTTTCTCTCTGGGTGTAATAACGTGAAAGGACGTCAAAGCTCTTTTAATGAGCTCTCGTGACCTCTGCCAGCAAGCCAAGCAGTTGCTTAATGGCTAAAAATGATTTTAGTTGTACCATTCAGATATTTTTTTTCAAAGAGGGAATGCAATTAATCTCAATTAAGGCATATTTAATTAGTACAAAAGCTAAAGAATATTAGGAACAATTTGCTATTGAAATCCTTTATTGAAGCCTTTCCTTTTTTTCCTTCTCAAATTTTCAACACACAAGCATTTAAAATGAGTTCAATGCCATTTTAATGTGGAATAACCAAATATTGTACTCCTTTAAATCTGAACAAAAATTTTGTTCTTAGCAGAAATTCCAGGAATTGACTAAAATTTCAAAATTGTTAACTCTGATTCTTACCAAAATAAATTTCCAGCTGTAACTGCATAACAAAGATCTTAATTTTTGCCCATTTTCCAGCTGTCTTTTGTGTTCAGTTACTGGTTCAGAATCAACCACAATTACATTATTTTCTGATCTTTCCCAAATCCTTTGGAACCTTTTCCAGGAGGCTTCTTGGGAAAGATGTGCTGCACAAACCTTTCAAAAATGAAACAAAGTGATTTTCTACCCATTTTTGAAGAATGAGATACAAGCATACGCATATTACTTTTACCTATCCAGTAAGAATGAAACAATTTGGAAGACTGCCTTTTAACTGCTCTTTTTCCAGTATCAGCTTTAAGTTATCTTTAAAAAGTAATTTAGCACTTTTGAAAAATACAACACTAATTTCCTGATAGACAAATGAACTTTACTATTAGGTTTGTTTTGGAAAGAATGATTCATTTATTCATCTCACTGCTTCTGACTGGTTTTAATTTGTTATTGATTCCTTATGGATTGTTCAAGTCACAAGTTATTTCATAAGAGCTGTGCCACTATTTAACTTGGCATTTCTGACCCAAGCTTAGCTCATACATGAAGCTGTGGATCTAAGACACTTAATCAGCATTTGGTCTGGTCTTGTACTTGTACATTACATTTATATTCCAACATTACTGGAATGGTCTAAGTGAGGCAAAATATAAACACACTGAGCCAGGAAAAAATAAATTTCACCTTTCAGCTGTCTTTCAGCTCTGCCTGGTCACCTGTCTTTTAATAAGTTAATTCCATAACAGACTTCCCAGAGAAGTGCACAGTGGCATGGAACCACTGTATTTGAGCCTGTATTTGAGAATGTGCATCTATGTCATGCTCCAAAGTGTGGTTCCTTCTGAAATTCTGCTCGGAGGCTTTGTCATATCCAGCCTTTGCAATTTGATTTTTTTTTTAAGTTTATTTCCTATATTAATTGTTGCAAATAGATGCTTAATGCTTGTATGCCTACAATGTGATTTTATTTGAATGTCACAGAAGTTCATCCTATGGTGTTTTATAGCCCATGTGAATTCCTTCGTTATGTTCTCTGACACGTGGATGTAGAATATCAAGTAATGATGCAGAAAACAGGAAGACTGTAGCCAGTCACTTTCAGTGACTTTGCCCTTTAATTTAAATTTAATAAGGAGATTTAGCAAACCAGCATGAAGAGGAGAAAATGCAGTCCAGTTGCATGCAAAAACACTAGGAGAAGTTGAGAAATAACGTGTACCTAAGCTTGCAAAATCAGCAGTTAACTCCAAATATATAATAAGGAAAAGGTTCTAAGAGTAAAGTGAATTAATTTGCAGCTCTTTTCCAGGAAAGAAGGCTTTTTGTAATTCCTTAGTGTTTGGTGAATCTCATACATGCATATCTACAAATACCAACAGCTCCATCTCTGTCTCTCTGATAACCCATGCTTCTGCCAAGTATTCTGATTTTAGACCATTTCAAAGGTACTAGGACACCAAAGTAAGTGTATATTTATTTGGATTACCAAAAATAGTCAATTTATTTAAGTACTCGGCTTAGAAACAGGTCACTGTGAGCAGCTTTGTTCCCTGTTTCACAAAAGCTGGAGGCCACCTCCTGGAAACCAAAGTGTCGAGAAGCCCTGGAGCTGCGTCTGGCCCTGCAGCATGGGCAGCTTGCTGTGGCTAAACCCAAGTTAGAAAGGCAGAGGTGTTTCCCCATGAAAAACATGGATGAGTGTTGGGTAAATCACCGACCTGGTAGTACCTAGTGATATCAAGGGATGCTCAAAGAAGGACCTAAGTTTTTGTGTTATTTTGATAAAAAGATTGTTTTCCTGCAGATAAAAAGGGAGAGAGTTTCTGGCTGTCTCCTTGATATATATTGTCACCCAAACCCACTTGAGCTGCGTGGGCTGAATCCAGGCTAAAGTCCTTGAAGCTTGGCATCATCCCTATAAATGTGCTTAGCTGTACAGACAAAACCAGGTATGGCTAGGTCTGACCTCTCTTGCGAGATTTAAGGGCTGTGAAGGAAATTCCCTCTAAGGCGTAAAAGTAATGACATTTTGATCCCTTGAGAAATGCTGTCGTAACCCTGCCTAGATTCTCACACTGTTTGGATTTTATTTTTAGCTCTGACATTCTTGAAGATTAATAAGCATAATGTTGCTGAAATGACTCTGCCAGTGTAATGTTACCTGAACAAAGTGCTGCGTAGTTGAGTAATGAAGCTGAAACGATAGCTTAGGGAGAAGCACACACTACAAATTGCACAATGTTTTAGAAAAAGGCCTTTTTCAGTTTTGTTATGTCAATGGTCTTTTGACTTATTGCTGTTTCAAGGCACTTGCTAGCTAGTGAGCTGCAGATAAGCATACAATGAAAATTGCATGGAGTTTCTGACTAGGGGGATGGAAAAGTCGAATACAACAGAGAGGTAAATTGCAAATGCACTTCTCTGTTCATTAACGGACCTATCTCTTTAGCATAAGCCCAGCATATATTGACAAGCAAAAAGGCATTTATTGAAGCTATAAGCTGAAACTGATGCAAAAGCAGAAAGCTAGTGTTTATCTGAAGTTCAGAAGACTGAATTCTGATTTCTAATGGTTGTTAGTGAGTAAGTATATAAATCTGGACTGATTCCACCTAAGCAAATGCAGTTACTCTGGACTTAAAATGTTGGAATACTTCAAAAGAAAACTTTTAGCAATAATATGTACTGCAGGAACTGGCAAACATCCATTCATAGTTTTTTTATATCTAACAAGACTTGTAAAAAAAAAAAAAGTGAAAAGTGTCTTAGCACATACATTGTGTAACTTGGTGAAATGATATATTTTCCTATCTACTATTGTTAATATAAAAATGATATCAATTTCTCCTTTAATCTTAATAAGTCATGTGAGATTTTTTGCTACTCTTTTGCATAGGTACACCTTAAAAAAAAATCTAGTTGTGTAAAATTGAACCTGCCAATTATTTCTGAGAAAGTTAACACAAGAGACGTGTTTGTAAATGTTATGAATGGTACTCAATGAAAACTTTGTTTGATTTCACTTATGTTTAGTATAATTTGTTCTGCTCTAGGGCATCCTGAGAATAGGAGATTGTACGCAAATGAATACTGAGTGAAGCAAAGATCATTAAGAGAGGAACTGGGGGGGAACCACACATGCTGGACACAATTATGTGTGTGTGTTATATTATGCTATCTTGGACACATCAGCACTGACTGCTTTGTTCCTAAGAATGACCTTTGATCAAGAGAGACTGCATGTGTCTTTGGTCATTCCCACATCCTAGGCTACTGTAGATGAAGGGAATTTCTGTGGTGTCTTAACTATAATCTCACTGGGAGCTGCCTCATTGTGTGCAAACACTCTGGTAGATGTCTGCCTTGTTGGGAGTTTACAATTGGAGGAAAGGATGGTGGCATTACCTCAAGCATACTAGGCATTGTGCCAGTGTAACTGAGCAGATGGTGACCTGTGGGTCATGGGACTATATTTCTGAGATAGATGGGAAAGGAAATTCTACAGTTTGCAGACCAGATGGAGAGTTCTCACAGAGCTGGCTAGAAGGAGGGTATCCACATGTATGTGTGTGTAAGAGAATGTCAAAGCCAAGGAAACTAGCAAGTGGATATTATTAAATGTAGGAAGAAAAACCTAGCAATGGCAGTTACACAAGAGAGCGTCAAGTAATAAAGGTGTTTTACGTGGCTGTTAAATACAACATTCACAAGTTTCCCCGCTACTTTGCTCTTGTTTTCATTACATAGCATTTGATTTACTCCTATATAAAATGTCTATAATTAAAACCAAAACGAAACAAAAACTATTGCTTTTATTCAGAAAGATAAGTGATTTACTTTCTCTGTAGTATTCACTTTATCCAGATTTTTCTTTCAAAGTGGGGTATGTTTCCCAATAAATGGCTTTTTTTTATATATATATAAAGACAGCACCATGTGCAGATTTTCTTTGCCTAAAAAGATATTCTCTGTCTGCCAGAATTTACTTCTTTCTCCTATTATTATTTCTTTAAGGCTCTTTGAGGCACTTAGTTGTGTTGCTTGAAGGATGCATGCAAAGCAAAACAGATATTCCTCAGGCAGTAAAGAGAGCTCTGGCTGCCAAGTGTCAACAATCATGTAGATTTAATTTGCAGGTTATTTAGATGTTGAAAAAAATGCTGCTATATTTGCCTGAAAATGTAGGCAATATTCTATCTGAGAAACACTAGCAAGTGCCTGACAGATTTTGTGTGTCATGAAATAATATATGCACTGCTAAAATAAGGAAGAGAGGTTTTTCTCTGAGAAATTTCCTTTCATTCTGTTTTAATGAATCCATGTGCCAGTACATAATCCATAATCCATTCCAGGAAGGAAAATTCAGTTGTAGGGTCTCTTTCTCAGGATGGCAATTACAAGCAAATCAATAAAAAGAACCTCCTCCTGGTCTCTCTGCAGCAATTGTGGCTACAGGAAAGGGCAGTTATTGTGCATTGTTCAGAAGGAAAAATTTAAGACTTGAGCTCTTTTTGCTTTCCACCTTAAATATAACTTACAAAGAAAACCGTTCAAGAGAAGCCCAAGCAACCTTTTAAAGAACGAAGAGCATAAAAGTAACAAATACCCCTAGAAACATAAACTATAGGATCAGACCATAATATTCCGGTTGCTGTTATATTTCATCTTCAATTGAAACAAGTGGCATAAGTGCAAATAGCATTAACTGTGCCATCAAGTAAGTAAAAACTATATAAAATAAAGGAATAGCAGAACTGGTATTTCCAGGGGGAATTACTAAAGATACTGTCTAGAGATTTTTGTTTCCTTCAATTTCCTTGAAGGCTAATATTCACTCAAAATTGGATATATTAGCATCTGTTGTTTGAAAACTTAAATTAACAGTAGTTTTCCATCACTGTTTTCCTTTTTCTCCTAAATTTTAATGGTATCTAACCGTATCCCTCGAAGATGACTGCACCAGAGGGTGATTGATGCAGACACCCTTTAAACTCAACAGAGTGGTTAAAACCTTTGCAGACAGTTGTAGAATGGGAGTCATCTCCATTGGGCTTTGTTTGTACTGTGGAAAGTCAAGAAAAGGTGAAGGGAAATTGGTGTTGCTCCTTCCAAGTGAGTGCTTTAAATATTTGGCAAGTGGTAGAAGGAGCTGATGCTGCCTTTTCAAAGCCAAGCTCTGAGCAAGATTTCACCCAGTAGTCACATCCTTAAACCTGGACACCTCTGGACTAGTCTACCTGAGTATGTGGCCAGGGGGTAGATGCCCACCTCTGGGACAGAATCAGGGCATAGTGACATAATTTTAGGCTTGTAGGTGACGTTTATGGGTAGAAACCGGTATCTAGGTAGTTAAGTTCCTCTGAGGTAAGAAAACACATTACTGTTTGGGACTGAGATGCTTAAAGAGGTGTTAGGTTCCCATCTCTTTGTGCCTGTCTCTCTAATCCCAAGGCCCCAAGCAGTGAAGCACATGCCTAACTTTTAAGCACGAGTGGTCTCGCTAACTTAAATGGGACTACTCATGTACTTATAAGTTAGACATATGTTAAACTGCTTGGTTGAACTGGGGCCCAGATTTCTGCTTTTATGGAAAACTCACATGTGCAAACAGTAATAGCATAATTAATCTCTTTTCATGAAGTGTTGGTTTTATTAATTTTACTTAGGACTTATTGTGCATAGTACTTTTCATCTTCAAGGCCTTTTACCAACATTAGCACGGGGGTTTAAATTGGGTGTATGGTTGTGGGAATTGCACAGTCTTATATCTGACTTTGCAATTCCGTACCTCCACGTTCTTGGCAGGAGGCTCCTGCCATGCAGCTGGGTTGGCTGAACCAGGAACTTTGGCTCTGTCTCCACTTAGCAGCTTGGCAAATTATCTCCCAGGTGGAATTCTGAAGGCTGTAAGTGGTTTCAAAGCTTCTTCCAGATCCAGATTTTCAAGCTAATGAAATCATTCACCACTGAGTGAAGCAGAGGTGGTGACATAGGCTGCATTTTGCATGTTTGGCTCTTATCCCTTCCTTCTCTTCACCGCAAGCTCCTCAGAAACAGGAGAACCAGAAATGCATATTGGCCAAAATTTCATTTAAGATACAGGCATAATTCTCACTGGCTTCAGAAACAGTTGACATACAGGCTCAGATCTCAGGTCTGCCTCTATATTAATTCATCACAGCGTTTATTCCAATGTGTAGGATCTCAGCATCTGATGATGGAGGGCCCATTCTGAGCGTGTTTTTGAGGCACAAGAATCATTTGGGGATACAGTGAATAATTATGGTTGATTTAGTTGGTAATGCTGCCATGCATGGTACTTTACCATATGAAAGGCCTCAATGGCAGAGACTCCTGAGTTTTCTTCAAGAACCAGCAGAAGCCCCATTGTCCTACAGTTTGGTTGACTTGCTTGCTTAGAGTGGGGTTTCTTGTTCCATATATATCACTGGGTGCAAGCCTTGTTATCAGTGTGCCCTTGGTTAAATTTTCTCTCTGTGAATCGGTAGTAGCAGCTTCAGTAGGAAATTCTAGTGTTTGGGTGTTGTGTTGTTTTGTTTTGTTTTCAGGAAGAAAATTTCCTTAAATGATATTTGTTCAGTGTTTTCAGCAAAAGAGCTCCTCCTACTGTTGCAATTTCCTTCTCAAAAGCAGATGATCAAGATACTTACTTCTGTTCCTTTCATAGTAAAAATTCACATTAGCTCATGTTGCAGAAGAGGAATTACTGTCTTATTCTATTTTTCTGTTTTTGAATGGGCTGAAGATAAGTTGCATTTTACACATTGTGAGCCTTTTTTCTGTGGGTGGCTCTATAAAAATACTTGGGTAGGTTGCTGACTTTGATACTGGTCTGCTTACTGAGTAGCGTATTTATTGATGGCTCCCTGGGAAGATACGGGGCTCAGATGAAATATGGGGAAAACACAGTTTTCTGCCCAGCAGCCTTCATAGCCAGAAGTGCTGACACTGTCCAGCACTGATTTTTCCCTTCACCTTTCCTGGAGATAAATGGGATGTTCAACTAGTGCAGTGATCAAGCCAATAAAATGCATTAAATGACTCAAAATGTCATATGAGGTAAGGGAATAATTAGAATGCTGTGTTTATGAACAGGATGATCCTGTAAAAAGATGAACTCTAGGTTATAGGAGGTCTTGGATTTAATGGTGTGCTAGTGTTCATCACTAATGTGTGTGCCACTGTGCTATGCTTAAGCAATATACATGGGAACTCCTGAAAGATGCTCTCCACATAACTAATAAGCCACTACAAATCTCGTAAAGGATCACAACCTTTAAATAAAAGTATTGCCTCATTAGGAATATCAGAAAATAGTGTCTGAATAGAGATGAAAATAGAGCTTGTGACTTAACAGTTGAAATGCAAATCTAATTAGTTTGGCATTTTAAAGTGTTAACAGGGAGCCATAAAAAAGATGGATTTGAACGAAGAAATTTGTTGTAAAGAAAATACTGGATAGTGACAAAAGTCCAGTTTATTAACACTCCATGATGTGGAAACAATGAAAAGGGCATTAATTACTTTACTAGTACCTACTTTGCACCATTGCCCAAAGTAATTGGTTTATTGACCTCTTTGTAAACCTAAATAGTTCTAAAAAAATGATCTCAGTGCTAAAAATAATTTCTGTGGAGGAATGTAGGTCTATTCATTCTGTCATATATTATTTTGAATATAAGCGATGCATTGCTTCAGACATGTCTGACTCTATGTGCAGGGAAGGATTTCTGCACATTCTGTGTCCTAGAGCCATGTCTGCAGGCGTTATTTTTCAATCAGTGCTAGTGGTTTTATTGTATTTATGTATTTAAGAACCAATTATAAGAAGATATATATTTGGTATGCTCTTCTATTCTCATTTGAATTCCAATTATCTTTATCTGTATACTCTTAATAATTAATCCCTGGAAAGAAGTTCTCCATTTATATATTTTATAAAAACTCCCCTTGGTACTTCCAGACCTCTGCAAGGTAGTACGTGCAGCACTTTGAAAATACATGTTGGCTGTAATTCATTTTGTTTGACAATTGTTCCTTTTTGTAAACGGTGTGACTCTTTCACACTTAGGCTATATATAGGTATAGATTATAGAATGTTTTTTTACTCCATACTATTTATGAATGAATATTTTGAAAATATGGACACAGAAAACAAAATTAAATGTCACCAAGAGACAGATGTATGGAATTGAGTGGAATAACTTCAGATTAAAATTTGGGGTATGCAAAATTGGTGGTTTTTTCTCTTGGGGAAAAAAAGCAGGTATAAGATTTTTAGAATGTCACTGTTTTGCTTGAGAAAGAGCTGAACAAAAATGTTTCAGCTTATTTACATCGACAAATTATATCAGCCTTGAACCACTGAAATGTTTCATGGAAGCTGATGTCAGGTACTACTCACCCATATATATGTTGCCTAGCTCCCAGGAGTTTTCTGAGTCACTGAGTTGTGTGATTGTTGTAGTATCCTATTGTTTTCGTACTTCTTATGTTAATTAACAATTTATGGCTGATGAAGACTTTTTTTTTTAAATACTAAATTCACTGTAAGAATCTTGTGTATTTCCACTGTTGCAATAATGGACAAGCACGTGAACTTAAATCACTATTTATTTTGGGTATGAGTCAATATGGGCCCAAAAGACAGATGATAAATAGCAAACAAGTCATTTTGGCTTCTGTTTTGTTTGGAATACATTAAGGACAGAAAAGTTCTTCATTAACATCTGGAAGTAGGTGCAACCTCTGTGAAAGTCAATGTAATTGCAGTAGGCAAGTGGTGGAGGAATGCCTGGTCAGTGTGTCCAAAGGGGAAGACAGCTGATACAATGCAGTGTGTAACATTGCTGTAGGCAGGGGTACAGTTAAATCTACAAAGTTAGTGAAATTTGGCTTACTGAAACTTTCAGCTACAGCTGGAGAGCTACAACTGTAGTTCTCAGAATATTATTTTTTCTGGAATATCTTGCACTCAGAATTGGACTTTTTATTCATGGTGTTTTAAACATATTTCAGCAAAGATCATAATTAAGTCTCTATCAAGTAAGTCTATTCATGTGCTTAGATATCTTCCCAAATCATTTTCCCTTCATTCAAGAAGCTTTCAGTTATCTTTCTCTCCCTGTTTACCTGCTGTTTGTTTTTTGTGACTGGACATTGGACTCCCACTTCATGTGTGGATGGGACCATATCATTTCACAGAATGTCACAAGCTGGAAGGATCCTGCAAGGATCTCCAGCTTCCTTCCCTCTCTTCTTCCATGTCATTTGATAGCCATTCTTCCTGTGTACCTGAGCAGGGAGACTCTTGCCTTCAGGCATCTGCCTGCATTTTCTGCCTTACAGTACCTGTATAGAGCAATGCCGTAACTTTATCATGAGAAATATGAGTGACCCTCACTTCAGTCAAAGCTTAAAATGTTTAGCTTGTTAGTTGCCTTATTATAATAAATAATCTGTAAATGTGACAGAAGTCCAGTTAAAAGATGGAGTTGATAAGGCTGAAGGATCTCGATTTGCTAGATTTGGAGGATGTTTTCATGTCCCATTTTATCTAATTCATCAGAAGGTACTTGGTGATTCAGGTCTCTTGGGGTGTATCTGCTGAATAGCATCCCATTGTGTTACTTAGATATAGTAAATAAATAGTTTGGTATAAATCTGTAGTACATGAGGTGTGTAATGGGAGAGAATTGTCTGCTTATGTACTTGAAAAGTTACAAGGGAAAAATGTTTTCTTGTATTATTTGATGAGAGGAGTAGGAGAAGCTGCCTGTTTATATTTGCTTGGAGGGGAGGGGAGGTTGCTTAGTTGTTTAAATATTATAAATGTTAGATGGAAACTGTTATCAGTCTTTCTTCACTCCTTTGTGTGTGTGTGTGTGTGTGGTGGTGGGGGAATAGTCAAAGCTGTTTCAGAGCTAGAATAGCTTTTTTTGGATGTGTAATCTTCAGTCTTTGTGATAGTAGGTGTTAATTTCCATAAGCCTTGTCTTCTGGCTTCTGTCATCAGGGCACTTTAGAATAGAAACAATGCATTTTGTTTTGTATTCAGACCAAACTTTTGGGTAAACTATTTAGATATGATCTTCACATATTCTTTCTTAAAGGGTAGAGAGAGGACTTCATGCAGGAATGTTGCTCTTAACGCAAGTAAATGGGTGTCATGTTTCAGAGGAGCTAAGCACTACATTTTCCTGTTGAGTATTCCTCCAGAAATATTCACACATTGCATTTTATTGCCATTGGAAGGTAAGCTATTCTTGCACAGTATTAAAAAATAAAAATTGCTTTCAGGGGTTTGTGGTTTTTTTAAAAGTAATAGAGGTAGGTGCAGAATTTCCACCATCTGTGCAAAGGATGCATTGAGTCAAGGTTTTTTTAAGTACTTCCAACTCTTCAAATTGGCATCGCAGCATCAGAGCATGACCAGTGTTTCTCCCCCATATTTCTGGTGAAAGTGGTGCATGTTACTGCATTAATTTTTTTTATTTTTTTTTCTCTTCATTTAGCTCAGCTGGTTTTTGGAGGCAGCCTTTTCTGTGCAGAAATTTTTAGAGCATAATAAAGCTTTCATTCATAAAAGGGGAACCTCATGTTTACTTTTTTTTTTTGGCAGAATTCACCAGTTGCCCACCAGAAAATCTAACATAAAAGCAGACACGTACAGATGAAGTACTTACGTATACCCAGTGTGTGACTGGGTTCCTGGGGAAATTGGTCATATCATGAATTTAGGTAGTTGGCTTCAGTTTGGACCATGTCATAAGGAAGTAAAAGTCTCTCCCATGCAATGCTGACAAGTGATGTATGTGATGTTAATCTGGGTTGCGAGGTGACAGGTGCTTATGCACCACTGCTTCCCAAGTCATTTGGTAGAGAAGCCGTGGGCAAAATACACATAGAAACTGGCCTACATTTCCTTTAAAATGTGTTCCTGAAAAACAATAAGAGGACAAAGAATGAATGAATTAAATAAACAACAGAATTCCTGTTCTTATTTTTGCAGAAGAAATAGGGCTTGCTTTTTTTAGTGCTGTGAATCAACACCTGTTTCAAACATATCACCACTGAAGAATGGAAGACTACTCAGTCGACTTCAAAGGAGATACACCTAACTATAAATAAATAGATCCAATTCCTAGCCCTGGGGATGTTTGAAATCTCAACTTGAACTTTGCAGATCTCAGTGTTTACATAAGCTCCAGAATTTTGAAGTGTTTGCAATCCAGACACATATCCTACTGTTAATTTTTGGATATGCACAAGCTTGGGTTTATCGGCATCAGTTCAGAGGGTAGTCAGGTCATCTTTAATTGTACATGCAGACAAAAAGCAAAACATATTTGAACAAACAAGTTGAATCTGTTTTTTTCATACCTATTAAAATACAGTGTGTAGGAAATAGCCACTAAAAAGGCAGTTGACCGTTCAAAAATTTAAAGAAAGAAAAAGGTATTGCTCTGCACATCTCATTGGAAGAGAGATTCCTCTCTGTCATATTCTTCAGTATTTTTCTTTCTTTATTCACTCTAAAAACTACCATCTATTGATCCTGCTGACTTGTACTGCCTGCCTGGCGTGGTTCCCTGGACCCTTTGGCTGCTGTGGCTCTGAGAAACCTTCACGGTATTTCAGTCCGAGTGTTACATCCATTAGGGAGCACAGCACATCACCTCCTCACACTGAACCATTGGTTTCATAACCTCTTTTCAAGAGATTTGAGGAGCCAACAAAGAGAAGAATTTTTTCTCCATTAATGAGTTTAGAGGTAGTTAAGCTTGTTATGAAGACTTTTAGATGATTTTGTAAATAGTAAGGCTTTAAAACAAAAAGGTCTACAAAGCTGTTCTAGATTCCATCCAACAAAGAGATTGTATCATTCAAAACGTTAATGTTTTTTGTCTCTTCTTCTTCATTTTGGTCAAGCAGTCCCATATAAGTCATCTCAGTGCAGCCATTATTTATAGCTAATAATCTTCTTTAGCTGCCAAACCGAAACTAGATCTCCTTCACTCTCGAGCTGAAAGCGCTTTTCTTTCTACAATGTGCTGGAAATGAGCCAATTTACCGGTTCCATTAACTTAATGAGGTCTGACAGCCTGCAGCAAATTTTCTCATAATCTCTCCTGGATTTAAATTTGGTGCTGCATAAACAACGGAGTATGACCAAGTAGTTGCTTTTTAACTCTATGTATTCTAAGCAAAATTCTTTACTCATCTTAACTACAAGGACAATTTGAGTCTTTCTTTTTCACAGGCAGTATTTTCATCATGCCATCATTATTGCATTTACTGATTAATTTACTTTTTAATCTTAAAAATAATCTGAATGCCAGATTTGTGTTGACCTGTTAAATGTCAGTATTAAAGCTTCAAGTGATTTAAATGCAAGTGATTTCAAGTGTAGTACTGTTGGTGGTGGAAGAGGGATGGTATTTATTTATTTTTATAATACACCTGAATGGTTATATGAGCTGTGAGGTTATGTCATGATTTTCACAGACTAATAAATAATCACTCTTATAAGGTCAACAGTAGTTTTAACGCAAGGTTAATCCTTAGCTTCTGTTTCCTAATACTTCCAATGATTACTGTTCATAAAGGCTGTAGTATGTTACCAAATTCACAAGAAACACAATTGCTTGGCAAATTAAGTAGGACGAAAGCAAAATCTTGCTTTCTCTTGCTTGAATTCCACTTTCCTAGCAGTGACAGTGATATGCTGAAGGCAACTGATGGCAAAGCTGAAAAAGCAGGATTGTTACTCATTGCAAGAATAGTGCGTTCTTATTTACTAGTGCATCAGATTGCTGCAATACTGAAAAAACATTTTAAATTTAACAGTGTGGCATTGTGGTAGAAAATTACTAGCAACATACTCCACTTTGAAAATGAGCTTAGAACAAAGGTTTGACCTGACTATAAAGTTACCAGTGGTGTTTGGCTTCACTGTGTTAAAGCCTCCTTTGTAAAGGTTTTACTTACACCAGCACTGCCTGAGAAGCTGTACGTTTTATCTTGAAGTGTTTTGGACACTACAAGACCCCACTACTTTGGGTAGAAGGTATATTGAAGGAATCTTAAGTATGAAAGTAGGTGACAAAGCACCTCAGGCAGAAGTATGCTATCTCATACTGCCTCTTCACTTGGAGAGACTTCATGCATGGACTTGGTGTATTTTGCATATTATCACTATATTTGTAAGTATTAGCATCACAATATAAATAGTCTCAGGCTGAGTATTTGCACATCAACAATTAATTATAATGAAATAGGTGGGATGATTTCAAATCTACTCAGATTGGGTGTGCTTTAGAGGGTTTGGGTTGTGGAGGAGTGTTTCTGATCCAAGCAGAGTGGTTAGTCCACAGTCCTTCCGTTAACACAAGTTCTGCAAACATTTAATCTGTAATACCCACAATTTTCCCCAGAACAATCTTTCAGTAAGCTGTTTACAAGAGTGCAAAAAAAAAAAATAAAATGCGTTAGGTTTCCTCCATGCAAAATCTTACAGGATTCTGTAGCTCATATGGGTATTGCCCACAGTGTCAGTGGAAGTATTCATAATGACAAGAGGTGAGGAAAAGGCTGAGGTAGTTAATCCCTTCTTTGCCTCAATCTTTAGTAGTAAAACCAGTTGTTCTCTGGGTACGCAGCCCCCTGAGCTGGTAGGTAGGGACAGGGAGCAGAATGGAGCCCTCATAATCCAAGAGGAAATGATTAGTGACTTGCTGCACCACTTAGATGTACCCAGGTCAGATGGGATCCACCTGAGGGTGCTGAGGGAGCTGGCAGAAGTGCTCACCAAGCTGACTAAGCTGCTTTATGTGATGCCCATCTATAAGAAGGGCCAGAAGGAGAACCAGGGAACTACAGGCCTGTCGGTCTGACCTTGGTGCCAGGGAAGCTCGTGGAGCAGATTATCTAGAGTGCCATCACAAGGCACTTACAGGACAACCACGTGATCGGACCCAGTCAGCATGGGCTTATGAAAGGCAGGTCGTGCTTGATGAAACTGATCTCCTTCTATGACAAGGTGACATGCTCAGTGGGTGAGGGAAAGGCTGTGGATGTCCACCTAGGCTTAGTAAAGCTTTTGACACCATTTCCTACAGTATTCTCCTGGAGAAACTGACTGCTCATGGCTTGGATGGGTGTGCGCTTTGTTGGGTTAAAAACTGCTTGGGTGGCTAGGCCCAAAGAGTTGTGGTGAATGGAGTTAAATCCAGCTGGAGGCCAGTCACTAGTGGGGTCCCCCAGGGACACTGGGGCTATTTAGTCTAGAGAAAAGGAGGTTTGGGGAAAACCTTTTTGTTTTCTACAATTACCTTAAAGGGGGTTGTAGCAGGGTTGGGGGTTGGTCTCTTCTCCCAAGCAACAAGTGATAGGACAGTAGGGAATGGCCTCAAGTTGTACCAGGGGAGGTGTAGATTGGATATTAGGAAAAACTTCTTCACTGAAGGGGTTGTGAGGCGTTGGAACAGACTGCCCAAGGAAGTAGTGGAGTCACCTTCCCTGGAGGTCTTCAAAAGACATATAGATGTGGTGCTTAGGGACATGGTTTTGTGGTAGGCTTGGCAGTGCTAGGTTAACAGTTGGACTTGATAATCTTTGAGGTCTTTTCCAGCCTAAATGATTCTATGGTTCTCTGTATTCACAGCAAAATAATTACAACTGCATGATTAGGATCTGTTTAGTTAAATTAGAATTACTTTCATTTCTGACTTCTGGAGAGACTCTCTTTCATTTAAATGCATCAAGCTTTCGTGCATGCAACTCAGTGGGAAATGTGAATGACATTTAGGTAACAATGCAGACCAAAGTAGCAGAAGCTAAAAATTCAACACAGCATGATATGGAATGAGCCATGTTTAAATGGAGAGAGCAGTGAAGTCACCTGTATGCAACCTCTAGCTTTAATCCCGTTTCTTCTCAATTTTTCTCAGCTATGCATTTTTCTCTAAATCTCTATTGCTAAAGGGTGGTTTGGGACCTGTTTTTCTGTCTTTAACATAGGTCAACTCCCATGCCTATTTATGGCAAATCTTACCATGTCTATTTTGGGTCATTTTACTGGTTTGAGTCCCAGCTCGTAAAGACAACTGATTTGTAGTTTCACACGAAGAAGTAATTGAAAGAAAAGGCTGAGTGCCCCTAATGCTTTGAATAGTGGAAACTTTTTTTGTTTTTAAGACAGAAATAAATCCCATTGTTTTGAGCCCCCTATGTGTCTGATTCCTGCATGCTGACAGTATGGTAGTTCACAAAAGTTTGCAATTTCATGTTCTTCAGTCTTCCCAACATTTTTTTTCTCTCAGTATGCTTATTCTTGAGTTCCTTGAATATACACAGTTGAGTGTAATGTCAGTTTGTGTATCTTGTTGCTGTTGTTGTTGTGATGCTTTATGCTCCGTTAAGCAAAAATGCATGACACTGTCTCAGGAAAGGATGATTTAGGTGTGTGGAGGGGTATGCAGGGGTTTTGCATCCTGTTGAACCCTTGAACCAGTCTTGTAGCAAGGCTGGGTGTTTCTTGGTGTGTTTCTGAAAATATTTTGTCAGGTTATTCATCCATATTAGCTCCGTTGAATACAAGTTGTTTGAAGTGAAATATTTAAAAAAAAAAAAAAGTTTTTCAGGTCATACACCCTCGAGACAGGCAGGTACTGTGAAGTCTGCATGTACATTGACATAGTAAGAGCATGTAGCTGAACAGTTTCACCTATATACCAGTCAACTCTGCTTTGGACTAATGAGCTTAGAGTATATAATTCATTTCTTTTTAACATCAGTGAGCCTAGTGAGGCTGTGTCCCTACAAATGGCCCTGTTTTTATGGAAACAAAGTCATTTTCAGAAAATGCTTTTATTTCTTGCGTGAAACAGCAAATTTAAAGGGAAATTTGAAGAATGGCAAAGCTTAGTTAAGAAAACTACATTAAATGCAAAAGGCAAGCAATAGAATTGTTAATAGGAGACAAAATTAGCAGCTGTAGAAAAATCTATGTTAACTGTCTTTAATAAAGTTATTGCATTCATGTTTTGTCACTGTACTTTTAACTGATAACACAAGTGTTGCTATTCATGGGTACAGGAACAATAGGAGAGTTGGAGAATGGGAAAATCCATGTTGTGAGAGCAGGTTCAGTGGTGTGCTTGGCTTGTGCACTTTGGCTGTAAGCATACCTAAGGTCTTTCTTCTCTGCACACCACCACTTAATCTTTTGGTCTTCACCGAATAAAAGGCTCATGAAGTGCCTTTATAAGCAGAGATGCCTGGGTATTTAATGGCTGAATATTGTATATACCTGATCATAAACTGGGAATTGCCTGTTATATGTTTGTGCAAGTATGTGTGTACAATGTTTTCATTGTACTTAACACTAAAATATTTTATTGGTAGGAAATATAGGACTAGAAAAATATTAGTTCACCAGTATGCATCTCTCCTTTTTTTTTTCTCCATGCTCTTGTTCTTTACTGATGTTTCAAAATAAATAAGTAAATAAAAAATTAAAAAAAAAAAAGGGGAAGTGCTCAGATAATTTTGAATTTTGTGGGACTCAACTTTTGGCTTTGCCACAGGCTCCCTGTGTAACCTCAGATAAAATGCATTATATACTACGTTTTGACAGGGGTCTGGAAAAATGTTTATGTGAAACAAGAAAGTATTCGATTTCTTATGTTTGCTCAAATAAGAGATTTCAATAAAGATCTATCAAATGAGTCAGGCAGAACTTCTAATGAACACCTAATTTTTGAGGGTTTCATAATGAGATGAGATTACCTTTACCAGCGTCTCTGAGTATCTCTAAGAAATCTCACTTTGACTTTTCAGAGACAGCCTCTGCAGATGTTCAGGCAGCCATTCAGGTGTCTAAAGATAATAGAAGAAATTCCAACCCACTGAGATCGATAGCAGAACTTTTATTGACTTCAGTAGGCCAAGATTTTACCCTGTCACAGATCTGTGCTAATCCTTATAAGAGAACAGCTCTCCTACAAGTGTTAAAGATGAGAAATAATTTAAAAGCATATCCTTTTGTACTGCCTCTCTGCTTTTTATGTTCTCTTCAAGATCTAGTGTGAATGCATGATTGAACACTTGTCTTTTTTTTTTTTTTATGGAAAGGTGTTTATTCATTTGATGTTTCCCAAATAAGGATTGAAGTACTGGCATCGCCAGCATGTGTTGTGATTTTTCCTCTGTAAATATAGATACTACAATGCTGGATACCTTTCTTGAGCTTCCAAGGAGTGGTCAAGCTTCTTTAAGCACATTTTTTTTTAATAACAGAAATCATTGCCATTGTAATTAAAGTCGTGAGAAAAAAAGAGTGGATGTTCTTGTTAAATTCAGAAAAGATTAAAAAAAAAAAAAAAAGTATTTTCAGGTTAAAAGTTCTCATGTTCAATCTTCATTGCTAATTATCTACTTAGGTGAGGCTACATTACAAAACCCAAATAACTATATGTTATTATATAATCCACATTTTAATTTAAGGCTGTCATAGTTACAGAGCAGCACATATGAGTAACACATAAGAGTGCAGGTTTTTTGTTCTGGTGGGTTCATGCCATTAATTTTAGGTATCTCACTTAGATTCTCTGAATTACCTGAGCTGGAAAAGCCAGCTGCCCTCTGCTGACTGGAGAGGACACGTGGACTTCTGTCTTCTGGGCCTTTGAGCTAGATGTCTACCTGGTTTGTTTTTAGGTGGAAAATCACTTAGAAGTTTCTACATTGCTCCTGTATATAAAATCATTGCAAAGAGCAACTAACTTGAAAGGGCCTGACCTTACATGCAGTATACAGCCTTCCCGCCATTTTGTATTCCATTTCTTTTTCCCCTCAAAACAACTGCTTTACTGTTCTCCTTAGCTGAAAAAACGTGAACTAAACCTGTAGCTCAATAGAAGCACTCCAGCAGTAATCAATCAAGCAAAGGTATATATATATATATATATATACACAAATGCAAACACCCACTCGCATAGGGGAAGAAAATAAAGCTAATTTGCTGTTAAAACTGTGAGGATTGTGGTACCGATGATCATTTGTGTGGTGCACCTTTTAACATGAAAGGAAATGAGATTCCATTTTTATCTAGAAATTTGTATTTATGAAATTCAAAATAGTAACTAAACATTTCTTTTGAAAACTAAGCAGTTTATTTTAGCCTCACTAGTTATACTTAGTTCTGTAAGTCAGAAAGGTTAAGGGAATGTCCAAATATAGTTTGGATACAGTTTAATTTGTGCTGCAGCTATAATTATTTAAGAAATGCCCACTATTGTAATCGAAGGTGAACTTTTACAGTGCTTTTCTTTAATATTTTAAAGCACAGGAATGAAAATAAGCTTTGAGACAGCTCTTAGTACTCTGGAAAGCAGTCTCCAGCCCATTTGCACTTTAATTTTATCTGAACGTGAACCTTAAGCTGCAAGAATTCTTAATGACCCTTCAGTTGCTGGTCAGATTCAGGAAAATATTCTAAAATGAAAAATCTTTAGGTTTTTGTGGCCTTTATTTTGGGTCTGACTGCAACTAGATAATTGTCCTAATAACTTTGTGGTAATGCTTCTTAGGAAGCAGCCACTAGAGGCATCAGGACAGCCTGCTGTAGAGGATAAACCATCTCAGGGCATCATATAACGCAGAAGGAAAAATGAACTGTATTGAAAAAAAACCACAGCAATTTGGTCACCTAATTATACAAATACAAGTAATTTGTTACTCTGTTTCATCAGTATAGTGCATGCACACACACAAATACTGCTCAAAGAGAACGATATTGAAACTAGAAAACGGAGAGAAGAGCACTCTATAGTTTCTAGGCAGGGGCAGTCTAGTTACAAGACAAAAAATACAACTTATTTGGTGTATATTTTGATAGCCCATTCTAGTAAGCAATATCATCTTAGTCTTCTCAATAAAATTAATAGTGGATAAACATTCAGAGATTTGAGTAGAGATTGCATCATATAGAGTCTCTCAGATTCTTCCAGATCTCATGAGTCTTCAAAGTGGGTTGTGAAAGTGTTGTGAGAGAAGAGTTTCTGCTGATTTTTTTTTTCCCCTGCTTCTAATTCAAGCTAGAGTTTCTGTGAAAATGTTTCTTATTGTGGCATTTTATCATTGGTGATTTAGGTCTTGACCCCCAAACAGAAGAAATAGTATGAAGAAAAGATAAGGAAGCCTTTCTAAATATGAAAAGTCTTTTTGTTTCTGGTTTGGTCTGATATTATGTGAAATTGATTCTGTTTGAATTAGAGACCAGAATTTTAAATGTATAAGGCAACTCTGAGGCATATGGGTGATCAGTAGGATTTGCCTCACTGTTCTGTAGCTATTTCTCTCTCTGCATCTTTAGGAACTTACTTATTATGTTTAAAAAAATCCAGCATTACTAAGAAGTGTGCTAGAGGCTGAAAGTCTCAGCTGAGGGTTTGGCTGACTGCTTCTGATCCTACCTCTCCTGCAGGTGAGACACTGGGGGCTGAGTTGTACATGTACCTTATCTTGCACCCCAAAAAAGTAAATCATCACAGTCATTTTAATGCCAAACAAGATTTCTCTCTGCTTTCCTAGGTAACATTTGCCATGTGTTTTGTGGTATGATATTAACCTTGATATCGGAATCTCCTGATTCTCAAGGCAAGTAGAACACAAAGGGTGGCAATGCTGAGCCCCCCTTGATTCCACTCCTAGTATATTCCCTTGGGTGTTGTCTATTCTGGACTGTAGTAGCTAGCTTAGTTATCACCTAAAACTGCCTAATTCCTACTGGCTGCATTGAGCATATTTAAGCTGATGTTCAGCCCTCATTGAGGAAATTTTGCTTTGCAGAAATGTTGTGAATCTATGAAGTGGGCTGATAATTTTAAGAAAGCACTTGATTGTAAAACGCTTTGTAAACATCATCACATATCTGCACAGGGAGATAGGAATATTAAGCAAAACATTTTTTCTGTGCAGCGGAACTTAAGTTGTAAGGTACACAGACCTGTTAACATCTAGAGTTGGGAGGAATAGTAGCTGCAGAAGAGAAAATAAATAAAATGCTGTTTTCTGTATCTAATTTAGTAGAGAATAACTTCTTTAGGCCAAAAAATACATTGTTGAGCTGCGCATGTGCTTTGGAGCCACAAACAGAAACGGAGCTCACATACCAGAGTAGTTAGTCCCAGCCAGTTTCTGTCTCCAGCATATCAGCTCGTAAAATTTCCCGTCTTTTGCAATAGTAATAACAGCATATTCTGTAACTATTAGGTTGCACAGGAAAACTCACGTGTTTCAGGTCAAATTTTCCACACAAAAAATACAAACCCAGTTAATAAGTACACATCTAGAATTCTGCTCAATATATAAACTATATTTTCTATCTTTAAAGTTTTCTTATATGTACGATTTTTTCAGGTTTCTACTGATCCCTCAATATGCAAAGCAAGTGTGCGAGTTTAGGCACATGTTCTCCCTTCGACTTCAGTAAGGCTACTCATGCATATAGTGTCATCCACCAGCTTTGGTGAGACAGGGGCTGCAGAGTGACTTTTTACATTTAGGCAGAAACTTTTGCACAGAATGCCTTTTAAAGAAGGGTTATGTAGCTAGCCGTGTTGCATACGTAATTTGGTAAATGTGATAAATGTGATTATTTATTTTAGAAACTTTCAAGCTGCAAAGTGCTTCTGCTTCGTACTCCTGCAATTTGTACATTGGGCTAAACATAGGATAGGCCCTATCGTGACCATTATTAAGGTACCTTATAAGATTTTCAAAACTGTATGTCCCAGCCTACGTAGATGGACTGATAGACATCTTTGGAAGTCCTTTGGTGACATCTGTAGGTGCCTGCATACAAATATGATCTTGGGTTCACAAGAGACAATGACAAGATCTGGATCTGAGCAGCTGCGGGACTAAAATGGAGCAAAAGAGGTTGTATTTGAAATTGGACTTTGGATTTAGAAAGCTGTTATGATAATAGGATGAAGGTGAGCAGTTGAGGATCTAACCCTACATTTTTCACAAAGTATGAGTTTGCTAAACGTAAGTCTTTGGTTTGAAATTATTAAAAAGAAAATAGGAGAAAAAAAACTGTGGTGACTTCTGTGGTTATTGAAATTTGCAACCATATGTTTTGATGTAGCATGTTGGTCATAAGAAAATTTTGTTAATAGCAGGGGTTCTCTCTTAATCTCTCTTTCCCCCCCAGAAATGTTTCTTTGCAAGTACAATTACATAAAACACTTTTACCAAGCTATTTCAGAAGGACTCACATTTTCTTTTAGGTTGTTTCTCTGATGGTTGTGGCACAAAACTTCAATCACGGCTGAGTTTTTTGAATGCCCCCACAACATGTCTGGTAGCTAAGACTGAATTCATTTTCATGCTGCCTTTTTCTAACGTGCTTAGGTAGCTTCTTCATTAAAAAATTATTTAGATACCCATGTTTGCCACTTTAGAGACATTTTTCCTTTGAATTACGATCTTTCCACTTCAGTACAGAAACACTTGCCACCCTAGCTTTTCACCAAGAGACATGGGCACAAGGACAACTTCACTGAGCTGCAGCAGTACAGGGACAGAGGTTGGATCATCATGGGCAAGTATTATATATGCAGATGAGTGATGCTGCAGTAAGCTTAAAATTCTCCTTTCTCTTCTCCTTTCAACCGTCCTGTGTTGGTTGGTTTAGGGTTTCCTCTAAGATATTGCATGGGTGTAGAGATTTAACATGATGTACCGTCATTCTTGATTTCAGCCCTGGCTCGTTTCTGTATTTAATCATACCATTGTGTCGTATATTTGAGCGAATTTCTGGAGGGGTGGGAACTCTGACCCTGACAAGGTATAGACTAATGCCTCTTGGCAATGCTGATATTCCAGCCTATTCTTTTCAAAAGGAAAAAAAAAAAAGAAAAGGGAAAAAAAAAGGCAAAAAACCAAAAAGGCTGCATCTTAGGATTCCGGTTGGAACAGGCTATGTTTGGTTTTTTTTTGGGCTAGTGAGCCATGAGAGAGGCTAAAATGGTAGGGAAGTGCTTGGGGATGTTAAAAGACAACAAATAAACCCTCTTTATGACATCTTAATGCTCTTACATATTTCTGAAGAAAAACTACTGCTAATGTGTTAGTGTTAGTTCTATTGCTTGATTAAGTAGTTTATAACCTTATAGTGAGACGACAGGCTGCCAGGTACTTCTTTCCCAGTGAAATACAGCCTGACATTCAAAACCAGAGGCCTGTGTTTGCCAGGTTGCTGTATAAGGGAGATCCTAATCTCAACAAGATAAACTGCTTAAATAAAAGTTGATGAAAGAACAGTCCGAATAGAGGATTACACTCTCGCTGTTTTTACAGTGCTTTGCTTTAGGACAATTCTTTGCTTGTATCCTTGGAGAAGTCAGTCAAAGAGCTGCAGTTTTAGGTGTTCCCAGAGTTTTATTAATCATGATTTTTACCCAGCTAATTTCTGTTCAGTTCTTGCATATTCATTTTGGGCTTGGAAAGAAAATATGGGGAAAGGGTTAAGAGCATGCTTTGCTCTTCATCTGTTTTAAATCCGTAAATGTGAGCCCCTGTGCTGTTTCTAGGTTTCAGATTACTCCCTGTGATTTATAGGAAAAGGCTGTTCTCCGCAAGTTGAAATCCCATGTGTTTCTCTACCATTGTAAAACAACAAATCTTTGAGTATGCTTCCAGTTGCAAAAATTGCAGTTTTGAGCTACATTTGTAACTTTTGTTTTTGTTTTTTCTTTTTCGGTATGATGGCATTGACATGGGAAGTGAGGTCCCCATGTCCTAATGCTATCCATGCAAGGTTTTACAATGCTTTTCACAGCAGCTTGCACAGACTGTAGCAACACCATTGTGTTTATAGTCTTCTATCACTCTGCTTTTGGATGATACACCCACTAAAAAGTGCAGCTGGAGGCAGGCACGTATCGTTCTATATAAATTACATGGAGAGCGCCTACAGAGATGGCAGGCCAAGAGCTGTGATGACCTAGCAGTCCGTGTGCTCCCATTCACTTCATATGTCTCATGGTGTAAATCAGTGCAAAATTTGGCCTCATATTTTTCAGTTGATTTTTGTGGGAGTGAGGTATATATATATATACCTTTTTTTTTTTGAGTTGTCTCATCATGTAATCGTGATGTGGTGTGAGTTCAGAATGTAATGCTTACAAACAGCTTCACAGCAGTGACATCCATCTTCCCTTTTCCATTATGAAATGGCAGGAGAATTTACCAATCACTCCTGTGGTAAAAAAAACAACATGGAAAACGTTAAGGATTTCTGAAATAGTCTTATCACTAATTTTGGTAATGTAAATATTACTAATAAAGTCAATGGCCTTTTCCTTTCAGATGTTTTTCCTGCTGTAATTCCTGTCTCTGCAACAGGAGAGCTGCTTTATTTTGTCAGTTGGAACCATGCAATTATTTTTGTTTGCTTTGAACAGCTGAGATGCTCTCTAGGTTTAGCTACTTGGCCTTGGTAGAATAGCATGAAGCTGCAAAGGTGTATAACTGAATCTAACTTCTTGCCTATGATTTACGAAGAAAAACTTTTATTTGTCTCTACTGACCATTATTTTAGAATGCACTGTTACTGAGATGAGGAAAAAAAGTGAAGGAAGTTCTGGCTGAAGTCACAGTGTGAGGTTAAATAAGTAGCAATGCAATGTTGTTTTGACCTATAGATCGCCAGTGAACTGCATCAGTAATGGATCTAATAAAAGCCTATTTCTTTTGTCTCAAAACAAAAGGTTAAATAGGATGTTGTTGTAGTATTACCTGATGTGTCTTAATTAAGATGGGGGATACAGCATGTATTGAATTAGTAAGTTCAAGTCTTATGTAAAGTGGAAATCAATAAGCGAGACTTCTTAATGAGTCCTGATCATACTTTTAATTTTTTTTGCTACTTGTATTCTGCCTTAGACATTTTTGCATATGGGTTGTACCTGGTACTTATTCTGAGCAATGCAATTTAAGCTAAATAGAAAAGCCAGTCTCAGACTTGAGTTTGCAGTGGTCTGGCAGCTCCCTAGGATGAATACAACAAAGAGCTACCTTGTAGTGTTAACAACTTGTTGAGCATAATGAAGTAGTGTAACAGAAGCCAGTTTAATATCCAAAGGTTATTGTAAGTTTAATAGGCCAACAACAGAGAAACAAGCAACCATAGGCAATATGGTTATTTCTTTCCAGTATCACTGATTTTAGCCCTGCGGATCCTTGTATAATTCAGAGCCATGCATGACAAGCTCTGAAAAACAAAAAAACAACAGCAAAAAAAAAACTTTTAACCAGATGCTGCAAAATACTAATATTCATGTCTTCCCTTGTGCAGTGAACTACAGCTCTATTGTCTTCTATCTTCAGCTTCTTTGGAAAAAGAGTTTAACTTGTCAGACAATGTCTGGAAGACAATGCTGTATACTATTATTTTCTTATCTGTGATCTCATTTGTGTCTAGTTACTTTTGTTTGGCTTTGAAAACATGTAAAAATAGTTGGGTTCTGCCTCAACAAGATGCAGAGAGTGAAGAGCTGACTGAAGATTTGCTGTGATTTGATAATGGGGAATTCACCAGATTAGGGAAACATAACCAATTCTGACAAAAAGTGGACTGTTTTTTATATTTGTCTTTCATTTGGAACAGGGGTATTTCTCTCCCTTTCAAAAATAGTTTTGTTTTCCTTTGTTTTTTCCATGCATTTTGTGCAACTCTTTATACCCTGTTAAAAGACATAAGTAAAAACAGAATTGCTAAAATATACAGTCAAAACTGTTTAGGATGTACAAGAAATATTATGCTTTTCTCTGATTTGAACACAAACTTTTATACTAAGGGTTATGTTCTTAGCTAGCATCATCGGTAGAACAGAAATGAACTCTCTGATGCTACATCTGTTCATCCCAGCATAGCATTAGTCCAGAAAATGTAGATATCATCTTTATTCTAGTAGCTACAGCTATTTATCTTACTTCTAGAAGTACTGTGTATTTGACCATTTCACCCAAGAGAAGTTGAACAAATTAGAGGCTGGAACTCCAAAATCCTATGCTGTTTAGCTACTCATAATCGTTTTCTGTAGCTGGAAATGAGTTTTTGTTTTGTTTGTCAGGATGTGCTGAGGAACAGAGGGACAGCTGGGGATGGGCTGGGAGGTCAGCATGCTAGAAAACCTAGCATTTAATGATGTGCTTATCTTCCTTATCCCATAGCCAGTCTTCCACTACCACATAAACACTTTGCAGAGAGCTGTTCCTGAAAATTTGGTTGCGAAATGGTTCCACCTTGAGTAACAGCAATATAGTCCTTGTGCAGCAATACAAATATTAGAGAGTTTATACTTCAGATAAGTTATGTAGGTAACCTGGTGAAACTCATGGTCCCTATCAGAAAAACAGCATCCAAAGCCATCTGTACTTTGTGCCATCTCTTGCTGATCACATGGCAGTGGTAACCTGTGTTAATTCTGGGTCAGAAAAGCAAAGCTTCTTCCCCTTTTCAGGCCTACATGTCAATATACATTTTAGAGTGCCTTGATAAGAGCATATTTTAAAGGGCCAGACTGATTAGCTGTATTTTCCAGACACACTCTGAGTCTCAAATTACCATTAATGCCTTATACAAGTCAAGTCAAGTCACTTCAGCTGGTTCTCCCCTTTCCATATTAACCCCATCTCCCGCTTCCCCAGCACCATCTCCCAGGCCATCCCTGCAGACCTCTGGTCAGCTGCCACCACTACTCATAGTCTCCCAAAGCAGCAGAAAAGTCACAGTGCTGTGCTAAAGCCAGCGTGTGTGCCTTTCGCCTACATATCTTATGTTAAAAAAAAAAAAAAACACCACAAACACTAACACAGCCACAAATACAGTGGGAGAATACAGTATGGGGAGGAGCTTGGTAATGTTAATTCAGCTTAAGCTAATTACCCTGGGGCTATGTTCACATTCAGTAAACAATAACCAAAACGTTTACTGCTTGAAAGTTCACCAGGAGAGTGGATTTGACATTACTTTTACGCAGTATTCTTGCAGAGCAATTTATGATTTTATTGTCACTCAGAGTCCAATGGAAAGTCAGCCTCCGCATTCCCCTAGGTAGGAAACAGCAGTTATATTAGGGAATGCGCAGTTAAGTCAAAGCAGCTCATATTTTTAAAATTCACCACTTCAAATAGCCTATTCTGTATAAATTGTTAATGCAAAAATCCTTATAGAAGTTGTTTGCTGCTGACTTCGAAATATTCAGTGCAGATAAAGTCATATCTGTTCAGGTGCAACTGGCAAACATGAGTGAGAGTTAAGTAGGCATCGATCTTTCATAACTAGATAACTTGTTCACCTGTAATTACTAGAATGCCTTTTCCTATAAGACCAAAGAAGTTTGAAAAATGTATTGTTCCTGCTATTTGTGATTCTCCTTTTTTCTTTTTTTTCCTACCCTGAATATAGTATCTATTATTTCAGCATCCTTTTTGCATTTAAACCTGTGAAGACCCTGGAGAGTGAGCACTAGGGAGATAGCTGCATTCATTTCATTTGTGTTAGTCATTTCTAATTTTGCTTTCTCAAATAGATGGGAAAACTAGAGGGCAAAGCCTAGTAAAAAATGTTTGTCCATTGAAAATAAACACATTCATACATTTGAAAATTTCTGGGAGCATTTATATCAACATTAAGTTTGGCTGAAGCCCATTTAATAAAGCTTTGCTTTTGTAACTGGTTTACTCTTCAAGTCTTGTCGTACTTTTCTGACACTTTGGGGCAGCTTTTACTAGTTTGTCCTTAAGGTGATTTTTGTGAATTGCTTATGGGTGAGGGTATTTTTTGAGAGCCCCTGGTAAACACGTAATGATGGCTGCAAAAGTACATCAGAAGTAAGCAGCAGTTGCCAAGCTCTAGCACCAAAAGCAAGAAGTTCGGTAGCTCACATTATTTGAAAGAAGCAGTGATCCTGATTTTGTTCCTGGGTACAGTGTGCAAGCACTTCCTATTACAGGACACACAGCCATGCAATCTAATCCATCCCAACTCATCACATGTAAAATGTTGTCCAATAACAGAGGCTTCCATCAAGCGTAATGTGTAAGGAATGACCGAATGTGTGAAAAGACGAGAATAACCTTGAGCCACAGCAAATTCTATACCAAAAGCCCCTAGAGGGCTAACGATGAAAGATTTCATTAGACTTAAATGCACTAATGAAATGGCTTAATGTAGTTACTCTGAATCTCTTCCACCAGATTTTGTTACAAGGACAGATTTTCAGTGCCTGAATGGAAAAAATATTTCAGTTCTCATGCACAACATATTATTAAAATCTGATGTGTTAAAGATAAAGTTCAAGTCTAAATAATGATTAGTGCCAAAAACTTCAGGCCAATCAACTGCAGCCTTCGTTCTTAATACTTTAGCTCTGTCTTAAGTCTGAAATTTAAGAAGACTGCAGAGAATTTAAATATGTTTGAAAACTGAGCTTGACTTCAAATCAGTGTTAGGTTTACTGAGAAGAGGGTATTTTGTAAAGGATATTGTAACTCAGTGACTTTCTCCTACTGAGTTTTCCTTCTGGTTAAACTCATTCTGAAGAGCGTTGTTGACCTTTTCACTCCAATAATATCAGTGTCCTTGTACGTGGGGATGTCTGTGCCAGACATTATGGGCCTGAAAATAATATGTTCTACAAATGAACAAAATACAAGTGTTACAAATAGGAAATTAGCACCACCTTTCCTCTGTCTTGTTGCTTTAATATTTCTGTTAACACTACAGCAATATATGGAATACCTTTCTAAGATGATAAGGGGGACACGCTTATAATGGGATTACTAAGGTTTTGATATCAAATTCAGCAGCATTTTAAGGACAGTAAATATTTCTAATTAGCAGATTTCTTTTTTCTATCTAGTTCTTTACTGAAAGACTTGTGTATTTTAGAACAGGGATGAGTCTTACAAAACTTCATTAAAACGAACAAACAAAAAGCTTTTATTTTTCTTAAAATGTGAAACAACCAAATCACGCAACTGTTTACTTCCTGATGTTTGCAGGAAAAAATAAAAAAATCCATTCTTAGAATCTTAGCCTTGGTCCCAAAAGCATTCTTCTGGGGAAGCCCTGCTGATCCCTTAGCAGGAATGAGACAGCAACGTACCTGCACTGCAGACAGATGCTGGCCAAAGCCTGGGACCTTCGCTGTGGCTGTCTGTGAATGCAGGACTGTGGAATGAGTCATACCTTTGGGAGGGTACTGAGGTTTTGGCTGTGTTGTAAAAAATAAATAATATTGCAATACTAATGGCTCTATTACAATAGAAGTTTGGGGCATTTATAAATATATAACTTTCCAACCAAATGTGAATGTCTGTAAAAGTACCTTAAGTTCTTCAGTATGCTTGTTTTCCAAATTATGTGAAATTCCAGTCCAGATTTCTGATGGACTAATGAAGAGATCGGGTTTCCTCCAAATGGCTTGTGGTAGGTTAAGTAACCTAACAACAAAAGAAGGCAGAAAAACTAATGATTTCTAGTCATATTATTCTGTCAGGCTTCCTTTTGTAGTGTGGGTGCTCAACCCATTCCATTTTGCTGCAGGGTCATTTTCTTTGTCCTCATTCCTTTTGCTTCAAGGAGTGCCTGCATCAACAACAGGTTACTTTTCCAGTGCACAAATAAAGCAAACCTCATTTCCAAGTGTCAGAATAGGAATAATTTAAGCTTGCATGAAGCTATTGACCCTACTCCTACCAGGATGGTTTTCTGTTATTGATTTGATGTTATATTCTCCTTAATCATTCTAGATAATCCCTACAGGTTCTGACATTTTTACTGATTCATGGGCAGCTTCAGACCTTAACTGTCTGATTTTAAGTCCACTGGAAATGTTGTGTAGTATGTGCTGTGTTCAAGATCATCTTGATGTCTTATTTATATTGAGGCAGAAGTATATTGGTAGCCAGTGAAAGCTCCTGGCAGTTAGTGGCTGTGCAGTATGTTCTGTATGAGGAGCTGTTGGTCTTGGTCCGAGACAGGACAGTAGATATTTCCGGCCATATGGCTGAAGCCCAAATGAACGTTTGAACTGTAATGTTCTTCCTGCCCCTCCTGTAACTGATCCCAACACTGGCACAGGGGACAGTGCAACGTGTGGTGCTCCCATTGCCTTTCTAGGTTACATCCGTGAAGTGGAAAGGATATTTCAGCTGTTTGGGCTGACTTTCACCAACATGAAATTCATGGAAACAAAACTACGAAGTGCTACTTGAAAAAAATAAAGTCTTTTTTTAATCTGATTTTTCTTTGGAAAAGCTCATGCTGAGAGGTTGTCTAGCATTGGAAGCTGTAATCTTTAGGTTGATTTTACAGGCATGAAAAGCTACTTAAGCTTATTTTTGAAGGTAATACACTGGAGTTGTTGGAATCACTCAAGTGGTGATTGGCAAATCACTTCAGATGTTGGTTATTGTGAGGTTAATGGGCATGGTGAGAGTCTAAGCCTGATAAATTTTCCCGACAGGAAAACAGCTTCATTAAGCAAAAGGTGAAAGCCTTTCCTGCTGCCCCTGTTACTAATGCACTTACCAAACATACTTTCTACCAAAGTTAGGCAAAACCAAACTTGCAAGAAGTAGGGATTTCATTTGCAGGAGAGCTTAGCTCCCACAGCTAAATTGAAACAGGCAAGCTTTCGCAAGTATCCCAGTAGTCCCTGTCTGAAAAGGAAAATTCTCTGATTCATGATGATCCTCTGATTCATGATGACCCAGCTCTAGCATGGACAAGGAGGTGATGGCACTGCCATCAGAGACATGGTCTGCACAGACATAATTTTCCAAAGGGTGTATCCTGCTTTCTTTGAGGATCATGCGCCATAAAGGTATGTTGCTTCTGTATCTAGAAGCACTCTCAGATGACGTAATTTCCTGCCATACTCCTTTAAAATAAAATAAAAAGTCTTCATGAAAGTCTCGTTCAGAGGATAACAATGCATTGTGTGGCTGTTTGGCATATAATGACACTGTATGTCCCCCCAGATTGCAGACAGTCATTCTGTAACTAGAATTGAGAGATGTCACGAGTGGCTGAACAAACAAATATCTCCAGTTAATGTTTAAGCTCTCAATTTACTAAAGCATTTGTTACCAGTTTGCAAAAGAGATCAAACAACTGTGAATCATAACCTTGGCTACTAATTAAATCCTTTATTCCCTTCTCTCATTGCAGAAGCATTTAATCTCAGGGAAGCAGGACAGCCTTGTTGGGCAGAATTAGATTTTACAGCATAAGCAGAAACAAGCTTACTGCAAGGTTTCCTATTGCAGTTGGAAATGTAAAGGAACAAAATGAGAATATTAACTTCCATTCCTGGCATCGAAGTTCATGTTAGCACTGAAAAATGATTGATTTAAAATTACTGCATTGGAAAATCATTTTGGTGGTGTAGTATTGTTATTTCACTGAATGGTGAATCTCATTTTTATTATCCTACTGCCTTGCGTACAGATGAGGTTCTGCACCTAGACAGAAGATGAGGGATTTGGTGTACTTTACTAGTGACCGTATGCCCCAAAGAAAAGTGTTTTAGTCAAAAATAATGGACTGTGAAGAACACCCCAGAGGAAATGAGGCATAAAACAAAATACTACAAGCAGTTTTACTCCAATTGAAATGTATTTCTATTTGTCATAAGATGTTGTTGTGTGCATTATGCTGTGTATATCTGCATGAAAGTTACACTATTATACCTTTACTACCTAACACCGAATTCAGCAGCATTTATCTTTTTGGCTCTAACTCTGTGAAGTAGAACTTAAAAAGATAAATGCTTTATTTCCTTCTGGTTTTGTGGAAGTTGTCCTTGTCGCGAGCAGTGATGCAGCAGGGGCTCTCGGAATAGCGACACCAGTAACTAAGATTGGGCTGACTCAGTTCACCGGGAGTCGATCCAAGAAGGCAGCTGGCCCGGTTAGAAGAAGTGAATTTCCATTCTTATAACGTGAGCATGATGTTGCAGTCAAGTGTGCATGAGAGGGGACCTGGACAGAGTCCTGTGAAAGCCTTCTGTGAGGTATTAATAGGGAAGGGCCTCCCATACAAACTCAAGCACAGATTCAGGGAACGCTGCGTAGTTATTGAGGCACAGTTACTCCTAATGAAGGCACATTGTGGTTGGTGGACCTGTGTTGAAAAGCTTCACGTTATTAGTCTGAAAAGCAATCCTATTTTATGTTATATTTGGAGAAAGTACTTTTTTTCTGTCATTATTAAATTTAAGTAATGTCTGTAGCAAAAAATCTACCTGATAGGACAGTATCTGCAAGTAGAAAATCAGAGTGTTTTGTTTTGTTTTGGCTTTTGTAGTTGGAGAGAGCTATTCTCCCATAAAGAGTGAGTTTTCAGAAAGGCTCCACTTGCTGTATTGCTCACAGGACAGGCAACCACCATTGGCACACACAGAACTTCTCTTTGCTGGGAGAAATTTGTCCTGAGGAGCTACCTGAATACTCACTGATGCTCCAGGCTATATTTAACTAAAGAGGATTGGGTAATAGCATGCTGTAATATACTGAAGACCCAAGCTTGTACAGGACTTAAATACGATTTTTCCATCCTATAGTTGAATATGAACATAGTCAGGTTCAACACAGGGAGAAAATATTGCATAGGGACCTCTTCGTATGCCTACCTATCAGCATTTTTAGTAACAATTTATAATGATAGAACAGCTGGAATATCTAAGTAAGGCCAGCTCTGCTTTGTCTGCTCCTTCCCCTAAGCCATCACTGGAAGTCTACTTGGGAAGAAAATTTAAAATGCCAGAAGTTCACCGCTGAAAAACAAAAACATTGTCATGTCGTTGTCAATATTGTCATTTAAATGTGTGGAGAATAGTAATAGAGTGAGCAAGTAGGATAAGTCTTCAGCACATTTCTTATATATTTGTGGGTTTGTTTTTGTTTTTTTTTTACTGTTAAGAAGAAAAAAATTTAATTCTTATAAGCTTTAAAAATAATGAAAAATGCCAAATATCTGTTGCTGTTAACGAACAGATTTCTTTCATATGCTTTATGAAAAATAATTTTCTCATATACTCTGAAAATTTATATGAATAGCAAATTCTTGGTTTTGGATTTTCTTTTTTAATTCTGTTTTTAGTTCGTGTGCACGAAAATGGAGATATATTTGTTTTAAGACACTCTGGATTTCTATATGTACGCTTCCAGTTCAGTTTGGGGATGCATGTCGATGTAGAGGTTGCATTCAGCTACCACAGTATCATTTGTATTGTTTAGCAGTCTACTTGAAAATCTTCTAAGTGATTTTTTAATGGTTTTTGAAATCCAAATTCTTTGAGTGAAGGGGCATATTGCACAAGACTTAGTGAAAAGAAACGAAAGCTGTAATTCTAGAGTGTGTGTAAAAGCTCTGCATGGCTGAATATGCAGAAACTTGACAACTCTTTTTTATTTTTTTTTTTTGGAAAGGGAACTGGGAAAGACAAGTGGAGGTTTGCTTTGACATAGAGGTTATGTGGACGCCACTTTTTGCTGTGGCATGTGTGCAAACCTAGCATAGAGCAGATAAAATCCTGGATTCTGATAGCATTCTTGGGAGGTGGGGAAGGTCAAAATAGGAGTGTGCTGCACACACGGGACGAATCGCTACTGCTAATGTTACACATCCATGCGTTGGTGGAGCAATTTCTGAAGGCTGCTATTTTACAGTTTGGAAAGAGATGGTCCTTCACCCCACTCACCTGCTTCGTTTTCCCCACAGGCTGCGAGAACATCACCGTGCTGCGATTAAGGTGATTCGTAGGATGCAGTATTTTGTGGCAAAGAAAAAGTTCCAGGTGAGTTGTGAAGAGAGAGCTGCTTTTCTAAATAAGCCCTTTTATTCTCCTATTTTATTTTCTTCTAGAAACTTTAAGAGACAGACACAATTCATTTCAGTAATGGTGAGCTACACCCACTATTCTCTCCCTCCTTGAATAGGGTGGTTGTTTAGGAGCACACTAGTCAACTGTGGACACACTAGAAATACGCTAAACTCCTGAAATGAGGTCTGAATTAAAATGTTATTTTCTGCTAATGGACTTGACCTCTAACCCTCTGTTATCGCTCTTTCTTGCAGTGCAAGCATTCTCATATGTCTGCATTAATTCCAAACTGTATGTTACTGTTGTGCTGAGTCAGTAGAATTGGAAATTAAAATACTACCTCAGCCTTGTTTCTGTCTCTTTGCTCAATGACAATGAAGTCCTGATAAGAAACTGGGATGGAAATTTGTTAGTGTATCAGAAGGTTTCTGCTTCCTTTTCCCTTGTCCCATCTGCATTGGTAGGAGACTTCCTTCACAGTTTGTGAGATAGTCAGTTCTCTTTACTCCTGTCACCCTCACCAACAAACATTTCCAGTGCATCACTTGCTGGGATATTGCAATACCATGAGCATTTCACAGTAGCTAATTAACCTGGTTGCCTGGTCTGAATAAAAATTTGTGACTGCAAACTTTCTAAGAACATGGTTTTTAAATCAATTTAACTAATCCAGCAAAAACACACGTGTCAATAGCCTTCACCTTGATTTAAACCATGTGAATATATCTATATATATAAGAAATATATTACTTGACTTAAAATGAATTAATAAGGGATAATCCCCGGAGAACAGGCTTCATAGCTGAAAATGCAAAGAAAAGGGGGAGCTTAACTTCCCACATCCATTTTCAGGTATAACCTTGGCACTATTGTGTATAAGAGACTAAAAAGCTTTCTCACCTTTAATCTACACCAAAAAAAGGCTGTGATGGGGTGGTGGATGATCCTTTTTCTTTCAAATATTTGAAGGGCACAAAGTTTAGGAGGAAAAAGATGATGGTAATTAATGATCCAAGAAAGCATTGTTTCTGTAAAGCAAAACTTGCTGCTACTTAAAGCCTGCATTCTGACTTCATCGCTGAAATTTAGAACCATTGTCTGAATTCTTTAGTAATTTTCTTCCTTGAATCATTGTATTTTTCCTAAAAATCATTAGCCAAATTATAGTTAAGGTTGCCTTACTGTTTCCCAAATTTCTTTCAGTTGTGGATAATGTATTCATACTGTAACCATTTAGGCTGAAATCTCCCATGACAGGGATTTTCTTGGAGAAAGCACATTCAGAAAGTTTCTGCTAGCAAATTTTACCTGTTATTTTTCTTAGACTGAAGTTAAGAAAGCCACGATGTCCAGACTACTTGGAAATACTTTCTGTCGTCATTTTGTTGAGAAGCTCCTTAATGACTGATGGTCAGTACTTGTAACTTGGAAAGGGATGTGGCCCATTCCAGTGATGTGTCTGTTGCTATTCAGTGAAAAACAGCCCAAATGTGGCCAGTCGCATTAAACTTTAATTTATTCTCATTCCGCAATCTGATTGTGATCCTTTGGTCTGTGGTAATTACAGAATCATTGCTTTCATAAATTCAGAACATAAAATATTTGCCACAGTATTAACTAAGCTACTTAGAAACAAGAAATCTACACATCATGGATCTACCTCCCAAGTGGTGTTTGTCAAAAACAGATCTGGAAAATGCCTGAACACTGTGTGCAACATTATCCACCTGGCAAGTAAATGAAACTCCCCTGCGGCAGATGACTTGATAGAAGCTGAAAAAGCATTTGACTGAATAGAATGGCACTATTCAGTTCTTGCTTGAAACTTGTTTGTACTCGGTGTCCCATTTGCTAAGCTGGCTTCTCAGTTGCGCTCTCACTTTCTCACCTGCAAAAGACCTCTTCCTGGCCATCTACAAAAACCCTTAACAAGGGTTGTCTCCTATCCTTCTTTAGTAGTGTTTATGCTTCCTGAGCTATTAACATGAGCTGTTAGTAAGGAGCTAAAAATCTAAGTTAAGCTAAAGTGAAATATCTCAAGTCACTACTGCATTCAAGTGATACACTGCTGTTTCTGTCGGAAGCAGAGTCTTCTAGTACGGAGATATCTGATACTTCTCCATAATTTCTGAATACAAGGTTATGACCGAGTTTAAAAACTCTGAGAGCACCGAAAGCACGGTTTTCAAAAGCAACTAAGTAACCTAATGCACAAAGTCACCTTGAAATTCTAGCCACAAGGTGCTTTTGGAAATCTTTCCCGTAATTAGGAGATAACCCCTGTCATTATTCTTTCCTCCAATGTATGTTGTAAATCTGCTTTGTTCTATTGTATGCACATAAAATAACCATAAGAAATTAAAATGTTTAAACACATGCCAAGTAATGACTATATAGTTTGTACTAACCAGTCCAACACAATACCTGAATCTAAGGTAAAGAAGAATATGCATTCTAAAAACTTAATCTTTCAGATTTCTACATAGCAGCTGTTTTCTGATAGATACTTGCCTTTTAAACATTGTGTTTATGTGAAAAGTAGCTTCCTAACAGAAAATTCAGATTTTTCCTTTACCTGTTGAAAAAAAAAAAAATAATAATTTCAGTTGAAGTCCATTGGACTATTCATGTTAAAAATGAGCTGGAAGAAGTAACTGCAAGGTCGGCACTTAAAAGCAGAATTTTTTAGACATGCCTCCAAAGCTTTTGGCAGGGAAAGCATAGGAAGAAGGGGAGGAAGAGGAAAATTTTGCAAAATAGGTCTCAGCATGAACCCAGCAAGGTTCTTAAACTATACCAGCTGTTTGCAGGATACACCTGTATGTCTAATTTTGTATAGATACTTTTTTTTTGAAGACCTCAATCAATAACAAGTGGTGATGGCACCACAAGGACAAATGTCAACTAGAAAACAGAGACTTCCCATTTGAAAAAAACGACAACAACAAAACAAACAAATAAATAAATAAATTGAAACTAAACAAGGAAATTTCAAAGGCCATGAGAAGTAATACTGTGTGAAGCATCAAACATGTACATCATTTCCTCTTTAAATGAAGGGGACGGATTTACACTGTGTTTTAACAACCAGGTCTGAATACAGTCCATATGATGTCCTTGTAAGAACCCAGCATAACATTATAAACAATTAATACCTTTTTTATGGATGTGTTTATGCTCTTGTAAAGGGGCTGTAACAATTACAAGGTCTGTAGGACTGGTTCAAATTGTGTAGGAAAGATCTACTAGTAATCAACATGAGTCCTGTGTGTCAGCAAAGGTGAATGACTCACTGTTAAGAAAGGATTGTGTAGTTCATAGGGAAAAGAGTACTTAGAAATTAATGGTTTTCTAGGCTTTGTTCACTCTTCATACACAAAAGTGAATTTCACATATTAAGTATAAATCAGGTATCTTCATCGCAGTCTAACCTTATAACTGAATTTCAAAAAGCAATTCATCATGGTTAGTTATTTCCATTAGGTAAATTCATGGGTAAGTAACATTTGTCTTCCAATTAGGAAAGCTTCTAAATGTTTTATGACTTACGCACATGGATACAATTGTGTTGTCCACCATATACCCAGAGACCAGGAATTTGATCTGATTTCCCATTGTCATCTTTAAACATTTTTTTTTCTTTCCAGTTCCTTTTTAAAATATGTTTTTAATTTGTGTTGTGCTCTTCACTATGGCAAATATTCTATACATAGCATAAACTAAAAATACAGTTTGGAGTTCCACTGATGACATGAGTAACTGTTGCCTGGTTTGTTGTGATTTCACTGGAAAATCTTGCATTTATGCTCTTATAATTCATCACCTTATGTAATTCGTTTGTCATGGTATGAATCATGAATTGTGTGTGTAATCTTTTCTAATCTCCATACCGGGCTGTAGCAAACAATGTAGTTCAAAGTGTCCTTGCTTCAAAGGATCCCAGACCCATTTTATTTGACTGTTACTGGGTTACATTTACCAGTAATTCCCATTGCAGGGATTCCCCTTTCCCTGGTCCGTCTCTTGGGAAAGTTCTCTCTGAATGCAGCCACAAGGGAACAGCAGTGTGTATTTGTGCACATTTCATATTTGGCATTGGCTTTTGTGACTTGCAAACTTTCATATATGACGGGAGAGCCTGTTTCATGTGGGAAGATTTTTGCCATGAGTATTGGTTAATTAGCAGAGGGAAGAAAGTGGAGAAGAGAAGAAAAGCTGTGGGGCTGGCTTCTACAGTTTTCTTCAACACTCATCCATTACCTACTGCAGTTTTGTTTTCCACTTACAAAACTAACAAACTGTTGTCAACAGCAGCAGCATTTTCTCTTGAAAGACAAGCTTTCACTACCACATAATTACAGAATAATCAGTACTGACTATTAAATACCCTATTGGACTAGAAAATTCAACTTCATTCATAAATTCTGTTTACTCCAGGTTTTCAGTTTTTGTTTTAAAGAGAAAGAAGCAGCCTGGTAAATGGAAAACAGGCAGTAACCTACTTAGTATTTTACTATCAGACTCCTGCTGCAGAGTGCGGGGAAGGCAGGATGAGGTGTGCATGCTTCTTTTCTACTAAACTGCTTTTCTGAACCTGCAGTTTTCAAGCTGATCCTACAGAATAGCCTAGTGGTGATTTATTGCAAAAAAATAATCCAAGACCTTTTTTTATTATTATTATTATTTTAAATACCACCATATTTACAGTACTAGTCCATGGACAAGACTTACAGCTTATGCCATCGTTGGGTCAGGCTTCTTTCTCTGGGGGTGTCAGCTATGACTGAGGTGTGTGTAAGCACTTGGGTTTCCTGGGAGTTCCTCTGTGTGCTCTGTGGTGAAATGGAAGCAATTCTCGTTCCTGGCTAGCCTGCCATCACAGAGTATCTCACAGGCACCCAAGGTTTGCAGTTGGCTTCTGGGAATCTGGCAGACTGAAATGTAATTTGCTTAATGAAGTGATATTTTACTGGAAAAGTAAATATATTGAGAGAGAGTTTTAAAGATGAAGTGTTGAACTCTAGTTTTGTAATAGCAGGTGGAATAAGAGCAAAAAGTGACAGAGACTAACAAAAACTATTATTTTGATGCAGAACACTGATTTTCAGAAGATCCACAGATTTTGAAGCAGCTTAAGGCAATATTAGGAGATAACGGATGTCAAAGTAATTTAATTGTAAGATAGCTTAACTGCCACTTCCAGTCTATCTAATCCTTATCCAGTATTTCATTTACTGAACAGCAAGACAGTATGATAGAGCAGAGATATTAAATTACCTGTTAAATTGGAAATTATTCCCTCAAAAAAAAAAAAAAGAAAGAAAGGAAAAAGAAAAAGAAAAACCACCAAGTTTTTCTTTAAGAGGTGGGAGTGTACTGTAGTGCATTTATATTATAGGAATTTTTCCTGCATTTAACTGAAGACTGCAGTGATGTTTTCAGTCATGTTTTTGGATGACTTCTTCAGCTGATCGAGATAATGTTGAAGGTGGTGAATTCATCAGTTTTTACCAAACCTTGAAAACTTTCTACACAGCATCTATGGATAGCATAGTGAATGAGTCAGAAGTTATCAGTTATTGTTACTTCGTTGTGCCGTGTGACAGTGTTGAATAGGATCTTTAGGAGGAAGTTTCCTTCCACAGGAGTGTGTGAAGGGAGCTGTGAGGTGCCGGCTGAGCGCGGCAGTTGGAAAGGCAGGAAACCCTCAGAAGGCGCAGCGGTGGCATGGCTGAGGGGAGCGCGAGGCTTAGGGGTCCTGGTGGTGCCTGAGTGGCTTCTGCACCCCAGCACCCTCAGGCTGTGTGCCCTGCATGCCTGCAGCCTGCTCTGCTCACGGCCTCTTCAACCAACAGCAGCATGTTGAACAATTTTCTGTCAGGTGTGTGGTGGTGAGGAGGTGCAGACATGGCGGCCGCCAGCCAGAAAGTCATGGCCTCTGCTTCTGTTCCTCCGGCAGCCTTGAGAGGCCTTAATGCTGTGGGGTGAGCCTAGGGCTAGTCTCTGAGGTGGAGGGCAAGAGCAAGCACACCTGTGGGAGTTGTGCCACTGTAAATGAGCTGCTCTGCCTGGTGGCCAAGCTTCAGGACAAGGTGAGGAGACAGAGGCGTCTGAGAAGGTGATAGATCAACAGAGCTGTGCTCTGCCCCCTCTGGTATGCACATGCCAACCTAGCATGGCCACTACTGAGGCAGGTCTGGTATCTGATCTGCATCAGGATGAAGGCAGCAAATTGAGAGACAGCAAGCCATGGAACCGTGTTGCTGCACAGAGCTGTGAGAGGAGCCTCTGTCTGCCCTCTCAGCTTCCACCACAGAATAGGTATGTGGCTCTAGGTATGGTAGCTGAGGGATGTGGAAAGATGGTGGAATAGGTAACAAAACAAGTTCTCTACCAACGTCAGATCAAATAAATCCTCATAGCAAGTGCAGCATCAAGACCAGCACTGTGAAGAAACAGCAGTTGTAGCTGTAGTTGACTCCCTCCTGAAGGAAACAGAGGCTCCCACCTGCAGACCAGACTCTCTTTACAAAGGAGTTTGCTGCCTCCCTGGTGCTAGGATCAGAGATGTCACCAGTAAATTTAGGAGTTTAGTGCAGCCTTCGGATTATTACCCACAGCCTTCAGATTATTACCCACTCCTGATCTTTCATGTGGGTGCCAACAATGTCACAACCAGAAGGCTGAGGTCTGTCTGATTTCAGGACCCTCTCTACAACTTCCTGAGGAGGGGAAGTGGAGAGGGAGGTGCTGGTATCTTCTCCCTGGTCACCACTGACAGAATGCATGGAAATGGCACAAAGCTGCGCCAGGGGAGGTTTGGACTAAATATCATTCTTTACTGTGAGGGTGGTCAAACACTGGAGTAGGCTTCCTGCAGAGATGGTTGGTGCCCCATGCCTGTCAGTGTTCAAGAGGCATTTGGACAACACCCTCAATAAAATGCTTTAACTTTTGGTTAGCACTGAATGGTCAGGCAGTTGGACATGGTATAGGACCCTTCCATCTGAAAACCTGAAATTCTATAATTCTATAGTTTTAGGTGTTTCCATTCAGTCTAACCTCTGAAGTTTACACTCTTCTCTTCCCTTGTCTCCTCTTCTCTGTTGATTTAGAGCATCTTTGGTTCTTCTCACATGTAGTTCTGGTACAGATTGGATTCCAGTTTCTAGATGTAGGATTAAGACATCGGTAATTTGTTACCACATTTTGACAATTTCATTCAGTAGCTTTCCAGTTAGCCTCAGTATTTCTTGGTAAAAATGATGGTCTTTGTTTCTAATACTATACAAAAGTGTTTTTATTGCTAATAGGTCAGATTATGATTTTCCCATGTATGGAACACAAATTTCAGACGCAGGGCTTTCTCCCTGGTCATTTCTTGCACCAGTATTTTCCCAGTGGACTTGAAAGCTGAGCCAGGCTTTCTGTAAAAGGAAATCAGCATTTCACCTTCATCCAGGAGTCTGGTTTAAAGTTCCCATGGTATGAGCTGAACTGAGAGCTTAGGCTGAGAATAAGGGCTTGCTCTTGAAAAAAAGTGCTTTACAGGCCAGTGGTTGAAGAGTATGAAACTTATTTCTAGAAAACACTAAGGTGACCACAAAGTTCTGAGCAAAGTACCAGAGATCCTTTTTTTGGTCTCAAGTTCAGTAGATGGTCTCTTTAAAGGCATGTAGATCTGCAGTAACAATAATGCAGATGAAATTGGAACTGTCATAATTATTCCATGATAAATATATGATCATGGCAACAATCAAACTATCTCAAAATTTTAAACAGTATTAAATGGGTTTTAAAGAATTTTCTGTTTGCTTTTGAAAAAATGTACACTAACAGAGATCATTTGTATATCCTTGTGGCTTACTGGCATATTTCTGATTTTTATTTTACAGCAAGCTAGAAAGCCCTATGATGTCCGAGATGTTATTGAGCAGTATTCCCAGGGTCATCTGAACCTGATGGTGCGAATCAAGGAGTTACAGAGGAGGTATGACAACTGACAGGGTTATAAGTGCTGTATTGGTATGACTGTGCAAGTTTGCAGAATACAAAAATTGCATTCAAGTAACATTTTGTTTTTACAGATGAAGGAAAAGGCAGATTGCCTTAAAAATCTGATGTCTGTGACTTACTATTTGCATTATACTTGCATGTATTGCCTCAGTCCCAGCTTGCTCTGACTTTAGGCCATAATCCCTTAATGTTATGGGCTGTGTACGTACAGAGTGAAATACCATCACCTGCTGTCATAGAATTGCACTTGAGAGTAAACAAAGAGGCAACAGATGGATGCTGTAAGTATGCTGCAGTAGACCAAAGAAAAGAGGAAACAACGATACAGTTGATGTGGAAAAACAGTGAACGCTATAAAACTTTACAGTGGTTAAAGAAGCTGAATGCCAATCTAAGTTTAATTATTTTTTGTTGTCGTTTTTTAATTTCACACTATTCTTAATCCAAAGTAACTGCTTCACTTACAGTACAAACCACAACTTTTTTTTACCTTCATGCTGCTTCTTTGTGAGGAAGTCTCCCCATTCCAGCTAGAAAAGGTGAAGATGCCACTTCAGGCTGATAAAAACTAAAAATGATTCTTTTTTGTTTACAGGTTGGACCAATCCATAGGAAAGCCATCTCTTTTTATCTCCGTCTCAGGTAAATTACTATGAAGGAGGTGTCTACAGTTAATCTGATGAGTAATTTGTGGAAAATACTTGTAAAAGTACTTTTGATTTTGTTGAAAAATTTTCAAAAATTTCAAAAAGATCCAACCTGATGTCATCTGAAGTTTAGACATACAGTAATGTTTAGTTATCAACACTTTTAAATAGGGCTGTTCTTATTTAAATATTTAAAGCAACTATCACTGGAGTTTTCAAAATGTTAACTAATCTCTCTGAGACTCGCTCTATTTTCAGTAAAATGGCATGTTATAGAGTTCCTGTGAAATTAGTAACATTCACACAAAGCTTTGATATTTTTGAAAAGAGAACAGAAAAGGAATGCAAGGTACTGATTTTGTCTGGTGACAAGTCTGGGTAATCAAAACTGTATTAATGTCATTTTCAAACCTACATTTCTCTACAGTGTATAGAAAGGAAAAATAGATAAAACATTATCCAAGTGCATTGTTGAAGCAGGCTGTAGATTTTTTTTTGCATAGTGTCAAATTGCTTCTAAAACGCAATTAAAATATGAAGTAAATTGGGAACAGTTTTGTTTTCCTGTGTTAAAGCATATAACAAAGGTTGAAAGTGCCTGCCTTTAACTTAAGAACTTAAGGGTTATTAAAAGCCATGACTTGGGCTAGTGCTATAAAAAAAGAAAAAAAAAGAAAAAGAAATTTACAAAAAAAAAAACACCTGCCTTTAAGAAATAAGCTACCAGCCTGGCAAAGGTATTCAGTTACACTGCGTTGGTGGGCTAGTTATACACACCCTGTTGTGGCTTACTGCTATTTTGTTATAACGCCATTTATTAATTTGAAAATGTTTCTTGTTCAACAGAAAAAAGCAAAGATCGAGGGAATAACACGATTGGTGCCAGGCTGAACAGAGTGGAGGACAAGGTAAGCCTCAGGCTGGCAGTGAATAAAGATATGTTCTGTGATTGAACAGTGCTTTTTTCATAGGATGCAGGAAAAAACTCAGCTTAAAATAGAGTTGAATGCCTGGCTTTTCCAGGTGATGGAGCATAATTTTTGTTGTGGATTACATTTTTGGTTCTTTCTTGCCCTTTTAACAGAGTAAGAAAAAAAAAAAAAACATACTTTAATTGATTTTGGTCTCTTTTGGGACTTGCTTGGTTTTTTGATTTTTAATTGTATATGTTACACATGTCTCAATGCTCTACTTCCTTCCTCCACAATAGATAAAAGGTTCTGTTCCTTTAATACTTCAGTATATTACAGTCCCAAGATTTCCCTTTGATCGTGACTCTGTTGTTTATATAACTCCACCTACAATTCCTTGGAGAGCGCGAGAGCAAACCTTGTTCTGTCCTGGTTTTTATTCTCTGTGACAAATGGAGTTTCTCCTTTCAAGTGACATGAAGCCTGAAAAACTCAGACTTGTTCTATAATTGCAAATTAACAGTTAAGTGCCTTGTAACGCCTTATTTCAATGTTCGTTGTTCTTGAAAAATCAGATGATAGGTAGAGGCTATGTCATTGTTTAAAAAAAAAAAAAAAAAAGTTTGTCCATGTTGGTGTAAAGGAAAGTGGAAATATTTTTAAGTATCTTGAGGAAAACAGCTTTCTTGTACAACTTGCACTGTGTGATAACTTCATGAAGAATTTGTTCTGAAGAAACATCCAGCAAATATTCTGCAAACCAAAAGAGTTATGAGCAAGATTTGCCAATGGATGCAAACTGAACACCCTAATCTGTATTGAATCACTTGTGATGTGTCCATTCCATATGCATTTCTCCTTAAATGCATAGGATAAACTTGAATGATGTTACTCAGAACTGTACTTCTATCTATTGTAAATAAATTGCATTTTAAGGGGAACAGGTGCCCTTTGGTATACAGGGTGACACACAGGGGGAGTGAAGTAGAAAACAGGAGAGCATACTGCATTTTGCACAAAGATGAACCACTGTGCAGTGCTTGCTCGGATCTATGGCCGGTAAGTGTTCTTACAAATGGAAGCTTTCTCCAGAAAGTTTGGATTACATTTATTTATTTTATCTCCTTAATGTCAACTAGAAGTGTGGAACTTGTGAATATGTCTTGTGAATAGTGACAAGGAACAATGACTTTTCAGTTTGGGCAAACAATTCTCAAATGACAGCTAAAATAGATTCTCAGTGCTGTTTGTAAAATCTTCAGTGAGCGTGAGAAAGTTTTGGTGTTGTGCTGGCTCAGAGATAATCTACTCGGGGGTTATTAATTACTCTTTTTACATCCTTACAAGTAAGTACACTGAATTTATGGTGACTGTTTTTTTATGTCTTGTAATGGGACAGTAAAACACTCCCTGTTTAATTTTAGTATAGCTGGGTTAAATTTTAGCCTTGTTTTAAGTAACAGACCCTTCTTTCTTTGTAGTTGCATGAGGTCATTTGTGGTTTCAGAGCTGCATGTTATCTGACCTATACAGCTAGTCCTATCTGCAGGAATTTTATCTGAAAGTAGCTGAAAGGCTAAAAATAGAGAATTTCAGTTGGACTAGGCAAACAACGGTGTACATGACAGCACCCTGGAACTGGTGAAATCACCTTTTTACTGCAGCTGCAGATGGTGGCCAAAGCTAGTTTTTTGGTATTCTTGATCTCCAAGGCTGACTTTCTCTTTTCTGTAAAGTACACAGTACATGGGATGATTTCAACACACAATAAAATCCTTCCCTTGCTGAGTGCTGTATGAAGGGTATGTAAATCAGCTGGTTTTTAAGGTAACTCTCTATTTTAAACACTTAGCTGCATCCCATTTAGTTTTGAAATAGTTTTGAATCTTGGACATCTGAAGGACAGATTATCAACAGTGCAGGCTACTGTGCAGCTTCTAACCACCTTTGTACATTTGAAAAACATCCTTTCAGACATTTTAAAATGAACTGTAGCCTTCTGAAATTCTTTAGATCCTCCTGCAGCAAGGAAGAAATTGTGTGGCACATTATATCCCACAGGAATAAGCTGAGTTCTTCTAATAGATCTTCATCAGCGATTGTCAGTACGCTTGCTGCAGCAGAGGGCTGGTGAACAGGTGTCAGAAAGTCTGTATTACACCTTTCTGTGTCTCAGAGTGGTTTATCAGCCATGGGCAGCTCTCCAAGTGCTGCTGGGAGCAGCCTGAACCTCCAGTGCAGCTGGTCCATGCCTCCCTCTTCCTCTGAGCCTCACCAAAAGTACAAGGTTGCACATGAGCCATTTCCAATTGTTGTGCGCAAACACAAAAAGGTTGTGCCAGAAAGCTTCCAGGTGATGCTGTGCTGTTTAGCCTTGAAATCCTTTGCCTCATCAGAAAATCAAAGAAAAGCCAAGTTTCTGAAACTTCTGGGCGCTTCTGTTGATGGGCATCTGCTGTTGGCCCAGGATCTGTTACAAGCACATCACAGAGGCAGAATCCAGTTTCATTTTAGGTCCATTCCTGTAGGCTTTTGTGGAGGTGGATTTTGAGTTGAAAGCTTCTACAAATAAAGTTAATTCTGTCTTCAGGAGTATCTAATCGTGGCTGGGGACATCCTGTCACTCTTTCAAAGCTTTTCTACATGTTGTAGTGAGACAAGCAAACGTGCTCTCAAGGCATATGTACGGCTGGCAGTACACAGGAGACAACACTTGAAAAGGAAGTTTTTAAAATAAAATGTTCAAACACAAGTTATTGACAGGAATTATGATGCTTTATGGCACAAATGTGAACTTCCATGTATTGAAATCAGGAAAAAAAAAAAAGTTTTGCCTTCTTTTAAGTTTAGAAACGTGTTTATTTGAGGGGAGGACCTTTAGCAGAAAACCACTTCCATATCCTTTTTCTATTTTTTTTTTGAAACATAAAGCTGTATCACTACTAATACTTTTTAAAATCTTTGGGGAAAATTAGAATCCTGTTAATATACCAGTATGTAGGCTCTATTAATTTTGTGATCTTGTGCACTGAGTAGAACATTGGTCTTGTAATATATATATATATAGTTTGTGATAATATAATTAAAGATTGTTTCCTAATATGTAAATGCCAGGGGGATGAATCAAGGTGGCAGGAACCTTCCTGCAGATTCCTTCCTGTAGAATTTTTTTTATTTTGGCAAGCAGCTGCAAAGGTGTTTTTGTAAGTATAAGTAGAAACTGCACAACCTGATACACCTCAATGAGAAAAATCACAATCCAGTATGTAACCACAGCATACTTAGATTTCACCGCCATTCTCTGTTGCTTAAAAGCCAAGAGGACCAAGTGCTACATTCTTTAAAGGTGTATTGCCATGGCTGAGCACAGGCAGTTGCAGGCAGTGGTTGTGCCCTTGCCCTCGTCTGTCTGGGCAGCAGCCAGCTGTGGTCCAGAAGGTATGCATCCGCCTTAGTGCAGTGCCCAGACTGGGCTCATAAACCCCACTAAGTAGCAATTGTCCAAGTTCGTGCATGTAGTTGTGCTGATCTCGTCCCTCAGAGAATGTAGCTGAGCAGGATTACAGCAACAAATCAATTTATTTGTGGTGACCAGCCTTCTCTCTTTTTATCCTGAAACATCTGTGAATGGCTGTTCAACCTACCCTCAAGAAACCTGGCCACTGTTGGCTTGCTACCAAAATCAAAATCAAAAACAGTTTTCCAGATATGCACAGCTGTGTGTGCACGCCACTGTTAATCCACATGCAGAGACCACTGCATGCCAGTGGTTTAATATAGGGTGTGCCCAGGAGCTTGATCCAGGAACAAGTCCAAAGTGCACTCGAGAACTGCTGCATGATACATCTCCTCTTTTTTTCTGCTTTAATTTGATCTTGACTAAAACTGACTATAATGCTAACTTTTTAGAATAATCTGCTCCTTTTCAGACTTTTGGTGACCATTAATTTATATGTAGAAGGCCTGGCTTGCACTTTGCAGGTAATCAGGTGGCCTTATTGCTTGGCTGCCCTTGGATAATTCAGTCTTGTACAGGGTCACTGTAGAAAATCATTGAGAATACTCAGTGAGGGCAAAAACATATGGTCTCTGGATTCTTGACAGTCGGTTGTGCCTATGTATCAGATTCCCACAGATGTCAGTAAGTCCTGCCTGTTTACCTTCTGGAGCAGAATAACAGAATTCAGGATAAATATGTGTGCATTATACATATACGTATTTCTGAGCAGTGAAGGTTAAGCTCTATTCTCCGTTAAGTTGTTTTAAAATAGGACTTAACCTTCTGCAATTATTTGGGCACTTTTTAAAACTTGACTTTATAGAACGGTTATACCAATCCAAAGTGATTTTCCAGGTGTCTTTTCTACATGCCCAGAAATGTGCTTGTACCTGACAGTAAGTGCAGTATTAATATCAGCATTAGCGAGGTCACCATTAACATCTTATAATAGTATTTTTGAATTACAGGGAACATTCAGAGTAATACTACCTACTGCTAAATTTTAAGTTGTAGAGATTTTAATGGAAATTTCTGTTTAAACAGAAGGTATGTAGTAGTGAGAGATATGACACCTTTTAATGCAAGTCCAACAATTCTGCAAGACTATTCATTACAAGCATATGCACATTTTGCATGTTCCGTTTTGAAAACATGAACCCTCTTCTTCTGAGTAGTACATATCTATAGAGCAGCATATAGAGGTTCAAACATGCAGTGTAGCACCAAAGAGAGAATCATTTAACTTTTTCATTTTTACTGTATATGCAGATTGCACCACTTTTTAATCAGTTAAAAACAAATCTATTGTGAAAGCATCTACCCTAAAATAGATGCTATTGTGCTTCTTGAGCTGCATACTGGAAATCTGAACTGCTCTAGAAAACCAAAACTGAATGAAAACCAAAACTGTCTGTTCTCTTGTATGTATAATTTGTCTGAGTTCTGGTTGTGCTAATTGAGTTTGCTGTCTTCCATCTATGATCTTTGATTGTTAGATGCATATGTCCCATGTTCAGTAAAACTGTAATTATATGGTATATATTTGATGCGCTTTTCATTGAGTGCTGAGTATGGAACTTTAAAGGAGAGGTAAGTGCAACGCTTTATCTGAGGTGGCTTTCAAAAAGTGCTGGAGACCTGTAACTTGCAACATTTATATATGTCATGTGACATTTTCTTCTGGCTAAATCATTTTCTGTAATTGTTTCACCAAAGCATTGATTCTATCCATAGTTGTATTAGAAAACAGTTGGGCTGACACCTTGTTAAATATGATACAGCTGATCAGAATGGTCATTGATATGTCTAGGTCCAGTTACTGTTTTTTACTGGTTTGGCTCTCTCCTGCAATCCCTATCGGATCAACTATTGTTCCCCATTGTAAAAGGTTTCATATCTAATTCTCCTATTGATTTGTTCAAAACTATATGAACCGAAGTTACATATTGCAGATGAATTTCACAGTGAGTCTGTGTAATCTGCAAGTATTGGGTTGTGTTGGTCATTTGCAACTATTTGAGATGAGCATTTCCATACAAAAGGAAGTGAAGGTCTTACTCCTTGAATGAATATGAAAACTGAGGGATTAATTGCTCATTACCATTCCAGCACTAAGGGAAACCCACTATCTTTGTAGAATCTGAGCTCTGGTAATTGTGGTTTGCAGACAAGCTGCAGAGAAGTTAAAATTTAATGCAGCTGCTTACCTCACTTGTTGTCCTGCCCCATGTTGTGGTGTCGGTATATATTAGCATTAGCTGCGAGATTTTGTCCTAGAAACATTTCCTTTTCAGTGCTTTGCAAGTGCTTTGTGGGCTGATGGACTAAAGTGGGCTTTTTTCCTTTTTTTTTTTTTTTTCGTAGCTTAAGGATGTTCTATTCTACATATTTTCAATCCTAAAACCACACATTAGATAATTTTATATTCTACTTAGGAAAATATTATCTCACCTATTTCCTGTGGGTTCAGAAGTACCAGGTTTCATATTGACAGCTTGTTTACCTAAAAGAATTCTTAGTGTGTGGCTAATCTATCAATTTTCCATGAAATATCTGCTTTACCTAACTTACGATCACCCTTGGTGCTTTTTTTTGTCTACATTTTTATGTCATTATGTAGTCTGTCATAGCAGTTACTGTGCTTCCTGGTGTAACATAAGAATTAGTGCACACTTGAAAGGCAAACTTCTATTAAAATACTTATATATATAGCCGTGACTGATGATAGCATTCATTCACATCAGTATGAAATTGACAGGGAAATTTTGCCTTTATTTTTAATTGAATAATGATGCTGAAAATTGATGATGAAAGAATGAAAAACAACCATCATCTGATTTTCTGGTCAGTGCTGGATGCCATGGTTAGAGCCTTCAGTGAGCCATAAACTGGAAGGAGACAGTTTTGGAATGGGTCTGGCATGGAAATATTCAGTACTTTACAGGCTGAATGTGTGCTGGGAAGTTCAAGTTTTGAATATTGGCAGATTCCACAATAGATATGTGAGGGATTGGCCTTTCTGATAGCTAGAAACAAAGCTAAAACTATGGTTTTGAATGGATATTTTAAAACAGATGCAAAATAGGTAAAAATTGAAACAACCACCACCAATCAGTTACTAATCTTGTACATAGTTCTTGAAGTAATGTGGAAGTAATAGCCTGGGGGATGCAGAGGAATATTAAGAGGCATATGGAAGATTAAGTATCCCTATTAATTTAATCCTTAGTCTTTTTCCAGATGCTGAAGTACAAGCATACGGAAGCAATTTCAGTGCTGGACTTTGTTATGGAGGATGCCCGTTTTCTATAAATTGGACTACAACTTAGCCCATCCTTCATCAATCTAGCTCATTAGGCAGCCTTAAAATTTTAATAGCTTCTCTCTCACCAGTCTGATAATATTTCAGTGGGTAAACAAAGAAAACCCTCTAGATTTCCATCGCCAGTACCTGATGCTATCCATCCCCCCTGCTACAGTGAAATAAAATTCTCAGACATACATGCTAAAAATGAATGCAAAAAACAATTACTTGTTGGATTCACTGCTACCAGAAGTTTTGGTAGCCAGAGTAGAAACAAACTGAGAGAGAGATTAGGCAAAGTCATGGAGAAGGGCTCACTTCAGTATTATTAAACAGGATGTCTGTATGTAAACTCTAGCAAGTGCTTTGAACAGAAGTCAGTGGTGAGCTGGTAAACAAGGAAAAGCATGATTTTATATAAATGTGCTTTCTTACACTCTATTTTTCTTACACCCTGTTTTTAAGACTCTGCTCCAAACCTTCCACTAGAAACAAGATACCTGGGGGAGAGAATACTTAGTATAGCCCCTTTTATGTATTGTTGTACACAGCTGCTTGTTACTGGATTTGGTCACCCATACAGCCCCCTGCAGCTGAATGTTTCTGTACAGGGTCTTAGACCTGATCTGTTTTATGAAGGCCATGCAAGCAGACCCCTGCGTCTACGTAGAGGAGATTCCTGTGACTTTTGCAGCACTATACCTTGAAGATTTTAAGGTCTCTGGAATAGGCTTCACTTGCATTTCTTTGTTAGCATTAATTTAATCTGTTTGAAGATCCTATTGCAGCACAAATGAAAACATTCAATTTCTGCATTCATTTGGAATTGTTCAATATACTCAGAGTTGAGTACTATTCGGATATATATAACCTTATATTATCTATGTGCAGCAACTCTGATATAGTTGCAGACCTGGCCTACAGAGCAATCTTACAGTCTGTCATGATGTTGTATTGTCTGTTTCTGAAGAGTCAGCTCTTAGATCACAGTAAAGGGCTTATATTAAAAACAAAAAAAATAGCATCTAAATATAGAGGCAGCTACGGATGGTGAGACTATTGCATCTTAGTAAGTGCCAGCTCATTATCTCTTTTGCAGAAATTGGGTATGTAGGCTCTCATCCCTGTAAAGTAAAGCAAGACAAATATTAAATTTACTCTAGAGAATAGTGACTAGAGAATAGTGACTGAAGGTGGTTCACAAGCAATGGCTAATTAAGCTCCAGTCATTCGGTCACACGAAGTTACCTGTGATACTCCTTTAAATATTTTAATAAAAGTAAAAAAGCAGAAGTAAAATACTATGAAAGAGTAGATTTCCTCTGTCAGTGAGTTGTTGTTGATTTCACCCCAAATTTCAAATGCTTCAGGATGCAGACAGTAGCTGGGAAGCATGATGCTGAAGGCAGAGGGTAAACTTTTACAAATACCCATGAAGTGTTGCATACTTTTTTTTATCTCATGGATTTCTTCTTGGCATGAAGTCTGACTACTGACTTTTGAATTCACGACACTGGCAATGAGTGCATGCTTGTGATCTACTTGCTTATTAAGAGCAGAAATCCTAGAGGAATTGTAGCTAACATGCAGTGTATCCAACAAAATCTAGTAATTCCGGGAAAAAGATGGAGTAATGAAATAATGCATTACCAGTTGATAATCTTTTAATCAACCGTCAGAACAGTTGCTGGCTTTGGGATCAGCTATTTGGGCTTATATTTGCATAGGTATACAAGGGGATGTAAGGCCTGCAAATTGAGATGACTCAGTCTTTTTATTAAACCACATAAAGCCTGTTTTGCCTGGCATTTCAAAGATAAACCCAGTAAGATTTGTAACTTAGGCTCCATCATTCTTGTGTCTAGACTGTTTACATTTGATGTGGAATGTAAATGCACAGGGGATATGCTGAGAGAGAACGAGGACCAGTTGTAAGGAGTAAGTACTCTGTGGAGCAGATCACAGAAAAGGGATCCAAATGAACACACGTGCACCAAGTGCTACACAGAAGACTTCTATTTGTCTTTCGTACAGTTTTAAGGAAAGCAATAACCGTAAAACCATCTCTATTTTTGTTTTGCTTGTGTGTGTTTTCACATTGCAGATAAGCAACCAAAAAGCATCCTAATATGTAAATGGCTAATTTCAGTTTTGATACAGAAGGGTGAACCTCTGCTGAAGTTAGATACGTCAAAGTTGAAATTCTTCCTTGTCAAAGATCTTTTGTTAGAGTGATCTCAGTGGATTAAAATACTTTATTTTCATTTGCAGTTGAATATCAGGGAAGAAAAATGCATGAGGTTGAAAGGACTCTATTCAGGATGTAGTCTTTTCAGGTTGGAGTCTTTTCAGCTCCTGGAAAAACTTCAGAGTGAAGGAAGGTATGCTCCCTTTCCTACAGAGACGCAAAGACCACACCTTCTGTCACCTTACCTGCCCCCCAGTTCTTCAAAATAGAAATTGTTAAATGCAGATATCCTGTGCTGCTTAGATTGTATGAAGAGAAAGTGGAGCCAGCTTTCTGTCTGACTCCTATTCAGGGTGATGAGGGTCAGCAGGAAGATAAGAAGAAAACCAGTTATCAGTAAAAAATAGAATACAAAATGCCTCGTCCAAAGTATATCCCTCCTAGAGCTCATAAACCTAGATTACAATTATAGTTTCCCCAAATCTTCTCTGCTTTTGCATCTTACCCGTGGGCTGGGGCAAAACCACAGTTCATCTTTCAATATCATCTTTGCCAAATCAAGTTTTGCATTATTTCTCTAAAATTCCAGGACAAATATGATCACAGTGACTTTTTACACTTCTTTAAAGTATCCCACTGCTTCAGCAGTTTGAGATGGGCTTTTTGAACCCGTATCACAGGTTCTCTTTCTACCCCCCAGTTAACTGATGCTACACACCTGGTCAGCTCCAGCAGGCAGCCAGCGGCCCAGCCTGACAGTGTGATTGCCCTTGTATGCCATGGGCATAAGAGTCTGATGAGCTACCTCCCTTTAGAATGAACCTTTGTTGTGGTATCTTCATTATATTCATCACAGCATAAGAGCTCCTGCTGTGACAGACTAAACATACAAAATAGAGAAAGGAAGGGAAAAAGAAAATACTGTTTCCCTCTTTTACAGCTAAGGTACAGGAAGCAACTTGCTCAAGAAATCACAGTGGCATCTGTGGCACAGCCAGGAATTTAATTTAAACTGTGTCTGGGACTTCAACCACAAATCAGCATTCCTTTTTGTTTTTGTGTTTAAAAGCCCCTCTAGTTCTGAATAGTTATATTGGCCAGTGTGGTGTTCAACATAATCGTAGTCCATTAATATTAAAACCGTCCAATACTTGAGAACAGCATATATAAACACATAAACCAGACAACCCAGCCAATATAAATGTACTGGGACTGTTTTAGACAGTAGATTTTAAATCATCCAGAAATTAATGTTCTAACATCATTTCCTAGCCACAGAGCCTGGGGTGGAGAGAAAAGAACATGCTTGCATGACACAGAAACTGTCCCACATACAGATAATTATGCATGTAATATTTAAAACTAAACAAATTGTATTAAATGCTAAGTTTACACAGTCAAGCAGAGAGAAACATTCAAGTGAGTTTAAATATTCATGTAAGTTTCTATTTTGAAAGTCTTGAATACAACATTGCTCACTCAACACTGACCCTTCTGCAACATCTGTTAATCTTGGGTTTATTTCAATTTCTTTCTCTTGCTCTTTTAAACAGATGACTCCACTTAAATCAACACTTGGTTTCCATTAGACAGGTAGAAGGTGATTCACTTAGCAACATGTGCATCTTTACCTAGTTAAGTCCTAATAGCCTTAATATATCAAGGAAGCTGGTGTGATTAACAGCACTAAAGGCTTTGTCAGACACTACACCTAATAAATACTGCCCTTTGCCCAGCCCTAGAAAAATAGTGAATAACTAGTTTGTGTTTCCAAACTGGAAATGTGTACAGCCTTATAAATATATTAAAAATCTTTCTACAAAAAAAAAAAAAGTTTACAATAGAAATTAATTTTACATATACTTATGTGTTCATGCATGTCTATCAATTCAAGCGTGGGTTGGCTCTTTGCCCTGTTTGGGCTTTTGGGCTGTCTTTTTCCTGTGTTATTATTTCATGATGGAGCCACTATTTATGTGTGATTTTCCTTCTGTTCATTTGAGCTTTTTGCAGATTCTTTCACAGTTCTTGGTCTCTGGTTGTCAGAGCTTCTCTGTCCTGGGGTAGTTGGATATGTGAGCCAGTTATGCCACTCTAGTTAATGTTAGCAACAAAGACATCTGACTTGGCTTGGTTATCATGTATGATGGTCCTGCCAAATGAAGCAGTCAAAACAAAACAAACACCACCCCCACCCCCTAGAGTAAAATATATTCAAAATGTCAGCTGGAACAGAGCTGGGTCCTTGCTTCATCACAGCTGAAGTTCTCTGGAAACTTTCTAGTTGTGCCACCACTATCTCTGGTTGCATGCTGTGGTCATCAGGGTGCTGAAGGAAGTCTTCATTCTGCAACTCCTAAGTTTCTAGAAAGTTTCAACCAGAGCAGTTTTACAGGAGAACACCTTAGAAAATAAATGGTCAATAATATATATATATATATATTTACTTCTCAAAATGAGTCATAATCATGAATCATCTACCTATGCATTTGCCTCATATTGCTTTGGCCAAGCTTTGAGGTGAAATAATCAGTCCCACAGAGATGTTTCCAAACGCTCTCAGCAGAAGTGACTGGAGAGGAATACAGTGCCTCTTCACCAAGGCAAAGGAGCAGCAGTTTCTGCTGTAGCCCTAATACCATACTCCTCTATCTAATGCACTGCACTGCAAGCATGCTGGCCCAGAGACCCATCTAGCAGAATTTGGGTGGCACTGCATCCAAGCATGGGCATGATACTTTGCAAAGGTCCAAATGTTTCTGCTTTTAGCTTGGGCAGCACTGGTTCAGCTATCTTTGCAGCATGCTTTTGATTGTTGCCAACTTGACATGATAGTCAGTATGAATAGATCATTCATAGGCTGCTCCAAGACAGTGGTTGAAAAAGCTGGCCTTGAATCTGTGTTCCCTGAATCTCTGTGCTGAGGATTTTCTGAATCTTATGGCAACTAGAAAAAGGCCAGTCGAACATATTTTCTCTTTGCATAGAGAAAGAGGGAGAAGCAGATCAGTTAATGGTGCTACACTTGAGAATCAAAAGAGCAGTGATTCCTACAGACAGGGTTACTTCATTTTGTTTTCTGTGTACTTCCTGCACAATTTCAGTGAAAAATCAACTATGGCTGAGATGCAGATCATCATATCAGATCTGAAACAGAATGAGAGCTTTTGTTGTTGTTTGGTTTGAAATGTTTTTTTTTGGTTGTGAGTAGTTGTGGTAGAGCCAGAGCATCCTTTCTATACAAGAGAAATAGCTAGTAGTACTCTAAAAAACATGAAAACACTTCAGAAATTGTTAGAGAAAAATGTGGATTCATCCGTTCGTGTAGTATGATTGCAGTTAGGAAAAAAAAGGAAAGCAGATTACAAAGATGACTTATTAGAGGTAAACTGGGTTAAATGTAAGTCCAGAAAAATACAGTTGTTGTGTGTATAGTACTGTATTAAAAGTTTTTTGTGACATCTTGAGCACTGTGTCTTCTGGAAGAAGTTATTGCTATGAAGAAACAAACCTTTGAAAAGGCAGGATAAGTTTGCATTGAGATTCCTTTTGGTAGAAAACTTACAAGTCTATCATTAATTCACAATAAAAGTGAGTAATCCAAGTAATTTTGATGTAATAGTTTTTTTGTTGTGTTTTTTTTTTTTTTTAAGTAAACAGACATGCAGAATGTAGGGTCAGAAACACTTTCTTTTTAGGCCACTGGTGGAAAAGTGTGGGAACAATACCAATGTTGTAATTAGCAAAGCATCAAGGAGTCCCTTAGAATAATATAGTACATGTCAGTTTAAGAAACAGATGTCTTTTTTGAAATGATCTGAGAAAGCTAGCACAAATTGAAGGTCATATGTAGATAAGGGCAGAGACTCGCTTGTTAGCCCAAGTGGTCCTTTCCTGTCCAGGAGTATCTTGTCAGTATGGCTTCATGTGGAGTCAGTCTCTTCACAACAGAGCAGTGTGAGACATTCCCCTCTGTTATCAAGGGGATGCTAAATCCTTAGAAAAGACTAAGTGGAGTAATGGAGAAAAAACACAGAATTTCCATGCTGCTCACTGCCTCACATTGCTGATAAACTACTACTGCCAATCCTCAAGATGCTGCTTTTGTCACCAGCAAGGAGTTTTCTTCTCTGCTCACATTGCTGTTTGATATGAGTGCTTTTGAGTATCAGCCTGGACATGTAGTAAGGAAGATGTCAGGGATGAGGTTTAATTGGGCTGAAATTTTATTGACTAAGCTCAACTGGCAATTATTGGGCAATAACTCATGGAGCAGGGGTCATGTATCCTTCCTCTATCATTTCAGTATCCTCCTCTCACTGCTAGAATAGGTCTACCTCACATGAGGTGGAGGAATCTAGGGCCAGAGATTGTCCCTATGCCATTCTACATAATAATATCTGAATCCATTCTCCAAATGTCTTCAAAAGACATTTTCAGTCCACTTCCAGGGAACCAGGCTTGGTAGAATGCCTACTTGTATTAAATCTGGTGACACCTGTAAACATGCAACAGCTTGAACCTTGCTTCTAACCTGGATCCCAGAGCAGCTGGAGGGAAGTGTAAAAACTGACGCCAACAAATAAAATTCCTTTCCAGTTTCAAAAATATTGTCTGGTGAAGTGTCAGAGCACATCCAAAAGCTACCTGGGTGTTGTCCTGATTCTTGGTGATGCAGAAGGCAATGATGGAAGTGTGAGTGGTCTCTGTCTGGCAGGACGATGGATGTGAATGTACATAGTCCATTGCTTGCCTTTAGTAAGCCTTGAGCTCAGAGAACTGTAAGCTTTTCTGCCCCATGTTTTAAATTTAAACCCAAAAGAAAAGGAAGCCCTTTTAAAATGCCAAGACCTGTTTTCTTCTGCTTTACCACAGAAAGTCCCCCTCTCCTTTGAAACCAAGAAGTTTGCAGTTCATAGTGAATAACAATGAGGATTATTGTAAATAATACATTTTACTCCAGTTGTTTTCACCCTCATTTTAAGCTTTCTTTCATTTCATCATAGATTTGTTTTGTACCAAAACGAAGCTGTGAGATGCACACATTGAACAGAAATCAAAGTCGGGCTTTCATCACAGTTCTTAAGCTAATTGGTTGGCTTGCTGCTACAGGCATCTGCAGGCACCTTGTAGTATAGTACAGTAGTGTTATGACTTTGGAGGCCCAGCTATTTTAAATCATAATAGTGACACAGTATGCATGCTTTCTTTCAAAAAGCCTGGGCAAGTCATGCTGTGCTGAGTTTCTTGGCACACCATGTACCTATAATTTTTGTCTCATGTTTTGTAGTGTAAGTATCTGGGCATAGAATCAAAAAGCTCCACTGAATATATAAGATTTTTTTAAAAGAAAAACAAAACAACAAACACACTCTTTGTTTTTAAATTGATAATGTCTCTTTAACAGTTGTAGATGTTTATGAACAAAGGAAGTTTCGGGGGGGGGGAGGAAAAGAAACATCATGATTGTGGGGAAGCATTGGGCTTTTAGAATTATTATTATTAATTTTTTTTATAAAACTGTCCAGGTGTTTTGTTAGTGATTTTTTCTATCACGATTTTGGTCCTATGCTAGTATACTTATAGGGGATTGCAGCTACACAGGATGGCTAGAAGTAAGTGATAACCTTTCATGAATAAAATGAATAGCTGCATGTGTGCTGTAATTTTAGTCAATTGAACTGATTTATTCTAGCAAAATTGTCTAGCAGGCACAATTTATTCCAATTGTTTGTGGTGCTGACAGAAGTAAAGTCAAGTTTGGAGGATCCAGTTCTGTTGCTCCCTGTTTCACCCACCAGTATGGTTTCCAGAGTGAATCTGCCTAGTGCCAGCAGACATGGTGGGTGCTCAGCATCACTTTAAAAACCAGTCCCTACCTCTCATCTGGAAAGCAATATAATGCCATGGTGCTTGTGCACAGCTGGAGATAGAGCTGCTTTTCACACTGAGGACACTGGGCATCAGAAGAGTTAAAACAGTGCTTGCTAATTTCTATGGAAACAGAAGAAGTTAAGTTCAACAAGGTTCTTAAACAGTCTGTAAGTCGGGACAATGCCATAAGTAACCTTGTGATAATAGAGTGAAATGGATAAGCACAGATAGTTATATGAGGCTCTATTCAATTACAAACAAGAGATCCAGCTTCAGCTGGAAGGCAACTGAGAGGAACCTCTCTGTTCCTGTTTTCTCTTCATTGTATAGCATTTGTAAATGCTATCTATGCTGTTGGGAAGGAGACTAGGGAGGAATATCTCCTGCTAATACGCTGTGTTTTTCTTGTATAAGCTCAGAAAATTGCCTAGGCCTGAGTTTAAAAAGGAAGGTGTGTGTGTTGAGGGGGAGGAGGTTGGCTAATGAGCTTTTCTGTGCACATTTTTGCCAGTGATCTATTGCTGTAATTGGAAAATTATAAAGGAGAACTTTTTGTGCATGCATTACTTGGTCAGCACTAGCTATTTCCAATACACCGATAATCAACTGCTCTAAAACACTGTGTTGAAAGATATTGCAAATTGCTGTGGTCAAAAGTTTCCATGTTTTCCCAAGTGATTTTTTTCTGCACTCCAAGAAATTTGCTCTGCAATGAGGAACAGTATGTTGCATCATTTTTTCTCATCTTATTTTTGTCCTTAAATTTATTCATTCCCTATGACTGCTGATGGTGATGCTTTTGCTGTGTTCTGATTTGACTGGTTCTAACACGGACTTTTTGATATTAACCTTGCTTACCAAAGGCAAGAAGAAGAGAATAGCTTGGTTTTGGTTCATGGTCATAGTCAGTAGACCTAGAGCCCTTCCAAGTATGTTCTATTTCTTTGCGAGGCAGAGGGACAAGAGGATTTAATTTCAGAAAATTAGTCTCTGTAGCTAGTGGTAGGGAGGCAGATTGGTTCAAGTTTACAACCTCTTTTTGTTTAGCCTCTGGAACAGTGCCATGGAGTCTCAAGTTTCCTGTATAAAGAGAGATCTGTATTCAGTCAGAAGGTAACCAGGCAAGGTACATGAAGTCCGTAGGGTGAATGGCTCTTTCAACAATGAAATCAGTTTGGGGTCTTTAAGATCCCAGCAGTTCCTTGTCTCAAGACAATGTTGAGCAGGAAAAATTCCTATAAACTTCAGGGGGACAAAATATTCAACTATGGGGTGGAGGAAAAAAGTAAAATAAAAAACTACTTCAGAAAACGCTAAACAGAAAGAAATTTCCTGCAGATATTATGATCCTTATGAATTTCCTTGGCTCTCAGTGAAACAGAAGAGGTGAGGGCTAGCCACATCTTCATTTCTCTCTAAGCTGAGTCCTGTTCTGGTTGTTTGCATGCGTATACATGGAGAATTGAATCTTATGCAAAACATCTTGATGCACTATTGTTTGGGAAGCAAATGCACCAATGCAACTTGAGTCTGAGGATTAAGGATCTTAAATAATTATTCCTGAGAATATAGGATTCACCTTGTTCCTGTCTTCCTGAAACCGAAGGTGTCACTCTGCAGTTACTAAATCACATTCACATGTTGTTCCAGGGTACAGAAGCTTTGCCTCTGGGAGAAGTAGAAGGCAGGAAGAAAAGGAACGTGCTCTAATAAACATTGCACTCAAGTAGCAACTTCCAGTTGCTACTTACAGTTGCAACTTACAGTTGCTACTTGCAGGGAAGCTCTGTATTTTTTTAATCTCTTTCTTGATTTCATAAAATCAATGAGGAAGTGCATCTCCTGTTTTCTCTGCTCATATATCTGTTGGAGCACTGTTGCCTTTTCAATAAGCTTCCAGTTGCATGCACTTTGATTCTTTGTAGTAATTTACAGAACAAATTCCATCACAAAGAAAATGAAATGCTAGGAATCTGATTTGGGCCATCTTTCCACACTGGTTGGAGAAGTTTGCAAATTGTCTGTAGATGCGTAAGCTTCACTATCAGCAAGTTATAAATGGTTACTGTTCTGTAATGCTATTTTGATGCCTGTGAGTTGAGTGGGAGATGAAGATTCTGGAACTTTTGGGAGTTGTTCCAGGTCTCCTGACAGCCCTGCCAGGGATGATTTACTGATCTCTGCCCCCTCTCCCCCACCCCAGCACAGTTATCTAAACTTTGCCATTTACAGTATGGTTCTGTAAAGTATTAGAAAACCTGATATTTCAGTGTTTCTGAGCACCATACAACTCTTTTGCTGTCAGTTACTATTCAGAAAACATTACCAAATTAATCATGGTTTATTCAGAAAACTCTTGAACGCCCCAGTATTTTTGGAATTTTTGTGGAACCTTGGTTTTGGCAAAATCATAAGGCTAAGGCCTGAATCCATTTTGTTTATTTTTAGACACATAGGTTAGGAAAGGTGCTCTACCATCCCCTTCCAGGCAGCTGAGAAAGACTTTATCAAGACAGCTTCTGCAGAGGAGGTGGGGTGAACCCAAGGCTGCTGCAGCATGTGGTGCTGAGATGGTCCTGGCAATCTCTTGCTTTTGCTCATATTACAAGCTGCTCAGTCCTGAGCTGTATTTTTGCAGGGTATCCAGAGGTGGCAGGTCTTGTAATGAAACCTTCCCACGAGTAAGCATTTCTTGTGTTCTTTTTCTCTCATTTCCTGGTTTTCTACAAGTAAATCTGATGCAAAGATGTTTGAATATTTGTTTTTAGACAAGTGGGATGGAGAACTGCTAGCCTTCAGGGAGATTTTTGCGTCTCTCCTGATCCTGACTGGTATCTGATTTTTATGGAATACTAACAATTTTTGTTCTCGGCTTCAGCTAAGCAAGAAATATGAAATAGGTATAAAGTCTAGTTCACTAAATGTGCGAGGTAATGTCAAGCGGTGTCAAATATTCCTATTCTGCCAACAATGGGCTATTGTTCAGTATCCCAACGCAGGTTAACCACAGTGTTGTTTCTGAGAATCTTTCTGATCTATGATGACATTGCTGGCAACAACCAAAGCTCTCTAGCAGTGTTTTCCACAGTGCTGTGTCAGCAGCTTTATATACACGCACTATATATATTTATATATAAAATATACATATTTATAGCAGAGAAGTCTGACCCGATTCTAGCATTCATCCAGTTTTACTTTGTACTTAAGTGATGTTTATTCAGCAATATGGAAGTTACCTACATTTCTAGTTGTCAGTGTAGGGTATGTCATAATTACAAAACTGTGCTAGTCAGAACAGCCCCGGGAAAAGAATTATATTGATCTTATGTTACAAGTGTCTTGCTAGGAGAAATTCCTTGGAGGGGAAGAGGCATGTAATTGGGTGTCAGGGATGATACAACTTGTCTCAATAAAACACATAAAATGTTATCAGAGAAGCAGCTCTGGATTCACATACATAACAATTATAATACAATTAAGAATACAAATAGTCATCAGAACACTGTTTCTGCTGTTTGAAAGATACATCTTTCCCAAATTAAAAAAAAAAAGCCTTTCTACCTATTTATAACCAAATTTTCTTTAAAATGTTTGTATCCTGCAGTGTCATTATTGATATTTTCTTGCTACCTTTCCCTCAGTTCCCCCAAGAATTAAAAAAAAAAAAAGAAAAAGAAAAAAGAAAAAAAACTGCCCTGCCTTGTCTTGTGTATAGTTCCTACTTGATCCGTTTTGTACTCCTATTCTCTTGTTGGGCAAAAATACAGATTAAAAACTACATAAATCTGGAATTGGTGAGATGTTTAAGTTCAAATTCTGGCTGAAGATTTTTGTAGCTGTGGTGTTTTGTTGTTTCTTTTCTGACCAGTTTTGGTAGGTCCCCCAGTCTTTGGTTTGTCTAGCTCAAGCAGCAGTTTTGTCTGTGTTCTGAGGCAGTAACATCATCTAATCCTAGCCTCTGGGCTACAGACGTGACAATATGAAGCTATATGCTCTAATACAACAATTTCTAGATGGCAGCCTGTGGGCCATCCACTCATCTCCAGCTAAGATCTGGACAGTCACATAGTTCAGGCTTTTGCTCTTTTCTTCCAGCTTGTGAATGCCTAAAGAAAAAGAAGTCAAAGCACGTAAAGCACATTTATTATTATGTTGGTATTTTATTGTTTCTTGTAAGCAGCCAGTGCAGAGTCAGGAGGCTAATGTTGAGCAGCGACTAACAGGAGGGATATGATGCAAGTGATTGCAGGTGATTGCAAGTGGGAAGACAAACAATGGTGAGGCATTACTGCTATGAACAAAGATGCATGGCCATACCCAGATGATACAGCATTCAAATTCTTCCAGCACCCAAATTCTTCCTTTGGGTGCAAGTGCCACAGCGTACAACACGCAGAACCTAAAAAGCTGACCTTTTCTGCTCTTCTGTCATTTTTGGTGGTGAAGTTGTCCCGCACCTCAGTGGAGTTTTCAAGGGTGTAACTTAATATTGCCTCCTGAAGAAACATTTCCTCCTTAATTTTCCAAAGGTGGTTACAGTTAATATCTAGAAGTGCCTGGATTTGAGGTTCACTTTTTTTCCTCATAAAGAAACTCTTATAACCTCTGAGTAAATAATACAGTTGTTTTGCTGGATAAGGAAAGCACTTGAATAAATGGATTATCATACTGTCTTTCTCTTTGGGCTAGGGTTTTTTGTTCTTGTTTTTAATTTTATTTTGACAGTAAGATTTGGGAAAAGATCTACTGAGTTCTCTGATATTATTGAAGTATTCTTGATCATACATACATCAAATGCAACTGAATAGCTTCAGGAATACAGCTGAATAGCTACAGTAATATTCTTACATAGGTCTGTGATGTACCTCGCTTGCAATACAACAGGAGCAGATGTACCCCATGGGGACCATAGGAAACAAGGAAAATTTCTGCAGTAAGGGTTGTGTTAAGAACTGGGCTGTCTCAGAGAATCAATGAATTTACAAGGTGGTATGGCTATACATATCTTTAAATAGGATAGCCAAAATAAGAGGTGTTCCCAGTTCTTTTCTCCCATATTATGCAAAGATAAAACTGTCCTTTATGGATAGCATCAACTGCATGTAAAAACGACCAAGGGAAGCACACCTCAACAGATTGCATCAGTCTGTGGAGGTCAATGCCATGGCAAGTAATGGGAACCAAGATCCTCCTAGCACCTTTAAAGAGCTAGACATTTTTATTTAAATGGGAGAAGGCACTTAAAAATAGCGCTGCAACAAATGCCTTGTGTATTACATGGTGTGCAATGCTTTCTTGGCAGGGGAGACACCCTGTCCAGGATTTCAGCTCAGGATTTCACTAGGCTTCCTTTTTCCTTGCTACTCCTGCAGCAGCCCCGTGCAGGAAGCTTGAGTTGCCTTCTACGGAGCATGGACCACAGCCATGCTGTCCTCTTCTGAGGAAAAATGCCTCCTACAGAAGACCTGTGCTTCTCATCCTGTCCACAGAGCAGCCCCAGAGCCAGATGCATAAGCCCTTCATTTAAACGCTGCTGTCTGGGGCTTGATAATTGTAGTTTCCATCCAAGGCTATGACAGGCAGTGAGTGGAGTTTGATGGATGCAGATTTTTCTTTCCATTTTCTGCCAGGTTTGATGTCTTCTGCTTTGCAGTCCACAATGAATTTTTCCCAGATTTCTTTTTTTTTTTCTTTTTTTCTTCTGAAGCCCCAAGGCCTCAAAGTTCATTTCCTTTACTCTACAACCTTCACTCATGTTTATCATCTCATTTCCTTATCATTACCAGGCTCACCTCTACCATAACTTTCTTCCAGGTGCTTCCCACTCCATTCTAATCCATGTTGGTTTTTTTTTCTTTTGCGCATTTGAGTCATTTTTTTTCTGTGTTGTCTTGGCTCAGATAGGATTAATCGGCAGTAATTGGGTAAGTTTCCTGCACTCACTTGTGGTGTTCTCAGTCTTGGCATAACCTACACCAGTCCTGAATAGCAGGAAAAGAGAAAGTCCTGGGATTTTTGCTGTTTGGGATTATTGGCTAGCAGACTGCTGAGGGATATTTGCTGCTGGAATATCTGTACTAGGAATGTAAAAACTGCCATTTTCCAGACAAGTAAGAATGTGGCTTTCTCATGATTAGCAAGAAAGCACACCCTTTGTCCAAAATGGTGTCTTATCAGTATTCAGAACATGGAAAGCCAGAGCTCTCCTAAAAAGCCAGTTAATATTTTTTAACATCAATTCATTTTTCCTTGACACTGCTCTTAGAACAGTTTATTAATTTGTCTGAGATTTCCCAAAGACTATGAGGCAGATAATCAGCACGAAAAAAATGTGGCCAGAGGGTTATACTTTGGCAGAATTACTAAAGAGTTATCATCTAACAGGAAGCATAGGATAGACTGGTAATGTAGTAGTTACAACCATTCTTATTACCTGAGTGAATGTCTGACCCATTTTACTATTATAAATATACATTTTGATGTTGATTATAAAACCTTTTGCAATTGAACTTATGTCAAACACTAACTGAAGGAGGAAATACAATGACCTTTTAAGGATTTGATTTTATGACTATAGAAAGTGAGTTTTCTTGCCAGTCTTTTAAAGCCCATATTTACTTCTGCCAAAGAAAGGAAAAAAGCCATATTGGTGAACCAGTATTATTTAGCACTGAGCAAGTAATTCTCTACTTTGAGTAAATAGGGCTATAGTTCCAGAAAAGCTCAAAAATTAGGAAGATAGAGTGAAATGAATGAATAATTCTGTACCAAACGTGTATGTATGCATGCATACATATACATACCTGTGTTTTTTTGTTGTTGTTGTTGTTCTGTTTTTTTTAGAAGATTTTCAACATTAACTGTAGTAAAATAAATAAATAAATAAATAATCCATAGCTGCAAGTGCCTCAAATCTGTTCTGGTCCTCTCAGGCTGTGCCAGGCAGCACATGTCAGTAGTGTGTGCTGGAGGCTGTAGGTACTGCGCCTCACTGCAGCCGGACAGATAGTATCTCCAGAGAAGGGGGAGCTAAGGGGAATGTAAAAGCAGAAGGGAAGCAAGGAGATAAAAGAGATAAAGGCAAACTTGCCATGCACTACTGTTGTGGGCACCTTTACAACAATCCATCAAAGTGAAATTGCCAGCCTCTTTGCTGGTACTAATGATGATGTTGCAATACAGTGGCACTTAAAAATCAGTCAGCCATTTCAAACAGTGTTTTCACTCTACCTTGGTGTAAGTCTCATTAATGTCAATAGGGCTACAAGTATGCAAGAGAAAAGGGCAGTAAGTTTCCAGAACTGTCTCTGAAAAACACCAGGAACTGAACCAGCAGTAGCTGATTTAACCCTTAATCTAAAGGAGAGATGCTCTTAAAGAAGACTTTTATGAAAAAATAAAATGCAAGCAAATGGCAGAATTTAACAGAGGTAGAGAGTAGGCATTAGGAGAATACTGAATTGCTTGGCATTTGTTTGCAAGTCTGACTGAACCACAGCTGAACAATTACACACTGGCTTAATTACGCTGCTTTAACCCACTGGACTCTGCTGACCTTCGCTGCAGTGGGTCATTCTCTGGAAGTGCTGGCTAAAGCTGTAGGTTATTTCTAGGTTATTTGCTCATTGTAAAAGCATTTTGTTTGAAAAAGACTGTTACCAAATTTAATGTTGCACACTTGGCTATAATTCAGCAAGGTACTTAAGTGCATGCAATGTTTAAGTATAAATGATTACTGTCCACTTCAGTTGGAAGTACTATTAAGATTTATATTCTGCTTAAGTAGCTTGTTGAACAAAGGTCTTCATGTGTAGTTAGGATTTTTGTTGGTTGTTTTTTGTTTTTGTTTTGTTTGTTTATTTGTTTACTTTTAAAACAACTGTGACTTTATTTTTAAGAGGCTTCCAACTTTTACAAGGACAGTTGAATCATGACTGCCATGGCTTTGTCTCTGTATGTGTAAGTCCTGCTTAGTGCGTGAAAGCACAGGACTGTAACCACATGCCCTAAAATCCACATATGGCTAGAAATTTTTAACTTCCTTATCTCTAGGGATAAGGACTAGACAATTTGCCAGGACAAAAAAAAAGTCAGATTCCCAAAGATCAGATCACTGCAGTGAATTCAGGGCTAAACAACTTCAGAAGCTTGCTGTAGGTGCCAATAAGTTACATATTATAGTGTTGACTGCTGAAAAGCAGCAGTGTCCCATGTGTCCCATTCGTTTATGCAGGACTCATGAGATTTCCTTCCAGCCCTTTACTCCTTTTCAGCAGTCAGCACTGTTGTAGAGGAGTTAGGAAGTCACTGATAAATCTCACATGGCAGTACAGATTAGGGAAAACAGGGTGTGATTAGAGCTGTAAGCGCATTTCAGAAGTCTGCAAGGTCCTTGTGTAATTTCTCTCTTATATTCTGCAGTGAAAAAGTCTTAATCATGTGTTAGTCAAAGGACTGGAAACCCTCACAGTGAAAGTAACTGTGAAGGCTGCTTAGAAAGAAATCAATAACTGAAATAAGAAAGTTGCTGCTGCTTTGGTGTGAAAGGAAGATCAGTTATGAGTACTGGGCAGCGGGAAAGCTCAGAAGACTTGCATGACAAGAGAAGACTCCTTCCCTCTGCTGTTTTTCACAGCAAATCACTTAAATTCACAGCACCTATCTCCCTGTGTCACAGAGAGAGCAGCTAAGTGGTCCCCTGCATTTGCTAGATGTCTACAGCTGTACAGGGGGTAGGATGCAGCTTGTGCTCCTTGCAACCCTGCTGCATTCATCTGGGTGAAGCAGCTCTGGACATGGCCTGCAGCAACCCCGGTACGAGTCACCCATCTCTCGCTGCTGTGGGGAGGCCGCTCAGGTAAAGGCTGGGGCTCCGACATGAGGTTTGGCAAGGCCCAAGTCCACCTCCAGGCCTGGTCTTTATTATACAGGTGCATCCAGTTTCTCTCTGTAAAATGTGTAATGGGATGTTTCCTTTGTTCTGCTTCTCGCTTTCTGTGTTTCTTTGAGACCAATTTGTTCTTTGAGACTGGCTCAACAGCATTCAGGGCAAGACTGATAACCCTCTTTGCTCTACTGTCAGCATAGCTGATGACAGATATAGAACTGGGGGAGAGAGGCCAAAAATCTAAGTAAGTACTTCCATACACCTACCGTTCAGTGGTTTGAATCTGGTGGTGGACTCGTGCAGAGGTCTGAGAAACAGAGGAAGACATGGACTGTTACTTGACAGACATCTTCAAAGGCAGGTTGGAACAGGATGTGCCCAAAGGAACATATCAGAAGGCAGGCAGGCTGAGATGGCTGGGAAGGGAGAAGGTGTTGGCACTGCAGGGAAGCACTCAGAATCCAGGAGAGACTTCTTGTCATAGTATTATTTCTTGAAAATGTGTAATTAACTCACAACCAACCAAACTTTCATATTCTCCAGAAGATTTCCCCATGTTGTGGCAGAAGGTAACAAAAGGATTTCACATTTCAACGTGGATATAAACTTAGGGTTCTGTTTTGCCAGTTTTTTGTCATAAGGAGATGGCAGTTGTCCTCATTGTTGGTAAAAGTAAAATAAAAAGGACTGGTGATTTCTTCAGAAAGGAGATCCTTTCCTTTCACACTTCGAGCATTAAGCAGCTTTCCTTCACGAGGCACAGACAGACTTAGCCAGGCACAACTACAAAAATTGTTACCAGTTCTTTAGATGCTTTCACAGTTGTCATATCGGTGTTGTGTGTGCAAGTGGACATAATACCTGGTGTGATGTTTCTGTTCCCATCTCAGTTCATTCTCACTGCCAGTAGGTCTCTGAATTAAATGCCACTTGCTCAAAGAGACACTCGGGTCATGGTACCTCAGAGTCGTAGCAACTGTATCGAATCCATGGAACTGTTGTAGAATTAAGTCATTTGATTACCTGCAGTTAGTGCCATTTTACAGAAATTATGGCAAAAAAATTTCAGAAGATGAATTTGGGGGTTCAAATGTAAAGTTCACAAAGATGTATTATTTTACAATGCAATCAATATTTTGCTGAAAATAGGAGGTTCCTTCAGCAGTTTCTTCAAAGAGAAACAATGCACAAAGGCTGGGAGTACTAAAAAAAAAATAAGAAAAAAAAATATTACTGATAGGAAGATGGAAATTCTGCATTTAATGTGATTATATCAATAGCTGTCACTTCTTCCTAAGCCAGACATGACATCTCTTTCCTTTGTTTTCCAATGAAAGCACTCATCTGTGAGCTTGTACATAACCTGGCATTACTCCCAGTTGTTCTCTGGTAATGTTTTGGTTTTTTTTTTTTTTTTTTTTTTTTTTTCTGAATGGAGTAACTACTTGTCCATAAAGAACAAGTTGTTAAATAAATACTGAGGAGGAGCTATGACATGGAGCATTTTCCACTGAATATTGTTACATATACATTTTCATAGAGCAACCTAATCTTTTATAAATGTCCTACAATCAGAAGAACGGGAATGAAAGTTTAATTAACTCACCTACATTGGCAAAGTCTCCAGGTACACAGGGAATGGGAGTTGCTTCAGGAAGTGAGAATTTCCATTTTTAAACCAAGGCTTAGAAGGGCAGAGCTTCTTTCGTCTTCTCCTCTGAAGTATTTTAGCCCTTCCTTCAGTCACTTTGATTTAAAGGAACTGAAGTACATCCATGATCGCTTTGAGCCCCACTTCAGCTCACATCAAAGTGTGTGGAAAAACTGCCAATTAACTTTAAGGTTGTAGGATCATGACCTTGCTTCTAAGATCAGAAGTCAGAGCACAAGTAGCAAGTTAGGCAATGTCACACTTAAGTACAGTAGCACCTCTATAGCCAGTATACTTCAGCGACCTGTACTCTGCACCAAGTAGAGCTGCATGCTGATTAGAAACATGTATTTAGTTATGTTGGGAGAATTCTATTTACAGTTTTCATTTTTTTTGTTTTCTACATTTATTTTCAAAAGCTAATTGAGAATTTTGTGCAACGAAGTATTAGCGTGGTGCTTCTTATTTAGCAGAAAAAATACTTTGTAAAAATACATTTGGCAATGTATGTTACATTTGTAAAAGTACTTTGGCTGAAGTGCTTAATTATCACTTGAGTAATCAGTCTAAAATTCTGCTGATTAGACTGTGCTGCCTGCTGCTGGAGTACTGTTTAAAATGTCTCTTGAGGTCAGCTGAGTATACATGGGAGCTACTGCAGTATCTAGCTGCAGTTTGGAGGGCACACACCTTCATTTCACCTCTTTACCAGGGTCCCCACCAGATTAAGAGCCCTATGATGTTCTGTACTTATGGATTTCTGTGCTGTGGGAGTGTTTGGCCAGAGAGAGGTCTACAGGGCATTGCAGGGAATGTATTTCAGCTAAAGAGCATGGTGTATCTGGAAAGATGAGGGTTTTGACCATCTGAACTGCTTTTGCCATGACACACCTCCAGGCGGACATTATGTGATGGCTTGCCAATCTCAGTAGTAGTTTTCTGACAATGTCTGTTTCAGTTTTTCAAATTTTCTTCTTTGAAAAGAAATCATGAGTTGAAACATTGATACTACAGAGCTTCTCTTGGATTTAATTTTGCATTTAGAGGGGGAAAAATGAAATTTTGTGATCTAATTGTTACTCACCAGAAAAACACAAAATCAAAGGAGTGAGAGATGGTGACAGACCAGATCACCCAATGCTGTAGAAGATCGAGATCAAGGAAGAATCAGAGAGAGGCAGTCAGTGAGTGAAATTCTGAGATCTGAATCTGCAAGAGGTCATGTTCTTTGATTTTAATGCTGTGAAGTAGGAGAAATAGGATCATGTATGCATATTCAACACTTGTAATGAGGTATACCTTTACCATAAAATAAACGTATCAATAGTCTTTTTCCCCAGTCTGAATTTTAGTGAGTGGCTTCATGGACATTTCTTTGCAGGCATGAAAACTGCAAGAGTTCATGGCCACATTTTCAAACTCTTACGCTACTGTCTTGAGTAAGCTACTCTTACCAGACAGATGCTGCATCTGAGGAGGTGCAATACAGCTTTAAAAGTTTTGGTCTCTTTAGTGATGTGCGATGCTAACATCAAAAAGTCCCGCACTTGGGCTTGATATGCTTTTCATTAAAACTCCTTGGAGGTCAAATGGTGCCAAATTGGGTCCCAAAGGCACAGAACAGAAGAACTCACTCAAGTTTACACAATACAGAAATGCTTTCTGCATATGGCTTTACACCGAATACTTACTTCGAAATATTTTTCCTCACATAAAAATCGCTGTGGGTTTTTTATGTTTGTTTTGTTGTTGTTGTTGTTGTTTGAAAGCACAGTCACTTCTAAGGAGCTGGGTGATTTATTGTTTGTCCTGTACTTTTCCTTTGCTTTATAGAATATTTAATTAGCAAAGGTCCTTCTGTTACTGCACCTTTTGAAATGAGTTCAGGATCCCTCTGACAGCTGCCATTTTTTATACCCCACTACGATTACCTGCAGCAAATCTCTGCTGCTCAAGCTTGCTTTTCTCTGATCAGACTCAGGCACAAAAGGAGGTGCAGTCTTCCAGCCTAGTCCTTGATTTTTTTTCAAGGAAGCCAGATGGTGTGTGCCACATGTAATTTGTGTCAGAACTAGTTAATACTGAACTGCTGTAGCATTTTTTTCATATATGGTGGATCTCGTCTCATAAGAGTTGATGTATTTCACAGCTGTTTTGGTTAAAGGACAGTAAGAAAGAAGCAGGTACTCAGTCATGGGGACTCAGTAAGATAAGACAGCTCTATCCTGTGCTAGCACTGTACAGATAGTGTCTACCTCAGTGTGGTTAACGTTAAATTCTGTCTGTAATACCAGCATGGACAATTTTCCTGAGAGATGGAAGGAGATGCTGCTCCTCTCCCCCTCTGGCTCCCTGTGGATGTTCAGTATCTGCATTGTCATCTGGTTAATCACAGCACAGGCATAAAAGTGATTGGTTTCAATTGAACAAAATCTGTGAAATTAAGCTTTGTTTTCATTAAATATATTATGAATGCAGTATGATGGATGAGAATTAATTCCAGTGCAGCTGAAAAGATCATTTTAAAAGACAGAGAACCACAACAAAGCAGAAGCACAGGTGGAATATGTGGTTTGCTTCATGGCTGAAGTCGCATCAAGGCACAGTATATTCTTATGTGACAGCATCCTTTTCAGAGGGAAAAGCAGGAAGATTAAATAGACGGAATGTTGTAATGTGTTTAATCTACTAAAGTAGGTTCCTCTCCTCAGTGAGATGCACTTTGATGAGAAGAATTTTAGATCATTTCAGATGATAGAAGGTGAAATGTTCATGGCAGAGACTACAAAGCAGCAATGTTCCTTTTGCTGGTGCTTAAGCATCAGTATTTATTAGTCATATATTACAGAAAAGTCCATTTTGGTAACATAAATAACTGATTATATGTTTGCAAAAGCAGAGCAAAGTTATAAAATCAAGATGCTGATTGTAGTATTGCTCTGTGGTACACCTAGCATAGCTCAGACTGCAAGTGTGTACGTCTCTTAGTTTCAAACTTATCTGCACTTTATTAGCTGAAACATTGCAATTTTTGGAGCAAATTTATATCATCTCAATTACTTAAAACTTTAAGAGCCTGTAGAGTTGTATTGGACTGCTGTATAGGTAAAACAATTTTCTACCAGTTTTGGTGTTATAGTGAAATACAGTACATTAAACTTTGTTGTCCCCTTTCCATCAGAAAGCAGTTTCCCACTGTGTTAGGCTATATTTTAAAAAGATGACAATATGAAATGCCTACTTTGAAACATTTTACAAACTCGTAACTTTATAAGGGAGTAGAATAAAGTGAAAGAGCATATTAATAAATAAATAACTGTTGATAGAATCAAAAATGAAGATTTTGACCCCTAAATCATTATTTCACTATACTGTTGAAGTCAATGGGAATTACCTTGGTGCTTGTGAAAAGTTGACCACATACAGTGTGATGAATTGTTTTGTTATTCATAAAGTTAATGTGTAGGTAACCTCAAATTCTTAATCGCACTTTATTTAATCCCAGCCAACACCTGTAACTTTTATCAGATTGTGAATTCAGTGTTCGGTACACCTTCATTTCCGGACTACCTTTCAGTCTAGTTTGTGCACGTAGGGACTTGAGGGACTGCCTATGAGGTTAATGCTGTAGGTGGTTTGTACAGGATGGGGAGGCTGTACAAATAGGTGTTTTTCTATCATATTGATAGTTCTGAGGTTTGACTGCAATACCATGAAACATCAGGAGCCACTATATAAATGATTCAAAGTCAGTAAATGAACAAAATGCTGTAGTAGATTTTAATTTCACTTTAGAACTATGTAAAACACTCCCACAGAGGAAGTCAGCTACACCTGCATCTACCTGGCAGAATGTGGTGGTGGTCCCCTTTGCAGATAAGCTACCTTTATCTGCATATATTTTTGTAAAGCCTATATATATAAACCATACACGCACGCATTTATATTTATTTCAAGATTTGAATTGAGAACATTTGCGAGAGTTGAAATTAGATCTTGCTTCCAAAAAATCTGTTTTTAAATCTTATGGCTTTGTTATGGTTGCATGTTTTATGTTACATGAATTACGTCCTTTAATGTGAATATCTGGAAGATACATTCGCCATCGGATTTAACTTGCATTTTGGAATGTCCACAGAAAAAGGATCAGCAGAGCAGTAATAAAAAACAGGCATTTACTAAATTTCTTTCTGACACATCTGTGAGCAGTAAAGAGACACAGGGTTTTACCAGCCCCGAACATTCAATCATAAGGGAAACTTTACAAGGGCAGGAACAACAGCACTGTGAAAACATTCCCTGAACTGCCACAAACTCTGTACTTACTACTGAAATCCTTAGATAAATATTGAATGAAATTTCTTATTGCAAGGCATGTCAGAGTAAAACAAACACACTTTCATATCCACTTTTTTCCGCCTCAGAGGTACATCAGGCGACACAGAGGCATGTTAATTGAAGCTGATATTTAAAGGCTTGATTTCCAAGCTCTGAGTTGCTACAGGTGCATCTCTTGTGGTTAATGGTAATGAGGGACTGAGGTCACCAACACAGCAAAAGAACACATCATGAATATACAAAATCTATGTATGTGGCCACATACAGCTTCTGTATTTTTCTCTTTAGTTTAGCATCTCTCAAATGCTGACAAGTTAATTGAAAGATGGGGTCTGTTTTGTGTTTTGACAGTATTAGAAAAGGATGTTTATAAGAGAGGCACTAAAAGATGCAGACATCCCCTTAGTTTGTAAACCTTCAGTTCTAGGCCTAGGTAAGCAGTATTTTCACTTCTTGGGATGAGGAATGTTGTATTTATCTTGGGGTAAATTTTATTTCTCAGGTTTGTTTGTTTGTTTTGTTTCATCAAATTCTCTGACAGGATTTTCAGTATTTCAGAATTTCAGTACATTTTTGTCTGATGCAGCATGAAAATAACATTACAAAAAAGATAAGTGTGTATTGCAATACCAATATGAAAAGGTTTCCTGTTTTTTAGGCACATTAATTCCAACTGCATGTATTCAATCAAATCTGGAGTGAATCTGCACATGGAAGGCTTTCTCTGTTCTTTTGCGTTTGTCTTTGGGAAAGCCAAAGTATAAGAAAATTACCAGAACGTTGATTCTGTGCCCAGAACGTTTAAATTCACTTAATGCCAGGAAAATCAAATATGCACATCAGCAGGATACCAACAGTTGGTCAGATGGTAAAATAGTTAACTGTTTTTACCAGCAAGTCAGGCTTGCCCACACCGGAGAGGTGTGGGGTTTATTTATTTATTTATTTCATTTTATACAAAGATCTTTGGACAATATCTATTCACATACAGTTTCTGAACTCCAGGGCCAAAGGGATTTTAGCAGTGGTATTATTAGACTGGAGGCAAGTCATACAATGGCAGAAAATAAGATCAGAAATAGAAAAGCAATAAATATTGTTCCTGTGCATGGTGACTTGGATTTTTGTAGAACTCCAGGAGTTTTGATTCTTGATAACTGCTGGGAGTGTGCAGGTGGTACAGGGGGCTGAGAACCACCATGCTGCCTCCCGTTATCACTTATCTCAATTTTGTATAGGATATGCCACTGCTAGACTCAAAGCGAAGCATTGGCCTGGTTCAGGTGTGCCCCAGCAAAATGCTCACTGCAGGCTGAAGGTTGTTTTTGTCCCCGTGGTGCTGGTGTGGTGCTTCAGGTCAGCCTGCTGCTTTCTGTCTGACAGGATGGTGCTTGTAGCAAGACCCTGAACCTGAAGTGGACGGTTAGTAAGAGTGCTAGAAAACAAGTTTCTACTCCAAACTTGCCTCTAGCTTTCAGACTCGTACTTTCCCTTAGCAAACTGATTTTTCAGGGCTCTGGAATAAATGAATTCTACAGGGGATAGTTTATTTAGCATCACGCCTGTCTGCAGCCTACAGTCTCACCAGTGCCTAAATCAGATTTTTGGTGTTAGGGCAACTGCCTCCTGGCTCATCCCTGCTCATTGTGTGTCAAAAGATATAGCAGTCAACTGAGTAATAGCAGTCTGCCTGGGAAATACAATGATTTGAAACGGAATTTTTTATTAACTTAAGAAAAAACTAAGGCTCTAAAGTGAGGTTACGTTTTGTTTGGTTTGGATGAAGACAGCAAATTTAAAACTTTTTTGTTACCATTTCCATATTGAAGTCTGTCAAAGTATCAAAGGCTAATTTTGAAGATTTGTAAGCAATTATGTGGTGATGATATGATAAACAAAAAGCATGACTAAGCTGTGTGGGCAATAAAAGGACGAGGTGAACTCTTCTGTTTGGTTTCCAGGTTGGTCAGAGAGAAGTAATTGCTGTGTTGCCCAAATTAGAAACCAGAACTCTGGTTTTGCTGTGCTTAACCTCAGCTACGCCCATCATGTCCTCACGGTGACCTCTCCATTTGCTTATGAATAATAGCTCATCAAGGAGTGAAGCAACCATTTTATTCCGAATTCTCTAATACAGTGCACATTTACTAACATCAAAGCAACCACTAAAGAAAGCCAGGCAATACTACCAACCACATGGAGAGGTTGTGTTTCTGTTAAAAGTAGCTCCAGGTAATGATGCTGAGTTTTCTCCAGTGAGGATTCTTCTGCTCATGTCTTCTCTGTCCAGAATAATCCTTAGTTCTCAAAGATGTGCAATTTACCTGTGTTATTCTTGTGTGTAACTGAAGAACGTTATTTTTATTCTCTAAAATCATAGCTTGATTCAGTTCTTTCTTGTTTAAAATGGAAGAAAAGGTACTTTATTCTGTACTCTCAGAATCCTTGTTTTCTCGTCTTTAAAAGCAGCCCTGCTGGTGTAGCATGCTGGGCGTGTCATGAAGGGTCTTTAGGTTCTGCTGAAATCAGCAGGAACAAGGGGAGTTAGTCATATTGATAACGTGGGATCATGAACAGTATAGATTTTCGTGGAAGGTGCAGAGACACAAAAGTCCCAGGCAAGTGTTTGTTTGGTTAGCAGGCAGCTGAGTGCCACCTCACTGCCACTGAGGCCTGCATGATGTTGTACTCCAGTGCTGGCTGTGCATGGGAATCTCGAGGCAAACAGTCTCCGTTTTTTCTGTGCAACCAAGGTAATGATATTTTCCTTGCTTTTTAAAGCACTTTCTAGTCTTCAAATGAAAAAAAGCTACCCCCAAAAAACAAAACAACAAAAAAAACTAATAATAAAAAAAGCTAAATACTTACTGCTGCTCGTTCTTTTTAAGCTTTCTTTAAAACTATATAACACCACATTCATTGCAAAGCTTTTGAAGGCCAAGGCCATTTTACATCATGGTAATAGCAAAGAGTGCGTGAATGAGTTTTATTTTTAGATTAAGGGTAGATGGGTGCTGACATCTGTTAGTGTTTACTGAGAACATAAAAAATGAAAGCGACTAAACGTTTTGTAGCACTGAACCTACCTTTGGCAATAGGAAGGCAAAAAGAAACTTTCCAGCTGGTGTGTAGCTCCCACTGAGTACAGGCTGTTTTTAGACTTCTCGAGGATTTGGCTCTAGGAGATTCAGAAATACTGAACATGTTCTCCAAAATTTTTTAGATAAACAGGTAAGTGCTCGAAGACAGTGGCAAAAAGCAATTTAGCAACAGTACAGGAAGACAACTTCAGGCTCCTTGGGTTTTGTTATCCCTAAGGAACTGTGCTTTAGAAAATTGGACTTCAGTATGCATGGCAAAGCCGTGGTCAGGCCCTACTCAATCAGACATTGCTGGCAAAATTCCTGTCTAATTCAGCTACCAAAAATAGGTCACAGAGCTGAACACATAAAAATTCAGGCATATTTTGGAAAAGTACTATAAAAAGTACCTAATATAACATACTATGTATTTACCGATCTATCACTGTTTCTGTTTCAAATCTCTGCCTTCCTGTTTTTTCTACTCTTAGTGTCCCAAGGACCAAGAAAAATCATTTAAAAAAAAAAAAACAACTGATAAATATGTTAAAGCTGCACCTTCTTCCCCTGGCATTTCTGGATTCTCTTGCCAATGCAGTTTGCTGTTTGATTTGGGTATTTCTCCATGACCTAGATTTTCTGTTTTGGCAAGCACTAAAAAGGAGGGAAGGCCCATCAAAGTAATGATATAGCAGCTTTACCCACTCTTTTCAGGAATGTTTTTCCAGCCCAGCTGGCAGCTTTGGAGAAGAAGAAAGGCTCAAAGGAGAAGGCTCAGACCTAGTAGTCTTCCAGCCTCTGGTGTGGCCTTGGGAACTGACCTGTTCTATAACAATATTTACTACTTTTTTTTTGAAAATTTGAATTGAAAAAGGAATGTTTATAGGAAAGAACTTTCTTACTCCCTACCTACACATCCTTCTGGCTGGGAGAAACAAAAGGCACCTGTCTGGGAGAGGAGTTGGAGGAAAAGGGAGAGGTGGTGAATTTACAAAGTAATTGCGGCCGTACATAAAGGTAGCCTAGCATTTCATGTCCCCTTTTATAAACATTGTGAGGTTTCTTTTTTAAAAGTATTGAAATGCTGCAATATTTATTTTTTTTTAAACTTGTGTTTGCTTGGGTTCAGCCCATCCTTTGCTGTGCGCTGAACTTGCATAAAAGAGCGCTCCCACCTCGGGTGGGGGGATGGCAGGCCAGCCCCTGCCCCACTGCCTCCTAGCTGTCATTCTACCCAGGGGCTGTAATCGCAGGAAATAAAATCAACAGGAATGTTACACTAGTGTGTGTACATACCAGTCGTCCAAGTGACTTATTTATAGTCTGAGCCCTAATGTTTGTTCATTAAACTCTCACAGACCCCCCCTTCCCTTCAAGCTATAAAAGCCTATTTAATACACTCTTTCTCCAAAATCAGCAGCTCTCCAGATCCTGTTATGACAAAAACTCCGGCTCACGCTCCTGCAGCCCGAGCTTTGGTGTTATTAGTTTCCCCAGCATCGCTGTTGGGGATCAGTGCACAGCTCAGGGGCATTGTTTGTTTTTCATGTAAGAAAATACAGTAGCATTTCATAAAATGGATTGAGCTGAGGCGGCACAGTGACGGGTTGTTGGAAGCACTGCAGCAGTGCGGGCTGGAACATCGTTAACCAAGGCACATAATACATCACTGTCCTATTTCACAGCCAGTGAAATGTGAGGAGCAAAATGAAAGGATCTTAAAACGCCATACTTGATTTTTGGTAGTTCTGGTCTAAAGAAACTAAAGCTTCTGGCTTTTGGAAGGCTGGGGAGAGACTAGATGGAGGGGGGGAACAGAAAGGAGAGCCTGAGAGGACAAAGAATCAAAAATGACTCTTGGTTCAGACTTTAAATTGGTAAATTGAGTAGCTCTTGTTGTTGTCAGACAGGTATGGAGGGGTATTTAGGTACCTAACTGCTGTTGAAATCAGATGGAGTCAGACACTTGAATATGTTTCAGAGGTTAGTGTTAGATTTCTAGAGAAGGATTTCGGAGACACTGAACTTCACTTCTCCTTGATACAGCAAATATGTTGGAGGCTTTTGTCTCGAGGTCAGATTTAGCGATGTGCTCCTTCTCTCGTTCAGGCATCCAGCTCCATTTCTTTACCTGTCACCTGCCGAAGCATAGTTGGCTGCTCTGCACTGCTCACTGGGCTGGTGCTCCCTGTTGGGAGCCCAAACCTGGACATTCATTAAGGAGTTTGCAGCCAGGAGACATTCATTAAGGAGTTTGCAGCCCAGTCTTGCAGCACCATGAAACACCATCACCTAGTACTTTGTCTTTTCTTGAAATATAAGCAGTTTTATTTATTTATTTATTTATTTATTTATTTATTTATTCAGTGAAAGGGGGTTAAAATGTTATTACCTGCACAAAGAAAACTCAGTTCATGTTTAGGGAGGGTGTTTTCCTTGACTCTGTTTATTGATAAAATCTTTGCTGCTTTTTGTTCTGCAACAGTGACAGGTAAAATACATTTCAAGTGCAACAAAAATATCTATTTTATGTTAGTAGCAATCCATACTAGAGCATTCCCCTAAGATTTTCTGAAGCTCCTAAATGCCTAAAAGAGCTGCTATTAGTTTAGCACAGGGCTGTGCCAGCCATCTGTCGTGGCTGATATCATTAAATATCAGTGGGGACTTCACATTACAGAACAGGGAGCAAAGCTCTGGCATGGCATAGTCTCCCAGAGGAAACGATGGAAAGCCAGAGGCTGCATCTTTTTGGACCTTTAAAACAGCTCAGACTGAAGTGTTGGAGCTTGTACTGCAGGGCATTATTGCAAACCTACCTACAAAAACAGAGGTGTAAAAGTTTCCTTGTTCTTCGGGGGCAGAAATCAGGATAAAGTCAGTAGGCCTTTAAGAGTAAGCTACCTCTTTGTGACTTCAGAGCACAATATTTTCCCATAATAAATTTGCATTGCAAATGAAACAACTTGAAATATGTGTCTCCAGGAGAAGTAGAAGGAATATACCTTATATGTATTTGCATTTCAATAGCAGCTAAAATATGTGGTGCAGGTCTTCTGGTTGCATCTGGCTCTCTTGGATAATCAGAAGCCCAATGCCCAGAGGAATTGCTTTTGAAGGGAACGGTTCACAGCTGGGTCATGAGATTAGCAGTTTCACAGGGACTGACTGCTGGAAGAATTGCAGTCAGTTTGGGCTCACGGAGTAAAACATTGCGCTGCGTGATTATGTTTCTGAATGGTCAGGTTTTGTCTGTTTTACCCAGGTGAATAACATCCTGATGCTGTTCAGTTAAACAGCATTAGTGTCTGTCTTTGAAAATACCATTTTATTTCCTTCGCTACTCTGTGTGCATGCTTTACTGGCGTCTGTTCTGTCTTCCCAACCTCTTCATCTGCAACAGGAATAGCAGCAGGTAAAGGACAATTAACAGCAAAGTACACCACAGAACACATTAGCAATTTGCAGTTACCGTGCAGTGATATCCACTAGCCAGACTTTTGCATTTGTCTGGGGCAATGTCCTGCAGGAACAACGGAGGAAAGGATGATTAAGGTGATAGGCTGTGAAATTATATGTCTACAATTCACTGGAATTCCTAAAGATGTGTTGAGGCACAGAAGCATAGATTGCCAGCAGGCATGTTCATACACAAAAATACAGAGAATTTTGTTCAGGCATGCCTAAACTCCTTGTGATAATGAAATATTTAAATGCAGTGAGTGTGCTCTGTGCCTGAATCATGCCAATGTTTCATATTCAGAAATGTTTTAGCTTGCTTATTGTTCCTAATTTTTATTTTTATTTTTTTTTAAATAAAAAGATACCAGAAACAAGGAGATGTCCAGACCTTCAGCCCAAATCCTTCCTGTCTCAGCACAAATCATGCCATGGCTTGTTCTTTTCTGTGAAAGAAGTCTGTCTAAAAGTAATAGCTAAAGTGTAATTTTTGTTTACCAATTTCTTGCCAAAATATGTGTTATTCCTTTAAAAATACAAAGCATGTCAAAAACAACATAAATTAGAATTCTGTTTGAATTGTAGCTACTGACATTTAATTATGAGATGCACAGTATGCTCAGAAATGCTGTGAAGTAGTTATTTCTAAGATTTTCCTCAGCATAGCATGACAATGGTTAGTGTACAGATAAACTCACAATGCTGTGCTTCATCTCTGGATGTAATCCATTGCTACTTATTATCTATCTTTATTTTGTTCCTGTACTTGGTTGCTACACAGATTCTTTTACTTTGTCCTCGTTAGTACCCACAAACACATCCTTCATGAACATTGCCAGTGTTCTTTGTTATCAAACACAGATGTGAAGAAACCACCGAGACTTTCTTGATTCTTTTTCAGTCATTGGAAATTTCTTTGTTGTTCTTTTTGGTTCCAGTCCAACTCTTTAGGAGTCAGTGATTGTCTTTCCACCAACTTCATTGGGATTTGGATCTTGTCTTTAATAGTTCCACTAAATTCATTTTATTTTCAGCCTTCAAGTATGTCTTAAAGTTATTTTATTTTAAAATGCATTACTATTTGCCATTTGACCTTCATGTATTTTATGTTTTTGAATGCCTTCTTTATATTCCGTAAATTGCTTCTTGTAAAATTCAGACACTGTTGCAGTCCTTTGCCCAGCCACTCAACCTCTCGCACTCTCACTCTCTTTTTCAGAACTCTGCTTTCACTCAGCTGACAATAATCTACTTATCATTGGTCCTTATGGGTTTTAGTTTTAGGTTTCACTCTGCATACATGTCCCCCCAAGCCAGCTCTGCCACCTTTTTCAAGTTCAGCAAATTTTGTCTACTGGACCTCTTTGCAAGTAAATGGCGCAAATTTCTTTCATCAAAATAAATTTAATCAAATCAGGCCATGTATTCACAATGATTTCAGAGAGTGAAATTTAGAGCCTTATTAAATATTAGTTGTGTTTTCCAAGTGACAGGCTAGCAGTTCAAAATAATTTTTTTTACCAGGCCGCCTTCCTTTTCCAGGTTAACATGTGTATGTGGCTCCCCATGTTCCTTTTTGTCATTGTTTTTATTTTTTTTCAATCAGAAGTGTTGTCTTTCTTTTCCAGTATTACAAAACAGAATTTAACCTTTCGAATCTTAAATCTATCACTGCTGTCACTTAACAGCTCTCAGTGCTAGCATGTATTTTTTTCTGATGTACCATCAAATGTGCATTCAATCTTCTGAACTAGACTCCTGGCATTATAAAAGTCACCTTTCTTCATGTACAACAGTGGTATTAGGAGGATTCAGTCATACTGGTGTCCTTGCAAATGTCACCCCTAAATCCTTCTGCCAACCATTATCCTCCAGTTTTCATATCCATAATTTTTCCTGCTGTCTTAGTGATTTTCTTGGACTCAAGAATAGTTAATGGTTATTAAAGCAGCGCCTAATCAACACAGTTAACCTCTGTAAAAACTGTTCTTTCAAGGTCCTTCTTTCAGCAGCTTTAACAAGCCTTGTTGTGTTTTCCTTTTGTCCCTAAGTAGCTGAAAAGGAATTTGATAGTTCTAAACCTCAGTAAAGGGAAGTCCCCCCAGGTTACCAAATACTTCTGCATTGTTCAAAAGCCAGATCTCCTCGGCAGTGCCCAGGAGCAGATGCAGAGCAAGAGATGAGGGACGGATGCACCCTCTGATGTAAGAGCAGGAAAAGGCTATTATCCTACCTCACTCATGGCAAATGGTGTCACCTGTACCAGCTCATCTGTGCTGGGAGGGATAGGCAAATGCGTTAACTTGCAGTGTTACGGGGATTTGGCTGTGAAGAATCTGGAAAGGAGCTGTGATACTACGCAGGAGCAGAAAGTACAGGCAGTACCGTGGCAGGGTGTTTAAAAAGAAAAAAAGAAGAGGGAGGAGGGGAGGGAGGAGAAATGAGATCAGCCTTGTTCCCAGTCCTGGTGGACACAGCGCAAAAACCTCAGTTACAATTCGGTTATTTGTTCTCCTAACAGTGTCCTTACTATTGGGAAGAGCTGTGCCCAATCACTCTTCCTTCACGTGGTCAAGACAAGTCCATGAAGCCTTAAGAGGGGGAATTTGGCTGCTGTTACCCAGGCTTTCTCTTCCCTGGGTACAAACAGGGCACGTGATTTCATTCTCCAGTGCTTTCGGTCCTGTATCTTCCCTGAGCAGGAAATTAATACAAAAATGGAAAGTAGTTTGCCATTAACATGGCAGTGATTATCCAAGGGCCAGACTCGGCATCCATTGAAGTCAAAGGGAAAAAAAAATTTCCATCGACTTCCAAGGGCTTTGGCTCAAGGCCTAGGAGAACCTCTTCACATTTCTGAAGATTGCTAGGCTACTGAAAAAATAATGTACATACAGTGCTTCAGTGTACATATGTTGCTTTGATTATTTCATGAATATCACGTGCTTTGATGTTGGAGGCTACATAAAGACCGCCAAAAAAGATCTGTTAACTAATGACTGTGTTTGTGCTGTAGTAGGCAAATGCTGAAACTGAATTTGGCCTTTTTCCCCTGGGACTGAATCCAAATAAATGTCATGAAGTAACTGCACAAACAGCACTCACTGGAAAAAAAAAGGTCTTTGTTTCACTAATAAGATCTTTTAAGGAACAATGGATACAGTTTCTCAGTTTTCTTTATATCTGACAAAATAAAGCAGGCAAGAATTCTATTTTAAGGCTGTTTGAATGAAAGCAATGAAAATTGGTTTGCTTAACAAAGGTAACTTGACTAACTATTTGTTGTGGTTAGGGAGATGTGAGAACTCTATGAATGTTTCTGGAATCCTTAAAAGAATGCATGCAGCGTGGAGGTTTGCTTGTTTGTTTGGCTGGTGAGGGCAGTTAGGCTCCAGCACAGGATTTATGCAGGGCAGATTATACAGGCCAAAATACATACTAGAGCTGCAAAATTGTTAGAGGATGCTGATGTTAAGTAATATACGAGAGTGTGTCTTTCAGTGGGTTGTTACACCATAATTTAGTTTGATTCCAATTGTTGCTGTTTTCTGTTATTTGTTTGTAGCTTTTCTAGTTAAATGTCCTGGAGCTAGGTGCCTCCTAAAGTCAAATTGCTCACGCTGCATACTGGAGGAATTGTTAGGTTTTTACTTGTGGACAGACTTCTCCAAATCCAGCCATGTCCCCAAAGAAGTTTGCTCTTCCCCTGCCAAAGGCTGCCATCCTCCTGTCTACTCTCACAACAATTTGTGTAGGATCTCCTTCATTTGTTTTAAGCAAAATCAACTACATTTGGTTTGCTAGTCATTGGTCTGCACCAAGATGACTGGCTCAGCCTGAAGCCAGCGGTGTAGGAAATGTTCAAGCAAACTGTTCAATGAGCACATCAGTAGGGGTGATGCCTAATGAGGAGAGCAGGGAATGGTGCTGAGCAGCTGAGAGTAGCAAGCTCTTCCAACTCACAGCGGGGGCCCGAAGAGGACATCTGTTCATGGCTTCTGTCTACAGCTCGTTTGTAGGTCTGACCAGAATGCTTCTGGCAAAAAGCAATTCCTTCTGGGGGGAGAGGGGGAAAAAGTGGTCTAAACGTTTTCTACAGGGAAATGTTAATTTAAGAGAAATTCCAACAAAAAGTGAAATGGTACCTCTGGTGAAGGAAATGGGAGTTTTCCATTGAGATCAGTGGAGGTGTGATTTAACATGAAAATACCCATTTCAGGATTTCTCACAGAAAACTGCTTTCTAAATTGCAGATTACAAAGGCGTATTTATTGACTTTTTTTCATGAAATAACCTGGTTTCTCCACCAATTCTAACAGCTACCATCTTAGTGCTAGAAAAAGCAAAGTACATTTTGCTCCCATTCACCCCTATGAAGACTTCAACACAAAATTCTCACGGTAGAATTTGACCCTAAATATTTAAATGGTAAACTGTATTGAAGTGGATGAGTACAGCAGTAGCCACCAGTCTCAGTGCGTAACCAGTAGTGGCAGGTAAGCTCATTTCCACATGGCTCACCTGCTGCAAAGTGTGGGGAGCAAGATGCTTGCTGCCTGTTTTCTGCAGCACAGATTTACGCTTGCTATCAATTCCAAGGCACTCAGTTTGCTGCCCACCACTTTCACTCCTCCTAGCACGTGGTGCTTCTGAACACAAAGCCCTGGTGTGAATGCACAGGTGTGTTAGCTAAGTACTCTATATTTCTTGAAATGACTACACTGTGGTGGGGAAGAGTACGTATTTCCTGTCTATACTCAGACCAGAGCACTGTCATTTCTGATTTCTTTGTCCTGCAAATGGAATTTTTAAAAAAAGCTCATAGCACACTTGTTACAACATTAAACTTCAATAAATATCTCTCAGCAGATATTTAATGATAAGTAATTTGACAATCTATTGCTGCAAGACTATCAAGGGAGTTTCAAACAGTATGCAGTAGATCCCTCCTGGAACTGTGGAATTTCTTTCTCTACAATTACTTCTCTGTGTTGCTTAAAAACATTTTTGGAGAAAATTGCATATTCCATATTTAGAGTATGCCATCTCTTGTTTCTTCAGACAGGTGAAAAACATAGACGTTCATGAAGGCATAAATCCTGGGTGTTTAATCTTTACAAAGAAATATAGTAGTTCTTGTACAAGGAGGAAATCATGAAAAAAATCACTAACTACTGAAAAAGCACAGAATATCTCAATATCCCTATTTATATAAAGAGTCAGAAGCTGTTTGCTTTATAGTAAAGAGTACAGGGAACTGATTTTTATCTCCTCCCCTCCAGATTTCAGTAAATAGCAGTCTCAAAGTGAAATTGTCTTCAGCGTTAACTGAGAAATCATGCTGTGATGCCACAGTCATAAGGATGCTTCCAACTTAAGTATTGCACTGCAGAATAAGCAAGAAATATCTTAAGTAGAGCTTGTTAAAAGAGGAAAGAACATAATTTAAGGATCAGTATATAAATACGTTGCAACTCTTTTTTTGAATCTATATTGCTTTTCCTAAATGTACTAAAACTGTAAAATAATATCAGTGGAAAATTGTAGCAGAATGATTTGTTTTCATAGTTCATTTATAGTTAATTTCCTGTACGAGTAATACAGGGAAAATGATTTAGCTGTGAGTCTAGTGTGAATTCCTTACAAGAAACCAAAAGATAAATAGCTTACTCCCTACTGCCTAAAGGTTTGAGAGCGTGGATGAACTGAATTAATGAAATCTTTGGACTCTTTGTGTGCTCCAGTATGGAAGGCATGACAAGTATTCCTCCGCTGTGCAGTTTATTTTATGTACGTGTTCTCCAAGAAGGCAGTCTGGAGAGAATACAGGACAAGTGATCTCCAGCTTTGAAAACTGCAGTCTGCTTTTAAGCTCTCTTAGGCCCAGCAGAAGGCTGTGGGATTCCTACCCTCTGTACTGGGGAAAAAACATACAGCTAAGACGTTTTGCAATCAGGTGAATGTGGAAAGGGCTATTTGCTGGGCCCTTTCCTTTTCTACAGAGAAAGGTAATGATGTCTTCCATATGGATGAGCTCAGTTGTGTAAATTCATCCTTCTAGTTTCTTTTATTGGAGCCAGAAGGATATTATTGGGGGGGGGGGCACTCTTGTATCTTAGTGCTTGACTGCTGTTCCGCTCAGATTGTTTTGTGCTTTCTTTGTCCATCTCTCAGCTGTTGCTCAGCTCCAGCATGCTGCCAGCATCCATTTCAGGGAAGGAAGAGAGGCAGGAAGGGGATAGACTTCTCAGCAGATCTTGGCAGGCTCTTTAGTTTGGTGTAATCTGACTCTTGCTTAAAAGAAACAAGTTAAAATATGTATAGGTGTTGCAGGGTGTATATATAAATACCCCACTAAAATATATGTAAAGGGAGGTAGAGAATAATCGACACAGTATATTCCACTCTTTTCTCATCAGCAGACTAATTAGAATAGCGAATACATATCGATGGTTCATGGTTGCTCCCCACTTTTTCTGCCCTCCAGCTGTCTGGTTTTGAATAATAATTTGCATTTCCTCCCAAACTTTTTAGAATATAAAAGATCTGAACCTCCTTGCTCCTGAGCAACTCTTAGTAGACAGGACTGGACTGAGCCTGCTGACCAGCTGCTGTTAGAGCTCTGAAAATCAAATAAATTCAACTCCCACTCATTTGCTTTCATCAGTTACATATGAGATACAATACAGATGGGATGGTCTCAATTATGAAGATCAGAGGAGCTACACAATTAAGCCTGCTTCTCTATTTCATTGATTTCAAAAAGTCAAATACATGTTATGCCTTCTCGTCTAGTTCATAAATCTCTTCAATATTAAAAAATAGAACTGTGAATTTAAATATTTAAATCAAAACAAGAAGTAAGCAAATGCATCATTGTGATAAGCTCCTAAAATTTTGCTGTAGATGTTAACTGTTGTTTTGTATTGTCTATCGAACAAGAGGCTCATATTGGTGACTGATGAAACGTGGTTGAAACTATTGATAAACCAAGATGTGAACTGGTAACATAACCTTGCCATTTGGGTTTGTTCAGTTTTATCCACCCAGAAAACAAGGATCTACCAGGCTGGTATCACAGAGGGGAAGAGTTTAACAGTGCCAACAATTTATTTAAAAGGATGCCTAATGATAAAGTGCGTTAAGAGATGTTACTTGATTTCTTGGTGTGGTGGATATTGATTGTTGATCGAAGACAGGAGCCCAGTACTCGCAATATGATTACAAAGTCATTACAGAAGGACAAGGCTGAATGTTGAATTAAACTCAGTAAAATTAACTGTTTCCTTAGTAATACTTTCAGATGTGGTGATGTGAGTTATTAACATCCAGGTTCATTGTTTAACTGTTAGGGAGATGTTGGCATGGCTCTAGAAGGTGCCGAGAGCTTTAGCTGAGCAGCTGACAACTTTCGCAGAACCCCAGTTGTACCTCTGGAAATCCTCTGTAGCATTGCTGGAAAAACTGCTCTGGACTTGAATGGAGTAGGATCAGTTTCAGGTGCTGTTCGTGTTCTTCACTGTCCCAGGAGTGTGAGAAGGTCAGAGGAACTCTGTGTGAGGCTGGCTGGGGATAGCAGTTAGGTGAGGAACCTGCCTGTGTACCTGCTTTGGTGAACTGATGTCAGAATAGTCAGTGTCTTCAGCCATGTATATGGTCTTCTTAAAGTTATGAAAGTAGTTAGGCTGTGAGTAAGAAGTTCTTAATAGTGGATGTGCAAATAAATGCTGGCTGCTTCTTGATACAAGATCAGATGGCACTGATATTTGTAAATTAATTGAAATATTATGAATTAAGTTACCGATGACTTAGTAGTGAAGATCAAGAAAACTTTGACAGGGTTGCATTTTCAGGCAGCTGGAGAAGGTTATCTTATTTGCACTGTTTCTACATGTAACTGTAAAATGACTACTGCCGAAGTCCATAGCAGCCCTGCTTGTCTGTTTTAGAAATGTAAAACTGACATTTATATTATAGTGGAAAACAGTACTTTAATGACTTCACAGCCAGGGAATACTGTAAGAGCACATGCAGGGACAAAAGTGACCTGTCTGAAATGCTGTGTAGGGATTTCCAGAAGGGTTTGACAAGATCCCTGCTGAAGAAGTTAAATCGTTTCAGAAGGATCCTTTGGATCACCCACAGCTCTGAGAGATAGGAGGCAATGGGTGTGAATAAATGGCTTGCTTGCACCATGGAAGAGAGGTAGTGGTGGTGTATTCCCACAGGGATCTGGGCCTGGAGCTTGAGCTATTCAACATATTTATAAGTGATCTGCACATTGGTGAGCTGACAGGGTTTGCTTGTGATCCAAGACTAATCCAGCTAATGGCAATTAAAAACAATTGTGAGGAGCTGCATGATATTGAGTGGCTAGCAGATGAAATTCAGTGCAAATAAACACAAAGCAAAGTATGTGGAGAGAAACATTCTTTCTATATTCAAGGATTGCTCTGATTTAGCTGGTACCACTCAGGGAAGAGATCAGGAGTATATGCAAACAACCGTTTGCTTCCCAAATGCCCTATGCAGAAAAATTAGGAATGGAACAAAGAATGAAACAATGCTTAATACGTAATAAATATCTTATTAATGTATTACAGAACAAATGTAGATTTCCAAAGCATTGACATGGTGCAAGAACATAAGCCCATCTTTATAAAATGTTTGGATATCTGTGTAGCAGACATGTTAGGGCTTTGAGACGAGATGCATGGCACAGTGCTCTGAGACCAACAACTCTTGTTGAAGGGGCAATGAGGGGTAGTATCTTGGCACACCACCGCGGCAAGACTTGTCAGCAACCTCTATCCAAAAGGGCTTTTAATGAGATTTAGGATTTGTAGTGCTTAATAAATAGTGGTACTTGGGTTCCTGAGCACATCTTAACATGATATTTTAGATGATGCATTTAACTTTCAGGTACTGGTTTTATCTGAACATATACATTGAAGTGTTTGTACACCACATACATTTTCGTTATATATGACATTTAGTGGTGGAACTCAGGTCAGGTTGATGGTTGGACTTGGTCTTGATGGTTTTCCAACACAGATGATTCTGTGCAAGAGGTACTGTACTGAACTGTACAAGAGGTGTTCCTGCTGAGATAGCACTGAGCTAGCGGCCAGCACAGTGCTGTCACTGGCCTTGAATTGCAGCACAGCAAACTGAGATCTGTGTTGTGTTGAGCAGTACCCCAGTCTATTGCTGGAACACCTATAACTTGGAAAATAATGCTATGATTCAATGCAGGTTTTCCTCAGCAGTGCTTCTCAGTAACTTTTCTTTAAATTGAGTTATTTGTTTAGTTGTGACCAAGGACCCCTGGTGTCCTTACTGTCTTTTTGTGTAATTCCACCATTGCAATCACAACTCTGCTTTCAGTTTCTGTCCTCATTTGCGCTTTCCAAAGTATGTCCTAGCCCGCTGGCAACAGCACATTTCAGTGGTAGTTGAAATGGTCCTTGTGTGTGTATGCACAGGAGTACCTGCAGGTATGGGGAGAATGGGATGCAGAACAGAAGCAGCATCTGGGCACTCCTGAGGATTTGTTCAAGCAAGCAGAACACAAACAGGTCCATAACTAGTAGCTACAGGAGTTTATAATATCACTGGTGTGTTTATAGTGTAGCATGGAAGGTGCTATATAAATATCAATTACTCTATTAGTACTAGTAATTACTTTTTATACCCTACATTCGTTTTATGCTCTTCATAAGAAAATGCAACCAATGTAGACTACCTTAACCTTCAAGAGTCTGCATGCAATTCATTCCAAGGGTTAACTGTGCTTGTAGTTTACTGTATTAGTCCCAGTTGTATTTGACATAAAAATGTTTTTATAGCACAACCAAATACCAGCATATTTGCGGTTGCAGTCAGATGTTTTTAACTATATTGGATATAGCCCACAATGGTTTCAGAAGATATTTCCATTGTTTTAGCCAGATTTAGAGAGGCTGGATTAAGCTATGGCACACCAAGCCCAGTGGTGTTTACATATGTCAGTATCAGTCTTAAAGGGCAAAGAATATGATGTTCCATAAACCTTTATACAGAAATAAATACCTCGCAGCAAAAATGTTTGTCTAAGATCAGTTACTATTTCAACTGTAATGACCTGCTTGGAGAAGGTCAGGGGCCAAATTCTTCTCTCATTTACCCTGGCGTAAATCCACCGTAACGTAAGTGTAGAATTTGGGCTCAGGAGAGTGATACTTTGGAGTTAATCTTCCCCTGACCCACAACATTTTAGTGCAGTCCGTTCTGTTTGAGTTGTTAATTTAGCAAACCATTCCATGGATAAGATCCTGATAAACTACGTAACACAAGAAATGAATTCAGTCAGAATTTCAGGGCAGAATGTAGTCCTCAGTAGAGCTTATTTTAATTGTCTCTTTTCAGAAAGACAACTGTGCCAGTGTTGATCTGCCAGAAGGGTTGTTCAGGTTGGAGATGTTACTGTTTAAACTGAATGTATATATTGGTAACTTACTGAAATTCTGGTCCAACTTTACAAGTGTACCAGTCCCCAGAAGTCCTCGGCTCATAACTGCCAATGCAAACAGCCCCCAGCCTTTGTCTGTCTTCTGAATTGTTGAACAAAAGCTCCAGTTTATGTATGTTGCTAATTTTTGCAGTTGAGTTCCAGTTTTAAACTTTATGGACTTTTCCCATGTCGTCTTTAACTTTCAGTTGCAATTGGTACTTCTGATCTTTACTGCTAGCAGGGAACAGCTTGTTAACAAATGATGATTTAATACCAATTTAAACATCAAAAACTGTTGTAGTGGGTATTAGTACTCTAGTAAGATACATTTGTAACTCTTGCTTAGCCTGGCAACCTCCTAACGTTTCACCTGGAGGTGCCAAGACTTCCATCGTGAATGTGAAGACAACTGATCAATTATTTGAAGCACAAATTCATGTTAAGACATGGTCCTGCCTAGAAGATTTTCACATTAAATATTTATTTGAACCCATTTTGTTATACTTGACAATGGGAGACAATAGTCAGAAGAGCCAGCTTTGCCAGCCTTTGACATTGAGTAATACGAATCTGCCTGAATTTCCCCACTCGACCATGCAGTACGTTAGTAGATGGTTTCTGTATTAAAACCTGATGTTTTTTGGATATGCATTGGATTAGCTTCTCTCAAATAACTGTTCCTGTCTAATTTGAACATTACACAAATACAGTAACAAGTGAGAGGACTTTTATTGTAGTTTTAATTCAACACAGAGCACAATATATATAACCATTGAAAACAGAACCACAGCTTGACAGACTCAGATCTGGCTCTTCCCTAATCCTGTGGGCTCTGTGCAAAGCTCTAATGGAAAAATACCCAGGAAAGGATGGGATGAGATGAAATCAAACTGTCTACAGTTCTTTGGAGATACTGCTCCATGTGGAGAGGAACTGGGGTGGAGGGAGTATCTACTGATGCTGAAGAAGTCAAAAGCTTGTCTCTGAGACTTTGGATGGAGTATCAAAACTTCTGTTACCATCCAAAGTTCCATGTTGAAAGCTGCTTTTCAGCTCCCCTCCTCTCATCCTGTGAGCAGGACTTACTTCAGAGCCCTGCTGCCATTTAATGTTCAAGCAACTTTGCAAAAGGAAGGGGATTCTGGAAGTTTATGGTGGTGTTTGCCACCATATAAGCACCAGATGGCTTTCTATCCAGATGTCCTAACAGCTGCTGAAAAGGCACACTGCAGAAAATGATTACTTCCCAGTTACACGCAGTTCCTACATGCAGAAAAGATGTGGAAAGGCATTGGTAGAGATGGGGTAAAGTATGTGTTTTATTTGTTTCGTTTCTCACCTACAGAGAGAAAATTGGGGCTTTTATTGTTGTTCTTTGGGGCCACTAAAGATTATGGAGTTCCTTATTTCTTGTTTTCCAGTCCCCTATTCCTAACCGCCAGGTTGAGCTCAGATGTGGCAGGGAGCACTGCACATGGAACCAGCTTCTGTACTTCAGTCAGACTAATTTCCACATGCTGCTTTGCAAAATGTGCCTGTCACACTCCTCTGAAAATCACGCTGCTTCCATGCCTTTGATTTCTATTGCTCCCATGATGTGCAAAACTGCAAAACATAGACCAAAAGATAACATCTGTGTACATCCAAACCTAAGTCAATTAAGTCAATGAAAAAAATTCTGTTAACTTCAGTTAGACCAGGATTGTACCCTAATGCCTTTCTAAAGAGAAATGACGGCAAGATTCTGCACCCAAGACCCGATGTTACATGACACTTAGCAGGCAGTGATATATTCCCAAGGAGCTGCAAGGAGTCTTCTGGTTCCCACTCAAGTGAGCCCACATATCTTCCTTTCACTGTAGTGCTCCATGGGAGAAGTTCTGGTTTTACACATTTGTGCATCCAAGGAGATAATATAATGATAGTTATCTCAAAAAAATACAGCCAGCCTTCCCATTTCAAAGTCGGTTGTCTAGAAGTGTATCCTTGTGTACATCCCGAGGTGCTGAGTAGTGCTAGCAGCTTTCCTCTGCAGTCAGGGAGCTTGCTCATGGAGTAAGGTGCTTGAGGTAGAATAAAAGTTCTGGGAAAGGCAACCTTGCCATGGTATGGTCTAGTTGGCACTGAAAGTGTCGTCTTTCTGAATGTAACGGAATGGAATATCTTCAAGGAATGTGTGTTTAGCAGCTAGCTCTATGTGAAATGGGCATGAGAATGGATCGTGGTTCCATTCTGCAGCATGGGTGTGGTTTTGAGACAGGTCCTTGTAATCAAATAGATTCAGTTATATAGTCTTTTTCTTAATTTTATTTATTTATTTACTTATTTTTGGCAGGGGTAGATATCTCCTGCAGCATGATCCAGTCATCCAGTTTATTAGGAGTTAATTAAATACAGGAAAAGCAGTTAATCTGGCTGAAGAAGTACAAAGCCCATAGCACATGGAAAATTGTTGTATATGTAAGAGAAGAATGTCCACCTTTAGCACTATGGGTTTTGTTTTTTTTTTTTTGCTTTCAGAGTAAGCACTTGGTTTTTTGGAAGTAGCCTGAACAAATAACTAATGACTTTTTTTTTTAACAAAATACTCAGCTACAATCATACTAGGTTAGAAACTCTGTGCAGGTCTTTTGTTGTTGTTGTTTTGTTTGTTTTTTCCTTCAAAATAAATAAGAATTAGTGCTTGTACAGAAAATGTACTCTGTTCAGTGTGTACAGTGGTTGCTGTTGTTACCCATCATATCGGGTAAAAACAAAACAACAACAAAAAAACACCATTCCAGTGAAAATTCACCCTCTTTAAAAGATTATTTATTTCTCTCTTGCTCTGTTAGGATGTTGATCCAGCTTCAGTTTCTGAATGTCCTAGTAGTGTAAGTACATACGTCTTCTGTCAAGTTCAATTAAGACTAGCTCAGATAGTAGCTGAGTGTTTTTCCATAGTAAATCGTAACTTCTTCAAAACAAATTCTGAAAATGTTCTATGAGTATCACTCTGCCTTTGGTCTTTGTTCCCTCATTAGTGTACAATAGTGTGGCTGTATCTTTTTAAAACAAGTTTTGTTTCATTTTCTCTGCTGTTACTTCAGTTTCATTTTCGAATGTGTGTACTCCCACATCTCCCGTTTCTCAGCACACAGCTGACTGTAGGCAAGAGTTTGCAGTCTCGAGTTTAGAACCAACATTGCTGAAGGAGGCAGCAGGTGAGTGACAAAAAGGAAGGGAAGCGGTAGCAGAAGGCTTTATAACATGAAGATCACCGATTTATTTTGTCTAGACAACTGTATCTTGATAGTTTGATCAGAGTAATAAGGGAACGGTATTGCTACATTGAGCTAAGGTGTAATTATACTGTTTCCAGTGGGTAATTACAACTTATTTATGAACTGCCAAGCCTAAACAATTTGCTTACTGAGATTCCTTTGGCAGAAGAAGTCATGCATGTATTTTTATGGGTCAGGTATATTAACTTCTGCTGTACGATGTAATTATTCTGGACTGTATATTATACTTTCTGCTTATAGGCATTAATAACTCCCGGAATTCAAAAGCAAAACTTCACTGTAGCCGAGCTGAACTCTGCTCTGTGCAGGAGGCAGTTAACACAAATCACAATGTCTCCTGGACTCTTCCACAATAGAAATCCCCCTGCATTGCGTTTGGCACAGTATGTTTCCTCACATGCACTGCTGCTACCTACAGTATGCCCTCCTCTTCTTTTGGGGAAGGGATGTCCCAGCCCTGCCAGGCTAGGGGGTCCCCGGGCACTGGCTCCCAGGGGCTCTCGTTGTCCTCCAGCTACTGAGCGTGATCCATGCAGCCAGTATATGGAAGCAGACAAAGCCTTTTACAGCAAGACTAATGATAAAAGCATCACTTTTGGGGAGCAACCAAAATGGCATGTGGGGCCCGATCTTCAAATTGGTGGAAATCTGTGCAGAGTCCTTACTTTCAGGCACACAAAAGACCTATATAATGTGTCATTCTCTTAGATATTCCAAACAAAACAAAAAAGACAGACCCCAAAACTCTGTCTGTGAGTTCTGGCAACAGCCCAATTTACAAGGCATTTGACCATTTAGCCCCAGTTAAGACCTCTTTGAAATCCCTGTCTAACTTCCCATTGCCTGGGTTTTCTCTGAGTCCCCAGCCTCAGCTGTTGATGGAAGATATGGTAAATAACATTGGACACTTGAAAAGCCCAGATTAATTGTATGTAAGCATCATACAGGTCAAGGGAGATTGTGTTTCATGTTATTTACTGATACAGGGCAGCATTACCAGTGGAATTTGTACATCCTATACTCTTAACACACTCGTTCACTTGGCACTCCGTAATGGAAAACATGGAGCAATTACATGCAGACAATGCTGTAATGGAAAATAATTGAAGACAGCCATGGTTTGAGTTTTTGTTTTGTTTTGTTTTTAAAACAATGCATGCCAGGTCCTGCATGCAAGCATCCTCCTCCTCCCCCAAAATAAGTGCAGCCAACACTCGAACCACATATGAAACCACAGTTCTGGGGCTCTAACTTCACAGCCAGCTAGCAATGACCAAAACAACATCTGCTGCAGTTAGAATTGGAGTACTTTTTCATTCCGCTGAGTTCCTTTCTCTGCTCAAATCACCCTCAGTAGAGTTAATTTTGTAACTGCTTTATCTGAGTAAATGGAAAACTTGATGGCTTTCCGAACTTCAGCAAAGGATTTGTGTGAAAATTCATCACACAAAAATGGCTAAAGTGTATGTGAGCATAAATCTGTGTGTATATAATATAAAGCATTTCTTGTTATGTCTTACACAGTGCTGTAACAGTTCAAGTGAGCTCTTTTAAGTTAGCATATGCTTGACATTCACTTGCTTTTTATGGTTTTGAACATCGGTGTTTACCTCTGCATAAGGGAAGCTGTCAACACAGTACTTCTAATATTAACGTTTCATATATGCCTATTCTTGTTGCTCTTATTGTTATTAATAACAACAATAATATTTGAATTATGGTGGTACCTCAGGGCCTACCGAAATTCTTACTAGGTTTTGACAAAAAAAGAGCTGGAGTCATCCCCTCCCTGACAAAACCTCAGAAGCCAGGCACGGAGCGGAGGGGCAGTGCGCTGCAGCAGATCAGTAGAAGAGCAGAACTGACTGTGCAGATGCCACATGCAATACCCAGTCAGAGAGATCAGAAATAATTGAGTTGGATTGCTTTGGAGAGTCAAATTCATCTGGATGCTCTTGCAGCTGTTGTAGCAGTGTGGCTGAACCTCCAGCACTGGTATTGACCTCAGCTCAGTACCTCAGGCTTTTCAACCGCAGCCAAGAAATAATACAACAGGTCAACAGCTTTTGGGAGTCTTGTATATCCTCTGCTTGACTGGCAGTGAGAGCAGAGAGGTGGTTTTAGCAATGAGAGTGTTTGAAGGGAGGAGGAGCTTGAAACAGAAGGATGAGCCTTAACCCCATATATATTGAGTTAATGAGGAGCTACGCTGATCGCTGCTGAGGATCCGATCACATAATCTTTACTGCAGTAACTGGTACTGAATTGTTCAGTAGGCTTCTGAAAAACACAGGGGACAAGTGTGCTCTGCCAAGCCAAGGCCTGCTGCGGTGCTGCTGCTGGGCTCCCTGCCGCAGCCCGGGGTCCCTGCAGTACCCAGCAAGCTGCCCTCATGCCCGACTTACCTCCACTCCCTTCAGTAGTACTCTGCTTCCAGGGCTTATTCAAAGAAGCCCGTGCAGGTCTGGTTTAGGTTTACCATCCTGAAAAAAAACAGGACTGGCCGCCTCAGGCTTGGAGCATGTGGTATCAGATTCAAATCAGATGTAAGTGGGGCTATACTATATGCAAATAAATCTGTGTGAGTGTAAGCTAGTGTGATTTGTACACCAGAAGCAGACAACAAGGAAATGCAACCAGCATAAATGCGTAATACTAAGCAGTCCCACCTGACTTTATATATATATGTATATATATATCTTTATATGCAGTGTCTTAGCTAATGTGACTATAAGGCACATTCGTGCAGACCCCTTTCCTTTGGTCCCTTCGCAGCACTACTGACAGTCCTCTCTGTAAATTTGGTCCACAGAAGCCCTGAAACCATGGGGCTAACATAAGAAGTTAACAAAATATGGCTTCTCATGTGTTTTACCAATTAAATTGACTAATCACAGAAGTATATTTCTGGCAGTGTACTAGAACTGAATTTATGGATAAGCAGTGACACATGGTGCTTGATGGTGCTCTTCAGCATCGGGGAAGCTAAGCATTGAGTGGAGAGATGTTCTATATGAGGATCTTTTTTTCGAGAGTTGGTTGATATTGCTACAAAGGCTCCATCTTCTAAAGAGTCAGTGTATACAAACATATAGAATGTTTTAATGCAAAACCTGGGAATTTTCTTTATATTTATTTCAAGTGTGGCAAATTTTGAATATTAGAAGCAGTCTATACTGGAATATGTAGTATTTATTGTTTTAACTCTGCTTATGCACACAACTCACTTTGGCGTTTTGAAAACTGCGCTGTTAGTGGCAGCCTTGTTCGTGGAAGAGAAGTGAATGTTTATATTCATGTATGTCAGCCTCTCCTTCCATATCTTAGCCATCCACAAAAATACTTCATCATCTTGCAGGGTCCTATGTGATGACTTTCATGCTTATGTTGTTACAAGAAGCTTATGAACACATTCTTCTTCCAGGTGCTGAAAATACAGATTTGTATCAGAACCAGAACAGTCAAAGACCTCTTCTGGCATAAAGAAAGGCCTTAGGTGAGGTAGCTGTTGCTGTAGTTTTTCCACCTGTCTTCCATAAGTAAAAGCTGTGCATTCCCATTAACTCCTTTAGGAAAGAGCCTCAGTGTTGTAAAATGTTGTATGAAGGGCAGTGTCCATCAAGTGAGGGCTGTGGGAATGGAGTGACAAAGTGAAAAGCAAAGTACAGAGGAGCGAGAGCTGAGATGTACTGGATTTTCTTTCTTCTTCTAAGTCATTCGTTGTCATGGTGGAAAAGTTTGTGTCTTTCTCCTTATTGATAAAACATGAGTAATTCCATACTGAGCTCAGAACTTGTGGGAAAGGTACAATATGAAAGGCTTTGTTGCAAAGTGCTGTGTGATTGCTATGCCTTACTCTTACTGATCCTACTGATTCTTTAAGCAGATAAAGAATACTTATGTAGCCATGTGTTAATTAGTTCTCTGTCCAAATCTACTTAAATTATTGGTCCCCTACTGGTAGAAAAAGTATTATGCAACAAGTCTATTGCTCTTCATTGTCACAAGACTGTAGGAATTGTGAGCAAGTAGGCATTAAAAAAGCTTCGAGTCCTCTACTTACATTGCTGTGTATTGGTGGAAATGAGGGCAGGAAATCCAGTCTCCTACAGTGACAGATTAATGAATTATAGCGTAATTTTGAGCCAGTGGATTTATGGATTGTTTTTTTTCTCTTCAAAAGCTGAGTTGCACCAAACTATTGGAGGGAAAAATGCAGCTTTGTCATGCATGTCTAACTGGCACAGATCCAAAGTGCTAATGATGCAGTTTTAAATGCTGCATAAGCTGAAGACACAAACAAGCAATGATGAATTACGTCAGAATGTTTTGGAAATAGTCTAATGTGGAAACTGATCACAGTTTGCAGCTGATTTAGGAGGGGATATGTCCATCTGTCCTCCTCGGCGGAGCAATAAAGGGAGCGATTAGTGAATTGCCAACATGGCAAGGAACAGCCTCCCTGGTGGCGTTGATTTTATGCAGCACTGAGAGGCTCCATGTTTCATGCCCAGAGACTCCGCGTTGAGGATCAGAGGTTATGGGGATGGGAGCGCAGAAGCAGTATGATGTCTTAATTACCCTAAGGAAATAAGCCAAATGTGCTAAACACCAGTGCTGCTCCCCCAACTGCTGTTGGCATCAGTTCCCGAGACACGGGGTGGCCAACCGTCCTGGCTGATATTGGCTGTTCTGGCAACCAGAGCCATCAAGAAAGGGAGAAAAAAAATATTAATGAATTATAGGAGCGAGAAAGCACGACAACTTGAGGGTCTGGTTCTGCAGCTAATATCACCTCACTGTGAACATCAATGACTTCAACAGGATTATTTATGCATTACAAGAGATCCTGGGTGCACATTGGTTGCTATTAAGCATGTGTATATCTACTTACATATATATTTGTATTTTATATAGCTAAATTAAAATGAGCGAGTGTATGGGATTGCTCAAATACATAGAATAGGAAATCTCTGTGCAGTTATCATGAAATTATAATTGTAAACAACAATGTTCCCCAGGTGTCTAAAGATACTTCTGTGCTTGTTAAAGACAGGATCTTTCTTCATTTTTGTCTGCTGGTCCTTCCCACAGGACAAAGCAGTGGCTCTGGCTTTGCAGCTGTCTGAAGCACTTTTCTCTCTGTCCTTCCCTCAACTCATTATTCAGCCCTTCTCAAGGTGTTTGAGGACATAAAGGTGATGGTTGAAACCTGCAGGAACCAGGCGTTTTCAGAGCCTGACCTAGGGCTGTGATATCCCTTCCTCCAAGAAGCAGAGTAATCCCAAATCTGCCCAGATTTCAATGAAATTTCTTCCCAGAACAACCACCCAAAAAAGACCCAGTTCTCACTCCTCTCACTCACTAGAAATAAGATGTTAACACTTCTGAAGTTCTCTTCAGCAGTGCAATAAGCTTGGAACATTTTAGGCCTGGAAATTATTTACATCGTTTCTATGGGAAGCCAAATATATCAGTAAGCACATTGAAAGTTCCTAAAGAGACAGCAGGTTATAGGAAAACTGAGGATGCCGAGCTTCAGAATTAGGCAAATATTTTGAACTCAGTGTGTAATGAATGTGATGCTCTATTATGCAGTTTAAGCTAAGGCATACATTTGTTTGTGATCATTTAGTACAGAGTGGTGAAAATATCCAGTTAAATAATTTTCTTTTACAAGGTAGTGGTTTATATTCTTCTCATAACCACGTTAACAGAGCATATTATATGTTGCTGATATAAATAATTAAAATGTAAAAATATAATTTAAAATGAGAAAAAAAATGGAAGCTGTTGCTTCTTATCTTAGTGCTAAAAGTATCTTTCTGAATATTCTGTGCCATTTGAGTTTAAAAGAAAAGTACTTGTTATTTTTCCCTTAATTAAAAAACATTAAAGATGAGATTGTTTCTCTCCTTCCCTCCCTCCCTTCCTCTCTCTCTCCTTCTTTTCTCTTTCCTTAACTTAACTTCTGATGTAAGGGAAAATGGAGTGGAGAATAAACAACAGCTCTCACTTTTTAGCCTCCCTCCCCCCAAAAGCCAGCCTTATCTGGTTGCACTTTCTTTTGCTTCATGTTGAAAAGCAAGCGTGTGTTCTTTCAGCGCCTGACATGTACCAGTGAAAGTGCTGTTTTCTCTGGAAGTGTTTTCTTTCTGACTTGCCTGTGGTGGGATCCAGCCACAGGACACGGTCTCCCTTGGGGACAGAGGGCATCTCTTGCGTGTCCGCGGGATTTGTGGTGGGCAGAGCTCGGCCCCAGCCCATTCTGACTCAGTGCTGAGCTGTGGCCAAGAAAGGGTTCAAGCCTGCTGTCTCCTTGGCTCTCTCTCTAATCACCAAAGGATGTTTTCTGTCTCCTCTGCCAGTGGGGCGATATTGCGTCTTTAGAGCTCTGAAGTGCCCCGCATCGTAACGAGAGCCGAAGCGTCCAGACAAACTGGAGGTGGTTTTGTGGCCGCCACTGGGTTTGAATTAGAAAACCAGTGAAGGGCTTTTGGATGAGATGTGCATGTCAAAGCGCAATAAAGAAAACAACTGGTCTTAAAAGCTAATCACCGTGCACCGTTGTGATTGGGACTGAAAAATGTTAGCTAATATTTTAAATGTGAGTGAAGGGTCAACAGATGAACCGTATTGTAAACATACATGTCAGCAGGAGGGCAGGGTTGAAGATAAAATTAGAACCATGTGCTTCTCCATTTCTCATAAGGCACCAAGGTCATGACCCCAACGGCTTAAAAGTCCCTCAACAGGGAAAAATATAATAATGTCATATGTCACGCAGGGAGATGCTGTGCTTATTAATTTTGTAAGGTACATACAATTGCTAAGAATAATGTTTTGTACTGTGAAGGAGAGAGTCTCTTTTAAGAACATCTGGTTTTTATCAAATAAAACTACTCTTGAATCAGGTCTTAACACAATACATGGAAATACAGTTAGAACTTACAATGAACTGTAACTAATCCCACAAACTGAAGAATCAGCACAAATCACTGAATACGATATTTAGAGCAAATGAATACAGTCATCTGATAAACTTTGGAACTGCCTTGTTACTGCTATTTATTCAGTCATTGGAGAGCTGTACCCAAGTTAGCATCTACCCCATTTCCACCCTAATGCACGTGGAAGCTATGTTTTGTTTTGTTTGTTTGTTTCCTTTTTCTTTTCCCATTAATAAATTCTAAGTGTTTATTTCTATGTAGCCATGGTTGGGTTTCAAGTCAGAAAAGGGAACATGGCCAATGGCCCTGATGGTGCACTGACCTCTGTGCCCAACCAAATCCCCTTCAACCACAGCCTGGGACGGCGAGGCAATGTTTTGAAGTAGAAGGCAGCTTTGTGTATATGGCGGGTCCATGGATGGCTTAGTGAAGGCAATGGCAGCATGCTATTACAGAGAGGTAAACCCTCATGTCAGACACACAGAGCTTTAGCAGGTGCTCATGCCCAAGAAATACAGACAAGTGCTGCAGAAATCTTTTAGAAGTGACACTTTTGTTGAATACCAGACATTCATGGGTCTTGTCTCTTAAAAGAAAAAAAAAAAAAAAAGGTGTTTTTTAGCATTTACTGTGCATCTGCTCTTATACAACAGTGTCCTCTAGAGGAGTAAATATGGGACAGAGAGAAAAAGGTCCTGAGTTCTAAGCTCTGTGTTGGGTGATTTTTCACGTGTTGGTCAGAAAATCTCTCCATTGCTTTCTCCTAACACTAAAATGAAACGTATGTGTTTCAAAGCATAGCTCTGATTCTAAATTAGCTGCAGCTTCTCTGGTTCTTTGAAGACACCATAGGTGTATTTTTGTAGTAGAGACACATCACACGGTGTCAGGGTCTTGCTGGCCTTTCCGTTCCTCAGGATACTGCCTTTCCAACCTCATTGTTTTTTCTTCCCAGTCCAGACTTCTCTTCCCTTTTTCTACTCCCTATCACTGTTCCACTTATTGTATTTCTTGCCTGCCAGATCTCTGTCTGTATTATCTCCCTTCGTGTGCATTTCAAAGCTGAGGTCTTGAAACATTTGGGATGAAAATTGCCCTCAGAGGCGCCAAAGTGAGGAAGGAACTGGATGTACTTGCTTAATTTATATGAATCCACGCTAAACCTGTTTTCAGCTGTTTTCTCAAATGCAATTATTGAATACCACCCAAGCCTAAAAGACTTGTCAATTTTTTTCCAGTCTCTGCATTCTAGGCTATGCAAGTCTTTCGTAATAGTTTGTAATGGTATTCAGGAACACAGGGCTGGAAAGAACCACCTTCTGCCTTTGAAGCTAATATCCAACAGTTTCAGCCATGAGAGAGATGCTGGGTTCATGAGAGGGCAGACCTTCCATTCCTGTGATCATAGCACACAAAATACTTCTTATCATCCTCATAAAATGTAGGTTTATAGTGGAAGGTCAAAAGCTATGCTATAATGTGCTGTAGGAACATAATAGGAAGGCATTGCAAATCAGAAGTGTGTACTAAATAAGACTCCTAGGTGACAAAAAAAAAAAGCTGACTAATAACTTTTTCTTCTGAGTAAAGAGGGAAACCCAGTAGGGTACCTGCCAGTATGACCTGAAAGAAAAATCTGTGCTCAGTTTAGTGAGTGCCAGTGGGATGTGCCAACTGGACACTGAAGAGAATGTAATGGGATAGGAGCATCAGTGATTGCATCTGCATCTCTTTCTGCCAACCTCTAGCCATTCAGCAGATGGAGGAAAATAGCAGGAAAAAAAGGGCAGGAGGGTGAATAATTCTTCCTGGTGATCACAAGGTATGAAAACTTGAAGTTTGAAATTAATCAGGCATAAATGCACTACAAACAAATACATTCCCCTTTCAAACTTCCTTGTGTGTACCAATATACTGGATACCTATAGACATGCATCAGAAACATATTCCAGGAATTTTTCTCTATAAATTAAACAGTCCCTTCCATAATCCCCTCAAAATCCATCTTAAGCCATTTAGACATCCTGTCACCACAGGTCTCATGTGGAAGTAGCTTACAGGACTTCAATCTCCAGAGAACCAGAAACCTTTTTTCTCACTTTAGCTACTTTTATTCATGGCAAGTATCTTATACTCTATGTATAAAGGGCCACAGTATCCTTTCTCAGCCTTTGCTTTACAAGGTTGAACAAACCAATTTCTCCTCATTTCCAATCACAGGATGCTTCCTCTCACTTTTAATAATCCCGATTATCCTTATTTATAACACTGATTCTTCTAAAATACAGTGATAGCCCTTAAGATATTTAGAAAAAGGAGATCTGGAAAACTTGAGACTGTGAACATTCAGTAAGTTGCGTGTGCGCATGTTAAAACACAAATGGTGTACTGACACATGTATCTATGCATGGATTTTAAAAGGAGAGAAAAATGCATCAAGGTTTGGGGCTTTGCAGAGCTTTTAGCCAAGTACTTGGGCTGGACAGACCTCTTGGAGTCCACATATTTTAGGTTTAAATAGCAAGATGGAAGATGCAGCACAAAGGCAATCAGAGCAGATCTAAATACAATAAACAACAACCACCTCCTTTTCTGTTCTAAGAATTGTGTAACCTGACCTAGTTACATTTTTAGAAAGTTGGTATGTGCCCCTACATGCATAGCTTCCAGCATAAAGAAACCTTAGAACCAGGCATGTTGTTATCATGTCACTTTTCATATTCAAGTCATCTTAAAGGATTTTATAAATCATAAGGATCTTATTAATATTTTAAACATTGTCAAAAAATGAACTCTATTACCCCACTCTTATTTTTAATTTTGCTTATTTAAGCCTCCTATAAATGCATACAGCTTAAATGCTCATATAGCTGTCAGTGCTTTCCCCTGATTTCATGACCTGTAAATTCTTGGTAGAAAACTATGCTCCAAACCAGCATGTTGTGGAGGATGTAAAATGGTATTTGGGGTGACTTCTCCTGGGTCACTTGTTAAGGCAGTCATCACTTGCTTAAGCTACCAGTCCTGTATTTTAGCACATGACCGTATTTTGTTCCATATGTACTTACCAGCTACCCAGATTCTGGTCCTGTTTCTGCAGTCGCATCTGCACAAACATAGATGTATACATAAACAGACCGTCATTAACTCTAGCAGTGCTTTGAGCAACCGACAGTTCTATAATCTTCATCAAATTTAATAGCCAAAAGAAGAGGCTAACCACGAACCGGCGGTGGTGAAATGCAAACCTTGCCCACCCCACAGAAATAAGAGGGCTCTGTATTCTTGTACTCTACCCCAATCATACTTAGATCTGTTTGAAAGCCAAACCAAATTGTAAATGAATCCAAAACCAAACCACAAATTGGCTTCTGGCATCTTAGATGCTTTTATTTAGGTGCCACCCAGTTATGGAGGCTCCACAAAACCAAGCTGGTATTATTATCATCATTTATTCTATTTCTAAGACTGCTTCTGGCACCATCTGGGGCAATTTGAAGCATAATTAACTGAGTGAAAGGCAATGAAATTTTGTTTGAAAATGGTCTATTATTGTGATCCCATAGCTTCTCTTTCCTGAACAGTGTGTCAACTTCCTGCTTTTTTTCCATCTTCTGACTCTCTTCCGTTTTTTTCTTCAGACACCAATCTACAAAAATTTCTGATGTTCAACCATCCACTCAATAATAAAGTTTGCGGAGAATTAGAAATTGATACTGGTCTGAATGGTGAGGATGTGCACTGAAACTCAGGACAGTTGCGAGGAGTCCCCTGGGAGGAAGAAGCCAACACAACAGCAGTGGGCTAGTTTCAGGCAAGACCTTGAGGGCATTTTTTTTGCCAGCTGGGTCTCATGGCAGTGTTTTTATAGCCCCAGTCTGCACCACAGCCTCTCTTTGTGAGGCTGCATGCTTTGTGCATTGTTGCCCACTGAGCGCATCATCTGTCTGCTCTTGCTTGGCAGATGGGAGAGAGATCCCTCTGCTGCGACAGATACCTGAGGCACAAGCTATTTGGTGACTTTCATGTGTATGACATTATATGTGAAAAGCCTGGGGAAACTTTCAAATGGCAAATCACAGGAGCGGCAAAGGATGCAATCTGGGAGCAGTGATGTTTTAACTTAGGCAGTGATTCCCTGTTCTTGCCTCTTGTTGAGCTCCAGGTCTGTAGGACCCACTGCCTTAGAGCCAAGTTATTGCCAGCAGCTTTTCCCTGTTCCTACCAGGTTTTGGACAACAAGCTTAGCTCCTAAACTGGAAGAGGCCATGCCCACAGCGTCTAATGGTTGTTTACTCTTGGCCTGGTGACTGTGATATGGCCTAGCATAGCAGTGCAGATGAAACAGAGACGGAGCAACAATAAGTGAGCTTCTGGTTTCATCAATCAGAACCTCATTCACTGCAGTGGGGAAAGGTTTTGACCCAGGAGGAGGGATTCATGTTGACACTTGGGATGTTTGGCTGTAAATGATGACATCTGATCTATAAGTCTGGACTCTGTAGTGGGGGAAAGGTACCTCTAGAGCATAATGCATACCATCCTAAAATACACATCTAAAATAAATTGCATTAACTAGAAACTAGTTGCCCATTTCTGTCCACTGACTATAAGAAGCATCAGTATGACTAACTCCAAAACACACATCTACATTGATATCTAGAGAAAGATAATTTGCTGTAGAGGTCTGTAAACACATGAAAAAAGTCTCACCATGGTAGTCAGGTAGCAAGCCACCATTTCAGTGTTGTTCCATTACAGACAACAGCACAGTACATACGGTGATATTCAAGAGTGACTCAGGGATTAGGATTGTTTGTTTGTGGTTCCTAACCCCTTCATGTGCATGCTGTCCTGTGTCTGAGCGGGAGGAGATGGGAAGGAGGAAGGCATGCTGAATTGTTCTTTATCCTTGTTCTTTTGAGTTGTTTGTTTTCATTTAACACTTATCTTAATTCTGTGCTTCCCCATTTCAAATGCTTGTAATTGAACTTCACAGCTTCCACTAGTGAGTGCCATTCCCTCTCTCCATTCAAAATAAATAAATGTAAAATGTTAATATACTACATGTAACGTGGAGGAAGGCTGTAAATTTGTACTGGAATATCTGTTCGGACATTCATTTTCAACAGTTTTTAGGCAATAGCTTTTAGGTGCCATGGTTTTATAGTGATCAGCATTTGTACAATAGCACATGACTTGTGGAAATAGTGTTTTTTACATTTCTATTTTTGTTTTCCTCAACTTTTTAGAAACTTCGTTTTTTCTGTGACAGAGAAAAAGCTGAGACTGGTTTGCCATCCCCAAGGCTCTAGAAGAGATCAGGATATTTCAGTGAGGCAATGTTTGTGGATTCAGAGAAGCACTTTGTTGTTATCAAACTAACTGCAGTTTGCATCTTAAATTTCATCTGGCTCACGAGAAGTGCTTGTCACAGCACTATCAGGTTCCTGATGGTTCTTTATGTGAGGCAACTCCAGGAAAAAAAACTTTTAGTTCTGAGATCTGTGGAGGCATAAGGGAGGAAGATGCCTCTTGTTCTGTCAATTCTTCACAGCATCATTAGGGGGGATATTGCCAGAATCTGCATCCTTAGCTTCAGTTTCTGCTCTTTGTTGACTTTGCAGTTCTTTAATTGTATATCTTTATTTTAGGTAGGAAACAAATTAAATCGAGGCTTGCAGAGTCTTCTTGTTGCAAAAATTGGAGTTTCGTCTTTTGCACTGCCGTGTTGTCCTAAGGCCTGTGCAAAGGAGTTGTGCTGCTAAAATTTGTTCCGTATTTAAAGGGAGAAAATCTACAAAAGTAGTCTGACATAAAAGAATTTTGTAATGTAGAAGAAGTGATTTAATTTTTATTGTGCGTGTGTCTAAGACTAAGTATAGTCTGCAACTGATTTTTTGCTGGCTGTTGCATGTCCTGTTTTGTGCAGTTTCAAAAGCTCTGGGCTGCTGTCTATCTTGTGCACTGCACCCAGGCTTCGTTGCTGGTAAGCACAGAGGTTGTTGTCTGGGTTTCACTTTCAAACCTCAACGAAACTGAAAAAGTAACCAGGGCTAGATATGAGAGCAAGTTTTGAAGACCTGCAAGTCCTTGCAGCAGATAGAGCTCGGTATGGCATACCTGGTGGTTCACATCGCTTGATAACTACTCAGTACTACTACTACAAAACAAACACTGTGATTAATCATAAGAGAAGTCCGCAGGTCAAAAACCTTGAATGAGCAACTGTAGGAGGCTTCTGAGAACTGCTTCAGTCTGTTGATGTATCTCGCCATAAAATCTTTCCATATTCATATTTGTTTTTTGGCTGAAGAAGTTAAACAGTGGTCTGGCTGCTAGTACAAAGTGTTCTGTCTCCGTTCCCCTCCTGACTTCCTGTATTTCCATGGCTCCAAAGTGAGGGAGGAGTACGGAGACTGAGCAGAATCAAATGCAGGTGGGGATAATGTGCTAACCAGCCAAGACAAACAGCGCTCATTCTGTCTTCTATCTTTTTTTTTTATTTCCCTCCCCGAACTGTCCTACATTTGAAGCTATCAGTCTGTGTTTGTAGCTGCTGGGGTGTTGTGGTGGTACGGCTCACTGCAGGCTCGCATCTCCCAGCTGCCGAGAAACACTGCTGTTGCTTTTACATTTTCTCCCCCAGAAAACTTTTTTTCCTTCTAATGGTTTACTTTAAAGACAAGGAGAAAAAAAAGAAAATTAAAAAAAAAAAAAGGAAAAATTAATGCAGTGAATAATAGATCTGTGCAAAAAAGCCTGGTAACAAAGCCAGGAGAAACTTGGCTTGTGTTCAGCTTTGTTACAAACTCAAAGCCCAGTCCAGGTGTGTGGAAAATTTTGCGACTGTTCTCCAGGCTGCTGAGCAAAGCGGGCCCTCTTTCACTCCAACCAGAGCTGATTTCTGGTGTTGCATGGCAACACAATGAAAATCCATCTCCCTTGTGATTTGTGGGTCAAAACCTCAAACTGAAACTGAAGGACACCTAACCCTCAGCCCACAGACCCAGCCAAAGCAAAAGATTTACACAACAACTGTGTCCCACAGTGGAGAAGTTGATAGATCGCTAACCGTTTTCCCTTTAAGCCCTGATCTTTAATTATAAAAATCTGATTATTCAACTTCTTGTCAGAAAAATATATTGAAATGTCGCACCTGAGATAGTTATATCTTTTACCCCATCTAAACACATCTGGTGAAAAAGTTACACTGTAGAAGGAGAAGCTAAAACTAACCTCATCTTTTGTGAGCTAGTTTGTTCCTCTGGGCAGCACTTTGCCACCTGATCTTTCTCTTGGTCCAGCTCTGCCCTTTCAGGGTCTGTCCTTCTGGTCGCTGACCACACACTGCACAAAGTGGTTTCCCAGAGTCACAGCAGCAGAGGACACAGAAACACAGCTCCTGGAGTGGTGCGTGTGCAGGTAACAAATGGAAATGTACAATTGCTGTCTGTAGACATAAGCTAGTCTCTCAGATATTCTCTAAGGCAGCACAAGGTAACTGCTGTTGCACAGGTTTATCAGGCTTTATCACAAAGGCTGGTTGTTCTTTATTTCTTTATTGCCTCCTTAAATATAAATCACAAACCATAAATTCTGAAAATATAGTGTATAGTGGCAGCTCTCTTGTTTCAGTGTCACAGGATGGAAACCGAGTCACTCGGGCACGGTGCGTGACTGGCAACTCCCGTCTGACATCCTGCCCACCCATCCTCTCCCTGCTCAGGAGCTCTGCAGACCATGGCACCTCATTCCCCCATCAAACAAGATTACAGGAGGCTGAGGTTCACCTTAGAGAAGCAGAAGGCATTAGCAAATTGTGTTTTTTTCCTCTTGTCCTAGATAGTTCAGAGCCTTGCAGGCAAAATGAAAAGGCCCACAGGCTTCCTTCTCATGTGCTAGGAAAAAAAAAAAAAAAGCCTTCTGCCATAGTTATGTACTCATTGAGAGGTGACAGAGGATTTAACTTCTGCGTGTGCAGAGGAAGGCTTTTGCCAGCACTGAAGCAAAACCCAGCTCCCGTGCCAGCACCAAGCCACTCCCCAAAGCCAGCACCCACAGTCTGCTCCTTTCTTGATGGGACTCAGATCCCAGCTGCCTCTGAGGCTGCAGGCAATTATGGAATATCATAGTTCCTCCCCTTTTTTCTCCTAGAGTCTTGTAGATCAAAATCTGTATCTAATGTCTCAGTCCATGAAATACTGCTCAGTGCACAACCAGACATTTTCTGTATTACTAGAGGTGTCCAGGGGCTTTAAAAGTGCACCACAAGTCAAACCCTGGGCAGACGCACAGCCTGAAATGGCAGCAGTTGTACTATGTATGTGGCAGTGTCCTCACACAAAGAGAAGTGTCTTGCTGCCTTCTAGCCAAGTGCCAAAAAAAGCCCTTTCTCATCCTTCTGCTTCAAAAATGTCTAGTGGTAGCCTGGTGTGCTGTAAGTATTGCAATGCTAACCAGCAAAGAGTAGAAAAAAAAAAATGCTGTTAATGGAGAGTCAAAGATTCTTCTGTAAACTCTTGCTGTTCCTTTGCCACGCTCAGTGTAACATGAGAATGGGCAATCAGTATATGGGGAGACATAAACTTCTCAAGGAGAGCCGCTACCAGAACACATCACTGTGTCCATTTTTTGCGAGCTTCTTCCAATAATTTTGAAGAATGGTTATCAAGTTTTTGTTTTGTTTTGTTTTTAATTGCCTTTTTTTTTTTTTTTTTGCTTATGCTATCCTGGCTTAATACAGTTGTTTCTAAATCTCATTTAACTTTGTTTTGTTTGCTCAATTTGGGAGAGTTTAACTTGTCAGACCTTATTATAATGAGGATCCTCTTTCCTGCTTCACAGTTTAGTGCAGTGGAATTGTAAAAGCTCTAGAGGAAAAGTCAATTAAATAAGCAATGAAAACACTCCTAAGGATATTAAGAGTTTGGATTTTGTTTGCTTTCTGTTTTTGACAAAACCTAATGTCAATACAAATGCTAAGTGACTTGATATTGTTTGGTTTTAAACAATCAGTGGTAATACTGCAGTGTGGGTCTCGCTGGTTGCCTTGGTGCTTTAGCTCAGTCCAGGAGCACACTTCTGAAGCAATCATCTAACAATCCCCATTTATTACGGTCTTGTTTCTGTTGCAGTGCAGTCTCAGAACATGAGAGACTTATGAATGAAACCAAGCTGTAAATATGCTGCAGCAGCACACTTAGCACACTCCCACCCCAACAGGGATTCCCTCCGTGAGACCAGACTAGAGCTAGTCTGAAGTAAACCCACCGCCAAACGTGTATCGTGATGATTACAGCTCCATTCTGCTCAGCTTATCTACCTCAATTGCATTGCATTACTTGCCGATGTAGCTACAGTCATTGTTTCCCAAACTTAATCTCAAAAAAGGTCTTCCCTTATCTTTAATTCATCAAATGGGAATGCAAAGTTTAAAGGATAAGAGGGAGAGTGTGCGCATCTGTGACATGTTTCATGATTATGCCTGATTTAGTTATTATTAGTATCTAACAAAGACAGCTCTCGGTATAGAACCCCTTGGACTCACCTGGCTTATATTCAGTTTCTAACCTTAAATATTTTCCTACTTTGTTCTAGGCAAAGCTATGTAGTCTTATAGCCTGGACTCGTTCCATGTGAGTTTATCTGCCTGTCACCTAAAGCCCCTAGAAACAGGGACCTCTAGAGTGTGTCCCAGAGGCAACATCAGGAATCTAAACCAATCCTGCTTCTGACATAAAGCACTTCTAGGTAGAATGAGGCCAGGCCAGGCCAGCTCCCTATTTATGATGAGACATGAGAGTGAATGTATTAGTCAGAAGGTAAATCTAGCTAGCTGTTAAGCCTACTTGAAACTTTTGAACTACACTTGAGCCTCTTAGAAAATACAAAAATTTTAATAAGGTTCTGGAAAAACAGTTGCTAATTGGCCTCTACAAGAATTCTTTTTTTTTTTTGGGGGGGGGGGGGGGGAATATTTTTGTCAACCTGAGTAGAATAAATATATTGTAGAATATAATGGACATCCTTGCAATTTCAGTAGTTGTGGCCTCCCATCAGGCTACATCTCAGCTAGTTCCACACAGAAAAGAATGCTGTCACTGTAAGACAGTTCCTTTAACCTCTAACAGGCTGAAACTTCGCACACATGCTCCTGCATCTGCTGAGTATTTTTAAAAGTGCACGATATGGAAGGGGTTAAAGTGGATTTGGCCCTTCTTCAGTGAACCAGGCTTAAGAGCAAAACATCAGAGCACAAAGGGTGTCTCAGCCTCTAGCCAGCTGAGTTTACATGGTATACAGGGTCTACTGGAGGAAGGTGCTTTCCCTAGTCCTAGGATTCAGTGTATTTTAGTGCAGCTTTCTGCATAAAGTCACCCGGGTGTTCTGGGTGAATCTCCTTTTGCACAGCATTTTACTGCTGCACACCTCATGGTCTGAGACCGTTGTGTCCTCCGGGATGACAGCGTTGAGCACACCGATCTCCACAGTGCTGGTGAACTTCTCCTGGTATCTCTGTGGAAGATGTACACAGGATAGTTGCAGAGTGGTGATCTGTGTTAAAGCTCTTGGAAGCTCAGCAAGTGATTTAATGGTTACAGCTGTTTGTCTGCAGAGGGGGTTTGTACAAGTGGAAATGTGCTGACCTGCAATCTGAGACCTATTCCTAGTTCTGCAAGCTCTTCCTATGCAACCTTGGGCAAAGCACTTCTCTGCTTTTCCTCCCTCCTTTATCTGTCTTGTCTATGTATTCTCTCAGGAAGCTCTTAAGAACAGAGACTGTATCTTACTCCATGTTTGTACAGTGCCTAACAGAACAGGGCCCCCGGCTTCCTGAAGTCCCAAAGATGCTGTTGTAATACAAGTAATAAATGTTAAGGAGGTGTAAGAATCTGGCCCAGCTCACCACCATCACCATCTGTTTTTCTATGACAAATTAGTAGTATGAAGGCATGCAGCTGAGTGATTAGAGCTGTGACCGTTCGCTAGACTCCCTAGATCCTGCTCCTGGGTTTGGCACTGCCGTGCTTTGTAACAAGAGCTGCTTAAGAATTTTCCAGCAATGTGCTGTTGGTTTTTCTCCCTTAGAGAGTGTCAAATTAGTAAAAACTGAAAATTGGGGAAAAAAAAATCCAGAATGTGCCAGTTTCAACAAAGCTTTAATAGGAAGATGATTCTCAGGCACAGGTTGGAAGTCCTGGAAAACCAGAAAGAAAATGACCTGCTCCTCCTGTGCCTCTTTAAGGTACCCAGAAGCATTCACATGCCTTGTAGGAGGCAGTGGTTGAAATCTATTGCTCTGGTGGATGTTGTCGCTCCAGTGTTCACAAAGAGGATGCTCTGGCACTCGGTAATGTCATGGTCGCTGAGGCCATCACCTGGGATGCAACAGTCTGGTTCTAGGTTTGGATCACACTGCAGACAGATCTGAACCTGGGTTTCCCCTGTTCCCAGTATTTTCCTTGCCACTGGACTCTGCTGTCCCAAGGAGGAAGGAGTTGAGATTGCCTCTGTGGATTTATGCACATGGATTTACAAGGTTTTGAGGTTGTCACTGGTGGAAAGGGGGAAAATAAATGAGATGTTTTACAGTTTGTACAGATAGTGAAACCATTTCCTATCTAGGTCTTCATGAAAGAGACTTGCATTCCTATTGTATTCATGTATCCTCTAATAACACTGGTGCTTTTAAATAACTTTTGTCATGAACTTTGTGATGTTTGACCAGCATTTTCCATTCTTTGGAGCCAGTACTTCATCTGATCTTGCTAAAAACATGGAAAGGCAGCTTTAAAGAGGTGATCTGTGCCTTCTGTGTCCTGGAGTGTGGGGTTTATATAGAGCAGCCTTCAGGTAGTCGTAATCTAACCTCAGCCACACCATCAGCTAAGGAGCTTTTTGCTCCACAAATAATAATTAGCTTTTGGTCATGCTTCGTCTGCACAGCACTTCCCTTTCATGGGAGAGTGATGTGATTTAATCAGCTGTGCCAGCTTTCCCCGCCACCAAGGACTCTTCTGGAGAAAGGGAGTCCTCCAGCTTAAACATTCTTAAATCTTAAGAATTTGATTAAATACTTGCATTGGAAACTTTAAAATATATTCTGCTTGAGATTGTTCTTGGCTTCTTTTTAGTAATTCCCTGTTATTTGTTGGAAATTAAGTCATCCAATGGACTTAAATAGATTATGGGGAGTCTACATTTAGCCATAAAACTACCACATTTCTGAGTATGAACTTGTCTGAGGTACTGGATGAGGCAACCACTGGCGATGATGCTTGTTGGGTTAATCAAGCCATTGAATTACTAAATTATTTATATTTTCTTATTCTACTTTTCTTGGAAAAGGCTCCCTTGACAAGCAGGTGTTTCTTTCCAAGATCATAATAAGTGCAGAAACACGGGGTAGCTTGGAACTGTCACATTTCCACCAAAAGTATTTCATTACCATTCTGTTTATGTCTACATCCACTTAATGAGATTTCTATAGATCATGAGACCCACTTAGTATGTCCTTAACCCCATAATGATAGGAAGTGGTACTCTAGACTGCCAGACTGATTTCCCTCATGAGGGTTATAATGTTAAAATTTGCTTTCCAAAACTAAGAGCCATCTGTTGCCACGTGGAACTGCCATTGGTTGCTTGAATGAGTCAGTGCCCTGAGTTTTATGACAACTGGAATGACTACTGTGGTTGAAATGAAACTTTCAACTTCAGGTGTTGCAATCACAAAGAAGGCTAGTGTCTGGAGTGAAGTGGAACATGCCATGCAAAAGTGAGGTCATTTCCTACCTCTGATCTGTCATTTCTTCAGAAGCAAAAGGAAGAGGATTTTGCATCTGTTCCTTCATGCCTGGAGGATGGCATTTTTACTACCATTTGACAAAAGACTTAGAATCCTTGAGCGTCAGCAATGCCCAAGTCAGTTTAGCCATAGGATTTTGCAAGGTACAGTTTAATAAAAACTGCCACTACTGTACAGATTTACAGTGAGAGGAAAGAAAAATCTTTATTTGTGGGTGAGATATATGTGCCTTCTTTTGAATGATTAGCAGACTGAGATATTTCAGGATGAGGTAAAGAAGACAGGATTTATTTCTTTGTTTGCCTCTCTAGAATCAGGCAATTTTGTGAACCTGTCACTGTAACTCCAGGAAGAAACAGGTGAAAAGTAAAGTAACTGGTCAAGTAATGTAATGTTAACACAGCATTGTTTCTACAGCCCTGAAGCAAGATTTGTAAGAGACAGCTCATCAGGAACAAAATTCTCCAAAACAAGTTACACTGCCTGTCTGTTGTTGTATAATTGAGTGTTGGTATATACTCATATGAGGTGTAGGAAAGCATTTGGTATCTTTGCAAATAAATTTAAGGATGTAGGTCCCCATTTTCCAGTAATGACTTGGAACTATTTCCATGCTGGTATGTTTATAAGGTTAAACTGAAACTCCAAGCAAGAGAAGTCTGGCATCAAACATGACAAAACGAAACTCAGTTTTATCCAAGGGTTTGCTTAGGCTTTTGGTTTGTGACACGGAACATGACTGTTTTGGTAGTGGTTTTGTTTTATAAAGGTGATTCAGTACTGACATTGGCTATTTGACATCAGAAACTCAGTCCACTCGTATTGCTTGATTGCCGAGTCCAGCTTTCTGCAGATTCCAAAAATAAAACCAGACATGAAAGGGACCCCTTTTTTTTTTTTTAAATCCTGTTAAATGCATAAACTTAAGACTTTTCTATGATAAGTAGACACTAACTTTGATAGCTCATTCTTCAAAAATGTATTTCTGCCTGTATTTCAGGCCAATGGAAGTTTTTGTACCCTTTTCCATTCCTCAGTCTCTCTCATAGTCTAACATTCAAGGTGTTTACAATACCAGGAACAGGTATATTGTTGGTTTGTGCATGTCATAGCTCTGAGGGACATGACCTCAATAAGTTTTTCTCTTCTAACATAAGAGGATGGAAAGAGGTAAGAACTTGTATCTTCTCTGAAGTGAACTTTGTGGAGCCATTCCAGTCTTCTGTTAAACAGAGGTGCTGTATTGCAAAAATGTATTCCTGCAGGTCATTTTGTGATTAGTAGGAAGGCTGGAGATTGATGGATTATGGGTTTGGCTCAAAATTAATTGAAGTCAAAGGAAAGATCTTCACTGATTTTACTAAATGTTATTTTTAAAGTACGAATTGGTGATAAGCCAATGCTTTGGTTTGAACTTCCCCAGAATTTGAGAAACAGTTGAACGGTTGAATGTAGCTAAGAGCTATGTAGCTCTTAGCTAACAGAATGTAGCTAAGAGCTGTGAGTAAAGTTTCACTCTAAAGCCCCAACTTCAAGATATTTCTTTGCTGCTCAGCTCCAGGGCTCCAGTTTGCTTTAGAATCTCTGGTGTAAAAACTGTGTGAGATTTTACAGTGCTAAGTTCTAACTTTACAGTGAGAATTTGAAGGATGTATCACCGTGAATTTCCTTCAGGCGAAAAAGGGATAGAAGCACAAAGCATCTGTAGGTTGTATTTCTCAGTTAACATGGTATATAATTATGTGAATTTTCCATATGAATAGCCAGCTATTGTTACGTAAGTCACGTAAAATGAAAATAGCCTCTTCAAACTATGGTGCTTTTCCCACCAGTGTTCTTACTGTGTAACTAGTCATGCAGGGTTTCAAAGCCTTGTCTACTACTGTCCTAGCGCTTGTTTTCCTTGTGAGCGATAGTAGCTGACATGGCTGGAAATGCGATCTTGTAAAAGGAACAGAGGTTACTTCAAGGTAATCTCCATTTTAAAACAAGTTCCACCCAGCAATTGCATAGCTTTTCTTATAAGTGATAATATTGCCTTTTTAGCTTAATTTGGGTTTATTGATGACAGAGCCTTACACTCTTGAAAGTTGAATAATTGAAAAATAGCTAATTCTCCAGTTTCTCTTGGCAAATAATTCACATTTCTTTATATACCTTTGCCAGTAATCTAGACCATTCACCCAGTGTTGCTCCAGAGGTGCTGAATTGTGTCACATCCAGAACAAATTCATACTGTACCAAGTAGAAGTCACGAGCTTTTTATTTGATGGATAAGTCTTTCAGTGTCCTCAGCAGTGTGAAGACAAAATAATTTCCCCAAAGCATAGAATCTGCAAAATTTAGAAGTGTAGACTTGTTAATATGTCTAACATATGTAATATTTATTAATACGTATTAAATGAAGATACACAAGATCTTTGTTAAAAGTTTTTGTTCATGTTTTGAGCATGTTGAACAAGTCTTTCCTAGAAATGAAGAGAAAGGCTTTATGGGATCTTTGAGACTCGTAACTTACATGCTAATTTGTAAAGTTTGAGGGGGTGGAGTTTCTTGTGCATTTTAGAAGCATCATCTTTGTTTATCTAATAGCTATTTCATCTGTGCAGCTGTCTAAAGTTATTGGTTTCAAATATTGGGGTTTTCGAAGTATGAAAATAGAAAATGATATGTTTTGTCATTTCTGAATGTGAAACAAGTATTTCTTAGTACATATGCATGTATGCTGACATAAACATATGTTAAAACATACCTTTAAAGGCTAATACTGACTCACTATCATGCATTAACTCCAGTCTTTCTTATGGAATATGCTATATTGAGACACAAATACAGATGATTGCCAAGTCTGTGCTAAGGCTGACACAAAGCACAAACCAGAAGGTGAAATTTTCTTCAGAGCTTCAAATCTTTTTTCACTGAGCTCCCAAGCTGCCAGAGAGTACCTCTGCCATTCCCTACTAAAATCCAATTAACTATGGGGAATCCGTGGGTGATTCTTTCAAGCTTTCAACTGTCTTTGTAATAGCCATCACAAACCGGGTAAACTAAACATGATGAAAATGTTGGTTTTCTTCCTACTTCTTATTGTCAATGCTAGCATAAATCAGCTTCACTGTAAGAAACAAACAAACAAAACCAGAAGTAAATACAGTGGTAATTGTGAACATTTGTAACATGAGTTATGGACGTGGGATGCCAGAATCTTTAAAGGGTATGTTTTTACAGTACAGAATTTTAAACAGCAGGACTGAGTAACAGTAGAAAAATCGTGTGACTTTTCTTGAATGATGTTAAAAGCATTACTCAACCTATCCCTTTCCAAGTAAGTCAGAGTGACTTCTTCAGAAATTCAGTATGTTTTTTTTAAGCATTTTGTTATTGTTGAATTGTAAGGACCTAAAAATTTTGTTGGTGTAAGCTGTTTTAACACCATTTATTCAGTGGTAGCGGTAATTTATCTCAGATGAAAATCTAGCCTAAAATCTTTAGTGTTTTGTTTTCAGTTAGGTTGCACCATATTAATTATTGCTGTCAAATAATATTAAGATGTGTTTAGGCTGTTGCCATCTAAATTTCAGCTATTACAACTGCATTTTTCTTATGTTAAAAGAAACAATTTCACCCTGTATCAATTCATGAAAGTATCTGTTGCTGAAGTTTCCAACTCAACAGCTTTGATGTTTCATCCTTCTAGCAAAAGGCAGTTATATGTATATATATATATATGAGACAAGGTATGATTGGGTCTTTGTAATAATCTAAGGAGTAGATGATACAAGCTTGTGTAAGTGATGAACCAAAGGCAAGGGGACAAGCAGGAAGGAGATAGACCAGAATGGTCTTGAAAATGAATACAAGTGCCATATGCTCAGTATGCATCTACTCCTTAGATTATTACAAAGACCCAATCATACCTTGTCTCATATATATATATATATACATACATATATATATATATAACTGCTCAAAGCTGGTCTCAATAGATACTTAATAAAGGTATTATGCTTATATGTGCTTTTCAGATAAAACTGAAAGATAAAACTTTTCAGATAAAACTCAACCAATGTCCCTCAGTGCCACATCCTCACACCTCTTAAATACCTCCAGGGCTGGGGACTCCACCACCTCCCTGTGCAGCCTATTCTAAAGCCTGACCACCCCTTCCATGAAGAAATTCTTCCTGATGTCCTCTGGTGCATATTCACACAGCATTTCCATGCAACATTTTTTCTTTGGCTTCTTAAGCTTCTTGAGGTTTAGTGTTGTTGAGAGCAGATCTGCTGTTTCCCAAGAAAGATTACGAGTTACTGCATTTGTAGGGAACTCAGTTCAAAAGAGGGCTAGGGTAGACATTGACACATAGACTTCATACTTGTGATATTAACTTTTAAGAAAGGATTTGAAATGGAAAATGTGTGTCTCTGCAAGCATCTTGTAATTATTCACTTATGATTGAGAAGGGGTTTTCCTCTAGGTCTTTTAACTAAGATGAAAGTAAATCTACCTTTGGTTTGAGCTATCACTTAGAACCAGAATGATTTCTGAACTTGTCTCTGTGTCCTTTAGAAATTATATACAATCATGTATGCGCCTGTTACCTTGCTTAATATAGGTACTCAGTGCAACGTTTTCTGCCTATGTAGTGTTTTCAGAAAGTTTTCATTTCCTTCCATAAGTGTTTTAAGATGACAACTCAATTGCCATTAACTTCATGGGAAGCTGGATCAAGCCCTGCAAAATGGTCAGAGTTCTTTGATAAAATGAAAAATAAATATATGGTCAGGAAAGTTGAAGATGTAAGTGGAGGGGGAAGCTGGCTCAGGCTTGTACAAGGTTATTACCTTCTGTATGGTTTCAGGAAAAGATTAGCTGGAGGCTGTTACTTATCTGAATAACTCCCTTCATAAAGTCTAGCCGTTAGCTATGTGAGCAGGGAGCTTACAATGTTATTTCCCAGTGTTGTATTTAGTTAATGCAAAATGTACACTGTCCAAGCACTGGTTTACAAAGTGGCTTGTTCATGACATGCAAGTATGTAGAAGATAGTATTTGGTGTGAAATACATGAGTGCTGTTTGGAGTAGTGTACATTGTCTAAGCCTCAGCGCTCTGCCATTGTATCAGTCACTTCTCTGCTCCTGGAATAACAGCAGATTCTGACTGCCTAGTCCTGTGCCATGATTGAATAAGAATCTGTTTACTGAAGAATTTGTACAGCTGTAAAATTAAGCAGAACACATGTCCAGAGAAGTGAACAGCACATCATAAATAAAGAACAGTTTATTCAAAATCTCTCTGGCAGCTGATGAACCTATCAGGCACAGGAGGGCTTTCAGAACAGGAAATTTCTGTGAAGGACAGAAGCTAGTTTGGGATCCCTGATTTATCATTGCATGTCGTGTAAAAACAGCAGTGTGCTGACACATCTGCAGAGCTCAGTATTTGAAGCTTGTACAATTTGTAGTACAAAACTTAAAAAAAAAAAAAAAAGTAAAAAAAATTGCTCTCTGTTTGAGCTCTGCTGGCCTCTGAATCACATCTAGGTAATGGAGAAGTCCACTGACCCACAAGGTGTCGCAGGAGGGAGGTCTGGTCTGAAGCCAGGACACTGGGCTGTATGTGGAAACAAAAGCAATCTTCCCTACCCTTAACAAATGTTTGTCAGCTGCAAACTGTCCAACCTGTGCATTGGGTCAACAAGAAGAGACCAGGATATAATTCCTCTCCCGTGTCCATTAGGGAGGTTGTGAGGAGGAAGCTGGCATCAGCAGTAGCACAAACTGAAGCATTCCATTGGCTCCTACAGTGCCAAAGGTTTGTGTTATCATCGCCATCTGTGTTTGTGGCAAAAGATCTGTGTACATCAGATGTCGAAAAATCCCCTCAAGTTGTTTGTGGCTATTGCCTAAAGCCATGAGAATGCTTCTGTTTTTGGGGGGGTGTTTTTTTTTTCTTCGTTGAAAAAAATATGGAAGTTAAAATTGCTTGTTATTTTGAAGAAAATGAAAGCAAAACCTTTTCAGAAGGAAAGTACGAGTTGCCAGACGTCCCCAGAATATTGGGAGAGACTTTGCAGAGGAATGTATCAAGTTTCTTAATGATGTGGTAGATGCTTTCATCTACATGGGCCCCTATCTCAGCCTGCCTGATTTTCCTTAAGTTGCTGATCTGTAGAAGTAATTGATTAATTTGACCAGGTGAGAGAAGTATCCTTAAAGCAGATTCCCTTATTAAAATGCTCCCTACCTTATGAGGAAAGCTGGAGACTACTGATACCCCTTTGTAACCAGGTAGGAAGGCAAAACTGGGCCCTTAGAGGGGAGGGAAACCCTAACAGTTTCCCTTTCCTTTTTGAAGTTAGTACAGGCAGGCTTGACCTGGAAATATAATCTAGTCAATTCAAGCTTCTCCCTTGTATTTTAGCACAACTTTTCAATTCAGAGCTCTATGTCCAGAGTTCAGCTGAACATCAGCTTTTCTGTTGACACCTAAGCCAGGGAAACTTGCTCTAAGACTCCAAACTCCTTTATAGTTGAAGGCTTGTCAAGGAAGAACATTTTGGTGAAGGCTGCCTAGCGCTGGGTTCAGACAAGCACTCGGATGGTAAAAAGGCCTCCACTGCCATTAGGAAACCAGCTGTCCTATCCAGATGAGAACAGAATACAGACTGGTTTAAGTGTTGAGATTAGCAGCATGAGTGTTTTGGAGTTTAGATACATTTTTTTTCCTCTGAAAGATGGCTAAAGTAGCGTATGAACAGATCCTGTGCTTGTTATGAAAGGATTAGGTCCAGCTTTTTTATAGAGCAAACTCAAACAAGACCGATCTATTTTGTTCATCTTTCATAAAAAGATTAAGGAGGCTGATTTATTATGTATTACAGTAGTCACACACTAGAAAATTCTTTCCAAAGCGAAGTTGTTGGTTTTTTTGTTAATTAAAAAAATAAATAAATCTGTAAGCAGGAATGGACAGGAACTGCTACGTTCCTAGGCTGATCCAGTGTGAACACGTTAGGCTTCAGTTTAAAGGTGGCTGGCAACCTTTTGGCAGGAATATTATTTATTTAATTAATTGGTGTAGAAAGAACAGTTGGGATTGTTTTCCCTCTCTCTTTGCACTAAAGAGCTTTTGCCTCTTGGACGCTCCATCACTTCTTACATACTGCCTTTGCAACCTACTCCCTTTTTGCCTACGTATGATACTTCTTCAATTTGGTGAACCAAGATGAATTAGCAGCAAGCTGCCTCTCTCTGACTCTTAAGATTCTTCAGCAGATCCCATGGTTTTATTGCTGGGCCATCAAGAGTTTTTTTGATTAAAACTTCTCTGTGCTAGTTTCTGGCCAGCAGCAGTTTCCCTAGCTCCATAAGTTTTGGACACAACAGCGTGGTCAGCAGTGATTGCCAGAGAGGCTGAGACACCCCGAAAATTCAGTGTGGAGATAAAAGCCCTTTGGGGAAGTGCAGGGGGCGGGGATGAGGGAATTATAGGGTCAAGGGTTTTGTCAAACATTATAAAACCTGGAAGTCCACGTGTACTGAATGTATTGATCAACGCTGAGGTACAGGAGGTGCTTTTTTTCAAGAGTTATCACATTCCTAATGGACAACAGGAGCAGAAGGAAAAGCTCAGAGGGGTAGGCACGGTGAGCAGAAGTAAATCATTATGCTGTTTTTTTTCTTATCAGTTCTGCAACTTAAAACTACCCTGAAGAGACATGTTTTGACAGAGCTCTTCACACTTTCAAACAAAAGAGCTTTTCTCTCTCCCTCTCTCCCTTCCTTTCCCCTGACCCTCCCCACAATCTCAATGTATGGCTGGAGAAAAATGATTGCAGTCATTGTCTGGCAACAACAATCGCAGATTCTTTTCTGGAAACAAGTTGGGTCAGGTTCACGAGTGTGCACAGAAAGAAAGAAAAAGAAAGCTCCCTGGCCAGATAAATAACTCACTTTTGGAAGATGCTTCACCAGTGTTCCTGCTGTTATATAACAACCTCAGCCAAGATCCAACTATTTCATATTTGCTTAAGCAACAGAGTCATACAGTGAAAACATTACTGTGCTGTGTTAGTTGTTTAGTCATTGGTACTCGGAGAGGTGATACGCTAACAGAAGTATGCAGTAACAACCATCTAAAATGTGATGTTTTATTGGCTTTGCAGTAAATAAGGTGAAGGTACTAACTAATTTCTGCTCCTAATTTAATTCATGTTGCAAACATGAAAATGAGGACAGAAGTAATTTCTCATTGCCTGGATATTCTCGCTGACCCTATGCATGTTTACATATAGACAAAAGAAACCAAATTTCTGCCATAGATTGATGGGGGGAAAGAAAACAACTATCGTTTTGTCTCAGTATCATGACAAAGGTTTGTAATGTAACTTAACGTGAGTATAAAATTTGGTGCTGGTTAGAGCAATAAAGTAATTAGATGTTAAAAGGAGCAAATATAGTGTAATGGTTAAAAGCCTAGGAGTGGGAATCAGGCCAGCTGGGGTTCTGCTTCCATTCAAGCATGCTGTGCAACTTGGAGTAAGTCAATAAACCTTGCAGGGCTTCAATTCGACCATCTGTAGAATGGGAATAATAAAAATATTATTCCCTGTCTCCCCAAACTGCAGTAAGCCATCGAGATGAGTATTGAGTCAGAGCGCTGTGAGTTGAGAAAAGACAGATTTAAACTTTCCCAAAGTTCAGAAGTTTGGTTCCAGTTCACTTCTGTTTGGGAGGCTTAACTCCACGTTTGCAATTGTAAATCTGTTTTCCTCCCACCTATGTAGCTGGTAGGCTTCTCTTGGCCCGGTGTCACCACTCAGCCAACAAAATGCATTTATGTCCACGACAGTGTCATTTTGAGCCAAGGAAGTATGTTACACTTTGGAAACTGGGGCAACAGGGAGAAGTGTGTGCAGCTGAGGATGAAAAGCTGAAGTGAAACCAAGGGACTAGTAGTTAAATTCTTTACATATTTCAGGGACCTCTCTCTCAAACAGTTCACTCAAGATCCTGCTAAACCAAATCTCAAGAGCCCAAGCTGTATACTGCTAATTATTACAGCATCTTTCTTCTTAAAGTTGTTTTGCAACTCTCGGATGGAATGTGCTCTAGAGCCCAGACATCACCAAGACTTATCTTTGTGCTTAACTCAGTGCACCCTGAGAAATACCGACGAGGTGGTATATGTGGTTACTCTCCTGCATCTTGGTTAGGGTTTAAATGTACACAGTAAGGCGACAGCTGGGACACAAGAAACCCTTAGCCTTACTAAATTATCTTTGAACTGTTTTTAACTATAAATTGTTTTTCCTTTTAACTTAATCTCTGATTGTGGGTCGTAGTTAGAAACAGAAGTGCTGAAATACAAGTCCAGGCTTCCTGGTATATTTAGCTCAACACTGGAGTCTTCAGACTCCCAGATAAGTTCCAGAGATGATTCCAACTGTTTGTTTGTTTATTGAAAGTAGTTTCCAGATCTCTGAGTAGTTCAGAAGGTGAAACAATCAATTAAATATGCCCATGTGCATGCACACATGCACAGAATACCCCCAACGTGGTAAAGGGGGCAGAATGTTTAAAAGGCAACAGGAGCCCAATTCAGTAAAGCTGCAAAGACCACAACAGTTTTGACATCCAGCCTCTTCATATTCTAAAATTGAAATTTCTCACATCTTTTTTATATTATATGCAAGCCAGAAAGCCAATAAAAGAGTAGCAAAATCCTTTGTCAGAGTAAAATGTACATGTTCTCAGAATATGAATTCTTTAGTTTTGCACTCAAAATTGTTTGTAAAAAGAGATATACAAATATAAAATGTTTTACTTTTTCCTGGCTTTGGGGGCTAGCAGTGAGATTTTTTTCACTCAGCCCTCACTACAAGTCTGCTGTATGGGCAGGGCTTACAGTGTGTTGTAAACAGCAGGTTTAAATCAAGGCTAAACTAGTCCTCTTGGTCCAGTCAAAGCCACAGGGTGCTTGAAACTCCAATCTATAGCAATATTGGAAACAAACTACTGCACAGTAGATTTTAAAGACTATTTTTTTCATATTACTCTTTGATACAAATTCATTTTCTTTTAGCTACACAACAGGGCAAAAAACAGGAGACAAAACAAAAGAAGAAGGAAAAAATCCTTTCAGTTACAGAATGACCTTTTCATAGTCTGAAGTTCATGATGCTGCAAAATAGTGAATTTAAAGAAATTTTAAATTACTAAGTTGGGAAAGATTGTTTCTTTATATGCCCTGAAATTCTTTACTTCTTAACAGAGCTTTAAGAGTTGACAAATATTTTGTTTTACACTTGGCAACATGGCAGCCTCAGCCCTGAAAATCATTGTTTTAGCTACCTCAAGGCAATTTTAAAGTTCTAAAATGACTTAAAAGATTTTTTTTCCTGATCAAATATGAAAAGGTTTAATCCTTAGTTTGTGCATGCGTGTTCTGTAACACTCAGTAAAATCTTTGGGAATTCTCCATGTAGTAAGTTTCCCATGAAATTCTGAAAGCAGAGTTTTGCTTTTCTTATCTTATTGTCAAATGATTGAATATATATATATATATATTTTTTTTTTTCCCCTTTAAAGGAGTAGGAGTTTAACACCCAGTCATCTGTGTGCCACAAGAGTCAGGAAATATTAAGGCTCACAGTTTACTAAAAGACATTATCTTTTCTGCTTTAGATTGACAAGACTTAACGATCATCTGATTGACTGTTTATTTTTCAGTATACGTCTTGGTCACTGACAGAGCTCCGTACATCCTCTGTATTACTGTGGCAGGGCTCCAAGGCAGGATTTGGCTATCAGTTTATTCACTAAATTTTTCATTCAAAATCCCTCTTGAGCTTTTCAGTATGGCTCAAATAAATTATTAGTTGGCTTAGAGTGCTGGCCGTAAATGTTTGGGCCTTTATTTGAGCATTAAAAAAGGCCTGGGAACTGTTTCAGGGAAAGTATTATTAACAAATTCTATGTGATAAAAATCTACTATTTGTTTTGGTTTTCAACCAGGCTTTTTTATTTGGGGGGAAAGGCAGGGAGGAGGTTGGTGGCAATGAGAACCATTCACATCAGAAACAATGTCATAATTGCACAGAGTGGAGAGCCTGTCTAGAAACCAGGATTTCGAACATGGTGTATAAACCCCTTTAGCCAAGGAGGGAGATTCCCAGGGATGGCGGAGGAGCACCTACAGCAGCCAGGCAGGTGGCCTGGGGAGAGGTTCATGTAGAAAGCAAAGGTACAAGTTTTGTTAAAGCATCTCAGAATCAGCAGGCATGCCCTCCTTTCCAGGAAATAATTGTTATCCATACCGACTGCTTAAAGGCAAATTTGAAAGCGTTGCTTTGAAGTGGGCAGAGCATCCTGAGCAAGATTCACTCAAAGGACAATGGTCCCGGAGTTTTCCAGAACTGCCCTGCATTTCCCTTGCAGCAGTCACCAGCATCTTCCTGGTCTGTGTTAAATTACCTCTACACGGTGTTTCTGCTGATGTGTTAATCTAGTCAGGTGTGGTTGTGAGTCAGCATCAGCAAGGCCGGTTGTGTTGTGGAGCTGAGTGTTATTCCACGCAGGCTACAGACCTTGCTGCATTTCCTCTTGAGCTGGGATATTCTTGGTAAACTCTTGGTAAGCCAGAGTTTGATACAGTCCCCAAGAGACAATCAGGGCTAAGATTTTTGACCCACATCTCATAAAACCACATGACCGGCTCATACTGTTTTCTTTCCCCTCTGTATTTTCCCTGGTAATCAGATCAATATGTACAGGACTGGCTTAACAAATTGGGCTATAGGATCAAGATGGTTTCTTACATCACCAAAACTGAACAACCCAGCAGTTTAATGGAAAATTTTCACCTCTGATAATTGGATGGATTTCTGTTTCCTATCCATTTCCACAACTAGAAGACCTGGAGAGGCTTTTTTTTTATCAAAGATTGAAAAAGTAGACTAGCATTGACGCTAATTGACTGTTCAGACTGAAGCATCTCCAGGGCCTTAATGCTCCTGGGGCTAATCCTAAAGTAAATATGTTGTTGATAGAAAAAGTTATTATTATTATTCTCAACTGTGCTCCTGCTCCATTTAAAGTCTATGGCAAAGGTCTCTCAGTTTTAGAGGACACCCATCCTGCCGTATCTTCACACAGTGATCCCAAAGGAGAGCCTGCTGTGGAGAGCTGACGGGCAGGGCTTGCTCCCTGCTCACCTCAGGCAAAGCCAAAGCTACGAGATGTGCTGCAGTCGCCCGAGGATTGCACTTGGGTTCTTGGCAGTCCCCTGGTTTTGCAGCACTAGCAGTTGCAGTTCTGTACAGAGAAAAACAATTTGCCTCTCCAGGGATTTCTGCTGGAAAGAGCTGGTTAGAGCCACTTACAGAAACAGGAAATTCTTCAGTTTTGTAAATGATTTTAAAACTGATAGCCCTAATGACAGGCATTTCTTTGGGGGCCAGCTCCAAAGTGCCTCCCAAGTGAGCAGGCACTTGTGTCAATATCTCGGGAGCAGCGTGCGAACGGCCAGTAGAGGCTGCACAGTGTCGAGTTTTGTCGTGGGGGGGATTTTTATTCAGAAAGGAAGAAGGCCTAAACACCCCATCTCATAGTTTAGATAGAACTGGCAAAAATAGCATTTTGGACAAAAATGGAAGTCCCGTGAGAAACTTCTGTTTTGTCACATGTGAGCAACACTGCTCTGACAGCATCTTCATTAAATCCTTTTTTGCGATCATTGATTTAGACTTTTCCATTGTGTTAAGCATTTTAATCCCAGGACATTGAAATGCTGCATTTAGACTGTTTTGTAGTCTTTTATTCCTTTTAGGCACATTGGGATTGTGGCATGGTTTTTCCTTCCTTTTTTAAAATGAAATATTTCAGTATTATCAACATTCATTATGAAGCTAAAACCATTTACGTGTTTCCAAATTAAAGTAGTTTGGAATTTCCACTTGAAATATGTCAAAAAGAAATTGTGATATGCCATAATTTCCCATGCAACAGAACTTCTGTTTATTGACAGAGGCAAGTAATGACGGTCCTCTTTTCTGGTAACCAAAAATGTGGTATTGAAGCCAAGTAATGAAGCATGTTTTGTCTCCCATGTAAACATCTTTTGGGATTTATTATGTGTACTCACCTGCTTGTTCTTGGGCATTGGGAGTGCTTCAGATCCTTACTAAATCTTAATGAGACATTTCCCATTATAAGACTTTGTTTTAGTTGTGTATAATTTTAACTATCTGACCTGGTGTTTTCCATTTTGGATATCTCAGACTGAAGGTTTAGGGAATGTTTCAGCTGAAAAGCTTTAGCCATTCCAAGAAGAAAGTTAGGAGGTAACACTATTTGCCCACGTTATTGTGATTATCTTTTAATCTTGTTTTTAATCTTGTTTAATCTTGTTTCCTTGAGGTGCCTGTCTACATCCACATTTTGGAGTGAAGACTTGCAATTTGTCTGCAAGTTGTCGAAATTTCAGGTTCATTTATTCTTTAAAAAAAAATAACCTTTTGGCTAAAGAAAGAACCTCTAAAATCACACATTCTCAGTGAATAATAATGTAAAAATAAATAAAACAAGTTGGTGTTATAATATTTGTCTTCTGAAGGGAAAGTAATATAATAATATGTTGTTCTTTCCTTCTTTAATAAAACATATACTATAAATGCTCTTTTTCCTTTTTTTGTTGAGAACTTGTGAACTGCAGGTCAGATGTTTAGAGAAATCTATTAAGTGATTATTTACTTTTTTTTTTTTTTGAAGCGCAACAGTTTGTTGTTTCTGTGACTGTTTGCACAGGGAACTCTGCAGAGAAATAACAGAATCTAGACTTCCTTCCCGAAACAGGAAATCAAAATATAGGAGGTTTTTTCCTATGTTTGATTTTTCTAAAGCTTCAGGCAGCAAAGCCACCGGTCAGTATTGCTGTGGAATGTGTATACTTGCTATACAAGACGTTCTGCCCCTGCGCGCCCAAAAGCAGAACATGGCTCTAATGTTTGAGCTTGCAAATATAGATTTGAGTACAGCCTTGTAGTTAGTAAGCACAGGGTTAATGAAGGAAGATTATGTTGATTTGAACTTGAAAACTTTGGTTCAATTCCTAGCTTTTGCCCCAGATATTTTTTGTGTGAGCACAGGCAAGACATTTAATCCCTCTGTATCTCGGTTCCATATGTATAAAACAGGAATGAAAATACGAGCTTTGTCCCACCCCTGTTCTATCTCATCTATTTCACTCACGCATTTTTCAAGGCAATGGCAGTGCCTCTCTGTGCGCATGCAGCCCATGGCCCATCAGGGCTCTGACCTCAGGCAGGGCCCTAAGGCACTGGCAGGGAGCCACAATATCGCAGCAGATGGGGCTAGAGCCATCACAGATGCTGCTGCCTGAATGCTACTGGTGGAGCCCATGGCAGCTATTTTCACCTGAGACCAAACTCAGCAGTTTGGCACCGTGACTGGGTTTGCCATTAGGTATGCTGGGCTTTACAGCTTGGAGCCATGCTTGTATTTAGGGCTAGTTTTTGTCCATCTTTGGAGGGTTTACTCTGCAACTGGTACTATTTTAGAGCTGGTTCATTATGGTATCTACCCTGCTGCAAACAAAGTTTAGAAAACTGAAAAGAAGGTTTCTTTAATTAACCGAAAACCAGAGCCCATAGTCTACTTGATATGAAAAATAGACCAAGTTGTAGTGGTATTCGTAGCCTGCTGGAATGGTCGGTTGTTTTGGAAAAAAAAATGTTTTTAGAGGAGACTTGCCAAGAAACTGTTCTCTCAGGAAATGATAAATGGCAGTTTTGAGACTTAAGTGGCCTGTACTGTATGTATGTGTCTTGGTAACTGCTGACTCAATCATGTGTGCTCCTGATGGCTCCCACATTCGCAGCATAGGGAATTTACAGTCCTAATTCACAAACTCATTATTGTCCTGCAGTTCAGGACTTTTACACATGGTCTCAGGATTGTTTTATCTAAAACCAATGCAAACATACATATTTTTAATTACACTTCAGATAACCATTTGGTTATTATTAATTTTACAGTGTATGCTAAAATCCTTGCAGTTTGTGTTCCAAAAGTAGTTTCTTGGAATACATTCTGCCAGGTTGGGCTTTTTTTTTTTTTTTTTTTTCCCTGCAGTATGTTTTCTATGAAGCTATGCAGGTTTTGGAAATTTAAATAACAGAGAAATGAAAAAATGGTGAGACTTTGCATGGCAGGGATATTTGTTAAAAGAGTGAAAGAAAATGCTGTCACTACATTGCTGGGAAGGAGGGTCTGCTTGAAGCAACACACATTCAGTAATGCAAGTTGGTTGCCATTACAATGGGGATACGTTGTGTGCAAATGCATAAGCCTTTGGAGTGTCCTCTTCTAAATGCTAACAGTGATCCTCATTTTCATGCCATTTATATTACCTTAATCCTGTTGACATCAATAAATTTACTCCTCATTTACTCTGGGGTGAAAGAGAAGCAAATTGGGACTATTGTCTGTGTAGGAGACATTGTTGCAAAACATGTCTCATTCCCCAGTCACAATGGAGGGAGAGTTTCATGGGATACACAGAGCTCAGGGGATTTTTCCTCTAATGTTGCCTAATGAATCTGTCTGAAAAGGGCCATGCAAATGGCAGAAAAATTTTGCATATACATGTCCGTGAAAATCTACACTGTGCTTGTCAATTTGCAAGATGAAGTAGGGATTTAAGAATTTGGAGATGATTTGATATAAAGTGAATCAAATGATCTTGTTAGAATTCCTAGGCACCTCATAAAGAATTGGCGTATTTGGTTATTTGCATCCTTGAAAACCTTTTCAGCATTCACGCGGGAGGCAGTTGTGAAAATGCAGAAAGCTTCAAAGAGCCTTTGCTCCTGTTCTTTGTTGTTCCTGAACAAATTCGTCTCCCGCTCCCTGTTTAATTACCCAGCTGTATGGTGCTGTCGATGCAGAGAGGCTGAAACAGCTCCATGGAGAACCCTGCCCATGCCATCTGCCATTCACTGAGTGCCCCTCTCCTGGGTCGGAAGTGATGTTACTTTTATATGGAGGAAAGCACGAAACCTTGGAGTGCATTAAATTGAAGCAAGCACCTATCCAAAGTAACTTTCTGCTCAGCAATTTGCCCGTGAGAAATGTGAATTTTAATTGCTGCCTGTCCAATTAGAAGAGGCATGTGAAATGCAGGTATTGCTGCCCCCTCTGACCGGTTACATGCTGGTTTTCAGATCATATAAAATCGATTCTTCAAGTTTTGTATAATGTTATTCCTGAGATCTTTTTTCTGGATAGCAGAAAGTCAAGAAATAGCAGTAAGAGCAGCCTAGAAGCAGGCTTATCTGTCAAGTTGGTGACAGCATTCTTGTATGTATTCGTAGCTTGAAAAGCCAAACAGTGTACGGCACATGTGTACTCATTTGTACATATTGCATGAAGGTTTCTGAATAGAAATGACAGGCAGAAGAGTAATGAAGGATGTCAGGTGTGGCCCGGTAAGCAGTGATGAACAGGTGTAAGTGCAGACCCTGAGCCAAAGGCAGGCAAGAATTAACACTGCCTTCCTGAGCTCGGGGAAGCACCAGCACTGATGAGCATCACTGAAAAGCGAGCAGGGACTGTCTGGGGAGAACTGCAGTGGCTGTCGATGACTTCAAATGGGAGCTACATCAGTGAAAAAAGTATGAATGCCAACCCTGGTGTTTGAGTTCCGGCATAATTTTATGTTCATAAATAGCATCTATGGATCACGAAGTGAATAAAATGAAATTATTTGTCATTTCTCACATTTGCAAGTTTTGCTGTGTCAGGCACTACTATATACAATGAGAGATGAAAAAACGTAGTTTATATAAAAGTCAGAACATAGCTTAAATCTAAAAATAATGTTAAACTTCACATTTCGGTAATTGTATCTGATTATTTCCTCTATTCATCCAGACCTTCTAGACTGTCTTATTGTGCCCAGCAGTGGGGTATTGCAGTCTTTCACCTTTAGAGAGTTCAGAGATTGAGTATATTTCCAGGTTTGCCTGGCCCTGCAGCACCAGAACAACAGCTCCAGCAATGTAATGATGTCCGTCTCCTGGGGTGGCTGATTTAAAACCTTTGCCATGAGCAATGACCCCCGAGTGAGTGAAGTGTATAATTAGTACAGGTGTTCACTGTACGAACAATAGCAGTTATAGGCTCTGGAACTGTCTGCAAAGATTGAGTTTGTGTCATTTTCTACACATGGAAAGTTTCTTTGTCCAGCATGGATACACAAGCCCTAAATTAACCGTAGAATTATAAATAGACCGTGGTTACAATACATAAGGAGAGAAACCTCATTTTGACCTCTTGTATTGTGTAGTCGCTGTTATGGACAGAAAGCTACAGACTCAGCCGTGACTGGCAGTTCATTTACTGCCTCTGCAGAAGATCAACAGCAGAACAGAGAATGGGCAGGAGTTGTAAAGAGTTGTACCTAGCCTACTCTGCAAAATAAACCTGTGTTACATGGAGTCACAGCACACAGAATTATCGAACCCAAGTGATGAGACAGTTAAAGGCTCAAAAATTGGGTTCACATATACTTCCTCACAAATACATCGGGCTTCATCACAGAAAGGCTTGCTTGGGAGCAGAGGGCACTTCGGTAAAGGAGGTGTCAAGCAGCTCTCAGCACTGCTTCGCAAATGAGCTTGAGAAAGTTTGAGCTATGTGAAATACTCATGTTGAAATGTTTCCCTGGAAAATGACACTTACTCCTAGGCCTTGCGACCGTTCCGTATAGAGGAACGGCCTTGAACCACTGTGACTGAAACTGGCTTCGTTAGCCAGAGGGTTATTTTGCTATTGTATTCGTGGCTCTGTTGTGCTGCAGTGAGGGGGAAGGATCAAGATAAAGTGATATTTGTGATGATGTGTCTGTATGTCTGCACATCATCTGCAGGCCGTGGATTTATGAGTTTTTCAGTCAGTAGTACTGTTATATAAATAATGCATATCAGAGAGCTGGTCACACATGGTCTTCTCACTTGCAGCTGTACACTGCAAGTTCTGGCTGAGCCAGAGAGGAATAAGTGCAACCAGACCCCCTCCGCCTTCTCTGTAAATCAGCTTCTAAAAGGCAGCATCAGACACTGGCATCGTTGTGACAGTCTGGTCCCACGCAGAAAGATGTCCTGGCATGACTACTGTGGGGTTTTCAGGCGCTGTGGATGCTGTTCCTGGTTCTCAGTTGTCATCTTCTGCAGGACTTCATGCAAGTCATTTCACCTTCTGTTGTTTCCATTTCCTCAGTTGTGAGGAGTGTGTATTGTAAAGCCTTCTGAGGCTTTATGGAAATAGAAGCACTTGGTATGTTTATCATTTTTATTATTCCCATTGTCGCTCAGCATCTATCTTAAAACTTAGATATAATTTGAGAAGATTATCTCTTGATTTGAAAAGACTATTGCTTTTAAAGACTATAAATCAACAGTGCAGGAACTATAAAGTAAGGAAGAGCAACTTACACCTGAAAGGAACTGTGCTGCTTGAGGCTGAATTAAACTCCTTTCACTTTTCAGAGCAGATGTGTCAGAGCTAAAATTGTTAGCTGCATCACACAAAGTCATTCATGAAAGTGGATGAAAATATCTTAGTTGAATCAGAATAATGTTAGCATTTTAATCTGTAAAGTCCTTAGTAGGTACTAACCTTTTTTCAGGGGTTAGGGGTGAACAAAATTCTCCAGTGACTAGCTGATTACTCTGTTGGATGGGAAAAAAAGATACTACTTAGAGACTAGCAGAAGAAAGAAAACAAATAACTCTGTAGTAACTTCTTTCACTCTTTCAGAGAAAATATGCAGAGGGAAAAGAAATGCCTGTAGCTAAACCAATTTGTGCGGCAATACTCAGATCTTCCAAGTGCAGCAGGGTCTGGCTTCTGGGAACACAAATGATCGATCTCTGGGAGGAACAGGCTGCAGCTTGCTTCAGAAAGCAGGGCATTGATTCTCTGATGTTCCCTTCCCAGTGTGCCACATCTAGTGAGGGCCTTCCTGACTGATGCCCGAGCCCAAGTTGGTGCCTCTGTGGTGATGAAGATGAAATACTTTAGATGAGAATTAGTGATGTTTCTCATCCCTAGTAGTCATTGAAGGCTGTTGTATGTTGTCATCAAACTGCTACTCTTTCTTTCCTATCTGTGAACGCTGTGGGGTGTTACTGGGTGCTGTGGAACAGATGCTGCCTTCCATCTCAGAGAAGGTACATTTTGTTATTGATCTAACAGGGGCTAGTACAGCCCTTAATAGCAGGGCTTGAGGGCAGCTATGAATTCATGCTCTTCCTTTGTGCAACTGATAACAGTTCTGGTGGGGGGGAGTAGAGAAGAGAAACGTCACAAAACTTTATGTGCAAGACTGTCACCACCTCTGCCTGAAGGATTTTCCAGTATTTCATCATGTCTAGACTATATGTACAGTGTTATCTTGTGCAGAAGTCTCCTCTATCATAGGATAAAATTACAAAGCCCAAATCCTTTTTGTTTTGAACAGTAATTATCATCATTATCTTAAGAATGAATAATCCAGGCTACTGCCTATGAACCAGAAGAATAGCAAGAGATGGATGCACATCTAACATCTGGAGCTGGGCAGATCATTTAATCTGCAAGCCTGTCATGATGATTAATCAGCTAGGAAAGACTGTGAGCCTTTTGCTTCGACCACTGAGCTGTTGCTTATACTGCCAATAGATCCACTTTTTGAGTCATGGTTTACCAGTCCAAATAAATGCCCGGTCTGGCTATATTCCTAGAAGAAGCTATTGACAAGGAAAAGCACTAAGGATTTTTTGTTATCTTTGTCATCCATTACATTTTTCAAACATGTTATTTTATCAGAAATGTTTGTTTACTTTTGAAGTCATTATAGCTTAAAATGTTATGGAGAAGAGCCTTGATATTTTAACTGACTCAATACCGGAGGGAAACCTGCAGTTGAACCAATTTGGAAAGTTAACCCATGCAGCACTTGTCACTGGCAGTAGCCAAGCGATCTGTCTCTCCATTTTCAAAATGAGTTGAGCTCCTGAAGTATTAGGAGATTGGCTTAAAGACATAGGGTTGTATTTAAGGAAAAAAAAAAGAAGAAAAAAAAAAGGAAAAACTGTTTTTTGAGACCTTGATGTACATTTAAGACCTGTTTTCAAGGTTTTCCCTGCAATAAGTCTGATTTAAAGCTAGCTCTGGAAATTGAAGCTGATACTCTTGCATAACTGGTTAGCTCCAGAACTTGGGATTGGAAGAAAAATGTCCAATGCTACAAAACGCAGAACAAAATAATCACTTAATTTCCCCCAAATTCAATTGGCAGAGCTGTTGAACTCCTGCAGGCATGGGTAATGACTCTGTATGACCCATGAAATTTGAGTGAAAACCCTTCTTCATTAGCAGTTGGTTGCCTTTGTTGGAGTTTTGCTTCTGGTATCCGTACTAGTGTGCCTTTATGAATAATGCCATGGCAGCCAACAGGCAGTTCCTTTTCCTTTTAAACGTGGGTTTCCACTGGTAAATATATTAGGTTCTAGTTCACTGGCTGGTTATTTGCTGGCTTGTGATTGATTGCTTCTGCCTCAGCTTCTTGAAGTGGTCAGGAAACAAATGAAATGCAGCTTTTGGGTGTCCGAGGCACTAGACTTTGGAGGGTGCAGAGCACCTGCATCTTCTCTGGATTTCAGTGGTGTTGCTGGATGCTTAGCTTTTCCACAAAACGAAAGCTTTATTATTTTTCAAGCATTCTGAAGGAGATTTTTCCAAGGGTATGATTTCAGCAGAAGTGAATGGAAGTTAGAAAGGGAGGGGAGTGGAGTGAGCTCACAGACATTTTTATCACTGATAAACTTCACCTCTGATCTTTGTGCAGGCCTCTGGGAAAGAAAAGTGCCTTTGGATTGTTTGTGGTTTTCTTTCGTTGTGCTGCGTTTTCCCACTGCAATGTTCTGTCTGTGTGTTTGTAACGCTTAATGCAACAGTGAAAATACAAGACAGCCTCCTTTCTGAGGAACTAACTCAGGCGTATGGCCCCGGTTTTTTGTGTTCAGAATGGGTGCAAACTTGCCACCTTATTTATCACTAGAATTTCTAACCTGCGAATGCCATGGCCCATAAATGACTCCTCCATAATAATATTTATCAAAGTATTTCTGGTCTAATTATTCATGCTGAGCTTGTTCTCTAAAAATTTCTCTTGAAAGAATCTTTTTAAAGATTTTTCTTTTGAAAACAAATTCATGACCACATCAAACAGAGATTCATGTTGCCGTTGGTTTAATTACCAGCAGCAGCCCTCAGGGAATCTCAAAACTCGCTGTTATTATAATTGCTTCTCTCTCTTTCACTCCCCCACTCGTTTTTCCCGACCATTTTTGATTGCTGCAGAAGTCATCGTATGGTTATTAATTTTGTAAGCTCATTTTAGGTACAAAGAAGTTTTATTTCTTTTCTGCCCATATAATAACTATCAAATCACAAATAATGAGTAGATTGCAGATGCTAAAAAAAGAACTGGCTAAAAAACTTTTTTGAAAAAACGATTGAAGTGATCTTGTTCTTTAACATTTCAAGTAAAAAGCAGACTGTTGTGCCATTCCCTACTCATGCTGTCCCATCCATTTGTGATATTTGCCATCCAATAGAATCTCCCACACAGAACTCTCAAGGCATGCTGCAAACTATTAACGATGCTTCATTTCATGCAACCCCATTTCCCCCCACCCTGTGCACAGTTTCCGAAAGGGAAGCCTCAGGCAGGTGCCATCATCATCTGTGCCTGTAGCACCTACAATCCTTCCCTCCCGCTCCCTGCTGCATAACGTCCATTGTCCTTTCTGCCCGTTCCTTGCCCTGCTCTGGTGGTATTCACCCCTACCTTTAGGAGACACGTTCGGTCAGACAAAGCATGTGAACCACTGCAGTGGGTTCAGGTACCCCAGCAACTGTGGAAGTAAAGCCAGCCAACAGTTCTGAAGACGACCCTTGATTTTCAGGTGCTTGGCATGAGGTGTATCAAGGGACCTAATGCCAGCAGAAACAGATTCCTCATTCTGGCCAAACTCGGGCACACCACACCTTACTACCCGTGCCATTTCCTTGAAGCAAGAAAGGAGCGAGAAGAATTTTCGAAGTGGTAGTGGTGACATGCAGCAGCACAGCACTGCGCTGCAGTAATTCGTGCTAACTCCCATTTTCAAGCTTTGCATAGACTGAGCTTCGTTGTTCTCATTTCCTTTAGCTTACTGACAGTAAACAAAGTTGTGGTGAATTAACTGAACTTGTTCTTGTCTGCCTGCTTTGGGCAGGGAAGTAGGGCTGATGTGGCTGTGCCATAGCTGAGGTATACGTTTAGTTTCCACTGTGAGACAGAATTTGTGTCTGCTCTAAGATCCATAACCTGTGGGTGAGTCTCACTTTCTATTCCAACTGGAAAACGCTGTGCACCTCATCTGGCTTTATTACCTTTGAAAAGGAGTGTGGATGCCTCATTTGCGTGAAGCGAGAAACATTAACATAAGCAGTGCTGACCTAACTCAATGTGATGCATGGCATATTTGCTTTAAAAAGAGCTGCAGCCTCAAATGTGTTTTGAATTAGGAAAAGTGTTTTAGAGAGAGAAAGCAAAAAAGGAACCATTTCTTAGCAGGCATCTGAAAAATAACAGTTCAGAGGAAGGAGGAAAAATGTATTTCTAACACTGGGGGATTATGAGCGTATATCTTATTCTTTGTTTTTTAAAAATAAAATCTTGGCAACTTCAGTGCATACTATGATGATCCAGAACTAGAACAGCTACTCAATGGTGAAATTATCAGCAGTACTCCGGCAAGAGGTTATTAGTCATAGTCCCAGTATCATACGAGAGCAAGAGCCAAGGATTCAAGAAACAAAACATTCCCCTTTGGAGAGAGGTCAAGATTAGTCAGTTTTGTTTTGTATAACTGGTGATGGTGGTAGGGGGGGTTGGTTTGGTTTGGTTTGGGGGTTATTTTTCTGTGGAGAAGAGCTTTGGACATATTTTTATGTTAGTTTGGTCTTTTACTTTTTTTGAACCCTGACGTGTTGTTAATATGCCACTGTTCCACATTTGAAACAGGAATCTACAGCTAGGAGAAAGCTGTTGTCTGATAGCCAAATTCCTGACAACAAAAATATGGAGTGATATTCAGAGGCTGTACTGCCGTGATTAAACCCAGCAAAGAGAGTCCTCCGGAGGCAAGTACCACAGGGAGTTTTCTTCACATCTGTGGAACTGAAGCATCTGAAAAATAAATGCCTGTTAGCTACACAGCATCTTTCTTTCCCCTGAAGATAGGTATTGGGGTGCTCAGCCAGAAGGGCACAGTGTAGGAACATCTTGGTGAACACAAAGGTGATTGGGAGTCAGAAAGCAATCAGTTCTACAAACTTCTTTCTCGTTAGAGAACTGAAAAGTGCTTTGAGATGTGAAGATCTGCCTAGGACAGGAAAGATGATATTTAAGGTTTTATTAGAGCTCTTCCTTCCAAGTTAAAGATGTTTAGCAAATCCGCTGCCTGGCATTAACTTCACTGTCTCAGTTTTCCCCACTTTGTGATAACAATAACAGTAGCTATCTACTGCAGCATGGTGCTGTATAGATAGGCTAAGGTTCTCAGGGCTTTGGATATAAGATGCGCTAATTACTGCCATTTATTCTATAACTGTATCCAAACTATTGCATAAAGATAAGTTGTTGGGGTTTTTCAGGTTTTGGGTTTTTTTGTTTGTTTGTTTGTTTTCAGTTTTGTTTTGACCAATACTTTCCTTAATTTTCTTGTTATCTTGAGCCTATTCAACATCCTCCATAAAGCTGGATTTCCATTTAAGCATACTTTGGGAAACTGTTTAGGGTGATGGTGCTAGATGGATGCCCAGTCATTTTTGTGGATACATAAACTCTCATATTTTTGATATCTTCGGTTGTCTTTTAAGGAAAGAATCCCTCTGTTCTTGCCAACTTGTATCTTATTTTTAAATGAAAATGGAAGAAAATTGTGACTGGCAAAAGAGATGTCATTTCCTGAAGGTGAGGCAATAGTAAATGAGGATAAAGAAATTCTTGAAAAATCCAAAGTATTCTATTAATAGGATAGGGGGATTTTATCTTCTTCATTAGCTTCTGATAAAAGTTATATTTAGAGACAAGACCCTTCAGTTTCCTGGGTTCATACAAGCAAAGAAAAACATTTCAAAGTCCCTTGTTCATCTACAGCTCATGTTCTGATACTCAATTAGAGTAAAGGGTTAAAAAATAATCTCTGACCTTTGTAATATTTTAGTTTTAAAAAAAAGGCTGTATCCTGAGGCTGTGCTGGGCCAAAGACTGTAGATTTTGGACACTGTCCTAACTTGAAAATTTCCATGTGTTTTAAGTCTTGTCTCATTTATCTACAACAAGAGTTGACCACAAATGTTAATTGCTTGGCTATAGCCCTCTGGATGCCAGATAGATCTGTGAGTGTTGCACACATCTGGGCACGCGTTCAGTGCTGCGAGGCCAGCGGGGCTGGCTGGGGAGTTTGGGGAGTGATTAGCAATCAGAGGGACTTCTTAGCCCAAATCTACACCTAGAGCTAAAGAAAGATTCTCAGGAAGAGCTGGTTTCCAGTAGTTTGGGTGTTTTAAATAAGCCAAATATTTTTGCAAGAAGTTGTTAATAGCAACCACAAAAGCGCTGAACCACAGCCACCATTTCCAGCTCTCTTTTCTCAAGCAGCAGCAGTTCACAGTCTCCACTTCTTGCCATCTTCACAGCCACTTCCATCTTGCTCCTTGTTTCTGTCTCGACTAGCAGCATTTTAGGTCATCCAACCTTGCCTTTTTTTTTTTTTTTTTAACCCTTGGGCTTTGAATCCTCTCTGTTTTTAAAATAACCACTGCCCCAGAATCTTTGCACCATTTGAGGTCTTGTACTCTGTAGCCATCCGTGGCCAAGTATACTTTGCTCTTCCGTGACTAATTCTTCCTTTTGGCAGTGTCCTACCCACCTCCTTAGTAGAAGTAGTATATATTCATTTTACCTTGCTTCCCTTAGTCAAGCAGCAAGTTATATCCAGGTAATTTTATGAAGGTGACATGAAACAGCATCTGTCCTTTTATTGTTGCCCCTTGTTTCTTTGTAGGTCTTAACAGTTTCTCTCATACCTGACATTTTGCCAGCTGCAAATCCAGAAGCATTTATTTGCATCAAGATTACATACATGAGTTGTGTGTAAGTGATTAGAAATAGACAAAGATAGCTGTGAAGGCTGCTGTTTTATTGCATAATATCTTCTTCAACTACTGCTGTCGCTGAAGGCTGTATCTTAATTTTCATCTGAGGGAAAAATGGCAGTATCATAAAAGAGACAGTTACAAAACATGCAGCCAATATTCTGTGCTAGGTAATATGTAAGCCGTATTTTGTACAAATCACACATTCCTGTTACACAGTATTTAAGTGACTTGTTCATATCACAGAGTTTTTGACCTGTCAGGACATGTCTCTTATTATTGGCAGTTTCAAACAGAATTCAAGAGAGACTTCTAATATGAAAAATAGTATTATGGTTGTAATTATACTCCTCTAAAAATCATGAAAATCCACGTGAAAGAAATTGAACCGAGCAAATAGCTAGCCAGAGGTGTCAAATTTCCAGACACTTTGAGGATGTTTTTAGGAAAATATATTTTTCTTTAGGGAAAAGGACATGTGGACTTCTCTTCAGTACAAGGACCTAATTATCAAAATTGCTTTCCCAATTCTAATTAAAAGAAAGAATGCATAGATTAACCCTCTGATTTTTCCTATTTCCTATTGCTTGAGGATCTGTTACCCTAAAGCTTGTACTCTACATTCAAGACAAAATTCTTCAAAAGAACAATAATTACTCTAAAATGCCACAAAGTTATAGTCACTAATCAAATGTCCACATGTTGGTGTTAGCAGTGCTACCAATTTGTTTTACTTTCCAACATAATTCAGAAAAATGTGACAGCTGAATTTCTATACAGTGCCTCAAGAATGTACTGTGTCAAGTCAAGCCCCTTGTTAACAGCAATTCACTCTGGTTTCAAGGTAACTCCTGGAGAATCAGAGGCAATGCCTGGTTTGTATATCCCAGTTGTTTCTGAGCTCTGGCCCAGACTCAGTGGCTCAGAAGTTTCTTCCCAGCCCCAGCTCACCACTCCACTGAAAGCACAGAGCAGCACACATTGGTTAATAGAGAATTAGCAGCTACTTAGGGGTTGCAACTACTAAAAAGTAAGCTTTTTCTTATGCTTTTAAGAAATGTGGGAGAAAAAAAAATACTATAAAAACACAGAGTAAGGAGACCAGCAACAGTCTCAGTTTACTGAAGAAAAAAATGAAAGAAAGAAAAAAGAAAAAAAAAGCTGTTAGTATCTCAAAGGGAAGAAACTGGCACTGACAGCTTTATACAAGACAGCTGATTTTAGGATACAGTGTGTAACAAGTGCCTTTCTTTCCAAAGATGCTTTCATCTCAAAGTTGTCTGTTTTACTTGTCAGTTAAGACAGTGGTTGCAGTGTTAATATAATATTTTCATTGACTAGTCATGTGCAGCCCACAAAACCTGCTAATTTGGTTCCTCAGAAGCTCAGCCTTTATATTTTTCTAGCCAGGAGTAATGTTATATTAGAAGAGAGTGTTTTCTCACCAGCTCCACTTCCTCTATCCTTCCCCCAGACACCACACACATACTCCCTTCTTTGGACAACTCTCAAGAGAAAGTACAGACAGTCTGGAGAACAAATCTTCCTTCATGCAGATTACATTCTCCTATAAACACCTCAGCGACTGGTATATAACCTCCAGCAAGAATGCTGCCTAATCTCTGGCAACAAAATAAACACATCTAAGCCAGAAGCTCTGATAAGGGGATTCTCAAGCATCTGCAATCTTGGGTGCTGTAAATGGAAGAATGACTGTTTCCAATATTTTTGAAAACATCATGTACCTGAAGAAAGAAATTTTCTTTAATAATACTGAAATTGTTGGTCTCTCCTTCCTCTATTATAGTTATAGAGAAAAGTTTAAAGTAAATCCTCTGTGAAGATTCCTATACATATCCCTGAACTTTTCTGAAAAGCCACTCCTAATACTGTTCCTGTCCACAGGACCGTGAAACCTCTAAAGCATTAACTTTTAGAAATATTTTGATACTAAAACGTGTAGGGACTTAGCAACAAGGGGAGCCAGGGAAGCTGCTCTCTGAAGCTTCCTCAGATATTCTCAAGAACATTACTTGAATAGGATAGATGCCACTAAAGAAAAACATGATTTATAACCGCACCTTACGAAGAGGTGTTAGGTTGAAGAGCTCACTCTCCATTTGCTAAAGTACTGGTTAATACCAATACATTCCTTCATGTCATTGCCATTAACATGTATCATAAGGTCTGGAATATTTTTTGCCTCTTACATTTTCTCTGACTGAGTCATTAGTATGCCTGAAGATGGCTTTGTTAACAGAAAGGATTTTTGGTGTGTTTTTTCTGAAAGTTAAAGCTAGCTCATTAGCAAGTACAGTACTGAATAGCAAACATGGAAGAGATTCTTTTCAAAACCACCTATGAGAGGATACACAGGTGAAGAGAGCATGACTTTCTTTTCATTAAAGTCTCTCACACTGCAGAGCAATAGGGTCCTCCTCATTAAGAGGCCATCAGTGGTGATAAATATTTGAAGATCTCCCCAGTCATTTTCAGTTATTTTGAAAAAGTACCTTCAAGAGTTGCTTCAAGAGAGCTAAAAAGCTGCACTCTCAGGAATTAACACCACTCAAGTTAATTCAGGGTAGCAGAATCGTGAGTCTAATGTTTGAAAAGTAGCTGAAAATTTTCTTTATCACATTTTCATTCAGGCAAGCATAGCCTGCATTCTGTTTTTCTTCTTGTCCTTTAGGAGCTTCACACTCGTCTTTCCCTATTAAGAACAAGCAGGGTCCCCCAGAATCCAGAGTGAGCATGGTGCATAAACTGTGCTGATAAAAAATTTCTTGATTTAGTTCAAATTATTTGTTTAATCAGTCAACTGCGTTAAGAATATAAGTAGTTATGAACAACCTTATAGTCCAAAGGGACTATGACTTTTACCCTTAATAATATATTTTTTTAATGTCCAAGTTTTACTTCTGAAATTTCCAAGTCAGGGCATTAGAAACCCAGAATGAAGGGCAGATGAGACAGCTTTAATCAACAGCTTTAACCACTCCAGATCATGGAGCAGTGCTTGGTTTAACTTCTTGGTAATTTGTAATTAACTGTGGTCTTTGTGGCCAAAATTGCCAATCGCCGATAATTTGTCCTTGGCCTGCTCCCCTACCTTGAATATCGATGGCTGAAAATACTGTCCCTCTTGGCTCCATGATTCCAGCTCCCCTTGCCCCTTCCCAGTAAACCCCTATGACAAGTTTTGGGAGCAGGTCTCCAGAATGCCACTCTTTAGTTCTCCTTCACAGTGCTGCGTGAAGGAGATTCTCTTCCAGCTGTCCCTGGAGCCATCCAGACTTCCTCTTTTTTTTTTTTTTTTTTTTTGGGGGGGGGGAGGGTGCGGAAGTAAGGAAACAAGTTCATTGTGACCTTTGGTATCCTGAATCATACCATAGATTTGCTATGAATGCTTAAAATGTAGCAAGAATGGTCTCTGCCTTGTTCCTTAACACCTCCTGGAATGTCTTTGATACCTTTGTAAAAGTTGGCATGTCATTTTATACCCAGTTGTAGCTGTTTCCTGAAAACACAACCTAAGAGGGTCCTGTGGCTCGCAGGAGCTGTGTCATTGCCTCTAGTCTATTGGTACGGGATATCAGTGTAGTCATACGCCTCTGTGACTTCTTTAGGGATAGAAAAAATTGCTGTGTAAGATAGCTACATTTGTTCATGATGTGCCATTTAAAACCTGTGCTTTAGTCTTTCTGTCTTTACAAAGAACTATTTGTTAGGTTTCTTTTTTTTCAGTGCACTGCATGGATGGCATTTTTTTATTCATTTCTAAGAGCTCGCTTCAAAGCTTGTTTTAATCTGCTTCTTTCCATCTGTGCTCAGTCTATAGCCCTTGGATCCTTTTAGAAAATTGATTTTGGAGGATGGAAAACTAGTTTTCATACAATATTTCAGTAAGACTTTGGAATAACTGTGGTGTGTAATTTCTGAAGAGTTTCAAGCACTGCTTGCTCTCCCCAACAACTACAAAATACAAAGGAAATGATTTGCATATAAAGAATTTGATCATACAAGCATCATACTTCTAATGAAGCATAAATCAGCTAGAAAGAGCTTACTTAGTTTTTCATAAAAGAAACAGTCCTAGTTATTTTCCTATGTAATTAACACTGTTTGCTGTTTTAAGTGGAGGGATCAGAGTTGTCCAAAGCAGTTAAGATTATAGCCACATCAGCACTTTTTCTGTTTGCTTTACTTTTATTCATTCTGGCATCATGGCTAATTTCTAATCAGGTAAATGTGTTTGAAATTATGATTCAGGGAAGATGATACACTTATCCAAGCAGCATGTTAAGTGCATAAACCTAGTTTAATGAAAAAGGTATTGCACACTGCAACATTTTTCTAGTGGTTATAATTATCTCTGCAGCAAACAAGTGAAGAGTATATATCAGGATGTGTATTTGGATGACGACAGGCAGATTGGGATTGCTAAGAAGCAAGGCTGTTACCAGCAAGCTACTTATTCTTGCACATCAGAGGCCTGCGGTAACAGTAGAAGTTGCCTTCTGGTAGCTTCTAACTCTCTTTAAAATGTCTCCTGCTTTAAGCAGAGGACCCACTTTGGCAGAATTGACATCGTCCCATTGCTGTCTCATTTGCAAACATAATCTTTTCTGATACAGCCCCAAGAGGCATGAGCAAAGCAATGTACAAATCCAGAGCGCACTGAAGTCACTGGAAGTATATGATTGCCAGAAACTACCACAGACTTCAGAGCATCTTGGAGCAAGCCCATAACGGGCACAGAACTTCCTGGCAAATAGCTTTGCTTATTGGATAGCAAAACTGATCAAACAACAACTAAACACAACCAGCTACCTGTACCTCTCTGCACAAATGGCTTTAGAGACCTACACCAATAAGCAGGAAAATGGAAGGTGAAGGTCATTCCTTTTTATCTCATATGGCTCAGCTCAATAGTAATTAGCTTCTGCCTCTGCTTCTGTGGGCCTCCTGCACTCCACAGCTGCTGCAGCCAAACCTTATTCCATAGAAAAAAATTAGACAATTATCTCAGGGAATTTATTTCCCAGCAAGAGTATTCACATCTCACTTCTCTCCAGTACTTCATCACCAAGACACACAGCTGTTGAAGGACTATCCAGATCTCAGTCCAATCTACTGTCATGTTCAATAGCTCATCACTGCAAGAGTTTCATAAATGCACATTTTCCAGATATATCCTCAGTCTGTGTTTCCTCTGGTAATCCCTGCCTGGAATCACAAATTTAAAAATGTATCTATAAGAATCCCCTAGTTATTTAGAATAATTAGCGAAAAGACATTTCTTGTTAGAGGAGAAGTTGTCCTTCGGACTCTGAAGATAGCTGTTTGTCTGCAATCTTCCACTACAGTCTTCCAGTACAGCTGTCTCAGAAAGCAAGCAATGCCTGGGCAGCGGGTGGTGGAGGAACGAAATGCTTTGGCAAGCTTCGCTGCCCCTGATTCATACTGTCATGCTTGGAACATCATGAATTTGCCATCCAGGATAGGCACCATTAGCGCAAAGCGTGCCTTTTTTAAGGGAGTGAACAGTGATGAAATGAAAACCTGATGATCTGCTCCATTTTCCATCTGTATTTCCTTCTAGAAATCTTGAACTTATGTGTTCTTCAGCTTCCTCATTTGAAGAATCTCATCTTTCAACAGCCATTTCCATCCAGAATTACTAGTGTTTCATGTACCATCTAGGGTGCTTTGCCTAATGTTTTCAAAACCAGCTGCAAAGTATAAATCTCTGGCACCTCATATTTTTAAATTACTGTATCTGCTTCCCTACCAGTTGTACAAAGTGTTTGAAAAAAACAGCATTTTCTCTACGGTAGAAAAACATTTTAGTCTCTGCTGAAATCCTCCAGGTTTGTTGATGTTCTGCTCAGCCTTACTGTCTTTTACTATCCTGTGTGATACTTGGATGAATGCCAGGCACATATAAATTGCTCCCACTCATACTCTTTCTGGCGGTTTTATGTGCCTTTCACTACTTTCTAGCAGATATTTGAGGCGGCAATTTATTCCCATCACGTTTTTTCTGCTTACTTTCTTTTCCCTTTTTAAAACCTATTACCTCTTCTTGCCTAGAGGTTTACTTAGTGTTTTAGGATCCCTGTGGATGGGTCTGAGACTCTAATGACAAAATTGTGGCTTTTTCTTTATGCTTATAGCAGGGAGTGGGAGGCCACAAGGCAGACTCTCACTGCCCAGTTTCAGAGCCTCTTGCCATCCAGGAAGGACAGGCATCTTTCCTTGAGGAATGTTTGCCTGCTTGCCGTGCTGATGGCATGAATTTGAATTCCCCAAATCATAGCTGTAAGCGCCTGTCTTCCTCCCCAGGACATCTGGCTCAGTATGTTGGAGTCAGAGCAGAGAGGTTTCCCATGCCAGATAAAAGGGATGGTACACATTACTTCTTGACTGCAAAACGCAAGAAACCAGAGACTGAAATCATGTTGCTCCTAGAAACATTTGGTTCTTGATTTTCCTCTGAGTACCACAAATGTACTCCAAGCTTGGTCTAGGTTTTGGACATCTCCATAACCTAGTCTCTCTTAGGTATGCTGATTTTTCATTACATTTTTTCCTACAGAGTAGAAGAGCAGAGAAAGCAAAAAAGAGGAATTAAATAATGTAAAGAGTATCTGTCTAAAGGCAGAAGAAAAAGAGCATTATGGATCCAGTCCGAACCTTCCTCTGCAGGTCCCCAGCTTTAAAATAAGCTTTAATCCATCTTAGAAGAGTTTCTGACTTGTTGTAAATCATGTAATTCAAATGGCAATCCTAGTGAACGCTGTGTCATTGGAGCAGAGACAGAATGAAACTAAATCATGTCCTACTCCCTCCCCTTGCCACAGAATGCAGCTGTTATGCACTTGCATCAGCAAAAATATCCGTGGGGCATTTTGTGGCCTGAGTTGGTAATTGGACCCAAATGTAACAAAGAGAGCATCAGTCAGTCCTAGTTTACTCTGGATTAGATCACTGCAAGTGGGGTGGATGTTTACTATAGCATATTGGTATTATTAAGGCATATAAGCATGTTAGTAGTTTATAATGTTTTAAAAATATATGGAGACAATAATGACAACAGCAACAAAAACACAGAAGCTCAGTTCTGGGACTGAGTTCCCTATCCAAGTTCATCTCTTTAAAAGCCCACCTGTCATGCATTCATCCAGGTATAAAACAACTGTCAAAGCACATCCCAGAGATGAGAATTAACAGGCCTCTCCTCATCCAACACTGACCAGTTGCATTAAATTTCTAATGCTGTGGAACTGTGGATCTCTGGTGTCTTCCCGGAGGTTATTGTCATGCTAATTAAGAAAAGTGTCATTTTAATATCACATTTGTATCACGTGGCTTGTTGCAATTTTCTCACACGCTGACACTAAACAAACCTTCCCTATGCCCTCGTAGGTTACACAGATGGACCAGAAACTGAACCTCATTACAGATATGCTGCATCATCTGGTTTCCAGTCAGCAGGGGGATCAAGGGAACAACAGATCATCTCAGAGAGGCAACAACGTTAATTCAGATCTCTTTCTCCCTAATAACACCCTACCGACCTATGAGCAACTGACAGTACCAAGAAGAAACGAAGATGATATATCCTGATATGGTATAAGTCTGGGCTCTTCCCACCTTTCTCCTTTAAATGGGACTGAATGCTGAGAATCTGGAAGGAATTAAGTTTATCCGCCATCCAACAAAGCACGTGACTGCTGTGTATATACACCACTAGTCTCAAACACACTCTTCTAAAAGCCGCTCATAGTAGCCTAAGGATTGCCAGGCTGTGTTCTACCAGGCAAAACTTACAGAAACCTCCACATTTATTTTGTTCATCAACAAAAATGATCACAACTCATTATTGCTCCTGAAGACCAAAACAATGTAAAGAGAGGAAAAATTGCAAGGATTTAGGGATCCTTTAATAATAATAATAGTAATAATAATATTCTAATAATACTTGAACTTAGATGGAAAATGTGCATTTTGTTTATGAATCTGCAGATAGCAATATATTTCTACTACTAATGTTTTTAAAACAAAGTAGGATAACTTATGTTGTTTTTATTGTATAAACATACCACTAACATTCTAGAGAATGACAAACCACATGCTGAATGATTTTCTTTTGCTGTTTTATTTTAACATTGCTATATAAACATTATCAGATAATGACCAGATTTTTTTAATCTGTTTTTCTTCAGGGAGGAACTAATCCTTAATCTGGAACAATACTATTTATAGTGGAAAGTACTATAGATTTTTTAAGATATCAGTTTTTCATGGGGAGACTATAAAGTATTATATAGAAAAAACGATTCTGCTTTCTAGGAAATTGTTGCCAAAGAATTTATATATAAATAGAAAACAGAGTGGTCTGAATGCACTTGTCCTGAAATAGCTTTTTAAAAAGAAGGCCCACTTCTTCTTAAATCTACTCTTTTTTTAGCTTACACTATCCAAAAATAGTACAGCAGTCTGAAGTGACTGGACTTGCAGGTCAAGTGCTTTAGCTGGCCACTTACTGAGCATCCATAATTCTTGCAGGACTTGAGGCCCCAGTTCAGGAAAGCATCTCTCATCCAGACAGCATACATGACAATTTGAATAGTTTCCTGAATAATAGCTTAAGAAAATTGATTCCCTTCCAGAGTCATTTGGTATTTAAAAGTGCTAGCTCTAATGCAGAGGACACAGGGCCTCACCTACAAACCACGTTACCCCATGTTATAGTTGCAGTAAGAACAGCAGAGTTTGGCTTGGTGTGATTTTGCACATGCACAACCTGAACAGGATTGGAGATTTGATTACTAAGGCTGAAATTCAACCCTCACAGATAGCCAGCACCTGCACCATACCCACCCTTCTTTGAAAGCAGAACATTTTTAAGGTTGACAGTGTCAGAAAACTGAGGATGACAGCACAGCTAATTAGTCCAGCGTGGTGATGGTAGCCCATACTGCTGGCAAAGGAAGGGGGAGACATGGACAGGTTAATCAGGTCTTGCACTCTGAGCATCATACACATCTAGGGCACCTCACTGCAGAGACTGTACCGACAGTAGTCCCCTCCCAGCTGGGGACACCAGGTGCCAGCAAGAGCTCTCTAAGCCTCACCATGCAGGTGGAAAGGAAAGGAGCTGCAATGAAAGCCTGCAGCGAGGAACCAGGGCTCCATGCTGAACAAATCTCTGCGGCAAGGCACAGCTCATCAGAGCTTTGCGCTGTCCCAGCCTGCCTCGCAGGCAGGCGCAGCCAGATCTCCTGCCCCACCCCAGGGATGTCTCAGCTGCTGCAACTTTAGCAAAGTGAGAAGTCTGTAAGTTGTGTTTCAATCTAGCAATGTATGTAAAAATGTAAGATTTCAGTGTTTGTTTGAAAGCAAGCAGACTTAAAAAACAACAACAAACTATTGGAAAACTGATGTCCTAAAGCATCATAATTTTACACAGCAGTTCCCATTATAAACCTTTGTTATATACAAGCAGTCCGAATTGAGATTTCAGGGAACCATCTCATAGTACTGCTTATATGCTGGACTTTGTTTTAAACATTTCATCTCTTTCACTTGGACTGCAGAGAAAAGTATACTGTATTTAATTAACTTCAAGTTATAATTATCTGGTCTTGCTGCTGTACAATAGAAAAATGTTAAGGGTATAGACATTTACAGACATAAACAGGAATTGTACCTGGGCATTATGTTTTATAGAAAATCAAAATTGTTGTGATGATTTTGAATATTTTTTCAATGAAATTCACTGTGTAATTTCAGCTTATCAATCAGCCTATTAATTTCCTAATAAAATACAGGACAAGAGTACCCTGTCTTCTGTTTTTTCTAAAATCCAGAAATTTGATACATGTAGGAAAGTTGCTGGCTTTTCTTTTTTTCTCTTAGTACAGTGTATGGAAGTCTCAGTTGCAGCACAGGACTGGAAACTTCTGCTGATTTTTTACTAGAGAAATAAAAAAAAAGCAGGACTTAATCAGCTGGGGTGGCCCTAGGGAAAAAAGATGTATCTTTTAGCATTTGCTTAAAGCATCCAGGTCTATGCCTTTCTAGAAGCATTGTGATAACCAGCAAATACATCCATTCCGATCTGTTTGTTCTCAAGATCATATCTACATTTTCTGTTTGTCATTTGATCTGAGTGATAACAGTATTTCACAGTAAACATCTCGTGTAAGAGATAATTCCCTTGTGTTGGCATGTCAGTTTGTCTCTATCCTTTTGAACATCTCTATCACCAGTATCCTCAGAATAATCAGGTTTTAAAGTCCTCCTGATAGCAGGTTGCTATGAGGCCTGATTCCACATCTGGGTCCAGCTGATCCTTTCAGAAAGAGCTCCAGCTCTGAAACCTGTGACTTCAAATCCCATAATCCACCTTGCCCTTAGAGAAGATCCATTCTCTAGGCTGTCTTAAACTGAGCCATCAGAATTCATCACGCAGCTGCCCAGAGGTAGCCATCCCCAGCTGCTCACCAGAGACAGGTCTTACCTCTCTGATCTGAGGAACAGACTAGATTTGTCTCATCTGCTGGGGCTTCGTACCTGGAAGACTTCTCCTGAAAGTAAGTACTTCAACGTCTTTCTTCCACTGCTATCTATCCTTTGTTGTGGAATAAGGGTAGCAGGAAGATGAGCTGAGCAGCTCGATGCCTTCACTGTCTGAAGTAGCTGTCAAGCAGTATCTTGCTGTTGAAACCTCATTTGCTGGTGTCTGCTGTTCACATAAATTGTTCAGAGCATTTTTTTAAAGTGGGTTGGAAATGTTTGCAAATTGTGTGAAGAAGGCCAAAGGAAACTGTAAGGTAGGCAAAGCCTTGACTTTATGATTCTCTACCCTGTTTTTGTAATCTCTGTTAAAACAAAGAATTGCCTGAGGCTGCAGAAAGAGTCTCCCTCTGTACAGCTCAATAGCAGTTTGGATTACAAGATTGGTGTAACCCCAATCCCTACCTAAAAAGTAAATCTCAGCCCCAAAAAAATCTGCCTAAAGCCTGTCAGCTGGCTTCGCTTCCCCAGCCTGCCAGGCTGCGGTGGGTCAGGCTGCTGCAGCAGACCAGAGGGTAGGAAGCCAGGGAAGAAAAGAGGAGAAGGTGGGACTGCCCAGCTGAAGCTGATGGTGGAAACACACCAGTGGTCCCCAGCAGACGCAGATGACTGTGCAAGTTTGCCAAAAATAAGATTAATGGGAGGAAAGATGGGGGCTTGTGCAGGGAGGAGGTTTAGAGAGAAACAAAAGCATGGGCTCCTGGTCTGAGCTGCATTGGGCTTGAAGAGAGAGAAGTGCTGTGCCTGGCATTAGCATTAATCCATGGTGTGACCTCTGGGCAAGTCCCTTCACCTGTTGGGCCACATTTGTTTCCCCATCTCTTCCGCTCAGCCCACTTGTCTGTTCAGACCACAAATTCCTCGGGACAGGGACTGCCTCTTCCTGTATGTCTGCTCCTTGCCTAGCACAAAGGGACTTTAGTGACCACAGTTATATAAATGTAATATATATGAAAAGCCATTATTATTCTGAGCCTATGCAGTTTCAGAGCTGGAAGCACTTGCTGCCACACTGACAACTATCAGGTATTGCTTTTCAGATTCCCTTTCACAAAGTATCTTACAAAAGAAGAGAAGTCTGGACGTTTCACTCTTCTATTTTAAAGTAGGTTTGTTTCAAATAATGTAATGGGCCAGCATTATGCTCTAATGCTACAGAAATAATTTGATGTCAGCAGACAAAATGGCCATTCTACTGCAGCAAGTTAGCAGCAGTTGTGGCTAGCAGACACCTCTGTGCTGATTTATCATCAGTTCTGAGGAAGGTGGAAATATTCCAGGGCTTCCCCCACCCACTGAGCTAGAAAGGTTTGGGCAAGAAACAAATTGCTCCTTGAATTATAAAAAAAAAAAAAGAAAAAAATACAGAAAGATTTTCTTTTCTGTGAGTTTAAAAGAGAAAAGGTAAAAACAGTTTTAAGCTAATCCTCACATTCCCTGCTGAGATGGGTATTACTGTTCTCGTTTCACTGATGGGGATGGTGGTTTGGGAAGAGGAGGGGCAGGGAAGAAGAAAAGGAAAAAGATTAAAGGTCTGATGCAACTCCCATTTACGTCCCACTCCTGCACCAATCTACTTATGTGCTTCATTTACAAGCAGGAGTTGGGCTGTTGCCTTCGGTGGGACTGCTCAGTCCATGCAGATTGATGTAAGCCTTTGCAAGTTCAAAATCTGTTAAAGGCGGCTTTCCGTAGGTTTAGTGGAAACTGGAATTGGTTGTATCTGCAGTATTGCTTTCCTTGTGGTCACAAAGACATCTGAATTGACAAGTTTGTTTCGTGTTTCTGTTTTCAAAGCATTGGCTTATACTACTCTCATGTTTCTCTCGTGTTTTCAAACCATGACAATATTAGAGGTATTTCTTTCTACTTTGCTGATAAGAAATTTCCTTACCTACCACTTGTGAACACGCATAATAAAACGATTTTACACAAAAGGAAATACATTTTTAAATGCCCTGAAATTTCATTTTAAATAACTTGTATAACAGTTTGGCTCTTGGGCTCCCTAGCCAGTGGCAGCTATGATGAGGAAACATGAAGGGAAGCAATATTGAAACTAATAGAAAGAAATAGTTGGTACCCAAGTGTGTGTGGGACCCGTCACTACAGGATTGCCCTGGTGCTCAGCAATACTTAGCCAAGTTCCAGCAAGGATTGAGTCCTGTGAGCAAGAAGTTGCTGAGTACAAATAGAAACTAACAAGTATTTCTGTGAACACTGGCTTTTTTGTGTCTTGTCTGTGGGATGACTTTGATGTCTAAGAAGTGCAAATTTCAGCTGAAACTTTCTTTTGCGGTTGCGATGTTTAGCGGGTCTGTTTCCTGTGTCATTCCCCTGGTGCCTGATGAGATGTGAATTCACGCTCAGCCTTTCCATGGCCAGGACGTTTAGAACAGGCAGTGGCGGGGCCCCCTCTCTTCTGCCTCAATGCCTATTTTCACAAAACTTACAAGAACTTAATTATTTTGCAGACCTCTACCCTTCTGTCAAGTTTAGTTGAACTAGGCCGACAGGTTCAAAAGTTATTCGGGGGAGGCAAAACAAACACAGTGTGAGTGCATTAACCTTGTTTCCACGGGAACTGGGCTAAAAGTTCCCCCCTCCCTAAAGCAGAGATTCCGAACAGATACAACCCCCAGCCCTGGGGCACGAGAGCATCTCTGACTCCTGGGGTTAGGAGGAGACCTGCAGAAGACTCGTTCCCAGGAGCCACCACCTCTGGAAGGCTTTGTGCACCTTGCCTTCGGGGCAGCTACAGAAAGATGCTGGAAAACAGTGATATTTTTACAAGACAGCACGGCAAGTCTCACATTGCTCCGAACGACAGCGACCTAAAAGCTAATATGACAAAATGGTTGGCACCACAACAAAGAAAATGCAGGTGCCGAATAGGCGTATTATTAAACATGTCCATGCACATTATTGTAATGCAGCGTGTTGTCCGGTGAAAAGATGCCTACATGGCTGGCGAGGGAGCACTGCCAGGGAAGGGCTGGCCCCAGAGAAACAGCATTGTCCAAATCAGGCAGAAAGTTCACATAACTCCCACATTGGCTGGCAACTGCTGCCTACAGGGAACAGCTTACCAGCCCGACGTGAGGCATTATGCTCTCTGCCCGTGGATTTGCACCTAAGAAGAACCGATGCATAAAGCCGATCTCAAAATCATCTTGGAGCTCCGTTTTCTTCAAAACTAGCATTGCTCTGGCGAACTGCCCAGGGATTTAGACTCAGCTAATCCAGGCTTGGCTCTCCATGGCAGACACCCGTGGAACAAAGAAAAGAAAGCTTCCACGACCCTGTCAAGTTTCTGGTAAATCACTCGGCCAGGTGCAGAAAGTGGGATAGGCGGTCGCCAGTGAGATTTCTTGGATCAGAGAGAGGCAAATCCCCAGAGGGGGGGAAAAGAAAAAGCTTTGGAGGTTTTCTTGCCATAATTTACCAAGTATATGTGTAGCGCTCCGAGCATGCAGTGCCTGTGCATTTCACACAACCCTTAAAGCACACTGAAATGCTGAAATGCATTGCTGCTGCTCTCCGTGCTCCGTAGTTCACCCTGCTAATGTGTGTTCCCTGCCAGAGCCAGCAAGGGCTTCTGCTGTGTGCTGATTTTTTGGTTTGTCACTGGACAGTTTTTGATCATTTTTGTTAATTGCAATGAAGAAAATATTATTGTTGATGTTATTCTTTTTAATAACTCATTCTTTTTATTCTAGTCCATTTAAGTAGGGGATTACTTGGAGACATATCAGCTCCTTCGTGTGATTTTTTTTATTTAGAAATTTAGACACTGGCAGTCTTGTAGGAAAAAATATAAAGCAAAAGAGCAAAACAAATCCAACTTTCAGTCATGCTGTGTGTTATAGCCTTAAGAGTATATTGATCGTTAATTCATAAAGATGAATGCATTAGATAGAGTTGTTACAAGCACTACCAGTGCTGTAAGAACTAGAAACATGTATGAAATATTAGGATTACATGCAGTTTGTGAGATGCTATCATCTATAACTGCCATTGAAACATTGCGTAATAATTTGTTAGACCTAACGATTGCCTAACCAGGTTATTACCTGAGCTATCTGTAACCTAAATATAAAATGTGATTCATATTTTACTCCTTTTCCATCTTTGGCCCTTATTCTGCATGTAAATTTTCTGCTTTGCGTCCATGCTTTCTACTTGATTTCCCTAGAGATTTCCATCTAAATTGATCCAAACATTTCCTCTCCTTCATGTTCATCTGATGTGGGTCTGATGGGCAGAGAAGGATGCGCACAGGTGAGAGCCACTGGCCTGAGGACTGATCCCACAGCACGAGGGTTTTTTTGCAAGCCATAATACCATTTTGAATCATAGTTCATCTTTTAAAATCCAAATGACAGAACATGCGCTTAACCTGACCTTCTCTGCAAGTGCTGCATACTGGAAATTAAATGCCAAAGGCTGGCTACCTGCTGCAGGACCCAATGGCTGCTCCCTGCACCGAGACCCCTGGGCACTGCTGCGGCCATAGGGCAGCTTGGTGGCTTCGTATGCAAGTTGGAGGCTGCCATGGGGCAGAAGGCCCAAGCAGGAGAGCAGAAAGGTGAGCCCCCAGGCAGGGGCTGGCCCGGAGTGCAGGTCTGTCACTGAGCAAAAGTACTGCCCCAGGCATACACGGTTCATTCACGCTTCTTGCAACTTTTTTTACTACTTTTTTACTAACCAACTTTTACTACCCTCTCTTCATCTTCTTGCACTGAAGCCCTAAGGCTTAATACACCCTTAATGTACTCTGACATGTCCCGAAACTTAATTTCCATCTGATTCTCCCAGATCCCAACCCGTCTGGAAGTCAGCGAGCCTTTCTTCGGCAGCAGGCTCACGCGATGTTTTCTTATGCCCACACCTACTTCTGCCTCACCTAACAGACGTCTTAGTCACTGCTGCTTGGCATCGCGCAAGCTGTGATTAATATTTCCTTCCTACACCAGTCATGCAGGCTGCGATTTTCATTTTGGCTTTTTGTTTTCCTCCTTCCCCCCTTCCCACTCCCGACAGAGGCGGAGAACAATTCCTGGAAAGGAAGACTTCTTTCCCCCGCATTGCACAAACATTCGTGCGCAACTTCGGGGAGGAGAGAGGGGACTTTTGAGAGCATATGGTTAGAAGCGTTTGGGGGTTTTCAGATGGTGAATGACCGATGAGGTCTCAAAGGGGTTTTATTTATAAATGATAGACTCCTGAGAGAGAAATAATTGCTGCTCTCCCAGGCGTAAAAAAGCAATTCACCTGACATAAAACCCAGGGATAAAATTAGCTTAATGAAAGTGAGATATGGCAACTGTATTAAGCTTTTTATTTTCTTTTTTCCTGAACGGTGAATCATTTTAATTTTGTTTTCCCGTCCTTTCTTGGAAAGAGAAAAAAAAAAAAAAAGAAAAAGCAAAGTGCCTTGGGTCTGAAAGAACAGATGGTGCCCTGCTCAGCCCTCCGACCAACTCTGCAGCGTGCATTCCTTTACTCTGTCCTCTCAGATAACTGAGTTATACAGCACACGACCATCTGGTGTATGACACATCTTGTGTCCCCCAAACAATGCCCCGGCAAACCTCTTCAGGGGAGAGGTTAGTTTCTAGGGTAACAGCAGCATGTGCAGCTCCGCGCCTTATTGAGATTCAGGCCTCCTCACTTGTCCCTATTCTTCTCCTTCCTATTGTTGTCACTTGAGCTTTTGCTGCTTGGTTACTCAGAGACTGACAATATCCATGAGTATTTTGTCCCCAGCCCAGAAACTATTGTCTCCAAATTTTGTTTCATTATTTATGTTTTCAATGTCCAATGGTTGGCTGAAGCATCTGCTGTAGAGTGATAAGGCAAGTGCCTATTTAGGAGGATTGGGCTGCTGCCTGACAACAATGCTTTGAATTATTTAGGTTGTGGTTGGACAAGCCTTTGCAAAAGCCAGGATATCCATGAAGCGCTGAGGTGACTTTATTTATTTGTCTACTTCATTTTTTTTAGGTACTTGCATCTTTTAAGCCAGCTGAAAAAGCTTAAAGCCTTCATAGATAAAATAATTTCTTGAAGAAGTAGGTCTGCTCATTGACTGCAAGTCTCTGGATTTTTCCTTGCTAGGAACTATAAAAAAAGAAAAAAGAAAACCACTGGCTTTGCTTTGCTTTCCTTTCAGACTTCTAGGGGGGTTCTACTGAAGGGATTTTGTTTTTTGAGTGCTGATATTCTCTGCTTATTTAAGGAGCCAAAGTCTGGGTTGTAACCATGATCAAGCATAGGAATTATGCATAGTACCCTGAAATTCAGCTCTAGCACTGTAATTCAGAAAGTTTCATCAGCAAACAGAAGTAGCAAATAGATGTCTTCTCCACCAATGAAAGATGCATGTCACTCAGAACCCTTTACTCTGTCACAGAACAGTCGGACTAGCAGTGCTAGGTAGTTGTAATTGCCACAAATTGCCAAAATCCCACAAAATTCTTCATGTATCTGCATGGAGTAGACTGCTCATTCAAAGAAACTGAAAATACTTGTTTAAAAACCTGTAAGATGAAGCATGAGGTTTTAAAAAGTATTAAAACACGCAATTAAGGCAATGTCAGTGACCTCTAAGCACAGATATGCTGAACATCAAGCCCAAGTGCTTTCGTCAGCCAAGGTATGAGTAAGTTCTAAAAGATATTGCATCCTATCTCTCAGGTGAAGGTCAAATATTAGAAAGCCATTAATAACAGTTAAGAGGGCTTTTGTGTATATGTATCAAATACTAACAGCATCTATATCCTTCAAAACATCATGGTAAGTTTGTAATAATGTCAAATCTGATTCAATATTTTCAGTCATTCATAGCAGACTGGAGATTATACTTTTGAAGTGACACTTGTAAAATGAATATATGACCTAAAGACAATGTTTTGAAAGATTTGCCTAACACATTTCAGATCTACCACTGGGATAAGCAGAAATAGGGTGTGTGGTTTTCTCAACAGGAATCCACTCCTGACACCTTGTTTGGTAGACCTCTGAGCTGGTGGCAGAAAATCACAATGAGAGGTAACCCTGAGCAGCACTGCCAAAGGAGGGGATTTTGGTCAGAGCATAACAGAGGGGAAAAAAAAAATCTACCTAGTTTGGAAGTCTGCACGTTCTCTGGTGAATATAAAGGCAATATCTAAAGGGAATTTCACTTCTCTTTAAGCAAAAGCTATAGCTCCAGAGAAGAGGAGGTCTTGCAGGGAAAGGTACTGCTTTGCAAGGTCTGGGTAGTCCTGGAGTGTATAATGATGGGCTGTCAGGATCGCGAAACCCAGAGGATTGTGTATGTCACACAAGGTGCTTTTCCCGTATTAATTTCTAGGATCTTTTTACAGGGAAGGTGAAGTAAAGTGAAGTAATGTTTCCTATGAAAAACTGACTAATTCTTCCTCTCTCCCCACTCTCCACTCAAAGGGGGCTGGGTAGTAAACCCCACCAGATGTAGTTTTTGCCACAAGCTGTCTTCCTGTCCTGAGGACCGCAGATCTGACTAGCAAGCTGCAGCCCTGAGCTCCCTCTGCATTTCTTCAGTATGTGAAAACAACTGAAAGTGAACCTGAGCTGGCAGTCCTTCCTGAAAAAGGTGTTCCTGGTCTGAGAAGAGGAGAGGTATTTCTTTAGGAATTGTGGAAGCAGGGTGCAGTACCAAGACTTCATCTGGAATGCTGTGTAGTGGTCTGGTTACTTGAGCTGGAGCAATCTGTTTCTGAAAGCAGAATGGAGCCAAAGGAAGGTAACCAGAGCAGTCAGGTGACTTGAGAGCCTGTATTAGGAGTTTCTCTGTCTAGCCTGGCAAAGCAAAAGGTTAAGGTTGCTCTCCGTAAGAACATACAGGAAGAAGTGCTATTTCACCTGCAGGACAATGCTACCACAAGACAAATATGTACATCACCCATGAATATATTCACAAAGGTTTCTAACCATCAGAGAAGAGGCATTGTGCAACATCACCCTAGTGTAAATGCTGGGGGCCAAAATGCCGTGCCAGCTGTAAGATGTCACTTCTTTAATCTGTGATTGCCTGCAAAGGCAGGGAATTTTTCTGCTTGACTCAAGACATCCTGCAGCTCCTGGTTGCATGGGTTTTAAGGGCCGAAGAGCCCATTAGACTGGCTGGCTTGAACTTCTGTATGACGCAGGCCGTAGATCTCACCCAGTAACTCTCCCCTGAGCCAAGCAATTTGTCTGACTTAGGCATTATCTTACAAAAAGTCATTCAGTCTTGGCATGAAGACACCAGGATCCACTCCTTTCCCTGAAGTTTGTTATAGCCTTAATTCCTCCGCTATTAAAATGGCAAACTTTTCTTTTTTGGGTTCACCCAAACTTGTTCACCAGTATCTTTGATTCTTATTAGGTTTTCCATGGACAAATAACAAGCCTTCTACAGTAGGAAATGATCTTGCCCTAACCAAGGCTGCAATAAGCCTGGTTGTGAGAGAAGACAAGGGTAATACATGAACTGATCCAGCAAAGTTGAAGTTTTCAGTCATTCCTTCTATGCTGTTCCTTCCATTTTTAGTCATCCTCCTGATGCTGTACCTTTATATTTTAGAACCTTGTTTGAAAGTGATAAAATTACCTCAGTGCTGTGTTGCAGCAGAATCACAGATTTGCGATTTCATGCAGTTTAGTGGTAAGGTTTTGTGACCTTCAGATATTCTTCTTGTGCATTGTGTGAGCAGAGGAAAGGGATAGACAGAGAGGGAGAAACCGCGCCACCTTCAGAGAAGCCAGCTGCCCAGGGTATCTGCAGGCAGTGAACAGAGGAGCCCAGCTACCACAGTCAGTCCTCACATACAGCATCACCAAGTGTATTCAAAACTATTTTTTAAATGGCTAGGAAAGGAAAATAAAGGAAATGCAGGACAGTAAGGCACACAGTTTGGCTCCTGAATGAGAATGGCTGTCTCTACATCTCTGAAGAAAAATAAAATGGGAGCTCTGCTTTCTTTTTTTGACTGGCGTTGATTTGTAAAGTTTTGCTTTTTTGAGTTCCTGCCCTGTTTTAGTGGCTGAGGCTGGCATAAGCTTCATCATCTGAGAAAACAAGGAGTGTGGATGATGGATGGATGGAAGGAAGGAAGGAAGGAAAGAAGGAAGGAAGGAAGGAAGGAAGGGTGTGCCTGTAGCATCCAGAAGGACGGTTAACTCTTTCTCTCTCTCTCTCTCTCTATATATATATATATATATAGTTTGTCATTGTTTAAAGAAATGTGAAGCCAAACAGGCAGAAGCAGAAGTGGCACCTGCAGTATGGAAAGGAATCACAGAACTCACTTTGTTTCTGGAAGAAACATTCTGGACCATGCTATTCTTCCTTTGTCCAGACCTCTGAGACCCAGATGAAGCCAACCAGTTGTTCACAGCATCTGCTTCTGTTGAGAGCACTGCAAATAGCTTCTCAGCAAAGAGATTTCTCTTTGGAAAGGATCACTGAACAGACAGAAAGACAAATTAAATTAGGAAGCATAAAGCAGAATGCCATGAGCAGAAGGCAAAAGGATACACTGACATTGGCGTGTGAATCAGATCGCTTGCAAAGAAGACAAGTGTACTTGTTTTTTTCAGGAATGTCTGAGTATTTTTATACTTTCAGGAAAAAATGATGGCACAGTCTGTTTAGAGGCAATGGGAAGGAAAAAGCAAAACAAAACAAGTGGGGCCATGAGACATGGTGCGATTTGCATCTAAATACGTTTTAGCGATAAGAACATGTTCAGAGGAAAGCACAGTATTGCCAGTTCACGAGACTTACTTTCTGATATCTTTGTGGGAACCAAATGAATTGCAAAACATCTGCAAGGTCCAAAGTGTCAATTATGCCTTTATGTACATGGAGGAAATGTCACATGATTGAGGCAGTCATTGGACATGGTCAATTTTAAGTTTTTATCCTCTGCTTAGCCTTAAAGCCTCACTCAACAGTCCCCTTAGACAAAGGCACTGTCAGAGAGGGAGATGGATCAGTTTGGCCACTCATAGGAGTCGCTTATCAGCACAGAAAGTGTCCCCGGCCTCGGACAGCTCTGACATTTTGTTTGCATATCCTGCTTCGCTGGTGCTTCTAAATGTCTGCTTCAAGATCTGTGCATCAAGAAGTAGCCAGGCGAACAACTGAACACAAAGCCCAGACACCAGCTAGGATTTGGAAAAGTAACCACGCAAGCGAGTGGGTTTCACAACTTTCTCTCAGACCAGACCTACATTTTGTAGTCAGCTTTCTTCTCCAACTCACAAGTGACAAGCTTTTAAAAAAATGCCAGCTTCGCAGAAGCATCTTACAGGAATGTATAAAACTAAGTCATGCATCATTCAAGGATTGCAGGAGCTGCCAAACCAGAAGAATGGTTTTGAAAGGCCCATATGTGTAACTGTGAATGCCAAATATCTTCATTTTAATGGCTTGCGTGTTACAGTTTATATTGAGCACTTCGACAAGTCCCAACAATATTCCTTCCGGATTTGCAAACTTGCATTACTTCTCAAGGAAACTTTTAAATCCAGCAACATTTGTACTATACAATTTGTGCGTGTTTTACTGCAGTCAACATCTGCGGCCAAACAGCATCCCTAGTCTGTAAAACTGCACAGAAATGCCACTGGCACCATTTCCAGCTGCACTCTGGGCTGGGGTCCCATCTCCAGTTTCCACTATCTTTCATCACTCTCCAGCCAGTGCTAGCCGTGTGCCAGACTTCATGCTTGGGTCCTTCGAAGCCCATACGGATGCTATCAGGACCTGTGTGCAGCACTCTTCTGCAAGAAGGGGGCCCTGGGTGGAATTTTTGTGGCAGTTAATTATGGATGTTTCCAGAGAGAGCCATCAGAGGACGTTCCAAAATTTAGCAATTTCTCCAAAGCCCCCTCTCTAGGTTTGTGGAACAGAACTCCAGCAGCTTGAACAGCACGAGCCTCCGCACCGCCACAGCTGCAACCGGCGTCCTCTCATTCCTGCATTACACAACCCCTCATGCCAACTGCTGGCACTGGTGAGGGCTGTTGGGCTTGATATGGCCCCCTTCACATTAAGAGAGGCTTCAGCTGGGCTTGTGATTATTATTAGATGTAATTATTACAGTATTGCATCACCATGGATGCTCACGTAAAGTATGACATCTGCATATGTGTCTGGATTCACTTGGAGAGAGTGTCCCACCAGGTGCAATGCCATTGGCAAGATGCAAGCTGGGCAAGAAAATGAGCAGTAAATGGGAGAAAGGGAGAGGGACAGGGCGAAAAGTGTTTAATAACTAAAATTTTATGGCTATGTATGCTTCTGCTGCTGGACTGTGGTGTTATTGTCAGTGCTCACACTGTATAACGCAGCCAGAGTAAAATAACAGAAGTTAAACGATGTCATTTGCATGCAGTCTGCTCTGTCCTTCAGGTTTTTTTTTCTTCACTGAGTGGTCTCCATACCAGCCCTAGCATTCATACGCAGCTCATACTCAAGCTCACAGAAATCCTGATGCACAGCTTGGCCGCTGCCAAACCAAAACAAAAAACAAAACAAAAAAGTCCAGGAAGCCTGCTGCAGAGCTCAAGACCAACTTGTCGCAGCGTAAACGGGGCCTTGATTACAGCACATCCGGAAACAGCAGCTCGCTCACGTGGAAACGGAGCCAAGCCAGGGCACTCACGTCAAAATAACCCTTTATAACAGCCGAAGTGAAAATATGGGTCACAACCCTTTAGGTGAACGATCCAAGCAGAGAGAGAAATGAGCAGAAAGCAAGACGTGCAGGAGGAGTGTCTGTCATTGTTTTGGAAAGCGTGCAGCCAAAACTGTAAATTGCGTTATATGCTAAAGATAAAATCTCTTCTGAATTGTGGAAGCCTTCGCATCTCTTTAACTCAGATTTCTATTTCTATGCATATATAGCTGTTGTCCTCCCACCACTGCCCACTTTGTGCCTCTCCCACTGCTGGGCTGCAGAGGATTTCCTGTCCTGCAGACCAAAGAGCTGGAAACTGTTTACACATGCACGTGCCCACGTGAAAACAAGGCAGTTAGGCGCTTGTTCTGCCTAAAATACCAGCAGAGTGCCTGGCTGTGATTAATATGGGGGGAAAAAAAAAAGGTATTAAAATTTCACTCTGGTTGTGTCTGGTTGTCATAACCAACAAGTCACGACAAGGTAACCCATCTGCGTAAATACAAAAACAACTGAAAAAAGGATGGGGTTTGCTCTGTTGTGAGACCAAAAGTTGCCTAGTAACCAAAATGAAGGTATGTATTTAAAGCTGTTGGATAAGCCTACCAATACAGGTATTCCAGGAAAGGATGAAGTGTGTTTCACAATTCCAGGAATGGAAGGGAGTTTTATGAAGTGAACAGACATGCATCACGTGCACAGCGAGATAAACCCACTGGACAGCTCTGCAGCGCAGCATGGATTTGGATGGCTTACGTCAGGCATGAATTTGGCTGCGCATTTTGTAGGGGGGCGCAGGGGAAGATCATTCCAGCAGTACAGTGCTTGAAGAGAAGATTCCTGGAAACCATTTTCAAGCTGAATTTTTGGGCAGCAGTTTCACTGTGCCAGCAAAGCCTTTGTAAGTAAGGGCTCTGCAAAGAGAACATTTAATACAGAGCAAAACCCCACAGCTGATGAGAGAGGTTGTGGGGAATCAGTAGTTACGGTGAACAAATCAGGCTCCAGCCTGCAACAATCTCACTGTATAAAAGCAGTAATTGCCAGGAGAGGTCAGGCTTCTGTCCTTCATCCACTGCCTCTGCAGCAGACAATGGCACATGTTTAGGAAAATAGCCATAGAAAACAAAGCAACAGACCTATCTGGAGAATAAGCTATCTGTAAGAATTTCTTATTTCTATGCTGGTTACAAGCAGCTTGTTATATGTGGATTTGTAAAATACATTCAGCAAAGGCTTACATAGAAGGCTGGGTCCCACCTATAATAAAATGTGTTGCCTTTTACCAAGCATATGGGAAAACACCAGACACTAGGACTATCCGATGATGGTTTCCTGTTCCTCTGGACTTATTTTGAGGGTATTGGTGGCTCTTACAGCTTTACTCTGCCTGAAAAGTCCGGATTGAAAGCTACTGAACATGTTGGTCATTCCTGTTAGATAACAACCAAATGGAAAGGACTGTTTCTCTTCCATCTCCCCTGTGCATCCACTAGAAGAGAAGCACACATTTGCTGGTCACACGTAAAATAAAAAGGTGCTTTCTGCTATCGTTGTAATGAGGATTCATCGAGATCACACGCGTGCACAGTTCCTCACAGCCTGTTTTACCTCCTGTTGAAAGTGATGAAGGTCTTGTAACTGGGTTCAGTGGGAGCTCAGCTGTGCTTAGTGCTCTTCTGATTACAAAAATGGTAGGATTATGGTTAATGTCTCCTTGGAAACTGGCCTGCCACACCAATTCACTGCTAGATATTATGCTACAGCTTGAAATGAATGGTATTTAGGCTATGAGCAGCAAAGATACAGATGTTTAAAATGGCAGCAGTGACATTACCTGTGATCCTATGATTATCTTGTGATTTGTTTCTAAGAGTCACAGCTTTTGAAGCCATTAGAATAGGTGAAAGTCTTAGTTTTTTGTTACAGAAAGTAGCTTATTAGCTCTGTTTTGGGAAAAAAAAAAAAAAGAGAAAAAAAGCTGGGAAGTGTGATCAGATTGCAGAACATTTTGAAGGCCAGCAATAACTCTATCACGTGCACCTGGCACGTAATTGACTTCAGCTTGCAGCCTATGAGTGCTGCTGTGCCATTTGCTAGATTTGGGATGCTCACAGACGAGGTATGGCCAGCAATTTGAGAAAAGCAGCCTCATGAATAAAGCTCTCTACCTGAGCCTCCGCTGGCCCTGCTTGCTTCGCTCTGAGAGGAGCCTTGGAAAAAGACCCTGTCCTAGGTGAATGACAATGCACTCAGATTCTCCCAAGGAAACTGAGGATGGAGGGACATCTGGCTAGGGTGTGGTGATGTCATTGTTTTAAACTTTCTGTATTTACCTATAGGGAGTCTGCAAACCAACTCATCAGTTTCTCTTTCTAATTAAGCAGGTAAGAGCTTAAAATGGTATTTTCCTTACATTATATTTCGGAGTTGTTAGCTAAGTAGATTTGTTCCTAGCTGAGAAACAGTCCTTGTACCAGGCAAAAATCACAAATGAAAAGCATCATGCTCTGAGCCCTCAAAGAAGCACTGCCATGCCTGACGTTACCAACAAGCGCACAGCTAGGTTTTAACCTGGTGTTCTGCGCAGGGGAACTGTGCTCTGAGCTGGTTGGCAGGCACACCAGTGTTACAAGCTACTACTGATGGTGAAATGCTGCGTGTGCTAGGAACAGTCTCAGCAGCTGCAGGGCTAAGGGTGGCCATCCCTCAGGAAGGAGACAAGCTGGGATCTGGCCAGTTCCCTGGCACATCCTCCTTCACAGTGCAGTCACTTGCTCCCCAGTCTCTCTGTTCACAACCTCTGTGCTTCTCCTCCTGGTTGGGCCTCCCCTTTGCTTTGAGACTGCTGCCTCTTCAACAGCTCCGTTCACTGCTATTTCATTTGCTTTCCTTTTTTCTCCATTTCCATATTTAGCAGCACAAAAACAACTTAAGTTTTCCATACCTAATCAGCAATGTTTCAATGTTTCAATGAACCTAGCCTGGACCCTCTTGAAGATGGATTTTTTGGCAAGAACAAAGTACCAGCCAACTGAAAACCAGGACTAGTTGAGAGAAACTCCATGAGGCACCCAGATTTTCTAGATGCTGCCACAATACTGCCCTTTATTTCTTCAATACCTTTATTAAGCCTTCCTTCTTTACATTCCTAGCATTGGCCTCACTAGTTTTCTGATATTTTTTAGATCTTCTATAGGCTTATTCAAGTAGTTTTTACCAGTGGTTCATTTCTGTCTCCCATTTAAATACTACTCCAATCCTTTTTTTTTTCCCCTGCACTTACAACTCTGAGATTCTGTATGTTTTGCTGCTTTTTTCTTTTACTAAAACTAAATACTCATCATAAAAATAGTACATTTTGATTTTGTATAGTGGTAGATTTTGCTCCTGGAACAACTCTGCCACCTCTCTTTGGCCAAATTACATGTACATCAACTCTTATTAATAAAACATTATCTAAAATGACATCTACAGTATTTAAAATCTATTCAAAAATCAAAATTGAAATGCTTTAATTTTACTATTACTTCCTGGCTTTTGTGTGTGTGGTTTTTTTTTTGTTGTTGTTGTTGTTTTTAAGCATTATACTCATTTTAAAATCACTTCAGGTGTTTTCTTTGTGCAATAAAACTAAAGCAGTACATGCTCAACTAAAAAAATCATCAAGGTTATTCATTATGTTCTCTTTGTTATCACTGGAGATTTAAACATGCCACATAATTGTGGCCAATTAAAACACTCACTGATTTCAATTCTAATTGCAGCAGTCTGGGCTTGGAGGAAGTTGAGATGGGTGGAACAGGTGGGATGACGACATGGGGAAAGATTTCAGTTTATTCTTACATGAAATAAATACATATTTTAGTGAAATAGAAATCAAACAAAGAAATCGAAGCTTCTAGCCCTACTGCATGGATAAGCATCTTAGGTATGAAGTGGGTCAGCATCCTTTCATTATTGCTTTCTTCAGCCTGATGATACAGATGAAACTCACAGTTCTGAAAATGCACCTGAGGTCTAGCTGGATGTTGCACAGAATTAATAAAATGAAAAAGTGACTCTGCAGTGCTGCCTTGAAAATACAATACTGGATACCAGCTGTTCCAGCAGTAGACAACTTGGTTGAAAAGTCCCACTGCTGTGAGAAGGGGAGCAGCTCAGACATCTGAATTTTCCCACTCTGGTATCATCTGCTATTCCCCTTTAGCATCTTGTAAGTGTTGCTAGCATTAGCTGTGCTGGGCCCAGCACTGATGTTGGAGGTGGATCTCACCAGGGTTGGACAAGTGCCTCCTCTACCCCTGGTGGGTAGTTCTGGTCCACGTGTTTCAGAAATTGACTTATTTGTTGTCATTTTTCAACTGATGATTTTTTCTATGCTGGAGATCAACAACATTTTTTCTTCTTGCTCCACTCTGCTTTTCCAGGTGGATGCTGTGCATGGAATGCCTGAATCCCAGACAGCCTCTGTGTGCGTGTTGTGGCGCAGATTTTGGAAGATGTTCCCCCCTCCTGCAAACCTGGGGCAGTGACCCCCATCCTGTCCCACCCTTGGGTGCTGCTCTTGCCCCCTTGGTGCTGAACTGGTGCCAGTGAGGATTTTGGTCCTTCCTGTGTCTGCTTTCGGTGGTGTACACCCCATGCTGTGCAGAGCATTTCTGGGGCAGTCTGGGGCAGCGCCGAGGGGCTCTGGTGCAGTGGAACCAGCAGAGGTAACACACATGACACAGTGCTGTTGTGGCGCTTTTCCCCACCGGCAGTGGTTTGGGTGGATTTGGGCAGTTTTGGGCAAATGAAGGAGTCAGATCTCTTCCCATTTCACAACCTGCTAGGTTTAGCCCTTCCTGCTGGCTTTAATCAGCACAAACACAAGTTTGCATCACTTCACGTTGCAATGTGATGTGGGCAGTTCCTATTGCAGGGCTGAAGCCTCCCCTTTGCACGAAGAAAAGGCTGGTTTCTGTACCTAGGCGTCCAGCACCCAGAAAGGACCAAGCGCTTTGTAGGCAGAGCCCACCCCAGAGCTGGTGCTCCAGGACCCCAGCCTCACAGGGTGGTGGGAAACCGCTCCACCTGCCCTGGGAGCCCCTGACCTGGGGGAGCCTGCAGGAGGAGGGAGACCTCCAGGCAGCAGCACAGGTAAGTGATGTGACATTGGGTTGTCCATTGTCCTTGATTATGTTCCTCACCCATCCTCATGCCTCATCTAATCTGCGGTACAACGGGGGGAAATGGCAATTCCAGATGCCCCTAAGCTCCTCTTAAAAGCTCTCCTCTGGCTGGTCCCTGCAAAGGACTGTGCTACCTGTGGGAGAGTTAGTAGTGGATGTCTACCACCTTGCCTCTGCTTTCAAGCTTCTACCAGCAAAAGCTCTAGAGCTGTCTAATATACTCTTGAGCAAATAACCAAGACAAGCAATAACAAAGATGATGGCAAAGGAAAAGAGCAGGTGTTGGAAGGGCCTGGATGTTTTTTGAAGAGGATTAAGATGAATCAAGCTTGGATCTGCAGAGACTTCCCTTTCCCACCCCCGACAAGCCCAAAACACTCCCTGCCCTGTGAGCACTTCCTGCTCACTACTTCTGTTTACGTAGTGCTTTTTCTGACCTCTCCAAGACTTTGCTTACAGCTGGCAGCTCTAAGGCTCTTCCCATTCCCATGCCTTCTCCACCTATATGCTTGTTCTGAATGTGGAGGATGGAGGGAAGAAGCACTTGGAAGACAGTAAAAGGAACAGTGTCCAAATGACAGAAGTCCCAAGGTGTTCATCAAGGTGGCAATAGCTTCTAACGTGGGAGCACAGATCTCTTCTGCCACTACTCACTTGTGAGCATCATCACATCAGATGAAGTTTAAGGGAAGTAATATGGAGGGGAAAGGAAGTCGCTTGTATTGTTTCTTCCCCTCCTGCCTACTCCTAGAAACCTGGGGTTCTTTGGAGGCTGACATGAGGCAAACCTGAAACAGGCTCATCCCGGAGGAGCCTGCAGTGGTATCCTGGGTTGGATCCTCCTGGTGCAGCTGAAGCACATTACATATCCAGCCAGGAATGGCTGGTGGTCCTGTCTGCACTCCCTGTTGTGGCTGGGGCCACCAGCATAAGAGGACTTGCAGCCCCAATGGAAACCTGTTCCAGCAAGCTGTGTGCATTAACCTCCTGCCCTGATTCACCAGAAAGGCAGCAAGATGCATTCTGGGACCTCTAGGCTGTACTATTGAAGCAGATGGGATGACTTCTGGGCCAACTCTAATCCACATTCTCCTCCTTTAGAGTTTGCCAGTGGATGGGGTTGGTTCAGGACACAAAGGGAGCAATTATTTACAGCAATGGACTTTTCAAGGCCAGGATACCGAAGCGGGCACCAAGGAAGGGCGCTCCATCGTGTCAGCAGCCTATGTTGGCATGGGTGCACCCCATCTGTGGAGCAGCAAAACTCAGTCTTGCTTGCACGGACCAAGAGCTTCAGCTGGTTCTGCCCATAGCTTGTTGCTTAACCCAGGTAAAGCAATGAACCACACAAACCCAGATATGGCATATGCACATGCACAGATATATACATAAACATGTAACATCTTTGTACCAACATAATCAAAATAGACTCTTGTGTATGTTTGAGTGCTTCTGCTTTGGTTATTATCCAACCAAACATCTTTGCTGGAAAACTTCCCAGGTTTTATTTTATTTTGCTATAGAGGAGACAGCTTTACCTCTGCCTAAGTTTCCAAATATCTCCTGTGTCAGCTTTACCTTACCTCCTTGTGAAGATCCCAGTGTTTAACAGGATGCAGGAATTTGTCATTCTGTCTGTAATGCCTTCAAGACACACAGTCTGCTGTAGGCTACAGTACAGACTGGCACCTTACCTAAGAGATGGGTCTGTAACACCTGAGAGAGCTTTCTTTGTCTTGATGCTGGCATGTTTTGGTTTGGTTTTTAATCCTATTCATATCTGACGTGAGTTCTGCTAATGGCTGCAGCTCTCAGATCCTTGTTTGATAACAGGTTTTGAAGTGGTTGTTGCTCGTACATCAAGCGTGAGGGCAGAGGGAGGAGCTGAGCCATTGCCTTAGTTAGGCGGCCCGCTTGGCCAGGCGTGGCTGCTGTGTTGTTCAATAACTCTTACCATGTCTTTTCCAATTGCTACATACTTTTTAACCCGTTCCTTCAGAGCACTTTTCCACAAAGCCAGATCTTTATTTTCAGGAATCCCATCGTGTGCCTGGGCTGTAGCACCTAGCTTTTCCCCTCCCTCTGAAAGATAAACCTCATCCCCACCACCTAACAAAGCCCCTTGGTGGGAAACCACAAAAAGAGTCATGGGTGGCAAATGCAAGGTCAGGATGTGAAGTCGGATGGTGTGCCAGATGCCCAACCGGGACGCAGCCAGGTGCGAAGTGCTCTTACCGTATGGAAAGCACTGTCTGCTCTGCTCCTGCTCCATTCCTGTTCCGCTCCTGCTCCACCCAATGCATGGGCAGGAGCTGTGGGAGCTGGCCCCAGGCATCGCAGGAGGGGATGGATGGCGGCTGCTGCTGCTCATGGCTTCGAGAGCGGCACAGAAAGGACCTAAGAAAGAAGGCGGAGGGGGGAGGAAAAAAAAAAAGAGCTTATGCTTGGATGTCTAGGGCCATCTGCCACCACAAAAAGTACAATACTGGATTCTTGAAATGTAAAAATAGATCTCAAAAGAGACATGTTTTAATGAACTGAGCACAAAGAAACATGGTCGAAATAAACTGCAAACAGAAGCAAGGTTCAAGGATCTGTTTGTTAAATGAACACCCAAAGCCAGAATATGTTTTTAGTGCTGGAGAATGCTGGCTGGCTGGTTTCGGCTGCAGCCTGCGCTCTCTTTGGGATGCATGTGGGAGCAGGAGCCGGTGAATGGCGGCCCTTGTTTGTCCTCTCTTGAGGAATCTAATTATGTATCAATTGATTTCAAAGCCCACAACAGTAACTCTCTAGCAAACACTCGCTCCGAGACATTGTTCTGATTTTCGCCGGTCATAATTTATTCACCTCCGGTTTCAGGGAGGTGGCAGTCCCCTCCCGACCCTCCCTTATCCACCGCCCCCTCTCCTTGCGGCTCACCCAGCAACAACCCCCCCCCCCCCCCGGGGGGGCCCGAAACACCACACGGCCGGGGGGCTGCCAGCGATCACCTGGCGCTGGAGGACGCCGCCTCCGCGCCCCCTCCCCAAGCTCCTGCCGCTCCCCCAGCTGCCGGGGGTCCCCTCACGCACCGTGCGTGTGCCCCGCGTCCTCCCCGGCCCCTCACGGGGGGCAGGGCCCCGCGGAACCAGGCGGTGGGGGTCCCCCCTCCGTCCCACCCCCGTCCCCTCACCGCCGGCCACGAGCCTCCTGTCAGCGCCCTCCCGTCAGGCAGCGCCCGCCGGCGGGAGCGGCCGCGAGCCCCGGGGAGCGGCACGGGGGGGGCGGGGGGCGCGCGCCTCTTCCCGCGCGCGGGCGCGACCCCCGCGCCCCTGCCCGCGCGCGGGACCGTGCACACCTGCGCGGAGGTGCGCGGGCAGAAACGCGCGCCGTTGTTTTTTTTTTTGTTTTTTTTTTTCTTTTTTTTTTTTTTTGCAGAAGCAACTCCAGGAGCAAACGCGCGCACACGCATGTATGATTGCACTTACAGATGCGCATGCACGCGCGCATATATGCATGCTCAAATATGTACGCGCAAATGCATGCACAAACGCGCGCAAATGCATGCGTACGCATACACGCGCACAAACACACACACGCACGCACAAACATACACAAAGACACGTACACGCACAGTCATGCATGCACAAATACATGCACAAGCACGCACATACAAATGCATGCACACATACACACGCACAAGCACACACATGTACGCAGCCGTGCACATGCCCCCCCCCCCCCCCCGTCCCCCCCCAGCAGTCCCCTCCGGCTCTGCACAGCCCCGGCGCTGTCCCCCCCCCGTACCTGCCGGTGGCCGGGGGCTGCAGCTGAGCCCACGCAGCGGGCGGGTTACAATGGGGCTGGCCCCGGGGGGAGCCTCATAAAAGGAACACGTTTCAGCTACAAGCTTCCCCCAGCTGGCCCCCGACTTCACTCCTCGTTCCCTCTATGGAGAAGGGATGGGGGGGTGAACTAGTTTTTTGGTTTTGTTTTTTTTTTTTTTTTCGGGCCCAACCCGAAATCCTCTAGTTTCCCCAGTTTAAAGGGAAGAGTCCCGGGGGCGGATGACAAAAGCTCCAGCCCTGACAGTTTCCCATTGCATCTTGGCCCATTGCATCCTTGGTTATCCCTTTCCCCAAGAGAGAAAACCGATTAATTTTTGCAATACACCTTCAAACGACCCTATCCCCCCTCCCCCGGACTTCACTAAGCAGCATCTGGAAGCGAATCCATCCCCAAATGTGTGTGTCCCCTCCCCCGGCACAGCAGCGCTGGGGGCCGTGCCCCCCCAGCCGCTATTAAGCGCCTATTACAGCGGGGGGACACGGGCAAGGTGCGGGTTTAAATGCAGCCGCCCCCCCCCCCCCCCCCCAAACGCAGACAATTTTGATGAGTGGGTTTTTGTCCGGATGGTTTGTAATGGTGCCTGTTTTGGGGTGTCCCGGGGGGTCCGGGAAGCTTTAATTCGCTCACAAAGGCTCATTTGCAGGTCAATGCCATGGCACACTCGCCTCTCCCCTTTGCCTAAATCTCCTTTTGTTCCCCATCGCCTGCTCCTCATGCCAGATGGCCGCGGAAAATGCTAATTTTCTCTCCCTCTCTCCTTTTTTTTTTTTTTTTTTTTTTTTGCATTTAATTGCGGCCCTTTGCAGATGGGGGCCGCGGAGTGTGTGCTTCATTCAAATGAGGTTTGCTTTTTGGTTTCCAGGCACGTTTCTAAAAGTCCGATCCGAGTCAGGCAGGGATTAGTTTGACAGGGAAGTGATCAGATTAAAATCCCTGCCTGAGCTCGGCTTCCCCGCTCCCTCCCTTCGCAGCCGTTCTCCATCCTGCCAGCCAAAAATGGGAAAATTTTGAAAAAAATGGGGGAAGAAAGGGCAAAGCCTTCTTCTCCTTGAGTGATTTGGGGTGAAATCAGCCCAAATCCAGGCAGGAAAATCAGTCTTCCTGGGGAGATGGGAAAATGAGCTTTCCTCGCCATGAGTAGGTTGGTAAAGCTGGATTGGGGCTGAAAATCATAGGATTGGTCACATTGGAAAAGCCCTTAAAGATCATCGAGTCCAAGTGTCCACCTGACCCAAGTGCCACCACTAAGCCGTGTCCCTTAGCACCCGCTCTTTTGGGATTTTCCTCCCCAAAACCCAGTGTTGATGTGGATGGGATGCGGGTGCCACCGGTGGCCTGGTGACTGAGAGGGCACTGGGCAGGACAGGACCAGGACCGGACACAGCAGCCCCCCCACGCCTGCAGGGGAAGAGGGAGGTGTATGTTAAGACATATTAGGGTTATAAAAGTCTTAAAAGCTGCTTGACAGTACAGAGAGACAAACTTATTGCACAGATTATCATTTTGTGCTCATTCACAGGTCTACACTTTATTTTTTCTTTATGGTTAGTCTGTTAGAGCAAGATGCTAACTGTTCCCTTGCTGACTTCGAAGCAAATTAGCTGACTGCTTTGCCTTAATTACCCTTGCTTATCTGGCTTAATTAAAGCCAGCCCACAAATGCTGACCCAGGTGTTCCGTGTGCTGGCAAACTGCAGGCACCTGGAGCTGCTCTGGAGCAAGGGGCTGCTCTCAGGTATTATAAATATATAAATATGTGTGTATGCACACACTCAGGATTTTTAAGTTTTTGAGTTTTGGATAATATATATAGTGGGTTTTTTGGTGCTTAAGAAAAATACCTGTTAAACCAAGGATTACCCATTGTGATTTACTTGTTCCTTAAGAGAGAGACTTCAGGCATCAGCTCTGGGACTGTGGGGTGAGAAGGAGCTCTGTGATGCCTTTTTTACCAGGTAGGATCTGAGTAAGGATCTGAGTAACTGTGTGTGTGTGCACAGATCTCTTTTTGCCTCTGTCACTGCTGGGGAATCGCAGCTCCGGACTGACCTGAGCTGGTGTAAGTGAACAACTGCATTGCACTGGGTGTTGGTGCTTGACAACTCATGGTGAGTAGGTGGAAACAGCCATTCCCCTTGGGATGACTAGCAAAAAATAAAAGCACGTTTACTGTGGACAAAGACTTAACCCTAGTATCCCTTAGATCTTTAGTAATTATTTCTCTCTCCCGATTTTTTTTTCCACCACTTTTAAATTCAAGTTGGGGAGGGGCAAATCCCATATATTCTGGCTTTCTGTTTAAGTTAGATTTGTTTCTCTAAGAATTCAAGAACATTTATTTGCTTAAAGGCTTGCCAGTAAAAAGGCCCCAGGTCTAATCCCCTTTCTGCTACACAGCACTGAAACTTAGGAAACTCTTTGCCTATTGACTTCTTCACGTGGAAACCGATCCGCTGAAAGCAAAAAGAAACCATTTCTTGGAGCGGGGGGAGAAAACCTCTGAAAGTCTGTTTTGAAGAAGTCGTCGTCCTTGGCCTGTGTAGTAGCAGCAGAAGCAAAGGCTTTTTGATCCTCAGATTTGTAAACTTGTAGACATAATAATGCCATTTCTCTAGTGTTAGCAGGTGTCCTGTCTGGAAGTTGCTGCCTCAGCCTCCAGCAGAGCTGGGAATTAGAAAATTGTCTGTCTTTCCTGAACCGTGAAGTGCTGCTCTTAAATAAAGGCCAGGTCAGATGTTAAAGGGACATTCTTGTCTTCTGAAGCCGAAATAATCTACAGTCACATCGAGAAATGAAGGCATCCTCCTCCCAAAATGGTCAACCTCTTTATCTCCCATTATATTCCGCAGGGTCAAGAAAAACTCTGTCCATGCGGATGTTTTGCAGTATTTTTCCTCAGCCTGTACTCATCCCGCCTCTGTACAGCTGAATTTTAGGGGAATAGAGTACCTGGGGAAAGTTTTATTCTTTTTTCTCTCTTTTTTTCCCCCATTATCCTTCCTGTGTCTCTGACAGAACAGTTCAGTGAATACAGATCAAGCTTCAAATATAAATTGTTTTCTCTCTCCTCATTAATAGATCTCAGATGAAGCCTTTTTTTTTTCCCTTTTTTATTTGGTAAGATTAACAGGCTAAAGAGAATTTTGCAGCAAGTCCTCAAAAATCTTGCAGGTAGGAATAAAACACAATCTTAGCACATCTTTTAATTTGCAGCTAATTCCCTCTGATAAGGTGCCTTTGCACTGTTTTATGGGTGTTTGGTAACAGTGGTTTTATGGAAGTTATTCCCAAATATCTCTCCGTATTGCCCCAAAGACATGGTTGCTGCTGCCTGGAAGTGTTACACCAGACAGCAAGCACAAACTGCAGCTTTTATTTTATTCACACTGTAAAAAGGCTGCTTCTTGAAGTGCCCCAGCTTGGGAGCGATGCTGATAGGGAGAAGAGCTTCCTGCTTGCTGCCAGGGTTTGCCCCACTATGCACTGGAAGGGGGGCGTGAAATTTGGCAGAGGGGTGGGCTTTGTGTCAGGGACATGCCTTTTGCCACCCCCGTGCAAATTAAATACGTGTTTTTTCCCTCCAGTGCTGTCAAACCCTCCAATACTCAGTAACCTGCTGTGCTCCTTGGGCTCAGGCACCCAGCTGGGATTCAGATCTGGCTCTGCCATTGATTTTTGTGGGTGATTTGGGGAAAAATCACTTTATGGCTTTGTTTCAGATTCCAGACTATGGAAGAGAGCCAGTGCTCGCTGCTCACCCCAATGCTTGTAGGAGCTTTAAGGTGAGCATTGCTGGGTGCATCCCTAGCTTTTGGCACACAAAGCCTAGACTTGCACTGCCACAGGCTTCACCAATAACATGCCTCCAGCACCATGCCTCCTGGATTCATTTTAACTGGTTGAAAGCATTTTAAACTGGCCAGACTGGTGGCATTGCTAAGGTCTGACATCAGGTGTAAAATGCAAAGCAGAAAATTCTGGCTGAAAGCTTCAAAAGGTTTGGTCTTGGCACAAAACATGGGCATCCCTCTTTGGAAGAATATGTATCCTGGCTTGTTTGGTTACTGAAACAAAAATGGGTTTAGCCTAAAGATGTGCGTGTGTGGAGGAAGACCCCCAGGAGTTCACAGACGATTTTGGTATTCCCTTTGGGAGAGAGCAAAACTTGCAAGCTGTTGCCCAAAGCTTTGGGGACCCACAGCCAGTGGATGGGATGCTGTGCAGCCCAAGCAGAGCTGAAGCCCTGCTAACTAGAGCCACCTTTGAAAACTTCTTGAATGAAAGTCCGAGGGAAAACAGGCTTTGCGAAACCAATTACCCCCGAGTGTATGAAAACAACTTAATTCATGCCCATTGTTTTCCAGAGTGAACTGCTGTAGGACTCGTTTCCCAGTGTGTCTCAAGCTGCCTAATGTGACCCAAGCAGGGGCTTCCCTGGGGTTTTTAATGTAAAAATGGGACTGGGTGGTGTTGGTGAATTTGTTGTGGGGCCATTTTTGGGTTGATTTTTTTCGAGATGAAAGGCTTGCATGTGTGTTGTCACAGAGTGGCATGCAGGCATGGCTGCACACTCCTGTCCCTCTTGTCCAGTAACACTCCAAAATATCTGGGATCAAAGCATCTTCCTTCTTGGAAAAACTTCTTTGCATCACATCATGGCTGGGCACAGAAGAGCTCCGAGGGTGACTGTAGTGGAAAGGCTGGTGGGAGCCAGGGTCTGGCGTCACGGTTCTGCATATGCGTGATTTTGGGAAATCTTCCCAATCCCCACCTCAAGAGTCGGCGGGGATGGGGGGCAAGCTGTGGCAGAGTGAAAAGCCTTGTCAAAGCTCATGTAGTGATTTTTGAGTGTTAAAGACTGGAGGAAAAAAAAAAGGCATTGAATGTTTTTAGGTTCCTTTTCTTAGGTGGCACCTGAGAAATGCTCTGAGGTTTGTGCTGCAGAGCAGGGCTGAACTTTGAACGTGGCGTTTTCTGCCACATATGACACAAGAGGATGGGTGAGCGATGCGCAGGGCTGCAGGAAGGGAAACCAGGAACGGCGAGGACCAGGGAAGACCTTGGCTCTGCCCCCTTGTGTCTGTGCATGATGATAAAATCTTTTTAATTAAATGATCGCACTGAGTGCACAGGGTGAACAGTGCTCGCTTAATGAGCAGTTGCTCAGTTTGGCTTTTTCTCTCTGTTCAATGGACAGTGCTGGGTCTTATTAACTGTGCACTGTTCAAGCCCTGACCAAAGACATTAATAATTTCCCTGTTGGATTTATTTGGTTCAGCTCGCTGTAGTATTAGAGTGCTTTTCAAACATGAATGGATTAATATATAAGCCATGAGTGCTGTTATCTGTATTTAATGATGGGGAACCAACGAAAAGAGAGATGGAAGCTAATAATTGAGTGCTGGTCTGAGACGCTCCATAGCCAACCATTTCTAAGCACTCCTCTTCATCTAGCCAAAAACACATGCAGAGCCTAAACCAGCCTTAGCCCTGCTTCTGCTCCACCTGTATCCCCTTACCCCAACCCACATGCTGCACGGTGCTGTCCCTGCATCCCCACAGCTTGGGTCCCCATGACACCATGGGTGCAGATGTGAGGCTGCACGACTGCTGGCTGCCAATCTTCCTGGAGCAGAGGCTTGGCCATGCTGACAGGGGATAGGGCTCCAAAACTCTGTTTGTCCTGTGCCTATGAGTTAGAGCTACTTTTCCTCTCGTAGCCAGGCCCGTTTCAGGGGTTTTATGGCCTCTGCAGCTCTTCAAACTGCTTAGTATCTTCCTTTCTGCTCTGTTCACAAAGTGTTAACTAGAAAAACAGAATTATATCTTTTAATCTTACAAAGAGACTTTGGGATTGTGTTTGGGTCTGATTTGTTCCGAAAACATGTACAGAAGAACAGTTCTGAGGGGGTATGGGCTGTTGGCAGGGAGGCACGTATACACGTATACCTATATGCATGCACTACTTCTTTCTGGTTCTCTGCATAAATATGGTCAATTCAATTTCTTCTCCCCACGTGTATACTCTGCTCAGATCTACTAAGCAAACACAACCAGTTGTAAGTGAATTGAGCATTTAGTGGATCTATTTTATTTCTATACTCAAATGTAGGAAATTATGCTTTAAAAATGACCATTTTCCCCTGTCCTGTTACCTACACCTCGTGCTCATTAGAGACAAATATTTGCTCAAGAAGTGGAAAGCAGCTTTTTTGTTTATTCTAAGTGATAATAGAACAAGTTTTGGCCTGGAAAGAAAAGTCGTGGCTAGGCAGGAGAATGATTCCCAGCGTCAACCATATGTTGCATTCATCTAACTGAAGTGGCTTAATTACTGGTAGATGTTGCTGCACTCATAAAGATAGCGCTAAGCTTTCTGCCAAGGTTGTTTGCTTATAATTGCATTTCCTGGGGGCAAAGGGGGTCCAAAAGACTTTCTCCTGATGAGCTTCCCTTTCAGTCTTCTGCTTAGGTAGGCACCACGGGGTTTGCATCGGGAGATGCTTGCCTGAAACAAAGCTCTAGAGGTCTCGCAGCATTAAAGCTCCTGTCTTGGAAGTGCAGCAGCCGTTTCCCAAATGTGCAGCTCTCCTCCACGGGAGAGGGAGCAGTGGTTTGGGGTAGGTTATTCCTCTGAGAGCATAGCTGGCTTCAGCCTAGGATGGAAGCAGCTCAGATATTGACCTGTCTTTTTGTAGCTGCGATGAGCTGTAAGATCGCTCCTTCTAGACCCTTGATATCGTGCATCCTTTCCAAAAAATATTCCTGTCATGAAATCCAAAGTGGGATTTGGGATTTCTCGCTGAGGGGTAAGTGGGCTGGCTGTAACGACGGGCAGCCTCCCTCTGTTTCTGCCCATGTATTCTCATGATAAAGGGCACTTTAAAGCCCTTCTGACAATGAATGAGTCCTAGTTAAATATTTCAAGAACTTCTTTACATGGTTTCCTCTGATGCATGTACTGTTGAGACATCTGTCTTCAGTACTAATAAAGTAGTCTAGATTTAAAATGAACTTCATTGGATTGCTTTGAAACTATAGGCACATATGGTTCATAATTAGCTGGATATCTCTTATAGTTAAATGATTTTTCCCCTCTCTCTCTCTCTCTGTCGCCCATTCGCATCAATAATAGAAGCAAACAAAGTTCCAATTGTTCCCTGTTGCGGGACATTATGTGCCTGAATAAATGGATGTTGGCTGTGTCTACATGGATTTGCCATATGGCTACAAAGGCCGAAAGAATAGGGGCAGTGTGCTTTGTGCTGGGGCGAGGCAGGCTGGGTGGAGCAGGGTGCGGGGTGGCCGCACACCTTCCTGCCCCGCATCCCGCGGGGCTGGGCTCGGGCACAGGAGCTCCTCGCCTGGCCCGACAGCCCCCTGCCCGCTCTGCTGGGATGCTCCGGGGACACCTTGGCACAGCTCCTGCGGCTGAGGTATTTGGGAGCTCGGAGTGGGGATTTTGTCATTGCAGAAAGTCCTATTATGAGTGGGGGGGCTGGGACAATGGAGGTCCCAAAGGCACCTGCTTTCATGAAAGCGAGAGAAAAGCCCATAAATCCTGGAGGATCCAGCTGCCTCACTCCGGGTATTGTTGGCTTTCAGAAGGAAAGGGAAAAGCTATTTTTCTTTTCAAAGAGGGGGGAAAATCGTATTGAGGCAGCGGCCACTGATGCGGGCGCGTAAAATAATCCCGTTCTGATTAAGCGATCACGGAGCTGGAGGTAATCAATGTTACTTTTACAGCCAGGAGCGTTTCGCGGCCGTGACGGGGGGGGCAGAGGCAAGCGCTGCAGGGGCCGGGGAGCGCCGATGCGGGTAAACCCTCGGCCGCCTTCTCCTGGCTGCCCCCCTCTCGCCCCCCCCCCCCCCCCAGATCCGTGAAATAGCATCATCGCGCAGCTCCTAGGGCTTAAAAGGGACAAATCCAGCCAGCCGCTCCCCTCCTCCGCTCTCCAGCACCACCTGTGGCCAGGATTGGGCCCCCTGCAGGTGGCTGCCCCCCCCACACCTCCCCAGCACAGGGCTCAGGGCGCGTGCCCGGGGTGCCCCCTGTGAGCTGCACGGGGGTGCGTGGCCGTGCCAGCACTGGGTGCTGTACTCATGTATTTTGCCTCGTGGCTGTTCTGCTCCCCCCATTTATAGCTGGAATTGCAGGATTTTCCTCAAAATTAATGCTGGGCTTGGACCAGAAGGATGGGGAAGCTTTACCCTGCAGTAATGTAGGGTGGGGGCATGCAGGTTGCAAGGGTCCCCCCATACAGAGCCTGCTGAGGGGCTGTCCCCACCCCTCATTACCCCCACTTAGTGTGGGGCAGCCCCAAAGCCTGGAGGGGTCTTGGGCCCACCTTCGGCAAGAGGAGAAGGTAAAAACAAAGCGTAGAAAGGCTGAATTTGGGGCTTCCATGGGTGTGTGTTCCCTACCTCACTTTAACTCCAGCAGCACTCACACACATGTGGTCACAAGCCACCAAGTCCTTTCCTCCAGCAACTGGGGGCAGCTTTGCACTGCACAGGGGGGTGTGGATGCAGCCACAGTGCATGGAGCAACACGGGCTTAGGCCTCAGTGATCACAGTCACCTCCCCAGCTCCCTGGGACATCTGCACAACACACACCAAGCAGCATTGCAAGGGTTTCCTGGATTTTTTTATTATTATTATTTGAAGTTGTGGCATTATTTGCAATGGCAGTGGTACAAACCGGCTCAGGAACCATTGAAACAGATTTGTCTTCAAGTAAATTCTAAAAAATGTTTTGATTCATAACTACATCTTGCGAATGCAAAAAAAAAAAACTATAAAAATAAATTTACATTTTGTAAATAACAAAAGCAAATATAGTGCCCTTTGGCTTAACCAAAAGAAAAAAAAAGACTATTGGATGTCAATCAGTTATCCACATTTCTGACATAAATAGAAAATATAAGTTAGTATAACTCTTAAAAAACGTTTTTGTACAAATATACACTTGCTTTTTTCTTTTTTTCCTCCACCTTTTCCTTTTTTTTTTTCTTGCACTGAGAGATCAGCAGAGATTAAACATTTCATATAAATGACTTTTAAAGCTTTACACTTCTGGCCAGTGTACTCACATTAGGCATAATACATTTCTATATAGAACGTAATACATTGCACAGTTGTACGGTAACACTGCTCCGTGCGCGGCCGGGCGCTGCGCCTGTGGCTCCGGCTCCGCTCCGGTTTCGCTCCGGCTCCGCTCCGGGGCCCGGGCCGGGCGGGGGGGCCCCGGTTGGCCGTGCCTGGGGGGGCGCCTCGCCCCCGGGGCTGCGCGCCTCTCCCGTGGGTGCCGTAGTGCAAAAATCTAGGGGGGGGCGGGGAAAAAAAATAAAAAATTATGATGGGATACGTAAATTAATAGGAAGCCCCCTACCCGAGCATCATCCTCCCTCCGAGTGCTCCTCACCTGGCTCACCGGAGCCGCTTGCGGGGGGTCTGCTCAGCCGGCACGGCGGCGGGGGGGGACGCGCAGCCGGGGGGGCGCTCGGCCGCTGCCTTGGGCTGCGCCGGCCGTTTCCTCCTGGCGAAGAAATCTGGAGGGGGGGGGACGACGAGAGAGGGGGCGTCAGCGAGGCGGAGAGGGTGCACGGGGGGGGGGGGGGGGGCGAAAAGGGGGGGGAGGACCCAACTCCCCGCTCCCCCCGTCGGGGCACGCACCTGTGATGCGGGCGGCGGCGCCGCTCCGTCGGGCGGCGCGGCGGCGAGGAGCGGGGGGCGCGGCGCGGTTCTCCCGGCTCAGCCGCCCCCCCGGAGCCCCCTTGCCGGCGGCGGGGGGCGACGGTGCCGGGGGAGCCCGGCGTAGGGGGACCCGACGGCGCCCCACCTGCAGGGTCTCCCGGTAGAAAGCGGGCACGGCGCCGCCTTCCACCTCCTCCCAGCGCAGGCGGCCGGGCGCGGGGGGCAGCGGGGTGTCGGTGTGGAAGTTGTAGTCCCAGCGGCGTTGGTCGGCCTCGCCCATCTCCCGCAGGCGGCTCCGCAGCTCCCGGCCCAGCTCCTCGTGGTCCACCGGCCCGAAGAGGCTCCTGCAGACGGCGCTGCGGTCATGGCCGGCCAGCAGCGCCCGTCGGGCCGCCAGGCGCTCCAGGGCCGGGGGGCCGGAGAGATGCACGTCGGCCATGGGTGGGTGGAGGGGGGGGTGCGTGGCTGGCTGGCTGCGTGAGGGCCCCCCGCCGCTCCTCCTCGCCGCCAGTCCCGTCGCGTCCCGCAGCCTTGCCTCCCCGCCTCTGAGCCCCTTCCCCCGGCCGCCCCGCTTTTAAACCCCGCTCCCCTCGAGGCCGAGCAAAACACCCATTAGCAGCACGGCGTTTCCCTGCCAGCAGCCCGCCGCGATTGGCGGCAGCCCCCCCGCCGCCCCCCCGGCCCCCGACGGCAGCCCTCCTGCCCGCGCCCTCCATTGGCTGCGCCGGGCAGCGCCGCTCCGCCGCCGGCCGCATTGGCCCGGCCCGGCCCGGCCCCGCCGCATCGGGCCGGGGGGGGCGGCCCCGGCGCTGGCCCGGCCCCGGGGGGGCGGCCGCGGAGCTCCCCGCCCGCCGCCGCCTTTGTCTGCCGCCGGCCGCAGCTCCGCCGACGCCTCCCCGGCGATTTTCGGGCTTGTTTTTATCCCCTCCCTCCCGCCTTGCCAGCCCGGAGGTGGGGTGTGTGTGTCTGTGGCATCATCGTTATGTTTTAGCCTTTTTACTTCTTTTTTTTTTTTTTTTTTTTTCCCCGAGGGGACGTTTTGCAGCATCCGTAGGGCGCGCGGGGGGAGGACAGCGGGACCGCTGCCGGCTCGGGGTTTTTATTACGCTGCTGCAAAACAAAGCGGGATGCTTGCAGATCTCAAAACAAGCTGAGGGCTATTTTTAAAAATAGGACTGCTCGGCTGCATGGAAGTAATAAGTCGCAGCCTCGCTGAATAGAAATACATGAAAACCACAGCATTTTCCTCTCCTAACTTTTAAACCCACATAATACATGTTTGTTCACTGCAGATGAACTAATCTCGCTATTGTGTTGCCACGGATCAGCTGGCTTGCGCTTCACATTTTCTGCAGGTCACTGCAGTCATTGCCTTTTGTTGTTTTGGGATGGGGGAGCGCAAAATGAAGGGGGGGGTGGAGGGAGCATGATCAGACATGGTGCCAAGACTGGGCCCAGAGCACCATCATCAGAGGCTCGGTACCATGGTGAGCTTCTCTGCGAGCAAGGAGGGAAGATATGTACACAAGATGCCCTTTGCCCCCTCTGCGAGCAAGGAGGGAAGATAAGTACCCAAGATGCCCTTTGCCCCTCCGCACTGTTTTCCCCGTGTCTGTGGCCACTGCCAACCACATCTTCAGCCCCACTCCCAAGGAGTGGCAGGGCCCAGTGATGCCCCCACTTTGGGACTCGTGAGGTCCCTAGTATGGGACCTGTGGGGAGGGTCTTTCAGCACCCAGGCTTTGAGATGTCACAATGAGCTTGGTCTCCCAACATCATTTCTGATGTCTGTGGGGGTGGGAGGGCTCTCAGACAGAGGTCTGTAGGTCTGTAGCTTTGCAGTGGTGAAAAGAAGACACCACAAATGTGTTCAGGGTGCAGGTCCCCTGGCCGTGCTTTGGTTTGCAGGTCAGGCCCCAGGTCACTCATTTCACAACTGGGTAGCACAGGTGCTTTAGAACAGGTGAAGACTTTTATCCATTTTAAGATAGCTGTTTGGGTGTGGTGTTCTCAACAGGTACTCTTGGTTTCTTGTGTGAGGCAGACCGATGTGGAAATACCACCACAGTGTCCTTCCTGAAGTGGCCCCCAGGAGGTCTCCTGGCCCAAAGGATGTCACCCGAGCAGCTCCCAAGAAATCCCTCGTGGTGACTCTGTGTCTGAATGGGTGGTAGGTGAGCGTGGGTCAGTGAGGGTTAGGCCAGGGTGAGAAGAGAAGGCAAGGAGCCATGCTGGTGTGATAGGGGAGCGCATTGGCCATGGCGCCACATCCACCTCTCCCCGCCCCAAGGGGCGGGTTGTGTTTAGAAATAAACTGTGTAGAATGGGAAACCTGCTGAAAAAAGTACCTTCTATTCAAGTTGGAGCAAAATGGCGGTGGTCGAGTCCCTGCAGACAGGAGCTCTTTGTGAGGAGCCCTTGCTAACCTGCTGTGGTCCTCCTGGCCGCCTTTCCTGTTTTCGGCCTCCTTGGTTTTATGCATTCCTGCAACAGAGGCTGAGTGAGCAAACTTCCCTGCTATTTGCAAGATGTGGGAGTACACTCTGAAAACCTTCGTCTCAGGCCTTCCAAAGCATTTTCGGAGGTTAGCCAATATTTACGTAGCGCTCGAGGGATGCGAGGAGCTCTGCTTTTAGCAGGAAAGCATTTGCAGGGGTTGCCACGGGTGGGAGGCCACTTTGCCTTCCAGCTCACCTGGGAGGTAAAGCAGCTCATGTTCAAGGTTTTAGTGTCTGATGGGGTTATTTTAGCTCATCTTCCTCATTCCTGGTGCTCTCCATCTCTTTGACATGTTTTTTTTTTTTTTTTTTTTTTTTGTGTGTGTGTGTGTGTCTGGTAATACTACATTGATGGTGACAATGTGGGGGACTTTTTGCTCGCAGTTGCCATTTCTGGTAGTGTCCAAGCTTGTCTTCTGCATGGAAGGTAAGCATCCAGCTCGTGTGAGGAGGGAGCACTGTCTGCACAGAGATGTGGTGTTAATTTAGTGAGTTTGTGAACTTTAAGGCCAGAGGAATATGGTATGAGCCACTAGATGAGCAGTTTGCCCAACATGAGCCTCAAAGCCTTACCCAAGGGCCCATTCACTTCTTTGGAAATTCCCGCTCCAGTGCAGAGCGGAGGAGTCATCGTTATGCTTAGAACAATGCCCTGTAAGAATGAAGCATTTTTGCTCAAAAAGACCGATTAGCTCTGCATACCCAGAACCATATCTGCTGATGTTGGAGAAAACAATGACTTGAGCATGTATTCCTGCTGGCTGCTCTGTTTCGGAGGGTGAGGGGAGGGAAGGCGAGCTCCTTTATGGCTTGTGTATCATTGTAGGGATTGTGACTGCAGGAGGTTTATTACGTTTGTTCCTGTTTGGAAGGAGTCCAGGGTGGCCATCAGAGCGAGGGCCGAGGTCGCTGCCTTGGCAGATAGGGGAGGAAAGGTCCTCACACTGCAAAGTGAGCAAGAAGCAAGTGAGCACATTCAGTAATGTTAAGGTGTTAGTAAGGTAACAAAACAGAGAGCCCTTGCACTGTCATTCTGGCAGGGATGGTGGTCATAGAACTGCAGTTTAACTTCTTCGCAGTAGAGGGGTGGTGGAGGCAAACACATCCCCATGACACTCCTCCATCTGCTGGAGTCTCAGCATCTCCTGCATGAACGGTCCAGTTCTCGAAGTGCTGCCAGACAAACAGACCCAGGTTCTGGGTTCAAGCCTTCTATTTTGGTCCCATCTCAGTTCCCTAAACAGGGCTTTGTCCTATACACCTAGCAACATTTAACTCAGAATTAATTTAGTGCAGTCTAAATGCACTCGCCTCACTTCAGGACATGTTGTATTTGATAATTGTTTTAGCAGATATGTAGAACAATAAACGCTAGTACTTTATCTCCCATGCAGTTCTCTTTTACTGTGCATGTGATCACGCATGGTTTGCAGTTTTGCGTTTATACCAGTGGCAATTTTGTGTGGTACTTTGGAGTCCTGCTTATATAAGCCACAACTAAAGTTCAAGCCAGTGCAGGCTGTCAAGGCTTCTGCTTGGGGCTCTTTCACCATCTAAGTGACCTTTCAAATTATTAAAGCCCACGTACATTCAGAACAGCAATAAAAAGTCAAGTTATCTGATTTGATAGCCAGGCAAAAACATGCTAGTTCAGGGGTTAAAATGTGGGAGGATAATCTGAACAAAACCCTGAAAAAATGCTGGTGGGTTTTCTTCAGTTTAGATTGCTGTATATTCCTTGTTGAATTTTCAAAATCAGTCAAAAACTCAAATCTCAGAAAAGCGCTTTATTTCATTTAATTTCACTTAATCCCCCCCCCCCCCCTTTTTTTTTTTATTTCTTCTTGGCTCTGAGAAGAAGCTAGCCTTGCTGTGCTGCTGCCCCTTTGCTTTTCATAGTGGATCCACGGTAATACTATTCTCAGAATAGCTTTTTGGGTCTCCTCCAACTTGGGCTATTCTATGCTTCTATAGGTTGTTTCTAATTCCTGTACTGGGAGAGAGTCCATTACCCCAGTTTTATTTTCAATGTACTGTTTTTTAGGTGAACACTGCGTCGATGCTGGCAGTTGTGCAATGACTGCTGAAGGAGATCACTTGTGGCCTCAGCTCCTGCAGGAAGTACCTGATCCAAAAAAACAAGCCCAGGAAGAGCAGGAAGCACACCAGGAGTATCCTCAGATGGATCCCAGCCACACCTAAAGGAAACAAAACCTACATTTAAAAAAATAAAAATAAAAAAATCCCAGCCCTGGAAGATGCAGCCTGACCGTGCCCGGGCTGGCCCCGATACGCGGGGCAATGGTGCCCTCTAATGTCGGCCGGGCCCGGTGGAGCCGCCCGCTGCCCCCCGGAGGTGCCAGGTGCCTGGGTGGGCTGCCTCGGGTGGGCTCTGGCAGGGGGTACAGGTCTTAAATCCGTCCAGGGTGTGCAGAACTGCCAGGGTATCAAAATGCATGGCAGCCGAATTCACCCGCCTCTAGGTTTTGCAGGTTATTTCGAGCCCATTTGACTCCTTGGCAAGACCTCTGGATGGGAGAATGCCTTCAGTTCAAGCTGTGAAAATGAGGTTAAGGTGCACGTTATCCCGCTCCCCAGGCTGGGTTCCCTCTTGTTTGCCGCTCCCTCCGATCCCCGCGATGGGCTGTGAGATAGCTTACGATGATGCAGCGAGGTGAGATAATTCCCCCCACCCCCCAGCCTCCCATATGCAATTCTTTAATTAATTTATCTCCTCGCCTACAGCTTTACATTTGCGTTCAGCATAGTAACTTTCTGAAGACGCGGCGCTGAAGCTTTCCCTAATCTCAAGAAGTGATCATTTTGTAATCTGCCTCGTGGACTCCTGGCATTAATGTGGCTGCAGGCTCTGAACAAGGACCAAGCACAACACAGCCGGCGGTGAACCTGCAAGGGAGCGAGTCGTTGGGCTCCCAGGGGGGCGTCCATCACGTTCCTCCTGCAGCCAGTCTAACTGTATGGAGGCTGCCCTGCCTGCAGTACGGTATGTGTTCAGATAGGGCAGGGAGTTAATTGTAGCTGGCATAGCACTATAAACATGCTTATGTCATGTTGTAATTGGCTCTTGGTGAAACAGCTTCACAAAGGTGCAATCAAAGGCAGGCTTTTGCCCCGATGCTAGCAGGTATCTCGCTGTCCTCCAGCAGGCAGCTTTGCCAGCATGAGCATTACGATTCTCTTGGTCATGTCACACAGTAACATATTCTGCATGGAGTCTCTCCATGTTGTTTAAAGTCAAAGAGAGAATCTTATCTCCAACACAAGCATGGCATCTGTCCTGGGAAGAGCATAAGCAAGCCCTGGTTATTTATAAATAAGCATGTGCCCTGCACAGCAAAGTCTGTGCGTACGGTGGCACATGGCGGCATTTCAGACTGACGTGGTACAAATACTTCCAGCATGAACCGCGTTCTCAAACGTTGTCATGACTGAGTGAGTCAGAAACAAATGTTTGCTAACAGCAAAAGCAGCAGAGGAGCTGGATGCAAAAGACTGAAGGAAAAAATCCCAACAGCAAATTTAATCTAGGTTCTTTCCTCTTGGTGCATCACAAGGACTGAGCCAGTCCATGGTTTCTGAGGGTGCTTACAGTGAGGGGGATGCAGTGGTGGCTTCATTTGTGCAGAGTTGGATGGATTTTTGGCAAATGATTTATTGCTGAGGCTCAGGAGGAGTATAATCCTTCATGCTGTCCTGGCTGTGCTGGGCAGAGAGGAGTGGAAATGATTAAATCCTTCTTGTTTCATCTTGACTGTAAGGAGAAGAGAGTCTGGGCAGCGTTGCAGAGGAGATTGGTGTCACTTTGAAGAGGAGTCTCCAGCACCTGGTCAACACAGGAAGGCAGTGGGAATTTCCTCCTAGCACCCTCCCTTACGGGGACTTACAGAGATAATCCCACTGCTGTCTGCTCGGGCATTAGGAAAACAAGTTGGCCGCTTGTTGCAGCAGCACCTTTTTTCTCTGTTTCAAATACCTGAGTATTGGCAAAATGCTCTGGTCCCATCACTGCTTTGGCAGGGCTGGTGCTGAACCAGCTTGGATTGCAAATTTGCAGGGTTTGCTTCATTTCTGGGAAAGGCCTATGATGGGTCCTAGTTTTAGTGCACGGAGACTTTGATGTTGGGAATCGTGTGCTCTGGAAAATAACTGTGTGAAGCAGAGGGCATAGCTCCAGGTGAGCTGCTCTTGTACTATTCCAGCCCTCTCCAACAGCATGTAAAGTTTACTTTGATTCTGCACAGATAGGAAAATCTCTTTCAGCGGGCCTAGTGCTGTTTCAAACTTCTGAAGAAGTTCTGAAGAACTGCCGTAAGCAATGAGCCCAAAGTCATGCTGATTTCTTTTTGTGTTGGGCAAATTCAAGCTGAGGGAGGGTGGGAAGGCCAGGAGGAAACAGTGAATGGTCTCCAAAGTCTTCCTGTGGTTTGAACCGAAATGTAGTGGGGAAACCATACCTCTTGTCTCCCTAGCTAAAATCAAGATTGCGAGCGTTATCCCCAGGCAGAGCTGGCTACAGCTTCTATCCCTGGTACAGGTGATGTGAGCCTGGCTGGCAAAATACAAACACTGCTGGCGTCTGGCCACCTCGGGAGGTGTCACCACCTCTGAGCTGCTGGTAAATCCAGCCCTGCATGTTTACGGATAGCCCTCCTCCTTTGTCCCGCCTCGTCCGTGTGTGTGCAGTGAATATCTGCACCATAGGGTTGTCCAACCCACAGAGCAGAAGGAGCTGGGCATGGGGCAGCCACGCCCTTTTCTCCACATCCCAAGGAGGCTCCACGGAGGTCTGGAGACCTCATGGAGAAACCAGCAAGGAGAATGGGAGGGGATGCACATCTCCCCTGGCCCACGAGCAGATAGGGGTTTTTCTGGGAATGTAGCACAGACCCTCCTCTGTGCAGGGAAACCGTGGTCGGGATGTGCAAGGTTTTACAGACACATGCTTTGCAGCTCTCTAATTGCCTTGTGCAGAAACATACATTAGCAGGAACATTAAATACACATCCGTGTTTTGTTTGTGCTGGGTATAGCTTAGTTGGACGGCTAACCAACAGAGAGATTTTTGTTACATTGTGTTGCTGGTGGTCTCTCAAATGCCTGAGAGTTATAAATCAGGCAATTGTTTGATTCTGACACAGGAAAATGTTTTGGTAAATGCAGGAGGCTCAAGACTAGCTGAAAATGTCTCAGGCTCCCATTGTTTGCAGAATGTAATGTGTGCAGAGGAAATCTACAGCATTCCTGTGACAAACCGCAACAAGAAGCTTCATACAGCCCAAATCATTTACAATTCTCATATAAATTATAATGGCTTAAATGTTATTTAAATGATAAACAGCTTTTGCATTCCAGACATTGCTGTGATTCCAGAAGGTGGCTGTATAATACCAGTTGAATGAAACATTGCATATTGAGGGCTGAACGTGAGGCTTTATTTGCCCGTATCCGTTTTTGTCACATCTAGCATGTTCTTTGGATAAGGACCTTGGACTCCCAAAGCACTGTGTGTATCTTGGAGCGTGGGGCTCCATCCATTACCCAGCAGCAAGCTGTCTGGAGGTCGGTCACGCCGACGTGCCCGTAGGCTGAAGACACAACTGCAGAGACAGCAGAAGTGTCCATCGCTCCTGGCCATCCCCAAGGGCACCGCTGGGGGACATCACCCCTTGCCCAGGAGGGACAGAGCCATCGAGAGACCCCATGGGCTGCAGTACTCACCCGGTCGAGGATTTCAGTGTGGGAGGAGTCTTTTTTCTTGCTGTTTCCTCAGTGCCTCAGTATGACAGACTGCTGGAGGCTGGTGGCATTTGCTATGTTTTGAGGCTTTCACTTTCAGGAGTAGGTCGGTGGCTGCTCTCCAGATTCGCCCAGCACCCCTTCTCTTTAGGAGCAGCTGACTGAAACTCGAGGGCTCTCCATTCCCCCAGGAGGGATTTGGGGACAGAGGTGGGCCATGGCAGCACCTGGGAGAAGACTGTCCCAGCAAGGTCCTGCTGGAGCTGGTAAGACTGGATGGGTGCAAAGAGCTGAGAGTTTTCATCCTATTTGGTCATGTTATTCTTGGTGTGACTCTCCTGAATTCAGGCCGCGGTATTTTTTCCAAAACCCTTCTACAATTGACACAGTCTCTACCCCATGCACATGTTTGGATGTCAGATTCCAGCATTCAGAAATGTTCTCTTCTGGTTTAATTTATCCAGAGTATGAGAGAGGCAGTTTCTACTGCCCTGTGGTTAAGCAGCAGGACTGGCGTCCAAAGGATGATCGAATCTGATTCCAGCCTCTTCCACAGACTTCCTCTGTGATTTCAGACCAGCCATCACACCCTGCTGGCTGTTACTGTCCCATCTGTAAGGCGAGGAGGATCCAATTCTTTTCCCTCATCCAAGTCTGGAGCTCTTTTTGTGTTTGCAGGGCACCAGACGGGGCCTTGGTATTAGATGGAGCTTTGGGGCTTTACCATTAAAAAGTCAGTAATAACCAGCCCTATTTCAGATAAAATGTGATCTGCAGTTTAATATGCTAAGTAACAAAGACTTTACCAAAAGAATGAACAATGGGCTTTTTCCATTTTACAAAATAATTTGCCAGGCAGAACAAGCACACTAGCATTTTTATAAAAACAAATTATAAATAATTGCTTTTTTGCAATTTAATACACACATAGAAAGAGCCAAAAGAGTTCTGCAGCCACTGGGAATCTGATTTCATTGCCGATTTGGACTGTCTCCGTAGTTTTTATGAAAATCCCTGAAGACTATGCTATTTTGCTATTTTGTAAACTAAACATGGCTTTTTTTTTTTTATTTTTGCTGGCCATGTGGATTCTTTTTCCGTTCATTAGCAAGCTGCCTTTTTTTTGTGTGTGTGTGAACACAATTAAACAAAAGAATAAATCAGTCAACAAACATGGGACATAATTCTGGCTGTCCTGGGCCATATACACTCTTATTTGCTCAACAGTATAAATCTTTCAGCAGACTACAGATGAGCCCATTGCGCTTGGGGACGGGGAAGGGAGGGATGTCCCGATGTGCTGACTGACACCAGCCCGTGGAGCATCTTGGGTTCCCGTTAGGAGAGCATTTCTTGACCAAAAGCATCGTGGTCTCCTTCCTGGGCTGCTCCTACAGTGCAGGTGGGCTCACAGGTATTTGGGAATTGCTTCAGGGGACTGGTTCCTTTTCCTCTCCCATACTTTGGACATGATGGTTCCCAGGGGGTTGTGTTTCCATAAGGGTTGTTTTTTTTTTGTTCTGGAGGAGAATTTGACTCATCCCACTCTTTTTTTGTTTTGTTTTGTTTTTTCTTCTCATAGAGGGAGAGCTCACATCGACAGAGGATTTGATGCCTGAGAGATGCCTATCACTGCTGGCCAGCACTTCTGTGGCCCTTAAAGGCTCTTTTGAGGCTGTAAATCTTGTTCTGACAGCTAAATCCCACCCAGAGCACTTCGTGTTGTTCCAGGTCATATTAACCTTCCTCTGTCAGAAAACTCAATCTGACAAAAGGATCCAGGACTCATTTCCTCACGATTTACCCTTTTTCAACCAATATTTTCAACTGCTGGTGTTGCTGTGGGTGGGTTTCCCCTCTCCATGTACTTTTAGCTGGCCTTTCTTCCCATCTCCAGTGATTTGAGAAAGATTTCTGCCCAAGTAACATAAACACTAGGTCTTTACTATTTTTTAAAAGATGTTCTCAGATTTCTCACTCTATTTTTCCACAGATCACCAGATAAATAGGCCTCAGGAAAGATATACCAGGGAGGGCAACTATAAATACTCCAAAATGTTGAGAATAAGTGTCAAGACTTAATGCATAGCTAATAGCCTAATCTGCAGTTTAATCACAAGACATTTACATTTATCTCCTCACTTGCTTTCAGCGCAGTCTCCCTGGGATATCTGTCCATTTAAAGTTTATTTATGCTACCCAAGAAAATTCATCTGCTATTCATAAGGTATTCCTCCCCATTTTTAAAATTAAACTTTATTCTTTAAATACAACTCATCAGTGGCTGAGTGCTACACGGGGTGTAGTCCACCGCTGATCCAGAAAGTGCCTTTACCTTAAAATGCAACGCCAGCCTACACCACCCATTATATCATTATCATTACAGATACAGATGAGCTGGCCCCCTGGGCAGGATGAGGCTCATCTGTGGAGGGAGAAGGCATTTGATGGAGGGCGGTTGCATGTGCAAGTCATTGCTTTAGTGGGATCTGTTTTCAGTTGTTGCTGAGACAAACTTACCAGTCAAAATATTGCAGCTTTTCAAGTCCAAGTCAGCAACGTTTCCTGTAAGCAGTGTTTTACATTGTATTTGCATGAGTTGCTTTTGTGATTGTCTCAAAACCTCGGTAAAGAGAGCTCTGTCATTAATTTTACTCTTCTATTCAATGCTGGCGATTCGTACATTGTGCTTGTCCAGCGCAAACCAGGAAGTTTTATTTGACAATGTTGCTGCTGTGCTGCAGGAAACCCAAAGAGCAGAAAAAGCCATTGTTTTGTGCTTAGATGTACTCAATGCCAGGCACCAATCCTTTACTAAATTGGGATGCACTCTGGGTAACCTTCCTTCTTCAGTAACAGATATGACTCCTAAGCTGCCCTGAGCTGGGTCTGCTCGAGTGGTCACAGTGGTATAGGAGTGTCTCTCCTTAAAAGTGCTTTTTCACTCTTGCTCCAAATGTGTTTGCAGAAGGTTGTTCCTGGGCAGCCTCCAGCACTATGGCACCAGCCCCTGGTGAAACATTAATCTCTTGGCCTTCCCATCACTCACTGGGAGTCAGAGCCCAACAGCCTGCCCCAAATCACCGAGCTCTGTGGAGTAAGAAGCTGTACCCAGACATCTCACAGCTCCCTCTCCCTGGGCTTAGCTAGACACCTGGCAGCCCTGAGAACTGCTCTACGTGCAAGCCAGCAGAGGTACGTATTTGTCTCTGGATTCAGCCTTTGTGGTGAGTTGAGCCTCCGTTTCCACACAGAGGTGCTCCTCAACAAGCAGCTGGCTGATGTGCTCAGTGATGGAGCCTCAAACCAGAGGGTCTGCAAGAAATGTGAGAGCTGGACTGACCAAAGCCTTAAGAATTTCAAGAAGTCGAGCATTCACTTGTGTATGTGCTACAAAAAAACAGAGCTGAGCCAGTGTGTTTAAGCAGGACAGTGGACAAGATCTCCTGAGGTCCCTTCCCAGCAACAGCCCCATGATTCTACAAATTCAGGGTGCTGGGATCTCTGTTTTCTGTTCCTCTTTAAAATACAGATAATGCTCAACCAGACCTCCAGGCTTCAGCAAGTAAGCAAACAAATAAAACCCCAAGCAGACAAGCAAGGAAACAAACAAATAAAACCCTAAGCACTCAAGCAAGCAAGCAAATAAACATAACCCCCAAAGGACAAATGAGTCTTGTTTGTTTGTTTTAATTTTCCAGTTTGCAGTCAGCCTCCTAATTAGTGTGGATTTAATACATTTTAAAAAATATATTTATGTTTTGGTTTTGGCTAGTAATTTGTAGTCTGAGTGGAGTCATATGTGAACATTTTCTAGCTCAGGCTCTCTATAAATTTTCACCACCTGGTGCAGTGGGGAGAAAAGGTTCAGCAGGAGATCCTGGTGAAAACAACTGGAGCTGCATGTAAGACTGGTGTTTAGTTAGGATCTATGTAAATGTATTGCTGGAAGCACGAGGACTTGGAGACAGCCACTCTGCTGTGAGCTTCACTTGCAACCTCCAGAAATTAAACCTAAGTGCTTTCCATGAAGGATAAAACCAGTCATCTCTTCTGAGCCACCAGAGACAATGGAAGTGAGAGAAGAGAAGGAGTTAAAGAGCTGAAGGGTTTGTCACATGCTCTCACTTGGGGCAATGTCCACTTTTACCCTGCTGGGATTCTCAAGCTAGTCTTTGCTGTGATGGTCCTCTGAGCAATGCCCACCTGGGACAAGGCTGAAGAATGAGATCAGTGGCTCAATGAGTGGCTGCTTTTGATCCTGCCTAAGAAGTAAATGAGAGAAAGGGGGGTGAAAAAAAGAAAGAAAATCCCTGCCAAGCTGACTCAGCATATTTCACACTGTTAAGCTTTGAACTGTAAACACAGCATTTGCACCTTTTGTATACTCCACGTTCCCAGCCAGGACGCACCTTGGTGCCCCTTTTCAGCCCAGCAGCCTGCAGTAAGTCACCCCGTGAGTACTGCGTGTGAAAAAGCCAGCTCGGGGTGTGAGGAGAAAGCCTGGAGGATGAAGAGTGAGACACAGGGGGAGAGCAACCACATGGGAGAGCTCAAGAGGGGACGAGTGATCCTTGTCGCCTACCTGATAGCAACCATAGAGCTGACCTTCTTGTTCATGCAGCTTGGAGTCTTGCCTGTGAGTATGGGTTGCTGGGTTTTATGGCACTTCTTACCTTCAATGACAATTGTGAAATCTTCTAGCAAAGCCAGAAGGGACTTTTCTAGAAGAAAAAAGAGAGTAAAGTGTACTCCTATCTAGCAGGCAAGCTGTGACTGCGCTCAGGGTGTGCAGCTGCTTTATTGTACTGCAGCAGCACTTTGAGCCCTTTCCCAGTCTGAGGGCCCTGCTTGAGGCTGATGTCTCCTGCCTGTTCTTGCTAGGATGGGACCTGGGAGTGGTGAGAGACCCAATAAGCTGTCAGGAGAGCTCAGAGGTAGGTTTTCTGACAGCATTATATTCTCACCACAGGGCAAACTGCCAGCAGTGAGGAGTGAGCATGGCTTGAAACAGTAGGAGCTCTTGGACGTGGCTGAGCTGAGCAGAAGGATAGGAGAAGGGGTGGAGGGGCAGAAGCTGTGGGCGGTGCTGGGTGGGCAAAGGAGAGCATCAGCATCTCCTGTGGGTAGCAGAGGTGCTGCCAGAACCACAGAGGAGGGAGCAGCAATGGTCAAAATATGGGTTGTTGGAAAGGAGTGCTGGCAGACACAAGTGCAGTCCCCATCTCTCCAGGCCCTGTATTTTATGTGTCTTTTTTCCGTGCTCATCCACTTTCTGGTGTTTCTTTCCAATCTGTGAGTTCCTGGATCCATGACACAGCTGTCTGTCCTTGTCTCTGGTCAGCCCATGCTTTCTGGGACATCTCTGCTGCGTTTGTGCCTCCAGAGGCGAACTGCTCTCTCCTCCTGGGACAAAACCAACCCCATGGTGTCCTGAGCCTGTAGGCTGGGAGTGTTTATTTGTGGTGGCTCTTCAGGGTTTGCATCTCTTTTCTTTCCGTGGGCATCCCATGCAGACTAAAGGCCACATTTTTGCCCATATGTTGCTTGCTTTGTTAAACAACATCTCCAAGACCTAGGTGCTGGGTCTGCAGGCAAGAGAAGGCTGGTTACTGCCTACCTCATCCCTGTGTGCAGAGCCTGAATGGTAAAGGGCCTGCCTCAGGTTCAGCTGTGTTGGACCACAAGTGTAAAAAGTGATTCAGATCTGTCACCTGGTTCTAAACTGATGGTTTTGATCACATCCTGCTTATTTTCATCAGCAGATGATGTGGGCCAGAGGCTTTGTATTTATTCAGAAGCCTGAGACAATAAAGGTTGCATCTGTAGGTATGGAGAGCTGAAGGAAGCAATGGTTTGAAGCCATAGTCCTCTACGTGCAGAAATGAAGCTCTTTTTTCAGAAACATAATATACTTCATTTTCCCTGATCCATTTTTTTTTCTTTTCAAGTACTTGGCAAAGAGCCTGGGTTTGGATTCGGTGGGGTTTGGCTACCTCCAGACAACCTTTGGTGTCCTCCAGCTCGTGGGAGGTCCCATTTTCGGAAGGTAAGGGAGAACAATTCTCATGACCCTTTTTGTGGCTGAAAAAGGTCAGACTTTTTTTATATTTTAATCATAAAAACATTTAGTTCTGGTTCATGGTCCTGTTGAAGTGTTTGAAGACTTCATAAATGAACAATGGGAAAATAAATACTGTAAGTAGAAATACCACAATGTCGAAGCAACCTTTATATTAACTTAGCTATGTTTTAATGGCACACATTTAAGTGTAACAATATACTGGGAACAAGCTTAAGCCATCAGACTCCTCAGAGCCCAGGTCCTAATGGCTTAATCCTGCAAGCATTTTATAAGCATGTGTAACCTTAGAAATGTCCTGTGACTGGGAAACTTAGGGAAAAAAGGTCTTTATTCTTGTTAAGTAGAGCTGTCAATGAAAAGACTGAGGATCATGTTATTTCTAAGGCTGAATCTCACTGAATCTACATTAGGGTGTAATACAGAGCTAAAATTCCTCAGAGTTTGGGTGAATTTTTAAGAACTGATCTATCTACAAGCTCATCTACAGAAATAGGAAAAGAGTGGGAAAAGACTCAGGTTTTCTGCCTACGTCATGGGACATTTGCTCCTGTTCTTAATGAAAAGTGAATGGCAAGAAAAATCCTAGAGTGGCAGGGGAGTCTATTCCCCAAAAGCAGAAAACTTGAACTAGCAGTGTGATCCAGTGATGGGGAAACTAAAATGAGACTGAGAAAAATCTAGCTTTTCTCCTTAGTTCTGCTGCCAATCAGCAAGTGATACATGGATATGGTGCTAGTATGTGCCTTGGTTTCCCTTCGTGGGATTTTACCTTTGTGATTGACTTGGGTTGTGAACTCTGCTGTGTCCTCTAGTAGGCAGTGTGTAGCATCTCAAGGACCTGACCTCTCAAAGCCTTTTGATGATACCACAATACCTGTTTTAATACTTGAATGCCCATACATAATACTTGAATACTTGAATGTTACTTCTTTTAATATAGAAAACTAGAGAGCAGCATTTATGTTCTGGACCTGAGATATCTGATATCTGTTTTTTTCCTCTGTGCATGTCACTCACTAATGTTCAAAAAAGACACTGAAGGGAATGGGAAAAGGCAAAGAAAAATCTATGTGTGCCTGGCTTCCTGCTGGTACAGGTGCGGCTCAAGGTGTATGTTGCCAGATTGAAGCCAAAATTTGTGACGTACGTTTGAGATGTAAAGGATTTTCCTACATGTGAGACTGCTTTGTCCTCGATGTGAAAGTAGATAAAGAGAAAATAGGATGGATAAGAAATAGAAAAATGTGGAGTTTAGGTCAGTTCTTGTACATCTTGCCTGATGCTGCCAAATAGCCATGATATGATGAAGCACTGAAATTACCCTTTAAAAACAAAACCATAAAAGCCTTGGACTATCCAGTAGATTGAGGTCTGTAGGTTACAGATGGCTATTATAAGCTTCCCTGGGTTTAATGTAAGTAGAAGTTCTGACCTGAGCCTCCTCCTTAACATGAGTCCCTCTAATTACTTATGCTTAACTCTGTTTGCAGACCAATCTTGGCATTTTTTGTTTCTTTTAGTGGAAGCACCACTAATCGCTAGGCAAGGTAACACTGATCTGATAACTGTGATATGCAAGTTCAGTTAGGGGAAGGGAAAAATATAAATGAAAAACTTAATCTAAGGTGTGTTTTATAGTAATCTTAGTCCTAGTTGCTAAGAACCATTCCTATAGTACTCCTGGACATGATCTAAATTAGCTTTTTAAAATACCTTTAAAGTAAACCAAGGACTTGAATAGAACCTGAACAAAAACCTGATTTGACTGTTTTGTTATTTCTGTTTTGTTTTGTCTTCCTTAAATTGAAGCAAAACTGATCTACTGTTGTGAAGTCTTTATTAAACCTAAATAAGAAACTATCCATTTTTCTTCAAGGATGCTCTGAACATCCTCTGGAAACAAACCAGGACAACTTCAATCTCCATTGAACCTGGACCGAAAAAAAATAGCTGACTTGATTCCCTGGTCTCAAAATACTCAGAACTGAAAAATAAAATTTGAGGGCACTATGTGCTCTGAAATGATAATATTGAGTGTGTTAACTGTACACCTTCTGAGCTGCTGCACCTGCCTCTGCTTGTCAGGTCTTCAGCAGGCCTGAGATAAAACACATTGAGCTGGGCTCTGATTACCCAGACTGCCTCTGGGAGCTGAGCATCCCTGGAAATCCCATCAGTGCCTCTTGCAGGGTCAGTGAGTGAGACCAGAGTGGCTGTGCAATCCCACCTGGGTGGGTGGACCTGCCCCATCCCACTTCTGACAACCTCGCACTGTTTCTGTACTAGGTTTGCAGATCAGTTTGGTACCCGAGCTGCCTTAATTCTCTCCTGTGCCTCTGGAAGTGTCTTCTTCCTGCTCCTGTCCATCTCCACCAGTGTCCCCATCCTCTTCCTCTCCAGGCTGCCGGCTGTGTTCATGCATGGGCTACCAGGTAAGGTCGGGCAGGGCTAAGGGACTTTCCAAATTGCTTTTATTGCCTGGTTCCCCGCTTTGTGCTCATGTTGCTGGAAGTCAGCAGCATGAAGGAACATTAATGTGTTGAGGCTGAAACAAAGAGGACATGAAGCAGCACTTGTACTGGTTATGGAAAGCAGGGCTGGCTGCCTGTATTCCCAGTCTGGTCTTCTGACTGATCTCAAGCAAACTGCTTGGACATCACCACTTGGGCACAGGCATCGAATGCTTGCTGGCAGCAGCACTATACCAAACTTCTCAGCTGCCTTCTTGCAACCAGGACGTTTTGTAGGAGACCTTTTCCCTTTCTCCTGCTAAAGTGAGCATATATACCACATAGTCGGTGATACGTGGTTACAAAAACGGCTTTTACTTCCTACAAAGCTGTTCTGATTTAGACTGACTTCCCTAGATGTCTCTGTTAAAAACCACACCACCACCTTTAGCTACTGAAGTCCATGCAGCTCATACAAGAAGATTCATGTTGGTAGGGTGTCAGCCTCTTATCGCCACTCATGAAGTGGTTTTGGTTGTCATTTCCTGCAAATACGGACTCAATTAATTCCTTTCACTGGTGTGCATGAGCACAGGGTTGCAAGGACAGTTTTGTGGCAGGCACTGCTTCTGCGGCCCTTCTGCTCAGAGCCCACAGCAGGCTTCTTTCAAGGTATTTGTTTCCTTGCAGGTGCTCAGAAGGTTATTACAGACCTGACAGCTCCTTCCCAGCGTGCTGATGCTCTGGGGAAGCTGGGTCTTTGCTTTGGAATAGGAATCATAATCGGCTCTGCCCTGGGAGGGATCCTCTCCACCAAATTTGGGTGAGTGATCTGCTCATTTGTTGTTGGCCTTGCTGCAGCCATTGAGGGAACAGTGAAAGGATATTTTGCTCTTTTCACCCCTTACCAGTTTTTGATGATACTGTTCTTTGAATGAAGCAGTGTGCTGTGTTCTTGTGCCGGGCAAGGGTCTGGTATGATTCAGAGTGTCCAGAAGGCTTCTCTAACTCTTACTAGCAGCTCTTCACTAATTTTTAGGGCCAATAAGGCAAAGAACGTTCCAAACCTGACCCCTGCTGTAAGCTGTCTTTGTGTCCCACTGTGCCAGAGCCTCAGGGAGGACTAGTAGCATTACACCTGTGCTGGATAATGCAGTTGTAGACCCTCTCTTGCCATGTTGTTGGCGGTAGAGATTCACATCAGAACTCAATGTTTTGCTTTCCATACCACCACAGAGAACTACTTGCTGCAAAGCAGTGCACACTTCATAACCTGCTCCTAAGAAATAATGTTGTACAGCTGAGGAGTGGAAATCTGATGCAGTGTGAAACTCCTGCTGACACTGATGTGCTTGGAGGGATGCTGAATATAGAGCAAGACCTTGGGGAAGGGGAAAGCAAGGTCATGACACTGAGGGAAAGAGATTGAGGAGGTCTAGCCCTCAGACAGCAGGGTTAGGGAACGAAGCAATTCCTGAAAGAAATTCCTGATTTTACTGAATTTATTGGTCTCTGTTCATTACTGGTAGAGGAAGCTCAAAGCGAACAGTGCATCAGGGAAATACATGTGGCTGCAATCTTAATACATGTGGCTGCAATCTTCCTGGGAGAGATCCCGTGTTTCTGTGAAGGTGCTGGGGGAAGGAAGCCCTTGAGAACTTCTGAGTATTGTGCTCTACATTTCTTATGAACCTTAGCTTCTGTAGTTTTAGGTTAGCATGGAAATATTTTCTTTTTCAACCGCTGCGAGCATTATAGCTGCTCTTCAGTGTAGGCTAGAGGGTTAAAAAATAATAAGCTTCCCCCGATTATTTATCTATTGTTCTCCAGGTATCATTCTCGTCCTGGGAGCAATCTCTGTGGTCCTGGCAGGGTGCAGTGCCCGCTAGGTGGCACCGTTGGCTTGTCCCCCAGCTCTGCCTGCAGCCGCCTCCTCCCTGAGCTGCACCCTGATGCGATTTCATTTACATCCCATCTTCGTGAGCTTCAGGCACTTAAGTCACATGGCAACACTTTATTATTGTTATTATTCAGGCCACGAGCCCTTTTGTAGTGCCATAAGCGCTGTAAAATGTATATAGGAATGTCACCTGGGCATTTTGTGTAAGTGCAAGTGGCTACGGTGTTGGGAATTGTGCACAGAGCTCTGAACCCTGTTGTGTATCCACATGCCCTCATGTCTAGTGATGCTGCTTTGCATCTCACACCTCTGTAAAGGTGGATTAAATAAGGGACTTTAACCTTACTGTGTTAAAGAGCAGCTCCTGAAAACTCTGCTGCCTCTGCCTTGGTAGAACCACAGAAACTGCTGCAGACAAAATTTCAGGAGTTTTCTTCCTTCTCCTTGGGTTATTTCCCATGCAACCAGTGGAGGGCAGCTTCAGCTTGCAGTTTGTGCATGGCTGATGGAGCATCCCATCACAAGGATTTTGTGGCTGCTGCTCCTGCCATCGCATAGCAGGACTGGGGAATGCAGTCTGTCAGTCTTCTCCATGAGGATCTGTGCATCCCACTGGGAGGACCATAGGACTTCCCATGTAAAAGAGGCAAACCCGCACCAGTGTGCTGGTGGGGCCATTTTGACACCCCCCAACGTCCAGAGGGTTGGTGTGGGTTTGTAAAAAGCAGCTTAAAGATGAAGGACTGCTCCAAGGAAGCCGTCCTGGGTGTGGGGTAGTCACCTTCTCCATTGCAGAGTCCTGCCTTTTCCCTGACCTTGTGCTTAGCTCCTCCACCAGACTTCTGTGCAAAGATTATAGGTGCAATCCACTGATGTTTTTTTAAAGTATGTTGGCTAAGATCTGTGGTAAGCATAAACTCAGCCCTGTGTGCTTCTCCCCCAACAAGCTGGCAAGCTCTGTGCCATAAAACAGCCCTTGGAGCATCACTGGTGGCCTCTGGCTGTGTCTGAGACCTTGACCTGGAGGGAAAGGAGTGGGCGTCCCGTTAGGGACATACCCAAAGATCTTTCGTCCTGTAGCTGCATCCCACAGACTGGTTATTAATCATCCCACCCTGTTTCCCACACTGGTACAGGAAGGCTACGGAGCTGCGTAATCGCTTCCCTTTTCCATAGAAAAGTGACCCAATCTGCTTCCTTTGAAAATAAACATTTCTGCCGTCTCATGGAAGAGCAAAGCTGGAGATTTCTGTCCACTCGGCATTCTTCGCCCTCCCTCGCTACAAAGTTGGCCAGCTTTCCCAGTCTGTTGACAGCATTATTCATATGTTAGTAGCAGTTTGTATACAAAAGAAGGGGTAGAAGTCAGTCTCAGTTCCTCAGCTGATGTCATTTTGGTATTATTCTGCTGTATTGTATTTACCATTGATATACTTGACCTAAAAAGCTGGTCTGTTATTGTTTTCTTTGCTAGGATAATATTTATCAACCCTTATTTATTGAGGGAGTCCCAAGAAGGAAGTTGAATGACTCGTTCTGACTTGTGTAGGACTTTTTGGATGTCGAATTCGGACATCCATTTCTAAGCTGTGGCCACCAGCTCCAGCCCTTCCTCTTCTCTGAAGTACTCTGCTTCTCCCCATGTTTTCCAAAACTTTGAGTGAAGCTATAGCAAAGCAATCATCGGTGAAATGTGGCTTTGGTTTGTGCAAATCGAACAGCCAGCTGTCTTCACCCTACTGAACTTAATTTTTGGAGCCCTTACTCTTAATATGTGGCCCAGTCCTCTCACGTCTGAACAGCGCACGCAGCTGTGGAGAACAAGCTCTTTGTGGGCAGCACCATGGTCAGGCAAATTTAAACCACCTGAGGATCAGGTATAAGCCAATTAGCTAAGATTACAGCTGCTTGTGATAATTGTCTGGAAAGTGTTTTCATGTTTATGTGCTTTCTTAATTGATGTTTTGTGGTCATTGGACAGTTGGATCAGGGTTGTGGATGTAAATACCTAGCTTGAAACTGGCTCCTGTTCAACTGAGGTCTCCAGGTTGCTGGTGAGTCTGCAAACTCTGTCACAGCCCATCCACAAAAGGGGACTTGGAAAAGTAGCTCTGTTTTGTGCTGTGTAAGGGTTTCCCCATTGTCAGGCACTTACTGGGAAGCTGTTGGGGACCACAGGCTGCAGGCGGGTGTGCACCATGGGAGAGGTGGTGCTCTGGGCTGGTAGCAGGCTTTTGCCCCAGTGCTGTGGGTGAAGAGTGAAAGCAGAGGGCTGGATTAGTTTTCAAAAGTGGAAAGATGAGCCTAAGGTAGTTAATTACAGAGATCTCATCCTTTCTTCTGGGACTATGATTAATTGCATTTGGCTTCTTTCTTCTTTCTTTCTAACAAGGACGTACAGAAGCTTTGCTGAATGACCCAAGATTTGTTTGCTTTCTATGGACAAGGAGAGGTTTCTTCATTTTAGTGACTCAGCTTTAGGCTTAAATCTCTTGGAGTAATTGTTCTTTTGAACTTGGGATTTTCCTGGCCAAACCCCTTTGGTCTCTTATTTAATATTATTACAACAGGCTTTGGGGATGTTTTTTTCTTTTTCTTTTTTCTTCCTGGCTGTACTATTATCCTTCCTCCTCAAGGGGAAAAGAAGGAGCTTGTTTGCCTGGAGTAGGGGATTGCATTTCTTTTCAATAACCCATTTGAACCATGTCCTCTGGCAGGGAATTTCTCATTGCTTAGCGGCCGAGTGGAAAAACTGTGGGTGTTGAAAGGGCTGAAGGTTGGGAGCTGGGAAGGCGGCAAAGGGTGAGAGGGTTGCACTCTACTCCTGGACAAAGCGAGGCATTCTGATGCCTGGAGCCATTCCTGCTCCCTTCCAGAAGAAACTGTGGTATTTCTCTGCCTGGGATGATGTCGATCGGTGGCGCTGGCACAGGCATTGCTTTGTCCTTTGTGTCAAGGGACTTTGGGAAGAAGGAGGTGGCATCCACTTGCCAGTAAGCTGTCCCCAAGCTGCAGTGTGGTCTGTCACCATCAGTCAGGCTCTGAGGTTCTGTAGGAGAGATGGGGAGGGAATAACAAATTGAGATGCTTGTCATGGAGCTGACAGATTAGGGAAGGTGCAGAGAACCTCAGAAAAACAAACAAACAACAAAAAAAAAAACACAGGAGATTCAAGCTATTTCTTCTCATTTACTTTGCATGGCAACTGTTCTGGTTTTGGAAGCCACAGGCACAAAGATGGTCTGTAAGGTTTATGTTAACCATCTCTGGATAGAGGATTATGCACCTCATCCCTCCACAAAGTGTTGGGTCAAAGTTGAGGTCTAGACCACTTCTGTTTGACATCCCCTACAGCTGAGCTTTCTAGGTCTGATGACTTGTTTAACCTATTCTTGAACCTGAGGAATGCCTCAGTGCACTTTGTGTGAGTTTACCCAATCTTGGACCTTTACAATGGAGACAGGTGCACCTAAATTTGCTGTTCAGGCTCTAAGTGGCTGATGGAGAGTCACAGGCACTCCTATGGTATGATTTACCTCATTATGAAGCAGGCCCAAAGCAGCTCAGGGGACCTGTCTGTCGTGCAAGCTTTCTGTTTAACTTTTGTGTCACAAAAATCGAGCTCTGGTCATGATCACTATGCCAGAGTCTGATGTTGCATTGTGAACATGTTGGAAGCCACCAGGATGCAGGCCCTGAGCAGTTCCTCTTGTCCCTGCTGCTTTGTTGCAGCAGACAGGCCTGCAGCAAGCTCATCCCTGGCCCTTCCTGCCTGCAGACCTCTGTCTGACACTTTCTACAACCTCTAGGCCACCGATTGTAGGTGTAGGTCTGCTGGCTTTCACTTATTTACCCATTTTAAGACCACACCATGCCCTCCTTCCCCCTTTGCAGGCAGTAGGTAGGCTTGGCTTCCTTCCAAGGCCTGGTCTGAACTTCAGCAGGAGGAGGTCGGCTGATGGGGCTGAGAGCTCCTCTTTGGTCTTTCGCCCGTAGGTGGGGCCCTTTCCCAAGGGAGGAGAAGTGGGGTTCAAGGCAGGAGCCAGCAGCTCATGGTGGGGAGAGCTCATGCCTTATGGCTGCCCTCAAGGGCTACGGGGCTTGGGTTGAGCTAACTGGATGCTTGCATGGCAGCCCCTTCCCTAGTCTCATTAGGAACTGCCCATTTTTCTTTGAAAACCTTATTCCCCTTTAGTGTGTGTGTGGTTTTTTTGTTGTTGTTGTTTCATTGCAGGGGTGGGGGGACTCTGAGATGGCTTGCAGTGGGATGTCCTCCTGCACCCTCCTTCCTCCTGGGTGTCTTGGGTTAACTGCTTCCCCTTCTCAGGGAGCTATGCTAAAAGGGCAAATGTGCCTCATTCATTAAAAATTAATTAAAGGGAGAAAGTGTCCAGAACTTCCTCGTGTGGCTGGTCTGTGCAGCCTGGATGGAGAGGTGAGGTTTGGGGGCTGTTGGGGTGTTCCTCGCACCAGAGCTGTGGGAAGAGGAACCCCTGGTGTGTCTTGCAGGTCAGCGGTTACCCCAGCAGACAAAGCACCGAGAAATAAAAATGTGGGGGGAAATATTTGTACCTGTTCCCTTCTCCAGCTTTCATGGCAGCTTGTGTGCTGGGGGAGGATGCCCTGCCTTGCCTCCCCACGCCCGCAGTCAGAAAGCAAGGGGGTGGTGGCTGAGCGAAACCTTGTTTTGTGCGCCTGGTGGCTAGATCGCGATCAAAAGCGCGTGTGTTTGCCAAGCTACCTCTGCTGAACTTATTGCGGATGCTTGAACGCCGCTCCCTCGGCCCAAGCTCTGGGTTTCTGAGTTGTTAGCTGGCTTTCTGCGAGGCTGTGTCAAGGCGGTGGTTGATTGCTCTTGCCGAGCCTGGTTTGACATCCCAAATGATAAGCGTTTAAAAAAATAGGAAACCCAAAACAATGGGATTCTTTGGAAAGGCACAAGGTATTTTGGGCTTGGCCTCCTCAGCAGAGGCAGTGCGGAGGGCAGAAGGTGACCCTCATCATGCTGGTCGTACAATAAGGCAGTGTCTGCTCATGACTCACTGGAGCTTCATCTGCTCTTCCCACTCCTGGAATATTTCATGACCAGGCAGCAAATCCAGCAATACCGCTAGGGATTGAAATCCAGGGAAATACTGTTTTCTTTGTTAACACAAAATAGAAAGCACTGAAAAGGCTGTGGTTAAGTCCCTCAAGTGGGATTTGGGACTTGGCTCTGCTGCAGTTTTCCTGTGATGCAAGTAAGTCGTTCCGTCCCTCTGTGGTGGTGTTCATTGAGCATAAAATGGGGGCAATATGATGCTTTTTCCTTCCCTCTCCTAATACATTTACTATACTGCTGTTTAGATTATATAGTCTTTGGGATGCAGACGTTCCCTGTCACGAGTTGTATGCATGCAAAGATCTACAACCTTGGGAGACTGCAGCCAGTTTTTCCTGGATGTATCCTCTTCTGCCCCTGGTGTCCTGAGCAGGCAGAGGTTTAGAGAGCACAACTCACATCCTGTTTTGGTGGGCTTGTTTCTTGTTTCTTGTTTCTTTTTCTTTTTTTTTTAACACTTCTGATAAGCAATAAGGGCCAACATTTTGCTGTTTCAGGAAAAAAAAGAAGAGCTCAGCCAGCCATACAGCTCAGAGTGGGGTAGGGTCCACCAGAGGAGGGGGCTGAAGTGCAGGGCTGAGCCCAGCAAGAGTGGAGGGACCTGGAGGCCAACTTGGGATGGTGAAACCTTTCCCAAAGTCATGCATGCACATGTTATATGGACAGCTCTCTCCTTTATGTCTCCTAATCCTATAGATTCAAAGGATCACGCTTATGTTTAATTCTGATTTGCTTCAGTGAATGAACCCAGCCCTGCGGTGGGAGAGTCTGGGGAGCTCAGAGCAGGAAGGATGTGGTGCTTGTGTGGGAAGGATGATTGGACAGGGGAGGGAGGAAAGGTTGGGATGAATGGGAATGTGTAGGTCTGGCATAGGAAGGCTGGGCTGGGAGGAATTACGTCTTGGGGGCAGTAACCTCTGGCTTGAGAAGATGGGGGATGAAGTCTGTGGGGAAAGGCTGAGAGCTTTTAGATTTAGCAGGGCCTCTGGAGCAGCAAGGGGCTGGGTTTGGAAGGAAGTAGCACTTCTAGAATGGACCTTCATTTGTGGTGGAGGGAAGAAGGGGAACACCCTCACTGCTTTCCCCTCCTTTCCTGCTGTCTGAAATAAGGCTGCTGTATGGGATGGCCAGAAAAGCCCCCCTTTTGGAGAATTTGGGGTTGGGAGTTAAACCCTCCCCTCAGGCATCCTTGCCAGATGGATGAGGCAAGCAGGAGGCTGGCAGCAGGATGGGAAGGGGGCAACGCCTGCTTGTGATGGGGCGCTGGTCCACTGCGGGTGAAGGTCAGGCTGCTGGGATAAGGATGCTCAGAGGAAAATAAAAATGCTGTGACCCGCACATGAACTATACCAGCTTCCGTGGCCCCACCCAGGGCTTTCATTTCATTGCAGGCTCTAAATGAAACCCTGCTCACAGCCACTCCACCAGCCTGCAGAGTCAAAGGTATGTGAAGCATCCCAGCACTGAGCGCAGCCAGAGGGCAAAGGAGTTTCTGAATGGCCACCTCCAGGCTCACCCCAGCTTGCTGGGGCTTGTCTCCTCAACCTGACAAATCGTGCATTATCACAGACAGGGGAGAAGGCATCTCTAGCATCAGGGAGAAGTGCTCTCTGCAGTGGTTATTACCACAACAGGCTTGTGGTCGCCAGGTCTGTGTCTGGGTGGCCAGGGACCATGAGGTTCCTTGCTCCTGCTGGTTCCTCAGCAAGACCCAAATCCTCTTGAGACCCTCCTGCACTTAGCAGCCACCTCTTAAATCAGCCCCAAGTAGCTTGTCTCACTGCCTTTCTTGCTCAGGAGGTGGCCTGCATGGCCTAGAAGACTTATGGAACCTATACGTTCATTAGGAGGATTAGTTTTGCCTGCAACCATTCTCCAAAGCAGAGCCACAATGATCAGGCTTTGCAGAAATGACAGTGACTATCTTTCAGCCTCCCACTTGGGCATGGCTAAGATGGATTTTCAGAAGACAGGAATTCATAGCTTTCAGAAATCTGGTCCGTTCAATGCAGTTTAGGTTCAGGTTGTAAAAGCATTTTTGAGTATTTGAGGCAGTATCTAGGCTTTTTGTTTGCTTGTTATTACAGAAAGTATTGTCCCAGTTTTAATTTATTTTTCTTGGTGGTGAAGGTTTTATACATTTAATCCTTTGTGGTCTGTATGCAGTATTAACTCTGTCTCACTAAATATTTCTCTATTCCCTGATATCCTAGGCTGAAACTTTTAGATAAATTACTTCTTAAAATTTTGCTCTAAACCCTACTGAAGTCTGCATTGTCTGTATTTTTATGGAATTTGATTCATTTTTATTTTTTTTTTACCCTGGGGTAAGTGATCTGGGACTTATTGAAGTCATTGGAAGTGTTTCCTTTGAGTCTGGTTTTAAATCAAGCTCTGGATAGAGAAATTTGTAGAGGAAGGAATGAAATGTCCAAAAACCTAAAAGATTTCTGCAGGATGTTTCTTAAAAGAAAAAAAAAGAAAAAAAAAAAAAAAAACAACTTGGAAAAATCATCTTGGGAACATGAGAGAGTGGGACTAAAGATAGTAATGGTTATTAAAGCTGAGAAGGATAAAAGGTTCATGCATCAGATTTTTAAGCTTGCTTCCCACAGAAGCTTAGAAAAGCTCTTAGCTCTTTTCTGATATAAAGCTGTATAACAAATTATCTGCAGTCTGTTGGTTGTTGGTTGGATTTCTTCCCCTCCCCTTTCTGACTAGACAGAAAATAATGGTTTTCAGATGATAGAGAATTCTGGATATTTCCCAGTCTTCCAGGAATTACTGTTCCTGGTGGAAAGAAACTTACTTCTAGATGAGTCTTTTGATGTTTAGAAAAGACATTTTGAAGCCATTTAGTGAAGAACTCCTGTAGAGTAATCCAAGGATGCTGCAATAGCACCCTGTATTTGCATTGGTGGTTGGTGACAGCAGGCTCAAGCCTCACGCTACACCCACGTGTGTTCTTGTTGCATGTGATTACACGGTCTGGGACATCTAATTGCCTGATTGTAATCTGTCTGTCATACCAAAAGTTGCATCATTTTGCCTGGGCGCTGTGTGGCAAGCACTCCCCAGATGGAGTCTCCTGGCCTTTAAGGGTCCATGATTTTAAGACTTTAAGATTTTAAGATTTTTAAGACTCCTTTAAGGGTCCATGATTTTTTTCTCATACTTTTGTATGAAGCCTGATTCCTTAAGTTGTTATATGTTTTTGAGATGGGGTTTGGCTGTGGCAGGGAAGAATTTGCAATAGCTGGAGAAGTACATCTGTGATGTGAAACTGCTCTGAGTAGCAGCAGAGTGAATTTTTCCAAAAGGGCTCCAGAAGTTGAGCACTGCCTTGACTATTGCAACACTGAGTGAGGGAGAATCCCAATCCCATCTCTCCTTCTCCAGCTGTGCTGATTCATCCAATGTAGGTGAGAGGCTGGGAGCCTAGTAAAAAAAAAAAATATATATATATATAATTCCCATGCCCTTGCAGTATATTGCATGCCTTGCCCTTACCTCAACCTAGTAAGACCCAAAGTCAGATGATGAGGGGGGAAAAAAAATACTACGATTTAATAATTAACAAGAATAGTCCAGCCAGGAGATAAGACTTTGCAAGTCCACAGGTCTGTGTGGATGCTGCAGTGAGCTCAGGCAGCAGTGGTGCTGTGGGAGATGTAAAGCACAGGAATGTAAATGGCATGCTATAAAGGGGCAATGAAACAATTCGATGGCACACCCGGGCACTTTGTAATTGCTGGTGTCGATCTATTTCTGGACTTTGGAAGTGAGCCATCCAAAAGCAAATGTTTAGTCAGCCCTGCAAGCTGCCTGTAGTGCGTGACATGTGGTGACAGGGTGGTTTAATGGGGATGGAGCCGATCATTTCTTTGCCAAACAGGATTATGCTATGAAGAAAATATATGATGGAAAGAGATGGGAAGGTGTGGATGAAGTTCAGCATCTCTCCATCCTAGAAAGCTGAGATGTAAGGGGGAGGAGGCAGAAAGAGACCAGTCTGCCATTTCTGAAAGGCTTTATGAGGGGCATGGAGAGGTTTTTACTACCGTGGACATGATGCCTTTCAAAGCAAGCCCCGATTCTGAGGTTTTGGCACAAAACTGAGGGTTACTGTCAACTTTTGGCTCACAGATGTGAATGCGGCCCACTAGTGTTTGGCTGGGGCAGGTTTCTTGGTGTGGGACTGGGCAAGAGGGACATAAGGTGACAACTTGGCCAAAATCTGGGTGGAGGCAGAAAGCTGGATCTTAAAGCTTTGGCTGCTGGAGACCTGCGCAATGGTGGAGTCCGGGGGCTGGGGTTTAGCTCAGTGGGGAGACGAGCAAGTTGCAAAATATGGATCTGAGTTCAGGTTACAATTCTGCTCCCCAGGGCTCTTCCAGGTGTTCAAGTACAAACTTCTGGCTCAGGCCCATCTCTAATTAGGCATATTCTTTAAAAGTATTTTCCTTCCTCGGCTCCTGTACTCTTGGCTTGTCTCCACTAGCCCTCTCTCCTGCGCTGGAGCACAGTTTGCTGGGTGTATTAATTGAACTGTTTACACACCTGGCTTCCTGCAAGAATAGACACCCAGCTCCTGCTTTTGAAAAGCCTAGCCCAGAGGCTGTAAACAGGAATTGTGCTATGTCTGGAAAAGCTGAACTGCTGCTTATCTCCACTCCCCGGGGCTGTGGGAGCAGCAGCAGCTGCAGACGTGGGTCAGTCGAGCTTGGAAACTGGCTTGCACACTCTTCCCACCGGTCCTGTCCTCCCCCTGGCCCAGGTCCCCCTGCAGCTCAGGAGCCGCCTTCTCTGCAGAGCTATTCCCTTTGCTTGTGTCAGGGGCAGGAGAGGACCCAACTGGCTTTTGGAGCAGCTCACATGCTTATTTTGCCTCGCGTATGAAATCTGGGGGCATCATCCTGGGGTAAAGTCCTGTGCAGGACTGTGGGTGGGACTTGTGTTTCTGTCCAAGCTCCCTAAAAGCAGGGGTGGGTTCCTCATCCCTTATACTATCTGAAGAGGGACATCTCACATAACTCTGTGTAGCTCAAAGAATGGCTGTGGAAAGAGCAGGCTGGAGATGCTTGTGTTGTCTGGATCAGGTGAAATGGTTCCATGTGGTCCATTTAAGCTTTGAATAAATGAGTGTAAAAAGGTTCTGTTGCACAGCTTTGATTTCAAAGTGTATGGGGAGGGGAAAGGCAGCACAAAATCAGCTGGTTGGTGCTGTCAAGGATTTTTTTCTTCTGAGTCAGGTAGTGTTGGAAGACCCCATAGATGTTGAAATGGACTTTCTCACTGCTGGGGAGTCCCCCTTCACACTGGTGTACACTCTATTCAACCTTAAAACACTATGATTTTGTGGATGTGCTATTAGCTATTTTACTGGGTAGCTACGAGTTTTATTTTGTTCTTTTGTTATTATTATTATTTTTGGTGAACATTTCCTCAGCTTCATCTGGGAAATAACAGTTTGTCTCTGGGCAAGCCCCTGAGTGCTGAATGCCAGGGTTGGGGCACCATGCTGTTAGGTCTGTAGGGTACAGAGCGTGATGCTGATGTGCTGGGTGTTGGCATGGTTAGCTTTCTGTGCTTCTTGAGGCTCTCAGCGCACTGTTGGTAAGGGGCCCTAGAGGTTTCCCCGCAGGGCAGGTCCTGTGCTGCTCCTTGGGAAGGGACATGCAGATGCCCAGGCTGGGAACAGGGAAGAGGAAATCCAATACAGTGTAGGGCCAAATTTGCTATCCAAATTCCAGTCCAGCTTGGAACTGGAATTGCTGTTCCCGAAGCACTGAGCTGGGATTTCTCCAGCAAGCCTCCAAAGGGGCCTCAAAGTGGGGAACAAAAGATGCTGTGATAACAGCTCTTGGGTGCTTGTGCCATGGGGGAACGCCAGCAGCTCAGGTGCAGCTCCTGATTGCCCAACAAGCAGTGACTTTGTTGTTGAACTTTGCTGGCGCTGATTCCTGCTTGGCTGCTGACTTTTGGTTTTGTGCCATAAGTGAGTGTTAGAGCTGCGAGGGCTGGGAAATATCAGCTATGGAAAGGGGCCCTGGAGGACAGATGACGGTGGCAGGTGCTTTCGTCCAGGTTTACGTCAAAACCTTCTGTGGAGGAAGAGAAGAGGGCTTATTATATCCCCCTGTCACCCTTTCCTCCTGCGTAACCGTGCTCGTCTGCCAAAAAAATAAAAAAAAAAAAAGAAAGAAAAAGGAAAAAAAAGCAGGTCTTTTTCTAGAAATCCGTGGCTAGCTGGATCCAGCATGAAGCAGCATGACCATTCGTCCTGTGCTCTGCGCTCCTGCTAATGGTATCAAATCAAGCAGGAAATTATTTTTGGAGTAGTGGAGCATGTTGAAACCCAGCAGAAGGCAGCTGTTTGCGTAACCAGAGTTTTGGGAGAGCTGTCTCGCTCGTTGCCAAGCGCTTGACTTCCTATGCTGGTGAGAAACGGTTTCCCTGCTCCCTGGGGCTTCAGAGGCTGGGCTTGGTCCAGCTTCCATAGCGCAGGATGTTCCCAGCTGCTTTTCCATGGGGGTGAACCTAACTGCTTTGGGCTCCTCGCATCACCACCCAGCCCTCTGTGTCAAAACTAATGACCTGCAAAATAAAGGGTTTTGTCCGGACTCCAAAGGCACTGACTCTCAGCTGGGTTTCCAGCACTGGTCCCATGCCCCAGAGGTACCTGTAGCTCTTAGGCTGCCTTCCCAAGGGTGTATCCTGGTTCCTCTGGCTGTGCTTCACAGAATCATGCAGAACCACAGGATGGTTGAAGTGGGATGAGACCCCTGGGTCCATCTGGCCCAACCCCTGCTCAAGCAGGGCCACCCAGAGCAGTGTGCCCAGCACCATGTCCAGGTGGCTTTTGGAGGTCACCCACACCATAAAGAGGTTCCTATGTTCAGACAGAACCTCTCATGTTCCAGTTTGTTCCCATTGCCTCTGGTCCTGGCACCACTGACAAGAGCCTGGCTCCGTCCCCTGTGCGCTGTCCCCTCAGGTACTTACAAACACCATAAGATGCCCCTGAGCAGCCTCATCCTCAGGCTGACCAGGCCCAGCTCTCCCAGCCTCTCCTCACAGCAGAGGAGCTTCAGGCCCTGTGTTGGGCTCTTTCCGGTAAGCCCAGGTCTCACTTCAGCATCTCCATTCTGTGTCCTGTTCCTGCAGCTCCCAAGGGTTTTATTTTTGAAACAGGGATGGTGTTGCTGCCCAGCCATAATAGGGTCTTTCTAGGTGCTCAAAAAACCAAGCTGCCACTTTCCACATTGGCCTCATCGCTTGACTTTCTGCGTTAAAGCCTCTCAGTGCTGCTATCACAGGGAATTGACACCCTGCTGCTTTTTTGCTTTCCAAATATAATGTTTTGTACCCTTTTTTCCACTGCTATGATCTGGTGCCTTGCATCTCAGAGGTGGCTCCAGCAATGCACTGATGGAGCTCCTATGCAAACATTCATCACCCCAAGCTCTGCTCTCAACCCCTCATCCCAGAGCTGAGAAGATCCTTCAATTCTACCAAGTCTTTGAGACAGTAAATGGCTTCATACATGCCATTCATAAGCATTTTCTGGGTGTGACTGGCATCTGGGCTGAGCTGTGTCATCCATCCGGGAGGCTGCCCCCCCGGAGCAGTCCTGCTAAGAAAAAAAAGAAAGAATACTCATGGGGCTATGTGGTATACACATAATTTCCATTGTCCACTGCTTTCTGAGTTGGTTGTTAGCTGATGTCTGGAATGATAAGAACATTTATTGGATGGCTTTTCTCATCCTGGTCCCAGCTAGTGATGCTAGTGCAGATGAGGCTGAAGTTCCTGTCCCCAGAATGAGATGCTTTGGCACGGAAGGGAAGGACCGAGTCAGTGCTGGGAGATTTCGAAAGTCGCCGTAGGGGTATAAAGGCTTTTTTGTTTGCAGACCTCTTATGTCATTACCCGGCCATGCAAATGCTGCCCCAGAAGAAAGACTTTTTCACATTACTGCCTTGTTCTGGAAAATTCCCTCCCTGATTATTCATGACTGCCGACTCCTTCGTCCATATGCCCTTTTCCTGACTGCCGTGGAGTGGGAAGAAACTCCCTGACATGGGAAAAGAGAGGAAGAAGTCCGGTGCGTATAAACTGAGTCAGTCTACAGTATTTACAGCTTTCCAATTGGATAATTAAATTCTCATTCAGCCCAGTTATAATTAGAAAAGTTGCCTGTCCTCCACAGGGCTGGAATTTGTTAGCATTGTATGACTGTAAGTCAGCAACAAGACACCAGGGCATCCTCTGGAGCTGTGCTGAGCTCCCTGGGGTGCTGAGCTACTCAGTGAAATAGGTTTGAAAAAATACAAAAAGCCATTGCCTCACTGTATAGTAACCTTACAATGTAATTGCTTGATGATTTCTGGGCAATTTGGTAATAGGTTATGGAGCCTTTTATTTCTGCCTATCCCATTCATTCATGTCTAAGATTGCAGTAGTTGAATATTTCCTTGTCTAGGGTTGTTAAGTGTGTAATGCTTTCAGTCACTAGCGGAAAAAAACTTTGCTCCTAACCTCTGGTCCTGTAAGGGGCAAGGCAAAGATAACTCTGTCTGCAAATCCAGTTATTTTCCCTTTGCCACTTAATTGCTTCCTGTGGTATCGTTATGCCCTGCGCTGTCAGTTTTGGTTGGTTTGGCTTGGAAGGGAGATGGGATGGGTTGGTGCTCCCTTGGAGACCTCTCAGGTGCCAATCCATACTGAGCATGCTCTTTGCTCTGCCTTTCACCTCTGCTCTCTTCATTGTGCTAAGCTGGCTTAAACTGCCCTGAAAGTCCTTGTTTTCTGCCCAAACTCAGCCATTGTGGCTCTTGAGTGGGAGGGGCACATCTGGGGTCCCGTCCATCCCACCACCATGCCTGGTTGGGGTTTGTGGGAGATTTTTTCTTAAAACTCCAAGCTTGCCCTTCTACCCTTCTACATTGGGGGGGGGAGGGGGGAAGAGTATTAAAGAAGAAACAGTGGAAACACCGAGTTTGGTGGTTGCTCAAATAACTAGTCCCTCATACTTTTCCTGCTCCCGAGTCATCTTGTGGTCTACAGAGCTTCAGCCCACAGTTCTCAGGACCTAAGCTGAGTATTTATTGACTTGGTACCCCAAAAGGGAGTCACATTTCCTGGCAATAAAACACTGTCACGTTTAAAACCACTAAGTAGGTCCTGCTTCTTCAGGTGAACACAGGAGTCATGTGTGAAGTGGTGCCTTTATTTCTCCGCTGATATTTTCTCAGCGGGTAGCTGTAGGGAACAGTTCAACTTCTTTTGTCGCCTTATCTCTGGGAATAATTTCAGTTCCGTTTCAGTGGCATTGCTGTGAAGCGCAGGACTAAAAAGGGTTTTATTGTCTCTTTGAACTGCGTTTTGCTTTGAGGAATGAGGATATAATTGTAACATAGGCAGGCTGGGCCAAGAGGCAGGAGGACAAACTAAGCATGTCGAGGCTTGTCCTGCCCGATCTTTCCCAATTTCATAATTTTTTTTCCCCTCCTTGCGGCTAGCACTCATGATTTGGAATTTTCCATCTAATAGCCCAGGGGCTTACACACTCTTAGCTGAAGGAGCTCTGGTCGGCTGGATGTGCTGTTTCTTTTGATGACAGCCAAGACCAGGATTTGCCGCTTGATCCATCAATTCTTTGCCATCCATGTCTGCAGGAGGAGTGCAGAGGGATTTTCAGGCATCATATTTTTTCCCATATGCTCAGGGGGCTTTCACTATCCTCTTTCCTTTTTTGGGTCATGTTTGGATTCTCCAAGAAATAAATCTGAGGGATGAATTAAAAGCAAATGTTAACTGAAAAAGAACATTCCTAAAGCCTTCAAATGCTCTAGTGTTTTCCTTTTGGGAAATTTCATTATTAGTGTAGTGTAAATACGGTGTTTGTTGCCTGTATTTTTAAATACAGCAAGTTGCGCTCAGTTTGCGTCATTTAGCAAAAACCTGCCTTCATCTGAGGGCAGGTTAACAACTAGCCTTGATGTGAAGCAGGGATTAAAGACAAAGCTGTTGGTACTGAGCCCACACCATTTCAATTCCTCATCTGCTGCTATCTGATGACTTAGTGAAGAGGAATGAATTTCAAGTCCTTTCCTGCTGCTATTTCATATCTCTACTCTATGGCTTGGCTCTTTGTGCCGAGTGCTGCCATTTTGATGGGTTTTGGCAGCCATCCTATCTACGCTGCTGATATTGGGACTGATCCTGCATGTGAGAGATCTGTTTTTTAGTGCTTTTTTCCACCACGATCTTTCCAGGACTTTGCAGAGGCACTTTTGGGTGCTTCATGTCCCTGTCTGTACGTAAGGGGCATTTGCACTATCACCCATGGGGATGTTATGAAGACAAATTGTGAGTTTTTCAGCTGCTGTTATCAGGTCCATCTCCATATACGAGAGAAGAAAACTTCTCATAAAGACTGTTACAAGGAGCGATGCAGATCTAGGTCTGGAGATCTCTGTACTTCCACCACCCCAGATGTGCATCTAACAGGCTAGTGCTTGGCAGCACTTTGAAGTCCATGTTTTTTCTTTGCTGAAAATGAAATGAAATGGTATCATTCTTCTTCACTGTTTACTGGCAAGAAAAAAATAGTAACAATAACCTCAAAGTAAATAATTTCCTCATCGATCAACCAGTTTATGCAGACCTATTTGGTGCAAAGAGCCAGCTTCTGAAAGGTTCCAGAATATTGCAAGCACCAGTCTTAAATAATTGTCACTGCAAATCACTGAAGGACACGGCCACTCATTACCTTCAGCTGCCTGATTGTAGTATCTACCCTCATAAAACACAGGTGTAACCCTAGGTGTCCTGCCAAAGAAGTGTGTGGCCTCTGGCTCACGTAACAACAGATATCTGGAAACGTAAGTCTTTCAGATACAGCAAAACCAAGCATGCCATTGCTTTGCTCATTGAAGCTACAAAAATGTTTTATCAGAAGTTTCCAAACTCCTCTGCAGACAGCTGGCTGTTCACACAAGTGCTCACTCCTCCTTGTTTCCAGCTGCTAATTTGCAGTTAAACACACCTACAAATACTCTGCCAGCAACTTTCCATGCAAGTCCTTCAGGTAGCTTGCAGTTGCTGTCATTTGATGGTGAAGGTGGCAGGATCCTGCTGTGAGTGCATGGCTTGGTGGAGAGGCTGCCCATGAGGCTGCCTAAGATGTGGTTCCTGACAACTGCTGCAGTAAATAAGAGTTCAGCATAATGCAGCTGATACTAATTGGCATCCCCGTAGGTGGTCTCAGTAGTGGGGCCAAGATTAAATGTGGTGCAGAGAATGAATGAAGCTCTTCTCCCTAAGGGGAGTGCCTCTGACTGAGAGCTAAGGTGTGTTAGCTCGAAATGCAGCTGCTGCACTGGGGCTGCGGATAAAGGATGTTCTTGTTCAGGGCTTTGGCACTGCTGAAATACACTTAACTATGCGAGGTGGAGAGAAGACCCTGCAATTATGTTTGACTGCTCTGAAGGACTTTAAATCTGTTTTCGATTAGTTGCTCCAAAAAGCACAACCAAGTTCAGTTAACATTTAATGTGCTTTTTAGCTCAAATCAATTATTTTCTACTATGCCAACAAAGCAGCTGAAAAGAGATCATTTTGTGCCATTCCTTGACTAGTATTTGTCCTACAAGCAGTGAAGAGAGGCAAGCTACCTGCAGATACTCAAACCTGCTAATGTGAAACACAGAGCAACCTCCTGTTGTCTTATATTTAACATGCAGAAACCATCATCGTTATGGGATGAAGGAAACAAAACACTTAATTGGGAGAGTTTGGTAAATATAGTAACAGTGAGACCACTCATGGTGCTTAAGCATATGAAGCCTGCCCAAGCAAGTAAACTGCACCTTTAATTAATGGTTTCACCCTTCTGGTTATTGAAATGGAATGACTCACTCATTTTAATCAGATGCCTCCTTCTGGGATCAAACTGTTCACGAAATCAAATCACCACATCCCTAAGGGTCTGTCTTTGCTGGGAAAAGGGTTCTTTTCAAGGGGCCTGTTGTGCAACCAAAGAGGTTGGGGCAGAATGCAGGAAATGCTTCTGATGTGCATTTTATTTGTAACTTCTGGATTTAGTGTTCCAACATAATTCCCCACACAAAATGAGTCCTAATGCATCTTATTTCTGTCTCATTATGAGGTCTTACTGGACAAAAGGTGCTGGAGCCCTTGATGTAGCACGGCAAGACTTTTCACACATTGAGGTAGAAGGTGTTGGCTGCGACAACTTGTTCCAAGGCAAGAACAGTCTGTGCCGTACCTCTGCTAGGCTAAGGCATTTACAGTTACTTACCTCCAGGTAAAGAAGTAATTTGTTTTGCCAGGGATTACGTAGCTTTAAAATGTCCTTCACATGAATGTGGTCCTGGGAAGAGACCAAATTTAAGTGTCAGACTTGGCTCATCAATGACTTCACTATTTACCTCGCTAGCTTTTGGGTGTGGAGGGAGCTCTTCATTTCGCATGGCACGAGAACTGCTGTCTAGGACCACCACTGTGGCTTCTCCAGTGCCTCGCTTGCAAAAGGGGCTGGCAGGGGAAGAGGTTCCAGACCTCCAGCACGTTGATGTTGGGCCATATCCAAGCGTTGGCGGAGTAGGTAGTTAGTTACCTGCGGCATCGGGCTGTCTGCACACAGCCCTGCTTTCTACTTGCCTGTGCTGGAGTCGTGAGAAGGCAGGCTTATGGCTGTTATTGAGGAAAGCCAGAGCATCTGTTGTGGGTGGCTGGTTTTGGAAGGTGAGAGAAGTCGTCTCAGAAGTACCCATCGCCACCCGTCTCCCTGAGTGTTGGAAAAGACAGTGATACCTGGCTCCCCGGGGCTCTCTTCTTGCTTGTTTTCCAGCCAAACCCTACCCCTTCCCCTCACAGGAACTACCCAGCCTCCACCCCTCATCCTTGGGCAGCAAAATCCAGCTTTGCCCACGCTTTGCTCTGAGCCAGCTCTGAGTAAGTGCATCACGATTACTGAGAAGCAGCAACCCCAGCTGGTGCCAAACTTGCAGATCCTCCAAAGCCACTGCCGTGAGCAGAGACCTGATGTGCTGGGAGTGCGGTCCAGGTTACTACAGCAAACCCTCAACAGTTTCCTGCCCAGCTGAGTCTTTTGGAGTCTGAAGCATTGTAACCTCATAAAAGCTAGCAAGAGCTTGAAGTCATTCACAGATTATTTCACCACCTACGGTATTCTATGAAGTCAGACATGCTGTAACATATGATTAACGATGTGTTCAGTGGTGAGTCACTGGGTAGTCTAGCAAGCGCTGCTCACCTTCTAACCAGTCTGTATGTGGGAGTCCTTACCCAGCGACACACCCAAACCCAGCGTTTTAATAATTTACCACATTCTGAGCTCGGAAGAGCAGCTTATGGAATTTTTTTTTTTTAAAAAAAGGTATTAATTTACCACCCATTAGGGAACAAACCCCCACCATGAAGAAGAAATCAGGGTAGGGGGAACTCAGAAATGTCTTATTATTTTGTATGGTTGGTGTATCCAAGAATCTCGTACTCCAGGTATTGAGTAAGTGGAGACTTCCACTCTACCTATGAAGGAAATGAAGAGTTGCCTAAGATCACAAATGTAAAGGTGTTTTGGTACTGCATGTGTACCATTTACTTCAAAGTTTAACCAGGAGTCAGCTGTGTGCAGTGTAGTTTAAATAAAGTTGGTGGAAATGTTACCACTTCAAGTGGGGTTCCTGTCCTGCTGTTTCCCCTTGAAGTGCCCTCAGTCTCATGTTTCCACCCAAGCTCTACTGCTACACCTTTTTTAGCATCAGGAGGCCAGCTATATATCCCCAAGTAAGTGTCTAACAAGATATTCCTGGAAATGAGAAGCCTGTCCTGTAGATTGGCAAGAAAAAGTCTGGGAAAAATCCATGCTTGAGAGATGGGGGGATTAAGTCTTTGTGTTACGTTAAACAGTCACTTGATAAGATGCATGAACTTTTCTTGGCTTGCAATGTAGAATTATCCTTTCCTTCCTGAGTGTCCCAAGCGCAGCGTGAGAGTTATGGTTAATCTTATTCTCTGGAATAATTAAGGGTTGTAAAAAAAAAAAACAAACAAAAAAAACACTTTTTTTTTCCCTATGGAATGAGCAAAGATGAGCCTGTCTGGTTGTGAGATGGTAGTGGGAAATATGAACTTGATTCCTGTTGAGAGGAGGATATTGCACTTGCATCCCAGTGTGACCCGCTACCCTTTCTCTGATAAAAATCATAGTAAGATGCCTAGGGAAGAAGAATAGTGGGAAAAACTTGTATGATATTTCACCGATTACTTTTCCAGCCTCCAACTATTTTCAGCTCAGGGGATTTCCTGACATGAATGAATGTGGTTTGTGACTCTTTAATAACCTTCAGTGGATTGTTCTTCCAACTACCCATCCAGTCTCTCCCTGAGCCTGTTTAAATCTTTTCCTTCCACTACATCAGTAGCAACAAACTCCACTGACCTTCTATATGTGGTGGAAAGAATTGGGCCTTCTTCTGTGTTTTGAACCAGGCTCCCAACAGATTAATCTGATACTTTCCAGCCCTTGTGCTGGGAGATACCACATCAGTCACTTCCTAACCCCCTGCTCCATGGCCCTCACAAGTTTCTGGGCCATTATTACACATTCCTTGAATACCGTCTCTGCAGAGTGAAGGCTCTCAATCTGCTTACTTGTCACTAGTGTGAAGTCCTGGCTGCACTCCTCTGGGCCCCTCCTACTTCTAAGGTACCTATTTGAGAAGAGGGGAGAAGTGTTGTGTGCACCATTCAAAGTGCCAGTGAAAAAGGGATTTATACAGTGATATAACGAGGTACTCTTCTCTGGCTCACTGTTTCTTTCACAGCAATCCCGAAACGATTAGTCAAGTGCTGAGCTGAGTTTTGTTAAATTGCCTATGGTAGTCCAAAGGTCTCACTCCTGAGCAGCGCTAAACACTTCAGAAACCATCATTTAATTCCTGGATTTAAGACTTGTTTTCCCTGTCTGCATCACTTGATGTTGTTTAAGCTGCACTGACTTCAGCTGCCGTTTTATTGCCCAACCCCTCAGTCCTGCAAGGGCCACATGCAGTTCCCCACTGACTACTCTTTCCCCCAGTCCCCTGCATATCCTCAGCAAACTTCCTTACCTCACTGCTGTTCCAGATGGTTCACAGCTAGATCGAGCAACACAAGTCCCAGCCGCACAGGTGGGATGTGTCTGTTGTGAGAACTGACCATTTACACCAACTTGCTGATTCCTATCTTGACCTGCCTCAGCTCATCCAGTATTAGCCCTGCTGGGATTGAAGCCAGGTGTTGCAAGCCCCCATTCAATCAGTGCAACTCATCCCTGGTCTTTGTCTCGACTCCTTCATTTCTAGACATACAGGATGATACTATGGAGCAAGCAATGCCTTAGTCACCCAGCGGGCTATAGTCCCCTGTAGGGAGAAGCTGATTTCCCCCATTTTTTATAAATGAGTGTAAACGTGGAGGTGTTTGGTGCACAGAGAGGCAGTGGGACTGTGCAACAGGCAAAAGCAGCAATGGCACATACAAGTGCAAGCTTTGACTTAGCCAAGCGAGTATTTTGAAACAGTGTATTTTACCAGAAAACAGCACACAAACGTAAATGACACCTGAAATTGATGTTGGATTATGGACTAAGCACGCAAATCCACCGACATCTTATTCAGGCGTGACTGATATGCCTCTCCTGGCTGAGTTCTTCAGAAGGGCACCGCCTGGGATCCAGCAGCCGGTGGGCTGGTGCCAACAGGGTGCTCTGGCTGCTGGAAATTTGCCTCCTGCCCCAGGTATCCTGGGATCTGCCGTGCCTGCACTGGGGCTGGATGTCCCTTAAGGGACGTTAAGGCATAGGTAGCTCTGATGACTTTCGGGATGTGAACTCGTGGCTCCCATCCTGGTGTCCCCAGCACATGGCAGCTCCAACATCTCTGCCATTGCCTCTTTTTTCCTTTCCTGCCACCCAGTTTTTCCAGTTGTGGCTGCTGCTGGAAGCGAGCAGTTGAATGAGCACTTGTTGGTGTCCTTGCCCTGTGAGGGGCTGTGCTGAGGGTGTGAACGTGAAGCTTCACCACCCTCTTGGCCTGCCGCAGTAAGGTCAAGTTCACTGGAGTACAGAAGAGCCTCTTGCTCCCCGAAGAGCAGCAGCCTGCTGCTGCTGCTGCTGCTCATCTAAAAAACACGGGGGGCGGGGAGGGGTTGCAAAAAGAGGGCATCCTGGTCATGGTTTCCAGTTGCGTCAGGGCTGTGAGCTCCCTTGCTTTCCTGCTGATGCATGTGTGGATACAGTTATCCGCTCCCATTTCATGTTCTGTCTCTAGAGAAATCACAGGCTCCAAGTGAAAAATGGAAAAATTGTAACCAAGGAGTCCTGCTGAGGAGATGCAGAGAAATACAGGTGATCTGTCCCAGATGATTTGTGCTACCTCTTGCGAAGTACTGCTGTCTGCCTGACCACCAGGAACCACAAGAAAAAAGGGCATCTTCCTCTGGCACATCCCTTGGGGGCTATGTTTGTTCCTGCTTGGGATGTAATGTTTCTTCAGCTAGCATCATTCTTTGCTCTTCACTTCATATGCTGTTCACTTCACATTCTGTTTTCACATGGGCATTTGCTTGAGCCGAAGGGCCCACAGGGGTAAGACTCATGCTGTGGTTATTCATGCCTCTGTATTACTGTACTGTGTGTTTCCCCAGGCTGTGCAAGTCAGGCTATCTCTGTACAGTTGCACGACAGTCCTGAGAAATATATGAAATGTTTTGAGGCTCAGTATTTCTGATTGAAGGTTTTGTGTGTGTTTGTTTTTTAAGAAGCACAAACATGGTCTTTGGTGAAATTTTGTACTTGTTTTTTGGTCTTCGGGAGGAGACAAGATGGACAAGACCACTATAGGTCGAAGATGAAATACATCAAGCAAGCATTGTCAAGACAGCAAAACAAAGTTCCTCAAGCTAACCCATCGCTGAGTTACCATGAGTTATGAACTAAACTTCTGCATCTCTAAGTTAGCAGTGTTTCTCACTGATGGAGGGCTGGCCACTGCTCATTTTCTTGGGGATGCAAAGCTGTTTACTGGAGAGCATGGTTTGGCATCACGGTTTTACCTGAGGGGATTTTTTTTCCTTTCTTTTTTTCTTTTTTTTGTCTTTATTTTCTTTTCAAACCACCAGCTGCTTTTCTTCCATAGCTGCCCCTCTCGAAGGGTGTGAGTGGATGAGTGGAGAGTGTGGCCGGACTGCAATCAAAGAAATATTTTGAGAGCCCTTTCAGAGCTCGTTAAGGAATCTGGGCTGGCTATGAATGCAAGCTTTATGCAGCATTGTTTTGAAGTAGGAGTGAGTCACTAAAAAACAATCTGCACTCTCTCCATGTTCAACTTTGACTTTATTAAGAAAAAGAGAAAGAAAACAAACACAATCCCATTCACTGCAGAAATACACATTGATCCTTTAATCCTCAGGGAAGCGTCGGGAACTGCTTCCTCCTCTAAAGAATCGCTGTATTGACGCAACATTTAACTGTGCAATTACACACGCACATTTTCTCCTGTGCTTTGCATGCAGAGCAGGGCTCTGTGGCTGGAATGCTAATCAGAAAGCGATTGATGCTATCTCACTGCACACACAGCCCCAGTGCAGCCTCCCAGCCAGCCGGCAGCAGCCCTTTGGTTTTGTTACAGCCAAAGGTACTTTCACCAAGAACTGCTGCACAGCTACTAGGAAATGCTCTGTGTATGTGTTCGTATGTACGTACATATACGAATGTATATATACCCGTGCATACTTGTTTGCTTCCCAAGATCCTCATTGAATTTGATGATCTCTAAGGTCCCTTCCAACCCAAATCATTCTATGACTCTATTGCTGGCTATAAAGCCCACCAAGTTTTTCTGATACTTCATGTGCGACCTGTTTGGACTTCAGGGGCATGCAGTACTTGGTGAGAAAGCGTTAGCTGTGAAAAAGATGCACCTTTTTCCTGCTTGTTTCCCTCATTTTCCCTCATTGCTGGAGTTGGGGATACTGAAATCAGCCTGCTATCTGGGTGATGCACAATGAAATAAAAAGCATGGTGTGTGCTAGGATTTACAGCTATCTGGCTGTAAATGCAGAGGCTGGTTGAGCCTTAGATGGGAAGAAATTCAGCCCTCTTCCAGCCAGCTTTGAATGTTAATATTTTTGCTGGGTTTAATCTCTTTGCCATTATTTTATTATTAATGGTTTCATCATCAATTCTACTTTCCCACCAGCGTTAGGGATGGATTTTCCATATGGAAAATCCTATTTGTCATCCTATTTGTTATCAGTGACCACAAGCTAGAAAGTGAGTCTTGAAATAACAAGTGGGGCTGTCTCCCCAGGGGCTTGTACAGTGTCCAGGGGTGCCCTTGATTCTCTTCCTCCTCTTTTGGGTCCCTCCTTTCAGGGATGTGTTTTTAATGTGTCCACCACACTGGCTTAAAGGCTTCAGGAAAATGATAAAATAAAATTTTAAAAAAAAATGCTTTTGTTATGTCGTTGAGCAGCATTTGGCTGATGTTATGAGCTCCTGAACTCCCAGTCCCTCTGTTCATGTTCTCATTGTATGTTTCTGAAAGCTTAAGTCAGGGCTAGTAGCGGCTGCTTCTGTTAGTGCAGCAAAAAACAGTCCTTTAGTTTAATTGTATTAGTTCTACCCGCATCCTTTCTTGTGCCTGTTGCTCAGAAAATCTGTTTCTGGTTTTAGCAGGATGCATGCTGGCTGGTGTGCTGGGACAAGAGGGAAGGCAGGAAGGGGAAGAGGATGGGGAGAGGTCCCACAGGAGCAACCTGCTTAATGTGTCTCATTTGTCTTACTAGCACCACTGTATCCCTTCCTGGCACATGTGCCTTCCTGATAAGCCAAATAAGCAGAAGAAAGAGCTGTTCCTCAGAGCTGCCATGGGGTGTGAGTCCTGCCCTGCAATCTTGCTGCTTGTGGGACTCCTCACCACCACCACCACCTCTGTCCCACCCCACCTGTGCAGGGTGCAGCTCCACTCCCAGCAGCATCCATGGATGCAGGCTGTGTTTTTTCCTAGTACAGGGAAGTATCAGCCTCTGGTCTAGATCCACCTAGAGTCTCTGTGTCTCTAGGTGCTGATAAAATCACAGGATATGGCACAGAAGGTGCCACCATGCGAGGCCAAGGCCTATGCCAACTAGGTTTTTCTTTAAAAAGCTCAGAAGAGGTCATGTCTTGAATAGCCCTGGAGGTTATTTTCCCTTCTGTCTTCCCCTGGGCTTCTGAGGCCCCTGAGAGGAGTAAAGGCAGAGTCTGACCCTGTTCCTGATGGCAAAGAGGTGGCCAGGTGTCTATATTAATATAAAGACCAAATTTGACACTTTACTCCTTGAAATGCATAAGGAATGGACCCTTCCTCTCCAGAGCTTGTTGAAGGGGTGAAGCTTCCAAGTGAATAATTCGCGTGTTCTAACGGAAATATCAGAAGAAAAAAAAAGGGGCGGGGGGGGGGGGAGAGAAAAAGAGAGTGAATGGCCTTCTGTGTCGATACAGCAGTTTTATGACCACTGGTTTCATTTTGTATTTCTTAAGCAAGCAAACAAACAGTTGGTTTCCAGGACACGGGTGCATTATCTCCAATTCCAGAGTTTGTCCCTGCCACACAGGACCAGCCTAGCCTGAGGGTGTACCCTCATTACCATCAAGAAATGCTAATAATGCTTAATATGTGGAAAAACATGAAGCACTTACAGAAGGCTGTGGTCATGAAAAGGGATTTTCAGATGAGTTTGAATGCTTCAGGCTTTTCCGGGAAATGTGTTTTTGAGATCTATATTTTACTGGATTCCCCTGAATTCAGAGTCCAGCTGTACAGAATTCCATAAATCCATGAAGGCAAGCCCAGGTTTTTCCAAATGTGTAAAATTTCAAGGTTCTCCTCTCCCTTTCAGAGCAATGAATTATCAGTTGTTTGCTTTCAGCGGAGTACATTAATTAATTACTGGTTTTATAGGGGGATCCTTCACTCATTGCTGGCACTTGCTGTGGTTCTTCTTGGATCTAAAGAGTAAAACATGTTTGTGTTGGCATCTAGGAGTCTGGAAAACCTCAGGAAAAAATAAGACTGGAAAAATAAACGTTTTTTTCTGTCTAACAAAAATTTTTGTGATTTTTTTTCCCCACAGAATGAAAGTTTGAAATACAGAAATAAAATTATAACTATATATATATAGAGAGAGAGAGCCAGCTGGAGCTGCTTCTTTTGAATGTTTTATCTTTTCTATTTTCTTAATAAAGATCCTTTATGTTGCAATGCAAACTACAAATTCCAGACTGCTTGGATAAAAATTTGGGTCGAAAAAGTTGATTTCAGTAGTTTGTGAACTGTTCGGCAGATAATTTTAGATCCGAAAAAGGCAATCTGCTGCACTAAAAATAAAAAGTAACAATCCTATAAATGACTAATTTTGTGGTCCAGGGTAATTAGCAGAACAGCTTGGCAGATGGAATGCAGCAGGTCTAAATTACTGCACTAAGTCCATTAGCAGGAAGATATTATCTAACTTTGTTGTTATTAATGATAATTAATTAATTAAAATATTCATCTGGGAGTTTTGCTGTTGCTATTAACAGGAATGCATGTGTGTGTATATATATATATATATATATTTGCTCTTTAATGTTTTTCTCATTTGTTTGCATCCCAATCCTTGGCTATCTTGCTCTGGGACTTTAATAATAACCCCGTTACAGTCTAGAAATTACTCAGACCGCACCTCTGCTTAGCATGGAGGAAGCTTGAGGCTTTTACAATTTGTGCTGCTGGTTGTTCCATGAAAAACATAGGCCGTGGTCTGACAAGGAAAGCAGCAGTAAAAAGCCAGGCAAGAAGCAGCCCTTTATCAGCAGGCACACAGGAAGCACTGCTGTGCATCTTGCAGGTCTTTTTGGAGTCCCATTTGATGAGGTGAGGGCACGTTTGTCTCCAAGTCTGCATGGGCTCGCATGGCTCCAAAATGTTCTCTGATGAATCCAGGTGTTGCTTTGCTAAGATCCAATGTGCTTAAATTTTGATGCCCCAGAGAGAGCATGATGGTCAGGTCGTCTTGTCCCCTCCGTGACACCGGTCTTTGTCAGCCAGGGATTCCCACCCCAAATCTGCATCCTGCTGTAGGCTTTCGGCACACATTTCTCAAAGAATTCCCCTTTGACTAACAGGATTGTCATGATGGAGAAGACTTAATGAGCTGTTTTAGTGGATAATTGCTCTCGCTGTTAAACACAAACCATACTTTTTCCTTTGTTTTCAGCTCGAGTCTCCTGAGATTCAGTCTTCCAGCCCTGGACTTTGTTCCAGCTGTGTTTGCTGAAGTTAAAGCCCTTCAGAGTCTAGTCTTCCCATGTGCCCTTAAAGACTAAGAGGAGTCATTTCCCGTTCTTGTCTTTTAAGAGGATAGTGATAATTTAGGACTTCCTATTGACTCTATTGACTTTTACTAGTTTGTGTTTGGGTTTTTTAGATAACTTACAATTCACTACAGTTAATAATTGTTGTTAACTGGGTCTACATGTAAGGATGTGGCCCCACATCTGTTAAAGATACTAAATTTGGGCCTCTGGTGTACAGTCAAAGTTTTGTCGATTGATCTGTTATATTTAGTGGCTCTTTTTCAGGTGGTGATGTACCTCTGGTGTTTTCGGATCTGATTGTACTCTGAGCTTTGTTCTATCATCCATAATCATCCCGAGTACTTTCTTCACTCCTTAACTTCATTTGATTTCACTGAGAAGTTTCAAGCAGTGAGATAATACTTTGATGAATGAAATTGGGGATTAGATGGGGATTAGATGGATCCTAAAAAGCATTTACTCTCACTTTCCGTGGGAAGATTTCTAAGCTGCATTAAACCAAGAGGGGCTCTTTTCCCCTAATACTCATGGATTTGTATTATACCATGTAATTAACAAGATTAATATTAACATTAATATCTTGATGTCAGTATTTAGGTGAAATGTCATACTGTGGTCATATCTAAGGCCCCCAGGAAAGCATGGGAGCTCTGATAGCCTTCTACATTGTAACTTCAAGGGGGTTGTTCCTCATCCAAGTAAAAGCAGACATGTGCCCAAAACCTCGCAGGATGAAGGTACAACTGTCTTCTGTTTATGATAACTACCCACTTACCTGTATTTCTGTCTGTTTGCAGCATTTTTGCTCCTATATATATCGGGCTGGTGGGAAGTCTCGTCAACACCATGATAGCAATGGTTTGGATCCCTTCACCAGCTAAATCAAAGTCAGAACATGGTGAGGCAGAGCACAGTAAGTATTTACTGCTTCTGATAAATAGCACATAAGTAGGGACAGGGGATTGACTTGATGGCAGGACTGTGCTGAAGGATTTGGGGTTGCATTTATGGGCAAAAAGGTGCACCTCTTTGCTCACACGTCCTCATCCTCTTCATGCCTGTGAGAAAGTACTTACCAAGAGATGAGCTTGGGTCAGATGAGAAGGATTTAGGAATGCTGAAGATGCAATCATCTAATTTATTTTGCATATGAACTGTCCAGAGTTTCAGCTCAGCTTTCCAGATCCCAAAGCTTTACCTCCAAATTCAGTTCTATACCAGAGTTAACTCTTGCACTGATGTTTACCCAGATGATACTACTCCAGTTAGGGTTTTTCCTCTGCATTCCCAGAAAGCATCACTCAGAAAGCCATTGCCTACACTGAGCAGAGCACTGTAACAAGCAACAAGTAATCACCCTGAGTTTCTTGTTCCCTGTGTTTAACTTGTATAAATATAATATTATCCAATATGTCATCTTCCGTAGGCACATCACAGTCTGGCAGCGTGTTCAGCATCAGAGAAATCCTACACCTGATGAAGTTTCCGGGAGTAATGGAAATTTTCTTAGTCAAGGTCTTTTCTGGATTTCCCATAGGTAAATCTCACCCATTACCCATGGTTGTTGATGTATTTAAAATAAGAAGATACACGCGGTAGACCAGGCTGGTCTCAAGTTACTGAAACCACGACGCGTGTGATCGCAGAGGAGTAAGGATTCGGCTCGTACCTCAGTGCTGCATATTTCCAGATGCTCTCAGCTACATAGGGTCAAAAACCTGGAATTAATGGAAAACAGACTGCTTGTCACAGGCCAATTTTTTGACTTTTGGCAAATCACTTAATCACTCTGCCTAATCCCCTGGCTGTAAAGGGATGGTTTTCTCCTCTTGTCTGCCATTTCTATTGAGGCTGGAACCTCTTCAGAGCAGAGGCAGATCATCTGTACCCTGCCAGAAACACTGAGGTCTCTCCTGATTTTACTTAATGATTTTAAGGGGAGGGAATTATGCTTACCCTAACTTTTCCCAGCAATTTAAAGATATTGCTGGACAAGAAACTGTGGTCAGACAGGCTGTTAATTTTTGGCTGTGTGCCAGGGAGCTGCTAGCTTTTTTTTTCCTTCCCTTGCACCTATGTGACAATCCTTGTTCTTCTCTTTGAATATTCTGTGCATTTTTCTCATGCCATGTTCATAACCCACTGCTATCTCAAACATACCGCAGACAGGCCTGTTCCCCTGCTCCCTTTGAGTCAGTAGCAGTCTTGGCACATTCCATTAAATTCTGATTTGTAAACTGTAAATTCAGTGTACAAATAGAAGTAGGTTTGGCCATGGAGAGCGGCTAAATCAGAAGGGGACAGCATTTCTGGGAATGACCAGGTTCCTCTGTTAGCCTTGCAAAGTCCGACTGGAGCTGCAGAATAACTTGCAGGGAACAAAAGGATTCCTGATTTTTTTTTTCCTTTTCTTTCAGTGTCTACTTGGCATTAGCAGAGACAAATAATGCTAATTGGTCCTATCCCCAGTGCTGGAGATGGAATAGTATCTCCGTGGATTGGTGGCTTGCCCTAAGAGTGTATCTCTTAGGTTCTTATGAAACTAAGCTTTAAAACTGTGTTTAAATAGTGTTTATAAAATGACAGTGTTTCCCAGAACGAGATCGCCAAGTGATGTTTAAGAGGATATTCTTTTTCCAATTTTGGCTCATTTCTCAGCTCAAAGTAGCATTCTTTTCTCTGTTTAAAAACACTACACTGAGACCACATCCATTTGCAATCTGCAATGTAGTTTCCTGTGCACTGTCCTTTTTCTAACAGGCGGGCAAGATGCGCTTTTGTTTAGTCATCGCTGCTGAAATGCAAATGCCTCTGTGTTGTAGAAGACATTCTTTTCCTGTACACAGCAAAAATACATACTAAAACATAATAAACATCTCCTGCCTCAACTGCAAGGGAACTCGTAGGGAAACAGGATGGAAAGTGAAGTTGAGATTTAAGGCAGGACATGGGCCAAGTGTCACTGAGATGGGTAGGAGTGTTTCAGGGGAGCAGGAATGGGATCACTGGAGGCATTCTTGCTGCAAGCAGAGCACTACGGCCAGGAGTGATTAAAATCCTAGTGACTTTGCGGGTCTCTCTTCAGGCCACTGGCCATAGGGTTGCAGCCGAAAGGGAATTTGTCCATCACCTCCTCCTCGGCTGCTCATGGCTGGAGGCTGAGCTCCTGTTGGCCTCATTCACCTTTCCTCTCCCTGCTGCAACTGTATAATTAATTAGATCATTCAAATTACAGACCTTTCTCTATTTACTTTGTAAACAAGTTTGTGATATACACAGGAGAAAATCTTCTGTTCCTTATGGATCTCATTGTTGTCCAAAATTAGCTTGTTTGAGAGAGAAAGAGCCTTCCCAAGAGGGCTGCAAGGTTGGGAACCTCCTCCCTGATTTGCATAAAAGCAGAGACCAGCTCAATGCCTCCTCTGGGAGGAGAGCTGCTGAGGGATGGAGGGGCAGCAGGTCTTTCCAGCACGGCCAAGTTGCCTGCTCAGCTGACCTGGGAAAAGCAAGCATCATTTCGTTGCGGTAGATAAGAGACAGAAAGCCAAACATGTGGATAGAAATGTCAAACATACCTCTTGCTGCTCAGGGATCACCAGGGCTTTGAAAATACTGATAATTAGCTGCTTGTGTGAATCTTTGATTTTTGGGAAGCCTGCTTTCTTCTCACAAAGGCAACCCCTGCAGTCCCCCTGCTACCACCTTGCCATGTAAGGCCAGTATGCCCTCCCAGAGCCAGAGGCTGCATTTATAAATTCCCAGTCTTTATCTTTTTTTTTTTATTATTTTTAAATGCGTTTCACACCCCCGTATCTCCTTGGTGCTCTGCCTCACATTTATCGAGTTTCACAAGCCACTTACCTGCCTTCTGCTGCATGACCATCATTATTCATTGTTCTGGTGCAAGGTTTTCTAAGGAATTCACCCCTTGTTTAGCCCCGTCTTTCCCAAGAAGGTGAAGTTTCTGAGACCCCCTTCGTCACTGAAAGAAGGGAGGACAAGGAGGGGCTCCCTTGTCTGGGCAGTTGTAAGTAACCACGCAGGCATGGGCATGATACCTGTCTGAAGAAAGAGATGTTTGCATCTCCGTGCAATGTGTAAGGCTAAAGAAGGAGAGCAGCTAGCCCCCTGCACAGAAAGAAATGAGCTTGTTTGGAGCAGAAAGATCCAAATCCACCTAAACTCAGCAAGGGACTTCAAAGGGGAGCTTAGCTGCAAGAGCAGGCGCGTTGTACCAGGAAGAAGCGTCAGGTATGTGGGAAGGCCGAATCCCTCCTAGGTGGTACCGCAGCAGGGCAGCTGCACGAAGGCAGTCGCGCCCGCCCCAAGCCAATCTCCCCGCGAGTAAAACCAAGTGTGGTTTTTCTTTCATTTCTTCACGTGTGTCTTTTATAAACATGTGCAACTCTGTTGTCTGTTTTGGATGCTGGGAGTAAATGCTGTGATTTGCATGTTACCCTAAACTGGCTGGGGCTGAGAGGCATTTCAAAGCAATTGAGTACTGACAGGCGCTCCCCACCGAGGGGTGTGGCAAAGCCATAAATCTTCACATGCACCCAGCACCTTCTCCAAACCTCTGGGGACCAACACCAGCCAGGCAGTAAGGGAGGAGGAGTTGTCCCCAGAAAGCTCTGGGGCTCAGGAAAGCTTTGTGGCAGGGCCTGGGGTGGGAGGGTGTTGGTTCCTCACGAGCTGGGGAGCTCAGAGTGAGGCCTTCCTTGATGAAGATGCACCACTGGTACCAGCAGTGCTGTGCTGTTGGACACAGGGGAATTGGGCTGATTTGTTCAGGTGTGAGCCCTCCCGTCCAAAAGCAGAGCCTGGGGCAGGTCAGATCATGACATCATGTAAGTGACTGTTTCCCCATCGTCTCACCAGCACCCAAAGCCCTTGGTTTGAGTTTTCCAGTTGGGTGAATTTCACAGGAAAAGTGCGGTCCCTGTCTGAATGGGACCCATAAGGAAAACCCGTTGTGTTGTCCGCCGGTGATGGGTGGATGTGGTTGCACTTGGGGTGAATGTGCTGCACTGCAGTCAGCAGTTTGGGACAGCTCTCCTCATGCTTCCAGGAAATGTGAGCAGGAGCCTTTCCGCGCTGCGGGGTACGTGACTCACCTTGCCAGGCCACAAGGCCTCATCCCAGCCCTCACCCATTTCCTCCTGGCCTCTGCTTTCCTACCATGAAGCAGACGACTTCAGCTCCCAACTTACTGAGTCTTTGCAACTCGGAGGATCTTCCAAGGGCAGGGATGGACCCCTGGAGGTCACCAGCTTTTTCCTCCTCTCCCCATCAGCATCAGACAGTTAGACGGGGGGGACATTTACACAGAGAGTGTCCCAATTTCCTCCTGTCTTTGTCGCCCGAGGTACACAAGACGTTAGGGAGGCAGCAGTCTCACATCTTACACCAGTTCTTTAGCAGGCTCTGTCCCAATATTTTTAATTTCATGGCTCTGTGTGTATGGTGGAGTGTGCGTACACGTCTGTATTTGTGTATGTTTGGCAGGGAAGGGAAACGCACCCTACTGCAATTTTAGGTGAGATTGAGCAGGCATTTTCTGCTGTGCTCTCCAGAAATTGCCTTAACTGAAGAGCTGCCCCGGTGCCTACTGTTCCTGTCCGTACGTCCCTGACTATTTGTGGTGATACCACTATCGTGCCATGAGAGAGCTTCCACGTGCTGCTGAAATCACCGTTGGGGTGTGCAGCGAAACCTCCATGTTTGGTCTGATGTCACCAGGTTGTTTCCCAAGCAGCATTGCCAATGGTGGAAAGCTGAAGTTAGGCAAAAGGGAGGAGGAATCCAATCAGATTATTCTCTGGTTACAGTCTTGTCTGAACAAAGGTTTTCTTGCTGCCTTAATGGTTAGTCTGGCTTGGGTGATAAAAATATTTACCAGTTTATTATAAACAGCTGAATCTACAGCCTACGTAGTCACATTATTTAAAGATGAAAGTAAGCGGGATAAAAAGTGAACATTTAAAGACTAAATTGCTATACTGACTTTGAGTAGGATTCTGCTCATGTTTATATCCAGTCCCTGTAACCCCAGGGAGAGCTACTGACTCATGCTGGAGGTGACTGGGAGCAGGGACTGGGCCGTTACAGGCACTGGAGTTGTACTGATATATACTTTTCATTATCCCTCCCTCTAGGTTTGTTCCTGATTATGTTTTCCATCATCTCAATGGATTTCTTTGGCTTGGAAGCAGTGGAGTCTGGCTACCTGATGTCATATTTTGGTGTCCTTCAAATGGTAAGTGAAGTGGAAGCCCCCCTCTTGCCACACTAATGTCTAATGTGCACCTTGCTCCCTTTTTCACTCATGTTCTCCCAAATCCAGACATGATATTGAAGTGAAGAGCACAAATGTACTCCTAGCTCTGCTGGTGTTACTTGACTTCAAAAAATAAAAATGTCTCCAGATTTATTCTATTTCTTGGAATGGAAAGAAAGCAAAGCGAGGAGCGTCTTGATTTTTTTTTCTCTCTTGTCCCTTCCTGCAGGCTTGGAATTAGATGATCTTTAAGGTCCCTTCCAACACAAACCCTTCTGTGATTCTTGCAAATCTTTAAGCTGTGGAGCTAAAATTTCCAACAAGTGACACGTCATCCTGGTTTTTGTAACAAAACGTACATTGAAGTTAACGTGCCTTGATTATAAGGTTTTCAGTGGTGCAGGGTAGCTCGTTTACATTTGCTTAGTAGCACCCTGTGAATTTATGTAGGTACATAGTCTTACTGGTATTTTCACAGATGCCTTCAGTGTAGAAGAAGGACTAGTTTCTGCTGTGTGGAAACAAGCACAGCAAGCTTACGCTTTCAATAAAATAAAATAAAATAAAATAAAAATATATATGGGCAATGGAACGTGGTTGTGAGACTAATAAAATGGGCAAAATGGAAAAGTCAGCTGAATTAGGCCATAGCAGGACCAAAAATAATGGTGCTGCATTATTTGGAGGAAGAGGCTAATAACTGTGCAGACAGAGCAACAGATGGTTACAAGCCAGCCGGAAGGTAGAGATGCAAGTTAAGCAATATCCTGAAGGAGGGTGGTCTTGTTATTAAAAAAAAAAAAAAAAGAAACGCCTTCCTTTCCTGGACATTGCCGCAGAGTTCCTGTGGGATTTGGAGGAGCTTCCCATCTGTGAAATGGCTATTTTAGTTCCTTCCCTTGTGAGCTGGATCTGGCATAGTGTTGCCAGTCACTTGGGCTCTGCCCTGTTCTCATAACGTGATAGAGCAGCCAGAGAGCATGGCTGTGCATCAGTGAGCAGAGTAAAACATCTGGATTTGAGGAGCTGGTGCCTTCACCATGTGTGTTTTGGGAGGGTGGCATTTGACTTGCTGTGTCTCGGTCCCATGTGTTCAACACCTGCTGTCAGCTGGATGCATGCTTCCGTTCAGCTGTGTTGGAAAGGAAAACAGCTCTGCTGCTCCACAGCAAGGAAAGAGTGTGTGTGGCAAGTGGGGTGACCAGCAGCTGCTTGCCAAAGCACGTCTGACCCAAACTCCAGTGCTGATGGAGGCTTACTCTGCACTTCTCTTTGTGCGCTGCCTCCTACAGCAGTACCTCCAGGATTGATTCAGGTTTAGGGGGGCCGAGTCGCCTTCTGATGTCCTCTTCCCTCTTTGAATGTAGAAGGACACACCAATAACTCTTAACATAGACGTGTCAGCTAAATCCCTAATATATGTCTACACGGAAATCAAATTTGGGATTGCAGCATGGAAATGGTTCTTGTTTCAAGCTGGCTGCTGTGGGTTACGATACCACCAAAGGTGAAAATGGTGCAGTCTGGGAAGGAGTGGCGTTGTGTTGCTCAACGGAGCTGGGACGGTGCTGCTTGGTGTGGGATATCTGTCTGTCTTCATGCTATTGTTTCCCAGGTTAGTTTGGCTGAAACTGCCGTAGATAAGGTTACCTGCACTGCCGTGCCAGTGCACCCTACGGTCCTGAGGGGTGTGGGACCTGCTGCTTTCACTCTGCTTCCTAGCAAATAACCAGATGGCAGCGCTAGCCAAGGCTCTGACCCTTCCCACAGTCTGGGTTTCATCCCAACCATACCCATTACCGTGCTGGAATCCAGCAGTGGCCTCCGGGCTCAGGTGCAGTATCTGCTTTGCTGGGGAGGCTTTGCCTTGGGGCGTTTGGCACAGAAACTGGCTTTTGTCAGCCAGGCAGCTTGCTTTCATCTATCCATGCAGTTTCTGTCTGTTTTGCTACACATGTTCAACAGCGCATGACTTCGGACAGCAGAAATGCAGGAGGAGGGAAGTGGTCGTAGCGTATGAAGGAACTTCTTTTCCTTGTGGTGCTGTGTTGGGGTTTGTAGTCCAAACACCAGAAAAAGAAAGAGAAAAATGCTTTTTTTTTTTTTTTTAAAGCACAGGACCTCTGAATCCTGATGGCAGCAAAGACATCTTGCAAAGCACTGCCTGCTGCTTTGTTGCTTGTTCTTTCCACTTTGTAGCTGGCAGTTACCAGCTCCACTCTAGTTTTTACAGGACCAGATCCTCAGTTGGTCCAAATCTATGATGCTTTCACCATCTGCCTTTAAAGCTACTGTAAGACATGAGATTTGTGTCCTAACTCTCAAATCAGGACCCTGGCTGCACTGGCCCAAAGGTATCTCTTGTAGATAGTGGCCGAGTTAATACTTTACAACTGCTTTCTGTCGAGTTTCCTCCAGTGGAAGATGTGCACAGGAGATGTAACGTGTGCCAGCTCCATCCCGCTGAGCTCATGGGCCTTCATCGTCCCTCAGCTGGCATTTCAGGCACGTCTGTTTCTGTTGTACAGTGAATTGATACTGCTGGAGATATAAATGCAGATTAAGGTGCAAGCAAATTCCACCAGTCTAGATGGGTGAATGGTGATTAATATCTGCTGACTGGCTTCCCCACTTCACTTGCTAAATTATAGCTTTATTCATAACGAATATAACGTCCTTTTCAATGAATTTCATCAAGCAGGTCCTCAGCTTTGATTTCTCATTCCTTAGTTTGCCTTTCTCTAAAATACTGCAGGGGTTTTCTCCCTGACTTGCTCTAAGCCCCCCTGTTAGAGATCCCCCTCTCATTTGCATTACTCCTGGGCCTGAAAATGGGCCACATTTAAGAACTTTTATAGGTGGGAGTGGACGTCATAGAACCAAAGGGGGAAATAAAAATCAAGCTGCATCCTGTTTACTCTAAACATCCTTGTAGACATTGAAAACAGTGCTCAGGGGTCTGTTCTGCAGGGCAGGAGGGCAAGGCCGTGGTCTCCTGTACATGTACAGTACACACTGCCTGTGCTAAGAGGTTTCAGGCGTGCACAGATTTCGGCGTTTTGACGTCAAGCAAGACCTTGTCCAACTGTTCCCCAAAAGTCATACACCAACAAATGGCATTGCCTGGTCTGCCAATTCCTGGCAAGTCCAGTAACATTATTGCAGTTTCTATTTTTTCTATATATTTTTTTCCATTTAATTTTCAAAGCTAACACAAAGGGATGTCACAGCCCCCTTTCCCAGCCTGGTAAGCAATACCAAGGCAATTCAAATACTGATAGTCTCTTCCTGCTTTCCTCTCCTGCCCCGAGGTTGTTACGCTCCAATTGCTTAACTTCATTTTTCAGCTTCTCAGCCTCATTTAACCTCCTGTGGTGACAAGCAGCCACCACACTGTCAACATCTGTGCTTCTCATCATTCAAGTCAACTACAGAGTGTGTAGAGAGGAGATTTGGAGTGGTTTTGAGTCAGTCAGATAAGCTTTGAGTCAGATAGGCAACTCAAGAACTTTGCCGTGGACATCTCAAACACCTCTCTGCACAGGGGGATCAGCGCAGAAACGCCAACCACATCTCTGCATCCCATCTCTGTGGGATGGTCAGGGAGACCTGAGTGGCCCAAAGTAATACATCTGCTGACATTATTGTTGTAGAAGTACCAACAAGTGTACTTGTCCATGGGAAAGAGGCTTCCAGGCTCTTGGGATGAAGCACTAGGAGCTGGTGTAAATTTGCTGCTCCAGACGCTGCCCCTGCCCTGCTCTTCATCCTGGACAGGTCACCTTAGCTCTTCTCCAGCAGACTTGACACTAACATTCCCTTGTGAAGCACTCCAACTTGCAAGGTTAAATAGCCTTGTGTGGGAAGTCCACTGGCTCCTTGCTGGATTGCATTTTCCAATAATAAAATAGTTAAAGGGTAATTAAATATATATATATATTTATGCATTTATTTATGACTGCTAGGAAGAGATCATCAGCTGCACCTGCTTGCAGTTAGGCAAAGAGCATCATCTGATAGCAGAGGATACGGAGCAGGCACAGTGAGGGTGGGAAGGGGACAGACGGATGGAAAATAGCAAGGGGAGGATAATTCATGCAATGCAGGCTCCGCACCCTGACAGCGTGGGGCTGGCTGATGGGCTGGGGTGGTGCCAGAGCAAGTCCGGGAGGAGGAGTCTGATGGGAGATAACGAAATGAGGATGGGAAGGCAGAGAGCGGGAGGGGCACAAAACCTCACATCGCAGAAATCCCCTTGCTTGTGATGTGTTTGAATCATTTTCATCTGATTGCTGGTGGGTATCCAGTGAGAGGTCTGGGAGCCCATCAGGGATGCTGTACCTCTTGTCCTCGGCACTGTGATTCCAGAGCCCTCACATCTCAGAGGCCATGTGAATGAAATTTCCCTCCTATTGAATGTCTAGGAGTGTGGGATGCTATTCATTCTCCCTCCAGAGGATAATTAATTTCATAATCATATGAAAATTAAAATAACTTAACTTTGCATAATGGGCAAAAGCAGGCCTAGGATCCAGCTCTTTTTGGAGTGGGGAGTGTGATGGCATGGAGGACTTCAGGCGTAGTATGTGCTTGGAAAATGCTGCCGGAGGATTAAGGCAGGGGAAATACCTGGAGTCCCTGGTTCGTATCTGGTCGCATCTGATGCTTAGATTTCCAGACATGGGAGGGGGCAGGGGGAGCTCTCCTTAAGAACTTTTTCTCTGAAAACAAAGCAAAACACACAAAAGAAAAACTCTGGGTGGGACAAAGGGGTAGGTATTTATTACCCCGAGGACCAAGAAATCATAAGACATCTGTTCTAGTTACTGCGTTTAGTTGGCATTGTTGTACAAACTCCACCTCTAGCTGTGCAGCTTCTGGAGGGACAAGTTCGTACTGAGTGATTCTGGAAAGATGAGAGAGATTCCTGGAGGAACGATTTACATTGCCTATCATCTTATCACCAGCCTGTCCCTCTTGCTTTTTTATTTCTCTGTGCAGCAAAAGGGATGATTAAAGAGCTGGGGATTTAATTACAGCCAGGTTCGCCTAGGGGGAAAACCCACTTGGTGAGAGGACCTTGCAACAACAAACAGAAAGTTCTCTAGTTTCCTCGCTTTGAAGGATTTAAACCTGTGGCGGGGGGTGGAGGGGGGAAAGCCAACCAGTAGGCTGGAGTTTGCAAAACACACGCTCGTCTCTCCCCTGTGAGGCCAAGTGCTGCTTCAGCAGTTCGGTCCTTACTGTCAGCTCTCCTTGCAGCCCCAACACCCTTGTGCTCTTCTGCAAGACCTGAACAAATTCTCCAATGCTTTCTGGCATTGTCGTATCTATAAAACAACCTCCTTCCCCTCCCACCCATACTAGTGCAGGGTTTTGCACTACCTTCAGCCTGTCAAGAAATGTCCAGCACTGTTTGATGCCCCAGCCTGTGTCTACCCCTGGTCCCAGCCCTTACGTGGGCTGTGCCTGCCTCCATGAACTTCTCACGTCTTCTCCTTTCCAGGTGTTTGTTTAAATGGGTGTCTTCTTGCTGGGCTCTTTTTTCAGCGGGTGCTTGTGAAGGAGTTTGTAGGAACAGCCTCATGTCCAACGGCCACAGGTGGGCATGAAGGATCAGCCAGGTATCTGTATGACTTGGACTTTTTCCATGTCACTACTTGAGGATCCTGGTCTGGCTCCACAGCAGCTCCACACAGCAAGGAAACTGCTTTGCCATTAAAAAGTCAGGCAAAAAATAACGCTTTAGACCTTTAAACAGCAAAAGCCTTTTCCATGCTGTAAGGGACTTGGGAGAGTTGGTGGTGAGGTCTACAAGATGTGTCACTGGCTCTCCCAAGCGAACGGGAGCTCCAGCAGATACAGTAATAGTGGGGGTGGTTTTCTACATCATCATCTGAACTAATGGAAGGAATCATGAGTACGAATCCAATGTAAGGACAAAGAGAGAGAGATTTGGCTGTTCTGCATTTATCAGGAGACTTATTTGCCTTGTAAGAAGGAGGGGGGAGGAAAAAGAAAAAGCAGTGTTGGTTTTTCCTGCGACATGTGTACACAGCCACGGGCAGTGCCTGTTATTTCACTTGCAAACAATTTCCTCTCCCTTTTGTTTATTGATGACAGAACACATTCCAGCCAGGTACACTGTCTCTGCCCCAGCACTTCAAAGGAGGTCAGGTTACAAAGGCAAGCACCATCCAGCAGATTAAATGTGGGAGGGGAAGGCCCATGAGATCTCAAGTGGAGGCTGCATGCAAGGAAAAAGCCTCGAACATGCCAGCAGGAATAAAAATGAATCCCACTGCTGCCTTTTCGGTGCTGACCAAGCTTATCCATGGGAGCGAGGAAGCCCAAACTGTCCCAGGTGCCCCCGCTACTGCCTACGTCCATACTAACAGCACTGCAAGGGCAGCACGTCACCCAAACCCTCCACGAGATCGTGCACACCAACCTTTTGGTTTCCTCCATCCCAAATGTGCCCATGCTGCTGCTCGAGCAAATTGGGCACCTGCATGCCCATGAAAAATTGTAGGTGGCATTTTGGCAGGTGTGCTTGGCACAAGGATGTCATCACTGGGTGGTGCAGATCCGTCTGTCCCCATTTTTCTAGACTTTTCTTCCTCTAAGCCTCTTTCTAGGGATTTTACAAGCTTATCTATGACTCAGGAAAGCTCTCTGCTGGAAGTAATGAGTTGTCAGGTCTCATTTCTGGCCGTAAGCAGGTCCTGAGCTCCAAAAATATTATCCTTCACCTAAATCAAGATGTTGGTGTTAGAAAGGGTGAGGTGATGACTCAAGATGAGGGGCCTTTGTGGCTTATGGCTGAATCAGCAACAACAACGCTGGGAGGGAGACCAGCAGCAAAAGCCAATGGGGCCCAGTAACCAGTGGGGAGGCTGGGGTATGTATAACCCAGGGATGTCCACATGGCCTGGGATGGAAAGCAGGTGACGTGGGCTGATGCTTGCCGCTCCCATGGTGATCTGAGTAGGCTTCTCTGGAAATCACTGATGATATCCCCCCATGACTCAAGGATGGGCAGGGACAGGGCTGCGCCTGCACGGTGAATCCCGATTAAATACACCATTCAAGTCCAGGCAAATTGAGAAACCTTTCCTCCAGTGGCTCAGAGGAGCCGAACTAGGGTTTGGGTGATGCCACCACCATGTCAAGTCACGCCGAGGGAAGGCAGTCCTGTGACTCAGCACAGCCCTGGTGGGAGGGATCGGCAGGCTGGAAGGCGTTAATGACGGTTCTTCTTCATTTTCGGAGTGCTCAGCTTAATGAAGCATGACTCAGCAGCTCCTCCACCCATCCCGAGCAGGAGCTACCAGGGCTGGCCTCATCCTCCTCCCGCCCGGCCCATGTCCGTGGCGGGCGTGAAGCCGCAATGACTCAGGTCACCCCATCGTTTGTCCCAGCATCGCACTGCACTGTCCCCAATGCCACCAGGCAGGTGAGCCGCACAGGGCTCGTGCCTCCGCCACGTATGTGAGCCCAGCGCCTGAGCCCTGCCCAAGGGTGGCACAGGGACAGGGTCAGGGTCAGGGACAGGGACAGGGAAGAGGCAGAAGCATGAACTGGGAAACCAAATTTCTGCATGGCAATATGCCCCCTCATGCCAAAAATTGTGCTCTGAAGGACAGCAAAGGGTTTAATTTTGATTTTTTTCCATTAAGTTGTAGCTTGTTGGAGAAATACTTAAACTAGTTATCACTCTTTATGAAAACTTCACCTTATTTTCACTCTATGTCTATTTACGTTTTACTGTTTGATTTTATTTTTGCAATTAAATTGTTGTGTTTTTTTTTTTTTTGGACTATTTGTTGTACATTAACATTTCTTTTAAATAACATCCTTTTTTATTTATCCTGCACTGATTTCCTTTCAGTGGATTTAGGGTTTCTCCCTTAGGATTAGCACAGTAAGGCTGACAGCAGCACAGCCGTGGCCCAAGTCAAATCCGAGCACCAAGGTTTTTTTAGGCTGCACCAAAATTGAAACGAAGCCATCACAGAAAACAAAGTGTTTTGCACTAAAGCTCTTCTTTCAAGTCAGAGGGGCTTTCATTCAGATCAAACAAACCCTTCTGAAGAGGGGGAAGCTCAGTAGATCCCTATCTGTCCCTCCCCTGGAGCCCCGTCAGCCAGGATGAGCTCTTCCACCCTCTGTCCTCTCCTGCCCACTCTGTCCAGTGCCAAGTGCGCCAGATGCTGAGCAGAGAAATGAAAGTGGGCACCTTTGCTCTCTGAAGCACTGTAAAAGACAAACATGCCCTGGGATTTACATTTTCTGCTCCTCCTTCCATCCCCCTCTCCCCCAGTTTTTGCTTAAAAACTATAAAACCAGTTCCTTGCCCCTTGTGCCTGTGCATACTGCTGGGGCTGGGGATTAGCATCGCTGTTGTCCTTATTTCCTGTATAAAAATGATGAACTGCCCAAATAATACATTTATAGTTTAAAATAATGGCAAGATAAGGTACAGGAGAGGAGGTGTTTTCCACCTCTGCATAAATATGTACTGTTTTGCTTTGAAAGAGCTTGCCAAAAATGAAGAATTTAACAGTAATTGTATTTCACAAATAAAATAAAATAAAATAAAGTAAAATAAAATAAATAAAATCCCAAGTTAAAAATTTGTATCTCCACGTGCCTTTCGGTGGTTTCAATCACCGTTGCTGACCGGGCAGTGACAGCAAATTCACAGAAGCACCACTCCTTAGAGAGATCTTCCTCTGACAGGGTGGATTTATCACTAGGATGCAAAATGCTCAGAAACATGGATTGTGTCTTGAGGCCATTTACTGTGACAGCAAAGACCCTTTACCCCCCCCCCCCCCAAAAAAAAAAAAAGCAACAAGGAAATAACTCATTTGCTCCCTTTCAGTTGCCCTCTCAGCTTGTTCCCATTGATTTAAACTGGATTAACGTTGCTTGTGTGCTTCTCCCCCAGGTTGTGCAAGGTCTGGTGGTTGGGAAGCTCAGCAAACACTGCACGGAGAGGACCCTGCTCAGGCTTGGCGTCCTCGTCTTCGCCGGCGTGGGCCTGGGCATGGTAAGGTTTGCTGTAAAATCATCCACGGTGCCTTTCAATAACGTGGCAGGCAGGGGCCCGGCTGCCACCACTGCTGCTGGCAGTGCCACCGCTGGCTCTGCTGGGCAGTGCTCAGGGGGGACCAGCAGTCCTGGGCCTCTCTGCAAACATGGCTGTGCTCAGCAACGATAAAGAGTGCTGTGAGTAATGGTTACAGGGATTAGCAGAATAATAATCCAGCACAGAAATTCGTAAATCCATCCTGAGTCACTGGATTTGCATAGAGGTCCTGCCTTCCGTCCTCAAGCCGCTGCGTTTCCTGAACAGCCCAGAAAGTAAATGCAGATTATGGGGAGAAAAAACATTGCAGTCGTACCCTGCTGTGAGACAGAGAAGGACTTTTTTTCTCATCTTTCCGGGCCTTTGTTTTGCCTAATTCCCCCAAGATTAGAGCATTTGGAGAAGGAAGCAGCAAGAAAATAATTCAGCTCCTCGGTTTGGGGATAAGCGGCGTCACCCATCGCCAGTTGTATTGGTGTGGGCGAGAGTCGATGCCAACCCCAAATGTCAATTGGGAAATCGTGCTGACGTGGGCAGCTCTGCCGATAATCACGTTCACTCAGATAAGCCAGCTCTGCCCAGGGCGGTGGGATGCTTGGGAAGGGTCTGCCTGGTCCCTGCCCACTGGCATTGTGCCTTTTCAGCTGGTGGTGGTGTGCCCCATAAAGTGTGGCCCAGGGGTGGTTTTAAGGGTCTCACCACTCGGGTTTGGTCTTGGGTGGGAGCAATTAGGTGGGGTCAAGGTGGAGCTGGCCCACCTTGAGATGTGAGGACCAGTAGATGGGAGCAGGGCATGGTGCCGCTGATTTTGGGTCTACAGGGCTCAGGCAGAGGGCCTATGGTGGAGTAAAGGGCTTTGGTACACCAGTGTCTCACTGGGATGGAGGGCTGGCAGCTGCTGAAAGTACAGGAGAAAGCCTCGACAACAGAGCAGACTGGAGGCACTCACTCAGCCAACTTTGTTGGATCTGGTGTATGTGTCTGAAACCTATCCAAAACCAGTGTGGATGGGACACACAAGCTCACTGGGCAGCAATGACAGAGCAGCAAGGGGGTGATTTGGGGAGGGTAATTCCCATTTTCCTCTGGAGAGACAGCAGCGCAGGGGCCACAGGGCTGACGTGGCTGCACGGGGAGGGGAAAGCGGGGAAGGGAAATGGTTGGTTTGAGAGCTGGCAGTTACACCATGCCTGGAGGGCTGTGGACGTCCTGACAGCATGGCCCAGGGACAAGGGTCAGTGATGACTTCCCACAAGAGCTATTCATAGGCAAATGCAGCAGCCGTCCTTGTTGGGCACACAGTCCTTATTAAAAAGCGCTCTGTTGGGTGGTTTGCTGCAAAAATATCTGTCTCTGGGGTGGCTTTTTGTTTCAGGCAGGTCCCAAGCACAAGGATGACAACAAATCCCCAAAGAGAGGCAGTGAGGAAAAGCAGCTATCTGTCCATACAAGAACCTCCAAAACCCACTCCCTTGCCATGAGGCAGGCTGAAGGGATTTCAGATGGGGGCCGCCGATGGCCGCAGACAGCCGGGAAGAGGCTGAAGGATGCTTGGCAGCAGCAGAGGGAAGGGGTGGGCTGGGAGCCCTGCAGTCACACCTGGAAGAGGGAGAGCAGGGTAGGGTGTCTGGCATGCAGATGCTGGCAGTGCTGCGAGCCGAGTGTGTGGGCAGGGGCGTAGGAGGTCTTGGCGGTGTCGACGGGGAAGTTTTTTCGCTTTGTCTCAAGGCATGGCTGTGCCCCATCCTGCCTCCTCCCCTCTGGTTCCCAGGTGCTGGGTTTTGAGCTGAAACTCCTGGGTCTGCCTTCCTCGCCTTGAAAATGGCCTCGGATCTGGCCGGGTGGAAAAGGTTGCTGTCTGCTGGGCTGCAGATGAGTAGCGGACACCAAGCTCCACCTGACCCCATCCCGTCAAAGCCCCAAGGCAGCAAGGAGACGTTCCCCAAGGTCTATGCACAGCTGCGAGTCTGCTCTTTCCTGGCCATTTCCTTCACCCTCCAGCCCCTGAAGACACTCCTTCAAGGCAGGGGAGTGTTACAGCTGTTTTTTCCTACAACCGCCGTGTTGTCCCGCAATGACATTTGCCCTGGCAAGGAATTATTCTCCCCCTGTCTGAATGTTTATGTACCAAATACCTGTTCCTCTGACTTTGTTCACCAGTTCCTTAAGCAGGAATGCCTAGTTCTTAACTAAAATGTAGGCAAAGAGCCCCTCCAAGGAGAGAAACCTGGCCGTGTACAAGTCTAGAGGGGAACTATGAATAAACCTCAGTATTTCCAAGTCATTAGTTAGCGATGGCTCTGGGCTTCTCCATCTTCTGTAGCCAAGAGGCACAGACCAGTTTTTATGAGTGAGAACCCCAGAGAATGAAACCTCTGGCTGGGCCGGTGACTGTTCCAGCCACAACAACACACCTCGAGATGAGGCTGAGGGCAGGAGACTGGCAAGGGAGGGGGAATTTCCTTTCCATGCCCCAGAGAAATATATTTATTTGACCAGCAGGGCTGAGAGCCGCTCTAGCCCCATCGCTGAGGGATCCTCACCGCTTTTGTTTAAGCATTAAACAGCTGGAGGGATGTTTCCACTAAGAATATGTGCAATAACAAAATCATTACTCTCCTTAATTATGCTCGCTAATGTGCGCTTATGGCCAGAAGACCTATTCCAGATTACTGAATTTGGTGAATTTATTAGCGAGGAAGCAGGAGAACAGGATTAGAAATCCCAAAGGTACAGCATTACATAATGCACCGGGTTCATTCATTTTGGCAAGCTTAGTTTGGTTTTAATTAGTTATGATAATGAACCAAAGTGCCTTCTCTAGGCTGTTTTGTATAAGTAATGGAGGCTTCCTGAAATACACCACATGCATCTGCTGCTGAACATTTCCTTAGGACTTGGACAAGGGACAGAAGACCGGGGGGAGGGTGTGGGGACGTCACTAATTCCCAGACACTAAAAATACCCGCGGCAGGGCTGGAAAACGTGCTGCCGGATTACAGGGTATCGCCTGCTACTTGTGCTGCATGCTTGGAATAATTCCCTGCACACAAATGCTGGGAGACGGAAGACCCTGAAATGGCCAAAGCCACATTGTCATAAATCAGTTGGGGCTCTCACAATTTACCTAAATGTCACAGGTTTGGCTCGTGATGTTTTTCTGTATAGTTTCTTGCTGCAAAGTTGCTTTTTTGTGCTCTCTAATGATCCGTGGTCCCTTGTGTCTTGTCTCTTAGGCTCTGATGAGGACTGTATGGCATTACTGCATCATTGCCTTGCCGCTGATGTTTGCCTTCACCATGCTGGGCACCATCACTGACAGCATCCTCACCAAGGCTGTCCCCTCCTCCGACACCGGTAAGGCTCATCAGAGAGAGCAGACAGGTCCTTTTCCATGCCCTTTGCTCTTTTTTTGGGGCCCATCAGGTGCTTCCCAGCTCAGGCTCCAGCTCACCACAGTGGATGCCCGTTTCCCCAGCAAATCTGGCTGCAGCAGTTGTATGTGGTGGGTGTCAGTGGAGGGGTGAGTGAGTACCGGTGGTACTAGCACAGGATGAGTCAGAGCAGTGTTGAACAAACATCCCATGGCCGGTGCACCCAGTCCTACCCTACCTGCTGCCATCAGGCTCCAGGGTGCTGTCGGCTCTGGACCTTCAGTCCCCTTTGCCCTACACAAGGTGAAGTCCGTGGCCTGATATACCTCACTCTTTCAGCAGCTGTTTCCCCAGAAAGCTGACACCATCCCCAGCACCACCATCCCTAATCCCCGACTCAGCACCAATCCATGTGCTTTGCTTCCAGCCCCATGCGGTCATTGCCCTGTCTCCATTTTTTGGCCATATCTCTGCATAGAGTTACTTTATTTCTCTGTACAAGGGGTCTGAAATGCAGCCGTAGAAGCAGAAATCTTCACACCTGCAATTTTTCTTCAGTTGACTGAGGAAATACGGCTGTGTTGTTGCCATGGGAGCCTTGCTGAGTTTGCCCCATGATGGAGCAGCGTTAACCTGCTACAGCGTATTCCACTCATGGTCTTTCACAGTTTGCTCCCGGAGCTCTGACCACCAGGTACTCAAGAGTTCCTCTGCTTTAGCTGAGCCCTTCTGGGCCACCAGCCTTCACACTTCAGCTTCACTTGCAGCTGTCTGAGCAGATACCTTCCCATAGAACCCTACTGAGAATTGGCTTTAGAGTCTGCACAGCCCATTAGTGAAGTTTATAAAGCACTTTTAAGATGCTTCTGGATGAAGAGCTTTTCTAAACGTCACTCCAGAAGTTTATTTGTAGAGCTGAAGACCGCCTCTACTACAAATGCTGGGAGCCCACGATTTCCAAGCGCGATGTTTCTACCTGGGAGAAGTTCCTAGACCATGCAGAGGCGAGGTCTCAGATGCCCCAACCCCTCTGCATGACCAGGAAGGAAATCTGCTGCTTCACGACTTGGAGCAACATTCAGCGAGGAGGGAGAGTAGTGGAGGAAGGGCACCAAAGGCCTTTGGGGCATAAAGTAAAGCTGGAATTCATCCAGGCTCTGCTCAAAGGGGCTTTGTAAGGAAAAACAGAGCATTGCTCGGCTCTTAAAGCCCGGAGGCTAGCATCGGTCAGAGGGGAAAATGGGTTTAGTTGCCTCACCCTGGTCCCCGCTTGCGTATGTTGTTACGACAGGACAGGATGGATGATCTCTGCACAGAAAGGCAGGATGGAGACAGCCCATGGGGTGGCAGGAGGATGTCTGGGGACCCTGGGATATGTGCTCTAATGTGCCCATCCATTCTGGGCTGATGCCATGTCAAGTGCTCCTACAAATTACAGGCTCAAAACTGTGCACGAGGAGGAGGCATGCTGCCGGAATGGAGGATCACAGCAGTGGTGGAAAACTGTGTCTTCGCCAGCCCTTCCTGCCCCTCACCCTTACAACAGTGCTTTCCCTCACGGTGTTTCCCAGGGAGGAGGCATCTGCTAGTCTCGTGCTTGTTTTGGGCGCATCCCCAGTGAAGGCAGGAATGCCTGACACAGCAGAGCCACGTCCTCGCGAGCTGCCTCTCCGCGGCAGCTGTGGCTGTGACGGCGTGGGTGTCTCTCAGAGCAATGCGGCTATTAAGATGCCTGCCATCCGTCGCAGGCCGTGGGTGGCACCACACAAGGGCTGCTCCACCCGTACAGCAGCTCGAGTGCGGCTCCTTCCTCTGCCAGCTTGAAACTGGCTCTGCAGTGAGAGCATTTTGGTGGTGTGCTAGGAATCGCCGCTTCCCCAAGGGCGTGTAAATCTGGGGATTCTCCTAACGGAAAAGCCTCTCTTTCATTCCCTGGGGTCAGCCCCTGCTGTTTTTACCTGGGACTGGCAGAGGCTAGGGGGACTTTGCTTTTGGCCAAAGGGAGGCCATGTGAGGAGCTGGAGGTTGGGGTGAGCTGAGGATGGGGTGTTGCAGGACGATTGTCTGTCCGCCCTGGCTAGACACTGAGTCACCCATCCTTGCCTCCTAGCTTGGCGTTTCTGCAAGGAAACAGAGACCAGGCGGTGGCTGGAGGATGGCCCCATCCCTTGCACCCACCACCCTGCTTTCAGGCCCCATCTCAGGCCACTCCTCCTGAGGCTGACGAGTTCCAGTGAAGGCAACGGAGTGGAAATGATTTCATTCATTTCCCTTTGATTTTTTTTCCCCTCCCCATCTTCAAAGGCAGGAAGGGAAAATGTTGCACCACGTGCATGTGCCATTCAGCTGGCCGCGCGAGCTGGTGGGAGTGCAGCCCCAAGCCAAGGCGGGCTCGCATCGGCACAAGCACTCCTTGTCCCCCCGAGAATGGAGGTCTTGTTCCTGCCTAAAGGAGGGGGGAGGTAGGAAGGAAGTGAAGCAGAGCATCACTGCTTCACGGGCCTGTGTTTCACAATTTTATTTGCACATCAGGCGCAAAGCCCTAGAAGGAGAGCTTGCAATGAGGCTCGGCCCCCCCAGTCCCCCCCAAGCTTTGCCTTGCTGGTTCGGAGGCGGCCGCTCGTGGTGCCCTGATCATTAAATGAGGCCACGCTATTGCCCCGCGGGCACCAGGCTGATCCAGGCCAGCACTGTCATCTGAAGGCGGTGACAGGATGTGAGCTGGAAAGGAGTGAGCTGGGAGGAGGGACACGGCCCCGAAACCTGTGGGAGGAGAGGCTGGGAGAAGGTCTGGGGTGGGAGGTGACTGCACTGGCCAGGTCTGGCCACATGGGAAGGGGTAGCGATGCCAGGTATGGGAAAAAGCAGGGGAAAAGCTAGTGAAGGAGGAAAAAAAGGGGGAGGAAAGGTACAGAAAGATGAGATCACTGTGATAAAGAAGGTGGCAAGCAAGCATGGGTTTTGGCAAAGCTGAACAAAGTGATGCAGACATGGTTTTTGCTGGCGTGGTGACTCGTCACGGTTAAAGGTCTGATGTTAACTGAGATCTATCACGTGTGCAGCGTGGAAATGGAGCGAGGGTTGAGATTTACAGTGTCCCAAAGCTCCAGGGCATCCGACACGAGGGATCTAATTTAAGCCCATTAAATAGAAATTATCTTTCTCAGCAGTGTGTTACAGAAGTGCAGAGGGAGAGCCCAGCCTTTTGAGAGGATGGATTTCAGCTCAAAAAAAAAAAAAAAAAAAAAAGGAAAGGAAAAAAGTGCCTCCTCAATCATAAGAGCCAGTTTGGCAATTGCAAGTAGTAATTAGTTTAATTCAAATACCTAGAGGGAAAAAAATAATTGCAAAACCTGCCCAGAAAGTTTGGTGGTTGTGGGATTGTTCCCATTGGCAAAGGGTCAGGTTAAGGTCCCACCCATCGCCGTGGTGTTCCCATGTGCAGGAGGAGCTCAGCAGCTCTTCCAGGGAGACTTCCTTCTCCGCGCACCATGACTATGCCCTCGGTTCGGGCTCATTGCACAAGTATTTTAAGCATTTTTGATAAAAGCGCAGCAGTCCCAGTGCAGCATTACACCAACACCTGGCTGCCCACCCTCCCTCTGAGCTGGGGTGGGGGGGTCAGTCCTCCGTGGTCACCCACTGCTCTAAGCCATGCTAGATATCACACTGGTGTCCACATCTTGCAAGCAGGACAGCATCCTCCCCTTGCCTAGGTGTTGCTGGCATGGTGTGGTGATGGTTCAGTTCATGTCTTGGTGGAAAATTGATGCCAACAGCCCACTAATCACACTGGGGTTAAGAGAAATAATTTAAAACAACATTTCAGAGCAGAGCATAAGTTTCTTGTACAGCTTGCCCTCCCGCCCAGTGGTGTGGGCTAATAATTTCCTGGCTGGATGGGCATTGTCTGCTCCCCTGAGTGTGAGTGCCATCCCGCATGAGGACCGCATGGCCAAGAGCCCGGCGGGTGCAGGGGACCGTGGTTGCATCCTGTGAGATGTCCTGGCGGAAAAACCTGCCTTTGCCCAAGTGGAGGTGCTTCCCCTTCCCCTGGGCTCCTGTTAACCATGCAAATGTGGGAGCTGTTGGAAGGAGAACCGGCCGAGCCGGGTGAAAGGCTCCCATTTCCATCCAAATTGAAACATCCGCTCTGTTCGCAAGGGTGTGGGGGGGGGTAATCTCAAGGGGGTTCGGTCTCTAGCTGTGCTTTTAGCTATTTAGTCTTAAAGACATAGTTCAACCTAAGTTTCTTGCTCCTGATAAGCTCTCAAGAGCAGTATTATGCAAGAGAAGAAATGGTGATTGCTGCTTGGTGGGATGGGAGCCTCTCGGGTACCCACTGCTGCTAATCATGATATCAGAAGACAGCGTGCTTCGTTTTGGAAGGCGTCAATGTGCTCTTAGAAGCGACATCTCCGTCCCCAACCTGTGCTGTATTTGGCAGCCTGATTGAGTTCAGGAGCATCTTCTAGTGCCCAAAGCATCCTTGGACCCTGGCTAAGGTGGCAGTGAGCTTCGGCTTGCCTTTCAGGCAGCATTATGACCATCTGCATCACAGTGTCAAAGAGCTGAGCTGGCTCTGGTGGAAACTCGTCCCCATGCCTCCAGGAGGCCTTAGACTTAATGAACCCTAATTGGACTTCTATAAATGAATGCGAGAGATTATTTGAAGCAATTTCCTACCACTGCGGGGGGAAGGCCAGCAGGGACAAAGGGGCTCCCACACACCTTCCCAAAACTCGCCCTCGCCCTGACGTGTGCCTGTCTCTGCCGTCTCTCCTAGGTACCATGCTGGGAATCTGCGCGTCGGTCCAGCCCCTGACACGGACGGTGGGCCCAACCATCGGCGGTGTGTTGTACAAACGATTCGGCGTCCACTCCTTCGGCTATTTGCAGCTAATTGTCAATATTGGGTTGTTTGTTTACCTCTTAAAGAGTAAAATCCCGCTCAGAGAGCAGAAAGCCCACTGATTCAGATGCACCAAAGCTGCCCCCTTACTCTTCCCATAGCAATAAAGAAGACAGTGGCATTGTGCTTTCTTTTTGAGGCCACAAATGTGGAATAAAGCACTTTCAACTGCTCCTTGTGTTTCTTCACCCTTGGCACAACAAAGACCTGACATCAAGGCCATCTGCCCCAGTGGGCAGACCAGCTTGCAATAGCAGGGGGCTGCATGCCCCGCAAGCTGCCTCTGCCACTGCAAACAGTCAGCAGCAGCTCCCGAGCCCCAGCTGCTCTAAGTCAGCATTCCTGCGTTGGATTCACGGAAACTGAGGGGATTAACAGCCAGCCCCTCTGCTCGGCTTGGGCTTTTTTTCTTCCCTCAATACTAACAAAGAAAATGGGGGTAGAACGCACCCACATTTGAGCAGCAGTGCGTTATCACTCTACTAACCATGCCTCTGGTGTTCTTGTGTTAGAGGGGAGCCAGAGCTAAAGGCTTTCAGATGCTGTGGCCAGGTGTTTGCTATGTCCGCTGTTAAAGCCTGGGAAGCCACGACGGTGCATGAGGCTGCTGGGCACAGCTGCCAGCAGGGCATGAGGAGGATGCCTGGCCCTGCTGTGGCCCTGACCCTCCTCCCGGGGTGACTTTTATTCCCTGTACTGAGCCTGTCTTGCTTTTACTACAGGCTGCTTGTAATTAAATAGCTTCCTCTACTATAAACTCTCCTACAAGAATTTCCTGATACTGGGGGAGGGGGGAAAATTATCCAAATGAAGTGATCAACTTTGGAGCATTAGTAGGGAATACTTCACTAGTGATTATTGAGCCTCACGAGATAAATCTTCAATAATTTTGTCCCCAATATATATATATATATATATATAAAAGAACTGCTGCTTGGTCTATGGGCTCTGTAGGAAAAGACCATCTTACTCCTTCCCAGGCAATTTAACTTGATCTAGGCACCACGTCACTGCAGGCAGATAAGAGGAGATGAGTTTGGCTTGCTGTGTTGCAAAGGTGAGCAATCCTCCAGAGCTCTGGCACTGCATTAGGCTGAAATCAATAATCCAGGTCACTGCCCCAGCCCAGCAGGAAGCTATGAGGCAGCAGGGGGAAGGCAAAGGGCATTAGTAGTAGGCAGAAGCACTTTATAGTTGCAGGGAGCTCTTGCGCCGTCTTTAGCTGCCATTACTCAATTACATGGGAAAATGCTTCCGAAAGAGCCTTTACTGAGCACGTGGAAGGCTTTTGTATTTCCACCGCTGGCCAGCGCTGGCCCTCAACATGCTTTCCCTCCCTGTTCTCAGATACAGATGGGTTACCTCGAGTTCCTCCACCTCCCACTGCCCAGTCCAGGCCACCAAAATGGTGCTCACCCACTCCTTTCAAGCCACTGCCCGCGCCACAGATACACATCCACCAAAGAAGTTACTGCACCACAGACTATAGTAATAAAAAGTGAACATTTCAAGTAATTTATTTGGAATGGACATATTAATGCAAAAGCAATATTAAGACGAATAACTGCCAAAAGACATTCATCAAAATAAATACAAATATAGATAGTACAAATAATTTAAATTGTGTTTAACACCACCAGTCAGTGTTGAATCTTCCTTGCGTCTCATAAATACAAGATAATCGTTTGCGAAGTCGTGCCACTCAACACACGTGGACGCCTGGCTAGAAGTCCTGTATGGAAGTCTTTGGTTTTTCTTTTTCAAAATGCATCTCAGGCAGAGCTTGGGGCTCTTTGCTCAGCAGTCTCAACAGGCTTGGAGAAAACCAAGCTGCTTCCAGCTATCTTCTTCGCTTTCCTTCATTGGTACCCTGTCCCATTTCAGTCCAAGACACTTGCTCTGGTATATCATCCAGCGGCATGCTCTAAGGGCAGCGAGAGAAAGCATGTTAGTGAAACGCACCGGGTGGTGGAAATAGAAAAATAAAGAGCTCCCAAGTGGGAGGCAGCGTCCAGCCCTCATCGCATGCTTGGGGGTTTCCATAGGGAATTCTGCGTGAAAGCATCGTCGAGTGCCATTTCTGCCCCGGCAGTCCCTCGCCGCCCGCACCCACCCGAAATACCCGGCCTGGGGGGACCCGGCGATGCGGGCGACCCCTTGGCAGCCGGACGGAGCACAGGGGGCTCGGGCTCACCTGGGGCCGTGCCGGGCTGTGCCAGGCGGCGGGCGGGGGGCTCAGGGCGCCCGGGCCAGCCGCCGCTCCTGGGTGCCCGCCGCCTGCTCCATCTCCTGGCGACTCTTGAAGTCCTGGATGGCCCGCTTGTTCTGGAAGTCGATGAGGGCCATGGTAATGGAGGCGTTCCAGCAGCTCTGGTCCGGGCACCGAAAGTCAATCTCCTTGCGGTCCTTGGTGACGATGGTGAAGTAGATGTACTTGCCCGTGCGCTCCACGCAGTCCACCTTGAGGATGGAGCCGAAGCCCAGCTCCTTGCCCTTGGCCCGCTTGTGCCCGTCGGGGAAGAGGCTGAGGCTGTCCTTGGTGAGCACCACCAGCTTCTTCTTCCACAGCTGAAAAAGGCTGTCGCTGCGCTTCTCCAGCTCGCCCTCGCGGATCACCTCGGCTTGCATCTTCATCCTTTCCCCTTGCTTTTCTCCTTCTTCCCTCCCTCCCTTCCTCCGCGGCGGCTGCGGCTCCTCCAGCTGCGGCTCCGGCTGGGGCTGTGGCGACGATGAGCGAGCCGTGCCGCTCAGGACCGATTTATTGCAATGAATCAGCGCCGGCCGCCTTCCGGTGCCTCCCCCGGGGAGCCCGGCCCGCCGCCCCCTCGCCGCTCCGCCTCTCGCCCGCCCCCCCGGGGCCGCGCTGCTGAGAAGGGGGAGCCTTGCGGAGACCCCACCACGCGTGGGTGCCCACCCCGGCTCAGCCGAGCCCCCAGTCCCTTGTTTTTTGCATCGTCCTCTGCAATCGCCGCCTTCGCCCCTTCATTTCACCCGCCCCCCGACTATGCTAAACCCACCCCCCCACACACTCGGGATGGCTGCGTGGTTTGCCAGCCCCCAGCCCCACGGGGCAGGGAGTGAAGCAGGGGATTTAGGAGACGATCAGCCGGCAGCAGAAGCAAGCCCACCGTCCCTTCCCCTAGCACCCCACGAGTTTTTGCCACCCTCTTTACACCCCACACTGCTTCGCCCAAGCCAGCGTTGCAGCAAGCAGCAGCCTGGGTGGCTCACTTCCGTGGGGTTTGTGGCTGCCTTCTGCAAGGGAAAGGGTCTAGGGTGGCATTTTCCAGACAAATGCCACTCCAGCCTGTAAAACAGCAAAGTTCCTGCACAAAAGACCCCATAAAGAGCAAGGGATCTCAGCTAGGTAGGAGCAGAGCTGGATCCTAAGCTGAAATTTTATTATTATTTTAAGTAGGGCTCCCAAACTCACCGGGGAGGGGTCTTTGAGCGGAGGAAATGGGACACCACTTCAAACAGAGACGAAACAGAAAAGGCAGCAAGCCGGGAGCGTACAAGGAACATCTGAAGGAAGGCTCCCAGTTTGGAAAGCTACAGGATGTGGCATGTTTGCGCACACCTTGCTTCAAAAGGTCCAGAAAAATTAAAAAAAAAATAAAATTAAAATTAAAAAATTTGCTTTTAAATGAAGCTCACATCTGTGGTGCGGGGTCAGCAGCCCACTTTGGCGTTCGTCTTCCTGCTTTGGCTAGAACCTAAGTGATCTTCTGCACTCATCCATCACATCAAAAAATCAGAGCCTTAGCTGTCACAGCCTCCAGCTTGTCTGAGCACTGACCAACTCAGAACACTGCCAGAAAAAAAAAATAAAAAAAAAGGGAAAAAAATTGCTCACGGTGTAGAGAAAGGTTCTTGCAGCACTGGGACCCTGGTTTCCAATTTATGGCCACTATAAGAACTCTCCCCTTTTTATTAGCATGGGCTTGCTAAGTGGATAACCACATAAAAGGAAAGCCCAGTGCATTAAAATACCTTAATTCTATGTCTTTGGCATTGTGACCATGCAAAAACTGCATAAAGCAGGTTTTAACGCTTGTTTGCCCTTACCAAGGCAGAGAGCAAAGCAAAGGTGACTCCAACTGACCCCAAACCAGGCAGCAAAATACAATCACAGAAGATTTCCTATGGGAGCATGTGTGAGGGAAGAACTGAGAGCTTCAGACAGCTCAGAGCATCCTGGCCTGGGAAAAAAAGCTCCCACAGCTTGCACTGAAGCAGCACAGCCCCAGCCCTAGCGTGTGCTGCAGTGGCTGGTCTTTGTGTAGGAAAAAGCAAAAAGCCTATTGCTTTGCTTGGGAGAAAGAAAAGAAATGTGCATATTGACTCCTTTTAAAATAATACAGGTTAATAAATTAAGTGAGGAGCTCACAGGGAGTTTACAGTGGAGTGCTCACTTCATCTTCAGTGCCTGGGGAGAGAGTAAGAAATACAAGGCAAGCGTGATCTTCCCAAGTGTCACGGAGCAGCTTGTGTACATGTGGGTCTCCCTACTCTTAGAATAAAATAAAAATAAATAAAAATAAATAAAAACAAATAAAATAAATAAAAACAAATAAAAATAAATAAAAATAAATCAGTGGGCAGTGCTAAGCACTGGGGAGGTGGTGGGGGATGCAGCAAGGCAGGCAGCATGGGCAGCTCCAGGGCAGTGCATCAGCGTTCACACGCCGGAGCCTATTTCTGCGTGCCCATCTCCCACTTTCAGCATTCAGCTACCACCCTTTGCATCACCCTAAAGCAACTTCTGTTCTGGTAAGAACATTTTGAAAGCCAACATGGCACAGAGGTATGGCTTCAGCCCTCTCCCAAGTGACGGGAGGTTTGCTGGCCCTGCCATCGCGTGTGTTTCTTAATTCAGTGCATGCTCCAGACCATGGATTTTGCTCATTGTTTCAGACTTTGGGGTTTTATGTGCCCCCCCACTGGCCTGTGTGCCCATTGGCCTGATGGCTCCCTCTGTGTTCAAGGCATGGGGCTCATGCTGAGGAAAAATGAAAAAAAAAAAAGGGGGGGGGGGGCTTAATGATTTATCACCTCTGCAGCTCTCCCCACGCACCCTTTTATGGGGTCTTGAGTGGGTTGTAGCGATGTACCCAGCCTGCCCAGGTCAGGATCTGCCCTCAAACACATCAGCCCTTACTCATGCTCTGCAGGGTATCAGCATTTCCACTGCTGTCATGCTGTCATTCCTGTTGCCACTTAACTGTAGTCCCAGAGATGTGCACATCCCTGGCCTAGCGAGGGACCACCAATTCAGCCGGCGTTACATCTCAGCAGCAGAAGGAAGTGGAGAAACGAGGCCATATGACTTTTTTTTTTTAATTATAATGATTTCCTTTTATTTAAACATGACATCTGTAGGGGGAAAAGAGCCTGTTTACAGGCTTGAGTTTGTAATCCTGCCAGCTGAAGTCAATTAGTAATGGAGAAGCATATGCTCTCACATCATAAACTGCTGCCCTCCAAGTTTTATTATTTCTAGGAGCGTAGCTCTATCCACAGGCTCCTATAGCTTAGTGAGCACCAGGTCCCCTGATAACTTGCATTAAAAAATAAAAAATAAGCTGCAAACTGGGGGTCTGGGTTACTACTGCAGAACAGTTGTGAGGAGCAGCATTTTTTTTCACATTTTTTTGTGAAAATGCTTTTCACATTTTTTTCATTTGCTCATTTTTTCACATGTTCATATTCCTTACCATATATATATATATACGTTCAATGAGAACATTCCACAAGATACCCATGAAGGTCTTGCTTACAGTTTCTTATCATCCTCTCCCTTCACAAACCTGGGACCACCAGCCATCCCAGCCCACCCCGGCGAAGTGCTGGGCACTGCTCCCTCTGTGGGGAGGACCCTGGAGGGGTCTCAGCGAGGCAGATGGAGGCCACCAAGGCTGCTTGTTTAATGATTGCAACAAACGAAACACAGCAGGGCTGGAGCTTTTCAGCTGGTTTGGGGGCTAATTTAAACAAGGGCAGTAGAGGAAGCATCTTTGCTCAATCTGTGAGAAGAATTTATCATGCTGTACGCAAGCCATGTATTAATCAGCAATATCACGTAGCCCCCGTTGCTCAATTTACTAATATTTATCTGACTAAGACTCTTTTTTCCTAAGCAGCTTGAAAATGTTTCGTCCAACTGACTCAGTGCGTTACCACTGCATGTTGTAAACTGCCATGAAACAATCATGAGGGGCTGGGGAAAAAAAAAAAAAACAAACAAAAAAACCCAGTCATTTCCAGTAATCTGGTCCTTCACTGGGCTCCCAGGGATGCAGCCAAATAAGGGTGCTCCAAGTCCAACTTACATAGGCACTGCGGGTCAGGGTAGTGGTTAAAAATGTGTGTGTTTGTGTTTATTTCTCCCCAGCAGTCATCTTCCTGGACGTGACCCTATGTGGAGCACGTTCTCAGCTCCTGGACATCACGTAGGTGTTTAGTCTGGTTACAAAGGCAAAAAAAAGTCCCCCAAAGAGCCTTACGTTCTCCAGTCTCTTGAGCATTGGTCATGTTGTTTGGGTCCCACCACCTAAGAGATGTATCTATGAGTCTCATCTCAAGCCCATGTGGGACCTGGATTAGGCCTGGTCTCCAGATCACAACTACCTTGAGATGTTAACCTGCATTTTGGGGGAGGACCCAGCCCCATGGACTGGCTGCCGGGGATGGGTTGTGACTCAGTACTTCCCAGTAAATGAGGATTTTGGCTGAGGGCGTGGGAACACCAGTGGCTTTCCAAGTGTTGACCTGAAATACACGGTATTTACTGGCCCCTCGGAGTGCCACGGATATTTGCTCATGTCTAATGAGCTCAGGAGATGGTTTAGGCTACAGCTCATGATTTTAAAATGATGTGATATTCCCAAACCCCATCCTGGCAATATAAATATTTGGGAGATCTATATTTTGCAGCAACAGTGATAAATGTCTGAGATCTCGGCCCTGATTGATGCTGACATGCTCATAGCATATTAAGTCTACAGCAGTTACAAATCATGGCATTCGGGTTGAAATGGCCCGTTGTGCTTGCATCTAGTCTTTTATTACCCTGTGCTACAACACTAGCATTTACTGGAGATTACGAAGAGACGGGCCTCATAGTAGTAAGAAGGCAAATTGAAAGTCACTGCTACCGGCAGCCTGCCCTTTCTACTTTCAGTGATAAGAAAAGTGCCTTTGAACCATCTCTTCCCTTTTTTATCTACCTGTAGAGATGCTTCTTGTAGGAAATCCCCCTGGGAAGAGCTTCAGCTCTGATATTTTCTCTGGTGTTTCTCACTCTGCCTCTTGTCACACACAGTGCTACGTCCCAGCCCTTTTACTGGGTGACGCTGGTGCTCCTGCTGCGGGCTCTGCCCGCAGGCTCCAGCTGTGGGCATCAGCCCTCCTGAGGCCGTCACCTGGCCATGGTTTGGGAGGAGAGGTGCTGGGGCTGACAGAGCAGCACATAGGTGCGTCCTCAGATGCATGTGTGTGAGCAGGGAGGTGAAGGACATCCCCCACATTCGCTGTTGCATGAGTTGTTGCATTGACTATCAGGAGTTTATTCTCTGGTGTAGTGACAATTGTGAAAGTGCCAAACCCTTTGGCCAAGCAAAGCCACTTGGAAATGGCCCTGAGTGTGTCCCACTTCCCCACGGTGTCCCTGTTGTGTCACCCGCAGACCCCCTCCACCATGCTGAAGTTATACAGGCATGACAAACATCATCGCAGCCCAGAAAACCCCATGATGGAGATGAGGACAGAGTGAGACGTGCTCCTGGAGGCACTTCCAACAGGTCCAGTGCTGACGAATGTGTACAAGCGGGATGTCCCCACCACCCCCCCCCGTCACATCCGAGCACAGCGCGTGCTCCAGGTCCCCCCCCCAGCTGTTCTGCCTGTGAATGAACGAGCTCCGTGCTTGGCGCATCCTCCCAGACATGCTTTTTGCTTTTCTCCATTTTTTTTGTTTTGTTTTGTTTTTGAACCAACAGTGAATAAACTTTAAGAGTAAACACTGAAATGCATCACAAGCTCGCCAAACCAAAACATCGGCAAGCCCGGGGCAGGGGGGACGATGATGAGGTCACTTTACTGTCAAGATTTAGGCCATTTCCCGTCTCCAGCCAGGCTGGGGAGTGATCACAAACAAAACCCTCAAGCACATCGTTCCCAGCAGAGGCCAGGGGAGTGGGGGATGGGAGAGCTAACGTTCACCACCATGACTTTCACCTGCTGCCTCTTCCCTACTGCTCCTCCTGGACCCAGGCCCATGGCCAGCACTTCACCAGTGTGGCCTGTGGTGGCTGAGGATGCTGTGGTGAACCTCATATGGTGAAGTGTAGTCCCTCTCTCTACATATATATTTATATTTATATATATATATATATATGCACTTTATATGTGTTTTCTATGCATCAGCCTCAGGAGCTTCAAGGAAACCCAAAAACCATGGGAGAAAAAGGAGAAGGGGCATCAGCAATGTGCATTTCTCCAGTTTTGTTTGACTTTCCCAAAGCTCACCTGCTGCTGATTTATGTCCCTGCTCCAGACACCAGTGGGGTGGGAATGGGGTGGGTTCAACAGCCCCGAGCAGCAGCAGTTGGTGTGCATAAGCCCCAGGTGCTACCCAGTTTGCACCCATCGTTTGCCTTCGGCGTCATAAGAGGGGGAGAACGGCAGCCGCCCATCACTCCAGTTAACCGTTCCTAATGGGGCCACCTCATAAAAGCTGGACTTGCTTTTCCTTCCCATCGGTTACTCAGATCCTCTCATGTTTGAATGCCCGGCCCCACCTTGGCAAATATTTGAAGGAGGTAGCTCAGGGCATGTCACAGCCCTGAGTCCCGGGGACGTCCTGATGTAACTCGTACTGGGCTCAGGGCTGGGGCTGGAGAAAGTAAGCGATGAGCTTCGGGATGACGTTGTGCTCCTCCTCACAGTCCCCGTGCCACCCAGCTGAGTCACGAGGTGGGAAAGGGAAAATGTAACTCATAAAATGTTGAGGAACAGTGGTTTTGTTTTTTTCTCTCATCTTTGGTGGCAAAGAGAAGCGAGCTGGCAGAAACGTCTGTGTGTTTTGTGCTGACTTTTGGAGCCAAGCACAAGCCCAGTGACCTGGGTAGCATGGGGCAGGGAGCCTTGTCTGGGCTTTGCTTGCCAGGGAAGAACTGAAAATAAGCAGCCAGGGCAGGCAGCAGCTGTGCTGGTGGCAGAGTCTGGCCCTGGCCATCTGCCACCTCTCAGTCTGGTCAAAGTTCCTGTGGGGTAGGGACCGCAGCCCCGGTGGGATGGGCAGGGAGGGGATCCATCACCTGGCCCCGAAGCAAGTGAGCTTTAAACACAGAAACTGTGCAATATCCTAGAAATCCCTCAGTGCTGCACAGTCCAACGCACTGGGCCAAATGTCGTAAAAGCTTAGCTATTAATCCCAAATTAGCAGCTTCTTTTAGAAGAGATTTCCTTTAGGGCAGCACACGTAGGGTAGAACTGAGCTGGCATTACTGCCCTGCGGTGGGTTCAGTCCCAGCTTTTCGGGAGATGCTGTAACCAGAGGGGTTCCTACGGCAAGGATAAAATGCTGCTAATACCTCATTTATAATAATCAATAATTAATAGAATTATTATGCTTATTAATTATGTCATTAATATACCACTCTTAAATTATTGTTGTTGTTATTATTATTGAATGTTGCAACTATTGAGAATCTTTTCAGGTCAGAGAGCAAGGCCAAACACTCCGGTCCCACTGGCTGGCCAGCCTTCGGAGCGGGGAAAAAAAACCTCCGGATGGAGCAAAAGGAGTTAAGGCTCTTGGCAGGCGGCGGGGATGACTCAGGCATTCTTTCAGCCTTAGTGGGGCAGGAGTCAAAGTCACAGAACTGGACGGATTTCCCATAATTGGACAACCTTCGCCAGAAATGAACACTCAGGCTTGCATCAGCAGTGGCGAAGGCTGCGGCAGGGGTGCGGGTGGGACACAGGGCTAAAAAGTGATGGCTTTCCATGCGAGTACCTGCATGGGCAGGACAAGGTGGTTTGGGCAGGGACTGAGCCTGGGCACACCTCCATGACCATGTGTGCTGGCTTATCCTGCTTTGAGATGGCCAAAAAGGAGTAAATGGACAGTGAGAGCAAACCATCCCTGTGTCAGACATAATGCCAAATGAGGTTGGCGGTTCTGACACTAAACCCAGCCGGCCCAGGGTAGGACGTTTCATGGCCAAGGCCTCATAAGATGCTCAAGAGCGAAGCTATGTGAAAGTAGGAGGAGAAAGGTCTCACTTCAATGTGCCCATCTCCTTCCATCTTCTCCCCCACCCATGATGGATGGAGGGCCCATTGGTTGCCCCGTCGCTGCCAGGATAACTCATCCCCTAATTCCGGCCTTCCCTCCTGGCCGGGCGTTGTCTGCTACCTGTGACAATGTCCAAAGGCGCTCTGTGGAGCTTCACCACCCAAGGCTTGTCTAACCAGCCTATCAATCAGCGCCATTCAGCTCATGGCACCACCAGGAATCATCATCAAGGTCTGTGCTCGGTCAGTGATGAGGGAGAGCAGCAGTCACCCTGTGGTCACACCACCCTGGGACCTGGGCTTTTCGGGTCTGGCCGCCCCATGAGCACATTTCTTTGCAGTGTAACAAACCCACGGCCTGGCCTTGCCTTCTTGCACAGCCCAGAGCTGATAAGGGAGGGAGCGTGCCCCTTATCTGTGGTGACTCACAGCCGCACTTCCCCTCCGCTTGCACTTCAAAGGCTGGCTGCCTCCTGGATTGGAAAACTGCTAAGTGTTGACCAAGGCCAGGAGGAGCTCAGCCACACCTGCTCTCAGAAATCCCCTTTTCTCAGGGACCACAGCCTCCGCTCAGCCTCTTATCGCCCACCACCACTCAGAGCCTCGATCCCCTGCAGGACATTTTGCCTCAGCCCTGCTCATAAGTGAGTGGTGATTACTTTGGTATGATTATTCTGGAAAAATGAATCCGCTCATATTGATACCTGCTGCGGTCCCACAGGGCACTGTGTTGCCATGGAGGAGAAACAGCCTCCCACAGGCAGTGTGTGCCCTGTGAGTCACTGCGGCCACACCGTGATGGGAGGGGGGCTGTTGCAGCCCAAGAAAAATGTCCCTGATCTAACAACATCTTCATCCACAACATTATTTCCAGGGCAGAGACTGCTTCCAGGACACGTCCTCTCCCAGAAGTCATGTATTTTTATATACATGCTCAGAGGGCAGCACCATGGGAGCCCAGGACTGGGTCACCAGCATGGTAGCCACACGTGCTGAGAACATCAGGCACCCCATGGTGACGGAGGTGCCCATTTCTCTGGGCGATGCCCAGCAGATCGATGGGCTGTAGGGCACAGGGAAAACCTGTGATCCAGCCATAGCTGTAGAAGATGCTGGAGAAGACCTCAGGTTGCACACAAGAGGCTGCAATCGACAAACGCTGTGGGCACTGAGGCGGGGGAAGCTTTTCTGGAGAGGTGGTGGCAGGCGGAGAGGAAAGCAGGGGAGGTTTTATCCGCCCCAGCCTTCCAAGGGTGGAGGCTGCTGGCTTGGTGTTGGCTGCTGGAGCCAGCCCAGCTCTCACATGTTGCTTCCATTCAGGCTTTCTTTGAAAAAAAAAAAAAAAAAAAAAAAAAAGCAGGTTTCACTTCTCCTCGGTCAGAGGAAAGCAGCTCACTCGCCCATCTGGCACGCGGCTGGGGCGGCCGATCAGCAGAACTGGCGTGACTCAGCCCTCCCACGCACAGCCTGCGATACGGCCCCGGATATATTTGCCGAGCAGGTGAATCAATCATTGCACAGAAAGACCTTGGACCTTGCTTCCTTTCCTTCCCCTTTTTTTTTTTTTTTTTACACGTGACTGTCCCTGGCTCCCTCTTTGGGGCTGGTGCGAGCCAGCCCAGCGAGCCACCTCCTCTCCGCTCCGTGCCTGCGCTATCGGCACTGGGGAGATGGCTCCCACCTTTATATCAGTGCCAGTTGGTGCCTGGGGGCCCCAATGAGCTCAGCACCCTGCAGCATGTGGGCACACACCCCTGGGAGCTGCCAGCCTGGGAATAAAATAAAATAAATAAAATAATATATATAAATAATAAATTAAAAAATAAAATAAATACAAATATTTTGGAGCTCTTAATGGTGGGCCTGCTATGCTCTCAGGCCCCCACCTCCCCACCAGGAGCCCCCCCATGTTTCATCCAGGAGATGTTTCTGGGTTGTGCTGTGTGTGTGGAGGGCTTGCTTTGCCTTCAGAGGGTTTTTCGGTTCTGATTTTTTTTTTTTCCCAAAGCTCTTCTCTGCCCCTTTGATGTGCTGCTTCCAACACCACAGAAGCCATTTGGAGCTTGCCTGGGGGTGCCGGAGCTGGATCTGAGAGCCCCAGCAGCATGGCCAGGGGGCAGACAGCTTCTATCTGCTCCTGCCAGCCCCCCCAAGCCCTCCGGATGCTCACGCCAAAGGGCTGGGTTTGACTCCCCCCCCCCCCCCCTCCAAATGTCCCACCACACACCCTGGCATCACCATGGGGCCACACTCACAGGGGGCCAGTCCCCCCTCTCCCCGCCCCACTGCCCCCTTTAATTAAAAATTGAAATCACGTAATTGCCTCTTCATTAAAGCCAATTAAAGCCCGGCTGACGAGGGAGGTAGGCGGCACATTTTGCAACTCGCCGCGGAGATGAGAGAGCGTGCAGCGCAATTACGGCGTCTGTTTGCTTTGCCTCCATCCGACGGCCTCATCAGGGCTCACTTTGAAAGCAGGCTCTGGGTTGGGAAGGTGCTGGCAAACCCCCGTGCACTGGTCAGGCCGGCTGGTGGGAAAAGGAGCCTGGGCGGTCTCCTCCTCCTCCTCTTCCTCCTCCCCATCCTCCTCCTCCTGCCCCAGCAGCTCCCTGCACTGCATGAGGAGGAGGGATGTGGGTGGATGGAGAGCAAGGCTTTGGGGCAGCATTGTCAACATTGCCCGCATTGGGCTACTGCCATCCCAGCCACATCCTCATCCTCAAGCAGTGAGCACCACTTCTAATTAACACTTGGCCTCGCTAATAGGGAGGTGGGAGAGGAGAGTGCTGCCCACCACCAGCACCTGGGGGGTGCCGCCTGCACCTCTGCCTTTTGCTCTCCATACCTAGGCTCTAAAGCTACTGCCGACTCCTGGGGGAGGCCAGGAGAGCCCAGGCAGGTTCAGTGCCCATGCTGCTCGGTTATGAAAACTGTGCTCACCCCGTGCTGGCGACCCCTGTGGAGGGGCCTTCTCTGGGCCTCACAAGAGGAGGCAACGCATTGCCCCCAGCACGGCCCGGGGCGGTGGGAGGGAGGGCTCCGTCACCTGTTTTCCTCAGGCAGGAGCTCCCGATAACAGCCCAGCCGCCTCCACAACCACAAGACTTTCCAGCCTGGTGAGCTCTACCAAGCCGGCAGCTGCAGACAAATGCACCCGAAACCCTGTGCTGCTGCTGCCGGAGAGCCCAGCTCTGTGATTTCCCCTCTTAATGCCAGCTGCAAAACGCCTGGGCAAGCAATCCTTGCTAGCACTTCATTGCACACACTGCGCTTGCCTGTATTTTGACCTGAACGGCACTTATTAACCTCTTTTTTTTTTTTTTTTTTTGGTTATAATAATAGTCCAGAGACCTTTGTAGGCAATCTTTCTTCAAAGATCTCTTCTTTTTTGATCTTTTCATAGGCTAAGCAACAATTCATCCTATATAAATCTGGGATTGAAAGGACATAATTTGTTGTTCCCTGCTTTTTTTGAAGCGGTAAGAGATGAAACAGCTCAGCGGAATGTCAGCACTGGTTATATCTTAATTGGTTTTTCTCTGCATCAAAATGCCTTGAACTATTCACTTGTGTGCAGCAGCACTACATGACCTTTAGAGCGAGTGCTCTGACTCTCCAAACAAGTTATAGCCCATCTCCCACCTTAGGTGTTTTCATTGTCAGTGGCTCTGACACTAATTTTGTACCCATCCCTCTTCTTTCTGTCCAGGCAAATCAAAGACTTCCAAAAGGGCCTTAAGCCAGGAGTGTAGAAAGGAAAAAGGAAGACTGCATAATTGGGTGAAATTAAAAAGAAAATAAGGGAGTGGGGGGAGAACATTTCGCAGCCTTTCCCTCAACCTACGCACCGGTTTTCCCCAGTGAAGAGGCTGCACGTGGCCAGCTCATGCATCTGCTCCCCAACCCCAGAAACACTGTTCCTGCCTGCAAGTGTGAACTTCCCCCTGTTGGCCAAACAGACATTAATGCTAAAACACAGCAGAAAGTCCTTCCTTTCCCCTAAAAGGTGGGAGAGTGTGGACTCAACAACTGCAGGGGTTCATTTGCTTTGTAAAACCATCACGTTATCAGCTCGCAAGGAATAGAAAGACCAATGGCCCTTTTCATCAGCAGCATCATGTTATGCTGTTCGGTTCCTGCCCCAAGCAGGGGCAAGTTAGTATCACATATATCTATGTCTATATGTAGAGAGATTTTCCTTTGGGCCATATTGCGTAATGAGCAAATTCCTTTCCAATGTGCTTCCCTTCAGCCCTCTCCTTAAGCTGGGCCGGGTCCGGTATCGGTGATGCTAACTTGCAAGAGCTGGGGGCAGGAAGAGAGGAAGGGACAAGCCAGTGAGAGAGCACAGCATTGCTGCAGACAGCTTATTTTGCAAAGGAAAATTTGCTAATAGGGTTTTGTTAGTTGTTGTTTTTTTTTTTTTTTTTTTTTCAGCCCAGGACTGTTAGCAGGAAGGTTGGTATGAGCTCTGGCAACCAGAGCACGCTCTCGCTGGGTTTTATTCACCTGGTTTGGCATCCCCACAAGGCGTCCGGATTCCCACGGTAAAAACCGGAGGTTAATGAAGCTTGTGCAAGAGGCGAGCGCTGCTGGGTGGAGCACACGCTCGCTTGTGTAATGGCGAGATGAACGAGCAGAAAGGAGAGCCGGTCTGGAAACAAAGCTGGCACTGGGCGAACAGCTCAGCCTTCATTCACAGAATGCTTCATTAACAGCACAGAGTGACTTCGCTAGTTATTTTCCCTTCCTTTAAATGCTTGTCAAACCTGAGTGATATACAGCACTTATTGTCCCTGGCCTACGAGAGGCTGGAGGTATTTAGGAAAGCAGTGTGAGCGCATGGAAAAAGCCCTGCCTGCTGTTAGCGGTATGGCCACCACCTGCCTGGGGAAGGTGGCGCTCCTGCACACAGGTCACAGTATGGTGACAGAGCTGGACACGAAATCAGCTCCTCCCAGGAAGGGGCAGACAGTGAAGAAGCATGAATGCAGCACTTTTATTTATTTATTATTTATTTATTATTTATTTATTTATTTATTTATTTATTACATATTACAGAAAGCTTGCTGGGAGATGCTTTGCAAGAGGCAATCTCCATGGTCTCCAAAAGCTGACCGCAGCCTCTTGGTGGCCATTAGGACCCACAGGACCGGGTGAAGTTTAGCAACTCCAAGGCTCTGGGGAACGTAACACATGGGAGAAGCCAGCCTCCCCTCTAGCCTGCCTAATCCACGGCTTGTGCCTATGGGCTCAGCTAGAAAGGCTTCTTGTTTTCTAGCTGAGCTGTAATTATTTCCAAAAGGGATCAGGCTAAGATGCTTCAGAATAAAGTGCAAATCTCAAGCACGAGTTCATAAGGTTATGTGCTAACTCAGTGTAACTTCAGGCAGCCAGAGCATGTCTTACATCTCAAGCTTGCCTTCTGAATCACCAAATTCGCAAGGAACAAGCAATTTCCTTGTGCCGTAACCAGTCTGACCTCTTCTTACGCGCTCTTCTCTGGCTCAGGCCTCCTCAGGACTTGGCTGTGCTGAACTGGCTTCCTTCAGGAGACCTTGCTGGCTTGAGGAACTGCCGTCAAGGCAGCATTTCCCCGAGAATGAATTTATTAAGCCTCCTTTATTTTAAAACAGGCAAAGCTTGTTTCAGAAGGAGAGTGGAAACTTGCAAAGCCTATTTTAACTCTTCCAGCTGCCTCAAATCCTAACCAGGTGGTAGCCAAACCCAGACAGCTGAACTCATTGACAGTGCCCACAGACATCCCAAACACCTCCCACGGGGGTCCCAGGGAGCCCCAAGTCCTGTGCCAAAGGCCCCTGACAACCCGCAGCCCCCCCACTGTCAGCTGTGGGGCCCTCAAGGCCTTCTTCCTAAAGAACTGAGGCGCCGTTATCGCACCGCTTCCCAAATGGATCTCACTTGGCCTGCTTCCATCTGCTTCAACCTGCAGACCCAGAAATGGAGCCTTTTTTTTTTTTTTTCTCACCCTCAGGTCAGAAGCCAGTGAAATGAAGACTACGCCAAACCGGTGTGATCTCACAGACAGAACCTAAGTTCCCTTTATGGAGTTGCTGTGAAGGTAATCAGGCATATATCGATGTAGACTTTTTTTTTTTTTTTTTGGTATCAAACTCACCATTTTTAAAACTTCCCTCTAAAGAGGGAATTTTGCAATTCATTTGACTTGAGGCAGTCTTTAGAAAACACCGGGACTGAGCCTTTTTTCCTTTTCTGCTGTAGTTTATGACTATAAATAACCATCTGAAGCCAAAGGAGATTTTACGAAGCTGCTCATCTTCGCCATTATCAGCTAGATCTGTAATGGCAAGGGCAAGGCTAGGTTTTGACGAGATCTGCGCTCTATTAGACTGTGTTGCCTGGCATTAACTCTACTTTAACAAAGCCCAGCTCAGCTTTCCCACTTCTTTCCTGAGGATGAACATCTTGCTCGTCAGCTTCATTACCCACTCAGCTCATTTGCTCCTCCTGAATGCTGGCACATTCACTCTCAATGTTCTGGAATTTCCCGTTTTCTTGAAATTAAAGTTCGCCTTTAAGGATTCATGCGCATAAATTACTTCAGTGTGCTAATGTGTAGATGTTTATCTCCAGGTAGTAGCACTCCTATTTAACCATGTGGTGGAAAGTATTTCTTTATGACAGTGGAAGCATATCATTCACTTTCTTTTGATATAAAAGACTGGTCAAATATCTCTACCTGATGTGCCTAGCATCACCAGCACTGTTATCAGCCAGTTAGCATGCAGGCAAACTCTGGTTATTCCCACCCTCGTCAGCCATACATCTACACCAGCAAAAGTGCACACTGTAAATTTTCTCTTCTACATCCCCTAAACTACTGTCGCTAGGACAAATTTTTAGGACCAATCTTGCCTGTGACTATTGCATGCACATCCCCTACCCTAACTCCTCCCGGAGTCTGTTAATCACCACAGTTCAGTGACTGGCTGCATTTTTTTCCCCCCTTCAGTACCCAAAATCTATCCACATCCCCTTCCTCTTCCCCTCACCCCTGCATTAATTGAGCATTAGGAACTGTACTTTCTGACTACAAGGTATGGATGTATGAATATCTCAATATAAGGGCATATTCACATCCCCAGCATGTTCTCTATGACTGAAGGAGGTAACTGCAGGGAATCTTTAGTGATGTTGGTGCCCCCAAACCCCACATGACAATCCAGATGCTTAGAAGTTGAGGAACTTTGCTTGCAAATTAACCTAGTTTGTTCTGAATTATATCGAAAAACTCTTTAATGCAGTTTTCACAAGGGCTACTTTTCTTCAGCTCTTGACAAAGGAAGCTATCCCTATGCTCATTCAAGAGCTGTATTATGTATTAAGAGGTGGCATGCCCCTCATTGCAGACTTCAGAGTCAACTACAGAATGTCAAAGGGATTTTCATTTAACCTAGGAAGCATTACGGACCAGACAGGCACCAACATTCATGTTTCACAACTTTAATAGAATATTCTATCTATTCTGTACAAATTGAAAACACTGTATTAAGTTACAAATGTGTAAGGTAAGGCTGGAGCACTCTACATGCCTGGTCACAGTGTTGATACAGCTGCTATTCAACTGCTGCCAGTGGTTGGCAATGGATGCTGAAACTAGAAACATGTACCTGAAGTGCCGCACAACAACAAAAGGTAGTTTTGAAGACTTCAGAGCTTTAAGAAAACAAATTGTGGAATGGAATAATTTCAGTGTTGCAAGTAAGACACCAAAACTTCAGATTTATTGAACTGAATTTTGTTAAACTTCCGTGTTCATAGTGAAAGGTCCTTCCATGCTGGACACTAAGCAATAAGACTACTGGAAATTTTCTGGTTCTTTGGCTGCAACCCACTTCCATTGACAGCAAGTTTGGCCTTTACATTTTGATCTTCATCCAGAAGAGTTGTCATTTTGATAAGAGTTCGTTTCTTCTGTCTAGACTACTACATTGAGACCAATTCAAATCATTTGTTGTACAAGTACCCATATTTTATGCAAAACAGGAAGAATATTTTCAAGTATATTAAAAACTATTAAAAAGCACTAATTCTGTCAAAGTACTTACAAACATGAATAAATAAATAGTAAGATGAACAACTAAGTCTCAAATATGACACCCCCTTCAATGAAGTAAAATTACTTCAATTGGTTTTACTGAGATAATAAATATGACATTTAAAGCTGCTCAAGCACTAGTTCAATTTGTAGGTTGCAAGAAACATTAAAAAAGGGGGGAAGGGAACTAGCAAAGAGTTCATATTGCTCTATCCGTTTCAGCTACCATACACGTAATCCATTTACTTTAGCTTCTCAGCACATTGCTATTCCACAATTTTCAAGGTTTTAACAAGAAAATGGATAATCTTCGCTTGGTAGTCTGGACTATTCCCCTATGCATAGGGCAAAAGGCTCTAAAGGCCTACTGACATACTTAGCTACAGTGTACCAACGGCTGTAGAGTGTGCTTTATTTAAACCTCTTATTTCCCAAATGCATTGAAGTTGCCACTGTACATGTTAAGCAATAAAAGAAAAGTTAGTGAAAATCATGCATCTTAAAACAAATTAATTTTAAGCATTGTTAATAAGATTGTGCTGCAGCGATGAAGTATCCTGAACTGCAGGCCAGGTATCCAAGTATTTGTTACAAGTTGTTCAAATATCACTTTGAAGTGGTATTTCCTTATTACTGTTGTTTGCATTCAGCAGGTTGGCTGGAATCTTTCTGTATAAATGGAAAAAGAAAAAAACAGTTAAAAATCAAAATGGCATACAATAAATAAAATACTTCAATGAATAAAATAAATTGTCTATGCAGTTTTAAGCTAGCTAGAGAACATTAACATATAAGGCAAGCTACATGTAAACTTGGGTTAGATCATAAAGGCCTCAGCAGCAGTGCTTTTTTTTTTTTTTTAATTCCTTCCAACTGCTTGGTACCTCATACTATTTTTTAATCTGTATTTGCATTCTCTAAACTCCATCCAGTAGGCTGAGGTTCAAACAAACCAGAAAACAAGTGATTTTCTACTCCCCCATCCAAAGGCTCAGTTTGACTTTCAGTTCATGTTAAACCGTCTAACAATAAACTGGCACCTCCTCACCAACTTGGAGGAGGGACAAAGGCAGTGAAGTCAGGCTGCTTATTTTTGCAGCATGATTGAGTTTTTACTTGCTCTTTCTGCAAAGGCGATAAAAATGTAATTAGCGTGTTGATTTGGTGTAGGTTCTGCATCACCAGTATGCAACTATTCAATAGTTTAACACTGGGCAAGAAGTCCATATGTTAATCTGAGTATGCAAAAGCAGAAACACCTTCATTAGGGAGTAAAACTATTTCCCCTCTGGCAAAAGGAAGTGTATTTGGGAAAGAACAAGTACTCCAACAGCTAAGAACTTCAGGTTTTACACTGTACATCTTGCTTGGTTTTTGCTGTTGTAAAAGTGTTCTTAGAAAGCAGAAGAATTTACTCGTATTTCCTGTTCGCTTCTCCCTTTACTGTTCTTATTATAGTTTATTATAAACAAAATCTAAGTCACAGAAACCTGCTGAATTCTAGTAAAGAAAAATAAAACTATAAAATATGACACCTTGAATGCCACCAACTGCAAAATAAGTTGTTTCTGGGTAACCATCCTAAAGAGGAACTTTTTAATGATGCAAAAGAAGCAGACATGCAAGAGTTCATCATGCATAAAGCGACCAAAAGCTAAGACAATTTAAGCACTGTGCTTGTAGAAGAGGAGTAAGAGATGCAACTAAGATACTTTATCAGAAAGTTTGTCCTGAAGAAGCTATTCTAAACCCAGACAATTATTCCCTTCACCACCTAAACCGTATAGGGCTAGAGGTCACTATCATTCCCACTGGAAGTCTAGATTGCAGCCTAATTTTGTCTTTTTTGCACAGATATGCTAGAAATGTTCCAGACTCCTTCCTTGTCATTTTCCTCCCCCAGTGCATCTGGCTAACTTCAACTCTGTACTTTCTCATCTGCCTGAGTTCCCAAAAAACATGAACTCATTTGCACTGATCCAGCACTGAATGCAGCATGAATATCCTTCTTTTCAAGAAGAAAAGTTTGCACAAAGGTATTCTTTCTCAAAAAAATCTGACTGCCACTGCTAATTGCTGCATGCTAGTCATTTCCACTAGAGGCAGGCAACAAACACCCAGCATTTTTTAACCAAGAAGTTATTCAGAAATGCCTTTTTCTTACAGCTACTTTGTATTTGAATGTGGCAATAGAGTAGTGCATAGCACCACACAGCCTCTGGCTAAGAGCTGTAATCAAGTAACAAACCAATTATTTACAAACTACTTCAAAAGCTTTTCATCTCCCTCCATCCCTTCCTTTCTACTCACCTGTAATAGGAAATCAGACTCATTTAGGTTGACCATTGCAACCATTTTGGCCAAATTTTAATGGCCAACTAAAACCCTTATATTTGCTAATAAATTTCATCTCTTCTCCATACTTTATTTCTGTGTAAGCGTTTAAATTGTGTGATTAAAACCTGCATCACAGGACCTACAAAGTTCCTTTTTAAGGATCTTTCAGTGTTGACTACAGCTCTCATATAAAAAAAATATACAATTTAAGAGGCCGTCAGGTACAAGTCAGTTGTTGGAAGCTTTCAAGAAAAAATATCAGTATTTTATACTACTTTTGGCTTATAGTTGAGGGCATATCTATCTTGACAATACACATTAACTGTTTAAGCTGGGCATAAGTAACAAAGTAGTATCTCAGATCAAGTTTCCAACATAATCATTTTGCTTCCCCTACTGCAGTAGCACAGCACTACTCCCACTGAGCCAGCCAGCATGAGTTCCACATTGCCTGCATTTACCTGTCAGCCTCACACCTCAGGATTAGACAGTGAGATGCAACGGCACAGGTTGATGACTACGCTTTTCTTCAAAAGTTACCGTTTCCCCATCAGACACATGAAAGCTGAAATTTAATTTTTGGCCTGTAACAGCTCCTGAAAGGTCCAGGACCTAGGTTGTAAGTGATTGAGATACTACATCCATACTCCCTCAGGCATGGCTGTTAGTTTGAGCTTGCTCTTCCCATGCTGCCCAGATTGCTGGTGACATTTGGACAGACAACCACTACCAAAATTCACTTAGCAGCTTTGAACAGACCCTGCTCTATTTCCTCCACAGTAGCAAGATTTCCATTCACGCTACATTTTCCTAAATTAACTTTCAAAGGTATCTTAAAAATGTTGGTGAAGTGTGTCAGCAAGGCAACGAAGACCAAAAAGGAAAGACTAGAACTAGCAAAGATGGAGGAATTTTATCTCATTTTAAAATAAATATATCAGTAAACAAGCTGAGATTCACCATTATTGCTACAGAGCCAAATAAGAATTCTTGTTGTCTTGAAGAAATTCTCTATATAAGTCCTGAGCAATGACTTAAATTCACATGAACTGTGGCAGAACTTTTTACTTTAATGTTTTTAAGGCAATTATTTCAGAACATTTACTTATGCTATGCAAGCAGCGGTTTAAACTGCTCTAAGGCCTTGATTCCAGCTTGAGAAACTGTTCCAATTGAGATACACAAGCTAAGTGAGACTCCCACTTACTCTTAAGCTTATTAATTTTTAACTCCTTCATTAACAAGTATCTATATGTAAAGCTTGTGTGTCACTGCTTCTTGTTTATAGCACCACTTGTTTGAAACAGAAAAAATAAATTAATACTCCTGCTACAATGGACCTCAACATTTTTCTTCTGGGATTTAATTACCCAGGAGATAAATGCAAGAAGCTTCAGCTAATTAGCCTATATACAGACCACTTCTTCAGACATCAGCAACCAGATCAGCTGAACTGTATCAACTGCTTATGGACAGAGGACATGCATTGAATTTCATGAGGAAGTTTCACCTAAAATTTGCAGGATGAGAGGGCTAAAATGGAAAAAGAAAAGCAGGTCTGAAGTAGTATGAATCTCTCTCCACAAACTGCTTCCATAGCTTTCATACACACAGCCCACTGCTTCCCTTCCAGCCATCCAATTAATTTGGTGTCCTAGAGAACGGGGGTATACATCCAAAGTACCCATGGCATTTACCTTTCAAGCCAGATCTTTTTTTTTTTTGCGTAAAGTTATTATTAAAAAAAGAGACACTGAACTCCTTTTAATCCTCACTGTTTAAACAGATTAGGCAGGATATATTCCTAGCTGAATAAAAGAAAAATCAAGCCTTCACCTCCTTACTTTTACAGATCACTTTGGGAAGCTTCTTTTACACAAGCATTCCATCTGCTAAAGCAGCCGTGCAGGCACAAGCAGCCCATCTAGATCTTTGACTCCCAAACACACTTGGCTGCCAACAACCGTGGGATCAACGCAGTCAGTAGGCACTAAAGCCGATGCCTTTCTAGCACACAAGGAAGAAAGCCTTTCAATATTTCAAGTGTTTTTAGCATGAAATAAACTCCAGTTAGGAGTCAGAGATAAAGCTTATCTTTGTTCCTTTTCTAACATATGTTCTTGAGAAAAAAAAGCAAGATCAAACAGACGCGGGAAACAAATTCACAGCTAACTGGAGCTAAGCAAGCATGAGGTCTGAACTGCTTTCTCCGCAAACGGAGAAAACCCTACAAAAGGTTCTGAAAATAAATTCACTGCTGACAAGCCCTTCAGCCACTGTTACTTGAAAGACATACTAAGCACCCTGAAGCAGGAGTAGTCTCTCTCTAACAGCAGATTTTTAGCTCATAATTGAAACTGGTGTTCTGCATTACCCAGTCAACTAATTCTCTATTCAAGCATAGTATCAGTTACATGAAAAAGGCAGTTAAACAACAGGGCATGCAAGCACAGAAAAATACACTTGTCAAAATAAGCTACATAATATTGACATCTTCTGAAGCTACTTTCAATCATATGACTGCTCAGTCTTCCAAAGCCACAACTTACACATAGCACAGCATTATGTCTTTTGTATAATGATACTGACCTGGTTCTAACTGAACAACTCAAATGTACTTTAATCTGTCAGGAGTGTGAGGGAGGAAGGAGGAAGAGGTGACAAAGCAAAGAGAAAAGTGTTGACATTTATCAAGCAAATGAAGTACAACAATAAAGGAGGAGGTAACATGGAAGTGACTGAAGAGGCAAAACTGGATATGAAACAAAAACAGAGTAAAGGACCATTATTTTTGCGTACACAAAAAGGAAAACTATTCTAGATATAACACAAGAGAAGGGGGAAACTGAAAGGCAAAGAAGGGCAGTGGATGAGGAGAGACAGATCCAGTAAACACAGGCAGCAATGGAAGACAGAATTAGGGGGCATGACCTTTAAAAGGCAAAACCAGAATTCCAAGTTTACTTGAAAAACTGAAGACAGTGGCTAACGATTTTTAATTGTAATAAGGGAAGACAGTTGCGTAAGACTGCAGCAGCATGACATGTAAGCTGTCATGACAAATGAATGTTCTACTACAGCACGTGAATAAACAGTGCAAGTACGTTGAGACAGGGTGGTTGGCTTTTCAAAGCACATCAGATTGGAAATAAACACAGCTTAAGTGAATTGAACAAGGAAGAGCAATGCTTATGAGGGGAAGAAAAGAACTAAGAAGAATATAGCTTCACGTAAGTAACAAAGAAAAACACAGAAGCCTAGAATACAGGAAAAGAAGCATGGAGCTTGTTGCAGGCAGTGTTCTCTGTGAAGCATGGGAAGAAAGGTGAGAGACAGTATACAATAGAAGGACTTTCTTTCCTTTTAAATAAAAGGAGAAAAATGAGCAGGAGAACAAAACCTACTCAGAAGCATGAGTGCTAAAGAAAAGGCCTCTTCAGAGCAACCGACTGAACTTGTCAGGCAGTGTAAGAATGAATGTTGGAAAGGACATACCAATAAGTCAATGACTTACAAGAGTTCTCAAGGAGAGCAGAGGAGATATTTAGGAATTTGCAAGTATGCTAGAAACAGTAAAGAGGTGCAACATCAAATCACAAACAAGGAAAAATGAAGTCTGACAAGTCTCAGTATCTTTTATCACGTGTACAGAAAATAGCTTGACTGCTACAAAAGCAAAGCAGAAGTTGTGCCAGGAAGGCAAAGAGGTCATTCTGAAAAATCTACTTTCATTATATGATTTAAAGGCATCAATCTCTGTATGCATATCTTTTTCTGAGCTACTAATAAAAACTAAACCCTGAAGTCCCCATTCCCCATTTTCTTTTCCCCATACAAGGAAAACAAAAATCAAAAGACTAGCAAACAAACTACATTGCATGGCTACAATGGGACTTCTTGGAAGTTAGGTATGAATGGAATTCCACCTTACCTAGAAATGTATGAATGATAAACAGACTTAAATTACACCTAAATGGGAAAAAATTGAAAGGAACTGTCAGCATGAATGAAAAGTGAAATGTACAAAATAATACAGGAGGCAACGGCTATAACCTTCCAAGGTACTAGAAGTTCTTTCTAAAGAATAATAGATTTCACACTTCTGCCATTAAAAGGATCTTACTTAGCATGAATGTACTTTGACTCAGAACTAACATTTTGTTTCTCAGCTGTCCCACCTTTTCCCATTACAGGTACACTACTGCATTTTGATCCTTCAGAACAGAGTAAGAACATTCGTTTCTGTCATACGAATCCTGTTTGATCAATCTTTCCTCACGACAGACTTTCTTTACAGCAGTTCTCAATACAGAAAAGTAAGCTCAAATCTTGATATGGAGACAAAAAACATGTACTAACAATACAATGTATATTAACTACATAAGTCAGAAAAGTGACACGTTAAGCTGCTGTAAGACTTTCATCCACAGATCAAGTAGTTTTGCATACCTTTCACTTTTTCATCTGTGCCGTTAGAAAAGATTAAAAGTTGATGTTTTAAGAACTAAATAAGTACAAGTCTTTGTTATCATTGTCCTGGCTTCACTAAATATAAGTATTAACTTTAATATAACTGAAGGATTGAAAAATACCTATCAGAAGGAACACTAGGCCTTAGGCTGAGTTTTAAAACAGGTCACACAACGTTTAAAAGTCAAAAGGTGGGGACTAACTTTTTGAATCCTAGCTGAGCACGGACACGTGGAGTCCAACCTGCAGCCATTATAACAACTAAAAAGAACAATTCTAACAAAGAAAGTAAATAAACGAAAACTAGTTGAGACTTGTCAGACTAATTCCAAGTTGAAGTCCAACCACAGAAAAATATCTGAAATAAGACCTTTCTAAAGGAAGATAGATATACTTATTACACAGAGGTGTCGCTAAGAGGTAAAAGGCAGAAAGTTAAGAAATTACCTTAATTTATATTTATCCAAACTTAAATTTCTCTTTTAAGAGCAATTTAAGTACTGAGGAAGACAAAAACACTGCAGTCAGGAGGTAGGCTTTTTTTTTTTTAAAAAACAATTTGTTAATATTTTCAAACTGCTATAATCTTAATTATATTGCTCAGGGTTATAGTGTGTACTACATATAAACATACTAACATCCTTACCTTAGCATCACTCTCTGCATCTTCCTCCTCTTCTCCCTCCTCTTCCCCCTCCAACTCCTATGACAAAATAGAGATAAACTAACAGAAATTAAAACAGGTTAAAAGTGCAACTTTTTGCAATGGAGAAAAAACAAAATAGCAAGTATTACCACTGTATTCCAGAGTGTTTCAGCAGTCAACATTAAAACTACTTTGGCTTGATTAAAAGAATTCAGCATCTTCTAGATCTTAAAGCAAAATCTTTAAAAGAAGATTGAAAACACAAGATTTACAAGATTCAGCATGACTTAAGGAAACTTTCCTACATAAGTCGCTGCAGTCTCCTAGCGGTTTTTGAAGTTCTACCTGATGCATTATTTGGAATTTTGCAGTTCTGGTAAGCACTATCTGTGTCTAACTTTGTTCTTTTTCACCTCCAAGAGTCTCTCCATTTATTTGGACTACTGTGGACAGACTAGGTATTCCTCTACAGGGTTTAGCAGTATTTTTGTACTGTTGTACACATGCCTATATCCAAGTAGTAGTATCTGGCACTGTACAGATTAAAAATATATGTACATTTCTATCACGATCCAGCTTAAAAATATAAATGTTTAGTCCTCAATAGCCTAGGCCCAGAAGTCTGTATTACAACTTGCAAAGAGAAAAGCAACTGCAGTCTGAAAGCTGCCAGCTCCTATCAGACCACCAGCTCAGTAACTTCTAATGCACTCTACTCTGGTGAGCTTGATGACATTCAGGTATGTACCTTTAACCAATCAGCAAGAACACCACAGCAAACATAGTAAACTAAAAGTGTAATTACCTGTCAAGGATATTAGTTTATTCAAGTGTGGTATCATTTAGTGGTTTTGTGCAAAACCTTTCACGGTATGCTTGTATTCATACAACACTGCAGTAAACGGACCAGAGCTCTTGGCATACTAGAACTTTCACTCTAAATTGAACCTTTAACCCTAACAGTTGCTCTCTCTCCTTTTTTTTGAGCTTGGTATTTGGCAATAACCAGTCTTAAGACATATGACAACTACAAACTGAAAACCAAATTTCATTACCACCTAAGTAATAGGTATTAGAAAAAACTGAAGGGTCTTATCATGCAGCACTCAAGAAAAGCTTCTGCCTAATTAATTTTGACTTGTGACAGAAAGTAGCTCCCAAAATACTAGGAGAACCCTAGGTTAAGTGCTCTTACAGGAAGTAGTTTTTTTTTTTGAAGACAAGTAACAGACAGATTTTACAACTCAGAAATGCTGAACTCTTTAGGAAGGAAGTACCATACACAATTTCAGGACTGGAATACAGTAGGTAATTAGTTATCTACAAAATATGTAGTATGCATCTCACCTCCTCTTCACCTTCTTCACCTTCTTCAAACTGCAAAACAAGACCAAGAAGTTTTATCAACTCTGCTAATATTTGCATAAAATCTCTGCAGTAACAGTTCTAGCACACTGAAACGCAGTACTGGAAACTAAGCCCCTTCCAGAAGGGAACATTAGCAGCTCACAATACATTGAATGGTTATTTCCTGTTCCCAAGTAATAGGAATCTCTTCAGATTTTGTTATTCTCACATGATTAATACTACATACTAGTCTAATCAGAAAAGTAAGAGAGCGTGCTTCTAGGTACATGGTGACTAATAAAATGCTGATGGGCATACATACATTATCATCATCCTCTATAGCCTCCCCAGTGAAATAAAGCACAGCACGAGGGACTATCCTTTCACGGAAGAAGTGACCAATTTCAAAATCTGCTGCTAAAGTAAATTCAGAATCTTCATCCTGTAAAGCAAATCAGTTTGAAATAATTTTGTTCACTCCTCTGTAGCACATCACATTTTTTTTAAATTGAAAAAGAAAAATTACAGGTTTGAGAAACACACCATCAACCCTTCTGGTGACCTGTACTTAATTTTGTAACAATAAAAGAAATATTGCAAGGCTAAATCCAGATTTGCTAAACTGCCATTTAAAAAAATTTCTACCATCTATGTACAGGCTACTGGCCTGCTAAAAAACGCATTCTATTAAAAATAAAGCTCACATTGACTTTGCTGGCCCTGACACCTGATGCAGCAGAAGGGTTCAGACTGCTTCAAACTTCTGTGAAGAGCGGGTTACCAGTTGTGTGACTAGAAAAAGTTATGATTTTTTCCCCAACAGTGACAGTTATAGATGTATCTTATCAAGATGACATGCAACAGCAAAACACCACAGGATTTAAAGAAATCAACAGTATAATCAACAGTATCTTTCAGTTTATCAAGGTAAAGCTCAACTCCAGCAACAGCAAAAATAACTAAGATATGCACAGCTATTAAAGAATCTGAATAGTTGGCATAGAGATGGTGAAGAAAAAACAGCGAAGAACAGTTGTGCCATTTCAGAAACAAACTTACCAATGACTCTCCATCACCAGATACTGCAAGAAAGAAAAGACAGTAAATTCAAGTAAAGTTTGAATATTGACATATAAATACATAATATAGAAACATAATATAAAAACCTTCTCATACCAGGAAGCATTGGGATGATTAAAGACTTCAAAAGGTAACTCTTAAAACTTTTAAAGTCAATTCAGATCCATCTTAAAATCAAATCCATACAAACTGTACCTGCAAAGACTGTGCTGTGATAAAGGCACCAAAGCTGCCATATAGCAGCCTCATATAGCAACACACCTTATTTCTGCATTAATTCTGTAATTACAGTAATTTTATTTTGCTAGAGCACCATAAACCTTCCTCCCTTCTCTTCAAACACAGATGCTACCAAGTAAACTTATCTTTCATCAGGAATTTACAAAATATTTTGAGAAAAGGCCTAGTGCTGCATCCAGGACAGACTAAATCAAAATGCAGTCACAAAAGTGCTTGGCAGAATTAAGGAACAGTGTCATGTTTTTTTTTTTTTTTTTTTTTAAAAACAGAAAATCCTAGTTTCTCCTTTCATCAAGTGTCATAGGTTTTGTCATCCTACTGTGAAATACATGATTTGGTTCTGACTGTTCTCAAGTTGAAAATGCAAGTATTAACTGCCAGCATATGTCATAGCCTTGAGCCTTCTTAAACAGCAACCTCAAGAATTTGTCCTTTACATATATAAAAAGCCAGTATAAAACCATCACAAGGCAAACTAGTCACTATCCCTTTCTCAAAACAGCATCTACATTACATTCCATGTGTAACAAAATAAGAGAAACTAACAACTGCTTAAGTTAAAGGACGTTTTCATACTAGACAAATTAACTTTGGAATTACTTATCACTTGTTTCATTCCTGTGCAAACAGGGATTTGCAATATGATTACACGGGGCATAAAAGCCTACCACTAAATCAAGACCTAATGTCAGTTTTGTTTAGTACATCTCTAAAGTCCAAAGTAAACAGCTTCTTTCATCTGTATTTGAAAAAGAGTACAACGGGAGATGTATCAAAAATATAATGTTCTTCGGAATACACTTAAATTGCTTTAAGTATGTAAGTACACAGCTAGCATTAGATAAACCAGGAAAATTAGGAAGGTATATGGAGCGTCACAGATCACTAACGAATCACGGAAGAAACTGCAGAAAGTTCCAACGCTCAACACAAAGGTTTAAATGAAACCAACACTCTGGAACTTTGACCAGAACTGGAAGAGTCCTTCACATGTTAAAAACCTCAAATTGATGCATGGAGCCATCCTGTGGTAAAACAAGTCAACTTCTTTAGGAGATTCTACAAGAGACTCCACATACAAGGAATACTGTTTACACAGCACACCTAATTGCCAAATTCCACAGAATAACCCCAAACCAAAGTGATCTGCTTTGATGGGCTGCAGTTTGCCACCTTCCTCCAGTAAGAAGGCTAAATATACAATGCAGTAAATACAGTTTATAGACTTAAGCTGTATTTACATATAAAACACACTGCATTTTAAGAATCCTACATTCTCAGTTTCCAAGCTTACCCTTTATTGGGTTGAAGAAGTTAAAAAAAGAATCATTAGGTACTTGTTTAGTAATCGTCCGAACTGTGCCTCGACCCTTGTGTTTCTGTTTTTTCTTGATTGTTTTAACCGTAACATTTTTTCCTTTCTTCCAGTCAATAGTACACCTAAAGACAACATGTAGGAAACAGCATTTTAATGCAACACATCAATGGAAATAAAGAACTGAGCGCTGAAGCAACAAAGTAAAGATGGTTTCCAGTTTTCTAGTTAAAGCTACTTTTACACACACTGGCATCTTAATCTACTTGACAAGATATTTAGGATGCATCATACTGCTAGAGACTATGTACTATGTGTATGCTGGATATACCAAATAACCAAATACTTCCCTTAACGGAAAACCTAAACAGGCCATCTTCTCAGCACTATCACTGCCCCCACCCCACCCATGCTTTAACACCTCTTTGGCCCAATTACTAGAGTTTTGTAACTGAGGATGTGATTAAGCTAATCCACAACACCTCAACAGTTAAGAACAATTCTTCTGACAGCCAGGCCAGAGGAAAACAATACACAATTTATCTTCACTGCAGGCCAAGGCAGTGTCCAGTTACCCTGAGAAGCGCAAAAAGAGCGGCCAGGGAGAGGCGCACTAGCTCTCCAAAGAACAGTGTGCTCAGACTGACTTGGCAGTAAGATATATCAAGCCGGAAATAACGAACTTCTTGGATCCTTTCTGCTACTGTGCAAACTGGCACATTACCTCAGTTAAGAGTCATTCTCCATGTACCTACAGTTTTACCCCAAACTGCATGTGGCAAAGAGTAACTGGTAAACACAGACAGTTCTCTTCTAATATGAGGGGGAAAAAAATTAGAGCCAAGCAGGGTGTCAAAGTATATATAGCATTTTGTTTAACTGAAGTTATTGTCAAGATGGACTAACCTTTCACTTAGGTGTGAGTTTCACTAAACATACAAGATGTTTTGCCTCAATGCAATCAAACATTCAATTCAAAAAGCTAACAGCACTAAATGCCAAAAGATTTTGAGGTTGTCAGGGTACCTTCAAAAGAGCAAGTATATGGCATTTCCTCAGTGTTAAGTTTTGTGAGGGGAAAAATAAAACACAGGGAAAAAAATCTTTTTAAACAGAAAAAAACAGGAAGAAAGGGGAAAAAAAGGAAAAAACAAGGAAGCTGCATTCTGAATACATTCAGAGATACACAGCCAAGACTAACAGAAACAAAATACACAGCCAACACATTCCGGGCTGAGAGAACAGATCACACATATGACCACTTCCTGCCAGATTCTGAAGTATTGCTGGAATAAAAATTGCTGAGATGGGCACAAGTCCAATACACTCTAAAGCTACCTATCAGAGTGACTATTGGGGCTGTGAAATAAATTAAAATGAATTTACCCTGTTATCTGGAAGTTAAAGGCTTGTTACCTCATTGATCTATTTTAACTTGAAAGGCACAGGAATACAAATGCACTCCACATTTGTGTATACATACATATATATACACACATACAAACACACTTCTGCATGCTGAGGCTAAGATCACCATCCTTGTAAACATTCCCAGTTTAAGACAGCAACATCTTTATCTTCATTCATCACCACAGTCAGGAAAAAAAACAGCATCTTGAAGACATCGACTAGTACTTCAAAAGGTTTTTTGAATTTCGAGTTTTCCTTACCCCTCACAATCAACTATTTCAGGTCCTTCAAATGAAAAGGGATCCGTCTTGTCTGGCTCCGACTTCATCTTGTAGGTTTTTGTCAGGACTGTATTAGAAAAGTAGTCATTGGGTCCAAAGTGGAACTCTAATGAGAAAGACTAGAAGAAAGTTCCATTACAGTTTTATGTTAACACTGATTTTTTATCTTTGAAATAGTGAATCAGCAGAATCACCATTAATCAAACTCTGAACACAGGAAAAAAGAATGACTTGACAGTGAACGTATCTTTCACTGTAGCAGAATCAGGAAATTGAGAAAAGTCTTTGTTTCATATTCTGTGGAAGCCTATTCTTCATCCCTTGGCCAAGGATGATGCAGCTGTTGTTCTGGAAGTCACTCTGGCTTCACAGTAACACCATTGGGCTCTGCTCTGCCCCCGGCTCTGAGCAGTTAATGCTATGACATTTCAAGTCTAAAACAAACATTTTTAATTTAAAAAATATTTTTCAGGACTCTGTATTTAAATAGTACACTCCACCATGAGCCAGACTGTTTATTTAATAATATAAAGTCCTGGAAAAGAACCCTGACTTCATAAACTGAAGCCTGACATTACACATTTTAACTGCTTGCAGCCTGAAGCAGGTGTTTCTGATCACATGCTCATGATCATTCCTCATGTGGCACCTGAAAATTGTTATCAGAAATTCAGCAACTTAGGTGGAGAACAAAAAGCTCCAGCTAGGGAGAACCATTGCATACACAACACATCAGCTTTCAAATCTGTAAAGCTTTCAAAAACTGATCACACAAAGCTATACAAGCCTACTTCTCACTCAGGATCAGCTATGAACTAAAGGTTCATAAAGGTGTTTTTTTTCCAGCAGCATTACTTTCATTACTTGAAGCAGAGGTAGAAGGAGGAAGACCGTTTAGGCAGGTCAATTCTCCTACAGCACAGAAGGGCTGAAAGTCAAAAGCTCCAGCATCACCAAAACTACTGCATAGGCGCAGCATGCCCCATTACTTAAAATATTTTATTTACTACCCTGGCAACATGCCATAAGACCTAGATCTCGTGCACATGCAAAACAGATGAGCTAAGCGCAAAAATCACTAGCCTCAGTAGCCTTACAGAGCACATTGCAGAGCTCGTGAATCTACTTCCCCAGCACTCTTCAGCCATAGGCCAGAAAATGGTCTCTTATAACCCAAGACCTTCTTGTCCTCTTTGAAAGTCTACCATGTGAAGACAGACAAGTATCTCCAGGGACAGCAGTCTGTTCATCAAAGACATACATCCCTCACTCATCTCCCAGAGGCCCCTTAGTTTTCCCTCACCATCTGCTTTCTCTGACCACATGGATCTCCTCACATGACAGAAATCTGGAAGGACAGAAGTCACAGAGAGATGGGTTTGGGGGCAGCAGAAACCTTCAAAACCTAACATGCTTGCATATTAAGGAGAGGAGGCTACTGGGAACCAGTTGTGAGGTGAAATATTTGTGTCAGCTTTCCATAGCCTATTCTAGCTTTACGTCCATTTTAAAAGAAATTCAAAACATCCAGCATGGTTTGGAGGTATTCTTCAGCTAGGACAAATCCCTCTCTGGCACACATGCTCAGGGGAAGAGTCAAACTTAGCTTATCCACCACCAGTGACTAACACTCTCATACCCAAATAATCCCACAAAACATCACCAGGATAAGTAACCATTGGCATTACTTAGCAGGCAGCATCCCAAGGACTTGCAATACAAACTTATCTGCAAAGACAGCATTTCAGTATTACTTTTTAAATCTGCTAATTATGAGACAAAAGTTTCAAGGCCTATGTGAAGAGCTGTAATAACCTCTCCAGTAGCCTTGAGGGTCTTTGCTTTTGATATCAGATTAGCTATGTAGTATGAATTTCTACAGTTTTCTTATGGATTAGAAGATACTCTTATGAAGTTCAAAAAAATAAGTGTCCTTATTTCAAGCTACTTAACTCATATCCATACTCATCATCCAGGTGTGAATGTGTTAGCAAGGGATCCTGATGTCCAAATTGATAGATATCTTATAAATTACATTTATGTAAGCACATGTAAGTTTATTCATTGATTATAAAAAAAAGCAAATAAGAAAAGGAATTGCTTAACTTTATGCAGATAAGTTTATATACAGGCTATAGCAAACAGCACTTTGGAAGCACCATTACTGTAACCAGGTAAATCTAGTTCTGAAGGACAGTAACTGCTGTTGTTAGGAATTTTCTGTTTTACCACTGATCTATTATAATTATTTTAGTTGCAAAACTTATTCCCCAGCAGAATTAGTGTTTTCGTTACACACCAGTGATTTGAACTTTTTGCATTACAAGGCTATCACCGCTGCAATAACTTTCAATAGTCAGAATTTCAGACAACATTCGCAAATAATTGGTAAACGGGTTTCACTGAAGTGGTTAGGAATACATCCTTTTGTTTCCAAATACAGAAGAGACAATTTGTCAGCCTTCCATTATTGGATTTCATGTAGCACTGGAATGGAACCTAATCACAGGAATATGCTGTCAAGAGGTTACGAACAGTGCGAGACAAGATACATCCACTGATGTCTTCAACTTAAGGTACTGTAAAACAAAGCCAAATGAGAACACACAACAATGTTGTAGTCAAAAACAATTATTCCCAAATTATCTGAATGCTACCAAATAGCTATGTTTCAGGATAAAAAAACACTAACTTTTTATAGTACTTAACTTTGTACTTAATTCATTTTCTTCATAAAACTCACATCTCCTCCTCCAGCCTTCACAATATTTAGGAACTTAACTTCCAATTTTTCCTGTCCATACTACCCCCCTTGCTGATTATCGGCTCAAGATTTTTGTACTAATAGAAGACAATGAGGGCTAAAAACTTCAGCTGTTAATAACCTTTAAAAGGTGTTTTGAGAAAGTCCTTTTATCTTTCTTAGAAGCTCTACAATGAAGCATCTCTTGCATTTTAGACTGTTTGTTATATGACTACAACTTCGTAAAACAAACCACCAAAAAAATACGCGGGGAAAAAAAGACAGAAGGATGAAGTTTGAAGAAAGAACGTGTAGGCTGGAATTCCATTCTTTCCCTGCCTCCCCCTCAGAAGAAATCCAAGGAATACATATAGTCTGCATGAATTAAAAGTGCAACAGAACAATCTGGTTTTGACAAACACAGGATCTGCAAAAGGAACACTACAAAGAACTTGCATGAACATGAATGTTTCTGAAAAAAGGCAAAACTTAAATTACTTATTGGGTACACTTTAAGACGACCATCTAGTATTTTTTTTTTCCTATAGGCACCACACCCATTATCGTTGTTTTTGATTAATACTGAAGTCACATCTCTTCTTTTGTTGAAACACATTATGTGGGAAGTAGCACCCACAATTCACTCACAAAACAAAAGCAGCCATATAACTTTCACAGAAAGAGCAGATTATTTGGAATTTGAAATAGAAAATTAAAGCAATAACTGGCCAGAACTGAATCAGAATTGTAATCTAGAAACTACGTTAAAGATGAGGGGTGAAAAAGCAAAGGCTCAGGAAATCTGAACATTAAAAGCCAAAGCATAAAGATATAAGCCCAGAGAGAATCCCCCTATATATTCCAGCCAAACAGGATGTAATTAGAAGTTTGAACTGTTGCTCCCATCATTACTACAACCTTCATGAGAAACAACTAGGGAAAACTCACCATAGGCTGTCCAGGTTCAGAGAACTTAACTTTAATATCCTGCAGATGTTTTAAGATTGGTTCATCATATTCCTAAAAAGGAAAAAGCAATTTCTTATGGTGCAGGCAATATTTAAAAGACCGAAATTTTCACCTAGTTTGCTTGCTCAACCTGTTCTTAAGAATGAACTAAGCCTTGCAGTTATTTAAAGACTGCAGCTAAAGTTCAGATTTGGATCCAAATTTCTTAATCCTTGTTGCAAATACCACGTCAAACTCCCAAATCTCAATCACTAAGCCTTGTCTTCAGTAAATATTGTTACCATACTAGGCTTCATGAATGCTACTGAGAAGAAAAACTTAATTCAGGATATTTATTGCTGATGAGCTTTACAAAAAGACAGGCTTCAGAGATTTATTCTTTAATATCATTACAAGCAATTAATATAACTGAGAACTACATAGGATATTTAACATGAACTCAACCTATCCTCTATCTCCTGTAACTCAACCTATCCTGTACACATACAGTACCCTTGGAAAAAAAACTATAGACTAAGTTAATTACAAAGAAACAGCTGTTGTGAGCTGTAAATTTGCATTTTAATATCCACAGAGGTTGTTAACAAGATCATTTCTAAGAAAACCTGCATCCTGTTTAGCAGTTTTGGTCAGCTGTTCTGCTTATCACTCGCTTTTCAAAGAACCTTCAGGAATAGTGTTAGGGATTCTGAAGGCCCAGAGATTTGGTGTCACAATAGAATCATAGAACAGTTTGGGTTGGAAGGGACCTCTAAAGACCCATCTTGTCCAACCCCTTTGCCATGAGCAGGGACACCTTCCACAACATCAGGCTGCATAAAACCCCATCCAGCCTGGCTTTGAAAACTTCCAGGCATGGGGCATCAACAGCTTCTCTGGGCAGCCTGCTCCAGTGCCTCACCTACAGCTTGAATGAAGGACTTCTTCCAAATATCTGATCTAAATCTACCTTCTTTCAGTTTAAAGCCATTATCCCTTATCCTATTGCTGTACCCTAGTAAAAAGCCTCTACCTTTCTTATAAGCTCCCTTTAAGTATTGAAAGGCAGCAGTAAGATCTCCCTATAGCCTTCTTTTCTCCAGGCTACAGAACCCCAGATCTCTTAGCCTTTCATCAAGAGAAGTGCTCCAGCCCTCTGATCATTTCTGTAGCCCTCTTCTGGACCTGCTCTAACAGGTCCATATTTTCTCATGCTGGGAGCCCCACACTTTGCCCACCATGTCCATATTTTTTCATCCACCAGCACCCCAAGTCCTTCCCGACAGAACTGCTCTCAGTCCATGCTGATGTAATTACCCTGACCAAGGTGCAGCACAAGGTTCCAAGCGCTCACTAGTAACTGGGAAGAGTAGCAGCCATTTAACATGACAGAAGTTACTCTTATCATAAGGCAAACTTACCTGTACTAATTCACTTAGCATATCTACATTTCTAAAGATAGTAAACCAGAAGTCTGGAATTCCTTTGACATTTGTCTCTTCTGCTTCTGCTTTCTCTTCTATTACCACTGCATTTTTCAGATCTCCCTGTGAAACAAATACAGAAACAATTAAGAAATAAAAACACAACTTCAATATATTTCATAAACATAAGTAGATGTACAAAGCATTTGTCAACTCTGAAGCTGTTTTTAACGGACTTTTAAAACTCTGAATTTTCTCTGTAAATGACATTAATAGCCATGAGTTTCATTTACACAAATAAGCATATATACAATCAATTCAGATTTCCTTTCAATTAATTTGGAATTATTTTGTACAAAGTCCAAATAACCAAGTGACAGCTGCCGTAATTTGACAAATAAAAAAGGAAAACACGTCCATCTTTACCACAAACAGAAAAAATACAAACGCATTTTTTTTGTATTCATCTCTCTCCTGTAGCCTCACGTGTCATTGACAGAATTCTACCTAAAAGTCTAAAATTAAGTTCTGCCCTCTGAAACTGTCCTATCTTCCCAATTTTGCAGGATAGTTAGCAAAGTTGATTTACCATGGTTACTTTTCATTATTAATATTGAACGAATAACTTTTTGCAATGCAGAACTCTGTACACATAACTGATGTCAAACGTCACCAAAACAAAATGACCAAGTTACTTCTCTAGCCCATGAAACAACGAGTTTGCAGTATGAATTAATCGTATTGCACCTTCGTATTTACACCACTAGAGAGCAGCAAATACACGAGTTCTTCTGAACAGCAGCTGCTTGGTCTACGGCTAGCCACTATGAAGCAGCATTTTACTTGCCATCTAGACATGTTTCTGATCTATAATTGCATGGAATATTGCCAGTCAATGCTGCATTCACACAAAGCCTAAGAAACCTTTTAGCTTCCACACATTGAGTACTGTATCACGCTAAATCTCATGAGACTGGTCAAAACAAAGAATAATTTGCATTGTATATAAAACAGTATCCAAACAAAAAACAAAGGGAGATGTAACATGGGAAAAATGCAAGGAAAACCTGACAGAATGCCACACTTGTCACTCTAAGTAGGTCACTGTTCTTTAAAAGTAATAATAAATTAAAAAAATCAGTGAGTATCCACCTCCATAAAAAAAAAACACAATAAAAAGCTAAAAGGCAGCCTACCCATTACATCATCCTTTGTAAAGCTAGATAGTTTCTACTCATTAGGGAGGAAAGAATCCACTAGCCAGCACACACTAGATTAGGTCAATTCTATTTTACAACTAAGACATATCTGTGTGCCTAGTTTATATTTCTGGACATTTAAGCTAAATTATGTCCCCCCAAAATAAAGAGAACAGGCAGACAAACAGCCAGCCTTTATTACCCTGGGGTTATCATGTAGCACTGGAATGGAACCCATTAACAGAATGATGCTGCTAACAGATTACGAACAGTGCAAACAAAAGCAAGAATTTGCTGAAGTTAAAAACTTGAAAAAAGCTAAACTGCCTTTAGAAGCTTTCACAGGACCTAAGGAACTGTTCATCACAGCTGCACATTACTGGTAAAACATTTTTCTCTCCAAAAGATCAATCTTCAATGGGAAATGCTGTACAAGAATTAACTTTGAAAATCTTACGCATCTCTAGTTCATTACCCAGTTTGTACTTACAGCTAGTTTTTCTTCTTCCTCATTTTCACTGTGCCACTCTGACTCTGCATCTGTGGGTTCAGCTTCTCCATTAATAAACTCTCTTCTCTATGATAGAAAAAAATAACTTTTTTCTCTGGACGAGCTACTGGCATAAGTAAAATTACACATATGCAAACAGAATTGACACAGCTGTAAGCAAACATTTATAGTCTTCTCACCTTATCAAAAAGAGGTTGATAGAGTGCTGCATATTTTCTCTCTAAATCATGTACTTCTTCATAGAATTTAGCTTCTATATGGGCACATTTCACCTGGAGTTGTTTCAAGGCATCAATTCTTCTTTTCACTGCTTTTGGTAAACTAAAGAATAAACAGTTCTTTAAGCTTAAAAGCTAGTTGCCTCACCATTATTTAACATTTCACTGTGAAATAGATTGCTTATAAGCTAAATGCAACTTTAATAGATTAAAAATTTTGCTAAATTAACTTTAAAAATTTAATTAAAATAGTCTCCCAGCTATGCTCAGTAAAGAAATAAAGGCAAAAGTTTCTGCTAAAGGCAACACTTTAAGTGTAAGCGTATCCTCCTTTCAAAAAGGAAACTTTAAACTAGGGCTAAAAGAGTAGCTTTACAGGTCCTGACCTTTCCACCACGTCCAGACAACTAATTTCATAGAAATCAGCACACCCTAACAGAATATGGATCAAAGGAAACAAGGTAGGATGGAAAAAAATATATTTCAAACTGAAATTATAGTAGCTAAGGAAAACACTAAACAGGGCAACATCTTGTTTTAAATTTCATGCAAGTAAATTAAAACTTGACTTTCTTCCTGATGTAGGCCACTGAATCACAGTTAAAGTCAACCATTTTACTTAACAGGTCATTTGCTCCAATTTCCTACCTTAATTATACGTAATATCATTCCATTATGCTTTCAGTCTTTCAAGAATTTTATTACGTGCTGTACTTACGTTTCAATGTAACTTGAAGGGGTAAGCGCTGTGTTGTCAAGTCGTTCCTGTAGAGCTGCCAGAACTTGTGGATTTTGCATCACTTGGTCTGCCAGCTTTTCTATGAAGACAGAAACCCATTCTTAAAACAAATCTGAATATATTTATAGCACTTACGTCATATTATGAGTCTTACTCTGTCACAACAAAAATACTTGCTATTTTCCATGTCTCTAATATCACTGCTATAGGGAACTAATAACTCAAAGTTACCTCAGGATCAGATTTAAGAAAGGTAAGAATGGATAATGATAGAAAATGCATTCTTCTCTTTAGAAATACATCAAATCTTTGTTTTCTGAAAATCAAATAACACATTGATGACATAAGCAGATTTCCTCTCTTCCCTTCTAAGAAAGTACAAAGTACAAGTTTCTATATCCTCCCTCTATACTAGCTCTAGTTCATAAGCCACAAAATTTGCAACAGAACCATCAGATTATATTTTCAAGACATTTGTAAAAGTGTTTCCCAGTTAGTCTTACTCTTGAAAATGTGTGACAAACTTGGTGAGCTTTGTACAACAAAACAAGATTGCACTATGAGCACTTCCTCGACAACTATTAGTTTTTATAATCAAGATACTTTTACAACTTATATGACTCCTCAAAAAGTCATCACAAGAGTTGGCAGAAGACTTTTCTGGATGTCACGCCTTCTGGTTAGGAGTTTAAAAGCCTCACTAATAAGACTCATGTGGCATTCCTAACATGCAGATGTTTGCTTTCCTGATCTTTCCATTCTTTCCCACCACTCTTCTCATCAGAGATGACACAACAACAACAACAAAAAAAAATCTATAAGTTGCACAGCACACACTAACTTGATGAAACTTTTACATAGGTGTATTTTTTTCTTACTTTTTTTATTAAAGAAGCTTCAATACAGAAGGCAATAGCTTTACACCACCTTTGTAGTGTTACCTACTAGTATGTACTTCTTACCTTTTTTGTCACTTGCATTTTTAGCAGCGTCCACAGAATCCGAAGCAGTATCTTCTGCTTTACTAGAAGAATTAAAAGCGTAACATTAGAAAAGCACCACTTCGTAAAAACATTAATATTTAAGAAAAAAAGTATACTGAGTTTTCAGTATTTATAAAACTTGACCTGTAGTAAACAAGTATGCCACTAGAAGACGTGCTTATGTCTTCAAGCTTTTCGAAACCTGAAGTTTGGATATGAAATTAATTCTCCTGTGATGAACAGGAAGCAAAAGATGGAAAAATAGCTACGTGACAGATTAATTAATCTCTTTAAGTGAATGTCTGGCCTTTGACCTGTACTGGGTCATCCTGGACAGGGAAGTGTTATTACTCACAAGTGAAAACACAAGATATCCTTTTAGTGTAAGTGATAAAAGAAAAACAACTAGAAAGAATACAGGTAAGGAAGCAATTTAAATGACTGCTCTAAGCTCTTTGGACTTAGTACAGTAAGTTGTTTTGACTAATAGGAAGAACAGTCACTTTGATTTTAAGAAAGAAACAACCCTGCCCTCCTCCCAGTGTCTTCCATCTCACTTCTTGTGCTGGGGAAAAAGAGGGCCCAGAATGAGTCAACAGCCAGCAAGACTTCCCTATGTTCCCTTCCTGTCTAGAGGTTGCAAAACACAGATTGGATATTGCTGAAATTAATCTTACCTCAGATATAAAAGGAGAAAAAAACATTATACATGCAGGTGGGTATTATTAATTACTGGATAGGCCAACTTATCCAGCTTACCCTGATGCAGTGCAAGCACTGAAAGAGCAGCATCTCATATGTATTTACACCAGCTTAAGAGACGCTTATTTGTTCTAAAAATATTATAAAACTAGAAAATAAAGCAGTGCCTTCTGCATGCTGAAATCATACAGAACGGAGAGACAGTGAAGATCAGTGCTCTCTTCACATCTTCACAGCATTTCAGCATGAACATGAAAAACTGAGTCAAGACAACACAACGCTAGTTACGTTAATCCCAAAACAGTTATTCTATAGCCAATACACTACATTCTCAGCTTCCAGCATGGTAAATGCATGTTTTCTCCTTGCCGTAAAGAAATGCAGTCTAGCTACAGAAAATATTACTACCTTACTCTTATCCAAATTTGGTAATACCCTCTTCATTGAAAAAAAAAAAGTTCACCCACAAGAAGACCAGATGAAGTCACCTGTAACTAGATTGAACTTCATGAAATCAGTCCAACATACCTGTTATCTGCCATCTGTGTGCCTGTTTCCACCTGCAAGTTGAAATACAGTGTTTAGAAATAATTTAACAGTAGCTTGCTTACCTCAACAGAAGGTGAAGATAAAATATGTAACAGTTTAAGACACAAAGATAAATAAACCTTTTTTTTTTTTTTTTTAAGAAAGTCATCATGCATACTCTCTTGCAGTAAAGTGAACAGCTCCCATAACATCCAATCCAAATGGGAACTTGTTCAATTTTTAAACAGTATGTTATGTGCTTTCATTTCATCCTTTTAGACTTTTTCCCTGTTATGTATTTCAGTTCATAACCTGCTTCTACCAGATCATAAGTCTTCATCCTAAGAGCACGTCAGTTTCCTAGACTGGTTCTGCATTCTTTTTAAAAAATTAAAGCTTGATGATGAAGAAATAAATATATTATTTTCTAATTCCTTGACAGTACCACAATAAATAATGAATTTTTAATCTACGTATTACTATGCCTGATCTGGAAACAATGAAAGTTCAAACAAAGTACAACTTCGAAAAGACTTTTTTCTTATGTCACCTGGGCAGAAAAATGTCTCACTTGTCAGTCTAATCAGGGCTACTTTTGCGAATAGCTGCTTCTGCTGCACTATACAGCGTGACAACCTAAACATGCTACCAGATAAATAGAACCAAAACACGAGAGAGAATAAAATTGTTTATCCAAAAAGAATGTTTTTGACAGCAGCTGAAAGACTTCTCTACTCAACAGTTCACCAATTTGCCTTGAGTTTATTCACTGGGAGTGAAAAAAACAAAGAAAACATGGAAGCAGAAGTCCCAGCGTTCGCAGTGGCTGGAACAAAGCTTAACACAGGTACCCCAGCCCCCACGATCTGAACCAGCTCTCCAGAGACACCAGAGCCAGACTGCCTACCTTATTCCACTGTAACTTCTTTATTGGGTTGACGTACACAAGCCTATATGTCTATTTTAGTAGAAGTTCTTTTTTTTTCTCCTTCATTCCAGACATAGTAACCACTACATACTGTATAGATTATTTTACACTATCAAATTTCCAAGAAAACAGATATGGGTCTGCAAGTCAAGTTTAAGAACACAAAGAAGGTTCCATCATTCTTATGAGTCTGGTTTCTTAGAGCCTGTAACGCCTAGGCAGGCTGACCTTTAGCCAGGCTTCCAATAGACAGCTACTAGAGAAGAATGTAAGGACATCCAGAGTGACAGTCAGAGAAAGGGTAGCAGAGAATGCACACACTCCCCTACCTGGAAAAAGGAAATTCCTGCTCTAAGCTAGAAAAGGAACACTTTCACAAACAGACAGAAATGGAAAGCTAGGAGTACATGTTAGATTATTCCACAGGAAATATAGTTGCCTACAATCTATCAAAAAAAAGCAAAAAAAGCCAACAAAAAAACAACATGTGAGCTCACCATAGACCAGGAACAAACAAGAAAGCAAGCTCTTTTGACCATGTCTGTGTCAGCAACCCACTTTTTTTTTTTTTGCCCTAAGCATAAAAAGAGAAAGTAGCAATGCGAGCAACCATGCCGTGGAGCAAAAGGAGAGAATTTTGCTATCTTATAGCTGAAGAAATAAAAGAGCAGACACTAGCCTTTCCTTCCACTGCATACAAAAAGCAGGGGAAAAAAAAGATGATTAGGAAGGTAAGAGAGCAAATTGACCTAATATCAGAGTTCAGCCAACACGTTACATGATCCTCGTCACTATTAGAGGAAGCAAGAGTAAGCAACTAAAAATGCAGACTCGCGTTACTTAAAAATTAGCCTCAAAGTCTTGTCCCTTCCAACACTGGCCCAGGGAAGGAGCCAATGGGAAAAATCTACTCCATGTACAAATCTTCTGCTCCATTGTTTGTGCTCTGTTTCCTGCAGGGAACTAACTATTTCTCAGCCCTGATGCTGAAGACAGGATTCTTATTCCTGTTTGGGAAGCACGAAGTAAAGCTCCCATAACTTGCATAATTTTTAAGTAGCAGCTGACTTAAGCTCCACTGGAACAGACGTCAATTAGGCATGTTCTGACAAGGGCCATTTACCTAAATAACATGTAATAAAATTGATAAGACATCATTCCCCTGTGCAAATACATACTTTCAGTCTGGTCTGCCTCTTCAAAGTTGTTCCTTTGGTAACTGAAAAATGAAAAGAAATAAACTGAACAATAAAGTAAAAGAAGCTTTTCCAAAAATAAAAAAAAGCTTGTGATTCCCAGTGGCATTACAACTCCCTTCTAATGGCTTAAATGTTGCAGATTACTAACAGGACTGTTCCATGAAAGCTGGTGGAGAGAGGCGAGGAGAAAGCAAGGTGATTTTAGACAGAAAGTTAAGTGCACAAGTAACGGGAAAAGTACAGAAGCAAAGCACTGAGCTTTACTATTTATTGCCTTAGTTATCTTCCAAGCAAAAAAGCTTGTAGACAACAAAGTTTGTAGACAACAAAGACAAAAAAAAAAGCTACCAGAACTCAAGAAAAGAGCATTGTAGGATATTATCATCACTACCACCACCAATAAGAAGCCAAATTCATGTCTTACATCTTCTGGACAGTTCACCCTTTTCACATAACTAATACAGACAAGAAACTTATGGGAAGGAGGGGACTACATCAACGATCTGTCCCATAAATCAGTCTGCTGCAGTTTGTCTAGAACGAATGTCACATGGCACTAGGCACCTAAAAAAGCAGGAAACTAGACTCAGTGCACACTTCCAACAGTCTACAATAGCAAACGTTTATTATAAGGACAAGAAATATCCAGAAAGATGCAGCTTTAAAGCAAAAGCCTGTTTCTTTAATGGCAAGGAATACTCACAAACAAAAACATACACAGAATAATTTTTCTCTGCTAAAAAAAGCCTACTTCTTGTTCTAAAAGCCTTCTAAACTTACGCAGCTAGAATATAAAACAAGAAACTACCGGACTTGTGAATTCACAGGAAGACTTCTACCCACAACTGTTACTGCTTTTGTAACTACAACAAATCAGAAGGGAAAGTTACAACTTCCATTTAGACCTGCTGGGATGCAACTCTGTGGGAAGCCACAAACATAATAGTCTCTGACACTTTCTGTAAGCAAAATTAGAAGTAATAATGAAAAAAACAGTCAAGAGGAAGAAACTCATTAACCTGCTCCACAAGCCCTGAACATCAGCAGCACTTATGCTCACCTTGAAAGCTGTACTGAGGGCACACTATTTTGACTTCATAAAAATGACTTTGCAAATAATTTTTAAGACGACTATACAAAAATCTGCCTAGTGGTTCTGGTTTCACCTCCAGAATTTACATACTTGCCTCTCTACCTGTAGAGGGGTGTTAAAGAAACAAACCAAACAAATCCCACGGAGAATGTGCTATTATGTGCGGCAGACAACCGATGCAACAGCAGAAAATTTTAAAGAGGCCCTCACTTGGAGGGCGGGAGCCTCGAAACGAAAAGAGAGCCCCAAAAAAGCACAGAGCACGCTAAGCGAACGGAAGATCCTGGATGAGGTCAAACGAAAGCACCACGCCTGACCTCAGCAGCGACGGGTTTGACTCGAGGCGAGGCAGAAGCGCTCCCCACCCCCCAACCCTCCCTCCTCATCCCCCCCCCCCCCCGTTCCCGCAAGAGGCCGGGGGGAGGTCGAGCTCCCCGCAGCGCCCCCCGCTCGCTCAGCACCACGTCCCCGCGGCAGCATTAAGATGGTGCCGGGCCCCTCCCCGCAGGCAGCCCCGCCGCCGCCGGCCAGGCCCAGCCCCACCCCGCCCCACCTCAGGCCCTAACAGCCGCCGCACGCGAGCCCCGTCCCCGGCGAGCCCGGCCACTGGCCGGCGGCCTCCTGAGGGCCGGGAGCCGATGGCGGCGGCCCCGCCGCGCCCTCACCTGCCCGCGACCCCTCTCGGCGTCCCTCCCGCCCTCAGAGGCAGCACCAGCCGCCAGGCTCCTCGCAGGCTCGCTCGGGCTGCGCCGACCGCCAACAAAACCGCCTCCCGTTGGCCCTGAGCGCGGGCGCCTCCCTCAGTAAAAGCACCGCCGATTGGCCCCAGCGCCGCCGCGGCCGCGGCGCCGCACGCGGGACATGTTGACTATCCGGCGGCGCGGCGAGCGGCCAATCAGGGGGCGAGCGCGGGTCGGGGAGGGGAGGGGGGCGAGCGCGTGATGGAGGGGGGGGTGAAGGGGGGGGGGTCGAAGGGGGGGGGTCGTGCCTGCGGCCTTAAAGCGGCAGCGACCGCGCGGGGCGAGGGGGGCTCAAAATGGCGGCGGCAACGAGCCCGGGCGCCTCATCTTCCCTGGCAGAATTCAGATAACCCGGCCGCGGGCCCTGCCGGTGCCGCGATTAACCGAAAACGTGGCGCTGCCTCACCTCGCTCCCCCGGCAGCGCCTGGCTCCTGCTTGCGCTGCAGGGCTCGCTGCCCCGGCACGCACACGCGCTGGGGAGGCGCGTTTTGGCTGGGCTGTACGGGAGCGGCGTGTTACCAGCCTCTGTAGGGCAGCGGCTTTCAAATCTGAGGGGTAAATCGAAGTGCCGAGTGCTGCCTAATCAAAAAAAGGTATTTTCTGGTGTTTCGAATCAAGTTCCTTTTTGGAATGCAAGCGTTAGCCCTTCCAACGCTTTCATGTAATCCACGTACATTTTCAATGTAATTCCTTCTGACAAAAAATCTAACAATCTGGCTTGACTTCTAGCAGTTTGTAAGCAAAAGATGTTGTGTGGTACAGGGAACAGGGTGACTTAAGCATTTGAAACCACTCAAGAGTATGTAAGAGTAACCTTTCACTCAGTAGGAAGAACCCTAACCCTCTGTGGAGTCACTGGATTCCCTTGTTTTATAAATGCTTTTCTGCTGGTCTGTTTAGTCTTGGATTTCAGTAATTAACTACTAGGGTTTACATCACAATCCTTTCACAAGTAAAGTTAAAAGGAAATTACGAGACTGACTAACTAAGCAAAACTTTAATGTTGGTTTAATTCAGTTAATAATGACGGGAATAATTAATGCATCATTACTTAAATAGGTACCAATGTTGAAACTAAGGAATAAGATAATTTTGAATTACATTCAAGTAGCTAAAGAACTGCAGAAATGTTTTAGAGCCCACTGCACAAATAAACAGATCTGGTGAGCCAGAGGATATGCTCAGTGGAAGGATTTTCAGCTTTTCTGTTTGCTTACACTTCCCTTTCCCTGTTTCTCCAAACCACTCCTTTTCCTAACATCAGCAGATTAATGCCCTCCCCATGCTTCCATGAATTCTTTTTTTGGAACTTTACGCACAGTAGTGGCTACGTTAATTCTCCCTTTTCCAAAGAAGAACATACACTGCAAAACAAGGATTTATCTGAAAATGTTTATGCTTTTGTTCTTGCTGATTCATAGCTGACAAGTATTCTTTTAAGCTTTTTCTGTCAATCTCCATTTTGTTAAAAGTTATTTTAACTTTTTTTTAAACAAAAATCTTTTCTTCCAAAATAAGTTTGGAGTAATATATTGTCTCCTACAAAGGTGTAGGAGGTTTTGCTTGAGTATGTGATCTAGCTGCTCCTTCCTACTATTGCAGGAATACATTGCAGCCCTATTTGCATTGCAGCCCTGTACTGCATCTTCTGTAGAGTTTGTGCCTATGCAGTAGTGGCTAACTTGTTAATGTCATTATCCTCATAAGTTCTACAAATCCTGAATTAAATTAAAATTAGGATGGCCTTGTAAAAATAGATTTGACTTCTAGATTAATTATTAAAGCCTCCAAACAGGCCAGAGTGCTGGAACTATTTCCCATTTGTCCGTTGATGTATGTTGAAATAAACATATATTTCAGCTACCTTACGTCCTTGGATTTAGTGTCCCTCTCCAAAGGCATTTATCTCCCATAATCAATGACGGATTTTTGCTGACTGTTGTAGCATGATGCTAGACTTTAGGATTATAGCTGAGGCACAGTCTGTAGAGTCATCTTGCCGTCAGGTGCTCCTGTCCTGCAGAGCTGCAAGAAGATATCTGCTGAATCACCCTGGCTTGATTTAAACACCCAGCCTAGCATTCAAGAGAGTTTGGCAAACCAAAACTGAGAGAAGGGATTATGGCAGAGCTGCTGAACAGACGTACTAGGCACTCCTGCTTCTAGAGAGAAAGCTTAGGCTGAGATCTGTAACTGGTATTAAAATGTCTGTGTCTTCTGCCCTTGGGTGGGTATTAATGGAAACTGCTTTCACTTAGTGAAATGCCAGACATTCACAACCTAATTTGAGAGATAAGACTTAGTCAACGACTTTTTCTGGAGGCTGAGGAAGAACTTTGATCATTGTTAAGTGGAGGCTTGGGTACTAAATAGCTGATGTGCTTCTTAATTAATTTGTTCTGTCTCAGGAGATCTTAAGTACTATGCATGTGGTACAGTGTCTTGTATAGGAATCACCCTGTGAAAGCACCGAGTAAAAATACCTTTACACGTTGTAGAAATTGCATAATCAGAGAACTAAAGTTGGTCCAAAACTACCACCGCTTTATAGAGTTTAAGTGTAGCTTAGAATGTAGAAAAAGAAGCTGAAGTTATGTATTTTGTGTGGCAGAGATTTCCTTATTTGCACATCTAAGATGCATCAGTGGTTTCCTGGAACAGCAGACAGCAAATACAACCGTTAGGCTAAAAAGGTCGAATACAACATCTTAAATGTAGTTAGGCACTCCTTAGTTTAATGTTGTAAAGAGCACTGGCAACAAGACCACACTGATCAATTTACAGATTTTTCTACCAGTGCATTGATCCAGAAAGTATTAAAAAAAATTTGAAGATTTTGCTATTGGGATTTTCATTTTCTTAGCACTTAGAAAATCATCCTTGCTTCCTCAAATCTGTGGGTATGCACGCATGCACATTTTAAAATAAATAAAATAAAATAAAAAAACACATGGAATCTGTCCTTTCCCTTTTCTTGGCTGAGACAGATGACTAGGACACTGTGGGCCCTGCATGCGGGCCACTGCTGTTGCATTCTCTTCTCCTGGTTGCCAAGTCTCTCCCACTAAGCAAATGCAGTGTAATTCACTTAACTGACACCTTGATGGATTGCCAGGGAAAAAGGTATTGTGCCAGACATTTCAGAGATTGCACAGATCAACTGGTGCAGCTACACTGAAAAAGTCTTCTAAAAGGACACGTATCTAAGCTTCTAGCATTCTTCATTTGCTAGCAAGTTTTCCTTCTGCACGACTTTATGCATACATACTGTTATTTTTTTCTAGATTGTGGCTGCAGAGTGTAAGTAACTGATCTGAACCTTGTTTTTTGTTACAAATTTCAAGAGACCAAGTCCATTTTTATGACTCTTTGCCAAGGTCATTATTTTTATTTTGTTGCTTTTAGAATAAGGCATTCCATATGTAGGCAAAACTCTCGTTTTATTTGAAGAGAGTGAAGTAATCCCATTTGTGTATTAAGGTAAAATATTGTAGCAGCTTCCTTACAGAATGAGTTGCCATTTCTTGTGAATTTCATTTTTTTTTCTAAAATAGAAAAGACTTAGGCCTGTCAACTCACAGATGCTCCATGAAGCAGGTATTTTCCTTGCTGACGATGCTGACTTCCAAGGACAGCTGAGACATACAGGAAGAGAAAATCATGACAGGTCGAACACAGGTATGAGAAGAAAAGTTCCAAGTGTGGGAAGGCTTTGAGGGCTTTATAGAAGTGGAGAAGCCAAGTTTGAGAAGGAGAGAAAAAAAAATAGAATAAAAACTAGAAAAAAGAACTAGAAAAAAAATAGATAGCAAAACACTATACAAGACAGGGAGAAATTAAGTACCTGTGTGGAAGAACAAAGATGACCCAGGACATAGAAGGTGAGCCTAAAGAGGAGAGGATTTCAAAGGCTCTGATTTTTATGACGTGTGAAAAAAGAATCCCATTGATTTTAAGAGATTTTTGATTGTCTGCAGTGAGAAATCAAAGTCAGGAATGCTGTTTCTGCTGTACTAAAAAAGAAAGATGACTTCAGCAGCACTGATGTTTCAGATAAGGATTCTTTCAAATCATCTTACTTTAAAACAAAAATAAGACACAACATAGAGATAGAAAGCATAAGCTAAACAATGTTGGAGTTAGAATAAGACATTAATGAGGCAATAAATGCAGCAGAGACCCTTATTTGAGCTACAGGGACGTGACTCACTATGAATTTAAAAAAATATTTAGGAAGGAAGCAGTGCGTGCATGTGGAAAGCATATAGAAAGAAAGCTCAGAACCTTCAGAAGACACCAATCCTGAAGTGCTCCTAAGATCTATGCAAGGGGAGTTGTCCCAGAAACAAAATGAAGCAATTCAGAAGGGAAAAAAAGGCATTTAAAAAAAAATCTTCTACACCAATATAAGTAGATAAACCATGGAATTAGATGAGATTCTACTAAGAACATAATGCATGGAGAAAAATGTGGGAAGGGGAAAGGGAGGGACTAGGATGGTGTTGCAGAGATATCATTAAGAAAATTTGAACCCAGGACAGCAATGGATTAACAGCATCTCCTCCATAGTCGTGTGATCAGTAGTTTTGGCTGTTTCTGGTTAGCAAGTGCTAATAGATCACCAAAAAGGAATTTCTGTAAGCAAATTACTGCCACTATTTGACATTAAGTAGCAATTTTAGAAGCAGTTCATGTTAAGGAAGGTAGTTAAGGCAGCAAACTGTATGCTGTGGTTTGAGATGATTCAGGGTTAGAATTCCTAGTCTAGTTTGCAGAAGTAGCCCTGGAGTCTGTCTAGGACTGCAGGAAGCTTGGAATCAGAGAAATCTGTATGGCTGAGAAGCAGTATCTTGTGCCTCCAGCACAGGCACATCCTATCTCTTCATGGTTATCTTCAGTGCACAGGCATCTTGGGGGACGATACTGGGAAGAAGACAATGCTATGCACATACCAGTAAGTTACCCTACAAAAAAAAATATAGTGGAGGTTCACAAGCACTGGCCTGATAATATTGCAGGGGTTAAAATCTAGAATGGTATAAAAATGCAACCGATCCTCTTCTGTTCAGAAACCAAAAGGATGGAGAAATTGCCCTCATGGCTGTAGCTGTTTTTTTTGAACTACCACTCTGCAGTTTAATCATGCATTTATACAATTAATTATAAATTAGCAGAATAATCAAATACTGAATGCAAAATGTTTTTTTAATCAGCTTAATAACAGCAAGCTAAAAGTTCTGTAAACCATATTTTATGATATATTAAGATGGTTGTTAAATAGAGATAAGCTGTATTTTCTTTGCACTATACAAAGATTACATACGACCTGTACTCTACAACAGATTTTATTTTCTGTGTACAAGATGCATGTGCTTTACTGACCTTAACATTACTTATGTTTTCAAAGGCAAGTACAGATAAACCAGACAAAAAACTATTAGGCCTTTCTGGTACTCCAAATATGTTCATCTTGATACTTCAGAAGGTATATATTAAGGTAAAGCGAATACGCTTACAGCTTTTAATTAAGGAAAGGAACATAGCCTGGTGGCTATGTTCAATGCAGGTACTTTTGCCTTGTACTTACCCGCCTCGTTGTAGCTGCAGGTTGAGTAAAGATGATGATCTGTTTGCTCCCTTTTGCAACAAAGAGACTGTTAGCTTCTACTATGCAAAGTGTCCTGGGTACACTTGCAAAGTTTTTTAATAACAGCAGCTAGAGTACCATAGTGGAAACTACCCAGTTTTTCCTGCTTATGTAAAGATACTAAAATCATCTGGAAAATAGTGTTCTTACTGTGGAACAAATTACTCAGCTTCCATGTAGTAGTGAATTTTGCTGACTGTGACATATTTGAGAATACAAGCTACATTGGATATTTGATAGAGATCGGTATGCAGGACAAATTAACCAAAGCCTGGACAACTATAATAAACAAGAATCCTCATGTGGATTTGCTGACTGAGCAGCACCTTCCCAAACAGAACTGGCAGCCATTCAACCTGCTGCTGCTGTTGTGAGGAAACTTCTTAGAGGTTGGCTTTTTCTTTTTTTTTTTTTATGAATGGATGTTTATTGACTTTCCAGATGACATTACTAATCCACGTAAACAGGATGTTTACTTTGCACATAATAGAAAGTGTAAACAGAAATATGAGCATCAGTATATGCTCACTTCTTCAATGGTGACCCAGCACTCGCCTTCTAAAAAACAAGTCCTCTTGTTGTCAATTTGCACTTCCATTCTGAACCATTTGTAGATACTCCTTGTGTAGCTTTTCTTGGGTTTCATAAACTTTCTTTAGCTTCTTAATTTGTCCTTTGCTGAGTTCTTTGCCTTCTGCATCATGCGTAGGAAATCCCTGAAATATAAAAATTATATTTAAGATAAATTCTTGGACTGCTTTTGCTCCTTATAGAATTCTGTTTTCCGCAGATGAATCATGTTTGAATAAGATAGGAAGAAAATGTCATAAGTAATGACAAACTGTCAGGGTAGGGTGCATCATGGTTAATTTTAGTCACCCAGAAGTTTGACAAGTAACTTGGACTACTTGCATATGTTCCCTTCCTATTTTCTGTCCTGTACTAAGGGAAGTTTAGGCAACTAATTTCTAGATGGTTATAGTTAAAAGAATAATAACTAATCCCTAAACAGATGGTTAAAACACCACTTACTAACATATAACTAACATATTAAATCCAAGGCTTAAAGCAAAAGCAATAAGAGAAGAGATTTGTGTTCTTGATGGAGAAAGTACGATCACAGTTTCTAGGGACCTTCTCCTTGGCTTACGTGCCTATTTTCCTTATTTACACTCTATTCTTACTTGCCCCCAGGGCCTGAATTTGAATGGGTGAAGAGGACAGGCAGAAATAGAATCAATGTCCCAGATCAAGCACTCAAGTAACAGTGCTTTGTTTTTTCCACATAATGCCTTTTATCCTCACAGGAGCAACCAGAGCCAAGTTGCCAGTACAGCTCCTTCAGAGATCCCATGCCGGGGGAGCAAAACAGTGAGCGGAACCAAAATGGAAGCACAGGTTCTCTCTGAAAAACATGCCTGTTTACATCAGTTCTGGCAGAGTTGGGGAGTTTGTACAAGTGTAGTCCTTGCCCTGAAACAGGGTAATAAATCTGTGAACAAATATTATGCATGTTCCTAGCCACAAATCTTCAGGGAATGTTGCTTTGTAATGGGAAGGCCAAAGGAGACCAATGTACAATGAAAATATCCTTGAAATGACTAACAGTTTGACAGTCTTGTTCCCCAGTGCAAGGTATGTACAAGACAATATACTGCTTTTTCTTTCTCTCCTTCCCTCCCTCCCCTGCGTTAATAACACTGCCTTAGAGGTTTTGGAACAAGATCAGGTATGTACACATACAAGCAAATATGTACAGATGGGGTAGGAAAACTACTCCTTATTTAAAGAAAAATCTCTTACATTTTCATCAAACATAGAATATTTGTCGTGCTCCAATTTAAACATTTCATGTGGTGGAATCTTCATTTTTGCCAGTTTTGCTGCCTGTAATATAAAGCATGCATTAACTGCATTAGCATCACAATTAATTACTGACAACCTGTTTTTTTAAATAGCCATCTCTGAATGTGTGCAAATAGAAAAGTAAATAATTTGCAAATCAAAGAACATTTAATTCACCATTATTTATCATGTGAAAAGAAACTTCCAGTGAGGAACAACTCAGTAAATCATAGATGTGTTTGTCTGGGAAAATAAAAAATAAGTTAATGTTTTAAACTTGCAGAGAACAACTTAATACAGTAATTGTGGTGCAGAAACGCAAAACAACTTGCTTATACTTTCCGAAAACTACATGCGATTCCTGCTCATTTGGTTCCTTAGTGTTTTAAGCGTAAACACAAAGCAAATACTACTATTTATAAACATGTTAAGCAATGACCTCACTGCAAAGGGAACCACCTTTATCGACATAATTCCCTGCTGGCAAGAACAAGTTTCTGTGCAGGTCACAGCAGGATGTGGATGCAAGTAGTTGCACTGAAAATAAATTGAACTTTCACTTATTTGTGAACAAGCACATCTCAGAATCCTTTCCAAGGCATTTATGCCCAATACAAGGGAATCACCTTCTTGAACAAACGAAGAGAACTACTTGGAATCTGCTGAAGATAACTGCTATTTATTTGGTTTTTCCCTCTGTATGTGACACTCTCTAGAAGTTTACTTCCTCTTGTAGCCCAAGAAAGCATTTCCTGTAGTTAGAGTCATCAGCATGGCAAACAATCTTTTCCTCCTCCAAGTTCACCTACTCTGGCCTCACCCAAAGCCTAAAACCTTTAAGTGATCACAATTCCAGCTAGCTAGACGAAATGTGCTTTTACAATATACTACATCTCAGAGTTCAAGCATAGGGAACAGAGAGAGTCTCAAAGATAAGACAACTTGTTTTTCATGTATACCTGTGACTATTTGGTTCCCTTTCCAGCATAAGTGACACAACCAAAATCTTCCCTAACAGGAATGTAAGATACCGCTTTGGCAATTAAGAAAGTAATACTGTCTATACACTGAAATATGTGCTACAAGATCTGAGAAGCTTCTGCAGTCTTCATTCTTGTTTTGAAAGATGGCTGCTCTTATAATAACAGCCATCAAGGAGATGAGTATTCAAATCTAAATTGCAAGCCAAATCCATTCTGAGCAGGAAAGTGTAGAAAAATAAATAAATGGAGGTCCAGTTAATGTTGTGCAGGGAGCCTGTGTTCTAATGCAGTCTTTCCTGCACGTGACTACTGCTGTTAACACTTTTCTTCAAAACCAGATTAAAAGAATTTGAACACTTACTTCCTGCTCTTGTTTTTTCCTGGCTGCTTCTTCTTTCTTCCTTTTTTTCTCTTCTTCAATCTATGAAAGGCAGTGTTAATGAGCAAAAGGTAACTATTTCAGGTAACTACTTCATTTTGTTGTTTTCTATAAATCTGAGCCAGCTAGCTAGCTCCACCGGATATCTAATTGCAGACAGAACTGACAGCGTAACCTACAGCGAAAACACTATGCCTTGTAATTAGGATTGTCTGATACTTCCCACTGGAAGACTTTGTTTTCATTTGCTTTTATTCACAGTTAAACCAGTTTTAACTGTTCAGGATGTGTTTTGCATGCAAAATGTATACCTATGAAAGAATACAAAACTTGCAAAAGAAATGGTCCTGCCATTTCACAGGGAAAATGTTTTGCAAATGTCTTTAATAAGACCATATTCCTCTAATATTTTAAGCTCTTGCCTCAAACTGTGAAGATATTACAGTTTCTCAAGTAGCTGCATCCCTTGATGTTCCTAGGGCAACGACTATCCAAATTTAACCAAGTTAAAAACCTTTAAAAAAAAAAAAGTATCTTGTACTTGCTTAGGAGACCCATTAGTTTTCTAAGGGTTCTGCCAGTACTGAACATAGCACTGTTTCCAGGGAAAATGTACTCTAGCTGCAGCTTCTACCCATCGATTATATACAAACTGCCCTCAAATGCCTTTTTGATGAAAACACCTGGAACTGGCTGCAACCGTGTCTTATTTTTCCCTTTTTAAAAAAAGTCCACATGGAAGAAGAAATATTGGGAAGTCTTACAAACATTTCTAGTCATGATGGAATTTTTTATCTGTTAAAACTGAAGACAGATATATAAAGCGTTACTTTAAAATACTACAGAGTCAAACATTAACACTAAGAAGTGCAAACAGGAGGGTATCTGTACAGGCTTTCTGTATGTGATTTATGATTCCTGATGTTTATATAGCAACATGTAACGTCTTGCCCTCACACCTGGAATATCTCACTTATTCATGCTACATTAAGATTTAACCAGTGCATTTTGTTTTCATATAGCAAATAAACACAGTCTAGTTCTATTGAAAATGTCAATTTCATTTGTACAGATAAAAAAAGTCAGAATCAATTTTTCATTGGAATCATTTTTTCAGAGAGATAAAACAATATGTATGCAATACTCAACATCCCTTAATTAAATGAAGATTTAAAAAAAACAACAACAAAAAAACACCTTAGTGGTATTCATTACATCCCATAAAGAATTTTCTAGCAGCTGCTGTTTGAAAAATCCTTTTCCTGAACACCATTCTAACTTTAGTATCTACTCTGGTGTATTATTTCTATTATTATTACTAGGCTTACAAACTATCAGGGAAATGTAAAGGTATCCATAGATTCTACATTACTTTAAACATAAAAAAATATGGAATGCTTAAAATAATAACCTTTTTCTTTTCTTCTTTTTCTTTCAATAATGTGTCCTTATCCACTAATTTAACCACAGTTGGAAGTCCTGAAGAAGCAAAAACAAAAGAATGAGTTTTCCATGCTTGAATAGTGAAAGATAAACTTTATATTACCTTATAATTTTTTTCAAGCTGAATGCAAATACAACAGAATGACTACTTAAAAATGACTAAGCAATTAGGTACTGCAGAAAAAGACTGTGATATATATTTTTATCCTATATATATTCCAAAATACATGTACATAATATGTACATGAAAATGGAAATCCATTATGCTATAGATTTGCAGTCCTTGAGTATGGTGGATTATTCAATATCAGTCTTGACAGCTTGTTTTCCCACAAGAAAATAAGATTATAAAAACAGATACCTAAAAATTCACAAGATACAGAATTGGGTACCTTCATGATCTTCAAATCGAACGCCAAGTTCAGGAAGGATGTCATCTCGAAGAGCATCGCTCAACTGCAGCACTTCAGTTACTATGGAGAATGAAAAATACTTACAGTTAAGTAAGATTTGGTGAAAGTATACTGCTATCCTGATACATACTTATTTAAATGCAATTAAGAAATTGCCACTCTCTCACACAGGTTGCACAGAAAGGTCTTTTGTTTTAAAGCGATATATGTTTTTAAATAAATTCTGCCTTCTTTCAGCTACAGAGAGAGGAAGCATGTTTCTTTGCAGGAATTCATACATTTCCTCTGAGATACCGCTATTGTTCCTGAAAACCACAATGAGAATTTCAGTTCAGTACCATAATCCCATAGAAGTCCAAAAACCTTTCCTTACTAAAAAAAAAAAATCATTTAAAAGGAAAAAAAACCAGGAACTTTTAAGTCTGTAATTGTTTGTTCTCTTTTACAGGAGCACACTGTTAGTTCTCTGTCTCACCACTTCACCTTAGGATGAAAAAAGTTACACTGTAGGAACACAACAGATTCATATAATGAGGAGCATGGAAATTACTGAACTGGAGTGGATCGGAAGTTAATTAGTCCTACAATCCAATGCTGCACACAGAGTGTTCCTTGTATTGTAAGCTCAATACTCCATGCAAAATACTTATACTGTGTTACAACTCTGGATATTTTAAATACCCACATAAAATATGCAGCACACCCACTATAATAAATTTTACTGAGTTCTGAGTTTTTAATTTTTTATGACAATTTTTTGGATTAAAAAAAATCATTTTTAAGTTCCAAATTTCACCGAATGTCCCTTTTGCTTTGTGTTACAAGACAGAACCTTACTTTCATAAAATCAATCATAACTGCATACATATATATATATTTTTTTTTCTGAACTAGTTCTCTCATTTGTTTCCTGAATCAAATTTGTCACTGTAATTTCTTTCCTCTCTTTACAAGACAGGAAGGTATTGCTTACAAAATGTTGAGTTTTGACAAATGTACCACATGTAGAAATGAAACAATAATATACACGTTTCAATTAGGAAAACAAAATGGAGGAAATTAAATGTTGTTACTGCAACAGAAGGCTAATACAAATACCAGGCAAATTAAATTGTTTATCTTGTCCTGCTCTTTACTGCCTTCATTACATAAAAGTCTCTCAAATCACCAATTAGATAGCAAGATCCCCTCAAGTAAGCAATAAATAAACCCTAAAAAGTTTGCCATAAATCTCAGTCACACAATGCAGCAGATGACAGTAACAAATGTTAAGCTATGAACTGCAAGGAAGGAAGCTATCTTTGTTGTAAAAGCCTGCTTTCAGTTAGGAGGAACATGCTAACTTCATAGACAAGGAAATTAATGTAATACACTTTGAAGAATTTTCAAAATAAAGGTAACTTAGTTAGTTAGTTCTTCATTCATTTTAACTCTGCCACAACAAATCTAACCTCTCAATCAAATGTACACTAAGCTACCTCTAAAATCTATTCTCAAACTCTTGAAACAACTCCTCGGAGCTTTGCTGAACTATGGAATGGAAAGGGAAGAACAATTTAGAGACAGGAACAGTTAGTACTAACAATGATTTTTCACAATTAATCAAGGCCATAAAACACATCTTCACTGTTGGTTTCCATTACGACAGTTTAGTTACTACTGTGAGGGGCAGCTTTGCAGGCAGGACTGCCCATTTAAGAGTTCTGGCTTGCAGAGAGGGTATATGCAAAGCTGCAGAGGAAGTCAGGCTAGTTACAGTAAAAAGGACTACATAAGGCTTACTACATCCCAGCTTCTTACTTGCTTACCTGCCCAAGCACTTTGCAAAAATAACCCCCAAAACATCATCTCATGTCATAGCAACCTTTGTCAGTAATACAGTTGTCCAGGGCACTGAGAAAGGAATTAATTTTTAAGGAACAGGAGGGGGAACAGGCAAGAAGGGGAGAAGAAAGAAAATCCAAGCTAATTCATGATACAACAGTTCTGCCAAGGTACAATGGATGGGTGCAGGACACAGGAAGATGCTAATGGCTGCTGCAGGATTTCCGCTAAGAAAGGTTAAGAAGAATCACAAGATTTTGTATCCTGTGCTACATCTAGCAGTGACTTTGAAGGACTAGTATTTTATTGTTTTGCTAACTACAGATAAATTTGTCAAAGCAATTGCAATCCAAACATCCTCTGGTTCTACAGATAGTTATCTTTCCTGTTGCATCCACCCTGAGCGGTGGGAGGATGCAGAGAGCAAGTTATTAAGAATGCAAGATTTAGGTGAAGTAGATGCTATTAATTCTTCAAGGGAAAATTATCTTCATACAACAGATTTACTACCTATTTACTCAGGTAAGGAATTGCATCAGGTGAGAAATAGCAACACAGTTACAAGGAACCAAATGCACCATGAAGATCCTTGTAAGTTGCCCTTATGAACTCAATTCAGCAGCATTTTTTGATACACAGTCTTGCATTTAGGAGGAAACACTAATATAAACAGATAGATTGGGTTAGTAGGTAAGTGTTCTTTCTCCCTTTTAGCAGTGACTCAGATGGTTAAACATAAGCAGTAATAAAGGTCTCAAAGCTAATAATTCAGGCAGTAAAAGCTTCCACCCAGACACTGGATTTAAGCACTGCACGTTTTAGCAGCATGCCTTAACCTGCACCTTCATCTCTTCCATAACTGAGCCTCAGAAAGCTGAACAGTGGACAGAGCACTGACTATCCCAATACCATAGAAAGGAACGGCCACTTTGCAGGACAGCTTTCTTTGCTGGGCAATCAGCAGAATGACTCTTCGGATGACAAAACATTGCATTTTATAGGAGCTGTTTAGTCTGCTGTGAACTAAGTCATTACTTTTCTTTACCCAGATCAGTTACACACAGTGAACCACGCTGATGTTTGATGCCACTCTAAAGAAGCCATTAAGATAACAAGTGATAAGATTATCTCAGTGGTTGTTAACACTAAAAAGAGTTGACTCTGACCTATGCAAGGGAATTATGGATGTCATATCAAGGGCGTATCAGATACACTTATTGCTTATTCAATAAAACAGCACAATCAAAGCTTTTCAAAATGAGACGGGTGTGTGTGTCAGGTGTAGCCCACAACAACTTCTAGGAAACTCCCAGATAAATTTTCAAAAGAGAACACCAAATTATCATCTTGGGTACCACAATTCCAATTGTGCTAACAGCTAAGAATGAACATAGCCTATTTAAACACAGATGCTATCTGTGTAGCAATCTACATTTCTAAGAGAATGCGTTCTCCCTGTGAGAGATGATGGCTACTACTTTCATACCAAGAAAGCAGGGAGTGCCCTGAACTAGGGAAACAATAGCTCATCCTCTTCATTCCTGAACTTTTAGAGTCTTTAAGCAATTAAAAGAAAATGAGCTGAGTAACCTGTAAATGATTCCCAAATTAAAGAGACATGTAGCAGAGACATAAGTATTAAAAGCAACTCTGATTTAAAGATGCCTTACCTTTATTCTCTAAGCAAAGAGACTGCAACAGCCAGATCATCCCTGTCCTCCCCAGTCCCACATCCACCAAATCTCATGTGCAACAAAATAGGAAAAAGTAAATTCTCACCTTTTTTCTCTCTGGCAATTTGTCGCACTCCTTCTCTGAACTCAGAGAGAACTTGTAGGTATGGCATCACTGTAGATTCAATCTGTAGGGTAATTATTTCTACAGTTAGCTAATCATAATTTAGATTTAAAACAGGTCCTTATCCACTTCATATTTACATGCTTTTGGATATAAGTTGACCCTCAGGGCAGATATGTATCAATAAGAAGTGTCATTGCTCTATTGATGTCAAAGGAGAGATGATAATTTGCATTAACTGACAATTCGCCTTTTGGGCTGATAAAATCACCTTGCCTCTCTCCATTCCTTTTTCCTCTCTTTGCAGTTACAGATACATCAGTTCCACAGGGTTATGCTATGGCCCAGCTGACTATAATGCAATACACAGGCGTAAAAACAGCTGCCAAAGATATGCTGAAGAGCTACACCCAGATGAATTTGCCCCTTCATGTTCCATGTTGTCTTACTTAGGTCAAACTGCTTGTCACAAATAAATCAAGTGAAGCTCATGTTAAGACTTATTCGCATTAGAACAGATCTCAAATGTCTGTGTATCCTTACTGTATTTGGTTCCAGTACAGTGCAGTTGTCTGTACTCCCCCCCATGACTTCCTCCTCAACACAGAGCATGGGGAGACTACTGTTGAAGTATTTCAGGTGTGAATAAATGCTGTTCATGAAAGCTCAGACAAGTCATCCTGAGAATCCTGCTTTCAGGGTAGTGAATAGCAACAGCAAGCTGTCTGTGAATGCAATGAACACTTACAATTACAGATCAGGGCTGTTTGCCATCACATCTCTGGAATCCTAAGAGGAGAAGCTGGGCACCCAGGGGACTGCTTATATTAAAAGTTTAATTACTTTGAAGCGTGGGGGAGAGATAGAGAAAAACATAAACACACACACTTCTGTTTCACCTACAGTTTCCAAGTGTCTCTCCCATCTGTTAAATCTGTTACATATTTCTGTGCAATTCGCAGACCAGAGAGGCTGTTATGCTCTAAAAGTACCTATGTGAAAGGACCTGATGGGCTCAGGTAAAACTTTTTGTAAATGTGAACGCTACATGATCATCTTCACAACCACAAGGAAAGTGGTTGTGCTAAGTCTGGCAGAAAGAAGAGACCCTGGAAACTACATGAGCTACAGCCATGTCTCTGCTACCCTCTTTATACTGAAACTACCTCAACATGCAAATGAAGTGGCATCAGGAAAGCATGTGCCATCCTTACTTTATTAGATATACCAGACATCTAAAGATGAAAGATTTTTATTTCCAGAATAACTAACCTGACAGAAATGCTTAAGTCATTTGGAAAATGAGACTATGGAATCTGAGGTTTTCTGACTGCACATCTCTCCAATTCCCTTTCAAGTCGATCAATGAACCATGGTAGTAATTATGCTTGCTTTTCTGTCAGAGCTTTTGAAGAGGATTAAGTCTTTTTTGGAGATAATGACTTTCAGATCTATTGATTCCTTCATCTTTTATTTGGACACAGAAGCAATAGGCCTGATTCGCAACTTTCTGTTTTAATGACAAGTTTTCCAACCCGGAATGTTCACTTGGTAATTTTTGCTAAGAAAAGTAAGTATCTGCAGATTGAAAGAGGGTATATAACAATTAATGGAAGAGCCAAAACATTGTTGATATTATACATCTTTATGCTATAATGATTAAATCAGAAATGTCTTGGGTGATAAAAACAGAAGTTTTTTTCCTGTAAAATGCAAAATAAGCTGCTCTGGGTGGGTACCTGACTACTGGTTTTCTGTGAACTGACTGTGTATACAAAAACAAGAACAACAAAAAACATATACGTATTTCACTAACAGGTGTTGAAATTCCTTTTCTGCACCAGATTCTTTTGACTCCACTAACCTCAGCAACATTACTTTAAAAGAGTGTAAGGCTTAACTTCTTGTTCCAAGCTACTGCCAATCTTCCCCTAAAGCTCTTAGGAACACTACTTGAATGAAGTGTTAAATACAGATTTAATTTTCATCTTCCCTAGATAAGTGTTAAGATGCTGTCTTTCTCCTGAAATTCAAAATAATTTTGAGTTAAGCTAAAATTCACTATTGATGGCTTTTAGCACGGAATGCTGAGCATCTTCGTTATCCTTTGTATATCATTATTAGATATTTCCACAGCACAGTAATGTAAGTGTTTGCATGAGCAATTACCAGACGAGTGTTCACTGACATTCAGTGACAAGTAAGCTTTTCTCTTCCTCTGGTGAGATAAGGGGTTTTTGTTTGTCTTTTTGTTTTGCATTTGTTTGTTTTATTCCTTCTAAGGAGGAACAGAAAAACACATGATCACAATTTTGAATGCAAAAGTGCATGAGACCAGCACTAGAAGCTACCCAATATCAGATGTTGTGCCATATCAGCGTCCTTTCTCATAAAGATTTTCTCATGAACAGAAAGAGCGAAGTTGATGGCTTTGCAGATGGAGTTATTTCTCCTGCCTGCCCCATGAAACATTACTATTATTACAGGGCCCATCAGCACTTTCATCAGGCATCTCCCACATATTTCTAGGAAAATTCTGCATTACAGTGGTACTGCTGAGTGACCAAAGCTAAACAGCCTTCAAAAGCCAGATAAATACTGTGGCTACAAAATGAGATCAGAAAAAGAGATTGAATTGAGGATGAAACTCCAGCTGCCTCCAGGCTGGTTTTTGGTGTACCACAAGGAACTTTAATCAGTATAATTGTATTTTTGAAACTACTTAATATACAAATCCTTGTAATGAGTCTTTATACAGTAGCATGTGCTGTCTGTAGTTAATGTGGTTTCTTAAACAGATTCATCATTCAGAAGATGAGATAATTCTTTTTCTGGTTGCTGTACAATTTGTCTGTTATTAAGTCAAACAAACCTATAAAATAACAACTGTCATAAAAGAAAAATCCCACTTCCTTAGCCAATTAATTATATTGTTTCTACTTATAACATTTGAATCTGAAGTAACTCAGCTACATACCAGTAATGTAATCCCTTTATCTAACCTAGACTTTCAAAAGGACACAGAGTAATTTTGTACAGTGTACTTTGTCCTTCACTTACATTTATGTTTTGACTATTCCCTCCAACAGGAAAACCAATTGCGTCATCACTTTCTATGGCACCAAAAATCTGGTCAAGGGGAAAAAAAAAGAAAAAAGGAAAAAAAGAACAGGTTGTATACATCAAGTCACAGGTATGTGAAGACTAAGCAAAATCACATGTACTAGGGTTTTGAAGCCACCTAGTTCATTTAACCCACAATTCACTGTGTTAGTAAGAATTTGTTTTGCTTTTTAATTGATACAACATATTAAGCATTGGCTTTCAGATTTAGGTTTAATGCAGTCAGATTTGACATTTTGACTTCATTTTTTTTTAATGTCTGATTTTCTGTTTATGTAATAGGGGCTTTCTACTGCTGAGCAAAACATCAGCTGAAATTATAATGGACTATAAAGGGTTCCAAATTGTTCCTGTTGCAGCATGCACTGCAGTTTGGGATTGTTTTGCTTGGGGTGCATGTGGAAGATCTCTAGTTTCCTACAAGATAAAGAAAATCTGTACAGATCCCTACGTATTTGCAAAATACAACAGTTAAAATTGCACAGTGCAATAGCAACTTTACTACTTGCTATTACATACCTTTAGCATTTGAGTGAGATAGGAACTGATGTTTTCTAAAAGAAGTCTGTTTGGCATTTGTCTGGAAGATTTCTTTGCAGCAATATAGGAGTTTGACTGACTGACTAACGAACGCATTTCTTCTAAGACAGAGCGAGTGTCAATATTGTCACACAGTGCTTCATGAATTGCTGCTTTCTTGTCGTAAAAACTAAGAAGAAAAACATTTTTTTTTTTACTATTTATGTCAAAAGTATCTGCAATCTACTCTAAAGAACTTTTGTTAGAGGAGTGAAGGGAGCCTAAAAATGAGATTGTCTTTTGTTGGTCAAAGTTTACATCTGAAGGGGAGAAAAAAAAAAAAAAAAGATGAGTGAGAGAAAGGCATCATCACCATGATGCAGCTGTTTTGCTACTACAAACAAAGGCAGGCAGGATAATCTAGCTGGTAACAACTATCCAAACAAATTACATCTAATGCATTTTCAGCAGCTGACTTTTTAATACCAGTTATTAAAAGCAGTTCAAATTGCTTATTTAGTACTTATTATACTTTTTAAAGTATTGATCTCCTATCCCTAGGTACCACCTTAGGAATCTGTTTACCATCTTTCTAACGTGGAACACCAATTTGGAAATGAACTTACCACAAAGAGTAGCATTATGAAGCTGCTACAAGCAGACAAAAGGAATAAATTCATGCCAACTATGTAATGTTTATAAATAGGCATAATAAGCAATATATTATATTAAGCACTGTTCCATCACACATATTAAGACTTTTTCAAACAACATACTTTTTTCAGAGAAAAGAAAGTGAGAAGTGGTGGATAAGACAAAAACAAATATCATGAAACATAATCTTCTGTTTATCCCACTTCTTTGTCCCTCTCTTTTGACCTATTACTTATTCCCCCCACACACCCTTTTTATATTTTTTTAAAGGGTTCTCTCTACCAACCCGAAGATGAAGATTGAATTTTCACTAAACAGAAGCATCTGCACTTGGTCTTACAATAGTCAACATCTCTGTTCGTGACAGTGAACTGAATTAGGAAAAATGTTAGTACCACAACACAAGAAGCTTCTTTTTTAAATTTCACATGTAACAGAAGTCACATAGGAAGCTGTTCACATGACAAACAATAACAATAGTTTGTTATAAATGTGAAAGACTGCTATATTGATATCACTGTTTCTCTCCAGTCAATAACATTTTCAAATATCAACACCCTGATCTTTTGTACTTTTAGTCAAGTCATTTAACTTTTGTTTGTCTTCAATTTAGTTACTCCACTTTGAAATGTGTAAAATACTATTTTCATGGTTGTAAAGACTGTATACAAATTATCACTCACTTCTCAAATAGGATGACAGCATCTCAAGTAGTAAAGGAAATTACAACTATCTAACAAATGACTTCTATTTCCCTACACAAGACATGACAGTGTACTTAACACAAATGAAAGGAAATTCAACAATTTCATCTAAACTTCATGAAGCTGCTGCAAGATTAAATTCACTATCTTGTATAGAGCTGAGATACTCAGTGGAAATGCTACCAGACCTGTAAATACCACTAGCAAGTCATTTTGCAACGAATAAAAATTAAACATGCAGCTACATGTCTGTTCAGAGAAGAAATAGGAATGCTTCACTCACTTTTTGTTCAGCTCTGCTTCCTGATTTTCCCATTTCTGAAACTGGCCTGTAACATTTGTGGGAGCTCGAAGAATATCCTTCACATTTAAAAAGAATTCCTAAAGAAGAAGAACATAGTTCAAAACCTGTTTAGATTACACACAAACAGGATTTACTATAAAAAAGCATTACTTCAAACTTAGCCTTGTAAAACTTATGGTTTCAATGCTATTTTGGCTAGGATCTACTGAATGGCTCTCACAAGAGGGAAACCCCCACTTTTCACATAACTCTATAAATCACAGTCAGACTAATTCAGTTCTGTGTCTCGTCTCTACCACTGCCTGATACAACAATGATACTCTAACATTAAGCTGCTCAAATACAGTACCATTTAAAAAATAATTAGATAGGAGTTCTTATGTCAGATTTTCATGTGTTGCTAGGAATGGAAAACAAGGAATAAGAATGGCTTTATAGCAAGGGTTTTTTTCGTGCAGCCATCCAGCTTGGTGAAAAGTCATTTTCACTTATTGTGTGTCCCAAGCCAAATATTTTACATAAATAGCAGAGTAGCTTCAGCTGGAAAGACCAACATCAATAATCTCAAAATGCTGTACAGCCTCCTTGTGGGAAATGTGGGTTTAACTCACTGCTCCAAACTACGCAGGGATAGAAACTGTGCCTGACACCTCACCTTACAGCTGATAGGAATAAAGTCAAATGTTCGATGTATGTGGTGAGGAAGACAACGTAGGAATAATATAGCCCTTTGTCTATATGTGCAAAGTCTGGTCTGGTAGAGAGTGTCTGTTGGACTCAGTCCTGTCAGCAAGCTAAACTGAGAAACTAATCTTGCATGTAATTGCCAAGATGCTCAGAGATGTCAAAACTTGGACAGAGCATACACCTGCAGAGAAATGTAGCTGTCTGTGGAATTTATGTGACTTGAATGTTCAATGGTAGCTAAAGAAATACTGTAAGATCCCAAATGATGAATTCAGAAGGCAAACGTCTGGGGATATGGCCTGTACATCCTTGGGTTCTATTGCTTGAAACACATTACAACAATAGAGAGCTTACATTACAACAATAGAGTTTAGAGAGCTGGAGGAAGAATGGCAAGCTTACTTACATTCATAAACTTCTCATACTGAATAGCTGACTCCATGGTGTTGTTTGAATAATCCAGCGTATCCTTCCAAGAGTGCATGAGGAAAGCCAACCGTAACTGTCGTGCTATTAGGAGTTTTAAAATAAACAAGGAAAGCAATATTAAACTAAATAAAAGTATTTTTATGGCCTCCAATACTATAATGGCTAAGTACATAACAATTTTTAGTATTCTTACTCTCAGTACATCTACCAAAAAAGCAAGACCATTATTATCCATACAGATACCAATGAGGAACAGTGTAGCTGTTCTAAAGTGAATGAAGAAAAAAAATACCTGCAGTCAGCCAATTCTGGAAACTCCATTATGAACTTCAATTACCACAGTCATCACTCCAACTGTATCAAAAGTACTCAAATTCTGAAGTAATTTTTACCTGTATGTTTCTTCAGTGCATCTTTTATGGTGATAAAATTCTTCAAAGATTTGGACATTTTACAGCCAGCTATTGTTAAGTGGCCAGTATGCAGAAAATATCGAACCCAGTGATCATTTTCAAAGTATGCCTGCAGGAAAAGGAAAAAAAAAAAAAAGACTCAACGCTGCACACATATATACCATAAACTACGATAATTTAGGAATAAAAATATTGAGGGGAAAAAAGTTATGCTTATATAAAACATATGCAAATTTAAAAAATAACACAAAAAAATAGATAGATTTGTGTAAGTTGCTGTCAAAGCTAAGCACATAGCTTTGTCACTACAGAAACCAAAAGCCAGTGACAAACAGTTCACTGACCTCAGACTGTGCCAGTTCATTGTCATGGTGGGGAAATCGGAGATCAAATCCTCCTCCATGAATGTCCATCGACTCTCCTAGAATGGATCCAGCCATTGCAGAACATTCAATGTGCCAACCTGGCCGGCCCTGTTAAAATAAAGACATTACTTGGCTAACAGCTAATTGTCTTCCTCTTCTGCCTGTGTATCATTAGCTCATTAAATCTAACACGTCATGTACATCTGTGATGCCTTAATTATCATCCTCCTTATTTTTGATCACATGGGAAAAAAAAGGATTGAGGAATCTCTGTAGGTAAAGACTACAGAGAAACATAAGATGACTGACCAGTAAGTCATCATAAGCCTGCATGCTGAATTCTGTTTAAAAAGTATTGCACAGGCAGATTGAGCATAGCAACAGAACCTACTATTGAATATAAGATCCTCATAATCTAGATAATAATATGAGGTGAGCTACAGAATTTGTTTAACAAAAAACATGCTTTTTAATAAAGTGTAGAAGGTTTAAATCCTGTAATGTCCTTACCTTTCCCCATGGAGAGTCCCATGAAGGCTCTCCTGGCTTGGAGGATTTCCACAAAGCAAAATCATTTGGAGAATGCTTCTCACTTAGGCGATCAGCTGAGATACTGAGGTCACCTTTCAAGAGAGAAAAAGTAAACATTGACATTTTATTTAAACACCAGCATTATTGATTTTTGGTCTCACTGTGCCTCACACCATGTGAGGTTAAAAAAAAAAAACACTCAGCACTTGAAAGCCCTCATAATTAACTCTGACAATCCTTAGTTTTTTGATTAATGTTTGGTTGACAGGAAAGCTGACAAGTATCAGCAGCACTGCTTTCTAAGTTTTGACATGAGATTCATCTACATTCTCTCTACAGACACAATTCCAATATTCCAGTTGCAGAAAAAGAAATATTGAATAAATAAAAAAAATCCGCTGTATTTATATACAAGTAAGATTGCAGAATCACTTCAAAGTTATAAGTATCAAAATTAAGACTAATTAATCTGTCTTAATATGCACACACAACATGATCCTAGGGTATCTCTTGCATGCCCTGTCTAGGCTGCCCCACAGAATGGCTAGTAGCTGTTCACTATCTACACATTTACTGTTATGTTTTTATCATATATGAAGCGTGTATTAGTTGCCGTTAGCTCTTTATGATCTTTTGATTGGTACTCTCATTACAACATCTTCAAAACACTATGAATTTACCATTTCTTCAGTACTGCTGAAAATTACATGTGGTTAACAATACCACTTAATGCATGAAAACCGAAACAGAGATTAAAGCCAAACTTGTCAAGGGGAAACTTGTCAATTAATTTTGATGTACAGGTTGAGATACCTGCAATCTCAGTCTTTTAGAATACTTAATGTTCAAAGTGCATAATGACAAGTAGTATTATACTTCTATTTACATTAGTTGCAACTTTTAAAGTTTAGCATTTCTGCTGCCTCTGCTAGTCAAAATGACATTATCTGTTAGGGTATGGACAATCATGACAAATAAGTCAAAGCAACTAGGCTGCCAATAGATCTAGACATACACGTAGTCTCAATTAGTTACATTAATCATTCTGCTTTAGTTCCTATTTGCAAAAGCAGACAATTGTGCTTGTTTATGTGGTGGCAATGATGCATTCATGTTGACACAAAGACAGTGGTTTAAGCTCGCACCTTTTATTCCACATATACACAGAAAATCTCAGTTATAAGGGTTTCAAATAAGAAAAAAAAATCACATGCAATTTAATGTCCTATCTCAGATATTGCCAGTTACCTTAATTTCACCTACAAGTGTTATATAAAAACCTTTAAATATTCTTCTGATACATTTTGTGGATGATTTGCTACTAAAACGGTACAACCTCAGGAAGAGATAAAATGCTCAATGAAATGCGATTCATTAGTTAAGCTAGTCTGCTGTTAAGGCTCTAATCAAAAGATCTATATTTGGATTTAGTTCAACACAACAAGGTAAACAAAATAAAGAGTTCTCAGTACGAGAGAAGAATGAGGAAAAAACACACCACAAGACCAAATATTTGTCATAAAGAAAAACATAGCCTAGCAGGGAGAGCTTTCACCTGGCACGTGGAAGACTCAGCTTCAAGTCTTTGCTCCACATACTATGAAGCAGATGAAAAGCCAAATAACTGGGCTGTACTCAAATTGGACTATTCACAACCTCCTTAGGATAATAAATAACACACAATAAATAATACTGCCATCCTAGAACGAATAACATTTGTTGCTGTTTTCCAGTTAAAAACTCACAGTGGTGGTTCAAGTAAAAAAAGAAGAAAAGAAATCCTGAGGCAAAGGAAGCAAGCAGGTAGACCATTCTAGTCTGACAGTAAATTTGATCCAAACATCAGTAGAATCATTTGAAGAGATCAACACATCAGCAACTTAAGCAAACATTATTTTCCCTTTTTTACCTTCACCCTCTTGAAGAGCTTTCTGATCACCTACAGCTTCAGGAACCAGCTTAGCATAGGAGTGTTTTTCACTGGAATCGAACTTCATAGTATCAAAGTATACAGATCCATTGGAAACATACCTGAAAAGTTAAAGATAATTATTTAGCTAACTTTCTACCAAGACTTAACTAAACTGTACCCCCAAAATCACTATCTTACTTTTTCTAGTGAACCCACATACAGCATGGTACTGTTCACTGTGGTAAAGATGACTTAGGTGAGCCTAAGTTTTAAGGCATTACCGTAAAGACTTCAGGTAAGGCACTAAAGGTCAGAATAAAATTCAAAGGGAAACCTATTAACATCTTTTGTTAAACTCTTAAATAGGTGAGACTTCAGACTAACAGTCCCCAAAAATATCTACAGCAATTCTGGTCCCTTCTAATATTTTGCAATAATATAATACGAATCATGTTTGTTTCAGAGTCCATTTGTCCTCCTTCACTTTGCTGATTTTGTCCTACCGCAGCCATGACAAAAAGTCTCAGAGGGAAGTTTTAGTACCACCATGAACACTAATAATTCAATGCAAATGATTTTGAACATTTTTTTAAGAAAGAAAAACATAGATTTTAAGCAAGAACATGCAAGAAAAATTATAGGAGTCTGAACCACAGGTTTGCTTTTTCACAACGAAAATATGTTGAAAACTTGAGACTAATAAGAGAAAGAACACTCAAAAATGCCAGTCAGGAATCTACCATGATATTAGGAGCTTCTAGAGTATTAGTCTGACTTTCACAAACATTGGACAATGTCAGAATATCATTTTGAGAAGTTTTTTTTTTTAACCTATGTTATTTACAACTGATTTCCAGCAATCCACTCAGGGATCCAGTTTTGAAATCCCCTGCTGAAAGCTGGAAGTCAAGCCCAGTTCAAGTGAATTGGACTTTGACTATTTATTTTAAGGAATGAGGTTTTCACCCTATTAATTTTAATAATCTAACTTGTTTCTTTGTAAGCATAGAAGTGTATAAACAAGAAGTATACAGTAGCACGTTTTCACCAGGTTATACATAACAGATCTTGCATAAAGTAATGTGATATTTCTTTACTGGATGAAACACTACTTCTGGAAAAGAATATTGTTGCATATGACAACAGAAAAGAGTAAGTGTTCACAGCAATCCAATACAGTATAAGCACACAACAAAAACACTCAGTAGTGAACTTACCCATAACCATTATCCACAATCTTTTTCACAAATGCCACAATTTCTGGTACATATTCACTAACCCGCGTTAAAACATCTGGAGGTAAAACCTACAGAGAAAAAGTAGCATTTTATATTTACGCATATGTAAATACATATATACAGACATTCAAATATATACAATATATATATATATATCATACATTCATTGAGTAACTTGCTCAAAAGCAAGTGACAGTGGAATCTAAGACTCCTACTTCAAGCTCTATGCTCTGCAACAATATGCTGTGGCATTTTTTTTCTCGGCCTCTAAGGCAACGTTACCAACACACTACTGCAGCAGACAGCCCCTATTCCACTTACTGCACTTCTGGCAGAACAGGCAGTGTGTCCCTTTGATTTGGAGGTAAATAAATAAACCTTCATTGATCTGATCCACTGCATATGACATAGTATTTCACCTGGAACAGACAAATCTGTCCTTGACTTTTGTCACCACCACACAATTTTAAGAGTATTCAGTAGTCAATCTACACGCTTAGGATGATAGGGCGGTCCTGTGTAGCTAACAAACTACCTGAAACTTCTGGATCAGTTTATATGATTATAAGCCCATTTTAGACCAAGAGGAAAGATGGAGCGTACACACCAAACTTATCTCCAGTTCACTGGCACTGGTAACATGCACAAAAGTTTTAAGATTGCTGGGATGAAAACAAAACAGGTGATAATTTAATAGCTACCTATTCACATTAAAGATTAAAGGAAATATGTTATCAATACTGTTGAAATACAAGGCTTTTGAAAGCTATTAAAGGGTTTGTATTATATTCTGGGTATTATGAGGCACGGCATATACACTTACAAAACAGAAAAGAGTTTTTTTTTTTTTCTTTTTTTTTTTTTTTTTTTTTTACTTACATTGAGAGCTTCCATATCTTTATGAAATTCCCCTTCCCAGAATTTGGGGAGCTTTGAGAATATGGAATTGTCAGTCACCTGACTGCCAAATTCTGAGTCCAACCAGTCAGACAGCAAATCTTTGGCTTCTTCCAACATTATCTACAAAACAATTATAAGTGTAACTGAAGAAAGACTTGTCCTGTTTAAACTGTGCTGAAAGATCTTACTCTGAACAGAAAGGTTCGCTTAAGGAAAAAGACACTTGTCTATGAATACAGAGTAATCTGTGCTTCTATCACATTGTCCTTTATATATATGGATGAAACACTCAGAGGAAGGAAGACAAACTGGTAACTGACATCTGTTTTGATACTGGTCACTTACATGAGCATGTGGAATTTATGTCGTAAACACTGGACGGGATCTGCAGTTACCACACCACCCATTACCCCCATAATTGCTGGACAATCCTAACAGAAGCCTTTCTGTGCACATCAATAAGAAGTGTTTGAAAGACTGATTTGAACCTCAGCAAGGATGCATTTCTCAGTCCTATACTAAGAGGTGGATTTTTAGTTATTTACTCATTTACAACAGCATATAGCTCAGAAGGTGTGATTGTTTAGATTTTAGTTGCTTTTCAAGTTCTTTCAGGTCACTACGCACTTTTATAAAGATAGCTGATTCTACAATAGATGTGTGTTTTTTTTAAGGTGAGTTAGAGAGGTACTTCTCTCATACCCTGTGCTTCCTACAGTGAATATGACAAATAATCTGAAAGCAAGAAAAGAGGCATGTGGAAGCCAATTACTAAAAGCTAGCAATTTTATTGCCTGACTTGAATACCAAAGCCCAATAGTGTCAACAGGATTACTGTTGCTAATTGTAATGGTCTTTGGGATAAAATTTATTCTGAACATAATTAAGTTTTATATATTTTTTTTCTCTCAACAGAGACAAACTTTTATGTAGAAAACCACATGTAGTGGAATGTCATATACGATTGTACAACAATTTATAGTACAACCCCTACTGAAAACAATTTCATCAAGCAAAATACTATTTAAAGGCCCTGACTATTATAAAAATAATTTAAAAAGGAGCTCAAACTGACCTCATGACATCTATTGATCTCTTCTGCAGGGAGTTTTGCTTGCACAGCTGCTTGTAGAGGGTCAAAAGCAGACTTCACCGCATTTTGAATTTTTTCCAACATTTGCTTTTTATCTGGGTCTGTTGTCTCATTTAATTTAACTGAAAAGAGCTACAAAAAAAGAAAAGGTTTTAAAAAAACAACTTTCAGTACAGTAGGGCTATGTTCCACATACAATGTATTATCTTAGCCATATAGTACCTTGCTTTTGATGAATAATATGTTATGCTTTGATATCAGACTACTATAAACAGCTTTGATATCAGACTACTGAAATGTAAGCACATATATTCACTAGTCCAAAAAAATGTAGTTCATATCTCAATTTAGTTTTTCAAAAACTTTATAAATCACTAAACCTTAATTACTGTCGTTTAGTAATGTTTACTTTCTATGCAATTGATCACTTCAATTACATAGTTAATTATCCCAAATCTCAAATGGAGAAGCTTCAATGTGAAACACAAAGAGATTAAATGCTGTGCTTAAAAAGTATGTCACGCAATGACAGCTGGGCAAAATTTCCAGGCCTCCTAATTCCCAGGCCTGTATTTCATTCATTAGACCAATAATCCCTTTGTGATCTGAAGTTCTAAAATGACCAGAGAATCACCTTCCCCCATGCACCCCATGTCCAGCACACACAAATTATTACATCCTTTAAGCTTTCAAGACTTTTTGCTCTTTCCAAGGCCATCAGTGGTACAAAAAGGAAATCTCACAGATATCTACAGCTTTAAAATATTATGGACCAGCTTTTGAAAACCTATTTTAAAAGGCTACTTTTGAAGTTTGCATTCTAACAAATAAACATACAAATTTTTTTTTGATTTTTTTCCCCCCCATCACATCAACACCATTATACGTGTTTACATATATGGTATAAAACAATATACAAACAACTTTTATAGACATAAAAAGTCAGGAATGCCTTTTACATGGATAGTTCTTGTCAATTCTAAAATCAGTGATAAGCTATTCCAGTAACACTTCTAATCTGTGTGATAGCAGTTCAATAGAATAAGTGAAACAAGCAGAAAGTTTAAACCGGCAGCAAAGTCAGAGGCATTTTTTAGATGCTTTGCTATGTTACTGAGTAAGAACCTAAGACACTAGCAGGGATTAAATATTGAGCCCACCTCTGAGGCAGTTTTAACATCTTCAAGTAGCTGAGCTGGTGTTATTTTGTTCTCCCTATACTGTTCAAAAAGGTAGTTCTGTCTTGCTCTCTTGATGATCTACAAAGCAGAAATACGGAAATATTCTTGTGAAGCAGAACAACAGTTATAGAAAGTGCAAATAAAATCTAATGCTATTAGATATAAAAAACTTTTCAGGATCCATACAAATTTAACAAGATGCAAGAATCACAAGCAGTAATACAACTTAAACACACCATATATAGTTAATTAGCTACCTCAACAGAATTAATTAGGCATGTCAACAACAGACAGTGAAAGAGGCAAATAAAATAAGTTATCTTTGTAAAATGTTTACTCTTCATGATTTATAACAGCACTCGTTTATGTATGAGTAGTTTGCTAGCACAGGAAGTCACAGAAATCAATGACTTTGTGTACAAAATACATATCAGTAAGTATATTATTCATCTTGGCTTTCCAAATAGCAATTGCACATGATTCTCTGACTTTCATGCACAAACTACAGTATTTTAGATTACAATTTAAACAGGTCTTACCTTATCATCAATATCTGTAATATTCATACAATAGAAAACATCAAATTTAAAATAATCCCTGAGGATTCTTCTCAGAATATCAAATGAGATGTATGATCTAAAAACAACAGCAACAAAAATTAGTATTAGTGTTTAGTGAATACCTCAAATATGTTTCTATTCCATGCAAAAACTACTTCAATATCAGTCAATAATTTTATAGCAGTTTCAACTCTCCCTCATCCTCTAGCAAGTTTTCCCTCACACAATGACAGAACATAATATGCTTCTAACCTTAAATCTTGATCATTGAGACTAACAAGACCATTGTCCAGTAATACACTTATCTAAATAAAGTACATTTTTCTCCTTAATCTTTGCTTACTTATTAGTGCTGTTACTACTTATATCAACTGCTGTTATTACTTTTATCAAAGTAAGCAACTACAGTACCTGGCATGTCCCATGTGAGAAGCATCATATACTGTTGGACCACAACAATACCATGTCACCTTTTTTCCATTCTGCGGCTGAAATATTTCCTTAATTGAAAGGGATGGTACAGTGAGTAGAAAGAATTGAAGACACATGCTCTCAGCCAAAAACACCACATTTGGAAAATCAGAACATGAAAAACATGGATTATATATACATATATATATTTTTTTTTTATTAAAAAAAGCTTATTCCACTCCTAGTTTTACTATAAGAAAAGATCATCACTAGCATTTAAAAGAGAACATAAGCTGCCACACCCTGTTATCCGCACTCTTATCTATCCAGATATTAGATTACTAAGATTTGGATTAGGTAGGCCATTGTTCAAGCTGTGTTCATGAGGGAAGATCAGGCTTTCTTTTGCATTGAAAAAGGCTATACAGTATTGCCATTTCATATATTCTGCGATATTACATACTGTGTGACATTAGTATTCCTAGTATTTCCTCTCTTCCCCCAAAAACCTTCAGCCAAGGCCACAGGAAGTTTTACCACTCTGTATTACAATAATATAATTTGCAAGATTTTTTTTTGCTCAAGCGACATCTAAAGAAAGAAACTGTGGTTTTATTTTGTTCACACTGCCTATGCTTACGTGTTTTACAGTTGAACCACTGGCTATTTTACATGATGATAACTTGCTAATGCATGTTATATATTAAGCAATACACACATGCATACACACACCTGTATATTTATTGTGTATATTGTAGCACTTGCCTCACCAAACAGACTTGACTAATGCAGCATTTCTGGCACGTGCTTGTCAGAATCCCACAAAATAAACCCCAGAAACCTGTGTACTAATAAGGAAGACACTTAAGAAGCAAACATTTGATGACTCCTCTGTTTGCATTTTTAAGGAGATCCTCACTTTTCATTCATTTAGTCACCTTATTGCGAGTCAGGCTGTTGTAGAGGCAGAGTCTAGAATGTTTTGTCCCTTCAGGGGGAGTCCAGGGGGGCTGCATACGTTTGCCTTTACCTAGAGGAAAACCAATTTAAATAGAACTGAAAATATAAGTAGTTTTGCAGTATAACATTTACTTCTTATCACATCATTAAGTTAGTTCAAAAGAAAAAATATATATAATTACAGAAAACAACTCCAATTTAGTAATCCAAAATAATTCTGTTAGAGCTAAAGCCACTAAAAAGCCACTAAAAGATTTCAATCACTTATTTTCCGCCCTCTGCCTTGCCACACCTATTACCTTTGATTCGAGTAACAGGAAAGAAAAGGGTATAAAAGTGAGAGCGTGCAATTCAGTTAAAGCATTAACAAGAGCTTTGAAACTTAATAAAATATTAATAAAGTGCTATGGCAGTCCTGGGCTTTCTGCAATGCTGCGGACTGTATGTACTGTGATGGCATATAGATATCATACAAAGAATTTGCAAAAAAATCTCTGGAGACCAGACTTAATCTGTAGAGCCAATATTGACAGAGTTTGTGTACTTAGCATGAGAGGGAGAGGAGACCAAAAGGTTTAGAAAGAGCCTCAGCTTTTAATCATATGTGGTTGCTATGTACACAAGGCATTTCTGAGCACTCTCATTTACCACAAATACGCTCCAATTCATCAGCAGGTTAAATTTTGCCATTAAGGAGAACAGATAAAAATCTGGGTAATACCAGTGATAATATTCAAAGGAGATGGGAAGACCTGTAATTGCTGTTCTTTGGGGAATTTCAACATTTTGAAAACTGCCTTTGACCTAAATAGGAATAAAAGTTCGATACTTTTTAACTTGGTAGAAATTCATAAACAATGTTACACATACACAAATAGTGTAACACAAATTACAAAGCAACAGTAAACTGTTGTCAAAACAGAAAGTTTATATTTCATCACTACATTTCGAAGTATTTTTTGCAAATTTTTCATTTTTTCCTTTGGTGTTTTTCTGCATGAACATCACTGTGATAACTGTGTTCAGAAAAAATCTGATTTCAACAAATCAGTGTCCACAGAACTAAAAGGGTTTATTTTAATTCATCACAACCTTCATTCTAGAAGGCAGGACAGTAAGCCAAAGAACCACACTTCAAACACCGAAGACTCACTCAACATGGAACACACTGTATGTGGGTGGGTTTTGGATGCTTTTCAGTTTACTTTTGGGAAGGTGGCATGTCCCTTTTGTGCTGCTGCTTTCAGCTCTTCTACTCTGCTGCCAAACAGTCTGGGAAACTGCAGGCTTATTCTTGCATTTGTTTTCTTTTCAATTTTTAACACAATTGTTAAACGTGTTTTCAAAGAACACATGGGCATGTCATCTGTCAAAGAGTTGCAGTTTGCTATGCACAGGGCTGCTTGCAGCTGTAATGATGTTAAACTAATCATCACATTAACCTGGAATGGAAGCAAAACAGGAAATTCAAAGATACACCGAAGGTACCAGGCTAATACATATAGTACTGCCTTTAGGAATTCTCATGGTAGGCATTTTAACCACAATTAAAATATTATACAAACTATTTGTTTTGACAACAAAATTGCCTTTCTGATCCTGTGTTTCAGGATGCTATTCATTAACTCTGTTTCCCTAATATCCTCATATGAAAATTTTTGACAGAAAACCTACAAGTAACATACATTTCCATGGTATAAAAAAAAAATTTAATCTCTTCCTCATCATACTTTTTTGAGTAACTGCCTAAATAAGAAAAAAAATGTAGAAAAGAACTTCATTTAATCTGCGTGCTACGGATCCACAGAAATATGTGTTTATTCTAAATAGTTTACTGTATGTTACTGACCAGAACAGTTCAAGTGCAGTAGCAGTCTATCCATAACACAGACCAAGGTATGGATTTGTTTACTCTTTGATTTACAAAGATTATACTGGTATGCTTAATTGTGGCTAATGCTTCCCTCAGGGAAGGAAGCCTGTGTGGGTTAGTCTAATAAAAGATAAGTCACTAAAGCTTTTTTTTCCTTACAACCACACTAAACACAAGGAAAAAAAAAAAAACAAGCTCACAACAACAACAAAAAAACAGGTAACTGACCCCTAAAGGTCTCAGTTTGTGAGTTAAGTGTCACATATATATATATAGATATGTATATATGTGCACATGTTCTATATATCCACATGGATACCAAGGGCAAAGTAAAGGCATGCTGTTTAGTCTGCTCAAAGGCATCCCTGCCCGCAGTAGTCTTCCCCTGGCTGAACTGAGGTTCATTTGCTCTAACCCATCTCTGGAGCTCTCAGATACATCCAAAAAAACACTGTTAATATATCCAAGGCCTAAGAAGCATGGTGGATCCATGCATTATTTCATCCTGAACATTGCAGAACACCATTTCAGGACTTCTGATAAATATGCACAGATCAGAAAATCAGAAAGCTAATGAGACAGCCCTTCAGAAAGAGAGACTTTACACTGCAGATTTTGTGGACAGGAAAAACTGAAGCCTTTTATCTGGTTGCCCCACCCTGATTCATGACAAACATTCTGCAGACAAATCGTAGTTAGTGGCGTTAAATCTGCTACCAGAGCCAGCAGTACAACTGCGATTCCTTCCCTGCTGGAAGGAAATCAATAACCAGCACAAACACATGCAGGCATACACAAAATCTACTCTCAGCAGTCTGATTTTAACTGCTGGTCTGCTAGGAACTGAGAACACACATGATGACACGTTGTAAGAAGATGGCATTGGAGTAATATTAGTCAACTGTGAGCCAAAATGACAAACACATTATGCATTCATTTACAGATATTGCAAGCACTATACAACAGCTCTGTGTTATTATTATTATTAATTATTCCATGACTCCCTGAGGAAGGCTCTCACTATAAAGTAATTAAGTTAGGCTAGCTCACTGGAAATCATGGCAGGAGTGATGCAGCTCCCAAAAATGCCAGCACCCATGCTTACTCAATGACCTAGATCAACCGGTTAGTATTTCCTGAAATCATCAGCAATCCCTAAATTACTAAGGTTAAAAAAAGAACCCCAAACATTCAAGTGTAAAGAACCCCCCAAAAATCAGTTTTAATAAAATAACCTTAAGAAGCAGCATGCAGTTTACTTTATTATGAATTTGTACATTATACGAGAACTATTTAGTTACTCCTGCAGGGAAAAAAAAGGTGGATTGAGAAAATCCTGACATTTTAGGGAACAAAGCAAAACCCACATATCCATTTACTATTCAGTAGCTAGCTTTTTAAAGAAAACACAAATAATCAAATTCTGTATATTGAAGAATTTTAGAATCAGATGTGGAAACAGAGCTGTAACATTTGAATAGTTCAGGATCCGAGTATTACACAGAAACAGTATGCAAGAAGAATTTCATGAGCTTGAATACAAGTGGATCATCAAATTGTAAAGTGTGCAAGAGTATAAAAGGGAACTTTTAGGACTGCTCAGCAACAAAAATCAATACAATGTCAGCTAGTCTATAGCCTGGCCACCAATTTCATATTACTCACTTGTTTGAAGTTTACAAGGGTCATTTTTTTCACTGCTGCCATCATAGATTGCTTCTATGTGTCTGTACCACCGGACAACATGGAAATACTGGTCCACAGGTGGCCCCGAAAACTTTCTGAATACCTCCACATCTGCATGTGAAAATGTGAACCCCTGGATATAACTACGAGTGCTCAGGTACTCGTTCAAAGCCTTCACCCTGGCTTCCTCTTCACTAATGCTCAGAATAAAACTGTAGCTGGAAGCTGTAAAGACAGAGGCACAGGACATTTGGTCAGCATTAAAAGAAGGAGATCCCATGACCAAAATATATCCTTATACTATACATCACCCCCTCCAAATTAGCTCTGGCAACTGACAAGAAATTTGAGGAAAATATTTTTAATACAAGACACTGAACAACTAGATGTTTCCTATTAATAGAATTATGTTCACACCATCGTAAGTTTTTTGGAGAAGTCTTTACAAAAGTATTACTGTAAGGACAAAAGCACGGGTTCTTTTCATGAAGGAATATTAGCTACTTGAAAATGGAGAAAAATCTCCATGCATAACAAATTTAACCAATCTGTTTTCCATGCTGCTAAAACACTCATCCAGCAAATATTTGCGTATAATTAATTTTATAAGTTGTGGATAGGCTGTGGATACTTTTCTACTGAGCTGAGCACATCCTGAAGTCTTTACAGGACTGGTGCAAATATGCAAGCTCCCAGCACCACACCAAGTTACTCCCACTTGCTCCAACAACTGCAAACACTTAAGCTGTTGCTGTATAACCCCACATTCCTCCTAGACCACCCTCTCTCCTCAGAGGCATGAGTAACACTTAGAGAATACAATGAAGAAAAGGAACAGAAAAGATATTAGAACATGCTTCTCCCTCACAGTATTTTAACACCATGATTTATTTGGTACACAGGCAATGCAAGTTTAATTGCACCTCTTCTTTGCAAACGCAGGAATGTCTTCCTATGGAGGAAGCAGCCAAAGGGTTCTGGTAGGGATGCTCACAGTAATAGCATGCCTTGAGCAAGTCAGTGGGTACAAGGACTAACACTGGTGTTTCCGTACGGTGATTCAACATTTGTAACTCCGCTGATGTTCAAAGCAAAGTAAACATTAAACCAATGTCCTGCTTGGATAGTCAGCCAAGAGAGTAATTTAAGACATAGTCAAGGACATAGCGCAATAATGTGAGAGGCAGTATCAGAACACCTGTCCCTGCTCCCAAAACCCATAAGGAACCACTGTTACAAGTGCTGCTTCTTGCATTGGTATACACCTTTTTCTGCACAAGTAGTTCCCAAAGGACTGGAGGTGCTCTTGGAAAGGGAAGGATGAACAGGGACAAGGGAAGAGATGGTTAGGAGAGGGTGTGAGGAAATGCATAATTGAAAAGTTTTTACAAATGCATGCCAATATCATCAGTTAGGACTTCATGAGCAGCCCATTTCCCATATTGAAATCAATTATTAAAACATCCAAGTAAAAATTGAACAGCTGCTCTCAAGGAGAACAGGAACTCAGATAACAGGGAAATGGCAGCTAGATAGCAAGTACATTTGTGTTTGACTCTTGAGCATTATTAAGTTCAAGTGGCACACCACTTTAGAGACCAGCAGAACTAATAAATGGTCAGTGATAGAAAAAATAAAATCAAAGGTCACAAAAGATATTTAAAATTTATACACAAGTGCCAAGTCAGATTTATGTAAGTTCTCAATCCTTCTTAAGGGCTATCCATGCAATTGTTCATTAAAAATAAGGAATAAAGAGTAAATAATGGTTCACAGCTAGACCTTATGGGCTAGTCTTACCCAGCTGAATAGGTTTCAGCTTTGGCTCACATAGTTAATTTTACTATAAACTGTTCAGGTTCCTAAATATTTACTGATGTTTATCATTACAGGACTTCACATGTTTACACACATAAAACAGTTTGAAATAGTTATGTTCATTAACTATGGAACCCTAAGACATAAGTGAATTTTGCATCCATGAATCATATGAGGGAAAAGCCCCCCCACACCTCCCCAAATACTGAAGGAATAATCCATGCAGAAATGAAACTGTATCTCAAAGAAAAGATCTTTAAAGAGCAGTTGCAAGGAAAGCAACACTCCACTGGCAAAGTATTACTAGGGTTATTATGACCATTAATCATACACCAGGCTGCTAATGGGAAGCAACTCAGTGTATCTGAAACAACGTAAGTGCTTTCCAACCACATCTATAAACCGATCTAAAAGGGAAGTTGTACAAACTAACACACAAATAAAACAAAGATGACAGAACCTATACATGCTACTTTTAGTGAGGAGAGGTAGCAAACACTGCCTGTGATTGTTGGTACCAGTTCAGCTCTGATAAGCAGGGCAGACAAAATTACTTTGAACACTCTTGGCGTATGCATTAATACTTGAAATTATACAGTTTGACGTTATGTCTCAGTGTAAGAGCAGCAGACTTTAAAGTGCAACACATCAAAGAAACCAGTTAGCCCAGGGGACCTCATAGGAGGATGTTTTTTTGTTGAGATGGATCACTGACTCAAATTCATCCCAAACTCCCCGCCTGTGATTACACGCCAGGCAAGAGCCGCACAGCACGAGCACACCTGGGCAGATGTTGGAGGGTTTTTCAGGGCACTGCAGCAGCTGGGCCACAGCAGCCTCAAGCTCCCAGCAAGCTTTCTGCACAAATACGAGTTCCCCACGCTGGTTTCTGAGGCTGCACTGAGCTCCAAACTTCCTCTTCTAAACCAATGGCTGCTTTTCAAACCATGACTAGCATACAGCTAGAGGGGTTGTACTCAGCTACACTCCAGTCAGATTGAGAGATACAAGCACATCTGCTGTGTTAGAAAAAGTGCTGAGTGATCAGTGCCAATACGAGCATCCCATTTCAATATATAGAGAACAAAATCATTCCCACTGCTGGCATTCATGTGAGTAGCTCCAACTTGGACTGAACTAACAGGACAAAAACTCTTCTCCTGAACCACAGGGCATTCTCCTGGGAAGAAAGAATGAATACAGTAACACTATATTTGGAAGGCAACAAACCACAGGGAAGTAGTGTCACTTCTTTATGTGAAAGAACTCAGTCAAAATTATCTTTATATAGAAGTTTGTTCCAGTTTCATTGATATCACTATTAAAAACAGTAGTAGTAAATCCGCAGAAGCTTTTTTTCCTGTGATTTACATCCTGCACCCTCAATTCCTGCCCGTGAGTCTCACAGTACCTTTAATTCATAACACACTCTCACTGAAGAAATTTCCTGGTGTCTCTTAAATGCTTCATCCCCTCTCCCCATACACTTCAGTATCTCCAGCCTCTCTTATATCTCCAACCCACCTTTGCTCAGTCTGCCAACTGCATGCAAAGAGGCATCCCACTGTTGAATTTAATTATTACCAATCGATGGATTCAAAAGCTACTGAGGGAGAAGGGTCAGTGAACCATATAGGACCAAGTCTCCTAACCTGCCTGCTTTAGGAAACTAGGCTAAAAATCAGCCTCTCTCTTGAATCATCCTTTTTTCTTTTCTCCTAAAACAAAAATTACAGTTGCTGCTACTCAACAGCATTAGGAAGCATCTTCCTGACAGCAAAAAAAGCAGGAGTACTACAGAGCTGTTGCATAACGCTGGTTGTTAACTAATGTGAATGGAATGATCCGAAGACACCAAGATATCACTCAAGAGCAGCTCCATTCAGAAAACAAGCACCGAGCATGAGTCTTGGAGAGGCAGCAAAATAACCTTCAAAAATCCCAAGAATGAATATTATTAATGTGACACTCTCCCAGCATTAAAAAGTTGTTTCCAAAAAATTCCACTGTAGACATTAATACAGTTCTCATACAGTAATTACTGGTGCACAGTTTGGACAATATAATTTGTCACACATTCTTCCTTATATATACAGAATGCTTTGTTGACTGCTGGAGGACACTAGGAATTTGTCTGGAAGACTGCAGCAACACGCAGACTCAAAGGCATAAAATTGTTTGTGCATTTTATTTGTATATAAAACAGCTTTCAAAGTTGACGATGTGAAACCTACACAATATCAAATTTGATGGAAATTGTTCAGTTTTATTAACCTGAAAATGAAAAGGAAAACATGTTCTTCCAAAGCTCTATGTTCCTTGAAGGAGTTGACAGCAGAGTAAATACAAAAAAGCCATAAAGCAAGCAGTAAGCTAGATTAAATAAAAACAGGGAGTTACTTTGCTTCAGGGAAAAATTAGTCTTCCTGGGCATCCCTGAACCTGCTAACCTTGTCAGTCATACTTTGAAGTCAACTGAAATGTTCTGGGATTTCTGCAGACACATTCTCTGAGGAAAACCCTTAGGCTTTTCTGAATATTTCTTTTCCAACTGGGCTTTCGCAAAACAAAACAATTAATAAGAGATATCCGTAACGTGTCAATATTACTGTGGTCTTACATTGGGGAGTGGATTATGGCTCAAAACTGGAAAGACAAAAACAGGGCTTTTCAAGACTCACGCAGTGGGATCAAGAGGCTTTTAGCAGAACTAGGATTTTTAAGATGGGAGTAGCCTACCACAGAAGAGCTTCTCAGCCCTGTTCACTTCAGCCCCCCTAGTTCCACTTTCATTTTTCCCAAACTGAAACCAAACGTAATAGTTGCAATACAATGGCTACTTGCCCATTAACAAGTTTAACTAAAATGTTTCTTACAAAGTACCCCTGAACTGAGCCTTTGGTGTCCTCCCACTACTGCCCCTTAAACAAAATAAGGAAGATACATCTGAAGAAGACAGTCCTTTGAAAAATTTAAGTGTTTTTGGACTCCCTTACACAGGAACATTACCTGTGATAAGCCGAGAGGAAAATAACTTCCAGCAATAAAGAAAAGGGGACAAAATCTTTGAATCTACAGATCCTTAACTGGAATGACAAAATTTCTAAACCCTTACACACCATAATGGTATTTCACACTTGTACGACTGGTACGCCAAGTTCCCATTTGCTACAGCAGTGCCAAAAATTACAGGACTACCCCAGCCCTCCTTCCATATGGAAGGCAGCGCAACCCATCATTAAAACACGGTCACAAAAAAAACTCTGGAAAAAGCCAAAGTTCAGAGCCGAGTTCAGGGTAGAACAGGCAGAGATAAGGAAAGAGAACAGCGGGTGAAGAGGACAGGTGCCGGGAAGCCCCAGTGCCGGCCGGCAGCAGGCGACCCCCGCCTCAGGGAGCCCGCGCTGAGGGGGCAGCCCCGCGCGCCCCTCCCCAGCCCCGCCGCCATTTCGCGCCCCGCCACCCCCCGCCGGCCGCCATTTTGCACCCCCGAGCGCCATCGCCCCAGGGCAAACGCCCCCCCCCCGCCCGGCGCGTGACGTCACGGCGCCCACCTGACGCCCTGACAGAGGCCGGCCGTGACATCACCCCACCGTCAGGGCGCCGTGACAGCCCCGGCGGACGCTTCCCCGCGCCTCACCGGGACCCGCGGCTCCGGCCCCGCGCCTTACCCGGCTCAGCCGCGGCCGCTGCCATCCCGCCGCCGCCTCCTCCTCCTCTCGCTGACGAGCTGATGCAACAGCGTGCCCGGAAACGGTGCCCCGCCCCGCCCCGCCCGCTCTACGTTACTTCCGACCGCCTCCCCGCCGTCACCACAGCAACGGCAGCCGCCACCTCAAGCCGTGCCGTCGCCTCGCCTCGCCCGCCGCCATTTTAGCCCCTGAGGCGGCCCCTCAGCGCCCGCCGCCCCCCTCAGCGCCCACCGCAGCTTTTTCTTTTACAGCCTTTTTATTTCAGTGCTTTGAACAGAACGCTTCTTCGCATACCGCGTGCTCTCACCACAAACAAAATGCGATTACTTCGTAAACAAAAACGCAGTTCTGTCAAAAACAACATCAGGCGCTCTGTTCTCACAAAGAGCACCCGGGTCCATACAGCACACGAAGGAAGGGTCCTTCTTCACAGCCTCATGAAGGAAAGGCAAACTAAAGCTTCTTACTCCCAATTTGCCATCCAATGCTTGAGTTTCACATAGTACAACTCAAAAAAGCACCTTAGTCAATGTTGCAAACGGAGCCTGTGTCACGATTAGGCATCGACTGTTAAATCGCTTCTGACTCCCTGGAGGAAGGTGAGGGCATCACGTCCACACTGCCACTTCTATGAGCAGTTTTTGGCATCCTTAATTATAGGAAGTTTGTAGACATATATATATGTACAGGAGCATTTTTTAAGTTCATTGAAAATGTTAATCTGTAGCTACTATTTTACTTATAATGTTATTACTTGTTAAAGTGTTCATTACATTATCATAAGCCTTGATATCTAGATACCTTAACTCATCCAGTAACTTTATAATAGATTGTTTCTCTCCCAGTGTGTTTCTCCAGATGAGAAGCATCTGGTAAGATTGTTCTTCTGTGTCATTAGGCCAGTCATAAATAATTTTATCAATATCATTTTCTTTCAGGTGAGTTCTCATAAGACGCCTCCATTTTTTCACTGGTACTTCATTTATGAAAGCCCAAAAGCTATCTCTCAGTTCTGGGGAGAGAAAAAAAAACACATCCGTTTAGGTTCTAAAATAGATTTTTTTCCACAGATAATATACACATTTTCCAATTACTTTTTAGCAAATACATGTACAGACCAAACAGTAACAGCAAGGCTAGGTTTGGTACTTAAGAAGCAGAACGACAAATAGGTTCCCTATTTATCTTAAGAAGCTAAAGATACCACTCTACATATCTCAAAAGTAGTCTCTTCAGATGAAATACCATTCAGTAAAGGTGGTTTTTGGGGACTGTATGTTTCTGCTTACTGTTAATAAGGCTACTCAACAGTAGCCTTTAACCACCTCACTCAGCTAACAGTACAGGTTTGCCACAGCAAGACCAGCATTAGCAAAGCCCATCACTTGGCCATTTCAGCACGTCAACATACTAGTTACTAGTACACATACATGGCTTTGATGCAGTCTTTCATTTAGCAGAAATTTGACAGAAAGACTTCCTGTTCTGACCTACACCTCAGTCATTAAGGCAGTATCCCAGTGCTGCACCACAGACTTGTTTAAAACACGCAAACAAATTCTGTACCCCACTTATTCTTAAAAGCATAACTGCATTACGCTGCCAGAAAAGACATACTTTAAAGTAGATCAATCCATCATCACAGTGATTGAAACTTTTCTTAAATGCAGTACTAATCCTGTTTCAGTGTATTTTACAATTAACTGAAAGCCTTATATCTTTAAGCAATAGTCGCAGTCACTCTAAACTATTGCTTAAGTAAAGTCAACAAGAAAAAAAAAAATCAAAGTACTGACCGTTTATAGGATGCTTACCTTTTTGAGAGAGATCTTTAACAATTATTTGATATTTTTGTTTTTGTACCTGTAATACAAAGTTGGACCATTACTTCTAGCATGCCAGAACACTTAATTCACTTAGAAGTTATTCCTGAGCTATTTGATAGCTTGCTTTCACAATACACATGCCAATAACGGGGTGGGTCAGATTTCACAGTACAGCTGAAAATGAGCATGCTGAAAACAGCTGTGCTACTAGCTTGTAAGTGAAGCAACAAGACAATGTATTTGGTGCTATTGCTAAAGAATGGCTTCTGGGTCAATATTGAACGTGAAGATGAGAGAGGCACAGCAGATTAAATGATGGACTGAAGTCTACTTTCCCAAGATATCACTCTCCATGTGTTCTATGATATCTTTAAGACAAAGGTTCCTCTTTCTTATCATCCTGCCATCTATTACTCAAGGAATAGGTAAGAATTCACATTACACATATCAGAGAACATATGATGAGATTTCCCCCCACCCCCCCCCAACTCACCGAATGATTTGCTGGCATCCTACCACTCAATCCTTTAGATTGTGCATTCTGGTAAAAAGCAGGATTCTGCCCAGTTTTTGCAGATAATGAAGTGTCCAAAGTGATCTTCTTCCAACAATCTTGTATGGAACACCTCAAATTCTGCAGGATTGTGCCCCTCCCAGAAGGCACAACACTGTTTTCCTCTGGTGATTGGCATTTTACGTTCAAATTAACACTAGCTTGTTCTTGGTCCTCTGGACTCTTAACAGAGTTTTCACCATCTGGGTTGGCTGCATTATTTGCAATTTTCACTTCTGATAAAATTAGGCTTTCAGTACTACCCTCAGATGCCTGTAAAGAAAAAGAAAATTATTTGGGAGATATTTTATAGGTAGGTCTTCAAAAACAGTTTAGGTGAAGGAAACGGAATACTTGAAATCACCAGATATCAAAGAAATAATAGAGCTGCTGATTTGTCAAAGTGAAAAACATATAGAAGCCACAACTTTCAAATGGTTTTGAAGCCTAAACCTTCATCTTGCTGGCTGTTCTGCTCCCACCAGGCTACGTGGTAAGGCTCACAGGCTACCTCCACAACAAACGAAAATTTTTTCCTCAGGTTTTCACTGTCATTCATTAGTGCTTGCAGTATCTCTGGGTCTGGAAATACATACTCCTCCTAAGGCAGGAAGGAATTAAGTTGCCATCAGCCGAGCTGACCTAGCAGCCTGCTAACAGTGACCTCAAGCCTGTTCTTGTATGAAGGCTGATGCTCTCAGAGCTTTTGCTGAGCTGATAGGGCATTATCAGTTCCATGTAAGAGTATGAGCTTGGGTTTGTTTGTTGTTGTTTTTGCTGAATTATTTTTCCTCAACTTCACACAATCAACTCTGTTCAAAGTAAGTACTGGAGCACACTACATAGCTTTAGAGAGGGAAGCATCATTTCCAGTATTATCAATACATTAAATAAGCCTATGCCATGAAGTTCACCTCAGGCTGATGGTGACCCACGAAGAACAGTACAAGTATGAAGCAGATGAGGATATATCTAGCATATCAGCTTATGCTGAAAGTGGAAAGTTTTAGGCAGCTTTTTTATTGTTATTTATTTTTACAAGTAGAAAGTGAGGGCAAGTATTGACTGTTTCTCCCATATGACTTCAGTTTAAGTTGCATTTCCTGCATAAGCCCATGTGATTTCTGTTTGCACAAGGTCAATGACCCATATGTGACATCAGCATGTCACCCGCATGTGTAGGCAGGGATGTGACACTACCCCACTCAGCACACATAGTTATACACCATTCTCCTTGAATTCACTTTGAGGGTGCAAACAGGTTAAACAAGCTGCTTCTATTTGTACAGGACAGTTCTTAATTAGGTAACCTAGTGACTGAAGGTTTAGAGCATGGCTAATGAAACTGATCAATTTTGGAAGGAAATAATGTAGAAGCAACATATTTACAATATATATATTTTTTATAGCAGTGTAAGTTCACTGGTACTTCTTTGGAAGGACAGCATGCTGGTGCCAAAATAACTGGTCTCAGTAACATATCAGAATGCAACTCTCCAAATAACCTTTGTTAGAGTAGCACAAGTACACAGGTATTACAACTTAAGTTCATGATAGTATTTCGTGATAGTATTATTTCAGAGCTAAATGTCACCATGCACCATTCATGATTATATTATTATTCTACTACAGTTTATTCAAAATGTTATGTCTGCCTATTCCTATGCTACACCACTTTGACCAGGTTTTCTGTCATGTTCCTTCATCAGCTTCTATGAATATATGAAACACTGCGAATCTGGCCAGGGTGTGGGAAGAGAGACAACCCAACAAAACCCAATGGACGATTCAGATATTTGAGCCACTTATGGACCTTAAAAAAAGAGAAAAGTTTAAGGTAATGTTTTTAACTGATCTTTCAGCACCATTCCTTCAGTTTTCAACTATGACAGTTAAAACACATTCAATTGCTTGAACTATTTTACTGGTAAATTAGATGAGCTCATGCACAGAGTACTACTTGCTTTGGGTGAGGGACAAGGAAAGTAGCAGGGGGAAGGATGTGCTGCATGTGCTATGAGAACACTTTGGATCCTTAAAGATTTCTCATCTTCAAAATCTATTTTAGAGCTTGATGCTATGCATGGTTAACTACACTAGTCAGAAGATCAAGCTCATTTCTGCCTTGCTGAGCAGTTAGGAGTATAACTTCTAAATAGAAAAGCTAAACACAAGAATACTTAACTAGTCTAGCTTCCTCTTGCTAAATACAAGACTAGCAATAGTAGAATAGTTCAGTTGGAATGGACCTACAAAGATGATGGAAGTCCAACTGCCTGACCACTTCAGGGGTGACCCAAGAAGCTGGAGCATATTAAGAGTGTTGTTGACCATGTGTAACTGTAAGATTCTAAAACAGTCTTTGACCACAAGAGGCCAGGGTAAAACTAGCTTTAACAGTGGAACATGTGTCAGCAGCTAGCCTTGGCATGGTAAACACTTTTCAGGATATACTTCTGAACCAGCATTCTCTGAGCCCTGATTGCCTTGACTTATGGGACTGTCTGTGATCAAGACATTAGGCTACAAGGTCCTGGTCTGTAGCTTGAGATGTCAGTTTAAAGGCAGGACACTTAGTCACTTTGTCCGCTGGATCAAGAGAAGTAATCTTATGGATTGGTGTTGTAGCTTTCCTTGCATTTTGTATGAAACATCACACAGGAAATTGATAGCTGTCATTCCCTGGGGATTATAAGCCTGAAGCAGCAGAGAACTAGTTGAATCAAGGCACCACTTGGCAACAGTTTGAAATGAAAGCTGGTGCTTCATCTCAGTTTTTCCACTTTCAAAACATCCTGGCCACAGGCTCTGTAATGTTTTCAATGCAAGTACTAGGGAGGCCAACTCCACTGGATGCATACCAGTAAAGAGTGCATGAGGCCCTATATGAATCAGGGCTTGTTACATTTCAGGAACACACCCTACCAGACATCTACAGCAAGACAAGAATTAAAAGCTGTGTAACAGGGAAAATTAATAGTGCTTTAGTTGCACAAAGCTTTGAGATAAAATGGTGTACCTATTATATACTTACCAGGCCTTTTTCTACTTTGTCAGGTGAAGTGGCTGAAAAATAAGAGTAACATTAGGAGACTTACTAGGAATTGCTGCGAATTAAATTTCATACAAGACTTACATAGAGTAGAACTTCTTTACACAAATCAAAAGGTCCACTACAAGCCATTTAGTTCCTTGAAGTGTCCAAAGTTACTACCCCTAGCTTCCACCTACAGTGGAAGCTACACCTACACTGTGCCTTCACACAGGCAAACTGTAAAATATAGACATCAAGATGCAGTTTGGATTTTAAGCCCCTCTTTCAAAAGAAAGAAATCCCAATTCCCGCACCCCCCCCCCCCCCCCCCCCCCCCCCGCCTATGCTTCTTAGCATTGTCATGGGCTGTTGCGATACAAAATGAGGCAGAAAGTTTGACTGCAATACATGCAGTAAGTCATGATCTGAATTTCAAAGGTAAACTTTGTTCAAAATTGCTTCCAATATCATCTAACTAAGATAGTTGCAAAAATAGTTTAATATGCAGTAATGTAAAAAAAGTATTTCTCAGCAGAAGATATTCATCCTCACTAAAAAAACAACTATGTGCATTCATATAGGGCTAACCAACCTAACATTCACATTAAGAGGCTGGAATGATGCAAGGGCAGTGCTGTATTGAAAAAAATTCTACAGCCAAACACAATGAGTGAAAAATCAATGATCTAATTAGTTGATACTTCTTGTCCCATGCCTGATCTCATGCACAGGGTTTTCCTCGCTATTTGCCAATACAATGCAAGGAGATGGGGGGGAGGGGAGGACTTCCTTTTAAGGACCCTATGCTAGTCTTTGAGGCCAGGGCATCCGTTCAGTTAAAGTTTATTCATTTTATTTACTGAACAAAACTGGTCTCCATTTCACTCAAGTTACTTAATTGAATCACACGCTAAACAAGTGGGAGCTTATCTATTAAAGAGATCCCCTATAGAGTAACACTGAAAGAATAGCCTTAGTGCATGCTCTGCCTCGTTCTGGAAAGTTCATGGGTAGTAATCAAGCAGAATTACCTTTATCACATCTCAGCTTTTTAATTATAAACACCACCACCACCAAAACAACAACCACCGAAATAATTGCAGTAATCCAAAGAGATGTGTTTCCTGCAAAGAAAAAGGAATAAAATCAGTGCCTGAAATACTGAAGCAGTCCCCACATATGACATTCTGAAGTACAATTCTTCCCTGCCACCTGATAGAACAGCCTAAACTCCACACTAGTATAAGGACCCAGCTAGCCTGTCCTAGAAAAGGCACTAGGACTATCAACTGACCTGAATCCAAGGACTGGCTTGCAGTACACATTGTTATCCCAGTAGCAGTGGGGAATTCTGTACAGAGCTGCAAAGCAAGCTCTACAAGGCTTTCAAAAGAAATATTTAAGTGGAAAACATATGCGAAGGATGGCAGATTGATGTGCTATAGTGTTGATAGGGCTCATTCCTTCCTTTTCTAGTCAGCAGAAGAGGAAAGTCACTACACACAGCTTCTCAGACATGCTAAACATTAATGAAATGTTTGTACTGGTCCTAACTTTTAACAGTGAGGATGTTGCAACTTTGAAAACCCTGGCAATACGTATAGCTTTTCACCAAGGTAGGTGCTCTTTTGCTTGAAGTGAAGTTTAAGATGGTTTGTCTTTCCCAACCCCTTCAAGAACTTGTCTCTATCAAGTAATTCCCAGACCAACATACAGAAACTCCTAAGTATGCTACAGAGGAAGTTCAAACCACTGTTTTTGCAGACCGTTTCTGTGTTATTAGCCAGAATTCATACACCCAACAGACCAAGCCAAGTGGTATTTATGTTCCAGACCTTGATCAGGTAACCCACATCCTAGGTCCATCGTAGCATTGCAATTCTGCACAATTTCCTTCCCTTCTGGACACCTGAAGTGGATGGCAAAACAGTTGTATCAACATTTCTAGAGTTATGTACTAAACCTGTTTGTGTTCACGCAGAGCTTAGAGACACAAACAGAACATGCATAAACAGATTTGTTAGAACTGCACCTTTTAAATAACCCAATACCTTGTAAGATTAAGTAAAAGCAAAAGGCTAACATACATAAGCTGTTTAAGTGGAGCAAAAAAAAACACACAACCAAACACCAACAACACATGTAGCGGATGCATTATTCATGCATAGTGAGTTTTCTTCAACAAGTGGCTCTACCTCCTGAAGTTTTGCAGTGGCTGCTACAATGCTTATTCAGCTGTGAATGTGGGGAAATACTAATCTGAAGACACAAAACATGTAAGCACACAGACATAAGCAACAAGCACAGTGGAACCAAAAATCTGTATCATCTGGGTCTCAGCCTCATGTATTTTGACATCTAGAATTTAGATGAATGAATAATGCTATTTGTCTTCGAGGGAATTATTCAGTCTAAGTGATGTGGTAGGTATTAACACACATTGGGCCACAGCTCTGAAGTTCACTAGAAAGAAAAGAATTGCTTATGTTCATTATTGAACTTACGTTTTACTGCATCTTTGACATATTTCACAGCCCTCAGCAGGGCAGAAGTATCCTTGTTTGCATTGGCATTCAGTGTCACGCGTGAGAGTACAGGCTCTCAAAGTTATTTGGTCTAAAAGTTAAAAAATGAGTATAAAAGTTGTAGCTCTATACAACTGTGCTTAAGTTATACCCTGGCCATAAAGGCAACATTTTTCCCCAACTTTGTTATTCTCAACAACCAGAAGTGCAAAAAAAAAAAGAGCACCAGGCTTTCTGCATTAAATTAAGGGCACAAGGGTTAAGGTTTCACTGAAACTGTGGTACCGTCTTTGCACTGTCTGCACAGCAAGCATTCTTCCAAGCCATTTGCATGAGCAGTATAATCTTCCCCTTCAGTGCAAGAGATACATCTTCCTTTTGAGTGTGGAGTACTGCAGTGCTGAGCAACATAAGTACCTGTGGAAGAGGAGAATCGGCAGAAGCAGCACTCAAGGGATTGTGTAACATACAAATTACCACAGCAGGATGTTACAATATAAAACCATTTTGGTCAAAGTCCAACCCTTCCTTGCAAGCAGCACATCACACGGGAGCTTGTGTGACACAGCATGGCCAGGAGGCACACCTGAGCTTACTGCTCAGACAAGGGGCAGTGGCAAAGAAGGCAGCCAGGCAGGCCTGCACTGGGACACACCATGGAGCACACAGGATTCACTGCAGCAGCTCAGTGTCACTTGTTCAGCCAGCACCACCTCGCTGGAAGGGGTGTATGACAGGCATGGAGAGAATTGCTTGTACAAAAAAAAAAGTGTAACAAGAAGATCTCTTCTCCTTCATCTGAAGGCTCTTCAAATACACCAGATAGCCTTGTGATACTACCCAAGGGTAGTGCACTTCTTGGCGCAAAACTGAGTTAACTGCACACATTGAGCAAGGCAGGGAGAGCACAGCAAAGCAAAGTTCCACATACAGAAATCAGAATTCCCCTGGGCTCACTGACTATTGTTAAGAAAACAAACACAAAAAGCAACCCGACTTTGAACACTTCATCCCCAACAGCGGGCAGAGACTTTCTGAACTGCTGCCAAGATATCGCTCCCAGTCATTACGTGTTACGCAAAAAGCTCTCGCTTAAAATGGAGTCCAGCACCAAGAAGCCATCACAGCATCAGCTGGGCTTACAATTCCACCAGCTGGAATGTAACAACAATAATGAATCACCTCAGATGGGGAATATGGAGACTGTCCAAAGTCTTACCTGCTGGGCACAAGACACAGCAGAGACCTTTGTGCAAGTATTCCCCCTCTCCACAGTCCTCTGCTCTGTTTCCAGACATTATCAACAGTGTAACCTACAGCAAAGACAGACAGGTGTTTAAGTGATTCAACCTGCCAGGACAGGATAGCAATCTTGGGGAGATGTTCCTGTAAAGACTTGAAAACATATTCAGGAGTTCATGGGAAGCCACAAAGGAAACCCAAACTAATTTCTGTTAAGTGTGCTGTTCACAGCAGTAATTACAATCACAAAGGATGGGTTAGAGCAGCACCACACGGTTCCAGAGCAGCAGCTGAAACGTTTTAGGAAACTATTGCCCAAGTCCCCCACCTCCATTTTAACTTTCTTCTTTTCACTAACTCACTACAAGCAAACTCCAGAGACCGAGGTTTCTGCCTGGTGCAAGGGATTTGTTCCACTCACCCTCGGCCTATCTTTAACTTAGAAGGGTCGAAGTCTGCCTTAAAGGAAGAAAATAAAAAGGATACGCCCAAGGAGTTTTCACACGGCATTTCTCACTGGCTCTAACCTTCCTCAGAAGGCAAGTGAATGAGTCATCGACAACAAGAAGCAGCCACCTTACCCTAACTACAGGACCACCAGGAAAAAAACAAACTTTTTTTTTTTTAAAAAAAATGAAAAAGGAAAAGAATCCTGTGCGACTACAGTAGCACGAAGCGCCGAGGAGGGGCGGCCCCGGGCCGTGGTGGCACCCGGGCACAACGCGTTTGGGCCCGGGGACGGCAGCAGGAGGGAAGCGGCTCCGCTTCTTCCCCGTAAGCGTCGGATTTAAAGGTCGCCCTCCCGCAGCTCCGCTCTTCCTACTTTCTCCTCGCGGGACACCCAAAGCCTGCCCCGTAACGGTGGGGTTCACAAAACCACCCTCTTGGCAAGCGGGACGGCGGAGCTCTTCGGGCTGGCTGGCTCCCCCAAACCTTCCCCCGACGGAGAGCAGAGCCGCGACCCGGTGCGCACCCCGGCCCCGTTCGCCTCCCCAGGCTTAGGAGCGCTTTGCGAACTCCCCCGTACCCTCAGCAAGCACGAAGTAAAAGCGAGGTCCCAGATGAACTGCTGGAAGCGAACGCGGAAAACCGCACGGGGCAGGACGCCCGGCTCCCCAAGAAGGAAGATTTCCACCCCCCAATACACCCCAAAAGGAGAGAGCTGAGGGCCAGGTCCCTCACTCACCAGCAGTCCCATCACCCTGCCTCCCATCGCGGCGCCCAGCGCTTCCTCGCCGCGCTCCCGCTGCTCACCCGGAGGAGGAGGTGGTGCCACCGCCCCTTTATCCGCCCCGGGGCGAGCCGCCCCCGCTCCGCCCCGCCGCCTGCCCGCCGGGAAGCGGCTCCGGTGCTCCGCTTTTCCACCCGTGTGCCGAAGCGCTGATTTGCAACGGCAAGAGGGCAGCCAGGTAGCACGGAAGGGACTGGCCCCAATGCGAGCAAAGTGAGGAAAAGAGGGTAGAGCGGTAGTACGTATCCTGGTGGCGTGCTTCATACCGACTGGGAGCAAGAGGAAACTTTAGGAAACGGCTCAGCTCCTGGCTTTCCACCCAAAGCTCACGTCTGGCTGCTAAAGGGCTACTTGCTGACCACAAAAAGGAGGGCAGAAGGAGAATTTTTCAAAAAAGCGCACAAACTGGCTGCATAACCAGGTTTTCTTACTCCCCCAGAGTTCTCATTTTTTTCAACAGCAGGTATTGCTCCGAGAGAGATAGCAACAGCCATGATTTTCTTCAAGAATAGTTTTCATCCTCCTCATGCACATAACTGGCATGTAGGAACATTCACCTCCTGATGCTGAAATTGGATTAATAGCACAAGGATGCATGGAATTTTCCTTTTGGGATTATTTTTAATCCCTTGCGGCAGTGGCAGTAAATGTTGGATACTTCTGTTCTTCTGATGCATAATTAGTTTATATAGGTTAATAGTTTCTTTCATTGAACTGCTCCTCTCTTGGTAATGTTTGTTTTATGTGACTGCAGTAATAAGTCCTAGTAAAATCCCTGTGGGTGCAGTTTTGTAAAATGGAAAGGATCCAAAGAATTTTAAACATTCACCTAGTAATGGCTTCCTGTTCAGCACTACTTTTTTTTTTTTTAGTAACTATGTTCTCAAACCCAGAATATATGACATACCTGACATGTAAATACCCCCACAGAAGAGGAGAGGATCCTTGCAGTAACTTGAATACATGGTCCCAAAGGGGGGCATGTCTGACAAGGAAGGCTGTGCTGACAGGCCAGAGATGTGCTGACTTGCTGAAGCATTTAAAGTGAGATTTAGGCAGGAAATTAGTAGACATGTTTGCACAACTTTAGGAGCAAACATTTTTAAGGCCCATACGGGACTTTGTGTAGCCAAACAAGTCTTAGGAACGACTGGGCATTCTTCCCTAGGTAAAGGCCAGGGGACCCACTCCTACCAAGTTTTAAAGTGCATATAGTGCGCGTCAGACTTCCTCAGAAAAAGGAATGGACAGGATGCTGTGCTTCAAAAAGGCATCCGATCTGGACTGAAAATGTTGACATTCTTCAAGGATGAAGAATCCTTTGTTTCTCTTGAGACTTTTTGCTAATAATGAAATCACTCTCACTTCTTACAGCTTGTGATTTGTTTCTTACAAGAACGTCATCTTCTGGGCGCTGGCTTGTATCCTGTCCATGACAGAGAGCTGTGGTTTTCTCTCCACACAGCTATCCCCTATTATCAAGCCACCCCCTTCACGTAAAGGTTTTCTAACTCTTAAGGCAAGTCTGTACATTTATGTGTGACAAGTGAAAGTCATGCACCGTCACAGGCAACCACTTCTACTTTTAGGAAGTCACTATAATTAAAAGACACGGACAGCTCGAGCCAGATGCTTAACCATGTACCAACATGCTATTGCTATTCCAAATTACTGCGTATATCTGAGATTCTTGCAGGCCTATTCCTGTAGTGGTTTTTTTTCCTCTAAAAAGCATGACCTAAGAGTGGTTTGCTTGTAAAATGCTGTAAAACACAAAACCATGGTCAAACACAAATAATCTCTCAGACAAACTGCCATTGAAAGTTGTGTGTAGTTTTATTTCAACATATCAAGCACAAACAGATTTCCCCTACTTGGGGAATATGACGAGGAATGTAGTTAAAAATTTGGAAACATTTACATTGAAAGATAGCCCAGACTGGCACCACCACTAAGTATTTTAAGGCTGTATATATAGCAGTACTTACCACTTGGAACTAGAACGGCTTAGTATTGTCTGCAGTCTACAGGAAATATTGCAAATCTTTAAAAAATGGTGTAAGGAAGACTATTAACAGATTTGAACAATGCAGTGGCACAATCCTTCCTCCCTTCTGACCTTTGACAATAAAAGTGCCTACGACCAAACACATGTACACCCATATTGCTCCTGTCCTTCTCACCTATTCTGGGGCAGTGATTCCTTTCTACAATACTTGTGTGTGGTATTATAAAACAGCCATATAGCAAATAATAACAATAACAGTAAGTGACCGGGTTCTACGAATAGGTTTGTCTGATGTGACACTTCATGGGCCCAGTCCAGGACGCCAATCAGCTCTGTAAAGGTATAAGGAGCTTTCACTGAACACTTCCTGTTTCCTGAAAAGGAATGGTGCTAAGAAGTCACACATATTTACAGTTCATGTGAAACGGAAAACAAAACATCCTGAGGTCCCGTTCTGTGTGTGTGTGCTGACAAAACAAATTATGACCTAATATCCTGGGGGGTGGATTTTTTGGACCAAGTGTGCTACCTCACTTAATTAAATGCAGCCAGACAGGCACTGTGAACATCAGTTCTTTACAGCTCCCCAACTACACTCCCTCTCTCACAGAGCTATAAACCACGCCGGTGTGGCTTTTCCAAAATGCTGGCATGTTTACCATTTTGGGGGTACCAATACTGTTGGGTAATTATTAATTGCATCAGAAAAGGACAAGACATAGAAAACAAATTGCACAATTAAAGCTACATTTGGCTTCAGCATTAAGGCCCATACAGGTTAAGAGGTCCTTGAAAATGTACATGTAAAAGGCAAAAATGACATAATCTGCAGGAACAAAGTTCCTAGGTCCCTTTTCCACCTGTCTTTCAACTTTCTTCCGCCTCTGCCGCGTTGGTTCTAAAGTGCTTTGGTGCCTCGCTGGGCTCCTTGCGCAAGTGGCCCCCCCTCCTGCAGCCAGTAATTGTTATTGCTGCCAAACGTAGTGGTTTTATTTGAAGACATAATTAATGAATAGTTGACACGTAAGAAAGATGCAAAGGAGAAACCAGCAGCGAGAGTCCAGGAGGAAGCTTTCAGAAGAGACCTTCCTGTGGAAGGATTTTTTGTTCAATGCGCTGAGGTTTCTGGAAAAGAAAGCGATATGTTTATTTGTGTGTTTGAGGGAGTGGCCAACACCCAGAGCCCCAGAGTTTCCACACAAACAGGGATCCCATGACTTCTGAGGCACCATAATGGGTATGGCACTGTGCCCCACAGACTCTCCTCCCCTCTTTTTAACAGAAAAATGAGTACTTCTGGGTGCTGCTGGAACAAGCAAAGCACAATAGCTGGCATGAGAAGATGTAAGGGCACAAAAACCTCTTTCCCCAGCACCCATTCACAAATGTATGTCCTAACCTTCCCAAATGCAAGAACCAGCCCTGGACATCTCAAAGAGCAACAGAGAAGAGCTAAAATCATGTCACCAATTCCTCCAGCTTCCAGAAACGGTGGGCCTAGTATGTGATCCTGCTCCACCGATGCCTCTGTAGGGCCGGATAATATGCCTCACGCCTTAAGGAATCAGCGGGGCTCCCTGGATTGGATGTAGCAGCTAATACCTCCCCTGCCCTCCCCAAAGGAGTCTACAGTGCAGAGCACCTTAACAGCAGTTGGTTAAGCATCTGTGTTCACCATTTCCCTCAGCTGGCAACTAGCAATTTACACAAGAAGAGGGAATGTAGTGCTTTTCACCCCGTGGAGCTCAGTATTCAGACCATGTGCCTAAGTCTCTGCAGCAAACTGAGCAAATTCAGAACATACCCAATGGCTGATAAGAAGGGAGATCCATGCCTTCTTGCATAGCAGTTTTCTTTATAGCCAGCACTCTGCCCAACCCCTCCCAGCTCCTGCAGCTGTTTTGCAGTTGGGAGGGCCAGGAAATATGTAACACGCTGAGGTGATACTTTTTGCCCCCATAAAGAGAGTCTTAAGCGGAAGAGATTACTGTTTCAAGTAAGGGTTGGTTTTGCCTTTCTGATGCATAACCTATTAAGGTTACCTATTGAAGCAGTTGTTCACTGCACCCCTGCAGCTGATAAGGACGCTCCAAAGGCCACAGCGGAAGACTTAAATGCCACAGGTTATTTTTAGTCCATTAAGATAATTGCTTTGATGAGGGAAAATGGTTACCTGTGTATGTCCTGTTGGGCTCTCTGTAGGGATAAGACAGCTGAATGAATTTCCTTCAGGTGATTCATTTCTTTCCCACACTGAGTGCACAGACTTCCAAACCCTGCGGCAAAATATTAACGGACATTATGTTTTACATCACCATCTCTGGTGGCGGTGATGAAACATAAACCAGGTTCACCCAGCAAGTAGCTGACTGTGATCAAATTGTCACAGCATGGGGGGACACTTTCAGGAGGAAACATGGGGAAAAGGAGACAGGTGGCAGAATCTTCCACCTTGAGGACAGAGGTCAATGGACGGGATCCTGTGACATTAGTCTGGGGCCCCTTCTCAGCTGTCACGAAACTCTTTTTACAGCAGTTAAGGGGAGGGGGATGGAGTGCTCACATCTGCTTCCATCTCTGAAATATTCAAGGTTACCTGCATCCAAGGCTGAGAAAAGGGAATGAGAAATTAAACCTGTTTCCCATCTACTGGAATTTCATTGTATTTTCCCAACCTATTTTTTCCAGGAGTTGGGAAGCCCTTGTCAGTAAGACAGCATAAAGTAGAAAGAGGAGTGCATAAGGAAAGTACAAAAGCAGAACATTCTCTTTATTTGCCCATGGGCAATGGGCTTGCACCAGGCTGGGAAATGTCCAAGGAATGCTCAAGGAATAAGGTACCGAAGGAGGACAAGAATAGAAAGTCCGGCCCAATGATATCTAAATACTTGCCATCATCATCTGACAGCTCCTGTACGGATTCTGGTGTTGAACAGCTGCTCTCTGTATTCTGGCTGTGGTTGGATGGCTGATCACTGGTTTTGCGGCGTCTGCAGTCTTTGGCAGATCTCTGAATAAAACAGGGATTAAAAGAGATTCAGTCACTATCAAACTGAAGACTCTTCTGTTTGAACAGTATCATGTAAGGTGCTGAGGAATATCTGTGAGGTTGCGAAGTTTGATTGCTTTTTCAGCAGCTCCTAGTAGTTGGACTCCTGGCAGCTAGTTACGGATATCAAAAGCTCGTTAAGTGTATTATACACATGCCCCATACAAAGGCATTTCCTCAAATTATAACATCCTTAAGAAACCCATACAAATTATTTTTGTCTTAGCTACAACTGACACATACTAGTGATGAATTTTATAGTTCTTTCACTGAGTCATATACCCACCAAACAGATACATAAGAGAATGGGTGAGAAGAAAAACAGAACCAATTTTCCTGTAAAAGATTTTTCAGAAGGTGACTGAAGGATTTAAACACTGGAGAACTTTTATACCTGATTTCTTCAAGTAGATTGGAAAGTTTTTCCCTACCTCTGGAATGGGTAAACCAAACCCACTGTTTCCTAACAGTTCTCATATGAGGGCCTGAAAAGCAGTTATGAACCTCAGCTTTCCCACTGTTTCAGAGGTGTTCAGATTTGGGGTACTATCAAATAGAAGTCTATGTTCCTAATAAGACACAAGTTCTTTAGTGTAATATGGATTATATCTTGCTAGTTCAGATGTTCTACATTTACAAAGCATTTTCTGAGTAACATGAATTACTCCACAGATGAATGCAATGGTATCATTCCCACTTAATACAAAGGATGGGCACAAGTTTCTTGTCCTAAGAGGAAGCAAGTGATAAAGGCAGATGGCACGGACTGAAATTTAAATTGCAGGACAGTGGCTGTGCACTCCAATACCTTGGTCACATCCTCACTATGGAAAATTTCCTGTTTTGGAAACTCTGAACAGTGAAGCTCAGCTCAGTCACATGCAAAACCCAGTATAAGAGTCAGTGTCAGTAACACTGTGTGGGAAAAAAACACCAGAAAGGATAGGACACATCAACCAGGAATTACAAATAGTTAATGATGGTACGCTACTGCTGGCCTAGAGTCGTAAGCTATATCTACCCAAAACAAACCTTTCAGCCTGTGCTGTGCTTACATGGAAATGCTGCAGAAAAGGGCTATCTAAACAATTATAAAAAATATTGTATTTCCCAAAACAGGCCTTTTACCTTGTGCCGTGTAATCTGATTGTTTATGCATGTTGTTGTGTGGTTTGACATCCTTGTAGATAAGTGTCTTTCCATGGTCTGCAGTATCCCATTCTTCTCAAATTGGGCAATGTCATTCAAAGGATCCCAAGGTCTTAAACTTTTGAGACCAAAGGAAAGAACATCAGAAAAGCAAGAATACCACTAGGTGTGTTAAGAGCAATGCACCAATTCCACATGCATCAGGGCAGACATTCATCCCTGACAGTAACAAGACTTTCCGCAGATGCCGTGTGTGGAGTAACAGACACTTCCCTGCATACACAGTTCCTAGCAATGAATGAGGGGCTCCAGTCACCAGAGGCTTCACCCTTCATGTCACGAGAGGAGAGCACAGTTGCCAACTCTGCTTGCGCAGTGCAGAAAATCTCTGCTAAACGATTCCACACTTGATCGCAGCAATGTGGATTTATACCAATGGCACAGCAGATTTTCCATTGCCATGCCCTCAATTCCAGCTATGCCCAATTTGTATCAGGAATACGCGCTCCAAGAGAGCTCAGAAAGCAAACCCAGGGCACAGTCTGGGGAATGGTAGGACCAGAATTACAGGTCTGTAACCTCACTTGCAGCCCTGGGAACTCAAGCAGAGAGGTCTGCTCATAACCCACAACCCCGCCACTCACTCCTCGTATTTGTAGTGCCATTCGTTAGTCGTGGCATCATGCCGGAAGAGCAGCGGTTTCCATTCTGTGCCATTCTCTCTCCGCTCTCGGGCGGCATTCCTCTGCTCCTCCTCCAGCACAAATTTTTCCTGCGTTGCCTTGTGTTGATCACCTTTGTTTATTGCACTAGTAACATGCTGCCAAAGCCTACAAATAAACAAGGAAAGAAGTTAATCTGCCTTAAAAACAGCAATTTATTTTGCCAGCTGGAAACTTAGAGCAGACACTTTTCTGGTCTATTGATACTCCAGAGGACCAGTATCAGGATTACTCAACCTCAGTTTTGGCTTGCAAATTAAATGAACATCATGAGAATGGCAACAATGAATGCTGTATGTAACGATCAGGGGAACTTCCCCTTAGATAACATCACCTACAATATTCATTAAAACCTTCAGTGCTGTCTGTGTGAGTTATAAAGTAGTTATGCTCAGTTCATTGAGGTTAGTGGCATCTTTAGAGGTGATTGATATATAATGAAGAATCTGTTATCTTACTGTCCCTTTCAATCATTTAGGTTTAGAAGTCTTTGCCTTAATGTCTATCCCTGAATCAAAGGCTTTATATTTAAAATTTAGAAGCACTGGAAGATGAATGCATGTGCAAGGCTTGCAGCTGCACATGCAATGTTGTACTCCAATATAGGAACGGCAACCAGTCTGTAGGAAGTCAATTCAATCCACAAGAAATGGACATGTGGTTGTGCACACAAACTGAAAGCACTGAAGGCTTTCATTCGCACTTCATTTCAGCTGCCAGAAGATTTGTGATCTGTCATATGATGTCTCAATGAGCTTCTGGATTAAGGAGAGGATCTGCCTTTTATAAGAGAAAAAACATTACTTTCTTTTCACGATAACAAAGATGTGATAGCCCTCTCTACAGTTCCTCTAATCAGGGCATTCTAATCTTCATTTCAGATTGGATATACTTCTGAAATTAGCAGTGAGTCCTCCCAAAACATTACTGGATGGTTTAGTGATTAGAATAGGGACTGGAGATCCAGGCTGTTCCAGTATTCCCAGCTCTCCAAAACACCAGTCCTGCCTTTAAAAAAATGATTGCATTACTGCATTTCATTTGGAGCTTGCTGTGAGGCTTTTAATGTAAAAGGGGTACTGATGATTTCATTGTATTTCTATCACTGTATGCTAAAGCAAGACTCTAAAACAAGCAGCCGCTTAGATGATTAACTGGAGGCAGAAGAACACTTTCCTGTCCTTTTTGGCATATTACTCCTATGTTCTTGTGTATGAATCTTTTCTCCCAGAAATAAAGGAAAGAAACTCACTTCAAACTCAAAGTGACGGTGGGGGAGGGAGAAGCGAAAATAACAGTTTGAGGAAATAACACGGTGGCATAAAGTCAGTTCTAAGGAATGTGGTGTGTAAAGAGCGAATCCTCAAACTGAAGAACTTCAGAGGGACACAAACAAAATCACTTGACAAGGGCAAATTACTCCATCAAGACTTGCATGTGTCAGACAATGAGACCCACCATGGTGAGCTGCATAATGGTAAAGCTTCAGAGACTCTCCAGTGTATGTGAAAATAGGTGATTTTCATCACTGCAGGAAAGACTGTGCAATTCAGGCAGAACATAGCCTCAATTAGATGGTAATTTATTCACAGAAATGCCAGCAAAATAAGGAGCTCAGTGGAATGTCTGTTAGGGATCTTCAAAATTTTCCCTTCTGCCTCCTTTCCCTGGATTATTAATTTCACTGTTAATTTCTGCTGTAGCAAGGGAGTCAGCTCTGGCTGTACCCTGGTAAACAGAGAAATGGAGATTCTTTGTCTCCAATACTAAGGTTTCTCTTCTCTTTTAAAAGAATCTTCTTCAGAAGTTTAATAGAAAAACATGCTCCGGTCTCTTCTGCAACAATGGCAATTGCACCAGTGTAAGTTACAAACACAGACTTTATTGCCACTGCTGTCCAGATGAAGCTAAATGCTCATGGGGGTTTATTTTCATTCATTTCCCTTCTCTACCACAAAAAGGGGAATCTTCTTAGTGTGATGTGATGCAACACAGAAATCAGATGTCCACAGGCAGGTGGCCAATCTACTGCAGAAGAAGGCAGCAAACTGCATGTGCTGCCTTGGGATATTAACTGTTTTTGGCTAACCGTGTTGGTGAGATGCAGAAGTAGATGGTTTGAAAGAAGTGCCACATGATGTTGTTGCTCAAGGTGTTCTTGCTCAAGAACTAGCTCTGGAATGCTCTGCAACCCCCTGCGTCAGGTAGTCATTCCTTCCATTTCCTAAGTGAAGTGCCAAGACTGTACTCTCAGGTAATGTAGATTACCCTAAAAATTCTGGTGCAGACTTTATTTGAGATCTCAGCTGAGATTATGAGGCACAGTTAAACATCTCTTTAATTGCGTTCTCATAAAATTCTGTTATGTGGTTCAAAGCACTGCTCTGCTCATGCCAGGACTTTCCACATGATTCCTCCAACTAGTTTAAGAGCCTGTGGTTGAAACAACCTTTCTTAACAAGATATCTGACCTCACATTGACATCTTGCCCTTCCACAGAATGTTCCAGCAGTTTTAAGAGACCCTATTCATGTTCTCTGGACTCCAGGGAGAGTTGTTATTTTAGCAGATATTTATTATTTTTATTTATATAATAATTTATTTATATATATATATATATCAGATATTTATTATTTTAGCCTCCATCATTTCTTGGCCCAGCTTCCTGGTTATTTCAGAGCTATACTTCACAGAAATATTCCAAAGTTAATAGAGTGGAACAGAACAGGTAAATGGATGGTAATACACGCAGGCAAGGCCTTTCCAGAATCGTGCTGAGCCTTCACAGTCCTTGCTCAGTTCCAGTGGAGGAAGAAGGAGTGAGACATTTCCAGAGCTCCTTACCTTTCTGACTCAAAGTCCGTCTGCTCCTCAAATAACACAATATGGCGCTTCAGTCTCTGCCTTCGTACTTCACTAGTTGGGTTCCAGAACACTTCTACATTTCCATTTTTCAACTCATTTATATGTACTTCCCCATCCTGAGAAGAAAAACACAGTGAAATGGTTAAGGACAATCAGAAACACAAGGCAGAAAATAATCCTGACAAACGGAAGCTGAATCCGGATGATGGTCAGGATAGGGCTTGGTTAGAGGGCTTTTTTCCTCCTCTCGTCCATTAAATCTCACTTGTCATTTCCTGAAAGTTTCTAAAGTGATTGAGGAGAGACATTCCCTAAAACACTGGCTGAATTAATCAGAGAAGGACTACAAAGATATCAGGTTCCTTTTGTCAGGCTAGTGCCCAGACAAGGGTACCTATAAAAGCCCTAATACATTCTCCTTTCCCCAATACTCCTTCCAGGTACCACCCAGGATACGTAAACAAGACCCCTAGCTCCTTTTCCAGTCTTTCTTCTCTTCCTCACTTCTGAAATCTCATGCTGAGCCTACTGAAATACCATCCTTTCTAGGAAGGAAAGCTAAAGCTGAGCTCTCTTTCACATTATTTTTTCAGCTTAGTCAGCTTATTCTATTATTGCTGCTGAATTTCATTTAGCACTTCACAAAAATGCCAAAAGTCTTTCATCCTTATTCCTTGCCAATACACTTGGCAACCAACTATTAAACAGCACTTCTCTGATCTGAGGCTGGCCAGACAATCGTGCTGTGTCCCTGCTTTACTAAGCCTCTTTCCAGCCTTGCTCACAGACACAGCAATGCCATGGAGCCAGACTGAGTAGGTTGCAGAGCATATAGTGAACAGCACGACAGTGACTGCAAGTGGAAAGAATCAGACGACTACAGCTGCTGAACAGTGTGTGCATTGGTGCCATTCAGCTGCCTGGACATGGTAGGAGTGTCGTGCAAATCTTAGTTAGGTCACAGCTATTTGCTTAGCCCATCACCACCTCATTTCCTTGCATCCCAGCTGCTGCATTTCTTCCCCTGCCACGGTCCCTGATGCATGTCTGTTTTTCAAAATCCCACTGTCCATGTCTTCAGCTGTGAAACTCATTCAATTCCAAGGGTCTCTTGACCCTCCTTGAACTCTACCTCAGGGAGAGGGATCATATCATTCTGTGATTCTGTGATTTCCTCTGCCATTTCCTGAGGTGCCAATTCCAGGACAGATCTCAGGTCCCCAAAAGCCCCCCAGCTATGGATGGGAGGAGGCAGGCATTATCAAACTTCGCTATGTGCATCTCTAACAGACACATACAAGCCCTCAGCTGCAGCTTTGACTTTATTCAGGTGGGTTTCAGGTTCTCGGGCAAAGAATTAGCTTTTAAGCTGTGGGGGTCTCTGTCAGGAAACCAGACAGTGCTGGAAAAAAGCCTTCAGAGCTCAGGAAAGCAGGCCAATACTCTCAGCGGGGAGGGAGGAGAACAAACAATGTCCCTACTGCTGCACAGCAGCTACTCTTATTCACAGCATGCAACTCCAAACAGTGGCTTATGGAGCCACCCATTCAAAGCCATTTAACTTCTTTCATACATCATTCTAATTTTGTGCACCACAAACAACCAGCACAAAGACCAAGGGAGGAATAAATTATTTTCATGCTGATAAAACCCAAACATAGAAGGCTGGAAGCTGAGCAGCATGCAGCCCTGTGGCTCAGCACCCCAGGGGAGCTGCTCGATTACACGCTCTTGCGGATGGCGTTCTCAGGACCCACCACAGACAATGCGCTCCACAATCCAGCACAACTCACAGTTGCCAGAGCTCATCTGACAGGAAAGGTAGCTCAGAATGGAAAAGCTACCCAAGCACAGGAAGCAAATGTCCTTGTGCACATCCAGAATGGGCAAAACTCCCTGATTTCAAAGTGGTCATTAGCTTTTTATGTAAAAAGAGAGATTGCCTGGGGGAAGGTGTCCAGCTGTGATTCTCTAAGACCGCTCGACCAAAGGCTACACTGTGGTTAGGACCTCTGTAAAAAAGGCTTTATCCAGGCACGTTTCACCTGACCTGCTTTCAATACTTACTTCAGGGTGAGACAAATCTCATCTCAGAAGCAACAATTTCTAAGGACTGAAAAGGGACCACAGGTCAACTGTAATGAAAATACGGACATATAAATGTAGCTGAGATAAATACATAAGAATCCAGTTCAAAGCAAGGTTTCACCACTTTTGCCTCAGCTACCAGGAGTTCCCAACTAAAGCTCTAGTCTGCATCCTTCACCGTGCAACTTTATTCCTGCTGGACTCCGGCTTAAAGATGCCTTTGAGTGATGCACTTACAGAGGTTAAGCATGCAAAGGTGCTGGTTGGTCTGTGTTTTGAGCTGTCCATACAGACAGAACCTCACAGGATCTGTGTCTTTGTCCTTCACCTTATCAGCAGAGGAATAAGAGTCTTCTACCATAAAGATTTGCTGTGAAAATAACAAACTTAAAACCCCATGCCCTTCCCTGGCACTGTTGTTGCTAGAGAAGACCTGAACGCAAGGCAGAAAGAAGCCTCATGATTTTCACAATCACTCTAAGGCTAACAATCTGCCTTCTCTTGTTGACTGCCATCGGGGCCTGTCCTAAGCCTGGAACCCTAAATACAGAGCCACTGGTTTCAATGGAAATGCTCCTCACTGGTTCCAGCTTTGGCTCAGGCTCTGGAAGTGCAAGTGTTACCCGCACTGCAGGTGGATGGGACTGTGGAAGCATACGTGACCTTGAGAGGTGTGCCCTGGAAAGCTCTAACATGCCCGCGCACTCGGGGATGATGCAAGGAGGCAGGATGCGCTGGCCCTCCACCACCTCTGCTCCAAGGCAGGGAGCCTGCCAAGGGCTGCCAATCCTCCCACACACCCCGCTGCCCCTACACTTAAACTGTCAGCAACTTCTATTATCGTAAGTTACCCAGTGTCCATCGAGACTTGCTAACACTTCTTCTCCTGATTTAATCTTCCCAGAGATTTGATTAATGCTTGTGCTGCCTCCGAAGAAGGGCTGTCAGGGGAGAAAAGAAATAGAAAATATGATCAGCCTAGTGAGAACTGGAAGGGAGCCAAAGACAGTGGTGCAGCAGGGTGGAAGGAAAAGTGCAACCTGGGGAAAAGAAGAATGAATTCTAACATGGATTTTGACTATCTAGCATTGCACACTTCTCCTTTTGTCCTTTTGTTTGCAAAACTGAAAGCACTGTAGGAGCTGCAGAAGAGAAGTAAGCCTTCTGGTACTTTAATATTCAGCAGTGCAAGGCCCCACTTTCATTGCAGATTAGTTTATTGTTAACTAGTTATCAGGATAAATGAACACAGGCGAGTTTTTCCCATCATCCACAATTGCATTACAGTTTGCACCATTTTACTTGCAGCCTTGTCCAAAGAAAGGCAGCAGCAGTAATGTAGTTGGTGACTTTTCCTGCTTATGGGACAGCAACAGCAGTGTGGCACTGCTTATGGCTGCATCTGTGTAAAGTCTCCAGTGTGAAGAAGCTATTGTCAGCAGCGAACAAAAAAAGAAAAAAGGGTATTTCCAGAGTCAAGGAAAAGATTCTCAGAACAATGGAAAATTCCCCTCACCTTCTGCCTGCCAAACACAGGAAACAGCGATCGTGTGACTAGTTCTTCCAATTCCTACCACACAATATTTCTTCAGACATTTTAGCTGCTGCTTTCAATAATGTTGTGAAAATGAATTATTATTTTTTTAATAACAAAATACAATCAAATCTATGGCAAACACCACGGAAAAAGAAATTACAAGCATTTCAAGAACCAATGTACATAATCCAGTAGAGTATGGGTATATATCCAAGTTAATACCAAAACTATGGGGTTTACGTTCAACTGCTCACAATTCTACTGAAAATGGTGGATAATAAATACTCGAAGCAGAGCATGTAATTAAGATACGGGGACCTCTCTGCATTATGTCTGCACTAAGCATCTTATTTTCAATCCAGAAAATAATGGTTTGCATTTTAAGTGCTGAAGTTGCTTGTAGATTTGAGATGACACTGACTAAATACTCCATCAGCCTCAGTACTGTATGGGAACTATGGGAAGTACAGGCTGTAAAGACAAGGACATGGGGAAACAGTTTACTTTGTAAAGGCAAATAAAGACAGAAAAAATTTATTGCTTTCAGAAAAACGTGATCTGCAAAAGACTCCCCTACGTCCCATAATTTCTCACATTTATGTCAGCTAATGCTGCAACTATAAAATCCTCCATGCTCTCAGTTTGCCATGTTTCATTTTATGCACAGGCAAGAATTTTTTGGAACAGAAGAGGAACGGATGCTCCTTAAAAAGCAAGTTAGCTGTCCAGGAAAAGATACAGGTCATAATTTTCTCTCCCAAGTTTTAACATGGCTGAAGGAATGTCTAAAGACATCTCTGTTTTATCTGCACACCTTAAGTTTGCATTACCAAGGTTTTCTATGGGAGAAAACTGCTATGTGAACAAGTCAGTACAAGGCAATGACAGTGCAGGTCTTGAGCATGATAGCCACTCCAAATCAGATGGCCGAAAATGGGCTGTTAACCTACCATCGAGGCAAGGTCCTGTAGCCTTAAGAAACACAAGGTTCAGTTCATTTTAACACCTGCTAGGTATGGGTATGTATGTGACAGTTAACTTGAGAGCAACCTTGAAGATTCACATCACGACTTGTCTTGAAGTACTCTGCACACCTCATTGTACTTTGCAAGCAAAAATAATGTTACCTTCTGAAACAGAAGCCACATTGTCATTGCCAGAATTTCAGAAGAGAGTCTGGCCAACAGCCAGCTGGCAGTGAACAAGCTGTGTGTAACTCAGGCTTAGGAGTTGGGTTCCGTCAAATTGCACCAGGCAAGACTGACTGTGGGATGACGCCTCCTCTGGAGTTAGGCCACCCCAGGGTGGGGGTACAGAAATAATGTGGTGTATATGCCCATGTCTTGTCTGGTGTACAGGGGCAAGCCTGCGATCCACTCAAAAGGGAAGCATGATGTCTCTTACCTTTAGCTTGAATTCCAGTTCTGCCCTGTGGTTTGTTTTCTCACAGTCAATGGTAACTTTCCCTCCAAGCTCCATTGTCATGGTACCATATAAAATTCCTGAAAGGGGAAAAAAACAAGAGAACTAAGAGAGGCCCTAGTTGAAGTGCTTTTTTCTGAACTCAAATTAGTCCCACTGATATGCTGTGAAATCTGGTACTTGGCTTAACATTTTGAGAAGATGGAAACCAAAGTTTCCAGGACATGTGTGTTTACTCTAAGCATGAAGAATCGTCCTGAGTCTGTATTGCTCATATACTACACCAGCTGAGCAACAGCTTGACTCATGGGTACTGATAGAACATATGAAGCAAGCTGAAATTGAGACAGCACAAATTGAAAAGGGTTGTGCACAGTAATTTCATTTATGCTAGTGCTTGAACAGACCTAGCTGCCTCTCACAGGGTGGATGGGGCAGAGAGGAGCTGTAATAGGATTCAGCAGAATCTGGGGGACTAGCAGTTGTGTAGGGAGCTCCTTTTTACACATGCTTACCGTTTTCTGGAAAGGTCATTTGCAGAAAAAAACGACTCAACAACAGAAAGATTTACACACAGGAAAAGTTCACAGAGAGTATGATTTACAGAAGTTACTGGTTCAGGTAGCTAGACCTCCCATAAAGATTAACTTATCGGTCAATGTGCCAAAATGAAAAATATGCAAAAAGCAAAATGGGATCAAACTGTTGCAGGAGTGATTTTATTACTTTGGTTCCAATGCCACCAAGGCTTAGCTTTCTAAGGAGAAATGCAGTTACTGCAGTGAATCAACTGGCAGCCATCCCAGGGGCTTCAGTGCATACCCAGATCAACAGAGCTGTGCCAGTATTGTACCCGCACACAACAGCAAGCACCAGCCTCATGGAAGCAGCTGGTACACTGAGGAATATCACAGTTTCATTAACAAAGAAATCAGAAGTCAAGTCAGGAATTTTTCATCCTTTATTCTTAAAAAGTCAGAAAACATATTAAACAATTTTTGTCATTAGAAGAACTTTACATCCTCAGAAGCTCATGAACTCTTACTTTTTCCATCTTCATTCTACCTGCAGTGCATATATGGAGTATTTTTAGTTTCTATGTAGTGCTAGAACTAACTTAGCATGGGCCTAATTCTGTCCTCAGCTCTGTACAAACAAAGCAAAAATACTTCAGTTAGTATTACTGCTCGTCTACTGACTCCTATGACTCACATACAGAACAGATGCTTCCTGGAAATGCCAGTCCCTGCAGTTTGAGGTGTTCGAGTGGAAAGAAGAGCCAGTGCAAAGTTAAGTCAGTAAGATTAAATTATTACTACATTATTCTTTCTGCTTGCTTCCTATGCGAACAGTCACATCTTACCTTTACAGTGGGCATATGGCATAGTAATGACATAATCTTCCCCCCTGTTTAGAAACATAAGCTTTGCCTTCCCATCCAACAATGCAGAAAGTGAGTTACCTGAAATTTAAAGGAACAAATACATGTATATTAAAATGCTCATTATGCATGGTCACTCATCTTATCCTACTTTAGAAAAACATTTACGTTTAAATGTAGGACACTAATGAAAGAAGAGATATGAAACAGCAATAATTCAGGACCTGGCAAATCATTACCACTGAAGGCAAGCAGTTCTAATAAACTCTGCTGCATGACTTTCATTTGCTCTGGCATTCGGCCCCTGTTGCAGAAAGGGCAGTAGATTAAGTAAGCCATTAGTGGGATGCACTAATGAAAGCAGTTCCAATGCTTTAGAGCTTTTCCAGGTGTTTCTGTTCTCACAATTTCTCTAATTGTGTAGGATCCCAAATAACAAATTAATTTGCCAGAAAGACAGAAATGACAAGTGTTTCAACAGATACAGCTACAAGAAGACAGTACTTAAGAGGTGTCTGACTAAACAGAAAAAGAATTTTAAACAGCAACACTGTTTCAGAGCCTGTCGTTCTGCTGTCCTTCTGGAGGACATCAAGGTTAAAAGATCTGAAGCCACTTTGAAGCTCTAGGTTTCAACTCTTACAAATCTGTGAGCTAAATAAATCAAGCAGTTACATTTATATGGAGACTGTTGCAGAAGTCATCTGGATAATCAGATAGCTATAAAATGCCTCATCTGTGAGCATATGGAAAATATCTTGACAACTAATTGTCCACACATCCTCATAAACCTTCACCTTCTGAAAACCAGGTTTTTAAAGGGCTCAAGATTTCTGATTATTATTAATTTTAAGCAAACATTAGTGTGATCTCCCACTGAAATGGTGAAAATGGGGAAAACCCAGGAGAGCCCAAACAAGGGATTAAGGCATCCCGGTGGTAGATGCTCTAAGCATTTTTTGTTCTTAACTCTGAGCACACTGAGGAGTGACTGAAAAACAAAAACGATTTCACAATGGAAGGTGCCTAGACTTAATGTCTTACCATAAAACTTGGACCTAGCAAGAATGCTTCCAGTAATGCAAAATCCATCCTTCCTATTGCTGACGTGAAAAGCTGACACTGGTGGATGATGAGAGACCTAGAGAAAAAACAAACAAACAAAAAAAACATACAGAGACATTTACAGCAGTCTTTACAAGTTAAGCAGCATGAAGGATGAAACAGCATCCTTACGAGGTTGTGCACAGGCCATCTGGAAGGTGCAAAACAGAGGCCACAAAACTGAACAGAGTCCTCTAAGCCCCATTCATACCATTAATCTCAATGTTAAAGAAGGCAATGTTATATATTAGAGACAGAGTTCCTGTAAAACCCTTCTATAACAGGCCACATTTTCTTTTCCTTGTGCATTTGTGCATCTGTGCACTTAAGATCATTTTATGGTTACATGTACACATGCCGGATCTTTAACACAATAAATGACCCTGTTGAACTTTTGGGCAGCATCTGAATAACCTCCATAAAATGGATGTAGTTGCTGAAATAAAGTAAAACAAAAGAAAATTTTTTTAAAATACATTCTTTGCTTAAATGTGGAAAAAAAAACAATGTATGGGAAACAAGGAGACCCTGTACCAAAGTCCATGCGGTCCTCAGATTCCTTTATTAACTGTAAATCTCAAACTAAATTTTGTCAGGCTGGTTTGCTTGTGAGCTCTGCCTGTCATTTATCCCCAAAGATATGGAAATAGACCTTCAATTTACTTTGATTAAGATCATTATGGAATGTTTAGAAATAAAGGAAGGCAGGATTTGATTATCTATTTTATGCCCCTTTTGACAGAGGCAACACAAACCACAACATTCTCTTAAAAAACAAACAAACAAACAAACAAAAAAACCAACAAAAAAAACCAGGAAAGCAGGTTTCTGTGGCAAAGGTCTTCACTGAAGAGATTAATGTTATATATGGGACACCTGCCAAAGCTCAAGGTAATTTTGGTAAATCTAAAGAGAAAAAAGATCAGCAGCTAGTTTTTTCCATGTCCCACTCTGATGTTTAAACAAAACTTCAAGTTACTCTCACAGGGTGACATAAGGAGCATGTTCCTATGCAGGGAGGTGTAAACGGGCTGCTGCTTGCAGCACTTGAACATCCAAATAATGTGACTTACCTGTTCTGCTATGTAAAAAGTGTGACTGTTTGTCTGAGGGTGAAACCAACAGCAGCGAAATGTCTCTCCAAGAATAGGGTTGTATGGCTTTTTTATTCCCTGAAAAAAAGAAAGCAACCAAAACCTGCTACAAATCTGCAAGTCAACTTGACAGACACAGCCACAAAACAATGTAGTAATTTTCTTCCTTATGTTAGATCAAGTCAACTACAAGAATCAAAGCCCAAGAACTGGTTACGTATATCCTCCTGCTCTAATCTCTTCACCCAAACCATGGATTCATCTGCAATTCAGCCAGCTTCATCTCTGATACTGCCCAATCAAAGCTGTACAAGATGGTCATACTTTATTATTTCTGTTACTATATGCAGCAGGTACACACTTCTGTGGAAACATGACACTAAGATACTGAAAAGCTAAAGAAGAGACCTGCTTTCAGTGAGGTAAAACCTCTGCATCCAAGGACTTAATAATTATTGATAACAACTTTTGTCTTCTAAATGTCCAGTGCAAAAGCTCTTAGGTTAACCAACACTATTTGGCACCCGATATTCACTCCCAAACCAAATACAACTTCGGTTTTGAAAATAATTGTCACAATATTCTGAACAACAGAAGAGGTAAACTGTTAAAGGAAAGGCAGTAAAGAAATACACAACCACAGCAGAAGTTTCCAATGTCCATTAGAACCCCAACCACAAGCATTCTCTCACCTTTGGCTTCTTGTAGAAGCCGGACAGATACCACCTCAAAACCTGCTTAATTCGACTGTATGGATCATCTTCAAGAACAGCCCTGCAGAACAGAACATAAAATGTTTTCTCACATGCTCTTTATACTGTTTACACATCATATTCATTTTATACCAGTACAATGATCTTAATTTTAACAGTACTTCCCCAGTACTAAAGGGATGTAATTTCTGTACTGCTGCCAGTGAAAAAGCTGTCTGCCAGCAGTGACTGTTTTTTAGTAATGTACATTGTAAAACACACACATAAATGCTTAAAAAGTGACCTAATTCCTGCAAAAAGCCTAATAAAGTCTCTGGAGTGCATAAGGTTTGATTGGATATACCTCCAAGTATGTTAATGTGGGACTGACACTAGTTACTGCTAATAGTACAGTGTAAGTAGTAAAAATAACATTAATCCCACCAAAATCAAAAACAATTCTATTTTTCTTTCCTTTTCTTTGTTTTCACCTTCCTTAAAAGATGCTTAAAGCTGCCGTGCTGCATGGCCTTTTTCAGTCCTTTGAGATTTCATAGAATAATTTAGGTTGGAAGGGGCTTCTCAGGGCTGTCTCATCCAACCTTCCTCCGCTCAAAGATGATGTGGGAAGTAAACATAGAGTTCCTGGCATTTCCAACCATTTAGTCAGATTTGAAAATCCACTTGCTTAAGTTCTTGCAAAATCCATTTAAAAGGAGCAACCACATCACAAAGAGGCTTATTAAAGAAGAACTTCAAATCCCTTAAAGCTTTTTTCACATCTCAGCACTGAGGAGAACCATTTCTTTAACTTCAGATTTCAAACATACCACAAACTAAACTTGAAAATACCACGACTCTAAAATTATCCAGAGGCAGCAGAATAAACTTGAGTAACTAGTGCTGATATTTGAATAATGCACACACTGGTTTTAAAATACACCAAACATATCTCATTGAGAAAGATGGTCCTATTTGCAAGCAGAACATTTTCTATTTTCTACTGTTGTGCTCCCTGCAGGTCTCTCCGCTCAACTGTGTTAAAAGGTGTTTTTAAATAATCATCCAAAATAATTATGCTGCTTTTGGGACAGAAGAGCTTGCTGATTCCACTGTTTGTTCTCTGTCCTATACTCCTTTGTACATAACTACACCAGAAGGTGGCACAACTCTGTTCTGAGCTGCTCAAAGGAATGAGCCAAATCCCCATCAGTTCCAGCCTGTGCTGGAAAGGACATGTGTGTGCAAAGGCAGCTTTGTCTGGAGCTTAATTGTTTTCCCTGCTTCCTTGCCCTTCAGGGGCAGCAGTTCATCTGAAAAGGTCCCTGCAGCTGGAGCCTGGATTGATTTACATTGAATCCCAGTGACCTGAGTGTTATTTGGGAGCCTTTTGAGCACACCTCAGCCAGCACCAGGGTCATGCTTTAACACTTTTTCACACTAGTAAGAGACGTGCCCATGTTAGGCATGCTCTGTATGCTGCTTACTGGGAGAGCAGGTCGGCATGATAGTAGTAATCAGAGAGCTTGTTCAGGAATGAGCGTGGTTCCAGGATGAAGGTGGGCAGCACCACCCGTGACAGGTCCATGCCGGGTCGCAGCTGCTTCAGCAGGATCCACATCAGGCTCTTGTTCTCCTCAGAGACGGTTTCTGTTTGAGACGATTCACCTGTCTACAACCGGAAATACAAGAAGCATACAAGAAACTCCTCTCAGGCCCATCCTCAGCAAGTGAGAGACTGTAAGATTTACTAGTACACACATAGAAAATATTAGGAGATAAATGAGTAATCAACAAAGAACTGAAGCAGTCCTTCAAGTTCAAAACAGGACAAACTGATAGTTAAGGCACTGCAAAGGGCCCACTGCCAGATTGTGTGCACAGACTACAGCTCCCCCAGTGCTGTGTAGCGCCCTTTGCAGCAGAAGCACAGTAACAGTAAAAAAAAAAAAAAAAAATATCCAGGCAATACATTGTGGTTTCATCTGTAACTGTGTAGCTCCTCCATGTTCAATGGAAATACATGAGGTATAATATGGTGGAATGGGCCCTTCCAATCCACTGGAGAAAGAAAATGAAATTTTGAAACATGAATGTTGTTTTAATGTAGATGTTGGTTTTCTAGACTTTTGTCTAACACCCATTGTAGGCATCAGAATTTAACAATGAAAGAGAATACTTATAATTAGGCTTCCTATTGGTTTTAGGCAAGAGATTTTTATCAGAAGAAGGGCACAGTTCCATTCAGCTCCATTTCTGGAATGCATTCTGGTTCAGGAGAGGACACGTAGCATACCCCAACAGGCTTTGCAGATGGTATATATCACTAAACACTCATTTTCACCACCTGAGCATCCTCAGCACCACCTTTTTGGGTCCTAATCAGCCCTTTTACTCATCATGCACAACTTGTGAGTAGGCCTGTAGGCTTGTAGGCTGGGGAGAATTTCAGACTGAGGAACACCACAGCTCTTTTCATTTCATTGCTTTTCCCTGTACCATTCTTGTGACAGTCTGATGCAATACACAGCTCGAATCTCCAAGAAGTGGAAATCATTTTAAGAATGTAATACCACAGCGTCCTCTAGGGGTTACAATATGTTTCAAGTGTGCATGTACTGGCAATATAAATTAATGCCATGTTGAAATTGCTGTAAAAGGTGTTACTCAGAATGAGTAACTGCACAAGGGATGGATGAAGAGGGATGAAAAAGGACAGGCAGGGGTGTGAGAGTAATTTCAGGTCGTTTCTGTTTGCATTCCCATCAAATACCTCACCCTCAATACTCCTTTTTTAAGCTAGGTATAACTAAAATATATTTAAAATAAGTTTCGTCACTTTTGTTACCAGTTTACCTACTGAGGAGGTGTCTTTTTTACATTCTAGGCTCAGTTTTGCAGTATCAAAGTCCTTCTGACACCTGCCTCTGCCTCCATGTTCCTACTGCAAACAGGGCAAGGCATCCACACAGATGCACAAGCACATGCCTTTTTAATGCATACAGATGCACATACGTATGCGCACACATTTCAAATGTGCTTTCAAAGCAAATTTAACAGTGATGGTTTGCATCTGTGATCTGCAAATCTGAACTGTATACAGAGGGACAGAGGCAATTTCAGTTTAAGAAGCCAGTTAATGTTATTAACTGGCATGTGTTTACCTTGATCCATCTGAGCCCGCAGCTTATAGCAAACTACATCACTGTCTACAATTTACTTTTCTTTATGTTACTGTTACCATTGGAATAAGAATTAACAGCCAATCTCATCTGTATGTCTCAGGGGACAACAGTCCCACCTTGTAGCAAACAACAGAAATCTAGTAAAACCCCTAATGGTCAAGGCTGCACGGGAACTCCTTTTGAAAGCTCACTGGAGTTACTCCGCCTGAACAAACACCCTAGCTTTATTTTACATTATCCAGTATCACTCTCTTCTGTGGAAATGTAGTCCTTCCTTTTTGATTTGTACTGCACTGTTTTTATTTTTATGGAAAACTGCAGAGTCTTCTTTCATTCACACAGACACCACTGCTGCCTTTTAGGTTTGATTGAACACCAAAGTATCCATCTGCTCTACTACTCTTTCTAGGACAAGTTTTCAAGTGGCAAAAGGTCATTTCAGAATAAAGAGCTGAGAGAAATTAGGCTTGCCTTTGTTTTGGTGTTGCCAAATGTTGTTTGGTTCCTCCACTGTATTCAAAGTTCCCTGTTTGAACCCAGTCACCATTTGCTATGTGTCTGGGTGGGATTTGAGGGCAGAGATGTACAAAAGGATTTTTTTTTCATTTTTTTGGATGCCTGTAGACAACAGTTCTGTTTCTAAGCACAATTTTTACAGCAGGGCCTTGCACCTCACCCTGACATCTGAAATCCCAGCAAACGCATGCAGTTAAGAAACATCTTTCCAGCAAAGTGATTTTCTTTGAAGCATCAACAAGACTTCAGCTTCCTCTTTGAAAGCAATAAGCAAGGGAGTGTTCTGAGCCCTCCCGGTGCAGGAGTACAGCGCTTCTCTGCTGCTTACCCGGACTGACTCTCACCCAACAGTGGGTGCCCCCAGTTGCTCTGCAGCTGCCTTATTCAGAGGTGTCACAGTGACATCCAGCTAACAAAGGCTCTTACACGGAACAGAAATGCATCCTTCTGCTGTTAAGTGACATGAGAAATAGCTTTTCTACAAGAAATGGCCCTTAAGGAATCAAGTGGCTCAAATGCTCCATTAGGACACACAGAAAGGATGTTCCATGCATAATGAAAAAAGGAAAGGATCATATTTTGTATCATGCAAGGACTGAGCATCTTAATTGACCAGGACACATGCCCAGAATAATAATTCCCCCTCCTGCTGGCTCCACAAAGCCCTGTGCCAATGCTATGCGGCTCTTTACTGCAATAACTGGTTAAAGCAATCGCTGATGCTGGACACATGCCAAAGCAAAGTAGCAGAGCTGCTGTTCATAATGCATAATTATTAGAACACATGATAATTCAACATAATTTAGCAGAAAGCTGTACATTGCTCTGTCTGTCTGTAAAACACTGGAACCCACAAAGCTGATTCTTAGCTGCCATGCATCTAAAAGGCTGGATGACAAATACTATGAACAGAGACATTTCAACAGGAACAGGCAGTGATTAAAATGTTTTTATGTGTTTTTGCTTTTTTCCCATTACCTCCCCAAATTCCTCATAGATCTGTTCAACATAAGTCGTCCCTTTCCTTCCTGGAGAAACCTCTCCATGGATTTCTGACTGATCGCTTTCGCTTTCATTTGTCTTCCGGCTGTTCTCATGCGTTTCATTCTCCGACTCTTCCACGTTGTCTCTCTCAGACTTGTCCGAAAAAGCATCATTTTCCAAGTGGTGGTGGTTCTCCAGGGCTGATTCATTCAAACTGAAACACACAGTTCATTGCTCACTTCAATTTGATTTACAGATGTAGATTACTTCAGGCCTTTTGGATAAGGTAAAAGCACCCCCAAGGACTCAAAATAGGGTTTGCAGCCCAGGAGAGCCCAAGACATTGATTTCCTGAATAGCAGGTTTTCATCACAGAAACAGCGAGATATTTTCAACCAAAATTCTCTCCTCCAAATGTCACTTTGCAAAATCTGCCATCAAGCTCTACTTACTCACCCTTACACAGAATTTCCACTGGCTCCAGATGGGAGCCCACACACCAAAGGGATACAGAGCACCCACTAAGAACTGTACACTGCTATTATAGAAGTGTGATCAGGAGAGATTTTTCCCTTTACAGAAACAAATCAGAGGAATGTAGAATATGGGAAAAATATGAAGTTACGCAATACTTTCCCTTTTCAGTATTACTGCTACTTTATTTCAACAGATGGCGGTCTTAAGTCAGCCCTACATTAGAAAAGGAAAATTTAAATATCAATAGAAGCAAGGATTTTCACAAAAATACACACACAAACTAACGTGGGGAATGTACTGTCCCCAAATAATGTAAGAACTCAGTTCAAAGCATGCACTGAATGACAACACATAACAAGAACACCCAGACTATAGCAGCATAAAAAAGCATAGGAGTAGTAGTAAATTGCATATTCAGCAATCCAGACTTTACAGAATCAGGGGAAAGCCAAAAATTTTTTCTCAAGTAGCTGGTAGCACCTTCATTTGAAAAAGCAAATGGAGGTTGTACAACAAGTAACAAATATGATTAGATGGGGCAGAGGTCAGCCCTGAGAAGTATTCACTAAATGTCTGTTTCTTCAAGGGGAATTTACCATGGGATTCAGCTTTCCCTATTCATACGTCTTTGCACACGTCACCTCTTTCATAGCTTAGTCCAGCTCTCAGTTGCTGCTCACATCTTCCTCTGAAAAATTCTTACCCAAGTCCTCATGCTAAGTTGCTCCTGGCTGGAAAAATAAGAAAAGATTTCCAGCATTTACAAGGAGTTTAGAGAATCTAACTGGGCCCCAGATCTGGAAGAGTTTTGTTGGTTTAGTCCACCTCCCTCTCAAAGCAAGTTTGCTCTTCTCAGTGCATGAGAGTGCTTTGTCAAGCTTTAAATTTCTCTGTGTCAGAGCTTTTCTCAGGTCATTCTGGGCATATTCCAGTTTTGGCTATAGATTAATGCTGGAAGTTACCATCCCTCGTTCCCTGCTCCCTGGTTTTTGTTTCTTAGTTTTAAGACGAATAGGCATTAGTAGTTAGAGCCAGACTTTAAAAAAATCAAACCAGAAAGGAGTAAGAACAGAGAACTGGCATCAGCTTTTCAAAAGATCTCAACTTCCAAATATGCACTTAAATAAGCTCCTGATTTTTACCACGCAAAGCAAGCCACATTGTGGTAATCACAGCTCAGTTTCCAGAGAAGCCCAGCAGGCTGAGCTCTTTTGAAACTGTCATGTACAGCTTTTTGTGCCTTTACAAAATCTTTCTTTTAACTCCACTTGCGTATGTATGTATGTATGCATATATGTCTGTGTGTGTGTATGTGTATATATATAAACTACAGGGTTTTCAGTTTTCAGTTTCACTGTAAAATAAACCTACAGTCATAAATTGGAGTCAATGACACATACACTCCAGTCCTAATAACTTGCTATTAGACATTACATATCTCCATTGTTCTAGTGACAGGATCTCATTTCTTTGTTTTAAATAGCGACCACCAAGTGTAAAGACTGATAACCAAATACACTGGATATTGTATTTGCATATGCTATTGCATAGCATATGCATGAGTTTAAGGCAATAAAGGAGAAAAAAGGTGAGAAGAGAGCTGTCAAGAGCAATTATCCTATGACTCCTCAGCACAGATACTTCCTGGATGGTAGGGCATGTATTACTTGCTGACTGTTCAAAGATCTAATTTATTTCTTCATTTTTCAATGATCAGTTAAATATGTGAGTGTTTGTACGTGGTTGCTATGCTTTCTCACCTAGTGAAGGGTTTTCTCTATGGGTTATACACATTTCAAAGAAAAGCTCATTCTAAGACTTACAGTTCACAGCTGAGAAATAGCATGTTTCTATTTCACATTTGTAAGAAGAACAGGAGTTTTAAAGTTTCACCTCCCTCACACTTGCAAGATATTTGAAGTTTCATAGGTGCAATTGACTGTCTTAGTCATTTTTACTCTAAGTTTACTCCAAAGGGGAACTAACTGATAGGAAATCCCACTCGACTGTGCACGATTACCCACCAGCCACAAACAAAGCAAGACTTAACACATCCAGAGCAGAGGAGCTGATCTGGGGAATCAAAAAGAAAACAGATGCTCCTTATTCTGAGTTACAAATTTGAGACGTTGAAGATGTTGAAGGAGCCTGTCTCTTCCATTCCTCCAAACAGAATCATCAGTAAATATGTAGAATATGCTAAAAAGAAAAAACAATCCATGAGCTTGAACTAAAACCAATGTAAAGACTTCCCAGAGTCTTCCAATGGGATTTGGACCAGGCTTGAAAAGCTAGGAAGGGAATGACTAAACGTCAACAGCAGATTTCCATTTACTCATGAACATGAGTAAGTTGCAACTTTTCATGGCTAACTTACTGTTTCAGCATATCGGATCTGTCTTGTACCAGTGCTTTACTCTCTAGGGAGTTCCTGGAAATGTCAGTGACCATGACTTCTTTGGGTTTGATACTGCTCTTCTACAAAGGGCAAAGAAAACCAAAAAACTTTGGCTCTTGTCAAACCAGGAAGCAAGCCAGATTCCTGGGGTTGCTGGACATGGAAGCAACAAGAAATAAAGCTTCATATCAGGAGTGCCTAGTGCCCTAAAGCCCTCTTGTCTAAAAATCACAGATTTGCAGAGTACTTTAGCTTTTGATTCAGAAGCACACTTGCACAGTTCTCTCCCTCTCAATTTTTATATGCTACTAAAGACATAGATTTCAAAATCACTGTATAATCTTGACTTCTCTCCCAGCAGGAAGGGAGCAAAGCAGCCAGCAGACAAATGCAACTTTGGCTCAAGGGAAGATTTGCCTTTGCCAACTCCCTTGGGTTTTGTTCTCCCTGTAATATCCATCATCTCCCTTTCTTTTTCTTTTTCTTTTCTTGACAGAGTAGCTTGGCTAATTTGAAGATAGAGTTAAATGTAATTAACTGGCCCCCTAACAACAGCGTGCCAATTTAATTGGTATGACTCCCTGTAGGGAAGGCATTTAATTAGAATGATTGAATCCCTGTGAGGAAGCCACTGTCAGTGACAAACCAAAAACCCTTTGCTCAGCACTTACACAGTTTTGGTTTTATATTCTCCCTTGTTTAAATGTGCTTTACTACTCCAGGGACAACAGAAAGTCATTCCCCTCTCCCACAACCATCAAACTCCCCTGAGTTGTAAGCACTGGGGAAAGTCTGGCTACACATTAAAACCTGTGGTAGAACTCAGAAAGGAGAGTGAATTGTCCAGATGCTGAACCCCCAGCTTGAACCAGATTCAACAAAACTCTGAGCTTGTCAGAAAAATCTGGTTCCAGTTGTGGGTACTCTGCCCTGCTGAAAACTCTGCCACGCGTACTATTACTGAGCCCCATTCAAAAAAGCATTTAATGCTGAACAACTAAGCAGTGAAGCAGAGACATCATTTAAGTGTTGTTTATGTATCATATGTTAGAGAAGAAATACTTTAAATACATTTTTAAATCTATCTTCTACACTTTCCATTTTCAGTAGCAACGGGTCTGCCTGAATGTTCTCAGTGTCACAGGCTCCATTTTAGTATTAGATTTCTACACACACATCCATTAGCTAAAGAACAAGTCCAGTGCATTCCCAGATTCATTGTCACAGTGAGCCCAGTCGTAAGAGACTCTCTTTGGAAGAAAGGAAGTAAAGTATTACAGAAGAAGCCCAAGAACAACAGAAGAATTTGCTCAAGTACTAGAGCAACGTACACACCCTAGTAACACATCAGATTTCCTTCTCTTCTCCATCACTCTTCAGTAAAGTTCTTCTTCAAATCCTAGCTAAAAAACAAACAGCAGGACTGGAGAATGCACACTGGGAATACCAGAGCTTTTCAGAGCAAGAGGCAGACCAAAGTTGCTGCCATCCAACTTTGGTCCCAAGGGACAGGAGACACATCCACACTCTGCAGAGGACTCAGATTCCTACTGTTGTTATACTTGTAAGAGAGCCAAAGAAAACAACCCAAACGTGAGGTCCCACTGTGCTAGGCATCATCCATGCAGACTGCAAGAACTGCTACCCTAAAAACTGTCTGACCAATGGTGCATTGCCGTGAGCCCTGAAAGTCACATTCCTATCAGCAGAACTAGAAGTAGACACAACTTCTTCTAGATCCCACTCCAAGGGCCAAGTGTCTATATCAGAGGGATTTTTGAGGTTGCCTATTTAGCTATAAGCCACAGATAAAGC